>NC_138864.1:57475549-62447245 GCF_965194805.1 Balaenoptera borealis | reverse complement strand
ATCTCGATAAAGAGAAGAACAAAGCTGATTTTAGACTATACTACAAAACTATGGTATTCAAAACAATACAGTACTGGCACAAAAACAGACACGTAGATCAATGGAATAGAATAGAGAGCCCAGAAATGAACCCACACTTATAAGAGCCACTAATCTACAACAAAGGAGGCAAGAATATACAACGGGAAAAAGACAGCCTATTCAATAAATGGTGTTGGGGAAACTTGACAGATATATGCAAAAGAATCAAACTGGACTTCTCTTTCATACCATGAACAAAAATATATTCAAAATGGATTAAAGACTTATATGTAAGACCTGAAATCATAAAACTTCTAGAAGAAAACAGACCATTTGCTCTTTGACACTGGGCTTAGTAATACGTTTTTGGACATGTCTCCTCTGCCAAGGGAAACAAAAGCAAAAATAAACAAGTGGGACTACATCAAACTAAAAAGCTTTTGCACAGTGAGGGACATTATCAACAAAATGAAAAGGCTGCCTACTAACTGAGAGAAGATATTTGCTAACAATATATCAGATAAGGGGTTAATATCCAAAATATACAAAGAACTTATATAACTCAATAATGAAAAAAACCAACCTGATTAAAAAAGGGCAGAGGATCTGAATAGACGTTTTTCCAATGAAGATATACAGATGGCCAACAGATATATGAAAAGAGGCTTAACATCACTAGTTATCAGGGAAATACAAATCAAAACCAAAATGAGATTATCACCTGACACCTATCAGAGTGGCTACTATCAAAAAGACAACAAATAACAAGTCTTGGCCAGGATGTGGAGAGAAGGGAAACTTCACATATTGTTGGTGGGAATGTAAATTGGTGCAGCCACTAGGGAAAACAGTATGGAAATTCCAAAAAAAATTAAAAATAGAACTATTATATGAGCCAGCAATTCCACTCCCAGATATTTATTCAAAGAAATTGAGAATGCTAATTAGAAAAGATATGTGCACCATTATGTTCACTGTAGCATTATTTACAATAGCCAAGATATGGAAACAACCTAAGTGCCCATCTGTAGATGAATAGATAAAGAAGAGGTGGTATATATATATACAACGGACTATTACTCAGCCATAAAAAAGAATGAAATCTTGCCATTTGCAGCAACATGGATAGACCTACAGGGAATTATGCTAAGTGAAATAAGTCAGACAGAGAAAGACAAATACTGTATCGTTTCACTTACACATGGAATCTGAAAACCAAAACAAATGAACAAATATGACAAAACAGAAACAGACTCATAGATACAAAGGACAAACAGCTAGTTGCCAGAGGGGCTGGGAGTGGGGGAGGAAGAGAAATATGTGAGCAAAATAAAGAGATACAAACTTCTAGTTGCAAAATAAATGTCATGAGTATGAAATATACAGTGTGGGGAATATAGCCAGTACTTATGTATTATCTTTGTAGGTTGACGGATGGTAACTAGACTTATCCTGGTGCTCATTTTGAAATGTATAGAAATACCAAATCACTATGTAATAGGAACTAACATAGTGTTGTAGTAAATTGTACTTCAAAAACAAACAACTCAAAGAGATCAGATTCACTGTTACCAGAGGTAGTGGGTCGGGGGAGGGGGAATTGGATGATACAGTTATAAAATAAATAAATACTACAGATGTAATGTACAATATGATAAAGGTAATTAACACTGCTGTATGTTATATATCAATATGAAAGTTAAGGGACTGAACCCTAAGAGGTCTCATCACAAGGAAAAAAATTTTTCCTATTTCTTTAATTTTTATCTATATGAGATATGTTCACTGAACTTGCTGTGATAATCATTTCATGATGTAAATCAAATCATTATGCTGTACACCTTAAACCTGTCAAGTGCTACATGTCAATTATATCTCAGTAAAACTGGAAGAAAAAAAGTCTATGATGAGGTCATAGGGGAAATTCCAAAAGATCTGGCTAGAACATAAATGGAAAACAGCAAAACAGATCTCAAAATAAGCTAAAAGAAATGTATACACAAGTCTTTAAAAATGGCATCATTCCTCCGTGTATAGACGTATGAAAATTTCCATTTACAGTTGAAGCTATCAATTTCCTTCTTTCCTTATGAAGTCACCACAAGTTTGCCAGGTGGACTGACTGAGCCTTGACGGAAAGTTATGCTCCTCTCAAGGCAGCTGATTCTCCATCATTCTTTTTCCCACTTTCCTTTTCCTTTTTCCTCCCTTTATCCATTGAGGTCTAAGTGGTAACAACTTCACTGCATCTGATCTCATAGTCCTACCCATAGTACTTCTGTAATAAGTCCTTTGTGAATAAACCCACCTCAAGGTATCCTTACTTGAGTGTTTAATCTGTCTCCTGTTAGGACCCTTACTAATGTGCAAATGTTAGATTTCATTTGACTTTGAAATAAGTTTTATTTGGTAGGGTAGATTCATATAAACACAGATATACCTATCAGACATGGCTTCGTGTTGCTAAGACTGCAGTCTTCAAAGAGAATTTGAGCAAAAAGAAAAATCATTTTCAATATGAGGTATTTAATATTTATGTGTTCAAAATAGAGAACAGAAAAAGGAATGTATTGGGTTACTGAGAGGAAATGGAGAAAGAATTTGAAATCTTTTCCAAATAGATAATAAATTTGAGCTCTGGCCTAACTTAGCTATAACACTTGAAATCATATTTACAAGGTTAGAGTTTTAAAAAGTTATAAATCTTGACCAAGATTATGTGTCTCAACATTGAAATCATTTTGAAAAAGCACTCAATAGTTACATAAAAATATCACCCTAAGAAAAAAATTGTGAAAACCACAATGATATTTGCTCAACCTCGTAGGTGTATTTGTTGGTGGTCTAAAGCTGTCTGCCAAAGAAAGCTCTTTTTGTGCTGTAAATTGACCAAAGGCCAAATGCTAATGGGAATGAAGACCTGATCTGCTTTGGAAGTGGCTCTTGCCCATAATGAATCAGAGATGGCTTGAAGGAAGATAAGGGAAGCTGATCATACTTTTGTCCATTTATGGAGATCCTACACAAAAATATTACATTACATCCTTTGAGAAAGTATTTAAACCACCATTCCTGGGACAGAGACTTTTTTTTGTACAGCTTTATTGAAATATAATTCACATACCATACAATTCACCCATTTAAAAGAAGTTTGTGCTTTTCTAAGAATTTGTCCATTTCTTCCAGGTTGTCCATTTTATTGGCATATAGTTGCCTGTAGTAATCTCTCATGATCCTCTGTATTTCTGCAGTGTCAGTTGTTACTTCTCCTTTTAAATTTCTAATTCTATTGATTTGAGTCTTCTCCTTTTTTTTCTTGATGAGTCTGGCTAATGGTTTATCCATATTGTTTATCTTCTCAAAGAACCAGGTTTTAGTTTTATTGATCTTTGCTATTGCTTCTTTCATTTCTTTTTCATTTATTTCTGATCTGATCTTTATGATTTCTTTCCTTCTGCTAACTTTGGGTTTTTTTTCTTTTTTTGTCCTTCTTTCTCTAATTGCTTTAGGTGTAAGGTTAGGTTGTTTATTTGAGATGTTTGTTCTTTCTTGAGGTAGGAATGTATTGCTATAAACTTCCCTCTTAGAACTGCTTTTGCTGCATCCCATAGGTTTTGGGTCGTCGTCTTTTCACTGTCATTTGTTTCTAGGTATTTTTTGATTTCCTCTTTGATTTCTTCAGTAATCTCTTGGTTATTTAGTAGTGTATGGTTTAGCCTCTATGTGTTTGTATTGCTTACAGATTTTTTCCTGTAATTGATATCTAGTCTCATAGCGTCGTGGTTGGAAAACATACTTGATACAATTTTAATTTTCTTAAATTTACCAAGGCTTGATTTGTGACTCAAGATATGATCTATCCTGGAGAATGTTCCATGAGCACTTGAGAAGAATGTGTATTCTGTTGTTTTTGGATGGAATGTCCTATAAATATCAATTAAGTCCATCTTGTTTAATGTATCATTTAAAGCTTGTGTTTCCTTATTTATTTTCATTTTGGATGATCTGTCCATTGGTGAAAGTGGGGTGTTAAAGCCCCCTACTATGATTGTGTTACTGTCGGTTTCCCCTTTTATGGATGTTAGCATTTGCTGTATGTATTGAATTGCTCCTATGTTGGGTGCCTAAATATTTACAATTGTTATATCTTCTTCTTGGATTGATCCCTTGATCATTATGTAGTGTCCTTCTTTGTCTCTTGTAATCGTCTTTATTTTAAAGTCTATTTTTTCTGATCTGAGAATTGCTACTCCAGCTTTCTTTTGATTTCCATTTGCATGGAATATCTTTTTCCATCCCCTCACTTTCAGTCTGTATGTGTCCCTAGGTCTGAAGTGGGTCTCTTGTAGACAGCATATGTACAGGTCTTGTTTTTGGATCCATTCAGCCAGTCTATGTCTTTTGGTTAGAGCATATAACCCATTTACATGTAAGGTAATTATCGATATGTATGTTCCTATTACCATTTTCTTAATTGTTTTGGGTTTGTTATTGTAGGTCTTTTCCTTCTCTTGTGTTTCCTGCCTAGAGAAGTTCCTTTAGCATTTGTTGTAAAGCTGGTTTGGTGGTGCTGAATTCTCTTAGCTTTTGCTTGTTTGTAAAGGTTTTAATTTCTCTGTTGAATCTGACTGAGATCCTTGCTGGGTGGAGTAATCTCGGTTGTAGGTTTTTCCCTTTCATCACTTTAAATATGTTCTGCCAGTCCCTTCTGGCTTGCCAAGTTTCTGCTGAAAGATCAGCTGTTAACCTTATGGGGATTCCCTTGTATGTTATTTGTTGTTTTTCCCTTGCTGCTTTTAATATTTCTTCTTTGTATTTAATTTTTGATAGTTTGATGGATATGTGTCTTGGTGTGATTCTCCTTGGATTTATTCTGTATGGGACTCTCTGCGCTTCCTGGACTTGATTAACCATTTCCTTTCTCATATTAGGGAAGTTTTCAACTATAATCTCTTCAAATATTTTCTCAGTCCCTTTCTCTCTTCTTCTTCTGGGACCCGTATAATTCGTAGGTTGATGCCTTTAATATTTTCCCAGAGGTGTCTCAGATTGTCCTCAATTCTTTTCATTCTTTTTTCTTTATTCTGCTCTGCAGTAGTTATTCCCAGTATTTTATCTTCCAGGTCACTTATCCATTCTTCTGCCTCATTTATTCTGCTATTGATTCCTTCTAAAGAATTTTTTATTTCATTTATTGTGTTGTTCATCATTGTTTGCTCTTTAGTTCTTCTAGGTCTTTGTTAAACATTTCTTGTATTTTCTCCATTCTATTTCCAAGATTTTGGATCATCTTTACTATCATTACTCTGAATTCTTTTTCAGGTATACTGCCTATTTCCTCTTCATTTGTTTGGTCTGGTGGGTTTTTACCTTGCTCTTTCATCTGCTGTGTGTTTCTCTGTCTTCTCATTTTGCTTAACTTACTGTGTTTGGGGTCTCCTTTTCGTAGGTTGCAGGTTTGTAGTTCCCGTTGTTTTTGGTGTCTGCCCTCAGTGGCTAAGGTTGGTTTAGTGGGTTGTGTAGGCTTCCCCTTGGAGGGGACTGGTGCCTCTGTTCTGGTGGATGAGGCTGGATATTGTCCTTCTGGTGGGCAGGATCACGTCTAGTGGTGTGTTTTGGGGTGTCTGTGTACTTATTATGATTTTAGGCAGCCTCTCTGCTAGTGGGTGGGGTTGTGCTCCTGTCTTAATAGTTGTTTGGCATAGGGTGTACAGCACTGTAGCTTGATGGTCGTTGAGTGGAGCTGGGTCTTAGCATTGAGACTGAGATCTCTGGGAGAGCTTTCGTCATTTGATATTATGTGGAGCCGGGAGGTCTCTGGTGGACCAATGTCCTGAACTCAGCTCTCCCACCTCAGAGGCACAGGCCTGACAACTGGCTGAAGCACCAAGACCCTGTCAGCCACGTGGCTCAGAAGAAAGTGGAGAAAACAAGAAAGAAAGAAAGAAAAAGACAAAATAAAATAAAGTTATTAAAAAATAAAAAATATTATTAAAAATTAAAAAATTAAAAATTAAAAATAAAAAGAAAGAAAGAAAAGAGGAACCAAACCAAAAAACAAATCCAGCAATGATAACAAGCGCTAAATACTATACTAAAAAAAACAAAAACAAAAAAAGAAACAAAAAAAAAAACCGGACAGACAGAACCCTAGGACAAATGTTAAAAGCAAAGCTATACAGAGAAAATCACACAAAGTCCACTGCCTCAATTTTGGGGTGATTTGTTGTCTATTCAGGTATTCCACAGATGCAGGGCACATCAAGTTGATTGTAGAGATTTAACCTGCTGCTCCTGAGGCTGCTGGTTGAAATTTCCCTTTCTCTTCTTTGTTCGCACAGCTCCTGGGGTTCAGCGTTGGATTTGGCCCCGCCTATGCGTAGGTCACCTGAGGGCGTCTGTTCTTCATGCCCGTCTCTGGTGTCCATGCTGATTGCGGCGGCTTGCGCCTGTCTCTGGAGCTTGTTTAGGCGGTGCTCTGAATCCCCTCTCCTCGTGCACCCCGATACAATGGTCTCTTGCCTCTTAGGCAGCTCCAGACTTTCCTGGACTCCCTCATGGCTAGATGTGGTGCACCAGCCCCCTTCAGGCTGTGGTCACGCAGCCAACCCCAGTCCTCTCCCTGGGATCTGACCTCTGAAGCCCTAGCCTCAGCCCCCAGCCCTCGCGTGCCCCGGCGGGTGAGCAGACAAGCCTCTCAGTCTGATGAGTGCTGGTCAGCACTGATCATCTGTGCAGGAATCTCTCCACTTTGCCCTCTGTACCCCTATTGCTGCTGCGCTCTCCTCTGTGGCTCCGAAGCTTCCCCCCCACCACTCCCCAACTCCGCCAGTGAAGGGGCTTCCTAGTGTGTGGAAACCTTTCCTCCTTCATAGCTCCCTCCCAGAGGTGCACGTCCCGTCCCTATTCTTTTGTCCCTGTTTTTTCTTTTTTCTTTTGCCCTACCCAGGGACGTGGGAAGTTTCTTGCCTTTTGGGAAGTCTGAGGTCTTCTGCCAGCGTTCAATAAGTGATCTGTAGGAGTTGTTCCACATATAGATGTATTTCTGATGTATTTGTGGGGAGGAAGGTGATCTCCATGTCTTACTCCTCCGCCATCTTGAAGTTCTCCTACTGCTGTCTTATATAAGAATTCAGTGCCAAATTAAGAAACCAAGATCTACCCCTATGTATTCTCCAGAGAAGTTTATAGTTTTAGATCTTATATTCAGGTCTTTGACTCAAGTTAATTTTGGTATATGGTATAATGTAAGGTTCCAATTTCATTCTTTATATGTGGTGGCTTGTCCAGTTGTTGCAGCACTATCTGTTCAAAAGACTCATTTCCCCATTTAATGGTCTTGGTGCCCTTGTCAAAATCAGTTGACCAGAGACACATGGGTTTCTAATTTCTATTCCATTGATCTATATGTCTATCCTTATCCAAGTGCCACACTGTCTTGATTACTTAGTGCTTTATACTAAGTTTGGAAATTGGGAAGTGTGAGTATTCCAAATTTGTTCATCTTTTTCATGATTGTTTTGGCTGTCCTGGATCCTGTGCAATTCCATAAGAATTTTAGAATCAGCTTGTCAGTTTCTACAAAGATGCCAGCTGTGCTCTGACAGTGATCACACTGAGTCTATAGATTAATTTGGGGAGCATTACCTTCTTAACAATTTAAAATTTTTCGATCTATGAACATGAAATATTTAATTTAGAGTTTCTTTAATTTCTTTCAACAATGTTTTGTAGTTTTCAGAGTATTAGTTGAGGTGTGAATTTTGTTTAATTCCTAGTATTTTATGATGCTATTATTATATAAATGAAATTGTTTCCTTCATTTCATTTTTGTGATTCTTAATTGCAAATGTTAGAAATACAACTGATTTTTATATAATGTTGTAGTATCTGACAAGCATGCTCATTTATGAGTTCTAATAGTATTTTAGTAGATTTATAAAAATTCATAAATACAAGATCATGTTATGTAAGAATAGAGATAATTTTACTACTTTCTTCCCCAACTGGGTGCCTTTTATTTATTTTTCTTTCCTAACTGCCCTAGCTGGAACCCCTAGTACAATGTTGTATAGAAATAATGAAAGTGGACATCCTTGTTTTATCGTTCCTAGGGGGAAAAGTATCTAGTCTTTCACCATTACATATGATATTAGCTGTCGATTTTTTTAAACAGATGCCCTTTATCATGTTGAAAATTTTTATACTAGTTTGTTGAATGTTTTTAATCATGAAAAGATATTAGAATTTGCTGAATGGTCTTTTCTGTGTCTGTTGAGAATATCATGTGATTTTTGGTTTTACTCTAGTGATATGATGTATTACTTTAATTGATTTTCAGTTGTTAAACCAACTTACATTCTTAGGATAAATAACACTTAGTCATGGTGTATAATTCATTGTATATGTTGCTGGATTTGCTTTGCTAGTTTTTTGTTGAGGATTTTTATATCTATATTCATAAAAGATACTGGTTTGTAGTTTTCTTTTCTTGTTCTGTCTTTGTGTGGGGTTTTGGTGTCATGGTAATACTGACCTCACAGAATGAGTTAGGAAGTACTCCCTCCTCTTTTATTTTTTGGAACAGTTTGTGAATAATTAATACTAATTCATTAACTGTTGGATAGAATTCACTAATGCAGCCATCTGGGCCTGCACTTTTCTTTGTTTGTAGATTTTGAACACTATTTTAATTTCTTTATTTATCAATTCAGATTATCTATTTCTTTATGAGTCAATTTCTGTAGTTTGTGTCTTTCTACAAATTTATCCACTCCATCTAGTTCATCTAATTTATTGGCAAATAATTTTTCATAGTATTCTTTTATAGTCTTTTTTTTTTCTGTATGGAAAGTACTAATATCCCTTCCTTCATTTCTGAGTCTAGTAATTTGAATCTTCTCTTTTTCTTGGTCAGTCTAAAGGTTTATTAATTTTGTTGATTAATTAAAGAACCAGGTCTTGGTTTCCTTGATTTTCTATTCTGTATTTCGCTAATTTCTGCTTTAGCATTTATTTTTTTCCCCTTCCTTTAGTTTGCTTTAAATTTACTTTGCTCTTTTTTTTCCCACTGTCTTAAGATGGAAGGTGAGTTTATTGATTTGAGATCTTTCCCCCTTTTAAAAAATACATATTCAACGTTATTACTTTTCCATTTTTTTCTAAGCACTGCAACCTATAAATTTGGAATTTTTGTCTTTATTTTCATTCATCTCAATTTCCCTTTTGATTTTTTTCTTTGACCTATTGGTTATTTTGGAGTATGTTGTTTAATCCATATATTAGTGGGGTTTTCAAATGTCTATTGTTATCAATTTCTAATTTTGTTCCATTGTAGTCAGAAATCATACTTCAAATTATTTCTGCCTTTTAAATTTTACTGAGGTTTGTTTTATGGCCTAGCATATGGTCTATCCTGGAGAACGTTCCTTGTGCTCTTGAGAAGAATGTATAGTCTCTTGTTCTTAGATGGAGTGTTGTACATATATTATATAGATTTTTTCTTTATAGGTGTTTGTTCAGATGTTATATAGTAGTTCATAGCGTTGTTCAAATGTTCTATTTCCTTGTTGAGCTTCTACCTGGCTGTTCAACCATTACTGAAAGTAGAGTACAGATGTATCTGACTATTTTTGAATGGTCTATTTCCCCCTTAATTTCTGTCAGTTTTTGTTTCACATATTTTGGTACACTATGTTATGTGCATATATGTTTATAATAATTATATCCTACTGATGGGTTGATCCTTTATCATTATAAAATGTCCCTCTGTATCTCTAATAAACAGTCTTTTTGTAAACTCTGTTTTTCTTTGTGATATTAGTATAGTCACTCCAGCTGTCTTGTGATCGCTGTTTGTATATCTTCTCCCAGTCTTCTATTTTCAATCTATTTTTATCTTTGAATCTAAAGTATATCTTCTATAGTAGTATAGAGTTGGATTATGGTTTTTTAGTTTGTTTGTTTTTCTTTTCTGACAATCTCTGTCTTTTGATTAGGCTTTTAATCCATTCACATTTAATATCTTTTTTATATAGTTGGATTTATGTTTGCCATCTTACTTTTTTGTTTTTGTTTTTTTGGTATGTCTCATATCTTTTTTGTACCTCTTTACTGCTTTTTTGCAAGTGAATATTTTCTAATATAGTATTTCAATTAATTTAATGATTTAATTACTTCAATGACTTTTTCACTATATTTTCTTGAGTGATGTCAGTATTTGCCCTAAGGCCTACCACATACATCTTTATTTATAAGAATCAGCTTCAAATTTAGTTTAACTCAATTCCAGTGAGCCATAAAAGTATTACTCTTGTAACTCTATTCCCTTTTCTAACCTTTTGTGATATTATTTTCATATTATTTATATTATATATCTATAAATGTTAATAATATTTTAACATTACATTTAAAATTATTACATTATATAATTTACTGTCTTTTAAAGAAGTTGAGAGAAAAAAGGAGAGCAAATAAGTATAGCTTTTGCTAATTAACCTTATTTATAATTTCTGGATCTCTTCATTTGTTCCTGTGGATCAAGCTACTATTTGGAATTAACTTCCTAGCCAAAACAGCTTAGATTACTCACCTCTGTTGTATTATTTTGCCAAATGTATCACAAATGTATATGTTATAGGTCAAACAATACATTACACGTATAATGTTTTATACAATAGCTTTTAAAATCAGTTAAGAAAGGAGGAGAAATATATAAATATGCTAATATTATATAGTTACATTATTATCTTTATTATTGTTTTTCATATGTTCATGTGAACTCAAGTTACTGTCTGGGGTCAACTGCTTTCAACCTAAAGATTTTCTTTTAGTATTTCATATCATGTGGGTTTGTTGGCAACAAATCCTCATGCTTTTATTTGGGAATATGCTTATTTTGCCTTCATTTATAAATCACAGTTTTGCTCAATACAGAATTCTTAGTGACATTTTTTTCTTTGGGCACTTTTAGTATGTTATCCCCCCCCTTTTTTTGGCTTCCACTGTTCTGATGGAGAGTCACCTATTAATCTTACTGGAATTCCATTGTAAATTAGAGTGGTTTTTCTTCTTGCTGATTCCAAGATTTTCTCCTTATCTTTGGATTCAATATTTATACTGTGATGTGTCTGACTGTGGATCTGTTTGTGTTTATACTCCTTGGAATCTGTTGAGTTTCCTAGATGTATAGATTAATGTTTTCAATAAATTTGGTAAGTTTTTAGCCATCATTTTTTTAAAATAGTTTTTATGCTTCTTTCTCCTTTCCTTCTGGTACTCCTATTATGCTTATTTTGGTGTACTTGATAATGTCTCATTATTTTTCTCTGCATTGCCTTTTTCTTAATTTTTTTCTTTATTCTTCAGATTGCATAATCTTGATCAATTTTCAAGTCACTAATGTAGTTCAAATCTACTGAATTTTTCACTTCAGCTACTGCATCTTTTAGCCCCAGTATTTAAATTCGGTTCTTTTAAAAAAACTAATTTCTACCTCTTATAGACATTGTCTGTGTGGACAAAGAATGTCGCCTGCCATATAGGTAAACAAAGGGTGTTCTGGCCATCAAGTCATCAGTCACTGCAGCCGCCCTGACTGTGCACCCTGAGGGGATTCAGGATGGAAAGAAACAGGACAGTTAAGGTGCATATCAAAGAAATGATTTCAGTGAGCCCAGAAACTTGCATATTCCCATACATAGAAAAGTGCTAAATTCATCAACTTGAGACATCTGGTATTTCTTTAGTTAACAGTAATCTTTTGATGTTCTGCCTACCTGGTTTTTGTTGCAGAGACTCCTATATATCCCTTACCTCTTTGAAACAGTCCCTCAGAGCTATCTGAAATTCTGTCTCCCAGGCTTAAGTCCTCAGTAAGTCCGCTGAATAAAATGTAATATTCAACTTTTAGGTTGTCCATTTTTTTAAATAGACGTCTTTATGATGTAACATTGTCATCATACCTTTACTTCTTTTATCATGATTTCTTTACTTATTTGAATATATTTATAATGGTTACTTTGAAGATTCTGTCTGTTGAATCTAACATTTGGTTGCAATCACAGGCAGTTTCTGTTGTCCGCTTTTCCCCCCTTGTGTATGGATCATACTTTCTGGCTTCTCTGCAGTTCTAGTTTTGTTTTTTTTTTTAACTGGAAACTTGACACTTTAGATAATATGCTTCGGCAACTCTGGGTACTTCCCTCTTACCCTAGGGGCTTGTTATTGTTATTTGCTTATTTATTTGTTTAGTGATTATTTCAGTGAAGTCAATTTTCCCACTACTACCAACCCCCCACTCCCACCCTCTAGCATGCAGCCTCTGATGTTGTTCCTCAGAGAACACAACCTTGGATACACCTATAAACACTCTGGGATGACAATGATTTTTGCAGGGTTCTCTTTGTCTCCTTCCATTCCCACAACAAGGTCTAATACTTGGTAAGCTTATTTGTGCTTTTATTTTCCCTGAGGCATGAACTGCTTGATGGACTGATCCAATCAAACTTGGGACCACCCAGAAAGACACTTCCTGAGATTCCTGTTTGAAATCTGTTCTGATCCAAGGAGGGTACTTCCCAGATGCATCTATGCCTGATTCTCCCCAGCAAAGTACCCAACTTAAAGTTTAGTCTATATCCCCAATGAAGCTATCAGTCTCCTCCCAACTGCCTTTTATCATAACCACCACTGTTTCTGAGACCATCCTTCACTCTAAACTTCTCCACATTATATTGCAAATGAAGTCAGTTCCTGTGGGAAGAGATGTGGAGCTCTCTATTTTATAACGTGTTTTTTTTTTCCTACTGCAAAATCTCTGAGCTACAGCTCTGAAGCAGAAGTGGGGACAATAGGATACTTCTCTCTGAGTAACACCTCCACTTTGTGACCTGAATGTTCAATTGATGGGGCAGGGCACAGTAGTTCTAGCAGATTTTGTGGAGTGTTTCTTAATTTGTTCATTAAATGACCTGTGTTTGCCTTCCTTAGAACCACTTCAGAGACTCTGAATGTTCCCCTAGGATCATCTCTGGAGACTTAATTTTTTTAAAACAATTTTTATCAGTTTCACTAGGGAGTGAGTCCACAGAGCTTTCTGTGCTATCATGTCAAAAGTGAAACTTTCATTTTTTCTTTTTTTTTTGGTTGAGATTTGGGACTGGATTTACATAATCCAGCCACATTTATTACTTGAAATGTTTGTCCTTTTTTATAGCTTGGATGCAGTCAAGCCACAGAACCAGATAATTATTATATATAGACATTAAAAACAGAGTGACCAGTAGAATATTGTGATGAATTAGTTTTGATCAGGTTAGCTAAAGACAAAGACAATCACATGATCTATTAAGAGGAGGTGATAGAAATCAAGACAATAATAAAAATGAGTTAACTAAGAGTACATATTTCTGTTTTCCCTACAAAAAAGGCCTAAATTTATTCTCTGAAGTCAGCCAGGTTTATGCCTATGAAATGTGCTATTGTTATATGAAGGGAATTTATTTTTTTAGCAGAAGAATTCAGGCCATTTAATTTTATAATTAGTTTCTCTGAAATGAATTAGAAAAATATTACTCTCCTCCATACTTAATAGAATTTCTATTTATTTTTCCCTCCCCATGAGTCACTGATTTTCTAGTTTCTAGACTAGTCACTGAGTTTTGGTTTGAAATATCTGAAGGTCAAATTATTACTTGGCTATAGTGATCCAAGGATTGAAAAAATGTCTAATCACAACATAAATAACCTTTCAGAATCCAAACAAAGTATAATAGAAATGAGATAAGTAAAAATAAACCCCCCCACACAGACAGAGGCATATCAAGAATTATTACAAATGGTTGAATTTCAGGGAAAAATGCTATTACAAATATGTAATCCCTAGTTTCTTATTTTCCCCCAGATTCTTAGATTTAAAGCCAGATTCCTTCATTATTTCTGACCTGATATGAAACACCATCTGGCATGTGAATGTTAAGAGGATCATATGTAAGCAAAATAGATATTTTCTCTCCTTCTGATTCTAAGACTTTTTACAGGCATGTGGATTATTTAGGTTTGAAATGTGAATTACAACCAAATTGATAAAGAGATAGGATAGTTTTTAGTATCAATTTTTTAAAGTAATTACACATTTAAATATTTTAATTGGCATTCTGTAATTCTCTTTTAAATTTTAGCCTTATGACTATTTTCCTTGAAGAAAGATTTAAAATCAAGCCCTCACAAAGCAAATAATAATGTAAATATTTTTATAATTATTTTATGATGTATACACATGTCAAACTGAATCCATAGTTCACCAAATCTACGTTGGCCAAATTTTCCAGATAATTAGCAAATATTTATCAATATCCAGTAGTTTTACTTAAAATACATGAGCTGAATCATATGTGAAAAACACATTATGGCATTGGAATTAATTTCTATGATTACTTTTTAGATGAGGAATTTCTGCTGTTTTTAACATTTACTTAGAATCATAAACTTTCAAAGCTGGTAGCTAATAGGTCATGTGGTTAAAATATTTAACTTTAAAGACAAGAAAGCTGAGGTCTACAGTTTACATAATTTATCTAAAGACCTACAGCTATTTAGTGAGGCAACCAGGGTTAGACTACAGGTTGCCAAAGTCTTGGTCCATTCTACTTTGAACCCTACTATGCTTCTTTCATAACCTTGATGAACTCCTGTCCAGAAAATCTCACTTTGGAGGGTTTGAGATATATATGGTTGCTTCATTCTCACTTACACCACACTGGAAACTGAAACTAGATTTACACTTTAAAAAAGATTCCCTTTTCTTAAATTTTTACTCAATCACAATGGCTGTTTGAGTTTCAAAACAATTTCGATATGTGCAAGCTACTAGAGAAATCTATGAGCAAATAGCCAAGCAAAACTAGCCAATTTAAATTTTAAAAAATAGACTACAATAAAAATAAACAAAAATGTTTTTTTAAGGTCAATTCACCAGGAAATAAGAGTCAACTGAGTTTCCATTTCAAGTATGGAATAACTAAGGCTCACTGGGTTCTACCCTGATAAAATTACACAAGAAGGAGAGGAGAAAAGGAAGGAGAAAGAAGGGAGAGAGAGAATCAGTAATCTTGTTTGTTGTTCCAGTCCTTTATGCTGGACTCCATGAAAAAAATATTCAAATACCAAATGCATGGAACAAGCGTGTATGATTTATATACATCTCATATAAACATACGTAATATTTATTCATCATTTCATTAAAACAGAAAACCACAGGAAAAACAATGGGACACTTAAAACTTGAAGTTCTGTCAAAGTTTGATCTACTCTTTTTCACCTCTTGCATAGAAGATCACATCTGTCTTCAGAGTTCTGGACAACTATGTGTGCTACTGAAAAATATTAAATAATTTAGCAAATTTCATTTGTTGTTGCTAGTTGTGTCTGCCAAGAATATCATCAGTTAAGACAGCATTGGGCTTCCCTGGTGGCGCAGTGGTTGAGAATCTGCCTGCTAATGCAGGGGACACGGGTTCAAGCCCTGGTCTGGGAAGATCCCACATGCCGCGGAGCAACTAGGCCCGTGAGCCACAACTACTGAGCCTGCGCGTCTGCAGCCTGTGCTCCACAACAAGAGACGCTGTGATAAGTGAGAGGCCTGTGCACCACGATGAAGAGTGGCCCCTGCTTGCCACAACTAGAAAAAGCCCTCGCACAGAAACGAAGACCCAACACAGCCAAAAAAAAAGACAGCATTTATCAAGCCACCGTCTATGCTGATTAGCTACTGTAAAGAGTGATTTAACCACTCATATTCTTTAGGCTCAGAACTCTCAATGTCAGCATCATAGAGAATTTCTGGCTTTGAAGACTAAGGTTATTATGTCATGAGCTTCTGTGGCTCACTAATTCCTCTGAACAACAGGGTTCTTTGTAATTTATTTTTATTTTATTTTATAACTGATGCCTGTTTGCCTAGCGACCACAGGATAGAAACAGCTAGAGTGCATGCTACTGATTATTTCCTCAATTTGAAGGAAATAAATATAGAGGCTGACAACACTGAAGGACAACGACTAAGTTGTTAGTGGACATACTCTGGTACACAGTCCACTTCCCATTGCTAAGTTGTTCTAAGTTGATGTAGAAAATGTACTTATTACTATTTTAATACTTCAACCTTCTGAAGTGGCCTGTCTCTTGTGACTGGGAGTTTCATCTCATTATGTTTTTGTAAAACTGCAGACTCTAATTTGAATAGACACTAAATTTAGTATGGGTAGTCCAAAAACATCTTTAGAGCTATGTTGATAGCACGCTCACATAAGTGCATGCACACGCACGTGCACACACACACAATGTATAATACTACACTGAATGCATCATGATGATGGTTGTCCAAACAGCACTACCCACAATGAAAAGTAGCCTTACTCGTAACAGTAGATCTGAGCAGAAGTATAATTGTCAGATGCTTTTGTCTTTTGTGGCAATCAGAGAAATCATAAGAGAAAAATGACAGTAAGGTTTCCCGGGACAAATGAACATTCAACCTCTGCCATTGTATAGAACATATTAAAAATTAAAAAAAATTTTCTATTTCAAAACTCATTACTTCCGTTACTTACAAAGAACATTAAAGCTTAAAACCACCTGACATCAGTTTTTTCTTTCTTTTTTGTTTGTGTGTATGTGTGTTTTCAAATATTTTCCAATGAATAGTGGCAATGAATTAAGAAGAAAAGCATTTAGGATAACTTATAGTAAGTTTGACCACACAAATTTCATTAAGAAATTGAGAAAATGATCAGTTGGTACTGAAATTATATATATATATATATATATATACACACACACACATACATATATACACACATATATATGTGTGTATATATGTATGTGTGTGTGTGTATATGTATATATGTGAAATTATACATATATATACACACACACACATATAATTTTTTTAGTATAATAATGAAGATTTTAAAGGAAGCTTAGACATAATGTAGTCTGGTTCCTACATTTTATAAAGGAGAAAATCAAGGTATATATGTGTAAAAGTATAATTTTATACTGTATATTGCACAAAACAGCAGTATAACACATTTTATATTTATCCCAAAAAAATTTAGTTATTTTCTATATTAAAATCAGCAATTTTATTATTTATTTGTTAAAGATGTTTTCTAATTTTAATCATTCTACATTATTTTACTTGTTCATAAAATTTTCTCATCATTACTGATATATACATATATAATATATATATGGATATATATATACATATTTATGCATATATCATTCATTTATTTTATTCTATGAAATTTACACCATGGTAGAAATGCAAGAAAACTAAATCATCCAAGGAGAAGACTCTCTGGGTTAATTTTTACGGACTATTGCTTTATCAATAACTACAAGGTATATTTATCTTTTGTTCAATGACTGTCATTCATTCCCAAGAAGTCTGTTGCTAAGTGAAAAGTTCTTAAATAATTTAAAAAAATTAATTGTAGTGAGATAAATTATGCTGTATTCCATCCTAAGCCAAGATAAACAAATAATTTTCACTATTAGAAAAATATATGAACTGAATAATAGAAAGAAGTGTATATGTAATTAATGATAATTCAAAAGTAAATAAACATTAGTTTGTGCATAAACTACAATGTAATGAAATTTAATTTTCTTTGCCAAAAAAAGAGTAACTTTATAGTGAGAGATGGTTGGTGGAGGAGGTATGAAAAAGTTAGTTCTTGGAAAGTTCATTCTTACTGCACCATTTTCTTCCACCATATATATACTTTTAACTCATACGGGCTCATGCTTCTCCTGTACTAAAACTAACTTAAAATAAACTCACAGAGGTTGGGGATTTTTGTTTCCATATATAAGGAGCTAAGATGTCAACCACTCTGTCCTAACAACAAGTAAAAACATGAACAGACTGAAAAAGTCAACTCTTCTTGGATCCCTAAGTGAGAGGAGAACACAGAGCAAATCGGTCTCCAAGACTGGAGAGACAGGCAAATGTAGGGAGTCTAGGCTTATTGGGGCAGAACTTAACTCACAAGCAAAAACTGCTGTGGGAAACAGTGCTGGGGTAGCAAAAGCTAAATGGTAAATGATGAATTGCTGGAGGCTCAGTGAGAAAAACTCAGAAAGTTAAAAATTCCAGGGGCCTCCAGTCACAGAGAGTCCTCTGAATATTGTAAGATTTACCTCCAAGAACTTCACCAGATTCCCACAGTAAATATCAGAGAAAAATCCCGTTGAGCTCTGCGCATGCAGGGGGTAAAAGGAACCATTTAAAAATATACCAGAGGATTTTATTCTTTTTTTTTTTTTTTAACATCTTTATTGGAGTATAATTGCTTTACAATGGTTTGTTAGTTTCTGCTTTATAACAAAGTCAATCAGTTATACATATACATATGTCCCCATACCTCTTCACTCTTGCATCTCCCTCCCTCCCACCCTCCCTATCCTACCCCTCTAGGTGGTCACAAAGCACCGAGCTGATCTCCCTGTGCTATGTGGCTGCTTCCCACTAGCTATTTATTTTACGTTTGGTAGTGTATATATGTCCATGCCACTCTCTCACTTTGCCCCAGCTTACCCTTCCCCCTCCCGATATCCTCAAGGCCATTCACTGGTAGGTCTGCATCTTTATTCCCGTCTTGCCCCTAGGTTCTTCATGACTTTTTTTTTTTTTTTAGATTCCATATATATGTGTTAGCATATGGTATTTGTTTATCTCTTTCTGACTTACTTCACTCTGTATGACAGTCTCTAGTTCCATCCATGTCACTACAAATAACTCAGTTTCGTTCCTTTTCATGGCTGAGTAATATTCCATTGTATATATGTGCCACATCTTCTGTATCCATTCATCTGTTGATGGACACTTAGGTTGCTTCCATGTCCTGGCTATTGTAAATAGTGCTGCAATGAACATTGTGGTACATGACTCTTTTTGAATTATGGTTTTCTCAGGGTATATGCCCAGTAGTGGGATTGCTGGGTCGTATGGTAGTTCTAGTTTTAGCTTTTTAAGGAACCTCCATCCTGTTCTCCATAGTGGCTGTATCAATTTACATTCCCACCAACAGTGCAATAGTGTACCCTTTTCTCCACACCCTCTCCAGCATTTATTGTTTGTAGATTTTTTGATGATGGCCATTCTGACTGGTGTGAGATGATATCTCATTGTAGTTTTGATTTGCATTTCTCTAATGATTAATGATGTTGAGCATTCTTTCATGTCTCTGTTGGCAATCTGTATATCTTCTTTGGAGAAATGTCTATTTAGGTCTTCTGCCCATTTTTGGATTGGGTTTTTTTTTTTTGTTAATATGGAGCTGCATGAGCTGCTTGTAAATTTTGGAGATTAATCCTTTGTCAGTTGCTTCATTTGCAAATATCTTCTCGCATTCTGAGGGTTGTCTTTTCATCTTGTTTATGGTTTCCTTTGCTGTGCAAAAGCTTTTAAGTTTCATTAGGTCCCACTTGTTTATTTTTGCTTTTATTTCCATTTCTCTAGGAGGTGGGTCAAAAAGGATCTTGCTGTGATTTATGTCATAGAGTGTTCTGCCTATGTTTTCCTCTAAGAGTTTTAGAGTGTCTGGCCTTACATTTAGGTCTTTAATCCATTTTGAGTTTATTTCTGTGTATGGTGTTAGGGAGTGTTCTAATTTCATTCTTTTACATGTAGCTGTCCAGTTTTCCCAGCACCACTTATCCAAGAGGCTGTCTTTTCTCCGCTGTATATTCTGGCCTCCTTTATCAAAGATAAGGTGACCATATGTGCGTGGGTTTATCTCTGGGCTCTCTATCCTGTTCCATTGATCTATATTTCTGTTTCTGTGCCAGTACCGTACTGTCTTCATTACTGTAGCTTTGTAGTATAGTCTGAAGTCAGGGAGCCTGATACCTCCAGCTCCGTTTTTCTTTCTCAAGATTGCTTTGGCTATTTGGGGTCTTTTGTGTTTCCATACAAATTGTGACATTTTTTGTTCTAGTTCTGTGAAAAATGCCATTGGTAGTTTGATAGGGATTGCACTGAATCCGTAGATTGCTTTGGGTAGTAGAGTCATTTTCACAATGTTGATTCTTCCAATCCAAGAACATGGTATATCTCTCCATCTATTTGTATCATCTTTAATTTCTTTCATCAGTGTCTTATAATTTTCTGCATACATGTCTTTTGTTTCCTTAGGTAGGTTTATTCCTAGATATTTTATTCTTTTTGTTGCAGTGGTAAATGGGAGTGTTTTCTTAATTTCACTTTCAGATTTTTCATCATTAGTGTATAGGAATGCAAGAGATTTCTGTGGAGTGTTTTGTTCTTTTTAACAAAACCTGTCTTGGGAAGAGGGGATGGACTAATTAGTCACAGCTTAACCTGCTGCAGTACTATTAGAGCTTAACCGGCCAGCAAAAGGGAAATACCCAACTCCAGCCCATTGTAGCCATCCTGAACCACCCAAGAAGGGAGAAAAAAGCAAAAATACTTCTAAAGTTCACAGTCAAGAGAACTAAAAGACTGAGACCTAATGTAGGACCATAGAGTGCTCCCTTCCCCTTACAACTCACTACCACATTACTACAAGCCAATTTATAGCCATTCCTTTTACTTGGTACATCACATCCCACTATCAAGAAAATTTTACAAGGCATAGAAAAAGGCAAAAAGCAAAATCTGACGAGAAAGAGCAAGCATCAGAACCAGATAGAGCAGGGATGTTGGAATTTTCCAACCAGGAATTTTAAACAACTGTGATTAATATGCTAGTGCTCTAATGAGGACAGTATGCAAGACCAGAGAACATAAGCAGAGAGATGGGAATCCTAATAAAGAACTCCCAAGGAAATTCTAGATGTTAAAAACAAAACAAAACACTGTAACAAAAATTTTAAAAATGCTTTTTATGGGCTTAACTGAACATAATTGAGGAAAGAATCTGAATGAAGACTGAAAAACACAGAACAGAATATCCAAGGACTGTAGGACAACTACAAAAGGTGTAAGATACATGTAATGGGAATATCAGGAGAAGAAAGAGAGAAAGGAAGAGAAGAAATATTTGAAACAATCATGACTGACAATTTTCCCAAATTAATGTCAGACATCAAACCACAGATCCAGGAAGCACAGAGAACACCAAGCAAGATAAATGCCCAGAAAAAACCTATATCCAAGCATATCATTTTCAAATTAGAGAAAATCAAAGACAAAGAAAAAAATCCTGAAAGAAGGCAGAGGAAAAAAAACACCTTAAACCTATAGAGGAACAAAAATAAGAATCACATCCAACTTCTCCTGAGAAATCATGCAAGTAAGAAGAGAGTGGATAAAACACCTAAATTGCTGGGAAAAAAAACCCCATCTACCTAGAATTCTGTACCCAGAAAAATTACTCTTCAAAAGTGAGGAGGAAATAAAGACTTTCTTGGACAAACAAAAATAGAGGAAATATATTGCCTGTACACTTGCCTTGTAAGAAATGTCAAAAGGAGTTCCTTAGAGAGAAGGAAAATAATACGGGCCAGAAACTCAGATCTACACAGAGAAAGGGCTGACCAACAAGAAGAAATAAGTGAAGGTAAAAGAAAAACTTTTATTTTTCCAATTCATAATCAATCTAACAGATAACAGTTTATTCAAAATAATTGCCACAATGTATTCATATATATGCTTATGTGTGCTTATATATGTAAAATAAATGACAGCAATGATAAAAGGGATGAGGGGAAGGAATTAGAATTATTTTGTTATTGTAAGGTACCCACACTATGCGTGAAGTGGTATGGTTTCATTTGAAAGTGGACTTTTAATAACCACTAGAGAAAGTTAGAAAAAAAACACAACTATAACTGATACACTAAGGAGAGAAAATGGAATCATATGAAATGCTCGATTAAAATCACAGAAAGCAGAAAAAGAGTGGAAGACAAAAACAGGAACAAAGAACAAGGGCAACAAATAGAAAACAGTAATTAATATTGTACTTGTTAATCCAACTGTATCAATAATCACTTTGAATGTCAAGGGTCTAAATGCCCTAATTAAAAGACAGAGCTTGCCAGAGAGGATCAAAAACCACAACCCAACTGTATGTTGTCTATGAGAAAACCACTTTGAATATAAGGACACATAGATTAAAAGTAAATAGATGAAGAAAAATATACCATGTTAACACTAATCAAAAGAAAGCAGAAGTAGTTATATTAATATCAGACAGAGCAGACTTCAAAGCACAGAAATTTTTCAGAGATAAAGAAGTGTACTGCATAATCATAAAGGCATCAATTCTCCAAGAAGATAAAACAATTCTTAATGTGTATGTGCCTAATAACAGAGTGTCAAATGACATGAGGCAAAAAATGATAGAACTGCAAGAAAAAATAGATGAATCCACTATCATAGTTGGAGACTTCAACATCTCCTTCTCAGAAGCAGACAGATCCTGCAGGCAGATAATCGGTAAGGACATAGCTGAACTCAACACTACCATCAATCAACTGAATATAATTGACACCTACAGACTACTATGTCATTGAACAATAGAAGAATACACATTTTTCTCAAGATCACAGGGAACATCACCAAAGTAGACTACATTCTGTGCAATAAAACACACTTTAATTTAAAAAAAATCTTATTCATACAACATCTGCTCTCAGATCATAATGCAATTAAACTAGAAATCAGTAACAGAAAGATAACTGGAAAATTCCAAAGTACATGGAAAATGAACAATACACTTCTAAATGATACATGGGTCAAAGAATTAAATAAAAATGAAAACACAACTTATTTCTGGGATTCAGCAAAACCTGTGCTTAGAGGGACATTTACTGCATTGAATGCATACACTACAACAGAAGATCTAAAATCAATAATGTAACTTTTCATCTTAAGAACTAGAAAAAGAAGAACAAATTAAATTCGAAGTAAGTAGAAGAAAACAAAAATAACTAGAGCAGAAACTAATGAAACGGAAAACAGGAAATCAGTATAGAAAAATCTATGAAACCAAAAGCTGGTTTTTTGAAAAGGTCAATAAAATCAACGAGCCAGGCTAACTAGGAAAAAGGAGACAGGGTGCTAATTACTAATATCAGAAAATGAAGGAACGGATATCACTACAGATGCCACAGAAATTTAAAGGATAATAGAGGAATATTATGAACACTTCTGTGCTCACAAATTTGAAAACATCAATGAAATGGACCAATTTCTCAAAAGACACAATCTGCCAAAACTCACACAAGAAGAAATAGATGATCTTCCGAAACAGAAAGTACCAGGCCCACATGGGTTCAACCGTGAATTTTACCAAACATTTAAGAAAGAAACTATACCAATTCTATATTATTTCTTTGATGCAGAGGGAATACTTCCTAACTCATTCTATGAGACTAGTGTTACTGTAATACCAAAACTGAACAGTGACATTATAAGAAAACTATCACCATCTCTCATAAACTTAGATGAAAAAATCCTCAACAAAATACTAGCAAATTGAGTCCAAAAAGGTATTAAAAGTATTATACACCATGACCAAGTAGGATTTATCCCAGTTATGCAAGACTGGTTTAACATGGGAAAATCAACTATGTCTTGCATCACATCAACAGACAAAAATCCGACACCCATTCTTAATAAAAATTCTCGGTAAACTAAGAACAGAGGAGAGCTTTCTCAAGTTGATAAAGACTATCTACAGGAAACGTACAGCTAACATCATATATTAATAGTGAGAAACTCAAAACTTTCTCGCTAAGATCAGGTATAAAGATGTCCCCTCTTATCACTCCTTGTCAACATCATACTGGAAGTCTTTGCTAATTCAATAAAGCAGGAAAAGGAAAAGAAATGGTGCACAGATAGGGAAAAAAGACATAAAATTGTCTTTGTTATCAGATGACATGATCATCTACAGAGAAAATCTGAAAAAAATGGCAAAAAACCCCCATGAACTCCTGGAGCTAATAAGCAATTAGAGCAAAGTTGCAGAACACAATGTTAACATACAATATCAGTTGCTTTCCTATATAAAAACAATATACAAGTGAAATTTGAAATTAAAAACAAAATACCATTTACATTTGCATCTCCAAAATTAAACACTTAGGTATAAATCTAACAAAATATATACATGATCTATATGAGGAATACTACAAAACTTCAATAAACAAAGCTGACCAACTAAATAAATGGAGAGATATTCCATGTTCATGGATAGGAAAACTCAATATTGTCAAAGTATCAATTCTTCCCTAATTGATCTATATAGTCAATGCAATTCCAACCAATTCCCAGCAAACTGTTTTATGGATATTGACAAACTGAGTCTAAAGTTTATATGGAGAGGCAAAAGACTCAGAATAGCCAACACAATATCGAAGGAGAAGAACGACTGAAGTTAGAAAACTAATGTTACCTGACTTCAGGACTTGCTATAAATCTACAGCGATCAAGACAGTGTGATATTAGTGAAATAACAGAAAAATAAATCAGTGGAACAGAATAGAGAACCCAGAAAGAGACCCTCATAAATACAGTCCATTCATCTTTGGCAAAGGAGCAAAGGCAATACAATGGGGCAAAGGTGGTCTTTTAAACAAATGGCATTGGAAAAACTGGACATCCACATGAAGAAAAAATGAATCTAGACAGAGACCTTACACTCGTCACAAAAATTAACTAAAAATGGATCACAGTCCTCTCATCACAAGATGAGAGGACCTAGATGACTTTGGGAATGCCTTTTTTAGGCACAATACTGAAGGCACGATCCATAAAAGAACAGTTGATAAGCTCTACTCCATTAAAATTAGAAACTTTTGCTCTGAAAAAGACCACATCAAAAGAATTAGAGGAACCACAGACAAGAGGAAAATATTTGCAAAGGACACATCTGATAAAAGACGGTTAAAAATGTACAAAGAACTCTTAAAAATCAACAGTAAAAAACCAAATAACCCAATTAAAAAATGGGCCAAAGACCTTAACAGACACCTCATCAAAATGATATACAGATGAAAAATAAGCATATGAAAAGATGCTTCACATTATATATCATCAGGCAAATGCAAATTAAACAAACGATGAGATACCACTACACACCTGTCAGAATGGCCAAAATCCAGAACACTGACAACACCAAATGCTGACAAGTATGTGGAGCAATGAGAACTGTCATACATTGCTGGTGGGAATGCAAAATGGTACAGCTACTTTGAAAGAGTGTTAGGAGGTTTCTTATAAAACTAAACATACTCTTACCATACAATCCAGCAATCATGCTCTTTGGTATTAATCCAAAGGAGTCTAAAACTTAGGTCTGCACAAAAATATGAACATGAATGTCTATAGCAACTTTATTCATAACTGCTAAAACTTGGAAGCCACCAAGATGTCCTTAATCAGGTGAATGGGTATATTAACTATGGTAATCCAGACAGTGGAATATTATTCAGTAGCAAAAAGAAACGAGCTATCAAGCCATGAAAAAACATGGAGGAAACTTAAATGCATATTACTAAGTGAAAAAAGCCAATCTGTAAAAAGGCCAGTGGTTGCCAGATACTAGTGCGGAGGTACAAACGAATAGGTGGAGCGCAAAGGATTTTTAGGGCCATGAAAATACTCTGTATGAGACTATAATGTTGACTACATGTTATTATACATTTGTTTAAATGCACAGAATGTACAATACCAAGATGAACCCTAATGTAAATTATGAACTTTGGGTAATTATTATGTCTCAATGGAGGTTCACCGATTTTAACAAGTGTACCACTCTGGTGTGGGATACTGATAACGAGAGACCCTCTGCATGTGTGGGAAGCAGGGGTGATATGGGAGATCTCTGTATCTTCCTCTCAATTTTTCTGTAGATCTAAAATTGCACTAAAAATATGTTTAAAAAATAAAGTTATAGAACAGGAGCCAGAAAACATTGGGACAAAAAAATGTTTAACATAAGTTTGCCTCAAAACAGGAGGATTAGCTCAAAGTATTGTAAAAGATTCTTTCTCTTCAATCCCTCACTTGGCAAATTCACACAATTCAAATTTATTTTGCATGATTTATTTTATTAGAAAATGTGACTTCCCACAAATTGATGAATGCATTTTTGCCTAAAACACTAATGTCAATACAAAACTTCTTATGGTCTAGTCACATAGTATATTCTTGGGGAAAAAGTCATTTCACTATGATAAAAGAGAAATCTAGTCTGAAAAATGTTATATATTTTCAAAAGCTGTTGTGGAAAGTCATTAATTGAAGAATTATTATGTGAGGTAATCTGTAAAGTCAAATATCTTCCACAAATTAAGAAAAAGGAGAAATTAATGACACCAAGATAAGACAGAACAATAAACTATTTCAATTGAAAAACTGGTATAACCAGAAAATTACTGTAACAGTAACAACTTTGCCACATTTCATATAGCAACATCGATTCACAAGTATTTTAAAATGTTAACTAAAACTTCAGAACAAACTTGCTAGATTAGTAGACCATCCTCACTAGTCTTCTCCCTTTTCATTCTCTTTGATGTTTACTTTCTTTATTTCAGTTCCTATTAAGAACTAGCCTCCTCTACGCAGTGTAGCTCTCATACATGCTATTATATCTGTCTGGAAAATGACCTTCTCCCTATTTCCTGCTAAGTCCAAATACTTCAGGGCAGTCTTCCTTCCTCTGCTACCAGATGAGACATGTCCCTAACGTGCAGATCTATTATAAACATCTTTATAACAATTAATTACTATGTAATTATTTTTATCTTCGTTATTATGCTGTAATCCTCCTGGAGGACATGTATCAAAAGTCTCTGTGATGTTCATTTTTGGATGACAGATTGGATTAAACAAGAATGTACTTTTTAAGGACTATTCAGGTGATGCCATATTTTTAAATACTATTCTATAAAATAAAACTATTCCATAAAAAAGTAATTTATTAGCATTTTAAAGAACTGACTATATCAGAAATTAATGAATTAACATCTACAAAAGAATACTTTGGCATATTGAAAATTAATTAAATATTATGTGTATATATGTTTGTGTGTATTTGCACATATATGCTATATCTGTGTGTATATACATATATGGGTATATATACATATATGTGTGTGTTGTACATATATATGTTTATATATATAGTCTCTTGGTATGGAATGGAAGATAATTTTCTGCTATTCGGGAAAAATATTGCTTTAAACTAATTACTGTGTTATATTCTCTGACAATGCCTTCAGGTTCACTATACCGTAATTTTGATGACAGAAAAACATGGTTACTGGTTTTCAAAAGGAAAAAGAAAAACTTAGTTGATGTGCATTTCTAAGGAGAAAAGTACATACTATTGAAAGTATATCAATAATACTATTCAGTGGGCTTCCCTGGTGGCGCAGTGGTTAAGAATCTGCCTGCCAATGCAGGGGACATGGGTTCAAGCCCTGGGCCAGGAAGATCCCACATGCCACGGAGCAACTAAGCCCATGTGCCACAACTACTGAGCCTGTGCTCTAGAGCCCGTGAGCCACAACTACTGAGCTCATGTGCCACAACTACTGAAGCCCGCGTGCCTAGAGCCCGTGCTCCACAACACGAGAAGCCACCGCAATAAGAAACCCGCACACCACAACGAACAATAGTCCCCGCTCGCTGCAACTAGAGAAAGCCTGTGCGCAGCAATGAAGACCCAACGCAGCCAAAATAAATAAAATAAATAAATAAATAATTTTATTAAAAAATATTATTCAAATATCCCGAAGTTATCAAGTCTGTCTTATAATGTTCAATTTGGCTGAAGCCCCATCTTCTGAGTTGGAGAGAAGTTGATGAGGTTTTACTGAATTTTCCTATTAATATTCTTAAGAGTTCTTAGGAATGCTTTCATGCCACACAAATCTGCCAGGTGCTTAGCTCCTGGTAACCACTGCCCAGATTTTTCTGCTGGTCCACTCAAGCTAGCTCTGAACCACTTGTTCAGATTGCTGTATTCCTTCTGCATCCTTCTGCCTCTCCTTTAATTCCCCTCCCATCTATGATACAATTAAATAAAGATTTAAGAGAAGGGAATTAAATGAAGAAAAGTAAAAGGTTAAAGTGGATATTAAATATCCCCTCTTCCTCCCCAGGAAGTCCAACCTCTGGGCCCTCTTTATCCTCAATCCTTCAGTGCTTGGAAGTTTCAGAAGCCACGTGTCTTCAGTAGACAAATGACTGCTCAAAATCCCTTCCCTTCACAGTCCAGGGAAGTTTGGGAGAGAAAAAGAAAGTTCTTTCCCTCAGGAGCCCAATGTTGCCTCCCTCTCTCTCTCTCTCTGTGTGTGTGTGTGTGTGTGTGTGTATGAAGCTGGTAAGATTAACAGTGTGACTATGCATTTACTATAGGAGAAAATTCCCATCCCACCATACAGGGTGATCCAGACTCTGGAGACAAAGGTAAGTGAATCTTTAAAGAAGACCAATTGCTTCTCAAAATCTGTGTAATTCAGTCTTCTTCTACCTGGCATGTAGCATGCACTAAGACAGGATGAGCTCAAATTCCTAATTTGGAAAGCAAAACAGTAACCCTTTAAGGGCATAGTCCTGCTAAGGAAGCACCCAAAATACATTAAGAAAACTTAATAGTTACTGTGAATTGTCTGATCATTTTACTAGTTCAAGGTTTATCTCAAAGCCATGAAAAGGTACTTGTATGACTAAAAAGTGCTCTGTGAAGTGCAGCTCCCAGAATGATGAGCACAACCGCTTTAAGGACAAATTCCAGGCTCCACTTGACAAGCAAAAATTCTTCACGAGCCCTAAGACGTCAGTTTCCAAGCTCCCAACAATTTTAAGATCTAGACTACATCCAGAGCAACAGGAAGAATCTGCTGGCCATTTAAAAACAGCATTTTGTCCTTGCCACACACAGACAACTCAAGCTTATTTTCCATGCTTGATATTTTGCTTTAGTGGTCTAAAAATGGAAGAATGATTTCTTGAGGTGTCTTGGCTAGAGTTGGAAGACAGAGGGGAACACAGGAAGGGAACTCAAGACAATGGGAGCCTATGTATAAAACAGGCTTGCCTTAAAGCTATGAGCAGGCAAAGAAAGAAGAAAAGGAACATAGAAAGGAAGTAGTGGGAGAATGATTTTTTCAGACAATTCTCCACCCTAGTCTGGTTAGCCAATGACAAGTTGGACTATCTGAAGCGACTGAGTGAAGAGCAGTGTAAAAGTCTCTCTGTCTTTCTTTTTCTTTGTACTTTACATCTTAGCCAAGGGAGGATGCTCGTATTTGCTGTTTTGTAAAGAATTCATGCCAAGGTCTCTTCTTTCCCATACACTGAGTCCCAGAATCTCCTTTTTGATGTTCCTTTGAGTCCCAGGCCTCATTTTTCACCACTTTAAGTTGCAAACTTAACAAGATAAATGTACTCACTTGCTCCTTGTGTCCTTTTGTCTTTGTCTACTTAGCAAGTGTGAGAGAGTGTGATTGGGGAAAAATCCTTCCTCATCAGAGGTTCATAAGGCTCAGAGGGAGTAATAACTGTTCTTAGTCAGAGAGTCTGAAAATAAATCCCTGAGGTAAAGGTAATAACGTAGACATGCATTCCATCTGCTAAAATAATGTAGATATGCATGGTATCCACTGAAATAAATATTCTATGCTCCTCTATAAATTGCTTAAAGATGATGATCATCATCTAAGAATACGAAGTATAAGCTATACGGAGCTGGGAGAGGGGCAGGTAGTCCCCGAGGAAAATTGCCTATATAATTAAGAACCAAACGTCAAGAAATAGGAACCAGAGTAGAGGGAGAGTTTGTGAGGTGCATCCCTAGGTAGATGGAGAGAAGAGTGCCCCCTACCTCTCTCCCTGCCATCCCTGCTCCTACCCCCAGAAAGGGAAAGAAAGCAGGAAATAAAGCTTCTGTTTGTCACTCCCCACATCACAACTGCACTCAACTAGACGAAAGGCCTGGCAAGGGCAATTTTAACTGTGATCCTCCGAGTGAGAAGTACACCTAGTTTGGGTTCAAAAAAGGAACCCAACATGCCTAGAAGGCATGGTATCTTCAAAGTACTCTTTGTCAGGCAAGTAACAGCCCTTGTGAGCTACAAACCTCTGCCTGTATGTTCGTTCTTCTACCTTTCCTTGGGATGAAACTTTCCATCCTGGAGGAAAAGTAGGGAACTTTGTGATAGACTTTGAAATTCAACATATTACATAAACGGTAAAGAAAAAAAAAATCCTCTATTCCCCCTCACAAACACAGTCACATACATACTTGTCATTGTTAGGTAACTGGGGAATTAAGGATAAGGTGTTAACCACAGATTTAAAAGGAAAATAAATTTCATATACTATTCTCCAAAAGTAAGTATGATTTCTTGAAATTTGCAAATACACATATGTATTTTTTTTGGTTCTTAGACTATTTGGAACTATCTTAGCAATATCTCCCCAATAAAATATTCCTCTTCTTGAAAACGTGACCCACACAATGCTAAGTGAAATACTTACTACAAACATTTTTCCAGTGTTTTAAATGCTCCAAATGCCAAATAAATTACTAGAAAAAAAGATAATGTTGTTTTGGAAAAATTTTCATGTGAATGGATTGTTTATACATAGATTTAATATCTGAAACAAAACAATAAAATTCAGTTTAAAATAGCCTCATTATATTACACCACCCTATCCAGATTTTATCAATACTTACACCCTTGGAAAGTTACTTCCTATTGATACTTTTCCACTGGCAACAGTAAAATCCCAAAGAAGACAGAAAAGGTGATGGAGGGGGTGTATTCCTAGTCTTATATCATTGCAGTATTCACTTTAAAGCAATGTAATCCTTTTCTGTTTCTGCCCCAACATTTCATAATTATGTCATTTTACAAGAATTGTGTAATTTACATAACCACCTAAATTGTCGTAATTGCTAGAAAGTGCTGAAAAAGCATACGTTAGGCATTTCAGATTCATTTCTGCTCTCTGTTTTAAATGCACTTGAAATGCCTTTTGCATAAAAATTCTTTTGGTCAACAAAAAAGTAACTTGGGTTTGATTTTGAAGGAGCCATCCCTCTGCTCAAGCTGACTCCTCCTCCTCTTCCTCCAGGAAGCCTTTGCCAGGTGGATGCTGAGGTTCCACCTAAGTAAATAACTCTCTCATCTTGATTTTTATGGAAGAGGAAACTGAGAGGCACAGAGATCAACTGACTCCATCTGAGTCTCACAGGTCATCTTCGCAGAGTCAAGGCTAGAACTCACTTTTTTTTGACTTGCATATTTTGTTTACTGTCCCATACTTTTATCCACTGCATTTAGAAAGAGGAAAAAGGAAAGACAGAAGAATGGAATGGTCTCCCCACAGTTTTCTCAGCATGCCATTTCCATTATAATTATCTTAACCATCTGTTTTGCTTGGAACAGGCAAAAGAATTTGATATTAAGAAACTAAACTGTCATTCTGTACAACAAAAGAAAGGCTTCAGAGATGGGACCCTATTTCAGGATGCGGGAGTGAATGTCAATTTTATCAGGGGTTTTATCAACATCAGTGAAGTACGATGCCAGTATTTGATCACTACTCCCTGGAAAACCAGGGGCTCATAATTTCATTAATAAAATCTTATAATTAAACATCATTGCAGTATATGGTGGTTGCTAAAAGTGTAATCAGGAAACCCTCAAAAGCTAATCTATCCTTGCATACTTAAAAACAATGTATTAATGTTTAGCTTCCTGAAGCTAATTTGGATGTTATGTGAATCTATAAAATTTTGTGGCAATATAAGTGATGTGCATTAACAGCAAACCACATTTCTGGAGTGTTTACCCCTTGCATGTGCACACATATATGAACACATGCAGTGCACACAACATATAAACATATGCAACTTATGATACTACTAAGTCAGGATGAGTTCTGAAATAAAATAAATAAAAATGAGCTCGTTTACTTATTTGATACTTTTTTTCAAATGTTACTGCAAAATATGCATTTTAATTCTGATTTTAAAATAGAATTTAAAGAGTGATGTAACTATTTTGCAGTTACTGACTTTTCAAATTATAGATATCATTTGAAGAACCAATAATACTTCATAATCATCATTTAAAATGAATTATAATTGTTACAATTTAACCAAGCATCAGAACAAGTAACTATCAACAAAAAAGGCAGCTTATCACTTCCCAAATAAGTAGGGAAGGCACAGCAATTTTCTTAGAAAAGTGAAGAGAGTATTCAGTACAATTAAGGACGAAAAGTAATAACAAACTATTATTTCTGCTAAAAAACTGGGAAAACATTAGCAAAGCTAAGAGGAACCAGAGACCCTTTGAACAATCATTATTGTTCCAGAACATATAATTCACCATAATGTCACTGACGAAGAAAAAAGGAAAAAAATAAAACAATATATATTGTGATAAAAGGACAATTCTGGCTGTTAAATAAAAATCAAATTGAGAATCTAATTTCACGTAGCTGATAAATGTAACACAGTTCCTGTAATTTTAATGAAGTGATTTTAGAAATAGTGGGAAATCTTTATCTGAAAAAAAAAGTTCATAAAATTTTCTAAAAATCAAAGCAATTAAACTTTTCCCAACTATGAACTATGTACGAGAAAGAAGTAATGTAATTCCAGATTTCTCTTTTCTGACATAGTTATTAGCAAAAGATTTATCAACCTTAACTTATCAACTCAACACACTTAAGCCAATTTAGTTCTTATACCAGCAATACTAACAGCTTGATGAAATCTCAAAAACTGAAACTAAATGGAAAAAAGTTTTAACGAAAATAAGCATGTGGGTCACTAAACATTTTCAGGGTATTACGTCTTATTTTTTTTCCCTCCTGGTCACTTTTCTTATTTCCTTTCTTAAGTCTTAATGTAATATTTACCCTCCACTTTCTGAACTTTTTCTCAGCATGGTAGAAGACCAATAAATCAATCTGGTATACTAACCCTAGTAATCAGTTTGGGGTATAGAGAAACATCTTTCTAAGATTTCTTACATTTATTCTCTTCTTGTAAATAAGGTTTATTTTTAAAGCCATAGGTAACATCCTGCAGTCCAGCATTACACTTGCCTAACATTTTTCTACACTAATTACTCATAATAACCTGCTACTCTTTTAAAAATATGTACAGATATAAAATATCTATCTATGTGTATATATTACTTATGTATAAATATAAACAATAAAGTTGAAATTGACTCCAGTGGAACAAGGAACATGGACATGAACGTTATACTCAATTTGTCCATGCTTTCCTCCTTCCCTCTGTCCCTTCTTTCCTTCCCATTATTTTTCATTACTTCCTGGTTTGTATATTGTTTTTTCTTCCTCCAATGTGACCGGCTGCGAAAAACGCTAATAAATGAGGCACTTACTCTTTAAGGTAGTATGGTCAGTCCACTAATGTGCCTGTGTAGCCACCAAATAGTCACTAATGTGAGAAAATATTGTCTTGAGTAAGTATAAATAATATATACTTGATTTTTTCTAATATTTTATAATTATTCAAAAGATAACTTCTTAAAATGCCATTTGAATTTCAATTCATATAAGGTTCATGCAGTTTACCCAAGATATTTTGAATAAGAATCAGAAACAGGTCTGACAGCAATGCAATAGTTTATATGAAGGAATCAACAATGTGATTACCTGAGATGTGGTACAAGCCATCAAAATACATCATTAATTTGGCAACAAAGATTAGAAATTATCATCAAGTTCACCTTTTAAAGATGATATAAAGGTTTTTTAATTTCATGTATTTTTTTTTATAATCATTGTAGTGTTTAGTGAATGTTAATCATTCATTCAATACTAAACACAAACATAGTCAATAATTCTGTGGTCCCTAAGAGTTTATAATTATTAAAAGCTATTTGTTATTACTATGTATGCCATTGAAACCTAACAAAATAATTTATATTTTGAATATATCTATTAAATCGGTTGGTATCCTCTATATATACAATCATATAATAAATATCTCTCAGAGGTTGGTGAAAGAAAAAAGTTTCTTTTAAACCCATGAACTTCCTTTTATCAGAAATAAAAATTAGTGAAAACTGTTATTTTTGCCTTGGTTTCCATGAATCCCAGGGCTAAATTTCAGGCTCAACTATAATAACCTTTCTTGGAGTGTATTTTCTGATTTAATAAGAACAAAACTCAGCAATGCTTATAGCAAATAACCATTCTCAAAAGAGTATAGGACAAAAGGTTCAAGTTTTTATCTTCCGAAGGGAGCAGAGAAGTGGAATAGAACCTGAACTCAGGCAGAGAAGTTAAAGGCAACATTCTCTATGTTGGGTGTCTGGGTGGTGGTGGGTTGGTCCTTGAGTCCTCAGAGCCTTCTGGCCCAATCTCCCTGGATTAGGCTGGTGGGCAGGAACATTCTTGGCATCACCGCTACTGGCCTGGAAGTTGCAGTGAGCTACAAGACCTGTACTATCCCTGCTGATATTTTAAACCAGAGGAGACAACTGTCTCCAGGTACCAAACCCGACTGAAATACAGAGAGATAAGGATGATGTACCCACACCTGTGGTTTCCCAGATGGGTAGCTGTATAGAAGCAACCAAAGCGACTTAATTAACTTCACAATGACACAATGCTGCATTTTATGCAGTTGGATTCATCACATTATGGCAGGAGTTTACAGAAGTTTTTCTCCTTCTCAACTCTCTACCATTTTAATAAACTCTACCACAGAATAGGTGAACTCAGTTAATCAAAACAGGTAATTCCTAGTAAAAACATATGTCAAAGCAGTAGCTGGGTACTATTTGAGGAAAATATCAAAATAGATGATAACTACATATTATACCTATGTAAAAATGGTGAGTAACTTTCAAATGCTTGTTGAAGTACCATAGGAATAACAGCCTAAGAAAGTTAGCATGCTTTGTCTTAGGTCTTAAAATTTTTTTCTTTCTTTTCTTTTTTTTAACTTGTCAAAAGAAGATAGAGGCATATAGAGCAATGATTATATTACAGTGAAGAGGGATTTTGTTCTGTCAGCAATAGAGCTTCTTCCAAGGGAGACAGACGAATGCCCACTCCCAAAGCCTAACTTTGTAACTGCTTTTGCTGTTTGTTTCCTCTCATTCATCTTGCATCCATATTAGGCTTGCATCTGTTTATGTACTTGTCTATTATTCATCTACAGGATAACTGCTCAGCAGTCGTTACTTCCTTTCATATCTTTTCTGCATCTTTTGTTTCCATGGGTTGTTTTGGCAATAAAACTAAGAAAAGGGTACAAAGCTTATAAAAAAGTGCAGTTGGAACATCATGTTTTTACAGCTCTAGGAACGTTATTGCTGATTTCAAAAAGTTTAAAAAGAATGTTAAAATGCATTCAGCAAAGTTTAAAGCTCATAGGTATGATAAATTTGAAAATTTGAGAGAAACGAATTTAAAAAGTGCTTTCTAAAACAGCTCACTATTGTTTGATCTTGACACGGCAGACTGCCTTGTGCAATTTTCTGTTGACTGTACATTTTCATATCAAAATCTCAAGCAATGCAGTCACAGTAATTCCTTACATTCATATAGCATTTCATAATTTTATTATGTGTTTATTCATCCATTATGTCCTCTGAACTTTCTAGGTAGATAATTAGCATCTTCATATTAAGGCAAAAAAGGAGAGTAAGTATGTTAAATTATGTGCTAAGGTCAAAAGGTCAATGAATCGTTGAGCCTAGACTAGAATCTACATTTACCTGACACCCATCCAGCCTGGTGTGGGCCAGGAGAATCCTCACAGTAAAGTTGCCACAAGCTTCTTGTGTGCCAGTGGGAGTGAAATATAACTTGGAACTCTTAGATTATGTAAGCATAGTCCTTTGTGTGATTTTAAATTATTATTGTGTTCCCAAATTCAATAAGACTCTATTGGTAATTAAAGTCCATTATCCCAGAACACAAAAATTTTACCTTTTATATCAGAGGGATAATGGATTCTCTGAAGCCCTTCCATTCACCCCAGAATAAAAACTTCAACTCTGTATGATTAATTTGGTCTTCTCAAACTATACTGTTTCTTAAGAATCTGATTCAACATGCTAGGTTGAGCCCAACATAATGTTAGGTTATTTACAGAAAAAAAAATTGAAGGTACATAAAACCAATTAAAATAATCAAAAGCAAGACATCTGTATAAACTCATGCATTCAGAATATGCTTAACACTGGTTTCTTTGTGAAAACTTCATATGTTTACATGAGATGATCTGCAGATTATTAGGAGTAATTGTTATTTTCCTTATTCAGATACTTGTTAATCTGTTCAATCAGCCTTCATAACTATGGAGAACATGAAGAACTATTCAAAGGTAACTGCAATGTTATTCCTTCAAATGCAAGGCCCGTTAGTCGTGACAATATTAAATTCCTTAAATTTTGATAAGCACAATAAAAGAAACAATGAAAATCATGATAAAGTCCTTGTGTACTATTTAGGCTTGGTTGAGTTAAAAATGTTGAAAAAGACACACATAATTGGATCTAACTAGGGCAGGAATTTTATCCGAATGATGCAAAATATTCCATGGTTTGGGAAGCCTAAAGGACTTCTCAAATTGAAAACAATGCTAATTCTTTCATTAAATTCCAAAGACTTCCACTGGAGCCTATTAAGATAGGTTGTGATTTCTAAAACAATGCTGAGGGCTTCCCTGGTGTCACAGTGGTTAAGAATCTGCCTGTCAACGCAGGGGACACGGGTTAGAGCCCTGGTCTGGGAAGATCCCACATGCCGCGGAGCAACTGGGCCCGTGCACCACAACTACTGAAGCCCGCGTGCCTAGAGCCTGTGCTCCGCAACGTGAGAAGCCACTGCAATGAGAACTCTGCACACCACAACGAAGAGTAGCCCCTGCTCGCCGCAACTAGAGAAAAGCCCACGCGCAGCAATGGACACCCAACGTAGCCATAACTAAATAAATAATTAAATTAAAAATAAATAAATAAATAAATAAAACAATGCTGAGTTGGGGTCATTGGTGATGAGACCATCCCTCCAATTGGCCTGATTATTATGAGATTGAAATTTAGTTGGTATAGGGGATTAATATGAGATTGGAGTTTAAAGTTAAATCTATAGAGATATATGCATTTTACCATATTACAGTTTATAGACCCTACAGGAGGAACACATTTAATGTTGACGGGAGATATAATTTTAAAATAATGTGATTACCTGACCAGCCACCATACATAAGTTGTGTTTAAAACATTAATGGAAAGGGAAAAGTGAGGAAGGGGAGAAGACAGCACAGCAGAGGTACACAAGTGTTCTATATGCCCCCTCATCAATTATGTATGCTAATATACTGCCATTATTCAGAAAACACTTCTATGCTTAGGAGATTTCATTATTAACTCTCTGTTAAATTATTGCAACCTTCTACATCCCGTAGCTGCAAGAAAATAACAAAGCAATCCTGTAAAGCCAAGGTTCAGTTTAAAAGAATTTTTCTTTGGTAACTAGTAGCACTTGTGAAAAAAATCACAGAATTTTAACAAGCCATTTGTATTGCATCCAAAATAACCAAGAAATGTCAACGTTTATATAGCTGTTTAATTATTTAAAAAGTTATTAACTTTGGAGTGGTTAATCTATCATTAAGTGATAAGTGGCAAAATGATTTTATTTTGGCCTGTGATATCCAGGATTCTCCTCAGAAACCTACGTTCATGCTTCCTTATTGTTATCAGTGCTGTCACTGTGGCACAAGATGACTCGTAAGAAAAAATAAACTACTTCCCTCTTTCAGTGCCCTCAACCAGAAATGTCAGAAAGTGCCCCTTACCTTTTGTTCCCTCCCAAAAGAAAGATCCTTGGTGAAAGGGCTTAACTTCTGCCATTTGGGTCTCCTATTTACTTTCAGCAAAAAAGAGACAAAAAGCAAGTGGTGAGAAGAAGCTGCCTTTGCCCTGCCATCTTGCTCTTCTTTGTTGTCTTTCAGTCGCTCAGTAATTAACTCTTGATAAGCTAAGTGACATCTTCAGTTAATGGTTACAATTTAGAAGGATTAATAGAGGTGCTATTTTTTAAAAAAAACTTAATAAGCCAAAGAAGTCCCTGGAAATTTTTATATGTGCCTCTTAGTGAACTTGTAGAATCTGTGAGTTAATCATTTCACAAACCTTTGAGGGAGGGTCTCTTCAAGTCTCTTTCAAGTAGCTATGACCACAGATATGGCCTTAACGTCTATGTGACTTTTGTCCTCTTTTTTTGACTCTTGGTAATAAATGCCTACTAGTGGTTAGAAACTCAAGCGCCATAAGGAAATCGTCCGAAGTGACTTAACTGCATTCTGACTTAGATCATTAATTAAATGTATGGATCTTTCTTCTTCTAAGCTCACTTCATGGGCATCTAATTAAAGTAAATGCTCATTATTATTATTGTTATAAATTATAACATTAATAATTCCTATGCATACTGTATGTCAGATAAAAGCTCATAATATAAAAACAATCAGGAGCCTGATTTTCACTTAGTAGGTCAAACATATAATTTTTCCTACCTAAGATTTTTACCTTAGTGTTTTCTTCCATGGTGATCCATTATTCTATAAAGGCTACCAAAATTCTGAATAACTTTGACCACATGAAGAGGAGTCCTACATAAATCCTAATATATTAAAATTACGTATGTGAATGTTATGTTCCTAAACCCAACTCATTCCACTTATGAAAAATGACATATAAGTAACATCCTGTAACACTTATTATGCATGCCCTAAAATTGTCCTTAAGAAATAAGCTGACTTTTAAGCAGCTTATGCGCACTTCAACAAGAAACAGTGCAAATTAAAAGGCTTCAAAAATTTAATTTAATTAAAAATGTTTTGTTTTAGCTAGTTGACTTTTACCTGAAAGTAGAAAAGCAAAATAAAATGAATGAGTAAAAGTGATTTGCCTGAACTCCAGGGAACTTATAAATATATCATGAGAACATTTATGCAGACATAAGAACAGAAAGAAGGAGAGTATTAGAGATATAACCTGTGAACTCCAGGAGAAAATATTACAAAAGAAACAAATTTCACAAATATTATAAAATGACTGCAAATTAATGATTAAATAATAAAGTATAAAGAAAATTCCTTGCAATAAATTATTTTTAGAAGTAACAAATATAAAATAGCTAGTTGGGATAATAGGACAAATTGCATTAGGTTGCTGACCTGCAGTAATATATGTATTTCAATACATCTATACAAAAAGGCCAACATGAAGCAAATCAACATTCTCTGGTCCATATTTATTAGGCAGATGATGCCTGACGAACAAGAAAACCTAAGCTGATTTCATTTGATTCCATGAGTCCCTGACCTGCCTGCAGGCTGACATAATTTTCCTTCACAGAAGCCAGTCTCTGGTGGTTACCAGACTTGATCTCATCCAGTGGAGGATGAGTTCTCTTTGAATTACTGGAGCGGGGTGTACCCTAGGATGGATAAATCAGCCAAACAGAAAGGCCTAACAGGGCAAAGAAGCAGTAGGGCACCTATCCTTACATTGTCCTGAAAATGACCTCAAGAATGACTTTCCACGAGGTAAGAGGTAATTCTGTCTCCACTTTGGTGTAGCTTATATCACTCACAGTAAAGGTCACAAATCATGACAGTTTTCTGTGCTTGAGAATCAGATTACTGTTTGTCTGAGAAGGAGCGGAGAGCTGTGAGGCCTGCTTCTCTTAGGAATCTAGGTCAGAATTCATCCAGTAATGCCACCCAAGCCCTTCAAAGCAATATCTTACATTGTGGAAATACTTTGAGCAAATCCTGACGGTTGTTCATAAATTATATTACAACCTGAAGGAAGAAAAAGTTATTCTGTTCTTTTTTTGACTCCAGCTTTTCATAAGGTAAGTTATAAAATTTAATTGGTGACCTTGGAGAAAGGTCATAGTTCTTAAATTCAACTATACCCTTCATAACTTCCAAGTCAATAATAATAACTGAAGATGATGTGTTTCTAAATTCAATAGAAGTGTCAGCAGCAGTAAATATACAAGAACCACATCCAAATATATGAAGGCTTTATATATATATACACACACACACACACACACACACACACACACACACACACACACACATATATATATGAAGCTTTCTGGGTGTTCCTGAAATACTACAAATGTTCAGAATTTGCACTGCATGCAAATAGGAAGCAGACACATATTCCTTAATAAAGGTGACAATGTGAAGATTGGCGATCGTAAGAGGATACAATGGAGAAAGAATTGCAGCGATAGAATAATCTTTTTTAAAAAATGCAGTTTCAGACGTTAAATGCAAATAAATGAGAAAGTCCATGAGCATTAAACCTATTTTTAGGCAATTTACCTTTTCTTAGACAAAGAAAAAAACAGATGGAAAAGAAGAAACTAAAATGGCAAAGGAGAGACTTCGAGAGAAATTTACATGTTGCTCTGAGGCTGTACAAATGTTGCCAAAGCTGTGCCCAGCACCTACTAATGTGTGGGAAACGGAATTGGCACTTAAGAAAGTGTTGTGCGCTGTGACTCCAAACTCTGGAAACCTATTGCTCCTGTGGACAGAACAGAACTTTTAGTTCCCTCAAGGCACAGGCAAATCAAAGGAGGTGATGGACTGCTGATGAGAAACAAGCAATACGGAGACATTTAAAAATTCCCAGAGCTAGATGGATGTTTTTTATTTGCTTTAAATATCAAGTAACTAACACAGATATCCTGATTTTTATCTTTAGAAGTCAAGTTCATATGCTGAAATCACCAGCAATTCATCCACCTAAGACTTACTCAAAGTAGGGGAAGCACACTTTTAGCTCCTGATATGGCATTTCGGTTTCCAAAACAAACAGATTAAGGAATGTCTTTTGAAGCATTAGCACATCAAAGCACACTGCTATTCAAATACTTCATTTAGACAGAAAATATTCAAGTTGGATTATTTCCTTAGCACACTGCATCTGATAAATAAAAATCTCCCCTCTTAATATTACTACTGTCCTCCCAATAAAACTGAGACTACAATCACCTTTGACTATAGCTTCTTCCTGAAATTAGCCCATAATACTGTCAATTCTTTCAAAATGGCGCTTACTTTTTCCTTTTTATTTCTACAGGCATTGCCATAATCTGAACCTAAACTGAGAGTCATAATAACTGATTTCTAGTCCCATCTTTGATACTGGTCAAATCTTCTAACTTTACTCTTTATTTATTAAATGGAGGAGTTGAAGATTGCTAAATCTAAATTTCTATTATTGATATTTTCCTTCTACATGCATAAGGTATGATGAGAGATTTTGTGGGTGATAGGGGAGCAGAGATCTACTTTACAAGTGCTTATTATTACATAAAGAGAATAAGGTGACTTCTGGCAAAATGAGAAAGACTGCGGAAGACATAAAGAGGAAACAGAACATGACCCAGGTCTGAATAATGAGAAGAATGTTAAAAAGCTAGAGAAGGAAGTAAGAATGAATTTACCCACCATCATTGTGCTTGTTAATAGTTTTCTCAAAATTATGTTTTCATAAAATCTTTGAGCACAGTGTCACTAAATACCAACCACTCATTTTTCCACAACTTTCATTACCTTTACTCACCTGTAGAGAAAGAGATGTAGGGAGCAATTTTTGAATGGAGGGAGGAATGAGATTCATGGAAATGTCATAGAGGAGTCTTCCCAAAATTTGAAACTAATTTATCCATCGGATTTATTTATACGAGGGAAATACACACACACACACACACACACACACACACACACACACACACCATGATAATCTTTGGTAATAATAAAAGAAAAGGCTATCTGCTACAGTAAATATCCTACTGAAAACTTTGCTGAAGCCCCAAACTTTAATTATAATTATTTAGGGATAAGGTCTGGTAAAGAAGATTGAAATTTGACTGAAATTGATTAAGTAAAAACAACAACAACAAAATGACATGTTTAATTACATCACACCCTTTGGGGAAAAATCTCACAAACTAAAAGAAAGGAGGTGAATAAGCCAGGTAAGCATAGGGAAAGGGGAATCCTAGAAGCCGGTGCTGGCCAAAAGGTGAGGAGACTATCCAACCGGCCTCCAATGTTCAAACATTATGGTTTTCTTGGCAAGACCAGTGGTTTAATGAGTAAGAGTGCTTCAAGCTATTTTAACTAAGGAACAAGTTTGCCAACAAAAATTATAATAATTTTACTCTCCATTTAATATGTCTTCGTGAAGAAAATGTACTGGCTAGATCAGAGTGAAAACAGATTTATTTGACAATTATATCTCATCCTAAATAAGAACTGACATTCTGGTTATAAATTGGCTTTCCATATATCAGAAGAAAGAGGACTTCTTAAGGGACATTTCTTAGCTGGTTTGCCTGCAATGTTCACAACGGCTTCAATCAGCCCAGGGATCTATATGTAACACTGCTTGAATTTTTAAAAATATCAGTACCTGTTAGATGTTAGAAAAATTAAATCTAAGTGTAATGGCTAATGTTTATTGGGTGATGATTATTTGCCAGGTACTGCTCTAAGTACTTCACATCTAATCTTGAAAATGGCTTTATGTTATGAATTTAAAACCAATCTCATTTTATGGATGAGGGGACTGAAGGACAGAAACGTTAAGAATCTTGCCCACCATCACACAGGTGGTAAGTGGAGGAGCCAGAATTCAGAAGCAGCGAATCAAGCTTCTGTAGGCACATTCATAACCACTGTGTCAAACTGCTTATCAGACTACCGAAAATGCCTAAATTCATCTTCTGTGCTAATGGCATATAATTTACTATAAAACTATGTAACAAATTATAATTCAAAAGAATACATTCAGTAGCTTTTAAAATCAAGTTCTATGTTTTTGTTTTTTGGTTTTATTTTGTTTTGGGCTAAGGAACTGGGAGTAACTTTAAGAAGTGTGGCACAGAGATCAGTCCCGTGAGTTTTGGGCCTATACCCTCCTCTGGGTCCCAGCTGTCTGGCCCTGGCTATCAGCACTGGATTATCTAACATTTCCTTGAAGGCCCATATTATCTACTCGTAATAATTGATTATTAACCACTGAAATAGCTACAGCTCCCTATTTCTCTATCCTTAATGCTCTTATGTCTGAAGTCTCTCTGGCAACCAATTTTTTTTTCCCCTCCTGCCGGATTAGAGTTTTGAACACGGTAATGAGGACAATGTGATGAAGTCTTAGTGTGGTGTCAAACCAATTAAATTCGTCTTCTCTTAAAGCTGTTCCCCATTGCTGGGCTAAGAATTATTTTCAATCAACAAACTTGAAAAAGTCTTGTTGAAAGATATAAACGTTGCAACAAAGATGAAAACATTCCCATATTAAGCCTTGAAAAAATAAAATAATTTAATTGGAGGTGTTTTAATGATTAAAATATTTTAATATTAATCACTCTCCTACTGCTACTACACATAATGCAATCAGGAGAGTCAATACATGTATACTCTTATGATGACAAAAACCAAGACACAGAATTCAGTTAAAGACATATCACTCTACTCGAAGCATCTCCCTTGGTCCCTAACTAAGTAGGAAGAAAAAAAAAAAGCATAAAAAGGTCTTGAAATATTTTCAGAGACCTGTAAAGAGGAAGCATAGCCAGAGGTTACTTGGAGACCTCTCTGCTGTTGTGAAGGTAAGAGTGAAAAACAAGGCTAAAATAATGCCCTTTCCAAAGACTTTCACACACAAAATAACAGTATGGGTACCAACTTCTAGCTCCCAAACTTACCTCTCTCTACTAATCCCTTCACTGTAGTTTGTGAAAAAGCTCTGCTTCTTTATTGCATTATCCTCCCAGCTTTTTTTCCTTCTCTTCCCTTCATAGCTAAGCTTTTAGCACAGTGACTTGTGCTTTATTTTCTACACTTCCTCACCTGCCATTCACCCTTCTGTAATTGCATTCAAGCTTTGATCATGTGCTCTGACCCCACTGAATCTGTGCCTGCAAAGGTCACGGAGGTCCTACTAAGTGTGAGACATAATGCACATATATTTCAGTCCCTCTTCTCTTGACCTTTTGGAGGCTTGTGAACAACTATGTTCCAAAAATTCTCTTGTTTCAATCTCTTTATCATAATGTCCTCTTATGATTCTCCTTCCTTATTTATCATTCCTTTTACATCTTAGCAGAGTTTTTTCCATTATATTACACTTTCAAAGGACCAGTTTGTTTTATTTGCTTAGCTATTAAATCTTTGTTTTCTATTAAATCAATTTTTACTCTTACCTTTTATATTATTTCACCCTTTCGTGTTTTTTTGCATTTATTCTATTTTCCTAACCTTCTAAGTTGATTTATTAGCTCATTATTTTCAATCTTTCTTCATTCCTAGTACTTACATTATAGCTAGATAATTTTCCCTCTACTACTTGAGCTGACACTCAAATTTAATCTATAGCATTTTATATTTAATTTCATTCTAGTATTTTAATTTCATTTTGATGTTTTAAATTTTCCAAATTATGGATATTTCAAGTGTAACTTTTTAATTTTTTTAAAAAAGATTTTAAGTGGGAGAATAAAATGATCTGCTTTATGTGTTTTAAGATAACTCTGGCTTTTGTGGTGATAGTGGATAGTGGCCAGAGTGGATGTTGGGAGGTAAACTGGAGGTTATTTCAGTAGTTTGAGAAAGAATGATATTTTTATAAGGATATACATAGTGAAGATAGAGAAGGAGTGGACAGATACAAAATAAAATTGAAATTACAACAGACAAGGTAAGCAGCGGCATCATGAAAAACATTAAGAAAAAAGTGTGTAAAGGGTAAGCAAGGGCCAGGAGCAAGTACTTTATTTGAGTCCTGCTCTCTGCGTTCTCAATATGAGTCCTTTCTAATTAAATAATAAGAGTAACTCATATTGGGTCTAAGGTTTAAGTTATCTGAGCCTGCACTAATGATTTCCACTTTTAACAAAAACACAGATGATATATTTTTTATTATCTTAGTAAACAGACCTTAAGTGATGTCAATATAAAATAATGACATTCTTTATTTGAAAGTCTCTGAGTAGGAAAAATAAAATAAACCAAAGGACCATGATGAGTATAAGCTGACATGCATAAGAGTAAGAGAACTTTGTGAAAAGTCTTTATATTAATAAATCCTGTTCAACATTCACGTTTTTGAAAACCAGTAAGATTTTGTGTTAGATATCATTTCCTTGATATACTTGGTTGAGGTTAATTTTTAATGGGCACCCAGAATAAGAAGACTGCGTGTTTGTGTTAGGGATAGGAAGACCGTGCTCGGCGAAGGTACTTTGGATAAGAAGAGGAATACAGATTCTTTTTGTTGGTGTCTTAAGATTTTTTTCATAGTCAAGAATTAATAAAAAGTCTGAATTAAATACTTTTTAGACTTGTTGCCCAGAGGAATAACTAAAGATATATTTTCAAAGACAACAGATACAATTTACAGACTGCTGAAATTAGGGTGAAATGCAACAGGACACTTTGTCCTATAGCTTCCTTGCATAATCCAAGAACATTTAATCAGTTCAAATTTGCCTGAATGGAAGAGAACAAAAATTGCTGGAGGGTGAAAGAGATGGGAGGGGACAAACCAGAGATGGCAACTGCAGCTGTAGCTCTCCAATAGCAGCAAGTGTTGTGGAAATACACATAAGCACAATCAAGTCTATGTACAGCAGAAACTTGGTCTTTGGTACAAAGAGGAACAGACTTTTCACAGTTGATTTAATTTTCCCCTTGTTACAAAATGGAATAATGACCCTATAAGGAATGAAAAAAGGATCCCTAGCTCTAGGGTGTGTTGCTTCAACCAGGATCCACCTCTCTAGAAAACATGTGATTAGCCCTAGGAAAATCTGCAGCTTTTAAATTATTATCGGGAGGCATTTATTTTAAACCAAGAAATTTTTGATTCTTAAAGCCTGATTCCAGTCCTGCTAATCTGTAACGTAGATGTCTTATGTATTTGTCTATGACATTTGTTCAACAGGTTTGAAGCAACTATGCTATAGCACAACTTTTTTTTTCCTTGAACTCTATACCATTCCCTGTTGAATGTGGTTTAAGAAATCCCTTGGACACCCTTCCTACCTTGAGAAATCCCCTGGACATCTCCTTCCTACCATGAGTAGAGTACAGATTCACTAATGTGCATTGACGGTCTCTGTCCTACCTAATGAAAATTTTCATTGAAAGGAAAAAGTTAATGCAAATTCAAAAGAGAAAAGTACAGCTATGTTCAGTAATCTTTGACATATAAGGGCTATTTTATATATTTATCAACAAGAATTATTTTTAAAAAAATGCAATATTGGCAATGTAACAAGTTCTGTTAAGTTAATCCCAATGAGATATTTTTGTTATTTGTTCAAAATACAGTCAATGTTCATTTAGTTAAGTGAATATATTTAAACTGTTCATTGTCATTGCATTTGCCTTATAACTCTGGAGCACCTAATACTGTCAATGGAAAGCTATGGGTTTCTCTCTTTTGGTAAGTAATAGGAATTTCTGATATTGTCACTGAAACATTAATATTAAAGAAATTTTAAGTTGTTTCCTCCTATTTCTCTTTTCACCTTTGATCTAATGTTAAATGGTGTGCCTTAATTTCACAAGAATTTTATTATGTAAAATAAATACATTTTAAATTGTTGAGCACTTATATTTTCTTGGTTGGCAAATATGCATGTCCTGACTTTGAAACTTTATTGCAGATTAAAAACAGATTAAAACACACACACACACACACACACACACACACACACACACACACACGCACACAACCTTGAATTTGCTTAGGAAAGAAATCCATCAAAATAAATAATTCATGTTGGGATGGACTGAAATCTAGTCTTTTAGGAGGTGCCAACAGATGGTTTACATTTATAGAACGCACACTTGCTGACTTCCAAACAGAAATTAAAATTCATAAAGTATATCATTAGTACTCCTTATAAGCAGCATTATGTTTATGATATGAATTTGGATTTTCCCAGGTGAACAGTTTTCCATCATAATTTTACTAAGAAAAAAATGAAACAAACTGCTTTCTAGTTACTATTTTGTGTTAGCAAGTTTAAAATTAAACCTTGCTGGTGATCATCCAGCAACACAAGCCAATGGGCTCAGAGCTAGACGAGGCTGTTGTTTTCATGACATTCAAGATTTCATAAGAACTCTTAGACATTTTTCATCATTCAAACAATAGGCATTATTACAAATAATAAAATAAGGCAGCTTCTCTAGCTTTCAATTCTTATCTCATCAGTTAGGTTAGGAACTTTCAACCAATATAATTAAAAGTGAGACTTCAGCTTATTAAAGGTCAGGCAACTAGGCATTTTTAGTTAATTTTAGCAACTCTTCGGTCTAAGTGTGGCCACATAATACCATGGAATTACAGTAACATTTCATTTTTGTGAACCTGACTACTAACCAAAATGTTAACATTTAACTCAGGTAAGGTTATGATTAAAACTTGCTTTAAGCCCACAAAAAGAGATGTTTTATCGCTCATTAAGATTTTGTCTACCCAATAGAAAGGGGAATATTGTCAACTATACATTTAATGCAATCAAAAGTCAAGAAAACTATTATAAAAAAAATAGGTCTGGGACTTTATTCACTAAGTGAAGCTAATGGCTTACTTGATTAAATTAACTAAATAAATGACAAAGCTTCTTCAGAATGATTGTATTTACACGTGCAGAATGTAAGAAAACTAACTAAATGAACCGGGCAGTTGCTAGATGATTTTAACCATGTTTTAACTGCTTTAAATTATGCAAGGAATTGTTTTCATTCTCTTGTTCAACATGTTGGGTTGCTCGATGCCAAAATAATTTAGATAAATATTTATTTACAGTGGCGAAAACCTGTCATTTCAGTAAAAAAAAAGTCAAATATAAATGTTTTGGTATCATAGAAATAAAGCAACTAGTGCTTAGGCTGGATTTGTTACTTTTCAAGCAATGTTTTCAAAATGTATAGCTAGCGCCTTCATATTTTTATGCAGACATAACTAAGTGCTAGCATGAATTATTTGAAGCAATGTAATATTCTCCCTTTGTAAACTTTAGATATTATATGCTCAATGGTGAAGGATGAGGGACCGAAGTTTGGGACACATCTATTCAAAACCACCTAGAGTTGAGTTGATATTTTTGCTTTTTTAATAATTTGACTTGATATGCTCTTTAGGAATTAAAATACACATTATATTTAGATTCTACTAGTCCATAATAAATTTAACAGGTAGTATATACATGATCAAATATAAAATAAGATTGAGCAAGGTCCTCTTTCTTAAAATGGATGTAAGAAGAAACCAAAACATATTTTATAAAGCTATATTTTATTCTAACATAGAATATAACTTTTGATGTTTTAAAAAGGGATACAATAATCTGGTGGTATCTTTTAAATTTTAAGTACCAGGATTCTTTTTTAACTGTCTGTCTGATTTTTTTTCAACTAGACATGTAGTTGAAAAGCTTATATACTATATTCTATATTATATTATAATTATATTCTATATTCTGTATAGAATACTATATTCTATAGTATATTATACTATATTCTTTTTTGAAAAGCAATTGGCATTAAATGTCCTTAGAACACAAAGCAGAAATAAATTCTTCCCTGTAAAGCTTCTTAATTAAACAACTTAAGAACAAACTGTGAGAATAAGATTATGCTTAGTGAAACTGTGCTTTATATGTTACAGAAGACTTTGAATAAATCCTGAGTTTTGTGGTGAACAATTAATAACAGGGATTTATCTTCTCTGGCCTTAGGTTAAGAGAGCTGTAGTGAGGGCAGAGGGAGCCCTCTGGAGAGTAACAGCTCCCCAGATGATAACACAGAATTTGAATTTTCAGCTTCACAAAATAAACTTAATATCCAATGGTGTTGAGTGGAAAGAGCTCTCTCTCTTACCTTGCAGCATGGATGGAACCCACATGTATACACTGTCCCTGGAGGAATGGCCGGGAACCCTTCTGGGCTCAGGGTCAGAAACCTACTACAGGGCTATTGCAAAGTATAGTTCAAGCAGATACGAGGTGAAACACCCAGATAGGGACTGGATATGAGATGATGGACTCGGAATTCTGGCCAAACCAGCTCCTACTACTCAGACCGCATTAAACTGAATCAAACTATAGCTCAGAACACCAGCTGGGCAAGCAGCAATGAACCTGACAAGGGTTACTGCCCTCAGACCCAAGGGAGCTAGAAGACACTTTATCCAACAAGTCAAACTTTCCCTTACCATCATAAGGTGAGTTAGGCCGCACCCCTCCCTTCACACGTCCAGATGAGGTCTTGGAAATCTGAGGAAGGGGCCAGGTGGCTAAGAACTCTGAGGGGCTGCACATTTTATCTTAGAATAACTGAACATTAGGTAAAGAGATTCATTAAGTGGCATAACAAGTACAGTTTAAAATAGATAGGACTATATGTTTTCTTTCCTGCTACTTGGCAGATGGCAGTAAATTAGACTTGATTAATTACTGGTAAAATAAACTAAATGTCTTTTACATACCTGAGTAAACTGTGAGTTTGCAACCGTACAAAAGCAGGCAGTATTGTTATGACTATCATGTTCTTTATTTTGCAATGACGTATCCTACAACTAGGTGAAGGAGGAAACCATGAAAAGACCAACTTTTTAGTATTCATATATTTTAACAGAAATCTCTCTGAAATAGCCATAATGAATATTCTCAGTTCAGACTTTCTACATTAATGAAGCCCAAAGACAAATGAAAACACCTGCTTCTAGGGACCTCAGTAGGACATCTAGGGATGCTCCTGTTGCTTTGTTTTCCAGGCAGGAATCCTAAAAAGATGTTCCTAAGTCCTGATCGTAATTAAGCTTCTCACTCAGAGTATAGGCTCAACTATACTTGTGAGTGGCAGAGATCATCAAAGAACAGGGCCCAACCCTTAAAAAAGCCAAGTAGCTACTGTCTTTGCACTTTTGGGAACTCTGACGCGCCATATAAGAAATCTGGCTATTCTTATGGACTGACTTTTAGAGAGGTCATGTGGAGAATGAGAGTCTCAGGACTACATGGAAAGAAAGAGAGGCCAAGCTGTCCAAGTGTCCCAGCAGAGGTACAGGTGTGAGTGAGCCGAGCCATCTCGGACGTTTCAGCCCATTTGTGCACCTAGATGATCATAGCCCCAGCCGACATCACCAGGAGCAGAAAAACTGCCAAGCTGAGCCCAGTAAACGCACAGAATCATGAGGAAAAAAAATGGTTGTTGTTTTAAGCCACTCAAATTTGGGTTGGTTTATCATACAGCAATACGTAATAAAGCTGAAACTTTACCAGAAGTAGGGTTTTGCTGAAACACAAACCAAAAATATGTGGCATTGTCTTTGTGATGGGGACTGGGCAGAATCTGGAAGGACTTTGAGAAGACTGTTATGAGAGCTGGAAGGCGGCTTCTTTCAGCTTTCCATCCCCGACTCCCATTATGCGGCAGCAACTTCATCTTCCTGTCTCTGGTCCATTTTTTACCCCCAAGCCAGAGTTCATTCTAAAAATAAATCTGATGACGTCAGATTTAAAACCTTTCAAAGTAACTTCATTAGGAATTGGATACAATTTTTCATTTTCATACCTGGTACTTCATGATTGTGCTTATTTCTCTGGTCCTAATCATAAGCACACACTTTCTGGCTTTAGGAACTTTTCTCTATGTTTGGAATGCTTCCCTTTCTCTTGCATTCTCCTATTTTTTTCTTTCCGCTGTAGTTTCAGTTCAGATGTTATTCATCTTAGTACTTAAACTTCCGTACTTCTCTGCTACCCACCCCATACTGTGTTAATTGCTCCAGCTAACACAACTCTTCTAACCTCCTGATATTCATATTCCTTTCATATTGTGCCTTCCAAATCCTTTCCTTGACTGAGCTAATTCCCAAATGTTCTTCTGGTACTTCATTTTGGAAATCTCTCCCCACTTTTCCAAAATTGAGTTAGGATCCTATGATATCCCATCCTTGCCCCAGTAACTGCATTTTTAAACTGTCTGTTTTATATGTATATTTCCCCTTAGATTCCCACTAAATTGAAGGCAAGAGCTATGTCTATTTCTCTCTACCCCCAAGGTTGAGAATAGTATCTGGCACACAGTAGGGTCTTTAAATAAATATATTCTGAATAAATGAATAAGTAAAAATGAATAAATGATCAAGCCAACTACTTTTGTACTTTTTCCTAAATATAATTTTCTTTCTGGCAAAGTAAACATACATAAAACGTCTTCCAATCTGGGGTGTTTATATGAGCTTTAGTGTGCTTCTTGCTTTTACTGCAAGGGGATTATATAGTGAGAATGGTGGTTAAAATAGGGGAGTTTGGGTTGTTGTTGAAGTACCCTCTTGCCCTTGGCCAAGATTAAGTAGGTAAATACTACTGAGTGCATGTTAGTGCTACATAAAAGGCAACCTTTTCTATGGTGGTCTATTCTCTGTGCTCATTCAATTGTTATTTTTACAAAGCAAATAGCTATCAGTGTGTAGAGAAGCCATCAAGTTCTTATAGATGGTTTTAAAATACTGTTTTTAGTTTGTATGCCTTCAAATTGCGCTTAAATAACACAGTTATTTTTGACTGATTGATTCTAAGAATTTTGCTATTACAGCCAAACTATGACATTTTTCATCATATATTTTTAGCATTTTTAAAGAATGAAATGCTTTTCTATTTTTTAAAATGATTTTTCATTTTGAGTTTCAGCCAAATATCTCAAAAATCCATAGCTCCTAGAACTCAGAGAAAATTAGCAAGGCCAAATAAAATATATGTGGCTTACTGCTGCAGCTGTGTATTTTAAAGAAAGCTAATATATCGACTGGTTCTTAGAAGCGCATTCATAAATTGCTGTCTTTGAAAAATGTTTGTAGCTATAAAGGCTAGAGATGATGTCATTTTGCTGCTACAGGTAAAGAGGTTTCTGTGTGTTCGACCTTTTAAGTATTTCTATTGAGATTCTAAATACCAATGTACCAAAATATATCCACCATTATTTATCCAACATGTTCAAAATAAAATGACAACATTCCACTGTATCAATTCATATCTTTATATATTTTTACCCTCTGATTATTTTAATGGTTCAGTTGCCTTTTAATACACAAAGAAATATACATTGGTTTAACTAAATGGACAATGCTATTCATTTTAATATAGCCTCATAATTTAAAATCATCATTGTCTAATCAATTTCCTTGATATTAATGATCACCAGCGGCATTACAACACACCTGCACTTAAGCAAGCTGATGTGCTTCAGTGTAACTGAAGTTTTTGTGTTTTAATTTCTTTGTCATATGAACATTACCTTATATTTTAAAGCCAATTTCACTTGAAATATAGATTATGAACAAGTTGGTTTCCCTCTAGAGATATCTGTTGTATATGAGATATACTGGTGCATAAGTGGATGTCTTTGCGTGTCTTCCAGGGTGTGGCAGATTAAAGATGCCACAATTCTTTGATGTTTTTCCTATCAAGTCTTAGAAGGTTCTGTGACTGTTTAAACTAAAAGACAACAGCAGAAGTGATACTGTGCCAATTCCTGGGCCAGCCCTTAGGAAAAACTGGCATCTTCCACCTCCTGTCTCTTGGAACTACATGGACCATTAGATGGACCCACATCTACTCAGGCGTTCAGCCCTCTATGCTAAGGTGCCAAACTGAAGCCCAGCAAGTGAGCCTGGTCATGCCACAGGGAGCAGAAGAATTACCCACCAAATTACTGACCCACAAAACCATGAGTTTTAATAAATGGTTGCTGTTTTAAGCCACTAAGCTTTGAGTGTTTGTTATAGAACAATAAACAATCAGAACATAGGGTAAATGGTGTGATTCTCTGGGCTGACACTCCATTTTGTGATTCTCTTTCATGAAACTATTTCAGAACTATTCTACTAACTAGGCTACAATAGGCCAAACATCTAAATATCAGAAAATAACTCACTCCAAGAATATATAGAAATATTGAAATAATTAAGTCCATAATTCCAGGGCTAAAGAAAAAAAATCAGGGTTTCCAACCAAGTATTACCCGGTTTTTCTGTTTGTTTTGGAGATAAGTCAGGTCTGTTAGTTTTTAGCCTGCTGATCTAACCACTGAATAGAACTATCTGACTTGTAGATTTTAAATGTCTATCTTAAACATTAAAATAACACACACAAACACACACACACTCCAAATACTTCTTTCATATCACCAGATTATAAAGTGTTTTGTAAGTAATCTTGTAAAGATTCTGTGAACTAAGCAGTGAATTCACCCACCACCCACAGGCAGCTGCTTCTGGGGAGGAATTAATCTTCAACAGCAATAAATAAATAAATAAAACAATGGAATGAAAAACAACATGCACATTTTAGTACTCATATATATGTATATAAATACAAAGAGATGCTTCAGGCATATGCAAGGTTACTGGTTTAGAATTCAAAATGAAGAGGTGCCCAAAGAATTCTCAGAATAACAATGTAAAAACACGTGAAGAAATTCTTCTTCTACTTGGTTTCTTTTAAAATTTAAAAATGAAGCGAGCACAATTTAAGAAATAAAATAAAATGTTAGAGGACGTAGAATCTTTGGGAATTCCTAGTATTACTAATCAGTTTTGGAGAAAGTTAATTTTGCTTTTCCTTTAAGAAAAACATGCAAATCTTCCAGTGGTTGAACAATTTAAAAGTATAACATTCACAAAGTATACAAAGTATAACATATTTAGAACACACACTGAACATTTGGAAAATATGTTACTTCATGTATCACTTCTGATAGGGAAGGGGTTATTGAAAAACAATCTGAATATCAGAACATTAAGTATCTTTGAGTTTGATGGTCTCTCTGTAGGCTGTAAGGGTAACGTACTAGTTACCTATTGTAGCAGCTTAAAACTGCAAGCATGTATAAACTCAAGAGTTTCTGTTGGTCAGGAATCTGGGAGTGGCTTAACAGGATGATTCTGACTTAGAGTTTCTCATGAGGTTGCAGCCAAGCTGTCATCAAGCATCTGAAGATTTACCAGGCTGATCTGCTTCTGTGATGGCTCACTCAAATGGCCATTGGCTGGATGCCTCGGTCCCTCACTGGCTGTGGGCAGAGGCCTTAGTCCCTTGCCCGGTAGATCTCTCCATAGGGCTACTTCAGGGGCCTCATGACACGGCAGAGGGAGGGATCAGAGAGAACGATCAGGGGCTTTCTCTGAATTCACCATTTCTCCAGCTCCACCACTGAGTGTCACAAAAATCAAACATATTCTCTCGAAATGCAACTTCACATTCTGGCAGTGTGGGAGCAATCCAGGTCAAGGTACTAGCTAGATCAGAGGAAAACAACCAGCACTGAATTGTAGTTCATAGATTTAGAAACTTTTTGTTTAGATGCAATCCATTTTTCTTCTTTGTTTTACTTGTTAGGGAAATTTGGTTTTACTCCTGAGAAATATCGGGATGTGAGTTGAATCTAAAATACATCTTAGAATTAACTACATAGAGAAGGTTTTACGACACTTCTTAAGATAGGTCGCAAATATTTAATTATCTGTATTAAAATTTCTGTAATGTTTCATAAGATAATTAATAGGTAGGCATTGTGGAAAGATGGAAATATACTGACTTTTCTAATCAGGGGTCAAGGAATCCTACGCCTTTAACTAAGTTTATTATAAGGCTTTTATTGTTGCTGTTACAAGAGAAGGATATCCATCAATTTACCTCATGGGAGAGGGGTTTAATTTTCAAGATGTACGTGGATAAGAGAGGAAACAGAAAAGTATAGCCGTCAAAAGTGATGCAGCTCCAGTGTCGAGCTACTCTGTCTCTCTCTCACAGGCTGCACACTCTGTCTCTCATGGCATTTTCACTTTTTACTGCACATACGCTACATTTTCATCTCTTTCTCCCTCCTAACTAGGCTCTTCTGCTTAATCATAGTTTCTATTCCCTCCCAACTTTAGCTGGCCGCTGGTATCCTGGCTGCTCTCACCCCTCTGTAAACCATGCATTTCAGCTGTTAAGGCACTCCTCAGCCCAGCTGCTATGTTGTGTAATTTGGGTCAGGACCCCACCCATCCTTTCAATCAGTCAGCTCTGACTGGGGCACACGTGGGCACAGGGGTTGCAAAATGCTGCCTCTTTAGGAAGAGACCTGGAAAATTTGCTCCTCTCAGTAGGGGTTTTTTGGTAATAAAGGCATTCATTCTGAGGCCTTGCCCAAGTAGTACAATGCTAAATAAATAGGTGAATAAATGAACACAATATTTTAGTCCTATCTCTTCTACTAATTTCCTATATGACCTTAAGAAAATATTTTTATACATGTTTTATCTGTCAAAGAGAAATTAATTTTTTTAACTAAATAGACATACTGAAGGCTTATTTCTGTGAAGCTATGACTAAAACTTGTGGAGTCTTGAAAGATGCTTAAGAAGTTTGTTTACCTTCAAAAGTGATTAATAGGAGGGATGAAGCATGTAAACAAATAAATATGAGGTAGAAAGCGATTTTTGAAAAGAGAGAGAATTTAAATCTATAGCTATTAGGGTTCAGATTAGAAGTAGATAAATCATAGATAATATCTTCCTTAACTCCTTTATAGAAAATATAATATTTCAACTGACATAAAATGGGTACAAGCTTGAAGGGAAAGGACTGAAGGGACAAGTTTTGAAAAGAATAGATTCCTATGGCAACACAGGCTCTCTTATGAGTAAACAGTAATTTAGGAATTGATGACTGACCAAAAATTTTTTAAAAGCTGCCTCGACCTTTGAAAAATATTTTATAAGCCTCTCAGACCTTTTTTTTAAAAAAAGTCTATGGTCAAATTTAAATTCATTTTCTTAATACTTTAACAGATATCAGAACTTCCATTCAAAGGGAAAATAATATGAGAAACAGAATATGCCATGGTCCAAGCTATGCTGCTTGCTGTTTTTATGTTCTTGTACAAGTCTTTTAATTTCCAAGGCCTCAGTCTTCCTTAAAAACATGAAATGACTAGACCAAAGAATTTGAAGATCCGTGTACCTCTGTGATTCTATTGAATCTGATGCAATTAGTCAAACAGTTAACTGTCATTACAGAGGCTGTGGTGTGTACATTTTAGCACCATACCACAATTTAATAACAGGGCACAGAAGCCACAATGCCTCCTATTCTGTTCCATCGCTAATTTATCAGGGGCTAAAAGCAACCGAACTAAGGATCCCAGGCAGACAATGGTGCCTTTGAGGGGCAAGGGAAGCACCGTTTAAAGGGAAAGCATTACCATTCTAAAATAATGGTAGAGCACATGGCCTGAGTACTGTGAAAGACAGCACTACAGAAAAGGTATTCTCTGCTTAAATGCCCCAAACACAAAAGCTTTTAGTTGGGATTTATAAGGAAAAAAGAAAACAGCTTCCAATAAATTGGTTTCCTTTTGTTATGTATGCTGGTGCTGAGCAGGTGAGGATATAGGCAAACTATCATTTGCCAAAAATCTAACAATACTATATTTCTTATTTAGAAGAAAACCTTAACATTTTGCTAATGAAGATAAAGAAAGCAGAAGAGACATTTTGGTGCTCTTGCCTGTTTGGTTATTGAAAGATCATGCATACAACCATACCCCTTCAGTGTGTTAGGTTACATGTCTTTTGGCCTCTACTTTCCTTGACACTTTGATTTAAAACAAGTAAACAAGCATACAGTACTGTACGTGCAGATGTGATTTGATTTAATCTGATTTGAAGGGCAGCAATGAGACTAAAAAGCTAATAACTCTTGTTAATTATGTCATTTATATATTACCTTTCACAAACAACACATGATGATAGTATATTTATTTGGAGAATTAGATGAATTAATGGTCTGTCAATTTAAAGAAATATAAAAGATATATGTGAAAGTAACCTTTTAATATCCAAATCAGGTTGGCACATATAAAAGATATATGTGAAAGTAACCTTTTAATATCCCAATCTGTTCACAGATTCTCAGTACTAAATTTCTTTAATTATAAAAAAATTCTATACAAATGCCAGGCATTATTACTGCCATATACATATATGCAAAATTATTAGTTGGAAGAAAAATCTCATATGATAAAAAAGGAATGTGTTTTCTAAATCTATATAGATGACCATAAACTATGAAAGAACTTTTAAAGATTTAGAACAGAAAAACATATTTTCCAATCACTTTTTGTTGAGATTTATGTCTTTGAAGAAGCTATGCACATAGTAGGTTGAAGATTACATTGTCCAGTAGTTTCTTTATCTGCCACATTGTTAGAACCTCCTTCACTATGCCCATTTTCACTCTACTTTTATTGTTTAAACAAGATGTTATCCACGACTGAAAACGTTTTTTTCTCTGACCCCTTAGCGTCTCCATATAACAAAATAAATCACATAAGAACCAGGAGATGTTCATAGTGCACAATGTTGACATTTAACAATTTTTATCTTCTACTAATGGCTGCTGCCCTAGCATTCTTAAATGAAAGATTCCAACTGCAAATTCCTTGTGAATAATAAAAGATTTAAAAGGGAAAGAAGAATATAGTTTGTAGATGGTAGTATTGAGACTAGGCAGCCTATTTTGGGAGGTAGAGAGATGAATGAATGGATGTTTCCGATAATAAGATATTTGGTATAGCAGAACCAGGAGATGAAGATAATGCAAGCCAATATGTTTGTCCCCCTATTAGTCTAAATTCATAACAAGGATCACAATTTTCCTCAATAGGAGATGTGATGATATTTCGGCAATCTCGTTTCAGATGAGATTCAATAATAGAGTAAGGCCATGAAACTGATGTGCATGTGTAGTTTATGGATTCAGGTTGACTGCTTGATCCTCGTAGCCAGTCTGTTTCTATCAAGCACTCTGAGCTCTCTGGTTTATCACATCGTGCTTATAATGACAGCAAGGCTAGAGTGCTGGGTTTGGGGTTGATTAGGATCTTACCGTTCTGGTTAGCATAGTATAATATTATAATGGTGGGTCTTCATGTAATATGGCATAGAGAACAGATTTTAATTGACTGACAACTCTATGTACAAATGCTGTGTATAAATTTTCATGGTAAAATTCATTTCTCTTGTTCTGAAAAGGCATGTTCCAAAATTGTACAGACATGATATTACTCATTTGTTACTAGTAAGTGGTCCTACCTTCCTCTCCTTCCTTCCTTCCTTCCTTTCTTCCTTCCTTCCTTCCTCCCTCCTTCCCTCCTTCCTTCCTTTGTTCATGGTGGGGAGAGTGTGTGTACATTTGTATAAAGATATATCTGCATATTAGTAATTTCTTTTTGCACCCACAGATAAGCCATAGGATAATATATGGAGTTAATTATTTTAAAATTTTACTTGCAGAGTGATTTTTAGAGGGATTTAAATTATTGGAAGCATATTTATATTTCATCGTATTGTGGAAGACTGCCCTAGATTTGAGCATCTGTGTCCCTTTCCGAGGGCTTGAGCAATGTACTTGGGAGGGGCTTTGGCTAATACGAGAGTATCATGACTTGCCTGCTTGGGTGCAGGAACAGTCCAGGATTTGAAGTAAGAGGTACCTGCCTGTGTGGTCACTGACTGCCCGCTTGCTCCAGAGTAGCTCCCCCCGAAATCTGACAGTCCCATGCTTCACTTTCTTCCTTTGGATTTTGGCGCTGTATCCAGATGGTTCCTTGCAGGTAATATGCAATGATCTGTTTTTGGCAATAGCCTCCAAATTTTACCTTACCTTTTCTCTTGTAATAACTAATCCTACCTTCTTATACCTGGCCAGAGTTTTTTTTACTAAGATGCATACCTCCTCTAATCTATAAAAGATCTTCAGTGATTTCTAGTTACCCCAATTCAGATTTGTTGGTACAGCAAAAAAGACCCTTTATGAACTGACTGCTCCCTACCTGACTTTATATTGTTTTTATCACTTGATACTTTTTCTCGTTAACATCAGACTTCCAGTTTCTCACGCTATGCTGTTTCTGCCTGCGTGTGTGTGTTACAAATGCAGCTTCTTCTACTTTGAATGGCCTTCTCCATTGCCTTAGATACATTTCTCTTCTTTGTTTAAAATTCAGATTAAGCATCACTGCCTCTGAAACTTCCCTCTACCACCTTTGGGCAGAAGTAACTAACACTCTTTACGCTACCATTGCTTTGAATATACTTAACTTCCATAGTTTTGCTTTGTTTTATTCTGTTTTTAAATGTGCATATCTTCTTGAATCTTGAGGCAGACACCACAGCTCATGTATCTTTGTAGTCCCAACTCCTATCACACACCCTGACACAGAGTTGTTAATCAATAAAAAGTCTTCATATGAAAACTTGGTGAACTAACATTTAATTACAAGCTTTCTTTTCCCAGCGACAGAACACAAGATACTTGGTTATAATTCAGCATGAGCCTATTTCTTCAGCTAAACCAGGCTTACGCTTAAATCTTTCCACATTTTTTCCCTTTAATTGCTTTTCATTCAGAGAGAGGAGAGCAACATTTAGCAAGCACTTAATTGCAGCATGTATAGAATGAGTCAAATGAACTCCATGTGTGTAAATTGTAATAGTTTCAATTCATACAGGGTCTCTGCCTCTGGAACAGCCATACTGTCTCTGCCTTGGACATCTGACAGAAGATAAGAAACAACTAAGAAAAAATAGAGTTTCTTAACAAAATCAACTAGCAATTCTTAATAGCCCTTACCAAATCCACAATGTCAACGATGTCCTGCCAGTAAAGATTAGAAGAATTCCAGAAGTTTGGAAACACATCTCCAAAGTTAGTTCATAATGATGATGAAGCTAATCAAATTTTAGGACAACGCCAATTGTAAGTAACAAACTAAACTGTCATTTAATCATTCATGTCTTTTAAAGTGAGTACTTTTCTAATTCTTCATTCATAAAGAGAAATTTCTTTATTCTTTATGAGTATAAACGCAAGAAGTTCTGAAATCTCATTCATAATCTTAGTTGCTAGCCAGAATTCTATGCTATAGTACTAGACCTATTAGTATACAGAAAATATTTTGTTCTTTTTTTTAATACTTAAAATTCAGAATGTATTAAGTTCATGTTTTACTGTGATGTACTAGTTGAAGCTTTATCGTTTCCTAACTTAGCACAGTTACATCTGCCTCCACTAAGAACTATAGGCTATTTAGTGACAGAAATTTTTTTCATCAATGATACCACACAGCTCCCTATTCCCTATAATAAAGGTAAGTAAACCTGTTTATTATTCTTGCTGAATTGTAGAACTACATATATTTTTATATCCCATCTCCTCCCCTCAAACTTCTTTCAATAGGTAAGGATTTCTTGACAATCCACTTTTTTCCAAAAAGCATTTTTTTAGTTAATAAAGACATGATAAAACATAAGTTAAATTACAGTAGATCTACATGATAGAATATTAAACACCACTGAAATTCTATTAAAATATATTTATGGTATAAAGTAGATGCCCAGGGTACATTTTAACTGAAAATTAAAATGGTGCTGACATAGGACCTTCTAGAACTTGGTGCCAAGTTGTTATATCATATTTCATCAACATGCTTTTTTAGATCTAAGGCATTTTAATACTTTTAATTTAATAGAAGGGCATCCTGGCCTCACAGAAGCTACTGTGAAGTATATCTGAAAGGTGAGAATTTTTTTTTTTTTTAATTTTTATTTTTGAAAGGTGAGAATTTTAAACACAATTTGATCCCATGGCATTGCCTCATCTGCACCTTGGTTCTTTTCGGGTACACTGGAATATATAATGGGAAGGAAATGACAGAGGCAGCTGAGGCTGTGACACTTCAGGAATGATAGAAGGTTTCTTTGCAAATATTCTTAAGATTCTTATGATTCTAATGTTATCAGGATCAGAAATGGAGAAAATGGCAAATACTATGTCCGAGCCAAAAAGATCATGTTTGCAGGTATATGAGAAATCATACCTTGAACTTCCTGAACTGGTTGGGAAGAATTTGAAGGTGTTAGAATTCTTGACATTCTATAAGTGAGGCCTCTATCTGAGTTTTTACTGTTATAGTCCTAGATGGCTTTGGCCTGGGAGAGAAAGATTATAATACATTTATTTTTGCAATAATTTTTAGTGCCATGTTTGTGGTATATTTCATGCATTGAATTAATATACTAAGTTCAAATTCCTAATTTGAAAAGAACTCACTCAAGAACTGATTGTAAGAATATATTTTAGTAGTTAGGCCTAATTGACAATTGCTATTATTTACTTCTGACCAACTATATATTTTCCCAGGAATAAAGTGCCCCTTGCACTTTTAACCATTATCCTCTCCTATTTTCTTCCTTGCAACTTTTCTCCTGCTTTTCTGTGTTTCCCTCTTAACCGTCCACCTTATTTACACCCTCTTTCTACTCTCTTTACCTTCATTATTTTATCCTTGTAGAGCAGCCAAAGTCAGCCTTTGCTTGTTAGTCAGTCTCCATGGGCAAGTCCCTCAATGTTTTCACTGTTTACATGAAAGCATCCAAATGTATAGCCAATAGACCAGCTGGAAACCTCCCCACAGACAGACGCATCCAAACAGGAGGTTCCTTGATGCGTTGCGGTGGGTCAGGCTGGTTCTGCTACCAGAAAGAACAGCCCACACCCATATGCACTGCTGCTCCTGAATGCAAGGCTTGCGAGAGCATCCACACGGTCTGGGTCTCAGCCAACACTTAGCCCTTAGCACATACAGTGATACAGAAAGATGTGACGACGACAGAGTTTTGGAGTACTGTTTGTAGCATGCTGTTCTTTGGCATAGTTCTTCAGAATTGAAGAACATATTTCTCCTAATTTCCCAAGACACATAGTTTATTATAGAATCAGTCTTTAAAAATGTCTATAGATTTGGAGGCAATTGATCGATTTAATATTAAACTCAATACTTATTGTAGATGTCTTAGAAATTGTTTTGAAATGTTGCAACAGAGACTCCTGCTTGAACAAACCACCTAATTTTTAGTTTTTTTTCAGAGTGGGGAAAGAGGAATATTAATGAGACAAATATAATGATCTTTGTCTCTAATTGAAAAAATGTGGTGAACATTTATCAACAAATGTAAAATATACTTAAAAACTGAAGCAAATATATTTGAATGCATTTTACAACACAGGCAATTTCTGAACAAAACTAATATAGTTGCATAAGTATGCATTTATATTACATACCATACTAAAATTCTGTTTAAAAATTAAACACTTCCGGCCATTTACACATTCTATTTTGAATATTATAGATATGGGCTAATAACACATTTAATCAGTAACTATTTTGTTAAAAGTGATTTGAAAGATTAATCATTCACAAATTTTTATCTAAGTCATGGTAACATGCCATAACAAAAAAAGGATAATACCATTAAAAAACACTCTCTTAGGTTTAGTTTTTAAAAATACCCCTTTCTTTATTTATCACTATACTTTAAAAATAAAAGAAAAATAAATAAGAAAAATTCCAAAAAATAAATCTCTAATAAATAAGAGTAGTGTGGTTAGAGACACATATCTTTAGACTCTTCTAAGCAAATGCCTTGATAAGATAGAAGTGGGGCTTTGCAAATCTGTATGATTATTATCAAGGAAAACCCAGCTGTATTTTTCTGTCCTTTATATTTGTTACTCTAGGGTGGTCAACCTGAACTACAAACTCATTAATTGACATTTCAGAAATGTACAAAATCAAATGCTATAACCCAATCCAAAGTGTATGTAGCACTTTTATAAATCTGGCATACATTACAACCAACATGGAACCACATGTATGGAAGGATGCTCACAGACACAGTGAAGGAAAGGGAGACTCTGGCTTGACCCCAAAGCCCAACACAGGCACTGGGTGAAAAGCTGTATTCCTTATTCCAAGCAACCTCAGATTTTCAAGGCACTGCATTCCAAGAAAGTGATTTGGAAAATGTAAGAGTGAGCATTACATCTCTTATCCCTCTTTGTGAAAGATCTGAAATTGAATTCCAGAGACTGAAAGTTAATTATTTCGTCTTCTACAATTTGAACATCTTGTATAAGAATGACTTCTTGGACTTCACTTTTGGCCCTGGAAAACCTACAAACTCTGAGAGATGAATGCTGTACCAGTCAAGAAAGGCTAGGTTATCCTGTTGCACAAAGAACCTAAGGTCTTGGTGACTTACAACCAAAACGTTTTATTTTTTATTCATGCTACACATCTAAGATGAATTTGTAAGTTGGCTGCATATTTCCTTCAATCTACCTGGAACACTGCTAGTTGTTGCAACGGCGGGGGAGAAAGGACATGCTAACTATACACTGGTTCTTAGAGGTTCTGCCCAGAGACACCAACTATTTTTGCTCATATGCTATTCAGCAGTGACAGTCTCAGGTCACACCGGAAGTCAAGAAGTTATATGAGCAAATGTAACACTTTCTTCTATCAGGGGAAAGTCTGTGAACAATAATACAGTTTACCACAGATGGCATCAGGCAACGTAATTTCCAGGAGTGAGATAGAGGAATTGCCTGCCATGGTGGACTAAATCAGGGAATGTTAGACACTTGGATGGACTGTAATTCTGTGGTCAAGGAAAATGATCACAAATAACGGATCCATTGTACCCCCCACCCTAAAATATTAGGGAGGAAGTGCCAAAATATCACACTATCTAAAAGTAGACAAATGCTGTTCATTGTTAAACACAGAGAGATGAAATATTAATTTCCTAACTTGTAAATTCAAAGAATTTCTTTATTATTGGCCCAGGTACATGAAAGAATTTCATTTATGTCTCAAGTAGACACGAGCTTGAAGTGAAATGGGTCCTAAAATGTCTTCTCAGACTTTGGCTCTTTCCTTGGTAATCCCAATTTTTTTGGGTTCAGGAATCTTAAATCCTCCTTAGAGTAAATTCTCCAACCAGTCTTATAGGAATCTACAGTTTTTGGTACTTGAAGACCTAGACCTAATGGAAGCTTGAAACTGTTTCTCTCTACCAGTTTTTAAAAAAAAAAATTTATTTATTTACTTATTTAGGCTGTGCCAGGTCATAGTTGTGGCATGTGAGACCTTTAGTTGTGGCAATGCGGACTTCTTAGTTGTGGCATGCGGACTCTTAGTTGCAGCATGCATGCAGGATCTAGTTCCCTGACCAGGGATCGAACCCAGGCCCCCTGCATTGGGAGCGTGGAGTCTTACTCACCGGACCACCAGGGAAGCCCTTACCATTTTTGTTTTGATGAGAAAAATTTTCAGTGTAATTCCTTTTATGTGACCCAGATAAAAGTCCCAATTTTAAAATTTCATTCTCAGAAATTTTTATAGATTTCTAAATAGTAAATAGTAAACGGCAGGAATACATCCAGGTAAATTATTCAATGTAAGCAGAAAATTCTGCCATTACTAGTAAAAAAATCACAAACCCTATAAGTAGGCAACAAACATCTTGTTGCACTAAACGTTTTGCTTCTGTAAGCAGCAGACCACAATGTGATTTTAGACAACAAAGCAAACATTGGCATAGAGAGCCAAGAGCTAATCTCAGGAGTTTCAGATAGACTAACTTCTGGAAATTGCTAGTAACATCTACTATTTACCTTCTTTTCAATTTCTTCACAAAAGAGGCACAATCTCTGAGGGACAAATGCTCACTTTTGAAGTTTGAATGTTATATTTATCAATGCAGTGGAAACAGTAGAAATTATGACAACTTATTCATTCTGTTTGTGAAAGGTCACTTTGGTCTAATATTTTTGGTTCTAAAAAGTAATTGTGAATGTCTTTTGGGAAGATATTAATTATAATGTTAAAGTTCAAAAGTCCTTCTCTATGAGAAGTTCTCTCTTTCACTGCATTTTCGTCTATGGTGGATATGACATGATTCACGTATGTTGCCTTCTCTTTCTGCTGCTGGATCTTCCCTTGCAAAATGGCGCGGCACCGTCAGCACTGACTAAGAATGCAGAACAGGGTAAGCCTGTCTTTCTCACAATATTTTAAGCGTATTCAAGCTGTGAAAAGTGTCACAGCAATATTCCCATTCTCTGTCAGCTGAACTCTGTTTGCTCATATTCATATCTTGGATTGACTACAATTCAAACCTGGTTTTTTTTTTTTTAATAAATTGTCCCAAAATAAAAGGTATATTTCAGCAGTGTTTTGGAACTCCTAAACAGGGAACCAGTTTTTGGACAGATCTATACCATTCTTTCTCTAGGAGTATCAATACTTAAACCAGCAGGTGAAAAGTACATTTTATTAAATGGCTCATTCAATTCAGATCCTGGGTGGTCTTACTTAATGGATGAATTGTACTGCCACCCTAAGAAAACTATTTAACCTATCTGCACTTGGAGAGAACCTCTGCATACCTTCTATCTGATTTCAAATGATGAGATGAGAGGTTTCTGGTTTTGAAATCAGGTTTCTCAGAGGTGCTGGTCTTGACAGTGGCTCCTACTTCATTAAAGAACATATAAGATAAGTATGCAGAGCTTTGGCCACTACTGGTTTCATTTTGGGCCATCTCTGCATGATGCAAAATGCCAGATCAAAAATTAGTGAACTAGTGTTCTGGGCTTTCTGGATGGCCGAATCAAAGACTGAGAAAGTTCAAATGATTGTGTGTAAATCATTCTTTTGTTTTTGAACTAGAATTTATTGGTAATTTTTTAAGAATTTATTTTAATTTTACTTTTTGGCAGCACTGTGTGGCAAATGGGATCTTAGTTCCCCGACCAGGGATCGAACCCGTGCCCCCTGCATTGTGAGCACGGAGTCTTAACCACGGCACTGCCAGGGAAGCCTCATGTAAATCATTCTTTGGATGAGAGAATAAAAGAAAAAAAGAAAAAAGTTCAGTAGACACCTACTGACGTGTCCCTTTGAATATATATGTTTAAAAAATAATTTTCTTTATATTTAAATTAGAGATATTGTTATTTGTTGAATATGCACATTACTAGTTTAGTACATACATTAAGCTTAGAAACAGCAATCATTGAATAGTCTGGAAATAAAGGTTCTTTTATAAATTTGCTCACATAAAAATATAAAAACTCCTGAGAAATCATGTCAAGAAAAACAGTTTACCTGAGTTTGCAGGTGCATGATAAAAATATCTCAGTGCCCAACTTCTATTTGTACCTGCCAAGATGAAGGGAAACAGGGAAAACCATAAAATCTTCCCATGGTTTCTGTATTTCATTCCATTGTGCGTTACCCAATGTCATCTTCTTTTCTCTTCACAGGATAGGAACTAATATCTCATATCTGTGGCTGATTTATTCTCCATGTCCTATGCCATATATTGCTATTTTTTTAAGAGTACTTAATGTAAAATGTGCTCAATAAAGAAACTTGTAAAACAGAAAGAAAAAAATAAAAAAGAAAACATATGAATCACCTGACCTGTCACCATTCAAAATAGGTAATGGTAACAAATGGTTTGGCTTTCTAGTACTTTTTTCTTTGTCTACTCCTCATCTCTTCCTGGGCTTCCTTCTCTTTTCTATTTGCCTGTTTTTCTACGTGATATCCTTCTGGCTTGCCTATAATCCATCCTCCACAGAGCAGACTGAGTTTACTTTCTAAAACTCTCTAGTTTAAAACCCTCCATGGTTTCCTACTTCACTCTGAATAACTTTCAAAGTCCTTATATGCTGTTCTTGCTGAATCTTTTACAACTTTCCTCTCTGACTTTGTACAGTCTGTTTTTCTGACTCTCCTCCCCTTTATTAGCGTTCTATTGCTGCAACAAATTAGCACAAACTCAGTGGCAAAGACAAATTTTTAATCTTTCAGTTCTGGAGGGCAAAGGTCCAAAATGGCTCTCTCCTTTTTGGGGGCTCTAGGGGAGAATCCATTCCCTTGCCTTTTGCAGCTTCTAGACACCATTTGCATTGCTTGGCTCCTTGGCCCCCTTCGAAGCCAGCAACCTTCAGCTGGGTCTTTCTCATGCTACCATCTCCCTGGTTCTCACTCTTCTACTTCCTTCTTCCAATTATAAGGAACCTTGGGATTACACTGGGCCCAACCAGCCAATCCAGTATAATCTCTTTATTTTAAAGTCAGTTGATCAGCAGCCTTAATTCCTTCTGCAACCCTCCTCTCTTTTGCTATGTAACAACGTAATTCACAGATTCCAAAAATGAGGATGTGGGCATCTTGGGGAGTGGGAAGCATTATTCTGTTTACTACACTCTCAAGCATTTCTTGGAAAGTCAAAACCGGCTACCCACTACCCTCGAGAGCATCAAGCATGCAGACCCTGTGGTTGCCCACGGACAGCCACTCCGATGTGAAGAGTGCCATATTGTGCCTAACGAATAACTTGAAAAGTTGGAAATGTTGGAATACTGCAAATGGAAAGTGGTAAAAGATGAGAAGAACATCAGGATGAGGGTAAGGTTATTCAGCCAAAGTTTATGAGAGATAATAAAAATACTTGTTTTGTTGTACTGATATCTGTTTATTGTGATTTATCAAATAGAGACTTTTCTTTTTATATAATTTATTTGGAAATCAGTGATGTGTTTTATTGCAACTTGTGTTTTGGTGGCTTTCAGCCATTCAAAGATGATTGAAAAACCTATTATCGGATGGCTTTGGGTATACAGTAGGGAATAGGATCCAGGATTGGCTTTCAAGTGACTCACCAGTTCAATGAGAGAAAAAGATAGCGTAAGAAGAACTTAAGCTTAGGTTTCAAAGAATCTTACGGGAGCTCAAAAGAGACTAACCAGAAAGAGTCACCTAACCACTAAACCAGGGAAGTTTCAGAAATTTTTCCAAATGGAGCAGACCAGCTGTTGAGGGAGGGGATTTGTCAATGGTTATATTTCTTTCTTTGTTGTCTTTTTCCTCCCAAGAACTTCGTGAGAGAAAAAATCTTACTTCTCTTGATCATAAGTGTTTCCTCAGCAGTAGGCTAGTTCCTGGCCCACAGTAAGTTCTGTATAAATAGTTAATGAAAATAAGTATAATTATATGTAGAGCAAATGGACAATTTTTCATTATGAAAAAGGCACTGTACTGGATGAACTATTTGGTAACATATTTTGCTTTCAGTTAGCAAATATGTCACCATCATTGTCTGATGGCATTTTGGCTAAGATTCAACCCAAGTAAATGTTTCGTTAACCAGGCCTTTTAAATTAGATGTATTTATTTATAATTATGGAATAAAAACATATAATTTCCTTTTATTTCTTTTTTTAAATTTTTTTTTAAAACATCTTTATTGGAGTATAATTGCTTTACAATGTTGTGTTAGTTTCTGCTGTAAAACAAAGTGAATCAGCGGTATGTATACATATATCCCCATATCCTCTCCCTCTTGCGTCTCCCTCCCACCCTCCCTATCCCACCCATCTAGGTGGACACAAAGCACCGAGCTGATCTCCCTGTGCTATGGGGCTGCTTCCCGCTAGCTATCTGTTTTACATTTGGTAGTGTATATATGCCAATGCCACTCTCTCACTTCGTCCCAGCTTACCCTTCCCCCTCCCTGTGTCCTCAAGTCCATTCCCTATGTCTGTATCTTTATTCCTGTCCTGCCCCTAGGTTCTTCAGAACCATTTTTTTTTAGATTCCATGTATATGTGTTAGCATATGGTATTTGTCTTTCTCTTTCTGACTTACTTCACTCTGTATGACAGACTCTAGGGCCATCCACCTCACTACAAATAACTCAATTTCATTTCTTTTTATGGCTGAGTAATATTCCATTGTATGTATGTGCCACATCTTCTTTAGCCATTCATCTGTCGATGGACACTTAGGTTGCTTCCATGTCCTGGCTATTGTAAATAGAGCTGCAATGAACATTGTGGTACATGACTCTTTTCGAATTATGGTTTTCTCAGAGTATATGCCCAGTAGTGGGATTGCTGGGTTGTATGGTAGTTCTATTTTTTAGTTTTTTAAGGAAACTCCATACTGTTCTCCATAGTGGCTGTATCAATTTACATTCCCACCAACAGTGCAAGAGGGTTCCCTTTCCTCCATACCCTCTCCAGCATTTATTGTTTGTGGATTGTTTGATGATGGCCATTCTGACAAGTGTGAGGTGAAACCTCACTGTAGTTTTGATTAGCAATTCTCTAATGATTAGTGATGTTGAGCACCCTTACATTTGTTTCCTGGCAATCTGTATATCTTCTTTGGAGAAATGTCTATTTAGGTCTTCTGCCCATTTTTGGATTGGATTGTTTGTTTTTTTGATATTGAGCTGCATGAGCTGCTTATAAATTTTGGAGGTTAATCCTTTGTCAGTTGCTTCATTTGCAAATATTTTTTTCCCATTCTGGGAGTTGTCTTTTCGTCTTGTTTATGGTTTCCTTTGCTGTGCAAAAGCTTTTAAGTTTCATTAGGTCCCATTTGTTTATTTTTGTTTTTATTTCCATTTCTCTAGGAGGTGGGTCAAAAAGGATCTTCCTGTGATTTATGTCATAGAGTGTTCTGCCTATGATTTCCTCTAAGAGCTTCATAGTGTCTGGCCTTAGATTTAGGTCTTTAATCCATTTTGAGTTTATTTTTGTGTATGGTGTTAGGGAGTGTTCAAATTTCATTCTTTTATATGTAGCTGTCCAGTTTTCCCGGCACCACTTATTGAAGAAGACGCTGTCTTTTCTCTACTGTATATTTTTGCCCCCTTTATCAAAAATAAGGTGCCCTTTTGGTGTGGGTTTATCTCTGGGCTTTCTATCCTGTTCCATTGATCTATATTTCTGTTTTTTGTGCCGGTACCATACTGTCTTGATTACTGTAGCTTTGTAGTATAGTCTGAAGTCATGGAGAGTGATTCCTCCAGCTCCGTTTTTCTTTCTCAAGATTGCTTTGGCTATTTGGGGTCTTTTGTGTTTCCATACAAATTGTGAAATATTTTGTTCTAGTTGTGTGAAAAATGCCAGTGGTAGTTTGACAGGGATTGCATTGAATCTGTAGACTGCTTTTTGTAGTATAGTCATTTTCACAATGTTGATTCTTCCAATCCAAGAACATGGTGTATCTCTCCATATGTTTGTATCATCTTTAATTTCTTTCATCAGCGTTTTATAGTTTTCTGCATACAGGTCTTTTGTCTCCTTAGGTAGGTTTATTCATAGGTATTTTATTCTTTTTGTTGCAATGGTGAATGGGGGTGTTTCATTAATTTTGCTTTCAGATTTTTCATCATCAGTGAATAGGAATAGAAGAGATTTCTGTGCATTAATTTTGTACCCTGCTACTTTACCAAATTCATTGATTAGCTCTAGCAGTTTTCTGGTAGCATTTTTAGGATTCTCTATGTATAGTATCATGTCATCTGCAAACAGTGACAGCTTTACTTCTTCTTTCCTTATTTGGATTCCTTTTATTTCTTTTTCTTCTCTGATTGCTGTGGCTAAAACTTCCAAAACTATGTTGAATAATAGTGGTGACAGTGGACAACCTTGTCTTGTTCTTGATCTTAGTGGAAATGGTTTCAGTTTTTCACCATTGAGAATGATGTTGGCTGTGGGTTTGTCATATATGGCTTTTTTAATGTTGAGGTAAGTTCCCTCTATGCCTACTTTCTGGAGGGTTTTTATCATAAATTGGTGTTGAATTTGTCAAAAGCTTTTTCTGCATCTACTGAGATGATCATATGGTTTTTATCTTCAGTTTATTAATATGGTGTATCACACTGACTGATTTGCATGTATTGAAGAATCCTTTCATTCCTGGGATAAACCCCACTTGATCATGGTGTATGATCCTTTTCATGTGCCATTGAATTCTGTTTGCTAGTATTTTGTTGAGGATTTTTGCAACAATCTTCATCAGTGATATTGGCCTGTAGTTTTCTTTCTTTGTGACATCTTTGTCTGGTTTTGGTATCAGGGTGGTGGTGGCCTCGTAGAATGAGTTTGGGAGTACTCCTCCCTCTGCTATATTTTGGAAGAGTTTGAGTAGGATAGGTGTTAGCTCTTCTCTAAATGTTTGATAGAATTCGCCTGTGAAGCCATCTGGTCCTGGGCTTCTGTTTGTTGGAAGATTTTTCATCACAGTTTCAATTTCAGTGCTTGGGACTGGTCTGTTTATATTTTCTATTTCTTCCTGGTCCAGTCTCAGAAAGTTGTAGTTTTCTAAGAATTTGTCCATTTCTTCCAGGTTATCCATTTTATTGGCATAGAGTTGCCTGTAGTAATCTCTCATGATCCTCTGTATTTCTGCAGTGTCAGTTTTTACTTCTCCTTTTTCACTTCTAATTCTGTTGATTTGAATCTTCTCCCTTTTTTTCTTGATGAGCCTGGCTAATGGTTTATCAAATTTGTTTATCTTCTCAAAGAACCAGCTTTTAGTTTTATTGATCTTTGCTATCATTTCCTTCAATTCTTTTTATTTCTGATCTGATCTTTATGATTGCTTTCCTTCTGCTAACTTTGGGGGTTTTTTGTTCCTCGTTCTCTAATTGCTTTAGGTGAAAGGTTAGGTTGTTTATGTGAGAGTTTTCTTGTTTCTTGAGGTAGGATTGTATTGCTATAAATCTCCCTCTTAGAACTGCCTTTGCTGCATCCCATAGGTTTTGGGTCGTCATGTTTTCACTGTCATTTGTTTCTAGGTATTTTCTGATTTCCTCAGTGATCTCTTGGTTATTTAGTGGTGCATTGTTTAGCATCCATGTGTCTGTATTTTTTACAGTTTTTTTCCTGTAATTGATACCTAGTCTCATAACACTGTGGTCGGAAAACATACTTGATACAATTTCAATTTCCTTAAATTTACCAAGGCTTGATTTGTGACCCAAGATATGATCTATCCTGGAGAATGTTCCATGAGCCCTTGAGAAAAAGTGTATTCTGTTGTTTTTGGATGGAATGTCCTATAAATATCAATTAAGTCCATATTGTTTAATGGGTCATTTAAAGCCTGTGTCTCCTTACTTATTTTCATTTTGGATGATCTGTCCATTGGTGAAAGTGAGGTGTTAAAGCCCCCTACTATGATTGTGTTACTGTGATTTCCCCTTTATGGCTGTTAGCATTTGTCTTACGTAATGAGGTGCTCCTATGTTGGGTGCATAAATATTTACAATTGTTATACCTTCTTCTTGGATTGATCCCTTGATCATTATGTAGTGTCCTTTGTCTCTTGTAATAGTCTTTACTTTAAAGTCTATATTGTCTGATATGAGAATTGCTACTCCAGCTTTCTTTTGATTTCCATTTGCATGGAATATCTTTTTCCATCCCCTCTCTTTCAGTCTGTATGTGTCCCTAGGTCTGAAGTGGGTCTCTTGTAGATAGCAATATATACGGGTCTTGTTTTTGTATCCATTCAGCCAGTCTATTTCTTTTGGATGGAGCGTTTAAGCCATTTACCTTTCAGGTAATTATCAGTATGTATGTTCCTATTACCATTTTCTTAATTGTTTTGGGTTAGTGTTTGCAGGTCTTTTACATCTCTTCTGTTTCCTGCCTAGAGAAGTTCCTTTAGCATTTGTAGTAAAGCTGGTTTGGTGGTGCTGAATTCTCTTAGCTTTTGCTTGTCTGTAAAGGTTTTAATTTCTCCATCAAATCTGAATGAGATCCTTGCTGGGTAGACTAATATTGGTTGTAGGTTTTTCCCTTTCATCACTCTAAATATGTCCTGCCACTCCCTTCTGGCTTGCAGAGTTTCTGCTGAAACATCAGCTGTTAACCTTATGGGGATTCCCTTGTATGCTATTTGTTGCTTTTCCCTTGCTGCTTTTAATATTTTTTGTGTTTAATTTTTGATAGTTTGATTAATTTGTCTTGGCACGTTTCTCCTTGGATTTATCGTGTATGGGACTCTCTGCACTTCCTTGACTTGATTATTTCCTTTCCCATATTAGTGACATTTTCAAATATCTTCTCAGTCCCTTTCTTTTTCTCTTCTTCTGGGACCCCTATTATTCAAATGTTGATGCCTTTAAAGTTGCCCCAGAGGTCTCTGAGACTGTCCTCAATTCTTTTGATTCTTTTTTCTTTATTCTGCTCTGTGGTAGTTATTTCCATTATTTTATGTTCTAGGTTACTTACCCGTTCTTCTGTCTCAGTTATTCTGCTATTGATTCCTTCCTGAGAAATTTTAATTTCATTTATTGTGTTGTTCATCATTGTTTGTTTGCTCTTTAGTTCTTCTAGGTCCTTGTTAAACGTGTCCTGTATTTTCTCCATTCTATTTCCAAGATTTTGAATCATCTTTACTATCATTACTCTGAATTCTTTTTCAGGTGGATTGCCTATTTCCTCTTCATTTATTTGGTCTGGTGGGTTTTTACTTGTTACTCTGCTCCTTCATCTGCTGCATATTTCTCTGTCTTCTCATTTTGTCTTACTTACTGTGTTTGGGGTCTCCTTTTCTCAGGCTGCAGGTATACAGTTCCCGTTGTTTTTGGTGTCTGCCCACAGTGGGTAAGGTTGGTTCAGTGGCTTGTGTAGGCTTCCTGGTGGAGGGGACTGGTGCCTGTGTTCTGGTCCGTGGGGCTGGATCTTGTCTTTCTGGTGGGCAGGACTGTGTCCAGTTGTGTGTTTTGGGGGTGTCTATGAACTTACTGTGATTTTAGGCAGCCTCTATGCTAATGGGTGCAGTTGTGTTCCTGTCTTGCTAGTTGTTTGGCATGGGGTGTCCAGCACTGTAGCTTGCTGGTCGTTGAGTGGAGCTGGGTCTTAGCGTTGACACGGAGATCTCTGGGAGAGCTCTCGCTGACTGATATTACATGGGGCTGGGAGGTCTCTGGTGATCCAGTGTCCTGAACTTGGCTCTCCCACCTCAGAGGCTCAGGACTGACACCAGGCCACAGCACCAAGACCCTGTCAGCCACTCGGTCAGGAACGTGGGGAGTTTCTTGCCTTTTGGGAAGTCTGAGGTCTTCTTCCAGCGTTCAGTAGGTGTTCTGTAGGAGTTGTTCCACATACAGATGTATTTTTGATGTATTTGTGGGGAGGAAGGTGATCTCCATGTCTCACTCCTCCGCCACCTTGAAGGTCCTTCTCCTTTTATTTCTTAAATGTGTTTCAGGGTCCAAAAATGTGTTTGAATTATAATTTTCCAAAGCCCAAAACTGCATGTAGCGAACAGGAATCTGTTAAAAGGCCTGTGTGCTTTAGATTTTTACTTATCTTCATTTTCTGTCTGCGTTCAGGGTTATGGGACCTGCAACTTCACTTATTTTTTTTCTTGGACATGGTTTTCTGCAGTAGTTTATTTTCAATACATGCTCTCAAAAACATAGAGCCTACTCTTCCTTCCCAGTAAATAAGTATCTGAATCTTTAACCCTCCCTCTACCTTGTTTCATGAGCTTTATGTTCTTTTCTATAATTGGTTATTTTCTAACCAATCCTCATAATTTTAATTTATATCTAAATTTATAAATTTTAATTTATATCCAAAGTTAGTGGAGGCGCTGGCTATGGAAGTAGAGTATTGGAGGAAAGGTAGGTAGTAGCAGGTAGAAAAAGTAAAGGGACATTTTATAGTAGTTCCAGACTGGCTACAATGTACAGTTTCCAGGGAGAAAAGTAGAGGAAAAAAGCCCCATGTAGAAAAGCCTAAATAAATGTAGAATTACATTTCTATAACAAGTCATTTGACCAATGTATCATAATCTTCTGGAGTAGTTTTTGATTCATTTTAAGGACTCAATACTAAAAGGGTGAATGAATAAATTACAGAATATATTAACCAAAGTTTTGGGGAAAAAGCCAGATTAGTTTCAATACAGAAAGCTAAATAAAGTTAACAAAACTACTAATGTGCTTCATTTAGACAACAACAACTGCAAAGCGTTATCCGCATTTTCAACTCATCATTCATTCTCATATTTTCTCTCTCCCTCTCCCTTCCTCCTTCTCTCTCTCTGTCTCTCTCTCTCCACACCCACACCCCCACACCATGTTATACCCATGGTGATAATATTTTATGAATCAAAAACTGAGTCACATGGTTTGACTAAATGGATAGGAGAGTATATGAGGGGTTTTGGGAAAGACAGAAAAGGGGCCACAGTTATAAACTCACTTGGGGTTTATTTTTACACTTGCTACCTCTCTTATATTGTGTTACTACAGGTCTCAGTGGGGCATACCCTCCACTCTTCACTCCTGAGAAGTATTGTCTATAGAGCTATTGTTAATAATTTGTGTTATAATTATTAGTATTACTGAGCCAAAACAGAAACAAAACATCCCCCAAAATCCCTGCATTTACAACCATAGGAAGAATATATTTTAAAATGGCATGATCCCCTACAATACAGGACCATAAGGTCACGATAATCGTATACTAACTACTTCCAAACTCACAGAGAAGAACATAATTGCACTTTTATGATTGCCAAAAGAAATCTACCAAGAATTATAAAATATCTCTAGTGTAATTTCCAAAGTCCACCAATATTTTCAAATCTTATGTGATGTAAATATTTCCTAATAAAATTAACTCAAGAAATGTTTGTTTCTATTTTAGATGTCACCATTGTTTTAAATATGATAGCAAAGTACACCTTATTTGTCCTGTTTCACTTCTTTCTCCACTAATCATTATTATGATATTTCTTAAATGGTCAATGATATGATTCACAGATTGATACATACAATGATACTGTTACAGTTACCCAGTGTATCACTTACTCCACATTTAAAAGCCCTTTGTGAAAATGATCATTTATTTTATTAGTAATTAGTAATTATAAACTTACCCGATAAAGTTAACTCTTCTATATATCTCTCAATACTTCCAGTCAAATTTAAAATTTTCTCTTGACTTTATATTTCTTTCCTATATTAGACGTTTCTTTTGTTTTTTAATACTTGTCCTTCTTGCCTTTAATCCTGACTTTCTTAGACATCCAGAATCCAGTTTTAACAAACATATCATTCATAGAAATGTCTCCTCTATGGCTGTACTCTTTTTTAATTTCCTGGTTTTGAATAGTTTTATTTCTAGTCTCAACAGTGAACTTTCAGGTACCTCATTTCAACTAAAGCAAATGGTTGTTGAATTCAATGACTCACTCAGCAGAGAAACTCATTAGACAATAGTTTATCAAAGACTACATTTGTTTTGTGCCAGATGGGTTTTCTTAAGGAAATCCTTTAACTGGATGCAGATTTGATTGGATTTTAGCTTTCCTACACTATTAGGCATCAGAGTTTCATATAACACACGCAGCCTGCAATATATTTGTATATACTTGATATGATTTTAATAGCCAAGGTTTTAAAAATAAAAGATTGTACTACTCTTTCTTTAGTTTATCTGTTTGTGGTATTTGAAATTTTATTTGTTTTAACACATGTATCATCTTATAAATATATTTCCAAAACCTAAAATCTGAGAATATATTTTAAAAATACAATGTTAAAGAATAACACCAAAGAAGATAATCTCATTTGACTAAGATACCTAGTTGCAGTGGAATAGGAATAGTTGATCCTAGAAACAATTTTCGCTTGGCAGTCAAGCTCTTTAAAACCTCTATTTCCCATATCATACGTATCCTAACAATTGGCAAGTCCTGAGATTTCTACGTAAAGAAAAAAAATCTCTCTCCACAGCTATCATATCCAGCCAAAGACATCTTCATCTATTGCACAAACAACAGCATTACTGGTCTAGTTTATATCCTGTCTTCAACTCTTACCACTTAAATAAATCCATTCTCCTTAAGGCAGTCAGTATTTTTTTTAAAATACAAATTAGGGAGACTTTACTTATTGTAATAAGAACTAGGTAACTTGGGCCAATCCTACAAAGAGAACAACTAGTGCTGTTGTATACATATGCATGCATATACATAAACATATTCATGTACATATACACGAACAGATATATGTGTATGTGTGTGCATGTGTGTGTATATGTATATATCCATCTACTTGAAGGCTCAGAAAGCTAATAAGAGAGTAAAGAAACTGGGCCACCATCTGACTATGGATGGAGATCCCCAGGGTGGGTGGACGACTTTTGCCCTGTGGGCTTTCATTCATTCCAGGAGGGGTGGCTGATAGAGTAAAGAGTGTTTCTGTCACACTCATGGGACTGAGTTCCAGGCCAGGAAAGTAGGTGGCTTGGGAAACACTCTTTTTCTTCATTTGGGACCCCAAATGGCAGTACTCTAGCAATAAGAGCCAACTGGAATTAAGCAGACTCTCACAGGGACTCCAGTTCAGTTTTAATTCTCTCAGTCTCTGTAATACTTCATAGCAACAAATATGAACAAACTAAAGCCAAAGACAACAAAACAAGCAAATTTCACAAATATAATCTCAAATAAATAAATGTAGATATAGAAGAATAAAAATAACTGAATTTATTTCAACATGCAAATTAAACTATAATGTTTAGAGTTGCATTCTTAGGTATTAAAACTACATAGAAGGGCTTCCCTGGTGGCGCAGTGGTTGAGAATCTGCCTGCCAATGCAGGGGACACGGGTTGGAGCCCTGGTCTGGGAAGACCCCACATGCTGCGGAGCAACTGGGCCCGTGAGCCACAACCACTGAGCCTGCGTGTCTGGAGCCTGTGCTCTGCAACAAGAGAGGCTGCGATAGTGAAGAGGCCCACGCACCACGATGAAGAATGGCCCCGCTTGCCACAACTAGAGAAAGCCCTCACACAGAAACGAAGACCCAACACAGCCAAAAATAAATATAAAATAAATAAATAAAAGATTATTATAAAACTACATGGAAAATCAAGGAAGCATTTACAATCAAAGTCAGGATAATGGTCTCTAATGCGGTGAGCAGAGGCTTGCAATTGAAGAGAGGACATAAGGAAATTTTCTGGGACGCTGCCGCATGTTCTATTTTTTGGTGATGTTTACACAGGCGATCACTCTGTGACAAATCACTGAAGTATATTTTTTGTTGACACTTGTGTACATACATGAGTGCTACATTTTATCCCAAGACTATTAAAGTGTTTATTAGATCATGTTGTTCCCTACTGAAAACCTTCCAATAATCTGCCATTGTCTGTCTCCTACTCTCACCTGGAAATAGCCTGCTTTCCCCCTGCTCATCACTCTAGGCAAACAGAGTTCCTTGCTCTTGCTCAAAGAGACAAAAAAATTTTACCCACATCAGTCTCTGCACTTGAACCTCCTTCTCTTCCAGCAATACACTTTTATTGGCTTGTCACATAACCGTTTCCTCGTTTTTCAGCTTAAAATTAATTGTAGCTTTCTTAGAGATGCATTCCTTGACCACTCATTCTAAATGCAAAGCCACCCACCAATTACTCTATATCACCTTGTTTATTTCCCTCATATTAGAAAGCTCCATATGATGACACTGAATTTAGAAGTGTTTGTATATATTTTTTATCTTTTACTTACTGCAAAATCTTTGCTATAATTTAAGATCTATGATGGCAGGTATTCTTTTGGTCTTTATTCTCAACACAGAATGAATCTTTGGCCAAGAAAAATATCTTTAAGATCTTGAGATTAGGGACTTCCCTGGTGGTCCAGTGGGTAAGACTCCACGCTCCCAATGCAGGGGGCCTGGGTTCCATCCCTGGTCAGGGAACTAGATCCTGCATGCATGTTGCAACTGAGAGTCCCACAAGCTGCAACTAAAGATCCTGCATGCTGCAACTAAACACGCCACAATGAAGATTCCACGTGCCACAACTAAGACTCGGTGCAGCCTAAATAAATAAATATTAAAAAAAAAAAAGATTCTTGAGATTAGTCTACTAGACTACGGAAGTTAGGAGAAGCCTAACATCTCATTATATAATTTGGTTATCATAGATATACTGCAAGGCAAAAAAGATATTTATTTATCCCAGCTATTTATCACCTGAGGACTGAAAAATCTATCAAGTATTAGAGGGGATATGCTATCATACACACAAATAATTTAATGTTGTAATGAAATCCTAACTTAGAAAATGAGCTTCTTCATTCTTATTTTATTTTTTATGTTATATGTCTGTAGTCTATACAGCTTCCTCTTGTAGAATTAGCGTCTCACACACACACACCACACACACACACACACACACACACACACACACACACACACTCATACATACACAAACCTTAAGTAAAGAAGGAGGTTGCAAATTTTCTTTTTCAAAAATAACAAATCAACCTGTAATTCTTCACGTTAAAGGTAAGGTTTATGCATTTGCTTCAAGTTAAAATGACTAACTTTTGGATGAATTATCTTTTTTAGATTTTATTTATTTTTTTGAGATCTGCCTAGGCTGTCAGGGTTCTACATTTGGCATCATTACACCCAGTTAATGTAAGATAGCTTATTTTTATAGTGTGGTGTTTTATAGATTTTTTTTATTGCACCATTAAGAGCATTTTGATTTCTGCAATATTACCAGATTTTCTTGTCATAATACATAACATTTCACTGTCTCACTTTGTGCTAAGCCTCATAGCATTCACTTACATCCAGTTTTCTGCCTCAGAAGGCCAGGTAATGAGATGAGCTTCGAGAAAAGAAATTGCTGGTTTAGTTTTTTACATTAGAGTCCAAGCAGATTGTTTTCTCTTCAATTAGAGTCCAAGCAGATTGTTTTCTCTTCAAATGTTAGCCAAAGCTCAGTTCACAGATACTTCCCCTGGTAAGCAATCACTGCTAGTTTAGTGTCCAGCAGTGAGTTCATAAATGTAATTTGACTTTTGATTTTTAAAATGAGAAATAAAATGTCTATTTTAATATACTGTGAATTTTAATGGAAAATTTGTGGAGTTTTTCAACTTCTCGATAAAGTAAAAATTTGTCCATTTATGACACGGTAGGCCTACTTTAAGCCTAGTGAAAACCACTAAGGAATTTAGATTATTGACACTGTTTAGCTTTGGCAATACTACAGAATTATTTCAAAGATAGAAGCAGCCTCCAGTTTTGAAATTTATACAGGTTATTACTGTATTATCTGTGACTATTCACTCAAAGTACATACATATCGCAAAAATACTACTTTAGATTCTGAACTCATTTCTTTTTTTGTTGTTGTTATTAGCTGTTATTATTTAGTTAACTTAATCTACTTGCACAATATTTTTCTTTTATCTGCTTGTTTGGTGTTTTTTTTTACCTCATTTCTAATGATATTAAGTAGAGGTCTAATCTCTGGTAGTTAGGTGTGAGGTTGACATGGGGGACAGTAATGCAGTCATGATTAGAATGAACTGATTTTAAAGACAGTGACCTCTCTCATGTATGTGGACATAGAGGATATGTTCGGAATCACTGTTCAAATGTTGAAATTCAAAGCTTTCTGAACACGTTTAACGACAGCATTCATTTATAGATCTAGTGGTTTGTGATCCATCAAATGGCACAGTTGCCACTAGCTTCAGGGACTAGAAGGTCTTCTTGGCAGTGTCCCAACACGTTGTGTCAGTGTAATTTCAAGATCCTGATTTGCTAACAGTCTTACCATAGTACTTATCATTATAGTCTTTTCAGGTTTCTTATTTTAAAAGACAAATATTAGGGGCTTCCCTGGTGGTGCAGTGGTTGAGAATCTGCCTGCCAATGCAGGGGACACGGGTTCGAGCCCTGGTCTGGGAAGATCCCACATGCCGTGGAGCAACTAGGCCCGTGAGCCACAACCACTGAGCCTGCGTGTCTGGAGTCTGTGCTCCGCAACAAGAGAGGCCGCGATAGTGAGAGGCCCGCGCACCGTGATGAAGAGTGGCCCCCGCTTGCCGCAACTAGAGAAAGCCCTCGCACAGAAACGAAGACCCAACACAGCCAAAAATAAATTAAAGAAAAAAAAAGACAAATATTAGAAAGCAGAAGACTCCATAGTAATTTCCACAGCATGACAAGATGACTAGATTGCCAGTCTGTTTGACTTTATTTTTTCAGACATTCATGTTTAAACTTTTACCTAAATGATTAATGTCAGTTTGTATGAGAAAAGCAGAGAGCAAAAGCAGATGAACTTTCGAGGGTTAAAATGAATGGATAAGACCTAGCTTAATTCTAGGACTTAAATTTGAAGATTAGATTTATTCATCTAGTTGGCCTGAAATCTAAGTGATATTTTTTTTCTTTTTCCCTTAGAGGTGACAGTCCCAAGTAGGATTTAATTCATTTTAAAGCAGTTAAATTTTTTGAGAAACTATTTACTTATTTGGAATCATTCAGTTTTATCCCAGTGGCGTTGAGTCAGTCAGAGTCGCTCTCTCTCTCTGCCCCCCCATATATATATATATACTATATATGTATTATATTGTCAGTAAAACAAGATAAAGAAGTTAAACAGACTAGAATCAACAAAAAGCTTAATAATGTATAAGACTAAAATAAAGTGAGCAAAAAGGGAATAAAAGATATTAGGTGAAAAGCAAAATAGTGGAGAAATTAATGATTCTACATTTGGCTTCTAAGAAGGGGTTGTTAATTAACGGAGCAAGAATTTAGCTGTGATTTGAACAGTGATTTTTTATTTTGGCCAATATTTATAAGAATAAAATAGATATTGATATTGGTTATTATATGTTTATATTTCGGCTTTCATCAAGTGAAGTGATTTTTTTTCTCAGAATTTTTGGCTGGCTGGGTTGATAGAGCAGAGAACTAAAGTGAAATGTTCCCTGGATCCGTTGGCTCCATACTTCAGAACTAGGTCTGTGTTTTTGCTTTTGTTTTCTAAGAGTTATCATGTATATTGGAAACTACATTGGCTTTGGATAGAATTGAGTTCTTAACCTCACTTCACTATATAGCCACTTTATAAGTTTGAAGTTTGAGCACTATTTTAAAAGCTGCATCAGTTGCATCACCTGTAAGGTTAACATTGAAGTATCCTGTGATGTGCACAAAGTTTGTCCTCAGCTTCATGGGTTTCCAGTTCTCCCCTGGTTCCGCTGTTTTGTTTTGTTTTTTTCCCCACAAATAATCATTGGGTTACTAACTGTGTACCAGGAACCAAGCTCAGTCCTGGGGAATACAAAAGGAAACAAAAGAGATATATTCCCTGCCCTCATAATTTTTATGGTTTAGTAGGAGAGAAAGGAACACAGTCCAAGTAATCAGGCCAATAATTAGCTAATTCTATTGTGACTTCTTGCTGAATGTCTTTAGCTCTTCAAATGTGTCCTCTTGCCCCACCAGAAACCTAGAATAATACAAACATTTCTCTCCCTCTTTGGGTACCTAATTCATTCTCATTCTTCAAGTCTCAGCTTAGTATCATGTATTTTCTAACTTCCCTAATCTCTTCCACAAGCTTTGGAGCTCCTAGTATATATTTGTATCACCAGTACTCACCCCTACATACATATAAAATATGCTTTTAATGGCTATGCCATGATTAATATAACATTTTCCCTAAATTTGGACATTTACATAATTTCTCTTTATGAAATGAATGTATTTAGATACAAATCATTTCTCTGCTTATTAGCTTGTAATAGATTTCTCTAATAATGTTTATTAAAGGACCTAAATCTTTTTTATAGTATATTGTTAATATTAACATGCTATTTAATGGTATAAAAATATATGTTCAGAGAATAGCCAACATAGAAATGTAATTTCTCTTTTAATCACAAACATCTTTGTTGAGTCTTGTAATAAAAGAGAAAGTAATATTGAGGTCTAAGCATCTTTTTTAACATGTATGAGGTGAGGATATGGAATTAGTTACAAGATGACAAACATCAAACAGTAGTTTAAAAACTATCAGGTAAACCTAGAAACAAGTGTGAAACTGTAAATCTTAATGTAAATAGAGGGGAAATGTATGGGCTATGTGAGGGAGGAACAAGGGAATATTAAACCTGATGGGAAACTTAAGGGGAGAAAACCCTTAGAGGCTGTGCCAGGGTAGAATGAGGTCTCGTTTCTAGAATAAGCTAAAAATATGGGACACATTTTTCTCAGTTCCACAAGTAGGTCTCTAACAGTCTCTATGCTCTCTATTCTACTATAGATAAATGATTTGAGTTTCTTCATCTTAAAAATTGGCAAAACACTGCTTTCTTTGTAGGACTGTTGTTAGGATTAAACGAAATGATCTGCTAGAGGCAGAGCACTCTCTCTCTTGTTCATCATGTATACTCAGGGGCTAGCATGTAGTTAAATCTTGCATACAATTTTTTTAATGGCTTAAATGAAAGCAAATACCATACTGATTAATCACCAATTCCAGGCAAAAAGTGAAAGCCAGAGGGCTTCTTTTGCAAGATTTAAGGAGATCTAACCTTCTGTAGCCAGAGAGCAAGGAGAGCAAAGGACCAGACCTGGCACTCAGTCATGAAAGCATCGGACTTCAGAGAAGTTTGGTCTCCTATTCCATGATCAGAACCCTGAGACTTGCAATAGTGATATACGGTTACCTGGACAGATGCAATGCAGAAATTAGATCTCCTAGATTCTCTCTGGGCTTGTAAAAAGTGGCTCTATGTCTCTTTTTACTAGATACTACTCTCCACACCCCAACTTGAAGATCATGTAGAGACCTGAGAAGAGGCAGGTTTCTTATAAAGAATCCTGTCTTCCCTCAGGATTTGCTGACATTAATCCCCCTGACAACCAGACAAACGTTAATGGTCAAATACCAGCACAACCAGAACAGAGATGCTATGGGGCTGCCGAGAGAGAAGAGGGGCTATCGCTGAAACTGCTGAAGGATCTGCAGGAGCTGGGAGAGTATGCACAGCATGGGTCCTGCGGTCCTTGTCAACAGGTGATAAAATCTACATTTAGATACAGTAGTTAATTGATATGAGAGCACTCTCCTGTGATACAGAATTTAAAACCCTGGCACATATCCTAGGAGATGGTGTTAACAGCTGCCAGGATGGTTCTTGTAAGTCTGGAAAAATTTATGACCTATGCTAAGTGGGTGGAAATTCCAGAACTGCCATGGGAGATGAAGGAGGAAGAGATCAAAAGACACAGTGCATTGGGCATGCCTGAGAAAAACTATATACGTAAGGCTAGAAACCCCACCAGCTAACTAGAATATACAGGATAGCCCATCAGACACTCCATTTACCAAACAGTAATGAATGTGCTATGGAGAGGGACACATCAGTATCACTGAGAAGCTCAGTGATAGCTGTCTTCTGTAGGCAGGGTAGGAAATGACATTGCAAAATTGGGATTCCTCATAAAAATGGGAATGACAGAATCTCTAAACAATAAATACCAAGAAGTGGCTCTTAATGGCCAGGAGAAAGGCAGGTGCAATCACTGCAATGAATAGGAACATAGGAGTGACAAACCTGGGATATAACCTTAAGAAAAAAGATAGAGTAAATAAATAGAATATGGAGCCCCTAAATCAAGATAGATGGGCAGGGTGTTGCTCAATTTATACAATGAAAATAAATCCTTTCTCTATTCCTCCCTCTATCCTGCTCCTGCTCCCCAATCACTATCTCTTGCCCAGTTTGTAGATCTGAGTTGAGTCTCAGACTTTTGTTTGAAGACTATTTACTGAAGGACGGCAGATCTCTAAGACAGAGTACCTAGCAATACCATGAGAGCATGGGGCAGTAATTCCCCCAGTCCTTTCTGAAAGATACTAAAGGCCATTTACTCAAGTGACTATGCACTAGGTAAAGAGAAATATCCAGAACTTTTGAGGACTGTTAATTCAGAGTCAAAATTAAAACTGATACACTGAGGCCCAAACTGATCCAACAGTCCTCCTAATAGAAAGAAAGCACATGGAAGGGAGCCAGATAATAAATGGAATTCTGGCCTGCAGCTGGCACATGGTAGTCCACAGACCCATCAGGTGGTCTTTTCCAAGACCTCCAAATGTATTTTTGGATTGCACACCCTTGCAAACTGGCAGATCCTTCACATTGGTTTCTTGTCCTGTATATAAGAACTATCAATTAATACCATCCACAAAGATTTAAAGAAAGCAGAGGTAGTAGTCTCTGGCATATTCTCATTTATGACACCAGTCTAGACTTATTAAAAATAAGGGATGGATTATGGCATATGACAGTGGAAAACTAAACTTGACCAAATAGTAATCTCAACTGCATTTGCTTTACAAGATACAGTATTTTTCTGGAGCAGAGTAACACAGCCTTCAGAGTGAGGTATGGAAAATGTATTCATTTCTATCTCTTTCAGAAAGAAGAATCAAAATAAGTTTAGATCCATGTGGAACAGACAACAGTAAACTACAGAGTCTTAGTCTGGGGCCCTGTTAACTCTCTTGACCTCTGTCATAATGCATATGGAAGGACCCACTGAGTCATAAGCTCAGAAACCCATTGCAAGATAGAAGTAGTACACCTGGATCAGACACAAGTAGGGTCAGAAAGTATGGAAAGTTGCATGAAAAGGTGGCTCGTCTCTACCACTGCTGGACCAGCACCTCTCCTTCAGCTCCCTCCTATAACTCGTAGGACTAGATGTCAAAGAAGGAAAAGGTTTAAGCAGGTTTCATATATGGTTTGTCTTGTTATGTTAGTATGCATCAAAATGGGCTGCTGTTCTACTAAAATGCCTCTTAAGGATGGAGGTAAAGGGAAATTCTCCCAATGAGCAGAGTTCTGGGAAGCGTACCTAGTCATCCTTTGTGTGGAAAGAGGAGTTGTGGAAGGCTAGAATTTACATGGACTCATGTATATCTGGACAAGGAGTTCCAAAGATGCTTGTGCATAGATTTAAAGGAATGGGAACAAAGTCTGAAGATCTCTGTAACATAGATGAACACCCACCATAGAGGTTCCTCTACAATATAACCAGATAGACAGAATGACTCTGCTAGCTGATAGGGGAAACTAATCACATTGCCAAGGGACCCCTCTTTCAGCAAAGAAGTAGAGCAGAGGGAATATTATTGTGCAATACACTAGTCCAGTTACTTCAGCTACCAAGAAAATGCTGAACTGATAGAAAAATAGAATGCTATTTGAAGATTCAGCCAAAGTACCAATCAGGAGATGATACCCTGCAAGGATGAAGTGTCACCCTCTAGACACAGTATATATCCTAAATTAATAACTACTGTATGGTGCTTTGCTCCCAATACTTAGAATGCATGGATCTGGGAACAAAAGAAAGAAAGCACAAGTGGTCTTATTTACCATGCTTCCTAATGACCCACGCTGGGAATCTGTGCTTCTCATCCTTGCAGCTTCAGGCTCTATGGATCTAGAGACCCTGGTATCCAAGGGGAAAATGGATGCTGCTACACAAAGGGAGCAGGGAACAATATGTCTGATGTTTAGGTTACTACGGGATTGTATCTTGATGCTTCCGTGACCCGATTTAATGAAAAAGGGATAAGTACGGCAGCCATAGCCCAGGAAAGATGAGGATCTGAGCAAATCCATCAGATAAGCTGCCTAGTTCAGCAGAGGTACTAGCTGAGCGAGAGGGCGCTAGAATGGTGGTGGTGGAGGAGAACGATAAGAATTATTGTGGCCTTGAGATCAACTGCTGCAGCAGAGAATTTGTTAATCTCATTAACACATCTCTTGTAAGTTCCCCAGGAACTAAAGTCTGCCTTGAATCCTGGAGAAGTTGCCCATAAGTGGGGCAAACTATAAGAAGCAATTTGAATGAGTGGTTCAATAGGTAAATTAGATATTCTGTTGTTCCATGCAAATCTGCCTTATGTCATGACCAAAGCACCCAGCTCCCATCTTCTAGGAATAATGGCTGCTAGCCACTTCATAGCTGCACCCCCATACTGGGATTTGTCATCTATCCCAGGGAACTGACTCAATGATATCTACTCTCCCTTTCAGGAGGCATGTATTCAGAAGGAGGTTGATGGAAATATTCAAAAGCCCAACCGTCAATCCAGGACAACTCAAAATGGCTGTCCCAGCTCCTGGAGGATCACTCTGAGGTCTCAGTTGCAATACATTGTGGATCTGCTTTTCTGTCTTCCCAAACCTGACTTCCTCACTTCTTACATGTGTCACTCCTGAGACTTTTCTCCAGTAAACTTTTTGCATGAAACTCTCTGCCTCAAAGTCACAGTTTCCAAAGAATCCAAGACATTGGTACACCTGCATTAAACAAAATATATAGGGAGATTGATAATAGAATAATATTTAAGGGGATTGAAAATATATGTATAATTAAAATGTGACAAAAATATCACACAAATCAGGTGCGTCAAAAATTTTGTCTTTTTGAGAAAACAAACTTAATTGCATGCTGCTCATAACAGACATACCTTAAAATTATATAAAAATGTTGAGAATAAAGGATAGAAAGGGATTTGCCATGCAAAGATAACCAAATAAAGCTGTTTTTATCTATGTTAATATAAGGCAAAATCGTTCTAAGGTAAGAAGTATATTTACAATAGGCGAAGAGGGATACATCATAGTGATGAAAAGAGTAAACCAACAAACAATAAGAACAATGAAATCTTCTAAATATGCATGTCCAAAATATGTATGAACCCAAAACATAGCACTGACATGAGTAAAAACCAATTGACAAAACTGTAAGGAAAATACATCAGAACATCATCATAGTGAGAAAATACCTCAATCCATAGCTGATAGGAATAGTAGATCAAAATCAATATAATTTTAAAAAGCTTTGATGAACACATGTACGTGAAATATGTGTCCAAGCTGATCATGCGGTGGGTCATAAAGCAAGTCTGGTCACATTTCAAAAGACTGAAATCTTTGACAGTATATTCCTGACCATAGTGATATCAAGCTAGAAGTCAACAATAAACAAACAAAAATTCTCAAAGCTATTAGAAATAAAGCAATGAGGCACGAAGTGACCATGGGTCAAAGAAAAAATGAAATTAGAATTAGATAACAGGATAATAATAAAATATCAAAATCTACAGAATCCCACTAGAGCCATGCTTAGGAGGCAATGCAGAGCCGTCAATGCATATATTTGAAAAGAAGAAAAACTAAAATCAATCAGCTAAGAAATCAACTAAGAATGTCAGAAAAAGAACGGCAAACTAAAACCAAAGAAAGTAGGAGAAAGAAAAAGATATTACACATGTGAGTAATGAAAAGTTGTGTCATTAAAGATAATATAGAGATGAAAAAGAAAATAAAGGGATATCTGGAAAAACATTATAGCAAGATATTTGTAAATGCAGATGGCATCGACAAATTCCAAGGGAAAGAAAAAGTTCCCAAACTGACAAAAGAGGAAATATGGAAAATTTATATAACGTTATATATATTTTTAAGATAATTACATTTTTAAACATCATAAGAAAAACTTTGGGTGCAGATGGCTTCAAGAGAATACAGTAAGATAATATACTCCTTAACGTGTATTACAAGGCTGGCATAATACTTTAAACTAGTTAACCTAGCTAACTAGCTCAATCTGGTTAACCTTGTTAATTCAACCTAAATAATAACATTATAAGAAAGTAAGTAGTGATGATTTTCATGAACATAGATGAAAAATTCTAAATCTATTAGTAGTAAATTCAATACAGTGCTACGCAGAGAAAATAACACATCATGCCAAGTTAGAGTTATTTACGGAATACACGGTTGCTTTAAAATTTGAAGATTAAAGTGATTCACAGAATGAAAAACAAAATTTGTATGATTTTCTCAATACATACAGAACCAGAATTTGATAAAATTCAATACCCATTTATAGTAGAAACTTAGTAACCTAGAAATAAAGGGGAAATCTTTAGTCTAAGATGTATTTATAGAAGTATACAGCAAACATCAGATAAATGGTGAAATACTGAAATCCACCTCTTCACCCTCCAAAATCAATATCCATTATCACCACCTGTATTCTGTGTTGTACTGTCAACCTTAAGCAGGGAACTAAGAAGAGGTAAATGAAAAGGTCTAAGAGTAGAAAAAGAAGAAATAAAACTGTCATCACTTATATCTGACATGATTACAGATATTTAAAATCCAACAGAATCTATGCATATACTATCAGAACTGATAAGTGGCTTCAGAAAGTTTTGTATCTGTATACAGTGACAATTAGAAAGTAAATATTAGAAAAGATACTATTTAGAATAGCATACCCAAACATTAAATATCCAGGCATAAGACTACTACATCAAAAATTATAAATCATTATTATGAGAAAGTTTTTTAAAAAGCTAAATCAATGGAAAGAGATAGTATGTTCATGAATTGGAAGGCACAGATTGTAAAGGTATTAATTTTCCCTAAATTCACCAATGCAATTCCAATCACAGTCCCCGCAGTTATTTATTTATTTACTTACTTATTTTTAGATTGGAGGAACTAACATGCTGATTCTAAAATGTGTAAGAAAAATGTAAAGGAAATGTTCTTCTTGAAAAATAAGACATTAATTAGGACAGTGTAGTATTGACATAAACATTGTCAAATAGACCGGTGGTGTAGAACAAGTGTCAGCAAACTGTAGCTGTGAGTCAAATCTGGCTTGCTGCCTGTTTTTGTAAGTAGTTTTATTGTAACACAGCCATGTCCATTCATTTATGTATTGTCTTTGACTGCTTTTGTGCTACTGTGATAGAGTTGTGTAGGTGCGACAGAGAGCATCTGACCCAAAAATTTAAAATATTTACTATCTGACACTAGAGAAGTTTGCCTATTTTTAGTGTAGAATATAGAGTCCAGAAATAAATCAATACATAAATGGAACCTGGAATCAAGATTATGTTACCACCAAGCAATGGGGTAGGAGCCTTTTCAACAAATAGTGCTATGTAAATTGAATAATGATATGCAAGAAAAAATTATTCCTGACTTCAATCTTAAACCATGCACAAAAACCAATTTCATTTAAAAGTCAAACAAATAAAGCTTCTTCAAAATAACACAGATGTTAAAAAGACTTTTAAAAAACTAACTGCTGATAAAAAGCAATAATCAAAAAGGAATAAATTAATACACTAAACCTCAATAAAATCAAATCAAGATGTTCTGATTTTCAAAAGACATCATTAATAAAGAGGTAAGCCATACAGTGGGAAAATATATTTGCAACCTATAGAACCAACAAAAGACTCTAGTTCTTTCAAATACAAATACATAGTGAGCTAGCTAGATCGACCCAGTAAGAAATAGGCAAGAGACTAGAGGATATCCAAATAACCTGGTCACATAAAATGGTGTTCCACATCATTAGTCAATCAGTAATATGCATATTTAAAACACAATAAACCAGAATGGCTAGATTAAAAAGACTCATCATACAAAGTGTTGGTGAGGATACAGAGCCAATTGGAAGGCTTGCCTGCTGACTGGAGTGTAAATTGGCAAAACCACTTTTAACAGTATCTACGAAAGCTGAATATACACATACCCTATGATCCAGCAATTTTCATTTCTTAGTCTATACCCAGAAGAAATACATATCCACATCAAAGACCTGTACAATAATGTTCATAGCATTAGGGTTTATAATAGCTCCACACTGGAAAAAAGCTGTATACTAATATAATGAATACACTTGAATAAAGAAAATAGAAATTAAAGAGCTAGACATAGATGAATATATGCTACATGATTCTATTTATATAAAATTTAAAAACAGGCAAAACTTATTGTTTTAGAAGCCAGGATATTGAGGAGGACATGGGCTTGTTGGGTAGAGTTCTGTGGGGTTGGTAATACTCTATTTCTTGATCTGGAAGAGTAGCTACATAGATGTGTTCACTTGTCAAAATTTACCAACTATACAACTATGATGTTTACAATTCTCTGTACAAACGTTATAGTTCAATAAAGTGTTCAGAGTTTTAAAAAGGATAACACATAGTAAGGCAGGGAGTAGGGAGTGGGAGGGGATGGCATGACATTTTAGATATGTGGTCAGGGAAACCCATTCCCAGGGGAGCATATTTTATCAGTAATCTGAAAGAAGTGAGGAAGAAGCCACGTGAAACTATGTGAAGATCTAAGGTAAGAATATTCCAGGCAGGGCTTCCCTGGTGGCGCAGTGGTTGAGAATCTGCCTGCCAATGCAGGGGACACAGGTTCGAGCCCTGGTCTGGAAAGATCCCACATGCCACGGAGCGACTAGGCCCGTGAGCCACAATTACTGAGCCTGCGCGTCTGGAGCCTGTGCTCCGCAACAAGAGAGGCCGCGATAGTGAGAGGTCCGCGCACCGCGATGAAGAGTGGCCCCCACTTGCTGCAACTAGAGAAAGCCCTCGCACAGAAACGAAGACCCAACACAGCCATAAATAAATAAATAAATAAATAAATAAATAAAATTAAAAAAAAAAAAAAGAAGAATATTCCAGGCAGAGGGAGTATCAGTGCCAAGGCTCTGAGATGGTACCGTGCTTGCTATATGCGATGAGCACCAAAAAGGTCAATTTGGCTTGAGTGGAGGAAGTGAGAAAGAGATAGTCACAAATCAGATTGGCTGGGCACATATTAAACTACTGAATGAGTAACTTATGTGCATATTGACACTTCTGGTCTTAACATGATTGTTCTTTGTTATCTGTCCACTAAATATACAGAGCACATTGTAAAATGATTTAAAAAACCCTATCTACTAACCTTAGAAAAACAGATTCAAAATGAGGGTAATAAATGTGCTCAATTTAAGAGCTTATTCCTGTTTCATTCAATCTTTAAAGTTTTGTCCATCCTACACAATTCCTAATGAAGACAGAAACCATCAGTTAATCAAGAAAATAGCTAGATTGAGAAAAAGTGTTGATAAAAGCATAATCTGTTCATTCACTGATCATTTATGGAAAAAAGGATTATATGCACATTTTATACATACATATGAAGGGTTGATATAGAGATAATGCTAGATTTAAGACCCGACACCAGCAATAATGGAAACAGAAAAACAGAAAATCATTCTTTAAAGGGACGTATTATTCTTAAAGACAATTTATACTAGGGTAGTCCAGGAATATCAGGCAATGACATTTGAGACAACTGAAACTTTTTCTGAGGGCAAAAGAATGTGAACAACGACTATACTTTCTACATTTTATGAGAACCTACACATCCCACACTCCAACTCTGTAAGAATTTTTCCTTTTTAATTTAAAAATACTAGTGTCAACATTACCAACAACGGTAAAACAACACATGCAAGAACAACAAAATAAAAATTCAAAGTCTTGAGACCATACAAAGAGCTTCCCTGAGAATTGTGAATGGCCTGCAATGAGATTATACCCCTTCTGCCTAGAAAGAGTTGCTCAAAAGCAGGAGGCTTTAAAGAAAATCACAAAACTCCGACCTTCCCCTTCTTACTGAGTCTATGTTAAAGGGCCGTAAAACTTGTCAGTTCTTGCCACATCTATTGGCACACAGTACTGGCTTGACAAGAGTTTTGCAGCCTAGCTGGGGCCCATGACCTGTCCCCTGTACTCTCTTAGAATTTATTTTCACCCCAGCAGGCAGCACCTCACAACATCGGTAATTTGTCAGGCAGCTTGTACTCTCCAGTACAGCCTACTTAACAGAGCGCTCTTATAAACATCTCTGTGAATCACGAGTAATGCCGCCAGGAGGGAAACCGAAATTTCAGAGCAGTGAGTACAATCTGAATTGATGGCTCAGGTGACTTGGTCTTGGCTGCAAAATCAATGGGGAGTGGTCGTGGGGGAATTTGCTAATTTGGTTCCCAGGGAATCAGTACCGTGGCCACCACAATCTTAAGATCTTTGTGAGAAAGTGAGAGATGGAAGGTGTGCAACCAAAGGGAGTGCAGAAAGCAAACAATGTGTTCCATGATTCACCATGAGGAAGAGAGGAAAGAATGGGCAGATGAGACACCAAGAAACTAAGCAGCATAAACAAAATATTTCAATCATCCCAACACCTGGAAAGAGTGAACTGCATTTTAATCAACTTTCATTGGCACTAATATTTTAATAGGAATTGCCCCTTTCTTGGGAAAGGATGATAAATAACCGTTTTAATTCAAAGTTGGATCAGAATGCAGTCAGTATTATATTCCTCATCAGATCTCATTTAAAGATTTCAAGTACTGAGAATTCTACAATTTAATCATAAAATAGTTTCCCAGGAAAGGAAAAATTTGTCATAATCTGAAGTAAGAGTCCTATTTATTTTTATAATTCTGTGGAGTCAGGATTAATTCTTAGAAGGGCTATTTTTTCCATACCTGGAGAATGACCCCTTAACCTTTGCCTCCTCTCTCGCAAATGTGGGCCAAATGTTAGAAGTGCTTCATATATTCTAGTGTGATAGCTTTGTGAATATCCTTAAGTTGATGAAATAAATATGACACCTTCCATTTCTATAGTAAATTATATGAAATGTGTTAAGATCCACAAATCACTCCATAAGGTAAAAAAAAAATTCCGAAAAGATTATTTTCACTTATATACAGGTTAGGAAACAGACTTTGCCAAGTTAATACTTGGTCTGAGGTCACAGACTTCTTTCTCTTTTCACCATAGAACTTATTATAACCATATTCTTAGAGTCCAGAAAACTAAAAATTAAAGCCTATCTCTAAGAAATCCACTGGCCTACAATGTCCACGTCAAAAGTCTTTTCCCTCAGGGGCTGCTGACTTGAAAAGAAAGTAGGAGGAAGACAGCCTGGATTGGGAGAGAATTCTGTGTAAGACAATTGGTGTGATATTATTTTGCTTGGTTTTTTTCTTGCCATGGAATATAACTTCTTTTTATCATACACCTCATGGGAAGACATAAAACCAAAAAAGAAAAAAGTCAATACAGTATAGTCAACAACATGGTACTATGAACTTCAAAGTTGCTAAGAAACTAGATCTTAATTATTCTTAACACAAAAAAGAAATGATAATTGTGTGACATGATAGAGGTTTAGCTAACACCATGGTGGTGATCATACTGCAAAATATAAATGCATCAAATCAACACATTGTACAACTTAAGTTTACACAATGTTTTATGTCAATTATATCTCAACTTTAAAAATGAGAAAAAGAAATGTCAATACTGTCTTGGTACACAATTTTCCTACAGACCTCCAGAAGCTACTGTCTTCTGATCCATAAGTAGGTGTAAATGTGCTATAAGGATCGATCAAGAGTGAGCTGCTTTAGCAGGGTCACTCTGGGATGGGCCTTCTCATCTGAAGGAGGAAGAGTAACGGAATCTGAAGAAAGCATTATTCCCAAAGGATGACACGCAGTGGAAAAAAAGGAAAGGAAGTCAGAATGAAGAACTCCCTTCTACCTATTTTCATCTCTTTTTTCCCTTGAAAAATGGGATAATGATTTGTATTTTAGAGAATACTTTGTTCTATCACACTTCTCTCTACTGCTATTAAAACAAAAATAAAATTCCCCTTCCTTTCCTAAAACAATGCTTGGGTACCCCTGGTTTTCTTTCTGATTGGGACTTGCCAGAATAAATTGTGTTTAAGTGATGCTTTGCTTCCATGCATCATTTTGATATCTGCATGTCCGTATGTTTTTCCCCATAAGTGAAGTCAGTACATATACACACCTGCACAGATACACACTCACACACACAAACTCTATCACAGCATATACATGATCAAGGCATTTTATCTGAGTACTCACTAATAAATACACTCTTCTATAAAGTCTGCCAGAGGTATTTAAAATGTCAGATTTTAAAAAAATTTAATTCAATTTTTATGCCTAAACTAACACATTTATTTCATTTTTTTGGTTTGCAATTTTGGATAACTTAATTTCTTGGCTTGCAATGGAAGTTAAATTTCAGTATCTACCATAAACAAAATATTCATTCCCTTCCTCAAGAATGAAAACACCTATTATAGTTCCTTGTTAATTCCTAACTGTTGGATGAACATTTGGATGAAGAGTTTACAAAGATTACATATATAAGATATGCAGAAACCAAACAGCAAAAATAAAAATGAAGCCAAAAAAAGCAATAGAAATCTAAAATAGTCTATCTTAACAAAACAAAAAAGATGAAGACCTATATAATCCCTCTAGAAGAAACAGGTTTCATTAATAAAAAGGACAGAAAATATATTAATGAAGAATTGTAAAATAATACCTAACTACAAAATTGTACAAAACCTCATATTCAACCTTTGACTCAAAATAGCATTGTTAATATGTCAGCATATTTTAGTTACATACGTTTAAAGTGAGACATACAGATTAACTCATTTCCTAGCTCTGAGAGTTCTTCAAATCCTACACATGTTTAAAATTGCTATTTAAATTTGACTCAATTACTATCTTTAAAAAATCAAACAGCATCTTTCATACTTTTATACTGAATAAAAGATGCACTGACTCCTTGCTTCTCACTAAGCTCACTAGATATCCTGTACTTCAGTCTTAGTGAGTTGGCCTGGATGATGTTAAAAGACAACATAAGAACTCTTTGGAAGAAAGTGTTTATCATCAAGTATAGAAGGCTTGGCAAAACCATCCAAGATTAATATATTATTTTATCACTGCTCAATTACTTACCAGACAGATTTAAGATGAGTTAAGGTATTTACTTGCATATGACCATGGGTAGGCTTATTTCACAGCACCAACATGTTCAAATATGAGGTGATATAGCTTAGACCTATTTTCTATTGAAGTCACATTTTTGTGCATATGAATTTGCTTTTAATTTTGAAACGACATTTAGTCACAAATCCCATGAACCTTTCTTGCAGTAAATTTAAAAATGGAATGTTCTTTGATATTGGTTGATTTTCTACCTCTTACTATTCTAAAAAGATATTCTGAAAATGTGAATGACACTTAGTAAGAAAATGTATGATGTAATATTTTGGATGAAGAAGTATGTATTTTCAAACATCAGTAGGGAAAAAGTCAGTATGCTAAGGGCTTTAACTATCCGAAGAGACATGGATTTAAATCATTGTACATAAAAGGATTCTTAAATACTTTTTGTTATTTGATATTAAAAAAATGTTTGTTTCATTCACAGAAATTGAGTTCTACAAATAGCAACTGATTCTTTCATTAAATCAGAACCAAACTGCTAATTTCATTATTAATGGTTAGCTTTGACATGTTTAAAAAGGGTAGAAGATACTTAATAGACTTGTCTTCGACCTTGAAATGAACAACTGTTCAGGGAAATGGAATTGTTCAAAGATACATTTTCTTTCTGCCAATCTGTGAAATATAATTATTCTCTTAATGAATCTCTCAATGAGTAGCAATCGTTCAGAACTTGAACAGGTAAAATATAATGATAATGGGAGCAGCTTTATAAATAAAAGGATAAAATGAGGTTGTTATTTTATACCATATTACGGGGTGATTAGAATAACAGTGCAGCATTCATCAGGCATTTGAACTTTCTCAAAAAAGCTCCCTGGGGGCTCATTTAAATTAGTTATGTTTATCCATAGAGGTTTTTAGTCTTATTTCAAATGACTGTCACCTTACAACACTCAAGCCTCAATCTTTAGCTTACTCTAATTAATAGCTGTACTGTAGAGTAGCCAATAGACACTGCCTAAAACAGACACTAACCCCCCCCCCCAGTTTATAAATCTCCAATTTATCAAAGGAAGAGCAATATAACTATTTTTATTAAACCAGGGGAATAATTATTCAGTTTGGAGGGAATGGTGGTCTATATGAATCTCTATCAATTTCCACAAGAACAGAGTTGGCTGGATACTGTCCAAGAAGCTATAATTTCTACGTTAACTAGCTCTATACAATAAAAGACTGTACGTGTAAATACTAAATTCATGGCAATGGAACTCTAGTGGTTAGTTGTTTTGGTTAACTCAAAGGCACATACAGCTCAAAGATAATTAAGTAGATGGTGGGATTTGATTTTTTCAAGAAAAAAGTCTCTTTGCTCTCTGCTGGATGCACCTGGAAGCCTTTGGTAGTAAGACAAAGGAGTGCAAGGAGTACCAGGTGCTAGACTGTGGTGTTTTCATTACATCCATTAAGGTAACCAGAAAAAAAAAAGACATAAACAAAGAGGGGTAAAATAAAAGTTCAATATCTCTCCTGGCATGACATGAAATCTCTAAATAAGAAATCACTCCAAAAGATGGTGCAATTAAAGTTTCATTCTCAATAAGATTATAGTTTTTCTTGGCTATTTTCTATCTTGATGGAAAAGAAAACATGGTTTTTAATACAAATAGGAAAACATAGAATCATGACTTATATTTAACAATTTATGTAGCTGATTTCATGTCTTTTTGATAGTTCTTTCATGTTTACTCTTTTAAAAAAAATCCTCCCTAAATTATTTTCATATGTCCTGATTATAGGAAAATTATTTTAACTTCCCTGGGACACACCTACTACCTGAGTTCCAAACCATCACCCTCAATTGACAAAGTTACTACAGGGCTTTATATTTAGGACACTTCTGTGATAGCCCTCATATTTGGAAACTTTATGTGAGTACTATTTGAAAGATGCTCTACAAGTGCATAGTTGAGGCCTATATAATCAGCCAATATTTATTTAACTTGGAAATATGTTTTATATTTCTACCATGAGTAGGTTAAATTTACTAAAAATTATAATGCAGTTTTAGCCTGTGTAAATGACCTGCCATTATCTTCGAAAGACTCAGGACTGGATATTACGTTGGATTGGATATTACAGAAACAAGTAAGATGGTTGTTTTATCACTGATATTAGACATCAGCATCATAGAGAAAATGACCCATTAAAGCATTTATATTTTACATCTTTCTCTGAAGTTACAATTAAAATCAATAGTTACAAATGTAGGAGAGTCTCAGAATAGTATTAGCATTTTGAAAATAAAGAAGGTATTCTGCCTCAGAAGTCAGAGAAGGTTAACAGATGAGCCTTAATTTAAAACCTCAAGTAAACAAATTCCTTTCCTTCTTCCCTTGCATCTATTAAATCGATTGCCAAAGCATATATTTTTCAAAATGCAACTGCTACTAAAAACTCATTTTTTTTTTCAAGTTTTCCCAGATTCATTAGGTGAAAGCAAGCGGCTCCTTGTTCTGCCATTCCTACCTACCTGTTTTTTGAACTTTTCTCCATTTTCCTAACTTCAATTTGCTTTCAGGAATAAACCTTTAATTTCAATGATCTCATTCACATATTAGAAAACACCACTTTCCTGTTTAAATGATTACTTACTTACTATATTATATCCAAAATGATCTCTTGGCCTTACCAATTTCACTATAAGAAGTCAAGAATTGTACTGCATGTCAGATTTTGTTTCTAGAATTATACTGTATGTCAGATTTTGAAAATCTGACTGTTGAACATGGGGTATTTGTCAATAATCCTAGCCACAGAATGGTATTCTATATAGCTCCAGAAGGAATATAAGAATATTCTAAAGACTGTCATCTGTTTTGTTACTAAAATATTAATTTATTCATATTTATGGTTTCTGTTTTCAAATCTCTAGGAGGCTAGCAGTTTCTGTGAAGTCTTTATAGTGTCATGACAAATAGAAGTTTCATAAATGCTTCATCAAAATATATATGGTTTTATAGGACAGCTAGGCCAAATATAAGAGTACATGATCTTATATTTTGAAAATATATTTTTATTTTTACATACAAGAAATATGTCTTGTATTTTCTAATTTCTTTTTACTGCTGTTTTATAAACTTTAAAGGCATGCCTTTTGTAAAAAAAAAAAAAAAAAAGAGCGAGAGCTATCACATTAAGATATTCAGGTTATGATGCAATCTTCAAACGCAAACAGAAATTTTGATATTTAGATAGCTTTAACAAGTACTTGCTATTATTTGCATTATCCAGTCCTGGAAAATTTCAAGGAAGGTAGTTTAAAAACATACAATTAGAAATTCATTTTGAGATATCTCCTTAAAGGTTACTAGATAACAAATGTTTGGATCTATGCATTTTCCACTAATGAAATTATCACGGTATTAGTATACGCATATATTTCTGTAAAATGCAACATCTCAAATGCCATGATCTTTTTTCAACAATTTTAACTTCCAGGTATAATAATGTAACATGAAATCCTTTTCTTGCTTCTAAATTTAATTGATTTAATCACTGAATTTAAATGCTTGGAAATTGTTCTGCTTGCTGGTGTCTGAATGCCAAATACATTATCTACAGTTCTAAGATGAATGTTGCAGTTATATTTAGACAACTTAAAACACTGCCTTCTAAATTACCCTAAATAACCCACAGAAATGTCTAGAAAAATTGATAATAGTGCATGACAAATGTCCATTACCACCAACTTTCAGGTAAGTATAACTTTTACAAGGAGTAGAAAGTGTTAGACTCTTACTATTTAAATGCTCTTTGTGCAATTTTCCAGCCAACAGAATGGACAGCACACATAAGTTAATCTCAACTCTTCCAGAACTCACAATCTCCATTTTAAAGATGAAGACCTTGAAGCCAATAACCTGATTTTTCTTCAGCGGCAAAAGACATTCATCTTTGGCCAAGCTTTCATAGACATCAACTCATTTGTTCTCTTTGATCAGTTTGGCTTGGATTGACCTTTTTTTTCTTCCTACTTCTTCAGAGTTTTCAAAACAATAAAGTCATGTGATATAGACAGAGTCCTTGACAGTCAATCAGATCTATAGTCTCTCCCCTCTAGCTCCTAAAAAGAATCAGGATTTTAGTCTTCCCCAGTACAGAGCACAGACATCAAATAAGGTGGGGTAGGGGTATGTGCAGTGTAAGTTTATTTGGGGGGAACTTATACATAGTACATTTTATGCAAGATAATGAAGAATAAAAATAATGTGTTCACTAAGTATTCAAAATTGGGGCTATGCAAATTATACAAAGTGGTGGAATCTGTACTATTAGCCTAATGGAGTTTTCTATACTTTAGCCTTTCTGGTCCCACTGTCACAATGTTTTCCATATCCATGTACTCCTCTATTATTTTTTAATTTTGGCTTTTACTCTCTTTTTACTTAAATAAATTTATTTCAAAAATAAAATTATTTAAAATTACAAACTAAGAAAAAAGCATTCCTTACCATAAAGAGAAAACAACTGCAATAGTACATAAAAAAACTGTCACACTTTAAAATATTCATCTGTGTATTGCTTAAAGTAGCTCAATTTTCCATCAGTGGAGTGTATACTACACTTTGAGAAATTCTGCCCAAAGAAAAGAATTTGCATTGGTAAATGGGAATGAAATCACTGAAAATTTCATGGACAATATCATATGTTAATTAGTTTTTAAAATAAACTTTTCTATCTGTATCCGTATGTGGAGTAGACGTTCACCTAGTTAATGAGGTTTCAAGCAGGAAGTCCAGCTGTTCCCTACTGTACCTCCCTTAGCTTCTGGCAAATGTTTGAAATTCTACGGCTTGAAGGTAATTACTTTTGCTCAGTGGTTTTCAAACTTTTTAAAGCAGTCAACCTTTTCTGTTTTTCAAATGAAGCAATATTTTTAAAACCAGTAAATTAAAGAGAAAATTAGAATTTTATTTGTGCAAATATATTTTAGACGTTTAAATTGCTAACACTTGTGATATAGTCAATCTATCAGAATAACAGAGTAATTTTGATGAGGATAGTTGTAGTGTTATAGGCAGCCTATTTTTCAACGATCTCTGCAGTTTGTTTTTATTGTATGATATTGGGAATATCCTGATCCAGACAGCTATGTAATCATAAATGATACGAACTTTTTACATCTCACTTGGCAGTCCTGCACCATTCTGCATTCATTACTGGAAAATGGTATAGTTGGACTTGTATCATCAAAGCTTAAAACCATTAAAATGCCTAAAAACTGCTCGTATTACTTGAGAGATCCTCGCTGTCAAAAAGCACATTCACAGGTGTACTTTTGATATAGTTTTTCAACTTTGTCAATACAAATTTACTTGCTGGTTGCCTCAGATGTTAACTAGAAGTTTCAATTTACCTTGTTCTGCATATTTAGCTGAAACTTTGTTTCAATTTTATCACTGGTTCTTTACCAGGAGTTGTGCGCGTGTTTATATCCTACATCTCTGTTAAAAGTGCATTTGATATACAAACTAGTACAAGCCTGTTATTTTGGGGAGCTAGTTAACTAATGCAATTTTTTATGGGCAAAAACTTTTCTAAGGAGTGATTTCCATTTTCATAACAAATATTAGTATTGTCACCTTGTTTTCACTTCCATTGATTGTTATGCACTCTTTATTGCTTGTGTCAAACAAAAGTACCTGAGTTTGCAGGCCTTTTAATTCCTTGTGATTCACATACGCTGTGGTGGTAATGTTCCCCTTGGTACATCATGAGATATACAAAGATGTATTTTAAAATGACCACTGCAGAGCTACAGACTTTCCAATTAATGTCATAGTTATTGAGTTGTTTGTTTATTTAGATGTGTATATGCTTACAAACATATGTGTGGAAAGGTATAACTATCATTTTATCCATCTATATATGGATCAATCCACCCATCAGGAAGAAGAAGAGGAGGTGGAACAGGAGGAGGGAAGGAAGTTATTTTTGTCTGGTAACACAATTTGATGATTCGGGAATTGTCAATATGACAAAATGTTTTTATAGAACACACTTTACAGTGTTTTTCTTATAGGTTTTTACGTTATTGTTCCAAAATATGACAGAAATGAATTTGAACCAAGTTTTTACAGAAACTCTGAAGAACTGCAGTTATAGCTCAATGGAACACAGTTTGAAAAATAATGGTTTATCTGAAGGCTTTTATTTCTTTTAAAATGCAAATACCTCTACTTTCATCTGCAATCAGTCATTTATATATTTATGTGAATAAATTTATTAGATATCTTTCTGAGACTTGGATTTAATGCAGAAGAGGAGGCAAAAATTAACTCAGCAACTGAAAGAAATGGGAAAGACTGAATATTAAGGCTAAGAGCACTGAAGATCTAATTTGCCTACTTTACAATTTTGCTTAAAGACCATGACATCTACATATGATACACTCATTTGTATTTCCAAAAGAAGTAAAACAAAACAGACAACAACAAAAACAAAAGAAAAAGACAAACCCACAAAGAAAGTGTCTGAATTAGATGAATGTGAGTATGCGTATGTTTCAGAACTGCATCTGTTTTAGAGTATTTTGCTAGAACAATAATGTAATTAAATTAATTACTTATAATTTTGATCAACTCGAATTAAATCAACTGTAAAATTTCCCACCAGTGAATTTATTAATTGAAGATACTCTGATTTTATGCTGTGAATGTCCTCAAAGACCGCAAGCAAAAAAATTGTGCAGGAGTTCCAGTTTATGTAGGGTGAAGTATAAATGAGTATGTAATGCTCCAAACCTGATCTTGTACCTTTGATCTATGACATTTTAAAAATTAAAACAAACTTGTAAACTTTTTCTTAATTTAAATCCTTCTACTAAATTAAAAAAATTATCTTTACTTCAAGAATCTATAGTTAGGTATGCTTTCCCCACTCTCCCCACCACCAAAAGCTTTCTAAAGTTTATGGAAACAAGCATCCATTCTAATATAGTAAACATTCAGTTTAAACTTCAAATTTTTACAGAGCTATATCAGAAAAGTTGCTAGTTAATATTTCAAGAAAGTGCAACTTAAAAAGAAGAAATTTACATTATTAATTTGTTCATTTATTTACTTATATTTTTCCAAGAGTGAAGTTATTAATTTGAATCTGGGTTAAGAAAACTTGTTGGACTAGAATTACAGTTCCTGTTATTTCATTCTAAAGGCCATACCTGTAACCATTCTGTGTAAATCTGAAAATATATTTAGATTTAAAATACTGATTGACCCTTACATTTAATACTATTGTCTTTGTGTCAAGAAATTGAAAACAAGATCAAATGATAGAAACATTTACCCATTTCGGGAAGGGATACATGCAGATATTTTAAATAGTAAATTTCTTTCATTTCTGATTATTAAGTGTAACATTTAAGAATTAACAGAATAAATGTGAAATCAAAACTTTGAAGCATTTTGAGATACTTTTAGCTATTTTGTTGTAAAATACATCAAAATGAAAAAAATCTTGATAAAATTAATAAAAGACTGATTAATATAGAAGTCTTTTTAAAATATTCAGCTGATAAAGTCATTTTAAGCATTCAATTATACTGATCTTGAAATAAAACTAAACCCAAACTTACAAGCATAGTTGGTTTAGAGAGGGAAAAAAAAGTTAAGCCAAGTCAATTATAAAGCATGCTTTTGTTATTACTCATACAATGACCTTCAAAAACTCTGATTTCTAATGTTTTTCCCAATCTTTGTACTGACAAAAATGTATCCCTAAGTCATAAACCCTATAGGTTCTCACTTCCTTCCTTCTTCTTTCCCAAGTTTATGGAAACTTGGTCCCAATAGTTTCATAGTACAAAGCAAGAAGACAGAATGGGAAGAGAGACCTTCTCCTAGGGTTACGGGCACTGACAGTCTATACAATACTTGGGGCTGATTTGTGTGTGCTTCATTCCAAACGTGTATTCCTCAGCTTACAAAGGGGGATGAGTGAGGCCAACAGACAGCATGTCTGCAGTAGCTCCATAGTATGCAGACACTTTTCCTGGTGGAGCACAGCCATGAGTTTTACAAACTTTAACATCTCATTGGGCGAACATAGTTGGCAGCTGAGCACCGAGAATCAATTCAGATACATATCTGAAATGTCTACATGCAAAGGACATGCCAAGTATTAATAGGTAGTGACCAAACAGAAAAATAAACCTAGAAATTATCATTTTATATATATATGTAAAACTATTTAACTATATGGACTATATTACTATATGTACTCATTGCTTCCCTAGGGACAGAAGCAGAGATTTTTAGGTTTTGTCTTAGTATGGTCCTTGAACTAATTTTTAAACTTAGAAATTTTTCAGGAATCTTTTTAGAAATATGCATTTACATTTAAATATAAATGCATTATTAATGTCAATAAATCCTAGAAATTAGTAATTATACCTAATTCCTCTCATTTTAAAATTCATATAGCACAAACCTACTCATTTTTTCTATATACTTCTCCTTCAAAAAACCATTTTCCTCCATGTTTTCATACAGCTATATTTGTTCTGAATAGAAAGCATCTTAATTAATTTGGTATAACTTTCTTGCATTAAATTACACAACTCTTCAGGATTTGCCTCTTTAGGATCACCCATACATTTAGTGGGCATCAAAACCTTCTGTTATTGGCAGGCTGTAGTAAGCACTTCTTTCAAGTGGATACTTAGTACTCCCTCTGTCAATCTTTTTTCACCTTCATGGTCACCAAGTTCCATCTAACAGAAGTCACTGCCTGCTACTGAAACTTAAATCAGATACCTTCAGATACCTGAAGACACCAAAACATAAAGCTATTTCCTACCACCGCCAAGCCTATCGACCATCCTCACATTTTATTTTATTTAAAAAAATATTTATTTTTATTGAGCCCATAAGGTTGTGATCTCTTCATATTTTGCCTTTGCTACACTGAGCTGAGCCAATATGTTTTCTTGGCCATCTGAATGCCATCAAAGGTATTAGATAGATTCTGGAAGGTTAAAAAAAATAGTATGGATACTATAAATTGGGGCATGATCAATTATTATAATACCAAAAGATTATAATACCAATTTGGTATCTTTGTACAATCTATCAACAAGAATTAGTTGTCATGTCCCAATGTGAAGTATAATTCAATGGAGTTGAAAATTGATCCATAGTTATTCTACCCTATTTTGTTAGTCCTTTGCTCTTTGTTTCCCAGGTATTCTACTTTTTACTAAATTTCTGGAAAAAATAGAAGTAGATAACCAAAACTGATCGTGAGATATTTTAAAATGCCATTTTATATAATATTTAGGACAACAGTTTCATGTAAGATAGCTTCCTAATCATAGCCTGACTGAAGAAAGCCAAAAATAAAACTTGCAACACACCTCAGAAAAGCCTTAACTAGGCCCTTGTTATAGCAACTCAAACATCTGACCAAGATGATCACATTCCAGAATTTAATGTACAATACATCCTATATTATTATCCACTAAATACCCATGTATATTTTATTTTCTGTGTAAAGAGCTATACCCACAAAGAGGAGAATAAAGGAGAAAAAAATCCATGAAAATATAGCCAGTTTATACATGATTTTAGAATCTATTATAATATTAATTTAATCACACTTGAATATCTGATATAAAAAATACAACTGCATAAATATATAGAGCAGAGTGCAATGGAAAGCTCTTTCATTTAAAGTAGTCTTCAAGAGCCGATTAAGAAGCAACAAATAAATGTTAGAAAACTTACCTTGACTTGCAAACTTCAACTCTTTGGCATCTGTGAGCGTGGTCCTTTTGTCAGACCCTTTTTTCTCTGTTCGGCGATGGCTTCGTCTTTTCTTAGACTCTCCCCAAAGATTGGACCCTCCATGCATGCTTGGTATATTCAAAATAGCAATTCCTTCCAGAGAGATGTTTATTAAATCAATCTGTACTCCATCACACTGATTAGAAAAATGAAAAGAACAGAAACAATTTGATTTCATCTTTTGTATTTCCTTATCTTTTAATAAGAATTTTAAAATCTATAATCTTGTACTTTCTAAATAAACCTTTCAAGAACACTTAAATAGTTACCGTAAAGGTCAATATAAAAAATAAAGCAGCCAATAACATTTACCAGGCATCATAAATAGTCTTTAAAAATAATCAAATTAAGGGCTTCCCTGGTGGCGCAGTGGTTGAGAATCCACCTGCCGATGCAGGGGACACGGGTTCGAGCCCTGGTCTGGGAAGATCCCACATGCCGCGGAGCAACTGGGCCCGTGAGCCACAACTACTGAGCCTGCGCGTCTGGAGCCTGTGCTCCGCAACAAGCGAGGCCGCGATAGTGAGAGGCCCGCGCACCGCGATGAAGAGTGGCCCCCACTTGCCGCAACTAGAGAAAGCCCTCGCACAGAAACGAAGACCCAACACAGCCAAAAATAAATAAATTAATTTAAAAAAATGATCAAATTAAATCATCAGTGTATCTTTGTTTACAGAAAACCTTTGGAAGGGGCACAATTTAGTCTCTGCATATATAACCAGCTGCAAATTTCCAATGTGTTACAAAGAGGTTGATTCTGGGAAGTTTTGTCAAATTTCAGGCAGAAATTTTAATGACTGCTCCTATTCAGAACACACTGCAAGGTACTATTGGGGGAAAATAAAGAAACAGACTTCATAATTAGGGTCTCATTTTTGGGAAGCAGAGAAAGAAATGGCTTAAGAGACTTTTGAAAAAAGAAAAACAGCAATTCAGAGAGATCTGAATTACAATAAAGTGGCCAAGGATGGTTTCTTGGACTAGATTAAGTTCCAAGCACAGTGTCAAAGGCAATGAGAGGCATGGTTATCTACATGAACACGGAGAACCAGGCCGGCTGAGTGAAGGAAATGCCAAGAGCAGCGGCAGTAAAAGGAACCTCCAACCCATCATGACTTTATAGCTGCTTCAACGAAAAAATGAAAAGTAAAATCAGTCAGCCAGATTTTTTTGTTTGCCTGGTGACAAGACACGCTTTGACTATGCAAAATATGGAACACTCTACCAGACAATGCTTTGCAATACTCAGAGTGATCACTTTTTACTTTTTTGAATTTTCCATACATTTCTACTGATGCGCATGTGTGGAAAGTGACAAGGCCATACTGTATTTTTGTAATTATGATTTATTCATTTGCTTTGAGTTTTCTAAAATGGTACTTATTATAAATATAGCCCAGATACTGTCCTCCCATTTTCAGTTAGATGTCAATATGAGCAGAGATGTCAATATGTAACACTATGCTTTACAAACAAACTTTGTTAGGGATATGCATTTCATCAATTAAAGTATATCTGCAGTGGGATTGTTTTATTTGCTGTATGTTTTATTATAGTAAAAAAAAAAAAAAAAGGTGGATACAATTTCATCATTCTCTTTCTCACCGTAATCATAATTTTTGAAACTGGAAGAGATAATCCTTCACCAAAATTATAAAAACAAAAAATAAACAAAAACCCTCTCTTTTTCTACATTTTCCTCATCATACTGAATCTAATACTGTATCTTGTTCACTAAAATATAAAAACTGTGAAATAAAGCAACACATCTTGAGCCTACTTGGCAGGGCTAGAAACAAATTCTAGAGAAGGTGCCAAGTTTTCATTCAATTTATTTCAACGAGGGTGAAACCAAGGTCTGGATGATGCCTTTTTCCCCCCTAGAAACAACTGATTTTTTTCCCCTTCTTTTCATGTATTAAATTAAGATGACTTCTTTTTACTAAAGAATTCTGCTCATGTGTATACTCACTTACTGCTATATATTCTAGATAAACAGATATTAATTTCATAATTAAAAGTAATCTTGTGTAAATACCCTGCAGGCCTCAATGAATCAAACACATACTGTGTGTCAGGCCTCCCACTGTCTTCAAGTGGAATGTACTGGCTGGATAATTAGATAGTACATATTTTTTAACCTTATTTGCATGCATATTATATCTTTTGCACACTGACAAGCAGCAGTAACAACAAAAGTCAGATTACCACAGGGAATTCCCACAAAGAAGTCTTCATTCCTTATAATTTGCAGCCTAAATTAAAATAATTTGATCTTTGACAAGGATGAAATGTCAAGCAGAAGGGGGTCCTCTACAAGCCACGGCCTGTGGCTTCTGAAATCTGCCTAATTTATGTCAGTCACTTCTTAATACATATTTAAGTATTACACGAAAAAGACGATAAATATGCAATCTGACACCTTTGGTATTTCCCTGCTGTTAATTTATAAAGGTCTGGCTTCCCCCAAACTGACTAAAATCATTTAAATAACAGAAGAATTGTGAAATAAGCTGGAGTTGGGGCCTGGCTTCCATTTTCACTCAATATTGAACACAGCAGGTAGTACACTAAGACAATTATTTGACTAGGCCTTCGAACCCCACTGTGACAAGTTACTTTCAGAATTAGTGAAGGAGTATTCCTTTGTTCATCTGCAAAAAAGGAGAGCATGTTGCAAATAGGCTTTTTTTTTTTTTTTAAACTGAATTAGGGGAATCACATGTGACAACTGAAAAACATCAGTGCATACTATTATTCATGTTTTCACTCTTCAGAGTCTTGGCACGTGTAGTTTTAAGGAAACAGTAAGCAGCTCTGTGAAAAGTGAAAAAAATCCTTAAGAAGTTCCAAAGAAGAAGGACCAATGAAGAACACTGAAGTTCCTGTGAAAGGAGGACAGTGTACTTACATAAATACCTACTTATTAATAATTTGTTTCCACTAGTTTTTGACCCCAGGCTACCTTCCTCTGTTTGCTTTAACGTTATGTTCGTTAGTCTGGAAATTTCCAGTGCTGGTTCTGATGAAGACCAGGAGTTGTAGCACACCAGTTGAGTGCATGGAAATAAAAGCTGAGGTGAAGGCTATGAAATATAAACAAGTTATAATACTGTGTCAGATAATATTTTCATCCACTTTGAAGATTTATGATTTTTAAAAAGGTAGCTACAGAGGAAAAGAATATAAAAGCTTAAAAGCTAACAGCCTTGGTTAGTCAATAAATCCTGAATATTTTTATTATGTTGAAGAGAAGTCGTTTACGTATACTACTATGGGAGCTATCTTCAGAGTGCAATGTTGTGAGGCCATTGTCCACTCTTTTCAGTTTTGAAATGGAAGATCTTATTCTAGAGACAAATTTACCTAAAAGAATATGGTTTAAATTTTTCTTCCAATATATTTTAATCCTAGTTTATAAATATACCCTGCACCACATTATACAGAAGTGTTAAAGACAAACTTTTATATGTGAATTTAGTGTTTTAGATTCAGTTAACATATCACTTGACAGAAATATTTAAAACATGTGAAGAACTTTGGAGAGCCACAAAAGTGTGGATAATAAATCTGATGAGATATGATTAATGATAAACTGTAAATATTTTTTCATAGTGAGTCTAATTCTATGCCCAGGTCAGATAAAAATTATTCATAATTTTACTTAATGAAACATAAAAACATTGCTTTGTTCATTGTTTAAAATGGTATGGTGTAAAATGACTGAAATATACCTGCTTTTAGAAGAGTTTCTGCAAATTCATACGTAATTCATAGGATAAAATTATTTATGTTTTGCAGAAAACTACAGCAGCAAACCTACAAATTAAAACGTACATATAAATGGCTTAATGGGATCTCTTCTGCTATTAGAAGGCTGTGGTACTCTATATTTTCCCAGTGATTAAGCTCCGTGTTTTCTGAAATGCATTTGAAAAGTATTATCCACAAAACACAGTGTGATATAGGGACTCAGAACATGCCTTTTAGGTGATTTTACTGTTAGCTGGCAGTCCAGTGATGGTGACAAAAGTGCTGATTGCAGATAATCGCAAGATTTTTTTTAGAGTGGAATGGGAGATAACTGGTAAAGGAGAGGAAGATGGAAGCACACCTGGAAAACAGGAATATTTGAAACTGGTACCATGTATGCACACACACAGTTGCTGAACATGTTGATAGCAACAATAACACTGCTGGTTCAAGATATCAAGCATTTGCCGTAAGTATCAGCAGAAAAGCACTTTAATTTTACATGTTTCTCTCTTTCAGGAGATTCTGTGAAAGCCAGAAATTATTGCTGGAATATTAAATTTCTTACCAAAAGTTATCTCATTAAAAATAACTTGTGGTAACTATAGAAGAGAAATTTCACCTTTGGTCACCTTTCATCTGTCTCATTTCTTCCTCACTCTCCTCAGTAAGAAAAATTATAATGTATTTATCTTAATGAAATGGTAACAGTACCGCAACCCCACATTTCTTGTACTTTCCTGGAACAGGGAGGTATTTTTTTTGCTTTGGACTTAATGAGTCCAATTTTTGTTTCCTAGGACCATCTTTGTTGAGATCCACACCTTTAATGTCTCCCTTCATCATTGTTTCTAGAATTTCATTGCAAAAAAAAAGAAATCACCTGGGAAGCTTTAGAAGAGAGGGAAGATCTTTTGACTGTTCTTATCACACATGCGCGCGCACACACAGAAAGAGGGCAGGGAGATACTTTTGGAGGTGACGAAATGTTGATGGCTTTGATAATGATGATAGTTTCATGGGTATATTCTTTTCTCCAAACTCATTAAGTTGTCTACATTAAATATGTACAGCTTTTTGTAGGTCAACCCTCAATAAAGGGTTTAAAAAAGAAATGTTCATTCACACGTTTCATTTCTACTACTCCAAGATGGTGTTTTGGTAGGGGTAAGGATGGGCTAAGGTTCTCTAAATACATACTGAGAGATCATCCAGGATGATTCTGATATAGGTGGAGCACAGACTAAGCTGTGAAAATCTGTCCTACTGCCTTTAATAACTCTGTGCTTTCCAGGTTACTGGGCAATCAGAATCTTATCTTTCAAATTCTGCCAATTTATTTTGTGTCCCTGACACTCTTCTTGCAATTTGTTAATTCTTGAGCTCATTTAGGTTTTGTAGAAATACTTAATCATTAAGACAAAGGTCAGTATCTGAGGATGGAAATTCCTGGCCTTAAAATATACCACCCTCCCAAGTCTTACCGAATACCAAGACTCAAATACTTTGGAGAATGGGCCATTTTATTCTCTCATGAACTTTGCCTGGTACATGGAACAAATTAAAAACTCATGAACTTTGTAAGCTTCAATCCCAGATGTTGACCTGAGATTCTCAGGTACATATCCATGCCCCAGGTAGTTTAATACAAACCTTGCTTTTAATATATTATCTTGTAAACTTAAAGCTTTTCATTTTATCTTTTTATTTCTTTTTTTTTTTTTAATTTTATTTATTTATTTATGGCTGTGTTGGGTCTTCGTTTCTGTGCGAGGGCTTTCTCTAGTTGTGGCAAGCGGGGGCCACTCTTCATCGCGGTGCGTGGGTCTCTCACTATCGCGGCCTCTCTTGTTGAGGAGCACAGGCTCCAGACGCGCAGGCTCAGTAGCTGTGGCTCACGGGCCTAGTTGCTCCGCGGCATGTGGGATCTTCCCAGACCAGGGCTCGAACCTGTGTCCCCTGCACTGGCAGGCAGACTCTCAACCACTGCGCCACCAGGGAAGCCCTATCTTTTTATTTCTTTATCTTTTGTTACAAAGTTAAAAGATAACTGAAATTCTTAAAACCAAAAATTTCACCTTTGTTAATCTCTCTATGTATATATTTATATTTCCATTCTCTAGTCGATTTGTTTCCTTAAACATTTTGGCAGCAAGCAACACAATTCTTGTTTTTTTTTTTTTAAATCATGAAAGAAAATGCTCATATGTGTGTCTCTGCAATAGAGATGCAACAGAATCTCTCTAAATCATAGGATTTTGAGGAAGACTAAGTCAGGTAATGGATGTGCATTGCTTAGCACCAAGCATGAGGTATATTTAATAATAGATAAATCTTAGCTATTATTTTCATCAACTGTTAGCCCGTGATATTAATATTATTCCAAATATACACCTTTTTCAGAAAAAAGCTTCCTAAATGAAAGAGAGATATTAAGTAAAGGGTCACACAGCAAATGCTTTGTTTGGAAGAAGCTGTCATTAAAACATATATCCATTACTTGAGGTACTCTTGTACTGAAGTGGTTTTATTCTCTCATATATTTTCAAACCATGGTTGGTATAATTTTAGGCCAGGAAGCAACAGCAAACAGAATCAAATTTCCAAACTGCTGTTTTTATTATATTTAATTATGAAGTAACCTTGAGGGTAGAAAGGCATATTCTGCTAATATGATAGACTGGATTCATTAAAAAGTGAGTAGAGAAGCAGATTTTACATTACCATCCATCCACACACACACACACACACACACACAAAACAAGCTTTAGAATTAAGATAAATTCATAAAATTATAACAGTATTTCAAGATATGAAACAATAGAATGGGGAGTGCACAGTGCTGTCTCTGATTTATAAATGCCACTCCAGTGGTGCATAGAATAAGGCAGTAAATGCAGAGCTGGGAAGCCAGACTTAGAGGGCATGTAGAAACATGACCCGAAAGAGTTTTTCTCAAGACGTAAAGCTCAGTGGAACAAAATCACCGAATTTTATCACTTGTAATGTTAAAATCAATGTTTTCCATATCTAGTTTTATCACACGTCTTTTGCTATATGACAAAAACTTTTCCTTGGACATTTTTCACTTTGTGACATACATAATATTATACTATAGATCGATGTTTGTTTTTTGTAAATTGAGACTTTACTTTTTAGAGCAGTTTAAAGCTCATGGCAAAATTGAGGGGAAGGTACAGAGATTTCCTGTATACCCCGTCCCCACACATACACAGCCTCTTCCATTATCAACAGCCCCACCAGAGTGGTACATTTGTTCCAACTGATGGACCTACATTAACACATCATAATCACCCAAAGTTTATAGTGTCCATTAGGGTTCACTCTTGGTATACATTCTATGGCTTTGAACAACTGTATAATGACCTGTAGCCACCACCATTGCATCACATGGAGTATTTTTATTGCCCTAAAAATCCTCTGTGCTTTGCCTATTCCTTCCTCTGTCCCCCTTAATTGGCAGCCACTGATCTTTTTACTGCCTTCATAGTTTTACCTTTTCCAGAATGCCATATGTTCACATCATACAGTATGTAGCCTTTTCACATTGCTTTCTTTCACTTAGGAAAATGTATTTAAGGTTGCTCCATGTCTTTTCACAGCTTGGTAGCTTTTCAGCACTGAATAATATTCCATTGTCTGGATATACCACAACTTATTTTCCCATTCATCTACTAAAGGACCTCTTGTTTGCCTCCAAGTTTTGGCAATTATTAAATAAGTTGTTACTAACATCCATGTGCATGTTTTTGTGTTAACATACGTTTTCAACTCCTTTAGGTATATACCAAGGACTATGATTGCTGGATCATACTGTAAGGGTATGTTTAGCTTTGTAAGAAGCTCCCAAACTGTCTTCCAAAGTGGCTGTACCATTCTGCATTCCCACCAGCAGTGAATCAGACTTCCTATTGCTCCACATCCTTACCAGCTTCTAGGGTTTTCAATACCCTAACAGGTGTGTAGTGGTATTCCACTGCTGTTTTAATTTGCATTTCCCTGATGAAATATGATATGGAGTGCCATTTCAGCTGCTTATTTGCCATCTATATAGCTCCTTGGGTGAGGTATCAGTTAAAGTCTTTGGCCCAGTTTTCAAGACGGTTGTTTATTTTCTCATTGTTGAGTTGTAGGAGTTCTTTGTATATTTTGAATATACAAAGTCCTTTATCAGGTATGTCTTTTGCAAATATTTTCTCTTAGTCTGTGGCCTGTTTTCTCATTCTCCTGACATTGTCTTTCAAAGAGCAGACATTTTTAATTTCAGTGAAGTCCAACTTATCAATTATTTCTTTCATGGATTGTGCCTTTGGTGTTGTATCTAAAAAGCATCACTATATCCAAGGCCATCTAGGTTTCCTCCTTTGTTATCTTCTAGAAGTTTTAAAGTTTTGCATTTTACATTTAGCTCTGTGATCCATTTTGAGTTCATTTTTGTTAAGGGTGAAGAAATGTGAATAGATTTTTTTTTTTTGCCTGTGGATGTCCAGTCATCACAGCACCATTTGTTTAAAAAACCTTCTTTGCTCCATTGTATTGCCTTTCATCCTTTGTCAAAGAAGAGCAGACTGTATTTATGGGAATCTATTTCTTGGCTCTATATTCTGTTTCATCGATTTGTCTGTTCTTTCACCAATATCACATTGTTTTGACTACTTTACAGTAAGTCTTGAAGTCAGGTAGTGTCAGTCCTCCAACTTTGTTCTTCTCCTTCAATATTGTGTTCGCTATTCTCAGTCTTTTGACTCTCAGGATAAACTTTAGAATCAGTTTGTTGATATTCACAGAATAATTTACTGGAATTTTGGGATTATACTAAATCTTTAGCTGAAGTTGAGAAGAACTAACATCACAACAATGTTGAGTTTACCTATCCATGAACATGAAATACCTCTCTTAGATAATTTTTTTTTCAATCTACGTTCAGTGGTAGGCGAAAGTAAGGAGAGGTGCAAGAGGCTTCAGGGTATCCACCCTATATTCAACCAGAAGCCATACCTTAAATTTTTTTCATTTTTGTCTTTTGCTGCAGATTTTCTTCAAGCATCGGTTTCTGAGGGCAGAAATGCTCAAAATCTACTATATAATGATTTCTTAAATAATGAGCTTTGAAGGTAAAGGGAGATCTTAGATGATTTTTATAAATATATATGTACATATAGCTGTATAAGTATATATATACTTATATATATAAATAACATACACATATTTATCATCACAAATAGCAATCACAGTAAGTGCCTATGGAGCCCAAATCCTTCACCTTTTGTGATTATACCCCTTTTCAGGGTTATGATCTGATTCAGTCATGAAGGGCTTTTTTCGTTCCATGACAATCAATTCTACCCCTAATACTTCAATTTGTTTGTCAATCATGATGAGGAAAAAGTCCAAAAAGATTACATTCTGAAATACTACCACTTTTGCTGTTATTATCATTAACAGTAAGTTAGAAAGCTGGGATAATGAAGAACCTAGCCAGACCATTATTATGATTCTCTGTGGTCCATAACTACTTTTGTCTACCAAACTTATTACCCTAATATTTGCCACTAATGACTTAGGTCTCAGTAGACAAGTTATTTATTTCTTTTTAAAAAGAAAAGTGTTAGAGCCAGTATTTCTCAATTCATATCAGCTAGTCATTAGATGTCCTTGTTTCATAATTCTGTTCCTTTGATTTGTCTTTACAACTTAACAAAAATATAACTTTTCCTTTTTCTTTAACCCCTAAAAATCTCTCAATAAAACTAACTCATTTTCTATTATAACTTGTCTCCAAAATTTTTAGTCCTACAATGTCTATATTTTTGGTAGACGTATTTGCTCTAAATCTTTTTAAAGTGTATCTTCTCTTGCTATCTTTGCTCTCTTTCTTGGCTTTTCCACTTCCTACAAATGTAATGGGGAAATGGCAACCTCAGGAACTGAGAAAAAACCTAGTTAATGAATGGGAATGGGAATGGAAAAGTATATTTTTAAAACTTTATTCATAAAAGTAAGTACAATTTTAGTGAACTGTGTTTTAAAGGTTATAAGATATTGAGACCTGAAAATAATAAGTTTTAAAAAATGTATTTTGCAACTTTTTTTCTTTCCCTTCAAGTACTTTCATCTTACATTTTTCTGTCCATACTATGCCCATTGATTTCTAAAGTTGTGTTCCACCTCTCATTCTTTTATGCTGTATTAAACAACTCATATTCAAACTTAACTTTATATTAGCATTTCAGATGTGCTAGATTCTCAATGAGTGACAGAAATGATGTTTTAGAATCTTGGGTAAAGCTATATGAGTCACTAAAATTCTAACTCCTTCCACGGGCTAGCACAACATATTAATAATCAAACTCAAGCCATTTCATAGTATTATAAAGATAATTCATTTTCTTACTTCTATTTCTACAGATTCATGTAGCTTCTTGCAGGTGGCTGAGAAAGTTTCAGATGTGCCAAACTCAAAATACCAAAATTTGTTCTTCATTCTGAAAAAGGAAAGGAAGAAGCAACTTAGGCAATTATCAATAACAGAAGGGATTTTTAAAAATGGGGTAGGCCTGTCTTGTATTATAAGTGATAGAAAAGGTTTGAGGACACGTACCATCCATTATGTAATAGATGGTCACATAATTTTCAGAGTTTAACTGTTAGCATCAAATTATATGATTGTCCCGGAGGGGATTATAGGAATGTATTGATCTGACAGATTCAAGTTTATCTTTGCCTTTTCTATAATATTGGTTGCTCAGATTTTGAAATATGGTTTTAGTGCTTATGATTCTTAGCTTGTTCTTAGACAACTTGATTTTAGAACAGCCACTCTGTAATCATAAAGAGAGAGGAAAAAAAAGAAAAGTCTAGGCTTTTCATGAGGAAAAGGAGACCAAACTTAAATATGCTCAATTTTTCTAGATGTCTATGCATTCATTAGAAATTATCATTATTGGAAAGTATATTAAAAAGAAAAAATAGTAGTTATCCATAAAGATAAAATTTAGTAATTTTTGGATAACTATTAATTATTTTTTAAAGATACTGTCCTCTGTTATATGAACAATAGTGGGAAATTATGATACAGCATGAAAGAACTAAAGAAGTAATATATTTTATCAACATGCAGTTACAAAGAAAATATAGTTTAAACTATTTCAGTATTTAATCTGGAAGTAAGATGCTCAAAATTTATTTTCTCCCACAACTCAATGACTGTATCTTTGTTTCTTTGTACCAGATAATTAAATTAATGATCATTTAATGTAATTTTACAAAGGCTGACTAGATTTTTATATTAGCCAGTAGTGGATTTAAAAATTCATTCTCACGAAAAGCTGCAGTTTTTAATTATACATAGTCTAACAAGCTATCACGCCCTCAATTAGAAGAAAATACAGGTAAAATGGGATACATGCTTTCTCACATGAAGGCAAAACAAAAAGAAATTTTTATAATGATATTCAAATATCTCTCACAACAAATTATTTTTTCCTTATAAACATGGATATGTACTTTTCACATTAGAATGTAAAACATTTCAACAATTAAAAAAGACACTTGGCAAGGACCTTACTGTTTAATGCAGCCCTCTTACTTGTTATGTAAAATGACATGGAACCTAATACAGTGCTTATTATTAAGCTGTGTTGTATAGAGTTCTCTGATATAAAATTACAAACTATAGAAGTAATCTTATCTATCTAGACATACCCAGTAATATTTAGCCTCATACAAGGTTTTATTTGCTTACAAAATTTTCACTAGCCCTTCTTGCATTAATCACCATATTAAGGCCAATAATCTGAAAACCAAGATAAGTTTTATAGGACTCTAGCACCATGAATCATTATTCTTTTCTGGAGAATATCTCCTTGGGTTATGGCCTGATTTAATATATCTGAGTAGACAGAAATAGATGATAGCTAGTTAGATAGAACAGGGCAAACATTTAACAGTAAGATCTGTGGGCCTGAGTTTACATGTAAGTTTATATTAAATTAATGCAAATAATGTACTTTATAGAATAAATGTAGTTTTACAAATTTATACAATGGCTGAAGTTAATGGAAAATTTAGTTTAGGGAAAATTAAAAATATTTTCCTATTGATTCATCATTATCATGAAAAATATATCATTCAATAAATTGAGAGGAAAATATTGTTCTGTGTGAAATGGTCTCCAGACAATCAGAATAATACATAGTATATGTTTTATGACTGTTTGAAATTGTCTTTCTACATTCAACAAGTTTTCTAATAATATTTTTCTGTTGGCCTTTTATCCAGACCTTCCTGGATTCATTTATTCATCCAGTCATTCATTCAACAAATGTTTAGTGAGAACATTCACTTCCATATGCTGTGTTTAGTTCTAAAGATACAAATATGAACACGATTATCTTTGTCTCTAAGGAGCTCAGAATGGTTAAGATTATGGGCATATAAAATCATTGAAAAGTTAATTCTCTAAATTAAACATGAGCAAAATATTGTGAAAAAACACTTCAGTGAATCACCTGCTTTTACCTCGAGAGGTCCAGAAAGCTGTAGAAGAGACGATAGCATTATAATGGATAAGTAGAAGGCAAACAGGAGGAAGGCGAGACAAGTTCTGGTGTTTTTAGGAGTGCAGTGTGACTTAACAGATTGCCTAAGTATGGGCTAACTAGGGTCTTTTTCAGAATGGGTATGCCAAGTTAAGGGGTTTGGACTTGATATTATAGATTTGTAGGATGTCTGAAAGAAGTCTGTTAGCAGTGAAGCGACATAGCCAGCTTTGTTGGATAAATAAAACTCATAGAAATGAATAATTGGGCTGGAATGGCGAAATGTTGGTGCTGTGGACAGAAATGTGGCTGTTGGAATAGTACAAATGAAATAGAATTCAAGGCCTAAACCAAGGGGCAAGGAAAATGGAAAGGAGAGGCTGAATTTAAGAGACATAAATGAGGGAGAATCAATAGGAACTGGTGGTATTAGATTATACTGATTTCTGCCATACCTAGGTTATCTCTAGAGGTATATGTGGGAATATCAAAGCATTACTCCAGCAAAGAAAGGGCTATGAGTTTACATTTTGACAGGTTCTGTGATGTAATGATGTAATGTACACTGTATTACAGTTTGAAAATTATATATATACGTACATACACACACACACACACACACACACACACACACACACACACACACGGCTTCCAACTGCATGTAAATGGTTACTCCCTATTTTTTTTTTCCATTCTGTCCATCAAAGTTCTTCATAGCTTAACCAGGATGATGAGGAGCTTGTATCAGCTAACCAAGATATACTCATTTTAGCAAACACATCACAAGAAACAGAAATTCTGAGAATTTACATTCAGTCTTTATTCACCATATTAGTTAGCATTACTGCTCATGTGCAAAAGCTGCTTTAAATTCTCCATTATTACAACCATTTTATGTTTCACTTAGATAAATATATGGAGGTAATAAAAAGCACATAGAATCAGATTCCACATGACAAATTAAAAGCTGTTAAATTTTATTTTTTTTCAACCAAACTGGTCTTTAGGTTGTAGCAATGCAAAAAAGCACATTTAAGCATGTATGCTATTTATTTTTATGGTTCACATTAGAAAATGATCCAAATAATTCAAACTCAGATTTGTCAGAGAAAACATATAGCTGTGGATTTTAAGAACAAGGTAACTGGACATTTAACCCACTGTGAAATGTTCACACCAGAGTCAAATTTATTGTGTTCTTATACAGGTTTTGTGATTACAGGTATGATGACAAATGTGCTACAAAAAAAGTTATTCATACTGTTATAATTTTAAGTCATTAATATACTAAACCGTATTTCAATGAATTTAATTGTAAGTCTACAGGCTTCAGTTTAATATGTAAAGTGCTTGGCTACCAGATGGTCAGGTAAAAATAAAATTAGCTCCCATTTACCAGGCATTTTCTTACTACCAGTAATTCTGCTTCTTTTATATATCCTCAGGAAAATGTGGTCAGAGATATTGCTCAGGTAAAAAAATTATTCTTGTCATAATGAAATTTAGTTAATATTTAGTTCTACAAGTTCTGTTCAAATAGGCATTTTAATTTCTAGCAATATATTTTCCTTGGAACTTTTCTTCCTGGTTTACAAAGGTTTTTTGTTTTTTTTTTTTAAACTTTGTCTGCTAAGTAATATTAATGCAGCAAACATAAAACAAAACAAACAAACAAAACATGAATTGCCAGTGCATTTACCAAAAATAATACCAAAGAACCTAATTAGATATGATGCTCACTCCTAACAAAGATGCAACATAAAAAGCGTGAAATTGCCTCATTTACCCTACTGTAGAAAACTCTAAAGTCATAAACACACAGAAAGTTTTAACGCAATGAAATTACTCTTAAATTAAATGTCAATTTTTTCTCACAGGTGTGCTTCTTTTGTTATTTTCATGTATTTAGTGGTGATATAGCAGCTATTGGAAGACCATTTATATGTGTATAAAACTGAACTCTTCTAATAGACACCTGAATCCCTTTTCAAGCATCCTTAACTGATTCTATCTATACTGTATGAATAACATGCTCATCAGATAATAAAATCCTCTGACCTTTGCTTATTATTTATTTTTTTATAAATTTATTTATTTATTTATTTTTGGCTGCGTTGGGTTTTCGTTGCTGCGTGCGGGCTTTCTCTAGTTGTGGCGAGAGGGGGCTACTCCTCATCACGGTGCGCAGGCTTCTCATTGCTGTGGATTCTCTTGTTGCGGAGCATGGGCTCTAGGAGTGTGGGCTTCAGTAGTTGTGGCACATAGGCTCAGTAGTTGTGGCTCACAGGCTCTAGAGCGCAGGCTCAGTAGTTGTGGCACACAGGCTTAGTTGTTCTGTGGCATGTGGGATCTTCCCGGGCCAGGGCTCAAATCCATGTCCCCTGCGTTGGCAGGCGGATCCTTAACCACTGAGCCACCAGGGAAGCCCTGACCTTTGCTTTTATTTTATTTTTAAAATTTATTTATTTTTTAAAATTTATTTTATTTTTGGCTGTGTTGGGTCTTCATTGCTGAGAGCGGGCTTTCTCTAGTTGCGGTGAGTGGGTTTCTCATTGCGGGGGTGTCTCTTGTTGCGGAGCACTGGCTCTAGGTGTGTGGGCTTCAGTAGTTGTGGTTCGCAGGCTCTAGAGTGCAGGCTCAGTAGTTGCAGCGCACGGGCTTAGTTGCTCCACGGCATGTGGGATCTTCCCAGACCAGGGATCGAACCCGTGTCCCTTGCATTGGCAGGCGGATTCTTAACCACTGTGCCACCAGGGAAGCCCCAACCTTTGCTTTTAAAATGAAAGCAAAAACATAATGTCCTAAGTAGCTTAGTTAAAATGGACTTTAAAAGAATATTTTTTACTCATTAAAGATGTTTCAAAAATCTCATCATTTACATTAGTTTGCTTTCATTTTTGTCCTGTTATGAAAGCGTTTCAACAGTCATTTCAAAACTGCTTTTAAAATTATTTTCTCATGGAGAACAATGTTTCTAACAATTCAATAACTTTATTTTAATACAAAATTTAGTCTTACAATTTGATGGAATACTCTAGAAACACAGGAGGAATTTTGAATTTGGCTAACAATAGTGGTGATGAGAGATGTGTCACTGTTGACTTACAGCAATAGGGTAAGTGTTTAAAATGGTACATTTATGGGCTTCCCTGGTGGCGCAGTGGTTGAGAGTCTGCCTGCCAATGCAGGGGACACGGGTTCGAGCCCTGGTCTTGGGGGATCCCACATGCCGCGGAGCGACTGGGCCCGTGAGCCACAATTACTGAGCCTGCGCATCTGGAGCCTGTGCTCCGCAACAAGAGAGGCCGCGATAATGAGAGGCCCGCGCACCATGATGAGGAGTGGCCCCCGCTTGCCGCAACTAGAGAAAGCCCTCGCACAGAAACGAAGACCAAACACAGCCATAAATAAATAAATAAAATTAAAAAAAATAAATAAATAAAATGGTACATTTATGTCATAGAACTCAATTCAGTTTTGTTTTTCATTGCCAAGAGACGTTACACCAGACATTGGTTATAGGGTTACTCATTTATTCCTAAATGTAATGAGGTATTACTCTTAATATGATTATATTTTATAAAAAGAACTACATTTTATTGAAACCCTCAAATCTATGTTTTTTTAAAATAGCAATTTATACTCTCTCATAGCAAAAGAATAATGTTGATAACATTATTTCATAAGGAAGGAACATGGCTGTAATGACTACAGTGGAGACATTTTATATTCACACCGAAGACAGCAAACATTTTTCATGTTTGCACACAACAGGTAAAGATATATTTTTTTAAATGACATATAAAAATGCTTGTATCTAATGTTCATTCTTAAGGTATGCTTGTTAAGCCCTCAAGAGACAATGAAACAGGCTACAGAAACTTCAGACAGAATCATAAAATATTCCACCTTAGTATGTAAAAAGAGATGGATAGTCTTATGGAAAAGTACAAAAGCAGTACTAATGCCATATTGCAGAGTCTAAAGAAGTATACATACATAGTAAATCCCCAAAGAACAATGATAAATTAATAATTATATGAAATATAAAACTAAACCTATAAAATGTTTAAACAGTGTCCAAGATGTTTAGACCTGAATATTTTTCAATAATAATTAGATCTCTATTATTAAAATAAGTATTTCATAATCATAAAAAGTTATTTAAGAAAACTGTTAGGGAGATTAAATGAAATTTGTGATAGCCATGTTTTCTGTTGTTACTGAGCATGGCACTGTCACAGGTGAACCCAATGAGGTTTAGAAGTCACTCACCCAACATCATATGAGAAGTAGCAAAATGTAACTCAGAAATTCTAGCTTTTTTCCCATACTGTCTCTCATTAAATATAATAATGAATGCAGCATCACATGAAACTTTTCTCTAAGCCATAAGGGAAATGTTATAGGTCAGATAGGTGATCATCATTAAATGGTTCTTTTGTTCATATTTCTACTTTAGAAGTATTTTTAATTCCCCTCTCCTGAAATAAGTCAACTAAGGATGACAATGTAATCTAGCGCTGACAAACAGGACCTGAGAGATTTTCCATTCTGAAACAGAGACATGTACAATGGGAAAGCTAGGTCCATTCTTTCCCCTGTTTTTCAATGTTGTCAAGGAAGGAGATTCTAATTGGAAACGGAGCAGCCATCTTACCACCATGAAAGGAAAGGCAAGGGATATCCAGAGATGCTGACCCAGATTCCTGAAGAGAGTTGAACTTCCTAATCAGTCAATTCCGAAACAGTCCATTTCTGGATCTCTACTCATGTGAGATTTATAAATAGACTCATTATTTATTTTGTGTATTCTGTTTCTTGCAGCCAAAAGCACACTGACAGCACTGTCCATTATAGTTCTAAGAGAATTTTCACATATATTATTATCAATGAGATATTTGGAAAATCCAAATGAGGTGATATATTTGTTATACAATACTATTTTTCTAGATGTGAAATTTGGTGGTAACTGAAATAAAGGAGTTAAGGTAGAGAATTTCTGTTCAGCATAATTCCCTGTGCTTATCTTGTGACTAGATATGCAAATATCACCGAATATGCTTTCCTCATCTGACTTGCTATCCCCCGAATTTTTAAAGAATTATTTCCATGTTTATACACTTGAAATAATCTTGGGAAAAAACTCACAAAACATCCCTTTTTGAAGTGTCCCAAATTTGCAACTGATGCTTGTATCAGAGTCACATACTAGTTAGCAGTTGGTAAGTTCATACTTCTCACCTTCCCCTGTTCCATATCCAAAAACTTAGAAATAGAGTCAGTAGGTGATATTTGAATTAATAAAATATACCATGATGTCTGAGATGATGTACAGAAATATTTAAGGTAGAGTATTTCTCACTAATATAAATAGACACATGTAGAACCTAGCCAAAATGGATAGTGAAAATGTAATGAAGGTTTGTATGCATCAATATAAAATAAAGCTCTACTTCTTTTAAATGGATTATTGTATTCATAAATAGAAAACATCCACAACACAAAAACTGTCTTCAGTATGTATAAAAACAAAAAGAGGAAGGCACCACAAATGCAGGAATTAGCAAGTCTCCATGCCTAACTCTGAACGTCAGGGGAAACTAGACTGTTCTCCTCTCTAGTGGTAAAAAAATCATTTATCCAACGTTCTGAGCACCTACTCTAGACATGGTACTGTGATAGGCCACGGAATTACATTTGTACATAGGACAGAAGAAGTCTCTGCTCACATTACACTTAATTTTTAGTCAGGAAAACATATACGAAATGATTTAATATCAATTGTGATAAGTTCTAAAAAAGGAGGTTTATAGGATGCTGTTAAGAGTGAACACAATAAAAGGAAACAGCAAAATTTCTTTAAGGAAGGAAATTGGCCAGATTTTTCAAAGAGTCTAGGTAACAGAGTTCCTTAACCCATCCTCCTTCCTTTGCTCTAATTCCACAGTTACCAAGCAATGTGGAGTTAATTTTGCTTTCCATGGATTTTGGTATGATGTCCTGAACTATGGAATTGTGGGCATTCTACTCTCTGGAAAGGAATCACCACCACTTTCCCCCCATTTTAAGTGGTATATATAGATTTTACTATTTGGTAACTTGAGCAAGTGATTAAGAGCCTGATCACTTCTGGGTGCCATGATGCAATGATGTTTTTCCATTTACTAAAAATGAGGACGAGACTGGACTATGTTCACACACTCAACATACTGCTCCCTAGGATGACAGCTGGAAGGCCTTCACAGGCAGCTGGGACAACTAGCTGGATAATAAATTGAATATGCTGACCTAGACTGTGAAAGAATTGCTTGCGACATCCCCTCTTTTTCTACCATTTACCAATTGACTTTCTTGGTTATATTTGTCTCTCTCTGTCTCTGTCTCCCTCTTTCTCTGTCTTTTTTATTTGCTTTTACTGAATGTACTAAACCAATCAATTATTTAAGCACCAGATATAAGAATATAAAGGTTCTTTAGTGTTAATATATAGTCTGACAGATATTTAAGGAGCACCTACTTAGTTTCAGGGAAGTTAATTAAATGTAATAGTTCAGGTACACTTAGAGGAAAAACAGCTCCAGTTTTCTGACCTGACCCATGGACAACTCTTTACAACTAGAATATGAATTAACTGGTAACTTTCTGCATTTGACTATGAGAAGGAGTCAACATTATTAAACAAGTAACTCTGTCTATCGGCATTTGCTTTGCATGTTAAAATATTAATGACATCTGAAATCACTACACAAAGCGGTTTCAAACACAAGGAATTCAACATGTGAAAAAGGAGATTATACAAATAGTTTTGAAAAACACATCTACTTTTCATCACTGAAAGGCCAATTAATTCTTTTCTATTACTACCCTCAGTGTCATAGAATAATTTAAAATCAATAATTATGAATCATTAGAACATATTATACCTTGCGGCATTTTAAGTGTTTCTCCTAACCAAATTTTAGATGTTATGTTTTGTAAAACTTACAAAAATAAAGAAAAAAATTACACCTCTCTAGCTACTTCACACATCATTTTCCTGACCTATATTCTGTGACGACTAACACAGCTTCACAACTTAAAAAAAAAAAACTTCTAATAAAACTTGTTTCTATTCTTTGAAAATTAGTTAAGTGTTTTACCTTTTGTTTTTCTTCACACATCAGCAGTCCTTTTCCAATTTTGTAACAAGAACCACAACTTTGCATTTTGAAAATGCTGTTCACCTTAAAACTTCTCTCACACTAGAACTAAAAAATGGGGCAATCCTCCTTTTCCCAATCTACAGAGGAGTGGTTTTACACACACATTAATTATCTTGTATAAAAACGATAAGGATAACAATCAGACTACTTGAGTTATTTTGAAAATATTGATATTTTTAATCAAACTGAGGTATTATATAGTCTAACATACGAATCAGTAAAGCCATTATTATTTAGATTGCATTTTTTGTCACTGATTTATATCCTGAGGGACCCAGATGACTCCCTGAAATATCATGATCTGTTTTTGTTTCCAGTCAAGATGCTATAATTTATATAAAATATTCAGGCTGACTTGTATATAAACTAATTGACAGATGTAGGCATTATTATTTGGAGATTAATCATTGTGCTGGTACACTCAAGTACATGTTGGGTAATTCTAAGAAACATTTCCTTTCCTTTTCTCTCTAGTATTATTTATTTTTTATTTTAAAAATATGCCTAGCCCATATACTATTTTCTCCTGTTTGAAATTATGCCCAAATAAGCAGATGATAAATGGAGATGAATTATAGTTGAAGATGTTTTATAAGAGAAAACCTTTATCAATTTGCATGACCATCAACAAATCAATAAACCAACATTTTTTGCTATATTAATATACTTAGCAACACGTTTCATCGCTTTCCAGAGTTTAAATGAAAAGTCATCTGTATTTTTCACTTGAGGAAGAACAAAATGATACTCTTGTTCAAGAAAGTAGTATATAATCTGAACCTAGATACAGTATCGAAGTCATTTCATCCAAAATATTATTGGATATTTACAGTCGCTCATTTAGGTTAGTGACTCAGAGATGTTTCCTATTATGAACAGATTATAGAGACTGCAGAGGATAACTCCTTGTTATTTTTATCTATCAGTACGAAAACAAAATCTCTTGGAGGCTCTTTTTAGTAAGTCATCAAATGTAAAATAATCATAAGATTACTCATACCTACATAATATGTTTCAGTGTTGCTAAATCTTGCCAGAGTTCATTATTATGGATTCATGGAAATACGTATGTGAGCAAGAACACTACTTTTCATTCAGCTATTTCCCCCCAAAATTTAGAACCTCATCATTTGAGACAGATGAAAACAAAAAGCGACTTCCTTAGGAACATAAAAGGGGAGACCAAAGAAAGGGATGCCTATTATTTTTGCTCATTCATTCATTCAACAAATATTTACTGAATACCTCTTATGTGACAGGCACCGTTCTAGTTGCTGGCAATTCATTAGTGAGTAAGTTCCTGCTCTTATACTGCTAATAGCTTTTATTTGTTTAAATGTGAGATTAGATTGCCTATTATCACTTAGAACTGATGAACCACTCTCTCTCCATTTCTTCTCATTCTTAGAGCAAAGCGTATATAAAATAAAAATCCAAACAAATACAAAAAATTATAAAACATTTATACCAGCCAATTCCTGGACTAGTTTTCAAAACTAAATTATAATTGCATTTATAATTAATTAAATTATTATTGAATACAGCGGTAGATTGTTTAAATGGACACAAATTCTTCCCAATCCTGTATGCAAGCCATTATGAAACGGGACTATGCCACATCTCCCTTCCAGAGGCAGATCTCTTTCTTCACCCCCCTGCATCTGGACTATCCTTAGTGACTCTGACCAACAGAACGTAACAGAAGTGATGTTGTGCAAGTTCCACAGCCTAGGCCTCAATGGCCTTGTAAATGCCACTTTCCCTCTCTTGGAGCACCGTCCTGAGAACTCCTTGTTGTGAGACATCCAGAGCGGAAAATGACGTGAAGAGGAAGATCTAATATCCTAGTTGAGCCCAGGTCCAGCTCATCCACTAACTTATTGCATATGAAGAGCTGCCTAGTTCACCCAAAGAAGTAAGAAAAATAATAAACTGCTGTCATTTTCAGGCGAAAAGTTTTGGTGTGGTGTGCTGTGTAAAAATGGATGAAAGACACACAAATTTATTATGTGTCTTGCAACATGCTAACCACAACATATACAGAAGTCAGCAAAAGCTTCATCAATTCTGCCTTATAGACTCTGCCCTACAGTGTAGTGGGAAAGATAGTAATTCCTCAAGCACACAAATATTGTGAAATTGCTATGGTACCATGGGAAGGAGGAAAAGTGGAAATATTTCATGAGAGGTTATAATTCCTGGGAGGGAAGCACATTTCTGGCACAGGTGACTGTCAGCACAAAGGCCCTGTGGCAGGAAACATACCTAAAGCCATGTTAAGGAGGCCAAAGAACCTAGAATAGAGAGAATGTTAGCTCAGTGTGAGTAAGTGCTGCTAGATTAGGGCCAAACACTTCATTGCAGAGCATGTCTGTCTTATGATGAATACTGGTAGTAGCAGTGCTTATACTGAATTTGTATTTCTTTATCTATGTGTATTATTTCTTTTTGATGCAACAATTTGCTGCATGAGCATTCAGGAAATGGCAACACAATATGTTCCTAAAAGATCAGCAGAGCAACGTTTGAAGTTTATTGTTAAAACTCCTTGCATATCTAAAGCCTCAGAGCTGAAACTAAGTAACCTAAATAAATTTAATGATGGAAATGAATTAGAGAGAAAAGAGCTCTGGTAATTGTGGTTGTATTCATCTTTCAATTGAACAATTTAGACTTTCACATAGAAGAAAAGGAATATGATAGGTCAATTAAGTACGGTAATAACCAGGCAAATCAACAAGTCTCTGTTGTACAAGTTGACTCTGTACTATGTGGTCATCAATTTTATTAATTCAGTATAATATAAAGAGTATGCAAAGTTCTGAAGGGGAGATAAAAATTCTCAAACTCTTATTGTTCACATAAAAGGAAAGTGTCAAGTGAAAAAGTAACAGTCAATTATTTCCAATCAGATAAAACTACTGAAATATTTCTGTTGGGAACAAAGTCTTGCTTTCCTCTCAGCTCAAAAAATACAGACATAGCAAATTAATATTCCTGGAGTTCCCCTCCTTTGCTTATTAGACTCACAATAATACTGCTCAGAAGGATGAGGAGGCATTTGGGGAGATTATTGGTTTAAGCAATAAGCCCTTAAAGCAAGGCAAGCAAAAAGAAAAAAGAAAGAAAAGAAAAAAATCTGAATTCTTTTTGTTACATTCAATCGTCACAATAGAGTAATTTTGTCTCATCATCTATAAATCTATCATCCTGCTAATACTTCGGTAAAATCATTTCATTGTAGCACATAATATATATTAATAAGCTACTAGACTTTTTCTAATAATCTACTTTCCTTTCCACTTTAGATTTAACAATCATATAATAATCACTGTTCTGCTTGCGAATGAATCATATGCAATAGTAAGGAAATAGCTAAGAGGGAGATGCAGCCCGTGAGAGATTTAATCATAGGAAATGGCTGACTTTTTATTTCCAATAACCATCTGCACTCGTGGTAAATCAGGTGCTAATGAAGCTCAGGCCCAGGCTGCACGGGAGCATAAATCTCAAGAACCAAAAGTCATGGAGCAACAGACTTCAGAAAAACAGAATTTTCTACGGAAATGTACCAAGATTATCACATAGAAGGTCACCATCTGCAAATGTGTCACATAAATGAAAATATTTGGTAGTCCTAATACCACTTTATGACACTGGCTATAAACATCAAATATATACATTTCTTTTGAAACTTGACCACTCTAAACTATTATGTTCATTTATGGTTCCCTCCTAGAGAGTCACCATTTTAAGGGTTGGAGTTCCCCATGCTAATTTCATTTTAATCTTCTTCAAAGTGACTTAGAAGTACTCAATACTTAGAAAATCAATGATGGAAATAAACTGATTAATTGTGGAATCTCACTTTTAGAGCAGAAAAGTACTACAGATTTTTTTTCCCAGTGAATGAGGAAGCCAGATCTAAACTGGGTAGAATTTGTGCCAGACATAGGATTAGAGTCAAGTCTTTTGAGAATTAACCAATATGACAATGTCTTCTAAGACTCTGTTTCTGTCATCATAATCCTCCACTTCATGCCTCACTCAACCACTGTTGGGGTAATATCCACAATATGGATCAAGACAGAAATAGAGGGGCAAGGACAGCTCACCATCTACAGAATCAATCAAATTCTGTCACAAAAAAAGGATTCAAGTCTTCAGCACTTGACAAAATATTGACCTTTTTCTACATGTTAGTGTAAAACACGGATCATATCTATCCCCATGATTATTAACGATTATATTCTTAACCCTTTGCAAATAATAACAAAAGGACCTGGAATCACAGGTAAAAATGAGGTGTGGGATTTCTAGTAACACTTGAGTCAACCTGAATTCCCTACCATCCCCAGCGTAACATGGCTTCATCATTCTCCACTTGTTACCACGTATGCAGGAATTCTAGTGAAGTGCTAAAAAGTCTTTTCTCTCACTTTTGTAAAAATAAATTAGAAAGCACTAAAAAGAAATCTAGACACAACAGCCAATTAGTCTGTAACTAGCTTTATGAATTACTGGGGTGGATACAAAGAGCAATGGTTCTTAATTATCTGTGGGTCATGGATACCTTAAGAATCTGATGAGTCATGAACCTTTTCTGAAATACACACATGACACATATGTAAACATTATGCCTAAAATTTCAGAAGTTTTACAGTCTTCCTGAATTCTACTCACAGTGCCCAGAACTATGTAAATTCAAGTTAAAAGTTATAACTATGGTCATATTTGCAACCTTGAGAACTGACAAAAATCTTAAGTAGTATGTATTATAAATGACAGACCTTAAATGTAAATTTTTTTTTTTTTTTTTGGCTGTGCCGCACAGCTTGTGGGATCTTAGTTCCCTGACCAGGGACTGAACCCCGGGCCAAGGCAGTGAAAGCGCCAAGTCCTAACCACTGGACTGCCAAGGAATTCCTTGTAAATTATTTTAAATTTCTTATTCAAAGTTATTTGGTACCAGCATGTTAGATCACAAATGCAGTTTTCAAACTGTGTTTTCCCATTATCTACATGAAATAAATTGATAGTTGTTTTCATTTAAAATTGAGAAGACAGGCACATTTTACTATTTGGTAGATTTGAGGACATCATATTAGATATGTAGTTATATAGTGTTTTACTATTCTAACAAGAAGTCACAAAATTAGAATTGATTTCATTTTATGAGTGGGTTTTAACCCTCAGTCTGTAATTGTGTCTCAAGTTTACATTGCTGTATCCCAAATACATTGGCATTTGACTTATTAGAACCTAATGTGCTGTTAGAGAGGAGCATTGTAAACATATCGTATTATTTCCACTTTGATCTGTCTTTTTCTCTCATTTATTTTAATACATAGCAAAGAACTGACTAATAATCTTTGTTTCATATTACAAATTATTATACCTGAAGCCAAATCCTAGTCTAGTCTCAATTCCACAAATAATACGAAGTGCAAAGCAATTTTATGGCATCTAATGTTGTAATTAGGAACATTTTAAAAATAATCAATTATTATTAAAGAGAGATGATAGTAAAAGCTAAATATTAGTTTTGAACTTAAAGTTTTCTTCAAAGATTTCCTCTAGAAAGAAATATACTTTTATAATTATATCCCTGATTGTGTTAAAAATATTAGAAATTCTTTAAAGCAAAATGTGAAGGAAGATAGAGTTGGTGATACAGCCTATAATGCAAGTACATCAGAACTTGTGGCAACAAGAAGCAGAGAGTTCACAAACATGCCAAAACACTGCAGTCAGAAATATTTGCATCCTTGTTACTTTGCTTCTACTTGTTTTGATATCTTTACCATTAGAGCAATGTATATATAGGAAGAATTAAAGATAATGACAATTTCCTAAGGCATTTCTTAGAGCAATTAGAAGGTAACAAAATAAGTTATGAATCTATTACTTTACATATTCACATTGTTTTAGGTGCTTATATACTACCTTAGACAAAATATAAATGGTAAATATGTTTTAAAAATTATGGCTCTAGAAGAATTTATTCAAGTATATCCTTCAAATCTGGCCATTTAAATTTTATTTCTATTACTTTAAGTCATTATCATCAATTGCCTTATTTCATCACACAATTTGATAAATATTTTTCCTTTTGGGAACAAGTTGTAATTATACTTCCTGGCCCCTTTATGGTGGGATGGGGCCATGTGGTGACTTCTGACTAATGAGATGTTAATGAACACGATGTAGGTCATTTCAGGACTGGAACATTTAATTGCCAAAGTAAGCTCCTCTGGAACTCTCTTCCCTTTTTTGCACATTGAATGACAAAGTACAAATACATGGCTGTGCTATCAACTTGGATCCTTGACTGAATAGAGTAAACAAAGCTCCCCTGTCCCTGCAAAGAACTTGGAACGTGATGGAGAGGAATCTTTTGTGGTTTTCAGTCACCCTTAGTTTGGGGTTATTATCTTAGCATAATACTTCCTAACATGTTCAAAACATGCTCTAACATATATTTTCAAACATGTTGTTCTACTCCCAAACTATTCTCCAAAAAGTAGCCATGTTTTTGCTCATTTGTTTCAATTTGTGAAACAGTAAACTGTTATATTGAATTAAAATGATTAAAGTGATGTTATCACAAAAATTAATTTCTGAAATTTGTCTTTAAATTTATTCTATAATTAGTTCTTTACTCAAAATAAAGTTTTACTTCATTAATTAAAATGCTGGTTTCATCAAGACTCCTAACTTAAAGTGGAAATTTCTTCCCAGCCATAGCTAGTGGCTGGTGTAAGCAGAATGCCTATGGTAAGGGAAGGGGAGGCAAATTCTTCACTCCTTTCTGACCTAGGACTTATTCTCTTCCTGCCCTATCTTACTACTCCGTTCTCTGGCCTTTCTGATTTACAGCATGGAGCAGGGGAAGAGGTAAGGAGAGTAAGATAGTTATTAGTTGATTTGTACCACAGTGGGAAAACTTCCACTAGTGCTTTCTAGTTCTGTCATAGTTTAAAAATTCGCTTCTCCCTTCGGCCCTTGCTTTCATTCTTCAGAGATTTCCCCCAGCCCTGTCTTCTACCCCTTCCCCCCAACCCTGGAGATATTTCGACCACAGTCCCCTGACATGGTCAAGTGCATTTCCACTCCAGCTCATCTTGCCCTCCTCCACATCCTCTGGATGGCTGTCCATCTAACTTCCATTTCCTTGTGCCGACGCCACTGTGTCCTTTTTGAAGGATCTAAAACAATCCCAAAGCAGCTTCTGTTCTCCCCTCTGCGACCCCTCCTCCTGTCCTCACACAGCGCACATATCTCGCCCTCAGGCTGCACGTTTGGCCCTGGCGGACTCGGAGACCACAACGCTTCTCACACTGCAGCCCTCTGCTCTGCTATCCGTAGCCCCTTCCGTCAGTCTCCTGCCCTTTACCTCTCTCAGACACGAATCACACACACCACGGCCTACAAGGAGGCAGAGACACAGAGAGATCTCCAAGGAAGCTCCTGAAACCTACTCTCCCGACGCTAGGTTAGGTGGGTTTTGCAGGGGCTGACTTCACGAGGAGGGTAAAGAGATCCTGACAGCGTATCTTCCTCCAGAGAAGGAAATCCGCCTCAAAAATCTTCCAGTTTATACCCACTGGCTCTTTTATACTTCGGTGTGGTAGACTATTTTTAACAATTCACAAGTTGGTTCTGTATCAGCACCTCTCTTTGGACTGAATGTGCCTCAGCTGAAACTCCCATTATAATAATCTGTTCTGAATATAAGTCGAGTTTTGCCAAATCCACCTGCTCCTCCACAACCTCATCCCACCCCCACCCCCCAAATACTGACTAAACTCCTTCAGTGACTTCATCTGAATTTAGGATACAATCTAGTTAAGCCTATAAAGTCCTGCGTGACTGCTTGTCTTAACCACGCTGTGATAATAAGAGCTAGTCATAGGGGGCTTCTTTTATTCTTACATGAGAGCACTTTCTTGCCCTACAGCAGCGTAAGGGCCAGATCATTCTTTGTTGTGGGGATTGTCCTGTGTGTTGCAGAATGTTTAGCAGCAACCTTGGCCTCTACCTATTATATGACAGTAGCATTTCCCCCTTGTGGCCGTCAAAAATGTCTCCAGACACGGCTAAATGTTGCCTGACGAAGGGACACACGTCTACCCATTGCCTTAGAAACTTCACATAGGATACTTTCTTTGCCAAGGTTTCTTCTTTTCATTCTTCACCTAGAAAATTCTTACTCATCTTAGACTTGGCTGACCCAAACTAAATCAGCTCTTCTTGTTATAAAGCATCCCGTGCTTCATTTTTCCTTTGTGACTAGATTGGTTTTGTTTTTTTTTATTTAAATAATCTCCTCCCCTTCCTGGACACTTTTCAAAGGTTGGTATGTGGCATACACCACACACCAAGGTGAGAACAACAAAATGAGGCCATTGCTAATGCAACTGAAGGCTGAGGAGGAAGCCAAGACTCTGCTGGGAGAGCCTTCCAGGCCAGTGTAACAGTCTTAATTTTCTTTTAGATACGCAATTTGCTGAATCCAAAGCTTTCACTAATGTTTCCTTTTGAAGTGGGATAGATGAAACTGAGTAAGCAATAATAGTAAGAGCTAGCATTTATTGAACATACACTATGCGTCTTATGTAAAATGATACATTCAGTTCTCACAGTGATACTGCTAATGGTATTACCTTTATTTTACAAAAGACAAAATTGAGACACAGAGAATAAATTATTAGTTCAAGGTCAGGCATTGGTTTCATTGTTGAACTTTGCTCAGGCCAGGCAGAGACTTTTCTTCGTTCTTTATACTCGCTGTTCCCTCTCCCTGAATTTTCTTCCCCCGAACAACCACATGCCTTCCAGGTCTCTATTCAAATGCCACCTTCTTAGAGAGAACTTCTTGGCTGCTCTGTTTAAAATTATAATCCCTGACCCTAAACTGGTATTCTCTGTCTTGCTTTCTTCTATAGAACTTCCTACCTTCTGAAATACTGATGTTGTACTTGTTGATTATCTGCCTCCCCAAATAGACTAGAAGTTCTTTGAGGAAAATGATTTTGTTTCATGACTATATCCTCAGTGCCTACAACATGTCTCACGTTTGTTAAGTTCTCCATAAATATTTATTGAATAAATACACAAATACATTTCCAGTTCAACATGGGGGGTCTTAGTATTTGAACCAGACCAGACAGCACAGAGACGTGGGTTAAAATATTGGTTCAGACTTGTTTCAAGAATGACTTCCTTTCAATTTTCTACAAATCAGGATACCGGCTGTACAAATATTATACAGAAAATCTAGGATGGGAGAGAGAAGAAGTGGCTCTCTTCTACCTCTCTCGTTTCTGCCCAGGGAGCTAGGCTCCTAGGCAGAAAGCAGGTGGGTACTGGGCTTGCCCTTGTGGAAGGCTGCCGCTTGAGGTGGGTCTCAACTGACACAGAAAATCCAAGACAGCTGTGGCTGAAATTGGAGGTGGACAGAGAGAATTCTTCATAAGGCACCAAAGTCACTTACTATGATAATGCACCATAATAACCATTCATATTTCTCAAAACTCTCTTTAATTTCATAGGTAACCTAATCCATCATGCAGTATTTTAAATATATTTTCTATCTTTCCTGTCACAAAGATTATGAAAACAGATTTATACTTTCATCACAAAAATAACCTTACATCGGATGAAGATTTTACCAGTACCCCCCTCAATTTAACAAAGTTACTAACTATGCAATTTTTCATTTTAAATTAAATCATAGGAATAATTTTCCTTTCTCCCTAAACCCATTAAAAGGCCAATACTTTATAGCAGAGATAACACTGAATGATTCACAAATTAATGAAACCATTGTTAACAGTGCTCTAAACTTTAGGAAATAGAATTATAAAAGCCTTATAAAAACCAAGACTGTCCCTGCCCCCTGCCCCTTTCAGCAGTATGTGTGTTGCTTATTCAAATCTAAACTTATGAAGACTTTTGTGCTAAATAATTTTCTAAGGTGATAAAGAAATACCCAGATATCTCCATGCAGGCAGATTGGTGAGAGGTTGATCGAATACTCAAATTGTAATGTTTCTTAAAGCAGAAGTGGTCTTTCTATAAATGACCAAACTTGGAAGAGAAAACTGCAGTTGGTATGATAGTCTGGGGCCTCTTCCTGGCCCCCAAAGCCATGGGGAAAATTTCCAGGAGACCCATGGCACAAGGCCGCCCATGGCCTCTGTAACTTAAGCCAATATTTAGTAAGCCTAAGTGCATGATTGTCTGCATTTTGCAGGTTCAAGTAATGATGCTATAGCACTTGGGTTACAGTATAGGGGGTTTTGAACCACGAGAACCCCTAAATTTGAGACAATTTTGTGCCATGATATTCTGAGTTCTCTCTCAAGGGATTTTTTTATCCTTTGACCCACTGTACAGAATTGTTTCCTAATTAGGCTCTTTCAAAGCTAAAAGGGACAAAAATAGGGCCGAGCAGCCAGCAGCCAAATGTACCTTTTATAAATCTATCTCTAAACTTGTAGAGAACTCTAACAATGGTTTCATTAATTTAGCAATCACTCAATGTCATATCTATTATAATGTACTAAGCTCTTAAGAGAGAAAGAAAAAAGAAAATTGTTTTATTCCCATGATTTAATTTAAAATGAAAGATGAAAAATTGCAATGATGGTAGTCTTTTAAACTTTTTTGATTTGCTTGATGATTTAAAGTAGGGACTTGCTTTTCTTGAGGGTCATGCTTTTGTCTTCCTCAGTTTATAGTCTTATCTTTCTAAGAACAGGTATGAAAACACTTAAGTGACTTTAAAAAAACCTGGTAATATGTATTTCAAACTTGGGAACAAATGCAGCCCCAAATGATGCATATAATAACAGTGCATATCAAAACAACACACCTAACCAGGACCCTAAGTTGTGGTAACAACGAAGCACCTTGTCTCCCATCAATAATCATGTACCTTACATTGGCTGGGCCCCTCTCCCGGATCCCTGGGATCTTCCGGAGATTCTTGCCAAATCCAGTTCCCGGCTCCCATGGTAGGTTGTGCTCCCCTTGCCATGTGCAAAACTGTTCACAGCCAGGGATTTTCCCTCTGAAGTGTCTCTGTAGATAGTACAATACTTTTCCTTCTTCACAGTGCTCCTTGCATGATGTCCTAAAATTTCTGTCTTTTCAATCCACAAAGGGCTTTCCTGAATGGAAATGTATTGGATCTGCCAGACTACTCAGTGCCTCCTGTGATTCTGCAGTGCAGCTGAAGAATCTCAAAGTTATTCAGTCAGACAGTCTCAAGATAGTTTAGATTTTGCTCAGAATGGCCCAGCCAAAATTGTGTAAATTGTGTAGCTGCACAGGAGAAAGGCTTCTACTGAAAGCAGAAAATAATGAAAGACAAATGAATTTAATTTGACACTCATGACACCCCTTTTCCTCCCTACTAATTTTGAAGCTGACCTCTTTATGAACACTGATTCTCTTTGGAGATTCAGTCATTTCTAGGGGAAGAGAAGGACATTCTAATCCATTTGCATATATAAACACAGTAAAAAAAATATAGTAATGTTAATTTCTCAGTTTTGGATGTTTACTTCTTATTTTGGCAAATGTATTATGACTACCTAAGATGTTAACTTTAGGGGAAAGTGGGTAGAAGGTATATAGAAATTCTCTATGCCATCTTTGCAACCTTTCTGTAAATCAAAACTTTTTCCAAAATAAATATTTTACTTAAAAAATTATTTAGTGATAAAAGTGATCTCCAGTAATTCAAAAAGTCAAATACACACTAGGGAATGATGCAATCGGTCCATATAAAGGACAGAAAATTATCTAATACCTATCCTAGATATACTGACTGTTTTCATTAGAGACTAACATCAAAATCCTCAACGGAAATATTTCTGTATAACACACTCAAGAGATCCAGGGGAATGCATGCAGTGGGATACGGACTGAAAACTTAAAAACTCAAAAGGACCAAAACCAACTCTTATTTTAAATAAACTGTGTACTTGAAAACATTTACCTACTTATTTTCTTCAGACCTCCTTTTTACTAAGTGATTATGCAAACAGAATTAAGAAGGGGAGGAAAAAAAAAAAACCCTGTATTTGTTCTTGCCCATTGTAAATATTTACACATTTTGGTGAAGTAGAAAAACAGTTGTTAGCAAAGTTGGCTTGAAAGAATAGGAGGAAATGTTGGTTAAAAATAAAGCATAATGACATTGAGGAAAATGTCATCTGAGGAAGAATTTTTTTTAATTTTTATTTTTTACCAACATCCTTTTTGGAGAGTACTGGAGACAATTATGCCACATACACATTTTAAGACTTTTTTCCCCATTACAATAGATATCTTCATTTTCTAAATTTGTTATTTGTAAGTCAAATTCATTTCATTGGCTTCACTTTCTTGTCTCATTAAGCCAAATTCAGTGAGTGTTTGTTTTGAGCCCTCTTTAAATAAGAGCTCTTATTTCTTTTCATCATCTGTAAGTCCTCCATGTACAAAATCACTTTCTTCGCACCAACTTTCCTATTCATACACCACAGTCACTAGAAAGTCTAAGACGAAATCCATCATTAGGTGCCTCAAAGAAATTATGGAGTTGTTTTTTTCCCCACTTTCATTTCTTGCCCATACTTGGAAACTTGATGATTCAGGGAAAGAGGAAAGAGAGTGGGGGGAGTCCTGACTGATGTCAAGTGTCTGGCTAGTTGATGACTTCAGTTGGCTTTAAGCAATTGATTTTAGTACAATAATTCCTCTTTTAATCTCTTCCCAAATAGACCTATGCCTACCTCTAGAGACTGGACACTCCCCTCTCCTGATGACAGAATATGCAGTGTGCACCCTTAGGCTCAAGGGTTGTCCAAGGGGATGCCGTGTACAGGAGGTATGTGCAGACTGAGGTGTCCTGTAGATGAAAGCTAAGCTCCTTATAATGCACCATGGAGCTGGGCGTGGGAAAAGAAGAGGAAAGGCCATTGCTGAGAGCTGCGGCCAGGGCCTCATTCTCTCTGCACTGTCATCTCCAGGTGAGAAACGTCAAAGAGTTGGAACCTGGCCCTCTGTATTGTTGTACCAAGGTAATCAGATACAGCCTAGTTTACTTAACATCCATAAACAAGTTGATGTTAAATAAAATAGATTAGATTGATTAGATTGGTTGGATTGATTTAAAACTTTTAAATATTTAGATATATGTATGGTATGTGGACCTCCATTTTACTTTTCTTCCAGGTCCTAAAAACCTCAGGTACAACCCTGAGAATAATAATTCCAGCGACTAAGACTTACTGAATGGCTTCTATGTGTCAGACACTATGTAAAAAGTTCTACGTGTACTATTTTAATTCAGATAACAACCCACTGAGATAGGAACAATTTGTACACACATTTTAGAGATGAGAAAATGGAAGTTATAGGAGTAGAAATCTATCTTACGAACAGATTTTCCTTTTTTTTTTTTTTTCAGATTTTCCTTTCAGTCACAGTTTGTAGGAATGCTTCTTTTTTTGGCATTCAGGAAGTGGATGTCCTCCTCAATTTCTTCCTGTATTTAGACATGGCCTAATCACAAACTTTTTCCCAAAATATATTGGTCTTAGAGGATTGGTGATGATGTTTGCCAGTTTCAATTTCTTCTGTGCTTGAAGTGGGAGAGCATCCAAACTCAAGCAATCTTTAGCTTTAGTTACTGATTCTGCCAACTCTTTGTAATAATGCAATCTTTCCATTTTATCAGTGTGATATCTTTCTGGATCCTGAAGTATGTGTTTCACATGGGTTCAAATTCAGCCATCTTTCTTCTCCAACTAATTTTTACAAGACAATTTAGTCTTAGACTGCAAACAGCCTTCATATCAGATTTCACCTCTGATAGTCTGGTAGCAGCTGCCTGAATGGCTCTACAGACAAGGACAATGGAGTTGCACATGGATGCAGTAGGAAAGAGCAATTTAGAAAACGAGTGTTGGAGTACACTGTCTACGATTTTCTTATCCACAATTAATACAGTTCTCGCGCACAGATACACAGAAGGTAGCATTTTTGTCCACCAAAGTGTTATTCAGTGAGGCAAATACAACATATAGAGAGGAATATGCCTCTTATTCATTCATATATACTTTCCTTTTACTTTCTCATCAACCATCCCCAATGATCTTTTAAGTACTTGTGTGTACATATGCACACACGCACTCACACACACATAAACACACACATCCTAAAACATAAAGTATAGGTGGACTTATGCGAGAAAAAGGTTTGATCCTGTTCACAAAAGTAATTTCTATACGTTCTATTGATAGGTATGATCAGTTAAGAAACACTTACTAAGGGAGTATTAAAACCAGAAAAACAACTCTTAGGAGATTAAGCATTTGAGAGGACCCAAAGGTATTTTTTAAAAGAAGAGTGTTTACAGTAGGAAGGATCATAAAGCTTATGAGTTTTTATTGCCACGGGCTTTCCTCTGTAGTTAGAGATTGAGGAGAAATAACAGAAGGTGCCTGGGGGTTCTGGGACATGTTTCTGCGTCTGAATGGACAACGGTGGCGACTCTCAGCTAGGTGGCTTGTGCAGCAGCCACAGGGCCCAGTGGGCAGTGACTGTGGAATGGGCAGTGACTGTGGAACGGACAGTGAAGAAGAGCCAAGAGGGGAGCCTTCAGGAAATTTAAATTATGAAAAATATAATAACAATGTGCTGGTCAGACAAGAAACTGAATAATCTCATTCCTGTTCTGACTGCCAATTTGGTAACATTTTGGTAGTTCTTGGCAAAAAGAACTTCCTTCTCCTTTTCTTTTAGAGTAGCCTGAAGAGTAAGATCTGTGGTAGAAACAAAACTCAACAGCAAAGTTTTTTTTCAGTAACAGTTCCTATTTATAATGGCTTATTTCACTCTCGGGGAAGAACATCTCTGGAGAACACAGGGTTTCTAAATATCATTTCATGTCTCCTTACCTCTTTTCTTTTGGGACTGATGCCCAGGTAGTTTATCTGAGGTATACCAGTTCCTAAAGTACTCAGGAAGTCAGAATTTCACACAATCATCAAATGAATATTAGAATCATTTTCAAACTTATGACTAATTCAATCAAGTATGATATTTTAGAGCACATAATATAAAACCCAAAACCACATCAGTTTAGAAAGACAGGATTTTGTTCATTTTTCATGTAGCAGACATCAGGAGGTACATAGTCTTTTGTGCTGGCTTCTCAGTGCCAGCAGGGACCCAGATTTCTATCTTTTTGCTCAGCCATCATCAATGTGTGGTTTCTATGCCCATTGTCCAGCATGGCCTCTATTGCTCTAGCCCTCATATCAACATACCAGGCCAGGAGAATGAAGATGCCAAGGAGAGCAAAAAGAGGCTCCTTGCTAGTCAACGTTTTTTGCATCCTTCCTGAATGTCCCATACAACATATCTGTGCATGTCTCATAGGCCATAACTTAAGTCACACAGTCAATGAAATTGCAGAAGAGGCTGAGAAATATAATCTTTTAGCTGAATGCATTACCACCCTGAATTAAACTCAGGGTTCTAATTCTAAGGAGAAAGGGGAACACGGCTATGGAGTGGTATCCTTTAACATAGCCTGTTTATAGAGGACATGCTAATTGGCTTTCATACTGATGTTTTAATAAAGCATGTAGTTTGTTTATAAGAACCAAGATTGACTATACTGTGTGGCAGTCTTTGGTTACCATCAATCATGGACTGAGAGGCTTTTAAAGATGAGGTATGCACTGCCTAGCATTTCTGTAACAACCCACTTACTCATCTCCACCTTACTTTCAAGCACTAGATACCTAAATGTTAACAAATCTGTGAGGAATAGGCCAAACTGATCCATTAATTTATGTAAATAAACTTTTAGATAAGACACAGTGTCAATTTTGAAAATTAGTGTGACTGAATTATTAGTTGAATGTATATCAAATACATAACAGTTTCTTAAAAAGCATCTTTCCTTATTCTAGACCTAAAATTAATAATAGTATTTAAAGGAAGGGTGAGAAATATATGTTGCTGGCCAAATTTGGCTTACCATGTTTTTGTGTAAATAAAGTTTTACTGGAACACTCTCAAATGTTTACATATTGTCTGTGGTTACTTTCACTGTATGATGGCAGAACTGAGCAGCTGTGCCAGACAGTCTGACCCACAAGGCCTGAAATATTTACTGTTAGACTGATATAGAAAGAAGTGTGCTAATCCTGGTAAAGGCATAACAAAATAAATAACAGGATGTACTGAATTTTCCTCACACTTAGAAGAGCCCACAGAACTCTCTTGAAAAACTGCTTATATAGCTGTATCATTTAATTATATAGCAGATTCATCAGTTTTTACCTTGACTCTCACTTGCTCTTAAAGAATGACAAATTCCTTCCTCTTAAAAACGTTTACTCCAGTGGTTCTCAAATGGGGGCAATTTTGCCCACCAGGAGACATCTGGCAATATCTGGAGATGTTTTTATTTGTCACAACTGGGGCAGGGAAGGGTGTAAGAAGCTGCCACTGGCGTCTAGTGAGTGGAGGCCAGGGGTGCTGCTAAACATCCTGCAACGCACAGGACACGGCAGCCCACCATAACTCTCTGGCCCTACCTGTCAGTAGTGCTAATGTTGAGAAACCCGGTGGCAAGTGAGAATGTGAACACGTGGTTGCCAATTAGCAATCACGTCCCTTGAAAGAAAGTGTCCTGTGGTAGTCTATCTCAGTGGCGGTAGCTTTGCTATGTTCCCTCATCTTTTTTTTTTTTCTCTCTGAACTAAAACACCATTTTTACTTGCACTTATCAACTCAATGTTTTCCATTCATCACTTACAACGTTCTGACACAATGTTTCTCACAAAGGGTATCGTGTTAAATGCTAGCTCCTAAGTTCTGTTCTGAAAGAGAAAAGGATTCCATGGCCAAAAGAACTGGGGGAAGGATGCTAATAATATCACAATATCACCACCTTGGAGATTCACCACATACAAGGAAAAGGCTCTGAGAAGTCCGGTGGTGAAGAAACCTATGAACTTTGGGCATGTGGATCCTGTTGAGGCAGCCAGTTATGGACAGAGCTCTAGAATAAATACAGTAGATCAGTGGAGCAAAGGGCATGCCAGAATTTTCTAAACAGAGTTCCCAGGATGACTCATTCCAACTTGGTCATCAGTGGGAAAAATAAGGATTCCTAAATAAATAAGTTTGGAGATTACTAGGTTAGACACAGTTTAATAAGTTTATTTATATTATAGCAATGGTTTTAACCATTTTTATGTGACAAATCCTTTTGACAGTCATAGATCCCTTCTCAGAATAATGTTATTAAATACATAAAACAAAATGTATAGGGCTTCAAAGGAAATGAATTGTATCGAAGTACAATTATCAAAATATAAAAATAAATGTGTGGCATATTAATGCAAGTATTTCTTTATTAACACATCAAATAAGACCTAGTAGTAGGTCTAATAACTATGAACATTTTGAAATAGGCTTGAGTATAAACAACTTTTCATAATAGTTACAACAACTATAATTTGATATGAAAACATCTGTGATTTTTAATTGGAGACAAAGTCTCAGGTATGGCTGTTACTACTGGAGTTTTTTGTCTTCATGCGAATTGAAGGAAATATTTAATTTCAGTGAGAAGTAAAAACTAAGATATAAAACATCACAGAGCCTTTAAAATGTTATGTTGATTGTGAATTTCCAAGAGTGAGGGTTGTAGGACTTATGTGAACTTGTATATGAATACAACAATATGGGAACTATTAATTTATTTCAAAAACACAGTTCCACATGGCATGTGGGAAATTCTGCTCTGAACCTGGAAGCTTCTAATGTCATAATGCAGTACTGCATTTACAATCATTGTTTTAAACTAGCATTTTCAAATCCAGTTCAACTCCATGATAACAGCTGTTGTTTTCTTTACTATTTCACTTTCAGAAATAAATTTTTAAAAATTTCTTTGAGCTTCACAGTTGTTCGTATGAAGTATCTCCATTTAAACTCCCAGGATAAAAGGAAAAATGAGTTGTTTCACACCTCTACATTTAGGGATTCTAGGCTGATTGTGACCTTTTGCCCCAACACATGACTATGTATCAAAGATGATTCCTTTCTAATTCAGTAACCTCATTCGTCAAGAAAGATCTGTGGTGAGAAGGTATTTTTTGGCACACGAATTGTGACACAACTATGGGCCATTTGCTGAAACAGTTGCACAGATTTTAGTAAAAAGCAAAAGATAAGTGAGAAAGAAAGTGTAAATTGTCAGTCCGTGAATTACTGCTGCCCCTGGTCTACAGTAATTACAGCAAAGTGGTAGCTGACTGTCCCTCTGGTGAACTCCAGCAAGCATGGTTTTTTCAAGCTTATCAGCTTGACATGTATAGCTCCTCTCCCAGGAGGCCCAGTATCTTTTAAATGATCAAATATTTTGATGGAGGAAATAAAGGACAAAAGGGCAGGGGGAGAGAAACAAAAAGATTATGAACATTAATTAGATTTTTGCAATTGTTATATTTAAAAGGTCTATCTAATAGGAGGCTTCTATTTTTTTCATTTCTCTAACTGGTGCTTGCCATTTTAATGACAACTGATAGATATAACAGAAAACAGGCAGGGAGCTAAATTTTATACTGTGAAATCAAAATAAATAAAAAAATCAGAGAAAACAGTTTTTAAGCTACAAACTCAAATGACTGATCACCACTGTTATGACGTTTTAAAATATTTTCATCCTCTCAAAAATCTCACGCGGTATGTTTTCTGCTATTATTCCCATTTTACAAGTTATTATTGTCAGATGGAGAAGTGTCCTTTTCAAACACCCACCGCTAGAAAACGGTGGAACTATTATTTGAAGGAAAATTCTTTTACAGATTATATAAAATGCTCTTGAAATAATGTTGTGAAACAATATGCAGTTTTTCCAAATTTTTGTTTTTAATATTAAGCAAATATACATAAAAACCTAGCTCCCCCCCTCCAAAAAAAAAGACTGAAAGGGAAAATACTAAAAAGACAACAGTGCTTATTCCAGGCTGAAGGAATTATGGGTGATCTTTTTAATACTTAAAATTTTATGTATTACCTAAATTTTCTACAACATGCAAATATGGTTTTATTGTCAGAAAAAGAAAACATTATAAAGATAATTGTGTATCTTTGAAAATTATAAGAATAAGTAGATTGATGAATGCAAAGTTCTCAACTGATTTTTTTACTGATAATATGATTTTTTAAATTCTTTCAGTAAGGTGGGGAAAAAAGAATCACTGACAACTTTCCCAAACAGCACCATTTCAAAAAATTTAAAAGACAATGGATATGGTGATGACAACTAAGAAGAGCACAGAGATGAAATCTGAAGCTTATTCAACTCTTTTCTCCCTCTGCTGCCAACACAGAATAGAGAATTTTACATAGAATTTCAACTGTTGTCCTTTACCCCTTTGTTAACTCATTCTAAACATGAAGGCAAGCACTCTTGGGAAGATCATTTAAAACACTAACTGCCTTTTCATTACAGCGTTGTCACACCTTGCCAGAGTGAACAGCAAGTCACAAACAATTTTTTGTTGTTATTGTTGAAGCATGTCTTTCAATATTACTACTGATTTAAGAGTTGACATCTTTTTTAAAAGTCAGACTAACATGGTAGCATTTGGGATGAGCCCTCTTTTGTGTGTCTGCTTCATTCCTTTGTTAGAGTTCCACATTTGCTGTGTGTGGGATTGAAGAATCATGGAAAATTGCCACTTGTGTGATAAATTACTGTTTTCACCCATCAAACTTTGAAAATGCTCCATACGAGCCTTGCACACCATTATGTTGTCCCATCTAGGACCCTTTGAAAGTCAGCAGGGTGCATCTGGCTGAAATTCAGTCAGGCGATTAAATTTATTCAAGCTTGGTGAACTTGAGAGCTTTCAAAAGGAGAGTAGCTGAAGGGATGAGATTATAGTCTTGACAGCGCTCTGGAAAGGTGTCTGACATCTGACTGCTCATAGTGAGGCATGATACCTGTTTCCATTGATTTGCAACAAAGTCTTTCTCAATAAGCATTTCCACTTAACATTTCCTCTCAGGGAACCCATGCAGTTGAAGATATTTACGAGTTGCTTTCAGCTTAAAAATAAATCACCTCTAATTCCTCTAAGCGAAATCAATCAAAAACCTGTAAAAAATGGCCTGGTTGTTTGGTCGATTCAGGCAGAAAAGTAAACAGCACTTCAGCTTTTCTCCGCCATTAAGGCCTAAATGGCCTAGAAAGTAAATCAATATTTCCAGTCAGCCTTCTGGCATTGTTTAGCCAGTAGATATGGATTTGCTCTGGCTTACTGCTCTCCTTCGGGACTAACCTATAATCCTTGGAGAGGACTAATAAGTTCGTTATCTAGTTCAGCTCTCTGTTGTACATTTAAATGGACCACATCCATCAATGGCCCTTGTTAAAGTTAAAAGATGAGGCATGCCATTCAAGCCCCTTTACAGTGAAACACTTCCAACATATATAGGGGGACATTATAACTGGTTGGCAAATGACCTCCAAACCCTAAGTGGGGTGCAGGTAGCAATTTGAGTGTGAGGAGACATATATCACAGCTGTTTCCAGAGAGAAAACACTACGTACCCATTTCTGAGTAAACTATGATATACACATAAAGCTATATGGTAACAGAATCTTTCACTATGCCTACTAATGTTTCTTCAATATTTCTATTTAAATACTGGTGTGATTCCAAATGGTAAGAGCTATTCAGAACTTCCTTCCCGGCTGATGCTGCAACCCAAACTAGCTCCCTGTCTTCATGTCAGCAAATGAAAATCTCTCATACTTTTATTAATTTCACTTTAATAATTTGTTTTAATAGCTTGATAATAAAGTTCTTGAGGATTCTAGAAGAGGAGAATCTTGGGGAAAAGAGATTTCCTTGAAGAAATTAATTTTTACTTGTCGTTTTCAGCTTGATAAACTAAAATTCTCCTTTAAGTGCCATCCATGGCTTAACCTGAGAAAGTTATAATGAAGGAATAATTTTTCTCTGAACTATTTTATACACTTAATTCTTATGTCATTGTATTGATTTCTTGATAAGAACCACAAAGAAAAACATGAATTATAATCATTTGAAATTTCAAACATAGATATTTAGAGTGCACAAGACATTTCTTCAACAAAATGACAGCCACAACAACAAAACAGAAAAAATTCGGGGTTATTTTTCATGCATCCAAGAGTCACAGGTATCTTTCATTATATCTTGGTCTACATTTCATTTAGACATCTCTTCCACAATTTTATTTAAGTAAAATTATCACAACAGAATTGAGAAGGGGAAATACAATTATTTGAGTAAAATATTGCAGAAGAATTTAGAAGATGGAATAAGCATGGAAAATATACTCATTTAGGAGAGAAAGTGTACCAATTAATCGGTATCGATTTAGAGGAGGTAAAATGACTCACTCTGAGGAGAGGTCTTTGCTGTTTCCTTCTTTAAGAACACACCTCTTCAATTTCTGGAATGTTTGTTTTAGCTTCAAATAAATTATATCTTAAATTAGACAAAATATTTAAGTCTTTAGAAATTTGTTTTTAGTAAAAATTAATTCAAGAAAAATCAACATAAAACCAGTGTATATTCAGTTTGACATATTTATTATCTCTACTTGCTAGTTAGAGGTATTTCTGTGATTAAAACATTAAATTTAGTAACAATATCACATTAATTCACTTCTAAGAATTGACAAAATTAATTTTGCATGGAAATGTATAATTTTATCTATTTTGTTTTTTGCTGTGTTTTGTAAGTCTATGGTAAGAGTCTGACTGAAATGTTGCCACTTGAAAGTTGAGCCCACTTTCTCTCCCCACAACCTTTCATATTCTCCATCCCACTTGAGCAATGATGTTCTAAGGATAGAAGAAGGTAAGTTGAAAGATAATGAAAAATGGCTGTTTTGTGTCTTTCAGACATGACATATGGATACCTAAAATTCATACTTCTAATTCTTTAGTAATATACATATGCTAAAGATAAAATGATTGAAAAATTCTAACTATGTTCTCATTGCAACATTGTATTGGAAAGATATAATACTGAGAAACTCTAGTAAACATATGAATGAGAATTAGACAAATAATTGATTTAGAAAATTGAGTTGATTTTTATCTCTAACTGTACTTGAACATCTCTGTTAAAATAGAGTTATATTAAAAACGTTTGAAAATATACATAAGAGCAATACCTCCTAGTACATTTTTAATATAAATTTCATGTGCTTCCTCAAAGAATATGGTATGAATAGCCTGACAGCGCCAAAGGGTACCTGACCACATTTTGTTTGTCAAGAAAGTTTTCTCTATACTTTTGATATTAACTGATTTAGAAATTTTAAAGCATGTAAATTTTCTACTTTTATTTGCTTCCTTTTATTCTGATGTCTGAAAAACTAATTTATATAGAAAATACTGCTATATTAACATGGTTGAATATGTCAGGCAAAACTTTTTAAGATTATACGATTGTAACCTTTATCTGGGAACTGTGAATACTAGAGAACAGTGCTATAAAAAGGTAGCAAGGGTCTAGTTTACTCTGTTATGTAGTTAATATCATGATGTAATCACTCGTCTAACAAAAATATTCACAAAATATCTGTGTCCTCATAATTACCAGTGAGTGGGACATTCTATGTATTCAACGTGACTGTTGAAGAATATATAAATAATTAATAAGTAAATTAATGTATATAAATATAAATTAACAATTATTTTGTTTCCGTAACAGAAGCTTAGGCCATTTATCCATGGACCCCTTGGGTTTCACTTGGGCATCAAGAGACACTGAGTGAATTCAGCAAGTGAAACAGATGTGGTGCTCTTGTCTGCACTCAGGGAGTGAAGAGTAGTTGAAAATAAATGATTTGGGTCAAATTCTATTGGACATTCCAAAACACATTGGCAAAAAGTGGTTCCGATACACAATTACAACTAAAAAAAATAAGAATTCAAGGATATTTGATCACATTTAATTGACCAGAAAAACCTCTATTCTACACTTTAGGTACAGATCTACTTTGGAGTACAAATATAGATATTTTAGATAACTTTGGGCTAAGAATTTACCTAATTTTCCTATATAGGAGATAAAACTTCTACAGATATAGCTCTACCCTGTAAGTATTTTAATAAAGGTCTTGGCAAATTTTGGCTTACAGATCAAAACAAATCTGTTTCTGTATAGCCTGTACATTTGCAATTGATTTGATGACAAGGAACACATAATTTGAACCCCAATAAAGCAAAATGTTACTCCCTCAAAAGAGAAAATCCATTCTTTTCAGTAGTAAACATGTATTACCAATATAGCACTCAATAAATATTATATTTTAATGTTATCAATAAAAATGTATGAAAATTTGTTTTCTTTCTTGCTACTTAATAATGTATATAAAATCCTTAATTTTGCATCTTGGCCTGAAACCCCTAAGTATTTACCATTTGGCCTTTACAGAAAAAGTTTGCCTACCCTTTTTTCAGGATACTGCTCTACTCCCTAAAGATCATAAAATATTTACATTGCTAATTTACCTGATACAACATCTTTGGGCCTTCATGTTTTCTGCGTTTCCTTCACCATTTATTTACCTGTCTTATTGGTCTACCAGTTGCTTATGGAGCAGCCAAGGATAATGTTTTTATAGTTTCTAATGACTTATTTGTTTCTAAATCAAGACAGGAAACTGTGACTACTATTCTGTTACAGAAAAACTATAAGCAAGCTCTCTGAAGTGATTTATATAATATGAATCTTGTGTATACCACCTCAGAGCCACATGACTAAGAACAATATGAGTCCAATGACACAGGCCAAAAGGAGATTATAGACACAGCTCTATGCTGAATCTTTTAAAAATGTAAGCACTTGTAAGTTCAGTTCATTTCTTTTTATCTTAAATAGCAAAATTAACCGTTTTTCATTTAATTCATAGTAGTATCTAGAAATCAGTGATGGAAAAGAAGATCAATTAGGTCATTTAGTTCCCTTCCAAGGTTCCAATTTTCTCATTCAGCATAATAACTTTGGCCTGTCCAAATTTATGTGACTGAAGAGATAGGTTTCCACAACTTAACTTGGGAGATATTTCTAAATCAAATTCATCTGTACCAAAGCATCATTAAAGACTTTGCTATTAGAATTATACTAAATTGTTCTATGCTTAATTGCATCTCATTTTTCCTTTATTCCCCTTGGCTACACAAAGCAAACTATTATTTTTTCTTTGACTATATTTTACACCAGCTAAGTCCACATATATTATTGATAAAGAATGTATCAGTAATGGTTTCTGTTTATTGTGTTGTTGCATAAACATCTGTGTCCCTTTGCTCAAACTACTGCAAAAGGGAGACCCCTTTGTATTAAAAATTACCACATTTCATAGGAAAATTTCTTAAATTCAGCAAGCATTCCAGGGGCTTATATACAACCTTTTCTAGCTTTATTTTTCAACACGTCAAACCATGAACACCTATGTAACTTGCACTTTCTTATACATGTGCACTTTCCTCCTGCTATCCATTTCCCCATCAATGCTCACGTTTTGATTTTCTGAAACCTCAATCACATTAAGTGTTTCTTTTTCTGCAGTAAAGCACAGCCCCTCTACCCTTCATTGACTAAGTCTAACTCAAGAAATTCTGAGGATGCTAGGTTCCCCAGCATATCGTTCTCTTCTTCCTGCCCAATTGATGGATATCCTGTAACACAACCTTGAATCCAAAAATTAGCTGATTAAAGAAGTATTAAGAAGATCCATATATATGACTAAGTCAATCCATCAGTGTTTTGTTCAGTAGGATCACCTTTTTCTCTATAAAATACCACTGAGAAAATACCCCTGCCAGGAGATAGTAATGAACTATGACCTCTGAGAGTGTTGCAACAGGAACTAATAACAAGGAAACATTTGCTATTAGAGCAAATAGACTCCTAATCAACATATTATCGATTCTTCATTTTTGTCAAGGTCATTTTGTGCTTTAAAAAATGATCCTACAGTAAGGCTTTAATAGGAAAAGTGGACTAATTTGATTTAAACAGTAAATGCTATTAATTATGAAAGACAGTCAATAAAAAGCTTGTTCTTCCAAACATAAAGGCAAATCTTACAGTGCCTTTGATTTATGGTAATGAACACAATGATTTTCACTAGCACCTCTTACTCACTCCCATCCCACCATTTGCTCTTTTCCGTGCTCACACATTAGAAAAATCTTTAATCTTTGTAATTCAAAGGAAATTTTGGTTAAAATTATTTCTTCATAATTTTATTACTACGCTTTTTTATTTACAATAGATAAATCTATTATTTAATAATTTGATAATGTTTCTGGAGTAAATGTAAGAAAATTTAAAAATCTGATTTTATAAAGATCTAGGTAAAGTTTTTAAAGTAGCTAATTATAAAATGTTGATGTTTGAATTTACCATGTAAGATTTAAACAAGAATTGCAGCACTCTGAAATCCAGATTAAAACATTTTAGAGAACCATCGTGTCTAAATAATATCTTACCATATGTACAAATATGTACCTTACCATATGTATAAATATGTACAAATTCCAAATATGCAATATTTTAGATACTTGGATCTATTAAAGTCATTTTTAGGTTTAATTAATTTATTATTCACATTATCTGAAAGAAACCAATATATAAATTATTTAACTGATAATAAACTCAGTGAATTTAAGATAAGTAAAGTCCTTGAACATTTAGGCCTAAACTATTGAATTTCTCCAAGAAAAAGGGTAAATATTTCCCCCTAAAAATGACTTCACTGTAAGCAATACAAGCTACTCTATATATCACTTCAATAACATGAAATTTCTTGGTTATAAAATATGCATTTGAAGAACTACCTTCAATATAAGTTTTCCCATTGTGAGTCAGCAATATATGAAAGTTTGCTCTCCTAGACTGTAATTATGTGACTATGTCACCAAAGGTAGAGCAGGTCAACCTTACATATCTGTAAGGATGCTATTTTCTTCTTTATATGAAGAGTAAGTTTACTGTTTAGGAAATAATATATTTAAAATATAATAACTAAATGAAAGTAAAAACAAATTCCCAGAGTCTAGTCTGATTGCAAAATGTTACCTGAGAAATCCCAAATGTTATTCTAAATTTTACTGAAGATTTATTTATTTGAAAAAAAACAATTAGTGTCAAGGTGAAAATACAATAGCATATCTTATAGGAAATAAGAGGCAGAGAAGTCTAGCTCTGCATGGTGTATAAGTGATCAAAACTTTACATAGAACAAATATTTTACGCCATTTTTCTCAATTATTAAAAGATGATCTTTTCTAAGTAAAGTATGTCGGCTTACCATTAGGAATCTCATTAGTTATGGATTCAGAGGCATTATTAATTAAACCTTACATACCGGGATCTAGTACAAAGACAATACTCAAGCTCACCCCAAAGCAGGAAGAACCCCAGCTCTATGTTGTTATGGGCCAAAAGGCTGTTATGAGCTTTTGTTTGTTGATTGGGATTTTTCAAATAGCATAATATTTAACAACATTGATGACATGTAGGTCAAAGCAGAGAGCACATTTAAAAAGAATCAGTATTTTATTTTCAAAATGCTGTACGAACTGTGCTTCATAGTGCTTCTTGGTGCATTTCATCCTAGGGTGACAATATGCTTTAATTCACACCCAGCTCTTCCATAGCGGAAGCTGCCATGCTATGCAAATATCTACTAAGTTGATAGAGTAAGAGAACACTGAAGACCAAGGAAAGAATAAAACCATACAGGTTTTTCACTGAATAAAAGAGGCAGAATATGTTGCCCTGTTTTCTACATCTGACTGACTCAGAGCAGGGAGAATTCCCAACTCTGAACTGGGTTGAGAAATTGTCTACTAATCAATCCCCAAGCTTTTTATTGTAAAAATTATGCCACATGAAAATATTGGAGGAATATAATATTCTGTACAAGGAACTTTTCAAGTTTTCTGAGTTTTATATTTATTTACACAAACTGGGGGACAGAAATCTCCATAAGAATTATATGTTTTCTTTCAATTTTGCATAGGTAGTCAGAACATGACTTAAACTTTCTTGATGACAGAAGATTACCTTACTAGCATTAATACTTGTATATAAGTATTATCCCCTGAAGAGGGGATAAGAACTGCCAGTGCATTAGCTGTGGATGTTTGCTGCCCTCATACTGTTTAACCATAGTGGTTGGCCTACTTTTAACATGTAGACTATTTGGGGGGCACAGAAGTTCTTGCACATTTACATCTTTCCCCCTTTCCATTACCCAGTCATTAGAAATAATCTATGGGTGTATCTTCAGGTTCTAATGTGGTTAGTTAGCTCTTTGCTCCTTTTCTCCTTTTAAGGTAGCTCACCTCTAGGCTATGCTTTCCTTGAGTTCTGGAGTCCAGAACCACTGTTGCCTTCTACCAACAAAGCTGCTTTTCCTACTGTGCCTCTTCATGGTTCATTTTCTTCAGCATTACAGTCTCATTCACCACTTCCATCACTATCATTGACCTGCATCATTACCACGATGGTCCAATGGACACTTCTTTGCTGTGTGTCCTCCCTTTTCACTACACATTTTCACTTTTATTTGGGTATGTTTTGTTTAATGCTGCTACTATTTTGCTTCTTAGCTTTCATGTGAAAAAAGTGGATTGTTCTCATCAGCTAATCAAAGTATTTACTATTTGGCTGCTTTCTTATATCATGTGTAATCTTTGAGTGTTCCACTTCTTTTAGATAACTTTAATTGTTCCTAGTTGCCCAACAATTAGACTTTGTTTTCAAGGAATTGGAAGCCTCATGTATTTATGTTCTTTCAAGATGAATGGGGGAACAAGAATTCTGGTTACAGATAGCCAAAATTTGACTGCAATCTCTGAACACTTAGCATTGATATAAATATTGGATTCACTTCAAAGAATGCTTTATGCATTGCAGAAAATGTGACATTAGCACCATAAATTGCTCACATACTGCATGCAACTACCTAAATATCTACTTTGATCTCATCCTCTTGAATGATTTTGATAAATGATAATGACTGGTTGAAAGCTTAAAGATGGTAAAAAGAAGAAATGCCCAGTTTTATGGTATCCATTGTGAAACATTATGCTAAACGGCATTTACCAATAAATAGTCTCTTATGTTTCCTATGAGCTGAGGCTTTGAAAATGTCCTTACAAATACAAAATGTGTAATTAGGAAAATAGAAAGACACCTTATAATAAACATCAGTATGATTGGTACATGGTTCTAAAGGTATAATTCATTCAAAGGATGAGCAACTGACAATCAACGCTTTGAGCACAAATTCACATTTATGATTTTGACAAATTCACACTATCATTTTGAAAATGAACAGTGAGGCAGAGCTACGACTACTTTCATAAAAAGAAAAACTAACTGGCATGTGTGAAGGCAAAACCTTGGACTCTGTTTTTATTACCATTTTGTTCTTCTCAAATAAGAAAATCATCTACCAAAGTAAAAGACTTAGTAGTAATTTATCTCTGATGAGCTAGAATGAGGGTGCAGACAGAATAGTGGTTAGAAACACATCATGGGAATGGAATTAGAATGAACACACGTTGACATTTATTATCTGGAATCATCTATGAAGTAATGTGAGCTTAGATTCTAACCCATAGCCTATGACTAAAAAAATGCAAGAACAAAAGATAATGGTCTCTGAAAGGCCTTGATTTTGAAAGTCATTTAGGTTTCTAAGCTGGTTGTCAGTGGTGGGCCCAGTCTGAGGCTAGGTAAGATCTAGGGACTATTTCAGTACAACTTTAGCAAGTCGTCCTGAAACATGCCTGCAAATCCTGCAGATCCAGGAATCCTACTCCCATTTACACCTGGTGGACACAGAAGAAAGGTATGATGAAATTAGTAAGAAATTTTGAATCAAGAAATATGAATCTAATGAGTTTGCCCTGCAATTTATAAAACATATAAATCTAAACCAATATTTTAACTTCTTTAAGCCTCATTTTCTCACTGGTAAAATGGGAATACCACTGTTATCATCACCAACATTACTACTCCTGAAACAAAAGTAGTCTCTAGCTTTTGAGAATATATTTGAAAGCACTTTAGTACATAAAACAGTATATTAGTATCTATTATTATAAATACATAAGAAAAATTATATATCCACCATGTTTTTGGATATGGATCTAACTATGGATAAAAAAAAGAATCCAGCACTCCACTTGAGTGTTCAGTTCTTCAATAATTATCTATAGCTCCATTTTATGCCATCAACCTAAATGTTAGACAGAAGTATTTATGATATTAGTAAATCCAGAATAATTATATTTTATCATTAACACTTAAGATTACTGAGTACCTCAATTTTAAAAAAAAGGATATTTCTATAATGGAAACAAAAATGAACATTTAGACTCCATATTGAACCACACTGTAACCTTTAACTAATTCCACAGCCAAGCACTAAGGTTAGAGAAAACAAGTAGATTGATTACCATGATTGTACAGTGATTGTACAGTGACTGTCCTATACATTTACTCCCATGAAAAAGTGAGCTTTGATTTTGGCTGAAGAAAAGAGAAAACTTAAAGGTGACAGTACTTTAACTGAGACAGACTATGGAGTGACATTCAAAGTATGTGTTTCTAGAATGGCAAAGAAAATCTGCTTCAACATGGTGTTCTTTGAAAAATCCATTTCTCTTGAAGTTCTCAAAGAGAGACAGAACACGAAACATTATTTTGAAGCCTTTGTATTTAAGAAAATGAAAAAATTTTTAACAATGCTCAGACTGCCAATTTTTTTTCCCTTTTAATAGGAGAGACACACGATGACAATATTAACAAAAAATTTAGATTATTATGAAAACAACCATGAAATCTAACAAGAATACTAGAATTTCTTTTCAATCTATTTTAAGGGAAGGGCTACACAAATATTTAACAGACTATCAAAAAAAAAAAGCATTTGTACACTACAGTGTGTATAATAATAGTTTTCTAAAAATCCATTTTGAAATACCATATAAATCTCTTCAATTAAGTTGTAAATCTAAGATAAAAACACCCTTTATGGTCTCCCTCAGAGTCAGGATCATGATTTTACTTCCTTCCAACTGTCAGTAATGCCAAACATAATGCATATTCAGTAAACAGTCAGAATAACCCACAGATTTCCTTGCATTATGTTTAATAATTTGTGACTCTCAGAGAAGTAAAGCAGTGATTCCTTAGAGAAATCACCCAACTAATCCAGTCAAAATTTGAGTACTTCAGGCCTCTTCTGCTGTTTCTACACTGGCCAAGTACAAGCGTCTACTCTGGCTTTTGGACAAATACTGGTGCCTGTACAGAAAGCACCATATTCTCCAGATATCTGGCAAGTAACAGACTTCATCTTGCCAGTGTAGAAATAGCATTAGAGCAAGACTAATTGCTGGAAAGCCTGTTCAGAAAGATTTGTCATTCAGGATGGTAAAAATAATCTCACTTTTCAGAGTACATTCAAACTTTTTTCTTAATTATCCAGTATTTAATAGAGATCAAAACATTTCCATTTCTACAAGTGAATGCACTTTATGTAATACAGTTACTTCCTTTGATTTGAGTTCAAGCAGGGAAGCTAAAATGAAAAAAAAAATTGTCTAGACTTACCATGTTTGTTCCTTGTGTAAGATGAAATTTATTAAGCCTGAAATGTGTTCCATAAATATCTTATTGAAAAGTTGCAATGCCAAGAGGGAGAGATATTTTAGATATACACTTGAAAATACAGTAGAGTATAAACAGGTTAGACTGAAGTGATGGCTCTAGAGATGCACAGTAAAGGGAGTTTCAGGGAACCTATGTGGCAGGCCATCCTTGACCACTTCTTAACTCAATTTGCTGCCCTGTACTAGAATGTGATATCTTGTTACAAAAATTGCCACCAAAAATGCCTGCTTGTATCAGCAGTAGCCAGCACCTCTCCTGACTTTGGTAACCTGATTCTGCCAGTGGCCACATCTCTAACAAAACCCATTGCCTCTGATTATTTTACTTGTGGGTTCAAATTTCTGATTTTTAAAAAAATGTTCTCCCCTAGAGTTACAATCATAATCCAAAATGTCTTCCATTGTGCTGGGTCAAACTACCATAGTCTTATCAAAACAAAGTCCAGATTAAGCCAGTTTCTTTACTCTTAACCTTTAATGGTGATATGAATATAGTTGTTGGATTTCCAGCATTTAATATCCTTATCTACCATCCCATGAACCTAAGAAAGCATATCTCTGATTTGTAACACAAGAGAGCCAACGTAACCACAGTAAATAAAAGAGAAACATGTTATGATGTTAAGCCATGTGCACTGCTTGGCATTCATTCAGTTCACTGTAGCTGAAAAAATAACTGTGAGGCTCCATATCCCATTAACACAGTGTTAATTATTGTCATTGTCTCATCAGTGGTTTGTTTATGACAGCTCTGGCTGACAGGAATAGTGGGATGTTCTGTCAAGGCCATCACCTGATGAGATTTTTATTGGCAAAAGATCTTTCTTTCCTTTACTCAACTACATTAGGGGAATCAGTGCTTCATTAACTCCAAACATAATCGCTTGCATTAGGCCAGTTTTAAAATGTTTTAAATAATTGGTATAATAGTCTCTTTCTATTATAGTCTTTTTCATTATAGTTAACCAATTCACTCTCTAAAAATGGAGAGACTCTTCAAACTTCCCCAGCTCAAAAAAATTCAACTCCATGGCAGTGAAAGGGAAACACTGCCTCACTGGGGGAGACTTTTTAAATACTGATCAAACTTTTTCTCCCTTTATGTATGACACCTGTGACTAAGAGCAATTCCATAGGGGGAAAAAACCTATCTCAAGTGGGAAAAAACCCAATAATTTATATACACACACACATACACACATCCTGTTCAACTAATATGAATCATTGCCCTTTTTCTTTTTAATTGTGGTGAAAAAACTTTTAAATCTCCCTCAATGGGAGGGGGACTTCAGATTCCTTTGCAGGGACTGATAATTGCCACTTTCTCTTTAATTCTCTCTCTCTCTCTTCTTCTCTTTAGATATAGGTTATCTGAGAGAAGTAGATCTATTTCGTTTCTTGTATGATTTTAATGTTTTTCAAAAGAAGAAAGGACAGTATCATTCTCATCGTCAAAATTGTTTTATCACATTTTACCAGTTTCTGTAAGTGAAAATATTTCAAGCTAAACTGAAGTTGCTTACAAATCAAATACATAGAATAATTTTAATTTAATGATAAAGATGACACTCCTATCCACATCAAATAACACCTAATTTTAATTCCAAGAACATATTTTCTTACTAACAATTTTTTTATTGGCTGCTAATTATATTCTTTATGACACTGGATGTGAACTTCAATATAAAGTTTAAGAATTTTATGTTTTTAATGATTCTGGTTCCTTATTTGTGTCAATGGAGTCAAATTTGCTTCCCTGCTTAACTTGCAATAATGTTGTCAGAATATGAAATGTATGACTGTGATAGTATGTAAAAATAGTTATCAAAATGTGAGAGGTTATTATCCATAGCACAGACCTGGGCCATAAGTAGGTACAGTAGGTGTGCTAGTTAATTTTATATGTCAAGTGGGCCAGTCTATGATACTCAGTCAAACAGCAGTTTACATGCTGTTGTAAAGGTATTATTTAGATTGACATTTAAACCAGGTGACTTGGAATAAAGTAGATAACCTTCCATAATGTGGGTGGGCCTTATCCAATCAGTTGAAGGCATTAAGAGAAAAGACAAAGGTCTCTGTGCAGGAAGGGATTCTGCTCTCCAGATTGCAACACAAATACTGCCTGAGTTTCCAGTCTTTGGATTCATGACTGCAATGCCAACTTTAGCCAAAATTTCCAGCTTGCTAGCGTGCCTTGTGAATTTTGTCAGCCCTCACAATCCAACTGCTTGAGTTAATTCCTTAAAATAAATCTCTTTCTTTCTCTCATATATATACACATACATACATATATATAATGTACATATATGTAATGTTTTTATGTATTTTATTACATATGTTACATATATATTATAATATACATCCATCCTACTGGTTCTATTTCTCTAGAGAACTCTGACCTCTCTTATAAACTGAGTTCAGAATCTCTTCCTTGATAAGAAAATGTCTGACATTTTGGAGTAAGGTCTCTCATTGTGTCACCATCATTTCCTGCTCCTAGAGAGGAGGACATTTCTGCCAACAGATACCACGTCCTCCTTCCTCTAGCCTTATGCAAGCATGAAAGTAATTAATTCTCATGCCTACTTGAGTTTGGTTTGGCTTCGGCACAGCATGCTTTCCCTAGCAAACCATAATTGTTTCTGAATAATTGATCAGTGACGAACATTCAGTTTTCTTTATCTTCTCTTCCTCTCATTCTCCTATGATATATTTTCATTGGGGAACCATTTTCCACTTCAAAAAAAAAGCCCCAAATGTAAGGCCTTTTAGTGATCAAATCAATTTATGATGCTTTCTGCCAATTCACATCAACTCCAATGCAACTCCTCTTGGAGAACTCTTAGGGAACACTAATTAGTGTCCCATAGTATCCATTAGTTTTCAATAAGGAAGTAAACTCATGTAAAGACCTTGGAAACTATTTACATATGACTGCTTTGCAATCTATCTAATCACCATAGTGACTTGCTCTTTTCAAATATCCTTTGATAAAGATTGTTATTTAAACCACTAAACCCTAAATGAACCACGGAATCTGTCAGGATAAAGACACCTCAAATCAGGACCAGTGACACTCATCTAAGCTTTGTTAATTTGCTTAGTGATTATATTCTTTACTTTTCTCTTATGTAAAAGTAAGATTACATTATAGTAGCACCCCACTTATCTAATTATTTTAATTCTTTAGCCAGGAGAATGAGACCTCCTTTTAAGAAAGAAGTAAGAGATTCCTTTGAGGAAGACAGTTTTCAGAAAGTTCATCCATTTTATCATGTCAGAAAGAAGAGGGTGGCTTTTTGGCCAAAGGCATGCTTATTGTGATATGCAAAGCTGATTTACAAAGGTTAAATATCTAATTTCCTCTTAGAGTCAAACGCAGATATTAGACCAAAAGTAAGAGTAGAATAGGCTAGAAACTGCTGAATGCTGATATTGTGAGATGAATCCACACGCACTCTCAGATATCTCCATTTAACCTACTGTTTCCTTCAGATGCAATGCCCTTCCTTCCTCCTCAAACATCTGAAACAAAAATGTTACCATTCCCTTTTCTTTATTGAATGCTATGCTATGTCATCCATATCTTTCCAATGTGCTGTAACCAAGTGTTTAAAAGAGCAAATCCACAAATGGACTTTATTTCATTATTCATTCTCCCTAAGAGCAAATTAGCATATGTACTCAATTGCTCACTCTGCTATAAATTATTCCTCAAATCAAATTGTAACTCAATATTCAAGGCAATCTTTGTTGTGTGAAATTAACATTTACTGGGTAGTCTCTATATGCCAGAAACTGAGCCCAGTGATGAAAACAGAGGTGCAGCCTCATTTCATTAACAAACTTCCCAATGCAGTGGTTAAGATGGGACATAAAGGAGAAAAAGCTCTCCATGAAAAAAGTGAAAAAAGACATTCTACATCAGAGCAATAAGAAGGACAAAGAAACTGTGGCAGTAAAGAAATTGCTATCTTTTAGGAATAGATGCAACTACAAACTGGGACTGGCGAGGCAATGCAAGATTAGCAAGAGCAGTTGTCTCTACTACCTCTAACCTGCAGGGACAAAAAGGAGACACAGGATGACCAGAGCCCAGGCAAAGGTTCACTCTCACCATAAGATGGAATCTGAGGTGGTCTGCCAAAGGAAGCTGGAGTCAGTGAGGAAAGCCACTTGCTAGGGATGCTGACTCAGAAAGCGGGAAGGAGAGAGAGCTTTAAAACTCCCCTTCACCCCTTCCTCCATTATCCCATTATCAATAAAGTCTCCATTATCAATGACTTGCAGTGGCTGAACCAAATCAGATGCCAGGTGACACAATATACCTTAAAAATTCAGCCCCCGATACACCAGTAGAAAAAGCAAAGGACAAGGAACTGATCTGAGAACATGTTGGGCCAGAAGTGGCATAAGATTCTTCAGGTCATTAAGGCTCACCTCATTTAATACTTTGGGAAAAGGACCTTACTGTGAAGGGAAAGAGGATGGATCTGGAAACATTACATTTTAAAGAAAAATACTGCCTATCCCTGATATAAGAAATTGGGAAACTCAGACAAAAGACTGGGGTCTGTGAGTTGGTATACTCCTGGTCAAGACCACACTTACAGGCCCTATCTGGCTGACTTCCAGAAAGATGAAAAACTAGAAATAAATTTTGATGGTGACCTTTATTTCTTTAAAAGAAAAACAAGCTCTTAGGGTGCAGACGACTGGCCCACTTTGGGACTGTCTAAACCATTTCACTCTGGTAAATGCACAGAGTGAGAGAAAACTCCAGAAGATGCTAAACTTTCTGCTATTAAGCTAAGTGACATCTTGAATAATTCATCTATATGATATGAGATATCACCATATTTGCATCTCATTTTGTGGAATTATTTAAGTTACATACAATTTCCCAAGTGTTATATTACTAGGCTGCATGAAGAAGTAAAGAGGATAAATTGTGGCTTGATCTATGTTTGCAGTTTTCAGGAAAGATATATAGCAAATGAAAGAGGAACAGATTGCTTGAGGATATAGTCAAGTGAGTGACTATGGGTTCGGTACTGAACAGAAAATTTAGTTCAAGGAGATGCTGATAGTTTTGGGAGAAAATGCAGGAGTCAAGTACATGAGGTATTTACGAGGTCAAAGAGCAGTTAAGAAGGAGTGCAGGTGGGAGAGAGCTGAAAGGATAAGAAAAAGAAGTCGGAGAGTGAGGGCAATGATATAGTTTACTGTATGAATATGACAGGGAGTAGATGAACACCATAGAAAGGAGAGTTCTTCTAGTTCATAGGTTTCAGAAACTATAATCTTAGGGAGCTAAAAAGTTGAATCCAAATGGATTTGGATTCATCAAATGTATTACGTGTTTATAATGTCTGATTACTAAACAATCTCAAAAGTCTCACTGGTATATAATAAACATTTTGTCTTAAGCCCATGGGTCTTCAGTTTGACTGTATTTAGTTGATCAAGGCTGGGCTCACCTGGGCTGCTCTGCTGCAAGGTGCCTGTGTGCTGGGGCTTTGCTCCAGTATCTAGGTCTCCTCCATGTTGTTCATTCAAGAGGCCAGGCTGATGGAAAAGAAGCTACCTGGGCATGCTCTTCCCATTTTGGGTGACAGGAGCACAAGAGGCAAGCCTAACCATACAAACAAATTAAAGCCTTAACTCAATTAATATATGCTAACATTCTACTGGCCAAAATAAACTGCATGATTCAAACTGAAATTAATGAGGTGGAGAAAAATAATCCACTTTTTCTAATGAGTTGTATTACAAACTGATAAGGCAAAATCTGTGATTAAAGACAGTGAGTGAAGAATTCAAACGATGATGCAATAAGAATGAAGACAAATACTATAAATCAGGTGCCTTGATGGTTCCTTGAGACTAAAGGGAAGTGAATGAGAGGTCAACACACACCACCACCAAGGAGAGATAGAATAAATAGAATTAGGTAGTAAATTTCAAAGATTACCCCTTCTCACCCTCCTCTAAAAGAAAACAGAAGAATAACAGTCTAGATAGAACAATAAGGCAATGTTAAGAATAGAAGCTCCCATCCTCTGGGAGGCAGCCAGAGGGTGTGTGTGACTAACTTTGTGTTAACTTTGTCCTCTGTATTTTCCTCGCAGGTATATAAACAGTATATGATCAATAGTATATACTTATTGAAAAGGATGGGTATTGACACAGGTAGATGTTAGAGGGGAGAAAATCATCAACTCTAAAGTAATTTTGCACTGAACACAAAATCCAACAAGTCTGGAAGACATCACTTTTCAAGTCTTGGAGTCCATATTGATAATTATTAGTAACCAGGAGCTAACACTGTATAACACATACTCTAAGAAGGCAGAACACATTTTAGCACATAAAGTTGTGAAGAAAGAATACAGTGGTTCTTGACAAAGTAAACATATCCCTCACCCAGAGTGCAGTGATCATTTGAAGTTTTGGTCTCTGAAGGTATGAGTGTTAGAGGAACTATGATTGGTTGGGACTTTGTAGAGCTAGGCATTATTAATAACCTCTGGGTATCAGAAGCATCCGGGGACAAGTCAATTATCATGGAAGTACTCTGAATTTTATCTCGGGGAGAGTAAGCACAGATATAAAGAAATTTTTCAAAGCAATAAGCAAATAATTATATATTTATTTACTACTATATGACCAGTATGGTTTAGTTACAATAGGGAATATGGAAGGATTATAAAACAAAGCATTCACATTCACAGGTTACATCAGAGTGAAGTTGATGACATCATTAAAGTTACCAGGCATTTAGGTGAACAGGAAACATTTAGATTATTATACTGAGGGGAGGGCAAAATACTTTGGGGAGGTACACCTAATAACCTTCAAAATTTATGGAACAATTGCCATTTCTAACTTATTTTATAATCCTATTCTTCTAGTTCACTGCATTTTTTTAGTTTTAATTTTTAAACATTTTGCATTTTTGTAGTTCATTATTGCAATAGTCATTGAATTTCAACAAACACTATGATACTACAATGAACAAAATCCCATCCATATGCAAATCCTTAGCTATTCTTCCATCAATTTTTCTGACATTTTAATCACACCAGGGCTGTTTACATATATATATATATATATATATATGTATACATATATACACATATACATATATATACTTTTTGAAAATAATCTTTCAGCAGAATCTTTTAACAGATTTAAAAATGTATAATAGCTGTATATTTTTACAAAGTCTGGTTATGGGTAACTTTCTATTCATTTTGTTCCAAATTCATTTCATGTGTACATTCATTCTATTTCCAAAATCTTTTGCTATTCCTATCTCTAAGACATTTTTACTCAGCAAGACACATCTAAAATAAATTTCATCTACATTCGCTTATATAACCAACCATATTTATAAAAGCACATTTCTTTCAAGAATTATTTAACCTTTATCCATCATCAAAATGTTCTCAAAAGTCAAATCTTGAATATGATAGAAGCATAGTTTTAAATTATTTGGCTAAACAAAAGAGTAAAAATGACTGCAACATTAAAAGTACACACACACGCGCACACATATACTACATAAACAAAATTAAAATTGACAAAATAGGAAAATACTTGCAATATATGAGGTACACAGTTAATGCCCTTAATATAGAAAGAGCTTTGAAGAATGAATCATATTAAAAAATTATACCAATAAAAATGATAAAAGACTAGACAACTCAGAGAAAGATACAAATATACTGAACCTCACTTGCTTGCATTCAAACATACAATGATGTACTAAAAATAAATTCATATATCTTTAAATGGAAAAAATATATTTCCTTAGTAACAACAGAAAGAGCAATAGTAATGAGAGCACAGATACAGAAATAGAGAAGTATAGATTAATACAAATTCTCTGAGGGCATGACGATAAACATCAAGAAGTTTAAAATGAGTATAGCCTATTATTAATAAGTCTTAGTGTAATCAGACAGTCTAGGACTCAAATTGTTGGTCTGCCATTTGCTTGTTATATAATCACAGTAACGTACTTTGTGCCATGAGTTTTAACTTACCTTTCTGTGTAATGGGGATCATAATAACACCTTACAGGATGGTTGTCAAATAAACAATAAACATATAGATCTGACAAACAATAATTACTCTTCAGGTAAAAACTGCTAGTATCTCATTATTCTCCTCTATCTCCTTATTTTCCTCTGGAACTAATTACAGATACAAACAGAGCTTAATATACAAAGATGTTAACCAAGTTATTATCTCTAACAGTAAAATAAGAGGATGTTGATTTAATACATCTTGTTGCATTCATATGGTGGGATAATACACAGCCACTTCAGTATTACTACAGAAAAAATAATAAAATTATTTAGTAAAAATAGTCAGGCCATATTGGTATAACAAAAATATCAGATTGTATAAATAATATGTTTTATTATCACAATTTTGTCTACGTGTGTATGGGATATGGGTTAGAGCAGGCATTTATGTGTGTAGGTCGTGTTTGGACATGATATGATGTGTATGCATATGTCACAGTGTGTATGTATAAGCACAGAGGAAAACCAGATGTCTATAAACATTCATTTATCCAAAAATATATAATGATACCACACTAATTTCTGGTGATAAAATTCTCAGAAAAGACAAACACAAACACAAACTTGTATAACAGCAAACAATATATTGAGAAGACAGATATTGTTAGAATAATCTCATGAAAAGATTTCAAATTGTAACTAGAATAATGCTACAAAGACATATAGAAAAGCATGTAACAGGGACATTGACTTCTAAAAGGAAGTCAGATCAGGCTTCCCTACTAAAGACAGAATGAAACTGAAATCTGAAGGAAGAACAGGATATACACAGTAAAAACTGGATGAAAGATAGCTCAGAGAATGCCCCGAGCTGGAAAAATGCAAGGGACTTCAGCGTGGTTTTAATAGATAAGCATGGTATCCAGTGAGGCTGGAGGGTCAGGTGAGTGACAGATCCCACAGGGCTTATAGGCCGTTATTAAGATTTAAGGAGGTGTTCATATAGATGAAATGATCAAAGATCTGTTTGAAAAACATTACTCTGGCTACACATTGAAGGTGAGCAAGTCAGTGAAGAGAACTGTGAAGTTATCTGAGTAATGCAAGGAAGAGATTACAGGACCCTAGATCAGGAAGGGGTTGGTAGAAATAGAATGAAGTGATGGATCTAGAAGTCACTTATAAGGCAAAACTAAAATTATATAGCAATGGACTGGATACGGAGAGTACAGAGGAAAGAAAATTATAATATCTTCCTTCTGGAGTTACGAGAAATAAAAAACAATAAGTCACTTAAGTGCTCAGTACAGGGCCAGGCACAGAAAGGGACTGATTCTGAGTGTGAAGGAGCCCATGAAGGTGGTTTATAGGACCCTAACTTGCATAATGAGAACAGTGCCACCATTCACGAGCTGGGAAATGTTGGAAGAGCATCAAGTTTCAGTAGGAAAATTATTAATTCAGTTTTACATATCCTGACCTTGAATTACCTTCAAAATATGCAAGAGCAGATGCCAATGAGGCAGCTGGATAAATTAGCCTCGTTCTGAGGAGATATCTGGATTGTACATAGATTTGGGAATTACATAAGGGGTCAATAAAGTAAAGTTAAAAGGACCTAGTAACAAGTCTTGAGCTATTCCAGATAAAAGGAGAACAATCTTGAAGAAGTGATAGAGCAGAAGTGGCTAGAGATACGGTATCATAGTAGCCAAGTGAAAAAAGAAGTGTTTCTAGAAGTATCCAACTGTAATGAATCCTGCAGAGAGCTCATGTAAGAGGCAGTTAAAAGAAATCTCACTGAAGAAAGTGACATGAAGGTCACTGGCACCCAGAGCAAGAGAGATCCATGTAGACAAGATTGGATGAGACTTGACTAGTTAAAACAGAAAATGTAGAAAACACCTTCAGCATTTTAGCTATAAAGACGAGAGGCAATAAAGAATATTAGCTAGAAGGGCACACGCTATGCAAAGAAAAGAATTTGTTTTTTAATGACAGAGATTTGGGCATATTAAGAATGGAGATTTGCTCTTAGAAGTTAAAGGCTAAATTTACAGTAATCCAGACCAGAAATAAGCTCCTTTGTCGTCAATTACTCTACAATGAAGGAGCAAGAAGTGCAATGGAGAAAAGACAGTCTCTACAATAAGTGATGCTGGGAACACTGGGCAGCCACTTGCAAAACAATGAAATCAGAACATTCTCTAACATCAGATACAAAAATAAACTCAAAATGGATTAAAGACCTAAATGTAAGACCAGGTCCTATAAAACTCCTACGGGAAAACATAGGCAGAACAGTCTTTGACAAAAATTGCAACAAGAGGACTTCCCTGGTGGTGCAGGGGTTAAGAATCCGCCTGCCAATGCACAGGTTCAAGCCCTGATCCGGGAAGATCCCACATACCACGGAGCAACTAAGCCTGTGCACCACAATTACTGAGCCTGCGCTCTAGAGCCCAAGCTCTGCAACAAGAGAAGCCATCGCAATGAGAAGCCTGCACACCACAACAAAGAGTAGCCCCTGCTCGCCGCAACTAAAGAAAGCCCGCACGCAGCAACGAGGACCCAACGCAGCCAAAAATAAATAAATTGAGAAAAAAAATCACAACAATATATTTTTGTATCCATCACGAAGAAAACAAAAGCAAAAATAAACAAATGGGACCTAGTTAAGCTTAAAAGCTTTCGCACTGCAAAGGAAACCATTGACAAAACCAAAAGACAACCTACTGAATGGGAGAAGATATTTGCAAATGATATGACCAATAAGGGGTTAATATTCAACATATATAAACAGCTCATACAACTCAACATCAAAAAAACAAACAAACCTATTAAAAATGGGCAGAAGAACTGAATCAACAGTATTCATACTGTTTGAAATAGATTGTACATATTTTAGTTTACAGGGTTAAAATCTTTCACAGGTAATTCAAGAAAAAAAATTAAATAAATTCTAGTGAAAGATATTTCAATACCTAACAATAAAAAGATGAAGTAGATGAATATTAAGGACTAATGTGTATCCTTTCCAAATGTCTAGAGCTTGGAAAGTGAAAGCTCACTGTAAGAGACTGAGATGGGACAGGTCAGAGATAAGTTGAGTATAAGGAGTATGAAGGGGGTTAAGCAAAGTTTATTTACCCTCTGAAAGAAGAACAGAGCAGACTTTGGAAAGATTTTTAAATGTATTCGAACAATTAAAAGACAGATGAAAAGAATCCCATGATATCAAGAAGGCAGTTTCACTACTATGTGACATCCAAATTGTTCTGGAGATGGTACAGTATGGTACAGCTAAACACCCCCCCCCCCCAAAAGTCAGGTACAAGGGTTTGCTCTGGTCTCTGCCAACAATAATGAGGGGCATTTGTTTGTCATTTAATTAATCTAAGCTTTAGTTTCTTTACATGTGTAATTAAAGAATTTTCCTGTATTATCTGCCTCTTACAACATTAAAATTCTTTACTTCTGCTACCAAAAGAAGAGTAAAGGTATGCTGCAAGAAAACAAAACAAAACAAAAACAAAAAAACACCGGCGTAACCTTAAGGATCTGTATAGCATGATATTATCAGAACTTTTTATTGTAGGTCCCTGTGTAACTGGGAATAAAAGCTCCACACATTCCTTGACTTAATTCTGAATAGAGGTGTGAAATGACATTCTCCAGACTTAGGGATGTGTGAAGGGCACTTCACATTTCTGACAAGCTGAGTCATTTGACTTTATCCCTTGTGTAACTTTATCCATTAAAATCCTATCTCTTGTGCACATAATTTTACAACTACATACAATTTAAATACTCTGAATAAGACAGCTAGTCATTTTTAAAAAAAATTTTTTTAATGCTATTCTTGTCTGCTTACGTTCTTTTTATTTATGTATGTATGTATGTATGTATGGCTGTGTTGGGTCTTCGTTTCTGTGCGAGGGCTTTCTCTAGTTTTGGCAAGCGGGGGCCACTCTTCATCGCGGTGCGCGGGCCTCTCACTATTGCGGCCTCTCTTGTTGCGGAGCACAGGCTCCAGACGCGCAGGCTCAGTAGTTGTGGCTCACGGGCCGAGTTGCTCCGCGGCATGTGGGATCTTCCCAGACCAGGGCTTGAACCCGCGTCCCCTGCATTGGGAGGCAGATTCTCAACCACTGCACCACCAGGGAAGCCCCAGATAGTCATTTTAAGACTTTTTTAATGTGATCTATGTTTAAACCAACAAAACGCTACAACAGAGTATCAGTAAATAATGAATTTTAAAAGCTAACACATGTATTTCTTGAAGTAAACATGTTAAAATAAGCATGTAAAAAATACTGAATGGATGACATATAAAGTAATTATGAGTAAATACATCTATTCGTCTTTGGAATTTTTATTTTCTAGTAAGTATTAAAACTGGTTTGGCTTTATGCATGAAATAATGATTAACTTTGAGAGTCACATTATATTTATGTATTTTTAAATAGGGCTTTACTTTGATTTCATTATATATAAATGAATAAAATTCTGTGGTGCTTCTTCTCAGCTATGTTTCATAGAACTGGGTAAATTCTGAAATTTTGGAAGAGGAATCCACTTCCATTCTTAACAATTATCTCGTAACTTTGTAAACTATATACTGTTTGAAAGTATATACTTTAAAATTTTCTTAAGATTATGTATCAGGACCAGAATCTTGCTCTTAGCCTTAAATTCGTTCTTGAAGAGTTTAAATTAGTTCACTTCTATAGCTCCAAGTAAATTTACTCAACATTTCCTCTGGTGACCCACTGAAAACTTTTCTAAGCTGCAACTCATGCCTTTAGTGGTCAAGGCTATGCTCTGCTCACCAGGCATCACTCATGGGATGACTTTCTTCCTTCATGCTAAGTATCCGATACTATTGCACTGTAACAGTTACTATGCATATCATTGATACGAAAGGTACATATATCTAATGGAAAGGACTAGGATCATAGGAACAGATATTATATTTTAGTTTTTCCAATAAAGCACTCTATGACCTTGGGGAAGACATTTAAGTTCTCTGCTCCCCTACTGTTTTTAGTAAAGATTAAGTGTTTTCTGAAATCCCATTCCCTCTAAAGTTATAGGATTCTACATTTTTTGAGTATATTATATTTATGATGATTAATTCCATAATATCAAAGATTTCCTTGTTTACACGTATTTTGATGTTGTTATATGTAGACACTGTACTAGAATAAAACAAAAACTGTGAAATAACCAGCAACTTCAATATTCACATACAACACTCCAGGTAACATAACAAAACATACAGTTATCTTGGTTCAGTGAGATAAGCTATGAAATTTTTGAGTGGTAAGAGCCATTGGAATTAGGAAGTATCTACTAATTCAGAATATAAAAATTTTGATATAGTTTCTGAATGTTTTCCTTGTTTACTTCACTTGGGAAACATTATTTTTGAACTTCAACAAAGAGGTTTGATAAATAACATTTACAGTGATTAAAAATCATTCACCATACAAATGAATTTATTTACAAAATGGAAGTAGAGTCACAGATGTAGAAAGCAAACTTACGGTTACCAGGGATAAGGGGAAAGGGATAAACTGGTAGGTTGGGACTGACATATACACACTACTGTATATAAAATAGATAACTAATGAGAATCTGCTATATAGCACAGGGAACTCTACTCAGTACTCTGTAACGGCCTATGTGAGAAAGGAATCTAAAAAAAAGAGTGGATATATGTATAAGCATAACTGATTCACTTTGCTGTACACCTGAAGCTACCACAACATTGTAAATCAACTATACTCCAATAAAAATTTTTAAAAAATCATTCACTCAATTTAAGGAACTTTATAACGATCTACAGTTCAATTTTGCTGAAAATTCTGCATCGGCATATGACAATTGGGACTTATAATAAATTTTTCTGGTAATTATTTTACTTTTTTATGTGCATACTATACATTTATCCTGCCAAGAATGCTAGGAAGAAATTCAAAGTAAACGTCAGTAAAGCTATCTTCTCCAGAATTTTGGATGAGTAGGATGGTTTGGATAGCTGTGTCTTCTGGATATTTGAGGGTATATAACATTCAGCAACAAAGGAAAGAAAACAAAAAACTTTTAACCTAGTTTGAATACAAACATTGAATATATTATGTACTCATTTGATGTTTTTTGAAAAATCAGGGAGTTACAAACATTAAGTAAACTTGGGCTTGATTATGCCAAGTCATCTTTGTTTATGAATGAATGTAGCTTTCTGCAGCACAGTGGTGTTTGTAGCACCCCGTGTAGGTCTCTATGTCTCCGCATTAAGTACAGACTATAATGCTTCCAGATGTTTCCTTAAAATATGTCTAAATTATATATATATATATACACATATAAATGTACATATACATGTATGTGTGTGTGTGTGTGTGTGTGTGTGTGTGTGTGTGTGTGTGAATATACATGGGTAGGGGGGACGGGGCAGGGAGGGAAAGATCTCTATGTTTCCTTTATGGCAGGGTATATAATCTCAATTCCCTCTAATTAAAATAATAAAGCATACAATGCAAAGCGAAACAGTGTCTGATACACAGCAACTACTTTATAATTGTTGGTTATCATTATTACTATTAAATAACTATGGAAAGTTTATATCAATCCACTCATTTATTTTTAATCTATTGTTCTGCTGTAAATACAAATAAACACACAAACAACTCTGAACTATGTTGAAGATGATTAGTTTTGGAGTAAAAAAAATCCTGGGTTTAATGCTGGGTATGTTAATTACTAGCTGTGTTAGATTCATTATCCTTGTTATCCCTCTGAACTTCTGTTAGATATCAAGTAGGAACAATAATATTTACCTCACAGATTTATAAGAAATAAATAAAAAATCAATGTGATAAAAATACATGAAATGGTCTAATAACATAGAAGGCATTCAATAACAGCTAGCTGAACCTGAAATCAGGAAATAAGGTTGTTTCTTGAACTACAAACATCTGTAAACATTCACAACATTCCAGGTCATATGTTCTGCATAGCTCATCGCAGAGACAGGGCCCACCTCCATTAAGAAGCCCATAATTGAATCTGATTACTGTAACTGAGACAGCAGAGGGAGGAGTATATTAGAATCTACTCTGGGGCAAGAGACTGTCTTTACTATTCTAAAAAATCATTTACATTATTATAATAAATAATTTTGCTTGAAAAAATAAATTCATTATATCTAATAAAAAATAAACCTCTGCAAAATTCTCTCTCCTATGGAAAATAAAAAGAAAATAGAGTGAGACAGTAGCCTGAGTAAACTCTACAGTTAATATGATAGACAAAACATTTCTTAGTTCAGAACCTACTGAAAAGGTGAATAAACTTATATCGCAATTGCTGGGAAAGCTGGACAGCCCCATGTAAATCAATGAAGTTAGAATACTACCTCATACCATACACAAAAATAAACTCAAAATGGCCAAAGGACTTAAATATAAGACATTACACCATAAAACCCCTAAAAGAGAACATATGCAAAACATTCTCTGACATAAATCATAGCAATATTTTCTTAGGTCAGTCTCCCAGGGCAACAGAAATAAAAGCAAAAATAAATAAATGGGATCTAATCAAACGTAGAAGCCTTTGCACAGAAAAGAAACCATAAACAAAATGAAAGACAACCTATGGATTAGGAGAAAATAGTTGCAAATGGTGCAATCAACAAGGGCTTAATTTCTAAAATATACAAACAGCTCATACAACTCAATATCAAAAAAAACTAATCAACCCAATCAAAAATGGTCAGAAGACCTAAACAGATATTTCTACAAAGAAGACATACAGATGGCCAAGAGGCACATGAAAAGATGCTCAACATCTCTAATTATTAGAGAAATGCAAATCAAAACTACAAAGAGGTGTCACCTCACACTAATAAGAATGGCCATCATCAAAAAGTCTACGAATGAATAATAAATGCTGGAGAGGGTGTGGAGAAAAGGAAACCCACTCTCCTACACTGTTGGTGGGAATGTAAATTGGTGCAGCCACTATGGACAACAGTATAAATGTTCCTTAAAAAACTAATAATAGAGCTACCATATGATCCAGCAATCCCATTCCTGGGCATATATCTGGAGAAAATTCTAATTCAAAAAGATAACATGCACCCCAAAGTTCACAGCAGCGCTGTTTACAACAGCCAAGACATGGAAGCAACCTAAAAGTCCATTGACAGATGAATGGATAAAGAAGATGCGGTGTGTATATACACAACACACACACACACACACACACACAATGGAATATTACTCAGCCATCAAAATGAATAAAATAATGCTATTTGCAGCAACATGGGTTGACCTATAAATTATCATACTAAGTAAGTCAAACAAAGACGAATATCACATATCATTTATATGTGGAATCTAAAAAATGATACAAATGAACTTATTCACAAAATAGGAAAAGACTCACAGACATAGAAAACAAACTTATGGTTACCAGAGGGGAAAGGGCAGGAGGGGAGGGGAGGATAAATTAGGAGGTTGGGATTATCAGAGACAAACTACTATATACAAAATAGATAAACTACAAGGTCCTACTATAAAGCACAGGGAACTATGTTCAATATCTTATAATAAACTATAATGGAAAATTATGAAAAAAGAATATACATATAGTTATAAATATGTATAACTGAATCACTTTGCTATAAACCAGAAAGTAATACAACATTGTAAATCAACTATACTTCAATAAAAAAAATAAAAATTAAAAAATGACAAAAATGAAAAAAAAAAAACTTTAGGAATATATACGTAGACATTCTACAATATTTTTTATCTAGTTCTTGTCAACTATAAAAGTACTGAGTTTGGGAGACACAAACTTTGGTTTGGCAAAAGCTCAGATCATAATTCCTTTTTGGCTTTTAGTCGTGATGAAGGAGACTGTAATCATCTATTTGTTGATACTTGCTATGTGACCAAAGACAAAATGAAAAAAATGTTATTTGGTTTGGGCTTGGTGATCATCACTAAACTGGATGTTCTCTTTGAAACTGTGTTGAAATTATTCAAAGGAAAGATATTTAATTTGAAAACAACATTGGAGAAGCACTGATGGTGTTCTACAAATTTTAATGAAACCATGACCAGGAAGTGGTTCACTAACAACTGAATTAGATTTAGAGGCTCCTAATTAGCTCTAAAAAATGGCCCTCTCCCTATCAAGATACAAAGTATGTGAAAAAAGAGTGCCAAATATCAAATAACAGTCCAAAAAGTCCTCCCTGTGCTCCATAACTGTGGTCTATGTGTTGCCAAAGAGATACATACTTGGCCAGATCAAAAAATGAAATGGACATTCTACATGGTACTTGGAACATGAGGTGGGGGTGAGGGAGGAGATCATGCGACTTCTTAAGTACTGTCATGTTCTGCAGCACTTTTACTTGACAGATACATTTTACACTTTAAATATATCCACACTGAAACTTCAAGGGACAACCATCAATATTTTTGCTTATTTTATATATTAAAAAAATTTGAACTAAAATGCAGCCCTAGGCACAGAAAACTGGTGTTTAAAAAAAGGTTCATATTCTAGACTTGCTAAATGAGAGTAAAGCTCCTAAAAATGATTTCATGGGAGAAAAAAATATATATTATCTACTCTATATCAAAGATGAATTTAGGTGGCAATATTTTCATTGTGATATGACTAAAAAATATATTTTGAATCTTGTGAAGAATCCTTTTCTCACTGACCTTCACTCTTTCAAAGATAATATGCAGGAGGGTTTTCAGATTTCAGTTTCAATTCATTTGCCAATATATATTCTAGAAAATCACTTTAGAGAGAATCTAGGTAAAATACCTGTCTGCTTACTATAAATTCAGTGAGCAGGCTTTTGGGGTCTCTGTCTCATTTATACCAATACAGCTTTCAGAATGTTTTTTCTCTGTATTTCTGAAATGAAAAATGAATCACCCCAGTAGATTTGAATGTGAAAGTGACTGCACTGTCCTTAATGTTCTACCTCATCCATGATATAAATTCAGAAGCCTCAGGTAGAAATTCTCAAAGACATTGCATACTGCACACAATTTCATTTACCTTAAACTTTAAATTTAGGCTTCAACTACATATGGCTAAGATGTTGATTTATTTCAATTCAGATATTAAGTAACTAAATCCTTATCTAGCTGATGAGAAAGAAGCCAATCACTCATACTTTACAAATGTATATGCTTGTTTTAATTTTTAAATTAGTGTCTCAGAATTTACTTGTTCAGTCACTGAAAAGTTTCATGGTATTTTGGAAAAGTTAATACAACTCTAAAGAACAGGGACTCTGATATTCAAATGGCTTTAAATAGTGAAGCCTTGTATCTGGTAGTTACTAGCTGTTTCGCCATAAACAAATGACTTTTATAGATAGATAGATAGACAGGTTGATAGATCGACAGAATGATAAAGATAACACATTAAACAGGAATTTGTTCAGGCTTAATAAAATAATTTATGTTAAAAGTACTTAGTAAACTGTAAACTATTACATAATTTATCAGTTGTTATTGACCTTTTTTTTTTTTCCAGTCAGATAAAGTAGAAAGTAGATATTTGTTCTAAAATAAGTTATTCAAACGTCTTGGGTCAAATGTCTCTAGAATTTCTGTTTAAAAAAGAAGGAAACATTTTGCCTTTCAATCTTTATCAATGGAAAACATTTCACTCAATCTCAAAATATAATTTCCACAGATATTTTATTGGGTAGAGTATATTTTAAAAGCTCTAAAATAAGAATATTGTTGTAATGGAAAACAATGTTTAGTATCAACATTGAATAGGCAAAAGCATACTCCTGTAATCAGACATACTTAGACATGCAGCTAAAGAAAATATACCTCTGGGAGAAACTGTGACTGCTGTTACTATTCTCAAACAAATATGGAACTCAAAAGTACCTATTTCAGTGCTGATATTAAATGTCTCACCATGTTCCCATTATAAACCCTTCTTTTAGGAGTTTATAATGGGCCATAAAAATTCACTTCAGGCACTACTTAGCATCCAAAAAAGCTATTACAGCCTCCTGGGAAAATAGTAAGAATATTTATAGAATGTATACATATAAATATTGATATATTATGTTTACTTATTTTTAAAAATGCACTCGTGACAACTAATCTCCTTTATCAATTTGCTGAATCATATTACCTTCTTCAGTTCCATTAACCTAAAAGGAAAAATACGATTAAATTCAGTGTCCTTTCAATTGTTTCTAAATATGATTAATCTAGTGTCAACAAAGTACTACTTCAGAATTTGCTTTCTGGCCTCTAGAAAAATCAAGAGAAGGACCAATCCCCTTCAATGGGAATAAACTCATATTTTTTTTGAAGTTTATTTATTTTTTTTTTGAAGTTTATTTTTGTGTCGTTATTGTTGAGCACTGCCGTTGCAAAACTTGTATGCAAACAGAAACTCTGTTATTCTATTAAATAAATGAAGAGACATAATAGGAAATATATATATTGTCTTTAGATGATTACTTTAGAATCAGAAAAACTTGAAATTCATAAACATTTTATTCAGGTAAAAGACCATCCAATTTTCCCACAGTCACTCACATACAGCACCAAGGTAACAAAGAGAACTCCCAGGCTTTATTTATTTCAAATATCAAAGGACCCTCTTGAAAAGAAAATGCCTTTGTTGTATTTTATTTGATAGTACAGTTTTAAGATTCTATTTCTCTCACAGAATATTTTTAATCTTAACTGCTAAAAAGTTCTCCCATTAAGACATTTTTAGTGCTTAATGCCGTGTTATTCATGTATGAGTTTGGGCCATTAAAAATTCTATGGATAGAATAGAATCTTCAAAATCTAATAATAATGATGATGATGATTAATAACAATACAAGGAATACTAATAGCAAGCACCTTTTATTGAGTACTTTCTATATCTCTGGTACAGTGTTAAAGTTCTTTATATTCATTATCTCATTAAATTACCAAAATAACTCTATGAGGTCAATGCATATTTTGATGGGAAAACGGGGCTCTAGGGTACAAAATGACTGATACAGTATTGTATAGCTAAACACTGGAAAATGCTGGGACTCAAATTTTATTCTGAGGATAAAGCCTGTATTTCATGATCATGCTCTACCTATCTCTCTTCTAGAAGAACACCATTATGATTTGGTAAATTAAAGGTCCTAACAATAGGAACAGTACAGCTGATCCAAGTAATAGATGGATAACTAGATGACAAGATAGCCAGATGGCCAGACAGTAAATAATACAATATCTCTTTGTGATTTTCAAATTCATAATATATTTTTGTCATTCTAGAAATCAGTCTTTAAGTTTATTACACACCTTTGTATTCCAGTCTGAAAGGTAAGATGAAAAAAAATGGCCTATCTTTAAAATAACTGTCGAAAAGAATAATGCTATTGACCTTTTGAAATCAGCAATGGAATATTAATTACATGAACACTAATAAAATTATCTGACATTTAAGAAGTTTTAAATGGCTTCATAACTCTTACACTTTTAGTCTTTACCAAATAGGTGCTCAAATATCATCTGGTCCATAATTAGTATATAAAAGCCAATGAATCTAGTTATGCATAAATTTTTTATTTAACTGTGTAATTACTCCTTAGTAGTTCATTAAATTGGTTTGGAAATATTTTGAAAGAATTAGTAATAGGTTTGCATCTTTCAACTCACAAGAATGTTATTCCATATAAAGCTGAACTAAAATTCAGAAAGGAGAATTTCTGAAAAAAGTTAACTGAAATCGTTGACATTTCACACAATGATGATTACATCTAAACCACTGACATACATTTAACATTTATAACTGCTCCAATCTTTGAATCTGGTACATGGAAATAAATTGAAAATAAAACTCTTGATCTCTTCCTCATCAATCTGGTTCTCCTATAATATTCTCCCCTTAATAAATGGTTCCTCTACTCTTCTAGTTGTTCAGGCCTAAATTTTAAAATTTACTACTATTTCTCTTTCATACCCCACATATAATCAATCAGTGAATCCCATTAATATCACCTTCAAAACATATCCAGAATCCAGCCTCATCTCATCCCCTTCACTCACCACCATCACAGCTTACTCCAACCAGCATCACTCCCTACCTAGACTCGGTGACAGTCTCCTAACCGGTCTTGCCACTTAAATCCTTACTCCCATTCAGTCATCATTCCATGCAGAAACCAGAGTTGACCTGGTACAACCTGCCAAACCCCACCAATCAGTAAAACCTAATCCTCATCACTGTCTATGAGGCCGTAAGTGGCCTGGATATCTGCTCTTCTGTCCTCATTCTCCCCACCCCCATTTTTCCTTTTGCTCACTCTGTTCCTACCTCATTGCCTCCTTGCCTTGAATATACCAAGCCTGGATTTGTTCCTGGACCTTCATACCAGTTCTCCTCGCTGCTCAAAATACTCTTCCCTCCAGATCTTCTGTATGTCACATCCCCTTCCTTTTTCTAAGTTTCTGCCCAAATGCCATTTAGCAAAAAGCCTTCTTTGACCTCCCTTACATAAAAGAGTTAAGCTCCATCAACTCTCTATCTGGAAGCTTTATTATATTAATATTCCAGGCACTCTGCTAAATGTATTATTTACACTATCTCATAATGTTCAGAACAATTCGAAGAAGTAGGTTTTATTCTTTCTCTTTCAACCAGAAGACTGGAGAACTTAAGTAACTTTCTAAAATTTACACAATAATCTAGACATGCGGCTAAGATTCAAACTGGGTCTCCAGATTCTTCAGCCCTTGCTCTTTATCAACTACCCAATTCTGTTTATTCTTCAGAATTCTCCCAGTTTTACTGGTACCAATACCAGTTTCATGTGTAGTCCTCATATGTAGTTTCATGAATTACCTAACCCAAATTACCTGTAGGCATTTGAGAAGGTTGTTCAGTCTACTTTTGGCAATACAAGCTCATTGCAATAGAAATTTGCTATTTGTGTATTAAAGGGTAAAACTGGACTTAGAAATCTGTATACTAGCTGAATGATTTGAAGCCATGCAATCTGCATGTGAGATATATGAAATCAAAATCTGATGCTTTACTGTATAAATAAACTTCCCCTAGAATACAGTAGGAGGTCAATAAATGTTTGTTAAATGAATGTATGAATGGATGGCATGACTTCATCACATAAGAAAGCCATCCATCACAATAATTAAGGGCACAGAGGGAAATAATAAGCCTTTGCAAAATGACTTGACTAAAAGATCTTACACCTTACCCCATCACCCCTCTGCCCTGCCTCAGATTTAAGTGATTTCTTGGTAATGAAGTATTCCAGTCATTTCTCCTCAAACTATGAGTAAAGACAAACTATTAAGCAGATTACAGATCCTCATGAAAGCTATCACCGAGGCTTGAGTTTAAAGTTTGTTGAATCTAGTACAATTACTTCTACCAACTCTGTATTAAGCAATACTACTATTGAAACTTTATTTTTACTTAAGGACAGTCATACCTCTAAATCTGTTTGTTTCATCATTGTTTTATTGTTTAATGACTGAAAAATTACCTGATCTTTTTTATAAAAAAGTGATTTGAAACAAATCTATCTGCAGAAAGAAAAAAAAAATGTAAGGATTCAAGGCCTGAAATAATTAAATATTTCTTATATCACTAAAAGGTATCATTTAAGAGGCTTCCCAACTTAAGGTATTTAAGCCTTTTCCTTATTCTTTATTTATTTTACTTTAATTCGATCTATTCAAGTTTCCATTCTCTTGCATTTGTTTCGGCTTGAATTGTTTTATAATATTTTATTTCTGTTCGACAGTTTAGTTTGAATAACTCACATATCTCCAATGTGAAAATTAAAACTGACCATAATGTTCATATAAACACTAAAACAATGGTTAATATAAATCGGTGACCACTTTGCTGTTTCTAATGATAAAGTTGTCCCTATGAATTATTTTATTATGCATATTTACATGAATCTTGACATCTTAGATCCAATTCTTCTCAATAAGGATTGATTAAATGCAGCTGGCTAAGACAAAGGAACTAAGTACTTTCATTTCTCAAAAGCACTTATTTGAACAACTTTCTTGAAGTCTCTGTATGAAGACTTTTCTGACTTGCTTATGATTTCAACTAAAATTTTAACTAAGATAAATTAAAATAGTTAAGCTTATAATAAATTACTTTATATACTATAATAAATAATAATAAATGTACTTCATATATTATTAAATAAATTTAAACACCTATATTTCCTCATTATTTAAATTTAAATTATTTAAATAAAGTTGTTAAAGAGAAACAAGTGACCCAAAATGGAGTCACTTATGCTTAGCCCCATCAAGACTTAATACCTAACCTAACTGCAGTTTTGTTTTAGCCTCTCCCAGTAGAATTTTAAACCTATCAGTCTGGAATTTCCTGATCCATATTAGTGAAATAATCTGCCTGATAAGACCCCTGTACTTCCTGTTCCCTAAGGGAAGGTGATCTTGTCTGAAACAATCTGTTCTTTTACTTTTGCTAATACCCCTCTTGTCTCACCCTGTTTCTGCCTATAAAAGCCTTCCATTTTGTACAGCACCTCCCAGTGCCCTTCTACTTGCTAGATAGGATGCTGCCTGATTCATGAATTGCTGAATAAAGCTGATTAGATCTTCAAATTCACTCAGCTGAATTTTCTTAAACAAAATCTATTAACTTTTCAGCTTCTATTTGTTTTTATTTACATTTTCATTTGTTTTATAAATAATATTTATAGAATTTAATTATCAGTCTTATTAAATTACTTGTATGCAACTTGTAGTTCTTTCATTATAGTATTGTTAGGAATGTTTTTTGCATGTTCAAAAATATTTGTGTCCAAGCAACATTTTAGCTGGTTAAAAATTTGGGGGCTCACTCTTTACATATTTAAGAATTTTGTAGGTAAATTTTCCTACTATCTTCTAAAAATGAATACTTTTTGTGACAAGTCTGAGACCAACCAAAAATCTTTAGGATCAACTTGAAATTTTTGGCCCAGATACTCCAGAGAGTCTTTTTCTGTATTTCAAACCTAATGTAATATGATATGTTTTAGTGTTGGTCATTTCATTTTAAACTGTCTTTAAACACATTTGGCCCTTTAAAACTATAAATTCAAATTTACATTCATTTCTGGAAACTTTTTAAAGTATATATTTGTATTAATTTTTTTTTTAATGTATGCAGTTGTTTTCTTTCAGGACATCAATTTTGTATTGGTTTATTCATTTGTTCAACTGGCAATTAGCAATAATAAGGACTTACTGTTGTTGTGCACTAGGCACTGACTGTTCTAGACTCTGTTTTATAACCTTTTCTGTGTATGTATGTATGTGTGTGTGTATGTGTATATATATATGTGTATATATATATATATATATATATATATATACACACACATATATATATATACATGATGGAAAAACTTTTCACTACAGTCTTATTCAGTTCCACTTTTATTTCATTTCAGTTTGCTTTGCTTAATCAATTCTGTTCTCTGCATCCCTTACTCCTTCCATCAGTGCCTTTTTGTGCTACTCTCATTTTGGCTTCATTTCTGTAATTGTTTTATATACATCTTTCATGCCTTTCTTAATTTCCCTCTTCCAGTTCAGATTTTATCTTTGTACATCCTGAGATATTGAATTTTTCCCTTGACTTGTTGCACTGAGGCTTTTGATAGGCCTGGGTGAGTGGATGTTTCATGATAATAAGACAGATGTGATTACTTTCTGCTCATGCAATATTTTCCTGCTGGGTTTTCTCAGCCTGTATTTTTCTCCCTTTTTCTATTCCTGTATCATTGTATAGTCTGTACTGGTACATTTTCTTCATTATTCATCTTAAATGAAGTATTTACTTCATTTGGACCATGGGGATGAGTTGCAGATTCTACTGCAGAAGAGCAGAGACCTTTTTGTCCTGATTTAGAGAAAGCTTGTTAGGGCAGAAATAGATATTTATGTAAGCGTGTGCATGTATGCATTTGTGTATTACATTATAAACCCCCTCCTCCTTTAATCTTGATAGTTACTGATTCAGATTAAGGGAAGACCTGAGAGCAAAAGAAATTGAGCCTTGTAGCCAGAGACCTTCAGAGAATTAATAACCAGGACAGTTGTCTTGGGAAGGAAAAAATCTATTTTGATAGGAAAAATAGGAATTTTTGTGTTATTAATGATAGTAATTTATGAATGCTATGGATGTCTTTAATCCTTGTCACATGTAATAAATATCTTAAAGATATTTAATATACATATTAAAGACATTTAATAACCTACACTTCACCCTGGGACTTTTCTACTTTCTGATGGGTTCTAGAGTACATAAGAAAACCTATTTGGGGGAAATAACGGCAAGCCTACTAGTTTTAACACATATTGTTCTGGCTTCCCTTAGTAAGCCATTGGTTTTACTCATTCTTTGCCTTTTCTACACTTCTTACTTTCATTCTTTCATTGTTGGGTTGGCTTAGACTGTATTTTGTTGTTAAAGTATGCGAAGTCCTTTTTTTGGCTGATTTTGGCCCCTGGCAGGATGATGGTTAGCTTGCACTTCCACATATCAATGGCACCTTTCTGAGAAAAATGAAGTAAGACTCAGAACAAGACCTACGCCTTTATATCCTAATATACACTAGTCTTTTAAAAATATTTCACATTCCTACCACTTCTATTTAACATAGTATCAAAAGTCCTACATAGCTATCAGGCAAAACACAAATAAAAGGCATCAAAACTGGAAGGGAAGAAGTAAAAGTGTCACTATTTGCAGATGACATCATACCATATATAGAAAACCCTAATGTCTCCACCAAAAGACTATTAGAACTGATAAATGAATTCAGTAAAGTTGCAGAATATAAGATTAATAAACAGAAATCTGTTGCTGTTCTATTCACTAATAATGAACTATCTGAGAGAGAAAGACAAAGAAACAATCCAGTTTAAAATTGCATCAAAAACTAAAAAACCCAGGAATAAACTTAACCAAGGAGGTGAAAGAAAGACCTGTACTCTGAAAAACTATGAAAAACTATAAAACACTGATGAAGGAAACTGCAGATATAAAGAAATGGAAAGATATCCCATTTTCAAGGACTGGAAAAACTAGTATTTTAAAATGTCCATACTACCCAAAGAAATATATACATTTAATGCAATCCCTAACAAAATAGCCACGAAATTTTCCACAAAACTAGAATGATCCTAAAATTTATATGGAACCACAAAAGATCCTGAATAGCCAAAGCAATTTTGAGAAAAAAGAAAGTTGAAGGTGTTACACTTCCTTACTTCAGACTATGCTACAAAGCTATAGTACTGGCACAAAAACAGACACATAGATCAATGGAACAGAACAGAGAGCTCAGAAATAAACCCATGCACTTATGGTCAATTAATCTACAACAAAGGAAGCAAGCATATACAATGGGGAAAAGACACTCTCTTCAGTAAGTGGTGGTGGGAAAATTGGACAGCTGCATGTAAAAGAATGAAGTTAGTACATTTTCTCATACCATATACAAAAATGAACTCAAAATGGATTAAAGACCTAAACGTAAGACTGGAAACCATAAAACTCCTAGAAGAAAATGTAAGCAGAACACTCTGTGATATAAATTGCAGGAATATTTTTTTGGCTCTGTCTCCTTAATCAAAGGAAACAAAAATAAAAATAAACAAATGGGACCTAATTAAATATAAATGCTTTTTGCACAGCGAAGGAAACCATTGACAAAACGAATACACAACCTACTGAATGGGAGAAAATATTTGCATAGGATATGACCTATGACCAATAAGGGGTTAATACCCAAAATACATAAACAGATCATAGAACTCAATATCAAACAAACAACTCAATTAAAAAATGGGCAGCAGACCTGAATAGACATTTTTCCAAAGAAGACATACAGATGGCCAACAAGCAAATAAAAAGATGCTGAACACAACTAATCATCAGAGAAATGCAAATCAAAATGACAATGAGATATCATCTCACACCTGTCAGAACGGCTATCATCAAAATGAACACAAATAACAAGTGTTGGTGAGGACATGGAAAAAAGAGAACCTTAGTACAGTTGTGGTGGGAATGTAAATTGGTGCAACCACAGTGGAAAATAGCATGGCCATTCCTCAAAAAACTAAAAACAGAACTACCATATGATTCAGCAATTCCACTCCTGAGTATACATCCAAAGAAAAGAAAATACTAATTCTAAAAGATGTATGCAGCCCAATGTTCATAACAGCATTATTTACAATAGCCAAGATATGGATGTGACCTACGTGTCCATCAACAGATGAATGGATAAAGATGATGTGGTAAATATACACAATGGAATACAACTCAGCCATAAAAAAGAATGAAAATTTGCCATTTGCAACATGGATGGACCAGATGGTACTGTGCCTAGTGAAATAAGTCAGAGAGAGAAAGACAAATACTGTATACTATCACTTATATGTGGAATATAAAAAATACATGAATGCAGACGTCCCCTGCAGTCCAGAGGTTAACACTCCATGCTACTCTCAATGCAGGTGGCACAGGTTCGATCCCTGGTTGGGGAACTAAGATCCAACATGCTGCACAGTGTGACCAAAAAAACAACAAAAAAGAAATCTTTGGTATGGCCAAAAAATTAAGTAAAATAAATGAATGAATATAACAAAACAGAAATAGATTCACAGATACAGAGAACGAACTAGTGGTTACCAGTGGGGAGAGGGGAAGGGGAAGGGGCAATGTAGAGACAGGAGATTAAGAGATACAAACTACCATACGTAAAATAAATAAGCTACAAGGATACATTGTACAGTACAGGGAATATAGTCAGTATTTTATAATAACTTTAAATGGAATATAATCTATAAAAGTATTGAATCATTATGTTGTAATTAAAAAGTGAAAAAGTGGCTGAATAACAGGAATTTAATTGGATCAACCTAATCTTCAGGATAGATGTAAACTGTGCTGCTGAAAATGTTTGGAAATTCAAACTACTCTACTTCAACTCTCTGAAACCATTTCATGAACTAAAAGGAACAATCTGATAGCTCTTACATGGTAGACTTTTACATTATCTTCAGATAACATTAAGTACTTACTTTCTTTAAGGCAATGCTGTAGCAGCCTTAATCGTTAAGCTTTATCTATAATTATTAACCACAAATTTTCTGACAATATTTTAAATAGTTTTATACTTAATCCAATAATTAAATTGATTAAGTTATACATATATTACTAAAGTATTGATAAATTCTTGAGGAAAAAGATGTATATATTGATTTATATGAGATTGCTCATAAAAATTATACTGAAGCAAAAATAATTTATATGTATGTAATCATGGGAAGGCCACATGAATACATGGTATGAGAGATCATGTCTTTATTATGCTCTTCACTTGCACATTTATATTACTACTTATAAGTGTACATTTTGCAATGTCTTGACATTTGTTAACTGTGAAAGGCTATGCCAGATATGCTTCAGTGGAAAATGCAAGTGCTTGCCCAGAAATATAAAAATGATGATGTCTCTTCTCCTAATAGTTACATATTTTTATTTCTGTTGATAAAAACAGACTTCAATATGCTTTCATATATGCATGCAAAATTCCCAGTTTGCAAAATCCGTTGCAATTATTGGTTTCTCGCTAGTAGGTAAAGAAATTGCTACCATCAAATCAGAAATATTTCCCTTTGTAACTTTCTGTCCTTGTTGTTGCACTATGGCTCCTATAAAAGGTTCTCTTTGTCACTTTGACTATGAATTGATACAATTTTCAAAAGAGAAAGTAATGAGAAGTCCATATAATAACCCTTCCTTGAGTCATGTACTTATGTACCACCACCACGTCCTTTCAGTGAAAAATCGGGCTGCAAACACTACCAATGTGTGTGGCAGTCTTTTCCAAATGTCTTTGCTCTTTCAGGAAATACTTGTAAATTGATTCAGCCCCAAACTGTTTCCAACTCTTCTCTGTTTCTTATTCGTGATTCGACTACGTCCCCAGGTTTGGTCTGTGGCTCTCATGTCCCGAAAGATTTTCAATTCCCCTTCATGGCCTTTGGCTTTAATTCTACCCACTAGATTTCTTGGCTTGCTACTACTTTTAAAAGGTATATACAGAAATTGACCTCTATGAGCCAGTCAATTAACCATAATCACCCAAAGAAGGAATTTCAGGAGTGGTTCCCATGTGCTTCCACCTAATGCCAAAGTTTTGATTTCTTTAGCCTTGCTCTGATTTCATTTCCTCCATTTCCCTCACCTCATACTTCCCTTTCCATCTCTCCTCCTCCTTCCTTTACTACAGTCTGCTCCAGAGCCATTTTTCTTTCTCAAGTGACACATTCCAGATGTGCCATCTAGGAGGTATAAGGAAATATGAAGCCCAGAAACCAGTCCTAGAGAAGAAAATCAAATGCAGCGAATGGAAGGAACTCCAATAAGCACAGATAGAAAGAGCACATGAGTACAGTGGATGTTTTGGTGATCTTCCCAGTTCCCACCTTTGAAGACTAAAGTTTTCATTCCTTTTTTTTTTTTCAACTTTAACCATTACCTTCTTTCATGTATTTATTTTTATTTTTTTTAAACATCTTTATTGGAGTACAATTGCTTTACATGTTGTCCTAGTTTCTGCTGTATAGCGGCTGGAAATACTGACAGCTGACAACAGCTGGGCAGGGAAGAACCTCTTAGGCCTACATCATAGCTTCTCCCAGGGAAGAAGATAACTGGTCAATCCAAGACAAAAAAGTTTCACCCTTTGCTTTAAGAATGATTCTCATGGGCCATTCCTGCTGTAGAGCTCTCCATGGGATCAGCTGAAGCCTTTTTGAGATTTAATTAAAATTCAATTCTTCCCAATCCAATTTCTTTTGTTCCCCCACCAATGTTGATACCAATGCATTTCCTGTAAACAAATCTCCATTTCAGAATTTTTTTTCCTAGGGAACTTGACTTGAAACTATAGGCTTTGGGGTCAGAGAAATCTGGGTTTGAAACCAAGCACTTTTAACTTGCTCTGTGACCTTGGGCTTTTTAGTTTCCTCAGCTTCTATCAACAAAAAATGGTAACATGAATGCAATGGTATTGTATTTTATGAGAATGACGTCATGGACTTGTGTAACCTGACTATCTGAAAAAAATGACTTAAGTGAAAAATTAAATAATATATTTAAAACACATCATTTTGCAGAAGCGATCCTCAATAATTAAAAAAAAAATCCCTTTCTAACTTAGAGAGGTTGAAGAAAATCAGAGGGCAATCAAACACATATATTGATAGTTAATTAAAAACAACTAATTACAATTTTTGGAATATAAGATAAGATAGTCATCTCAGAATCAAAAAGATCTTCAGTTACTTTAACTGGACCAATAAACTAAAGCTAGACAAGCAGTTTGACACTGCTGAGTTATCTTTATTTTGACCAGGAAAGCTTACTCTTTGTATCAGGCAGAATAACCCCTACCTTCCCCAAAGTTGTACAATCTTTTTATGTCCTCACCCCCTGAATCTATGAATTTGTGACTCTACTTAATGAAAAGAGCTTTGCAGATATGATTAAATTTAGGACTTTGAGATGGGGAGATTATTCTGGGTATCTGGGTGAGTTCACTATGATCACAACAGTTCTTAAAAGTAGGAGGCAGAAGAACATCAAAGGGATATGTGACACTACAAAAGAGATTAGAAGATGTGATGTGAGAAGAACTCAGCCTGTCGTTGATGGATTTGAAGATGGAGAAAGGGGGTTATGCTGGAAAAGTCATGGAAATGGATTCTTCTCTAGAGCCTACAGAAAGGAATGCAGCCCTGCCAATACCTTGTCCTTAACACAATGTGTCAAAAATGTCTGACCTAGAGAACTGCAAAATAATAAATAATAAAGCTTTGTGTTGTTTTAAGCCTCTAGGTTTGAGGTAATTTATACAGTAGCAAGAGAAAACTAATACAACCTTCACGACTCACGGTAAGATTCTCAAGAAGTAAACCAGGTCTAGGTCTGTATGTAGGGACTAAGGTTGGGAAAACAGTGAAAGAACAACATAAATGACTGGACTAAAATATATTTGTTCTACGCCAATGGTTGAATAAAATCTGCATCGTACTTTTCCCACTCTAAGCTTGTTTGGCCAGTTCCATTCTCTTGCCCTTCCAATGTGCCCTCTTCTCCCCACCTCCCTTTAAATTCACACATACACCAGAAAAGTGATGTTGTTCCCAGTCTATAAAACTATCACATGGAGGAACATCAGAAAAGTTTATTTCCCTACTTTTGTTTGTTACTTTACTTATTTTGGGGGGGGCTTAATATCAGCACCCAGTTAATTCAAATTAGCTCTTGATCTAGATTTTTAGCTCTTATCAACCCCTACCTAAGTTAACGTTTCTCTTCATATTTCTCCAGAAATAAGCATTGTTCTCACTTCCTTTTTGTTGTTGCTTATTCGTATCACAAAGAAAAACTATAATCTTAACTAACCACCTGTTGATCAATCACAATTAAAGAAATCTCTACGTTTGTATGTGATGTGAACATAAGACAAAGTTCTGGATAAGGAGGCAATATGCATAGGACTAAGTGAAGTCAGACAGACCTAAGTTCAGTTTTTGCTCCCCTGTTTGGTCAGTATCTGATGTCCAGAAGTTTATTTCAATGTCTAAGTCACAATTATCTCTTCTGAAAAGCAGGATGCACTGACCCAACAGGGTGATTTTGAGTACAGTAAATGCAATTAAAGCACTGTGGCAACTAAATAGAAAAATAAACTTATAGTTTATTAATAAATGATTTTTAATTATTTTTTATTATAAGAATCAATGACATTAATAAATAATGCCTTGACAATGCTCCCAACATGATACTGAATGTCATATTGTCTTCAATGGTTTATTTGCTCATGTCCACATATTTTTCTAATTTATGCTATTTCCCTTGTGCAAGAAAAAAAGTGAAATTACTTGCTTTTATCAATTGGAACATTTAATTATGTTTGAAAATAATATTCAATTTTCTATTGTAAATCACGACAGAAAGCAAGTTTTGTGAATTTACTTATGAGAGCAATCTCTGAAAATGTATTCCAAGCTCCCAAGAATAAGGTATAGTTGTAAATTTTTGGCACATATTGTACTAATATTTCTTTTCTGGAAATACAGGGCAAATGAGTATTGTTATTGATTATGATTTAGAAAAATATCAAAGAAAAGATCAACAGAAATTATCAGTGTTCTTCAGGCAGAGAGTATTTCAACTGGAATTTAATGCCTAACTGTCCCCATTACATGTATTAGCATATTATTTAGAAATTGCAGAATTTAAAATATTAATTCCCAATACCAATCATTATTTCCTATTTATTTTTAATAGTACTGAATGTTTAAGTCTGAGCAAAGACCATTATAAAATAAATAGAAGCTAAAAATGAAATTCATCAAACTAATATTTATTACAATAGTTGGATTTATTTAGCAACAGAATGGATATCACACCTCCTGTTTGGCTGAGGACTAAGAATTCTTGCTCCCTGTCTTCATAGGCATTTCTGACTCCTTGGATAGTTACATTGGCATGTCATCCACTTGGGGAAAGGGTGCCATAAAGCCCTGACCGCTCTCTAGCCTTCTGTCAGAGAGGCCACCCTTTTTAAAAAAATACAGTGTTTTGTTTTTAAACTAAGTTTTTCATTTCACTCAGTGACTTCCTAGTGATTCATCTGCAAGTTGCATACCTATTTCTACAATAAAATTCATTTAAGGTAGTCTTGCCTTAGCTCAAACTCTAGGAGGCTGACCTTTGTTTTAAGTAGAGGGTTTGCAGTATTATATTATAAAAAGTACTGGAAAACAAAAAAGCGAGCATAATCTTTGAAAATATTTAATGGAATCTCAGAGTGAAATTACTTAAGTGAACTATTAACAACTATATCATTGTTAAAATGCTTTCACAGAATTTACTAAGACAACTAATTTCACCTTCCTTGATGAACTTAACTCAATTTGCATGTAGGCTTTTCTATCTCTTTTCTGATTTTCTTTTTGCTTATTTGTGTGTTTCTGCAGTAAAGAACTGCAACCTCAGCAAACCATAAATTTCACTTTTATACACAAAACACTTTTCTGGGAACCAAGACACTATGATTTATGGAGATGCATTTCATTTTTAAATATACAAGGGAGCTGGAACGATAACAACAGAAAAAAAACCCCCTATATTGAGACCCAGAAAAAGTGATTGTAATTAAAAATTAAGCTGGATTGATTGATTCAGTAACCAAATCCATGAGAGTAGAGAATCAATTTTTACATTACTCAAGTATTGCAGAATTAACATAATGACTTTGATAATCCTAAAACTATTCATACTGTAAAAAAAAATAGTAAAAAAACTATTTTATACTGATTTCGAGTTCTCTCCACATTTACTGGTTTCTGGATTAGAAAAGTAAAATTTAGTTTAAGCTGAGGAGCAATATTGACTCTACAGAAAATATGTTCCACTCTTAAAAGTATGCTAAACATCTTCCTTAAAGTTTCTCATTAGAAATTATTTACTTAGCAAATGTGACTGCACATGCCAGCTTTCTTTAACTGATTTATTATTTTGATTGCGTATCTCCCAAATACGTTTTCAACTAAGATAATTATGTTAATTGGCATCTTTAAAGGGAATCTTCAAGACAGAATTGTCTTTAAGGTAATCTCTGGGGAGTTAAAATATTTTCAACAATTTATCATGAGATTTTCAAAAGTTAATTCCCAACTTACTCTATAACCCCCCAAATTGCTCCTAGCATTCTCCTTTAAGCCCTTCTTAGGAAATAAGAAGATTGTGCCTTAGAGAATTCTAGGGAAAGCATTTTAAAGGCAGAATTTATTGGCCTTTAAGTAACTGAAAAATAAGACAAAGAAATTGAAGCTAAGAGTTTAATATTTTCCCCTCAGCATAGGAAAGATGAAATTACAAAATTAAATCTTTTATTGCAAGATACCAAAATGACTAAAACCATTAATACGTGATAGTACCTAGATGGCAAAGCCTTATTATCAAGCCTGAAGTTTGTGAAGTTCTTAAGTATTTTATTCTTTAAGTATGTACCTAAATGAAATAGAAACTCAGGGATACTAGGACAAATTAATTCAAACTTGACAGATTGCTGATCCAACTTGTCAGTCTAACACTAGAAGAGCCAGGATTAAGAAAACGGGGCTCAAGCTCTCTGCCTTGGTATCAGGTTGTACCCTGTCATTGCTGCTTAGTGAGCCTGATGGAGTCACATTAGTAAGTCAAGAGGGCAAAGGCAGTCTTTTTTTTTTTTTTTAAACAGTCTAACCAAACATGTGACATTTGGAAGAGGACTTAGTAGAGAAACCATCAAAACACTGTGTTATTTTTGTATTAATGTTTTAAAAAGCAAAAAAAAATGTAAATGCAGACTCTCTTATTAAAGGGATACTATCAAGGGATACTATTAAAGGGATACTATCAACGGATACTATCAAAGGGATACTATCAAGCTAGACTTATGTGTTACTGAGAACAATTTACTACCCAAACCCATTATACAGTTAACGTAGTAATTTAGATAAAAACCAAAGTGTAGTGAATCTTGCTTCCTGGAGTGACAGCGGTTGGGGCATGCGTGAGATTTCAATGAACTACGCTTAGAAGTGGCCATGAATTATAGATGACAGCATAGTTAGATGCATTATTTTATCTCAAATTAGAGCTGACATTGTGAAGCAAGATGTCCTTCTAGCAATCTAAGTAAGTGTTGGCAGCAAGAATAGGTTTCAATCTAGAAATATATTCCTTAAAGAAACAGACAATTAAGTATCACCTAATTATCTTCTCTATAGCTTTTGAAAGGTTAACACTTCCATGTTCTAAAATCTAAGTAATGAGAAAAAAATACAGTGACCTGAATATACTCTCTAACCTTTAACAATTTCTAGGATTTTTAAAACATTTCAAATCCTATAATGATGAAGAAATTACATAATAGTAGGGAAAGCCTTACTATTTTTTTTTTTTTAATCCAGGCTCTTTCCAAGGCAAGAGTGCCTTATATTTCACTGAAAACATAGCCAGATGAGACTTCTCCCACTAAAGTGTGTTTAAGGGAAACAAATATGAAAGGGGGGGGGGTGTGTGGTTTTCCTAAGGTAGGCTTGCTTTTATTACATGTACTTATATCCAAACTGCCTCTTTATATTTATTCTTCATAACACTCATTCCTGGTATAAGCTGATGTACTGTTAATATTACTCCTACTTCAGTAGAGAAGAAAATGAGGTTTTTACGGCATTTGCAAATGTTTGTTAAAGAAGAATTTCAATATAAAGGCAATAAATATTTTTATTTCTATTGAAAGATTATCACAGAATATTTCAGATATAAAATGATAAATGAAAATAATATGAAAATACCTGTGTTCTCCTCACATAGTTCCCCTCGTCTCTCCACAAAGATAACCACTTTCTTTAGTTTGACATTTGTCATTTCCATGAATTATGCTATCTCTATACATGTATGAATCTCTAAAACATACAAAAAATTTTGCAAGTTTTAAAACTTTTCTGAAAATGTTATCAGAGATATGTATTTTTCTGTACTTTGCTATTTTAAATCCAGCACTGGGGTTTGTGAGATATATTCAGGTTGATAGATGTAACTCAAATTCTTTCATTATCATTGCTGAATGATATTCCATTGTTCAAATTTGTTACCACAGCTTACTTATTGACCTACTGTTAATGGCACAGTAGGATGACTCGAATTTATCTTGCAAGTATAAACAATGCAAAGAGTGACATTTTAAAACAAGTCTCATGGTATACATATGTGAGAATTTCTCTAGAAAACATAGCTAGGAACAGAAGTGCTGGGTCTTAGCATATGCACATCTTTAACTTTATATCTAACTGAAAAACTGCTCTTCAAAGTGTTTCTATCAACAAAAACATGATAGGCAGTGTTTAAGATTTGCCTTTGCTCCTCATGCATGCCAACACTTGGTATTGTCAGACTTTTAATTATTCTGATAGCTATAAAATGGTAGCTTTTCATTTCCTTTTTCTTAATTGAAATCAATTGAATAGTTTTTCTTGTGTTTACTGGTATTCATTTTTCCTCTTTTAGAAATGCTGTTTTCATATCTTCTGCTCATTTTAATTAAAAAAACTCACTTTTCTGTTTATAACCACAGAAAGCCTCTTCATATTCTAAATAATAATCCTTTGTCAGTTATAGACATTACAATTATTTTCTCCCTAGATGCAGCTTATCTTTTGAAGTTATTTCATATACAGAAGTTTTCAACTTTTATGAAGTCAATTTTATTAACTTTAAACTTTTTAAAAGTTTTGTGATATGAAAGAGAGATCTGATTTACTTTTTTTCGAAATAGATTAAAAATCTCAAAATACAATTTAAATAATCTCCTCTGATTTACAGTGCTATTTCTGTCATATATCATGCTTTCCTATGGAGGGGGCGTGTTTCCAGGCACTCCTTTCTAATAGTATTTTTCTATGCTTGCATCAATGCCACATTCTGTATTGCCTTAATTATCATAGCTTCATCATACATATTGGTATTTGGTAAGAAAAACTCTCGAACTCTGTCTTGATTGTTTTTAAACATTTGCCTTCCACATACATTTTAAGATAAGCTTGCCCAGTTCCTTTCAAAAAATACTCTTTTAGGATTATAAATGAATTAAAAATTGAGGAGAACTGACATTTTGATAATAGTGTTCTTATTAATGAATAGGGTTTTAACACCTTTCCATAAATGCATCATTGTTTTGTTCTTGAAGGTCTTATGCAACTTTGTTAGATTTATTCCAATGTAATTTGTATTTTCTGGCATATTTGTAAATAGGACCTAATTCTCTTTCCTTTCAATTATATATGATAACTACCTGTTAAATATCAGATGGCTCATATTATTTCTAATAATTTGAATGTAGACTATTTAATGTTTTCCAGAGTCATGTATATGACAGATGACAAATAAGGACATTCTAGTTTCTTCTTTCCCAGTCATAATAAATTTTGTTTTGTTTTACTTCATGTTTTTGACTTACTGATCTACTGATAAGTTCCAGTACAGTGTTCTACAGAAATAATTAGACTGTAAGCATCTTTGTATCATTCCTCAATCATAAGGATATACCTTCAATTTTCATCATTATGTATCAGGCTTGTTAAATTTTCTAATATTTATTCTTCATCTTTTACTCCCAGTTGCTAAGAATTTTAATTAGTAGATACTTAATTTTACTTACTGCCTTTCTTTTTTCATTTTAATGAGCTATTTAATAAATTATTTTAAAACATGTTCACTTTTGATATATGTCTACTATAATATCCTAATTTTGAACTGTTCTTGTATTCTTGGGATAATGCAACTTGATTATGATGTAGTTGATATTTTAAAACATATTTGTTTTAGGACTTGATTTCCATGTATTTTCTTAGAATTTTACATCTATGTTAATATTTGAAATTAGATTTAATTTTGCTTTCTCATCCTGTCTTAGATTATGTTTATCAATATGTTCAAACATAAAGTGAATGGGTAAGAGTTTCCTCTCATATACCCTCTAGTTGGTATGCATGCTATTTAAATTAACACTTCCTTGAGCATTTATTCAGTTGTTTTAAAAAACATCAGTGAATGAAGGGTGTATTAATTTTTAACTACTGATTTAATTTCTTTATTTTATGTCTAATACATTTTCTTTGGTTAACAGTTTCAAAAATTGTATTATTCTTGCAAATTGTTCTTTTCTTCAAATGCACTGTAATAAAGTTCTTTACTATAATATTATTTTATATTTATTATTTTTATTTCTGCATTTTAATTCTCTTATAAAATTCCTGAAATTCTTTATTATTTCTTTTTTTAAAATAATTAGTTAATTAATTTATTTATTTTTGGGTGTGTTGGGTCTTTGTTTCTGTGCGAGGGCTTTCTCTAGTTGCGGCGAGCGGGGGGCCACTCTTCATCGTGGTGCATGGGCCTCTCTCACTGTCGCGGCCTCTCTTGCTGTGGAGCACAGGCTCCAGACGTGCAGGCTCAGTAGTTATGGCTCACGGGCCTAGTTGCTCCGTGGCATGTGGGATCTTCCCAGACCAGGGCTAGAACCCGTGTCCCCTGCATTGGCAGGCAGATTCTCAACCACTGCGCCACCAGGGAAGCCCTCTTTATTATTTCTGTGTGACCTATCTTGCTAGAATTTTTGTCTTTTCCATAAGCAAATATTTAACTTTTTTTTGAATTTAGGTTTTGTTCTATATCTTTAATACCATCTCTTACAAATATTTTAAGATATCTTCAAATTTATTTGAGTGTATTCTAACTTTTTAAGTTAAATGATTGGCTCATTAATTTTTTGCCTTTTTTTCCCCTAAAATAAGCATTTACAGCTCTAACTTTCCTTTAATTACACAGTAACTCTATCACAAAAGTTTTAATATATATTTTCATTATGCTTCATTTCTAAATATTTTCTACTGTCCATATGACTACTTTCTTTGATCTATAATTTATGCGTAAGTTTGAATTTCTAAATAAGGGTTTTACATATTTTCTTTCTGTTCTATATGGTAATTGATTTCGATGATTAACTTTTAGTATGAAAATAGTTTACATGATAATGATTCTTGAAAACATAGCATCATTTACATATTGGTCAATTTGATAAACACAAATTACCAATCCCTGTTTTGTATCTGTCAAATTTAAAATGATATGTTGGATACGCCTTTGTGTCTTCTATTTTTATCGCCTTTTCTAGGGATCTTTTACAAATCCTGTTACCTTCCTTTGCTTTACTTGACATTTATTTCCTTATTTTTTCCTTTACTGGTTTGGAAGTAGGGTTCTACTTCTAAAGCATACGGTAAACTTAGAACCTTTAAATCCCATCATTTCTCTCTCAACTCACACGTTTGAATTATACTTTGTTGTCTACCTCTCTGTTAGACATTACTGATTTATTCATCCAATGCTTATTTAGATGTGTCTACTTTTATACAAATTTCTTTTCTTCTCATATGCTAAATCTTTTATTCTGAGAATAAATTAAATTGAGAACTTCCTGAAATGAAAGTTTATGCAGATAAGCTCTCTTATCTTTTGTAGAAACATGTTTTCATGTGCTTTCTGGTGCCAAAATGTTAAGTCAGCTGATTTTCAAATCATGGGTTGACGATTACTTTCTCAGAAATGTGAAGACATTCTGCAGTACTCTGGCTTTTACTGTTGATGTTGAATAATCAAGTGTCCCTTGTGTGGTGTTCTTTTGAAGATAATTTGTCCTTTCTCTCTGGCACTTTTAAGGTTCTCTCATTCTCTCTGTTTCTCTTTCTCTGGTACTCTGTAGTTTTAACTAAGATGAATCTGGAAGTTTTGTTTCTTTCTTTGTTTTTGTGTTGTCATTATCCTGCGAAGAATTTATTATGATTTCTGGATTCAGAATTTATGTTCTTTGTTAATTCCACAAAATGTTTTTGCACTATCATTACCAATATTAGTTCTCTCACCTCTTTATTATCTACTTCTAGAATCCAATCACATGCTTCTCTAGTTAACATTTAATTATCTCTCATTTTTAAAATCTGTTTCCCCGTGTGTTGTTCTATCTTCCATTTCACTAATACTATCTTCAGCTGTGTTCTAATATGCTTATTAATCCTCCATTGAGAATTCTTTTTCAAATTTCAATAATCATATTTTACATTTATAGACATTGCATTTAGTTTGTTTTCCAGACTGACTGGTATTTTTTTAAATAATCATGTTTCTTTCTCAAGTTTTTATTTTTTTTAATTGTTAACCTTTAAAAAATACTTTTAATTTCTGCTAATTTTAGTATTATACCTTTTGGGAGTTTTTTTTCTTTTGGTATAAATCTGCTTCGTTCTGTTTCTTCTGTCTTTTGTTCATGACAATTTATATTCTCAACCACTTTTAAATTTTCTATTGTGACTTCTTATTCATTGAGGCTTCTTCTTATTTTATGCGTGGGAACTGTACAAGTCCTACGTTGAGAGTTAATGTCTCCAGGTAGAATTTGCTTTTGGCTCTGCAAGGTAACCAGTGGTGATATCAACACAGAATTACTTTAAATTCTCACCTTGGGTTTTTTTCATACCTCCAGAGATAGCAGAAACTTCAGTTCCAAATTTGCAGGAAGTTCAGTCTGTGGTTTTTACTTCTACATGAATTTTTACTGTACCAACTTTGCGTCCAGGCTGAAACAAGTATCTTTTATCATTTCTTCTTGCCGAGGATGGATTTTTCTTTCAACTCTGTCTTTTCATTCAGTTTAGAGCATTTCAAATGCTTAGCTTTGTGTGAAGGTAACCTTCTAACACCAAATTAAAGGGGCTGAGGATCTTGTCTTATGACCCCAATGGAACAGATAAAACGAAATATTTGAGAAAACTAAATTCTGTAGACATGCCCAAAGCAGCTTTGCTTCCAGTTAAACTTAGATCACCAATTTTCGTCTCTCAGTTTTTTTTGTTTTTAAACAATGGACTTTAAGGCTTTATCTGGTGTTATTTTATAAATTTTTGTTTATTTATTTATGGCTGTGTTGGGTCTTTCGTTTCTGTGCGAGGGCTTTCTCTAGTTGTGGCAAGCGGGGGCAACTCTTCATCGCGGTATGCGGGCCTTTCACCGTCGCGGCCTCTCTTGTTGCAGAGCACAGGCTCCAGATGCGCAGGCTCAGTAATTGTGGCTCACGGGCCCAGTTGCCCCGTGGCATGTGGGATCTTCCCAGACCAGGGCTCGAACCCGTGTCCCCTGCATTGGCAGGCAGATTCTCAACCACTGCGCCACCAGGGAAGCCCCCTCTCTCAGTTTTTGAACGCTGAGAAATTCCCTCTTACTTGCAACATAGCCATGCATTTATATTTTGCATTTTATCATAGTTAGGCATTTATATTTTACCCAGCATTTTTAAGTGTTTGGTTTGAGGGTTTTCAGGACATCTATCCACCACAATGCCAAGAAATAAAAGACTATATTTAATTATTTGTATCTTTGACTTTGGAAAAGAAGTTTATAAACATTGGCTATTATATCATTATTAAAATAATAATTATTATAAATAATAATTATTATATTATTAAAATAATTATAAAATAATTATACTTTATACATATAATTAAAAATCACCTCGTTCACTGCAAATACTCTCATTTATATGCATATATGTTAGATGATGATGTCAACAATTTTGGTTATCATACTGCCAAATTTTATAAATCCTTTTTATAGCTACAACTGTAGCAATTTGATAATAATGGTTCTCAACAATATTCATAATGATTACTCATCTGTAAGATGTAATAAAGTCACATGAGATTTTTAAATTTTCCATCCCCAAAATTTCTAAATTTTTGTGTCAGATTTTGATATTGTATATGGTAGTTATAATTTTTAGTATTATTCAGTTGGAATGTATTAGTACTATTTTTTTCTTACTGATAATTTTATACTATTTTTCTTAGTAAAACTTAAATGTTATAGCAATATCATGTGTGACAAAAAGATAAGGTATGTGTTCATTAACAACATTATAGCATGGTTGCCAAATGCATACACTTTGAAGATGGATAGACTTTAAAGATGGATAGATAAGAATTCAGATGTTGTATCCAACAATACAAGTTTTACAACTTACCCGACCTCTCTTACCTTCAGTTCCTAATCTGGAAAATTTGGACAGTAAGTATTGTAGCATTAAGTGCTAAAGTAACAACAACAATAACAACAACAACAACAAAATAGATAACACTGGACATTTACTGAACACTGCACTATTTGATATTGATCAGACATTTTCATCTTCACAGGAGACTACAAAGGAGGTCCTATTGTTACTCCCACTTTATAAATATATATGATGCATGTAAAGCCCTTAGCCTAATACTTAACTACATTATAAATGCCCCAACAAATAATATTTGTTATTCTTATGTATTATTATAGCTAGTATTACTAAGTTTAAATCTCTACAATTTCCAGATAAACTCATGAATACTGTGTTCTTAGGAGTGCTATTTAAAAAGGCATAAACATAATAAATAATATATTATCATATCTGAAATGCCCTAAACCACCACTGAATATACCTGTTTATTCCCTGTAGCAAATTCATTTGAGAAATACAATAATTAACTCTTTGGTTACTAAATTAAAAATGCTTCTTTTCTAATTAATGAGTGATAGAGACATGGCATTAATCCTTAATCTATTTCAGACTATCTATCAGTACTACTATTGTCTCCCACACCTCTGTCATTTGTATACTTTTAATTGTTCCTTTACTAGCCATCATGATGGTTGCTTTCTCTGCCTATAAGATCCAAGACTAATTTCTTTTCTGATCATTATGGTTACCTGATACCAATTCCTAGGTTTTCTTACACTAACAAAAAAATGAATAGCAGAGTATATTTTGAAGGTCAAAATAATAAAAATCAAGGAGAGAAGTTAAGGCTAATCTTATTTTTCTAAAGGATAGGGTCTATAAATTAGGATGATTTTTATAAAAAGTATCATCTCATATTTTCCATGTTATAAATGAAAAAGGACTGTATTTATTGTTTTTCCTTCACTGAATGAGTTTAAAATACTATAAAAGATATCAAAACAAATACATATCTATTGGTTATAAAATGAAGGTATTTAAATTACAAAACATGGAAGACAAAAGAAAATAAAATTTTAATTAGAAAGATTGACTAATACATAGGATCACACATCTGAAGAATTTAAAAACTTATCATAGAAAACAAAGCAACTATCAACAGTCCCTCACAATGTTAATCCTTGAATGATTCCTTACTTTAAGATCATATAATCATATAAACTACACTGGATCTTCATCAAGAGGACTATTTTCAGGGAATTGTCCAAAGATAAATGAGCATTTAGAATGCTCATCAGAAGTTATTATGGCCAATTTAATAAAAAATTCATTAAACATTTCCAGGAAAAATTTGTGAGGGCAAATTTTAGCAACATCTTTTAGCAGGTGACTATTCTGTACAGACATTTAATAGGAAAGAAAATTGGGAAAAAGTTTCCAAGTACTAATGCCCCAGTTGTACAAAAACTCTGTTTAACATCAACTCATTACCTACTGTAAAATCATTTCAGAGAAAATAGTTCTTAAAAATTTGAACTAATCTTTTCCCTAGCTTGTTTCTTAATTCTTGCTGTTTTTCTTTGTGGTACCTTGTCATGATGTGTCTTTTAAAACCTGCATGTCGGGCTTCCCTGGTGGCACAGTGGTTAAGAGCCTGCCTGCCAACACAGGGGACACGGGTTCGAGCCCTGGTCTGGGAAGATCCCACATGCCTTGGAGCAACTAAGCCCGTGTGCCACAACTACTGAGCCTGCGCTCTAGAGCCCGCGAGCCACAACTACTGAAGCCCGTGCGCCTACAGCCCGTGCTCTGCAACAAGATAAGCCACCACAATGAGAAGCCCACACGCTGCAACGAAGAGTAACCTCCGCTTACTGCAAGTAGAGAAAGCCAGTGCGCAGCAGCAAAGACCCAACGCAGCCAAAAATAAATAAATAAATTAAAAAACAAAAAAAACCCTGCATGTCTTCTAGGATGACAAACTGTTAAGAAAATAAAGAAGTAAATCCTCTGATCTCTTAACTTCCTGTATCTTCACAATATATTTTGGATACACTGTCTCAAAGACTGCCCACGTTCCATTGCATTATTATGTGCAAGGTGAAATTAGTAATCATTATTAAAGCAAAAGTTGATCTATATTGAAAAAAAAAATCCAAGTAGAAATATCCCGATTTTGCTATAGTCTTTTTTCTTAATTTGTCAACCATATTTCTTTTTATTTTTCCAAATTATTTAACGATGTTTTACTAGGACACACAAAATTCAGAAATATACTTAAATAAGAAGAACCAGCACAAAGGAAATAATGGAGAGAAGGCCATAATAATGGAGCCCAAAATGAGGTTAAAATGCATGAATTTTGGCTTTAATTAACTGTGATTACAAGACTAGATAAATCATTTTTTATCTGAAAAGGTGGAACCTGTTTCTAAGGATCATAAAGAGAACCCTGCATCTTAAAAGGTAAAGTATCCCTAATGACATATATACATTAAACACAGCCACAAGTTTCATGTTTCTTATAAACCAAGGCATCTATCAAAATGCTATTTTTTTTTGGTTAGAATTGTGATTTTCCAAAAAAGCAAGTCCTAAAAGTAATGCCTTCTGTGAAACTCAACTACTTTTTGCTGCAGAAATTCCCTACAGTTCAAAGTCCTATCAGAAGAGGATGTCTACACTGAATTGTTGAGGCTTTTTTTCTTTTTACTTTTAAGTTAAACTTCAATCACCATAATTTGTAACATGAGGAAAAGCCATGTTTCACTGACTTCCTTGGCTGTTTAGTCTGTCTTTTATACACATCACAACCAAAATTGTCTCCAAACACTTCTAGCAATCTCCTGTTTAGTAAAGGTATAGGGTCTCTCCATACTTCATGAAAGGATTCCCTTTGAAGTCAGTTTGTGCTCTAAAAGGCATGGAGAAAATCCTGTCAACAGTGGACCCAAGAGCGATACGCACTTTTTGTGTTTTGAAAAGCTCAACTAATGTTCCACTCAAACAAAATGTGTTCTTTTCTAGGACAGTTATTTGTACATCCTTAAACCCACTTCTAAGATCCTCATCAAACCTTCCTGAGAACTTAGGTAAATTGGTTTACTTAGTTTTCTATCAGCTGCTCTATTAACTCCTTAAGAGTGATACAATAGGGAAAAGAGGTATAGTTTTCTTTAATAGAAACTTGCTTTGTTAGCTTTTACACACTCCACATATTACTTTAACACATGGCATGCAGCCAAGAAACTGAGTGTTATCATGAATGCCAATTTAAAAAACAATTCAACTAAACATTGACAAATGATCAGATCTTTGACTAATGCTATATACAATAAATTATGATAAAACACCAACTTCTATTCCATGTGTTCTAAGAGCTTTCTATATTTCTCTCTTACCCAGCTTACCATTTGCTCAATTTGTATCTAAGGACCCATGTGAAGTCCCTCCTCCAGGGTTCTGGGTAAGAATTTGTCCAAGGACATGTAGAGGGTCAAATAAAAACAAGCTCATAGATATCATCTCACAAAGGTCAGAATGGCCATCACCAAAAAGTCTACAAACAATAAATGTTGGAGAGGTTGCAGAGAAAAGGGAACCTTCCTACACTGTTGGTGGGAACGCAAATTGGTGCAGCCACTATGGAAAACAGTATGGAGGTTCCTTCAAAAACTAAAAACAGAGCCACCATATGATCCAGCAATCCCACTCCTGGGCATATATCCAGAGAAAATTCTAATTAAAAAAGATACATGCACCCCCCAATGTTCATAGCAGCACTATTACAATAGCCAAGACATGGAAGCAACCTAAGTGTTCATCGACAGATGAGTGGATAAAGATGTGGTATATTTATACAAGGGAATATTGTTCAGTCATAGAAAAGAATGTTGCAGCAACATGGACGGACCTAGAGATTATCATACTAAATGAAGTCAGACACAGAAAGACAAATATATGGTATCACTTATATGTGGAATCTAACAAAATGATACAAATGAGCTTATTTACAAAACAGAAACAGACTCATGGACATAGAAAACAAACTTATGGTTACCAAAGGGGAAAAGTTGGGGGAAGTATAAATTAAGAGTTTGGGATTAGCAGATACACACTACTATGTATAAAATAGATAAGTAACAAGGATCTACTGTACAACAAGGGAACTATATTTAATACCTTGTAATAAACTATAATGGAAAAGAATCTGAAATATACATGTGTATTGATGTATATAAAACTGAATCACTTTGCTGTACACCAGAAACTAATGAGATGGAGCAGGACCCTGTAAGGGCCCTCCCTGGTACAAATTCTGTCCATGTCCCCTGTTTCTTGTCTGTAGAAAATAGCCTTCATTCAGCCCCCTTGACCTTTCCTGCATTCTAAAGGGCAGATTCAAACAGTTGCTAATCAGGGAAGGGAGGAAATGCAGAAAGAAAGGAGGAGCAGTCAATTACAGCCTTGGGGCAGGGTCCTAGTTCCTCCTGAAGGAATATACATAAGGTTATCTTTGAGCTCTTCTGTAGGAACTAAGGCCCCCACCCTGGTGGAAGATGGTAACTGCAAGCTGAACACAGTGAACACAAGATTCCTGGAACACCACCCTGTTACCTCACCACCAGCCAATCAGAAGAAAGTCACACACCCTGCAGCCCTCACACCAAATTTTGCCATAAGAAACTTCTCCCTGAAAACCATAAGGGGGTTCAGGGTTTTTGAGCACAAGACACCTATTCTCCTTGCTTGGCCCTGCAATAAACCTTTCTCTGCTCCAAGCTCCAACGTTTTGGTTTGTTTGGCCTCACTGTGTGGGGCACACAAACTTGGGTTCAGTAACACTAACACAACATTGTAAATCAACTATACTTAAATTAAAAAAAAAAAGAAAAAAAAAGCTCATAAATTTGGCCTCATTAATGCCAGGCTCAATTCTAAAAGCTTCCAAAATGTGGATCATGGGTCGGGTACATCAATATATTACAATGGGTCTGAAAATTCACATATGCAGGAAAAACAACTGTAGAAATACTATGTTGCACCTATATACACTGATAATTTTCAGAGATATTTATTTTAATTAGAGTATAAGATGCACTCATTTTAAAGCATTGGTATATTTATGTTACTTTGTATAACTTTATATTTTCTCAGTCACTGGGTACTAAAAGTACAACTACCAACACATCCAGTTCTCAGACTTGAAATATTGAAAACTCTTCTAGATATGAACAGACCTGTGCTGATAATCATGCAATGGCTACCACAGCTGCTTCTGTCATAGCACACCCACTGGCATTCTAGAAGATAAAACCCATTAGCTGTTTCTAAGCTTCTATGTGTATTAGAACATTTCCCTGACTTTGGTCATCTCAAGCAACACTAATTCTGTGCCTTCACTGGAAATTTTAAACTATGTATCTGATTTTTAGTAGGCTCTTGACTAAAGAGATATTATCTAAAGCCTGACAGAGTGACACTGAAATTCCAAGAAACTTAGACCATCTAATCTCTTTAAAACACAAGAAATCCCTTTGTTGGATACTCCAATTTATGCATGCATTTACTTATGTGCTTATTCATTTCCTCATTCACCATATACTTAGGAGCACCTTTTGGGTGCAAGGATATACACTAAGTGTTGATGCTATGCTCTTTAAGAATTTAGCACCTTAGCTGGAGAGATACTATGAATTACAGAAACAACTTAGTAACAACTTAATGTTTTTATATGTGTAGTTTAGGCTATTAGTGTTGGAGGAATTTGGAAGGGGAAGATCACATAGGAAGAGTGTGAAAAAGAAAACCATTATACAGGAGATGGGTTAAAGGAGACATGTGAATGTTGTGCCTGATGTAATATATAGCTTGTGGGTGGATATGGGTGTAGTATTGGAATGCTGATCAGCATCCTAGTTTGAGGAAGCTACAGGTTAAAAGGTGCAAGCAAGAAAATACAAAAGGAATGGAATACTGACACTAGAATGCTTGCCTGTGGAAACAAGGTTGGTTAAGACAGGAAAATCAAACACAGTTGAAAAGACCTTGAATGCCTTACTAAGAATTCTGAACTTTCTGTTATGCAACAGGGAGTCCTAAAGTTTTCTGAGCATGATCACGACCTTTAGCTAAACACTTACAGTACACTTGTGAGGTGTCCAGCATTGTTTAAAATCGTTTGCAAATAATAACACATGTATTCTTCACAATGAAACCGAGTAGGACCCTGGGCACAGAAGCCTTTTTCTGTGTGTCCCCCGTTTCTTGTTTGTAGAAAGTAGGCTTCAGCCTCCATGATCTTCCCTGAGTTCCAAAGGGCAGGTTCAAACAGTTGCTAATCAGGGAAGGGAGGGGATGGAGAGACAATGGAGGAGCAGTCAAGAAACAACAGTGCAGCCTTGGGGCAGGGTCCCGGTTCCTCTGCAAGGAATATACATAACAATACCTTTGAGCTCTTCCACAGAACTAAAACCCCCAACAAATGGAAGACATTAACTACTTGATGAAGCCTTCTTCATTCCAGAGAGAAGGTCACACTTTGATAACCCTGAAAATCACAGAAGCTCCTCAGGAGACAACCCGAGTCCAGATTAGACGAATGCAGGCCCTGAACACACCCTGATCCTTATGAGCAACCCTGCCCTCCAGCCACTGCTATAAAACTCCTCACCAAATCGCCCCCAGGTTGGGACACACAGTTTTTGACGGCACAAGCCCTCTGTGTCCCCCTTTGCCTGGCAAAGCAATAAACGTATTCTTTTATACTTCACTCGAAACTCTGTCTCCGAGATTTGATTCGGCACTGGGGCACGGAGGCCGAGTTTTCCGCATCAATAACAACTCTGGGGCTTCCCTGGTGGCGCAGTGGTTGAGAATCTGCCTGCCAATGCAGGGGACACGGGTCCGAGCCCTGGTCTGGGAAGATCCCACATGCCGCGGAGCAACTAGGCCCGTGAGCCACAACTACTGAGCCTGCACGTCTGGAGCCTGTGCTCCGCAACAAGAGAGGCCGCTATAGTGAGAGGCCCGCGCACCACGATGAAGAGTGGCCCCTGCTCGCCGCAACTAGAGAAAGCCCTCGCACAGAAACGAAGACCCAACACAGCCAAAAATACATAAATAAATTAATTAAATTAAAAAAAAAACTCTGTAAGGTAACTAATTTTATCATCCATGTATTTGATACATAGTTAGAGAGCTAAGAAACTGAGAAGTTAAGTAAGTTGCCCAAGGTCCCAACTAGGAGAGGCAGGACTGGGACTCAACCAGGTTCTGTGTTCTCACCCATGACTCTATCAAGTGAATGAGCACAACAAATCTTTAAGAAAATCAATCTGAGGGCAACATAAAGGTGTCTTTAAAGAACTGGAAAGGCTGGGAATGGACTTCAGTTAGAAAAATTTTCAGCAGTACCTGCATGGGGTAATGTGATTTAAACCAGAACGGGGGCTGTAAGTAATGGCTGAATGGGATAAATTCAAGAGTCCTTATGAACTCAAGAAACTGAATATAATGACTATATGATACGTTAAACCATGTCATTTCTCAAAGAATCTATGTGTACAAATATACATAAAAATATTGGAAGTTAATAATCATATCTTTTAAATGCTTGATAAAATCTGTTCTTTTAAAACTCAAACTCAGAAGTAGTTTTAGTATGGTTTTCCTAATTAGGAAATTATTTTTTGTTGAAAAGCAATAGCCAAGTGTTAAATGTGAAAATATTGACCACGGTTTGCTAGGTTCTATTTTACGTGGCATTAACTTTCTGTTTGTGTAACTCTGCATTTTACTGATTCCTTACGGCCGAAACTGTGTCTTTGTGAATTGTCTGTACGCTTTGTGGGATATAAATTCCAGGTTATTTTGAAGTTATGCCTGTTTGTATCATTCGCCCACTCAAGATATCACACATTCTTCCAACCACCCCCTACACTTGGAACAGGCACTCAATTAATATACGCCAGGCAGGCAGGCCACCTTGCTCTTCTCCTTCAAAAACTCCTAAAAAACCATCTGTTCTGGGAGGCATTCCAGCTAAAATAACCACCTACTACTTTCAGTTGCCTGTAATCTCTACATCCACTTTCTTGAGCACAGCTGACATATTTTACCATTACAAAATCCCCAAGACAAGATATTTTCTAAATATCTTATAGTGGTATTTAACCTCCCCTCAAACATCTACATTCCCTTAATGCATATTCTTGCAAGCTTTTCTTTCACAACAGATTAAGGAAATATCAGCTTCAGAAGAGTAAGAGAATTAACTTTGAATTTGTGTGTGGCTCTTGGATCAAAATGTTTAGCCAACCCAGTTAGTTATTCTGATCTCGGTGTTGTGCCAAACTCTCATGGAGAACACTCAGTGCAACTATCTAATTGGATGCTTCATGGACATACTATATAGCGTAGAAAGTAAACAATGTAGTAAATTGTTTAATTAAATCAGTGGACTTCGATTTTCAAAGTTCAGTATGGTTTACTTTCTAGGCAACAACAACTAATTGTGACCTTATGATATTTTTGATAAACAGTTTCATAGAATAAAAAATAAAAATTTGATAAGAGCACATTTTATGATTATGCAAAAGAGATACAACAGAGAATTTCTTCTAATTTTTGAAATATGAAATTCATGTATTGTCATGCTGGCTAATAACAAAATCCTGAATGCCTGTGAATCCCTACTGCTTATGTAAATATGCATAACTTTGTGGGGATGGCATTATCCAGGTAATAATCTAATCTAAAGACATGTATTTTTGACTTTTGCAAAAATCAGGCCTAGCTGAAAGATAAAGGGCCTTCTTTGTATTTCCACAGCTGGGATTTACAGATCAAGAGACAGGTGCCAGAAAACTGAGAAGAATTAATGCATGGAAGCTATAGAATAAGGATACACAGTGGGGATTTCTGCTAAACTAGAAGGGCAAAGCCCTGGTATTGCTGGGTGATAGTGATGGGTGACAAGATGGGAGCCAAAATGCTGGTAATGGAAAGACAAGAGATTAGATGTAAGTGTTGGCCCCCTCATTCTTCAGGTCAACCCCTCAGAGTAGAAAAGGAAAATACCTAAGTAGGACGAGACAAACAAAGAACCTAAGAATAACCTTGGGATATCCTACCTGTGGGTGGAAAGAACAATGTTTTCATAATTCTGTGCCCTACATGGCATAGGCTCAGTGAAGTAGCAATGGTGAAGGAGGTGTCCAGTCAAACGGATCTGGAGAAAGCCCCTGAGGGTCACAGAGACCTTATTATGGTGAATAAGCATCTTGGAATTATAAGACCCTTCCACAACGTGGACTCCAAAGTGTTAAGAGGATGAAGGAGGAGGAGCCACAGATTTAGGACAAGTTGGTGGTTGAGTGTGGACCACTGAGAAAGAAGGCACTTACACAGTCCACAGTCATGAGGAGCAGGTATCAGCCAGATGTCTAAACTACCAAGTGGGTCTCCACAGAGGATACCAGGGGAAGATGCCCAAGGACCGCCTGACTTCTGCTACACTTCATCAGAGATAGAGATCGCCTGATAGAGAGCAGAGAGAGAGATTTTTCCTATGTTAACAGGAAATGTATTATGCCCTTTGCATCCAAATATTGTTCTGCGAAGGTAAACAGGCAAGGGCAAAGCCAGTGAATAGAGAATGATACCTAGAAAAACTGGGTTGTTAAATGAAAGAGAAAAAAATTTTAAATCAGAAAAGACAAGCATTTTAATTGACAGAACCAATTGTTTATTCCATCAGTGAGAATGGGGACTCAAAAACAAGATGAGATCAATAATAGAAATTAAAGAAAGGCACTCTTTTGCACATGTAGTTTATGATCGCTTTATATTTTACTGCTTGTATTAATATGGCTATTGCCAAGGCTTGTAATTTTTATATAATAATGTGAAATTAACTTAGCTACTCTTACCATTACCTCTAGCCCACAAATATTTAGAGATCATTAAAACTTCCACTGAAAGATAACAAGAGAAGTTTAAAATGTGTATCATTTAATACCCATTGAATATCTACTGTGTGTTAGGCACCTGATAAGCAGAGAAGATACAAAGATGAATAAAGCATGATTCATCTTTAAAAATTTAACATAGTAATTATTTCTAACAATATTCCTAATTTGAAGACTTTAAAGACAATTTCTAGTTTTTTAAAGTTCTTTTTGAAGTCTTTCAACAAGTTTGTTTTGCAATTTATTTGGATTTATTTGGAAAGGTACACCTGTTTTCTGACTGTTTAGAAAATATTAATTATCACCATCAATATGCTTGCAATATTTCCTGCCAAATAGAAAAGAGCATTCATGGCATACATCTCTGTGCTTAAACATCTCAAGATCACATAAAATAATGCATAAAAAGCAAATTTAAAACTGTAAATCAGTAGGCACATGTGTTTTATTATTTAAACAATAACGATAACGGTCAAAAAATTTTCTTAGAACACAAAAAACAAGCAGATAATTACTTAGGATATGTTAACAACTTTATTCTCATATGAATTCCAAACTATTCAACTATGCATTACAAGATAATATTTATTTTGAAATTAAGGAAAAACCTGTGACCCTTGATCTGCAAATTGTGTCCTTTAGTACAAAAGTATTTATGCTTCACTTCATTTATCAAGGCCCCAAAGAAATATTTATATAGCAACTAACATTTGGATAACTATTGTTTGCAAATCATTTTATAATACACTTCCTTAACTGAAATTTTTAGATAAGAGTCCATTTGTCCAAACAGATATATCTATCTGAAGGTAAATTTAAATCAGAGCCCTATGAAGACAAAAAAAACGGACCAAATGAGACTGACTGAATTCACACTACACAATGAAAATCATAAATAGTAAATAAAAATGAAACAGCTAACATAAACTAATATATGCATGTGCACAGAAATGGAAGTAGTAATGGTTCATGCATATCATGGTTACTACATGCCAGTCACTGTTCTCTGAGTTTTACATTAACTTACATACTCCTTTCTACTCTCCAGGGTAGGAACTACTGTCATGCTTTTTTTTTACAGAGAAGGAAACTGAGGCACAGAGAGGGCTAAGCTGTTTGCCCAGGGTCACCCAACTCGTAAGCAAAGAAGCCTGGATTTAGATTTAGGCTGTCACGTTCCAGAGTGTGTCCCTGTCACCACTATAGCCATTTCAAAGATCAAATTAAATGGTTCTGGTATATACTGCTTTTCCTAACAAACAAACAAAGCTGACACAGATACGGACTGAACACTCAGGATTATCTATTTCACATATTGTCCTAGTTCACAATTTTGTGTAACACACATAGATCTGAACTAGAACGTGTCACTTTTTGCAGAGAATCTCAGTTTCTCCACAATTGCTCAAATTTCACACACTACTTAAGATGAGAAGTCTACTTAAATTCCTCATCCACTGTACAAGTAGCCCCCACTTTTTGAAAGTTTGCTTTATGTCACTTCGCTTTTGCAAAAGACCTATATGAGTACCTGTTTTCCCTAACTTAAAGAAAGACTAAGAGGATTTTCACTTTTCCAAAAAAAAGACAAAAGCAAAAATAGCGTTCAGGTTTGTTTTGCAGCAAGAAGCAGGCACCCTAGCAGCAGAGTAACACCTCCAAGCTCCTTCCCTGGGAACTGAACTCAGCATCTCAGTATCAAGTCACCATAGCTTTGAACTGTGTGCGTGAGCAGCTGTGCTTTATCTTGAATTATTTTGTGCATCCACTAGCAAGCCTCTTCGCTTTACACTATTCTGGCTTACAAAAGATTTCATACAAATGGTCTACTTTTGGATATCGAGGGGAACCTTTATTTCTCAATTATATCTATTGTTTATGTCCCTATGTTCTAGAACTTGAGATTTCCCCTCCTTTCATACGCTCTGATATCTGTCCACACTCTTTTGAACATTTTCTCCATAGTTACAGTTTTCCATACATTCCAGCGGGTAAATTTCTTCTGTAAAGGACCAGATAGTAAATATTTAGGCTATGAGGATCACGTGGTCTCTGTCACAATTCAACTCCGCCCTTGTGGTTTGAACACAGACATAGAGAGCAGGAAAACCCATGAGCTTGGCTGTGTTCCAACAAAACTTTTTTCACAAAGCAAGCAGAGGACTGGAATTGGTGTGTGTACCATAGTTTTCTGATCCCTGATCTATCTTGCTATGCTACATTGGGAAGTGTTTATATCTTGTGCTGCCTTTTGGGAGGGAAGTATAATTTGAAAATGCTCTCCCATCTAGAGAAGCCACTTAATTCTAAGCATTCCCTGTATGTCTCTATCAAATTTATCTTCTCTTTTGACCATGATTTTTACTGGAAAATCATCTTGGGCCAGTTCTTGGATAGCCTGTGTTTTCACAAACATTATCACACTGGATAGCTACAATAACCCTGTGAGGTGCCTGACCAAAATCATTCCAATTTACAGAGGAGTTTACTCCCACAATCAGGAATAATAATATAGCTTCTTAATCTAAAGTCTCCGCTCTTGTTACTATAGAACATACTTTTTGCATTACATAGAAAAATCGTATGTGATTATTATCAGATACTTGCTACCTCTTAAATACTAAAGTGGTGTTCAAAAACTTCCTACTCCATTTTCCACTTTCTACAAATCACTTAGTATTTGACCTGCCTTCCTAAATTCCTAAAGAATTATTGGCCCCTGTAATGAGGACATCATTGTTCCTCATGCACTTCATTCAAATGATAGTTTTGACAGTACCTTCTGATGGGGATAAAAAGGAAAGAAAATGGTATTACTTTAGCTATATCCTATGCATTATTCAATTTAATGTTATCTTATAACAACCCTGAGAACTAGGAATTCTGTTGTTATTCTGGAAATGCTTCTGTTGTTACAGGTGATAAAATGGAGGTAATTCTAAATAATTTGCACAAAGTTTCAGAGCTGGTAAGAAGCAGAATCAGAATTCACACATTGTGTGCACTTTGTATGACATCATGACATACCAGTTCCCAACTTCCAAATCATCAATATACTTTTTCTTATGTAAACTCTGCTTAGAATTCTCTATATTTCTTAATGAGGACCAGGAAAACTTGCTTGTGTCATTTAAACAATAAAGTTAAAAATCACAGAAATAACTTCAATATGAGTTTTATTACTGTTTATGAGCTAAAGAGCTTGAAACATTCTGAATGAAATTAAAATGCATTTCACTGGTGTGGAATCATGAACATTTGTCAAGTTGTTTTGTACAAAACTCTAGGTTTTCACAGCTATATAAAAGCTCCCTCAGAGAAATAATTGCAGAATGAATAAAAACAGATGTGGCATTTTTGCATATTATCAACAAAAGTATCTTTTTATTTTATCTTGCCAATGTCTTACCATAACTGCATTTATGTCGTAATTCTGTACATAACATGTACAAAGACAGCACATGACATTTGCAGTACATGTAATGGTCTCCAACAAGGTTTTCTGGTTACTTACAGTGTTCTAGAGATTACCTTTGCACAGGAACTAATTCTGTATGTTTCCTAACTAAAACCCCACCTTTCATGCTGTGCACTCAAAGCTACACCAAACATTCTCCACTCTATTGAAAGTAATCGAATCAGAACGTTTAAAGATATTTTAAATGAATGTGCACCGAACAGTCTCCAACTTGGTTCAGGAAATAGATTTAGGAAAGTTTTTAATACCCTGCAAATTTTAAGAGGAAATTACCTTTCGTTATTTAAAGCTAGAGAAAATTGGGCTTTAGAACTTTAAGACAATGTGCTATCATCAAGCCTAAGGCAATGAAAAGAGTCTTTCTTTTAAAAAAGTCACTTAGTGTTTTGCTTTTGTAAATTGTGTTTTCACTGTTGGAAATTCAAACACCATATAGTATTTTTTAGACTCTTACCTGTGGGAATGAGTTAATTTTGTGTAATATAAAGCTAAACTTGAAATGTAATCATTTGTAGTATCTGACAGCAATTTAAGCCCTCAACAATATTAGAAATTGAGGCTGCTAATATACATGCACAAACTGATTCTATGTGACTTCTGAAAGATTAAACTGCACACCCTTTGTGGACAGAGCAAGAAATTAAATTAGGATATGAATGAGTGCAGTTTTACTACGTAGATGTTCCAGCAAAGCCTAATACTATTGCTTTACTTGAAAAGTTAATCACCTCTCACATTATTTTTTCAATTGCTAACCTTCCAATGAGTCATGCTAGCTTAAAATTAACTTGGTATATTAGCTGTATTCACCTGAAAGTTCACATAGAAAAATATTTTACAGCTTTTAACTGTTTCAAGTTTATATAAAGGATTAAATATATTTTAACAAGCATCTACATAACTGACACGATTATTTTATTCTAATCTGAAAACCTAATTATCACCTTATTATGGAGGACAAGGAACAGCTTTAGAGGCAAATTAATGTATCCTATCAGTGGGACAGTTTGTCACTTTATTAAATAATCATCATCTTGGCAAATAAAATTGTTATAAGCTTCATCAAACGAAGAAAAGAGACGGGACCCCTCACACTATTAAACATTAAAATTAACTTCCCACAGGTTTCTAAACAGTTTACTACACTTTCACTGTGTTGGATCATAAAGTAGAAATGACAGCATTAAGTTCTCTTTATAACATACAAAGCAAACATATTTCACAACAGCTTTTAAAAGTAAACAGATTTCAGACACTACACAGATATATCACATATTTAATTGTACACAGTTTAAAAGTATGCTGCATGTTACAATAACAAGAAATCATCATGTACTAGTAAAGATGGCATGTAAAAGGGCCTGCATCATTAAAAACTAATTGATATTATTAAGCAATTACCTAAAATACACAGTTGCCAATAATTTCTGTACATTAAAAAGCTTCTATGTGCTTAACAAATAACTGTTTTCCTTATTTTCTTATCTAAATGGAAAATTTAAGAAAATTATAATAAATATATGTAAAATAAGAGATTTGCTAAAATACATTCTGAAGAAATATAGTATTACTTTTTAAAATATTTATAAAATGAAATTTTTGCAAGATCATTAAATATTCTAAACCAAAGAGGTATGTTGAAAAAGTCTTATAAATAATTAATGTATTATATCATAGTAATGTTATTATTCCTAGCTTTAATTATCTAAGAATTTTTTTTAAATAAATTTTTTCTTAGAATGCCCTCAGTTCCAATAAGAAAACTGTTACAGACATTTTGGCTTTTATTTAATTAGTAATGCTACAATTAAGAAAGTATCAAAACTCTGACTTTTAGTTTGACTTAAGTAATGTCTTTCCCATATCAAATTAAAACTGGTCTTGTCTGTCAAATGTGATCAAAACCTCCTTAATTAGTTAGCAGGACTATGGTACACAAATGGCCTTTGACCTCTCAACACAGATTGCTCAGATTTTGGCTTTTTGTAACAAACTCTCAAGTGTGTTGGCCGGCATTCAAATACAACTCAAATTACACTTTGCTAAAAGAGATGCGTATTTACACAAGAGAAGGGCTACTGGTATAAATATCTACCTTCTGCCATTAATGCAACACTCAGCAAAACAATTACTTCGCCAGTGTGCTTATTAAGAAAGGACTTCCTGCCTTGTCTTGATCTCAAGGATTGCTGCAATGACTGAGTGCATGTAGGCCATCGCCCTCTGCTGGTTGGATTCTTCAACTTCTTTAAAGTACTTAGAGAATCTTTTCAAGACTTACTTATAATGATGTCCTAAAGCTTCTTTCTTTCTGTAATTAAGGATCTATGGAAACTATATAAGAATTTGAACTTTAAACTTAATTCCAAGAATTCTAATAAAAGGAAGCTTTCTGTGAGGTTCACAATAAAGGTAGATTCTTACATTCCTTATCCTAAAAGTTAAAGAAACAATTTAATAAGTTAATATGCCTAAATAATAAATAAATGCTTCTGATAAAACAGTCTAAATAAGCAAATAAATAAAACAATCTAAATAAATGCTAAATAAATGCCTCTGATAAAACTATTAATAATAATATATGCAATTACATATATTACTATAATTATATGTAATATAATTTTATCTCATAATATATGAAAATATAATTCACCAATGACTTAAGTCAGTGTCTTCAAAAAGCATAGCTGATTATAACAAGTATAGTTCAAAATAACCAAACCCAGTTTTCACTAACCTGGATTTTACCAATGCTCCAGTTTACAGATGATGGAGCAAAAAAGACTCTTTTTATTTCACTAGCTCTTCATCTCAATCCCAGACATCCCACGTAATGCCACGTGCCAGTAAAAGGATCTACTGTCTATGGAACTGACCTGGATATTCCACAGATAGATACCTCACATTCGACAAGCACAGCATCAAATTCATAATCTTCTGCCCACATACCACCTCTTCTTCCTACATTCACCTCTTGGTTGGTGTTGCTACCATTCTGCTTTCATTCACCATTCCCTTCACATCCACATTCACAGCCATATCAATTACTAAATTTTATAACAGTAGTCACTTTTCTCTTCTAAAAACCCATTTCCTTAGTCTTATGTCCTTGTTTTAAACCCTACAGTTGTTTCATATTACCTCAAGGGATATAAGTCCCAGTTTCCAATGGGACTATTCAAGTTCTCTGTGATCTGAGTATGATCAACAAATCCCCTTCAATTTTCCATTTCTTACATTTCAAACACTATCTATCTATCTATCTATCTATCTATCTATCTATCTATCTATCTATCTATCTATCTATCATCTCTCTATCCATCTATCCATCCATCCATCCATCCATCCATCCATCCACCTACCTACCTACCTACCTACCTGGAACTATTTATGGTTCCCACCACATACTGGTATGTTTTATGCTGCTTTACCTTAATACATGACATTGTTTCTATTAACTCCACAGTCACTTGTAAAGCACCTAATCATCTTTTAGAACCATGCTCAGGAATTACGTTTTCTACAAAGCTTTCCCTCGCACCACCACACCACCACCACATGAAAATTATTCTCTCCTTTGTATCCTTAGGTATGATATTCTGGTTACTGCATTCATCTCACAGTACTACACGTATTGTTTGCATGTATCTTTCCCCTACTAAGCCACAAACTCTAAGAGGCTGGAATGGTATCGAACTCATCTGTTACCCTGAACAATAAAAATATTTTCTGGTTAGTAGATATGTATTAAATGACTGTTCATCTGGACAGAATGGTTAGCAACTTGCTGCATAGGTAACCTAGAGAAGTTCCTTAAAATTCTAACTCTGTTTTCTAATCTACAGAGTGGGAATAATAATAGTAACCATCTCCTAGGGTTGTATATGACTTAAATAATACAAGAAAACAATTTGGTAGAGTATCTGGAACATAGTGCAGCCTTTAAAACATATTAGTGATGAGTTTTATTATAGTACATTGTTAGAAAAGACAACTATTAGATTTATAACTACTAGGCTACAAGAATTCATAATGAAAATAAGATGGGTACTAACTATCGTGACATTATTTTAAGGGGTCATGGTAACCCAAAGTTTTTTCCTTAATGAAATAATTTTTCTCATAAAGATTGATAAGATTAACAGATAAAGAGAAAGCAATAGAGTTTTCATTAGACTTTGCATTCTTTCCCTCATATAATAGTTTCAGTTAGTTTATGTATATTTGAATATAGTTTAGATCATTAAGCAAATAAAAAACAGGCTAAAACATCTAGTTTGAAATGTAAAAAAGCTGATAATGTAAAATAATTGAGTATGAATGTAAATATATTTCATATTAATAAATTCACAGATTACATGAATTACAGGACATGAATGTTTCTGTACCTTAGAAGTTACAGAAATTACAAATGACCTTCGTAATTTGAATGTCTTAAAAATTAAAGCAGAATGAATTAAATAAGAAAAAAGTGAATGAAAATAAATATGCAAAAAACACATGTAAAGAATTGATTAGGTCTGTGTGTAAAAACAAAACAAATTATGCCATCACAGTGAATAATAAACTTATCAGCAAGTTAGAAGGGTGGCATAAGTGGCATGTGCCCTGCCTAGAAATAAATGGACATATAAAGATTTAAAGTTACAAAGGTGATAAATGTGGGACTGACTGCTTGCATTACAAACAGGTTTTATTATATAACGTTTTCTCATAGTATCTGTAAGTATTTTTACTACATTAAACAGATGCAATAGAAGATGAGGACCACAGAAATTTAGATGTAAGTGGCTTCCTAAACCCAAGAGAGTGAACTAAGAATCCTAAAGTCTATGAACAGCCCAACTCACTTTCACAGTACGTGACTATTTTGGCAGAGACTGCTGATCAACTTCCATTTTCCTTTCTTTCTGTGTATACTAGAGCCTCCCAGGCTTTAGGTGGGCCCATGACCCCACAGTGGGAGACCACATTTTCCTGAGCTCTTGCCTTTCAGAATGGCTGCTTCACTAAGTCATAACATGAGCAGAAGTGACATGTGTGACTTTCAGTGGAGGAACTTGGTGACGATGCTGTAAGCAGTGGACATGGGTATGAGAAGACTATCTTTTTGGGGGGATAGCCTCTTTCCTTCTCACCTCAGACAGAAATAGACACGTCCTCCTGGTAGCACAATGTACTTAATTTTGCACTTAACTTCAGTGATAGTTTTTACCACATTTTATTGTGATTACATGTTTGGTTTGTCTTCCCCACTGGCCTGAAGGTTTTCAAGGGCAGGAAGGATATTTAATTATTAACCTTATTTATCTTCCAAGCACTTTTACATTATAGGCCTGCCTGCAGTAAATATTTCTCTCATGTTACACGCTAAAAATAACGGAAAAATTTTGAAATTGTGTTAAGGGTTTTTGTGTTAAAGTTGTGGGGTTCTTTTGTTTTTCAAAATTTGGTAGTAATCATTTTGTTTTTATAAGTAAAAGGATATAATTGTGTAAAACTTTAACTCTTTACTGAATAAATAATATATTAGTATTCTTAGAATATTAAAACATTGGGCCATAAACTAAGAATTGCTTAATTTTCTGAGGTCAATATTTGCCTAAGAAAATGATACATATTTGATGTGTATGCCTGAAACATTTCTATTTTGGTTATATGGTAAATCTATTTGATGATTAAACAGTTTCTTGAATACTTATACTCAAGTTTCCCTCAGCACTTAGAAAGATTTTCAGAGAAGAGCAGAGCAGAAACCTACTTTTAAAAGATGTGTTACACAGCAAGTCAAATAAATATTAAAATAAAATATAAGCTATAAACAAAAATCAGTGTTGAATAAATACTTCTTTTTCTGTTCCACATCAAAGACAGAGAGGAGAGACAGAGAGAGAAACAGAAAGAGAGATCAGGAAAAAAAATCAAACCCAAAGAATACACATTTACTTAATTATTTGAAGATCCACATTACTTAATTATTTGCGGATCCAGGTATGCTAGACCCTATCCAATGCCTTTTATAGAATAAAATTATTTTAATGTAGATCGTAACTGCTTTTAAATTTTCAGAAAGTTTACAAGTACTTTTATAAATGAGCTTAGGACTTGGACAGATATTTATATACCAATATTCATAGTAGCATTATTCACATTAGCTAAAAGGTGAAAAGAACCCAAATGTCCATCAACAGATGAATGAATAAACAAAATGTAGTATATACATACAACAGAATATTATTCAGCCTTAAAAAGGAAAGAAATTCTGACTACAATACACTACAAAATGCTACAATATGGACTAACCTTGAAGACATTATGCTAAGTGAAAGAAGGGACAAATTTGAACGACAAATATTGTATGGTTCCACTTACATGAGGTAGTCAGATCACAGAGACAGAAAGTAGAATGGTGGTTGCCAGGGACAACTGGAGGGGGGGGGAGAAAGGGGAGTTATTTGTTTAAAGGGTACAGAGCTTTAGTTTGGAAAGAAATAAAAGTTCTGGAGATGGGTGGTGGTAATGGCTACACAGCAATGTGAATGTACCAAATGCCACTAAACTGTACACATAAAAGTAGTTAAAGTGGTACATTTTTTGTTATATATATTTTACCACAATTAAAAACAAATAGTTAAAATACAAAATATCAATCAAATTTTGAAAAAATTCCCTAAAACAAAATAAACATCTGGCTTCATTCCTATGGCTTTAATAAAAGCCATATAAATGTGTCTACATAAATAAAAAGAGTTTTTATTCTGCATAAAGAATTCTACAAAGTTGTTAGGTTTTGTATATGATGAAGCTTACATTAAAAAACAGAAGTTTGAAAACTTTGAAAATTTGGAATTCTGAAACAACCATAATCAGATTTAAAAAGTAAAAATAGAAAATTCTAACAACTAGAGAGAACATTGGAAATAGCAATCAGTAAGATCTTCTTTTATTTTTAATGTTTTTATGGCCTAACGCAGTTGGCATTCTTCCCTGTGCACCACCAACTCCAACATTAGTTTCCTGTTTAAGTACTTTGCTCTTTATTGCCAAATTCCTTTGAAGGGTCATAAAAAATACATACATTTTTTAAATAAAGCTTTTCTATTGTTTGAGATCACTTCAGAGACTCTGTAATATGAGAATTATGATTATAACATAAATTTCATGCCCTGAGTCCTTCAGGCCTCCACTTTTGATATTCACAAGCCAGAATTATGAAATTTTCAAATCTACTCTCAAACTTTTGTCTCTGACGTGAATTTCAAGTCTTTTGAAATTTAATAACTGAGAACTGTGATCCCTTCCTTTTTAATCCTATCATGAAGTAGTAGTTGCATTAAAATACAGTTTGGGAAAAGGAAAGGCCAGGAAGTTAAACCAAAATTCTTCAAGGAGGATTCCCCTGCTGGCGCAGTGGTTAAGAATCCGCCTGCCAGTGCAGGGGACATGGGTTCGAGCCCTGGTCTGGGAAGATCCCACATGCCGTGGAGCAACTAAGCCCATGCACCACAACTACTGAGCCTGTGTGCTACAACTACTGAGACTGTGTGCCACAACTACTGAAGTCCGCATGCCTAGAGCCCGTGCTCCGCAACAAGAGAAGCCACTGCAATGAGAAGCCTGCACGCCGCAATGAAGACCCAACACAGCCAAAAATAAATAAATAAATAAATTTATAATAAAAATTTTTTTTCTAAGGATAGCGAACGATCCTTAGGAAGCAGCAATTTAGTGGATTCATTCTAATGAACAGAAAGAGCCAATCTAAAACTCAGGGAAGGGCAGAAACGGCAAAGGACAGAGAAAAGGTCAAAAGTCAGGCCAGGAACCAGATCTTAGATCGCCTTGTAAACTACTAAAGTTTGAGAAATTAATGAGTTTGATAAAGGAAGGTAGGTTAGCTTTATTAAAAAGATCACTCTCAAAGAAATTGCAAGAGACTAGAGAAGAGAGTGTAAACTCTTAGAATTCTGAGGATCGCTAACAATTACGGCTTGGTTAGACAGCAGAAGCAGCCATAAATAAAACTAAAAACTTAGTAGGAGTAGGTAAGATGGTGTGTTTTATGGATTAAGACAACACAAGGTTTAGAAAGAGAGTAACTGACAAATTCAAAGTCAATTTCTGTAGAGGTAAAAAAAAAAAAAAAAATCTATATATTGGATATAGTAACTTAGAGATCTTCTGTGACCTTAATGGGAACAGTTTCCCTTCAAATGGAAAGAGAATCCACATCAAATTGGTTTTCATAAGGGAATGAATGGACAATGGGAAAGTGTATAAAACTTATTAAAAGAGTTTGGTTATAAAGAGATTAAGCTGGATCAGGTATAGCTGGAAAAAAAGGAAGATCAGGAGACTGATTTTTTTCTCTCTCTCTTTTTTCTTAAATATAAAGAGAAAAGCTAGGTAGAACTTGATGGGAAGATGTTAGGAAAGAGCTTGAAATAGTAGGATATAAAAGATCTGGGAGAGAGGAATAAAGTATGCTTCAAGGTATAGAGAAAGAGAAGATGGTGGTGGTATGGAAGAGATATGGCTCACAAGAGGTAGGGATTGGCCCTAGGTTAATGGATGGCTAACTTATCTGTTACGTTAGAAAGGATGAGGGAAAGATGGATGTTGATGTAGATAGACTATTGGTTTGTGATTTGGGAGTTGGGTTAATCACTGTTTAACTTGTGGTTTCTATTTCTATCAATATTTTTTTCATTGCAGTATAAATCAGAATCATTACCAGGAGGAAAGGTTTGTATAGAGTGAGTAATGTTGGAAATGGGTGGTGGTGTGGAGATGGAGAGAAGGAACTGGATAAGCAAATAGATGTAGGATTACCATTCAGTACTGAACACTCAGATAAGTTTGGTCTTGTTTTGTGATTTTCTGCAGTAAAGTTCAACATCCCAATGAGTTATGGGGAAGGGAGTCAACTGGGTAAATAAAGAGCTAAGCTTTCGCCAATGGAAGTCAGCAGAAGAGGAAATAAGTTTAGCTTATTGGCAACAGTGGTTGAAATAATAAACATGTAAGAACAGCATCAGGTATTTTCTAGTGAATGACACTTTCAGACCAGACTCTGTAAGGTAGTATTAAGATTTATGTACAAAAGAACAGGTTTAGAAAAAGTCAAAAAGAAAGTAAAAATACTGTAACATAAGGATCCAAGTTTAGTAACTGATGATTATAATTGCTTATTAGTATGTACAGTGAACACAGCAGCATCTATTTCCCAATCCCCAATCACTCTGTTTCCATCTAGAGATCTGCATGGTTCTAAGGAAGTGATTTCCATCCTCTGGTGAAAGTGACCGGTCCAGCGGCAGGCATGCAACAACAGATGCAGAGCCAATAAGGGTGACAATCAGAACTTCCTTTCTCTCTTTCTCTCTAGACAGTGTGGGTTTGTAGATGTAAATCTTGGAAATATTTGACTACTATAACCTAAGTCCATCTGAGGACTAAGCTAACATATGAAGCAGGGCAAAGATCAGAAAATAAAAGAAAAATGAAATTAGGACCTAACAGTTTTATTTATCTTTGGATCAAACTTGGCCTGAAGTTCAGGTAACTGAACACAGACACTAAGAGGTGCCGAGCATACGTGTTGCAGGGGTCCAGGTCTGGCTTTATTAGAGGCCATATTTCTTGCCATTCACCAGGAATAGGAGTCTGCAAGAAAGGCCTTGAAGGTAAATTCAGACTCTCTAAGAACAATCAGAGAGGCGAGGTGAAGAAAGTGTGAGAGAGAGCGCTGACGTGTCCTGTGGGAGTTGTAGGCAGTGAGTGAAAAGGTCATGAATCATAACTGCTCATACTTATCAGGAACTTGGTATTCACTAGTCACTTTCAAAGTGCTCTTCATCCACTGTTTCTTACCTAGAAACAACCCCCCACAACCAGTACTATTAGTATCAATCCTCGTTACGTGATGAGAAATTTGGGGCACAGAATGATGAGCAGTCTTTCAGAAGTCACACAACTGATGTTTGAATGGGAAGAGCCAAGATCTGAAGCCAGGAAGACAGGCTCCAGAGCTCTAACTAGCACACATATATGTCTGTCTAGGGGAGAAAAGAATTCAGTCAAGGAGATCCACGTATGGCTTTTCATTAAGATTCCCTGCTTATTAGTTCTAAGTGCATGGTGAAATACGGCTCACTGCTTCATATGATATATAAAGAGTGCCACTCCTAGCTGTTCGCATACACCACAAATATTAAGACTTTATATGAGACATTATCCACGGGATTTTCATGAGTTGGAAACAGACGTTTGGATGTTCACACAAGCTGGCCTAAGGACAGAACTGAACCATCAACTGGGAGAAGACCATGAATGAATGCACAAGGTGGCCTCAGGAACCCTGAGGTCGATCTTTTCCATATAGCTCTCCTTTAGATCTTACGGGTTTGGAGAGCTTAAGTACCATTTCCAAAGAAATATTCTGAATAAACAAGGTATTATTATTTAAATTTTAATTATTTCAGCTCCAAAGCTACTTCCAGGGACCATAAACCCAAGGGAATTTAAACCAGGCAGGAGTTGTCAGTGGTTAGGTGGACAAAGAATAGGAATGAGAAAATCAAACTGGTTTCATCTGTCAGTAAGTCAGTCAAAACATATTGCCAAGTTCTGATCCAGTGCCTACTCTGGATATAGCAGGTATCCATACAGCTGAGGTCCAAACTTTCAAACAGCAAATACCACATATGACGGTGTTTATACACAGAAGCTGGATAAATTCTGCTTGGTACATTATTGCTGTGATCAAGCTAATTTATTTTGAACAGTCGAGCTACAGAAGTTTCTAAGGAGTAATCTAAAGTTGTGTTCCTTAAAGAGTAGCTCTTAGACCATGTCTTTCACAATTTCTAGATTTATTTATCAAAAATGAAGACTTCTGGACAGTATCTTAAACCTGTTAAATAAAAATATAAAAGGACAAAAACTTGTATGTAAGTATACTATATATTTACCTATTTATATCTTATAATTATTATATACAGATCTATATAAACTTAAAAATTTATTATATGCTTATTTTTGACAAATATATATTTATTTTTAATTTTTATTATCTATATATGATTTATTATAACAATGTTTATTTAGATAAAATATAAGTAATATATAAACATATGTATACATTTGTATTTATATAAAATATAATGTATATTTTTACCCCAGATGATAAGACAAAATGGCACCAATGGCCACAATTTACATGACAGAGTCATGCTGGTGGAACATCTGACAAAACAGGATTAGCACTGATGTGGAGGAGAGTTGTTCAGTTTCTGGAAAGACTCTATGCCTAGGATCACTGAAGTAGTTGTTCCTTCTTCAGAAGGTCTGAGATGAAAGTCATTAACCCAATACAGTTGGGGATAAAGTGCCAGTAATTGCCCCAAAATAAGAAGTTGTTTTTAAAATTTAAGTTGTCCTTTAAGTTACAGTAGCCTGTTTTCCAAACCAGATCATTTCAGTTCTGTCTATAGAGATGAATCGGTTTCTATGTCATTTATATCATCTATCTAAAGATGATTATACATAAAATCTAGCATTCCATTTGCCACCCTCACCAATCCTTAGCAAATTATAGGCACCCTATGATCAGGCCTAGCACGGTGAGGATATGGGTGCACAGGACAGGTCTCAAGGTCAGCATCAGTGTTTAGCAGTAGCTGGTGTTAGTGAAATGCAACCAGCATTAAGATTACTTAAATGCTACCAGATGCAGAGGGACCCAGAAAATGAAGAAGACAACTGGGAATTCCAACAGAAGCTTTAAGTCAAGAACCAAAAGAAAGTAAGTGCCATAGGAACAACGGCAGGACATGGAGAAACAAGGAGACATTGTAGAGGCACAGTTTACTCCTGACTGTGCATGTGTATTAAGAGCAAGAGCTTCTGGTTTCCCTACTATGAAGTATTATGTGGACAGTATTCACCTCCATAAAATGAAAATAGCAATTGTTACAGAGTAGACTTACTTTGAGGATTAAAGAAGACATCATATGATAAAAATGATTTAATGATGTGGAAGTGTTATTCCTAAATAAATAGTAGCCTTTATTACAATTGTATGTTGCAATATTATTGCCATTAAACTCTAAGCTCCTTTGAAACAGGAACCTAATATTATTCATCATTGAATCCCCTCTGTGAACGTTACAGAACATGTTTTAACAGTCCTCCGATTGAAAAGTGATATCTATGTCCCCTCCCTTTGAATCTGAGGGAGCTTTTGACCACTTCAATCAATAAAAAGTACAGTGAATATGAAACTCTGTGACTTCCAAAGCTAAGTGAAGAAAATGCCATAGAGCTTTTTTCCCTGTTCTCTCAGGATACTAACTTTTGGAGGCCTGAGCTGCCATGTCAGAAGTCTGGCTATCCTAGGCCACCACACTTTGAAAATGCCTAGGCCACATGGAGAAGCCATTTTGTAGGGACTTGTGATAGTTGATTTTACGTGACAATTTGGCCACAGGGTGCTCAAATTAAACCTTATTTCTAGGTGTGTTTGTGAGAGTGTTTCTGGATGAGATTAGCATTTGAATTGTTGGACTCAGTAAATTACCCTCCCCAGTGTGGGTAGGCATCACCCGTGCTGTGAAGGGTCTGAATAGAATAAAAGGCAGATGAAGGAGGAATCTGCCCCCTTTCCCCCTGCCTCACTGACTGAACTGGGACATCTCAATCATCTTCTCTGACCTTCCAACTGAGATGAACACCATTTGCTCCCCTGGTTCTTAGGCCTTTGGACTCAGACTGAATTACACCACTGCTTTCCTGGGTCTCCAGATTGCAGAAGGCAGATTCTTGGACTTTTTAGTCCAGCACCAGCCACCAGACATGAGAGTAACCAAGATTCCATCCACTAGCTATCAGATCACTTCCAACCAGTGAGTCTTCCCAGTTGAAGGCCCAGACATGATGAAGCAAAGACAAGCCATCCTTGCTTCACCCTGTTTGAACTGCTGACCCACAGAAGCTATGCATGTAATAAAATGATCATCTTACATCGCCAAGCCCTCAAGTAGTTTATTATTTAGCAATAGTAAGCAAAAGAGATTTTGATATGTGGAAGTGAATGGCCGCCACAACAAAAACAGAAAACATGTGACATTTGCTTTGGAACTGAAGGGTGAGAAGAACCTGGAAGAGATAGGAGGATACTGACAAGCCTTAGCATACTGCTAGCGAGGGCTTGAACAACATAGGAACAATGTTATGGGGGAGGGGAAGAAACTGAACTCATTATATGGCGGCAAAAAGCTTGTTATGGAGCAATAGTAAAGGGAATACCCTGGCAATTAGCATATTTTTGGCCCCTTATAAGTGTGTGTCAAATAAAATCTTTAAAAATACAATAAAGTTATAGCATGTCTGCTATTTTTCTTGCTAGAAGCTGAGGTGGGGAGGAAGAGATTTTTAAGATATGAAAATTAAAAATTCATAATAAATCAAGATTTTGTATTTCTACTTTCTAAGTCTCCTCAGAAATTTACCCATTAAGGAAATAGTTTCTTCATATTTTAGGGCTACTACATAGAATTATGAGGGTGGCTTAAATAAGATTCCCTACTTTGTGAAAACATTGCTCATGTAGAAATACAAAGCAGAAAATACAAACTCCAAAATGTTGCATATTCAAGAATATTACCTTTCTCTTCAAAGAAAAATATATGTGAGGAAGCCTGTTTATAAAAAGTAAACCTACCATTCAAGGTTAATATTTTAGAATTATTATATTCAGTCAGAAAATAATGCTGAACATATCCTTATAAGAAAATGTATCCTAAAAGGAAAAGCATGAGTAACTAAGGCTTAGGTGGAGCAAGAAGCAATGGAGAGCACCTAATTAGTTCCAATTAGCCATGCCAGAGGATGACTTTCCAGGTAAAATTACCTTATAATGAGGTGATTAACCTCTTTGGAAAGAGTTCAAGATAGACTTATACTTAATATATCCTATATAGAAGTGATATAACAAGGGTCCTCAAGGTTCCATGCCAGGGATAATTTCTAACAAGAATCAATAGATTTTATTCTAGAAGAACCCAAAATACTTACATTATTGATGGACTAAATCGTAAAGCATCTAGAGACTATAAATTAGGCATTTAAACTTCATATCAAATTAACTAACTTATATGGAACTAACTTTATACTAAAGAATGTAACAATTGAACTCTAACAAATTACAAATGCTAGCCTCTAGATTATCTACGAACATCAAAGGAAAAAACATTCCTGTTGTTCACACTGGTCAGTGTTACAGGCTCATTCCCCAAAGTCAGCTGTCCACTGTCTAATTACTTTAGTGGATCCCCTCAGCCCCCAGAGCACACCTGGCTCTTGTTACAGTTAGAGAGACTAATGCTAAGCCAGGGAGTAGGCCTGAACACAAAGGAAACAGAAGCTTCAGTGTTTTCAACACAAAAACACTTGGTAAATTGAGGATAGGCTTCTTAGAAACAGCAGCTTTAACTGCTGGCTAAGTTTATCTTTGGCTTTTCCCTTAAAAGTGATAATTCATTAAGGACTACTTGAAATTATATATCTATAATATGTATAAATTTATATATTATATATATATTTGCTGTCAGCTTATAATAAACAAGAAATAATTTACTTTTAATTTGATAATTATTTCCTGTAAGTTTCCATGTAGGCATAGGACCTATAATAATGAGCAGAAATTTTTTTCTTAAACTGCCTTCTGTTTAGTACTCTTCCCTATAAGAAAACACTCTAGATCTTGGATTATTCAGTTGTGATTTTTCGGACATTTCTGAATTAACTACTGTTACTTCACAAATCTTGTTTCTTAATTTGGTATCCTAGGAAGTGAGTGTGTATGTGTTTGTGTATGTGTATAAAATTTTTGCATAAAACACTTGCAAATTCATGTAAAGCAAAAACACAAATCCTGGGAATACAAAGGCAAAATCACGGAAGAAAAAATTTAGAATATTTGCCTGGAGATGATACTAATAAAATGTAAGTATCTTGCAAACAAAAACTAGAAATAAATGTTTCTTCTTCGGCTAAATCAGAGAATATATAAGCAACCCTTACTTCAACATATACCCTTTAGAGCTCAATGCTCACCTTAACTTAGGAGTTCCAGAAAATATCCATCTGTACAGTTACAATGTAGACTTTTCTTCCAGTTTACATTCTTCTGCAGAACCTATAACCATCTAAGGTTTCTATGTAACCCCAAATTCATTTTCCTCATTTGCCTTAGAGAGTCAAAAAATACAGTGTCTAGCTGGATGCCCATCATATAAAAAGAACTCCTTATTAAATGTCTGCAGAATAATCAGCCAAATCAATAGCAGATAGCAATGTTTTATCCAAATTTCAGGACCTTCATTGATCCTTTTGTTACTCCCCTGCAGTGTCAAAAATGAAGGAAAGAAAACAAGAGAGCAGGAATAAAAAATCTGGAGAGAATGAAGAAAAGACGGAGTGAGAGGCAAAGAAGGAAGAAAAGTTACTGAATCTCTTCCTAATTTATCCTCCAGTTCTCACGCACTCTATTCCAAAGAGTTATCTTACAAACATGATTTTGAACAGCTCGGACTTAAAAGTGAGCATTATGGTTTAATGACACCAGGAAATAATGCAGAAAGATTCAGGTGAATTGAATCCCTTGCATCCATGTGCGCACAGCTCTAACTCACTTAACCATATTTTCATCTGCTCAGATCAGACATATTTAAATGAGTCTCAACATACAAATGAAACTATATGGAGAGAATAGCATAGTTAGTAAATTATTTTAAAGGTCTTATATTAGAACTATATTGTAGCAAGAATACATATAATTATGAAAAGCTTACATAAATATAATATGAAAAGCTGAAACTCACAGAAAATATATGTAGCATATACATACACAAATAAATAAATCTATGCATCACAAATATATGTATGTACACACATGTATAAATCTATATATTATCTACCCATCTATCTACACACTATATGGCTTATATGATGATAATAGTTTCGTCATCTGGAAAAGCTGACTTAATAATGCTCACACAAAAAAATTCAAGAAACGTTATTTAAAAGATATAATTGAGTAGTCATGCTAAGTGATAATGAAAAATGAGTAAGTTTCATTTTTAAAAATAGACCAAAGTTGGGTAGGTACACAGAAAATAAAGAAATAAAAAATTATTTAGCTCATGGGAGTCTCATGAGTATATATAATTTTGTCCAAAAGGTCCCTGTACAATGTGAAACAATTCTAATGAATATAGATTTTATTCCAAATACTAAAAATGACAGATGTTTAAACTCTTAATATCAACAGTGCCATTTCCCTAGTTGGTTTATAAAAGATGGTACCATTTACAAATGTGGAAGTTTACAATGAAGCATAATTTACATTTTTAAATAGAAAAAAATGCTTCACTATACAATAATGAAGTTGTCTTGACTGATGGATGCAAAAGTGAGGTCAAATGCCTAAAATCAAACACCACACAGAATTTCAACACTGCTTGTGAAGCTTTGAACATTTATTTTGTTGAATTCTAAGAATATATTGCGACCTGTTTTGACTAATAATTCATAATTGTTAAGAATTATTGCTAACCTATAAAGTTGATAATACAAGTGCTAAAACAAATCTGTAAGTAAGCATTCATTAGCAAGGCATTCACAGAGCTCAGGGATTTATATTGTAAAGTTTTTGTTTGTTAACACTGCTGGCTGGGGTCCTTGGATATTAAATACAAGAATATCAAAAAAACTTTTAGTACCTAAAAGAATAGTTATTTAGAATCAAGAGTCATTCTAGGCATATTTCAACTCTCTTTCTATTATCTTTTTTGGCACTATAAAAAGCACAAACTATAAAAGTAGTAAGATATTTCGAAAACAGATATACCACTTACTAATAAATAATTTAATGAATACATTTAGCAAGTATCTATTGAGTGCTCATTATATTCCATGCACTGTGTAGATACTAACGTCCCAAAGAGAGTCTCATTCCATAATCTCTTAAAGCCTATTGTCAGAAATAAAAAAATCAAGAATCATTCCACAGAATGAGTGTGATCTTAAAGGCATAGGCAAATTTTCTAAATTCATGTAGACTACTAATTTCTTGAGTAATGTGCAGAGCACAGAATCTTTTCAAAATTAGGTTTTATTAATATAGTAACATCAAATTAACAGTCTGGAACACCAATTTTTCAGTTTTGTTTCTTCTCACACATTTAGAAGGCAAGGCCCTCTGTCATATCTTCTATCACTACCTAGATTCTGAGTTAAACTGCCTTATTTAAATTTACATATCCATTTCAGTTTTCTAGTTGTAGATGTCTTCACAAAAAAGCAGAAAGTAGTACAGAAATAAGGCACATACCTCTTGAACAGGGGGCTAAGAAAACGATCTTTGTTTCGTTCAGGGAGTTAGAGACCAGATAGTTTTAAGTGATCAATGTGACAATGAAATAGTATCTTTGTGCAGTATTGCTAGCCCTCAGTGTTTGCTAGCAGGTGTATTAAGTGTTGTGTATTAAGAATTTGAACTGGTTCTTTAAAAACAAGCTATGACTACGATATTAAGAAATCTTTGTAAACCACTGATACTTTTTCTATAGTTAGTTCCATTTTGCGTATTACCTGTAAGTCCTTGTCAGTGTTACACACATTTACACATGGAATTCAACCATTTTGCATTTTTTCCAAAATTATTATAACCCTTCATAATTATCATGTTAATAGATAGATATTATAGTGTGTTTATGTACAATTGTTAATATCTTTTTTTTTAAAAAGCAAGAACTTAAAATGCTTTTACTAAATAAAACCCGGAAAGGTGTAATATATTTGAATTATGAGCATCAGTATGATGGTAAATAGTAATAGTCAAGTTATGTAAATATTTTAAACACCAATATTATATAATAAATGGTTTTAAATAATACTAGCATAGATACTTTAAGAATTATTTTTTTCCAGCTTAAAACAACAGAAATATTTATTTAAATTCAGTTTGAAGACGATCTTAAAGTTTAGAAAGTTGAATAGCATATTTCCTTTTAACAGTTAACTTAGATTTAAGTAGAAATTTGGAAAAGAATATGATATAAACCTCTCAACTAGCACTCTCTTAAGCACCACCGGAAAAATCATTATCTTTCCCAGTTCTTTCAATTTCTGTCATAAGAAGCATAGAGAGCAGAACTATATATTTTGGTAATTAATTTCCTTAAGATAATGTTAGAAACATCATGTTCTTTAAAATATAAATGAATTTCAAGGTGAGCATGCTAGAGGATAATATTAATGGCGTGTGATTTATTGTGACAAGAGATCTGATCTGAAACACCATTATTCGGAGTACTTAAAAAAATCCATTTGCAAATTCCTGAAAATATGAAAGTGCTATAGCTGAACCTGTCTCAATGTTGAAATCTGGAAATCTGTCCTTGTAAGTATGAAACTGCTTGTGCACAATATCTGGCATGTCTTCCTCATAGAAATTTATTAGAACATTTTCATAATCTGAATATGTTGTATTGCAGTTCAGAGAATTACCTAAATGCTTGTAGCTCTGAGTGAAGACAACCTACAAAAGTACAGACTGAAATGTATATGGATAATTAACTTGGTGATGTATATAATTTTAGGGCTGATTGTTATCTTAAAAAACAGTTGGCAATAATTCACTGAGCATCTACTGATATACCTGGCATTCTTTGAACTCACAACAGAAACATGTGACCTGTAACAATCTAGAAGGTGTTTTCTATGTTATTACTGTTCCAAATGAAATATCCCCTTTAAACTATGTAAGCAAGACCTACTTGTGACTTAAATTTACAAGTAAGTTTCACTAAGATGTAATTTTACGTCTTATAAATTCATCGGGGTATATAAACACATTGTAGTAAATGGCATCTAACCACATGTTGGGCAGTGAGCAATGTCATAAATTAGTACTGCAATTGATAATAAAAACTTAAATAGATATATGTAAATAACAGAAGTCTTATTAAAAAGAATTAAAATTATTCTGGAGAACAGAACTGATTACCTTTTATACTTGAGGGAGGATCATAAGTATTGGCATTCTTAAATATAGGCTGTCAAATTTGAGCATCACCTAAACATACTGATACACTACTCTATATTTTTAATTCTCCTTTCTCCCTTCCCCCTCCCCCATGTCTCTCTTTCTCTCTGTTTCCCTGGTTTTCTCCCCTCCCTCCTTCTCTCTTCTCTCCTCCCTCTGCTGAATAAGTTTGGGACAAAAATTTTCCCCCTTAAGCATTTCTTAATTCCTTTAATGGGCTTTTAAACTGTAAAACTCCTGGTGGGGCACACTGCATGCAGCATTTTTCAAATAGCATTTTTTTTTTGCTAGAAACCTATTTTAATATATGAATATCAACACATGAATGCTTCACAGAATGGCAGTGGGGTAAGCATAGGATAGCTGATTCTATAATATGGCTTTATGTGCATTAATAAATATGTTCATTTCCAGAACATTCAAGGTGGGTGGGTCATCAAGTGCTGAAATATACTACAAAGTGAATATAATTTCATTGTTACGTCAATTTTTTTCATAGATTTCATGAAATAAAATTAAATCTTGTAAAACGAAAGTGTCTATTCTAGATATAAAGAAAACAGGTGCAAAATTTTAATGAAATTACTTTTGACTTAATTTTGTAATATACATGGCATAAAATTCAAACAGTACAATAAAAATTCAGTATCCATCCCAACCACTTGGTTCTCTTTTCCAGAAGAAACCAAAGTTAAATGATTTTTGTGAATCCTTCTCAAGATATTATGTGCACATACACATATTCATTATACACTTTTTCCATTTTCCTTAAAACAAAAATCATAGATGTCTGAACTATGAAAGAAAGAGCAAACCATAGCATCATGATTTATCATTAAGGCAATACCTAAGGCACATTTTACAAATAAGTTTTCATATGTCTTGCTAAAACATTTAAATAGATCAATATAATGAAAAATCAGATAGGGTCTCACTAACCATGAAACTATTTAATATGATGATTCTTGTATAAAGTAGTACACTAAAGTCTATAGTTAAGAAAAATCTAAAACAGATTTAAAAATACATTTTAACAGCATTTATTTATTATGAAACTACATGGAAGAAAACTATGTCAATCTACCAGTGTATGACAAAACTGAAATAAACATAAGAATTTCCAGGAGCAGTTGTCTTATGTGTTCTGTAACATTTATGGTACAATGTCAATCTAGCCAAATACAGAGACCACAGGGCCTTTGACTTTGAACATTAATATATAAAGCACTTAAATAACTGCATATAAATGCTGATTATGATTTTGTACCTCTGTGAAATGAACAGAGTACAAATGGGTATAACTGAAGCAAAAGATGATTCACTGCTTCTGCCCAATTTTTCCTGGGTAGTGGGGTGGAGAGAGCCATATTTCCTTCTAGAAATGGGGAAGATAACAAAGCCAAAGCTTTCTCTACTTCCCTGAATATCAGAAAAAAGTCAACATCTACATTTTAGAGGAAATAATTTCTGCATATTTTGGTTTTCAAGGCTTTTTCACTGTGAAGAAAAAGTCATTAAAAGTAGTTTTTGTCAGCATTGATATTTCTCTGGTTTATTTTCCATTTAGCTGAGGCCAATATAGGACTGACAGTACAAAGATGAGAGGTCTTGTATGATACCTACGTAATGTACAGTTACTCAGCATGATCCAATCAGAGCCTCGTGTTTTTCCTTGGGATTTAGGATGATCACTCCTCACATATTTAGCCATGTAAAGACTTCCAGTATATCTTAATAAGGTACTATTTTCACCTTACACTTGAAATCTTTCTTCTCATCACATAAGAATGGGCTTAGATATGACTACACTGTATTCCGCATTATAACCTCACTAAAACCTAACAAGAAAAATCAAATTCGTTTACACTGTTGTCTTAATACTTACACATACACCAAGCCTTATTCAGTCATTATATGTAAAATTCTTTATACCATATAGTGATCCTTTTTATGACATAGTTCATCAACAGCAACCATAATTATAATATGTTATCTTACCTACTATTGAATTTTTCTGGGTGTTTTTCTCTCATGATGTGGAATCTGTGTGCAATGGAAGCATCCTAAGAAGAGAAACAGAAACAAAAAACAAGACAGTTTATGATCCTATTATCTTGTGGAAATAACGATTAAAAGAGAAAAAAATTGAAGAATAATATTTTAAATCAACTTTTCCTAAACAATGTCATTGCAAAGATATTCTACAATTAGGCAGAAATGTGTAATCCACATAAATTCCGTGCAAGTGTGATTTAGTCACCATTGGTTATTTTTCATATTTACTTCTAGGAATTGATTTCTATTTAATTTATATATCTCCTTTAATAACTGGTTTTGGCCTCATGCTTAAAGTATGTTTAAGATAGTTCATATGAACATAAATGTCAAAAAGTAGTTGAGGGGCTTCCCTGGTGGTGCAGTGGTTGAGAATCTGCCTGCCAATGCAAGGGATAAGGGTTCGAGCCCTGGTCCGGGAAGATTCCACATGCCGCGGAGCAACTAAGCCCATGTGCCACAACTACCGAGTCCGTGCACCACAACTACTGACCCTGCGTGCCACAACTACTGAAGCCCGTGTGCCTAGAGCCCATGCTCCGCAACAAGAGAAGCCACCACAATGAGAAGCCTGTGCACGACAACGAAGAGTGGCCCCCACTCGCCGTAACTAGAGAAAGCCCTCACGCAGCAACGAAGACCCAATGCAGCTAAAAATAAATAAATAAATTAAAAAAAAAAAAAAAGTAGTTGAAAATACTGTTACACAAAAACTAGAAGAATGGCTTAAGTGGAGAAATGATCAGGTGGAGAAGCTCCTAGTCCTTTGAGATTAATTATGGGTAAAAATATAATTTGAGGGTGCATATCTAGTGAAGGTAAGTATAATACGTGGCTTCAAAGTTGGCTAAGAGTGTACTGGATGTGTAATTATTAACTGTTCATTCCACAAGCCACTTTCTGACATATCTTGCTTAATGGAGAAAAACAACAAAGGGAAAAATTTATTTTTGGAGAATTGGGGACAAGTGTAACTGAACTCTGAGACCTCAAATGCACCAGTTCTGCACCCTAATGGATGTTTCTCCCTTTTAGGAAATTCATTCAGAGTTTCTATGATACAGAATCACACAACATGTGAGATTGGTAGAATACTTTGATTCAAGCTTTTCAAGTACAGACTGTTCTTGCTGACTTTTAATAGTTGGCCCTGTTATTCCAAGCAAGGAGATAATTTCCCATTCTTCATCTACACATGATTAATCACTCCAATGAGAAACTAATATATTTACCAGTAATCTCAAAGGAAATGGGGCTATTTTAGCGATTAACGGTTAATTTCGTTTCATAGTAGAGATAAAAGAAAAAGAAAAACCAAACACAAAGGAAATAAAGAAGTTGTGTATTTGAGAGAATCCTGAAAACACTAATCAAGGATTAAAAGTCTAATGAATGAAATGAAAAGGCTAATGTGCTTACTCATGCATAACAAAGCATGAGGCACAACAAGAGAGGGACCAATGCCCGCCGCAGATGGCAGACCGGGAGCTGCTTTTCCCTGCAAGATAGAGCTGTGGTAGAACTCTAGTGTTTTCTGTACAATTTTATCCTCTAAAAATTGTTGAGTAATTGAATTAATCCACGTGTAAAGGACACAAAGGTATAGATAGGTGCGTACTGAAACAACACTTGTAAAATAAAAAAGTTATTTAAAAATTCTATGGTTTGATATCCTAAGATATAACTCTGTTATATATGTGTGGTCAATTTCCTGGTTTGCTAAGTAAGAATATCAAGGTGTTCACCTTTATTGGTTCAATAGCTCTCAAACCCACTCACAGAGTTTCTTCCTTTTTAAAAAATTCTCACTAATAAGTCATAAATATACTTTTTTGAGAATGTGCAGTTGTCTTACTGTGGTATGAAATTATAGAAAAAATCTGAGTATGGTATATTATGTGGCATTATCATTAATTTTAAAAATCACTTATTTTGACTTTATCCCTAATCTGGTTCAAAATCAATCTGGAATACCTTATAATTAAATGCATACATCCAACAGACCAGTTAAACAAAAGTAAAGAAATATGAATCAAGTACTAAGAATGAATGATCAATATTAGTTATCCACAGGGAGACTATCATTGAATTTACCTCTGCTTGAATTATTTGTTTCTGTAAGTTATAGCACTGAAACTTTTAAAAGTAGATTGTGTCGGATAATTTGCTTTATAAGCATACACTTTTGCAATAACAGATCTCTTCCTTTCCAAAGCAACACAAATAGTACAGAGAGAGGGAGAAAGGAAAAGAGAGGAGGAAGGAGGAAAGAGAGAGTATCAAAAGAAGACCATTTATGTAGACTGGACTATAATTGCCTAAATTCCTAGAAATACAGAACACCAAATAGCCAAAGATAAACTTAACCTTAGCTCCTCTATCTCCAAGATACTCCAGCAAAGAATCACGTAGGAAAGAGAGGGGAAAAATAAAAACTAGTGAGGAACACTGGTATGCCTTTTCCTTGTGTTGAATGGGTCCCACCACAAAGAGAGAGCTGGCCTTGCTGACTACAGAATGGATAAGGAACAATGACAGCAGGTGTTCATTTGGATGAAAATTCAGACCAAATTCCCATGGGACCCTGTCCTTTTGGCATAACCCCAAGAGGCTTGAAAGAGAACTGCCAAACCCTGCAAACTTATCCAGCAGCCATATTTCAGGGGCACTAACGGGTCTCTAAAAAGAGACCAAATAAGAAAAAGCTAAAGTAATGTTGGTTTTTTACATAAACTTTGCCCTTTCAGTCTCTATGCATTGCGGTTTGTAGGAAACAGAAATTAAATTGGCATCACTTTCATATCCTAGAACGGATAAACTTTGAATTCGGACAGACTTTCACTTCCAAGACTTGTGATTGTGAGCAAATTGCTTATTTACCATGAGTCACAGCTTCCTTATCTTTAAAAGAGGATACTGATACCCCTTTATAGTATTGTAGTGAGATTTTTCTGAGATTATTCTGCATAGCAATTGCAGTAGTGTTCTGTTATAGCTGGGGTGTTCATATATTCTATATCCATACTAGAATGTTATTTAAAGTAAAAAGAGGGTGCTAAAAAATAGTTGAATTGCATAAATTTGAAAGATGTATTTACTGACTCTCAATTTGGTTTTATTATTTCCTGAATTTATACTTTCATTTTAATTTAAAAAATAAAATCAGATCGAAGAACTAAAACATATCCATCTTTATTAAAGCAAAAAAAATAAATCCCATTATGTTCATTTTCAAAGTAGTCTGTGTAGTAATTTGTATGTTAATTTATATATATGCAAATATGTATGTATGTGTGTGTGTATACACACACACACACACACACACACACACAGTATACATATATCAGAGAATCAGCCTCTTAGCCGCATCTGCCTTTAATACTCTGCACTGGTATTTTTCTAAAGACTGATTTTTTTCTTTTCCTGTAAGGGCTTATCATAAACTTACCCTAAATCCCCAAAGTTGCATTTTAAGTTATTAATTTGAAAAACTTTATTATTTTCTGTGGATCATAACATTTTAAATTGAGAAAATAAAAGTGGTGAGATACCTATATACAGTGATTTCTACTAAGAGGAGGACATTATCAATACTAATCTTTTTCTTGAAATGTAAAATATATTTGCCTAAATATGTCATAGGTACTATATTTTTTAATCCATTTAAAGAAACTTTCTCTGACAAATATTTTTACAAAACTTGCCAAATAATTTGTATTTCTGGAAACTGCACTGTTATTATACCAAATTAAATATCTTCTCAATTCATTCCATTTTAGGATAGAATATAAATCTAGCTAATTACAAATAAGTGTTATCAAGAATTATTCCAAAATGCAATTATGGAATTTAAAATTAAACCTTGTATGCTAGACGAATGAATTTTCATTGATTTCTTGAAATAGTTCAGTTCCTCCTTACTTTTGGATGGATAAACCACAATGTCTTCCTGTGTGTGAGCTTTTTTTCCTTTAATAATTGCAATTTGCTAAAGAGCTTCAAAAGCTGAAGTTTGTGGTGTTTTATTTGTTGAATATTTTTAAAGATTTCCAACTGAATTTTTGAGGTATTATTTACATACAATAAAGCAATTTTAAGTGTACAATTAAATGTTTGACAGAGGTATCAATAACAACTTTCATAATCATGATACAGAAAATTTCCATCACCCCCAAAAGTTCCCTAAGGCCATTTGCATTTATATACACACAGACACACACACACACACACACACACACGTATGTGTATATGCATGCATGTGTGTGTATATATATACACACACAAACACTCCTCCACCCTTAAAAATCATTGATCTGCTGTCATTATAGTTTGCCTTTTCTAATATTTCCTATAAATGGAATTTAAAAGTATTCTCTTATGTCTGGCTTCTTTCACTTACTATAATGCTTTTGAGATTCAGCCATTTGTTCCAGTGTCAGTGGTTTGTCCCTTTTTATTGCTAAGTAGTATTCTATTAAATAAGTATACCACAATCTGTTTATTCATTAGTTGCTGACATTTGGCTTTTATGTATAAAGCTGCTATGAACTTTTCAGCACAATTCTTTTTGTAGACATGTGTGATTATGTCTTTTGGGTAAACACTTAGGAAGGAGACCGCTGAGTTATACGGTATGTGTATATTGAACTTTATAAGAAACTGCCACATTATTTTTCAAAGTACTTGTACCATTTGCATTCCTACTAGTAAAGTATGAGAGTTCCAGTTACTCCACATCTTTACCAACACTCCACATCTACTCCAACTCTTGACAGTCTTTTTAATTTTACCATCCTAATAAATATGCAGTGGTATCCTTTCTTGGAACCTTAACCCTTATGAGCCAGCACCATCTGCTTCGGCAGAGAGGTCTGCCAATTCTGATGAAACTATACGATTTGAAAGTTCTGGTACAGACAATAAATGTTCCCAGCTCCATCCCAATTGATTCATCCTCACAGCTTTTAGTATATTTTCTCAGTTATGCTGTCCAATAATTCCAAAATAGCAATGAGCAGTTTCTGGAAATCCATTTGTGCATTCAACCCCACACTCACCCCACGCACAACCTCAAGGGTTTCAAGGAATTTTTTTTTCTATTAAATTCCTCCAAAAGGTATTCAGAGAATATGCGCTTAGGGTCTCCCTTGAAGAACTCTGAGCTCTCAAATTGATTATGATCTTTTTCTTTGGTTAAACTATACTTTAAATAAAAGTAATGTTAAAAAAAATTCAATATATATAAAAGTATATGAAATGAAAAGCGAGTCTCACATTTCCCCAATTTTAATTCCTAGAGATAATAACCAAGATCCTTTCTCATCCATCATTTTGAAAACTGTCTATATATAAAGTATACATGTATGAAAATATATATGCACATATGTATATTTACAAAAATAGGTTTATATTATACAAACTGTGCTGAAACTGGGGGTTTTTTCACTTATAAGTAAAGCTCAGACATCTTGTTATATCAGTAAACAGGTATTTTCCTGTAGTTTTTAATGTCAGCAACCTCTTCCCTTTAATGGATGTGCCATTATTTATGTAGCTATTTTCCTACCGGTAGTGGTTTGGGTTTAATATTTTGCTACCAAATTTGATGTTGTTTAATATTGTGATACCAAATTCTACACAACCTTTATGCAGCTCTGTGAATATTTCTTTACAACAAATACTCAAGTGGAATTCCTGGCTAAAAGTGTATGTAAATATTACATTTCATTATAGAGTGAAAAATTATTCTCCAAAAAGTTAACATATTCCCACTAGTAGTGTGTAAGATGACTGGTTATCATTAAGTTTATCAGTTTCTGAATTTGATGGGCTAAAAGGTTGTCACAATTGTTTAAATAAATTTTCATTATTGTTGATTGAAATTGACTATCTTTTCATATGCTTTTGTTCATATTTATTCTTATGTGGACTACCTATTCAAGTACATTATCCATTTTGTCTGTGTACCTTAAGGAAACATTTATTTATATTAATAACCATAATGATAACAATGAATAATAATTAAATATTTACTACTGTTAAAGCACTGTTTTAAAAGCTTTACATGTAGTATTTCATTTAACCTCATACAAAATTTTATGAGATGTCTATTGTTACATATGTGTTATGAATGAGAAATCTGAGGATTATGGATCTTAGAATCATTCTAGACTATACAGGAAGAGGTTGTGGAATTAACAGTTCAATACAGGAAACTGCCTCTAGAACCCAGGCATTTTATGCTTTTTACTAGTGTAGACAAAGTCATGCATTGCAAATATTTTACAAGTTTGTTTTTTGACTTTGTTTTACTTTGTAGAGTTTAAAATGTTTATATTTCAGATATATCAACATTTTCTTTCTGAGTTTTGAGTCATGCTTAGAAACATCTTTCTTTTCTCCAGAATTAGGAATATTACTACTTTTTGTATGTTTGGCCTTTATGACTTCATATTTTACAGTGTAATATTTGAATCATTTTGTATTATTTTGGCATAAAAGTAGAAATCTTGCCTAATTTTTGCCAAAATACATATTATGTATATTAATAGGAGTTTTTGAATAATTTACCTGTCCCTCTTTGTTTGAAAGACACAATTTATTACATAATAAATTTTCATCTCTGCATCTCTGTTACTCTGAACCAGTATACTAAACTATTTTAAATGTAGTTTTGTAATCAATTTTCATATCTGGATGGGCAAGAGTCACATTCCCCATTTATTTCACTCTTTTACAAAGTTTTATGGTTATATAGAAGATTTGTACTTTCTGGTAAAATTTGACATCGTTTTTATTCAAATTACCTTGCTATGAATACCCAGGCAAAATCCTTTGGTACTGCAATTAGATCTGATTTGATAGATAAATTTTGGGAGAACTGGGATATTTTATAGTATCAGGTCCTATCTTTTAAAAGATATATTTTCCTGCTTATTATGTTTTCTCATATGATTCTTAGTGGGCGCCAAAGTTTCCTTCATATTAAGTCCAATGTATTTATTTATGTTAATTTCATACATATTTATCTTACTTTTGTATTTACTGTAATATACCCCTCTTTTATTTTATCTTTTTAACTGGCTATGTTTCATATAGAAAACATTTTGATTATTATTAATCTTTTAAACCTTATAATTCTGTTATTTTATGGTTCCTTTCAATTGATTCATTTTTTTCTGGGAATACAGTCCTATCATCTATAAATAATGATACATGCTCTGGCTCCATTCAAACATTTCCATCTCTAAGTCTTTTTTTCTTATCTAATTGCTTTATATAGTACATCCAGAACAATACCAAATGGAAATGCTGGTACACTTTTGCAGATTTAATTTAATGAGACTGTATGCAGTATATTATTATTAATCAAAATGCTGTCTTTACTTTTGAGAAATTAAGTTTTTATCAGGCTTGGAAATGATTCATCCAGTTATATTTTATTAAGAGTTCATCTCCCTTTCTTGATATATTTTTCCGTATCAATTACCATCTTAACATACAGCATGTTAACACAATCTGGCATGCTATGTATTTTTCTTTTGCAGCTTTTTAATCATCTTCTCCTCTTAAGCTTTATGTAAGGTTATGTAAGCTCTATGAGGACATGACATGTTTTATTCATTTCCATATCACAGAACTAGATATCATATCATTTCACTAGCCTAGGAAAGACCAAGCACTCAAGTTGTGATTGACTGAATGAATGGACAAATGATTAAAATCACCACCAGATACTGACTGACAATGTGCATAGCAGAGAGGTTAAGAACTTGGACTCTGGAGTTAAAATGTCTGGGTTCAAGACCTGGCTCTAAAATTAACTGGATCTTTGACCTTGAAAAGTTGTTCAGGCTATCAGTGTTTCTAATTTCCTATCTTTAAAATAGGAGTGAAACTAATAGTACCTGCTTTATTATGAAGACGTGATGTTCTAATACCGGGAAGATAGCTAAAACAGCATCTGGCATGTATAAAGCAAGGAAATAAATGTTAGCTCTTATTATTATAGAAATATAGTTATCATTTTGAGATTCACATGATTTTCTCTTTTGGTTTATTGATATAGTAAATTAAATAAATTCCTATGTGCATTGGATGAAGTACCTAGAGACAGCTGTGCTTTGCTATTTAAAACTTTGGGGACTTTAAAAAGGCTATACTGTGCATATGTGACACATTAAATAACAAACCCAGAGGGAACAACACACTGTAAAATTCACATATTTCTGTACTAGTACATACGAATACTGACTTAAAGAAAGATAAACGCTACAAAGAACATGTCAGTTCTGGTTATATATCTCACCAAATAAATAATGGGAAAAAATTGGTTTTCCGAGGTTTGTTAGATTTTGAAATTTTAAATATGAGATTAGAGTCCCATAATATATTTCCCATCTGCAATAAACAATCTTTGCTCTCCTGACAATCTTTACCTGAATGTCCGAATTACATAATGTCCTCTCTGTTAATATATTATTTAAGAAAATTACACCAATAGCTACAAATGGGATTGTTTCACAGGCAGATTTTGTCAGATATTGATATTTATTGTGTTGGCTTAATAAAGGGAATCAGAAGGTTTCCATTTTTATGGTTCAGAATAGTTAATAATGCATAGGATTTGTTCTTTGAAGGTTTTAAAGAATCATTTGTGAATTGCTGGCCCGGTGGTTTTTGGAAGCAACATTATGACCATTTTTAAAAATTTCTATGATTTATTTAGGTTTTCTCTTTATATGTAAGTTAATATTTTTCATGATGTCATCTGCAGTGGGCTGAATGGTGGCCCCCAAAGGTATCAAAACCTAATCCTTGGAACCTTGTAAAGTTCTTGCAGATGTGATCAAGTCAAGTATTCATATTGCTTGGGGCCGGTGAATCCTTTCTATCTTACTCTTTCTTTCTTTTAGAGTAGGAATGTCTAACTGTTATACTATGCTTGTTTCATCACTGTTTAAAGCAGATAACTTGTTTTCTAGTTTTACAAGTTCACAATGAATAATTTTTCCTCGGAATGTATAATACTGAGTCTCACCTATAACTGATTTTGATGATTTAGAAGATAGGATTTGGGACTCTGAGGTGATGATATTCAGATAAGACTTTTGACCTGAGTTGATGACATAACAGATTGAGACACTGGAGATACTCAGATGATGTGAAAATATTTTGCAAGTGGGACAGAACTGAATCTTTTGGGGGTCAGAGCGCAGACTGTAGTGGGATGAATGGTAACCCCTAAATATATCTGTCACTAATCCTTGGAACCTAGAAATGTTACCTTATATGGTAAACTGTTTGCAAATGTGATTCAACTAAGGATCACGAAATGAGGAGATTATTCTGAATTATCCAGGTGGGACCTAAATGCCCTTACAAGTGTTCTTGTAAGACAGAGACAGAGGGAGATTTTACAGACAGAAGAGGATGAGGCAGAGACTGGAGTGATACAAGCACAAGTCAAGGAATGCTGGCAGCTACCAGAAGCTGCAAGTGGCAAGGAATGTATTCTCCCCTACAGCCTCCAAAAGGAGCACAAAGCTGTTGACACCTTGATTTCTGCCCAAGCATACTAAATTTGGACTTCTAGTCTCTTGAATTGTGAGAGAATAAATATCTGTTGTTTTAAGCCACAAGTCTGTGGTAATTTGTTACAGCAGGCATAGGAAACTAATACATCGTCTATTCCTACAGGTTTTTTGAGAAAAGGATTATCTTACAATATTTTAATTTTGTCTGAATCCAGTTATTTTTATTCTCTCAATTCTAATTGCATTATTTTTTGTATTTAACATGATGTTTGGAACCTGTAATTTAGCAAAAAGGCATATGAGAAGATTCAAATAGGCATAACAAATTCTGTATGTCAAATACATACAGTGGGATGAAACAGTCAAACAGAAAAATCTTAGAAAAGCAGAATCTCTTGCTTGGACAAGAAAGAATTCAACCTTAGAAAACCCTGATTAGTACTTATTAACATTGCATTGGAGGTCTTTAGAAATGCAATAGGTCAAGGAAAAAATAAGAAAAGGTGTATGTATTACGAAGAAAGAGAAAAACTATAATTATTTATAGATGACATAATGCCCTATATAGAAAATCCAAAGGACTTATTTGAAATCCACATAAGTTAAGAGTTTAAAGAGTTATCCACATATACGAATAGCATGTAAAATTAGTAGAACTGACTACATTAAAACAAAGTAAGGGAAAATTATCCCATTCAAGACAACAACAATTACAAATATCAAGGGGAAAAGAAACCTACCACTGCAAGTCCCACAGAAGAAAATGAGAAGTACTGAAGGAAACAGAAGAACAATCAATGGAAATGCATACCATCCTGAGTTGCAATGACTTAAGGAGCTGGGGTTCAAAGATGTGAGGGGTGGTAAGTTTCTTCTGAACTTGAGTATCAATGGAAACAGGTGGACTTTTCTCCATTAGATTGCATTTACTGTCTTGGAATTGGTTTTTAGTATGTAGGTGTGTGCATGTGCATATGTGTATGTGATTCCAAAGGAACTCAGAGGCATCAAGTTGTGTATCTGCAACTTATCCTGCTGTGAGTACTTTAGATGGAACCCATTGTGGACCTCTGTTAGTTAGCTTTGGATTACATTCCTGGGACAACCAGGGCATTTTTCTAGAATTAAAAACTCAGACTTAGAGATATACATGACTGAGAGCAAGAAGAAAGGTCTTAGAATAAAGTCAGTCCTTGGGGTAGGATACAGGATTTGCTAAGTGGTAGACGCAGATTCAAAAGCAGAGTTTTCAAGGGGAGACTTCTGCAAAAAGTCTTCACTTTGAGCTGGCTTCTCGTGAATTACTTAATTTTTTAAATTAAGAAATTTCTTTAAATTACTTTCTCTTGGATGATGACAAATGTTAAATTTAGCATTTAGCTTAACTTATTGCATTCAAATTTTATAATACTCTTTAGTTTAGTTTTCTTTTTTTCCCCCAATCATTTAATGAAGTTGGAGAGAGTCATGCCACTCTAGGTGACCCTGTTGCAGAGGGAGGTGAGACTTGGAATTATAAGTGAGATGAGGCCCATTCCCACTTCAGCGTCTTTCCACTCTGTCTCCCATTTATGAAGAGACCCTGGGGGAAATGGCAGCTTTACAACGAAAGAAAGTGCATCATCAGCTTTCCATCAAAAAAGAGATGATACACACTAATCTGACAAGGTACATTTATCCTAAATGAAGGAAAGTTTATTCTCATTAAATGATTACCAAAAAGTCTTTGGAAAACTAACAGTCTCATGCAGAATACTGGGATAAGTAAATGGAAGCTGTTACCACACCTAAGTCCTTCAGAAAATGTGAGGAGGCAGTTACCAGACCCAGAAGAAGAGAGTTACCTGGAGAAGATGGCCTTGAAAGAAAAAGACATCCAGTTGCAGGTGAGTTTTCATTGAGGTAAGCAGGAATATAAATACCCTAACCGTATTTTCCTCCCATCCATCTCTCCCTGTGGCTTGCAACTGGCCAAGCGAATCAGAAGGAAGAGGGCAAAAGGAATCTGATGTCTATATAGGATACTGCTCAAGCAGAAAGAAAGATGGAGAAAGGCAGAGAGAGAATCTAGAGAGGCTCACAGAAGCAGTCCAGAATGGAGGACTTAGTCCTAAAGATTCAATGCTTATAGCAGAATGGAAAACTATGTGTAAGAACATAGAAGTCTAAGAAGCATAAGCACCAAATATATAAAAAATAAATGACAACTAAGATGTCCATTGGACTACAGAGTATAAATTGTGTCTATATATGTATGTATATAATATACATATAATTACAAAATGATATATAAAATTTTGGGTTAATTAAATAAAATAGTATTACATGGTACCTGAAAATAAACACTAAACTTTCTTATTTTAAAAAGTCACATGCCTGGCTTTATCAAATTTTCTGGCTTTATCAAAGAATGACGTATTCCACATAAATATATTACCACCATATGTTATACACTAGACTTTTAAATTTTATTAATTTGGGATAAAAAGTATTTTATGAAATATATAAATTTAACTTATAGATTAATTTAATATTTTATCTCATTGAAATTGATATATAGCATCACCTTTAAGCTACTCCTAATGGCTAGGGTCACCCTATTAAATATCACAGACCTTGGGTGAAGGGCTGTTCACTCTACACTGAATGACTCCAGACTGCTATGTTGTGGTATTTCCTAGTTTTCTTAGGATTTTTCATTCCTTTCCTCTTCTATCATGTTAAACTATTATCTTTCACTCTTTGACCCAAAAAACATGCCTGTCCCTAGCAGTTTCCTTCTGTTTCATAATCTCAATTTTCATATTTTGAGAAGAAATAGAACCTTAGAATTTTAAATATAGAATTAACCTTAAATACTGCTCATAGCCTAGATGAGCAAAGTAGATTAAACAAAGCCAATACAGGTCTGGAATATGGTCAATAAGGATAAAAGGTGGTAGAAGAGTCTATAGTGTTCTCCTATAAGTGAATTTCAGGAATTCTGTGCATGAAATTACAGTTCATTATTATAACTATTCCTAAGCATTTTATTATACTCAACTTCCTAGATTGCCATTTTATTCCAAAAAGCCAAAGCTATTTAAAATTATCTTTGATAAACATTACTGGAATGTATTATATTTTTCATCTCCTATAAATAAAAATCTGTTAAAATTGTAATAGATTTTGACAAGAGTGAAAGAAAAAGTACAAATGATTAGTCTGAGTTTAAATTCCAAAACAGAACACCCATACCTAAAATTATGTAGTAAAATAAGAAGATTTCATCTAAATTTTAACAATCTTACTGAAAATTCCTCTTGTTTACATGTATTTAATACAGAAGAGCTCATGAAACCAGACAGACTAGATCAGGTTACTGGAAAGAAGATCTGACTCTAGGGAATCTAGAGAGACATGCCAAGAAGAGAACTTAAATCACAAGTCCTGATCCTGCTCTTTGTCACACACAATACATGGGATTAGCAGTGCCAGAAAACTTCTAGAACAGTTTACGTTAACCTAAAATTCTGTGAACAAATTTGTAGAAAGAATAATAAACTTACTATACACTTACTAGTATCACAACTGTATGATTTCTATGGTCAAAATGTTCCCTTATATATAATTTTGTTTTACTTCGCCAATTCCTGACTGGTTTTTAACTCCAATTCCTGACTGGTTTTTAACTGAAAGAAAAAAACCGAAATTTCTCTCAAAGTGCTTCTTTCGATTAAAAATTCCTAAGTTTGAAGGCCAAGAAATCTCAAATTTAGTAAACAGTATAGATAACATAATGGTGACTGAAGTGTAATCCAAATGATTGCTTTTATAATTTCAGTTTGATTCCTAACAGGAAATGATATAAGGAGATCTTGAAAAATCCACGAAAACCATAATTCGAAAAGATACATGCACCCCCAATGTTCACTACAGCACTATTTACAACACCCAAGACATGAAAGCATCTAAATGTCCATCGACAGATGAATGAGTAAAGAAGATATGGTATATTTATACAATGGAATATTACTCAGCCATCAAAAAGAATTAAATAATGCCATCTGTAGCAACGTGGATACACCCAGAGATTATCTTACTGAGTGAAGTAAGTCAGACAGAGAAAGACAAATATCATATGATATTGCTTACATATGGAATCTAAAAAAATGATGCAAATGACCTTAAATACAAAACAGACATAGACCCACAGACAGAGAAAACAAACTTATCATTACCAAAGGGGAAAGGAGGCAGGGATAAATTAGGAGTTTGGGATTAACATACACACACTACTATATATAAAATAGATAACCAACAAGGACCTACTGTATAGTACAATAGTTCGTAATAACCTATAAGGGAAAAGAATCTGTAAAAGAATATATATATTATATATATGTATATATATATATTTTATATATAATATATATATAACTGAATCACTTTGCTGTACACCCGAAACTAACACAACATTGTAAATCAACTATACTTCAATAAAAATCCATGAAAGCCCAATTAATAACAGTTTTAGTAACAGTTAATCATTAGATCAGGAGCTCTCTTTCTATAGAGCCTAAGATGAGAACTAAAGAAAGAGTGTGCAGTTTATATAATAAAGACACAGAAGTTGATACCTAAGTAGCACAGGAATATTTAAATCAACTTTCGTAGTTTTGGTGATGCCCTGATTAAATTACTCTAGTAGAGAAAATCAACGTGCCTAAAACCTGATGTAAACCTGAACTTCTCAAGAGGTACTGTAGTGTTATAGAGCCATCCTGGAAAGGGAAACCCTAGATATTCCCTTTCAGAGGGTTCAGATGGAGTCAGAGGGGACTACAGAGGGGAATATGAGTTAGTATAATAGGAAGATACCCTCCCCATGACTGACAAGAAATAAATCAACCCTTGTTTCACAGTTAAGGTGTAGGATAGGACCAGAGTCAATGAAAGCAGGCCAGGACTCCAGGGCATGAGAACCTGGAATACTGCACATGATGTTACAACATAAGGACACAAGACAGGGACCATTTCCATAATATCTCAAATAAGGAATAATTCTTGCATTTACAAAATAAATCTAATTTGACACCTGGTGTATGATTACCAGTAATGAAACTGAACGTGAGAATGACCAAGCTGATATGAGCGCAACAAGAAAACTGGAGTGAGATGGGGGTGAAGGAAGATGGAGTGAAATGGGCAGGAGAAGGAGCTGAGGTGGATACGAAGGAAGAGGGGAATTGAAATTTAGAAAACAACAGGATTTTTATTTACTGTCTGTAAGTAGGGAAGAGAGTAGTTGTCAGAGGTGAGGGTGGAAGTAAGCCTGCATGTAAAACAGGAGGTGGGGGGAGTCCCCCGGAGGACAACACTGATGCTGGGAGATAAGTAGTTTAACAAAACCAAAAAGAGAAATAGGATGATTTTCATGGGAAAAGTATAAAAGTAAGGCTCTCTATAAAACATTCATAAAGTCAATGAATGCCAATAGTCCCCGTGATGCACCAAGCATTAAGTACAAGGTGCAATTATATAGTCTTTATCCCATTTAAATCTATAAGGTAAATACTATGATAAAAAAAATACTGAAGGGTTCATCAGTTTGTATAACCTATCATAAGTCATCAAGTTGGAGTAGCCATACATACGTATATACATACATATACAAACACAAACACACACACACATACATATAAATAGTTTATAGTCATGTAGTCCACTGTCTCTAAAGGCCAATTGCTTCCAAAATCATGTTAGCTTTATTACAGGAATGATTTCCAAATAAGATTATATTCTTTATATCTGAAAAATGATGATACTAATAGTTGGTTGATTTCAATAAGGTATTTGAAAGTGACAGCATATGTTTTTATTTGGTCTATCTTAGGGGAAAAACTCATTGAAGAGTATTGCACTACATTTCATTCTTTTCCTCTTTCCCACTCCGGTCCCTCCACCTTCTCCTTCCTATCTATCTGTCATCACATAGGAAAGTTCCTTAGATAGATTTCATCTTTTTTTCTGTAAAATATTCCTTTCCTAGAACTGTATACCTACCCAAGGGATTTTGGTTCTAACAGGGTAAAACTGGGCTGTGGCAGATGCTGCTTGTTGCCTTCCCAATATCTATTTCCCTCCTCTTTTTAACCAACAGAACTCTTATTTCATCTGGCCAGCCATATACCCAGCTAATAAACAAGTAAGCAAGTAAGCAAACAAACAAACCCTAAGTCCTCAGGGCTCCTCTTTATAGCAAAGAATGGTGATATAGATATAGTTCCTATCTACCCACCATCATCACCACCACCACCAATTTACTTGCAGGAAAGTGGATGTAATTCCTAAGAGGTATAAGCAGATACCTTAAGGATAAAGGCCACTGCTGAAAACTGCAAGGGAAAAAATAAGGAGCCTGGTCCTTTAAAACATCTTGATGGCCACAGTAGCTCTGAAGTGACTTCCTCCAGTTGTCCTCCCGAGAAAAGGATCCCCTAACTTGTAATTTTGTTATTGCTCCATGAAGCCAAACACAAAATAATGAAAAAATAGGTGATAACTTCCCTAGCAACTCATTCCTCTGAAAACACAAAGTCAGGGAGTCTGCAGATTCTGTAATGGTGATTTCTGGGAAATATTTCACTCAATAATTTTTCCTTATGCTTAAAATTACAATGTTATATTTATACAGAGACATGATTTCTAAAGGATTTCTGGAAAAATTTCTGTTTTCACCTGATTACTTTTGCTAAATTAGATATTTGGATTTTTTGACAGAAAGAGACAGATATTTATATCTTTATTTCAAAATGAAAAGATCTGTCTGGGTTTAATGGACTTTCCTGAGGTTATGCAGCTCTCCAGAAGGGCAATCCGTGGCTCAGGGTGTGACTCCCTTATTTAACCCAGCAATATGGATATTCACTTAATGTTCCTTTTGATCACGTTCTTGTCAAGAGGTGTTTCAACATTAGCTGCTGTTAATGCCATTAGCATATCATATTTCCTAAAAAAACTAATATTATTCAGAAAATCAGGAGAAGCTGCTTGCATCCATAATTCTATTTGTAATCTAATAGTAGGTTTCATTTAATTAATGATGTATTTCTTAGGTGATGTTGGGAAACAAAATGATGTTGACTGGTAATTGTTAAATAAATACATCTGTCCTTATTATTTGTCCTCAAGAACAAATATAACGTTAACTGTCCTTTCTTGTAATCATATTTTCTCGAAGAGAATAAAAACTCATATTTTCTCCTTGAAGAGAATAAAATCAGTAAGTCAGTAGCTTGAGACCATAATCAGAGGCTCCTAATTTATCTAACTTAAGTTAGAAGAACTTGACTCCAAAATCACTCAGCAAAACTACCTCAAGCCTTGATGCTACAAAGAACATCCTACAAAGTGACTACAGAACTCCCACATCAGTAAACCAGTACTTTAAAGAGGATAAAGGGCTATATACATCACGCTATATACATCACCCTTATGAATGAATAATATCGGTAAGTGAATTTGCAAAAGATTTCAGAGATAAAATTACTTTCCTTCTAATGTAATATAAAAATTAAAGTCTACTCAGTATCTTGAAAAAATTAAAATTATAAGGGAAAGTAATTCCTGTCTGTCTGCTTTTTACAACTCCAAAAGAGGGCTGTAAATAGTCTATTAAGGGCCTTGTGATGGGCAGCAGAGAAAGGGGCAATCTTTTCAACAGGTTTTATTTACTGAAGGAAGGAGCAATCCTACTGGGAAGGAGGGGGGAGCTAGAGTCTGGGGCAGAGATGATAGCTCTAGTTGAAAGCACCAAAGGAAAATCCATAAATAAAAATAAAAGAACACATATCAGAATTGCTTCAGTAACATTTAAACTATTTGGTCATGCTTTTCCAACCTAAAAGTAAAGGCCTAATCCTTATGCAAGGGAAAGTATCTTGCATTTTGGCTTGTTTGAAGATAAGTAAACACAGTTGTCACATTTATTAGTGTATTACAGATTACACAGATGTATAGAATTAATGAATATTAGAGACATTACTTTAATCTCTGCCTTGCACAAATCATGAACCCCTGTGAAGTATTCCTGGGATGTCCATAAGAAGAGAGGTAGTAAAATCTCAAACTCCTAAATATCTTCCACATGCCATTCCTGAGCAGTTATTACACACGATTCAGTACTGTGTGTCCTACAAGATTTATCATAGTGGCAAATAAAGACATATAACCCTTAAATGTTATAATGTATACAACACTATTTGTGATAGAACACAAACTGTTAACACACAAGGACTCACAACTTCCTCCTCTGCTGTTTGCGCACTGATTTTTTTCCCTCTTCCCCTATCTACTGCAAAAAGAAAGTTCAGATGCCTCTTAAATTGACTTTATGGAGAAAAGCACTATAAAAAAAATAATTACATTTCTTATGAGATATCTAAAAGAGTCAACGTCATAGAATCAAACAGTGGAATGGTTGTTGGCAGGGGCTGGGGAGAGGAAAAAACAGTTATTAATTAAAGGGTATAAAGCTTCAGTCAAACAAGATGAATACACTTTAGAGATCTGCTGTACAACACTGTACCTGAGTCAATAATATATTGGACACTTAAAATTTTGTTAAGAGGCTGGATCTCAGTGTTCTTTCCACAATAAAATAATAACATAAAAATAATTACTATCTCCAGAGGGGGAATACAATACATCTGAATGGGAATATAACACATCTGAAAGGGAATATAATACATCTGATGCACACCTTGTGGGGGTGTGTCATCAAAAAGAGTGAAAAGATCAAGAGAAGGCAACATAATGGAAGGGAAACCAGTGAATGCTGTTAGAATTGGAGAGTTTAGAGGTGCTGGAGAATGGGAGTGGACCAACAATGTTCATATGAGTTGTGTTCAAGGGAAATGTGAATATAGATGAAAGATTCTGTTTGGGTCATCCTTTAAATTAAACTTTGCTCCAAAATAAGCTAGTTGGTCAATAGTGTTTCACACACAGACTTTGACTTTTTGGACATATTAGACTTTCTCACTCTTTTTACACCTGTGAAGGTGGCCTCACCTCCATCACAAACACAAACACAAACACACACAAACACACACACACACAGCTAACCAAAGGAACTTTCCAAACATACCTGGTTCTCCTTCCCTCTGTTACATCACAGGTCCCCTTCCTCCATTCCAAGACCAGTCCCCTGACCCGTGCTTGGATCCTATCCCTTATCCATCTCTTAGGAATCACAATACATTAGGAGTTTATATCCTTTCTCTCCAGTACTTCATCCTCTGCTTCTTTATAGGCTCTTTTTCCATAACATTAAGATTCTTCAGGTATCTATAATGTAAACAAAAATCCCTTAACCTTCTGTGCCTGCAAAATATTGGCACTCTCCTTTTTATCTTTCACCCAAACTTCTTAAAACTACTGACTAGAATTTCTGACTTCACTTCCTCACTCCCTCTGACCCTACTGAAGTCTGGCTTTCTACATCACAACTTAAAATTTTCAACTATGATTTCTCTCTTTGCTTTCTCTACTAACTTGTACTCCTTATCCTACTGCCATCTAGAGTGTAATTTATCACTCCATTATAACTGATATCCTCGATCCTGAGGCAAATTTGACTCTAATTTGTTTCCCTCCTTTCTTTAACACTCTCTTTCCTTGACTAGGATCAGACCAACTCCTAGTTTTCCTCCTATTTTCCAGGCCATTTCATCTCGGTTTACTTGGTTACTCTCCTGCCTATCTCTTCAATAATGGCTTTCCTTGGAATTCTGTCCTCATACTTTTTTTTTCTAACTCTACACAAGTGGGTCTGAAAAGGAAAGGCTACTCATGTTAGGGAGATGAGACTTGATTCTAAAAACAAGAAACTACAGAAATGTTTTAAACAGTGCATCTTATTTGCATTTTAGAACAATCACTTGGACACTGTATGAATGATTTTTTTGGTGGGCTCAATGTTAGGAAGATATAAAATAACTGCTGAATTAGAACAGTAGTAGTGTGGATGGAAAGGAATATTCATGACATATTTAAGAGATAAATACTGGCCTTGATGATTGATTGGGCATTGACTGATTGAGTGCTAAGCAGGAGGAAAGTATTAGAAATGACTCGCTGGTTTTGGGTTTGAGTAATTTGATTGATATGGTGCCTCCAAGTGAGATAGAATAAGAACTGGAAGTTCATCAGAGATGACAAAGTCTTCTTTGGTCACATTGAAGCTTTTTGCTCAACTTTTCAGTGAAATTTAACATCTAGTTTAAAAAAGTGTATACAATGAATAAATGGACACAACTGTGTAACCAACATCCAGATTGAAAAAAAAAATAGCACATTTGTGTGGTCTCCAAAAGTCCAGTACCATCATAAGAAGTTGAGTTTTAGTCCTATAACATTTTCTAGTGAGTCTTGACTTGACTCAAGTGTAGATCATACATAAAAATTACACACACACACACACACACACAAACACAAAGAATAATAGCCTTGCCTAAATATTATGGTAAAATATGAGATTTGACTAGAGTCACTGCCTATGTCTTTGAAAGGCTGAATGGCTAAAAGCCTATTTAAAGTTATTTCTGGCATTCATGAACTTATGTGCAATTATAATTATGTGATGGTGTGTGTTAATAACTTTTAAATAATGAAACAAACAGTGGACTAGATCGATGGTTAATGAGAATATTTAGAGAGTCTGTGTTAACTAGATAATATTAAGAAGAATATTAGAATCTCAAATCAAAACTTATGTGATATGTTGCTATGATATTAACAAAGTGATTTCTTTCTAGAATTTATCTTCCTTTTGAAAATTGGCAATCATCAATATTTAGATATAAATTTAAAATAAAATATGTGAATAAATTTATGGAATGTTTATATGTATATGATTATGAATAATTCAGATTTTGCTACTTCATTATTCCAACAGTGTTTATTCTTATATTATTTGATATAGGTTAAATAGAAAATCATCCAATTTTTCACTGGGAAAAAAAAAAATCAAACATGATTTGGAATAAAATAATTCTTACTTTAAACCTTTTCTCTGCCATTTACTAGCAGTGGAATCCCGGGGAAATTGTTTCTACTCTTTGAAGTTATGGTAAGCAATAACATCTTATAGAAAAACCCGAACGAACTTTTTGGCCAACCCAATAGTTTGGTGAAAGAATCAAGCTAATACCTGCAATACAGAAAGTACTTGATAATGATAATTATTTTCTTTATTCATCATATTTCGATTTGCTAATGTAAAAGTGGTTACTGGAAATTATAAGAAAAGTGTAAGATTTCTAACTTCATAAGATTTTTAAATACATACATGTATTATTATCTTTTAAATATATCAATTAAAAATACTCTTCACTTGCATGTTGTATACAATATATGGATCTAAATTTAAAAAAATAAAATGTTTCCTTTAGAAAAGTAACTTCATACACGAAAAGTTGATACAATTATTGGATTGTCCCTGGATCTTCCTTATCTTTCCACAAATTCTTAAAATTTAAGCATTTAAAAATATGCCACATATTTGTTTCAAGAACTTTGTTGAGTGACACTGAGACATATTTCAATGACAGTTGTGATGAGAGATCAAAGTTATTAGAAAGTTCACACAACATGAGAAAATAACACCAAGTCACTGAACTCCAAAGCCTTTTTCAGGAATGTTCTCCTGATCCCTGCAACACTGCCTTCTACTTCTTCCAAATTCATAGTCTGAAAATCTCCCCACCTTTGGTTACACTCTTTTCTACAGCTTTCAACTATTCTGATAAAATCTAGTTCAATATCTGCAGCCTTGACTGCTCTCTTGCTATTCAGTTCCATGTTTCCAAATCCATATTTTATTCAGTCACGCAGGTGTCATGCTGAAAATTCAAATCTAACATCATCTTTCCCCCCAAAATGGATCCAGTTCAAACTGTTATTTCCATCACTGATGTCCTCATCCTACCCCTAGCTACCCGGGTTCAGAGTTCAAGATATTTCGGATTTTTCCCTTTTCTTCCACTTCTAAACAATAACCCGTGCTGTCAATCTACCTGAAGCTTTTCATTTCTATTGTCCTCATCTCAGTCCAGGTTTGATCACATCCCACATAAACTACTACAAGCGTGCTCCAAATGGTTTTTCCTGCTAATAAGATGACACACTAATACAATCCATCCTAAGCACCAGTACACATTCAAACGTGATAATTACTCTATGCCCTCAAAGTTCCACATCTGAGGCTTAGTTTTCAAGGCCGTTCATCCTCTGCCCACTCTAACATTTAAAACTTTAGCCTCTAGGAATCTATTCAATATTTACAAATATTTAAATATAATCTGTAAGGACTTCTCTGGTGGCGCAGCAGTTAAGAATCCGCCTACCAATGCAGGGGACACGGGTTCAAGCCCTGGTCCGGGAAGATCCCACATGCCACGGAGCAACTAAGCCCGTGCACCACAACTACTGAGCCTGCGCTCTAGACCCCGTGAGCCACAACTACCGAGCCCAAGTGCCACAACAACTGAAGCCTGCACGCCTAGAGCCCATGCTCCACAACAAGAGAAGCCACCGCAATGAGAAGCCTGCGCACCGCAACAAAGAGTAGCCCCCGCTCACCGCAACTAGAGAAAGCCTGTGTGCAGCAACGAAGACCCAACGCAGCCAAAAATAAATAAAAATAAATAAATAAGTTTGGAAAAATAAATAAATAAATAATCTGTACACTTCTACTTCCACAACTCCTCTGTTTCCAATTAACAAGTACTTATATCATTATGCCATTATAAAGTAACTTCACGAACACAAAACTGTTTTGAATACCCCATGTAATTATTGACCCTGAAAAATGAAGAAACATGGGTCACCTCAAAAAGACATAGGTGACAAGAAATTTAAATCACCTGGATATTTCACATTCAATAGCAATAAAAATCATAACAATTCTATATTCATAGTACATGGAAATAAACTTGAGTTGAAAAAGTAAAAAAATGTTAATTATATTCTTTGTATGTTTAATGAATAGTAATAACCACAGTCAAATTTTGCAGAAGTAAAACTATCACATATACAGACATAACCATTTTCAATACATCTACTTTGAATGCTTAACCTATGCAAACACTTTTAGAGACATATTTGCTTAGTTTGCTACTTCTGATAAAATCGTTTTATATCAATGTGTTTAGCAAAATGGTTCTATGATTAAACAGACAAATAAATGTTCAATTATGTTTATTTGAATAAATTATGGATTAAAAATGAGTTTCATGTTCCACATTGCTGTTTGAAAACTAAAAAGAACTTTCTATGTCTCTGGACCTATTCACCATGAAAAGTTCCACATATAAAACTATCACTTTTAACTCTACGTACAAAAAAAATCATCACAGAATTACATATTGTGGCTATTTACTCATCAGGGCAAATAAACAGAAATGTGATCTTAATCAAATGCCATAATCCAATACAAGATCTATAAATACATGAATGGGCAAAAAGTTCCATAGTATTTTGGCACCAACATATTAGTGTCAATCTTTTAAGGGCTTTGAAGGTTCAAACATATAAAAATGTTCTTCAACTAAAATTATATATTCTCCCTGCTTAGAGAAGATGTATGACTAAAATGTACTGTCTTATAAAAGTTTTCCTTTAAAGAATGAATTTTCTACTACATTCAGTATTTTATCTCATTTAGTATTTACCATTTAATCTTATATGGTAATGTGGCATTTTAGTTTATTTAGTGCTTTATAAAATGACAAGATTTTTGATGTCTCACTCAAAATGTATGCACAGCTTAAGACAAACCATATTTAATACTTCAAATGCGATAATTTTTTTCCTGCTTTGTGCTGATCTTAATTCAGGACCCCACTATCTAAAAGAGGTACAAAATTTCTCAGTTTTTGCCAATATAAGAATATAAATTCAATCTAAACTTTGTTCACCTCTTTTCAAATAAATATTTATAAAAATGGTTTTCAATTAAGAATTATTACCTCTTAAAATTAGTCTCATAAACAAAATATTATGGGGCACCTTGGACTGAAATGTTTTGCTAGGCATAACATCACTGACTCTCTGACATCAAATATGCAAAGTGAACAGAAGAATGAAAGCGCGTATGACTTTCTAAAGATATTCAAAATTATACATTTGTAAAACAGTACTTTGCTTCCATGATTTAGTTAAATCATTTTCTGTATGTCAAATTATATGCTATTCTTTCACTCTAATGTGAAATGAAAAAAAAATACAGACACTAAACCAGTATCTAGTACTACTAGCGTTTGCAAGCCTAGTGGATGTATGTGATATGGCTTCATGATAAACAGTTATCTTCCCATAATTAGCAATACTGGTTCAACAAACAAACAAAAAACAGCTCTTGAGAAAGGCAAAGGTATTAAGAGGTAGTTTAAGTCAAATTTGATATTATTCTTGATATCTACCACAATCAAATTATTTATTTTTGTTGTTTAAATGAAAAGTCCAAATACATTCCTATTATATTTCAAGTTGACCTGTGAACATCTAGATGCAGTTGCCACTAATTAGTGGCACCACAGAATTCAGAAACAAGTCTTTCCTGATACACACAATGGAAAAGACTTTAATAAGTGAATACCTAAGAATCTATAATACCATTACACAAAGAGAACTATAATAATAGTCAACAAATGGCTTTTTAAAAATGTACTATTTGTCGCTAAATACACTGCCATTATAACAAAAAACCTTTTGTGCTTTAAAAGGGTATGTTTCTCTCAGTAAAATATTTATGCTTTTATAAATTACCAGACTATATAGCTCATCCACAACAATTTCACTGTTATTGCATAAAATAGTAAATTATTTCTTTTAAATTATTAATTCAATAGAAAAAAGAATTTTTCAGGCTTATAGTCTTTTGAAAGGACAGAAAAATAGATGAAACAAAACCAAAATGACAATTTCAGCATTTAAAATTTACAAATGATAATTCAAACAAATGTTATGACATTTAAGATAATGAAACCCTTCATTTATTCTGCTATCTGGTATGAGTTTTATTTCACATATAAGGAGTCAGAACAGATGTCCAAATATTGTAATGCCAAAAGAGAGTTAGGGCATATCTTGATTAATACCCTCAGAGCAGCCTGTGGTGTCTCTTTAAAACTGGCATGCATTACCTCAAAACAACTATTTAAATCCATTCTAGGAAATATAGCTAGACAAAGCATTCCCGAGACAAAAAGAAAACAACAAAGCTCAGTATAATCCTTTTAGCAATGTGAGTTGCATATTACTGACAGACCATTCATTGCAATCAGCAAATGATTAATTGCAAATTTGTTGCTAAATTGACCACACTCAAAAAAAGAGACAAGCTTCAGGCTACTGTTAAAGAGGAAAAACTTATGTTAAAAATGATTGGAGACTTTTTGCAGGGAATTAATTCTAATCAATATGCTTGTTGACTACACAGTAGAATAATGACTTCCTTAAATAGGAGAGGTACCCATTATTGTAGACATTGAAATTAATATTTAACCCACTGACTTGCAATTTTTTAAAATTTATTGAAGTAGCATTTTCTTGCTTTACCTTTAATAAATAGTTCATGTTTTATCAAACATGTGCAAAAGATTTGTTTTCCTATTTCAAATGTAGATTGCAGACGTAATGCCCATATGGTCAAACTTATAATAACTGCCTGAAGCAATTTGTTCTTGGATTTTTAAAGATAAACCTCAGTGGCATATTAAAAATATAAAAGGGGATAAGATAGTACGATGGATGAGTATTTGTCTCTCAGTTACAAATGGCTTTTATTTCTTTACAAACAGAGCACCTTTCGGGTTCTTTTATTCAAATCAGAGTGTTTCAGGCAAAAAAAGAATGGTGCAGTGGTATATTATTATAGATATTTTGTTCAAAATGACCATTTTCATAAAACTAACTTTCAAAGTCATTTCTTGAATAAATATTTATTGAGCACGTACTACTGGCCAAACATTGTGCTTGGTTCCAAGTTGACAACATTAAATACACTTAGACCTGTGCTTAGGAAAATCACAAAAGTTGTAAATCTCTACTTCCCTGTCTTATTTTTCTTTGAGCCTCACTGGGGATGCAACAGTGACAAAGAGGCAGGAACAATACTCTGAAGTTCTTGGGAACAGGAGAAGCAGTATTTTTTGCAATAAAACTGAAAAAAGAAGATGAGCAGAGTTGCTTCAGATATTTACAGAAGTTCAATTACTACTAAAATTATGTCGGTGATTATGCAATTCTATTTTCAGGTAAGGTATCAAAAATCAATATACCTAATAGGAATGTATTTCTAAAAATGTGTGAGGGTGCTTCAAGATATAGACTGTACAAGGCAGGAGAGTGGTATGAAAAGTGAAAATCTTTAGTTTTCAACACTAGCCCTCCATGTTGACATTACATTATTCTTTTGGGAAAACTACACCAAACTCTGAATTGCATTCCCCACAATACAGAGAATGTCTTCTTTGGTCAACACTATGCTCCTGGGTTCTTCAAACAGGGCAAATTAACACAATTTGTCACTATATTCCCTAGTACACATCTAGACAGGTACAAGTGAGCTTAAAGAGCCTCTGCTACAATAAGAGAACACCAAATGACCCAGAGCTTATAGGCAAGAATTGGAACTTGGCAGGATCACTGAGAATAATAACCAGAGAAAACCATAATTCAAAAAGATACATGCACCCCAATGTTCACTGCAGCACTATTTACAATAGCCAGGACATGGAAGCAACCTAAATGTCCATCAACAGAGGAACTGATAAAGAAGATGTGGTACCTATATACAAGGGAATATTACTCAGCCATAAAAAGGAATTAAATAATACCGTCTGCAGTAACATGGATGGACACAGACATTGCCATACTGAGTGAAGTAAGTCAGAGACAAATATCATATGATATTGCTTATATGTGGAAGCTAAAAAAAAAAATGGTACAAATGAACGTATTTACAAAACAGAAATAGAGTCACAGATGTAGAAAACAAACTTATGGTTACCAAGGAGGTAAGGGGAGGGAAGGGATAAATTGGGAGATTGGGATTGACATATACATCCTACTATATGTAAAATAAATAATAAGAACCTACTATATAGCACAGGAAACTCTACTCAATACTCTGTAATGACCTATATGGGAAAATAATCTAAAAAAGAGTAGATATATGTATACGTATAACTGATTCACTTTGCTGGACACCTGAAACTAACCCAACATTGAAAATCAACTGTACTCCAATAAAAATTAATTAAAAAATAAGAATAAAAAAATAATCTACTGAAGGTATCGAAAGTTGGATATTACTATACATATAGTTGAGCAAACTGACGTTCAACAATGCTGGGTACATCATGCAATGTTGCAAAATCAGTATCTGGTTTCAAATGGTATTCAAACTCAGCTCTCTTCTAGGAGATGGCTGGTTATCTTATTTACACAATATCACTGAGCGCTGAAAGAACTGCTATCACCAAATGCCACTGAAGGAAGGACAACTGACGTTCTATCACTACTAAACCTCAAAGCAAAAGTTTGGTTGTACATTTAACTTTATTAATAAAAACATATATTTTTACTTATTTTAGATTTTTACATCCCATTTGTACTGAATTAAATTCTTATACTTTTAAAATACATGGGAGAATAATCACGTTTTACTCTATTTGAAGGGTTTAGGTCAGTACAGGAATATTTTCTATCAAAAGGCATGTAATTTATATCTATTCCTCAATTTGTGAAAATTATCTTTTAAAGCAAATAAACATTGTCTTGGTAAAGCAAATTTGCTGCCTTACACATTCTCCTTCATAGCATTTGTTGAAGATGCTTACCTTGCTTAAATGTCTTTAAAGCTCATTAAAATACATTCACCAATATAAGTGTTCCATTTTTAAAAACTGCTCTACTAATGATGCATTAATATAGCTAACTTAATTAACACACAGTTTTATAAAATTATAGAGATACAAATTGAAAAGAAAAACAGCACAGGTAATAAGCCATTGAATTCTAAAAACTTGAAGAGTTTTAAGAGATTCAAACTCAGAGATTCAGAGAGTAAAATAACCTGTCTAAATGTTAGTGCTGAACCAGGAGTACAACAAAAGTCTTCTAAATTAAAATGCAGGCATCCTTTCTATTTTACATTAAATCATCTGAATTAGTCATTTAATGTAACTTCAGGGAATTATCAATTTGTTGTGTTTTGGGGTTTTTTTTGCCTCAAAAAGTGTAAAATTCTATCAACGAGTACTAGGGTTTATCCGTAAGCACCTGTCAGCTTTTTGCTAGCAAGGACACACAGGACCAAACTAATTTGGACTGTACAATGAGAAAACATTCACCCCAACAGACTGAAAACGTCCAAACTACTAATTACTTTAAATAGTGATATATCTATTTACTTGCCTTAATTAATACTTAAATGTATTCATTGCTCCCATGTGGGGAACAAATTATAATTGATAGGGAAGGAGAGGAATCACTTGGAGATGAAGCTAGAAAAAAACTGGATTTTGAAGAGAAAGAAAAGACATTTGTGTAAACATGAAAGGCTTTGACAATGTGAAGGTAGAGTTTTAATTTGATTTGATTGATGATTGAGTCCTCATCATAATTTCTTGAACAGAGGGAGGGAAAATGTATATCTTAGAGATGCGCCTCAACCTAAAGAGACAGCTGTGATTCTGTTTTGGAAAGCTTACCTTATTACTACACGAATAAAAGGTTTTTACACGTTCTGAAGCGGCAACATGTAGCAAATAATGCTCCAAATGTATTTATGCTCAAACTCATTTTCTGTCCTTTTTACTGGTTTTTGCCCAGCAATATAACTCAGTTTGATCTGAGATGGCATGAAGTAGTTGTCTGAGGCAGAGCATTACCAGCTTTGGTGGGACGCAAGGCTTCATCTGATTAAAATAATATATGGTTCCATCATGATTTTTACTGGTTATCAATATCAGTTCTGAAAGATTCATTTTTGGTTTGACTCCTCTGTCTTCTGGTCCAAGTCTTCTTGAATACCAAAAATGAAATTAAGATATCCCAGATCAGGGATAGATTAACTGAATCATAAAGATGTAATCTCACAGAACATCTTGTTTGAGAATTTCTTTTACAAGCAAGAAAACTGAGGGAAATGCCCTGAATGGAATGATTTGCAAATAGTTAATGAGCTGTGGCAGAGATAACTGTCTCTTGATTCCTAGTGTACACCCTTATACTACATAATCTAACTTTAATGCCTAGTAGTAAATAAATAAATCAAATACCTTCTGAAAAGTGAGTGGCAGAAGTTGCTCAAAGCACGGCTGAGTGCAGTTAAGATAAAGGATAGAACAATTAAATACTTTTCCACATACTGAAAACAGATAACCTAAGAACTGTCAAAGTGGATCAGACACCCAGCTCATCGCAGTATTTTCTTTCTGGCCATGGCAATAAGAAGAGGACACATTTCTTCTCCCACAGGTCAATCTCAAAATTGGAAAATAAGTTGAATTGAGACTATAACTCAACAGCCTGTCTGCCCCTGGGGAGTTATTATTCATGAATTTGTTCTAGTTTTTTTGGATATTTTTATATATTTTTGTTTCTCAATTTTATATGCTCCTATAAATATTCTTGACTGTTTATTTGCTATAAGTCAATGTTAACTTTTAAGACTCAAACAATGGCTTATTTTCTTGTATTTTTAGTTTGATTAACATCTTTGCCCTTAAAACTTTACCGACCTAGACTACAAGTTATCTTAAACTTCATCTTTTTGGATAAAAAGTTCTTAAGACTTTCATATTTTTATTGATCAACCTTTCAAATATAATTATTTTACCTTTCTCTGCATTTAAAAATTGCTCATTTTTTACTATTAATTCACTTATTCATTTAATTTTTAATAAATGTTTGGTACCAGAGTAAGGGCTTGAGATAAGAAAACAGACGTGATTAAAAAGCTCCTTGCTTTCCTGTTGCTATCATAACTTTCCTAAAGTGGAATAATCAGAAGTACAAGAAGTAACTCTAGTAGCATTTCTGCATACTTTGTAAAATCTCAACTCCACCCTTTTGATTTTATTATTGTTAGCAATAATATAAATTAAAACTAAATGGTATATACTACTCCTAAACATAAGCAATCTAGAGGTATTGTAAGCATTTTGCCTGGAAGTGTTGGTCTGGGGACCGGCTGATGGGCAGACGCTCAAAGGACATCAGAGAGTCTACTGGTGGGGATTTGAATACAGTGCGGAAAATTTTACTGGGAACTGCAGAAAAGAGGACCTGTGTTGCAGAGCAGTAAAATGTCTAGCAACATTTCTCCTTCTTGTTACATGTAAGATAGGAATGGTATCTAATAAACTCATGAATACAGCTGCGAAAATTTCTAGGCAAAATGTAAAAAACAATTTCACATCTTCTAGCTGCCTATAGTAAAATGCAAGACACAGAGAGAGAGAGAGAGAGAGAGAGAGAGAACGAGAGGGAGGGAGGGAGGGAGGGAGGGAAAGATGGATCAAATAACAAAGGAACTTAAGTTTTAAAGCAAAATTTAAAGAAAAAAATTAAGGAGCCAGGACTTGATGGGTTTGAAAAAACTGTTTCTCATTTTCAGCCCCTCCCATCAAAAGATTCTCAAGAACTGGCTTCAGAGCAGAGAGAAGATAGAATCCAGGCACTACAAATAATACGTGAACTCAGGCTTAAGATCACCAAGTTGTTACTAAGATTGTTTGTTAAGATCTAAAAAATTTTAAGGTCTCGCTTAGTGGATCTTCTAAAGAGTATGCTTTATAGACTTTCAGTTAATAGGGTTTTTAAGAATCTTAAGGGAATCCTCCCACAGCAGGCTCTTAGGCAACCCAAGTTAGAAAAAAGTCTATCAGGAAGATATATAGGGGTATGGTCTGTTGTCTAGTGGAGAGGATTTATAATTTGACACACAGGAAGCATGAAAAGTTTTTAAAGGAACTCTTCCAATTGGACTGATGGGGACAGAGACAGTACAAAATGAAAAGAAGTTGTTGAAGCGCCAACGTACTATGGGAAGGTAGCAGGCTGAGAAAACTGTTTAACAGAAAACGTGGGCTATTTTTTTCTGGAAAAGACATAGTGTCTCAGACAGCGGAACTAAGAGTTAAGAGAATCATCTCCAGGAAGCTGAACTAGGTAGTAAACAAGAAACTGACAATATGTGCTCTGCTGAATTTCAGAATTATTAAGAACCAGTAACTGGTATGTATTTTGCATTTCCTTACTTTTTGAATGGAAGTGTCTATGGCCTATTACCCCATGCCATTGTATGTTGGGCGTGTACAGAGCATAGACATAATTTGTCTCTTTAGTTAATAGATCTTTATTTCAAGATAAATCATACTCAAGGAGCTGTACTAGGGGAAGTGCACTCAGGAACCTCACCTATGCCTGCACCTGATTTAAATAACAAGCTTCTGGAATTTGAGCTGATGTCATAGTCGATGAGGTCTTTGAGGGTGTTGGGAGATAGTATATTTTGTGTGTGATATGGCCATGAATTTGGGGGGGGGGGAGAGGGTGAATGCTGCAGCTTCTCTCAATAGCAGTCGTCAATAAATTCTATTCCTATCTGATCACACGTCATACCCCGATGAAAGGTACAGTCTATTTCCATCTTTCTGAACCTGGGCCTAACTGACAGAATGCAGTGGAAGTGACAGTCCAGGCCTTGCAGCTTCCACCTTTGTCTCTTGGAAAGCTGTTTCTGAAACGTGTGCTTTGCAGGGGACCCACCCTGCAAAGGACCCAAAGGAAGAAGTTCAACTAACCTGAGACCTCCATGATGTGAGAAGTGAGAGAAGAGGCCTTCCCACCCTGAAGGGAGAGAGATAAGTCAAGCATCCTGGAGGGAGAGAGAAAAGTCAAGTACCAAGGTACCAGACATGTGGGTGAAGAAACTGTTTTGTAATTGGATCCTCCAGCCCCAGCTGCCAGAGCTAACGTCCATGAATCGGAGATAAATCACCCACTGATCACTTTCCAAATCCCTGCCCTACAAAACTGTGAGCAAGATAAAATCGTCGTTTTAAGTCCTTACAGTTTGAAGTAGTGTGTGACACAACAATAAATAACTCAAGCCAAACACACCTATAGCATTCATGTATGATTCTGAAATACTTTTGGTAATAGTTGTTTTTTCGGGCACTAAAATGTAATTTATAAAAGTTGGAGCCTTAAATGCAGTTGACAGAAATAAAAAATCATAAAATTTGACATTAGATTGACAACTTAATTCAAAGTTTGGTTTCGATTGTCTTGGGTTTTATAATTGCAGTTAAAATGCCAATACACAGTCCTTGAAAATACGATACGACCTATACCACTACTCCCATCACAGTGCGTCCCAACTGCAAAAACCCTCTTGGTGCCTGTACTTATCATTCAAAGCCCAGCACGATTCCTACCATCTTTGAAAAACCTTACCTAGTATTCTGACTCTCAGACTTCCTTTCTCCTTCACTTAAGAACTTTCTACTACCCTCAGCTTGAACTCCTCCAATCTTCCCTTCAAGGATCAGTTTACTTATAGAAAACGAGAATCAATGAGAGCACCACTAGACAGCTTAAGATTTCAAAGGGCTTGTGCTGTTCTTTTGATTTTTTACTTTCACTCCAGCAATTAAGTTCCTGTCTTTTTTTCCCTTGTGATTTTGTGCCTCTCCAGGATTTAATTTATGTAAGTGACTGTATGTTGTTGTTAGTCCTTGCTTTAGAAACATCTGCATGCTTGCACAAACTCCATATTTGTGTGACTATCTCCTCCAGGAACTGATCAATCCTTATATACTGTGTTACCCTTAAGAGGAGATGAACAAACCTCTTTCTCTCTACTGTAACACTGCATGGATTACTTACATATACTGATTTTTCACATACTTTGAACTTACGATCTATATTTTGACTCGTTTTTATTTAAGTAAAAGTGTTAATCATCTTATTAAATTGGGAGTACATTTTAAGCAAGAATTACCTGTGGTATTCTTATTATAGAGTGATTTTCAAAGACTAATATAAATAAGATCATCTCCTAGACTTATTCAGGAGATCTGGAATGGGGTTAAAATCTGCACTCCAGATGTTTCTGGTCCACAGACTATACTATAAACACTGTTCTGTGCAATGAGGATGAGAGTCAAGACAATTTTCTAATAGTAACATAAAGCGGTGAGAGACTAGAGAGCAGGTCCAGTTAGAAAACCTTTGCAAAAGTGCAAAGGAGAGCCACCAGAAGCCTGATCTAGACAGTGGAACTGGGGATAGAAAGGAGGGGACAGATGGAAGCTAAACTAGCTATTAATACGTTCCTGCAACTGTTTTCTATTAAAGCTGCCTTAAAAAAATGAAAATGCACTGTGGTAAGCACTAAAGCAAACACAACCAAAAAGATGTTTTCTTAACTGGGAAATTATGATGTGCAGTTATGTTTGGTATCTAAATACAAATTCTGCATGTAGGCTGCATTTATGGAAGAACCAAAAACAACCACAATATACTGTATCGTCGCAGAAACAAAACAAACTAGCTGTACTTGGCATAGTAATGATAAGCCCTTTAAATTAAATCTTTATGCAGATTCTATTTCATACTCCAAACTTTTCATGGAGCCTGTGTAATTCTGATATGTAAACCAACAAATAGATATGCTCTGTGTATTGAGTAGCCGGTTTGGGTACCAGCTGGCTTGGCTGTATGCCTTTCTAATGGTAATGAAGTCACACAGCTGCTAGGACAATCAGCTGGAGTTCAGATTATCTCCAGCTAAATGGATATCCATTGACTAGCTTCTTATCCGGACTCATTAAAGTTCAGTATTGACAAATGAAGAGTGCTTAGAGGTTTATAGCTAAGAGGTATCTAGGAATGAACTTGTTGACTTTTTTTCCCTATAGCTTTCTCCTTGTGATTCACAGGGTATCACTCATCTATTTGAGATGTGTGATTACTAATGTACTATAAAATTTTAAGTACTCTTCCATTACTGTTTTTAAAGTGAACAAATATTCCAAAGCGAGAAGTCACATGCATCAATAAGAAGTTGTCAGTATATGAAAACAAAAGCATCACCCAAAAGTACTGTTTTTCTTTAAACCAAACAGAGAAAGACATGATTCTCAGAAAAAGTTTACAGTTGAACTGAAATTGATTTTTATTTAAAGACTCTTCCTTGCAAGTATTGTAGTGAATAATTTCCAAGATTTGACTGTAGCTACACTAGTTTACATGTCACTGCAAACTAAATTTCTTTCAACCTAACAAACTAGATAAAGTGTATCAGTGTAAGTTAGTTAATTCTGTATGTAATCATCCCTTGAACATGCTAAAACTTTTTCAAATCCTCAAGGTAACAAGAACTTGAATTCAATACCTGTTACTCTCTAAAGATCAGAGGCAGAAAACAAGCCTTCACATTACAGTAAAGCTCTCCAATGTTCTTCCTTTACCCCCTGCTGCAGTCAAGGCATAGAGCTCAGAAATAATATCCTATGTTTTGAACTGGTCAACTATTTATTTCATGCACTCAATTTTTTTGTTGCATTGTTTCAGGATTGCCTAACCTTATTTCCCACACTCATCCTCATCCTCCCTTATCCTGTAGACTACCTTCTACTTGCCACAGGTTCACTGCCTTTGTGAAGATGTTAAAAATGCTTAGTCCATGTTTTCCAACTTCCACCTCCAAAAACCAGTTTAAAATTGCCTCCTAAAAGTATATGTATATAATTATTTGCTTTGGAGTTTGATTAAATGTCCTTTAGACTCTTCCTCTTCTTGAAACAGAAAACAAATCTTTAGCAGACCTTCCTCAAGATATGGAAATAGAAAAGTGCTGGTGAAGTACAAATGTGAATGAAGCTCAAAACCCCAGTTTATTTGCTGCTTTACAATGTCCTCATATAAATTCTCTATCCTCTCTCTGATCTGCAGTGTACTTGTTTAATTTATAGATCTCTTTACTGCTGATTCTAAAGACAGAGCAACATTCTTCCCCTGCCAGTAGTGTGACTTAAAATGCTTTCGCTTTTAGCTACAGCCAGATACTTCTGTAGGTCTGCATCATATTTTCAAGTGTAAGTGCTACAAGGCAGGACCTATGGCATTATTAAATGCATATTCTCTAGCTTACAGTGTGCACTAACACTATGACCAACCACACTTCCTGGTAACTCGGAATAAAGATTTTGGCAGAATCCTCTTATTAGGGAAGAACAAAATTCCAGGCCTTCCCCAAACCAATAAATGTAAACTCACCACAGGACGGATGTTGTCCTGATGCCACAGAGCATGCTCAGAGCAAGTCCAGACCTCCACACAAAGTATATTTTGGGGAGGCAAAACGGCAAACTCCTACAGTCAACAACTACTTCTTAATTGTCTTTAAACTTATTAAAGGTAACAAGTATGTCCTCTAGTCTCAAAACATTTATGCAAAAAAAAAAAAAAGGTAGAAAATATGCAAATAAAGTGTCCCTATATTGGCACAGCGTGACACCGGGAGTCAGAAGATCTGCTTAAGTCTGGGAATTTATGAGAATCACTTAATCGCTTTTGATTACTAAAATAGGAGTTCAGATTTCATTCATTCACAAAACAAAGATATGCCATAGGCTGTGCAAGGCACTGGAAACGCAGAATTAGAAGTCCAATACACAGACCTCTGAGGAGATCACACCTGGGATGCCTAGGGTACCTGAAAATTTAAGATTCTGTTAGTAGGTGAATGGGTAGGAACATCATTACTCCCTTGGATTTTCTACACAAAAAAGATTTACTGCTGACATCCTCTGCTATAGAAGTGGCTGTTGATATTCCTTGATACTCTGTTCTCTTTTGTGTTTCCTAGCAGCTTAACCATTGACTAGTTCTGGCCAGTAGATGGTAACTGGAGGAAACAGGGGTAATAAGTATCACCTGTAGCCAGGAGTAGTTACCTGTCCAGGATTCCTTCTTTTTGCCCTGTTTCCCACTCCATCTGTAGGCCAGATGATGCCAAGGTGACACTGTACTTACGATATAGCACAGGTACTTGCTGCAAGTACCTGGGCTATTTAGAGGACAACTACCTAACCCACGGACAAGATATAACTTCTATTGGGTTAAGCCATAGAGATTTAAAGGCTTGTTTTTTTGTTGCAGCATAACCTAGCATAACATGCTTAATTCAAACAATTATATAATAAAATTCTCACTCACGGACATAAAAAATTAAGATCAGTCAGTGCTCTTCATGACAATTCCAAAACCTAGCATCTTATTCTCTGGCCCTCAAAACGTAAGCATTTAAGTTCTGACATTTTCTCCAAGGAATATTGCAATTTTAATGGAATACATAACTCTCCTGAGCATACTGTCAGAGATGCTCCTGAAATATTAAATGTGCCATGTAAAATCCTTAATGGTCTATTACTAATCAGCATTTTCATGGAGAATCCACATATGACTTAATGTTAAATATGTCAAGCCATAAGGTGTGTGAGGATGTTTTCGTTTTGTACTTGCATAGAGATTTTCACAGTGTTCTTATCTTTGTTGCCATTTGGGAGTATCTGTGGATTCCATGTCTTTGTTCACCCTTTCTCCTCAGGTATCCATGGAAGGCCATATGTTGAACCAACGTGGTACCCCCTGAAGTAAGTTTTCCTCTTTAAAATGCTACATTTTGCAGCATTCTACGTACCATCTATCTACATTCCATTATGTTGGCACAGGTCTGACCAACTTGCAAGCAGGCAGAATGCCAAACACACAGATGGTATGGGGGGAAAGAGCCAAAAAAAACATGTGAATCAACTGTGGGTACTGATGGCATAATTCCCAGACATGAAAGTCCAAACACTTGTCCATCCTAAGCTTACAGTACATACTTACAGACACGCAGATTTGTCAACAATAATCTAGCACTGACAGATTAATTTTATAAAATATTTTTTAAAGCCACCTTTGGCTGCTGAGGATAGCTACAAGGCAGTAACTCCACAAAGCTTGGTGTTCAATCTTTTGTCATTGCCCAGGTGACTCTTCAAAAGACAAATAGGCAAGACGTTTAAAAAAAAAACCTGTTTCTAACTAAATCATTTTTAAATAAATGGAAAAAGTGTATCTTGGCTTTATTCATAGATACTGTGCAATAAAAACAGAAGACAAATGTCAATAAACTATATGCTAGGACCAAAGACTGCACAGCAGGCTTCAAATTGTGGCTGTTGAATACTCATCTTTGACCCTTATGTCTGTGTGATCAAAACTGTATTGTTTTAAAACCAGTAAACTTTATTATCAGGATTGGACCTGAGAGCACAAGAAATGGACAGTACATGATTTGAGGATCTTTAAGTGGATCATCCACTTAAAGAATGTCTTCCCTGCTGTCTTGGCAGTTTGCCTGAAATTTCTTAAATTATTGCCACTTAGTTAGGTTAAGTTATTTTATCTCCTGAAGGTGCCTATTAGAAGGAAAATGTTTTATTAGGGAAAGCAGAACAGAAGACTTTGGATTTGGGGGATAGATGAGGTGTAATTATTGCAGCAAAGGCCCTCAGGACCTAGTGGGAAAGACCCCCAGAATCCCTTCACCTTACTCATAAGCTATACTAAGGACAATTCCTATTAAATTGGTTTTAGAGAGAACATCTATTAAATAAGTTGATACTGAACTTCTTGAGGTTGAAAATACTTAGAAAATTAATTCAGGACCTAGATAACCTATTTAATATGTTCAAAGTGAGTGAGTAATATATTTAACTCAGGTCTCTTGAGCCCAAATCCAGTGCTATTGTTATTATCCTATCATCCTGCCATTTTACAGAGTTGAACTAGTTCATTTATTTAACTTTTAGAGTTTAAGATGTGAATAGGAATATTACATTCAATTTTCAACAGACCATTTATTAAATGACTACTAGCATATAAGTGCAAGATTTCAAACGAGCATGGAGAAAATAAACTGTCCTTTCTAAGTGGCTGGTTAAATCATGTTACATTTCCGTAATTTTCTTAAATTCCATAGCATATAGTACGCACAGACATTTAGTCTCTTCTATGATTAGACATCTCACTACCATTTTAATCTTGATTCCAGGTCAATTTATGTCCATCGTCTATAGATGTATTTTGTTTACCAAATAATGAATACATACTTCCAGTGCAACATATTCATGTTTGCAGAACATCAAACATAGTCATAGAAACTGGTGTTTGAGAAGTCTACTTTAATCCTTATTTTCCTACAAGATGGAATTATTTGGCTACATTTGATTACCAAAGAGGATTTGTATAAGTGACATATATTCAGAGCCTACCCAGAAAGTAAAATTTTCGCAATCATAACTTTGTTTTTTCTTAAAAGATACTAAAATGTTAAGAAATAGGTTTACTCTTGAAGTTTACTTGGATATGAGACAGGATTAGAATGCCCTAAGATTGCTTGAATCTTCTACAATTTCACCCTGAAAACTCAGTTTCTTTTATTTTTAATTTGTCTTAAAACATTCCTATAGATAGCTCAGATTTTTGAAAGTGGCTTACAGCCATTCCTCAAACAAAGAAGCTAGTAGAGTACTTTACAGATTTCTCAAATTATAATTAAGGTATACAACTGGTAAAAACTTACTGTTTCATCAATTTTCCCTACTAAATGTAATTAAGAGACTCCCTGTCCATTAATATATTGCAGAACTCAATTATAACACAGCTAACCATTACAGAGGTTCTGAAAGACCACAAATCATAAAATCTCCCTGACAGCAGAAGTTTACACACCAAAACCTGAAAACAGTTTATTTGAACTAAACAAAGAGATTTTGCTCTGTGACAATTCATTTATTCTCTTTTTTCTTCCTTCCATCATTCAATCATACGGCCATTTATGCATTCACCAAGTAACTGTTGAGCATTTATTACATGTCAAGAACTGGGGCAGTTATTGAATACAAAGAAAATACAGTACGTAGTCAAAAGAAAATTCCTTTGGTACAAGATTCAGAATTGAAAAGATTATATAACTTCTGCAATGAATACATGAAAGGAGATGAGATTTTCATTCAAGGTAGAAAATGCCATCCATTACAAAAGTGCTATTAATAACAGACCTTTAATATTTAATAGAGCAGAGTGATTAAGACAGAATCCATACTTTATTATTCTATCTTCTACATGTATTAAGTAGGTTTGACCACATTTGGGGGTATTACATGTAATTAAGAATAAAACTAAAAAACATTTTTTTAAATCTCTATAGGACATAGCAGATGTCTGTGTCCATTTAGAGCAATCATATTTATGTCAACAGCTTATTCTGCTTTTATTGAATGCAAATTTGTTGTGTAATTTTAACTTTCTCACTAAAAAAATAACAAAATAAATTAGCTCTGTGAGCATGAGGGGACGTTTTTTGAGAATTTATTCACTTTTAAGACACAGTCACACAGTCTAATTCTGGAAGCAGTTAAGACAAATAATTATTACCTGTATTTTCCTATAATACCAACACAATGGTTTTACTAAAACAAGATTTTTTTCAACATACATACTGGATTTTAAACACTATAGTTGAAGGCCAATTTTTTATCATGAGTGTTGTCAAAATTTTATATTGAAATACATTTTTTTACTAGGTTGTAACTGTTTTTACAGGTAGAACTACATGTTGTTCATCTTTGTATACTCCTTGGGACATAGCATAATGTTTCATTTAATAAAAGAGTGTTAGAATGAAATTAAAATGGTGAACATATGGATGATTTTCTAAATATAAAAGTCCTCTATGCAGTTACTATGTTCCACTGATTACTAGTGGTTAAAATGTTCTACCTGCTATTTTGTGCCTACATTTGTTGGTTCTGCTTTTGGGCTACAGACATTTCTAGGCAGTTAATTACCAAAAAGTAATCTGATTCTTGTTTTAAAGTTTCATTTCTTTACAAGGCAAATTAAAATCTTTAAACTCATGAGATAAATTATAAATGTTAAATGTATAAAAGTGCCAATGAAAACCCTACTAATTAACATGAGAACTGATTATATTTCAGATGCTATTTAAATCACAACGCTTTTATAGTTCTAGCCAATGAAATACTCCTATAACATCTTTCTAAATTGTGATGTAAATAATAAACCAAACTTTGATCTTCTTTTTAAATTATGCAGCTATCCCTCCCACCGTAAAAAAAAAAGCTGTTTTCCAAAATTCAAAAATTTTAGTTCAGAATTGACAAATGAAAATATATAAGGATCACATTCCCACCTGAAAATAACTTAAAAAATAGGACATTAACTTGACTTTCTTAAAAGCTATACACAAGTAGAACTATCAACTGCATTATTTGAACAATGTATGGACATTTCCAACTATTACTTGCACTCCACAGAATCTGATTATAACTGCAAGTAATCTTTTATTTAAATATCTGAATATAAAATGTATTATGGATTGGTAATCTAATTATAAAACAAGTAATTAAATATTTATGAGCAAAACGTGCTTATCAGAATCTCAAAGATATTAACATATTGAGCTATTATTTTTAATCAAATGAACCTATTTTTAATTTTACCCTGTATCAAGTACAGTAATAAAAAGAATGCTCTGAATTAATTTTTACTACAACTTTACAAGAAAGGTGCTACTAACTTCCCACTCAGAGGTGGGACATTCCCTCAACAATAAAGATTTCTTAACTAATGGTTCTCATGTTTAGAGCATTATAAAGTCAGTTAAAATATAAAAATCAGGTAACAAAAATAAAAAATGGGAACACTCATTATGACATGAATATATTGTTTCATTTTTTTCTATTTCATTAGCAATTTCAGGAAAATTATTCAACATCTCTGAGGACATTGATTATAGCAGATTCTGTGACTATTTGCCAGGAAAATAATGAAATCAGCAGTGGCAGTGTTCAAGATCTCAAAATACGGAAGGGAGTTGTTTGCTTTGAGATGGACTGTCTCTTAGGTGCTCCTGACGGGCAGATCAGACACTCCCCCCCACCCCACCCCCATTATTATGAACAAATCAGAAACTGATTCAAACAAGCTAACATGTTTAATAATTTAAATTTATTAAACTATCGTTTCATTAGTCTATTAACTAGAATATCACTGTTTTCCAAAAGAACTTAGGCACTTTATCAAAAAATGTATGAATGGGGGAGAGGGAAAAATCTATAAATTTCACATTTCAAGTGTCTAATACCAAAGTATTCACACAGCATTGCTACAATCTGGGCAACATCTCAACCTTCTGCCTTTTCATCTAGAAATAAGAACTTTATCACTAAATTCTTTGAATAATTACCGTGGCTATTTTTCTTAAAGCTACTTAGATTATAAATAAATGACATGGTTACTGCAGAAATGTAAGAAGATTTCTCATTTCAAATTGCTACCACAGAGGTCCTATTTTTTTAAAGGCAAAAACAATTGTTTTACAACACAAGTAAAAAACAATCTATCCACTCTAGGAATAAGTAAACTATTATTGAGATTCCTGGGACATAAAACAAAAAGTAATCCCCCCCCAAAGAGTACATAATTTGAACAAAGTCATTGAACTAACTGGAAATACAGCTATAAAATCAAACTCTACATATTCTTCCAGAACCATTATAACAGTACTATCTTAAAAATACTTTCTTGCATACTTGAAGAATTCAATGTACTTTCCAAAATCTGTAATTTGCACTCAAGTAGTTTGGGGTTTAATTGAAGATTAAGAGTAAACAAATTAGACCCAAATAGGCCATGCAGATAATGAAGATGCATGAAAAAAGCTGTGTGGGACAGATGCACACTGAAGAGCCCATTTTGTCTCAAGGGATACACAGAATCTGCTCCAGCTCAATACTGCCATGTAGGGAAGACCAGACGAGTACTGCCTCATCTTGTGATTTTCCAAGAGAAACATGAAATTTAGAATTTTATATGTAATACTTCTGTTTAAAAAATGTTTGCCTATTCAACATTAAAAAAAAAAAAACTAAAAATAGCATTTGGGTTGCAGGGACTCAGGAGATACGAATTTTTTCCGAAAGAGAGAGACAACCACACTACTATTGGAATAGGAAGGTATGTGGCTCCCAAATTTTAGCATGTAGCAGAATCACCTAGAAGTCTTGTTAAAAACACAGATTGCTGCATCCGTTGCCCAAAGTTTCTGATTCAGTAGGTCTGGGGTAAGGTCTGATAATTTGCATTTCCAACAAGTCCCCAGGTGATGGTGCTGCTGCTGCTACACTGATGTACATTGTCCTATCTTCTTTTTTAATGAAAAGTAACAAATCATAAGACTCCGTTAAAATTTTTAAATGTTACTGAAGTAAATATAAATACAAGTATTTACATGGACATAACTTTCCATTTCTCTTGAATGAATTAAATTTTTAAGAAACTGCCTAACTTATGGAAAGTGGCTGTTTCACATAACCCATCAGAAATTAATGAGGGTTTCAGGTTTTGCATATTCCCTCCATCACTTAGTATTATCTGGCTTTTGATTACAGACTTCCTAGTGGGTATGCAGCAGTATATTACTGGAATTTTACTTTGCATTTTCCTATGATTAATCATGTTGTGTTCTTCATCTGCTTATTAGCTTTTTGAAATAGCTTTTTTGGTGAAATGTCTATTCAAGTCATTTGTCCCTTTTATAAATGGAGTTGTCTTATTATTCTTGGATGATAGTTATTTATATTATATGGATAAAAGTCATTTATCAGACATATGATTTACAAATATTTTCCCCACTATAGCTTGTCTTTTTATTTTCTTAATGGTGTCTTTTAAAGCGCAAGCATTTTTAATTTTATTGGACTCCAATTTATCAATTTTTAGTTTATGGGTCATGCTTTCACTACTGTGTCTAAGTACATTTTGCCTAACCCAAAGTCACAAAGATGTTCACCAGTTTTCCTCTATAAGAATATATTTTTAGTTATTATTCTGGATTTTGGTAACTTGTATCTTTCCTCATATTTTCTTGGTCTAGCTAGATTTCATCAGTTTTGTTCATTTTATCAGAGAATAAACCTTTGATTGGTTTCACTGATTTTTTTCTATTACTTTTCTATCTTCTATTTCATTGATTTCTGCTCTAATATTTATTATGTCATTCCTTCTGTTTGCTTTGGATTTAGTTTGGTTTCTTATGGTGGAAACTTATGTTATTGATTTGAGACATTTCTTCTCTTCTAATATAGGCATTTAAATCTATAAATTCCCTTCTAAACACTGCTTTGGCTACATCCTATAAGTTTTCATATGCTGGGGTTTTATTTTCATTCAGTTAAAAATATTTTTAATTTTCTTTGTGATTTTTTCCTTTGATCATGTATGATTAGAAGTGTCTCATTTAATTTCCACTATTTGGGGTTTTCCCAGATTTCCTTCTGTTGTGGATTTTTAATATAATTTTGCTGTGGTCAAAGCAACGCCTTGTATGTCAATATTTTTACATTCATTGAGACTTGTTTTGCAGAACAGCAAACTGTTTCTACTGTAAAATGTTCTGTGAGTGTGTGAGTGAGTGAACAGAATGTGTATTCTGCAGTCATTTGGTGGAGTGTTCTCTATATGCCAATTTAACATAGTTGGTTGACAGTGTTGTTGAAGACTCCTATATCGTTGCTATTTTCTGTCTAGTTTTCCTATAAATTATGAAGAGTGGAGTATCGAAAAATCCAGGCAAATGTTGTTAAAGTTTTCATTTCTTCTTTTAATCTTTCAGTTCTTGCTTCATATATATAGGGGTTCTACACATTTAGAAGTGCATGTACCTCTACATCCTATATTCCAAGGGTGCATGTACATTTGTAAGTTTTAAATAGTCCTGATGTACTGCCATTTGTCATCTTTAACACTCCAGTTCTCTTATGGTTACTGTTTGCATGGTATTTCTTTTACTGTTCTTTTACTTATAGCCTATTTGTGCATTTGAATTTAATGTGAGTCTCTTATATATAACATATAGACAATTGGATTTTTAAAAACTTTATTTATTTAATTTATTTTTGGCTGCGTTGGCTCTTCGTTGCTGCACGCAGGCTTTCTCTAGTTGCAGTGTGCGGGGTTCTCATTGCAGTGGCTTCTCTTGTTGTGGAGCATGGGCTCTAGGCGTGCGGGCTTCAGTAGTTGTGCCTTGCAGGCTCTAGAGCTCAGGCTCAGGAGTTGTGGCTCACAGGCTTAGCTGCTCCACTGCATGTGGGATCTTCCCAGACCAGGGCTCGAACCTATGTCCCCTGCATTGGCAGGCGGATTCTTAACCACTGCGCCACCAGGGAAGCCCTATATAATTGGATTTTTAAAATCCAGTCTAACAATCTCTACTTTTTGATTTGGGTATTTAGTCCATTCCCATTTAATGTAAGTATTAATAAGGCTGAATTTATGTCTGCTATTTTGTTACTGTTTCTTCTCGTCTCATGACATTTTACTCTTTTGTTTCTCATTTACTGCCTTATTTTGTGACAAATATTTTCAGTGTATCAGTTTAATCTCTCTGATTTAAAAAATGTTACTTTTCTCAGTGGTTTTGCTAGTGATAACAATATGTATCTAAGCTTATCAAAAGCTAATTCAACTTAATTCTGCTAAAATACAGAAATTTTGCACCAATATATCTCCTTTTCCCCCTCTCCATTTTATGTTATTATTGCCATATATATTTTTATGTTATAATCAATATATTACAATCTCTATATAATAATGCCATATTATAATAATTGCTTTATGCCATATTATGTATTTTAACATAATTAACAAAAGAAACAAGAAAAAAACAAATTTATAGAATCTTTTATATTTACTCATATATTTATCATTTCCAGCAGTCTTAACTTCTTCCTGTAAATGAGTTATTCACTGGTGTCACTTTATCTCACCGTGAAAGACTTCTTGTAGTACTTTTCATATGGCAAGAAATCCTATATGAAATCTTTCAGTCTTTGTTTATCTGGAAAGATCTTTATTCACATTTATTACTAAAGGATAATACTGCTCAATATATTACTCTTGTTGACGGTTTTTTTTTTCTTGCAGTAGTCTGAATACATTATTCCACTCTTTTCATCTTCATTGTTTCTGGTCAGATGTCAGCCATTTTCTGTAGTCATTCCCCTGTATGAGTTGTTTCTCTCTTGTTACTTTCAAGATTTTCACTGTCTTCTAACAGTGTGACATATGGCATGTCTCAGTTTGATTCACTTAGTATTTATCTTATTTGCTTATTTGTTGATTTCCAGGATCTGTAGATTACTCTTTTTCATCAAGTTTCGGGACTTTTCAACCACTGTATCTCAAATTACCCCCGCCCCTCTTTCCTCTCCTTCTAGGACTCTCATTACCTGTATATTGGTATGTGTAATATTGTCGCAAAAGTTTCATACTCTGTTCATTTATCTTCAGTCTTTTTGTGTATTCAGATTAGAAGATTATTATTCATCTGTTTGCATGTTCACTGGTTCTTTTTTCCTTCTCTTTTTACATAGATCTGCTATTGAGCCCTTCTAGTCAATTTTTCATCTTTGTTATTGTACTATTCCACAATTCCCACTGCTTTTTTAATAATTTTTTCTCCTTTGATATAATCTATTCACTGAGTCATTATTTTCATATATATTTTAATTCTTTAAATAAAGTTTATTTTATTTTTTAACATATTTATAATAGCTACTTCAAAAACTTGGTCTACTATTTTCAACATCTGGGAAAATTCAGGCACTTTCTACTGACTTTTTTTTCCCTAAGAATGGGACACATTTTATTTCTTTGCACATCTCATAATTTTGTTGAATACTGAACTTTTTAGATAATAAAACAATCATGGATTACGCCTTTCCGTCCTTAAGGCTATTGTTATTGTTGTTTTGCTAGTTTGTTTAACTAACTTGCCTGGACTAAATCTGTGAAATCTATCTTTCCAGCAATGCCTGATGTCCTATAATGTACCTTTCAGTTTGTTTGTTTGTTTATTTTAAACCTGGCATTGTAATAGTCACCTTTGTGATCATATATCTCAGTGTTCCAATGAAGCTTGGTCAAAGTTTGTCCTCACCTACCTCGACCATTAAGTTTTTTATTTTTTGCTGATGGATCTATTTGTGACCCAGATAGTACATTTAAACTTCAGACTGTGTTTACAAGTTTGTCCAGGGTTTTACTTCTTATAAGGCTCTTAGACATTTCTGCCACACAGACAGAGGCTCTACAGGCCAGACTGTGGGTCACTTAGGACTATTCTGTTAAGAGTATGCACTTAAGTTTTTGTCAACTTGTGATACATAGCAAGTTTACCAAGCCCTTTACGTCTGTCCCTCTCATACTTCTCTGTCAAGTTTTTGGACAGTCTACTGGCCCTGCATATGCCATACGGGCTTGCACACTAAGTCTTAGAAAAGTACTAAATCATCCCTGTTCATTTGCTACTGAGCACTTTAACTGACAACACTTCAAATTAAATGAGCCACATTTGGCAGTGGCAGCAAGGCAGGCCCCTCCTGATTTAACTACCAGATTGATACAGCTGGGGAAGGGAGTGATAGCATATCCAGGCAATAATATGATAGACTTGAATTTTTCTTGCCTGAAGTTCAAATTTTTCATGAATCAGCACCCTTCGCTTTATATTTTTGGTTTAATCCTAGAGCAAAGAACTGTTTGCTATTAGGTTCATCCAGCCTTATACTTGTTTTGGGGGTGAAAGGATTTGCTGACCCCTCACTTGGTCATGCCATCCATTGACTTTTGATTGATTTATACAGGATTACTAAAAAATAAAATAAGTTTTTAAGATCAAGAAACTGACCTCTTTTTGTGCAGAAGAAGAAATTGAGACCAAAAAAAGTATAAAACTGACCAGATCTGAACTAAAAGTTTTTGACCAAGTTGAATCTAAACCCAACTTTGATTTACAGCCCCATACCATCTATCTCATTATGCTTCCTGAGCCAAAGGAGTCAGAACTATTATAGTCGATAGCTGTTGATGCTAAAATAAAAGATAACCTTCAATAATAGGAAGCTGTGAATCCAGATCAAATGGATAACATCCTTTCCCCTCTTTGCTAAATAATAAATTCTCTTTAAAAACATATTTGAAAGTAAAAACTAAGTCATCAGTCACAAGTTCTCTAAAAATCACTTAATTTTGATAACATCTCCTTTGACAGAAGGTATCATGGAAACCATCTGAGAAGAGAGACTTCCATTTCCCTTGTTCATGAAAGTTGTTTAAACTGAAGAGATTAGTCTTTCTAATAGCTGGTACAAGACATTCCACATGCACGTTTGTCACAGGTACAGCCTTCTTGATGGACAAAAAATAGGTTATTCCTCTGTTCTGAAGAACTGTTTCCTTTATACAGTTAACAGTCCAGAAGGTAGACTGACTTACAGTAAGCTCAGGATCCCTGAGAATATCTGTGTTAAAACTACACTCCAAATCAAGGCTACATACAAAATATAAATGTTTATATATTAGAACATAGTGTAATATGAATAATATCAATAAAACAGTCATATGCCATCTTGTTTGGATATAATTATTACATACAAATGTTCTCTGCGAATAATTATGAGTCATAAGATATCAAACTGCTGCTGACTATGTTTCATATGAAACACTGCATACTGTAGTAGAAAGACCTTGAGTTTCAGAGTCAGACTTATCAGTGTTTGAATCCCAATTCTACTACCTATTAGCTGGGTGATTTAGCCCTTCTCTGTTTTAGATTCCTCATCGTATTAACAAGGATTGCAATATTATCTATACTGTATTTCTCTAATAACTAAATGATATACTACACTATATAGAGATATTTATTAAAGTATCTGACATATAGACCAGAGGTAATAACTGCCCTTCTCTCTACATCCCCCAGCTCTGAATGGAGGCATGTAGGCATACTGAATAAATCGATTGTTTTGTACCTCCTCAAATAGCCATTTTGGAAATATCTCACACTGATTTAATAAGAGCTGAGAAATGATTGTCTATTAAATTTTTGTACTGTATATTTATTGTGTTATATTCAAAATATAAGATGCATTTCACATTCCAAAATAGTTTCTTAGGAAACAAACAAGCAGTTTAAGTTTGAAAAAAAAAAACAAACAAACAATGTTCTTGGGAAATAGCATTCCCAGTGAATTGGTTATAATTCCTTTCTCTGAGTGTAGGTAACTGTTCTCACTCCTTTCTGAATTCCAGACAAGGGAATTGTAAAAACAACACTCTTTTCCCAAACATGAGCCAGGCTATTTGTTACTTGTGAAATCCGCAGATCCCACCTACATATTTCACAATAGTTCATTCATTAAACTCTACTTTCAATTACTCCAATTTGAATGGTGCCATCTGTTTCCTATTAGGATTGTTAAAATATTAAGGAATTATTGTTAATTTTGTTAGATATGATAAATGTATGGTAACTGTATAATAATGCCTTTAGCAGTTAGAGACACATACTAAAATATTTACAGGTAAAATAAAGATTGGCAAGACTCTGATAATTATTGAAGCTGCTTAAATGTACATAACCTTTATTATACTTTTCTCTCCATTTTCTGGTATAGTTGAACGTTTCCAGAGTAAAAAGTTAAATTTTTTTTTTTTTTCCCTATGGCTACTTTGTTTTTCTTTTTCCTTTTTTTGGTAACTATTGTTTCTTTGAATCCCTTTGATAACATAGTTTTAACATTATCTCTGGTTTGGTGGTCCTGCCATGAATACAAACAGAACAACCATTTCTAAGACAAGTAGGTTAGTAATTTCCTCTTTTGTCCACTCTGTAACCCTGATATTGGTAACTTTCTCCCACTCCAGTTAAAAATTTCTTTGTGTCTGATTCCAAACTTCATATTCATTTGTTTCAGGGCAGCTCTAAGGTTCATTTGTGACCTTAGAACAAGATGAAAAAAAAAAAAGACATTCCGAGCAGTTTAAAAGTTAGACTCTTCTGGAAACAAGAATGACTGTTCTGGAAATTAAACTCTTTTGCTACATTTCTACCATGTCTCGAAAAGAGTGTTATCAAGTTGTCTCCCTTAAGCAGCATAGGAAAAATCATTCTGCCCAACAAGGAACTCTCTCTCATTTGGAAACTCTCTCTCATTTTAATGATTGGGTACATACCCTTGGCAGGTCACTTAAGTGACCTGGTCTATTGACCTTTAAATTTTTTAAGCCATAACATTGTTCACAGAAGGCAAGACTTGATGATCCAATTGCTGTAATGGATGTAGAGACATTGACAACTTGAAGGAAATAATCAGTAGGCAGAGTAAAATAGTTTTATATGTGTAATAGTAAAAATATTTCAATCTTATTTATTATTTACCATGTTAACTACCTAACTCAACATACTTTCCAGGAGTTACTATCTCTATTATAGCATCATAACAATTAGGTACACAGTTTGGTTATGAAGGAAGTATTTGAAGAAAATTAGCATTAAGAAGGGAAAATTTTAGAATTTTTATGTCATTTAAAATAATGATTTAGTATAGCTTTTTACATATGCTAAAAAGTATCTGCCCACTTCCAAAAAGCTAGGCAGACTAATTTTTACTTTACATTTTATGTAATATTTTTTCAAACTCAATTTCATGTAATTTTTCTTTCATCTGTGTATGTTTTAAATAATTCTGAGCAAAAAAAAAAATCTGCTAAAATTCCATAAGATTAATTATAAATTTTAAGATAAATGTACTCATTCCTTTAAAGCAGGGCTTTCCAACCCCGGGACTATGGAATTAGGGCTGAGTAATTCTTCATTATAGAGGGCTGTCTACAGCCCTCTACAATGAAGATACTGTAGATATTGTATTGTTGGATATTTAGGAACATCCATGGTTTCTACTTAATAGATGTCAGTAATATCCCTCCTACCAAGTCTATGATAACCAAAAATGTCTCCAGACGTTGCCAGATGTCCCTGGGGAGACAAAATTACCCGCTGTTGAGAACCAATGCTTTAAGGTGCATATTGCTTTGCATCTACCTAAATTCTAATTACTACCAAAGGATTATAAGTCAGAAAATAGCAAGAGTTAAACAAGAATAAGAAATGAAGAATTTTGAGAAAGGCGTTGTGATAAGAAATAGCTTTTCAACTAAAAACATTTCTAAACAAAATAATTTCAAGTAATGTGTACTGAATGTGACGATCTGTAAGAGAGCGCCACAATGAGCTGTTGCTTGAGAGTCTAAGTTGCTTACAAAGCCCGGGAAATAGTAGGATGGCAAGCAATGCATTTTTCATCAATTTGCTTTGATATATCTTCATCTAGAACAGTTCATCACAGAAAAGGAATGAATTTTAAACCTTCATACATAAAAGCCAAAATTGGTCACCGGTAAATACACAAACACACTTTGATATGAGTAAACTGACTTTTTACTTACTTAGCATTTCACCTGTTTCTCCCACCATCCTTTTTAAAATATCAAGTGATAATGTTAAATATGGTTACTTGAAGAGCTAACTGAACTTACTCTTATGTATTTATGAAGCCTACAAGTAATAACATATTCAATTCATTTATTTGGCTTTTGAGGATCTTTATCTTATTCTAAATATACTCAACATTTATGTTCAAAGATAGCCTTGAACTACCTTGAATATGCTTGCATATCTTAGCGTTGATCTCTGGTTGATTTATTTCATCTCTACAACTACACAGGAAGCTCGTTTTGTTAGCATTGTCCACTGTATAAAGAAAAGCACTGGGAATAGAATAAAGCCTGAGTAAATACTTAAGACTTAAATTGAGGAACATTTTTCCTGTTTTGTAGTCATCTTAGCTTTTAGCGTCTCCATGAAAGAAACGCCAAAATTAAAAAATAGTAAAAGTAAATATCCACAACTGCTGGTGAAATAGCAACTTTTGGCACCAGCAAATTAAGGTTAGAACAGATTTCAACTCAAAGTTTTCCTGGAATTTTTATACATGCCTGACTCTGTCTGAATTACTTTTGGGAGTTTCAAAGAAAGTGCAGGACAATATTACCGTAAATGTTATAAGTTTGGTTCGGTTTAAGATATAGTTTTCCCTGTTAACACCAATAATGCCAATTTCTTTTAATCAAACATGACTGTAATTAAAATAAACATGTAGAAAATAAAGCATTACAGAATTAAAAGAATTACATAGTTCAGTAGGAAATTCAACCATGTAAAGCTATTTTTAAAGCATCAACTTTTATTTAACTCTCAAAGTGGAAAATTATCAATTCTTGCCATGCAACAACTCAATAAAAAGAAAATGTGCTAACTATGATCTTTTGCTGAGTGCCAGGTGCTGGCACTTAAAACTTCTTGCTATAAGAAAGTGAGATGGAAATTTTTAGTGTGTGAACCTTGTACTGTGTAATTTAAAATGGTCTATTAGTAGCCTCCCAAAAAGCATCTTTGGGTAAAATGAAAAGAGATACTTTAGCAAAAATGACTTGCTGAAAAGAACAAACTGATGGACTACAAAAATTTCAACAGTTAATATAAACTCTGGATTTTCTCTTTCTGTACATATTTGTATTTATTATCCATGTCAAAAATCTCAAAAAGCAGTCACCACTACTTTACTTTAATAGGCTTTTCTACTGCACTGCCACCTGCTCTTGCCTTTACAACATGGCCCACTCGCTCAGGCAGCTCTTCCCCAACGCAGCCTGCAGTGACCTTTCCATGCCTGAGTCATAAATCGCTAAACATAGGGGATGAAATCACTGACATGCTGCCTTACATATGCTGGTGTGAATGCACTACAATAATTGCTCTGTAATTACATGGTAATTACTGGCCATTTAAGTACATTTAAGAACAGGGTGAGTACTATGTAATCAAAGACTAATTATCTGATTATTTCTGTCTCTTAAACTGTAGGCTTACAAGATATAAAAATTGCAAGTAACATGATGATTAGTCATTGAGCTACATGCTAACCTGAAGTATAATTATGAAGTAATCTGTAGAAATTGTATTTGCATTGTGGTTCTCAACAGTAATTGCAGAATACCTATATTGTAATATACATTCTATAAAGTGATGACAGAAAAAAATCAATACTTTATACTAATAGAGCATAAATATGGGTAACCAAAAATATTACACAACTCATTAGAAAAACATGTGAATGGGGATATATATTTTACAAGATAGGTAATCAGTCTCTGAAATAGGAATTGTTATGGTTTACCTATAAAATACAGAATACTATTGTATCTTTTAATAGTCATTTTTTTAACATCTTTATTGGAGTATAATTGCTTTACATTGTCGTGTTAGTTTCTGCTGTATAACAAAGTGAATCAGCTATACGTATACTTATATTCCCATATCTCCTCCCTCTTGCGTCTCCCTCCCATCCTCCCTATCCCACCCCTCTAGGTGGTCACAAAGCACCGAGCTAATTCCCTGTGCTATGTGACTGCTTCTTTGCACACTACTTTAAAAAAATGTGATAGGGCAAATAATTGAGACAGGGATAGAGAAGTGGAATGAATACTATTAAGGTCAAAGGAGACAGTTAAGAAATTGATGATTTGCACTGGGGTTTAGTGGCTTAATCCAAATGAAGAGTGTAGCTTAAATTCATTACTAACTGGTAGGACCCAAGTTGGAATCATTTATACACCCTCACTGTCTTCTCTTCCTGAAATTACTAAGTGACATGAGAACTGTCTGGATAACTATTTAAAACAGTACTGAAACTCACTAAAGGTATTTACTTAAAATTATTTTCAAAGCTTCAACTTTAAGTTTGGAAAGGGAATAATAAAGGATCCTCTCCTGAAAATTTGTCTGATATAGGCTGAACTCAGAAACCTAAACAAATACAAAAACTGTGGAGTGGCAAGGATATATACCAGGAGAAGGATTTCATGGAATATGGTTTACATATGTGTTTGCTGAGGGTGAAGATCAACTATTTCGCTGAGGAATGGTGCTAAAAATTAATAATCTGTAAAACCATTTAAGTAACTATTTCTTCTTTAGTAATATGATTAAAAACCCAATAATATGAGCCCTGAAATAAAGATCATGTTGATTCCATTACAAAGTAATTATGATGACATTTTGTATGTAATGTTGGCACGGAGCTCTGGAATGTGTTAATACCATCATTTGCCATGAAAAAATGTCTTTCAGCAATAGATAAAAATTCCTTCTCTAAAGGAGAAGGGTGAGTTGACAGCATCCAAAGAAATGATAATGCTATCAAAATGGAGCTTGGTTACTTTCAAATTCTTTGCTAAATTTTTCAACATAGTCTTAATGCTACTATTTTTTAGTATTTTTCTATTTTCTGCCACAGCCCCATGAAATACAATATATACCTTCAAGTATTTTTGCGTGGTTTATTTTAGATTAAGCCTTGATTTATATTCTTTTGCCTGCTATGTTGCTACTCCAAGGAATTCTACACTACAATAAACTGCAATCTGAAGTACTTTCAAATACTGTCTTGTATAGTTAGCCAGATACAAATGCATAGTCAAGTGAAATGCTATTAGTAGTCACTTATGAACTTGTTAATCTTTTGACCTGAGCAGCTAATCATAAAGTGAAATCCAAAATGGACTGGGGTAGATTTATTTGATCAGCATCGATTAATTCTCATATCATTAATGAAGTATTTTCTTTGATTGAGATCTCATTAAAGGTTTCTGTCTTATATAAAAACGTCAATAATCCTTCAAAGACAGGAATGCCATTTTACTGAGGCTATATTTTCTCATGTTGTAACCAAAACTTATTTATAATTGCTTTTCCAAAGTGAATCGTTCCACTATTAATTTTTAAAATAAATTACTATACACTGTTTCATGAAGCATAAAAAATTGGGAGGTAATAAATAAAGATCATGCATTGGGTAATGCTTTTGGTTAGGCTGAGGAAGGGAGTTAGTAAGCAATTAACATGGCTAGCCATTCTGTGTACACAATAACTCATATCAAGTCGCCTTCTTCCTTGATCACTTGTCAACTGATACAGCCTACAATTTAAAATTCCTGTCTCCTTTATGAGAAAGGAAAGTTGAAAAGTGAATGGCATATATAAAATATGAAAAGATGCTTTAAGTGAGTTTACCATACAGTACTGGGCGTCTCATGAACACATCCATGAGATCAAGCTACCCACTACATTAAGTTCCTGAGAAGAAATGTGCCATCATACAAAAGACAGCAAAGGTGGCTCAAACTGACTTCTTAACAATCGCACCATGAATCATTTATGTAATTTACCATTAGACTAAACCTCTTCTTTGTTTTCATTTTCCCCTACTAATTCATTGCTCTAGTACAGGATGGCGTTTCTCAGAAAACAAAGAAGCTAGCAGAAAATGTCATAAATGGATACAAAGTTTTCCAGCTCATTTTATCTAGGCTGTTTCCCCTATAAAGTATCTTAAGAAAATATATAGTAGAGCTAAAGAATCTAAATCTAAAGCAAACCATATAAAAACCTGCTATATAATATGGAATAAAAAGAAAGTAATTTTAGTCTGTTTAATAATATTATCAAATATTGTCAAAAAAATGCTGCAATTATTTCTACATTTTTATATTGGCAAACACATATAAAGGAAAGTTTACGTCCTCAAATACACTTGAATCCATCCCTTGAAAAATTGCTACACTAAATGGAATATCCACTTTCACCACTTATATTCAAACATTCCACTGGAGTTTATAGCTAGAGCAATAAAGAAAAGAAAGGCATTAAAAACATCCAAATTGGAAAGAAGAATGGAAAACTATATTTTATTTGCAGATAATGCAATCCTGTATATAGAAAATTCCAATCCAACAAGCCCAACAAACAATTACTAAAACAAGATGCAAAAATCAATCTAGAAAAATCAACTCTATTTCTATATACTAGTAATGAACAATCTTAAAGTAAAATTAAGAAAATAATTTTATTTATAATAGTTCCTAAGACTAAATTCTCAAAAATACATTTAATAAAAAGGGGAAAACCTGTACAAAATATTGCTAAGAGAATTGAAGAAAGTAAATAAAGTGAGAGATAGTTTACGTTCATGGATTGGAAAACTGAGTATTGTCAAGATAGCAATTTTACAGAAATGTCCTATAAATTTAATGAAATTCTTATCAAAATGCCAGTAGGTTATTTTGGAGAAATTGACAAGATGATCCTATAACCTATGTGGAAATAAAAAGAACTCAGGATAGTCAAAACAATTTTTAAAAAGGAGAAAATGGAAAGACTTAACACTATCTGATTTCAGAGCTTACTAAAAAGCTATAGCAATGGGGAGTATGGTATTGGTATAAGGATAGGCATATAGACCAATAGAACACATTTAAGAGTCCCAAAATAAACCCTTACATTTATAGTCAATAGAATTTTGACAAAGACATCAAATTAGTTCAAATGGGGTAGAGGACAGAATTTTTAGCAAATGGCCGTGGGATAACTGGATAACAATATGCAAAAAAAAAAAAAAAAAAAAAAAAAAGAACTTAGGCGTTTCATTCAAAGCATATACAAAAATTAACTGAAAATGGATCCCACATCTGAATAGATGAGTTAAAACTACCGAACTTCTGGAAGAAAATATAGGAGAAAATCTTCATGGCCTTTGGGTTGGACAAAGAGTTCTTAGACATGACACCAAAAAATTTTAAAATTGGACTTCATTAAAATTAAAACTGTTGTACATCAAAAGATACCATTCAGAAATGGAAGACAAGTCACAGAATGGAAGAAAATATTCAAACATATATCTGATAATGGGATTATATCCAGAATACATAAAGACCTCTTATAATCAACAGTAAAGACCCAAGTTTTAAAAATGGAACAAAGATTTGAGTAGATTTTTTATCAAAAAATATATATCAATGGCTAACATGCATGTGAATAAATGATCATCATCATTCGTCATTAGGAAAATACAAATTAAAATCATAATGAGATACCACTACACACCTACCACAATGGCTCAAAAAACGACTATATCAAGAGTTAGTGATGATATGGAGAAACTGAATTGTTCATGTAAGCAGGGAATGTAAAATGGCACACAGAGCCCCTTTGAAAAACAGTTTCACAGTTTCTTAAACTGTTCAACAGGTACTTGCCAAACAACTAAGCAATTCTACTCTTAGGAATCTATCTAATAGCAATGAAGATATATGTCTACACAAAGGAATGCATGTGAATGCAGCATTATTTATGATACTAACAGCCCAAACTGGGAATAATCCAGATACACATTAATTAATGAAAGGATGTATACTACTTGATATAACTATATAGTAGAACACCATTCAATATTTAAAATAAAATAAACTACTGATGTATGCTGTAATATTAATGAACTTAAAACATTATGCTAAATGAAAGAAACCAGATGCAAAAGACTGCATATTTATGATTCTAATTTTATAAATGTTTATACACATTTTTCCAAAGTAGACATATAGGTGGCCAACAAGCACATGAAAAGATGTTCAACTTCACTAATCAGCAAGGAAATGCCAATCAAAACCACAATGAGATATCACCTCACACCTGTCAGAATGGCTATTATCAAAAAGACAACAAATAACAAGTGTTGGCAAGGATGTGGAGAAAAGGGAAACTTCTTGATCTACTGGTGGAATGTAAATTGGTACAGTCACTATGGAAAATAGTATGGAGATTCCTCAAAAAATTAAATATGGAACCACCATAAAATAAAGCACTTCCACTCCTGAGTATTTATCCAAAGAAAACGAAAACACCAATTAGAAAGGATGTGCACCCTTATGTTCCCTGCAGCATTATTTACAATAGCCAAAATACAGAATCAAGCTAAGTGTTCATCCATAGACGAATGGATAAAGATGTGGTGTGTGTATATAATTTATATACATATATACACATAAAAATATACGCATATATATAATAGAATATTACTCAGCCACACAAAAGATGAAATCTTGCCCTGTGCAACAACATGAATGTACCTAGAGGGTATTATGCTAAGTAAAATAAGTCAGACAGAGAAAGACAAATACTGTAGGATTTCACTTACATATGGAATCTAAACAACACAGAAAATGAACAAATACAACAAAATAGAAACACAGTCAGATACAGAGAATAAACAGGTGGTTGCCTGAGGGGAGGGGTGGAGAGAGGAGAGAAATGGGTGAGGGAGATTAAGAGGTACAAACTTCCAGTTGACAAAATAAATGAGTCATGCTATAAAATGTACAGTGTGGGAAAAATAGTCAATAATTATGTAATATCTTTGTATGGTGACAGATGGTAACTAGACTTATTGTGGTGATAATTTTGAAATGTATAGAAATATCAAATCACTATATTGTTTACCAGGAACTACCATATTGTTGTAGATCAATTATACTTCAAAAACAAACAAACCAACAAAGTCATAGAAAAAGAGATCGGGCTTGTGGTTACCAGAGGTGGGTGTGGGGAGAGTGGGAATTAGATGAAGGCAGTCCAAAGGTATGAACTTCCCGTTAAAAGATAAATAAGTACTAGGAATGTACAACATGATAATTAACACTGCTGTATGTTATATATGAAAGTTGTTGAGAGTAAATCTGAAGAACTCAGCACAGGGAAGAATTTTTTTTCTCCTTCTTTAACTTTATATCCATATGAGATAATGGATGTTCACTAAACTTACTGTGGTCACCATTTCATGATGTATATTATTCAAATCATTATGCTGTATGCCTTAAACGTACACAGTGCTGGATGTCAATTATATCTCAATAAAATGTCTAGAAAAGACAAATTTATAGAGACAGAAAGTATATCAGTGATAGTCTGTGACTGAAGATGGGAGTTGGTAGTAACTTCAAATGAACACTAAGAAACCACTGAACTGGGCACTTAAAAAAACTGAATCTCAGACCATGTAAATTATACGTCAATTGCTATTAAAAAAACATTAGAGGAATAAAAATGATACAGAACAGAAATTTGTTAAAATCCAAAAAAAAAAAAAAAGAGCAGTAAACGAGGAACAAAGGAACAAAATTTCATGAGACCTACAGAAAATAAAGACAAAATGGCAGATGTGAAAACAACCAATCAGTAATTATAGAAATACGAAAGGACTATCACTTGCATCAAAAAGTAGAGATGGTCAGTCTGGATACAAAACAAGATCCAACTATATTCTGTCTACAAGAAACAGGCTTTAGATTCGAAGACACAAATAGGTTGGAAGCAAAGGGGTGACAAACAGTTATACCATGTAAATAATAACCACAAGAGAGCTGGAGTCAACATAGTAATATGTAAGAAAATAAACTTTAAAACATGAAATATTGTTAGAGGCCAAGAAAATGAGGTGTCACATTGATAAACCGTCAAACATAAGGAAGATACAATAATCATAAAGTATGCACACATAACAATAGATCCCAAGATACATAAAATAAAAAGCGACAAAATTGAAAGAAAAACAGACAATTTAACAATTATATTTGGAGAGTCAAATACCCCACTCTTAATATTAGGTAAAACAATTCAAAAATAGAGGGCTAAAACAACACTACCAACCATATCGACTAAGCTGACATTTCTTGAATACTATACCCAACAGAAGCTACAGATTCTTTTCAAGTGCACAAGGAGTATTATCCAAGATAAACTATACATTAAACCAGTAAAAAGTATCAACAATTTTAAATTTACTGTAATGGACCAAAGGATGCACTTCCACTACAACGACGTGAAACCGGAAATCAACCACATGAAAAAAAAAAAAAAAAAAGGGAAATCCCCAAACATTTGTTAAACACCACACTTCTAAATACCCACTGAGCTAAAAGGAAATCAAGACGGAAACTAGAAAATTTCTGAACTGAACACATATCAAAACATTAAAAACAAAGTATGGGTCGCAGGTAAAGTAGTGCACAGAGGGAAACTGGTATCTAAAACTATCATTTCTATAGATACAGAAAAATCATTTGATAAAATGCAATAAAACTCATCAGGATAAAAATCTATCAACAATCTAGCATTAACAAGGAACTTCCTCAGCTTTGGAAAAGACACTGGAATTTAACTGCTAAACTCAAATTTAATTGCCAAGGACTGGGTGTCTCTTCCTTAATATTGTAAACAAGGAAAGTATACCTACTCACTGGATTCTAGCCAGTGCAATAAAGTAAGAAACAAAAGAGAGAGAAAGGAGACTCATGGCTGCCTAAGGTTGGAGGTGGGAGCAGAGACTGACCGCAAGAACACGAGGAACTTTGGGGGATGACAGAAATGTTTTACTACTGTTTTATGCATATGGTTGCACAATTATATAAATTTAATAAAAATCACTGAACTTTACCCTTAAATGGGCTAATTCTATGGTGTGTAAATTATATATCCTAAATGTTTTTAAAATATTGCTGAGATATGAAACTTGAGTAAATTACTTACAACTATTATCCACAAGAATTTTTAAATTTTTCATTTTTAATTTCAAAAAGACTCATGTAATGCTCATTCTTCTTGACAGCAATAGTAATTCAGTAATAAAAAGCTCAATCCTGGAGTTGCTATCCAATTCCTCAAACAGCACACTAAAACGGTTTATACTTAGGACATGTCTTTCGGTCACCTTCAAATTACTGATTTGCTTCTACACTTAATCAAGATCCAGAGATGTATATTTGACCATTAAATAGTCACAGTATGTGGATTGATTGTCTTTCAGGGTTAACTCCTTCAGGGTGTAATACTTAGGCTTTTAAATTATTGATCACAATATACTTTTAATTCTCTGTAATAATTTGTAAAATAATTTTGAATAATCTCCTATAGCATGAATTTTCATGTGATAAGCAGAAAAAAACATCGAGCCCGTTTCCCTTATCACATCATTGGCATCACTTAAGTGAAATATTTGATAATATACAAAAACCCTGGGTTTGCTCTTGCAAGGTGTAGGCCAATGACATTATGCCACAGTCAACAGTATCATTTGATAAAGGAATTTTCCCATACATCATTTTTGGGGTATAAAATTTACTAACCTTGCAGATGTTGTTATAATACTCTCAGCAACCATGTGACATAGTTACTATGAAAATGTGACTTTAATGATGCCTTTGAAATGTTGGTCTTTTCCTTGCCTTTGGCAAAAGTAATAGTAATCAATTTTGTAAACACTGTATTATGATTGTTCTGAAATAACTCAATTGGTTTACCAGAGAGGTTATTGTGTTTTGTTTGAAAATTAAGCAAAAGTTCATACCCCCAATTGTCAGAGACATCTGACCTAAAAAGCTCTAGGGTGAGCTAAAAAAAAATCATTAATACAATAAAATCTAATTTTAAAAGATTTTTATCTTCATAATTCCTATCATACCATTTTCTGTTTTGGCTACTTGTGCAAAGTCATCACACTTGTTAATTTGCTTCCCTGACAATATTCAGTTTTACCTTCTACACCTGTAAGAGTCTGGTTCACAGTTTGAGTTACAACTTCATGACTGATTTCATCATATTTATATTCGAATGGTTTATTTTGAAGCTTTGATTAATTTCCAATGAATTGTGGATAAAACTCAATGTAACTGTAAAAATGACAAATGCATATTTAAAACACACAAGCAATAAATGCAAATAATATGAAAATATTAGGTGAAAGGAAATTTACCCTGTTATCCGAACATGTTCTAGGATAAACTGATCAACACTGTCCTTTTAGCATGCATATACCCTTTCAAATGCAACTATTTTTAGTAGTATAATAGGGTATCTATGAAAATAGTAATTAATCTTATTTTCAAATTTGTGCAATACGTGTGAAAAAAACTTCACTGTGGTTTCATCGAAGCCACCAGACACCTGGTTGACATTTGATAGGTTATAAAGATCCACTAGTGGTCCATGGTTTACACTTTGAAAAATACGGCATTAAAAATGTTGTGTCTCTTTTCTTCCAGATAGACTCATATTACAAGCAATAACCTGTCCAAAGATTTGTGATATTCCTTCATTCATGGGAACAGACAATAACTTAAGTAAAGAGCAATTTACTTGAGAATTATGAAAACGATGATTCTATGTTAATGAACATTGAAATAAAAATGATTCACAAACATAGGTCAGTTATAGTACTATTTCACTTGTGAGGCACAGTGAAGTGCTTCCAAACTGGATTAGAAGATTTGGCAGTGCCTTGGAAAATGTAAATGTGGAACTGTAGGAAATATACCTTGCTACTTGTTAAACATAACAAATGAAGCAAGAATGAACTGAGCCCACTGAGGGTAAACAAGTAATAAAAGATAAAATATCACTGATATTTCCCCATGAATACATGTATGGAATAAGTAATTATTTGTGTTTTAGAGTTCTTATATTAAGAAACAATAGACTGATATTTAAAGAGAGCTATACAGAAGCAACCTAAAGATTTAAAAATTTCCCAAAGTACGTAAATGACTTATTGTCGGTCATAGGCCACTTTCTTTTACATTCTATAGGATTTTCCCAATCACATCCACATTAATCTACTCCCAAATTTTTACCACCACAGCCTCTTTTGCGTTACAGACCTGAATTTCCAACTCAATCAGTACCAGAGTGTTTCTGAGGTCAAAACATTTTTAATAGCCATGTCAACCTCAATTCAGATCCATCACCAAAACTTCTCAATTGTTCCTGCGGTCCTTAGCACAGTCTGATTTCTAATATTCCCATTCTAAAAATCCTGTTCTGTTTCATCACATCATCATTGCATACCATGGAAACTGCTAGCCTCTGAACTCATTACTGGCCTCCCTGCCAGAGCTTTTAAATACATTTTATTGGCTGAAGTCAGATTATTCTTCCTAAAATACCATTCCTTTCAAATGTTTTTCCAAAATCTTCTAATGGTTCTTTATAGACTATATCTTAACTTCCAAACTCCTTATCAATTTTTTCATGGTGAACCAGACTGCCGTTTTTGAACCCTCGTATGATCATCTACCTGCAAACACCTGTCAAGTCACGGTGGTCACTCTCCCCTAAACATCGTTCATGCTACCTAAATTCCCCACTTCATAACTTTGCTCACATCATTCTTCTTGTCCAGGAAACTCTTGCATACTTTATTTTCCTATTTAATCCCTACACGCCCTTGAATAATCCAGGAGAAGATTTTCCATATAATTTTACCAGTTTTGCATTTCACTACTTTGCTTGGTCACCTGAACCAAGCTGTAGCTGCCTCTCTCTTGCAGAGGCAAAAGATTCAGATATTCAAATATGAATATAACACTTCTGCCTGCCAGTGGTCCAGGCACATAATTGGAGGATTTTCTGTTGGGGATGATTCTGCTTGGGACTATCTTCCTGAGACGTCAATCACGCCTCTCCTCCCCTCCCATCCCCTCCCCCAGCAGACTGCCAGCTAAGTTACCATTGAGGTCAAGGTACTTCAGGAGATTCCGGTGCGCAAATAAAATGCCATCCCTACAGCTAAACTGCTCCCAAATCTGTGTTTATCTGACTTTGCTGTGATGGCTTCGAAAAAAGTGTGGATAGGTCCACTGGAACTATTTAAGGAATCTGAGATAAAGATTTATTTGCACAGTTTCATGCTATGGGCCACAACACGTTACAGGTCCACATCATGTTTTATTCTGTCTTAAAAAGGTCAGAAATTAAAATAATTTCTAAATACACAATGATGAACAAATTTCCGTTTTATCAAGGCTACGGTACTTAAAAAGGGTTTGTTTACAAAGAAATAACTAACTTTAGAGTTCATGGAGTCAGAAAACCTACCTGAAAGAATGGAAAAAAAAGACTGAATTTTGATATTGCCCTCCCCCTTACCAGCTGCATGAAGATGGGAAAATTGACCTCCCTGGACCTCAGTTTTCTCATCAGCAGGAACGAGACAGGAGTAGTAGTGACTAGCTCACAGTGATGTGGAGATAATTAAATGAAGTAAAATTTGTAAAGCATCTAGTACCAAGTACGCTCACGTATAGTAGCAGCTCAATAAACAACAGCTCATTATTATGGCAATAAATTTAAAACTCAAGATATCGCTAGCTCAGAAGGTAATGACTGGTTGTACATGCTAGAGAGAAAGCTCCACAAATTCTTTCTGGACACAACTGCATATACCTCAGGGATCTCAAAAGGACACAAAGAACATTTTAAGTGTAGGACACCATACGCATTTTTTTAAAATTCCATCTTGATAAAAAAATAAAGATATTAACTAAAATTTCTTTTTTAATATATTATTAAACACATTACATTGCTTTCAGGATAGAATTTTTACTTCTCTATAATCTAGCCATTAATTCTGAAATTTCAAATGACCTTGAGATAATTAAAAAATATTCAAGTTACAGTTATAAGATAACCATCAGATATGTAATCACATATATTTAGGAAATTTCAGCAGAACATCAGAAGAAAGTCTTTGTGTTGGTACAGGTTATAACAATGAAAGAAAAAAATTCCCTCTATTTAGGTGCAGTCACTGAGAGTATTAACTGACTAACCTCATCTAATAAAAATTACACAATATAAATTTTTATAATTTTGTATTTATAAATATTTAGCTGGTGGAAATGTAAATTGGTGTGGTCACTATGGAAAACAATATGGAGATTCCTTAAGAAATTAAAAATATAACTGCCATATGATCCAGCAAACCCATTTCTGGGTATATATGTCACGTAAATAAAAACAGGATCTTGAAAAGACATCTGCACTGCCATACTTACTGCAGCATTATTCACAATAGTCAAGATACAGAAACAGTCTAAATGTCCATCTAAAGAAGACATGGTGTCTGTGTGTATGTATATATATATATATATATATAAATAAAATGGAATATTATTCAGCCATGAGAAAGGCCATTCTGCTGTTTGTGACATGGTTGGACATGGAAGGCATTACACTAAGTGAAATAAATCAGGGAAAGACAAATACTGTATGATATCACTTATATATAAAATCTAAAAAAGCCAAACTCATAGAAACAGAAACTAGAATGGTAGTTACCAGTGGCTGAAGGGTGGGGGAAATGGAGAGACATTTTTCAAATAGTACAAATTTCCAGCTATAAGATGAATTAAGTCCTGGGGATCTAATGTAGAACATGGTCATTATAGTTAATAACCCTGTTTTATATACTGAAAGTTGCTAAAAGAGTAGATCTTAAATGTTCTCACCACAAAAAGAAATAGTAATTATGTGACATGGTGCAGGTGTTAGTTAACACTATGGTGGTAATCATTTTGTACTATATAAGTGTATCAAATAAACATGCTGTACATCTTTAACTCTGACAATGTGATATCATTTATATCTCAGTAAAGTTGGAAAAATTTATATAATTTTGTATTTGTAAATGTTTAGTAGAACAGCAGTGGTTTTCATAAGACTTGAAGGTATTTGTCAAGTGATATATGCTTATAAAACAAAGTGAATAAACCTAACATACAGAATCATTTAAACAATACAAAAATCTTCATGATAGGAATTTAAAATTCATTAACACGTTTGGAGTCACTCATTTTTGTGTATAAAAAATGTCAATAACATCTTTTATCCTCATGGACCCCCAACATAGCTGATACGCAAGCCAAATTTTTGTGTCTAATGGAAAACAATTCAGGTTAGTTTTCAAAGAATATCCAGATTATCTGGCACATTTATTATTTGGATTATACAGATAGTCAAAAATACTGGGGCATGAAAATAGTAATGATGAAACTTCACACACTGTTTTTGATGGGAAAATTCTTCTAGGACAAGGGTGTTAATAAATTCCTCAGTAGTGGCGTTTTCTCTTTTATAGAACTCCATTTTTGCTTTTCAGGCCTATCACACTATTTTTTCCCCCTATAAGTCAGTTCTTTCTTTGCTTTCTAGGCTTGCTCCCAAATGTCAATTTTCCCTTTCATTCACTCCCACTTGTATTTCTACTGTCAGATGCTTCTTCATGTTCATGCCAAGATATGTATTTTTTTTCAATTCAGCTTTTGAACATTTCCCATTTCCTTTATACCTGCTATTCTACCCTTTCTATCACAATCTCTTCTAACTCCCTCTATTGCTAAATGTTTTATCTCTTTCACAGATTCTCCTTAAACTGCATTTACTTCTACTCCTCTTTATGCATTCATGCTAGGATAGTCATTAGGACTGTTTATCCATATTTCAGTCTCCTTTCTCTGGGCACTATCAGAAATTAGCAGTGGACACGTGACTTGCTACAGGAAAAAAAAATAGTAAGTGAACCAAAGTGATACATATCACTGTCAGTCAGATCCCTTGAAGAGCCTGTGTGTAATTCACTTTATCTCTTTTTTGCTGCCAAGGCAACCATCAACTTTCCAAGTTGTGGAGACAACATTCAATTATGGTCCATGAATGAGGATGATATGCATCAGAGAATCCTGGCAACATATGCTGGACACACAGCTTGAATGAAAAATAAACTGTTTTTAATCCACTGAGATTTGGAGGGCTTTTTGTTACCACACTGTAACAGAAATTGTTATCTTATGGAGGATGTTATCATGATTTTTTAAGTAAAGAAAAAAAAAACCACATATGACATTGGCTTAGCCGTTAGGCGTAGGATGCTATGTAGTGAGGAAACTATTATCAGAGGTAGTAGGAAACAAGGTGATGATTCATATTATACTTTGGTGAAAGTGAAGTGGATCATGTACTAAATATCTTGAGCTACAGGAGAAAAATTTTAAAAAAATATGCAAGTACTGTGTGTCAGTTGCCACTGCTGGTATTTGGCAAGGTATTTCAAGGAAGAAATGAGCACAAAAAAGAACTGGAGCTTTTCCAATGAAGAATAAAAGAATATAAAGAGAGAATTCATTAGGGCAGGAAGAGGAAACTTCTCAAACAGTACAAGATAAAACTGAGACAGCTTTAGAGACACAAAAGCAGATTAAAACTCAGCTTTTGTAAAGAAAAAAATATGGATTTATAGCTATTATTAAAAACTTTCAATTTATTAAACTGGCTCAGGATAAAGATGTGATTCAAGTTATTGTCTTCATCCACATTTTTAGAACCTCTGAAAGATTAACATTCATTAGAGAAAAGTTAGGCTAATGTGTGTGGCACATAGTAAATTCTTTTAATTGCAAAAGATGGCTTGAGGAACAAAAGATTAAGGTTGAATGTCTATAGCTGAAGTTTATATAAATAAAGTACCCCCAATTAAAGGGAACTCTGTGGGTGTAGCTAGTCAACTAAGTAGTCAAAATATTTTAAAAAGCATGAACTAAAGGAGATAAGTCTAGAAGATTGAGATGACCCATGAGGCCCCAACAATCTATGAGTAGAATCTGTGCTGAGAAAACATATCATCTCTCAAGAGAGACCAGTTTCCAAATGCCTATCCCAGGTGTAGACAAATAGGACAACGAAAAAGACTAAAGCAAAGGGAATGTGAACAATGGACAACGGGGTCCCCAGAAAGCAGAAAAAAGGTTTAATTAGGTTCCATTACACATTCCCAGGGTTGGAATCCTCACAGTTATATGCTCAGCAACCTTTAAGAAATGCTAAAACTCAGGCTCAGTTGGGTGACTTCCATTCTTTCCCTTTCTGGGAGCATGTACTGTGGTTATCCTGTTCCTGATTCACCATAGATCAGGTGAGAAAGAGGGCAGACAACTGTTACTTTTAATTCTACGTTTCTAACTCAAGAGAGGTCACCCAAAGAACTGAGGTAGACTACTTTCTCACCTCCTGAAGAAAAGTACGATTAGGCAGAGATGGTGGGCTCCGACCGGTTTGGACATGCCTGACCAGGAGTATTAAACTGAGTATTTTCTAACCAAAAGACCTGATTCTGATAATCACTGGACATATCCCTCAATATTATTGTTCTTCTAATGGGTTACGGTAAAAATAAACTCCCCTGCCCCCTTGTAGTTACCTGTGGCTGCATACTTCCCTTAGTAATAAAATGTAAAGCTCTTCTGTGCCAGCTTTGGGTAAAAGCCTTTAAAATCCAATACTGAATTTACCATCTCCCCCTGTCATAGTGAAAGGAGATGTTCCGGAAGGGGAAGACTCTATCAGCCTGAGTCCCCTGAATTAGCAGATCCATAATACAGTGCCTTCTGGACCATGAGGGATATATAACACATTAGCAAGAAAAAAACCTTTGATTTTTTTTTTTTTTTTAAGCTCCTAGATTTTTGAGGGTTTGTTTGCTCAGCATAACCTAGTCTATCTTGGCAAATACACATATTACTTTTATTTAACTTGTTACTCTGCTTTTACCTAGTAACTGCATCTGTAAAAAATTAAAGTCAGGGCTTCCCTGGTGGCGCAGTGGTTGAGAATCTGCCTGCTAATGCAGGGGACACGGGTTCGAGCCCTGGTCTGGGAAGATCCCACATGCCGCGGAGCAACTGGGCCCGTGAGCCACAACTACTGAGCCTGCGCGTCTGGAGCCTGTGTTCCGCAACAAGAGAGGCCACAATAGTGAGGCCTGCGCACCGCGATGAAGAGTGGCCCCGCTCGCCGCAACTAGAGAAAGCCCTCGCACAGAAACAAAGACCCAACACAGCCAAAAATAAATAAATAAAATTTAAAAAAAAATACTAAAGCCACATTGAAGGGGGCAGATGAAATTAATTGTAATGGTATATTTAAAAAAAAAAAAAAGAAAGAAAGAAAAATTAAAGTCAAAAATAACAACTCAATTTTTTCATAGTTTTTCAAATCTTCTCAGCTATATTGCAATGTTCTTTAGAGGAAATAGCACTTATTTTGGTACTTAAGTAATATTCTTACCAACTAGGACAATTACTTGCATGTATATAGAAACCAAGGATTTGAATTAATTTTTACTTGAATTAATCTTTCAGTTTCCTTCTTAAGTGACTTCCCAAGTTCTTAATGACTTCTGGTGAGCATATATCTGGCTTTGCCTATCAAATATCCCTTCCTTCTTTTTCAGAATAAAATCTCTCTTTATAATGGACAACTTATTCCTTGTGACTCAAGTAGAAATAAACTCATCACCATCAGGACTATCCTTCTTTGATGCAATAGTACCTCAGGACACAGTGATTCCTTTAGGAATGAGTCTATGCAGGGCTGGGCTTCAGGGGCATAGGACTTGTGTAATCAAAAGGAGCCTCACCAGCAGGACGGCCTTTCAATAGGTCCTACTGCTTCATTCTTGAAACTCTTTAACTTTTGAACAAGTTAAGCTCTTTCTTTTCATTTTACACTGGGCCTTACAAATTATGTAGCCCATCTTCAATGTATGTCCAAAACTTTTCCAGTCAAATACTTCCCTAGGGTTTGCTGCTGGAACTGTGAGGTAAGACTACATCTTTCTACTATGGATGTAGAATTTCAGGAAGTGATTTCTTCCACTAGATGGGACGAGTCTGAAGTAAGCAGACCCGAAAACAGAGAAACTGAATCCAGATAATACTGTTTGGACCCAAGCTAGAAAATAAATCAAAGATCAACTGAGCCAAGGGACAGAATAAGTAATATGGTATTGATGACTGTGTTGAGCCTCCAAACCCAGCTTGAAGCCTGAAACACTCCTGGATCAGTTATGTGAGTCAACATGTTCCCATTTTAGCTTAAACTAGCATGACTGGGGTTTTGGCCATGTGAATCCCAAACAGTCCTTAGAAAACATGTTTTATTTCTGTGTTGAGTCTCCTTTGTTTTCCTAATTTGCTAAAATGGTCTTGGAAAAGCACTATACTTTGCATAAAGTAAGCTCTTTCTTGGTTAACTGATATCCATAACAATCACTGAATGCCTGAACTTGTTATAGATTCAGGGCTCAATATGGAATGATACGTATGGAATAAAAATCTGGTTATGGGTTTGAAAAGTCAGTAATTCCTTACTTTATTTCTTTGAATTTTTCTTACACGTACTCAGTGCAGACTGAATACCATACCTCTGCTTTAATATTTATTGTATATATCTCCACATTCTCAAATAATCCAAAATAGACCTGACGCATGGAGTGCAAGTGAGAACTAACCTAATCACAAGAAATCAGGCTTTATCTTCAATTTATTCATTTCTGTACATACAATATAAAGAATAGACATCTACTCCTGCCTTTCAAACAGAAACGGTAAATGGAATAAAATGCAAATGTATGACAATTATATTATGATAATATGACTAAAGTATTAAGATGGATTGTTAGTCATTACTTAGCAAATTACCACTTTCGTATGGAGAAAATAATACCTTACATATATAATGAATAACATTACACTTGGACTAATATGGTTGTAAGTTAATTATAGACTACACAGCTGATTTAGTTTCATTTACCTAAGGAGCTGTTCTGACCCTGCTGCAGATTAATTACATCTTCAAGAATACACTCTCATTTATCATTGTCACTTGCAGCATTATAGCTCTTAGCAAGTGTGTAGGGCTTTTTTTTTTAATATTAAAAAAAATTCCTTAGCTATGATACATTTTGCAAGTTTAGTCATTAAAAGCACATGACAGCTAAAACCAGGTGAGATTAAATTAGTTATGGAACATTAGGAAAGTCCATGTCCCAGAAATTAAATGACTGTAAAAAAATAAAATAAAATAAAAATTTTGTTAAAAATCATTCAAGTCAGACAAAGGCCTCTCCTACGTTTATAGCTTTTTTGAGAAGATCCCAAGCTTTGAAATATACGTACAGAAAACGTACAGCACATTATGAATTCCTTTATGCACATTAAGCAGCTTTTCAATATTCCTATTTTCTAAAATTGTTAGAAATAGTCAAAAGAATAACATGCTAACCTTTCTACACATATAGAAAGTTTTGTTTAAATTATGATGGAAATTTTATAATGCTTGCTTTTCTCTAACAATGAGAATGTTCTTAATTAAATACGAGCGAGAAGAGGAACCAAAGAGATCTGTGTGTAGCCTGGAAGAGAGTGGAACATTTATCCATTCACAGTAAATGATCATTTAATTATCTATTGGGAAATGCTGTATGCTAATGTATGTGCAGAGTAGGCACACTTGAATAACTTATATTCCTGATCTCAAGGTGCTCAGATTCTAGGGAAAGAAAGACAAACAGATGACTATAAAAAACATGAAAATGTGATTAATGTTAAATAAAGATCTGTGAAGAGTAACATGAGGTACCAAAAAAGAGTGGCAAACCCACTTTGATAGCTCAGGAAATACTTTTTAAGGGAAAAATAGCCTGAGTTGATTATTCACAAATGGACAGCTGCTGACCTTATAATTTGCTAACTAGAAAAGGGTGGATATATTTGTGAGAAGTTAGTGGTCGGGGCCGGGGGAGGGATGAAGGGGATCGGTTTCACCCAGACAGACTTGATGACATGAGTAAAACTACAGATCATGAAGAAGCATTTTAGAAACTACTGGCAGTTTCCAAAATGGAGATGAGGCTGAAGGTGTGTCAGGGCCAGAACATGATAAGGAGCTTGGAATTCATCTGTATGAAATAGTGGGCCACTAGAGGCATGGCTGTTTAAGCAGAGCATGGACCTGAAGAATTAGGACTGGAGGCAGAGAAGAACCACGAGGAAGCACTGCAATAGTGAAAATTAGAGGTGATAAGGGTTTGAGCTCCTTCGGGGCTAAAAAAAAGAAAAGAAAATACATAGAGAATATTCAGATACAGAATTATCAGAAGTCCTCCATTAGGTATGGAGATTTGTGAAACTCCAAGATGAGATCTATGTGAGTGGTACAGAGAATGCTGGCCTATTTTCCGATGATGTTTGAAATCATGGGGAGGAATGAAATAACCCAGGCAGATATGGAGAGGAAAAGAGCAGAACTGAAAAACAGTCCTGGTAATCATTCACAATTAAAGGGCAGATGAAGTCAGAAAAGCACGTGAAGGTGACACATATTCAGCAAGGTGGTCAGAAAAGAATTACAAGTTTCGAGAGGGTATGGGGTTGAGGAAGCCAAAGGAAGTGAGAAAAGAAATTCAAGAAATAGAAAGTGATTCAAGGTTAAATGAAGTAAAATATTGAGACAGATAGTGTTACTGAACTGGTAAATTTGAAGGTCAAGGGTAACAACAGAAGAAGTTTCAGGAACGTTAGTATGTGAGACAGTAAGTAGCAAGATACAAAGCCAGCTTGCATTGGTTCAGCAAATGCGAGATGAAGTGGGGACAACTAAAATTAATTGTTTTGGACTCAGAAATTATCTAGGAATAAATATTTCCTTTTTTAAATGTAATGTGGGTTTTGCACTTTCTTCTTCCCCCAAATATTTTATATTTTAATTAAATATTTTAAATTAAACACTGCATTGTATCATCTTCAGAGATCAAAAATTTGCATCAATAATCAAAACCCACTATAAACTTTCTTGAGTGATAAAGAAAGTACAGGAAAAGTAACTCAAAAGTATTTAAGTCTGCACATTAAAAAAAAAAAAAAAAGAAAAAAAAAAAAACCCAGAATATCTGGTGGGGAAAAAAAAAGACAATTGGAAAATATAGCAATCAGTTGCTTAATGAAAGAGCAATACTTGAAAATTTATTAATAAAACATGAACAATTTTGTTTCAGCTTCAGATTCAAATTTCTAGTTTGGGGTTTTTGGTTTTGGGGGTAAAATCAAATGATAGTATTCATTATCGGTTTTTATATGACGGATCTGTTTTGAAAAAATTCTCAATATTTTGCTTGATCCTTAATGAATAACTTATTTATCATTCAGTAAAGAGTAAGTTCATTATTTTTTAAATAATTTACTGAAGAGTTTAATGTGGCCTAGCCAATAAAAGAGAAACACTATGTAATCGTAAGAAAATGGTTAGAACTGAATTTACATTAAAATTTTGGAGGTAAAATAAACTGCTGTGAGGTAAAATTATCAAGTATTTGAGATTAGTAATCTTTTGGTGATTGACAATTTATTCAAATACCGTGAATCTTTCTTAAGATAAATAACCTATTTCAGAAACAAATGTCCTATGAAACAGAATCTTCCAATAAAAGTATGAAGTAGACTATCCAGGAAAAACATATTATCCAATACAGAATTAATGTCATTATAAATTTCTTCTTGTCATAAAATGGGAAAAATACATTTGAAAACAATGTCTTTCTATAACGAGAATTATAGGCTTTACTTGATTGTTTTCAATTTCTCAAATGTATAATCCAAGTTCCTCACTTAGGAAAACACATAAATTATTGTTGGCTTAATAACAGAATTATCTTTAGACCAACAGAATTTGGCCAAAACATATTTAAAGTTAAGTAATAAAAGGGTGGTAGCTTAAAAATTATATGTTTATAATAAAAACGTAGATGAAGTGGATACAGAAAAGGAAATGAGATTTAAAAAAATAGATTTGATCATGTCCAGAGTCTAATTTTATTGATTTCAGGACCAGACCAAACACTCTATGTTCTTAACCAGTCTGTGATCATAACTAAATTTATACGGTTAAGATACTTCCTTTGTATTTTCAGTAAAGGCACAGGGAAATAAGTAATGTAAGAAAGGGCTAATAACTAAAGGAATTCTGATTGCTAACTATTCCACTAACTTGAAATTTATAGTTATGAGAATTCAGTAGTCACATTTTTCCTACACTGGAGGAGTAAGAGGCTTTTAGTGACTGACTAAGGCTGAAGGATATTAAATCGTAGCTGTGCAAATATCTTTTTAATAGGACATTTGGGTGGTAATATAAATGGTGCACTAGAAGTCCACTAGTCTTTGTCAGGTTTCTTCCAGACTCAGAGAGTAAATCCACAGACAGCACAGACCCATTTCCAATTTCAGAAGTACTAATGTGGAAAAGGTTTTAAATTTCATGTTGGCTTTCGCTTTCTACACAGCGTGCGATACTAACTTGTTTCTGGATATGTTCTACAAAAAATTGAGGACCTTTCCAGAAGCCTTTGAAATTCTTATTGCCTTGCTTGTTTCTGCTCACAGTGCTGACGTCTGTGTTGAAGAGTATCCAAATTGGAACTTACTGGGATGATTAACAGCTGCTACAAAATCAATACTCTATGTAGGGAAAACAGAATTGGGCTAAGACAATCTTACATGACCGAATATCTATCGATGTCAGCAAGCCAGATATAATTTATGTTAGTAGAAGCATTTCCATGGATATAATCCATGGGCTTTTCAGAGTCAGCCTCAGAGACCTAGGGGGTGGGGATTCATAGGTTTTAATTATGCATCATTATGCATATTCTCAGTTGCAAAGATGATCACTGATATACTTAGTGAGAAATAGGTTTACTTAAATCTTTTATTATTTTCACATTTATTATGGTTGAAATACTATGTCACACTACTGCTACTGCAGTCTGACTCAAAATGAGTCTTAAAATTTTTTCTCCACAAATTTAACTGAAAGGTAATACAGATGTTTGTGTATTTGGTTTATTATACACGGATGCCCCAATTAACAGTAAGCTAATGGCTGACATACATCCTAAAAATCCTTTATATCTATTCTTCTAAGGCTAAGTGTTCTTTATAATAATTATGCTCTTTATAATAACTTAATATCATAAATTTAAAATAACAAGATAAATATGCTGACAGTTTAAAGGGACAAAAATTAATTCCTTGAAACGTTACTTATTTGTACCTCTTCTAGCCACATTTAAGGGAAGATGCATGTGTGTAATCTTTTACGTCCAATATGCTGGAATTCACACTTCTTTCTGGCATGATGTTAATCTTTGTATCCACTCTTAACGCTTATCCAGGAATTACAGCAGGCACTGAATAAGTATTTGTGGAATAATCTAATAAATGAACTCTTCTGTGACTAAAATACTAATCTGAACTAGAGTACTAAATGACCACGATGACTCAATATTTTAGAATTTTTTATATTAATGTAAGTACAGTATACACCATCAGAAGCTAACAAATATTTATTCAACAATGCCATTTATAAATCCTGGTAAATGGCCCATAAGAGGAATATTTCGCTGTTCTGTTAAACTGGATCCTCCACTAGGAGTACCTTTGTGTACTAACACTCTTCCTTCCCTGACATTACACATTCATACTCTCCTTATTGCAATATGGCATGTGTTGCTTGGGTGGGTGATTACTCACAGGACAGGAAAAAGTTAATGGTTAAACGGACTTAAAATGATCCTTTGTGTATGTGAGGCAGCTATTATTAATTTGAACTATACCCTTTGCATTTTAAATATATAATCTCTCTTGCTTTCTGTACTGGTGAGAAAAGTGAATGTTTTTCAACAGGGAACTCTCATGGAGCCTGGGTTCTACAGTTCCCAGGTGTTCAAGTTTCCCATCAGTATCTTTTCCAGAAATTGACTCTCCAGCTCAAAGCCACAAGGACAATAACATGAGAAGTCAGGGTCAGTGTAGTTATGGACTGGGAAAGTCACAGTTATCAACAAAACCAGAAAGGTGAAAAATAAAATTAATGAGCCAGTGGTCTTAAGGCTAACAATGAGGGCCTTGATACCTTTGGGATGCATAAGGCCAAATCGGCAAAGGGGAGATGGCCAAATCGGCAAAGGGGAGATAGCCAAAGAGAAAGTGGAGCTGTTGCAAATGGAGAAAACACTAATTTGAAAAGATACATGCGCCTCCAAGTTCATTCGTGCACTGTTTACAATAACCAAGATATCGAAACAACCTAAGTTGAACTGACGGATGAATGGATAAAGGAGATGTGGTATACGTGCACAATGGAATATTAGCCATAAAAAGAATGAAATCTTGTCATTTGCGACAACACGGATGGACCTTGAGAACACTACGCTAAGTGAGATTAAGTTAGACAGAGAAAGACAAATACTGTATGATCTCACTTGTCTGTGGAATCTAAAAAAATAATAGAAACAAAACCAAGCTCATAGATACAGAAAACAGACTGGTGGATGCCAGGAGAGGGGATGCAAAACGGGTGAAGGGGGTCAAAAGGTATAAACTGCCAGCTATAAAATAACTGTCATGGGAGTGTAATGTACAGCATGGTGGCTACAGTCAGTAACACCACACTGCGTATTTCAAAGGTACTAAGTAAGAAAGTAGGTCTTAAAAGTTCTCATCACAAGAAAAAAAAAAGAAAAAAGTTGTGTAATTGTGTATGGTAATGGATATTTACTAGACTTACTGCCATGTTCATTTTGCAGTGTATACAAATATTGAATCACATCGTACACCTGAAACAAACGTAATGCTATATGTCAATTATACCTCAAGAAAAAAAGAAAGAAAGAAAAGAAGAGGAAGCAAATGCAACAACACTTGAAACAGAAGCATTTGTTATGGTCTGGTACAGGGAGCCCAGTACAGATGAAATCACTGTGCAAAGTGCACCAAATAATATACAAAACAAAAAATATTTTTCATCCAGCAGTGAAATAAAGACCATGCACACTCTTAGTCACTTTCTATCATAGTACCTTGCATCTTTTCCTTCATAACACTTACCACTACTTCAAATTCATTTGTTTGTCTCACCCGCCATGAAAATGCAGATTGAATAAGAACTGAAGTTGTGTCTGCTCTATTCTCCAATACTGATTTTCACTATAGTACCCAATGTTTAAAGAATGTCCAGCACACAGTGAACATAAAGAAATTAAAGGAAAAGATGAGAATGTATGAAACAAGAACCAACAGAATAGCAAGTATAATTTAGTAAAGTCTATCCACTTAAAATAAGCAAATAAAACCACATCAAATCTCAAATCATTATTAAAACAATTTTTATAAGAGGCAGGGATATAGAACTAGTCAGAGTGAATATCTGAAGGAGAATTTAAGCATCATGGTAGCAGGTTTAGAGACTTAGATACATTTGAATAATCCTGTGAAATTTTAAAGATTACCCATGGTCTTACAACATTTTGAATCATATTAAGAAGAGAAAGTTTCATTTCCCTTTCCAAATCCCTACATAAGAATGTTAATATTGTTAACATTTTGGCATATATGTTTGCTGACTCTTTTGTATGTTCTTAGAGACAAAGCTACATAAAAAACCATTCATATTTTATCACCATCATCATTCTTAACATTTATTAAGCATCAGCACTAGATACTGTTGTAAGAGTTTTAAGAGTCCCTAACTCAACCCTCAGTACTTCCTTAAGATAGCTATTATCCTCATTCTCTAAAGAATAGGAGAAAGAGTGCTTAATTACGGACAATTTGCTTTTGTGATTTACCATTATAATTTTGAGACCTCTTTTCCTGTTCAAATTGATAAACTTTTAGGTTGTTCCCAATTGTATGTCACTAAATATAATTGGTGCAGTTTAGGCTTTTGTATTATTTACTTCTGCAGAATGGATTCTTAGAAATGGGACTGATGGCTCAAAGGGTATTCACATTTTAACAGATACGATCAAATTACTCTCCAAAAGATTAAATTTATAGACCCATCACACAATTATGAATGTGCCTATTTCTGCATACACTCATTGACATTAGATACTACCACTCTTTGTAATTTTCAATAATCTGAAACAAGATAACCCATTGTATAATTTTTCATTTCCTTATAAATTAATAACAGGAATCTTTTTATCTGGCTATTCATTGTAATTTTCATAGTCTTAGTCTACTTTTCTATTAGATGCTTTTTATTAAGAATTCCATATTTTAGTTTATTAACACCATGTTTATTACTTGTGTTGGAAATATTTTCTTTGACTTTTGTTAATGAGTTTTCATATACTTTTTTAAATGAAAGATTATGAAAAGTAATTTTAATTTCCTTTTCTTTTATGGGTTCTAAGTTTCTGGTTTGCCTCACACAGGTTTCTCCTGCCCTAAGCAATATACTTTGATATTTTCTTCTAATATCTTATAAATGTATTACTTATAAGATATTATTATATTAACATTATCTTATACTATATATTAATTTATAAGATATAATTTGCATTTTAAATCTAGTGGATGTATATTTCACATGGATATGAATGCAAATATAAGTTTATTTTCATTCAAAAGAGTAACCAATTCTGTCACCTAATTTATTGTGCACTTCATTTTTATCCAATGATCTGAAATTTCAACATTTTACAAATACTAAATTCTCTGCATATATTTGTCATCTTTTTGGTCTAATTTTACATTCTTTTCTATTAATCTATTTTTGTACTATCATATTTTAGTTATATTAACTTGATAGCATTCTGCACATGGCAAGGAAACGGACCATTAAAGGATATTAATTATCTCAAAAATATAAAGGCATTTTTGTATAATTGTAAATTATCATTTATCAAAACAACTACCAGTAATCCTACTAGAATTCTCAGTAGCAATGGACTAAATTTATAAATTAATTCGAGGAGTCTTGATTTCTTCCCATATAGGAACATGAGACAACTTATTCAGGTTTTATTTTATAACTTTGTATTAAATTAATTTTCTCCCTATAAGCTCGGTGTCTTTCTTACTAGATGTAAACCTTGATACTTCATAGTTTTCTGATATCATTAACTAAATTTATATTCATATTAACAGGTAATTTTATAAAGGAAGACTTCAGGGTCATTTTTCTGTATACTTATCTAGTATTTGGCACCTTAAGTAGATTTACTAGTTTCATTTTTAGTTGATGCATATTTACTATATACGTCATCATATCATCTTCAAATAACAATAAGCTTGTCTCTTGTCAATATTTATGACATTTAAATTTTTATTATTATTAGCTCACTTTTCTAAAAGTGATAACTAGAGTGGTGATAGAAAAATCCCTGTATTCTTCCTGATTTTATTTGGGATGCCTCTAGTATGCCACTATTACTATAATATTAACTATTAATTTGCAGAAAATGTTTTACACATTTTCAGTAGTTTTTAATTATAAAAAATAGCAAACCTATTTTTTATTTAAATAATTATACTAACATTGACCCATTTTGACTTTGTTGAAATAAACCCTACACAGTCAATAGGTTTTAGTCCTTAAATAGAATACCTGAATTTATTTGCTAATTTTGATGTTTGCAACTGTTGTATTTATATACACATATGTATGCTCTTTTTTGGGGTTGTGTTTGAGGTATTGATGCTGAGGTTTGCCAGCTATGTAAAAAGAATGGGAAAACATTCCATCTTAACCTATATTCTGGAAAAAATTTTAATATATAAGAATTATTTGTTCTATGAAAGATCATTTGAAATGATAATAGTTCTTTTACTACATTTTTACCTCTTCCTCTTTGGCTATGTGCTTAGAGAAATGGTTCTCAAAGTATGACCAAGGATAGGAAATATTGAGATCACCTGGGAGCTTGTTAGAACTACAAATTCTTGGACCCCAGTTCAGACCTACTGAAAGCCTGGGTTTGAGGATCATCAATCTGCATTTTAACAAGCCCTTCAGGTGATTCTGATACATGCTTAAGTTTGAGAACTACTGCCTTAGATTTCCTACCCCTTCCTCTTCAGCATATTTCAACTTTCTTCAGCTTTGGCAGACAATACTCAAATTTCTTCCACATGATAAAGTTTACTAGCACAGATGCACAGGATATACACTTATAATTATTTAAATATTTTCCATAGCTGTGGTTATATTTTCAAATTTATTATGCTCTGTGTTTCTTTTTGTTTAAAAAAGAAAATTCTTGGAGGGACAAGTCAGCAAGATGGCGGAAGAGGCGTTTTCAGCCATCACCCCCCCCACCCCCTCCTAAATGAACATAGATTTTGACAACCACTAAGGAATAGATAGTAATACCTTTGTTGTGAGTCAGGGAGTCCAGCGGAGAAGTTCCAGCACACCACTTGAGCAAAAAATCCGAGATCAGACCCACTGAAGCGGGTAAGAACACTTTTCCCTTTACCTGCATGGCCTCTCCCCCAGAGTGACATAGCTCAGTGCCAAGAGAGGCTCCACTAAGCCCGAGATTTCCCCCGGGGGTGGGGAAAGTGGGAGCGTTGGGAGTGAGTATTCAGCTTCCCACGCCTCCACGACGCTGCCCCAAAGGCCACTTCTTTCTTGCCTCACTGGGAATAGCGAGGGTCTCAGCACAGCTGGGGTGTCGGGAGAGGCTGGGAGCAGGTAGGTGAGAGGACGACTCTCAGCCACAAAGGCTTGGACCTCAACAAGGGGCGCTGGAGCCTTCAGAGCCTACAGACCAATGCACGGACTTCTTCAGGAGGCTGGCCCACAAGCGGCTCTGGAAGCTTCAGCTGATGATTTCAGCCTCTAGCCCACCTGGCGCCTGCAACGCTCTGCGTGCCTCAGCCCTCCCCGCCTCCTGGCTGACGCGCCACGCGTGCGCTATGCGTGTGTGCCCCGTGGGAGGCCAAGCCCTTGCGGACTGCTGGTGAGCACGCGCAGACGGCTGGCTCAGCTCCGCGGGATTGTCCGAAGTTCCCCGGATTTGCGCATTTCAGGGCTCTGCCCTAAGGAAAACACACAGAAGACTTTCAGCACCCACCTTGGCTTTGGGGGATGGAGAGAAAGCAAACGATGTTAAGAATGCCTCCCCCCACCTTCCCAAAGAGGGAACAAGAGGTGGGGAGTGCGTGCATCTATAGAAAAAGTCTGATAGAGCCTCAGAATCCTTAGCTGCGCTGACAAGGTGTTTTTATGCCCGGGCGGGTCAGTAAAGACTGGAAAAGGTGACTGCTTTGTAAAATGCATACTATGGATCTTGAAGCACCCGTGTAACCTGGCCTCAGTCCTTCTTAGCAGTGGTCCCAGTGATCCTGTCTCCTCAGGGGCCCAGAGGGAGACATGCCCACCTACATCCTTCCTATTGCCCACTGTGGATATTGAAGCAGCCTATAACTCAGTTCCAGCCCCTCTCAGCTACTACATCTGGCAGTGTTTCCACATTTTGAGGTTTACACTTACCAACAGTCATTTGTGTTGTTCCCAACACTGTTTATGCCAGTTTTAGTCTTTATTATATCATTTAATTACCTATTATATAAATGGAAAATATGATTGCAAAAAGAAAGTATTTTATATGAAAACAAAGATGATTTGGGAAGATTTGATATAAATGCAATTCTAAAACTGCTATAGAATTATATATTCTTTGTTATAAAATCATATGTAAGAAAAATCATAAAAGATTTTTTAAACTATTATAGAAATCTAGAAGGATTTTATACTGATTGCTTCACAAGTATCTTTTGAATTTTTGTTCCACTTAAAAGAAACTAAAAATGGAAATCACAGATGGTTTATTATGGAATGTGATTTATACAAGCAAACTTTGTACAACCCCAGTCGATGATGCACATTCAAAGAAAGGACATGAGCTGGACCTATAAGAAAAAATTCATCAATTCAATTATATTTATAGGTTTTAGGTTAAATGAAATATCCAAAGCTATATGTATCTTTTTTATGACACTTGTTTTACCTTTTAATTAATGTCTAACTATTACCTCTGGTAGACGAACTCCTGCTGTACATAAATTGGACTTCATTTCCTGATTATGTTCATTGAATCATTCAGTGGCCTCTCTTAAAAGACAAACACCACACCTTGGCTTCCAAGTCTTCAAGACATGGCAGCAGCCACTTCTACTACTGCCTTTTTTGTCATTCATTCCCACGTTCTATCTTTATGTTCCAGGCACACTGACCTTATAGGTCTTTGAACACAACGGGCCTTTTCTCTCCTTGAGCTTTTCACATACAGTTATACCTGCATGGTATGCTCTTTCCATCTCATTGGTGTCCACCTGACTTACGTGTATTCCATAGATCCTCTCTTAAATGTATCTTCTTTATATAGGCCTTCCTTGACCATGAGACCTAAAGTTGTTGTCCCTTATTCTAGCTCATGGCAACTTTTGTTTTCTTTCACAGTGTACATCATAATTTTCCAAAAAACTTGTATTTGTGCATTTGTTTTTCAATGCTTTTTCTACCATTAAACTCCAAGTTCTAATAATGAGGCGATCTCTTTTATTCACTTCTATAACTCCAGGGCCTGACCAAAAAAAAAGGTACTTAGTTTTTTTGTTTATTAAGCAAATGAATGAAGAATCAACAGTGAGGATAAAACTAATGGGCATGTATGAATTTGATGGTGATGCAATGGGTGAACAATTTTCTAACTGTGATTTTTGAGATTATCTATAGTTATTAAAGTGCAAAATCAGAATGAAAGGTAGAACGTAGCAGTTTTTCTTATTAATTTCTATAATCTATATTTCTAACATCCAGCTGTTAAGTCTCTCATGAGAATTCTCTCTCACCTCACAATAATATAAGTTTAGTGATTACATAGACTTTTTCTCTCTTGTTCACTGCCAACCCTCAAATGGTATCTGGCACATAGAAGGTAATAAATAAATGTGCTTTTATTTAAGGATCACCGCTGTAGATGAATACCTATTCTCAGATTTAATTATGATTTCAGAATTATTTCCAATTGTTCTGGCTAAAAGTGAAAGGCATTACAAAAAGAAATTAGCAGAAACTGGCTAGTTATTCACCAATTTCCCTTCTCTTCTTGGGCAGACAGAATTTCTTTCCCAGCTTCCTTACAATTAAGTGCAGCTAATTGATTCGGATATGGCCAATGGGTTACAAGCTGAACATCTTACAGGCCTGGTCTATTAAAAAAAACAAAAACAAAAAAACAAACAAAAAAACACAAATGCCAATACTTCACCCTCTTTTGTTGCCCAACTGTTGAATAGAGAGGGCTCTGTGTATCAAGAAGAGGGTGGAGCCACAAGATGGAAGGACCCTAGGTCAATGACTGACCAAATGGAGCAGAGCCTGTCCTCAGAAGTCAACCCCTGCTGTCCTAACATGTGAGGGAAGAACTAATTTTTAGTTGTTGTCAGACCACTAATATTTTGAGGTTTGCCTCACAGGTTCTCTAAAAATTTGAAGGTTTCATGTACACTGTAAATCACTTACAGTCAGTATACAAAAGGCAATCATTGAAATAATGAAAACAACACTGACAGTAGAGTCAAGTTTTGAGACCACCTTGTAACTAGGAGGTAGGAGGGTTCCTAGAGATAATTTCAAGTACAAATTATGTGCCATCTTAAGCTTTCTCATGCTGGTGATAGCAAAAAGTTGAAATGTCCCCCTTATTCTTTCAATGCTCCAGTTCTACTGTTTCTAATATATTCAGGAAGAGCTTGAGGTACACAATTCATTTCTTTTTGTTGTTTGCTGGATTCACTCATTTATAAGTTGCTAAATAGAAGATGGCCTGGCTGAGTGACAGCCAAAGCTTGAACTCTCTATAAGGTCTACCAGTCTGATTGTGACCCTGAGCGTTGATCCTCTGTCTTGCTGGGACAGAGGCAAATATTTCAGGGAATGATGCTCTCCCTCTCTTCACACCTCTCCTTCCCATGTCAAACTCAGTGAAAGAGGCTCCAAGTTAAATGGAACAGGACCCTTCTAAAGAAATGCAATCAAAATCTACCTTGTTTAGTTCTGTTCTACCTTAAAATCATAAATGAATGCTATTACATGTTCTTGAATTACGTCCTAAACCTTGCATTTCAAATTTAGTACTTCAATATATCTAGTAATTGCCTACCTAATGTAGAGTTCTAACAAAATTTTCTCCCCCTAGGAAGGTAGTTTTTGAACACTTATCAACTAAGCACCATTATTTTTCCAATGAGATTTTGGGCCACATCTATACTGAGTTTCGATATGTGTCTCTCTACTTCTCCACTGAGTTCTTCCTCTATTCATTCATTGCACTATTTTATTATAATTATCCAATTCATTTGTAACATGTCTTATTTGGTAAAACAGTTCTCCATTTCTTTTTATTAAAATTGACTGAGCTACTTTGTTATATATATTTTGGAAAAAGTTTTTCAAATTTGTCATAAAATCCAACTCTAATTTTGATTACTTACAGGTTAAAGGTATACATTAATTTGCATATTACAGATTATTAAGCTATCCCATCTAAGAATAGAAAATGTCCCTATTTATTCTGATCTTTTATGTCTTTGTAGAGAGTTTTAATGTTTCCGTTTTTAGGTCTTGTATATTCTTTATTAATTTCTGGATAGTTCTAATTTTTTGGTTGCTGTTTTTGTAAATGTATAGATTATTGCTTATATAATGGAATAATATTGAATAAGTTGATTTTATATTTAGTAACTTTGCTACACTTCCTTATTTAGCCCTAATATATTTTCAGTTGGGATATTATGTTTTGTCTTTATGGGGGGGTTTTTGGTCTTTTTTCACTCTATATTATTTATTTACAATTCTCTTTACAATATTTGTATAAAATCAATTTTGCAGTAGATTCGATTAATTACTTTCAATAATCCAGTTTTTGGTTTCACTAACATACTCAATTTTTTTTGCTCTTGTTATTCTTTGCTGTATGTCCTGTCTTATTTCTATTACAGCTTTCCTTTTCTTCATGTGTTAGCTATTTCCCCTTTTCCAACATCTTGAGTTTTGTAATTAATATTGGTTTGTTGATATCAGGTTTCTCACCCTCAGTCCTATTGACATTTTGAGCTATGTAATTCTTCCTTGTGTGTTTGGGGGGCTATTCTATGAACTGGGAGTGTTTATCAGCATCCCTATCCTCTACCCACTAGCTTCCGGTAGGAATCCTCTCTTAGCCATGGCTATCAAATGTGTGTCCAAACACTGCCAAATGTCTCCTGTGATGGAAAGGAAATAACTTCTGTTGAGGACCACTGAAAATTTATCAAAGGCACATAACAAACTGAGAACTATTTATTCAAGAAAAACTACTGAAACTAAGAGAAGAACACTGGCAATCTGTGATGTTTCAACCTTGAGCTGCTACCTTACCCTCCACCTCCATCAGTACTATAGATCTACCAGGGCAGGGCAAGTTATGAAAGCAAGCAACTTTACTGTCGGGGGAGCTAACATGACTTGGAGTGGAAGCTGGAAAAACTCCATGACCCAGAGTTATCCAAAATAATAGTAATCTCAGTGGCAAACGTAGCAGCTTGCCTCAGTTTGTGAAAATGATTAAGGCAAGCAACTAACCAGACAACTAGCCAGATATTCAAGGAGATCTTGAGAATGAGACAGCCATAATGGGCCTTGATAAGTTGTCACATATTCCTGGCTGTCTGAAAGGCTATATGCATGTGCAAGGTCGCACATATGTTCAGGAAAGTCCAAAGAGGGCCATAGTTATTTATACATCTTTGGCTAAGTGACAGGCCTTCTACAGGAGCAGAAGAGACAAAAAGGCCAGCAGATATTAAAAGCTGAATCAGATTAATAATTGCCTGCAGTTTGTATGTGTTCCCCCATGAACATACAGATTCAGTGGCAAAGGGGTGCACTGCCTCAAGGTGTTTAAGCACAAACTTTGGTCGATCATGCTGACACAGGAATGATCCCTAGAAGCCAGGATTAATATAAAAGCAAGAAGAAAAAACAAAAACAAAAATACTGAGGCATCAGTATATCCATACACTACAGGGGAGAAAGTCTCCATATAATTAGTGGAGGGAAATCCCTAAACAAACACAGGAACAACCATAACCCCCATGGGAGAATGCAAATCCACAGTTGTTACAATATATTATATAAAATCTCTTGTTTCCAACAAAAAATTAGCAAACATGCAGAGGAATGGGAAAGTGTTTCACATACTTTGGAAAAAGCAAACCATGTCTCTGATGGACTCTAGATATTGGACTTAGCAGACAAAGACTTCAAAACAGCTATTATAAATTGATCAAAAAAAACTAATGTAAACTATGCTTAAACAATAAGGGAAAGTATAAGAACAATGACTATTCAAATAGAAAATATCAATTAAAGGCCTAGAAATATAAAAAAGAACCAAATAGAAATTCTTGAGTCAAAAAGTACAGTAACCAAAATAAAAAATTAACTATAGGGACTCAAGACAGTGGCATTATTCATACTATCCAAAGACCAGAAGCAATCTAAATGTACATCAACCCATGAAGAGATAAACAATATATGATATAGCCACACAACGGGATACTTACTACTCAGCAATAAAAGGAATACAGTATTCATGTAGTTCATATAAGTGAACTTCAAAACATTATGTGAAGTGAAAGAAGCTAGATGCAAAAGACGATATATTGTATTATTTCTTTTATATGAACTATCCATAAAAGGCAAATCTTAGAGGTAGAAAGATTAGAGCTTTGCTTGGAACTGGGGGAAGGACCCAGAATTGACTAGAAGTGGGCATGAGGGTTCTTGTCTTGGTGATGAAAATGCTCTAATATGGGATAGATTTATTAAATCATTAAAAGGTTTACTTAAAATGAGTGAATTAGGTTGTGTGTAAGTTATTTGCCAATAAAGCTGTTAAAATATTGTTATTCATATCAAATATAAATAGAATTTTAATGGATCAAATGCATTACATTTTTCTTGCAAATAATAATAATCATTATCATAGTATTAGTAAAGATTGTATATTTAGCCTTCATTATGCATCATTATATGAGGCTCTTTAAATGTATAATCACATTATTTACAACTATGAGAGAGAAAATAATAACTACCATGATACAGGCAAATGAATGCACACTAAGAAGAAAAAAATTGCTAAAGGTAGCTTGACTCCTAAGTTCATGGACCAACCAATGCTTTTTATAGTTTGCTAGCTGTGTCTGTGTGTGTATGTGTGCACATGCACATGCATAAGAGAGAAATGAGACGTGATGTAAGATTAATATTGGGCAAATATGTTCAATGGAATGTAATGCTGTAGATAATATATTTTAAGACTTCATAATTACTGGGTAATATATATAAATACAAGTAAAATTACTGTTAAAATTATTAATTTCTTAGGGATTGAAATTTCAATAACTCTTTAAATTGCCAAATGATATTTTAATTTCGGTCTCAAATTTTTCAAGAAAGTGAAAAATTAACCTTTTGACTTATTAACCACTTGAGAATACTAGCAGCATTTTTCTTAGACTTTACACTAAACCATAAATTTTAAAATAATGTCTGTAAATAAAAACCTAATAGGTTATGATATTATAATGTAGATTTCAAAATAAGAAAAAATTTGATGCGTTGTTTTCACATTTTTAGTAATGTGAAACTGTAGCTTATACTCTAAAACTTATAACTACCTTATAAACCATTCTAAGCTTCATTTTATTAACACAAATGGTCAAGCCAATTACATAAAATATAGTTTCTTTCCTTTGTTTAACACATGAAAAATTCATCACTGATTCTCTGACTTTAAATAAATTCATAAGCTTTACTATTACCCATTAGAAGAGGTGTTTTGCTGACACAAAGATAAAATAAATTATTTATAATCAGTAAATCTTCATAGTATAAGAGTTTACATCAGTGATTATCCAGAACTGGTAAAAAAAGAATGGTTAGTGGAAAATCTTACCACGCCAATGGAAAAGTAATTATTGATGATACTGTAAGGCACTGGGTCTCCCTTCTCATCTTTGTCATTAGGTATGACTTCAAACTTCCACCTGTCCAACATGATTTCTGTGCTGTTTTCAATGTCTTTTAAGATTTTCATCAGATTCTCACCTTCATAACCTAATGAAAAAAAAATTATCTTGAGAAAAAAATAACCAAATAACAAAAGCTCTAATTATATACGTTTAAGCGTGTGAATATGTGTGTATCATTCTAAAGCTAAATAATGCATTTTAAAGCAAATTCTAATACAGGTTGAAGAATTAACTATAATCTTATTATACTCATACCAATATTTTATCTTTATCTTTAATTTGTAACTCATATTTTGCTCCTGTGGGACAAATTCTCAGTAGAGCCAACTGCCAAATGAACATCTCCAATGCATACCCCTCACAAAACTTTTTATCAATGTATTTATTCAAAGTGGAATTAATGATGTGCTTTGTTATTATCCTCCTGTGAACTCTCCCTCCGAAAGACAGTTGACTTTCCCCTCCACCCAGTTGCTATAGTAAAAAGCCTGGATGCCACTTTAGACTTGTCCCTTGTTTCTACTCCCTCTGCAGGCTTTATATTTGATAACACTTTTTTCCAGAAGCCACCATCCCAAAATAATAGATTCTGTACAGTACCACAGCACACAGTTCTCAAAACTAGCCCTACCACAGAGCTAGCATGGTGCACTATAGTTATTTTCATTTTTCTCCCCACAAGTTCCTTTTACCAGGTGTGCCCTACAGTAAATGTCAAACAAATCCATTTTTAAATAAATCTACTATAGATAGTCACCACGGCCAGAAAAGAAACTTGTTGCTTAATATTATACTTTCTCTTAAATGTACCTTTAGTATCTAACATTATAGTTAATTAGGGCTGTAGCCTAATCCTGGCTGTGTTATTTACTTCAGTGTCTGCTTTTAACATTCTAAACAGTTTCTTCCTCTGTAAAAACTTAGGTTTGGTGTGAGAATTAAGTGAGAAAAAAAATGAGAAAATGCATAAAAGGTCTTAGTATATAAGGCAAAAGAATAGAAAGTTTTCAACAATATAATAATACTGACGATGACATTAGAATTTGAAATGTTATACTAAGTTAAATAATCTTTCTAACTCTATACACATTCTTACAATGATATTTTGAGTAGCAACAATATTTTCATAGATTTTTTTCTGTGTCCAACTTCATTCTATATTTTAATAATTTATTTGTTGAACAAGAAAATGCCAGAGGCTATGAGTCCTCGTTAGATGTGTTAGCACACATAACTCTGGAAAAACTGATTGCATTAAAAGAAAAGGGAATAGGCACTGTAATATGCCAACATTAAATTACATTTATGGTGTATTTGTTGAATTAACTATCAGAGGGGCAAAGCAGCCAGAAACCAGGAATACGTATCTTGGAGCCTACCATCTCTTCTTACATTACACAGGTCTAAAAACTAATTATACACCATTCAATACACAGAGCAAAGAGTACAACAAACAATGATTACACAGATATAAACATTAAAAGTATTAAAAATCATTTCAGTAAATGTCATACCATATTTTATAGCATAATTCAAAAATTATGAACTTACATAATATACATATAATTGTACTCAGTGATAAAACACTGAATTGTTTAAACTACAAGACTATAGTAATTACGCGTACTTATTTTTCAGGTGTTTCTTAATAGTTCCACCCTCATTCCCAATGTTTATTTTCTTTTTAATTTTTAATTTCTTTTAACGCCTCCAAATAAATTATATATATATATGTTTCCCTATTGCATTGAATTAAAAACAGTTAAATATATTCACCTATTCTCCAAATTCTACTCTTGTTTGAAAATAAGTATGATGGTTTTAGATATAAATGAATTTATATACATTAAACTAATATTGTATAATATAGTATGAAAATATAGTATATTTAATATATAGTATTATATACAAACCCACTCAGCAGAAATATGAGTAAATGATAATGCTCTAAAACAAACATTGAGCTTGTCCTCAGCTACATCTCAGGTTAACAGAAGCATTGTTCAGCATAACACTAGAAAAATGTAGGAATGGCAACCGACCAGGAGACAACATAATAGAATTGAATTTAATGAAAGAATTAATACAGCTAGATTAAGTAGGGTCAATTAACTTAAATTCTTTAGCACTGGATAGGTTCTCAAAGTTCTTAATGGCTAAGTATGAAAAAGGCTGGTATCAATCAGTCTTCTAGCCAAGTAAAAATGGAAAGAGAGAGGCAATAAATCTATTTGGAGAATCATATCTGCAGTTCAGTGCTAATTTGCAAAGGTGAAGAATTCCAAATTGTAGTTCCCCATTTAACAAATATCTATGCCCTACTTGTTTAGATTTATCTGTGCTCAAGCTTGTTTAATAATGATCCATAACTATAAATAGGATTCCTGAACTCAATAAGATTATATTTTTTAAAAAAAGATAAATTAAACTTATTAAATATGCAAACAAAGCTTGTTCCAGAAAAGAATGATGCTATTTTGCTTCCATTATTTTGATTTAAAGCCTATAATCACTCTAGGCTAAGAAACCAAATGAAAACGTAATTAGTATTTATCTTCGCTTTAATGATATGATGTTATCATAATGACTGATTCTATCTAAAATGTCATAGAAATTTTTACAAATTTAAAATCACATAAAGAAAAGCAACAACATATATTTGTAAGAGTGTGCTCCATGTAAAATTCTGCCTCCTACCCCCTTACTCTTCACAAAACAACATTTTTCTTACAATAAACTTCAGAATTTTGTTTGAGAGATTAATCATTGCCAGAAAAATTGCAAAGAGAATGTAAATTAAGTATTTTTTTCAAATGCCCTACAACATCTTATATTTGTACAGTGTTATGTTTTCCAAAATATGTAAATATACTCAAAAAAATTAAGCTTCCAGTCAATAGATTCCAGTGATATTACGTGAACAAAATGATTATTGGTTGAATAAAGTAATTTCTTTCCCAAATGTTAAGCATAATGATAATTACTATAATTACAGGAAGGACTCAGCCCAGACACTGGGGAAACAACTTGATAGTTGGGTGTAAGAACCTCCAAGGCAGATACCATTATTTTCTTCAAGTTCTGATGAGGAGTCTGAAGCACACAGTTGTTAAGCAACTTGCTCAAAGTTAGACACCTGACAAGAAATAATCCCACCCCAGAGCATGTTTCTTTATTAGTAAACTCTAGCAGATCGTACCTCCATTTTCCTAATTGCTCACCTTGGGCATCTTGCAGTCCCCCTTGATACCTCACTTTCCCCAAAGTCCCTACCCAATCCATTGGCAAGTTGTATCAGTCTATCCCTGAAAATGTCAGTCTGTGCACTTGTCTCATTTGTACTACCACCGCCCTAGCCCAGCCCATTTATCCTCTAAATACAATGGTAATCCAAATCCTCTTTTCAAAAACTATGCTTCCCCACATTGCCACATTTTCTTAACAGTCTTTTATGCCCCCAAATTAACCTACTTTGAAAACACAAATGTCACTGTGCCACTCTGCTTCTGAAACTCTTCCAAAGTTTCACTGTGTGCTTCAAAGTCAATCACATAAAATTTTTACCATGACCATTAAGACCTGCATAATCTGGCTCCTGATTATCTCTCCAATGTCATCCTATTCACCTCCATGAGGCCATACCTACCCACTGCCCCATGACCTCTTAGAGTTACATCAGCCTTCCTTCAGTCCTTTCAGTACAAAGAGCTCGCTCTTTCTTCCTCATATTTTAAATCCAGCTTAAATGTTACTTCCTCAGAGAGGTCTTCTTGACCATATAGCTGAATAGTTCCCCTCGGTTATTCTCTGAAAATACACTCTGATTCTTTCATATCCTTGACCTTATTTTGTAATTATATATTTCATTATTCAGTGATTTATTGTCTGTGTACTCAATGAAAATGTAACCTCCAAAAGGGTAAGAACCCTTTATTTATTTTCTCATTTAATATCCACCACCTAGAACAGTGCCAGCACATGCTAGACATGCACAAAGAGTTCATCATCAATATACACTTTGACATATACTATAATCCATGTGTCTTTGGCCACTGATAAGAATATCTTTAAAACTGTTTATAAGGAAATAATTAGAGGATGCCCTGAATGGAACTTCTATATCAATTTTGAGATTTAAGTCACTTGCCAGCTTGAAACCAAAATAAAATTATTAATTTTCAAATATCAAAAATATTTCCAGAGGAATACGTAAGAAGCTGCATGCATGATTCTCTTCCTTTTAATCAATACACATATATTAACATTGGCAAATATGAGCATCTCTTAAGCAATGGTTCATTCTATCTATCTATCTATCTATCTATCTATCTATCTATCTATCTATATCTATCCTTAGATTCTATACAATTTAACTCAGTATTTTATAATATTCGTCTACTAAGTTATATCTTTAATGAAAGTTACAAATATATCATATACCATGTTTTTAACTTGGTTTCAAATTCTGTCAAATACACAAATACATGTATATACATCTTAGAGTTCACAAGTTGCCCAGGTATTCATGGAACAATTCTTCTCAAATTTTGTTGTAAATCAAGTTACTTAGGGAGTTTGCTTAAAAAAAAAATATCAACTGCCCGGGCCCCATCTCTAGAGATTTCCATTTAGCATATTTGAAGTAAGGTCAGTCCACTATATTTTTAACAAGCTCCCCAAGGGCTTCTGATTTACACTGTCTTAGTAGACACTTTTCAAACTTCTCTGAGTTTAGATGCTAAAAATATTTAGGATTATGTTCTTGTTTCTTTAGCAAAATATGGTTTTCTTTTCTTTGATATCTTCAGGTAAGTTTAGCCTGTTAATGACACTTCAAATTATTTTAAGATCTCATCTTGAAATATTCTCCCCTTACTCACCTGTTCCATCTACACTATTCCATTTTCAGTTCCTTCAGTATGTCAAATGCCTTTGTATCTCTGGGCCTTTGGACTTGATGTTCCCTCTGCCTATAACATCCGCCCCCAGTTCTATATGGCTCTGTCATTATCCACCTATTAGGATTCTTCTTATGTCACCTCGTCAATTCCTAGGTGAGGTCGTTCATTATGTTGATTATCATCTTACTTGTCAGTAGGAAGTCTCACAATTTACACATGACTTCATGTTCCACTAGAATTTAAGGCCCCTTTGAAAGCAGATATTGTTTTCTTTCTATTCTTAACCCTGTACCCCAAGTGCAGAACAGACCACCTGGTGCAGAGTGGGTCTTAGAAAATGTGTTACCTCTTGTACTTATTCCTGGACAAGTCATTTGTTAGCCTTTCAATTTTTTTCCTTTGTTTGTGATTTTCTCACACACTCAGAGATTACAAATCTGAACATTATTTTAGAGTTAACCCATGCTTATCTCATTTCTTAAATTGGAAACCCCAAAACCAAAGAGGGTTGGAAGCTTGCCTGCCCCATCAAGTATATAATTAGCACTCAGTCTAACTCTTGGTCCACTATTTGTTTCTCTACCCTAGACTATTGTTCAAAATTATACTACATATTTGACAGCAATTACGTTTGCTGAAATCACATGGCAGCTGTCATGCAGTGAAGAAATGCTGGATTTAGTTTTTTGGGGAAGGGTGCTCTGTACTATATCTCTGTTTTTTAAGATTTTTTTTGTTGTTTTAGCTATTTTACCTCCTCCCCATCGCAGGCATCTTGCTAGATCATTGCCGGTCCCGAGAGGCAGAATAGCCACTGGAGGATGCTTGACTACATTTGCCTTTTCTGTAGAATTGAAAAATTGAAATAAAATAAATTTTTGATCACAGACAGAACAACAATGAAAAAAACACAGCTTGGCATGGAAGGCATTCCACCAGGTACTTATAAACATAAAACGTTCTATTTTATAGTTATATACAATTATAAATTGATTAATTTGTATGTATTTCTAGCAATTTATAAAACAAATAAATACCAAAATTCACAGTGACAGGAATTTTCAAGATTTATGCATGAGGAAAGCCTTTTAAATATGTTAATTCAGTTAAAAATTGTAGCAAGTCTGAATTAACTCCTTTGAAATTCTCAAGGATGCAGTTATATGCAACACAGGAATATTCATACAAGGACATAAGCAGAGTGGAGAAGTAGCTTCCTTTAAAAAGTCCCTTGCAACATCAACTCGAGGTACACTTTAAGGAATAAAATATTTTGAAAATAGTGGAATTCTAAAAGTTACTAAAACGCTAACAATGGTTGTGCTGTTCTGTGTCAGAGTCAACGACGTAAAAGGTTACCAGGTTTTGTTTGAGGTTCAACATTATACAACATAGTGTTTGAGTCCAGTAAATATATTTGCCACTGAAATTCCACATGCTTTTGTTTGAATCACTGAGCAAATCTCACAAACATATATTACTTTTCTTTATTTTTCTCCCTTCTCAGCCCTTCAAAGTAAGCATATGTGGGTGTGTAGGAATGGGGAGGGAATAGATTATGTAGGGATGTGCCACAGTGTACTAACCAAGGCTTAGATTTTGAGGGCTAATGCAAACCAACAATATCCTCCTGTTTTCACTAAAATTCTTACAAGTTCTCAGACATTGTTCAAGCAACTCCTTAATTTTTGCAGTTCTTGAACTCTGGTTTTCTCCTTAAATATATTAATACTACTGACATTGTTTATTGGAAGGCCAAAGAATACAATTCTCCCTGTTTTTCCTTTTTTAAAAATATGTTAGATTAAAGTCATTCTATGCTTACCAAAAGTGTGCTGACAATATGTATTCATTTTTAATTTGAATATTTTTGAGGGTATGAAAAGGTAGAATATTCTCAACTGCATTGACTAAATAAAAGTTTGCTTCAATATATATAGATAGTAAAACTTCTTTTGAATCAATCTTTCCTTTTTATGAAGAGGCCTATTTTTAAAAAAGATTGGTCAATGCAGATCCAGAAATATTTGAGGGCTTATTAAATTCCAAGAGAAATGAATGAGAAAAGAAGAATTTCTCGTTACTTGTAAATTTTTTTGTCAGTTAAAAATTTCAAATATAGAAGAATAAATTAAGCCAGTAAACAGTGTGTAACATTCCAGATGTCTAAGTGTATCACTATGTATTTTGTTTATTTAATGCATCCACATCCAAAGATATGGATGCATTAAATAAACAAACAAAATACACAGAATTTAAGGTTACCACTCTCACCCCAGCTACGTTAAATGTGTGTCTTCATTACCTATGCAGTCCAAAATCCACCCCACAGTTCCATCTCCACCGCAGGCTAACACTCTGAAATCAGGAACATCACGGAAAAAGTTTAACCTGAAAAATAAGCATGTTATGGCACATGATTGATATTTCAAAATTAGGACATTTTTAGTTTTGTATATTTAGCATTTCATCTAATGAAAGATTTTGATTTTATTGAAAAACATTAAATTCTTATGTAGAATGAAATTCTAAAATAAAAGTATTAACATGTCCTAAGTTAAATATTGTCATTATAAACTCTATATTCTATAATAAATATATTTTTTCTTTTATCAACTCTAAAGTTAAAAAAATAAAGTTAATAAATTATAATAATTTTCACTAAGATATACTCCCATATGCGGTATGCAGTTCACATGATGCAGAGTGACATATACAAAATTGTTTCATTTACTAATTTTTATTGATAAACAATTCTTTTGAATAATTACATAAATGTGACCAATAGGTCAGTAAATATGTCTTTGAGAGTTTTCTGCCTTCTCCATTACTGGGAGAAATTGATCAGGCTGCATATGAGGTTTTAGCCAACTGTATTCAGTGTTTCCTTCTGACTGAATCTGCAACTAGAAGCCAGGCTTCCCCCTGTCTTTTGACCTGGTTGGCAGTGTTTGCCACCCAGGAATACTCAAGACTAATTGCGGGGTCAGCTGTGATAAATGTCCACTGCTTCTGCTGCTACTGCATGCAGTGTGCTTATTAATGCAACCTACCTTGGGGAAAATTACAAAGGCAGGTAATGCACCCAGTTATACAATCATACATGCCTATTTTCTTGCAAAAAAAAAGAATTGAAATAGGACAGAATATTTAGAATGTGTCTCTTCACCTTTCTTGCCCCAATGGTAACAGTATAATACAGTTGGCCCTCCCTATCTACAAGTTCCACATCTGCAGATTCAACCAACCAGGGATCGAAATCTTAAAAAAAAATCCAGAAAGTTTCAAAAAGCAAAACTCGAATTTGGTGAGCCGCAACTATATATTTACAAAGCAATTTATATTGTATTTACACCTATTTACATAGTATTTACATTTTATTACGTACTGTAGTAACCTAAAGAGGATTTAAAGTATGCGCAAACACTATGCCTTTTTATATAAGGGACTTAGATCATCTGTGGACTTTGGTATATGGAGAGTCCTGGAACCCATCCCCTGCGAATACCACAAGAAAATTTTCTATAGGATTACATATATAAATGTACACATGTAAATTTTATCACACACATTTTTAACATAAATGGGATTATGCTATACATCCTTTTAATTTATCCGTGTGCATTTTTTGACTTAAAAATGTCAGAGATCTTTCTGTGTCAGTGTATATATAAAGATTTATTATAAGTGACTGTATTAAATAGGGTGTATATTCTATGATTAAATAAGTAATTTCATGTACTTTTAAACTCTTTAGTGTTTCACTATCACAAAAAAACAGGTATTGTAGTTAACATTATTTGAATACATTTATGTGAACAAGTGCATTATGTTCTGAAAGCTAATCTTCTATAAGGGAAATATTCCACTACAACATTATGATACCCTCTGAATGGCGCCCACTGTAGAAAATGTAAGGGCCCACTTCCTTGAAACTCCAAAACACTACATATAAACAACTTTATGATGTTTCTTTAATAAGTGAAAAATACCATGGTGCTGTTATTGCATAATCACATGCCTGTTTACTAGTGGGTTGAACATATTTTTGTAGGTTTATAGATGTGTGACCTCCTTTGTGAACTGCATCTTTAAAGCCTTGTCCTTCTTTTCCATAAGTTGTATTTTATTATCTTATAAACTCTAAGTATTATGAGTGATATTCTTATTTAAATTAGCATCATTAGAAAAAAATATTTGGTTAATGTAATACAAACAGTGTGCAAATATAATAGAAATGTAAACAAATCAACTAAAATCCCATCCCCTGATACTAAGAGCCACAAATATTTAGAACATGAAATTTTCCTGTATTTCCTCATGCATTGTATTGTGGGCATTTACCTTTCGTTAGACATGTTGAAATATTTTCTTCCAGACTATCACTGGTTAGTTTGCTGTTATATAAGCAATATAATAAACACCTATATACCAGTTGCCCAACCCAGAGAGTAGAATATTCCTAATAACTTACATATACTTGCGTTCTTTCCCTATAGCACCCCCTTCCTCGTTAACAAAGGTGACCACTATTCTGAAATTCAGGTTATCATGTGTATGCCATAAACAACACATTGTTTGTATGTTGCTTTTTCATCTGAGCATTGTTACTAACATTCCTCCATGTAGCAGGTGAATTTCCATCCACGTGTAGTTGAAGAGTTATTTTATTTCTACTGCTGTGTTTAATACCATTTATGTGGATATGCTTTTTAAAATCCATACAATGGATATTTGGATTGATTAGCTTTATGTTCTCATAAAAAATGCATTACTGGACATATTTTCTAGTGCTCATGGACAGTGACCACTTTTGCAACTTTACAAGATCATGCCAAACTGTTTCCTATAGAAGTTGTACCAAAGTATGTATGCAAATCAAGGTGGAGGGCTTCCCTGGTGGCGCAGTGGTTAAGAATCTGCCTGTCAATGCAGGGGACACGGGTTCGAGCCCTGGTCTGGGAAGATCCCACATGCCGCGGAGCAACTAAGCCCGTGAGCCACAACTACTGAGCCTGCGCGTCTGGAGCCTGTGCTCTGCAATGGGAGAGGCCGCGACAGTGAGAGGCCCGCGCGCCGCGATGAAGAGTGGCTCCCACTTGCCACAACTAGAGAAAGCCCTCGCACAGAAACGAAGAACCAACACAGCCAAAAATAAATTAAAAAAAAAAAAAAAAAGGTGGAAAAAAACTGTGCTGAGCCCATCCTAACACTTGTAATGTCATACTTGTTAATTTTATGTGTTTCCTCGTTTGTGAAATGCCTTTTCATATCTTTTCTCTACTCCTTTTTTACTTGTTGATTTGTAAAAATTCTTTACTTTTTGATTTTAATCCTTTTGGGTTTTTTTTATTTCTTTTTTTTGGCAAATACTTCCTATAGGTTTAAAGTTTTTTTCTTTTACTTTCCTTAATGTATATTTTAACAAGTAACATTTTAGTTTTAATGTATTCAAGTTTATCAATCTTTGATAAATGGCTAGCACTTTAGCCTGCTTTGTGTAAGAAACAATGTTTCCTCAGTGGACAGAAGAAAATTCACATTTACTCTCCTAAAATTTCAGTTTTAATTTAAAAAAAAATTATTTATTTTATTTTTGGCTGCGTTGGGTCTTCGTTGCTGCACGCGGGCTTCTCTAGTTGCGGCGAGCGGGGGCTACTCTTCGTTGCGGTGCATGGGCTTCTCATTGCGGCGGCTTCTCTTGTTGCAGAGCATGGGCTCTAGGCATGCGGACTTCAGTAGTTGTGGCACATGGGCTCAGTAGTTGTGGCTCGCGGGTTCTAGAGTGCAGGCTCAGTAGTTGTGGTGCACGGGCTTAGTTGCTCCGCGGCATGTGGGATCTTCCCAGACCAGGGCTTGAACCCGTGTCCCCTGCATTGGCAGGCGGAATCTTAACCACTGTGTCACCAGGGAAGCCCCTTAGTTTTAATTTTGACATAGAAATTTTATGTGGTGATGTAAGGTAGGATGGTGTGAGTTATTGGAATAGAATAGAATATATAATATATATAAAATATCCACAATATTCTAGAGTGGTTCTGTCTAGTAGTGATCCCTTTCTTCTTTTCCCTTCTTCACTGCCTTCTTTCATCCCTCTGCCCTCCCTTTCTCTTTCTCCATCCTCCCTTTCTCGTCTCCTTTTGGGTGTTGTGCAACAATTTTTCTTTTCATTTTTAAATCCATCTTTTCATGTTTTGGATAATTCAGTTTTCTATCATGCAAATCCATTATAAATCAAATTTCCATATGTGGGTATTTTTCTTTTTAGACTCTGTTCTATTTTATTCATGAATTTGTCCATCTCTGAATCAGTACCACACTCTTACAACACTATAGCTTTATAGTTAATCTATGTCTCATTGAACATGAAATCTTAGCTATTATTTTTTTCTTTGCTTTACTGTATACATATTAAATTTAACTTGTCATATCCCATAAGGGTGAAAATAAAAACACACACAAAAAAATAATAAATGTTTAAAAAAATTGCATTATATGAAGTCTATTGATCAATTTTAGGAGAAATAACATCTATATGGTGTTAATTCCTCATCCATGAATATAGGATTTTTCAATCAGCTTAGATATTCTTTAATATCCTTAAATAAATTACAACATTTTTTTGCTTGCAGGTCATTGTTAAATATATTCTTGGTTGTTTTAAAGTTTATGTTGGTATCTTAAATTTTTAAATTGTTTATTAAAATTAATGTTTTTGTTGCTGGTATATATAAATATATTTGACTTTTATATATTGATCTTACAAACAGCCACATTACTCCTCTTTTCTATTGCCTATATTATGTTTGTAGATTCATTTGGATTTCTATGTAAACAACTGTATCATATGCTAATAACAATGGTACTATTAGTGATCTTCAATCCTTATAATTGTTATTTCTCTCCCTGGCTTATTGTGCCGGCCAGAGCGTCAATACTTTATTGAATTAGAGTATTTATACAGAATATCCATATCCTGTCCCTGAATTTAAATGGAATACTTCCAGAATTTCCCAACTTAGGATGATGTTTGTTGTACGGATTTTCTTTTCTTTTTTTGAGTGACACCTTTCATACAGTTAATAAAGTTTTCTTCTATTTCTGTTATATAGAATTTTTATTATGAATCAATGTTAATATTCTCTGCACCTTGTGAGATATTGAGATGATTTCATTTCATTGGTAATGTGGGCATATACACTTACATATTTCTGCATTATTAAAATATTCTTATAATACTTTCATATACCCAAACTGGACACTGTTTATTAATATTGTTATAGAGAATTGGTTTTGCTTTGTTAACATTTTGTTTAGAAGTTTTTCATCTACATTCATGAACACAATAGACTTACTATTTTTCTTCTTCATACCACCTGTCTAACTTTTTATCAAAATTTTTCTGTCTCATAAAATGAATTGTAGAATATGCCCTTATTTTCCAGTTTTTGGAGGCATCTATATAATTTTGGAAGTTCCTTAAAACTGGTAGCACTTGCGTATCAACTATCCAATTTCTAGTGAGTCTTTGATTTCTTTTTTTTTAAATTAAGAGGTATTAAATAATTGTTTCAATTCCTTTAGTTATTACTGAAAAAGATCCTATTTTCTAATTCTTTCTAAATCAGTTTTTACCAATTACATTTCGGCTTTAATTTGTCTATCTCCTAAGTTTTCAAAGACCTTGTCACTGAAACCTACAAAAGCTTTTCAAATTATGCCAGTAGCTGAAAAGTTTACCATAGTTGTTTCTGGTGAAAGCCTAACCATCCACATGACTCACCATTGCTCTTCCATCCATGATGATGTTTCATCTGTTTTCTTTTAAAATTGTCATCTTTGGTTCTTCAGCAGCATCCTAACCCCAAACATAAACCCCATGTGACTGTCAGATCAGCTTACTCTCTGTAAGTTGATTGCTAAATGGATTGAAAAATGGACTTCTCTATCTTAACTTCTTAATCCACTGCATCCATGCAGTTTTCCCTGGAGAGTCATTCATTCCTTATTTCATTCATTCCTTGAATAGTAGCCTTGGATAATTATTTAATCATTATGAGCTTCAGTTTCCTTATCTTTAAAATTAAATTAATACCACCTACATTGTTGGGCTGTTTTAAGGAATAAACAAAGGGCGTACGTAAATTGCATTGTACTATCCAGAGGTTATTATTAATTTAATTATTTTATCTTTATTAAAAGTAGTAAACATATTTCATAGGTCAGATTGCCACTCCTCTATTTTACCACCTCTCCCACCCACAGCATTCTGGCAAAATAGTCAGCAAGAGAATTTTCTAGCAAGCAAAGCTGGATGGGCAGTGATGAGACTTCTACCTCCAAGCTGATACTATTAGGAGACCTATTTATGGCACTGGGGACAGTTCAGAGGAAAACAGCTCTGATTGAGAACAAACAAACGCAAGAGACGTGGAAAGAGTCAAAATGCAGGGCTTTATGTGACCATTGACTTTTCATTCATTAAGCTGCAAAGACCAGCAGATGTGAGGCTCCCACTTCATAAGTCATCCTAACGATGGGGAAGATGAAGGCACGTGGAGTGTCTGAAAAGACTCCCCTTTGCGGAAACTTTAGTACTGTATACTATACGTTTCACCTAACAATTTCAACATTTCACTTGAAGAACTAGTAGGTATGAACATTTTGTAATGAAATAATCATTCATGGCTCCTGAATTTATTTTTGCCATTTTATGGAAATTTTAAAAAATTAAAACGATTTTTAAAGCAGATAATGATTCTTGAGTCTTCAGTGTTCGTAATTATAGCACTGGTTCTCCTAGAGTTTTTTAATTTATCCATGATAGCTAAATTTGAAAAAAGAACCTATGTTAATGTGTGTTTAGTAGCTCTGTGTCCAATGCCTTCTTATCACATATGCTCAACAGCCACCACTATAGCACACACTAAAAAAGAGTGGGTGGTAAGATTATAATGCTTAATACCACTAAAAGCAAATCAAAATATTTCATCTAAGATTCAGAAGTCTACTCTCCATTTTAAATAAGTTTTAGGATAAAACTGATACAGAAAAATTAGTGCCTGACAATAGTATCTAACAAGCACACTAGAGCAACTCGTTAAGACAGAAGAAAAACTGCAGTACTGATTCCATTATCTTGGAAAGTGTCTTATAACGACATTTCTTAAATGACAATGTGTAGGAATTTTTTTTATTCCAATAGCACATTTTATTATTCAAGGAAAATAAGTGATACCTGTCATTTATATCTAATTTTGATGTACCAGATTGAGCATATAAATATAATAAATGTATGGCTACTAAAGAGTGTACATATTGTACATTATATGTTATAAAGTTATGTTCTTTGATACTTAAAGGAAACCAATGTGTGATTGATAAATACTGTTAGCATAATACTCCAGAGTGAATGCTCATTTAATTGTACATATTCATTCATTAGTATTAAAGAAACACAAGGTTGAAGGATCAAAAATGATTTTATCATATGTCATCAACTCTCTTCCTCTTCTTCTTCCTCCTCTTTGTTTAGAAAAAATAGTTTACTTAAAGAGCTTGCCTTAAGAAAGGTCTGCATTTTGATTTAAATATTTTGAGCCAGATACAGCATACTTATCTCTTATTATTCAGCTCAATTCATAGTCATACCTGTATGTACACAGTTATATATTATTCTTACAGTTATAGGATTAGATGGCTTCACAACTGTCTCACTAAAATCAGGCAGAATTTTCTGGTCTGTGATGTTGCTATTGTTTTATAAACTTTTTTTTTTTTTTGGTCTAGAAAATCAATTCTTAATACCTTCCAACTCATTTTCTAATACCCAAACTGTATCTATACATACCTTGGTGTCATTGATATTATTACTGCTGCTGCAGCCAATCTGACAAAATCTATGCATGAAGCAATTATGTCCCTCAAAGTTTCTCTATGCTATATATTTAAAAAGGGGGGGGGGGTATATGCCATCTTTTTCTGTGGATTTTGATAATGTCAGCTTCAAAGTGACAACTCATAAACTGTAATGTACCTTCCCCATCATTTCAGCTTAAAGTAAAAGTAATTATAACTATGTCCTGCCATCTTGTATCTATTTTACCAATAAATTACAAAGTTTAGGTAAATAAGGAAGTTCACCTGTTTCAACAAATTTGGCTAGTCTTTTGAGGATATTGTATGAAAGATGAATTTATACTGTTTTGGGGGGGCATTTAATGTAAACAAGTGGAATGGTTATAAACAAAATGTTATTTGGACTCATCATTATGAACCCAATAAAATTTAATGCTGTTCTCATCATATTCAGAAAAACTTTCAGAGTGTTTGAGAAAATATATATCCCAATGAGCCATTAATAATTGAAACATTAATTTCATTATCTCTGGAAATCTCAAAAACATCTCGTACACGTATGTGTATTTTAGAAGAAAAAGGGAGAGAGGCAGAGAAAAATGACAAAAGATGAGAGACAGAAAATGAGTGAATATTTACTCTTGGGAAACCTATGATGTTATGTCATTAAATAACTTCAATATTCTCCCTAGTGTAATACAAAATAGAAAGAAGTCAGTAAATAAGCTCTGTAAAGTAATCCAAATATTTGTTCCTTTTTTGACTGGTGCACGTAATTATTGGAAAAATAATGTGTTAAAATGAGTATCAAATGCTTTCAAGTCATTTTTGAGTGAATATAAACAAAGGAATACTTAGTGAGTTTTATTTTATATGCATCAGATCATTCCACCAAGTTAACTTTAGAATGTGAAGTAAGAAGTTATTTTGAATTAGGAAATACATCTACACATCTATTAAAAAAAAATTACTTTGACTAGAATCAAATAAAAAAAAAATAGCTATGCCTAAGAAAGAGAGATACATTTCATGGAAAATCCATATACCTAGAAAAGTAATTTTATGAATGGTATAGCACCTGCATCAATTCACTTACTTAATATGCATTTATTAACTACAATTGTGTATCAGGAACTGCATTAGAGTCCAGAGACTCAAAGCAAGATAAGAGTCCTTGCCATCAAGTATCTTAATTGAGAAGGCAGACAAGAAAACATCTGATTCACATTGCTATGGGATGTTTTGAAAACAGTTAATGCAGTTAATGCAGAATAACCAGAGGAGAATAAATGCATTGTCAGAGGGGATGGGAAAGTGAATGGTCTTTCCATTCATCAAGTTAGTGAATAAAGATAGTGAACAGGTTTAGAAAAGGGTGAGAAAATGAGTTTAGTATTAGAATGTGAAATTTGAGATACCTATGGGACGTTAACATGGAAATGTAGACTAAGTAGTCAAATAAACCTACATGGACAGAGAAATCTGAGATGGAAGAAGATGGTCGGAAGCAATCCGTGTACACTTGATGATCAAAATCATGAAAAGAGAATAAGAAGAAGGAACATAGAGTTGTGTTGCAGCAAAGGAAACCATAAGGTTCCTTAAACAACTAAAAACAGGGCTACTATATGATCCAGCAATCCCACTCCTGGGCATATATCCAGAGAAAACCATAATTTGGAAAGATACCTGCATCCCAATGTTCACTGCACAATATTTACAATAGCCAAGACATGAAAGCAACCTAAATGTCCATTGACAGAGGAATAGATAAAGAAGATATGGTACATATATACAATAGAATATTACTCAGCCATAAAAAAGAATGAAATAATGACATTTGCAGCAACATGGATGGACCTAGAGATTATCATACTAAGTGAAGTAAGTCAGACAGAGAAAGACAAATATCATATGGTATTACTTATATGTGGAATCTAAAATAAATGATATGAATAAACTTATTTACAAAACAGAAACAGACTCACAGACTTAGAAAACAAACTTATGGTTACCAAAGGGGAAAGGTGTGGGGGGATGGATAAATTAGGAGGTTGAGATTAATATATACACACTACTATATATAAAATAGATAACCAACAAGGACCTACTGTATAGCACAGGGAACTCTACTCAATACTCTGTAATAACCTATATGGGAAAAGAATCTGAAAAAGAATAGATATATGTATATGTATAACTGAAGCACTTTGTTGTACATTTGAAACTAACACAACATTGTAAAAAAACTACACTCCAATATAAAACAAAAATGCTGGAGAGAGAGTGGAGAAAAGGGAACCCTCCTACACTGTTGGTGGGAATGTAAAGTGGTACAGCCACTGTGGAAAACAGTATGCAAGTACCTCAAAAAACTAAAAATAGAATTGCCATATGATCTAGCAATCCCACTCCTGGGCATATATCTGGACAAAACTATAATTTGAAAAGATACATGCACCCCTATGTTTATAGCAGCACTATTTACAATAGCCAAGACATGGAAACAACCTAAAGGTGCATCGACGGAGGAATGCATAAAGAAGATGTGGTACATATATACAGTGGAATACTACTCCACCATAAAAAAGAATGAGATAATGTCATTCGCAGCAACATGGATGCGCCTACAGATTCTCATACTAAATGAGGTAAGTCAGAAAGAGAAAGACGAATACCATATGATATCACTTATATGTGGAATCTAAATTATAACACAAATGAACTTACCTATGAAACAGAAACAGACTCACAGACATAGAGAACAGACTTGTGGTTGCCAAGGGGGAGGGAGAGGGATTGACTGGGAGTTTGGGATTAGCAAATGCAAACTATGTATATATATATATATATATATATATATATATATAGAAGTGAATCACTTTGCTGTACACCAGAAACTAACACAACATTGTAAATCAACTGTTCTTCAATAACTTAAATTAAGAAAAAAACGATCATGTTGCAGTACAACAGACATGGATTTGCTCTTTTATGAGACTAAAACCTTGAGCAAATCTTAAGCTCCCTGATCATGAGTTTGCTTATCGGCAAATGGAGAAAATGCTTAACTCATAAAGTGATAGTATTTTGCATATTCCCTAGCATACAACCAACAAATCACTATTATTATTATAAAATTAAGAAAGTATATATACATGAAATGAACGAAGTTGAGTGTGAAATTCTAAGAAAAAATGATATTAAAAGAAGTGACTAAGGAGAATGTATCCAGATATATAATAAGCAGCACCTTAGAGATAGGAGACATTGATTTTCTAATATCCAAGGGAGATGAGACTTTTAAGGTAGGTGAAAACAGCTAAAACTACGTGACTTAACACTTAGCAATTTATCAGTGACAATAGCAATGTCAGTGGAGAGTAAAGTCAAAACCCCAACTGCACTGAAGAGGAGATGGAAAAGTGAAAGAATAGCCCATTTTATTAAGAATGTAGTTGTGAAGAGACAAAAGAGTTGAGAAGGTAAGTAGCTATACATTTCCATAGAGATTTTTCAAATTAAAAATGAAAGTATCCTCAATTTCACATGTTGCTCATGTTTTTGCAACTCCGCAATGACCTGGGAATTGTTTTTCTGTTTTCCTTTTGGTCTTGAACCTCTATCCTTTATCCATTCCTGTTGTAATTTGTGATTATTATAACACTTTCATCATCGCACATGTTTTCATAAACTAATCCAAGTCATTTTAATACAGAGTAGTCATATGTTAAAAAGGGATTACATACTTGAGCTAAAAAGCCAGTAGAATAGGAACAGCTCAAGATGTAATAATAAGAGGGTGGGAATAATAAATTAAGTATCAAAGAACCAAGAGGAACAGGGACCCAGAACAGAAGTTGAATACACCTTATTTAGGAGGAGAGATGCCTCATCCAGTGAGAGGGAAGGAAGTCAGGATGGGTATGAATATCAATGTGTTCGTAAGGGTAGGAGTAAGGAAAATAAGTTAAGATAATTTACTTGCCATGGCCTCTGACTGATAAATTAGGATCAGGGATGAATATTGATTTTGTGGAATGTGATGTTTAGAAAAATCTGAAACCTACTTTAGGAAAAAATATGCAAAAAATGTATATAAATTGAGGTTTAGATAAAGTATATATAAATATATAAATGTAATATATGAATATATACATAAATAGTTATTTAAAATAAGAAATCACAGCAAACTGAAAATTTAAGATAGCTCACAGATACGACATCATATGATCTAGAATAAAAACATAATAATTAATTAGCTTGATATACTTAAAAATTTTCCATTTATTGGCTTTTCATATGAACAATTCTGAATAACATATTTATGAAGAGATAAAAAGATGAGATCAAATTGTAGATTTCTGTAAACTGATTGCCTCTATATCAAATTGCCTTAAACTTTCATGCTTCTTGAGTTTTAGAGTTTTAAATGGAAGAGCAGGGCATAATTTGAAAAAGTCTAGCTGGTATAGTATTATCCATAGAAATGTTAAAGACTTCATTACTTCAGTGACCTAAGACTTGAGTCTTACTTTTTTTTCCCCAAAAGGTCCCTTAGCACCTGTAGGATCAATAAGAGAATGATTGAATAATTTGTGAATGTGTGTGTGTGCATGTGTACAGCATACAACTTGACAATTAAGGCCTTCATTGTAATTCATAGACTATTAAAGTGTCTTTGAAAGCAATTATGATTTATGTGCATACTAAAACCAATGCAAAGCATGCATTTTTATCTGTATGTTTCTTACTTTAGTAAAACACATATTTTGGTCATGATGATGTGCTCCACCAAACTCTGTATTCCAATTATCACCATAGGAACAAATAATTGAATCTTAAGCGCTGAACTTTTTAACTGAGTCTGTGATAACATGATCAAATGTCCAATGCTTTACCATCATCCAAGTGAACTTCCAAAAACTTGACTGGGGGTCCACAAGTTGCATGCACTCAAATCATTATTGCAATAAATGAATTTTCTATTTAAAACATTCTGATCACTCTAATGTAAAAATGGCATTACTTGATCTTTTTAAAGTTCTTCTTTTGCTAGTGGACCAAAATCTTAACAGCTATTACTTCACTTACAACACACATAAGAAAACTTGAAATTGAAAATGTACATTAATTTAAAAGTCACATTTGATCTAAATGAAAAATCATGCTTAAAAGAGTGTTATACGAAGGGATTTTCTGCAGTTTAAATGACTGCCTTCAAGCAGAGAATTCACTATTAATTTGAGGCAGATACTGATGCTTCTTTAGCATTTTTGTGTTTCTGGTTTCCACATGGTCAGTGATATCACTAGAGTTCCCATCGCTGATGGTAAAGATTGATAAATATTTCATAGAAGTTATGTATTCATCATCAACACTTTTTAAAACAAAAATTCATAGAAATTCAGAACTTAATTTTTCGTTTAATAGGCATTTTCAGTTTTGAGATATATTTGCTGAAAAGTTTTATTGCAAAATAAAAATGCATAATATAACACAATATTTATAAACTACATGTTTAATTTGTAAGACACCCAGGAAGAGTATTCAAACTTCATTAAACGTTCTTGGCAGGACTTTTCATCTTCTCTTCCTCACATACATTTCATGTACATCTAACCCGTGATTTCCCACATCTCCACTGACAATGCTGATTGCTATATTTGTTCCCATTTGCATCTCACAAGGAGAGGAGAAGCACAGGCCACAGCATAATGGACCGGCATAACAAGTATACCAGTTGGCCAACAAGGTCTTTCAGTGAACATTTATTTTTGTCTTTGAATTCTCTGTATACTGTATTTCAGAAGAAGTTGTTGCTTGTATGTGGGAAGGATTGGGAAGAGAAAGTTGTTTTGCTTTTTTAGATGAAATGATTATAGGTTAAAGTGAGAACTGTGCTCACTGGACATGTGTGTGTCTTACATCTGACTAGAGGATAACAGCAGAAGCGGGAGGTGCAAATTAGCTCTCAAACCCCTCAAGTTTATTATAATGTACCCATTAATAATAATAGTTAAACTAAAAATACAAAATTCTTATGCTAATACTAAATTGAGTTGGATGCTGGGACACCAGGAATAAACCAGAAGAGTCCTGGGTAAACTTAATTATTATGGTCACAGTAGTTGTAAGACGCTATGTGATTTGGCCCGCCAGTACTATTCTAATATGCTATCTCTATCCACTCTGCTCCAGCCACGCTGGTCTTCTTGCTAATGCTCCCCAATTGTGTCAAATATTCTCCCATCATGATGCTTTTAGTCTTGTTCCTCCCTCTGCTTTAAATGTTATTCTATGTGATGACCAAATGGCCTGCTTGCTTCCTCATCTCCTTCATGTCTATACTCAGTGAGTCTTTCCCTGCTCAACCTATTTAAAATAACCATCACAGAACACTCACTACCAATGTACACTCTGTTTACCTTCCTTGCTGACATGTGTATATTTTATTAGTTTAATGTGTGCCTTCCTCCACTAAGACCATGAGAGCAGAAAGTGATGTTTCTTTTGTTCATAGTGGATTGGCAGTGCTAAGACTTTTTCCTGGCACCTGGTAGCCACTGAATTAATATATGCTGAATCAATTTATATTACTAATACTATTATATATATTTACTGCTGTTGTTATTGTTAAACTACCATTTCACTTTTTACTTAGTTGTTGAATCATTATTCTGTTTGAGTGTGGACTACATTCAATAGTCCACTGTTATTATCTCTAGTTAAATTATAGGAGTAGGTTACTACATTATCATTAATAAAGGATTCTGAGATAATCATCTGCTATGAGTTTTCTTATTTTCACTCATTAGTAAGATGCTGTTAGTTGAATCCCTGGAGTTGATGGTAAAGTTGTGCCAGGGAGCTTGCTGGACAGGCTTAGATAATAATAGCAAACTGAGGATAGCCAAATAAAATAGTTTATGATACTTATTAGAAACTTGACTTTTGTAGAATAAAATAAGAAACAGGTAGAAGGATATACACAAATGCGTTGGTTATTTCCAATAGCCAACTTAGGAGAAAATGTTATTTTTCTAGAGTGTTCAAGGAATTTGGATAAACAATCACCTCTAAACAATAACACATGGATCTATAGTTTGTTATTGAGCTGTTCTTTTCTCTGTGAAATGAGTAACAAAAGTTCAGATTTTTCAACATCTTTAAAGTAATAATCGATTTGTTGATGTTTGTGGAAAGTGACTATAGACTTGTAATGCCCAAAATTCTTTCGCGAGGCTAGAAGTTATAGGACTATTAACTGTAGGAGCATGTTACATTTTGTTACTTGTATTTAACATGTTGATCTTTAATACAGACGCATATATCGTTTCTCAAACTCAGTCACTCTGTTGATCAAGGCAGAGACAAAATTATGCTCACACTTAATTGGGGGGGATTGCAAAATCATCTGCATCATATTTTATGATTAATCATTAGGATTGAAAGGGTCAATTGAGTGCTTTGTTTTTACATTAGCAAAGCAACGATTTTTTTTTTCCTGGAAATTTGCAGTAGAGCTGGATTGAATTTTGATGAACATTTTCTTAGCATTTTGAGGATTTTGTTCAGCTCTCTGACACAACAAGATTTCATAACAAGAGACATATGTAATATGTCATAGTTCTGATTCAAGAGGGTTCTTATTTAAGTAAAATATGGTAGAAACTTTGTTATATAAAATGATATTTTAAATTAAGAAAGTAATGAAATCTGTGGAATGTGTTATGTGTTTTCTAAATTACAAATTTATTTTAACAGGAGAATGTATTCCAAGGCTTTACTATGGAAATATGTGTGATACTTGGAATATGTGAATCTGTATGTTGACTGTTAAATTTTATTTTTTAAATTATATATGTTTTACATTTAGTTCAGGTAGATGAAACCAAAGATTTTTTTTAAAGCACCTATTTCACAAACAATTCATTGTTGTGATTGTTCACTATGCTGAACAATCTGGAAAATAATTTTAAAATATTTATCTTATATATTTTTTCAATTCAATAAATACTTGTTATTTTTTACTTAAATATTTTAGGGATGATATGAGAAAAAGCCATCTGTACTTTCATGAAGCTGATAGAAGGGAACAACCAACATCACGAGTATACAAAAAACTTGATATTAACTTTTCATAAGTCACATTAGCATATGCAGTTGGTATAACAGCTAGAGATGTGCATATTTATTTTAATGTTGTGAAGGAAAAAAAATCTCATTCTGTGAAGACCAGTGAGCGATATATGTTTTATATTTCATTTTTGCAACTAATTTATACCTCAAAATCATTCATTCAATTATATCATAATATGCTTCATCAGGAAGAAACAACTTACATGATACAGACTCTAGTTTCAGATATCTTTAAATAGTCATTATCAGAGTGAGAGAATTTATGTAAAGAGATACAATAAAGACAAACAAATAAACATCTATTTCTATCTTGAAAACAAAGATAAAAAGGGAAGTGACCGGAGAGTTTTGGTATTTACTAGATAATTTACACTAGGGATTAGCAGAGTTTCGATACATCAACAAAAGTCTCTAAACAAAATGTTAGAAAAGAAGAAATAAATAAAGATAGGATGAGAGAAGAGAGGCATATGAAAAGATCTAAAAATTTGGTATGGTAAAGAGGAACAATGGGGAAAAAAAGGAAATTAAAAGAATGAATAACTGCAGGCTCAGGGTGGCAGATAAAATATTTATTTTTTAAAAAGTGTATCTATAGTAGCATTGGAAAAGTAATAAACGAGGAATAGAAATGAAATTAAATCACAAATTAGAGTAGTAAAGAGACCTTACAGAATAGAACAACTCAGAAAGCAATACATTGAAAGGGAACTGCTGCAAAAGGCACCCTCTGCCCCCATGGCTGACCCAGGATCAGGGATGGCACAGCTAGAAACAGGGATGGGAAGAGTTACGACACGTGAGGCCAGCTATGGGATTAAGTGAAGGATTACAGCATAGCCTGGCCAGGGTCCCATTTCAGAAGAGCTACCTGGGGCGTTTGCCTCCTGGCTAACAACTGAGGAACGGTTCTCTAACAGAAGTGCACGTCTACCACTGGGCATGGAGCCTGGGCACTGGCATCAGATATAAAACAGGGCATTCTCATAGTTATCGAGATGAAAGTAGAAATTCAATACAATTCCATTCAAACTCATACTTTAAAAACTCAAGACAATAACAACACATTGAAGAGAGTAAATGTCATTAAATTTTGAGAGAATAATTAGGGAGTTACAGTATATAAAACAGTCTCCAGTGAGAATCAACAAATAGATCCATGAAGCAAAGGAAAGGGCAGCAACAGTCTAACATATACATTATTTCACCATATATGAAGTATGTCAAATCAGTGGTGAAACAGTGAACAAATGAACAGCTTTCATTGGGACAGCTAGATTTCAATCTGAAGGAAAAAAATGTTCCATGCCTACCTCATCCTAGTCTGTCAATGCACCTCTAAGAAAAATGTAACCTTTAAAGATTAAAGGTTAGAAATTGAAAACAAAATGAAAAATTAATAAAAGATATAAAAATATTTCAGTAATTTTGGCTTGAGGAAAGGTTTTTCTAAAATATAAAGTTGAGAAATCATTCAGTGTAGAATTAGCAATGAAAATTTTATATATTTATATGGACAAGAAAAAGAACAAAATATACAAACTGAAAGCACACAGAAAAAATGAGAAGAAAACACTTGCAATATATATAAAATGATGATAATATTTATACAATAAGATTTAAAAATGAACACAAAGATAAATCAAAAGGAAAATAGGCAAATAAAAGAGCATACGTGTAAAACCGATAGCTAGTGGGAAGCAGCCGCATAGCACAGGGAGATTAGCTGGGTGCTTTGTGACCACCTAGAGGGGTGGGATAGGGAGGGTGAGCGGGAGATGCAAGAGGGAAGAGATATGGGGGTATATGTATATGTATAGCTGATTCGCTTTGTTATAAAGAGGAAACTAACACACCATTGTAAAGCAATTATACTCCAATAAAGATGTTAAAAAAAAAAAAAGAGCATACGCTTTACATAAGAAATCAAAAGTTTAGTATATATAAGACAAAATGCTTGTTTGGAGCATCTGTTGGTTTTGCCTTATTTGACTGTGGGCAAACATGCTGCTGAATACAGTTTTGGTATGTCTATCAAACAAGGAAACCAACTGCATTGACCCAAACAATGCGGTAGGCACGTGGCCAAACCTAGGCCTATGAGACACTTCTTTTCTAAATTTGAAAAACGTGAAACACAAAGATCATGATAGGTTGCTGGTGCAAAAAACTAATGCTTGTCTAAGAATTTAAAGTAATTATTATAAATTTAATGGGGAAGTTACCCTAATTGTAGCATATCAATATGGCCTATAATACCTATTACATAGTAATTAATCTACTAAATCAGTGGTTCTCCATGCTGTCTCCACATAATCAGCTGGGGAGCTTTTAAGAAATTGAAGTGCCTAGGTCCACCACTCAGATATTCTGAATCTGGCTATACTCCCAACCCCTCCTTCCACCCATACCTATGCCCTCATAGGGAGTTCTCCATTTTCACTGTTTAAGGATAAAAAAACGGATTTACCAGTGCCTCTCCATGATATATCAGAAGTAGCTGGTGGTAGGCTGCTATGGCAGTACAAATAAACTGGGAATAATTTGAGGACAGAAAAGAATGCCATTTGACCTCTGGGCAGTATCTCAAACAATAAAATGTCCTGTTTACCTTTTCTGGACAGAGAGATGTTTAGAGTTTAGGAAACATACCAATTCAATAGTACTGACTAACAAATATTTCTCACACTATTAAGGACTCGGAAAGGATAACAATGGAGAATTAGTGATGGAAGCAAAATTTATATAAATGAATTTCTCAGAATGGACCCATAATTGGGAGTATAATTGCTCCAAAGAAATGCCAGTTAGCATGTTTTCTTAGTCACTCCCAGTGAGTGTTCAAAACACTCATGTTCATGTTGGTAGGGTTGGAAGCTTTGGAAGGGATAAACAACATGAATTTATCTTCAACAAGAAGAATAGGTACTGACTCTGGAGTACTCAACTGTCATCAAATGAACCAATTAGTGAATTCCAATATGTTGCTATACCTCAAGGGATCCTAAGCCAGCTACTTAAGGGTAGCCTAAAATCCCTGGACCCTTTCCATAATGCAACTGCAGCCATTTGTCCTCACTAACTAGACATTTGTTCTAGCAATTGGATTTACTTTTCTTTCCCATTATGCCTGTGTCAATGGTCATAGCAAATGACTTACTGAATGGCTTAACCACTATCATAGTGTCTCACATATTGCTGTCTCCTTTCAAGGAATACCGTTCACAGAGAAGGAAGAAAGACAGTGGGCTGATGCCCCTGTGACATAAAGGCCTTCTTATATGTTTTATCAGGGAGAAACAGTTGTCCATAGAACACTGAAATAATCTACTAGAGACTCAGTCACTGAATAGTGGGAGCACTTAAATGGTGTATGATCAAACAGCTGTATCATGTGCTCTGAACTATACGATGCTGCTTTACCCAATTCAGAAAACATGGTTCTGGAACCCAAATGTAAAGCTTGGTGATGAAACTTACAATTACACTTAATACTCACTGTGAATCTTAAATTTATGTGTCAAATTGGCTGGGCCACGGATGCCCAGAAAGTTGATCAAGCATTATTTTGAGTGTTTCTGCGAGGGTATTTTTAGATGAGATTTAACATTTAAATCAGTAGACTTCATAAAGCAGACTGCCCTCGCTAATGGGTGACCCCCATCTAATCAGCTGAAGGCCTGATAGAACAAAAGGCAGACCCTAACCGAAGAAAGAGAGAATTCTCCAGCCTGATCACCTTTGAACTGGGATGCTGATTCTTCCTAGTTCTACAGCAGCTTGCCAGCCTTTGGACTCAAACTGGAACATCAAATTACAGGTTTGGATTTGTCAGCCTCAATTAGCATGTGAGCCAATTCCTTATAATAAATTTCTCTCTATACATATATACTATTGGTCTGTTTTACTAAAAGAACACTGACTAATACATTCACTTTCAAATATTTTGCTTCACATTCCCTTGGTTTTGAACTCTTATGGTTGAGATGTGTTAACACCAAAGAGGAATGCTAGCATATGAGACAGTAAAATTTTCATTGAATTGAAGCTAACACTTGGACATTTTGAGGCTCCTCATACCACTAGACTAACAGGCAAAAAGACAGATAGGATGTTGACTGGTATAACTGACTCTGATTCCCAAGGAGAAATTAGGTTTCCTGCTATATAATGGGAAAAGGGAGTACTAATAGGACCTCTACTCCGATCATTGGTTTAGTTGTAAGGGCTAGGTTACATACAGTCACAAACAACCCAAAATCTTCGTGGCATAATCTTACAGAGGCTTCTTTATTATCCATTCTACAGGGACGTGGGATAAGCGGGGCTGGGGGTAGGGGCTCTCTCGCGCTGTTTTCACTCTGGCATCCAAGCTAAGCAACAGGCCAATATAGAATACTGCTGGTCACTGTGGTAGAGGAAAAGAAAGAGTGGAAAATTTACTTTCTGCTCACAGTTTATTGTAAGAGAAAGCCATATAGCCACTCTTAGTACCTAAGGTGAAAGGACTGAAATCAAGATCACGTGCCTGGCAGAAGGCCTGGAAATATTTGATAAACAGTACTAATACTGTCAGGTACTACCATGCCTGTCATTCAAGGCACACGAGAAACAAATTCAGCCCTATACAAGCAGTACTACCAAAATCTCAGACCTATCAGGTAAAAATATTTGAGTCACTACGCTGGGGAAACATTTCCAAGAAGCTGACAAATGTTTTATGTTTCAGCTACAGTTTTCAATCAGTAGTAAAACCAGGACTATAGACTTTACATATGTTTTATTCTTTGTATTATTAAGAATATCATTTAATGAAATTCATATTTATAGTTAAATATGTAATTTTCTCATTACATTTCTGTATACTGAGACCAAATGGATGAAGGGAAAGGAGAAAATAGTCATCTCCAGAGATGTTTTAGAGAACCAGGACTTGAAGCTGGATATAGAAACAATATGAGACTTGGAGTTGTCTACATTTTAGGAGGATGTGTATTTTTGGCTACATATTTAGCAGTAGCAATATGTTGATTGGTATTTTTTTTTTCAACTTTTATGTTCGGAAAAGAAGAGCTATTGGATAACTCAATGGTTGGACCGTGGTGAACACCTATTGTTTATTCCCACCAAGAATTCATCTTTCATCCTCAGGTTATATAGCACCCTCATTTGGCTTTGAGGAGACAAACAATTTAGATAATAGTCTTGACAGGACTTTAGTCAAGATGCTCCGTCCCAAAGTAGCCAAGGCTGTGGCATGGGAAACAAGAGAGGCTAATAAATATGCTTCTCCTGGGGATATAAATTTTGAATATAGAAGCAAGAATACCAGCAGCAATTGGAATCAATTTCTCTTAGTAGTAACTCCTACGGACTCTGTCCTTTTAGTCATAATTTCCTCAAATTGTCCTGATTCCTATCCTTTCTGAAACATAGTTCTTCATCTTTCCATTAATTATATGAGCTACTTCATAATTTTCCAATAAACTCTATTTGGGATCATAAGGCAGATTATATTTCTGTTGTTTATAGAAAAGTCAATCTAACTAATGCCATATTCAACTTTATAATTGATTAGCCATGCAAATAAAAATGATATATTTTCACCTAGTACATTTAACAATAATAAAAATTACTGACGATAGCCAATTTAAAGGAGGGCATGGGAAATAAAACATTATATATTGCTGCTGGGATTATAATTTGATACAAACTTTTTGTATAGTAATTTGGCAGAACCTGAGAAATAAAATTGAAAATATTTGAATATGCTTCTAAAAACAGATAAATTGATAGACATTAACTTAAATTATGCCAATTATTCAAAAGTGCAGGCAATATAAATATTTCCCAATAACAGAATAGTTAACAAAACTATGGAATACTGTGCAGCTCTTAAAAACATTTAAACTGATCAATATCTACTGAACTCAAACAATATCCACCATATGCTTTTGAGTAAAAGGAAGCAAGTTGCAGAGCAATAAAAAAACTACAGTCTAAGTTATATTAAAAAATCTATTTATCTATGCAACACATATATGTGTATCTATATATGAATACATTGTATATATGTGAATACATTCTATACATACAGTAGTTTTTATATTTATAGAAGTTCTTGAAGGATACGCACAAACAATTCACAATAATATCCTTGAGAGGTGGTAGTGCTTAAAGTGGGGCCCCTAACTTAATTTCTAAATAATATTCATTGTAGCGTGGAATTATACAAGTACACTTATTACTTTTATTTTTCAGTATATTAAACTAGAGAAGATAATAGGATGGCTAACAGTTAAAGAGTAAAAGGAAACATGTAATACATATTTACAGTGGAGTAGGAAAAAAAATGAAATGAAATGAGAAAACAAGGCTAAAATCAAGGTTATTGCAATAAATTTACAGAGCCACAAAGTGATTATGTTATTGATTATTAATTAATAAATGATATTGATAACAAATAACAGTCATTGAGGACACATTATGTGGTAAGCACATTTTTATATGCTTCATGGGTAACACCCAACTTAGTTTTATAACTAGCCTATGAGGCAGGTACTATTCCTTCATTTCACGGAAAAGACCATGACGACACAGGGTGTTTAAATGATAAGGTTTAAAATGAGCAGAGTCATTAGGTATTTAGTTTAACTATAAAAATACAAGCAAATCCTGGATTTACTTGGTCTGGTGGAGCTACAGAGGTCTTGGAGTAGCTAAACTTCTTAATGCAAAATTCCTTAATCCTGCAGATTAAGAGCTACTTCTTTGAAGTTCAGAGAATATTAAAGAACAAGAAAAAGAGGCATCTTGACTGAGCTTCTGTGTGAATATCAAGACTTTACTTTTTCTTGTCTTTATCTAGACTGGAACTTCCAGCATGTGGCTCACCTAGCCAATAATCTGATCATGATCCTCTACCTGGTGGAGTCTGGAGTTTGACAAAGGCAGTGTTCTGAACTAAATTCCTGTGGCGAGCCTGCCTTCTACAGCAAGGATGTTCCACACATCATGGCTCAGCATTTGGGAACTGGCCCTGCACAACAGGTAGCAGGCAATGGAAGAAAAAGATGAGTATAATTGTGGGAGCCTGTGCTAATTAATTGCATATTATTTACATTTATCTAACATGAGATACGATGGCATAAATTTTATGCTGAGCATTTAAAAGACAATTTTAACATTTGGTTTCTCATTTCTGAGAATAACCTAGAAGACTTATTTTAATCATACTGATTTTTTTTTAAAGAAGTTTATTTTTAGAGCTTTTCTCTACTTCATCTGGTCTAATGTTTACTATCATGTTCATAGAGAGAAATCAGATCAGTGGAAGAAAATGACATTAATTAGTTAACTAGGCCAAATTAACAATGAATTATTTCAGTGCGTACTTGTGATATCAAAAGTATATGGTATCTGTTGAAAAATAATTGTATTTCACTACATCTTGCCTATTAATAAAGTATCTTATAAAAGAGTGATATGTATTAGAGTTTGTAAGTAGCAAATGAAAAAATCATTATGATTTCCATTCTTTGTCAACCAGAAGAATTAAAAATTAAAAAAAAAAATTTTTTATTCTGTAGTAGACCCATGTCCTATATTTAACAAACGGAAGGAGAGCAGTTCTTCTAACACATAGATGGTTCAGTAATTTAAGGACCCAGCTAATATATGTGTATGTTTGTGGTGTGATTATTCTTATTAACATTATTACTAGCAGTATGAGAATTACTTCACAATATTTAGAAAGGAGGAAAATCTTACTGAAACAGGCCATTTTGAAAAACAGCACCTGCATTAGTTTCTCTTATGTAGTTGATATTCAATGTTGTTTTGTATACTAATCTGGCTGCTGTATTTGAATAACATTACTTCTAGGTTTGCCTGGCTGCTTATTTAATTAATCAGTATTAAATGAATTAATGGTAATAATATATATAGGCTTACCCTGGCATTGGTCCATGTCCAGCAAGACTGTAAACCTGACGAGGATTTAGTAGATATTGGAATTTTCTGTAAATTCTATAAAGATGAAAATATGGAAGGAAAAAATAAAATTTAGTGATATCTCCAAATTTTTATTCTAAATATGCACATGCATTTAGAACACTCTCTATCCTGCTTTTGAATATTATTTAGCTAATAAGATTTCAAATAAATATTTTTAAATATCAGTATACAATTAGTTAAATATCTTCTCTTAATAGATCCTTGGGAAATTTACAGATTATTGGGCCAATCTAACAGAGATGAAAGTTAGTTATCCCATATATAAAATGGGATTGGACACTGTATGCATGAAAGTAAAGACTGTGACTTCAGCTGCTTAATTATTTCACATAAACAATCATCTTGATGAGCTAGATCACAAAATTGCTAAACTATTTCTACAGGCACATATTAAACATTTCATTTTTTTCTGAAAGAACTCGATCTTTGCATAACAAATGCAACAGAAATGTTTCTAAGTACACACACATCCCATATCAGAATTCTGAGACAAAATATTAAAAGTGAAGGAATATATTTAGTTTTTAAAATTAGTTTTTATATATACATGTGAAAATATTACTATATATCTTAACATATTCATATTATGTGTACTGAAACTCTCCAAATATCTACTTATATCCTTCCACTTTCTTGTGCAATACCCTCACATTCTAGATCTTGAATAATGATATCACCTACCGTCTCAAGAATGATCTTAGAGTCATTCTCAGTACTTCCTTTTCCCCAGCACCTGAAATCAAGGACAATCCTGTACCCTCTAACTGAGTAACGTCTATCATACCTGGTTATTCTCACTGCCTTACAAGTTCTCTCACCAGCTCTGTAAAAGTCTTGCCTATTCAGCCTTCTTCTGTACTTCTGTTTAAGTACAGTCACGTTGTTTCCATGATGAAAAGTTCCTGCCAGTGGCAAGTTACTTATAAAATATTTTATTATATTTAAAATAGTTTATCTCGTCTTTCTCCTCCTTCCTCTTAAACTTCAACCTCGCTGAATATCTCCTGGTTCCCTACCAAAACACCACACCCCCTTCCACACATCTGTCTTTTTTCTTCCTTCACCTGGCAAACATCTACTTATATCAGAACCAACTCAAAAGCTAGACTTCTGAGTCTTCAGACAATCATTTCTTCCTCTGAACTTCCATAGCACTTTTATTTTAAACATTCCTAGCTTAGCTTTTGCCTTGGGGTTACTGTAGTAAATCTGTTTACGTGTCTGCCTCCCTGTATGACTGTGTCTTCTGTCTCATCCCCAGTTCCTAGTAGAGACTGGATTCCCTCAGGTGTTGCTGTCTGAATGATGTGTGAACATTTTCACACCTGTTGACTGGTATGGGAAACTATGTGTGAATATACAATTCTGTTACCTTTTTCTGCTTATCTAATACATCAAAGAAGAAAACCTACATATTTTGAAAGGAAAACCCTGAATAGAATTCCATTATTTGTGAAAGATGCTTCTTATGCATTCAGGAGAATTTATGACTGCATTAATAATAGATCTCCTTTAAACATATTTACAATTCTTTTGACTTTGAATGGTCCCTGTTAGTGTATAAAGGACAAAGCATAAGTGGGTGTGCATATAGGAGCACTCAAATATCCTCCCTCCCCCCCATTAAATTTAATTTACTGATGACTTCAGTGTATCTATCTGTAGATATGTATTTTTTAATTTAAAGAAAATTATTTTTATGTACTGGGAGAAGAGGGAGGCAGATATTCAATTAAGGGTCATTCTACATGATTAACTTTATCTTAATTTGAGGGGAATGTTTCCATTTGAAATATATTTTTTTTCACTTGATACTTCATTTGTTTCTAATTTCCAACATGAATTTAAGTCTCATCTAATGCTTTGTGAAGAGTTTACTTCTTTTTCAAGATATCCATAATATATACAACTAACAAACTGTGAGTAGGAAAGGAGAAAATAATTTTAGCATCATTATTTAATTATTATTTTATATACCTAAAAGTGAGGCAACTATTCTCTTTAATAAAGCATTGTAAATAGTTTATATTATTAAGTCACTAGTTATTTAAAATAACTTGTCTTGTTTAGCAGAGTTAAAAGTATAACTATACGGTGATAAAAGGGAAAACTTTTTAAGCAGAAATAATATTTTGTTGAATGGAAAATGACCATTCTTCATTTAATTGAAATGAAGCTGGAAAGTTAAACGGTAGGAAAGGAAATTACTTTTCAAAATTCCTTTATTCATGGAAACATTTCAATTTCATTATTTGGTGAAACCACAATGTAAATTTCTATTTTTATTATCATAGCGTCTGTGTGAGTGCTTTTATCTGATTGCTCATTTTTTGGCTGGAATTAGTTAAGAGTTCTAGAAATTATTAAGACAGGTACAACTGCATTTCTGTTTCTGACACTCCTTCTTAGAAGGACATAAGATTTACTCTTCAATGTGGTGACTTTCAGATTTTTATTAAATATTATGATTTAATCGTTAATTTTACAAAAAGGAAAATTTTTTGTTGTCCACATGAATACTGAGATACCTGATAATGCAGCTCATTATTATTCTGATTAAATATACTGTGCTTCTCCAGGATATATGGCATCATGTTCTCCAAATGAACATGCAGAAAATCATTATAATATATTTTGTCTAGAAGCTGGATATAAATTCTGTTTCTAACTACTGGGCAATCATTTACCTGAAGTCACCTTGTTGACCATTTAGAGAACCAATTTTCATTCAACAGTATTTATGGAGCCGTGTTGTATGCAAAGCTCTTTGTTAATGGCTAGGGGTGATAGGCAGGGTAGAGAGAATTCAGACACCTGAGATATGATAATAAAAATATTTATAAAAGGCCATTATTATATTAAAATTTCAACTGTAAAAACAAGGAGAGCATACCAATATACATTGTTATATGGAGATGATAGCACCACTTATTTCACATTAAAATTAGTGAACCATGAGGGATAATATTTTTAGATGTTTTTATACTATAAATTTAGTTTATCTTTTTACAGATATATAACATAGTAAATAAATGTGATTTTTAAAAACATACCGTTCTCCTTGCTTCCCACCACTTTTGGGGTTCACAAAAACTAAAAGTGGATGAGTACCAGGAACAGGAGTGATCTAGAAGAAAAGTTGAATATGTGGACAAATTATTTATATTAGATATAAAGAGAACCCCCTGTTATTTCTAAGTCATGAAATGCCAATTAGCAAATTCAAGAATATGGTTCTTTTGTTCTGTAATGTGGAGAGAGAGAGGATAGATAACAGATCTAATTAGCAACATAATTAAATCCTGTGCTTTGACTCCATATATATCAAAATAAATACCCACTCCACTAAGAGAGGTGATTTTCTAGCTAGGAATAGGGCAGAGGGGAAGGCAGCTATGAAAAGGGAATAACCTCTCAATAGCTATGAGATGAAAACAATAGGTACAATTCGTGGGATCGTGAGTAAACCATCCAGAATAGAGCAGATTATGGTGGTAAAAAAGATTAGAAAAGAAAGGGATCAAAGTATAAGTGAGCCCTACTCTTACAGACAATCCCTACTTTAGAGCTTTATAGCACATTTGGAATCCATCTTCCCAACCACTTGTGAACTAGAATCTAAATAAGATGGTTTGAGGCCACTTTCGGTCAGAGTCCCCATCTATACAATGTTTCCTCCATGCTTTCTTTTCCTGCTTGAGAAGAGATGCCAGTTAATCCAGTCTATTTGCTAAACAGGAATCCATTAAATTGATTGTGTCCCTATATGCCATGCCCTGCTTTCATCACTATATATTCTCGATTTAACCAAAAAAAGTGCTGTCCTAGTGGAGCTTATATTCTGGTGGAGAAACAGACAAGAAGCAAACAAATAGGGACTTCCCTAGTAGTCCCGTGATTAAGAATCCACCTTCCAATGCAGGGGACACAGGTTCAATCCCTGGTCAGGGAACTATGATCCCACATGCCGCAGGGAAGCCCACGTGCCACAACTAGAGAGAAGCCCGTGCTGCAGGGAAAGACCCCACATGCTGCAGCGAAGATCCCACGTGCTGCAACTAAAACCTGACGCAGCCAAATAAATAAATATTTTTTAAAAAGAGAAACAAACAAATAAATATACATTTAGTAGTGAAAAGTATCACCAGAAATAAAGCAGGTAAGGTGCTAGCACTTCATCGGTCAGGGGCAGAAATTGTTTTTGATAGAGTGGCAAAGGAGAACACTTGTATTTTACTTGAATTCAATGTTAAGAGGTAAGCTGTTTTAAATAAGAGTATTCCTATTCAGTGTATACCTATGTAACTCCCATCTAAACACAGTTTGATAAAACAATATTTTAATAACAAAAATATGCAACCAATGCAGTCCTCTAAATACTAAGTTGAAAAGTTTTAGATCAATTTACTTTTTGAAAGTAGAGTCAAAGTGTCCTTCATTGCTCTGGTATTTTTCCCTTAGAAAGTACCTGAAATATTTAATGAGAAGACTAAAAACAACCATTTCACCATATCATGTTCTTCCTTTTGTTTAAACAATATAAGTTAAAATACCTTACCAACATATTTTCCTCCAATTCTTGTGAAATGCCATTTTTCTAATGAGTATAGGCACTGGGAAATTGTTGAAATCTTCACACTATATGAGAAGGTTGAGTAAAATATTCTCAATTCTTATACTCTTACCTACCTTGTTCCCATTACAATCTATTCTTTCTGACTCTGTTTTACTTCCTCTTGTAAAGAGGACACATGGGTTTTGTGCCTGATTTGTCTCTCATTCAGTTGGGAGATGAGATGGATGAGCTGGATCTGTAGTAACTTCTCAGCTCTTCTCCCCAGAACTCCATGTGCTCAATCAGTTACTGGACAGAAAGTACCTACTAGCTTAAGACATTGTGCTATAAACTTGCAATGTGACTTCCCCCTCCTCCCATTAAAATAAACACCAAAACACACCTCTGACTACTAGTGTTCAGTTTCCTTTACTTCTCATTCTATTACAAAATCAGAGAGAACTCCTAAAGTTTTCACATGCAAAAAGTAAGACTAACAAACGTGGATTTTAGTTGATTTTTGCATTTAATTTGAATTGTTATTCCTTATTTTTAAAGAGAGGTGAGATTCTCAAGGTAAATAAAATATTTTAGAAAAACATAACATCTGAATCCAAATACTAATTAGGATGATCATCCCAAAATTCAATATTCAGCTTACCATTACATGAGATTACATTAAGTTCATTTGGGCAAATTTTCATATTCATTTGAAAATATATTTTGGAGTAACTTTCAGAAATATTTATTAATTGAAATATTTAAAGGCATAATTATGATTTATCAAATAAAGGACAGTACCACGCTATAGAAAATTGTGTTCTGAGGAAACACTAGTACAAACAAATAAAGATCCCACTAGACTATATTATAGTCTGTAGAGGACCTGAAAATATAAAAACCTAGATGTCATTTTTAGGGCTGAGTAGATGGATAATTAGATCAAATGGATTAGAAAAATAGGAGAGAATCTAGATAAAGAATTTAGGATAACGATGATACTCTACAAGTGATAAAAGTCAAGAACCCAAAATGGAAGTACAGGAAATAATAAAATCAAATTAGCAAACTTTTCCTCACTTATCCCCTTAACATAAATTATGCTTGTAAAATAAGACTGTATAAAAATTAAAAATTGGAAACTTTAGATATTTATTTGTAAGTTATCAGGGACTGTGGAATAGTGCCCCTTTGACAATGATTCTAACAGATAAAACACCTGACCTAATGTAGCCTCCATTTAAGGAGTAGTATGTGATTCAATATCAAAACCACTAAAACTCTGGTGTTAGGGGATCATTTAATGGTGGTATTTATACAAGAAATGTCAAGGTTTCAGGCAAATCGGCATCTTTTTCAGTGCTCATTCAAAAAGCTTTTAAATTCTGCTAAACTTTGTTACTATAAAAAGAAGGTCAATCTAGCAGAGTAAATTTAGGTGCCAGGAGACCAAAGGCAGCGTGTTTTAGATTTGAGAGCCAAAGACCTACAGTACTGCATAGCCATTTTCAAATCTACAAGTTAAAAATAAACAGCTTCTGTGTTCACTAATAGTCCTGAAATAAGAAGCAGCATCTTAGTGGTAGAGACTGCAATTTGTCACTTAATTCTCATATTCCTCTTCATCCTTAGTAAAAGAACCCTGAGTTTTAGGATTGTCTACATATGAGTACATTCTCTTATGTAAACATAGCAGGACCACCAAAATAGAGAACTTAACACGATTCTGGACTAGCTTCTTTTGTCATAAAAGCCATTATTGAGACAACTGGTGAAACTTGAATGGGATCTAAGGATTAGATAGCACTAATGTATCAATTTTATATTCAAGTTCACTAATTCTCTTTTGAACTGTATCTAATATAGTCTTTAACAGGACAAATTTTGTTTTTTTACTTTCATACAATAATTCTGAAATAAGATGTAAAACTCAGTTATTTTGGAAAGTGATGTACTGTCATCCTAAAATGTCATATGCATTTTGTTAGTGATTTTAGTGGGATGGGAAGCAGTTAGACAAAAATACAAGTATTTTTAAAATTCTGTTAGCCTAAAACTATTTGATCTTGGAAGTAAATATTTTTATAGCACTTGAAGTAATTTCACGTGGAACAGTATATAAAACAGATGAAAAGCAAATTACTATGTCTGAAGTGTGAAAGAACTCTGAACCTGTTCTCAGCTTCCCATCACCCCACTCTTGTGCTTGAGGCATCTCTACAGAGTCCTGGGCTTCTGAAAACAGTTTTTTTTAAAAAAACATCGGGATAGGGTAATACAGTATAACAAAGAAAATACTGACGGTGGGAGAAAGTGTTCAGGAATATTTTACAGCATGTGTGGTACTTGAAATCTCGCAGAATGGTTGTAAATTAGGTGTGAAGGACACTGCAATAGCAAACGGAATGGATTCTTCTCTATAAAGAATAGAGCTAATCACGTGAGATTGTATTTACTCACATAAAGGGGCAGTTTCAATCATATACAGTAAACATTGAAGAATAGGACTTTAGGTTCAGACTGGTTTGGGATCCCAGTTCAACCATTCGTTTCTACAGATACGCTCTCCCTTAGTGCCATCAATATGCCTTTCACTCCCAAATTCATATCTGTCCTCACCCCTGAATTCTAGATTCACATATCTGTCTGCCTGCTTGACATTTCCATTTGGATATCTAACAGCATCAGAAATTTCGCTCCAAACTTTATTCATCCAGATCCTTTTCCATCTCAGTCAATGGCAACTTCATCATTTCAGTTCCATGGGCCAAAGTTCTTGGAGATGTCCCTACTCTTCACTTCTTAATGAGGCCTAATCCCACTATCTGACTTAAAATTATAGACAACTCCAACTCTCAGCCCTGACACATCTTATCTTATTCAGTTCCATTTTTTTCATTCCATTTATAACCTAGCACATTATATGTATGGAGACATGGACTCATTTTAGAGGTTGTTATATACTCAAAGTACAGAATAGTAATTCTGGACTTAGAGACGGAGTTAAAATGACAGTGAAGAGCTGATTATAAGAATCAACAGGCCTGAGGATTCCAAGTGGGCATACACACACACACATATCATCAAAGAAAAGGAGTTAATTTTATACACACTCTATATATTTCTGTATAGTGCGTATATGTATGTTTACAGTATTGGGAACTATAAGAATGAGATATTACAAATAATAAAGACAGTAGAGATAGAGAAAAGCAGTTGTGGTGGCGAAAACACTAGTTCAGTTTTAGATATTTCAGTATAAAAGTTCCCCTTTTTATCTTTTGCTAAGAGTATTACAAACTAGACTTTTTGGTTTGCAAGTGATGCTTATGCTTGGAAACTTTTTCCAAAGAATTAGGGACAAGGTAACGTCGGCTTAATACAGTTTAAACAACAGTTCTGTTTTTTTACTTATTTGTTCACATGTGGATAACCATCTGTATTTTCACATCTATTGCACGTTAAGGAATTGTAGTTTCAATTACATTTGATCATATGTATTAAGTGTAAACCTATGGTATGAGCGATGACAAAGACGGAGTACCTAACCACCTCTATTTGAAGTCCCCTAGGACTCGGGTTAATTAATGAGACTCATCCTAAGGTTATACATGATCTATTACTTCCTCTAATTAGAAATAATAATCCTGATCATTATGCTGGTTAGCTGGAAAGAAGTAAGATGAATGTGCTTAACTATGATTAATAGTCTTTAAGTAGTGTAGATCTCTTCTGTCACTGAGTTATATGCAAACTGGGCTGCAACTCAATGCTTTTTTATGATATATATAATTTTTAAAACTTGCAGAAAAAATTAATTTTCTGTAAGATCTTTTTACCTTTTATGATAAAGAATAAGCATTTTATTATTTTAAAATTGATTACCACAACAAAAATTACTTATTTTTCCATTTTGTATGAAATGGCTATCCAATAATTTTATTCTCTTACCTTTTAAATATTTTCTCCCAAATTATGTGAATACCTATGTGCATCATATTTTAGTCCATTCTGCTGAGGTGAAACAGACCACTGCATGTGATTATATACCAATTTTTTTTAATTTAAAAATGTTAATGATGATGATTACAGTACTTACTTACTGCTGTTTTATAAGGGCTGACATCTTCCCTTTGCTAACTGACAACTTTATCTGACACTTTTATATGTCAAAGAAAGCTATGAAAAGTTATTATCTGGTTAGAGAAATGAAACACATCCACAGAGAAAGTTAATCACCTATTGTTTTTGATGTGACTAATTTAGTTGTAACAAGATTGAAAATTTTGGATCCTTTTTGAATAAAAAAGAAAACACAACTTACCTTGCTATGTCAGTTTAAAGTCTTTAGAGCACTCTGCATGCAACATTTAATTTTGGTTCTGATGTCTGAGTAAAGTCAGATGTAACTATACAAATCTTAGGAAACTGAGACTAAAGCAGTTATAATTCTAGTTCATTCATGGTTTTTATTTCAATGTAATAGTACATGGAAGAGCAAGGTGGTCAGAAATTTAGTATTTCTAGACCTGTTAAAATTTGTTAACCAAGGAGATAGGGATCTTAGGAGTAAAACACACAAACCCTGAGTCAGATGGTCCTCATTCACACCTCACTAACTGTGAGGCCCTAGGAATAATTTGACTTCAGAACGTCAATATGCTCATTTTTAAAGTGGTAATAATAATATTTATCATGTGTTGGAGAGTTAAGAATTCATAATTATCTCATATGTTCATTGAGAGGTGTCACTTAATACACATAAAATATTATCACAGTGCCTAGCGTATACTGTTTAACAAATGATGCGTGTTTCCCTTCCATGTTGAGAAGTATGTGTCGAGCCATATGTAAAATATACCTGAATTTTAAAATTAGGTTTCCCTTTTGTTATTTTCATTGCAGGAACCCAGAGCGACTAAAGATTTAAACTAATCGATATTGTCAATTGACTAATTAAAACTACAAACGCTGATTATTTTCCACTAAAAATTTCACAGGATCATTTAACAAACTAAAAGCTTTTGCTATCAAAATTATGAATAGATTTCATATTTTGGGCTTTCAATGAGATTGCTTAACACCCAAGTATGCCTTTCAAAAGGTGTGGACACTGATTTTCTCTTTCGATAATTAACTTCTACACTCTCTAACCAATGTAAAAAAATTTATTGTTCCAAATTTCCTCTTTCTACATTTGAGTTTAATAATTAATAATACTCTATTCACAATGTGTTTTATTACATCAAAACAAAGCAGTAACCTGGTTATTAATATTTAAGCAATAATTATTAAATTTTCAATGAGATATTCAAAACAATGAAGAAGCAAGCATTTAGGCAACTACTGTGTGCTCTCAACTGTGCTTGTAAATTAAGAAATATAAAAGACATAATAACCCACAGAATCACAGACACAATAATAAATGAAAAAAAGATATAAAATCATGTATACTGAACACAAGTATGTGACATAATATATCTTTGTGCGGTAAGAAGTTGGTAAATTTTCTTGGAGAACATGAAACTTGAAGCATATTCTTAAGGAAAGGAATTAAAAATTGGAAGAGAGAAACGTATAGGTAGGAAAACAAAACAAAACAAAAGAACTTAATCCATAGATTATGCCAAATTCTTTGATTGTGTTCACGTTTGAGTGAGAAACAGAGGCAAATAATTACAATAGATTCAATCTGTAGGATGTCTTAAAATACAGATGGAAAGAAATGTTACTTTTGATGTCAGAGACCCTAGGGGTAATTTAGAGGTTTTTAAAGTACTCAAAACATGATTTTGAGCTACCTGTGTTAACTTAAACTAGAAATATACATGGAGTTTCAACTTCAACTTAAAATATTGGAAAATATGGATAAATTATAATAGATTTTTTTAAATAAACTTTCTTTTTTAAAAAATTAATTTATTTATGGCTGTGTTGGGTCTTCGTTGCTGTGCGCGGGCTTTCTCTAGCTGTGGTGAGTGGGGGCTACTCTTCGTTGTGGAGCATGGGCTCTAGGCGTGTGGGCTTCAGTAGTTGTGGCACTCGGGCTCAGTAGTTGTGGCTCGTGGGCTCTATAGCGCAGGCTCAATAGTTGTGGCACGTGGGCTTAGTTGCTCCGAGGCATGTGCGATCTTCCCGGACCAGGGCTCGAACCCATGTCCCCTGCATTGGCAGGCGGATTCTTAACCACTGTGTCACCAGGGAAGCCCAGATTCTTTATTTTTATTATTGATTTAGAAAAAAATTCCACACAAGTAGAGTTGATTTTATTATTTTCTGAAGACATTTTGTGAGTCAAAATCACTTCCAAATAGATATAATAATATGTACGGAGAACGTATACTTGGAAATAAATAATGCATATGTATATAATAAAGGTGTATATTTAGTAATAATTTGCAAAAACTTCAGATTGACACAAGATCTCTTACCAAGTTGAGTTTAAATGGAGATAACATCGTAAATGATTAATCCAATCAGAATGTCACTCTGTCAATCAACTATAAAATTGACATCTTGATAAATTAATAAAAATGTTTCTGAAATTGTCAACTGAACAAATTTGCACATTAAATAAACATGTTGATAGCTGGACATATGCCCTTCTAAGAGCATGGAAGTAACAAATATGAACGCTACAAACATTTGGATTAAAAAAATCATACCTGTAGGCCTTGTCCATCCATAGTAACGGAGTTGGCTCTTTGCATTTTGTTCTTGTCAATCACTTTGTTTGGCTGCTGGGAACCACCCTTTTCCTTTTTCACTGTTGCTTGTCTTTCCTGTAAGGAAAAAATCTTTTATAAAAATACTGAATTGTTTCACTACAATGGGCAACATAGAGAAGAATTTCATGGCTACAAACTTGGGCCCAGGTTCCAAATTTGGCGTTTCTAGTGAATAATATGAAAGCTAATGTTTTCTACTGGCTCAAAATATATGATAGATGTATGATCAAAATATCAGTTAAAGAAAGGATGTGAAAGAAAACCAAACTGTATTATCCCTAGGTACCCAATTATGACTATGTTAAAAGTTATTAAAGAACACTAAAGCTAATCATTTTCATAAACAATGGTGCAGATAATAATACAGGATTGTAATGTAAAGGATTTGGTACTGAGCACTGAAAATAATGCTTAAAAATACATGCAATATTGAAAATGAATACATGATGGACCCTTAAGCTACTATTGATTATCAAGAATGGCACATAACTTAAAATACACATTCCATCCCAGCTAATTGCTATGCTCGCCATAATAGAAAAATTTTTTATAGTGGTCTTCTTCCTGTTTCTATTTCCTCTCTTTTCACTCTTTTCAACACAACCCAATAAACTTTTATCACCATTAATCCACTAAATCAGCTTTTATTAAAATCACCAATGACCTGCTCATTTGCGCCTCACCTGTTGGTCAGTCTTCATCTTCTCAATTTTTAAGCTGTGTTTGACAGAATTGACATCTACCCTCTAGAAAACATGCCTCAGCTGGGTTCTGGGACACTTCTTTCTCTTAGCTCTCCTCTTACTTGACTAACTGCTCCCTTATAGTCTTTTTTGTTGATTTCTCCTCCAGCTTTATAATCTGTAACGTTTAACACTTGGCCTCTCCCTTGGACCGCTCATCTCCACAATCTATACTCACTCCCTAGGTAACTTCATTTAAAACCAAGGCTTTCAATTTCACTTTGATAATGAAGACTTGCCTACCCACCTTAAAAATAAATCCCAAACTAGACGATTATTCACCACATCCATCATTACATGGTTTAAGCACCCGTCATCTTATTTGCCTTAATTATCGTAGCCATCACCTTAATGGACCAAACAGCTTCCATCTTTTGTCTCCCTACGGTCAATTTTCTATATAACAGCCACACTTATCCCTTTTTACTCCACTCCAGCTACAACTACCTCACCTTTGTTTCTTGATCACAACATTTGTGCTCTTAACACAAAGATCTTGCAACCACTCTGAACTCTGCTGGACTGTTCCTCTTGCTCCTGGTCAAATGTTACACAGGTTACTCTATTCCTCTGTGTGTGTGTGTGTGTGTGTGTGTGTGTGTGTGTGTACTGTTTCACGTCAGATCCTACCTAGGTCAGTGCCTGATAAAATCACCATAAATGAATGCGGAAATAAATTAATCTTAACACTAAAAAATCAAAAATTTTAAAGTGCCTGAAATATTGTGTTGAGAAGGACTCCTGGGGCATGTCTACGTTTGTTGTGAAAAATTGTCCTGATCAATTAGCAATGTCTGCCATGTGTGCTTAAAAGTTTGAGTGCCACCTATTTCCTATCACTTATTCAGATATATATACATTTCTGTTCCTATATTTACATGTATCTTGTCGATTACTTTTCAATTACTGTAATTTAGGAAAATATTTTTAAGTGGAAATATTTGAAAAGTAAAGCTCTTTTAAAATATATTAGGGCCAGATGGAACAGAAAACGTCTCAGACCAAAATAAATGCTAATCAGTATAGTCCTTTTATAGTCCTTGCAATTTCATGGTGCAAAAATACTGAATATATTTTTTGTGTGGCTGAAAATGGATGGTGTAATAGGATTCCTGAAATTCAAATTCTTTGGAAAATGATGTACTTTCATATAAGCATAATTTCTGGCAAAAATATTGATATTTTAAAAAATAGATCATTTTTTCTAAGCTTGCAAATAACATTTTGTCCATAGATAGTTAAGGGTATAATGCATAAATGAGTGAATTATAGGATGAGGTTTGGAATCAGACATCCCAAGTGGAATCCCATCTCTGCTACTTAAATACTATGTAGACTTAGAGAACGTACTCTTATTCAAAATGGAGTTAGTAATACCTATTTCTCAAAGTTGTGTATGGCTTGACAGAAAATGTATAAAGTTCTAATATTGTGCCTATATTTGTGTATGTGCTCAATAAATGAAAGTTATTGTGAATTATGTAAAATAGGTATGGTTCTCCCATTAGGGTGCTCATTAATGTCACCATTATGCAAAATGTTTGTTATATTTCCAAATACATATATATGAAAAAATCCACTAGTTACAACAGGCATATGTTTAAATAAGTAAAGCTCAATGTTTATATTAGAAAATCCATAGCAGCTTGTGCTGAGTGCAAGCATGTGACACTGTTGGTGGGTATGGGAATAATTTTTTTCTGGGTTCTAGCATGGAGGTAAATAAAATAAAACATGGGAACAATGTTCTATAAAAATCTACATTTTTTATAGAAGGAAAAATTTTATAGAAAATTTTATAGAAAAATCTACAATCTATAACTATAGAAAGTTATAACTTAGCTTATATGTCTTATATTCTGCCATGTAATCCAACAATTGTTATTTAGTATTTAATTCCTAAATGCTTAGGTTATAAGAACTAAATAAAATTTAAGTTCTTAGGTTATAAGAACTCAAATAAAATTTTAGTCACATTGGAACTTGGTATTTTTGACCAGACTGTTTATAAATGTAATTCTGGAAATTTAAGACATGTAAGTATATGTCTGTAAAGAGTTACCAAATTATCTATTAATATTATTTTATTCTTAGCTATGCAGATGGCTAGGGAGACTCCTGTGTGGTGAGAATCTCCAGCTAGCAGATAGCACTTGATTAAGTGGTTTCATGTCTCTCCAGGGAGTCATCCCTCTGAGTAAATTGTGGATTAAACTAAAGTAATGCTTTCTAGTAGCAACTGTGAAATATAAAAAGAAATTTTAAAACTCTAAATTGTGTTTTCAATTGATAAGATTTTCTTTTTGAAATCTAGACTCATAAGAGGTATATACCAAGTTAATAAAAAAATCTTCAGTCTATCCATTGGCAGGTGAATTTTATTATATAATCTGGATAATACTAAAACTTACATTTATTTAAACACACACACACACACACACACACAATCAAGAAAAGCAAGTGGTTTCTTTGTTTGAGGGAAATATGCTTAGCGGGTAGAATTTGTGGAATTAATCAAGGCTGACAATTTAAAAACAGGAGAGACTCATAATCATTTAATTTTTCCCATGGTTTTCTTTTTATTATACTCATTTGTTTTATGTTTATTTCCAAATTGTATGGAAGTCTCTCTGAGCTATTCACTATTTTACTTAAGCAGCATAAGCTAACAGGAGGGTAGTTGGATACTTTTTCCTATTTCCACTAAGAAAATCTTTACTTCTTTCCTATTTTATATGAGGGACAGGAAGGGTGAAGCAATTGCATCTTTGAAAAATCTGATGTTCACAAAAATTTCACTGGCCTCTTCTGGGGGTTAATTCACCCTGACTGACTAAGTTCTATGATGATATTTAAGAAAGTTACTTCCTATGTTGAAGTTATTGAAAAGTTTCAGGAAGAGCTCACCAGCATTATTTTGCACCTTTATTCAGGATAAAATTGATCTCTGATAATAGGGGGCAGTGCTTATCACATCACCGTCAGTTCTTTTCTCTAAGTTTTCGGGCTCTAAATCACAAAATAAATTACTTTGTTATAATTAAGGCAAATTTTCTTCTGCTAGATAAATTATCCCAAATATAAAGAGTTGGAAAATGATTGCTTTAATCAATAGAAATTATTCAAACACTGAAAAGGGTTACTCTAACAAAAAAATCATGAAAGAATATAGAACATATAACAACAAAATATAAAATACAGTTATTGATATTTCAGCATTTTCAAATATCAACCATTTGTGTTTGCTATGCAGACATTTAAAATACAGAATTCAATGTTTTGTGATCCTTAGACTCTACAAGTAGCACAACAGATCTTAACTGGGGAATATATTGTATTAGAATTCCAAAAGAATAATCATCATAATGAACAGAGAAGAAAAGCTGAAAGGCCATTCACAGAAAACAGAAAGATGAAATAAATGAAATAAAAAGATGGCACTTTAAATATGTGCTCTAAAAAAAGTCTTTTTCTATATCATGCTGATTCTCAGAAGTAGAGTATTTGTAAGTTGTTGAAAACTGCTTTCACAAAAGGGATGCTTATCACGATACTTAAGCCTGCTGTTATCGATCACTCACAAACGACAAGCAGCAAGTCATGATTACCTCAAGCACAGGGTTTTCTTCTTTTTGTCCAACCTCAGCATGAGAGATGGGCAGCAGCAAAGCACCTCTATTGGTACAAAGCCACAAAGGGTGGGGGCAGGCGGTGCTTGGCTGCCACGAGCATCCTTTACTGGAACCCTGGAACTTGCTTTTTCTGCTACTGCACCGCTTGCCCGAATGGAGACTTAGCCCATTCAGCCACTGGAACTAGGCCCCAAGAATTTCCCAGGAACCCTAGAATTTTAACCTGAGGAACACTTGGATATTCACGATATAAAAGATCTTCCTGAAGCAGGAGTGTTACCATGTTCATCTGGGCTTATACAAGTTACGAGCTCCAAGAAACCAACTTAGTGACAGCTGCACCTTTAATTATCGTAACCTTATTATGGGATTTGAACATTTTCCTGCTGAGAAACATTAATTCATTTCAAAAATGGCAAAGGCTCTAAATTTACTAGAAATCCTTAGAAGTTGCAGCGACACATGGCTGAGTAGCAAAGTAGTCTTGATTTTTAGAAATACTTTTATAGAGTTTTAAACATAACTGTAATAAATGATATAAAGATTTCCATTTCTTTTTAATCAGTTAAATAAGTACTTATTCAAAAACAAAAACAAAAATTACTTTGGGCAGAGACAAAAATATGGGCTTGGAGGCCGAATTCTAGCTTTGTCTCTGTAAAGACTTGGGCATGTTATTTACTATCTCTAAGCCATCATTTAATTAACCTATAAAATGGGAGGGTTCATGTGATGACAAATTGAGAAAATGTCGATGAAGGTACCAGAATAAATTAGGCACTCAGGAAATGGCAGTAATTTTTAAAATATAAAAGAAATTGGTATATTTTATCATTAAGTTTAACAGGTACACTGCTTGGATTATAGTAAAGATAGGTGTTGTGAAGAAGTACTCTATTTACTTTATAGTATTTTATTTGTTTGTCCACTATGTCACCATAACTTGGGATAACTGTTGTGATAATCTGAGTCTTCTGTAGGAGGATAGAAGACAACAAACTAGACAGAGTCAATCCTAGTCTTAAAGTACTTGCAGGTGCTACTCACCAACTCAGCCTGAAGGTATACTTTATATCTTGATCCACAGCCCTGGTTTTCATACATCACACATGATGTGCATATTCTCTCCTAGGATAATTTCATACTGAGTGTGAACCACTTACAAGATTTCTGTTCAAGAAATCCTGATTGGAAGAAATGAAATTTAGGAATGGGAAGGTCCATGTCAAAATCATTTATTTGGGCTGTGTTTACTAGCACATGGTTGGGCCACTATAAAATTACGTGTGAGTGTATGGACCTCAACCTTACTCACTCTCCATTCCCTTTGTAAACCATAATAATTGATGGCCACAATAAGCCGAAGCTTAAAAGCCAAGAGGCATCCCTCTTGTATATTCATACTCATCATCTCTTTCTGCCAGTTGAGTTAAATGCTTAACCTAGTGATTTCTATGTAGTCCCCAATCCGTTTATGCAAGTTCTAAGTAGAATTTATTTTATTATTGGTACTGTGTAATTTAATTAGCACTCAAACTACTGAGTTTTAAATGTAAAATAAGTTGTTTCCATGAAAAATTACTTGCATCCTTGGGAAAGGCACAATAAAACAAGATGTGTGTGTGTGTGTGTGTGTGTGTGTGTGTGTGTGTAGGAAGAGCAGTCAAGTTGGGCTGGACACATGACACATGACTAAAAGATTTGAGAATTAATAACAGAAACTGAGAGATATTTTTTTTACATTCAAATTGCTTTGCAGATGCCTGTGAGTTTTTCTTATACTTTAAAACAATTGAAAGTAATTGAAAGCAATTACTTTCATTAATAAACAAATATCTTTTCACAAAATAAGGAATGCTTTTGTTATACTTTAAAACAATTGATAATTGAAACTTATCAAGGGTGTTAAGGCTGTGCTATATGCAAGAAAGGGTATAGCCATTTCCAAATAATAGATGTATCCACATAGAAAAACCCTTGATCCTATGTGAAAAGTTTAGCCAATGAACATACATTTACATATTTTAAGTAAAATGTTTAAGGTATATACATATTTTTCTATAAGTTCCCCCACATACACTTTAACCACATTTTCAATTAACCAAAAAGCAATTGTTCTTGATGGTGGTATATAAGGCTTCTTGCGTGCGTGTGTGTGTGTGTGTGTGTGTGTGTGTGTGTATTCACACAGTCACCCATGCATATATCTATACATGTGCTTAAAGAAATTTTTGGAACAACATAGTTGAAAAAAGCTTATATAATGATTTCAGACATGGTAGAAAGTTTAAGTTAATGTAAACCAATACAGCTTGCCAAAACAAAACAAAACAAACAAACAAAAAACAGTATAGGAAGACTTTTAAAAACTTTATAGCAGACAAAAAAAAAGGTTTTTTTGATAAATGAAAAAAGCATGTTTTGAAAACAGCAGTTTTGTTCTATTTATTCAATCTATAATAATACAAATTATTTAACTAAATATGGGAGACATTTTGAGATTAACAAGTCTAAAGAGAAAACTTTAAATCTCTCAGTTAATCATTTGATGAGCTATGATAGGGGCAAAAATAAACTCAAGGATCTTAACATATAAAGTTAATTCTCTGACACTTAAATAATTAGCCTAAATAATAAACTTTCCTAATACATTTGTCACCTGAGTGTGTAATTTAACATGTCTACTTTATAATAATTATGATAATAATGGTATCAACTGACTTAAAGAATATAAAAACAGTTTAATATCTCTCTTAGAGTAGAAACATTATATTTCAAGCATAGCTCCTAGTATATTTGTAAGTATATCTATGGTTACAAAATGAAATTTTAAAAAATTTTAATGAGGCAGTCTACACTGATTAGGAAACGTTTTAGGGGGAAGGAAGAGAGGTTATTACATTTTTGTGCAATTATGCTATCCTCTAAATAAATCATACTCATATAGTATTCTGATATTATGAGTAATATTTTCTAAGCAAGCAGATTCAAATTATAACTTCAAGCGAAACAATACCATCTGAGGATATCCTTTAGAGATAACAGCAACTGAATGGGATATTGTCACAGAACAATGTGGAGGCTTTGCTTCATTAATTAAAAGGTAAAGTTAACACTTTACTGAAAATAAATGTTGCGGCAATGCCTACATTTATTTTCAAAATCAAAGTCATTTACTTTGTGACTATATTTTATTTTTTTTATTTTATATATTCCAATGACTTTCTATGCAATGTCATATGCTAAGTGATTAATGTAGATGTACTCTTTTAAAAGTGATGAGGACTTCAAAGTGAGCAAGAGTTTCTCAATTTACTATCATGGAAAGCTACATTTTAATGGCTTAGAGGAGTGAACTGTTTGGGTTTTCTGCAAGGTTTAAATGTGACAAAGAGGAATAATGCTATTCTTATACACTGGTCAAAACTCTGCAAAGTAACCTTTATTTTTTCCTGCATACTTTGTGCCATTTAACTTCTTGTTTCCCTAATGCTTGTCACAAATGTTGATTATAAAGGCTGCAAGTCTATCCCATCATGAAAATACAAAGATTCCAATTCCAAATATCAAAATATGAGAAAAAATAAAGCATACAAATTAATATTAGTATGTCACTGATACAGCCCAAAATGTTCTTTATAACAATACAAGATATATAAATGACCTATAATTGCAAGTGTGAAAACCTTTGCTTACGCACCTCAGGGACTGAAACTCCTGAAGTGGGCAGAGTCTGCTGAAAAAAGAGAAGTTCATATTAAAGCTGAAAAAAAAAAAAGTCAAACTGAAAACAAGTACCAGTGAAGGTTCTTATATCACTACACACGTATGAAATAAATGAATACATTACAAATACATTTCCTTGTCATAATTTTTCTGCTTACTTTCATTAATAAACCAAAATCCTTTCATGAAATAAGGAACACTCTAATGCAGAGGGGATTAGACTGTAGAATTACTTATCCAAAATACAATTTCATATACTTAAAGTAGACTAATCTTTGGCCAGCTTCACAGACCTCTCTACAATAATACTGATGTATTACATTCGTATTTTGGAATGAGAACTCATCTCCAAGTTCCATTATCCTTCATAAACTATTCTTACTAATTTTTTAAGTTGCCCATTTACACAGCCCACTATTTCACTTTCTAGTCCAACTTTCAATCCTTTCTACAAATACTCAGTGTCTTTTGATGTAGACATAGCTTATGGTGCTGATTTTATTTTGTGATATTCTGGAAATAAAAAATATATATTCCATTAATAGCAGTAAAAAATAAAAAGATAATTAAATAAGTAGCAAAATTCTACTTGAGAGTATTATTATTAAAAGATTAGGTTAAATACACTAAAACCAGTCTTCATGACAGCATGTCTTCAATTCCCCACCACCCTTCCTTTTCTAAGTCACATTGGGAAAGTTTTTTTCTGGCAAGAAGCAGAGAAAAGGTTACCAAACTCCAAAAGCCTGTGTCCTGTGGGACTTCATAACATAAAACACAAATTTGGAAGAATAGGTGATAAATCACACTCAATACTAGATAAAGATTTTCCTTGGTTGCGGGGAGTAGGAAAGGTGGAGGGGAAGCTAGTCCTTAGATATTGTGTGTCTCTAGAAAGAAGAGAGCAGTCAGTATATTTGAGTTTCCTCTCCTGGACCAAGCTATGTGTGTGAGACTCCCAAAATGAGAATGAAAGATCTGAGAGCACAGTTATTAGTTTACTCCCTTACCCAGTAGAACTCCAGGAAGGGAACAAAACCCAAAAGAATAAATAGCTCCATGTGAGGCTTCATGGCTGCTTGTACAGAGATGGAGTAAAAGGATCCAATGCACCCAAAAGTGGAACAGACCCTAGAGAAAATTAGTGTCCAGGAATACAACTCTATTTAGAATATATTTCCATAATATAAGTAAAAAATACTGCAGCAACAGATTTTTAGTAAAAAAAATCATGAAGTCTGGGAGGATGAACCTGAGTCAACTATCCCATTAACAGGAGAAGCCTATGAGGGCCATTGCTGTTGTTTCTCAGATGCACTGACAACAGGTTTGGTAGAACTTTCGTTGAAAGCTTCTGATGTCAGTAATATTCTCGACTTCTGAGTCCAAGCCAGTCTATACAACACCTGGGGCAAAGGGTGGTGGGGGAAATGTCTGCGTTTGCTTCAGTGGGGACCAGCTCAAAGCTGGTCAGCCTTCTTTCTTTCTTATTTCTTGGTTGAAGTTTAGACCTAAATAAACATTTAAAGACATGAATGTAGCCCTTCCATCTTTATCATAATACACAAATATTTGATCTCCTCACATCCAGATTAAGTGCCTTATCCTATCCTATGCCATTGACCAGGGACTCTCAAGCAATCAAACTAAGATGCCCATCAGGCAGTTTCTAGGGCATGAGTCTCAGATGCCTTCTACCTTGGGAAGCGTCAACGCTCACTGTGCATATGTCTGTACAGAGCAAGTCAATAGAAAGCCAAGTGAAAAGACTATAGTTACCACATTATTCAGACTAACAACCAATTGTGGTGCAAGAATTTCAAATAGCTCCTGTCCACCCCACCACTACCACCAAAAAATAAAATAAAATAAATCAATAAAGGATACTTTTGAGCTAATTATGGGCATATGAATATAGAAAGAATAACTACTGATATTGTGGAATAGTTAATATTTTCAGGTGTGATAATAGTATTGTAAATGTATAGAAAATTGTTCTTATAATGTGCCTGCTGATGTGTCTTACTACCTGCAATTTACTTTCAAAAGGTCCAACTTAATAAATTATATATTATGTGTATATTGTAAAAATGTATATACATGCATACATAGTCATATATATATACATATATATATAAAGAATGATTGAAAAATAATAATTACTTCATATAGGTTCAGGATATACTGTATTCACTGTATTTTGTTTGAGAATTTTTGTAATGAAATTTGGGAGAAAAACTGATCTCCCTTTCTAACTTTTTTATACATCCACTTATTCCTAAAAGAGTGCAAAAATGTTTCTACAACGAAATAAAATATGTGTGTGTGTGTGTGTGTGTGTGTGTGTGTGCGTATTGGGCTGGCCAAAAACGTTGTTCGGGTTTTTCCGTAACATCTTATAAAGAAATATAGGTAAGCATCTAGGTTGCTGGGAAAAAGAAGCAGAGAGAGACAGAGAGGGACCATTTCAAGATAAACGATAAAAGGGGTTCCTTAAAAAAATAATGTTTCAGATGAGGCAGAAGATCATATAGTCAGGTATCAGCCTTTTCCAAATCTGTTCATTTTGAGGGAGTGTCTAATGATGGAAAAAGAGTTCTGAGTTTGTATTCACAGGGGTTTCAAATGCAAAAATGTACAGGGGCCAAGACGGTAATACAAATGGGCCCAATGCCACAAAAGGCAAAGACTGTGCCAAGTTGGATAATAAAAATCCCACTGTAAGGCATCCCCCACAGAAACACGATGGGATGAAATTGAAGCCTGGCTGCCATTTTGCTACCACTTTCATAGAGAATCTGTAATTTACAGATATTCATGTTTGCAGGCTTCGTTTTTCTCAGAGTAGTGGTGATATGAGTTATCTACGGAGAGAGCGCGAAATTGGCAGAGAGGTAGCAAGATGAAGAAAGTAAGAAAATAGTAGCGATTTTGTCACTACTTCTCTGAGAATGGGAAAGCAGCTGATGAGTAACAGGATCAAGTGAAATTAAGGGCTCAGCTGGAACTAGAAGTAATAAATATGTAAGAGAGAAAGCCACCAGCTCTGAGAATTTCTCCAGTAATCCTCAGCCGTCTGAGAGCAACACGAGAAATTCATTCCAAGAATAAGGGGGATGAGAAGAACATATATATGAGCTCACTTTCAATCAACATATGTAGGCAAAGAGTATACATTAAATTAACCTGCTCTTCAGTAGCCTAACCCTGAGTTACAATACGAAAACCACGGCATCTGGGCAAAAGAAAAAGAAGCAGGTTGACAGAAAACAAATTCAGAAATTACATACTTCTTTTTTATTCTTCCGTGTATAATTTTTAAATATCAAGGATGAACAGAGTAAATGTTTCAGTTTTTTGAAAATTATCACGAGTGTGTAATTCTAAATGTAATGTATTTTTAATCAGAATTAATATAGGAAGTGTGTATTTTTTTATTTAATCAAATGTGAGGTGTGACTACAGAGGAATGTGATTGATTTTATTTAATCAGTATCATTTTAATATTAAATAGAATACACAGTACAGATAATTAGTTTAAAAGATGCATTTGCCTTCAGGGCACTTATTAAGTTTAACCTAATATCAAGAATTTTTAAAAGTCCTATTATTCTTAAGTATTGAGATATCTCTTGTCTTCATATTTCCTAACATGTAATCATTTTAAATTGACAATTTAATTCAAATTGTCATAGGACAAAGAAAAAAATCTTTGATGGAGAGATTATTAGAGGTTTGACTTAGTTTAACTATAATAAGAGTATAGTACTCACATTAAAAGGGTCATCAGTTATTTCAAGAAAAATTAACAGAATTATACCTTCTACCTATATAAAGATGTTCATATTTTTAAAAAATTGCTTTCATGTTTATGGTCTCATTTAATCCTCCCAGTAAAACAAGAAATCCCATTTTCCAGATTGGAAAACTGAGAATCAGAAAGTTTAGATGACTAGCCAAGAAAATTAAGTTAGTGGCAGAATCCAAATCTATTGCTTCCTTTTGCAGGCTTCATTTATTAAAAGAACAGCAGGGTTCAACAAGAACTTTTTTTTAAAAGTTTCTTTTCAGCCATGTCTCATTTTTTAAGCAAGTTGGAAATAAAATTAGTTTAAATGTTGATGAACACTCTAAATATTTAAAAACCACAAAGTATTACCTGTTCTGACAGGCTTGGATATCAGTATGGAGTAGCTGAAGACAATAACTTCCAGTGTCATGATAAACATAAACTGGTCAAATAAAACTATTTAAAGCAGCTTCTTTTCCTTATATAACTGGATATCCCTGGCATTAAAAAAAGTGAGAGACAGAAAAGCAGGTTTGGGAAAAGAACAACTGTCTTCCTAAAATGGTGCACTGCCTCAGTCTAAGAGGGGAAGCTGTTTCTTCCTCACACGTGATAATAAAATGTATCCAGGACATCTCTAGGTATAGAAACTAAATACATATTTGGTTTCCATGAATTTTATTTTTACATTGAAGCTTCATAATTTCTTTAACCTTTTATGATTTCACACATCCTTAAGTGTGTACAGTCACACATCTGAACACAATACAAATTTTAAAAGGAAATGGATCAGAAGTGATTTTTATACTATTATTGCATTTATTAACATCTTTAATCAAAGGTTATTTCAGTGTATGACAAGTGTATCAATTAGAAGAAACATAAATTGTTTTTCTTTTCAACTGGTCCTTGACATATCTAATAAATATGTGCGGGGAGGGTTGGATTGGGAGTTTGGGACTAGCAGATGCAAACTATTATATATAGAATAGATAAAAAGCAAGATCCTATTGTACAGCACAGGGAGCTATATTCAATATCCTGCAATAGATTGCCAACAAACACACGAAAGGATGCTCAACATTTCTAATCATTAGAGAAATGCAAATCGAAACTACAATGAGGTTATCACCTCACACTGGTCAGAATGGCCATCATCAAAAAATCTACAAACAATAAATGCTGGAGAGGGTGTGGAGAAAAGGGAACCCTCTTGCACTGTTGGTGGGAATGTAAATTGATACAGCCACCGTGGAGAACAGTATGAAGGTTCCTTAAAAAACTAAAAATAGAACTACCATACGACCCAGCAATCCCACTACTGGGCATATACCCTGAGAAAACCACAATTCAATAAGAGACATGTATCACAATGTTCATTGCAGCACTATTTACAATAGCCAGGACATGGAAGCAACCTAAGTGTCCATCAACAGATGAATGGATACAGAAGATGTGGCACATATATACAATGGAATATTACTTAGCCATAAAAAGAAACGAAATTGAGTTATTTGTAGTGAGGTGGATGGACCTACAGTCTGTCATACAGAGTGAAGTAAGTCAGAAAGGGAAAAACAAATACCGTATGCTAACACATATATATGGAATCTAAAAAAAAACATGGTTCTGATGAACCTAGGGGCAGGACAGGAATAAAGATGAAGACGTAGAGAATGGACTTGAGGACACGGGGAGGGGGAAGGGTAAGCTGGGACGAAGTGAGAGAGTGGCATGGACATATATACACTACCAAATGTAAAATAGATAGCTAGTGGGAAGCACCTGCATAGCACAGGGAGATCAGCTCGGTGCTCTGTGACCACCTAGAGGGGTGGGATAGGGAGGAGATATGGGGATATATGTGTACATATAGCTGATTCACTTCGTTATACAACAGAAACTAACACAACATTGTAAAGCAATTATACTACAATAAAGATGTTAAAAAAATAATAAAATGGAAAAAAATTAAAAAAATAAAAATGCTATTTTAGGACTTTAAAACAAAATCCTGCAATAAACCATAAGGGAAAAGCATATGAAAAAGAATACATATATTGAATATATATATTCATTATACATAATGAATATATATAACTGAATAAATATATATATATATATATATATATAACTGAATCACGTTGCTATACACCAGAAACTAAAACAGCATTGTAAATCAACTATACTTCAATAAAAAATTGTTTTAGAAAACACACATATTGTAATCTTATCCAGCATCCTTTGCCTAACCACTTCTCACTGGAGCCAAATTTTGAAGCTTGCACCAACATAAATTTAAAGATAAAAAACATTTTTAACTGAGATGATTTTGCTACTCTTATAACTGCTCACAAAAATGTTCTATTCTTACTCTTGTTAATGTGATTGTTTATGCATATTTGCAGAGTTTTGTTCAGGAGATACTGAAGAGAAAAGGGCGTGTGAGGCTCCCTCCTTTAATAGCTCCCTCAACATTCACGCCTCTGTCCAGAAAGAAAGCACATTGAACCGTCAGGGAAAGTACAGTGGACATTTGGAGACTTAAGTGGTGCCAAATGTTTTCAATAAAAATGTTAAAAATATGTCTAATAGCGATATTAAAATCATTTCAAACACAGATTTCTACATATAAAAGCAATCAGCAAGAATAATGTTATTGTCTTGCCTACTTGATTATCTAGTGAAATAAAGCCATTAGAAATGTTATCCTACTTGGTTAGGTCTCGTAAAATTATCAGAAGCCAATATGGTTACGGAAGTGTTCTTCAATTTCTTTCTGGCTGTGATCCACAATAAATATTTGTATATTTACACACTTGTAAAATAATTTCACAAAGACAACTTACGCAGTGCACGCCACTCTCTGATCTATTATTCTCTTTTTTCATTTCCATTCTCCTCTACTTTACTTCATTATTTTTCTTCCCATTCCTTTTTTGAAGGTCTAGATCCCCTAAATTTATTTCATACCTCACCAATTTTGGTGGGGGGGTGGCAGCACAAACATAAAAGATAAGTTTAAAGCATGGGATTCAGTGTAAGGCAGGTATTGCTTCTGACACTTGCAGGTTGTGTGACTCTAGGTAAATTTCTTAATCTCTCTAAGCTTTTTACTCTCTTCAAATGTAGAGGCAGTATCATAATTATACCCACCTTTAGAATTAAAAGGATGTCTAGCAAATAAGTTCTCAATAAATGGTAATTGTTTTATTAACTGTAGAACCCAAATATTTCCACTGCCTGCTTAGGGCTCATCGAGAAAGGACTGACTGCACTTTCTTCATCTGAAAATATTTTTGTTGCTAATAAGGAGGGACCCAGCAGATTTATCTTTTAATGAAAGCATCTATGTGAGGGCTATTAGAAGAGACAGAAGGAAGGAAAGGGAGGGGGTGGGGAGAAGAGATCAAAGCCAGAAAGCAATGAACCAAAAGGAGAGGGGGAGCGGAGAGGCTTAGAAGAGAAGAGGGTTGGAAGAAGACAGTGTCTTTAATCTTAGAGACCGTCTCTTCCAAAATCTGAGCAAGGGAAACAACGAGTAAAGGAAGGATGGGAGTCAATATTTAGACCATGGCTTTAGTTTTGTGTTTGAAGTACTGCAAAATTCTTAAATATCAGATTCAAATAATTCCAAAATGCATTTCAAAATGAAACATACATGTCTTATTATTTTTTCAGATTATTCTTTGGAACTCTTACTTTACAAATAGATAATTAAGAGTTACCTATTTATGGGTATGTGTGTGTATATATAATTGTTTGTGAATTTTGGGCACAGGAGTCCAAATGCAGTGGGTGGTTTGAAAAAAAAAGCACCCTAATAGAATAGATTAGTACCTACTGAATTTACATTCATAAAATGAATCAATAATACTCCCTGCTATGCCTATTTTTTCTCTCAACAAATATACGAACCTGTTCTAGAAATGTACCATTGTATCGTTAGTGTACCACTGCTTTCTAAAATACAGAAAAATCACTGAAGGTAATGAAAGAATATTAAAAATAATATTTAGAATTAAAGTATTATGCTGCTAAGTTTTCATTTTCATCAATCTTGGAAAAGACCTTGAATTTAAAAACTAATAAGTTATAATGAGATTTGTTCTCATCCTTCGCCCCTCTAAATATCCACTGATCTCACACCAAAGCATTTTCTAACCGGGTTAAAGTCCAATTCTGTACTCACATTAGGCTTAGATTCAATTGAGTTAAAATTTTACACTGACTGCCAGTCAACCTTATCATGAACTTTCATTATGTGTATGTAATTAATTGGGTCCAACGAACAGTATCAGTACTGAGTTATAGACTATTTTCCCCCGACCATATAATTAGAATATAATTACCCACAGGATATCAGAATGATGCAAAACCTTTCCTCTAAATGCGCCCTCATTAGGAAACAAGTCTCAATGTACATTTATTCAATCAGTGTGAATTAATTAAAATGTTACTGAAATAAAAGAGGGCAGCGATAAAGAGTATCTGATATCTATTAAGAGACTATCACTTGAGATCTGCATGCACAGTTTATATTTAAACCCATTTAGCTCAAGTAGGAACTTTGCCATGTAATGTTACATATATCCAGTATGCTAGGAAATCTGAGTAAATGAGTCAGAGTGTGCCATTGTTTTTGAAGAGAACATAATACACAATGAATACAAACATCTTAAAGAATCTGGGTAAAATTCCAAAGGCCCCACCACTCCCTGATGAATCTACAAATTTGTTACCATCAAATGGAACATATTTGGTGGACAAAAGTCATTTTTACTTGAAGTATTCAGGTAATTAGTTGTTCATCTCATACCTTTTTATTACATGTCTGACCTATTTACTCTGATCTGGCTTAGGACATGATGGTTGGGAAAGTCTAGACTTACCAAAGCACTAACTACTTTTTTTTTTATAATTGAGAAAATAGCCTCAGTTACTCAGGCTAGATCAAGTTATTTCAATCTCATATTTTCTTTAAGCAGAAGATTCCTATGCACCTAAGAATATATTCTTTTTAACAGTATGCATGGTATCATACCACACATTCCAATTACACAAAACATGGAAAAAATAGTAAATGCATAAGGAAGCCATAGGACATATGATCCATGTCCCATGGGAAGCTGCTGATTCACATAAAATCATTCTTCCTAAAAGCTATTTATCTTGGTTTCTTTAAACCTGTCATATTGTCATATACAATAACATTTTATTGAATAAATTAATAAATAACCATAATACAAAGGAATACTCAGCATTATTCAAGAGCAATATCATAAACAGTAGCAAAAAATTTTAAAGCTATGTAGCATCTCTGTATAGTAAGATATACAGAGAATTTCAAACCTTCTGTGTTGTTGCATAATTCTTCAGACATCTTTAGCTTTAGAAGTAGGTTTTATAGAACTTTATTCTGGTAATCAAAATTTGGTATTCATACTTATAAATAAATATGCAGTGGAAATTTTGAATGAGCTCTAAGATAAATTAAGCCATCTACAAATTGCTCTTTTTAATATATGCTTTAGAAGCAAACTCCAACCAATCTGTCAATTATTGCTAAGTTTTGCTTGTTTTTTTAAGAAATTTTAACTCCATAAAATTGTATATTCTTAAACGTTCTGAATGTATGTTATATTTACAAAATGGTATAATGTTTCATTCAGATATTAGATTGGTCTTAGGCAAGACCAAAAACTGAAGAAATAATGAACTCACTCTTGCTAAGCAAGAAGGGAGATTATTGCAGACAGGTCTGATTTATTTTGAACATGAAAAGTTTTTTTAGAACTTCAGTAACAAAGACATGCAACTATAGTTGCTTGCTGAAAATGCTGTGATCTGAGTAACATTAACTAAAACACCACATTTACTAATGGTAATCACCACAAGAAGAACAAAAAAATTTCTAATATAATACCAACAGTTTTAAAATTGCATCTTGTAGTAAACATCAGTTTTCATTTTCTGAGAATTAAGAGAATATTTATAATATTTCACATGGACTACTGTATTACTTAAGCTATATTCTTAAAAATCTGATTTTAAATATAATTTAATATCCAGAGGAAAATGTCTTAATTCTCCCCAGAATTTTGAACTGTTCATTTAAACTCTCTACCTGCAATATCACTTTATTTTAAATATTAGGCATTTTACAGTACCATCTATTGGATACTTTATATTACTGCAACAACATAACAATCACAAGCTTTTCAAAATTTAGTAATAAGTATAAAATACTTCAAATGCTACTCCAGAAACTAAACACAATGCTAATTTGACATTCATTAATATTATCTCATCATTATACACTTTAAACTCAATTTTATTAGCCTATAACAATAAAATTCAATTATCATGGGTTATCAATGATTTAAAAAAAATAAGCTTCCCTGTTGCATATTCATTTTGATTTGTATTTAATATTTGTATCACTGTCTGATGTATTTTCTTCTTGACTCAGGAAAAAGAGTGATGACTGTTGGGAGTAAAAGAGCTGACTAAATGTTATTCATGAACTCAGGAAACATTTGTTGAGCACCTACTACATGTCAAGTTGAATTAGGTGCTAGAGATAAAGAGATACCCCATTTTAGTGTGAGTGATAGGAATGACAGTGGTATTATTCCATGAGCACAGGGAACAGTTCAACAAGAAACAGGTTCAGTACAGTTCCTGGTATGTTGGCTTTCAGATCTCTGTTGGATACCCAAGAGGAAATTTACAACATGATGCTGAGTATTCGGATCTAGAGGGTGTAAGGGAGAACAAGCTTAGATATATTCAAAGGTGGTAGTTGTAGTCATGAAATTGGATAAGGTAATTTATACAGAGCATAATGACATTAGAATAGAGTTAAAAGACGGAAACCTAAACATATTTAAGAACAGAAATAGGACTAGGAATTTAGCAATATGGATAGTGTGGCCAAAGAGGTAGAAGAAAAGCTAGTAGAAATGTCTTAGATGACAGACATATGAGGCCAGACATTTCAAATACTGTCAAATGCTGCAGGGGATTCAAAAAAGATCATTCTTGGAAAGGGTGTCTAGTAGATGCTGCTGGTAGTCCAAAGCAGATCCTTAGTTACCTGGCCAGGGAATCTACCCTCAGCTGCTCTGAGTGTCGAGTGCTGAGAACTCCCATCTGTCCCATTTTCTGCAGAATTAGCCTTTGTTCACTGCAGCAGGCTCTCCAGGGAGCACCACCTATCCTGCAGGAGGCCACGGCTAATAAATGACTGATACGGGTTACAAAATGCCAGCCCCTTGTTTTAAGTTAAGAAAAATCCTATGGTATGATTTTGTGCCAGAGCCCCCAAGGTTTAGGCCAAGGCTTAAACTCTCTCCGTGACCACTTCTTTGCTCAAAGCCTGCCTCTTTCCTCTTCTGCTTCCTCCTCCCTTAAAGATTTTCTTTTTTTAATAAAGAAACATTCCTCTCTTTATATATCGCACATAACTAAATCCCCGGTTCACGTTCTACTCCTTGGGAATCCAACTAAAAAGAGTGCCGTTGGATTTAGGATGGATGGCCAGAATAGTTTTAGACTCATTTTACAGTCAGAAATTAGAATAATGTGGGTTGAAGAGGAAGGAAGAAATTTGACACAGTGAAGGTATCTTTACACCTGCATATACTTATGGCTACATTAAGAGGCAGGCAAAGACCACATCATACACAAATATGGAAAATAACACTGTACAGGAGAAAGAACAATTCTTCCTCTGGTATGGGTTCTTTGACAGACAAGTAACTAAGGGTATAAATAGAGAAGTTCAAGCACTGGACTCAAATTATAGTGCTGTCAAATGCTACCTAATATGAGCATGTTGGACTATACCTTGTTTGAGTTTTTTCAATTGGAAGCTCACAGATCAGTATATTATTAGATTGTGACTAATGCCATAAAGGGAGAAAAATGGGGAGTTCTAGGAGAGAGAGGGGCAGAAAATGCTCAGATGAAAGAAATTGGAGGAATTTAGGCCTTGGATGACTCAAGGATGTTGGAGAACTGGTAACCAAATGAAATAATTTGAGAATATTGGTGGTTGGGATGAAATAGGAGTAACGTCATAGGGAATAGAACACTAGGTGATCAGCTGTATTCCTCCAGAATTTGGGTTTCCTTGGGCAAATGAGAAGGAATTGGTGAAAGCTCCTATGAGTATTAGGAACAGAATTTAAAATGATAGATTTTATCATCTAGACTGGATAGCAAGGAGTGGGCATGGAGGTCTCCCACAGAACTAAACTATCCTTATTCCATATAAAGGGAAAACAGGTTGAACTAAGGAATGAACACAGGATTGAGTCAAAAATCACTGCACTATGCATGAAACTGCTGTATGGACAAAAAGTTATATATATATCAATTCTGGCTCAGGTTTCAAGTGAAACTTGAGAATAGACAAGTTATATTTAATAGTAAAACAGAGGAAAGCATGTATCTAAATACTTCATGAGCACCACCATTTCATATGGAATCATTAAAACCACAAAGGTTACCTTTGCAAGGTAGAATTTATTCTTAAATGTCTAGTGGTGAAGGGACTCATTTTTACTGAACTCAAAATTTAAAACTTAGAAGATGTGAATGATATAAAGCATTTATTTCTACTGTAATGAAACCAGATCTGGATATTTGCCCTGCACTAACCCCAATCTTTCTTTGGGGGGTATAAGCAGAAATACCAACACAAAGGTATACTTGGGAGTTTTTATGACAGTTTGGGGCCATTTGGTCTTACCAATGTTTAATGAGAATAGCCGATTTTGTACATCCTTGCCAACACTGAGTATTACCATTTAAAAAATCTTTGCCAAAATGGATGGAAAAAGTTTATTTCATTTTTCAGTTTGATAGTCTTGAATATTTTTAAGCTTTAAGTTTTAAAACTATTTTTTAGTTATTTGCATTAATATTATAAAACAGGGCTTTTTTGTTATAATGCTTATGTTTATCTTGATTTGTAAAGTTTGGTCTTTACCATTTTCTAAAGAAATTTTTGATTGACCAAGGCTGTCAACCTTTTATTTCTCTTTTTTAGGAAGAAAGATAAAAAGGCCTTCTAAAGGCAAAAATTAAATCTTCAATCCATGTTTGATTTATTTTGGAATAGGTATAAAGCAGAATTTATCTTAATCTAGTTTCCCATATGGTTATACAGTAATCTCAACACCCCTAATCTCCACTAGCCCTTACCAGATTTGATATGCGACCTTCATCATATACCATACCATTACATAGAGTTCAATATGTTTTAGACTTTCTACCAGTTCTTTGTATCTCCTAGAGCCACTATTACATCATTTTGATCACTGTAGCTTTAGTAAACATATTCTTAAGATTTGTTAAAACAGGTCTTTTCTCACTACTCTTCTTTCTCAGAATTTACATTGTGCACATTTATTCTTCCAGGCAAACTTTGGAATCATTTTGTCAAGGAAAAAATATTACATGGAAATTGAATTAAGTGATGAGTGAATGTGAAGAAATGTAGGTTCTTTTTAGTGCAACTTGATTTTCTTCAATATACTTAGACTTAAGAGAATACTTCTACTTTTTTGTTTAGGGGTAGCAAGGTCTCTTTCCACCTTGTTGTCATTCTCCTTTGCACTGTAGGAGATTTTCTTAACCTTCTCCTCCAAATACTGATTCAGTTGTTCTCAATGCTGATTTTTCCCTATGCAGATACTGATACATTTTAGTTTCTGATAAGGCTTTACTTTTTTCTCTACATATTTTCTTAACCTTCTAGATGTCCCTTTCAAATCAGTATACTGTGAAAGAGATGTTTTCTTTAGTATTCTTGGTCATGTAAATTTATTAACATTTTCATCTGCTTGCTGCAATGAATCTTCATGTATGACATCCTTCTAACTTTTAACTGCTATGCATGTTTCTTTGTTTTCTTGTTGCAGAATTATTACTATTTTATTTTGGCAATAGGTACGTATTTACACTAAAATGCACTTTGGGCGTAAGCCATCAGTCTGCATGACAGTTGTTATAAAAAAGCAAAACCAAAGGAACAAATACTATACCAGTTATAGCAATATTATTGAAGTGTAGTCCCGTACCAATACAATTTCACATGGAAAAAATTAATCTTGGGTCTTAGTAATAACAGTAACAAGAAAAAAGTGTTCCTCTAAGTGAATGGTTTGTTTTTAAGTTGTGAGTCTTCACAACTTAAAACAATTGTCAAGCCAATATTTCCCCCCTTTTCCAAAGGCTACTAAGAAACTCAGGGACAAATTTGCAAAGCACCTCTGTCAACTTTTTAGGATACCGTGATATGAATTTCTAAGTCTAACTTAATTTTGGCACAAACTTATTATGTTTTATATTGCTGCTTATTGTATATTCACATAAGCTGCCTTGAAAATTGTTGGTAATAAGTTGTAGAATAACTCACTAATAGATAATCTTGCATCCTCACTTTTGAATCAGACACATATATGATATTCTTTATTTTGTTTGAGTCTATTTCATAGATTTTAAATTTTGAATATTTTTAATCCTTCTTTTGATAATGCTTATTTGTGTCTACATGTTTTAGATCTCTATCAGATTTTCACTTAGCTGAACTTCCAGTTTATGTCATATTAGCCTTTTGTTTTTGACCTTCTGTAAATCATGACAAAACCAAGAAAGTACATGTTTGTTTCCTTAAAAAATTATTATAACTTGCTCTGGATACAGCAACATTTTAAGCATAAAATATCACAGAAACTTGTAGGAATATTTTTTTAGCCCTATTAAAAAATAAACTAAAACTTCTACTTAGAGTCCTAAAAATAGAATTCTACCATATTCATTAGGTAAAAAGTATCATTAACCATGATATATGAACTTTTTCTTTTATATTAGACCCTGCTTATGGGTATACATATTCTATATAATATAGCCTAGGTTAGCATAAAGATGGGTTATAAACCAATAAAACCAATTAATTAAGACAATGTAACAGATAAATGGTTCATCTCACAATGCAGATGATGGAATCATCACTTAGTGATGCTGGGGTGTTTTCAGATTTCTTTCACTATGTGCCTTTAAAGTATATGTACATGGAAGACTATGCCCAACCTAAATGGATCTACACATATTTTATAACGTTATCGCTCTCTAGTGCTGAATATATCCTTCACTGGATTTTTGAAGCAGAAAATTATAGGCAAAGAAATAGAAGAACATTCAGAATTTAATTCTACATACTTAAAAAAATAAATAAAAAGCAGGTATCCTTTATGTATAATACCATGAAATTGAGTCTGAGTTAGAGTTTCAAAACATGGGGAAAAAATGAGATTCTTTCTTGCCTATCATTACTCTGATGACAATTATGAATTGATCTATAATGAATATTAATTAAATGAATATTAAGTAATGACATTGATGAAACATTATTGAGCACTGACAATGTGCTTTATCCCACTCTTTAGACAAAAAAGAAAATTGCATAGGCACAAACCCATGGTACCATACATAAAGAATTTTCAAGAAAATAGATGACTTCAATTACTGTGGTTAAGGTTAAAGAGGTAAATGGAAAAGAAGGGTGAAGCAGCTGAAATGGATGTTAAATAAAACCTGAAGCTCAGTGCAGCAAGTCACAACCTTAGCCAACTGTTCACACCTCTCCACCAGGCTCTCCTCACTTCTGGGAGCTCTCTAACTAGTTCAGGAAATACGGTTACTGAGAATTCAATATCCAACTTTCAGAATTACAGAGAATTCGAATATCTCCCTCCCTCTTTTAATTAGCTGATGTTTGGTATTGAAGTTGTCATTATTAACTGTTGCTTGGTAGGGGTAAGTGAAAAATAAGACAGGAAGAGGCCATAATCCTTGGACCGTGAGAAAGAAACGCATGCTATACTTCCACTCCCTAACAGGCCCCTGACATCACTGAGGAGTAAACACATGCTCGAAGGAAAGATTTAACATACTCTATGCTATTTAAGACTTACCATATCTACAATGCATAATTTAGTAGAATTCTTATAATAGTGGAAGAGCAAGCAAGATCGGAAGAAGAGGAAAAGTTAATGTAGACATATGGTTCTCTGAGGGTGTTATACCTAGAGATACATAAATTGCTGCTTCAGCAACACCATCACTTGGCCAAGTTTACAGAGTTACAGTAAAGAAGAGAGAGAGGTAGAACTGGAACCATTTGAATCAGATCTAAAGACTATGCTTAAAATTTATATTTTCTCAATAGTTTTGTTTTCCTTTCTCTGAGCTAACAAGTTTTATCATTTGTCTTGCTGGCATTCTTAAAGGTTAATTTAAGGTAATATAGGGTATTATAATAAGAGAAAGTATTCCAGGAAGAACACACCACAATTGGTCCAAAAGAAGCACAATGCTGAACATATTCTTTGTTTTATATCACTTCCTGCCAATGAACACTATATTTACTGTATATTCTGATAATATTATGTCTGTTTAAAAGTAAGATAAAATAATCCACCAAATTAGTTTTTTAAATGTTTAAATAATTAATAGTTTATTGTAAAACTAACTTTTGGCTTTAGGATTCATTTCAAGCACTGTGTTCCTGATTCGGAGATGCGTTTATAGTACAGAAAGAACTAAACAACTGTGAAATCTGACTCATTTGAACAACCAAATAAGTACATTTTGGGAAAAAATGATACTTTCCAGTATAGATTAGAGAGTAACTTGGGGAAGCCACTCCTCATAAAGATGTTCACTAAGGTGTTACTTATGAGATCAAAATAAGGAATTGCAAACATGCTAAATATAAACACTGTTTCAGCTGAATTATAATATCTTCAACTAATGAGATATTATGCAGCCATTAATAGTGAAGTTACATAGTATATAGAAATACATAAGCACTTAATGATATCAGTTTAAATGTAAAAATAGGGTGTCACATGATATGTCAAGTTTAATTACAAAAATGCCAAAATATACATTTAAAAATCAAGAGGTAAGCTTTAATAGTGGCTCTATTTATACATTAATAATGGTTCCTATATAACTGTTTTAGAGATTGAAAATTTTTTTCCTTTTCATTTTATATTGTTTCTATAAATTTTATTTAATAAATGCAAAGTTCTCTTTTAATAAAGGGTTAAAATTCACTTTCTGGTTCAACATAATGCTTACAATAGTAGTAATATTAGATGATATCGACTGAGAACTTACTATATTTAGGCACAGTTCTAAGAAATTTTCATGAATTAATTCACTTAATTCCATTTTCCAAATGGAATGCATAGGGACAAAATGTTAATAACTTGCTTCATGTCATAAAACTAGTGAAAAAGCCAGGACTCAGAAACAGACAGTATACTGCTAGCAATAATTGGGTTGAACCAATTCACTCTCACACTTGCAAAGTATGAACAATCTGATTGCTTCGTGTCCTTTCCAAATTTAGGATTTTTAATTATCTTAATCATCCTGATGGGTGTGTAGTGTTATCTCTTGAGATTTAAATATGCACTAGTCTTTACTGACTAGTAAAGATGGTGAGCATATATTCATATGTTTATAGGTGATTTGTATATGTATATTTTATTCAAATGTTTCTTTAGATCTTTTGCCCTTTTGGATTAGATTGTTTGTTGCTTATCATTGGTTTATATAAATTATCTTTATATTCTGGACACAAATCATTTGTCACCAGGCTGTAACCACTTGAAATAACTTGCCTACAAATCTAGAGTTCATGTTAGAAACTTAAGTTTCTGGTCTTCTATCCTTTCTGGCTCTCACCATCCCATGCTTACTTCTGCTTTCTTTCTCTTCAATTGATCTTCCATACTTCATTTCTAAAACTTTTCACTGGGGTCTCTGGAAACTTTGCTCAAAATAAACAAATTATCCTCTTTCTTTCTAAGTCACTGCCACTACCCGTATACCACTTCCGAGGTTGCTCATTCTCTCAAACATTACTTGTTCTATTTTTTTGATCGTTTTGTGTTTGCTTGTTTTTGTTTTGTTTTTTATGGACTAGCTTGGCTTTGCATTAAAATCATCATTCTTCCAGCCCCAAAGTAGAAATTCTTATCATTTGAGACTCATGGAATCTGATAGTTCTCCCCTCTACTCTTATTCATTACTGTGATACAGAACCTTTCCACTAAGACCCTGTAATTATCCCAGGTGGTTTTATGGACAAGATAAAATAGATCATGCCCAGAGTTCCTTGACCTCCTAACACCTAGTGACCCTCCTCTCTGCAACCAGCTGAACCACCCAGATCCACGGCTGCATAATGGACTTTACCATCCTCTGGAACTAATCTATTCTGAAATCACATCAAACCCTAATATTCTGCTCTCTGCTACAATCTTCTCTCCTGTTTCCCTCATTTTCTTCCTCTGTTGGTGTTTTCTGATTACTTGCCTCACAACCCACTGATTATATTCTCATATCTCCTCTGCTCCCTGCTTTAAATTTATTGTAATTCACACTGCTAGCCGAATTATCTTTCTAAAACACAAATCTGATCAGGTAGTCTCTTATTTATACTGGATAAAGCCCAAATCCTTGACAAGAAAGGTCAGGCTTTTCACCATCTCAGACCTTTTCTTGCCTGTCTCTCCACACCTCACCTTTACTCATAAGACTTAATAAACATTTTGCCGTTTCAAGATCTCACTCTGTACTCTTATTTCGGAGACTATTCATATAAAGTTCACTTTGTATTTGCTGGCCAAATCCTTGTTTTATTCAAGATTCAGCGCAGGCATCATATCTTCAAGAAAGTTTTCATTTACTCTTTGAATTACCCTCAGGATAGATGAAGATTCTCTTCACTAAAGCCTCAGTAAGTTAATATTTACTTCACCATAATATGTAACCTGCCTGACTGTCTTGCCCAACAGACTCTAAATTACAGTAAATAAAAGAACTGTTCTTATCTGAATTTTTAGCTCCAATACAATGAAAGGAAGGAAGAAAGAAAGAAAGAAGGAAAGAGAAGAAAATAACAGAAGGAAACTGGCACTGCAGATATTGTAAATAAAAATAATGTACATTGACTATCAGTAATGATCTTAAAAATTCTTTAAAGGCATAGTCATAACAGTTATATGAAGAGTGGATACTTAAATGTAAAAAACCCAAGTTTAAAGTAATCAACATTACATGATCCCTGTATTTTATCAACTTTACTAATATATGTTGATGTAGAAAATTATTAACCCCTTATTTACAGAATAGAACCTTGCTTTTAAATTATAATGTAAAATAATTATTTTATAAATAGAAAACTAAATCACAGAGCTAAATATAATAGAAATGATTTTAATGATGATCTGCTTTTGCTGTTCAAATATAAAATTTAAAAAGCTACTTCTTCATGAGACATCTCAAGTATTCATTCGTTGACAGTAGCAGAATTAATTGAATAAAAGCTTAACCCAAATTGAAGAATCAGTATAAAAACATGTGTAATCACAGAGACCCAGTTAGCCTGATAATTAAAAAAATACATAAAATTTATAATGAATGTAAGACTACACCATAGCTCTAGAGAAGTTGATCAAATATACAGCTTCCACTATAAAATGATTCTGAGAATCAGAGGAACTCTATCTAGCTTATTCCATTGATTTCTGGAAACTAAAAAAATTATGTACTGACAAAAATAGTTTTAAAGTACTAAATGAGGCTAAATTTTTCTTATAGTGAAGAAAAATTTATGAAAAGGACAACAATAAACTTATAGATTAGCACACAGAAATAAACACACATCCCATCATCATGTTCAAATGTCAGTATAAATTGAACTCTACTCTTCTTAAGGATAGAAGATAAAACATGATAGTAATAAGGCTCATAGGGTTCGAAAGATAACAAACCATGATAAACAGAGCAGAGAGGGACTTCTGTTAGGTAATGAAGGCATCTCCAAAAACATACCTTTTTTGTTACAATGAGGGAATTTCATATAATTTTTTTTAAAGCCTTTCAGGGCAGGTTGATGACATAATGGTGAGTCCAAATTTAATTAAAGCAAATCTGTGAGGGATTAACACAACATGGACCAAGTCTGTCTTGAGTTAGGGGTAAAACTTGGAACACAAAGAAGTGGGCAAACTGCATGCTCATCAGGTCATGTTTTGTATGAAATTGTTACAATTTTTTGCATTGACATTTGATTGGGATTGGACAGCAGAGATTTCTGGGTGTGATCCAAAACAAGAATCAGGAATGCATTTTTGATGGAGTCCATCAAAGGCAGAACATCTGTTTTGACAATCAATTGGTAAAGGTTAATGGCCTTTTCTGGAAATTAAGTTGTTGATCAAGAGTCCTGACTGATTGCATTAGATTCACTTTCCACTTGTTTGGAGGTGGGATGAGCTATGCAATACCTTTGTAAACAGATCTGAATTATCTTCAATATGGCAGTAAATAGACTGTGGTTCCAATCATTTTTTGCTGGAAAATTCTCAAAGAAAGCATTATAAGTACCTAAACATGGTCACAAAGAATCTTGATAGATTTTAAGCAATGAAGCTTTTTGTGATAGTATTCTCAAAATATACTAGAAGCCAAATGCAACTCCAGAAATTCGTGATTATATTTGATGTATGGAGTCACTGATTATATTTCTATTTTAATTTCAGAGTAGTTGGTTTTAATCCATTTTTATGGCTATAAGCACCATCGAGACAAATTATTTGTGGAATCCTATTTAATTATTTGTGGAATCCTATTTTAGTGCATGCTTATAAAAGCATGTCATCAGTGCAAAGAAGATGCTGACCTTGCTAATCTTCATAACAGGTGAGCACGTACGTATTGAATCATTAACTTAAAGTTAATAAGTGTTGAGGAGGGATTGAGGGCTGAAAAAGAGAGGTACAGAAATTTTAAACAATAAATAAATAAAAATAATACCTGAAGAGATGTTCTAAAATATAAGAAGGCTGCTGCTATGGACCTCGACCCTGAAGTGTGTCATTAAAATGCTTCAACCAGCAAAAGGGATCTTTAATGAGTTTATATTGCTCATTGAATAACCAATTCCTGACCACAGGGTCAAAAGCAAGGGATAAAAAACTTCAATAAAATCTTATGTCTTAAGTTCTTCATTTCATATTTTCTAGAATGAGCTAGAAATGATATTGATGACCACTTTGCAATAATTGAGTTTGAAACTCACCTGCTCTTCTTAGAGAACATGATCATGAAAAACTCATATTATTTGTGAGGACTAACGATTTTCTTTCAATGAAATTTTAAAAATTTACAGCAGGTGATACAGTGTGAAATCATTCCTGGGAAGTTAATGAGAGTTCACAAATTGAAAAGCCTCCGAGCCCATCAGTTGTAGCATATTAAGCAATTTTGTGTGCAGAACAACTTTATTAATTTGTTTAAAGTTTTAGTATTTAAACAGTTAATGAGTTTAAGAGTCAATGTACTTATTCCATGATTGGAAAGTAAACTTTAATTTCTACTTAGCAAGGCAGCAAGGTAAAGTGATTTAGGTTAATTTATTGACATGTGCAAAACCACAAGGACTTCAAAGAGCAGGTGTACTTAGAGAATTACAAGCAGTTCAAATACTTGATTCTAGTGTGTAAGGTGGTGTGTGAGGGATTAGGCGGGTTGATCCAGTTAAAGAGCCTTGTTTACCATGCTGGAGAGTTTGGCATTGCTTTAAAATACTTTAAATATTTAAGAAGGAAAATATTTTATTGTATTTTTGAAAGTGGATCCAGGGAGTAGTATCGAGAATGCAAAGAAAAGAGGAAGTTCAGAGATTATACTATTAGTACTAGGAGAATTCTGGAGAACAATTTTTGGGTGACATATGAGACAGTTACAGTTGGGCTGAAGAAAAGAGAAAGAAGTAAGAACATCAGAATAGGTTGTCTAATGATTAATTTGATATTCAAGATGAGGCACCAATTATAATTCTTAGGTTTCTGGCTTGGGAAAGTTGGGGAATGAAGGTTCTAGATAAGGCAAATAGGAGAAGGCCTATATCGGGATTTGGAGAAAGGGTAGAAATGATGAGCTCAGGGTATAAGCTCTGGAATGATCGTTCTTGGATTCCAGTCCTGAATTGTCACTTCATAGCCATGTGACATAGAAAATTACTTATCTGTTTCTCAGTTTCCTCATAGGTAAAATAGAGATAGTTACAATATTTACCTTATGGTGCCGCTGTGATTATTAAATTAATTCATACAAATCATTACCAATAACTGCAAACCCTTCATAATCTCAATTGTTTGTTACCTCACTCATTCTTGTAACCTGACACCAATAACCTTGATTCCAACAATCTTTGATTTCATTGTAATCCACAATATATTTTCCTAACATCCCTTACTGTACTTCACTCTTCATGTCCTTACTTCCTTGTTTCCCAGCTTAAATTCCATGGCCAATCCCTATAATTACTCCCTTGCTCATACTCTCAACTCCTTTGCTTCTCTCTCATTTCATCATATTGGGCAAAACACAGTCTCATTAAGGCTGGCCCATGCCTATTCTACTCCTGGGCCTAGAATGTAACTGGAGAAATATGACTGAATATGACCAGAGAAATATACCCATCAAAGCTTACTGATCTTGTTCTAAATCCACAGTTATTAACAGGAAGAGACTTTTCATTATTCCCTGGCAATCATATGGTATTTCATGATCCACATAGCTCCCACTCCCCCAGGTGACTCGTGTGTAACTTATTCCTGATCCTCAAAACTCTCATACCATCTTTGCTCTTAGCAATGACCCACCTTCCTACTTTTCTAAGAAAATCTAAGTGTCATATCTTTTTTCCATTGTTACCCCCTGAACACACTAGTTAGATTGATTGTTCTTTTAAACATGTAAGTCAGATCACTCTCTCTTTTGGCCAAAAGCCTCTAATGGCTTCCAACTTCTTTTACAAGAAAAGCTAAAAACCTTAGAATAGCCTAAATTGTCCTATACATATGAAAATCTTAAGACATATTTCACCTTCTCTACTAGTATTCCCCTTGCAGAATGAAACCCAGTCACTAATTTCTTTGATGCACTTCAGACATGTCAGGCTTCTCCTGCCTCTGAGTCTTTGCTTGTCCTTCTTTGGTGACTCCTCTGTCTACAAAGTTCTGTCCCCAGAGAGCCACATCGATGACTCCCTCACATTCCTCAACTCGTTATTCAATTATTTCTTTGGTGAACTCTTAACTACTTCTTTTATAATTGTAGTTCCAGCATTTCTTCTCTTCTTTTCCTACTTTAATTTTGTCCTTTAAGCTTTACATACCACCAGTAATTTAATATAACCAGGTACTAAATACTGTACTTATTGCTTTGTTTATTGCCTATTTCACTCCACTGGAATGAAGACTCTATGAAGGCAAAGATTTGATTTGGGTTTTTACTGTTTTTCCTTCTACTGTTAAAACTATTGGGTACATACTAGACATTCAATAAATACTTTTTGAATGGATTAGTATATTTAGCATAGTAGCTGGTATAGTATATGTGCTCAGTAAATAAGTTACTGTGATTACTTATAATAATGATAACATATCAGGCATGTAAACAACATGGAACCTCCAGGTTGCAGCACTTGAGATTCAGAAGAGGAGGATGAACTTAATATAAATTAATACAGTAATGAAATAAATAAATAAACAAACAAGATCCCGCTGGGAAAAATGTTAAGAGCAGAAAGCTGTGGCATGTGAGGGCAGGGCGTACGGATGAGCCAACATGAGGCAGGTTGAAATCTTGAAAGCTAGGAAAGATATTAAAAGGAAGTATCCAGAGAAACAGAAGAAGAGTAAGGAGACTATGGTATAATGGGTGTCAAAGTAAGGTAGACACTCATGAAAGATGAGGTGGTTAACAGTGCCTAATACTTCAGAGTATATAGTACCAAGGAAATGATAATGTAACAAAAGTCGAAATACAAATCATGATAAATACTGTAGGAAGATTTAATGAGTGAAACTAAATCTTCAGAATCAAAAGTATCTACCAAAGCAATGAAAGAGTTTGCAAGATTGTTAGAGACAAGACTATTCATTTAACCCATGTTCTTTACCTTTGATTCTCTCAAAGAAAGAAAGGATGGAATAATAAAAGAATGTATCTCGTGTTTGAACTTATAAGACCAGAGGTTGATATAAGTAGGCCAAAGAAGTAGTCTCATTGAATTGAATAGGGCTTTATACCCAGATAGCTGGATAACAGAATGACATAATAGATTTCTTCTTATAGTTAAAATCTGAGCTCAAGGATGCATCTAAACCAGTAAAATTACTACACTTCTTAAAGAGAATGCAAATATATAAAAATTTTATAAGTTCTTTCTCTTTAAGAAAACACTACAAAAGAACATAATACCAAAATTCGTCTAAAGTGTATTTTAATATGGCTCTCATTATTTTTAATTAATCTTACATGCTACAGGATGTATAAGAAATCTTACATGAAGAAAGGAAATTTAGAATTAGTTACTGCTCTCCTCAGCCCCATGGAGGTATTTACTTCTGCTTTATATTTGCAGTTTGAGAAGAGAGTTTTAATTTTTTTAAATAAAGGAATTTAAATACAACCAGCATTTTACAGATAATTACAAAATGAATCATAAGTGGGTGCAAATTGAGTAATTTGATTAATTTCTAAGTTGACCTTTAGAAAAGTATTTGTCTAACATTTCTTACTTGTTGTATTTTTATTATATCAAACTGAAGTTCCAGCTAGTTAACTTCAATGTTGTTTTAAAAAAATGAGAACTGCGTTATAGATATGATAGTTTGTTTTGTAAAATAACTGTTTCACTTTAGAAACAATTTGGATTTTGAAATGTAACATGAGTATTATCTTTGAATAGCTGCTTCTCTTTCTATCAAGATTTGTTCTTTTCAGGATTACCTCACACATTTTTCCCTTGTATATTTATTAAATCAAGGAATTATTTTGCAGGTAAATTTATTGTTCACTAATAAAAGATAAAATACACCTAATGGCAGTGCATAGCTCTCTTCAAGGTGTGTGTTCTCATACTAAGTAGCCTCTGACTTAGGTGAAAGACCTCCCGACTGCAGATACATAATGTGCATCTCCAGCAAAATTGTCCATAAGCATAACTTCATTATTCTGGGAAGCCAGATCTATAAAACATGTAAAATGTGGAAGTGTTCTGCCCATACAATTTCTGGTAACTACAGCATGACTAAGTGATAAAACCTGAGTCAGCTTCAGTTACAGCATACCTTACTAAGACGTTTATTGTGCCATGAACGATAAAGGAAATATAATGGGCAAAGGGGTGTCTTCTGAAGCCATGAGGTATTTTAGGTCTATTGAGTTCTGCCTTGATCAATGGAAAAATGATCTCTGGAAGCATTGAGTGGTAGAGTGTACCAGTTAGTCACAGACACCCCAAGTTACAGCAGAATGATGAGAAGGAAAAACTCACCAGTACCACTGGACAAATTGTTGTAGGTGGTAAAATATGGTCCTTCAAAGGTCCGCAGTCACATTCAGGTTTCAGATGAGAAGCACATTTATTATGCAGCTAGGAAAGGAGAAAGAGGACGCTATCAAATTTTGCATGGCAACAGCAAACATGAAGCAGATTATATTTCGCCCAAGATACAGCAAATATATTTAAAGAACTACAAGAACAAACCAACAGGATCATAAAGGGATTCATATTACATTTGCCCTTATATATATTCTACCTTAAATAAACTGTTTAGCAACTTCCGTGACCCAGCCTATATATTTTCCAATTCTCAGAAATGTTTATATTAGAAATGTGCTTTAGGGTTTCTACCAAAAAGCCTGATTTCTTTGACAAACACACATTACTGCCCATTACAGTCCTTCCTTTGCTTACCTGCTAGCATAATCTTGAAACTACTATGCACTGTGGATGCTTTTTTTTTTTTTGACCCTCCTGTTTTCTCAAAGTCATTCCAAAGTGCACAGCTCAGTATGGGGCATAATTGATCCCATCATTAGTTTTAACTTTCTAACTCAATATGTAAATGTAACCAGAGATTCATCTCAGTAGGAGCAGGATATAAATATAAGAAGACGATTATGATTATAAAAATTTATCTTTATATTATATTTATCAGCTCTACATTAAGTATGTGTATAATCATGTAACATATTATTTCCTTTTCTACATGTAAGAGTCTAAGCTGATATTTTTATCAACCTTGTCACAAGTTTAAATTAAGGTGTTATAGTACATTAAATACTGATTTTTTAAAAAATTGAGACGATAATTCTTATTGGAACCGTACAGAATTGCTAAAGTAGTAGTTGTTTAAAGGCATCTAGGGGTATATCTGCCCCCTACTCCCTATCAGTTTAATATGAAATATCCATACTTTAGAACAATGATACATATTAATAAAATGTCTTGTTCAAAACCAAAAAGGAGCTGCTTCATTTTTCAGTTTTGAACCAAAATCCACTCCGTTTATGTCATGATTACATTAATTTCCGCAACAAACCTACCTTTGTAACAGTTAATTAACAACCAACCATAGGCGTCTAATGGGGTTGATCTGCTGTTAGCGATAGTATACCTCACCACTGTTGAAGGGGTATTTCTGTTGTCCCTGAATCTAAAACATCTATCACGTCCTGCCTTGGAGTTAAGGCTACTTGCACAGTAATTAACTCACACTAGGCCACATTACATGAAATAAAAGTATCTTTACACATTCATCAATAATTAGCAGTTCTGCTTCTCCGTGGCATGTAAACCCCTTTTTAAAAAGTGGTTTAATCTTATCAGGCATTGCTGATCTTTGTCATGAGGAGGAGGTATTGAAGATAAAGAAGCAGTTGAAGTCACATGCAAAATAGGAATAAATTAACAGACACTCATTTGGCAAATGCAAATGCATAGTTTCCTTGAAAGAAAATCAGTGACTGGTTTAAATATATTAATTTATTGGACTTAATTTTCTTAGAATAAATCATGGCCCTGAAATTTTGGATTTAAACAAATAGATTACCAAGTGTTGTAGATTAAATTGGTCTTTCCCCAATTGATTTCCTAAATCCTAGTACCTGTGAATATGAACTCATTTGGAAATATCTTTGTAGACGTGTTCAAGTTCAGTTGAAGTTATACTGAATTAGGTTGGGTCCTAATCCAATGACTGGTGTCCTTATAAGAAGAGAGAAATCTGGACATAAGGAGACATATATGAAGGGAAGAAAGCCATGTGACAATGGAGGCAGAGATATGGTGATGGAGCCACAGGCCAAGGGAAACCAAGGATCGCGGGCCACTAACAGAATCAGGAAGAGGCGAGGGAGGATTCTTGCTTACAGCCTTCAGAGGGAGCCTGACCCTGCTGACATCTTTATCTCGGGTTTCTAGCCTCCAGAACTATGAGAGAATAAATTTCTTTTCTTATTTTGTGGTATTTTATTATGGCAGCCCTAGGAAACGAATATACCAGTCATTATGAAAACTGAACCCAAACCCAAAGACAGGCTGTGTGTCTGAAGACTCTTTTGTAATGTGGTGTCACAGAGAAAAAGCTTCTGCTTTTTGATCCTGTACCACCTATTTAAAACTGACAATGCAAGGCTCTACGAAGCCTCTACAAATAGAGAGATGTAAGAAAAAAATTCTGTGTGTACACATTGAGAAAGTACTGATTTTCACTCTTGACTGCAGTTAGTGAAGCTTTACATGCGACTCTGAAGGACAGAGATGCAGGGCACTGACCACAGGTACATAAGCTGAGGGCCTCAGCCTCCTCCATGCCTCCATACCATGCGTTTCTAACAATCTGCAACTGATATGATAGGGGATGACTAACCTCTCTATACAGTTACTTGAGGGTTACCAGACGTAAGAAAGGATAACAAAGATAAAATGAATTTAATGACAGATTTTTGGCATTTAGGCTAGTTTCCCAGGTGGGGGGAGAAAAAAAGGAACTGAGGACTCGGGTAGAATCACACAGTTGATAAGCCGAACAGAATGTGTGTGTAAAGGGAAACTCTTCGTATTGAGGTTTGAGGGTTTCAGAGCATAGGGACCAGCAAATGGTCCTATGAAATACTGCTCTCTGCAGAGCTAAATAAAACCAGCATGGCATTGTCCAGTTTGATTGTCATGGGGTCCATATTCCTGAGCTTTGTCTAGGCAGCTGCAAGGCAGTCTCGCAAGAACATAGGCATATAGCAGGGTCTACAAGGAGGTCAGTAACCATATCATCATCAGTGAAACAGGGAGACGCAGTGCAAAATAATTCTCCTCCCCAAGAAGCCTGTATTAACTAATAATGTGCAAGGTACCTTATACTTTTATGAAGACTGGAATCTGGCAGCTGCTAAATATAGTTGGATGTCCATCAACATCATGAGATTATTTGTAACCAGGAGTGTCAAACCAGAGGACACCATGTTGGAAAATACTGATCATTCTACAATGTGTATAGCAGGTCTAGTGCATTTATCACATACTGCTCAGAGACATACTTGAGGACAAAATATAAAATGTGAAAGCCAATGAGAAAATGCTTATAGTTCCCAGGACTATTTATCAAGATTAATAGTGAACCTCATTTTTGCTGTGAAACTAAAACTTCTGCATAAAGCCTCTTTTCTAAAAAAGAGCAAATATCAACAAAATAGAAACCATATAATAGAATTTAAAAGGCACTTTCCCCCAAAACGGGTTATGTTCTGTTTCTTGATTAGGTGGTGCCTACACAGGGTACTCATTTGTGGAAAACTCATTGAGCTCTACCCTTAAGATATTTATTCTTTTCTGCATGTATGTTATTTTTCAATAAAACTGTAAAAAGGAAAAAAAAGTGAATGTAATCAACAATAAAAACAAGTTGCTTAAACTCGTCACCATGACATTTTACAGAAAAAGACACAGCACAGTTGAGTCCTTCTCAGTGTCAATAAGATACTGGAGTCTGACAATTGTCTTAAAGATAACCCAGATCCCAAATCAGCAAAACAGAAAAAGCCTCATCAAGAAGAGAAATAAACTAGAACACTGATGAATCCTGACTCTTAAATGAAATGGCCAATGAAGCCCCAGAGAAAGGAAATCGTTACCTTTTTAAAAGTGTTTTTATTTTTGTTCACCGTTACCTCTGCATTTTTAAAGAGTAAGGCATAAAAATACTCAGGTCGTTATTTTATTGCATGTACAGAAACGTCCATTCATGTTAAGGGAATCAGTCCCTTATCTAGGAAATTCATAAAATATAAACCAGCTATTCCTGGAAGTGAATTAAACACTTGGAAATAATTTCAGAGTTTATGACAATTTCCAATAGCACCTAATTTAGAGCCAGGTCTATGTTTATTGAAAACAGCTGTCTCAATTTAGGAAGAAAAAGAAAATGTGTGAATGAGTGTGTGTGTGTGTGTTTAATGGATGGAGTTGAGAAAAGAGTGAAGGCATTGTATTGAGAAGAAAGCAATGTAATCTAAGAAGTCAAAAGGGAGAAAAATAGAAAAAAATTTTTCATAAGAATTTGGAGTCAAAAAGAAATAATTCATTTTCCTACAGAAAAATGAAGTGACCAGATTTAGAGGAACATTCGCTGGTTTATATACATTTTTTCTCTCTAACATTTTGCCATTTCAGGGTGCTGCCTTAATGTTGGCATTGGCCAAAGCATGAACCTTTCTATTTTAAAGGCATCGGAAACCTTTAAACATTATTGTTAGGAGTTATTATTTTTTTATTTTTTTGGGGGGGTATTTGCCTCACTTTATTTTTTATTTTTTAACATCTCTATTGGAGTATAATAGCTTTACAATGGTGTGTTAGTTTCTGCTGTATAACAAAGTGAATCAGCTATATGTACACATATATCCCCATATCTCCTCTCTCTTGTGTCTCCCTCCCTCCCACCCTCCCTATCCCACCCCCCCAGCTGGTCACAAAGCACCAAGCTGATCTCCCTGTGCTATGCGGCTGCTTCCCACTAGCTATCTATTTTACATTTGGTAGTGTATATATGTCCATGCCACTCTCTCATTTTGTCCCAGCTTACCCTTCCCCCTCCCCGTGTCCTCAAGTCCATTCTCTAGTAGGTCTCCGTCTTTATTCTGTCATACAGAGGGAAGTCAGAAAGAGAAAAACAACTACCGTATGCTAACACATATAATATGGAATCTAAAAAAAAAAAAGAAAAAAAAATGGTCATGAAGAACCTAGGGGCAAGACGGGAATAGAAATAAGGAGTTACTCTTTTAAAAGAAGTAGGAACCCTACATGATACCAAAAGTCAATAATCAATAGTCATCGTATAAGCTTTCGTTTGCGAAGCTCAAATGACATGTATCATCCTCCTCCTACCCTGTGAGTCCTGCCTGACCGCGGGTATTTTACCGCAACCGGCGCAAATGACAACATGGTTTAAATACAGATTTTCCATGTCAAGAAAATATGTTCATGGCAGAAATGAACAGGTATAAACAGTGCAATCTTAACAATCAGAGAATGTAAGCAAGAGGAGGAGGAGAGAAGCAATGATGACATTCAGCCCGGCTGATTGAATTATAAAGCCCAGGGGAAATGGTTGCCCAATGTTAGAAGGTAGTTTATACTGCTTTCTTAGGATTTTTCTATTTTTTAAGTGGTTAGATTTACAAAAGGAGATAAAACCCAGTTCTAAGAGCCTAACATTCTATCTACATAATGGCAAATAGTATTATATCAAGAAGCCACAGGTTCTGAATAAAAAAGGGGTGCTAAAATGGATTTTTTTTTATCTTTAAGCATTTGTTTACACTTGTATATTTGATGCAGATTTGAGTATTACAGGATGATTTTTTAAAAAATTTAAATCATGCAGTTAAAATTCACTATTTAGCAGTAAGAAGAACAGTGTTACCAGTCATGAAGGTGAATTATCGAGGACCTCCTCTAAACTCAGCACTCCATCAAGATTCAGGGTTATTAGAAGAAAAATGTGTATACTGGACCCGGAGCTGGATGAGATTGTAGTCTAACAGTGTAGACAACGTTAGCATGCAGATGTGACACTGCTGGACAGCATTTCAGTCTTTCCTTTGGTGTGGAATAAAAGTCTAGAAAGTGTTTAGAAAATGGCAAACATTATTATCAAGGAAAATTTCAAGGAAAATATGGAACTTAGTTTGATTCCTGAGGTATAGTCAGTCAAAATTTGAGGTGGGTGCATTCAGGGCAATAATAGAGTAAGCAAAATAGGGGGGAAGCATGGCTTTCCCAGAGGCCTGTCAACAGACATGCTCGGCTGCAGCAGGGACTGGGCATACGGGGGTTATTATATATGTCATGTGCTTAGGTTTGGGTCAGATATTTGGAGAAGTGAAAACCAGGTTGAGGTAGGAAGAGGTGAGAGCTGCATTTATTATCACAGAACTATTATAGATTGCTGAAGGTGGCATATGATAACAAACTAGTATTTTCAGAAGATGACTCTGGAGGTGGTTTGCAGCCTGTGTTATAGGAAAAGTACCTTCTGCTAGGGAGATAAGCCAAGATTTCTGACTCTAATCTAGTTAAGAGGTGCTAAGAGCCTGCACGCGGGCTGTGAATGGTGAAGACAAAAAACTCAAATCTGAGAGAGATATTTTAAGGGGAAAACTTAAAGTCTCAGTGATAGGTTGAATATATGAAATAGGGGTGAAAGACAAGGATAAAAGAGATTGACTTCTATTTCCATGATTGCAAGCATGATGTTACCATGTCTGATAGAATACAGTTGGAAGAGCTGTTCTTTGTGAATACAAATAAATCAGTTTAGTCTAGGATTGAGTGATATTCAGGACCACATGGTTCTGGGTGCTTTTAGAATATGCAGGTGCTATTCTTAGACTGGGAAACTACAGATCCTTCCAGAAGTGAGTAAGAGATGGCAGGAGTAACATCCATGGAGTGCCCTCTGTGAGCCACGGGATGGGTTTTGTGTCCTCACATGACATTTTAGCTAGTTTTCACTATGATAATAATTGTCCTTCCATAAGCACTAGTATGTATGGGGCCTTCCCTAAACACATTGACATAGATTTTTTTAAAAAATTCATTTAATTCTTATAAAACTCTTACAAGATAGGTATCATTAAGTCCATTTTACAAATTAGGAAGCTGGCCAAAGCTTTTCACATACTTGGCACAAGATTGTACAACTACTATCTTACTGGTTGGACAGAGACATTCTTAAGAATCTGGTCAGTCTAACTTATGACCAAGTTAAAACTCAAGCCATTTCCAAAAGTCATATGTACAAAGGAAGTGATGGCATTTGGAAAACCACTGAAATGAAGCCAGGTTTTGTTCTCTTTGTTTTTCTCTGCAATCTATTCCTCACGGACTCCGTTCAGATGGGCCTTACTAAAGCTGAGCTTTGATGGTGCCATATCCCATCACGACTTCTGCTAGTTCTTTGCTATATTAATAGCACTTTCTGGGAAGCATTAAGACATAAGAAAGTAGATTCAGTTTGTTTAAAGGCAATCAGTAGTGTAAGTGTCAGTCAAAAGCAGATCAACTTCATACTAAAATTTTCATACAATAGTTCAGGAAGAAAGTAGAGATTATACTAAATACATAAATGTTTGGAGGTAAATATCCTCTGTTTAACCTAGGCAAAAAATCTATAAATTAATAGATATAGTCTTATAATCGCTTAACATTAAAAACCAAAAGAGCACAGAGGCTGAAGTTATTTTTAAGAAGGCTATATATATTCTTCTGGATACATGAGGACTTATTTAAAAATATCAAGTTTTGTTTCATGAACCAAACACCCACAGGAACCCCGGAGATCATGGTTTACAGCAAATCAGGCTGAAGTTAGCCAGAAGCCTCGGGTCTTGGGAGAGCTTAGTGAGAGGGCAGCCACTTTTCCCTGACTCTGCCTTAAACCCTTCAGTGGTCCCCGGTTTGCCTGTGTCCTGAGTAGAACTCGGGATTTAAATACATTTACAGCTTATATTGTGCTTTGCTGTAGTGACCAAACAGTCATCTTCATGTACACTCTGATCTTTTGTTAAGAATAAGACGTTAGGGACATGCTGTCTGAACTGAATTAGATATGAAATCCTTAGATTTTAAAAAGCAGAGCTTATTCAGAGGTAGCACCTTCTTTCCTATGAAAGGAAAGGCCTAATTTCTTACAACACTAGGACCAGGATCAAGACCAAATATAAATATGTAACTGGAGAGTGCTTGGGCTAGAAATACAGATTTTGGAGTCACAGGTGAGAGGAACCACTAAAACAAAAGAAAGAAAACAAGAAAAACAAAATGGAATATAAAACAAGAAAAACATTTCAAGATGCCTTGATTATCAGTAAGACCGTTAGCAATGGTAACTTTGAGGAGAATGGTTCCCATAGAATGAAAAGGGCAGAAGATATACCTCATAGAGATTAAATGGGGGAAGGAGAAGAGGAGTCAAATAAAGAAACTTAAAATCTCTAAAAGCTTTTGTATTAGGAAAGGTAGCAGTGCATATTTTTATTTATTTTTCTTTAAATTTATTTATTTTTATTTTTGGTTGTGTTGGGTCTTCGTTGCTGCGCATGGGCTTTCTCTAGTTGCGGCGAGCAGGGGCTACTCTTCGTTGCAGTGCGCAGGCCTCTCATTGTCGTGGCTTCTCTTGTTGCGGAGCATGGGCTCTAGGTGCACGGGCTTCAGTAGTTGTGGTGTGCAGGTTTCAGTAGTTGTGGCTCGCGGGCTCTAGAGCACAGGCTCAGTAGTTGTAGCACACAGGCTTTGTTGCTCCGCGGCATGTGGGATCTTCCTGGGCCAGGGATCGAACCCATGGCTTCTGCATCGGCAGGCAGATTCTTTTTTTTTTTTCTAAATTTATTTATTTTATTTATTTATTTTTTGGCTGCGTTGGGTCTTCATTGTTGCACACAGGCATCCTCTAGTTGTGGCGAGCTGGGGCTACTCTTCGTTGTGGTGTGCAGGCGTCCCATTGTGGTGGCTTCTCTTGTTGTGGAGCATGGGCTCTAGGCCCACAGGCTCAGTAGTTGTGGCTCGCAGGCTCTAGAGAGCAGGCTCAGTGGTTGTGGCGCACGGGCTCAGTAGTTGTGGCTTGTGGGCTCTAGAGCGCAGGCTCAGAAGTTGTGGTGCACGGCCTCAGTAGTTGTGGCTCACAGGCTCTAGAGCGCAGTCTTCAGTAGTTGTGGCTCACAGGCTCTAGAGCGCAGGCTCAGGAGTTGTGGTGCACAGGCTTAGTTGCTCCGCGGCATGTGGGATCTTCCCAGACCAGGGCTCGAACCCGTGTCCCCTGCATTGTCAGGCGGATTCTTAACCACTGCGCCACCAGGGAAGCCCTGGCAGGCAGATTCTTAACCACTGCGCCACCGGGAAAGCCCAGTAATGCATATTTTTAGAGCGTTCAAACTTTAAACACATTGGTTTTTTTTCAAGAAATAAAAATAGGAAAGAGAAGAACAGATCTAAAACATTACACTTGAAATGTATGAAGGATGGCAAAATAACTTGAAATACACGAAGAAATAAATTCTGATATTCTCTAACTTCAGTTTATATTAAAGATATAACTAATGAAAGATGCACTTTATGGGGAAAGTAAGAGGAACGGGCTCAGAAAAAAAACCGAAATATTTTTACAGATGCTTAGCAAGAAAAAAAAAAGAAAACTAATATTTTTTAATGGTCCAAATTTTTAAAAAAATGAAATAGTTGTGGTCTTCTTAAAACTGAGAACTCAACATGTTTAAGTAATTTCTATGTGTAATTTAAATCATTGTTAGACATTTTATTACAATAACCAAACACTTTAAAAAAATAAAACTGTCTTTCATAATTGAGGAAATTTCAAATGTAAATATAATTTAACCGAGTAATAGCTGAAAATGATTGAAGAAAATGCATTCATTTTAAAAGAGTACTTAATTGTACTTTTGAAATGCAAGTCACAGTTTGTTTTTCTCATTATCCTGTGTGTATGTGTGTGTGTGTGTTTAAGAAAAATTTTTAAATGGCGTGTGTGTTGGGGAGGGGTGTTGAGGGGCAGTACAGAGAAACGTATCTGCTTAACTGAAACAACGCTCCCTACTGTTTTATTCCCACAAAAGCAAGAATAATTTGTCCTATAACAAGATGACTCATACACTAGCTGTAAAAAGAAAACAAAACCGATGGGGGAAAAAACCCAGCCCCATAAACATTTTTGTATCAAATTGTAAAAAATGGCTATTCTTAAAAATGTGCGTTCTAATTAATTTCCAGAACTACAACATGAAACACTAGAGGTACCATTTAACAACTGCATTTATTCCAGAAGTTACTTGAAGCAGCTTTGACAATTAAGCAAACTAGGTAGAGTGCTAAGATTTCCTGGGAAAGACCAAGTTCCCTCTTCGTTCTCGATTGTCAATACCATTAATGACTAGCGTTTACATCCGTATCTGTTATCCCTCAATTTATGATTTAACTAAAGGAGCAAGGCAACACCATGTTATAAAGAAGGGTTAAGTGAGTTCTTAGAAGCATCAAGAACTAAAATATGGACCCACCTGCATCTCTGCCTAGTCATGTGGTCATTGATGATTTGCATAGATTTTTCTTGGTCTTAGTGTCCTCACTATAAAATTAAGTCTTTGTACCACATTATTCATTGTTCTACCCTTTTTAAGACCATAGATTCTATGACTGGAATAAATTTAGAACATGTAGAATAGTAAATTTTACCAGAATAGTGTTTCCGGGCAGAGGGATAGCTGAGCTCTACCCAGTCAGTATCCCAGGCTCAAGGCCCACCCACAGCCATGGTGTCTGGTTACCTTCCTGGCAGCTCCTAGAACTCCATGAAACACAGATTGAACACCTTATGACAGTATTATCTCTAAGGTTGTCACTAGCTCTAAAATTCTCGATTCTATGAGGAGAAATCTGACCTTGACATTTATCCCTTTGGGAGCCACACATGATATAAGAGGCCCCCATGAATTTACGCTAACTTGGACTTAGTCTAAAATTCAGGATGGCCTTCCAGGATAGGACTCATCAGAGAACACGGGATATACCATCTTCATCGTGAGTGAATGCTAGAGATTTATCCTCCGATGTTACTCACTGTGATCTGACACCAAACACAATGCAGTCCTGTCAAGCCCTGGTAACATTTAACCGTTTTGTGGCACTTATCACACTTGGTTGGGCAGTTGCCTTCAACCCAGTAATGATGCATCACCTAGAACACAACAAAAGCACTGTGGTAAGAGGAGGCATCCATAAACACCATCCTCAAAAATCAAGCATGGCCACACACTTACATCAGTGTTCTTCTTGGACTTTACGTAGGTCTTGATGCAAGAAGGAGGTGCTCTAGCCACGCAGCGCTCATGGACTGTGTACTTGCAAACTGAAAGGAAACATGTACACAAATTCAGAGCTAATCCTGGCCCTGATTGCAATTTTATACAGAAAGAATGACATTAACAGAAGCTCGTTTCATAGCCACTGCTCCCTAATCAATCCAATCAGCCACATCAAGGAAAAGTCCAACTCGACTGTTTTTACCATGGAATACAAAAGGCCAATTAGTACAGGAAATATTATGCATGTTGAAGAACCAAGACTCCTCTATCATGGCAATAGCAGGAAATGCTTAATTAAATCAGGCCTCACTCAAATTTTTCACAATAATTCCCAGATGACAAACATACTAAAGACAAATTGATGACTGCCAAATGGCTTGGTGTCATTTGCTAGAAGGAAGAGATCTATATTTTACAAAGTATAGGCATGAGAGCAGCTGGCGGGCATGGGAATAAAAGCCCATGAGTTTATGCTATTTTGTCTATTGATTTATCTAAACCTTAAATGGCTGATTAGTCTATTTCCAGAGAATAGATTTCATCATACATGCCAGGCCTTCAGTTACACTTCATCCCTCATTGCCATCATGGCACTGTTTGTCCAAAAGGAACAACCTTTGTTGGGCAGCATATTGTATATATATACGCAAAATATTATATGTGTCTGCAAATATGTATAGAAACACATGTACAAACATATATATGTGTGTGTATATAAAATGTATAATGTATATAACAAAACCAACACGTACACTTTATTGGCATCTTTAAATTACTTCATGGCTTGATTCTCAATATAACTCAGGGTCATATACAGATATTCTTTAATAAAACGCTAGTTTCAAATTAAGAATTCTAAATGCATAAATACATAGAAAAAAAATTAAGTAAAAAACAACCAGGTAGCTCTCTCAATATAACAAACAAAAATTAACCACTGCATGAAGTTAGAATGAAAATATAATATTTATATGGTAAAACTATTCCCAAATATCCACATCTGTGATTTCCTTGGCAACACTGAGGAAGAAAACACAGTTTCTCTTCTCTTCCATATTGGCAATAATGTTGAGTATTACATTTGCCACACTAATCAGTTAAAATTTGTGAGCAAGATTCTCACTCTTATATGATATTGCCCATATTATATGAGAATTACCATTTTGTTTCATAAGCTCCCGTCAATAGAAAGTACCGTGAAAAATTATTTTCCTTAAAAATAATAAAACTTTGAAAACAAATTACTTCCTTTGTACATGGAGAATGTTCTGGTATAAATAGCCTTTTAAATGTGGCCACCAGAAACTGCCCTCTAAAGTGGCACGAGGTAATTTTATGTAACTTTATTAAAATCCTTAAACACGTAAGAAATCACTTAAAAGTGTACCTACAATATGGTTTTTAATGTGAAATAAAACATCTGAGAGAAAGTCAACTCCCAAATATGTTACCAAAAAAGATGTTAGCTAAAAATAATATCTGAAAATTATGTATTATATGGAAGCCAGCTAAAAAATTAGATTTAATATAAATGCACGAAAATGGGATGTGTCTAATAAACTTGACAATTTCAGTAACTCCATACACTGCAGAAAAGGGTGTGGATGGACCACGTGCTGGACCAAGACAAAGTCACACTTTGGTAAGGAGGACTCAATATTCCCTCTGTTTTAACAGAGGCATCAGGGAATGCAAAAGTTCCTCAGGCACACATGTTGTTTATTTAAAACTACTTAAGTGCCTTTTATAAATTAATTGTTACATATACTACCAGAAAGTATGCCATAGAATAAAATAGATATTGTAAAGATAAGTGTACCGAAATAAAAATAATGGCCACAATTCATGAACTGGCCACACTTTGGGTTCTAATATCCATTAACCATATATTAGATTTTCTTCGTGATAGAATTAAGAATCATGTGCCTGAGGTATAAGATTAGTTTGTATTCCTTGTGATTTCTTAGTTTGAATGGAAACTGATAATCAATTAATTATTTTTAAAAGACTGAAAGGAATTAGCTCATTATAGGAAGACAATGTGAATAAAGCGATAACTTAGGGAGGGAAAAAAGACAAATATGCATAAGATATAAACATGAGAGACCAATGGATATTTTCATAATACTCCCAGAAGAAATGGGAATCATGAATAAATTAAACTACAGTGGAAAGAAAATGGCTAGTGAATTGGGAAATGTCCTTACTTCTTTTCCAAGGAGAAGGTTTTCCAAAACTGAAGAAAGTTAAAACTAGAGTGATCTAAACCTTCAGAAACATACTTCAGGGAAAGATAAATCATAGGTACGGGAAGGGTCAGGTTATTTCTTAACTCCGTCTACAAATAGGACTATTCCGCGAAATCAACCCCTCCTCACCAGAGGTGATGACATCCGGGCAAAGCAAACATACTCACAGGAGCAGCAGAGGCCCTGCTTCCCCACGCCGATCAGCATGTTCAAGCAAAGATTGCAGTAGGCAGGTTTGTTAAAGTGCTTGAGTCGCCACACATGCTGTCCGTCATCCTTCACATTCTGCACGGGACGCAAGAGAAAAAGATTTCACTTAATGAAGTAAACAGTAGAATATGTAAGTGCCAATAAAATTCAGAGCTGGACTGAAGCATTTGAAGACAATCTGTTATTTCATCCCTGACTTTCTCCAAGATTGCCACAGAGTCTAGAAAACCACATGTGCTCTAGTGGAATGAGATCCTGCTAACAAATATCAGATGCTATAGCAACCCACAAATTCTTGCCTAATATCAGCAGTTCAACGGCAGGTCCCAACCATCATAACCGTCCGCCAAACCGAGCACTCCTCAGAACAGAGGCGCGTTTGCCTCACCTCTGTATACTTTACTCCTAGCACAATTCCATAAGCAAATAAGTGAATAAAGGAAGAGAAAATACTCTTGGGTGGAAGATTCTGAGAGATGAAAACCTTGGCAGAATATGTTAACCCTTGCTTAATAGTAGGAATATGCAAATTTCATGATGGTGGTTAGCTCTTATAAGGAGGTAGAAGGGTGGGATGGGATGGGAAAGAATGACACTTAAAAGTAAGTTATTCATGATATTCTAAGGCTTCAGTTGGGGGATTCCTTATATGTTATAATTGACATTAATATATTTTTGTATGTCTCAAATAGAAAATTTAAAAAAATAAACTTTTATAAGGCTCTAATTACATTATTATTTTCTTTACTTCTCTTTTACAAAATATGAATCATTTTAATCTCATGGAAAGATGGCAAAAATATTAAAACTATATTACTGTATTTACTTATAACAGTCTCTACCATTATTTGCCACAATAAAACCTTGAGTTCAATTAATTCACATTTTAGCAAAACAACTGTAATTATTATTTATTCTTCTAAGTAAAACTCTATATAATATTATAATAGCTATTCTCTATTAGATACATTGTTTAAGATTGAAGTAAAATGAAATAATATGATGCTTAAGATTCCTTACAAGGAGGTGAAGGTATTAAATGAAGTTATTATACATCATTACTTTTATTACCATCATTTCCTGTATTAACATGTAGTCCTTGTACATCATGTACCAAACTATATCAAACTCAGATTAATTTTAGACATCATTTATTGGTATTCTATAGAAACCACTGCAGGTCATGGTTTTTCAGGTTAGTCAAGTTGCCATACTTCTTAGAACACATTGAGCTAATACTTTTTTGAGCACCTATTATGTGCTGGGGCACTAATACAAATTCTGTGGTAGTGAGACAGTATAAACATGTCCAGATCATCTTGTTTCTCTGGATAATCAAATATTAATAATAATGTTTCCTAACTACTTTTTCCTCTTCCCAATCAAGAGATAAACCACCAGATTTGAAGTACCCAATTAAATCCACAGTAACTAATTCCTACATTAGAACCAGAAATGTCAAATTTGCATCATAATATGAAACATTAATGAAAATGCTTTCTGGGAGATAATTGTCCATGGGTCTCTTGAATTTCTGCACATTTTGTAAGCAGAAGAACTGTCCTTTTCTCCAGGTTATCTTTTCAAAGGCGTTTGAATAACATACAGCCTTGCACAACAGAGATGTGCAGAGGGCAGGTTTCCTTACTGTCCGGTATAATAAAGATAATTTCTCCCTTCTAAGCAAAGGTTTAGCAAGTTTGTTTACTGCGTATTACAAAAGATTTAGTTTCCCCAAGCCAGAGGTTCTGAGCTCTGATGCTGTGCAAGGCAATTACTTGGACCTCTTTCCATCACCCCTAAAGAGACTTCATGGGCCAGGAGAACTAGCTCAGATGTGAAGCTCCTATCGCTTCTTTGCTGTGAGTAAACAAGTTTTTGTTTCTGACCCAGGCACTCACGTCCTCTGCCAGCACCCATGGAACTGTGGCAAGCTCACTTGTTCACTTGCAAGTAGGGTAACTCTCAGACCCTTCATGGTTCTTGACAATGCTCAGCTTCATTTTCCTGACAAAGAACTAACAAGTTCTCAGCAAAAGCACTTCTGCAGGAGGTGCCACGGAGGGGACATCAGAAGACAATGGTGTTTCAGGTTTTTTCCCCAAAGCTTAAGAAATAGATTTTATAGTACTTTCTGAATCCAGTTCTGGTCTGCTCAAGTCATATGATTTCTACTGTCTTTATTATGTGAATGGAATGCTTTATATATTTGTTTAATTTTGCTATAGCTTCCAAACTACCTATGTTTTAAAATTTCTATTCCTTCAAATAAGAATAAGATACCCTGATGTTAAAAGTTAAAGAGGTTAATTTTTTAAAAATATATTGATAAAGTTAGCATTAAGCGTTAGTTTAAATAATTAGATTAATGCTTAAAAAGACATTTTTAAGTAAAAAGGAGAAAAGAAAATTTAATTTTCATATGTATTACTGTTCTCATAAGTCTTGTCATTTTATTTTGAAATGAGTGTCCATTACATGTGAATAAGCCTCCTCCTGTTGAAGAGCACATATGGACTAAGTTAGCTGGCATTTTCCTTATCAAAAAATAAACAAGTCTGAACGTGGGTGTTCTGTCAATCAGAACACTTAGCCATGTTACAGGCTGCCACTGATGCACAAATCCATTACCCCGACATAAAATGCTCTACCAAAAAACAAATTAAATCGCTTTATAGCTCTTAGCCGCATACATTGCCAGAATATTCAGAGGATGAAATATGTATGTGACTTCAAGAGAAGAAATTGAAACCAGGAGCCAACTACTTCTAAGCAGCGCAAATTAAACGCCGACGCTATGTATTTTCATGTCTTGTCTTGTTTGTCTTATTTAGATGGTAAACTTACTGGGGAAGGGGGAGACACTGTGCCTTACTATATTCTATCAGCCAGTAGAGCATACACCTCTTAGTACTTCCATTGCAAATAAATATTTATTGTCATAGAGAGGAATTCATTTTTATAAAAAAGCAATGAAGAGGGAATCTGGAAGGCTTGATTCTTGGCCTCTGATGAAAATGTGGATAAGCCATTTCACCTTTCTTATCTTCCTCTCTAATAAAATGAAATAAAATGAAAGTAACCACTTTCCTCACCCGGGCCATGGTGTGAGGTTTCATTATACAATACCTGCGAAGTCAATTTAGCTCCTCAGAAGACTGGTGTTATATAAACAGCAAATATTATTACCATCATTGGGTTGAGTTGTGTAACATCCCAGTGTTTCAGCCAAAAGATCTGAGAAGGATGTTTGTAGGTTTATGATACTTTATTTCATAAAAGTTGTGTTCTCCTGGTTTTTTCATTACCAGACATTACTCTTAATAAAAATTTATTCCTGATATTTAGTAAACACTGTATTTATAATGAAGCAGTTCAGTTCTGTGCATGTGTCAGAGAAATGTTTAATGAAACACAGGCAAATTAACACAGAGAGGGAGTGCCAGGGTCGTCCTCGCCTACTAATCCCCTGTAAGTCAAAAGGAGGCTTTGAAGGGAAGAATGCTCTTTGGAAAATATTGAAAACGATTTCATTATCTTAGTGGTTTCTAAAGTTTTAGTTTTTTCCGTAAATACCTCCAAGATTGCAGACAGTGTTCAAGTGAACTAGGGCTGTTATAAATAATATCATTTTTTTCAAAAAACCTCAAGGAGAAATTTCACTGATGTCCCAGCCAAAATGCTCCCATCCCCCTACCTAGCCAGGTCCCTGTTTCAACTGACTTCACTTATGACACATAGAAGAGCTAAGGTCGCAAATGGATTCCAACTCAAGAAATAATAAGTGCCATTAAATTACCATACTCTTCTGTTCAAGGTCTCCAAAAAATTATAATGATATGAAAGAAACTGTTCTTTTAGACAAAAAGATGAACTATATCAGGCCTGAGAAAAGAGAATGCAGAGAGAAGTTTTAAAATTCTGAATGGAGCTGCAATCAACTGCCCATCTCCAGATCCCACTTTCTGAAGTCAGGCTCAGACCCTAATAGTCTTAAGGTTCAAATGCCATTTCAACTGTCAGTAACATCACATGGTTATTTTCCTTGAGTGACCCAGTGTGGAATCTCAAGAATTGTTGCATTTATCCAGCTTCATAACTCTTTTCTAGATTGTGCAAACAGCAGAACAACATCTTAACCAAATTAAATTAAAAAAAATAGAGTGTGAAACATTAGTTTTCCAAATAAAGCTTAGTCTATTAAGAATACATCATCTTCTGCTTTCCATCATACTCATCAAGGGACACATTTCATCAGAAATCAGGAAGCAAACCAAAGAATTACTTCTACTTTATTGAATCAGGCAAAAAAATGTATCCTAAAACATTTCAATCAATGGCAAAGTTTAAACTATATATAGGAATTAAAGACCAGGACTCTGAGAACATATAGTGAAATCAACATACATAACCTTTCAAAAATCATACAGGCCAGATTTGGGCCCAACAATCCAAGACTAAGAAGTGAAGGTATCCTTATTTTAAGCCAGGCTCCTATTTAAATGTGTATTCCTGTTTTTATGATAATATGAATTCAGGAATTTTCCTTGAAAAACCTAATAATGATGCAAGATTACAGATTTCAGGAATTGGAGCATTACTAATTATCCTGTTCATCGAGGAAAACAAATGTTTGAACTGAGAGAATTTCAGAAAAGGAAAGGGATATTCCTGACTAATTTCTTTGTACATGTCCAGATAAGATGACTGGCAAAAAATGACCTAGTTAGTTAGTAACCAAGCCAGGGTGAAGGCCAGTTTGATAACGCTCGCTGCCACTCTACTATCTCTTCATTAGTCCTTATGTCTTGCTGGGGTGGTCTAATTGAGCTAAATTTAAAAAAAAAAAAATCAGATTTCTCTTTCCAAGATAATTTAAAAACAGTTAACACTCATTCTGTTTGTATGACAAATTAATGATAGAATAACTTGGGAGTCAGCAAAACTATGGCCCTTGGGTCAAACATGGCCAGCAAGCTGTTTCTGTAAATAAAGTTTTATTGGAACACAGCCCTGCTCTGTCATTTAGGTGCTGTCTGTGGTGGCTTTTGCACTGCAGTGGCAGAGTCCAGCAGTTGCAACAGAGACCTTATGACCCACAAAGCCTAAACTATTAACTATCTGCCCTTTTACAGGCAAAGTTTGCCAATCACTAGAGCAGACTTTATTGCTAGATACAGTTATTTAAAAAAGAAAAACATTTTCATTCAAAATACGGTTTTTTTAATAAGCAATTCTTCACTGAGATGAATGCTGAAGGAAGAATGAGCAAGTCTCAGGCATAAATTTTTAACTGTAATCAAAATCACATATGCCACCCAAATACTCGATTTTACTTCAGATGTAAGAGACTATACCATTTCATACTGGGTCTCATGAAGTTTGAAGGACTTCTTGTAAGAGAAAGGAGATGACTTCTACTCCCTAGCATTTGATGAAGAATCAGGTTCTGATAAACTACAATTCTGATCCTGGCACCACAATGGGTATTAGGTAAAATAGAGTACTTTAAAAAATTCTGTTGATGGAGAAAAATGAACCACAATAAAATCACAACTGCTCTACCTTACATGTCACGTGAGGACTGCTCTCCCGGGGCAATATTCTTATCTGGGTAATTGGGCTAATACACCACGGTCACTTTCAAATACACTGTGGTATTTAACATGCACTATCAATTAGCATCTACTCCCTGAGCTCATAATTGACAATAGACAAGAATATATAGGACAACATAACAAGACAGGCCTCACAATAAATGGCTGAATTCAACCTAAAGCTTCTAGATTTCCAATCTCATAAGCAAAAGTGGGGGGCGGAGTAGGAGGGAATGGCACCATGAATCAAATTCTCTACAGGTAATAACAAAACACATTTACTGCCACAGAAAAGGAAATAAATCTCAATTACTAAAAAAGGCCCTCATCACTCAGTTGTCATTGTGTCATTACTAGTTTGTAAAACACTTACCATGCCTGGGAATTAAAAAGCTGTTTTTAACAAATAGATGCTCTGATTTGTGATCATAATTACATAGCTTTTCCATTTTATTAAAAGCCAATTTTAAAGACATTATTGACGTATTCTTTTTTTAAGAAGTGAAGAAAATACTCTCAGAATTGTTCTTCACAGGGGAACCATCCAATCTCATATTCAAGTTGATCTACAAATGTTAAACAATGTAGCCCTGCCATCTAGTGGCCATCACTGGGAACACAACTTTGGAACACAGCTTGGGTTTCTTTGAAACCCTGAATCGATTTCTCCTATTAAGCTCCAAAAAAAAAAAAAAATCTTTTAACGAAAAACATAAAATATAAATCTAAGAATATGAATATAAAGTAAATTATGTATCATTAACCTGATGGACATTAATGGCAAAGAATTGTCATTCCGTTGAAATAAAGTTAATGCTACACTAGAAACTGATGAGGTATATTCTATTTGTTTAAAATATTTTTAGTTAAATCCACATAGATTTGTGGACTATATTTACCAATGTTATTTTCATAATTTCACAAATATCTGTATTTATGAATAAAACTAAAGAATTTCTAAGCAATATTTTCCAAAAGAAAACATTATTTCAAAATCTTTCTGTGATATTAAAAAAATAGATGACTATATCTCCATTTCTGTACTTTCCTGTCCAACCCTCAACTACCAAATGATTTACTTACTTCTTTCATTCTCTCATACAAGAATTTCCATAAATATTTAGAATAAAAACATTTTAGCTTGAAAAATATAAAATTCCCTTTGGGAACCATTATCAATAGAATTGAATAGTCATTTGTCAACTATTTTTCAGTATAGAATATACACCAAACCTTACAAAGTTAACATTTAGTCAGTTTTCTTTCTGTTTTCTCCCAACAGTCTGATTTACATATGCTTTTGACAGAAGGTATATTAAACAATAATTACATATTTATGATACAGAGATATATAGTAAGTTATTACAAAACATATTAGGTTATGTATAGTATAAGAACATCAGATACAAGAAGTATTGCTTCATTAATTTGCAAAATGTAGAAATATGTATCTATTAACAATAAGGTCTATATTAACTTTGTTTTAATAAATTATTTACTTTAAGGGTAATTTCCTATTTATCATCTATTGGTAATTTTTCTTTTCCTTCCTCTGACCATGTCTAAAATCCCATGGGCCTCATGAAGGCTAAGATTAACCTGAATCTAAACGAATTTGAAGATCCAGGTGAACTGGAGACAAATTGTACCATCTGAAACCCATTTATATATTCCCAAACCCATATGTAAATATGTACAAACCTATTTTTATATACTCTCACATGTTTTACAAACACAGACTGCAAGATCTCTTGAGAACTGTCTTGAAAAAAATTGGTATCTTGAGTAACTGTGGCATAGTTTTGAATCTGAAAAATCGTTATTGCTGGTAACAGGAAGTATGAAGAATGTGGAGGTCAGCAGCAAAGTGGTGGACATTACATTCTTGCATCTCAAAACTCTAAATATTCTATGTGTCAGGGTGCTTTCCATCAGTAATGCTCTTTGAATCTAAGTATAAATTTTACTATACTCATGTTATAGTTAATTCTTATTTATTAAGCTAAGTATAAAAATCTAGCATTGACTCATTGGATTTTTAAATGAACTATTACTAAAATTCACACCAAGCCGGGGCAGCAAGATTTGGACTCAAAGTCACCATCATATCACATTCTGATCTTATGTTGATCTACTTTATTCCCCAAACCACCAGTTTTAATTACCACTGGAGGCACTGATATAAGAAAACTTCGACAGGCTTGGAAGGAAGAACTTTAACAGACTGTTGATATGTAAGGAAAACATTTACACACACACACACACACACACACACACACACACACACACATGCATATATACTCAACCACCTCTATATATAATTGGCTCCTCCAAGTATGGGTTTGGTTATCAATAAAACAGATCATCTTCATGGGGAGGGGGAGTACAGAATGGGATGGAGCACCGCAGGAACCACAGAATGCAATAACACTGGGGTGTTTCTTGCATTAGATAAAATAAGGTCAATTTTTTTTTTAACAAGATTGCACTTTAAATAGTGGGAAAAAAGAGAGAGATTATGTATTAAATAATACAGTAATACCTAAAATGAATTAATATATTCGTGGTAAGTATTACTATACAAGGAGTTATTGTTAACTTGTAGTGTGACATACGTATTTAGAAGAAGTAGGCACTCACTATATACTTAATGGTAGAAAATAGCCAGATGAATTTATAATCAAAATGTATAAGAGAGAACCCCACTGACTTACCACCAGGCCACCCCCTCTGTGTAAATGCTTACATTTTCTAAGCCCAGGAGCACAAGAAGTGGAATGGTTGTCATGCCTCCTTGAATCCATTCCTCCAGAGAGACTGTTCCATCATGATCATAGTCAATTTCTTCCATCATCTCATGAAGGATCTGGAGAAGAGGAGATGAGGAAAAACTTGAAATAAGTCAATAAAATAAATTTCATATGACACAACAAAGTATTGCACTGAATTAGTTATAATAAACTGTGACTAGCAACTAAGTAGAGAGATGAGGTAAATATCTAAATAACTCGGTACAATGTTAATCCTATTATTGAGCATACAGTAGCTTTGCTATGATTTCAAGAACCTGATTACTTACACTGATCAACTTTTATAAATAAATGCTTAACATTTAAATATTTTGTCACTGGATGGTACAGCTTAAACAAGAAGGTATCTCTAAGCATGAAAGTGATCTTTAATTGCTATCTCTAGATTATTTTTTTAAATTCAAATATATGCCAGATAATGACAGACCAAATTAACTTCACGGCAAAGAGCTGAAATAATTCTTTGCTAAGTGGTGTGGGGTGGAGGAATTAAGTTGCTTTTAATTGCCTATCAGAACTTAATGGAGCCAAGAAGTTAAACAATCAAATAATTTTTTGATTAGATTTCTTTTCTAAGGAAGACTTACACAGAGTGTCCTAAAATGTTCTCCGTAGTGTCTGTTTGTAATATATTTATCTCTCGGCTGCATAGTGCTAATATTAGTTGTTAATTCGAAGGGTTGTTGTGAGGTCAAATGTGCTAATACATTATAAGTATCTTTGAAGAGTATCTAGCATATATAGTAAGTGTAATATAGGTGTTGTTAGTGTTATATTAGCAGAAATTATATTTGCTAATATATATTACCCAAATATATTACCCTTGGCTGCTGGGAAGGCAAAGTACCTCCCATCTAAGGGCACCAAAGTGACAAACATGGTAGAATCCCGTGAAGGAAGCAACTCACCACCTTTATCTAATATGGAACTTTTAATCAATTTGAAAAAAGAAAGAAATACAGAGAGCATTAGAAGAAAAATTTGAAAAGGTGCAATAAATGGAATAACTTGATATGTGGACAGAAGTATTATTTGTCTCAACACCCCTGAACTTAGTGGATTGGTGTCTTTCCTCAGGAAGTTTCTGAAAATCAGATTATTTCCCTTCATTGAAACAAACTTATCTATAGGTAGTGGAAAGAGACTCTTTGGAACAAAGTGATGTTGAAATAATTATTTCATTACACTCAAAATGAAAGACAAGGGAAATCATTTAGAATTGGGCAAAATGGCATAAGGTCTCATTAAAAGGCCCTCCCCCTTGAAGACACTCTGATGAACTAGTAGAAATGAACAAATGAGGAGACAAGTAAAACACAGAGCGTTTGTTTCAGAGGACTGATACTTTCATATTGTACTTAATAAATCTAATGGTAGAACCTGGGTTAGTTTTTAAAAACTCCCTTCAAGGGCATCTCAGTCTACCCTGAGCCATCAACCTGAAATGTACAATTCTCTTTAGTTATTATGCAAACTTACCAGGAATCAGACAATGTGTACAAATGTACACACGTGTTTAAAATGGGGAGAGCTGCTGAATCATCAGGCAGAATGAGGCAGTTACTATGACAGCAAACAGCCAAGTCTTTTATCTTTACTGTCTATACTGACCACAGAAAGGGCAGACTTGTCAGTATGTGTCACAAATGACGAATAATGCTATATAGCTTTTTATTTGTATTTTCCAGTAGGTATTTGTCCTAATTAGACTGCCCGACCACTAACTGTTCCTTCTTTAGAGCATCCAGATCCCTCTTTCCTCAAACCCCCCACCGCCAAATACGGTGATGTGGTGGTGCCTCCTTCTGCTTTCAAAGCTGACTGAAAAAGACCCCCTTCCCTCTATTACTCCCGTGAGGACAAGAGCCTTGATTGATAGGTGAATTATATGCACATGCACATAGGGGTGCATGTGTCTTTTACATTTACAATGTTGTGTTTTACATTAACATAACCAGAAAAGGCAGCAGAACTTATGAGTCCTTTGATTTCAGTGAAAATAGTATTAAGATGAATCAAGCGGTATTCTTAGAATTAAATACGTTACCATCTACTTTATTATTCCATATGCAAACTGCAATTTTGTTAATGATACCCGCCACTCATCATGTGCACAGCATGTGCATTTCCATGTTCAAAAATAAAAAAAGGGAAAAGAAAAATCAGCTGAGTTAAAACTTGGAAAACCCTAATCCCAGTAAGAACGGTGCTCTCCCTCCCTTTCCATGACATTGCGTTGACTTTGTTGTACTTTAACCGCATTAGTTTGCAAAGCAAGGGAAAAGCTATCAGACCGCTCCTATCACATAATCATGCCATTACCATGCTGTTGACTGCATAAATGTGAATTTATGTGGTTAAATAGGTTCTTTGAATTCATACAAAATGTAAACCATTTACATAAAATTGATTTGTATTTACTTAATTAATGTACAATATGCTAAACTTAGTTGGTTTCAAAGAGAAACTAAAATCAATAACATTCTCCCCCTAATATCCCTGTGGCCAAAGTAAAAGTTTCGAATCATGTTTGTTTTAATACACATTTGAATAATGTTGTAACTTTGGTATAAATCTATTGAAAATAAGAGGTTTTTAATGCTCTTATAGGCATTGTTAGATACTATTTCTTGAAACAATTTGATTAAAGTTTCCTAGCTCGATCTTTAACTAGATGCAGAGTTTTGGGCAAGTAACTAACATTTTGGGGTCTCCCAGCAATCCCACTCCTGGGCATATATCCAGACAAAACTATAACTCTAAAAGATATATGCACCCCTATGTTCATAGCAGCACTATTTACAATAGCCAGGACATGGAAGCGACCTAAGTGTCCACCAACAGATGAATGGATAAAGAAGATGTGGTACATATATACAATGGAATATTACTCAGCCAAAAAAAGAATGAAATAATGCCATTTGCAGCAACGTGGATGGACCTAGGGATTATCATACTAAGCGAAGTAAGCCCGACAAAGAGACAAATACCATATGATATCACATATGTGGAATCTAAAATATGACACAAATGAACTTATCTACAAAACAGAAACAGACTCACAGACATAGAGAACAGACTTGTGGTTGCCAAGGAGGAGGTGGGTGGGGAGGGATGGATTGGGAGTTTGGGGTTAGTAGATACAAACTATTATATATAGAATGGATAAACAACAAGGTCCCACTGTATAGCACAGGGGACTATATTCAATATCCTGTGAAAAACCAGAATGGAAAAGAATATGAAAAAGAATGTGTATATATATATATATATATATATATATATATATATATATATATATATAACTGAATCACTTTGCTGTACAGTAGAAATTAACACAACATCGTAAAGCAACGATACTTTAATAAAATAAATTAAAAAATATTGGGGGTCTCAATTTCCTCATCTGTAAAATGAATAAAATAGTAGTATCTACCTTGTAGAGTTATGAGCCTTAAATAACACATATGCAAAGATAACAGTGCACTGTGCATAGTAAACCATCATTATCGTCTTCTTAATCTCCTTCATCCTCTTTTAGATTGAATATTTTAGCTATTTCCATATAAGGAAAATCATGGCGATCATAAAAAACATGTCAGTTCTGACTTTTTTTGTGGCATGGTATGACCTTGGCAGTGCCATCAGCAGCTTCTGTTCACCTACACCTATATTAGACTACCATTCAAATTAATTTCCATGAGGAAGAAAAGCAAAAGTTATTATTACTAAGGGCTTCAGAAAACGACATATACTTTTTCTAGTTCAGAATCCACTTTGGCTATTGATTAGAAATAGTAACTTAGAGTTATCAAAAGACATATACACACTATTATATATAAAATAGAAAACTAATAAGGACCTACTGTAGAGCACAGGGAACTCTACTCAATACTCTGTAATGACCTATATGGGAAAATAATCTAACAAAGAGTGGGTACATGTATACGTATAACTGATTCACTTTGCTGTACACCTGAAACTAACACAACATTGTAAATCAACTATACTCCAATAAAAATTTTTTAAAAATCAAATGCCAGTAATATATTAGGATTGCAAAAAAGATGAAAGAGAAGGGGGTCTTCTAGAATGTAGCCAACAGTTAAATCATTCCTATACCTACTGGATTAAGTTCAGTGACGTCCCATTCAAGGTACTCTGCCACATGCATCATCTGACTGATGATATTTTCTAGTTCCTGGAGGTGAGGGAGGGGGAGAGGAGGGAGGGAAGGAAGGAGAGGGAAAATGAATACAAGGTCTTAGTAAGTTCTTCAACTTTGACTTACAGGAATTGATTTGTTCAACATGTAGCTCAAAAACTAAAGGAGTGAGATGATTAATTTTATATAAAAAGTAAACATATACCTCTTCATTTTAAAGGTCTAATTAACTATACATAAAAGAAGAGCCTAAATATACATTCCTTTTGTACTTTGTCTAGAAACCTTCACCAGGAGAGGGCACAACTATACAAAGAAAGGTTTTCTTCCAGGAGAAGATTTTTAAGAAAATTTTTGTTTGGAAAGCAGCATCTGATGAAAGTAGGAGCCTGCATATTTTCCAAAAAGCTGTGATTTTTAAGTACTGAGTATCCTGACCCCACAGCTTAAAAACAGGTGTGGAAGGGTGGGAGGAAGGGTTTGAGGGCAGCTGAGAGTTTTATTTTTATTCTGATACACTGAGAACGTATACTGACGGTTCTAGCCATTTACTGGTAAAATTTGCTCTGCTAGAGGTGTGTTCAGGTCAAGGTTTGGAGGCTAAGTGCATGCAGAGTTTATTTTACGAGGGGATAGAATTTTAGTCTGAATTTTCACATTCTTCTGCTCAACGTCAGCTCTTTGAAGAACTGCTGGTTAATATATGTGCCTTGGTTAAATAAATTATAACATTTTTTCATACCGATTTATTTAATGTTTTAATTTTTCTGTATCTTCAGAAAAGATTAAACATACTTTGTGAATGCTAATAATTTTAAGGGTAGTCCGTGCATGACAATTAAAAGTGGTATTTCATAGTATGATAATTTAAAATATAAGAAGTATAAAGAATAAGGCTTGAAAGTATATTAATAAAATTTATTCTACTAAAACCTCTCATCTAATGTACGTGGTTAATATGCATAAAATGAAGAAGAAAATATAGTAAAAGAGGGTTTTTTTTTGGGGGGGGGGATTCATGGATCCCTCTGAGAAGCTGAAGAAAGCTACACTCTCTCTCTCCAAAAATATATATATGGAATCATGAAAATGTTATATAACACAGGTCATCCCAGAAACAATGCAAATATAAATGTGTTTATTTATTACAGAGGAGAAAAAATTTAAACACTAATCCCTTGCAATTAGAGGCTAGAATTGTGTGTGTGTGTGTGTGTGTGTGTGTGTGTGTAACTAATTTTCCAGTTATTTTATCTTTGCTCATATACGCCTTAATGGTTTGGAACCGTTAAAGTCTCTGGATGTGTTTGGAGGAACAGAAAATATTTTTGGTGGACTATTGTGTACATATGTAGTACTAGATAAGTCATTTAACCTCTCTAAGACTCAGTTTCCTCAACAGTAAAATGGGTATTCTAATAGTACCTAGTTCATAGAGTTGCTACCAAGATTAAATATGCTGTTATATGAAATACACTTATCTTATCTGGCACAAGTGATCAATAAACATTAACTAGCATTATTAGACATACTGGTCATTTCTCAAAGTATTAATTTTCTTCTGTTTTGTCTCCAGTACATGAACATAGCCTTTAAATTTCAAAGACAAATGATATCAGAAGGTGCACTTCCTACCTGACAGTGAAGGAAATATCCTGGGGCAGTAAATTGTATGGAGAAAATCATAGAAATTAAATCCAGATCTTTATTTTAAAAAAGACTAATTTAATCATATACAAACGTATTTATCCTCGGCTCATTGTTTAATATTGGGAATATAGCTATAAATATTGCTAGTAATCTACTATATGTTAACCAAAAAATGGCCAGAGACCAAGAAAAGCATTTGACTGAATTTTCTAATCAGCTGCCAACCCATGGCTAAGAGCCTAGTAAAGAAACATTGTTTTAATTTAATTAAAAAGAAAAAGAAAACAAATCTGCATTAAAAATATAATTTGCATTAGTGTAGTCAGAAATGCTACAATAAGCATATTGACATATGTAGAAGAAATCTAAACTTCTAGTCGTGAAATGCCACCAGAAAATGAGCAAATGTATCATGTTGCTTAACATTCCTAAGTGGAAAACTGAACACTACTAGGCACTTAAAAATAACAGCATTTGAAAAATTAGAAAGACCCTAACATAAGAAATCCCACAATCACAGCATCAATTCAGATTGGTGGTCATTTCCTAGAGTAGGAATTATATATTTTTATCTCTCTCTGGAGAAACTAATGCACCATTATCCTACTCAGTGTTACATAAATATGTCTCCAACTTCACTGCTTTGCTTGTAAAGTCTGTTTGAGTTCTGCCATAGAGAGGTACATCAGATGATGAGAGAAACTCATTATCAGAAATAACGTTTATTTTAATCAATATTAAATATATCAAAACATTTGTTTTTACATGCACGTATGTACTTCAAAATTTCCATAATTTGACACTTATTCTTCTGTTAATATTCTTATATTTCCTTCATAGAACAGGACATGATATAATATACAAAATGTTAAATAGAAAATACATCTTTGGTGGAAACTGAGATGGATATACCCAGGAGGCCCTGATTTGAGAACTAAGAGTCTAACTTCTCCTCTGAAAACTGTCAATGATTTGCATATATTACAAATAAAATAAACATTTAATTATTACTTTCTGTGAGACGGTATTTTTCTTCTATTGATTTTTATGAGTAAAACTATAGATAGAGTGCAAGTTGGATTTAAAATCGGATGAGAAGGGAAGTTTGCCAAAGCAGTTTTAAATATAATTACCCATTTCATCAACATATGTGAGTAACAGTACTTAAAAAGTGGGAAAATAATAAAATGATTGAATCAACTTCATAATTCCTTTAAATTCTACCTGTATTCTTGATATTTTCCTAAGTGTCAAATCTCATTGATATATATATATGTATATATGTATATATACATATATATATACACAGACATTTTTTTTCTTTTTAGATCAATGGTCTCATCTTTCTCTTATATTTTATTCAGACAGGGTTGAAGTCTTTTTTATCTTTCTGTATATAAAAAGTCACTTTTTTGTAGTAAAATTATTCAGTAGAACAACTGTAATCCTAACAGTTTCCTCAGATCACTTGCTTTCAGAAAGTCAGATGATAAAAATGCTGTGTGAGTGCATGGAAATTATATTGTGTCTTCTGTGGTAATAGCTATAAATTTATTCATTGCATTTTTCAGAACAAACTACTTTGAAATTTTCACAGAAAATTTGAAGAAAAAAATTACCGAGCTGTCCAGGAAGCCATTTCCATCCGTGTCATAGAGGCGAAACATAACTAGAAATAAAAGAGGTGTTGAAAAAAAGATTATAGGCGAGTAAGATCAATGCTAGAATAAGGCATATTCTTTAAAATTTATTTTCTGTCAAAAACAAATACTACTAAATCCCTCCCCTCCTCAAAGCAATTGATTTTGGGATCATTTCTCAAGCTTAAAGATGAATTAATCATTAATAAAAATACTGGATATCAGATATAAATTCTACCAATTTTTGTTATATAGCTAGAAAACACTAAAAAGTGCTATTGTTTGTTCAAATTTGTATTACAAGATCATTAAATGGAAATTCGAAAATAACAGAAGAGAAGGAATTCAGACATTCAGAGTCTGAATATTAAAGGACAAAGTGGATAAGAAGAAATAATTAATTCAGAGGTCTGGAAATCAATTATAATTTGGAATCTACCATCCACTGTTATGTGAGCTTAGTCAAACGCTGTTTTCTTATCTATAAAATGAGGATAATCACCCTGTCATAAGACACACATCTGTTAGGGATAGGGGTTAAGAGGTACAAACTACTATGCATAAAATAAGCTATAAGGATATACCGTACAAGACAGGAAATATAGCCAATATTTTATAATAATTATAAATGGCGTATAATCTTTAAAAACTGTGAATCACTATGTTGTACATCTGAAACTTACATAATGTTGTAAATCAGCTGGATATGTATATGCATAAGTGATTCACTTTTCTGTACACCTGAAACTAACACAACATTGTAAATCAACTATACTCCAATGCAAATTAAAAAAAAAAAGACACATTTGTTGTGAAAGTGAGATGATACACACAAAGGTGTATCAAAAGCTGTAGGTCACTACACAAATATAAGCCATTGTTTTGATTAATCCTTAAGCAGTATGGGAAAGAAAAAATTAGTGCAAAATAAGGGAATTTTCCTGATAGGGGATGCAAAGACATAAATGGCATTATTATCATGGGTATAATGGTGTATTTGTTTAAATCGGAGATGTAGTTTCATAGGGTAACCACTCTTTGAACTAATCAAATGAGGAAAAAGACACTATTGGCTCTGTGCTAGGGAGCTCAGGAAAGCAGGATGGCAGAGGTCCATGCCTGGCCTGAGGATTCCCTTGTATAATTCACACACCACCAGGAGACTACAGAAGAGGCTGCAGGTGCCGTTTTGAGATAAACAGAGAAGAATGACACAGCTGTAAAAATAGAGGAGTGGAAATGAGGGTTTGTGTTGGGTTTGTATAATTTCCTGGAGAGTCTTGATGTCTGAGGTCTATAATATTAACCAAAGACATTGACAACTAGGAGACATAATTATGCAGTGACCTTAATCTGTAACTCATTATTATTTTTATATTTAAAAATAAGTATTATATTTCAAAAATCCTAAGATATTTATAAGATGCAAAACTAGTCTGCACATCACTAAAAGGAAAAAAATGCCGCCAATCTAGCTAACGTGTTCTATTCACTGTAAAATGGAAACAGACTTTAAAGATGTTGAAATGTAAGGGGAAATGTATACCTATTGAATTAAAGGATAGAATGTTAGGCTTGCTGAAGAATGTAAATATCTTGATTTGCAAACCATGATAATTGTTCTCTGTCATATACTAAATGAGAATAAAATTCAGAAAGAAAGAAACAAACAAAAAAACTTACCACAACATGGATACTAAGCATTTCAAGATTTTCTAGTATAGCATAAAATGGTAAAAATACCTTTTTAAGTGGCAAGAATTCATACACCATTCAGGGAAGGGTTAAGTACCAGGAACAAGGCAAGGACTTCCAAAACCTAACTATATTTTAGAATGAGGGACGCTTGTGACTCTGTTAATCCTTATTGGAGTAAATGACTGCTAAACCATTTCATACAGCTCAGGTATATGGACAGTTACCTATGTCTACTGGTAAATGTTGTTGGAAACATGAGCTCAAAGACGTACACACAAGTGGGGTGGGTGTGTGGGTACCTGTCATTCATTTTGGGCAGCATCTGAAACATCTTCCTAAATTCTGAAAGCCAGACTTTATAAAGCACAATAACAGATGAAAAGCCAGATACCTTCCTTTACTAGCCTGACTTGAAAATAGAGTTTGCACATGACCCAGCCTCTACCAATCGGAAGCACAAGCCCAGATGATCAATCAGATGCTAGTGACCCAAGAAGAAAGGGGCTTCACAGAATCCATGGTGATGAGAGGCAGCAGCAACAGCAGTAATTGAAGAAAGGGGTATGTGACAGGGCTGGTAGCACTGAAAGCTGCTCTGTCTGTCCACAAAGAAGCAGTGATGGGTTGTCATATGTATAAGAAAAGAGTTATTAAAACTATCTTTACTTACAAATGATATGTTTGTACATTTAGAAAATTCTATTGAATCATCAAAAAGAATTGGAACGTATATATATACATATTTCATATATATATAAGAATTTACATAATGTATATATGTATTAGAACATATGTAACTGATATGTTATCTATATCTTATTATTAGAACATATATGATATGTATTATATCTTATATTAGAACTTATATAACTATATAATTAGATCTTATATAACTTATATAGGTTATATGTTTTATATTAGAAATTATATAATGTATAAATATTAAGACATGTTTATATATAAATATACATAAGTATATGTATTTAGTGATAGGGTAGGATTAAAAAGTCAATTGCAGTTTTACATACTTGCGAAGAACAATTAGAAAATGAAACAAAAAACATATCATTTACAATAACATCCAAAAACCTAAATACGTAAGATAAATTTATCAAGAGTTGGACAAGACCTCTGTGCAAAAAATATAAAACTGCACCAAGAAAAATTATGGAAAACCTACATAAATGAACAGATATATTATGTTCATGAATTGGAAGATTCAATATCATTAAAATGTAAATTCTCCACAGATTGTTCTATATAACAGATACAATCTCAATAAAAATACCAGTAGCTTTGTTTTAAATATTAACATGGCTGATTCTAAAACTTACATAAAAATAAAAAAGACTTACAATACCCCAAACAACCTTGAAAAGGGAGAACAAATCAGAAGGATTTACATGACCTGACTTCAAGAGTTGCTAAAGATCAAGTGAATCAAGATAGTGACATGCTGACTAAGGGCTACACAACAGAACAATGGGAAATACAGAATATAGATAGAGATCCACACATTTATGGTCAACAGGGACCAAAGCAATTCAATGAGATAAGAAAAGTCTTTTCAAAAAATGATAATGGAACAGCTGGATGGATATTCATATAAGACAAAGTACCTTGACCCTTATTTCACACCAAACATGAACATTAGGTCTAACTGAATTTTAACTTTAAAACTAAATTTTTTTGAAACTAAACTTTAACATTAAAGCAGAGCTATAGAGCTTCTAAAAGAAAATACAGGACAATATCTTCATGACCTCAACATAAGCCAATATGAACCATCAAAGATTTTTTTAAAATAGGTAAATTAAACTTCATCAAAATTGGAACTTCTGCTCATCAAAAAGAAGGAAAAAAAGACTATTAAGAAAATAAATAAACCAGCTGCAGATTTGAAAAAAAATTTTCAGAACACATATATCTAACAAAGGACTTGTTTCTACAATATATGAGCAAACCCTAGCTCAGTAATAAAATAGCAAACAACCCAATTAGGAAAGAGGCAAAAAATCGAACAGATGCTTCAAAAATGGAAGAGACGTGAGTAGTCACTCATAACAAAGTACTCAACATCATCAATCATAAAGAAAATGGAAATTTAAACCACAATTAGAGACCATCATATGCCTGCTAGAAAGACTCCAGAATTCAAGTTTTTTCCCCAAGACCAGTCTACCAAAGCTGCTTACCTTCTCAGACTCTCAGTTGTCTAAGAATTTACAGTTTTAAAATAGTGGCAAAAGCCTGGCTCCCCACTCCCAGAAATTTAACCCACAAATCCAACTTGCCTTGATAATTTCCTAAAATTTACAAACAGATTTTTTTAAAAAAAATATTGAGTTTAAATGTTCTAGTTGTTTCTAGCAGAAAAGTTGGTCTGAGAACACTTTACTGTTGTATGAAGTAGAAGCCCTAGTATATTTTTATATTAATTTCTACACACATTAACAGGAGTTAATGGCTGTCTATAAATCCTGTCTAATTCACCAAGGAACAAAGTTGGAGAACTGTATGTTTTAGTTAATAATTATAGCAATAATAAAAACAGTATATATATATTGAGCACTAAGTAACTTGTAGTCTAAATCTCACCAATTATAAATCAAAGATAAAAGTTTCCTTTGATTCTGATGAGAGAGAGGAATTCTAGGACTTCAATTTTCAGAGGTAAGTCTACTTTCCTAATTTAAAATTGTAGTGGGGTCATGCAAAACAAGAAATATTGAACACACATATTTACACTGCCTTTCTATTGAAGGTCCACTACAGTAACAGTAAGGGATGAAATAGGCATAAACACACAAGTACAAAGAAAACGTGAGAGGAGACAAGAAAAATAAAATTTTAGAGGCTGGAAAACACATGGTGACTGATGTAGAAACCTGAGAAATATAGATGTAAGCTGGTGGTGAATAGGAGGCACAGATTCACACAGAAAAGCAAACATAATCTTCATGAAAAGAAATTACACCTTTAAACACTACCCCTCACAACTTGCACCTGAGGGTATGCCAGCCCTCTACCTTAAAGAAGACTGGATCTTTGAGCTTTATGGCAGTCAAGCCACAGGGACTCTGTGTTCAGGGTGCTCAGGAATTCTGATGGTAGGGGTCCAATACCAAAGAGTGTAATCATGTGAAAATGTATATACTGAACATTGACAAATGTAAGTCCCCTTCCTCATCTCTAATGAGTCAGACTTAAACCTCCTCTACCCACCCACCTACCCACAACCACCAAGTAGTTGTTTCAAAACAAAGTAATTTGGAAGAAACCAGCAAAGGGAGAGGGGAACCTTATAAATAAGAAGAAAGTTTCAATCCATAAAATAAGAATAATAGCAAATAAGGATGGTGCTGAAAACAAAACGGATTCTCTGTGAAGTGAAAATTATGCTAGAAAGAGTAAAAAAAAAAAAAAAAAAAAAAGTCATCCTAGATGTAGAAGATGTCCCAGATGTCAAATGAAAGGCATAAAAGAAAAGAAGTTGGAAAACAGGAAAATTAAAAAATATAATAATTCAAAGTTCTGTCATGGAGTTTCAACATCTAAAAATAGTGATTTCAGAAAGACTGAACAAGTAAAATAAAGGAGAAGGTAACTAACAATGAAAAGATGAAGGAACAGATGGAGAGCACAAGTTTCCAAACCAGAATTTGTGGTGGAGGATTTAGGAATTAGTTATATAGGAATAGAGAAACTAATCAAATAAAGAGAAAAAAAGGCAGTTATTAACACCACAGAAAATAAAAATTGTTTGGCTTGGTAAGCCTATAGAACCTTTCCCTTGTAAAAGCATACCTGAATAATACTGATAAAATTAATAGTGATCCTCAAACATTATAATAAGACTATTTTTTCCTTAGAATTTAAAAGTAAAGTTAGTCTCCAAGGTCAAGTGAATCATTGAACAAAGAGGTTTTATTTTTAAAACCAACATATAAGGATATAGATTTTTAGGTGCAAAAATAATTTAAGCCCAATATTAAAATTATTCTGTCAACATGATAGCTTCCAAAGGTGGGTGCCTCTTACAAAGTTACAAACCAGTTTAACCCACTTTTTTTCTATTTTTATGCTCATGCAATTATACTTTATATAGAAACAATTATGTGCCCACACATGAATTTGGTTAAAAGCTCAAAGGAAAGGCACATTACGCAATATGAGGGTAATTCTTTATATCTAGAATTTGTTTCTTTTCCAAAAGACTTGCAAGTTTTTAATCTATTTTCCCATAGAATATGTTTTTGTACTTTGCATAATATGTTATTGATATGAAAATATTATTATGGAAATTGTTTTTAAAGATTAGAAAGTATATGTTTTAAAAGGCATTTAAGCCAGAATTCATTTAACTCACAATTTTTTACTGTTTTATGTAGTTCAAGACCTACTTAATAAACCACAAGGGCAGAGGTGAAAATCATTTGCTTGGAGTTTTTGACATCTAATATTATTATACTTTGTTATACTTTCTTCTTTTCTCCACAAAAGAAACAATAATCTAAACAAAGAAAGGCAGCTTTTCAAAATAAAAAGAGCACCTATACAGCAGGTCAGAAATCATACATTTCAGTCACAGATAGCTAAACTGGTGGTATAATTAATAACCAGTCTCTCTGGGCTTTAATTTTTTCATTGACAATGTAGGAAGGTTAACTAGATGATATTTGAGGACTTTTCAATATTAAATTTCAGTGGTTCTAAGATTAATACTAGACAGAGCAGTGACTTTAACATACAGGGTAGTCCTCATTATCTGCATGTCAATTATGTATTTTTCTGGACATTTTCCTACTGATTTCTTTTTAGTGATATATTTTCAGTAACTGTAAGCTAACTTAAAGTTATTCTAGCTAAGTCATTAATAATTTGATAAACACTAACCCAAATGTGAATGCCACATTTATACTTTAAAATAAAAGTATAAATTTAGTACTATTTGATGCCTTCAATAATTCACATTATCTTCCTCTTGTCAAGCACCCATAGACTTCAATACAGTTCCATTTAACTAGCATTTATTGAGCGTCTATCTTTTGAAAAACACACATATATAAGTGGTAGGTGCTAGAGTGGGAAGTTTATACACAGTGCAATGGTACAAGGAAGGAGAGTAAAATAATCTGATTAGAGATGGCAAGAGGACTCATGATGTGACCTAGGTTTCAAGTGTAGACTGGACTGGATCTGATATACACTGGGAAAGATATACACCCCTAGCAAATGCACATTATAAGCAAAGGCATGAAGGTAGAAAAGTTCAGGGTTTGTCTGATGATTAAAAAGTAGATTCATATGACTGGGACTTTTTTGTGCAGGTCATAGCCAAAGGCAAGACTGGCCAAGTAGGTTGGGGTCAAATTGTGGAGCCAGATGAGTTTATGGATGCTAAGTTAAGGGCTTACTTTGATGTATTATTCAGTAGGGAACTACCAAAGGGACACATTCTTCCTGAGTCAGAAGAAGAGGAAAGAACAGGTATAGAAGTTGACAAGTTTTAGGTAACATGAGAGGAAGTTACAAGAATTTACAGCTAATGAGTGAGATGATGATTAATTAGGTAGGTGTTTGAAGCAACAAAGCATCTGAATGAACTTTTAACTAGGAGAAGTCAATGACCAGAGAAACACTGAAGGCACTGAAGGCCAGCTGAGGTTTTGAGAAGAGTTCTAATCCACAGAATTATATTATTATTTCATAAAATTTCTGGCAGCTCAGTATATGAGCAAATAAACTGGATGTTCAAAACTAAGTGAGAAGGAATGATTGACCTCACGAATTATGGGGTCAGTCTACATTTGAAGGGGTGGGAGGCCCAAAAGCAGCAAGCAAGTTCAGGAGGAAGTGAAGCGGTCAAGGGGCAAGAATTCTTAACTTACTTTTATTTCATTTAACAGTCACATAAATGTGAAGCAATTTATGTGAGCAAATATTGGTTCATTTAATTCTCATAGCAAACATACAAGATAGACATTATTATGATCCCAATTTTACAGCTGGGGAAGCTGAGGCCTGAGAGGTTTTAAAAATGTGCCTGGGTCACTCAGATAGTAAGGGTCAAAGCTAAGATTCATTCAATTAGTGAAATGAAGAGTCCAGGCTCTCGAGTACTGTGCTATGCTATATTTAAATTCAAAGTAGGAAACTAAGAAGTTAAGTGAGCATAGGCTGTGGTCAAAGTAAACTACTAGAATTTAAATTTATAGAATAAGAGCGGTCTTTGGGAATTAAAAGACTTGGGGTATTGCAACAAAAGTGGGTGACTGAATTAGAATGGAGTTGAGGTCACAGAATTTGAGGAATCTAAGGAGACTCAAAGAGGGATGTATTGAATGACTCTCACTAAAGTACTGTAGTGGGCTTAAGGTGAAGAGGGCAAACCAGACCTGGTACAGTGTTCTTATCTATGCACCTCGATGGTTGGTAACTTCCACCAGCAAGGAGACATAAAAATAGAATTCCTCCACAACTTCAGGACACACACACATGCGTGCACACATACTTTCCAAGGGTTTGTGGGAACAGGTAAATAAATACCTTCTACTTGACGGGGCCTCAGAACTGGCAAAGACCACAGAGAGGCATTAGGATTGAGTCAAAGATTGAGTGAAGGAAAGCAAGTTGAAGAAATGGCATATAATCAGTGGAAAGTTCAAAAGCTTTTGTTTGTTAGTTTCCTTTCAATGAAAAAAAAAAAAAAAAGCTTTATTCTAAACATTTTGTAAATGCCTGGCAGAAAAGAGAGGTGGGGGAAATTAGAAGTGGCAGTAAGCACTGAATAGATTTATAAAACATTGTTTTTTGGGGAAAAAACATTTAAAACATGTCATTAATTTATCTAATAACCCAGGTAAAAGAACGTATCAAATAATGCCACCATCAATTCCAAGACCAATTGTAGTTTCAGATGAATTATGTGTGTGTGTGTGTTTTCATTGGACTGAAGGAATTGCATAAACCAATGCTTCTCAAAATGTGGTCCCTGCAACACCAGCATGACCTGAAATGAAAACTCTGAAGTCCCATTCCAGGCTTGCTGAATCACATATACTCAAGTTGGGGCAGAGCAAGCTGTGTGTTCATAAGCCCTGCAGGTGATTCTTATGTGCGATAAAGTTCAAGAACCTCTGGCCTAAGACAACATGTCTGTACTCCTTTCTGCTTAGCTGCTTAGAAACTGAGATTCAAAAACATCGCTCACCTGCAAAAGTTAACTATATTAGGTGCTTGATTATATCTACTTCTGTGTTAATTTTAATTATTTTCTTCTTTTCTTTCCTCTAGTATATATTATGTTTAATAAGTCATAACCATCTTGGAAATATATATTAAATTAACAACCATTAAATTTCTTTTAAGACATTGAAAAAATTTTTAGAATCTATAACTATAATATACTGTATGAATGTTAGGAATTTGGAAATGTGCAATTGTAGAAGGGAAAAATGTATAAGTACATGGCTAAGAAAGTGGGCGAAAGAAATGGATTCTGATTTAACTGATGTAGGAAAAAGCCAGGCACTGGCATTTAAAAAATAAACAAACAAACAAAAAAACAAAAAAACACAAGCTCCAGATGAGTAAGGAAAAAGCCAGGCACTGGCATTTAAAAAACAAACCAACAAACACAAGCTCCAGATGAGTAAGGACCAGTTTAAGGTCCTCCAAACTTGAGGATAGTAGAGAAGAAAACTAGAACATAGCTAGAACCTTAATGAGTTTCTGAAATTGAAATGCATTTTCTTTCAAGAGTCTGGTGAAAATCACAGAAGTAATGCCAGATGGTAACAAGTCTGTCTATGAGGAAAGTCTAAAGAAATGGTTGAGAAAAAAGAAAATGCAACTGAATGGTATAAGCTCGAAAAAGAGCTGGAAAACTTAAAGAACCGAGGGAAGGGGATTGATAACACTAGAGAGAGGTAAGTGGCAGGTAAGGTTCAACTTGATTCATCAAGTGTTTCTGAATCACTCGTGGGTTAACATTCTGCCTGGCAACTGTGGACAAAGACTGCTGAGACACAGATTCAAATTGAGAACTTACAACATTACCTCTTAGGAATTCTACCTTAGAAACAAAATATTTGCAGTTGACCTAAAAATAATTAAACTGGATCACAAAGACCATGTTGGGGAGAAGTAATGGTGCTTTTATTTATTCTCAGACCTGGAACAGAATCTTTATATTTTTAAAATCATCCCAAACACAGTCCTAATAACACCTGAGAAAACTTTCTCTCTGGCCATTACTTCAATAGAAATTCACTAAACATTAATATTTATTTTGGAATGAGAGAGATTTCTGTAGGTTCTTAGGAATACAAATAATTCTTGAAATGCAAATATTCAACATTTAGAACTAATAAATATGTATTTAAAGAATGATGTTAATATGGTTTATTCATAACTTAAGCAGGTGTTACTATTAAATAATCATATTATATTAAATTCTTTATTAGTAAGAGAAATATTATTGAAAGTTACTGTTAAACTAAACATGCTACCCAATCATAGTTCTGAGGTGTCACAATATTCTACATTTACTTTAGAAATGTCAAATTTAGGATTCATTATCTTTACTATCATTTCAGTAGCAAAAAAATTTAATTCATTTTAATGATATCTAATACAATCAGGTTAATCAGCTTATTGAACAAACCACCAGCTCTGTATTTAGCAAGGGCTTTGGAGATAGAATAGATTATTAAATGATTGGGTTTTCAGTAAAGGTTTGAAAAGTATTTTCTTGCCTTGCAATGAGTACAGTTTGCCACCAGAGAGAGCTCAGTCACTGTATGTTATTAAAGAGCACTTATTTCCTTTCAACTAGATTGAAATTCTCTATCTGAAATGCCTGCTACATGGTAAAAGAAAAAAAAGCTATTGTTTAATTATTTATAATATTCAGAGTCAACTTCTAGAAATGAAACTCTCATGCTTGGCATTTAAGAAATTATTTGTCCCTGGCAACGAAAGTCAGTGCAGAAGGTTTCAAGGAAGATTTCCAGAGAGAAAGGCTCAGGTTGCCTATGGATAATGAACCCTTTTTCTGCCTAATGGGAAGACCTCCTACACACTAGAAATAAGTGTATTTTCAAAACAACACAAAGGATACTATTCAATATTGACTGGCTACCAAACTGAGCAAATTCAAAAAAAAAACCCATCAGTTGATAAACATGCTCAAGAAATACTCAGTAATAAATGGACCTTGATCAATAATAACCTAAAATTGATAGATTCTTAATACCTTTTGTCTGATTTTCAACTGGAGGATTTTTTATTATTATTAACCAAGGTCACTTTATTTAATAAGAATTTAAACAACCATAGTATATACAATTTTAAGTTTGTCAATATCCAGTCCTATCCCCCACCCCAACCATGATAAGTAAACTAAATGAAGAAACACGTACACTCCAGTTTATCCTCAGGTCTTCCTCTTTCAAGGAGAGACAGGTAACAGACAATATCCTTCAGGTGGATTACTTCTGGGGAACACGTATTTGCTGGAGAAGTACGGGGAGAGGTGATGGCACCTTTATTCATTCTCAGACCTGGAAAAAAAGATCTGTCTTCATATACTTAAAAATATTCACAGTGCTCTCAAACAAAAACCAGCAAAGGAAATAGAGAGATAATGCCTAGACCATGTAGAGAAGCTGTATATTTCTTAGGCGTAAAATAACCAAATTCTCCGGTCTCTAGTATAACAGAGACAGACATTCTATGATTCTTTTAAGTAATGGGGAGTTCTTTGGGATTTGGGGACATAGCGACTGCTCCGACTACTCACTGGATGGTGTTTGGGCCAGAATTCTATTGCCCAGCGTTAGTTGGTAGACAGATTTCAAAGCATGAAGAACTACTTTCCTATTCCACTTTTCTCTGCCTTAGGCAGTGACAGCTGTAAATCAGCTGGGAAGACTGAAAAATGGTCTTTCACAAAAAACTGAAGAAATGTGAGTCTGTCACAAAGTGATTTATATATTGATGGTCAGGAATCATTCATACATAAAAACATGTATTTATGTCAAACAGTTGCCAGCACCATGAATAAGACATCCTTTTTGCCATCAAGGAATTTGCCCAGGAATAAGAGAGAAAGAGAACATAAACAAAAATCTGGATAAACATGACAGATTTAATTAGAGAGGTAAGAACATACAACTGTAGTTTGGTTTTAATATGGTCCATACTTTATTTATTACATCCATTCATTGTGTCTATTCCAAGACAAGGGTAGAGAACTTGAATATCTGTTCACAACAGCTGATGACTGCAGATTATCTGGCTGATGATAATTAAAGCGAAACTCTTTCACAATAAATAGTTCCATCTTACAGAGAAGTCTCTGAAACCAGATCATATGTATCTGACAAGACCTCAAGGTAAACCCCGATTATCCTCTGAGGTCTATTTGGCCGTATAAAAGGTATGTGGGTGAGATGGCTAATGGGCTGAATGGCTACTTGATTCCTAATCAACCAGGAGTTACTGGAATGTAGGGAATAATCTTAACCAAATACAGTTTGACAAGCCTGTCATTCATCTGTCATTCATCAGCATACCTCCACCTGACCACATCTCTTGCTCTGGTCTATCTCTTTCCATGTATAACTTTGATTGAACACCTGTGATTTCCTTCAGCCATTTCAAGATATCCAGGAGTATAATTTAATGCATTCTGAAAAGTCAGCAGTTAATTAGTTTAGTAGTCACAATGTTACTACTAATAAAATATACCATTTATTGAATGTACACTATGTGGCAGGAACCGTGCTGGGCACTTGAACATGTATCATTTCACTTAATTCTCCCATTAACCCTATGAGGGGAGATTGCATTAATCCCATTTTACAGATGAGAAACAGGCTTAGTGAGATTAACTGCCCAGAGTTTCATAACTAGCAACTTTATCCTTTTTATTCTACACTAACAGCTTATAGAATATTTTTGTTCAAGGCCAATAGTAAGGAAAAGTAAGAAAAACAGTTTACATCTTAATCCAGCACAAATAACACACACACATACACACACACAAGTAGGTTTCATAACTGTGCCAATGTTTTCTGTGTTAACCTATTCTCTTCTTTTCTATTCCATTCTTAAAATTCTGTCAAAGACCCCTTAAACTGAATTCATTACCCACCATGGGCCACAATTCACAGTTTGAAAAACAATGCTTTACATCTTTCATTTTTTTACCAAAGTCTTCTTTATTTCAAATGCATCTCTGTGCTTCACATTAATTCCACTTCTGTTTATAGCTATTGAAAAAGATATATATATATATATATATATATATATATATATATACACATATTATAAATGGATTTCCTCCCTTAGCAAAAGTGTCACTGTATATCTGATACAAACTAACACAGTCACTTTTATAAACCAAAGGCAGAGAACAGAAGACAATCCTGAGCTTTGAAAAGAAAATACCTGACTAATTCTAACTAATCATCTAAAGCCTAGCCAGCTGCAGAAATAAGCAGTTTCAACTTGTGATAAAAGACATTTTGGCACTGATCCTTCACATGACCATAACTTCCAGACTCGGAGAACACAGCCCTTGAATTATGGTTGGATAAACTATGACCTAACTCATCCTGCCTGATGAGCTAATCCTCTCTTCTATGCTCCCCGCTTATGGTACTGAAATGATTTAATCAGCTTGATTTAACTCTTTTATACAAAAACTCAGCATAAAACAAGAATAAAAAGCATGTATCATCACATTCATTTGGAAGAATGCCAAAAGGTATACGTTTTCACTTATATATGTTCACTTATGATCATTTGTATATATAAAATGAAGGTTATGGTATTTCATTGTCAATTTTCATAATACTAAACACAAACATTTGGAAAATATGAGTATCATAATTTTCTGTTTGCCTTTCCTGTATGTAATGTACATATTGAATATGAACATTAATGTATTATTTCAACTTAACACTACTTTTAAACAAGAAACTTGTTACTATACTAAAATTATTTTGTTTGATAAAATGAGTTGACTATTTGCCATTTTCTGTTCATGATACGTTGTAAACAAAAAGTTGTATCATGCATTGAATTGTGTCATAGTTTAACATTTAAAAGAATTTAAAGGTTATTTAAAAAAGGAATTATGGGCATATATGACAACACACAATGAAAAACTAATCACTTTTTCCTTAAGTCCAATTTCAGCTAAATTTGAGAGGTAAAACATATACTTTTCGCAATGATTTATAGGGTGCATCAGAGGAAAAAAAAAAAATGTCAATGACCTTTTCCACAATTACTTTACAACAAAAAAATTATAGAGCTGGACCACTAAATCTTGACGTGTTACATTGAAAAAGCTCATAGGTTTGTTCCTGCTCCTAACCCCCTACCCTAGATCAGCCCACTTTCTCTTAAGTGGTGAAAATGTTTCCTTATATTTTCATTTAATATTTTGAAAGCAGGCCCTAGGGCCTCAATCTGTCTTCACAGAGGTTGTTTTTACACCCTATTCTACCCTTTCGAAATTTTTTTTTTTCCCTGTCCCTAAACTTGGCTGTAGCTCTTTACCAGTATTTATCTCCCTCTAGGAAAGTTCACTTCCCTGAAGAAAAGTCCTTTTCCTTTTAAGCGGTTTGTGCTAAGGCTTATACAGGACACACACGAGACCATGCAAATGGCAAACAGGACATAGCAAGCCTGGTTTCTTGGTTGCAGCTCCTCAAGGAAACGAGATGGTAAATGGAATCCTACACTTCTCTTTAGCAATAATAGCCTCTGAAGAAGAGGTTCAAAAGTCTACTTCCCTTGGGACTTCCCTGGTGGTGCAGTGGTTAAGAATCCATCTGCCAATGCAGGGGACACGGGTTCGAGCCCTGGTCCGGGCAGATCCTACATGCCCCAGAGCAACTAAATCCATGTGCCACAACTACTGAGCCTGTGCTCTAGAGCCTGCAAGCCACAACTACTGAGCCCACATGCTGCAAACACTTAAGCCCACGTGTCTAGATCCCATGCTCCGCAACAAGAGAAGCCACCGCAATGAGAAGCCCACGCACTGGAATGAAACGTAGCCCACGCTCGCCACAACTAGAGGAAGCCCCTGCACAGCAATGAAGACCCAACACAGCCATAAATAAATAAATAAATAATAAATTAATTAATTAATTTAAAGAAAAAGTCTACTTCCCTTTAACAAACTCCATTTTAACCCATCCAAGCATCGGTGAAACTCTCTCTTTAGAATTGGAACTGCACATGAAGCTAGGTAAAACACAATGTGGTTTTTCTTTGCCTCAAGTGGTCAATATTTAGCTCTGAAGATCATGTGACTGACATCCAAATTTGCAGGTTCTCTGACTTGCCCAAGGCTATGCTTCTTTAAATATTTCCCCACAAAAGTGATGCATATATACCTATACACATATAATATATATTACAAGGTACAACAAAGTACAAAATAAAGTGAAAAATAGGCAAAGTAATTAGAGTCTATTAGTTTTATTAGGAATAATTATCTTGTACTTCGATGGCATTTTTCTGTTTTTATGATGATTATATATATATAAACATTATTCTCTTCAAAGTTTTAACTACAAAAAGACTTAGCGTTAGTCAAACTGAATATTGCCTACGATTATCATATTCTTCAAGCACACGATTTTCATTGTATTCCAATACAGACACTCCATTTCTTAAAACAATGACCTAAAAAGTTTTATTCTAATAGATACTTTTAATTCTAGTCTCAAGGTTCAATTGTTAGCAAATCAGTTCTGGGTACATGTTCAATTACTGCCTCTGCTCCAGTTTATTTTATTTTCAAACACTTGCATTCCAGATAATGAAAATGGTAGCATTATCTCCATCATTTCCCTTCATCTATTAAAATGAAATATTCAAAACTGTTATTATTATTATGAAATAATGACATGAATTAACATTCTAAACTTATAAGGCAATAAAACACTCTGGTAATTTGGTTTTTCCATTTTTTTTTATACTGGTTCAATTTGCAGAAATTTAACAGGCTTATGAAGCAATTTGTCACGTAGTGTAGTCACATATCATACTTCCAATATTCATATTAATAGTCATGATGAGTAGCACAGATAACCAAGAATAACAACAGTTGCTTCATATTATCACACATTTCATGATTTTTAGACTTAACCTTCTAACTATGTTTGTCTTAAAATAATATAATTAAAATAAAAATTTTTTATGCTTACACAAACCTGCAGCAAGATGAGATAGACTGCGTAAACTAGATTGTGATTCCTCATAAAATGAGGACAGGCAATGGAAACAGTCCTTGACAAGAGACTAGGGTCAGCAAAATCCCTCTAAGAACATCATATGGGTTTCATCTTTTTGGCCCCTGGCAAAAACCTGAAACAAGCAATTATAAGGAACAGGGTTTGAAGCAGGTCTTTGGGGGTGATGTCCTAGGAGCAGAACAAACTCTGCAAAAGAGCAAGGATAACATTCCTGGCTGTGTGCACTGACCCTGCAATTCCATTTGTGAGAGAAAAGGGTGGAAAGTCAGAGAGTAAACTACTGATAGTCACATAGCAATCCCAGGAGTTAAGAGTTGAAGACAGGTCATCTAACTCCAATCTTTGAGCTCTTTTCAAAAGCAGTAAAAACAAGACTTGCTCTATCAGTCCTGTCCAGTAGAATATTCTTCAATGATAGAAACGTTCTATGTACACATTGTTCAATATAGTAGTATTAACCACATATGGTTGTTGAACACGTGAAATGTGGCTGGCGTTTGACTGGAGAACTGAATTGTTTTAATTGATTGTTAACTAACTTAAATTTAGATTTCAAAGTTACATTGGGCTGGTGGCAACCATAATGCAGGTGAAACACTGTCTACAGGCAGAGAATTGAGAGTTGGTTGAATTACTCTGTTTCGTGACTATACCTAAGCATGGGAATTAAACCACCACATATGAAAAGAAGACATGCTACCAAAATTTCTATATTTGTTACATTAAAAAGAAATCCCAATAATACTCCTTAAATTTGACTGTACTCTTTCAGGATGTATGGCATCTTAGTGGAAAAAAAAAAAACTATATTGAATTTGACCTTTATCCTGTGTTTGCAAACTAAAACACAGGAAAATGATCTGTTTAATTAATAATGGGGGGGGACTAGAAGAAGATGGCGGAAGAGTAAGACGCGAAGATCACCTTCCTTCCCACAGATACATTAGAAATACATCTACACGTGAAACTGCTCCTACAGAACACCCACTGAACGCTGGCAGAAAACGTCACACCTCCCAAAAGCCGTGTGGATGAAAGGCTCTTGGTGCTCCAGCCAGGCATCAGGGCTGTGCTTCTGAGGTGGGAGAGCCAACTTCAGGACACTGGTCCACAAGAGACCTCCCAGCTCCACATAATACCAAACGGCGAAAATCTCTCAGAGATCTCCATCTCAACATCAAGACCCAGCTTCACTCAACGACCAGCAAGCTACAGTGCTGGACACCCTATGCCAAACAACTAGCAAGACAGGAACACAGCCCCATCCATTAGCAGAGAGGCTGCCTAAAATCATAATAAGGCCACAGACACCCCAAAACACACCACCAGACGTGGACGTGCCCACCAGAAAGACAAGATCCAGCCTCATCCACCAGAACACAGGCACTAGTCCCCTCCACCAGGAAGCCTACACAACCCACTGAACCAACCTTAGCCACTGGGGACAGATACCAAAAACAACGGGAACTACGAACCTTCAGCCTGTGAAAAGGAGACCCCAAACACAGTAAGATAAGCAAAATGAGATGACAGAAAAACACACAGCAGATGAAGGAGCAGGGTCAAAACACACCAGACCTAACAAATGAAGAGGAAATAGGTAGTCTACCTGAAAAAGAATTCAGAATAATGATAGTAAGGATGATCCAAAATCTTGGAAATAGAATAGACAAAATGCAAGAAACATTTACCAAGGACGTAGAAGAACTAAAGAGGAACCAAGCAACGATGAAAAACACAATAAATGAAATAAAAAATATTCTAGATGGGATCAATAGCAGAATAACTGAGGCAGAAGAACGGATAAGTGACCTGGAATATAAAATGGTGGAAATAACTACTGCAGAGCAGGATAAAGAAAAAAGAATGAAAAGAACTGAGGACAGTCTCAGAGACCTCTGGGACAACATTAAACGCACCAACATTCGAATTATAGGGGTCCCAGAAGAAGAAGAGAAAAAGAAAGGGACTGAGAAAATATTTGAAGAGATTATAGTTGAAAACTTCCCTAATATGGGAAAGGAAATAGTTAATCAAGTCCTGGAAGCACAGAGAGTCCCATACAGGATAAATCCAAGGAGAAACACGCCAAGACACATATTAAACAAACTGTCAAAAATTAAATATAAAGAAAACATATTAAAAGCAGCAAGGGAAAAACAACAAATAACACACAAGGGAATCCCCATAAGGTTAACAGCTGATCTTTCAGCAGAAACTCTGCAAGCCAGAAGGGAGTGGCAGGATATACTTAAAGTGATGAAGGAGAAAAACCTACAACCAAGATTAATCTACCCAGCAAGGATCTCATTCAGATTTGATGGAGAAATTAAAACCTTTACAGACAAGCAAAAGCTGAGAGAGTTCAGCACCACCAAACCAGCTTTACAACAAATGCTAAAGGAACTTCTCTAGGCAAGAAACACAAGAGAAGGAAAACACCTACAATAACAAACCCAAAACATTTTAGAAAATGGGAATAGGAACATACATATCGATAATTACCTTACATGTAAATGGGTTATATGCTCTAACCAAAAGACATAGACTGGCTGAATGGATCCAAAAACAAGACCTGTACATATGCTGTCTACAAGAGACCCACTTCAGACCTAGGGACACATACAGACTGAAAGTGAGGGGATGGAAAAAGATATTCCATGCAAATGGAAATCAAAAGAAAGCTGGAGTAGCAATTCTCATATCAGACGAAATAGACTTTAAAATAAAGACTATTAAAAGAGACAAAGGACACTATATAATGATCAAGGGATCAATCCAAGAGGAAGGTATAACAATTGTAAATATTTATGCACCCAACATAGGAGCACCTCAATACATAAGGCAAATACTAACAGCCATAAAAGAGGAAATCGACAGCAACACAATCATAGTAGGGGACTTTAACACACCACTTTCACCAATGGACAGATCATCCAAGATGAAAATAAATAAGGAAACACAAGCTTTAAATGATACATTAAACAAGATGGACTTAATTGATATTTATAGGACATTCCACCCAAAAACAGCAGAATACACATTTTTCTCAAGTGCTCATGGAACATTCTCCAGGATAGATCATATCTTGGGTCACAAATCAAGCCTTGGTAAATTTAAGAAAATTGAAATTGATCAAGTATCTTTTCCGACCACAATGCTATGAGACTAGATATCAATTACAGGAAAAGATTTGTAAAAAATACAAACACATAGAGGCTACACAATACACTACTTAATAACAAAGTGATCACTGAAGAAATCAAAGGGGAAATCAAAAAATACCTAGAAACAAATGACAATGGAGACACGACGACCCAAAACCTATGGGACGCAGCAAAAGCAGTGCTAAGAGGGAAGTTTATAGCAATACAAGCCTACCTCAAGAAACAGGAAACATCTCGAATAAACAACCTAACCTTGCACCTGAAGCAATTAGAGAAAGAAGAACAAAAAAACCCCAAAGCTAGCAGAAGGAAAGAAATCATAAAGATCAGGTCAGAAATAAATGAAAAAGAAATGAAGGAAACAATAGCAAAAATCAAACTAAAAGCTGGTTCTTTGAGAAGGTAAACAAAATTGATAAAACATTAGCCAGAGTCAGAAAGAGAAAAACAAATACAGTATGCTAACACATATATACGGAATCTAAGGGAAAAAAAAGCCATGAAGAACCTAGTGGCAAGATGGGAATAAAGACACAGACCTACTAGAGAATGGACTTGAGGATATGGGGAGGGGGTGGGGTGAGATGTGACAGGGTGAGAGAGTGTCATGGACATATATACACTACCAAATGTAAAATAGATAGCTAGTGGGAAGCAGCCGCATAGCACAGGGAGATCAGCTCGGTGCTTTGTGACCACCTGGAGGGGTGGGATGGGGAGGGTGGGAGGGAGGGAGATGCAAGAGGGAAGAGATATGGGAACATATTGTATATGTATAACTGATTAACTTTGTTATAAAGCAGAAGCTAACACACCATTGTAAGGCAATTATACTTCAATAAAGATGTTTAAAAAAAAAAAAAAAAAAAACATTAGCCAGACTCATCAAGAGAAAAAGGGAGAAGACTCAAATCAATAGAATTAGAACTGAAAAAGGAGAAGTAACCACTGACACTGCAGAAACACAAATGATCATGAGAGATTACTACAAGCAACTCTATGCCAATAAAATGGACAACCTGGAAGAAATGGACAGATTCTTAGAAATGCACAACCTGCCAAGACTGAAACAGGAAGAAATAGAAATTATGAACAGACCAATCACAAGCACTGAAATTAAAACTGCGATTAAAAATCTTCCAACAAACAAAAGCCCAGGACCACATGGCTTCACAGGCGAATTCTATCAAACATTTAGAGAAGAGCTAACACCTATCCTTCTCAAACTCTTCCAAAATATTGCAGAGGGAGGAACACTCCCAAACTCATTCTACGAGGCCACCATCACCCTGATACCAAAACCAGACAAAGATGTCACAAAGAAAGAAAACTACAGGCCAATATCACTGATGAACCTAGACGCAAAAATCCTCAACAAAATACTAGCAAACAGAATCCAACAGCACATTAAAAGGATCATACACCATGATCAAGTGGGGTTTATCCCAGGAATGCAAGGATTCTTCAATATACGCAAATCAATCAACGTGATACACCATATTAACAAATTGAAGGAGAAAAACCATATGATCATCTCAATAGATGCAGAGAAAGCTTTCGACAAAATTCAACACCCATTTATGATAAAAGCCCTGCAGAAAGTAGGCATAGAGGGAACTTTCTTCAACATAATAAAGGCCATATATGACAAACCCACAGCCAACATCGTCCTCAATGGTGAAAAACTGAAACCATTTCCACTAAGATCAGGAACAAGACAAGGTTGCCCACTCTCACCACTATTATTCAACATAGTTTTGGAAGTGTTAGTCACAGCAATCAGAGAAAAAAAAGAAATAAAAGGAATCCAAATCGGAAAAGAAGAAGTAAAGCTGTCACTGTTTGCAGATGACATGATACTATACATAGAGAATCCTAAAGATGCTACCAGAAAACTACTAGAGCTAATCAATGCATTTGGTAAAGTAGCAGGATACAAAATTAATGCACAGAAATCTCTTGCATTTCTATACACTAATGACGAAAAATGTGAAAGTGAAATTAAGAAAACACTCCCATTTACCATTGCAACAAAAAGAATAAAATATCTAGGAATAAACCTACCTAAGGAGACAAAAGACCTATATGCAGAAAATTATAAGACACTGATGAAAGAAATTAAAGATGATACAAATAGATGGAGAGATATACCATGTTCTTGGATTGGAAGAATCAACATTGTGAAAGTGACTCTACTACCCAAAGCAATCTACAGATTCAATGCAATCCCTATCAAACTACCACTGGCATTTTTCACAGAACTAGAACAAAAAATTTCACAATTTGTATGGAAACACAAAAGACCCTGAATAGCCAAAGCAATCTTGAGAACGAAAAATGGAGCTGGAGGAATCAGGCGCCCTGACTTCAGAATATATTACAAAGCTACAGTAATCAAGACAGTTTCGTACTGGCACAAAAACAGAAATATAGATCAATGGAACAGGATAGAAAGCCCAGAGATAAACCCACACACATATGGTCACCTTATCTTTGATAAAGGAGGCAAGCATATACAGTGGAGAAAAGACAGCCTCTTCAATAAGTGGTGCTGGGAAAACTGGACAGGTACATGTAAAAGTATGAAATTAGAACACTCCCTGACACCATACATAAAAATAAACTCAAAATGGATTAAAGACCTAAGTGTAAGGCCAGACACTATCAAACTCTTAGAGGAAAACATAGGCAGAACACTCTATGACATAAATCACAGCAGGATTCTTTTTGACCCAGCTCCTAGAGAAATGGAAATAAAAACACAAATAAACAAATGGGACCTAATGAAACTTAAAAGCTTTTGCACAGCAAAGGAAACCATAAACAAGACCAAAAGACAACCATCAGAATGGGAGAAAATATTTGCAAATGAAGCAACTGACAAAGGATTAATCTCCAAGATTTACAAGCAGCTCATGCAGCTCAATAACAAAAAAACAAACAACCCAATCCAAAAATGGGCAGAAGACCTAAATAGACATTTCTCCAAAGAAGATATACAGATGGCCTACAGACACATGAAAGAATGCTCAACATCATTAATCATTAGAGAAATGCAAATCAAAACTACAATGAGATATCATCTCACACCGGTCAGAATGGCCATCATCAAAAAATCTAGAAACAATAAATGCTGGAGAGGGTGTGGAGGAAAGGGAACACTCTTGCACTGTTGGTGGGAATGTAAATTGATACAGCCACTATGGAGAACAGTATGGAAGTTCCTTAAAAAACTACAAATAGAACTACCATACGACCCAGCAATCCCACTACTGGGCATATACCCTGAGAAAACCATAGTTCAAAAAGAGTCATGTACCAAAATGTTCATTGCAGCTCTATTTACAATAGCCAGGACATGGAAGCAACCTAAGTGTCCATTATCGGATGAATGGATAAAGAAGATGTGGCACATATATAAAATGGAATATTACTCAGCCATAAAAAGAAATGAAATGGAGGTATTTGTAATGAGGTGGATGGAGTTAGAGTCTGTCATACAGAGTGAAGTAAGTCAGAAAGAGAAAAACAAATACAGTATGCTAACACATATTTATGGAATCTAAGGGAAAAAAAAAAGGCCATGAAGAACCTAGTGGCAAGACGGGAATAAAGACACAGACCTCCGAGAGAATGGACTTGGGGATACGGGGAGGGGGAAGGGTAAGCTGTGACAAAGTGAGAGAGTGGCATGGACATATATACACTACCAAATGTAAAATAGATAGCTAGTGGGAAGCAGCCGCATAGCACAGGGAGATCAGCTCGGTGCTTTGTGACCACCTAGAGGGGTGGGATGGGGAGGGTGGGAGGGAGGGAGATGCAAGAGGGAAGAGATATGGGAACATATGTATATGTATAACTGATTGACTTTGTTATAAAGCAGAAACTAACACACCATTGTAAAGCAATTATACTTCAATTAACATGTTTAAAAAAATAAATAAATAAAATAATGGTAAAAGTTGGCATTCCTAAGGTACCTAATACATTATGTTTTTGAGTCCCACAATACCCAGTAAGATCGATATACTTCTTATCTCCATTTCGCTTTCAAGAAAACAAAGACCAGTTGTGCATCCACAATTCAAAAGGCAGCCTGATGTGGGATTTCATGCTTTAAGTATAATTTTGTGGGGCTACAGAGAGAAAAATAAAGCAGAGAAATCTGTCTCCTGCCTCTCAATAAATGACCTTTTGTTTTAAGGGTCTGGTTTTCAAGACTCTTGAGAGTGCATACATTATTTCATAAACCTTTGGAAGGAAATTAGAAATCCTAGCCATGGCTGAGAGCTCTAAATTCATCTTCCATTCAGATCAGTCCTTGGGCCATCCACTTAATACATGTTTGTGAGAAGCCTGTGGATGTGCTTGCTTGCATGTGTAAACATGCAAACACGAAAATACATATTTACCAAATCTTTACCTGCATTTTCTTATGGGAAATGGATTATGAATGATTTTTCTTTTTGCTTAACTGTGTTTTTTCATAGGTATACAACTAACATATCCTTTATAAACATAAACCTAAATAAATATTAAGGTCCTTTAATATTAGTCATGTGAAACCAGGTTCCAGGCATGTAAAACCAGGTTCCAGGCATTGGAGATAAAGTACTGAACAAAGCAGATGAAAAATCCCATTTTCATAGGGTTTTTGTTCTAGCAGATCAAAGCAAATGCTCAATACCATAGCACATTTTCTAGCTTGCTACTAAGTATTTTTAGAGCATAACACAAATTAAATAATATTATGATTGATTTGAGACTGTAAAGTACTAAATATCATATTGCCCTCATAAGGATCTCAAAAACTGTAAATAAGTATTTGTGAACATATTATGCAACAATCTTAAGATAACACTATCATTTAATATGTAATTATTAAGATGCAATTCAAAATACAAAACCCCTTTATTTTGGGTCAATAAATTTAATAGCAAAAATGAACAGTTTGAAAACCAAAATTTTACTTAGCATATTCAGATAGAAGAACAAAGAAAGCTATATAATCAAGTTCAGTATATTCAAACCCATTTAATAATTAAAGAGGAGATTTGGGAGAAACTTTTCTTTTACCGACAGTAATTTTATCATCAGTGGGGCCTTCAAGTTACGAAGTTTTCCCTGGTTTTAGGGAAGGACTTTTAGGGCTTTCAGTGTTTCAGGATAAAAAATTAATTGGAGTAAAATAATTTGTAGATTACTACTACTAATAATAATGAATAGAAGTCTGAATTTGGTACTATAGAGGCATTAAAAAATGTAAATGGCTGACATACATAAATGCTTATTGGGCAACAGATAGAAATTCTTGTATCTTTATTTCTAGGGCACTTGTATGTAGGTATATAAGCTGCACAGACTATAATTGTTATTATCAATAAAGCATATCAACAGCGATAAAAGCACAAATATATTTGAAATGGCCTACTGTGTGCCAAGAATCTCCGCATCTCATAGTTACATAAGTCTTGTACTCTGTTCAGTTTGTGTTTTTTGGGACCTGGCCTGCCCTTGTTTGTATGGTGGAAACTGAAGTAGCTTATTAGACACAAAAGGCCTATAAAGCTACTTTACACTACACACACACACACACACACACACATTTTTAATATCCTTAAGACAGTACTGATAAGAGTAATACTTTCTTCTCAGCACAGTTAATGAAGTGTGTCTTCTGGCAAGAACACTCAGTAAGGTCATTTGGCAAAAGAATATTTTCCCAAAGGTTTAAGTACTTCATTGCACAATTTTCTGTTCTTAACTTGATTAACTTCCTTATGGACAAAAAGGCATTGTTTCTCCTTTTCTGTCTAAAAAAAGCCATTGTGGTATGACTCTCTGGTTGTACAGACAACATGAAAAGAGCTAAATACCATTACTGATATTGTAGCTTCACATCACAAATTCACTAACCATTGCCACATCAAATGAGCAATGAGAGGGGACCCAAGATAAAGTACCTGAACTTTTTCAGAGATAGTTTTTATTATTCTCAATCTTAAATATCTTTGGAACTTTTTTATATCTTTAGCCTCATCTGCCTTCATGATAGCTGCCACACCACTGACAGTGTAATAGTTTTCTGGCTTACATCCTTTCCATGGCTCTCCAATTTCTTCTGGATAAAATTCAAAACATAGCATGATGGACAACACTCTCCACCATGGGGTCCTGGCTACCCACCTCATCTCTCCTCCAGTCATGTCATCTGTCCCTGCCCAACTGAGTCAAGGCACAGCCCCAGATCTCTCAGGACTCCCCAAAAGTCTACCTTCCTCCACTCTCCGAAGGCAGTCAGGACTCCAATCCTGCCAGGACTGCTCCCCCAACTCTACCTCCAGGCTGTGCCCAATACTTCCAAGGTCATGCCTACTATCTACTCTGGGACCATCAAAAATGACCTCCTTATGACCCTCATCCCAGTTTCAGCTCGTCATGAGAAACCTAGGACTTTCAGTCATCCTCAGCCTTGACCCGCACTTTCTATCTGATTCATTTTTGCCAACAGCATTCATTCCATTTGACGTGCCATAAAATTTTATTTTTAGTAGTCTTTCTCTCACCACTAGAATGTAAATGACTATGGGAGGGGTAGCTCTATTTTGCTCACTGATGTACTCCCAGTAATTTGAATAGTATCTGGCACATTGTAAGTGATCAATAAATACTTTTGAATGCATAAATATTGAATGTCTTAAAGTTTGTGCACTGTCCTTTGATGGGACATGATTTTAATATTTAAACAGAAATTGTATATGTTGCTTTCTCTTCTTGGAACTCCCTTCTAATCCATTCCCACCCATCCCTCCCCCTACCTCTACCTGGATAATTTCAATTTATGGTTAAAATTTCAGTCACATGCTCCTGACACATAGAGCACAGCACTAATTTTATTCTAATAATATTGATAACCTATCTGTTTTTTTCCCTGACTCTAAAGGATCCTCAGGTTTCTTGTGGAATTCCTGGCACATAATGTGTTTTTAAAAATGAATGGTTGGATGCATAAATTAAGGAAATAATAAAACGAATAATTAAATGGTACGACTGGTCAATTCACTACATGATCTGATTTAAACGGTTCCAGGAAAATCTTCTCTTTGTGTGCTATAAAACAACTAATAAGAAATAACAAAAACTCTTACACTGACCTATGGCTAATAAAGGATGCTTCCTATTATAAAGTCAATGTTTTGGACACTGGGGAGCCCAACAGGAATATATAGTATGAGTGTCTGAACCAGTTAATAAATCACATCACATTCTCTTCTAATTGCCATATTCTTAGAGAAAGTAATTGTTTTTAATAACTGCTGTTAATTGCTATCCTATACAAAAAGAAAGACAATTTAGCTGAAGAGGGTTAATTCCAGGAGTTTCTGTGTGACAGCTGTCAAAGGTGGGATTTGGAGAGAGGCAGGGATGTCCCAGCTAATCTACCAGAGGCAGATGGTGCGACTTTAACAAGGGTCACAGGGTTGCTTCCCAGCTACACTCTCTAGGTATCCCATCTCACTGATCACTGCATCCCTAGCATGGAACACAGCACATGTTCTTGAATTAAAATGAAGCATTAGCTGAGACCTGAAGGAGCTGGGTTTTGCTGTGAAATAAGGGCAGAGGGAACATCACGCAGAAAAGCCCAGAGTCCTGAGTAAGCACAGCAGGTTTTAAGTCACAGCAAACAGATGGATATGAAAAGAATCTGGGTGCATGGGGCAAGGAGACAGAGAATGAGGACGGTAGGCAGACTCTGTAAGCTGCATGGCATGGGCTTAATGCTGTGGAACTCAGATTTTATCATCTTCTTAACTGCACTGCCCAGGCCCTGGAGTCTCTGTAAGGTCACTTCAGGAGGGGGTGTCTCCAGAGGCAGGGGGAAGGCAGAGTTACTAGGACGCCCTGCACTCCGACCTCTCCTGAACCACCCCCAGAGCAAAGTAACTCTGCTTTAATCGGCTTCAAATATCAAGGATTTACGTTTACTTGGGAAATAAAGGTTTAAAACAACATTCCACAAGGTGATCGTGAAAGTCTGCACTTGGGAACCCACGAATAATATCATCAGGCTTCTGTGTCAGAAAGAACATTTTGCAGATGGGAGGGCAGGGCCTGGCTGGGAGTCATGCTAATTGATAGTCTATGACACAAACAATGATGTATCAAACTGACACTGGCAGAATGTTTGAGAAGAAGTTACAACGAGTAATAGAGAGCATTTTGTGATTAACTAAACCTAAGTAGTGAGGCAGTGAAGGGTAGGAAGGGACCAGGATATCAGGGTAGGGAAATTGAGAAATACTCAGGTTCCTTTCAACCAGAAAGAAGATAGGAATAGAAGCAGATTTGGGTAGAATATAATTATTTGATTTTCCAAACCACTTAGTTTGATTCCTTATGGAACGCTCACTCAGATGAAGGGCTCCATCTGGAATATAGTAATATGTATTCTCTGTGAGCTGAAGAAACCGTTTTGGGTTGTGTGGGAAACAATTGAGCATTTTATTTTAGACAGCACCTGTTTTTTTGTATGATGTGAAAAAAAAAAGTCATCTGTTGAGAGTGAGGGGAAAGATATGAATAAACTAAAGGAGGTTTAAAAAGTTTAACCTGATTGATCTAGGAGACAGTATCAAGAATAAATACTTTTCAGAATAGATTTTTTTTAAAGCTGAAGAGGTGTTAAGGCCATGTTAATACTGGGTGTTAGGAATGTGTAGTGGCAACAACCTGCATGCATATTTATGAGATTTCTCCCTGGTTATGCTCAGTGTGCAAATAGCAGGGACTGAAATATGGGCTCATAATAGTGATCCATGGTTGAGGGTTTGTGAGCCACTTGCGGAAAAAAAAAAAAAAAAAGGATTCCAAATAATTAAACATTTCTGTAAAGATAATAGTTCAAGTGATAGATTCTAGGGATGAAGGTAAGATCAGAAATTGGTCGTTGGAATAGCAGAGAGGTTTAGGATTAGGGATTTGGGATTTACAATGAAGCAGAAGAGGTTCTAAGAAAGCTGGAAAGATGGTATATTGGGGATATATTTCAAAACTAAAAGTCCAACATGGGAACAGCAGAATTAATCATCTTATATTTAAATAGGGGATAAGAGGCACTTAACGGAAACAAAATGTTCCAAAACAATACATCATCCACTACATGAAATGCCAGATGGAGCATTAGGTTCAACAAAACACAACTACATACACACAACTTTTATACCTATTTATAATTATTTTTAAATGTTTTATTCTATAAAAACTAAATGCTTTACTTTTACCAAATATGTGATCACTGTTTATTAACAAGAATAACATTTTTTTCCTTTTAAAAAGTTTGTCTTCATATTGAGAAGCCTTTACTGTTCAGTTGATATACAGAATCAAGAATGGCTACCGTATTCCTGACGGCAATGTGGTAATGAAATATGTGAACTCTCAGAGCAGATAAACAAAGCAGATTATATAGCACCTCTTTATTCAAAAATAATTTGTGATTTTTCAACTACAAATACACCTCGCGTAGATAACTTAGATTATTGCAAAGCGAGTTTCTAGGAATAAAAATCTATTAATCTTTCAGTTTTTGAGTCAAGGCTACCCCAGGCCTTGAAAATTTTATTACTGTCCAGGGTTCCTTATTTCCCAGAAAAAGAAACCACTATCAAAGGTAATTCTGAAAATACATAGGATGAGAAACAGTCCTACAAAGGACACTATGCACCTATGTCTTAAAATGTGGAGGCCACACTTTGAAAAGGCATCACAGTTTAATTTATTATTGCTGCATGAGGGTTACGCAGCCTATCTTACAATTCCTTTCAAGTAGGTCGATGCAGGATGTGTGATTGTCCCAAAAGAAGTACAAGCTGTTATTCCTTTTTTTTTTTTTCCCATTTTGAAACATGGTTTGATCTCTACTCCTTGTAAATTTGGTATCTTCTATGTAGTACTTACTATGTGCTATCTTGAAGAAAAGAGGGTTTGAGGTTTGAATTTCTTATAAAACTACCAAAGTAATTAGATTGTCTCCTTCCTCCAGGTATGACACAATTAGTCTGAGTCTGTTGACTCAGAGACACAACATATCAACAAATGTTCCCCCTTCTTTCTCAAAGAAGACAGTATTTCCCAAGGACAGTATTGCTTCATGTAAATTTAAATAAGGGACAACTTTGTTATTTCTAAGGAATACGCAATCCATTTATAGCATGAAACGGAGAACACAGAAGTTTCAATTTCTAGATCCAAGTAAAAACCTGTCTCATATAAAAATTTTCAGCCCAGAACACTGGTAAGCTCTGAAACCACACTTTAGGACAAACTAAACGGAACTCATTCAGAGAAAACAGCAAGTGTGGGGAGCCCTCTCAGTTCATGGTATAAGGGGAAATATTTCAGGAACAAAAATATTTGATGGGTAGTTAAAGATTATAAGCATATTAATTGTTCTATATTTTGAAGGGATCAAAATATAGCATATGGAAGGTGTACATCTGTTAAAAAGCTTGAACCAACATGTGATGGCTGGCGGAAAAATATTTTACTTCATTAACAGAAAGGGAAGCAGCACAACATAAGGCTTAATAGTGTGGACTCTTCATCAGATTGCCCAAGTTTTGTTTATGGCTCAATCGCCTATTTCTTGATTATATGTTTTAAGCTTTTTATTTATTAGAGTGCTAATTAGTAAAATTCTCCTCACCTCTTTACCCACACTTCGATATTCTATGTTGTGATGCTTGGACAGGAAGTCTCGACCAGTGGCTCCCATAGGATACTTAATCCCCTCTCAGGGGATCTGTAAGGTCAAAATGCTACCAGTGATGATTCTGAGATATCATTTGCTTTTTTCACTCTCATTCTCTCATGGGTGTACAGTGGAGTTTTCAAGGGGCTACCTGACATGATATGGCAACACAGCAGTGGATGTGGTTATTCAGCTGTCTTCTATGAAGTTGGATGTTAGTCATTTGCAACAGTGTGAAATAATGTCAATCTTCTCACTAATTTTTTTTTGTTTTTGAAAATAGTCATTTTTCATAAAGATGTTATTTTTGTCAACATCTGAGGGGCCGATCATTGTATTTCTAGAATGTGTCATCTTTAATATGGTAAATAGAAATAAATATCACCCATATAAACAAGAGCATTTTGGGGTCCTCAATAATTTTCAAGAGCCTAAAAGAGTCCTGAGATCAAAGAGTTTGGGAAACACTGCTGTAGACTACATTTCTCCATTGCCAGATGGAAACCTGTTGGGTTCACAGGGGGCACTAGGGAGACAAGAGAAGGGAGGAGGGAGAAGGGACTAGTTCCTGCTGGTCTACCTGCACTTATCTGTTAGATCTCTCCAGCATCTCACTGTCCCAGCACCTGGGTCCAGTAGCAAGGCGCTCTAGACTCCAGCTTACTGCCACACCAAGAAGGCGCAGTGAGCTCCTGCAATTCAGTCCTGCACAGACCATGGTGATGCTGTAAGAGGTTTGACTTCCAGGGCTGCACAAACCTCCCTGAGCTCCTGAGCTATCAGAGCCAGTCAGGAAGGGTTCCCTCCACAGGAGTCTTGACAGCGAGACCTGCCAGGCAACACCCACCCCTCAACTCTGCCTCCCAGCCCCAAGAGGTCCTCCTTCCAAGCTTCTGGGTTTTGATGACTCCAACCCAGGGGACACATCTGCTTCCTATGGGTCTACCTCAGTGTGTCTCAGTGTTCATCTTCACCTTTTCAACTCTCCAACACGGTTTAACCAGTTTCCTATTGCACATTTTCTAAAGTAATAGAGTGAGATTTCTATTTTCCTGACTGTGTGGAGAGTGATACAATTAGTGACAGGTAGTAATGCATCAGACATCTCTAAAAAGCTACACCTAATGAGAGAACCAACCATCTCTATGGTGACAAACTGAATTAAGTATCTAAGAGAAAAATTAAAACTCTGTTCTGAGCTTACAAATCTAAAAATGTGAAAGTATATTGGTAATTTGAACAATTGATATTAAATACTATGTTTTTACATAACTGCCTTGTGACTACATATATTTATATATATATATATATATATATATATATATATATATATATATATATATTCCAGTCATTTAAAAGAGCACTTTCCTATATTTGATGGGAGTATCTCTTAAAATTATTACCTAAACATAGACTTCTAAGACACTGAAATGACAAGTGATGAATAATGATAAAGTATATTTTCTCTAATGTTTAGTTGCACAGTCTTAATATAAAAGGATAAATCCTGCAAAAAAGGTAATTTTTAAACAAATCATCTCATCTTATAGAGAACTTATAATGATTTTTCCCTTTGAGGTTTTTGCATTACATACATTTTTAAAGTAAATAATTAAACTTACCACCTGAGAGGAGAGCAGGCTTACTTTTTACCATTGGACTAGAATGAGGAAACTTGTTGCTAAATGACATGAAAAGGTGTGTTGTGAAATCATCAGGAAGCTCAGCTTCCAGGAATGTCTTCATAAATAGCTTGAAACCTTCAAAATCTATCGTCTGAAAAAAAATTTAAACATATATTTTAAGACTCAGCCAATGTTAAGATTTTGTGCTATGCTCAAAATCATTAGTAGTAGACACGACCTCAAACATTCTTAAATCCAAGTCTACAAAAGGAAGGTAACTATTTGAGAACTAAATCGGGCAGTCAGTCCTAGGTTGACACTGGTGATTAGATTTGTATGTCTTACCTGCAATAATGGAGCAGGAAAAGCAGGAGCTTTTCACTCAGACATCTCTATTTCCACAGTATCTATGTGGCCTTAAAAATTTTACTCTCTGAAACTTAATTTCCTCCTCTGTAAATTGAGTGTAATATTCCCAATCCCGTAAAGTTGTTATGATGATTAAATCAGACAATTATGTGAAGATGCCAATGCAGAATCATGAACACAGCATGAATACTCAGAAAGAAAGGTATTTCTCTCATCTCCTTTCTTTGTCTCTAATGGTGAATATTGTTTTCGACAATTGGAGAAAGTGGTTGACATGAAAGTTTCACCCTAACACCAAGACGAATGGATATAAAATTCTAAAGTGAAATTCTAAATCTTCCTATGCAGATTTTCAAAGAAATCTACTTCAAGATCCATGCCCACTCTTACTCATTGCAGGACTATAAAAGTGTCGACATTTACATGCAAAGAACCATTGCTACTTTGAGAATCTCCTTGTCTACTTGGGGAAATGGTGATGGGAGCCACCTTCTATCCTCAAGTTAATGAGAGGATTTCACAGGAGCTACTAGGAGAGCTTGCTTTCTCCAAGCAGATGAGGACAGTGGGCCAGGATCTGACTCCTGCCTGGGAAACTGAGGACAAGGATACAGGTACTCGGGACAAAGACAAGAAAATGGTATTGTACTGGGCTTGGCCAACCCTCCTTGTGACTGCAGTGACAATGACGCATAAATGTTGCCTGGGAAATAGCTGTAGACCTCATGGAAGAGAAGGCCCCTGGACCTGTGTTGGATACTATCCAGTAGGCCATTTGAAGGGACTAGGAAACCTACAGAGAAGAAACTGAGATAAAGCCACATCTGTCCAGATCAAGAGACTGCAAGGGCTATAGGCCTCATAGGAAGCCCTTGAAGGGCATTTTTTTATTACCCAGTTTAACGTAACTGAGATGAAACTAAAAATAAGGAAAAAATAAAACTTGGCAGATTAATGCTCCTAATTTTTTAAGAATCCTGGCAGAGGAGAATAAAATTAATTCCATAAACTGCTATTTTGGATACAAAAAGTCTATTTTTCCTATGTAAAAGTATTGGGATAAGGTGGTACAGAACAACCAATTTTATTATTGTACTGTTTTGAATAAACCCAAAAGGGAATCAGACATACAGGGGTATCATTATGAGAAAGTAAAGTTTTGCAGATTAGATCGCATGCCCTTTAAGTATATGTACTGTGTATGCTTTTGTACCTAACATAACCTCAAGCTAATACAAGACAAAGCCAAAAACTTCACCTTATTTATGAATGGTTCCAAGACTCTGTCTACAACTTAATCTGACATTTTTGGTTAAACTTAACTTAGTCTTGCTTTGCTTATTAATTCTCAGAAGGGCACTTCAGATGTTTATATTGGTGGCGGTAAAAAGGCTTCATTTCCTTCCATATTTAATGAATCACCTCCACCACAGAATATTGTAAATTCTACTAGTGGATTGAACCACAAAACTAAAAACTGTGAAAAATATGAATATATAAAGAATAGCATCAATTAGCAAAAGTACTTTCAAAAAGCAATTTGCCACAATGAATGAAGCCAAGGTTTCAAAATACACAGATGAGGTCAGCAGCCAGACTAGTATATCCAAATAAGTTGCCTTGAGCAGGGCACCTCTTCTTACTAATAGGATTCCTCAGGATGGCCTATCAAAAGAGAAGTAATCCACACTCAGCTGGATGAGTGACCAACACTTGTCAATAATCTTCAACATGTAAGAAGGGCTATGGGGAACGCAGGAGTTAATTTTATATGCAAAGTTATAGGAAATTTGTATGGTAAACATTCACAAGCATTGTGATTAAAATCAAAGTTACTTATAGTTGCTTTTCTTCCTGTAACCTTTTGTAGTCAGCACTGTGTTTGGAAACATAACAGATGACAGAGCATGGTTTTGAAGTCAGACTACCTGGATCAAATCTCAGATCCAACACTTTCCAACTGTGCGACAGTGGGCAATTTATTAAGTTCTCTGTGCCTCAAATTCTTCATCTATAATACCAACCTCTTGATTTGTTAGGAAGAATTCCAAATCGTATTTGATGAATGAGCCTTAAAACCATATTAACTTAAATGTTTCCATTTGCATTTAACGAATCATTACATGGTTCATTGTTTTTTGGTGGGTGTTTTTAAAAATTGTTGTTGTTTACTTGTTTTTCATTTGTTTTTGGGTTTTTTTTTGAGAAACCAGGTAAAAAAATGTGAACAAAAGACTATAATTGCTGAAATTTTTTTCTCTGAATCTTCCTTCACAATAAGATTATATTTTAAAACAGAATTATTTCAAGCCAAGGGTTTGATGTGGTAACACAGGAAAACAACAACAACCAACCAACCAACCAACAAAAACAAAAACAAAAACAAGGACTTCAGAATAAAATGATTTTGTTTCATATTCCAATACCTCCACTCACCACCTGAGTGATTTGGGGCAAGAAACGTATCTGCTCTTTTTAAGGAAAAATCTGCCACATCCCAAGTGTGATAACCCACATAGGACCTCCTTGAAATCGGTGCTTGTGGTTTAATGATGAAAACCAGAAAAATATCCAACCAAAAGGAAGAAGTGAACTTAATGTATGACATCCCTCTTAATAAGGAATACATTTCTCCTTGGTCCCTCTTTTTTCAGATCTCAGGAAAACTTTCTGAATTTTCTCCAGTGTTGTAGCTCTCCCTTGCTCAGCAATCAAAAAATATCTTAGTCTTATTATCTGACATCTCTACACCTTAATTTCCTCCATATAAGATCAACTGTTCAGCATTGCTGCCTAAACGTAATAATAAATTGATGTAAAGCACTTAACGCACCCTTGGACACATAGGATGTAAAAGAAATAAAATAGTAAAAAAAAAAAAAAAAGGGAATAAGTAAAAAGAAGCACTTGTTTGAGGTTAGATGGGTTTTTTCATTATCTTAATTTGCCCACCTCTTTATTGGTCCAGGAAATTAGAATTTCATTGCATTATTCCCAATCTAACCCTCTGTTTTTTGGGTCTTAGATATTTTGATGTAATTTTTCTGTGTCAGGCAACATTGGCAAATTACTGTCTTCAGAAAGCAAGCCTTTAAAAATAGATTATCTTACTTTAAAAAAAAATAAAAACTTATCGTAGACATAAGAATAAAATAAAGATTTCCTTAGTTCTTAAATGATTTCCATGAGATGATGTCATCCTATTTATGACTAAAGTTTTACTGATGTCAACTTTTTCCTCCAACTTCTTTACATTATTGGTGGCAGCAAACTTCCTTTCTCTTACATTTCCTGTCATTACACACAGCTTACAATGCTGTAAAACCCAAACTTCTTCAGAGCCAAAAGGCAGCTGCTTCAGTGTTTCAGATTCACTGAGGAATTAATCTTCAATGCCTTTCCTGGTTAACCCATTTCTTTCTTATTAGCAAAAGATTTTCCAATCTTTTCTAAAATTCTATGTTGTCCAAAGTACCAAACATTTCTGTAAGTGGATAATGTCCTCAATCTATACATTTTCCTTATCTCATGATTTAGCAGAATATCTTGAAATTTAAGTATCTTGTTTTCTACTGCTGTCATCTAGCAGCATTAGCATTGGTTTTTGAAGATTGTGACCTTTAAATAGAATGAGATCATTTATATGCATAGCAATAGAAACACTAATGAAAAAAGTAGGGTCAGGCAATTGAATGAGTGTTCAAAAATCGAACTGGCTGTAAGCTCAAAGACAGATACACCAAATGATGTTTAAAATTTTGAAAACTGCTTTTTCATTTTTTTTTTTCCCGAAGGAACAGGCACAGACTATTCAGGGAGATAACACAGAGAATCTGTAAAGAATACAAACTTGGGAAGCTGCTCAGATGTTGCTGCCAAGTTGGCATAAATCCAAAAACACACTTCTATATGCCTTTCATTACTATATCTGACCATCTGGTTTCTTGGTGTTTAAATCCCTGCTAATACTAAAGAAATAACTCTAGCATTCATCCAAGTAGATTCAAAGTGAATGAAAATAAATGTCATCATTCTATCATTACTTTAATTTATTTTGGCAGTCTTGGGATGAAGATTTTCTCATAATCAGCAAACGTTCATTATGCATACATCCACTTTGTACTGGGCTCTGTTCTCGGTGGTGTGGTAAAGATGTTACTGATATATGCAAAACTCCTTCCACCAGGAGGCTTATCTTCTAATGAAGGGAATAAGAAAAACACCAAAATAAACAGGATAAATGTACAGTGTCTGAAGGTATTAAATGTTGTCTAAAAAAATAAAGAAGGAAAAAGGTTTATATATGGGGGAGTGGTGCTTACAGTTTTAAATCTGATGACTAGGAAATGAGAATCGGTTCTGTGAATAAAGATTTAAATGAGATGAGGGAGAGAGCTTCGTACATATTTGGAGAAAGAACATTGCAGATCAAACAGGTGGTGCGAATATCCTGAGGTATTAAGATGCTCCTGTTTTAGAGGATGTGCTGTAGGAGCTAGTGAGGAGGAGGAGTAGTCCAGAGCAGGACTGAGGGAGGACTCGAGTCACAGACAGGAAGTACAAGACAGGATCTTTGGTGGTGTGTGGATGAGGGCTGATCCTGTAACATACACTAGACCGTCAATAAAGCATTATGCTTTTAAGGTAGAGTGAGAGGAACAGTTACTGGAGGGATTGCAGCAGGAGATCACATGATCTAACACATCTTAACAGGATCATATGACGATAATAGGATCATAAGACTCTTTTATATAATAGGATCATTTTATATAATAGGATCTTATAACTTTTATATCACACAAAAGATGGTCCAATTTTCACATTTTCTAACAAACTTGTATACATAGCTGATTAATAAGTGATCTTTAAAAGAAAAAAGGGGGGGCTTCCCTGGTGGCACAGTGGTTAAGAATCCGCCTGCCAATGCAGGGGACACGGGTTCGAGCCCTGGTCCGGGAAGATCCCACATGCCGCGGAGCAACTGGGCCCATAAGCCACAATTACTGAGCCTGCGCGTCTGGAGCCTGTGCTCCGCAACAAGAGAGGCCGTGATAGTGAGAGGCCCGCGCACTGCGATGAAGAGTGGCCCCCACTTGCCACAACGAGAGAAAGCCCTCACACAGAAACGAAGACACAACACAGCCATAAATAAATAAAATAAAATAAAATTTAAAGAAAAAGAAAAAGGGAATCATTGAACTATTATAGATTAGATTAAGGTACTAGCTAAAACCATTAACAAAGAAATGACTTTAATTCATTTACCAGCAAGTATGGACTGAGTACCTGCTATGTGTACAATACTGTTGGCTACTGGGCAAAAGAACTCTGATCAAATGAGCTAGGCAGTAACTTAAATTAGAGGCTTTCTTTCACTATTTCCATTTCCATTCTGCTGTCTAATTTATATCATTAACTAATTATATTAAATTGAACATTGACGTAAAGGTCATCGAACCAAAGTATATAAATTAATATGTAGCATGGTTAACTTCCTGAGATTTCAAATACATATTTTTTTACATTAAAATACTTTCAGAAGAAAAATGTGCACTTTAAATGTCTCATTGTTTATGCTTATTTTGTATTGCAATTTATTGTTCATTACTTCAAATTTCAGAGAGCTCCTTGATAGTCTCATAAAACTGCCATGGAGAAACTTCTGTTAAAGATAAAGAGTGAAAGTGAAAGTGTGAATTTCACACTGGATTTTTAAAACTTAGTTTTGGCAAATGAAATTATTTGTACTACCTCAGAGGTGCATAATTTATTAGTTGTACTTGTCTTTACCTAAAACTAACATTTATTAAGTCTCAGTAAAGAGAAAATTAGAAACATGTTTTTCAGTAAGACGATAAATGGCAAGAATAACAAACAATGCTACTCCAAGTTATTTTAGTAATTATGAAATACAAATAATGGATCGGAAGAATTTTAAGCAGATTATTTTTATCGTGATTTTCAGTATATCTTGTGATCAAGAGTCTGTATCCAGGGCTTCCCTAGTGGTGCAGTGGTTGAGAATCTGCCTGCCAATGCAGGGGACATGGGTTCGAGCCCTGGTCTGGGAAGATCCCACATGCTGCGGAGCAACTAGGCCCGTGAGCCACAACTACTGAGCCTGCACGTTTGGAGACTGTGCCCCGCAACAAGAGAGGCCGCGACAGTGAGAGGCCCGCGCACCGCGATGAAGAGTGGCCCCCGCTTGCCGCAACTAGAGAAAGCCCTCACATGAAACGGAGACCCAACACAGCCAAAAATAAAAAAATAAATTAAAAAAAAAAATCCTTCCCTCTAAAGAAAAAAAAGAGTCTGTATCCAACTACATTTTGTACTTAGCAGGAATCCACTTGCACGGAGTAGGACGTTGTCTTGCCTATGTTTCAGTGCTGTCACTAGAACTGCTGTGAGTTGTTACTGAGGCACACACCAAATGCTCTAAAAGTTATTTCTCCTCAAAAAATAAAACTCAATAAAGATTTTGGGAACAACTATGCATATATAATTTTCATTAATAATGTCAGTTTTTAATGATTGCTTACTTGCATCTTTACTTTGAAAGAAAATTTCCAAAGGGGGTTCACTTAATGAAGGTATGTGTGCAGGCAGAATTACAAGTATCTCTTCTTCCCTGCTAGACTATAAGATGCAACACAACACTGCATCACATAGTGCTTAAAACAGTGTCTTTTACATTGTAAGTCCTCCTATATATTTGAAGTATGGACACTGGAATAGCAAAAAAAGAAAAAAAAAATAGCACAATTTCACTCAGTTACCTCTTTGTAGGAAATCTAGCAACAAAGAAAATTGATTCAGGTAGGATGGTAAGAATTTGTGAAATATAATAAATAGAAAAAGCTTCTGAGCAGGAATATACTGTTTCACTTAAATCTCAAACGAGATTATTTTAAAGTATAATAGCATATGGCTATATATTTAATATTGTAGCAGATTAAAATAAAATAAAATCAACAAAACTAATGATAACAAAATAACCAAAAATTTGGAATGGTTTCAAATATATACTATCCTATAAATTCTATTCTTTCTAATCCATCAAGGTCCAAATATACCAGGGTTATTATTGGGAGAAATATCAAGATGGGAAGGTGTAGAAGACAGACTAGGAAATACTCAGCCAGCATGTGAGAGTGAGGGATTGACACTTTACAACTGGGTAAAGGCTTAAGAATTCAGGGCTTAAGAATTCCCTGAGTTGAAGCATTTTGTCAGCAATTTGAAAATATATTTAATAGTTTGACACTTTTTGATAGCAAAGATCATCTTGACCATTTCTATTTCTCCCACATTTCCAGATACAATATCCAGTATATAATATACATGCAAGAAATGCATTTGGGATGCAACCCAATTATTTTTGTTCCAAGTGCTTTTCTCACTTTCTGTATATTTATCTCTCACCAGTGCATGCTTTTATGCCAAACTCTTTCTTAAAGCCTCCAATATCTCCTTTTAATCTTCATAGTTAGTGATACACTCTATTATCCATAAGTGGAAAAATAAAATTAGGTGTTTGCTTAATATGTTGGTTGCATATAATGGAAACTCTCTAAACGTTATTGTGTTCCAGGAACTGCACTAAATATTAATATGTTACATGTATGCTATACTTCAATCCTCACGATAACCCCTTAAGTAAATGCTACTATCACTCCTATTTTATAGACAGAAAGCTGAGGCTCAGAAAAGTCAAGCAAATTGCCCAAAGCCAAAAGCTCCTAGTTAGTGCCAAGGACCTAAATATTTCTGACTTCAAAGGCTACTATGTTATAGTTAATCAAAGTATAATTCTATAGACAGATTTTGATTTTTCAATATTCATACCTAGTACAACTGGTTTATCACCGTCAAATGTATTGACTAGTGTATCAATAAACTAGCCATTAGAGAAAAAAGGGAAATAAAATAAAGTATAAAAATAAAAAGTAATGGCATAACTATCTCTACTCAGTTCCACAATCTTGAAAACTCTGAGTTGACTGTAACTCTTTTTGACATACTAAGTGTAACCTATGACTTTTGACCATATATCTGCAATGTGTTCTAACTCTGCCCCCGACCTCTATTACAACCCCAACTGCCCTCCCAGTTTTCATCATTTGATTGGACTGCTTCAATAACTCATACCTGGTCTTCTCTTTAACTCAAGCCTGTTTGTTGTTCACATTGGTTCAGAAGTATTTTCCTAAGTGGAAAATTTAACTCGTTGATCTCAGGAATATCATTCATGATTTCCTTTACCTATTAAAAAAAAACCTTAAAATCCTTAGACACTCTAGGCCTTTCTACACAAATCTCTAGATTTATTTTCCCCTAATATCCTTAAATGTACTTCTGCTCAAGAAAACTATTCCTGTTGATGAAAACACACAAACAAAAACAACATACAAACCTTAAGATAAGTTTTAGTTGTAGCAAGCACCTAAAGAGTTTGCTCTACTTGTCCCTGAAGAAGTGAAAAAGATCACCTGAAGATCCCAGCATCACTTTTTCTCTAACCTGATTTTTAACTCATATAAATTATTTAATAAATGTTATGAAAGAAATGAAAGAGCAACCTACACAGAATGTTTAAATACTGCATATCAAAGTTAGCTGTTATGATTAAACTCAGGAGAGTTACTAGTTTATTTTTCAAATTATTTAACCTTGTTTTTAAAACTCATCTGTAGAGAAAGCAATTGGAAGCAATTAGTATAATTGTATTTTATATACCCTAAATATTTACCTATTGTTAAATTTCTGTATATTTATTACAGAACGTTAAGGGAGAAATGGATCAACTGTGACATATCAACTGTAACAGATATCACCTAGCCACTTGAAGCAGTCAAATCATTAATCCAAGCTTTCAATTTTGGATGGATGTAGCAGATGGTCCGTTCTCAAATTCAAGATGTTTTCATGGATATAAAATAGTTTGTTTTTTTTGTAAATGTTGAGATTTGATCCTCAATGCAATTAAAAGAAACCTGCAAGAAGTTATTCAACTTGATTTGTTTAATTATGACATAACTAATTAATCCCACAAGTAGCCATGCAAATATTTTCTCAGATTGTTGGATGTGGTTCCATTCTATACAAGAGCAATTCTCTGAGTATCAAGGCATAAAAACTGAAGCAACATGGCGAAATAAAAGTTACTATGTATTTCAACAATAAGTAATACACAGTCAAAATTGGGTTAACAACAATTGTAGTAGGCATTTTATTCTTCAATTTGCTGGTATGTTTTCAAAACTGTGTTCTGGTTGTAGCTTTGATAAGAGGAGGAAGATGACTGAAATTGTGCTGATAGTAATAGGGAAGAGAAGCAGAAATATTGGTTAACATGTTACATCCATTCCTTGCTAACTAACTGTCCTGGCATTTATGCAGTTGTGAGAGGTGGAGCAAATACAACAGACACAATAACTCGCGCCAGGACAGCACTCTGGATTGCAACGACGCCTGGTAGGGGAAGCAAATCACATGTCATGTCCTCCACTCATACCTCACGGTAGAAGGAAATTAATTTAGTGTTGGGAAAGACATCAGAGTGACAGCGTTATATTTACTACTTTATAGATGAGGAAAGTGAGGCTCTGAGAAAATCAAGGTTACAGGATTGGTTGGAGTGTCTCAGATATTCTCCCTATCACCTTTCATAAATTTTCCAGAACTTTCATATGAAATCATGGTGCTCCTTACAGTGTGATCCACAGCCACTGCCTCAAAACATCAATGAAACACCTGGCAGACAGAGACTTAAATATTTTGCATATACTTCAGGATTTAACCCTTTTAACAACTCAGTAGAGCCAATACTCTCTTCATTTTATAGGTGAACAAACTCAGGCTAGGAGAGATGAAGTAACTTGTCCAAGACCTGCTCATATGTGGCAGATATGGATTTGAATTCAGTTCAGTTGGAAACCTAAGACCATGTTTACTCTGTTATACTTTCCAGGTGCTTTCTTTCATGGCAAAGGTTGAATTTGGTTCTGGAAGTACAATTATAGCTTACAATACAAGGGTGTTTATATCATTGCTAATAATTATAATAGTGTCAATATCCTTGTTAAAGACATTTCAAATATACATTAGGCAGCAGCACTACAAAATGTAGGTTCTGAAATCCCAGGTTTCTTATTAAGGGGTTGAAGCAACTCACTTGTCTGAATAACACAAACCCAGTACAGAGTACTGAGTACAAAGATAGAGTACGCCCAGGGAGCTATGAAAATTTAACTCAGCCTTAGGCCAAGAATCATCTACTGACAGGAAATGTAAAAAGAAAACCCTACACTCACAGAACACTGATAAACAAAGAACACACATAGAGTAATAAGTATGCATGCCCTCATTCTTTTTCCTTTTGGCTACCCTCAGCTTTCCGCATTCTTTCTACTCTGCAACTGAAATTGCTTCCCTACTAAACAACTGCATATGGAACAAAGGCTGAGCCAGGAAAAGGAAGGAAGAAGCTCATTCTACTGACCCCAAGAAAAGACGCTCATTTGCCACCAGTTTTCAAACAGCCTGGAGCAGGGATGAAGGTTGTGCAGAATGGTGTGTTTGTTGAGTAAGGTGTTCAACAAATGGCCTTTAAAAGTTAGGCCCTGCTTAATAAAAGCAAATGTTTACTCTGAGGAGTTGCCTCCTAATAACATAAAGCTCATGTAGACTGTCTTTGGGGGAGCTAGTAGGTTTCCACAGAGGTCAGGGATGAGATCAGGGAAAGGTCATCCTGTGAAAGGGGCTGGTAAAAATCATCACCGTCAATGAGTTGCCATTTCAGTTGTGCTTCATCCTAGGAGACTGTAGTATGTAGGACCAGTGTCTAAGTCAGTCAAGATCATTCTGATGTAATCAATTGTACTGGGACATGTTGGGGATGAAACTGCAGTGCTTGTTGTCATTGAAACAACAGGGAAACTTGTGAATAAGAAGCAACTAGTACATATCCAGTATTGTCCAAGGGAGACAATGTCATGGTTTTAGACAGCTCATGCATTTTAGTAAGATATATTCCCAGTAGGATATAAACATCCATTTAGAGAACTCAAAAATGTATTGTAATTCTAGGTATCCAACAGAACTATGGACCTAAAACTTCCTTGACAAAATGGACTTTACTAGGAGAGAGTGGTTGAAACAACAGTTGGATTGCTCTTTTTCCCAGGAGGGCTAAAATCAAGAGCTTTTCACTCATATTTTCTTCACAGATTCTAACAGCACTGTAGACCAATTAAAAAGTCCTTATCCATCTCATTTAAAAGCAATTATTAAATCTCCCACTGTAAAATAGTAATTTAAGACTTTCATTAAATAGATCATTTTACCAGAGCCTGATTATATTTCAGTGAAATTAGAAAATTAACTTCAAGAGTCTACAAAACTGAAGCCTGCACTCTGGACCCTTTTTGATTCTACTGAGGTATCAGCTCCTCCATTTGAATCTTTAATTTAAACAAATATCAGTCACTTATAACTTTATAAGTACTACAGTTAATATTGTATATTATATGAATCTTATTGGTACAGAAGTATAGCTCAGTGATATGGATAAGAAATTCATAGCTCACATCAGAATAAAGAAAGAAAAGACAGATTTTAGTAGAAAAGAAAATGTCTTACTTGTTTAAGAATGTCTTGTTTCTGCGCATGCAAGGAAAGAAAAGAATACATGCGTTAAGGTAAGATAATTTATACTTATCATCTCATATTGCTGATAATTTAACTAAAAAGTCAAGTTTACAGATTAATTTTAAAGCATACCCTAGATCCATGGGTCTAAAAATGTGGTTCCAAAATAGCAGCTTCGCATCAGCTGGGAAACTGATAAAAATAGAAAATTTTGAGCCCCATTCCACAAACTAAGGTGAGGAGGCAACAACCTCTGTTTTAAGAAGACCCCCCATTTGATTCTGATGCCAGCTAAAATTTGAGAATCATTGAATCAATCAATCTTAGAATGTAATAAGCAAACAGTTCCAGTTGACATGAGATAAATATAATGAATAACACACACAGTATAATTAAAACCTTCCAGAGAAGAATGTGAAAATATAACAGCATATATAAAGATATATTCGATTGTACTTATTCCCCACTCCTATTTCCTTCTATTAGAATAACATACCTAGCCTCTCTCCACCCCTTTAAAGACAAATATCTTTCCATACATAAGCCACTGCTTAATTTCTTCCCATCTCTTTAGAGGTCAATGAAATACTTTGGTGTGGAATTTGAAATCCAGGGAAAAAATATTTATATATGCAATGCCAAACTGATTCTTTCTCATAGTATAAAATTCTATGACTCTCATGAATCAGTTATATCTGAGATGTTCTGAGTGTGTTTTACTATGAAGGTTCATGGCCTTCATAGTATGAAGGTTCATGGCCTTCACAGTGGCCTGGATGGCCACTACAATCTACCTGTAATCATACTCTTTATATTGTCCACATAAGATTAGGTGGAAACTAAGGCATCTCTTACCTTGTTGGGCATGAGTCAGTAATAATTATGTGCAATGGAACATGTTATGCTCATTACAGAAGCAATGTAATGCTTGCAATGACATGCAATGTCATTCAGTCCATGTGAAATACCTTTCCCTTCCCCTTATCCTTCTCATCTCCTCAGGTCTTCCCTCTCATTCTAATGGCCTAGCCAATTAAGTGAAGAGGAAATGTCCTAAACTGGGATCTGAGACAACCAGATTTTAACTACGGTTATTGTCACAAACCTAGATGGTTAATCTTGGGAAAGTCATTTTACTTTTCTTAAGATGAGTTTCTTTACTTAAAAACTTTATAATCATATTTGTTTGGTTATCTCAACACCTTTCTCAAGTTTTTATTCTTGAAGAGTCTTTAAAGCCATCGTTTAAATTTATATTTTATGATTCTGTCATTTATTTCCTCACAGGAATTAAAAATAAATGAGTCATCCATATATTACACATTTCTCCTCTATTCAAATAGACTTAAACAGGTCACATTTTCATTGGATTAAGCTTTTATACACAGAGCTTTTATAATTCAGTAGTTCAAGTGAATCATAAGAAAAATAATGCATCTACTATTTAAGCAGCTTTACTATGTAAAGGGGAGAAGCAATTTAAGAGATATTTAGGTTGTTTTCTCTTTGCAAATACATTTTATATGGATGATACAGGCCATCTCCATTTTAGAAAACAAAGTATTTGTCATTTACTCTAAAGCAAGACTAGATTAATCACTTTTCTAATTTTTCTTGTGCAACTGAACATCAATTAGGTAGTCAGTCATCTATGCCTTTAAAATTTGAGAGTGGTTTCACTCTTAAATTAGAAATACTTTTGGGTCTTAATGAGATCTAACTTTTTTGTTTTTCAACTGTTCATTATTTTAATAATGCATTTCAAGAGCAGATCTGTGCACTTATGGAGAGGTATTACATTATTGAAAAGGCTGACATCATATGTGTGTCTAACAATGAGTCTAGTAATTACCTCAATAAATCCAGTACATGGTGACTGATAATCCTCATGAAACATATAATATCAGTAAGACTAATTCTTGAGAGTCCTTTAAATAAGAAATAATTGAAGCAAAAAGTCTACTTTGCAAACAAGATCACATTCCAACTGAATTTACAGCCAACAGCTATCTTTAGGGGGAAAAAACTGTTTTTCTCTCTGTATGTAGATTAGATAACATGCATGTTTTCAACTATGATTGGAAAATGTAAATATTAATGAATTTTTGGGGTCTTACAGCAATTCAGTAAAGCTGTCATCTTGACCTTTCCAACCCTGCTTTCTTGGTCTTTGAGATTTTCAGTTCTACCAATTTATCTGCCAACATTCTTTCTCTCACTCTAAAGCATCTAGGAAAATAAAATGTGAGGAAAATGTAGGCCAGATGTCTGCTTTTTTCCCTCATGATATAGGCAAATGGGAGTAGCTTTAAATTGTCTATTTTCTGCATCATTTGTAGGCACTAAACATTAACTTTATTTTTAAAAAAGAAAATAAATCTTAGGTTAAAGAGTTTTAAAAGGTATAATTATGTATCAGAATGTAGACAGAATAAAAATATGGAAGGAAAAATAGTAAATATTGGAGTAAGAATAGTACGTATTGGAAACACTAAAAGGAAATTATAAAACAATATGAACATTTTGAGGTCAGAATTTAGAGATTCGGTTTTGACTAAAATATTAGTTCTATGAATCCCAGAGAAGTTAAATATTAAGGATAGCCAAGAACTGTGCTTTTGTAAACATTCAAAACCACAAAGATAACGAAAACAAAAAACAGATCACATTTTAATCAGCAAACAAATCTATCTGACGAATGGCTAGATAATATATCCAGGCAAAAGAGTCTTCTACAAAGGGCAGTTTCTTTTAGCTCCCATACAACCCAACTGTCACTTGGTGAAGCTGCAAAAGAACTTAACAGCAATGATGATCAAACATTCAATATGTAACATTTCTCAGCTAACCTTGTCTTAAAGACAAGGTTATTAACAAATAATTAGGGAGGGAAAGACATTCATTCAAGCAAGGTGTTTCAAAGCAATTGACAGGACATCAAGTTTTTATAGGGAAAGATTCATAAGCTTATTGGTAACAGGCTAAAACAAGATAAGGAGAAAAAAAACATTCCTCTCTTTGTATCCAAGCCTGCTCTTTAAAGTAAGAGACCAGTTATATCCATCACAGAATCTTTCTTCAGTCAAGGGAATACTGCCTGCCCCATGCCAATGTTCATTTGGGGTTAACATCTGTAGGTCATAGAGTGAGAGTCAGCACACTTTCTCTCCCGTTCTATCTAAAACTGTTTCCTGACTTTTAGGAAAAGAACCTAGCATGTATTATAAATAATCTTTACACTTCCAGGCACACAATATAGAAATGTTCTTTTCATTAGCAAAATGTTTTTGGATGAAAAAAGTAGCACACCATTTAATGTATCTTCCAGAATAGCATTTCATTATGAATTTCATTTTGTATATGAATATCTATTTCCAAGAACTCTTTATTAAGAAATCCCTCCTCCAAACATCTATATGAAACTTAAATAAAGAAAAAAAGGTTTTACCCCTTCAGGATTATACTTTGCAAGCACACCATTACCATGGAATTCTTCAAGAACGTCTTTTAATTTCTTTGTAGAATCTATAAGAAATAGAAAACACACAAATTATTTATATATGCTACTGTGGTTATATAATCCAGTCCAGAAACAAAAACTTCTTAAAATATAAATAAATATCACCAGGTATTAAATTTTAAGACAAACATGCAAAATGTTCTTTACCATTTTTGAAGGGCTATCTAACTGGAAAAGGCAATCACAAAAAAAGAAACAGGGGAATTCCCTGGCAGTCCAGTGGTTAGGACTCGGTGCTTTCACTGCCCGGGCCCAGGTTCAATCCCTGATCAGAGAACTAAAATCTCGCAAGCTGCACTGCAGGGCCAAAAAAAAAAAAAAAAAAAAAAAAAAAAAAAAACAAACAGGAAAAAGTATGTTTTGACCAAGAATGGGGACACTGCCTATGTATTATACGAACTAATGTGCAAATAAATGAATAGGTAGTATGCTTTTTTCCTTTTTCTTTTGATAACATAACTTCTAAATTAATGAAATAGTCTTAGTTTAAAAAAAAAAAAAGGTATTCTTTGTTGAACTTAACAATACACAGTGCATTTTTCATGAATCAGTCTATTAACTAATAATAGCCCTGCTGAATAAATAAGAAAAATGGAATCCATTCAGAGGCAAACTATAGATCTTAGTATTTTGCAGGCATTTTTAGAGAGAATTTTCTAAACATACATAAAGCTCAACTTATTTTATATCAATTAAGAAAAAAGTTTAGATATGTTATGAAAAGTATTTTAAATTATGTTTTTTCAAAATTTTTATAATTTTCAGGAGTTTCATCATATTAAGATGGTAACAAAAGAATCTTGAATTAATGCATGAAATAATGTCATGGAAGAACACAAATATTATGAGACTTAAAAATTATATATAAATATAATAAAATATATGTATTCAATCTACTAACATAATGTTCTCATAGTTATCAAAATATAGTTTTGACTAAGAAATCTCAGAATTATAATATATTTAAATGAGAGGAAAACAACACCTAACAAATACTGTTGTCATTTAAATATTCAATCAGTTTAAATAACAGTGATAAAAAGAGCTTGAAATTAAAATGTGGGAAATAATCAAAAGATGTGTAGTTTCCTATTAGGGAACGGGGCATGGATATTATTTCCTAGCATTTAAATATAATCTTTCCTGCCTACCCCCAAGACTCAGTGATTTTTGAATCATCATAAAACATGTTCCAGTTCCCAAAAAACTAATTTACAAATGAGCTTTTGAAACACTCTTAAAAAATTCACTCTTAGATGCCCATCAAATGCATCATGCCTATATTTTATAAATTATAGTTTCATTTGTATTTATAAATTTGTTTCTTTATACCATAAATTCTGTTTAGTTTTATATGTATGTGACTGTATTTTTTTATTGTGATAAAATTCACACAACATAAATTTACCACTTTAATAACCATTTTAAAGTATACAATTCAGTGGTTTATTAGTATATTCACAATGCTGTGCAACCATCACCACTATCTACTTCCAGAACATTTTCTTCATCCCCAAAAGAAACCCCAAAACCCTGGACTTTTCATACAAATGGAATTATATAATGTATTGTCTTTGTGTTTGACTTCTTTCACTTAGCATAAAGCCTTCAAGGTTAATGTATGTTGTAGCATGTGTCAGTAGTTCATTCCTCTTTACAGGTAAAAAATATTCCATTTTATGAATATACCACATTTTGCTTATTCATTCATCAGCTGATGTGCATTTGAGTTGCTTCCATGAATAATGATGCTATGAACATTAACGTATACATGTTTTTGTTCAAATATATGCTTCAGTTCTCTTGGGTATGTGCCTAAGAGGAGAATTGCTGGGTCATATGTTAATTCTATGTTTAACGTTTTGAGGAACTGCCAAACAGATTTTCACATGGCTGTCCTATTTTACGTTACTACCAGCAACGTATGAGGGTTCCAGTTTTTCCGTATCTTTGCCAATACTTGTTATTTTTTAGTTTTTTAATTAAAGCCATCCTATGGATATAAAATGGTTTTGATTTGCACTTGAGTAGTCATTTACTAATGACTAATGATCTTGAACACCTCTTCATGTGCTTATTGGCCATTTGACCATTTTTTAACTGGGTTGTTTGTCTTTTTGTTGAGATTCTCTGGGTGCGTGTGCATGTGCATGTGTGTGTGTGCGTGCACTATAACGTGCTTGAAGCCCGTACAGATTCCTATGTATAAATATTTTTCATTATATATCTTGCCAGCGCTTTCAATACTGTGATCAAGGTTAATTTGTTATTCTGTGTCCCTTGCTAAATTGAAGGTTTCCCTATGGAAGAAAATGCACATTTTCATTTTTGCACAGCATTCAATTTATTACAAAGCTGAAACAATAGAATTGCAATAAATATTGGGATTGAAATAATCACAGCTATTCCTAAAATACAACAAATTACAGTAATTGCTTTGATGTGCACCTTGGCAGAAGCTTATACTACTTCAGAGACCAGGTGCTATATTAAAAAGAGACATGAAGCTGACTCCTTACTCTCAAATCCTTCTCTGTGGATGATAAAGCACTATTCTAAGTTAGCAGAACACCTTTTACTTCCTCTTGTTTATAGATGTAGATTCAGACCCTTCTGTACATACCTACAGAGACATACATATATAGACGTGTAAATCCTGGAATAATATATCCCAATAGACTATTTTAACCATAGCTTGGCTCCATGATAAAACTGAAGGGGAAGAAGAAAAATTTGGTTTCTTATACACAGGACTTCCACAGAACCTCAGAGATACCACCTGAAGATGGGCTTTTCATTTCACATATGCATAGGAATACACAATCAGTAATCATTTATAAATGCCCTGGAGAAAGCAACAGCCTTCAAAATTATTCACGTCACTTTTTAACAGTTTACTGGTCATAGTTTACACTGGAATATTCTTAGTGGGAGACCGCTAGGAATAAATTAATGAATTAAGAGCCAAAATCTCTATTTCTGTGACTGCATTTTCCATGAACTGAGGCTCAGTGATGATCTTGGTCTGGGACAATTTAAGAAGCTCTGATTCATATTCAGATGAATCACCATCAACTCAACTTGCTCGTTTTCCAATTCTCAAGTTCCATTTTTAACATCTTGACATCTGAAGTTTACCCACAATCCAATTCCCACTTCACAATCTAGTTTAGAACCTGGAGCCTTATCTTGCTCTTCTATTCATGTCCCAGTAAACTTTTTGGGTCCAACCTCCCTGAGACTAAAGTCTTGAGTTTTCCAGCCAATCTTCTATAGATGGAGATTGTGCATGGAACATCAGAAGATTCCAGATATCTTGCCTTAACCCTGTATTATTTAAACAGAATCTCCTTATGTAAACTGTCTACATATCTGCTTGGATTCCCAAATTGCACTGGATTGTGAAATACCTACTGCTGTGTTCTATGTATCTTTATAGGAACACACACTTACTTATTTTGTAACTCAGTTGCTTTTCTGGATTTGTTCCTATTACCTATCATCATAAACATTCCTAACTTTTGATTATAATCAACTGTCTGTCCAAAACAACATTGGACGGGAATTCCCAGCAGCCCAGTGGGTGGAACATTGTGCTTCCACTGCAGGGGGCAAGGATTTGATCTTTGGTAGGGGAACTAAGGTCCCGCAAACCACATGGCACGGCCAAAAAACAAAAGCAAAAATACACTGGGGTAGCAAAGAGAAGAAAGGATGCATAACTATGTCCAACCTACCCTCTAGTACAAGACACACCAAGGAAGTGACACCTAGATGAATAGATAGTAGTTGGGTGAAAGACATAGTTTCAGTCATATTTGAGCTAATATTGGAACTTCAAGTATGAGAGCACAGTGACAGATTCTGGGCTAAGAAATCCAGGCAGGAAGCCAGACAGTCAGGCAGCTGTGAACTGGGAGATCAATTCACAGTTAATATGTATTTGTAATGGGACAAAGGTCCGGCTTCCAAAAAGATTGGCAACTGAAATGCCAGGCAGCCAGGTTAAAACAGCTGCTTTAACCCTTGGGATAAGGGATTAGGACAGATGCTCAGCACAAAATATTGTGTCTCCTAGAAAGCAAAGGAGGATCCTGACTTGAGGCAATTCTGAAATAGAGGGCTAATTCCAGAGTCAACGATGCTTGCCTTGGCTACGAGGGCAGAAAACTTAGAGAAGAACACTGGATACCAATTGCTGCCTTCTGACTAGCATATCCATCTTTGAGGAAGTAATTTAATGTTATTAACCACAACAAAGAGAACGGGGTCATTTTAGGTTGTCTTTTCCATCACTCTCAGCATCATCTGAAAAGTAAGGTGGTACTAAGCCTAAAAGAAGGAGTCATTTTTTTGAGCAAGCACTTCTGATATATGCTGAAATGGAGGAAATCTACCTGGGGACTGACAGAGGAGATTTTGTCTTGTCTTTCTAGCACCTGCTCTAGTGCATGAGTTGTTCCAGACGTCCTCTAAAGTACTCACTCCCTGTGAATCATCTCATGTTTGGCTGAGTCACATAATATCCAATGCCATGAGAGTTAAAGTAGCTACATTTCAGAAATGTTCAGTTAGGAATATTCTGAATGTGTACATGATTTTCAAGGAAAATTTAAATCCTTTCATATAATTCTGACATAAAAATAAATTGAAAAGTATATTTGGCAATGATTAGAAAATAGAAGAATCAAGCTAATGGGTCCTAAAAAATGCTACATAAAAAAATAGAACACTTTTAGTTTACTTCCTATCTCTTTAGGTGTCTGTTGCATCTTGAATAAGCTTCCCTTGTGATTTTACTGCCTCTTTGCTTCTTTATTCCAAAAAACTCAACATGTGTTTGTCAGATTAATTGCAAAGACCCCATGGAGTAATGGAAAGATTTAAAGCCAGATAAATTTGGATTTGAGTCTTGGCTCCAGAACTCTTGGCTGAATGTCCCTGGGCATATATTTAACCTCTCTGTGGCTCAGTTTTCTAATACTTAAAATTGGAGTAATGATACAGACCTTGAAATACTGTGTCTAGCAGTGTCTAGTGCCCAGTAGATTCCTGTTCCTTTGCTCCATCCTAAACAGACTTCAAACACATCATCATCATTCAATATTTCCTTTTGTCTTTGAATTGAAGCACAAGCTCCTCCTATTGGCATCATAGATGTCTCAAAATATGATCCAAACGTACCTACAGATATTTATTTTCTGTGCCTTCCATATTTACAATTCAATATATAGACATCCAATTCCCACGGTATCTCATGATTCCAGAGTCCTTCCTTTTCTCATGATGTTCTTTTTGCCCAGCATTCCCTTTAATGTCAAATGAAGTTCGAGCATAATATATGCCATAGTTTACCTGCCACCTTGTCTGCAAAACTTCTCAGGGCCACCTTCAACTACAGCAGACAGCAATTTGCCCTGTGTGGAACTCCTCATAATAATTCTCTTAGAATCTATACCGGATTTATGTATTGAGTACTATTAACACTATGAATTAAAGTTTGCATGTGTAGAGTGTTTTGGAGATTGCAAAGTGTTTTACCTTCTTATGTCATTTAAAACTCAAAATTACCTTATGACTTCATCAAACTTTCTCCCCATTTAAAACATACAATCAAGGTTAAAGGAGTCATTATTTATTCAAAAATCACACAGATAAGAGATTAAGGTAGTGATCCAAATTCTTGTATATGACATAAATCTGGTCTCTTTATGTTAGAAAAAGAACTAATAGAATTTTCCATTACAGCCAAGTCTTCTTCTTTGGAGTCCATGACTTTTGTTAAGTTAGTTCAGAGGATTTTATTACTTATTTTTCTAGTACATGGAAATATTCTATTGCTTTTTTACCAACTTAAATTAACAGATGAAGGATATATCTTCTATGTATACACGAAATATAACAGGAGGGGTCAAGATAGCGGAGAGAAAGATTCTGAGCTCATCGCCTCCCATGGGCACAGCAAAATTACAACTATTTACAGAGCAACTATAATGAGAATGACCTGAAGAATAGCAGAAAAGATCTTCTACAACTAAAGATATAAAGAAGGAACCACAAAACGGTGGGAGGGATGGAAATGTGGTACAGTCAAGAACAACAAACTGGAAGACAATCAAAGTTGCAGAGGTCCCCCCCAAGGAGTGAGGGGTCCCACAACAAGCTCCCCAGCCCAAGAGCCCTGCAGCAGAAAGTCGAACATCTGGCTTTGAAGGCTAGAGGGACTGGCATTCAGGAGAATAGAAGGGCTTTAGGAAACAGAGACGCTGCTCTTAAAGGGCAAAAGCAAAATATTCACATGCTCTGAGACCCAGGGCAGAGGCAGTAATTTGAGAGGAGCCTGGATCGGACCCATCTACTGATCTTGAAGAGCCCTTTGGAAAGGCAAGTCCCCAGTGCCACCCATGATGGTGGCAGCCAGTAGTTTTACCACCCAAATAACAGTCATAGCCACTATGAGAAGACTATTCTATTCCACTGGTTAACAACAAGACTATCAGACTTATAAAATTCATTTGTCATTTTTAACAATAACAAGTTTTTAAAGAACTGACAGTAAATTAATAATCTTGTCCTTTATTTGCCAAAGTAAACAGTGCCATGGGTCCCTGTTTCAGTGAGGACATTGGGTTTCCAGGGAAAACTGAGAGCTTTGACAACTTGAGAGAGGCTACCAATGCCTTTAATCTTCATGTTACATGGGACCATGGAAAAGTCATCTTTTACTACTCTTAACTGAGTGATTTCAAAAGTTTCCTTCAAAATCTAGACTTCCTAGCAGAGATTTTTTTCCCCTTATCACAAAGGATATTTGTGGCCTAGAAATCTTTCCTGTGCCCCGTCAGAAGCATCTTTGCAGTGGCTGTTTTAACCCTGTAGTAGTAGGGTTGTGTTAGCTGCAACTGTTTTAAAGAAGAGACTTTTCTAATATAAATATTGAACTAGCATTCATGTGCATAACATATTAGCACAGATCTTCCTCAACTTACGATGGGGTAACGTCCTAATAAACCCAACATAAGCTGAAAATACCATAACTCAAAAACGCATTGAATACACCCAACCTAGCAAACATCATAAAATAGCATAGCCTAATGAAGATGTGCTCAGAACATTTACATTAACGTACGACTGGGCAAAATCATCCAACGCAAAAACAATTTTATAGTAAAGTATTGAATATCTCATGGAATTTGCCTAATATTTACCGAAAGTGAAAAACAGAATGGTTGTATGCGTAGAGAATGGTTCTAAGTACATGGGTTGTTAACCCCTGCAATCCCACGGCTGACTGGGAGTTACAGCTTAATGCTGTTGCCTGGCATCATGAGAGAGTAACGTACTACATATGGCTGGCCTGGAAAGAGATCAAAATCCAAAATTCAAAGTACAGTTTCTATTGAATATATATTTCTTTTGCACCACCATAAAGTCAAAAAATCATTAAATTAACCCATCGTAAGTTGAGAACCATCTGTAAATGACACAAAATTAAATTTGATAATTAACATTTCCCTTAGCTATATATAGTACTTAAAATTAGCAAAAGAGCTTTATCTTTGTCAAACCAAAACAGTTTTGTTTTTAAACCAGCGGTACTCAAACCTGGATCCATCTTACGATCACCTGAGTAATTTTTAAAATATACTGATGCCTGGGCCCAAAACACAGTGATACAGATTGCATTGATCTGGGGTGGATCTCAGACATAAGGATTTTTAAAAAGCTTCTCACATGATTCTCATATTCAGGTAAGGTTGAATTAATCACTGCTCTGATTCTTAAAAAGATACACAAAGAAACTGAGGGTTAATCAGCAATTTTTTCCTGCTATATTTTCCTATATATGTATATATATTTTGTCTGGTTGTTGCTCAATGGGCTTCTATCAGGGAAACAAAAACTTACTAGAACATTTTATATAAAAATTTGTCTACTCTCACCTCCAGTCACAATGGCAAAAAATAGTATTTTGAAATTCCAGAAGTTGACATTGCTATTAATGCACTTCCTCAGGTGATACAGAAGATGTTCTACTTAAATTGTAGTCAGCAGCAGAAAAGAAACACCTACAGCAGTATAGAATAAGATATTTGGAGAAGTAGTCATCAGTTCTCTCATCAGAGACAGAAGTTCACATCTACTTGTGTGAAAATTTTAATAAAACTACCAAGAGATTGAAAAAAAAATGTGTAACTATTGTTAAAAATAGTCACACTGTAGCACTTTATATGCTAGTTGAAATCTATACACTTGGATTTTAAAATACATCCTAAGAAGAATATTCTAATGATACAACTACACTAGGAAGAGATGTAAAATAAGCTCTTAAGGTATTCTTATTATAAGTTTCCTCTCCACATGTTCTTGCAAATTCTTGGGATTATTGTTAACTTGAAAAGACAATGGCCATAATATCTTCCAGAAAAGGGCTATACACATGGCAGTAGCTAGGTCTATTTACCTGGAAAGACAACTACTTCATTCCAGAATAACTTGATCTGAGACCATGAAGAAAATCTCCTTTCTCCTTTTAATATTCATTATTTGCTGATAATACTCTTAAACGACTAGTCCTTAAAACACTTTTATGCATTTGCTATTATTTTTTCCCTTCCTCATCTACCTATACTTAACCTTTTGATATGTGCATCTACTGCAATGTCTTGGACAAAATATCTGTAGGAGTGAATCTTAGATAAACAAAATATCTGAGAATTTTGTTAGTAAGCCTAAGCCAGCTGGACACTGTCCTAAGAACCCATGAAATAATTTATATTGCATACATATTTTACTGTATAGGAAATTCATCAGGAAAATATATGCTTTCATTTGAGCCACTCATCTATACAATAACAAGAAGTTGATATGGAGAACAATTTTATTTATTATTTATTTTTGGCTGTGTTGGGTCTTCGCTTCTATGCGAGGGCTTTCTCCAGTTGCGGCAAGCGGGGGCCACTCTTCATCGTGGCGCGCGGGCCCCTCACTATCGCGGCCTCTCTTGTTGCGGAGCACAGGCTCCAGACGCGCAGGCTCAGTAATTGTGGCTCACGGGCCCAGTTGCTCCGCGGCATGTGGGATCCTCCCAGACCAGGGCTCGAACCCGTGTCCCCTGCATTAGCAGGCAGACTCCCAACCACTGCGCCACCAGGGAAGCCCCGAGAGCAATTTTAATTAAGAATTTTAGGACTTGCCTAATGGTGAAGTGGTTAAGAATCTGCCTGCCAATGCAGGGGACATGGGTTCAAGCCCTGGTCTGGGAAGATCCCACATGCCGCTGAGTAACTAAGCCCGAGCGCCACAACTACTGAGCCTGCGCTCTAGAGCCCGCGAGCCACAACTACTGAGCCTGTGTGCCACAACTACTGAAGCCCATGCACCTAGAGCCCGTGCTCCACAACAAGAGAAGCCACCGCAATGAGAAGCCTGTGCACTGCAACGAAGAGTAGTCCCCTCTCACCGCAACTAGAGAAAGCCCGCACGCAGCAACAAAGACCCAACACAGCCAAAAATAAATAAATAAATTAATTCAAGAAAAAGAATTTTAATTGGTGGCTGAATTGACTGGTTAGATTCAGTGGAGTGCTGGCAAATGTTTAACAACTGCTGAGGGTACACAGTGCTGACTTGAAATGTTTGCTGATTTAGCTCTTATAAATATTCCCATCATGGCCATTTCAAGCCTTCAATATGACATCATGAATGTGGAGTTGGGAAGAGATGATAACATTGGACTCGTATGAGCAGTAGTTAATGAACTAATAAACATAAAATTTTATATACTTTAAGGACAAAGAAGAGGTCTTTCAAAACAAATAAAGATAAAGAGCAGAAACAAAAGCCCCAGTTGCAAGTGTGCAATTATTCTTTCAAATATTTGAGAGGCATGCATTGAGTTTAAAACAAGTATTATTCTAAGTACCTGGAATATATCATTGCACAAAACCAAAAATATTCTGGGTCACATGGTTTATAGTCTAGTGCAAGAAGATAGAAAATAAACATAACACATAAATGTTAAAAGATGTCAACTATTATGGAAAAATAGTACAAGGTAAAAGGGATTATCAGCTTGCAGGACAGTTTGTGATTTTAAATAACAAGGTTAGAGTAGACTTTTGTGAAAAGGCGAGATTTGGGCAAAACACTGAATCTAATTTATGTTTTAAAAGAAGCACTCTGTTCACATAAAACTAATGAAATCTGAATAAGCTTTGTGCATTATACCAGTGTTTTGATAGAATTTTATAAACCGTATTTATGTAAGATGTAACCATCTGCAACTGGTACATGGGGCCTCCTGTACATATTTTTTGGTAAGTTTCTGTGAATCTATTATTACTTCAAAATATTTTTTTAAAGGAGCACTCTACTATATTGAATACAGACTGCAGAAGACAAGGATAAAAGCCGGAAAATAATTATGGAATTATTATATTAATCCAGTCTAGAGATATGACTTTGCTTGAAGGTATTAGTGATGGAGCAGGAATGATGGATTATTTTTTTTTATCATTATTTATTTTTATTTATTTATTAATTTATTTTTGGCTGCGTTGGGTCTTCATTGCTGTGCCTGGGCATTCTCTAGTTGCAGCGAGCGGGGGCTACTCTTCGTTGTGGTGCACGGGCTTCTCATTGCGGTGGCTTCTCTTGTTGAGGAGCATGGGTTCTAGGCTCACAGGCTTCAGTAGTTGCAGCCTGCGGGCTCAGTAGTTGTGGCTCATGGGCTCTAGAGCGCAGGCTCAGTAGTTGTGGCTCATGGGCTTAGTTGCTCCACAGCATGTGGGATCTTCCCGGACCAAGGATCAAACCCATGTCCCCTGCATTGGCAGGCAGATTCTTAACCACTGTGCCACCAGGGAAGTCCCCTTCCTTTTTTTTTTTTTTAATTTTTTTTTTATTTTGACAGATTATTTTGAAAGCAGAGCCAAAGGGATTTCCTGATGGATTGGATATGGGTTGTGAAAGTGAAGGGTCAAGAGGATCCCAAGGTTTTATGTTTGAAGAACTGGATAAAGAGGAATGGGGAACACTACAGAGGGAGCAGGCTTGGGATGGAGAGTTCTCAACTTTACTTTTAGGGATTTTACATTTGAGAAATCTATTAGACATCCAAGTGTAGCAATCAAGGAAGCAATTTTACATAAGTGTGGAATTCAGAAGAGGGTCTGAGCTAAAAAACTAACTTTGAGTGTTATTTGTATAAATGATGTTTAAATCCAGAGCTGGATGATATCACATAGAGAATAAATGTAGAAAAGATACCAAGGACTGAGACATGGAACACTCTGAATTTCAGACGTCAGGAAAAGAGGGGGAACACGCAAGGAGACTAAGAATGAGTACTGAGTGAAATAGCAAGAAAAACCAGGAGAAGCAAGTGGCATGAATTCAGTGTCACATAATGTCAAGTAAGACGAGGAGCAGAAATTGATCACTGGATTTAGCAAGAAGAAAGTCACTCGTGTCCTGTCAAGAACTGTTTCAGTTTAGTGTTGAGACAAAAGCTCTATCACAGTGAGTTAAGAGAAAATAAGATGGGAGTGGTGGGAGGCAGCAAACAGAGGCAACTCATTCAAAAAGATTTGCTACAAGTGGAAGCGAAGAATTTGAGCAGTAGCTGGAGTGCAGGAAGTGGACTCAAGATAATTTTTTAAGAGGAGAAAAAGGAAAACAGCATGCTGATAGAAACGATCCAGTAGACAGGGAACAACTGAAAATGAAGGGAAAAGAAGGGAAAGCCACTAAAATGGTGTCCTTAAGTGGATAAGAAAGAACACAATCTCATTCACAGCAGAAAGTCAGAAGGTCTGGCGTAGGGTGCGGGGCATGGACAGTTTACCTAAGTGAGATGGGACAATATATGGATTCATGTGATGGGAGAGGTAGATGTCCAGTTGGTGTATATAAAGTTTTCCTCTGATTACTTTAGTCAATGGAGGAGAAAGAAAGGCCATGAGCTGAGCAAAGAGGACAAAGGAAAAGATGGTGATTTGAGGAGAGGCGTGAGGTGTTGAAAAGTCACCCAGAAGGACAGCAGAAGTGAATGGACAAGGGAAATGGGGCATGACTGTCAGGACACATGGAAGGCTAGTCAGCTATAAAGTAGGGGGAGAGTTAAAATTAACTAGGGTTATGGTTTGTCCATCCAATGGCTATGGAGTGAGAGGGGCAAGAGAGCTACGGGGGGAAACAAGGAGACTATTTCAATGACTTCTCATTGGGCACTGCCCTCGGGTTTTAGATCATTACTTCAAGTCAGGAAGAGTCCCCTGTGACTCTGCTGGTCATCCTCTTCGGTCTGAGAGAACAATTTGGGGCAGTTACTGTGCTTTTCAGAGCTTTATGCCCTCTACTCAGACGCCAACCTCCTTTGCACCAGCCATAATGGGATATGAAAGAGAGAAATTGGTACTTCAGGTTGCTTTCTATGTGTGTTTCCCCAGAGCTAACAGTACCTCGGTGGTTCTTGTCTATCTTTTTGTCCCCTTTCCTTCACTTTTTCTCCATTCTGTTAAGTGGCCAATTATGCTTGGACACATAACGTTCTGTTTAATAATTGTCTTTTCAGCCTTCCCCCTTGTCCAGAGGATAAAATAGAAAGCCCAAGTAGTTAAGCTCTATGTAGACCCATCATGTTAGTAATGAAAAGGGTTATTTCTCTAGAGAGGCATAAGCCTCTTGTCTTCTTTTCCACCACCCCTGCTCTTCCCTTCCCGTCCGACGACGCTACCCATGCCGGCACACACTCACTCAATTCATTTTGGAGAGGCTGAAAAATAACAGGGAGATAATTCTTGACACTTTCTGTTCCTTGAGAACACTTTATAACTTGTATGGTTGAAGTTACATATTTTTTCCCCACTCCTTGAACTTAAAGTCTGCTCTTTTATTCCCTATAATTTTTTCTTTCTTTTTAAAAGTTATTTTGAGTCATTTATTAGATTCAGTGAGGGTAGGTTTTACAAATTGAATTCACTGTGTTTTTCCAGAGAGATAGACTAGATTTATATATATGTATATATATACATATACATATATATAGTTGCAAGAAATGATCACTTCATGCAGTACTGTTCAAGTAGTTCCTTCACAAATATCATGTGGCATCTTCAAACTAATGAGCTCATTTTCAACTAAATATCAAGATTTTTAGATTCGCTAGTGCTAATTAACCACCATTCACTATTTGTGATGACAATATTGCTATTAGTAAATGGGGATGATAATAATAATATCTTCCTTGTGCTTCTGCTGAGATTAGTACCTGGTGCACATTAAGCATTATTATACTAACTGTGAGCCCTTATCATCATCTCTGCTGTCAGATTTATACTAAGCTCTGGGAATTTTTTTTTAACCATAAACTTAATTTCAGATTATTATCAATTTTCATTTACTTTTGCATTTTCACTAGATGCTTTAAACTTCCTATCTGCAACAACAACCAGGATACAATGTAAAATGATTTCAATTAAAGTTATATTTAAATTATCAATTTTAACCTTGTTAAGGGAAATTCACTCTCATAGGCAATAGAATTAAGTGCAGTCATTATATGTGTTTCAATCAAAATATTTAATGAAATGCAAATATGAGTTACAATTTTAAATCTGTACACCATTAAAAATTTTGAAACCCACACTAGCTCAGAAGATGCAAGTTTTGTTTTACTTTTTAAGTTCTTTTGTGGATTCAAAACATTTACTGAGGAATCAGACATTCTGGAAACAATAGTATATTCTGTAGTCGCAATGATAATAATATCCTGTTTTAAGACAATACAAAATTACCAAAATTTCTAAATAGTTTCTGACCATAAAAATTGCCAGCTCTCTGTACATTTACCAACAAACACAATATTATGCAACCTGGAAAAATCGAAGACTACTTTGCTGGCATACATATTTCAAAGAATATAATTTGCTCACATACATATTTTAAAGAAGGTAAAACTCCAAAAGACTGTGCCCAAGTTTTAAATTCAAAATAGAACTCAAGGAAAGGGACCATATTTATCTTGTGGCTTTCTGTACCCACTCATCCATACCATGCCTCTGGAGGCTGTGAAAGCTTTAATGTGAAAAGGAGGGCTATAACTATACATGGAATTATTCTAGACCCTGCTTCTCAGATGATCTGTAGGATAGTCCTCTCATAAAACAGACCTCCATTTTCTCCCTCTAACACTGAGAAATTAGAAGACACAATATTTTAGGACTCTTCCAGCCACAATAGTCTATGATTCATAATTTAAAACATCTCCAGATACCCTAGAAGGATACTCAGCTCCACACCCCCTAAATATTCCCCTCCTAATATTCCCATCTCTACTTTTTACTTCTCTTAAATCTTATCCAACTTCTGAATAGAAAGTTCAGATTGAGGAACTTGGAGATGTCTAATCCCACTACCAGATAAACTGAAAAAAGGAGAAAGAAGCAAGAATTCCAGTTGACAATTTCAAGCTTCAATTGACAATTTTAAGCTGAGGAATTTACCTACCATGTGACAATCAATCTTTATATGTTTACAAGTTATCAGAGAGCAGACTGGAGATGAAACACTGTGTTTGGATACTGTTGCTTGCTTTTCTGAATATCCCTATCAGGCAGTGTTTGGAAGGGAAATTTATGGTGGTGGTGGTTTTTTTAATGGTATCTTTCACAGTCTACATCTTACATTGGTATATTTGCTATAACACTTCCAATAAACTTTGCCATAATTTGTGATCAAATTTTTAAAAACCTGCTAAAATGCTAATAAATGAGCTGGCTATTCTAAGTGAGAGGATTTCTGATGCAATTTAGCTATATTCCAGCCATTTACCTATTAGGATAAAGGCTTCTCCCACATTGTTTAAATATTTCTGGAGATCTAACAAAAAGAAGGGAATGATTAAGGGTGATGATTTTGTAAAGGAATTTAGTTACAAAGCAGTCAGAGATGGTTTAAGGACTGTGCACCATTGCACAAGTTAAGAATCAGAAATGAGAAGATGAATGAGGCTGTAGCAGCCACCCCAGGGTATTGCAGGAATCCACTGATCAATGTGCTTCTATCTACTACAGAGAAAATTCTTGGTCATTTTGGGGGAGAAAAAAAAAAAAAACCTGCCAGGAACACAAAAGCTGTTGAAAGTAAGCTAACACTGTTTGTAAGTTTCTTAGGCTGCTGTAAAAAATTACCACAAACTTGGTGCCTTAAAACAACAGAAATTTATTTTCTCATAGTTCTGGAGGCCAGAGATCTGATATTAAGGTATCTTCAAGGATGGTTTCTTCTGGAGGCTTTGAGGAAGAATCCGTCTCATGCCTCTCCCTTAGCTTCCGGTGGCTGCTGGAAATCCTTGGAAATCTTGGCCTTGTTGACCCATCACATTGATCTCTGTCCCTGTCAGAACATGGCCTTCTCCATTTCTCTGTGTCCTCTCCTCTTCTGCCTTTTATTTATTTATTTATTTTAAATACAACTTTATTGGAGTATAATTGCTTCACAATACTGTGTTAGTTTCTGTTGCACAACAAAGCGAATCAGCCATATGCATACACATGTTCCCATATCCCCTCCCTCTTGAGCCTCCCTCCCATCCTCCCTATTCGACCCCTCTAGGTCATCGCAAAGCACCGAGCCCATCTCCCTGTGCTATGCTGCTGCTTTCAACCAGCCAACTTTTTTACATCCGGTAGTATATATATGTCGATCCTACTCTCACTTCTCCCCAGCTTTGCCCTCCCACCCCATGTCCTCAAGTCCATTCTCTATCTCTACTTCTTTATTCCTGCCCTGCAACTAGGTTCATCAAAAACTTTTTTTTTTTTTTTTAGATTCCATATATATGTGTTAGCATACTGTATTTGTTTTTCTCTTTCTGACTTACTTCACTCTGTATGACAGACTCTAGGTCCATCCATCTCACTACAAATAACTCAATTTTGTTTCTTTTTATGGCTGAGTAATATTCCATTGTACAAATGTGCCACAGCTTCTTTATCCATTCATCTGTTGATGGACACTTAGGTTGCTTCCATGTCCTGGCTATTGTAAATAGAGCTGCAATGAACATTTTGGTACATGACTCTTTTTGAATTATGGTTTTCTTAGGGTATAACCTCAGTAGTGGGATTGCTGGTTCATATGGTAGTTCTATTTTTTAGTTTTTTAAGGAATCTCCATACTGTTCTCCATAGTGGCTGTATCAATTTCCATTCCCACCAACAGTGTAAGAGGGTTCCCTTTTCACCACTCCCTTTCTAGCATTTATTGTTTCTAGCTTTTTTGAAATGGCCATTCTGACCGGTGTAAGGTGATACCTCATTGTAGTTTTGACTTGAGTTTCTCTAATAATAAGTGATGTTGACCATCTTTTCATGTGTTTGTTCACAATCTGTATACCTTCTTTGGAGAAATGTCTATTTAGGTATTCTGCCCATTTTTGGATTGGGTTGTTTGTTTTTTTTGATACTGAGCTCCATGAGCTGTTTGTATATTCTGGAGATTAATCCTTTGTCTGTTGGTTCATTTGCAAATATTTTCTCCCATTCTGAGGGTTGTCTTTTCATCTTGTTTATAGTTTCCTTTGCTGTGCAAAAGCTTTTAAGTTTCATTAGGTCCCATTTGTTTATTTTTTTTTTATTATTTCCATCAGTCTAGGAGGGGGATCCAAAAGAACTTGCTGTGGTTTATGTCAAAGAGTGTTTTTCCTATGTTTTCCTCTAAGAGTTTTACAGTGTCTGGTCTTACATTTAAGTCTTTAATCCATGTGGAGTTTAATTTTGTGTTAAATGTTATGTAGTGTTCTAATTTCATTCTTTGACATGTAGCTGTCCAGTTTTCCCAACACCACTTATTGAAGAGGCTGTCTTTTCTCCATTGTATATTCTTGCATCCTTTGTCATAAATTAGGTGTCCATAAGTGTGTGGGTTTATCTCTGGGCATTCTATCCTGTACCTATGATCTATATTTCTGTTTTCATGTCAGTACCATACTGTCTTGATTACTGTAGCTTTGTGGTATAGTTTGAACCCAGGGAGCCTGATTCCTCAAATTACATTTTTCTTTCTCAAGATTGCTTTGGCTATTCGGGGTCTTATGTGTTTCCATACGAATTGTAAAATTTTTTGTTCTAATTCTGTAAAGAATGCCATTGGTATTTTGATAGGGATTGCATTGAATGTGTAGATTGCTTTGGGTAGTATAGTCATTTTCACAATATTGATTTTTCCAATCCAACAACATGGTATATTTTTCCATCTGTTTATGTCATCTTTGATTTCTTTCATCAGTGTTTTATAGTTTTCTGAGTACAAGTCTTTAGCCTCCTTAGGCAGTTTTATTCCTAGGTATTTTATTCTTTTTGTTGCAGTGGTAAATGGGAGTGTTTACTTAATTTCTCTTTCTGATTTCTCCTTGTTGGTGTATAGGAATGCCAGAAATTTCTGTGCATTAATTTTTTAACCTGCAACCTTACCAAATTCATTGCTTAGTTCTACTAGTTTTCTGGTGGCATCTTTAGGATCTTCTGTGTATGGTATCACGTCATGGGCAAACAGTGACAGTTTTACTTCTTCTTTTCCAGTTTGTATTCCTTTTATTTCTTTTTCATCTCTGATTGCCATGGCTAGGACTTACAAAACTATGTTAAATAGGAGTGGCGAGAGTGGACATCTTTGTCTTGTTCCTGATCTTAGTGGAAATGCTTTCAGTTTTTCACCATTGAGTATGATGCTTGCTGTGGGTTTGTCATATATGGCCATTATTATGTTGAGGTAAGTTCCCTCTACGCCCACTTTCTGGAGAGTTTTTATCATAAATGGGTGTTGAATTCTGTCAAAAGATTTTTCTTCACTGGTTCCAGGGGTTAGAATTTGGACATATCTTTTGTGGGGGGGGCGGGGTGGGGGCAGGCACTATTCAACTCACTACACACTAGATTTGGGTAGAAACTTTAAAGGTGATGTTCAGCCAAAGCATTGCTTTGAAAACCCAGGATTCTTAATGGAATTTTGTAAAGTTATTTTTTATTAAAAGGTATGTTAGTTCAGGGCTTCCCTGGTGGCGCAGTGGTTGAGAATCTGCCTGCCAATGCCGGGTACACGGGTTCGAGCCCTGGTCTGGGAAGATCCCACATGCCACGGAGCAACTCGGCCCGTGAGGCACAACTACTGAGCCTGCGCATCTGGAGCGAGTGCTCTGCAACAAGAGGGGTCGCGATAGTGAGAGGCCCACGCACTGCAATGAAGAGTGGCCCCCGTTCGCCACAACTAGAGAAAGCCCTCGCACAGAAACGAAGACCCAACACAGCCAAAAATAAATAAATTAATTAATTAATTTTAAAAAAAAGATATGTTAGTTCAGATTCTCTGAGACGTTCATGAAAGACACTGGAGAGACATCTGCAAAAAATAAAAGGGAGTGGGAGTAGGCAGAGAGAGCCTTTAGACTCTAAAGCAGGTCTAGCACTTGGGAAAGGAGACCAGAAGATGAAAACTGGGTAGGCAGGCCTCAGAAGTGATGAAGCTCTGAGAAAGTGGTGAGCACCTGGTTGGCCACCAGGCCAACACCACTGTGCTTGGTCACTGCCTGGGAGCAATCCAGGGAGAGCATGGCCTCAGCATCAATACTGTAGTAAGTCCAAAGTGTAATGCTGAATGATGAAGAGGTAGTCAAACGTCAGTGAAAAGCTTTCTGTCACCATTCATCAAAAGTTTCAAGAAGAATTCAAGAAGAAGGAAAATTCTGCAAACAGCTCTTTTGATATATCTAGAGCATGTCCTGCTCAAGGACATCCTTCTAGGATTGTTGATTTTCAGATAATGTACAAGTGATCTTTATATCTCCCATTACCACTGTTACTGTTCCAGCCAGGGCTACTGACAACCTTGAAAGCATATTATATGATATGAGTGATGCATTATCTGGAGTGAGGTGCTACTGGAGGTGCTAATGGAGATGACTCTGCTCTAACAAACGATTAGTTAAATGGTCCTGAGAGCAAGAAGGTACTCATATTAATCAATTGGGCTTCAAAATAGACCTCATGCCTAACAATAAAGTATGGAAAAACACACTGTTCTATACTTTTTTGGTAAACTTCCAAAAGTTTTATGAAGAGAACTAACCAAACACACATCTTGGGTCTACTGTAGAGGCCAGATTTACTACTGTGAACAGTGAAAATGTTGCAGAATTGGTTTGTATGCAATAGCAAGAAATTACAGTAAGAAATTCATTCAATGTAATTATTATTGTGAATTGAAAGAAAATATAAATACCTGATGCAAATCTCTAAATAAATTTTACATCATGCAGATAAAAATAATTTGGCAAAATATCTGAATACACATAGTCTGTCAATTATTCTTTCAACTAAAAATGGTATCCTACAAGAAAGGTGAATAATTCAACTTGCACCTCCAATAATCAAAGCAAGTGCTTTTCCTTGGGACAACATATTTCTGTGTCAATCAGAATTACTTATGCACACTTCCTATTTTATTACATAGAACATTAAAAAGATGCACTCAACAGCAATGATTTAATTAAACTGACTATGTGTAATGTTTCTTCAAGGACATTCTTAAATAAATAAACAAATAAATAAATTTTAAAAACAATTGGACAAGTGCATGTGATCATGAGAGGAATATGAGCGTCTCATATTGTCATATTATCACCAGTTTTATTGACACAAGCAAAGGGAATGGAAACAGATGTGGAATTTGAGTTTTAAGCCTCCTATTATTGTGGTCTCTGGCATCAGCTGGTAGTTTACAACCATCCATTTCTAGAGTTAAAAAAGCCAATAGGACAAAACTGTCCACTGGTTCCATGTACTTGGACATGGCCTTATTCTTGGACATGGTCAAACCTCAGGCATTTATTCCTGCCTCTCTCACTGCTTCACCAGCCCCCATCTGCTCATCCTCCCCCTTCAGCAAGCAGCAGCTTTAACTACATCTTCCACCCCACTTTCCACTTCAATCAAGAAGTCTGCAAGAGTTTAATTTAAAAATCTACTTCGTTTCTTTGTTGTTTTTGTTTTAAGGGTTATTTTTATTTACTGCCTCTGTAACTTAATCATTCTTCAAGTTTCTGCTTAGAGGGAAAAGGTAATTCGTAGCTAATACTTTACACAGCAGTATCATTATATACTACACACATATACACTAACAAGCTCAAAAAGTGCTAAATAATTAGGTGTTAAATGATTAAGTAATTGGTGCATTAGTGCTTTATATTATGCAAAAGTCTGTTGAGTTTTTTTAGGTGCTACAGTATTTATTACTACTTTGGAAGATTTGGTTCGGTGTTTTTTATAGGCTGGGAATGCATGTTAACTTTCCTATTAAAAATAATGGCATAGAAGCTTCTACTATTTAAAAAAATCAAGAGTCAACACATTTTCAATAATGGATTTGATTCAGATAATGAGGGATGAATACATTACACCTACTAAGTAGAAATAGAATGTATAAAGTCAGTGAATTCAAAGTAACTGAAGAATAACCAAGAAGTTAATGAGGAAGAGACCACAAGTGTGAGAAAAGCCAAGAACAGCATTGGAATATAACCCAGCCAATTGGAGGATCCAAATAAACCCGTTCTAAGTAATCAATAACGAGGAACAGAGAAATGCATAAACAAACCATCTATACCATAGAAAATTTCAGGAAATGAGTATGAGAGGGCTTTTGCAGTGGGCAAAGATGAGATCACCAGGAGGTATAAATGAACCTTAAGTAAAAATGACTATACTGTCCAATAACTGTGGGAAATTCTTTTGTGTTGCAACCTGTCAAACATCATGATAAAATCATGTTTATATTAGACAGTGACGTTTTCATAAACCTATACTGCCTCACAAAATTTTTGTAGTGTCCACTGCAAAGGAGAAAAAAAAAGGACAGTAAGCTCATTTTCCTGACAGTGTGACTTTTGTAAACTGGCTTGAGTTACTAGAATGTGTGACAGCCAGATGCTTTGTTAGTTTTTTGGCCCTGACTTGCTTTAGTGTTATCTGCTCTCACCTACAGAATTGGGAGGAGTATAAGGACAAGTTACAGGTCTGAATGTGCATAAGAGATTTATAAGCTGTGGAGAAATCATCTTGATGTTGTTTTTTTGATAGTAAGAACCTGAGAAAGACTGGGAAAATATCTCCTCCAAAGTTAAAGTTAAATAAAGAGAATTCCAAGAAATTAAAATAAACTTCAATTATTACCTAGTAAGAGCTTTACCTAAGGCACATTATTCTAGCATATACACAACTATAAAGAAAATTCTAAATTGTTTGGATATTTCTTTAAGTTAAAATCTGAAATTATGGAAAAGCTGAGAAGACGCCGTGTGAAGTGGAAAGTGTGAAAGATTTTAGGTTTTCTCTTATTCATATATTACTATTATTGTCATTTTGTTATGGCATACCTACTGGTTTTGCTTGAATGTTACTCTGAATGAGGTTATCAGATTACCTTTTCACCAACTGTCACTTTGCAACTGTTATTTAACTCTTAATCAGATTATAGTTGAATATCAATTACGCTTTTTTTTTTAAATTTAAGAATATAAGGAGAGGGGTCTGGGCAAGATGGCGGAAGAGTAAGACGCGGAGATCACCTTCCTTCCCACAGATACATTAGAAATACATCTCCACGTGGAACTGCTCCTACAGAACACCCATTGAACGCTGGCAGAAGACGTCAGACCTCCCAAAAGGCAAGAAACTCCCCACGTTCCTGGGTAGGGCAAAACAAAAAAGAAATAACAGAGACAAAAGAATAGGGATGGGACCTGCACCAGTGGGAGGGAGCTGTGAAGGAGGAAAGGTTTCCACACGCTAGGAAGCCCCTTCACGGGCAGAGACTACAGGTGGCAGAGGGGGAAGCTTCGGAACCGTGGAGGAGAGCGCAGCCACAGGGGTGCGGAGGGCAAAGCGGAGAGATTCCCACACAGAGGATCGGTGCCGACCAGCACTCACCAGCCCGAGAGGCTTGTCTGCTTACCCGCCGGGGCGGGCGGGGGCTGGGAGCTGAGGCTTGGGCTTCGGTCAGATCACAGGGAGAGGACTGGGGTTGGCGGCGTGAACACAGCCTGAAGGGGCTAGTGCGCCACAGTTAGCTGGGAGGGAGTCCAGGAAAAAGTCTGCAGCTGCCGAAGAGGCAAGAGACTTTTTCTTGCCTCTTTGTTTCGCGGTGCGCAAGGAGAGGGGATTCACAGTGCCGTGCCGCCTAAACAAGCTCCAGAGACGGGCGCGAGCCGTGGCTATCAGCGCGGAACCCAGAGACGGGCATGAGACGCTAATGCTGCTGCTGCAGCCACCAGGAAGCCTGTGTGCGAGCACAAGTCACTCTCCACACCACCCCTCCCGGGAGCCTGTGCAGCCGGCCACTGCCAGGGTCCCGTGATCCAGGGACAACTTCCCCTGGAGAACACACTGCGCGCCTCAGGCTGCTGCAACGTCACGCCGGATGCTGCTGCCGCAGCAGACTCGCCCCGCCTCCTCCATACCCCTCCCTCCCCCCGGCCTGAGTGAGCCAGAGCCCCCGAAGCAGCTGCTCCTTTAACCCCGTCCTGTGTGAGCGAAGAACAGATGCCCTCAGGCGACCTACATGCAGAGGCAGGTCCAAATCCAAAGCTGAACCCCAGGAGCGGTGCGAACAAAGAAGAGAAAGGGAAATTTCTCCCTGCAGCCTCAGAAGCAGCGGATTAAAGCTCCACAAACAACTTGATGTGCCTGCATCTGTTGAATAATTGAATAGACAACGAATCATCCCAAATTCAGGAGGTGGACTTTGGGAGCAGGATATATTAATCTTTCCTCTTTTCCTTTTTTTGTGAGTGTGTATGTGTATGCTTCTGGGTGAGATTTTGTCTGTATAGCTTTGCTTGCACAATTTGTCCTAGGGTTTGGTTTGTCCGTTTTTTCTTTTTTTTTTTTTACTTAAAAAAATTTTTTTAAATAAATTTTTCTTAATAATTTTTTCCTTATTTTTTATTTTAAAAAATTTAAAAAATTTTTTCTTATTTTTTATTTTAAAAAATGAAAATTTTTTTCTTAATAAATTTTTTTCTTAATTTTTTCTTATTTATTATAAAAAATTAATAACTTTATTTTAAAAAATTAAAAAAATTTTTCTTAATAAATTATTTCTTAATAATTTTTTTTCTTCTTTTTTATTATAATACATTTATTTTATCCTCTTCCTTTCTATTTTTTCTCACTTTTATTCTGAGCCGTGTGGATGAAAGGCTCCTGGTGCTCCAGCCAGGCATCAGGGCTGTGCCTCTGAGGTGGGAGAGCCAACTTCAGGACACTGGTCCACAAGAGACCTCCCAGCTTCACGTAATATCAAATGGCAAATATCTCTCAGAGATCTCCATCTCAACATCAAGATCCAGCTTCACTCAACGACCAACAAGCTACAGTGCTGGACATCCTATGCCAAACAACTAGCAAGACAGGAACACAGCCCCATCCATTACCAGAGAGGCTGCCTAAAAATCATAATAAGGCCACAGACACCCCAAAACACACCACCAGACGTGGACGTGCCCACCAGAAAGACAAGATCCAGCCTCATCCACCAGAACACAGGCACTAGTCCCCTCCACCAGGAAGCCTACACAACCCACTGAACCAACCTTAGCCACTGAGGGCAGATACCAAAAACCACGGGAACTACGAACCTGCAGCCTGTGAAAAGGAGACCCCAAACACAGTAAGATAAGCAAAATGAGATGACAGAAAAACACAGAGCAGATGAAGGAGCAGGGTCAAAACACACCAGACCTAACAAATGAAGAGGAAATAGGCAGTCTACCTGAAAAAGAATTCAGAATAATGATAGTAAAGATGATCCAAAATCTTGGAAATACAATAGACAAAATGCAAGAAACATTTAACAAGGACGTAGAAGAACTAAAGAGGAACCAAGCAACGATGAACAACACAATAAATGAAATTTAAAATCCTCTAGAAGGGATCAATAGCAGAATAACTGAGGCAGAAGAACGGGTAAGTGACCAGGAAAATAAAATAGTGGAAATAACTACTGCAGAGCGGAATAAAGAAAAAAGAATGAAAAGAACTGAGGACAGTCTCAGAGACCTCTGGGACAACATTAAATGCACCAACATTCGAATTATAGGGGTCCCAGAAGAAGAAGAGAAAAAGAAAGGTACTGAGAAAATATTTAAAGAGATTATAGTTGAAAACTTCCCTAATATGGGAAAGGAAATACTTAATCAAGTCCTGGAAGCACAGAGAGTCCCATACAGGATAAATCCAAGGAGAAACACGCCAAGACACATATTAAACAAACTGTCAAAAATTAAATATAAAGAAAACATATTAAAAGCAGCAAGGGTAAAACAACAAATAACACACAAGGGAATCCCCATAAGGTTAACAGCTGATCTTTCAGCAGAAACTCTGCAAGCCAGAAGGGAGTGGCAGGATATACTTAAAGTGATGAAGGAGAAAAACCTACAACCAAGATTAATCTACCCAGCAAGGATCTCATTCAGATTTGATGGAGAAATTCAAACCTTTACAGACAAGCAAAAGCTGAGAGAGTTCAGCACCATCAAACTAGCTTTACAACAAATGCTAAAGGAACTTCTCTAAGCAAGAAACACAAGAGAAGGAAAACACCTACAATAACAAACCCAAAACATTTAAGAAAATGGGAATAGGAACATACATATCGATAATTACCTTAAATGTAAATGAATTAAATGCTCCCACCAAAAGACACAGACTGGCTGAATGGATACAAAAACAAGACCCATATATATGCAGTCTACAAGAGACCCACTTCAGACCTAGGGACACATACAGACTGAAAGTGAGGGGACGGAAAAAGATATTCCATGCAAATGGAAATCAAAAGATAGCTGGAGTAGCAATTCTCATATCAGACAAAATAGACTTTAAAATAAAGACTATTACAAGAGACAAAGAAGGACACTATATAATGATCAAGGGATCGATCCAAGAAGAAGGTATAACAATTGTAAATATTTATGCACCCAACATAGGAGCACCTCAATACATAAGGCAAATACTAACAGCCATAAAAGGGGAAATCGACAGTAACACAATCATAGCAGGGGACTTTAACACCCCACTTTCACCAATGGACAGATCATCCAAAATGAAAATAAATAAGGAAACACAAGCTTTAAATGATACATTAAACAAGATGGACTTAATTGATATTTATAGGACATTCCACCCAAAAACAGCAGAATACACATTTTTCTCAAGTGCTCATGGAACATTCTCCAGCATAGATCATATCTTGGGTCACAAATCAAGCCTTGGTAAATTTAAGAAAATTGAGATCGTATCAATTATCTTTTCCGACCACAACGCTATGAGACTAGATATCAATTACAGGAAAAGATCTGTAAAAAATACAAACACATGGAGGCTACACAATACACTACTTAATAACGAAGTGATCACTGAAGAAATCAAAGGGGAAATCAAAAAATACCTAGAAACAAATGACAATGGAGACACGACGACCCAAAACCTATGGGGTGCAGCAAAAGCAGTTCTAAGAGGGAAATTTATAGCAATACAAGCCTACATCAAGAAACAGGAAACATCTCGAATAAACAACCTAACCTTGCAATTAAAGTAATTAGAGAAAGAGGAACAAAAAAACCCCAAAGCTAGCAGAAGGAAAGAAATCATAAAGATCAGATCACAAATAAATGAAAAAGAAATGAAGGAGACAATAGGAAAGATAAATAAAACTAAAAGCTGGTTCTTTGAGAAGATAAACAAAATTGATAAACCATTAGCCAGACTCATCAAGAGAAAAAGGGAGAAGACTCAAATCAATAGAATTAGAAATGAAAAAGGAGAAGTAACCACTGACACTGCAGAAACACAAACGATCATGAGACATTACTACAAGCAACTCTATGCCAATAAAATGGACAACCTGGAAGAAATGGACAGATTCTTAGAAATGTACAACCTGCCGAGACTGAACCAGGAAGAAATAGAAAATATGAACAGGCCAATCACAAGCACTGAAATTGAAACTGTGATTAAAAATCTTCCAACAAACAAAAGACCAGGACCAGATGGCTTCACAGGCGAATTCTATCAAACATTTATAGAAGAGCTAAAACCTATCCTTCTCAAACGCTTCCAAAATATTGCAGAGGGAGGAACACTCCCCAACTCATTCTACGAGGCCACCATCACCCTGATACCAAAACCAGACAAAGATGTCACAAAGAAAGAAAACTACAGGCCAATATCACTGATGAACATAGATGCAAAAATTCTCAACAAAAAACTAGCAAACAGAATCCAACAGCACATTAAAAGGATCATACACCATGATCAAGTGGGGTTTACTCCAGGAATGCAAGGATTCTTCAATATATGCAAATCAATCAACGTGATACATCATATTAACAAATTGAAGGAGAAAAACCATATGATCATCTCAATAGATGCAAAGAAAGCTTTCGACAAAATTCAACACCCATTTATGATAAAAGCCCTGCAGAAAGTAGGCATAGAGGGAACCTTCCTCAACATAATAAAGGCCATATATGACAAACCCACAGCCAACATTGTCCTCAATGGTGAAAAACTGAAACCATTTCCACTAAGATCAGGAACAAGACAAGGTTGCCCACTCTCACCACTATTATTCAACATAGTTTTGGAAGTGTTAGTCACAGCAATCAGAGAAGAAAAAGAAATAAAAGGAATACAAATTGGAAGAGAAGTAAAGCTGTCACTGTTTGCAGATGACATGATACTATACATAGAGAATCCTAAAGATGCTACCAGAAAACTACTAGAGCTAATCAATGAATTGGGTAAAGTAGCAGGATACAAAATTAATGCACAGAAATCTCTTGCATTCCTATACACTAATGATGAAAAATCTGAACATGAAATGAAGAAAACACTCCCGTTTACCACTGCAACAAAAAGAATAAAATATCTAGGAATAAACCTACCTAAGGAGACAAAAGACCTATATGCAGAAAATTATAAGACACTGATGAAAGAAATTAAAGATGATACAAATAGATGGAGAGATATACCATGTTATTGGATTGGAGGAATCAACATTGTGAAAATGACTCTACTACCCAAAGCAATCTACAGATTCAATGCAATGCCTATCAAACTACCACTGGCATTTTTCACAGAACTAGAACAAAAAATTTCACAATTTGTATGGAAACACAAAAGACCCCGAATAGCCAAAGCTACCTTGAGAACGAAAAATGGAGCTGGAGGAATCAGGCTTCCTGACTTCAGACTATATTACAAAGCTACAGTAATCAAGACAGTTTGGTACTGGCACAAAAACAGAAACATAGGTCAATGGAACAGGATAGAAAGCCCAGAGATAAACCCACACACATATGGTCACCTTAACTTTGATAAAGGAGGCAAGCATATACAGTGGAGAAAAGACAGCCTCTTCAATAAGTGGTGCTGGGAAAACTGGACAGGTACATGTAAAAGTATGAAATTACAACACTCCCTGACACCATACACAAAAATAAAGTCAAAATGTATTAAAAACCTAAATGTAAGGCCAGACACTATCAAACTCTTAGAGGAAAACATAGGCAGAACACTCTATGACATAAATCACAGCAAGATCCTTTTTGACCCAACTCCTAGAGAAATGGAAATAAAAACAAGAATAAACAAATGGGACCTAATGAAACTTAAAAGCTTTTGCACAGCAAAGGAAACCATAAACAAGACCAAAAGACAACCCTCAGAATGGGAGAAAATATTTGCAAGTGAAGCAACTGACAAAGGATTAATCTCCAAGATTTAAAGGCAGCTCATGCAGCTCAATAACAAAAAAACAAACAACCCAATCCAAAAATGGGCAGAAGACCTAAATAGACATTTCTCCAAAGAAGATATACAGATTGCCAACAGACACATGAAAGAATGCTCAACATCATTAATCATTAGAGAAATGCAAATCAAAACTACAATGAGATATCACCTCACACCGGTCAGAATGGCCATCATCAAAAAATCTAGAAACAATAAATGCTGGAGAGGGTGTGGAGAAAGGGGAACACTCTTGCACTGTTGGTGGGAATGTAAATTGATACAGCCACTATGGAGAACAGTATGGAGGTTCCTTACAAAACTAAAAATAGAACTACCATACGACCCAGCAATCCCACTACTGGGCATATACCCTGAGAAAACCATAATTCAAAAGGAGTCATGTACCAAAATGTTCATGGCAGCTCTATTTACAATAGCCAGGACATGGAAGCAACCTAAGTGTCCATCATCGGATGAATGGATAAAGAAGATGTGGCACATATATACAATGGAATATTACTCAGCCATAAAAAGAAATGAAATGGAGTTATTTGTAGTGAGGTGGATGGAGTTAGAGTCTGTCATACAGAGTGAAGTAAGTCAGAAAGAGAAAAACAAATACAGTATGCCAACACATATATATGGAATCAAAGGAAAAAAAAAAAGGTCATGAAGAACCTAGTGGCAAGACGGGAATAAAGACACAGACCTACTAGAGAATGGACTTGAAGATATGGGGACGGGGAGGGGTAAGATATGACAGGGTGAGAGAGTGGCAATGGACATATATACACTACCAAATGTAAAACAGATAGCTAGTGGGAAGCAGCCACATAGCACAGGGAGATCAGCTCGGTGCTTTGTGACCACCTAGAGGGGTGGGATAGGGAGGGTGGGAGGGAGGGCGACGCAAGAGGGAAGAGATATGGGAACATATGTATATGTATAACTGATTCACTTTGTTATAAAGCAGAAACTAACACACCATTGTAAATCAATTATACTCCAATAAAAATGTTGTAAAAAAAAAAAGAATCTATGTAGTCATATGCAACAATCTTTTCCAAATTATTAGATTTTCTAAGAAAGTCTGAATTAACCAAGACAGATGGCCAATTACATGAAATTGGCAGCAAATTTATCCAAATTCATAATATTAAAAACAATAATTTGTTACTGTCTTAGAATTCTGCAATTCCTTTCCTCCCTTTCTGTCACAGATTACTTTACATGCCCTGGCTCTCACTGCCCTGGATGATATCATATTAAGTGGCATGTGTCCCTTTGCCATTAAGATTTTCATGTATAAAGGCAAGATTACTGTATTTTTTATGTATAGCTAATAATGCCATTAAAAAAAAACAGAATGCACTTAAATACAAAAAGATATAACCATCTATAATGCCTCTATCTGCAAATGACTACTATTATCATTGTGATATCCTTCTGGAATATTTTCAATATGCATATATAAATACATATTTATAAAACTGGCATCAGAAGTTATGAAAAATGGGATTACAGGTTACATGGCATTTTCAAGGTGCTTTTATATTTAATGTATTTTAAATATTTTTTCATGTTAATAAACATATATCCAAACCATTAGTATCACTAGTATTGGCTGAACAGTGTGTCCTTGTTTGGCTGTGTTTCATTTACTAATCTCTTATATTTAAGCACTGAAATTATTTTAAATTTACATTAATATTAACAGTATAGGGTTTCCCTGGTGGTGCAGTGGTTAGGAATCCGCCTGCTAATGCATGGGAGCCCTGGTCTGGGAGGATCCCACACGCCACGGAGCAACTGGACCCGTGTGCCACAACTACTGAGCCTGCGCATCTGGAGCGTGTGCTCCACAACAAGAGAGGCCGCGACAGTGAGAGGCCCGCGCACCGCGATGAAGAGCGGCCCCCGCTCGCTGCAGCTAGAGAAAGCCCTCACACAGAAACGAAGACCCAACACAGCTAAAAAAAAATAAAAAGAAATAAATTTTTTAAAAAAAGAAATATAAGCGTTGTAAAATCAGAAATTTAAAAAAAAAAGTATAATAAACATGACATATACACGTATCATTACACCATATTTGGTTCCATCTTTAGGATAAATTCCTGAAGGACACATACATGGGTCAAAGTTTTTATATATTTTAAGGTTTTTTTTACATCACGCTGATTTGCTCTTCAGCAAGTTTGTACCAATTTAATTTGTCATAACAATGTGTAAGTAGAAGATGTTTGTTAATGTGTATAGAATCTGGACATGATTCAAATGTGGTGCAACTCTACTTGCATTCTAACTACATTAATCACGTGCTGAAGTAAAAATGACACATTAATTTCAGATTCCATATTGCTATGAATAATTAAGTAGACATAGGTATTACTAGTATATAAATTCTCTATTTTTTCTTGCACTGTAGGAGAGTGATTACTGAGCATCATGCTCTTAAAGATTATCAAGATAAAGGCATTGAAGAATAAAAGTGCTCTCAAGTGGAATGAGCATAACATTCAGAGTTAGGAGACCTGTACTACTAGGGCAAATATATTCCTTGGGCCTAATTTTTCTTATCTGTACATAAAGATGATAGACTGTGCAATTTCTAAGCCTTGTCCACTTGTAAAACACTCTGTATATGCTACATTGCAAGCTGCATTAAGCTAATGACCATGACTTACTTTCTTATTTTTTTCCATAGCACCTGGCACATAAAGTACTTCCATAAAAGTCATTTTTATATGCTACACAGATTACATTAAAACCTCTTTGTAAATGAGTATGCTAGCTGCTTATTAACCAAATCTCAATTTCATAGGATTGTATCAAAATAAACTAAGAATTGATTTTACAGTATTAATTACTCTATAACTCTTTGCAGATGGAACCATTCTTATAAGTTGCTTGATTTTTTTCTAGAAAGTAAAGAGAAAAAGGTTGAGGTCCCATGTAACATTTACTGATACAAAATATTCAGTCAACTAAGAAAGCATTTGTTTTTATATTTCTCGCCTTCAGCTAAAAGAGAGAATTGAAGAAGGAATTGGCCTTTAACCTCTACTCTTGTATAGATAGCTCTGCATTTTCAAGGTATGTATTGCTTCATTTTTGTGACTTTTAAATATATTATGAATTAGTAGAAAGAAGAAAACATTTGTTCTTATTTTTATGTCAATTGCTTAAATTAACAAAGGGAACTTGAAAGGTTTAATTAAGAGACATAGCTGCCCTGTTTTAACATTATTCTATTATTCTATTTTTAATTATGGAAGTAGTATGATTATAATCATCATTTAAGAGTAATATGGTTAAAGTAACTTGATTAAAATATTCGATCAGTACCACAGGGTATAAAATAAAAGGCTCACCCAAACCCCAGAATTAACTATTTTCACCATTTCTGTTCTGCTTAGTGATTTCTGTTTCTTGTCACAATATCTATTTATTACCTGATATAAAAGAGCTATGTTTTATATACACCTCCCCCAAAACACAGAGATCTATTCAAAATTTTACTGGTTATATGACTAGTTTTAGTTCTCCTGATTGACATTTTATAACTGATAACTGCAAATAATTCACTAAAACTCTATTTCTTGATCCTTCAATTTCAAAGTATCTGTTGTCTGCTCTCTATGAAGTCTGGGGAAATCGTTTGGCCTACAATCTATTTCTCTATTCCTTTTTCCAACTTTTCTCAACCATACCTTTATGTTTGCATTTTTATTCTGTGATGGAGCTTCCTCCTCTATAATTAAATTTGTAGTTGGGCGTATGGCCAACTTAGATGTAAAAATGGTGCATGGAATGCAAGAAAGTCATCTGTACGAATTCCAAATTGGGACAATTAAATAGTGATACACATTCATCATGCTTTGTCATCCCTGTTTTTGCCACCTGGAAAATGAACAGGACCTACTCCCAGACTAAATGGCAAGGCCACAAGATAAAAGTAAATGACTCTGTGATGTAGAACCACCCACAGATCTGGAACATTCCCCACGTATTTTGTGCAGGAAGGATATAAACTTCCTTGTTCTTTAAATCTCAGAAAGTTTGGTCTCTCTGTTCTAGCATCTTAGCCCACTGTATCAAACACACTTCAATATTTTGCCTGGTTTTTGATTCTAAAATTATCTCACTTGAAAAAGAATGTTTCAAGCATCAAGTAGATTCCATTTTCTTATATTCAATCAACAGCTCAAACCATGCCATACCTTTCAGTTTGCATAGTATTTTGAACATGATATTTTTATTTATCAATATTTTTTCAAAATTCCTTAATGCCTTTCTTTATTCTGAGTTTTTACTAAATGAATACTAGACCTTATATCTCTCTGTTATTTTGCCCTTTGTGCAAACTGGATCCACTATTTACAGTCAGAGGATTAAGGTCTTCTTCAAATATATATTGGATTACTCAACATTTTTTTAACGTTGGCATCATAATTTTAATTTTAGAGACGTCTTGCTAATCTTTGTTTCTATTTCATCATAAATTTTCCTGTTTTGTGATGCAGCATTCTCTTAAATCTCACTAACAATAATACTTACAAATGCTTTTTTATAATATTAATTAAACCTATAGCTTAATTAGTGGAAAATTAATATTTTCTCAATATTGGGTCTTCCTAGGATGAATATGAAATATTATTCCTTTTATTTATGTCTGCTTTAATAAGTTTTCATAAAACTTTCTAACTTTCTCCATTAGGCATTATACATATTTTGTTAGATTTATTTTTAGGTACAGTATATTTTTGTTGTTATTTTGAATGACATCTTTTTTTTAAATTATATTTTCTGGTTGCTGTTTATGGAATATAGAGCTTTTTTCTGTATTTATCTTACATCCAGCACCTGGTTACTTCAATTATTAATTCTCAAAATGTGTTTATAAAAACTTTGCATTTTTGCCTTTATCACTAATATTATTTTTTAAATTACAAAAGCTGTACAAACTAGTTGGAAATAAATATACAAAAGCAATAAGAAAGTGAAAGCAGAAATTTTCTCCACCCTCCCTTGGGTTAATGTATATATTTTTACCTTTCTTCCAGTTTTATTGCTATAATTGACTTACAGCACTATATAAGTTTAAGATGTACAGCGTAATGATTTGACTTATATACATCATGGTGACCACAATAAGTTTAGTAAACATCCGTCATCTCATACAGATACAAAATTAAATAAAGAGAAGAATTGTTTTGCTTGTGATGAGAACCCTTAAAATTCACTCTCTTAACAACATTCACATATAACATACAAAAGGGTTAATTATATTTATCGTGCTGTACATTACAGCCCTAGTACTTATTTATCCTATAACTGGAAGTTTGTACCTTTTGGCTGCCTTCCTTGAATTTCCCCTCCCCCTTACCCCTGCTTCTGGTAACCCCAGATCTCATCTCTTTTTCTATGAGTTTGTTTGTTTATTTGTCTGTTTGTTTTTGAAGTATAATTACCCTGCAACACTACTGTAATTCCTTTCACACAATTAGGTGATTAGTATTTCCATACATTTCAAAATGATCAACACTATAAGTCTAGTTACCATGAATTTTAAATATAGATAACCATATCATCCATATACTATGATAATTTGCTCCTATTCCAACCCTTATATCTTTTGTTTCTTTTCTTATTTTACTGACAACAACCTCCATTATAATGTTCAACATAAGTAGTGACAATGGACATCCTTGTTGAGTTCCAGACTTTAGAGGGAATACCTGTACTGTTTTGCCATTCAAGATGATACTTATATTGTTCTGTTAAATACTTTTAATCAAGTTGAAGACATTTTTTGTTTTTCTGGCTTATAAAGAATTTTTAATCATGAATATCTATTGAGTTTTATTAAATGCTTTTAACGTTTCTTTTTCAACACGAATCTCTTATTGTAAATTGAAATTAACTGCATTTTAAGTGTCAAAAACTCTTTCATTCCTGGAGTAAATGTAGTGAGATTAGGATATACTGTATTTTTTTCAATTATCACGATCTATTGACTTGTCCTCCTCAGCCCACATTCTTTTTTTAAATTTATTATTATTTTTTTGCCTGCATTGAGTCTTCGTTGCTGCATGTGGGCTTTCTCTAGCTGTGCCAAGCCGGAGCTACTCTTCGTTACGGTGTGTGGGCTTCTCATTGTGGAGGCTTCGCTTGTGTGGAGCACGGAGTCTAGGCACATGGGCTTCAGTAGTTGTGGCATGCGGGCTCAGTAGTTGTGGCTTGCGGGCTTAGTTGCTCCGCAGCATGTGGGATCTTCCCGGACCAGGGCTCGAACCCATGTCCCCTGCATTGGCAGGCAGATTCTTAACCACTGCACCACCAGGGAAGCCCCCCCCCCACATTCTTTTTTGTACCCTTCTGCTTTGTATGTTGTATCCTGAAATATATTCTTTGAATGGTTACACTTGAGATAAGACTATACATACTTATATTAGAAAAGTCTAATTTTAATATAAAATCTGAACAATAAGAGAGCCACTGAACACTTTAAACATATTCACCTCCCTTCCAAATTATATGCTATATCGATTAGAGTTTTAGTTATATATTTATTAGTCATCATAAGAAATTATCATGATTATTTATACACTTAACATTGGTTTAACTTTCTGGTATTAATCTTTTTCCCAGTGCAACTTGGCTTCTTTATTCTATTACCCATCCTATGCCAGATTTTTTTTTTTTTCTTTTTTGGACTTTGGGAATTTTCCATGCTTTTTGTGAGTTCAATAACAATATATTTTAATGCATGCTTACTTTTTAAAGACTTCTCAATATGGCTAGACTGCCACACTGATGAAAGAGTCTCTCATTCTTTTACTAGAGTACAGTTGTCATCAACTAAGGTTCTGGCTGTGTCACAGTAACATGTCCTACATCCCTAGGTAGTGTGAGATGAAGGTACCAATGTAATTTCTATGAAAAAGAGCAAGAAAAAGTCATCTAAATATTCTGAGTGACTTTCATCTCTATTTTGCATTTTCCCTTGGCAGTTTACACTTACTTTATCATATGATTATCATATCAAAGTCTCAGAAAAATATACAGTAAAAAGTAATAGGATATAAAAATACGATACTTCAAAGATTTAGAAACAGCTAATTGGCTTTTTAAAATCATTTTCAGGTACCTTATTCTTAGTATCTCAAGAAAAGTATAGAAAATGGCAAAATTTACTAACTCTGGGAAATGGTTTTGGTCTTGCCTTTTCTAACCTTGCCTTGTCATTTGATTTATTTTTAAATAAAATATTTTGGTTCTAATACTGACTCATTTGATCTAGTTAGTTCATTAAAATCATATATGTATATATATGTGTGTGTATGTATGTGTGTGTGTGTGTGTGTATATATATATATATATATATATATATATATATATATATATATATATGACATAAATATGTAATAGAGAACTAAACTAGAAATCCAAGGCCACCTGCATCAAAAACTTGTGAGAAAGAGCACATAACAGGAAGAGTGTGACACAAAGAAAGTTAAGCCCACTTTTCCAAGCTAAAATTCTGAAATAGAAAATCAAATATTGAATCATAATCTCAAAATATACAGACACCGTACATTCAAAAAATCATAAATAAGATTATTTCTGAAATACCAGATTAAGGTAAATATTTATCTTACTTTCCAAAATTTGAGGTAACTCAAATTTATCTGAATAGTATTGGAAAGTGTAATATTCAGATATGAAAGGAAGAAGAATTTTTCTTTTTCGCTACAGCTGAAAGATCTATGGATAAAAGAAAGGTATATTACAACTTTTTGTCCCATAAGCTCAAAGAATTATTTACGAAATAGTTTTTGAACTCTTTGGCAGAAAATCATCTGGGAGAGTCATCTGTCTTTTTTTTTGCTCTTCATGACATTTGTAAGCAATGGTACAGAGATCTCCTGTGTTACAAACTTCATAGGACGCAAAGGTCAGAAAAATTTTCAGGAATACACACACACACACACACACACACACACACACACACACACACACACACACACACACACACACACACACACATATACCCTTACAGGATTACAGATTGTGAAAAATCTGTAATCTTCATGGCTAAGACTGAGGCTGGAGCAGAACAAAGACACACCCCAGACCCCAGGGACACTGCACGGAGTAACAAGTCACAGTAGGACACTGCTGGGAAAGGGAAAGATAGCCCTCCTGTACCCTGATCCCAAGCAAAAGCTTGCTGCTGTTGGAGAAGGAGCAGGAAAAGCTCTAACGCCCTTTAGAACTTTGCCCGGATACTAAGCAGAGGTATGTTGCCTTTGGGGGAAGGCCAGGAAAATTTGGAACCTTACAAGCCCTGAGGATCAGGTATACAGAATCTTTCTCAGTCCGAGGACACAGCAGATGATAGGAAACCCTCTGCTGTCATCCCCATCCCACCTAAAGCCATGTATATTAATCGTGTCTTTGGTTTTCTGTATTCTGGTGCTTTGATATCTTAGGGCCTTGCTGAACCTGGAGGGATGGTTCCTTTCAGGGTTAGCTAATTCCTAGAGAGAGCAGAAGTCTTGCCTGTGAGTGAAGCTTTCATCTCAATCCAGAGCTTGTAGCCCAACTACATCCTTAATCAGGCTCTCACTCTGGACCACAATCCATCTGCTCTGATTACCACAGAGCCAAGTACCAGACAACTAGGGACAGGCCCAATGACAGCCTGCTGAAATTATTCAAATTAATCAATCCTAAACTGGCTCACCCTGCCTCACCCATTCTTTCCCACAGAAATCACAATAAAGGCTCTCACTCAAGTTTTCTCCTCACTCCCCCTGCCTCCTGATTGACCCTGCTGCTTCCCCAAGTGGCCCCTTGTCACAGGGCAAGCCCCCCTTCTCTTAGGATCTGTGAGTGCAACAAACTATCTTCTCAATTGCAATCATTCCCTGATCTGTTGGCCTTGCCACACCTAATAATAATATAATCTATTTTTTTACATTAATTTTCATCAGAGTATGGTTGCTTTACAAGGTTGTGTTAGCCCCCACTGCACTACAAAATGAATCAGCCATACACATACAGATATCCCCTCCCTTTTTGGACTTCCCTCCCATTTAGGATACGACAGTGCATTAGGTAGAGTTCCTTGTGCTATACAGTACGTTCCCATCAGTTGTCTAATATAATATATTTTTAGAAACACCTTACACCAAGTGACACACGACAGCAGTCTACATCTGACGAGTGGGAGGCAGGAGAAAGTTTCATCTGTGCCACAGGTACTGAGCGTCTGCTGAAAGATGGCAATGGAGCAAGGACACTGAGAAAACAACCTCAGCATTCCAGACCTGACCTTCAGCAAAATAAAGCTGCAGTTTACTACTGGGGAAATTTTTTAAATTCAACATTTAAATTTGAGATAATGGTAGGTGTATATGTAGTTGTAACAAATAAGGCAGAGAGATCTCATGTGTTCTTTTCCTACTTTTTCCTCAGTGGTAATATCTTGCCATTTTCCAATTCCCTCTACATCCCACCTGCTTCTTAGTCCCTGACAAGCACTCATCTGTTCCTGTTTTTATAATTCTGTCACTTCAAAATACAATATACATGGAATCATACAGTATGTAATATTTTTGGATGGCTTTTTTCTATCAGCATAATTTCCTGGAGATTCACCCAGGCTGTTGCATGTGTCAACATTCGGTTCATTTTTATTGTCGAGTACTATTCCGTGGTATGGAGCTCCCACAGTTTGTTCAACCATTCACCAGCTAAAGGACAACTGGATTGTCTCCAGACTTTGGTGATTATAAATAATGCTGTTATAAAGATGTATGTACATATTTTTATGTGAACATATTTTCACTTCTCTCAGATAAATGCCCAGAATGGCACTGCTGGGTTATATGGTAGCTGCATGTTTAGTTTACTAAGAAACTGCCAAATTATTTTCTAGAGTAACTATATCATTTTGAATTCCAACCAGCAAAGCATGAGCAGTTTCTCCGATCCTCTCAGCATGTCGTGTTGCCACTAGTTTTTTGTTTAGCTAATCTAATAGGTGAGTAGTGATGTCTCATCTTAGTTCTGACTTGCATTTCCCCAAGGGGTAATGATGCTGACAGCTTTTCACATGCTTATTTACCATCTGCATATCCTTTTGAGAGATATGTCTGTTCAGGTGTTCTGCCTATGCTCTAACTGGAATGTCTCTTCTGTTTTTTACTGTTGAGTTTTTTTTTTTTTTTTAAATAATACATCTTTATTGGAGTATAATTGCTTCACAATACCGTGTTAGTTTCTGTTGCAAAACAAAGCGAATCAGCCGTATGCATACACATGTCCCCATATACCCTCCCTCTGGAATCTCCCTCCCATTCTCCCTATCCCACCCCTCTAGGTCATCGCAAAGCACCGAGCCGATCTCTCTGTGCTATGCTGCTGCTTCCCAGTAGCCGACTAGTTTACATTAGGTAGTGTGTATATGTCGATGCTACTCTCACTTCGCCCCAGCTTCGCCCTCCCACCCCGTGTCCTCAAGTCCATTCTCTATCTCTACCTCTTTATTGCTGCCCTGCAACTAAGTTCATCAGTACCATTTTTTTCCCCTAAGATTCCATATATATGTGTTAGCATAAGGTATTTGTTTTTCTCTTTCTGACTTACTTCACTCTGTATGACAGACTCTAGGTCCATCCACCTCACTAAAAATAAATCAATTTCATTTCTTTTTATGGCTGAGTAATATTCCATGGTATACAGGTACCACATCTTCTTTATCCATTCACCTGTCAATGGACATTTAGGTTGGTTCCATGTCCTAGATATTGTAAATAGTGCTGCAATGAACATTGTGGTGCATATCTCTTTTTGAATTATGGTTTTCTCTGGGTATATGCCCAGTAGTGGGAATGCTGGTTCATGTGGTAGTTCTATTTTTAGTATTTTATGGAACCTCCATATTGTTTTCCATAGTGGTTGTATCAATTTACATTCCCACCAACAGTGTAGGAGGGCTCCCTTTTCACCACTCCCTTTCCAGCATTCACTGTTTCTAGCTTTTTTGATAATGGCCATTCTGACTGGCATAAGATGACACCTCACTGTAGTTCTGATTTGCATTTCTCTAATAATTAGTGATGTTGAGCATCTTTTCATGTGTTTCTTGGCCATCTGTATGTCTTCCTTTGTGAAACGTCTATTTAGGTCTTCCGCACATTTTTGGATTGGGTTGTTTCTTTTTTTGATATTGAGCTGCATGAGCTGTTTGTATATTTTGGAGATTAATCCTTTGTCTGTTGGTTCATTTGCAAATATTTTCTCCCATTCTGAAGGCTGTCTTTTCGTCTTGTTTATGGTTTCCTTTGCTGTGCAAAAGCTTTTAAGTTTCATTAGGTCCCATTTGTTTATTTATGTTTTTATTTCCATTACTCTAGGAGGGGGGTCAAAAAAGATATTGCTGTGGTTTATGTGAGTGTTTTTCCTATATTTTCCTCTAAGAGTTTTATAGTATCTGGTCTTACATTTAAGTCTTTAATCCATTTGGAGTTTATTTTTGTGTATGGTGTTAGGTAATGTTCTAATTTCATTCTTTTCCATGTAGCTTTCCAGTTTTCCCAACACCACTGATTGAAGAGGTTGTCTTTTCTTCATTGTATGTTCTTGCCTACTTTGTCATAAGTTAGGTGCCCATATGTTCGTGGGTTTATCTCTGGGCACTCTATCCCGACCATTGATCTATATTTCTGTTTTTCTGACAGTACCGTACTGTCTTGTTACTGTAGCCTTGTAGTATAGTCTGAAGTCAGGGAGCCCGATTCCTGCAGCTCCGTTTTACTTTCTCAAGATTGCTTTGGCTATTCGGGGTCTTTTGTGTTTCCATATGAATTGTAAGATTTTTTGTTCTAATTCTGTGAAGAATGCCATTGGTACTTTGATAAGGATTGCACTGAATCTGTAGATTGCTTTGGGTAGTATAGTCATTTTCAGAATATTGATTCTTCCAATCCAAGAGCATGGTATATTTCTCCATCTGTTTATGTCGTCTTTGATTTCTTTCATCAGTGTTTTATAGTTTTCTGAGTACAAGTTTTTAGCCTCCTTAGGCAGGTTTATTCCTATGTATTTTATTCTTTTTGTTGCAATAGTAATGGGGAGTGTTTCCTTAATTTCTCTTTCTGATTTCTCCTTGTTGGTGTATAGGAATGCCAGAGATTTCTGTGCATTAATTTTGTATCCTGTAACCTTACCAAATTCAATGCTTAGTTCTAGTAGTTTTCTGGTGGCATCTTTAGAATTTACTATGTATAGTATCATGTCATCGGCAAACAGTGACAGTTTTACTTCTTATTTTCCAATTTGTATTCCTTTTATTTCTTTTTCTTCCCTGATTGCTGTGGCTAGGACTTCCAAAACTATGTTGAATAAGAGCGGCGAGAGTGGACATCTTGCCTTGTTTCTGATCCTAGGGGAAATGCTTTCAGTTTTTCACCATTGAGTATGATGCTTGCTGTGGATTTGACATATATGACCTTTATTATTATATTGAGGTAGGTTCCCTCCATGCCCATTTTCTGGAGGGTTTTCATCATAAATTGGTGTTGAATTTTGTCAAAAGATTTGTCTGCAACTATTGAGATGATCATATGGTTTTTATTCCTTAATTTGTTAATGTGGTGTATCACATTGGTTTGCATATATTGAAGAATCCTTGCATCCCTGGGATTAATCCCACTTGATCATGGTGTATGATACTTTTAATGTGCTGTTGGATTCTGTTTCCTAGTATTTTGTTCAGGATTTTTGTATCTAGGTTCATCAGTGATATTGGTCTATAATTTTCTTTTTTTGTGATGTCTTTTCCTGGTATCAGGGTGATGGTGGCTTCGTAGAATGAATTTGGGAGTGTTTCTCCCTCTGCAATTTTTTGGAAGAGTTTGATAGAATTCACCTGTGAAGCCGTCTGGTCCTGGACTTTTGTTTGTTGGAAGATTTTTAATTACGGTTTCAATTTCATTATTTTTGATAGGTCTGTTTATATTTTCTAATACTTCCTGGTTCAGTCTTGGAAAATTGTACCTTTCCAAGAATTTGTCCATTTCTTCCTGGTTGTTCATTTTATTGGCAGTAGTCTCTTATAATCCTTTGTATTTCTGCAGTGCCAGTTGTGATTTCTCCTTTTTCATTTCTAATTTTATTGATTTGCATCCTCTCCCTTTTTTTCTTGATGAGTCAGGCTAAGGGTTTATCAGTTTTGTTAATCTTCTCAAAGAACCAGCTTTTAGTTTTATTGATCTTTGCTATTGTTTCCTTCATTTCTATTTCATTCGTTTCTGCTCTGATCTTTATGATTTCTTTCCTTCTACTGACTTTGGGTTTTCTTTGTTCCTCTTTCTCTAGTTGTTTTAAAGTGTAGGGACAGATTGTTTGAGATTTTTCTTCTTTCTTGAGGTGGCATTGAATTGCTATAAACCTCCCTCTTAGAACTGCTTTGCTGCATCCCATAGGTTGTGGGTTGTCGTGTTTTCATTGTCATTTGTTTCTATGTATTTTTTTATTTCTTCTTTGATTTCTTCAGTGATCTCTTGGTTCTTTAGTAGTGCACTGTTTAGCCTCCATGTATTTGTGGTTTTTACACTTTTTTTTTCCTGTAATTGGTTTCCAATCTCATAGTGTTGTGGTCAGAAAAGATGCTTGATATGATTTCAACTTTCTTAAATTTTCCGAGGCTTGATTTGTGACTCAAGATGTGAGCTATCCTGTAGAATGTTCCATGTGCACTTGAGAAGAAAGTGTATTCTGCCACTTTCGGGTGGAATGTTCTATAAATATCAATTAAATCTGTCTGGTCTATTGTGTCATTTAAAGCTTGTGTTTCCTTATTTATTTTCTGTTTGGACGGTCTGTCCATTGGTGTAAGTGGGGTGTTAAAGTCCCCTACTATTATTGTGTTACGTCGATTTCTCCTTTCATGGTTGTTAGCATTTGCCTTATGTATTGAGGTGCTCCTATGTTGGGTGCATAAACATTAATAAATGTTACGTCTTCTTCTTGGTTGATCCTTTGATCATTATGTAATGTCCCTCCTTATCTCTTGTAATAGTATTTATTTTAAAGTCTATTTTACCTGATATAAGTATTGCTACTCCAGGTTTCTTTTGATTTCCATTTGCATGGAATATCATTTTCCATCCCTTCACTTTCAGTCTGGAAGTGTCCCTAGGTCTGAAGTGGGTCTCTTGTAGACAGCATATATATGGGTCATGTTTTTGTATCCATTCTGCCAGTCTGTACCTTTTGGCTGGGGCATTTAATCCATTTATATTCAAGGTTATTATTGATATGTATGTTCCTATTACCATTTTCTTAATTGTTTTGGGTTTGTTTTTGTGGGTCTTTTTCTTCTCTTGTGTTTCCTGGCTTAGAGAAGTATCTTTTGCATTTGTTGTAAAGCTGGTTTGGTGGTGCTGAAATCTCTTAGCTTTTTTTTGTCTGAAAAGCTTTTGACTTCTCCATCCAGTCTGAATGAGATCCTTGCTGGGGAGAGTAATCTTGGTTGTAGGTTTTTGTCTTTCATCACTTTAAGTATATCCTGCCACTTCCTTCTGGCCTGCAGAGTTTCCACTGAAAAATCAGCTGATAACCTTATGGGGATTCATTTGTATGTTATTTTTTGTTTTTTGCTTGTTGCTTTTAATTTTTTTTTTGAATTTAATTTTTGTTAGTTTGATTAATATGTGTCTTCATGTGTTTTTCCTAGGGTTTGTCCTGTATGGGACTCTCTGTGCTTCCTGGACTTGGGTGACTATTTTCTTTCCCATTTTAGGGAAGTTTTCAAGTATAATCTCTTCAAATATTTTCTCAGACCCTTTCTTTTTCTCTTCTTCTTCTGGGACCCCTATAATTCGAATGTTGGTGCATGTAGTGTTGTCCCAGAGGTCTCTGAGATTGTCTTCAATTCTTTTCATTCTTTTTTCTTTATTCTGCTCCTCGGCAGTTATTTCCAACGTTTTGTCTTCCAGCTCACTTATTCGTTCTTCTGCCTCTGTTATTCTGTTATTGATTCCTTCTAGTGTATTTTTCATTTCAGTTATTGTGTTGTTCATCTCTGTTTGTTCTTTAGTTCTTCTAGATCTTTGTTAAACATTTCTTGTATTTTCTCAATCCGTGCCTCCATTCTACTTCCGAGATTCTGGATCATCTTTACTATCATTACTCTGAATTCTTTTCCAGGTAGATTGTGTATTTCGTTTTCTTTATTTGGTCTTGTAAGTTTTTACCTTGCTCCTTCATCTGTGACATGTTTTTTTGCCATCTCATTTTTTTTTTTATGAGTGGGGTTGTGTTCCTGTTTTACTGGTAATTTGGCCTGAGGCTTTCAGCACTGGAGGTTGTAGGCTATTGGGTAGTGCTGGGTCTTGGTGCTGAGATGAGGAAGTCATCGGAGACCTCACTCCGATGAATATTCCCTGGGGTCTGAGGTTCTCTGTTAGTCCAGAGGTTCGGACTTGGAGCTCCCACCATAGGAGCTTCCGCCCGAACCCATGCTCACAAATCAAGATTCCGCGAGCCCCGTGGGGTGGCAAAAAAAAAAAAAAAGAGAACAATAACAAATTAAAAACTAAAATTAGACTAGGAAACTAACAGATATGTTAGAAAGAATATAAAACTAAAAATATAGATGAATCAATAACTGGAAGGTACATCAGTACCACAATAGTAATAAAGAGGAGGGAAAAGGAAAACAAAAAGGACGGGGGAGAAGGCCTTGTCTGTGGAGAGCGGGGCCTAAGCAAGAGAGAGATATGGGCGGTGGGCGAGGCCAATGCTCAGGACCCACAGTGCTGCAAAAGGCCCTGGGTCCTGTGGGGGGTGGAGCTTAGGCTCAAGGAACAGAAGGGGCCCAGGTGTGGCCCCCATCCCTGATCTCAGAGCGCAGGGGACTTCACCTGGGAGCCCAGCCGGCTCCCCGTGTCTGAGTGGGTGAGACAATCGCCCTCCACTCCTCTCCTGCTCCTCCTCGAGGACCCCTCCCACCTGCCTCTCCTGATCTCCCCAGCCTCCCTCCTGTGCCCCCAAGAACCCATGCAACCTGGAGGATGCTAGAAGGCAGGGGATCCGCCTGGGCACTTAGCAGGGTCCCTGAGCCCGAGTGGGCAGGGCAAACGCCCTCTTCTCCTCTCTTGCTCCTCCTGCAGTGCCCCTCCTACCTATCTCTCCTGACCTCCCCAGCCTCCCTCCTATGCCCCCAGGACCCATGAAGGCTGGATGGGGCTTTGGAGGGGGGAGAACCGGACTGGGAGCTCAGCAGACTCCCCAGCCCACGTGGGCCAGGCGATCACCCTCCATTCCTCTCCTGCTCTTCCTGGAGAGTCCCTCCCACCTGCCTCTCATGATCTCCCTGGCCTCAGGGGCACCAATCTTGTCTGGCTTCCACTTCTCCCCCTCCCTTGGTCCCCCTACATCCTACAGGTTCACTGTGGGGTTCCTCCTGTCTCCTTGGGGGTTAGCATCCCCCACTAGTGGCTGGCAGGCACTCTAGCTGTGGGGAGACGCTAACTCCACATCTTCCCACATCACTGTCTTGACTCCTCCCCTGCTGTTGAGTTTTGAGAGTTCATTATATATTTTAGATAGTGGTCCTTTTTCTCAGATGTTTTGCAAGTATTTTTCCCAATGTGTAGCTTGTCCTTTCTTCCTTATAACAAAGTACTGTACAACACAAGTTTTTTATTTTGATGAAATCCATTTTATCTATTTTTCCTTTTATGCACTGTGTTTTTAGTGTCAAGTCTAAGAAATTTTTGCCTAGCACTAGATCCCTAAGATTTTCTTCTATTTGCTTTTTTCCTAAAGGTTTTATATCTAAAATATAAGGCTGTGATTTGTTTTGAGTTAATTTTTTAATAAAATTTAAAATTTAGGCTCATTTGTATGTTGGTTTCTTTATATAAAGGATGCCCAATCGCTTAAGCACTTTTTGAAAAGCTCTTTTCTCCACTGAGTTTTGAACCTTTGTCAAAAATTAGCTAGACGGGGCTTCCCTGGTGGCGCAGTGGTTGAGAATCTGCCTGCCAATGCAGGGGACACGGGTTCGAGCCCTGGTCTGGGAAGATCCCACATGCCGCGGAGCGACTGGGCCCGTGAGCCACAATTACTGAGCCTGCACGTCTGGAGCCTGTGCTCCGCAACAAGAGAGGCCGCGATAGAGAGAGGCCCGCGCACCACGATGAAGAGTGGCCCCCACTTGCCGCAACTAGAGAAAGCCCTCGCACAGAAACGAAGACCCAACACAAGCCATAAATAAATAAATAAATAAAATTTAAAAAAAAAATTAGCTAGACATATTTTTTGTGGGTATATTTCAGTGTTCTCTGTCTCCATTAATCAGGTCTCTAACCTGAAAATACTACACAGTCTTGATGACTGTGGCGATACAATAAAATCTTGAAAGTGAGTAGTTTAATTCCTCCCACTTTATTCTTTTTCTAAATTGTTCTGGCTATTCTAGTTCCTTTACCTTTTTCATATAAATTTTAGAATAATATTGTCTATATCTACTAAAAAAATCTTGCTGGGGTTTTGATAGTAATTGCATTCAATCTGTATATTATGATAGGGATAATTTCTATCTTTGCTATGTTAAGACTACCAAACCATGAACATATCCGTCCATTTATTTAGATTTTCTTAGATTTCCTTCATCTGAATTTTTACTTCTGAGCACATAAGTCTTGTGCATATTTTGTTAGAATTATATCTAAGTATATTTTTGAGTAATTATAAAGGATATTGTTTTGAATTTCAGTGTCCATATGTTCTTTTCTAATTCACAGAATTATAATCGACATTTAAATGTTTATCTTTTATCCTGAAAACATTATAAACCCCTTAGTAATTTTAAAAGTTTTTAAAAATGATTTCTGAGGATTTTCAACAAAGACAACTATGTCATCTGCAAATATGCTTTTTAATTTCCTTCCTTCCCTTATTGCACTGGCTAGAAATTCAAACACTATTTGAATTAGAATGGTGAAAGTAAACATACTTCCCTTGTTCCCAATCTTGGGGAAAAAAATTAGTCTTTCAACATTAAGTAGAATGTTAGTTGTATCTTTTTTGTAGATGTTCTTTATCAAGATGAGAATATTCCTTTTTATTCCTGTTTTTCTGAAAGCTTTTCTTTATCATACACATTTAATTTTATCAAATGACTTTTGTGCATTGATTGATAGAATTATGAGATTTTCATTCTTTAGCCTGTCAATATGGTATACTGAACTGTTTGATTTTCTTAATATTGAACCAATCTGATATCCCTGGAATATAGCCAAACTTGACTATAGTGCATCATTTTACATATTTTGTTTGCTGATATTTTGTTAAGATATTTTGCATCATATTTATGATGGATGTTGGTCTATAGTTTTCTGATTTTGTACTGTCTTCATCTGGTTCTGGGATAAGGGTAATAGTAGCTTCATAAACAAACTGCTATTTCCTTCCTTCCTATTTAATGGAAGAGTATGTGTAGAATTGGTGTTATTTCTTCTTTAAATATTTGATAGAATTCTCCAATGAAATCATCTGGGTCCAAGGATTTCTTTTAGGGGCGTTATTAAATCATGAATTCAATTTCCTTGATAGTTATAGGGCTATTCAAACTATCCACTTCATATTATGGAAGTTATGATAGTTTCTGGTTTTGGAAGAGTTCACCTAAATTGTCAAACTTATGTGTGTAGAGTTGTTCATGGTATTCCCTACTTATCCCTTTGATGTGTGCAGGATCTATAGTGGTATCCTCTGCTTCATTCCTGATATTGTCAATCTGTGTCTTCTCTCTCTTTATTTTGTCACTCTTCCCAGAGATTTGTGAATTTTTATTGATCTTTTCAAAGAACCAGCTCTTGTTTCATTTATTTTCTTTATTTTTTTTTTTTTGTTTTGTTTTCAATTCCATTGACTTCTGCTATCTTTATTATTTCATCCTCCATCCTTGCTTTGGATTTAGTTTGGTCTTGTTTTTCTAGGTTCTTGAAGTGAGAGATTAGAATATTGCTTTGAATTTTTCCTCTTTTCTAATATATGCATTTAGTGCTGTGAATTTCCCTCTCAGTCTTCATTAGCTGTGTCCCACAAATACTGATATTTGCATTTTCATTAAGTTCAATCTAAATTTTTATTTCCTGTAGAAGTTCCTCTTTGACCCATTGTTTATTTAAAAACATGTTGTTTGGTTTCCATGTGTTTTGAGATTTCCTATCAGTTTCCTGTTATGGATCTCTAGTTTGATTCCATTGTGGCCAGGGAATAGAATTTCAATTCTTTTAGATGTGTTAAATTTTGTTTTATGGCCCAGGATATGGTCTATCTTGTTGCATGTTCTATGGGTACTTGAAAAGTGCCATGTCAGTATTCTGCTACTGTTGCATGGAAAGTTCAATAAAAAAATGATTGTATCCTATTGGTTGATGGTGTGGTTAAGTTTTTTATATCCTTGCTTTTTTATGTCTAGTTGTTCTATCAGTTTTTGAAAAAGAAGTTTTGATGTTCCAACTCTAACCATAGATTTGAATATTTCTACTTACAGTTCTTTCAGTTTTGCTTTATGCATTGTGAAGCTAATTGTTTGCTGTAAATACATAAGGACTGCTCTGTCTTCTCAGTAGATTATTCCTTTTATTTTTATATGATGTGCCTCTCTACTTATGGAAATATTCTTTGCTCTGAGGTCTACATTTTCTGATATTAATTTTTCCATTCTTATTTTATTTTGATTAATATTTGCATTATATATATATTTTATTTTCATCTTTTTACTTTCAATCTGCCTATATCCTTATATTCGAATTGAGTTCTTTGTGGACAGCATACAGTTGGTCATGATTTTTAATCTACTCTGGCACTATGTATGTTTTAATTGACTCACTTAGAATATTTATATTTAATGTGATTATTTATATATTAGGGCTTAAGTCTGCCTTTTTGTTTTGTTTTCTCTGTTTTTGTTTCTCCCTTTTCTTTCTCTTGTCTTCTCTTGGGTTACTTGAACATCTTTTAGAATTCCATTACGATTTCTCTTTAGTGTTTGTGAGTGTATCCCTTCAATAGGTTTTAGTAGTTGCTCTAGGAATTATACTACACGCATATAAGTTATCATAATCAACTGGTGTCACCATTTTGTCAGTTAAGTGAAATGTAGGAAACTGACCCTCTTCTACATGCCTTTACCTCCCCTGTTAATAATATAATTGTTTTAAATATTTCTTCTACATACATTTAGTTTGTCAAGAAAAAGGAAAATATTTAGAAATAAAAAGACTTGTACTCAAATGTTCAAAGCAGGATTATCCTTAATTGCTGAAAACTGATAACATTCAATTCACAAGTAAACTCATCAACAAATTGTGGTACATCAATACAGTGAAATATAGCAGCAGAAATAAGAGTCAACTACTGATGCAAGCAATGAGGATGTATTTAAAAGCATTATGCTGAGTGAAAGGAGAAAAGAAACCAACAACAAAACGAGAACAATATAACTATATGACTCCATTTTTACGACATACTTAAAGACAAAACTATAAAGACAGGAATCAAGTTAGTGGTACCACGGGCTGCATGTGGTAGGTGTGAACTGACTTAAAGTGGGCTGCAGGGAAGGAACTCTATGAGATGATGGAAATTGCAAATTTAAAATTCAAAGCAGTTAAAATCATATATTACTACATGTCTAAAGTACTTTGCAAAATGATTTCATACATTATCTCACGTAATCGTCATATGAACTTTTCTACATAGCTCATGCTATCCTTTTGTTATTTAAACCTAATGAGACTGCAGCTCAGAGAGAACCTACAATTTTCCTAAGGTCACTAATCTTGGGAAAGTTAGTAGAGGCAGTAAAGCAGCAATTGGACTGACTAATCATATCCTATATTCCTTACATGAATATACTATGCTATGCTAGTATATGATTTTTAAAACTTTACACCTCAAGCAGAATAAGTGTTGCATGTAAGTAAAAAAAATCCAACAATATGTTTTAAAGGCAGACATTCATGGGCATGGGCATGAGAGCAAGAAGGTTAAAGAGTAAAACTGAGGGACCTAAGAAAATGTAAACCAGTCCTTGAAGAGAGACAATAGAAGCACAGGAAAAGCAGAATAATCAGCTTTATTTTGCTGATATCTATAAATATGTTATAAATAAAAAGAAAAACTATTTGGTGCACCTTAAAATTGTCTTTAATCTGCTTTTCTGAAAGGTTCATAGAGGTTGTTTTCAGCTCTAACATAAAGCATCCAACAGTTTCCATCAGAAATTAAATATGAGCACATCTGTCTCCTTATTGGCTATTCCTCTGTCAAATGTTCCAAAGCAATAAAAAATGGACAATCAGATGAATCACAGATCAGAGGGCAACTTGCTAGTTTAAACTGTCTGAAGAATTTTTTGACATTTTCAGTACTGTATTACTTAAAATAGCCAAGTAGGTGGGTGTGGTGGTTATTACTGTTCCAGGAATAGATTTGCTTACAAGTGGCAGGAAACCTTGACAGAATTCTGATTGATAGTTGTACAGTCATTCACCTTGTTTCAGACCTATCATTTGCTTTGCCTTCCCAGAGCAAAATGTTCTAACAGTCACCATATATGAGAATGAACAAGTGCCGAGCTTATTCATGCCACTCTAATCCCCAAATCCAATTAGCATTCAACCTTGTCATGTAGCTACCCTTCTAATGCTTTTTCAGCTACATGCAGTTCTGTGGCTCTGATTAAAAACAGTGGGTGGCCTTGATCACTTAAGATGCTTCTTATAAAATCATTAAGAGCCCAGCAGAGAAAGAGAATGAGACCAAATAGAAAGATGGAGACTACATAACAGTCCACAAGAAATCCACATTGATATATACCAAGAAAGACATTTTCATCTTAAACCATTCAATGACAAGATTAGATGAGGAAGATGGAAAAGCAGACAATACTCATATTTTTGCAATATGAACTTGAATAATACAAGAGAGAGAAGAAAGAAAACATAAGTTTCTACTATATGTCTACTATATGGCTACTATATGCCATATACTCTTCAGATTCATATTAATTATTTCATTTATCCTCATCATGATCTTCTGAGGTACATATTATATTCTCCATTTTAAAAAGGAGGTAAATAAAGATCAGAGATGCTAAACAACTTATCTGTGTCCATGGATTCAATAAGTGGCAGAGAAGACTTCCAATCCAGGTGTCTCTGATCCTAATGACTAAGCTATATTTTAGGGGTTTTTGGGGTCTCCCAAACCTATCATTATATAATTCCACTTTTTAATTTATCAATTAACTTCCTGGCTTCTCAATAACTACATTCTCTTTTAATCATATTACTGTATCTTTGAGATATCTATTTTAAATGACTTTCTCTCTATAATTAGGTATAAGTACAAGATGAATTTGATAACTGCCAGGAGTGAAAGAAGGATCCTGCCCAATTACTAAAACAAATGTATATAGCTTTGGGGATCACGGGAAAAGGACTGTTAGAGAAGAAAACTTCATTAGGTAATAAAGAATACAATGTAACTATAAAGAAACAGAGTAAAAGCTCTTTCTATACTGCTAGTTTATTTTCCTCCTCTATCATTACATTGGTTTGGATCTCTCAATACCAGGATACAGCTTTCTTTATTTTTATTAATGCTTTTGCTTTTTTCTTTTATCTAACATTGCTATACTAGCTAATTGTGTGAGTGAGTTTATGTGCAAGGAGTGATTATAACTTACCTAAATAACTCCTGCCATTATTTTAACTTCACTCTGTCTTGTTTGTTTCTCATTTCCTTGCTTTTGGTTGATTTTAAAACATCAAATGGCTTTCTTTTTCTTCAAATTTGTTAGACACCATCTCTTCTTCATGACTGAGTTAATCTGTTTGAATTTATTATGACTGCTTTTTAATTAAATTTATTTCTATCAACTGGTGTATGGGAGTGTGTGTAGTACGTGTGTGTATGTTTTATATATCGTGATTTTTCTTTGCTTTATATCTTTAGAAAACTAGATACCACTTTTTAACTTGATTACTCTTACATGTTTAATACAAATAATCAATATAATTTTTCTAACAATGTCTAAAATCGTTCAATTTCTCTATTACTTTTCCAAAAGAACGTTAGCATATTTCAGTCACAAGTGAAGATGTCCCTTATTTTCCTTGTAACTCCTGTCTAGAATATTAATACTTTCTTTTGAAACTTAAAAAAAATTACTAATTATTAATTATTCCGCTCAATAGTGCATTAGATTTACCTCTTGTATTGTTTCTTTACATTGAGTTCACTTTTTGTTTTTGGTGTTTTTGTTAGTAGTTCTTTCATTCAGGGACTTTTTGTGCAAAACTTTGAGACTGAGTATTTTATTTGCCTCTACTCTTGAAGCAATGAATATCAATTTATAAAATTATTATTATAGTTTTACAGTTAATTTTCTTGAGCATTTTAAATTATTTTTTCATTGTGTTGTGATATCTCTCATTGAAGAGGATGTCAGCCCCTAGTCATTTTAAAAATAAAGTCAGGCATAGCTTTTTTTTAGATAAACTATCATTTTGTTTTCAATTTTTGAAATACCTAATTTATCAACACTAGTAAGCTTTTGTAACAAAAGGGTGTGAACTTATAATTCCATCTTGATAAGTATTCCAAGGAAATGATCCCTATGCTTCATTTTGGTTCTCACAATTTTTAAGCCTGTAACTTCCTTCCAAAGTAATTTTACTAAGAATTCATAGAACTTGAATCTCAAGTATATTTATATCTTTTTAATTAAAATATATCTTATATTTGTAATTATGTTTTAAAAGAGCTAACTTTTTAATTCAAAGTGAGGTTCAGAAAGATCAAAAAATGTTCTTTAACCAATTTATATCTGAATAATTCTAACTAATATTCTTTCACATATGTATAAGGGATTATTGCCTAGCATTGTACTATATTTACTGATCATATGGCTATAGATCCTATATTAAAGTTCCTGAAAAGAATCTGGATCTTATACATGTATAAATTAAAATGCAGTGACGGTCATGACACAATACCCTGTTCTTCATAACTAGTTCTGTAAATATGTGATTCTAAATAAAAGGAAAAGTAAACACAAACAGGCAACTTATAATTATTCTCTGCTTTATAAAAGCCATATGAATGGCACCTACAGTGCTACAGTTTGTAAGAGGGAAAATTTTAAATATGACATTGTACTCATGTTCTTAATTCACATGGCATTTCCTTGGTTGACGTATAGTGTTCCTCCTATGCTTTCCCAGGGTACCTTGTAATTGTCCCATCTTATTTTCTGTAATGAATGGCTGTCATATTTGCCTACTTGGTATTCATAGGCTGCTCTCTCTTTACTGGTAACACACCAATTTCCTTTAAGAATCCGCATTGCTCCTACTCTCAGACTGTGTTGTTCCAGAAGCCCTCCCTATTCCTCAGCTACAGGAATAACATTATAATCGAGGCCCAGACAATCAAAGCCACAGCACTCCTGGCGATGAGCAAGTGAGCTGAGACACCATTTAGCATCATCAGCTCTAGGATTTCCCTGAACAATCAGAAACAATGACAGCTCTTTCTGCCAGATTTGTAACCCAGTAAAGTATTCATCAATCACTGCTCGAGTCATCCTGCTACCAGAAGAAGAGACAAGGATGCTTTTTGGAGAGAAAAATCAGCACTGACAGATGGAGGCACATTCCTGAGGGCATGAAGCTATGCCCAAAGCTCTAACGGTCCTGCAATTTTTCAGTTAATTAGGTAAATTCTCTCTCTTTCTCTCATTCTCTCTTTTGTAGTAGACAAATAGAGTTTAGTTTCTCTGTAACTGCAGAAGTTTTACCTCACAGATCATATAATTGCCTGTTCTCTCCTCTGTATCACCCACTATATTATGTCTCTTGAGAACAGAGATGATGGCTTGTTAACCATTTTATGTTCAGTTTCTATCATAGTGTCCAACTCAAATAATTAAAAAAGAACAAATGAATAAGCATTCATTTTTGTAGTTATAATACTAGTTAGTATTAATTTAAAATAATTGATAATTTTATCTATAATCCCGAGTTAAACATCTTGAATTGGCACCAAATAAATATTATTTTCCTTCTACACTGCCCCATGGGGGATTATTATGAACAACTGGATTATCAGATTAGAAAAATAGTTATCAACTATGGTGTCAAATCACACTGATGAGGTAAGATCAGTATTGATGTGTATCAGAAATGAGATAAGTGATATAGAAAGGGATGGTGTTGAAAGTCCTGTAAATGCCTCATAACACACATCCTCACAGAGCTCCTGCATTCCAGAATTATATTATCCAACAAATACGGTAAGAAACGTTTGGGTATCACTGCTTTAGAGAATCTTCTTCGAACAACAGTCCTTTTTTGGTTTTGGTTTTGTTTATGAAATATTTCACAGTATGAAAAACATACCCTCAAACTAGCTTCAGTAATTGTAGTATTTTGTCATATTTGTTTATCTGTCATTTATCTGTGTATTTACGTATTTTGGTGTTACTTTATAGTAAGTTATAGACATAATGACACCTCACTTATACATTCTTCATCATGCAACTCCTAGGAATGAGGATAATGACAAAGTCACAATGCCACTATGACACCTAAAATAACTGACAATTCATATCTAGTATCTAAACCATATTCAAATATCCCCATTTGTCACAAAAATGCCCTTTAGAGCTTCCTTTTTTAAACTAGATTCATGCATTGCAAATGGTTATTCAGTCTCTTTATTGTAGACTAATGGGATTTCTGTTGAGTAACGTTTCTATGAATGAATAGATCAGATTATCCTTTCCTGAACGTTCCCCAAAATACTATTTCCAAAAAATGTTAATGTTTACAGCACAGAAAATATTACTATGAAACAAATAAGTTCTTAAAGAAGAAGAGTTCTATACAAAAGTAATAAATAATTAACAATACGAAGAGGGCACACGGGTTAACAAGCTGGGATAGCTGTAAAAAAAGATTCTGAACTATTCAAGTCATGCATAAATACTACTAAATGTTCATCACCCTCCATTAAAACGCTGAAGAGTTCAAAAGAAATGTAGTAAGACTGAATTTTAAGAAAAGAGAAAGAGAGATTGCAACCCTAAATGATTTCAAGGACAGTATAAGGACATTGAGCTGGAATCAGTAGCCAGTGAAGGAGTTTTGTACAGGATGAAAACTTGATGAAGATAATAACTGGGGAAAAAAATGAACATAGCACAAGAGATTACAAAAATGAAGTAAAGCATGGGCATAGGCTGTTACAGCAACCCAGTGAAAACTGACAAGGGTAGAATGTTTGCTTTTAATTCATAGGCTTCATTTTGCCAGGAAAGGCCAAGAGACTCTTCAGAAACGGTGGAAATAACTATACTAAGATACAGGTATTCCAGGTCCTTACCCAAGACATGTCACTAATTAGCTGTGTGGCCTTGTATAACTCAGGAAAAGTACCTAGACGTCAAAGTTCTCACCTGAAATCTAAGGGGGCAAAATAGATGACAACTAAGGTAACAGCTCCAAGTCCCTCTTACTTCAGGAATGAGTGGCTCTGCCATATCAAACATCCTTCATACACACTCAAAGTTTCTTAAAGTTTTCAAATGATGTGGATATAAAAGCACTTATTTTTTAATGGGAGTTAAAGAGAACTTTAGAAACAAAACTTGAGAAAGTGATAACTTTAATATAGGCCAAGTTTTCTCCTAGCATCCTCTTTATAGCTATTGTGGAAAAGTGTAATAAAACTAAGAGACAAATATAAATCAGAATATCTCATAAGAAAGTCTATATAGAAATTTAAGTACTTTTACTAAATTATTTATAAATAACTGTTTATATGTAAATATTTCTTTGTATGTGCAATTCAATTGTGATTTAATTTACAACAGTATTAACTATTCACCCATAAGCACGAGGTTTCTTGCTATAGGCGAGGGGTTAATATCTGATATTTCATGTCAAATACTAACAGAGGCCATATTTTCAAGGCCATATCAAAAGGAGTGAGTGAAGCATCAAGTTTAAGATTTCAAGTTCAACTGAAGCTAGGGCCAAGGAGTATGTGAATTATATGGGATGTGTCTTCATCCCCAGGAACATGGAGGTCTTATTTTACCTTCCACCCAAGTAAGCAATGTAGGGTTTTTGACAACAAATATTCTAACACATCTGGGATCCCCTCATAAGTGTTCATTAGTAAAGAATGCATAACAGTAGGCATTTTTTTTTTTTTGCCAAAAAGTATTTCGTTCCTAGGTTTTAGAAAATATGTTTTACAAAATCAGCTTGAATATATGCCTGACAAATAGATATCAAATAAAAATATATAGTAATTTAGAGCCAATTATGCAGCAGAGTTTTAGGCTGCAAAAGGATAGGGAATGAGGAACATTAAAAACAGTAAATGTAGTTCTTTCCTCAAGAAAATTCTGATCTTGTTCCTTTAGATTACATGTATGAAAGTGAGCAACAGATCCTTTACTCAGCATCCCCTGTCATATTTTAGCAATATCAGGGTGCTGCATTAACAGGAACAACATGTCTACGTAGATTTCCAACATGAAACTTCTAGGATTGTGCTTACTTTCCTGTTTTCCACTAACTCTGGCGCACAAGCAAATCACTGTTAAGTAACTTAGGATCTTGTGTTAACTCCTTTAGATGACTGAATTCCACTTTTTTTAGTCCTTTATTTAAGTTTTTCCTAGAGAAGTGAAAGAACGTATCCATACTGAAAACATGAATGACTTACTGTACTTAGAAACTTGCCTGAAACTAGGAAAAATGATTCTCCAAGGCTGTATTCAGAGATCAGTGGCAGAAGCTCCCATATTGCCACTCTCAAAAAAATGGCAATGACTATGGAACAAGACAAGTAAGCTATGCTCTGGTTTCTGATACTCTAGTGAAACCTAGTCACTCCTGACAATTAATCTCTATCCTGAGTGAATATGTCTCATCCTGAACTGGTTTTCTCATTGTGATGCTCGGCTATGTTTAGGTTATAACATTCTAGGATAGCACTTGCTGTCATCTAAATATAACGCAAGACACAAAGGTGTGCCACAAAAGTTAGTTAAAACTTTGTAGTAGCCACACTAAAAAAAAAGTAAAAAGAAATAGGTAAAATTAGTTTTAATAACTTAAGTAATTCAATATTTCCAAAATATTAACATTTCAACATGCAATTGATATATTAAAATATGAATGAATACCTTTATCTTACTAAGTCTTTGAAATGTAGTGTTCATTTCATTTATGAGCAATTAGAGTAATGATATTTCACACGCTCAATAGCCACACGTGGCCGGCAGCTACTGTATTAGACAATATAGTTCTGGAATGTTAAGGTTTCAAATGCTTTAAAAACAGTGCCAAGCAGAGTGCCACGAGCTTGAAGATTTTTAAAATGCTCTTTGATTATCATGGTATAACTAAAAGCTGGAGCTCTGGAGGCCCAGAAGAGACCTATTTGAAATATGCCGTATTTCTCACTCTCTATTAATACAATCCTTGTAAAGTTGTGTTGCTTTAAAACCAAATAGTAAGGGATAAATTAGGTGTTTGGTATTAACATACACACACTACTCTATATAAAATAGATAACCAACAAGGACCTACTGTATAGCACAGGAAATTCTACTCAATATTTTATAACAACTTATAAGGGAAAAGAATCTGAAAAAAAGATAGATATTGATACATATGTATGTATAACCGAATCACTTTGCTGTACACCTGAAACTAACACAACATTTTAAATCAACTATACTTCTATTAAAAAAAAAAAATAGTAAGGGTAATTTCAATAATATTTAAATTGTTCTCAGTGTTTAATTGTAAAGAATTATAACTAAGAGTTATACAGTAAGAACAGTACATACTTTTAAATATTGGCTCTTCTAAAACAAAATCCATGCTTCTCATAAAGTTTTTATTAGTCAGATACAAAGTCCTTTTAATTGTTTTTCTTATTTATTCTATATTTATAAAAGTGGAAATGGAGAATGAATAAATCCTATCTACTCTGAATGAAAGAATATTCAAATTAGCTATGTAATTTGTTAAAACAGCCTAAAATCACAATTTCCTAAGTTGATCATTTTCATCCCATCACTTAAAGTTTCTAAAACTGGGGCTTCACTGTTTTTTATTGTGGTAAAATACACATAACATAAAATTTACCGCTGTAACCATTTTTAAGTGTATAGTTCTGTGAATTAAGTACACTCACATTGTTCTGCAAGCATCACCAGCAACCATCTCCAGACCTTTTTCATTCCTCCCCCAAGGACATGACATGTTCTACCCATTAAATATTAACTCTCCATTCCCCTCTCCTCCCAGCCCCTGGAAATTATCATTCTACTCTCTGTTCCTAGGACTTCGACTACTCTAGGTACCTCATATAAGTGGAATCATACAAGAGATGTCTCTGAGACTGACGTGTTTCACTCAGCATAAGGTCTTCAAGGTACATCCAAGTAATAGCAGGTGTCAGAACTTCCTTCTTTTTAAGGCTAATATTTCTTTCTATATACAAAACACATTTTGTTTATATATGCATCATTTGATGGACACCTGGGTTGCTTCTACCTTTTAGTTTTGTGAAAAATGCTGCTATGAACTTGAGTGTACAAATATCTGAGTCCTGGGCTTTTACTTTTATTACCTGTCCTAAGTTTGTGGACCACTTATCTTTCCTATTTTTCTTTCATTAAGATGGTGGCAGATATTTCTTTCACTTTAAAATAAGATAAGGGACTTCCCTAGCACTCCAGTGGTTAGGACTCCGCGCTTCCACTGCAGGGGCACGGGTTCCATCCCTGGTCGGGAAACTAAGATCCTGCAAGCCGCATGGAGGGGCCAAAAAAAAAAAAAAAAAAAAAGGTAGTAAAAAAAATAAATAAATAAAATCTCTCCTCTTTGTTCTGGTAACATACACAGTATTTTTTCTAACAGAACAGATAAATTTATTACCCTGAAAACTTAAATTTTGTCTGCCCCTTATTCCCTAGTTCTCATTCTACTATATTCTTTTAAGGTCATCATGCTTTAATATTAAGTCACTGCACATGTAGAAATATTAGCATAATGAATTCTGAAAATTAAAAATATCTGCAGAATACTCTAACCTACAGCTCCCTGGTTCCCAGATAAATTATCCCAGTTTCACATTTTGGTTGGAATTTATCTTGTCACATACTCTAGGCTTCAATCTTTCAACTCTCTTCACTCTATTAGTTCTCTCAGCTCCCACATGTGAACTATTCTTGGTATTAAAAACTCATTTTTAAAGCAATACAATTTCAACAACTAAAATACCATGTGTGCTTGGTTAGGTTAAATTTAGCCTTGTGAAATTGCACCTTAGCAATTCTGCAGCATCAGTAAGTGCTTCTCCTATCACCAGTTCCTTTTTATCCCCAATCCACAACTCTGATTTGATTGTAATCTCTTCCCCTCTAGTAAATACAGCTTTGAGGACGTATGATCCAAACCTTGGAGAAAAATAAACAGAGTCATGTACCAAGTATGATCTAAAAATAAGAAAACAAAGCTCATGAAATCTTGAGAACTGATGCTCAAAGCAAAAGCAGACTGTTCTCTTACTTTTGCGATGCCATATTTAAAGTGTTCAAAGATTTGTGAGAAGCATATGATAATCTTATTAATAACCAGAACTATTCCAAGGAACTTGACTTCCTGAATTTCTAACACATTCAGTAGTCCTTACTTCCAGCTATTTCTTTTAGCAAGCCTTAGTAGGAGAGGAAGGGAAATATAGTTGAACAGATGTAAATAATGCAACATTTAATTTTTGCCTCAACTGCAACAGAAAACTACTCTCATATTTAGTACACCTATCAGGCATATTTCCTCAACTTTCCCAGCCAGGATTGCTCTTGGGAACATCAAGCTACCACATAAATGAAAAGCAGTGAGAGAGAGAGAGATGACATGGAAAAAATATAGGCATACATGTATTATAGCCACTTTGAGCCAGGATTTTTATTATTGTGGCTGAAAATACTCTCGACAGTAAGAATTTCTTCAAGTAATACTATTTTGATTAATAAAGGACTAACTGATTTCAAGATCACAAAATCTTATATAAACGTTTGGGTATTGGTCTCTGTTGTATTCATTTATGAATGGAACTGCGGTTGGGTTTAGAATTTTGGAGTCATTTTCCACTCAACATTTAACTAATGTAACTTTATTTTCTTCTGAAAATTGGTTAAGAGAGAAATCTGAAACTAGAACAAATGTCCTTACTTAGAAATCACCTGCTTAAGTGCTTATAAATGTTTTCTTTATCCTTCAAATTCAAAAATATTATGAGAGTATTCTAGGTAAATGTTTCTTTTCATTAGCTCTATTAACCTCCTTGGTCAGCAGACTTATGTCCTTCATCAGCTCAGAAAGGCATATTCTAACAAATAATTAATTAATGTTTATGATCAATTTCTTCTGCTCTTTTCTTCTGGCATTTCAATTACATACAGTATTTTATAATTTCTCTAGTCTTCATATTTACTATTTTCCTGGTGTTCTACATTATTTAAAATAAAACATTATGAATTATACATGAAATATTATGAACTACAAATAAATACAAAGGGTTATAATCAGAAAAAGGAGGAATTAGGAAGGAGGGGATCCATTTTTGTTTTGTTTGTTTGCTTCTTTGTTGCTTTCTTGTTTACATCTTGATTGCTGCTGCCTATCTGACTAGGGCTGCTGGTTGTCATTCACTGCAGGGCAGGCATGCAGGGCCCACAGTTTCCTGTGCAGGTATGAAATCATCATTCAGGGCCTCCCACTGCACATTCTTCTGACACTGGAAACCTGCCTCCAGCTCATCCTCTCCTCCCACCCTAAGCTAGTCAAGTTCCTCTTCCAAGGTCTCCTTACCAGGAGGCCTCCCTCTAGGGTATGGCACTTCCAAGATAATTCAAGCCTGGCCAGCTTTCACTAAATCCACTTAACCAAAGGGAAACTCACATGTCCCTGCCATGCCAAAAGATGAGGTATAGGTTGCCCCTTGTCTGCCTCACTTCTTCCAGCCACTCATTTCACATGATTATTTTTCCTCTTGCGTAGGCAGGTGTCTGGCACATGAACAAACCTACTGCCTAAGACAGGATCCTAACAGAGAGAAGCATGTCTTAATCTCTTCTTCCACCATTCTGATCTCTAGGAGTGGTTCTCTTGGACGCCCAGTCCCCTGGCTTTAATCTTGGGGGTCGAAGGACTTCAAACCACAGAACTACCCACCAGCTAGGCTCTACACTCTTTCCTGCTCCCCTTCCTCATCTCCTTCTATCAACAGCAACAAAAAGGAGTCATGAGATCACAGACTGTGTACAATCACGAAAATAAAGGAAGCAGTTGAGAAAATATTGTGAGAGACAAATCCCTGGACCAGACTTACTGGACACCAGAAAATGGATAAAATATAACCTTGGGCTAAACTGAAGAAGAAAGGTGCAGATTTTAAATATAAAAGGCTTACACTGCAGGCTGTTATAATATACTTTTACTGTCTATCTGTAGAGAATAGCAACAGAGTCCCTCTGCATGCTTATTAGGCATTATCTTTATGTTCCTTTTCATTCCCCACCAGCTTACCATTTTGCCCCAAGTTTTTCTGATTTCTTAACCATGTTGATGGTTGGAAGTTACTGAACCTATCACTGATGATTGTTTTTTCGTGTCCATTTGTTGTAAGGCAGAAGGAACGGTGAGCACTAGTCAGAATAGCAAGTGAAAAAGAGGGTGGGCTATGTAATCACAGACCCAAGTTCCATTTCTGACTACGTGGTAAAGCATGCCACCTCTCTAAACCTTAATCTTATTAGTCTGAAAAACAGTATAAATAATATCTCCTAGGTTTAATGTAAAGATTAAATAAAATAGTGCAAGCAAAGGACATAGAACACTGTTTTACATATGGATGTATGGTATTATAGGATGATACCTACATTCACTGTGAATGCTTTTATTGTAACAGCAAAGACAAACACACAAACAAAAAACAAACAAAAGAAACCTCTGAACCAACATTGTTTATAATAATAATGTTTGCAAAAAACAAACAAACAAAAAACCTCTGAACCAAAAATGCCCTCTAGGTAACCCGACATATTATGCGAATATCATTCAGGGACGAACTCCTGATGAGAAGTATGACTTTATGTTCTACGCTGCTGATGGGACACACTTAATACAGAAAAGCTCATGGACTATTGACACAGTTTTCTGTCTGTAATGTGCTCCATTTCATATTATGCATCAATATTTGCCTTTTTATTTTCCTCATTTCAAATCCTTGCTAAAGTTCAGACCTAATTCCAATTTTTCAGATTTCAAGAAATACCTAAGGGCTAAGAGTATTATGAAGTTCACCTCCAAGTTACTTTAGTTTGATTATAATCCCTCTCAGGGATGGAGATCTTCACTTCTGAGGATATTGGTTTACAGCTGTATCTACCACACACACATATATAAGACTAAATGCCACTGAGATACTTTAAGTCATCTGTCCCACTAAGAATGCATCTCATAGTCTAGAAAATGTTGCAAGTTTCAATTTTTCAGTCATAATATATGTCTAGCTACATTAGAATAAGAATTTAATTACAAAAAGCACAGGTACAATATTTGACTTTAGTTAAAAAAGGATGAAATCTAGTCAGATATTATTACTATATTTTTTAAAAAATCAAACAACCATATATAAGTAAAAACATGAAAGATTCTAAGGGATTAACTACAACAAAAATGATCAAGGAGAAATTAGTAATAAAAAAACTGAGTAAATATTAGATTTTGGTTTGCAAAGTTTTAAAAAATTTTCTTTTTTGAGGTGTCTAATATCTATACTTCTACAATAATATACTGATTTTAGAATTTGAATCAGAAGTAGATATGTTAATTAACATACTTTTTTTCCTTTTTACTAGGGAAATACATGTTTTCATCTAAAATAAGCACAAATGACACAATGTTTAGATTATATTGTCAAAACCAGTTGTCTACTTAGTGTCTATTCCCATATCCCTGCCACAGATATTGACAATAATGATATAGTACAAAGTAAAGTCTATTTTTAATCAATTCCCAGTAAAATATAATAATACAAATGTACATGTGCATGCAGAAGCACACAGATTATGGCATGATGCTGATAGCAAGAATCAATTCTGGTAACAACAACAATAAAAAAATCAGTAGGCATTACGTGTATCTGCCAAGTCTAATTCTGAATTGCTCTACTATGTGCTAATATAAAAGAAAGCAACCCAGATACCAACTGGGAAAAACTCCAGATTTTCTCTTGGGTATACAAATCATGACTTCTGCTAGGAAACTGTGATAATACCAATGTTCCAGAAGATCCGAACATGAATTCTTAAGAGCCTGAAACCTCTATAGGCTCACTGAAAGGCAGCCCTTAACAACTAAACACATTTGTTTCAAAAATATCAAGGGAAATTGGGCTATTGTCACAATCCTCCTACAAGGGACTGTTGAAAGTTATTTTCCAGAAATAAAAATAAAATGGCTAAATCAGGGGTGGTCCAATTTCTATTCTTTATTAATTCTGCCCCCTCTAACTCATGCAGTTCTAGAATCTTGAACCAGCAGGCTATGATGAGAATGCCAACCAACGTACATCAAAGGAGAGCAATAAAGAGCCAAGCGGGGTGGCCTCCTATGCTCCCCAGCAGCGTGGAGAGACTTAGCCCATTAGAACCCTGCAGGTGCCCCCTTCCATTCTGCCTCCTGCCCTCTTGCCACAGTGTTGGAAAACTTCTGGGTAAGGCTGTGGGTAGAGAATGTGAAGAAAGGAATTATAAAATAGCTGCAACATGAGGGAAACAGAAGCAGAGGCAATGGCTGGCTGGCGAAGAAAAAGAACTAAAGAATACAATTGTCTCCAGTCCAATTATTATATCAGTCAGGATTCTAAATCCAACTTTTAGTTGTCAAGTGGAAGTTTCCACTTTGCACGCGAGGAGAAGGGAATGATGATAAAGACAATAGCATGTAAATGTTGTTGAAACCATATTTGGACTACTGTATGCTCAAAATCTATGTATTAGGGATGGTACTATTTGAGGCACAGAGAAAATAACTATAGATGATGGTACTGTAATGATGTGCAGAAATAAAAAGTCAGACAAATGTGCCTATTACAAAAACAGGCATAGTTCTACTGCAGTTTAAAAATGAATATAACGTAGCAAATATTAAATTATTCATTAAAAGAACTGATTGCATCTAATCATTAGGATATTTGCTCTTTCCTTTATTCTACTCCTCTGTCCACTTTTCTCTTCCTTTTGGTTTCCCTTATTCCATTCCCTATCATTTCCAGATGCAAATGATTCATTCACTTTCCATATTTGATTTCTTTTGACCAATATCTTCCATTTTTGTAATACATACAGAGTACCTAGTGTATATGATACAAAAGGGGGATAAATGGACATAGAGGCATTGACTTCCAGTTATATGTATTCTATGTGGATAAACTAATTGGTTTATTGACCAATAACAATAAGTGGTAAAAATTATATTTACTAGCCCTATGTCCCTATGACATATATACTATAATTATCCACATTTTACAGATGAGGAAGCTGAGGAACAGAAATGAAGCAATTTGCCCAAAGCTGCTTAGTTTGTAAATCAAAATTCAAACCTAAGCAGTATAATTCTAAGACCACATTCTTAACCACTGTATCATATGCCTTAAGAGTTAAAAAAAAAAAAAGTACATAAACATTAGGTTAAGTCATTATATGAAGAGTGAAATGAATGGTATAACCAATATATGTAATAAATTCTGAAAAGACAGAGATTAGGACAGGTTGAAATATTCAGCGAGAAAACCCTCCTCCCTCACCTGACGTAATGTTTGGAGATCTTGTGAGGAGGAGAGAAAGGTAGAAAAAGAAGAAAGAGAAGGTAGGAAGAAGAGAGGAAGAAGTTACCAAATTTTTTCCCACCCTTTCATCGCACTGCCCTATGCCAGTTCATTATAGAAATTACCTAGTAGCCTTCAATCATCCATCCTCTAATGATTCTCTATGCTTTATGCAATGCTTGGTCACCTTCTATATAAACAACAGAGATTCTGGATCAACAAAAAACCTTTTAAACCCAGTTTAAATTTGCCCTTTTTTTATACACCATCCAGAAAATCCTACCCCTTTAGTATAATAATATGCAGGCAATCTTGTATTTTTTTTTAATCTTAGAATTTTATTTATTTTTTATACAGCAGGTTCTTATTAGTTATCCATTTTATACATATTAGTGTATATATGGCAATCTTGTATTATATAACATTGGGATACAGTAGTGTTTCATTGTTTTCCAAATTGCTTATACCACACTTTATTTCAACTTAGAGTTGACTGTCTCTATAATCTAGTCCAGTAAGTGCTAAAATCCTAAAACAAAACAAAATCAAAACAACTTGGCAGTGGTATTTTGCAATGCCTGATATTATAACACTTGGAAAAATTCCCTTGGGTTGGGCGTTTTAAAGCATTTCAAAAAAAAATTTTTTAACTGCACATATAATCAGCAAATAGTGATTATCATTTATGGTTTCCAATTAGCTAAAGTCTTATATTAAATAAGCTTGTTGAAAAATTCAAATTATTTCATTGCAAAGACAAGCACAAGAAAGAAGCAAACATTCTTAATGAACTTATAGTTGATCATTGGGTGGACAGTTGGAGAATTTTTAATGTGAGTGGATTGTGCATGAAATGTTATGGGGGATAGTGCTCTTTCCTTGATATGACTTTTCTATTGGGTTTAAGGCAAGAAACTCTAACAAAGTTAATCTAAAATTATCAAAGAGATTTATCTCAGAACTAGAACTTTGAAAAGTCTAGAACAAAGTATGGCTCTGTTGTTAAGTCAAGCTAGACCTGGAAAATTGCAGTGAATCCACTGAATACTTTTTGACCCAAATCTCATGACGATAACCTCAGACTAGGCATTTTAGAAACATCTCATGTATTTGCAATAAGTATGCTAAGCTCTCTGTACTCTCTGTGAACATATTCAACCAGATTCCAGAAAGGTCCACCTACAGACACTTAATTACTCGGAGATTTTTAAAAGAAGAAAAATAAAAAAGGTCTATTCACATTCTTCACATCTAAGTCAATAACATACCCATGACTAGGAAGAGGGGAATCTTAAAATCAGAAAAGTTTATTTTTGTATCAAAAGTTTACTTTTGTTTATTTTCGAGCACCCTATCATGTCCCTTTCTATATATACAGTCTAGAACAATTTTCTCTATCTTAAGTTTAATTAATTAATTAGATTCATATTTATTGAGTGCCCATTGTGTGTTAAATGTTATGTTCACAAGTTGGATATATATCTGTGAATTCTAAAGTTATGGAATGATAATAGCACAAATTCAAAATGCAACAACCTAATGGAGTAACAGAATTGTGTTTTAATTTTTGTTTTATTTTGATGGAACAGAAGGGAATCAAGAATTCAATTTTAGATCTGTTAAATGTGAAATGTCAAGGAGACATCCCATTGAGGTTGTCAACTAGACAGCTGCATATTTAGAGCTGAAGTTGAGAGGAGAGGATTGGGTTAGAAATATACATCTGGAAGCCATTATCACACACATTTCATTTAGAGGAAATGAAAGTTGAGTTTTAGAAGGTAAGTGAATAGGAACAAAATATATGCCTCTTTGGCCTAGTGATTATTTTAAACTGGCTGTTTTTAAGAAACAGTAGACACAAGTGAAGCTCTGAAAACTAAGTACAAGTTACTTTTTTGTAACAAAAAGAAATTACATTTATAAGAGAAACCTCCACTTGTGAGGGTGTTTCCCTCACTGTACCAGGAAGAGGAGGATGACCAAATCTCTAGAAACTATTACAATGGAGAAGGCATCAACTTAAATCTGCAAACCAACCTTACCCGTGTTTACTGTGTTTTTCCCAGTACACCTCCCATAACTGAGTCCCCACTCCCAACATCTTTTCTCTTTAGCTGAAGATGCTATTTAAGGTGATGGCTTCAGCCATTTCAGAGATTTACTCAGCTTTCCTGGGTGCCTCCCACATATATAGAAGGTGACCATGTTATTAAAATTTTGTTTGCTTTTCTCCCATTAATCTGTCTTATATCAAGTTAATTATTACATGAGCCAAAGAATCTAAAAGGGAAGATGGGAAACGTTTTCATCCTTAAGCTGGCAACCCACAAAGGGACCTTTACTGTCCAGACACTGCTTGCTCCAAGACTACTGCAGCTGAGCGATCCTGGGACCTCTGACAAAAGCCAGAAAAGGTAAGAATTCTTATGATGTCAGTTTCACAAATCTCAGCCTACAGGGTCTGATGAAAGTGGGAGTCCTTTCCTTTTTCTAAATTTAGATTAGCAGGAGAAAACACTTGTGAAACTAATTATTTGTGTATATCGACTTTGGTAATAATTTCTTATGAGTACTCTTGTTTGCTATTGATGGCCCAGAGATGGTCATTGTTTGGTGTGTCATTGGTGTAAGGAGGAAAACCACAGGTCTAATGAGGTTTCCCTTTCATCTTGTTCTGTGTCCTGAGAGATTGGCTTTGTTTCCAGTGAGAATATTCTCTCTGGTCTCCAACAACTGGAGGATGCACGTACTGGCATGCATTTGGTGGATGGCCGAATAGGCCATGGATCCAGTAAGCAGCATTCTCTTTGTCCAGCCATGACAGCTGTCAGGGGAGTTTGTCATAAGGGGGTTCCAGCCCATAATGGGCCTTTGTCATTTCCACCTTTGTTGTTTTGTTAGTCCTGGAAAAGCACCATTCAGGTAGCACCTGTACAATGTCACAGATTAGTGGGTCTGTTGCTGGAGGTATCTCACATTCTCCTGGGAACCTGGAGATACGGTTTGCACTACACCATTCTTAACCGCCCGTGACAAGGAAAGTCCTTGCTTTCTGAGGCTAACTTTGCGAGTGAACTTTCTGAATCTTGGGAGGGCTGCACTCTTCTTGTGCTTTGCCTCTTACACCCTTAGTCAAGCCACAAAAAGGCATATTAGTTTGAATCACTATTGATATTAATAGATCTTACTTATCAATGGGCAGACAATGGATCTTTTGGATAGGACTATTTTTAAAAGGGTTTTAGAGTGTTCTCATCCTGCACAATTCTTTTACTGGTACCTACAGAAAGATCAAATTGGAAAGAGGACATAAAGAATTATAACAGCTGGCCTTAGGAGTTCCTTAATAGAATGAAACAATAAAAATTGGACTTAGAACAAAAAGTAAGGCCAACATCCAATGTAAATTCCCTTCTCAAAATCTCACCCCATCTGCCTGTTTTAACTTCCCTTTTCTTACAAGATTTATAGAAAGCACTCCAGCCTGATCTCCATGACCTGGGTACACAGGTTAGTCATGTAAATACTGAAAGCCAGGAGATAAATTTAGCAAAAGCACCTGGGACAGGCAGTAGGGCTCACTTTACTGTTTCTTACCACTCTTCCTGAAAGGAGCAGGACCCTGTGGGACCCTCCCAGGTACAAATTCTTTCCATGTCCCCTGTCTCTTGTGTGTAGGAAATAAGCCTCATTTAGCCTCCCTAACCTTCCCAGGGTTCCAAAGGGCAGATTCAAACAGTTGCTAATCAGGAAAGGGAGGGAATGCAGAAACAAAGGAGGAGCAGTCAAGAAACAAACAGTGCAGCCTTGGGGCAGGGTTCTGGTTCCTCCTCAAGGAATATACATACCAATATCTTTGAGTTCTTCTTAAAACTAAGGAACTAAGGAACTAATGCCCCCACACAGGTGGAGGATGGTAACTTCAGGTTGAACACAGGATTTCTGGAGCACCATCCTGTTACCTCACCACCAACAATCAGAAGAAAGTCTGCACACAGTGGAAGTTAATGAAGACTCTGACCCCCTCCCCAAATGACTTTCCCTTTAAAAAGTTTTCAGGGTCGAGCAAAAGCCTCAGAGTTGGTTTTTGGACATGAGTCCACCTTCTCCCCAGGTTGCTGGCCTCTTGAATAAAGCAATCCTTCCTTTTCACCCAACACTTGCCTCTTGAGTATTGGCTTTTGAGCTGCAAGCAGCCAAACCTGAGTTCAGTAACACTCTTACTTCCCAGGCCTCTGTAATCAGGCTCTGCCAGCTTCAGACATTTCTATACAATGTCCTCTGCAGATGTATCCTGAATCCCCACTGCAAATAATTCAGGTTCCCTGGACAGCTGCAGATCTTCAAAACACTACTGAAACCAGAGGGTGTAGTGTGAAGGAATCGTTTCATTTTGTAGATCAGTATCATCAGCTTCCTGAGGAACCTTTATTGAAATGGATTATGAGGGTGCAGTTGATCCTTGAACAACGCAGAGTTTAGGGGCACCAACACCTCACACGGTTGAAAATCCATGTATAATTTTACTGTCATCCCTCAGTATTTGTGGTTCTGCTTTCATGGATTCAATCTACTACAGATTTTGTAGTACTATTGTACATATTTATTGAAAAAAATCTGCAATAAGTGGACCCATGCAGTTCAAACCAGTGTTGTTCAAGGGTCAGCTGTTGTTACCGAGTCCAAGCTCGCTCTGCTTGCCGCGTGGCAGGCCGATGAATTGGAGACGAGGTGCTGAGGCAAGGAACACGACTTTATTCGGAAAGCTGGCAGACCTCGAAGACTGCAGACTAGTTATCTCCGATAAACCATCTTATCTGGGTCTGGATGCCAGTTTCTTTATAGAATCGGAGAGGGAGAGGAGGTAAGGAAGTAAAGTAAAAGGGCCATCAGTCTTGCAAAACATCTGGAATGACCAGCTTTGGTGAGGGAATGTGTTAGTCTCTTTTGTCTTGCAGCCATTTGCTGGTGGGCAGGGTTCCCTGAGGCAGGCCTTTATGTATGATTATAATAACAAAAGCAACGAAAAGTCAAAGAAACAGATCCATTGTGGAGTCCAATTTAGCTCTTCCCTGTTACACTGTCACTTGTTTGGGAGCCCTTTAGCTTTGAGCGCTGCAGAGCAGAAGAGCACGTTTAGGTTGATACAGAGCAGAGACCTCACTACTCGGGTCACATAGTAAATGCTGTAATTAAGAGGTCCCTTTCACAGGAGCACCTGATATAATCTTATTGATGCAAAACGGAAAAACAGTTTGGGAAACCTTATTAAACTTGCTGTCTCAGCTTCCCCTCATGGGTCTTACAGATGCTAATAAAAACATTAAGTTAATTAACAAGAGAATGAGAAGAGGCCAAGGGGAGAGGAAAGGGACTCTTCCCAACACTGGACATTTTTAAATGATAATTAAAGAATAGAGTGAATAAATTGAATATTGATTGGGGCAAAACAAAGAGGAAACAGAAAGGGGAGAATATGAGGACTCATCCCAGCAGGGTAGACATCTTTAGATGGTTATTAAGAATTGGATAAATAAAATGGACATTGATGGGGTTAAAACAAAGGTTTTGATACAACACAATCAAAGGTTGAGTGGGCCAATAGGGACCTCCTGCTGGTCCCCCAACATTAAAGGGCCCCAAACTAGTCTACTCTATTTACCCCAGCTTGAAGAAATTTAAAAACTGGAAGGCAGAAAGCAACCATTTGGGTCAGTAGTTAGGCAGGTGAGTCAAGTTAAGACTGACAAAAGGGCTAAGGTCCCTTGGCTCAATTCCTTTCTGAGTACCCAAAGCTTTTTACACAGGAGTGAGTAAAATGGCCATGAGGTGAAGAAAAAAAAGTTTCCAGGACTCTACAGGAGACTCATGCGCTGTGGCACAAAAGCCATTGGTGAATGTGGGTAACAAATGGATTGAAAGACTATAGAAATGCAAGGGTTGATAGGATCCAAAAAAACTGTAATGTTTAAACAGGCTTTATGTAAAGAATTTGTGTCAACTTTACCTGAATGCTTTATGGGAATGGATATCATGTCTGGCCAGGAGCACTTCTCCTACTCAGTATTGTGACACCAAAACATGTTGATGTAGTCCTAACTATATTCCTATAGATAGGATGTAAGAGTTGATGGAATGAAGGTCAAAGTTTGTAGTGTGAAATAAAATTCATATTTTACGGCAAAACATGAAAAAATTAAACACAAAACATTATTCTCTGCCCTTTGGCCTCCTCTCTCCTGTCTATTGTGCATTGTGTATCTGCATTATGCATCGACCAAACCTCCCCATCAGCAGAAATACCTGCTCAACCATAAAGAGCAACATTCTCCTGGCGCCAACAAGACAACTCCTTAAAAGATAACATTCCCTCTTGATCTTGTAAGGGGTCACGATGACTCACCACTTTGCACTGGCAGATCTGCATTGTGTAAACTGTCAATAATATGTCATATAATGTGTAGCCCTCTGTTTCAAAACACTTATATAACTGCTTTGACTTCTAACTGGTGGAACAGTTCTGGGAGCATTCTGAGATCCTGCTGCATGGTTATAATCCTCAATTTGGCTCAAACAAAATTTTCCACTTCTTTCTTAGACCGACTGATTAACTTTTCAGGGACAGTAGGAAAAATGGTCTATTTGAACAAGCTTTATGTGAAGTGGTTGTGTCTCTTCTACCTGACTGCATTATGGGGATGAACACTGTAGCTCATTGCAGAATGTATCCTCTACCTAATATTGTAAAATAGAAGGCATGTAAATCTAAGCAATATTAACTGGACATGTTAAAGGGAATCAACAAAACTGCCTGAGACCACATAGTGTGGTATAGATGCTGCAGGCTGATATTCAAGGCTTGATAAAAGCCATATTAGAGGCTTTTCCCCCTAAAGTGAACTGGTCTAAGATTGAATTATGCACTCAGAAAAAGAACACCCACAGGCCTTTGTTAGAATGTTTTATCCAGACTTTACAAAGGCATAAATCTTTTGGTTTCCATCTTAGCTGGAAGTCTTCTACACGATATAATAAAGAAAATTGAAGATAATTCAGTTGGGTGAGTCAGCCCTTGATATTCAGTCTGCAGTCCAATTTTTTGAGAATTTGGAAGTAACCATCCTGTCTGTCAAATCTCCACAAGGCCAAAGGTGTGGCTCCACAGGCAATTCAAAGCACTACCAAGACCCAAACCTCCCCTACTCATCCCAAAATGCCTGTAGGTATTGGGAGATTAGAAACAGAATTGTTCTGCACTTGAGAAAAAAAAAAAAACTTAAATGGTAAGTATTCTAGACCTCTGATAATAGGGAAATATGCCCCAAAACTCCATCATGGAAAAAAAAAAAAAAAAACCTGGATACTTTCTCTGTGCTTTTCTGATGTAGATTTTTCTACCCCCTCCTGTTCTCTAGGACCATTCCTTGAAATGCAAATTTTAGGGAGCTGTTTCTCATCAAAAAAAATAAATAAATAAAAGGAGGAGGACATTTGGAAACTGGGCAAGTGAAAAATCTTTTCCACAAATAATAGTAACTATACAAGGTCTCTGTGTCTGTCTATAAGATTATTTGTTTCTATATATGTATACTGTAGATATGTGTTATTTTTCTACAACTGGATGGTATTGCCAACATTAATTTGTAAAAGAGCTCTATTTAGTTGGGTTGAAGGCAAGCATTTATAAGGACTGGGGTATTCTAAAATTCTCAGTAATATAGAAACTAACTGAAATGTTTCTCAAGTTCATATGATGTGGGATAATCTTCGATAAATAAAAGCTAGTTGAAGTTTGTTGGCTTAATTAAAATAGGCATGTCTCAGATTTATAAGTATTAAATACAATGCATACATCTTTTATTTTGCCTGAGTTTCCTAGTCAAATAAATTCATCTTTTACAAAATTTGTCAATGAGAAAATTAGCTTGAGATGATGGCTTTGTCTAATGTCTCATGAAGTTTTAACGAGTAATCTAAACACAACTGTTGGAAGCAAGTGATTTAGATAGATGTAAGTAGGATAAGAGTTTTTAGGTAAACCTTTTGCAATAATTATGTTTTAGGGTAGGTGTACTTAAAAATAGCTTCCAAATATTTTTGGTAACTTGAAACTTTAGAGTTTTGCTAATTTAAATGATGGAACTTTACTAACATCTAAAAAACATTTCCAAAAAGATACACAGGAACACTGAGTAACTCTCCAAAATGACCCAAGCCACCACCTTAAATACCATTTCAAGTTAAAGACAAAAGAAAGATGTTGAAGTAGGGGAGGCCAGTTATGGGAGATTACTAGGAAAAGCACAGTAAAGCAGGGTATATTTCTTATTCAGATTTAAGTTGGTGCTTCCTCCATTGACAAGAGTTGCTAGAGATTTGGTCATCCTTCTCTTCCTGGTACAAAGAGAGAGATGCCTTTACAAACGAATATTTCTCTTATAAATGTGAATCTTTCCTACAAAAGGATAACTTTAACTTGGTTTTCAGAGCTTCTCCTTTATCTGCAGTTTCTTAAAAATAACCATCTCAAAATCATACTTATGTTGAAGAGGTATATTTGGGTATGGCATTTCTGTTCCCCTTCATAGTTAAAGAATAATTAAATAGGTGAGGGACTACAGAAGGGTAAGGGAGCTCATGAAAGGATAAGTATAAACTACCAAATGACAGATACTAGTATTAGAGCATTCTACCATTGTTCTTACAAGCTCAAAACCACAAATTAAAGACTTGAAGTTCTGATTATGAAGGTTTATTTCTAGGAAGATTTTTCTTTCATCTCAGAAATCAGGGATGTCTTCAACTATAATATTTTTCTACTCAATATTTTAAGTATAGTTGGATGATGTAATCTATTCTCAGCTGAATTCACCAAGGATTTAAGCCAATTTATATATTTTTATTGTGTGAAATAAAATTCATATTTTATGGCAAAACACAAAAAATTGAAACATAAAAAATTTTTCTTTGCCCTTTAACCTCCTCTCTCCCCACTACTGTGCATTGTGCATCTGCATTATGCATTGACCAAACCTCCCCATCGGCAGAAATACCTGCGCAACCATAAAGAACAATATTCTCCTAGCATCAACAAGACAACTCCTTAAAAGATAACATTCTGGGACTTCCCTTGTGGTGCAGTGATTAAGAATCCACCTGCCAATGCAGGGGACATGGGTTCGAGCCCTGGTCCGGGAAGATCCCACAGGCCGCAGAGCAACTAAGCCCATGCACCACAACTACTGAGCTTGTTCTAGAGCCCGTGTGCCACAACTACTGAGCCTGCGCTCTAGAGACCGTGTACCGCAACTACTGAAGCCCATGCTCCGCAAAAAGAGAAACCGCCGCAATGAGAAGCCCATGCACTGCAACAAAGAGTAGCCCCTGCTCGCCATAACTAGAGAGAGTCCGTGTGCAGCAATGAAGACCCAAGGCAGCCAAAAATTTTTAAAATTAAAAAAAAGAAGATAACATTCCTTCTTGATCTTGGTGGGTCATGATGACCCACCACTTTATACTTGCAGATCTGGATTGTGTAAACTGTCAATAATACATCATTTAATGTACAGCCCTCTTTTTCAAAAAACTTATATAACTGTGCTTTGACTTCTAACAGGCAGAACAGTTCTCAGAGCTTTCTGAGATGCTGCTGGGTTATAATCCTCAATTTGGCTCAGATAATATTTTCCATTTCTTCCTTAGATCAACTGATTCATTTTTTTGTGGACAATTGTGAACAATTCATCTCATAATTTAAGAATTAAATTTATGTCTACTTATGTCATTTCATACAAGTATAAAGAGCCTAAAATATCTTTGTACATTAAAAGAAAACTAAGTGAAAAAAAAAACAAAACTGTTCAGAAACTATAATTGAGGAAGCAATGCAATCTCAGTACAAACTAAACTTAAATTAGGTAGGACAAAGAAATAATTAAATTAAGGGATAGAATATTGAAATATGTAGATAAGCTGCAAGATTTAATTTGTAATTGGTTCTCATTTCTTGTATCCTCAATTATAAATTTTTATTCCTAAACCAGCAGATTTTTAAAGTGTATTCTCAAAAAAAATTTATCTCTGTGGTATACTGAATATATATGTCATTACATATATATAAAATACATTATATATATATATTACATGTAACACATTATATATATATATATATATATAGAGAGAGAGAGAGAGAGAGAGAGAGAAAGAATACTTTTGTTGCATCAGAAATTAACCTTTGGGGGGAAAAACACAGTTATTATAGCATCTTACTAAAGGTTAAAAAAAACACAAGGACACAAGATTTTATATTTTAGTTAATTTCAACTGAGAAAATGTAAAAAGTTGACAATACTTTACAATGTCAGAGATAAATTTTAAAATTTATGATTATTTTCTTAACTGAGAAAAAATAGCGATGTTTAAAATCAATTACCCCCAAACAACTCTCACAAAAATAACTAGATTAACAATCAAGAAGGAAGTGAAACTAAAGGTATTAAAATTTTCCCTGTTTCTCCATATTTTGCAGATTACCTGCAAAGAATATATATGGCCTTTAAAAATGAATTTTAATTCCTTTAATTGCTCTTACTCCCCAGTCTATATTAGCATAACCTGTAACCACACTGACTTTTCTTTTAGTTGCATAATCTTTTTCTCCTCATTTTTTTTCTCCCTAAATAAACAGCAAGTGATAAATGAAGTAAGATTCCATGTCTGAGAATATAATAATTTTGGATTTGCCAATTAAGGTACTAATTTTTCTCTAGGATACTAATTTTCTCTCTCAGGATTATGATAAAGAAAAACAGTGATTGAGGGAAGAAAATAGGAATGAAATAGAATGAAGAGGGAATACAGACTGAGAAAAAGGGAGGGTGAGAGATGGATCAAATTTAGTTATTTTGGAGAAGAAAATTAGCAGCAAAATATCTTCATTACTGATCAGAATTCAGATATTACATTATATAGCTAAAAAAATTATTAAGATCCTCGAAAGTTTCTTCATTAGCCTAGACTTGGAGAAATTTGTATATATGGTTTGATGTGTAATTACCAAGGCAAGTTTACATCAGAGATTAGAAGACATATTAAGTTTCTTTACACCTACTATTTTTTAAATTACTAAATTGATCAAGCCTTTGTCATTTAAGATCACATTAAACTTATATACAATATTACTTAGGACTCTATTTTTATTGATTATAAAAATCAAAATTTTAGGCTTTTCAATTCTCATGATAAATGACCTGTTCCATACGGATCAGTCCCAAGAGAAACAGCTTGTTTGATGGACGTATAAATTGGAGACAAACTAAGAAAACTATGTACAGGTGAGCAGAGATACTACAGAACAGTCATTCAGCTGTTGTTCTGCATGTGTTCCTGGGTGGTGGGAAATACATGGCACCCAACAGGCATGAACTGAAGAGCTCCTCTCTAGAGCAGGATGGTGTTTCAGATATACTAGACTGTTCACTGGCTGCCGCCTAATAAGGCACTGCCCCCACCCTCCAAAAATACTTTTTCAAAGGTTCACAAGTTAAACAAATGAACCAGGCAATTTCTTCTTTCCTTAAAATTAACGCTCTATTTGAAACAAAAGTAAAATCGAATTCCTACCTTTTGAAAACAAAAACATAACTGAATTCTTACCTCTACATTACAGCAACAAATCTAGACTGTGAGGTGGAGGACTGAAGGAACACAAATACAGAGCTGTCCTGGGCTTCCTGACTAAATCATTTCACTTTTGTCAATTGCATTAACTCTCCAATTGCAAACTTCCCTTTGCCCACTTACTGGATTATACCTTCAACATTTCTTGTAACTACCGTTGCCTGAGGCAGCCTATTTGATTTTGCCTACCCTGCTCAGGGGCTTGCACAGAGCTGTAGTGTTAAACTTGCAATAAAAAGGAGCCAAGCCTTTAAATGCATACTTAAACAACTTTGGCGAACCTCTTCAAATTTCTCCCTACTAAAGCCTAGAAATGGATTCTGCCAAGGAAAAATGTACCTTCTCCATCGAAGCTTCTGCCCACAATCTCTGATTTTTTCATGAGTCTCTTACTGCTTTCAAAGTGACTCCAACTCCCGGCCCATCGGAACTATCTCAAGGCTGCCTTAAAAGGTGTACTGAAAACACTTGGAAAATGATCCATTTCTCAGCCCAGCAGCCTCCAGGAAATATCAACTTTATATTTTGTCTTCTTAGCCATAGCAAACATGTGCATCCTTTATGAATAATTTGAACTTCCTAGTCCCTTTATTCACTTTTCCCCTTCCTATTCTCATTCCTGTTGGAGAGCAATTTTGTTTGTTTACACTTTGTTTTTAAACTAATGATCACCCAAAGGATAACATAAAGAATCAGTACAGCAGAGTGATTAAATGCATGGATCCAAGACACAGTCCACCTGATTTGAGCCATGGCTCTATAATTTAATACCTCTATGACCTTAGGCAAGTTATTTAATTTCTCAGAGCTTCGATTTCCTCATCTGTAAAATGGAGATAATCATAATAATTGCTGGCCTCATAGAGTTGCCATGGGGATTAAATATGTTAAAGCATAGGTACTTAGAAAAATGTGACCAAAATGAACTCATGATAATCTCTTTATAAGTATTAGATAGTATATTGTATTTGCCATCCGAGATGTGTTCTGAGTAATAATAAATGTCAGCACGCAAACATTTGGCTTGCTTTAAAAGTGCACCATTCTGAATACTCTAAAATAGACCCAAGGTCTGCAATGAGCTATCTTTTGTCCTCGTGGGATGAAGCCATGAATAATAGCTGATGGTGACTACATAGGACACCAAAATAATGGTCTTGCCAGCTTTGATCCTGTGCAACTAAGGCAGGATGGAGCCAAGACACTACAAAGGGCTACAAAAAGAAGAAGCAAAACAGAAGAAAGGGCAGAATAGTTGAATAAATGTTTTGTCTCCTTCTTTGTACTCTAGGTGTATTTTTGATCAGATACTAGTGGTATGACATTCTTTGTGAAACATGGACTGTTCCCGAACACCCTTTAAACATTGTATGGAGTAATAGCATGGGTACAGTTGGAGAAGGCGTTGCCCAGGATTTTTAACCTGTGGGACGGCTACACCTACATCAAGCATCCTATAGAAAGTTTCAGAAGCTTCCACTGTGGCATTTAAACTGACAGTAGAGAGACATAGAGCATTTTAAGAGAAAAGTACTGACAACATGGAGACATCTTGGACTCTGCAGTGAACCTGAAGAAGAAACATAGGCTTTGAAAATGCTGTTTCCACTCCAAAGTTAGGAGCAAGCTATATTATGTGGAGGATATGTGTGTGTGTGTGTGTGTGTGTGTATGGATATGTATATATGGAGGAGAATCTGGAGAAATCTTGAGAAAGTGGCAGCATCTCTGTATATTGAGCTCTGTGCTATCAGTAGTTTAGAAAGCAAATTTTCATTAAATTAGGAAATGTTGAGATACATATGCTAAGTTCTTAATCACCTGGGCAAGAGAAGATAAAATATAGGCAATTCTGTGATACACTAGAAAGTTTTTACAAAATATGCTAGAGAGGACGGTTTAGGAAAAGAAAGCCAGTTAAGACTCAAACAAGACCTGGTAGGAGCAATCACATGGCCCAGAGCTAAGCTCTGCCAGCGATCAATCTCTCTAAGATGTCTGGATATCTCTGTGGTTTTTATTAATTCAAGGGGATCAAGAAAAGTCAGAGGTTATGGAGAACCAGGAAAAAAACAGAAATAGTTGATTGAGGAGGGATCATATATCAACCCATAAGATATGGCTAATTGAGAGCTGAGATGTTAGTGGACACGTTAGGTGGCTGAAATAAAAACTTCCAAACCTCACCTCATGAGTAGAGGTGACACCATGGGCAAGCTATGGGATCCACTTCAAAAGGACACCAAACCTACTGCTACCAGTGCAATCGGGAGGAATGCAGAGCACAGGCTGGTAAATTATGTTTTGAACGGATTCTTTCCTAGAGCTGGACAAAATGCCATCCTATTGGATCTGACTGGGATTCCTGTAATAGAGTCCTATTGGTGCCTCTGACTTGCAAGACCCTGAGAAAAGTGTGAAGAGTCCAAGGTGTCTGCACTAACAGAGGAAGAATTCTGGACAGAGTCTCAGGGGACTATTATTATTTAGTTCATCTCTGGGCATTACTGTCCACATTTCCCTAGAAAGACTATGGACATAACTCTCAGTGGTCTAAATGTACAAGGTTCTGTGCACCTGGGCTGACTGCACTGAGAAGTCCCTGTTGCTGCCAGAGGATAAAGAAGGGGTCAGAAAAATGGTGCACGTGGACCCAGCACCTGTTAAGCAGACTAATGTTGCTAACTAAGGTCAATTCCAACTTCTTTTAGGTATTGCCCTATTCTTTACCTCTTACAGGACAGACTGACTGGCATCTTCTCATGCTCTCCTTACATACCTTTGTGCCAACTTGTATGGTCAGTTAGAGGTCAAAAATATCATGAGAGCAGTTCCAAATATTTCAGCCTATAGACTGCAGTGAAAAGGAGCCAAACACAAAGTACAAACTTTTTTTGATACTGAAAGTTTTCAGATACCCAAGGAACTGAAAGAGTACATGAAAGGGAAACTACAAAGTAGGAGAAAGAGTTCTTTCATTTAATGTGGAATTTGGACTCAGAAACACTGAAGCAACATACAATTTCAGGACACATGGAATTTTATCAGTGATCAATTTACGAATGTCTGTTTCTCCAAGATGGATTCTTTGAGGGATTACATTAAGGAACTCTTAAGTTAATGGTACTGTTTTTTACTTCTCAACTCTATGCTTTTTAGATCAGACTGGGAGATAAGGTAATACAAGGAAAATTAGCAGAAAACTCAATATAATGGTGATGGCAGCCAATAGTGGAATAAGAAGGAAGAATTCTGAAAGGTTCCCTTCACCAGAAAGCAACTTTGGAAATGGCAGAAATTATCATTAAATGGAGCTGTACCATATAATAGTGCCTCATAAATGACCTATGGAAGCAGTCACTGCTGCTTCAGAAATACTTCCCAGAGACGCTGAGAGCAACACCTGATGTCTTTGACACCCAAGAAGAGAAAAGAGACTGGAGATCACTAGAGTACAAGTTTTCTGACCCCAAAGAGCCCAAAATGTTTAAGACGTTTAATTTTTTAAAATTCTGCCACCCGTGAAGTGAATACGAGGGGAGTGGAAGGGAAAATGTGCCCTCCCAGAAAGGTTTATTTAAAATAATTCAGGCTCAAAAGTTAAAAAAAATGTATGCAGTATTTTTTCCCATCACAACCAGTTAATTTGATATTGGTAACAGGGTATTTCAGTAATCACATCAAATCATATCCCACCAATAATCAGAATATATCCTTTGTTCTATGCTTTCTTTGGGATTCCTTTCTTTACAGGCTACCTCCTTGAATATCTTCTAACTAAAGCAGAGCTTTTATGAGTAAATCTCTAGAGAAAGACTTCCATTTGGCAAAATTTTTAAAATACCACTACTGGGCTTCCCTGGTGGCGCAGTGGTTGAGAGTCTGCCTGCCAATGCAGGGGACACGGGTTCCAGCCCTGGTCTGGGAAGATCCCACATGCCGCGGAGCAACTGGGCCCGTGAGCCACAATTACTGAGCCTGCGTGTCTGGAGCCTGTGCTCCGCAACAAGACAGGCCGCGATAGCGAGGGGCCCGCGCACCGCGATGAGGGGTGGCCCCTGCTTGCCGCAACTAGAGAAGGCCCCCCGCTTGCCGCAAATAGAGAAAGCCCTCGCACAGAAACGAAGACCCAACGCAGCCATAGATAAATAAGTAAATAAATAAAAATTAAAAAAAAAATACCACTACTAATCTCTGATATCCATAGGGAAACTATAAACGAGAAAGATTTGGCAGAATTGTGTAAACATCTGGAGGACTCTCCTGTCCAAGTCAAAGCTGTGGCTACCAGCATTTTACTCTTTTCCTGATTTTTTTTTTTTTTTTCATTTGAGAGTTTTGATTTCCCACTGTATTCAGTTTGGGGGCAGGTTTCAAGGGACAGTGGATTATCCTAATCTAGCAAGAAACTAAGCCTTAAAAAGGTCTAGAAGTCATTTATCATTTGGCAGCTGTAGAAGCTCAAACAGTAACACATTCTGCTCCAAAGGCACTTATGACATGGGGCAGGACCCTCAACGTTCATTCAGTTGCAAGGAGTTCTCAAAGCATTCAGCAAAAGGGGAGACTGCCTGGAGTGGAGCTATTTGTCCCTTTCTCCCAGATCCTTCCTTTCTATGTTCATTCTATAATATAAAGCACTGAAAAATAAATTAATGGTGATTATTACTTGTAAGAAAAAGGTGTGTGTGTGTGTGTGTCTGTGTGTCTGTGTGTAAATGTGTTTTTTTTTTTAAACATCTTTATTGAAGTATAATTGCCTTACAATGGTGTGTTAGCTTCTGCTTTATAACAAAGTGAATCAGTTATACATATACAATATGTTCCCATTTCTCTTCCCTCTTGCATCTCCCTCCCTCCCACCCTCCCCATCCCACCCCTCTAGGTGGTCACAAAGCACCGAGCTGATATCCCTGTGCTATGCGGCTGCTTCCCACTAGCTATCTATTTTACATTTGGTAGTGGATATATGTCCATGACACTCTCTTACCCTGTCACATCTCACCCCACCCCCTCCCCATATCCTCAAGTCCATTCTCTAGTAGGTCTGTGTCTTTATTCCCGTCTTGCCACTAGGTTCTTCATGGCCTTTTTTTTTTTTTTTCCTTAGATTCCGTATATATGTGTTAGCATACTGTATTTGTTTTTCTCTTTCTGACTTACTTCACTCTGTATGACAGACTCTAACTCCATCCACCTCATTACAAATACCTCCATTTCATTTCTTTTTATGGCTGAGTAATGTTCCATTGTATATATGTGCCACATCTTCTTTATCCATTCATCTGTCGATGGACATTTAGGTTGCTTCCATGTCCTGGCTATTGTAAATAGAGCTGCAATGAACATTTTGGTACATGACTCTTTTTGACCTATGGTTTTCTCAGGGTATATGCCCAGTAGTGGGATTGCTGGGTCGTATGGTAGTTCTATTTGTAGTTTTTTAAGGAACCTCCATACTGTTCTCCATAGTGGCTGTATCAATTTACATTCCCACCAACAGTGCAAGAGTGTTCCCTTTCCTCCACACCCTCTCCAGCATTTATTGTTTCTAGATTTTTTGATGATGGCCATTCTGACCGGTGTGAGATGATATCTCATTGTAGTTTTGATTTGCATTTCTCTAATGATTAATGATGTTGAGCATTCTTTCATGTGTCTGTAGGCCATCTGTATATCTTCTTTGGAGAAATGTCTATTTAGGTCTTCTGCCCATTTTTGGATTGGGTTGTTCGTTTTTTTGTTATTGAGCTGCATGAGCTGCTTGTAAATCTTGGAGATTAATCCTTTGTCAGTTGCTTCATTTGCAAATATTTTCTCCCATTCTGATGGTTGTCTTTTGGTCTTGTTTATGGTTTCCTTTGCTGTGCAAAAGCTTTTAAGTTTCATTAGGTCCCATTTGTTTATTTGTGTTCTTATTTCCATTTCTCTGGGAGCTGGGTCAAAAAGAATCTTGCTGTGATGTATGTCATAGAGTGTTCTGCCTATGTTTTCCTCTAAGAGTTTGATAGTGTCTGCCCTTACACTTAGGTCTTTAATCCATTTTGAGTTTATTTTTGTGCATGGTGTCAGGGAGTGTTCTAATTTCATACTTTTACATGTACCTGTCCAATTTTCCCAGCACCACTTATTGAAGAGGCTGTCTTTTCTCCACTGTATATGCTTGCCTCCTTTATCAAAGTTAAGGTGACCATATGTGTGTGGGTTTATCTCTGGGCTTTCTATCCTGTTCCATTGATCTATATTTCTGTTTTTGTGCCAGTACCAAACTGTCTTGATTACTGAAGCTTTGTAATATAGTCTGAAGTCAGGGAGCCTGATTCCCCCAGCTCCATTTTCGTTCTCAAGATTGCTTTGGCTATTTGGGGTCTTTTGTGTTTCCATACAAATTGTGAAATTTTTTGTTCGTAAATGTGTTTTAAGAAACTAACTTTTTAAAATAAAATTTAAGAATTAAACCTATTTTTCACAGTAGACTCTAAAATACCTGTAAGTAAATGGATTCCCCTTCATCCTCCCTGGATGAATATAGAAAAGTAGGTGAGTCTCCCTAGCTTGAAAAGTAGGGCACAAATAGGATGGATCTGAAAACCCACTGGTAGGGCACAGGGAGAAAAGAGGGATCAGATGAGATGAGGAGACTTCCAAGATGAGGAGACTTCTGGGCACAAATCTGAGGCTGCCTTTATACGGAATGAAAGGCAACCTGGTGGGAAAATACGTGTTTTCATCAACTTCTGGGCTACTGATTATGGTGGTAAAGACTATTATAAGCTTATATTCTTTGGGAGACAATTCTCAATGTTTCATGTTTCTGCAGCTTTTACAAGCAGGGGCACAGACTACTTTTTTTCCTCCAAACTATCATTTCAAGGATGTTTTTGGAGTGAAAAACCTTGAGAGACACTGATTGTGACCCTCTCTTGAGCAAAAGGAAGGTTTGTTTACTGTCTATTAAAAAACATTCAGGTTCCCTAAACTTGGAGTTCTCCTATGACTCAACCCACTGCTTGTGCAAAGCTTACCTGGCCCTTTTCATCTTTCCCTGTGAAAACTAAAGTAGGGAGCCAATAAAAGCACGAGGTACATGATGTTTTCTGTGACATGATAAACAAAGTCCTCTTTCTCTGCCCCAGGAGTCTTGCATCTTCTTCTAGCATCATGACGCCTCAGCAAGCTAACTTCTTACACTGTAAGTAGGGTAAGATCTCAGACTGCTACGGTCTTGGCAATGTTCTTCCTTATAAAATACATTTTTGGGTATGAGAAAATAATCCTTGCACCTGACGATGCCTAGGCACGGCTCTGAAAGAGGCTGCAGGATTTGAAAAGAAACTGGAAAACTGGGCCACAAGAAGTAGGAATGTATTTCTTACATAATCTCATAGAAGCAAACCGTAAAATTCAATAAATAATAAAATTAGAAATGTGTATTTGGGAGAAGCAGAGATACTGAACTACAGAAAAAGAAAAGAAATAGTAGAAAGATAACTCAGAACATTCTAATGATAATAACAATGAAAGTAACAGTTAACTTACATATGGTAGTTTGCATTTTACAAAGCATTTCCACACATATTATTTTGAGTCTTACAACATTCTTGTGAGTAGGTTTTATTATTTTCTTAATTACACAGTAGAAAAAATTGAACTTTAGAAAGGTTATGTAACTTGCTAGCGGCCAAACCTAATACATTAAGTAAATAAACAGTAGAGAAGTACTTAAGAAAACTGAATAAAACCAAAACAAAAATCTAGATTTGGCCATAAGCTCAGAATCTTTCAGCACCAAGTTTTTCCCTTTATATGCTGCCTCCCTTGTTCCCTATAAACATGTCTTTTTCTCCTATGTGAAAGAACAAAATCCCTCTTTTTATTCTATTAACTTTAGATGTGATCCTTCCTCTTTTTTTTTTTTTTTCACGGCTAAGATTCTATCATGAGTAGCTTATGTATTCTCTCTGCCTCTCTTCCTTTCCACTCAGTTAATATCTTTACTTTCTCCCAATGACTGTATGTCGATAGACAATGTTTTACTAATGCCATTCACAGATCCATATTTTATGACAGTTGCTGAATTCTTCAATCTTGACCTCAGTGTTTATACACATGTCCATGTGCACACATACATGCTCAGACACAAATACGTACCTACACCAACACATCCTTCCAATTCTTCCCTAATGTGTCACTTTCTTTCATGCCTCAGCACATGCTCTGCTATCTAATTGGAGTTTCTCTGCTTTTTTAAACCCCATTCAATACTTTCAATTAAAATTACAATTCCACTCCCCTTTCAATACCTATCCACACGAAGACGAGTTAAAAGCTCTTGGAGAGTCTTTCATAGATTTTGGTTCAAGATAGTGACATAGGAGGCTCCTGAACTCACCTCCTCCAGTGGACACACCAAATCTACAGCTACATATGGAATAATTCGCTCTGAAAGAACTCCATAAACTAGGTGAACGTGAACGACCCCTACGCATAGGGCAAACAAGAAAAAACCAACATCAAAATAGGTAGGAGAGGCTGAGGCACAAGCTTGCCATGAACCCCGCCCCTACTGTGGTGACACACAACCAGGAGGGAACTCACAACTCCCAGCTTCTCCCTGAGGAGCCAGGGGTTTGAACCCCACATATGGTGCCCCGACTTTGAATACTTCCACCTGAGAGATGGGCCCCGAAAACATCTAGCTTTGAAAGCCAGTGGGGCTTGTGTCTAAGAGACCCACAAGGCTATAGGGAACTGAGAAACTGTTCTTCACAGGCTCAGGCGGACTCCCTGTGGCTAAGCCCCCAGGTCCAGTGCAGAGGAAGCAGGTTAAAATCTGTAATGCTCAAATTTCTAAATGAGAATATATTATGTATTGCTTATCAGATGTCTGTACATAGAGAGATATAGATACAGGTATATATTAATGTGATCAACACCACAGGGAGGACATCATGGAGTGATACAGAATTTTAAATGAGTAAAATGGTTTCTTCCAGGAGAAAGTATGCAACATTTTGGGTAGGAGAGATGTCCAGTCTTTCCATTAAAAAGGACTATTTGCTTATCTTAAAGGCTGTGGCCTGAGGAGCAAGTACCTAATTTAATACACATCTAGGGGCTGACTGCAATACTCTCCAGAGGCAGGCACCACGTTTTTGCTCTCTCTCTCCCTGCCTCACTCCAGGTTGCTTAATATACCAGAAAGGAGCTTACACAGAGGTCTGGTGCCCCAGCTTTTGCAGCTGGGCCCAGGGGATGCATCCCTTGATTAATTGGCTCTGGTGGCCAGTGGGGTTTATGTTCTGGGGTCCCACAAGCCTGTAACAGAGAATCCGTTCTTAACTGTCTGATCCCCAGGGCACAGCGCAGAGGCTACAGACTGAAACACCCAGTGTCTCAGAGGAAGATGCCTATTTGCATATCATGTACCAACAGGTACCTGAAAGGGTGCTCTACATCACTCATCATCAAGAAAATGCCAGTCAAAATCACAATAGGGGACTTCCCTGGTGGCGCAGTGGTTAAGAATCTGCCTGCCAATGCAGGGCACATGGGTTCAAGCCCTGGTCCGGGAAGATCCCACATGCCGCCGAGCAACTAAGCCCATGTGCCATAACTACTGAGTCTGCACTCTAGAGCCCACGAGCCACAGCTACTGAAGCCCACGAGCCTAGAGCCCACGCTCCGCAACAAGAGAAGCCTCCGCAATGAGACGCCGCACACCGCAACAAAGAGTAGCCCCCGCTCGCTGCAACTAGAGAAAGCCCATGTGCAGCAACAAAGATCCAATGCAGCCAAAAATAAAATAAATAAATAAATAAATAAAAATTTTAAAAAATCACGATAACACTTCACACCTGTCAGAATGGCTATCCTCAAAAAGATAAAAGATAACAAGTATTGGCAAGGATATGTACAAGAACCTTGTACACTGCCGATGGAAATGTAAATTGGTGCAGCCACTATGGAAAACAGTATGGAGGGTTTTCCAAAATTTAAAAATAGAACTACCATATTTTCCAGCAATTCCACTTCTGGGTATATACCTGAAAGAAATAAAATCAATATCCTGAAGAGATATCTGCACCTTCATTTTCATTGCCGCATTTTTTACAGTAGCCAAGACATGGAAACAACCTAAGTGTCTGTAGACAAATAAATGGTAAAAATAATGGTAAAGACAGATAAATGGTATATAATTTACATATTTTATATATAATTTTCTTTACCACTTATATATATATAACCTACCCATTAGAAAGAAGGACATCCTGCCATTTGTGACAACAACATGGGTAGACCTTGAGGGCATTATGTTAAGTGAAATAAGTCAGAAAACAGAAAGACAAATACTGTAAAATCTCACTTACATGGGGAATCTTACAAAATTTAACTTACAACGAACAAAATGGTGGTTTCCCAAGGCAAGGGGCAGGGGGTGAAATGGGTAAAGGTGTTCCAAAGGTACAAACCTCCAGTATAAGTATAGCAGAACACAGTGACTATAGTTAACAATGCTGTATTGTATATTTGAAAGTTGCTAAGAGAGTGCATCTTAAAAGTTCTCATCTCAAGAAAAAAAATTTTACCTGTGTGGTGATGGATGTTAATTAAATTTATTGTGGTAATCATTTGCAATACATATCAAATCATTATGTTGTACACCTAAAACAACGTTTTCTGTCAATTGTACCTCAATTAAAAAGAATCTTGCATATATAATATCCGGAGTAAGTATTTCACTGCTTTCTCATCGTTTGCCATGATATTTGTCTCTCTGAATAGACTAAGCTCTTTGATTGAAAGAACTATGATATTCATTTCTGTATTATCTAGAACCAAGCATAATGCCTAAGAGTGAAAGGTACTCAATACTGTTGGGTGAATAATGACCAGCGAGTAAAATTAAGTCCGTCTAAGTCTGCATACTCATATTTGTGTGTGTGTGTGTGTGTGTGGATATGTGTGTGTGTGGCACGTCCTGCTATAATGTGGGTGGTGGTATCTAAGGAAACTTCTAGCAAATAACAACCTTTAATCTACAGCTGAATTAAGGATGAAGTACATAATTTAATCTGTATGAATCTTTGTGATAACTTTTGTTACAACTTGTCATACTAATATTAGTAATAAAAACAAGAGTAATTATTTATAGGTGGGGAGCACTATCCTCATTTTGTAAGATGAAGAAACAAGCTTAAAGGGATTGTGATGACTTGCTTAATGTTCCAAGGTAAATAGTAGGTTATATTTTATTTGTGTGATACTGTCCACATTAGTAGTTTTCACCAAATAGTTCAGTCTCCCCTGATGCTGGACAGACAGAAGGAATGCATTTCTCTACTCCCTTGAAGTTAGATGTGGTCATGTGGATTGCTTTGGCCAAAGAAGCGTAAGCAAAACATTATCAGGGAGAAGCCTTAAGAGCTAGCACCCAATGCACAAAGTCTATTTCTCTCTGTCACAGCATCTGCCAATTTTAAAGTTGATGACTGCTCCATCAGACTGGGACTTGATCAAGGATAATGTGAAATTAAACCATTTGCTGATTCAGATTTGGAAATGTAATAGGAGCAAGAAATAAACTTCTGTTTTGTTAAGCCACTGAGATTTTGTGAATTTTTCAATCATAGTCTAATTTGGTCCACTTTGACCAAAATACTTCACAGAAGTCCTAACTTCACTACTAAAGTTTGTTTGACCATAAATCTTAATTTAAGGTTTTGGGGCAAGTTTGAAACGTTGAAAAAGATGTTTAAAAATCATTGAAAATGATATATTTTTAGGATACTAAAATAATGGAAACTTAGACATTCATAGTTATTACTTTCTTTTACTACTGCAGATTTAGGTATTGAAAAACTTAAGGTATATGGACCCAGAGAAGCCACCAACAGGAAATTCAGTCTGAAGCAGTACAACAAATAGAAACTGGAGCCAGAGATGAGGCGAAAGAGATTATGCAGCCAACATAACATTCCAGAAATAAAATCTGGGTCACAGCCAGGAACTGCTGAGCTAATCAGTGTGAAATCAGAAGAAACAGGGTCGGAAATGACAGACATGTATTATCTAAAATAGAGTCACAGATCCTGATTTCAGACAAGTGTCAGGGCAAAGTCAAGACATTCCACATAAGTAGTATAACTGAGTAGTCATAAATCAAAGAACAAAAAGTCCTCATTTGATATTAAACCACCACAGTCACCACCATCATGAGCCTCATCAAAACAATAATTGAGTCCTGAGCACTTTACAGGCCTCTTCACACTTCATCATCATTGCAATCCTAGGACAACGGTGAAGAAAACGAGGTGCACATCACAGCACTGGAACTCAAACCCAGTCTAATCTAACAACAAATTAGGTGTTCTCAGCCGCTATGTTAATTGACTCTGTGCCATTTATTCTTCTGTCTTGTACAAAGAGAGTAATTAAGTGGCTTGGCCTTCCAAAATAGAGTCAATGTACAATAACAAAGGGCCTAGAACAAACGTAAGCGCTAATCCCAGTGGGACAAATTAGAAAGAGGGCTAATATGTGATCTAAATTTGCTTAACAATAAATTGAATATGCACAGGGGAGGAGGTCTAGTCTCTCCCTCCAGTTTCCTTAACCCATCATGTATGGATCAAGCAAAAAATACATCTCCAAGACACAGATCATCATGCTAGAGGGTGGGGTTTCCTGGGAGAGGAAAGCTACTTAAAATGGCCAAGCACTTTACCAAATTTTTTATTATAATTGCTTCCTGAGTTTATTCTCCTCTCTTTTCCCTCCTATGTTTTTCAAAAGGAAGAGTGAAGGAGGGTCCAGAGACGGGAGAAAAGCAGCGTGGGTAGAATGATGAAAACTGCTCACGGAGGTTGACACAGCATCCCCGCCATGTAGCAGGATAAGGGAGCAGAAAGGTGTTCTGGGGCCAAAGCCATAGTTAGAAGCTTTGTTTCTTTGCTTTGTCCTGTGTACAAAAGCCCTTTGAGAGATGGCTGTGGCTGATGGAGATAAGAGGACCTGAATCCTGGGTTCCAGATTCCCCTATTTTAGAAACATGATTAACAATCTGTTTATTAACAAAGTGATCTCTGTAAGAAATATAAATGAATTACTACTGTTTTGATCTTTGTTATTGCTTATTGTGCCATAGCAATAGGCCAGGCAATCTGCCTGACGGAGATCATCTGCCACCTCTAAGGCTGATTGTGAGTATTCAATGAATTAATATTTGTATATTATTTAGAATAGGGTACTAAAAATTGATTATTTATGATAATGATGATTACTGTCTCATTAAATCCTACAACACTGTGAGGTGGAATTCTACTTTACAAGGTGAGGAAGCTGAGGCACAGGTAGTACATGTAACCTTCCCAAGGTCCCAAGGCTAGTAAGTTGAATTTGGGGCTGCGGTTCAACACTGTCGAATATTAGTTTGCTTACAAAGCCTGTGCTCTTTCCACTAAGCCACATCACATGCCTCGCTTCAATGGAAGAAACTGTACACTAGGTCCAAATATTAGGCATGCTGGTCCTTACCGAAAAGAACAAGTCATCAAATAATTCTGCAACTCTCTACAATGCCAGCTGCTATAAACAGTATGAAATTTATGAGAGTTTGGAAGTGTTCCCACCGTAATAACACAGTATTTTTCAAAAATAATGTACACGCTATATAACACGCTTTGTATATAGCAAATAAAAAGCTAATCCTAAGTGACAATACATGGGCAGATAATGAATCGCTTGGAAATACTGTGTAGATTTTACATAGAAAATATTGTTATCCATGAAAAGATTCCAGGAAGCAACGACAAACTAATAATGTGATAAGCTCAATTCTCTACACGGCAGGAGAGAGAGCTGTCCATCTTATCACAACAGTTTGGATGACTTTTTATGAAGAGTGGAAAAGAAAAGTATACCCCTCTCCCACATATCAATGGAAATGCTCCCCACAGAGTGACTCAGCCTGAAACCCTAAACAGGAGCATGGGCTCAGCATGCTGTAGGCAGCCACAGCAGGCTTCACATTAGCTGCCTTCAGCATCTGTGGGGACAACACAGATCCCAGGCTGCCAACAGCACCAGAAGCTTCTACCTTGTGGGAAGAATGTGGTCTTACAGCAGAGAAAAAGACATTGGCTCTTAATGCTCTAAAATGCAGCACTTTTTAACTTGATCATCAACAATATATTCGAACAGCCAACATAACACACTCACTCCCTCTCTATTAAAATAATAATCGTAAACAGTTATATAACTTGCAACTCACCAGGCACTGTTCTCATTACTTGACATATATTAACTCATTCAATTTAATCCTTACAACATTCGACATATTTATTATTTTTCCCATTTTACAAGTATGAAAATGGGGACACAGAGAGGTTATATAACTTTTGAAAGTCAGACATCTAAAATATGGTAGGACCAGGATTTGAACACAGCTGTTTGATGTGCTAGCTGCCTAGCCAGGAATGCTGTGCCAACGTCACTATTTTTTCCCCCAATTAATTATGAGGAAAGCCTAGAAACTGAAACAACATGTATAGTTACAGGGTGTAATGGACTAAAATTTGTGTCTCCCCTAATGCATATGTTGAAAACTTACCTCACAATATGAGGGATCTTTGAGAGGTAAATAGAATTAGATGAGGTTCTTAGGGTAGAACCCTGATGAACTGAATTAGTGCCCTTATAAGAATCCCAGGAGAGCTTGCTGCTCTTCTCTTGTTCCTTCCACCATGTGAGAATACAAGAAGTTGGCAGTTTGCAGCCCAGAAGAGGACCTTTACCAGAATCCATGCTCGCACCCTAATCTCAAACTTCCAGCCTCCAGAACTATGAGAAATAATTTTCTATTGTTTATAAATCACCCAGTCTATGGTACTTCGTTATAGCAGCCTAAACAGAATACGACACGATATACTGTGGCAATCGTGGAGAGAACTCAACATCAGATAACTTGAGAAAAAGATCTTTATGGTATCATCGATGTCCAACATTGAATGATTTGGTTTTGTGGGGCAGGGGTTTCATGAACTCATTCATCTCAACCAAGAATTCGACGACCCCACCCCATTCCCCAAAAGCGTATAGAACACTTATTTGAAATATATCACATATAATCTTAGCATGCTGCAAATTTAAACTTAAATTAATAACTTTTTAAAAATTTAGTCATTTAATACATATAAACAATTTCTTATTGAAAGTTACAAAACAATTAAAATCTGATATATCACTTTTCTAATAGACTACAGAGGGATGTCACTTTGCCAACACTGCATTGAAACATGAAAACTCTGATCCTTAAATGCTGCTGATAAACTGATCACATGTACTGAATAGCATGGAAAATATACCAGTTTTATAATCTTCAGGATAATAAGTTTGTCTCCTGTTATGTTTTGACAATGGCAATTTATTATACAAAGATCCATCCTAATCATAATATTCTTTGCTATTTAATTATACAGGAAACTTCTTAGAGGATTCAGTCTAACACTCTTCATTGTTGTCTTGGTTATTTAAAAAAGAGTAGCAAGTCTAATGATCATGGAATCAGCACTATTTATTTCCTTCACAGTTAATATGTCTTCTCATAAGATCCATTTTAATAATGTTCTTATACTCACTGTGTCACTACTCACTACCAATTTATTGAATGCCCATTAATCTTTGTCTCAAGAGGTTAGAACTTTTACATTTATGACAATTTTTATTACCACTTGTCTTAGGTATTTCTGCAAATCTATTACTAAATCAAGCATTTTAATGATATAATTAAATGTACCTCCATATTCCTTAGCCAATAAAATAAAAGTAGCAGCCTGTAATAATATATTTATTACTTTAGTACTAAATTCTGTTTATCAGTTCAAATACAATTTGAATATCTGAGCAAAAGTTATTGCAAATAATAATTTAGCTATCATGGCAATAATTTATCTATTTTATACTAGTGCCTCCACAGGCATGTTTCCTGTAAGTACCTAAACACTGGAAAATATATTTTAATAATCCAGCTAAATTCAGCATAATCTAAACCAAACCATTATGTTTCTTTTACTTGGGAGATTATGTCACCAAATTCCCCTGTCCTCCAAGTCAAATTTTTAGAGCTAAATTTTAGAACTCTGTCTCTTTCTGCCTCTCTCTCTCTCTCTCTCTCTCAATTCTTGTATTTTATTATTGCCCAAGTTCTTTTCCACTAGTTTTAATGATGTAATATTTGAATCTATGCTTTTCTGGTCATCTTTCTCCATCCACGTTTTTTAGTCTATTCCAGTAGCCCACTGGCCTAATTTCAATCTCTTTGCCACATATACTACTTTCGTATTTGTAAATTAAGCTTCTTGGAGCATAGCATTGTTCATGACGCCTTACGCTTAACATTCTACAATTACTCTTCACTGCCTAACTCAAGTTGAGCATTGTATATTTAAATTCCACCTCATTTTTATAGCCTTACCTCCACTTACTCCCTTAATTTGTAGTGTGGCTAAATGTAGCTCATCTCACTTCCTCAAATATATGCTAAATTTTTCTTTTAATTTATACCATTTTTTCTGCATTTACCATGAATCTATTTTTAAGATTCATTTCAAATTCTACTTCTTCCATGAAGCCTTCCCTTTTTCCATCTCTAGCTGCATACTATTGCCCTACAGATCCCTAAACTTTGCTTGTAGCGCTTAGATATTTCACCTAGATATCGTTTATCCTAGAGTTGTTTATCCATTAGTTTCTAGCCTTCATTAAACTGTAATTTCCAAAAAGGGAGGGTCATATCTGTTCATATTTGCATCTCCTACAGTGCCAAGCAGAATACTCTCCCTAAAGAAGATGTTCAGAAATATTTACTTAATTATTGGATATATCACAACAGTAAAGAGCATACAGAAATTACAAAACATAGGTAAATCATTTTTTAGTCAGTTTAGAAATCACTGAGTATAAACATGCAGACAAGAATTCAGCCATTCTGGGATAAATTGTCTTCATGGGATAAGTAGATGAATTGTGCTTTCAGTGGCTCAAAACAGTTTTTCAGTATAAGCACCACATTTTGATGTCAACAATTTCTGATCCTCCCCTCCATTTGATAGTTGCTGTATTTTTATCATTATTGATGGAGAAAACTTACAGGTTACATGGGTTTGCATCTTCCTTACAAATACCCACCAGCACTCTGATAACCTCACCCAGAACACTTCAGCTCTCCAGTTAGGAAAAGTCTGGAAAACCTATGAAATTGGCCTCTTCAGATGATATACATTGTTTACTAATGTTCCTGACTTATACTATGTACCCCGTAAATGTGAGTGTTATTATTCACTCACATATCTATTTCTTATTATTCCAATCCTCCATTTGAGTTTAATCCTTTTCTCTGCCTCTTCATAATATGATTCAATTCACTCCTGACACTTCTCTCCTACATGCCCCAATTCTCTGCATAAGCATCTCCAGCTGTTCCAGTTTTTGCCTCTTTCACTATTGCGTGCTATTGGTTCTTTTTTTGCTTTCCGCTTCTTGCATTTTATTCTCTAACACTCACCATTCTTATTACATTCCCTGCATATTATTTTTTCTCTACTCATCGTGCTCCCAGCCTTTTGCTCCCTCCTATTTATTAGTTGCTTCATTTTCTCTCTTCAATACCTTGACACAGTTGCTACCCATATTTATTGCTGAAACTCAATTTGTGACACGGATGTATTTTTGAAAATCCATGGTAAGAACAATAAATAAATACAATTTTACTGTATATGTGTAAAGAAGCTTACCATATTTAAAAATTGCATACTATAAAGTGAATCACCATGGCCTATCTTTTGTATCAATACACACACTAAACAACATGGTGTAAGATCCTACACCTTCTTTCTTTTACAACCTCTAATTTCAATGCCATGATGTATCTATGACTCCCTACTCCCAATCTTTTTGAAATGTTATGCAGGAAAAAAAAAAATCTCACTTTTCCCCTTACTTCTGCTTATCCTTCTTCTTGGTTACAGACTCACCAGTCTCCATTCTCCCAAACTATCTTATCCTTTGCTTCACATCTCGTACAGCGGGAGTGTTTCCAAGTTCACTTTTGCATCTAAAGTTCTAGTTCTTTTTCTTCGAGATCTAATGTTCGATTTAAGTTTACCTTTTCCTTTTTCTCATGCCAAACTGGTAGTCTCAAGTTCACTTACTTGAAAACACAAAAGACACACCTGTATTTATCCCAATGCTGAACGGGATTTATAATCTGTTTTGGTAAGTAAATAATAACGTTGTTTAGCGCAAATACCAAGTCAAATCATATTATCAATATGAATACTTACATTCAGCATATTTCTGAAGCTGGGAAAATTCTGAGGGGCTGAGATGGGCCCATTTTTCCTGGTTTGTCATGGTGGTGGTGAGAAGATCTCTTACATACCAGGTGAGAAATTCTTTATTCAGATGTTTGGCAGAATTTATGCTTCAAAGTTTCCACATGGCATGTTTCATTATAAAATATCTCAAGCTTTCAAAATATGCAGTCTGTCAACATAAGACCACTGTGGATATGGGTTTGTAGTTTCAATAAGGTATTAAAGCACTGCAGAAAGAAAAAGAAAGATTGAAAGATTAGTATCATTAAACAAAGAAAAGAATTGACAAGTTATAGAATGTTAAAGATTTTTAATCCCTAAATAATATATTTCAGTTATTCTATTTTGCATAATAATCTTTAATTGCTCACTCCAATGGCATTTTATACACATTTTCTAACACCAAATCATAGAAGAAATATGATTAAAAATACAGTGTGAAGAAAATTTTATAAGGTCTAGTTTCATACAAGTAGACTTTTACTTTGTTCGGTTTTTTAAACTCCACATTCCAAGAGCAAAGAAGGGTGTCATTTTTATCAATCTAAACTTATCAATTTTTTAATATCTAAACAAATGTTATATTTAGACCCAGATTATTAAATGAAGCTAAAGAAGCTCTAAAGTTCCTTAAATATACAGTCTGGGGCTTCCCTGGTGGCGCAGTGGTTGAGAATCCTCCTGCCAATGCAGGGGACATGGGTTCGAGCCCTGGTCTGGGAGGATCCCACATGCCGCGGACCAACTGGGCCCGTGTGCCACAACTACTGAGCCTGCGCGTCTGGAGCCTGTGCTCCGCAACAAGAGAGGCCGCGACAGTGAGAGGCCGGCGCACTGCGATGAAGAGTGGCCCCCACTTGCCACAACTAGAGAAAGCCTTCGCACAGAAACGAAGACCCAACACAGCCATAAATAAATAAATAAATAAATAAATAAATAAATAAATAAATAAATAAATAAAATACAGTCTGCTAGTCTACTAGCTTTCCAACAATGGTTTGGAATGGTCATCAGTGGTAGCACATATATTTGCAATTATGCAAATAAATTTGGGCAGATTATATAAATTGTTTTTTTTTCCCTAACAATTAAAAAAATAATAATTTTAATTTTACCATCTGTAAAAATCTCAATAAAATTTACCAAATTAAAGCAATTCCAAATGTCTGACAGACTTTCATAATGATAGTAGATGGAACTACTGTGAATCATGCTTAAAAATAAACCCCTAGGTTGTCATGGACCTACATTCACTGCTACATCTATAAAGGCAAACAAAATGAAAAACCGTCTGGTTTCAACTTTTTATCAGAGACAGTAATCAATTGCTCAGTAACCAAGCAGACTGGCACTGTAATCATCATAGAAACTAAAATATTTAGAAACAATTACTTAGATAATTTATGAAATTAAATGACTGGAAGGATTATGTATATAGATGTCATTACCTAAAGGCACGGTACCTGTATTTGGCATTAGTGCCTGACCTTTTTTCGACATCTATTTACTGTTCTCTATCAATCCCACAACCTCACTGTCATATTCTGTCATCTTATCCTTAAGAAAAAAAAACAAAAAAACTCTTCTTGTTGGTCTCATCTCTTCAGGGTTCCTGCAATCAGTTTTACAAGGTGGTAGTTGGCTTTTAAAATGGAAAAAAATGCAGATACTGATGCACTAACAGAGGCTAAATTGCTAGGTGTTTTTTCCTCCCAGGGGATGCTCTTACATCACAACCATGACTTTGTGGAAGCAACACAAACTAAAAGGAATAAGAACATGTGATGGATATTTCTTTGTGCTTTCCACCCAGTTTCTTCCTGCTGATTTCATCCTTCACATGGATTTCATCCTAATTCTTTGCTTCTCTCCAGTTACATGCCATTTTGGTGGGACTATAAAACAAGGTGTTCCGTTCTCTCCTATCCAAAGGGAGACAGATGATTCGGTCACATTTTGATCATTAGACTCCATCTCATGGGGCTTTAAATGTTGAGTGGAGTTATTCAAGCACAGTGTGAAAATAGCTCTGGTCTAAACGATTACAGCAATAATAGGATACCTGTCCCTGTCTGAGCCTGACTCTCCAGGTATCTTGTCACTTCTAGAAGTAAGTACCATTATTTTAATAAGGGATTAAGTGGGCCAGAATCAGTTTCTGTTGCCTGCTATCTAAAAATCTAAACTGATGATAATGGTGCTTCATTTATTCATTCAAAAAAAAAGTGTTTATTGATCTCCTATGTGTTAGAAAGCATTCTAGGCACTGGAAATACAACAAAGATCAAAACACACAAAAGATGAAAATAAGGCTAATTCCAACATGTGTCAGTTTTACTGAGAGCTTACAGTATGCATGGCAGTGTCCTAACAGCATTCGTGTGTTGGATCATTCAATCTTCACCGAACAACTCTGTGAGGTGCTAACAGTCTCCCATTTTAACAAATGAAGAAACTGACACTGGGTGATTAAAATCTGATAGATATGACAGAGACTGCTAGAAACCCACCCAATATCCATTCTTTCTTTCTTCCTTGGTAACAGAACCCTAATTTTATTAAATGAAAATATATCCATCTAAACAACTATATTCCTCAGGTTCTTTGCATGAAGTGGCCAGTGAGATGTAAGTGGATGTTGGGTGAGATATATAGGAAGGTTCTATTTGAGGAAAGAGCTAGCAAGGGCTCTTTTAATCTTTTTTCTCTTCCTTCAACTTCTTACCTGGAATGTTGACATACTGGCTGTGAATTCAGCAGTTTCTGACACTAGTGAGATAACTTTTAGAATGGAAGCTATGTGCTAAGAATGGGAGAGTCCCATAAAGTAGACCAGGGGTAGGCAAACAGCTGACTGCAGTAAACATTGGCCCACAATCTATTTTTGTAAATAAAGTTTTATTGGAATACAGACACACCTATTAGAGAAACCAGTAAGAAGCCAATTTTTGAAAGGATTTCAATGTCAAACAAAGAGGTTTGGGCACTATTCTAAAGGTAGTAAGGAGCAATGAAAGAACACAAAAAAGGCCAGAAACCGGATTACTTTGGGAAAACGTCATTTTGGAAAAATATCAGTGTCTTCATTCAGATTCTTTCTCTTTCACTTGGATTGTGATAGCTTCTTAACCGGCCCCCTGAGCTCTCTCCTTTCCTTAATATGGCCTATCCCTTACCGCCCATGGGTAGTCATGAACTGAGATGATTCCAGAGGTCTGTCTGATAAATTACCAACAAGTTAATTAATAAATTGGAATAGTAATTCATTACTTAATTAATTATAGTTTTCCACCTGGATACCTGTGCTGAAATTTATTAAAATTCCCCAGTTAATTTAGTGTAAGAAACTCAAATTTAAAATGACTGGTTAACTGACATCCTTCAGATCTTTAGATGAATGCTATCTTCTCAGTAAAGTCTCACCTGGTCATTCAATTTAAAATTTAACATTCCTACACACCATCCCTCCATCACACTTTTATTTGTTTTGAATATAACATCTTATTATCAAATATTTAAGTTATTTATATTATTTAATATTTGTCTCCTCACACTAGAATTAGGGGTAACGTAAGTGGTTTTAAGCCCTGATGGGATTCCACAAAGAGAACAAAACAACTAAAAATACGTATTGAGTTTGCCCTTGATATTCATCTGAATGTATGTGTTAGATTTTGTGCCACCATCCTCTCCTGGGCTCTAAGATAGACATCCCATGAGAGGAGGGATTTTTATCTGTTTGTTCAGTGTTATTTCCCAGTGCTTGGAAGAGTGCTTGGTATATATAAATATTTATAGAATGAATTCACTTAAAGGCTTTTTTCATAATGAAAAACATGGGTAGGAGAGTTAGAAGGAGCCCCTGAGGTTGATAAAGAGAAAATGGCTCATAAGGAAGGAGTCAGGAACAGAAGTCACTATGGGTTTCACTTTCCTGAGAGGCCTCACCCCTTCCCTTCAACTGAATGGACATAAAAGAAGTTGTGCTTAGAGATACAAAGCTTTTACAGCTGAAAAAGAAAAAAGCTTTATTTCAGAGTTTTTATGTTGGGTTGTGAAATATAACGGACTTTGTATAAATGAGAATCATTCCCAAGGAATGCCAAAATTGAGATGTCAGTTACGCAATTTATAATAACACTTACGCATGAGCATCAGGACAATATTTAAATTATTTGTAAATATTTAACAAAAACACTACTTAGCTTTCCTTTATTTAGCGTGATCTTGTCGACATAGGTCTTTACTTTTTGTATCAAGAACAGCATTTCTGGATTGATCTAATGCATTTGCATTCTAGCAAGAGGTATTTAGAGAGTAATGGCATCCCTGAACCACGCACAGTAAATTCTCTGGTTCTTAGATTTGGTTAATTCCAACACCCATATGCTTTGAATAAAACTTCTTCTCATCCTTCTCCTAATGGGTGCCTGGAAGCCTTTGGTTTCTCACAATTCTGGCAGTTCCAACTCTCATCATATGACATGCAGCCAGAAAAGAAAAAAATTAAGGGTGGGGTACAAATGGAGAAGGTTCTCCTAATCAAATCTTTTAAACTAGTTGAACTAACATATCATAAGTCTGTAAAGAGAAATGTTGCATGTGTAATATTAAATCAAGAGGCACAGCTATTTTCTATGCCTCAGAAGGAGATAGGAATGATGGCAACATTTCCTTATAGTCTCTGCCTCTTTATAAATGTATAGAAAGAAAATGACAGTATTCAGTTGAGATTCCCTATGATGCTTTCACAGACTTCCTGTTCCTCTGCAAGGGGCTTTCTTTAGGCAGATAAAATGAAAGCCAAGAAGAATCCACTTTGCTGGCTGTTGGAATGCATTCTCATCTAGTGAATGGGTGTGCCACTTCAGTTAGTTGGTGGCGGGAAATAATTATATTGGAGGAGTTGGAGAAGGCTCTTTGGCCTATTGTACCTGGACTAAAACACAGTCTCCATAGTTAGTAAAGGAAATCAATTTCCTCACGAATAAGGTACAAGCAATGTCTAGATAAATGGATCTGACTGGTTAGATGCACTGTATGTTAGTCACATTAAGTGTAGATTTCTAAATATTTATTCAAAGTCAGCATGTGATGACTCCAATCATTGAATAAAGTTAATACACACTAAAGCACACTGAAGACTCTATGTATATGAATTTAAGGTATTATGATGACTGAAAATATTTACTGGGTCTCAAGGGTCATAAATCCCAAAATATAAGGTAACCCATGGAAAAATCACAGAAGTGAAAAAGGATGAGACCCAAAATATCAATCATAGAACCTCTGAAAGAAAAATAGGATGAAATTAAATGGAATATTACTGTTATCACTTGATTTATAATTATCTGTTCATTTATCCATGAAAAGAAGTCTAAATTGAGATCCAATGACATGCTAGGGACTCAGCCAAATGCTGGTGATGTAGTTATAAGTAAGACATTTCCTGGATCTTGTTTGGGGGAAAGATCCACATTAAACAAACCAACTACACAAATAAATAATTATAAACTGTGATAAGTTATATGAAATACAGGTAATGGAATTCTATGAGAGTACAAAAGACAGGCCTGATTTAGATTAAGAGATTCAAAGTGCAATCCACAGAAAAGTTTTATTTAAATTAAATCATAAAAGTTGAGTAATAGTTATAAACTTGAGTGAGAGGAACATTCTGAGCAGAACCCGGAAGTGAGGAAACAAACAAACAGACAAAAAAATAGAAATACTACAAGACCTCCAGAGAAGGCACGTGTGACTGGAGCCTGGTGAGCAAGAGGGAAAGAGGCACATGATTAGACCACAGAAACAGGTAAAAGCCACATAATGGACATTCTTAGAGGCCATATTGAGGATTTAGCTTAAGTAAATTATGAAGCCATTGACAATTCTGAGGAGGAGATAAACATGGTCCACATATATTTTAAGAAGTTTTTTTCTAATCAGTGGATTGGAAGGTGACAGGAATGGAAGTGGGAAGGCCAAATAGGAGGCTATTCCAGTAACTGGATGAGAGCTGGTAGTGGCTTTAACTAGGAAAGTCATAGTAAAGATGAAGGTAAAAAGCCAAACTCAAGATACATTTCTGTAGCCAGATCTGATAACGAATAGGATACGTTGTATGCAGGATGAGAGGATCAAGAATGACTCCTATACTTTTGGCTTGAGCACAGGGTACAAGAAAGGTGGAGTTTAAAGTTCCTAAATACTAGAACAGTATCAGGTGTGAGAAGAATAGAAAAATCAGTATATTTGTTTTGGGATGCGCTAAATTCATGAAAAGACATCTAAGTTTAAAGGATTAGTAGACAGTGACATAGGCCTAGGGCTAATAAAAGAGAGACAAAGGTATGATATTGTGAGTTGTCTGATACAGACGATGTTTAAAGATGTGGAAGAAATACATAAGTTTGCCTGATATGGCAGCCATGAAGCTGTGCTACTAAGCTCTGACTTCAAGAAAGAACTTGCATTCAGCTGCAAAGAGTACAGTTAACTGACAGCCTCGAGCTCTTTTTCCTTTAGAATACATTCAGCTTTTGAACCAAGGTCATACTCTTCACAGGTAGAGGTCAATAATTAAAGATGATGGATGCATGAGGGTCATGCTACTTTTGTCCAATGGGGGAATCCTTTAATGATCTATATTTGCTCCAGAACACCCCAATGGACTGGCTGAGACTCTGTCATGTCTGCATTATAATCTGAAGCTTTTCATAACCAACCCTGCATCTCCCACCTTCTTTCTTTTCCCAGATATTAGTTCTGCCTCGTTTGAAGGCTCTTTTTGCCTGATCCTGCTTTTCTTCCTTTTTATCTTTCACAGGAATAATTTCTGGATAAGCCTTTGTATCTGTAACTCCACCTAAGTCTTTCTTTTCCTGGTGAAGGATCCCATGTGTCAGGATCCCAACAGGAAACAGACGGTACACTTAAAATGAATAAGTAGGAGTTTAATGAAAGGATTATTTAGGAAGTGTGGACAGAGGTTAAAAGAGCTAATAGAAGCTGGTGCAGTATCCTGATCTAGCAAAAGCTGGGAGCTTAGTGACCCTAAGCCTGAAGGGACTAGGGATGTTACAGCTAAGAAACCCCAGAGTATACAAGATCATTTGATAGGAACCATGGACTTAGGTAGCAGGATGTATCCCTCCTTGAATGACTTAGCTGGGCAAGAGATGGGGAAATAATTTCCCTCATCCTGTCATCTTCCAACTCTCCAATATCCTTCAGTGCCTCTCACTGACCAAACCCAATCATAAGCCAGAGGGCAAAGACAGTCGTTGGTGCAGTCTATATAAAATTGCCCCATGAGTCACAGAGCAAAATGGGAAGAGGATAAAGAGGGAATCTGAAGGGACAAATATGAAATATTAAGCACATCTGCAGAAAGTGTGTGGTATGAGAAAGTGTGCCCAGGACAAAGCTCCAAGGAATTCCCATATTAGCAATTAGAAGTGGAAAAACACTGGAAAAAAAAAAAAAAAGAAGAAGAATATGGTGTCAAATAGACTACAGAAGAGAAAGAAAAGAATCCTTTAAAGAGAAGATAGAAGGCACTTTTCAAAAGTTGCTGAGTACTTAAATGAGAAGAGAATTGAAATATCCAAAAGCAACACGCTGGTCACTGGTGACCTTAGCAAAACAATTTCTCTGAGGCCGAGCAAGCCAAATTGGAATGGGTTGCATGGTAGAATTGAGTCTGGGAAGACTGTGAATATCATCAACTCCTTGATAAGTGTGATTGAGAGGGGGAGTGGAGAGCTAAAAGTAGCAATGGAGAGAAGAATATGGAACCAATAGATTTCACTTGTTTGTTTCTTTGCAGGAATCATTGGAAAAATTTGTAAATTGAAGAGAAGAATTTATAGTAGGAATGGTTCAAGCTTCAGGAGAGAGAAACTAACTGCTGTTTCAAAGACCTTAAAAAATAAAAAGGACTTTAAAAGTCCTTTAAAAGTCCTTAATAGAAAGAGAAGTTCCATAAAATATCTGAAGGCCAAAATTAATCTTACCAATGTGTACAGATGCAAGTGGTTTTATAGATTTGGTGCTTAGAAAATGGAAGATTTCTGGTTGATGACTTAGGTTTTCACAATTTTTATATCTCTGTATATGTTATTAGCTAACAGATTAGTTAGGCAATGATGGGGGAGGAGGAAAGTAACGGTGGGAAGATATGAAAAAATTACATACAAATGTCGTAAAGTGAGCTCACGAAAGGCATACAGTAAAAAGAGCAGGCAGAGTTAAAAGCTAATGTGATATTGCTATCTATTTATTTAAAACTATAACAGCCTGATTTTAAATGATTAGTTTATAGACTAAGGCAACTAAAGGACAATTAATCACATTCTTAACCTACCACTTCTGAATCCGATAGATCTGTATCCTCATTCAAGTTCTGAGCTGTCTTTCCTAGGTAAAGCAATTCACTTAACCTACCTAATTCCTTTTTCATGAAAAGTGGATAATGCCGCCCACCTCCCAGAGATATTAACATTTAATGAAATAACATGTGCACGATGCATAATAAATAGAAGATTCTCAGTAGAGGTTATTTTCTCCTTGCTTTTGTAATTAAGGATTTAAGATATATCTATAGTATTTAATTTGAACATATATGTAGTATGCATATGGGGGAAATAGATTAGAAGTCTACAAACCTTTCAGAAGGTTATGGGGTGGCTTAATATAAGATTCATAATTGTGTTATTTTTGAACTCTGCTGACACTTCTAAGGGAAAGCTTTCATAGTGCAAAACAGGGAAATATATCTATCAAGCTTTGTATTGTCTACATTTTGTAGTCCTGGTTTTTAATTTGGATTATTATTTTATTTTATTCTTCTTAAGAAAATTACTTTAAGTGAATTTTCTCTTTCTTTCCACACATGGTTTTAAGGAGGACACCTCTTAGAATAAAGAACAGAAGGTTAGGGGAAAATGGTGATTATGTACTAGGTAGAACTTCTCTCAGTATGAAATATTGAGTGTAAAGTGCCCTTCTAGAAACTTGCTATACTCTTCCAACAGGTGATGTCTGTTTCCTCCCCATGTACTTGTGAGTACCTTTATGACTACCTTTTAATCAACAGATTACAGTAGAAGTGATACTCTATGACTTTCTAGAAGAAAGCCCGAACTAGTCATGTGAAGAGACCACTTGGAGACACCATGCGTAGGTGCACAAGCCAACAGTCTAGTGAAGTCTCAGTCAACAGCCAGTATCATCCCTCAAGTATGTGAGTGAAGATGCCTTCAGATGATCCCGCCCCAAGCTATCAAGTAGCCCCCTTCTCCAAGCTGGTAGTCTCCCCAGATGAGGCACGAAGTAGAGTGGAACAGAAACAAGCCAACCCATTAAGCCCATTCTAAAAGCCTGACCCACTAAATCCATGAGCACAATAAATGGTTGTTTTAAAGCACAGAGTATTTTGTGGTTTGTTATGGGATAATGAAAAGAACAAGTAACTTAGAGCAATATTTGACACATATAAAAAGTACAAAAAATTGTTATTCTACTAGAATGATGATGATTACATTTTCATGTATGCTCAAATATGAAAAATGTATGTGAGTGTATGTGTGTTTAACTTTTAATTTACCATTCTTACATTATATGGTCAAGTTCATATTGCTATGTATTTTCCATCTCCCTCTGAAGAGGGGAATAGAGCCTTTGGGAGTTGAGTATAAATAACATAGGTTTTCTTCTAACTTTGGACTTTACACAATGGATTGCTAAAAGACTGAGAATGTTGGAGCAAAAAATAAAAACCTAGCAGAATATACTGGAAAAAGGCAAAGATCCTGAACCCAGAAAGAGAAAAGATCCATTTCGTATGCCATTTTTTTGGTGTTATATTTTGACAGGGAAGAAGGCCTGTTTGTATCTTCTATAAAGATTTTCCAAATACAAATTTAACCCCAAATAAAGAGGAGAAAATGAAAAAGGATAACCCTTTCCTTCCACCCCCAAGACGGGATACTGATTAAGGAAGAAGGTCATTAAATGGCTTTTTTCAATCTATTTGGCCTGGGACTTTTTCAACAGGAACAGATACTTCCTAAAATGTTGATTATTATAAGTTGATAAATTTATCTTTACTGTTTTCCATGCCTAACTTAAGAAAGCAGAAAATCACTAAAAATAATTCTCCAAATATTAATTGTTTTCCTGAAGAGCCTCTGATATAATACATTCAGATTTTGTATTGAATTAAATATGCATGTGTTTACAATCTTCTTCTATTAATTAAAAAAATAATAAATTCAGTCTCAGGTACTTCCTGGAAATTGATGATTGCTGGTAAGGAACTAATATCTTTTCACGCCTTTAATCCCTAGAAAATAATCAACTCTAAAGATGTTATTCAACTTCAAGTTACAGTATACAACTGCCTAAGGAAAATCATTATTGAAGTACACTAGGGGCCTTTTTACTAAATGAAATTTGATGTCTGCTCTGAGAAACAAGTAATGCTTGCAGTAAATCCACAGTATAAAAACACAGAGCTGGACTCAATTTACAGACACAGAGATAGATGACAGCCATAGAAGAATATTAAACATCTTTTAAAATTAGCGATTTTTTTTTACCATAAACTACAGAAACTTTTAGAAGTGAGCTTGAGAAACTTTTGGAATATAACCACTTTTCTCTAAAATTTATGTAAAAAATGGTGATTAGTTTAAATTTCACATGATATTCTTTAAGCAAAATATACACTGTCTCCATCCCTCTGGTCACTGCATTATGAAACACCTATATGCCATTTTCCCTCATTCATTTGTGCTAGGCCTTCTTTATTCCATTATCAGCACTGCAATCAAGGTACCCTTTCTAAAAATCCATCAGCATTTGTGACTCCTACATCTGACATCCTTTAATGGTTCTTTATTACCTATAGGATAATGTCCAATTTTCATTGTTAAACATATATAATTCAACTATAAATTCTAAACTGGCTAAGAGAACACTATTTTAGTAAGGTAACTTTGAAGCTATATTTGCCCTAAAACTGTCAATTTGAACAATATTTAATTTCATTATATCCTATTCACATCTTGGGCAAAATGATAATACAAATAATCTCAGGAGGGTTAAATATGTTGTGGAAGGGCACCATGCTTATTATAGTGGATGACTGAAAGAATAAGAAGGATTTATTTATTTATTTATTTATTTTTTACAAGTTAAGCTTTTACTCTTAGCCTGTAGAAAGTTTTTTTCAGAATTACAAAAGAACAAATCGACTAATGAAATTAGGCTATGGTCTATGTTACTTGTCCTAAAGGAAAAAAATGTGAAAATTTTTATAACCAAAGAAAAGTAAAAAAAATGATTCAAATTCTAAACTAGAATAATTCCTTGGTAGAAGCATGATGTAGTATAATGCATTCAAGAGAGCCTGTAGGACATCCTTCAAAAACCAGAAACAGTGACAAACTGAACCATATTACAAAGGTTTTGATGTGGGTTTCTAAAAAAAGAGACTGAAATTAAATTACTCTTTCTGAGAAGAATTCAAGGTGTGAAATGAGGGTGTAATATTTTAAATCAGGTCTATCTCAAAAAAGATGGAGAAACAGTAGCAGCTGTTTGGAGATCAGCAAAGAAATAGCACACCTCAGCCTCTCCTGGTTAGAATGGCCTAAATATAGCAGCACTTGTAAATCCAGGGAGAGCTTAAATCAGCCATGAGATCTATTTCCAACTAATAGATTCCATCTTCAAAGTTCTTTCAGAAAGAAGATATATATTCCTCCCACTTAGGCACATAGTTTTGATCTTGAGATATTTGTTACAATTATGTTTCTATGACATACTTGAAAAGGAGGAAGACCTGGAAAGTTGATTCTGTAAATCTGTATTTCCATTGACCAACAGACATAGCTGACTCTCAACAGAATTAAACACACACACACATACACAAACACACACGTACACATTTTGTCAGAGACTAACTGAGCATTTTGCTTTCCTGAGCTATATAAGTCATTAAACTCTTTAAGTAAAGTCTCAGATATTTACCCAAAGTTTTTCTGAATATAATGTTTTTGGAAAGATCAGATTCTTTCCATACTTAATTCACTGTTCTCATTTTCATTTCTAAATATTAACACCCTATTTAATTTTGATTGGATATGACTTTTGACAAAATTTTCTTTCTTTTCTTTTGAAGAGCGTCTCATGTGTACTTTAAAAAATATTTATCCTGAGAACAGGGAATAAGTAATAAAAACATGAATTTTAATGTAAAACATGAAGAAGACAATATATAAAAATGTCATTTTATAGAAATATGATGGTATTTAGTGTCAATGTGCTAATTTAGATGATGTAATGAATACTAGTAATTAAACTTTTCCTGAACCTATAGTACAACTGAATCTCTGAAGCACATATGTCTATCAGTTTTAATGATAGAAATAATACCATAATCAAATATGAAATTTGATAGCATTCAAGATACTTTATACAAGGGAACTCATAAACAAACAAATTTCAGTTAATAAACTCTGCCTTATTAGCTTCCAGAGGCTTAATTTCTAAGAACTGAAAAATCCCAGATTAAATTTTAAAAACTGTCTCATCAGAATATAACACATAGATCCCAAGATGTCCTTTGAAACAATTTTCTCATTGAAATACAAATATAAAAGTTCACAGTTACAACTGATCGTTTTTCTAATTGGTAAGCATATATTTTTTTCAATCACACAAACTCACTCACATCTTTTAAAGTCCAGATGTTAATGCTGCCGTGTATTATTTCTAGCTTCCTTTATTCTTTTACTGTGTTTGTAACATCAGTGTGTGTGTGTGTGTATATATATATACATATACATATCTGTGTGTGTATATGTATATATAATGAACACTGTATAAGTACCATTTTATATGTTTTGTTACTTTATATAATTTTTATCACATTATCTTTTTCTGTAACTTGCATTTTTTCACTAAATTCTTCCATAAATAAATACATATATGAATATGTAGCTCTGATTCATTCATTTTTACTGCTGTGAAGCAAAAGTATTCATTGTATATTGCATCAAAAAGAATAAAACACCTAAGAATAAATCTACCTAAGGAGGCAAAAGACCTGTACTCTGAAAACTATAAGATGCTGATGAAATTGAAGGAGACACAAACAGATGGAAAGATATACCATGTTCTTGGATTAAAGAATCAATACTGTCAAAAATGACCATACTACCCAAGGCAATCTATACATTCAACGCAAGTTCTATCAAATTACCAGTGGCATTTTTCATAGAACTAGAACAAAAACTTTTTAATTTGTATGGAAACACAAAAGACCCCAAATAGCCAAAACAATCTTGAGAAAGAAGAAGAGAGCTGGAGGAATCAGGCTCGCTGACTTCAGCCTACGCTACAAAGCTACAGTCAGCAAAACAGTATGGTACTAGCACAAAAACAGACATATAGATCAACAGAACAGGATAGAAAACTCAGAAATAAACCCATGCACGTATGATCAATTAATCTATGACAAAAGAAGCAAGAATACACACGAGGAGAAAAGACAGTCTCTTCAACAAGTGGTACTGGGAAAATTGGACAGCTACATGTAAAAGAATGAAATTAGAACATTCTCTAACAGCACATACAAAAATAAACTAAAAATGAAGTAAAGACCTAAATGTAAAACCGGATACTATAAAACTCCTAGAGGAAAATACAGACAGAACACTCTTTGATATAAATCGTAGCAGTATTTTTTTGGATCTGGATCCTAGAGTAATGGAAATGAAAACAAAAATAATCAATTGGGACCTAATCAACCTTACAAGCTTTTGCACAGCAAAGGAAATCATAAACTAAACAAAAAGACAACCTAAAGATTGCAAACTATGTGACCACCAAGGGCTTAATTTCCAAGATATACAAACAGCTCATATAACTCAGTATCAAAAAAAAGAACAACCCAATCAAAAAAATGGGCCAAAGACCTAAACAGACTTTTCTCCGAAGAAGACATACAGATGTCCAACAGGCACATGAAAAGATGCTCAACGTTGCTAATTATTAGAGAAATGCAAATCAAAACTACAATGAGGTATCACCTCACTCTGGTGAGAATGGCCATCATCAAAAAGTCTACAAATAATAAATGCTGGAGAGGGTGTGGAGAAAAAGGAACCCTCCTACACTGTTGGTAGGAATGTAAAATGGTGCAGCCGCTAGGGAGAACAGTATGGAGGTTCCTTACAAAACTAAAAATAGAGTTACCATATGATCCTGCAATCCCAATTCTGAGCATATATCCAGAGAAAACTATAATTCAAAAAGATATATGCACCCCAATGTTTATAGCAGCACTATTTACAATACCAATACATGGGAGCAACCTGAGTGCCCATCAACAGACGAATAGATAAAGAGGATGTGGTATATATACACAATGGAATATTATTCTGCCATAAAAAATGAATGAAATATGCCATTTTCAGCAACATGGATGGACCTACAGATTATCATACTAAGTGAAGTAAGTCAGACAAAGACATATATCATATGAGATCACTTATACGTGGAATCTAAAAAAATGATACAAATGAACTTATTTACAAAATAGAAATAGACTCACAGATATATAAAACAAACTTATGGTTACCAAAGGGGAAATGGGATAGGGAGGGATAAATTATGAGGCATTAAAATAGACACACTACTACATATAAAATAGATAACCAACAAGGACCTACTGTATAGCACAGTGGAAAAGAATCTAAAAAAGTATATATATATATATATATATATATATGGAATCACTTTGCTGTACACCTGAAACTAACACATTATAAATCAATTATATTTCAATAAATTTTTAAAAAAGTATTCACTGTATGAATGTACCAAATTTATTCATCTAGTCTATTTATAGAATTTATATTTTATGCCTAATTTTTTATTATTAAAAAAAATAATGCAATTGGACATTTTTGCACGTATTTTCCGGGCACATAACTATACATGTTATATAACTATATATATACATAACTATACATGCAGTTGCTGGACTGTAGAGTACACTTCACTATATGATGCCAAATTCCTCTTCACAATGAACTTACTTTAGTGAGCTTATTAAGTTTTTGCCCATGAGTGTGAGAGATACACTGGAGGGTGAACCCCAATGGGTCACGCCCTTAGATCATCCCCTCCCCTTAAATCTTGGTGGGAACTGTGACTTACTTTTAGCCAATGGAATATGGCAATGGTCACTCCCTTGATTAGGTTTCATTACATGCCAAGAGGTTCTATAGATTGCAGAAGTCTCTAATCAGCTGTTCATCAAAAGGAAGATCATCCTGAGTGGACTCAAACTAGTCAGGTGAGCAAGCCCTTTGAAAGAGGGTCTAGAAGTCAGAGACTTGAAGCAGCAGAGTCTCTCTTTCTCTCTCTGTTCCTGGCTTTGAAGAAGCAAGCTTCCATGAATTCTACAGCCTCACAAAAAGAAATTCTGCCAACAACCTGAGGCAACACAAAAGTAGATCCTTCACTAGTCAAACCTCCAGGTGAGAACGTAGCCCTGACAATACCTTGATTTCAGCCTTGTGAGACCCTGAGCAGAGAATTTAGCTAAGTTATGAATCAGGATCAGGAATCTGGGCACAACTAAGAGATACTAAATGGATGTTATCTGAAGCTGCAAAATTTGTAGTAATCTGTTAAGGAGGTATATAAAAGTAATACAATGGTTATAAGATGGCCCATTATTTTTGTTTTAGTTTACATATTTCAGATTCTAGAACACTTAGCACCTTCTCATGTGTTCCTTGGCCAGTTAGATATCCTTTCCAATAAGCTACTTATTTACATCATTTTTCCATGTTTCTACTGGGTTATTTTCATTTTTCTTTTTCATATATAGAAGTGTTCATATATGAATTTATTGCTTTAAGTATATCTCAGTTTTTGATGGTAACTTTATCATCAGGATTTTAAATTTTAATAAGTGTACATATTTTTATTTTATAATTTATTATACATTTTTAGTACCACATGCAATTCTAAATATCTCAAGAGACAGAAGTCTAGAAAGTATAAATGTCCAAAGCGAATGAATCTTCTGTTGTATGGGTAATTTCTTACTTGACCTGTGACCTCTTAAAATTAATACTCAAAAGATACGAGCTCTCAGTTATAACTAAGGTTCATACTCTAGGGCTCTATAATAGCATTTTTTTCAACATAATGCAAATGAATATTCAAGATGTGGTAAGAATTGGGACTATGAAGTAAAACTGTTTTCTAATATTGGCCTACAACACTATAAAAAAAAATACCCAAGAACCATGCTTTAGGTTCTTTTGTTTCTAATGTATCTTTTGTTTCCAACTGCCTCCATAAGATGCTGCTCCAGAGATCGTTCACAGCAGATTCCTATGTTCAAAAATAACTACAGTTAAAAGGACTTTGAAGACCAACAGTAATATAGTCAAAGAACTAGCATGATTACACTCTTCTCATGTTCGTTTTAGGATATGAATGTATATCTCCTGAGGAAAGTAAAAATAGAAAGTATGTGTATACAGAGATAGGAATACAGGTAAAAGCAATGGAAGACATAAGTAAAAGTGGACAATCAACTACATTAGATTAAGATCCTGCCCTGTGGAACACAAACAAAATTTGTTAAATGAGGTGGCAGCTTTGAAGGGAGTATAATTACTTGGCCTGCAAAATGTGTGTTATAATTAGGTGGCAGAGCACCATGAGGGATATTAAGTTGTCATGGTGTCAGATGGCAACAGATCAAGGAGTGAGAGAAAAGAGAAAGACCCACTAGAATAGCAGTAAGCCAAGAGATATGAATAGGAACCTCAGTTAACGACCAAGATACAGTTAATGACCAAGGTAGATCATCAAGGGAGTTGATAAAAACTAGCCAGAGTAGATAAGGTGCAGATTTTCAAATCACACAGTCATCAAGTGACAAGTGCATGTCACTGTCATGGGTTCTGGGGAAATTAAACATGATTAGGCAGTGTTCTTGGATCTCAGTGACCTCACAGTCTATTTGGAAAGACAAACGTAAACACACTCACCTTTATATGAGGCACCCTGGTGAATAACCGTGCTTTGGAAGCACAAAGGTGGGAGTGATTCTGACTGAGAAGATTAAGGAGAGCTACAAAGAGGAAGTGCAGAGTCCAAGTTTGACCTTGAATTACATGTTTACCAGGAGAGAGAGAACATGACAGAGGGCTTTCCAGGCAGCAGAAACATTGTGATCAGCAATCAAGAGATGATACAGGCAGAGAGGACGGTTGTGGGGTATGTCAGGAAGAGAAACCAGAATCTGGGCAAAAAAGAGATTGGTGCCCGGACAAGACATCTGAATACCAAGAAAAGAAGAAGGTAAAGTGGGGCAGTGTCAGAGCTGGGTCTCCTTGTTAGTCTTGGTAATAAGATCTGATTCCTCAGTCATATGTGAAAATACATCCTCGGATGGGGAGGGGGGCGTGTCCTGGAACCAATCCCCAGTGGATACCCAGGGACAAGTGTATACTGTCATTACTTTATTAAATATATATTTGTTCAGAGTCAGAAACAGACTTATAAGTGAGCCAGAAAAAAGATAGGACAGCTTGACTTCAAAGGATGAACCAAGAGAGCTGAAGTACAGAGACCACTGCTTTTTATCTTCAGACTATACAAGAGTGGAGAAGGAGGTAACGAGTGGGGTACAATGCTGGGAAAGACATCTTTGGTTTTGTTTTTTTTTTTCATTATTGTTTTAAGAGTTCACAAATTTCCTTCTCCAATCTCCTCCTACCAAACCACTAAAGATTACTTCTCCGTTAATTGTGGAATCTCTGTGTTGTTTAATAAATATCTTCGTTTCTCACCTCCTTTCCTGACTAAATGCAAACACCTGAAACAGATTAAATGCACATCTCGCAATAGCTGTGTTAGATCCAAGGATCCCATTTATGTTATAATGTCACTTACAATACACTCTAAGGGCACCCAAAGAGATGCAACATACAGCCAAAGTTGTAACAAAGGCCTAGTAGCAGAAATTTAGGTGATTTCAATAAACAGCCACATGATCAGAAAATTGTACCAAGAAATAAGAAATAATTTGATGACATCTTATTGTTTTGATGACATCTTACTCATTTTCACCGTCACAAACAAAATGACAACAAGAAACAATTTCATTAACTATAGATATATGGAAAAAGCAGCTTTATATTTTCATGCTTAAATGATATATTCTAACAACAATGAGCCAGGTATTTCCTTCTTTGACTATAAAGGACAGCATAATAAATACTTTAAATATCATCTATCATTTCTGTCTTTTTAGAAATTGTGAAATTTTCTAACTTAAAGCACTTAGTTAAAAATGTTTCACGTTTTAGATCTCTAAGGGAGTAAATATTTTCTCACCAAACACAAATGTCATTCATTCTTGATAATTCATTGCCTCTTTTGCAACATAACTGCTTTTTGGACAAAATCTGAACTCTGATAACAATCATATACATCTATACTTATCTCCCATTACTTATTTCTTTTATATGTGTGTATAATGCCTAATAATTTGGTACTCAGGAAATTACCCCGTGAAGGGCAGACAAAAACTGAGGTAAGTCAGGAAGAAAAAGAAAATGATTTTTAAATGGTATTTTGGCATCATTTTCTAAAGACAAATATTCTATTCTTTTTATTACACTGTAAAATTGGATGATAGGTAAATCCTAAGGGATGAGTATTTCAGTGAAACAACATTAATCTAGAGAAGTGTTTAATTGGATGCTTTTACTGTTACTTATTTGTCAGTTTTATAGTTTCAAATGGCATAGTTAAATGTTATTTACATTTAGAGGATCACATAAAATTATCTCCTTCCTTGAGTTTTTCCCCTCAGGATATTAAATTGTTCATGGACAGTGTCAGGGAATCTTTGAACACCCTGTTAATATGTGCAATATTGTGTGACTATGTGTACAAACTTAGAAGAGAAAATTCATAGATTTTGTGACATTCTTTAAAGGTTCTAAGATTCTAAATATTGACATCACCTGGGAATTTTAAATGATGCCATATACTTCCTTCATAAACAGTGAATGATACATTACATCCCTATATTAACTGTATCCTGGTAAGAAAATGATTCTTAGCAGTGATGAAGGACATCATTGCAGGGGAAATTCAAACTTAGAATTCAAATTCAGGATGGTTTTCCCACAATTTCATTTTATTTCAAGGTAGCTGGCATATGTATATAATTATAGGCCACTGAAATTCTTTGGCCACAATATCTAGTATATGACTCATATAAACGTACTGGGTTTTTCACTGTTTGTATTTTTTATATGTTATATTTCTCAGACTCTGAGGCAGCCAATAAAATGTACAAAAATATTTCTGCTCAGTTATACTTTCAAATAAGTGTATTAAATAGATTTTATAAGAATATATGCTTAGGGGCTTCCCTGGTGGCGCAGTGGTTAAGAATCTGCCTGCCAATGCAGGGGACACAGGTTCGAGCCCTGGTCTGGGAAGATCCCACATGCCGCGGAGCAACTAAGCCCGTGAGCCACAACTACTGAGCCTGCGCGTCTGGAGCCTGTGCTCCGCAACGGGAGAGGCCGCGATAGTGAGAGGCCCGCGCACCGCGATGAAGAGTGGCCCCCGCTCGCCGCAACTGGAGAAAGCCCTCGCACAGAAATGACGACCCAACACAGCCAAAAATAAATAAATAAATAAATTTATAAAAAAAAAAAAAAAAAGAATATATGCTTAAATGTTTAACTTTCAGCATAATCCACATTTAAGAAATTTGTGATATGGTTTAGAAAATAAATACAGTAAATGATCAATAAATAGAAAAATATAAAAATAGCTAACCATCATGAAATGCTCTCTATAACCTAGGTACATGTTTAACACTTTATATTTATTTAGTGGTTATAACAACTTTCTGGTGAGATAATATTATTTCCATATTTCATATAAGAAAACTGAGATGAAGAGTTTTAAGTTATTTGCCTCGAGTCACACAGTTAATGAGTGATGGAGCCAGAATTCAAAGGCATGGGGACCAATGGAGGAACCTCCTCTCAGCCAACTGTAACCACTAAATTTTATTGTTACCTTATTTATAGACTAAATATTTTTGTAAAGTATTTGTTTATTTATTTATTTATGGCTGTGTTGGGTGTTCGTTTCTGTGCGAGGGCTTTCTCTAGTTGCGGCAAGCGGGGGCCACTCTTCATCGTGGCGCGCAGGCCTCTCACTATCGCGGCCTCTCTTGTTGCGGAGCACAGGCTCCAGACGCGCAGGCTCAGTAGTTGCGGCTCACGGGCCTAGTTGCTCCGCAGCACGTGGGATCTTCCCAGACCAGGGCTTGAACCCGTGTGCCCTGAATTGGCAGGCAGATTCTCAACCACTGCACCACCAGGGAAGCCCTTGACTAAATATTTTATTTTATATTTAAAAGTCTGGGATTCAATGGGGAAAAAAAGCAAAAGTAACAACTAATGGGCCCGCATCACTTCTCTTTACAAATTCGTCTTTTTTTTTTTTTTTAACATATAGTGCAGTTGTATCTCCTCACTCACCTTTACAATTTTCATATATTTGTGTTTTATTTCAACCACTTTAGTTCTATTGCCTTAAATGGATTACACAGGTCACAAAACTCATTAAATTTACTTTTGTTTTTTTACTGTGCTTTCCCTCAGGGAAGATTATTTAAAATAATTTTCAATAGAACTCATTTTCTATTAGACACTACAAGAGGTGATGATAAGAGCAATAGCGCAGAGTCAGGAAATGCAAACCTGCTCATGGCACTGAGCCCTAAGGCAATGCTTAAATTATTTTAATAAAATTATTCTTTATTTTTATTTGATGGTCCAGAAATGGTAAACCACTTTAAATTACACTTTTAGTTTTAGTGAAGTTGTGAAACTTTTAATATTTATTAGACATTTGTAATTTTTTGTACATATATGAATTGGCTCTTCTTTTTCACTTTGTCCATTTTCCCACAGGGATGCTGTTTTCTTAATATTTTATACTAGGTATTAACCATTTGTGTCTCATGTGTTGTAAGTATTTCTCTCATTTAAATTTCAAAAATACTGGATATAGTTTGCAATTATAGTAAAAGGAAAAGAACTAGATCATTCCGTGGCTGGGTTCTATGGTCTGGGAACATAAGGACCTAAGGGAGCCACCTGACAGACTTTGGGGAGGCTTTGTTGGCATTTGGGGAGACAGCTGAGCAATGGGTGCTGAAAGGACAGCTCCTACCTGCCCCACTGCAGTGGTACAGCACCTCTTTGGGGAGTCTCCCTCGAACCCTCACCCTGAGTGGACCACCTTCCAGGCTGAAGGGGATGCTAAAGGATATAAAGTCAAGGTGAAGGATGAACCACAGAGAAGATGTGTAAGGTTATCTGCTAAACCTGCTCCTTCAAAGCCAGAGTCCAAGCCTCAAAAAATAAATAAATAAATAAAACAAAAACAAAACTAATATTATCTCTATTAAAGTTACATATTTTAGAATTAAATATAAAACTAAAATTTCACAACATACTATTTAATATGAGAAAATGGGAAAATCACTTCAAACCCAAGAGGATTGATATTTACTACATACTTATGGTTGTATAAAAACTTTAAGAGGGCTTCCCTGGTGGCGCAGTGGTTATGAATCCGCCTGCCAATGCAGGGGACACGGGTTCGAGCCCTGGTCCGGGAAGAGCCCACATGCCCGGAGCAACTAAGCCCATGCACCACAACTACTGAGCCTGCGATCTAGAGCCTGCGAGCCACAACTACTGAAGCCTGTGTGCCTAGAGCCCGAGCTCCGCAACAAGAGAAGCCACCGCAATGAGAAGCCCGCGCACCGCAACGAAGAGTAGCCCCTGCTTGCCGCAACTAGAGAAAGCCTGCGCGCAGCAACGAAGACCCAACGCAGCCAAAAATAAAATAAATAATAAAAATAAATACATTAAAAAAAAAACAAACAGTAATCTTTAAAAAAAACAAACAAAAAAACTTTAAGAATATTATAATATGAATCAAAATATAATTTTAAAGTTTGAGATAGCATATGTTAAAATTAAAAAGATACTAAATTAAAAGTGGGACATTGACTTTGCAAAATTAAAGTTATTTAAGAATTTTTATCTTAGTTTAATTTGGCTACAGAAGTTATTTTATAATCATCTTTATTTTATATAATAGATATGTTTCTGTAGGTATTCCTACTTGTTCTTAAATCACTTAAATGACAGAGCGTATATATATATATATATATATATATATATATATAAATTCTTAAAATGCAAGGAGATAAATACAAATAGAGTTATGTATGCTTGGTCATTAGAGAAAAGGTTTCACAAAAAATGAGGTATTTGAGCAGAATCCTTAGAGAAGCACTAGGAACTAGCCAGGCTGAAGGAACGATATATATAAAGACAGAAAAACACGTGTATTATCTAAGGGTGTTATAAGCCAGTTAACAGGACTAAAGAGAGGCTATGCACAAAGCGGTGATAGATGATAATGGGGGGAAAAAAAGAGTCAGAAACCGGGCAGAGGCCTTAAGATGTTATTCTTCCGGCAATCGGTAACTATTGTAAAAATATAAGTAGGAGAATTTCATGGTTTTATTCGTATTCCAGACAGAATGGTGCTGGCAATGAAAAGAGAAAGGTGAGCTAGAGGCAGAGCTGCTGGTGAGGTGGCTTTGCAGGGGTACAAGTAGAGCTATGTTAGGGATAGACACAAAAGTCATTGTGGTGGGGATGAAGAGGAAATGGCGAATTCTAAAGGTATTCTAGAGCTAGATCTGTAAAGAATTGATGACCTATAGATGAACTAAAAGATGATCACAAACAACCCAGGTGAATAGTAATTCCATTAACGGGACTCTGGAAAAGCAATGGATTTGTGTTATGGTCAATAAAATGACTTTAATGAAATAATGTTATATTTTTGAGACCTGTGAGTTCCCGTCTTTGCTTATTTCCAGTCCCTGTTTCTCCTACTAGAGTTCCTGGCTCTCTTGCTATCTGAGTTTAGCAAACCATGACATAATTCCCATACAGAAACCACCTCACACAAGAAAGGCAGAAAAATGAGTTTCAATTAAGTTTAGAATACAGATGGTACCTAATTTTTTAGTTATATTTGAATTTATTGGGCTCTCCCTTAGATATAATAAGTCCATTTCTAAAAAGTAAAATGAGGGGCTTCCCTGGTGGCACAGTGGTTAAGAATCCGCCTGCCAATGCAGGGGACACAGGTTCAAGCCCTGGTCCGGGAAGATCCCACATGCCATGGAGCAACTAAGCCCGTGCGCCACAACTACTGAGCCTGCACTCTAGAGCCCGCGTGCCACAGCTACTGAATCCTGCACACCTAGAACCCATGCTCTGCAACAAGAGAAGTCACCGCAGTGAGAAGCCCGCGCACCACAACGAAGAGTAGCCCCTGCTCACCACAACGAGAGAAAGCCCGCGCGCAGCAACAAAGACCCAATGCAGCCAAAAATAAATAGATAAATACATAAATTTTAAAATAAAATAAAAAGTAAAATGAGTAGTTGTCAAAGAAACTGACAGTCATCAAAATAAATCCAGTCACATGCAGAATGTTCCACAAATATTATTTTAAGTCTTCTGGAGAGCATCCTCAAAGAAAACAACTTTCATTCACTCATTCATTAGTAGTAAATAATCTTCTTGATTGACAGAGATGGAGACTGTCATGCTAGTACTAACTTTTGAGCTACAACATTATACAAAGCTTGTGGAAAGTAAGCACAAATAGGAAGTCTAAATTATTTTGTAATAATTATGAATAATATAAGTATTAAGCCTTAAAATCATGTATGAAAGTAGCTCAAATGGAGTTCAGTGATGATTTTGATAGGGCAATAGTTCTCAACCTGTGACAATTTTGCCCCTAGGAGATAACTGGCAATGTCTGGAGAGAGTTCAGATTAAGACTGTGGGGTGGGTGTGGGGACACTATTGGCATCTAGTGGGTAAAGGCCAGGGATGCTACACACACCCAGCGTTGCACATGACAAGTCCCAAAGAATTATCTGGCCCCCAATTTTTTTTTTATATATATAGGTTAGGAACTTTTCCTATCCTTCCTTTTTTAAAAAAAATTATTTATTATTTATTTATTTATATTTGGCCATCTTGGGTCTTCGTTGCTGCTCACGGGCTTCCTCTAGTTGCGGCGAGCAGGGGCTACTCCGCTGCAGTGTGTGGGCTTCTCATTGCGGTGGCTTGTCTCTGTTGAGGAGAACAGGCTCTAGGTACATTGTCTTCAGTAGTTGTGGCACGTGCCCTCAGTAGTTGTGGCTTGCAGGCTCTAGGGCACAGGCTCAGTAGTTGTGGCTCATGGGCTTAGTTGCTCCGCGGCATGTGGGATCCTCCGGGACCAGGGCTTGAACCCATGTTCCCTGCATTGGCAGGCCGATTCTCAACCACTGAGCCACCAGGGAAGTCCTGGCCCCAGATGTTACTAGTAGCAAGGTTGAGAAATACTGTTATAAAGCACTGCAATGTAAGCTGGTGCTTTTTACCTATTGATATGCATAATCCTAGGTGAATTACTATTTTTATGATGCTGGTGACTATTTTATAGGCCACTTAATTATTTGAAGAGAGTGGTCCTGTTTCTTAACGCAGTCACATAAATTTATGAAATACTTTCAGAAAATACCCATTTGCTACTTAAACTGTTTTTCTGAAATGTCATGTGTCTTGGGTTTCAAGCACTTTAAGAACTAATTTCCAGCAGCATAAAGAATATATTAAGGCCAATATTTTTTGGCTTACATTTAAAAAAAAAATAATACATTCTTGAAATGTGTTTTATTTTATATGATGGTACTTGCTAAATTACTCTTTAAATTTAAAAAGTGACTTTGTGCTTTCTGAAATTGGAACACTAATTTTTCAAAGTCATTTGCTTAACAGTGTTTGTGAAAAACAATAATAAAGCTCTGAATATTTATAAATTATTAAAAGCAAATGTAATTAACTTAGATAAATATCTGAAATGAATAATATTTTCTCCTTTACTTTTAATAGAATGTGAAACTAACTTAGGCTTCTGTTTACTCCTTTGAGAATCATCCTTATTAATAATACCAGCAGAAAATAAATAAATAAATAAATAAAACAAAATAATACCAGCAGAGATGAGGAAATACAGTTTCTTAGGATATACATGCAAGAAGCACTAGCACTGAGTCCTTGACTGATGTCTAATTCTGAGATATCTGCCAAAACAATCAAATCAGCTATCCAGATATCGTTAACAGAATAATAAGTAAGGTATCATCAACAAAGGATACTGCAGCATTTCTGAGGTGTTACCCCTTGGATTTATAGCTGATTTCAAATTGTACGCAACGTGATGTAGTAACAAATTATGAGATTTGGAATCAGACAGGCCTGGACTGAATTCTATCTTTAACATCTCTGCATCTCCGTTTCATCATCAACATGTAATCTCCATGTCACTGGACTTCATTCTGGCTCTAATCTGACCAAGAACCCTCCTGAGGTCAGTCTTTCACTGACAATATGTGGACTATATGGAAGGTTTTGTGATAAAATACAGAAGAACCTACTGCACACATTTTCCTTTAACTTCCCCTTGGCCACTGCTCCTTCTGTAGCTCTCCATGCTTACCGGTCCCCTCTGCGATGGATTCTCACTTTAGAGACCTTCTAGGCACAGCAGCTCTGGCTCTGCTCCCACTCTCATGCCTTCCTCCCGTCTTCCTTTAACTCTCCACTTTACCTTTATGAACCATTTCTCTTCCCTTCAACTTCTCTATTTTTCCATTTTCCAGTCTCCCTCTTTAGTAGTGGGAAAGAGGGTAAATCCTCCCTTATATGTGATATGAGAAAACAGTACCTACCGCAAGAGATTCTTGTGGAATTAAAGTGAAACCCTAAGAATCTACCATAGTCTCTGCTGCATATTCAGCACTCAGTCAATGTTAGTAAATTGTTAGCTCCTTGCTTCCTTGCACAAATGCAAATTCCAGATACCTTAAGCAAGATGAAGACATAAAACAATTCCATGAAGACACTGAAAAAAGAAATCCTCTGTGTCTTAGAGGTAAAGATAGAACATTTTTATCAAACTGCAAGGACAGTCCTTCTAGATATTATAATCTAAACATTGTCAGAATTCTTCATAACTTAATGTTATAAATCCTTGCGATGGCAATCACTAAAATAACCAAACCCACAGAGATGAGAAATGGCATCTTGTCAAAGGGAATATTATATACAAAGAAAAAACAATCATGTTCCTCATCAAAACAAGTAATGAAAAACTAAAAACAGCCCATGTAATTATTGGAAAATACAATTAATAATTCAGTCCTGGTTTTTATTTCACATTAGGGCCCACCTTAGAGACTTTGAGACTTTATTATGTTTTGACAATTAAATACTTAAGGCTTAACTGGGTTCATAATTTCCTGTGCATTTTAAAATTTAAAGGTTTTTTTTTCTTTTTTTTTTACTAACTCATTTTATCACAATTTTGTAATTGAGCATACATTCCTCCCAAAAGAAAACATTCTTTCCTCTTGTAGGAAAATGTTTAAGCTGCAATGCTATTTCATAGTGTTGTTATCAATGCCCATTCTTAAATGAATCAATCAATTCATATCAATTAAGTACTTCACTCTGAAAAAATATGATCAATCATCTCAATAAAAGCTTTTCTGAAAGTTTATTCTCATTGAATTATATAGAAGTAGTTTATTAATAGCAAAGAATATATACATGCATTTACTGTACATGGGCATTTCTCTGTTCTATGCCTAATTTATCTTTGAAACAATTATATACACAAAATATATTCATATTTTAAATTAATTATGCTTTGCATTTATAATAATTTACTTGTATCTAGTCACTATCAATGGATCATGACACAGCAATAAACAAACAAGAGTTAACCCACTAATGCTCATGCTATGTCAGATCTAGTTTATGATTTGGGAGACAATATTAAATAATGTTTTATAATCTGGCACTTACATTACACACTCTTTGACTGTTCTTCCACCTCTCTATTTTCTAATTTCCTTTATCAACTTTTCTCCCTTTATGTAACACCTTGACCCAGAGTTGTATCTTGGGGGTCTTGGCTTTACATACTTTTTCCCTGAGTGACCTCACTCACGTCTATGGATCCACTGGCACCTATATAAAAAAGCCTTCTAAACTTATCTGAACCCCTAATTCTCACCTGACATCCAAGCCCACAGAGGCATATATTAAATTGAGATTTTCATCTAGGTATCCCACAGGTAACTTATACGAAGTGCTCTCTCCACTCCCCTGTTTAATCCCATCTTGCAGCTTCCTATAACCTGCACTGTAGGTACACAAGCAATTTTGTGGGCATTGAATAAATGAGTGAAGTGAAATAAACACACGAAATGATGAGTTAATTCTTTAGAAAATACTTCGGCCTTCTATTGAGAATATTTTCCCTACTGTCTTTGAAAAAAATCTTTTCCCATTTTCTCTAATTATGGAAATCCTGACATAGACTAATTTAAGTCTGACCTTCTTGAGAAAATTTGTCTCTAGGTTCCAAGATTAACCTTATTCTGATTGACTATCCTTAAGGTCAGTCCCATACAGCTTATTATTTGTTTATAAAATGCTTGCTGTTCTCTGCTTTTGGTAATGTTAATATGCCTAAACGCCTGGTATGCTAATACTGTCTAGAATTTGGACTCAGAAGGACTAGGCTTCTTGTTTTTTATAAAACATGCTTAGTACAGTGCTGAAAAAAATTCTTGGAACACACAGATCACCCATCTATCAAATAATAAGCATTCAGTGAGCCTTTACTAAGTGCCCAGCACTGTTTAGATTTTGTGATAATATTAACATATTTATTTTAATTGCTACGTATGAGGAGATATAAAGATGGATGGCATGGTGCAGACAACAGCTGATCATTATCAAAATGAATTTTAATGTTTACCCATTTAGTTTCTGTACTTTTATCTTAAATGACCTTTAGAAGTTTGAAATGTTAACATTCTCTAACGCTTTTTGCTAAAACTTCTATCATGGATATGGCACTTTGCCAAAAATAAGCTATCATCAAGACAGGACTGAGATTCTCAAGAACATTCACCTCCCTAAGTTCTTTGCGAAGCAAAGGGCAAATGGTGATTCATTAGATCTAAAAATAAACATGAGTTTGCAAAGGATGAAGAGTTGAGCATCATAAGTCATTTCTGCAGTTTAATATAAGAACTATCATTTATTAATCTGCTCATATTGTTCATTACACAAATATGCTACCTATAAAGTATACCTATTTTTTCCAATGAAATGCTGATTCTAAATAAGAAAACGGTAGAACCGGGGTAACAAATACATGATATACCTGCTACCACTAGACACTCAAACAGCCAAGATAATAAATAAATAATTAAAATATTTTACTGTTGAGCCAAGAGGCAGGCTCAGACATTTCCTCTGTACAAAGCACTGGAGGCAAATACTACCAGTTGATTAATGTTGGCATATGTAATGAAAACTATTGCTTAGCTGCTCTAAAATCACAGAATTTACAGGAAGTAGCTAGACAAAGTGTCTGTCATATATTGTATTATACTCCAAATGCCCAGTACAGTTACTGATTTAGGGTAGGTACTAGATAAATGTTAGTTGAATTAGTAATATAATTACCGGTGAATATTTCTATAGTAGTGACATCATCATCACTGTTTAAAGAACCCAAGTGGCTGCAAAAATTCTGAAAATGAACTTTGCGTGTTTTGCTGCCATTACTTATTTTCAGAATTGTGCCCTCTGTAGGTGCCTTTTCTCTAAGACTATTCCAGCCTCACTCTTAGCTCCCAGCAAAGAAACCTGCTTATTAAAATATTCACGTTATAAATAATACATATTTCTCTGAGAAGCTTCTTCAACTTTGAAATAGCCAATATGAAAGGCATTAAGAATTCAACATTTTATTTGATAATCAACAGAATAGGAATACAACTATTTAGTGACAATCATAACACACTAAAATGCAATCCCTTGCCTCTAATGCCAAAATGTAAGTTCAAAAAAGTAATCAAAGAGTAGAATCAACTACAAGAATTGACTCACGTAATGGAAAATTCAAATCACCCTCAAAGAAAAGTACCCTGGCTCAGCAATAGAACTTTCTAAAATCTCTGTTAAACTTCTTAGGAATAAAATATTATCTTCAGGAAGTTCTTGTTTTGGAAATTACTTTTTGGCACATAAGGTCAACACAGCCAGCACCTCTTTCTATTACGCCTCTGCAGTCTTCCATTCAAATATGCACTCACTCAATTTAGCCATCTTTACTTGTCTGGTACAAAGGACAAATAAAAATTTTCACATTTTGTTCTTAATCATGAAAGTATCCTGCTTAGTAGTACCATAATTAACATCTTAAAATATTTAATGTATTAACACCCTATACTCTGATCACGATGACAAAGTAAATATATAAGGCAGGAAGATAATAAAGCTGCTATAAATTTAGAACGTTACTCAAGTACAGCAAATAGTAAAAGTTAAAATACATTACTTTTTTTTTTAACAATATACCTATGATTTTGGTGGGAAATGTTTCAAATGGAAAGAACAAATACAAATATCACCAATCTAGTATCAACTGTCCCAATCCACTTTTTATATATATTCTTCATATATACACATATGCACATGCTTATATATACACACAAATGCATACACACGTTTATATATACATACATATGCATATGCACATGCTTTTCCATGACATGTACGTGTACAACAACATAGTTGATTTTGAGCTCCACTATTTCTAGGCAAAGTTACCCTTACAGTCCAAAATTATAGATTATTACTGAAGATCTCTGAATTGAGTGAAAATTATTTAAAAGTCATTAGGTTTCTTTAAAGAAATATAATTGGTAGAATTCAGTAATGGCAGTATTTATGTATTCTATTAGTAAGTTAATTATAAATTATTACATAGGTGGTTAAAACACAGATATAGGGCTTCCCTGGTGGTGCAGTGGTTGAGAATCTGCCTGCCAATGCAGGGGGGACACGGGTTCGAGCCCTGGTCTGGGAAGATCCCACATGCCGCGGAGCAACTAGGCCCGTGAGCCACAACTACTGAGCCTGCGCGTCTGGAGCCTGTGCTCCGCAACGAGAGAGGCCGCGATGGTGAGAGGCCCGCGCACCGCGATGAAGAGTGGCCCCCGCTCGCCACAACCAAAGAAAGCCCTCGCACAGAAACGAAGACCCAACACGGCCAAAAATAAATAAATAAATAAATAAATAAAAAACAAAACACAAATATAGAATAATGATTTTTATTAAGTAGTCAAAATGTGAAAAAAACAATGCTGAGTTACTAAGAATGAATCAAAAATATACAGTGGTGATTTAAAAATATTTTTAGTAATAGTATTCTTTTCTTTGAATAAAATTCTACTAGTACAGTCAATGTATCAGAGGTTGAATTTCTCTAGTTAAAGATAGAGATGTAGGGCTTCCCTGGTGGCGCAGTGGTTGAGAATCTGCCTGCTAATGCAGGGGACACGGGTTCGAGCCCTGGTCTGGGAAGATCCCACATGCCGCGGAGCAACTAGGCCCGTGAGCCACAACTACTGAGCCTGCGCGTCTGGAGCCTGTGCTCCGCAACAAGAGAGGCCGCGATAGTGAGAGGCCCGCGCACCGCGATGAAGAGTGGCCCCCGCTCGCCACAACTAGAGAAAGCCCTCGCACAGAAATGAAGACCCAACACAGCCAAATAAATAAATAAATAAATAAATAATTAAAAAAAAATAAAAAAGAGATGTATCCAGTTACCCTGCCATATGCATGCACACACACACACACACACACACACACGTTTGTCCTTGAGAAATCTGTTTTGAAAATGCTCAAAAAATAAGGATCTGAGTTCCTCTGCTCTATCTCTTTAGTTGCCTCATCCACTTCTCTTTAATCAGGATTTATTTTATCACAACTGAACTCATGGGTCATTTCAGTGGACATGCATTCACTATGACGCAATTTTTGCGGAGAAAAGTTAGTTGATACAGCTTAGCACTGGAAACAGGATATATTTTCCAAGTTTCAAATTCAATCCATTAAGGTAAACAATATAAACATACTGTTTTCATTCATTTGTCTTACTATATCAGATGTGATTAATGTATGAGAATTCCAATTTTCTTATCTACAAAATCTCACCATGAGATTACAATGAGGAAAAATACTACACTACTTTAAAGTGCAGTAAATAATATAATATTAATATATCATACTAAATATTAACATATAATATATGATACTATGTACACATACATGATTTTTAAAAAGTAGGAGAGTATTGCTACAAAAGATAGCAGTCATCTGAAATATGGCTTTTTTCAGTAAAAACTGAAAAAAAGTAACAATTGCAACAAAATTTACTGTACCCTGAGCTTGGAGGCATTATTCGTAATCAAACCCCCCACATAGATTTATTATTAGATACAATAAAAAACTTAGATCACACAGTCCCCTGCATGTAAATTTTCAAGTTGTTCCTCTAAAATAAGTATGAGGAAAAAATAGCTCTGCAATATCTTCCCTTCCCAAACTCTTTTTTCATCTTGCTAGATTAAGGAAAAATAATTAAACAATTAGATATTTTGCATAATTCCATAAGAATCTTTGCATGGTAAGGGATCTTTCTTCTGTTTGGGAAAATAACACTCATTATCTACAGAGGAGTTCAATGTGTCATTAAGAATTTCAGTGTGATGGGGTCAAAATTAATTCCCCTGAAATCCAGGACAGCATACAAAGAATAAGATAATTTAACAGCAGTTCAATTAATGTTGTATTACTAGAAGTGATTATAAAGAAATGAAGCTGTCTCTACAAGCCACAGACAAAATAAGTCCGTTCCTCTAAAACTATTTATCATCTAGGACCTTCTATTCTTTTTCAGACATCCTCATTGAATGCCACATGCTATTTCTTTTATTTTGGAAGGGAAATTCTGCTTCCTGTATCTGTTTGTACCTTAAAATCTAGGAATACTTTATTCACTTTTTAGAAGTCATCATGCTTTTTTTTTTTTTATTAAACCAAAGATAACTCAACAGTATATATTTGAACTATACCAATTTGCACCCCTCTGTAAAATAAAAAAGCTTTTGGTAACTACTGGTCGGTATAATGTCTTATGTTTTCACATTTACTTATCTGTAAAAATAAATAACGCAAAACCATCAAGACCACCATTAACCTTGTTGCTCAATAATTGTCAATAAAGGTCATTATGAAATTTATGTGAATTAATATGTGCATACATGCTAACTGTTAGATTCTGCACACACATACTATATCCTTATCTCAAAATGACCTGTATTAGGATAGAAAGAAGTGATCCTTCTTAATACACTATTAAGCATCATTCAAGTAAATAATAAGACCTTTATAACTATCATGGCTACATTTTTGGCTTGAGTACTAAGAAGAGTCAAGCTAGAACTCAACCAACTTCCTAAACTGTTTTTCTTCTATTTCTTAGGTTTTCATGCTTATTTACATCAGTGCTACCAAATCAGTTTTATATTGTTGTTTTTTTAAATTATAAGTTGTAACAAATTCAACTCAATATAACTTACTTGCATTTCTGGACTTGTCTTCTGTGTACAACTGATATTCAAATTGAACTATATGATGCTCTATAGTGTCATTCGATGACATGGGCATGTCTCCTTAACAGTCAGGCTACATACATATTCTGTACTTCAAGTCCACTATGCCTAGCACTACTATAGTACATTCGATGTAAATATCTGTAATCAATTGAATCAAATCATAAATAAAATTTTAATCTATATCTCAAACTACTTTTCTCACATGCTGTGTATTATTTAACGAAGATTAGTGACATCCACCAAATTCTGTTTTCGAAAATAAAAACTAGTCAATGTCTGCCGTTTCAAGATCGCCATGCTTTTTTTGTGCTTAGAACTGTGCTTAGTGCTGGAAAGATAATAAGAAGACATTAATATTTTTAGATTTGCATGTGAAAAAAGTATACTCAAAGGACTTACATGACCACATTTAATTAAGAGGTTTTTTTTTCTTATGAAACAATGCTGGGGATGCTAGGGGAAGTTTCATAACTACTGAATATTGTCACTGCAGTCTCTGAGAACTCACATATATGATTTACCCTCTACAATATTATTGCTGAAATTTGGCCAAATTTTTTGGTCTCATTCCTACTTAAATATTCTTTTGAAAAATTCTGTTTTGGGCAATCACTCTGGCATTGCATTTCCATCACCCTTGTGCACAGCTTGTGCTGGTCTGCATGTGTCAGTGGCTTATAACTTATATATAACTTCTTTTGCTTTGGAATGTTTTCCAGAAAAAAATCAAGCGTATGATAGATGCTTAATGTTTATTTACTAAGGTAACTTCAAATTTAAAAAATTTCCCACGGGATAATTAAATAACTCTCCACAGTGCAGAGTTCTACAAATAACAGCCCCTTGAAGCTTTTGAAAATATGCTGATTTGTTATGAGGAAAAATCGCATACAGGAGAATTAAATCAAAGCCCAGCTTTGAGGGACTGATTATCATTTTATGACTTTTTGTATCTCTAGTGCCTAGTTTATATAAGTATGTGTTCAAAAAAGAATTCATACTTGTGCCAATTTTTACAGAAGGGCAAAAATAGACTTTTCATTTAGTTTAACTTACAGTGACTTTGGAATTGTCCAATAAGAGGGGAAAATCGCCAATAATATTTTATCAGTGAAATATGCACATATACAAATACAGTCTGTCAACAAAAATTCTTTATGTCTGACTGTTAAACATATAAATATATAAATCAAGCTAACCAGAAAAAATTCATGTCAATAATAATCCAGAAGTTAACACTTCCACCTTTTTCTTTATTTTATCTGCATTTATAAATAGTAGTGCAGAGTAAAACTTGTACCAATTGTTCTTTCTTTTTTCCAATTGCTCTAATATCCCTGCACTGAAGCTTTAAATGATGTCAGCAACTAGGTTAGTTATATGAGTACACATTTTACTGCATAGTTTATAAGTTGGTGGAAAGGCCTTATAAACTACACTTTGGGTGTAAAAAACTCAGAGATAGATATTATTTATATTATGTGATCTATTAAAATATCTTACAAACTAATTTTGCTTTCCTCTTATTGAATTCATTTTGTACCTTGCATATATTTTAGCTTAGGAGCTGTAGGTCATAAGATTCCTCCCAGGCCATTCAACTTCATATCAAATGCCAACAACTATTTAAACATCACCATCACCAAAATAAAACCTATAGCTGTATAAATCATTCTATTTTAGGGCTCAAAAATCCATGCTTTCTTTGATAAGAATAAATGATATACTCACGGTCTCACGTTACCAGACAGAATAATGTATCATACAGATTCCTGATATATTTGTTTTTATTAAGGAAGTATTGTGTATCAAGGCTCACAGCTCAAGGTAATGTAACTCTTTCCAAATAATGACAAATAAAAATGATCTATATTAATGTGTTTCAAAATATGCATGACCTGAGGTAAAGGATATTATCCTGTTTAGATACCTGATTTGTCTATGGTTAGCTAGCCAGGCCTATCTAATGAGACAATGTAACATGATAAGCTTCCACTCTTTGCATTCAGTAAATGACTGTGGTCAGATATTTCACTTGAAAGAGAGACTGTTTCTATCACTTCAGATGGGAGTTCACCCCCTAAGTATAAAACACTTAACTCTTTTCCAAGTTATTTGGATAGCTTATACTTCATCTTGTCAGAACGTCTAAAATAATGCTTTCATTCGAAGTATTTATGTCTTTAGAAGGTTCTAATACAAATGGCCAAACCTTTTTTTTTTTAATCTGAAATGACCTAGGGCTATAAAGTCCAAAGAATATGCCTATGATCTTGAATATTTATGTTAGTAAACAAACTTGTAAAACTCCTTTCTTTTATCCAACAAAAATGTTTACAATAACCACCTTATAGCTGGGACTAAAAATCAAGCAAGGGCATTCATTCTTCTCCAAGGTAAATTAACCCTATGTTGAAATAATCCTGCCACATGAGACTTTTGTATGACAAGTCAAAATTCTTTCTAAGTGAAACAATCCAGAAACTATCAATGTAAGTAATAAATGACAATTGTACGCCTGATCCTTGTTTTCTCTCATAATAGGATCCTACTTTTTAATAATTACATTTAATGAATATTTATCTAGTTCATCTTGCACAGCATGCTTAAAATCTTCATATCAGCAATTCTGAGCTTCAAAAGATGTCAATTTGGTTTCTACTAAAAAACTACATTCTTCAGAATCCTTATGAGAGTTCATGACTGGGGGACATAATCTCTATTGAAGGATCAAAGTGACAATTGTAGGCAAGTGACATTTAAACTAAATCAGCCAAACAAATTTTGGGAAATGTGGTTCCAGCCAGAGTGTATGGTAGTAAATAGGAAGCCTTTAAGGTAAGAAAGAATTACACTTTTTCAAAATAAACTAAAAACTAGCTATTGTTCCTAAATGAAGTTAAGGAGTGCTAGAGTTGCTCAAGGTGAAGCTGGAGCAGAACTGAATCACAAAGGACTTACAGACTGGGGTAAGAAGTTTGGATTGCATTCTAATGCCATAAGAAGCCCCTTGAAAGATAAAATTATATGTATAATAATAAAATTATTGTTCTTTTAAATAAAATGCTACAAGTATCAAAATTAAAAAGGTCTTTAGGAGCCTCATATCAATCTCATAACCTTAATCTAACCACTGGTAAAGCTTTGTGTATACCTTTTCTTTGCTGATACCACCTCATCATAAATAGGGAATATTGCTTTTCTAGTAGTTGTTTTTTATTTATTTTTTTTGTTTTTGGTTTTTTATTTTTTAAAGATATGATCTTTATGTAAGTCAAATCATTACACTGTACACCTCAAACTTATACAATGCAATATGTCAATTATATCTCAATAAAACTGGAAGAAAAAAAAGATTTGATCATAGGCTACACATTCTACAATTTACCATTTTTACTTTAAAAGTAGAATAGACATACAGGTGATTCTAACTCATTCTTTATGATATCCACAGAATATTACACAGTATGGAAGTATAATTTACTCAGTAATATCTCTACTGATGCTTATTTGCTCTTATTTCCAGTTTTATACTATAATAGATAATGCTGCAATAAAAAATCCCTGCAATATTTTATATCCAAGTATCTTTGCTGAATAAAAACTAATGGAGCTGTTGGGCCAAAAATGATGAGAAATTTGAATTTTAATAAGTTATGGCAAAATGATTTCCAAATTCTCCACAGTATTTACAGAATTGCTGATAAATTGCTCATAAGAGAGCAATTTCATTACACCCTTGTCAATACTGGATGTATTTAAATGTTGTTAAATTTCTCCAATCTAATGGGTGAATTCTGGACTATATTACTGTTGTTGGTAGTTGTATGGTCATCATTTTGTTTCTGTGACAATTGAGATTGGGTATCTTTTCACAGGCTTAAGATATCAGAATCACTTTTATAAATTGATTGTTCTTATCCTGTTGAATCATTTTTATGGCTCTGTAACTTTTTTAAAGTTGTTTTTTGTACAGCATTGAATATTAGAGAATTTAACACTTTCCCCATTATATGAATAAAATGTATCTTCTCCCAACAAATCATTCATTTTTAAAATTTTAATTGATACTTTTTTTCATAAAGGTGAATTTCTATATAATAAAACTGTCAAAATAACATTTTGCAGTTTCCTAGAGAAAATATTAGGAGTTAAGAGTGTACACAGAACTATTAAATCATACACTTGTGTCTACATTTGGAAACAGGTAAAAGGATTACTAGGTGTCATTTCAGTATAGTGGCTGGGTGTTGTGTACCAGACACACCCTAACTGGAGATTTTCTGACTTTCTAGGGTTGTGTACCTTTGTTCAACTTCCTATTTACTATTGATCAGGATATGCTGCAACTACCTATGAGTAAAGGTTAACTTGTAGAACTGACTGAAATGCTGATGACCCTTCTTTGAGAAAATTTTAAATGGTTTCTGTCCAAGAGAAATGCAAATGACTTCTATACCAAAACTCAACTGTTACTATTTATTTTCTTGTATGACTTTAACCACATTTGTATCATTTGTTAAATTCATTTCTTCATTCCTTTAAGTGACCAACTCTGTAAACCTCACATCGTCTAATTCTCTTTTGAATCAGTCCAGGCATTTTACAAGTTTGTTCATTAATTGATGACTTGAATAAAATCTTTGGAATGTGTTCATTTTGTATTTTTATGAAAGTCATATTTTTAACAGAAGTTTCCTAAGCAAGACACTTTGGTGGTCTCAAATAGAGTGATGAAAATAAAGAGTAGTGGATTTTGCAGGTTAAAAAAAATATATATGAATATATTTGAGAGTATAAGGGAGAAAGAGGAATGAAGGGTGAGAGAGAGAGAGAGAAAGAATGAGAGTGAATAAGTGATGGAAGGCAGTCCGCAAGAAGGGGAGAGTGTTTAACAGAGCATAGACTAAGACCTGAGATTCCACAGGAGGACCAAATCTTCCTCTCTCATACTAGCAGAAAGAAGGAGGGGTGGGGATGGAATCATGTTATAATTTGGTAGGCAGTGATTTCCTGTTTTAATGTTTGAATTTCTGTTGTATGTTTCTACATGAAATATGAGTCATGACAATCTGAGAGTTGGATGAAAAGTAACGGTTGAAATTTTAAGAAGAATGGAAAAGTTAAGCATCATTTTTAAGCATATAAAAACAAGCTTTCCAGAAAAAAATTAATGGGATTATTAGAATGAAGTACTTAGTGTGTGTGTATATATATATATATATATATATATATATATATATATATATATATATATATATATATACTTGATGTCCTTATTTATTCAACTAATACTACATTGTTGTACAAAAGACAAAAGGCTCAGGGTGGTCAAAATTACAAAGATATTGAAATTATTATCTAGAGGTGAAGAAAGACAAGTGTTGCAACCAGCAGACCAAGAGGTGACAAAATGAGGTGAGCCAGGTGGCCATGGAGAAGCCACGCCCTCCCTAAGGGACAACTGCTCCTCTTCAGTAGGTCACTGCTTCAAGAAGGGAGTACACACACCCAGAATATCCAAATCTGCTTTCTCAAAGGATGACAGACATGCAGATTTCCTGATTTATACATATCAGAAACTCAATGTTTTAGGAACTTCAGGTTTGAATCTCTGAGGTTAGAAGTCAGGCAAGTGCTTTTCCTTGAAGAGTGGGGATGACCAGGAGGGGACACCTGGGGGACTGCTGGGAACTTTCTGTTTCTTGATCTGGGTTGGTTACATGGGTGTGTGTAGCTTGTGAGTATTTCATGCAGCCATACACTTAAGATTTGTGCCTCTCCTCTCAGATAAAAAGGTAAAAAGAGGAAAGCTATACATATGTGTGTGAGTGTGTGTGCGTGTGTGTATATATATATATATATATATATATATATATATATATATATATATACAATTCGTTTGCAGTGTATTAAATTTATCCTCTCCAATTACGAAGGCTTGATGAAGTTGGGAGCTATGCCTTTTTGCTCCCCTTTAGTACCTATCACAGTGCTAATATTTGATTAGATGATTACTAATGAGTGCTTGTAAACAATACATAACTAGAATACACAATATGTAGATGTAAGAAATATTAATAAAATTTCTAGTTTCTTTGAATAAATATTTAAGATGGAGGAATACACACACGCAGATAGAGATGTTAGAGACAGAGATGAGAGAGACAGAGATGGAAAGAGAGACAGAGGTACAGGTAGAGATAGAGATAATCTGCAGGGCTTTTCTAGGAGTCTGTACTCAAAGATTTGGGGTTTCATATTAACCACTGTGACCATTTGTACTTTTGAACAAACTGGAGAATCACTTTTTGGAAACCTCTTATTAGAAGAGGTGACCTGAACCTAGATGTTTAATTGGCATTTTGCTCACACCAGTAGACTGAGTAACTCTGCAAATAATACCTAACTCTGTGATATCTAATTAAGCCCCTAATCAATGCTTTAGCTGGATGAGGCAGATGTAAATTTACTGTCTTTTCACTTTTAGCCCTATTCTAAACCCAATTATACCCAACAAACCAATGAATCAGTAGAATAAGATACCAATAATAAATAGATGCTCTCATCACAAGTCTGTCTTTTGTCACAATTAGAGCAAGCTTTCTATTCATGTCATTATAGAAAACAGAATAGAAATGTCCTTTTAGGACAAAGTTTCCTTCCAGGCCAATCTTTTTCTTAAAGGATCAGCAAGCAACTACTTAGGCTTTGAAGGCCGAAAGGTCTCTGTTGCAGCTACATAACTGCTGTTGGAGTACGAAAGACGCCACAAACAGTACGTCAACAAATGACTTCAGCCATGTTCCAATACATTCTGTTTAAAAAAACAGGCAGACCTCTGCTTTAGGAAAACCTAGGAGAGTATTTTTTAATATAATTATTTATTTCTCTTATATCATGGTATCTATTCTTGAAACAGAAAGAGGCATAACCATTTAACTAGCAAGTCTTCCTCAGCATTGCAGTACTGCAGGGGAAAAAAATGTTCATCTTTGAATAATCACAGATTTCAGATTATTCTTTATGCCCAGGCAGCCCATAAATTATAAATAAAATGGACATAAAGCCATGTCAGGCTGACCTTCTCCTTTACCTTAGAAAGTTCTCACACAGGTTTTTAAAAGGTCTGTACTTTTCCTGGTCTGCTTCCCAAACGTGGAGGTAAATACATTCCCTGACAGCCTGACTTTTTCTAAGGCAGCACTCAATGTATCACTCTCCTAGAGCACATTTTCCAAAACCTGAAAGAAACATCCCTGAAACCTTCAGAGGGGAAAAATAAACCCTCATCTCAGGCTGTGCAAATTACCACCAAGTATAGCCATGAATAAAATAGGAATCAATCCTGATTCATGTTTTTGGAACATCCTAAAAAACAGCAGCTCCAGCTCCAAAGGCCAGTGCTCAGCAGAACTTAGACCACAGGAAATTAGGCAGGAAACAGAAAAGATGTTAAATATTCTTTTCTTATGACACTTTTTTCTTTTTTGAAAGAAGCCAATTATTGGAGATCTCTGAGTGGAACAGTATTAAGCTTGGTGCTTGGCTACTTCTCCTAAGACTGCTTCCTTCAAATTATGTATAACTGAGGGAAAAAACACCCCAAAATCTCCAGACTAATGACCTGGAACACAAAAGCAGGGCCACTGTTGCCAAAAGGGCTTAGTTAAATGTACTCAGTTCCTGAAAGCACAGGAAAGTACATTAGCAATGATTGGTTTAGAAGATTGGTGACTTGAAAGCTCCTATCCTTAAGGAAAAAGATCTGGGACAGGTAACTTTATGTTTCTTGATGGGGAGTAGAGCCAAAACCAGTCTGCATGAGAAGAAAAAAAGAGAATATGTACAGGTGGCTGAAGGAATTGCCCACTTACGTTGTAGTCATTTGTTCACAAATATTGGAAGCACTATGGATACTCTACAAATAAATTTCCTATGTTCAAGGACCACTGTGTGGTTAATATAAGAAAGCAACATGGAGGCCTACAGACAAGGAGCTGATGAGATATATGTCGAAGTACACAAAAATGTGGCGGAACAGAACCTGGGGTTGGGGAGGGGGAAGGGCTGAGTAAGAAAGGAATGTTTACTACAGAGAGAGATTAGAACTGGTCCTTGAAGAGATTAAAGAATTTAGACAGGAGGAAATTCTGTGGTGGGGGGGAGTCTTCAAAAAGAAGAAGGAGAACGCATTCTATGGGGAAGCATGCGAGAAGGCTAATGTGGCACCTAACAGAAACAAAAGGTGTGCTCTGAAGTGGTTAAACGTGCCTCCGTACATACAGGGGGCATAGTGGGAGGCTCACAGAATCATCACAGAAGCTGTTTTAACTGATTGCCAGCTTTGTGCCAGGGGCTGTGCTAACAGAATTTCATGAATTTTGACTTTAAAACAACCATGTAAATGAGTTGCTTTTATTAACCCCATTTGTAAAATAGAAAATTGTAACTAAACAACTCAACCCAAATCACACAACTGGTAAGTGCTAAAGTCAGAATTTAAACCAGGCAGTTCCTAAGGACTGTCTTATACAGTGTGGCAGGTTAAGGAGTACTAACAGATTTTATTTTTTTTTAGCCTGAATGCCAGCCCAAGGTGAACCTACAGCTTATTTAGAAGGAAAAGGGGAGACACTGAATTATTTTGAGCAAGGACACGAGAAAATCAGAATCTTATACAGAAAAATTGATACTGAGGATTAAAAAAGAAGTATAAAGCAAGGAATGGATTGAACATGAAGAGACCACATAGCAGGTTAAGAGTACAGGTGAGTGAAATTTAAGAGTCCGAAATTGCCTGGTAGGGGGAAAAATGGCAAAGAAGGAAGAAATGTGAGATAGAAGACGGGAAATATCAAGAGATGGAACTGAGTCAGCTGATATGGAAGCTGAGAGGGTACCAGGAAGAGGGGACACTTCAATATGACTGAGTCTGGGCTCACGGGAAGGAGAAAGCTGGGAGAATGAAAATAAACTCAGTTTTAATAATATTCTTGAGTAGTCAGTGGGATAATAGACAGAAAATTCTAGTAGGCAGATGAAAATGGCCCACAAAAATAACAGCAAACCCATGGAACCCTGTTCCAATTTTCTCTCAACTGGTGCCAAGGCACTGCTTCTCTATGACAAATGCCAGAAGCTTAGAGGTCATCTTGGACTTCTCTACCTCGTTTCCTCATGTACTCATATCCAGATTGTCATAAGCACTATTCACTTCATAAATGCCACTCATATTTATCTTTCTCTCCACTTACACTGTTACTGCTGTAATCTAGGCTAAAATAATCACTAACCTTTATTACCACAATGGCTTGCTAATGGGCTACTCAACGTCCATCTGGTCAACCTGCAATTCATCCTATACACACTACAGCTAGAGTAACCTCATCAAAACAGATAATGTTGTCCACGTATCTACACCTCCCTTAAATCATCAGTTATGTCCAGTGCTCTAAGGTTAAAGACAAAACAGCCTTGTACCATCTGTCTCCTCTTTAAACCCATACATACCCACTCCAAACTGCATGGACTTCTTTCAGCCCTCAAGTTTGCCATACAATACAGCCTTCTTATATGCTTCTTATATGCTTTTCTACTTTTGCCTTATTATCTAGTTAATACCTTCAGACCTCACTTTATTATCGTTTCATAAAACCTTTCAAACCCTCTTGACTAGCTCAAATAATACTGTTATATTTGGACCACTCATTTCATGTGCAATTTCCAACTTATTTGTACTGATGTTTAATTTGTTTTCTCTGTACTTTAACACCAACCACTCACATGTTAATCTGCTTCAGTCTGACTTTTGCTCCATCACTTCCCTGAAACTGCCCTTTGCAAGGTCAACCAAGATCTCTCTTTTCCAATCCTGTAGTCAATCTACAGCCATCTCACTGGTCTTCTCAGTAGCAACTGACACATTTCAATAGCCTCTTCTTATTGAAACACTTTCTTATGTGGCATCCTGGGAAGTACATTCTCCTGGCTTTCTCCTGCTGCCCCTTCTCACTTACCTTTGCAGATTCCTCCACCTCTTCTCTACCCCATGAAATGCTGGTTTACCCCAAGCCTCAGCACTGGACTTTCTCTACCTACATTCAATCTCTACATGACCTCTGTTGGTTCCAGTTCTATACACGAAGTTCACTTTTTTTTTTTAATTGAGGTAACTCTGATTTATAACATTATATAAGTTTCATGTGTACAACACTATATTTCTATTTCTGTGTACCCTGTACCATGATCATGACCAACAATTTAGTTTGCACCCATCATGGTTGATCCCCTTTACCCATTTCTCCCTCCCTTCCAATCCTCCCCCTTTGGTAACCAGTACACTCTGTTCTCTCTAGCTCTGTTTTTGTTCAGTTTGGTTTGCTCATTTACTTTGTTGACAGTGACATTTTCGTCTCCAACAACTTCCCTTAATTTCAGCCTTGTTTATCCAACTGCCTACTTAATAGCACCTATTGGGTACATTAAAAACATTTCAACAAACTATTATATACAAAATAGATAAACAACAAGGTCCTACTGTATAGCACAGGGAACTATATTCAATATCCTGTGATACATCATAATGGAAAAGGTCATGAAAAAGAATATATATATATATATATATATACACACACACACACATATATATACATAACTGAAACACTTTGCTGTACACCTGAAACTAACACAACATTGTGAATCAACTATACTTCAATTAAAGAAAACATTTCAAATGTAATATGTACACAGAAGAATGAGACATTTTAAAAATAAATATAAAATAGTACGTTATTTAAGTTAGCACCCATTCTCTATCACTTTCCACTTGCCCTGGCTTACCTTTCTTCATGACACTCATATATAAAATTATATTACATATTTAATTTTTACTTTCTGTCTCCTCCAAGAAAATGTAAGTTTTTGAATGGACTATTTTTACACTGCATTTCTGATGCCTAGAATAGAAACTAGCACCAAGTAGGTGCTCATTATTCTCAACACCTGGGTCCCCTACACTGTCCATGCCAGTGTTGATATTTCCTGCACCATTAAATCAACTAGGACTCTAATGCCTCTTTTCCCCACACTTAACCAGTCCTCTTTCCAAATGGCATCTTAAATCTGAAAGAACTGACCATCTTCATTTTTATCTTTGTGTGAATAAAGAGCCATGCATCTGAAAGTTAGGAGATTAGGTCATTGCTTAGAATGCAGAACACTGCTATAAAGTTAAGCTTCAAAGTTGGCTGCATGTAGGTAGTGTTTGAGCCCTCTTATTTAAATACTGAAATTAGGAAGTATAAGTAAATAAGGGTTGGTAACTGTAATGTCTACTGGCTTGTCAGAATTTTTTTAAAGTTAATGATGTCTGTAACATTTAACAAGACTATATAGCTTGCACTCTAGGGGATATGATATGGATAAAGAGGAACACGATGGAACAGCAAGCGCCAGGAAGTGCTGATGTTATACAGGAAGTGTCAAGGAATCTATGTCTAGCCCAGTAAAGATCTTTTGTATCATTGACTCTTATCTGGTCAAAAGAAAAAAATCTGGTTCAGATTCTAGCATTGGCAAGAATTAGCACCACGACTCAGCTACATTTGGCTTTCACTTCGATTTACAATTACACTAGCAAATAATCCTTGCAGAGAATAAACACAGGATTAAGAATGCAGGTAAGTAGATGCTCCCTGAGGCTTTGTGTTATTCCGCACAAGGGCAGTCAAAGTTCAAAACTACCCGAATGCCGTGCAGAGGGTGGAATCCTCCCAGTTAACACAGTGCAGGACCTGGGATTTTGGTCTTTTATCACCATCTGGGTAGGGGGCCCACGTCAGCACTAAAATGCCAGCCCTCTTCATTTTAGTGGCATTCTTGCTGCACCACAGATAGATACTTCTGTCTTCTCTTTCTGGTGCTTCATCAGGCCAACCAAACGTAAAGTTCAGCAGGCCTGGCTCCAGCCTACCACAAACCCGGCTTGGAAAATCGCCTCCAGCCGCAAAATAGATGGGAGAGGAAAGGAAGCTCATCTCACAAATTAAATCGGTACTCAGTTTAAGAAACAGAATTGCATATTAGCTAACAGACAATGAACATCCTTGGGTAGTAACAGACCACCAACATTTTGCTCAGTGTATAAGAAAGAACAAGTCTTCAGAGGCATCAATGGATAGTTTGTAATTAATCCCTTGGCAATATAAAGTGGAAAGTGAAAGAAAAAGACTCTTAAAATAAGAAAATAAAATCCCACCCCCAACCAACAAAAACAAAAACGGTGGAATGAGCAGAATCTGGACAAGTAAGACAGAGGGAACCTTGACCTCTACCACCTTCAACTCAGGCCTAACAAGGAATTCATTTTTCAAAACCGAAAATTAGTTTTTCATTTTTTTTCCTGTTTGGCCTAGAATAAATATTACACAGAAATACATTAACCTCTTTCAGTGATGTATAAATCCAATAAAAAAGAGAAAAAAATCTAGCATATGCGTTAACGATGTATCAGCTTACCAGAATTTACCTAATCCTAAAATCTAATAGTTTCCCAGTTTGAAAGGCTTCTCTTTCCACACAGTTTTCACTTCCTTGTGAAGTTACGCTTTTTTCAAATCCCACAAATAAAATTAATGACGGCACATACCATATTGTGTTCTAAGCAAAATGACTAACTGTACTTTTTTTAGGTCACAGCTAATCTTATTTATTTATATTGCTTAGGCAAAAGTACACAGAAAAGCAGTACTAGAAATTCAAAAATTTTTTCAGGGACAACCTCAGTCTATGATTTCTGAAGCTACACGTAAGTGAAAAATCCACACTTGCAAAGTAGACTAGTGTACTGCTATGAATAAATTCATTTAAAGTTAAAGTTGACATGAATAATGTTTCCCCCCAAAAATGCCTTCATGTATCTTCTTAGTTGATATCTGCTTCTACGGAAAGAATGGAGGGAGGACAGGGTTATGGGAAAGCAAGAATCTGAACAAGTGACCACTCACTCATAAATTGCACCTAGAAATCACAATGAAAGCTTTCTCTAAGAATTTTCCCACATTTCTTATAGTAAGTATTTGATGTGGCTGAGAAAAATATTTTCGTTCTGTCACTGGCACATCATCATTTAAATGAGGCTCTGAGAAAGTGACCGAGCACTGCGGAAAACAGACTAGGTTATTTTCTATTCTCTCCACATATGTGACCTCTTAGCGTTCTGTTTACTTCCTATAAGCCCTCAAAGTCTCCGTGCTTGTTCTTGTCAAATACTGAAAACAACCCTGATCCTTCTACTTATTTATATGCAGTTTCACAACTGAATGCCAATAATCAATCCACAGAATGTGTCACAAATAAAACAAATGCCTAAATCTAACATAAGCTGCTAAACTTGGAGAAATAAAGCTCTAATTACTACACTTGGTCAAATTAAAAATAATCTCATTCTCTCAAAACAGAATCACGTGATTATTATCTCCAGAATGAGCAAACATATTTATTACTATTACGTATCAAGGGGAAAACATACGCTGAAGCACAGACAGTTGTTCAGAATTAGTAAGAACCATACTGAAAAAAGGCACAGAGAGGAGGTAAGAAAGAGTATATTTCAGAGAAGAAAGAATAAAAACACTGACCCAGAGAGATGCTTTACAAGATAACTCATTGTCCCTAGTCAGAAAAGAGGCATTTTCAAAGTTCACTTATTTATTCAGTGGTTTTTTTAGGTACCTGTTTTGTACCAGCTACTGTTCTAAACACTGAGAAAATAAAGAACCCAAGACACAATGGAACACAAGCAAGGTGAGAAAGGAGCACTGACAGAAAGGGTATTTTAAGCAGCTTAATGTCAAAGGAACACTGGATTGGAAGAGGATAGAGTGGCAATAGACATTATTGAAGAGATAAAGAGGGGCCATGTCATGGGGCTTTGTCTAAAAGCAAGGGTACAGAGAAGGTGGGTGGCAATGGGAGAGAGGGTTGAAGTAATTGTGGATATTAATATTTTTTACATTAAAACCAAATTTAATTAAAATATTTAAATGCCAATACAAAAAAAAAAAAAAGTAAATGACACAAAGAGGAAAAGGCTACAGATACTCAAGCACTTCTTTTCTTAAGGAAATATAAAGCACATGTGTGGCAGGGCTTTATGAGAAGGCCGCTGTGGAGAATGGCAAGGGAAATTAAACATGGGCACTCAGAAGAATTACCAAGGTCAGACTAAGATGGGAGATCACAAATTTATTATGACGCTAGCTTTCATGGTTTTGTGATTTTCAATAGCATTCAATACCCCAAGTGAAAAAGCAAAGCCAGATTGCTCAATTGAGAAAGGGTAAGGAAAGAAAAGAATACAAAGGAATAAAGACTTGGGCAAAAGAGTTATTTAAGTTGTATACTAGGTCTTGCCTGGATGGTACAGCAAGGGTGAATGAGAAAAGAATCACTGGAAGAAAACAAGGTAGGTCAAGGTACTGGAGACTGGTGGGAGGTAGAGAGAATGAGGTGATGATTGTTTCATGATTCATTATTTCAAAGATGATAAGTTTCAGGTAATATCATTCCACATCAGGAATGGAGTCACTGTCCAGTGGTTAACAGGGAATAGAGTGAAATGTCAAAGAAGGTAAGGTTGTTAAGGAATTTCTGTAGGTATTAACTGACTTGTCAACCTACATACGTTCATCAGTCATAGTCAAGACAGGGGATATAAAGAAAAATTGTCATCTAGATTTCTAAATTTGAAAGAGTAATAAAGAAGATGACAGATGATACTAAAGAGGGTAGGTGATGATGATATATTGATAAAAGGCAAAGCAAATAAAACAATGTATCTTGGATAAACTGTTTTCTTATGACATATCCTGAACTGCTGAAGGGAGTCACACATTGAGGAAAATTTTTATCATTGTAAATTCATAACTCAAATAGCTCCCCAATATTATCCAGATTCTAGTAGATGTCTCTGGTCAATAAATCCTCCAACACTGTCCAAAAACTTCAAACTTTCTCCACTTTGTACAAATTCTACAAAGCAAATTTAAGTTCCAGAAATATCCTCAATTTAGCACTACAAAACATGCACACATATTCAGATTGTTCTTTTTCTCCTTCCTTTCCTCTTTCTTTATAGAGAGTGTTACTCCTGGTCAAAGTCAACTCATACCTCTTATGTCTTTAAACCAATTTAATTCTACATTCTGTAGTATCCATCAAACAAACATTCCCTTTTAGCTTCTATATTAATTATCTCAACTTCTCATACATATTTAAACATGCTCAAAAAGCTCCCACTTTATGAGAGAAAAAGTTCCCTCAAAATTCTATTATTCTCCAGAACCAGCTCTATCTTTTTTCAAAAGCTTCATAGACAAATTTTTTGAATGGGTCACTCTCTCCATTTCCTGAGCTCCTACTCAATCCTTAAAACATTTTCATTGGGGTTTCACCCCAATCACATCATTAGCTAAGATCAGCAATGATCTCCCTGTGTTCAAATCCAAGGATTCTTTTTTCTTTCATTCCTCACCTTAATTAACCTCTCAGCAATATCTGGCAGTGATGATTACTTTGTCTTTCTTATGGGAGGTTTTTCTCTGATCTTTGATATACCACAAATCTGTTATTGTTTTCCTCCTCTGTGACAATTCATTTTCCTCCTTTACAATCCCATCTACTCCAATACACTCTAAAATATTAGAATTCATCAAGATTCATTCCTAAAATTATCTTCTTTCTCATTCCACATTATTTTTCACAGATTCTTATCTATTCCAAAGGAATGGATTATCATCTGTATCACAAAATTTACACATCTCTTTCCCTGTTTGCTGCTCTCATCTCTTTATTCATGTAGCCAACTGTTCACTCAAGAGTTATGGGGGATGAATGAAAGGAGTACTGGTTTCCACAAGAGGGCAAAAGAATAATGCTCTCTAAATATATCTTTGTAAATGTTTTTATTGTCCTTTTTTTTGATATTCCAAATTTCCCTCAAGATCCAACTCAAATTCTAAATTATCTGTGATTAATTTTTGCCTTATTTCCTCATCTCCTATAGCAATCTTACATGTAATCCTCTGCACCTACTTTTATTGCTGCATGTAGCTCATTGTGTTATAACTTCTATATCTATGTGTCTTCCTCCAATGCCCACTTTAGGAGTTACTTAATGTTAGGGCCAGATTCTATTTATAATTTTCTTCCCAGGACTTACTAATCTGAGGTATGCTAGATGCTTGAAATTTTTTAAATGATTAATTGAATGCCAACAACGAACAACAAATTGTGTTCTGGGGTTTTCAAAGATATATTAATAGATGCTCCCAGAAGGAGAGATTCTGTAATTAAATAAGGTCAGGGAAGTTTGTACTAAATCCCACTCCTAGGGAGTCTAACACACACTTGCATCTGAAGAACTATAAGAAGTCCTTAATATAGAAAACTATTTAACTTTATTGTTTAGATAAGGAAAGCTTTCTTCCCCTTTTCTTCTTTTAAAACACATATTAGTATTCCTCAAACATTTTTTCCTTATGTCTTGTGACAGTTTGGATTTTAACTTATTATTAGGATCAGCAAAACAGATGTTAAAGAACCAGAGGGTATGGCACATCCTCTTTACCCAGGTTGCTCCTCAATGGTAAGACACAGGTGCTAATTCCTTCAATATAGCTCTGACTCGTCTTTTATTTATTTATTTATTTATTTTAACATTTTATTTTATTATTTTTTTGGCCGAGTTGGGTCTTCATTGCTACTTGCGGGTTTTCTCTAGTTGTGGCGAGCGGGGGCTACCCTTCATTGCAGTGCGCGGGCTTCTCATTGCAGTGGCTTCCCTTGTTGCAGAGCATGGGCTTTAGGCACGAGGACTTCAGTAGTTGTAGCACGCGGGCTCAGTAGTTGTGGCTTGCGGGCTCTAGAGCGCAGGCTCAGTAGTTGTGGCGCACAGGCTTAGTTGCTCCGCGGAATGTGGGATCTCCCTGGACCAGGGCTCAAACCCATGTCACCTGCACTGGCAGGCAGATTCTTAACCACTGTGCCACCAGGGAAGCCCTATAGCTCTGACTCTTCTTAGTGGAGAAAAAATTTTGATCAATATAGTATTGCCACTCTATTGACACATACATCAAAACTAACAGATTCTTATTGTTTTCTTTTTTTACAAAGTTATTAATTTCAAGAATTTGACCATATAAAATAGAAAAATTATTATAGCCACATTGAAACCATTATTTTATATATTTTTTGAAACTGCTCTTATAAAGATAATATAGTTACCTAAAAACCAAATGTGCCACCAGGCACTTATGCAGGTAGCTTGAATGACAGAAGCACTAATAGCTCCAAGACACAATCCCCACTTGAAGCTCAAAAATCTTACCACTTTACTCCCACAAAATATTGTCTAATACAGTTTGGATAGAGTACATTTAAAACCAAGGACCCAAAACAAAACAACAGTCCTCCTCTGAATGACTTTTATGCTATGCTTTCTTCAATGTGTGACAGGGAAGGAATCTCTACTTGCCAAACAGCAAGTTCTGACATATGGTGTGGCAGATAACATTATGTAACAGTAAAGAACCCATCCTGGTAATCAGAACTCTTATTAAGAACAACAGGATAGCAAAGTGACTCATCAGCTTGTGTGCTCTCTCCCGATTCTAGTAATTTGGGACAAGTGTGGGGAAGTTACAAGTTGTTTATGTGCAGCCCAAAATGACAGGCAAGAGAAGTTACTAAGCAACATTAAGTACTTGCATTTTTCTAATCGTTTAAAGCTGCCACAAGCTGAATAGTCCTGTAACATAAAGGTAAAGGGAAAAGCAGTGTGGGAGTCATGTTTTTGACTGAATGAAAATGTTTTCCTCAATAATTCTGAAATTCTGATTCACCATGAGTTCATCTGTCTTGGTTTTAAGGATTACTTCCTGGGTATAATCCCCTTCTACTCACTGTCAACACCAGAAACCTGTTCTATAATGAATAAAAGCATGGTTGGGGGGAGTAGTTCCTACGAGTCTTGAAACCAGTCTGTCCTCCAGTAAATAGGACCTTTGTTCTCTATTTCAGCTTTTTGTTTCTTTCATAGCACTTACTACTACAAGAACAACAGCAAATCATGTTCTTGTTTCCTTGTTTAGTGTGTTTGCTTCTGTGTTTTTCTCTTTCATTGATGTGAGTTTAGTATTGTAGGAACTTGCCTGTTATTTCACTCTTCCTTCCCTGAGCCTGGCACCACGCCTGACAATAACACTAGCCCATCCATGACGGAGGGATGAAACAGAATAGTGTCATGGTGTTAGTAGTTCCGTTTCTTAAGGTGATGGTTTTAATAACTATGCCTATTGAACCTTAAATTTCTCAGAAGTAGCTGAGGGTTGTTTGCAATCTCTAAAACACACACTAGGAGAGGCAGGCAAGTGAGAATTCTCCAGCTCTTATTTCTTTTCATTAAGGAATCAGCAAAGGGATTCCTTGGTCAAAAGCTCAGGAAGAACATTTCCTTACATCCTCTGTCTCAGCAAAACAAGTTGCTGTATAAACTACAAACTCATCTTTTGTGCTTGAAGTCTGTTTTCAGGGCAAGGATCTTGTAATGCTTTTCCACAGCACCTCTGTTTCTTCCTCCTTTCCAGTTCATATAATTTAAAAGGAGCTGACCTAGGTAGTAATAGGTTTCCTCACAGAAGAGGTCACATTTTCCCAGTCTGCTTGGGTACAAACAGCAGAGTAGTCAATATAGATGAAAACAGAAGATCATTTTGTACCTTAAATGAATGATAGCTGTGACCATATTTTAAGAAGAGGAAGAAAACTAAAACGGTAAGAGGTTTTTCATTTAAGAGGAAGGGAATTAAAATTTCTCAAGGTTGATTGTGTGCCAGCCACTCTCCTGAGGGGTGTTTTCCTCTGTTATCTAATTATTCTTTGTTAACTGTTATCATTCTTTTGTAATTCAATAAAACCCTTTTGGGCAAAAGAGTAAGTAAAGAAGACACTATATAGAGGGTGTTTATTGTAACATTTAGTAGATTTTATGAGTCATATTTTTATTAATATAAAACTAAAATGAAAACTACTTATAGATTTAGATTTCATTTAGAACATTTTCTCTGCTATTGATACTTCCTTCTTTACCTGAGGCAATATCCCAAATTAACAGGAAACCATAAATAGCTAATGGGACTTCCCTGGTGGCACAGTGGTTAAGAATCTACCTGCCAATGCAGGGGAACACAGGTTCAATCCCTGGTCCAGGAAGATCCCACATGCTGTGGAGCAACTAAGCCCGTGTGCCCCAGCTACTGACCCTGCGCTCTAGAGCCCGCGAGCCACAACTACTGAGCCCACGTGCTGCAGCTACCGAAGCCCACGTGCCTAGAGCCGATGCTCCGTAACAAAGAAAAGCCACCTTAATGAGGAGCCCACGCACGGCAAGGAAGAGTAGCCCCCTCTCGCCGTAACTAGAGAAGGCCCACGAGCAGCAACAAAGACCCAATGCAGCCACAAATAGATAAATAAATAAAATTTTAAAATCAATAAATAGCTAATACTTTTGCTTATTTATTATGTCCCTTCTGCTCTCAGCCCCTTACATGATTAAATCATGTAATTCTACGAAATGGGTATCATTTTCATTTCTCCCTGCTTTTCAAAGAGAAATCTAAAGCATAGAATTTAAGTAAAACTTGCTCAAGGTCATACAACTAGTAAAGATTTGAGGCCAGGCAATCTGAACACAAAACATAAGTTTAACCCCTATATCACAGTGTCTAAGAACGGAATGATGAAATTCAAATGAGCATCTTCGCATATTGAGAAATTATACACGGAGTCAATTTCTCCACACCTTCATCATGAATCATCAAAACATGATACATGGGCTTCCCTGGTGGCGCAGTGGTTGAGAATCTGCCTGCCAATGCAGGGGACACGGGTTCGAGCCCTGGTCTGGGAAGATCCCACATGCCGCGGAGCAACTAGGCCCGTGTGCCACAATTACTGAGCCTGCGCGTCTGGAGCTTGTGCTCCACAAGAGAGGCCGCGATAGTGAGAGGCCCGCGCACCGCGCTGAAGAGTGGCCCCTGCTTGCTGCAACTGGAGAAAGCCCTCGCACAGAAACGAAGACTCAACACAGCCAAAAATAAATAAATAAAATAAAGAATTATTAAAAAAAAAAAAAAAAAAAAAAACATGATACAAGCTGAGATTCTTTAAATGTAATTGTACTTACATTACAAAAGAAGGCCTAGCTACCTCACTGGGGTAACCTCATCCTGAGATTAGTCTGTTGATGGAATTTCAAAGAGATTTTAAATAGCTACCACACTTTTTATCCCATCTGCCCTTTTCCTGGTTATAATTTCATATTTTATAACTAATTCACGTGGATTAGAAAGAGACTAAAATAGAATTATTTGACCTAAGATGACACCTTTAATAAAAATATTGTATTTTGGAAAACCTTACATGACGTCTATCTAGTTAGCATTGTTATAATACTTGAATACTTACTGAAAGAAATTTACAAAATCATTAATAAGTAAAACCCAAATTATCCCATAAATGGAAAAAGCTTCTTTTGGGGGAGGGGAAATGGGGATTGATTTTCCCACCATTTCTTCTTTTTTCTCTAGTGGTAGTCAAGTTTCTAATGTCTGCTCACTGATATGACTCAATAGTTTTCAGCTATGACTGAATAAAACTCTCAGGACTTTTCCTCAAAAGAAGTAAGAGTACAAGAAACAATTTATAAAAGGCACCGTTTCACAACTTTATTGTCCCACAGAGCAAAACATCTTTAATGAACAATTTATGCTAATATTTGTTTTTCCCCCTTAAAGATACATTAGTACCAGAAATTAGATATCATTAAAAATTTCAATATTATGATTTGGAAATAAGTATGCCATCTGTCATATTCTAAAACAGTATCTCCTATATTCTAGATATGCAATACCAGAGAGGGTGATAAATGTCTTTTGAGTAATTTTATACTAATTATGAGTTCAATGTATTAAAATATACTATGTGGCTCAGACCTTGTAACTTGCATTTGAAAGATCATTCTCTAGTCTTTTTGCGGGGTAAAGCCTGTGAAAGTGGAACTCCTTATTTCTTCAGAGAATTGAATTAGAGCTTTGAATTGTTTATAAAAGAAGTGTTTATTGAACTCTAATAACGTATTAGACACTATGCTCAGCACTGAAGTCCCAGAGATAAAAAAAAGATGTTGTTTCCTTCCTCAGTGTAGATAAGATTATTTCAACCTTCTGTGGCATATTCAATTTTAAAGTCAAGCACACACTTCAGTGGAACCACAGAGAAGGACAGTTGGGCCAGTGGTAGAATACAAATAGAATTCAAGAAGGTCATGATGCTAGAGCAGAAGCTTAAGGGATATAGATGCATCATCAGGTAAAACCTAACAGACTGAGGGCAGAGGGATCTGGGTGTCCAGAAAGGAGTTATAGAGAGATAGGCGTAAGCAGAGACAAAAGATGTGAACAAATAGCTTGCACCGTAGCTTATTTCCAAATCACATAACAAGCCAGTGATACTTAAGAGTAGACTTGGAGCCTTTTGGTTAAAAGCATGGGCTCTAGGGCCAGACTGCCTGGTTCATGTCCCAGCTCAATTCTAATTTCTAACTGTGGGTGGTAAGTCCTTTAACCCTCTTATGCCTCAGTTTTCTCTCTTATAAAATGGAAATAATGATGATAATAGGATTACCACATAAGAGTGTTTTCAAGATTATATGCCCAAGATGCTTATACAAGCAACTGGCATGTAGTAAGCACACAATAAAAGTTACTATCATTATTTTTAAAGTATGAGGGCAAGAAAGCCAAAGCACCACATTCAAAAACCAACCCTTGAAACTAACTACTTCTAACCTCGACCTGCAGTGTCACAAATGACAAGAGAAAAGAGAAAGAATCAGGGCTGACAAAGTGAATGTATTTGCAAAGCCCCATCACCATATAGATCTATGACAATAATAGCTCAGTAGCATCAACTTTCCTTATGGAGCATGTACATTTATACTTTGATTTTGAAGATGAGAGCTTTTGGGCTCCTTGATCTGTAGTGATTGGCATATTGCCAATATGAAATAACTGAGTCAAGGACACTGTGTTTCAAATTTACAATGCAATACAGACTCCCTGCTAAAAGGCAAATTCTTCATTTCCAACTGTTGACTCAGATAATACTTGAAAAAGAATTTCATCTGTTTAAATTTAGCATGCTGAGAAAGACCAATCTTAAAATATTGTTTGGCTTATGCCCATAACATTTTCATTTTATTCCTTGTTAGTATTTGTCTTCTGTGATAAGACGACAAATGACAGTATTCATGTTATTCTCCATAACACTTCGAATTTTACCTAAATGAACTATTTTGTTTTTATCCTCACCAGTTAAAGATGGCCTTTCATTTCCTGGCAAATTTTCAGAAAGTGATTATGCAAGAACCAGTAATATTTCCAAGCACTGTTTTACCTCTTCAGTCATCATCTGGCCTTTCTCCCTACTTTCCTTTGAATCATCATTTTTCCTCTTAAACACACACACACACACACACACACACACACACACAAAGGAGATTATCTGAAAACAAGCTAATCTGATTTTTATAATCAGACCTATGTAAGGAGATATTTTGAGTCTCTGCTTCATGTGTGTCTTTAAAAATCTCCACCCCACACAGAGCCCGAAGAGGTTGTTTCCTAGAGTCCCTTGGAACACAGAATCTGGACAAGTTCTCGTCCCAGCCTCCCGCCATGCGATCTCTTTATTTTACTCCCACAATAACTCCATCATCTTTCATCCCAGCAAAGATGCCCCAGCTTCACTGCCAAGGTTCATGAAGCCAGAGCAGAACACTGAAATTGGAATTGCAAAGTATGCCACGTTTGGATCTAGAGTCAATTTAGGCTCCAATGTAGGTAGATCCAATCTTGGGTGTCAGTACAGCTGGGAGTTCTCTCCTGACTGATACAATTTTTCAAGCACTCTCAACCCACGCCATCCACAAAACAATAGGCTCATTCCACTTGATCCATGGTAGAGTACCATCTTAATAAAACAATATGGCAAAGTCACTAAGAGTTAGAGCTAGTCACACTTGCGGGCTAATCCTAGCCCACCATTTATTAAATATGCTGTTTTAGGTAATTTGCTTGTTCCCTCTGGGGTTGAATTTCTTATAAATGGGAGAGCATGCCATCTCCCTCCTGTAGCTTTTATCCCATAAATGAGAAAACATATTTAAAGTGCTTAACCTTGGGAGGGGCAAGACAGGGGAAGATACAAACTACTACGTTTAAATAAATAAAATACAAGGATGCAATATACAGCCCAGGGAGTATAGCCAGTATTTTGGCTTTAAAGTTATAAAACTTTAAATGGAATGTAATCATAGGAATATTGAACCACTACGTTGTACACCTGAAACTAATATTGTAAATGAACTACATTTCAATTAAAAAACGAAGTGTTTAACCTAGGGCCTGGCATTTGTGCACTCACAGTAACTAGGAACTAGTCATGCGTTGTGTGGTGAGAAAATCATACATGCAAATAATCCAAGGAGTTATCAAGCAGTTGCAGTGATAACCAGTCAATACCTAAGGGTGGGGACTTCCCTGGTGGCGCAGTGGTTAAGAATCTGCCTGCCGACGCAGGGGACACAGGTTCGAGCCCTGGTCTGGGAAGATCCCACAGGCCACGGAGCAACTAAGCCTGTGCGCCACAACTACTGAGCCTGCGCTCTAGAGCCCGCGAGCCACAACTACTGAGCCCATGTAGCCCAACTACTGAAGCCCGCGCACCTAGAGTCCGTGCTCTGCAACGAAGAGTAGCCCCCGCTTGCTGCAACTAGAGAAAGCCCGTGCACAGCAATGAAGACCCAACACAGCCATAAATAAATAAATAAATAAATAAATAAATAAATAAATAAATAAATAAAATACCTAAGGGTGAACAAGTGCATGGGGTTCTTACTTGAGGTCATATTTTCGGTTGGTGTTTTACAAGAGAAAGAAAATGCCATAGTTAGGAGAGGGGCAATAGGAAGACGTTTCTTCAATATCTTATCTAGAGCTTCCTCCAGACAGATGCTTCTAAGCTAAAGGTATTAAGCTTAAGAGAATAATGCAAGAGTATCAAGCATACATAAGTACAGTTCTGTTCCAGTTCTGTTCCCGTAGCCAGGAAAATAAGCATCCAGGAAATGATATTCTTAAAATGTCATTTCAAGCTTATGTATCAACATCACAGTCATGATTAGTAGGCAGAATTAGACTGAGGGACCAGCTGATCTTTGTCTGGCTTGTCTGGCCACAAGTCTTCCTTCTTTCAAGTGTGCAAGGAAAAGCATGAGTCACAGGATACTTGTCTAGTTCGGACACTGTTCCAGCAGAACTGACCAATGTTTTAAACTTTAAAATAATTACTTATTTCAAAAATGGTTTTGGAAATCTTCTCCTCAGATATAACATGAGGTTTGTTTACCAGCAGGACAACCAAAATATGAAGCAAAGGTATTCCCGAAACTCAATGCCACCTACCTAAGTTTCTATCTTTAAAGAAATTCTGACAAACTCCTATTCAACCTAAATTCTTATCAATTCCAATCAGGCTCTCAGCCTGATTTTTCTTCTCTTTAGCTAAATTCTTAAGGTTCAGGTAATGATTTATTCTAGAGTAGCAGGGAACTGCTTGCAAACTCACTCCAAACATGTTCTTTTAGTCTTTGTATAGATGTTTCCTTTTCTTTTTCTCGCTTTTTTTTTTTTTTTTTTGCTAAAAATTTTAACCACCATCATGCATGCACTACCATAACAAATATATCCCCTGGATTATATTTGACTTGGTGATTTACTAAGTCATACGTACAGTTTTTTGCACCAAGAAATTATGCATGTGTGGAATGGGTTACCTCTAAAAAGTTGGGTATTTCAATAACACAAATATATATGGAGATCCCCAAGATGAGTAGGCAAAGTAATTCATATTATATTCAGAATATGTTTTTAATAAAATAATCAAGATTAGGTGGGTTAGAAAAAGATTAACACAACTGAAAACTGAAATAATTGGAGGAGACTGACCTTCAGTTTCCTCTTCTCTAATGATGGAGAATTTCAGATTACTTTGCATTTCACAATAGTTGTTTCCTAAGTTTTGACACCCTTTTAACCTATAGAATTTATGGAAGTATATGAAAGTGTTCAGCTTAAAATCTTGCATTCTGTTTTAGATAACTTCTGTTTTTCCATTAATATTTCTTGGAGAAAACTATAGTAATATAGTATTCTCTTCAGTGATCCTGTGGCTAAGTCTAGTATTTTTGTGACATATTCTTTCTGCTTAAGAGATTCCCGTTTTTTTCTCCATTATAAAAATCTAGTCAGTGTAAAAGAGGATCTGGTTAGAATTACCCCAACTTTTTTAGATTAATTATTTCTAGTTTCCTTTCTGAAAAAGACCTTTAGTATTCTGCCTGCATTCACATTCATTTGGTCATTTGCTTTACAATGGGCTGGCCTTTGCTGACCTGTTTTTACCTCCTTTTAAAAGTTGGTTATCTGCAATTTGAGCCACCAGGAGAAGTCATTTTTTAAAAAGTTTTTTAAGCCTCACTTTTTGCCAGTGAACACCACGCAGCTTGTTTCTAAGTATAAAGCCATCTAGGTAAGAAACCACCACTTAGAAATCACAAGGAAGGCACCGTTTAGCAAGTGGAGGAGATTATTGCAGTAGTAGGAAACTGGGGGAATCCTGCACCCACTAAAGAGTACTTGAATGTTTATCATAACATCAGTGTCGCCTCGACTGTTGCCTAGCAATTATCTAAAGACCTACTTCACGTTTTATTTTAATTTAATGAAGTAAATCAAAGACTTTTGTTTTGTTTGATTGCTTCTTTACAGGTTAGGAATAAGTCTGGAATGAAACTTAATTAACTGGGCGTTTGAAGATCTAAGCCAGCCTGTTTACAAATTTTGAGTTGAAAATGCAAGCTGCTATCCGTTAGTAACTTTCAGAAGCCCACTCTTGTAATTAAATCTAGAATGCGTTTATCAGTTTTGTTGCCGAAAATCACCACGAACAGGGTGCTTCTTGCAGACCTAACCAACAAGCGGTATCTGTCTGCAAATAACTGAGAGTAATTCGACTATGCCATAACTAGGACAGGAGTCAAGAAGACCAACCGATTTAATAACTCATGGAGAATTCAAAGCTCTGCTTTTCTAACTTTCCTCACCATTTCTTGTCAGCTTCCCTTCCCCCCGCACTACATACCCAGAAGCCACTCAAATTGCCAACCGTGTCGAGTTGAACTTACTGCAGTGTGATGCAGGCGAAGGCTGGGCACATCTCTGAAGCCAGAGCAACTGCTTTTCTGGAGAGGAACTGGGACTAGCCAGCTAGCAGGATCCTTTCCAATTCACACGCTCCGCTCAGTCAGGAGTCCCCCTCGCAGCTCGGCTTCCCCAGAGGCGTGGAGCTTCAAGAACTCTGCTCACAGCACCTCCTCCTCCCTACTTCCACCCCCTTCCAGAACACGCAGCCCATTCTAACTAGTGTCTGAGAGATGGAAATTGATTTCCAGTCAACCACAAGGGCTGCCTGCAATCGCCCGGTTCCTGACAATTTGCAACTCAAAAACAGCGGAGGCTGAAAGATGTAGGTTTCCGGAGCCTGAAAGTCATCTTTGGCAGTCCCCTTCCCCACCCCTCACTCCTCCCACGTCCCCCCTCCTCTTTCTCGGCCACCTCCAGTCTCCCACTCAAGCTAGGTATTAAAAATGATTATTTTGTTATCCAAACCAACAAGCATCAGGAGGAATTTGTCAGAGATGAAATACCTGTTGTCCATGACTAATGCTCTTCTCTCCTGTCTTTGAGTCCTTGATTTATATAAAGATGCGCTGATATTGGAAATCTGTGCGGGTGCGTGTGTGTGTGTGTGTGTGTGTGTGTCGACGAGGCAATCCGCCGCGCAGCGGCTGCAAGCAACAGCCCTGCCTATCTCTGGCTGCCGCTTCTCCAGCTGCTATTGCTACTATTGCTGTTGGAACTCAGGGGAAATGAGACAGGGAGACAGTGCTTTACAGCTATTTAACTGCTGGACCAGTTATAAGACATGGGAGGAGACTGTGCAGGTGTGACTGGCTATTGTTGAAATACTGAGCTTGATTCACGGCAATTAGTACCATTCAGGATACAATTCCCCTCCAACAGGAAACCTGATACCTGTCTCCCCTCTCCCTTCTACTAACTATAGTCCTTGATGGGTCATTTTTCATCAAACACCTGCCTAACCCACTTGTAGCAACTGTAGAAGCTGCACACTCTATTTCTATATTAGAACTTGGTAACCTGGGAACAGGAGATTGGGGGATGGATGAGGATGAAGAAGGAAAGGATGGGGGAGAGTAAGTGAATATTAAAAGAGTTGTATGTATGTCTAACCAATTAGGGCACAGATAAAAATGAAAATTTTGAGCTCTGTGTGTAAAATAATGCATTGGGGCAACAAAAAGGTAAGCCAGTAAATAACCATGCCTGTTTTACAAAATGTGTGCAAAGCCAGCTAGTTATTCAGGAGCGTGTTTAACAGCTTAACTGCAGAGTATCTTGATATACACGTGCCTTGGTGGCTCTCAGCTCCCCTGTGTTACATCTAGTGAGATTTCCATGTGTTAATATCAACGTCAGCTACAAATTCTGGTGAAACCTACTGGTTACCACTGCCTATGAACACTCCCTTTCTTCTTATTGGTTGCTCATTCTCTGCCCCGTTATATCTCCAGATTATTCTCACATAAGGTGATATTCTGAATTTACAAATTAAAGAGGTTCTCCAAACCCCCAGAGACAAGAATACTTCTTAATGACTAACGTCATTTGCTGTAACAACAGTTTGTCTTCATGTTCGTGTTTCTGTAATAGATCGGGAGACTATGAACAATCCCTCCTAAATAAACACACACACACACACACACACACACACACACACACCACTTAATTGAATAGTACTATTAATCCACTTTCAGCATTCAATTTTCTGAGCTAAAAATAAACTTAATTCCTTTTGATTTTATTAGTAATGAACACCTTTAAGTATTTCTGCCTTGCTCTGAGCAATTTTTGTATTTGCCATACATTCTCCCAGTTGTTAGGAATTGTATAGTCAGGATTAAACTGAACAGATGTTAATGCAGAAAAAAGAAAGACCCTGGAAATATAACAAAGAACCCAGAAGACGGAAAGGAACCCAAAAGGATTAGATAATACATCTTTTCCTGATCTGTTTACCTTAGAAAATCACTGCCTTTAGCTAAACAAAGGCCAGTTAATGTGCAAAGCACTTCTCAATTATCCAATAAATATCAATTGACCAAAACCAACCTATTTACAATTGTAACAGAAAAATGTTTTCTCTTAAAAATCATGCAATACAGTAAATTGAGAGTATCCAGAACTTTTTAAATGTCAAAATCCTAATGAAAAATGATGTCAAATAGCCACATATTTTTGCCTCAATTTTTGTCTATTAAATAAGTATTATACAACATACAATCGATATTAAAAATATGAAGAGTAACTTCACATTTTCATACTTATATATAACAGAATGTAAGAAAGTAGGCAAAAGTAGTATACACCATTTAGAGATACATTTGACACAGAGGCTAACTTTATCCATAGGTGATGTGATGTGAAGGTTATCCTGCCCTTCAAATTCCATAGTTTAGTATTTTGGGGTTTTTTTGGCTTTACTTTTACTCTTATTTTAAAATTCAAATATATTTAGGAAGAACAGTTACAATTTAAACATTCTTGAGAGAGAGAATTTATTAGTTATCTTTATTACAGACAAGCAGGAAACTAAACATCCAGGCTAGGTAGAGAAGGAAAAACCAGGAAGTACTGAAATAACTGGTCATGAGCATTTCACACCAATTTGGCTGGTTTTTAAAACACTGTCTACAACATTACTGAGATTTAAAGAAGAAACAGCTTTCTTAACAAAACTATCACACAGTCCCTGAGGTTTGGTAATGGAAGAAGAAAATCTTCAGCTGGGGATTAATGGCTGACCCTTAACCTCTGACTCCTGACATTCAGGATTTTCCATTTTGTAGGAAAACTTATAAATCACTGCTTTATAACCCCATTCCCATTTCTCTAAGGTGCCTAAATTTTCAGAAACTTCATAAGGATCATTGTATAATTAATCAATCTAAAAAAAATAGTGATAGAAAAATGAACTTGCTCTATAAATTCCCATTAGTCAACAAAATCCACAATTTATGGGAATATAGAAAGAAATAACTTCTTAATTTTCAACTAAATCTCTTTGATCATAGAAACATGTATTCCCAAACTAAATTCCATAATTTAATAATACTCAAACACTGAAGAAAAGCCAAAGGTCGGTAAACCTACAATGGCAGAAGCCCTGTTTGTTTAGTTCACTCATGTATCTCTGGAATCCATCGAAGTGCTTAGAATATGATGTGTGCATAGCAAATAGTTTTTTAATAAATGAGAGAATGAGTAAATGAATTAACCTATGAATGCAGGGCATTGGGAAGATAAGTGAACTGGGAATAAAGATGTTTAAATTCTCCCAGCCTCTACTCTGCTGGTAAGTAACTGTGGCACTTTAGGCAAGTGACTCACTTCTTGTGGTCTCAAAGCATCCTTTCAGGCATATCACTCACAGACTCCACAACACTGTGTAATAAATGTCTTCCCCCAGTAGTCCTCCAAAATGTTTTTTCTACTATACAAATTCAATCAATAAAATTCTCTAGAACCTCATTTCCTGAGCATTTTACAAACGGTAACATTAGGACCCATATAGTCTCTAAGAAACACATGGTTTTCCCCCACTTTTGACTCTCAAATCTGCAACTAGTCTATTGAGTACCAGACCAGATACTCAAAGAAAATAGAATGTTACACATTTAAGTGTGTGTGTGTGTGTGTGTGTGTGTGTGTGCGTGCGTGAGTTTCTAAAATAATAGTCCTGAATCAGCGATTACAAGCAAGGCCTTTGTTGACCTTTTACAAATGGAAATAAGCTAACAAACAAACAAAAAATTATGAGAAACAGAGCTTAAATAATGAAATTTCATAGATTACTTACATTAAATATAAATCCATATTCAATCACAGACTTTCATGTAAACTGGTGTTTAAAAACACCTTATGTTAATTTTATTCAACAAACATTTACTGAGCATCAATTTAGTACAAAGCATTGGAAAGGGAAACACAGTCCAGTCACAGCAACTGCTTTTAAAGGACATATGGCCCTATAAAGAAATGTATTCCTACTTTGTAATTAAAATTTTTTGATTTAAGTATATTATGTTTCAGAAAAATAAAATAGCTCAAATTTATATCAAACATGATTTAAACCCTAGCCAAAGTTGACTTAAATGATGAAAGGAGAGCTACTTCCTAAATTGAGCAGACTGTCACATGGGAAATTTTCCACTGGTTTCCAATCCATGACTCAGTAGATGTAGGCTGGGAGGTGGGGGAAGATCCAGAAAAGATAAAATCTTATGGAACTACCTTTAAAAAATAATAATCATAACATGTTGGATATGGATAGGCCCTTTGACCTCATCTAGTCCAATTCTCATATTTTATAGGATAGGAAACTAACATCTTAGTTCATCATGGCTTATTGCTGGGAAGGCCATTTACCAGTTTCTCCACTGGCGAGGAATAGCACAGTACTAGACATTCAAAGCTCTGGCACAAAAAGTCATGCTTTGAGTCTCAGGTATGTCAATGACTAGTTGCATGGTCTTGGGAAAATTACTTTTCTACACTTCAGTTTTCTCATCTGTAAAATGAGGATAACTTTTTTCAGCTTCATTGAGGTATAATTAACAAAACTGGAATATATTTAAAGTGTACAGTGTGATGATTTTAGGTACACATACATTATGGAAGGATTCTGACTATCAACTTAATTAACACATCCATCACTTCACATATTTGATTTTTTTTGTGTGTGTGAAAACACTTAACACTTCTATACTCTTAGCAAATTTCAATTATACAATACAGTCCTATTGACTATGTCACCATCTTATACATTAGATCCTCACAATTTATTCATTTTAAAACTGGAAGTTTGTAACCTTTTAAAAGCCTCTCCCTATTTCCCCCACCCCCAGCCCATGGTAACAATCATTCTGCTGTTAATAGTGCAACTATATTTTTTTATTCTATATATAATATAAGTAAAATCATGCAGCATTTATTTTTCTCTGTCTGGCTTATTTCACTTAGCACAATGCCTTCTAGGATCGCTCATGTTGCAAATCACAGAATTTCCTTCCTTTTAAGGCTGAATTATATATATATATATAATATATATATTAATATAAATATGTCATATGATATATCATATGATATATATATATCTATATATATTAATATAAATATATCATATATATGTCATATGATATATCATATGATATATATATATATCTATCTATATATATATATATATATATATATATATAGATATATCATACATCCATCCCCTGGGTAAGTGCTGAGTGGTGGAGGCCACAAAAAGGAGAAAGCTCCTGTTGGATTAACACTGCTGGCAGGTCATGGGTGGGACTCACAGTGACCTCACTGCTGACTCTTGCAGTGGTCCCAGTTAGTGCTGCTGACTGGAGTGAGAGCCACCCCCTGGTTCCTGCAGGGTATCCATCAAAGGACACAGGACAGGAAGTCTAGGATGAGAAGTGCAACTCAAAATGAAGGCCAAGGAGAAGCAGATGCTCTGCAGCAGCCAGAAAAGTTCCACATGCTGAGGTGGAGGCACATCCTGTTATGTGTGGGCATATATATATATAATTTTCTTTATCTATTCATTGGTCCACAGGCACTTAGGTCGTTTCCATACCTTGGCTACTGTGAATAATGCTGTCATGAACAGGAGAGTAGAGATATGTCTTCAAGATCATGATTTCCTTTCCTTTGGATATATATACAGAGAAGTGAGAATGTCAGATCATATAGTAGCTCTATTTTTAATTTTTTGAGGAACCTCTATACTGTTTTCTATAGCAGCTACACCAACTTACATTCCCACCCACAATTCACAAGAGTCCTCTTTTTTCACATCCTTTCCAGTATTTACCTTTTGTCTTTTTGATAACAGACATCCTAACAGGTGTAAGGTGACATATCATTGTGGTTTTGATTTGCATTTCCCTAATGATTACTGATTGTTGAGCATCTTTTCAGGTTTGTCAATTCTGTTTATCTTTTCTCTATTATCTTTTAGTCCCTATTTCATTTATTTCTGCTCTGATCTTTGTTATTTCCTTCCTTCTACTAATGGGATTAGTTTGTTCTTCTTTTTCTAGTTCCTTGAGGTGTAAAGTTAGGTTGTTTATTTCAGATCTTTCTTTTTTCTTAATGTAGGCATTTATCACTACCAAATTCCCTCTTACATCTGATTCTGCTGCATCTCAGAAGTTTGGTATGTTATGTTTCCATTCTCATTTGTCTCAAGTTGTTTTTGATTTTTCCTCTGATTTCTTTTTGATCCATTGGTTGTTAAGGAGTATGTTGTTTAATCTCTACATATCTGTGAACTTTCACTTTTTCTTCTTGTAATTGATTTCTAGTTTTATACCATGGTGGTTGAAAAAAATGCTTGATACAATTTCGATCCTCTTAAATTTATTAAGACTTGTTTTGTGGCCTAACATATGATCTATCTCGGAAAATGTTCCATGGGCATTGTGAAGGATGTGTATTCTGCTAGTGTTGGAATGAATGTTCCATGTATGCTTGTTAGATCTATAGTGTAATTTAAGTCTACTGTTTCCTTACTGATTTTCTCTCTGGATAAGCAAACCATTATTGAAAGTGGGGTATTGAAGTCCCCCATTATTATTGTATTGCTGTCTATATCTCTCTCCAGATCTGTTAATATTTGCTTTATACATTTAGGAACTCTGACATTTGGGTGCATAAATATTTATAATTGTCATATAATCTTGACGAATTGACCTCTTTATCATTATATAATGGCCTTCTTTGTCTCTTGTTGCCATATTGGCTTAAAGTCTATTTTGTTTGATATAAATATAACTACCTCTGCTTTCTTTGGCTTATCTGCATGAACTCTCTATTGGGTAAATCACTTATCTCTGTTTCACTAAGATTGGTTTCTAAAGATTTATTTTGTTCTTTTGTTTGGAACATATTCCCATATTTCTTCATTTTCCTTGTCTCTCCAAGTTGGTTTCTGACCATTAGATAAGATAGCCACCTCTCGTAGTCTTGACAGACTGCTCTCTTGTAGGAGATGAAGCTTGTCAATCAGTCCGATCCAAGCTCCGGGTTGTCTCTCAATCCTTTGTGATTGTCCAAGCTGCAGTCTTTGTTCTTAGTGGTTCCCAGTATTTGAGAGTGTTCCAAGACCTGTCAGTGCCCCAAGGGGGATGATTGCAGTCAGCACCTAGATGCAGGGTAATTAGAAGCCAGATCCTCAGGTAGCAGCTGGGAAAGTATGCAGTTAAGCCTCTCCCAGGGGAAAACTGGCAGATGGGCATTTTTGCCTGCTTCTTCTGTGCCGAGTATGGGTGTATAACCATGGTATGCAGGTGAGGTGCTCCTGCTCCCATTTAAAACTGCTTCTTTAGAAGACACAAATAAATGGAAAGATATCCTGTGCTCATGGATTCAAAGAATTAATGTTGTTAAAATAACCATACTATCCAAAGCAATCTACTGATTAAATATAATCCCTATCAAAATCCCAACGGCATTTTTCACAGAAATAGAACAAACAATCCTAAAATTAATATGAAATCATAAAACACTTCAAATAGCCTAAGCAATCCTGAGAAAGAAGAACAAAGCTGGCACTGCACTTCCTAATTTCAAACTTTATTATGAAACTATATTAATCAAAATAGTAAGGTACTGTCATAAAAACAAACACATAGATAAATGGAACAGAATAGAGAGCCTAGAAATAAGCCCATGCATATATATAGTCAGTTAATTTGCAACAGAAGAGCCAAGAATACACAATGTGGAAAAGATAATCTCTTCAATAAATGGAGTTTGGAAAACTGAACAACTACATGCAAAAGAATGAAACTGGACTCCTTTCTTATACCATACACAAAGATCAACTCAAAATGGAGACTTGAATGTAAGAACCGAAACCATAAAACTTCTAGAAGAAAACATAGGGGGTAAGTTCCTTGACATGGTTTCTGGCAAAGATTTTTTGTATATAATACCAAAAGCATGGGCAACAAAAGCAAAAATAAAAAAAGTGGACTACATAAAACTAAGAGCTCCTGCACAGCAAAGAAAACCATCAACAAAATGCAAAGGCAACCTATGGAATGGGAGAGTACATTTGCAGACCACATATCCAAAAGGGGTTAATATCCAAAATATAAAAGATACTTACATAACTCAATAACCAAAAAATAATAACTCAATTACAAAATGGGAAAAGAATGTGAATAGACGTTTTTCCGAAGAAGACATACAAATGCTAATAGATGTGTGAAAAAGTGCTCAACATCACCAGTCATTAGGGATGTGCAAATTAAAACTACAGTGATGTATTATCTCACACCTGTTAGGATGTCTATCATCAAAAAGACAAGAGATAACAAGTGTTCATGAGGATATGGAAAAAAGGGTACCCTTGAGCACTGTGGATGGGAATATAAATTGGTGACGCCACTATGGAGAACAGTATGGAAGTTCCTCAAAAAATTAAATATAGAACCACCATATGACCCAGAATTCCCACTACTGCATATAGATCCAAAAAATGAGAAGACGATCTCAAAGAGACATCTGCACCCCCGTTCATGGCATCATCATTCACCATAGCCAAGATATGGAAACAACCTAAGAGTCCATCAAAGAATGAATGGATAAGGATGCAATGTGTATGTATCTATCACGCATACATACACACACACACAGTGGAATCTCATTCAGTGATGAGAAAGAAGACAATACTGCCATTTCCAACAACATGGATGCACCTTGATGGCATTATGCTAAGTGAAATAAGTAAGACAAAAGAAGACAAATACTGCATGGTATCACTTATATGTGGAATCTTTTTTAAAAAGTCAAACTTATAGAAACAGAAAATAGAAAAGTGGTTGTCAGGGACGGTGGAGTAGGGTGAGGGAAAGAGAGAAAAGTTGGTAAAAGAGTACAAACTTTCAGCTGTAAGATGAACAAGATCTGAGGAGCTAATGTAAAACATGGTGACTACAGTTGATAACACTGTATTATGGAACTGAAATTTGCTAAGAGAACAGAACTCAAATGTTTTCAGTAAGTTGAATAAATGAGTGACTGACTGAATGAATGAATAAAAATTGAGGTGATGAATGTGTTAATTAACTAGATGGGAATCCTTTCATTTATATACACATATCAAATCACCACAATATACACTTTAAATATGTTATAATTTTACAGGTCAATTATATATCAATTATATATCAATAAGGCTGAAATTTAAAACAAAATTTAAATAAAAACTATGAACTTATATACAAAACAGAAATAGACCCACAGACATAAACCACAACCTTATGGTTACCAAAGGGGAAAGGGAGGGGAAGGGATAAATTGGGAGTTTGAGGTTAACATATACACACTATTATATATAAAACAAATAACCATCAAGGGCCTACTGTATAGCACAGAGAACTATACTATACTCAATATTTTGTAATAACTTATAAGGTAAAAACATCTTAAAAAGTATATATATATATATATATATATATATATATAAAATCACTTTGCTGTACACCTGAAACTAACACAGCATTGTAAATCAAATATACTTCAATTAAAAAAAAAAAAAGCAAAAAACAAACAGAACAACAACAATAACAAAAACTACTCTGTTTGCTATAGTCCTGTTGGAGTTGTGAATGCAAGCCCCATTGGCTCTCAGGGCCAGGTGGTCTGATGGTCATGTCCCTCAGGTGCCTGTCATAAAAGTTGGCACCCAGGGTATGTGTACAAGCTACTTCAAGAAAGATATGAGTGATCTGGTTTTATATAGTTGGAGTGCACTAGAGGGAAAAAGCAGCAGAAGTGCCCACTGACTCCCTCTGGCAACGTGAAGGATCACAGCCAGCCCCCAGAAGCATGCAAATTAGAAGGATGCTAATGCAAATTAGCGGGATGCTCAGGCAGTATCAAGTAAAGTATGTAATAAAATACCTTCCAAGAAAAGACTGATAAATGGGTATTTTTTCCTGCTCCCTCTGTGCTGAGCCCTGGGGTGATAGTGTGGTTGGAATAGCGTGGATATAGGGTGGATAGTGTGGTTGGATAGTGTGGTTTCTATAGCCCTGCTGGTCTTGTGGATGCAAGCCCCTTTGGCTTTCAGATCCCTTGAGTGGAAGCCTTAAAAGTTGGGACACAAGATGTGTGTTTCAAACCATTCACTCCTCAGGGAGAAGCTGAGAGTTAGGGGTTCCTTCCCAATTTCACAGCCCTGTGCTATGAGTGGGGTTTATGGGGAAAGTATGTCTCAGTCTTTTCTACCCATTTTGATGTGGGTGTTTTCTCATTCACCTGATGTGGAGGAGTCACTCAGCTAGTTTCTGGATTTCTCTCAGCTCTGTATATGTAGCTGTACAATTGGTGCAGCCATAAGAGGAAAGAAGTTCAGGAGCCTCCTATGTTGCCATCTTGATCCCTCCCAAAATGAGAGAATAACAGCACCTACCCCATAAAGTGGTTGAGAGAATCAAAGAATTTGGCACATGTAAAGTACACAGCACACTGCCTGGCAGAGTTCTACGTGTGCCTACGCACATGCATTCCTGTGCATGCATACACACACACACATTCACACGCACACACATTCACACACATGCGGACTATCAGTTTTGTGATTATTACTTCTCTTCATTGGAGTCATAATTTATGAGGTTAATGTTTAAGTAAAGGACTTTCCAGTTATTTAATTTTTTTAAATGAATAACGATGGTGGACTCTGCATGATTCACTTAGGGGCAGCAAGCACATTGCTGACCTAAGGAATTCTCCTTTCTAAAATCAGGGAGAATTCCTCGTCTACTTCAAAGAAGGTAAACGGTGTTAAAGAGGTCTAATGGAACAGTGATAACATGAATTACTGAAGAAACCATTCAATCAAACTTTATAAAGCATCCACAGTATGTGAAGTCCTAAGCTGCATACATACTTAAGGAACCATAGAAAATGCAGCAAAACACGATTTAAAGCACAAAATAGAAAGCCTATGACAGAGAAACTGCACTATTGAAACTGAAGTTTTATGTGGGAAATTAGCAGACTCTAATACAGCCTAGCCATTCATTTGGCTGTCTCCATGATAGATGTAGATTACACCATAATTCATTTAGCAATGGTCATTCACATAGTCAATTTCAGGAGAAATTCCTGAAAATGGCCATATTTTATATTGTATGATCTCACTTTATTATTTAGACCAATGGTTTAAAAGAAGACAAAGCATACATATTCTGTCATGACTGTGTTCTGGTTCCTAAGAAACCAGATAGGTAGATTTAACTAATTCTCCTTTGTCTTCTCTAACCCTAGAACAGCATCCCATCATTCTCCCTAATACTCTAGAGGCCATTTATTTGTTTGTCTTTTGCTGGACTTATAGGCCAAATTATATTTATATTTGCACACAGCCTACAAACAGAAAGCACTCAAAGATTTTTCAATTGCATTGATATGGAGTTGTAACAAATAATCCTTTTAAATGCCATTTTTGAAAGAGAACATAAGCCTTCATTTAATAGCTAAATATTTAAAACTGAATGCTATAAATTTCAAGATAATAGATACTTTAGCTTTAGCTATTTAACTGGTTAAATATGGTTTATATCATTTACAGTTTAGGAAAGACTGCCTTAAGCTGGGGGTAGAGCTTGAATAGCTTTCTATTGTATTCTTTATGTGATTAAACCTTAAAGTTTTATTAAACTGAAACTTAGATTTCTGTAACTTCTAGAATGGCAGGTAACCTGAAAAGAAGAGCCTGTATTAAAATTTGCAACAGTAATTATATCCTCCTGCACTATGCATTAAAAATGCATATACATATAAATTGTTTTGGGTGAATTTAACAAAGCACTTCATTGATGAGACAAATGCTATAAGATCATGAAAATTTTAACAAGATTCATTATCTTTATATTCACTACTGTGAAATCAGCCATCTGTGGTTGTATTTGTCCTTGAAGTTAGTTTGAGAAACTGAGGATGTATTTTTACAATTAAACTTCTCAGTCCATACTGAGAGATAAATATAAATATTAAAATATTAAGTATATACACAAAATAGAGAAGCTCATTCTAAGCCTCATTTAAATGTGGTTTTTTTGTTTGTTTTAAACTGAACTCTTATTTCTTCGTGATGGTTTTCTAGTCTACGATTTCCCTGCATCCAGCTTGAAGAGTTTGAAGGAGGGAAAGGTTGATTATGTGTGTGACCTGCACACCCCAAACAGCTATGTCTATTCAACTCAATTCATTTCACCCTACAGTAAATAATTTCTTGTCTTCAGATTGTAACCATATTTTTAAATGTCAGATTCTAAAAAAACTCAGCATAAAGAAAAGATCTCCTGAAAGGGGGAGTTTTGGTGCAGTGTTGTTTTTTTCTAATCATTCTTATATGCTTTTTATAGCCTTATTCTTCTTATATATACCAATATCAGGTATACACTACATTATCGGGATTCAGCTTTGTAGATCTTCTTAGAGTATTATGGGGAGAAACAGAAAGAACAATATTTTTCATTGTAGATTTACTAGTTACAAATACACCCAGCTCAATGTTTAAAACTAAGATTTCTTGGCCAGTATGAAAAATTAAATTTGCAAATGGGCTTCATTACATGCCAGCTTGCAAACTAAAAATAAACTGCATAATTAAAAGACAATGACTAAATATATTTTAAAAAATCAGTCACTTTTCCTCAGTTGGCATGACCTGAATTCAGGCACCATATTTGCCCTGGATGACTTATCTAAAAATGGCTTTTGAGGTTGAATAGTTCCGTGAAACACTGGTACATAAGCATTTTTACATCAATGGGAATTGACATCAAACTCTTACGGAAAATTTTTCACCTATTATGATAATCCTGGGAAGCTGTGATGTCATGATACTTTATACAAACAAAATACATGATATTGTTTTAAAAGCAGGGAAACTAACACCTACAGTAAGCAAATTTTTTCTTGGAAAGATTTATTCAAAAATACTTTTTTAAAAGCTTGATAGAGCATAAACCTTTATGTTAACTTTTGGTTTCCTTTTTGTCCACCAAAATATATTCATTTTCAATAAGAACAAATCCTTTTACAGTATTCTAGGCACTAATCAAAGAGCTATATATTACACCATGGCACCTCATTTAACAATCAGAATTATCTTACGAGGCAGATACTATTGTAACTTCCAATTTTCAGATGAAGAAACAAAGTACTGAGAACATAAGTAGTTTATCCAAGGACCAGATTCAGTGATGAGTGATGGCAAAGGCACTGGAACTTTTATAAGTTGGCTGCAGATGTCATATTCTTAAGCTCTGAAATATCGCTTCTCTACTTCTAACAGGTAAATATCATTTAAGATATGAAATCAGAATGCTTACGACAATATAACAGATAATTGATTAATCTATGTTTAATCAGTTCAGGATGTTATTAATACTTGAAATGTCAGTAATTTATATTAACTTTAAATTACTTGGAAGTAGATTTCTTGACAATTTACTTTTTTTTTTTTTAAATGTACTTATTTTTTTATTATTATTTATTTATTTTTGGCTGTGTTGGGTCTTCGTTTCTGTGCAAGGGCTTTCTCTAGTTGTGGCAAGCGGAGGCCACTCTTCATTGCAGTGCGCGGGCCTCTCACTATCGCGGCCTCTCTTGTTGCGGAGCACAGGCTCCAGACGCGCAGGCTCAGTAGTTGTGGCTCACGGGCCCAGTTGCTCCGCGGCATGTGGGATCTTCCCAGACCAGGGCTCGAACCCGTGTCCCCTGCATTGGCAGGCAGATTCTCAACCACTGCGCCACCAGGGAAGCCCTACTATTTTAATTAAACTACAAATTCAAGATTCCTTACATTTCTCATGGTAAAATTTATTTCAAGCATATGCATATTTATTGTAACTGATAGTCTGTAGCAGATATATGTCATACCAATGTAAAGAATAATTAATAGAGCCATTAATTTATGCATTTTAATAACTATGTTAACTTTACAATGCATACATGTAGTGGAACACAGTACAGTAGTACAGGTAGTTTCTCTGTGGCTCTCCCTCATTACACTGTAAACTCAGTGAGGGAAGGACTATATCTCATTTGCCTTTGTAGCTTTAGTTCTTTGAAAAAAAGTTGGAATTAGAAACATTGCCAAAATTATCACAGCATCAATAAATGTGTTTGTGTAAGGATCTGTCCAAATGCTGAAAATACTTTAAGCAGTTGATTTTACATTATGTAAATGTTATAATCTGGTATTGAAAAATAAGTATATTTTCCTTTTGAGGGCTTAGGATAATTATACAGTGTATTTGTTGTTTGTTTGCTTAATATTTGTCAATCTCACTAACTTGTAAGCTCTATGAGAGGGAGGATTATAAATTTTTTTTTTTTTTAACCGCTATAGCTCCAACACTTAGCTCAATGCCTGGCAGATGGTCACTCAAGTTTAATGATCTATTAATTTTTATCTATTAATTACCCACATCTAAATAAAATTAATAAATTCAGGAAGAGTTGGTAAGTCTTTTTTCTTTGTTTCCCTTCAAAAAACACACTGTCTTTTCTAAGTCTAAATCATCTGAGAAAGATGTGTATGATCACCTGAGGCTTTCATGAGTGCCTTAAGCTACAGGATAAACATCTGGGTACCATGACCCAGAGAAGCTAAGTTGTAGCAACACTATATTTCATTTAACCTAAGATAGGAGACCAAAGATTCAAAATAAAAGTGAGAGTAAGTAACTGAATTAATGGACCATTCTCTATTACTCATTTTCTGACTTTATTTATACAACAATATATTGGAATGTTGTATGACACTAAACCAGTGTATAGAAGCCATAAAAAGAAGGAGTTGGCTATCAGGCTAAGTTCTTTGGACTATGTTCAAAACACATCTGAGTTTTGATTTTTGGACTGGTTTTAGTTTCTGCTTACTCCCACTTAGCTCTACTTCCCTGTCTTTTGGTAACAAACTCTGGTTTTCCTTTGGATACAATTTTGTTGCAATGTAAAGATACCCTGCTCCTAAGGTAAAGGGACCTAAGTTAAGCCACTCGCATTCTCTCCCTAGAAATTTGAGTTTCCCAAACTATGTGAAGGTATTGCAGTTGATAATTCCATTAGAAACATCTTCAAATCTTTCTATCTAGATCTTCAAGTCAGCCTGTTTCCTAACCTTTCTAAGCCTGGTCCTACTGTGGTTTATTTTAGTTTATGAACCACTTTATATTTGTTGAATGACACTATCTTGCATCAAGCAGCCACAATGTGTTTAACTTTTCTGCAACAAGAACATTAGCAGCTAGATCAAGCAATGATGAAACACTCAGAATGTGCATCAGAAGAATGACCTCATTGGGAGAATGGTTAGGGTGATTCACCTGGTGATCATGAGTAGAATGTATTAGAATAAAAAGAGACAAGCACCAGGAGAATAATACAGGATGCTATTGAAAAGTTTACATGAGAAGCCAGAACTGTCTTAATGAAGTTAAAATGTAAGGTATTTAGTGTTATATAGAGTCAGCCACAAAATTCATCATTGTTTTTGTTTTTTCCCTAGCTACAACTGGGTAGGACAAAGTAGATGCCAATGTCAAAGCTAAGTATTTTAGTGGAAGCCAGTTGAGTTGTCTGCTTCCTCACCATTATCTTTCTCATGATTTCAATGGTGGCTCCAGGCTCTATTTCTTTTGTAGAGTGCTAAGTGCCCCACATATATGATGGCCCCTCACTTACCTACCTCTTCCCTACCTACAAACCATCTCTCACATTGCCTTGTACAAGAAATTCTTCTCTGTTCTCTTTAACTTGCCCCTTCTTGTTTCAAATCACTGTACCTTACTTAACTTGTCAAAGGTCACTACTCTCACTTCCTTAACTATTTCAGACTTTATGGTTCTCTTCGAGATTCCCACTTTGCACTACCTTCTTACTCATAGCAAATGACCATGTCTTCCACTTCATCAAGAAAGGTGACGCTGTCAAGCATTCTTCTCAGCTTCAGCCAGACTTACACATAATGTTCCAACATACAGGCCAGTGAGTCTTCACCCCACCACGTTGTCACTCACATTCACACTCTTACTCAAGATGTTTTCTCTGTCCTTTCAAAATTGGTCCCCCATGACCCTTTTTTGCTTTGTTTGGCTCAAGCAACTCTTGCTTTCATATCGAGTTCAGGTCTCCTCTCCTCTAGAAAACATACAATTTATCGTCCTGTTAACTCTCATAGCACCTGTGCGCTCAGCAATTCTTGTACCTTTCACCTTGTATATAAAATGCCTATTAGTTTCCCTGTTACTCCAACTAAAATATGTAACTTCTTGAGGTTAGGCATCATACTGATCATAATATTCATTATTGTTACACATGGAAATTATGCCCTGCATGCTAGATATGGTGCTAGGCATTGTAAATACAGAGATGAATGATACATATTTTCCTAACATCAAGAGCCCACCAAGCAATTCAAAGACTACAGATGAAGGTGATAGCAATAGCAAAAGTAGGGCCAGGAGAGTAAAGAAGGGTATGACGTAAATCAAATCAAATAAAAATGGGAAGAAAATCACATGGAAGTTTTCATTAGGTACTTGACATTTGAGGAGAATTTTCAAGGATGAATTGCTAAATGAAAAAAAAAGGTAGTCTCTTGACTTAGAATGTTATCCTTGATATATAAAGAGCTTGGAAATTGTCACTCCTCTCCTCACATCAAGACAAATCTGAACAAATGGTAATCAATGGCTTTTCTTATAACTATCAGAGATTTGAGGTCACAAGGCAAAAATACCATCCAAACCTGGAGAGACAAGCAAATACAAAGAATCACAGCTGCGATCAGCTTACCAGCAGCAGATGCCATATATTTTGAGGCTTTGTTGAGAATACAACTTCATATATAGTTAGGATCTCTATGCATTCTTGGTAGATGGAAACTTTTTTCATTATGTAATCGCTCTCAGTCTCTAGTAATTTCCTTTGTTCTGTAGTCTACTTTATTTGATATTAATATAATCATTCCTGCATTTTTCTACTAATATCTACAAAGTATTTTTTCTTTTTCTTTTTCTTTCAACCTCTGTATATTTAAAATAAAATTGCTGTAGATGAATACTGTTGGGTTATGTTTATTTTAATCTGTCTTTTAATTGTTGTATTTTGACTATTTACCTATTAGTAATTATTCATGTTAGATCTTAAGTATGACATTTTATTTTTTTTGGTGTTGGTTTCCTCTTTTTCTCTTTTCTTACATTCCTATAGGTGACTTAAAAATTTTTTTAGGACTTCATCTTGATTTATTCATGGTGTTTATGAGTATATTGCTTTGTATATGTTTCTTAGTGACTGTTCTAGGTATTACAATATATACTGCTTCAAGGAAGTTTAAAGATCTTACTTTTCTTTAGAATGCTTTACCTTTCTCACTTTTAAAGTGGAATCTTAAGTGTATGTTGAATGACAATAATTTTTTTTTAGTTTTCTTTTGTCTGAGAATGTCTTTATTTCCTCTTCATCCCTGATATTTATTTTCATAAAGAATTTGTGGTTGACATTTGTCTTTCAAAACTTGAAAAATGTCACGTTCCTTCTGGTCCCCATAAATTTCAGATAAGAGGCCTACTGTCGGGCTTCCCTGGTGGCGCAGTGGTTGAGAATCTGCCTGCCAATGCAGGGGACACGGGTTCGAGCCCTGGTCTGGGAAGATCCCACATGCCGCGGAGCGATTAGGCCTGTGAGCCACAATTGCTGAGCCTGCGCGTCTGGAGCCTGTGCTCCGCAACAAGAGAGGCCGCAAGAGTGAGAGGTCCACGCACCGCAATGAAGAGTGGCCCCCGCTTGCCGCAACTAGAGAAAGCCCTAGCACAGAAACGAAGACCCAACACAGCCATAAATTAATTAATTAATTAATTAATTAATTTTAAAAAAAAAGTGGTCTACTGTCATTCAAATTAGTGGTTCCACTATAATTAATGGGTTGCTTCTCTGTGGTCACTTTTGAGAATTTTTTGTCTTTAGTTTTCATAAGCTTAATTATAATGTGTCTTTGATTCCTCTGAGTTTATCCTTTTTAAAATGTAATTTAGCCTTAGTTTTTAGGTTTATGGCTCTAACCAAATTTGTTAAGTTTTCAGCTGTCATTTCTTTGCATATTTGTCTAGTCCCACTTCTGTCTTCTCTGCTTCTGAGATTAGATGATGGGAACGTTAACTTGCATTGTAAATTTTTAAAACTTTATATTTTCTGGCTGCTTCAACATCCCTACAAACAGGCTATGAGCACCCCACCCAGATGATAAGAACCAGTGTGATAAGGCTTGTTCCTGCCACAAATTCCCCTTTTCACTTTCCTACGAGTGAGACCTAGCGACATTCAAATGCACCAAAGAAATCTCCTCACAGCTTCTGTTTGTGTACACCACCTGACCCCCCAAAAAAGGCGTTTGTCCACAGGTCCTTGCTCTCTCTCAGCTTGCCACTGCTTGGTTGAATCCATTCCCTTAGGGTTCCTCCTCTCTGGCCCCTTGTGGCATGTGGTGACTCTCTCTAAGACTTCTGAATATATTATCATTAAATGTGTGTGTGTGTGTGTGTGTGTGTTTGTGTGTGTGTGATTCTTTTCTCCTTCTATATCAAGCATCAAGTGGCAATACAGGCAATTTTAGAGTTTCCTGTTGCTGGAGCTGCTGGGAGATGGATATTTCTACTTACCTGTTTCAATTATGATTTAGATTTTGTGCATTCTGATTTTACACAAGATGGGGAGGATGGTGGTCTCCTCCACAATGAGTGGGCCCTAGGCTTTTGCCCTCTCTCCCCTGTATTGCTATTACAAATATATCTCTCAAAGTACTATGTCTAGATTCTATGATAAGAGTAACTAATGGAGTCACTTGGGATTTTGAGAAATCTAATTAAATAAAATGTTATTGCAGAAGTCCTTTCAACTTGGCAACAAAAACCTATTTAAAATTGCATTTATATATAAAAGTTAACGAAAATAGATATACTAAAATACAGAATAAGTCTTTCAACAAATATTTAGTGAGCAACTATTATTTGCCAGGCACTAGTAATTCAGAAATGAACATAAGGCCATGGCCTCATGGAACATGCATCCCAGTAGGTGAGTTTATAGAAATTTATTTAGTAGCAATTATGGTAATGTAAGGACTCATCATATACACAAGAAATATTAACCATATAAATACCTAGTTATCCTAGCAATACTCTAACTATATCAAAATTTTCCCAGAATTTTACTGAAACCATTAGCCTCTCAAAATAATAAATAAATATGTTCTTTTCTCTGTTAGATTATTAAAATTTCCTTGATCACACATATTTCTTTGTATGTTATTGAATTTCTCTGTTCTTTCAAAGCAAACCTTTTTAAATAGAGATATACACAGGCTGGATTAATATCCTCAGTGCTTCAACACACTCTTCTCTGTATTCTGTGTTCTATGTGTCATTTAAACCACTCTTAACAATGTCAGCAAGGACCTCTCTTTTGTCAAATCAACTCACATTTTTTTCTCTTTACCTGAATTACTAATAGTTTCCCAAATGCATACCACACTTCCAGATTATCATACATACAATTAATCCTGCAAACTGTTACACTTTGTAACACACATTACTGGTTATGCCACCTCCACGGGCAAAATCTCCCAATGCTTTTTATTTTAATTAAGTTTTCTCACTGACTCTTTTTTTTAAATCAATTTATTTATTTTATTTATTTATTTTTGGCTGTGTTGGGTCTTCATTGCTGCGCGTGGGCTTTCTCTAGTTGTGGTGAGCAGGGGCTACTCTTCACTCCGGTGCACGGGCTTCTCTCATTGCGGCGGCTTCTCCTGTTGCAGAGCATGGGCTCTAGGTGCAATGGGCTTCAGTAGTTGTGGCACGCAGGCTCAGTAGTTGTGGCTCGTGGGCTCTAGAGTGCAGGCTCAGTAGTTGTGGTGCACGGGCTTAGTTGCTCCGCAGCACGTAGGATTTTCCTGGACCAGGACTCGAACCCATGTCCCCTGCACTGGCAGGCGGATTCTTAACCACTGTGCCACCAGGGAAGCCCCTCCCAATGCTTTTTTAACTGAAGTATAGTTGCTGTACAATATTATGTAAGTTACAGTTGTACAATATAGTGATTCACAATTTTTAAAGGTTATACTCGATTTACAGTTATTATAAAAGATTGGCTATATTCCCTTTGTTATACAATATGTCCTTACAGATTATTTTATACATAATAATTTGTACCTCTTAATACCCTACCCTTATATTGCCCCTACCCCCTTCCCTCTCCCCACTGGTAACCACTAGTGTGTTCTCCATATCTCGGAGTCTGTTTCTTCTCTGCTACATTCACTAATTTGTTGTATTTCCCAACACTTTTCAGATCAGTTAAGGGACATTCAAGAATTAGAACCAAGCTAGGCTTTTCAAACATAGATCATTTACTATAAATAATTGGTTACTCAGATACCAAAAGGCTAAAGCAAAAATGGGATATAAAAGAAGTAGTTGAGGCCCCTAAGACTTGAGAAACAAAGTCCCAAAAGTATCACCAGAAACTAGGAGTTCAACAAAGCTACTGCGATGATGACCAAGGGGCTTCCAGGTGGCATGTTGGAACCTGGCTGGGGATTGGCATAAATGAACAAGAGGTGAGTGAATGCAGTGGAAACTTTATGGGTAATTCTTGGGCCACTTTGGAAAGTGCTATGTGGCTGGCTCTAGAAGTACCAAACAGCACTAGAGCTGCTACAGTCTGCTGATGCTGAAAGGATGCTGACAGAAGCTACAGGCAGAAAGACAGTCCCTTCTCTTCTCTAACTTTCCAATCACACACCATTGCTTCCCAGACAGTAAGGGAATTTCAGAAATGGAGTTTGCAGATTCCTGTTCCAATATCACAGAGAATATTATAAAATTGGTGAACATGGCAATGAGAAACAATAACCACCAGAGTATACTTCACTTATGATAAACCTTTGCTTCCAGATTAATCATCTACTAAAGCCATCACCACTTATTATTCTCTATTAGATTATTCTCTATCACCTGAACACACTTAAACTTGCCATTATGCACATCATATCATGACAACTTCGTATCCCTGGAGGACTCTTCCTGTTCTCTCTTTATCACTGGAAATTGTATCTATCAATCCTTTAGGTTCTCTCTTAAATTTGATTTGTCTATAAAGATTTTCTTTATCCCCAGAGTTAAATTTTTATTCTTAGCATAGTGCTTCGCATATAGTCTATGGGAACTGTGTGTTGCATGAATAAAGTGCATTTTCCAGCTACATTTGTACCTCTCTCAAGGTTACTACATTCCACCTTTTTCTTTAAATAATTATTGTGCTAGTTTTATCAGTTTACAAGTTCCTTCAGGGTAGAAATGATGTCTTACTCATATCTGCAGTCCCCGACGTTAAGTGCTCATCAATTGATGGAATTTCCAAAACTGATGTATACAAAGAGAAGAAAAAGAAAAAGTTCATATACTCACAAACGTTAATTTTAGGAAGACAAAATTTCAACTAGCTTTAGAACTCAATTTTTTTTCCAGTTTTTCTACTTTCTGCTTTTCTGCTCATTAATTATAATTAATATTTAAGAGAGCAAACATACCTCACTTTCAGTGACCCCAGAAGTTTCTCCATTCAGTTGATGTTTGAAAATTACAAGGCATTGGCTTTGTTACTTTTTCTTTTATCAGTTATGGCATATAAGTGAAGAACTGGGAAAGGCTGTCTCCCTAACAATATAACATTTCAATACATCCTCTCCGGAATCTACCCCCTGACTCTGTAGAAAAAGGATGTTCTGTCAGTAGTAATTTTTCTTCATGGCATCACAAAAAATGACAACTTTTCTGAATCCCCTTTCATTGTTTTATAACTGCAGATGATCAATGTGCTCAGGAAAAAGTGAGCATTTAAAGTACCTGTCAGCTCTGGATTCAATAAACAAGGTTTCAGTATTTCAACCTCATGAATAATTTCAACTTGCATTTGATCAAGAGAAAAATAATTTCAATTATATTTCTTTTTTAACATCTCTAACACTCAAAATTACTGATTTAATAAATAGCTCACAGGGGATGAATACTACTTTAAAATTTTTAATGACAAACCTTATTTATTTGTATGAAAATATGCTAAAATACATTTTAATATGCTAAATAAGTATTTATAATAAGATTAAAAAGTATGCTATTTATAAATGCAATTATCTGATAACCTGATTATCAATTCTTTGAGTACAGAAGTGCTTGGTATGCTGTAAGTCATCAATATTATCTCACTGAATTAAAAATTCATTTTGATGTATTTATTTTTCAGTCATTGTTGTGAGATTAAGCTATTGCTCTTTGAATGTGTTGATTGAGGACCCCAAAGTAGAGAATTTATAAGCAATAGGAAATCATTAAATGCTAATTTTAAGAATAATCAAGAGTGAATCTTTTTATATATATATCCGACCATAATTTGTTCCTGTTTATATCTCTAAAATATAATCTGCATAATATAATAAATTTTGTCATGTAAAAATAATATGCAAAAAATGGGCATATTTCTGAATGAATACTCAAGCAGATGAAAAACAGACAAAGCCAAACAATTACAATAAGAAATGTCTGTTTCAATCAGTCCCCTTAATTTGATTTAAAACTCCATGTGGTATACTGATCTGTACTTGACATCTGCCCAAGTTTTTTAATTCAATGATTTTCATCAGTGAAACAAACAAAAGAAAACCCACATAACAGTATTTGTTTGCAGTTATCATTTTATCTACAGCGTAATGTTACATCTGGAGTCTTGTGGTTCTAAAAGCATATTACTAATGCTAAGACAAGGCTTAAAGCCAATTTGAGTTTTATTGGACAAGAAAGCATTCCAGTGCCTTCTTTATTCCAGACACATCAGCTGACAAATCAGCGGTGACCAGGGTCCTGTATCACTGTGGGCTTTAATGAGCTTGCAAATGGGATCTCAGTTTAAAGTGGCTTTGGCAGTCTTATCGATCTGTGAATTCACGATGTTTTTATAGGAAATCTCCAAAGAAGGAAGACAGCATTTATTGTGAAAATGTGTAAGACATATGGGTGTGTCACACTGAGGGTTTTTTTTTTTTAAACCAAGGAGGAAAATTAAATTCCTTTTACAGCAACAGCAGGATGAACTCTGTAGGTTTTGAATGGACTGCAAATGAATCTCACCAAGACTCAATAACATGCCTCAAATATGAGAATACCTGTCAAGAGTTTTTTTTCTAAAAATATCCTACCATTTAATTCCTGACAAAAAATGTTTACATAAAAATAATACAATGAAACTATTACATGCATTCTTGACCAAAACTATTCACATAAATCTTTCCATTGGCTGTTTATAGTAGGGTTTGGTCATCATGAATAAGAGCAATAATTCCATATAAAAACAGAAAATGAGGGAGTCAGTGAATGTAGAACAGTGTTCTACATGCTCTTTATAAGACCTCTAAAGTATATTACATGCAGAATATTCTTTCTTTGTTGTAAGGCTTTAAGCAGGCTAATGACATTGTGAATATTTAAGATGAAAAACAACATGTTCTCTCTCTTCTCTTCCCCCTCTTCTGTCCTCTTCTGCCTTCTTCTGTTCCCTTCCCTTCCTTCCCTTCCCCTGACCTCCCCACCTCCTCTCTTCCTCCCTCCCTCCCTCTTTACCTTCCTTCTTCCCTCCCTCCTTCTCCATTTCTGTCTGTCTTTCTCCAAAAAATTTCACAGAACTCATATTTGACAGAAAAGTGCTTCTCAAAACAAGTCACTTCAAAAAAAAGGATCTTATTTAAAATGTAGATTCTAAGTCAGTAGGGTCTGGGGACTCTTCATTTCTAAAACATTACCTGCTGAGGCCTATACTGCTGGTCTGTCAACCACACTTTGAGTAGCAAGAATATAGGATTCATTCTGAGAAATGTTAATCTAGGCAAAAGATAATGGGCAGCCAATCAGGGAATGGTGACTATAAGACAGGAGAGTGATTTTTCAGAGCTACGAGCTTGAGTGATAAGCAGTATCTCCAGGTATTAATATGGTTGACAAGAAGAAAGGTGATATTATTAGCAGAAATCGAGGTGTCCGTATTCTCACTGGATTTGACCTGTAAAGCGAGTTCCATTTTGGCATGGTTGAGGCATCAGCATGATCGTAGGTGAAGACCCTTAACCAATAGTTAGAAATAAAGTTTTTAGTGGAGAAGAGAAGTCAGACTTGTACCTCTCAATTTAGTTAGTGTCTAAACATGAAATGTTTAGTGGAATGAAACAAAAATGGTTGAAAAGCAGAGCTTAGAAAACACACACTTTGGAGGTGGGTAATGTAAGAAATGTCACAGAAGAGACAGAGAAGGAGCTATCAGAGGTAGGAGGATAATCACATACAAAGTGCCTAAAAAGAAGAAAGTTTCAATCTGGTGCTTTCAGAAAATACAGAGAACTTGAGAGTACAAAGGATAAGAAATACATGAAATGATTTTATTTGCTAGTTAAGAAATCTTTTTAAAAACAATTTGTGGAGTATTCGGTATCAGATACCAAAGTGTAGGTAAAAAATAGAGATGAGTCAATGAACCTAGCAGGTATAGAGTAATTAAAAAAAAAAAAAAGCAATGAGGAGAAAAAGAGAGACTGACTGAGAGGGTAACAAGGTTGAAGGAAAGATTTCTTTTGTTTTGCTTTCTCTGCAAAGGGCAAGCTTCAGTGCACTGGCTGGGGACTGTACAAATGAGAATGAAGGAAACTGATGGAGAACAGTTCCTGTAAAAAACTGACTAAACGGGATCAAAATCACAAGTGAACATACTCTACCTGAATGAATAGGAACTCTTATTTCAGGAGCAGGATGGAGAGGAGGATGAAGGTAAAGAAAGTGTTCGGAAGCTTCTACATGTTACAACAGGGGGGACCAGGGGAGTGTCAGACAGGTATTTCTGGAGTGCACTTTCTGTTCCTTGGTCAGTCCTTAAAGGTCCTGCATAATTTTGATTTGTCTGTACAGATCATTCTTCTACTCCCTAAAGAAAACATGAAAGGAAGGAAAAGAGGAACCGAGGGGGAAGAGATCACAGTTTAGGGTTGCATGTAAATATAGGGCAAGCCCATCTCCCTGCTCAGCAACCTTTCCACCTTCTTTTGGGAGCAGATGTAGACTTGCCTTTGGGAGACTATCCTTCGCCCATTCTGTGTGATCCTGCTCAAACTATTACTCAGGTGTCCAAGTTTCCAGGTCAATCAAACTTGCCTTTCCAGGAATATTCTAGTAGTATGACACCAGGATAGAGGATGATTAAAGTAAAATCATTCCATTTGTGGGATTTATGGGAGGCTGGCCTTTAATTCCTATCATTGAGCTCCCTGCCCTCATCTTTGTTCCTCCCATGATGTGAAGGTTTAACTCTGAGTCTAATTTTCTTCTTTTTCTTTTCTTTCTAAACATACTTGCTCAAAATTGGTTTTGCAACCACAGAACCTTACCTAATGCAGTACTAAGTACTGGAGGTGACAATTTGACTTACTTGGTAGTTTCTTACAAGCAACAATAAGAGATATTTAATATAGAGAAATAGACTAACTCATTCTTACTAGAAAGATGACTTCAAACCTCCAGGCAGTTAAACGTTCTTCTTGCATGCTTTTCTAGCATTCTGTGTGCATACTTTATATCATATTAAATGATATAAACTCCCCTTCCCCACCAAATTTTAACTCTTCAAAGCTAGACTACCTCTTCATTATATTTCTGTTCCGTGCATTTAATTCTGTGGCAATCATCCAGTAGGTGATCAATAAATATACATTTTTCCACAGTATGAAAGAGATAGTAATAGATCAGATCTTTTTTCTGTATGTTATAAAGAGTTAGTCTCAATACTAAAATCATCACTTTCACTTATATTTGATAACATATAGTTAGTGGTTTGTGAAATGTCCAAAACTCCCTTAAGTGTTTTATTCTTAACCTTGGTGATTAAAATGTTTTTCTCTATTTAAAATCTTCTTTATGCAATGCTCAAATTCTGAGAAAATTTAACAGAACAGACAGCCCTGAAGGAGTGGCAATGCTGACAAATTCAGAATTTTCAAGAAAATTTTAGCGCAATCAATATTCCTGTATCTCAGAAATCTTTAGCTGGTAAAAAGCATATGGTTATTAAAGAAAGGTAACATACATGGTTCAATTTTTCTAAAATAAATAAAAATTGGGGGACAATGTTGATTAATGTGGGCAAGTAGAATGATGAGCCTCCCATGTTAGTTTGCAAAATTTAATGACTCCATGCTCAATTTTGCCTTTCAGTAGTTTTAGAAAATTATGTGATAAAATACAATTTTACCTTTATGGAAATCTATTTAAAATTCACTTTGGAGCTGGTTAAATATCCCCTTATAATGACTATCTGCTAAAGTGTTATGAAACTCACTTTTGATCTGATCATTATTTTTCATCCCAAATCAACTGGACCTGACTTCTTCCTTAGATTATTAAGTATCACGGTAATGACATTATTATATGATTAGATTTACAATTATCTTACATTTTCATCTTTTTATTATTTCACATAATACATAATATATCCAGGGCTTTTACAACACAATACTATCAATGCGTTAATCTACTGATTTATTACTAATAGAGTTAAGATATAAATAAATGCCATCTTTCTGTTTATATCAATAAATGCAGCTTAATTTTTACACGTATTCAAATCCTTTTTGAATATAAAGTTTATATGGAGGGAGGGTTTCCTAAGGAAAGATGCTCCCCTTTGAAAGGAAGAGACAGCATGCATCTATATTTATAAAAATCTAGCTAGACTGTATGGTTAACATAATTGGGCAAGTCAGCTCCAGCCACTGGACAATCATGCTCACATGTACATATGGATGTAGATTTTCTAACTCCAAGTTCATTGTTGTTTCTTTCATGACATTCCAAAAAATATATATAATATATATGTTCTCCAAAACATATATGATACATATAACATACATTATCTAATTTATCTCACTTGTAAAATAGGAAAATGATTAATACCAGCTTCATAGCACTGTTGCAAAGATTAAATGAAATATTTATATAATATGCCTAGACAGAACCTGACACAAACAAGCAATAAATAAGACATTTTTTCCTTATCTTTTCTTTCCTCTACTGTTTTCACGGCCTCTCTCTCTGCCCAGCTATAGTATATGTGAACGTACACACAACACACTAGGACCCAAGCAGGCACATGTGTTTATACTCACACAGATGCAGGGAGTGATACAGAAATCTATGGACATACTGCATATTGTCCGTAACTCTTCAACACACATACAATTTCAAATTGATTAAAAATATGCTTCTCTGGTGGTGCAGTGGTTGAGAATCTGCCTGCCAATGCAGGGGACACGGGTTCGAGCCCTGGTCTGGGAGGATCCCACATGCCGCGGAGCAACTAGGCCCGTGAGCCGCAATTGCTGAGCCTGCACATCTGGAGCGTGTGCTCCGCAACGGGAGAGGCTGCGATAGTGAGTGGCCCCCGCTCGCCGCAACTAGAGAAAGCCCTCGCACAGAAACGAAGACCCAACACAGCCATAAATAAAATAAATAAATAAACTTAGAACAAAAAAAAAACCTGTTTAAAAAAAAAAAAAATGCTTATGTTGCCCATTTCCAAAAGGCCCTGAAAGGACTTTTAAATGTACTTTTAGAAATGACATCTAAGAGAGGAAACAGAACACAAAGGACCATGATTTAAATACTAGATGTGAGGAAGACAGAGTTATATTTTTTCATGAAAATTTATGAGATGAATTACTTATTCTTGCTCAAAGCAAAGGTCAACTAACTTCAACAGGGCATGGACAGTGGGAATGATTACAAATAGAATTGATGTTGTCATAAAACTTGCATCTGTTCAAGCACATGTAAAAAAATTAAATTATTGAATCAGTAGTACTTTACATAATGAAAAAGAATCTTAGCTTGAGATTGTATGGGGGAGGTTTTATGAAGAGACTGCCTTATCCATAAAAGAATACAATATGTGGTTTTAGATGATTTTAAAAAAAAAATAAATGATTTTCTAAAATAGTAATTTAAATCAGAATTCCTATCATGAGGTTCACAGAATTAAGGGGTACTTAAATGGATTTCGTGGAGAGTGTTCACTGTAGAAAGTTTATGCATAATTTATAAATATATACAGTTATCCATGGAGATGGTTTACAGCTATAATCTAAGAAATTATTTAAAGGGCATTATATTTTTTAAAAGAAATTAATTCACATAGCTATGTTGTTGTTAAGACAAGGATTAACAAACAAGGGAGAAAATCTGAAAAAGAAATTAATATCTGTTGTATACAATGTCAAGAACTTCTAGTAGAAAAGAGAAATTCTAATTTTTGTAGTGTGTCACCTTCTTATTTTACTAAGCATCTTCATAATGTTTCAGTTTGTTATGCTTAAACCCAAAAAGTATAAGGTCTGTTTAGGTATCTAAGAGCCTAGCAACAAGAAGATTGTTATAAGCCATTTGTTACTTTGCTTGTAAAACAAACTCCTTTATATAGAAATGGAAAAACAAAACTGTTCTGTTATGAACCTTTTATGTTTCTGGCATTCCACTTGTTTCTGGATGAATTATTGTTTAAATGTAAATTTTTACCTAATAAGATTTATTTTTGCATGCTTAACCTTTTGAAACATACAGAAAATATGTATACATATATTTAACTGTTATCCTTATATTAATACGATTATTCTGAGCACACTGGAGTCAAATATATATAATTATATGATCATACAATAGTATGTACTGAATAATACCTATATAAGAAAAACACTCTTCTAGGTTTACATATGTGAATAGCTTTAAAATCAAACAAACCTGAAAATATATGTATGTGTGTATCTTAATTTATATAACATATAGTTCACCATGTACATTCAAAGAGAAGTTGGGGAAAAGCAAACGTTGAAAGAGATATACTAGACATAGGAGAATGCTCTCAGTTCCTCCAACTCTTTTTTTGTCCAACCATCTCTTACTTTTTTTCCTTATATCAATGAGTTCAATAATCCCACTCAGCTCATTATCATTAATCTACTGCTTTCACGGCAGAACTTTTCATACTAATTCTTATTCTTTCCCAATCACTGGCTTCCACATAAAATAAGCATATTATGAAGAGTGAAAGGGAAAAATACTCCTCCCAAGGTCAAAAGAATAAAGGATAAAAAGTCATTTGTTCAACCAACGCACCTGAAGCAATTCTCTTTAACTAGGTAGTTCACAAATCTAAGTATAACATATTGAGAATTGTATTTTCTTTATCTGAAAGGAAACTTGTCAACAGAAGACAAATAATCTTTATGGGGCCTAGAAAATGAGATTCAGTAGGAAGAATGTATCAGAGCATCTGAAATAGAATAACAAAACTGAGATTACAAACACCTTAATCTTATCCCCTTTCTATCTTCACTATTTTTTTTCCTAATCTGGACTAAAAGATCATTTACTTCAAATCCACTCATTATGAAAATTCTTAATTTTTCCCTCTTACGTTTCTACTGAAATTTTAGTTTTTAATTTCAAACTTAGCAGTATGGCATTTAAAATAGTGATTTGGCAAACCGATCCTCTCGCACCCCCTCACCCTGCTAAAATATATTAAGTCTCTGTATTAACTACAACATACAAAAAGTTTAATGCATTATTGGGTTCATTAGAACGTGAAGGAAATTGCCAAATTGTAAAACAACAAATATGAAGTTTAACTTCTAGCAGAGGTAAGAGACAAGGAAAATATAAAACATAAAGTGTTTTACCTTAAACTATCAGCAATCGGAGATCAGTATGCTATCTACAGGTCCCCCAGGTATCTGAAGAAGCTGAAGCTTGCGGCATGAACTTCAGAACCCGTAGCAAGGTCCTAGAAATGTTTATCCAATTGACTTATGATATGGTACAGGCATCAAGGTTTTTCAAAACTCCACCAGGTATTTCTCTACTGTGCAGCTAAGGCTGAGAACTACTCAGTAGAGCAAAAGGGTCCTTCGAGTGTGGTCCCTGGACCTGCAGCACCAACATCACCTGGGAGCTTGTGAGAAACACCCATTTCAGCCTTTCACACCAGCCCTACTGAATAAGAAACTCTGGGGGTGGGGTCCAGCAATTTGTGATTTACTAAGCCCTCCAGATGATTTTGACGCTGCTCTAATTTGAGAATCACTTTATCAGGGGATCAAAGAAGGTTTTTCCAAAAGAAGTTTTATCTATTTCGGGACTTCAGGTTTTAAGTAGGAGTGAAGAGGGAAAATGACGTAGGTCTGCATCTCTGACTCCTCAACCCCAAAGTTAAATTGTTCACGATGTGCTGAGATGCTGCATTTCTAATAAGCTGACAACTGATGTCCATGACACTGACTATGAGAACAGTCTTTTAATAGTGTGTGGAGAGCACTTCAGGGAGATGAGCACCGAGGATGAGAAAGTTTGGAGAAATACATTAAATGTCAGGTAGAGAGTTATGAGATGAGGCTAAAAAATAAAAAGTAAAATTACACAAAGCCTTGTAAGGAACACCAAAGTTGTGAATTTTATCCTAAGTTATAGTAAGTCATCAATAGATTTAAGCAGTGTAGGGATGTGATTAGATTTGCATTTAAAATAATCACTCCAGCCACTGAATTGAGAATAAACTGCAAGGAAAGAAAAAGTGAAAGTTAGAAGATTAACAGGAGGGTATTAGAGTCATTCACGTTAAGTGTGGTGATTTTTTTGAAATATAGATACGGTGGCAAGATAAGCAAATGTAGACATGTTTGAGACATATTCCGGAGGAAGAACCAAAATCAATAATTATTGATATGTTAGATATTAGGTAAAGACAAAAGGAGATATGAATAATACATATATAATGAAATATATTAAATGTGAAAGTATAAAATATACAAAATATGTAAAGTAGGTACCTACTAGATAGCCAAGTGGGAATAATGAGTTAATAGTTGTCTATACATGTCTGGAGCTCTGAAGAGAAGTTTGAGTTCAAGATCAAACGTGGGTGTCACTTGTATGTAGATATTTTTAAAAATACATTGAAGCTGTGGGGAGAGTACACAAAGAGAAGCTGGCATACAACTGAGCCTGAATAAAGTCTAAAATTAAAAGATTTTCTAGAGGAAGAGTGGCCAACAAAGGAGGCTTAAGAAAAGAAGCCAAAGAGTTAGGAAGAACTCCCAGAAGACTATCAGGTTATAAAGGCAAGAAAAGAAAGTGTCTAGAATAATGTGAGACCAACACTGTGATAAGTTGTTGAGATGTCAAATAAATTTAGGACTTGGAAGCACACATTTGATTTAACAATGAAGATAATGTGCAGGAGCAAGTCCAATGGAAACTTCAGGGTAGAAATCAGATTTTTTTCAACTGCAGTAAGAAGAGAAGTAGAGAAAACCCTTGTGAACAATTCTTGTCAAAGTTAGTGCTTCTCAATCTCTTTTGCAAGCTCAATTCTCTTTTAATTTCTTAAATGTTGGGATTCCTCTCTTTGAATTTCATTCTACACACTTTTCATAAGTTATCTGAACTATATCTTTTCCTTTAAACAAAACTTTGACCTCAGAGCTATTTCGTTATATTCACCTAACTTCTTTCTGGAAATGGATTTCTATTTTGAAATTCTCAGTGCTACTTCAACCCCGAGTCCTCACCCCAAATAAACATACACATTCTTGATCATCCTCCTTTCTTCTGTGATTGGCAACAGCTTCAGTGAAGTTGCTCAAGTCAGAAACTTGGGAGTTATCTTTGACTTTCTAGTCTTTTCCATGACTAAATACAAACATTCAGATGTCCTGTTGATTTGTGTCTCTCTTACCACTCTACCAAGGATTCTATTCCTATGCCAGTCTTTTTTTTTTCAACCTATATGATTTTTTTTTCAATCTTTCTTTTCAATCTTTCTTTTCTCAATCTACCTCAATTTTGTTTTTCCAGTCTACAGCCCTCTTCCTCTCACAATTTATTCTCCAAATTAAATGCATTACTTGAATCAAATTTGATCATCTACTTCCCTTTCTTGAAATATGTTGGAGGTTCCTCACTGCAACCAGGAGGAAATCCACAACTCCCTAGCAAAATGAACAATTTTTAAAACATCACTCCCCCTTGACAATCTAGTCAGACTATATCCTACCACTTCTACTGCCATACAAAATTCTTAAACCATAAAGCATCCAGTTTCCCAAAGTACTGTATTATTTCTTTCTGTTTTTACATGAATTCTTTCCTTTATGCTCAAAACTCTTTTGGCCACACTATCTGAAATTAACTAACTCCTACTCATCTTTCAAAACTCAGTACAGGTATAATTCCCCATATTAACTGAGCTTTTGGCCCATCTCCCTTTCCCAACCCCTGCTGGCTAGGCATCCTCCCTAGGCTTGTACTGTTTCTATTATACCACTTCTTGAAAATTGTAATTGTGTGTTAACTTGTTTGTCCCCTTGACCAAACTGTGAGCTCCTTTTCTTTGAAGCACTAGTACTTGTCATATAGGAGTAATTCTATTAATGCTTGTTAAGGAAATGGGTGAATACTACATGTGACAAAAATGGTTGCTTTGCTATTGTATTAAGAGTCAAAAAGAATGTTGCTGGGATTAGAGAATTATAAAGTTACATAGACCTTAAAAACTGTTTAACATATACTTTGTTGTAAAAGTGGGGTGAAATTATTAAGCCATATAGAATGGCTTAAAACAAAAAATGGGGCTTCCCTGGTGGCGCAGTGGTTGAGAGTCTGCCTGCTAATGCAGGGGACAGGGGTTCGAGCCCTGGTCTGGGAGGATCCCACATGCCGCGGAGCAACTGGGCCCGTGAGCCACAACTACTGAGCCTGCGCATCTGGAGCCTGTGCTCCGCAACAAGAGAGGCCACGATAGTGAGAGGCCCACGCACCGCGATGAAGAGTGGCCCCCGCTTGCCGCAGCTAGAGGAAGCCCTCGCACAGAAATGAAGACCCAACACAGCCAAAAAAAAAAAAATTAATTAATTAATTAATTAAAGGTGCTAATAATTAAAAAAAAAAAAGATAGTTGGAGACAGATGATCCAAAATCCAACTGCAATGTAATAGTTAATGTCCTTGGGAAACCATTTAACCTGTTTGTCAGTTAAGAGATTTAATAACCTCATAGGATGGTGTTATAGACTGAATGTGTCCTCCTCAAATTCATATCTTGAAGACCTAACCCCACCTCTAGTGTGATGATATTCAGAGGTGGGGCCTTTGGGAGGCAATTAGGTATAGATGAGGTCATGAGGGTGAGGCCCTATCATGGGATCAGTGTACTTATAAGAAGAGGAAGAGACCAAAGCGCTCTCTCTCTCTCTCCACCATTAGAGGATACAAGAAGGTGGCTGTCTTCAAGGCAGGAAGGGAGCCCTCACCAAGAACTGAATGTTTGCACCCAGATCATGTAACTTCCCAGCCTCTAGAACAGTGAGAAATATTTATTGTTTATGCTACCCAGGTTCTGAGATTCTGATATAGCAGCCTGAATGAATTGACACAATGGTCAAGCTCATAGGATAGTCAGGCTTTTAAATAAGATACTGCATAAGAAAATGATTTATGTTCTCCATTGCTTTTTATCAAATATTGGTTATAATTTTGAAGACCCAGGTCATGAAGCTATTGAAGAGGCAGAACCAAGACCAGAAATCTAGGTTCTATAGGTTTGGTTTGGGCATAGCACTGCTTAGATCTCCTAGGTTTCCAGTGGGGCCATGTGGGCCTAGAGTGGTCACAATTCATATGCTTTGGCTGTAACTGGCCTTTTCCATTTTCCCAATGTACTATACAAATTATAACACTTCCTAGCTGTGCAGTGACTGCATCAAAGTTAGATATCACTAGCTTACAAAACCAGTCCACCTCCCCCAGCCCCACTGCCCACCGATGGTCTGTCCTGGTTGCCAGGCACTGACTGCTTTTAAAGTAGAACACTAACAGGGCTCTGGGCAGGCAGCTGTAACCCTGAAGCTACTGGCCAGAGGCAGAGCTTCAGTGCCCTTTGGAGCCAAGGAGGGCCTGTTTATGGTCATGAAAATGTCTTTCCAACTACTCCTGTGGCAGCTGCATGGTGCTTTGATGGTATTATGTGAATTATGGATACAAGGCTTAAGTCTCTTTGAGCATCCCTTGAAATTTTTGGTTTATGCTGCTTTGATTGTTTGTACAGTAAAAAGTTGATGCACTTTGAGGGAAAATGACCTAGCCAAAGGATCTGCTGCCTAAAGGATAGAGTATCTTAAAGTCAGTAGGAGGAAAAAAACTCATTACATACACCTTTAATGCCCTTGAGCCATCTGCAGTGGAGGCCAGTCCTCTGATGCTGCAAACTCTGTGTTTGGCAGAATTTAATATTGATGTGAACAGGTCTAACTTTTCACTGGGGGATAGAGTCAACCTTCTTGACTGAGAACAGAAAAGCCAGTTCTATAAAATTTTACTTCATGGAGTGATGATGGCTTATCTTGAAGGACAGTCAAGGTCACTCAAAGCCATCAAAACCACTCCATTCCAAAGTGATTGAGTCCAAAAACATCTTAAAAACATCTTAGAAGACTGTAGAACATCAGAGGGAAACATTTAATATTATTCATGTGAACATTCAGCTTCAGGAAAATCTAAAGCTGCTTGTCCAAGAATATGTCAGCTGGAAGGAAAGCGTGCAGGAGCTGAAGGGACAAAAAGGGATGCTTTAAAACCTCAACACCCAATGAGAACAGAAGGGTGGTGATAAAGATAGCCAGTTAAAATATCTGACTGAAACTGTGCTCAGATGACATTCACAGATGATGCATATGATCATGAATATACAGGTAATAACCATATAAGTATTTGCTGTTACAAATACTATAAGCAGAAGGCATATCTGAAGGTGGACATTTCTTAATTTGATTTTAGGTCATTAGAGTTTAATCATTTAGAAAGAACTACTAGAAGCTCCATTGAAGAAGCAGGTATGAGATGTGTGTCATCTGGAGGAGAGTAATACCTGTAATGTGGAAAAAGTGATCACTCTAAGAGAGATATTAAAACTAAGGTTGGCAAAGCTCAAGTGATAACAAGATGTATCAACAAATATAATTCAAAATGTGTTAAGACCCATGTCCAGTAACTTTAAGAAACATGATTGCTTTCACAGAAGTGCAAAATTGGATAGAGACTGAGAGATTAAAATAATTGCCATTGCCACTCATGTGTAGGATACTTGACACTTTTCAAAGAATTTCAAATACAGTGATTTATGTAGCAAAATCTTTCCAAAACCGAAATTAGTTTTGCCTCCTCACGACTCTGATGTCCACATAGTAAAAGACTAAATTTGTTAAAAGACTGAGTACTGTTATAGTAAAGTTGATTACCATCACACCTATATGCTGTGATTTAATTAGTATCACTCAATATCTGGTAAAGATTTTATGAAGCCTTTGTTAAAATTCAAAATCTGCTGCCAAGTAGTAACATATTATAGGGGCCCAAATTTTTAGGGGATGTGAAAGTGAGCTGCCAATTAATTCCATTTATCCAAAAATTAATATGCATTCTATCTGTACCAGAGAGGCTACATGAATAAGACAGCTTCTCAGCTTTTAATTAGAAGCTCTTATCTTCTAACAACATTCCAGTGCCTGTACAAGAAATATTATTGTAACATCATAGACCAAAGTAATTGCATAAAAATACATGGGCTCTTAGAGAAGAGAAAGATAAATATACCCATGCGTGCAGCACAGCAGATGTTAAGATGAAGTTTTGGTTGTATCTGAGGCATGGAGACTTTGCTTAGGTAAAAAAAAGGGAGAAAAGGCTTTTCATGGAAAAAAAAATACAAAAGGCAAATGAGCAGAGAACAAAGTTAAACATTCTTGCAGCCTTCCTTCTTGTCTCTCTCTTTCTAGCTTCCTCTAATTCAACCTTCACAATTCCATTGCAAAAGGAATGAAATCTCTAATCTGAAGCATGCCAATCATATGCTAACATGGGCTATCAAAGGCCCAAATCTGAATGTGTGAGTCTCTTAGTTTTCTAGTTTCATGGTTGAAATTTCCTATTTCTCAATGTATTGTCTTATTAAATATTTTGCTTCATTTTTTTAAGCAAAGATGGCATAAGAAACATTAAAAAATTCTTAGTCTGTTTCAATGCCTCCAAAAGTTAGTTCCCAAACTTTGAAAATTGCTGACACTCCTTTTTTTCTTTCTAACTATATTATTTCTGAAGCTTTTTGGAAATGTTCCAAGAAGACATGTGTGGAATGCTGCTTTGACCCACTTAAAGAGTTATTTATCCTGTGACATCTTTGGGATGGATAAAATAAATAATGTTGCCTAGTATTGGAGACATTTTCTTATACAACCAACTGTAATATAAAGTAGAATACCTTAAAAGTGAGAATTGGGGAGCAAAAGAACATGAGGAGAAAGAAATGGAGAGATTAATTCCAACCAAGGAAGACTGAGAAAGACTACAGGAAAGTGTCTACAAGGATGGGGAGGGATTATGAATGTATTTTCTGAGACTAGCTATTATTCACCTAACAATGGTCCTGATACTCTTTCCTTACATTACATATTGACATATATTGTGTTTTGTAAGCTCCTCTTTTTTACATGAGACTGTTATGATTTATTACCATGCCTATTTCTATATATTACAGATTTTATACCTGTCCCAAAATATTGTATCTATAAAATGCCTAAAATATATAATTTGACAATAAGGCAAATAGTCTCATTTATAGAGTTATACATGAATAGGTGAATATAACATACAGTGAAATTTCAAAATTAAGCTCACACTTTATAGTTGCACAGAATCTGTTAAAGTGTAGAATCTGTTATATTGTACATGTAAAATTTAAATGCACTGTTTTGAAACCCTTACACAGCTTCTAAATCGTTATTATATTATTCAAACAATTTTGGTAAGAATTAAATCAACATCCAGTCAATCCTGGCACCCATATCCCTGTATCCATCAGCATCCCCAACTGCTGTGATAGGCATTAGTTTCCCTTCCATCTGCAAAGTTCTCCACGATGTAACTAAGAAGGTCTCCAGGAGGTTCCTGTGATCTCACGAGGATGGGATCTTCGTGAGGGACCCTTACATGAGACATGGTAGTTTAGTTTTAGACAAAGTTGATGGCAGATGGTGAACATGCAAAAAGGAATTGAGTGGTTTCCTAAATTGTTAAGCACCCCCTGTTAAAAGATAAGCTGAGGCACATTTAAATTTTCAAGGGTTTATTTGAGCATACATCAGTTTGAATTCAGCAGGATGAAACCCAATGTAGTTAAGACTGCTCTACCGACAGGAATTAGGGGAGACCTTTTTAGAGAGAAGATGAGGAAGGGAAGCAAGGACATTGATTGGCTAAATCTTAAGACAGTTGCCTTAAATGGGAAAGCCTAGTTGGCTATTTGCGATGGGTTGTTCTTGGGTTTCATCTCCTCAGAGCTGAGTGCATTGACTCTGACTTAGATTTTGGTTTGCTTACATAGGCTACGGAGGCACGAGAGCCACCTCAGTCTAATGGCCTTCCTGTTTAATTACATTAACACCCCTCTCCACCAATACCTCTGCACACATGCACACCCCTTCCAGAAGATGTTACTAAAACAGCAAAGAGAGAGAGAGGGAAGGGGGGGTGGAGAGAGAGAGACAGAGAGAGGGAGGGAAAGTCAAACCCTCAGGAAATTTGTTTCACTATTTTAAGCCAAAACTACCTGATTTTCTTCTTTAATGACTGGTTTTATGACCAAATGTCCCAAAGATGCCATTTCCATTTTCTTAAAGTAACCTGCATTTTCATTACTTCAGGGTTTTCAACTCCAACCTCTCTGTAGATCATCTCCACATTAGTACCGTGCACATCCTTAGCCAATTTTTATCATCTCCTCATCTCCTCATATGTGACTACAGCTCTTTTCATGATGATTCCTGCCACCTGCTGGGTGCACAGCTGAATGTTGTTGCCGCAGATTGTACCGTGGTCCCTTCATCCTTAACAAGGAGCTTCTCTTGAGAAGGAACATTTAGGTGGGCTAAAATTCTAGGCATAAGGAAATGTCCCAGTTCATATCTCAATCAATAATCTTTATTCTTACATCAAAAGCCAAGAAAGAACCTAACTACGTAATGCCAAAGTTTCAATGTGGACATTGTTTCTGGGATTAATTTCTTTTTGTGGAAAAATCACTGATGTTGATTCAGTATTTCTTTGGTATTTTGTCTGGGATTGCACTGAGTTATAGATCAACAGGCAGGGAAGCTGGATGAAACCTGACATCTTTACAAATGTGTCTTCACATTTAGGAATAGCGAATACGTTTCCACTTGCTCAGATCTATTATATAATTTAGTAAAATACTGTAAATTTCTTCATAAAATCAGTGCACCTTTACCGATAGGTCTATTTCTAGGTATTTTATAGTTTTTTTTCTTTCAGTTACATTATCTAATTGCCTATAGCTGGTTTATATGAAAACTGTTGATTCTGACAGAATGATTTTATACCTGGGTCATGACTCTCTTGTTTGGCAGTGTAGTAGAGAGATTTTTTTAAAAATACGTTTTTCATCCTTTTAGGATATTTTAAGCAGACTAGAGTTATATGCCTTTATTCACTCAATCTGCCATCATGATCCAGTTTCTTGAATAATATTTTTAAATTTGGGGGAGGAAACTAATTTGGGTATTCACAGCCCTACAGTCCATTAAGGACAACATAACTCATTTGTAACCTAGTAACCATTTTTGTTACTAAATCACACACTGTGGTGCTAGCTGACTAAGTAACTGCTCCAATATGCCCACCTGAAAGAGGTCACTGGAAATCTCAGTAATTTAAACATTTTAGGACTATTCTTCCACAATCCTTGCTGTCAAAAGAAATGAAAAGCTCCAAACTTTAGATTTTTATCACTGAAAGTAAAAAAGAATGCAAATATAAACTTGTTTATATTGTAATTTGAGAAAATTTAATCTATAAATATTACTTTATTTAATAGAGCAAATCTAGCCAAGGAGGGAAAATGACAATGACAATTGTGATTTTCCTCCAAAACTTCAATTGATACTGACTAGTGTGATACTATTGTCACTGTCACACAGCATTGTCTTTTTATTCATTCTAAAGTTGATGTGAATACTGTATGCTTAGTACTGTGAATCCACTTATCTTCTCTACCCAGATTTTGAAAGTTATAATAACAAATACTTCTTTTGCTGTCAAATCAAATCAAATATAAGGCATTGGTAAATTTTTCATTACCCAGGATCTCAGGCAGAAGGGCTCAGGACAAACACCAGACAACATGATATCCCAACTTAAAGATTTATTATATGTTTTAATTCCACACACTCACTTTCACATCTGACAATCCCATTCTTAGAGGTGATAGTTATTTTAGGGGTTGTATGGTTGGTCTAATGTGTGTTCCAGTTTAGAAATTATTTTTTTAGGTTCTTTCTTTCTTGCATTTTTCTTTGGCATAACTCTACTTATATTCATTTTCTCTTTCCTTTTATTCTTGAATTTTTATCCTATTTTGAAAATGGCCTTGTGTTTCACTTGTTTTGACGATTAGTGTGCATGCAGGTTAACTGCTTGTTTGTATTTGTTTTCTGTTTTAAATATTTATTTATTTGTTTGGCTGTGTCAGGTCTCAGTTGCGGTACATGGGATCTTCCTTGCGGCTCACGGGCTTCTCTCTAGTTGTGGTGCACAGGCTCCAGAGTGCGTGGGCTCAGTAGTTGCGGCACACAGGCTCTCTAGTTGTGGCACACGGGATTTAGAGCACACGGGATCTAGAGCGCATGGGCTCAGTAGTTGCGGCACGTGGGCTTAGCTGCCCTGTGGCATGTGGGATCTTAGTTCCCCAACCAGGGATCGAACCCACATCCCCTGCATTGGAAGGCGGATTCTTAACCAGTGGACCACCAGGGAAGTCCCAACTGCTTGTTTTTTACATAATAAAGTTTTATTGAACAGAATATTGACTTTATTTCCATATCTCTCCTTCCATTTTTCACCCAAGCACTTCCTGCTGGTAACCACTAGATAGTTCAGTAAGCAAAACTTTTCTAATTTAAAAACACACAATTTGGAATTCTAGTCAATGGTCCTGTCTCTCAAAGAGTTGTGCTCACTAACTTGATGAAAATATACCTTTCTTATTAACCTATATATCTCCAACGTGGCAGTCACGGAGATGTGCCATGATGATGCAAGGATAGACTCCCTGTCCGGCTCTGGAGAGTGTGGTTCAGATGACAGCTTCCACTTGTTAAGTCTTTCTCATTCACCACAAATTTTGAGCCAAGGCCACTCTCTGGATGCAGCAGATAGTTGAGTAAACAAGGTGGTACAAAGGTTGTGTCATTTCTGCTTAACAAAGGACTCTTCTAACAGGCAACCTTTCATTCAGACCTCTCTGTTGGATTGGCAAAATTTAATAAATCCAAAACCTGGCCTGAAAGTTTCTCCTGCAGAATCCTGCTTCTTCCCCCCATCTTTATTTTACAGGTGTTCCTCCACAATAAACCTTTGTAGACTTTCTGAGTAGATCCTCAGCATATACTTCTCAGAGGATCCAAATTGCATAACATGAAAACACATTAGTGCAGGCTGCTGAATTATGACATTTATCCACTGGGTAAAAACACTTCTGCTCTTAGCCTTGATATCATGTGGGATGATATATTTATGAGTCCTTTATAATCATAGTCTCACCAACCATACAACCATTTGTCTAGAATTGTGAAAAAATACTTGCCAATATGAATAGTGTGTGACAAAGTCTATAATCATCAATAATCATCAGTTTGGTTTATTATTAAGTATGTAATGGTTTACATATTTTTATGAGGTACTTCAGACCCTCAAACGTGAGAAATAAATTATACATCCATATTATAAGTTCCCCTATTGCTACAATTTCAGAAATGAATATGGCACTTTCCAGTTTGAAAAGAGCTGTTTTCAATGTCATTCTTCACTTTAGCTGCAGAAGTGTAGAGGACATCCTATTTTACCTTAAAATAACAGCAGCAACAACAGCAAAAGCACAGCATTGCTTTTTTCAAAGATAAAATTACTTTAACATTTTATGTTTTGAATAAAATGATTTATTCTGGGGTAGAGAGTACATGTTTACCTTAAAAAGCACAAGTTTTTCATCATGATCCTAGCAAATCCAGATGTAACTCATTCAAAATATAATGAAACATCTCCCTGTGCCCCTTTAGAACACGTTAATGTTTATGGAATTCCTTGTAAGTAGATGTAGGCGTAGGTGTGCATGTGGGGGGGGGGGTGTATACATATAAAATAAGACAGTACTAGTAGCAAGGCTAATAAATGCTCCTACAATTATTTCAAGTGGTGGTTTTCATTTTCCATCTTATTTTCAACAAATATACAAAATCTCACAGATGCTAATGTATACTCTATTTTATTATTTAGGATTCTGTTGGTTTCAAGTGATAGAAATGCAGGTAAAATGATCTTAGGCAAGATGTGGACTACGGCTACCAGAACCAAGAACTTGTGACCCAGTTGTGCTCTCTGCCCCTCCTTCTGTGTCTCTCTCTCTCTCCATTGCTCATTTTGCCTCTCTTGGCCTACTTGTTTTTTTCATAAATTCACATTGGATTGGGGGTGGGTGGTATATTTGTCCTTGAGAATCAGTTACCTTACTAAAATCCAAAGGCAATTGTTTGACAACTGTTTGATATGCTAGGGAGTGATGGAGCAAGATTTGATTGCCAAATAAGCATGCTCTAGAGCTCCTGGTGTTAACATGTGCTCTATACCCATTCCACAGCTAACATGTATCAAAAATTTTTTATTCTTCCTTTCAGTAGGTGGAAGATTTAGTCTAATTCAACCAATATTAATAACAATCTACCATATTGCAGACACTGCATTAAGCACAGGAAATATGTGGATAAATATAGTATAGACCTTTCCCTGAGGTAGTATATAATACAAAAAGGAAGAAAAAATGTAAAAATAAAATAATGAAAATATAAATATATATGATATTTGCTATAAGAAATTTGTATGTAAAACTTTACGTTAGTAAACTTGATTATCTTTAGGAAAAAAGGGTAGAAATTTGGGAGCAAGGAGAGATTCTACATTGGAGGTGATGCCTGATGAACATTTGGAAGAATTGATGTGTTTAACAGTTGAATTTTATAAATAAGAACATAAAGTGCGAAGGCATAGAGTCACAGAATAACACAGCACTTTGAATAATTGTAACTGTTTCAGATAAATGGAGAAAAAAGCACATGAGTAAGCTTAATAGACAGAGTTAGATGGAGAGCCAAAGCCAGAAAAAGAAAGATCTTAGAGGTTATGAAAAGAATATTGGAATTTATTCTAACATAATTTAAAAATTTTAAACAGGAGTTGGGTGAGCTAGGGGCAGTGAAAAAAATGTTTTTAATTTTCATTTTAAAGAGATCTTCCTGGCAACAGTATGGAGAAAAGATTCATGAGTAATTGACTGTTGGCCATTAAATGAGATCGGGGGCAAGAAGTATAATTTCTTGAACCAAATCAGTGACACTCAAGATTGAAGACTAATGATAGAAACCTGAGCATCGTTTACAGCATGATTTCTAAGAAAAATGCTTTAGAACAGACCTTAACTAAAACAAACAAAACAAAACCGAAACACTTGTCTCTTAATTGTGGTTTAGTGATGGTTTGTATTCATCACATATACATACCACTTAGTTGTCATAAGTAAATATATAATTTGATTCAAAACACAGAAAAAGAAAATAGAACTGAGTGATAGTAACATATATTAACACCACTATCCATGTCTATTAAATTTTTATAGGCCTATCATCAAAAGAATAGAAGACATTATGAGAAAACCTTCTGATCAGTTCGAAAATCATGTATTTGACTTTTCAATGCTCTCCATTATTTGGCAGCACTCCCATATATTAAAAACCATTTCCAACTCACACTCCGCAGCCACACTCGAAAACGGCCACTCCCTTCTCCCTCTTAAATGCTCTATTTTCTTCCTGACTCCATACATTTAATTGTATTTTCTCCCATCATGACATGCCTTTCATTCTTCTGTCAACACAACTATATCCTCCCAAATTCTCAAGGCCTGGCTTGAGCCTTATTACTGTAACAGCCCATGCTAATCATTTCCTTCCCTTATTTCCTAGGAGTGAAGGAGTAAGATACAATTTAGCTTTTATATTTATCTCCCTCCTTAGACACAGCGCCTTGATGGAAGGACTAAGTCTTAAAAGGCTTTTTTATACTTCACATAGCACAGTACTAAAGGCATAGTAAAATTTTGCTAAATAACTTTTCAGTGATTCATGCTGGTGATATCAGAATGGATTGGCATCATTTTGCTTGTTCAAGGAAAAATCCTAATTAAACATCAATGGTAGAAGTTTTTAAGTGGATGTTCAATCAATGTTGCATACTCCCTGAGTTTGTGCTACTTCTATTAGAACAGAATGACCAGATGAGAGATCGAGCTGGATTTTTTCCTTGGCCCCATTCCACGATAACCTCAGGCAGTCTAATTAATTTTTAATTTTCTTTCTTGGTCAATTCAAGTACAGGGATGTTGTAAAGACAAATAACTGAGAATTAGAGAAGGAAATACTTCCGTTTGATTGCTAACACAATTTTGTTAAAATATACCATATAAAATCTATGTTACAGAACATTATATAAAAATAAAATGATAGAAGATTCTTAATAGCTAAAGCCCTTTAAAATTTCATCTTAAGGACATAATATGCATAAATTGTACATTTTACAACAGATTCTGACACATTTTATTCATTCTACACATAATGCAAATTTTTGCAGGAGCCAGTTATTGGAAATGAATGAATTTAGTGATATGCCTCATAGTAGTTATTGGTTCAGTTGAACTACTGAATTAATACTAACTTTAAGTTTTAGACTGAAACTTCAGCTCGTTATCTACAGAATTTTTTTTTTTTTTTTACATGAAAGATGGAGACAATTTTAAATGAAAAATTTAATCTAAATGTGCTAGGGAAAAATCTAAGAGGATTGAAAAACTCCCACAGAATGTAAACAAACTATTTTTACCCACGTCACACCCTAAACAAGAAGTGCTTTCTAACTTTAGAAACTGTGAACGACTCATTTAAGGTGGATGTTTTTCATAATTTTTAAAAACAACTATAAAAATTATTTGACAATTTCAGAGGATTTGGGGGCAAAATGTAACTGTAGAGCTTAAAAGACTTGAATTATCTTTGCTGGTGAACAATTTTGTTTAAAACGTAAAAATCAGTAAAGTATATAAAACTAATGAATTCCACTGGAGAATGTTAGCCAGAAAAATAACTAGAGCAAAAGGTATTTGAGAAACTGAGAGGGAGAAAGACAGACAGACAGACAGACAGATAGATAGGTGTAAGGTTAGTCCAAAGTAGGAACCTACTCTAATAGTTGCTGGGGATCTGTGAATGGAATATTCTTCTTTCTGACAAAGGCATGGAGAGGAGCGTGTGGTAGCCCACTCAGCCATATTCCACATATCAGAGAAATTCAGAACTGAAATATCTGTGTCCACCTTCTGCTTAATGGTACCGATAGCAGAGAATTCACAAATATTTCTATTATTCTCCTATCTTTTTATCTCAGACAAGTTTGATCTCTTTTCTCCCTTCCATTTCCCCCCACCAGATACTGAAATACACATTAAGATAATAAAAACAAGCTTCTGTTGACTTACTCTCATAATAGTCAAGAAACACAATATAGGGGCTTCCCTGGTAGCGCAGTGGTTGAGAATCTGCCTGCCAATGCAGGGGACACGGGTTCGAGCCCTGGTCTGGGAAGATCCCACATGCCGCGGAGCAACTAAGCCCGTGCGCCACAACTACTGAGCCTGCGCGTCTGGAGCCTGTGCTCCACAACAAGAGAGGCCGCGATAGTGAGAGGCCCGCGCACCGCGATGAAGAGTGGCCCCCGCTCGCTGAAACTGGAGAAAGTCCTCGCACAGAAACGAAGACCCAACACAGCCAAAAATAAATAAATAAATTAATTAATTAAAAAACAAAAAACAAAAAAAACCCCACAATATAACAAGCCTGCTCTTAGATGATAAGCAACAATTAGAATGTGAACAAGTAAAAAAAAAATGAGCTCCTAACTTGAGGCTTTAGAAAATTTTATTTGAAGGATCTTTGATTTATTGTGTTTGTATGTGTAGTTAACTGAATCAAGCTACATGTAATAGTGCTGTTTTCACAGTGAGAACTAAAATATCTGTGATAATAAATTACCCATTCGTAGCTCTTTTTAATATAGAAGACGAAACTAAAATCATAGGTTCTCAAGAGAGCTCTTTTGATAAAAAAAATTAATATATCCTCTATCTTTGATGGCTGGAAATAAAAGATTCTGTCTTTTCCCATTTACCTTCAGGGGTTTTTGTTGTTGTTACTACTTGGGGTGTTTTTGTTTTTTAGTCTTGAATTATTTAGCCATAATCAAATCTCAGACGTGGAAGTGACTTGAGTATCATCCACTCCTTTCTACCATCCATTGCCTGAATTCTACCTATAACCTGACTGAGAGACAGTTATTTATTCTTTACCCAAAGATTTCCTTGTGGTGAGGGTCAGGCCCCTTTCTCTGGGAAAGCATGGACTAAATTAAATTGACCCTGCTGAAATGGAAGTAAATTTTTAGTATCCATCTTATAAATGCAATGTATGGTATCCTTTATTTGAGCATATATTTTTATCAAAGAACATAAAATTTCATGCTTTTAGCATATTCACCATACATTTGCATCATTCAAAGAATGTGATGTATTTTGTTCTCACAATAATACTGTTATTCTGGGCATTTTCTTATTATGCATTGTCAACTATTTTTTTAACTTAAATACAAGAGTTTCCATTAATTTTTGTAAAACACTAGCTCTTTATTTTGACTTGTTTTCCATGTGTCAAAATTATTTTGATTGTTCATTCCTCACCAGAACTTTCACTGTCCTGTCCTGCATTATGCCATTTGTAAAAGAATTAACAAAAACTCTGATAACAACTGTGCAAGGAACAGATGATGCCGGAATCAAAGCAAGGGTAGACTCTTGGTGTTACCATCAGTCCTCTTTAAGGATTCTTGAATCATAAACAATGTAAAGACAATTAGGGGCCCAGCCTCAAGTGATCATTCATTTAATACATTGTTAAGATCTCACACAAAAAAAGTAATTCTAATTCCTGTTGAATACAAATATGCTGGAGGAACGGTAAAAAGGAGTGATTGCAGAAACCCTCTGACTATAGGAAACTCTGGGTTATTTGAAAGTGAAAATTTACGGGATCAATTGGTCATTAAGTGCATTAACATGATTTGGACCTAATTAATGCCAGTGATTCCTCTAGTATGACTTCATTCATTCATTTTTTTCATTTTTGAACATATAAAAATTTTAGCAAAAGGTAGCTGCTATTAATAATAATTATTATTATTACTATTATTTACTATCAACACTACTATCACTAGATGCCCCCCAGATCTGGGAAATTCAGCACTGAACAACACAGAGAATTTCTTTTTCTGACAAAGTACAATTTGTGAGAGGGAAACAGACAATGTAGCAACATTTGTTTGGACGGTATCAAGCAGTGATGAATGCTTTGAAGAAATAAAATATAGTAATAGGAAAATGTAAAGTCTTGTAGTTGGAACAAATTTGTTAAATAAAATAAAAATAAAGTGGCTTATAATGCTAAATTGCTTAATAAATGTTAGTTGAATGAATAAATTAAAAAATGAATGCCACAAGGGGAAAAGGAAATGAATGAATGAATGAATGAATGATTTGGAGGAGAAAAAGACAAATAGGACAGAAATCATTCTCAAAATGCCCACCCATCAATCTCAGAGAAAATGCAGATAAAATTGCCCCTCAGAATTTCCTGCCCATTCCCCAAAGTTGCCTTTTTGTGATTTTTCCCCTGGAAGGGCTATTCTTGTTTCAACAGGGAAACAAATCTTGTTGAGAACACACTGTGTATTATTCCTAGACTCTCTTCCAAAAGATGGCCCTGAACTCCTCCTGCCATGGAGAGTATTTATAGATCTCTCTCTGGAGTGCAGATCAGCTGTTTATAGTAGGCTAACAAAGAACACAGGGCAACAGGAGGTGTCACAGGGCTCTTGAACCATTTTTGTGTAAAGCCCTAAAGTGAAATTTCAAATGCAAATCTGAATGAAAAATAATTAGTATTTTCTTTCCTTATCCCAAGGAGTCAGATCATGTAAACTATTGTATCAAAATGAAAACAAAAAATAAACCCATGCTCCCTAAATGACAATTTCAGTCGTTGGAATTAATTTCTCAGTTGAACAACATCTGCAAGTCGGATTGTTCTTTTGCTGTTTCTGTTCAACTCAAAATATTTTCTGACAGATGGTGATATAGCAATAAATAAGGCCTGTGTACTTCAGAGGCTGGAAAGAGCCTGGGCTCATGAAATAAATATCATAAATAAATATATTTTAAGGTGTCCCTATGTTTACTGAGCTCTGAGATCGTAGAGGAAAAAAATCTCATTTATATTGCAGAAAATAAAGTTTCCTACCTCCTTTCGTACTTCCTCACAATACTAACAAAAGACTTATGGTGTATTCCTGGCAGAAAATTCTGGCCACAAGATATCTCCTTTGTGGACACTAAATATAGTACTTTTTAAATAGTTATTTGGTTTAAAATTTGTAGGTGAGCAAAAATATCTAGTCGATTTTCCATTTCCTAACTACAAGACAGAATCAACTGAATTTAAAACAAACATTTGTGAAACCAGTTAGGTTTATTCAAGAAAAAAGAAAGGAAAAATAACTAAGCATGTTAACATTAAGCTTATGAAATGCAATACTGTATGTGGAAAAATTCCTGGATTCGTGAAGCCCTTTTATTATTTTTTTTAAGTCACAGTCATGCCTAAACCTGCTGGTAAAAGAACACTGAACGTAACTTGAAGGTAAATCAAGATGATACTGTTTTAGTAAAATAATGACAGACTACTTTGCCTTAGGAACTGGATGTGACAAAAATCAGTGTCTGGAATGCTTGTCATTCTAGTCACAAATGCCACTTTTACCATGCATTGCAAATAAACTAAGGCTTGATATATACTCTAACATACACACTAGAAAAAAGTTTCCATTTTAAACTTAATATTTTTTTAAACGTTAGGATTCCTTGTGTAGTATAAAAGCTATTTGATGTAGCTTAAGCAGGCAAACTGTAATAAATCAGAGTCCGTGTATAACACAAAGATTTTGCTGTCCTTTTGCCCTAAATCTATAAGCAGCAGATTTTATTTATTTCCAGAGCAATTAACTAAAACACTTGCTTTTTAAAGCCTAAAGAAAGAAAAAGAAGAGAGTACTTTGCTACCTTCTATTTCTGACTTGCTACAAAATCACAGAACTTAAACAAATTTAAAACACTAGGTGAGGGAGTAATCATCACATTAAAATGATTAATAAAATATATGACTAATATCCTATGAGATCTGAACCTTATTTCTTAAGATTTGAACTGCTTTATGATTTTGATGCCCTAGCTCTCTCAGAGATTACCAAAAAATCTACTGTTGCTTAAATCTTCAAATTAAAAAAACTGTTCTCAGGGTACTGAATTTTAAATTTGTTTACGTCTATAAGAATTTCTAAGGAGAGACATAAAAATAAAATTATTGTAAAATATATCACTTGGATTACAGAGAAGAATAAACACAAAAGCCATGTAAGTGTATGTTTCTGTATGTGTGTGCGGGGAAGGCTGTAGAAAGTAGGTTAACTTTATATAGGATATAGGAAATCTAACGCTTGTGTTATTATATAATAAAAATAGGTTAGATGAATGGTATTGAACAGATTTTTTAGTGATATACAATATGCTCTGCTAAAGGCTTACTTTAAAATAGAAACTATAATTTGCAAGGAAATTATGACTCATGGAAACAAATCTCTTAAAGCAATCAATCTGACTTTTTTTTTCACTAAAAATACAAGTCTGAAATTCTCTCTTGAAGCTTTTGCATATCCAATAGACTTTGATTCTTTTTCTTCTCTGTATCTATGCTTATCTATGTTTAATTTTTGTTTAAAATGCTAACTGAACCATATTTAAAATGTCTTCTATTGAAATGATATTTATTTTCTTCTTTGTCTAGATGGTGTATAATACAGCTATATAAGTAGAATTTAGAAAACAAAAGTTGTTTAGTTTTCTACTAAAAATAGTATAATTGGGGGGAATGTTATAATCAGATTATGTACATTTGTGATCCAATACAGAGATTTACACACACACACAAAAATATATATATATATTGAATGTTGAATTAATCATATCACTTCTCAGAGAAACTTCAGGCTGTTTATAGATAAATATTATCCATGTTCAATTTTTTGCAATTATTTTTCCCAATTGTTCCAAATAGATACTTGAGTAACACAAAAAACATACTTGAGTTTTTGCATCAAATAATATACTCAGAATAGCACACCCTTTGCCGAGAATGTTTGTAATGTTTGTTTTTCTTTCAGTGTTTCTAGCACCAAATGATACAACATAAATTTACAATAAAAGAAACAGTGTTTCGATAATGTTCATTAAGAATTTTGTAATTAAGGTAACACAGTGTCCATCTCCATGATTACAGCTCCTATCACTTACCTGCCTGTCATATTCTCTAACGGCTGAAGATGAAAAGTAGACTTTCAAAATCAGTATAGGTTATACCTTTGTTTTTCTTTCTATAATCAACCATATCTTACAAGGAAGGAATTCCTCTACAGAGTTTCTATTTGGCTCAGATCAAATAAAAAAGGCAAACATTACTGGGAAAATTGCCATTTGTCAACTGTTCCATGTCATATCGTGTGGTGATACAGTTCTCTACACAACAAATGTCAGAATGCTGACACTCTACTGTACAAACTAAAACAAGTACAAAATTGAGCATAAATAATCTAAAAATATTGGCAGCAGTACATTCCTAGATGAATGGAGTTAGTGATGACTAATATTTTCTTCCAAAGGCTCTAGTACACCTTTATATATTTTCTATAGGACATCCTTAGTGGGAGGGGAACAGAGAACACATAAGAGTCAAGTTATTTTTAAAGTTAACAATGAAAAAAAGATTTTGAATCCTTGCTTAATTAAAAATGGAACAGTACAAGAGGGTGACTCATTTCTATCATAAGGAGCTGAAAATTAAAAATTAAGCAATATCCTAAAAGTATAAGTGCAATATCCTAAAAGACTGATTCAAATACTACTTCACATAAAAACCTTCATATAGATCCCAAAGTTCACTTATTTATTTAGACTATTTGTTGATATCACAGCACTGTCCTTTCTTAAATGCAAAACAAACAAAACAAAAAAGCAGGTAAAGAGAAGGGTATTTATTGCCTCAAATAGTTCCTTATAATGGTAAAACAATTGCTTCCTTTCTAACTGACTGAAAAGTTACAGGATACAGTCCTCAAATATTCAAATCTTACCTTTAGAGATAAACGTGAATGGTTTCTTCATCCAATTGTGATTCAACAGTCCCTAACCATTAAGGTACTAATTTATGCAAGAAAGTAGAGGTCCTAATATGTGTTACATTTTATTCGGAAATATAGATGACAATTCCTCTTACTAGGTAGCTTAGAGTGACTAGTTCTTGCCATAATGTTGTCATAGTGATAGTGACATCAATGTACTTCATGGTAATCAGTGCAGCGATTTATCTGAGAAAATATTAGTGCTGATTCCTGATGCGTTTTACATTTTAAAATGCTGAAAAATATACTATTTAATATATTACAGGTAAATGGGCTTTACTTAAGTAAAGCAGACCAAAACTCTAGACAGACTGATTGATCCATGTATCTGCAAAATGTACATTAAAAAAAAGCATCTGAATGGATAAAGGGGATATTGATGAACAAGCCAGGAGATCATGATTAACCGGTTGCTAAGGAAGATCCTGCTCTCAAGTGCCTTTGCCAAACACAAAAGCTCCTCAAGTCATGGGCTCGGTTTAATTATTTTGTTAAATCCTTTTTAATTTCTTTGGACTCCAAGAGTGATATGGTGGTGATAGTCCTGAATTCTGGATTCCATCCCTCACAATCTTGGCAAAACACTTTCAGTCCTCACCTTTCATGCCAAAGGGTTGTTACTGAAACTTCAGATGTTACACTTGGTAGTTCAATTACCTCTTACTCCAATGCCTTGCAGACTAATGTCACAATAAGCAACGAGAAGAACATTGGCAGAACCTCTCTGAGATGGAGAGGAATCCCCCGTTTTTAGGTCACCAGCACATTAAAAATGAAAACAACGTATATAAACAAAAAGGGTTATAATTTTGTGTATTTAAAATGGCTTCTTTTTATAAACTATTTTAACATCAAACTATGATACAATAATTAGGCTTTTCACACAAAATTATAGGATTTATTTTAAAAATAATAATTCATAATATTATTAACCAGTAAGGGATCCCATGCTGAAATTTGGAAGAACATTACTCTCTTTTCCAATCCAGGCAACGAGTCTCTGTAACTGATTGTGCAGCCTCATTTTGAGACCTTAATGCCTTCATGCATGTGTGAATATGGCCAGTCATAATGCTTTATCTATGAGTAATTAATCCTAATTAAAATAAAGGGATATCAGAGGCACTCAGGGCAAAGTAGACCTTACCATACCCAAATTCCAGACTCAGAAGTTTTTTTTGTTGTTTTTTAAATTTACACTTTCTGGTTTGTGTAAAATCTAAACACGGGGAGGGGGAAGGGTAAGCTGGGACGAAGTGAGAGAGTGGCATGGACATATATATACTACCAATTGTAAAATAGATAGCTAGTGGGAAGCAGCTGCATAGCACATGGAGATCAGCTCGGTGCTTTGTGACCACCTAGAGGGATGGGATAGGGAGGGTGGGAGCGAGAAGCAAGAGGGAAGAGATATGGGGATTTATGTATATGAATAGCTGATTCACTTTGTTATAAAGCAGAAACTAACACACCATTGTAAAGCAATTATACTCCAATAAAGATGTTAAAAAAAAAATCTATCAATTTTTGGAGGATAAACTATGAAAACCGTAACTGGATTACTTTCAGTTAGCTATTTGCTTCATTAATCATTCTCATTGGTTGGACTCTGGAAAGTAGCATTGCTTCTTTGCCAGCCTTGTAATTTCACTTCAAAAACAGTGACTTAGACATGGCCAAACACGATAATCTCTCTGCACTGACAGGAATATCTTTTAGTTGATTAAAAAAAGGATGTGTTTACTCAGGGCTCTGTTAATAAAGATAGATTTCATAGAGCTGATTTTGATTCAGTATTATTAATCAAGGGTTTTATTTCCATTTAGGCAATTTTCACAAGTCACAGAATTGATATTTGCAGTTTTGAGTATTTACTTTATGCCATACCATCTCAGACCGGTTTAGTGTGGAGGGATTGGAGGCCAAAAGCAATGCTGAATGTTTGCTGTCAGTAGTCTGTTTACTCGCTATATTTACATCTATAGGAACATACATATGAATATATCCATACTCTTGAGAAATTATCATAGATCAGAGCTTCCCAAATGGAGGCTATTTTGCCACCCAGGAGGCATGTGCCAATATCTGGAGATATTTTTGTTTGTCACAACTTGGTAAGAGAGGGTGCTACTGGCATCTATTAGGTAGAGAACATGGATGGTGCTAAACGTTCTGCAATGCATAGAACAGGCCCTCACAACAGAGACTGACATGGTCTCAAATGCCTCAAATGTCAATAGTGTCATGGGGTAGAAACACTGCTATTCACACACACACACACACACACACAAAGAATATATAAAACAAGCTGATAGGGCTTCCCTGGTGGCGCAGTGGTTGAGAATCTGCCTGCCAATGCAGGGGACACGGGTTCGAGCCCTGGTCTGGGAAGATCCCACATGCCGCGGAGCAGCTGGGCCCATGAGCCACAATTACTGAGCCTGCACGTCTGGAGCCAGTGCTCCACAACAAGAGAGGCCACGATCGTGAGAGGCCCGCGCACCGCGGTGAAGAGTGGTCCCCACTCGCCGCAACTAGAGAAAGCCCTCGCACAGAAATGAAGACCCAACACAGCCAAAAATAAATATAAATAAATAAATAAATTTTAAAAAAACAAGCTGATAATCATGGCCACATACTGTTGCTCAGAAAAGGAGATCAAATAATTTGCATCTTATAAAATGTTAATGTATCAAGGTTTAATCTTAAGCATGGTATGTGGTGAACCATCCCAGTTTTCAGACACATGCTCAGGCTACCTCAAAACCAGTACCAGTGCTGGACACTGTTTCTTATATGTTGTAAGTAAACATGTGGTTTGCTGAATTGAGTTGAATGTATCTTGCTGCAATGGATATCTATTTGGGAAAGTCACCATACTTCCACTCAGCAAGACTTGCTAGACAGTACAACCCTAAAGGATGCATGATAGCCTGTTTACATTGTGCACATGCTCTGTCTGGATGGCTAACCATATTGTCAGGAGCATATTTTCAGACCCATTCAGGAAAGTCTTCTGGATGCTACATAAGAGCATAGGTTCGCTTTGTTTTTGTTTTGTATTACTAAACATGTGTCCAGGAAAACATTTACCACCCAGAAGAGTAGAGATCAAATCCAAGATAACACACTATCTCTGGTAGAAAAGAAAAAAAAAAAAGGAAAAGAAAAAGAAAGATTAATTCAAAAAGATTTGAGATATCAAGATTGCACAGAATATTTTATCATAATTGGTATATCTGTCTTCTTTAGCTTAAAAATGATTTTTTTCCCTAACTGCATGTTTCGTTTCTTACTTCTCATCACTTTTTCTCCCAAATTGTCCTATCTTATCCTTCAGTTAGCAAACATTCACCTAAAATACCCGATATACTCCATAAAACTCCTACAAATAATACTGGAAGTAGTTGAGGGAATTACTAGGCACTGGTATTGCAGAAGAGAACTGTCCAATAGGACTCTCTGCTCTGTAGGAAATTCTATTCTGCACCCAGCAACACAGTCACAACTAGTAGCACGTGCCTACTGAGACCTAGAAATGTGGTCAGTGTACCTAAGGAAAAAATTTTTCAATATCATTTTATTTAACTTTGACTAGGAGCTAGTGTATTGAAGAGTGGAATTCTAGAATACCGATGACTCAAAGAATTTGAGGTTACAGGAAACAGATAAAACCGATTTGAACAGAAGGACAGAAGAAATACTAAGACAAAAAAGGAAAATGATTATGATGAATCAATGCCTATAAGAGTTTAATCTTCTTTTGACATTTAGGTTCTTTTGACATTTAGGTTCCACGGCTTTATTGGAGGTGGAAATGTCTTATCTAATTTTTCAGCAACTTGATGTGACTTTGCTTTGGGGCAATTCTAGGAATTTACAAACTTCAGATTTGGGTGAAACATTCCTGTAATTGATTTATAGTAAAAGAAAACTAACTACATGTTTTATGAGATTTAAAGATTTTTTTGATAGAGGAACAAAACACATGGACATTTGGATAGATGAAAGGGAGAAGTCTGCTATTTAGCACTCCAGAGGAGAGATGGCTGCCAGACAGGGACACAGAAGAACTGCCCTCTCTACCACCCCAGCAGGTATCAGCAAGCTATAGCTGTAGGGGATAAAGGGGAGAGAGTCAGCTAGGTTCAGAGAGATCCCTGTGGGTTGGCTAATTTGGATGATTTTTCAGGCTCCGGGCATAGGGGCTGTCCTCAGTTTTGTCTGGTTCCTGACCCTGAGGCAGTTAGCATGGATGCACCGTGATCCTGAATGTGAGAGCCTGATAAGGGAAGTGGTTGGGTTGTGGACTTAATCAGCTGCTCAAGAAGGAGAACTGACCAGCTTTTAGTCAGGCCCTCAAAACTGGGTCAAGACAGCGCAAAAACAAAACTCTCTTACAGTTGCCTTCTTGTTGTCTTGGCATCAGTTTTGAGTTCAATTATTTGAAGAATTCCAGTAGCCCAAGTAGTAGAGGAGACTTTTACAGAGTGGCATATAAATGCCCCTAAACTGCCTAGGAAAACATTTTATTATGGGAGTCAGAAGGAGGGAAACAAGTAGAAGTATAAATAGGTCAACCGTATCCAAGTTTCCTGTTTATATGGCAAAAACAGATCTGAAGTTTGGGGGTCTCTAACAATATCATGGTGGACTTGTAAGGTGTGTGACAGTATGAATCATGTAGTTTGTGATAATAATATCTTGGTGTATCCCTTGAGTCAAGGTGGTAGGTGCAGCAGTTTTGTTGATGGAGAGTGTGAACTGCTAGCTCAGCAAGGTATAGGTGAGTCGTATTTGTTTGTAGCCATGGGGAAGGGGTGGTTTTGGTGGCCGTAGACACAGGGTGGGCACTTGTGGGGGGCAAGGTAGAGCGAGAAGGGAAGTAGGAGAAGGCTCTGGGGAGTGGGAGGTCCAACTGAAGGGTGGACCAATGTGAGGAAGTTACCTACCTGGGGAAGAACTAATTTCCATTAATTTTTTAATAGCACAGAGAGCAGTAACCTTTATAAGATTTCCCTTTAGGTATGCAAGTATAGCTATAGAACAAGGAGCATACCACAAGCTAAGTAAACAGCAAACTCAGGAAACACAGAATCCCTAACATCCAATGAAAAAAAAAAAACAATAACTGTTTCATGTCAGCATCTTAGGAGAGACAACTGGTGGGTGTTGCTGGTATGGTGGTCTCAGTGTCCAGGGAGTAGTTTTCTCTGTCACAGGGTGCAAAGTCATCTCCAGTGGAGTAGTCTTAGGCCCAAGTAGTGTCATCTAGGGTGATACCTTCTCAAGAACAAGCTCCTGGTCCAGGGCAATGCGGTTTGGGATATGGCACTGGGGGTATCCTTTATAAGTGGATACCCACTCAAGTGAATATGGGTTTTGTTTTTGTGGCTCTGTGGTATTATAACAAGACTGAGCTTCTTTTTTTAAAAATTTATTTATTGATTTATTGATTTATGGCTGCATTGGGTCTTCGTTGTTGCATGCGGGCTTTCTCTAGTTGTGGCGAGAGGGGGCTACTCTTCGTTGTGGTGCACGGGCTTCTCACTGCAGTGGCTTCTCTTCTTGTGGAACACTAGGCGCCCGGGCTCAGTAGTTGTGGCACACAGGCTCGGTAGTTGTGGCTCACGGGCTCTAGGGCACTGGCTCAGTAGTTGTGGCACACGGGCTTAGTTGCTCTGCAGCATGTGGGATCTTCCTGCACCAGGGATTGAACCCATGTCCCTTGCATTGGCAGGCGGATTCTTAATCACTGCACCACCAGAGAAGTCCCAAGACTGAGCTTCTTGTAAAATATCAAGGCGATTTTGGTCCTGGGAGCTTGACTTATAAATATCTTTCAAACAAAGGTTTCGTGGGTGCACAGCTAGCAAAGATGATGCTTGCCTCAACGAAGTTGCTATCACTGAACTGAAGCACCGGAACCCAACTGACATAATTAAATCCCTGATTAAGGGTGGCCACATCTAAAAGCTCCCAACTGTCCAAGATTCTGTCCAGATGGGTGATGAAAGGGATTCTACTGCAGATAGGTTTTTAAATCACATGGCCTATTTGGGGTGCATCTTGTTAATAGGATGTCACGTTTGTCAATTAAAATATCTGTGGCTGAGCTTGGAGCTCCAGCATAGCCTATAGGCAGGCCCTCCAATTTAGGCAATTACCATGGGCCCTTTGCCTCAGTTGTTGGCTTGGTTGGTAATGGAAAAGCCAGTGAAGACTTCAGGTTGTAGGGGTGTGGGCTCCAGCATCTGCCAAGTTTGGTTAAAACAATGGTTTACTTGGAGTGTTGGAGCCTCTGGATTGCAAACCAGTGAAAGCATCCAGACCAATAGCAAGGAGACCAATGGTCAACAAAATAGTGTGTGGCTGCACTTGATAGACCTTTGTTGTTTGATGTCAATTTTTCTCTGGCTTGTATTATTACCAATGAAGGGTTGTCTGGCTTCTTCATTATGGGATATGGTGTTGACTTTATTATTATCTCCTAATGTTATCTCCATTTTTATTTACCAAGTCCAGTTTCCTAGCTCCCTAGTAGCCCACATGGTCTGAGGGAATAGTCCTGGAAAAATAATTTTAATTTTCTGGAGGGAATCAGATGGAGAGCCAGGATTAATTATCTACCCCTTATAACCTGAATACTGATGAAGATTTTTTTGAGTGGTAGAAGTTTAGGCTCAAATGAGTCACATGTCAGATGGGCAGGTTCCTGGCCCATGGGACAGTCTATGGTTAACAGGTCCCAGAAGAGTATGTACCCTACATCTGGCCTCCAGCACTATGGGGGTGGAACAGAATTGAAAATCTGTAAAGGTAGAAAAAGACATTATTAAAGGGCCTCATATATAATTCATCTTTATATACATGTAGCCAGACATATTCCCCCTTTAAATATAGGAAAGGTCGAAAGGAAGGTTTTTTATTTAAAGCTGGTGTGTGGTATGAGTTGACTAAGGGGCCTTGAATTAAGAGAGATTAATGCCTGGGGGCATGAAAGACACTGCCTAGTGGTTTGTCATTTTTTGACTGAAGAGAGAGTTCTTTGAGGAGCCCATTAGGCCTCTCAATTAAACCAGCTGTCTGGACCTGCTGGGGTAGTGAGTTTTATTGACTGACAGTCGAGGAGCCCAGCATTGTGTATTCTGAGAAGTGAAATATGTGCAGTGTCTATCGGCAGTGTCTGGAACACCCAAGGAGATAAGGAGTGTCCTGATGGGGCCTTATATTGTGGCCTTAATATATGTAGAGATATGTGTAGCCTTGATTTCTATTTTGGGTATCTGTGAGCAAAGTGGTTCACAGAGTCCTTTACCTTGAACAGAGGGAACAACTCTTAGGCAATGACTCAAGAATTTTAAAAAAAATATATGTATATGGAATAATTTGCTGACTAGGGCATACAGTGCTAAAATGACTGAAATATGGCAAATTTTCTGCCTCTTGGGCCCTCTCCTTTATCATGGACATACCAGTTAGGAGATGGAAAGCAGTGCCATACCACTGAGCATCAGTTATGATGGTGGCAATGCCACCCATGTAGTCTATGAAGTTTCACTGCTGTTCCACCAGTTGATCCCAAGGGACTCCCCAGGTAGCTAAGGTAACTGGGAGAAGGGCAACCTTATCCAGCAGCCTGGCATCTGGCAAGAAACTGAGGAGAGACAAACCCCTCCTCCAGGTGGAATATTCCAGAAGGCCCAGGCTTGGTTCCATTCTTTATCAAGGAGGCCTAAGTAGAGGTGCTCAGATTGAGGGGTGCTGCATTTATGACCCAAGGCATAATGGGCAACTGGGTATAGAAAGTCACAGGCTCAGGGATCCATCAGAACCACGATTTCTAGGAAAGACCAGTATGTGGCCAGTGATTTTTGCTCTAATGGTGTACAGCACAGAGCCAAGGTCAGTTTCTAACATCAGAAGCCCAACGGCAACCTATGGCCTTCATGAGACTCCTGGAGGTGTGAGAAGACGTTGCTAAAACTTCTGTAGTGAAGGAGCCTCTGAGGAGAGTAACACGAGTGCCTGTCAATTTTTTTTTTTCTAAATCAGTGTTTTTAATAAAGGGAAATGTGCTTCTGAGAGAAAGTAACTGAGCTTGTTGGTTTGTAGTTCTTTCAACAATACAACCTGATATTTAGCTGAGAGTAATTATTGAGATCAATACCATTCAGTGACTCTCTGTATTTAGGCAAAGAGAAGCCTCACTGGTGTTTCCTTTTAGAAGAGATACATCCACTGAGATGAAAGGCCCGACTCGATTTTTCATGAGATGCTTTTACTTTGATTTTCATTTTCTTCACGTCGGCATGCCTTGTGAGACTGTGTTTTATTGCAAATCTTTTGCACCAGCCAGCATATTCACACATAAATGGGTGCTCTTCCTCAGGCAGGGAGAAAATATGGCTCTTGAGACCAAGCATGTTGCATAGCTTCCACCATGGTCTTCTCTTGGACACTGACACACATCCCTTTCTGGGACATGAGTTTTCACATGTTGCTTACCCTCACCTCTCTGCTTGAATGTTTTCTGGCATGCTTCACATGTTATTTTCTTTTTAGCGGGTTTCTCTCACATGTTTTTGGCACAATGAACATCCCTTTTGACACAACGTGGCTCTCGTAGACTTTTCTTCTCATCCTTTCAGACTGCCGGGTGAAACAAAAGTGCTTGCTATTTCTTTCAGGGTTTCACTTGAACAGTGATTCATTTTTCTGCTGGCACTGATGGATTTCTAGCTGCTGCTGTTCTTAAAGGTCTTCTTACAACCTTCAAAACAGCATACGTATTGTTTTTGCTGATTTTCATGTTTGCACCCAAAATGTTTCTTCAAGCTTGATTTTCTGTTGAGTTTTTATTTTTAAAAAAATTTTTGGCCACACCGCGCAGCTTGTGGGATCTTAGTTTCCTAATCATGGACTGAACCTAGGCCCTTGGCAGTGAGAGCACAGAGTCCTAACCACTGGAGCACCAGGGCATTCCCTTGTGTTGACTTTTCAATCACCACCACTCTCTGAAGAATAAATAGCCATTCTCCCATGTGGAGCGGGATGTGGCATCTCCCAGGGTAGTCCCTGGTGATGGCTTGGCTACACTCTTCATTATCACAGACCCATGCCCTCTCCCCATGTGCTTGCACAGGTGCATATCTAGCTTTCAGGCCTACTGTGATTGGCTCTGGAGTCAGGTAAGGAGCAAAAGAACCTCCTGGGGACCATGCGGAGTTGGGGAGGGAGCAAGGGCAGCTGGGGTGGGGTGGGGCTGGGCTGGGCTACTGCCTATCCCAGTGAACAACATCTGCAGAGAACACGTCAGTGACGGGCAGGAAGGACACTGCCCCCGAGATCAAAGCCTGGCACCCCAGGGAGCACCCGTGCAGGGCCAAGAAGGCAACCACATGTGTGGTCCCTTGTGGTCACCATGTGCAGGCAGCCGAGACTCTGCCCAGAGTGAACCACTCTGGACCAATCCCACATACCACCCAGATGTACATTCTGGAATGTTTCCCCATGGGGCCTATCGATGTTAATTTGGACCAGTTTTATAGTCTTTTGTTGGAGGGGGTCCCATTCAAGGCAGGCTGATTAGTAAGTAACAGTATCAGAGAGAGTAAGTAGAATCTCTACACGAGGACTATATTGCCTCCAGAATGCAACACTGACTAAACGATGCTGGAGTTTTATGTCCTTAATGAGTGTGTTAACAAACGTCCTTAAAGGAGGATGTCATCGCTGGAATATCATATCCGTGCTGATGGAGAACAGTGGATGCAGTTAGATGTTGTCTGCAGAGACTGTGCGCAATTGCAAAGAGGTCCTTACTCTAGAAGGTGGCTGGAAAAGGTGCACTGCTTCCCTTGGGGGTGAAGGCAAACTGACGCTGAGAGGCTGTTAAAATAGGCACTGAAGAGAACATATTAGCCAAACCTTTTACTATCAAAATATTTACTGGTTGTTAATTGGATGACATCAGTAATTTTAATAATATTGGGTATTGGGAATGGGGACCTTAATGGTTGCAGTAATCCATTGTGAGGCATTATTCTTTTATTCTTTTTTTTTTTTTCTTCAATTTTTGAAGGTTTAAGAACAGGCAAAATTTGCCTATTAAATGGAGAGGCGGTGGACATAATCACCCCTTTATTAATTAGGTCTTATATGAAGTTTGCATTCTTGAAGGCCCTGTTTTAACTTAAATTGGACCACTTTAATAGTTTAACTGGGTCTTTTTTTGTCAAGCCAGTTTCTAAGTGCCAAAGACTTTACTTAGCTTCAATTTATTACTCATTATTTCAGAGTGTCTATTTCCAATATAGAATATTTTAGGGCAATAGATATTATGACTATGGGAAATTTAGGCAGGGCTATAACATAAAATAAGGAATATCTCTTTTTTCTGTATTTTCTGTTTAGTTACTCTCCTAGGGTTATAGGGGGTTCCATGTTTATATTTAGTAGGATCTTCTGATAAAACTGTAATATGAGATCCAGTATGATTAAATCCATGAAGTCAACTGGTGCATTTTAGCAGTTGTTAAAGTTAATTTAGCACCTATGCTGTAGAGGCACAAAAGGCAATCAGCACCCTTTTTATCTTTTTGTCATAGAAATTATTTTAGTAAATTTTGGATTTTCAATTGTTTAAGTTATGGACCTTTGTTTAAAAAAAATATTACACACACACACACACACACACACACACACATATAATTCAGTTTTTATTTTCTCCCCCTGTATCTAGGTTTTTTCCTTTCATTCCATTATTTTCCCTCTGTTTTGGGCTTCTAGTCACCTATGCCTGTGGTTTCAGTTTGTCTCTGTCTCATAACTCAGTGTGAACCATCTAGGTGGTTATGGGAAAGGAGCGGGTAGGGGCTCATGGCCTGCCTTTAGGCAGCCGGCTCTTACTCCAGGCCTTCGCAGCCCACCACTAGAGGACTGGGGTTTGCAGCCTCTCCCTGGGACAGCTCAGTAAAGCCCACTGTCAGAAGTATCAGTCCCTTCACATGTTATGTTGGGGCGCTCACTAAGGCCCAAGCACCATGGGTAGGGGTCTTGTATTTTTTAAGTAATTGGATACCTGGCAGGTGTTCTGAAGGGGGTTGCTGGGATGAAATCTTTGTTTCCTCGAGCCAGAGGGCCCCTTTGGATTACAGGTTGGGTGGCTGGTCTTTGAAGGTGCAGCCTGTGATATTCCTGACAGTCTAGGGAGCATAAAGCTCTCTGTGGACAACAAGGAGATACGCAGCAACAAAGAGAGGGAGCTGCCACCCCCACCTGAGCAACATCAAAATGACACCCAGCTGCCACTTCTCTCCCATGGGGGGAGCCCAACCAACATCTTCCTGCACAGGAGTCCCCTGAAACACACAGACCAACCAGTTCTGCCCCAAATAATGATGAAGAAACACCACCACCATCAAGGAGAGCCCCCTGGAACAGGTCTCTGCCAAACACAGACTGTGACAAAAAGCAGAACCTCCGAATCTTCCAGCCTGGAAAGCACAGCTCAAGTGGCCTCAGGCTGCAAGACTAAAGCCCAAGCTCAAATTCCATCCCAAACTGCTCTCCCTGTGGTCTGGAGCCAATTAGTGAGCCAAGAGCAGTCTCGCAAGAAGTTATCCAAGAGTCAGTGGTTGTGGCCATAGTGCCAATTGCTTTATAAGACTAAGAATTCTTTTGATGGTGGGATACAACACACTGATTCACGCAGATGAAAGGCTGAATGTTTTGTTACTTAACGCGACTGAGAGAGATGGCCGCTGGGCCAGGGCCACCCGGGGAATGACACCCAGGGAGGGGGTCACAACAAACTAGAGTTGTGGGGTGCAGCTAGGTAGGCAGCTTTGGCAAGCAGTGTGGGGTGAGTTAGGTTTTGCAGGCTTCCCTGAGGACTGGCTGATTTGAATCATTTAGTGTACGGCTTATCCCTAGTCTGGTACTTGCAGTGATTAGGGTGATGCCACGTGGCCCAGAGTGTGAGGGCCTGGTAAGCGAAGTTAACTTTTCAGAGCACACGGTGGCCTCTAGCAAAGCGCATCCTACACTCAGAGGCCGACAGCAGCCGGACTGCAAGGCTGAAAGCCTGGCACTGGATAAATATCCAGGTCCCTTCACAATTTATAGGCACCTAGAGATTTAATTTTAAAAATTTGTTTAATGATTGACAAAGGCCTTTTTTTTTTTTTTCATTTCTTGGCACATAAACTGCATGTTTAAATTAGGCACAGTTTCCTTAATTACTTTTTTATAAACATGAAATACTGGTTCATTTGATGAGATTCTTTTCAGAATTATCTAAAATTCCAATAAAATACGGAGAAATGATGTCAGCTCTTAAAATCCTCCCATATGAGTGTTCATTTTGAAGCCTTAAGAGAGTTACTGAATTTCACAAAGTGCTATATTTGTAATAAACCTGCTGACTAAGGAATTCTTACCACAGATTAATTCAACAGGGTTAGGCAAAAATAAAATATCATAGTTTCCCTACTCTTGGTTAGTTTTTAAATGCTTTAAAAAAATTAAGAGACACTCCAATAAATGTAATTTTTAGGGCTTATAGCAGCCAAATTAATATAGCAACCCAATATAACATTAACAGGCTACTACAATGATTTTATGTAGATTTGTGCAAAGTAACTTCAAATACATATTTCATACTGCTCAGCAATCCATCTGTGTTAATCTAGAAACTTCATCTCTCAATTTCCACAATTATTACTTCAATTTTTTTTTCTCTTTCCCTCCTTCCTCTTTCTTTCCTGTTACATTAGAGGCAGTTTTTCTTTTCCTATCTAAGGTAACTCCTCCCATCTGTGTGTTTGGACCCCATTATAATTTTTCAGGAGTATTATCCAACTTCCCTTTCCTAAATATTCAACCAAACCTTCTCAACTAGATCTTTTCCATCTATATGGAATCATTCCTACGCCTCTATCCCATATCATCCTTACTTACAGCCCTATCTCTCTGCCACTCCACTGTTAATCTCTTTTAAAAAAATTATGTTTTGCTGTCTTTGTTTTTTCATCTCCTATGCATTTACTAACATAGTTTATGCCAACACAGCTTTTGTACCATTTATTTATGGAACAATCCTTCCTAAGGTCATCAGTGGCCTCCATTTTTTGGCCCCATGCCAACTCTAGGGGACATTTTTAGTGCTCATTTCATTGATTTCTCGGCAGCATCTGGCACTGTTAACTGTCTACTCTTTCTTGAATTACCCTCTTACTTTAGCTCCCATGATGCAATACTCTTGTACAATGCCAGAATTAAAGTACCTGAGTGAAAGCAACATCAGTAGGAATTTAAGAAGAAAAGAGATGAAACACATCACCAGCAAACCTGATTGTCCAAAGATAATCGTGTGATGGTTGCATAGACTATCCACCAAAGTCCCTTCTCCCTTCTTTAGTAGTAACTGGACATAATATGCCCAGTTATATTACATTTTTCAGCTTCTCTTGCAGTTGGTTGTGACCATTTGCTGAAATTCCCTCCGAAGGTAGGTAAGAAGCACTACAATGGTCCTATGAAACTTCCCACATATCCTGCTCTGTGCTCTTACCTGTTTCGTGGGGGCAAGTCGAAGATGGCAAAGATATAGTCAGCTCGGAACTCTGAATGACTAAGTGAAGCAGAGATAACCCCCTTTCACTGTCATAAACATACATCTCCTTGGGCTGGAAAATTGTCCCAGAGACTTTAATGTACATCAGAAACACCTGGAAAGTTTAACACACATTGCTGGCCCTCCACACCAGAGTTTCTGATTCAGTAGATCTAGAGTGGGGCTCGAGAATCTACTTTCCTGACAATTTTCTTTCTCATACTTTGAGAAGTGCTGCCCTAGACTACTATGCAAAAAGAAACAAGTCTTTTATGTCTCTTTTTTCAGCCATTAAATTCAGAGTCTAATGTTAAAGGACTTAAGCTTCCCCTATCTAATTCAGAAATGATTATGGAAACATGATCAAAATTATCTCATTTTCATGCTGGTACAAGTAGCCAATTTGACACAAAATACAACAACCTTGGAAGCACATTGAATGACTGGGAAATGGGTCAAATTGTCTAAGTTCTCTGTTTTGTCATCTTCCTACAGATTGTCCTATTTCTCCTAAAACTGACCTCCAGCTTCTAGGCCACAGTACCATCCAAAGATGCTCAAATGTGTAAATAATTAAGGAATTAAGGCTTAGAGCAGAAGAAATAGGGAGACAAAAAATGGAGGGGAAAAAGTACTTCACAAAGCAACACGATTGTGAATTTTGAAACTAAAAAATATTTAGAAAAATAAAATTCATTCCAAAATTTATTTGGTATTTTGGGGTGGGAGTATCTGGGGTGGGGGGAAGAATGTGTATGCTATCTGGAACCAGGATACAAATTACAAATGCTCTCCAGAGAGAATGGGTATACCGGAGAGGAGTCAGCAGAAATGGTCAGTGATTCAAATCCTGTAACTGAGCAGATGAGAAACCTTGGACTACTGAGTTCAACCACACGGGGAGTGATCTAGACAAGCCCTAAGATCCCAACCAGATTTGACAATCTGACTCTGTTGCTGAACTGCTTATTTTATAACAGGGAAAAGAATAGATCTTTACCATCCTGCAATGACACATACATAGTAGGCTGAAAGCATTTTTGATGGACATATATGTTTTTCATGACATTGAACTAGAATAGAGAGAGAATTCCATCCTTAAACCTGACATATTTCAGTTTAAATGCCTTGGATTTTTTTTCTTTTTTGGTGGGGGAATAAGATTTGAAGCTTGGGGCTTTCCTGGTGGTGCAGTGGTTAAGAATCCGCCTGCCAATGCAGGGGATATGGGTTCGATCCCTGGCCCAGGAAGATCCCACATGCTGCGGAGCAACTAAGCCCATGAGCCACAACTACTGAGCCTGTGTGCCACAACTACTGAAGCCCACGCACCTAGAGCCCGTGCTCGGCAACACGAGAAGCCACCGCAATGAGAAGTCTGCTTGCTGCAACTAGAGAAAGCCTGCACACAGCAACAAAGACCCAAAGCAGCCAAAAATAAATAAATAAATACATTTAAAAAAAAGCAAAAAAAAAAAAAAAAGATTTGAAGCTTGAAACGGAAAGTTGAGACATGCTGATTCTTATAATTTCCAAGTAGTACAGGAAAGGGAAGAGAGCTTTCCTTCTTTAAAGACAGTTTGTACGACAGCTTTACTAATATTTAGTGTTTAAATCTGCCTCAGGTTTAGGAGATGCTTTTATTTAATTATCTTCTAAATGCCCTTAGGCCACTTAATGACTGAACATAGGTTTTCCCTTTCCCATTGTGATTCTCCATCTATTTCATATAACCATGATTGAGTTATTTAAATCGACAGTCTCTTTATTGGTTGACATTCAAGACACCTTAAATTTTTCAAGAAACCATTCAGACAAAGTAATGTCTCCTTTACTCCTCTCCTTAGGTTAAAAGCATAAACCCTAAAGAAACACAAATATTGTCTTTTTTTCTTTACTATTTCTTTTTTAAAAAATTTTATTTAGTATTTATTTTTTTGGCTGCATTTGCTGTCTTTGTTGCTGTGTGCGGGCTTTCTCTAGTTGTGGCTAGTGGGGGCTACTCTTCCTTGCGGTGCACGGGCTTCTCATTGCGGTGGCTTCTCTTGTTGCGGAGCATGGGCTCTAGGTGCGTGGGTTTCGGGAGTTGCTGCACTTGGGTTCAGTAGTTGCGGCACGCAGGCCCTAGAGCACGCGGGCTTCAGTAGTCGCAGTGCGTGGGCTCACTGCAGCTACAGTGAGTTGCAGTAGTCGGGGCACGTGGACTCAGTAGTTGTGGCTTGCAGGCTCTAGAGCGCAGGCTCAGTAGTTGTGGCTCATGGGTTTAGTTGCTCTGTGACATGTGGGATCTTCCTGGACCAGGGAACAAACCCATGTTCCCTGCATTGACAGGCAGATTCTTAACCACTGTGCCACGAGGGAAGTCCCAAATATTGTCTTTGTGTTATCAAAGATACTCTAAATTTTGCTCCTGGAAGTATATCTTATAACTTCTCATCATCCCATGTCTCTCTCCCATTTGACTATTACATGAGAAAATGGAAAAATTTCCAAGCAAGAACAAAGTGTGGCAAGTTAGGCAAACCAGAAATTGAAACAATAAAATGAGAAAACACCTACCAAGGAAGTCTAAAGTTAATCTGATTTTGTAAAGCAGGAAGAGAATTGACAGATGACCACTAAAGTCACTGCACTGTACAATGTATTATAGAGGCACATTCAATGGAAATAAAAGACACGAGAGACTAAATTCTCATGTTAGGGTGATTTCTAAGGATATTAGAGCCCAGATTATGTATGCTGTAATATAGAAAACCTGAAAGTAATATGGGAGGTCTGGTCTCAAGTCCTAACTGTTCCATTCCACATCTTACGAGATTAACTGGTTTACGGAGTGAACTAAATTTGATGGAAATGCGTTCTGGAAGTCTCTTTATTTTTAAGCAACTCTTCCACTTATCATTCCTTTTTGATCCTTCCCTGCTCCCTGATGGAACATTATACAAATCTCATAACTTCCAAGTCACTTCTATTTCCTCTTCAATCATTATGACTCACTCTCAGTCAACTTTCTTCAAAAGATCAATCTAGTCTAAATCAGAGATTCAATCTCTAATTCTATTCAAAGCTTGTTTCTTCTCCACAACTCAAGACTGGCCCATGGCTCAAAGTCTTCCTGTAAGAAAGGGCATTTTTACTTATCTTTCACTTTCCTTCATCCTTCTCCTCCTTCCTTTTCTGCTTCCTCTTGTACTGAGGTGAGAAAGGGGGAATTGGAGGAGGAGGGACAACAGTCTTCCCTCATATTTTTGTAGTCAGGCCTTTGTTGTCTTTCATGACAGCATTCCTATATGTTTGCTCTCTTAGGGCATATGTGTGGGTTTTTCAGAGGGCCGGGGGGGATCTCCACAATGCATAGGATTGTAGTGTGGATGCTAGGCTCTGGGGACTCTTGCTGGCAGCTTCCCTTTTTCACGGGGCACATTTAAGAAGACTCGAGCTGGGCTACTCTATTCTGCATCCATTGGCCTATGAATCCTTGTCATTTCCAATAGCAGGAATGCAAGCCACTTCACCCCCTCAGGTCTCTCTGCAATGGTGGACTGTTCTACCCTTTCTCCTACCCACAGAAGACTCCAGGCAATAAATAGGCCTAAGTCTTCATGCACATGAATGCTTCCACTCTGCCCGGATTCAATTAAGCAATGTCTCATGTTCAACTACAAGGGAAGTTGCAAGATGAGGCTGAGGTTCTATGCCTCTTAAAGCATTCAACCATGGTGTGCCGTAGTCTGCTTTTCTTAAAGACACCGCCAGTCTCTGTACGCTTTTCTTAGGTCACCTCACCTTGGGAGGGAAAGAGCCTCCATGTCCCAGTATTCTCTTCTGAGCTCCTAGCTCAACAACCCAGATGAATTCCCTGTCTCCATAAACTCTTCTAGACCTTATTTAGGCTGAATGGGATGTGAGCGTGAAGGTCAACAGAACTGTGTTAAGCGAATATGAAGAAGCATATGGCACAGCGCCCTCTATTTTATCAAAGCAACAAGGAAGGGTCAGAGGGGAGGCAAGTCCATTTAAGGCAAGGAATCTGATTTGAGGATGACACACCAAAAATAAGCCGCATGGACTAGGGTCACTGCCCTCACTTACCTCCAGAAAAGAGGACTGGGTGCTGTGCATCTGCTTGATGGCCTCCTCTAAAGAATTATCGTCACATTATATATACTACCAAATGTAAAACCGATAGCTAGTGGGAAGCAGCCGCATAGCAAGGGAGATCAGCTCGGTGCTTTGTGACCACCTAGAGGGGTGGGATAGGGAGGGTGGGAGGGAGACGCAAGAGGGAGGAGATATGGGGATATATGTATATGTATAGCTGATTCACTTTGTTATAAAGCAGAAACTAACACACCATTGTAAAGCAATTATACTCCAATAAAGATGTTAAAAAAAAAAAGAATTATCGTCACAGAATTTTCAGCTATTTCACCCCACTAATACTGATACTCAATCATTCTAAGCCTACAGTACTAGACTTTGGAATGATCTCATACCCCAGTAAGCACTGTTATTGCTGCACAATCTTGTTAGAATTACCTTGTTGAAAGTGTTAGGTCCGTTTTGCAGAGAAGGAAGCAGAGCACTTCTGGGTTGATGAGTGCTACTGGAGGTCTAATTCATGAAGGGCTGCTGGTCCTCTGGAGCAGGTGGTCTCTGATATGGAAGAAGTGTATTTGATGCTGAGTTTGTGAAAACCTACAACGAATAAATATTTTCCCATCAAAAAACCCCAGCGAAACAAAACCAAAGACTTACTGTGCCATCTTTTTTTAAGTACTGTAAGAATTACTTGTAACTACTTGACACTCTAAAACAGGGGAGCAATTTCTGCCTACAATGAGAAACTCTGGAGCACCATCTGAGAGCACAGAAATAGAACACTTAACTTTCTGTTACCGAGGTGTTGTGATATTGGACAAGTTACCTAACCTTTACCTGAGCTCCCCAGCTGGGCTGCTGTATTAATGTCCTATGAGCGCTATAAGAAACTACCCCAAATTTGGTGGCTTAAAGCAATGCAAATTTATTCTCTTACAGCTTTGGAGGCCAGAAGTCTCAAATCAGTTTCCCTGGACTAAAGTCATGGTGTTGACAGGGCTTGTTCCTTCTAGAGGCTCTAGGGGAGTATTCATTTGTTTGCCTTTTCTTGCTTCTAGAGGTCAGCTGCATTCATTGGCCTCACATCACTGCAACCTCTTGCTTCCGAAGTAATATCTGCCTCTTCTCTGATCTCCTGCTTCCGTCTTTTAAGACCCCTTAAAAGACGGACTACAGCCCATCTGGATGATCCAACTTAGTCTCCTCATCTCAAGATCCTTAGCTAAATCGCATGTATAAGGTGTCTTTTTGTTATCAGGTATCATTTACAAGTTCTGAGGATTAGGATGTGAATATTTTGGAGGCCAACATTCAGCCTACGACAGTTGCTTTAAGGATTAAATTAGATAATATACATAAAGTACCCACCGTGATGTCTGGCACATATTAACACTCAGCATGTGTTCACTTTCTTCCTTCTACCTCCTCATCCTATTTACTAGGTTGTATGATTTTGGTTAAGACACCTGATCACTAAAGAGTCCTTGCTGCCTCATCTGTAGAACTAGATATATTTATAACACTCCCTCTAGAAATATAATGATGGATAAGACTGACTTAGCGTCTGCCATCCTTAAGTTTTGAAGTTCACATTCTCTTCAAGGGAGCAGACAATAAAATCATTTTATATACAATATTATGATATATATTTATAGATATATGATATTAATTAGTGCCATTAAAGAACTTAGGCAGGGAAGGAGAGATAGAATACTGGGGGAGGGCAGGATCATGCATAGTCCACTCTCTCCATGTATATAGCACTGTCAAATGTCACCTCCATAGAAAAGACTTGATTGACCACATGATCTAAAACAGGGTCACTGCCCACCTACCTAGCTTTCTCTCTCTTTTTGTCTGAATTAAATTTTATGGCACTAATTACTCTCTCAAATTATATGTATTTATTTTATTTATTATTTTATTGTCTGCTCCCTCTAGAACAATATGAGCTTCGGGACAATGGGGGTTAATTCTGTCTTGTTCATCATTATACTCCTAGAAGAGATTGATAAGAGTAGGAGCTCAATTAATGTTTATCAAGTGAATTAAGGGGATGCATAAATCTCATTAAATACTAACACTAATTCTATTTAATTCGTTTGAGAAACAGTGGTAGATACACAGTTGTTTCATATCTAACTGGTAAGACAAACAAATACATTTTTGAATATGTGTATCGTCTACCCAAAGATTGTAGTAAAAATGGTGAATTTCTGTGACTATTTATCAGAAACTTCTATTTTTTTCTTTATAACATCTATGCCAGAGGATAAATGATAATTTGTATACAACAATTATTTTAAAGACCACATATATATAACTTATCTTTTTACCACTTAACTTGAAAAAAAGTTGTTGTAAATGTTTCTCTCACAATCATTTTCTGAAAATTGAGTAACTATAGGATGTATGCAGGAGAGAGATTATTTTCTCATACACAGGGAAGAAGTATACAGTATTACAGATATACATGTAGACCTCTAATAATTATGAAAAAAGGAAAGTATTTCAATTCCAGTTGGACTTCATATTTTAATCTGTGGTATTTTTATGTTCAATGAATACAGATAATTCATAAAAACACGTTTCTTAAAATGAAAGCAATGACAGCCTTTAAATAACAGTATTCTAACTGTGATTCACTTTCAATTATACAGATTAGAATTAACAATTTAACTTTGTGACATGTTTACAAACCAGCAACTCTAAATTTATTGTTTTTAACATGTTTGTCATTTAAACTAATGTCCTTGTTAATGAATTGTTGATTGAAAATAAGAACACGTGTTATTTACCTGTTATTTCAATTAGTCACCATATATATACTATATATATATAATATATATATAAAATTTTGTTTAAATGAGCACACTGCCCATATAGGATTCTAGATTTAGAGATATCTTTAAGTAAAAATATTCCAAAAAATGTTGCCTGTTTTAAAAAAATCTCATTCAAGAATCCAATTTCTTTTTAAAATTGAGGTTGGTAAAAGTTATCTAAATAAAATTGAAATATATATTGGTTATCTGATCTACAAAAATTAAAAGCAGAGTTCACATACTATTTAAATACATATTGCTATCCCAGACATTTCCACTAGTTCCAACTGTCTATATTATAAGTCAATTTAGTTGTTTTGAGAGTTGGTAAATATGAGCACTCTACATTGTTTACAAGCTACATTTTTCCATGATAAGGTCAAATAATATATTTTCACCAAAAATACTAAAGGCTTCAGGATGGGTACCACTCAGTAAGGATGGCCTTTCTAGCATCACTGGTTCCTTCAGGGTTGATGTGTCAGAAGGTGGTGAGCAGGTGGACGCTGCTTGTGCAGGGAGAGGACCTGCCAGGTTGGAAGCAGCAGTGGGTGGAGGTCTCACCCAACTTCTCACTCTGCCATGGCCAACTAAATATGACCAAAAATGCTTTGGCCTTCTTCCCATTAAGAACTGGGGTCTCGCAACCCTGCCCCTTAGTATGGGCTGGCCGACGACAACTGACCAACAGAGTTTGGCACAGTGAAACTATTCCAGTTCTGGGCTTAGCTTTTAAGAATGTGGGCAGCTTCCACCGTGGTCTCTGGGAGCCCCAAACGTCCACATAAGTAGTCCAACTACCTAGCTAGAGATATCATATGGTGAGGCCCTAACATTTCATGACAAAAGAAAGGAAGAGAAGCCCAGCTGAGCCCAGCCCCCCAGCAATCCCCACCAAGACATAAGGCATATAAGTTAAACAGCCTCAGACTCCCCAGTTCGGCTCAGCCAACAGCTGAATACAACCCCGAGATCCAAATCATTTCCACAGGGGGCAGAAGAACTGTCCAGATGAGCCCTACCTGAATTCCTGACCCCCAAAGCAGAAGATATATTAAAGTAGTTGTTTTTTTCACCCACTGACCTGTAGGGCAGTTTACCAGGGCAATAGGTAACCATAACGTCTCCTAAGTAAGTCATCCTGACTTTAGCACAATTACCTTATATGTTTGAAAATCATCTTTGTCAAGCCATGTCACCAGATTTAACTCCAGAACGGGATGCACTGTCTTTTTGCAGTGGCCACAGTGATGAATTGTGGAAATGAATGTCTCACCACTTGCACAGTAAATCAAAACTATCTAATGTTATAATGAGCATGCAAAATCACTCATGTTCTGCTTTACAAGGTCTAGGAGAAATTGAGAAGGGCAGACGTGTCAGTGTATATGTCCTTCAAAATCAGTGGCTCTAAAGCAGATCAACTTGACTTTCCTCTTTAGAAAAGAGCTAACACTGACTGTTCAGTCAGATTCAAGACATTAGAACCATTTTCAACTACTGTATTGCTCAAGTAAAATTAATATCAGAACTCTGTAATATCTACCATTTAAAAAAATCTATTGTAAAATCTTTGCCTAATCCCCATGTATGGGTTTGATATCTTCCCAAATTCATTCCACTAATACTTTCATGATATCGTTTTCTACCTTAAAACCTTTCAATAATTCCTAATTATATATGATATAAAAAATCAACTTCTTATCCTTGTTTTCATGTCCTTCCATAGTTCTATAGTATTTTCTCCTGTCTACTCCAAAATTTACTTTTTTTTTAAACTGCTGGTCAGAGATTTCCCTGGTTGTCCAGTGGTTAAGAATCCGCCTTCCAATATAGGGGACGCGGGTTCGATCCCTGGTCAGGCAACTAAGATCCCACATGCCGCAGGGCAACTTAAGCCTGCACACTGCATCTACTGAGCCTGTGTGCTCTGGAGCCCATGCACCACAACTAGAGAGCCCATACGCTGCAACTCCTGAGCCCGTGAGCTCTGGAGCCCGCACACTGCAACAAAGAGCCTGCATGCCGCAACAAAAGATCCCGCATGCTGCAACGAAGATCCCGTGGGCCACAACTAAGACCCAAAGCAGCCAAATAAACAAATAAATAATAAAAAATAAATAAATAAACTGCTGGTCAGTATATCTAACTGTGGTAAATAATATCCAATCCTGAAGAGGGAAAAGTTACATTCTTATCTGCCCAGGTTGAAGGTAGCATGATAGAGTTGAATAGGTAAAAGGGGCTCATATCCATTGGCGACTTTCAGATCACTGCCATGGGTTTTAAGTCAACTGAGAAACTGCTTGGTGGGCCCTCTAATGGGTATTAGCTCATATATCACAATGACAGACTTATGGACCAAGGAAAACTACAGGAAACATTTCCCTGTGGTTAAAATATCTCTACTAAGAGCCCACAACCAATCAGTAAATACCTCCTGCTTCTCTCAACCTACCAGTCTCAACTGATACTGTTTTGTACAGTTCAACTTTTTTTTTTTTTCCCTTTACTATTATAGAGATCATTTATTATTTGGCAACGTTGGGAAACTTTTCAATTGATAGACATTCATACCCTTAACATCTTTAACATTTAATTTTAAAATGTTTAAGACTCAAATGAAAGGGGAAACAAACAGTCTAAAATCCTTTGTACACTCCTAGGAAATAAAAATATGTAGGAAAAAATCAAAATCCTAATTTATTTTCAATATTTTTATATCAATTATATGTCTGTAGCTTTAAAATGTTTTCCTCTTGGCTGTTTCCTTGCTGTCATATTGTAGAGTAGTGGTTTTTAAACTTTGGAGTGCATTGGGATGATCTGATATACATATTTAAAATGCTGGTTCTAGAGCCCATTCCCAAAGATTCTGATTAAGTAAGTATGGCATGGAACCCAGGAATAGATGTTTTCTTAGGTTGGCTTCAGGCTACTTTTTTTTTTTTTAACATCTTTATTGGAGTATAATTGCTTTACAATGGTGTGTTAGTTTCTGCTTTATAACAAAGTGAATCAGCTATACATATACATACATCCCCATATCTCCTCCCTCTTGCTCTCCCTACCACCCTCCCTATCCCACCCCTCCAGGTGGACACAAAGCACCAAGCTGATCTCCCTGTGCTATGCGGCTGCTTCCCACTAGCTATCTATTTTACATTTGGTAGTGTATATATGTCCATGCCACTCTCTCACTTTGTCCCAGCTTCCCCTTCCCCCTCCCTGTGTCCTCAAGTCCATTCTCTATGTCTGCGTCTTTATTCCTGTCCTGCCCCTAGGTTCTTCAGAACCTTTTTTTTTCCTTAGATTCCATATATATGTGTTAGCATACAGTATTTGTTTTTCTGACTTACTTCACTCTGTATGACAGACTCTAGGTCCATCCACCTTGCTGCAAATAACTCAATTTCATTTCTTTTTATGGCTGAGTAATATTCCATTGTATATAAGTGCCACATCTTCGTTATCCATTCATCTGTCGATGGACACTTAGGTTGCTTCCATGTCCTGGCTATTGTAAACAGTGCTGCAGTGAACATTGTGTGTACAGCTCATTTTACAACCACTCAAACCAAGCCCCAATACCCCGTAAAAGCTTGTCATTATTTCCTCAGATTGAGAAACTCCCAAGGTTTGCCTGTGGAGTGTCCTCCCTTGCTACACCAAGCTAAATAAACTTGGCATTGTATTACTACAGATGTATCCTTGGTAGCCTTTGGCCAATGGGCTTCAAAACTACCACTAATGAAACATGCAATCTTGGCCTAGTTACTTAATAGTCATGAACCTTATTTCTCTTTCCTTGTATAATACTGATAATATTTATCTCGTAGTATGTGGTGAGGTTTAGGGACAATATGGGAAAAGTACTTAGTGTGATATATACTAGATAGTAAGCATGAGTAGATAGTGGGTAATCATTTTATTGGTATATTTAAGTTGTTTTTAAAAATACAAATTGTACCTAATAGAATTGGCAGTGCTCCTGATATAACTCCTGGTTTATTTCTTTTAAATTCAATTTTCATAGTAGCCCATGTCTGGGAATATAAATCTGAATGAACTGTCAGACAGGGACATCTTGAATAGGGACAACTAATGCTAATGGAGGACTGAATAGAATGTTCATAGTCTATTGGCTTTTGAAAACTAGAACTAAAACTGGACTCAGTGACCTTTCAAAATTTTCTGTCCTTATTAAATCATGCATTTAGAAAAGAAAAAGTCAGCAACCTGCATTCTTGATGTGATCAGAATTTGATCAAGACTGTGAAAGATGAATAAAAGGGAAGCAGTATGTTTTGAGACAAATGAGCACAGTAATTTAATAAAATGATGGTAAAGTAATGAGAAAATGCAGAGATTTTCCAATTTCCTGTTAGAGTGTACGCAGTTTCAAATTATAATTAATTAGGGAGGAGGCCAGTGCCAAGGTCAATGCCCTAGGAGGCAGACTCTGAGACTGACACTTGCCTGCATGTGGTGTATTGAGCAGCGCTCTTCAGAACAACAACCAAAAGAGAGGTAAGCAAGCAGGACTGAGCAGAGGAAATAGACAGACTGTGAAAGGGTGACCACAGAGGACTGACCTGGTTCCCTGGGGAGCTCTGGAGTTGGTGTTCCCCTTAAGAGATTTCCCAAATTGAAGCAAGGGTGCTCAGTTTTTGTTCCCTTTTACTCCCCCACCTGTTGTGGAGACAAAGCTCCCTTTGGCAGAAGGCAATTCTTTGGGAGGGTTGTGAGCCAGGAACACCCCCAGCTGTGGAGGGAACTAGTGCATTGTTTCTAAAGGGGGGTCTATTGAGTGAACATCAACATTCACTACAGTGAATTTACAAATTTATCTACTCTTGTGTTTTAGGACATATTATCTGATGGTCTTCTATTTGCCCTTTGAGGAAATAAAGTAAATATTAATTTAAGATTTACTGAGGAAAGAAGTTTGAATGAGTCTATATTATCACATGCAATAATAAGACATTCTTAAAATAACTACCCCTTCTCCTTTTTGCATGTAGATTGTTGTGCTGCGGTTTGACAACTATTTTCACCTCGCTCTCCTGTCTGTATTTATTCTTTGAAATATTAAACTAGATTTACGCATGGTGAGGATGAACATCTTCAGAACTGGATTGCTCATGCCTTTGTTCTTTAATCACATTTTTGGTGGGTTCCTATTTATTATTTTGTCAATGGCATAACAGTTGAGTTCTAATTTTGCTCTTCTTCTTACTCAAAATTGGTAGAAGGCTGCATGAGACAAGCAATTTGCCAAGTGCAGCCACTGAGCATTCAATTGCTAGTGCATGGAAGAAAGGAACAGCTTCAGAGGTGTTTGTGTGAGACATACATCACATACCAATTTATGAGCTGAAACTTTCCCCAAATACATTTATTTGGTTTCTATATGAGACTGTTACCATTTGATTAATTTATTTACCTGGTGATATAATGTAAAACAACCATGTAGGATATTTGTATTGGTTTTGTTTTTCCTTCATTCAGTTTCTGAACGTCACCTCAATGTTGATCTATGCTAGTCTGTTTCCTGCTGCATATTCCTATTTCCTGATCCATAAAGGCTATGTCTAGTACTTCATCAAGCAAACATGAACAGTTAATAAATTATTTTCACATGTGAATCACATGACTAGGTACCAACTTCTTTTATAATAAGAAACACTATTTAATAATGTGCTCCATCCATTTAATTTTTTTTTTTTCTTCTTTCAGGCACCAGTGTCTGTGATATCTCCTTGAAGTTTTTTACTATTTATGAGGAATGTTAAATAGTTAAAGATAAAATGCTTCCCTGCAAATATTTAAAGTATATATTCTAAAATAAAACACTTTACCTAGTAAGACAGTAGAACTACGACATTCTTAGAGACAAAGAGAGTAAAATATGAGGCTAACGCTCAGCTAAAAATGACGGCTTGTTCTGCTTGAGATGACTGATACGGTCTTAGTATGTAACCTGTGCTTCATTCCACCCCGGGCATTGCCGTTATTTTATTCTGCCCATTGGAGTCTTCAAATTTACTGTGGAAAGCTCAAAGACCATTTTAACTTACCTGCAGGGATAGTGCCGTTCATTTTCCATTCTCTATTGAGACTCTAAAATCTCTCAATGAGTACCTTATTTTATTATCTCATTGAGCCTAATACATCCTGATGAGTAATCAATAGTACCTGTGGAACACCTATGTCACTTTCAGTAAATCTCTGAAGGGTAATATCACGCTAGAAATGAGAAAAGTGTGTCCACAAGCCATTTGTGCTATTTGAAATGCATAAAACTCTCATTTTAAAACAAATTATCCTTGTTCATCCTCTTTTAGATAAACAGAGGTAAATACATTTTCTTTTCTGTCACGCTCTGTTTTGAGTGTGCTGCTCTGATTTGCCCATTCCAAGTTAAAGAAAACGGAAATGAATTGATATGTCTTGGAAAGTTCTCTGACCCGATATATTTGATGAACAAAATAATGTGATGATTAAAATTTTCAAGTTAATTAAAAGCTATTTATTTTTATTCTCTTTAATGTGTATGTATTATGTTATAGGTCTACAACAAATTTGGTTGCTACTTTTAAAACTAAGAATCAGTGTTTTAGACATTAGCATGACAGGATGCCCTTTTAGAGTTTAGAATAATAGGATACATCATTTCACTAGAACCTTAAGAAAACTTCAAGAGGTACCCATTTTACAAATGAGGCCTCAGCTCAGACAAGTTAAGTAAACTGCTTGAGTCCACAGTACATGACAGGTCCAGAGCTTAAACTTTTGATTCTCAATCCAATTTCTTTACTCTTAACCATGGTACCTTTATTTATTGAAATGCACAAGGTCCACTGGCCTAGTTGAAAGATCCATTGTCTATGAAAAACTAGCTAAAAATTTCAGCTTACTTAGCAGTGCTATGTAAGGGTACTCAGAGTTAAGCGTACTGAAAGTTAAAGAAGGAAGAATGACAAATAGTAGTCAATAATTGGATTTAAACATATGAGGCAGCAACATCTGTTTAAGAATTATAATTCTAAACACCTAGAGACAATATCGTACCCTAGGTTCTCCTAAGTTTGTTCATTTGACACGTAGAAGGTGAACATGAAATAGACTATAGCAAAGTTCCAGAGGCCTAGGGACTTTGTTTGCAGTTCTATCCCTACTACATAAAATAGGGCCTGGCACATAGTATAATATATTGAGTGAGTGAAAGAATTAATAGCTTTTAAACAGCCAACCTATAGAATAATTTATAAAAAAAATAGTTTCTTGGCAAATAGGAGATTAGATCCTTGAGCAGGAGGATAAAAAAAAAAAATTCTACTATTTTGAAATTACTCATTGAAGGCTGACTTTGATCATAAAATACAACCTTTGTGCTCAGAAAGTGTAAATCCTTGATTGATGTCTAATAAATAAATATTATAGAGCTAAGTTAATGAAGAATGCAAACTGGGGAATCTATCAATGAATTTGGAGTGATTTTTTTTAAACTCTTAAACACTGAGAAAAAAACTAATGCCTCTGGTTTTAATTAACATTTCTTCTTGATGGTTTACAATTAGGCTAAAAAGACCAACAGGAAAGTCTTTCTTGGGGGGAAGCAAAAATTGCAATTTATTCAAACAATTATCTTATTTGTAAACACTTATTTCTGAGGCTCAATACTCTGACCTTTAGAAATGTCTACAATTTACGGACTGGTAATGCTTTAAAATAATTCTGCTTTCATTTCTGAAATAAAATACTTCCCAAACTCATTGTGACAGAAAGTCATTTGACAATCTTCTGTGTGACATTTTTACAATTAGTCTCAATTACATAGGAAGAGTGAGCTGTTTGCCTCATCAGGTAATAGGCACAAAGAATTAATAGAATGTTGAACTGAAATGGACCTCAGATAACCTGGTAAAGCCATTTTACTTTTGCAAAAGAAACGGAATGAGATCCAGAAAGCTGACGTGACTTGTCCAAGGTAACAGAGTGAGATACTATCAGCGCCAGGATAGAAATGCAGAACCCCAGCCCATTTTGCAGTAGGGGACTCAATCGGTACAGAAGCATGGTCCTTAAAAAACTATGGAATAGTTTTTCTCTAGATTTAACCCATTTTGACAATTTACAGGTAGCACTGTGCCACTAAGTGCCGTCTAATGATAATCAAGAAAGCAATGAAACCCTGTTTTCTCAAAGAAAAGAGTACCCCATACTCTGCAGTTATCTCTGGCTCCTCTTTCTTTCAAGTACTATATTCATCCTGTCACTGCCTCCTTTGGGGCTACTTATATATGTCTATCCAGAATCCATTCTCTCTCAAGATTCACCGACCTTGATCCAAACTGTAGCCGTCATTCATCTGTTTATTGCAGCAGTCCTCCTCTGTCTGGTCTCCCTGCTTATCCTACCTTCCTGTGTCTGTTCTCTAAAACAAGGTAAGTCAAGAGGTTTGTACAAGGCAGAAAATCTTTCTTTGATTCCTCATCTGTCTCTGAATCTAAACCCAAGTCCCTACTGTAACCTCCAGGTTCCATGTTAATATTCCCTGAAAATTCAAGTCAAAGAGATAGAGACCCGTGTGTGTGTGTGTGTGTGTGTGTGTGTGTGTGTGTGTGTGTGTGTGTGTGTGTGTGTGTGTGTGTGTTTACTGGGAGCGGATGGCTCTCCTCCAAATTCATATTTTCCACTTCCAAAATCCCACCGTTCTCAGAGAGTTGCCAAACCCTATGGCCTCAATAGAACAGCTGGGACATATAACTAAATTCACTATCTACACAAGAAACACTATGTAGTATTTTTTTCCTAGTGTTTATCAAGTTGTAGCCTGAATATAGCTCAAGGAAAGTTTCAGATCCTTGGTGGCTAGAAGCAGGTATTTGAGCCAGTGAACTGATGTGGGTCTGTTCTGAACTAATAGTTGTTTACCTCTCAATCCAAAGTCTGCCATGAGGGCAGCAGGTTTTTCTATGAGATTAAACCATTTAACATCCCATTCAAGGATGGTCTCTAAAATTAAGGGCAAAAGCACCTATGAAACGGGAGAAAGTATTTGCAAATCAAATACCAGATAAGGCGTTAATAGTCAAAATATAAAAAGAGCTCACACAACTCAATAGCAAAAAAAAGAAACAAAAAATGATTAAAAACTGGGCAGAGGAACTGAATAGACATTTTCCAAAGAAGATATACAAATGACCAACAGGTATATGAAAAGGTACTCAATATCACTGATCATCAGAAAAATGCAAATTAAAACCACAGTGAGATATTGTTTCACACCTGTTAGGATGACTATCATCTAAAGGACAAGAAATAAAAAGTGTTGGCAAGGATGTGGAAAAAAGGAACCCTTGTGCACTGTAGGTGGAAATGTAAGTTAGTGCAGTCACTATGGAAAACACTATGGAGGTACCTCAAAAATTAAAAATAGGACTATCATATGATCCAGCAATCCCACTTCTGGGTATATATCCTAAGGAAATGAAAGCAGAATCTTGAAGAGATACCTGTACTCCTATGTTCATTGCAGCATTAATTACAATAGCCAAGATATGAAAACAACCTAAGTGCTAAGTGTCTGTCAATGGATGAATGAATAAAGAAGATGTGAGATTTTATATATATAGTGAAATATTATTCAGCCATGAGAAAAGACATCCTGACATTTGTGACAACATGGGTGGAACTTGAGGGCATTAAGTGAAATAAGTCACACACAGAAAGACAAATACTGCATGATATCACTTATATATGGAATCTGAAACAGATGAACTCATAGAAATAGAGACTAGAATGGTAGTTACCAGAGGCTGGGGGTGGAGGGAAAGGGGAGATGTTGGTTAAAGAGTGCAAACATCCAGTTACAAGATGAATCGGTTCTAGGAATCTAAAAAGTACAACTCGGTGGTTATAGTTAATAATACTGTACTATATACTTGAAAGTTGCTAAGAGAGTAGACCTTAAATATTCTCACCATAAAAAAGAAATAGTAATTAGGTGACGTGATGCAGGTGTTAGCTAACACTATGGTGGTGATCATTTTGCGATGTATCAGTGTAATATTACTATGTCAAGTATATCTCAATAAAGCTGGAAAAACATAAATGGGCAGCCTTTTATTTTTTCCCATAAAACAGCCTCTGAAGGGAAAACCAATTGAAAAATGTGAGAGACCTTATTTGGGCCGTATCACCCTTTTGAGTCAAGACTCAGCACGCTTATGGGGAGGCCATGCAGGTATGGGGAGTATTCTACAAAGTCTCTCACTTTTTCCCCCTCGTTTCTACGTCTCTGTAATGTGTTATATCTGTGACTAATGTAGAAAAACTACAGTTAAGCCTTAGGTAGAAAATGCAAATGACAAAGAGAGGTGCAAATCAGGGTGTAGTTGCTGAAAGGATCTCGTTCCCACAATATTTCATAATCAACGGTGCCTTTGGTGTAAGCATTTTTGTTTCTAGTTGGGTTCTATTTTATCGTGTCAATACCCCTCGGAAAGGCATCGTGCAACTAAAATGTTATCTAAATGAGTTTATCCAGCCCTTTCTTCTCCATCAAGAGGGAAGAAAGTATCCAAAATATGCAGGCAGGTGTAGGCAGGTACAGGGTGGGTGGGATGAGAACCTAAAGGAAAGTGGGTAGTCTAGAAGGTGGGTAACTATTATTCAATCCATTGTACACATCTGGATACTAAGGCTGAGAAGCTAGCCTGCCAGGCTACTAAGTGGTGAAGCCTAGGTATGCACCTACCTATAGCTGACTCCAAAAATCCATACAATTATTTGCTAGACCAAAGTCAAGTTGGCCTGAGGGTTAATTATGTTTAATGTTATCAAGCTGCCTACCTTTCTTTTGCTCTTTCTCTCCTAAAGGAATAATGGACAAATACAATATTATAAACAAATCACAGCAGATAATTTTGAAAGTGAAAGGCAGTATCACTTGGTAGTTTAGAGCATTAAGTAATCTTGGGCTAGTTGTCTCTGTTCCTCAGTTCCCTCATCTGACAAAAATGAGTTAAAAATACTTACATCCCAGGGTGGTTGTGAGAATCAAATGAGGGCTTAGAATACTGCCTGGCACACAGAAAGCATTCAGGGAAGGCTTTGCTATTATTGGAGTTATTGGCTTCACTTCGATTCTACATCTTACTTTTTCCCCAACTGATCAGAATGTCTTTTTTTTTTTTTAATTAATTTATTTATTTTTTAACATCTTTATTGGAGTATAATTGCTTTACAATGGTGTGTTAGTTTCTACTTTATAACAAAGTGAATCAGTTATACATATACATATGTTCCCATATCTCTTCCCTCTTGCGTCTCCCTCCCTCCCACCCTCCCTATCCCACCCCTCTAGGTGGTCACAAAGCACCGAGCTGATCTCCCTGTGCTATGCCGCTGCTTCCCACTAGCTATCTATTTTACGTTTGGTAGTGTATATATGTCCATGTCACTCTCTCACTTTGTCACAGCTTACCCTTCCCCTTCCCCTTCCCCATATCCTCAAGTCCATTCTCTAGTAGTTCTGTGTCTTTATTCCCGTCTTGCCCCTAGGTTCTTCATGACCTCTTTTTTTTTTCTTCCTTAGATTCCATATATATGTGTTAGCATACGGTATTTCTTTTTCTCTTTCTGACTTACTTCACTCTGTATGACAGACTCTAGATCCATCCACCTCACTACAAATAACTCTATTTCGTTTCTTTTTATGGCTGAGTAATATTCCATTGTATATATGTGCCACATCTTCTTTATCCATTCATCTGTTGATGGACACTTAGGTTGCTTCCATGTCCTGGCTATTGTAAATAGAGCTGCAATGAACATTTTGGTACATGACTCTTTTTGAATTCTGGTTTTCTCAGGGTATATGCCCAGTAGTGGGATTGCTGGGAGAATGTCTTTATTTTTAAGAGAATTTTACTTTAATTTTGGGGTTAGTTTTGTATTTTTAAAAGTATTACATATTTGTTTAATAAAAGGCAAAACTGTTTAAATCAGAAAATTAAAGTGCTTACGTTCTTCCTCAATACCACTTCTCACTCAGATGTTACTATTATTTATATGCATATATAAATATATACACAATTTTTTTTAGTCATTCCTATTTCTTTTCCTGAGTTGTGACTTTGCTCTTCGCAATTTCTGGCTATCAGTGACCATGAAAATGAACTCGAAACACTGCCCATCTTACAACAAACTAGCTCTAATGACAGATTTAGATGTGCAAAAGGTGCACGTGGAGCATATAGTGAAGCGCCTGGGTGCACTTCTCTCCATCTGCAAACTCCCATGTTAGGATGAAAAGAAAGGCGTTTTTCATGCCAGGCGAGGATCACGAAAAGGAATAAAATATTCCCAAACCAGCACTCCTGAAAGAGTGTGAACCAACAACAAAAAATCTCAGCTGCAAAGCCTAGGTCCTCGCTCTCCCCACCCATATTGCCCTTCCTCCACCCCAGACACGTGCTAATCCAGGTGCAACCTGTTTAAAATCAACTCCAAGGGCAGAGGCAGCAAGTGAGAGGGGCAGGGGACTGGGATTGTTGGAATGGAAGGGGTGGGAAAGGAGGAGCCTGCCTGGGTTGCCTTGGCAATACAAAGAAGAAAGTCAAGACAGAGGGATTTATATGCTGATGCTAATTGCATTTGCTAATTGCATCTATTGTGCTGACCTGTTTGCTTCCCCACTTCTTCATTCTGAGTCATTAAGCCGTTCCCAGAGCTTCCCTAGGCAGTGTTATCTCCTTCCCATCTAATTTTGTCCCCTCTCCCAGTCCCCAGGCTCAGTTACCAGAATGCTACCTTTGCCAAGGCACTGGGGAAGGCTCTGGTGACTATGCAAGGTTTTAGAGATCCTGTAGGAAAATATTTCCCTGCTGGAGTTTGCTGGAATATTGCTTGGCTGCTCAACCATAGCATGGATTTACAACTAAAAAAAGCAGCTGAAAAACTAGAGAAAGTAAATCTGAAAGAAACTTCCCACAGGGAAATGCAGGCTGCAAATGATTCACCGGGGTGGTGGTGGTGAGGGGGTGGGGGGAAGTGGTGGAGGGTGGAGGGAATATTGAGCAGTTCACTCTCTGGAATCCAGTGTACCTTCAGTTGGAAAGGTGCCTGGACAGGGCTTGGAGAATTGTTCCCTCACTCCCCCTGGTGGGGCTTTCATTTAATTACAGCAAGAATCTGAGAGGCTAAGCACATCTGAATACAACAGTACCTACTGTGAATAATGCTTTCTTATGCTCCCTCATCACTGAACTGAAGTAATAGCTTCCATCACTTCGCAGGTGGTAAAAATCAACAAAGACATTACAAAGCATGCAGCTGTAACTGCTGTGTGGACACATTCAAAAGTCATGCAATATATTTAAATATTTCAAAAGTAATACGTGTGAGAGCCATGCTGAAGTAAGTTGCTCACACTAATGCTTTTCATTTCTAGACATATTCACTTTTCCCTCTGATCTTTATTTACAAGCAGAGCCTAAGAACTGGCAACCTCTTCAGTCTATTTTTGTTTCCCTTAATTATTTTTATCTCCTTTGATTTAAACATTTGCTCTCCCAGGTTGTTCCATCTCTACTAATTTTCTAAGAGTAAGATTTCTATTTTGTTCCAACTCCTGCATTTTAACAACAGACCTCTTCTGAATTCTCACCTGGTGTTTCTGTATTTCTCAGGCACTGACGCATTTCACTGCTCAGAAATCAAATTGGCTCCTGCAAGGCTGTAAAAGGAAGGTCAGGCCGTCTCTAGGCTGCTCAGTGTCTATCATCCTGTTTTGCATTTGGTCATAAAGTATGGCAGATTTATCTGAGTGGAAAATTTTTTCTATGGAAAACTTTAGTCACTGTACATATTGGAAAAACATTGCCTGCCAAAGAGCAGATTCCACACCATTCCTAGTCTTTGGTCTCACATCAGTGTTTTTCACTTTTATAAGCCTATGAAATTCCTTGCAATCATCAGTGATGGTATGGGGAAAGGGAGAAAGGAGGCGGCTTTGGCTGGGATCCCTGATCATTCTGATGGATTTCCTATAAATATATCTGAAACCTAGGCCCATTACAGGCTCTGGGATCCTGAAACTGCATTCATTACTTTGTCTTTGTATAGTGTCACAATATTTAACAATATGGGGTGGTTCATCATGCTGGAATTGCGAAGGTGAGCAGAATTTGCCACCTCAAAATATGCCTCCCTTGGCTTAAGGGCTATTTTAGGCTGATGATTTTTAAGAAACAGCAGAAAGAAGAAAACCTCTGAAACACGAGTAGAAATTACTCTTTGGTAAGAGAAATTTACATTTATAAGGGAAAATTTCTAAATCTCTAGCAACTCTTATCCGTGGAGAAAGCAAGAACTTAAACCTGCTTAACCACAATTCCCTTCATAGCCTTGCTGACTGGGTTTTTCCTGGTCACTTCCCATAGCCTGCCTCCCTGCCCCCAACATCTTCCCTTTGTCTTTAGCTGGAGAAAGTATTTAAGGGGCTGACTTCCATCATTTTGAAGAGTTACTCAGTTTTCCTGGTTATCTCCCATGTATACAGGAGGTATATATGTTATTAAACTTCTGTTTGTTTTTCTCCTGTTAAATCTGTCTTTTATTACTGTGGGGCGGGGGGCGGTGGATGGTGGTTCCAGCCAAGAACTTAGAAGGGTAGAGGGAAAATTAATTTTCCTACCCTTCAATGGCAAAGCATTTTCCATTAGATTTCTACACAGGTCTGAACCTGCCTGGCTGCCATGTTTGTTTTCTTACTGACACAAAATGTGGAGGGTTGGGTATGAGAATCCTCAATGGTATTCCAATGGTGCCCAAAAGGAACAAATGGAATTCAGCTTGCTGAGAGCTTGGGGGACAGTGGCAGAGTCCCTTCACACAGGTCCTCTAGTGGCAAATATTAATGAGAGGAGAGGGTCAGAGAGGAGGAAAAGAAACAGCAGACTTTATGGTGGCTGACAGGAGTGGTTCATGAGCCCACGTGCAAATCCCTTAAGATCTCCCGAAAGTAATGGAGGAGGACTTTTTTAGGAAATGAAGGTCCTGTATTAGTAACTGAGGATGACATGTTAATTAATTTCTATTAATGGTAATTAATCTGCACTCTGGGAGAACAGAAATGGAAGAAAAGCGAGTTCTATATTTTCAAATATAAATTGACAAATGTTTGTGAATGAATATTTATTCAGTTTTGACTCTGCTCTAGGAAGTCTGTAATGTTCCAGTAAACAAGACGGACTTGGTCCTTACAGATGGTAAACAAATTATAACAAGAAAGTAGGTAAATTATAATTGGGATAAGGGATTCAAATAAAAAGTGCATGCAAGTATATATTTGGGGAAAACCAGTGCAAGCCTCAGGTGATGGGATGTGAGGCAGGCAAGGGAATCTACGCTGTAAGCAACATTCAGTTGAGATATGAAGGAAGAACAGAATAAAAGTCGGCTAGCTGAAAGGAGTCTGAGTTGAAGGATCATTTTGAGCAGAAGAAACAATAGCTGTGATGATGCCAAGTGAGGGAATTATGTGGCTGGTCCACAGAGAGTGAGGAAAGTTGATGCTGACCACAGTGATTAATGTAGGCAGGTCCAGATAACACAGGGCATGTTAAGAATTAGAGGCTTTTTGTAAAATAGTGATGGCTTCATGCTAAATATGTATAAGTATTCAAACCATTTATTCCCTCAAATATTTATTCTCAAATACCATATGCCAGGCTAGATCCTATGGCTAGATCCAGACTAGACCCTAGCACAGAAAAATGAATCACTGTTTACTATGTACTCACATTATTTTTAAAATGTGAAAACAAAGTGTTGTAAAAAAAAAAAAAATGAACTAACACAACACTGTAAATCAACTATACTTTGAAATAAAATAAACTTTTAAAAATTAAAAAAATTCTTTTTAATATATGGTACACCTAAAACTAATACAACATTATATATCAATTTATATTTCAAGTTTTTGAAAGAAGACAAACATAGAATAATTTATGATTTGAGAATTTCCAGGAATTCTGAGCAAACAAGACAGATGAGATTTCTCCTTTAACAGGGTTTACATTCAAGGGGGAGAGGTTATAACTAGTAACAAATTCATAAAAATCAAATTAACAGTAGTTTATTAATGGAGAAAATAAATCATGATGTGATAGAGAAAAACTGGGTAGAAGGGGCTACTTTAGATAAGATGGTCAGGAAACTCCTCTTTGAGGAGACACTTGGGCTGAGACATGAAATTGAGAGGAAGCCAACTATTCAAAGCTCCAGGAGAAAAGCAACCACTATGACCCTGAGATGGACAAGAGCTTGTCCTCTTTGATGACACAGGGAAGACTAATGTGGCTCAAAAACAGTGAGCGAGAGAGTGCTATTATAAAAAGCAGGCCATGGAAAAGATTACGGCTTTTATTCCAATGGGAATGGGAAGTCATTGAAAGATTCTAGTGGAAGAATAACGTTCTTGTTTTTGTTGTGGTCGTCTAATAGTTCTCCAGTGCTGATATAGTATGGATGAAAAGGGAAAAGAATGGAAGCAGAGAGACCAACCTAAAGGCTGTTGCATTGGTCCAGGAAAGTGAAATCAAGCAAATATTAAGAGTGGTGGTGCAGCAAAGGAAACCATAAACAAGACGAAAAGACAACCCTCAGAATGGGAGAAAATATTTGCAAATGAAGCAACTGACAAAGGATTAATCATGTACCAAAGTTATGTACCAAAATGTTCATTGCAGCTCTATTTACAATAGCCAGGACATGGAAGCAACCTAAATGTCCATCATCGGATGAATGGATAAAGAAGATGTGGCACATATATACAATGGAATATTACTCAGCCATAAAAAGAAACGAAATGGAGTTATTTGTAGTGAGGTGGATGGACCCAGAGTCTGTCATACAGAGTGAAGTAAGTTAGAAAAACAAATACAGTATGCTAACACATATATATGGAATCTAAGGGAAAAAAAAAAAAAGGTCATGAAGAACCTAGGGGCAAGACGGGAATAAAGACACAGACCTACTAGAGAATGGACTTGAGGATATGGAGAGGGGGAAGGGTAAGATGTGACAAAATGAGAGAGTGGCATGGACATATATACACTACCCAACGTAAAATAGATAGCTAGTGGGAAGCAGCCGCATAGCACAGGGAGATCAGCTCAGTGCTTTGCGGCCACCTGGAGGGGTGGGATAGGGAGGGTGGGAGGGAGGGAGATGCAAGAGGGAGGAGATATGGGAACGTGTGTATATGTATAACTGATTCACTTTGTTATAAAGCAGAAACTAGCACACCATTGTAAAGCAATTATACTCCAATAAAGATGTTAAAAAAAAAAAAAAAAGAGTGGTGGCGAAGATGGGGAGAAGCAGATGTGTTGTAGCTAAATTTTGGAGATTAGAAATGGTATAACTTGTTGATAAACTGGGTTATGGGGAGGAACAGAAAGATGATTAAGGTAGATTGCTAAACTGATAATGGTGCCATTTCCGGAGATAAGAAAACTTAGGGGGAAATAGTAAGAGCTCTGATTTGGACATGTTAAGCATGATGAATTTTAGATATTTGATGAAGATGTCGTAGGAGAGGCTGCACATTAATCTAAAGCTCAAGAGGAAGAAAATAGTCAATAGTCAAGTCAAATTTATAGACCGGGGTCCATGGGCAAAATTTGGTCTAAAGATATATTTTATTGATTTTTATAGAATTTTATTTTGTTTTAAAATAGTCATCAACTTTTAAAAATTGGGGAATTTGCATAAAATGGCATCTGGTAGTACTATCTCTGCATTCACACAAGATTCCAGTGACCTGGAGCTGAGTAATGCCTGTGCCTCTCCTGAAGGGCTTCTGCCCTTCCATCTGCCACCACTCCCCACTGTCTCTTCTACAATTAGTCTGAGTGTTAACTGTCACTGATAATTTTTTTATAGTAGAAAAATATTTCCATTTACTCATGTCTGAACCAAACAGGGAGAAAACAGGTAATCCTGAAGACCCTGTTTCATTTGTATCCAGCCTGCATGATTCATCTTATTCATCTGTTTCCTGTGAGGCAATTACAGGTATTGAAATCAGATTTCACAGCATAGAAGAGAATGGGAATGTAGACACAGGGAAAAAGAGGGCCCCATCACAGGGTTCAAGGTCTTGCCACTTTCCAATGATGTGAATCTTCCTTCAGATCCTATCAGGAAGGGAGGTAGCAGAAGATGAGAAGAGAAAGCAAAAGAAAATGGACATCAAGAAGGCAAGGCAAAGAATAGCAGAGGAAGACTGGTATTGAAATTTCCCCAGAATGAATGGAAAAGGATGAGGTAACACACACAAACACACACACACACACACAGCAAATGGTCCCTCAATGTCTACTTGAGATTACTGAAGGAGGGCCACAGTAAGATTTTGTCATGGTTACTAAGCTCATTGTAGAGCTCATGCTATCATAGCTTTGAGCACTAAAAAGAAAATTCATAACAGTTTTAGAAAAATAAATCCTCTCCTTTCTGACATAATGAAGGAATTTGGTGTTCTGGATAGTCAACTACTCTAAGGAATAAAGTGGCCATATCACCCAGGTTGATATATCATATATACCACAAATGTGTTTCCACAAATTTATGAAAAGGATGACTAGTCTTATGCAGAGGACGTAGCTGCCTCCATAGTACCCACATCTTAAAATATTTTCATCACCAAGCTGTCTTAAGCATCAAACTTCTATTATTCCTTAGACTTAGACTAGCCTAGCCAAAATAAAGTACAGCTATTCGACCTTGACATTCCACACACTTTCAACATCATACAACTATCAATTGTCATGGTAACAAAGGCACGTGCAAATGTGAAGGGACTGGATATTGCCAGAAGATAAAATAGCAGGCAACAGCTGCCTTTGCATATACTGTTTTGTGTGCATGCATGTTTTGTGTATTATGTAAGAAGCTATAAGTGTTCATTTATTAAATGCATGTTGGAAAAAACAAATGTAAGCCGTAGAAGATAATGGGTCAGATCTGATTCAAAGCCCAGCTGGCCCGGCCACCACCCTATCAAGAGATAGCACATGTTCCTCCCCACTGCACCTGTGCAGTCCTGAAGATGGCTTTGACCAGGAGCATACAGTGGAGAGGATGCTGTACCAATTCTGGGTGCAGCCTTGAACTGGTGTTGACAGCTGCTCTCTCTTGGAAGCCAGCCACTACAGAAAAAGAGTGACTACCCTGAGACCACCATGTTGTGGGATGTCAGAGCCATATGGAGAGGCCCTAACAGATGTAATGCCAGGTAGAGAGAGGGAAGCCAAGGGGCACCCAGACACCACACCTGTTGAGTGAAGAAGCCACACTGGAAGTGGATCCTCTGGTTCCAGCTGCTCCATCTGATACCAAGAGGGTCAGAGACACACTTCCCAGCCGAGACCTTCCAAATTCCTGATGCACAAAACTTTGTGAAGTGCTACATATTTGATACCTCATATGCCCTTAATAAATTCTAATAACCATCGTAGAAAACAATTATTTGCATAGTTCTTTACAGTTGAAAAAGGATATCAATTTAATCCTTAAAATTCCTCTATGAGGTAAAATTACCCCTTTCACTTTATCAGTGACAGTTTAGAGAGTCAGAGAAGATAAATCATGGGCCTAAGATATCACATAGCTGTGCCAGAAGCAACACCTGGTCTTCTAATTCTAAGCCAGATGCCCATCCACAGCTGTCCTCTAGAAAAAAATAATTTTCTCTTTTAGGCATTGATTAGACTATGGGACTGTCTACACTAGAAGAAAAACAGCTAATCATCTCTCTTCCCTTTTGCACAGTATCTGATTTTACATTGTAGGGAAAGGATTTCTGAGGATCATCCCTATGATTAATCCATGAAGCCCCGAGCTAGCATTTATTTCCATGATAAATAGAAGGTGAATCAAGGACAATTTCTTCTTTTCAGTACAGCACTTTGTGTTATAAGAAATATGATTTAAACCAAGTCAAGTTTCTAATTAGGACCAATCATGCCTAAATTATAGTAACAGAAAATGGATTTGTAAACATGTATATATTCACATACATCTCTATATTCACTTAAGGTTTTCAAGAACAAACTACACTTTTTCACATTACGCATTTATTTAATTTCAGTCTGATTCTAAAACCTCTTGAAAAGCTTGCTTAGCCATCATTGGAGGTTTAAATAACATGGAGGTGGGCAAAGGCAGTCCCCTACAAGGCTCTTCACCCAGAGACACTCAAATGCACACTCAGCAGTGGCATCTCCTAGTATTTACTGTAGTCATGACTTGTGTCATCATTACTGAATAATAGCAGCCACTTCACAGCTTTCCTCTAGTTGTCACACCATTCCCCCCAGATGCTAGCTGACAGCAGTACCAAATCTGGTATAAACCATACCCTTCATCAGTGAACATGCTCTTGTTCCTGGTGGGCGGGGCAGGGCACCAAGAAAGACTCACGCAGAAATATATATACATATTTATGAAATATATATGAAGCTTTCTAGTTCTTGCATAAAACCTACTAGCCAAATTTCCCCCAAATTATATTTCAAGATAGGACAGATATCGTAAATGATCATGAGTGGTTTTTTTTTAAATGCATCTTTATGTAGGTACTACTCCTTTCGAGTACCAAAAGGAAACTTCATGTCTCCTTGGCATGAAGTATCATGCAATTAGGGAACGGAGATGGAGGGAGGAGAGATTTAGCATTAGTGGATTCTCTAAAAATAATCTCAGTTTGAAAAGATTGCAACACTTTGTTCTAAGGATACATGAGTTATAGTTACTTGATCATTGTATTTAACCAAACAAAATCATACATTTTACAACCTCACTGTATTAAATAGGGCTAATACAACTCATATGCCACCCTCTAAATTATTACATTTCACCTAATACTTTCAAAAAATATATTACCTTTTTAACAAAATATTTTCCTTTTCTGGGAAAGCTTTTTTTATACACAGCCTCCTCCCCCTTTCCAGCCCACACACATGCACATCCCAAATGGGAATTGAGATATTTTACCACACATTGGCTTTGCAATTGCTTTCCTATCCTTTCTTTGGTGTCTTTTCCCATTCTTCCAGTTTCTAATATTCTTTAAATCTCAAAACCTCAGATTTGTTTGCTCAGTTGTGAGCTCATTCTCTAGAATTCCAACATAAGTATAGGTCCTTTTAAAAAAATAACCTATGTGGAAGTCATCCTTTTTGTTCTCATGTAATATATATATATATATATATATATATATATATATATATATACACATATACATACATATATATAAAACCAAACTAAGTTTCTCATGCCCAAAGTACTCATGCTCACAATACTTGGTAGCAACACTATCCTTAAAGCAAATGAGGACAAGGATAGTTGAAATCATTATATTCCTATTCCTATTCTTGGCATAGTGGAATACTAAGAGACCAAAGCCACTAAACCCAACCTACTACTTATCTACAGAAAAACCAGCCAAATCCCAGTTATATAAATAAAGTGAATACCTATTGTATTCGGAGTTTAAACATAACAAAAGAGAAGTAATTCTAAGTCAAATAATTAGTGCCAGTTACTTTTCCAATATTTGTATGGTTATGAGATTGACTTTATCTTGTGTGTACTTTTCTGGGATCTTGTTTGAAAGAGAAAGCAATTAAGTTCTACCTTAGACCGTTACTTGACGTCTTGTCTCCTGCTCAGCTGGTGAACATCTATCATCACTGAGACTATATCAGTGGACGTTAACCTTGGCTGGAAATGACAGTCACCTAAGGATCCTTTAACATTTACCAGTGACTGAGGCCCAACCTAGACAAGTTAAGTCAGAGACTCTGGAGGTGAGATCCGACCTTCTGTATAGTGAAAAAAACTTCCCAGATAATTCAGGGCTAGATCTACTGAAGCATCCTCATTCCATTACTTAAAAAAAAAAAAGCAAAAACAATTATTGCCAAGGTCACACACTTTGACATTCTAGGATTCAATATATAAAACTTGGTGATTTGTCCCATAGCTGCTATAGTGAATGGTCTAGAGTCTCGTAAGGATTATAAACTTAAAACAAAACCATGGTGCAAAGATAATCCTTTGGCGTCTATTAAGCCATGAAACCCAAGTCTAGATTTCAACTGGCAGTCTGTTTCAAGCAGGTATGGAGGTGTCAAAGGTTAGGCAGGTCTGAGGAACAGCTCTCACCCCATATATAGGTTCAACAGAGCAATCACAATGAACAGAGCTCAAGAAGAAAATGAAGTCCTTCAATCAATAGATCCTACTTTCAGATAAATCATCATCATAGTTGAGGATAATGACTTGGCCTGAATGGATTTTGAAGGACAGCCAGATGACAAATACACAAGTCCTGGAATATGTAAAGAGCCGGGCAAAGGAACCAGGAAAAGAAAGACTGGGGTTCCATTAAAATGATTTCCCTACATTAACAATTTTTCTAAGCCTACTTTTATATTCCGGAAAGACAAATCATTAATCATTCTGCGTTAGGACTAAGGATCTCTGATTTGTCAGGTTATGGACACTTAAAATGTTCAGTTTTTGACCAAATTATAAGTTTCTGAAATTAGTGTCTTAGCTCAGGAAGAAAAATATAAGCTTATATAAAAAAGTAGTCAATCAAACTTAATATACTTAATTTACCTATCCCAAAATTCTTTTTCTAGCAGGCATAATAATATTTGGTTCCATTAAGAATCAACTGTGAAAAAAATTTTTTGCACCTAGTTACAAATGTTCTAAATGGCATGGAACAACTGATTCTTCTACTTTTGGTTCAGTTAATGAGCTTTCTCAAAGGAAATGACTGCAGTGCATTAAAAGAAATCAAGTAAAATGCCTTTCCTGAATCAAATTCACCCTAATCTGTTGGAGTCTTAATAAATTTGTGATAGCATGAATAGTTCATATGTACTGAAATGTAATAAGCAGTATTCTCCCTGTACTTTCCTATGAATTTCTTACTACTTGCATCCTCACTAGTAATAGCGATCCAAGGATTAGTCTTGGATGTATTGGAGAATGTCCTACTTTAGAAACCAGGACATTTGGTTCCTGATTCTGCTTGTGTTATAATATATTCTATGAATTCCAGTAAATTATGAAATTACTACCCTTTAAATTTCTCCATCTTTTAAAAGGGAGCAATATACCTTATTTCTTTCTGAAGACTTTTGTGAGACAAGTAGACTCTAATGAGACAAAGAGCTTTACAAAGCACCTTAAATATTTGTAAAACTAAGTATGTTCAGCAACGACTTCTTTTTGGTACAGTGTGGACATACAGTTTGTGAAAGCAACTTACATGGGTACAAAGATGCATTAATTCCTTCACGGGTGAATTATTAGTCTCTGGAAACACAGACACTCTTAACCAAAAGGTAATTATGGCTGTGAATGGAGGAGGAAGTTAAGGGAGGTGATAAATGCTTGTCAAATGGTAGCGTCTGGCTTCACAAAGAGAAAATAGATGCAGGAATGATGATGATGCCCCTGTTGTCCAAGGGTAAACACAGTAGTAGACAGAATCAGAAACACCCACCAACAAGGTCAGGCTCACGGCAAAAGTGATTCTGTAGAGAGCATGAGGATAGCTATTGAAATGGATCAGCTCTTAGGGTTTTTTCCAAGGACAAGATTTTCCTTCCTCCCAATTACTGAGCTAATGGTTTCTTCTTTAATTAGTGTTACTGGATGGCTTTTAAACAATATTTGATGCCGTTAAATAAGCAATTATAACAGATTTTCTTCACTCAATTGGGAAACTAAACACATTCTTCGACTGAACTAGGTTTTCTCCTTTTGTTTGAAAAACACTAAGAAATTAAACTTCTTTGAGAGGAAAAATAAATTTTTTACTTAACTCTTTATTTATACTTTGTATTAAAATGGCATGTATAATCCAATTTTTATTAAAAGTTTTCCATCTATGTATTTCTAGCTATCTATCCATGTGCTCTTCTCTTAGCACATATGAGAGAAATTCATGGAATTGTGTTAATCTAATTTTTAACAGTATTTACTTGCATATAAATACCAGATAATCTTTAACTTTTTTCATTTGGATTTGATGCATTTTTTAAAATAGCAAACATGCATTATTTTTAGAAAATAATAAATTCATTTTGAAAACATTATTCAAATATTTAAATATAGGCATAACTGTCATAGTGGGAATTCTCAAGGACCTACTAATGTGTGGTAGTTTCATTTGTCTTAATCACAGTAAGAAAAATGTAGAAACTCAGATTTTATCACTGATAATAATAGATGGTCTCTGTCATGGTAGTCTATACATCTGTACGCAAATTTATTACCTGTGACAGTGCTGGAAACTTTGAAATACGTTCACAAATGAGAACATGATTGGGTAACAAATTCAAGATAGCAGAAGAAATCCTGTAACTGCTGCTTTGAAGCTATACGTTTTTTTCATTATTTCAGTTGGCATTAAAAAATTGGTATTATTATCATTACCCTATCCAATTGCTAAAACAATGTTTTTCCAATTTTTGTAATTCACTCTGCCTGAGGAGGTTTAAACTGCAAAAAGGTTAAACTATAAGGTACTTAAGAGGGGGTATCATGCCTCATTCAACTTTATCTTTTCTCCTAACAGAGAGGTGAGACCCTCTAAAGCATGGCAGGGGCTCAATAAATGTTTGAAGAATGAATGGGAGAAGCATGGCTCTTGCTTTCTTGCATTTCTACTAGGATGAGAAGAGCCATAATGTACTCTACTGACTTCCTATGTGATAGAGAGACCATGGTTTTTGAATCAGACAAACCTGGACTTGAATCTTGATTTTCTCATTTAATAATACCTAGTTTCTCTAAGCTAGTGTTTCTCAGCCTACCAAGGGGCCAATAACCTTCTTTTTGTGTAGGATTGTGTGAAGATAAAATGAAATTGAGATGCAAATCCCAAATAGCTCCTGGCACAAAAACTGCCAGATGGAATCATTTTTTTAAAAATTTTTGTTAAGCCATTCAAATAAAGAATGACTATATGATCTGGTTTGTGAAACTAGATGAATGTGGACAATATGACTAAATCAAGGGGATACAGGACTATTCAGATCTGAAGGTTGAGATGAGGAGGGGGAGGAGTGGTAGACAGACAGTGAGTTCAGACTGGGACAAGTTGAATTTAACATTCCCATGAGACTTCTGGATGGTCTAGTTCAGGAAAGAAGTCTTTATTAAAGATACAGATTCAAGGATCACTAGAATCTTGATTTCTGAAGTCTTGGAAGTGATGTGCTCACCCATAGAAAGACTTAACTTTCTTTACATTTTCAGTGTTATTCACTCCTTTGACAGATTGGTAAAGTCTATGAAAGCCTTAAATAAATCATTTAAATGTGAAGAATTAAATAAATAGGGTCACAAAGAAAACCATTTATTAAAATACAATTATCAAAATATTTATAAAACACACTTGAGTTATGATCACAGATCTGCCTCTTTACTAACAAATCAATAACAAACTCCTGTGGAAAACCTAATAGCTACTGTAATTTCAAACTAGTGGTGGGTATAAATGGTATATTGGGTATCTACAATAAGTGTCATGGGATATAAAAATATTCAATTTCTATTAGTCACAAAGATACAGGTACTGTTACCACTACTGTGGTTTTTGCCTACCTTCAAATTTTAAACTAAAGGTTAATGAATATAGTTGTAATGCTTTTTCTTTTTTTTTTTTATAAATTTATTTACTTTATTTATTTATTATTTTTGGCTGCATTGGGTCTTTGTTGCTGAGCGTGGGCTTCTCATTGAGGTGGCTTCTCTTGTTGCAGAGCATGGGCTCTAGGCTCATGGGTTTCAGTAGTTGTGGCTGCGGGCTCTAGAGCACAGGCTCAGCAGTTGTGGTGCACAGGCTTAGTTGCCCTGCAGCATGTGGGATCTTCCTGGACTAGGGCTCGAACCCGTGTCCCCTGCATTGGCAAGTGGATTCTTAAACACTGCGCCACCAGGGAAGCCTTGCAATGCTTCTTCTTATCCAAATCCATAGGTCCCCGTGAATTATAAGAACAGCTTTTAGGTCTGTGAACTTCAAGTTAAGAATACCTGACTTCGGGGCTTCCCTGGTGGCGCAGTGGTTGAGAATCTGCCTGCTAATGCAGGGGACACGGGTTCGAGCCCTGGTCTGGGAAGATCCCACATGCCGCGGAGCAACTAAGCCCGTGAGCCACAACTACTGAGCCTGCGCGTCTGGAGCCTGTGCTCCGCAACAAGAGAGGCCGCAATAGTGAGAGGCCTGCGCTCCGCGATGAAGAGTGGCCCCCGCTTGCCACAACTAGAGAAAGTCCTCACACAGAAACGAAGACCCAACACAGCCATAAATAAATAAATAAGTAAATAAATAAAAATTAAAAAAAAAAAGATACAGGATGCCCACTTCAATTTGCATCTCAGATAAACAATGAAAAATATTAAAAAAAAAAAAAAAAAAAAAAGAATACCTGACTTGGACTGACAGTACCCTGGGGAGAATTGATCCGCAAGGGGGACACATAGGAGAAGCAGCTGCCAGTTAAAGAACTTAAGAAAAGGAGTTGGGAGGGGAAAAAAAAAATCAAGAGAGAGTGGTCATCTTGAAGTCAAGATAGAACACAGTAACTACCAGTAGGTGGTGGAACATGCAATGCAATGCTTGAAGGAGATCTAATCAAGTTTGAAAAGCAAACAAGTTTAATAAATAAGAAGTGACTGGTGTTCCAATGCTCCAGTCTCTATTAGCTACACAAGACGAACTCAATGCTCATTTTGAGCACAAAATAGAACTTGATATATTTAATAAAAATAATTACTCAGGTAATTTTGACCACATACCTTAGACACTGCAGATATTTCAGAATAAATTAAAATTAAAACAATTCAAAAGTTAACAGAAGGACATTTATAGATTATTGTGCTCTATATTAGGTCATACCATCTCTATGTGATGGTCAAATTTTTGTATTTTTAACTAAATTAACTAAATGTATAATACATGCACCTGAAAAAAAATCCAGCACTGCAAAAGAGGTCAAACATAAGGATCTCTCCTGAGGTAATAAATTCTCCTCACAATGGCTACATCTGTTAAACATCTGTGTATTCTTTAAGAAATTTTCTATGTGTATAAAAGCATACATACATAGTAATTGTATATTAAGACATATATAGACCTTTTTACACTAAAAAGTACAGTATAAACATTTCTCTACCTTTTACTTTTTACTTAAGAATATATCTTAGAGATAAATTGTATACCTTTTAAAAGTTATTGCATAGTAATTTATTAAATGGATGAATGCTTTATTCAACCAATGACCTATGGGAAGTTAAGTCACTTTCAGTGTTTTGTTATTGAAAAAAAAAAAAAGCCCCAATATATTTGCATGAAACATATCTGAAAATCGATCTGTGGCCTAAATTTTGAACAGTAAATTTTCTAGTTAAAAGCTAGATATGAATATCTAATTTTTATGGCTATTGCCATATCACCCCTCTACGGTCCTACCAAGCTGCTCTCCCACATTCGTACGGTGTATGAAAATTCCTGCCTTCCCACACCCTTATCTCTGTACTATCAAAATGTGCTTTTGCCAAAGTAATAGGATAAAAACATCTCCTTGTTGTTTTAACTGCATTTATTTAAATGTGAGTGGGATTGAGCATCCTTTCCATAGTTTAGAACACATCTAGATGACTAGATAGCCCATATATAGATGGCTGAAATAATCTGAATGAATGCAGCTGATCTAATATTTAGGCTATTTTTACAACAGGTTCAAACACACAATCCTATTAAAGCTGCTTCAATAGCATGTTCAAGGCACATAAAATGACAAGATTAGAGTCCATCTTAATTTCCCCCTTTCTCTCACACCCCACATCCTTTCCATCAACAGATCCTTTATCCAGCATCCAAACTCTTCTCATCACCTCTGTAGCTACGCTTTAGTACTATAATCAACTCCTGCCTGGGTTATTACAATGAATCATATTAATAGATTCCATCTAGTCTGTCCTTTCAAGTCTGCATTCTATTCTCAATACCCATCAGAGGGATCCTGTTAAAATGTAAACCACATCAAATCCACCCAAGTAAAAGCAAGAGTTTTTGCAATGGTCTAAAAACCCTCCAAGAGCAGGGCCTCTACAGGTCATGGGGCTTCATCTGCTGCTTTGTCTGCTGCTCTTCTGTTAAGGTAAGGCCCAGCCACACTGACCTGGCTGTTCAGTAAACATGCCATTAGGCTCAGAAATTTAACAATTCTTAAGTTTCTTTACTCAGACAATTAAAAAAAAATAAAATAAACTGCATGGAAAAGACTGAGAAAGGAGAAGATTATTGTTAGCAGGGGGTGTTTCATTTAGAAGTTTGGTTTTGAAATCAGGAGTTCGGAATACCTATTCCTTCAGAGTGACACCATATCTGTATACTGATGGACGTGGAACTCTCATCCTGATTTTATAAAATACAGTCCAAGAATAAGTAAATGACAGTTATGTCATTTCTAAAGATGGTACAGTGTTCATTAACAAGTATAGCCATGTCATGTGATTCTCAGCTCCAGTTTGGGAAATTCTGATAAGAGAAGCACTTGTAGTCCTGAGAAGGAGGTGTTAAGAAAGGACTCAGATATTTTACAGAGACAGCCTGGTAGATACGTCCCAAAGATTGCCAGGAGAACCTGTAAACAATTAAAATGGTTTTCTTTCAAAACCCATCAAGCCGCCCAAGGGCAGAACACTCTGAATGTCCTCTTTGCTGCTAGCTGCTGCTAGCCAATCTAAAAAAAAAAAATTACTTTTACCAAATCATCTGTATTTGTTTTCTTCTCTCTCTCATCTTTTATGTAAATCATTCTGCGCTTTCTCCTTTGTTGGATGAAAACAATCTATTGATTGATATAACTTATATACAGGTGAAAGCATTTCCTAAAAATTAACTATATGTTCAAATTATTCTTTGGAAGTGTTTATAACAACAAAAACTTTCATCTCCAGATGGAAAACTTGGATTTACTTTTCTAAAGACTGCTTTATATGTACTTGTTTATTTAATTTTTTGTCAGTAATATCCAAAACCATTTTAAAAGAATAACAGGGGCACAGAGCTCTGCTGTTCATTGTGATATATCAGGTTTCCTAGTTTGCTCTCTTACAGGAGTTCGTAGTCCAATGGGAAATAGACCAAACTAAAACCTATATCTAGTTTAACTGAAGTTCAATGTCTGCTGGCATTGAGGAGAAATCCACTTTGTCCCTATTCCTCCCCTGTCCCATTTTGAACAGTTTGTGGGGTAGAGAGAGTAGATGAACAGAGATGATGATATGGTATACATTTTTAAACTCTGCTTCTGTAAGATAAAAGACCTGAAATTAATAGAAGTATTTCTTCATGAGATACTTAGTGAGGTTCTCAACGATGGATCAATGGATTTAGGGCACACGTGAGGCAACATTTGGAAGATATACAGCTACCGCTGGAGGGTAATGTGAGCCCACTCAGTGATGTGATGGCAAAGGTTAACAACTGGCCCTGTAGGTATTTTTGATGTGGAACTACTGCATTAAATGCCTAGGATTGCAAGAGGTTTTTTGTTTTTTTTTTTTCCCCTAACTCTCAACGTACTTGAGGTCCCATGTTAAGAGTTCAAGGGTTGAACTTCCAGGAGAACATTCACCTTTCACTGATAATAGAAGACGTGAAGACAAACAAACAAAGGAAAACACTGTGATAATTAACCAGCAGAATGTGACTGCCAATCTAAAAATTCTGTATCATTTTTAAATGAGCAGGGAATCTAAGTGCCAGTAGAGGCTGGGAAAAAAATAGTAAAAAAGAAGGGAGAAGGAAAAGAGGGACTGAGGGGGAGAACAAGGAGGAGAGAGATAACTTGGTCATTGTTAGCAAAAGTGGCTGATTTGGTGAAATGAAACAGAAAAACATGGAAGAGGAAAAATATCATACTCATATTATTATTAAATTTGCTTTCAGTATCAACATATTTGGAAAAATTAAATACTGATATAATAACTAAGTAGGTCAATGTTCATACTGTGCATTAAAATACATAAAAGCTTGCAAAAATTTAAATGTGATAATTCTAAAAACTATATGCTCAGGAAATTGATAAGTCTCTTTGGACAACTAAACTCAAGGTTTTTGTGTGCTTTAAAGTTTTAAATGAAGTAGTCATACAACCATCTACTTAAAATAAGAAATTAATCATAAATGATATGTGAATAATCTCAATTTCCTGAAAGTTCAATTGTTAAATTACAAAATAGTTCCTCACTTTCATTTTCAATGCTCACTAGGAGATAATTACTTTTCTCTTTATGCATTTTTTCATGAGTAGGCCTCAGAATTTTTATAAAGTTTTGAAATCTATATTAAATTTCCACTGCCAAACAGCTCTAGGAAAATAAAGAAAAAAGAGATGGAATTTCAAGATACTTTCAAAGGTCTCTCTAAACCCTGTTTAAAAAAAATGTATTCTACTTTTTTTAGTTTCTATCACGTCTTTTTAATAAATGGCATATTACCAAAGCAATGAATTTTGAAATGAATTATTCAGCAGTGAGTTTGGAAATGTCCTGTTTACAGTCCATTCCCATTTCAGTCATAACATGGTGCTAAATGATGTTGGAATGTAAGTATCACTGAGAGGCTTAGAGTATGCATGTGCCATCCTCATAATTAAAAATCCTAGTGAGTACCAGAGAGTTACTGTCTACATAACAGGGAAAGAGTCTATCCCTTGATTATTTGCACTTATGAATGATATAACCAAGGAATCATATCAATAAACAAATGCATAATGACAAAAGAATTTAGATCTTACAGAGTATTATATGATGTTCAACAATACAAGCTAAGAGAAAAACAGAATATCCACAGTTGAAAGTTAAGAAAGATTTACATATCCACATATTTCAGTAATTCTTTGTAATGTAGTGGACTGCTTTTGCATGTGTTGATGAGGGAACTAAATTCAGTCTTAGAGGAAAATCCACAGTGACTAGAATAAATGGAGATGAGAATGTAAAATATGTGGTTAAAAGACAAAATGTGAGAGCACTATTAGGAAGAATAGAGAACAAAAGAAAATTAAAAGGAGGATTGAGTCTGGCACAGGATGCAAGGATAGTTTGAAGATATAAAATGAGATTACATTGGAGTATTCTAGAACTGATAGGTAAAATTGATAAATATATGCAAAAATTACGATAAACCTCCTTTTCCCTTCCCAATTTTTAAGAGAATCAAGACCAAATCATGTAATTTTTAACTCCCATCCTTCTTTCCTTTATATCATCTTTTCTCAATCTTCATCTCATACATTTCTGATGTCTTCAAAACTTTCTCATCAGTTTCTGAAATTCTACCTTCGAAGTCACTAAGGTTTCTCTTTCTTTAAAACAATGTAACCAATAAATGATAAAACTGCCATTTATCCAGCTAGCACTCAAAAGACTTCTCTATCATTTTTCTTCCTATGTATGATTGAATGTTAATTTTAACTATTAAATTCTAAACTATACACTAAAAAAGAACTATCAGAAGGAGAAATTAAGGAAATAATCCCATTTACCACTGCATCAAAAAGAATAAAAAACATAGGAATAAACCTACCTAGGGAAGAAAAACACCTGTACTCTGAAAACAATAAGAAACTGATGAAAGAAATTGAAGATGACACATACAAATGGAAAGAAATACCATGTTCTTGGATTGGAAGAATCAATATTGTTAAAATGACCACACTACCCAAGGCAATCTACAGATTCAATGCAATCCCTATCAAAATACCAATGGCATTTTCCACAGAACTAGAACAAAAAAATCTTAAATTTTTTATGGAAACACAAAAGATCCCAAATAGCCAAAACAATCTTGAGAAAGAAGAATAGAGCTGGGGGAATCATACTCACTGACTTCAGACTATACTACAAAGCTACAGTAATCAAAACAGTATGGTGCTGGCACAAAGACAGACACAGAGATCAACAGAACAGACTAGAGCTCAGAAATAAAACCATGCACTGTGATCAATTAATCTATGACAAAGGGAGCAAGAATATTCCATGGAGAAAAGACAATCTCTTCAATATGTGGTGCTGAGGAAATTGGACAGCTACATGTAAAATAATGAAATTAAAACATTCTCTGACACCATATACAAAAATAAACTCAAAATGGGTTAAAGTCCTAAATGAAAGACCAGATACTATAAAACACCTTGAGGAAAACATAAGCAGAACACTCTTTGACATAAATCGCAGCAATATTTTTTGGATCCACCTCCTAAGGTAAAGAAAATAAAGCAAAAATCAACAAATGGGACTTACTTAAACTTAAAAAGGTTTTGCACAACAAAGGAAACCATCAACAAAATGAAAAGACAACCTACTAAATGGGAGAAAATATTTTCAAATGATATGACTAATAAGGGATTAATATCCAACATATACAAACAACTCACACAACTCAACATCAAAACAAACAAACAAACAACCTGATTTAAAAATGGGCAGAAGAACTGAACAGACATTTTCCAAAGAAAAATTTTCATATGCCGGCACATGAAAAGATGCTCAACATAGTCAGTTATCAGGGACATGTAAATCAAAACCATAATGAGATAGTACCTCACACCTGTCAGAATGGCTATCATCAAAAAAACCACAAATAACAAATCTTGGCAAGGATGTGGAGAAAAGGGAACCCTTGTGCACTGTTGATGGAAATGTAAATTGGTGCAGCCACTGTGGAAAACGTATGGAGGTTTTTCAAAAAACTAAAAACAGAACTACCATATGACCCATCAATTCCACTCCTGGGTATATATCTGAAAAAAGCAAAAACACTAATTCAAAAAGATATATGCCCCCCAATGTTCATAGCAGAATTATTTACAATTGCCAAGAAACGAAAACAACCTAAGTGTCCAACAACAGATGAATGGATAAAGAAGATTGTGTGTGTGTGTATACACATACATATGACGGAATACTACTCAGCTATAAAAAGATGAAACATTGCCATGTGCAGCAACATGGATGGACTTGGAGGGCATTACGCTAAGTGAAATAAGTCAGACAGAGAAAGAAAACTACTCTGTGATATCATTTACATGTGGAATCTAAATAAAATACAGCAAACTAGTGAATATAACAAAAAAGAAGCAGAGTCACAGATACAGAGAACAAACTAGTGGTTACCAGTGGTGGTGATGGGGCAATAGAGGAGTTGGGGACTGGGAGGTACAAACTATTGGGTGTAAGATAGGCTAAAGGATGTGTTGTACAACACAGGGAATATAGCCAATATTTTATAATAATTGTAAATGAAAAATAACCTTTAAAAATTGTATAAAAAATAAAGAAATATCCCATAAAGAAGATGCTCTATCATTTTTCTTCCTTTGTATGATTGAATGTTAAATTTAAGTATTAAATTCTAAACTGTATATTAGCACATTAGAGACAATTCAACTCGCTAAGGAAAAACTGATAAAAAATAAGTGCAAAAATATAAGAACATTATAGGACATTTGAAAATTGAGGAAATTTTAAAAACTCATTCTCAATCTATCTATAGTTAACGACACAGTAAAATTATTCTCACTACCTTTAAAAAAAATCACTGATTGTTTTTAAATTACTTTAAAAGTTTTTTTTTTTTTTTTAACTACATCAGTCTTTACTGACCACTCATCGTTCAAAGGATAGAACTGAGGTCAAGTGTTACTGCAAGCAGTTTTAGAAATACAGCACTAGATGTCATCTAAAATTGACTGGAAAACAAACCAACTAAACAACAGTCCACAGAATGGAGTAGAGAGCAAAGGATATATCTGAGGAAATCACGAGGTAATCCTATTGTGAGAAGCACAGAAGCAGAGGGACAGCCAGCAGGAAGGAAACAGCGTGTGCCTTCTATCCAATGGATGGTAAAGCAGGTCAACTAACAGCAAGGAAATGGCATTACTTTTAGCTCTATCTTAACTTCACTCCCAATATATATGTTCTTGGAAAATCTCTACTCATATTCCTATTCTCCTGGGTAATATTTTGGAGACTTTTTTTTTAATATCTTTATTGGAGTATAATTGCTTTACAATGGTGTGTTACTTTCTGCTGTATAATAAAGAGAATCAGCTATACATATACAAATATCCCCCTATTTCCTCGCTCTTGTGTCTCCCCACCCCCATCCCACCCCACTAAGTCATCACAAAGCACCGAGCTGATCTCCCTGTGCTATGTGGCTGCTTCCCACTGGCTATACACTTTACATTTGGTAGTGTATATATGTCCATGCCATTCTCGCAGCTCATCCCGGCTTACCCTTCCCCCCACCCCGTGTCCTCAAGTCCATTCTCTACGTCTGCGTCTTTATTCCTGTCCTGCCCCTAGGTTCTTCAGAATCTTTTTTTTTTTATTTTTTTAGATTCCATATATATGTGTTAGCATATGGTATTTGTATTTCTCTTTCTGACTTACTTCACTCTGTATGACAGTCTCTAGGTCCATCCACCTCACCACAGATAACTCAATTTTGTGTCTTTTTATGGCTGAGTAATATTCCATTGTATATATGTGCCACATATTCTTTATCCATTCATCTGTTGACAGACACTTAGGTTGCTTCCATGTCCTGGCTATTGTAAATAGAGCTGCGATGAACACTGTGGTACATGACATTTTTGAATTATGGTTTTCTCAGGGTATATGCCCAGTAGTGGGATTGATGGGTCATATGGTAGTTCTATTTTTAGATTTTTAAGGAACCTCCACACTGTTCTCCATAGTGGCTGTATCAATTTACATTCCCACCAAAAGTGCAAGAGGGTGCCCTTTTCTACACACACTCTCCAGCATTTATCATTTGTAGATTTTTTGATGATGGCCGTTCTGACCGGAGTGAGGTGATACCTCATTGTAGTTTTGATTTGTATTTCTCTAATGTTTAGTGATGTTGAGCATCTTTTCATGTGTTTGTTGGCAATCTGTATATCTTCTTCGAAGAAATGTCTGTTTAGGTCTTCTGCCCATGTTTGGATTGGGTTGTTTGTTTTTTTGATATTGAGCTGCATGAGCTGCTTGTATATTTTGGAGATTAATCCTTTGTCAGTTGCTTCATTTGCAAATATTTTCTCCCATTCTGAGGGTTGTCTTTTCGTCTTTTTTATGGTTTCCTTTGCTGTGCAAAAGCTTTTAAGTTTCATTAGCTCCCATTTGTTTATTTTTGTTTTTACTTCCACTTCTCTAGGAGGTGGGTCCAAAAGGATCTTGCTGTGATTTATGTCATAGAGTACTCTGCCTATGTTTTCCTCTAAGAGTTTTATAGTGTCTGGCCTTACATTTAGGTTTTTAATCCATTTTGAGTTTATTTTTATGTATGGTGTTAGGCAGTGTTCTAATTTCATTATTTTACATGTAGTTGTCCAGTTTTCCCAGCACGACTTATTGAAGAGGCTGTCTTTTCTCCATTGTATGTTCTTGCCTCCTTCGTTGTCGATTAGGTGACCATATGTGTGTGGGTTTATCTCTGGGCTTACTACCTTGTTCCATTGGTCTGTATTTCTGTTTCTGTGCCAGTACCATACTGTCTTGATTACTGTAGCTTTGTAGTATAGTCTGAAGTCCAGGAGCCTGATTCCTCCAGCTCTGTTTTTCTTTCTCAAGATCGTTTTGGCTATTCAGGGTCTTTTGTGTTTCCATATAAATTGTGGAAATTTTTGTTCTAGTTCTGTGAAAAATGCCATTGGTAGTTTGATAGGGATTGCACTGAATCTGTAGATTGCTTTGGGTAGTAGAGTCATTTTCACAATGTTGATTCTTCCAATCCAAGAACGTAGTATAACTCTCCATCTTCTTGTATCGTCTTTAATTTCTTTCATCAGTGTCTTACTGTTTTCTGCATACAGGTCTTTGTCTCCTTAGGTAGCTTTATTCCTAGGTATTTTATTCTGTTTGTTGCAATGGTAAATGGGAGTGTTTCCTTAATTTCTCTTTCAGCTTTTTCATCAGTAGTGTATAGGAATGCAATAGATTTATGTGCATTAATTTTGTATCCTGCTGTTCTACCAAATTCATTGATTAGCTCCAGTAGTTTTCTGGTAGCATCTTTAGGGTTCTCTACGTATAGTATCATGTCATCTGCAAACAGTGACAGCTTTACTTCTTTTCCGATTTGGATTCCTTTTACTTCTTTTTCGTCTCTCACTGTTGTGGCTAAAACTTCCAAAACTATGTTGAATAACAGTGGTGAGAGGGGGTAACCTTGTCCTGTTCCTGATCTTAGAAGAAATGGTTTCAGTTTTTCACTATTGAGAATGATGCTGTCTGTGGGTCTGTCACATACGGCCTTTATTATGTTGAGGTAAGTTCCCTCTTTGCCTACACTCCAGAGAGATTTTTATCATAAACGGGTGTTGAATTTTGTCAAAAGCTTTTTCTGCATCTATTGAGATGATCATATGGTTTTTCTCCTTCAATTCGTTAATATGGTGTATCACATTGATTAATTTGCCTATATTGAAGAATCCTTGCATTCCTGGGATGAACCCCACTTGATCATGGTGTATGATCCTTTTAATGTGCTGTTGGATTCTGTTTGCCAGTATTTTGTTGAGGATTTTTGCATCTATGTTCATCAGTGATATTGGCCTGTAGTTTTCTTTTTTTGTGACATCTTTGTCTGGTTTTGGTATCAGGTTGATGGTGACCTCGTAAAATAGGTTTCAGAGTGTTCCTCCCTCTGCTACGTTTTGGAAGAGTTTGAGAAGGATAGGTGTTAGCTCTTCTCTAAACGTTTCATAGAATTCGCCTGTGAAGGCATCTGGCCCTGGGCTTTTGTTTGTTGCAAGATTTTTAATCACACTTTCCATTTCACTGCTTGTGATTGGTCTCTTTATATCTTCTATTTCTTCCTCGTTCAGTCTCGGAAGGTTGTGTTTTTCTAAGAATTTGTCCATTTCTTCCAGGTTGTCCATTTTATTGGCGTAGAGTTGCTTGTAGTAATCTCTCATGATCATTTGTATTTCTGCAGTGTCAGTTGTTACTGCTTCTTTTTCATTTCTAATTCTATTGATTTGAGTCTTCTCCCTTTTTTTCTTGATGACTCTGGCTACTGGTTTATCAATTTTGTTTATCTTCTCAAAGAAGCAGCTTTTAGTTTTATTGATCTCTGCTATCGTTACCCTCATTTCTCTTTCATTTATTTCTGATCTGATCTTTATGATTTCTTTCCTTCTGCTAACTTTGGGGGGTTTTTTGTTCTTCTTTCTCTAATTGCTTTAGGTGTAAGGTTAGGTTGTTTATTTGAGATGTTTCTTGTTTCTTGAGGTAGGATTGTATTGCTATAAACTTCCCTCTTAGAACTGCTTTTGCTGCATCCCATAGGTTTTGAGTCATCGTGTTTTCATTGTCATTTGTTTCTAGGTATTTTTTGATTTCCTCTTTGATTTCTTCAGTGATCTCTTGGTTATTCAGTTGTGTATTGTTTAGCCTCTATGTGTTTGTATTTTTACAGATTTTTTTCCTGTAATTGATATCTAGTCTCATAGTGTTGTGGTCAGAAAAGATACTTGATATGATTTCAATTTTCTTAAATTTACCGAGGCTTGATTTGTGACCCAAGATATGATTTATCCTGGAAAATGTTCCATGAGCACTTGAGAAGAAGGTGTATTCTGTTGTTTTTGGATGTAATGTCCTATAAATATCAATTAAGTCCATCTTGTTTAATGTATCATTTAAAGCTTGTGTTTCCTTATTTATTTTCATTTTGGATGATCTGTCCATTGGTGAAAGTGGGGTGTTAAAGTCCCCTACTATGATTGTGTTACTGTCGATTTCCCCTTTTATGGCTGTTAGCATTTGCCTTATGTATTGAGGTGCTCCTATGTTGGGTGCATAAATATTTACAATTGTTATATCTTCTTCTTGGATTGATCCCTTGATCATTATGCAGTGTCCTTCCTTGTCTCTTGTAACATTCTTTACTTTAAAATCTATTTTATCTGATATGAGTATTGCTACTCCAGCTTTCTTTTGATTTCCATTTGCATGGAATATCTTTTTCCATCCCCTCACTTTCGGTCTGTATGTGTCCCTAAGTCTGAAGTGGGTCTCTTGTAGACATCATATGTACAGGTCTTGTTTTTGTATCCATTCAGCCTGTCTTTGTCTTTTGGTTGGAGCATTTAATCCATTTACATTTAAGGTAATTATTGATATGTATGTTCCTATTACCATTTTCTTAATTGTTTTGTGTTTGTTTTTGTAGGTCTTTTCCTCCTCTTGTGTTTCCTGCCTAGAGAAGTTCCTTTAGCATTTGTTGTAAACCTGGTTTGGTGGTGCCGAATTCTCTTAGCTTTTGCTTGTCTGTAAAGTTTTTAATTTCTCCATCAAATTTGAATGAGATCCTTGCTGGGTGGAGTACTCTTGGTTGTAGGTTTTTCCCTTTCATCACTTTACATATGTCTTGCCACTCCCTTCTGGCTTGCAGAGTTTCCGATGAAAGAGCAGCTGTTAACCTTATGGGGATTCCCTTGTATGTTATTTGTTGCTTTTCCCTTGCTGCTTTTAACATTTTTTCTTTGCATTTAATTTTTGATAGTTTGATTAATATGTGTCTTGGTGTGTTTCTCCTAGGGTTTATCCTATAGGGGACTCTCTGCACTTCCTGGACTTGATTGACTATTTCCTTTCCCATATTAGGGAAGTTTTCAACTATAATCTCTTCAAATATTTTCTCAGTCCCTTTTTTTGTCTCTTCCTCTTCTGGGACCCCTATAATTCGAATTTTGGTGTGTTTAATGTTGTCCCAGAGGTGTCTGAGACTGTCCTCAATTCTTTCCATTCTTTTTTCTTTATTCCACTCTGCAGTACTTATTTCTACTATTTTATCTTCCAGGTCACTTGTCCATTCTTCTGCCTCAGTTATTCTGCTATTGATTCCTTCTAGAGATTTTTAATTTCATTTACTGTGTTGTCCATCATTGTTTGTTTGCTCTTTAGTTCTTCTAGGTCCTTGTTAAACGTTTCTTGTATTTTCTCCATTCTATTTCCAAGATTTTGGATCATCTTTACTATCATTATTCTGAATTCTTTTTCAGGTAGACTGCCTATTTCCTTTTCATTTGTTTGGTTTTGTGGGTTTTTACCTTGCTCCTTCATCTGCTGTGTATTTCTCTGTCTTCTCATTTTGCTTAACATACTGTGTTTTGAGTCTCCTTTTTGCAGGCTGCAGGTTCATAGTTCCCGTTTTTGGTGTCTGCCCCCAGTGGGTAAGGTTGGTTCATTGGGCGTGTAGACTTCCTGGTGAGGGGACTGGTGCCTGTGTTCTGGTGGATGAGGCTGGATCTTGTCTTTTTGGTGGGCAGGACCACGTCCAGTGGTGTGTTTTGGAGTTTTTGTGAACTTATGATTTTAGGCAGCCTCTCTGCTAATGGGTGGGGTTGTGTTCCTGTCTTGCTAGTTGTTTGGCATAGGGTGTTCCGCACTGTAGCTTGCTGGTGGTTGAGTAGAGCTGGGTCTTAGCATTGAGATGGAGATCTCTGGGAGAGCTTTTGCCTTTTGATATTACATGGGGCCGGGAGGTCTCTGGTGGACCAACATCATGAGTTTGGCTCTCTCATCTCAGAGGCTCAGGCCTGACATCCAGCCGGAGCATCAAGACCCTGTCAGCCACACGGCTCAGAAGAAAAGTGGGAATAAAACGAAAGAAAGAAAAAAATAAAATAAAGTTATTAAAATAAAAAAAAAATTTAATATTATTAACAAAAAAAGTAATAAAAATAAGAAAGAAAGAAAGAGCAACCAAACCAAAAAACAAATCCACCAATGATAACAAGCGCTAAAAACTATGCTAAAAAAAAAAAAAAAAAAGAACCCTAGGACAAATGGTAAAAGCAAAGCTATACAGAGAAAATCACACAAAGAAGCATATACATACACACTCACAAAAAGAGAAAAAGGAAAATATATTTTAATATATTAAAATTTAAAAAAAAGAAGAGAGCAACCAAATCAATAAACAAATCTACCAATGATAATAAACCCTAAATACCAAACTAAGATAAACATAAAACCAGAAACAAATTAGGTGCAGAAAGCAAACCCCAAGTCTACAGGTGCTCCCAGAGTCCACAGCCTCAATTCGGGGATGATTCGTTGTCTATTCAGGTATTCCACAGATGCAGGGTACATCTAGTTGATTGTGGAGATTTAATCCACTGCTCCTGAGGCTGCTGGGAGAGATTTCCCTTTCTCTTCTTTGTTCGCACAGCTCCCGGGGTTCAGCTTTGGATTTGGCCCCGCCTCTGCATGTAGGTCACCTGAGGGCGTCTGTCCCCCACCCAGACAGGAGGGGGTTAAAGGAGTGGCTGTTTAGGGGGCTCTGGCTCACTCAGGCTGGGGAGGATGGAGGGGTACAGAATGCAGGGTGAGCCTGTGGCGGCAGAGGCCAGTGTGATGTTGCAACAGCCTGAGGTGTGCCGTTTGTTCTCCCAGGGAGTTGTCCCTGGATCATGGGACCCTGGCAGTGGTGGGCTGCACAGGCTCCCGGGAGAGGAGCTGTGGATAGTGACCTGTGCTTGCACACAGGCTTCTTGGTGGCTGCAGCAGCAGCCTTAGCATTTCATGCCCGTCTCTGGGGTCCGCGCTGATAGCCGGGGCTCGCGCCCGTCTCTGGAGCTCATTTAGGCAGTGCTCTGAATCCCCTCTCCTAGCGCACCCCAAAACAATAGTCTCTTGCCTCTTAGGCAGTTCCAGGATTTTTTCTGGACTCTCTCCTGGCTAGCTGTGGCACACTAGCCCCTTTCAGGCTGTGTTCACATAGCCAACCCCAGTCTCCTCTGCCTGGGATCTGACCTCTGAAGCCCGAGCCTCAGCTCCCAGCACCCAACCGCCCCGGCGGGTGATCAGACAAGCCTCTCAGGCTGGATCGGTGCTGGTTGGCACTGATCCTCTGTGCAGGAATCTCTCCGCTTTGCCCTCTGCACCCCTGTTGCTGCGCTCTTCTCTGTGGCTCTGAAGCTTCCCCCCCGCCACTCCCCGTCTCCACCAGTGAAGGGGTTTCCTAGTGTGTGGAAACTTTTCCTCCTTCACAGCTCCCTGCCAGAGGTGCAGGTCCCATTCCTATTCTTTTGTCTCTGTTTTTTCTTTTTTCTTTTGCCCTACCCATGTACGTGGGGAGTTTCTTGCCTTTTGGGAAGTCTGAGGTCTTCTGCCAGCATTCAACAGGTGTTCTGTAGGAGTTGTTTACCATGTAGATGTATTTCTGATGTATTTGTGGAGAGGAAGGTGATCTCCAGGTCTTACTCCTCCTCCATCTTGAAGGTCCCCTATTCTGGAGATTTTTAAGATATCTCCAAGAGTAAGTGCAGGAAAGTTTCAACAAATCATCCATCCTCAAAACACCATTTTTTGGCTATCTAAATGAACTTTGTATGTGAAAAGAACTTTGTGTGTTTGTATGAAGGCCTTTAAGTTACTGAAAATATCATAAATTTTACAGAAACTTGTTAGCTTTGAAGAAATTGTACTGTAAATAGTTCCTGGTGACTGATTTATTTATTTATTTATTTCACATACATGCAGACACAAAAATTAGGCATGTCAGGCTGTTAAGAGACAGATTTGGTTGGATAAAAGGAAATGCTACTGATCTTCCAGAACCTATTCAAGTCCCACTTTCCTGAAAAGTTGCTTGTTATAATTTCAGCTGTCTTTAAAACTGTATTGTACTATTTAAAACTGTACTGTACTATTTAAAACGGTACCGTCATTTATTTTCTCAGTGTATGGTAGGTATTTTCCACCAGCAATATTATCCATCTCATATGGATCAAGCAATTGATTTCTTTTAAATTGTGTTTTCTGCTTACTTCTTCCTCTGTTCACAGTGCTTAGCAGAGGACTGTTTACAAAGCTCCTCAACTAATACTTGCTGATCAATTAGGTGCTTATAGAAGGCAGTGTATTTGGTATAATGTTTATATCAAACTCTCTATTTTAATGTTTAACATAAATATTATTAAAGCATTAATAAAAGTAGAATTACAAAGGAATAATATATATATAGAACATATAGAAACCTATTTGCATTGAAATAAATTTGTTTATGGCATCATGAAGAATTCATAGATTAAGAAAAGACATGGGCTTCCCTGGTGGCGCAGTGGTTGGGAGTCTGCCTGCCGATGTAGGGGACACGGGTTTGAGCCCTGGCCAGGGAGGATCCCACATGCCGTGGAGCAACTGGGCTCGTGCTCCACAGCTACTGAGCCTGAGCTCTAGAGCCCGCAAGCCACAACTACTGAGCCTGCGTGCCACAGCTACTGAGGCCCACATGCCTGGAGCCTGTGCTCCACAACAAGAGAAGCCATGACAATGAGAGGCCCGTGCACTGCAACGAAGAGTGGCCCCCGCTCACCACAACTAGAGAAAGCCCATGCACAGCAACGAAGACCCAACACAGCCAAAAATAAATAAATAAGTAAAATAAAATAAAAACAAACGAAAAAAGAAAAGACATGACGACTACATTGGGCATTTTTCAGGTATTCACAGAATAATACACTACATATATGCGTGTGTGTATGTGTGTATATATATATATATATATATATATATATATATATATATATATACACACACACACACATATATATACATATATATATAGATATATATATATAGATATATATACATACACACACAAAGTTTTTCAATAAACTTTGAAAAGTGAGATACAATTTACATAGAGTGAAAATTACAGTGGAGTAAAGTTTGGTGAAGTTAAACAAATGCGCACACCAGTGTAGCCCGTACGCCTCTCAAGATATAGAAAAACTGTTATCACCCCAGAAAGATCCCCAATTTATCTTCCCAGAAATCTCCACCCCTTCTCTCTGTACTCTCTACAACCTTATCATCCAAAGAAAACTGTTGTTTTATTTTTGTCAGTTCTAAAACTTCATACAAATTGAATCATACTGTATGTATGTGTTGGTTCCAGTGCCCATTCTTACCCAGTATGATCTCATCTTAACCAACTACATCTGCAAAGAACCTATTTCCAAAATGGTGACATCATGAGGTTCTAGGTGAACATAAATTTTGGGGAGATGCTATTCAAACCAGTACACACTTCATGCTCCATGGTCCAGAAGTGCCCCCAAGCAGAAACCAAGGTGACTATGGGCATAATATATCTGTTTCCCCTCTATTAAATATCCTTGTTCTGCCTATTGTACAATATTGAAAAGTTTTTTCTTTTAGTATATTTGGTCCAAGGTTTTAGTTGTTTAGTGTAGAAGGGCTAGTCTGCTACTAGTTACTACATCATAGCCCAGAAGTGGAAATTTCTCTGAATACATAAAGTTTTAAAAGTTTTAAGTAAAAATTCCAAATGTAATTATTTTTGATATCTCAGTAGAAACTTTTTCTAGGTATTGGCTGTGGAACCAACCTAAACTCAGAAGGACACCAAATCTTGATTTTCCTTCTCTGATATTTTGGTTCCTTTGTAAAAAAAAAACCCCAAAAAACTATGTGCATTGGGTCCTCTGAGAAGGAGATGCTGAGTTAGGAGAGTTAGGAGTACAACAGATTTGTTGGCGAGTTATACTAGTGAAAGGAAATAGGTAGAAGCAGGATTGCGAATGGGGAGCCATCAGGCCCTAATGCAGAAATGATGAATTCTGACAGCTCAATACAGAGGAGGGAATAGCCCTCAGAGAAGCCCTGCTTTGGATGGAAATGACTGGGCCTCTGTACCACAGTGTTTCGCAGTCAGTGACTGGCACAGTGTTTCGCAGTCAGTGACTGGGGCCACCACCAGAAGAGTGTGATCTTAGCTCAAAAGTGGAGGCTGGCCTGAAGGAGTTAGCACCTGAGGCTGATGGCACAACCACAGTCCTTGCGACTGGTCAACGAGTCCTTTCTTGAAGAAGAGCTGAGTGGCATATCTCAAAATCTGCCACTGTCCTCCCCATGTGCCACATGAATCCACTTATCCATACACATCTGGGGAGCCCTTATCCAGAATTTCAGTGCCTTTGCCTTTGTGAGGGGACACTTAGAAGGATGATATTAATGTGGATAAAATATGATAGCTTTCACAGCGGTGACTTTCAGGTCTTCCCAGAAATGTAATCTTTTGGTAGATCATCATGCTTTACCCAGAATATTCATTCGTGCCCACTCCCCTGAGCTTTTTAATTCATTTCTCAACTGTCTGCCAAAGCATTTCTGGCATTTCAACTTGGTCCAGCAAAGCCATCACTTTCTAGAGGTTTCTAGTACCATCTCAGCAGTAAATTTTAGGGCTCTTTCTGTGGTGTTAAATCCTGTATCTCAAAAGAGGTCCCAAGGAAATAAAGACACTCTTATCCAGTCTTTTATGACCATCTTGATCAAGCACCCTCAAAACTGAGTCCTACTTGTACTCCCCCAGTTCCTAACAATACCTGGCAGCTAATCATTATAGCTCTTTTGACATATAGCCCTTTTTCTCCCTTAAGATATGTGACCTATTCCTAAGATATGCTGTTACTTATCCCTTGCTAGTGGCTTGAAGACAGGAGAGGAGGTAAGGGTAGGTCCTCAAGTTAACCCCTGTTGCCTTGGTTGGGAGAGGTTTCTGCAGTGTCTTCCCTCACAGGGAGATCGCAAGCTCTTAAAAGGGAGAACTGGCCACATATGCAGACTCTGAGGTTCAGAGAAATCTGAGGAGTTGAACATTTGGCTTTGTTCACCAAGATTCCATGTATCAGGGTCCCAGGTTCTCCCAACCAAGGTCATGACCTTGGCACAACAGACCTGCTCAGCTGAATATTAAAATGTCACTGAAACTTAAAAACTCTATTAAATCCTTAGTTTATTTTTTCTTCTCTTCCCCTGCAGGAGATAAAGCCCTCTGGCTTTCACACTTAGTTTTCAATTATTTGTTAAAAGCTTTTAAACTTTCAACATCTTTCAGTTAGGGTATCAATGAAATTTAATTTCAATCAACAGATTCAACTGACCTTGTATGCATTATTTTCTCTGTATTTGCACCAGTGACATGGTGAAATTTTAATAACCAGCTACCAGCTTGAGCTAGGGACTATCCATGCCCCACAGTCCTCTTGACATATGGTTATCATTTCCAGCTGGGCAGGAAGTGATCCAGTTCTAAAACTCCAGTTCTGGCATCGAGTCCTCTAAGAATCAGATACCAAAATGTTGTTAGATGTACAAAAGTTATATTGGGAAGACATACCTGAGAAAGGAAACTGGAAGGAGAAGGATTGGGACGGGGTAGTCATCAAACCATAGTGTAGCTCAGTCTGCAAAACATGAAATGAATTGGAAAAATACCACTCTGAGCAGAAATGACTATGTCCTGATGTCACAGTCTTGCTCAGTCATTGGCTGGGGCCTTCCTGTAGAAAGCATGTCCTCAGTTCAAAAGCTGAGGTGGACTTGACGGAGTTAAAGCTATAAGGCTCTCCAAAGTCCTTGCGGCTAGACAATGAGTCCTTGCTTGAAGAGGGATCTTGATGCATTTCTCTGTCTACCATAAGTAGCTAAGTAACCAACTAACTGAATGAATGAATGAATAAAATAAAATAAATATTCTAGCAGCAACAATGATTTGACTAGTAAAGCAGCATGTCCTGGGTAAGTCCATGACATACCGATAACCAAAGGTCAGTTCAGGTTTATCTTCCAGGTCATGACATGAAGACTTTGGGCAATGATGTAGAGCAGATCTCCAAATGTTAATTTGAGAAGCCTGCGTTGTACTGTGAATTACAAGCCAGTTTCAGAGTGATCCATTAAGGACACGCGCACCATTGATTTTGTTGGATATGAACAACCCATATGTAATTCAATATCACAAATGCTTTTTCCAGCTGTACTTTATTGAAAGTACCACCCTTTGCACAAATGCCATTGTCTTCTGTGGGGAGCATTTATTGTGCTCTGTATATAAACCACACTTACTTCAACTCCTCACAAAGTCATAGGACACATAACTGGGGAGATTAGTAAAGACAATAAATTCATCCAGAGAGGATGCAGCAGAAACATGTAAGAAGGACAATTTTAAAGTAGAGTTGACAGTGAAAAGCCTGGTGAAAGTTTGGTAAAATAATAAACCTGTGGTTGGTGGAGAAAAAGTGAGGACTATCATTAAAAGTGTACAAAATCCACTTTCAGAGACTAAGCCCAGAAATACAGAAAGTGTCACAGATCGGGGAAAAAAAAAATTAAAAAAACAAATCAGTTAGAAATTAGAGGATATTAGATATTAATTGGAGATTCAGAGAAACAAGCAGGAGTTCCAGATTGAAATTCTGTGTTACATTTGCTAAGGCAGGTCTACTGAAAAGTAATGAAGATCATGCAACTATTTAAAGCAGAGGCAAGCACATTTTCTGCACCCTTTTCCTTTTCTTTTCCCAGGGAGTAGATCTGAGGGAACGACAGTGGAAAGACTGAGGAATCATGTTCCTAACCAGACAAAGGGAGAGCTCTTCACAGAATTGGTCACTAGAAGTAAGCATGTTTGTGTTTGTTTATCTATGTGTATATTTTATTCATTTTTTTAACATCTTTATTGGAGTATAATTGCTTTACAATGTTGTGTTAGTTTCTGCTGTATAACAAAGTGAATCAACTCTATGTATACATATATCCCCATATCTCCTCCTCTTGCGCCTCCCTCCCACCCTCCCTATCCCACCCTACGTGTATTAGAGAATGCAAAATAATTTGCACAAAAATTTGGAGCTAGGCACTTCATAGAAGGCTAATATTAGCAGATTTTTAAAAATCTGATATGCAAATATCTGAAACATCTTTTCAGTTCCCATGTTGTAATTTTATGCTCTACAAGCAATCTTCTGATTATAGCTTGGCTTTTCTAGATTTTGTCCACAGAGAAAGAATGCATACAGGAGCTCAGTCCCTATACAGCAGTCTTTATAGTTTTTAATGTAAGCCAGTAAATCAGTGTTCTTGTTACAGACACTGGTGTTTTTGAGTTTAATTTGATTTCACCTTTGAGAGATAGATGTAGCACCATTTGGTATATGTAACATCAGGTTTCTGTACCTATGTGGTTGAAGGCTAGACTGTGAAATGAGTTGATTTCGCAAAGGTAAGAGCCAGTTTATAGGGGCCTGTCTGATAGGTACACAATCCCAGATCCCTCATTTATTGTGAGATATCTTTGAAATTTTCACCTATACTATAAATCATTATTAGAATCTTTTAGAACTTCAGCTCTATGAGTGCAAGCAACTTTGCTTTATTCACTGATGTATCCCAAGTACCTATAACAATGCCAAGCATAAAGGAAGCACTCCATTTTACATATTGTTAACAACTCACTCTCATTAAATAAAATTGTTCCTATGTATAGCTTTAGTATAAGTTTTAGATAAATTTAGATTTCTATAAGTAATTTGGAATTATGGATTTATTTTCTTTGTACACTTGAACGATTCCTAGGGATCCTGAAGCATAAAGCAAAACACCACTCTCTATTCTAGAATTTATGACAAACAACATATATTGGCAGCTGCTAAATTAACAGTTAACATTACAACCTATCTAAATTTATCTATTTTACTATAAACTGTTTATTTTCTTCATTTGTATTTTTATCCATATTAGAATTTGTTAAGGATGGTGAAATATTTCCATATTTGATAGACTATTTTCTCTAGGGAGGAATTTACTAGGTGTTGAGAGATTTCACGGGTAAAATTATCATGTTCAATACAAATGGAAAAGTTAGTACAACAAGTTCTTGTCATACGAGTGAGTGCAGAAAAAGGTTTGGTGTTTATAAAAGCTGGAAAAGTTAGCTTCTACTTTTCTGTTTTTCTTGCAGTTATAAAATGCTTCTGAATTCTAATGTGCAATGTGATTTCAGATATTCCACTGTAACATACTTGAAATCAAGTAAAAAAATATTTACACTAGTCACATTGTAAATGGATTCTGAGAGTTTCTTTAAGTGTCATGTTTTTCTAAATATTTAAAGACTAAGCCACCGTTCAAAGTGAAGTACTCTCAAAGAAATGAGTAAAGTACAGAGTCAAAAAGTGGTGGAGGGGGTTAAAACCTGAGCATAGTGCTGGGCTGTCATGGTGATGGCTTCTGATTGCCCACTATGGTTTTCTCACCTGCTCCTTCTTCTAGGAAAGACTCTTGACTCTGGCTACAGAGTGAGCCCAGTGCCTAGACATACTCCACAATAATGCCAGGCACATGACCCAGCAGGACCAATCAGTGCCCTTCTCTGGAAGTTTTATATGAATATTGGGGGTTCAATGGGGAGATTAACTTCTGCTCTAGAAGTTAATCCACATAAAGTAAACTTGGAACTTGGAGCAGCATTTTCCCAAGCCACAGGGCAGAAGTTTGTCAATGGAAGGAAGAAACACAACAAACAAACTAAACAGAAATAAAAAAGGAGATCAAGAGAAGGGCAGGTTGCAATGAAACTGATTTACAGGGGTAGATTTTTGAGATCTGGGGTGTCAAGGAGGCCTTTGATCAGTCACTTAGTCTACCTGGGCTGCCATAATGAAATTCCATTAGTATTATTTATAGGTATTTATTTCTCACAGTTCTGGAAGTTTGGAAGCCCAACAGCAAGCGTTGGCAGATTTGGTTTCTGATGAGCGCTCTCTTCCTGGCTTGTAGATGGCCACCTTCTTGCTATGTCCTCTCTTGGCCTTCCTCTTCCTCTTCTTATAAGTCCCCCAATCGATCTGATTAGAACCTCACCCTTATGATCTCATTTAAGCTTAATTACCTCCTAAAAGCCCCATCTCCAAATATCGTCACATTGGTGGGGTACAGATTCAACATTTGTATTTTGTGGGGACACAGGTTAGTCCCTAGCAATCACAAAGTGAAATGCATTTCTTCACTTTTGCTTGATCTTTCCCACATTAGTGCCTTTATGCGGCTGTTCCCTCCACTTTGCCTCTTTAACTGTTACTCATCCACAGCTCAGTTAATCATCATTTCTTCATGGGAACTTTCTCTGACCTCTATGATTAGGTGAAATATCTTTATTACACTCTTATTTTATGTTCTCATAGTGTCCCATGCTTTTCTTTTGGAGCACTTTCATAACTGTCAGGTTATTTGTGCAAGAATTTGCTCCAGGTCTGTTTTCCTATTTTGATTCTAATATCCTTGGGGCCAATGACTGTGTCTTATGTGCTCACAACTGTATCTGCAATATTATCATAGAGCCTGGTATTCTGTAAGTAGTAAATAGCAGTTTCTTGAGTAAAAAGATAAAATATAAATATGAGACTAATCTGGTTATAAAATAAAAGACCAAGTATTTTCCAAGCAGAGGTAACAGCATATGCAAAGACTCTGAAATAGTTAGAATCTTATCTGAATGAAGGAGCTATGAAAAAGAAAACTAAACTAACACAACACTGTTAATTAACTATACTCCAAAATAAAATTAAAATTAAAAAAAGAAAAAAAGGGGCTTCCCTGGTGGTGCAGTGGTTAAGAATCTGCCTGCCAATGCAGGAGACACGGGTTCAAGCCCTGGTCCGGGAAGATCCCACATGCTGCGGAGCAACTAGGCCCTTGTGCCACAACTACTGAGTCTGCAAGCCACAACTACTGAGCCTGTGTGCTGCAACTACTGAAGCCTGCGCACCTAGAGCCTGTGCTCCGCAACAAAAGAAGCCACCTCAATGAGAAGCCTGTGCACCGCAATGAAGAGCAGCCCCTGCTCACCACAACTAGAGGGGGCCCGCACACAGCAATGAAGGCCCAACGCAGTCAAAAATTTAAAAAAAGAAAAAGAAAAAAGAAAAAACTACATTGAGTGAAACATGGAGGGTGAGGAGGGTGGAAGCCTTGGAAGGGATCTGATTCTGCAGTTTCTTAATTTTTCTGTGAGGGAATTTTGTCTTTTTTCCTAAGAGAAGTGAGCATATGTTGAAAAATTTTAAGCAAGAAAATGGCATGCTTTGTTTTGTATATTATTAGAATCTTTCTGGCTCCTAAGTGGGAAATAACTGGACAAGAGCAAGATAGATATAGGTCGAACAGAGGGGAGGTCTTCTAAGAATCTAGAAAGGAGACAACTGAAACTGAACTGAGGTAGTGACATGGAGATGGGAAACCAAGAATATTAAAAGGTGCTTGAATGAGCACATACAATAGTTTGTATTTAACCTATAGTAAGGCAGTCCAATATTTCCATTATAACTGGCTAATGCTCCCCTTTGCAAATAATATGTCAAATTTCCACTTATGTCAAAACTACTCAATATATGCTGTTATGGTTAAGATAATTTCATGCCAAGAAAATAGAAATGAGGGGTAGCAGTAATAAATGAATGGAAAGTCAATGATTTGCTATTAAAATCCTTCAGGCATTCAATTTTATGGAGGCCCTGCAACCAGCTAAGAAAGAAACCAATTCATAAAAATGTATAAACGCACTTCATAATGTTCAGGGTATGCTTGCTTATATTTGGCTGTATTAATAATAAATTCCAGAGCTTAAGTCAATAGGTATACGAATTAGAGGTACTTTGCTGAGGGCTTTATTTTATAATCTTTTTGTAAAGTATGAAATGCTTAATTCCATTAAACAAAAAAATTCAGTGTGAAGCTTATAAAAATTCTCAATAATCAGAAAACATTAGTAAAGTTTTTGAAGGACGTAAGTTGTTTTGCTCTTTCTTTTGTTCTTCTATTGACTTTCAGTCAACAGTTGGGTGTCAGGAATTTGCTTATTATTTTAAAATTAATTTGAATAGTAATTAAAGACTGGTAGAAAATATCTGCCTAATGAAATATTTAGGTCAAGATGGGTGACTGAATACTCAGGTTTTTCTCTACTCCTTTTGAAAAACGTATTGAAGTGCCCAAAATAAATACTAATAAAATAATACCTGTGCTAGTGACCTCAGAAGACTGCAAGGACTTAGTAAACAAGAGGACTGAAGGGTTAAAGGAATTGACTGAGAACTAAAAGGGGTCAGTATGATTGTGAAAATTAGGATAACTGAAGAGTTGGTAAGTCCATGCTGCTCAAAGACAGAAAGCAGCTTCAAAGGTGAGTTTTCATAACAGAATCTTGGAATCAACATCAGAAGGGGACTGAGGACTGTTTGCTTTAGGTAGTCTGCCAAAGGGTGTCAAAACAACTACTCTTATTTTCTTTCTCTAAATGCTGCTGGCTCCAGTGTTTGCCATGGCTTCACCAGTGGAATAAAATTCACCAAATGATATGTGGACGTTTTGATGTGGAAAACTCTAAGAGCACTGGGGTTGTGGAAAACTCTAAGAGCATTGGGGTTGTGGAAGTAGAGTACTGCCATAAGAAAAAGGAGATCCCAAAATAAGAAAAGAAACTATGAAAAGAAAATTCACCTAGTCATGGTCCTAAAAGTCTTGCTTTACACTTCCACATCCATTTTAGAAAAGTTTTGTTAATTAACCTGCTAGAATTTTGATATGGATTGTATTAATTATATAGAGAAATTAGGAGACAAATCACATCTTTACCTTACAAGCCTTCCAGCTATGAGTATGGTATGTCCTGCCATCTATTTAGGCTTTGGTTCATCGCTATAATGTTTTGTAGATTTCCACTGTAAAGTTCTTGCACATATTTTCATGTTCATTCCCAAGTACTGTCTATTTCTGATACTAATTTAAATACTGTCATTTAAAAATATTTTCTATTAATTGATCTTATTTTGGAAATGCAATAGGATTTTATATATTGACGCTTTGCCTTGCAATCTTGGTGAATTAACAGACTAATTTTACCTCATGTAGATTGTTTTCGATTTTCTACATATACACGTTTTCCACATACTACAATGAAAGCTATTTTTTCCATTTTATTTTCTATTCCTACATATTTATTTTATTTTCTGGCTTTGTTGTAAGAATTAGGACTTCTAGAAAAATGGGTGACAAGAAGAGTAAGAGTGAGTATCCTTGTACCCTTCCATCTCTGGAGGGGAAAGTTTTTGAAATTTCACTAGTGCATATAATATAGGCTGTAGGAATTTGTGGGTATGTTGTATCTGATTGAGAAAGTTAATTTTTCCCCTGGTTTGCTTAAGAGGATTTTTTAAAAAAAATCATGTTTCACTGTTAAATTTTATCAAGCGCTTATTCTGCATCTATTAATAAAAGTATATGAATCACTCTTTTTTTTATCCTACAAATATGTAAAGTACACTAATTTTTGACTGTTAAACCTGCCTTGTATATCTAAAATAAATCCAACTTAGTTTTGATGTGTTATGTCTTTTATATATTGTTGCATTTGTTTTTTATTGTTGTTGTTGATTTATTTGTATTTTAGCATCTATGTTCACTAGAAAGATCAGCCTGCAAATTTCCTTTAAGGTCTTTGTCAGGTTTTGATCTCAATATTATGCTGGCCACATAAAATGAATCGGGAAGTACTTCCTTCTTTTCTGTCTTGTATAAATTGTATAGAAATTATTTCTTAAATTCACCAATGAAGTCCTCTAGTCTGTTTTCTTTGTATCATGCCTTTTTTAAAAAAATAAAACTAAGCTCTATAGAACCATAACTCATATTCCACTACCCATATAAAGTTTACAATTCAACTTTTTTCTTATATTCACAGAATGGTACAATAATCACTACAGTCAATTTTGGAACATACTGATCACTCTGAAAAGAAACCCCATATCCTTTATCCTTCCCATTTATTCTCAACCCCTACAAACCTAAGCAACCACTAATCTACTTTCCAACTATACAGATTTGCCTAATATAGACTTTTCATATAAACGAAATCATAAAAAATGTGGTCTTTTGTGACTCACGTGTTGCACTTAGTGTAATATTTTCAAGGTGCATGAACGTTGTAGCATGTGCCAGTATTTCATTACTTTTAATTGGCAAATAATGTTTCCCTGTATGGATGGATATACCACATTTTATTTAACTGTTCGCCAGTTGATAGACTTTTGAGTTGTCTCCATTTTTTGGATAATATGGACAATGCTGCTATTAACAATCATGTACAAGTTTTGGTACAGACATGTTTCCAATTCTCTTGAGTATATACCTAGGAGTGGACTTGATGGGTCATATGATAATTCTATGCTTAACCTTTTGAGTAACTGCCAAACTCTTTTCCAAAGCAGCTGCACCATTTTAAACCCTCACCAGCAGTTATGAAGTTTCCAACTTCTGCCCATTCTCTACAACTTGTTATTATATGTCTTTTTGATTATAGTCATCCTATAGTGTTAATTGATATCTAATTGCGGTTTTGATTTGCGTTTGCCTAATGAATAATGACGTTGAGCATCTTTTCATGTGCTCAATGGCCACTTTTTGGAGTAATGTTTATTCAAACCCTGTGTTCATTTTTTAATTTGGTTATTTGTCTTTCTTGTTGAGTTGTAAGAGTTCTTTATGTATTCTACATATGAGTCCCCTATCAAATATATGATTTGTAAATGTTATGATAAAGGGATTATGCTCCAATAAGAGGCAATAGGACTAAATGTTAATATACCTAACAACAGAGTTTCAAAATACTTTCAGCAAAAACTGAGAGAATCCATATATGGTGTAAGGCCTAAAAACAGAACCCAAAATTATGTGCTAAAGACATCTGGTGAAATCAAAAGGTCTTTGAATGGTCTAATTGCCAATTCTCCCCCTGGACTCTGATACTATGTATAAGTCTACAGTCCAAGGGAACCAGGCACAGTTCTTGCTTATCTCCAAACACCTGCCTTCAGTTAGGTAGGCCATAGAACTATTCAAACAAGCCAAACACGTCAGCCATTGGAACAAGGGGTCATCCTACCTTCTTGATACTACGAAGCCCTTGCCTGTTCACCCTTCCCAAGTGTAAACCTGGCTGGTCTGGCATGGTGTGCAGTGTCTTCCTACTGCATGCTGTGACTTTATGTGACTAATGAACTGCTTTAATCTCATCTTGGTTATAAAATAAAAGACCAAGTATTTTCCAAGGGGATGGTCATGTGTTTGGCCATCCCCTTAACCTAGGATGGAACCCCTTCCTCACCAGTGGGATGAATAGGAGGCATTTAAAACAGTTGGCATAATGAACAGCATAGCCCAGCCACAACCTAGGATACTTGGTTAGCTTTAACGAACTGCTCTTGGCTCACTAACTTGCTCTGTGATACACTGAAGCCTGCCTGGGACAACTGCTGTCAGGTTTCTCTAGCATATATAAGTGCTACAATTATACAAATGCTCGTGTACACTTTGTTGTCTTTTTGAGTGTTGCCATCTCTTCCAATCCTAAAATATTCTCATCTCTAAGGTGAGAACTGCTGTTAAGTGACTCTCCCCTGTATGACCCCATATGACTCTCAGGTTCAGACTGTATTCAGCAGGTCATCTCTGAGGCTCCCACTGTTAAGGCAGCAATGACACAGTGCCTTAATCAATCTATGCTTGAGTCCTGCTTACCAAGGGTCAGGCTAGAGCTCTCTAGTCACTGCATCTAGCCTGGTGACTGTCACTGGATGCCCGGTGCAGCCATTAGGATAATTTTTTCTCATTGTGCACCTCTGAGATAGGGAGATGGACCAAGTATGGTTCTCTGCAAAGTATGCAGAAATGGAGCCCACCAGCCCAGGGAGAATTATGCATGGAACCAGGTTGTTTATCAAGGAGCACTGTTGTTTAGGCAAGAGTAGTATCCTTGCCCGTCTTCCACGCTGCTACTCCTCTTGCTGTTGTCACGAGCACTAACACAGTGGTGATAACAGGCACATGAAAAGACGTTCAACATCGCTAATTACTAGAGAAATGCAAATCAAAACTACAATGAGGTATTATCTCACACCAGTCAGAATGGTCATCATCAAAAAGTCTACAAATAATAAAATATGCTGGAGACGGTGTGGAGAAAAGGAGACCCTCCTACACTGTTGGTGGGAATGTAAATTGGTGCAGCCATCATGGAGAACAGTACAGAGGTTCCTTAAAAAACTAAAAACAGAGATACCATATGATCCAGCAATCCCACTCCTGGGCATATATCTGGAAAAGACAAAAACTCTAATTCAAAAAGATACCTGCACCCCAATGTTCACAGCAGCACTATTTCCAATAGCTAAGACATGGAAGCAACCCAAATGTCCATCAACAGATGAATGGATAAAAAAGATGTGGTACACATATATCATGGAATACTATTCAGCCATACAAAAGAATGAAATAATGCCATTTGCAGCAACATGGATGGACCTAGAGATTATCATACTAAGTGAAGTAAGTCAGACAGAGAAAAACAAATATATCACTTATATGTGAAATCTAAAATATGATACAAAAGATTTACAAAGCAGAAATAGACTCACAGACATAGAAAATAAACTTATGGATACCAAAGGGGAAAGGAGCAGAGGGAGGGATAACTTAAGAATTTAGAATTAATAGACATAACACTGCTATATATAAAGTACATGAACAACAAGGCTCTACTGTATAGCACAGGGAACTATATTCAATATCCTGTAATAAACTATAATGGAAAAGAATATGAAAAATAATACATATGTGTATAACTGAATCACTTTGCTGTACACCAAAAACTAAAACAATCTTGTAAACGAACTATACTTCAATAAAAAAAAAAAATTAAAATCCAAAAACAAAAAAACAAAACCCAGTGGTAACAGACTTAAAAATAAATGGGAATTTATTACCTGAGAAAGGTGATATTTTAAATAATTAGAAAGCGTAAGTTCCCTCATAAACCCTATGGGAAAACTGAATAGGAATTTGGGGTGAGGGGAAATAATGCGCAGTTTCTAACTCCTTCCTTAGGCAAAGCAGAATGGGATCAAACTTTAATATAAAAATTTGTAACCATAAAAATAACAGAGACGAAAAGAAAATTAAAATTAGATTGAGGAGATAGTTTCCAGGACAAAAATGAAACTCAAGAGTCATACAAGCACACTTTATTTTGACTGAATAAAATTTAGAAATGTTTAAACAGTAAATGATATTATAAACAACAAAGCAAAAGTCACAAAGAATAACTAAGAAACAAACGGTTGCCAATGTTAACTTCCCAAAATTAATCTGTGGAATTAGGCCTGAACTAACAAGAATAATAAGTTTAGCTGGGGATGTGGTTGTGTTGGTTTGGGGTTTTTTTTTTTCCTGTAGTATTTTAAGGCCGATCAATATTTATTGAGGTAAACATTAGGTTACTTTTATATATGGGTTATATTTCATAGCATATAGAAATGATCTGTATTGTTTCAAAAGTCCACCTGATCAGGTCCAACTTCAGTTATAATTTAAGTAATAATATATCAATTAAGTAAACTAAAAAATAATAATTATATGATCTAATTCTAGAGGGTTTAAGGAAATAAAGTTATATATTGTAAAAATTATAGTAAAGCCATCTATATTCTGGAAACAGTATCTTAGAGTTTATAATTGTATAAAATTTCAAAAGAGTAAATGCAACTTCAATTAAGTAACAAGTTAAACCAAACAGGGATCCATCAGAATTAATTTAAAGAGAGAAAACAAATCAGATTCCTTCTGAGTGTGTAAATATTTGGGATTTGCCTGCTTTAAGCCTCAATCAAACCTACACGCCACCCTGGATCCCTGAGAATTCACATCTCACCCCTCCTCTTCTCTTGGGGTCCTGCTGAGAAAGGGAATAACCAAACTCCCTAGGGCCACTGCCCTAGGCCGCATGTAGAACAGCAGAAACAAAGGGGCCACTTGGAAAAAGTTGGACTTAAAACTCTAATTCAGCCAACTTTTGCCTGTTGTGACCATTTTCTTTCCTTAGATCATTGAGTTTTCTCTTGGTCGACATTATAGCCAACAAACTTTCTTGAGCTATTTTCTCATGGGAATTGATCCACCTTGGGTTGAAGGAAACGGAATATCCAGTTGTTTCTCCAGGTCTTTGACCATCTTTCTGTAGAAGTTAAGGTTTTGATACAAAAGGTTAATGTTTTCATAAACTATGTAAAATTTCTTCTCCATTTCTAAGAAGTAAATTCCCTCCTCAATTGATTTTCTGAAAAATTGCATTTCATATTGTTGATTTAGCTCTGGCAGTGTCTGGAGAATCAAGGGAAGCTTTTGAATCTCTCTTCCAAACTGTGCATTTTCTCACTGCATAGAAAGATGGCTGTTTTGTTTGGGAACTTTTTAAATACTCGTTCCTTCTTTCATTTAATTTTATTTAAGGAGACATTTAAGTTAACAGCATCAATGAGATTCTTCAAATTGACCTCTAATAATCTTGGTTTCCATTTTTGACATCCTTTTTGTCCAATGCCAGCTTGTCATCATCTGTGTAATCTTCTCTAAATAGAGCAGGTAAGTTTATCATCTTAAGGACAGATTCAACCAGAGATTTTTAACTGGCTCTCTTTATAGCTGACTTCTTGTTCCCTTTGTCTGTTGACATTTTCTGTAATTTTTTTCTGTTCCTTCAACTTCTGTACTCTTTTCCTTTCAGCATCTTTTTGGGCAGGCAGCTGAACATTTTCATTAAAGACATTATCTATTTCTTTCTGATTTTGTTCTGTAGTCTTCTGAAATGACTTTAAGATATTTTAGGCCTCAGTCACTTGAGACTGGGGAGTTTGACACCTCTTTTGAGTGACTGTGTCTGTCCTTTAAGACTAGCCATCATTATCTCATGAAATGAAATTTTTGGTGGACTCTCTTTTCTGTCCTTGATCGAGAAGGTCTACTGTATCCCACAGGGAAAAGGCAGACCTGTTTGCACCTCTACTAAGTGCTGCCAAACACAGCGTTTGTAACTCCAGGGGACTGGCCTCCATCACAGGTGACTCCAGGGCTTCAAAGGTGTTATGTAATGGGTCTAACCATCTAACTGACTTTTCGTGACTCTTCAACTCAAGCAGCAAGTCTCATGGTTAGCTCTTTTTTTCCTCAAAGTACATTGTCTTTTTATAACAAAAGCAATCAAAATTTCCAAGGGAAAAATCAAGCACACTTGAGGCTTGTGTCTATAATTGAGACAATACCATCTGAGCACTCCACAGCTGCCACAAGACTGGCTGGAAAGACATGTTTGTGGCCATCGGCAGGTCAGGCCTTCCAAGGCTCCAAAAGTCACTGCCTCTGGCCAGCATCCTGTGGACTGCAACTTCCTGCCTAGAACCCTGTGAGTACTGTACCTTGAAACAAGTGTCTAACAACTAGGACAGACCATCAGTGGGGCTATGGGGCAAGGAAGGAGGGCAAGTTTATAACCTAGTACTCTTTAATTTTGTTCTGGTCACTGCACAAGTAGAAAGGGTTATTATTTGTAGTATACTGGGGGAAATGAAAAAGTCTGATTATAGCCAGAGAAGACCAGCCACAGGCTGTGACCCACAGGTTAACCATGGGGATGTAGGCAGAATCATGCCATAATCAAACCTATAGAACTAAAAGTGAATTAAACTGGGTTTCTAGCTCTGTTTCTGTTTGCTCAACAACTTCATGACTTCAGACTTCAAAACCACAACCAATATGAGGAACACAATGCAGATTATAAATTATCTTCCTTTGGGGTATTCTATTTAAGCCCAACTATCCTATGAAGTTGGCAATCCTATGAGGTTGAAAATCCTATCAAGTCCATCATCCTATGAGGCTGTTAAATCTCTATTAATGGATAAACTTACACTTGGACAGGTTAAATGGCTTGGTCAAAGACACCAACTATTAAGTTGCAGGGTTTGATTTTTAATAAAAATCAAATGACTCCAAGTTTAGAGTTTTTAAGAAATACTTCTACATTGCTTCTACATATAGACAACATACTCACTCACCCATCCTCCACTATTAAAATAAAGAGCTTGGTAAACAATGTCTATAGGCCATGAAACTCAAAAATCCTCTAATCCCATTCTTTACATCTTTTTAATACAATAGTAAAGTGTCTATCACATGTATCATTCATGCATCTATTTGATGATCCGTAACGGAACAACTCCTATGTGACAAGTACTAGTGTTACAAAATAGTCTGGTCAAGGAGACAAGCAAGTTAAAAGACAACCAGAACATACTGTGAAAAGTGTTATCAGAGAAGCTAGTACAAGCCTAGGGAGATGGACCAAAAGCTCAGTACCATGGAGAATTACAATGAAGTGAGTTTTGAAAGAAAAGTAGAAATTAGTTAATTCCAGTGCTAAGACCAGAGGATAGCGTGTTCAAGGTAAAGAGAACACTACATTAAAGATAGTCAAAAAATTGACCTGTGATTTTCAAAACCACAAATAGCTTTATATTTGAAGCACTGGGCCTGATGACTAGAGTGATAGGATATCATTTGAGCACACTATAATAGAGCAATTATAGTAAAAACCTGGCAAGGACTTTTGATTTTCCATCAATATGTAAGGAGCTTCTAAGTCATCACTCCAGTCCTCACACCAAAAAAAGCTGAAAAAACTGAAAAAGTATGTTTTGAAATATGCCTAGAACTCCCTATGTTTTTTAACAAGAGAACTGCCCTCAAGAGAACCTATTTTACCTGAGCCTAACTGTCTGGGGTTTTACCAAAGCTGAACATACCTGGAGGAAGGGAAATATGCAAATATAGCCTTCTCTAGCCTTTGATATGGGGAAGAGAAATACCCAACTCAGGCTCACTAAAAGACTGAGACCTAATCACAGGCATACAGAATGCTTCCCCTTCTTCCACACCTTACTAGGGCTCTTGTATAGTAGTTAGGAATTACAACATATACATACAAGTCTTAGACCTTATTTAAGGACTCTAGACACAAAGAAAACATGGGAGATAAAAACAAGGACATTAAAGGAAATTTAGCCTCTGATACCATAGCTACAGCAAAGAGTAAACCCAGCCTAACTCCTAGTCAGTAAACATAAAGCTAACACCCTACCTCAGTTCCTTTAACTTGATACAGCATGTCTGACTTTCAACAAAAAGTAAAAAGATGTGCTGAAAGCCAAAAAACCCAGTCCAAAGAGACAGAACAAGTATCAGAACCAGACTCAGTTATGGCAGAGATGTTGGAATTATAAGGCTGGGAATTTAAAACACCTATGATTAATATGCTAAGGGATATAATGGAAAAAGTGGACAATATGCAAGACCAGATAGGTAATATAAGTGTTTCAAATGCTAAGAATTAAAAAAAAAAAGTTAAGACGATACAAATTATAAATACAAAAGTGAAAGACTAGCCATCACTACCAATCCCATGTACATTAAAAGGATAATAAAGGAATATTATAAACAACACTATGCTCACAAATTTGGTAACTTAGAAGAAATTGACTTTCTCTGAAAGATGCAATCCACCAAAAGTCACACGAGGAGAAATAGACAATCTCAATAGGCCTAAATTGATTAGAAAAATTGAATCACTAATTAATAACTTTTCAAAGATAAAGTACCTTGCCCAGAAGGGTTCACTGGTGAATCTACCAAATATGTAAAGAAATGATACTAATTCTCTACGATCTGTTCCAGAAAATAACAGAGGGAACATTTCTTAACTCATTCTATGAGGTCAATATTACCCTAATACCCAAACCAGGCAAAGACATTATAAGAAAGGAAAACTTCAGACGAATATTTCTCACAATCATAGATACTAAAATCCTTAACAAAACATAAGCAAGTCAAACTCAACAATGTATAAAAAGAATTATACACCATGACCAAGTGGAATTGATTCTAAGTACTCAAGTTTTACTCAACATTTGAAAACATTTACATACTTTGAGACTATTTTTCTATGTGAATACACATCTAAAATTGTTATGAATTCCATTTTATCATAATAAAGTATTCCTCTTATTATCCACAAATGGCTTGAGCGGAAAATACGGTGTGGCTTTAAGTAGTGAGACTTTTTTTTCCCCATATGTGCAGTTTGAAATACAGTTGAGTCATTTGAAATGAATTACTCAATTTTGCCTATTATTAAACCAGAAGCCTTGATTGTACATGTTTATTGATACAGTTGAAATCTTCAAGTCCTCTTTTAATTAATGTTTTATCTTTAAATTTCAGAAAGAGACATGTGCATCCTGCAAGGGGGGTTTGCTAATATTGGACCAATTTTCTTGTCAAGAATAATTAGCAAAGCTAATAAAAGACAAATAAAACCTTATTTTTAAAGGCATCAGAGAGTTACCAAGACTAGTAAGGACTTGAGGAAACAGTTAAGTGGTAAGAAGAACCTTTCCACTTCCCCCTCACATACTGTAATTTTTTGAATTTTTAAACAACGTTAACAAGACTACATATTTGCTTTATTCAATATCTTAAAGAGTTTAAAGCTATTTCAATATTATCTTCTTTACATTTCTAGAGATAGTCTTCCAAATTTCTACACTTGTATCCTTAAATGTAAGTATTGATAAGAGTCTCTAGAAATGTAAAATCTGGCCATAGCAAATCCACTGCAAATGTACATCCAAACAATGAGAATTTTAAATTGATAAGGGGGTATATAATCTTTTCTACATATTGGCCTCACTTAAGACAGAAAATCTAATTAGAGATAAAGTTTCTTACTGAGACAAATTAGAAATTAGGGCAAATAAACTGTCATCACGTCTAAATCTTCTGTGAGCGCAAGCTTGTACGTTTCCTCATGGGTTTCATATGGAACTGCTCTGCACTGAAGAGGCAGACAGGATTAACTTGCTGTCAAACAAGGAATGAAAAGTAATCCTTGTTGACAACGTGTACCTGTTGTGAAGGAAGCGACGACACTTTCTTCTAAACACTCAATTTTCCAAATGTTCCTTACCAAAATCTTGTGTTTTCTAAGAAAAAATGTTTCATACAGGCCATTTCTCAGTAAGGAATGTTTTAAAGAGTCTGATAAAGATATGCTAATGTGATACCTCAATTTACATATGATTTGCTTATATACTTAGGGCATATTGATTTTTTTTCTAGTGAAAAAGATGCAGGTGGGGAAATTTAAGATCTGCACATCTGTATCTTTTATAAGAGAAGTTTTTTTCCTAAGTTTTGGAAGAATACTACCATAGTCCCCCTTTACCTGAGGGAGATACATTCCAAGACTCACAGTGGACTCCTGAAAGTGAGCCTAGTACCAAACCCTACGTATACTATGTTTTCTCCTATAGGTATGTACCCATGGTAAAGTTTAGTTTATAAATTATGCACACTATGAGATTAAAAACAATGATTACCAATAAAATAGAACAATTATAATAATACACTGCAATAAAAGTTATGTGAATGTGGTCTCTACTTCTCTCAAAATATCTTATTGCACAAATGTAAGGCCTTTTCCATCTTAACTGAGCATTTATGCACTGTGGCTATACTTTTGCACTTTGAGGTGCAACAGCAAAACTACCACGAATTTCTTTTTCCTTCGTCACCATTTCACAGAAGACTTGTTCTTACTGTACATCTTAGCAATCTCAGCACATGATTTTTTTCCTTATTTCATTAAGTCGAGAATTTCCACTTTTTCACTTTATGGCTTCTCTTCGGCATAGCTAAATTGCCAGCATCACTACTCTTGTGCATTGGGGCCATTAAGTAAAATAAGGGTGACTTGAACACAAGCATTGTGATATCAGGCAGTAGATCTGACAATGAAGATGCTACTAAGTGACTAATGGGCAGGATATGTTGGACAAAAAGGTGATTCATGTCCTGGGTGGGACAGCATGAGATTTCATCATGTTACTCAGAATGATGTGCAATTTAAAACTTATGAGTTATTTATTTCTGGAATTTTCCATTTAATATTTTTGGAACTCGGTTGACCATGGGTTAACTGAAACCATGGAAAATGAAACCTCGGATAAGGGGAGACTACTGTACTGTAAAATGATGTACCTTTCTAAGTATGTTTTATTACATGATGTAACTCAATTTGACATGTCATAGTAACAATATATCAGGCTGAGGGTATTTTGAAAAGAAACATTCTTGTTCAAAAGACTAGCAATTCAAGATATTTAAAATACACACTCTGCAAGATTTGGTACATTTTTAATCTCAAATTTGTAACAAAAGTCAGTAATTGTGCTATACTAGCTTTTCATAAATAAATGATTTATCCTATTTACTGTTGAGAAGTAGTATTTGTAGAGAAGGTCAACACTGATTTTTAGAATAATTACACGTGTTTCAAGATATTCTCCAGCATATATAAGTGCTTTGACTATACACACGGTTTTTCTCCCATTGAGACCTTCTCTCTACAATGAAGGTTTATCATTTTATTAAGTACACTTTAGATATTTACCTGCATAATGAAACATACAGAAATGAAGAGTTAGCCATGACTAGGAAACTCCCTGTTGACAAATAAGACCCATCAATTTGCTGCCAAGTTCAATTTTGTAACAGAGTAATAACCAGTTTGTAAAACAATAATCTGGCTGGAATGGACTTGAACAAACATTTAGTTGAACAGTTCTTCATTTCATCACAGAGTGGGAAATAGGACCAGAGAAATCTACACTTGTCTAAATTCTCAATATTAGTGTGAGAAAAGATCAAATCTGAAATTTGGGTTCCTATGTGTCTGTATATTGTACCTCACACACAGCCCTTCAAGCATGTCAATGTCCTCTCTACTGGGGAACAAAGATGCCATTGAGAGTGAAGAAGAGAAGTGGCCCCAGGCAACCACCAACAGTTTCATTTTCAGCATGAATGATGTATTTTTGAAAAAGGAACTAAAGTTATGTGAAGAAAGACCTGAACCTGGATTCAAAGTCAAAAGTAAGTTCATAGGCACCTGTTACTCTGTTTTTGGCCCCAAACAAGTCACTTTATAACCCTGTATCTGTTTCTTTTTCTGCCTACTTTCCTTCATAAAGATGTAAGAGTTAAATAAGACACTGAATTTGAAAGCTCCCTGAAACATGTAGAGCAATGAAAAGTGTGAGGCATTAAGGAATTGTATGAAGCATTCTTAAAGTTGGGTGTGACTGATCTGGCAAGTGTGGACCCAAGAAGCAGGCCTAGCAATTTACCTCAATTTCCAATGTGTAAAATATGTATAAATTAAAAATTATATTAATGATATTTCATTTAATACATTGTGTATATTTTAAAGAGGGTTTTATTTCTCTTAATCTCCTTAAAGCCTCTCACAGGGACCTGCACATAGCAGGCTCACAAAAATATTTTGTTTACATTGTGTAACATATATTAATTATACATTCATATACAAATAGAGTTGAACACTGTTTTAGATATATTTTATACAATCACTCTTGAATAGAAAAATGAAACAAACTATGAAGCATGAGGAAGGAAATGAAAATATAAGAGAGCTCATTTTAGACCCCCAAAGGAAATAACTATAGGCACTATAAAAATTAAAGTATATATGTATTCACCTGTACACACCATAATAGCATCTAAAACCCAAAGTGTCTATATTTCAACAGTTGTGTTTTGCCTTTTACAAATAGGGTATCTCTGAAACCTAAACACATAAAAATATAATAAAGTAATAAAGATATTTATATTATAACAGAGAACATGGAAAGTAATATTAATAAAGTGTAGAAAAGTAACATGAAGCTTCAGTTCAAAATACACTGCTCAAGTAAAAACTAAATTATTTTATTTTAGCGTATTTGTCAGTGAGAAATTGTTCAGTTAATTTGCTTCTGGAGTAAACAAGCATGCTGATGTTCATCAAATATTTAGTAATAAGTTCTAGGCTTCCAGATATCAATGATTTGGGTCCTTTTTTGTGAAGTATGTCAACTTGTAAATTTGTTACATTCTATGCAATGCATTGTGAGGGAGTTGGTTCTTAATTTCAAGGAAGAATATGGAAACATTTAAATATTTCTATTTCTACTAACAAAATATTAAGCCATAATATCCCAGAATATATCATGTAAAGTTAGTAATACTAAAAATCAAAAAAGCTCAAATTATATTATGCATTATTTTTACACATAGCAATGTGCCTGTTTTGGGTGAGAGCAGAGAGGGAATACACCTAACAGGTGAACTTACAGGTATTGAATAGTTCACACTAATTTATATGGAAATCTTTGGGGAGCCCTTTGAGGGAAACTATTTTTAATCAAGTCCATAATTGACATTAGGATATATACAGATATATTTGATAGACTTGGAGGAACAAACAGAAACCAAACTGTAGGAAACCAATGAGATGTGTAACAGATTTCTCCATAATGGAATATGTCTGGCATAGAAAGACCAGTTTAGCATCAGGGTTCAGGATAAACGTTTTAGATTGGGACTGGTAGTATTGAGAACCAGAATCAGACCAACCCAGCAATTTAGTGAGTATAAATATGTCTGGGAAAAATTATTCATTTGAATTGAAAGAACCATCCTAATAAATTCTATAACATGAAAAAAATGTGTGCATAGTTTAGAAGGAGAGATTATAAAATCTCAGTCATTTAGTAGCCCACAGATTTCAAGAATATTAGGAGGTAAACTCTATAAATATAAATTTAAAGTAATTGTGGCAATTTAAAACTATTTAAGAAATATTTTCCTTTTATGGATTAAAAGGGCAGAATAAAAATTTATCATTTTCAATATATTTTTTTCCTACAGATTAAAATTATGTATAGAAATTACAAACGGACTCTGCAATAAACCTATAATGAATTTACTGAGGTAGGGATGGTAGTATATATTTAGTTTTACTTGTTCCTGAGGTTTTACAATATGAAGTATTTTTTTCCTTTTCCCTCTTTTCCCTTTCTATTCTCCTTCCACTCCTCTATTGCACATCCTTTTCCAACATTCAAAACTTCCTTATTCATCTCAAGAATTTCTAGTTAAATCATAACATTACTGCTAGCCTTCAGATATGCATAGCAACTTTGTAGAGAACAACAGTCTCACTAGACATAGCTTCTCTTGCTTAGTTGAGGAAGCAAACTAAAGAAAAAGTAAGTGAATATACACGATTACTGAGAAACCAGTTGAACACAAGTATATTTGTCATTTTCATACAAAATGGTAAACACAATGAACGCGGTTCAAGGACTCACGTATTAACAAATCATTTACTCACTGACCATTGAGACAGATGCCTCAACTAAAAATAACACAAAATAGAGAAAAATACCTCCCACTATACTAATGATTGAAAATTTAGAAATATTTATGTTCTAAAACTATTTCTCTTTAATCTAAGATTAAAAGCATTAAGAATTTAAATTTTTACTGTGTATATATGATGTAATAATATAATGAATGGAGACACATTAGGATAAAATGGAAAATCTGTAAAATCATTTGGCCATATTAATGAATTAGGAGATCTAACATGAAATAGGCAGTTTATACCCCACCATGAAAAGTGTGAGGCTCTTAAACTGCATATTATAAGATCCCACTCAAAGTTCCCAAGTATAAGTATATACATAAGAAAAAAATGTATACACCAAACAGTAATCTCTGGCACTTGAAATTACAAGATATTAAGGAATAATATACAAATGTGCTAATAGGAAAAGAAAACACAAAACAAAATGGAATATAGTATGCCCTTTTAATGTCATCGTGTACCTTTTCTAATAAGGATCTTTTCATTTTCTAGGACCCAAGAGAATGTATCTGTTTTTTTACTTTTCTATTTATTATTTAATTGTAGTCTAAAAACTGTGAGGTTACATATTAACTTGTGAATTTCCGTCTGGTAGACAAGACTAGCCCAAAGGTTATGGATTTATTGCCATGTAACACGTTAACCAGGATTGTACCTAATTAACCATCTTACCCTTACAACATTCTTCTCCTACTCTTCCTCCTACTCCTCCTTTACCTTCTTATACACCTATAAATTCTCAGCTTCTCAAATGCTCTTGGAATAAGCTTTACTATTTTCATTTGAGTGATTTCCTCATTAATGGCTGTTAAACCTTTGACATTTTATTGGGGTGTAGGGTAGATCCTTAGAGTTATTTCCAAGTGCCAAAATGCCAACAGTACTTTAAGCTACCCCCCATTCCCCCCTTTCACACTTGCTCCTGCTCTGTTCTCCCCAATTTTGTTTTCATTTTGTTTCAGGTACTTGATCAAGTTTGTTTCTGATTCTGGTCTGTGTATGGCCAATAACTTATTTCTAACTGGGTAGCAGCAATGATTAGGATTCTAGTTTTACAATCTGAACATCTGACAATATTTACTGAGGTGATGGGGATTTTTTCTTTTTCAGTCATGTGAGAGATGATAGAAATCTGGTTATTTAGTTTTTTATTTTGTTTGTGTTCTTTTCTATCTGTGAACTTAACTCAATGAAGAAAACATTTCTTGCCCACTGAAAGAACAGCCCTTTGAGACAGCAGTGATTTTTTGTTATTGTTTTGTGTTTATTTTTAACTTGTGACTGAGGTTGTAAAAACGAACCTGCAAGCTCTACATATCTGTGTGTTTATAATTAGGAAACACCTGTACCTCTTGATATGAGTTTGAAATTCTTCCCTCCTTCATGTTATAGCAATATACTGAATTATAAAATCTCTTAACTTGAAGGGGCTTTGTTTAATTAGCTTATAGAGACTAATGAAGGTCACATAAACCAAGTATTAGGGAACCCAAGAATTAGGGAAACTTTGGGAACAAAAACAACTGAACTTCTAAAACTTTACGCTACTATTTTAGGAATTGATAAGTATTAATTATTAATTAAGAATTAATAAGTATTCAGTACCATTTTGGTATGTAAGCTTAATATAACATCCAATATTCTTACTTACTTAAGGACCTGGACAAATGTTAAATCAAATAATTAATAAATAATATTTAGATACTTCATAAAATATTAAGACTGAATTTTATTTCTGTATAAAATTAAGACTGAATTATATATAAATATTCACACATACATATATATATACACACCTTTTTTGTTATTTTAGTATGTTAGAGAGTGGCCATACTTGGGGGCCAAGTTAATGAACATGTCCATTTAGTCAATTAAGAATGAATAAAAGGGGTGTGGTTATCAGTAGGTAGCCCATTATTTTGCTCAGGATCCTTTGCTGTCTGTCAACATGCTTGGCATTAACAGTCAGTTACCAATCACTACCTTCCAGTTTCCTCCTTGCAATAGAACCTACACTGACTGAAAGTTATAATTAATATTAATTTTTGAGATTAGACCAGGAATTATAATGGCATGGAAAAAAATGACTGTATGTATGTGATAAGTTCTTGATTTTAAGAGAAAAAAGAGAGTAGTTTTCTCCTCAAGTAAATTTGTCAGGTCATTTCAGAATATACAAAATCAAGTAAAGAGAAACACTTGAATGTGTATAGCAAGTTTCAGAAGGTTTGAGAGAAGCTGATTTTATTTATCTTGGAAATAATCTGTCTGCAAATAATAAATCTAAAAAGAAGCAAAGAAATATGTGAAAACTTTGGCATAATGTTAGTATTGATGGCCTTATCGATAATACATTTTAAAAGGAGCTTATGCATTTTTAATTGCCATATAATAATGCAAAACTGAATTTGGATATCAATTAATATGACAAGTGAAGTATATTGTCATTTCTTAACAAGGGGTATTAAAACAGTATGTCCAAACATCTGCATTTTCATGCCTCATCAGAATAACTACATAATTTTCTGTTTTTTTGTTTTGACTCTGTCATGTCCTTGATATTTAAACAATGAAGATGTATTGCTCATATCTGAAGGAGCTGAGGTTCCTTCTCTCATGTTTACTTAAAATATTATATTGCCACATTGGTTAATTGTTCTGAGGCACCGAGGAGTCTATTTTAATCAAATGATGAAATCTTGTTTGCTAATCTTTTTTGTTTTCCTTTAAATCAGACGCTAAATTTAGTCGAAAAAAACGCATGTCTTTTATATCTAAAACTAAGTTTAGAGTTCTCAGAGAGTTTCTGGGAACAAAACAGGCTTGTTTTTTCATCTTAATCAAAAGGGAAATAGAAAAAATTAGATTCATTTGATAAGCTCCATGTTTCTTGGCTAGCTTAACACTATTATAAAAGATGCATGGAAAGACATTTCAAACCAAAGGATGATTTTATACAAGTAAATTGTGAATTATATAAATATTTCAGAGATTTTACAATTTTCAAAATGGATTTGAAAGCCCTAAAGTTTTGTCAGTGTGCTCGCTGTCCTTAATATGTTCTCAGAGGCAACACTGATAAAATTCTTATGAAAGAATTATTAATTGCACCCCAATGAATTATTCATTGCACTCCTCTCCACACTGATATCATTGATTCTGTAATAAATTAAGTACAGTCATTCAGACTCATCTACAGATGTTTTCTGCTTTTATCTCATGCTTGCCTGAAGGTTCTGTATAGAATATAGAGAAATGTTTGTCTTCAGCAAAGAATGGTATGCTCAGTCTCCTGGAAAGCAATAAACAAGGTTTTTTAAAACTACTGATACTTCAAGGAATAGACAGACTCACAGTTATAGGCTCTGGAGCTTAAACCTGCCATCATTTAGAAAACTGTCAGACTGTACCAGGAGAGTCAATCTGCATATCTAGGCTTTTTTTTTTTTTTTTTTTCCCAAATCTAGAAGCAGAAAACTTTATAGACAGCTGACTTAAGACTAGGTAAAAGAATTAATCCCATTGGGCTGAATGAACTAAGAAGGGGAATTTGTGGTTGTTTGCAATATTACTGATTTAATTTCATTGTTCTATTTTCTGATGGGTATATAAGTAAGCTCATTCTCTTCCTCTTAATCTATGCGTATCCTCAATTTACTAGTCTCTTTTATCCCTCATATTTCAGAAACATATTCTTCTGAGTGTCTGCACTTTTCATGAAAATATATTTGCAGAAGTTAAATAAAAACCGCTTATCCTTTTACTAAGGTCTAATTGGAGATATCAATGGTGAATCCAAGGTCATACCTCGAGTGTCATACTGGGAATGCTGCTCATTGAATCAGAATATGTCAAGCCCACATTTAAGGAAGAAGCTCCCACGTGGAGTCGATGCTCACAGGGGCCTCTAAGGTAAACTAGCCCGCTTACCTCTCAGACATTTCTAGCCTCACCAGTAAGGAAGGTCCTTCCTGACAGACCAGAGACCTTAACAGATTTTATATACCTCAAAGAAAGTAAAATTCCCCAAAGTTTACAGGAGAGACTTTATTGGTCTTGGTTTCCTAGCCTTGGTATAAAAGAACAAACAATATAAGCTTGTAAAAATCCAAACTGAGCTTCTTTATGAAAATTTCTAGACAGATTTAATTCTCCAGTAGATGTTCAGTAGTTACTCAAAACGGTGCAAAACTGGGTGCTTATGGAGACTTAAATTGTCAATAAACACCTCTTACTGTAACTATACAAATAAGTCATCCAACCATAATGTGGTCAACTTTTTTTTTTTTAAACATCTTTATTGGAGTATAATTGCTTTACAATGGTGTGTTAGTTTCTGCTTTATAACAAAGTGAATCAGTTATACATATACATATGTTCCCATATTTCTTCCCTTGTGGTCAACTTTTGTGACCAAGAACATTCTTTAGAGACTATTTAGCAAAATGGGGGGACTATTAAGAAAAACTATCCAAAATTTGGAAAAAAGGCAAAAGAAAGTACATGATGTTCTTTCAATGTCGTACCAGAGTACTGTTATCATAGGTTCAGTCAAGGGTTATTAAATTCTCTAGAAGAATGTACCTGTGTTTGATGTTGTGATGTACCATCTAATTTGAGCTCAAAAAACTAAGAAGTGACATGGTCACTTGGAGATTTCTGTCTGGGAGAAAAGATATGCCCAGTGGGATTTTATTGCCCTGTAAAACATTAACAAGTTTTATATCTAAACTAGAAATCTTCTAATATTCTCTTTTTAAAAATGTATAAAAATACTCAGTTACACTGGTAACTACAGTTTAACTCCTACTGGTTCCTTCATTAATGAGTTAAAAATTCTTTGACATGTTCATTCTATACATGTACAAGAGTCAAGTTTTCGAAAAATATGCTTTGAGAAGGTGAATTTGACCTACTAATTTCTGTATTTTTTAATGTTTTCATTGATTTTATATTACTTTGTTACCAGAAAAGAAGTCACAAAGAACTAAATTATATTGTATCTGATATAGCAAAGCTATTTTTTGCGGAGAGGGGGGATACATTCTCTCTTGTTATAATATTTTAAGATGAGGAAATTGCATTTTTTTTGTTCTTTCATATCTAAAAATAGTCACAGTTATTTGGTATTGAGCACCCAGTCCCCCCGCAATATATCTGAAATACAGAATAGAGATTCAAGATACAGTGGTATCAGGCGATCTCTCAGATATGCTCAAGGGCACTACTGTTCTCTTGCATTGACCAGAAGTATTTTTACCCTCCCTGACACTATTGGTCATGTCTTCTTACTAAGTTACGTGGACTGGGTCTGTCAGATAGTGGCAGTCTGTAAGTCAATGATGGAGAAGAACAGACAGATCAATGCTATATCCTAACCACTCTGAAAATAGAAACTCGGCACCACTTTTCCACCTTTTCCTACCCACACCCTGAACATTCCCTTGAAGGAAAGGGCTACATTCCATTGTCCTACAAAATACCCTATTACAAAGGAAGCCCAGTTGCATAAAGGCAATAAAAATTTTCTTAGAAAAAATTTTAGACTTTATTTCTATGTTACTTTGGGTGAAGCAGAAAAGAAAACTCTGAATAAAAATGGATTTATCAGAATTTTACTTCAAGTAAGGGATTTCCTAAATGGAAAAAGAAACCTCATCTTTTGCTACATGCTTGTTGGGTTTGTGAGTATAAGACTGAAGAAAAAAGCTTTTAATATGAATTCTCTGTAGCAATGAAATTTGTCACTTAAAATAAAGAGAACTCAATTTTTAGACAAAGAAAATGTATCTTAAGTTGCTTTTTGGTTATGAAGAGTTTCTAATTCTTTCTAGTAATTCTTTTTTTCCTTGCTGACATTTTCAGTTTGCACAAATTGTACCAACCATTAGAGAAATTTTAAGGATTTCCAAAAATTAGTGTTAGGCCTAGCAGTCTTTTATGGAAGGATCTTTATACAGCATTTAAAAGTTTGAAGAAAAACACAAGATAATTGTCTATCCTACCTTCAAAGGATAAACTTAGGAAAGAAAAGTAGGCTGTGTTGAATAGTGAAATCATAATATGTTGATGCTGTTTTTGAAACTGTAAATTGTTCTGATGTTTCAAAGATATTGGTTAGCCTGTTTCTAAAGGGCTAAAAGTTTCTGAAATAAATTCTGAGATGAAGAAATTCTTGTTTGGAACTTTAGAGAAGGAAGCTATTAAACTACAAGAAGATTAATTTAAATGTGCTGATTCATTAGCTAAATGAATAAAAACCAGCTGTATTCATTCTAACAAAATGACTAGAATGAAATGTCCAAAAAATATGTGAGATGTGAGAACATGAAGATTAGTATAGTCCTTTGGACACTGTATACATTTGTTCTCAGCAGGACACTATCACAGGTATTTTTATATCACAGAGATTAGGAAGCATTCCACCCCCAAAAAGATCAAGCACAAAATGAATTGACTGGAGGCCCAGTTGCATTCTCCTATAAAATAGAAGGACAACAAGTGCCCTAACACATTCCAGAGGGAGCCCCCCAATCAGAACTCCAATACTTTTCTTCCATTACATTTCTCTGTTGGTTAAATAATACGCTGTAGATATTTCTGTTACTTTACTTCCCTCCTTCCTCTTGATGACTGCTGGCTCCACTGAGCCCTTTAACTTGAATGAATTTGACAATAAATAAGCTGTATATTTTCTGCAATCCATTTCCTTTCAGCTGGTTTTTATGTTTTCTGAAATAAAACTCTAAGAAAGAAAATGTCTCATGTGACTTATTTAGCTGATTTTTATGCATGAATATGTGTATGTGTGTATATGAAAAGAATTTTACTTGGAAAGAGTACTTCTTCAATTTAGAGAAGTAGCTGTATGTTAGACAATTCTAAAAACATCTTATGCCTCCATTCTTTTATGACTTTATCTTATCCATCTAGGCAAACTCAAAAGCATAGGGGAAAAATACGTTTCTAATGCATCAGAGAACATTTTGGCCTTAGATTTAAAATTTCCAATTCAAGCAATAGAGAAAGAAAGAAAAAAATGGCCCCTAAGGAATGGATTGAAACTGAAAAATAGTTCAAAGGAACATTTGTTTTGGTTCTTAGATCACTTAGTCACACAAAAAAATAAGTCAATGTAGAAGAAAATAATTTGTACAATTATTTTAATGCAATCTGCAGGAAATATTAGGCTACTTTCAAAGACTAGACATTTTAAATTTGCAAAATCTAAATGATCCTGGTATTACTAATTCCCTATTGTGTTTTATTCTCACTCTTACTTATACTTCTATTTAATGATTTCTTTTAATAATGATTATTCTTAAGGCATACTTTGAAAAAAACTTAGTGCCTTAAAGTATTTAATAGCAAATAGCTCCATATGGCCTTTCCTACACTTTTCCAATTTATTTTGTCAAGTGGAAAATAGTTATGCATCTATGGATATAAGAAGTTAAAAGTCTTAAGACAAATGCCTTTGCTTAGAGGAAATTTAACATCTTTTATTTCAATCCTACATACTTGTTGCAAATCACAGTAATAAATACTGTCAAACTCATACCTGTAATTAAATATTTTACAGGCCTGAAATATTATTTGCACTTATCCTCAAGTAAATCGCTATTTTATTATTTTTTATTTTTTTTAACATCTTTATTGGAGTATAATTGCTTTACAATGGTGTGTTAGTTTCTGCTTTATAACAAAGTGAATCATTTATACATATACATATGTCCCCATTTCTCTTCCCTCTTGCATCTCCCTCCCTCCCACCCTCCCTATCACACCCCTCTAGGTGGTCACAAAGCACTGAGCTGATCTCCCTGTGCTATGCGGCTGCTTCCCACTAGCTATCTATTTTACGTTTGGTAGTGTATATATGTCCATGCCACTGTCTCACTTTGTCCCAGCTTACCCTTCCCCCTCCCCGTATCCTCAAGTCCATTCTCTAGTAGGTCTGCATCTTTATTCCCGTCTTGGCCCTAGGTTCTTCTGACCTTTTTTTTTTTTTATATTCCATATACATGTGTTAGCATACAGTATTTGTTTTTCTCCTTCTGACTACTTCACTCTGTATGAGTCTCTAGGTCCATACACCTCACTACAAATAACTCAGTTTCGTTCCTTTTTATGGCTGAGTAATATTCCATTGTATATATGTGGCACATCTTCTTTATCCATTCATTTGTTGATGGACACTTAGGTTGCTTCCATGTCCTGGCTATTGTAAATAGAGCTGCAATGAACATTTTGGCACATGACTCTTCTTGAATTATGGTTTTCTCAGGGTGTATGCCCAGTAGTGGGATTGCTGGGTCGTATGGTAGCTCTAGTAAATCACTATTTTAAATTATATGTATGTGTGTGTCACTGCATGATACAGACACATATGTATATGCATTCAACCATAAAATGACAGAATTCTCAATTCATCTACTAAAAAACAAGGGTGAGAGGAGACAATTATAATAATTTGCTTGGGGAAACGGAATCTAACATATGAAATAATTTGCCTGAAGTGTTGACATTTAGGAATTAGTTGGTACCATTACTGATAACAATATCAACAATATTCTGGTTTACTAAAAATTAATATATCTCAATTTTACCTATTTGGTAAAAAACTACTTAGTATACTAATGGCCTCTCTTGGGCAAAATAGGCTGATAATTCAGATAACGGAGAGGCAATGGGGAAAAAGCTTTTCTTTTAGATACTGGTGAAAAGAATATGTTCGTTCTTGAATATACCAAGGGATAAAATCATCTCTTTAAGAAAATAAATAGGGAAGGATGGAATACATGTAAATACAATTTTTAAAGAGCTCCTCTTTTAATCAAACTTTTATTACCATCTTAATACTTGGCAAAAGATACCACAACCCACAGAGCGGAAAAAACATTTGCAGTATATATATCTAACAAAAAAATGACATCCAAAATAAATTTACTAAAGAAGAAAGAAAGAAAATCCAACAGAAGAATGCACAAAAGACTCAAGCAGATATTCCCAAAAGGTACTAGATATTTAAAAAGCCAATAAATATCTGAAAAGGTATTCCTTATTGTTACTTATAAATCTCTAGATTGACTAAAATGTAACATCCTTACAGAAAAATACTACACAGTAACAGGAATGAATGATTTGCAACTATTAATACATGCAACAGCATGGATAAATTTCGCAAGTAAAATGTTGAGACAAAGAAGTCAGAAACAAAAGTGTACATAATGTATGATTCTATTAATAACAAAAAAGGCAGAACTAATCTAAGCTCTTAAAAGTCAGGATAGCAGTTATCTTTATTGCTGGGGGTATTAAGTGTAATGCGGCACCCAAGAAAGATTTCTGGTAGCCTAGTAATGCCCTGTCTCTCGACCTGGGTGCTAGTTCCAGTACTGTGTTCAATTTGGTGAATACTCATTGAGTTTGACCCTTGAGATATGTTCTTTGCTTGATGAAAGTTAAAAAAATGAAAGCTTGTCTTCTGAACACTTCTATGAGAATGAAGAAAGACAAAATATTGTGGAGAGAATTATATTTATGAAAAGATAATATATAAAACTATTTGTTTGTAACTCTTACTATTTCAAAGATAGCTCTATAATAGACTTCTTTGAACCATAGGTTTCTTTCCAAATAATTATCATTCATAATTAAAATAAAAATCAGAGTTTTACTGTACCTGTATTTGGTTTTAGTTATAAAATATATCAATATATAATATAGCAATTAGCAGTGTACCTACATTTAAAAAAAAAAAATTGAAGGATTCATTGTGGTTGGCCCCATTATATCCCCTTCAGTTCACTTATACGGCCTCTGGTTAAAACCATATGAATCATGGTGGATGACGATGTAAAGAATTACAGTGTTATCAAAATGGTAATCTTAATTAAAACTGCCGTGCCCCATATGGAATGACTCAGATTAGCACAGTCTTTGGCACTTAGCATGCTGCAATTCATTTGGCAAAAATTTCCTTCTTGAGCTTCAAGATGGGGAGGCCAAAAGCAGTTTGCTTTTATATGTTAAGGCCAGCAGTACAACTTCAATGTAGAACTCAGATTAAATCTCTTCTTCTATCATAATATATCCACACAGACTTTGATTTTCTTTGATATGCCACACAAAATCACACATGATGTTCTTACATGTGGTCTACAGAATATCACACACAATCTACTCTCAATAACACCACATTGACCCTGATGAGCAGAATGCTACAAGTATCCTAGATAACCTAGTAATTCATTGTCAGAATATAAAAGATATTTCTTGGAGCTGGCTTGCAACAGCTTGTGAGATCCAAATGTGCATAGCTCTTCACAAGTACACATTTTGGAATGCCCCTTTGATAATTTGAAATCAGCCATGGTGGGAGTATTTCCATGAAAGAATTTACATATCTAAAAACCGCTACTTTTTGTTTTTCCCTAGAGAGCTGATTGTTAAACATTTACCAGTACACTACTGGAGAAACTCTACAGATATTAAGGGGTTTACTGCACTGGTGAAATTTCCGGGGTCTGGATGACAACGTTCTATGATGCTTTGGTATATCTAAGATAAAAAGCAAGTCCTTTACATTGTACTTCCTGCTACAAAAAACTAAGACAACAGTTTTAGGTCTTTTGAGATTTCCAAAGTAGCATATAATACACTTCAGAATAATATGCTAGCTCATTTATCACAAGTTGTGAATGGTTGCTAGCTGAGAGTAGATCCCAAAGGAAAAGAGGGATCTGCAGCAAGTTCTAAACTGCCATCCATAAGCTATATGTTACTGAGTTACTAAGTCATGTGATCATGGGTTATTTCAGAAAATCATCATGCAATGGAAATCAATTAATCAGGACAGAACTCAGGAAGTTCTAAAAAAGCACAAGAAAATTACATACATTAAATCATTTACTCCACATCAAACCTTATGCCATAGATACTATGACTTAGGAAGTTTTAAAATAAAAGGAGAGAAAAAGCTACATGAGAAAATCATGAAAAATAAAGATGGTGAATTTAAATTTTCAGGCAAAGTAGCATTCACAGCAAAAAGCAATAAATGTGAAAAGAAGTCACACTCTAATATAAGCAAGTGTGTACATTACAAAGGCATAAGGGTTAAAAACGTGCCAACAGTGGAGCAATAACATTATACATCTAGTGAAAATGAGCCCAAATTCAGTCTATGTACCTCTAACCACTAATAATCAAGTATCAACAAACCAAAATGAAAAATCACATTCTACACAAATAACACCCTCACTATAGTTTGATGACAGAGAATGCAGAGGCTTTAAAATAACTTGAATAAAGAAAAAAAAAAATTCACCACATAGCAGCATATGATCTCTCACACTATCATGTCACTTCCTCCCTGTCAAGAGGCTTATGGGAACGAAAGCAAAGGATGAAAAACCACAGCAAAGAGAAGAAGGAGCCTAAGCTATTGGTGTTATACTTGCTTTTTAAAAGGAATTTAAAATTTTTCCTCATTGCTATTGCTTTGGAATGATTTATAGAGCAATGAGACAATCTGGTTTTTGAAGGTTTGGTAGAATTCCTTTGTGAAACCATTTGGGCCTGGCACTTTGGTGATAGTTCCTTAATAATCTTCTTGATTAGGAAATTGCCCTATTGAAGCTGTCTAACTCTATTGGGGTTAATTCTGTTAATCTGTATTTCCCCAAGAAATTACCCATTTCATTGAAGTTTTCAAATTTATTTGCATAGAGGTCTGCAAAGCAGTCTCTTTAAATTTCTTATGTTTCAATGGTTATACTTGGTATTTCTTATTTTGAATATTTATGCCTTCTTCTGTTTTCTCTTCATCAATTTAGCTAATGGTGGGTTTGTTTTATACCATATATCCATCATGAATGAAAAATTTATTGTATTTGCCTTATGATCATTGTGTGCTTCTTTAATCTAGAAATTCATTTTCTACCAGGAAATCTATGAATATGCTTCATTGCTAACATGGTTCAAAGGAGGAAAAAAATCATGAATTAAAGAAATGTCAAATTCTATAATATAAATCACTGTCCAGTCCTGATTACAAAACAAATAAAACTCTTATTAAAATATCAGTAGAAGAATATTACTTAACACAATGTATAATCAGATGATAAAAATTATGCTAAATGGTAAAAAACAGAGACATTTCTATTAACTGAAAAAGTACTGTAATAACTACTGCTAGGAATACTTTTATTTACCTGAAAAGTGTTAGCTAATATAGATTAGAGGAAAAAATAAGAGCTAAAATATTTAATCAACGGGAACATTATTAAAGTCTCACAAAGTAAATCAGTGATTCTAAAACTTTTTTGTGCATCAGTCTCCTTTGGGAATCTGATAATTATTATTCTTTCCTGGGGAAAAAATGCCATATAATCTTCAAAGTTACAAAATTTTGCATGAAACATATTTTATCCCTTTGAAATTCAGTTATTATTTATATATAATACAGAAACAGTATTACAAAGACATATTTCTCCTACAATTTTTTTTATCAAAAAGTTGATTACCACATCAGAAAAAAGGAAATTAATACAAGTTATACAATAAAGCAAAAGTAAAATTTAATCATAGTCAAAAGTGATTTTCAAAATGAATATGCTAAAATGAAGTTTAAGTAAGTATTTGAAAATGTGGAAGACTTTGAAAAATGATAATGCACATGTAATTGTTTCTATTTAACCAGTTTTATTTTTATTTCAATGGCCATACGTGCTGCAAATTCAGACTCACAAATATATATGGGAACAAAAAATATCAAGGCTCTCTTTGCCAAAGAGGTCTAAACTGAGGAATATCAGAATTTCCAAATAATCTTCAAGGTGAATTTATGCTATAATTGCCTTTGTACTTATGCCAATTAAATAATACCTATCTGGGTTTGAAAAGTGCTATTTATTTCTGCAAAGAAACAATTGAGAAACCACCTTCAAGTGTGAGGTAATCTGAGCAGGCAACCCTCAAAAGAGTTTTGCAATGTTTCCAGGTGACTGAACATTTTAACTTTCAGAGACAATTAAAAACCATGGTCATTCTAGATCCCTACGTCCTATAATACATCTTTGCTTTGAAGAGTTTACATGGTTAAACATTTCTAACATATTTAAAAGAGATTTAGAATATTTTAAGAAAATATCAATACCATGCCCACACATAGGTTAATTTATTTGAAATCTCATTAAGTTAATGTTTTTTCTAAACATATATAAAGACAAAATTGACTCAATAAAGAGAAAATATGAATAAATCAATAACTATAGAAAATGTTGAAAGAATTAAAAAATTACATCCAAATAAAGCTCTGGGATAATATAACTCACCAGTGAGTTCTTTCAAGCTTTAAAAGAACAGCTAATTGCACATTATATAATTCATACATGCATTTTAAAGTTTCTTTAGGTTAACAGTATGTCTAAAACCTAATTTGGGTGATGGGAATTTATTATATGTACGTATAAAGAAATTAAAAACTGAAATAGCTGAACAATCAAACCTCACAAAATAAGAACTGGTAGACTACTCAGCATAAAATTGACCAACGTATCTTACCTTATCCTTGGCAGATATTTATTATTATTATCTAATCTAGCATTTCTTATTTACACCGACCACTTTTGGATTTTTAATCTACTTTTGTCTTAATGACTTCTTTTCTCTTTGTAAGCTTTGAATTCAAATGTCTCATGGTGAGAAGAGATTAAAAAAAACGTAAAACTATTTGGGGTAAGTCAACATCCGTTACTGATCACCTAGGTTGAGTAAATTTTTTTCTTATAGGCTCCATATGCACAAAGCATGGATTCAATCAATCAATTACATATATGTTTAAAAAAGATTGTATAGGAATAGTAAGATAAAAATATATGTTAAAATCTTATGGGGCTTCCCTGGTGGCGCAGTCGTTGAGAATCTGCCTGCCAATGCAGGGGACACGGGTTTGAGCCCTGGTCTGGGAAGATCCCACATGCCACAGAGCAACTAGGCCCGTGAGCCACAATTACTGAGCCTGCGCGTCTGGAGCCTGTGCTCCACAACAAGAGAGGCCGCGATAATGAGAGGCCCGCGCACCGCAATGCAAGAGTGGCCCCCACTTGCCACAACTGGGGAAAGCCCTCGCACAGAAACGAAGACCCAACACAGCCATATATAAATAAATAAATAAATAAAAATTAAACTTTCAAAAAAAAAAAAAAAAAGCCTGAATTCTAACTCAGGCAAGATGTTTAAAAAAAAAAAAATATGTTAAAATCTTAAATCCTAGGCAACTGAAATCAAACACCATGATTAACCTAGATTTAGCCTATCAATTAAATAATAATGTTATATAATCACTACATTATATCCCAGGTGACTAGGAAAAAGTGATCATGATTACCTTAATAGATGCCTGTCTCTAGGGAATTCAATTAAACTGTACTTGAAGTTATTTAGAAAATAAAAAAGAAATCCCCTTAAACTACGAGCTAATATGATACTAGAATCATTCACACTGAAATCAGAATGTTGCTGTCAATATTATTTTTAAGTCCTTCATTTGGTACATCTGGCCAAAAAAAATGTTGTTTTAAAAGAGTGTTGTACCAATGAAAAGAAAGAATCTATATTTTTGTTCTGTTTTGTTTATGCAAATGCTATATTTGAGTTATTTTGCCTAGTAAATCCAAGGCAATAATTTGGAAAATTATAAAAATTAAAATTAATGATTTCAGTAAAGTGGATGTGGATCAAGATCAGGGTTGGGAAATGATTACCTACAAACCAAATCAGCCGACTGACTGTATTTGTTAAGTTTTGTTGGAACATAGCCATGCCCATTCCTTCAGGTGTTTTCTATGGCTGCTTTTGCAGGCAGAGTTAGAGTAGTTGTACCAGAGACTCTACAGCCTGCCAAAGCCTAAGATATTAATATCTAGCCCTTTACAGAAGCATTTGCTGACCCCTGACCAAGAGAAAATATTTGATCATCAAAAATTTTAACCAGCAATTAACAGTTCCAGAAAGAAATAACAAAGAAAGATACAGGGAGGGAAATTTCTCAGACTTGAAACCTATGGGTTTTCAGACTGTAAGGGCTCTCTGATTATTCCACATAACACAGGAAGAAAAACACCACAGCAAGTCCGGCAAGATCATAGTGACACTTTAGACCTACATTCAGATCTCCTTTCCAGAGAAGGAAAAAGATTACCTAGAAAATTTGCAGGACATTTCTGAAGATAAACATAGAAAACTAAAAGCTGATGAAAAAATTCCAGCCTATGACTCTATATATTTAATGTAAAGTCAAGTCATGATTAGACATATAAGGTCTTTAAATGTTTTACTTCTGATCTCTTAGAGGATATACTCCACCAAAATTAGGAAGTAAGCACCAAAAAGGAAGATATGAGATCCAACAGAGAAGTCAGAGGAAGAAAATTCTCAGGATGACGAAAAAACAGTAACGTTTCAAAGCCATATGTGCAGTAGGCTTTGTGAAAAACCAGGTCTGATGGGAGCAGGGGGACAGAGAGGTCCCAGAGGGACACAGCAAGGGAAAAACAATAAAACTTATAGATGTATATGAAGTATTGGGCCATACTGAAAATAATTTTACAGTTCTTTGTAAGCATCTGGGTGCTGACTTAGTGATAAGTATATAGAAAAAAGCAACTGAAGTGAATGAAGTAACTCCAAGATAAAGAAAAACTCGTACAAGAAATGAAGTGTTAAACTGACAATTGTGATGCTTACATTTAGATGTAAAAAATCTTGTCAGATTGCTCTTACTTTTCACACTCTATAGGGACTCTGAGGATAATGTGTTTTGTGATGTACTGCAAATTTGTTGATGGTATCCTTCACTGAACAGACATCATTAATTTTGTTGTAATAAAATGTATCAATTAAAAAAATGAAGTGTTAGTATCTTTAGTATATCAATGAAGTGTGAGAGTTCTGACAATGGCTCAACTGCAATATTTGCAAAACCATAAAAATGTAAACATTGAAATCTGACTTAACCAGGAAGTTGGATATTAGTATTTTAGGAATATGGCTATAGAAGTAGAGTTCCAAAGGCAAGACGAACTCTACAAGCTAAATCCTCTTCTATAATGTAAGTCAGTAAGTAATGTCTAACAGTGAAACATAAAGACAGAGCTCTATAAACTACATTAGTTAGAAGAGTGGAGACAGTTTTTAAAAGAGGAAGATGGAGGCATAAAGGAAGTAGTAACTGGGAATGGAAAAAAAAGGGGCATTTTTATTACCAGCTGTGTATTACTATTAGAGATTTAAAAACAAAAGAGAATTTGTCAATTATGATTCAATAAAGCTGGAGAAAAAGTAATGTAAAATAAAATAAAACCAAAACCTATTATTGCTTAAGAATGCAAGTTGTATATTTAAAAGGCCTATGTATAACCTGAACTTGGCCACTTACTAACTGCAACTCTGGGTAACTAAATAAATCTGTGTCAAATTTTTTCCTACTTAATATAGGTATAGTAATAACAGTAACTACATGTGAGACATAATAGAGGGTAAATGAACTAATACAAGTAAGACATTTATTTTAAAAACATATTTTACTTTGCTAAAATAGCAATTACAGTTTTTAATAAATATAAATGAGAAAACAATATCTTTACAATAGATTTACAAACGAATAATCTGTATTAGTAATGTCTAAGACTTATACAAAGTGTTACCAAACTGAAAGACAAGAATTTTGAAAAATCCTGAATATGAAATCAGTCTATTTAAAATTATTATTAATTCTAATAATAAAAGCTATTTTTTCACGCTGCTGAATCAAACTATTTTATTTGGAGAAAACTGCACACAACGTCTTTATGAAGAAGGTGAATAGAACAATTTTCATAAAATTTTATAGATATTTAAAAGACCACTGGCGGGCTTCCCTGGTGGCGCAGTGGTTGAGAATCTGCCTGCCAATGCAGGGGACACGGGTTCGAGCCCTGGTCTGGGAAGATCCCACATGCCACGGAGCAAATAGGCCCATGAGCCACAATTACTGAGCCTGCGCGTCTGGAGCCTGTGCTCCGCAACAAGAGAGGCCGCGATGGTGAGAGGCCCGTGCACCACGATGAAGAGTGGTCCCCACTTGCTGCAACTAGAGAAAGCCCTCGCACAGAAACGAAGACTCAACACAGTCATAAATAAATAAATAAATAAATAAATAAATAAAAGAACGTGAATTTCTTTAAAAAAAAAAAGACCACTGGCCCTTACATATTCTTTCTTAGGGAGACAATGTTAAACTAATACATAAAAGAAAGAGAACTAGGGCACCTATCAGGCACAAGTGGGGGACCACAGACACCTAAGGGGACGGGAGGAACCACCAGCAACTTGGTAGGACGTGGGGCGTCGGGGGAGTGAAGGAGGAGGAGAAGTGGAGGCAGAACGGGACTAGCGTCCCTGAGGGGTGGATGGGGGAGGAGAAGGGATCCGACGCCTGAAGGGGAAATTGGGGAACCATTGGGAGGGCACAGGATCAAAAGGGAGCGTGGCCAGGTTTCCCCTGCCCACTTGGGCCCCCAGGAACCTGTTGAGATACTGGGCCTGATCCTCTGCCCACTGAGGACTCCTCCAGCTGCACAGGTCCTGAGGGAGTGGGAAGGAGAGAAGGCAGAGAAAAAGTAAAGGCTGGACCTCCTGTGGTGGGAGCTCTGAGTCCAAACTGCTGGACTAAAAGAGAACCTCAGACCCCAAGGAATATCAATCAGAGTGAGGAGTCACGGAGGTCCTCAACTCAGCACCAAGACCCAGCTCTATCCACTGCCTGCAAACTCCAGTGCTGGATGTCTCAGGCCAAACCACCAGTAAGACAGGAATACAGGACCACCCATCAAAAAAAAAAAAAAAAAAAAGAAATGACAAAAAAATATGTTACAGTTGAAGGAGCAAGGTAAAAACATATAACACCAAATAAATGAAGACAAAATAGGCAACCTACCTGAAAAAGAATTCAGAGTAATGATAGTAAAGATGATCCAAAGTCTCGGAAACAGAATGGAGAAACTACAGGAAACATTTAATAAGGATCTACAAGAACTAAAGAGCAAACAAACAGTGATGAACAACACAATTACTGAAATTAAAAATACTCCAGAAGGAATCAATAACAGAATAACTGAGTCAGAAGAACGAATACATGAGCTAGAAGATAAAATGGTGGAAATAACTGCCAGGGAGCAGAATAAAGAAAAAAGAATGAACAGAATTGAGGACAGTCTCAGAGACCTCTGGGACATTAAACATTCGGATTATAGGGTCCCAGAAGAAGAAGAGAAAAAGAAAGGGTCTGAGAAAATATTTGAAGAGATTACAGTCAAAAACTTCCATAACATGGGAAAGAAAATAATCAATCAAGTCCAGGAAGTGCAGAGAGTCTCATACAGGATAAACCCAAGGAGAAACATGCCAAGATACATATTAATCAAACTTTCAAAAATTAAATACAAAGAAAATATATTAAAAGCAGCAAGGGAAAAGCAACAAATAACATACAAGGGAATCCCCATAAGGTTAACAGCTGATCTTTCAGCAGAAACTCTGCAAGCCAGAAGGGAGTGGCAGGACATATTTAAAGGGATGAAAGGGAAAAACCTACAACCAAGAGTACTCTACCCAGCAAGGATCTCATTCAGATTTGATGGAGAAATTAAAACCTTTACAGACAAGCAAAGGTCAAGAGAATTCAGCACCACCAAACCAGGTTTACACCAAATGCTAAAGGAACTTCTCTAGGCAAGAAACACAAGAGGAGAAAAGATCTACAAAAACAAACCAAAACAATTAAGAAAATGGTAATAGGAACACACATATCAATAATTACCTTAAATGTAAATAGATTAAATGCTCCAACCAAAAGACAAAGACTGGCTGAATGGATACAAAAACAAGACCTGTATATATGATGTCTACAAGAGACCCACTTCAGACTTAGGGACACATACAGACCGAAAGTGAGGGGATGGAAAAAGATATTCCATGCAAATGGAAATCAAAAGAAAGCTGGAGTAGCAATTCTCATATCAGACAAAATAGACTTTAAAATAAGGACTATTACAAGAGACAAAGAAGGACACTACATAATGCTCAAGGGATCAGTCCAAGAAGAAGATATAACAATTGTAAATATTTATGCACCCAACATAGGGGCACCTCAATACATAAGGCAAATGCTAACAGCCATAAAAGGGGAAATCGACAGTAACAAAATCATACACCATGATCAAGTGGGGTTCATCCCAGGAATGCAAGGATTCTTCAATATAGGCAAATTAATCAATGTGATACACCATATTAACGAACTGAAGGAGAAAAACCATATGATCATCTCAATAGATGCAGAAAAAGCTTTTGACAAAATTCAACACCCATTTATGATAAAATCTCTCTAAGTATAGGCAAAGAGGGAACTTACCTCAACATAATAAAGACCATATATGACAGACCCACAGACAGCATCATTCTCAATAGTGAAAAACTGAAACCATTTCTTCTAAGATCAGGAACAACACAAGGTTACACACTCTCACCACTGTTATTCAACATAGTTTTGGAAGTTTTAGCCACAGCAGTGAGAGACGAAAAAGAAATAAAAGGAATCCAAATCGGAAAAGAAGAAGTAAAACTGTCACTGTTTTGCAGATGACATGATACTGTATATAGAGAACCCTAAAGATGCTACCAGAAAACTACTGGAGCTAATCAATGAATTCGGTAGAGTAGCAGGATACAAAATTAATGCACAGAAATCTCTTGCATTCCTATACACTACTGATGAAAAAACTGAAAGAGAAATTAAGGAAACACTCCCATTTACCACTGCAGCAAACAATAAAATACCTAGGAATAAAGCTACCTGAGGAGACAAAGACCTGTATGCAGAAAACAGTAATACACTGATGAAAGAAATTAAAGACGATACAAGAAGATGGAGAGTTGTACTACGTTCTTGGATTGGAAGAATCAATATTGTGAAAATGACTCTACTACCCAAAGCAATCTACAGATTCAATGCAATCCCTATCAAACTACTAATGGCATTTTTCACAGAACTAGAACAAAAAATTTCAACATTTGTATGGAAACACAGAAGACCCCGAATAGCCAAAGCAATCTTGAGAAAGAAAAACAGAGCTGGAGGAATCAGGCTCCTGGACTTCAGACTATACTACAAAGCTACAGTAATCAAGACAGTATGGTACTGGCACAGAAACAGAAATACAGACTAATGGAACAAGATAGTAAGCCCAGAGATAAACCCACACACATATGGTCACCTAATCTATGACAAAGGAGGCAAGAACATACAATGGAGAAAAGACAGCCTCTTCAATAAGTCGTGCTGGGAAAACTGGACAGCTACATGTAAAAGAATGAAATTAGAACACTCCTTAACACCATACACAAAAATAAACTCAAAATGGATTAAAGACCTAAATGTAAGGCAAGACACTATCAAACTCTTAGAGGAAAGCACAGGCAGAACACTCTATGACATAAATCACAGCAAGATCCTTTTTGACCCACCTGCTAGAGAAATGGAAATAAAAAAAAAAATAAACAAATGGGACCTCATGAAACTTAAAAGCTTTTGCACAGCAAAGGAAAACATAAAAAAGATGAAAAGACAACCCTCAGAATGGGAGACAATATTTGCAAATGAAGCAACGGACAAAGGATTAATCTCCAAAATATACAAGCAGCTCATGCAGCTCAATATCAAAAAAAAAAAACAAACAACCTAATGCAAAAATGGGCAGAAGACCTAAACAGACATTTCTCCAAAGAAGATCTACAGATTGTTAAGAAACACATGAGAGGATGCTCAACATCCCTGATCATTAGAGAAATACAAATCAAAACTACAATGAGGCATCACCTTACACCGGTCAGAATGGCCATCATCAAAAAATCTACAAACAATAAATGCTGCGGAGGCTGTGGAGAAAAGGGAACCCTCTTGCACTGTTGGTGGGAATGTAAATTGATACAGCCACTATGGAGAACAGTATGGAGGTTCCTTAAAAACCCAGAAATAGAACTACCACACAACACAGCAATCCCACTACTGGGCATATACCGTGAGAAAACCATAATTCAAAAAGAGTCATGTACCACAATGTTCACTGCAACACTATTTACAATAGCCAGGACATGGAAACAACCTAAGTGTCCATCAACAGATGAATGAATAAAGAAGATGTGGCACATATATACAATGGAATATTACTCAGTCATAAAAAGAAACGAAATTGAGTTATTTGTAGTGAGGTGGATGGACCTAGAGTCTGTCATACAGAGTGAAGTAAGTCAGAAAGAGAAAAACAAATACTGTATGCTAACACATATATATGGAATCCAAAAAAATAAAAATGGTTCTGAAGAACCTAGGGGCAGGACAGGAATAAAGACACAGATGTAGAGAATGGACTTGAGGACACAGGGAGGGGGAAGGGTCAGCTGGGACGAAGTGAGAGAGTAGCATTGACATATATATACACTACCAAATGTAAAATAGAGAGCTAGTGGGAAGCAGCTGCATGGTACAGGGAGATCAGCTCAGTGCTTTGCGACCACCTAGAGGGGTGGGATAAGCAGGGTGGGAGGGAGACGCATGAGGGAGGGGATATAGGGATATTCATATGCATATAGCTGATTCACTTTGTTATACAGCAGAAACTAACACAACACTGTAAAGAAAATATACTCCAATAAAGATGTTAAAAAAAAAAAAAGAGACTCTATGAAGATCAGCATTTTGGGTAATTTTAGAAATGTTTCTAAGAACCTAGTTTTTTCAATTCAGCCTCTTAAATAGACTTCATACTTTCTTTATTATAGCATTATACTGACCACTGTATATTAACAGCCCTTTTGAAACAATAAGACATCCTTCCCATTGTACCATTAATATTCATTAAAAATTATTGTTTATAAAAACACTACTAACCTTTTGATGAAATGGGGGAGAAGTGTTTTTAAAATGTGTATACATATCTAAAAGCTTGGTCCAGAGATAAACACTTAAAAGTGTGTGAAATTGTCCTGAACTCTAAGGAAAGCAAAATAGTCCATAGACCTCCCCCTTCTCCCTCCAAATAGAATAATAATTATGAATAGAGACTGACCTCATAGCAACCATTAACTTTCATTGTAAATTGAGGAATTTAACCACCCAATGTGTGACATCAGTGGGATTTACAGTCTCAAAGTAGTTTGCCTGAATACACCCAACAATACCGCACTTACACTTATAAAAATGTCCTGCCATCATGGATAAGAGGTCTGGAAGAACACGTGATCTTCTTTGCTGGTTCAATCCTGCCCTCATCACTACTGTGTGCACACCCAGTTAGTTATGATTCCCTCCCTGGCTTAACTGCAAAAGCACCCCACCATTCTAAGGAGCCAGATACATTTTAGGATTTTCTGGAGAAAACAATGATATAAAATTCCACATTTTTTCTGAATAGCTAGTCTTTTAAAACAGACACAGTACATACCTACTTATATGGTATTTTAAAAGCATTTCCAAAGGTTTCTTTTTCAAAACACTTCAGGAGCAAATAGAGGGGCATAGTAGGGATAATTTAGTAGTTCCCTAACAGAGAAAAGAGAGTAACTGGACATAAAACAAGCTTTGTTGGGAAAACTTTGCAGAAATGTGTATACAGTTGATTTCTAAGATGGACGAGATATGGTGGGATGATTCTGATTGGTAGGACACAAAATGGGAGAGCAGAGGCATCACAGGGAAGTAGAGATAGCATATCAGAATGGTTACAAGCCCAGTCTGGAGCCCTGCTGCATGGACTTGAATTCCAGCTCTGTCACTAACTAGCGGTGTACTGAACAGTTGATTTACCCATCGTGTGCCTGAGTTTACTCATCTGTGTAATAGAGACAATGCTAGTACCAACTTCTTAGGATTGCAGTGAAGAATAAATTGACTCCTGGTTGTGTTTAGAATAAGAGAAGCTTTCAGAAAGAACATCCACATGGGCGACCAAAGGTGTAATTTTCTTGCTCCTCAATTTAGCCCAGGTCTGTCTCCGATTATTTCTTTTTCCCCAGATTTGCTGCACTGTGGCCTTTTTAGAGATTATTTCACATCTGCGTGAAATACTTCATGCGAAAATTCGGGCAGAGGGCTGACCTCCCTCAAAGGAGGATTAACTGGTAAATGATTGCCAAGCACTTGGAACACTTGAAGTGTTCCAAAAATGTTGCTTGTTAATTTTCCTCGTCCTGAGAAGGGCCAGCTGATGACAATTCTAGGCTGAAGTATCTCATGTCACATAAATACCTAATCCAAAGTGGTTGTGAAATTTCCAATTTGCAAGTGGCCAGAGGGCACACGAAGAAGACATTCACTGAAGAGCAGCACATTCTGCACCTGGCATAAGATTAGCAGCTGCTTAAGGAAAATGTTATTTCCGGCATTTGGTTTTCAGTTTGATTTATTTTTTCACATTTTTCACATCTGACTAGTTAAGTGAGCCTCACATAGCAATCTTCCTGTCATATAAGAAGATCATATGGTGAAACACAATATTATCTGAGAAAAATCTGCCAGATTGAGACTATGGAAATAAATTAGATTTTTTGTTTGTTTAGTATGTCCTGCAGATGACAGCACATTCACAATTTTTATTGTATTATAATCCTTTAGAAAAGATACTTAATGGTCCCAAAGGCATCTTCAGCAAAAGTACAAGGTGAAATCTAAAAGGAGGCAGTTTTCATGGAATTGTGAATTGCACAGGAGTACCATCGAGAGATAAATATTCATAAGTCATTAACAAATTCCAGATCAGTTCATGATTATTCATCATGAGAGCACATGTACTTGATTAAATATGAATTATTCATTGGCTTTGTTTATGAACATCTTTAACTGATTAATGGTAAATCTTGATGAATATTCCTGAATTGTTCAAACCAAAGCATAGATCATAATGAATGAAGTCATGCGTTGCTTTTCAGGAGTATGAGATGAATAGCTGGTACAGGAAGAAAAACAAGAAATTGCAATGGTTTTGCAAATATGTCTGGTTTGGAAATCTGGGGGCTCAGCTTTTGATTAGTAACACATTGACAATCAACATCCCACCCTTTAAGCTATGAGTCTTGGCTTCAGCCTCCAAAAAGGTGACGGAAGATGGTGCCAGGAAACATGCCTCAAGCACTTTAGGGTTTCTCTGGTCCATCTTTCTGAAACCAGGCCTTGTAGATCATGCATTTAAATAGCTTCTTCAAATATGGCATTTAATTCTAATTTACCCAATAATATTATTTTTTATTTGTATTATACTGTGGTAATTACTGTAAAAATTAACATGAGATTTGTCCTCCTAATAGATTTTTAAGTGTATAATACAATATTGTTAACTCTAGGCATGAGAGTGTACAGCAGATCTCGAGAATGTATTCAGCTTGCATTACTGAAACTTCATACCCATTGGTTAGAAGCTTCCCATTTTCTCTTCCCTCTTGTCCCTGGCAACCACCATTCTGCTCCCTACTTCTGTGAGTTTGACTACTTTAGATATCTCATAAAAGTGGAATCATGCTGTATTTATCCTCCTGTGGATGGCTTATTTCACTTAGCACGTCATTAAAGTTCATCCATGTTTTCACATATTGCACAATTTCCTTCTTTTTTAAGGCTGAATAATATTCCATTGTGTGTTTATACCACATTTTCTTAATCCAATCATCCACTGATGGATATTTAGATTGGTTTCCATATCTGGCTATTGTGAATAGTGCTACAATATGGGAGTGCTACTATCTCTTTGAGACCCTAATTTCAAATATTTTAGATAAATACCCAGAAGTGAGATTTGCTGGATCATGAGGTAGTTTTCTTTTTAATCTTTTGAGGGACCTCCATACTGTTTTCCATAATGGCTTCACCATTTTGCATTCCAAAAAATGCAAAAAATGCAAACTGGTACAAGGGTTCCAATTTCTTCACATCCTCAACACTTATTGTCTTTTAATATCCATCCTAACAGGTAGGAAGTGATACCTCACTGTAGTTGTGATTTGTATTTCCCTAATGATAAATGATGTTGACCATCTTTTCATAAACCTGTTGGCCATTTGTATTTCTTCTTTGGAAACATGTCTATTCAGATCCTTAGTTCATTTTTTAATGCTACTGTTAGTTGTGTCAATCTATTGCTTGTTTCTTTTTCTGTGGAGAAGATTTTTAGTTTGATTGGAATACTTAATATTGTTAAAATGTCCATACTACCAAAAGCAATCTATAGATTCAATGCAATCCCTATCAAAATCCCAATGGCATTTTTTATAGACGTAGAAAAAAACAATCTAATCTGTATTTGGAAGCACAAAAGACCCAAATAACCCAAAAACCTGGAGAAGGGAGGACGAAGCTGAAGGCATCACATGTCCTTGTTTCAAAATATATTACAAAGCTACAGTAATTAAAACAGCATGGTATTAGTGTAAGGAAAGACATTTAGACCAAAGGAACAGAATACAGAAAACCCAGAAATAAATCCACACATCATATGGTCAACTGATCTTCGACGAGGGTGCCAAGAATGCACAATGAGGAAAGGCTGGTCTCTTCAATAAATGGTGTTTAGAAAAATGGATACCCCCATGCATAAAAGTGGAATTGGACCCTGATCGTCCACCATAAACAAAAATCAACTTAAAACTGATTAAAAACTTAAACATAACTCCCCAAACTATAAAGCTTCTAGATGAGAACACAGGCAGAAAAGCTTCATGACATCTTGGCAATGATTTCACAGATAAAACACACAGGCAACAAAAGCAAAAATAGGCAAAAACTGGAACTACACCAACAGTATTCTTGACCACGAAAAATAACCTTATTTTTTCATAAGAATTGAAGTTTCTTGATTATAGATTATTTTAAAGCCAGTCAATGAAGTACATTAAAAAATGGAAAAATTAAAAGAGAAAACAGTCTATGTTTTTTTTTTCCTATGTTAAAACTTAGTAGAATTCTGGCATGTATTATGTGTATTCATAAATCAATTTTACATATATTTTTCTTATTTCTGTATTTTCAACCTGACTTCTGGCATACCAAGATATTTGTACTAAAATAACATTTTATGATGGAATTGGAAAATAACATTCTCATATTATTAATTCAAGTGACACTAAAATACTAAAGGTAAATTTATTTTGTGGCACAGACTTGAGTCAGAGTTTATTACTAAGTTATTATTAGAATAGTCTATTGAATCAGAGCAAGTCATAGAATGAAGACAGATCCTTTGGGAAGTCTGGATAAAGGAAAAAACTGGATAATAAAATGAAGTAGGTAGTAAAACCAAGTGAAAACATGAAACAAGGTATCTAGGAGGAACATTTTATTGATGTTAGATATATTACTGTTCTTGATTTTTATATTTTGAAAAGCACAAGGGATAAATCACAAGCCATAAGGAAGAAAGTTTCCCTTGTATCCATGGCTTACTTCTCCTAAAATTTTTGTGGATGCCCTGAACCTGGTAAACTGCTTGACAATTCCAAAAATCTAAGTATATTCTGCTTAAGGCCAAGCAAATTGCCACACCTCATCTCTTGGTATTAATTTTATTAGGCTAGTGATTCCCAATCAGGTTATACATTTCAATCATCTGTATGGATTTTTGAACACATATACACTTTGAATGAGAATTTTTGAGGGAGAGATATTATGTATGTTTAGGTTAATATGTTTCACAGATAATTATAATCCCTTATAGTACTATCCAATGTGTTCATACCATAGGTGGTAGACTGTTTTCATTATTGATCTTATTCTACTCCCCACCCAGTGTCCATGTTTTTTGACCTAAAACCAAATAGTACTCTCCCACCCTTACTATGGATTTGGGCATAAAACTCACTTTGGCCAATGGAATATTAGCAAGTGTTTTAAAAACAGAGGCTTGAGAAGTACTTCCAAGGTTTCAATTGTGCCCTTGCATCTCTGTCCTCACTAAGAGAATATGCTCAACCCAGACATTTAAGGGCACATGGAGCAGAGTCAGTTGCACCAGTAGAGCTGGTTGATTCCCAGACCTGAGAATAAGTCCAGCCAAAATGAACAGAACTCCCTAGCTAACCCCAGCTAAATCACTGAACTGCAGGCTCATGGTCTAATAAATGCTTATTGTTTTAAGCCATTGAGTTTTCATGTATTTGATAATTCAGCATTAGATTGTCCAAAGAAAGCTGATATACCATTTTAAGCAATAAATTATTTTAGCTTGATTCCAATGTATAGCTCCAATTACAATTCTTTGGAAAAGACCAAAGTAGTGTAGGAGAGTTATAGAAAATATAGTTAGGTGATGAGTATATTTAGTGAGAAATATTTTAACTTAGTGATTTTGATCATTTGAACCACCAAATATGATTAACACATGATACATATGGTAAAAATTTTAATCCCTTATCATTCCATCATAAATGCCACAGAATATCCGTTGAGTATAATAAAATCTGTATCTAAAAAACGGCTAAAATCGGTATCTAAAAATCAGCTAAATAAACAATGGGGTAATGTGTAAAAGTTTTAAGAATAATTTTATTCATTTATCTATTATGTTTTAAGAATAATATTTTTGCTATTCTACTGTATACAAATATATGTGAATTATGATACACATATACTATATATGTATACATATATAGAAAATGAAATAGCATAAGATAATAATGATAAAAAATTACTATCCAACCTCTTAAAATATAAACAACCTTAATATTAGAAAGCATATTCTCTATTATATAACATACTATTTGATTGATCACAATTGTTTTCCAAGTTTTTAGAAACTAATATGCCATGAATCTGTTTGGCTATAATTAAATATTCCTTTTTTTTTCAATAGCATTTTAACGAGTGATACATTTGTGTGTATGTAGAGAAGATATAGAGATGCATTATACAGAGATGACACATTGCATATGGAGAGAAAATATAACATGTATACATTATTATGTATATAGAAAAGAGAGATTCAAAACATAGCCAAATATATTCCATCTAGAGAGTAAAATAAGGAACAGAAATCAGAAAAAAACAAAAAGCTGAGAAGAAAAAGTCAGAGAAGTAAGAAGAAAATCAGAAAAGTATGATGTTCTGAAAATTAGAGAAGTCAGAAAGCTTTTGTATTTATGGAATTAAGTGACCTCATCTTTTCTCATGACAATGCAAAAGAGAAAGAAAGGGCAAAAGAGATGAAAAGAAAGGAAAAGGTAGTTTTATAGCTAGCTAGGTCTGAGTGGTATTAAAGATTTTACTAAAATGTCAGTTCCCATTCAATATCTATCTGGTCTCACCTACACTGTTCTAGTAATGTTGGGAGACTCTGGGAACACCATTAAGTGCTGGTAGATGAGAAATTATTGAAGCATCAAGTTGAGACACATGATCTCTTAAATCAAAGAGAAGGTCATTTTGCCATCAGTGCTAATAGACAGAGAGACCACGTCTTGGGCAACATTTTCTGTCCAATATCCTATCAGAATAATCAAGCTATTTTCCTTTTTAGTCAGTTTAATACAGGTTTTTAAAACAGCTTTTTTAATTTTTGTTTTAGGACAAGCTGCAACCTTCATTACGTTTAGACTGAGGCAATTCAAGTATTAGGAGTCTGTTTTACTTGATGGTTATCAGGCTCCGACTGTCTTATTTCATTTTGGGATTGTCTCCTCAGGGCTGCACATTTTAGCATCAACCACTATTGCAAATTGAAGCAGGAAGGTTAAGAGGCAGCAGAAAAAGGAAAGTGTAGAATGAAGTACATAAACAAATTGTGGCAGGGCAATGACATCCAAGCCAGCAGATTCAGGGTCAGAAAACCATTTATCTGGCACATATCTGGCTTATTCAATAGGCAATGTGTCAAAACAGGTAGATATGTGGAAGAACTACTGTTAACTGTCTCTCAGATCAAATAATGATGGAATTTAGGAAAACAACCTATGCATATGCTCCTCAGTAATTCCTTCCTATAAAAAATCCCCACCACTCCTCCTTTTATTTCCCTGCTTGCCCCAGTAACATAATTCTCTAAGTTTTTTTTTAAATTCCCTTTCAAGCACTCTTCTTCATTTTGATTTTTAAAAATGTTTATTTCAGGCTTCATAAATAACAGGGTTTCAAATAACTGTATTTACATTTGTGGGCAAACAGAATACATGGTCATGGACTAATGTAAGTCATTTTAATGGTAAACTTGAATTATCAGAGTACAAACTTGTCATGTTTTAATGAAGTCAGTTGATTCAATTCATTTGATGTTTCTAAATTATCTGGGCTGTTACCACTTTGCTCGTGTGAAACAGAGATACTCAAAATTTCCCATGTTACCATGAATCTTTTCTTGGATCCACTGGGGTCATACTCAGACATGATCTTCATGGTTTATATACTGCCTCTTTTAGGATTATTAGAGATTCTTGCAGTGTATTCTCTTTTAAATCATTGTCTTGCTCATATCCTTTACAAAAAATAGAGCCATATCTGAAACTGAGCTGGAGTCCAGGGTCAAGGTGAGAACTTTAATGTTTATGGGACTCAACAATGCTGGCTTAAATTCTATAGAGTTTTAAAGATCTGGATGACATAAAATTCTACATTTTTTTTAAAGATTTATTTATTATTTATTATTTATTTTTATTTATTTTTTGGTTGTGTAGGGTCTTAGTTGCGGCACGGGGGATCTTCGTTGAGGCATGAGGGATCTCTTTTGTTGCGGTGTGGGCTCTTCGTTGCGGTGCACCGGCTTCTCTCTGCTTCTGGTGTGTGGGTTTTCTCTTCTCTAGTTGTGGTGCATGGATTCTAGAGTGCATGGGCTCTGTAGTTTGCAGCACGTGGGCTCTCTAGTTGAGGCGTATGAGCTCAGCAGTTGTGGCACGTGGGCTTAGTTCCCTGACCAGTGATCGAACCCGCAACGCCTGCATTGTAAGGCGGATTCTGTACCACTGGACCACCAGGGAAATCCCCAAATTCTACATTTTTATGTAAAGTTATGCTTTATTGAATTTTGCATATGACTGGATAAAGATTTTTTTATCTTGAAAATAGTTTAAGAAAAAAAGAGAAAACATTTTGAAGCAAAATAATGTAACCTATCTTTGAAAAGCACTAAAATGCTCTTACCAAAAAAAAAAAAAAAAAAAGCATAAAGCTTGCTGAAGAGAAGGAAAGTTCAATTATAACTTTTATAAATTTTTAAAATAAATATTATGCTTTTTAGAAATTGAAAAATCTCTATTATTTAAAAACATGTATACTCCCAGTTATATTACTTACAAGCCATGTGGCTTTGGGAAAGTTACCTTGTCCTCTTCTTTATCTCTAAAGTGGGTTCTTACATCGAGGTGTATAAATAAAAAACTACACATGAAATTTTTCGTACTTGAGCTGAATAAATAACTACAAAGAGAGCTGTTCTGTGCTATTAGGGTCAAAGAAGCACTTATGGTGCATCTATTATCAGCGACATGAAAACAATTTAGGGGGTTTATGAAAACAGTTTATTGGGCCTTTTATCATATGACTTATAACAATGTTGTCAATATTTTTAATCAATTTTAATTCTCTGTTTTTTGCCATCTATTCAGAGAAAGTGACATTTTAACTAATACCAGAAGGAAGGAGGTGAGGGAGTCCACGCATACTTGAAGAAAAGAGCCCTCTATGAGGGGGAACAGTTTAGAGTTAAGACTAAACTGGAGCATGCTGGTGTATTTCAGGAACAGCAAGAAGGCAATTGTTGCTGGAACAAGTAAAAGAGGAGGAGCTTAGTAGGACATGAAAGAGGCTAGGGAGGCTAGATCATATATGTCTCATTGGCCTCGGTAAGGAAATTACAATACTTTGAGGGAAGTATGTAACTTTCCTTAAACTTAATATGAATAATTGATTTATGGCAGCATGAGATGTCAATATACATGTGAAAAAAATTAAAGAAAATATATTAAATCACCACTTCTAAACCACTGCTGAAAACTTCTAAGTAAAACTCAATCACGTAATTACTATATTATCCTGTTATAATTTTAAACTGTTCTACTACAGACCATATAGAATCTAAGAAGAAATTCATCGAAACTCTTACCAATATAATAAAGACAACTTAAAAATCTTAATTTCAAGACAAATACAGTGAGTAAGTTATTTTTAAAATGGGCAATAATTAGCATATAAATTTAATATAAATGATACCATAGGAATATGACTGTCTAATATCAAAAAGTAAGAATCAAGTCATTATTAGGAAGTTCTTTTCTTCTTTCCACTACGATAGCACCATGGACAGTGGCTAGCCAACACCAAGAGTTAAGCCCAGTCTGTTGGTTAATATGGAAAATTCATAAATACCACCAAGATTCTTAAAGAAGACTCAACTACATTACAGGTTTTGAGGCAATAATTAAAATCAGACATTTGATTTAGTTCCTAAGCTTCAAGAAAAAGCAGAGTATAATGTAAAGAAAATTGAACCAGGAATAAAGACAAGTATTTAAACATAGATCTAAATAAAGTTCTAAATACAGAAAGCTAGGCTATCTTTGGTAAGCCAATTAACATTTCTGGAGTTCACTGTATTCATTGTAAAATGGTGAGATGGAAAGAAAATTCAGGAAATGTTATCTTAGGTCCTCTCTGCTCTAAACTTGAATAATATTACCTAAAAGTTGTCCTATAAACTTGGATGAATGCAACCCTAATGTACATACCCATGCCAATGATATAAACGTTCAATGCTTTCAAATCCACTCAGAAAGAATGTCTAACACAAATAACTGCTTCAATATATTGAATACTGAGCATCAACTATATGGAAGTTAGAGAAGAACCAAACCAAGCTAACTTGGCAGTATAGAAATTTCATATTGCATATAAAAAGATCAGAGGCAGAATGATTGGCTTATTTAGTGGATACATAACATCATAATGAGTCAGTCTTTCTATGCTTTTTTTCTGCCTACAGGTATGCTGACCAATTCTTTCATGCTGGCTCAACTCATGTTCCCAAAATGAGTGTCAAAATTTCAGGTGTCACAAAAGAATCCATCAGAAAGAAGACTTTTATTTTGCATCTACTTTTCCTTGCTATCAGTGAGAATAACAGTCTTTTCCAGAATCCTCCTTGCAGATTTTTCCTCATCTCTATTGAGCCAGAAGTGAACCACATGTTTGAGCCATCAGCATGAAAACTGAATTATAATCATAGGCTTAGCTGAACAAAATTAGCCCCTGGTATGTACATTCTGAAATATATGACCTTCTCTTTAGTATATGGCTATCCAGTGCCTAAGCAGAATTGGAGTTCTGTTAACAAGAAAAATGAGAAATGGCTATAAAGTCTACACAGGTTCTACCCCATTCTGTATTCTTCTTTCTATGCAAGCTGACATTGACAGACATGTGCAACTGCTTTGCAATGAGACATCATTTAGGAAACTGACCATCTCTTAATAGGAAGACTCTTCATCCATGGCTTTTCAAATGCTTTTGAGTTTTATCAATTATGAGCATCACTATTATATGACTTTAGATTAACAAATATGATTAATATCTTATTAGTTCAGTGCTTATAACTCTAGTTCAACTGACAGTTTGTTGACGAGTATTGCAATCACCCTGTTTTATACGTTTACTCCACCAAATTTATCCCAAAAGCTTATTAATAAACCATGACATTTCCAGTCACTCTCATTTGCAATTGAATGCTAAATTGTACCCAAAAAATTTACTAAATTATCTTTTACCAGGTGTAACATTATCTTACCTAAAACCAGATTTCTCCTTAAAATTCCGTTTTATCACTTCCCTCAATCCTAATACCCCTAAGATCTACATTTTAATTTTTCTTAATGCTAATAACCCTAAATCCTATGATTTAAATATGAAGCGCAATTGACTTAAAATATTAATGCACTTATTCACTTAAAATCTTCTTCAAATCATCATAAGAGAGTACGCCTTAGTTTTCTTTGCCAGGAGAGCCATTAGCACATGAATAGCATAAAAATTTTCAAGTAACATGCGAAATGTGAAATTTTACTTTCCAAAGCAAAGCCCTAAGCCAATGAGGAGGTATTAAGCATTATTAGCCTTACTTTATCAGTGACACAGGGCAACAGATTTGCCACACTAAAACTGGACACTGAGAATAAGGTCAACTTGAGTATAATAACCAACTCTATTCTTAATTCTCTTTGTCACAAAAATATGATTAATGCAGCAAATGCAGGCTTGTTACCTGATTATTATCCCTTCTGGGTATGACATAATTCTGTCTGTCTCTTTACAAATATATTCCATGTGTGATGTTGATCCAGTGCTCTGCAAAACACACCAGGAAGGCATTAAAGTCTCTTTGCTCAAGAGAAAAAAAATCATTAGATTTATGCAAGCAATGAAAATGGAGGTTTATATTATTAAATGCCATAAGCCATTTTAGAGAGGGTTCTGGTTTTTCCAAGTACGACACCATAATTGTCCTATGAGGGAGACAAAGAATGGGAAAAACAGTGATTACTTGATCCTTCAAAGGGCAATGGCTCTTGGATCTAAAAAATGGATTACTATATGTCAGTTTTCTGATGATATATTTTGGGTTTGTTTATTTTGTATTTTGGGTTATGTTTTGTTGAACATATGCAATATGAAAGGTTGCATTTAGTCCCATAAGTTGGGCTCAGTTCTACCCTTAGTGTCAAAGTCTAAAGTCAATGGGTAATTGCTATGAGAACGCTGCTTCTAACCTCTCCATCATGGAATGCATTTAATATGTTACAGTTTCTGAAAGTGGGGGAAAAGACAAAGACAGAGGTAATGAAAAAATCTGAAGACTCTCTAGATCAGCAGGTATGCTGATTTATTATCTCTTTATTTATACTGCTTAATATATAGTGATTGCATTTTTATTTTTATTTTATTTTATTTTATTTTATTTAGTGATTGCATTTTTAAAGAAGCTCAACTGCCCTGTGAAAGGTCAACCTGCCACAGATAGCACATCCTTAGTAGAACCTAGTGCTTCAAGACAAGTGATACACATTGGCAAAATAATACCAAAGGGTGGACTATTGTCACTTGGAAGCATTTCTCAGAGGGTTAAAGACAGGTTGTCTTGCTTTGTGAAATCTGCACTTATGGATTTAAGTTATGCACCTTGAAAAATCTGCACTAATGGATTAAGAACCGCCTATAAAACTTTTCTGTACAGAAACAATGATTTATTAGAATCCTGAAAATAAGTTCCTCAATAAAATGATGAATAACACTTTATAATGAACAAAGCCTATGACTGCATTATTAGGCAGAAATAAGTTATTTTCAGGAAAAAATTTACAGGAAATTGTAAATATGAAGGTAAAGTAGTATTCCTGTTTTACACAACAGATTAAAGGTCACAGGCCTAGAGGGCCATGGCCATACTAAAAAGGTAATTAAAGTTCAACAAAATCGACCAAAATTTCATAGGGGTTGTCCTTCTGAGTTTGATTTAGCAGATCACTAGGTGTATATTGTAAGAATTCAAGTGGATTTGTTGATGTATATACAAGTGGAAAGTCAATATATAAAAAAAAGGTAAAAATTCAAAATAAAGCAATAAATGAATAAACAAACATAATTCTTATGAACATTGAAATAACGTAATTAGGTGGGGTTTGTTTATAAAACGTTTTTTCTCTGTAAAATCAAAGGTTTCTGTAAATCAAATGTTCTGATTTTTAAGTGTACTTTTCCCATAAAAAGTTTTAAATTAACTTTGCTTTTGATTTTTAAAATATTTTCTATTGATTTTTTAAAATGTAGAAGTAACAAATAAATCTAAGGAAGAAAACATGAATCACCCATAACCAGTATTTGAAAAACTGTCTTTTCTCTGATTATCCTGTAGGAAACTAAAAAATGCACTAAGAAAAATGTAACATTATTAACCATTACTGTTTTGTTTTGGCAGAAGGCTGCTCTATCCAAACATGTGGGGCTTTTTTTAAATTATTTTCTTTGTTAGATGTTGAGGGTTTTGAAAAGATCAGCAGTCAATAAACTCAGTTAATTTAATTTACATTTATCAATTCATGTACTTCACTTGTTCATTCATAAGTCACAAATTGAGGTTTCCCTCACCAAAGAAGATATGAGAGAACTGACTACCAAAGAAGAAAAGCTGGAAAACATGTGACTCCAAAAGACATTTTGTTAACATTTCAGTTTTCTAAATAATTCAAATGTATATAAAATTGTTATGAGATTTTTAACTGAAATTACTATTCCAAATGGGAAAGAATCACAATAAATGAGAATCAAGTTATTTTAAAATAACTGAAAATTAAATAATTAAAGAATCGTTTACCCTCTAATATAGATGAGATTTATTTGAACTATTTCAGTTCTATTATACTAAGAAAACATATGGAAAAATTTTTATACACTTGCTTTCCAGGTCTTCAAATTTTTCAAAAATTATTCTTCATATCTTACTGTGGCAAGATGTAGCTACAACATTTATATAAATCTATGTGTTTTTACATTTATGGCAAAGCCACAGTATAGTTGTCATTTTATGCTTTTATTAAATGGAATAAAACTGTAAATTATTAACTAACGGTAATAACTACTATTCATTGAGGATATTCTATGACAGACTATACCAGGTACTTCACCTACAGTTGAAGTCACAACAAACCAATGATATGGATAATGTAAGAGGAAACTAGAGATCAGAGAGGTAAAGTAGTTCACCCAAAGTCATTCTGTTGGTCAGAAACAACCAAGTTTGAACCCGTCTATTTGATTCCATTTTGTACTCTCAAGAGTAATTATGTATCACCTTGCCAGCTAATACTCTTGCCATTTTCATATCAAGCAATGTAATGGATTATAAAAGAAAAAAAGTTATGTTAGAAATCTGTTTAAGAGGCTTTGTTTAAATTTCATTCAAAATATTTTGTTGGCATAACGTGAAGCCACACTCAAACTATTGATAGAGGTTTTATACGAGAGAACCAGCTATACAGGGCTAACATTTCTATCATTTATTATTTATATATTGCTTTCCTCCAAAAATAATTTGAGGCATTTCTAAAATTGACAAAACTAAGACATTTGTAAATAGTTTTTAACATCCTAACTAATGTGGCAGAGTAAAGACTGGCTGATCCTGGAATTTCCTAACTCAAAAACTAACAAAATTAATTGACGAGGATATCTGGGTTGTGTGTTTTCCAGAAGCAAAAGGATCCAAATGCACTGGGGGAAAATTCCAAGCTCAAAAATATCTCAAAAAAGGATAGAACATATTCCAACCAGGTGGTGTAAGCCCTGTAACAGAACTCCTGAAAACGTGCCAGTTCCCAAACTGAATACATAGTTCTAACTTAGCACTTTTGACCCTAACCCACTCCCACCTTCCCCTACACAAATGCTGGCACATGCTCAGTCTCTTGGAACACCAAAGAGAACATACAATTTATATCTCTCAGATAAAATGTTAGGTACAAACAAGTCTTAGATAATGTAGTAAAGAGAGTTAAGGAGAATTTAACCATACCATATCAGGAAAACAAAACATTAATAAAATTGTTCGTGTTAGAAATGAGTGAAAGGAGAAAAGAGGCAGAATGACATCTACGCACAACACTCTATGAAGGTAAACTAAAGACCACAGAGTGATGAAATAGTCAATTTTGAGATTCAACAAAACCCAGACACACAAAAATAACCCTACTAATGTTATGGTTGTTTCCATAGAAGAATTTAAAGACAGCATACTTTTAATGAAATGAGATACTAAACATGAGATGATTAAAGTGCAAAATTAAATGAATAGGAGGATTTTAGACTTACAGGAACAAAATCATGAACCAAGCCAACAATACTACAAAAGCAATGAGCCTGAGACAAGAAAGTGAATAAAAACGGCTGAAATAAAATGGCCCAGAGAAAGGACTTAAAAATTACAGTGAATGCCAAATAGTGGAAAAAGAACTAATTAAGATAACTAGAAAGTATATAGTGGGTAAGGAGGACAAAGATTATCAAATATCAGGATAATTTGTCGCTCTTTGGTAGACCACCCAACACATGGAATAGAAAAAAATTATTAAAGGCTATGACAGAATAACATTTTTCCAATGAAGGAAGAATTAAATAAGTATATTGAAAAGGCATGTGGTGTTACTAAAAAAAACTGATTGGATTATTGAGGAAAAATTACATACTGAGACACACCCTGGTTAAAATGCTGTTATTTTCAAGATAAGAAAATAATTTTTCAGCTCACTGCACACAAAAGTAAGAGGGAGAGAGGTTGTGGGGAGTGGGAGAGAGAAAATCAGACTAGTCTAAGACTTCTCATCAGTATCCAATATCATGAGACAAAAGACTAAAGACTGAAATATTCCAGGGGAAAAATAACGTGATCCAACTTTTTTATCCTCAGTTTAGCTGTCCTTACAGTATAAAATTAATAGGCAGATACTGCTAAACTGAGAATAAGTCAAGGTAAATAGAACATATGATCCCTTGCTTAAAAGATAAAATGTGATGAAATTCAATCAATTTAGGAATTAAACTTTAAGAGCCAGAGAATGGCTCACCAGACCCAATTTCTTTCCATTTACCACATTCAGCCAAAAAAAATGTACCAGATTGGGGTCAATAAACTTTCCGAAAAGGGTCACATAGCAAATATTTTAGGCTTGGCAGGCTTTAGGGTCTCTGATGCAAGTATTTTACTGTGCTGTTTTAGTTAAAATTAGCCAGAAAGAATATGTAAATAGATGGGTATGGCTGAATCTCAATAAAAGTGTATTTACAAAAACAGACAGCATGTTGTATGTGGCCTGTGGGCTGTGATTTGTCAAAGCATGGGTTAGATGCTGGCCACTTCCCTACTAGCCTGGGCCTGTAGTGAGGAGAGCTAGAGGAAAAGCCTCAGTAACCCACCAAAGAAATGCAAAGTGAATGAGAAATAAACCTAGTTTTAATCTGAGATTTGGGCATTTTTTTAAAGTCAGCATAATCCACTGTGTCCTGCATGATAAAAATGAGAGTGTGAATTGGCGCAAACACTTTGTAAAGTAAACTGAACAGTAAGAAGAACACAGAGATCCCAAAGGTGAAACGAGATACAGAATGATAGGTGTGTACACAGTCGTACTTTTAGTAAGTGTAACTAAGTGTCCAATTTTCATCATCAATGTACGTTAATTAAATCTGTAGTAGAGATTATAATCTCTAAATAATTCTAAATGTTTATATTATTATATTCTGTAATTTCCAGCTATAAACTGCAAATCATTACAATTTTTAGCCACCTGGCCAAAGGTATATCACTGTGATAGTTAAACTATAAGGTGATATGTTGAAGAAAATGTGAGTCACTGAAATTTTCATCTGTTCTGCCATTAATAATTTTCTACTACACTGAAATATATATGATGTGGTGAATACAGTAAATGTTCTCTTTTACTAACTAGTTAGGTATATGAGCATTGTAGTATATTTAAATGTGTTTGTTGCGTTCCTACTGATTTTTATATTTTTTCATTTTAGACTCGTTTCACAGACTCTGTAGTTAACTCGATTTTTCAATGTTTTTGTGGGATTCTGGTAAATCTACATCCGAATACTTACGTGAAAAATTTTATTGAAAATATCTGTTTTCTCACAGTTCCTCATTTAAAGGACATGTACGTATGTTGAGCTGTACTTATTCTCCTCTAGGAGTGTTAATATCATTGCCTACTCTATCTTAATCAGCTTTCTTCTCAAATGCAAGATTACAAATTGTATAATATGCGCTTCACTTTTAATTTGTGTTTTCACTTATACTCATAGGAAATGGAAGTGGAGAATCAATGTGGTAATCCAGTCTGGCTGGTGGAAAACAAATTCCCTCCTTAATTGCTTAATTCTTCATTTACTTTGTTTAGACACAGCTAAATTACACATAAATGAGATGGACAGTCATGACCATGTTAAGGACATGTGGTTTTGTTTGTTTCTTCAGGGTAAATTACTGACATTCAGAATTGGCTGCAACATAAAAACATCAGTGAAGCAATTACGATACAATTAATTTTTTTTGAAACTCAAGCAGGATACCCTCAGATATTATTGATGGAGGCTGCTAATTCGGATACTCCCTCTGGGAACTCTCACCAAATAAGATGTGTTCAATATGTCTTCAATGTATACTCGGCAACAGCAGTAAAGGATATATTAATCTAAGACATCTCCATAAACAAATCAATGAACCGGAGGACTCAAGCAAATTTGTATAGACCTTGTTCCAGTAACACATTTCGCTGGCTGTGCTTTTAAGTATCTCATTAGCTGTCCATTTAGGATAAGACATTATCTTTCCCCCCAGGTGGTTCACCCTGTGTGCTCCATGGTGACAGAATGTCATTATCAAGCTTGCAGGGATGCACAGTTCTTTAGCTACACTGCCAAAAAGGTGTTCCTGATAATGCAAGAAGCCATTCAAGTAAAACTTCGGAATTATTGGTTTTCCTGTGCAAGTCTTGAATCTTAATTATCAGTCTCTTTAGGTTTTTAGCATGATGGAAAGATTACCTGATAAAGCACTGGCTTTCTTCTTTTATAGATTGATCATCAAAAATTTTAATAATAAAAATCATCATAATGTATAAATTTGTTACAAGGAAAAAATTGCATGTACTTGAGGTACTTTTCAAGGGATGTTCTCAGTTTTTTTTCTTTTTTAACATGAAAATTGATGCCATGAAAGAAGCAATAGAGTTATAATTATCAGTCCACCTCCTCACACATGAAAGCTAGTAAAGATGTAAAAATTAGAGATGGCACCCTTATTACAGCATGTCAGTACAAAAGCAGGGATGAGCATCGACATTAGATGAGAAGGGGCAGGGATCTTTTATTTCAGGTGGAACTGCAGGATGAGAAGGCGTTATCATCATTATACTGGGGAAGTTATTCTTCAAATATGTGTTCTTTGAAGACATATAGGTCTCAGGGATTTGGATAACAATTTCGTTCTTAACACTGCAGCTACTAGTAAAGCTACTCACAAAGCAATGTTGAGTTAAATTCCTTCAGATTATTTTTAAAATAAATTAAATTACCAACAGAATAAGAAAAAATCACGTGTCACTGAAAAAAAGGAAGACTAGGAAAACCCAAAAAATATATTGTCAATACAGTAATGGTCAGTTCCTGGTCCTATTATGCACATCTGCAAAATATTTTTCTTCACCCTACAGTCTCTCTTTAGAAAATGTGTGATTTGGTTATCTCTGTAGACAGAAAAATCCAAATTTATTTTCAGCTTAGATCTTACTAAACAGTTCTTCCCCAAACTAATAATAGTTGAGCAAATCTGGTATTTTTACCAACATTCTGCCTCAATAAATGGGACTATCATTACCCTATTTACCTAAGTTACAATATTGGGAGAAATCCTAGATTCTTCCCTAATTCAACTTATCCCCTACCATCCAGTTCACCATTTTAACTCCTAAGTGTTTGCTGAGACATGAAATAATAAAGTGACCCTAAAGCAGCGGCTTTAGGTTGCCTGGTTAAAAAGCCATCTCTAATTTTTAGTGTTTCTAAAATCTTGAACAAGTTACTCAAACTTTGTAAAGATTAATTTCCTCTTTTTTTTTCAAATGAAGATAAAAATAGGTCTAACCTTATATGGCTGTCATAGGATTATGTGATATGATTTATGTAATAAATCTGCCACCGAACAGATCAAATAATAAGTACTTAAAGTGTTATCTGTAATCATCATCAGCAAGAGCAGCAGAAACTGCATCACCACCCTCATCAGCATCACTATCATCAGCACCATCATCATTATCATAATCATCATTTTGAATCTATTCCTACCTCTCTGTTCACACTTCCTCTGTCTTAATCCAATCTCTAGCTGCTGACCTTTGGCTGATATCACACATTCCTATTAGCCTTCCAGTTTTCAAACTTATCACTCTTTGAAAGTAATTTTTAATGAAAACTGATCATGTCTCTCCCCTACTTAAAATATATCAGTAGCAAAACCCACCTCTTGAATATACAAGTTTTGACGGTTTGATCATTATGTGTCTCACCTGACTCATCTCACATAATCCATCTATTAAAGACACTATTAAAAACACTATATTCCAGGTGTTTCAGAAGTGCAAGCACTGCTTAACATAAAATTCCATCCAGCCACAATCTCATCTTCACCTGAAGAAAACCTGCTATCTTTTCCTCTGGGAAGCTCTCCATGTTCCCCCAGTATACATGCGTGCTTCTGTGTTTCCAAAGCACCTCGTTCGTACCTCTCTCATTCACGTCATTGTCTTGTAGTTAACTGTCCATCTTCCTAAGTAAACATTATGCTTCATAGTCGAGAGACTATACATTATGTATATCTCATACCTCTAGTCCTTGCACGGTGCCTTAGGCATAGCTGAAACATACATGGATGGGAAATGAATGCTATTTTTTTCAGCATTCTTTTTGTAAAGACTTCTTGTTATCCTTGATCTTATTGTCTCCAACAAACTACATCAAATTATTACAAAAATCTACAGATGTAACATTCTCCGTGACTTACACATCCAATCCCAATTCCTTCTGAAGCCACTAATATGCATCAGCTCCCAATTTATGTTCTCTATTTTCTCCTTTGTCTAGTGTACCGCTACATTATTTTGGAGTTGATCTTCCAAAGACAGAGGGGGAAATTCATTTACTCTCTCAAACTAAGACTTACCTATCAGTGTTTTTCTCCTGCTTTCCTCCTATTTGCTTCAATATACATTACTATTTGAATTTCCATTGCATGCACACATGAACACACACACACATACACACACACAATCTTCGAGTCTAACTTCCTCCTCTTTTCTGATCTGACCCCCCTCTTAAATCTACGGCATTCTTCACTGTTTCTTTAGGTTGCAATGCTCTCATTCCACCAACTTAACTGGTCGAAACATTACCAGTAAGACACACAACTCTTAAACTCATGCTGAAAACAAGAACAAAAACTTTTCAATTCCTATTCCAATTATGTAATTGCAATTATGTAATTTCCTTAGGATCCTCAGAGAACTCTGTTATTCTCTTAAGACATCTAGTATGTTCTACTTTTTATATTTACTTTTCAGCCTAAATGAGCTATCTACTTAAACTAGCTCCACCTTAAAAAGAAGGCCAAAAACGTTATTGCACTTTAGGCCAAATAAATTAAACCCTGCATGGTTTTTAATTGCGTATTTTATTGAAAGCCATGGATAAGCAACTTTGCTTATTACTGGAAAGCTGATGTAAATACTTCAGGTATTATCAGTGTTTGACTCAAAGTAGTGGAATACTTTCTTGCCTTTTCTCTTGGCATTTTGGGTAACATCGACTTTTTTTTTCTAATAATACTATAACCTTGTTTTTCTGCTGTTAGTGGCAATTTTCATCATGTCAGTATCAGGATGCAATTGTTTTGTAGTCAAGGTATCATTTTACTACTCATAAATCATGACATATATTTATCTCTCTCTTCCAAGTAGATTACTGATTTCATTTAAAAGTACACATTAAAGTAGTTGATGAATATCTAATCAAAATACGGGTTCGTGTTTCATGTGAATGAACACAACATGACGTTATGTATCTAGGATACGATATAATAGTATTGCACATTATTAGCATGTATTAGAAAGGTCTGGAGTGGGAGGTTGAAAACCTGAGGCCATTTGTAAAGATGGGCTCATCAAGATGGAAAGTTTCTTGATTTAGATTGCTGTAAAGAGGGTCTTACATACTACCTGAATCAATTTAAACATATTGGACATACAAGCAGAAAAGCTTATTACTTTTGGTATTAACTTCACTTTATCTAGGATTTCTAATCTTTTGATAGCTGTGAAATTACTTTTTACTTTAAAAAAATATATCCAGGGCTTCCCTGGTGGTGCAGTGGTTAAGAATCACCCCTGCCAATGCAGGCGAAAGGGGTTCGATCCCTGATCGGGGAAGATCCCACATGCCGTGGAGCAACTAAGCCCACGTGCCACAACTACTGAGCCTGTGCTCTAGAGCCCGTGAGCCACAACTACTGAGCCTGCGCTCTAGAGCCCGTGAGCCACAACTACTGAGCCTGGGCTCTAGAGCCCGTGAGCTACAACAACTGAAGCCCATGCAGCACAACTACTGAAGCCCATGCACCGAGAGCCCGCGCTCCACAACAAGAGAAGCCACTTCAATGAGAAGCCTGCACACTGCAACGAAGAGTAGCCCCCACTCGCCACAACTAGAGAAAGCCCACGCACAGCAACAAAGACTCAATGCAGCCAAAAAAAAAAAAAAAAAGAAAGTACCTCCATTCTCTTAAGTCCTATATGCCAGAGATATCTCTTGAATATTCACATGAATTTAAATAATTGGCTTTAAGAATTTGGGGCGGGGGGAGAACAAAATTTTATCTTAAAACAAGGGCTGGGCATCAATATTTTCTAGGCCTAAAAACTACATTTTTGGAGATGTAATCTTGCTAAACATGATTATTCTGTTTCTTAAAAATTATAAATAACCTATTTCTTTCCAAAAAGGATTTTGAGGTTACTTGATCACATCGAAGCCATACCTGCAAACATACCTCTGCTTTAGGTATGTTTTTTGATTGTTTTTTTCTTAAATTTTATTATTATTATTTTTTAGTATCTTTATTGGAGTATAATTGCTTTACAACAGTGTGTTAGTTTCTGCTTTATAACAAAGTGAATCATTTATACATATACATATGTCCCCATATCTCTTCCCTCTTGCATCTCCCTCCCTCCCACCCTCCCTATCCCACCCCTTTAGGTGGTCACAAAGCACCGAGCTGATCTCCCTGTGCTATGCGGCTGCTTCCCACTAGCTATCTATTTTACGTTTGGTAGTGTATATATGTCCATGCCACTGTCTCACTTTGTCCCAGCTTACCCTTCCCCCTCCCCGTATGCTCAAGTCCATTCTCTAGTAGGTCTGCATCTATATTCCCGTCTTGGCCCTAGGTTCTTCTGACCTTTTTTTTTTTTTTATTCCATATATATGTGTTAGCATACGGTATTTGTTTTTCTCCTTCTGACTACTTCACTCTGTATGAGTCTCTAGGTCCATCCACCTCACTACAAATAACTCAGTTTCATTCTTTTTTATGGCTGAGTAATATTCCATTGTATGTATGTGCCACATCTTCTTTATCCATTCATCTGTTGATGGACACTTAGGTTGCTTCCATGTCCTGGCTATTGTAAATAGAGCTGCAATGAACATTTTGGTACATGACTCTTTTTGAATTATGGCTTTCTCAGGGTATATGTCCAGTAGTGGGATTGCTGGGTGATATGGTAGTTCTATTTTTAGTTTTTTAAGGAACCTCCATACTGTTCTCCATAGTGGCTGTATCAATTTACATTCCCACCAACAGTGCAAGAGTGTTCCCTTTCCTCCACACCCTCTCCAGCATTTATTGTTTGTAGATTTTTTGATGATGGCCATTCTGACCCGTGTGAGATGATATCTCATTGTAGTTTTGATTTGCATTCCTCTAATGATTAATGATGTTGAGCATTCTTTCACGTGTTTGTTGGCAATCTGTATACTTTCTTTGGAGAAATGTCTATTTAGGTCTTCTGCCCATTTTTGGATTGGGTTGTTTGTTTTTTTGATATTGAGCTGCATGAGCTGCTTGTAAATTTTGGAGATTAATCCTTTGTCAGTTGCTTCATTTGCAAAAAATTTCTCCCATTCTGAGGGTTGTCTTTTTGTCTTGTTTATGTTTTCCTTTGCTGTGCAAAAGCTTTTAAGTTTCATGAGGTCCCATTTGTTTATTTTTGTTTTTATTTCCATTTCTCTAGGAGGTGGGTCAAAAAGGATCTTGCTGTGATTTATGTCATAGAGTGTTCTGCCTATGTTTTCCTCTAAGAGTTTGATAGTGTCTTGCCTTCCATTTAGGTCTTTAATCCATTTTGAGTTTATTTTTGTGTATGGTGTTAGGGAGTGTTCTAATTTCCTTATTTTACATGTAGCTGTCCAGTTTTCCCAGCACCACTTATTGAAGAGGCTGTCTTTTCTCCAATGTATATTCTTGCTTCCTTTATCAAAGATAAGGTGACCATATATGCATGGGTTTATCTCTGGGCTTTCTATCCTGTTCCATTGATCTATATTTCTGTTTTTGTGCCAGTACCATACTGTCTTGATGATTGTAGCTTTCTAGTATAGTCTGAAGTCAGGGAGCCTGATTCCTCCAGCTCCATTTTTCTTTCTCAAGATTGCTTTGGCTATTCAGGGTCTTTTGTGTTTCCATACAAATTGTGAAATTTTTTGTTCTAGTTCTGTGAAAAATGCCAGTGGTAGTTTGATAGGGATTGCATTGAATCTGTAGATTGCTTTGGGTAGTAGAGTCATTTTCACAATGTTGATTCTTCCAATCCAAGAACATGGTATATCTCTCCATCTATCTGTATCATCTTTAGTTTCTTTCATCAGTGTCTTATAATTTTCTGCATACACATCTTTTGTCTCCTTAGGTAGGTTTATTCCTAGGTATTTTATTCTTTTTGTTGCAATGGTAAATGGGAGTGTTTTCTTAATTTCACTTTCAGATTTTTCATCATTAGTGTATAGGAATGCGAGAGATTTCTGTGCATTAATTTTGTATCCTGCTACTCTACCCAATTCATTGATTAGCTCTAGTAGTTTTCTGGAAGCATCTTTAGGATTCTCTATGTATAGTATCATGTCATCTGCAAACAGTGACAGCTTTACTTCTTCTTTTCCGATTTGGATTCCTTTTATTTCTTTTTCTTCTCTGATTGCTGTGGCTAAAACTTCCAAAACTATGTTGAATAACGGTGGAGAGAGTGAGCAACCTTGTCTTCTTCCTGATCTTAGTGGAAATGGTTTCAGTTTTTCACCATTGAGGATGATGTTGGCTGTGGGTTTGTCATATATGGCCTTTATTATATTGAGGAAAGTTCCCTCTATGCCTACTTTCTGAAGGGTTTTTATCATAAATGGGTGTTGAATTTTGTCGAAAGCTTTCTCTGCATCTATTGAGATTGTCATATGGTTTTTATCCTTCAATTTGTTAATATGGTGTATCACGTTGATTGATTTGCATATATTGAAGAATCCTTGCATTTCTGGGATAAATCCCACTTGATCATAGTGTATGATCCTTTTAATGTGCTGTTGGATTCTGTTTGCTAGTATTTTGTTGAGGATTTTTACATCTACGTTCATCAGTGATAGTGGCCTATAGTTTTCTTTCTTTGTGACATCTTTGTCTGGTTTTGGTATCACAGTGATGGTGGCCTCGTAGAATTAGTTTGGGAGTGTTCCTCCCTCTGCTATATTTTGGAAGAGTTTGAGAAGGATAGGTATTAGCTCTTCTCTAAATGTTTGATAGAATTTGCCTATGAAGCCATCTTGTCCTGGGCTTTTGTTTGTTGAAAGATTTTTAATCACAGTTTCAATTTCAGTGCTTGTGATTGGTCTGTTCATATTTTCTATTTCTTCCTGGTTCAGTTTTGGAAGGTTGTGCATGTCTAAGAATTTGTCCATTTCTTCCAGGTTGTCCATTTTATTTCCATATAGTTGCTTGTAGTAATCTCTCATGATCCTTTATATTTCTTCAGTGTCAGTTGTTACTTCTCCTTTTTCATTTCTAATTCTATTGATTTGAGTCTCCTCCCTTTTTTTCTTGATAAGTCTGGCTAATGGTTTATAGGTATGTTTTTAATAAAACTCATTTTAATCTCTCCTTTGGGGTAAATGTAATTTTTTCACACCCACTGTAGGATAGATGCGTTCATTTGTTCAAATAATGTGTACTATATGCCTTCAACATGCCAGGCATATATTAAATGCTATCTCAATAAATGGCTGAGGCTAAAAGTAAGACACTGGTTAAAAGGCACACTCTTCTATTGCACCTTTTATCTAAAGGTACTCTTTCATGTGTATCTTTCTTAAAGTGAATTTTCCAACAGAAACTTAGGAAACACCAACCTCTAATCTCAGTCAAAACCATATGAGGGTATGCGGAGTCAAGATGGCAGTGTGGGAAGACATGGAGTTCATGTCTCCCCACAACTAGGGCGGCTGCCGGACGCTGGTGGGAGGCCTCGATGCCTAAGGGGATGAGAGGAACCCCCAAGCGAACTGGTAGGATGTGCAGGGGCTGAGGGGGGAGGAGAAGTGGAGGCCAGACAGGACCAGTGCCCCTGAGGGGTGGCTGAGAGGGGGGATGGGTTCCCACTCCTGGAGGGACCCTGGGGGCTTGGATGGGAGGAGCATGCCCAGTGTTTCCCCTGCCCAATCACCTGGGGAAGTGTGCCCGACTCTTGGCCCAGGCCAGGTCCTACACTCTCAGAGGCTCCCTCCAGGCCGTGTTGGTCCTGGGGGCGTAGGAGGGAGGCCTGGAAAAGCAGGAGAGGCCCGTGGGAGGGGCCCTCCAGGATGGGAGGAGGAGAGGAGCTGAGGGCTTTTGCCCTGCCCACTCGATCCCAGGGAAGCCTGCTGAGCACCCAGGCCAGGTCCCCTGCCCTCCAAAGCCCCCTCCAGGCTACGTGGGTCTTGGGGGCATAGGAGGGAGGCCCAGGGGAGAACAGGAGTGGCAGGTGGGACAGGCCCAACAGCATCAGAGGAGCAGGAAAAGAGCTGAGCCCAGGAAGTCTGCTGGGCTCCCAGGCGGAGTCCCCCACCCTCTGAGACCAGAGGCAGGAGGCACCCCTGGGCCCCATCTGTTCTTGAACCTAAGCCCCACCCCCTACCCCCCACACCCCCCAGGGCCTTTCCCAGCCCTGTGGGTCCTAATCAGAGGACCTGCCCACCACCCAAGCCCCACCCCTGCTTAGGCCCTGCCTTCCACAGCCAAGGCCTTTTCCAACTTTGTTTTTTTCCTTCCTCCTCTTTTTTACTATTGCAGTTCTGTTTTACCTTCCAGTTATTGTTTCATCTATATTTTTATTTTTATATTCTTTCTAACAATCTGTTAGTTTCCTAGTCTAATTTTAATTTTTACTTTGTTATTGTTCTTTTTTTTTTTTTTTTTTTTTTGCCGCCCCGCGCGGGTTGCAGGATCTTGGTTTACGAGCTGGGGGTTGGGCCGAAGTTTCTACAGTGGGAGCTCTGAGTCTGAACCACTGGACTAACAGAGAACCTCAGACCCCAGGAAATACTCATCAGAGTGAGGTCTCCCAGAGGTCCTCATCTCAGCACCAAGACCCAGCTCTACCTAATAGCTCCTAATAGCCTACAAACTCCAGTGTTGGAATCCTCTGGCCAAAACAACCAGTAAGACAGGAACATAATCCCACTCATCAAAAAGTAAAGATGATAGTAAAGATGATCCAGAATCAAGGAAATAGAATGGAGGCACAGACTGAGAAAATACCAGAAAAGTTTAACAAAGATTGAGAAGAACTAAAGAACAAACAGAGATGAACAACACAATAACTAAAATGAAAAATATACTAGAAGGAATCAATAACACAATAACTGAGGCAGAAGAACGAATAAGTGAGCGGGAGGAATAAAAGGTGGATATAACTGCCAATGAGCAGAGTATAGAAAAAAGAAGGAAAAGAATTGAAGACAATCTCATCTCAGAGACCTCTGGGACAACACTAAATGCATCAACATTCAGATTATAGGGGTCCCAGAAGAAGAAGAGAAAAAGAAAGGGTATGAGAAAATATTTGAAGAGATTATAGTCGAAAACTTCCTTATCATGGGGAAGGAAATAGTCACTCAGGTCCAGGAAGCACAGAGAGTCCCACACAGGATAAACCCTAGGAGAAACACACCAAGACACTTCTTAATCAAACTAACAAAAATTAAATTCAAAGAAAAAATATTAAAAGCAGCAAGGGAAAAGCAACATATAACATACAAAGGAATCCCCATAAGGTTATCAGCTGATTTTTCAGCAGAAACTCTCAAGGCCAGAAGGAAGTGGCAGGATATACTTAAAGTGATGAAAGAGAAAAACCTACAACCAAGATTACTCTACTCAGCAAGGATCTCATTCACATTCAGTGGAGAAATCAAAACCTTTTCAGATAAGCAAAAGCTAAGAGAATTCAGCACCACCAAACCAGCTTTACAACAAATGCTAAAGGAACTTCTCTAGGCGGGAAACACAAGAGAAGAAAAAGACCCACAAAAACAAACCCAAACCAATTAAGAAAATGGTAATAGGAACATACATATTGATAATAACCTTGACTATAAATGGATTAAATGCCCCAACCAAAAGACACAGATTGGCTGAATGGATACAAAAACAAGACCTGTACATATGATGTCTACAAGAGACCCACTTCAGACCTAGGGACACAAACAGGCTGAAAGTGAAGGGATGGAAAAAGATATTCCATGCAAATGGAAATCAATAGAAAGCTGGAGTAGCAACAGTCGTATCAGATAAAATAGACTTTAAAATAAAGACTGTTACAAAAGATAAAGAAGGACACTACATAATGATCAGGGGATCAATCCAAGAAGAAGATACAACAATTATACATGTTTATGCACCCAACATAGGAGCACCCCAATATATAAGGCAAATGCTAACGACTATGAAGGGGGAAATCAACACTAACACAACAATAGTAGGGGACTTTAACACCCCACTTACACCAATGGAAAGATCATCCAAACAGAAAATGAATAAGGAAACACAAACTTTAAATGACACAATAGACCAGGTAGATTTAATTGATATTTATAGAATATTCCACCGAAAGTGGAAGAGTACACTTTCTTCTCAAGTGCACATGGAACATTCTCCAGGATAGATCAGATCTTGGGTCACAAATCAAGCTTTGGAACATTTAAGAAAGTAGAAATCATATCAAGCATCTTTTCTGACCACAACACTATGAGACTGGAAATCAATTACAGGGAAAAAAACTGTAAAAAACACAAACATATGGAGGCTAAACAGTGTGCTACTAAATAACCAAGAGATCACTGAAGAAATCAAAAAAGAAATAAAAAAATACACAGAAACAAATGACAATGAAAACAGGATGACCCAAAACCTATGGGACACAGCAAAAGCAGTTCTAAGAGGGAAGTTTATAGTAATTCAATCTCATCTCAAGAAACAAGAAAAATCTCAAATAAACAGTCTAACCCTACACCTGAAGCAACTAGAGATAGCACTACAAAGAAAACCTGAAGTCAGTAGAAGGGAAGAAATCATAAAGATCAGAGCAGAAATAAATGAAATAGAAATGAAGAAAACAATAGCAAAGATCAATAAAAGTAAAAGCTGGTTCTTTGAGAAGATGAACAAAATTGATAAACCCTTAGCCAGACTCAAGAAAAAAAAGGGAGAGGACACAAATCAATAAAATTAGAAATGAAAGAGGAGAACTCACAACTGACACCACAGAAATACAAAGGATTATAAGAGATTATGACAAGTAACTATATGCCAATAAAATGGACAACCACGGAGAAACGGACAAATTCTTGGAAAGGTAAAATTTTCCAGGACTGAACCAAGAAGAGTTAGAAAATATAAACAGACCTATCACAAGTAATGAAATTGAAACTGTAATTAAAAATCTTCCAACAAACAAAAGTCCAGGACCAGACAGCTTCACAGGCAACTTCTAACAAACATTTAGAGAACAGCTAACACTGATCTTTCTCAAACTCTTCCAAAAATTGCAGAGGGAGGAACACCCCCAAATTTGTTGTATGAAGCCACCATCATCCTGATACTAAAACCAGAAAAAGATATCACAAAAAAAGAAAATTATAGACCAATATCACTGATGAATACAGATGCAAAAATCCTCAACAAAATACTAGCAAACAGAATCCAACAACACATTAAAAGGATCATACACCACGATCAAGTGGGATTTCTCTCAGGGATGTAAGGATTATTCAATATATACAAATCAATCAATGTGATACACCATATAAACAAATTAAGGAATAAAAACCATATGATCATCTCAATAGATGCAGAAAAAGCTTTTGACAAAATTCAACACCCATTTATGATAAAAACCCTGCAGAAAGTAGGCATAGAGGGAACGTTCCTAAACATAATAAAGGCCATATATGACAAACCCACAGCAAATATCATTCTCAATGGTGAAAAACTGAAAGCATTCACACTAAGATCAGGAACAAGACAAGGATGTCCACTCTCGCCACTGTTATTCAACATAGTTTTGGAAGTCCTAGCCACGGCGATCAGGGAAGAAAAAGAAATAAAAGGAATACAAATTGGAAAAGAAGATGTAAAACTGTCACTGTTTGCAGATGACATGATACTATACATAGGAAATCCTAAAGATGCCACCAGAAAACTACTAGAACTAATCAATGAATTTGGTAAGGTTGTAGGATACAAAATTAAGGCAGAGAAATCTCTGGCATTCCTATTCACTAACAACGAAAGATCAGAAAGAGAAATTAAGGCAACAATCCCATTTACCATCACAACAAAAAGAATAAAATACCAAGGAATTAACCTACCTACGAAGGCAAAAGACTTGTACTCAGAAAACTATAAAACAGCGATGAAGGAAATCAAAGATGACATAAACAAATGGAGACATATACCATGTTCTTGGATTGGAAGCATCAATATTGTGAAAATGACTATACTATCCAAAGCAATCTACAGATTCAATGCAATCCCTATCAAACTACCAATGGCATTCTTCACAGAATTAGAACAAAAAATTTTACATTCATACAGAAACACCAAAGACCCCAAATAGCTAAAGCAATCTTGAGAAAGAAAAACAGAGCTGGACGAATCAGGCTCCCGACTTCAGACTACACTACAAAGCTACCGTCATCAAGACAGTATAGTACTGGCACAAAAACAGAAATATAGATCAATGGAACAGGATAGAAAGCCCAGAGATAAATCCACGCACATATGGTCACCTAATCGACGACAAAGGAGGCAAGAACATACAATGGAGAAAAGACAGCCTCTTCAATAAGTGGTGCTGGAAAAACTGGACAGCTACATGTAAAAGAATGAAATTAGAACACTACCTAAGACTCTACAAAAACTCCAAATGGATTAAAGACCTAAATGTAAGACCAGACACTATAAAACTCTTAGAGGAAAACACAGGAAAAACACTCTTTGACATAAATCACAGCAAGATCTTTTTTGACCCCCCCTCCTAGAGAAATGGAAATAAAAACAAAAATAAACAAATGGGACCTAATGAAACTTAAAAGCTTTTGCACAGCAAAGGAAACCATAAACAAGACAAGAAGACAACGCTCAGAATGGGAGAAAATATTTGCAAATGAAACAACAGACAAAGGATCAATCTCCAAAATATACAAACAGCTCCTGGAGCTCAATGTCAAGAAAACAAACAATCCAATTAAAAAATGTGCAGAAGATTAAATAGACATTTCACCAAAGAAGACATACAGTTAGCCAAGAGGCACATGAAAAAATGTTCAACATCACTAATTATTAGAGAAATGCAAATCAAAACTGCAATGAGGTATCACCTCACACTGGTTAGAATGGCCATCATCAAAAAATCTACAAACCATAAATTCTGGAGAGGGTGTGGAGAAAAGGGAACTCTCCTGCACTGTTGGTGGGGATGTAAATTGATACAGCCACTATGGGGAACAGTATGGAGGTTCCTTAAAAAACTACAAATAGAACTACCATATGACCCAGCAATCCCACTACTGGGCATATACCCTGAGAAAACCATAATTCAAAAAGGGACATGTACCACAATGTTCACGGCAGCACTGTTTACAATAGCCAGGACTTGGAAGCAACCTAAATGTCCATCAACAGATGAATGGATAAAGAAGATGTGGCACATATATACAATGGAATATTACTCAGCCATAAAAAGAAACGAAATTGACTTATTTGTAGTGAGGTGGATGGACCTAGAGTCTGTCATACAGAGTGAAGTAAGTTAGATAGAGAAAAACAAATACTGTACGCTAACGCACATATGTGGAGCCTAAAAAAAAAAATGGTACTGATGCACTAGTGGCAGGGCAGGAATAAAGACGCAGACATAGAGAATGGACTTGAGGACACGGGGTGGGGAGGGGGAAGCTGAGGCGAAGTGAGAGTAGCATCGACATATATACACTACCAAATGTAAAATAGGTAGCTAGTGGGAAGCAGCAGCATGGCTCAGGGAGATCAGCTCTGTGCTTTGCGATGACCTAGAGGGGTGGGATAGGGAGGGTGGGAAGGAGGCTCAAGAGGGAGGGGATATGGGGATGTATGTATGCGTATGGCTGATTCACTTTGTCGTACAACAGAAACTAACACAGTATTGTGAAGCAACTATACACCAATAAAGATCTATTTTAAAAAAACCCCATATGTGGAATAATTCTTTATTTGTATGACAAAATTTCAGAGAATAGTGGTACAGCTTTTCTAAAATCCAAAACCACAAACTAAACAAAGAGAACCACCCAATTCTGTTGGATAATGTCTGAATTCTCAATAATGAAGAATCTTTCATTTTGCTTGATGAAGGTTAAAGTCTTATGTAAAAACATATTTCATAAGATATACTCTAAAATATGAAGTCATGCTGGTTTCTGCTACTCTTTATTTATGTGTATATTATTAGTCACATTTTATACATGATTCTATCTCCATCTAAGACAAACATGTCCCAGAAATTTCCTCAGGGCAAATATTGATAGAGGCTGTTTGGTGAACACGTGGTCTCTGCCCCAGTGAGGAATTATCACCAGAGTAGGGAAGCGAGGAACCGAGAACATTTCTCACACTTCACAATTTGATCTAGACCTGTTCTTGGCTTAATAACTTATTTATACAGACAGCTCAGAAATTTCCTTACAGCTGCATTCTCTAAATTAAACCAATTAACTTTCCTGAGAAGGCCACTGTAAAAGAGCTTTGTCTCCTTAAGGCTAAGGATGATGTACAAATGTGTATTGACATTCAAACACATGCATCAAATCAAAGGCAAATACAATTAACAAAAACACCAAATGATTAAATAGGAACTGTCATCCACATTCTTGAACTTCTACTTAAGCCAAAGTGAAAAAGTCTGTTTCATATCCACGAAAATTGCTATGGTGATAAATATGCAGCAATTTAGGAATCAACTTTTAATTAGATTTCCTCACTTTTTATTCCTTTTATACAAAATCATATTTTTCCCATGTGTTTTTATGTTCTCTATATAATTTCTTTATACCCTATTTTTGTTCCTATATTTTCTACTTTCAATGTCTTCAGTAGGCTTTCCATCACTTAGCTGTTCCATCCAAAAATTGTTTATGGATCCAATTTTCATAGTTTATTTTTCAGTGTAAAGACGGCAGTTGGTTTGGGGAGTACTGGATCTTGTAAATTTTGCTACATTAGAGTAATGTAAATTATGGATTTAGTAATTCAGTTTTATTAAAGGAAAATATAATATTTTACAATATAATATTTGAGTTTTTAAAAATTCTAGCTATAAAATTCAAGATACATTTAGCTATAACTTCAAAGTCTGTTCAACCAAATTTTACAATGTTTTGAAAATATACCTGGGAAACATAATATTTTAGATCATCATTTTATAATCTTAAAGTTGCTTAGAATTTCTCTATTGCTCACCCTACTTGATGTACAAAAATTTACATCAGGTTTTGACTACTTGCTAATTAAATATTCTGGAATCCTGATAATTGTATTATTATGTTTATAATTTGTGATAAAGTAAAATATCTTGATGCATATCTTAAAATTCTTATTCTATTCCCCAGCCCCACTCTGCCACCAGTAACCCAGGACACCTAATAATATTTCAACAGACTTCTACAGACTATAAAGAGCTTCATTTTCTCACTATTTAAGTGGTCCTCCATAACCTTGCAAAGTTTATAGAATTTCAATTACATCTGCAAAATTTCCCCACAGCAGTAGCTAGTGTAGGGGAGGAAAAATCATTTTCCTTCTACCCTTCTAAATTCTTGGCTGAGATACCCCCTGTAACTAAAGATACATGAACAGGAGAAAAATAAACAGAAGTTTAATAACATGTATAGCTCCTGGACACATGGGAGAGACCTAGGAGAACTGAGTAACTCTCTGAAATGGCTCAAGCCACCACCTTAAATACCATCTTCAACTAAAGACAAAAGAAGATGTTGTGGGAGGGCAGTTATGGGAGATTTTCAAGTAAAGCACAGTAAACAGGGGTATGCTGACATGCAGATTTAAGTCCATGTCTTCTCCAACAATAAGTTTCTGAAGAGTTTGTCATCCTTCTCTTCCTGGTACATAGAAGGAGACACCTTTAAAAATGGAGATTTCCCTTATAAATGTCTCTTATGAAAGAGTAACTGTTACTGGTTTTCAGAACTTCTCTCATGTCTCCTGCTTTTTAAAAGTAATCAGCTCAAGATAATTCTTATGCCAAAGAAGCATATTTTGGGGTATTCTGGCAAATTCTGCTGCCCTTCACTAGATTAGGGTTTTGTTGAATGACTAGAGGATGAAAGTTGGAGGATGAAATTTTGTTCTCCTTTTATTGCTATTACCCAAGCATCTTCAGTGCTTTCTGATAGAAATTTTATAGATTCATCATTTATATTTTACATCCATACATATTTATATGTTACTTCCTAACAGCATGCCCCAATATATGGCCAAATATCTATAACAAATTCCTCATTTAAAAAAATTATAATATATATCTCCAAAAGCTTATCTATCTACGACTATATTTACGTTCATTCTACCTTTCTGAATGTATGTACCAAGTATGATTCCAAAGGCACAGAATCTTAAAGATGGTTTCTCTGAATTGGTCCTGGGTTATGTCTTTGGTTCTCTGATGTGATTAAATTTAAAGTCAGTAATAAACCTGCTGAAAAAGGGGATAGTAGAAATCCATGGCTGCAGTTACAAAACAGTTATACAAATTTCACCTATAGAACCTTTAATTAAATGTCTAAAGACACAACTCTGGGTGACCAAGTATTTGCTGCTGTAGAACACGTTAGTAAAAATGAGGAGAATAACGGGGTTGTTTGCCTCCTTCTACTTGTGCTGGAAAATGTGGGTAAGGAAAATAATGAGCTCAGGGATTTAAGTTTTCAGCACAAGGACCATATAAGACACCTTAAATTTTCTGTGACTCCTTTTATTTCCTGCAGTCATCAAGATTTCTGAAAACCAAACTCTCTAAGTCTCATTTTACAGATCGTTGAATTACAACACAAATTCAATTCTCAACCTCTCAAAGTTTCTTTTGTTAAAGTTACCATCATGGTTTGGGAAGTAATAAGACCTTGAAAACTGGGACAGAGACTTATGGACAAATTCCACTGAAGCTAAGGAACTTGAAGCCACAAATTCTACCATGGCCGCTTGGCCAGTAGAAGGAGCCCTTCTAACCCTGCAGAAGAGATCAGTTTTCCCTGACCTGAAGAACTTGTAATGACTATCCCGGAAGTAGTTGCCTTGCCAATGGTGCTGACCTTCTTTAGAGCTACCACTAACCCTCTCTTCTTGCTTCCAGACTTTATAATCAAACTCTAGTCTCAGTAGGCTATAGAATATGAGATACAAAGTTTGATTGATGAGATAGTGCCACACACACAAAAAAGATTGCAGGATTTTACCATTTATATCAATGGAAACCTAGGAATATGTGTGGGACTAGGGTAGAAGAAATGTAATGTTTGGTTAGGTTAAACTCATTGACATGCTGATATTCTAGATCCAATGTAGTAGTTTGAAGAGTTGAGAATGGTATGTGTTTGACTGGTTGACTAAAATATGGACCAAAGACAATCTCTATCAAATAAAACTGAACTGCCATATCTTTCTTACTATAATGTAAAGGCAGTTAACCAAAGGCTTAGTGTGACTGGAATGGTAAAGGCAGTTAACCAAAGGCTTAGTGTGACTGGAATGAATTCACTATACAAGACCTTCTTACCTACCTCATCCCTTAACTACACTCCCTAGAGTCTAAAAGACATTCTCTTAACCAAGGCTGTGAGAAAAATAATGAAGGGAGCCCCTCACCTCCATCTTTAAAGTGCTCTACTGTGCCTCTTCTTTGTAAGCCATTTTTTACAGGAAAATGCTACAATCAAGCAAGAATCTCTAAATTCTGGTTTCAGAAGCCAGGTGGTAGCACTTAATTGTCAAGCACAAGGTGAACACATTTAGTTGGTTAGACACAGAGTCAAAACATTAATCAGAATATTCTGATCCACAGAGATCTTTGTATTGGCTATGGGATCATGGTATCCCTACAACTGAAACTGATGGGCAGCCTATTAAAATCTTATTTGATTTGTATAAGTGGAAAACTCTAGCCTATACCTCTTCCAAATATTTTGATTTGGTCTGAGACAGAGCCCAGGTGTAATTTTCAAAAGCTTACCAAGTGATTCTGTCACATATCCAGCATTGGAAAACACTGAGTTAAGCTATTGATTTTCTTCCTTTAACCTTTATAGGAACTGCATATGAGTAGAAAGTTGATTGATGTGAATGTCACTAGAGTGATTCCTTCCACCTGCTCTAAGATAAATGAATAAGCAGTTAAAGAACCTTGGGCATCCAAGATACAAGGGTGAAATATAGATATGGAGATAGATAGATACGTACATACATACATACATACATACATACATACAAACATAGATTTACATTTAGGTATACTACACCTTACAAATGGAATATATCCCCTTGAATGAGGCTTTGTACTCCTGACTTGTATTGATATCTCTAACTATAGAGATGTTTTTATCACACACAAATAATGGGTAATATATGTATATAATTTTAGAATTGGAAAGTTTTAATTAATATACTGTATACATGTATAATAGTATAAATGTTGCCATATTTGAAACCTTAGAAATGTTGACAAATGAAATAAAAAATGGAAAACATAATGGCAAATGATTAAAATATAAGAATATAATCGGTAAATGGGTTTGTGATGGTTATTAAACTTAAGATAAATTAGGAATAGTGCTACCTGCCAATATGTAAATAATACATACATATTTTAAATTGATTTATAATAAATAATGCCTGGCATTGAGATGTGCTCACCCTGTCTTACAGAATATAATTTTGTCAAGTGAGGTAATTTTAATGATTACATCAAGAATGGGTATTCTGACTCATATAGGCAAAATAATTTCCTCTAATTTGATATTTCTAATCTCTACAATGTTAAAAAATTTACCATCATTTCACTACCATTCACTCTCTTGATCTCTCTCTCCCTTCCTTACCCAGCTTAAATTCTAAGGTCAGTCATTATAAACACTTCCTTGCACCTCTCTGACTTTGTCAAATTTGCCCGGCTTATCACATCCAATTTATAAACCCCTGAACACTTGCAGCTGAATGTGGCTGGAGGGAGACACATGATCTATTGACTGATTCCACTTTTAATATAAGAACATTAACCTCAAATACACTGGCCCTTCATGCTTCCATGCAATTATACTATACTTCCAAAAACAAATATTCCATAATTTCTAAATCCCCAATTCTTCCCCCCTCACCAGCCCCAATCTAAGATAATTATTTTGTATCCTACAGAGAAAACTGAAACAATCAAAAAAGAACTCCCACACATTCCCATCACCACATCCCAGCATCTGCTCCTATGTTCTCTGCCTTATCGTCTGCTTCCATAGGTGAACAATAATGGGACAAGGTTGAATATGGCCATTCTGCTTTAAAAAAATAGATATTATCTTAGTCCTACTGAATTGGAGAAATAAGTTAATTGACCCAGATTTTAAACATCTTCAGTGAGTTCATTTAGTTACATAAAAACTGTGATGTGAGCAGGAGTAAAATTAAGTAATTTACCATAATAAAGTGGATGAACCCTTTGCTACGACACTTTTCTTAGATAACTTTCTGTAGCTTTTCTATTAAATCTGCATCTGATTCAGTCTCAAATATTCTTGTGAAATGCCTCAAATCAGCAACTTATAGCACAGCCTGAATGTTTTAAAGAGCTCAGAGTTTCACCAGATTTGTGATGAAGACCTTCAGTAGAGATGGTGTAACTGATTAAAAGGCAGTAACTGACTGCACAGCCATTGTTTCACATGTATAGTTAACGGCAGTAAAAGGCAGGCAGAACAAGATAAAAACCAACCAACCAAGAACCAGCTAACAGTATTGTCCTCTGTTTGCTGGTGGCTGATCAGCTTTTTCCCTACCCTTTTACCTGAGCCACTTATCTCTGTGGTAGCCATGGAGTCTCCTTGGTAACACTCTTTTTGTGTGACCCAATAGGCACAGCCCAGATCTTTTCCCAAAGCTGTTTGGATTGTCAGCTATCGTGACAATACAATATTCCAGCAGTCCATATTGTGTTGTTTTTGGCCTAAAATAATCCAGGATATAGGAAGATCCTAGACAAAAACTGGAGGAATTTACACTTTTGAGTCCAGTCACTTAACTTGAATAAGATAAAGCTATTTCCTGTTTCTAAAATGTTTAACTCACTGATATATTCATGTGATCTTTGGAAGGAAGCCAAAGATGGTATTGTCCTCCTCTCCATCTCTTTTCCATATAATTTCTTACATATAACTAAAGATAGACATTTTTCAACAACATTGGAGTATAGTAGACTCAGGGGTAATAGCAATAGCTACTTCCCAAGACGTTATGAAAATGACATAATTGTTTGTAACTGGATTCAGATTTTAAATGAATGTTCCTAAGAGTACTGCCTCCTACAGAGCCTGAAGCCAGGGCCCTACTTAAATCACGTAAATGAGTAAGATACGGGGAGCCCCTGCCAAGGAGAACATTAATGTAATGTCTGAGAATGAACTGAGGAGGGCAGAGAAATCAATCATGACAGTAGGGCTTGATAAATTTTATAATAAAGTTATGAAATACTGTGGAAATTTAGAAAGTAGAAGGAAAACTATTTTTGGAATGGGATGGCTTCAGGAAACAAATGACAACTGAACTATGAACCACCTACTGGGAATATTTTTATTATGCGCAAGAACACGATACTTCCCTGTAAATACAAGCTCAAATAGCTATTTAATAGCTTCTTCCCTAGTTGGGAAGTTGGGGATGCAACCAGAATGCATGAGTTTGTCCTCAGAGCACAGGGGCTAGTTTGCCTTCCCTCTACCCTGCTTCTACGTCCTATTCACAAAATGACTAGTGAGGCAGGGGGGCATTGAGGGTTTTCTGGTCTGCACGATGGGGTCAGAAACACGCTAGAGGTAGCTTTCTATTATCAGACTACTGTCAAGAGACCCAAAATTTATTGCAAAGAAGCAACTGATTTTGATAAAAAGAACTATACATAAAGGTGGGCCCCTAGGTAAACTGTTTACAGATCTCTGCCAGCCATGTTTTACTTTTTCCTCAGCCTCAACTCTAGAATGCCTTAGCTATTATTAATCTGTTTTTTGGGCAATGCTGCTTTTTAAAAAACACTTTTGCAATAATGTTTATGTTTACTAGATGTCTTATGTTTGTCTTCCAGACAATGGGTATATATACACATATAACCAATAGATTAGAGAAATAGGCAGGTTAAATAAGTTAACCAACTGGTAGGTCCTTGGGTTTGGGAGTGCAAATAAAAAGACTTTACAATAGAGTCACATAAAAATAAAGTGGTGTTCTGTCTCTAAATAAGCAGGAGATCCTGGAAGAAGCATAAAACTAAATAGACATGGGTATGAATTCTGTCAACCTGTGAACTCAGACATGTTAGTTAAGCTCCGTGAATCTCAATTTTCTTATCTAAAAATAGAGATAATATCAACTATCTTTAAAAATTATTGTAAGCATTAAAGATGATATCTATAAACCATCAAATACAGCGCCTGGTATTTCATACATATTCTCTATATATTAATGTGTATTGCAAATGCTAGCATTGTTTGTCACTAGGCTCAGGCATTCAGTGAAGTTGCATATTCTATACAAAGAAAGAGCTGGGAACCAGGCACACATTAAGCCCCCTTCTGGTGAGACACAAATAGCCTAATGGAAATTACACTCAGTTTGAAATTACAGGACTTGGGTTCTGACTTAGAAATGACCACCTACTAATTATATATTTCCATAAAAATACTTAAACTCCTTGAATCTAAGTGTTGCCCATATGAAGCCAGTAGTAATATACCTTAGTAACACTGTAACTGTAAAAGAGATGTTTGTAAAATAGAGTGTATACTGTGTAGTGTAAGAAAGATGTAAAAAGTGTAATAATATCTAAATTTAACCAATCATGGAGCATGTCTTTTGGCTAAGCAGTAGTATGAAAATCAATGAAATTCTTATAATAACCTCTTATTGCAATCTATTGCTGCTTGTCATCATGGGGAATAAAAGAATGCGTACTCTTGATAGGTACCATGTAAAAATAAAATTCAAGTGACCAGATCTAAAAATGAAAGAACAACATGTAAGTATATGATTCTAAGACTCATTCTTTCCCCAGACACCCTTTTCATAATGTAGCACTGTCGTGATCCTTTGTACTGAAATGACAAACATTTTCTCATCTTTGGAACTCATTGTGAGTAATAATGTAAATAAATTCCCAACAAATCTATTCTCTAGTTTACACATCAGGGTCTCCAGGATCTTTTCACATTGAGAAAAAGTTTACTCAATCAGCTCTAATGGAAGATACTGAGAGAACTATATTGTAAATTAATGACTGGGAACAAAATCTTCTTCTTTCAAAGACTGAGTGATGATAATCCACTTTTGCTGGTCTAGAGACAACAATCCAAATCACTCCACAATAAAATCACTAAGGTAAAATTGAAGGCTTTAAACTAGAATTATTCCTAAGAATAGTGTGTTTTAATATTCATAATTTGCTTTGGTATTTCTATGTAAATATTCCTATTTTAAAGTCAATATTTTAATGAAATCACACTTTTCTTCCTACAGAATCTTTTAAATCTGATACTCTGTGCTTGTAAATCTGTCTAATAATTATCTTAATTTTTCATTCTTGGAAATGTAGTGAAAGTGGTTGATTATAATTCATCTAATTTCTCTTCCTTCTAATTGTATCTTCAGGAATTTAGAGCATTTTCCTCTTCACTCCCTTCTCCCCGGGTGACACTCCTGTCCCGAGCCTTCAATTCTTGCCATCCATATTCTTATCTAATTCCCCTTGTGCTAAACCATTGCTTGTAGTTTTGAGACACAACCACAAGGGTTCAAAATGAGTTTCTTGATTATTCTCTTCCCTCCATTTTACAGCACAGCTCCTGTCTTCTTGCCCTGCATCCCAACAGTGCCACCCAATAATTTGCCTCTGGTCGGTAGTACTTTTTTCCCTATGCAGACCTCTTCAAAGGAAAAGATGGCTGGCAGCAACTCAAGCATGTGTGATAATAGATATGCCTGGTGCCCTGAGCAGACAAAAGAGAAGCCAAGAAGCCACTGTGGACATATCTCCATGTAGCTGGGGCGGGGGGTGGGGGTGGGGTTGGGGGGAGGATTTCTAAGGAAAAAAGGAAAGAAAGAAAAGGAGTTTAGGTTTATTGAAGTTGAAGAAATTACTCAGTTTTCAAAGTCACCAGTGTAGCAGAGAATATTCTGGTAACCCTCCTTTTTTTCACAATTTTTATTTTATTATGTTATTAGTAATGTGTGTAAAACTATTTATCTATATGCCTACTAGGAATTTTACGATAATTCTTTTGAACACGTGATTTGTCTTCTTTAAATGAAATAAAATTTAGTCCTCTAATAGAAACAAATCTTATTTCTTATTATTTAAAATAATTTTGGAATCAAAAAAGTCCTTTAAAAATGTATTCTTTGAAGAGACCAGTCCTCATAGGAATATGAACGGAGTATAAGTGGCTCACCTCCTGGTACCACCATGAAGTGTCTTCCCTCAGGGGTATAGAACTGCATGTCCATACAATTGTATTATGGGTGGTTTTGCCCTTCTTTGGAAGCATCTGGTAGAGGCCGCTTCCCAGACAGGATATTGAACAAGAGTCCTGTTCTGGTATGACAATAACCACAGGCGGGTCCTGCAAATATTCATTTAGTGATAGTGTCCGTGCTTAACTCAATATAGCCTTGTTGTCACTTGTCAAGTAAATCAAAGGCACATAGCGTGTATTGAATGCCTGATAGTATCTAAGTGTATCATTGACGCTTGAGTAATCCCAAAGGTTTAACTGGAAGAGAGGAATGGAAAACCTGCATTGTATAAAAGTGGGGGTCTAGGACATATGTTCTGGAAATAGGAAATTGTAAAATGCTACATACAATTCCTCTCCTTTTTTGAGATTTTAATATGTTACTTTATTTGGTGTATGAATTAAACAAGACATAAACTTTTATTTTTAAATAGCATAAAACATATTTAATTTGATCTCTGGCTACTTGGGTTTGTTTAGGGCAATGGTTCCCAAATTTATTATAATTATACTTCAGAAACTCTTAATTTTTAATTTTTTCTTTCCTCATGTTTAAAATGAGATTGCTTTTATACTCATAAATACATCACTTTTATTTTTATCTACATATGGTTCAACCTTTTTATATTGTTATCCTTTTGTTTTTCTCTCCTGCAACTAAAAATAATATTCTAGAACAATGGAACATTTTCATGAATGTTGATATCATATTTTCAACAACCCTTCTCTACTCCTTCCTCCCCACCATTCAAAAAATGATTGGGCCTGGAAGTCATTTTAAAAAAATGCTCCAGTACAAAAAAAAGGTTCTCTAGTTGCTGTGAAGTGTGATCAAGAAAACTATAACACAAGGAGTGAACAAGGAAAGGAATACTTGAAAACAAGGGAACAGATTAGGATATTAATATTTCAGTCATGTAATCCATGTAATTTTTGGAATTAATACACTTGACCATTGGTTTTACAGTGAAAGAAATTTTGTGTTTGTCTGAAGTATTACTTAAAATAATAGAGAAAAGAAAAAAATAGTGTTAAAAATTATGTATCACTTTAACCTCAATGATATAACATCTGGCATACGTGTGTGTTATGAATATATACATATATTTATCAGGAGTAATGAGTGAGCAGTGCTTTCCATTCTCATCTTGAGTATCACATCTGTTGTGTTGTTTAAAATAATTAACTTCCTTGAATACAGAATGTTGGTTTATACAAAATAATTCTAAAATATCAAAATAAATTAATGAGCTTCAAAAACTCAAAATTGTCAACAATAGTTATATCATTCTGTTTCAAACCTTTCTGCTTATAATTTTTTGTGGATAGATGAAATCACTTTGTTTAAGAGGAGGCAACTTCAGAAAGACATCAGAAGGAGAAGATTCTTTCCACAGCCTCCTGAGAGTCTTGGCTTAAGCACTGGGTCCATCAACAAATGGAGACTTGTTTATCTGTAGAATAGTTTCTATCATTGTTGAATAAAACAGTGCTCTAGGAAGGGCAGAATATTGCTTAACTGCTTGCAAAATGAAGTTAGAGCTCTGCAATTTATTGGATAAAAGGATACGATGTTAGTTAATTCCTGGGCTCTAGAACTAGGTTAAGCTATATTAACTCATCACTGAGAATTTTTTACATTCCCTGATTGGTTGATACGCTTCTTAGGTTGAAAATTATTCTCCCTTTGAATTTAAAGGCCTTCTTCCACAGCCTTCAAATATGCCAAATTTCTGATCACTTTTTGTCCATTTGTCAATGACTTGTATCTCTGGAAATTTTAGAATATACTTTTCATCCATGCTGTTCAGAAATTCCAAAATGATATGTACTGGAGCAATTATTTTTTATTCATTTTACTTAGAAAGCAGTGGATACTTTTGATCTGACAACTTATGTTTTTCAGCCCTGAAGATTTTTATTTTAATTTGTGATTTTTTTCCCTGTCCATATTCTCTGTTTCCTATTATTTAAATAGCTAAGAGTTTAGTGTTGTACTTTCTGTACTCTAGATAATTTTGAAGAGGAAATAATTCCCCAGGGATTTGAAGAACGTTTTGTTGGACACAGAACTTGCTATGTGTCTTGAAACAGGTGATAAAAGGCTTGATGATTGGTGGTAGAATCACGTAGACACGTAGTGGGGGCAGATAGGTAAAAGCAAATGCACATCAGCACACAAATGAAAGAAGACTGAAGATAGTGGACAGATTTACTATTGATGAACTAGTTTTACGGTAGATTAATAGGAAGGATGGTTCAAAAGAACTATTACGATCATACTGAGGAGGTCCTTGAGCTCAAGCTCCAGAAAATATTTTACCACGTGCAAGGGGAAGACAGTGATTACTTTTACTGGGGAGTAACATGATTGGAAGTATTTTTAAAAGACCCATCTGATTGTGTTGAGGGGGAAAGATAGTAGAGAGATGAGGTAAGAGGCAGTAAAACAATACAGAAGGCTTTCACGTGCAAAATTGCTGCCTTGCTTCGCTGTATTCTGAGAAGTACAGTCTCCTCATCTCTTCTGAGTCCCCAACACTCTCTTGCGCTTTGTTCAAGCTGTAGCCTGGCTCTGTGAGTCTGTTATCCTCCTGACACACCAAGTGATATCTGACAGCCATTTCAAATCCAGCTCAACTCTCAAGTTCCTCCACTTGCTCCTCACCAGCCCCCCAACCTAGTTAGAATGACCACCCTCCCCTTTGATCACATTTCTCTTTTTGAATACATCTATTATTGGTACCTTTATCTTGAATAATTGTTACTTGTTTCTGAAACTGTTCCTCTAGATAGTCCTGAAGACAGGAAACTGTTTTCGTCAGTCACATGCTCAGAAAGACTATTTGTGAAATGTGAGTTAAGCAGTAATGGCAAGGTACATGGTGTATGTCTGATGACTTTACTTACTCCTGGAGGATTTCAGCAAAGAGTAAGAGACAAAGCATGTAATTAGATTCCACTGTACTACCTGGACAAGATAAATCATAATCATGACATCCTAAATACTGTATACACTCTGACGCAATGACCTGTTGAATCAGTATTCATCAAGTTTAGTCGTACAAAACAAAATTCCAATTATCTATGTGAGAAGTATATTCTATACAAAACTGCAGAGACATAAATTAACCTGAAAGCATTTAAAACAACATGGTTGTCTGGGTGATATAATACAGCACATACAACCAAGAGTTAGTTAAGCAGGGAGGAGCAGAACAAACTGCTACCCAAATAACAATTTTTCAGTACTTATCTAATCACAAATAATGTATAGCTCGAGATGGTAAAATATCAATTAAACTTAATGAAGCTGATCAGCAGAAAACAAAACCCTTTCTAATAAAGATAAAATGTCCATGAAGGCATAACTAATAAACTAAATGTAATACAAAGGCTGATTCTATAAATAAAATTCTTAAAAATGGTAAAACAGCTTTTTAATCAAGTTATTCAAAATGTTATTAGGTCATATTTGACACATACAAATATCATATATATATATATAAAATCACATATGTAAATTATGAAGCTTAATAACCAAATAAACATCCCTCCCAGAACTCACCACCCAAACTAAGGTCTAGAGCATTTCCAACATCCCTTGCTTTGATCTATATCTTCCTACCCCCTTCTCTGCACAGTACCGACTGATGAGCAACTATATGGAATTTTATATTTATCATTTCCTTGTCATATTTTTATTATCTTTATCACATATAATATGCAACTCTATGGGACATGTACTTTTTACTTTGTTTCTGAGTTCTCTGAAATATTATTATAGTGTATGTTGCCATCTTTGACTTGCTTTTTATACTCACAAGTGTTTCTAAATTTCACACAAATTGGTAACTACTGTTGTTGTTCATTCATTTTCACTGCTTATAATATTCATTCTCCTAAAAATGGGCATTTTAATTGCTTCCCACTTTCCTTGAGAGCATTGTTACGAATAATCTTGTTGACTGGTGGTCAGGCATAAGAATCTTTTGAGGGCAGGGAATGGGTGCAGATTAGAAATAGCATTGCTGGATCATTTGGTATGTGAATATTTAATCTTACAAGATTTTGCCAAATTGATTTCCAATGTATTTCAACAATATGTAAAAGTTGACATTGATTCACGTCCTTGCCATTAGTTAACATTTTACCAAAATACATTCAAATACGGGCTATGCATTAAATATATTAGATCCTGGCCATTATAGGGAGTAGTAGGGAATAGAGTAAAATTAGAGAGTCAGGCTAAAAAGAAGTAAAAATAAACTAACAAAAAGAGAGGTTGCCCTTGACAATAATATAAATTATATATTATGTTTAAGTTATGTATATATAAAATATAAAAATGTAATATAGGAAAAATAAAAATATGCCATGAAATGTAGAGAATAATTCACTCAGTGCTTGAAATTGAGCTAGAAGGAATTAAAGCAGTAATGAATAAAAATTTGGTTAACTACAAAAAACTAGGTTTACACTTATTTTCTCTGCACTTGGAAGATATTATTCTCAGATCTATCACATCCATTATAGCTGTTGGCAAACAACTGTCCATCAAATTGGCACTCCTTTGAGGAGATTTGTCTTTTCTCTCTAATATCATTTAAGGTCTGCTTTTATTTTTTTTCCATTTTGTGTTTCCCTACAATAGTTTTAAGCATTGGTTACTTTTACTCTAACTTTCAGCAGTAATAGAAACGATCCAATGGTCATTTTCTGAGATATTTCCTTTCTTTCATTTCATTTATTCTGTCCTTCTGGAACTTAAATTAGATATATATTGATACCAGGACTTCTATTCTCTAAATAGCTAGATCTCACTTTTATTTTTTCAATCCCCTCGCTTCTTTGTGCCATATTATAATTTCTTCAGATCTATTTTTCAGTTCATCAATATCTCATTAGTTTTGTCTAATCTACCGTTCAAACCAAATACTGATTTTTCTAAAGTTATTTAAATAATTATATTTTTCTTTCTTAAAGCTTATTTTGGCTCTTCCAGATATCCTAATCATTTTGAATAGTTTGTTAGTTTTTCCTTTTTATAATTTTATGGTTTATGTTTTATATTTAAATATTTCATACATAATTATTTTATATTTTATATATAATGATTCTGAAGGGTGGCAGAATATGCCACCCCAAAAATATGCCACTTTGGCATAAGGATTATTTTCAGTTAAAGGTACTTGAAAAACAGCAGACGTAAGAAGGGCATTCTGATCTCCTCTTTTCTTCCTGGAACACGAGATAAAACTCTCATATAAAATACGCCCTCCCTGTACCAGGAGAAAAGAAACATTCTGTGATGGGAGTCAAAGCCTAGAGAATTCTGTACAAATGGACCCTGTGAAAATAATTCTTATCTTTGATTAGCCTCCCTATATATTTTAGTTACTTTTTCATAATTGCCTCTCTTTATTCAAACTAGTACAAAAGTATTTAGGTTTTGTTACTTCTTTGGATCATCTTTTCCTTCTGTCACATAAAACTTACATTTGCATGCTTTTCTCGTGGTAATATGTTTTATGTCAATTAAATTCTCCCACCCATCTGAAAACCTGAAGAAGGTAAATGTCAAGTTTTGCCTCCCCTACAATTCCAATAGCTGAGGTTATTGGGGCTCCTAAACTAACAGCTTTTTCCTACTGACTCTCACTCATGACCCTTCGTTTTCTTACATGTTTGGTGCTCTTCGATTATAGGCTTATATTTAGTTGAACTTAATTGGTGCTCTTCCAGAGTAGATATTCATTTTCTGCTCTTAGCAATCACGGGAGCTACCAACTGGGAGTGATTTATTCACCTTTTAGGGTCCTGGCCTTCATAAAAGAGCCTAAGGACTTCTATCTTTCAAACAGCTCACTGTCTAGTCACCTGACTCCAGCAAGGATGGCATTTATGTTGAAAGACACCTCACCTTTTGGGTGTTAAATAGGATCCAATTCCAATTTCAATCTTTTTTCCTCTATCTTTGTTGTTTTTGTTTTGCCTCCTTGGAGATATCCCCAATTTCCGATTAATCCAATAATATAATAAAACTTTGTGCTAGGCAAGATCTAGTGTCGTTTTGTGTTCCTAAAGGCCATTCAAAGCAATTGCTGGCAATGAAATTTTACAAATTTGACTTTGTAGAGGTTAGTACACTTGGTACATACTTCCAAGTAAAAATGGTGGTTACATTATTTGGGTTAATTTCAATATTGATAACTATAGCACAAAATCATCTTTGAAAATTAAACTGATGTTAGTGTCAAATAATACTTAATTTTTTTGTAAATTTTTAGAACTAAGCTAGGACATATATTCCATAAATTAACAGAGCTCCCTTAAAGCACATGTTAAAAGAGCTTAAGAAAGATCACTTCAGCCAGCATTTCTCTTCCTCCTAAAAGGTTGATCAGTGTGCCTTTGCCTGTGAGCTTAGGCTTATGCTAATTTCCAAAGTCAAAAATTACCTGATCCACAAGGTACTCATTTAGCCTCAGCTCTATATAACACAAGGTTCAATATAAATGTTCCGAACTCTCCTAATATTCCTAATCCTTTAGTCCTTACTCATGTAATGTGTGCTAATGATCATAATGTCAAACATCTGAATCACAATCCACAAACCCAAGTACATAGGAAATAGCCATTTTAAATAGGTATTAAATAATCAAATTAGAATGGATTCTAAGTCTCTATACATGGCAGATGGGAAATTCTAATTAAGTCATTATTAGGGCCCCATTCTTTTTCAAGGTCTTAGTGAAATATGGCCTGGGAAAGGAAGCCAGACACACTGACATTTGAACCTTAGGAGTCACAACTAAAACTGTTACCGTGTACCTGTGAAGAGGTTCTAATCTGGAAACTGTTTTCATGGTTTACTTGGAGCAAGAATGCCATCCTGAGACCGGGGGTTTTGATGTTTATTGTTCAGCATCCATAGTCTCTCCTTCCAACCTTTATCGTTGGTGTCTTCTCACCTACTGTTAGACAAGAGGTAATACCTCTGTCTTTTCTCTTGATCTTTCAAATTTTCCTTTTCTCCTCTACTTACACTCATAAGCATTTCCCCAATTCCCTCATCCCAAGGCTTTTAGGCATCAAATGGCAAGGAAAGATATGAGTTTAAACCACTTTTACTTTTGGCCCAGCAAGGCAACTTCCCCTGAGGCTATGGAACACCAAAGATCTTGGCTACCTCAAGGAAGGAGAGGGAGAGAGGGAGGCAGAGAGAAAAGACCAAAGTGATTATCTTGCCACGGTAATTACTGCTAATATTTATTTAATATTTCTTGAAAGCCTGATATGTGTCAGAAATGAAGCCAAGAAACTTACTTCACAGTCATTTCATCTAATCCTCAAAACAACCTTATGAAATAGGTACTATTATTATCTCCATTTTACAAAAGGCTAAAAAGAGTTTAAATCACAGCCCCTGATCTCACAGTTACTAAACTGAATAGCCAGGATTTAGACCTCAACAATCTGACTGTAAATTATACTGCCTTTGGTCATTGATTAGGCTCTTGCTTGTTCCTTAGTTCTTTAGTAACTACCTAAGTTACCAGTTTAGGAATTTCAATTAGCCTCAGATGTCTGTCTTTCTTCTGACAGTTTTCTCCAAGAATTTGGAGTCTTTCTATTATTGAATCTCAGACTGATGAATGGAAATCTCACTGTCTCTTGACAGACTTCTCTAAGGCCAACTTCTCTTCATGGCCAGCCATTCTGCAGAACGCCCTAAAGTCATGCTCTATAAATCTGCTGAAACAACTTGTTGCTACTACTGCCCTAAACCCGCACGTGACACGCTGAGGTGGTAGGATGTGCCACTCAGTTTGTCTGTCCCATCAGTAGGGCTAAATTTTGTGCCTGTCTCTTCTCCCATTCCTTCCCTCTACCAGACACCTGGCAGGACGCCAAGGTACAACGGCTGCAGCATGTAGACTATAGTCAACTGAGAGGTACTTTAACAGTAGAAGTCATTTTGGTCAATGAGTAAAATATTTACACTCTATAAACATTTGGTCTTTGGTGCCATATTCATAATCAGAAGGAACTTAAAAATATGCTTCTACTCTGTCAAGCAAGGCTTACAGAGGGAACTGGCATGTAAATCTTCTACTTAAAAATATGTAAAACATATACAGTAAAAGTTTCCACCACTATAGAGCAGCTTGCTCATTAAAATGTCATGTTTTCTTAGAATGGAACGAGTGATGGGAAGATTTTTAGAATGACTTTAATCATCCTGGAGAACACTATCTCAGTACTGTTCATTTTGCAAATGCTCAAATAGGGTAGATTATGCAGAAATTAGAAAGCAAGAACATTTAAAAACTGATGAATAGCATACATTGTAAATTATATAATAGGAAATTTTATAGTATAATCAAATTATGGTAAAATATGTATTTGCTGTATCACTGACCTATTGAACAATCTTACATTTCTATTACTTGCCCTGTATAAAAAGATAAGTATCTGTGTCAAACCTGAATATCATATTTATAAATATTTCTCTTTCACATGCATAAACTGTTGTCAGACCCAGAAATTATACTGCTTTTTTAAGGTCTAGAAACTTGGGCTAACATTGGTGTTATTAGGCAGGTGACTATGCCACAGATATGCAGTCAAACATTCTGTAATATAATCCAAAGAAACTAGCATCTGATTGACTTTCTCAATACTGTTCTATACTGTATCTTTGATTTATAAGGAATAATTATTTTTTAATTACTTAAATAACACTAGAGTACAGTACTTTCTTCAAATCTGTTTCACAGAATAGAAACTAAAGATTAAAAGAATTAATTAAATACCTCAAAAGGTATCTGCACCCCAGGAAAGCATTAAAAAATGCAAATAAGAAAAACGAACAAAAGAAGTACATGATTCTTACAAATCCCCTAACATTCTCAAGTGGTGTGTATGTGGAGGGAGAGTGGTCCATACATATTTTTAGTAAGGAATGAATAATAGGTGCTTCCAAAGTATATTACATCTACCTGTAGTAGCACTTCCTCAATTGTAATGATGTGTTTACATGCCTATCTATACCTGCCCCTTTAAGGCAGGCTACAGAGTTTTGGGTATCATCACGATTTAAGTGCCAAGATGTTCTGAAGAGTCACAAGTGTTTGGAGACATTTTAAGTCTTATTTGCAAGAGAGCAGGACAAGTGGCATAATAATTTTATTTTCATCAATAGGGTCAAAATATCACATGACTACTGCCGTATAATTTTGAAAGAAGATGAGGTAAGATATTGAATAAATAAATGATGTCTCAAATGCCATCTTCAACTTGCTTCCTATTAATAGTATTTGAAAAGATAATTTCTTTCTGAATGCAAATGATTACAAAAATCTTATGAAATAAAGTTTTTAAAAAGCCTATTTAAAATATACGAAATGTCAAGTCTATCAAAGTATGAATACAAGGTAAATTTGATATTATAACAGTTATAGATTTGTTGTAGTTATATAAGCTTACACGTTCAGAATAAACAACACAATAGAAATATATCAAAATGTTAACAATGGTTATCTCAAGATAGTGATATTATGGGTAATTGTCTTTTCTGTATTTCCCATATTTTTTAAACAATAAATCACAGTGTTTAAAAGGAAAACGAAATGTTATTTTTACCATATCTTAGATGAAACTATTCTCACCTTTCATGTTTTTCCATGTCTTCACAATGTCAATCACCATTATTCTCACAATAGAAGATGCTAGGATTATTATCCCATGTCTCTTTAGGATATTCTGTAACAGAGAAATTTAATGATTATTACATTATTACACTGTAGAGCAAATGCTATTGCCTATATCCACTTTCTTCCAAACCAGAGAAAATTGGAAAACTGTGATTTCACCTTCAAATTTTAGGGATACTATGCTCTAAAGTGTTTCTCATAAATAATAATTTTAAAGAAAAATTTACGTTAGAAAAGAAGGTATTTTTCTTATTAAAATATCTATATAATTATATTTTTCTTATAAAAATTAAGTTATTGAAAATTTTCTATTCTTAGGATAGAGTTGATTTATTAAACATAAAAAATTAAAAACTAAAAGCACAGGTCTAATCTTGCACTCAAAACATAAGTAGCAAATAAAATCCTGATATAAAACTGTTAGTGCAATTATACAGTTAATTCTGATACACTTTATAATTTCTGAAATATAAGCATTAAGTCTTGTCAAGTTAATCCTATAGAAATATGTATATTCAGATTTTTGGTAACTGAGTCTTTAAATCCGTAAGGTCAGGAGAGGAGAAGATGGCGGAAGAGTAAGATGCGGAGAGCACCTTCCTCCCCACAGATACATCAGAAATACATCTACACGTGGAACTGCTCCTATAGAACACCCACTGAACGCCGGCAGAAGACGTCAGACCTCCCAAAAGGCAAGAAACTCCCCCCGTACTTGGGTAGGGCAAAAGAACAAAGAAAAAACAGAGACAAAAGAATAGGGATGGGACCTGCACCAGTGGGAGGGAGCTGTGAAGGAGGAAAGGTTTCCACACACTAGGAAGCCCCTTCGCGGGCGGAGACTGCGGGTGGCAGAGGGGGGAAGCTTCGGAGCCACAGAGGAGAGTGCAGCCACAGGGGTGCAGAGGGCAAAGCGGAGAAATTCCCGCACAGAGGCTCGGTGCCGACCAGCACTCACCAGCCCGCGAGGCTTCTCTGCTCACCTGGTGGGGGGGGTGGGGGCTGGGAGCAGAGGCTCGGGCTTCGGTCGGATCGCAGGGAGAGAACAGGGGTTGGCGGTGTGAACACAGCCTGAAGGGAGCGAGTGCACCACAGCTAGCCAGGAGGAAGTCCGGGAAAAGGTCTGGAGCTGCCGAACAGGCAAGAGATTTTTTCTTGCCTCTTTGTTTCCTGGTGCGCAAGGAGAGGGGATTCAGAGCGCGGCCTAAAGGAGCTCCAGAGACAGGCGCAAACCGCGGCTCTCAGCATGGACCCCAGAGACGGGCGTGAGACGCTAAGGCTGCTGCTGCCGCCACCAAGAAGCCTGTGTGCAAGCACAGGTCACTCTCCACACCGCCCCTCCTGGGAGCCTGTGCAGCCCGCCACTGCCAGGCTCCCGTGGTCCCGGGACAACTTACCCGGGAGAACGCACGGCGCGCCTCAGGCTGCTGCAAAGTCACGCCGGCCTCTGACGCCGCAGGCTCGCCCCGCCTCCTCCGTAACGCTCCCTCTCCCCTGCCTGAGTCAGAGCCCCCGAGTCAGCTGCTCCTTTAACCCCGTCCTGTCTGAGCGAAGAACAGACGCCCTCAGGCGACCTACACGCAGAGGCGGGTCCAAATCTAAAACTGAACCCTGGGAGCTGTGCAAACAAAGAAGAGAAAGGGAAATCTCTCCCAGCAGCCTCAGAAGCACCGGATTAAAGCTCCACAAACAACTTGATGTACCTACATCTGTTGAATACCTGAATAGACAACGAATCATCCCAAATTGAGGAGGTGGACTTTGGGAGAAAGATATATTATTTTTTCCACTTTTCCTCTTTTTGTGAGTGTGTATGTATATGCTTCTGTGTGAGATTTTGTCTGTATAGCTTTGCTTTCACCATTTGTCCTATGGTTCTGTCCGTCCATTTATTTTTGTTTTTTTTTTAACTTAAAAAATTTTTTTTCTTAATAATTATTTTTTATTTTAATAACTTTATTCTATTTTATTTTATCCTCTTTCTTCCTTCCTTTCTTTCTTTCTTTCTTTCTTTCTATTTTTTCTCCCTTTTATTCTGAGCCGTGTGGATGAAAGGCTCTTGGTGCTCCAGCCAGGCATCAGGGCTGTGCCTCTGAAGTGGGAAAGTCAACTTCAGGATACTGGTCCACAAGAGACCTCCCAGCTCCACGTAATACCAAATGGTGAAAATCTCCCAGAGATCTCCATCTCAACACCAAGACCCAGCTTCACTCAACGACCAGCAAGCTACAGTGCTGGACACCCTATGCCAAACAACTAGCAAGACAGGAACACAGCCCCATCCATTACCAGAGAGGCTGCCTAAAATCATAATAAGGCCACAGACACCCCAAAACACACCACCAGACGTGGACGTGCCCACCAGAAAGACAAGATCTAGCCTCACCCACCAGAACACAGGCACTAGTCCCCTCCACCAGGAAGCCTACACAACCCACTGAGCCAAACTTAGCCACTGGAGACAGACACCAAAAACAACGGGAACTACAAACCTGCAGCCTGTGAAAAGGAGACCCCAAACACAGTAAGATAAGCAAAATGAGAAGACAGAAAAACACACAGCAGATGAAGGAGCAAGGTAAAAACACACCAGACCAAACAAATGAAGAGGAAATAGGCAGTCTACCTGAAAAAGAATTCAGAATAATGATAGTAAAGATGATCCAAAATCTTGGAAATAGAATAGATAAAATTCAAGAAACATTTAACAAGGACGTAGAAGAACTAAAGAGGAACCAAGCAATGATGAACAACACAATAAATGCAATTAAAAATACTCTAGAAGGGATCAATAGCAGAATAACTGAGGCAGAAGAACGGATAAGTGACCTGGAAGATAAAATAGTGGAAATAACTACTGCAGAGCAGAATAAAGAAAAAAGAATGAAAAGAACTGAGGACAGTCTCAGACACCTCTGGGACAACATTAAACGCACCAACATTAGAATTATAGGGGTCCCAGAAGAAGAAGAGAAAAAGAAAGGGACTGAGAAAATATTTGAAGAGATTATAGTTGAAAACTTCCCTAATATGGGAAAGGAAATAGTTAATCAAGTCCTGGAAGCACAGAGAGTCCCATACAGGATAAATCCAAGGAGAAACACGCCAAGACACATATTAATCAAACTGTCAAAAATTAAATATAAAGAAAACATATTAAAAGCAGCAAGGGAAAAACAACAAATAACACACAAGGGAATACCCATAAGGGTAACAGCTGATCTTTCAGTAGAAACTCTGCAAGCCAGAAGGGAGTGGCAGGACATACTTAAAGTGATGAAGGAGAAAAACCTACAACCAAGATTACTCTACCCAGCAAGGATCTCATTCAGATTTGATGGAGAAATTAAAACCTTTACAGACAAGCAAAAGCTGAGAGAGTTCAGCACCACCAAACCAGCTTTACAACAAATGCTAAAGGAACTTCTCTAGGCAAGAAACACAAGAGAAGGAAAACACCTACAATAACAAAACCCAAAACATTTAAGAAAATGGGAATAGGAACATACATATCGATAATTACTTTAAATGTAAATGGACTGAATGCTCCCACCAAAAGACAAGACTGGCTGAATGGATACAAAAACAAGACCCGTATATATGCTGTCTACAAGAGACCCACTTCAGACCTAGGGGCACATACAGACTGAAAGTGAGGGGATGGAAAAAGTTATTCCATGCAAATGGAAATCAAAAGAAAGCTGGAGTAGCAATTCTCATATCAGACAAAATAGACTGTAAAATAAAGACTATTACAAGAGACAAAGAAGGACACTACATAATGATCAAGGGATCGATCCAAGAAGAAGATATAACAATTGTAAATATTTATGCACCCAACATAGGAGCACCTCAATACATAAGGCAAATACTAACAGCCATAAAAGGGGAAATCGACAGTAACACAATCATAGTAGGGGACTTTAACACCCCACTTTCACCAATGGACAGATCATCCAAAATGAAAATAAATAAGGAAACACAAGCTTTAAATGATACATTAAACAAGATGGACTTAATTGATATTTATAGGACATTACATCCAAAAACAACAGAATACACCTTCTTCTCAAGTGCTCATGGAACATTCTCCAGGATAGATCATATCTTGGGACACAAATCAAGCCTTGGTAAATTTAAGAAAATTGAAATCATATCAAGTATCTTTTCCGACCACAACGCTTTGAGACTAGATATCAATTACAGGAAAAGATCTGTAAAAAATACAAACACATGGAGTCTACACAATACACTACTTAATAACGAAGTTATCACTGAAGAAATCAAACGGGAAATTTAAAAATACCTAGAAACAAATGACAATGGAGACACAATGACCCAAAACCTATGGGATGCAGCAAAAGCAGTTCTAAGAGGGAAGTTTATAGCAATACAATCCTACCTCAAGAAACAGGAAACATCTCAAATAAACAACCTAACCTTGCACCTAAAGCAATTAGAGAAAGAAGAACAAAAAAACCCCAAAGTTAGCAGAAGGAAAGAAATCATAAAGATCAGATCAGAAATAAATGAAAAAGAAATGAAGGAAACAATAGCAAAGATCAATGAAACTAAAAGCTGGTTCTTTGAGAAGATAAACAAAATTGATAAACCATTAGCCAGACTCATCAAGAAAAAGAGGGAGAAGACTCAAATCAATAGAATTAGAAATGAAAAAGGAGAAGTAACAACTGACACTGCAGAAATACAAAGGATCATGAGAGATTACTACAGGCAACTCTATGCCAATAAAATGGACAACCTGGAAGAAATGGACAAATTCTTAGAAATGCACAACCTGCTGAGACTGAACCAGGAAGAAGTAGAAAATATGAACAGACCAATCACAAGCACTGAAATTGAAACTGTGATTAAAATTCTTCCAACAAACAAAAGCCCAGGACCAGATGGCTTCACAGGCGAATTCTATCAAACATTTAGAGAAGAGCTAACACCTATCCTTCTCAAATGCTTCCAAAATATAGCAGAGGGAGGAACACTCCCAAACTCATTCTACGAGGCCACCATCACCCTGATACCAAAACCAGACAAAGATGTCACAAAGAAGGAAAATTAAAGGCCAGTATCACTGATGAACATAGATGCAAAAATGCTCCACAAAATACTAGCAAACAGAATACAACAGCACATTAAAAGGATCATACACCATGATCAAGTGGGGTTTATTCCAGGAATGCAAGGATTCTTCAATATACACAAATCAATCAACGTGATACACCATATTAACAAATTGAAGGAGAAAAACCATATGATCATCTCAATAGATGCAGAGAAAGCTTTCGACAAAATTCAACACCCATTTATGATAAAAACCCTCCAGAAAGTAGGCATAGAGGGAACTTTCCTCAATATAATAAAGGCCGTATATGACAAACCCACAGTCAACATCTTCCTCAATGGTGAAAAATTGAAACCATTTCCACTAAGATCAGGAATAAGACAAGGTTGCCCACTCTCACCAGTATTATTCAACATAGTTTTGGAAGTTTTAGTCACAGCAATCAGAGAAGAAAAAGAAATAAAAGGAATCCAAATCAGAAAAGAAGAAGTAAATCTGTCACTGTTTGCAGATGACATGATACTATACACAGAGAATCCTAAAGATGCTACCAGAAAACTACTAGAGCTAGTCAATGAATTGGGTAAAGTAGCAGGATACAAAATTAACACACAGAAATCTCTTGCATTCCTATACACTAATGATGAAAAATCTGAAAATGAAATTAAGAAAACACTCCCATTTACCATTGCAATAAAAAGAATAAAATACCTAGGAATAAACCTACCTAAGGAGACAAAAGACCTGTATGCAGAAAATTATAAGACACTGATGAAAGAAATTAAAGATGATACAAATAGATGGAGAGATATACCATGTTTTTGGATTGGAAGAATCAACATTGTGAAAATGACTCTACTACCCAAAGCAATCTACAGATTCAATGCAATCCCTATCAAACTACCACTGGCATTTTTCACAGAACTAGAACAAAAAATTTCACAATTTGTATGGAAACACAAAAGACCCTGAATAGCTAAAGCAATCTTGAGAACGAAAAATGGAGCTGGAGGAATCAGGCTCCCTGACTTCAGACTATACTACAAAGCTACAGTCATCAAGACAGTATGATACTGGCACAAAAACAGAAACATAGATCAATGGAACAGGATAGAAAGCCCAGAGATAAACCCACGCACATATGGTCACCTTATCTTTGATAAAGGAGGCAAGCATATACAGTGGAGAAAAGACAGCCTCTTCAATAAGTGGTGCTGGGAAAACTGGACAGGTACATGTAAAAGTATGAAATTAGAACACTCCCTAACACCATACACGAAAATAAAGTCAAAATGGATTAAAGACCTAAATGTAAAGCCAGACACTATCAAACTCTTAGAGGAAAACATAGGCAGAACACTCTATGACATAAATCACAGCAAGATCCTTTTGACCCATCTCCTAGAGAAATGGAAATAAAAACAAGAATAAACAAATGGGACCTAATGAAACTTAAAAGCTTTTGCACAGCAAAGGAAAACATAAACGAGATGAAAAGATAACCCTCAGAATGGGAGAAAATATTTGCAAATGAAGCAACTGACAAAGGATTAATCTCCAAAATTTACAAGCAGCTCATGCAGCTCAATAACAAAAAAACAAACAACCCAATCCAAAAATGGGCAGAAGACCTAAATAGACATTTCTTCAAAGAAGATATACAGATTGCCAACAAACACATGAAAGAATGCTCAACATCATTAATCATTAGAGAAATGCAAATCAAAACTACAATGAGATATCATCTCACACCGGTCAGAATGGCCATCATCAAAAAATCTAGAAACAATAAATGCTGGAGAGGGTGTGGAGAAAGGGGAACACTCTTGCACTGTTGGTGGGAATGTAAATTGATACAGCCACTATGGAGAACAGTATGGAGGTTCCTTAAAAAACTAAAAATAGAACTACCATATGACCCAGCAATCCCACTACTGGGCATATACCCTGAGAAAACCATAATTTAAAAAGAGTCATGTACCAAAATGTTCACTGCAGCTCTATTTACAATAGCCAGGACATGGAAGCAACCTAAGTGTCCATCATCAGATGAATGGATAAAGAAGATGTGGCACACGTATACAATGGAATATTACTCAGCCATAAAAAGAAACGAAATTGAATTATTTGTAGTGAGGTGGATGGAGTTAGAGTCTGTCATACAGAGTGAAGTAAGTCAGAAAGAGAAAAACAAATACACTATGCTAACACATATATATGGAATCTAAGGGAAAAAAAGGTCTTGAAGAACTAGTGGCAAGACGGGAATAAAGACACAGACCTACTAGAGAATGGACCTGAGGATACGGGGAGGCGGAAGGGTAAGATGTGACAAAGTGAGTGAGTGGCATGGACATATATACACTACCAAACGTAAAATAGATAGCTAGTGGGAAGCAGCCACATAGCACAGGGAGATCAGCTCTGTGCTTTGTGACCACCTAGAGGGGTGGGATAGGGAGGGTGGGAGGGAGGGAGATGCAAGAGGGAAGAGATATGGGAACATATGTATATGTATAACTGATTCACTTTGTTATAAAGCAGAAACTAACACACAGTAAAGCAATTATACTCCAATAAAGATGTTAAAAAAAAAAAAAAAAAAGAAAGAAAAGCATTTTTGTAGAAGATAATTCTATAGTTACTATAAACTCTTGTATGTCCATAGATGTTCTTTTGCCTCTTATATGTGACATGGATAAACTTCTCTTATCAGTTCCTATATTAGTGGATTTAAGAATATTGAAATATATTTTAAAGTAAATAAAGTTACTTTTAAATCTTGTATTACTTTATCACATAAAATTTTCCTTACAATGTTTTGTCTTTTGTATTATTGTCAGATTTAGCTTCCTAAAATGTAACTGATTGCAGTTCCCTTTATTAAAAAATCCTTAATGAAAAAAATAAATAAATTAAAAAAATAAATCTGTAAGGTCAGTATTTTCTTATTGTAAATCTAACTTAGTCACTAGTTTCTTGAGAGAAGGAAGAATGTAAATAATTTATACATGAAACACGAAGCTTAACATGTGGCTCAAATACTGTAATCCCAAATGAATTATTAAAAGAAAGATGTGATAGAATTATTTAGTGCTGCATGAAAGGTAGGCTTACATACTGTGTAATCTAACCATTTCCTAATATTTTTTAAAAGGTTAGCTTTATACCTTCTACAAAGTGATTTTGTCTAGACAAAGGAAACAATCAGCTATTTTTGTCAACGTTCTCTTCATTAAAATGAAGTGATTAGATATGTGAGTTGTCTTGGTTCTGAGATTCCATTACAGTTTTATTAAAATTAAACCAAAAAAGATCATATCATATTATTCCTGTTGTTACTTAAAATGACCTATTTATTTGGACAGGGCAGAAAAATTTAGTCTTAAAGGCACACAGTTTTTTTCTGAAGGGTACCTGCTTTACAGATAAAAGTATTATCATAGAACATCCCCTACAGATTTCTCTAGTGCTTTCATGATCACAGTATTGTCTTCTAAAACATCAAGTGGATTTCAAAATTACTGAAGCATTCACAGCATATAAAAAAGTTAATGTTGTTTTCATAAAATATAAAGATCAAAGCTATGTTTGCAGTAAAAATTTCAGTGTGCCTATATATTTATATACATGTGTTTTTTAATAGTCACTCTATTATTCAGTTCATATTATATAGTTCAATTAAGTATCACAGATATAAAATAACAATGACTTAAACAAGCCTGAAAGTCCAGACTGATGAGGTACTCTGCAGAGTCAAAGACCCAGGCATCTTCCCTCTTGTTCCTCTGCTGTCTCTAGGGTGGGCTCCTCCTCCTCAGGGTCCAAAACTGCTCACCACCACATTCACAGTCTAGCCTTAAAAATCTGGGTGTGGCAGGCGGTTGACAGAACAGTCCTTCCTCTTAAGGGTATATCCTGGAACTTGCATCCATTACCTTTTAATGTAGCTCACTGGCCACAATTTAATCTCAGATCTACAGCTAGTTAGTTACCAGGGAGACTGGAAACTGTAGTCTCTATTCTGGGTGGCTTTGTGATGAATTAAAAGTAAGGAACTCTGTCTCTATCAAAGAAAGGAAGAATATATACCAGGAGAAAAGTAGTAGCTGCTGTTGTAGTCAGATTTGCATAAACTCTAAAAGTCTAGTCCCTCAAAACCACAATGAGATATCATTTCACACCTGTTAGAATGGGTATTATCAAAAAGATAAGAAATAACAAGTTTTGGCGAGGATGTGGAAAAAAGGGAACCCCTGTGCACTGTTGGTGGAAATAAAAATTGGTGCAGCGACTATGTAAAACAATATGGAGGTTTATAAACAAATTAAAAATAGAACTATCATATGACCCAGCAATTCCACTTTTGGGTATTTAGCTGAAGAAAACGAAAACACTAACCCCAAAACATATGTGCACCCCAATGTTCACTGAATTATTATTTACAATAGCCAAGACATGAAAACAACCTAAGTGTCCACTAATGGATGAATAAATAAGGAATTTGTTAGATATATCTATATCTATATATATATATATAGATATATAGATATATAGATATATATATAAAACGGAATATTACCCAATCAACCATAAAAAAGAATGAAATCTTGCCACTTGCAACAACATGGATAAACCATGATGGCATTATGCTAAGTGAGCTATCAAATGATCTCTCTTATATGTGTAATCTAAACAAACAAGCAAAACAAAACAAAAAGGAAAACAACAGCCTTATAGAATCAGAGAACGGATTGGAGAGGCAGGGTGTGAGGGTCTAGCGTATGTGAGTCTAGTCCCTGAAAAATGGTAAAGGTTAAAAGAATACTGAAATGTAGACTCTTTTCTTGATTTAGATACTACACTTGTACTAGATTGATCATTATTACTTTGACCTTTATTCAATATAGAATATGCCTGTCATAACATCAAATTCAGGGGTCAATTTTGGAATCTTTTCCAACCCTGTAAGAGGGATGCCCCACCTAAAGCAAAACAGCTACATTTTGGGGTTTTTGCTACAGCAAAGATTCAAAACAAGTCACAGAAACCCAGGTGATTCTTGTTCAGTGGTAAAGGCTACCAGAAGGAATCAGTTACGAAAAGTATTAGTATTAACACTATTTTTAGCAGTGTTAATAATTTAGATTTAGTTACATTTTACATCTGTGCTTACAATTCCTCTTACAGATTTCACTTTTTTTCCCAGAATTATTTTCCTTCCATTTAAAATACATATTTTAGAATTTCTATTACGAAAAGTTTCTCTACTGCCTCATTAAAAAAGTTTTAAAACTCAAACAAAAAAAAAAGAGAAGTTTCTCTAGTAGCAAATCTCTTATGTGTGAAATTTTGCTTTATTCTTGATAGTTTTAGGTTGGCGGTTATTTGCTCTCAGCAATTGAAGATGTTATTCCCTTGATTTCTACTGGTTTTCAAAGTTGCTGTTACAAAGTCAGCCATCTAATGACTGTTCCTTTTAGATAGTCTGAAGCTTCTCTCTGGGTTTAAGTTCTCAAGGCCGCAAATAACACTGTGACGACGCAGATTTAGAACTATTTTCAGTTATATTAGAGTCACTCCCTTGAATTGTGGCCTACTTTATGAAGACTAGTAACAGTAACATTTAGCACTTACCGAGTGCCTGACACTGTAGTAGAAACACCCCACCTTATCTGTCTCATTCAGTTCTCACAATCTTTCGCAGCGCGCACTCTTCCCATCTCTGTTTCGCGGGCGGAATATGAGAATCACGAAGCTCGGAAAACCTCCGCCAGATCCCACAGCTAGTGAGTGAGGCGGAAGGAGAAAAAAGACTGCACTCACGTGGAAAAACACAACCCCGCTCAGGTGAAATTGATTCAACACGTGAAAATGATTCATTCTCTGAAGGTCAGAAGGTGCAGCGATTTGCACCCCGCTGGGCTAAGCCGGAACTACATTTCCCAGAATCCTCCTCCCGGAGGCTTCAGGTGTGTGGCCGCGGGAGCGATTTGCGGGAGTTTTGGAAGGCGGGAAGGAAGCGGTCCTCACCCTCCAAAGGTCATCCAGTTGGCTGTGGTCAGAGTCCGAGGCCGAGTGCCTGCCGGTGCATTCAAGCTTGCCTCGCATTCCTTTGCTCCATGTCCCACTTCTCTGCCAGCCAGCCAGCCAGCCGTGGGGACAAAGCGCGACCCCACCCCCAACAGATGCAGCGGCAACAGCCCTGCGGAGACTTCAGTCGGCTCGCCGTGTCCTGCTCCCTCAGCTGCACAAGCCTGCTTCCCGGATTCCCCTGCCAGCGTCCACCCTTCCATCCACGCCAGTACTCGGGAGAGCTGGCCTCCAAATCCCCTTTCCCGACCTTCATTCTCCGGGCGTCCCACAGTAGTGTGTGGTCTAACCGCTCTAATATACCCCTTATTTCATAATGCTCGCAGTGATCGCATATCCCTAAGTGAACCCTGGCTGAACCCAGAGGGAATATAGTACTGAAATACTGCTCAAGTAGTGTTTCGGAAACCTTCTTATGTGCGCTCCTTAAATGCAGGTATTCTGGTTACTAGGAAGGGCCAGATTCTGACTTTCATGGGCCCTAGACTCTTCTGCCTTCAGAGTACCGTTTTATCCATTAAAAAAAAATATTAAACATTATATTTTACAACGGTTGGTATAAAGAAAAACATAATCCAAGACGGATTTTATTTTCTTCTTCCAATTTTGAAAGAAATTAGAACACTTTTTTAGATTCTAAAAGTACCATGGACCCTAGGAACTGTGTCTATGTGGTTAATGGAGAACTTGGCCCTGTTACTAGGTTTGGCCAGGGACCAGGAATGTGCATTTTAATAACTCTCCCTTTGTGATGCTTCTCACTAGGCAAGTTCCAGAAGTGCTACTAGAGGATATGGGTGCCTCAGAACCTCAAGGAAACTCTGTGATCGTGTTAAAGGATAAACAACAAAACCAACCTTCACATGGAAGGCAACACGTTTGTGGGGAAAACTCTTTTTAAAAAGTATACAGACGACAAAATATAGCTCTGAAAAATAGCAGATGCCCCATCCTATGTCTTAGGCTTACAACACATCTGATTTTTCAAGTTTTGTTTCTTTCCCATGGATTGATCTTACAATAGAATTACAATAGCATTATTGCTACAGGAAATAGTTCTAGACCAATGAATCTATCTTACAAGCCCCCTCTGAGAACTAAAGTCCAAAAGCAAAAGAAAGTTATGATAAACTAGGTCCATTCATAAAGCAGAATTTCCCAGACTGCTGTGCTTATAAAGCTCCAGCATAAAATTGATTAGTTTTTCTTTGTTTCCTGTCTCTGAATTAAATTTTAATCTCCTTCCTGGAGGGAAATAAATTGTATAATATATCCCAGGACTTAGGACAGTTCTTTAATCGAGGGGGACTCCTTAAGAAACGCTGATAAAAATGAAAAATACGAGTAAATGTAATGTTTTATTTAGCCCTGAAAGTAAATACGGAATTGCTGAGCAGAACCAAATATAGTATTCAGTATTGCATGTCGTTGTTGTTGTTTTAGTGAAACTGTATTCTCTTAAGCCACTTATATGTGTTTGTCTTATCTCTATTATTAGGTGGTTTCTTGGTTATATTTTCTTTGTATTATTCCCAATAGCACCTACATATTACCATAAAAGTCGAGGTCCCTCAAAAATAACTACCTTTTTGTACTTAATGAAAGAAGAAACAATTTGAGATAATTATAAAAATATATTTCTGGTTATTTTTTGTGGGGTCTGGCAAATGGGATAAATTATTTATGATGAGTCAAAGGTTGCAGATGAAGGGGGGCAAAATTTGCTGCCCCCAAATATGTCTCTTTGGCGTAAGGATTATTTTAGACTGATTATTTTTAAGAAATAGTAGACTCAGGAAGTTTCTCTTTTTACCTCCCACTTAACCTCCTAAAAGTATTTAGATAAAGGGCCTGGTCTAGGAAGAGTAGTAGCGTCAGAGAGATCTAAATATAAAGAATCTGGTCTAGGTGTGGCAGGGAAAACTGGGCAGGGCCTGAAGACCAGAGTCCTCTCTGTGTCCCATTTTTTCTGCATGGCCCAGCAAACATCTGCTTACCAAACATTTGCTTTTCCCATCTTCCTGTAAATTATCTTTCTCCCCTTTGAAGTCCCAGACCCCTACCCCCTTCTGCTTAGTTCAGGACCGCACATAAGCTTCAACTGCCTGAAAATCAGTGAGTCTCATTTTTCTTATGGGGCTCCCATACGTGAGAAATTAAATTTGATTTTCTCATGTCTCATGTCAATTTAATTGTTAGACCAACCAGAAGAACCGAGAAAGGGTAGAGGGAATTTTTCTTCTCCAACACAGACTTTGGTTGAAATAAACTTTTCAAAATCTCTCAAATTTTAACTCTGAAAAAAATCTTTAAGCTCTAAAGAAAAGCTAGGAGACACAGAAGAGATTGATTGCTTTATTTTTAATTCTTCTGCTGAGATTCCGTTTCTTCTGTTTCTTCTCACTACATGCTTCCAGGGCCTATTTCCAGGACTTGAAAAATAACAGAGGATTAGTAGGTTTTTCCCTATGCTCATCCTCAGCTAGAATGCAAGTTAAAAAAAAAAAAAAAAATCTTATCTTTGCCTTCCTAGAGAAAATAGGAACCATAGAGGAAGCAGAAAGCTTTTAAGGAGTGAGCAAGTCACATATAAAAATGGTACCTGACATCCATCTGAGAGGTGTCCTTTACATCTGTCCTAATGGGTAGAGAATATTGACAAGCTGCACACTGGGGCAGGAGAATGCTTTCAGAGATTTTCCAGTTATCCCAACTTTAGGTTTTTCATCAATTATATTACTTAGTTAATTTATGAATTCTCACAAAAAAATATTGCAAAGCGTACTGTAAATTAGATGTTCTACATGAAATATTCAGAATACATGAAAAGAAAGCAATAGAGGAAAGAGAATGTATATCCAAGTATCATTTAATTGGTTATCCTAGTGTGATTACACAGAGAACGTCGTAGATATAAGAACCTTAACTGTTGGTGGTTTGCTAGATCACACCCATTAAAAACACTCCTGATGTATCAGTTCTTGAGCCCAGCTTTTTCCTAGAATGTGCTTTCCTCCTCATAAGGGTGGTAGAAATATTAAAAATACTATCATGTATGTTCAGAGAACATTTTTCATAGAAACCTGAAATGATAGAGACAGAAGTCACTGGATATTTTTCTGATTCCTCAGGGAAATGACAACAAAGTTTTCCAGATATTTGAATTAGGCATACTTTACCTCTTCCTCATGTCTACTTACCAAGATGTTCCTGAAATGAAAGATCAGAATATAAATGAAGTCATTGAAGTAATATACAAAGTAGAGCACAAGTTGACAACTTTAAGTGCAATTTAAACATTTATTTTGTAAGCATTATGAATTACAAGTTATTTTTGCCTTCAAAGTGTTTTAAATCCCAAAGTGATAAAACAAAATGGAATGCCTGTTGACTTTTCTTAAAGAGGGTACGTTTATTAAAATCTGTAGAAGACAATTTTTGACATAGCTCCCAACTTCACAACACCTAGTTTCCTGAGAATTACATCTCCAGTACCAAAAATCTCATGAGGAACGGTCCCCAGGAGCAGTATTTATACATGAGATTGCACCATCTGTGCCACATTGGTTATGCCAGGGGTGAACATTTGATTCAATTTTAGCCAAATTCCCTCCAATAAAATGGAAAGTGAGGTCAGCAGATATTTTGCACCAGGTCTCTGAAGGTGGTTGGTACTGATGTGAGGAACCTGTCTGTAGAGAAACAAAAAACTTGAACTAGAGAAAGAACAATGTAGGAGATGTAAAAGAGCAGCTGGGATGAGATCTATTGGCTCAAAGACAAAAAAGAAAAGAGATCAAAGAATGACTCCCTGGGTACTCTAGTTACCTCACTTCCATCATGAATCCCCAGCGTACTTTCTACTCCTAGCTTTCATATGATAGTTCTGTACTTGCAAAATAAATTCCTCCATTTTGCACAAGTTTGTTCTAAGCCTGTTTCTGTAATATAAAGCCCAAATGTCTAAGACATCATCCCATAATTATCACTTGCAAATACTGGCCACAAAAGTATTTTAATATCTTTCAACATTTTAATGCCCATTCAATAGTAAATGTTTTATTTTTTTCTATGCAATTTATCCAAGACACCAAATTGACCTGCGTTCACAGGTATGAATAACAGGCCATATGTTCACAGGTATGATGATGATTTTTTGATTCTGCTGCCTGCTCACATTTCCAAAACAATCAAACAGTAAATTAATAATCAAATATTAATTGAGTACAAAATGTTTTTTAAAAATATTGGAGCTGTGGAGAATGCAAAGAGAAAATAATGCAATTCACATGAGAACACATCGTTTTTCAATAACAGACTATCTCTGATATGTGAAAAGTAGCGCTCTATTCAGTAAATTTTTAAAAAATGTTGCGAGTCAGGGTAGTTTAAACACACAAATAGCTCCATCTAATTTTCAATAAGAGTCACACCATACAACAATTTAATCGTCCTTCAGAGAATTCATTATACAGCATTTGGATTTGAAAGTAATTTCCAATGGTTTGAATGGACTTTTCAAAATTATTTATCCTTAAGGCAGAAATAATTGCTTTGTATGTCAGTATTTTTAGTTATAAGCCAAATAAATTAGCTCTGACTGAATTAAGCAGAAAGTGAATTTATCAAATACTGAGTAATACACAGCCTCATGAGAAGGGCTGAAGAACTAAGAATAGAGATGATATAACAATGAATAAAGCTCAAAGCTGTGCTGCAGAACTGATCTAGTGAGGACACTGCCTCTACGCACAGGCACTATAAACTGGAACTCCCACAACCCAAATATTGGCTGCCACGGTTTTTCTACAGGGCTGTCGACATAGTCAGCACTCTACCTCAGGAACTTGGTTTCCCTGTACCCGCCACTCTTTCAGAGAGAATTCTGTAGCTCCTGTTTCTTTGCATTATTACCCAATTCAGAGTCTGGCAGAGCATAGGACCCATGACTGTGCTGAGAAATAATGAGTGTGGCATTTTCAGCTTCACAGGGAGAGGTGCACTCTACTTGCTCAAAGGTCCAAGGCGTAGCGAATGCCCTTAACATAGAAAGGTGGACACTATCCTGATTAGCCAGAAAGTGTGAGATTGTCTGGTGTGCCCACGAAGAGTACAACTAATGTCGGTGCTGCTCCTCTTTTCGTGTTCTTTTTAGTGCTTTTTCTCCTCTCAAGTTGCTTTCTGCGACAGTGATTTAGGGCAAGTGTAGCCAGAGAAATTCTTATCCCAATAAAAGTCACAAGTTGAAAATATTTTTGTTTCGTGTGTTTCACTGGTTTTCAACACAAAAATATGAGCAGGTAAAATAAAATGTATATAGGGGAAACACTGAGGCATAACTGAAGTCGTTTTTTCAAAGTGATCATGTATGTGTAGCTCACAGTGACCGTGAGGATTTTGAGAGTCTCTTCAGCAAGTGTTTGAGCTATAGAATAGGCTGCTTCCTAAGAGATGAAAGATGTGTACCCCAATTTCCTTAATTTCTAAGGGAAAACACCTAAAAAGTAAAAGAAAAAACCTTCCTCAAATATACAAATTTGAAGAGTTTATGGGAAAGAACCATTTCATCTGACACGCACGTGCAACTGTGACTATAATTTGTGATTAAGAAGGAAAGATAGAAATTATGCCCAGGAACCTGGGGGCATCAGTAGAAGCAAGTACAGAGATGGATATATTCATGTGAAGGGATTAAACAATAGGTCCTTTGAGCTTCTGATCACTCCTTAAAGGGAGGAGAAGTGAAGGAAAACACAGCCCCGGAAGCTACCCTAGAGAGCCTTGATACTCTCAGACAAAAGGATTCCCTCATTCCTCACTCATGATTATGGTAAAGTTGGCTGTTTTCATTTGTGCTCTTCCTAAATTCTATACTTAGTCTTGGCCAGTGAAGTTGGCCGTTTTCTAGGAGTTTGCATTTTCTCTAGTGATACGAAGAGTTTCAAGCCAAGTGAAATGTGGTCATGAAACTCCCATTTGCTCCTTTCCACTCACGTCTCTCCTCCAGCCCTTCCCGGAGATGTTCACACAAAGTGGCCAGGGCCCTTTAAAACAACCAGAAGAACCACATATGTACAGATGGCACGAGTGTGAATTAATTTTGATTTATTTACTGGTTAATGTAATGTTTTACTCATAATTCTTATTGACATTATTTCTTATATAAAAATACAAATAACCAGAAATATCAGGAAGTATATTGGAAGACAGTGTGACTTCACACACCTGGCAATAAAAAAAATTGAGAAACTAAGGATTTAATCTTGATTATGTCCCTCCTTGTGACTTACTGTGTGACTAGAAACAAGTCACTGAATTACATCAGCTTCATGCCTCGTTCTAGAAAAATAATGATAGTTTCCTGCAAAGAGGGGCAAAATTTGCACACAAAATATGTCTCTTTGGTATAAGGATTATCTTGAGCTGGTTATGTGTAAGAAACAGCAGACAGCTTACCCTTCCCCCTCAAAGTGAGAGAGTGGCATGGACACATATACACTACCAAATGTAAAACTGATAGCTAGTGGGAAGAAGCTGCATAGCACAGGGAGATCAGCTCGGTGCTTTGTGACCACCTAGAGGGGTGGGATAGGGAGGGTGGGAGGCAGACGCAAGAGGGAGGAGCTATGGGGATATATGTTTATGTATAGCTGATTCACTTTGCTGTACAGCAGAAACTAACACACCACTGTAAAGCAATTATACTCCAATAAAGATGTTAAAAAAAACCCAAAAAAACAGCAGACACACGAGAAGCTCTGAAAACAGAGTAGAAGTTTCCCTTTTGTAAGAGTCATTTACTTTTATAAGAGAAATCTTTATTTCTAACTGTGTCTCTCTCTTTGTACCAGGAAGAAAAGGATGACAATCTCCAGAAACGGCAAGTTCTTAAATCTGCATAACAACCATACCCTTGTTTATAGTGTTGTGCCCACAAACCTTCCAAAACTGCCTCCTGACCCCCCAATAGTTTTTTTTTAGCTGGAGATGGTATTTAAGTAGGTGGCTTGGGCCATTTCAGGGAGTTACTCAGTTTTCCTGGATATCTCCCATGTATGCAGGAGGAATATATGTTATTGAATTTGTTTTTCTTCTGTTAATCTGTCTTTCATTACTGGGTGGTCCAGTAATAAAACAAGTATAGAGGGAAAATTATTTTTCCTCCCAAAACCTGTTATGGGAAGGTGACATAATTGCTATAGAAAATACTTTGTATTATAGATTTGAAAGTAGTTGAGAGAGACATATATAGAAAGGAGGAATGCAAGGTTAAAAATTTACTTAGTACTACTCAGATACAGAAAAAAATGTACCTATTTATGTTCTACAATGGATTTATTTCTTTTTATAAGTCCTTTCCCTGATGAGTTTAGCACTTACAAAGTACAGAAGGTTGGGGGACAGAGCGATGGACCGGGGGGTGAGGGCAATTTACACTGAGCCACATTCCCTTTCATTTTAAATAACTTTTTTTTTGGATGAATAAGTCATTTTCAGGAAAATGCTCAGCTCTTTTGGACTTTCTTTTCCACCTGGTACTTTTCCCTAAAATGGCACTGAGGCACCTTATGGTGACAGGGGAACAAGAAGGTCTCAGGTTCTTGTGGCTTCTGCAAGTTGGCTTTGGTTTCTGGACTCATGTCTACTGAGAGGCAGTTCTTCCAGTCTTACTTGTTGGGGTATATTCTGGCACCCACTGCTAAGGTCCATGGTATCCATCCATTTGTTCCTAGTGACGAAAGTCCTATGTATTTTATAGTCTCTTCCTCTGATCCCTGCACCTGTATTATTCCTCCATTCTTCTTAGCTCCTAAATATTTCTCTGCCAGGACATGCACAAACTTTTGTCTCCTGCATCTCATGCAGAGAAAGCTAGAGGTGCTGCTTCGCTCTTATTTATTCAGCCACCATCTTCAGCAAAGGCCAGAATATTGCTCTAGCTCTATATCATATATGGAGCTGAGCCAAATGCCAACGTTCCTTAGAGCCCCACAGGTACCCTCACACGAGATGAAGAGGTCTTCTCACACATATGGTTATTTCCACAGCACCCTCCCACTTGAAGGGGACTGATCCGGGAACAGAAAGAAATAGGAATTTTAACATTAGCATCTGACTTACTGGCATTCCCTTCTCCTTCATGTAGACATGGGTCAGAAGGAAGTCTCCCTTTCTCCTTGAAATTCTCATTTGCAGAGATTTCACTTATGCCATATTCTTAGTTCTCTCCATCCATGGTTTATAGTAACCTTGAAATAAAATTTGACAGGACTGTTTCCAATACAAAGAAGAATTAAAAATTTCAAAGAATATATCTGTAATGGCTTAATATCCAAAAATGATGATTAGTTAGATTAGTATATTAATATTAACTGGGTATCTATCTGGCTATATACCATTTGTCCATCCAGTCTTTCATCCATCTATCTATCCATCTAGCTATCTATCTACAACACTAAGCTACCTAGACACATATATGTAATACCAGAGCTTGAAAAAAAAGAATTTAACATATCCAAAAATCTGTAAAGGACCATAAATTCCTTATAAAAGAAATGAGTTCACAGCAATGAAAATTTATTCATAATTATGTAATACTGTCATTCAAAAATATTTATTAATCACCTACTGTGATGGTTAATATATGTGAACTTGGCTAGGCCATGATACTCACACATTTGGTCAAACATTAGGGTAGATGTTGCTGTGAGGGTATTTTTTAGATAAAGTGGACATTTAAGTCAGTAGACTTTGAATAAAGTAGTTTACAATCATAATGTGGGTGGGTCTCATCCAACCCAATTAAGAGAAAAAGGAATGACATTTTTGAGGAAAAGGAAATTCTGCCTGCAGACTGTCTTTGGCCTGGAGCTGCAAAATCACCTCTTCCCTGGGTCTGTAGCCTGCTGGCCGACCTACAAATTTTGGACTTGCCAACCTCCACAATCCCAATGAATTATTCTTTAAAATAAATCTTTCACTCTCTCTCTCTCTCTGTATACACACACACACACACACACACACACACACACACACACACACACACACACACATCTCCTATTGGTTCTGTTTCTCTGCAGAACCCTGAGTAATGCAGCTACCTTTCCTACTTCAAGAGATGCAGGGATGAATGTCTTCATTAGATAATTGTCCACGTTGGAAAGCAGACTCCAAATAGATTCAGTTCAACCAAGACCTTGAATAGATTTATATTTAGTTCTCAAAATAATTACCCCTATGTTATCTTATATAATCCTTTCAAACCGATAACATAGGTGATAAAGTGCGTATCATCTATAAATAGGGGAAACATAGGCTCAAGGATTTTAAGTAATCCAGCAAGAATTATATATTTATATATTTAATATAATATATATTAAAATCAATATATATTAAATATAATATATTTAATATATAAATTAATATATCAAACTGATATATATTTAATATATTAAAAATTAAGAAATGGAAAGATTTTTTTCAGATTTGTTTATTCAAAAAAAATTTCATGGAGGAGCTTTGGATCTGAAAATAATAAGTAGGCAAATTGCAAGTGACATTCCGCAGGAGAAGCGAAAAGGAGACTGTGACAAAAGAAACCGGGTAATGAACATTACACTGCTTTACACACACTGCCCATTCTTCAATAGCACAATTAAAAGCAGACTATGTGCCTTACAACTGGTGTATTTAGAAAGCCATTACAATCTTCAAACACTAAAAAGGAAAGAAAAAAAACAAAGGGCATTTTTAAAGCAGTTATAACACATTTCAGCCATTCACTGGGTTCTCAGATCAGACTGAAAACTGAAAGTTCACATCTACCTGAAGTTGCTTGTCTAAGATCACTGTTCTGAGAGCTTTACAACCATTTCAGAAGCTTCTTCAAGTCCAACTCAACAAGAAATTTAAATCTACCATAAATATCTGTGCTGTGGCATCATGAACCTGTGTACCTTGTAACTCTGTGGCAACAGGCATTTAAAACTCCAAATCCTAGAATTTTGCAAGATGTTTCAGAAATGGAAGTGTAATTGAGTATACAATGCTGTGTCCTAGGGCAACAGTTCTAAACCTTAATAAATATAACATGTAGACATCATCATTTATTGCAGCATAAAGTAATCTTGTCTACAGGCAACTGGCTGTCTCTATAGAAATTCAGCGAGCATATTGGGCCAAAGCAGGTCCCAGCAATGGTACAGGGACCAAACACATCTCAGCAAACATATGCCTGTTAGCTATGCAGATATCTACTGCAGATTCTGGCTGCACAGCGCCTAACAAGCAATGCCAGCAGCACTGGCCTCAGTAAAGGCACAGGTCATAAGCCAGCATTGGTAGCTTCAGGGTACCTACGTTCCATTTGACTATAGCTTTAAACTTTGCCTTGTACGCCTACCGCAGGGGGAGCAGATAGCATATGCTGGCAAGTCTCAAGGGCCTTACTAAGCAAGTGCAACAGAAGTAAGGATTCAAGAAAAGCAAAGAAAAAACAAAGGGAGTCTTTATAGTCCTTTTATATATTGATGGTTAGAGCAATGTTTCCTGTTTTTAAACTGCAGAGCATTAACGAGATCCTAGGCGTAAAATGGTTAGGACATTACCTGGTCAGCCAGTATGTGCTGCCCAAGATGTTAATATTCACACAGAGCCAAGAAGGGATTGTGGAGGATGAGATTTGGATTCAAGTGCTTGTCCCACAGTGTTGAATATCACCCCCACCACGTAGTCTCCATTTGGGTTCTCATTGTTTAATTACATAAGAGGAAGACTCTTTTCCAGGGAGGCAGGCTATTTTTAAGCCTAAGCATTTTCATAGCAAGAGGCAGTAGAAACAGTTCCTAAAACACAGGATTGAAAATATTCACAAGAGAGTATCCATGCTCAGTCACTAGATGGAGCTCACACTCAATTCAGTTTTGGGGTGTCAGAAACATGACTCAAAGTCAACATGAGAATGAAAATGCTTCAAATGTGTTGGATAGGAAAGAAACGCACTTAAAATAAACCTGGTGATTGGGGATGCCGTTATACAAATTTCCAGATTTTGCAAGAGGGTAGCTATGTCTTTAATTCTACTCTCACTTTAGAAATTCCTGGTAGGCTATATGCAATAACATACTTGGAAATGATTTGGACTGGACAATGGAAAAAGATAATTTTCAGCCTTGGAGTTGGATTGATTAATATACTGCTCTGACCTAGTTCAGAGCCCTCTGGGAGTGCTGTTCTAGAGGCAAAATCCATCTGCCTGTTAACCTCAGGAGGATAACCAGAGGGGGCCTCATGAAGGTGGGTACATTCTGGCTGGAGAGACTGCTGATGTCCTCCATTGAGGGAGGAAGCAAAGCCCCTGACTGACTTCAGGTCAGGGGCCAGCAAACCTTTCCTGCCAAAGCCAGACAGTATATATTTTCGGCTTTGCAGGCCAGATGGTCTTTGTCACAAGTACTTGATTCTTCCAACATGTAGTGCAAAAGCAGCCATAGGCAATATGTAAACAAACGAGTATGGCTGTGGCCAATGAAACCTTATTTATGGACACTGACATTTGAATTCCACTTAATTTTCATCTGTTACAAAAATTATTCTTTTTTTTTTTAACCATTTAAAACACTGAAGCCCCTTCTTATCTCCTGGGCTGTACAAAAACAGGCAGCAGGCTAGAATGGCCCATAGGCTGCCATCTTCTGATCCTTGTACTAAGTTAAAAGGTAAGTCCAGTGTGTTAAGGTGGAGCTATTTTTATCCACCTGTGATGTTTCCTTTTTTTGCTGAGAGTCATCTGTCAAAGTTATACCTCTGGCCTCTTGTTTTACCCGTTACTCCTTCTTATGGAGGTAGACTTACCAGATTGGTGGATCATACCATTAGTTGATATTTCTCAGTTGCACAGAACTAAGGTATTGAAGGTCCTAAATTGTAGGTAAATAGATAGTCACTGGCATCTATTCTTACTACTTGTCTGAGGCAGTGGGAGTCAATAACTGGGGGCAGGTGTGTCCCGTTTGCAGACTTAAACTTTCCCTCAGGAGTTCTCAAACAGACTTTGTTTTAGTCCTCTCCAGCCAGCCCGCGTTATCAGGGGAAACTGACTGGATCCTGATTAGACCTGAGCCATCATTTCCAAATCCTCCAATAGTAACCGGTTCAGGAAACTTCGCTTAAGGCCAGGGAACGTTTGTAATATGTGATGGTAAATGTTACTAGTTTAGGGATGGGCACAGTGACCTGAGTTGACTCAAATCTTCTTCCAAAGTCAGAGGACATGTTTTTCTTTTCTGTCACTGGATACGAACAAGAGAGCATGTTGCCATGTAATTCATGCTGGCATTTATCTTGTGACCATAAAGGAAGCAAACCCGAGGACAAAGCTGGTGTGCTGAGGACACAGAGCTGAGAGAGACGGTGAAAGCTTCCATAGCTCTGACTCATACATGAGGAGAACCCAACTGACCTCTGGATATCTTGTTTTGTGAGAAAATACATTTCTGTGTTGTGTAAGATTTCCGTAGCTTATAGCTATAATAATAAGCTACTTAAAAGGGGACAGAGGGTGATTTTAGATTTGTTTTTTTTTTTCACTGTATAAATAATACATTATTAGTGAAGAAAAAAAGATAAAAAGCCCACCCTCAAGAAACAACCAAGGTTAGCATATTATCCTGTCATTCCAGATGTCACCCTAGGTATACACACACATGCATGTATTTTACATTAACAAATATATACTATGCATAATGTTTCTTTTATGTTTAGCAAGTTAAAAGTTTTAAATAGTTTTAGATCTACAGAAGAGTACAGAGTCTTCCCATATACCCCATACCCAGTTTATGACCTTAGGATGGTATATTTATCACAATTAATAAACCAATATTGATATATTATTGTTAACTAAAGTCCATACTAAATTCATATTTTGTTAGTTTTTACCTAATGTCCTTTTTCTGTTCCAGAATTCCTTCCAAGGTACCACACTCTACATAGCTGTCATGGCTCCTTTTTGGCTCCTCTTGGCTGTGATAGTTTCTGAGACTTTCCTTGTTTTTGAAGAGCTGGATGGTTTTGAAGAGTACAGGTCAGGTATTTTCTAGAATGTCAAAGTGTTTGGTTTCACTGATTTGTTTTCTCATAGTTAGACTGGGGTTATGGTCTTATGGTCTTCCACAGAGGTAAACTGCCATTTTTATCACGTTAGGTCAAGGATATACAGAATCAACATGACTTATCACTCTTGATGTTAACCTTGATCACCTGCTGAAGTAGTGTTTACCAGTATAAAGTGTATACTTTTTTCCCCTTTCCGTATTGTACTCTTCGGAAGGAAGTCACTATGCATAGCCTATACTTAAGTTGTGTGGAGTTAAGTTCCACATCCTTGAAGGGTCTCTACATAAATTATTCGAAATTCTTCAGCAAGGGGGAGATTTATCTATTCTCCCCTTCATTGATATGTAATGTATTTAGCACTTTTTTTTTCCATGAAGCGATTTGTTAAGTCTTTTCATGTCAATAATGAAAAGATCCACATCATCATTTAATTAGCTGCCTAGTATTCCACTACATGTATGTACCATAATTTATTTTTATCACTTTCTTATTAACATTCAAATTATCTTCCTTTTAACTATTATAAACACTACAATATATATGAAGAAACTTGAGAAATTCATGGGACGGATCATGCCACAGATGTGAGCTGAGTTTAAAGAATGTCAGAAATTGTGAAGAGATGGACTATCTCAGAGCTGGGGACACACCTAGATATCTAAGTAACCATGTCTGTGACCCAGCACTAGAGGCCACTTACGGAACAAGTATTGAGAACCTGGGATGATCTCAAATTCGTAACTACATCTCAACTACATCTCAAAGACGCTCCAGAGAGTTCTATGCATTACCACGGCAAGATTTGGAGGCACAGAAGCATCATATTAAATTTGAGAGTTAATTGTTCGTAGCCAAGAAATCCTAAATTAAATCACAGTCTTCACTATAACCCTGAGTGTATCTCAGACTCAGGAATGAGGAGGAAAGAGGTGTCCATGGCTACCCTTTGGGCACAGGATAGCCAGCATCTCAGACAGAGGTAGGGAGCTGTCCATAGTGAATATTCCTCAAACACCAATAAGTGACTCTGATAAGTGAGTAACAATGGGTAGGGATGAACGGGTTAAATCTTTCCAGTTCATCTTTCTCCCAGAGCCATCTCAGGGCTCAGGTTGAAGACAGTACTTACTTAGTTACTTCTAGTCCCACAGAGAGGGTCACACGTGGGATTGTAGGAGTCATTTTGTAAGCCTCAGCAAGGCGAGGGGGATTCATTGATCATGCCTGGATTGATGAAAACATCAGGACTTAAACAAAACCTGACCTTTGACATAGTTGGACTGAAGAACAGCATTTGTTGACAGGCTGCAACCCTAAGGCTTTCATTGGTGGTTGAACACACCCAAGAGAGGTCCTCAAACCCCAGTCCTAGTACTGCAGAAATGGACTTTGAGGGCTCAGCAAGTCAAGCTTGTGAGTGCCTCTATAGGCTGGAGAGAAGAATGATGCTTATCTAGAATCCAAAATGGGTGGAAAGGAACAAACAGACAGGTGCTGGGGGAGAGAGTGCTGCTCTTTTGCCTTTCCCTCCTTTGCATCCAAATACAAACTCCACCCAGTGAAGGCTTTACATCTGAAATCTCTGACCAGCACAACTGATAGACACAAAAACTTAAGTGAGAAGAAAATCTCAAAGACAACGACTTCTGAAATAATTATATCACATTATATCTGCTTAAGAGGTAAAATATTTCTTTATAGCTTCTCTTATTATATGTACTTTTTTTAATTGAATTTGATTTTTCACCTAGTTCTGTTAAATAAAATTCTTTATATCGCAGCAGAAAGGCCAAATGCATGCAAAGGAACTCAACAAAAATTAAAAACAAAGAAACATTATGGCATGTCTTATTTTATAGAAAGGGAGAAAATATCTATTTTTATGAGACAAATTTTCCATCTCTTGGACTTTTACATAGTACTGACTCTAAACATTTTAAAATCCACATTGATTTCGTACAGCAATGTGAGTAAGATCAAATCCCTGGAAACCAGGTTGAAATTAAGCTATGTATCTGTTCCATTGATTATTACCCCAAGATTCAAAATGAAACTATGACTGGAGTGGGCAAAGGAATGAGTATAACATAATTAAAATTGATAAATGAAATATAAAATAGATAAATATAAAACTACTAAATTGTAGTACTTACGATTACAGAACCATGACCATGTGAAATAAATAGGGCTACAAGAAAATGCAATGAGAAATGAAAAAAGAAGTTGGGAGTTTAAGTTTGCAAAGTTCCTTATTTTGCATAAGAAAGAGTCAATAGATAATGTATAAATCTGAAAATGCAGCTTAAGGAAAAAAATATGTTTTAATTCATATTTCTTTAATATTATCTTCATATTTTTCTCCTATGTTTAGAGGGATCTATCTTTAGGAATTAATATCTTTTAGTGTAAAGAAACATTGATTTAAAGCTCTGTGATTCCTTTTGCTTTATTTCAATTTCTTCTAGTTCTATGTCATGTTAACTTTAATACATTTAAAATTTTAAAATAACATGACGAGTATGATCACATTTTATCTTTCTTATTTACATCTGTGTTTATAGATGCAAGAGGCCTGAAATGGTGTTTCTAAAAAACTGAGGGCCAATATTCCTTGACAGTAGCATTCGGGGGAATTGTTACTTCTTTTTTAGACTTCTTTCCAATACTTGTATGTATTTCTTGAATTGCTAGAATTAATATGTGCCCCTAAATACATAGATGCATATGTGTATAAATAAATAGATAGATACGTGTGCCACACCTTTTGTATATACACATCCATAGATATGTAAATACATATAGTCTAGAAAAATTAAGTTAAGGTTTTTTTCCTGGGAGGAGGGGAGTGGTATTAGGGAAGGGCAAAAAGGAATGATCACTTTTTACTCTCTATATACTATTTGCATTTAATCATGTATTACTTTTGTGATTTTAAATGTCTAATTTTTAATCAAGAAAAGAGAGAAGTTAAATTTTAAGAAGGGTACTTTTCTCCATCACATGCTTGATTTTCTTATATTGGTTAAAGCTCAAAGAAAATGTTGGGATATTTGGTAAGGTCTGCAACCCAGCTGAATGTAGGGAAAATATGTACCTTATAGGTTGTTTTATCAAACAGGGCTTGGGCCTTGGAGTTGTGTGTTCTGTATTTCCACGGATTGTCTGAGAGTTCCTTTAAACACAAAATGCCCTATGTAGGCCTAGTACATCCAGATCTACTTAATTGAAGAGAAGTTTGAGTAGTAGTTATAGAGTAACATATATGCTTTGTTGGGCAAACATATTTTTGCTCAAGTGACAGATTGGGAAAAACCTAGCTAAAATATCCCCCAAATATTTTTTAAAAGGATATTCACATGTTGAATCAATGAAATTAGTTCAAAAAACTTCCTTTTGTTACTGATTCATGATAGAAAGAAAAATCTTTTCTTTAGAGCCTGATAGAGTACATTCTAACTCAAGTCAAACTTTACTCTTTTCTTTCACTACATAATGTTCAATTGTTAGTTTGAATCGTGGACACATTACCTAGATTACATGAATTTTAAAGAATATGTAATTATATTTGCAATAACAACTACTGGCTTTAAAAAAGGCCTATAATACTGAAAACTCATGTAAATGTGTTTTCAGGCAATTAGAGAATGGTGCCATTAAAATGGTTAATCTATTTTACATTTTTAATTTTTAATTTAAAATGGGGTTTTAAATTTAATGAATCCATTTTTATTTGCCTTCAAAAAACAAACGTACACATATTCTCCTGTTTTCCAATAGATGTCAGTATCAAAAAAGTAAAGAGCAAGTCTAGTCATTTAATATAATTGTCTTTCAGTATAAAGGAGAATATTCTTTTCCCTTCTTTCTGGTTTCATGTACTCAGAATTTCTAGAGCTGGTCTAAGCAATCCAACAAGGGACAGTAGTTTTAAAATACATAATGGTTATTATTTTTGGGGGGGGGGCAGGTAGGAATTCATGTAGTTAGTGTAGGTAGGAATTATGGTACATGAAATGGAAGAAAATACTAGGGAAACATCTGAGTGTTTTCTAGATAATCCCTATTTCTTTCTTTGTGTCTCTTCTCTGTATAAAGATCTAATTCCTCCTTGTTAGTTCCCATTTCCAAATGTTAATCCACAAATGATTTTCTGTTCAAAAAGGAGCTTACATATTTTCACATGGCATTTTAATCTTTGAAATGCACAATGTCTTTTTAAAAATAATAACATCACTAGTCTTTATCGCCATTCCATTTTCACTATCACAGAACTTTAATTTACCTTAAATGAAACATCATATTAAGAATAAGTATTAATTACTAGAGTTTTCAAATTAATTCAGCAACAATATACAGAATTCAGGGCTGGAGAGAATTGAGGATTTAGAATTTTGTCAAAAATGGGAAGGAATTTTACTCTGAAATTTGTATTTAATCATATGTTATCAGTATAAATTAAGTCCTAACAGATTTTAACATGGTATGTAAATCGCAGAGCAGATCCATTACAGACTCATGGAACTTCTGAACTAAGGTCATGAGGAAGCAATGGTGTCACCATATACAAAGAGCAGAAGTGCAATGGCATTGGAAGGAATGGCTAACAAATTCAGGTCATGCCTGTCATTTTGTTTCATTCCATTACACTTATCTAACTTTACCTTTTTCTACTATTAGACTTCGGAATTTGTATCTACTTAATTTACCAAGAGAGAAATGAAAAAGGATCTCATGCCATCTGCACTCTTCAAAATCTTAGAGACTAAAGGACATGAAAGCATTGCTTTTAATAAATTAGGTTCATGCATTTGAAACATGCCACAAACAAATAAAAAAAGTTAATACCTGAGTTAATAAAAAGAAAGAAAAAGGTGTTTCTCATAGTTCGCACAAACTCTGTTCTTTACGAACTCTGGTCTTTCTCTTAAATTAAGTGCTTTTATTTTTACAAGAAAATTCACATTGTTTTTTTAAAACTCAAAGAGCATAAGAAGGGTTACCAGGGGGTAAGTGGGGCAGAGGGACAAAATGGGAGATTGGGATTGACATATACACACTACAATATATAAAACAGATAACTAATAAGGACCTAATGTATAGCACAGGGAACTCTACTCAGTACTCTGTAATGGCCTATATGGGAAAAGAATGTAAAAAACAGTGGATATATGTATATGTATAACTGACTCACTTTGCTGTACACCTGAAACTAAAACAACATTGTAAAAAACAAAAAGGAGAGCATAAGAAGGATTATATAGTAATGAAAATAATAATACAAGATAATGAAAATGAACAGTGTCTTCCCAGCCCACCAGAAGTTCTATTCCTTTGGAAGCAAATCCTCTTACTATTTTCTGGTTTCAATTTCACTGGTATTTATTTCAATCTTTAAATTCTCTTTTATAACACTTTTTTTGGGTTCACAAAACATATACATTGTCTATTGATTTCTTCTTATAATAAGAAAGTAATTGGCTTACATTTGTCACCTGCTACATCTCCTTTCCCCCTCTACATCAGAAAACTTTCTTAAACCTCCATTTTTCATCCATTTTCCATAAACAGCATATTTTAACCCCTCTCTCTGTAAAATGGAAGACATTAGAGCTTCCACCAATATCTCCACTTCTATCCCCTCCCCACTCCCTATTTGCTTTCTGATTCTCTTGTTTTACAATGCTAAAGTTAAAGATATATACATTCTCTTCAATAGCCATAGTTACATTGTACACTATTTCTAAGAAGCATTCTGGGAATAAATAAAGATGCTTTACTATCTTTCTTTCTTTTGGGGGTCCTTATCCACTCCTGTGTCTCTCAATAGCAAAAATTTGGGGCAAAATTAAAATTAATTTTATATTTATACCCCAAGAAATCCTCAATTATTCCCAAGATCATATTACCTAAGTATTCCACTCCCTTCACGCCTCCTGACTCTGCAGACCTCCTTTCTGTTCCAATCTCTGTTCCTGGTAATTGGCTTGATCCTGAAAAATCCTCTTACTGCCTTCTTGGAAATGTTGAATCTACTGTTTCCTGGACCATATTTTCCTCTTTCTTGGTTTATTCCTTGTTTTGCCAGAGCACTTCGTTGAAAAACTCACTAAGAAAGGAATTTTCCAGGGAAAGCTTTTCTGAATGACTTAAATGTCTATATTCTATCTACCTACTTCATTGACAGATTGACTGATTTGGATTTCTAGGTTAAACCTCATTTTCCCTCAGTCCTCTGAAGGCATTGTTGCGTTGTCTTCCACCAGACTATTGCTACTGAGAAATTTGAAAAACATTTGGTCCATAACCTGCTCTTTCTCTCTGGAAACACTTAGGAGCCTTACTGCACAGAAATTTCATGGTGATGTGTCTGATTATAGATTTTTGTTGTTGTTTTTGTTGTTCCTGTGTGTATAAGTTGGTGGGTTTTTTGTTTGTTTTGTGTGTTTTTTGGCGGCTTTCCTCCTCTATCTAGTGTTTCTTGATGAGAAAGAGGCTGTAGTAAAAATGACTATGTACTTTGTCCACAAGTAGAGATTCTTGCCTCCCCTACTTAGGCTGCATGTAAACAGTCAAGGAGCCTTGTGTTAAGTTTTGGAACGATTAAAGGCCAAAATGAAGTAGGCTTTGTTCTGGGGTACCAACTCCTAAATTTTTCAAAGTTCATTAGAGAAAAATTCTCATTTTATTTTTCTGGGGCAGAATCACCTGGCTCTTGGCATTTCGTGCTAAATGCAGAGAAGTCTTCCACATAAAATTTTAATGAATTCTTATTTTAATTCCCACATTTCATTCCTATCCATTTCTATCTGTTGAGATTCCTCAGGGACAAATCTCCTTTTTTCTTATTTAGAGGCACTCCATTCATATTCTTCACTGGGCCCTATGCCAGACTACTTTACCAGTCATTACTTACCCATGAATTGGCTCTCACCTCCCCAAAGCTTCTAGCTTTCTAATTCCTCCCCTCCTATTCTTCTTTATTTCTAGATACATACTTTTTTATTCTATTACTCCTAAAGGAATAGATTTTTAGGAGGGAAAGGAGATAGACTTGTAGGTTCAATACATCATTTGATATTGGAAGGCTCTCTTGTTTTTTTTCTTTAATTTTAATATTCATTATAACATAAAATTACCGGAGTTTTGGATATCTGTGTTTTGATTCTGATGACTGTTTGTTGTATTTCATTTTAATATAGGCAGCTCCTAAGAAAGAAAACAGGAAAACAGGAAACTTTGTTACTTTGTTAACAGCGAATGAGTAGAACTCAGGGATTTCCAAAGCTTCTGAGGGTGTTGTCGACAGAACTTATAGCTAAAGACATACAACTATGTACAACTATGTTCACAGCAGCATTGTCACAATAGCCCAAAGGTGGAAGCAACCCAAGTGTCCATCAGTGGACGAAAGGATAAACAAAATGTGGCATATGCATATAATGGAATATTCAGCCTTAAAAAGGTAGGAAACTCTGACACGATACAACATGGATGAATCTTGAAAACATTATGCTAAGTGAAATAAGCCTGTCGTGTAAGGACAAATATGGTATGAGTCCACTTTTATGAGGTGCCTAGAATACTCAAAATCATAGAAACAGAACATAGGGTGGTGGTTTCCAGGTACTGGAGGAAGGAGGAAGGGAGAGTTAGTGTTTAAAGGTTACAGAGTTTCAGTTTTGGAAGATGAAAAGTTCTGGAGAAGGATGGGGGGATAATTACACATCAATGGGAATGTATTTAATGCCATTGAACTGTACACTCAAAAATGGTTAAATTGTCAGTTTTATATTATGGGTTTTACCACAATAAAAAAATTAGTAAAACATATTGGAGAATGTATTTCTTTGGTTCACATATGCTTTTCATTATTGATCATGATGGCACATATTAGCAATCGAGAAGGGTTCTATCTTTATATGTCTACTTTACCTTTTTAATATATTTTCCTTTCTTCCCCCCTGACTTCAGAGAAAATAAAATTGCTCATATCCGAAACCCACACAGTTGGAAGAAGATCCAAGTAAATGGATCTCATGGTCCTCATCCATTCTGCCGGGTGAAAGAGAACAACGGACCAGGTGTTTGAAGTTGGCAAGTGTTCATTTTTTTACTACCTCTCATGATATTCTGATGTTTCAATTTCCAACATATAAAATGTTAATTTCATGATTTAGATGAATCACTTTCCTTGGGGAAAAACCAGACTTAAACACCTTTATTTGTCTAGATTTTGTTCTTGACTTTCAGTTCAGTGAGAGATGATGTAATATATCAGATTCTAGATTCAAATACTCCTGGTTCTCTTTCGGATCCTTCCATTTAACCACCATATGACTTTTAGCAAGGTGCTTACTCTCTCAAAGGCTCAGTGTTCTCAGCTATAAAATGGACATAATGACTACTTACTAGTGTGGATGTGAAGATCCAAGGAGTTAGTGCACAAGGCAAGAAACTGATAACCTGTTAGCATCTATGACATATTTGGGGGCCAAACTGCAGTTAGATTAGAGTGAATTAGGCCTTTTAGCATCATGGAATTATATTCAAGTAAAAACCCATATAAAATCAATTGTCTTTAATGCCATGAGGGGCACAGAAAAGACAACATAGGGATTTTTTTCCAGTTTATTAAATACAAAAAATTACAAAAAAATTGCAAGTACAGTTTTCTAAAATGTGATTGTCTTTGTTAAGCCCATTTTGATTAGACAGAAAACAGCGTGTTCTAATAATTTGCTTAAAATCTATTAAAAGTAATACCTCCTGGGGAAACAGCCTTTAATTTAATCTCCCCCATCTCCACCAATCTGAATATTTTAACAATTATCCTATATTTAATCTCCATCTCAAATATCAGAATGCTCATTTGAATTTGAATTTCTGAAGCTTTAAAAGAAATAAAATGGTATTTCTCTTTGGAGAAAGGCAAAGGAAGGAGGGAAGGAAGGAAGGGAAGGAGGGAGGAAGGAGAGAAGGAATGAAGGCAAGAAGGAAAGAAGGAAGGAAGGAAGGAGAGAGAAAGAAAAAAAGATTATTTTATAAAAAGAATCATGAGAGCTACAAATTGTTTTATTGTGTGATACTGGCATTAACAATAAAATTTTAAAAATCTATTCTTTTAAACTTTCCCCAGAATATAAAGTTCAAAAAAATCCTGTAAGATTAAAATTCATGAAAGCATTTCTTTTATATCCATATTATAATATACTTTACTTTTTCATCTTTAAAAATGCCTCCAAAGTGGACATCATCTTATTCACTGTTAATCTTCAACGCATATTTTGGTTGAATATTGATTTTAACTAATTTTATCAGTCCCTTTCAGAAAAATAAATTGAAAGGTATGATACATTTAAGTTAGAAAATCTAATGTCTTTCAGTTTGCTTGCCCGTTTTTTGGCAGTAAACACATTGGGTCTCAACTTCATTCTAACTTTATGGTATTTTGTTGAAAAGGCTCCTTATGAATATATTTCTGTTTCTGGTAGCTGAATGAATGAGGCCTAGGATTTCTGAGTATGCCTGACATCTCCTAAACCACATACTTTGGCCATGTATGATATATGGCTCCAGGATAAGTAGTTCTTTCATGAAAGACAGCAGGGCTTCTGCCTTGTGACTGCCAGTTTGCATCCCAAGGAGGCTACCCTTCTCATGGATGCCAGGTGTGAACTGTGAGGGGTGAAGGCAGAGGATTTGTCTGAAACTTAATCATATCCAGGGCTAGAACTTTCTTTTTGAAGATTAGAGCCCAAAAGCCTTGTTCAGTAAGGCTCTGAACCAATGGTGAAGAGTGAAAACCATGATCTCTAAAGAATATGTGTCTTGTTTTCTATGAGAATAAGGTTAATAGAATTTCAATACCACTGCACTTAAGAGACTTGTTATATTGGCCTAGAATCAAAATTAATTAGGTAGTTTCCAAAAGTTCATGGTATGTATTCTTCCTGTCCAATCTTCTAAATATAGCTCTGTCCCATATAATTTTAAAAATTCTGTATACTGAATTTTAACTGTCCTCATACATAAGCTATTTAGTGGGCAAGATGTCCAGACCCACATGCTATAGACGAAAACAAACCAACCCCCAAAACTCATCTGTGAGCATTTACAGGTATGTATATCAATATTCTTGTTGCTCTCAATACCTTGGTCATTACAGCTGGAGAGTCTCCCCTTTACTGGAAAAGTCAAGTCTAAGGCTGGTTATTTTTTTCACTAATATTTTGTTGGTAATTTGCCACTTGGTAAAACTGGCTTTAAGAGTTCCAGAAAACGCTTGGCTCCCAACAATACAAAGGACCATTGCAAGCATTTTTGGTTAGTGGTGATTGAATGCAGATTGCAGGATTGTTTTGCTAGACCACATTATTCTTTCAAATGTTTCTCCAGTAGTCGCATATTACTTTCTAATGATAATCATTTGCATTTTCAAAGCCCATTTTTGCCCCTGATGTTTTATGAGGAATTTACTCAGAGCTCATCTCTGTCTTCACTGTGCTTCCCCTGGTTTGAGCGGAGGCCTGCAGCTTCTGGGCTTTGGCATAGCCATCGTAATAAATGGCTGCAAAGGACCAGTAGGAAGAAACCCATGAAAACCGCCCAGCATAGGCTCTATAGCAGGTGATGGGCAAAGCAGAATGCTATCATTTCCCATACTCACAGAAAAAGAAAAAATGAAGGGTGTGCTATGAACTCTATTTCAACACCATACTTAAAAACTGTTTTTCTTAAGAATGTTACTGCTCTTAGTCTCCTTATGTAATGGAAAAGGTAAACAGAAGGCTAGGCAAGTCAGTTGGATGTTTGGGCCTAGCCAGCTCCCAGTTTTTATTTTCGTGTCTCCTGCTTCCGCCCCCATATGCTTCTTTCTCTCCACTTCTGGTGGTCAAAGGCCTACTCTGCAGATGTTTCTCCCACACAGTGGAAACATTCTCTAATGTGTCTGTACACTTCCCTTCTCTGCTCATATGGGAAAAGGAAAAACTGGAGAGACATCATGAATTTCTGGATTGGTCTTATTCCCTTCTGTGCCTTTCAAAAGTGCTGAAACAGAGAAAAAAATTACTTTAGACCTATTCACCTTTCCCACACTGCTTGCTACAGAAATTGGTTTATAAAGTCATTGTTTTTACTTTTAAAAAGTAAATAAATAATCTTATCGTACCATCTTTCAGAAGTCTCAAGACAGCTAGTCTGTGTTAGAAAACTTTTATAATTTGTTTAAATTGTATTGTTTTTAAAATAAGAGTGATAAATGCTGCAGACTTGGAAAATGAGACTATCTATGGTTTATTATACATAAAGCATATACGTAGATTGCATCCTGGAATTTTCAAATAATTTTCATAAAGAGATGCTCTTCCCTATTTGCACAGCGGAGGACGGGACCAGTATGCTGAAAACGCAGGATTCACAGAACACAAAAGAAAACAGTTGCTTTAATTTTCTCCACTCCCCCCCCAATCTCTCTGTAAAGCCCAAGCCATCTCTCTGCCCTTGGATGATACCTTGAGCAGCATCCATAAATGACCCGAGTTCTCTTTGAATCTATTTCCTTTAGTCACTTTAGTCATAAAGATATTCTCAGTTCAAAAATTAATATGCCAATGTCTCTGTTTGAAAACCAACTCTGAACTTTATTAGAGGTTCTTCCTCTCCTGTGACCCCTCCCTCCCGATTTGGCCTGCTGCAGGTGAGAAGTATGTAGTGAACCTGTGAGTGTGTGCTGTGTGCTGTGTGTGTGTGTGTGTGTGTGTGTGTGTGTGTGTGTATGTGTCCTGTAGGAGGGGTATTGGGGTTTTGATCTTGGTTTCTCTTTACTTTATCACATCTTCTCTCCTGAAGCCCAGAGCTTAGTCATGGTTGAAGCATAAGGGTCAGGAAAGAGCTTTCCTGGCCACCACTGATTTCCTGCTATTTCCCCATACCCTGGGGGGAAAATAAGACTAACTGTCCACTAGGATGTCTCAGGTCAATTCCTGACAAGGGTGATGCCTTCCCAACTGCTGCTCCTGGCTCCACCCTCATGTCACCATCGGGCTGTACGTCTCCAGAGTCTCTCAACCGGCGTCCTGTCCACCCAGCTGTCCTATGCCAGCTCTCACACTCACTGTGGCCTTCTAGTTCGTGGGAAAACTTGCAAACAAGACCCGGTGCCATGAGTGTGGTTACTTCCCAAATGCAGCCCCTGGCCACTTGGCCAGACAGAGATGGGGCAGACAGAAGTCCAATGAAGCATGCCACAAACTTCAGAGGATGAATAGCTAGCTCTTAATTGGCCTCTCTGAAGCTTTGCTTACGATGTTTGAGGGAAGGAGAAGGAAGCATTGCCAACTTTTCCCATGTGAAGCGAGGGACAGGTGGAATCTTCATTGCATCAAGCTCTCTCCAGAAATTCTCTCTCCTATCCTCATTTCCTAAACTCACAAATCTCCTTTTGTGTGAGGAATTAAGAGTCTTAGCATGAATTTAAGACAGTGGAGGTCTTTCATGGTATTCTATAATCTCACTTTGGAATTTAGGATTAGCTGGTAACTATTATCTTGGGATTCAGCCAAAACTGAGATTGAAAGATATTAGTTTTACCTTGGGTTAATATATGGTCCTAAATAACTAGGGAGTTCATTAATTCACTCATGACACATACTTATTGAGCACCTCCTGTGTGTCAGTCATTATTTGAGTAGCTGGGGAAACAGGACTATAAAACTATAAGAAATCCCTGCTCTCACAGACACTTAGTGGAGAGTACTAAGTATTCTCTGTTGATTTAAATAAAATAAACAAGAAAGATAAGTAAAACTAAAGCATGCAAGTAATAAGGAGAAAAATAAATAGAAGAACTCTTTTGGGATATGTGTGTGTGTGTGTGTGTGTGTGTGTGTGTGTGATTTTAGTGAGAGAAAACTTCATTAAGAAGGCATTTGATTAAAGACCTGTTGAGGTTAGAGATCAAATCATACAAACAATATCAGTTTGCTAGGGCTTCCACAGCAATGTACCACAAACTGGGTGGCTGAAACAACAGAAATTTGTGGTCTCACAGTTCTGGAGGCTAGAAGTCCAAAACTAAAGTGTCACTGGCTTTGGTTCCTTCCTAGAGTTGTGAGGGAATATATGTTCCATGACTCTCTCCTAGCTTCTGACTGTTTGCAGACAACCTTGGTTGTTCTTGACCGGGAGACACATCACCCTGATTTTTGCCTTCACGTTTCCATGGCATTCTCCCTGAGTGTATGTTTGCCCAAATTTCCACGTTTTATAAGAACACCAGTCGTATTGGGTAAGGGTCCATGCTACTCCAGTATAACCGCATCTCAACCTAATTACATCTATTAACTACACTATTTCCAAATAAGGTCACATCTTAGGTTTTCGGTGGGGGGGGTTAAGACTTGAACATTTGAATTTTGGGTGGACACAATTCAACCCATAATGCCAACATCTGGAGGAAGACATTGCAGGCAGATGAAAGAGTGAGTACAGATTGATAAACATTTTATGCAAGTTACATATTTAGCAGGAATTTTCTGGAAAAAATTCAGTACTTAATTTATCATTAAACATGCATTTATTTATCAATTTTTTGACTTATTGATGCAAATTAGCAGCCTGATGGTTTTGTTCCTGCAGAGTATTGTAAAGGACAAGGTAAGGCTTCTTAGTGTGCCACGTGGCTGCCAGATGCCATTGTTAGACAGTCTCCCCACATCTCCTGCCTAGAAGGAATTAGCCATCCTTAGACACTGATTGTCTTAGCACACAGCATTTTACCAGCAAAGTAAAATGCATGCTGTGTACTATTCCTGAAAGGAGATGTTAGTTGCATTTTTGTCTGAATAGGGCAGAGCAGGAGGAACAGAAACTATTATATATGGACATCTTTCATACTTAACTTTGTATTAAAGTGAGAACTCTCTTCACTGCACATCCACCTTTCACTTTATCACAAGAAGCTCTGGCAAAAGCCAAAAGTACAAAACCGATGTCTATCAAACTTAATCCAGTACATTTTAATTCTGCTATTAATAATATTTTATTAAAAATGAAAAATCAGGGGCAAATATAAACAGGGCTATGGCACCAATATTTTTTGATCACGCTTCCTTTTTTTTTAAAGTTATTTATTTATTTATTTAACATCTTTATTGGAGTATAATTCCTTTACAGTGTTGTGTTAGTTTCTGCTGTACAACAAAGTGAGTCAGCTATATGTACACATATATCCCCATATCCCCTCCCTCTTGCTTCTCCCTCCCACCCTCCTTATCCCACCCCTCTAGGTGGTCACAAAGCACTAAGCTGATCTCCCTGTGCTATGCAGCTGCTTCCCACTAGCTATCTATTTTACATTTGGTAGTGTATATATGTCCATGCCACTCTCTCACTTCATCCCAGCTTACCCTTCCCCCTCCCCGTGTCCTCAAGTCCATTCTCTACATCTGCGTCTTTATTCCTGTCCTGCCCCTAGGTTCATCAGAACCTTTTTTTTTTTTTTTTAGATTTTATATATATGTGTTAGCATATGGTATTTGTTTTTCTGACTTACTGCACTCTGTATGACAGACTCTAGGTCCATCCACCTCACTACAAATAACTCAATTTCATTTCTTTTATGGCTGAGTAATATTCCATTGTATATATGTGCCACCTCTTCTTTATCCATTCGTCTGTTGATGGACACTTAGGTTGCTTCCATGTCTTGGCTATTGTAAACAGTGCTGCAATGATCATTGTGGTATAATACTCTTTTTGAATTATGGTTTTCTCAGGGTATATGCCCAGTAGGGATCATGTTTCCTTTGCCTGCTAGACTTCTGTCCTCTCCCCATCTCATTGACGCTTACCTAGGCTTTAAACTTTCAGGGTTTTTTTCAGGTTTGTGAGGATATGCAAAATAGTCTCATACTAAAGTATACTTTTCCTTGGATGGCATATCTAAATATCCGTGTTTTTTTAATCATTATCACCCCATTCTTTTAATTAGCTATAGAAACAATATTCCCTTACATGGTACATCTCTCCTGCATATTTCTGAATCTCAAGGAGAGGGTCTAGAGAAGTTTTCTTTCACTCTAGATTGCTTATAGCCTCTGTAACTTATCAATAGTAGACCCTTGAACAATACAGACTCTCTGGTACCACTTGAATCTTACTAAATCAGAATTCTAATGTTCCTACCAGCAATTTTTCAGTTTTAAAAAGATCCACGGGTAATCCTGATACATAAAGACAAAGGTTACTTCTTCCTGTTTTCTGTAATGTAAATCTATGCAAGCTAGGATTTTGGATTTATTGCTGTTAAAACTAAAGGAGAACACACCTAGGGAATGAACTTATGATTGATGGATACTGGTGAGTCTGGAATGTCTGGAAAATCTGACTAAAGAGGTATGACACTTGCAGAATTCCAAAAAGCAGACACAACCCACAAGAGAAAACCATCAATGCTTGCTGATTTGCTTTTTTTGCTAATGACTTTTTCCAATTGAGTTTTTGGTGAGGGAGAAGTTATCTGTTATGCTATTGAGAAGATGGGGCCTGACACCTTCCATAGTGCTGCTGAAAATAGTGACATGAAAAATGTTTTAAGATTCTGAAAGCCAAACTACCTCTGTGTTTTCTGTCTTTCCTTGGGATTCTGGAAGCTACAAATGTAAAAATATAGAGGAGAGGGCATAAAAAAAGGGAACTCACTTTCTAACTACTGTTGCTCTCCCTAATAAATCACGTTGTGTTCATCATACTGTATACCATACCTTAAAGAATTCCACTCAATGGTTCTATTGCAGAACGTACACTGAATAATTGAATCATATATGACCAGTAAAGTGAAATGTGAGAACCTCTGATAAACATTAATGCAAGCTGGTAATGTTAAATATAACAAAGGGTCATGTACTTTGGTGATCAATTGAACTTCAGATACTCAAGGACAGATCCACATATTGCTGAATATCATGGCCATGAGATGATTAGATTAAGTTTAACCAAAATAATTAGAAAGAACAAGATGAAGGGGAAGTAAATGACACAACAAATAGAGCTAGAGTAATGGGCAATTTTATCAAATCAAATCAAGTACAGGAATGGACTTCATTTAGACATATGGCAATCCTATAAAATAACCTGGTGCCTTATCACTTTCAGAAAGATCATATGTTCTGTACTCATGCACCTAGTCAACTAATCCATCCTGTAACCAAACTACTTTTTCTCCGAACTTTGTTTTGTACCTTGGAGCATCGAATTGAATAGGAAGTTCTCTGAACTTAAACTCCTGAGCCTGTATTCTAAAGTTTTGTCTTGGGTATCTGATATCATGTAAAGGAGAAACATGGTCTTCAATGTCAGAACTCAGAGGTTTTAAATTTTCTTCTGACAATCAATTAAGCATGATAGGTCTGAGCACGTTTTTTAACCTCTCTCAGCCTCAGAATTCTCTTCTGTAAAATGGTATCAACAGCACTTAATTCCCAGGATTTTAGAGTAAAGGAAAGAACGCTAATCGAGTATTACTCAGTAAACAAATATGCCTTCCCTCTCTCTAGCCTTCCTTATGATAGACTATCAAACATGAGAATATTCATAATCATTTCAAAGTCAGTTGACATCTCTCCAGTACAAGTGCTGAGTAATTGATGAGCCCTATTTTTAGTGCTTTTCTCTTGACAGAATGAGAGAGAGAGAGAGAGAGGTAAAGTGCTTCCAGTCAAGAGTAAGCATAAATTACATGGCATCACTCAAGATTAATTTACAACATTAATAATAGTTATATGATCTGTCATCATGTATTAGTGCTCGACAAGAGAAAACTTGACTGGGAAATTAACAAGGTTGAAGGTGAAGAAAAAAGTGTCCTGATTAACACACACAGGCCTTGGGAATACTACCTATCTGGGAATCACTTCTACTTTCAAAGGCCTGAAAATTCCTAGCTTGAAAATGTCTGCATTTCTAAAAAATAATAATAATAATTTATAATCATAGTGAGAGTAACTAAGAGAGAAAAGAAAATGGATTAATTTGAGTTGACTAAAAGAAAACTAAACTTCAGCATAAAAATATCTTTTATCAATTTTGAATTCTTTATTTCCATTATTAAGCTCATTCCTAGACCACTCCTATAAATTCATATATATTCAAGCATATATACATGTTTATACATGACTCATGGGGAAACCAATAAACTGTCCTAACACATTAAAAATCTACTTACAGATTTGTGGAAGCTCTCTTTTCTTTGCTGTTCTTGAAGGCTGTAACCTATAGATTGAAGGGTTTTAGGATGTAGAATATGGGTATTCAGAGTTTTTATGCTATAAAATTAGCAATTTCAAGCCAACAGAGGTTTCCCTGCTTTAATACGATTCTAAATATGCAACGCCCAGCAAGAACTCTTGGTAAGGGAGAAGAATAGGGACTAATATCTGTTATGGGTTCAAGTATTTGCTCTAGCTCTGTGTTAAATTAAGAAGTAAAAAAAGATGAATGAAGCAAAGCCAATTCCCTACTTCTGACGCTTGAGATATAATTTGTTAATTTTTTCCATCATGCAAAATTTAATCTTCCTCTGCTTTTCCAGTCTGCAAAATAAATGTGCTTCAGTTTTGCATCATGAGTCCACACAGACACCCGCAGTTTCATTCTTTTTACTAGTTCCACAACTTTTCTCTGTTCAAAGGTTAGAAAACACATATTAAAAATAAGTCAACCAACTGATCAGTCTCTTTAAACCAGCAATGAATATAGGCAAAGCTCAGTGAAGGACAGTATTAACTGTTTTAGTGCTTATAACTTTGGTTACTTAAATTGTAACTTTAAATCTAAGAAATACTGGAAGAAGGAAAGAAAAAAATTCCAACTGTTTTCAGATCTTCCCCCATTGACCCATTTCCTGCTTATCTCTGTCAGTTCCCTCCTAATGAAATACTTGTCAGATATTTACAGTCCCAATGAATAATATACACACAGTGCTTGGGCAATTTTATTTAGAGAGTCTTTTAACATGATTGTGACAACTTAAAATAGCACAGAAATACCGCACACTCCTCAATCTGCCAAAACAAACTGACCAAACATTTTAGACATATGTATCACAAATTAATCTATGGAATAAATGAATTCTGACGAATTCTGGTGATTTTCATTTCAGTGATGTCATTTTCCGTAATGTTACTCCTTAGGTTATATGGCTTTCAAAGGTAAACCTAGCCTTAGGCAAACAACTCATGTAATACATTTTTATGACAACAAATGTGTATCCAAGCACAATTTTAGCAGACAGCAAATGAAAAGTTGTCTAAACAATGCTAATAAAATCTTCATTCTTTTTACTGTTTTGAAGTTTTATTCCTTCTTCTCATACTCATTGGCTTAGATGTTACCAGTGGATGTAACATCATTCTATTTGAAATCATTGTCTTTCAACCCTAGCAATAAAGTAACTGCAGCTGACTTTAATCTTAATAGAGGATAATGAATGCGGAAAGGAAGCAAGAGTAGATAAATGTATTTACCTCACATTAGAGAAATAGTTCATATAATCATTATATAGGATAGTTATATTTCCATAGGCAGTAGTAATATATTGTGGTTGTGGACAAATGATTAAAACAAGAGAATTGTGTACAAACGTTTAGTCATTTCCAAGGGTCTGAGACAAGTTGTTTCATGCTTCTTACTCCCCAGAAAGCAATGCAGATGGAAAAAAAAATCTGAAGAAATAAAATACAGAGAGGAAGAACAATTAAAATTGATTCAATACTTCTGTTCAATTGAGTTAGAAATACCTTTCTAGAGGAAAATGAATATACGTATTTTAAGCAATTAAATTATTCAAACTGAATCTAGCAGTTGTTCACTGATAGAATTTAGCCAACCCAGCTTAAAACATGTTATGTGAAGAGTAGGAGTAAAAAATTTTGTTTCTGTGGCTTTTAAAATAAAATATCCTCACAAATCTGGGTCATTTCTAGGGATGGGGCTATGTAAATTAGACAGTGAATGAAACAGAACTGTCTTCCGGCTTTTGGATACATTGTATGTTGTTTGTATCATACTAAACAATCTCATTATTTATATAGTTTAAGAAGTCTTTGGAAAAGGAGAAATAAAAAGAGTATTAAGGAATCATTTCTCTCTGAGGCAATGTGATCTACCATATTATGAACTTCACCCAACATGAATTAAATTCTAAACACTGCTGACTTAAGTACTTAGTCTTTTGATCCTACCAGGTATAAAACGGTAACTGCAAAATTCTCTTTAAAATTGAAGACATACTAAATCATAATAAGCAATCATAAGAGTTCATTGAGTTCACCCCTTTGCTTTCAAGTAACTACCACGCATTCCCAATAAATCACCAAAATTTAACCAAGTAAAAGTGTTGACTTCTTATGATCCTAGCAAGAACGATAATACAGCCATCCTCAGGAAGAATTAACCGGTTGCAGAAATTTTCATTGTGTGTCATCTAAATGCCATAATGACCTAAACACACACACCTTCTGCTCTTCTTGAGGTAAAATCTAGGCACTGGTCACAGTCCTTACACCTCAGAGCTTTCCAAAGGCAACCCTTACCCTTTACCTATGCACTAAAATTAAGCTATAGGATTTCTTTTATGATCTCCATTTTATGTGTTATTAGAGTGATGATGAAAAATGCCCAAACAGCTGGGGATATGGGGAAAGCTGTGAAAGGGATTCTCCATTTTTTTTTTTTATTGTGCAAACTTCTTCAAATGATTAAAATATGACCACTTGCCTCTCCCCAGAAAGATCACAATTACTGAAAGATCCATTAAAATGTACAAAGAGACATAGTTAAGTAATAAGATGAAGGCATGGGGAACATTCTGGGGTGATGGACTAAAGTGAAGCCAAGGCCATTAACTGAGGCCAGTCATTCATTCACAGAAAATACCCTCAACTGCCATGAATTTGCTATTAAAGCCTGGATATGAAAATAACAACAACAACAAAATCCTCTTAAACCCGGATATTTCGATTAGATGGGTAGGTTGTTCAGTTTCATATGAACCTTCTTGTTCTTTCTAGAGAACCATTATCCTTCACATTAGCTAATCTGATAGTTTTATTCAAATCCATGTGTTACTTTCAGCCTATAACATCCACAATATAAAAAAAAAATACCAAAAATAAAATCAAAAGTTATTTTGAAGCAGGAGTCAAGAATAATATTAACATTCTGGAGTTGCCTCAGAAATCAAATGCAATATATTTAAAGGCTGGTTTTGATTTTGTTTCTTTTGACTGTACTTCAAGTAAAATGACCTCATGGGATTTCTCACGGGGTTCCAAAGTAATATCAAGATAAGGGAGTATTTGTGAAAGTTAGTAGATTGTGCAGTGAATTACATTTGTATATGAATATGGGTTAATGTTGGCAGAGGGATAGCTGAGAAGACAGCTTTCAAGTAGGACAGAGATGATAAATCTATGATATCGGGTTGAATAGTTTAATTTGGATCCATAATATTAATTGAGCAACTAATATATACTTTGTGCTGTGCAAGGCACTGGTATCTGAAAAAATATTTGGCAGCAATTTTTATTGGTTTTCAATCTAGTGTCTAGGGTCACATGGATTATTTCATTGGTTGAAGTCTAGGGAGAATGAAACCTCTACAACTGTGTGTAAAATTTTGTATGTCATAATTCTCCTCGTCCCTACTCTCCACCCACTAGACTATCCATACTTTCATCTAGGATCTCTGAAATATTAAGAACCTCTGATCTAACAAAAGTGTGAAAAAGATTATAATTCAGTACCTGCCTTTGTTGTTAATTCACCACTTCTCAACTAAATCTTTCCACTTTTGAAACTATAAATCCAGTTCTATTTCCTTAAGGACCCATCCCTAATTAAAACACAAAGATCTTATTACCTAAAATGCTTTTTACCTTCTTACCAAAAAATGCAATGTTGCACAGTTTGTAGTTTTATTTTGTTTCTCTGTTTTTGGTTTTCTATTTTTTCAGGCCCCTATGTATTATCCCTCCAAATGGAGGAGAAAAGCTAATGAAGCGAAGGGGGCAGATTCACATGTAAGATTAATGCACAGTGAAACCCTTGCTTAGGCTGGGCATTGTCTTAGGTGCCTTTACTAGATTATAATGTTTTATTCTCATGGCAAACTTGCAGAATTGGTATCTAGTTTACTGGTGAGGCAGTGGGAACTCATAATTTATGTGGTTTACGAAGCAGTCACAAAACTACTAAATATCAGAGCTTGTATGATGTTTTTTGTTTACTTAATGCCCCGCAGAAAATCAAACTACACATCCTGGGAAGTTAGTTCAGTGAATATGAACATCAATAGTGAATTCATTTTCTCTTTTTTAGTAATCACTGTACTTTTTTGCCACTAACTACTAGGTTTCTAAGACCTTTTCACAATCAATATTTTAAGCATAAAGTGGATTTTTTTTATATATAATGAAATCCAGATTGGCACAGGATAATAGAAATTAAATGAAATGAATATGTCCTTCTCAAAATATGCATGGCCCTGAAATAGACACCCAGTTTTATTAGAAAATAGTTAAATAGGAAAACACAGATTTGCTTTTCTATTTTTGAATGTGTGTATATACTTATAATAGATCTAAACATACATTTCATATATAATTTTAAGCTGGAAAACTACTTAACATGGACTCAGTATGATCACTTGATTATTATAGTCATTTCATTTTAAATTTTCCCTTGTCCAATCTTTCTCTTGATTTTTGTATTAGGCTGTTCATTTTAGTTCTCCATAGCTGATCAGATTAAAAGTGTCATTTGAGATAATTGCTCATTAACATATTTCTCAATCAACTATTTGTACAATGAAGGCAGGAGAATTACTACTTAGGCCAGTGTAAGACTACATGGCAACGACAGCACTTTTTCTTTGCAATATTCTTCCCTAATCTGTAGATATGATGCTTCCAGATACGTACAAACTCAATGAACACTTATTTTATAATAGGTCTGGGCAAGTCCCATGATTTTAACAGCTGGATTCAAAATATGAAACAGAGGAAGTTCACTTTTGGTGTCAAGCCCTCCCTGTGTAACACATCATTAGTGGCCCTTGTCTTCAGGCTATTTCCTTGACTTCCCAGGGCCCTCCGCTCTGATGCCTGAACTTCGGCCTGTACAGATGCTCTCCACGTTTTCTCTGCCCCTTTCCCAAAAGTTCACCAATTGGCAGGTGGCTAATCTGAGCCATTAATCCATAATAAAATGTCAGCGGGAACTGACGTGTCATTCAGCTGCTCCTCCCCGTTAGGTCTGTGTTTTTAGAGGCCTTATTAAAAATGGAGCAAATCAGGCATCTAATCCTTTTTTTTTAACTTTTTAAAATTGAAATAGTTAATTTACAATGTTGTATTAGTTTCAAGTGTACAGCAAAGTGATTCAGTTATACATACATATATACATATATATCTATGCTTTTTCAGATTCTTTTCCATTATAGTTATTACAATATATTGAGTATAGTTCCCTGTGCTATACAGTTGGTCCTTGTTGGTTATCTATTTTACATAGAGAAGTGTGTATGTGTTAATCCCAAACTCCTAATTTATCTCTCATCCCTCCCCTGCTATCCCCTTTGGTAACCATAAGTTTGTTTTCTATGTCTGTGAGTCTATTTCTGTTTCATAAATAAGTTCATTTGTGTCATCTTTTTAGATTCCACATATAAGTGATATCATATGATATTTGTCTTTGTCTGGCTTACTTCACTTAATATGATAATCTTTAGGTCCATCCATGTTGCTGCAAATGGTATTATTTCACTCTTTTTCATGGCAGAGTAACATTGCATTATATATATATATATATCACATCTCCTTTATCTATTAACCTGTCAATGGACATTTAGGTTGCTTCCATGTCTTGGCTATTGTAAATAGTGCTTCTGTGAACACTGGGGTGCATGTATCTTTTCAAACTAGAGTTTACTCCAGATATTTGCCTGAGAGTGGGATTGCTGGATCATATGGTAACTCTATTTTCAGTTTTTTAAAGAACCTCCATACTGTTCTCTATAGTGGCTGCACGAATTTACATTCCCACCAACAGTGCAGGAGGGTTCCCTTTTCTCCACAACCTCTCCAGCATTTCTTACTTGTAGACTTTTTAACGATGGCCATTCTCACTGGTGTGAGGTGATACCTCATTCTAGTTTTGATTTGCATTCCTCTAATAATTAGCGATGTTAAGCATCTTTTCATGTGCCTGTTGGCCATCTGTATGTCTTCTTTGGAGAAGTGTCTATTTAGGCCTTCTGCCCATTTTTTGATTGGGTTGTTTGTTTTTTGATATTAAGCTATATGAGCTGTTTGTGTATTCTGGAAATTAATCCCTTGTCAGTCACATCGTTTGCAAATATTTTCTCCCACTCCATAGGCTGTCTTTTCGTTTTGTTTATGGACTCAATTTGCTGTGCAAAAACTTTTAAGTTTAATTAGGTCCCATTTGTTTATTTTTTTTGTTTGTTTCCACTACTCTAGGAAATGGATCCAAAAAAATATTGCTGTGATTTATGTCACAGACTGTTCTGCCTATCTTTTCCTCTAGGAGTTTTAAAGTATCTGGTCTTACATTTATGTCTTTAATCCATTTTGATTTTATTTTTGTATATGGTGTTAGAGACTGTTCTAATTTCATTCTTTTACATGTAGCTGTCTAATCTTCCCAGCACCACTTGTTGAAGAAACTGTCTTTTCTCCACTGTAGAGTCTTGCTTCCTTTGTTGTAAATTAATTGACCATAAGTACATGGGTTGATTTCTGGGCTTTCTATTCTGTTCCATTGATCTATATGTCTCATTCTGCCTAGTACCATACTGTTTTGATGACTGTAGCTTTGTAATAGTCTGAAGTCAGTACAGTACTGTCTGTACCAAACCTGCATGAAGCAAGTTTATAGGTGCCATTTCTCCAACTACACTTTCTCACTTCCTCTCTCTTTGTCACATTTTGGTAATTCTCACAAATTTCAAACTTTATTATTATTATATTTGTTATGGTGACCTGTGATCTTTGATGGTACTACCATAACTCGCTGAAGGCTTAGATGATAGTTAGCATTTTTAGCAATAAAGTATTTTTTAATTAAGGTATGTAAAAATTTTTTAGACATAATGCTATTGTACACTTAATAGACTGCGATATAGTGTAAACATAACTTATATGCAGTGGGAAACCAAAATATTTGTGTGACTCACTTTATTGTAATATTTCTTTACTATGGTGGTCTGGAACCAAATCCGCAGTATCTCCAAGGTAGGCTTGTACTCCATTGTGTACATTTTGAACCAAATTTAGACCTCCATGTTGATTTCCTAAAATTCTCCTGGAATGAATGTACCTATTTTGTATCACTAATAAATCATACCCCACCTGTAAACTGAAAAGTATATTTTTATTTAAAAATTCTTTCTCTGACATTGATAAGGTTCATAAAATATCAGTTAACTGGCTATTTAACACAAGTGTAACAACAACAACAGCAGCAATTTGTTTTAAGGGAAACACGTTAAATGTACAGAAGTTTTTACTGAATTATTTGGAGAAAAATAAAACCAATTCTTTGTTAAATATACATTTTTTACATGCAATATTATAACATGGTTTATTAACTAAGCAATACCATTAATGTCTCTCAATGTCAACAGATGTACAGTGCAGTTTTCACCAAATGGTACATAGTATTCCATCTGAAGAATAACCTATATTTATCCAATGCTGTACTGTTGAACACTTGAGTCATTTCAGAATCATGTTTTTGCTATTAGAAATGGTGCTGTGCATTTACAACAACATGGAAGGACCTAGAGACTGTCATACTGAGTGAAGCAAGCCAGACACAGAAAGACAAATATCACATGATATTGCTTATATGTGGAACCTAAAAAAAACCCGGTACAAATGAACTTATTTAAAAAACAGAAGTAGAGTTAAGGATGTAGAAAACAAACTTATGGTTACCAGGGTATAAAGGGGGGGAGGGATAAATTGGGAGACTGGGATTGACATATACACACTGCCATATATAAAATAGACAACTAATAAGAACCTGCCGTGTAACACAGGGAACTCTACTCAATACTCCGTAATGGCCTATATGGAAAAAAATCCAAAAAAAAAAAAAAAAGAAAAAGAGTGGGTTTATGTATATGTATAACTGATTCACCCTGCTGTACACCTGAAACTAACACAATATTGTAAATCAATCACACCCCAACAAAAATTAAAAAAAAAAAAAAAAAGAAATGGTGCCATGATGAGGTCACCCTGGGAGCAGTGTGTTTAGGGAGAAGAGGACAGGCAGGGACACAGTGGTCCTGATGACAAGGATGAAATGGAGCCCGAAGGACAAGAAAGAGCAACCAGAAAACAGAAGGTAGTACAGTGGTAGTGGAGAGCAGAAGGCAGGAGGAAGAGGGCAGCCTTCTGCTCCTGGCTCTGGTCCTTGGGGGCAGTTACTGATGAAGCTGTAGCGACAATGGAGGGGAGGTGATCTGGATGGCAGCACCCTGGGCACAGGCAGCACTGCTCTCAGCAGTTCCAGCTCTGCTCGAGGTAGTGCCTCTTCAATGGATCTGGAACCAACTGCAGTAGTGTCTCACCACAGCCAGCACCGGCTTGTGAGCTGAGCGGCAGGGCACCCGCATCTTCTGATCTCTGGGTCTCACTGATGCGTCCCTTTTGGTCCTCCAGTCCCACTTCCTTCCATTTGCTCTTCCGCCCCTTCCAATGCCTTTGAAACCAGTTCCTTGTATTAACATCTCACTGTTTGAAATACCTAGAGTGGTTTTGTTTTCCTAACTGGACCCTGTTTCAAACATTTTTTTTCTTTTCTTCTCACAACTTTTTAAAAAAAATTTTTTTATCAGACAAGTATTTGACTAATATATTTTTTGTGAAAAAAAAAAGATGAAGAAGGACGACAAAAATAAAAATCTATTCAATCAAGTGATAGTAATATTTTATATGATAAAGAGTTTTATAATGTCAAAATGTTTGATGTGGATTAATGGTGTCAGTATAAAACAGATATAGGTATAAGGTACATGTAGCTCCTGCTATGTCATTTGAATATTAAGGCTGAAAAATGATTTCCTTGACTACTGACAGCCTTAGTGCAATATAATCCACTATTTTTTTTTTTGAGGGGTAGATGTCTTTTTTATTTATTGATTGATTTTTTAACATCTCCATTGGAGTATAATTGCTTCACAATGGTGTGCTAGCTTCTGCTTTATAACAAAGTGAATCAGCCACACATATACACACATCCCCATATCTCCTCCTTCTTGCATCTCCCTCCCACACTCCCTATCCCACCCCTCTAGGTGGTCACAAAGCACAGAGCTGATCTCCCTGTGCTAGGCAGCTAATTCCCACTAGCTATCTATTTTACATTTGGTAGTGTATATAAGTCCATGCCACTCTCTCACTTCGTCCCAGCTTACCCTTCCCCCTCCCTGTGTCCTCAAGTCCATTCTCTATGTCTGCATCTCTATTCCTGTCCTGTCCCTAGGTTCTTCAGAACCATTTTTTCTTTTAGATCCATATATACGTGTTAGCATACAGTATTTGCTTTTCTCCCTCTGACTCACTTCACGCTGCATGACAGACTCTAGGTCAATCCACTTCACTACAAATAACTCAATTTCATTTCTTTTTATGGCTGAGTAATATTCCATTGTATATATGTGCCACATCTTCTTTATCCATTCATCTGTCAATGGACACTTAGGTTGCTTGCATGTTCTGGCTATCGTAAATAGTGCTGTGATGAACATTTTGGTACATGACTCTTTTTGAATTATGGTTTTCTCAGGGTATATGTCCAGTAGTGGGATTGCTGGGTCGTATGGTAATTCTATTGTTAGTTTTTTAAGGAAACTCCATACTATTCTCCATAGTGGCTGTATCAATTTACATTCCCACCAACAGTGCAAGAGTGTTCCCCTTTCTCCACACCCTCTCCAGCATTTATTGTTTCTAGATTTTTGGATTATGGCCATTCTGACTGGACTGAGGTGATACCTCATTGTAGTTTTGATTTGCATTTCTCTAATGATTAATGATGTTGAGCATCCTTTCATGTGTTTGTTGGCAATCTGTATATCTTCTTTGGAGAAATGTCTATTTAGGTCTTCTGCCCATTTGTGGATTGGGTTGTTTGTTTTTTTGATGGTGAGCTGCATGAGCTGCTGGTAAATTTTGGAGATTAATCCGTTGTCAGTTGCTTCATTTGCAAATATTGTCTCCCATTCTGAGGGTTATCTTTTCATCTCATTTATGGTTTCCTTTGCTGTGCAAAAGCTTTTAAGTTTCATTAGGTCCCATTTGTTTATTTTTGTTTTTATTTCCATTTCTCTAGGAGCTGGGTCAAAAAGGATCTTGCTGTGATCTATGTCATAGAGCGTTCTGCCTGTTTTCCTCTGAGAGTTTTATAGTGTCTCGCCTTACATTTAGGTCTTTAATCCATTTTGAGTTTATTTTTGTGTATGGTGTTAGGGAGTGTTCTGATTGCATTCTTTTACATGTAGCTGTCTAGTTTTCCCAGCACCACTTATTGAAGAGGCTGTCTTTTCTCCACTGTATATCCTTGCCTCCTTTGTCATAGATTAGTAGACCATAGGTGCATGGGTTTATCTCTGGGCTTTCTATCCTGTTCCATTGATCTATATTTCTGTTTTTGTGCCAGTACCATACTGTCTTGATTACTGTAGCTTTGTAGTATAGTCTGAAGTCCAGGAGCCTGATTCCTCCAGCTCTGTTTTTCTTTCTCAAGATTGTTTTTGCTATTCAGGGTCTGTTGTGTTTCCATTCAAATTGTGAAATTTTTTGTTCTAGTTCTGTGAAAAATGCCATTGGTAGTTTGATAGGGATTGCGTTGAATCTGTAGATTGCTTTGGGTAGTGTAGTCATTTTCACAATGTTGATTCTTCCAATCCAAGAATGTAGTATATCTCTCCATCTGTTTTTATCATCTTTAATTTCTTTCATCAGTGTCTTATAGTTTTCTGCATACAGTTCTTTTGTCTCCTTAGGTAGGTTTATACCTACGTATTTTATTCTTTTTGTTGCAGTAGAAAATGGGAGTGTTTTGTTAATTTCTGTTTCACATTTTTCATCATTAGTGTATAGGAATGCTAGAGATTTCTGTGCATTAATTTTGTATCCCGCTACTTTACCAAACTCATTGATTAGCTCTAGTAGTTTTCTGGTAGCATCTTTAGGGTTCTCTACCTATAGTATCATGTCATCTGCAAACAGTGACAGATTTACTTCTTCTTTTCTGATTTGGATTCCTTTTATTTCTTTTTCTTCTCTGATTGCTGTGGCTAAAACTTCCAAAACTATGTTAAATAACAGTGGTGACAGTGGACAACCTTGTCTTGTTCCTGATCTTAGAGGAAATGGTTTCAGTTTTTCACCATTGAGAACGATGTTGGCTGTGGCTTTGTCACATATGGCCTTTATTTTGTTGAGGTAGGTTACCTCTATGTCTACTTTCTGGAGAGTTTTTATCATAAATGGGTGTTGAATTTTGTCAAAAGCTTTTTCTGCATCTACTGAGGTGATCATATGGTTTTTCTCTTTCAATTTCTTAATATGGTTTATCACATTGATTGATTTGCATATATTGAAGAATCCTTGCATTCCTGGGATAAATCCCACTTGATCATGGTGTATGATCCTTTTAATGTGCTGTTGGATTCTGTTTGCTAGTATTTTGTGGAGCATTTTTGCATCTATGTTCATCAGTGATACTGGCCTTTAGTTTTCCTTCTTTGTGACATCTTTGTCTGGTTTTGGTATCAGGGTGATGGTGGCCTCGTAGAATGAGTTTGGGAGTGTTCCTCCCTCTGCTATATTTTGGAAGCGTTTGAGAAGGATAGGTGTTAGCTCTTCTCTAAATGTTTGATAGACTTCTCCTGTGAAGCCATCTGGTCCAGGGCTTTTTGTTTGTTCGAAGATTTTTAATCACAGTCTCAATTTCAGTGCCTGGGATTGGTCTGTTTATATTTTCTCTTTCTTCCTGGTTCAGTCTTGGAAGGTTGTGCTTTTCTAAGAATTTGTCCATTTCTTCCCGGTTGTCCATTTTATTGGCATATAGTTGCTTCTGGTAATCTCTCATGATCCTTTGTATTTCTGCAGTGTCAGTTGTTACCTCTTTTTCATTTCTATTTCTATTGATTTGAGTCTTCTCCCTTTTTTTCTTGATGAGTCTGGCTAATAGTTTACCAGTTTTGTTTATCTTCTCAAAGAGCCAGCTTTTAGTTTTATTGATCTTTGCTATCATTTCCTTCATTTCTTTTTCATTTATTTCTGATCTGATCTTTATGATTTCTTTCCTTTTGCTAACTTTGGGGTTTTCTTTTTCTTCTTTCTCTAATTGGTGTAAGGTTAGGTTGTTTATTTGAGATGTTTCTTGTTTCTTGAGGTAGGATTGTATTGCTATAAAGTTCCCTCTTAGAACTGCTTTTGCTGTATCCCATAGGTTTTGGGTCATTGTGTTTTCATTGTCATGTTTTCTAGGTATTTTTTGATTTCCTCTTTGATTTCTTCAGTGATTTCTTGGTTATTTAGTAGTGTATTGTTTAGCCTCCATGTGTTTGTATTTTTTACAGATTTTTTTCCTGTAATTGATATCTAGTCTCATAGCGTTGTGGTCGGAAAAGGTACTTGATATGATTTCAATTTTCTTAAATTTACCAAGGCTTGATTTGTGACCTAAGACATGGTCTATCCCAGAGAATGTTTCATGAGCACTTGAGAAGAAGGTGTATTCTGTTGTTTTTGGATGGAATGTCCTATAAATATCAATTAAATCCATCTTGTTTAATGTATCATTTAAAGCTGTGTTTCCTTACTTATTTTCATTTTGGATGATCTGTCCATTGGTGAAAGTGGGGTGTTAAAGTCCCCTACTATGATTGTGTTACTGTCGATTTCCCCTTTTATGGCTGTTAGCATTTGCCTTATGTATTGAGGTGCCCCTATGTTGGGTGCATAAATACGTACAATTGTTATATCTTCTTCTTGGATTGATCCCTTGATCATTATGTAGTGTCCTTCTTTGTCCCTTATAATAGTCTTTATTTTACAGTCTATTTTTTCTGATATGAGAATTGCTACTCCAGCTTTCTTTTGATTTCCATTTGCATGGAATATCTTTTTCCATCACCTCACTTTCAGTCTGTATGTGTCCCTAAGTCTGAAGTAGGTCTCTTGTAGACAGCATATATACGGGTCTTGTTTTTGTATCCATTCAGCCAGTCTATGTCTTTTGTTTGGAGCATTTAATCCATTTACATTTAAGGTAATTATCGATATGTATGTTCCTATTCCCATTTTCTAAAATGTTTTGGGTTTGTTATTGTAGGTGTTTTCCTTCTCTTGTGTTTCTTGCCTAGAGAAGTTCGTCTACCATTTGTTGTAAAGCTGGTCTGGTGATGCTGAATTCTCTTAGCTTTTGCTTGTCTGTAAAGGTTTTAATTTCTCCATCGAATCTGAATGAGATCCTTGCTGGGTAATCTTGGTTGTAGGTTTTTCCCTTTCATCACTTTAAGTATATCCTGCCACTCCCTTCTGGCTTGCAGAGTTGCTACTGAATGGTCAGCTGTTAACCTTATGGGGATTCCCTTGTATGTCATTTGTTGTTTTTCCCTTGCTGCTTTTAATATTTTGTCTTTGTCTTTAATTTTTGATAGTTTGATTAAGATGTGTCTTGGCATGTTTCTCCTTGGATTTAACCTGTATGGGACTCTCTGCACTTCCTGGACTTGATTGACTATTTCCTTACCCATATTAGGGAAGTTTTCAACTATAATCTCTTCAAATATTTTCTCAGTCCCTTTTTTTTTCTCTTCTTCTTCTGGGACCCCTATAATCTGAATGCTGTTGCATTTAATGTTGTCCCAGATGTCTCTGAGACTGTCCTCAATTCTTTTCATTCTTCTTTCTTTACTCTGCTCTGTGGGATTTATTTCCACTATTTTATCTTCCAGGTCACTTATCCATTCTTCTGCCTCAGTTATTCTGCTATTGATCCCTTCTAGAGTATTTTTAATTTCATTTACTGTGCTGTCCATCATTGTTTGTTTGCTCTTTAGTTCTTCTAGGTCCTTGTTAAACGTTTCTTGTATTTTCTCCATTCTATTTCCAAGATTTTGGATCATCTTTACTATCATTACTCTGAATTCTTTTTCAGGTAGACTGCCTATTTCCTCTTCATTTGTTTGGTCTGGTGGGTTTTTACCTTGCTCCTTCATCTGCTGTGTGTTTCTCTGTCTTCTCATTTTGTTTAACTTACTGTGTTTGGGGTCTCCTTTTCGCAGGCTGCATGTTCGTAGTTCCCTTTGTTTTTGGTGTCTGCCCCCAGTGGCTAAGGTTGGTTCAGTGGGTTGTGTAGGCTTCCTGGTAGAGGGGACTAGTGCCTGTGTTCTGCTGGATGAAGCTGGATCTTGTCTTTCTGGTGGGCAGGACCACGTTCTGTGGTGTGTTTTGGGGTGTCTGTGACCTTAGTATGATTTTACGCAGCCTCTCTGCTAATAGGTGTGGTTGTTTTCCTGTCTTGCTAGTTGTTTGGCATAGGGTGTCCAGCACTGGAGCTTGCTGGTCGTTGAGTGGAGCTGGGTCTTAGCGTTGAGATGGAGATCTCTGGGAGGGCTTTCGTCATTTCATGTTACGTGGAGCCGGGAGGTCTCTGGTGGACCAATATCCTGAACTTGGCTCTCGTACCTCAGAGGCACAGGCCTGACACCCGGCCAGAGCACCAAGACCCTGTCAGCCACATGGTTCTTTTGGGAAGTCTGAGGTCTCCTGCCAGCGTTCAGTAGGTGTTCTGTAGGAGTTTTTCCACATGTAGATGTATTTGTGGGGAGAAAGGTGATCTCCACGTCTTACTCCTCCGACATCTTGTAGGTGTCCTCTATACTTTTGAACATTATATTTTGTTTTTTTAAACATGACTACTGTCTGCTGTACAGATAAGAATTTAAGCAGAGATGAGCACTGAATTGCTACAAAATATCTCTACTTCCCATTAATGCAAGAGAAGAAATAAACACAAACAGAACTAGAGTAGAAATTGAAGCCATATGTATTGAAGGTCCTTCCGAAATGAAAACATTAGAATATATTAGTTAACAATAAATTTTTTCCCCTAGAATTTTGTAAGAATACAATTTGACAAATTCCAACTCATAACAAATTGAGAATTATTGATTTTACTTCCAGTATATTCTATATATGACCAAAATACTGAGTAATAAGCAGACAAATGAATAAAGGGCTTAAGAGAAATAGTTCCAGAAACTACTACTATTACTTGAAGGTCCTCTGTTCTCTGCCCTTATTTCTATACCCTATTCAAGGGCAGATATAATCACAGCTATGTTTAATATGTGGTCTTTTAAAGATTCAGTAATATTCACTTCTATTTAGACTTTAAATCAAACATTATAATTTTACATTAGTTTTAAAATGTATATTTATGTTCTTAACTAAGGAAAAACGTGAAAAGAAAGTTCACATGAATGCCCATGTACTAACAGTGGCTTATTTGAAAAGAATGTGTTTTCCTCAGCCATTAAACATCTTCTGAAATTAATGTTTAAACGAGAGCATACACTAAGCATACCACAATAATGTTTTTTAAAAAAGAAAATAAACACAAAAGAAACATTAGAACAGAGTTTTAAAATAATTCAGCTGAACTCCAAAACCAGAAAAATCAGGTATTTCATTATTTTACTACTCAGTGCCAAAGGACCAATATAATTTCAGTGACAAAGAAGCACTAAGTTAATCTAGATAACAAATGCAGAATCTTTATTGCAACCATTTCTTCAGTTCCCCAGAGATGATTACCTCCTATTATGTACAATAAGTTATTCACTTCTTCAAGTCTAAATTGCTCAAGAAAGTGTTTATCCTTTTCAGCAGTACTCCTATAGAATATCCCATTGTTCACCCAGATCACCTTTGAGATATCACAATGACATTTGAAAGCCATAATATTAGTAAGAAGATTAGAGATCACTTAGAGGTCTCTAAAACCTACCTACAATTCAGAGAATATACTTGAAGACAGTTGGCATGAATTAGCTACCGTGCATACAAACCCATCTGGTGGAAACCGAATAAACCATAATTAGCATAAAGTGAAAATAGATGCTACATTTCTCAAAAACATCTGTGGATATTTCCTCTCTGAATTCAAAGTTATGAATAAAGTGTCTTTATAGATAAATTACTTTAAATATTTCCAGTATTACCAACACTTATTCTATGGGTACGACCATCCAGTAACATGGATTTTTAAATTGCCTTTGATTACTTACTACATTCTTGCCTTTCCTTATATGCAATGATACATCTTCGATTTATACTGATTTCCTGGAAATTTTCTAAATATTTTAATACATATACTCTCAATATCCAGCCTTCCTTTTTCTCAGTTTTTTCCAGGTTAGTTTTGTTGTTGTTGTTAGTTGAAGTTTGTCAAAAGGATAGGTACAAAGAAATGCCCAACTTACCACATACAGAAAAATTACAGAGACAACCAAAGTTGATGAGGCATGATTTATATCCAAAGTATGACCAGAATATGTGCCTTGTCAAAACTGAAGCCTAACTTCATATTTTTCTAATTGTCCAAGTTCTTAATGATAAGATTTTAGAAATTTTTCTTGAACTACAGGAGAGAAAACAATATGAAGACATGGAGAGAGAGTTATAATATGGTCAAATTAATAAAGGTCCAAATATCACTTGTGAGAATGAATGTTTGGGTCAATGTTGACCATTCTTTTGGGAAAAATATCTTAGGAAATATATATTTTATGGAAAGAGTCTTTTTACACTCATAATCTTCCTCTTATATACTTATCATGGAGCCTCACATTCTTTATTTTTTATGAATGTGAGAAGGAAAAAAGAATCAGGGCAATGAAAAATTTTAAGGATAATCTGTTTTAGTTTTTATAAAGTTAAAAGTAAAACAAGAGTAGGAAAAATAACAAGGGACCCAATGAACATCACCTAGTTTGACTCTGTGCTGAGACATTTTTATGTATTAAAGTTAGCAATGGGTAAAACATTAAAAATAACCCAACTCCTTGCCCTGTGTACTATGACTTTGCTTTCTTTTTAAGTGTAAGATAGTTCAGTGAATTTAAAAATTAATTGCTATTATAATTTTTGCTTTTATATTTCTGCAAACAAGTTCTGGCTACTAGAAATAAAATTTTATTTAGTTTTCCTGAGTATGCCTAACATTGGCATAAAATTGTTTCCCTCATATCCAGTATGTTTTGAAACTGAAGATTTTTGAATGAAATGTTGCTGGATTAATCATGGTCCTTAAGTGTCCTAACAGAACTCTCAGTAATGATAAAAAACATGCTATTTCATCTAAAATTCAAAGTACCACACCTTTCTAATGCCCTTTTTCTGACTACTAAAATGTAAACCATTTACACGCTAAAACCAGAGCTTTGTTTCAACAGAAATTATCAAGAAAATTGTTCTGTTCTAATCCATCAAAATGCCATTCTCCTGGTAAATGAGTGGCAGTTCCTGCCAGATAATCCTACCACAATAGCATGTTGATTCTCAGGGTGTCCTACATAGCAATGCTCCTGGCATCTCTCTGACATAAATCAACAGCCCAGGTCTTGTCACATGAATAACAACTTTTAATACTTGATGTACAAAAATTTATATCTGGAAGAGAATATATTTATGTATGCAGAATACCATTCAAGACTGCTAATCCAGGACTTTTACCCTGCTGTTAAAAAAAGTTCCTTGTACTTGCCTTGCCTTCTATCTAGGAAACAAAACAAGTCTCTTAAAAATGAGCTCAAAAAAAAAAGAGTTCATTTTTGGGGAAAAAATGCCATGTTTACAGAAATAATAGTCATGTCTGGTTTTTAAAACAAGACAGTATATCTTGGAAAGATATGTTTTGAAAAGATCCTTTTGTATTGTTTTTGCTTGTGTCAAAGGAATGATTAGAGCCCCAGTAAATGGGAACCTCCCAGAGTAGGCTAAATAGAAGGCCAACAGCTCACATATGGCTTGCAGCTTGGGGGATTTCTCTCAATGTTCTGCCAGAGATGGGACTGCCCAAATGGTTTCTCGCGTAAGTCCTAAGTCATAAACTGCATCCTCCTAATCCAGCCATGCCAGAACTGGACCCAAGGGTATACAGAGTCTTGGCTGATGGGAAACAATGACTGCTTCCTAAGGAAGCCACAGCTGCTTTCCTGAGAGACACCCCAGATGTCTGAATTTTCCCGTACTTTCCATTTCTGACTACCTGTTCTGGCAACAGTTCCAACAAAGGGTGAGGCAGGCAGCAGGCACCCAGCTGTTTTCAATAAGCCTTGGCAATGTAGGTACTGATTACATAAACACTACAAACATTCAAAGAGCATATTTTCTAGCCTTTAAAGCTATAAAAAAGGTGTGAGCCTGTTCAAAAGCCCTACATCTCCTTTGCTCCAAATAGTGATAATGACGAAACTGATGATGAGGATAAAAATAATAATGGCTTTAATTATGAAAGCAAAGATTATTAAAGGAAACATGATAACATGAACTCCTAGGAAACAGCTCAATCTATACAGAGAAAATTGTAAAGATGTGAAATTTCCACATTACGGGGTCAATGTCCCTTTATGAAACAGCAAGGTCAAAATGTGTACTTAATTCACTTGATTTCTTATTTTTCCCACAACCCAGGCACAAAACAATCAGATGTTGCATTATCCATTTGCTTTACAGCACATTTTCCTTTTCATTCACATATATTCAAAAATACTGTTTTAAGCTTTTAATATATCTAAAATATCCTGTAAAGTATATTAATGAAATATTACATAAGGTCCTCTTTATATTAATATCAGGTCTAGAAACCTAGAGAAGATGTTGATTTACATTTTAATTAAGATGAATTTTCCTGGCTTAAAATTAGTAAGTATATATATATATATATATATATATCTCTCCACTCTTCGGATCTGAGAGTTGAAAACTGAAAGATTTAAGTAACTCACTCATGCCTATAGGTACATATACAGGTTTATTATTTTTTAATGTTTCTATATTTTACATATTAGATCAAAATATATTTGAACATTGTAAGAAGTGAGTTGGAGCTTCAGTAATCTATATTTCTAGGTGACTATTCAATTTTCTGTACAACAAAGTGATGTCCCTCTCCCAAAGAACAGAATTGAATTCAATTTTTTACCTTAAGATTCTCATTTATTTTTATCTCAATAATTCACAAAAAATGATCTTTGGCCAGGTCAATTCTCTTCAATATATCTATTATTTTTGCCGTAATTTTCTTTCTTCCAAGACCCAGTATATATTCTTTGATATGGATTTTAAATTAGACTCTTTCAAAGAACAAATGCTACTGAATAAAAGCAGCAGAGGGAATGTTTTTCAAATTGTTCTAGAAAAATAGTTTTGGACAAAGTGATCAATTGCTAATCCAAAAATTAAGCTACTGACAGGAAATCTGAATATCATTGGTAAATTAGTGAAGGCTAAGAATGATAAACCACATACACATTACAATTAACTTGGGAGATAAAGTGACCTTAGTCAAATCAGAAGAACTCTGGAAAAGGAATAAGAAGATTAGGTTGTCCCAACTCAACACAAATTATTTTACCTCAGAGATTACTTAGAATTTCAGTTCCTGCCTCTATAAAATTGGAATAATAGTGTCTCTAATTTTCACAAGATTATGGTGAATATGGATTCAATTTTTTAAATTGTAAAGCTTTATAAAGATATAAGATAGATTACTAAAGTGTGTTAATTTTTGTGCTAAAAAGATTCAATAAATTAAAAGTGAAAACAGAGTGACAGATAAGGAGACAAAAATTATAAGTAGAATTTGGAACATGTGAGATTTTATAAATGCCAGCTCTGTGTCATGGATGGTCATAGTTAAAATGATGCTTTTAAAACTGTGAATATATAATTATTGCTGGGAAAACATAATTCTCCTACAAAGTAGAGTAGGATTTTAGTGGGTAAGTACAATTATAGATTGATCATTGTTTGGAGAATTGATAGTTCCATTATGTATCTCATCCTGTAAGAACATGGGAGAGTTTGATGTTCCTGATGAGTTTTCACCACGCCAGCCTTCTGAACTGTATCTTTTAGTGTCCTAAAGTGTCCTTTTTAACTCCTTATTTATGACAGAAGTATGGAAAAAGTAATAATTTCTAATGGTCCTCTGTTTTGATCTCTCATGTTACATTAAATTTCCTTTTCATACCTAAAATTGTTAAAACAATTGTTTTTTACACAGATGCTACTGCAGGGGGATCCTGGGTAATATAATGGAAAATATTTTTCTCAAAAATTCTACAGTAAATAAATAATTCCTAGTGGTGGTGTTTCTTGAAATATATATTTTTAGAAAAATGTAAAAAGATTATTTATTTAGTGCTAGGTGTGGTGTCCATAGGAAAAAATAGCATGGCTACTAGTTCAAAGGTGAATGTATGCATAAAAAATTACATTGAATCAGTCCCCATTGGGTTGTATCCACTACATGAATATTTATCACTCTTGTTTTATGCCAGGCATTTCACTGCTGACAGAACTCACTGGTGAGCAATATAGTCCCTGAATTCATTCATAGAACTTAGACCTATAAAGTTTTTCATGAACATATCTATTAAAGGTTGATTTTATATATATATATATATATTTCTAAATCTTCAGGTCAAATTATCTTCACAATATTGAGGTTAAATACAAAATAAAAATGTTTTACTAAAAAGAGGTCAATCACAGAACTATGTTAAAGTCCATTCATTGAACAAGTTATTTAATGCCACTCTGCCTCAGTACCTTCACCTGAAAAATGCAGACGATCTTACAAGGGTTGTTGGAATAATTAAATTAAAATAATGTTAGTATTACATTATTACAGGGTTTCATACATGCAAGTGCTCAACAAATGTCACTAGTTTAGTTGATGCTACTGATTTGTTATTGTCACTATTGATATTAGGTCCACTTCTACAGCAGTATTTTCTAAACTTTGTTTGAAAATACATCATGGCAGTTATTGCCCCCATTATATTTAACTTTACAATTTTTTCACTTTAAATTATTATTTGTATATTCTAAGACATATAAAAAGAGATTTCTTTTCAAAGAAAGATGGGATAAAACGACTATAAATAGAAATTCTAATATTTACTTCTTTCCTTCCAGTGGATCCTCTCATCCATCACTTTCAAAAACCACAATCACAAGGATAAAGAAGTCTTCAAAATCCTAAATTTGGTGCCTTGGGAAAAACACTGGCTGAGAGCCCTAAAACCTGGTTTCTTGTGCTTTCTTTCATAAAATGGTTGAGTCATTTTATTTTCTCAGGATGTCAGTTTCTTTAGTTTCTTTTTCTGTTCAATGACAGAATAGAAATAGAACAATCTCTAAAGCCAATTCTCTGTTCTATTATCTGAAAAGTAAGCAAATTGGCCAAGACAATATCACAATGGTAGAAAATTCCCAGGATAGTTCCCCCAAATAATTAAATGTGTAATAAAAAGAACACATCAGAAATGCTTCATCTTGCCCACAATACTACCACAATAAGGTAATTGAAATAACAGAGGAAATGACAGGGAAAAAGACTTTAAAAAATCATTCTCTACACATGTGGAATATGTGAAGAGACTGGCAAAGGATGGGAAAAATGATTTCCAAATTGTCCAGTTTTAAATATCAAGATCCCTAATCGTCTCCCAGGACATAAGCTGACTTTCTGGCACTCTGTTGCCTGAAATTTAGAAACTTAAGGTTCATCTTTGAAAAAATAACTTAGTGGACATCATCAAAAAGGTACAGAGAAGTAGCCACAGCGTGATTCTTAGAAAAATTTGCAGCAGCATATACTGAAATAAAAACAAGTAATGGACAATTTTGATAGTTAGTGGTAAATAATGATGAGTTTTAAGGACAACAGAAATTTCAGAGTTAAATAACTTACCTGCTTAAGTTTAAAGTTTAAGAAATACAGTTATACTTCAATAAAGCTGGGGTAGGGGAAGAAATAAAGTTTGGTCATTAATGTATTGGCTAGGTCAAGTTATAAAATGAAATCTTCAAAACTTTTAGTTTTTATCTAGTCCATAATTCATTGTCAATTGTTTCTCTCTCCAGTGCGAGAGAAAGAAGAGAAGGGGTGGGGGAGAGGGATTATTACTTGGATCCTTAAAAACAATATTATAAAAAATCTGGGGGAAACTAACCAACATAAGATATTGAATAAAGGGATAATTATATTTTAGTACAGTATGAGTTTTCAGAAAGCATTTTTGTAGCTGTAAATGTGTTTATAATTACGCCAAAAGTATATTTTATGGATTCTGGGGAAATGTGTTAATAATTTTCATAAATAAGTAAAGGCAAGTGGAACCTCCTTGGTTAGCTTCTGAAGTTAGCACATACAACAAAAGTTGTCCAGAGTTAAAATTACCCTAGAAAATCCCTTAAATAACCCCTATAGTATAATGGTTTGTGTACACAAACCCTTTATGGTAATTCCTTCACACACTCAAGTTTGAGAACCCTTGTGCTATACTGAAGAGAACAATCAAAGGAAAGTATGTAGATGTCTGATAATTTAAACCAATCTTGCCTTTTGGTTAAGTGACAAAACTTAGCAGGAAAAAAAAAGAAAGAAAAAAAAAGAAGGAAGGAAGGAAGGAAGGAAGTAAATGGATAATGAGCTCTGAATTGTTTCTGGTTAACTGCAAGGTTTACTTCTTTTTATTTTTAATATTGAGCCTCTGTTACTCTAGTACTACATGTTAGATGAATGTGTTTGCTTTTGTGAAGGTCAAACAAGATATTAGAGTGCATCTTGGAGTTAGCAGTAAGTTCCAAATTCTGAGAGTAGCTTAAATGCACGTATGATGTTATTCCACTTTACCTTAATATGCAGGAGAATATTTAGCTTGACTTCTTTGCCATAAAAAATTTTGTTTTGAAATGTTTTAACTGACCTCAGCTTTTGGTTTCCATTGCTATTTCTAACTGCATCTTTGACAGCAGTGATCCTTTAAGACCTATGTAGGCAGAAGTTTTATTTCAAACATTCAAGTGAATAAATCCAATTCAAATTCTGTCACAACAAATATGATGTATCAGGACTCTCTGTTATAAGTAAACTAATTTTAGATTTGAATATTATCTTTTTTTTTTTACTTAATTATGACCTTCTGCAATAAACCAGTCCATCACAGAGTATTTAGTACAGGGATTCCCCTTGTTATAAAGCAGGAGTTAAACAGAGAAAATTACAGAAACCTGGAATGAGATGACTATCATGACCCTTGAAAATTTCACCAATTTCACCAGGATGAATATTGACTGAAGTGCCTTATAACTGACAATTTTTCTATGCTCTTATCAGAAGAAAGCACACATATTCAGAAATGTTACTTTTCTTTTTCTTTTTTTCCCCCCTCTTTATTTTTTTCCTTTGCTGTGGTGAAGTGAGTTACAAGCTCCCACAAGACCTGAAGCCTCAACACAGCTTGGGTTGTGGACTGGATTTCTCCCACATGAGTTTGGTGGCCGGGTCAGTCGGAATGATATTAGTACATTTAATTTTCAAAACACACACAGTGGAACAGATGTGTTTTATAGGGACTGCAAAATGAAGTTCAGAAATAAGGGGGCCTGGATAATGTTCTGGTACAATATGGTTAGAGATCACTGTATGAAACTAATTCCTGCTGATAGTCATAACTTGTCTCTGTGAAAACTGGTTTATAATATTTGTGTATAGCACTATGGAGAATATCAAAGCTACCAAGATTTGAAACAGTGCAGCAGGAGCTCCAGAACTTTATGTAAATTAACCCCACAACATGGAACACATTAACTTGAGGGTTTCAGGAATTTGGAACTCAGAATGCCTGGGATGTGGGTTTAATTGAAACGTGGTATTATGACAATCAGTTTTTCTCTGGAGACAGAATTTTTTAAGGTGCATGCAAACGTATAATTGAGCATTGACATATTACATCATAGTGATACATTTTAAACAACCCGTATCTGCTTCACAATATTTATTTCACTGAAATACCACTGGATATTTAAAGATTCCTCCTTTTGAGTCCAGCCATCTGAAGAAATGAACAGTACACTGAGGTGAGCCAGTCAACTCTCAGATGGGGTCAGGCCTCAAAGGCTCACACATACACAAAGCACTTCTTCTGGAAAAAATGTTTCTGGGTTTTCAACATAAATCAGGGTCAACACATAATACAATCATACTCTAGTACATTTAAAAGCTGGAAAATAGTCTAACTAGGACAGGGATGCTTCCAGCAAGCCTTCAGGCCAAATAGCAATCAGAGAATTCATGGCTTTGTGCTCAAACCCCATCTCTGTTCAAGTCCATGAAGGGGTTGCCTGTTCTCATGGGGAAATTTTAAATGGGAGTTAGAAAACTGCACTTTCTCCATGGTTATGATTTTACAGGATTTCTTTTTCTTTTTCTTTTCCTTTTCTTTTTTCCTTTCCTTCTCATTTCTTTTCTCTTTTTTTCAACTGTAGCCACAAATGTACCAATATACTTGTGAGTAAGACTAAATTCCAGGAGCCTTGATTTTCACACCATAACAATTAATTTAAATTTTTATGGTAAAGGAATAAGTCAAATCTTCTGAGTGAAATTCTATATGAATTACTTATAAATAGTAATAAGATTAAATAAAAATATAAAATTTTCTAATTGTACAAAGTCTAACAATATAAAAAATCCTATTTGGTCAAATTGCATATTAGATTCAAAATATGCCTGATAAAATTAAGTATGTTATTGTTTAGGTTCTTTTTATATAAAACATAAAGCATAAAACTAAGAGTTATTTATTGCATGGCAGAGGTGGAAGCTCCAGGATCGACAGACTAACACAAATCTATTGAGCATGCACTATATTCCTAGATATGTACTAAAACTAAAGTGATAGAGAAATAGTATAAAACAATACTATATTTATAATACACATTATCAAAGGGGCTGGGCCTTTCAGTAAAGTGACATATTACACAGATACAGAACCCTCTTCTACTACAAGTACATTGAAATGTTACATAAATGCAACCTTTGAAAACCTAATATATACCTTATCTCAAAAGAAAGAAAGGGAATGCTAGATGCTGGGGAAAAGAGCAGGAACGGGAGGGAAGACAAAGCTGGAACTGGAGTTTTAATGCTCGATAGAGCCATGAAATGTGGTCTTGGATCTTTAAGTGTTGTGATGCCAGAGATGGTCATTCTACATTATGCCCAATCCATGAAAAGATACTAGGAAACAAACACTGGCCCAGAGAGGCTGCAAGGAAGCTTTCAGTTCACCCTATGCTACAAATGGGAAAAAAATCAAAGTGTTGCATGAGATATTGAACAGCCAACATTTGTTCTAGAAGTGAGGGTAGTTCAGATATCCAAAGATGCTAAACTAACATAAAAATGGGTCAGTAATGTGAAATTGCTGGTGGCCCAAAAGAAATAAATATTAAATCATAAAGATGCTATCACATGCCAAGGCACATGAGAAGCCCAGGGATATAAAAATCCCAAATGAGAATGAGCTTATAGTAAAAATGTAAGTATACAGACATCCATACACTCACACACATTTATAAAAGCAAACCAAAAACATCCTGAGGGAGATTCTAACAGATAGAAGAAATGGAGAATTTATACCATGAATGTAAGAACTAAATCATTTGGAAAGATAGAATAAAGTAAGAATTTTCTTTATATTTTAAAGGGATAAAAATAGTAGAAATAATGAGGAACAAACAAGCGACTAAGAAAAAACAGGAGATAAATTTAAACATAAACCAAATAAAAACATCTCAAAACAAATATAGTTATTAAAATTAAAAATCCAATGTGCTGGTGAAAAAGTTTATTATACACAGAACAATATAAAATTAGGAAACTAGAAGATAGAAATGCTAAAGAGAGAGTTATAGAAACAAAAATATGAAAAAGAGTTGGAGACATGGAAGTTACATGTGTCTAACATGTGTCTAATTAGATACATGTGTCTAATTAGAATCTAACACATGTTAGAATCACTTATATGTGGAACCTAAAGAAAAATAGAGTAGAAAAGTGGTTGCCAGTGGTTGGTGGGGTAGAGAATGAAGAAATAAGGAGATGTTGGTAAAAGGGTACAAACTTTCAGTTATAAGATGAATAAGGTTTGAGGATCTAATGCTTAACATGGTGACTATAGTTGATAACTATATAACTATAGATATATACCATATAACACTGTATCGTATAAATGAAATTTGCTAATAGAGTAGAACTTAACTCTCCATGGTGATGGATGTGGTAATGAATTTGATGGGGAATTCTCTCACAATGTATATATACAGCAAATCTTTATGTGTACACTTTACATATCTTACAGTGTTATTTGTCAATATACCTCAATACAGCTGGAAAAAAATAAATTTAAAATTTTAACTCTGATTAAATTTAGTGTTAAATCATGGGTATTTTTAATTGATTTGCTTAATTTTTCCATAGTTTGAAAAAAATTGTAGTTTAAAAGTATTTTTAGGGCTTCCCTGGTGGCACAGTGGTTAAGAATCCGCCTGCCAACGCAGGGGACACAGGTTTGTGCCCTGGTCCAGGAAGATCCCACATGCTGTAGAGCAACTAAGCCCATGCACCACAACTACTGAGCCTGTGCTCTAGAGCCTGCGAGCCACAACTACTGAGCCCACGCGCTGCAACTACTGAAGCCCGCGCGCCTAGAGCCCGTGCTCTGTGACAAGAGAAGCCACTTCAATGAGAAGCCCACGCACCGCAACGAAGAGCAGTCTGCCCTCGCCGCAACTAGAAGAAAGCCCGCGCGCAGCAACAAGACCCAACGCCGCCAAAAAAAAAAAAAAAAAAGTATTTTTAATGAAAAAGAGGGAGTTAATGAGACCTGTGAAGGTTCAGGACACCGTCAAGGTAGAAATGGTATTCCCCTGGGCCTGAGCAGTGGACTGGACTTGGGGTGGAGAGAAGGAGAAGTAACACAAATGAAGCAAGGAGTCCACGGTCACCCTTGTTGGCCTGACTCTCTTTGAACATATTTGAGAGTAAAAGAAAATTTGAAAAAGAAGTCTTTCTATGGGGGCTATTCAAAACCACACTGAAGAATGGGTATCTCACTGGATGATTTTGTAGGAGAATACCATTACAGAAGTATAAAATATGTGAGATAGATTGAGCAGGAGATCATTCAAATCAGGAAAATCTGGCATATTCATGTGTAGTAAGAGAAAGATTCATAGGTTTATTAATTTATTGCTCAAATTTGTTTTACCTCCATGCATGAATTATCTGTACAATACTCAACAACATTCATCAGGCTATTTCTACTCGTCTGAGATTTGTATTGGAATAGATAATACAGATCACTGAACCGACAGTGACAATACAGGGTGCTGTGTGTAGCAGGGCCACACAACACAGTCTGGGAGATCAAGGCAAGTGTCTTGGAAGAATGAAGTGCCTGGAATACATTATTTCCTCAACTACATCTTTATGAAAGAGTGATTGCATGGTTAAACAAATGATATTTAAACATTAGGGATAAAGGGGAGTTTGCTAGTGGAAAAAAGAATGGAAAATTTGGGGGCTAGAGACAAATAACCAGGGAGAAAAATAGAGCACACGCTGGAAGAATTAAGAGACGTTCGGAACGGTCTACCCCCAAAAGCACAGGAAAAAAGTAGAGAGAGATAAGGTTTGCTTAAGACAAGGCAGGCAACTGAGGGATTTTCATCACAAAGTGATATGATTAATTTTGTTCTGCAGCACCTGGCTGTGGTGTGAAGGGCGGTGACTGGTACACTGGGGGAGAGACCTGTTAGGATGCAGTCTCCGTAAGCTGATGATGACAGGGGCCAGAACGAGGATAGTTTTGGGCGTGGGGATAGAGAGAAAAAGATGGATTTAAAGGATTTTAAATTTATAGGGGATTTACCCATGAGAGTGAATGAGTTCCCCCAAGAAATATATACATAAGAAAATATTTTTATACTCTCCTGATAATCCCGTAGCATATTTTCAGAAAAACCAGACAGCTTATTACTTGTTTCCTAAACGCACCCCAGTTCTTTCCTGTTGTACTGCTCTCCTCATGCTCACTCCCTCTACTTCTCTTTTCCTCCAATCCCATTTCTTTAAATCCCACCCATCCTTCAAGGTGGGCTTCAATGTTACCTCCTTCATGGAATATTCTATGATCTCAGTTCTCAAAAATATAGAATCTCTACCTCCTCTAAACCTCCAGATTTCCCGCCTTTATTTCTTTTATTGCATTTACTACATATCGCCTGCAGTGATGGCTACTGAATATCTTATACACCTCCCCAACTGTGCTTTAAGGCCAGGAAAAATATCCAATTCGTTTCCCTCTAAAGCATTTGACGTATTGTCTTATACATACCAAAGTCAGTTTTTACATGTAATACATTACAGTGTATGTAAAAATAGTACATTGTATCAATCCAGAAATGTTTCTTTAAGTATGGATTTGCAAGTTATTTCAATAGAAAATTAACCTCATTTTAAAACTAAGTTTTAGAACTGATTGTAAAACCAAGTCTAGAACTGGCTATTAATTGATGTCAATACATGCTTATTATTATTATTAACATCATCATATATGATTCTTAACATCTGTCCCTTAAAATAAATAACATTAATCTAATTTTAAATAAAGTATGTGTCCAAAGTGATATGTAGGCTTATAATGATGTTATTTTCGGTAATAATATTCATAAATCTTATAAAACCATGAAAATCATAGAAGCATTCAATAAATTTGAGAGAATAGGAAAAATAAAATCAAGATATTAGAATTTTTAACAATTTGGTTTCCTTTTACACCCCCCAAAGATTAGAAGGAGAGAGAGAAGCAAATGGGATCAACTTATTTAAAATTTTTCTGAATCAGTGTGCCTCCTTGGTACTGGGCCAATAGAAAATGTAGAAGAATAATTTGGCCCCTATTTGGCTTCTGGATATTGAGGACATGTGTGTCGGATCAGAGCTACAGGGTGATTTCCGTGACTCTATTCCAACCCTTCTGGAAGTAAAGTCCATCTGACAGTTTCTTGAGCCTGAGCTCAGCTTTTGTTAAGTCATCTATCAAAACTTTGGAATCTGGCTGATAAGGCTGAATGCTGCAGAGGTGCCTTTCATGAACTAACAACTTTACCTACATCATAATAAAGAGAGGGAAAAAAATGACATGATTAAAAAAAAGATCCTCCTTGTCTTTCTCTTTGAATTCTTTATTTCCCTCTCTGAGACAAAGGGCAATAGTAGCAAACATATGCATAATTCTCTTTTCCCCTAAAAAATCAAATACAGTCTTGATTTCTTAGCAGTCAACTTTGATATTTTTTCACCTTACTGAAGGGTTGGATATACTACTTTGCCTTTGTTGCAGACATACTGGAAGTAAATTATGGAATTCCTTTTAAAGAGAGAATAAACATACGGGAGTCCTTTAAAAAAAATATTGTGCAGTTCGATGTTAAACATGCCATCCATAAAGTTAAATTTAAGCATTTGCTTCCTTCAAGGAATAGCCACTTGCTCTCCTCCTGGAGAAAAACTCAACAGAAGGAACATAGTTTTACCTCTTTTCCAGTATCTAACAATTATCAGGTGATTACTAGACACATGTTGTACAGTTTCACCAATTTCATAACAATTTCTGTCAATTTAAAAGTCAAAGATTCTTAATATTTATATAGCATGACCCTCTTTACCTTCAAATTTTCTCAAAATTTACAAAGAAGAAATAGCTTAAATAATTATTTTATGATTAGATATTGCATTTGGAGAATAAAACCTCTAATCTTCCCTGTAGTTGCTCTTTGAGGCATTTTGGTCTGAAATGCTACCTTTGCCTACGGCCATACCACCCTGAATGCGCCTGATCTCGTCTGAAATGCTACCTTTGGAGGAGAAGGTAGGATGTAAGCTTCAAATTGGTCCACTTTGCTATGGTTTAATCACTCCACTAAGGCATTTTGAAAAGAATAGCGTTACTATTATGAATCCAATATATTCTGGGAGGTATCTGATAACAATATTTTTGGTCTAGGTAAATAGAATACTGAGGTTACTCAAGATCTGATGATCAGTTTAATTAACTAGTTTACAAATATTTGAAATGTAGCCTTAAATTTTGATTTTGGAAATCATAATGAAGTGAGACTCAGCCTGATTAACAGCAAACTTAGACAAAAGGCTCAAAATATTTTTAAAGTAAAACAGAGAAAAAGAAAGAAAATGCGTGAGAGAGAGAGAGAGAGAGAGAGAGAGAGAGAGAGGATATGAACGAATGGAGATTTGGTGATTTTTAACATTCACCTAAATAGTCCCTTAAAGGCAAAACTTTTTTCTGTGTTAGCCCCCTTTTGCAACTTACTTGACTAATGATTAGAAATGTTCAGTAATTACTAGCAACCCTACTTGGTTATAGAGAAAATTGTTGCATCTACTAACTTATCCTCTAATTTGTTAAATAAATGATCAATTTCCCCCACCTTCTTATTATGAAAATTTTAAACCTACAAAAAATGGAAAAAGAATAGTACCACAAATACCTCTATAATCTTTACATCTTTCACATATATATTATAGTTGGCCATAGGTGTTTTCTCTCCTATCGATCCTTCTCCCTCTTTCTAAACATTTTTTTACCATTTGAAATTGGAAATAACAAGAAATTTTACGCCTATATGCTTTAGTATTTGTTTCCTAAGAACAAGGACTTTGCCCTACATAATTACAAAACTATCACCACATACAAAGAATTTAATATTGATAAAATGATTACAGTATAGATTCATATTTCTGCAAATGTCTCAAAATATGCATGTGTGTACCTATGCATGTACATGGGCTCATGTGAATCCCAGATACACTCAAAAAATCAAGCATTGCATTTGGTTAAATTTTATATTTAATTCAAACACCAACACCACTTTAAGATCTTATGGGCATAGGTGAGGCATAATAGTTGGAATCCAATAGCTTTGCAAACTTTAAATGAATGACCAAAATTTAAAGAAATTACTGAAATCCAGTTTCTGCCAAAATCTAAAAGATGTGAAGAAAATTCAAAATGGCACAGTAATTGGTATTTCTAATTTGATCATTATTCCTGTTCAATTTAGTATTGATACTAAGGGTTACTAGAAATGGTATTATCTGATATCCAAGATGAAATTAGCAGATGAAAATTTTGACAAAACTATAGTTGCAGTGATATCATTATATTGAAATTCTCCATCACATTTTCAAGTAGAAATGACTACCTGCTTTTCTTTTAAAAAGATAATTTTCAGGAAAAAAAGTGAATCTCATCTAGGTATATGAATGAACGTTTGTTAGGGGTTGAACTCAGGCAGATTTTATAACTGGGTCAAAAGAGAATATTAAGAACAGGCACTTTTACAAAATATTAAAATGAATGCAATAGGATGTAAAATTGATTTCTGTCATGTGAAAGAGGGAGCTAGACAGGAAAGAATTTACATGTCTACAGATAAGAGCTATTTTTACCTTGCTATGAGTTATCTATAATTTATAGAGTTGTAAAATAGCTTCCCTAGAATAAGAATCTGATACCTGAAAAGGCCTTTTCCAGGAGTCTAGATAATGTGTAGTTTTTACTTAAACACACATTTTTCCCTATATCTTTTCTAATTCCTGCCCTCAGCTATTTAAAATTTGTTATAATGACGACTACATTTAACTACAGATGACAGCAATGTTATGGCATTTGAATTCTTGAGATCTGTATGATTAATTTAATCCTGACAAATACATTATGAATATGCAAACAAGCAAACATTTTTTTATCAGCAGCTTTATTGGGAAATGTGCTAAAAATATGTGCTCCAAGCAAACTTGGCTGGAGAATCATACCTTCATTGTCAAATAACTGTTATTTGAAGTATTCTTTTAATGAACCTTTGATATATAACATTTATTTACAATGATGTGTGTCAGGATTATTACATATGGGTAGTAAGAATGAAACAGATCTAGAAGTCAGAGAGCCACTATTTGTAAGGAGGTATGATATTCCTCCCTATACTCCAGGCTTCCAAAGAGTTCTAGAATAGGAGTATAATAAAAGGTAAAAGGATTTCACAGAGCCACACTGTTCTTTGGAACTATACACTGTGGTCAAATCTTTGACCTCTAACTGTCTTATATACCTTCCTCATCACCCAATGCCCCTGGAACTCTATGCTTGAAATTTCTCTTCTGCTGTTTGCCTGAGCACTGCTTTCCTACTCTAACTCTAAGAGGTTAGATAGGACTGTCCATAGGAAATATGACACAATGGTTGGCTCACGAAGAGGATCAAAGCAGTTAGCAAATTTGGCGATATCAGTAACAGGGTCCAATTATATCTTCAAAAGTCTTAAAAATTATTTTGCTTCATATTACACATCTAGTAATACTGGAAGGGTTTTAAACGTTTAATTTTTGTTTAATAAAAATATACACACATTGTCGAAATATTGGAAATAGGAATATTATAAAAAACAAAAATAAAGATCCTAATTCAGTGGTGGGGGTAGTTTGGGAAGACATTATTAACAATTGGTATAATTCCTTCAATTTTTTTCTTTATATTTCTCTTTTATTCATTGCATGTTAAAATCATACTAAATATTTTGATATATTTTCAATTTAACACATGTGAACATTTTTCTTTGTGATTACATATTCTTCAAAAATAAGATTCTCAAGAATTATGTAGTGTTTCACTGCATAAATGCTCACGATTTTATTCATTCCCTAAAACTGCATATTCCATATGCTCCTAATAATTTACTTCTATACATAGTAAGGTGATGGTAATCTCTATATGACAACCTTTCAGCCAATCTTTGTATTTTCTTATGACATGTTTCTGTGGTTGGAATTACTACAAAAGACCACAAATATTTTAAATTTCTCCATACCTATTGCCAAAGCTCCCAGTAAAATTGTGTGAAAATTTATAATACAACTAGAAGTATAAAAGTATGCACATCTCATTACACTCACACCAAACTTAGTATGATCTGTTTTAAAAAATACATGTTAATCTGAGGGATGAAAAAGGCAACCTAATGGTTTTTGTTGAGTTTTTTTTTTTTTTTTTTTTTGATGATTGCTAAGGTTATTCAGCCTCTATTGGAATTATTACTCATCTAGCTCTCAATTAAAAAATCAACATATTCATCCCTAAGGTCATTTATTGTTCATATAAGTAAATAAATATGTCTTGGTTTATGAAATATTCAGGAAAGACAAGCACAGACATAGTAAATATTTTAAAGCATCTTCTTAATTATTTGAGTACTGATTAAACTGATTGATCCAAATTATGATATTCATTCTGTGAAACTTGGCTTTTTCTTGACAGTTTTTTTCTACAGTTCTCCTCTTACCTGGGCATCTAGGCACCGAGCCCACTATCTGAACTGATAGTACTTTTTCAGTAAATATTTACTGAGTGAATGAACAGGACAAGTCAGCCCCTACTGTGATAGACATTTTCTCATTGCATATTTCATAGGTATAAATGTGACCCAAGTTTGTCCTGGCTTTATTTGCCTCCATCCTATTCATCCTCTGCCCTAATAAAAACCAGCCCTTCTCACATCAGGTTTTATTCACTAAAATCTTATCAAACCTGGGTCTGGAGGGTATCCAAAAAGCGGAACTTTGAGCTCGATGTTACCTCTTCATAACATCTGATAATGCACTCTTTATTTCAAATATCACTGGTCTAGATCTGTATCTAAAGTCAGACTGGCAGCCAAGGAGATGATCTGCACTAAAAGAAACCAGTTTGCTCTTTGTTTACAGGGATTCTATATTGTTTAGCCATTGTCAGACATGACCTTAGAAAAGTCAGTTATGCTGTGAGATGGCAATTATCTTCCGACTCGAATTCTGACAAGGATATTCTGAATTGATTTCTAATGAGAAAACAGTAGATATAAAATTAATCACAACAATCTTCTATAGGTCCTACATTAACAAATAGTCCTTGATGTTCCAGTCTATTACTTAGCTCATTGAGCCATGTTACATTTTATTTTTTTTCCTTTTATTTATTTATATATATATATTTTATTTTACATTGGAGCATAGTTGATTAACAATGTTTTATTAGTTTCAGGTGTACAGCAAAGTGATTCAGTTATACATATACATGTATCCATCCTTTTTCAAATTCTTTTCCCATTTAGGTTGTTACAGAGTATTGAGCAGAGTTCCCTGTGCTATAACAGTAGGTCTTGTTGGTTCTCTATTTTAAATATAGCAGTATGTACATGCTACATTTTTAGAGAATAGAAATATAGGGTCAGAATTTCTGTTTTGGTAGAGCTGGCTTTTGAGAAAAAAAAAAATTCTCTCTGCATAGCACCTTTACTTTATTATTAGCCCTGGAGAAAATAGCCCTGGATAATGTCAGCTTGCTCACTGACCCATAGCGAATCATTTTGGCACATAACGGCACACTAAATTACTCTCAAACCTTAATTTCCAACTATTTTTAGGGCAAAAACATTGGATGCTAATCTTACAGATATAACTTATTATCAGAGTCACCTTCTGAAGAGTTTCACATCCATGAAAAATAATCCAAAAGAAGACATCATTATAAAATCAATAAAAGGAAAAACCAAGAAATGCCTTTTTCAGACTGTATCTCCAATAAATTATCATCTCGTAGAAGAAAGGCAAGGACCTTTAATTATAATTAGGGAAGAATGCTGAATTATTACTTGAGTAATTACCTGAAAAATCCAGAGAAATGTGAAAACCGTGCCTTATCTTCATCTTTTCCCCTAGAACCAGCTTACCCCTATTTTTATCCATTTCTCCTATTGTTTTAAATAAAACTTGTGTTTCTTTCCATATTGTTTCTTTCCACATTGTTTCTTTCCACAGGAAATTAAAGTCTATACTTTTCCAACAAGCAACACAACAAGTCTCTACTTTGGTGGGCAAGTGATAAAATATATCTTAAATTAGCAGGTAGCTTGAGGCACATGTGGCCAAAACATGAGTTGAAGGTGCTCCAATGTTGACAAAACATACTTCATGGAGGGCGTGGAAAATCCCAAAAGATCCACAGAGCTCAAGGAAAGGTAATTAAAACCAACTCTGCAGGTTATAAAACTGGAAAGGGGTTTAAAGGGAGGCTGAGTACCAGGAAAGAGAGGCACAGTGTAGGAGAGGCAAAGAAAGATTGAGGAAAAAAGGCTGGAGGAGAGTTGTGAAAGGGTCAAGTAAAAGAGCCAAGAGGCACAATTCAAAATATTAAGAGTTAGGCAGAAGGACATATTGGAGATGCATGCAGAGAAGTGAAAGAGTAAGTCACTAAGAGAAAAAGAAGAAGGAAAGACAATAACTAAAGGAAAATAAGTACAAGATACCAAGAGATACAAATGATCATTAAAAAGCTATCTGGCATTCATTCATGTTTTGCCATAGCAATTATCTGCCAAAGCTGAAATTACAGTATTCCTCTGTGATTCGCCTTAATAGACTCAGCCAGGTGCATTATCTGCAAGCATTCTCATTCAGGAGAAAAATTAGCCAATCATCAATCTGGATGTGAATTTAAGGGACAAGAATAAGTGAAAGCTCTCCAAATGATATTTATGCAGTGGGCCAATCAAAATTGCATAAATTACTGAATTCAATTGCCAGGAAAAGGGGTTAAATTTAATACAGCTAGACAGCTGAGCAGCTGCTTTCATGATTTAAATAAAAACAAGCTGAAACCCATGCTGTCAGCTCAGTGATATATGACTTGTAATGGGATGTTTCCAACCTTCACTTCCATATGACCCCCTCCACTTTAGGTAATGCTCCTTGCCTCCAGTGCAACCAACTTTTCAGAAAAACATCTGGGTCCCATTCCTGCTCTGTTAGCTACAATGCTGCCTCCTACAAACATAAATGATTCATTGGACAACACCCTTCACTTCAGGATCAAATTCGGGAGTTTCACTGATAATTTTATCATGTTTACAACCAGAGATACTGTACACGAACAAGGCACACATTTGATCCACAAAATTCCTTCACATGGTGTTCATACTAGTATAGATTGTATGTATAAAATGAGAGGTGAATTTTAGTGGTTGAAATTAGAAAAACAAAGAAAGGCTATCCCCAACAGAATGGAGTTTTTGTCTTGCTACTGCCCTACTCCCTTATATTAGAAACTTCTCTTCATCTACACATTCCCCCTATCCTTCCAAAAAATAAAGGGAAGGGAAGAAGAAAAGACAAACATCCCTCTGAAAAGTGGGCCCAGCACAGGGAAAAGAAAGATGAAGACTTTGCCAATTACACAGAACTTTCACTCAGGTCAAGGTCAAATCAAGAAGAATTTATCCTACTATAAGAATAAAAATGCCAGAAATGACAATGATTATGGAAAAATGAAAAATCATATATATAAAATACTCATGATTTGAACCAGGACATTTTGTGTCTTGCAAAGCAAACCATGAAGCTCACACTTTCTATGAAGATATTCATTACTGTAGAAACCAAAACACGGTAGATGCTATCCCGAAAGGGAATCTGAAATAGTCACTTGATACTTTAAGACTGTGCCTCCAATAACCGATTTGCAAGTTGTAACCATCGTTAAAAACAAACCATATTTCCCATTTTTAATTCATGAAACCCAAATTAATATTATAATGTATACAATTTACATTAATTTCTCATTTTAATACAGCAAGTGTCTACATATAGGCACATACAAAATTTTAAGCCGGACTTTCTAAAGTGATTACTTTCCCCATTAAAAGTCAACAAAAAGGAGAAAGAGGAGGAGCGGGAGGAGGAGGAGGAGGGAGAGAGAGGATGGAATAGAGCAGCAGCAAAACCAGTGGCTTACTGGGGCTGACTGCAGAAATTTGTGAGAATTTTGTTTCAGGAAAGAAGAAAAAAAGCAGTAATAGCTAAAGTAGTAGTTTTTTTGTTTTTGTTTTTGTTTTTCCTCCTTGCAAAAGAATACAAAGGTTCTTACATTTCCTCCTTACAGTTATAAGGAGGTACTTATAAAAGTACTCTGAAATTTAAAGGTCAAAAAAGTTCACCAATAAAGATAATTGGGGAGTCCAGCTCCTGCTTAAAAACCAGTATGTAATTTTCTAGGCCTGACTGTAGGCCTTTACAAAGGTTTTACCTGGCAGGCCTCAGGGGGAAAGCTGTCCTCCCCGAACTAGCCTTGGTGCACAGTCTGGAGGGAGTTGCAGCCCGAGACTCAGCCCTCCCGCTCCCCCCTCCCCCCTCCCCCACCCCACCCCACCCCAGGTGGGACAAGCTCTTTCATATATTGACATTCTGAGCCCAGGCAACTTCATTCCCAGGTTTCTTGATCTGAGGCCTTGGGCAGAGGTCTTCTGCAGACGCCTCTGCAGAGAGCTCCTTGTGGGGGAAGGTAAGGGAAACTCAGAAGACTCCACTCGGACTCAGGACCCGGTATTTTTCCACTCCTAGCCTTTCCCCCTTGCGCTCTCCCCAACCCAGGGCCCACAAAACTGCCAGAGCATTTTATTTGGGGCTCCCTCAAGCAGTGAGACACGACCGCCACAGCCCCCATGTCTGTGCTGATGCACCTGACCCTCCACCTGTAGGAGGAGAAAAGAACAGGGGGAGTTGGTGCTTTCTCTGGTTGTGGACTCCTGCTTATACCATCACAGTTTTAAAGGCTTAACTTCATTTTGGGCTTGTTGCTTTAATCCGCTACTCTGACACCTGGCAGCTCAGCTCTCTCTTTCCCAGTTCAGCTAAGCCCCGGACAATAATAATGCACAAAATTCACTCATTTACAATTTAAAGCATCATCAGAAGAGGCTTTTCAGAGCATCACAAAATATAAAGTGTTTCCCCTTTAATTCCTCATTAATTCCTGAATATATTAGTTGGATGGTTGCAGTAGGGCAAACACAAGTTACAGGAGGACAGGAATATGATCACTGCTACCTTCTGTTAACACTGGGAAACTCGCTCAACTTCTAATACATTTTTATCTTTCTTGTTTTACAGTCAAAACCTATCAATAAGACAGTTTGATGGATGCTGCTTCTACAATCGTCTCTCACTTCCCCAGCAATGTGAGCCAACGTACACCCATTTGGTCCTCCACATTCCCCACCTTATCTGAAGGCATAGATCAAAATTGTCAGCTCTCACATACGAGCTTTCTTTGAAGTCCCATTCTGTATTTTAAAAAATGCAAAATTTGCATTTTATTTTATGATGTGATTATGTTTTAAGAGAAAAATCATGTGTTAACCATCATGCCATTTAAGAAAGTATATATCCGTGTTTATTCAACAGCTCTGCATAATGAATGGCCCTAATTAACTCATATGTATATTTCATTTTGCAAAGCAAAATCTAGTGGAGCCAGTCAGACTTGGGCTAGGATCCTGGGTCTTCTAGGCTTTACTGAATTATCTGTGGGGATAATGTTACCATCTTGCAGGGTTGTGTGAGGGTAAAATGAAATAATGCGATCTTCAACACCTATTTCTTCTCTTTCTTCTGCACCTCTTTTCATATGTAACTGGTTAAAAAGCTGCTCAACTTTGTGGCCCAGACATAGCATGGTGTCACGGCCAAAGTAACACCAATCTGACAATCAAAAGTAATGGAGAGGTAATTTATATATTCATTGCAAACTCTTCAAAAAATGTCAAGGGGGGGGTTATGCATAGAAAATAAAAAGCTCTTAAAATCATTTTCACCATCCTTTCCCCAGAAGTCATTTGTCATTAAGTATCTGTTCTCTATCTTTCTCACAAAAATTTCCAAAGTGATTTTTAAATATTTTTTGTCCTGCCATCTGCTGAATGTTTTCTTCTCTTTTCCTCAGCTATCAAACTGACCCCTTCAATGCAAAGCATTCGCCTCTCTCCATTACTCGTTTGCTGACTCTGTACGATGCTAGTCCAACAATCTGACTGGTAACATCTGCTCCTTACCAGGCATGGGACATGGAGATGTTGAGTATCCACGTGCACTTGGGGAAAGAGGATTTGTGAAGATAAGCGACTTGCACAAGGTCACAAATTTAGTAAGTGAAAGATTTAACATGCACTTGTTTTCTCCTCCTTCCCTCCCTCTGTCTCCCCTTTGCTGTCCTACTCCCACTCCTTTTCATAAACCAAACAGCCTTAGTCATGCATCAGCCTGTCAGAATATGAGGCATAAACATGTGAGTCTCGTACCACTGCTAACTTGATGGGTAAGAGGATTAGGGAAGAGCTCAAAGTAATCAGTTCATTAACACTAAAATATTTTATGGAAAAAGGAATTCTGCCTTTAGAACTTCAAATCTATGCTACATGATTTGAAGAACGTGTACTACACAGCAGGGAAGAAAACATCTGCCAATGAGTAGAACCTGAATCAAAGGAAGTGTTATTAAGAAAATTGCCTTAATTAAAATTCAACACTTCAGTACTCTATAAAAACACAATAATGACAGCAAGATTTAACTTTAAATGTGCAAACCACAAAAAAATGGAAACTCAGAAAAATCCCATCTGGTTCAACCTATCATCTTCAGTAGGTAGGTGCTAGTCACAGGGTGACTGGGAGGAAAAGAACTTAGGATGTATTCGAAAAGAGACAATAGGCTCAAAATGGCTTCAAAATGGCTACAACAATAGGCTAAGTCCACATCACCAAACAAAGTGAGATTTAATACCCAACCTAATTACAGTTTCAACCTCTCCCAGCAAAGTAATCTTAATGGGTCAGTCTGGAATTTCCTGGTCAGCACCAGTGAGGTAATCTGCCTGACAGATCCCTTCCATCCCCCAAGAATGCTGAGGAAGTCCACTCTCTCAGTGTCCCTGTCTCCTTCTGCCTACAAAAGCTTTCCATTTTGTACAGTTCCTCAAAGGGAGCTCATTTATATTTGCTAGATGGGATGCTGCCTGATTCATGAATCATTAAATAAAGCCTATAAGATCTTCAAATTTACTCAGCTAAATTTTGTTTTTTAAGGAGAAGGAAAAAGACAGAAGAGCTCAAAGAGAAATGAATAAAACATTTCAAAGAGGAAATAGAGATTATAAAATATCAAATTGTGGCATAGGTGGAATTTTATACCATGATTTCTATCTGAAAGTCAGACTGTTGTTCTAAAGAAATAGTCACTTATTGTTTTTGATTCATTATCAACTGTCAAAAAAAACCCACAAAAAAACCCAAGAATACAAAGGGAAAAATGAAAGACATCAGAAAAAGAGAAAGGGGATTAATAGCCTCCAAATCTATGGATTTTTTTTACATGAGCATACTAGTTTTTTTGTTTTGAACTACTATGAAGAAGTTTTATGACAAGTGTACTAAATTGTGTGGGCTAAAACAAATCCATCTAAAGTGCCAGCCACAGCCTGGTGTTGTGCACACTTGCCTGGCTGGGAGTAAGGAAAACCTCTCTCAGAGTGCACTCACGATGTCTATCAGGCAAAGCCCAGGCTAAAAAACACAGCCCACTCCAGGGAGCTTGAGGGAGGGATTGAACATGGAGAACCAGTGACAAAACTGATGGCAGAGAATAGAGGTGACCAGGGGCTGGGGGAGAGGGGATTAGGCAGTTACTGCTCAAGAGTTACAGCATTTTTGTTTTGAATGATGGAAAAGATTTGGAAATAGTGGTGATGGATACATAACATTGTGAATATACTCTAGGCCACTGAATTGTACACCTGAAATGTTGACTTAAAATACACTGATTTGCAGAATTAGAAACGGTCAAATTAATCAACTTTCTATTGTGAAAATTTTACCACAATCGAAATAAAAGAATTAAAGAAGCAGCCAATAAAAAAAAAGTGATGGCAGAACACAAAAACCAACAGGAAACAGTGTAGCAATTTAGAGATTAAACACAGCAACAGATTAAACCACAGCAAGAAGACTTGGCTACCTAGGCTAGAGGGACCAAGGGAGCGAGAATGGAGTTACCAGGGTCTGTGAGACAAGGTTCAAGGACTGGAACAACAGTAGAAGCTGCAAACACCAAGGAGACACAACCACTGCTGAAGATGCTGCCCAGAGCAGTCAGAGGGGAAAGGACTCTGGCTTCTGTCTTCCTCCCAACCATCAATATCCCACTGCTGCCCTACAGTGGCCAGAACGAGGTGGAAGACAGAGGTTAAGGAGCCTAGCGATGTACTTGGCAGGGTTCAGTCCCCTCAATCCAGAAAAGAGCAAGGAAAAGGCAGGGAACGGATCAGGGAGAAACCAGCAAGTAACCCCCCATACATACATGGCTGATGGTGTAGTTGGGCATATCTTAAAAAAAATCTGGGGATTCCCTCATGGCGCAGTGGTTGAGAATCTGCCTGTCAATGCAGGGGACACGGGTTCGAGCCCTGGTCTGGGAAGATCCCACATGCCACGGAGCAACTGGGCCCGTGAGCCACAATTACTGAGCCTGCGCGTCTGGAGCCTGTGCTCCGCAACAAGAGAGGCCGCGACAGTGAGATGCCCGCGCACCGCGATGAAGAGTGGCCCCCGCTTGCCGCAACTAGAGAAAGCCCTCGCACAGAAATGAAGACCCAACACAGCCAAAAATAAATAAATAAATTAATTAATTAAAAAAAAAAAAAAGAAGAACCTCTGCTTTGCTGCAGCTGTGAGGAAGAGGGAATATTTAAAAAAAAAAAATCTGATAAAAAATATTATAAGGATTTGACCAAATCCTTATATAATGTGTATAATGTGTTTTATACACATTAGAGAAAGATCAAAATAAATCTTTTCCTGAAACTCAACCACTAACAACAACCTCTAGAAAGGGATTAAAAATAGTCCTTCCATCCATTTATCTTTTTGGACCACAGGTGAGTTTGTGTTTAGCAAATAGATTATAATGTGAATCTTCCAATGTGAAGTTCATAATTTCCTATCTCAAAGAGGACTTAGTTGTTTTCTTGCCATCTCCACGTACTTTACTCTGTGTGAATGTCTATCTCTCCCAAAGTTAGTGTCAGATACTAATATCTTTTTCATCTCCCTAGCACAGCCAGGGACCAAAAATGTCTTGACTTCCTTATCTGCTGATGCCTTAGTTCACTTGGACACTGGTCTTGCCTGCACTCAAACTGTTTTCAAAATATGCCACCCAAGAAATAGTTTACAAAACAGCTCTTAGTGAGACACTTTCTTCCTTAAAATCCATCCGTAGCTTTTTTCTCTTACGGCGTACACTCTTAAAGTGTTTGGTCTACAGTAAGGGTCAGCAAAATTTTTCTGGAAGGGAACACATAGTAAATATTTTGGGTTTTGCAGGCCATATGGTCTCTGTCATAACCACTCATTTCTGCCATCCTAGTGTGAAAGCAGCCTCAGACAATCTGTAAACAGAAGGGAGAGGCTATGGTCAATAAAACTTTATTTGTGTACACTGAAACTTGAACTTCATATGATTTCATGTGTCACAAAATATTCATCTTCTTTTGATTTTTATTCTACAATTTAAACATATAGAAACCATTCTTAGCTTGTGGGCAGTACCAAAACAAAAGGCAGCCTGCAGACCGCTGGTTTACAACATAACATTTTCTAAGATCTGTTGCCTGCCCTCTTTTCAGGCTTATGTTTTCCCATCCCCCGCTCTTGGTTTAGTTATGCTGAGCTACTTACTGTTCTTTGAGCATATCATGCTATTTGTTACAAGTTTCCTCTGCCTAGAATGACTCCTCTTTCTCCTATGCATTCTGCAAATCCCTGCTCAAAGGGACACTCCTCTGAGACTCTTACTCAGGAATTTGAGCTGCTTTATCCAATATTTATCTTATAACCTCTCACTACCCATAATAGTGTATGTGCCCAAACATGGTTCTTACTGTACTGAAATTATCTGTGCATTTTCATTCCCATTGACCTTTAGCTTCATGTGGACGAAGACCTTCCTTGTTTCATTTGTGTTTTCATCCCTAGAATTTTGCAAAATGCCTAGAGTATGGCAAATACTCTAATGAATAATTGTCCACTGAATGGAGTGCCAGTTAACTAAAATAAAATTTCACTCTTCATCATAACATGTTAAGTAACTACCATAAATGGTGAGCTTAGCAGCGTTTCCTCATCTAAGCACTGGTGAGTAAGTTTGGTCACTTACTTATAATATGTAAAGGGTTCCTTCAAACCTGACTCTGTTCACAGACAACTACTACAATGACTCCATAGTGCTGTTTCCTGTTAGTGTAGAAATAAGTTGTTGGGTTGTTTTTGGTTTTATTTTGGTTTTGCTTTTTCCAGACACTAATTAATTATTGTTTTGAAAAACAGATCCTAAAGAAGAAAAATAGACTGAGATCACTATCGCCTCCAGAAGCCACAGAACCCTGTGAACATGCAGATGAAATGCCCAAAAACCATACTGCTGATTTTTTTGTCAATTTTACTCTCTTTGGATAGAAGAAGGAAGTAATTTAAAACATTACTTTTTAAAAAAGAACTGGTAAACAAGGCAATATTGTGTTTCAGACTGCAGAATTTATGTGATTTTAAAGGAAAAATGGGGAGATGGGAAAGAAATTCCACACCAAAAGTAATTTTTTCTTCTCTGCCCTTTGGTATCTTTTAGGAGAGGATTCCTAGAAACATTAGTGGGTGGGGAACCTGAGGAACAAATTTAAAACAGTGTTTCAAACACCCTAAAGAAATATTAAATAAAGGAAACTAGAAACTGCTTTCTATGTCCTAAGAGGGGCAAGTATAAGGAATGTAAGTTACACATTTTAAAACATTACCAGTATATAACGATTAAAGATATGGAAAGGATTCCTTAATTGAAGACAGTTATTCTGAAGATTTTAAGGAAAAAAATCTATCTGTTATTGTATAAGATGTTATTGTATTTTTCATAAATTTGGAGGGCAATCATATATTTATTAACAAAACAGAGAACAAAAGGAAACAGCTTTTGATAGGTAAGTATGGCAAAAGAAGATAAAGATCCCTGTCTTGAACTGTATCAAATGTTAGATGTGAAAATACTGTTCCAAGATCCCTGCTTTGACTTACACATAAGAGGTCTGTATAGAGACAATTACTGGTCCCAGGACTAAAGTGTGTAACTCAAAAGCTTAAAGAGCAGCCACAGAGCATGTAATAGGCAGGTGCAATGAAGTGAAAGACAATCAACTAAGACATGAATTAGAAATACATAATTTAAATACCAAGAGATTTGGGTGTGCCGCTCTCCTGTTATCTACTGGAAGTTGTCCTAATTTAAAAGTTAGAGTCTAATTACTGATTAGTGGTAAAAAGTTGGCCTGGGGCTTTTTTATATACATCAGATTTTCATACTACTTTCTATTCTGTCATCAAAATTCTCTTAAAAACTTTCCTAACACTGTAATTACACAAAAACCAGACTGAAGGTCATGACAAGTGCAACCACCACCTAAAACCTAAATAGCTAAGAAACAGCTATCTAAGAAATAGAAAATATTCAAACCCCACTATAAAAAGTGAAGAGATCTTTATGATTAAGGCAAAGAAAGAGATTTTGAATGCTTTTCTTCTATAACCACTGTGTAATCAACCTCTAATTTGCCTTATAACTCTTGGAACTTCCTGAAAGATTATTTTGCTATGAAGCTCTGTGTCTGCACATATTCACACCAGACAATGGAGAGAAAACCAGGGGAAGTAGCTTCCAGAAGCAGCAGCTGAGATCCAGAACATGTGCATGGAGAAACTGTGTCTACCATTGCTGTATGTTCTTTCTTCTTTGGAGGGTCTTGCTTATGTCAGAGTTTTCAGAGATTTTCACCAGAAAAAGATGAAAAAAACATTTAGGAAAAAAAGAAGCTCATACAGACATCCTTATCCTTTTGTGTCCCCAGTGTTCTTTTCATTTGTGAGAAGAAGAAATAGGTCTACTTGGTATTTAAAATCCTGCCTACAGTTCTGTGACAATGTGTATATAGCATATTTGAGTTAGATCTAGAGATTTTTTTCCCTTGCCTATAGAACAATTTACATTCAAAATCTGACCACACAAAACTATGGACTTTAAGGTCTGTTTCAGGAGATGGGATACAAAATGTCAGGGAAACTAAAAGATATGCTTCTGTAAGAGTTCACTAAAGATAAAAGTTAAGATAAACATTCCTTTTGCAGGTGTAAACTATCCAAAGTTGTCCTTTAAATAATAGTTATATACATATATATTGACCAAGAAGGACTTAAGTTTCCTTCAGATTGACCAAACTTTAGACAGTCTGCGACCTGACTCCAGGCCCCAGGTATCCCTTTTCTTAGTTACTTTAGAAAACTTTCAGTTGTAAATTATTTCTCTGCCCCTTTGAGATGTTAGTCTCCCAGACTCTTACCAGTTTTACAACCCGGAAATGTCTTTCTCAGGGACCTGGAAGCCATTGTTTTGAAATGTAATCATCAAGACCCTATCTCCGGTCTCTGTGGAAAGGTAGCAGTCTAACTTCAGCAAGTGACAATATCAAATACAAATGGTCTAATTACACAGACCAATCTCCCATGAACATCCTCAGGTACTTTTCCATTAGCTCACCCCAGCATTTACAAATCCTCCCATATTTGGTTTTAGGGGAATTAAGTTCAGTTTCTCTCCTGTACTGCAATACAGGAGAGTTCTATTGCAATATTCTTAAATAAAGACTTGTCATTTTTAACAAGTATTTAGAGTTATTCCTCTTCTACAATAAACACACGCATATACACACATGCCTGCACACACATACATGCATACAAAATGTACATATACATTTTTAAAGCTAATTCTATTTTAAATTATTCACAATTTTTAATGTTATCAACAGATTAATCTAAAGTTAGAGTTCAAAACATAAAGGCAAAAAAGATTATACGTTAAAATTAACGTCTGTGGAAGGGAAAATGAAGGAAATTCAAAGGTATGCATTTCAGAGAATTTGAGAAAATGAAAATTATACAATTTGTTTAAGAAAAAAATTTCCAATTTTACATTCTATTATTATAAATAAAATACACCATATTACACAATAAAATGGTCATGGAAAGTTATAAGTGTAATTATTTTTGAAAATAAAAATATTTTATATGCCCTAGGGCATTTAATAATTTAATAATATGAATAATTATAATTATACTAATTTAAATAAAACAAACAGTAATATTAACATTAATAATTTAATAACACATCCCTATTACTACATGCCAGGTACTATTTAAAGTTGTTTGCATATGTATTAATCAACACAATGATTTTGTGAAGTAGGTTTTATTATGCTCCACTTTACAGCTGAGGAAATTGAGGCACAGAGAGGTTAAGTAACTTGCCCAAGGTCACACAGGTAGTGAGTAGGAGAAGTGAGATTTGAACTTGGGAAGTCTGGTTCTAGGTCTGTGCCCTTAGCCTTGTGGAAGGCCAGCTCCCCAAATATCACCAACACCGCTTGTTGGTAAGACAAAGCTGAGTGGCTGCTTACAGCCCTAAAAGGGATCAACACCTCCAGAGCTGCAGCAGTGTCTCTGAGGACAGAATCAGAGGTCAGAACTTACTGAAAATTGAAAACTTGGTATAAGGCAGGTCTTAACAAAGGAATGGCTTGATTAGTATTAGCTAAAGATCCAGATAAAAGAGTCTAGGATTGGTTGCAAAAACAAGTTGAAGATATATGAGGCAAAAGATTTACAGAATTGAGGGCACAAATTGTATGCTAATGCTTTCTGTTGAAGATGGATCAATCTGGACCAGTATGAAATACCAAGCAATTTTCCTGAGCTAAAGTCATGCTAAAGAAGACAATGGAATAGTAAAGTCATGTGAATGTACATACTAGGCTGTATGGGGGCCTGTAATTTGGTCTTCACTGTCCAAGCTGGGTGTGGGAGTATATACTTTGGGTTCTTTACATCTCTTAAAAGACTACTATAGCAATTTTTGTTTCTGTTTGAAAGCAGTATGCCTGTTGAATAAATTAACTGTTTTAAGTTGACATTTTAATATGCTTTTTAAAGCACCATTTATGTTAATAAACCAATCAGGATAATTTATAACTTAGTGTGTTTTATAAATAATTTAACTTGCTCTGATTTAACTCTAGGTAGATGTGTCTGCAAATTGACATATTTGTATATTTTGTATATTCATATACAATTGAATGTATGAACATTGCTATATTCATATACAATTAACATAATTAATTGTATTCAATTAACAGTTGAATTGAATACAACTGTTTAACAGACCTCACTGGTTTTTAGACTTAAAAGCAAACCTTAGAGTTTTGTCTAGGACATGTAAGAATAGGCTATTTTTCACATGAGTATTTTCTCATCAGTGCATTTTGCAACTAATATTTTCCCTTGCAGCTATCTTTTTTTTCTTTTGTGTTGTTGCTTTAACTCATTATGAAGCAATAACTGCTGTTGCCAATAGAAACTTTTAAAAGAGAAAAAAATGACTTCTCCTGACAAATGATCAAACTACATTAAAGAGATAATATAATAATATATAATAAACATCTTTTTATTAAAAGTACAATTAGTATCAGCTATGCCAGTTCTCTTCATATTTAAGTTTCCATATCTAGCAAATAAAAATATAGGACACTAAGTTAAATTTGAATTTCAGATAAAAAATATGTTTTTAGCATAATTCATCCCAAGTAATATTGGGACATACTAAAAATTATTAGTAGTTTATCTGAAATTTATTTATTTATTTATTTTTATTGGAGTATAATTGCTTTACAATGCTGTGTTAGTTTCTGCTATACAATGAAGTGAATTAGCTATATGTATAACTATATCCGCTCCCTCTTGGACCTCCCTCCCCCCCATCCCACCCATCTAAGTCATCACAGAGCACGGAGCTGAGCTCCCTGTGCTTTACAGCAGGTTCCCACTAGCTATCTATTTTACACGTTAGTGTATTTATGTCAAACCTCATCTCCCAATTCGTCCCACCCACCCCTTCCCGCCTGTGTCCACATGTCCATCCTCTACATCTACGTCTCTATTCGTGCCCTGCAAATAGGTTCAGCTGTACCATTTTTCTAGATTCCACATATATGCGTTAATATATGATATTTGTTTTTCTTTTTCTGGCTTGCTTCACTCTGTATGACAGACTCTAGGTCCATCCACATCTCTACAAATGACCCAATTTTGTTCCTTTTTATGGCTAATATTCCATTGTATATATGTATCATACCTTCTTTATCCATTCCTCTGTTGTTGGACATTTAGGTTGTTTCCATGTCCTAGCTATTGTAAATAGTGCTGCAATGAACACTGGGGCACATATGTCCTTTTGAATTATGGTTTTCTCAGGGTATATGCCCAGTAGTGGGATTGCTGGGTCATATGGTAGTTCTAATTTTAGTTTTTTAAGGAACCTCCATACTATTTGTTTTCCCATAGTGGCTGTATCAATTTACATTCCCACCAACAGTGCAAAAGGGTTCCCTTTTCTCCACACCCTCTCCAGCATCCGTTTGTAGATTTTCTGATGATGCCCATTCTAACCGGAGTGAGGTCATACCTCACTGTAGTTTTGATTTGCACTTCTCTAATAATTAGTGATGTTGAGCAGCTTTTCATGTGCCTGTTGGCCATCTGTATGTCTTCTTTGGTGAAATGTCTATTTAGGTCTTTCACCCATTTTTTAATTGGGTTGTTTGTTTTTTTGATATTGAGCTGCATGAGCTGTTTGTAAATTTTGGAGATTAATCCTTTGTCCATTGCTTCATTTGCAAATATTTTCTCCCATTCTGAGGTTTGTCTTTTCGTCTCATTTATGGTTTCCTTGGCTGTGCAAAAGCTTTTAAATTTCATTAGGTCCCATTTGTTTATTTTTGTTTTTATTTTCATTCCTCTAGGAAGTGAGTCAAAAAAGATCTTGCTGTGGTTTATGTCAAAGAATATTTTTCCTATGTTTTCCTCTAAGAGTTTTATAGTGTCCGGTCTTACATTTAGGTCTTTGATCCATTTTGGGTTTATTTTTGGGTATGGTGTTATGTAGTGTTCTAATTTCATTCTATTACATGGAGCTGTCCAGTTTTCTCAGCACCCCTTATTGAAGAGGCTGTCTTTTCTCCATTGTATGTTTTTGCCTCCTTTGTTGTAAATTAGGTGACCATATGTGTGTGGGTTTATCTCTGGGCTTTCTATTCTGTACCATTGATCTATATTTCTGTTTTTGTGCCAGTACCATACTGTCGTGATTACTGTAGCTTTGTAGTATAGTTTGAAGTCGGGAGCCTGACTCCTCCAGCTCTGTTTTTCTTTCTTAAGATTGCTTTGGCTATTCGGGGTCTTTTGTGTTTCCACACGAATTGTAAAACTTTTTGTTCTAATTCTGTGAAGAATGCCATTGGTAGTTTGATAGGGATTGCACTGAATCTGTAGATTTCTTTGGGTAGTACAGTCATTTTCACAATATTGATTCCTCCAATCCAAGAACATGGTATATTTCTCCATTTCTTTATGTTATCTTTGATTTCTTTCATCAGTGTTTTATAGTTTTCTGAGAACAAGTCTTTTGCCTCTTTAGGTAGGTTTATTCCTAGGTATTTTATTCTTTTTGTTGTGATGGTAAATGGGATTGTTTCCTTAATTTCTCTTTCTGATTTTTCGTTGTTAGTGTAGAGGAACGCCAGAGATGTCTGTGCATTAATTTTGTATCCTGCAACCTTATCAAATTCATTGATTAGTTCTAGTAGTTTTCTGGTAGCATCTTTAGGATTTTCTATGTAGAGTATCATGTCATCTGCAAACAGTGACAGTTTTACTTCTTCTTTTCCAATTTGGATTCCTTTTATTTCTTTTTCTTCTCTGATTGCCATGGTTAGGACTTCTAAAACTATGTTGAATAATAGTGGCAAGAGTGGACATCCTTGTCTTGTTCCTGATCTTAGTGCAAATGCTTTCAGTGTTTCACCATTGAGAATGATGTTTGCTGTGGGTTTGTCATATATGGCCTTTATTATGTTCAGGTAGGTTCCTTCTATGCCCATTTTCTGGAGAGGTTTTTTTTATCATAAATGGGTGTTGAATTTTGTCAAAAGCTTTTTCTGCATCTATTGAGATGATGATATGGTTTTTATTCCTTAATTTGTTAATATGGTGTATCACAGTGATTGATTTGCATATACTTTAGAATCCTTGCATTCCTGGGATAAATCCCACTTGATCATGGTGAATGATCCTTTTAATGTGTTGTTGGATTCTGTTTGCTAGTATTTTGTTGAGGATTTTTGCATCTATGTTCATCAGTGATATTGGTCTGTAATTTTTTGTGTGTGTGATATCTTTGTCTGGTTTTGGTATCAGGGTGATGGTGGCTTCGTAGAACGAATTTGGGAGTGTTCCTCCCTCTGCAACTTTTTGGTAGAGCTTGAGAAGGATGGGTGTTAGCTCTTCTCTAAATGTTTGATAGAATTCACCTGTGAAGCCATTTGGTCCTGGACTTTTGTTTGTTGGAAGATTTTTAATTGCAGTTTCAATTTCATTACATGTGATAGGTCTTTTTATATTTTCTAACTCTTCTTGGTTCAGTCTTAGAAAATTGTACCTTTCCAAGCATTTGTCAATTTCTTCGTGGTTGTCCATTTTATTTGCATATAATTCATCCCAAGTAATATTAGGATATACTTATACTAAAATTATTAGTAGTTTACCTGAAATTTAAACTTAATTGAACATTTGTATTTTATCTGACAACTCTCCTTAGTGGCAAGTTTTCATCTGATAAGAGTTGAGAGCAGTAAAATCTACTTAGGATACATTCTTCTATCTTATTCAATTCTTTTCTAACCATGTCCCTTCTATGATTTGCTTTCTTCCACTTAAGCTGTCACTTGGACTTAGGTGCAGAGATGAAGGCAGACCCAGGGTGTTTCTTCATCCTATAGATATAGGGTCAATCTAGTCTTTATTAAGGTTAAAAAGCAAAATTAATCTGAAAGGAAAGTTATATGCAATATAAAAACTAACTTCTAATAACTTTAAAAATAACTGTATCTCTGATATTCCATATTTATAACAAATACAGATGCTGTGGGGTTAAAAGTCTATTCTATAGGGCAATTTTCAGAGATGTAAGACATTATTAAAGGAAAAGAATAAACAAGAAACATCAGTCATTCCTGAACGTTTGCAATATGCTCAGGTCCACGCTAGAAGCTTTAAAACTTTAAAAAAAATTTTTAAGTGGGATGTTAAACAATATCCCTTGTTACTTTTATTTTCCCAAAATTAGAAATGAAGTTCACTGGAGATAATTGATTTCCTCAGGCTATTGGTCTAATAACCAGTGAAAGCAGAATTCTAGCTATATCTTTATCTATTAACAATGTTTTGTCCATCATACCAGCTGGGTTTAGATTCCAGTCAGCTTTAATTAACTGTCACAAATGGTGCCAAAAGAATGAATAATCTATATCAGGGAGTGTCAGCCGGTTCCCATTCAGGAAAGGTGAACACCCAAATGTAAGCACTCACTGTGGTAGGACTGGTCTTGGCATCAAGCCACCAGGTTAACATGCAGCAGCCAGGTTAAGATTAGGGAAGTCACCAGGTGGACAATGTTTAGGAAATGATGATTCCATGGGAAAAGCAACTCTCCCATCTGTTTACTGCTGTGCCCTTCCTTCCATCATAAAAAACAAAACAAAACAAAAAAGACAACTGATATGGGTCAAAGATGGAGGTATTTATTGGACTCTCAGAATTTTCTTCTCTCCATCTGTTGACTGTCAGTTCCTCAGAAAGATCAGTAAAAATCTGTTGATCAAGTCAAACTAAGTTTATTAGATGTACTTCAGGGAGGGGTAACACCACCTAAGAGAAACAAACAAATCTTAGGACTGTTATAGACAAGGGAAATTGGAGGAAGATATTAATTTTTGTTTGTTTGTTTTGTTTTGTTTTTGCCTGGGCTAGGTGATTTTAAAGTAAGTCTGTAAAGGCAGAGAACTATTTGGAATTGGGCAAAGTTCATGTGAAACAACAGTTTTGGATTGTTGAACTCAGCTTTGGATTGGAAGTGAGACTTTGTGAACAAGTTGATAAATAAGTTATCTTGGTTGATATAGAGTCTCATCACCAGATGAGATTTTGGATGAATTTTTTTTAGCTAGGGACAACTAGATTCAAATTCTAATTCTCTTGATAGACCAGTATTTTACATTATTAGTTTACAGGAATGAAATCAGATATCAAACCAAATATATTTTTTAATCACAATGTTTGGAAAAAATTATCACTTAGTGATAAATAATATCAACAGTCTTAAGACTAAATGCTGGAGGAAAGAAGCCAAAAGACCAATGAGGCTGGGCTGCGATTATGAAGATCCAATCCTTAATTTGGACACATATTAGTTCCAGAGACCAGGACAGAGAATCAAATTGATCAATGAACAACTGATTTAAAAACTGCATCATATAAGAGGAGTAAAGAATGTCTATGTCTAATCAATAAAACTGAGATTATATTAGAGAAGGACCTAACTATTTAAATAATTACCACCTTCCCCATTGTAGGGTAAAAAACTTCAGGGGAAAATACATGATAAGCCAAATTATGTACAACATAAAATAAATATGTGAAATAATGAACAGAAACTATATCACCTGACAATTACCTTACTTATATTTAAAACATAAAATGATTTAATTTATTGAATTATAGAAATAACATTAAGTGTTGACGATAGATGCTACTACAGTATTTTACCAGATTCACTAACCTAAGATGGAGGAAAACTTTTAAGTCAGAAAACAAGCACTGTTGTTTGGAAAAAGAGTTTGGGAAGAATGTGGGAAGAGCTCGAAGGAATTTCTTATATCACTTTAAAAGCCCACTCTATCATATGATATTTATAATTTTATAATACTTTAAGAAATAGAGATTTAGATGAAAAAAATCTACTTAGTCTTAATATGCACAGAATGGTCAGATCCCAAGGGACCACTTTTACAATCCTACTCACTAAATCTAAATCATCAGGAAAGAAATCTTCAAATTAAATTTAAGCAAAGTATCTTTTTAGAGTTGGGTGGTAAACATTCATCAATGTTTCTTTGTTCTCTCAAGCAGCTACAGCATTATTATTCTCTCGACTACCCTATTATTATGATATCATCTGGAGACCCAAGAGTGCATCTGGTTAAAATTGATGGACCCTTGTTACACAGAAATCATATGAGCTAGAGTTTTCCCCAGAAGACAGAGCAAAAAGTTAAATCAATCCAGATACATTTTATTCTCTGAGACTTGGAAGAATCTCTGTTTTTTTGTTTGTTTGGTTTTTTTTAGTGCTGGCCCATGACCCTTAGCTATGGGTAGTGTCAACATCGTTTGACGCTAAGCTGAGAAGAGTTTGCAGTGATCATGGCTGGAGAGTTTCAAAGAGAGAAGCTACAAAGTGATCAAAACATATGCCAGTTAAGCTTTAAATTGAATTTTTAAATATTTTAAGTAGTAATATAAAAACCATTGAGTTGTTTAGTCAAAGGCAATTTTAGCAGTCAAAACCCAGAAATCCACCAGCTCCAGCAACACAAGATTGGTATATTTTTTTCCAAAGGATGGAAAATTTTGAGGTTACAATAGACAAAAATGCCCAGAATTCCCCCAAACCACTCATTCAGTTTCTCCCACTACTCTATCCATTTATAGTTCAACTTGATATTTTCTAATTATTTCCTGAACTTCTACTTCCTGCCTCTGAGCTTTTGATATTCTTTCATATAGAATGTTTTTTCCCTGCATTACCATATTTTAGGACTTAAACAAAAACTCATCCTTGAAACATCCCTCAACTCTTAGCTAGAAGTTATTTCCGTCTTTTGTCCCTTCTTCAACTGTCTTGCTCACAACTCCTAGCAAACCTTGTACAAGGGGTAAAATGGTGGGTATATAGCAAATTATGCGTATAAGAAAGGAGGAAACATACAGATAGTTACATTTGCATAAAGAAATAGTGGAAAGGATATACAAGATACATAAAAAGTAAGAGGGAATACATGTTCTCAATGTGTACCTTTGCCCAACGACTTGATTTTTTGAACCAGTGATTATTTCTTCAAAGATGTGTTCAAATATAAGAAAGAACCATCTTGCATCACTGTTGTTTATGAACATTTTCTCCCTTATTTTTTGGTAAATTCTCCTAGAAAAGGGGCTATATACGTTGTTCATCTTTTATATCCCTTACCTGATTTTGTATAGTGTATGCATTAAGGGCATTGCATAAACACCTGCCCCGCAACTTGCCCCATTAGGGTATATTCTGAAACAAAAACTAAATAAAAATCAACACAAAGAGAACAAATCTTCCCATTTTGTAGAAGTAATAGTTTCCACCATTAATGTATTGATGATGAGACCAGAGCTTCTTTCCCGTCTTAATCAAAGACAGTAAAGTATTCACTAATTCTTAAAGAGATGAAAATATAGTGAATTTTACTTGACTTAACTATCTTGAAAATAATAATACATACTACTGTTAGACTATAAAAAAGACATTTTAGAGTCCAGAAAATTTAAAATAAAGGTTAGTCTGTGGATTATAAGGATAACAATGTCAGTAGCAGATGATCTGAGTATTCCAGATCACATGGAAGTCCTAACTCTCTAATAGATCAGGTTATTGTATATAATATGGCACATTCCACCACAAATACTTCATTTCCTTTCACTTTACTACAATAAAAGATGTCCTCCCTCCCAACTAATCTCCCACTCTACCAGACAGATTCCCAATGTCATCACTGTTTAACTTTCTTTTCCCTTTTTTCTCTGAGATCTGGGACTTAAGAATATACCTCTCTTTCCCCTTTGACCTGAGGGAAAACTAAATACAGTCTAAATTAGAGCCTGAGCTAGACTAATAGACTGAGTCTGAGATTTGCAGGTTTCTAAATAAGCCCTAGATTCCTAATTAGCTCAACAAGGAACAAAATAGCATTCAGCCTTTCTTTCCTCTTCTGATCCTCCACCAACTTGGCAAGACAATTTGCAGCCCATGAGGCTCAGTAAAAATAAATCACCATCACTGAGGTATAGTGCACCATAAATATTCAAAACCTAGAATCACAAACTTACAAATTGGAAGGGTTTCACATATATGTCCAGAGTGCCCAGAGTTATGGACCATTACCTCTATTAAAAAGGAGAAAAATGCCACAGTCATTACTCATGACAACTTAACCACCTCTATTTTTAGTTAATTAAGAATGTTCTTTAACTGTTAAGTACAAGTCTAATTTTCCAATCCAGAAATAACATAAATGCTTGTGTTTTCTCCCTAGGATTAGTACAGAAACCAGAGCTCAAAGGAATGATGGAGGAAGAGAAGGGAATCCCCAAAGCATTAAATAATAGGTCTGCATCTTATAGATCATCATCCCCAGACAATCAGACACTACATAAATGTTTCCATTGTTCATTTCCTTTATTGCAGATACAATGAAACTGTCCAGTATGATTAAGAGATGTCTTACGATAGAAAATAGAGGCACTTTGCTAGAATACATCATTGAAAACATTTTTTTAAAAAGCTGAATAAAAGTCTCATCTGTTTCATCACAAACCCTCACTTACTAAAGATAAAGAAATCATGCAGTAATTCAAACTGCATTTTTAGGGATTAAGTTTTATGCCAAAATGATTACATATTCCAGCAACAGCTCTCTAAGGATGCTGGTTTTACAAAATAGCTTCCAGTGGTTAAAATAGATAAGCATTTCTAAACTGAATATTCTGCATTTGGTACTCAGTAGGAATTTGTTTAACTAACGAATAAATTTGCTTCTGTGGTAGTAAATGTTACCTGCTGTTAATTAAAACCCCCTAAAATATGTTTTACATAGTGGCTTTCTGGAGGAACAACTACTAATAGAACCTTGTTTCTTATATTCCTTGGCAGATAAAAAAAGTGTCAGTTAATAGATGATGACTTGAAGTTTATTCACTCTCCACAAATTATGATGCATCCTTTTCCAATAGAAGCTATCAAGCAGAGCTTTCTCAAACTCTTGTAGTCTCCCCCCCACCAATAACATATGTTATATATGTTTTATATATTATATATTTAATATTTTTATTATCTTATCTCTTCCAACTTTCCATGATAAGGGATCTCCAGTTGATGGGTCCTCCCCAGTGCTCTGAGCCCCATATCCAACTCCTTCATTGCACACCTACCTGCATATCAAATGCCTCATTTTTTTTCTTTTTCATCTAGAGCTTCTCACTTTCTAGTCCACCTTTAAACAGGCTTAAGACTCTCTAAACTTTCCTTTTTGTCCTCTTTCCCCTTTGGTCCTTTTCCCCCTTTTGCCCTCCTTCTAAAGCTAAGCTTCTAAAAAGTGTATTCCATAGACACTGTCCTCCTTTCAGGCTTCTTATTCCATGCCTCCACCCAAAATTGGAATCTTTTTCCCACCACTCCTCTAAGCCTCTCCTGGCTGCACCACCAGTGAGTGCCCTCTGGGCATCTTGCAGTCCTTATCTTAACTGATTTCTAAGAAACCCTTTCTTGAAACTCTCCCCCTTTGGTTTCTGTGATATAATTATCAGGGTTTCTCCAGATTCTTTGGATCTGACTCAACCTCAGCCTTCTTTAGGAGCAAATATACAATTTTTTAAAATGTCAAATTCACTGGTAATTAAAGAGATGCAAATTAAAATATGATTTGTAATGTGTTTCTTATGAAACTTATAAGGAAAATAATTCATACATTGCTAGTGCATATAAAAATTGCAACACCATTCCAGAAAGCAATTTAGCAAAGTGTTTTAAAAGCCTAAAAAAGCCATGTATTCCTTGACCTAATATCATTCTATTGTTAGGAATATGGCCTAAGGAAAGAATCATGAATATCTGAAGGAGTTTATTTGTCAGGACATTGATCTCACAGCACTGGTTATACTAAGGAAATTGATAAACAACTGAAAATGCTCAATAGTGGAGAAATAAATTATAGTTATCAATACAAATAAATGCTAGGCTGCTTTTTTAAATGATGCAAATAATTATATGTACCTGTATTCTCAATACATTTTCAAGTTGAAAAGACAGATTAGAAAACTGTATGTTAAGTATGATCTTATTTATAAAAAGAGTATGTATACAAACACGTAAGTACAAGTACATAAAATACTGGAAGGTTTTGGATCCAAGTGTCTGCTGCTGTTTCATGTGACTGGTGGAAATACAGGTGACTTTTTTTTAACTTTTCAATTTTTAAAAAATGTCCTACAATAAACAAGTGTTATTTTTGCCAGAATGGAATAAAAATGAAAATATTTTCAAAAGTGTTTGTATTTGAATAAACTAAACACAGTATTGAATTTTCAATTTGGAACTTTGAGCTTGTAACTTGGATGAATTTGTTATCGTTTCTCTTCAGGCAGATATTCAGGAGTTAATAAAATAAGTGAAGGTTGTTTCAAAATGTACCCTTGTTCTGACTTTGCATACTGAATAGAACTGAAAAATCAAAGGTTTGGCATGAAAAGCTTGGAAAATTTTACACTGTAAAACAGTAGTTTTTTAAAGATGCTGGGGGAAAGAAATCAACACAGTATGATTTATGAGCTACCAGAGATGGTAGTAAGTATTATATACTATGAATCACATTTTTATTCCACCAACACCAGCAATATTGCTCATATGAGCAGTACTGAGCAATATGTCCAAGTACTGTGCTGAAGCCTTAATATGACTCATCTACTTGTTCCCTACAGCAAAATTATGAGGCAGGCGCCATTACTATTCCTATTTTAAAGATGATGAAAGGGAGACAAAGAGAGATCAATGAACTTATTAATGGTCATGCAGGTAAGTGAGTAGGTTTGAACCTAATCTAATTCCAGAGTTCAAGTGTCCAATTACTTTGTGATCTGTCCTCATATCTATCATATCTAAAGAGAAATTACCATTACCAAAATTTCTCATACATATATGACCCAGTTTTAGAAAGCGGAAGAGTATAAATGGCATTGTTTAGATAAAATATTATCCTATCTATACCCTTTAATTAAAATGGAAAATATTTTTCCTTAAAATTCATTAAAATTTCAAATGTTAAAAAAATGAAATATGATGAAATAATGATAGCCCCCAAATTATAATAATTCTGGTTACACTTTGTTATAATAACTTGGAGACATACACACACACATATATATATGCATATACACTTGTGAGCACATATATATATTTATATAAAAATTTCACACATATGAATAGCCACTGTGCCATTACCATTTACCAACAAGGCCATATTCGAATTAACCCCAACATACACAGACAAACAAACATTTACAGAGTTCTAATGCTAATGGAATATACTCTATACACAAAAAAAGGAAGGTGTGTGTTCTGAAAAGTAATAATAAAATATTTTTCCCAACATGACCAAATGTTTTTACTACTTTATACACTATCAGTTAAAGATTCAATTATTCATTATTTCATTCAATAAAAATTTCCACGCATGCCAAACCATGCTAGACACTAGCAATAAGAGATACAAAATTGAGGTCAGTGGTAGAGGCAAAGGTATAAATGACAACTCAGAAGGTGCTTTGATAGAAGGGTACATAAAGTGGTTAGAGGATGAATTCCTACCTTCACCAGAAAATGGGTTGAGGGGAGAGGGAGTTCAAGAAAGCTTCCTAGAGAAAGTAGAAGACTGAACTCTTAAAAAGAAGGAAGGAATTAGCTAAGCAGAGCAGTAAAGGAATGTTCCAAACAGAAGGAATCCTATGTATAAATGTAGCCCATGCAAGAGTGGACAGGAAAATCATTAGCTGTCGTGGGTAGCAGCTTAATGTCAAAATTAGTGTCTTAAAGTCCACGATTTAGGGCTTCCCTGGTGGCGCAGTGGTTGAGAGTCTGCCTGCCAATGCAGGGGACACGGGTTCGAGCCCTGGTCTGGGAAGATCCCACATGCCGCGGAGCAACTGGGCCCGTGAGCCACAATTACTGAGCCTGCGCATCTGGAGCCTGTGCTCTGCAACAAGAGAGGCCGAACAGTGAGAGGCCCGCGCACTGCGATGAAGAGTGGCCCCCGCTTGCCGCAACTAGAGAAAGCCCTCGCACAGAAACGAAGACCCAACACAGCCATAAATAAATAAAAAAAAAAAAGACTAGCTTTAAAAAAAAAAAAAAAGTCCACGATCTAGCACAACATGTAGTTCCCCCCACCCACCCTTTTCAGTTCAGATTCTAGTCAAGAAGCAAATCTTTTCTTTGAGGATTATATGGATGAAATTTCTCTTGCCTTCAAAATTTGGGGTAGAATAAGAACCACTCAGAACACAGAGGAGGCAGTTAAGGAATGAGGGTCCCAAGGAGAGGTGGAAAAATACAACAAAGAAGTAGTTTAGAATAGGCTAGGTAGAACGGGGATGGCAATGAGCTTCAAATTGAATGCAAACTTCTATTAGTTGGAAATAACTGTGCTAAGAAAAATTTCCATTCCCACTAGACTGTTGGTACTGCCAGGGGGTGGCTTGTGAGCCTTTAGTTCCTCCCTCCAAATGTAGAGATTTTGCAGCTTCTCCTGAACCAGGTTCAGTGGGAATGAGTGCTGTAAGCAACTAATGACACTCGTCGTGGACACTGAATTTGAGAGTAGTGACACATAAGACACATACTATCTTGTGGCTATTTCTAGTCTACAACATAGACTGCTTTTGGGGGAGTAGTGAGAAATGATGCTGAGCTGGGTAGGTAACTGTTGTAGGAAGGTTGTTCTACTATCCTCAGGAGTCTTGGGTACAGTACAGAGGCAGAAAAGTATTTTAACCAAGGAGACAGCTTGATAATCCCATTTCTATAATGACGATTACCACAGTATATTAAAATGTCTCATTTTATTGTCTGATTTCCTCATTAGACTCGAAGCCCTTTGATAACAAGGGGAATAAATCTTTATGTACATGCAATGAAAAACTCAACTTAGCGAATGAGTACTGATGAGGTTTTTTTTTTCTTTCTTTTTTTTTTTTTTTCCGGCCCTTAAGAAACATTCAAGACACCAAGAAACTTTGAAGACTACAAGTCTATGAAGGATTGTCCAGAGAGATAAGATGAGCATTATATGTCACAGAAACCAAGAGAAAAGAGATTTTTTTTTCCAAGGAAGAGTTAGTATTTAACTGTGAAAAAAGTCAGAACAGTCATGTAGAGATCTGAATAATGGCCACAGAATTCATCAGTTAGAAAGTTATTGCTGGGCTTCCCTGGTGGCGCAGTGGTTGAGAATCTGCCTGCCAATGCAGGGGACACGGGTTCGAGCCCTGGTCTGGGAAGATCCCACATGCCGCGGAGCAAATAGGCCCGTGAGCCACAACTACTGAGCCTGCGCGTCTGGAGCCTGTGCTCCGCAACAAGAGAGGCCGCGATAGTGAGAGGCCCGCGCACCGCGATGAAGAGTGGCCCCCACTTGCCGCAACTGGAGAAACCCCTCGCACAGAAACGAAGACCTAACACAGTCAAAAATAAATAAATAAAATAAAGAATTATTAAAAAAAAAAAGAAAGTTATTGCTGATCTTAATAGAGAGAGATCAGTAAGAAAGTATGAGTGGAATTCAAAGTGCAGTAGGTTTAGGAGGAAGGAAGTAGGATACAGAGAGTGTGTTCTATTCTTGGGTGAGGGTATGGGAAGAAGAATAATGGTAACTAAGGACACATATAAAGTTGAGGGTAAGATTATGGGAATTATGTGAATGAAGATCTTCCTAAGATTATAATATCTAGACAAAGATGCAAAAATATTTAGTTACTTCAAACTTACAATATTCTAATTTGTCACTGTTTTCCTACCAGCCCATGTCTGTTGTGCTGAAGAAATGATAGTTTTAATCAGGATAAAAGTTCATTTAAAAAAAGCAATTTTGACCCATGACACACTTTTCCATAAAAAGCCATCCCCAGCTGAAGGCAGGCCCCAGTAGAATGTGCAGAAACAAGGCTTAGGTTAATAGGAAGGCCATGGATACTTAGAAGAGTTACAGAGATGTGAAGAGGAGAACAGAAAGGAGGAGATAGGATGCAAAAAATAAGGTACATCTACTTCACAAAATTTCCTAGAGCCATACTCATTTCTTACCCATGGGTAATGGGTAAGAAATGCCATCTCTCAAAACTTTTTCCCCAGATGTGAAATTAGCAAAGGATCATGACCTAATATCACAGGTTTAATGGTTTATAAACTTTAGCTTGAAAACTTTAGACTTATATAACATTTCCTCTTAGGGAAATGTCCAAAAAGTGTTTTAAATTCTGAATTATAATGTATCTTTTGATAAACAACCTTTTCACAAGTTGCATCTGTCAGTATTTATTCCAGGCTAAGAGACAGATGATTGCACTCCACTCATGGATTTGTGCTCAGTCTTTTAGGAACTGTGGTTGAAGTCTTCAACAAAGTGATGTAATTGTGCTGAGTTACCACATTTTTGAAAATGATTATTAACTAAAATCCAATATTCATATTCTTTGGCTGACCTAGACTTTTCTAGGTGATCTCTGGGAAACAATGTCTGTGAAGATCTATTGTAAACCATCACAGTCTACTAATTTTTATTAATGACCAAGTTGGTTGTCAAAAAGTATTTAGTAGGATATTCCCAGTATTATAGAAAGAATCCTCAGACACTTAGGGAGTGGCTAGATTTTCTTCTTAAGGAATCACTTGAAAAATTAAGGCACACAATATTAAAGAAAAATTGTTCTGCATGTGTGAAGCATGTGCTAGATATAAATATTAATGATCTGTTTATTCTGTAATAGGTAGAACCATAATCTGGGAGCATTCAAGCATTATTCCAACTGTCTGATGCTTTGATAATATATTCCAGTAGGCAGAAGGCTCAGATGGAAATGAATCTAATAGGAAATTGAATCACACACCCATAGACTTATGTGGTTGAACTGATTTGAGTATATAAATCTGAGGTTGAAAAAACTCCTGAAGTGACCATTTGAAAACGTTTGAAAAGTTTCACCTTGGAATTTAACTGTAGGGTCAAACAGACAAAGCACAGTCCAATGAGGAAATGAAGAATTTATGTGTGAATGTCTAAGCCAGCAAAAGTTGTTTCTGAACCAACAAAGTTTGTTCATACATATATCTATGTGCTTTTGATCCAAGCAAGTTTTGCTTGAATATATTAATATTTGACAGCTCAAGGAAAACATTATATATCCCAGTCCAGCTTAATATGCCTGTCTCTTTCTTTGAGATAGTCCTTTGATGTTCCCATCAGTCATTCCCATACTACATGGCCCTGTTTCTTTGTGCACAGATGACAAATGCAGGAGTGGGCACCAGACCACATATAAGCAATTAGATGCTCTCTCAAAGAATGTTGGAATTTTGTGCTTAATCAGTGTCAATCAGGTACCAGCCGGGAAAATAAAAACTATCCTAGGTAATTAAAACAGAGGGAAGTTAATGCAAGAAATTCGTTACATCTGTGATGAAAGAGCTATGAAACCAAATGGGGGAGAGTGAGTCAATGCAGAAAGGAAGCCACAACATCCTTAGGGCAAGGGGACAAAGGGAGGGAGTGGTATCGCCAGAGCTCCTGGAAAATAAAACAGTCAAGAGGCCTTGCCCTTATGGAGTTAATATTCCAGAAAGGGAGATAGATAATAATTATAAGCCTATCAGGGGGGCTTTTTAGTCTCTACTAAACATTCAGAGTCAAAGGACTGCTCAGTCTACGCAGAACCGTGTAGGACAGGAACCACGGCTTTCTGGAAGGCCAGTGTCAGGCATTCCTCCCAGTGGGGTCCTTGCAGCAGTCACACAGCAGACAACTGAGGCATAAGGATGTGAGGTCCCCACGGGGCAGGTGCAGGAACTCCTCACCAGCACCACTCTGCCTCAAATCTCCATGCCTCCACGTGTTAATGTACCTTTAATAATTCCATGGGTGTAAATTTCAGTGTCCGTTGCAAGGGACACCCTAGTTCCAAGACTCAAGACATTCAGAGAAGCTTAAAATATGATGTTCTTATTAGGTATTTATAGGTCATTCTTATTTCCTCCCAGTCTGATGGAATTTACCCATCAGGGGTAATAATTAGCAACAATGCCTCATAATATAATGGACACCATATTTAGGTCTTTTCAGGGAAACAGAGCCAGGGGTTTAATGGAAGATAAGTGGGGAAAAGAGTTCTGTTAACTCTTTCACTCACAATAATCACAGTGAAAAAATAAATTATACAGTGTGTTAGAAGTTGTTAAGTATTATGGAGGAAAAAAAAAAACTTGAAGAGGATAAGAAGTTCTTTAGAAGTTAAAAGATCAAGGTGGTTACGATCTTAAATATGGTGGTAAAGTATGATGGACATACTCTAAGGTGGGACCACATGAGCTCCACCTTCTGGTACTCTTACAATTATGATATCCTGTCTCCTTGAGTATGAGTGGAGCCTGTGACTTCTTTATAACAAATGGAATATGCTAAAGGTGGCAGAATATCACTTCTGTGATCACATTACAGATGATTGTAATATCTTTCCATTTCTGGCTTTGAGGAAGAAAGTGACCATGTTGGGAAGACCTATCTGGAAAGGAGCTGAGGGCAGACTCCAGCCAAGAATCTTAATCTCTCACTCCAACAGCCCATGAAGAATTGAATGCTGCCAACAACCATATGAGCAAGGATATAGATAGACCATCAAGATACATAATCAAGCCCCAGATGTGACTGCAGCCTTGGCAGCTTGATTGCAGCTGTGCAGAGGACACAGCTAAGCCATGACTGGACTCTTGACTCACAGAAACTGTGAGGAAATAAATGTGTGCTATTTTAAGTTGCTAAATTTGTGGTACTATTTTTATGCATCAATAGATAACTAATACATCAATGGACTTCATGTTAACGAGGTGCTCAAATGTCATGTATTTCTCAAGGTGAAGAACATTTGCGGCAGAGGAAACAGAGAGCGAAAAATCCCCAAGTGGGAATGTACCCAGAATGTTTTAGAAGTAAGTTCATTTGGAATTGAATGGGCAAGGGAGAGAGTAAAAGGAGAAAGAGAAACTTATGTCAGAATTTATTAACCATAGTAAAGACTTGAGATTTTGAATGAAATAGAGACACATTAATTGAACAAAGTAACGTGCTATGAGTTAGCATTTTAATAGCTTCATACTGGCTGGCGTGTTGAGAAAAGGCTGTAGGAGATCAAAATAGTAATAAAAGAGACCAGGTAGGAGGCTAGTACAATAATATAGGTGAGAGATGATGGTGACTTGGATCAGAGTGAGTGATAGTGTAAGTGGTGAGAAGTGGTTGGATTCTGGTTATATTCTGAAGCTACAGCCAACAGGAATTCCAGATGAACTGGATGCGGGGTGTAAGAAAAAGGAGACTCAAGGGTGACTACAAGGGTTTGGGCGGGAATAACCAAGACAGAGAAAACTGTGAGTGAGCAGGTATTTTGTGTTTTTGTTTTTCCTTTGTTTTGTTTTTCAGTAAGAGGGTGGGGAATACCAGAAGCTCAGTTAAGGACATGTGACACTTTCAGTTCTATTAGGCATACAGCTGGAAGTGTTGTATCGGTATTGTGGTATGATTAATTCAGAGGGGAGGCACAGCCTGGTGGATACATTTAGATATTTAAATCTGTTATGCTGAATAAACTTACTAAGGGGGTGAAGGTAGAGAGAGGAGAGAGCCACAGACTGAGTGCTGGAGCACTGTAAGTGGGTTTATAAAAAGATGGAACCAGCAACAGAGACTGAGAAAAGGGGACCAATAAGTCAGAAGGCAAACCAAGGAGTTGTGGCATACAGAGAGCCAAGTGGAGAGAATGTTTCCAGGAAGAGGATATGATCCACTATGTCAAATGATGCTGAGAGATAAAAACAAATTGAGAACCATTGGATTCAGTAGAAGTTATTTATAAACTTCATAAAAACAGATTCAGAAGAGCAGTGAGATTAAATTTGATAAATATGTAGTAACTCATGGGATAAAGAGCAAAGTGAGTTTGTTACTATAGTTGTTTTGAGATGAGAGAAATAGCACAGGGAAATCGGCAATGTGGAATAGAAAGAAGAATTGCTGGAGTGATATTTTTGTGTAGATGAGAAAGGATGAGGTCTTCTCAAAAGCAAAAGCTTGGGGAGAAACAAAGAACGTACATGTGTTAGAATAGGAGAGGTGGCATAGGATGGAGACACCAATGATGGTAGGCAGGAGTTTACCAACATCCTTTCCTTACTGCTTCAAGTTTGTCAATTAAACAAGAAGTAAGACTATCAGCTAGGAGTGGCAATGGAGAGTAGCTATTGACAGTTCAAGCGGAAGCTAGATGATATACAATAATCACCTGGGAGAATGCGAGAGCGAATGGATGGAAAAGAAAGAATGATTTATGGGCAGGATGAAGGACCAATGTGCATTTTCTGAACATGAATTTGAAGCAAAATAAATCAGGATGGTATTACACTTTTTCTCTTTTTATTCTAACCACATTCAATCAGTCAGGTGCAGGCAAGGAATAGGTGAAGGTTTGGAATTAACCAGGGTTGTGGTTTTGCAAAGCACCATGACAAAGTAAAGGAGGAAAGCAGATTGTGAATATATATGTGAAGTTGTTATTATAGTGACTGGCCATGAGATTTAAGTTAAAGAAGGAGGGATGAGGGGGCATTGGGGATGTAAAAAGGTAAAACATTCCACCGATTCAATGTGATGGTGCAGTGGAAATACTGTAATAGTAGAGATGCTAGAAGTAGGGAAACCCATAAAACAGGAAGTCGTGGCCAATGAGTGGGATATATGGAATTGGGAATTTGGAGATGCCAGAACATATTGGTAATGACAAAGGTCATTGCCCAAAGTTTAGTTGAGAGTGGTACTGGGTAGAATGAACATAGTCAGGAGTTAAAAACCATTAAGAAATAAGAGGGCATATCCTGGTGGCCAATAGGAGGACAATGGTGAGGGGTAGTATTTGATATAGTCTGACTGGATGAGATACAAAGCTGAGTGTTTTTATGAAGCAGAGAGAGATAATGGAGTCAAGACATCCGTGAAGAGCCAAGAAACTACCTACCTCACTCCTAGACCCACTGATTCCATTGATGTGGAAGAAAAAAGAACTACAACCTGACAGGGCTCTAGGTGATAGAGTGTCCCCTGGTTTTACTTAGAATAAGAAAGTAAAAGCAATTTTCAGATTGGCTTGTTCAGATATTACCTTTCACAATGTCCCTTGAACCCACCAGCTCATTCTCCATGGCACAAAAGAGCAACATTTTATAAAGCAATTATGATTGTGGGAATCCTTCGCTTAAATTATTTTAATGACTTTAAATTCTTCTCAGGATAAAGTCCAAACTCCACAGTTTAAACAATCCAGCATAATCTGGCACTTGCTTACATCTCCAACCTCAACTCCTGCACGTTGCCACTTCTATGCTATATACTGAGCACATTGAACTACTTCAAGTTCCCTGAAAATTCTAGTCATGTTTCTTTTGCCTTCTAGTCTTCACAGATACACAGATTCTTTCTTTTCCCTAAAATACTCTCTGAAACTCCCTGGTTTCATAATCCTTATCATCCACCTCATTAGCTAAGACCACCTTCAGTTCTTAGCTTTTAATACAATTTCCTCTAGCCAGTTTTCTCATGACCGTTCCAGTCCAGGCTAGTGTCCCTCCTATGCCCTTCTAGAACAATGTATACATCTTCATTCACATTACTGCTCATAGTAAACTCTAAATTTTATGGACAGGGACCATGTCTATCAAGATTATTCTTCTAAATCCAATATTGAGTACCATGCCTAATAAGTAACAGATGTTCAATAAGCAATGGTTGAGTGTGTGAATGGGTGATGAAGTACGTATGAGTATGAATTTAAAAGAGAAATATTAGTAAAAGAAAAGCAATCCTTCAAACCTCCAACTTATTTACAAACAAATAAATGCTATGGAGAAATATAGAGGATTAGAGGTCTCAGTTGGTTACTAATGTATCACTGTATTCACAGAAAAGGCCAGTCAAGTAAATGGATACATTCTTAGATTGTATTGGAAAAGTAAAAACTGCTTAACTACCCAAGAAATTACCATGAAGACACCAGAGAAAATAAATAATAGAGAGATGCTCCGTAATGTTCTCCTAGTAAGTCTCTAAATAAAGAGGAACAATTCTCTATGAGAATCTTACATTTGTATTTCTAAGATTCAATACTTTTTAGGTAAGAATGATAAAAGCAATTGCCTTAACTTTTTAACATAGTTTTTTGTTTGGCTTTAGTATGAAATGTACTTTAAAAAAAATTCTTCAAAGTATAACATGAATGATAATCCATGAACTCAAAAGAAGTGAAAATGTTTCTAATACATTATTTACATAAACCATATGGACAAATATGGAATGAGTGTCCAAGAATGATAACCATACACAACACAGGACTCCTATCTCAGGCAGATCTTTATATAATTCAAATATTAAGGTATGAATTGGGTACCTGTTATGGAAATATTATAATTGCTTAACGCTATTATTATAAAACAAAATTTGAGATCACTTTATTGAAATACCAATTCCTCTATGCTCATCTTATAACAATGCAATATTTATTACAGATATTGTGTTTACATTTAGGCCATAGAAAAGAAATTTAACTGAATTTCAATGCTCTTGATTGTTAAATGCAAAGAACATCTCTTTCTACTTAAGTCACAGAACGCTTTTTAAGAATTTTCCCTCCGATTAATTATAAATACTCTTTAGGGCACAGAACTTTAAGAAAATCCAATGTAACAAGAAGAATTGATCCAAAGGGTGTTACATTCTACTTAGAAACATAATTTACCTGAAACACTCTGTGTTTGGGACCTTATAGTAATATGAATGGCAATTAAAAGCCTGCCTGGCTCTAGCAGGGTAGGGGGAGGGAAGGACAGTAAAGAAAGGTTTCAATGGCTGCTCCATCTAAAGGGAAATCATATGCTTTCACCCTCCTTTTTAAAACTTCTGTGTACAACCGGTGTGGGCAGTGGAGATGACCACCCATTTAACAATTTATGCTAAAACATAAAGCTGCTGTTCAGCACCACACCCAATCTCATATCCTAAACAGATTTATTTTATGGAGTTTTTCTTTGTAGTTAACCAAAACTGTATTTTAAGTGATCTGTTTAGCATAATATGAAAACTCAGAATAATAAACTAAAAGCACATGAGTCTCCATTCCTCATTAAGTGTATAACATTCCTAACCACACTGCCATCTTATAACAGTGTGATTTACACTATCCATGTAAATGTAGAATCAAGGTGTTATTTTAGGTTATAATTTTACAAAAGTTAAGGTATCATCTTTAGTTATGAATCGGTATGTTTCTACTTTCTCGTGGCTTCTAATTTTGAGGCACACAATCTGAAATGAATTTTTGAGGTGGGTATAGATTATGTGAGACCAAAGATAACTTTTCCAGTTAGAGGGTCTGGATACTGTTTTTGTTTAAACTCCTCTCCCTTTTTTCTTTTTTTTAATTTTTAAAGGATCAAATGACCTACCTGGCACTATCTGCTGTTTCATTATCTGCACTTAAAAATACTGATTCTACTGATGTTTTGTTTTTTAGTATGTTACAAAATTCCTATGTCCACCTGATTCATCTGTAATCTTTTTTTTTTTTTTAACAAAAATGAGATTATAATAGATTTAACATGAATATTTTTTGGAAATTCCTGTAGTCTTCACTGATAAGCACAACACCAAGAAAACGCAGAGGTTGTTTGTGAATGAAATAATGAAATGATACATTGCCATGCAGGTTATTTCTATTCAGAAAAGAATAAGACATGAAACAGAATATCAAAGTTTAAAAAATAAACTAAATGGAGGTTTGAAATATCAGGAAAGAGAAGAAAGCAACACATATTTTAGGGTTACATTGGTTAATTATATGTATGCATCTAAAATAATGATACCTAAAAACCTTTTTGAAAGATTGATAATTATCCATTTTCAAATGATACTTTTAGAAAAAGCTCAAAAGATATTTTTTAACTACTTTAATCACACATCGTAACTCAGTCAGAAATGGCATAAAAAGAATTTCTTCATAGTAAAATAATTGGCATACACTCTATCTTAAATAGTCTGTAATAAAAGCAAAGAAATGGATAGCCCCAGGCAAAAAATACTTAAATTTTGTTTGGGAAAAAAAATGTACCTTGGATTAAATCATCATCGAGGCTTTTCTGAAGTATTAATTAGTGTCTAATGCAATAAGGCAGATTTTCAAATAGATACTTTAACATTGATTATTTTTTAGATCTCCATTTAAAAAGTAATTTTAATTAACTTCAAAGGGACAATTATTGTGGAAGGTTCTTTGCTTGTAACTCTCTCATATTAAATTTTTACTATATAAAGCCTTTTTCCTTTGGACCCTGATTCATTTCTCTACCCATATGGCTTATTGCTACTTCTATTTCTATTTGTCCTCTGCTCACTGTTTGTCATTTTCAGATTCTTTCCCAATAGCTCACAGCTTCATAAAAATATCCTAGAGAAGTCTAAGAGAGAGATACAAACTTTTTGAGTATGGGGAGTTTTCCTTCATAAGTTTTTATGATCTCATTCTCCTCACTAACATAAATATTACAAATAAAATACTTTATTCTCCTTTCATATGTTTTTTTTACCATGTATCTGAATAGTATAACAGAATACATACAAATGGCATCAAAATATGTAGGGAAACAAAATAAAGGGTCTATTACAATCAGTAATCTCAAACTAGATGAGATTTAAGATGGCTCAAAATTGTAGCCAATTTTGAAAAGTCCAAGGAAGGGGCAATCGGATGTCTAAAACATTGACATAACTGGACAATAAACTTCTTTACTTTTGCTAAAACTATCATTTAATGGAAAAGAGAATTTAGAGAAAATGGAAAAGTTCTTTCTTTGACCTCTTGGATAAAATCATACCATTAGAGGCGCTTACTTTGTTTCAGAGAATTTTAGTAGGTGGGAGGTTGCTTCTCATTAAAGAGAAATTCCTTGAAATTTAGTTAAAAACAGTTGCAAAAAATTGGCTAATGTTTCTTGTGTAGCTAATCCTCATTATTTTACTTAGAAAGAAACTGTTATTTTCAAACTCATTTCTCTTTTGCTTCATGGAAAAATACACTACAGACAATTATAGTGAGATACATTGACTACACCAAAATGTGTTTTATGCATTAACCTAAAGATAGCTGGACTCACTCAGTGAAAAAGACTTAGAAAATAAACTCAATGTAGTTTTAAACATTTCATGAAACAAAGTGAATTTCTTAAGTCATAATAATTTTCAAAGCTAAAAAGACATCCGGATTTTTATTCTGGGATGTCCCAACAACAATTTCATTTAAACCAATCCATATTTGTTTTCACTCAATATTTTACTTATGGTAAGACAATTATTCAGGGACAAATTGGGTTATACAGTTCAGTACAACAATTCACATTTTTTTCCACATCCACCTTTTGTTAGTGACTCATTATAGTACTATATGCTCACCAAGGAGGGCACACAGCTTCCTATTTATCTACTTCAACTGGTAATAGAAGTTGGAGGATAAAAATGGGTGCACACATGCTGAGAAACATAAATTGACAATATCCAAGAGCAGTGATTACACAAACTGAAGGCAAAAACTTGCATCAGAATGGAAAGTCATAATTTCATCACGCCTGATGCAAAAATGGTAACAATGTATTCCAAGATATTATAAATATTTCCAATTCTAGAAATATAATGAATTAGTTTTGTAACAACTCTGAGATAATGCCAATAATATGTACTAAAGATAATATGTTAAAATTTACCCTAAATTAAATGTTTATATTATTCATCACAAAACCATAATCAAACATTTACTGCACACTTTTATGGGTGCTATACATAGGTGCATGAGAATCAAGAAAGATTTTGTTTCTTCTTAACAGAAACATTGATATGATCATACCTAGAGAAATACTTATTTCTGGATCTCTGATTGACAACAGAAGTCCCATTAGTTTCCTTTTTTAGTTGTCTATTTTTGTTAATATAATGATGAGAAAACAAAATCAGTCTAATCACATGAAGTCTCAGTTGTCTTATACGTATAGGGAAGATTTGCATCCAGATTGTCTTTTATATTTCTTTAAGAAACTAATATTTTATATTTTATCCTTTTTTTCTCATTATTTCTCAAGATCAGTTGTTTCAAAATCAAACTTTCTTTAATCTCTCACTGCCATTTCTGCCCTCACCTCTATACATGTGGTTACCAACATGGAGTCAAAAGTCCTTTTAGAGTCTTAGAAGATTGAAATGGGTATCCAGTGGCAATTATCAATATTTCAAAAAGCTTAATGGAAATTTTATGTGTGTATTCTATATAACTATACAATTAATCAGGTGTCATTTTTGTTTATTCATTTGTTTGGTTTTAAAGGAGCCTGGAATTATAATAACTCAGTGTGTAGTTATCAAATGATAAAAAAGTAAATGGATTATTCGATAAATATAGTTTTTTAAAGTAAGCTTTTCAAAACATGGAACCATTGGCAAAAATTAATAATAAGTATCAAAACACTGGGAACAAGGTAACTCAGCCAACTCTATCTCATGACTTCTATTACTATAAATGTCCCATATCTGATATTCCTACTCCTAGTTTCTTTGCCATCAAAATTTCCTCCTCACCAGACAGAGCAAAACTTTCACCAAGTCGTTTGCCATGTTCAGGAATATAAAATATTAACTCCGAAGCTCTCTACTTGGCTCTCAAGACAACTCGTAATTTGGTCCTACACCTGACACAAGATAGATTATTTTCCCTATCCTGTGTCATGTTAGATTTTAGTCAATTTTTGAATAGGTGAAAACATTTATAAATATAACGTTGAGGTTATATAGACTCTATTTTAAAAGTGAATTATATCAATTTGAAAATACTCTGAGAACTTATCAATACGCACACACCTAAAAATACTTACATGTAGGCATGAGAATTTTTTAGAATATTTCACAAAATATATTGGCATCAATGAATATTTTAGGTGCATTTGAACACAGTTAAAATAATGTTATCTATGTTAAATCTGGTTCTTTGAAATACACTACCAAATGTGTTTTCAATTTAAAAAAGGTATTTCCCATAATTCCTGCCCTTTGAATTACTGGCATTTTCAATCAAGAGTTATATACCGATAATATAAATTTTCTAGGTGCTGTGAGAATCTTGAGTCACATTTAATTCAACTAGAATGCTTATTGCCATTTCCAATAATAATAATTATGAAAAAAAATTTTGATTAAGTTATTATGATTTAAGATACAGAAATATTGTACCAGTTTTTAAACATAGTCCTTTCTAAACTTCAGATTATGGATTATGTTTCCCTAATTTAAAAATGTAAAATATACAAATTTAAGCTAGAATTCTGCTCATTCAAGTGTATATGGAAAACTGGAATTGTGTTTGTGGACTCATTTCTTATCATGAAGCATTTCTTCCCAATAGTAGCTTTTAATATAATAAATCTGAATGAAAACTATAAATTGTATATTATTTTCTTTTTTAAATTTCCCTTAAGAAGGGATGAACAATTATATGAATTAATAAAGGCAGAGTTCTTTGCACCCAAATCTGTATACATATCAATATTTACTTACTAAAAAATTTAGACATACAATGGGGAATAGAAATTTTATTTTCATCCTTATATATCTGAAATTTTCTTATGCTTTTATAAAGATTCTGATGCACAATTTTGTTTTTTTAGTTTAACTTTATCACCATTTTTACAAGCCTGCAAAATAAGTTATTAAATGTACGATAGTAATAGATTTTAGGAATTAAATCATCCTGGAAAAAAAGAAAAACTATGTATGGAGAAGAAAGAACATTTCCATCTTTATAAGCAACAGGGTTTTTTGTTTTTTTTTTTTAACATTTTTGGAGTCTCCATCAATTTTGGCAAACATCATACCAATTTCGTCCAACTTCTAAAGCTGGGAGTTGATCCAAAACTCTGGTAGTCAGAGATCTGTTAAGTGTGTTGTTGTTCTATTACCTGACACTTCTGGCTCAATTTGAAACATTTTTTTATTCACTCTTTATATTTTCTTTTCCTATTGTTGAATCTTAAGAGTAATGGAAGAGCTGCTTCTTCCTTCTTATTTACAAAAAGCTAAGTCTCTTAAACCTCTATGTCCATACACAAAGTAATTAACTTGAATTCATAATTTAAACCATTAAAAACATTCTGGTTCTTTGTTTTGCATTATATCAAAAAAGAAATTACAGGTTTTTTAAAACTTTCAACCAGTTGCATAAAGCAAATTTTTTAGAACATTAATTGTATTCATTTATAGGACTAAATGATGAATTATTATTTGTTATCAAATTTTAAAATTTATAGTTGTCTCTATGTTTAAGATTCTTAGTTTTTTTAATAGTAGGCACAATTTAAGAACAATATTTAATCAGATATATTTACAGACAAAAAATCCAAAATATATCTAATAAGTATAGTTTTACTATAATAACTTTGGTTTAGTCATTACTTTGGTAATATATGCTTTGTGGTTCACCAAGAGTACATACTCTCTGAAAAAGAAATTTACAAAAGCATTTGATACATAGACTCCATTGAATCTACAATATTTCTTCAAAAATATATATTGTTTCATGAGTATATCCATGGAAAATTTGTTACTAGCTTCTACTGACTTCCTTGGGGAATAAATGTGCCTATCGGGTAATTCAAAGAAAGAAAGGTAAGTATTATGCCTCAATTTACTGATGTGTTAAAACAGAGAAAATGACCTATGCTAAACTTCACTAAAATTAAAGGTGAATAAATTGGTATCCCTTCGTTAGAAATCTACATGACTACTCTTTTGTCTGAAATTTTTACTTTTAAGTGTCTGTTATGCCATCACATGCAAGAGTATTACTTATTCAAGCATTTTCCAAAATTTGTTTCTTAAAGCGTTGTTCTCATAGAATATTAATAGTTGTTGAGGGTGAGGGAGCTCAGAAAAAGTTTCTGAAATGTATTAAGTTAGGGAACTGTTGGGTTAAATAAAATCCATGAAGTATTCTTTCTGTAGGAATGCTCAAAGCCTAAGAGAGAATAATCAAACGTATTCATTATTATCTTCTGACAAGACTCAGTTCAATGTCTCTCATGTGCTTTTCATTGTTCTGAGTGATGCCTATCCTGAGTATAAGCAGAAGAGGCTGGGCTTACGTGTGGTTCTATGGAGGAATGAAGCCACTAGAAAATTGGTTCATATCACGATTTTGCATGTAAATAGGGTGAACTCCCTATATTAAGTTAGGTCATTATGTCCAGTATTTTCAGAGTAAGCATCTTTGCTGCAAGCATTTTTGCTGCAAACATTTTCAACCCATAACTAATTAGCCATAAGGCAATTTTGCCCATGAAAAATAAAATAACTGGTTGACAGTCTTTGGTTTGACAGTTTGGTTTCAACTGGATGAAATGTATTAGCATTTCTTCCAGTTAGTGACATTATTGATGGCTTTATCGAGCTGACAGATGACAATGATTTGCCCCAAGAGTTGGTTCCTTATTTTGAAACACACTACATTGGAGAAGAAAGAGGCCAAGGGTGAAAATAACTAATTGGCCATAAGGCAATTTTGCCCCTGACAGATAAAATAACTGGTTGACAGTTTGGTTTCAGCTGGTTGAAATGTGTTAGCATTGCTTCCAGTTAGCGACATTATTGATGGCTTTATCGAGCTGTCAGATGACAATGATTTGACCCAAGAGTTGGTTTCTTATTTTGAAATGCTACATTTGAGGAGAAAGAGGCTGAGGGTGTTGAAGGCTCAGAGTTGAACCCACATTTTCCATAGAACTTTGAAACATCTATCAGGGGATATGTGACAATATGCCAAGAACAAATGACAGTGCAGAGGCCTTTACAATTTAACACAAAGCTCAGTTACAAATATGCCTCCAAATATTTGGAAGCTGATACCTCTTGTAATGAAGGAAGAAATTTTACTGGAAAAGGAAAAGTGCGGTGCTGAAGGAAAAGATGAATCAATAAGCCAAAAAAACCCAAAACACCAAAGAAATGTACAAAATACTATGAGCAAAAGACTTGGAAGACAAGTGCTTAGGTACAAGCCACTGAATAAAATCTGTTATTTGTATAGCATTGCCATGAATCTATATATATTTTAAATGTATTCAAATATTTTGCATTTCACAATAAAGTCTTATTTTGCTATTCATTTCTCATGTTTCCTTATGTACTCTTTAATGTCCCTTTTTTATTTTTCACTGTCGTATCTTTATGGCAAAATAGCCTGATGGCCACTTAGTTATGAGCAAATGTTTGGGACAAAGATGCTTGAGGCAAAGATGTCTACAGCAAAGATGGTGACTGTGAAAGTACCTAGAACCAAGGAAGGTTAGAGTACTCACATTCTGTCACCAGATCATTTAAAGAAAACAAAAGAACATTTAAACTTTGTATATGTCAGTATTTCCCAAACTTCTGTGATGATTTAAAAAATTATTTGAAAGATAATTAAAACAGAGATTTGGAGGCACCACACCAGATATCCTGATTCATAACCTCTGGATGACTGGTCATTTTAACTTACTTTTTCCCAGGGTTTCTTATTAAGAAAAAAGAGCTAGAAAATCATGTTAGGACAGACAATGGCATCTGCTTAACCTAATTTAGCTCTTTTTACCGACAGTGAATTTCATTCATTCTCATCCACAACAAGACCCAAGCTTTATGAATTTTCTGGATCCCAGCAATACCTCTAGTACTTAGAATACCACAAGATGTGCAAGTCAGATGATATTTACAAATTTGTTTAAGGTCCTCAGATGGTGCATATTATATTTCTTATGGTATTTGCATTTTTAATTTATCTTTTTAAAATTAAAATATCTGTGGTTAAATGTAATATAGATGCATGTGTCTACATAAGCTTACATACACGTATGGATGCATGTGTGTAAATAAGCTTACATACACATAAATATAGAAGAATGTAGACTAAACAAAGGCTTCCTTTGACAATTTTTATTTATTACATGCAAAAGGAATGCTTATAATCCTTTTATCACAGATTATATATTCCTGAAATATGAAAATCTATACAATACAGACACTTTCTTCAGATCTATTATTTTCCAAATTTTGCAAGTATAGAGACCTCTTAAATATGACTCAGTCTTTGTGACATGGAATTTTTTCAAAAATATGTAAAATATTTTCATTGTTTGCCTACATATTAATGAAAAAGAAGCTCTTTATAAAGCATGAAAACTATTTCAACCTTTTCTTTAAAATTCACTTATTCACTTAAAAAAGTCCATTGACTAGCCCTTAAGTAATAAGACTCACACTAGAGCTAAACAGTGAAGTGGATACAAATAATAATAATACAGAATCCCTCCCCTCAAAGGACTCAGCCCATCAGAAGACAGCCATATAAACACATAATAAAGACATTATGTGAAAATATCAGGGAAGCTGGAGGCCTCTGAGCACCTGGGAAGACCTCATAAAGGACGTTACCCTCAAGGGGAGCAAGAGAGGGAAAGCAGGAGCTCATTAAATGGAGAAGAAAAAGAATAACATTTACAAAGGCAGTGGAGGAAGTATGGGGATTGTGAATTCGTGAGAAGGACTTGAGGTGTAGACTGTGGTGACAGTGTGAGAAGCATGAACGTGACCATGTGCTGAGATTAAAAGGTAGACTCAAGTGAGGTAATGAATGAAACACATTAAATGCCTTTCAGATGTATTTGGATCATCTCCCACAGCCAAAGAAGAGTCAAAGATTTTAAAAAACAGTGATAATGTCGGGGCGGGGGGTGGGTGGGTGGGCAAGGCTTGGGAGAAGGATTCTGTAAGGTGCCCTCTAGGAGACGAGGAGTGTTTAACTTACAGCATTTAGGTCATCTTGGCTGAATATGTGACTCCCCTGAGGAGCTGTAAAAATATAATGTCCCAATTGCACACTTGCCCAATCAATTATGGTAGAATCTGTAGGGAGTGCGACTGAGGCACCAGTATTGTTTAAAGCTCCCTAGGTGATTCTAAGGTGCAGTCAACTTGGGAACCAATTAGATTGTTGGTTCTCCTGGGCTGACTGGCTGATGCATGAAGGTGATGAGAGGGAAGGAGACATCAAGTTCCACTCGTGGTTTTTTGCTAGAGGAACTGGGTAAATAATTAAGCACTGGTATTGATAGGAAATATGAGAGGACAGCTGAATACCGTAAACATGAGTATAAGCCCAATTTTTAACATTTTGAATTTAGAGAAACATATTTTACGCTATTGTAAAGCTTTTTCCTGCACTTGCTTGTGAACTTTTGTTGGTTTGGGAGAATGAGAAAATCCCATAAGGACATAAGAAAAGGAAAGATACAGAAGAGTTTAAATATTAAGATTTCCATCAACATGGTCTCTGATTCTCCAGCCTCTGGAAACATATGCTTTTCCTCACGTTTTAGGCTGAGTTTTCTTTATTTAGTTCTTATTTAATAAATAATCACTTATTCATTCCATGACTAGGTTTGTGCTAGAGGTCCCTCAAAGAGGAGTAAGACCTAGTGTCAATTTCATTTAAGGCCCATCTTCCAGACTCTGACCACAAGTATTCCTGGCCTTAACTTAGTTAGTGTCACTTAGGCTGGGCAGGTTTTACCCACTTCAAAGCCAGATGGTTTTCACAACAAAAGTCTAAGTAAGATAAAGGAGAGACCTACACTTAAGCTGTATCATTTCCTTGACATGCTGCACGATTTCAGAGTATACTTAACTAACCAGGGCAGCTGAGGTAGAGTAAACATGTTGGTAGAGGGATTAGAGTGAGAAAAGGAGGTATTTGTCCCTCAGTAATTTCTACATGTATAGACAATAATCCTAACAAAGTGTGGATTATCCTAATGCAGGAATCCATGATTTCTCCAAGCTATCTAAGATTTAAAAACAAACCAACCAACCTAAGGTACTTGTTACTAAGGAGTGGTACATTTCAGCTTGCAGTCTGGCTCCCCAAGCAAACGGTTAAAACCCACACTTAGTTGTTCACAGAAAGACCAGTGTTGACTAGTGACGAATAACATAAACTATGCCTGATTTTCTGCATTTTGTGTGTGTTTAAGCTATGCTCAGCCTTTTATTCCAGTGAGTATTAAATTAATACTCTACTCATTTTCTTTGTTTAAAAATAACATTTCTCTCGTTATCTCCAGTTTCAAATATTTCTAGATTCTTAAACTTATATGTATTAAACTGTTGTGTAATGATTAAAGCATTCAGAGTGCACAAAGATGCAATAGTGGTATTAACCAAAGTCACATCATAAACTTTCAAGTATCACAAAGATAAGCACTGATTAGTATACAGGAGAAATAGTGTAGCTGAGGTATTTAGCAGAAATAAAATTTAGCAGAAAGTGTAAGTAGAAATGTTTAAAGAAGGAGAGTTAGTTGCTTAATATTGGTTAAAATATATTAAGGAATAGCTATCCTAGTTTAAAGCACTTATATTTAATAATAAATAAATAGTTGAAGTCTAAAATCTTGAACAGATGCAAGAAAATAAAGCATATTTTTCAAACTATGTGACAAGCCACCAGCAAATTCTACTGAGATTAATGGTATAACACAGTTGGCATGTAATCATAGAGGAATAGACATAACCTCTAAGAGTTATTTTTTCTTATACTATTAGGGCATGTAGTACAAACCCACAATAGCTTGGTTATGACATGCTAGAAAGACTCAACTAAAGTTGAATGTAATACAAATATACTTGTTAATATTTTTGGATGTCCTGAAATGAAACAAAAATAAAAACAGAAAAGCAAAAAAGTAAATTATTAATTCATATAACCCAAAAGTAATAAACTAAAAAAATGAGCATTACTAGGAGTGGATAATAAATTGCCTGTTGCAATATAAATGTGAACTAATATTTCAATATATCAATAATATCAAATTATAAAATATAACAAAATGTCATTTTCAATAACAAAAATATAAACTACATGGGGATAACTCTAATGAAATATAAATTACATGTGATAACTCTAAACTACATGGGGATAACTATATATGTGATATACATGAAGATAATCTTAAAAAATACTAAAAATATTTAAAAATGTGAATAATTTAAGACAAATATAATTTGGGGGGATGGAAAAGCTGCTTATTTTAAAGGTGTTGAGTATTTTCATATTTATTTAGACGCTGAAAACCCCACTAAACATCACTGGTAGTTGTTTGAGCCTTACCAAATTATGCTAAAGTGTAAAGTTTCATTCTGATCAATAAAACAACGTGACAAATGGAAAATAATTTATAGCTTGCATACAGTAATTCAATACATGATAAAAGAAACATAAAAATAAAAAGTCATGATATTTATTCAAAAACTAGTAAAACAATGAATATGAAAACATAATTTTAAATCCACATCATTAACCTAAATAAGACCTAAATAAAATAATGATAAAAAATAATAAAAGAAACTACCATAAAGTAAAATCTAATAGAACTGAATTACTTTTTACAATCTCAAAAATAAATAGAGAAAATTCGAATCTTGAAAGCTATGGGTATAATCATAATTGCAAAAGAAAAGATGAACAGATGTTCACAAGTTTAAAACAACTATTTTTTCCCACTTTATTGAGATATAATTGACATACAACATGGTGTCAGTTTAAAGTATACAACTTGCTGATGTGATACACTTATATACTGCAAAAGGATTACCACTATAGTGATAGCTAACACCTCCATCACATCACATATCTACCGTCTCTCTTTTGGTAGTGAGAACATTTAAGATGTACTCTATTAGCAACTTTCAACTATGCAGTACAGTGTTATTAACTATAATCCCCGTGCTATACATTAGATCCCTAGAACTTATTCATCTTAAAACTGTAAGTGTGAACTCTTTGACCAACACCTCCCCATTTGCTCCACTCTCCAACCCCTGGTAACCACCATTCTAGTCTTTATTTCTTTATATTCCTAAAACATCTATGCTGACATAAATATTGACAATATTGAAATATCAACAATATTTATGTCTATATTGACATAAATAAATGTATATATTTATTGATTATACATATATTTATTTAGTATTTATGTCAAACTACAAACTCGGAAAATATTTTCAGAGCATAATATAGATAAAGGACTGTTGTATACAGTCCTCATTTATATTCAGAAAACATATATTACTTAAAAGATAAATGGACTAAAAACTGACCAAAATAAAAGTAGTATAATTATCCACTTATTCACTTAACAAATTTTTACTAAGCACATGCTATATAACAAGCACTGTTCTAAATCTGAAGAAATAGCAGCATACAAGCATACAAAACCTGCTGCCCTTATGCAGGAGGGATAGACACTAAATAAGACAAATAAGTGTGACCTAATATATTGGTAGTAATTGCTATGGAGAAAAATAATTCAGGGAGGGATGATAGGAAATGTGGAAGTGGGAAGGAGACTATAGTTTATACCTTCCAATTAACAGATACATGGTTACAGAATGATAAGGTGATCTAAAATTTAATCCTCACTTTTAACACAATAAATTTGAATTAAAATAATATAGAAATAAATCAGCATTTCTATCATCAATTCATCTACGATAAAGGAGGCAAGAATATACAATGAGGAAAAGAATCTCTTCAATAGAAGGTGCTGGGAAAATAAGATGACTACATGCAAAAGAATGAAACCGGACCACTTTCTTGCGTAAAAAAACAAAACAAAACAAAACTCAAAATGGATTAAAGACTAAAATGTAAGACCTGAAACCATAAAGTTCCTCGAAGAAAACACAAGCAGTATGTTCTGCTCCTTAGCATCAGTTCTAGCAATATTTTTTTGGATCTGTCTCCTCAGACAAATGCAACACAAGCAAAAATAAACAAATGGGACTAAATCAAACTAAAAAGGTTTTGCACAGCAAAGGAAACCATCAGCAAAACAAAAAGGCAACTTACTGAATGGGAGAAGGTATTTGCAAATGATTTATCTGATAAGGGGTTGACATCTAAAATATATAAAGTACTCATACAACTCAATATCACAAAAGCAAGCAATCCAATTAAAAAATGGGCAGAGGACCTGAATAGACATTTTTCCAAAGAAGACATACAAATGGCCAACAGGCACATGAAAAGATGCTTAACAACACTAACCATCAGGGAAATGCAAATCAAAATCACAATGAGATACCACCTCATATTTGTCAGAATGGCTCTTATCGAAAAGACAAGAAATAAAAAGTGGTGGTGAGAATGTGGAGAAAAGGGAAACTTCTTGCACTGTTGGTGGGAATGTAAATTGGTGCAGCCACTATGGCAAACAATATGGAGGTTCCTCAAAAATTAAAAATAGGACTCTGTATGATCCAGCAATTCTACTCCTGGGATTTATCCAAAGAAAACAAAAACACTACTTACAAAATATACGTGCACCCCTATGTTCAATGCAGCATTACTTACAATAACTAAGGTATAGAAGCAACCTGTTTCTTTTTGACAGATGAACGGATAAAGAAGATGTGGAAATCTGCACTCCACAAATACAGGCTATTTACACAGAACTTTATGCCATCATTACATGCATATTTTTGTGATCATTAAATTATGGTGTCAAGTTCTATAAACATATTGAAAATATAAACAATACAATGTTTACTGAAGAATATCAGAGTATTATACTGTATATAAAAGGTTCTTAAATTGTCTTTCTTAAATACAAACATTTATGGATAAAACAAAAATATTTCATGAAAAAAATATAGAAATAATCTGATTTAAGTTGATAGTATTTTTACCCAGAATTACAAAATTTTATAGTGAATGAGACCATACAATGACCAACTTTAATCTCTCAACCAATAGAGAAAGCATTCTACATTATGCCTAGATAATTTAGTTAACGTCAGAAGATCGCTCCCCACTAAGATACACTTTTGTATAGCTTTTACTTTCTCCAAGGATCACAGCTTATTTGGCTAAATTATGAGTTCCAGATTAGACAAGGTCTAATCTCATCTAATCTCATTTGGTCTTACAAAATAGGAGTTTTCCACTTAGAAGATTTTTGATACTAGCAACTCTTTCCAGGCGTACCATGGGCCTTATACTGTCCCAGCCTCAATCCCTTGCTCACAGTACCCATCGCATCTGAGTAAAATAGCCATCCCTTTTCCATCTCCTTGTTAAAGTCTTCCTCATATTTTAGGTCATGGCTTAAATTCCCCCTTATTCAATAGTAAAATTAACAATTAGTAATAATAAGCATAGTAATAACAGCAGTGAAAACATATCATAAAAGGAATGTAATTGAGGGATTACCAGTAAAAAGTATTTTAACAATATTAATTCTGTAATAGTCCCTTACCACCCCAAACCACAGAGTACTTTCATTTTTCTTTTCCAAATTAGGAAACTAGGAGTTCAGGAACACCAAATAACTTGCCACATCAACAAACTATAAAATTAGCTAAGCTGGGATTTGTCCTTGCGCCTGAAAGAAGCCCAAACTAGGGTTTTGTGGGGTTTTTTCCCCAGTTTTCCACATTACCATAGTCTTCTTAAGATCCCTCAGATGGAACAAACCTCTCCCTTCGCTGTTCCTCAACTATGTTTTGAACTTGCATACAGCATTGAGTTTACAGACTACCTTATACCACAGATATCTATGCCTTTCGTTCGCATACTGCCAAGCCATGTCACACAACACACACACACACACACACACACACACACACACACACACACACACACACACACATCTATCCACAGAGGAAAGTACTTGCTCAATAAATACTCACTTAACTGACATAAAGAGAACCCCAATTTAATCTATCACCAGTGAGCCATTGTTAACATTTCTAATTCCAGTGTTCAAGGTAACACAGGCATGAAATCCCTGGAATAATACCATCCAAACCAACCGCACTGACGCAGGGCTGTGAAGAATGTGGAGCACTGAAAACAGAAAATACTTTTAATACTTCTAAAGGAATAGAGTATATAAACCCTAGGCAGTGCTACGTTTTACTATTGTAATTATTGGCATTATGGAATACAGTTTTAAATGGTGTTTTTTCAAGTCAAATATCTTAATAGAAATGGAGCTATAATTGTACAGTGTGGTAAGTTTTCAGCATCTAATGACTCATGAAAGCTTGCCAAAACAGGCAGGCTTTGAAAGAAAAGGTTCACCTCTTTTCTTGATTTACTACAGAGTAAATCACAGACAAGCTAGTGTTGTTTTTGGCTAAGAACTTGAGACTAAGGCATACAAATGTGCAAAAGAAAAATATCTAACCAGTATGTTCCCCTCCCTGGGCAACATTGAGCTTATCATTTGAGAATGTAAAAGATTTTCAAACAATTATGAAAGTATTTACTCCAGGAATATTTCCATGAAATCATGTCAGGTATGAAGAGAGAATTATACACATTTACCGAGTTGACAGAAAGTAGGAAAACATGAGTGAATGAGTTTTGTGTAAAGGATAAATGATAGATATTGAATTAACATGAAATTCAAATAGCCACGAAGACTCTTCTAATTGGTTAAATATTTATTCGTAGGGGAGATGCTAAATTCAATGGTGAAAGTAAATATTTTAGTCCATTTTTTAACATGACTCCCTTCTAAAGGCACTATACCTTAATTCAAGATAAGTCAATAAAATATCCAAGCACATTTGATATGGAATATTTGGGTAAACCCATAAAAAGAGCATAAAGATTCATATCCTCTGAGTTTTTGAAGACTATCTGTTTAAAGCTAAGAAACAGAGACTAGCTATGTATAATAAGAATTATCTTGGCAAACTATAAGCTAATCAATTTCCATATAATATGATTAATGTGATATAAAATACATTAAGAATATTAAATTAGTTCAACGCACACTTTTCTATTTTACAATCTAGCCCATTAACTCTGATTTCTCCCCCCTTAATGATTTTCCTTCACACCACTCTAATCATTTAACATCTGATCAATTGTATCTTCTAGTTACCTCCTATCTCTTTTACATTTTTCCGTTATCATTGCCACTTACTCATTTCAAGCTATAGCCTCTTTTTTTAAATGAGAATTAAAGTATGTTATTACAATTTTTTTTACTGAAGTATAGTTGATTTACAATATTATATTAATTTCAGGTATACAACATAGTGATTGGATATTTTTATAGATTATAGTTCATTTAAAGTTATTACAAAATAATGGTTATATTTCCCTGTACTGTAAAATATAACCTTTTTGCTTATTTATTTTATACATCGTAGTTTGTATCTCTCAATTCCCTACCCTTGTCTTGCCTCTTCCCCTTCCCTCTCCCCACTGGTAACCACCAGTTTGTTCTCTATAGCCTCTTAAATATTATACTTGCCTGTGATCTACTAGAGCAACACTAACCATTTTATTCTTCTGCTTAAAACTCTTCATCATTATTGGGTTGAAACACAGATGTCTTAGTGCCAATGTCCTCTCTGATTTTACTCTTGTCTACTTCTTACTTCATCACTTTTGTCTCACTCACACTGAACTATTTTCATTTCCCCTAACTCCCCATATTTCACACCTCATGTCTGCTTTTATCATTGTCCTCCAGGCCTCCCTACATTGCTATTTCTATTCATCTTTCAAGGCTCAGCTCTAGTGTTACCTCCTGCTCTTCTAATTGATCTCTAGCCACTTTCTCATCATCTCCCCAAACTGTTAGTTTCTTCTCCTCACGTTTAAGTTAAGATTAGCCAGACCTGAAATTCAAAACCTGTTCCTTTTCCTTATGAGTTATTTATGTTGAGCAAGTTAACCTCACTAAGCTTTAGTTATCATATCTGTATAAAATCATATCATGTAATATCAACAGCATTGTTTTGATGAAAGAAAAGCATATTTTCTGGAGAATATCATTTCTTTTTGTTCTGTGCTCCCTGTTCATACCTCTATGGTATTACTGATAAGACTGCTTTGCCGTAATTTATTTTTTCTTGGTGTCTTCAAGTAGACTGAACTTCTTGAGAGAAGAAATAGAGTGTATTTCTCAAATATGTACCTCAATACCTAATCTAGGACTAGTAACAGCGGATACCTATTTCTAATGTAAGCATTTACTAAGGGCTAATATTACGCTCAGCGTTTTATGGATTAGAAATATATATTCAACATATCCTCTGCCCTTACTTAGCAGATAAGAACATGTAAAGAAGATATGGGTAAACCATGACATGAGGAAGAAAGCTGTGAATACCATTAAATAAACACAGGCAAAGGCATGGGATTTCAGAAGACAACAAATACTCCCATTTTGAGAGGAATGGGGGAAAATAGAGGTGGAGGTAACGGAGTAGGAAATGAGGACGATTCTAAGAAATTTGCAGCATTTGAGGTGATACTTGGAGAGGTAGTTAGGATTTGAACATAGAGAGATACAAGAGGTAAAGGTAGAAGCAATGTCAGATAGAGGGGGAAAAATAAAAGCACAATGAGGAAATGCTGGGCATTTTTAGTTGCTAGCAAATAGGTCCACTAAATGAGAGTTCATGATAGCAAAAGTGGTGAGTGACTTTCACCAGCAAACATGGATCCTAGATTGATAGTTCAATAGCTTAACCAGATTTGGATATGTTGAGTGCACAGCATATTCTCAGCCATAGCGGCTATATGACAGGATTAATTTATCATAGTGGTACTGACATCTCGAAAGACATAAAACAGTGGCTGTTACAGCCGTTGTTCATTATTAATTGAGGTGAATAAAATTTTAAAATTTTCAAGAAAATAGCTTAGTACAGTTATCCTAAAATCCTTAGAGAGTAAAAGCACAGAAATCATCTTCAAAAGAAACAAGCTATTTTTTTCTTTGCTGGTATCATTTAAATGTAACACTCATAGTGCCTTCTCATGTGAAGAGTAACAGAGCATGACCTCATCTGATGAATGGAAGAAGCAATTTTTCTACCACTAACTGGCATGAGAAAGAGCAAAACTCCTGGAGGAAATTAGCAAATCTTAAAGGTGTGGATGACATTCTGTAGTAGTGCCTGTCCAAAAAAAAATGACACAAATTACGGCACTGAACTGTAAAGCCAAACAGCCACAGACACTTCCTCCATGGCAAAATGTATTTTTCCAGAGATTAATTTCTAAACATGCCAATGTTTAAGTGTAAGTTTGCAGTATATTACAAGTTACACTAAGGAGTCAGTTGAATCTCTCCTCTGGTTTAAACACACATAAACACACACACATAGAAATTTTCCACTGGAAAACAGGAAAACAAATTCTTATGTTCCAAGAAGCAGCTGTATATTTAAAAAGTCTTTTCCATATTTACATTGTTTTAGTGATTGTTTGTGTTTGTGGGTGAAGTTAAAAATGTCATTGATGGTAATCTGAATGCAGATAGTGAATATAACCACAAAATACAGGCAGGTACGTACTCTTATTTTTTAAATGCCAGAGTAGGACAACCACAATTATGCAACTAATTCTCATAACATGATCTAAAAACAATCCAACAAGTGGCAATTTAAGAATTAATCTTTCTGGATAAATATATAAGCAAAAACATAGGAATGATAAAGCCTGAAATCAGGACTGACTTATCCACTAGGTATAACAGCCACAGTGCCAAGGCCCCAGGGGCTCAAAAAACTTTTAATTTTAATGTTTTTAAACCAGAAAAAAATGAATATAATAACATTTAATATATAACAAAGAATTCACCCTGGATTATATCCATCTTACTACCAACACAGTTGGAAAATACAAGTTTTTAAGAACTTTATTATGGAGAAAGTGGCCCAAAAAGGCAAAAGAACCCATGAAAGTCAGAATGTAGTCCTCCGTGAATTTATAATAGAAGTTCTTCTAGTACTGAAAGGAGGAAAATGATATTAAAGAAGAGTATACAGAGAGAGCTCCTCAACTTTTTTGTAATATTTTATTTACTTAAAATTATTAAGCAGATGGGGCATAATGAGATTTGATAAAACTCTTTGGGTACATACACGTTTGCTACGTTTTCTCCAGTTTTAAAAATAATTCACAATTAAAAGGTTAATAATCGATCCTTTTGATTGAATGAATTATTTGCTACTTATCGTTAGATTTTTTTAAGGGTAAAATGTCCCTTTAAGATAAGCTGTTAGTTTGGTCTCCATAAATATTTTTCATCTCTCAGATGAACAAACTTTCTTTGGAAAGAAATGTTTCATCTCAAGAGACATGTGATTTTAATTTACAGAATTGTTCTTCTAACCAAAAAATGACACAGTGAACTTTTTTTGAAAATCATGTTGGTTACGGATTTTTTATAGGGTATTAATGTTCCCTAATAAAATTGGTATGGTGACAGAAGGTATGGGATATTTTTGCAAGATTTCCTTATTTTAAAATGTATTATTTTGTTCCAACTCCAGAACTTAATAAAAACAAACTTAGGAATGAAAAAGAGATGGAAAATGTAAAAGTTATTTAAAAATTAAAATCACTGGAAATAAGAATAAAAAATACATAAATCAACCTGACTGGTATAGGGCTTTCAGTTCAGTAGTGGTTACAGAGCAGATATTTATTTTCCAATATATTGGCTTATTTGAATTAGAAAGTCTATTTTCCTTAGACTGTAAGCTCCATGAAGAGAAGCCTTTTTTGTTTTGTTTTGCTCACTGATGTGCCTCCAGTAACTGGAGCAGTACCTGGCATGTAGTATGTTTTCAATTAATATATGTCAAATGAACAAATCAACTAGGGTTGACCTTCATAAAGAAGGCAGGGTTCAAGCCATGAAATAGTTGTTGATAGTAATAATTATTTCTGCCAATATTCCTTCTTGACTACTCTTATGAAAGATTAAAACAGGAGAATTATCTGTATGTTATCAGTACAAAACACCTACGAACTTGGTTGTATTAGGTGAGAAAATCTGAAGGACCTCAAAAGACAGAAACTGGGGATAGTCAGTGAAGAAACAGGAAGAACAATCCACACAGGAAGAACAGAAGTAAGTGCATTCTTAGAGCTACTTCTCAGAAGACAGCTCACAATGCAAATGGTGATGAGAAAAGTGCAGCCCACAGATGATATTAAGATAGCAACAGCGATGCAGAGAAATGGCTGAATAATACAGGAGTTTTCAGAATTAGACATTCAAGTTAAAGAATAAGTATCTGTGACCTAAAGTTTATTCTAAGTATCCGTTGGGGGTTTTGTTTGTTTTGTTTTGTTGTACTTAAGATACATCAGATAGAAATAAAGATCAATCGTTTCTCAACATAGCAGAAGATAACTAGCAAGATGAATGATGCCTAAGTGTGTGTTTGGCAGCAAACAAGGAAGAGACTAGAAAAAAAAGAGAGAAGGGGTGGTGAACATCTGGGGTGGTTTCTCTTCTATGAAAAGGAAAAAGGTCATATCCCACCCAGTGAGAAGAAGTGACCCCCTCAAAAATGTAAGTGATCTTGCTTGACCTATGACGCGAGCGTGAGGATGACCTCGGCTGTTTCACTGCAATGTGTGTTTCTTGTTAGAAAAAAGTGCCAGAGTTGTGCTCTGCCGTAAAAGAATGTGAGGGGTAGGAAGGTGCTGAAAAGCAAAAGAAAGAAGCGGAGCATGGGGAACTTGATGCAAGCTATGGAAAAAATGGAATACTAAGTCAGCCCTGCCTTTTAAAAACGTTAGGTAGAAAAGATAAAAAGAAATATGTGTATATGTACTTCCCTATACACAAATAGATATGCATATACACACAGACACACACACAGCTTTTTTTTGTTCTTTGTTTAATTGTGGGGATCAGTTCTTTTTCTATTAATGTCTTCTGCTTATCATTAAAACAATGATCTTTACTTGGAAGGGAACAAGGCCATGGGCATGTCTCTAATAGCTCAAAATATCTAATACTATTTTCTATGGACACCTAAATTCCCAAGTCTAAAACATAAATTTAGGTTAGTTCAACTTTCGGTCCTTTTACAAAAAACAATACCAAGCCAACACCCTTATCCAAGGCTTGACAGTATCCTCAGAATTTTTTTATTCTATAAAATATGTGGGTTCTTTGCTCAAAGTAGCTGAAAAATCCCCATATTACAATATAAATGAATGGAAACTTAAATGACTTGATCTACATAAACTCCTAACATTTGTTTCATCTTTTAAAGTTTCTTTCATCCGTTTCTCTCCTCCAGCCCTCTCTAGCCCCTCAATCCCCTTGAGGTCTTCTCCACGGAGCCCCATTATTTAAGTAAGAATGCACCCAGCAAACAGCTGTGGAAGGGAAGAAATGGACCGAGGCACATGGCCAAACCAGGACAGAAATATTGGGTACAATGTCAAATCTACTGGTATAAGGACAACCAAACAATTATGAGTTCTCAATTATGTTAAACGGTGGTGATTCAGTGTTTGTCATTCAGTGTTTCATTATGGAAATATAGGGGAGATTTTACAGTTGAAGGATTGGGGGATTTTTCTGATTATTTCATAATAAAAATCTTACTTATTCAGTTATTAGTTATGAGTCAAAGATTCTGTTTATTTCATAAGCCCATGACTGAACCTTTACTGGGCCATGACTTTTTTAATAGTCCAATGAACCCAAAGAAACAGAAACTTTCATTTTTTAGGATGCTGCCTGCAGGAACTGAGATGAAAGTATTAATCAAGTTATTTAAACAGAACTGAGAAGTGAGATGTCTTCTCCCATCCCCCAAAATCTTCTCATGGAAATATGAGACACTGTTACTCTTTCACTTACACAAAGCACCAACACTTAATAAGAAAGTCGACTCTGGCCAATGATTTAGTTAAACCCTGGGAAGCACACTGGATAACAATTTCCTCTTGCTTTCCCTTTCCTCTGGGATTCCCTCCTGAAATCTTCAGGCAGAGTGAGCCAGCTGACATTCAGTAGTGTATAAGGAATTTAATATTAAAAGTAGGGCACTGTTTTGAAATACACAAATTTTGACTAGATGCTATTGTCCAGTGACATGTGGTTACACCTATCTTAAGCAATTATTCATCATCTCACCATGGATGTTCTGCCACGTGTCTTTTCCCTTGCTTTTTCTCCTCGTGCTCCTGCTGCTCTCCACTAGAGGGCAGGCAGGGGCCAGGAGAAGGCAATGCTGTCGGGAAATCTGGTTAAAAAAAGAACACGTTTGATAGGACAGGAAGTAAAAAATATTGTCTAAATCCAGATTTGAGGATTATCTGCAGATTTTTTTTTATTCCTCCATTTCCCCACCTCTCCTGGATATGGAGCAATAGGGATTGGCACTTATTGAAGTAAATTGAAGTAAAGGATTTTCTGTGTGTTTGGGTTCACTGGTGAAACCTGAATGATCAAAGTTCAACATGTTGCATCAATTTCTTTTCAACTGGCAAGATGGGTGATTGTGCCACTTTTTCAACCTTGTGATTTTATAGTTATTTCCTTGGACTCAAATAGTTACAGTAAATAATTCTTAATAATAATTCCCAATTTTATTCGGAGGAAAATTGCTTCAGAACTACATTCCCACATATATATAATCTGGATATATATGTGATTTAGAATTTGGAATGGTGATCTGGATTTTACCTTAGATATGCTAATTTACTAGTGTACCACAGTTATACATAACAAATTAATTTTTCCACTGTGCTATTGTAAAATGGAAACTGTAGTTCAAGAGAAATCATATAGAAGATTCTATGAATTATACTTGGCTTCCTCTACAAAAAGGTACTAAAAATGTATAGTACCCAATCATGGATAAAATGGCATTATGGATACGTGGATGGGTTAGAAGAACAAGTCATTTTTTAAAGATATTTTTTTCACCTTAAAATTCTGGGTAATGAAAAATTTTAAGCAACAACAATCAAAAGTCTTCAAATATCTTATTTTTCTGGAAATTCATAATAAAATAACTTTGTGATAAGTACAAGAAAAAAGTATAACTTTTGATAAAAGAAAGTTCTTAAAAGTAACTAGAAGGCTACTTGAATGCATCCCCTAATATTGTTTTAATTAACCTACTTCCATTACTCACTTTACATTTTCTTTTACATCATATTATACTCACCTTAATTGGAACAAAAACTTATGGTATGCATTGACATTAACTTCATTAAAATACAAAGTTTTGACAGGGAAGAATTTTCTTATTCTATACTAATAAATTGAAGGGTTTCGAATTTCAATGGCTGAAAGGAAGTCAGATTTTAGTTATATGAATCCAGGGTAACTTCATTCATGGATCAAAAAAGACCTCTTGGGGCTTACAAAATCTTTATTATTTTCAAGCTACAAGAAATAGTTTGGTAGAGAGCTGGATAATGGAAAACATATTCTTCTCCAATCAATCCACTTTGGGGTGCTTTCCAGCTGTGAGACAGTCTCTCAAACTTAAAAGTTCTCCAAAGTTCTCCTTGGCCTGGAGCCCAAATTTACTTATAAAAAATATGACTACGTAAAAAAAAGCATTACAAAATATAGCAATTTTTGTTACCTTGCTAAAAACTTAAAATGATTTATGACACTGTTAAGGATTGTTAATGCTTCGAATGGTTAGGTTTTAATGTTTAGAATTAGCACAGTTTAAATTTTCACCTACTATTTTAGATTGTATTAATTCTTGTAGGCTGAACAGTATGTCCCCAAACTAAGATTTCTACTTTATTATGCTAAGTACACCACACTGGAAGAGGGCTACTGGAAATACATAAGTCATACATCTGAGGTGTAAAATATTATTAACATAAGTTATAATCACCATAACAAAGATAATGAACTCTTTCTTTATATAAAATAGTTCACCATTTCTAAATGCATAAGTTAAAATTATGAGAAATAAACGTCATTAAAGCACATAAGATTTGGGGGAGTTTTGATGTTAAAAAGCAATGTAAGTGGGCTTCCCTGGTGGTGCAGGGGTTAAGAATCCACCTGCCAATGCAGGGGACACGGGTTTGAGCCCTGGTCCAGGAAGGTTCCACATGCCACGGAGCTACTAAGTCTGTGCCCTAGAGCCCGAGAGCCACAACTACTGAGCCCACGAGCCACAGCTATTGAAGCCCAGGCGCCTAGAGCCCATGCTCCGCAACAAGAGAAGCCACTGCAATGAGAAGCCCGCGCACCGCAAGGAAGAGTAGCCCCCTCTCGCCGCAACTAGAGAAAGCCCGTGCGCAGTAACGAAGACCCAACGCAGCCAAAAGTAAATAAATAAAATAAATTTATTTTTAAAAAGCAATATAAGTATCTATATTTAAAGTTATTAAACATGAAACAATGATAAAGTGACTCCAGAAGGAAAAATATAATAATTTTAAATTTGTAATTACACAATTATTTCATTCATTGCTAATAAGACAAATCTACCAGTAATGACGATGAGATATATATATTACACTATCTAAAATGTCTAGTCTAGTCCCCTAACTCTAATAGTGTTGTGAAGGATAAAGACATTATTTATATTCCATCACGATGGATTGTTCTGGGATCCTAAAATGTGGGAATTCTTGTTTGACATGACTTGTCCTCAAGCCAAACCCATTTATTTGGAAAAAACTGAATCACCCATTTTTTCACATGGGAAAAAACTAAAACAGGCATACACTTACTTACAGGTATAATTGAAAATAATCTAAAAGTGATAGTGACAGTACCTGATATAGGACCTTATTCTTAGATGGGCAAATCAATTTAAAATCTAATTCTTTAATTTACTTGTTTTTTAAAAGCTAATGTGGATGTTTTAAAATAAATCACTAACTTATACTAGACTTTTTTTTTTTCTTATGACACCTACAGGAAGGAGACATTATAATTACCTAATCATGTAATTGCATCAAAGTGAGGAACAATAAAAAATTTCCCTAGGTGATTGCTTCTATGCTGATGGTTGCAATTACCACCTTCAAACTGCACCCAAATCTATACCTCCAGGCCTGACCTATTTTTCTGAGTTTCAGACTTGCAACTGAGATTCAGGTATCTCACATGCACCTCAGTATAAACAGGCCAACAAATAAACTCAGTATCTTTCCTTTCAAATCTTTGCCTTTCCCATGTTTCTATCTCAATAACAGTATGAACTCACCAGTTCTGAAATTCAAGAGACTATGCAAGACTCCACAGGTATCCTCCACCTCTGACCAGTTAGTAAACACGTCAGATAGAGTCTATCTCTTAAATCTCTCTAGTCAATCCCATTTGTTCCCAATGCCTAATGCTTTAGTCTACTTTCAGCCCTACTTTCTAAATACCCAGAATTTCCCCACAAGACCTCAGGCCTCCAGCCTTGCCTGCTGTTCCTCACTGCTTTCCTCCAGCTCTCCATACATCACCCACAAGCTGCCAGAAGAATCTTCCAAAGAGCAAATCCATTCATGTCACTTCTCTTATTAAATTTTGGTTCTTCTCATAATGACAGAGTGGGATAAATTCTACTTATCCTGTATGTATGTCCCTAACTCATCATATCCCTTTCACTCCCTACACAGGTACCCGCCACTCCAAAACATGTGTTACTCCCTGAATATAGAAAAGTTGTCATAACTTTGCACATGCTTTTCTTCCTATTTAAAAATGGGTCCTCTTTTCCTTATCGTGCTCAATTTACTCTCATTCTTCTTCTGTAAACCTTTAACCAAGTTTACGTCATTTGAGAAGCCCTTTCTGAGCTACTAGTCAAGATTGGAGATCCCTTCTACTATACTCTTGCAGCATCCTCTACCTATATCCGAGAGGTTTTCACTTTGCGTGATAACTGTTTCCTCATTTGCATGTATCAATTTACTGTAAGCTTCTTAAGCACAAAGTTGATATCCTTAAATTCAGTTTCATCAGAGCTTTCAAACTTATAACTCAAAATGTTAAACAGATAAAATCACAAAAATACTTCTCTGCTAAGCAAAGCCCTTTGATATTCCTGTATCTGTTGATAATCATATTATTACATTGCATATAATGAGAATATAACAACTAACATGACATGCTTTACAGTTTACAGAGGATTTCAAATAACTCTTGGAAGAAGGCAATGTTTTCTACGTTTTGTGGATAAGGAAACAAAGTTTCACAATATTTAAGTAATTTATCCAAAGTCCTTCAGTCAGTGTGTGGTAAAATTAATATTTAATCCAATTTTAGTTTGATTTCAAAATCACTGACTCTTAGTTGGTCACACAGAGAGATTTGGCTTAAATTCACAACTTAAAAGCTTAATATTTCTTAATATTAAGCAGCTTTACTATGCATTCCATTGTCCCAGATACTGGGCTGAAGTCACAGGCTGAAACAGCGACATCAAGAAATAGTCCATCAGCAGCATTCCCTTCAAGCAGTTATTTATCAAATACTCAGTATAGAAGAGTCATGGTCTATTCTAGAAAGACAAGCCCTGCTAAAAATCCTTTGGGGGAACACGTTAATTGCAACTGCAGGCACACATTATGAAGAATCATCATTTTCCTCTCTGAGCTGTTTTACAGACCAGCAAGATGAGTAGGGCCAACATTTTTTCCATAGGAGGACATCTCCAAATTTTTGAGTAGGTACCAGTAAAAGATGATCAGCAGAGGGGAAATACTTTATACTTTCTTAACATCTCTCAGTAATAATCATGATCTTCAACTATATCAAAAGAGTTATAAAATAAACTTTATGGGTTAGAGGGAACTAAGGCAATTTTGAAGACCATTGCCCTAGCCACAATGATTTGTACCTTTTTCCAGCTCCTCCCTGGAACATAAGATCTCTCATCTAGCCAATGTAACTCAGGTGCTGTTTTTATTGAATTTTATTTTAAAAAACATATTTAGAATGTTAGAGGAGGGTCCTTATTTATTACTATATTTATATATATTATAATAATATTATGTGAGCATATATATATGTTTGTGTAGGTTTGGGAGTGTGTAGCCTCTCTAAAATAGAATGTTAGAGACAGAAGAACTTTAGTTATTATATTTATTCTTTATCATTTGAGAGATAATACGAAGAAGGCCAAGAAGGACTTGCCTAAGGTCCCTCAATAAATGATCATCATTCTACTTAATAAACAGCATTCCCCATATTTAATAAACATTGTCACCCACTGGAAAGTATACTTGACTCCAGGATCAGTAGAAGTGAGGTTTAATTCTCCCAATCCCATTTTTGCAGGTTTCCAAATTAATGCTAAATTTATTTATATTCCTTCAACTTCATATAAATTTTATGACAAAACATATATATCATATGCTGTCTGGAAGGAAATTTTTGCTCATCATGATTTGTCATAGGATCCTATCCCCAAGGTCCTCACATGGTCCATGCCAGTCCTTTTAGGATTAGCAGCTGCTGTGAGCAGACACATAGCAGGAAGGCTGAGTAACTTGGCACACTTTAAATAGATCGAGTTTGGTTTTAATTTAAAGAATAATTTGAATCAGTAGTGTTATTTAAACAAATGTAAAACCTCTCACAAAAACGCACATGCAGTAAATGATCAAAGCTGTAGTTATTTAGGTTTTTATTTGCTAAAAAAGTCAAGATAGTATTTTTAGCAAAAATTTCCATTCTGTCCTTAGCTATAACTTTGGAGGAAAGGACCCAGTTAAAATTTCAGTTTCTATCACTTTGCCAGAAATAAGCATATTTGGTAACCATTTGAAATATTTTGTCTTTTAGCTTCAAATCAATAGGGATTTAAGGTAGAGAGCATCAATCACTAATATAACAAATTGGATCAGACAAAAATGCCCTTATTTTCCTCAGTATCACGTTATTTCACTATTATAATGTTTTAAGTAATTAGTGTAAAATAACCAGGACTATAGAGACAGTACTACCGTTATTTTTTATATTTATACTCTTTATAAAAAAAAAAAATCGGGAGCTTCTATTCCTGGTAAGATAAAGTATATTATTTTCCTATTGCTGCTGTTATAAATTACCATAAATATAGTGGTTTAAAATAACACAAATTAATTATTTTACAGTTCTGGAGGTCAGAGGTCTGAACTGGGTCTTACTGTTCTAAAATCAAGTATGTTGGCAGGCCTGCCTTCCTCTCTGGAGGCTCTAAGGGAGAATCCGTTTCCTTGCTTTTTCCAGCTTCTAGAGGCTGCCCACATTCTTTGGCTCAAGGCCCTCTTCCATCTTCAAAGCCAGTAATAACCAGTTGAGTGCTTCTCACATCACCTCACTCAGACTCTCCTGCCTCCTTTCACTTTTTAAAGCCCTTGTGATTACACTGGGCCCACCCAGACAATTCAGGACAATCTCCCCATCTCAACGTCAGATGATTAACAACATTAATTCCATCTGCAACCTCCAATTCTCCTTGCCATACCGTATAACATAGCATATTCATAGGTTCTGGAAATTAGGATACGGACATATTTAGGGAGCCATTATTCTGCCTACCGCACAGAGTTAAACAACCCTGCTACTAAAAACAAAAATGCTGGAGATATATATATATATATATATATATATTTTATAGTACTGAAGAGCTAATGAGAGAATTACAGAACCAAAAATTCAAGGGAAAATGGGAACTCAAGAGTGTGAGAACTAATTTGGGGCTGAGGATATCTGTGCTCTATCAAATATTACTTATTTTTTGACGTCCCCATCTCGATGAAGGGGAAATAAATGAAAATCTAAGGACCATGCAAGATGAGAAATCTAACAGGAACCCCCCTCCACATTAATCTGGAATCTCAAGTGATCCCACCTACCTTTCTAACACCAGGATACCAGAAAGAAGTTTGCTTAGGCCCTGAGAGGAGGTGGGAGAAAAGGGTCCCCAGGAAGTTGCAATCACAAGCCAACACTTGCTCAGATGTGCAGCAAAGTCCATATATCTTAGGGGGACCAAATAACTTGTCTGATTGAATCTTCAACTGTCTAGCCAAAGCAGACACAAATTCTCTCTGGAGGAAACCACTCATTTTAGGCCTTAATGAATCACTATATATAATTTTTTAAAGGCAGTGGCCAACATATAATGAAAAGCAATCAAGTTCACAAGAAAACAAAGCATCCTGAGTGAAAATAAACACAAACAATAGAAAGTTAAAACAGGTCTGTTGAAATTACCAGACATATATTCTAAAAAAAACTCCTTTTGCCTTTTGCCATATTGAAAAAAATAAAAGATACATTTGAAAATATTTGCAGGAAATAAACTATAAAGTAATACATTTTAAGAAAACAGTACTCCCGGTAATAAAAAATAGAATAACCAGAATCTTTAAGCTCAATAGATGGGTTTAACATCAGATTATAATATCAGATTAGATACACATGAAGAAATGGTTTGTAAACTGTTAAGTACATTTTATCTAAATGCAGTAGTGGGAGAAAAAAATGGATAAATTTTTTTTTTTTTAAAAAGAGAGAGAGAGAGAAATTAAAAGACATGGAAGATAGGGTGAGAAGGTCTAACATACATTTAATCAGAGTTCCAAAAGGAAAGGAAGAGAGAGTTGGGGAGCAGCAGTATTTGAGAAGTGAAAGGCTGGAGATTTTCCAGGACTGATATAAAACACAATTTCATAGCTTCACAAAGTCAGATGAATGCCAAGCACGATAAATAAAAAGAAAGTCAAGCCTAGATATATCATATTAAAACTATAAAACACAATACAGAAAGGAAATGCTTAAAGTTTCTAGGGCAGGGGAAGAATAAAAGGCAGGTTGCCTCCAAATAATTGACAGTTGGGATGAGAGCTGACCTCTCAAGAATAGTCATGGAAGCCCTAAGACAATCAAATACATCTTTAGCCTGATGAAAGAAAATAGCTGCCGAAAGAAAATAACTGCCGACCTAGAATTCTACACCTGGGGGAAAGGCACAGGGAGAACTTTCAAGAATGGAGTTGTTGGGATTTCCTGGTGGTCCAGTGGTTAAGACTTCACCTTCCCGTGCAGGGGGTGTGGGTTTGATCTCTGGTCAGGGAGTTATGATTCCACATGCCTCAGGACCAAAAAATCAAAACATAAAACAAGCAATATTGTAACAAATTCAATAAAGACTTAAAAAAAAATGGTCCACATCAAAAAAAAATCTTAAAAAAAAAAAAAGAATGGAGCTGTGAAATAAAAATATTTTCAGACAAACAAAAACTTGGAAAGTCCACTGCCAGCCAACAGCCCCTGAAGGAAATTCTTCTGAACTTCATCAGAAGAAAAGTGACTGAGACAGAAGGTCAGAGATGCAGAAAAAATACAGAAAAAGAGATGGTTAACATGTGGGAATGTCTACATGAACACTCAGTATGTAACGAAAAACTATGATCAATGTCTTAAGGGGCTAAAAATGAAAACAAGTTTTAGGTGAACAGAGAAAGCCCTTTTATGATTTGTCCTTTTTCATGGCAATAAAGGCATGTTTCTCACTGATCCCCTGTAATAATAGTTTTAATAAAAATAAATCCTCCCTCATTGACTTTCTATTAACTACATTCCAGACATACTGCTAAACAATTTACAGTTACTACCCTCAGTCCTATGAGGTAACTACTATTAAACACATTTACAAATGAGGAAACAAAACAGAAAGTTTACATAACATTTAAATATTCTAAAACTAGTAAGCAGTTGGGCCCAGATTTATCTTACTTTTGTCAGTATAATTTTCAAAAAAACCCACATCCTAACAGCTAGGCTTCCTGAAAAGATTGGGGAATTTTTACTAACAGATATGCGTGTATTTTAGAGAGTGAAAGGATTTAAGGTTCTGATAAACACAAAATTTAGTTCAATAAAGCAACTGCTTCATGAACTCAAACACAAAGAAGAGAGACAAGGTAAAACAATAATGTCATAGTAATATAGTGACATAATTCACAGACAGACATTTATTTTGTTCAGTAACTTAGGAAAATAGGCCAAAAACCCCAGTAAAATATGTATGTTTAAAGTTTGTAAATGTTTATTTTATATACCTAAATCTAAAATTAAAAAATGAAAACACCTACATTGTACTATAAATCAAATTTTATCCTTCAAAAATTTAATGAAATTTTTCTTGTATCTATCATAAACTGAGGCCTTTTTCCCCCAGTTCATTGGAACATAATCTAATCATTTTTTCTTGATTTATTCTTAAAATTTTATTTATGACATATCAAAAAACAGTATACAAATATTTATAAAGTGTACTGCAGTAGGTTGGGTAATGACCCCCCAAAGATGTCCATGCCCTAATCTCGGGGATTGTGAGTACATTGCCTTACATGGCAAAAGGGATTCTGCAGATATAATTAAGTTTATAAACCTTAAGATAGGAAGATCATCCTGAATTATGCAGATGGACCCAATCTAATCACCTGAGTCCTTGAAAGCAGTGAAATTTCTCTGGCTAGAGGCAAAAGAGGAGAAAAAATATGTAGCAGAAAAGGAAATCAGAGATTTCAAACCTGAGAAGGATTTAATATGTCACTACACTACTAGCTCTGAGATGCAGAGGTCTTAATGTAGGGATTGGAGGGAGGGCTTTTGGCAATTAAGAGCAGCCCCTAGCTGATAGACAGCAAAAAAAAATGGGAATGTCAGTCCTACAACCACTAGGCTCTGGGTTTTATCAACAATCTAAATGAACTTGGAGTAAATTTTTCCTAAAGCCTCCTGATAAGAACCCAGCAGACTGACACCTTGATTTTGCCCTTTGAAACTTGGAGCAGAGGAAAGAGCTGAGCCAACCCAGACTTCTGACATGCAGAGCTGTGAAATCATAAATCTTTGTTGTTTTAAGCCATTAAATTTGTGGTCATTTGTTATTGCAACAATAGATAACATACATGCAGCAAAACATTTAAAGTAAAATTGAAGTGCAAGTGAAGAGAAAAGCAAAACATATGTGGATATTTGCTGCATATTTGACTCTCGGCTATTTAGCAACCAACACAAATAGAAAAATAAAACCAGTTACAAAATTAACAGACATCAATACATAAGACAGATATAAATGAGTTTGTCAAGATTACATAACTATACCTGTTAACTTCCTAAAGAGGACCATAATGAAGAATGTCAACTATATCCATAGAGTAAATAGATTTTAAAAGACCATCACACCATTTTTCATAATTTTCTTAATTGTAGGTCAACTTCACAATAATTTAGCAGTTTAATAAATGTCGAAAAACAAGACCTTTCTAATATCTGAAATTTCAGTTATCTAGAGAAACAATTTCTAAATGATGTTCCAAGAAGCATTAATTTTGAGAGATATTATTAGAAGCAATATTGTCGATTAGAACACCATGCACCAGTTATCAATGCCAGGGGAGTACTCCAATTCCACGGAGGAGAGCAAAGATCATCACAATGCCAGCCACCAGGAAGAGAGGTCCAAACACTTCTGCCCACTGCATCTTGGTATAGGAATCGCCAAGGAAAACACAACACAGTCAAGCACTGGGTGGAAAAATGCTTTAAATAAGGAAGAGAAGAGTCAGGGCAAGATCAGCACCAATAGTGTGCATCAGTTCCTACATGGCTAGTGGGTCCTCTTGGCAGTGGAAACAGAGCAATTAGCTTAGCACCCCTCTCTTATGCAGTAGAAAGACCCCTTCTCCTCCTGCATGGAGTCTGAAATACAGAAGCCTGTGGGACACTGACACACATACTAAAGCAGAACAAAGGAGGGCTCACTGAGTCTGAAATAGAGAAAGATGTTCCCATTCAAGGTGATAAACCCTGCATAGTCTGTGTAGGCACTTTATCTCTAGGTAAAGAAGTGTTCCAGGCCAAAGATCTATTCTTTTGTGGTTGCATGGGTGTCTTAAAGACTGCCCATGAGACTGCGTTCTTTCCTAACAAATATGCAAAAAAAATTTTTCATTAGATCACTAGGCAAAGGGGATCTCAATAAAGTAAACATATTTTTTGCTGTACGATATTGAAGTCCTTAATAGGCTATACATTTACTCTTTAACTTTGTAAGCAATATAATTTTTAGCAAGAAATCCAAGAAAAAAAGTTTCAAAGTAGATTCCTGTGTAACTTAATAAATCAGTCCACTTTACAGGTTTACTGACTGTATGTCACTTAAATTATTATTTTTTTAATTTTAGGCAGTATGTAGATAGCATAATTCACTGTCTGCCAGTGGCATTCCAGTTTCACAGTAGTAAAACCAAATTGTCTTCACATAAAGAGAATGTTTAGCTTTTTGCTTTCTATAACTGGCAAGATGGACATAGGAAAAAAGAAATACATCAAGTATATCCACATGTGGCATTGTTATTAAACCATAAGTACTTTAGAAAAAACTTTCAATTTACAACTCTGCTTTTCCCCCAATCAGTCAAGTGAATCTTCCTTGTGACTGACTCTCAAAATAGTAACTTTGACTTTCATTTTAGTAAATTCTGTCATTATTTAGCACAAATCAGACAAATATTCCACTACATTGCAGATCAATATTAACTTAATCTTTGTTATTTTTAAGATTATTTTTGACTGGAACTGTATATCTAACATATATAAGGTATAAATTTATGACCCTGAAAAGTAGTCAATTCCATAATCCCAGGACACTGTGAAAGCTTATTTAACCAACTGCAACATGACCATTGGCAGACGTCTAGATGAAACCAGAAGCTTATATTTAGTGTTGGGACATAAAATAAATGCAGACTAGAATAAATCAATATGAGGAATCCAGTTTTCATTATTAAATCAGCAGTGGGAAAAGGCAAAAGGTTTAAATTCCACTCAAGTTATTGGGTTCAAAATCATCTTGTAATAAGAGAAATTTCCTAACCTATTGGTTGGTCTAAACTTCCTTACCATTTTAAAAACCTGTTAAATCCTCTTAAAGATGAACTTGATTGGAGTGAACGTGAACACATTATTATTAAAGCCACTAATAGTAAAGTAAAATATCCCAGAAGACTTTCATTCATTTATTAATTTCCAAACACAGTCGGCAGTTATTTGATACAAGTGTCTGGTATAGCAGTGGTCCCCAACCTTTTTGGCACCAGGGACCAGTTTTGTGGAAGACAATTTTTCCACAGATGGGAGGTGGGGGGGTGATGGTTCAGGCAGTAATGCAAGCGATGGGGAGCGATGGAGAGCGGCAGATGAAGCTTTGCTTGCTCGCCCACTGCTCACCTCCTGCTGTGTCGCCCGGTTCCTAACAGGCCGCAGCCCGGTACTGGTCCGCGGCCCGGGGGTTGGGTACCCCGCGGTATAGCAAGCAGGAGAAGAGAATTTGCCACTCAGTAAAGCAATGGTAGTATTCAATGAATAGCACCATTTAATAATTTCCACGGGAAGGGATTCAGAAAGGTTTCTTTTTTTTTTTTTGATATTTTGAATTTTATTTTATTTATTTTTTTATACAGCAGGTTCTTATTAGTTATCTATTTTATACATATTGGTGTATACATGTCAATCCCAATCTCCCAATTCATCACACCACCACCACCACCACCCCCCCACCCCACCAACCCCCGCCCGCCGCTTTCCCCCCTTGGTGTCCATACGTTTGTTCTCTACATCTGTGTCTCTATTTCTGCCCTGCAAACCGGTTCATCTGTACCATTTTTCTAGGTTCCACATATATGCATTAATATACGATATTTGTTTTTCTCTTTCTGACTTACTTCACTCTGTATTCTTTGTTACATACAAATACAAAAGATTAAAAAGTCTCAGAACTGTCCATCATGTGAGTTTTATTCTAACACAAGGCAATCAAGTTCAGGTTTCTGCTGATAAAGATAGAGACTTGGATATATACTGTATCTCTCAAAATGGTATTATTTAAAAATGTATCCGTTTAAAGATAAAAATACCTTGCTGGCCTTGAATTCCTAAACCATATTTTCGGACAGGTGGATATGTTTGCAAATGAGTTCACAAAAATTAAATATTATCAAATTAAGAAAAATATGGAAGATCTAATACTATTTTTCTTCCAACCTTGAAAGAAATTTCTCTTATACGTCTTGTCAGATTTTAGGATTGGTTTGGTAAGCACCATCCGTGGAGTCCGTTCACGAAGAAATTTAATTCCAATTTAATCACGGTATGATTTAATTTAAAATGTTTTAAAACATATGGACTAGAATTATGTTCTACATTGTCTCAAAACCCTTTTTCTTTTCTTGCCTTTACCCAGCTTCTTAAAGAAGCTGGTAAATATGCTTTTTTACCTAACTAGTAATTCAGAAAACTCTAGAATTAGTCTTGAAGTTGTTCACATTAAATTCTCTAATGCTTTCCTAATTATCAAATTCAGTTACCCTTTGCTCAGTGCTCATCCTATTTGGTCATTCTTACAGTGCTACTCATTATCTCTTCTTGAAACTCTTTCTCCCTTTGACTTCCATGATCCTACTTTATTCCTGCTTCCACCACTGATTATTGCCAAAATCTCTCAGTGGGGCTTTTCCTTCACCCTCTTTTTCCTCTACCAGCCTCGTCCCGACCTAAATTCCTCCTACTCATTTCTATTCTACACAAAATTGATTGTTGATGCCTTCCTATGAAATTTCCTCTTTGATGAATGGCCATCTTGGTAATCACTCCTCCAGTGAAGAAACTAAAAAAGTGAGACAAAATCATTTTAAAATATTTTGGGGGAAATTAAAGAATGCTTGTGTGGCATTATCAGAGCAAGCAATGGGAGAGGATGGAAATCCAGAGAAGTGAGTCCAACATTCAGGATTCTCTTGCTCTCACTGAATTTACCAACTGGGAGAGGATGGAGTGATGAAAATCAAAGTCTAGGTTCTCCCAAAGGAGTGACCCTGGTGAATCAACCCTGAATTTGAACTGAAGACCGAAAGGATGCATCCTAGGACTGACAGGATAAGCCAAGTAAACCATGCTTTGCATGCTCTGAAGCTGGTTTTGAAACATGTATGTAGAAAATATCATGCCTCAAGGTTGAATTAAGGTTATCTGGATTGTTAGAGACTATGCCAATGGTAATTTAAGATCCTCTTTGGTGGATTTTCCTAGGACTCATTAATCTCTATAAATTAAACTTTTTATGGCTGAGTAATATTCCATTGTATATATGTGATATTACTCAGCCATAAAAAGAAACGAAATTGAGTTATTTGTAGTGAGGTGGATGGAGTTAGGGTCTGTCATACAGAGTGAAGTAAGTCAGAAAGAGAAAAACAAATACCGTATGCTAACACATATATATGGAATCTAAGAAAAAAAAAGGTAATGAAGAACCTAGGGGTAAGATGGGAATAAAGACACAGACCTACTAGAGAATGGACTTGAGGATATGGGGAGGGGGAAGGGTAAGCTGTGGCAAAGTGAGAGAGTGGCATGGACATATATACACTACCAAATGTAAAATAGATAGCTAGTGGGAAGCAGCCGCATAGCACAGGGAGATCAGCATGGTGCTTTGTGACCGCCTGGGGGGGTGGGATGGGGAGGGTGGGAGGGAGGGAGACACAAGAGGGAAGAGATATGGGAACATATGTATATGTATAACTGATTCACTTTGTTATAAAGCAGAAACTAACACACCATTGTAAAGCAATTATACTCCAATAAAGATGTTAAAAAAAATAGTTGAAATTTAAAAAAAATAAATAAATAAACTTTAAATTTAATATCTATCACACAATTAAAAATCACCAGAAACATAGGAGAGAAGACTCCACGAATGAGAAGCAAGAGAAATGAAAGACAACAGGATAGAATCTTAGGTACTAAAAGATATTGGTATTATTTGATATAGATTATAGATACATATCTTTAATATTTTTAAGGAGGTATATGCCAAGCTTCAGTGTTGTTGATGGAAAACGGTAAAGTTACATAAAAGATATGAAAAAGAACTAGCTAGATATAGAAACAAAAAATACAACAATTCAGTGGTTTTTGCTTTGGAGCAAATTAGACATATATGAAGTAAAAAGAGATGAAGTCGAGTATAAACCTAAAAAGTCAATCCAGAGTAAAATTCAGGAGGTGGAGGACAGGAGTGAAGGTGAGAGGACGAAACAGAAGGGAGTGTAAAAGGACACAATAATGAAGTTTTAAAATATGTTTAATTAGAGTTTTAGGATGAGATGGCAGAGAGAATGCATCAGAAGCAGTATTTAAAGGGATTAAAGGCAAGAATTTCCCAAACTGATGAAAGACATCAATTCATAACTTTAAGAAACCCAGAGAATCCTAAGCAAATAAATAAAAAGAATCTAAAACCAGATGTAATTTAGTGAAACTGCAGAAAACCAAAGACAAAATCTTCAAAGTAGCCAGAGAAGCTGTAACATAGTCACCTCTGTAGGTGAAAATTCTAATACCTTGATTCTTTTCCCAAGTCTTCTCATACTAGTTCTACAACTGAATAGAAATTTTGCCTTTAAATATTCTAAGTGAGTTATAGTTAAGTTTGTATAAAGAAAAAAAAAAGGACATTAAATCACTCAACTCTCCATTTACACATTAAAATGTTCACATTGCATTTTCATAATATGAAAATAATAAAAATGAACATTAAATATAAACTTAGAGAGGATTTATTTCCTAAATGGTTAAATTTCCAAAGTAGCTCAACATTCTTGTTTTCCCTGTCTTTACTGGGAAATGAACTGACAGCCATTATTAAATGAGATGATAGATGTCACAGAGTGTTACGTAAGTCCTATTAAATGCATGGATATAAATGAGCTTGAAAAAACAACCTCCAAATTAGAAAAACAGAAAAAGCACAAGCTTTCCCTTTCTGATCAGAGAAATCAAATTAAGAAAACGACTGTGTTTAACATAATTGTCAAATATATGTTACATTTGGGTTATATAGCAAGTTTTTTTAGTCTGCAAAAACACAAAGTTTAAATGTTGTATGACTTTTTTAACGTGAAGCTAAATGTTATGGAAATTGTCTTAAATAACTCTGCTAAGAAACTAACTCTAAATCCACTCACCCCATTTCATTCAAGCCCCTATTCTGGCAGAGAGAGAGATGGAGACACCTCCAGAGATGATTCTTTGTACAATTTACAATTCTTTTATGAAATTCAAAAGCTCTGAAATCCAACTGTTATGTCTGTGTGTATGTGCATGTTTCTTATTTTATTTTGCCATAGAACTTAACTGGAATTGACATAAGGCTATTTATATTTTTCATTTAGACAAAAATTTGCCCAATTTTTTTTTTTGGCTGGCAAATTTGCTACAAAAAGTATTGATTGCTGGACTAAGGGTGCTGCAACAGACCCCCTAGGGGTGTTGCATAATACATGGTACATGTACTTTTTAAAAGCTCTAAAATATCCCGGATTCTAAACACATCTGGCACTAAAGGTTTCCAAGTGGGATATATTCTTACACGAAGCAATGGCGAGGATCTGCTGGTGGCAAAGGCTTATATATACATCATCACCTCCAAATAAGAACAGGTATGTCCAACATTAATTAAGAAAGGAGCTCTTGATGGTTTTCTTGGGGCAGGGGGCAGGGGCAAAAGACGACTGCATGATATAAAGAAAGTACGCATCTCTACAGTTTGCACTTGTAGATAAGACAATTTGCTGAAAATTTTGCATTTAACAGTGTAAGATATAAAAAATTTAAAAGACATATATCACTGCTACATTTAGAAGACATCTATTCAACAAAAATAAACTTTAAACTTTAATAGAAAAAAGAAAGACAAATGAGACCTGAGATTTTGTTTCAATACTTTTTTTCTGTAACTTGAATTTAAGGAGATTCTGAAAATATGGGTAGATTGGTTATTATTCTCCATAGGCTAGTAAGCTGGCTATTTTTTTCTGCTTTAACCTTCATACCAGACCCTCTCCTCAGAGCCGAAAATCTTGGGCTATGACAATGGAAAATTAGGTGTTTATTCTTTTTCCTACTGGGTTTTCTAGAGTAATAAAGTTATTGAAAATGGAAATAAACTAAACAAAATAGGTTAGGCTTTTAAAAAAAAATTCTAGGCAGAAGAGCTCAGACTTCCCAAAAGGCAAGAAAATCCCCACGTACCTGGGTAGGGCAAAAGATAAAACAGAGACAAAAGAATAGGGACAGGACCAGCACCTCTGGGAGGGAGCTGTGAAGGAGGAAAAGTTTCCACACACTAGGAAGCCCCTTCACTGGTGGAGACTATGGGTTGGTGTGGGGGAAGCTTTGGAGCCACAGAGGAGAGCGCAGCAACAGGGTTGCAGAGGTCAAAGCGGAGAGATTCCCGCACAGAGGACTGGTGCCGACCAGCACTCACCAGCCCGAGAGGCTTGTCTGCTCCCCTGCAGGGGCGGACGGGGGCTGGGAGCTGAAGCTTGAGCTTCAGAGGTCGGATCCCAGGGAGAGGACTGGGGTTGGCTGCATGAACACGGCCTGAAGGGGGCTGTGTGCCACAGCTAGCCAAGAGGGAGTCCGGAAAAAAGTCTGGAGCTGCCTAAGAGGCAAGGTACCATTGTTTCAGGGTGCATGAGGAGAGGAGATTCCTTCTCTGTCTGCCCAAAGAAGGCAGAGCACCGCCTAAACGACCTCCAGAGATGGGTGCGAGCCGCAGCTATCAGCTTGGACCCCAGAGACGGGCATGAAATGCTAACGCTGCTGCTGCAGCCACCAAGAATCCTGTGCGCAAGCACAGGTCACTATCCATACCCCCTGAGAACCTGTGCAGCCCGCCAGTGCCAGGGTCCCGTGATCCAGGGACAACTTCCCCGGGAGAACACAAGGTGCGCCTCAGGCTATTGCAAAGTCACAGCAGCCTCTGTTGCCGCAGGCTCACCCTGCATCCATACCCCTCCCTCCCCCTGACCTGAGTGAGCCAGAGCCCCCTAATCAGCCGCTGCTTTAAACCTGTCCTGCGTGGGCAGGGAACAGATGCCTGAGGGTGACCTACAAACAGAGGCGGGGCCAAAATCAAAGCTGAACCCCAGGAGCTGTGCAAACACAGAAGAAAAAGGGAAATTTCTCCATGCAGCCTCAGTAGCAGCAGATTAAATCCCCACAGCAACTTGATGTACCCTTCATCTGTGGAATACCTGAATAGACAACGAATTGTCCCAAAATTGAGGCAGTGGACTTTAGGAGCAAATGTACACTTGCGGTTTGCTGTCTATGACAGATTTGTTTCTGATATTTATGTTTATCTTAGTTTAGTTTTTAGCGCCTGTTATCATTGGTGGATTTGTTTATTGGTTTGGTTGCTCTCTCTTTTTTTAATTATTATCTTTTATGTTAATAATTTTTCTTAATTTTTTTATTTATTATTTTTAAATTTTTATTTATTTATTTATTTCTCCTTTTTCTACTGAGCCATGTGGTGGACAGGGTCTTGGTGCTCTGCCTGACGTCAGGACTGAGACTCTGAGGTGGGAGAGCCAAGTTCAGGACACTGGACCAATCAGTGAGAGCTCTCCCAGAGATCTCTGTCTCAACGCTAAGACCCAGCTCCACCCAATGGCCAGCAAGCTACAGTGCTGGACACCCTATGCCAAACAAATTGTAAGACAGGAACACAACCCCACCCATTAGCAGAGAGACTGCCTAAAATCATAATAAGGTCATAGACACCCCAAAACACACCACTGGATGTGGTCCTACCCACTGGAGAGAAAAGATCCAGCCCCACCCCCCAGAACACAGGCACCAGTCCCCTCCACCAGGAAGCCTACACAAGACACTGAACCAACCTCACCCACTGGGGGCAGACACCAAAAACAACGGGAACTACAAACCTGCAGTATGCGAAAAGGAGAACCCAAACACAATAAGTTAAACAAAATGAGAAGACAGAGAAATATGCAGCAGATGAATGAGCAAGGTAAAAACATACCAAACCAAACATATGAAGAAGAAATAGACAGTATACCTGAAAAAGAATTCAGAGTAATGATAGTAATGATGACCAAAATCTTGGAAATAGAATGGAGAAAATACAAGAAACGTCTAACAAGGACCTAGAAGAACTAAAGAGCAAACAAACAATGATGAACAACACAATAAATGAAATGAAAAATTCTCTAGAAGGAATCAATAGCAGAATAATGAGGCAGAAGAACAGATAAGTGACCTGGAAGGTAAAATAGTGGAAATAACTACCACAGAGCAGAATAAAGAAAAAAGAATGAAAAGAATTGAGGACAGTCTCAGAGACCTCACGACAACATTAAATGCACCAACATTCGAATTATAGGGGTCCCAGAAGAAGAAGAGAAAAAGAAAGGGACTGAGAAAATATTTGAAGAGTTTATAGTTGAAAACTTCCCTAATATGGGAAAGGAAATAGTCAGTCAAGTCCAGGAAGTGCAGAGAGTCCCCTATAGGATAAACCCTAGGAGAAACACACCAAGACACATATTAATCAAACTATCAAAAATTAAATGCAAAGAAAAAATGTTAAAAGCAGCAAGGGAAAAGCAACAAATAACATACAAGGGAATCCCCATAAGGTTAACAGCTGCTCTTTCATCGGAAACTCTGCAAGCCAGAAGGGAGTGGCAGGACATATTTAAAGTGATGAAAGGGAAAAACCTACAACCAAGAGTACTCTACCCAGCAAGGATCTCATTCAAATTTGATGGAGAAATTAAAAACTTTACAGACAAGCAAAAGCTAAGGAATTCAGCACCACCAAACCAGGTTTACAACAAATGCTAAAGGAACTTCTTTAGGCAGGGAACACAAGGGAAGGAAAAGACCTACAAAAACAAACGCAAAACAATTAAGAAAATGGTAATAGGAACACACATATTGATAATTACCCTAAATGTAAATGGATTAAATGCTCCAACCAAAAGACACAGACTGGCTGAATGGATAAAAAACAAGACCCATATACATGCTGTCTACAAGAGACCCACTTCAGACCTAGGGATACATACAGACTGAAAGTGAGGGGATGGAAAAAGATATTCCATGCAAATGGAAATCAAAGGAAAGCTGGAGTAGCAATTCTCATATCAGACAAAATAGACTTTAAAACAAAGACTATTACAAGAGAAAAGAAGGACACTACATAATGATCAAGGGATCGACCCAAGAAGAAGATATAACAATTGTAAATATTTATGCACCCAACACAGGAGCACCTCAATACAAAAGGCAAATACTAACAGCCATAAAAGAGGAAATCGACAGTAACACAATCATAGTAGGGGACTTTAACACCCCACTTCACCAATGGACAGATCATCCAAAATGAAAATAAATAAGGAAACACAAACTTTAAATGATACATTAAACAAGATGGACTTAATTGATATTTATAGGACATTCTATCCAAAAACAACAGAGTACACTTTCTTCTCAAGTGCTCATGGAACATTCTCCAGGCTAGGTCATATCGTGGGTCACAAATCAAGCCTTGGTAAATTTAAGATAATTAGAATCATATGAAGTATGTTTTCCGACCACAATGCTATAAGAGTACACGTCAATTACAGGAAAAATCTGTACAAAATACAAACTCATGGAGGCTAAACAATAAACTACTAAATAACCAAGAGATCACTGAAGAAATCAGAGGAAATCAAAAAATACCTAGAAACAAATGACAATGAAAACACGACAACCCAAAACCTATGGGATACAGCAAAAGCAGTTCTAAGAGGGTAGTTTATAGCAATACAATCCTACCTCAAGAAACAAGAAACATCTCAAAAAACAACCTAACCTTACAGCTAAAGCAATTAGAGAAAGAAGAACAAAAACCCCCCAAAGTTAGCAGAAGGAAAGAAATCATAAAGATCAGATCCGAAATAAATGAAAAAGAAATGAAGGAAACATTAGCAAAGATCAATAAAACTAAAAGCTGGTTCTTTGAGAAGAGAAACAAAATTGATAAACCATTAGCCAGACTCATCAAGGAAAAAAGGGAGAAGACTCAGATCAATAGAATTAGAAATGAAAAAGGAGAAGTAACAACTGACACTGCAGAAATACAAAGGGTCATGAGAGATTACTACAAGCAACTCTATGCCAATAAAATGGACAACCTGGAAGAAATGGACAAATTCTTAGAAAAGCACAACCTTCCGAGACTGAACCAGGAAGAAAGAAAAAATACAAACAGACCAATCACAAGCACTGAAATTGAGACTGTGATTAAAAATCTTCTAGCAAACCCAGGACAAGGTGGCTTCTTGCCCAAGACAAGTTGGCTTCACAGGCGAATTCTATCAAACATTTAGAGAAGAGCTAACACTTATCCTTCTCAAACTCTTCCAAAATATAGCAGAGGGAGGAGCACTCCCAAACTCATTCTACGAGGCCACCATCACCCTGATACCAAAACCAGGTAAAGATATCACATAAAAGAAAACTACAGGCCAGTATCACTGATGAACATAGATGGAAAAATCCTCAACAAAATACTAGTAAACAAAATCCAACAGCACATTAAAAGAATCATGCACCATGATCAAGTGGGGTTTATCCCACGAATGCAAGGATCCTTCAATTTACGCAAATCAATCAATGTGATACACCCTATTAACAAACTGAAGGATAAAAATCATATGATAATCTCAATAGATGCAGAAAAAGCTTTTGACAAAATTCAACACCCACTTATGATAAAAACTCTCCAGAAAGTAGACATAGAGGTAACCTACCTCAACAAAATAAAGGCCATATGTGACAAACCCACAGCCAACATCGTTCTCAATGGTGAAAAACCGAAACCATTTCCTCTAAGATCAGGAACAAGACAAGGTTGTCCACTGTCACCACTATTATTCAACATAGTTTTGGAAGTTTTAGCCACAGCAATCAGAGAAGAAAAAGAAATAAAAGGAATCCAAGTTGGAAAAGAAGATGTAAAGCTGTCACTGTTTGCAGATGACATCATATTATACATAGAGAATCCTAAAGGTGCTACCAGAAAACTACTAGAGCTAATCAATGAATTTGGTAAACCTGCAGGATACAAAATTAATTCACAGAAATCTCTTGAATTCCTACATACTAACAATGAAAAATCTGAAAGAGATATTAAGGAAACACTCCCATTTACCATTGCAACAAAAAGAACAAAATACCTAAGAATAAACCTACCTAAGGAGACAAAAGAACTGTATGCAGAAAACTATAAGACACTGATGAAAGAAATTAAAGATGATACAAACAGATGGAGAGATATACCATGTTCTTGGATTGGAAGAATCAATACTGTGAAAATGACTATACTACTCAAAGCAATCTACAGATTCAGTGCAATTCCTATCAAACTACCAATGGCATTTTTTACAGAACTAGAACAAAAATTTCGCAATTTGTATGGAAACACAAAAGGCCCCGAGTAGCCAAAGCAATCTTGAGAAAGAAAAACAGAGCTGGAGGAACCAGGCTCCCTGACTTCAGACTATACTACAAAGCTACAGTCATCAAGACAGTATGGTACTGGCACAAAAACAGAAATATAGATCAACAGAACAGGATAGAAAGCCCAGAGATAAACCCGCACACATATGGTCACCTTATCTTTGATAAAGGAGGCAAGAATATACAATGGAGAAAAAACAGCCTCTTCAATAAGTGGTGCTGGGAAAACTAGACAGCTACATGTAAAAGAATGAAATTAGAACACTCCCTAACACCATACACAAAAATAAACTCAAAATGGATTAAAGACCTAAATGTAAGGCCAGACACTATAAAACTCTTAATGGAAAACATAGGCAGAACACTCTATGACATAAATCACAGCAAGATCCTTTTTGACCCACCTCCTAGAGAAATGGAAATAAAAACAAAAATAAAGAAATGGGACCTAATGAAACTTAAAAGCTTTTGCACGGCTAAGGAAACCATAAACAAGACGAAAAGACAACCCTCAGAATGGGGGTTGCAAACGAAGCAACTGACAAAGGATTAATCTCCAAAATATATAAGCAGCTCATACAGCTCAACATCATAAAAACAACAACCCAATCCAAAAATGGGCAGAAGATCTAAATAGACATTTGTCCAAAGCAGATACACAGATTGCCAACAAACACATGAAAGGATGCTCAACATCACTAATTAGAGAAATGCAAATCAAAACTACAAGGTTATCACCTCACACCGGTCAGAATGGCCATCATCAAGAAATCTACAAACAATATATGCTGGAGACGGTGTTGAGAAAAGGGAACCCTCTTGTCCTGTTGGTGGGAATGTAAATTGATATAGACAATGGAGAACAGTATGGAGGTTCATTAAAAAACTAAAAATAGAACTACCATATGACCCAGCAATCCCACCACTGGGCACAGACCCTGAGAAAACAATAATTCAAAGAGTCATGTACCACAGTGTTCATTGCAGCACTATTTACAATAATCAGGATATGGAAGCAACCTAAGTGTCCATCAACTTAGGTTGGATAAAGAAGATGTGGCACATATATACAATGGAATATTACACAGCCATAAAAAGAAATGAAATTGAGTTATTTGTAGTGAGGTGGATGGAGTTACAGTCTGTCATACAGAGTGAAGTCAGTCAGAAAGAGAAAAACAAATACCGTATGCTAACACACATATATGGAATCTAAAAAAAAAAAAAAAAAAAAAAGGTTCTGATGAACCTAGGGGCAGGACAGGAATAAAGACGCAGACGTAGAGAATGGACTTGAGGACATGGGGAGGGGGAAGGGTAAGATGGGACGAAGTGAGAGAGTGGCATGGACATATATACACTACCAAATGTCAAATAGATAGCTAGTGGGAAGCACCTGCATAGCACAGGGAGATCAGCTCGGTGCTTTGTGACCACCTAGAGGGGTGGTATAGGGAGGGTGGGAGGGCGACGCAAGAGGGAGGGGATATGGGGATATATGTATACATATAGCTGAATCACTTTGTTATACAGCAGAAACTAACACAACATTGTAAAGCAACTATACTCCAATAAAGATGTTAAAAAATTTTTTTAATTACTACGGGAAACTTTATTTCCTCGTTGAATAGAAATATATGATTGATACGAAAAATGCGATACCAAATAACACATCATGAGCAAATGTCAATTAAAAAATCAAATACACTTTATGAATCTTAATGAAAAATTGTCAGATGTATGTCATACCAAATGGGATAGGAATGGGCCAATAAGAGGTGAAGAGAATAAAAGCGCAAGTTATCATGACTGGTAAATTCTGATTTAAATATACTATATTAACTTTTTTCTGTGTAAAGAAAATAGTAAGCCATATACACATAACTATGAAGATCAACCTGTATAACCTAAAAAACAATTAAAGGATAGAAATTAGGCATACCTAATGCTTAAATAAATACCTCATACTTCAAGAATAGTGCAATCTTTGGAGTAATAAGAATTCTTTTAAACTTCCAATATAAAAAGACAATAAGCAAATATACTGATAAAGAATAATCTTGTTTTTCATAGTATAGTTAAGAGCAGAACAAATTTATTAAATAATCTGCACAGATACAGGCAATTTACCTTAAGAATGTGTTACAACAGTCAGAAACAAATTAATTAACTGTTCAAGTTTTTGTATATTTTTTGTATTGTTTTGTTTTTTAATTCTTTGATATGAAAGAATTAGAGGAAGGCATACTGGGAAAAAAATAACCATCATGCGAGAAATCCCATTACCTTCCTTTTAAGGGGGTAAGAGAAAAACTGAGATGAAAAATACAGTGTGTACAATATGAACATTTAATATGGAGACGGTAGGAGGGATGCTGTCAAATTATACTGATCTTTCCAGTTTTATTTTAAAACATTTGTTGTTCTTTATGGTTTCTTTCTTTAAACAATTGATATATCTCTGATTCCATGCTACAGAAACCTAGTGAAATATTCAGGTAGGATACTAAAATACTCCCAATCTTTTATAATATTTAGATACAAAATAACTTGGATATTCACAGATCATTCAGGGCTCTCTCTTGAGCTTGGAGTTTGTGACTTTTGCCAGAGCAAAGGGTTGCATGATGGAAAAGCATGCCTCCAGACTCTGGGCTTTAAAGCAGCTATGTAGTGGGTGACTAGGAGAAAGCCCCATGATACTGAACTAGATACTCTTATGATGTTATACTTACTTTAACATGGTGGTATTATCAAAACAGACGTGAGATACTGTCAAATATGTGTTTTTTTGGCTTTAAGTTCATTTAACCACAGACAACAGCCAGAAAGTGAATATTTCTTGATAAAGGCATAAAGAAAGCACGGATATGGCTTGTTTGTGGACTTTGAGGAGACTTGATTAAAATGGAGTCTAAAAAAAAAAAAAAACAACAACAAAAAATGGAGTCTATCTTTGGAAAAAAATGGGAAAGGCAGTTAGTTAGCAAATGAGAATATATCACCAAGATGTTGAGTGCTAGGCAGAACCATTTAGAGTTGTTTGAGGGGAAAACTTTGAATTATATTTACTCTCATCTTTCTCCCCATGCCCCAAATTTGCAGAGAAAGTAAAAGACTTCCTTTTGTTGGAAAAAAAAGACTAGTTTAGGCCAACACTTCTATCAAATAATTGTGCTTATCACCCCACAGCAGTAACTTGTCACTCAGCTACTACCATCAGGCCTTCTGCTCTGTGAAAGTCGATATCAAGGGAATGAGAACGTAACTAAGCCACAGCCTGGGCAAAAATATTGGCAAAAGAAACATCTAGAAAAAGAAAAATTCTGGAGACAGTAAACAGATCAGTGGTTGCCAGGGATTGGGGGGAAGGAAGGAGTAAATCTGGCACAAAGAATTGTTAGAGCAGTTAAAACACTCTGGATGGTACTATAATGATGGATACATGATATTACACATGTGTCCAAGCCCACAGAATGTACAACATCGAGTGAGCCCTAATGTAAACTATAAACTTGGGATGATTTTGATGTGTCAATGTGGGTTACAATTGTAACAAATGGACCACTCTCGCGGGGAATATTGATAATGGGTGAGGCTATGCATGTGAGAAGGCACAAAGTGTATGGGAAATCTCTTTACTTTCTTCTCAATTTTGCTGTGAACATAAAATTGCTCTTAAAAGATAAAGTCTTTAATTTAAAAAAAAGTCACTCTTGAGAAATATATATTAGATATATAGAGTTGGCCTTACGCAGAGATGTTCAGATTTTATATCCAAACCAAAATGCATTTTAAATTTGCAATGACACTTTTATTGGGAAGGTTTTAGAAGTGAATAAATTGTATCCATTTAATCTAATATTTTCAGATATACATAATTATAAATATTAACAAGTATATGTTTAATATGTTTTATATGTTTAATATTTATATTACAATTAATTTATATTACAATTTAATATTTATATTACAATTTAATACATAATTATACCTGTAATAGTTTAATAAGTGAGGGATGAAGGCATCTCAGATTAAAATTTACTATAAAAAGCTGGTAAGACAATTGTTTTTTTAAACTAACTTCCCTCACAAAATTCACATCCAAACTGATCTGATAAAGAGTAAAACACCCTAGACACACACACACACACACACACACACACACACACACACAATCATATGTATGTACACACAGGCAAATGACAATATCTTAATTCATCAGGACTTTAAAATATATTTAAGGAAAAAACTGTTGAAACAGGAGAAAATAACAACTCAAGACACTGAAAGAAATACCATGTAAGAAGTAAAATGCTTAAATTGAAAATATAGTATTGTACTTTACCACTTCGCATCTTACTTTTAGCTAGTCACCTTAGATTTTTCACCCAATTCTAACTTTCTTTAATTATATCATTGTTTCATTAATTTGTTATTATTATTATTTTTTGCTCATAAGCTTTATCATTTTTTGAACCATGAGACAATTTATGACATCTTAGCTTGATTGTGCAATTTGTGTCTGTCCTCTTGAATGACAAAAAAAATGAAGAAACCAAAAGAACAAAAACTTACAAAAATGGATATTCACTGTAATTACTGTGTAGGTTAAATTTTACAAAGCAGAAGAAATAAAATAGTCTCATTAGAAGCGGTACAAAACTAATATGGTGGAAACAAGTTTTTAACCTTGGATATTAGTGTTTCTTAGAAAGAATATAAAACTTAATTCATAGTGTTCTCAAGATGCAAACTCTATGAAATATATTTTTTTAAGGTTCTGGGAAAATGGTAAAAACTTACAGTTACCTTCTGCCACTAGATGGAGCCTGGGCATCTATACAGCAAAATTCTCACCAAGTTTACATTTGGCTATATTTGATTACTTAGAAACTGACATAGAGCAGTTTAATATGAATGGGGGGAAGGGGAAATAGGTGATTTTTAGACTGTAGTATCTTGGCAAAATGTAAATTAATTCAAAGTTGACATTACTTTGTCTCTTTAGACTCCCCTTTCCTGAATATAGATTCTCCAACACAAAACCCACAGACCTCTTTACTTGTGTACCTGCCTCTCAATGTTCTATCTGTTCTGCAAAGACTTCTCTAGAGCTTTCAATAATGCTTTTAAGATGATTCTACCTCCATTTATCTTATTTTTTTCTGAACTGACTGATCATATGAAGCATTCATTCTTGATCTTGATCATATAGTATCTCTTACATGTGGTTATAATGATTTCACTTAAAGAAGTGGCCTTCTCTCTTGTGAGGAGATGACAAAACTCTAGGATCACCACTTTGGAATGGACATCAACTTCAAAAATACAAATGGCCTACTTGAGACAAACAGATACCATCCATTTGTTGTGGGTTGCATCTTTAGGCCTCTGGGAAGTAGGGTAATCATAGGAGAAGGGTTTCTGTGTGCAACAGGTATGGTGAAAAAGAAAAAAACAGAGATTTCTTGCATCCTGCCTTCAATAATTCAACTTGTCAGACTGCCAGGTATTATATTGGAAAAGATTTAAAAACTGTAGTCCCAGCACTAACATAGGAAAGATTTTGTGAAATGCTGGAAAGTTTACAACTTTCCAGAGAATAGAATTTTGGCTTTTGTAGACTTAATGTAAATTATTTCAATTCTTTTTGATCAATCCTGAAAGTTCACAATGTTTAGTATTTGTAATTATGCTGAGGCAAAGGTTTGAACCCCACGTTGTATTATGAAGCCCTTGTACAGGAATGAACCTCTTAGCTTAAGAGTAGGTCTAGTTAACTGCCTAGAATACACATAGCAACTCAGCTCTGTTCTCAACTTACTATGTATGGAAGAAATGTTTTGTGACTTCTCTGTCGAAGACCACCTAAATGATATTTTCTGTTTTATATTTGCAGTTAGGAGAAAGAACACTAAAACTGAAAAATCAGGCTAGGGTTCAGAGAAGGTCAGGGTTCAGAGAAGAAGGAGGAACCAGTGTTTGAGGAGACAAAACACCTTGGGATAGGGAGACTGTATCAGCTACCAAAAAGACTACTTGAACCTGAATTCCAGAAAGAAAAGGAGCAAGTGTGCGGATGACCAGACTTGGCCTAATGCATCTTCCTGGAGCCTCACTTGCTCACGTGCAAAGATCATTTGTTCAGCACCAACAGTGTGTCAGCCACTGAGTTAAGGAGGCTGCATATCCTTTATTGCAACTCAGTTATGAAACTTAGGAGTTTAATGCAAAAGAAAAGGTTAGAAAAGAGACAACTATAGCACACTGATATAGGAAACATAAATTACAATGGGCGACTACAGGAAGGTTATCTACCTTTGGGGTGTATATAGTTTGGAAGTAGGAGCGAGAGAGTAGAGGCCTCTATGAGACAATGGTAAGCTCATTTCTTAAGCTATTAAAAATTCAGGCAAATTTAAAAAAGAGGATTGTCATTGAAGAACAAGGAAAGGAGATATTTCCCACATGAGTAGCCCGTACTCAGGCTAGAGTAACTATGAAAAATGCATTCCTTCAAAGAGGAAGATACCAGGATAACTGAAAGAAAAATCTGGTGTTGGAGAAGCTAATTAAAAAGGATCTTATTATACTAAGCCTGATGCCCAGAAGCAGTCACTGAGGGTTTTAGACAGGCGAAGGAAACTCATTATGTTTTTATTTCAAAATAATCAATATTCATTTTAAAGCTAAGTTTTCAAGTGATTTTTTAAACAATTTAATTAATTAATTAATTAATTTATTTATTGGCTGTGTTGGGTCTTCGTCGCAGTGCACCAGCTTCTCATTGTGGTGGCTTCTCTTGTTGCAGAGCATGGGCTCTAGGTGCGTGGACTTCAGTAGTTGTGGCTCACCGACTCAGTAGTTGTGGCTCACGGGCTCTAGAGTGCAGGCTCAGTAGTTGTGCACAGGTTTAGTTGCTCCGCGGCATGTGGGATCTTCCCAGACCAGGGCTCAAACCCGTGTCCCCTGAATCAGCAGGTGGATTCTTAACCACTGCACCACCAGGGAAGCCCTCGAGTGATTTTTGAAAGGTTAAGTCATATCACATTACTCTTCTGCTCAAAAATTTCCAATATTTTCCCATGTATCCCTAATACTAGCCAATAAGTCTTGATGAACTGTTTCCATGTTACATCTTTGACGCATCTTCTACTCCTCTCTCCTTCCATCCATCCTTTCCAGTCCCGTTGCTCTTATAGCTCTTCCTTGAACACACCAATCATCCTCTCATAGCAGGGTTTAGAATTATCCTTTCTCTCTGCCTGGATCCCTGTTTCCTAAAATAACTGTATGGTTTGCACTTGTACCTTTTTCAGGTGTTTGCTGAGAGTTTGCTGGAACACACACATCTCTTGCAGTCCTTCCCTCCCCAGTTCCCTCTTCACTTCCCTTGTTTTGTTATTCCTCACATCTGACTTATCACTATGTAACACACAGTGTATTTTATTAAACTATTTCTACAGTCTTTCTTTCTTTATTAAAATGTTAGCCCCCTGAGGGCTTTGATCTTTGTTTGTATTGTTTCTGACATATCTCTAGAAACTAAGAAAATTCCTGGCACATAGTTATGCCCACTAAGTATTGTTTTCAATGATTTAAATCACGGCTTATAAAAACAAGTTATTAAAAATTTCAGAAATATAGGAAGAGAGGTCATGAGGATCTCCAGTTAAAGTTTGATAGGGCAGAGGGAGAAAACCTCCACAACTAATTGGAAGTTCCTAAAAAGTGTGACAAGACATTGATTATAATCAAGAAGCCTGGGGCCAGGTAAACAATGAGTACTCGCTTGAAGGAAAAACATTTGTTTCTGAAATGAAAATGACAGAAGAACGATTCAAATATATCTTTACTTTCAGAGTGGAATAACCTAGCAACTAGCAGGTACCATTTTTATATAGTCACTATAGTTGTCACTTACTGTTATCTGTATTAGAAATGTTCTCTTCATTAACTTCATTATCCTATTTAATCCTCTCAAAACCAATGTCCCTGCCTCTCCAGTTTACAGAAAGGGAAACAGAGCGATCATGGGACAGGAAGTGGTAGCTTTAGATTCAAACCCACCTGTGGGAGTTTGGATGCTATTTGCGGGAGGAGCATAAGGGAGATTCATTTCCATGAATGTCTTTTCCTTGTTGAGTTTGGTAGAGAGTGAAGATGCAGCTCACGAAAGTTAGTGGAGTATTAACTCTGTACTTAATGTCAGAGGCTGAAAATAAAACGAGACATGTATCTTGTGCTCAAGTAGCTTATAGACTGGTGGAGGGGGAAATGTCACTAACATATGGAATTGCATGGCATCATTTATTTTTGCTACATTAAATTTAACGACAAGACATTATACAACAATTTCTTAACTTTTTGAGACTATTAATTTTTAAACATCATATTCTTTTTATTGTAATCACCAATGATAAGCTGGATTATTTCACAGTGTTATAAAACTAAAATATCCGTCTGCCAACCTACTTACAAATAGTCTAAGAAAACAGAATCCTAGGCTCACAGCCTAACTGTGCTTCACTTTAAAACCATTGATAATAGTTAACTTTATCTTTGGGGGAGGAGAAAAAAATAGGAGCAATTGTCCTGGCTCCAGAAAGGGGTTTTTGGTAAGGTTGAATTTCAACCCTAACTATAATCCTCACCTAGTCCCTCATCTTCTGCTAATTTTAATACCCAAAAAGGAACTGATGACTTACTAATACAATATGTATGCATGGAAAAAGAATATTTTGATAATCATTTATGTTGTAATTTCTAGATCTGAGTTGCAAGAAAGTTCTGAGCTTTTCTGATACTAAGCACTCCCTTTATTTCAAATTCTGACATTTGAACTATTTGAATTTCTATAGTAGCTTTTGCTTCTGTTTGTGCTTACTGGCTGCACATATTTTTTTCTGGGAGAAACACATGCCTACGTACTTTATCTGCTCATAGTGACAATGTATTTTCATTGTTAATAGTATGGATTTTAAAGCTAAACATTCTGTGTGCAGGTATGGGCTTGCTAATTATGTGACCTTGAGCAATACACTTAACCTTCCTTTAAGCCTCACCATCCTTACCTCCTAAATGGAAGTGTATGAATCAACCTGCAAAATGATCCCAGTGATCTATCCTTCTGGTAGTCACACTGTTATATAAAAGATCCTCCCACAATGAATCAGGATTGGCCCTGTGTGACCCATAGAATACGGTGAAGCGATATTGTGTGACTTCTAAATTAGGTCATAAAAGACATTACAGCTTCTCCCCTAACCTCTTAGATTGTTCACTCTGGGCAACCCAGAAGCCATGTTTCAAAGACATTTAAGCAAGCAAGAAGACAGGTCGATACAGAGGAACTGAAGTTACCAAGTCCATGACTGGTTTCATCTTTCAAGCCTTGGAAGTGAGACCTCCCGTCCTAGTCAAGCCTTTAGATGACTTCAACCCCAGCCAACATATGACTGCCACTGCAGCAGAGATAGACTCCCAGCTAAGTAATGACTGCCCAGCTAAGCCTTTCCTGAATTCCTGACCCAAAGGAGCTATGAGAATATAAATGATTGCTACTGTTAAGCCACTAAGATTTAGGATATCTTGTTATGTAGCCAAAATAACTATAACATGAGTAACATATCTTATGGAATTGTTATGGGGATAAAATGAAGAAATGTAAACCAAGAGGTTAGTATAGTGACTAGCACACAGTATATACTTTAAAAGATTGCGAAAGGTGCTATTAAAATTGTATGTTGGGGCAGGAGGGAGAGGTGGGGCTGGTGCTTAAACACAGAAAAAAAGACAGAGAGACCTGTCTCAGGACAGGCTGTGCTACCATATAGATTTTTGCAACTTATAGCCAAGACTAAGTGTTCGCTAAAACATAACTGTCTCTTGTTAGGCTCGATTGTATTTTTCAGCCTCATGTTTAATTAAGAATGGCCATCTGACTAAGTCCTGACAGTGAAATGGGAGGAGAGGTTATATGTGCTGCTTCCACCATGGCCTAAAGCCCTCTAGTGGACAATCTTATCCTCCCCTTCTACTCTTCCTTCAGAAAAGAGAGGGAGGAGAAACCATAAGACGGAAGGAGCCTGGGGTCCTAAAAGACACAGAAGACTGCACTAAACAACAAAATGATGTCAGTCTTTTTGTGAGCAAAAGATGTTGATTAATATACACCTTCACTGGACACTGGCCTCTTGCTCCCTGTCAGGACTCCCCTCTTTGTTACTGACAGTTTACTCTGTGCCTGCTTCTGGTTTATCATAGGAACGCAGCAATATATGAGGAACTGAATGGATTTCAACTGTCAAAAGCACCCCTGAGACCAAAATCTCTCTTATCAGGAACTCTCACAAAAAATTTAAAAGACCACATCTTCAGGCACTGGATTCCGTGTACTTCACTTACATTTTTCTTTAATATATTCTCTCATTATATCCTCTTTCCGATATTTTACTTCATTTTCCCTTGCCTACCTCGCCTCCAGCTTCTGGCCCATCCTAACCTGATATCCTGATTTTTTCCGCTTATTAGTTATATGACCTTGGGCAAGTCAAAATACAAAATAAGGCCATTATTCTGTATAATTCCAAGAATAGTTAATATGAAATGAGGTAAACTAAATGAAGCCAGGGGCCCAAGAGAGTGCCTGGTACTTAGTTGGGGCTTAATAAATAATTACTATTATTCAAAATAAAATGATTTACCCAAATAATCTATATTTATATTCATTACCAAAATAAAAATACATTTTACATTTTTGTTACATAATGATATTTAAAACTATATTTCACCTCTCGATTCTCTGGCAGATATTTAATACCAATGTCTCACATTGTGGTATAAATTACATGATGCTTTCTGGGCATAAGAGTGTTAAATTGATCAGTTTCTCTTTTTTAATCCTTGGAATCTCTCCGGCAATAGAAATTCTTGATGCGTACTAGAAGGAAAAGCTTATAGCCCAAACATACAACCAGAAAATTGAGTTCAATTCTACTTTACCATATCTTGTACTAATGTGATGACACAGCTGACAAAATTGAACAAGCTTGCTGATATTTATTTCAGAGCACCACTTTGTAGCCTGAAATGGATACTCATCTCAGCAGGTGTCAAGACGCAACAACAATCCACTTTCAAAGTTAAATGCAAATTACACACTGAAATTCTATAGAGAAAACAACTTTACTCCTTCCCCCCAAAAAAGACTTCTCATTCTCTAACGAGAGTGCACTTAGCTGATACAGTACATGAATTGGGGAAAAAAAATCCCTCTGGCTTAAAGAAACATCAAAGCCCATTTCATAAATGAGAAATAAAATGTAACTTCCTTTCAACAAAACAAACACGTTGATGATGATTCTTTACCACATTAACAAGGGATTTAGAGTCCATATACTCTCTTTGAACTTGGTAATAAGTTTCAATGTGCTTAGCATGTTGATGTGGCCCTGACAAGTGCTAATGTATACCCTTTGGGTTACTTGATACTCTCTATTGAGATGCACTACTGAATTGAAAAGAAAAAAAAAAAGAAAGTTACTGCCATGGGTTCATAAATTCACTTGTAGAGAAAATGACTACAGAAAACCATCCATATTTAAAGCACTTGGAAAAATACTGATTGTACAAATTATTTCACACTGATCTAGACATCACACTTAAGAGCTAAAAATATTATTGCAATAAGTATCAGGAAAAGTGGTAAAAGTAATTGTAGTATGGTACTTAATAGTCATTTTTCTCTGCAGAATTTCCAAATTCCAACTGTATTTATTCCTTAAATATCTCTTCTTCCAGTTATCTCAATATATCAGCATTTATTATGGACTCAATATTTTAAATGTCCCATTAAAGTTACTATAGACTACAAGTAAGCCCAAGTAAGTGTGAAGGAAGCAAGTGAACAACAGAGGGAATTAATTTCCCATATCACAAAGAGGGTTCCTGAGAGCAGTAATACTCCAAATGATGTAAAAGGAAGTTTCACAAACACCTTTATTTTCTCATTTTTTTTACATGTAAAGAACTATAAATAAATGACTTTAGAAGTGGCCAAGGAAAAGGAGGAAGGAGAAAGAAAAACTCATAAAGCAAAATTTGAAACTTTAAATGTCACCTTGAAATGACATATTAGAATGTAAAATTTCACATCATTCTGAAGTCTCTGACAACAAAAACACACTTACTAAAAAGTGTTATTTATGCCCTTATTGACTAGTTTTAGGAATATGTATGTGCTAGCTTGTATATTTACAATTACGATTTGCTTTCAAATAGTAATATCTTTGCGGTATTTCAGAAAAAAACATCACCTTATTCTATTCTCCTTTCATGATATTAGAGTGACTGAAAAGTAGGTGATTAGAAAATAACAGTCTTTTGTAACTTCAACCTTGCTCTCCCCTGGGGCAGTGGATTATTCTTACATCATAATATCTGTTAGTTAATACCAAAGGCTTCGCCCAACTTCAAAGCAGAGATATTAAAGGCTCACTTTCCACTACAAGCAGGTGTATTTTTATTAGCTTTCTCTTTCAAAATTGCTATGACTTCACTTGCGGATATCCCGCCAACAGCCATTATTGAAAGCCTTACTATAATTGCTAAGTTACATGCAACGTCTGAAGCACAAAACCAATGTCACTTGCAGCCCTCCAACAACTGACTGAAACCAAGTGTTACATCATTAAAGCTGAATTACAACACACCCATGGCGTGTTTTCCATGTGTGCTATTTTAAACAATAGTACAGAAAAACCTGGCTATAAATTCACAGATCCCCAATTTGTTCGAATTCATGAACAATAAGAGCTGTCCTAGAGCCTTTTCTGGCTCTATTTTAGTCAGAAATGTCATGCACCAAAATTAAATGTCTGGATTTTATTGGAGATGGAAATGCTAGCTTTATGTTGTAAATTTAAACAGCCTGCCACAAAGGGAGCCTCACATTTATATCGCTTGGGAAGGCATATTCATCTCTAATTGCTTAGGGTAACACAAATAAACTAATGTAAAGTGTTCGGTTTCTCAACTGGTTCTGTGTAGAATAAATGAGATGAAGTGATGATGGCATGGGTTTTCAGTGGGTTCAGATTGGATTTCTTTTCTTTGATAGAGTTGGATGTGGAATCAGTATATTCAGTTATTGTTAATGACCAGGAAGTTTTCTGGAAATTCATAAAAATTCAGTAAGACATTCATTACTGCTGATAAAAAGAAATATTAGCAGCATACTCGTATTACTTTTTTTTTTCCAATTAGGTTCAACCCATTCCATTATTTGGTGATCTAAGTGGAAATATTTCTTCTGTCATAGTGGTACACAAAGCTATTATAATTACATTTTAGAAAGGTCGACAACTTTTTTATTTGGCTTCAGTGATTTTATGGTGCCTAGATTCCACCGGAAAATATTTAGTCACTCACTTACTTGGATAGAAATCCATCACCTGGAATAGAAATCATGGTTAACATGCCAGCATCTTTGTGCAGACAGGCCTGAAAATATATACTAGGCAAGGCCACTGCCAAATGACTTGTGTCTGGCCAGGACTACCTTTCAAATGTTCTCTGCATACCAGTTACTGTTAAGATTTATTGTAGCCTGTGTAGATAAATATACTTTAGCTTTCATATCCATAACTTAGATAATACAGTAGCAGTCTACACTCTACATATTACCTGTCTTCAGTTGTGGTTTCTGTAGCCACTCACAATATTCAGATTTCTCACCAAAACTTAACAGTAGTCTTCATGTTACTTTAAAAAGATCACATTAAGCCAAGTGTAGGAATTTCATATACTCGTATATAACCAATCCATAAAGAAATTAGTTTAGTGTCTTAAACGAATCACTATCATGAGAAAATACTTCATCATAAGCAGATCTAATCTAAAATACATGAGAGAAATGGGGCCCTATAAAAATATATACTAATCTCAAAGCTAAGTGCTTGACTGGGAGAAATCCACTACTCTATTATTTAAATTCTTTCATTCATGTGAAAACTAAATAACCTCTATACACACATAAACACAAACACATCAAAAAAATTTAAGGGCCGTCACTTCTACCACATTCAATTCACATCACAAATTATGACAGCAAAAGAAATCTATCACACCCACCAAAAGAACAACAAAAAACCCTAAAACTATGCTCTCACCACAAATATATGTCCACCCAGTTCTTTCCTTTACTTAGAAAATCTCAGTGCCAACTGAATCAAAGCAACCATACTATTTTAGGGTTTATTTGTTTTCTTTAAATTTGGCGGACACCGTTCTTTCCTATAAAATTGGTTGACTCAATAGGGAAAAAAATATCCACCATTAACTTTCAGCATACCCACTTGTTATTCTTCATCTTCAATCCCAAAATTAATCCTACTGATTCATGTTTAAGGATTGCTGTTGAATAAAAAATATTTTATGAAGTTATGTGTTCTGAGTTAATGATTTTGGGGAAATTTGTCATTTAAATGTGTGCCATTGAATATATTAAGCACATTCTTTAGATTCTAGGATCTGGGCTGTTATTCTCATCTTCAAGTACTTGGAATTTGACTACTTTGTGTGTTTTGATACACATTGAGAAAGTCACAGAGAAACTAAACTATGAGTTACTTCCAATTTAGACATATCTACTAAATTCTAGGTTATAGCATTTACATTATTAGAAAGGCATTTATTAAGTATTTGTCTTATCAGGCCCTACGCATATTTCAGCAAATCAAGATGGCCTAGATTGTATTTACATTTAGACTGTAATTTTCCCAAACCACATAAACAAAACCATTTTGACACCTGGTCCTTCAGAGTTCATGAACTTCAACATCTGAAAACATATGCAGGATTGTCAAACTTTCCACTTCCCTCCCTGGGGGCACCCAAACATATGTAACTATGTATATCACTATGTTATATGCCATCAAATTTCCTTAAAATAAAGTAACTGGGTCCTTTTATCGCGGCAGCAAAATGTCCCAGCTCTAAGTCTGTGAGATAAGGAGCAAGGGCTCTCCGGGAGGAAGCAGCCCAAGGGCAACCACAGGCTTTCTAAAGTTGGAATCAAGTATACCCACTCTCTCTACACTTTCTTTCATTCAAAACCTATAACAGTACCAAACATTAATGCCAGAAGTACACAAGAGGAAACACCTTAAGCCAAAAATCACAATTCAATAACAGAACGTATTTTATAATTATATAATTTACATTCTCAATTATTCTGGCGGGGGGGGGAAGACAAAACTAAAAAGGGGAGACAGGCAATGAGAGGCGTGATTACCCATAAAATAGGGGTGTATCCCCTCACTCAGCAAAGCTAAAGGGGATGCAATGATATCCACCCCCACTGCTCATCTCTACCGGGTCAGAGATCTTGCAAACTGAGCAAAGGATTTTGGAAAACGGGGCAGATGGGAAGACTGATTAAATCCACCCTTACCTGCAAGACAGGCAGCGTCTCCCCAGAGAAGAGCACTTTGTAATTCTGCCAGGGGACATGGGAGGGTCAAGTGCAACCCACCTGCTCACCCAGCACATCTTAAAGCTTGCTAGCAACATGTTCACAAAATGCAGCCGCTGCCGAGGCAGCACTCAGGGGTGAAATCTCTTTAGCAGTCTTCGTCCACCTATCTCTGAGTGCAGCGACTGGCCGTGTCCTGCCGGCTGTTTCTGATATATACCAGATTGCTAGCCCTTTTGACCATGGGCAGATAAATTAAGGCACCTGGGCTCCACCTTCCTAACTTTGAGTAGCAAGAGGAAGCCACTCTCCAGTGGATTCTTAGCTCCAGCAATTAACTGAAGAAAGCGCTTAAAGGCTCCCAGGCAGACATAATAGTGGATCTGGGGCTTTAATTAAGCAGTGACTTAGGATGGCTAGAGGGAATATGTTATGCAAATTTTATCTCTGGTGGAGAGGTCTGTTTTCTAAGTACTTTAGAAATACTTTCCTGTATGTAAACAGGGGGTTTTTACTTTTGTTTTTTACAATCTAGAGAAATTTGAAACATTGATTTCATCTTTTTCCTCTGCGTGACACTATTTTTCATTTTTTTTTTTACTGAGGGCAAATTCACATAACATAAAATGAATCACTTAAACGTGTACAGTTCAGAGGCCTTTAGTGCAGTGTTGGGCAACCACCACCTCTGTCAAGTTCCAAAACATTTTCATCACCCCCAAAGAAAAAGGTAAAATTTCACACATTCATTTGATAGGCAAATATTTAAAAGGTATAAAAATTTATTGCTAACCATAGATAAAAACAATATATATAATTTCATCTTAATCATTCAAGTTATTGTTACACAAAATATTTTGCTGCTGTATCTCTGCTTTCAGATTTGCTAGCTGTAAAACTGTGAAGCTCTCACCTCTGATTATGTAACTTGAAGGTCAGCATCTGACGGAGATGCACTTTAAAACTCTTCCACGTGTGGGTACCTCCACGAGCCTCCTCCCTCCCTTACTGCAGTCTCTACTCAGGAACCAGAAGACCTAGTACTTCTATGCATCCTAAAAAGTAAACTAACTTTAAAATAAATGTATTTTGGGGATTATAAATGAGTGGACAAATGAGGGATGAGTGAAATGAGTGGACAAATAAAGGGATGAATGAAAGTATATTTCAAAAAAGAGTAGATTTCATGACACTGAATTTCATTAAAAATGTAGTGCACAGAATGAATCATCTTCACCCAATCACATTGCCTGCAAGTATTTACATCTGTTAGATCTTTAACAGATCAATGTTTGGTATAGGAGGTTGAATCCCTGCTGCTTCATACAGAATTGAAGAACTGGTAATAATACCAAGTTGTAATTTTATCTGTTCTCTCATACATAAATTGGTTAGAATGCTAACTGGTGGTTCTAAAACAAACAAAAAATTGTTTCAAATAGAAATAACCATTATATAGCTTAATTAGATTTACATGTATTCAAATAAAGTAATATGAGTGAGCGGTGAGATTGTTTTATGTCTGCATTTTTGTAGTTAGAATAATATAAGAAACCTAACTTGCCTTTCCAAACTCATCAATTCCCATGGATCTTTAAATAGTTGTCTCCCAAATTTACATCTCCAGCTTAGACAACTCCTATTATTTCCAAACTTGCATTACCCCACTTAGATACAGAGTAGGTAATTAGATTTATAAGTCTGAAATTCAATGGAGAAACCAGGAAAGGGTAGATAAAATTTTAGGTCAATAGCATTTAGAAGGCGTTGAAATCCACGAGACTAGGGTAAATTGTCCTGGGTTGGGAGTAGATAACACAGAGTGAAAGTAAGAGAACTGAGCCTGAGGCACTACGAGAAATGATGGTGAGAAAAAAGAGTTGCTTCTAGCAGCTAAAAAGGAGGGGCTAGTAAGGCAGGAATAAAACCCACAAGAGTGCATTGCTGTGGAAACCAGAATGAATGAAGAAGAAGGGAAAGGTCAAGGTTGTTGCTCCAAAATTAAATTGAAGTAAATTCATGTATGTCTTCCAAATCCTTTCCCACATAAGGAGAGTTAACTTGTTTTTAAAATTCAGTGTTAATCACTTCACTGGTAAACTCCTCCCACCTTCCATCATTCCCCACATCTGCCATTAGTTAGACCAGGCTTCATACCATGTCTTCCAAGTTTTTAGGCAGTCCCATCAATAAAAGTTCTCAGAATGGGAATATTTTTAGGAGGTCAAGAGATTTGGGCTTGCTGTCCTCATCAGACTTTTAAAAAATAGCTTATTTCATTAATGTATGTATTTATAAGGGAACTGTCATATGTGTTAATATTCTCATCAACGCAGTCATTGTTATTCTTTGGGAGACAAAATAACATAATACTATTATGTGGGGGTATAGTATAATAGTAAATGTACAGTTAGAAAAGAGGTTTGAATTCTACCCTTATAACTTACAATCATATGACCTTGGACAAGTTAACTAACTTTCTGGGTCTCAATTCCCTCATCTGAAAAGTGCATATAATAATATATACTAAAAGATGCTGTGAGTACATGAAAATGCATACTTAGAATGGAGTAGACACTTGGTAAACATCAGTGGCCTTTGCTTTAATGGATGTTTTGCCTTTCTTGCACTTAATAATAATTACACAAATGGAAATCTTTAAGAAATTTTATATTTTCCTACAGCAATTATTAAAACCTAAATTATATTTGATATTCAGTTACATTCTAAGGAACCCTTTGCAATAGTATATTAGCATATTAGTATATAGTATATTTCATAACTCGCCACTGTAAAATGATCAATTCTATTAATTTCTAACTATGTACCTTTTATGGTAGAATATATCAATGCCTTTTTCTCTTAATATATTCAGTACAAAATTGCCTGTCAATGAGTGCTTGAACACTCTTCTTGTTCATTCACGCTTATTTCATCCTTAATTAAGCTTTGAATATCAAATTATAATAAGTATAGGTGATATTCTATCAAATATTTAACTCATTTCCTATCCTAACACCAGCATACCTCTAAGTGATATGAAAAGTAAGGCAAACAGGCCCGAATATTTGGTTTAGAAGATTTTTGAATGAAAGGGGTTAGGGAAAGTATTAACAGGATCTTTTGTGGGTCTGGGTTCACTTTTGGCATTTATGATATCATATTCTTTCAGGGCTTATTACTATCAAAGAAAGAAATATAATTCAAAGGATCAAATTACAAAACTAACAAACAAAAAATCTATCATATACACAATTCCTTACCAACCCTCTTGCTTCACCTCACTGCTGTTTTATTTTTATCTGTATATGTTTGAAAATGACGCAAGCTTCATAGTTTCCACTCAAATTTGCTGTAATGTTAACCACAAAAACCTCTGCAAAACTTGTATATGATATTAGTGATTGCCTTTCAAAAATGATTTAAAGTCATGAAAAGCAGAGGAGTGAGATCCATTTATTACTTAGTACTGAAATAGCGGACAAAATTTTTCCTTCTGGTAGCATGTCTTAAACATGGTTTAAAAGTTGAAATTTGTACTCACTCATGTACATATGGGAAACAAGATTTAGAAAATAATAATTTTTACTTTAACTATCCATAAAATTCACTGGATGATGCTGGCTATCATTTTTCTCTTACAGATTTGGGATTTTAAAAAAAGAAACAACTTGGCTATCAGTCGGGCTGTTACAAATAAAAAGATACAATTCCAAGCTTAAATCAAGAATTTCTTGATTACCCATTTAGAAAATAACACATATTTTTGGTCACTGATATATCTGAATCACCTACAGGCATATATGACACATAATAGGCACTCAATAATATTTACTGAATAAAGAAATGTATACATATATATAATTACAAATACTGGTGTCCTAATTTCCTTAAGGAGCTTGGGTTTCTCTCCACAAAGCTAAAGCAACACAGAGTTTCGGGCATTGCTAATTTTGCAACAGACTAATGGTTTCAGACCTAGAATTAATCTGCGGAGCAAAAATATATTACAATTTGAAACTAGGAATATGGATGTAGGACCACCTGAATGGTATGATGCTTTTTCATTGGTTGAATAAATCTCTAAACTTAAATATAACCTCTCTCAACATTTTACCTGAATTAGTTACCTTACTCTCTTCTATTAGTTTTATCTCTCTGGTGAGATTGTAATTTTCTTGAGATGCTGACATAAATTAACCTAAATTTCTCAGTTTTCTCTATCCCTCTCTCCGTAGAGTGACTATCCTAGTTCAAGTCACTGTCATATCTTACCAGGATTACTACAATTAATCCCTAATACATTTCCTGTCTCTTACCTGTTCCCCACCAATTCTTTCTTTACAAAACCATTTCAGTGATTATATTAAAATGTGAGTCGAAGCAAACGGCTTCTGTGCTTAAAACTCTTCAATGGCATTGGTGGTAATGCCGCCAGGACAAAACCCCAAACTCCTACTGTGTACTCTCTACACTTCTTTTTCTGCTATCGCACTTTTCATTTTTCTAATATTATCCCTTGCGTTCTTCCACTGTCACTTAACACTAGAGCCATAAAGAACTACTGTCAATTCCCCAACATGGTGGCCATTTTCTAACCTAACCGCCTTGGCCCAAGCTGCTTGGTCTGCTTGACAGGCCCTCCCTCAAAACCCTTCAGTTTGTAAACTTCCACTCATGCTCAAGATACATCATCACCTCGGGAAATCTTATCACACACCACAACTGGATTGTTCATGCTTTTCTTCTTTGTTCTCTCAGAGCATGCTGTGCATAACTTTAACACAGCATTTCTCAAACTCTACTGGAATTACTAGTCTATTTGATCATCTCCTCCACATTCTTAAAGACTGGGATAATGTCTCCTTTGCCATTTTCCCTTAGTATCAGTCTCAATACTTGGTACTGGTGCTGTCGTTATTGTTGTTTTCGCCATCAGTAACACCACCAGCTAGCACTTGTTAAATATGTACCATGCAGCAAAATTAAGTGTTTTACATACAATATATCATTTAATTCTTGCAACAATTCTATTGTTATCCTCTGAAAGCTTGAAAACTTACTAATTTTCACACAACTTGTAAATATCAAAGCCAGAACCCAAACCAAAATTTGTGAGTTCCCACTCCCTGTTCCTAACCTCTATGATAACAATTCCATCGCAAAGTTGGTACTTAATATTTCTTGAGTATGTGACTGATTGATGGATGTATTAAATCCAGTAAGTTGAATGAAACATCAATGTTTTAGTAATAAAATATTAATTCTTAATAAGTGCTAATATAATTATTGTTCAATATAACTACACATTTTCCTTATAAATAAAAGAAAGGATCATTTAAATAGATTTTTGTTGTTAATAGGAAGAAAAATACTGATTCTTTCTTGGTAGATGTAATACAAAAAAGATGCATAATATTCAGGTAAATATCAAAACCCATTGATAGTAATCTTTGTCATATAAAAACTATACCCTTCAAACTGGAAACAGGCATCTCAAACTGCATATACTGTATATTAGCTTTCAATCAGCAATGTAAACAATATAATATAAGCATTACATGGACTTTACATTAAGATAAACCAATCCACTTTTGCCAAGACAGATGTAATCACTCAAATCCCATTGGGAAAGAAGTAACAGCGTTGTTTGGTCTAGGTCTCAAATACTTTATTTAGTAAATAACTTGGGCTTTGTATATTCATTTCTTCATAACACATATTTCTAACATTTAAATATTACAAAGTGTTTCAAGAGTTCTGGGCTTAGGATTCAATGGTAAAGCATGATATTTGCTAATCTTACCTCATCACGCAATTTTTATTTGACAGTTAAGGTGATAATTTACTCCTTCTTGCATAACACCTAAATAATAAGAGGAATATGGTATTGTTATACCTTCCTTATATTTCAAGCCCCCTCATTTTTCTAAATCACAGATCTAGAAGTAAAACATAAAGCAGTTTTTAAAAGTTATACTCAGAAAAATTCAACAATTTGATTTTAGTCAAGAGGTTAATTTTTAAAAATTATTCAAGGGTTAAAATCAGACAAATGAGTTGAGTATATTCAACATATGGCTTTGAAAAAAACCAGTTATTTTAGTGTTGATTATCAGCAAAAAGCAAAGTTGTCTAAATTGAAGTGCACCTTGTTCTTTTTCTTAATTAGATCCATTTGTTTGAATTAAAACTGCATTTACAAGCAACCATTTTATATATCTAAATGTACATGTTTTAGTGTATTATGTTTATTTCTTATACATTCATGGAAAAAATTACTCTTTGGCGTATCAACATAGGTCATAAAAATAGGTAGTACATTCACATGAATCAACCTTTAAAGATTCTGTGAAAAGGTCCCTTCCACATCTGTTCTCCTGCCATGCAATTTCTCTCCCCAGAGCATTCCAATGTTATTGTCTGTCTGTGTGTGTGTTTGTGTGCACCTCCTGACAAATTTTATGCACCTAAAAACCATAAATATACAAACACCAAAAGACTTAGATCCATGTCACTTAATCTCTTAGATGTAGGGCACATCTGTAAAGTGCCAAAAAGGATAACTAGGTTTCTTCCAATTCTAAAATATCTCAAATGATGAAAGCTGACAACAGTGGTTTATCCCTCCATTTATTTTCATCTCAACATTGAAACATTCTCCTTTAATCTATAATAGGTAATCTAGTCATTTTCTTCCATGGCACAAAGTTACAGGGACTTACATGCTGTCTGTAACTTTTATTTGCCTGTCCTTCTTGATGTCTATGACCCGAAAGAGTCAAAACCCTGCCTAGAGGACCATTCATGGACTCAAAACCATTCTTTGGCTTTAACTCATTAATGTCCTAAGGGAATGCCAGTTCCTTAAATTTTTCAAGAGAAATCATTAATCCAGGTTCTTAAAGTCTCCTGATTTAAAAATGTTGGTAAACTATCAAAACTTTTTCCACTTTTATTGAAAAATAATTGACATACATCACTGTATAAGATTAAGTCATACAGCATGATAGTTTGATTTACATATATTGTGAAATAATTACCACACTAGGTTCAGCTAACATCCATCTTTTCATATAGATACAATAAAAAGAAAGGAAAGAAAAATAACTTCTTGTGATGGGAACTCTTAGTATTTACTTTCTTAACAACTTTTCTATATGTCATACAGCAGTGTTAGCTATAGTCATCATGTTGTACATTACATCCTAGTAGCTATTTAACTTATAAGCCATGTCTTGGCTATTGTAATTAATGCTGCTATAAACATGAGGATGCAGATATATTTTCAAGTTAGTATTTTCATTTCCTTTGAATGTATTCTCAGAAGTGTAATTGCTGGATCATATGTTAGTTCCATTTTTAATTCTTGAGGATCCTCCATACTGTTTGCCACAGTGGTTGTACTAATTTACAATCCACCAACAGTATACAAGGGTTCCTCTGCTACACATTCATGCCAGCATTTATCTATGTTTTTTATGATAGTCATTCTAATAGGTATAAGATGATATCTAGTAGTTTTAATTTGTGTTTCCCTAATGACTAGTGATATTGAGTATTTTTTCATGTATGTGTTGGCCCTTCCTAGATCTTCTTTGGAGAAATATCTATTCAGCTCTTTTGTCTATTGTTAATAGATATTTGGAGGGGTTTGCCATTGAGTTGTATGAGTTCTTTATATATTTTGGATATTAGTCCCTTATCAGATATATATTTTGCAAATATTTTTTTCCCATTTCAAGGGTTGTCTTTTCACTTTGTTGATGGTTTCCTTTGCTGTGCAGAAGCTTTTTAGTCTGATGTAGTCCCACTTATGTAATTTTCATTTTGTTGTTTGTGTCATATCCCAAAAAAAATCATTACTAAGACCCATGTTAAGGAGGTTTATGCCTGTTTTCTTCTAGGAGTTTTATGGTTTCAGGTCTTATATTGAAGTCTTTAATCTATTTTGTGTTAATTTTTGTAAGCAGTATAAGATATGGGTCCAGTTTCATTATTTTATATGTGAATATCCAATTATTTCAGCACCATTCATTGAAGAGACTGTCCTTTCTCCATTGAGTATTCTTATCTCCCTTATCAAATATTAATTGACCATATATACTCGAGTTTATTTCTGGGCTCTTGATACTGTTCAACTGGTCTCTTTGCCAGTACCATACAGTTTTGATGACTATAGCTTTACAGTATATCAGGAAGTGTGATACCTCCTGCTTTGTTCTTTCTTGGAATTTCTTTGGCTATTCGGGGCCTTTTGTGGTTAGATATAAATTTTAGGGCTATTTTTTCTACTTCAGCAAAAAATGCCATTGGAATCTTGATAGGGATTACATTGAATGTATAGAAGGTTTTTGGTAGTATTGACATGTTAACAATATTAATTCTTCCAATCCATGAACATGGATACCTTTCCATTTATTTGTGTCTTCTTCAATTTCTTTTGATGTCCTTTAGTTTTCAGCAGAGAAATTTCATCTCTTTAGTTAAATTTATTCCTAAGTATTTTATTGTTTTTGATCATTTTATAAATGAGATCGATTTATCTCTTTTTCAGAAATTTTGTTCTTATTATATAGAAATACTACTGATTTTTGTATGTTAATTTTGTATCCAGAAACTTTACTGAATTCATTGACTAGATCTAACAAATTTTATTTGAGGCTTTAGGATTTTCTCTATATAAAATCATATCATATGCAAACAGAGATAATTTTACTTCTTCCTTTCCAATTCTGATACCTTTTATTTCTTTTTATTGCCTATTTGCTCTAGTTGGGACTTCTAGTACTATGTTGAATAGGAGTGGTGAGAGTGGGCACCCTTATCCTGATCTTAGAGAAAAACTTCCAACTTTCCACCACTGAGTATGTTAGCTGTGGACTTGTCATAGTTAGCATTTAATATGTTGATATATGTTTGTTCTATGCTTAATTTGTTAAGAGTTTTTATAATAAATGGATGTTGAATTTTGCCAAATGCTTTTTCTGTGTCTACTGAAATTATCATATGATTATTTTCTCATTCTATTAAGGTGATGTATCATATTGATTGATTGTGTATGTTGTGCCATCCTTGAATCCTAGGGATAAATACCATTTGATCATGGTAAATGACCTTTTTAATATGCTGCTGAATTTGGTTTGCTAGTATTTGATGGAGAATTTTTGCATCTATACTCATCAGGGATATTGGCCTGTGGTTTTCTTTTCTAGTAATGCCTTTTTCTGGTTTTGGTATCAGAATAATTCTGGCCTTGTAAAATGAGCTTTGAAGTATTCACTTCACTTCAATTTTGAGAAGATTTTGATAAGGATTGATGCTAATTTTTCTTTAAATGTTTGGTAAAATTCACCAATGAAGCCATCTGGTCCTGGGCTTTTATTTGTTGGGAGATTTTTGATTACTGATTAAATCTCCTTACTAACAATTGTTCTATTCATATTCTCTATTTCTTCCTGATTAACTCTTAATAAGTTGTATGTTTCTAAAATTTTTTCCATTTCTTCTAGGTTAATAGTTTATTGGCACATAGTTGTTCATCGTAGCCTGTTATGATCTCTTGAATTTCTGTGGTATCAGTTGTAATGTCTCCTTTTACATTTATAATTTTGTTGATTTGGGTCCTCTTTCTTGGTTAGTCTTGATAAAGGATTGTCAGTTTTGTTTAGCTTTTTAAAGAATCATCTATTTTAATTAATCTTTTCTATTTTTTTGGCTCTCTATTTCATTTATTTCTGCTCTAATCTTCACTCTTTCTTTTTTTTTTTTTTCTGCTAATTTTGGGCTCAGTTTGTTCTCTGTTTTCTAGTTCCTTAAGGTATAGAGTTAGGTTGTTTATTTGGGATCTTTCTTGCTCTTTAATGTATGCACTTATTGTTATGAACTTCCCTCTTAGAACTGATTTTGCTGCATCCTATAAGTCTGGTATGTTGTATTTTCATTTTAATTTGTCTCAAGAACCTTTTTTATTTCCACTGTAATTTCTTCTTTGACCCATTGGTCGTTCAGGAGAGTGTTTAATTTCCATGTGTTCATGACTTTTCCAGTTTTTTTCATGTTATTGCATTCTAGTTTCATGCCATTGTGGTCAGAGAAGATATTTGGTATGATTCCAGTCTTCTTGAATTTGCTAAGACTTGTTTTGTGGCCTAACATATGGTCCTTCCTAGAAAATGTTCCATGTGCACTTGAGAAGAATGTATTCCACTGTTGTCAGATAAAATGTTTTGTATGTGTCTGTTTTGTATATGTCTGTTAGGTCCATTTAATCTATAGTGTTGTTCAGATCACTGTTTCCTCATTGATTCTCTGTATAGACAATCTATCCATTATTGAGAGTGGGGATTAAAGTCCCCAACTATTATTGTATTACTGATTACTTCTCCCTTTAGCTCTGTTAGATTTTGCTTTATATATTTAGGTGCTCTACTGTTGGATGCATAAATATTTACAAATGCTATATCTTCTTGATGGATTGAGCTCTTTATCATTATATAATGATTTTATTTGTCTCTTTTTACCATTTTTAGTTTAAAGTCTATTTTGTTTGTTCGTGAGTCTTTATCCCTACTTTGTTTCTGAAGAATAGCTTCACTGGATATAGAATTCTCAGTTGACAGTTATTTTCTTTCAATATTTTGAATATGTCATACCATTCCCTCCTGGCCAGAATAGTTTCTATTGAGAAATTCACTGATACTTTTATGGGGGTTACCTCGTACATAACTTTTCTCTTCTCTTGCTGCTCTTAAAATTATTTTTTAGTCTTTGATTTTTGACAATTTAACTAGTCCTATATGGTTTCAACCTATTTGGAGCCTTTGGGCCTCATGGATCTGTATGTCCATTTCTCTCCCCATGTTTCAGCCACTGTTGATTAAATATTCTATCCCTTTATGTTTCTCTTCTCCTTCTGGAATTCCCATAATGCAAATATTATATATTTTCATTGCATCCCATAATTACCATTCCCATAGTAGGCTTTCTTCACTTTTTCTTTTGCTCTTTTATTTTTTTTTGATCCTTTGACTGGGTAATTCAAATGTCCTGTCCTCTAGGTAGATGAATCTTTCTTTTGTGTGGTCACGTCTATTTTTGAAAACCTCTATTGAATTCTTCAGTTCAGGTTTTGTATTTTTCAACTCTAGTTTTTCCGTTGCTTGTTTTTTTTTTTTATGGTTTTTATTTCCTTGTCAAACTTCTCATTCTGTTCATACATTGTTTTCCTAGTTTTGTTTAGTTGTCTGTTTGTGCGTTCTTGTAGTTCACTAAACTTCCTTAAGAAGATTATTCTGAATTCTTTGTCTGACAGTTCATAGATCTTCATTTCTTTAGAGTCAGTTATTGAAGCTTTGTTAGTTTCTTTTGGTGGTGTCATATTTACACCTGTAATGACCTGGAATACATTCTATGGTTAATTGGGAACAGGTATTCTCAAGTATGTACTAATCTACTATAGCTTTGGCTACAGTCCCTTCCATTTGCTACTTTGTAACATTTGTGTATTCATACAGTCAGATAACCTACGTTTTCAGGGCCATTATTACTGAGGATAAATATAAATAAAGAATCTCCCTGATGTTCATAGGAAGATTTTCCTCTGGAATAATGAAATAAGCCTGAGCTAAAAGTACCATTGCACATTGAAATCAGTCTACCATTTTAGTTGTTGGTTTTAAAATAAACGGAAATCTAATACAAAATTATCCATAGCCTTCAGCAATTATCTGAAGAATATTTAGCAAACTGAGGTAAATATTTTTTTGCACTGCAATTTCCACATAGTATCACTAACAAAAAATGGAAGAGCAAACAAAGTTTTTTCTAAGTTATCTGACTAATGTATTTTGATTAAACACTTTCACATGCTTATTGTAAACCACTCATGTGTCTCACATTGAGGCTTCTTTCTGTGAGTGACACCTCAGTGATTCATAATTGACACTTTAGGAGAACAAAGTGGAAGGAATATATTCCTCTGGTTGCCTTTACTCTAGGCACATTGACAATAACAATCTTGCTGAATATTGATAACACTCTCTATGCACAGTTATTATCAGTTTTTGGCACAAGGATTCTCAGAGAGCCTTGTTAAAAGACTTGCTTTCAATTTATATCATAGATACTGGGTTTAGTATTTCAATATCCAGTGTTCTCCCAGTCACAGATTTGTTTCAGACTCCACTCCAACGACCTGACTCCATTTCCACTGGCCTGGAACCCTTCTAAGCTCCATCATCACCAGTAAGAAAGCTTATTTGGAAAATGGACTTATAGCAAGCAAACTTTTAAAATCGATTTTGATTATTCATTTGTTTGGAGTGACTCTATAGGTTGAAAAGGGTGAAGTGGTGATTATATGCAAGTGCAATTAAATTCTCGCAAAGCACGATTAGGATTATTATTGTCCCAGTCCTATCTTTTATGTTCTCACACATCAGGTACTGAAAAATCTCATAGACTCAATACTTCATTTCCCAAAGATTCCTCAGAATCCCACTCTTCTTAGTGAATTAATCATATGAATGTAAACCAATAGTATCTATTTAATCTGTTTTTAAAAAATTACATAGCCAGTATGAAACCTTAAACATTGAAGTAACTTTAGAAATCAGCTTCATTCCCTTGACTTTACAGATGGTGAAACTGAGAACTAAGTGACTTTCCTCACGTTGTTAATTCATAACATCCATGTGTCTGGAACCTGATGCCAGTTTTTTCTCCATCTCATCACAGTATTTTAAACACTTGTACAAAGCTAGGCTGAGCCAGTATCAGACACTGTCATAAACAAACACAATTTAAAAGAGGTAGTATCCTCTTGTGCTGTACACTAGATCAAATTCCTTACAAGTATTGAATTTTGGTAGGAATAATATAAAACACAGCATAAGCTGTGTTGAAAATCCATATTAGCTTTTAATCTGTATCAGCTGATTCCCTGATCCATTATGTAAGCGTGAAGAGAAGATAATACCACTTAAACAGCAAACTTAGGAGTCACAAGTAAGGGTGTCAGGTGGTAATTCTCCATCAGCTAGATCCTTTTCTCTGAGATTGCATGCCCAAATGGTTATTAGCGGGTTTGCAACTATTGATGGGCTTAATACTAAACAGACAGATTTTGCTCTTAGATCTGAACATATTTAGAAAACACACGGGATGTTTCATCTCAGAGAAAAGGAATGAACAAATTAGTCAGCTTTTCCTTTCTGTAACAAGTTGATCACAAGGAGGTAACTTTTAGAATGTTCTTAAAGGATGCATATAGCTTTTTTTGTTTTACTCAGTAAAAGGAAGTTTGGCTCACCAATAACATGCAGAGCATACGGAGGACCTTGAGAAGGATAAATGAGGCATTATTTTTGAAAGATGGTAATTAAGTTGTTCAGTCTTGTTTCTTTTGGTTCTTGTTGTTGTTGGTATGCTACTTTATCCAGCAAACTATTAGGTAATATATGTCTTTTTGACCTTTATTACATTGTGGCATACATGTGACATTAGGCATTTTAAGCAACTGAGTTTTTCAGCCTACTTAAAGTTATTCCATGAATATAATAAAATTTTATGATATATTAGGTACACAATAATACAGTCATTTATTCATTTAGTTTTACTAACTAATATACTTCAATGTAGAAACCAGACTAACTGGTAGGCAGATGTCTGCACATGTGGAAAGAGTTCTCATAAAAATGCAAATTTAAACTTATGTCTGTTGCTGTTAAATATGAAGATACTACCAGAGAAACAGACACAAAATTCCTTCTACATACCTCTCCACCATTATATAAGTAGAAATTGCAATACTTTAAGAGGAAATAACAGGTGCTTAAAGTTCATTTGACTACAGAAGTAATAGGTAGTTCTGGGAACTAAAATTCTGTTTTTAATGGTGATCCTCTGAGAAAAAAATTTGATAATATTTCTTGAAGGCATGAGTGAAAATTTTAGTGCTAAAAAAGTACCGTTGAAATTTTCTCTGCTTTTTAGCCAGCAGGAGAAACAAAAGCAGACTTCCAGGAAGCATGTCATGTACTTAAGGAAAGAAAAGGACATGTGCCCAGTGATAATTTGAATACCTGTGTTACTTGGCCTTTTAATTTGGCTTTAGGAAAATCATGTCATTTTCATGCTACAATAGCTGATTGCTTTAATTGGACACAAAATATAAAAAGAAGCTTATAGCATCTTATCAAATAAGCATTAATAAAAGCTTACCAAATAACTATAGTTAAAAAGGAAAAAATTCTTATTATAGTTTTTATTAAATAACATATACACATATAGCTAGAGAGAAAAAGAGTAGGCAAACGTAGTATTAATTCACATTATTTTCAGAAGATGGGTTTTGATTTCCCTTAACCTTGACTATCTTTACTTGTCAAGCAATTAATATGACAGAAGAAATAACAGATGTTCTTTTACCATTAACCTTCAGAAAGGAGATCCCCATTTCCAGAATTTATAAGCATTTGACACAATCTATTAAAGCAATGGAAAGATTCCCCCAATCAGAGATCTCCAGTTTGCTCAATGTAGATAAAATAAATATATAATCCAAATTTAACTTCACTTTCAAAGGCATATGAGACGGTCTCCTAACGTGTCTTGCCTATTTAAAAAATTTTTATGACGGTAAATAAACCCTGGAAAATTCCTTCTTAGATTTTACCACCTGAAACTGCAGCTGTTGGCTGCCACTATCAAAGCCTCACAACTCCAAACTCACGTGCAAACCTCATCAAGGGCAGACATTTCTAATTGATTCCAGAAGTATTTCTTTTGCTGAGATCAGGGGGCAAAGGAAGAATAATGAGCAGCTTTTTAGGGGAATTGGGGGTTAGGGTGTTGAGGGGAGGGGAAGGGGAGCTTTTAAAATCTTGGGTTTGGCCAGAAATGCATAGCAATTTTACGGTCAATTGGCGAGAGCATCTGGAACCAGGCATTCTGGCCTCATAGTTGATGGTAGTGAAACCAGCTTACAGGCAACAGCAAGCCCATAATGAGTCCCTGTCATGTACTAGTGGAAACCATGCTGACATTCCGCCAAGTATCCCTGCACCTTTTTCTCAGGGTCAGGATTCCCCTTAGAGCCCTCATCTACTGTGTGAAATCCTGTCCACCCATGGATCTTAACTTATTTTAGCCATTCTTAAAGGCAACGCAAAAAGAAAGACTAAAAATTAGAACTTGTGTATGTTTAATTCCTTGCATGAAGACAAGGCTTTATATCACAAGGCTATGTTTGCTTTCATTTGGGGGATATATTTCAAACGCGGTGGGCCATCTTGTTAGTGTATATGGAGAGTGTTGGATGCTCAGGTCATAAATCATAGCACAGCGCGTGGCACACTCAGACTAGAGAAGGCAAAATTCGAGGCTCTTTGTTATTTCAAATGTAAAACAGGTGATTATAAAAAGGGACAGGGTTTCTTTTTTTTTTAAATGCCAAGTCGAAAACCAAGGTGATGTGGAAATAATTTCTTATGAGTAAATGATGTTTACCTTAAGCTGCTGCTCGTAATTCACTATTCTGACATTGGTAGATTATACCCACAAATAAGTCAGGTAAAAGGACAGCCATGAAAAATGTAGAGTGATGTGAGTCAACAGGATGGAAACTGGTTCAGTGGTCAGGAAGGGGCGATGCAGATAGCTAGACTTCTAACATTCCTAAATTTTTGTTTTTATCTAAGCAATATAATTAAGAGAGATGGTATCCATTTTAGAACTCACTCAAAATTCCAAAGTTTGTGATATCGAAATAAATTCAACATGTTTTCTCTTCTAGTTAATCTCTGGGCAAGTAATCACTTCCTGTTTTCAAACAAGAAAAGTGAAACAAGCAAAAAGCAAAAGCAAGGAAAAAAAACTAAACAAAAAGAAAGGCATTTAAAATATTTTTTAAAAACTCAATATATTTTGACCTAAAAATTTCCATAAAATACCTATGCTTTGATGACTTGAGTATAAGTTAACAGAAATACATAAAATTAGTGTTCCTCATAATTCATATGATATTAAAATGTGGGGAAAAGTGCTTGATGGTGAAAATTTCCTTGAAGATAAAGTATTTGCAAAAGCAACCGTACTTTGTAGATGCCCAGGCTAGTACTTTTCAAATAAAAGCCTAAGGGAGAAGGGACAGGTGGGTAAAAATATAAGATATATTTATATCTCTTAATTTTTAACCATCTTAATAGGAAAAGATGATACATAGAAAACGATCAGGGATTAATATTTTCTTGTGCGTAGATTCAAAATTTATTTTAAAAATCTCATACTAGGGCCAGTAAATTTCAGGAATTTTAATGTGATCATCTACAATCCACTGTGTCAAATGTAGTCTCTTTGTGCTATCGTAAAACAGAAAAAGCAGTACTATATTCTAATATTGTTTTATTTTGGTTACCAAGTATTTTGTTGCTCATAGAAAGAAAAAGTAATTATTTCTAGAAAAAACACAGGCAGTGGAGAGGAGTTTTTAAAAAGGAGCCTCATATAAATCACCCCAATCAGTTTATTTTCACTTGCTACTCATCCTGCTCCACATTCAATGCATTATCTATGTTCTATCCACTCTTATAGAACAGTATATGAATGGACATGAGAGATACATGTGCATTGTCAAGGAGTTTACGCACATAAAGCTCTCTGCACAGGACCTGGAACAGAGTATTTGCTGTTTGTATGTGATATACATTGAAAATTTTATATCTTTAGATAATAAAAATGCAAGGAATATAAGGGAGAGTGAAAGAATAAAAACATTTTAAAAGAAAGTGGCAATGATACTTAAATTGAATTAGAGGTGAAGGCAGAAGAGTGAAAAACTTTCTTATATGAACACACAAAAAAATCTAAAGGAAATTTGCTAATAAACTCAATGTTTGTGTATTTTATTCTATTCCGTGAATGTTGCATATTTTCCTAAAAATAAAAATCTCTTATGTCCTATAAAACATATACTCTAATATGTCACATGCAGGTTATTTTCAAATTTCTTAATTTAAAGAGTACAAAAGGGATTACATTCTGGAACTGTGGTCTGGCTGGTGAAGTGGCTTATATTCACCTATTGGATAAATAGCTAATGAACAGAAAATAATGGCTAATACTTGGGTTGTTTAATAGAAGACTCATATATTCTCTGTAACATAGCATTACGGACATAGGAGCATTTCAGTATTTTAGCAGTTTTGATATAATGTAAAGATTCTGAATTAACTTTGAGTACTTTCTCTTAAAAAAGGATAGGGGAAATTCTGATCTATGTATTTAAAATTCAAACAGCCAATAAACCTTGCTAAAGAAGTCAGGCTTGTGGAATTAAACTTCATATTATATGTTAGCTTTTTATTTTTGCATAATTGTAGACTAGATTCATAACCCTGTCCAAGATTCATATAGGCTTACACTGGTAGTTACAGAAAAAACTGTAGCTGGATATATTTAGCACTATGTATATAAGAAAAAGTATATGTTTATCAGAATTAGTAATAATGAATGGTAGTATCATGTTTACGTGTGGAGGTAGTATACTATTATAGGGCATTACTGTGTGGAAATAAAACCTATCTGAGTTCAATCCAGGGGCAATGAGACAAACTACAAGCTGGGGAAAGATACTTTTAACAAATATAAACGACGAAGGAATGGTATCGTACACAGAATTTCTAAAAAGCAGAAGAACTAAATAACAACCAAACAGAAAAAATGGGTAAATGACATGCAAGTGCATATCACTGGAAAAGAAACATAAATAACCAATGAAGATGAAATAATGATCACCTTCAGTAATAAACAAGAAGATGGTGATTAGGAATACAATGAGATATCATTTAATCCCCCAGATGAACAAAAGTTAAGAAAGCCGACAATTCTGACTTTGGGGAGGGAATTTATACTCTTTTAGTGGTAAATTTTACAATAACTTTGGAAAACAAATTAGCATTCTCTTAGGAATGTAATCGGGCCACATTTCCTACAATCCAACAATTCCACATCTAGTTGTATAACCCCAGAGAAACTACATATATGCCATGTGCACTACAAGATCTGTGCACGAATTTTCATTGCAGCATTGTAAAAGTAAAAGCTAGAAACAAACATTAGAGGATGGATATTGGATATAGTCATACAATGTACATAAACTACAAATACATGCAATAAAAGGCTATATTTTAGAAACAAAACATTCAGTAAATTAAAGGAAATTGCAGGAAACTATACATATATGATATTTTGTTTTACTCAAAGTTTTAAAATAAATCAAATATTGCTTAGTGATAAATTTAAGAATATATGAAAAAATTAGAATTTGTTTAGAAAAAGCATGGCAATGATAAACACAAAGTACAAAACAATGGTAGTATCTGTGGGAGTGTGATATAGAGCAGGATCACCCAGGTAGCACATCATAGTGTTAACAATACTTCATTGGTATTGTAATATTTATTTTTAAGGTGGGTGGTTTTCATTTTGTCTTTTAAAAACTATTTTATATAATTTAATGTATAATAAATACTATATAATGGAAAAATTATGAGTTGATATGAAGAAGGTATTATTTAAAACATATAGGTACTTTTCATAAATGCAAACTTTGTACGGTTGATAGAAATATTTGAGGTTTGAATAATATTGAAATAGATTAGTCAAAACTGCTCTATACTGAATATCATAAGTCAGTGTGTGTGTGCGCGCGCGTGCGTGCCGGTGCGCGTGTGTTATTTTTCCACATAAATCCATAAGTATGTTTATGGCAGACTAGCATATATTTCATGAAAAAAAGTTGGGTGCAGTCTATTCTCCACATTCATAACGAGGACAGATGTACAGTTGAAATGAACCAACTAAGATGGCTTCAGGCAAATATGTCTACATCCTGTGATATACTAATCATTATTGTGAGATGAACCTAAATAATATAAAACCCAAGTGTGGTAGATTGGATAATGGCCATAAATTCATCATACCCTTTTATAATTGCCTGCTCTTCTAATCAAGAGATGGAGTCTATCTTTCTACTCCTTGAACAATGGCTGGCCTGGTGATGTTCTTTGACCAATGGAATATGGAAGAAATGACACTTTTTGAGTTCCAGAGCCTAGGCTTCAAGAAGTGTGGCATGTAAATTGATACAGCCACTATGGAGAACAGTATGGAGGTTCCTTAAAAAACTACAAATAGAACTACCATACGACCCAGCAATCCCACTACTGGGCATATACCCTGAGAAAACCATAATTCAAAAAGAGTCATGTACCAAAATGTTCATTGCAGCTCTATTTACAATAGCCAGGACATGGAAGCAACCTAAGTGTCCATCATCGGATGAATGGATAAATAAGATGTGGCACATATATACAATGGAATATTACTCAGCCATAAAAAGAAATGAAATGGAGGTATTTGTAATGAGGTGGATGGAGTTAGAGTCTGTCATACAGAGTGAAGTAAGTCCGAAAGAGAAAAACAAATACAGTATGCTAACACATATATATGGAATCTAAGGAAAAAAAAAAAAAAAAAGGCCATGAAGAACCTAGTGGCAAGATGGGAATAAAGACACAGACCTACTAAAGAATGGACTTGAGGATATGGGAAGGGGGAGGGGTGAGATGTGACAGGATGAGAGAGTGTCATGGACATATATACACTACCAAATGTAAAATAGATAGCTAGTGGGAAGCAGCCGCATAGCACAGGGAGATCAGCATGGTGCTTTGTGACCGCCTGGGGGGGTGGGATGGGGAGGGTGGGAGGGAGGGAGATGCGGGAGGGAGGAGATATGGGAACGTGTGTATATCTGTAGCTGATTCACTTTGTTATAAAGCAGAAACTAACACACCATTGTGAAGCAATTATACTTCAATAAAGATGTTTAAAAAAAAAAAAAAAAAAAAAGAAGTGTGGCAGATTCAGTTGTCATGATCCTGAAATTGCCAGGTTAAAAACCTGGTCTGGGGGCTTCCCTGGTGGCGCAGTGGTTGAGAATCTGCCTGCCAATGCAGGGGACACGGGTTCGAGCCCTGGTCTGGGAAGATTCCACATGCCACGGAGCAACTAGGCCCGTGAGCCACAACTACTGAGCCTGCGCGTCTGGAGCCTGTGCTCCGCAACAAGAGAGGCCGCAATAGTGAGAGGCCCGCGCACCGCGATGAAGAGTGGCCCCCACTTGCCGCAACTAGAGAAAGCCCTCGCACAGAAACGAAGACCCAACACAGCCATAAATAAAATAAATAAATAACTAAAAATTAAAAAACAAACAAACAAACAAAAAAAACCTGGTCTGGTCCACTGGAGAGAGGTCTTGTGGAGTGAAAATAAAGGTGTTCCCATCAACAGCCAAAATGGACACCCCCTTATGTGACTCTTGTGTACATTCAGCCCAGCTGACCCTTAAGCTGAATACAGCCTGATGAGTGAGCCTATATTAAAACAGCGGTAGAAACAGCACAGAATCGTGAGAAATCATAAATCTTCATTATTTTCAGCCATTAAATTTGGGGTTGGTTTGTTTTGTGGGAACAGATAACTTAAACACCAAAGAAGGTTGAATTTTACTAAAAAGAAGGAAGAAGAAAGGAAGACTCCATGCAACACGATGCTGCTAAGAACTGCTAAACCTCCCTTCACTTCCTGATACGCGCATTTTGATCAACCATTTGGATAACAAGGGACATCTGAATATGCATGCCTTGTTATATGAAGTATTCAATAGTTAACTCAGCATTCTATGTAAGGTGAAAATTCCAACAACTTGCTCTCCCCCATTTGGGTGATTATAGCTGTGGAGTAGGTGCTGGCAGTGTTCACTCAACATTTACTGAATCCATAAATAAATGTTGAAGTCTTTACCATACTCTTATTGGCTAGAAGCATTCACAAGTCTCACCCACATTCTTGGGGAGGGGATTATATAGGCTGACAGGTCATAAGCAGCAGAGGCAGGGATTATGGGGTCACTCAAGGTTCTGTCTGCCACAGTTGGAGAGAGTACGGACAATAATTCAGACAAATACTTATACACATATAAATACTAAGGGGAAAATTAAATCAGGGGTGGACGAGGCAAAATTAGAAAATAACAACAACAACAAACATGGTACCCAAGGAAGGCTGGTGGCATTTCAGGTAAGACCTGATATGAGGGCAAAACTCATGTGGATTCCTGGGAAAGAGCAGGCGAAGGTAAAATCAAGAGCAAAGGTACTGAGGCAGGGTATACTGAACATGTTTCTAGAACACTGCACATGCCTGGAATTGAGCAAGCAAGAAGGAAAGCAGTAGAAAATGTGGTCAGGGCACTAAGAGGACATCTACTTTTTCATTTGATAAAAGTAGAGTATCCTGGATGAGCCTGGCTGAATCAGGTAAAAATCCTTCAAAGGGGCCCTGAGCCTTTCCTGAAGAAGCATTTCTCTTTGGGCTTTGATGAAGTAGACGGCCATGCGGAGGAAGCCCACGTGGCAGGGACCTGCGGGCGGCCTCTGGGACCTCAGGGCAGCCTCCAGTCAAAAGCCACAGAAAGTGGGGCCCTAAGTCATACAGCTGCAAGGAAATGAATTCTGTCAACAACCTGAGTGAGCTTGGAAGTGGATTTTTCCACAGATAAGCCTCCAGATGAGAACACAATCTAGCGGATACCTGAAATGCAGCCTTTTGAGATCCCGAGCAGAGAGCAGAGTATAGAATGAAACTGTGTCTGACTTCCTGACCCATGGAAACTGTTAGACAGTAAATGTGTGTTGTTTTAAGCCACCAAATTTATGGTAATTTTTTACAGCAATCAAAAATTAATACACCGATTAAAATAGAGCTCACAAAGGGAAGGCTTTTGCTATGTTTTTGCTGGATCAGGCGTTCAGTAAGTGTTGAATAAACGTTTCTTTTTGCCACTTAGAGCATTAGGCAGGCTGGTTCTCTCTTCTGTGAGCATGTGTTTACCTCCTATTAGGACCCACTCTTTGGGCTGTTGTCACTAGGTTCATCTCATCACTCAAACAGTCCCTGGCCACCCCTGCTTCCAGACCTTTCACTGTAATCTCCTTTCAGTCAAGTGCTCTCCACCTTCCCCTCTGCTTGTTCAAATTCTACTCCCCTCTTGTGCACATCTTCAGCAAATATAAGTTGGTTCACCATTTAACAGTGATGTGTTTCCATTTTAATGATTCAAGCAAAAACTGTAAGAATTTAGGGTTTTTCTGAGGTCTAAATTTATAGACATTGCATGTTCTTTTGGAATCAACTAATAAGCAGTTATTCTCAGGTTTTTGCTTTCATTGCTTTTAATGCCCTAGTTCTCAAAACATTGTTTTAAATACGTGTATGTAGTTTGTGTATGTAGTGTGTGTGTGAATACGGTATAGATAAGTGGATATAATTATTACTTACATGCCAGATATTATGGTAGGTTCTACAGACTATCCTCTTTACTCTTTTGAATATAAAAACAACTTCCATAAGTTTTTTATTCTCCTGTTTGTTGAGGGAACGAAGGTGTGGTTATTTTAGATAATCCCTCAAGGCCATACAACCAGTTGGCAGAGCTGGAGATGGCACTTAGATTTGTGTGACTTCAAAGCCAATGCTTTTTTCCAGTACCCTAAATTATCTCCTCAATTAAATAAAAAGTTATGTGAAACAAAATATACATAGTATCAAAATATATGCAAACAAGTATTTCCCATTATCTTATATACCTATATACTTATAAAAATATTTATTCATCTTCGACCTTGCTATCTTCTCTTTAAGTGTCTATCAGGTTAGACATGTTTAACATTACTGATGCAAGTTAAATCAATCACAAATTCATAGGTGATCTTAGAAAAAACAAATTGCACCTGAGCCAGCAAAAAAAAAAAAAAAATGTGTTGCTTATGTGAGTGAGAAATGAGTGAATGAAACAGTGAGGTGATTGTTTTTCTGTCAAATTTCTTATACATAAAACAGCAAGTTTTTAAAAAGTATGTGAGTCAGTCAAGATATTGATTGATCTATCCAAGAAGAAATGTACAAGGGCATGGACTAATCATTTCATGCACTAGATAGACAACTATGCACTTGTATACCAGTAAATTTTATTTATAAATAGCAAGAGCACCACATCCTTACTTAATGTTCTTGTGGATCCAGGCTAAAGGGAATAAAACTTCCACATGGAAGTCACAGGATCAGATTCAAATTATACCTTGTATTTCTGACTCAGAATTGTAACTACCTAAGAGCGCTTTTATAATCTAAGTGAAAAATAATTTAAGGTCAATTTTCCAGTCTGTGTGTGCTTCTGTGTATGTGTTTTTAGCTGAATAGGTGTGGTCAGCAGTATGCTTGTTTAACGTAGGACTGTTTAACGTTGTGTTTTTAGCTGAATAGGTGTGGTCAGCAGTATGCTTGTTTAACGTAGGACTGTTTAACGTTGTCCTACATGCATAACGTAGGACTGTCATGCACACCTATGGAATTTGGCTTGCATAATAAAGCAATATAACAGACAACCTCCAACCAGCCTTCGAGATAAATAGAGAAGAGTCATAGGGCTACAAGCTGATGTTGGCAATACATACAACATTGATTTATAAAAGAAAGGATAAATTGCTTCAATGTCTCTGATTCTAATGATAGCTTCAAAGAAAAATGATGAGAACATTGTATCCTTGTAGGATAATCACTCCTAGTCAGTCAGTCCTAATTCATATTGAATGGAGTCACTGAGGCCATTCATTAGGTTTCTGTACAACTTGTGGGGTGCAAAGAACAGTTTTAGTAAAACTCTGATAAATGGCAAAGATTTACATAAAGTTCTAAGAAATAAAAAGGTTAGGAAAACACAAATTTGAAATTCACAATTAGGAAACAAGATTTGGCAACTGGTTTTAATTTAAAAATTTTTGAACTTTAAAAAGAAGTGGAAAAAAGCCTATTTCACAGGTAAAAATGTTGATAATAAAATACTTGCCCAGTCTTTACCATATAGTTGTTGACCTCTGGTCAGAGAAGACTTATTCAGATTTAACCTCAGAAATTCAGTGGTTAATAACAATAATATTTTAATAATGATAATAGTAGTACAAATACTTTTTATAACAACAATAATAGCAGTAATAATAGTAATATGAATAATGATAATTAAAATGTATCAAGTGCTTCCTATGTTCTTCCTTTGTGTCGTTTAATTTTTCCACCAAGCCATATGGAGTAGATATCATTACTATACCACTTTAAGGAAATGTTTTAGTGGCAAATCACAGGCAATATCTGCTCTTGAAGAACTGGCCATGTGTGTGCCTTTCTGGAAAGAATAGGTAAGCAGCTTGAAAGATTTGGCCATGGTCCTCCCTTCCTTGAATCATAAACCAAAGATAATTCAGAGGTAACTTGTTCAAACTATTAGCCTTTTCAGGACACTTTGCAGCTAAATGGATAAGACCTTTTAGCTCTCCACATTTTTCAAGGTACTTTTATTACATTGCATCTGAAATTTCATCTAAACCCCTTGAGGTACTGCTATCAATACCTGGAAGAAAACATTGCTTAGTGATCAAGAGCTATGGTGTCAGACTGCCTTTGCTGTATCCTGACTTGTTTGCGTATTACCTATGTGAATTCAAACAAGTGATTCAACCTGTTACGCAGTTTTCCATTATGAAAATAGTAACCACATCATGAGTTTGATACGAAGACTAAACGGAATAATGCAGGTAAGTCTTTTAGAACATAGTATGAGCTCCATGCATATTAGCTCTCGTTAAACCTATTTTACAGGTGAATGACCTGAGGCAGAGTCCAATGTCCAAAAAAGTGAGTGTCAGGCTAAGAATTCATTACCATAACATTAAGTTCAACATTGCTGCTCCTTCCCAACCCCTATGTCAGTAGTTCCCAAACTTGACTTTTGGATCTCGTGGCAAGCCAAAAAATTATTTCAAGGGATCCTTAAGTTCATATAAAATAACAATAATAGCACCTAACATTTATTAAGCATGTACTATGTGTTAAGCACTGTACTAAATCTCTTACATAGATTATCTCACTTAATTCTCAAAACCCTATTTGATAGACATTATTAGTTTATCCCTTTACAGATGAGGAAGTTAAGGCCAAGAATATTTAAGCAATCAAATAACTGCCCAAGGACACACAGAAAGTAAGTTCCTGAGCCAGGAATCAAATTCAGACAATATGGCTTCAAAGCTCAAGTCCTAACATTCACTTTCACCTACTGAGTAATTTAAGTAAACAGATAGCGTTTCACCCCTAGAGTTCATCACCCTCAAAAGCTGGACACACTACACTGCCCTTCACTATCCCACCATCAAAAACCCCAGTGTTTTTTGTAACTATACATTTTCACGTTTGCAACACGGACAACTTAAAGCACCTACATTCTCTCTTTGCTCTGGAGCATTTAAGATAAACTACCACAATATACCCAAGAGTAGGTTCATTAAATGGAATTACTCTCCTTCATGCCTCCAATTAGAATGCCTTCCCTCACATGCCTTTAGCATGTGAAAATGCTAAATTTTTTTTATTTTTAAGGGGTTTTTTTTGCATTTATATTTCTAAACTTCATTAAACATGTACAATTTATGCTTCTTTATTTTGATTTTAGGTTGTAACCTCAAGAAACAAAATATATGTAGACATATTAACTTTATTTAATGCCTATTTAAATATATATGTTAGATTAGATGATATCCAAGATCCTGGTACTAAGATTTAATACTTCATTTTTTTAATTTAGATTTTTTAAAAATTGGAAATATATTTACATGGTTCAGAAATGTTAAGGTACCAAAAAATATTAACTTAATGAAGAATCTTCCCCCTATTCCTTTCTTCTAGTCACACAATTCACTTTCCCACAGGCAACCACGTGTAAGGATCTTGTTTATATTTCTTGATACATTTACATGCATGTAAAAACATTTGTACATTTATATGCATATAACTCCCCTTCTTCATTTTTATACTTATATGCCTTGTATGGTAGCATACTTCACAGATTCTCCTGTTTCATGTTTTAGTCTTTCTTTCTCTTTTCCCCCCTCTCTCTCTCTGTTTAATATATACACACATGATGCAGCAAGCTCAAATATATATGTATTTTTTATAAATGCTCCATACTGGTATTAAAAACTTTGATCTTTCCATTGGTAAATGCATATTCTACTTTATGAGTGAACCACAAAATTTAAGCAGTTCCCTATTAATGGCTATTAGGTTGTTTTCAGTCATTCCATTACAAATGACTGATTTTGCATATACATCAATTTGCACACGTGTGAGCGTATCATTTGTGTAGCACAAATTCCTTCGAGTGGAATCCTGGGTCAAAGGGTATGAGTATTTGTAATTTGATAAATATCACTGAATTGTCTTCCAAAGAGTCTGTCCCAACTTATAATTATTGCTCAATTATGAAACTGTCTCTTTCAGTTTTCTCTCCAGTTAACACTGGAGAGAATGTTAGCATTTATGTTTCATGCTTAAATAAGGTTACACAATGCACATTCCGAGGATGTTGGCAGGTTGCTCAGCAACAAAGTTAAACAATATAACCCTTGATTTAAAAGAATAAAACCATATCCATGAAAACATTAGTGATGAGAATTATGTTTTTTAATCTTTATCTAAGATTCAAAACCATAAATATGAATCCAAAAGTTCAGTGTTCTTGGAAGATAAGTTTTAATCCTAACAGGTCAAATTAAACATATTTTTCAGTTGTAGAAAAATCTCAATTATAATGATTTTATTTCTATAGAATTATTAACTCTCGCAAGTAATTACAAAACATCCTAGTCACAATTTTCACTTTAACAGCCTAAAAAGAAAAATCTCAAATGGCAGAGTCTCTGCCAAGAACTTTTTGTAAAGTCACTTCTACCACTTGTTGAGAAACAACTACATGGCCTACTTTCTTTATAAACATCATGCAATGCAATTTGTCCAACCACTTTATGAAGGTTAATAGTATCGATCCAAATTTAGAGACCAAAAAACTGAGACTCAACAATATTAACCAGCTCAAGGTGACACAACAAATAAGTACTGGCAAGTAAGTGAATGGGTAAAAATTTCCCACAAATACTACTCACAAAATAAATAGACAAAAACATTGTTGAATGAATGAATTAAATATGCAACAGATGTTTAATCCTGCTATAGCTACCTAAAGCAAATATCTTACCTCAAAAGCAAATGACAAAGAAGGGATGAAAGGCTTCAGATGACCCAATCTACACAGCATTAGGAACACCAAGCAACGGAAAGTTTCCAGAACAGCTGCCTTAGGTCTGAAATAAAATGTCATTTACATCCATTAGCTTTAAATATGCTCTTTATTACCTGGTATAATTAATACAGTGATATGCATTTATATTAATTTTCAAGAAACACATAGTATTTTAATATATTTGAGGAGCATATGCCTCTGAAGCTGCTTGAAAACGGGCATTAAACTAAGACACAAAACGCACCTTTTTAAAGAAAATCTATTCTTTATCAATTTATTGCTTAGTTTGAGAATTGCTGAATTAGGGTGAAACATTTTCAACTAATAAATAAAATATTAGACAAATAAATTTCTAGGGTTTCAAGACTAGACTCCCCTCACTCACCCAATACCTTCAAACTTCATTCATTTAATAAATGACTTCTTAGGAGGACTGACATAGTTAACGACAGTACTCTAAAATAATGAACGCTCAAATTATGAAATATTGGGAACATGACAATGTGTAGTTAAGTCTAACATGATAGGCAGCATAGATCTTTATTAATTATTTTGTTGAATATTTTCATTATATATAGTATTCTTGAAATTCAAACTCTAACATATAAAATAGGTATATGTATTTAAAATGGAGTTGAGGGTCACACAGATAGGCATTTATAAATTGCCTTACAATAATAGGAATGAACAACTACTTTATCCGATTAAAATAGACTTCATATGATAGTCAACCAACATTTATTGTATAATTAAATATTTTCATAAAAGACAAATGGTATTTTTATGAAAGGTGAATTTTCTAATAAAACATTATTGAATTAATGTCATTATAATAAAGCTATATTTTATTTAGTTAATTTAGAATATAGAGGTAAAGAAAAAAGTATTAAAAAATCTAAAATAGTGTATTTATTAAGCTTAAAAAATTCTTCTGCCATCCATTATGACATGTTGTGCACTTCCCTGGTGGCGCAGCTGTTAAGAATCCACCTGCCAATGCAGGGGACACGGGTTCAAGCCCTGGTCCAGGAAGATCCCACATGCCACGGAGCAACTAAGCCAGTGCGCCACAACTACTGAGCCTGCGCTCTAAAGCCCACGAGCCACAACTACTGAGTCCACGTGCCACAACTGCTGAAGCCCACGCACCCAGAGCCCATGCTCCGCAACAAAAGAGAAGCCACCACAATGAGAAGCCTGCTCACCACACCGAAGAGTGGCCTCCGCTCACCACAACTAGAGAAAAGCCTGCACGCAGCAATGAGGACCCAACGCAGTCCAAAATAAATAAATAATTTAATAAAATTAAAAAAAAAAAGATGACATGTTGTTTCTATAAAATTGAATATAACATTTTTGTGCAAAAAAAAGACAACACATTTCTACCAAATAATTTAGACACAGTTAAAACAGGGTGACAGTTCGTGATTCATTTGCATCCAAGTAATGTGATTTTTGTGTATGTGAAAAAAAATTAAGAAATTTTTTCCCTTGTAAAATCATCTATTTCATTACTGTAAACTATTATTTTTTAAATTGATATTTGGGTAATTTTCAGTGATAAAACAGAAAATAAAATTTCTAATTTAAAACACATTTATTTTTATTAATTTCTGTTCCATCGTTTACTGTTTAACTTTATATTGTGAAATGAAACATACATAGGGAGAAGTACACAAAACAGAAATATGCAGCTCAATGATTTTCAACAAATAAACAACCATATAACCACCACTCAATAGTAGCCCCCCCAAAGACATCTCACCTCCTCAATACTTCCACCCTCCCTCTGTTGCAAAAAGAATCACAACCTGTTAGTTTATCATTTATGGTAATCATACCATTTCTTGCTCTCTTTTACTTATATTTTTATTGCTTTAGCATAAATTTCTAAAAACTGTTCTTTTATCTTTTTTTTTACTTTTTGTAAATGAAATTATATTGTGTGCACCTTTTTGTATTTAGCATCTTTCAATCAGTGTTTTTAGTGAGATACATCTACGATTCTGCATGCAGCAGTAGCTTATTCTTCACTCGTGCATTATTCCATTGTGTGAACAGACGAATATTCATGCATCCATTCACCTTGTGAAGGACATTTGGATTGTTGGCCACATTTGTTTATTAGGAACAATGCTTTCTGAACATTCTTTCACATGATTTTTGGGTGCATTGTTAGTATATATCTGGAATTGAATGGCCGGGTTATAGGGTGTGTGTGTGTATATATATATATATATATATATATATATACACACACACACACACATATATTCAAATTTAGTAAAATTCTCAAACAGTTTTTCAAATTAGGTATCACAATATAAACTGCCTCCTTTAGGGTGTGAGCATTCCAACTGGTGGTATTGTCAATTCTTTTGATTTTAGCCATTTGTGATACAAGGTCTTTGTTGCTTATAAAAATTGGCAAATACCATCTCCTACCTGAAAATTTTACTCTTGTACTGTCTTAATAAGGGTTAATTTTTGAAGAACTGACTTCCGTAATATTATTCTAAACTAATTCATCAATTTTATCTATGTGATTAGGGATTTCTGTGGACCATTTAATATTTTTACCTACTCCAAGGTTATAGAGATATGTTACTATACTATCTGCTAGAATCTGTACTGGCTTTCCTCTCACTTTTAAATCTGCAATCCCCTGACCCCAGAATTAATTTTTTATGGTGTGAAATATTTGTCAAGTTTATTTTTCTTATTCCTATGTGGAAATCCAGTTTTTCTAAGACCATTTATTGAAAAGATAGCATTTTCCCGTAGCTCTGCAGGGACACCTTTGTCACAAATCAAGTCCATATATATGCATAGATCTGTTTCTAGGTTCTCTGTCCTAATCTTTATGCCAATAAAACATGTCTAATTACTGTAGCTTTATAATAAATCTTGATAGCCAGTAGCTCAACTCCTGCCATTGTAAAAAAATCTCAAGATTGTGCTGGCTATTATTGGGCCTTTGCATTTTCATATACATGTATTTTAGAAAGAGTCTTCTTTGTCAAATTCCACAAAGAAGAGACCTTTTATAATTTTAATTCAAATCGCACTGAATATGTAAATCAATTGCTGAAATTGTAATCTTTACAATACTGAGGATTCTAATTTATGAATATAGTTATCTCTCCAATTTTAAAAATTCTTTATTTTTCACAGTATTTCAATAGTTCTATAGTGTAGTTTAGAGATTTTGCACTCATTTTTTTAGGATTGGTTTTTCTTGGTATTTGATATATTTGATGCTATTGCATAAAGTTTTACATTTCCTAGCACATAAAAATATCGTTGATGATAATTTCTTTAAAACTTTTCTGAAATTCATCCATTAATTTGAATAAATCCCCTATAGATTCCTTAGATTTTCTAATTAATTCACTAATTAGATTTTAGATTAATTAACATAAATTAATTTTCTAATTAATTAATTAATTCCTTTCAAATCCTTATGGCTTTTCTTTCTTTCTCTTTCCTTTCTCCACTGACAGTTTCCAGCCCAGTGTTAAATAACGAGCATATCTAACTGCTTCTCAGTTTCAAAGGAAAATTTTCAACATTTCACTATCAAATGTGAAGCTTGCTATAGAAATTTGTATAAATAGTTTTTACTTCACCTACATTTTTGCTGGATATAGAATTACAGGTTAGCAGTAATTTTCTTTCAGCACTTTAAAAATATCAATAAGGCCAGAGGCAGGGGAGACTTTATATAAATATATACAATAAGAATAACTTAATGTATCATAGGATATACTGTGATAAAATCAATAGCTTGCTTATTTGGCCTATTTATTTGTATCCATGGAAACAACAAAATCTTCATTAAAAACATAAAACTATGCTATTGTTATTGGCTGACTGATAATTTTACTACGTATATGGAACCAACAGAATTGTGATCTTTAAAATGTGATCCTGATTCTTTGGATCTGGGTAATTATTTCAGATTATCTTGTGACTCAGTTTTTCATTTTCTCTTCTTATGGCTTAGTATGTATTTTATTTCTAGTATAGAAAAGTAGGGATGGATGGAAAGCCAAACAAGTTAAATGATAAAATAAACACAATTTTTAAACTATAGAAGGAAATACGTTTAAAATTCTATACACCGTTTACACATGACTATGTGAAGTGTGCCAGCCGCATCACTCTACCAAATGTTTATAGCGAAGGCATATTGTACACAGTTCCATTAACCATTTGGACCTGGATCTTGATGAAACTTCAGAATCTACTGATATTCCAGAGCAGCTATTAAGCATTTCTTAGGAAAGTGACATGATATTCAATATAAATTAAATGCATGTTTACTGGACTTTTACATTTAAAATTTCCTGAAAGTAATCTGGCTATTGGTTACCTACTTGAAAAACAATTACACTAAAACGATGATAAGATTTCAAGAATGACTGAGCTTTTTTGCCATTTTTCACAGTTATATGTAAATTCTATAATATGTGAATTCTGGAGTCATATTGCTTGGGTTTGTGTTCTGTTCTATCTCTTACTGTTCTTCTGTCTGACTTTCATAACCTGTCAAATGGAGTTTATAGTAATTCTTATCTTAAAGTGTTGCAAGAAATAATTAAGCATTCTGTGGCACATATTAAGTACATAAGTATTGGTATTAGTATTAATTTTAATGATTGATAAATACTAAGCAATAACAAGTGGGTATTTTGCTATATACCTTCAGCCATAAAAGCAATTTAAAATTGTTCAAGTGAATGTATTTTCTGGCCAGAGTAGTATTTAAAACTGGAATCATTAAATACTATGCTGTGTGAGGGTAAAGGCCATAAACTTTAAATATGCAGTTGGCCCTCCATATTCATGGGTTCTGCAACTCAGATTCAACCAACTGCAGATGAAAAAATATTTTGAAAGAATTCCAGAAAGTTCCAAAAAGTAAAACTTGAATTTCCCACTGCCAGCAACTATTTACATAGCATTTATATTGTATTTACAACTACTTACATAGCACATACATTGCATTAGGTATTATAAATAATCTAGATAGATGATTTAAATTTACGGGAGCATGTGCATAGGTTCTGTGCAAATACTATGCCATTTTACATAAGGGACTTGAACATCTGCAGATTTTGGTATGGGGGTGGGCGGGGCTAGGTCCTGGAACCAATCTCTTGCCGATACCGAGAGACAACCATACATACACTTAGCTGTATATTATGAACTGTTCAATAGCAAAGGAAAAATAAATAATTTTTAGATTTTATTAAGTACTCAGAGTTATACTCTATGTTTTGCTGACTTAATCATTATATTTTACAAGTTTTCTTAATATACTTGAAAAACCTAAGTTTCATTTAAAGGGCTTAGATTTAAAATGGACCTTTGATTTAAAAACAGACAAACCACTACTCTGTCTCATTTAAAATGAAGGTGTGAATTTGTAGTTTCAACTTTATTTTTTTAATAACAAATGTTTGCTGAATTTCAAACTTTCACATATATTTTTAAAACCACATTATAAAGTTACAAAAATAGAAGAATTTCACTTCTTACCTTTGATCCAGAAGAAATCCAATGGAGGTCAAGGTCAGGATAATGAAGCAAGCCCTCAGAAGGAGAGTGACCTGTGATAGTGCCTGTCAAACAGACACAGAGACCAATGGATCTTTAGGTGAGTCATCCAAAGGAGCATCAGAATTTAAAGCTGACAAGAATAACAGACTCAATTTTATTTTATGTTATACCATTTGTTACTGACATTTTCCAAGAAGGCTGAATATGCAGAGAACATTTTGGTTTTCCTAATGTCGTTTAGTTATCTTGTTGGACACTTGGAGAATGAATTAGACAATTCTAATGATATTTTGCTTAAAGTGTTCTTTCTAATAATTCTCCTTTAAAGTTTTGGCTTTTGTAATTCTTTGAAACACGCCTCCACATATGGAGAAATCACTGACATTTTTATGAATAAGTACCACATTTCAATGGTTATTTTTAATATCACCAATTCTTCGTGGTTTCAAACCCAAAAGTGTCTTTAATAAAGAAAATATTTAAAGGAGAATGTGTTTATGAGTGCAAACACATACATGAAAGAAATTACACACATCCACTCACATTCTTATTTGATGAAATCTGTATGTTCCTCTGTACATGTCAAGGGTCCTTTTTTGAATTAGTAACAAAAACCACATATTTCTCTGTTATAATTATAAATTAATTATGCATTTTGTTTACATGTAAAAATTTAATAATGATGTTTATTGAGCATCTACTATTTTATAGCTTCCATGCTATGTATTTCACACATGCTAATTCTTTTCATATTCCCAACAAACTTGCAGAGTAGGTATCATCATATATGCTTCATATATGAAAAAAAACAAAGCTGGAATCAAAAGATGAAGTAACTTTTCCATCATCACACAGAAGTAAATGATGCCTCTGAAATTCAAAACAGACCTACCTGACCCTTAAGTGTGACAATGGTAGAACACATATGAGCAACAAACTTAACGGAGGCAGAAGCAGAGATCTATACTGAAGTTACATAGCTCATGTTAGGGCCAGATGGTTACCACTTCAGATTGAGAGTGGATCACTAAAAGCAAGGAGTTGGATGCACAGTTAATGGACGATTTCCCTTATCACTCATGGTATTTATGTTTCACCTTTATGAGAACACCAAAGGTTGTTTTATGTTGGCTAAAATAGTGATTAAACGCTCTCTTTTTTCTTCTTCCTGAAATAACTAGAGGTAATTTCAAGTCATTATGAACTAATATACATACCTACAACTAAGTAGCATCTGTCCAAAGTTACAAACAAAAGTTACCAATTGCAATTGCTGCTCACATCCAATATCTCAGTTCCATATCATCTTCTAAATCAGCGCTGTCTCTCATGGCCAACTTTTAACACCTCCCTAGTTACTTTCTAAATGCCTACAATGGCACCCAGAATTGCCAAGGGGCTTTAACCCTCCGGGGCAATAGTTTAGTAGAAGAGTATTTTTGAGTGGTCAAAAAACCGAATAAAAAGTGTCAGAATGTTTAGGAATATGGAGACAGTGCTGGATATCAGATATAGGATGGGGAGTTCAGTGAACTCCAGAACGTTTGAGTGGAGAGCAGGAGAGTACTATTTGGGTATGTGGAATTCCACGGTGGCTGCTTTGGGACAGTAAAGCAGAAAAACAAAAACAAAAAACAAAACAAAACAAAAAACACACCAGAAAAATATTTTCTTGGTGGTGGAAGTAACTAGGTGTGCTTGAGTAGATTAATGTTTGCTTAGGGGAACTATTCTGTCTCTAAAGAAAAATGTTTCTTACACCATTATTGCTTCTTTTTGATCTTTTAGGGAAAAATTCATAAGGAAGGCAGAAATGATTTGTGCCCCAAACCTATAGCATGATTTTAAATACTCTATAAGAATGCAGCATTTGAAGTTATTTGAACCTATTAGCCATGTAACCAGTCAAATTGTTCAGCATTTCTAAGTCTCTCTTATGTGTTCAGTACATCTGAAATAAAATATGAGTTTGGCAAAGACTATAATAAAGTACTTAGAAGAGTGCTTGGCATAAAGTAAGAAGTCAGTTAGTGATATGATGATTATCATTGTTATTATAGTCAGCCTATACTAATTTTCCAAATGGCTCTTAGGCTAATCTTAATTAATTACAATAAGTTAAGGAAGCACAAGTAAAAGGTTTATTAGCTCTTTCAAATATCAGGAAATTCAGAGACAGGACAAAATATATTTTTTGTTTTGCTTAGGGAATTTATGATCCCTGGACCAAAAAAGAATAAAGAACTCTCTCCACAAATTGCTTCCTGGCTAATGGTGTCTGAGTGAAAACCAACTTAATACAGCTATCTGGCTGCCTAGTGAAGCTTCTACTTGGCTATGACACATCTGAAACTTAGCCTGCCTAAAACCCTGTATTTGATTTCCTTCTCCACACCATACGCTCCCCACTTCTCTTCGTTTTAGGGATGGCACCCACAGTTTTTCATCTGCTCAAGCCAAAAACCCATAACTCATCCTTGACTCTTTCTCTCAGTATCTACTTCTAATACATCAGCACTATATTTGAAATACATCCAGAATAAAGATATTTGCTACAAACAGCACATAGAAAAAATACCATGTTTCACCCCCAACATTATCTCTACTATATTAAAATACCCTCCTAACTGGTCTCTCTGATTCTAAATTGTGTGTCCACCTAACCTGGCTTCCCTCCCCTGGTATGTAGCCAGAGCTATCTCTTTAAAACTAAGTCATATTATATCATTCTTATGTTCTAAATCCCCCAGGAGCTTGAAATCTCAGTAAGAATAAAGCTCAGAGTCCTCACTCTGGCCTCTACACAACATATCCCCTATTATCATATAATTCCTGAATCATTTCTGTCTTTCATTCTTATGCTACATCAGAAATTTTGCTCTTCCTTGAATATGACAAACATCCTTCCCACTCAAATCTGTTTCATCTACTGTCTCTTAGGCTTGAAATGACTTCCCACAGTGATCCTTATGGTTTATTCCTTCATTTCATTCAGGTAACTACTGCATGTCCTTGTTCATCCTGTATAAAATAGTACTTCTCCACAATGCTCTATAACCTTATTCTGTTGTATTTTCCTCCTTACAACTTATCACGCCCATACACTTATACATTTGTTTGTTTGTTCATTCTCTAGCTGTTTGTTGTCTGTCTTCTCTCACTCCCTAAGAGAGGTTTTATCTTTTTATTCACTATTATATCCCCAGTACCTAGAACACTGCCTAGCACATAGTCAGTAGCTAATATGGTTTTTGAATGACTGACCGAATGATTGAATTATTTTACATTTGTTTTTATTATTCATACCTTTCATATAATTCTAATTGGCTTAATAAATAATTTAATATTACAACATTAATATTTAATTTAATAGCAATATTTTAGTCCTTAAAATTAAAATTATAATTATTTAATAATTTAATATTAATATACTAAATGCTTGTGTTAAATATTTAAAACATTAAATACTTTAATATTTCTATGTTTAATTTCTTAAAGAACAAAACTGTCCTAAAACTGTTTGAGTTTAAAGGAAACTAAGATTACCAGAAGAAGAAATCCAATATTGAACACATGCTTCCTTTAGAGAGTCCATTTTCCTATGAAACTCTTTTTTCCATATTGTATCCTTTGATAGGCTAATCAGTTGATCTTCTCTGATTTCTACACATTCATTCCATGAATATGTATTGAGCATTTGCTAGGAACTGTGGTAAATAGGAGTTTAAGAGAGTGAGCAAGAAAGACAAAATCCCTGCCTAGAAATCACACTACTTTAATCCCGCTGGTAGGACCACAGGCCAGCTACACTAGAGCAAAAAGGAGGGAAAAATAGAATAGACTTTATAGACTTTGACCACTGTAAATACTTAGCCTCCTGTGTTTTAAACAAGATGTGAAATGACATGAAGCTTGTTAATTTTTTATAACACTACAATTTCATTTTTCTTTGGGTTTACTACCATTTTACACCATTCACTGCTAGTATATCTTTCATGTAAGATATTGCTGTCCTAAAGTGCTAAAATGGAATTATTCTAAATTAGGCTTTGAATATATTATGTCTTCATCACAAAAAATGAGAAAGTCCATAACTATAAAAAGCTTATGGGGGCTTCCCTGGTGGCGCAGTGGTTGAGAATCTGCCTGCCAATGCAGGGGACACGGGTTCGAGCCCTGGTCTGGGAAGATCCCACATGCCGCAGAGCAACTGGGCCCGTGAGCCACAATTACTGAGCCTGCGCGCCTGAAGCCTGTGCTCCGCAACGAGAGGCCGCGATAGTGAGAGGCCCGTGCACCGCGATGAAGAGTGACCCCCACTTGCCACAACTAGAGAAAGCCCTCGCACAGAAACGAAGACCCAACACAGCCAGAAATAAAATAAATAAATAAATAAATAATACCCATTTAAAAAAAAAAAGCTTATGAAGCAAGGAATTAATTTTCCTCCTTTAAAATTGTCTTTCAAATCCCAAGCAGTTTGGTAGCTCTTATTTCTATAGGTTTCTCAGTGCAGGAATTGCTGTGCAGATTTTTATGCTTGAAAAAAGCAAACATCCCTGCAACTTTAAGTAGATGAGAAAAAATACTCATGAGGCAACGTTAACTACATAGGAACTCAAAAATTACAATTACATGTTTGATGCAATGTTGCTTAAACAATTAATGAAGGTGTGAGAATCCTTCCTTTGCCCACATAGGGTATATAAAGAAGAAAGCCTTTTTCTTCTTCAATGGGTATATCACCCTCTTACTATTCCACAGAAAAATTCTGGTGATCAACATAATTACCTTTCATGTTTTCCCACCCGACAAATCTCACAAAGGGAAATATCAGCCCCATACACTATGTCCTAAAATAATAGTAAGCGTCTATATACATTCTTTTTTAAAGAACTTTGTGTATTGTCAGAGGTAATTTGATAATATTTTCCATAGTCTTATTCTAAGGATTTAGAAATGAAAATGTCTTGATTTTATTATATCAGGGTTGTGCATTTTTAGGAATTTCTGAAAAGATCTACTAAAGTCATTATTTTGACTCAAAATGTTCATCTTCCCAAACATCTGTAAAATAAGGTCGAAAATTTCCTAATACTTAAATGTCTGTAACCTCTGATGTGAAGGCAGAAAATTTGGTTTGGGACACACTTGCTCTGCTACCTCATCATGCCCGTGACTCTGATGGCTCCTTTTAGATACGTTGAGCTGAAACCTAAGTCTTGAAGATGCTTCCCAGTATTACAACATAGGCACAGGAACAGAACTCAAGGTGATATCATCAAGCAATTTGTAATTCTATATGGATCTCAAGAATCTATATTGAAATAAGATCCTGTTTTTAAAAAATATATATATCAATATTGACTATATTGTTTTTTTCAATGTTTTCAGAACGTTTGGTTACTGTTGAAGCATACATAATATGATTAGAATGAACATTTTCTATAATTTCAAACAAGAAGCAAACTAAATAAATATATCAAAGGTGAAAATATATTGCCTAAAATGTATAACAAATATATAGTTCAGAAGCACTGAATTGGTATGGAATAGTCAGTTTCTACCAAAATGTGTAAGAAATAAAAGCAAAAAATTTTATTTTAAAAATTTTAAGTAACGTGACTTGAAGAATAGTTATGTTGTAGTCATATTTCAAGCTATGATTCCACTCTGTTAATAATGAATGTGCACCCAACTAAATAGAGAAACAAGGACTGATTTTCCCTCCCACTTGAAAACAAAACAAAACAAAGCAAAACAACATATCTGAAACAATTGTTTTCAAGACCCTGGACACCAGGCAACAAAGGTCAGTGATCCCAGGGAAACGGGATACAAATGACATGACCCCTCACTATTGCTCCAGGTTACTACCTTGAGAGAGTTTCTATGCTGCTGCACAGAGGGAACTCAGAGGGGCCTGGTAGACTCCCTGATTTGAGGAGATGGAGCTGGGATTTGGGAGAAGCCAAGGAGGCTATTGTTTGGAAGAGAGTACCAAAGAGGAGAGAGCAGCATAGACAGAACTCTATTCATCTGCAGGGGGTGCCCATCAAGTCTTGTATATCAGCTCATGCACGTGAGGAGACTATCAAAGGTTAGAAAAGGACTAGAGCTTGCAATGCCCAGAGCTCACAACAGGGCCAGCTAGAGTACCAGTTCCCATCAGCCAGACTGGACAGCCTCATGATTCACTGGGCATTGGGTAGAGAACACTGAAGGGTCTTGCCTCAGTATTGGGTAGCTATGAGTGCAAGACTGAGAAACAACAGCAATGAAAGGTCTTATGACATTTGCTTAAGAAGATATACATGTTGACATAACATCATCCTTGGAGTGTCAGTAGAACTATTTCAGGGGTCATTGGAGCATCTCTAAATTACCAGTATTTGTCTCAACATCTCACTGAACTCAGTATACCAGCTTTCTCTGTACTCTTTATAGGATACTTTTATTTTTTCACTAAGAAACAACTAGAAATATAAGCTATACACCTTTCAGTTATATCCCAGAATACAAAAGATAAAAGGGACTTTAAAAGACAGTCTCAGAGAGACAAACTGCTTTTTCGTGAGAATGACTTTTAATAAAGAAATAAGACTCTCAAAATCTGTGCATTGACATATATACAATGGAATATTACTCAGCCATAAAAAGGAATGAAATTGAGTTATTTGTAATGAGGTGGATGGACCTAGAGTCTGTCATACAGAGTGAAGTAAGTCAGAAAGAGAAAAACAAATACCGTATGCTAATGCACATATATGGAATCTAAAAATTTGGTACTGATGAAACTAGTGGCAGGGGAAGAATAAAGACGCAGATGTAGAGAATGGACTTGAGGACACAGGGGGTAAGGGGAAGCTGGGACAAAGTGGGAGAGTAGCACTGACATATATACACTACCAAATGTAAAATGGATGGCTAGTGGGAAGCTGCTGCATAGCACAGCGAGATCAGCTTGATGCTTTGTGACGACCTAGAGGGGTGGGATAGGGAGGGTGGGAGGGAGGCTCCAGAGGGAGGGGATATGGGAATATATGTATGCTTATAGCTGATTCACTTTGCTGTACAACAGAAACTAACACAACATTGCAAAACAATTACACTCCAATGAGAATATTAAAGAAAAAACTGTGCATTGAGATTTGAGTTTCCAAAGCTGAATTAAAGTATCTAATTTTTACATATTTCTAATAAGTCAAAATGAGATCTTAATTCAAATTATAAGCAGTTCATGGTTGGTTGTATTTATTATATGATAGCTTTTAAAAGAGCTGCCCGATGCTAAACAAATTTTGAGACAGTACTAATAGTATGAAGATATATTTAATTTCACAGTTAATATTTCATTATTTGATGCAAAAGGCATTTTTAAATGCTCAATTTCCCACTTTATTATATTTCAATATAGTGGACAAAAATAGATTTTTCACAGGAATTCACAATGATCACTTTTCTAAGTTCCCAAAGTCTATGCTTATTAGACAGGTAGCTTTGGTTAATATCCTTCCTTTACTAATACACATTTATTACATTCATTTCATGGATTTAAATTATAATTGATGCTCAATTTAGCTCACATTTCTTTTTTCATATTACTTCAGTTACCACCTAAGAACTTTAGGAAATTAAATTAGATCCCAGTGGGCTGCACTGGAAGAAAACAGTATGTGCTGAATATTGACTTGAGAGGTTTCATGTAGGACCTAAGTTAGATCTAATTTGTGCAAGCGACACTCTCTGTTATGACAGTACCACTAAATATATTGATTTTTTTCTAAGGGTCTGTTAAAACGTGTCAATATGAAAGCATTGGTTACAAAATTTTAGTGCCCATAATGTTTTACAGAGTACAGCAACCAGGGGAATTTAAGACTCTAAAAACCTGTTTCCAAATTTATATTGGATATTCTCAGATGCCTCATATTGAAATATATCACCAAATAATCTGGGTTAGACATATCTACAGTAACTTTATTATACATTCTATTATAAGACCCTGTTAAATATTCAAACTGTTTTGAGTGTGTCTATTATTGAAAAGGATAGCATTGCCTTTACAGTTTTACTTTGGAAACATGCTAGTGCGTCCATATTTCCATTTCAAACCCGTATTCATGATATCACCACATGAGGTGGACCCTGGCAGCTGAGGAATTGATTTCCCAAGCATTATTGAACTAAAATCAACATAAAAGACTGTGGGTCATATCACTAAACTAAACACTATATATTTAAATGTATACATTGCAAGTTTCAGTAAGAAAGAAGTGTGCATTTTCCACCTTCTTGGTGGCCATCAAATTGCTACTTTGACTCCCAAAGTTATTTATACAGAACTTGCACACATTAAACAAGTAAGTATTTATCTACTCTGGTATACGCATAAACAGAAAAGGCTGTGGGACTACAGCAGGGTCCGCAATTACACGTCAGCCACAACTTTTCTATGTGATTATTGGCTACAGTGAATCTGGAAAAAAAATATTGCTGTTGGATTTTAATGTCTTCAGATGCTTTTAAACATCCCTGAGACTAGAAAGGCACTATAGAATTTTGCAAATAAGCAACCTTTTTTTCCTAGTTGCACAGCATGTTTTTAGCAAAGAAAAACATGTGTGGGAAACAAGCAAATGCACTTTTCAAAATTAATTTGTGTCAGGGATGAAGCTGTCTCCAACTCTAATTTCAATTTGAAAAGGATTTCATCACTTGATATTTCTCTTTGTCGACATATCTACATGAGTTTCTCATATAGTTTTTTTACGACAGTGGAAAAACCTTGTGAAAACCATGCTATGAGTTACATATTTTAACATACACCCTGTCTGGCTACATTTTAACCCAAGAAGCACTCACACATGCCTAGACCTTCAAATTCTCTTGGTGAGCTTAATATTAAGGCCTCTATTTCAACATCAAAATGGGTAAATTTTCATTTTTATTTCTATGAATTAGGTTAATTTAGTTTGAGACTGTATTTAGTACAGCTAAAAAAAATTCAATAATGCAAACTGTACTCAGTATTGATCAGTATATCAAGAGTTAGATATTTTGATGTAGATGATGTAGCTTTTCTTCTGGTGTTATTCAATCACCTAAACTCTATTAACGCAGGCATATTTTAATCATAACTTAGGTGAACAAATTAAAATAACAAAGTAGTTTAACAAAGTAATCAGTGATGGGTTAATTATGTAATACTTGAAGACATGATTATGAGACCTTAGGTTAAGCAATTAATAAGTCTAACCATTATGGTAGTCTGACATCTACTTGTGCACTGCTAAGAGTGATGTAATCCATGCTGCTTTTAAGAAAGCTTTGCTCCTGAAAGAAATTCTGGGGTTCAAATTTTGTCTCTTTTGAAGCTAAAGGCAAATGAACCTGCTACAATTTGGAATTGGTTACATTAGTTGTAGTACATGTATGAACCAGCAAATAATAAGCCATTATAAAAAAAAAAAATAATAAGCCATTATATATTCTTCCATGACGTTTTCAAAGCATTTCTGGTCACATCATATCCTATTTCTTTTTTTCAGTCCACAAAATGGAAACCAGAATTTAAATCATTGTTTTCTCCTATAATCAGGAACGAGTTTTTCTGTAGTTTAAAAAAAAAAAAACATTGTACGTGGGCAGAGAGCACACGTGAACTTGTCTAGTGTCCAAAATTGGAGTCACTATGTGTAGCAATTTGGGGTTATTAATTTTAAATGCTAAAAACACAAATACATATGGACAATACCAATCGTTAAAGTCTTCAAATGATGTTTAAAATTGAAATGGCTTTCTTCAATATATTATCCAATAGTCTCTGTAAACCTATTTTATTTAGCAGGACACATTGTGACATACACTGCTATTTGCCCAACCAGAAAATATCCCCTGTATCTTCTATACTAATACTATGCTGATTTTGTCCAGGTATAAGAAAGGGATGTACTCAGAGGCAAAGTGAACCCTTTATCCCCAGGGCATGAATTATGTTTAGTATAATTCATTCATGGTTAATTCATGAACTAGTGTTAGTTATTGTTTCTGTGTGGGCATGTGAATCAGTCCTGAACAATGAGACATGAAAGGACATTTGCTGGGAAATACTCTGGGACATTTTTCCCCTCCTTCTTAAGTGAGATTTACAAGATGCTCTAGGAGAACTGAACTTGCTGCCTTTGGTCACAGTGTGAGGACATGATGCCTTGAGTTGCTGTAATTATGATGATGAAAGCCCAGAGAACTGTAGAGAAGCCTTTTTGGAAACTCTACATGTTTGAACTGCTGAACTAATCAATCCTGGAAATACTCACCTCTGAATTTTCAGTTATACTTAAGCCACATTTAATTGGATAATCTGTTTCTTAGAACAGAAGATATCTAATGGACACTCATATCATAGATACTTTAAAATGATACCCTACAGGAAGGTTTATTATGTTACTATACATTTATAAGTGTTAAAAGAATATTTTTTGAAAACAAGTTGAAATCACATAGTATTTAGGAGTGAGAAGGATTCACATAGATCTAACATTTGTTATTTTTGCCTACTTGAGTCTATTTCCTTTTTTCTATAAACTATCATCTCAATATGTCTTTCAAGCCTTCCTATCACTGGCCCTGTCCTCCCATTGATAGATTAAATGGTCTGTGATCCAGGCCTGATCACATTGATGGGTTCGGTGATACCCAGATGAACCCACCCATAACATCAGACTCCAGCTTGGAACTTTCACTTCTGGAGTTCCTTGTGTGGAAGTATTTAAAGCTAGAGCTGCTGGTAACCATCTTGCTACCATGAAGGTTGAGAGCCTGTAGGAGAATCTGCTTTGAGAAATGCATAACTGCAGAAAAGAATGAGAAGATTCCTGATGAAGTTACTTGACTCACTGGATCCAGCACTGTCTAAAGAAGAAAAACCCCAGACTCTTCAGTTATATGAGTTAATAAATTCACTCTAAGCTGAATTTCTGTCATATACAACCAAAGAGTCCTTCTTAATACACTCAGTGACCTATTTCGAGTAGACTTATTTATAGAACTCACTTATTTATAGAACTCACTGTGTGAGTCATATGGAACATTGGAATTGTTCCAATAGAATATACTGTGATTATTACAATGGTATCTAATTATGAAATATAATTCCATAGGCTTTATGTATTAAAATTATTTTTAAAAAACTTATAATAGACTCATTTTTCTGTGTATATCATTTATTAACTTCTATTATGGAGCTTTCATGGACAGGCTGATATCTGTCAACAGTACTTACTTAATCTTTGAAAAAGGTAATTTATCTTTTTTGAATTCACTGCCCACTAATCCTATTTGTATTCATCTGCATTTTTTCTGGATTCTTGCATTATCTTAGACTTTTTCACACTATTTTTTATGTCTAAAGATAACTTCTGTTATGTTTTTTAATATCATTGTCTGTTCGCACTATATAATGGATACTTTTTTTGCTCTTTTAATGCACTAATTCTCTCTTTAGTTGTCTTTAAACTGCCAATGAAGTCATTGACTTCCTTATGTCCATTATATTTTTGTGTTCTAGAAGTCTAATTTGATTATTTCTAAGTGTGTTTCATCATTGTTTCTTGATTTTCCATAATTTCTAATTTCTTTTTAATTTCAACTTTTGCTTCTTCAAATATATTAAATTTACTTAATTTATCTTTTAATTGATTTTATTTTCAAAATCTGTTGTTTTTGAGGGTATAATTCTGTTGCTTGTTGTTTCTGTTAATGCTTTGTCATAGTGGCTTTCTCCTAGTGTGTTTCTGTGATTTTTATCTCTCAGTTCATCATCATTGAGACATTACCTGGGGGACTATGCTGAGACCTGAGTTTGAGGGGATTGCTCTAAGCATGATTTGAACATGGGTCTTTTAAACATGAGTCCTAATCTGAGACTACACACTTAGTTTAGGTTTATAAATCAATGGTTAGTGTAAATCCTGGATCCATGTCTGAGTGAGAGGTGGTTTGTAGTCAAAAATTCTCAGGGACGACTTTTTTCTGCCTCCTCAAAGCCAAGTCCAGTATGGGTAAGTTTCCTTTTTACCTTTCTTTTTCTCATCCTCCTCCCCCTCCCCTTGCTGAGAGTATTTCTTTTGTTTTCAGTTGTTTTACTTGAAGTTCTTTAACTGACTTTCCACCCACGTAGGCTCTCAGCTTTGTTTCAGGTCCCTTAAGGTCTTGATCAACAGAGATTTCTCAGTGCCTGGGACAGCTGTCAGGAAGAGCACCTCATTGGATTTGCATTTTCTCAACATTTTTAGCCTCTAAGGAGTACCTCAATTTTTTGCCTACTCATCTATGCAGTGGATTTAAAGGGTTTTCTTAAAAATTACATTTTGTCCAGCAATTTTAGGTGTTTGATATGCCTTAAAAAGAAGTAGGTGTATCTAACCCACCATTTTGCTAGAAATGGAAGGCCCCTTTCCCCGTTTCTTTAGAGCGTAAACATTACACATACATTGCTGCTATGTGAGGCCTCAACATTCCTGACTCAGTGAGGTTCTTTCATGAGGTACATACTTCCTTGGTAACAAAGTCAGATACTGATTTTTCATTCTTCTGTCATCCTATTTTCAATTTCACCTACTTCCAACTTAGTTACTTTACTATAATTTATGTACCACTTTGAACTATTGTAAATTCTTTTTGGAAGAATATAATATGAATAAATCTGTGAAACAAAGCAAATATTGAAAAATACCTCTGTTTTTATCTTTTTATGGTTTACAGTGCATTTTTACATACATTATGCTATTTTTGTTTTCTCCAAAATATAGGCAATGAGGGTATTCTCATGTAGCCAAAAAATGATTCCCCAGGTGGTAATGCCTGAATCAGAATCCAGATTCTCAACCCTGGTCCAGTGCTCTTGTGCTTCAGGAATATTTCGAATATTTAGAAAGGACAAAATAAATGAAGTTAACCGTACATTGCAAACCCCCTAAATTCAAGTTATCAGGGTATTCTTTAATTGAAGATAAGCATGTTGAAATTGCTATAAAGTCTGCTTTCCCCAACACATTTAATTCTAGCTTCTGAAATACTTTTAATTGTTGAAGAATTTATTTGTGACATCATTTCCTACTTATATTTTAGATCAATTATATACCATTTGATGGACATCTTATACAGAACACTTTGGATAAAATTAATTAACTTACATTAATTAAATTAATTCTAGAAGAATCAGTTTACCTGTTTAAATGTGAGACATTGCCACAATTCAAAGATTATTACAGAAAAGAATAGAGCACAGTTATAATAGAGGGAGCTTATTTTCATCTTCAAAGTGACAGATAACTTTTTCACACTCTATTTAAAATGAGCACCACTTACAGCTTTATCTGTATAGGTATCTTCATAAAATGTTAGTAACAGAGCAAACTGTACAACTGCATATGTCTGTAACAGCCGAGATGCTGATGATGAGAAGGGAACTTCTTTCCCCTTGACCTAGGAAGATAAGAAAGAAGCCTTTCCATTATATTGTTCCCTTATCTCTCTCATTGAAATTCACACTAAGTGAAGAGTAGATATGCAAAAAGAAATGAAACGTTTTGCTATCTTTTTTAATCCTCGAAATGACTCTAACGTTTATTACTTTGGATAGAAAAAAATGTAAAAATTAGGAGACTTGTTTTTCATTTCAGAAGCATTATGATTCTGATCTACTCTGCTTTATATAGAGCACTGTAAGAATTGATACTGATGATTAACATAAACAAAATGAACATGTAATACGAAATATGAAAATATGTTCATGATTATACATCAAAGTATAGCAAAAGAGAAAATGGAAGGTGATTTGGGATAGTGTAGATAATCATGCTTCAAAGGCAAATACTGTCTTATTGATAACAGCTTTCCCAAACTACAGTTTCCCAGAAATAATATAATCCTACCCTTATAATGCAGATTTAGGCATCAATATGATTTTAAAGTATTCACTTTGAATTATCTATTGCAAAAAAGGAAAATAAGAAATGAACCGTAGCTGACTAGACTTTCTGGAGCTGAAATAAGCAAATTATTTTCACCTATATCAAGTTAGATCATTGTTATATAACTAACTGTGAACATAACCAAGTGTCTGGAAATTCCAACACAGCAGCTTTCATAAGTGGATGAGAAAATATCCTTATTCAGATCAGGATTTTTGAAAAATAACAATATTCAAATAAAACATATTTCATTTTCTTGAATACTGGCTAATTTTTATACTCATAATTATCTTTGAAATCAACAGTAGCTTATTCTTTCTATATTACTATCAATGACAGTCATTTTGATAAGCAATCTCAATATATATCCTAAATGATTGGAAAGAAATTCCTTTTTCTCCATTTCATAAGAGAAATTCCATACTGAAACTGAATTTTTCATTTGATTTTCAGTGTTTTAAATCTCTACCTGGTTTATTTTTAGTTTTACATGGGATTTCTGTATTTAATGCTACTACGCCACTATGGAATGAATAAAGTTGTGGTCTAGTCTAATAACCACATCATTTCAGTATGACTTTAGACCTTTTATTCTGGAGATCTCAGTTTTTCATGGACAAAATGAAGGCTAGACTGAATCTTCTCTAAGGCTCTCTGTGACGGATCCACAAGTGTCTGTGTGGTTTCTGCACTACACAAAGGCTCTCGGCTGTGGGTTTGAGCCAAGAAAACCAGCCTCTGCTGCTCTGCCCCAAACCATGTTCCCTAGTAAGAGGCAGTGTCAGTCTGGGAGAAGGCACCCCTCTTAATGGCCCCTAGGTGGTGTCCACTTATTAATTTACACATTACAGGGCTGTATCTGCCTAAGGGAACATCTTTTTTCATATTTGCATGAAGTCAGCATGTATTACAGGCTGGCTGTAGACCTGACGATATGAAATTAATCTTTGCCATCAATGAATTCATGAACTTTATTTACCTCTGGGATTTCTTCATTCAGTCCAAGTCTTGGTTTACCTGGACCCCATCCTGGTCCTTTAAATAGGACAGAAAACTTATTGAAGAATCCAGGTGTGGCCCAGAATGTAGTCCATATGGTAAGTAAATGGTGGAACTAGAAAAATAAAAATATAGTCTATTTAAAATAAGAAAAAAACATAACAAAAAAGATTAAATACATTAAATCATGCATTTTATTTTATTGTTTAATGTAACTTACAAATTATTCTTTAATATATAGGTTATGTATAATTTGCTAATATTGATTAATATGCAATTGCATTATAAATTGAAATTCATTCTATGCATTCTGCATACCTTTACATTTAAATGTGTTCTTGTCAATATTTCTGAAGCTCCACAAAATTATAAACATGAAATTTAATAATAGGGCAATTGTTTAGAAAATCAGCAAAGAATAAAAAGTGAGTTCAGAGAATTTGATTCCAATGGATTTAACTAGCAGCCTGTGCACTCAGCAGCCATGTGAAATGACATCTCTTTTAGACTTGCTAAATGGTTTTTAAAGTTGAACACGGAATCATACAAATATTGCATATCTGTTATATATTTAAAAAATAATCTTTTATTTAATGTATTGAATTACAGACAAACACCTCATTTTAAGAAAAAACGTTCAAAGCCATTTCTGATGGTAGACCTCTGAGGATTAAATAGATAGACCACATTCTGTAATAGGAAAAGTTTGCTGAGTCAGAAGTTTACCTTGAGGCTTATAGCAGGAATTCACATTCTTTAAATAACACACATTTGATATGTATAAAGTTAAAAGTATGCCCACACATGACAAGGACTCAACAAGTACTGGCTATTAGGATAAATAGCTATACATATCATATATGTTATAAAAATGTATCAAAGGATTAAAAATAATCCTAGATATTGAGCATCAGCTGTAGACTCTCGAAATGAGTTCTATTATACATGTAGTGATAAATTAATGTAGAAAGAAGTTATGGCTCTATCAGAATTTGTGGTCTCATTGGTATTTTCACTATCTCTTACAGAATTTAAACTGCTAGCATTATAAAAATTGTTTTTAAAATTACTTGAAATATTATAATAAGGAATCTGAAGCAATTAAGTAACAATAGAGGATTTAGCTGAGCAGATTTTAAAGGCAAAGGAAATGTTAGATGGAAACTTATCCTGAGGCTTTGCAATAATAATAACACAGAAAATTAACGTTACAACACGCATTAATATACTTACCTGTTTTGTTATTTTAAAAACTGAGTACAAGACTTCCCTGGTGGCAGAGTGGTTAGGAATCCACCTGCCAATGCAGGGAACACAGGTTTGATCCCTGGTCTGGGAAGATCTCACATGCCGCAGAGCAACTAAGCCCATGCGCCACAACTACTGAAGCCCGTGCGCCCTAGAACCCACACGCCACAACTACCGAGCCCATGTGCCGCAACTACTGAAGCCCATGCGCTCTAGGGCCTGCATGTCACAACTACTGAGACCGTGTGCTACAACTACTGAAGCCCGCATGCCTAGAGCCCGTGCTCTGCAACAAGAGAAGCCAACGCAATGAGAAGCCTGCGCACCGCAGTGAAGAGTAGCCCCCCCTCGATACAACTAGAGAAAGCCTGCGCGCAGCAACGAAGACACAACTCCACCAAAAAAAAAAAAAAAACCAAAAATAAAAACTGACTGAAATTTTACTGCTATCATTCTAGACACAAGCCGCGAGAATACAGGGCTTTTAAATAAGGAGTACTTTCTCCCTTACTTGTTTTCCAATGCCCTGAAACTCTTGGACTCCAAAGGAAAGCAAAATGAATGGTCTATACCTAGTATTAAAGGGAAAAAAAGCCTCTCAATCTAACAGGGGCCATCCTAAGGTGCTTTTGATGCCTCTGATGGGAGGGTGAGAAATTTAGCTAATATAAAGGAATGCAAGTGAAAGTAAATACGTGATTTTGTAGGTTTAGGAACTCCTAATTATTACAATTTGCTGATTTGATATTTCTAACAAAATAAGTGAGTATGTAGGAGACTAAAACTTAGACACAGTTGTGACAATTATTATGCTAAAGGCAATGTTTACGTGAGGGCAGATTTAGCAGCAGCTCATAAAGACCTGTGATTGAATATTGTGTCTCCAAATCCTAATCATCCAACTCCTTGTGCAGCTGCATGTGAAGCAGTTTTCAACTTCTTATTCTGTCTCGAATATGAACCCCTTTTCCTCCACGTGTGTACACTCCCAGAGCCTTGCTAGCTAAAGGACTGCCATGAACCAGCAGTGTCGCCATCTCCTGGGAGCTTGTTAGAAACACAGTATCTGGGCCAGATTTCAGACCTACTGAACCCTACTTTAATAAGATCCTCCCATGATTCATATGCACATTAAGTTTGAAAGGCTCTCTCCTAGAGGGCAGAGACCAAGCTGTATTTCCTTCTTAATCTCTATGTTATGAAGACAAGACCACGCCCAGTGAAGAAATGGCTCTCAGTGTATTATCTTGAAACTGATTTCAGTTCTATAAAGAAGGTACCTAGAAATGTTTATTATTAAGAAAGTACCTGGAAATATTTGTTAGTATTCTCCTGAAAAAAATCTATCATATTCTTGGTAATGCCTCATCAAAAGAAGAGAGAGAACGAACGACAGAGAGAGAAATGCCACTAGTTGAGAAGAAAGAAGAGAAATAATCAACTTTTCTCTTCTGAACGGCGACATAAAAATGCCTTTCACTTGAAAATTGAGTTAATCAAGTTTGGGGCTTGGCCTTCAACCCACCCTACTTAGGTTTGCAACTGACAAACTGTGTATAGTTGGGTGAATTATTTAAATCCTGAGAACCTCAGTTTCATCTACCAAAAAACTGAGGCTAAAAAGACCCACTACCTTATAAGGTTTTAGTAATGGTTAAATTAAACATTTGTGCTGTTAGCAATGTCCTGCACATAGTAAAAGTTCAATAAATGTCCATTTATTTTGTTACGTTAACTTTCTTTAAAAACCTTGAAGAAGTAGCTTTGAAAAGCAGACCCAACATGAACCTGTACTTTCTTCCCTGTCTGAATGCTGTATATCCCCTGGACAGAGCTGTCATTGACTGACCTCTTCATTTTTTCAAGCATTTTTATCTTTTTCTCATTTACTAGTCCCGACCCCTGGGAATGTCTGCGGTGCTCTGCTGCTGACGGATCAGAGCTTCACAGACATTCCTCATTTCTCTAGTGCCAACCACTGAGACCAGCGAACAACCAATACCACATGTCTGACAGAAAGCTGGTCCAGGGCAACAAGTCTTAGCAGGTGAGGCAACGTGCAAACCTAACCAACCCGTAATAGCTCCTGACACCTCCGTCCAAGAAGAAGAGGGCAAAGGCCTCACCCTGAATTTCTAACCAGAGTCATGCAGGCTTGAAGCAAATATTTTTCTTACTCTGGGATCAGCCTTAATTATACATTTTACTACCGCTCCTTCTGAATACATGAATATATTTCAGGTCTATTCTGAGAAAGGGTATGTTTGCTAAAGAGCTATTTCTTTTAATTCTAGGTAACAGACATATTTTAAAATTCTTACAATGAATTGTTTTCAAATGTATTCTGCCCAATTTGATTCAAGGCTTTGAGTGCCAGAGTTATTTCTAAATTCTTTTACAGTTAAAATATATATTTTTTAAGGCTAGTGTAATGTACTTCCACCTTTCGACAGCTGATTACTCTTTCAAATATAAAATTTATAAAAGGATGGAATCAATTCAGAAGAAATAAAACCAAGTACATTACCTGCACCCTGAAAGGTTCAAATGAATTAATGGGATGTGTTAGACCATATACAACTTTTTCCTTTTCTGCCTCAAATGTTCCTGGAAGATAAACAATAACGATATGATCTTTGACTTTCTGTGAATGAAGGAGCTAATTTAATTTTCTAAATGCTCATAGTTTTTACTTACCAAAAATTCTATCCCATATAATAAGAGTTCCGGCAAAATTTTTGTCTACGCAATAACGATTTCTGCCTATGAGACAAAATATTTTTAAAAAATTTTTTGAAAAAGGAAGTTACACTTTTTGAAACAATGATATTCCTAAAAATATCTTTTCACTGACAACACTAGACTTTATTTGCTAGTAAACTGAGTATTTATTTTCCAATTGATTTTACTAAAAAGAGCAAAGACTTCCTTAAAGCCATAGATATTTAGAATTATCCCAGATTTTTAAAAAAGCATCGTTCACAATTTTTCTGGTCTTTAAAAATCTGGGATAATTCTAAGTAATTCTTTTTTTTTAGGACTATTAAAGAGTAATAATTAAAAATTAAATGGTCCAGAACAAAAGGCAATACAAAATAAGATAAATATCAATAATATACGTATATTTGTATTTTTTTTTTTTGATTTTGATGTGATCTTTTCACTGCCTCTTTTCCAGGAAGAAAATTTTCCACTTACAGTAAGACTTTCCTATTTTTTTCATCACAAAAGACATAAGTAAAAATTAAGTTACCTTTGATTATATTCATTGACTCATAACATATATGATATTTTAACGCCCCAAATACTTAAATAATAGTTTAAATTTAAATAGTTGGACATAGTTTCTTAATTAAAACAACTTAAATAAACACAATCATATCCACATGATTGTAAATCAAAGGAAAAAGAATATTAATCCACCAAGCCACTACTCCAAAAAATTCAACTGTCTCCACGTGTCCTCATTTCTTTACACACCTTCTGTACATGCAAATGTACAGGTGAACGTAAAGGTACAAGGAAAATTCTCCCCTGGTACAAAAGTAGAGTGGGGCTGGCTACACAGATCCACCACTCATTGCCACACGTAGGCTAAACAGTGGCTCCCAGTTGGGTGAGGGAGCACTTTGACCCTCAGGGAATATATGGCAATGTCTGGAGATACTGTTAATAGTCATAACTGGGAGGGGATACTATTAGCATCTAATACATAGAGACCAACATCTTATAATACACAGGGCAGCCCGCATGCCCACCCCGCATTCCCAAGTGAAGAACTATCTGGTCCAAAATGTTAATAGTGCAGAGGCTGAGAATGCCTGATATAAAGCAACATGCATGCGAAGGTGCTCTAAGGCCAAACAGGAAACTAGCAACTATTTCTTCTTCAATGTGGACATGTTTTTCTCCAGTCCTTGTGTTTCCTTTAATATGGAGGGAACAGCAAGAGCATAATGCTCTTGACCTCTGCACCAACTCAGTAATAATTCCCTGGGGTGGAGGTATGACTGTGGAGTTTGGAAGAGGAAACCGCACATGTGCAGCTGGACCCCACCCTCTCCCCACCTGGAGGAGCTTGTGCTTCTGCTCTGCTCCCTGCCCCAGGGAAAGGGACCTGCCCACCTTGGGAAGGCAGGCCTGACGTGTGCCAGTACTACTGCCTGTGATGCCTGGAAACTTACAAAAACAGAACAATGATATTTATTATTTTCTTACTAGCTTCCTTCTCTCCAAATGGCATTTGTGAGATTTATTCATGCCATTACATGTTATCATAGTTTGGACATTTTCACTGTGATGTAGTTCTCCATTACAAGAATAGTCTACAATGTATCTGTTCTATTGCTAACAAACATGCGAATTATATCTTTTTTTCCTATTACCTATTACAAATAATGCCAATATGCACACTCTTGTACAGGTCTTTTGGTGCGCACATGTAAATACTTCTGTTATTTCTTAAGCTAGTGTCTTTAAACCTTAGGCACTAGTCACATGGGATTTTTTTCTTTGTCAGGAAAAAGCAGGGTATGTTGAGTTTGTTCATAGAACTTAGGCAGGAAAGTGAAGTGTTGTTTATTAGGCTTTCCTTCAATACCAACAGTTTTTAAGACCAAGACACTCTGACCGTACACAGCAATGACCCTCAGCGTGGGGTCAAGGAGTAACTTTCAACAAGCCCCTCACAATATGAAGTGGGTACCCCCTCAGCTGGTTAACTACTTTTTCCACTACATCCGAGGAGAGCTAAACAAAAAGGAAATTAAAAAGTCAGCTATGGAAAGCATTTTGTTTTGTTTTGTTTTCCTCCAGTCCTTTCTTTATAGATGAGGTATGTCCAGGTACAAAGGAAGAAGCAAATGGCTCTTTGCAGTGTGTGGTGACTAGGTTGGGTAATTGTGCTGAAGTGATACAAAATAATAATGTCATTTTTCAAGAAATGAGGAAGGAACGAAAGAAGAGATCGAATTTCCTCACCATGATGAACCCTATGATGGCTAGGAGTATTAAGAATCAGTTCCAAAGGACCAAGGTTATCGATGACCTGTTTAAAAGAAAAGGAACATAGTTATTGAATTATATATAATAGTTACGTACTCACATTAAAATCCCACATGGGTTAAGAAATATTGCTAGTTCCATGGTTGGCATCAGAGTCCGAAGAAGGTTCTCTATCTTCTGGTGTTCATATACAGATAACAATTAGCTCATCACGATATTTTAAGAGATAATATAGTATAGTAGTGAGGTTAAGAGTAGTGAACTGACTGCCTCAGTTCAGTTCCTGAATCCTCTATTTATTATTATGTGGTATTGGGGAAATTACTTAAGCTTTTTATAAGTCAGATTCCTTATCTTTAAAATGGAAATAACAGTATCTACATAATAATGTTCTGAGGATTACAAATGTTACTGTATTTAGATGCTACTATTGCCAAGGCATACTTCTTTCAAGTTTCATGGCATTTTATGTTCTTCACCTATCAGCTATGTCTTTGATGACTTATGTTAACAGAGCATAACTAGGCGAAGGGAAACCCAGTATTATATTCGTTTTCTGGAGTTGGTTTCACCCAATAATCAGTCATGCAGTAACTTAGTACTGCAGTTGCATTACGGTGATCTTTGCTTATTCAAATAGACTCCTAAATGTTCTCTTACTGTAGATGTCCCATCTTCCAGTTCATTTCTGAGGCACGATTCAAAGTCAAATATGTAAAGGGGCTTTTTTGGAATTAAAGATCCTTTAAAATCACGTCTATTATTCTCTAATGTTCTCTCTCAACATTTCTCAGTAAGAATCCCCTATGCCAGAGTCTGCACACTCTAAGGAGTGTAGAAACCAGGGAGTTATCATAAAAAAGAACCGCAGGCCATATTTAAGATATCCATTATGTCATACAGTTAATATTGGACAATGTGGGAACACTTTTAATCTCAATTACATTATTCTTTCTTCCATCAACCATGGCAGATAACAGTCTTTTACTTTTCTTTAATCACAATCTAAATAGATCTCTTAGAGCCTACTTATGACAAAATCAATACATTGTCATGATATTTTAAGAAACTACTCACCTTTAAAGTTAACTTCCATTTAAAGGATATATAAAGAATAAAGTCATATGTTAAATGCTACTTAAGGGGAAAAATAGTCACTGAAATCGTAACACTGACATGAATTTGGCAGCAAGTCAGTGGTACGAGAAAAAACAGGGAGGTGGGACTGCTTCAGATGAAAAGATATTTAAGATACATAACAACTAAACGTATTGTGGGCATCTTGTTTAGATACTGATTTGAACAAACCAAATATAAAAGACATTTTATAGGCAATGAGAGAAAACTGATTACAAACATGGTATGACATGATAAAAATACTGTTTTATTAGGAGTTATTATGGCATTGTCATTGCATGAGAAAATGTAATTGTTTTTTAAGAGTTGTATAACTAAAGTATACGTGACATGAGATCTAGGTTTTGCTTCATCATATTTGGCAATGAAAAGGAAAAAGAAAAAAAGAATAACTGATGAAAATGAATCAAAATCCTACTGTTTTTATTGAAATATAGTTGATTTACAATGTTGTATTCGTTTCAGGTGTACAGCAAAGTGACTCAGTCATACATATCTATTATCTATTATTTTTCAGATTCTTTTCCATTATAGGTTATTACAAGATATCATAATGATTTTTAAATTGAAGTTATGGAACTAGAAATATTCACTCTATTATTCTCTCTACTTTTCTGAATGTTTAAAAATTTTTAAGACAAATTTAAATAAAAGAAATTACTACTCTAGTAATATACAGTAATGCTCAGTCAGTTGAAAATATTAATATTGATAGATCCCTATAGTCCCAAACATACATCTATGTTGTAACTCTTTATATAGCAGGGTTTAATCATTTTTTGGCAACCTCTGACACTGAAACACCCAATTTGCAATTTGTCTGCAAACGTGGGACAGCCGTAGGAGCCACACGGTCCTCAGCTTGTGGGGTCCTGCACGTTCCTGAAAGACAAGCAGCAGCAGCGTTGCCACATAACAATGTTGCATCTCTTCATAGGGCAGGTGCCACCAGCATCTCCTTATTAGACTCACTGCACACCTGAAAGAAACAGTCCTTGCCTCCTTCCCTGCTGCCCAGCTTCTAAGGGGTTCTCGGTTTCCATTACGATACAGGCATGCAAAGGATGCAAATGTTTGCAATGCAGAGGATATGTAATATGTCATATCTCTCTCTCTCCCCCTCTCTCTCTCTCTCTCTCTCTCTCTTTCTTCTTGTCTCTCTTTTCTAATCTAGAGTTCTACAGCCATTTTTAAAGTTATCCATAAGAAATGTATTATGAGATCCAAACAACAGACTTTTTTGGTTGATTCATAAGACTTTTTGGTTGATTCATACAACAGAACTCATTTATACATGAAAAAAAATCTCTGTAATTTTTAATTTCAGGAGTTCAAAATACTGTGAATATATAGCCCTTATATCAGACCACAGTCCTGTGAAATAAGAGGCAAAAATATTATCCCACAAATGCACTATTAATGACCAGAAATTGGGAGGGGAGTAAGTAGAAATAACCCCTAATTTTATTGGACTACATTGCTTTGTACTGGTGGAAAAATATTTGTTGAGAAGAGGAATATGGTGACGGATAGAGAACAAGAAGGGGGTTTCTCAGCAGTCAGGACATTGAAATCTGATGCTTTGCTCAGGCTTTGTATCTCTGGCAGAGAACCAGATGGGAAAGGAGAAAACCATTTTATCCTTGTTTGTGTCTTTGGTGGCTAACATATGTTACAAAAACAGACAACAAAAGGGGGTAGAGGAGACTACACTAACTGGTTTCTGCTACCCAGATGCATTTCTAATCCTTGGTCCCGGCGTGTGTGCAGCCAGATTTAAAGCCACACAAATGGTAAGTGAATTCAGATGATTGGAGCCTCGGCTGAGGGCACTATTTTTTTAATGTCAAGTACTTTTCCTCAAAGAAAATCTTTTGCTTCTGCAGGTTAAAGCATGGTGATATCAATATTGAAAATTCCTTTTTTTTTCTTTTTTTAGTAAAATGCCAAGTATAACACAGGCAACCAGAGTTAAATTTCCTGGTAGTGCCTATGAGTACCTTGGAGCTGGGGAAGACCACCTCGGTGTGGGAAATGATTCATCATTCAGACAGCCCAGCCAGAACCTCTCTTGTAGTAAACCCTTCTGATTCAAAGTCATGGAGAAGTAACTAATAACTAATAAGAGCTGAGTGTGACGACTTATCACCCACTTTTGCAAATGCAGTCATTTAGAAATTCAACCGCATCTAGCTTTGAATCACTTCACGAAAATATTTTACTGTGAAAATAATTGGAGCTATTCTCATTTTTAGAAGTTATTTGTCTTGCTTTTTTTTATATTTAGATGAGTTAATTTAAATTATAAAATTCTAGAACATATAGAGGACTTAAAAATAATATAATGCAATACTCTATTATAAAACAGCATAAAACTGAAGCTCGGAGAAGTTAAATTACTAATCCAAGTTTAAACGTCTTAGAAGAAGCCCTAAAGTCGTCTCAGTTTCAACTCAGTAATCCTTCTATTTTTCTATCATGTTGCTTTAAGAGATATAGCACTTTTTCCGTCAAATAAAAGAAATCTAAATTTTTAGAACTTTAACGGGAAATGATAACTAAGTGCTTTTTGACTACATTTCAAAATGAAATCCAGTTATTTAGAAAGAGCCCAGGAATTTCAGCTTCTACATTGCGCTCATGGTATTTTAGGCACTTCTGGGGCTTCTTAGGTCTCTGAAGCAACAGTCTGTGTCTTGTAGCCTGTAGTTTTCTATCCAGGTTTTATAATCTGAGGGCCATGGATGCCTAGAAGGGCCATTTATGGGCTTCAGAAGGCCAAGGACACCCTGAAGTGTCATACCAAATTTTATGAATATGTGACTATGGGTATTTTCTTGGGGAAAACCACTATTTTCATAGTATACTCAAAGGGATCCATAAGTCCCCAGAGGTTAAGAATCAATGTCCTATACAGAGTGCTTTAGGTTATTGCCTTTGTCCTTCTTATTTATATTGTGTTTTTAGTTTCTGTATTATTAAAACTTGGGTGCTAATTTCCCACCCAATCTTCAAAGATAGTAACTTTAACATTTTTGCTGCCTATTTCGTGAAATCATTGTTTTCCAAAAAGACTGTTTCTTAAGCTGTTTTTACTTGTTTAATAATAAATTATTAAAAATAAATAAATAATAAAAGTAACAATTTTATAATTATAAGCTCCATCTATTCTATTGATTAACCTTTATCCAGCAGAAGTGCTCTGGACTGGATTTGCCGGAGTGGTCACAAACTCCTTATTTCTCTCTCCACAATTTATGGTGGATGTAGGGAAGAAGAGTTAAATGTAAAAGTAAGAGAACAGGAACCATGAGTTTCATCATGTCATTTCATCATGTCACTTCCTCTCATCAAAACTAAAATGAACTCAAATGAAAGGATCTTCCTAATGAACTAAATAAAGTCCAAAACATCTGGAATTCAAAGCCGTTCACATTTTTCCTCACGACTGATCCCAATGCTCTTTCTTTTGCCTCTAAGACCTTCATGTCCCATCCTGACCTGTTGGAATCATGCTCTACCTCCAAGACCTAGCTAAATTTTCCAAGCACTCTTCTGGATTTTTCCAAAGGGAATTTTGTTTTCCTTTCTCAGAATACATATCAAGATACCACTACTTTTTATGTTGGGCTGTCCTATGTCCTAATTATTTGTGTTCATTTCTCTGAAGACAGAAACTGGGTCTCACCCTTCTCGAAGTTTCTCACAGCACATACAACATTGGTTTGCACATAGTGATTGCTCAGCAAGATTATATTGGGTAGATAAATCCACTTTACTGCCCTCCACACTTCTGCCTTTATAGTAGTGGTTCTTAAACAGGGGTGATTATGCTCCCAGGGGACTGGTGGCAATGTCTGGAGATATTTTTGGTTGTCTCAGCTGGGGAAAGTGCTATTGTATCTAGTGATTTTAGTAGGTTTTAGTGCCGCTAACCACCCCACAGGGCACAAGACATTCCCCGAAAATAAGAGTTATCTGGTCCAAAATGTCAATAGTGCCAAGGTGGAGAAACTCTGTGTCATGGGTGTGAATGTCTTACTGTGCTCTTGTCTTGTGTAGTTCAGGAGGGAGGCTCTGTATAATTTCTGTCTTCTAATTGGGAAGTTGGAGGAAGGGGTGCATTAGGGAATGAGCCTGGTAGTTACTGCCAAGGCTAGAGGAAAACATGAGTCTGGAGTGTCCTTAGAGTTGAAAGCCAGGAAAGTGAGTCCAAACATAATTTTTGTTTTAGTGAGGTGAAAAATTAAGATAAATAACTAAAATAAAGGGGCTAACAACAACAATAACAACAACAAAAAAACACACACAGAAAATCACAGAGGCTAGATGATGAGATAATTGAATTATGATAATAATCGGCAGTTGAATTTCTTGAATTATCTTTATGCTCTCTTTGCACCAGTTTGTGTGGGCTTCAGTTTCAATGAAATGAATCAGAAAGAGAAAATGTAGTTTCCATTTCATCAAGTGCTTTTGATATTTCCTTTGAGAGTTCTCATGACACCCTTACCCCACCCACCCTCCAGTTACACTTTGAGTGAGCTGGATAACTTAGAAGTCTAAAAGAGTGATGACACCTTCATAGTAGTAGGTTACCAGCCTGAAATTATTTGGCTTTGGAAACTGATAAACTAAGTACATGTGGTAAATCAAATATTTAAATATCTATTATGAACCGATTGCAATTAATTCTTTCCATGATATAGTTCTCAGAAGTTTTCTCACTACCTTACATTACATGAAAAACATACCTCAATAGGTCTTTCCAATTGAAATTGAAAAATCACTTAGAGTTGAACTCTACAAGCATCAAAGTAAGTGTTCTAAATTAGTGTCTTGTCTGAAATTATTTCTTATAAAAGTAACTTAGTCCATTCTACACATTTCTTAATTAGTTTCACGGATTCTTCTGATTGGGAAACATTGGTTAGATTTTTATAGTTCAGTTAAGAATACAGAAATAATTACCGGATGGTCAAGTTGGATGACAAGATTTCCTTTCAACAAAAGTGATTAATTCAAGAGAAAAGTATTTCGTTTGTCTGTATTGCTTAGAAAATTGCCTCCTCTCACCTCACTTTGACTATTGAGGATAGGGAAGAGACTTTCTAAATCTAATTTTTAAAACTCTTAATTCTATTTTTTTCCAATTTTAGAATAATATGTGAATACCATATTACATTTCTAGCCTGCAGTTTTTCTATCTGCAGACTGGCACCAAAATGCTAAAATATATTATTGAAAGGCCACAGAAATCCTTATAACAACTTACTTTTAAGAAAGAAGGCATGAGCTTATAGTTATTTGCAAAGTTCTTTCCAAATAAGAAATGCTTACAAATATTCACGCATCCTGTCTGAGAGGAAAAAAATATAACAGGGAAAATATGTCTTAAAAAGCATGTGTTTTACAGAATTCTCATTACAAAAATGAATGTGCTAACAATATGATAAATGCTGAGGGGTGACTGGGTTGAGGGTGAAGTGAAATGAAATCTCCGTAGCAGAAAAATGCCTGCATTCAGATGAGCATAGGTTACAGTGACGACATTGACTCTAAGTAGTCAAGACTTCTCCTTACAGCATCATGCGTGATTGATGTTCCAGAGGGACCCATACCACTGCGGGCCTCTGGGTTTCACTGCATCAGTATTTAAGGGAAACGCTAAGCCAGCTCCCAACACATTTATCATCTGATATAAAAATCATTGTCATGCTATATTTAACTAAGAAATATATGCTTGAAGTGCAGACTAAAAACAGCAAAACTTTTCAGGTAAATTAGTGGCAAGATTCAGTGCAAACCCAAACTAAAATTAAATGGACTAACAGTTATATTATGATTACTTGCCTTTTTCTTATCTAATTTTCTTTCTTTCTTCCTTCTTTCCTTTTTTCCTTCCTTCCCGTCTATCTCTCTTTTTAACTTTTGCCTTCTTTCTTTCAACTATCTATCTATCTATCTATCTATCTATCTATCTATCTATCTATCTATCTATCTGTCTATCTTCCTTTCTACTTATCTATGTATATGTGTATGCATGGGTGTTTTTGTATTAAAAATTTGGAGAATCTTTTATTTGGAAAGATCTTTACAATTAACTATAGGCTCATGCATATCTTTTTGAAAAGTAAGTGATTATAAATATTTCTATGACCTTTCAATAATGCCTTCTAGTATTTTAGTCCCATTTACAGATTAAAAAACCTGAAGGACAAAAATATTAATGTATATACATATATTTATTCCTATTAAATATATTTATTATATATACTAAATATTAAATACAAACTCAAATACCAATCAACAACAATTTTAGGTACCAAACTACCAGTAAGGGTTTTCTATTAGGGTTGGAAATAATCTGTTTCAGAGGATTAAAACCTGTATTTGTAAGTCCTTATCAAAGTCTTTTATTAAAAGCTACTTGCAGAATAATCAGAGCAAGAAGTCTCTTGTCAGGGATTCCATTCATTCTGCAAACATTTATTGAATTTCTATGAACTTTACTAGGTTTTAGAAGCAAAAAGAAATAAAGTGATATGCAGGTACTTCACATAGGAAGCTTATTTACAGCCCAATGATCTCTTCAATGGAAAAGTAAAGCTATTTCAGAAACAAAGCTTTTCTAAAAACTTATCTTTCTCACAAAATTTTGTGATTTTGGGGGAAGGATGACAAAATCATTCTTTTTTTGTTTTGTTTTGTTTTCAACTACAATGCACAGTACAGACATTTGAGCTTACAATAAATTTGAATGTGTAACTGGCACAAGAGTTATTTAACAAGAAGCAAATTGAGTTCCTTTTCCAGGTCTCAAGCTGAAAATTACCCTTAATAAAGATATATGCTTTTGCTTAGTTTTCTATAGTGCTGCTTTGCAAACAGTCCCATTGCTTGTTGCCAGAGAATGCTGTAGAGAATTCTCCCTTGTTCATAAACTTCATCTGACTGTATGGAAATTAAAATAACCTACGTGGGTTTCATTTATTCAATAGGTATTTACTGATTGCATATTTTATGGAAAGTACTGTTTTAAGATCTTTTGAAAGGTCACGGAGTAAAACAATGGAAATTACAATTTATTAGCAGGTAGTTTAACTATTAATTTAAAGGTAGAATGAGTGACAATGTTAGATTTTTATTGCTTGCATATATATATATATATATATATATATATATATATATATTTATGTATGAATAGGTTTTTCTCCCTCCAGAAAATCTATAGCAATTCCTCACTTAAAGTTTTAGAAAAAGGATAAAATCCATAAACACTACAAGTCAACATATTAAAATAATTTTACTTCTTGTTCTGAATTAGTTGATCTTTAAACATCCATTGTTTTCCTTATTAAAAACTTAATCAATCTGAACATTTACGGATAAATTTATATTGTAGAGCATCTGCTGATGAAATGTAAAAATAAAATCTTAATTATACCCCCCACTAGATCTGCTGTGTTAATTCAAGACAACACATTCAAGTATTTAGACAGATGGTAGTGGAGGCCATATTAGCCTCTGATTTCTCTACAGGGAAGCAAGAGAAAGCAGAGCTCTTAGGATCTGGGCTTGTCTGCCTACTTTCACACTTTGAAATCCTCGACAAATGCTGATTTATTCACAGCCAAATGTTTTCCTATCTGATTAGGCAGTTTTCTACTTCAGTAAGCATGTAATATGGAGGTAGCTGAATTTCCACACTAAGGAGTGAAAAAACAATATTTATAGTTTGGAAATAAAACAATCTGGAGGAATCAGGACTGTTGGGATCATAAAGAGCTTCATAGGGAGTAAATTTTTGATGAATCCATACCATAGGGTTAAAGAGTTAAAAGCTTGGTTTCAAGAAGAATGAGACTAGGCTATGTTTATACAATAAACAAGGGTTTTAAAGAACTGTGTTTGTAATAAATTACCTTGAAGGCTGACTCTTGTCACTTATGATTGTATTATTCCTCGGACAAGAGGTGGACAAGTTAGTATTCTATTTGAATTCATCTCAGCTTACATTTTGAGTAACACTTTTAACTTTTCCTTGGAAAAATGTATGTAAGTAGCTGATGAATGCGTTCCTTCAAAGGGAGGTGGATTCCAAGTGACTTTTTTAAAGCAACACCAATTAAATTGACCTAAGAAAAATGCTAAATATTCATAAGCATAACTATGTAAAACTTCATTCTTGTGTAACATCATTTTACATTTACCAATTTGGTCACTCAGTGAGAAAAGGAACCACATTGTTATTAGTGGTAGTAACATCATGTTAAAAGAAGGTAACTGATAAGCTGAGAGTTTAGGTAGTTCTTACACATACTCCAAATGCTTGACTCATTCTAAGGCTCAGTACATTGTGTCTGCCATGATGATCATATTCCCAATTTCAGTGTCGCTTTTACATTCATTAATCAACAAATGTCAGTGATTACTGACAATGTACCTGGCAGTTTCTAAGCATTAGATATAAATCTGTATTTTAATGTTTACAATCTCATAGGTCAGATCTCCTGTCACTCATTATAAATTTTAGTCTGTTAAATATTTGTAAATACCAATTGCTTAAAGTCAAATATCATAGCATGATTTCTCAATTAGTTGTTTGGAAGCTACAAGTATCTGTTTGTCATAAATTAATTTGCCCTGTTTCTATTTGCATATTTTCCTTCTAAGGACAAACTAAAGGACAACTTCTCCCCTTGTCCCTCAGAATTTATTAAAGATTTATTTGTTTTTTTTTTTTAACTGTACATCATGTCTTAGTCAGTTTGGGATGCTGTAACTAAATACAATAGACTGTGTGGCTTAAACAACAAACATTTATTTCTCACAGTGATAGAAGGTTAGAAGTCCAAGATTAAGGTGCCAGCAAATTCAGCATCTTGTGAAAGCCACCTTCTTTCTGTATCCTCTCCTCTTTGTCTCTTCTTCTATGAGCACTAATCCCATCATGAGGGCTCCACCTTCAAGACTTGATTACCTCCTAAAGGCTCCATCTCCAAATATCATCACTTTGAGGGTTAAGGCTTCACCATATGAATTTTGGAGGAACACAATTCATTCCACAGCACATCCTCTCTGATCCAAATCTTTGCCATGGGTAATTTCTTCTTGTTTCTCCTTCTGCTTCTCTTCAATATGTACACATGTTATAAAGAATCTGGTTAACATGATCAATTCATTCATTCATGAAAAAGATATTTACTGATAATCATCCAACTTCAAGACAATGGGAAAACAAAGAGGTATAAAACATAGTCTTTGTCTTCAAGAAGTTTACTGTCAGCTCCTGCATTCATTGTGCTCAAACTTCATCACAACAATGTTCAGTCTAATCTCTTGGGAAGCTTGCTCAAAATGCAGTTTCCTACTCTTGCTCTCCAGAGATTTAGATTCTGTGGTTCTCAGAACAGGACCATGATTCTGTATCTTGAATAAGCACAAATAATTCTGATGCATGCGGGTGACCGGCAACAGTTACACTGGCTTCTATTAGCTCTGTCTCTGTGTACCAGTTCCAATATGCAGGGTTTGTTTTGTTTTGGTTGTTTTTTTGCTTTTTCATAATTGCTATTGGTTGAAAGCGTATTATTTTCCAGACTATATACTTAACACATGTTATTTCATTAATCCTAATAACACTCTTATGGGGTAGGTATGACTACTTTCAGTTAACAGATTTGGAAGCAATGTCAGAGAGTTTAAATAACTTTACTAAATGTCCACACGCATTCATTCAACAAACATGTCTTGAGCTCTTATTAAGTAGGTACCTTTTATATTCTGGGAACACACTAGTGAAGAAGGTGTACAAACCTCTAATAGAGGATAGGCTTCTCTTTGATTATAAAACCTTATGCCATTATGTTTTACTACTCCCTTGTTCCTGAAATGTCTTTCTCTTCAATTCTGGTTATAGATTCCATCTTATTTCTCGTGTCTGAAGGCCTCCAATTCCAATCTTTTCACAACAGATATTTGAATATGGTGATCTATGAATTTTTAAACAGTTTATTGATAATCTTCAGGAAACTCAGTAAAATTCCTGATATTTTGTCAAGTTTTTTCCTTTGGCAAAGAGTCACCAGAATCCAACAGTTCCTGGAAGGAGGCTGTGATCCTCAAAATGTTAGTAATAAAGGGTGCCAACCCAGGTCAGAAAACTGGAATCGCTCTTTGGCCCAGAGTAGCTGCTTGAGAAATATTTTTTGAACATATGAACTTCAAAGAGATTTATATATCTAATACATATGGAAAAGCACTACTAATTTATACATGAATAAGCAGGGTGGGGGTGAATTATTTTAAAAGGTAACTGTAGAACAGAAGATTTCTTCTAGAGAGAACATGTATAGGCTACTAGAGAGATCAAGGAGTTGAAGGTGACACCAAGATTTGATCTTGACATTGTCTTCAAGTAGCAATGGAAACAAAGAAGAACAGCTGATTTGAGGTGAGAAGAGCTGAAATGGAATATGTTTTGGAAATGTCGACTCAAGAGTGGTGTCAAGGGATTCCCCGGTGGCGCAGTGGTTGAGAATCTGCCTGCCAATGCAGGGGACACGGGTTCAAGCCCTGGTCTGGGAAGATCCCACATGCCGCGGAGCAACTAGGCCCGTGAGCCACAACTACTGAGCCTGCGCGTCTGGAGCCTGTGCTCCGCAACAAGAGAGGCCGCGATAGTGAGAGGCCCGCGCATCGCAATGAAGAGTGGCCCCCGCTTGCCGCAACTAGAGAAAGCCCTCGCACAGAAACGAAAACCCAACACAGCCAAAAATAAAAAAAAATAATAAATAAATAATAAAATAAAAAAAAAATAAATTTAAAAGAGTGGTGTCAAATATCCCTATGAATATGTTAAGTCAAACATTCAAAAGATCGATCTTAAATCCATAAGAAAATTCGTATTAGAGGTATAGACTAAATATGCAATTACTTGAAGACAACCTAAAAATGGTGAAGTAAATTAAATTCTAAGAAGGAAGAATACTGAGAGAAGAAAAGAGAATTGGAACCGGAAATTCAGGAAGAAGTAAAACAGAGTAAGGGAGTAAGGAGAGCACAAGTGCTGAGAAATGTCTCAACTTATTTCAAGAACAAAAGGTTTATGATATTAGGTACTATTGGAATAAGCACTGGAGAGAAAAAAAGTATGAAATTTGATTTTTGTTAAAATAAGTATCTTTCAAAAGCATATATTTTGAAATAGAACTTACTCATTCCCCCAAGTTCCAAAAGATATGTAATCATCACCCTCAAAAATTTACACTCTATTAGGGGAGATCCGGCATAAGTATATTCTAGATATAAATACAAGTATGTACACACATATGTTTACTAATATCTAACACTAATAATTATTATCAACAAGTTACAGTTAATTGTCTATTTAAATACTGTTGTTTGTTTTTATTAAAGTTTGAATATATTTATATAATATATGTACACATACACGTAAATAGATGCTCACATAATAGATGAGGGACACTTTCTGCTATCAAGGAACTCAGAGAATAATGGGAGAAGCAGAGTTAAGCAATAAATACAATACAGTGGTGTAAGGATTAAACTTCACCATTATTAACTGGATGCTTCCTATGTGCAACAACTGATATGTTATCTCATTTATGCCCTCCCAACAGAGCCCATGCTTTTTATCATTAACTGCCAATATGGAAATAGGACACAGGGGTAGTGTCAGGAAAAGTGCACTCAACTTTAACTAAGAGGTGAAAAAGTGACATTCCAGAGGAAGTGGTAATTGAGTTGCATCGTGGGGAATGTCTGGAAAAAAGGCATCACAGAGAGAGCCTATGCAAATACAGAGGAAAAAAATGTGTTGGGCATGCTTAGGGAGCAAAAAGCAGTGCGGTTTAGCTGGACCGGCTAACTAATGGAATGAGACTGGAGAGTAAGCAGGGTCATATTCTAAGGCTGCTGAAATCTATGTATTTATTTAAGGTGTTTGATTCTATCTTGGAGGCAATAGAGAGCCATTTAAAAACTTCTGTTGTTGATGTTTGTTTCATGTTGGGTGTGCCCTGATACTGCTTGGGTTCTAAAATGATCATCCAGTTGTATGCAAATATATAGGAGAGGAAAGAGTCTGCAGGAATAGAAAAAAAAGGAATTTTGTAGTAACCATCTATGTAACAGATGATAAGAGCATAAATTAAGGCGAGGCAGTAGAAACAAAAAGGGGAAGAGGCATGAAAGAGCTGTTTAGGAGGAAAACACAACAAGTGTACAATGAATACCTTAAGAGAGTGAAAGGGTGTGCTAGTAACAATTATGCCAGAAATAAAAAAGGTATATATTGGCGCTGCATCAGGCAAACTGAGACATTACCAAGAGATGTGAAATAAATGATACAGGATTTCAAAGGAGGAAAGGAGAGAGAATTGTTTACCAGGTTTTGAATCACACATCTACTACTAACTAGCTGCAACAACATTAAACAAGTTCATCTCTATATAGTTCAATTTCCTCATTTTAAATGGGGACAATAGGGTTGCATTAGTAGATACATTGTATAATCAAATAAGTACATCTTGTGAAATACTTAGCATAGTGACTGACACATGGTCTGAGCTACACAGGTGTTTGCTCTTAATAAAGGAAACACTTTATGGAGAAGAGGGAACTGAGTTGGGCCTTGCAAAATGTATAGAATAGCAACATGTAGAAAATATGAAAAGGAGAGGCACTGCAATGATCATATATCAGATGTATTTGGGAAATGGAAATGGTCTAGTTTGACTGAATTGCACCAAATGGAAAGTAATGGGATATATATCAGGAGATTTATTTGAAAGGCAGTGCGTGAGAAACATGAAATGCAAGAAATTTAGACTTAACTCAGCAAGCCATGGAACATCACCAAAGAATTTTCAGCAGGAGCAGCCTCTGAGAATAGATTAAATTTTAAGAGGGACAAGTAGATGTGTGTGAAGGTCACACAGCAGTTTGGTATAGGTAATATTACAACTGAGTTCTGTCTCAAGTAACCAATAGACATGATCTTTTCACTGTACCATATTGATTCTTTATGAACCCTGTGGCATTCTGCCATGGTATACTGAGGTGTAATCAAATAAAAATTTTGTTTGAAGAAGTACGATGTGTGAGTAATGGCAAAAAATTAGCTCTGAGCCAGCTATGTTACCGTATATAAACTGTAGAATCTCAATATTCTTAGCTTTAAAAGGGATGGTGTTTGCTCACAGAGTTAGTGAATATACAAATTTCAGTTTTCTAAAATTGTCTGTTGAATTTCTGGTATGGTTTCCTGCTGCATGTACTTCTATATGTTGTCCCCTTAAAATAAAGCTCCATTAACTGAAGTTATTTGAACTTACATTCATTCTTTACAACCTGTAAAAGTTTAAATGGTCTTTAGTGACTCAAATTATTTTATGGGAATTAAATGAAAAATTTTTGCTTGGCACATACTCAGTGCTTAATACATAGGAGCTATTTTATTATAACATTAGGATCAGAAATGACCCATCTATAGGGAAGTGTATAGTGTAGTGGATGAGAACAAGGAATCTGGATACTGACTACGGGATACAAAGCCCAGCTTTGACATTTACCAATCAAGTGACCCAGAAAAAGTTACTTAGTATATTTAATTGGAGGAAATAGTATTCGTATGTCATAGAGTTGTTCTGAAGATTTAATGAGATAATATTTGTTAAGATGCTTAAAATTTAATATTTTCAAACATTTTTATAATGCAATAAAATAAGGTAAATTTAATTTTAAAATAAATAATAAATCTAATAATTTAATAAAATGCTGAAAAACTGAGTGCTGGCTAAGTATACGATATACAAAATGAAATAAGTAAATAGACAAACAGAAACGTCATTTAATCATATTTTCCTTGGGATATCTCAGCCAATAACAACTATTAGTAACTGAGAATTATTGGCTTGGGATGACAGTAACTGTTTATTCTCCTAAACTTGTCTTTTTTTTATATCTTTCAAGCTCAGATAGTTTTCCTTCTTCCAGAATATTGCATCTCATTATTCCAGTCTTTAACCCAATTTTGGTTTTTGTTATTACATGCAAGAGTAGGAATGTAATAGGCTAGGCACTCAGTGAATGTCTGTGGGATATAATAATTAAAATATTTAACAAGATATACTGAACTTGGCAAATTTAATAATTTTGTATATTGATTAGTTGCTAAATCACACAAAAAAAGATATTAAAAAACCTGAACAATGCACTTCATGATCACAATCTGAAACTCTTATAGTTAAGAATGAATTTTTTTTCCTAAAGTAAATTTGTGCATTAATTAATTATCCAAGATTAAAATCCAACTGCATGGGACTTCCCTGGTGGTGCAGGAGTTAAGAATCCGCCTGCCAATGCAGGGTACACAGGTTCAATCCCTGGTCCAGGAAGATTCCACATGCCGCAGAGCAGCTAAGCCTGTGCACCACAACTACTGAGCCTGTGCACCCTAGAGCCCGCATGCCGCAACTACTGAGCCCATGTGCTGTAACTACTGAAGCCCGCGCACCTAGAGCCCGTGCTCCACAACAAGAGAAGCCACCACAATGAGAAGCCCATCCACTGCAACGAATAGTAGCCCCTGCTTGCCACAACTAGAGAAAGCCCGTGTACAGCAACAAAGACCCAACACAGCCAAAAATTAAAAATAAATAAATAAATAATTTTAAAAAAACAAAAAAATCCAACTGCATTTATTCTTATTAGTAATTCATACTAAACAAAGTATGTATTATATTAAAATTATGTCATAAAATATACACAAATAATTATAATGATGGCTAGGAATGAATAGTAAGTGACATACAATAAAACAGGTATCTAGAGTGCAGAAATAGTAACAACAACAATAATAGCACTGAAAACATTTTTTAGTACTTTTTATGTGCCAACTATTCTAATCAACAGATTGTAACATGAACTCTTTTATAATCCTCACAACAATGCTATGTAGTGTTACTATTTTTATTTTACATATGAGGAAACTGAGGCATAGAAAGGTAAAGAGTCCAAAGTTGCAGTGATGATTCACAACAGCCAAAACATGGAAACAACCTAAATGTCCATCAACAGATGAATGGATAAAGAAGAAGTGGTACATATATACAACGGAATACTACTCAGCCATAAAAAAGAATGAAATAATGCCATTTGCAGCAACATGGATGGACCTAGAGATGATCATACTAAGTGAAGTAAGTCAGAAAGAGAAAGACATCGACAGTGTTTATTATATTTGAGGTCAATGATGCACAAAATGCTATCTCCTTGATACTATAAAAAGCTGTTACTCAATTGTAGTTGTTGTGCCTCTCCCTCACTCCCCTCAATTCATATGTTGAAGTCCTGGGCCCCAGTACATCAAAATATGAACTTATTTGGGTATAGTGTCTTTATCAAGTTAAAATGAGGTTATCAGGGTGGGCCCTAATCCAATGACTGGTTGGTTCCTTGTAAAAGGGGCAAAGTTGGAAACAGACTTGCACTCAGGGAGAAGACCATGTGAACATGAAGACAGCCACGTACAAGCCAAGGAGAGTAGCGGGGAAGAGACCCTTCTCTCACAGCTCTCAGAAGCAATCAACTATGCCAATATTTCAATTCTGAATTTCTAGCCTCTAGAACTGTGAGGTAATAAATTTCTATTGTTTAAGCTAAAAAAAAAAAAAAAAAAAAAAAAGAAAGAGAAAGACAAATACCATACGATATCATTTACATGTGGAATCTAAAATATGACATAAACGAACTTATCTATGAAATAGAAACAGACTCACAGGCATAGAGAACAGATCTGTGGTTGCCAAGGTGGAGGCAGGGTGGGGGAGGGATGGACTGCGAGTTTGGGATTAGCAGATGCAAGGATGGATAAATGGATACATTTGGATACATAGGATGGATAAACAACAAGGTCCTACTGTGTAGCACAGGGAACTATATTCAATATCCTGTGATCAACCAAAATGGAAAAGAATATGAAAAAGAATATATATATGTATAACTGAATCACTTTGCTGTACAGCAGAAATTAACACAACATTGTAAATCAACTATACTTTAATTAAAAATAAACACACACAAAGTTGCAGTGATCGTAATAAATGAAGTCAGGATTTGAATTCAGGTAATTTAATCTCTAAGACCCCAAAAGGAAAACACAGTTTACAGTATGCAAATGGTATTTCTTACTTTTATCGTGTTTCAAAAAAAGCATTTGAGATGAATAATTGTGTGTTTACAATACTCATATTTAATTTTAAATAATTAGAGTACGTGAAATACTCAAGAATGTCTTCCCAGATGTCACTTTTCTTTATGCAAAATGAATATAAATTTGTTAATGAAAAAGACCTGTTGACTAGCTTAATAATTCCAATACATTTCCCACCTACACAAGGGGCAAAACAACAGCTACAGAAACTTGAGATAAACACATTTCTCTGCAATTATGACTTAAAATTTATGTCACAAATATTACATATTTCATTCTTTCTCAATGGTTTATTAAAAAGATAGAATAAAATAGATAGAGCTAGGTAAAAGAAAGCTAAATTTTTACACATGACTGGGTCTTGAGTAGACCTGATGAGATTTTGAAGAATAGATAAATACTGCCAAACTTCCATGAGAAGCATAATGTTGGATGCAAAAGGGCAATAAGCAAAATACTTTATTAGTTATATCATCAAGAATTCAGCTGTCCTAAATCTCTGCTCATGCTGCTACCACTCTATTGTTTTTGCTGCTATCGTGTTACATTTTCTTATTCTTCTCTATGTGTCCTGCCTTCTGCAAACTTCTGGCTTCTATAGTCTCACTAGCTATACTGCTTCGAAACACCACTGTATGTTTCTCATGCTTTCTAACTGTGCACATTACACTCTGCAGTTCTCCTGTATGCTAATTTCTACTGACCCTCACTGTACAGGTCTATCATGAATATATCCACAGAGAAAAGATCTGATTGGGGCAGCTGCATGATTTTATGGTGTTGCTGATGAGAAGAATTTGTTTTCTTCATAGCTTGTCAACTAGATCACTGATGGCAAGTGATGGCAAAACAGTGATGTTTGTTCTTGGTGGATATAGTCTGCACAGTAGGATTCTACTAGAATGGCCACACTAAGTCATGTCCTGATTGCAAGGAAAAGGGGAGCTGGAGGTGGTAGAGCTTGAAGAGAAAGTGCTGGTCCCTCTGGGTTAGAAGTCAAAGATCAAATTTTGAGACTGCAAGAGTGACTGCAAATTGAAAGGAGAAATCCTGTGGCACCACAAGGGGAGGAGCCACATCATCAGCTCACAAGCTGCCCTCAAACCTGAATCTTGAATTAAGAGTCTTGGCTGACTCTTATGTTATTCACGCATGGGACAAGACATTAAGGAACGTGCTGAAAAGTTACGAGGGTAATGAGCAGGAATTTCAACTGCTACCTGGCACTGGCAAGAGAAGATTGAGAATTCATATTCTACCAAGTTAAAGGGGCTCTGTAAACACCTTATGCATTTCATTAACAAACAAACAAAAGGAGGCTACATGCTCTTTGGCAGGGCTAATGGCGGACTCCAGGAGGGCTCTTGCCAAGGATTACTTCCCAGAACTTCTGCTGCCAGTGTCCTTGTCCCTGTGGTGAGCCACAGCCACCCCCCGCCTCTGCAGCAGATCCTCCAACACTAGCAGCCATGTGGCTGACAGGGTCCTGGTGCTCCGGCCTCGTGTCAGGCCTGAGCCTCTGAGGTGGGAGAGCCAAGTTCAGTACACTGGACCACCAGAGACCTCCCAGCCCCACATAATATCAATAGGTGAGAGCTCTCCCAGAGATCTCCATCTCAATGCTAAGACCCAGCTCCACCCAACGGCCAGCAAGTTCCAGTGCTGGAAGCCCCATGCCAATCAACTAGCAAGACAGGAACACAACCCCACCCATTAGCTGCCTAAAATCATACTAAGTTCACAAACACCCCAAAACACACCACTGGACGCAGCCCTGCCCACCAGAAAGACAAGATCCAGCCCCACACACCAGAACACAGGCACCAGTCCCCTCCACCAGGAAGCCTACACAACCCACTGAACCAACTTAATACACTGGGGGCAGACACCAAAAGCAACAGAACTATGAACCTGCAGCCTGTGAAAAGGAGACCCCAAACACAGTAAGTTAAACAAAATGAGAAGACAGAGAAATACACAGCAGATGAAGGAGCAAGGTAAAAACCCACCAGATCAAACAAATGAAGAGGAAATAGGCAGTCTACCTGGAAAAGAATTCAGAGTAATGATAGTAAAGATGATCCAAAATCTTGGAAATAGAATGGAGAAAATACAAGAAACATTTAACAAGGAACTAGAAGAACTAAAGAGCAAACAGACAATGATGCACAACAAAATAAATGAAATTTAAAATTCTCTAGAAGGAATCAATAGCAGAATAAATGAGGCAGAAGAACAGATAAGTGACCTGGAAGATAAAATATTGGAAATAACTACCGCAGAGCAGAATAAAGAAAATAGAATGAAAAGAATTGAGGACAGTCTAAGAGACCTCTGGAACAACATTAAATGCACCAACATTCGAATTATACAGGAGAAGAGAAAAAGAAAGGGTCTGAGAAAATATTTGAGGAGATTATAGTTGAAAACTTCCCTAACATGGGAAAGGAAATAGTCGATCAAGTCCAGGAAACACAGAGAGTCCCATACAGGATAAACCCAAGGAGAAACACGTCAAGACACATATTAATCAAACTTTCAAAAATTAAATACAAAGAAAAAATATTAAAAGCAGCAAGGGGAAAGCAACAAAAAACATACAAGGGAATCCCCACAAAGTTAACAGCTGATCTTTCAGCAGCAATTCTGCAAGCCAGAAGGGTGTGGCAGGACATATTTAAACTGAAGAAAGGGAAAAACCTACAACCAAGATTACCCTACCCAGCAAGGATCTCATTCAGCTTCGATGGAGAAAGTGAAACTTTTACAGACAAGCAAAAGTTAAGAGAATTCAGCACCACCAAACCAGCTTTACAACAAATACTAAAGGAAACACAAGGAAACACTAGGCAGGAAACACAAGGAAAGGAAAAGACCTGCAAAAACAAACCGAAAAGAATTAAGAAAATGATAATAGGAACATACAAATTGATAATTACCTTAAATGTGAATGGATTAAATGCTCCAACCAAAAAACATAGACTGGCTGAATGGATAGAGATACAAGACCCATATATATGCTGTCTACAAGAGACCCCCTTCAGATCTAGGGACACATACAGACTGAAAGTGAGGGGATGGAAAAAGATATTCCATGCAAATGGAAATCAAAAAAAAGCTGGAGTAGCAATTCTCATATCAGACAAAATAGACTTTAAAATGAAGACTATTACAAGAGACAGATATTACATAATGATCAAGGGATCAATCTAAGAAGATATAACAATTGTATATATTTATGCACCCAACATAGGAGCAACTCAATACATAAGGAAAATGTTAACGGCCATAAAAGGGGAAATCAACAGTAACACAGTAGTAGTAGGAGACTTTAACACCCCACGTTCACCAATGGACAGATCATTCAAAATGAAAATAAATGAGGAAACACAAGCTTTAAATGACAAATTAAACAAGATGCACTTAATTGATATTTATAGGACATTCCATCCAAAAACAACAGAATACACTTTCTTCTCAAATGCACATGGAACATTCTCCAGGCTAAATCATACCTTGGGTCACAAATAGACCCTGGTAAATTTAAGAAAATTGAAATCTTATAAAGTATCTTTTCCAACCACAACTTTTGAGACAAGGTATCAATTACATGAAAAAAACTAAAAAATATAAACACATGGAGGCTAAACAATACGTTACTAAATAAACAAGAGATCACTGAAGAAATCAAAGAGGAAATCAAAAATACCTAGAAACAAATGACAGTGAAAACATGACGACCCAAAGCCTATAGGATGCAGCAACAGCAGTTATAAGAGGGAAGTTTATTACAATCCTGTCTCAAGAAACAAGAAAAATCTCAGATAAACAACCTAACCTTACATCTAAAGCAGTTAGAGAAAGATGAACAAAAAACCCACAAAGTTAGCAGAGGGAAAGAAATCATAAGATCAGATCAGAAATAAATGAAACAGAAATGAAGGAAACAATGGCAAAGATCAATAAAACTGAAATCTGGTTCTTTGAAAAGATAAAAATATTGATAAACCATTAGCTAGAGTCATCAAGAAAAAAGGGAAAAGACTCAAATCAAAAGAATTAGAAATGGAAAAGAAGTAACAACTGACACTGCAGAAATACAAAGGATCATGAGACATTACTACAAGCAACTATATGTCAATAAAATGGACAACCTGGAAGAAATGGACAAATTCTTAGAAAAGCACAACCTTCCGAGACTGAACCAGGAAGAAATAGAAAATATAAACAGACCAATCACAAGCACTGACATTGAGACTGTGATTAAAAATCTTCCAACAAACAAAAGCCCGGGACCAGGTGGCTTCACAGGCGAATTCTATCAAACATTTAGAGAAGAGCTAACACCTATCCTTCTCAAACTCTTCCAAAATATAGCAGAGGGAGGAAAACGCCCAAACTCATTCTACGAGGCCACCATCACCCTGATACCAAAACCAGACAAAGATGTTATAAAAAAAGAAAACTACAGGCCAATATCACTGATGAACATCGATGCAGAAATCCTCAACAAAATACTAGAAAACAGAATCCAACAGAACATTAAAAGGATCATATACCATGATCTTGTGGGGTTTATCCCACGAATGCAAGGATTCTTCAATATACGCATATATCAATCAATGTGATACACCATATTAACAAACTGAAGGATAAAAACCATATGATAATCTCAGTAGATGCAGAAAAAGCTTTCAACAAAATTCAACATGCATTTATGATAAAAACTCTCCAAAAAGCAGACATAGAGGAAACCTACCTCAACATAATAAAGGCCATATGTGACAAACCCACAGCCAACATCATTCTCAATGGTGAAAAACTGAAACTATTTCCTCTAAGATCAGGAACAAGACAAGGTTGCCCACTCTCACCACTATTATTCAACATAGTTTTGGAAGTTTTAGCCACAGCAATCAGAGAAGAAAAAGAAATAAAAGGAATCCAAATCAGAAAAGAAAAAGTAAAACTGTCACTGTTTGCAGATGACATGATACTATACATAGAGAATCCTAAAGATGCTACCAGAGAACTACTAGAGCTAATCAATGAATTTGGTAAACCTGCAGGATACAAAATTAATGCAGAGAAATCTCCTGCATTCCTATACACTAATGATGAACAATCTGAAAGAGACATTAAGGAAACACTCCCATTTACCAATGCAACAAAAAGAATAAAATACCTAGGAATAAACCTACCTAAGGAGACAAAAGACCTGTATGCAGAAAACTATAAGACACTGATGAAAGAAATTAAAGCTGATACAAACAGATGGAGAGATATACCATGTTCTTGGATTGGAAGAATCAACATTGTGAAAATGACTCTATTACCCAAAACAATCTACAGATTCAATGCAATCCCTATCAAACTACCACTGGCATTTTTCACAGAACTAAAACAAAATGTTTCACAATTTGTATGGAAACACAAAAGACCCCAAATAGCCAAAGCAATCGTTGAGAAAGAAAAATGGAGCTGGAAGAATCAGGCTCCCGAACTTCAGACTACTACAAAGCTACAGTAATCAAGACAGTATGGTACTGGCACAAAAACAGAAATATAGATCTATGGAAAAGGATAGAAAGCCCAGAGATAAACCCACACACATATGGTCACCCTGTCTTTTAAAAGGAGGCAAAAATATACAATGGAGAAAAGACAGCCTCTTCAATAAGTGGTGCTGGGAAAACTGGACAGCTACATGTAAAAGAATGAAATGAGAACACTCCCTAACACCGTATACAAAAATAAACTCAAACTGGATTAAAGACCTAAATGTAAAGCCAGACACTATAAAACTCTTACAGGAAAAAATAGGCAGAACACTCTATGACATAAATCACAGTAAGACCCTTTTAGACCTGCCTCCTAGAGCAATGGAAATAAAAACAAAAATAAACAAATGGGACCTAATGAAACTTAAAAGCTTTTGCACAGTCAAGGAAACCATAAACAAGATGAAAAGACAACCCTCAGAATGGGAGAAAATATTTGTAAACAAAGCAACAGACAAAGGATTAATCTCCAAAATATACAAGCAGCTCATGCAGCTGAATATCAAAAAAACAAACAACCCAATCCATAAATGGGCAGAAGATATAAATAGACATTTCTCCAAAGAAGATATTCAGATTGCCAACAAAGACGTGAAAGGATGCTCAACATCACTAATCATTACAGAAATGTAAATCAAAACTACAGTGAGGTATCACCTCACACCGGTCAGAATGGCCATCATCAAAAAATCTACAAACAGTAAGTGCTGGAGAGGGTGTCGAGAAAAGGGAATCCTCTTGCACAGTTGGAGGGAATGTAAATTGATACAGCCACTATGGAGAACAATATGGAGGTTCCTTAAAAAACTAAAAATAGAACTACCATATGACCCAGCAATCCCACTACTGGGCATATACCCTGAGAAAACCATAATTCAAAAAGAGACATGTTCCACAATGTTCATTGCAGCACTATTTACAATAGCCAGGACATGGAAGCAACCTAAACGTCCATCGACAGATGAATGGATAAAGAAGATGTGGCACATATATACAATGGAATATTACTCAGCCATAAAAAGAAATGAAACTGAACTATTTGCAGTGAGGTGGATGGACCTAGAGTCTGCCATACAGAGTAAAGTAAGTCAGAAAGAGAAAAACAAATACTGTATGCCAACACATATATATGGAATCTAAAAAAAAACAATGGTTCTGATGAACATAGGGGCAGGACAGGAATAAAGACACAGAAGTAGAGAATGGACTTGAGGACATGGGGAGGGAGAAGGGTAAGCTGGGACGAAGTTGGAGAGTAGCATTGATATATATACACTACCAAATGTAAAATAGATAGCTAGTGGGAAGCAGCTGCATAGCACAGGGAGATCAGCTCAGTGCTTTGTGACCACCTAGAGGGGTGGGATAGGGAGGGTGGGAGAGAGATGCAAGAGGGAGGGGATATATGTATACATATAGCTGATTCACTTTAATACCAAGTAATACCAAGTTATACAGCAGAAACTAACCCAACAGGTAAAGCAATTATACTCCAATAAAGATGTTAAAAAAGAAAAGAAAAAGAAAAATGAAGGGTGATAATAAAAAAAAGGGCTTCCCTTGTGGTGCAGTGGTTAAGAATCTGCCTGCCAATGCAGGGGACACGGGTTTGATCCCTGGCCCGGGAAGATCCCACATGCGGTGGAGCAACTAAGCCCGTGCACCACAACTACTGAGCCTGCACTCTAGCGTCCGTGAGCCACAACTACTGAGCCCACGTGCCACAACTACTGAAGCTCCCGTGCCTAGAGCCTGCGATCTGCAACAAGAGAAGTCACGACAATGAGAAGCCCGCACACTGCAACGAAGAATAGCCCATTCGCCGCAACTAGAGAAAGCCCACGCACAGCAACGAAGATCCAACACAGCCAAAAATGAAAACAAATAAATTAATTAATTAAAGAAAAAAACCCTAAAAAATAAAACAAAAACAAAAACAAAAAAAGACAGGCCTTGTCTTAATATTAAAGACCACCAAAGATAAGGTATATGCCCCAGGACTAAAGACAGTACTAAAAGACAGATGTCCTGTCAAAGTGTACATCAAAGCCTCCAAAAACACAAGACAGTTAGCTAATTATTCTGCTGTCTCCTACAATAAAAAATAAATAAATGGTCAGAGAAACAGAAAAGAATCTAGAGTCCCTACAACAAGTTTTCCATAAAGATTGGCTAGTAATAATTTACTAAATATACAAAGAAGACAAAAAAAGTGATCCATATTGAGGAAAAGAAAAAGCCAATTGAAGTGCAAACGACTTGCGCATGACTCAGATGTTGGAATTAGCAAACCAGAATTTAAACGTAATTATTATAATTAAGACTTAAAGGAAAAGATAGTCATAATGGGTGACAATTTCAACAGAGAAATAAAAATTCTAAAACTTAAAGCATAATATCTGATGTGAGAAATCCACCTAGTGGGCTTAAAAGCAGATTGGTAAGAGCAAGTAAAATGGTAAACGAACCTGAAGACAAATTAATCGAAATTATCCAATCTAAATAAGAAAAAAAAGTGAAATTCAAAAAATTATGGAGCATTATTGATCTGTGAGTCAACATCAAGTAGTCTAATAAACATGTATTTAGAGTCCCAAGAGAGGAAAGAGAGAAAGGTATAGATATAATCTTTAAGGAAATAATGGCCAGAATTTTCTTCCAAAATTTGATTTAAAATACACCGTCTGTGAACTCTAACCAGTAAAGCAAGAAAAATAAATAAATAACATAAATACAGGAAAGAAAGAAATAAAAGGCCATAAAATCATACATGGGAGACATCCTAGAGAATTTTAAATTAGTTTACAACTTGTACAAAAAATTCTTCTTATAAAGATATAGTAATCTATAAAGTGAGGGATTTGTATAAAAGGAGACAAATAAATCAATGAAAGAGAAGTCTAAAATTAGATCCAACCACGTATATGGTCAATTTCTTTTCAACGAAGAACCCAAATAACTCAATGGATAGAAGAAAGTCTCCACAACAAATAGTGCTGGAGTAAGAGGATGTGTGCATAGAGATAATGAATTTTGACCCCCACCAAATGCCATTCACAAAAATTTGTTCCAATATTACAGACCCAAAGAGAAAATTAAAGTTCAAAAACTTCCAAAAGAAATCCTAAGGTAATTTATTTGAAAGTTTGTGATAGTCAAATATTTCTTAGAAAAAAATACAACGAAACTAACCATAAAATTTTTAAATGATAAATTAATCTTCAAAATTTAATATTTCTTTTCATGAAAAGTCATCAGAAAGAAAATAAAACAGCATGCTACAAGCTGAGGGAACATATTTAAAATACATATATTTGACATATCTAGAATCTATAAAGAATTTCAACAAATCAATTAGGCAAACAACTTAAGAAAAAATAAGAGTTTGAACAGACAGTTCATTAAAGCAAATGTATCAGTGTCCAATAAATACATGTAATACTGTTCAACATCGTTAGTTATTAGGGAAATATTACCACCAAAAGATAGCTCTTAACCCACATTAGACTGGGTAAAATCAATGTTAACATTTCATTGTAATCCTATCTCCCAGCCATCCCAAATATCCCTCCCCTGGGAAAACACTTGGTTACCCACGTGTATTTCTAGAGTCATTTTAGGCATATGTGAACATATAAAACATAGAGCTGTTTTCTTTTTTAACATATAAATATTAGTATACACTATACCCTGTTATGTAACTTGATTTATTTGGAGATCCGTCCATATTAGTACATAAAGAGATCACTCATGTTTGTAACTGAAAATAATGTTCCATGTAGAAGCTTCAGTTTAACACTATAAAAATCATCGAATCATGTGGTTCAAATCTTCAATACCAAGTAATTATTTTTATATTTCTTTGCTCAAGCATCATCTGATATGTATATGAACAATATGATAGCAAATTTAAGTTAAATCAAAGGTAGCAGATAAAGTTACTACCGTTACTGTATTATCTAAATCAGCTAACACCCAAATATCATCTAATATCTTAAAAAATAATTCCAATATTCCATAGTTACTAAGTTTAAAACATGTATTAAATAAATATTTTTCTAATTACATTTAGCAAACTCACAAGAAAACTGTACAATTGACTATGGACTGCAGACACTTTAGATGAATGAACAATAAACAAAAACGTTGTCATAAAAATTAAGCAACAGTGTACAGTTTTAAGCAGAATGTTTTGTAACTTTCAAAAAAAGGAAGAGATAGATGCTATTGTTTCTTCATTGAAGTAATGCAAAACTAATCAGAAAATTTCATTATAAACTCTTTAGTTCGTTATATGACCTACTTTATCTCTCATTTACAATCTTTCAAAAACATGTTTTTAGTTTTTTTTTTTTTGTCCTCTTGTCCTCATCTGATTGAAGTGAATAAACTTTTCTTCACTTTTAGAAAATCGTACTTCCTTTAGGCCAGATTCCCCTCAGAGTGAAAAGTGATTTTATGGATGTCAGCAGAAGTGAAATAACTGTAAGAAATCAAACCTCCATTCAGGTATGATGTACAGGGCTCTTTGGTCAACACTGCCACATCTATGGCTCACATATTGTTTCTGTGAATGGAGACCCAAGTATGATGCCTGAAATTAAACACTGCCAAAGTGGCCTAAAGGGGCTAACATATTTTAGAGTCACAAAGTGGGTATTTTTCTAGGCTGAAGGCCACTGTTTTCAGTTTTTATTTTTTATTTCTTAATCTAATATGTATTAATCTCTAAAAAGCAGGGCAAAAGCATGATAATATTTTTTTTTCTTTTAAAAAGGTTAAGTCTTCTCCTCACTCCAGTTCTTTATATCACTTGCTCCTCTCTCCAGAAGCAGCCACTGCTACAAATCTCTTGGCTCTACTTCCTGAGTGGTTCTGTTATTAGTAAACAAATGGTAGTATGCTGTCTATAATAATTAATGTAATTAAGTACACAGCTGTGAAAATTTTAGAAATGTACTCACAGCTAATGTATAATTTAAAATTCCAAGAATCAAACCTTAATTTCTGAAGGTATGCTCTTACTTCTGTGCTGCTGAACTGTAGTAACTATACCCGTACGGTACTTGCAAAAGTCTAAAGTACAACACAAGTGAGAGGCTCTAATGCATTGCTTTCAAGTTAGAATGAAGCCACATGGAGCTTCTGAGCTTAAAAGAAATGTCTGACCACTGGCTTTCCTCTACTCCCTGTTTACTTCTTAGGATAGAGCTCAAGCCCTGGCTCATGGACTTCTCGGAGGGCCACAGGAAAAGGCGAAAGTTACTTAGGCACCATTATTCTGTATCCAGACTAATACCAGAACCGACACATGGCATGACCTGGAGCAGAGCTGCTATAAAAATGTATTTCTCCTTTAACCCCTCCATGTAAATCATCAGAAAGCTTCCCTCCACTGATTTAAACAAATTTGTCTTTGACCTCTAGAGTCAGAATTGGCCTCAACAACCCTTTCAGATGGTTGTAGTATTGACTGTTTGATGTATGTCAGCTACCATAAAATGCAATACTATTTCATGACAGATCTTCAAATAATGCCAGGTATGTCCAAAGTCATGGTAACAGTCTCTTTATTCCAAGTAAATCAGTAGCATGAAATACTGCAGATTAATGAAATAATGCACTTTGTTGTATCAAGCTTTGGCATCTAACGCAGCTGTGATTTGTGGTAGTGTTCAACCAGTTGCAACACCTGTCAGCATGCTTCCTCTAGAACTTCAAAAGGCTTCCGATAAATACCAAATGCTTGAAAGGGTTCTAATGTGCATAAGTAAGAATTTTTCAGGGTCTGTGATTTTTGGTATTTAACAACCAGATCAGTATAATAGTTCATAAAACAATCAGTTGCTTAATGATCTATCTGCAAACATTCAAGTCCGACAATTTGAAATACCGCAGAAGACCCAAGAAATTATATTTGTTCACTTTTCTGGAAGAAAAAACTTATTGAACACTCTTTAACTAAAACCTAAACTCTAAAACTAGAGAAAGATTTCCAATCAAAAAATATTTAGATAATTTCTTTAAGCATTAAATGTTTTTCAAGGAGTTTTCAAGCAGTTTCCACCAATTGATATATATATGTATATATAAATTAAAATGTATAAACATTATATATCTTATATAATTAAATATTGTTCATTATATAACAATAGATTATATTATACATATAAATTATTATAACTAGTATATATTAAATATATAAACAAAATATTCACAAATATATACATATATATAAATTTATATCTCTAAATTGAAATGAATTTCAATATCTTTATGTTTAATAAACTGTAATACAGGAAGATATTGTATTGAGTACAGTATTAAAACATTTTGGTACTTAACAGTTCAAAAATTATTTTATTTAATTGAGACCAACTGGCCTCATTGCTTCTTATAAACGTTGCAATATATATTCGGTAAAAAGGAATAAAAATGAACACATGTTTCTCCTTAAAGAAGGCAGACAAAGGTTTTTCTTACACAATAAATCAGCTGCTAGTGGATTTCTGGGACATCGCTTTAGGCTATTTAGGTATAAAACTTAAGAAAAAAAATTACCTTTGTGTGGATCCAAAACTGGTAGAGGAGATTGAACTGAAGATGAACAGCATAGACTGAAGGTGGTATGAAGAGGGCCAGTGGAGAGTAGAATATCTGAAAGATTAAAACATTGTAAATTTGCATATAGGATTTCTCAACATACATATACTATTACTAATGATTCAATATTTTGAGTCTATCCTTCAGCAAATATGCCTTGTTTTTAGCAAATATATCTTATTCTGTACATTTTATTGCCATGTTTGACTTTGCAACATTAATTTTTCCACATGATGATAAAGTTATAGACATGTTGGAGCTAAATTCACTGGACTTCTATTTCACATTTAATATTGTCTGGTTAACATAGCATACATTGTATGTTATTTCCTTAATCTTGAAAAGGTTGGGTGTATTTCCTGGAAGTAAAGAGGTTTTTTAATATATACAAAAATAGTCACTTTCTTTAAGTAAAAGAAATGTAGGAGCATGTGCCTTTATACCTTGACAGCTCCTAAACACTGTATTTTTACGGCATTCTGAGTAACAAAATGAAATTATAGTAAAAGACAGTAACTTCATATGAGAAGGGGAAAGAATACATTTTCCCTTTTAAATTTTACTTTATTATTTTGTGGTTGACAATATCTCCTGATTTTTTTCAAAGTTAGTAAAGAAGGAGCTATGATATTGTGCCATTGTGGAAACAAGTTTTGAAGGTCCCTATTTTCTAACAGACGGAAATGCCTCTGCCTTGGGAAAACAACTTATTCGTAAACCACTGGTTAGAATCAACGAATAAGCACAATCTGCTGTGTTCTCCCAATGACTTTGATCCCCAAGAGTGGTTTCATGTTGTAAGAAAACTTTTTATTAAATGAAAAACTAAACAACAAAATAGGAATAAAAAGAATCTGACTTCCACTTTACATTTTGGGTTTTATAAAGTTAATATTTCCAAAATATGAGATATTTTTAAAACATGTTTTCAGAATACTACAATTTTATTTCTGGATTATTTTAAAGCTTTTGTTCTCAATTAGGCCAAATATCATTTCAGCAACGTTTAGTAATGAGGATATATTTGAAATCAGACATTTCCGTAAACTCTTATAGTTTTTGTTTCGAACTTTAAGTCATGAAAAATCTCAGCTGTCATCACAACAGGATCAGTTTCATTATTTATAAATTCATTATTAAGCAGTGGATTAGATCAGTGAACAACAAAAGAACACTGGGCTCTTACTCAAGACATTCCCTTTTAAGCCTTCATTCCACTACAGAACGGCTCTGTAATATTTACAAATTTCTTAAACTTCTCTAGGCTCCAGCTTCCTCAAATGAATGGTGAAGGAGAAGACCATCTGAAATCTAGCCATCTTTCTAGTTCCAAAAAATCTCTAATATTGTGATTTGATTTGAGGATATATTAATATAGTTCTCTTACAATAGGTGAAAAAAATATTTGAAACACATACATGACCAATGATTTAAGTGTTTTAAGTTAAGGAATATTTTGGAAACTTTGAGATGTAAATAAAAATATAGAACAAACTTATCTTGATGCTTAATAAATAGTTCTATCTGGAAAAAGAGTGCATACAAGATGACTATTTATAGTTCATTATAATTTCTCAAAGTGTGAAGAAATAGTCCTTTGAGAAAACAACAGCTATTATGGAAAAGGGTGTTCTATCATTAGATAAACTGTGAAGAGTTGCGTAAGGCAAATGACCTTTCTTTACCATAGAACTTTTCAGAGACTTTATCATGCTAGTACAAACCACAAGCCTGTTAGCCCATAGAACACTTTCTTAAGGAATTTCCCATAAGATTTCCTAAAAACGTATTTGATGAACCATGTTGTTGAATTGGAAGAATCAGTATTCTAATATGACCATATTACCCAAGGCAATATACAGATTCAATGCAATCTTTAACAAATTACGAATGGTATTTTTCACAAAACTGGAACGAAAAGTGTTTTAATTTGTATGGAAGCACAAAAGACCCCAAATAGCCAAAACAAGCTTGAGAAAGAAGAACGGAGCTGGAGGAACCATGCTGCCTGACTTCAGACTATACTACAAAACTACAGTAATCAAAACGGTATGGTACTGGCACAAAACCAAACACATAGATCAATAGAACAGGTTAGAAAGTCCAGAAATAAACCCACACACTTACAGTCAATTAATCTATGACAAAGAAGGCAAGAATATATAATGGAGAAAAGACAGTCTCTTCAATAACTGGTACTGGGAAAACTGGACAGCTACATGTAAAAGAATAAAATTAGAACATTTTCTAACACCATATACAAAAATAATCTTAAAATGGATTAATGACTCAAATGTAAGACTGGATACTATAGAACTCCTAGAGGAAAACATAGGCAGAACACTCTTTGACATAAATCACAGCAATATTTTTTTGAATACATCCCTAGAGTAATGGAAACAAAAGCAAAAATAAACAAATGGGACCTAATTAAACTTAAAAGCTTTTGCAGAGCAAAGGAAACCATAAACAAAAAGACAACATATGGAATGGAAGAAAATATTTGCAAATGATGCTACTGACAAGGGCTTAATTTCAAAAATATACAAACAGCTCATACAGCTCAATACCAAAAAAACAATCCAATCAAAAAATGGGCAGAAACAGACATTTCTCCAAAGAAGACATCCGGATGCCCAACAGGCACCTGAAAAGATGCTCAACATCACTAATTTATTAGAGAAGTGCAAATCAAAACTACAATGAGGTATGGCTTCACACCGCTCAGAATGACCATCATAAAAAACTCTAAAAATAATCAGTGCTGGAGAGGGTGTGGAGAAAAGGGAACCCTCCTACTCTGCTGGTGGGAATGTAAATTGGTGCAGCCACTGTGGAGAACAGTATGGAGGTTCCTTAAAAAGTAAAAATAGAGTTACCATATGATCCTGCAATCTCACTCCTGGGCATATAGCTGAAGAGAACTCTAATTTGAAAGATCCATACACCTCAGTGTTCATAGCAGCACTATTTACGATAGCCAGGACATGGAAGCAACCTAAATGTCCATTGACAGATGAATGGATAAAGAAGATGTGGTATCTTGATACAATGGAATATTACTCAGCCATTAAAAAAGAATGAAATAATGCCATTGGCAGCAATATGGATGGACCTAGAGATTATCATACTAAGTAAAGTAAGTCAGACAGAGAAAGACAAATATCATATGATATCACTTATATGTGGAATAAAAAATATGATACAAATGAATTTCTTTACAAAACAGAAATCGACTCATAAGCATGGAAAACAAACTTATAATTACCAAAGGGAAAGAGGAGAGGGGGTTTGGATAAATTGGGATATTGCGATTAACAGATACACACTACTATATATAAAACAGATAAACAACAAGGATCTACTTTAGCACAGGGAACTATATTTGATATCTTGTAATAACCTATAATGGGGAAGAATGTGGAAAAGTATATGTTTATATATGTGTGTATATATATATATACACATATATATATTAAACTGAATCACTTTGCTATACACCTGAAACATTATAAATCAACTATACTTCAATTTTAAAAAATTGATGAAACAATGTCTCAAATCTTACAAATCAGTAAATATAATGATGAACTTACAATTAGAAAAATGAACTCAGCATAAATTATAAAAAATAAAATTTCTAATAAGAAATAAAGATATATGTCAGGGAGTAAGTCACATGAATCATATTAAAATTAATTTCTTGTGATTAATATAATACTATAAAAAGAGTCTAATGATACAATTAAGGTTCCAATTTCTAAAATTGAAATCAGCTTAGTAAATGTCATCTAGTTCTGAGAATTCTTCCTATCTTCTTCTCTACTTCCAAATCCTAACAGTTTTAAAAACTGGTTTAAGTGCCACTTCCATCATAAAGCTTCAGATGGTACTAATTTGTCAGAAGAAATTTCTCCTTCCTCAAACTTAAACTCTCAGTACCTGGGCCAGAGGATATTATACTGTTTCCCAAATATATCCATTTCTGCCATGCATTCAAACCCATGTTATTCTGACTCCAAGGCTCTTTAGCCTTAAATTACCCTATCTACCTTAGGTTATTTTATTATCTTTTGATAGAGGTCATATATAATAGGGTCATAAAGGAGAGAAACAACACAGATCTGTATGTGTGAGGAGAGAATGAGGATAGGTCTAGAGGGTTTTTGATTATCTTTTGATAGAGGCCATATATAATAGGGTCATAAAGGAGAGAAACCACACAGATCTGTATGTGTGAGGAGAGAATGAGGATAGGCCTAGAGGTGACCTTAGGTGAATGGGGAGGAGATGAGTGGGTTTTATTCTGTTCATCAAGTACATGGGGCAGGCAGGGGTTGTATGAGGAAGCATCATGAAGCAAGAAGCAACATGGCCTTGAGGGGGAACTGTAAGTATTCTGGCCTGCAGAAGCCATTAGAGAATGGGCAGGAGATTGGGGGGAAGCGTGGAATTCATGGATAGATCTCAAGGAGTCTGTGAACCCCCTGAATAGGACTACAATAAAGTGTGAACTTGTATGTATGGGGGAATGTGTGATTTTCTAAAGAAACAATCTATAGCTTTCATCAGGAAGTCTCTGGGGAATCTGTGGCTCACCACAGCCAAACAAAAACAAAAGATAATTTAGACATTGGTCAAACCAGAGAGGGAGCATTTTAATGCCATTCTAAGGAGATTGGATTTATCCTAGGCCAGGAGGGAGTAGTTAACATGTGATTTTTAAGCCTGTAAGAAATATAAAAGTGGTATGAAATCCTATTTGTATAGCCCAGTTAAAAATCTTGCACATTCACCACAGCAGTAGCCATGGGAATGGAGAGGCAGAATATATACAAGAGATCAATGGATTTGGTAACTATTTAAACATAGGAGATGAGAGAAACAGAGGAGAATTAGAAGACACCCAGATACCTGGCTTGTGTGAAAGGTGATGTTGTTCACCAAGATGATGAATAGGAGGAAGAGTAGACTTATAAAGTTCATCTTAAGGTATATTGTGTTGAAGCCCTTGAGGAATATTCCAAGAAAGCTGTTGAGGAAGCAAATATGTCCTGCAAATATCAACTGAACTAAAAAACAACACTGGATTTACAGTTATGGACCAGTGGAGCAGGTAGGCCTCGAATGCAAACCTCAGTAAGTTGAAGAATCATTCAAAGGAGGTGATGAAACAGAGGTAGGTTTGATTTACTTCTCTCTTTCTCCAAGAACAAGGAAGGAGAGAGCTGGAGGTATTTCTTGAATAGAACATATGGATGAGGGAGGAGACATTGTGTGTGTGGGGTGTGTGTGTGTGTGTGTGTGTGTGTGTTTTAATGTGAGAGACATGAATATATTTATGGTATATTCAGAAGGAGCCAGTTGAGAGGAAGAGGGACAAATGCCAGGAGTCACTGACAGGACAAAGTCCAACAGAGGAACACAGTAGGACCAATGTCACCAATCTAAGGATTAGACCTACTGAAGAGAGGTGAACATTTTCTGCAAAACTAAAGTATATGCAGTAGGTCCTTGTTGGTTATCTATGAACCTAAATGGGAAAAGAACTTGAAAAAGAATAGATACATGTATAACTGAATCACTTTGCTGTATGCCTGAAACAAACACAACATTGTTAATCAACTATACTCCAATATAATGTAAAATTTTTTTAATTAAATTAAATTAAAAAAATTTTTTTAAGTATATGTACTTGTGAATTCACAAATCTTCATGAAAATATCTGAACAGAAATAAAGAGAGGGAAAAGCAGAACAACTCATTTCTCTGTGAAGTTTAAAATTCATTTATTGGCTGACAAATAGGGGCAGCAGTGGAAAGATCTTGAGGAGATTGAGGAATTTTAGAAAGGCTTCTCCCAGGTAGGGGAGAGGCTCATGCTTATGGCTTGGTGAGCAGCACCTACAGCTCATTTGGGTTTGGAAGCCATTCGTGGAGGGGCACCAAACTCCCAGCTGGTGATGGAGGACACCCATGGCGCTCAGCAAGCTGGGTGTGGGAGTGAAGCAGGTGAGTGGCCAGATTCAAGCAAGGCTTGGGGACTTAAGGGCAGATGTAGCAGAGGGAGGTAGCCTGTGCTTGCTAGAGTCACGGGCATTAAGCATCTTAGGTTAGATGAAGTAGGAAGGAAAGCCACGAGGAATGACAAGTTGGGAGAAGAAGCAGGGGTTGACAGAGGAGAGCTGTCCTTGAATAAGCTGTAAGCAAAATGGTTGAAGCTCAAGGGTATAATTACTTTGAAAGAAATATTTTTAAAAAAATCTTTTGAGCTCCAGATTCATGTCTACTTTATTTTAATAAAGTAGTTAAACCTGACTAACATCTGCACTTCTATGATTCTTATTTATTTTTGTAATACTTTACAGACATTTTCCTTGAGAATTGAGAAACTAAAGATTGAATAATTCCTTAAGTCTGTGATTAGCAATGACACAGAGCCAATTCCTCTGATTGCAGGTAGAGTACTGATCTCCGTCCTTAAAACGCATCTACTTAAATTGTTATGTTTGGAGAAAGTGTTTGGGTTTCCACTTAGAAAGTCTTCTTTAAGAAATCTGGGCCCACCTTTCTGTTTCCATTTCTGTGCTCTTAGCCATTTCCCCTTTTCCCCATTCCGCCTTCTTATACATCCTGTATTCTAGCCATACTCATACTGTGATGGGTTGAATTATGTCCCCTAAAAAGGGAAGATTTGGACACAGAGACAGACATGAACCCAGGAAGAACTTCATGTGAAGAGGAAGGCAGTGATCGGAGTGATATATCTACAACACAAGGAACACCAAAAACTGCCAGCAAACCACAAGAAGCTGTGGATCTTATGCTTCCTCACAGCCCTCAGAAGGAAGCAATCCTGCCGATACCTTGATCTTAGATTTCTAGCCTCCAAAACTGTGAGACAATACACTTCAGGTGTTCTAAGTCACAGTTTTTGGTACTTTGTTAGGGCAGTTCTAAGAAAATAATACACATACCATACATGTTACTTGCCATTCCCTACGTTTATCATATTTGTTCATAATTTTGTGTTTTCACAGACATTCTCCTTCTACATAATGTTCCACTTACAACCATATTCATGGCAAAATTTTTTTCTTCTTACAGGTTGGTCTCAAGCCTCGTTTCTTCTGTGATGCTCCACTTGACCCTCCTTGGTTCTCAGGGCAGACATGTCTCTCTAAATCCTTAACAATTTGTATTACAATGGCTGTAAACTTGATTGAATCCCTCCAAGGAAAGCAATCACCTTAAGAACAAAAGCTCATGTCTTACTTCTCTTCATATGCCCAACCTCTGCCACCATGAAGACCTCTGTCAGTCAAAAGTGTATATAGAAAAAAACATGAGTGGATGCGCTTCTCAAAACAAGAAAAATAACATGTAAAGGGAGTGTTTTAGCCACTTGAACATTTTTTTAAAATGCCAATAAGATATTGCTGTTTTATGTAGAGGTCTTCACTATGATTCCCCTTATTTATCCTTCATTATAAGGACTACAAGTGACTATTAGACTTCTGTAAAGAAAAATATCAAAAATCAGGGGAAAATTTTATTTTTACCAAATTTCAAAATGGCTTCGTAAGCACCAGAATAGTTCCATTTTGCTGATCTGTGCTAGAATCAAGGATCTAAAACTGGTCAACACACAAACTGGCAAAGTGCTTCATTTATTTAATGTATGGACATAAACTTTGTCTTACTAATGTCTTTGAATGGAGGTTGAGGGTGGTGAAGGGATACCTTGGAGTTCTGAGGCAAGGTCCTGAGAGAAGTTTTGTTTTTTTTACTTCATGGGGGGCTCAAGGCATGTTTTCCTTCTGTGACATAAGAGTTGTGAGAATTTTATCCCCACTGCATTTGACTGCGTTACATCAAAGTTGTTAGTTTCTTGTGTCTTTATTTGTTCGCATTTATCTTTATATAACTCCAACTCCCATATATTGAAAAATAGTCTTTGCTTATGCAGTTTGGCAGAGAGTATGTCATAATAAAAAGATCTGAGATTTCACTAAAAGTTCCTCTGCGGTTTTTATGTGTAATATAAAAACAATATTATACATGTGAATCATACTTGATATAGTTCAAATAATTTACACACTCATTATTTAAGGTGATCTTCCAATAACAATATGAGAAGGCAGAGCAAATATTAATGCCTAATTTCATGTTCAAAATCACTGAGATTCAAATATTACTTAATTGGTTCAGGGTAGCAAATCTAGCTAATAACTGATCTAAGGTTGGGACCCAGACTTCTTTCTTCCAAGTGAATTGTTCTGTACTGTTTCTTCAATGAAATTAATATGTATTTTGAAATTATTATGCTCAAAAATAATATCATCATACATTTACATATTCCCTAACTTATAGATATAAAGGTTTTCACAAATTGATATTTTAACTGTATGTCTTTCCTCTGATACTGGTTAAAATTTACTTCTTTTTAGATTGTTAATATGCTCTAAACATATTTTACTAATTCTTGTAATATTGGTAATACCAACCTAAAAAACAAATACCTCTGACAGATACTACAGAGCTAAAAAATAAATTACATAACCCAGTCATTTAAACTAACTGTTTATCATTTTTTACTGCTTTTAAAAGAAATACTCACCTACTGAAATGTAGATAGCTTACTATTTCCCATTCAATAGCTTCATATGTTATGCAAATATGTTAAAATATATTTTATTCCAAAAAGTAATTAAGTTACTCACCCTGTGCTCTAATTTTTTGAGGATCTGTTAGATCATAAACATTTAAATGAATGACAGATTTAAATTACTTCACACACTGCTCTTACCCTAGGTAACTAAAAAAATAATTTCTTTGACAACTATTAAACTTTTTGTTTCATTCATTCATGTTATGTGCATTAATTAAGCACTGACTGCAGGAGGCACTTTATACATGCTAAGTATGGAACAGTGAAAAAATAGAAGTAGGTTCATTTCCTTCAAAGTTTACATGCTGATGTGAAAGACAACAATGCAAATAAGTATTATAATAGAGATATGCAAGGCTTTATGGGAGGACAGAAAGAAAAAAAAAAAAGTGACCTGGGGGAAGTTAGGAAGGTGTCTGTAAAAGAGAAATGAATTGAATCTTGAAGGATATAACAATCAGAGGTAAAGCATAAATAACTTTCTAGGCAGAGATAACTGCATGTTCAATAAAATATCAAGGCATTATGTCATGGTAGATTTAGAGAATTGAAAATTAATTGTTAAACTGGATGGGGTGACAATGGCGGAGGGCGGAAGATGAGATTGGAAAGAGGTTGGATCAGGTTTAGACCAGCTCTGCCTGTGATAAGGACTCTATGAGGTTCCTTTGTAACAGCTATAAAGGAGTTTAGCTTGTTCAGAGCTGACATTTTGGAAAGTGCGTGTTGGATTGAGAGATTAAGAATGGAAACATAGTTACTTTAGAACAACAGCCAGTTTAAAAATAGCATGGCTGAATCATTGCTCTTTATGATACTCTAGGGGGTTCCAGGAATCAATGTCTATTAGTTAATGGCTAGATATAAGTTGCTTTTTTCTAGAGTTGGTATATGATCTACAGTGGCTCTGAGTTTGAAAATGCAGGTATGGACATGTAGTTCTATCTTTTAATGAACTATTTGTTTTATAATAGTTTTATACTTGCAAAACGGTTGCAAAGATAATATAGGAAGTTGCCACATTACCTCCCCTACTCCCCCCAGCCTCTCTATTGTTAACATATTACTAAGCTGCATTGAAACAACTAAGGAAGTGACAGTGGTACATTACTTTTAACTAAACTCCACTAAACTCTACACCTTATTTAGATTTCATTAGTTCTGTTTTTCTTCTCCCCTAATATTCTTTTTCTGCTTTAGGATCCATCTAGGATAAAACATTACATTTAGTTTTGTATCTTATAGTCTCCTCTGATCTGTGACAGTTTCTCAGACATTCTCTGTGTTTCATAACCTTTACACTTTCGAGTACTGGTTAGGTATTTTGTAGAACGTCACTCAATTTGGGCTAGACACATGTCTTTTCTTATGGTTAGACTGGGGTTATGGGTTTTGGTGACAAAGACCACAGGAGTGAAGGTCCATTCCCATGTATCTTGTCATAGGGTACATACTACCAACAGCATATTTTTATCACATCTTATCAAAGGGTACCTGCTACCAATACAACCTCACTGATGATGTAAACTTTGACCTGTGATTTATTGTGTTTGGTAAGTTTCTCCACTCTAAAGTTAAACTTCCACTTCCACCCCACCCTTTGTCCCTTTCCATACTATATTCTTTGTGAAGGAGTTACTAAAGTAGAGTCCACACTCAAAGGGCAATGGTAAAGGAGGCATTAATCTCCATTTCCTGGATGGGGGCAGTATCTACATATATAATTTGAAATTCTCTTGAAATTCTTTAGGCGATTTCGTTTCACATTTATTTGTTCCTATTTATTTATGTATTTAATCATTTATCTATGTCAATGTGGACTGATTTCAAAGATATTTATTTTATACTTTGGATTATAACTTCACACTATGTTATATATTTTGTTGTTCAAATTGTTCCACATTTTGGCCATTGGGAGCTCTTTCAAATTGGCTCCTGTAACCCTTTGACTTATCCCATTCTTTTATTTTTTGAGCACTTCTGTAACTATGTTTTGAATATAAAGCTGTAGCATTCAGATATTTTATTTATAAAGTTGGAAGAAAATGAGATGTTAACCCTGACCCTATTATAACCCTGACCCTATATAATGTTATTACATAACATTCATGGGTCTAGACACATTTTATTATTTGCAAAGTGGAGAGACTATCATGTTTAAGGCATTGTATTAATTAAGATGTATAATAAAAGACTGAAGTAGCAAGCAAAACCATATATTTAATTATATAATGAATAAGCCTCACTTAAAAAGGCGCTCCCAAAACGGGCAATATAGGGATAGGGGATTAAGAGGTATAAACTATAATGTACAAAATAAACTACAAGGATATATTGTACAATACTGTTTTGCTGAAAGCCTGCTTTCTGTTTCAAGGTTCTTTGGATTCGCTGGCAAAATAACCACTCGTCTCACACAACTGAGCAGATTTAATTAATTTTTTAATAGAAGATTATTTAACTTAATTTCAATATACAGTCATTAGAAGGGGATGAATAAAAGTATTAGAGACACATAACAGAGTATATATCACCCGATTGGGCCGACACCTACATCCAGATTCAAATAGCAGCTGGGAAGTCCCAAGTAACAGCAAGCTGGAGTCCCACTTGGGAAGGGTCCCGGGAGGTGCATCCACCCCACAGGTGAGACTTCAGTTCGCCACTCAAAGGAGCCCAGTTTTTAGCACCAGGCCGCATGCTGATAACAATCAGCCTACATGCAAGTTTGCAGCTCTGGTTACTGTCATAAATGCCTTGGTCTTAACTCATAAGTCTTGGAATGTTCTTGATCCCCAGGGGCTGGCCAGACCCTCAAGGTGCAAGAAGTCCCAGGACTTACTCTCTGTCTTATCTAGTGGTTTACAATGTATGCTGGCGCCACCCCTTTGGCCCCCTTTGGGTGTAGCTCAGCAGTTTGGCATGCAGCCAGCTTTAGTGTCATTGTCAGGTCAGAGAGAGGCCTAGTGCGGCCTCTGAAGCCTGAACACGACTACTTTACTAGCTTCCCCAACAAATACAGGGAATATAGCCAATATTTTATAATAACCATAAACGAAGTATAACCTTTAAAATTGTGAATCACTATTTTGTATACTTGTAACATATAATATTGTATACTGACTACACTTCAATAAAAAATAAATCAGTAATTTGGGGAAAAAAAGGTACTCCACTAATTGTAGCTCTTTGGGGATAAGTAAAGTTAAATCATCTAAAACTGGCTTTAAAAAATGCAAAATGTATGGTTATAAATTCTCATCTTTAACTACTTTAAATGACAGGCCTGCCACCCTAATTTTCATAGTAATGTCAAAGAAAAGCACTCTGAGCTTAATTTTGCTTTTCATTTCACAAATCAATTTTCTCTCCAAAGACATGACCCATTTATTATTTGTTCTAAAATATACTGTTACCTTAGTAGCTACCAAATTATATGCCTTATGTACCTGTATCGATGAAAAGAATCTTACAAAAGATTCAAAGAAAATGAAGAGACCTGACAACACTGATTTTAATGTCTAGAAAGACCTATCACAGACTGGCAACCATTACAGATCCTGAAACCATCCAAGTTATCTTCTGGCACACTTACAAATATTAACCAAGAATCCAGGCTGATTGACAATCCCTACCTTTCATGTCTCATACTGGAAATCCTCTCTTCCTCCCCATCTCCACCCCAAATTAACAGCTGTAATGCATTCCCAATGCTCATTTACTTATTCAGCATATGTTCTGTGTCTTTGGCAAAGTGATAAGAGGTTATAAAGGGAATTTAGTCTGGCAATAAATAGGTGTGAACTTGCATTTCACTTCAATTTTCACTAATCTGTATCTTTGGATGCATTGATATAATAGGGGAAAGGACACAAGCTAGACCAGGATAAAGATGGGAGTCAGATGTCTGGACTGTTCCAACCAACAATGTTCAATACTGGATGATGGGTGGGCTCCCCTGAGATTCATTTTGTAGCTTTAAAAATATATGATTTAAATATAGTATCTCCCAGGTTTCTTCTACTTCTGAAATCCCTGATGCTCAGATAGAAAATTTTCCTTTGATCATTCCTCAGATAATTAACTCATTAACGACACTGATTTCCCTGGAGCAACTTCCAACATAGCTACATCCCTTGGAGACTTTCTCTCCCAAAATGTAACTACTGGTAGTTTGAGTTATCCTTATGCAAAGAGTAATATATAAATCAGGAGAGAATAAATATTTTTGAGATTATTATTTTAACCAGTCATATAGTCAGCCTATTTTGTATAGGATAATAGAAATTTGTATTAATGCAGCTATTCCTTAAGAAGGGAGGGTGGACAGTATTCTCCTCCCCAGTCAGGAGCCTGTCGTTCCCTCCATTCACTGGACCAGTCTTGAGGTATATACAGCTGTGTAATCGGTAGTATTTTCCTCTACTTTTAACCATCTAAAGTTCCAGCACAAGCTGGCTATAGAAGATGTGAGGGGGAAATTATCTATCTATCTTTTTCCATCTATATTGCTTAGAGCTGTGTTATACATTGAATCATGTCACTCTAAAGTTCATGTGTTGAAATCCTATTCCCTAATACCTCAGAATGTGACCTTATTTGGAAATAGGATCATTGCAGATGTGATTAGTTAAGATGCGGTCATAAGGGAGTAGGGTGGGCTCCTAATCCAATATGACTAGTGTCCTTATAAAAAAAGAGAAATTTGAACACAGACACAGGGAGACCCCCATGTGAAGATCAGACTCCCATGGAGAGTGAAGATTGGAGAAGCTAGGAGAAAGGACTTGAACAACTGCTCCCCTAGAGTCTTCAGAGGGACCATGACCCTGCCAGCACTGGTTTCAAACTTCTGGCCTCCAGAACTGTGAGACAATACAATTCTGTTGTTTTAAACCACCCAGTTTGTGGTACTTTGTTACAACAGGCCTAGGAAATTAATATAAGCTGTAACATAGGTGTATGGTGTGGGGAGCAGGGGGTGGATTTCCTTCAATATCCTTTTCAGCAAATGTATTAGTGCCATCACTGGCTTATCCATTTGTATGGCCTATGCTCCTGTTTGGGTCAGAACACATGCCAGTCTATCTTTCTATTGATTATGAGGAATCTGATTTCAAATATGGGACTTTGTCACTTACTGGTTGTGCAATTAACCTCATTGACCTACAGGTACCTGATAACGGTAATACTTGATCTAGCATAGCACGGGGGACAGGGATAAGTGAAAAACAATACAGAGGTACATAGAAGAGGATTTAGTGTAGAGGTTAAGATCTTTGCAGCCAGGTTGAATGAGTTCAAATTCTACTCCTCCCTTTACTAGTCTTGTGACTGAACTATGGACTCAGTTATCATTTTGAAATGAGAGTTATACTAGTATCTATGCCTTGAAGTTGTCATGAAGAACAAATGAATTAATACATAAAGAGGTCTTAGATGATTATCCGGCACATAGAAAATATTAAATAATCGTATCTAATAGAAGTATTATACATGCAAACTATTAAGAACCATACAGATTAACATGTGTACTATTATCATTGTAATTTATCATTAGTAAACAGCTATTGATGAATGCACTTATACATTGATAACTCTGACTTTCTAGCTCAAGGTGCATTTTAGCAGCAGTACTTTAGACAGCTCAGAAGACCTAAAGAGGGACAATCACAGATGAGGTCTGATACCAAGTGGATCAGGTTTGCCCAGAGAATCAGAAGAATCTTAGAACTAGAGGCAATTTCTGGTATTCATTAGTCTTGTCATTTCCTTATGTTAAAATACTTTAGAGCCAAACTTTCTGTTGAGTATTGTACTGACTATGCTAATATAGAGATAAAAAGCAAAGAATTTAATTAGATTTTACTCAAGCATGCAGAAACGGCAACTGATTTTTTAAAAACTGTTTTTAAAAGTTTCTAATGAAATCTTTGCATATATTTGAATTGAGATACATTGTCTATATATCACACTCCTTAGTTGACAGTAAATAAAGAACAGGCAGCCACTTTCTCACCATGAGTTCTGGGGGCTCAAGTAAAAGGCTACCATTGGAAAAAACCACTTCCTTCATGTGTGTCTGGCTTCACAGAGGAGAAAGAAACACTTTAGTGTCTGGCCTTACAGAGGAGAAAGAAGCATTTTTTGTAAAACAGCTTCTATTCATTTACTTGGAGGAAACAGAAACAGTTGCGACTAAATGAAATTACATTATCACCTTTATTCAATTTCATAAACTTACCCAGGAAGTGTACAGTTGGAAGACAGATTGTCTCAGCGCTGTGGATAAGTTATAGTCTTCTGAACTGTGGTGTGTTTGGTGTGCAGCCCACATAATATTAACCTCTGCAAAACACACAATTTGAAATGAGCCATGACAATAAGAACAAAGCAACTTTCATTTTCAGTTATGTATGCTGCTCTGTTGAGTGAGGGAGAAAAATCTCGAACATCTCTGAAAAAGCTAGCCAATGTAATTATAATTAAAATGAGCTGCCTCAAATCATTTTTGGAAGCAGAGAGGGTATAAATTACAAAGAAATAAAAAAATTGAAACATAGCCAATAAATATGTATAGTGTATATGATATAATTAAATGCCTTCAGCAAACTGAAATGACTTCCAAACTTTACACTTTCCTAACATATTACAATATGACAAATAATAAAAGCTAACTGGTAATGTTGTAACAATACAGTCAATGCATTGTGATAATTTTTCAGCAGGTGATAACATATTTCTAATTAAAGAAGAGTACTCTGATGGGAGAAACTGGTGTATAAATTTTGGAATGAAATATTTCATAATATTCTTCCCTAATGGCTTTTTAAGAAATTTCAAAATCTGTCTATTGGAATAAGAGGCAAAGCAGAATAACATCTAGCCCTAAGATTTAAGGTTTCAGTTTTATTTACAGATATATATTAATAACTAATAGTTACATATAGTTCTTCCCATACCTCACCAAAACAGTATACCATTTCTAAAATTGTCCCACATAATTGCTGTTTGTCCTCAAAATAAAAAAGAAAATGCAAATTGTTAATTTTCACTGAACATTATGTAAATTGCCCTCATACTGTCTTGAGATTCATATATACCTAAAGGATAGTTGCTTGCCTTTTCTACAGCAAATGTGCCACTATAATAACCACCTAAGTATATGGAATTTAAGAAAACAAGCCCACATTTTTCATTCTGCCCTCATTTTTCATTTCCTACCAGAATTACAGATCAAAATGCCATATATTCTGTTTTAGTAAAAGAAAGTATGCTCTTAGCTAAACTAACTTATATTTTGTCCTTTGCTACAAATACACGAGATAGAATTAACCATATGATGTGATAATTGTATCCCTGCCAGTACAGATTAGAAATTTAAAATTTTTTAGGCTTGGATGCATGGGAACTGAACAGTGAACCTAAAAGTGGAAATATTGAGTTATTGGTCTCTGCAGCTGCCATATATTCATAGTTAAAATACATGGCACATGGCAGAACAATTTGTTAGAAATTTTTAAAGTGAAAAGCATGGATAAATGGAGATATAGACATAGATATAGTCAATCTGGGTGGACTTCTTCTTGGCCCTTCATTTAGGAAATGAAAGGTCTATGGACAATCTATGTAGGGAGTTACCAAATAAAATGTGCAAAAGAGTTTTGGTAAACAAATGAGATATAAGAAAGACTTAGGTCTGTGAGAATGAGATTATGAATAGGATTATGAATACATAGCTCTATCAGAAGTCATTTCTATTAAAGTCATATATTTTCAAGTGGGGCAAGTATTTTCACAAACCATCAGTTTATATCTAACTTAGATCCGGACTGGTTTCACATTTTAATCATTTTAATTGTTCCTAGTAATGACCCTGTATTTCTACCCGGGCAATGAAGGAAATTGTTCTCACACAAATGAGAACTACTTCACCATAATGATCTCTAACTTCGCAGGCATAATCTCTGAAATAACCTAGAACCTAAATCTCTGGTTTACTGACTAGCCTATATAGCTGTAAATAAGAGAGATACAAAGAATCCCGTGGCACTTGAAATCTTCGGATGCTGTGTGGAATATTATTAAGAGGTAATAAATTTGATGAATCTCCTAAATCTTCTAAAACTTCTTACAGATTGAACATCTGAAGTAATCTAAACACCATTTTCTCTTTAGAACATACCCATTATTGAACATTTCAGAATCTGTCACATAAAAACTTCATTACAAATAAAAACACTACTTTGTTGGACCTTTCAGGATTTGTTTAAAAAAATTCATCATAATGTATCCATGTTATGAGTTCACAAGTGGATGAGCTAATCAGATGGGGTTTAATTAGAGGGTAATAATATGCATTGGAACTACCTCTTTATAATCTCCACAGAAGCTAAATGGTGGAACAAAGAATCCACGAGGGTGGAGGTTAAAGACCTGTCTCTATAGTTGTTTTAAAAGCTTTTACTTCCTATCACAAACTGTGTGTAACACAAGCCTTCATTCAATGAAGTACAGCTGTATAAACAGGGTGCAGTAACTGGATCCCACTGCCTTACCTCTGTCACTTTTCAGAATTGGGAAAAACAAGAAGAAATACAGAATTTTTTTTTCACAGTCTATATTCAGTTTACTTGAAGTAAATTATTTTCAAAGGTGGTTATAAAAATACATTTTATAGAAAATTGTCCCCACAGTTTTTTAAATGAGAAAAAGTTAATAGTACATTTATATATATGTTCATCTTCCCTAATACTTGAATTGATGAGTTGTCTGTTCTAAGGAAGAAAACCAAATGTTAAAGAGAAAAAATTGATATTATCACAATAAACTTCTTTCTGTGAAAAAATATTAATAAAATTATAAGTTGTCAACAATAATAATTTTCTTTTTCTATAAGAAAAAATTATTGATTTTCTAAGCATATGATATGTTATTATGGCTTTTTAATGATATTAGAAATAATAATGCTACTTTCCAGTGCCAAAATATAGATTTCTTTAAATATATTTTATTAATATATTGACCAATCATTCAATTTGTTTGGCCAAAATTTAATGTAATATGTGTGTTTGTATGTATGTTATATTCTTGAGTTTGTTACCTTGTTTCTGTTTTTTGTAAATTAAGGTACAACTTACAAACAGTGCAATCCATCCCTTTTGATATTTAGTTCTATGAGTTTTTACCAAACAAACACCACTGTGTAATCACTGTCACAATCAAGATAAGGTATGGAACAGTGTTGATCACCCCCAAAAGTTGCCTGTTCCACTTTGTGTATGGCAGGCTGACTCTACCATGGCTCCCAGATTCAGATGATGAGATTCTGGACTTTGAATTGATAATGTAATGGGATGAAATGTTTAGGACCTTGGGAGAGGTGAGTGTGTTTTGAATGTGAGAGAAATAAGAATCCATGGGATCCAGAGGATTCCTATAGAGGCGGCCTCTAAGACGGCACCCAGTGATTCTTGCCTACTGGTGTTCAACCCCCTGTATAAACCCACCCCTTGGGTGTGGGCTGGATTTAATGACTCCCTTCTAGTAAATGTAATTTTGGCAAAGGTGATGGGATGTCACTTCTGATATTAGGTTATAAAAAGACTGTGGCTTATGTCTTAGGTGCTTTCTTTTGTACTCTCATATACTCTGTCTGAGCAAAGTCAGTTGCCATGTTGTGAGCTGCCCTTTGGAGAAGCACGTATGACAGGGAACTAGGAGAGGCCTCAGGTTAACCAGTTAGCAAGGAACTAAGCTCCTCAACCCAAACTCCACAAGAAACTGAATCCCACCAACAACCATGTAAGTGAGTTTGGAAGCCGATACACCACCACTTGAGTCTTCAGATAACACTACAGCCAGCAGACAGCTTAACTGCTTAACTACAGCCTCATGAAAGACCTTGAGCCAGAAGCACTGATCTAAGCTGTGCACTGATTTCTGACCTACAGAAGCTGTGAGAGAAGCCACGGATGTGTTACGGAGCAGTAGAAAATTAATACCGTGGTCAATTCTCCTTGACCTCATTCTCAGTCCCTAGCATCCACTGATTTGGTTTCTTTCACTTAGCATAATGCACCACAGATTCCTCCATTTTGCTGTGTTTATCAGTAGTTTGTTCCCTTTTTTGCTGACTAGTATTGCATTTGTATGGATGTACCACAGTTTTTGTTTTGTTTTGTTTTGTTTTGATCCACTTAGTAGTTGAACATTTCAAGTGTGTCCAGTATTTGGCAATTACAAATAAAGCATCTATAAATTTTCTAGTATAGTTTTCATGTGAACATAAGTTTCATTTCACTTCGGCACATACTCAGGAGTGAGATTACTGAACTGTATGGGATGTTTACATTAGGTTGTCAAAAAACTGTCAAAACGTTTTCCAAACTGACCGTGCCGTTTTGTATTACCACCAGCAGTATATGAGAGTTAAATTTGCTCCACATCTTTGACAGTACTTGACATTATTAATTTTATTTTTATTTATTTATATGATAACATTCTTATAGGTGTGTATTATCACATTGAAATTTCAATTTGCTTCTCTGCAATAGCGAATGACACTGATTACCTCTCCATGTGCTTATTTGCCATTTATATGTCTTCTTTGTCTATTTAAAATTAGTGCCCACAGTTTAATTGGGTTGTTTTTTTATTATTGAGTTCTGAGATATCTTTATATATTCTGCACACAAATATTTCCTCCCAGTCTGCGGTCTGACTTTTCATTTTTTTGACAGTATCTAATGAAGAATACTGGGTTTTAATTTTGATGAAATCCAATTTATATACTCGAGAGTTATATTAAAAGATATTTTTAGTGTGTATAAGAACAGAGGTTACTTCCAAGAAACTTTTCAGAATGATGACAAATCTGTAAGCAGAGTAAACTTGTAATTTAGAAGCTAACAGATTCTATATGTATTATACATCTAAAGTATATCTAAATAAGTCTCTTTTGTCATTTCTTGTCACCTATCAAATGGAGAGAAATAATTCTTTAGGTTAATCTGAGACACAAACAAGGTCTACAAGGAATTTTCACAGCTATATGATAGCTATTTAATCTTCAGTAGTGGACAGAACGTCTTGGGGCATCCTGGGGGGGATGATGTTGCCTTCACTCATAATTTGGAAAACCTTCGCGTTATGAAGGAAAAAATGTTCAGGCATAGTTGCAAAATGTCGGTGTTTGCACCAAGAAAGGCATGTTAGTAACACTTGATGGAACATTTAACATATTGTGTGGTGACTATGGAACATGAGAACTGCAAGGAGTTTATGAGGTTACTTAGTTCAAATTCTTTACTTTATAAGTAATAAAAATGAAACAGAAAGGGAGAGGGAAAAAGTTTCATTAAAGGAGAGAAAGCTTTTTAAAATTTTGTCTCTCTCTCTCTCAACAGTGATTTATTTGAAGCATTCATTCCCCTCTTGGATTTTTATTTCTCCTTCAGAAATGGCGGTGACTGGGACCAACTATTCTGTGAGCCCCAGATGACATGTATTTGGTAATTTCCAATACGTAAAGGACATTAAGGAGCTCAACACACATTATTAAATGATGGTGCTAAACCTCTTGAATTGGAGCTACTGCTTACTGCCTTTTACAGGAAATCTAACACTACAAAACACTGAACTAGTCAATTTTTGAATGAAAACAACTGTCACTCTGAATTTGAAAATATCAGTACCAGGTATAAGTGAATCCTTTAAAAATTTGTTCCATCTCTTTCCAACAGATAAGCATGATTGATAAATGATTTCAGAAAAGTAACTGAACTAAGCAATCAAAATATTAGTAACAGACTCGAACTGTCAAAGTAAAGTCTAAATGGAAAATTTAATAGCTGGTGAAATAACAAAGAATATACCCTCATTGAATGCACTGATGATGACATCATCAATTTTGTCATCACAATTTCATTCACTTCCTATAGCAACAAATCAAAGTGATGATAAAATTGATGATATTGCTAATTCATTCAGTGAATAGAGATTGATAGTCTTTATTGAGTATTTTTTTCTAATCTGTCCTTTGTCCACTTAATATCGAAACATAAATGACTAAGTATATCTAAAAATGTCAAATCAATGAGAATAAAATTGATAAACTGGCTGGACCTCCATATTTTTGTTCAACACATTTTGCGTATATCCAGATGTTCAGCATCATAGAAACCAGTCATCTGAAGGACTAACCAAATTTTCACTTTTTATCTATACATTTGGCAACATGTAGATATTAAATCATCTCTCTAGAGGAGGTAACAAATGATGGCTCTAAAATTGTCACAAACACTAAACTGTCTCTCTAATCTTTCTAGCAAACACAACTTTAATACATTTTTAAAATTTATGTTCAAATGGAAGTCTTTAAAAACTAGCATGCAGAGTTTTAAAAGACTAGTTCTCCATTCATATGTTTAAATTCTTTCAAAATTTAAACAAAAAATAAAAGAAGATACAGCTTTTTAGTATGAAGCAAAAATAAATCCTTAAGAATGTATATCATCTTTTCAATCAAAACTTCCATTTCTATACAATGCAAAGGCAAGAAAAAATATGATGCTTATTATTGTTATTTGGATGAAATGTTAAAATTAGTTGAAGATATGAGAGAATGTTATTTCCACCTACCATATCCACTATCATTAAAAATGAAAAATGTGATTTTAAAATTTCAGAATTTTGACATGTCCATATTTAGTTCAATTGTATTCTACTTTAAATCCATTTAGGAAAGTCTAAAAATTAAGATTATATTTGATAAGATTTCATTTAAATTGTGTATTTTTAAAAAATAAGGATTTATTTAGCACTAATTTATTGACTCCCTACTATGTATATCTTTGTGGATATTCTGATAGATAAAAGCATGCAATCAATCAAACAAACAAACAAAAAACATCCCTCAAAGAACCTACAACTAAATAGAAGCAAAAGAAAGATATAGAAAGAACTCGCTGATGCAGGAAACTTTTACATCCCTTAAAATAAAAATAATTCTATGTAAATTATACATGTCCTGCATCACTTTGTAGTCATTGTTTCATAACAACTTTTGAAAGATTATTATAACCAAGGCTTCCATGAAATATAAGAAGACATTAGCTTCACTCTGTCTGACAGATTAAGTGACCCCTTCCTTACCTGTCTTTCTATATGTCTATTCTCCACATTTTCTAGAAATGAGATTTTACAATATCTCATACAATTTAAATTTGGGTCATTGCCTACTTACCTAATGGTTAGAAATGCTATGAGTTCCTCCTTGACTTTACTCAAAGATGAGACTGATTAATGATAATAATAATAATAATAATAGCAATGAGTGTAAACACACAAAAGTGCTTATCATGTTCTAGGGGATATATTAAACACATTATATGTATTAATTCATGTATTATCTATAACTATACTAGAGGTAGATATTTGTATAGTTTCCCTTTTATAAATGAGGAAAGGGATATATGAGATTTAATAACTTGCATAAGTAATGATTATTTTTCTCATTACATATTAATAATGTTATCTTTGGCAGAAACCATATTTTCTAGCCCCACTGCCCCTCAGTGGGTTTGTGCGTCTGATTCTCAATGATGCAGTGTGAGTATAAATAATGTGTGTCACCCCAGGCAGGGGTAGAGAACTGGTGTGATCCTTTGCACTCTCTCTGTTCCCCTCCAACTGCCAGACAGGATATTCAGTGGAGGACGCTGAGGCCTTAGGGTATGCAAAGAAACCAGACAGAAGGATCTTGGCTAACTGACTACCAGTGTAGAGTAGAAAGCTCCCACTGACCCTTATTTAACCAGGATGTGAATGAGAAATAAATCTATTGTGCTAAGTCACTGGGATTTGTTATCGCTCAGTGAACTTATTTGCTCTTAATACATATGAATACATATGAATACATATGAATATGATGCAAAACCCACCAATATCAGTGACCTTATTACAGATCTATGTTCTCTATCACTCAGTGTTTCCTATGCACTGACTTCTATGAGGAAAGCACTTCATAGCATACTGGGTACCTGTGTTTCTAAAAGCAACCTCCAACTAGCATAGCTCAAAGTAACGTATTTTCTTATCATTAGCCTTCCAAAATGAGTGCTTCAAAGAGATGGTAATAGGGAATCCAGAACATATCCTGTAGATGTTTCTTCTCTCTCTCTTTCTTCTACTACCTTGAGTCTCCCCTCACTTCATTCTAATGAAAGGCTTGCCTTGCCTTGAGGCAGGTGTGTGTAACAGGGCTGGGAATGTCAAGGAAAGAGAAACGTCACATATCTTGTTAGTAGCATCTGATACCCCAGTCTCATTGCCATGTTCCTCCAAGAGTCCCCATTGTCTTCTCAACACTATTCCTGCCCTTATACTCCTCTCCTCTCATCACCACCCTGCTCTGGAAAGCCCAAGCCTGACTATTCACTTTCCTCACAATGCAGATGAATCTAAATTTTGTTCACCAAAGACCCACTGTTTTATTAGTTATGTATGAACTTATTTCTACCTTTACTACCTAAACATATATAGAATAGGAAAACTTTCCTTGTTGCCTTGCCAGATCAAGAAGTAAGAACTATTAGAAAACTTTAGCAGAAATGAGCTTTCCTTGACAGAGAAGAAGAGAAGCTATAGGACCATGTTCTCTTCCACAGGGAGTTAGATTACAATGCCAGGAATAAAGGCTCCTATGATAAGCAAGAGGTATTAGGAATAGGAAGGGAAGCAGACAGGCCTTGAGGAGTGATTGAAAGAAAGGAACTCATACTGGGCACTAGGATGAGCCCTGCAAAGTCTCTCACTTCCAATCTCTCGCTACACTTCACCGTCTTCAATTAACCTTCCAGGTTAGAGCACTTGTCCCAGACCAGAAAACACAAAACCAGCCATATCTTGAAATTAAAGGTGTACTTCCCTCAGCCTAGGCCAGGCAGGTGGAACAGAAAGTGAGAGGGGGTTCCTCATCCCACTGCAAAGACAGAGATGCTCTTGGCTTCCCAAGTTGAAAGGCTAAAAGCAGCTCCCACCTGAAATATTACTGACCATGGTAATTATGTCCTATAGAACAGTTTTCTTTCAGTTTTATGATGAACTATATGTCTTTATATAGGCAGATTTGAGAACCTAAGTTCAAAAGGAGGCATTTCTTTTTGAAAATGTGCACCTCGTTCGTAAAAGCCAGTTTACAACCAAGATTTCCAAATATTGCTCATCCATATGAGGAAATTGCTCATATACATATTTTGAGAATTGAAACAGGGGAAGGATAAAAGTGAATCTATGAAGAGAAAAGAAAATGAGGTACATTTCCAATGTAATTTACACACAGGTGCACGCATATGTTTACCATACATCTGTGTGTATGCATGTTTATGTATTTATATTCAAGGTAGAGAGATATAAAAATACACAGTGTCATATTACATTCCACATTTAGGTACACAGATACGTAGTATGGTGCTGAAGGCTCCACCGAAAGCCAGAGTAGAAAGAAACAGTAGTGCATTTACATATGAAAGTAGAGAGAGTTCTACTTTGCAGCCATTTCTCAGAGTAGACTAAGCTTTATTGTAGGTTGTCAGTCCATATAATCTCTGCAACACTTCCAACCCATGAGATAAACTGGTTGTCTACTAGCTTAAGAATACAATGGTAATTTTTGACTTTACTGTCCACTCTATTAGAAGGTTATAGGCTGCCTGAAAAGAATGCTGTGAATAACAGTTTGATGTCATGCACACTCTTCCTTCTCTAAGCTCCATCATTCTCCATTTATATCTCTCTGCTCCTAGCCATTTTGGGTGTTGATACCTGCCAAGACTAAATATTCACCTAGATTTCTCTTCTTTCTATTCAGATTTATATTACCTCGGCCCTAGGCCATGGGCCAAGTAATTTGCTAGAGAATCCTGATTATATCCTTGGTGATGCGTGGAAGGAGCTCTTCCTCCCTCAATAGAAAAAGTATTATTGAACTAAAGTATTAAGTGGCTTGAATACTGACATTTCCAGAAATACAATAGACTAGTGAAGAGAGATTTTTGGTTAAGGGAGATTCCCATACCTTTCAACCATGTGGAAAATAAGCTGTGTTTATAGGAAAACTATCCCTCTCTGCAAAAGTTGGCAGAATTAAATACAAATTCTTTTGAAATAAAAGTTATCAGTATTACATTTTAAAACAAGTATGAATTTGACAATTTTTATGTCTCATGAAGGTCACTTATCCATTTAATAAAACCAAATTCTAGTGCATGTGGGTCCTGGTTAGCAACAGCACAGTAATACCATGGTTTAGGTTTTGGGGGCTGTTAGTGATTTTATCATGAGACTTACAAGATATTCAGATTCTAAGGAATCTACATGCTTTACCTAGAATAAAAGCAAGAAACCTTCTGGAGGATTTAATGACATATATTTGGCATTCCTAATGACCTAACTAGCACAATCTGGGGGCAGAAATCGTGGGAGAAGAACTGTCTTTATGTCAATAGAGTTAGCTAGGATTGGCAAGCACTCCTCCTGTGCAGCAGGCTCGCCTGTGGTGAGACCCAGTGAACTTCTGCTGTATTATGTTTGGAATAATGATTTCTATAATTTGTCTCCACAGGTCACTGAATCCAAGAACAAATTAACCTCCAAAGTTTGAAAGGAGAGCAACGTAAGGAAGTGAACAGGAAAGCAAAACAACCAGGGATTGTCAGGAAAAGACAGGAAAGCAGGAAAAAGTGGCACTAAAACCACTAGTTAGAAGGTGGCTGCAATCTGTCTTTATTCTCCCTCTATTAAGCCTCCTGAGTGGATATAGATTACCCCTGTCAACAGCAACAAAACCTACCAGGATCTCTTTGCCAATAATAAGGGCTTTCTATTGGTCTTACCTTTGCCTTTGTGTTCTGAAACTAATTTTTACTGCTTCATAGCAAACGAGTTAGAAGCTTGGAAGATTACTGAATTTGCAAGAAATGCAATGGTGTCCAATGAAGGTGCCAGAGTGAATCAGCACTGGATGTCCCAACTGGAACAGGTCAGTCTATCCTTTGTGAATGGTTTCATTCTGACATAGATTAGCATTGTCCCTGATCTTTGAGGAACCAATCTGCATCTGATAGATTTCGTTCTACACATTTGTTCCTCACTCTGTTATTATCATTTGCTGACACATCATAGAACTGAACGTTATTTGTTACTGTGATGAGTTACCTTGCCCTTTCCTCTGTTCCCTGCAAAGTAAATGTATGTCTGAAATCTGAATATATGTCTGGTTTAAAAGGGAGGCTATCAATGACTACCGAGTCTCACTACTATTTGAGGAAGAGGTCTTGGAATATTCTTTGGCCATTGAGAGATGGAAGTGGTTGTGCAGGACCATATCCCCCATTATTCTAATAGACAAAACTTCATATTCTACCTCCTATGTCCCCAACCATGACTCCATAGCTACATGACCTTGAAACCCAAACGCTATTTGTTAAACGAATTCATTGTTTTCTGCCCATGCTTCTTCTTTCTGTTTCTGATCTTGTAATATGACTATTGTACCTTTGATCATTCCTTTACCCTCCCTCTGGCCCCCACCAAGACTCCCCGACTGACTGCCATCAATCCACCAAATCACCTGATTTTTTCCTTTCCTATCTCATACCTGCTGTCCTGGATTAAGGCCTCATTGCCTCGGTACAACCAAAAAATATTCACTGTGTGATATCTATGTGTAAGATACTCTGCCCTTATATCACTCACAACCTAGTGCAGGTCAGCAAACTGACATCACAGGCCAAACTCCAGCCCACAAACTGCTTTGTACAGCCAACAAGCCAAGAATGGTTTTTACATTTTCAAATGACAAAATCGGAAGAGTAACAGTTTGTGACACATGAATAGTACATGAAAAAATATTTATCTTCCTCTTTTTTTTTCTCATGTATCCTCCATTCTCTGGGCATCCTGAACACCCTCAACACTTCCCTGGTCCCGTCTTTGTGTGACCTGTCAAAATATTCTTCATCTTTCAAGAATAACTGCATGTGTCATTTTCTTCAGGTAATCATATTTAGCCCTCCCAGCTACAATTATTATATAATCCTTATTACTCCTTGGCCTCTAATGTCACAAATAACTCTGCTATTTTGCATCCTCCCCTATTTTATGAGCTTCTTAATTCGAGGGATTAATTTGTCCATTGTTGTATTTTCCACAGCACCTACTATTATCTTTGTATAGTAGATCATTAATGTATTTTCTTTTCTATGCTTACCAAATAAAACTGTTTCATTTGACTAATCAATAACCAAATAAATAACTATTGATTTTATTTACTAAATACATGTCTTTTCATTAGTTAAATCAATGCTTTAAAAAATTTTCTTTTTCCTTCCCACTGATTCCATCTCCCTAATTTCAGTCATATCTAAACATTCCATTTTGTAAAACATGAACCCTTGGCTTTCCCTTTCCTTAATTTGTTTTTATCTCAAACATCTTAAAAGAGCAGATTATTTACTTACTTACCTCGCATTCACTCTTAAACTCATTGTTAATATCACTTAGTTCTCTCCAAAATCATTATTGGCCTCTTTTCTTGCCAAAACTAAAGACCTCATTTTAGATGTCATCCTATTTGAACTTTCTGAAACATATGACCCTTGCTTCTGTCTTGAAAATCTTTTCTTCTGGCTTTAGTAACACCCCTTGCTCCCAGTTTTCCTCTTTATTCATCCAGGTGCAATTCCCTGATTTCTTCCCTGATTCTCACCCACTTTAAAGGGACCAACTCTTGTTTTTCTTTACTCCTCACTCTCACTGTTTTTCATGGTGTGCTACCACCAATGACTTTAAGAATCACTTATCCAAAAATTGATGGCTCCCAAATACTTCAGTCTACAGGTTTCCATGGACTTTGGGTCTGAATTCCTTTTAAGAATTCTATGCATATTGTGCCCTGAGTCTATCTCATGGTCTTACTTTCCGTCCCCTGTCGTCCTTCTTTCTTAATGGCATTACTACCACCTTGGCCACCCAGGCAAGGGAGATGACAGCCAGGGAAGGTCTCAAAGCAGAACTAGATCTCAGTGCTTTTTTGTATCCTTCTGACCTCTTTTTTGCTATTTATGCAATGCTTAGCACATGATCAGGACAAAACCCAGTGACAGTAAGTGAATAAATTTTTTAAATGACTCCACATTAGTTTGTGATATTGTCTTCTAATACATGGTAGCAACTTTCAGGTAGGCCTAAAAGTTGGTTTTATTACTAATAGGAACAACCATATATATAAAAAATATAAAGAGAAAAGTGGAATGGCAAAGGTAACACAGAAAAACATTATTATTTGTGAAAGTCAACAATAAAATGTAAGATTCTTTCCTCAAAGATTTGACATTTTAGGAAAAATCCATAAGGAACAGTATATGAAGAAACTCAAAAACTATTTGACACAAACTCCAAAATAATGAGACAGCTTTTATACTACAGAAAATTTTCCTCTAATTCCTCAAGGCATTTTAAATATTATTAAATGGTGTGTTACTGCCCCTCTAGCCCTGAAGTTAGAACATCAAACTTGGAGCCTGTCCACCTGGATGCTGTTTACAGATTTCTTAACCATCTGCAAGAAGTCATGACTAGAGCTATCTCACCTACTTACAGTTAAGCTTACCTTATCATGAAGTTAATCTTTACTTGAACATATATATTTTTGATACACTTATGAGGTTGGGAGAATAGGAAGGTGATACAGCACTTTAGCATTATTTTTTTTTCAGAAGCCTCAAACATTAAAAAAAAAAATCAAAGAATATGGTTACACAAAACTCGCTAAAAATTTTCAAATCCCCAAATGGAAAACAAAGATATTGTCAAAACACAAAGGGCTATCCCAGTGGTTTTGCTGCTAGGTAACCCACACTTGCTCGTGACATCCAAAGGAAGTTAAGGGTTCCACGCACTCCTCTCGCCCTTTCTTCTGCCATTCCAAATACGTGTGGTTGTTCTGTGAACTGAACTTAATTCTATCCTGTCAAATACAAAGGACCAGATATTTTATTGAAAAAATACTCTTCCCTAAGAGGACCATTGTATTTCAATATAATTTTGAAAACAAGTTGTTGGAAATGTTTTATAATGTCATTAGTATGTGGAACTGTTATTTTTAAAGTTATTTTGCAAGCAATGAAGATCAATTAAATAGGTTCCAGGTAAAAGGTCATGAAGCAAAATATTACCAAAGTTTAAGGCACACGTGGAACATTTCTCAGCACAATCTAACACCTAGGGGTCCACAATAACTGGCCTTGATCTCTGAGATTTGCAGTGCAGTGTGAATTTAAGCAGCCATAAATCTATTAGCAGATAACACGATAAATTCATGTAGGTCAAAACAATGATTTGAACACATTTCGCCTAGTAATTCCCTCTTTTCTTGTGATCAACTTGTCTGAAACCTTGTCAAATGGCAAAAAAAAAAACAACACCCCAGTTCTCCTGGTGTTGCAGAGTTGCATAACGTGATTTCCTATAATGATGTCACGGTTGATGCTGTAGACCATGTGAAACAGATTAACTGTGACCAAATTAGCATTCTTTTGTAAGGCCAGCTGATATGCACATGTAAAACATGAAACACCCTCATACTTTGAGAGGCAATTAAATGATTCTCAAACACTATGCTGTAAATAATTTAAACCTCATAAATATCTACCTTATAAAGTAGAGATTGCTTTTTATTTGTTTCTTTAAACAACCATCATGACAAGCTAAGTCATTTCAGTGCATTTTCATCTTTGGGAAACTTACTAGGAAAATGCTTTGGTGGCTTTTTTTTTTTTTTTTTTTGGTTGGATAATGCCTCGTTTGTTCTTTTTAAAGAGTTCTTATGTTCGTGTGTTCTCGGCTGTCTTTTGGAAAGATTGATGTCTGGTGTCACTGCTAGGAAGTGCAAACTGTTCAGCCTCACTGCAATCTATGTCCTCATCCTCTTGATCCACAGGATACCACATACTTTGGCAGCCAACATTCAGAAGGGAAGTGCTTTAATGGTAATAAGTGATGCCAATGAAACCTTTCCCCCAATGCTCAAAACTTAGTGGTTGGAGGCTGAGGAACCAAATGGCGGGACTGAGGGGAATAAATGACCATGTTAGCTGAAAGGGACCAATGCTGTTTATCTAACCCATGGTAAAAGAGATTCGAAATTTCCTCTCTAATTAAACTTTTCACCAAAATATCATCCTCATGGTAGCCTGGGAGAATCTGGATCTATTTAAGGATGTCTTGACCCTCTTTTTCCAGACATAAGAGTTTAGTGATCAATCGTGTTAATAATAGCAATTGTCAGTGTGCTTTTTAGACGTAATTTCCACAGTATAACATGTTCCAGCTATACCTCCACCCCTATGGAGAGTCGAGCAATAGGAGGGAACCCTTGCAATGTAAGTAAAATGAAAGGAATTTATATAAGATGACATGAAACAGGTGTTTGAGACATGTTGAGCTCCTTAGTGCAAAAAAAAAAAAAAAAAGTGCTCTTGTGGAAGCAGTATGTTCAGAAGCTGTGTGATGGTGGCAAAGTCATTTAAATTGAAAGTCTGCAATGTTCTCATCTCAGTGAGTGAGTGAGGGTATTGTTTTTCATGAAGAGCAATATGGCTACCTTTACAATATCAAGCAGAAATAGAATGTGGATTTTTCTTTCTTATGATGAGTTGGATTCTGATTGATAGAAATGAGTTACTCATTTGATTGCCTCAGGTCACAAATGTAGTCAAAACCACCAAATCCAGTGAAAACAACTAACCACATGGTGATCTGACCTACCACATTGGTCTTATTATCTCTGTGCTTTAAGCAAATTACCTAATTCTTTGAAGTGTCCAATGAAATAGATATCCAGTTGTTTGCAAGCAAAACCATTAAGCATAAAAACTCAAGTTGATCTTAACAGCCATGAGTGATTTCTCTAGTAGTTTAGATTGGTTTTTGTTTCTTTGTTTGTTTGTTTTAGTTTTTACCTAAGTCACTGCCAAGACTTTACCAAATGTAAGTAAAATTCTACCAGGTTTTATATATTACTTCTGAATTGGGGATACCAAAAAGCAACCATAATAAAGAGTGGTGGGTAGTAAAGACTAAAAAGAAATGATTCTTGCAAGCAATTGTGAGGAGAGGTGAAGGTAGTTTGAAGGAGAAATGAAAGATAACATACATTGAAGAGTGAAAATGTGTAGAGTTCTAGGCAGATACTTGAGATTATCCTTGCTAAGCTTAACAATGAGTTAACTCTTATTTTCTTGCTGTTTTAAAGAATAGGAAATTGAGGAAACAACTTTTCAAGATCACAGCTACAAAGATGCAGAGTCAGAATCTGAATCCAGGCCCATCTGGCCCCAGAGCCCACACTTTTTTCTGAGCTCTAATATAGGTACCTGCCCACAGCTCTGCATGACATAAAATGTACAGTGAGTGATGCCTAGTGCCTACTTTTAAAAGTTTGTTCTTTAGACAGAAAGAGAAGATAAAGACTTTCATATGAAAAAGTAAATATTAGAAAATAGTAAACCACTAGTTGCGTAAACATTGCATATAATGGAGATCAGGGAAAGATAATATAGCTGAGACCTGATTAGTCAGGTTACATCCTCAGAAAAGGTTAGGGTTGAAGCTCTGCCTGAATATTAAAATAATAATTTCTAGAAGCCTGGAGTTTAGTATATTAAGAGAGCAACTTTCATTAAAAAAATATATATATATAAAATGCAAAATAATTGTTAGAGTATGACTTCCTTTAAAACAAATTCAAAACACTGACATTGAGATTAACCCAATTGATGTATATTTTTTAGTTTTACAAAGTATTACTTGGTTTAAAAAAAGGTAAAGTACTACTTGGTTTAAAAAATCATTTTTTGTGTATTTTTACGAACTATTACTAATGTTCAAAGTGAAGAATACAAAATACGAACAATTTAATAATGTTCCATTTAGGGAAAGGAAAAATGGAATTCAAACATCACTTGTTTTAAATAAAGAAGGACCACTTAACACTTCATCACATCTTAAAAGCCCCTTTTCTCAAATTTTACAATAATTAGTTCTAAGACACAGACACTTAAATGAATTTCTGCCCAACTCTTTTTCCAATTTAATTTACATAATCATGAAGCTTAATTTTTCTTTAAAAGTCTCAGTGAAGTTTTAGTAAAATATCACAGATGATTTCTATTATATCAACTAAATATTTTAAACTTCTATTTCAGTTAAATTTACTGAAAATACTAATTTTTCCTCAAAATATTTGCACTAATATTTTGAAATTTCACCAAAAATATTTATTTAAGTGTATTTACTTAAAAAAAAGAAAGGAAGAAAAGAACAATCCCTCTACAGATTTTAGAGTGAATATTTATGTAAATGAGATTATTCATCTTGGTTAATCTATTCACAACCACACACACACACACACACACACACACACACACACACACACACACACACAAATACAAAGTGCCTGATATTATTGTCAATGCATAAAGCTGTTGGATTCTGTACCTTTTTAGCCATAAAATGTGCTCCCAGCAATCAAATGCTCATGAGTATATGCTACTTTCTTTGGTTTTACTCAAAGGTCTGTTGCTGGCCAATTCACTCTCCTTTAATAGAATGGACCCATTTGACAATTTTTTACTTTTATTTGAAAAATATATTTAGGAATCAAAACGTGAAATACTAACAAGAAAATTAAACAAAATCTTTTATGCAATACTTTGGAAAGGGCAAAAATAAAATTTGAACAAAAATAAAGAAAAAAATCTTCAATAGATAATGTTAACTATTATGTTACTTGTTTAATTACAGTGTTTTCTTGCAGTGAAAAATGAAGCTAAATATGTTAGGAAAATTGTTTAGCATCAGATTTTACTATAAGAAGATAAAAATTTCAGCAAAGGATGTTTCAATCCTCTCATCTCTTTTTAACCAGAATCGTAGCTGGGCTCTTATAGCCTCTTCATTAGGGAAACCAAGCAATTCTCTAGAGGGCTACATACATTATTTTTAATGGAAAAGAAACCGGATATGATATAAAATTATTTTCACTGTAATGGAAGCTATAAGGCTCAAAGAAGACAATGCTTATAATTTATTGCCTATATTTTAACAAGGTAAGAGTGATTCTAATAATCTTTCTATAATAGGACATGAGGAGTTCTGGGTAATTAAATATTCTGGTTAACAGAGAAACACAACTCATATGAATTATCCATTTTCAAAGAATTAGGCTAATAAAAATTGGCCACATGAGACTACAATGAGATAATTACATCTTTCTCTGTTGTTTCAAAAAGTGTATAACATTGAAGTGTCTCAAGACCATGTCACTACTTCAGCAATGTTGGATGGCACATGTGCAGACGTGTTTAGTGAGAGGCCCAGGGTTACAGAGAGCTTCACACATTGCCTTTAATTTGATAATGTTTATCTGTTATTATACTGTGTTGAATGGCTATGGGGATTTTTGTCCACCATTGAAAGAAAAGGGAACATTGACCTTGTGCTATTGATTCACAGCTGCTTCAAAACAAAATATTGTTAAACACTTTGAAATAGTATAAAGACATGAGTCTGTCTGTCCTTCCTTCCTTTCAGTTTCCTTCATTCGTTCGTTCATTCTTTCCTTCATTCCTCCCTCACCTTTTTCTTTCTTTCTTCCCCACGGACCTCCTGGGGACCGCTTTTTCTGTATAACCTTTGACCTCTTGGTACTATGCTCTCAGACATGATTATAAGGGACCATTTCACTTTCAAAAGGGATAGTTGAACATAGTAACACTCTAATCTATAATAAGGGTTTTTCTAGTAATGCAAAAGGCACAAGACTTTAAATGCCTCAAATTCTAGTATAAACTAATGCAAATCATTACATTATTATTATATTCCTTAATCATGTCTGGCTTCAGTTTCTTCATTAGAAGGACAATGGCATGTTGGCAAATGTTTGCAGGAGAGCATTGTATCAACAGGACTTTACATTCATTTGCACAAACACTCATGCTAGGAATAGGCTGGTTCTGATTTGGTATGGTACAGTCAAACAGTGGCTAGTAATAGCATTAGCCAGTAAAATTGGTATTTCTTTAAGAAATTGGAAATTTGAACAAAGGAAAGAGAGAGAGTGAGAGAGACAGAGAGAGGAAGAAAGAAAGAAAAAGAGAAGGAAAAAAGAAAGAGAAAAGAAAAGGGAAGAAAGGAGGAAGGAAGGGAGGGAGGAAGGGAGGGAGGAGAGAAGGAAAACAAACAAACAAGAATTGTAACCTGATAATAGCCAAGTGTTAAATGTTACAGAGTTATTACAATGCTATTATCTAGGAACTAGAATCTTGACTCCCAATTTTCACTATCAGTTAAGGGTTAATATCCTGCTTAATTTTTTTTTTAAATTTATTATTTATTTATTTATGGCTGTGTTGGGTCTTCGTTTCTGTGCGAGGGCTTTCTCTAGTTGCGGCGAGCGGGGGCCACTCTTCATCGCGGTGCGCGGGCCTCTCACTATCGCGGCCTCTCTTGTTGCGGAGCACAGGTTCCAGACGTGCAGGCTCAGCAGTTGTGGCTCACGGGCCCAGTTGCTCCGCGGCATGTGGGATCTTCCCAGACCAGGGCTCGAACCCGTGTCCCCTGCACTGGCAGGCATACTCTCAACCACTGCGCCACCAGGGAAGCCCAATATCCTGCTTAATTTTGTACATGAATCTCATAGCTTACTTTTGCCGTATAAAAAACAAAAATTAAATTATTCCCCTTTGTATCTGATATATATTATACAATTTGCATAAAACTTGCTTTTAGGATTTTCTTCTCCCAGTTATTAATTATTCTGGTCCTCCATGCTTTTATCTCACCTGAATGACAGTTCTTGGGTACTCTTATTTCTTGATGTACATTTTTCTTATTTGCTTTCCTTAGAATATCACTATGACAAATCTCCATGTCACCTGGCCTCTGCCTGCGCTTGTTTTTTTATTCTTCTCACTGCAATATATGCAATCCCTGGACATTATCAAGTTTTCACATAGAGAAGGAAAGTGAGAGGCAGAGAGTGAGTAACTTACACAAAACAATTTGGCAACAAAACTAGACTAATAGTACAAATAATCACTTCTTACCTATGTGTAACAATTTAGAGCGATAGACATACTTTACTATAGTTTATGTATTATAATCATACTCTCAACCAATCAACTATAATCTCAGTCTCTACAATCTTTATTTCTGTGCTTTTCCCATATATCATACTGGGTGTGGAATGCATTTTAAAGTATTCACCTTTTATCTCTCTGCCTGGACAATTCTAGCTCTATACTTTCTCAGTGGAATAAAATTCTATCAGAAGACAATGCTCTAGTCATCGCACCCTCAACTCAGTTTAATTCAATAAATTTTTTCTGTGCAACCTCTATTTTCAAATCACTGTGTTCATCCTATGCACAAAATAACTCAAAATGGATCAAAGTATAAGAACTACAGCTATAAGACTCTTGGAAGAAAACATAGGTGTATATCTTTGTGACCTAGGCTTAGGCAATATTTTCTTAGATATGATACCAAAGCCCAAGCAAGAAGAGAGAAAATAGATATATTGGCCTTAATTAAAAAGTAAAACATTTATGCATCAAAGGACTCTATCAAGAAAGTGAAAGACAACCCACAGAATGAAAGAAAATATTTTCAAGTCACGTATCGGATAAAGACCTAGTATCCAGAACATATAAAGAACTCTTGTAACTCAACAATAAGACAGATTATCTGATTTAAGTATGAGCAAAATATTTGAATAGACACTTCTCTCAAAAAGATATACAGAAGACCAATAAGCACATGAAAAGATGTTCAACATAATTAGTCATAAGTGAAATGCAAATCAAAACCACAGTAAGATACCATTTCATACCAACAAAGATGGCTATAATTTTAAAAATGGACAATAACAAGTGTTAGTGAAGATGTGTAGAAATTAGAACACTCATACATAGCTGATGGGGATGTAAAGTCATTGCTGATGGGGATGTGCAGCTGCTTTAGAAAACAGTTTAAAGGTTTCTCAAAAAGTTACATATAGAGTTACCACATGACCCTGTAATTATACTCCTAGATGTGTACTCAGGAGAATACACATATAGAGAATATGTGCTTACACAAAAACTTACACTTACACACAAACACACACACATACCACAAACTTCCTCTCTTCACTTTCTCCCAAAAAGGTTGTCATCATTACTTTTGATAAATAAATATTAAATGTGTATATTTTGTGACTTTGAAAATATTATGCACCACTGAGCTATGCAGCATATTATGGAATTTTCTTCTTCCACATTTTGTTTACCTGAAATTTGCTTTTCTATTTATCAGTAATTTATCCCCAAATTTTGCTGCAGAAAGATTCTCTTTTAATACATTCAAATATATCAGGTAGTCTATGAAAGTCTATTTTTCTTTTTGGATATAGTTCATGAAGACTTTGGGTCATCAGCTTCTCAATCCAGACTGGTTGTTCTCAGGTTGGCTTCATAGTTTTTGTCTGAGGACAACAAATTTGGAGTTTCCTTTAATGTCTCTTCCATTGCATTTCCTATTTCCTAGATGCCACTTCTTCTTCCTCTTTCTTTAATTATTCTCTTCTCTTGATAAATACCACTTCTAGTCCACAGGAGGTAAGTTTTGATATCAGGCACATCTGAATATATTTTTATTCTATTCACATACTTGATTGATAGTTTGCTTAGGTATATGATTTCAGGTTGGGAATGATTTTTTTCTTCAGAATTTTGAACACATTGATATACTGGCCCCTAGCATCTAGGTGCTGGTGAGAAATTTCATGCCATTTTTATCCCATCACCATTGGATGACTGACCTGATTTGTTCACCTTTCTGCAGGAAGTTAGTGTATATTTTTATCCCTAATGTTCTGAAATTTCATAGTGAAGTGTTTAAGTATGATTGTCATTTTCATTTACTTAATTGGAACGTGCTAAATTTGGGAACTGCCATCCCTTAGGTCTCAAAAAATTTATTTATTTATCTCTTTGATAATAAGTTTCTTTCCATTTTCTCTATTCTTTCTTTCTGGAGGAAAAAAAAAAGTTAGTTAACCAAAACCATACACAGACATTACGAGAAAAGAAAACTACAGACTGATACCTGTCATTAAAGATAGATGCAAAATCCTTAACAAAATATTAGCAAAGTGACTCCAACAGTATATAAAAAAGAATTATACATCACAATCAAGTGGGATTTATCCCAGGTATGCAAAGCCTGGTTCAACATTCAAAAAATAATGTAATCCATCACATCAACAGGCTAAAAAAGAAAAATCACATAATCATATCAATAGATGCAGAAAAAGCATTTGTCAGAATCCAGAACCCATTCATGGTAAAAAGTCTCAGTAAACTAAGAATACAGGGGAACTTCCTTAATTAGATAATCAATATCTACAAAAAGCCTATAGCTAACAAGATACTTAATGGTGAAAAACTTGAAGATCAGGAAAAAGGCAAGGATGTCTCCTCTTACAACTCCTTTTCAACATTGTACTGGAAGTTGTAGCTAATACAATCAGACAAGAAAAGGAAATAAAAGGTATACAGATTGGGAAGGAAGATATAATAAAACTGTGTTTGTTCACAGATGACATGATTGTATGTGTGAAGAATCCCAAAGAATTGATTTAAAAGCTCCTGGGAATAATAAGAGATTATAGGAAGTTACAAGAAACAAGGTTAACATACAAAAGTCAATTGCTTTCAAATATACCAACAATGAACACTGGAAGTTGAAATTAACAACACACACACAGATGTAGAAAACAAACACGGTTATCAGGGAGGAAAGCAAGGGGGTAGGGATAAATTGGGAGACTGGTATTGACATATACACACTACTATATATAAAATAGATAACTAATAATGGCATACTGTATAGCACAGGGGACTCTCCTCAATACTCTGTAATGACCTATATGGGAAAAGAATTTTTAAAAGTGTAGATATATGTGTATGTATAACTGATTCACTTTGCTGTATAGCAGAAATTACCACAACATTTTAAATCAACTATACTCCAATAAAAATTTAAAAAAAATAAACTTGGTGGCTTAAAACAAATAAAAAAGAAATTAAAAACACACTACCATTTCCATTAGCACCACCAAAAATGAAATACTTAGGTATAAATCTAATAAATTGTGTGTAAGACCTATATGAGGAATACTAAAGAACTCTACTGAATAAAATTCAAGAAGAACTAAATAAATGGAGAGATATTCCATGTTCATGGATAGGAAGACTCAATATGGTCAGGTCAAGATGTCAGTCCTTCTCAACTTGATTTATAGATTCAGTGCAATTCCAATCAAAATTGCAGCAAGTTATTTTATGGATATTGACACATCGATTCTAAAGTTTTGTAGAGAAGCAAAGGACCCAGAATAGCCAACACATTATTGAAAAAAAATATTGAAGAATTGACACTACCTGACTTCAAGATTTACTGTAAACTACAGTATTAAAGACAGTGTGGTATTGGTGAAAGAATAGACAGGTCAATCAATTGAACAGAATAGAGAACCTAGAAATAACTCACATAAATATAGTCAGCTAATCTATGACAAAGGAGCAAAGGCAATACAGTGAAGCAAAGATAGTGTTTTCAACAAATGGTCTAGAATATTGGACATCTACAAGGAAAAAAAAAAGAATCTAGGTCTTACAATCCTTCACAAATATTAACTCAAAATGCATCACAGACCTAAATGTAAAATACAAAACTCTGAAACTCCTAGAAGATAACACAGTAGAAAATCTAGATGACCTTCGGTATTGCAATGACTTTTTACATACAACACCAAATAGAACATGAAAGAACTGATGAGATGGACTTCATTAAAATTAAAAATTGCTTTGTGAAAGATAATGTCGGGGGGATGAGAAGACAAGCCAGACTGAGAGAAAATATTTACAAAAGACACAACTGATAAGGGCTTGTTATCCAAAATGCACAAAGACCCTTTAAAACTCCAAAATAAGAAAACAACCCAATTAAAAAATAGGCCAAAGACTAAATCCTCACCAAAGAAGATACACAGATGGCAACTAGCATATGAAAAGATCCTCCACATTACATATCCTCAGGGAAATGCAAATTCAAACAACAATGAGATATCACTACACACCTATTAGGATAGCCCAAATCTGGAATGCTGCCAATATCAAATGCTGGTGAGGATGTGGAACAACAGGAATTCTCATTATTTCTGGTAGGAATGCAAAGTGGTGCAGCTACTTTGGAAGACATTTTGGCAGTTTCTTACAAAACTAAACATACTCAGCACAAGATTCAGTAATCATGCTCTTTGGTATTCACTCAAAAGAGTTGAATACTTATATCCACACAAAAACCTAAACACAGATGTTCAGAGCAGTTCTATTCATAATTGCCAAAACTTGGAAGTAACCGAAGTGTCTTTAAGTAGGTGAATGGATAAATAAGCTGTGTTATACCCAGATAATGGAATATTATTCAGTGCTAAAAAGAAACGAGCTATTAAGCCATGAAAAGACATCTAAGTATGAAAAGTGAAGGAAGCCCATCTGAAAAGTCTACATACTGTATGATTCCAACAATTTAGTGGTTTCTTAAAAAACTAAACATACTCTTACTATATGATCACTGGATCACTTTTGTTCTTGCATATTTCTTTTATTTAGCATTCTATTCTTGTTTCATAAATACAGTACCTACTCTTCCTTCTCTAAAGACATAATTGTAATTTAATTATAATAGGATTTAAAAACTATTTCTTTTGCTCCTTGCATTGCACACCTTTGTATTTACTCAGAGGAGTTGAAGACTTACATATACACAAAAACCTACACATGAATGTTCATGGAAGCTTTATGCATAATTGTGAAAATTTGGAACAACCAAAATGTTTTTCAGTAGGAGAATGCATAAACTGTGGTATATCCAAATAGAATATTACGCAACACCAAAAAGAAATGAGCTATCAATCCCTGAAAACCTTAAATATGCACATTAATAAGTGAAAGAAGCTAATCTAAAAAGGTTACATAATATATGATTACATTTATAGGACCTTCTGGAAAAGGGAAAACTATGGAGAGTGTAAAAAGATCAGTGGTGCCATGGTTGGAATGGAGGGAGGGGTGAATAGGTAGAGTTCAGAGGATTATTAAGGCAATGAAAATACTCTGCATTATACCATAATAATGGATACATGTCATTATACATTCGTCCAAACCCATAGAACATACAACACCAAAAGTAAACTGGAATGTTCACTGTGGACTTCGGGTAATTATGATGTGTCAATGTAGGTTCGTCAATTGTTAACAAAAGTACCATGTGGTGGGTCATATTGATAATGGGGCAGCTATGCATGTATGGGGGGAAGGGGTACATGGAAAATTTCTGTATGTGCCTTCCTCTCAATTTTTTCTTAAATTTAAAAAGTATGTTGATTACACTAAATTAGACCTCCTGTACTAATCCTCTAATTTAAAAAAAAAACTTATTTCTAGTTTTTTTTTCTTTTTTGTTTTTATTCTATCCAGAAGATTTTCTCAACTTTATCGTTCAACCCTTGTTTGGAGTATTTTCTTCCTGTTCTCATACAGTTAATTTGTAAGAATTCACTTCTGTTCTTGCATATTTCTTTTATTTAGCATTCTATTCTTGTTTCATAAATACAGTATCTACTCTTCCTTCTCTAAAGACATAATTGTAATTTAATTATAATAGGATTTTAAAACTATTTCTTTTGCTCCTTGCATTGTCTTTGTTTCACCCAAGTTACTTTTATTGCTATTGCTGTTGTTTTGTTTTTTATTTTGATCTTTATATTTTTCTGACACTTTGAATATCTGTAGGTCAGGGAGAAATCCTCTTATTGTGGACCAGGAGGTTATAAGAATTCTCCAGATATTTTTGAAGCCAGTGGGGAAAGATTCCCTCAGTTTTCCTGTGTTCAGTTTAGTTATCTTGCCTTCAGCTCTATTTGCTATTCCCAAGTGCAAGGGCCTTCCGTTTCACTGAGATCAGAAAGTAAGCTTCCTGTCTTCTCCTGAATAAGGAAATAAAGTTTGCCCAGCTCTTCTGGGGACCTGGGGAACACTAATGCTTATAAGGAATTTCAACTCGTCCTCAGTTTTCAACTCCAACTGTACACCCTCTTCAGATGCACCTACTGCCTCCACTTTTTGAGACTTTCTAGGGTTTTCTCAGGCAGATCATCTTTATTCTTGGCTTCATACTCAATAAGTTTGGGTTTCAGCCTTCTTGATTCAGCAAATTAGTTTAATTCTTGTTCATCAACTTTCAGCTTTCAAGATTTTGTTGCAGTACCCTCCACTTGTTGCTCAATGTTCTTGGGGTTTATGGCTTTCTTTGTCAGTCTCTTACTGTAATTTTCATGAGGCTTCTCAAAGAAGCAGAGATGAATGCAAGTGGTCAATCAGCCATGTTTAAGTGTAAGCAGTATCCATGATTTTGTACTGTAAACTGGTATAATAATCTGTAAAGTTATCATTTAGTAATTCTTATCAATGTAACGTACAATATTGTCTTTTTTTTTAATGAAATTTAGTGTTCCAAAGAAAGTTTGGGATTTTTATTTTAAGACTATCAACTTTTCCAACAATTTGAAACATCGATTCCTTTTGCATATTATGTTTCAAAATCAGAGTTTTCTAAAATCTACTAGTCATTCAGTAGTCAGATAAATTTAATAAATGTGTATCCTCCTCCCAGAGATATTTAATATATTTGATACTTAGTAAGATAACAAAGGTTCGGAGTAAGAAACGTATTTAACTTTATTTAAACTTGGGTTTTCTTAACTTATTCAACAATTTGATAATTTTCCCACAAAATTCCTATCAGTATCCAGTAGAATATTTGTTCTATGCAATACATTCTGAGAAACTATGCTATGGGTTTAATATTTACCCTGTTAGAGTTTACACAGACATAGTGTGTAACTAAGGTTTATTGAAATTATTACCAATACTTTTAAATGTCTTAGAAAAGAGCTACAGTGGATTAGCTTGCCATGATAATACTACTTGCCTCAAATTTAGTTGATAAGTTTATCAAAGATAAGACTATACACCTAGTTCCTTAAAATGTAAATATCTTTTATAAGATATATGACTACAGTAGTATCATGATTTGGACTCCAACTGTCAATTATGACAGTCATATTTTATGCAGAAGACACAAATATGAAGAATAAATTATACCTGCTTTAACTTAGTTTTACAGTTAATAATGAAATCACATCCTTGCCATGTTATATTCTTTAGTACAGATACATACACTTTTAAAATCTAACCCACCTGTGATATTCAAAATTGTAATTCCAATTATATACTACATAATGAAGTAAATTGGGATAAATTTACATAAAAATATTTAGAACTAGGAAGCAAAAAAAAAGGTAATTTAGCTCATAGGACTATTTCTATTTATTCTCTCACTTGCCTACAAGAAAGCATCACTTGGATTACCAAAGTAGCTATTTTTCTGCTGTTAGCTCTAAACCAAATATTGGCACCTAAGAACACCATCTCTCCTTCAGCAGATCAAGCCAAATACAACTACAGCCCAAAAATACATCCTGTCCCTCCTTCAACAGCCAGCAGTCTTCTCTCACAGTTCCAAAGAAAAACAAGAACAAATATTTGCAAAGATTTTTGTCTTGTACTGAAAATGAGCATTAATAAAATCATGCTTGGAGGAAAGTGCTGAGAGAGTATATAAAAACGATATTGTAATGTCAAAGTGGGAAGCATTAATTCATAATATGCAGGAGTATTTTTAGATGGTACTGACAGTTTGCATGAAGCTTGGGAGTGGTGTGACTTGCTTTCATAGGAAAGGAATGGCCTAGCCTGGGAATTTTATTGGCAGATATCATAGCTTAAAAATGCACATGGGATGTCTGTCTTATAAAGCAACAAGTATAATATTTTACAGCTTTTTTCATTTTATGATAGGAATCAGTTATACAAGAGAAAAGTTTTCTTGTTTTTCTCATTATTCATCGTATTTTGCTAGACAGCCTTAAACAGAAGTCTGCATATTATCTTGGATTTTATCGCTCTCTATGGTTTGCGAAGTACTTTCACATACATCACCTCCTTTAATCCTTGCAACAACTGTTGAGGGTGTTATTAATACATCTGCTTTATCAAAGAGAAAACTGAAGATCAAAGGGGATTAGTGAGTTGCCTAAGACTACACAATCACTAAATAATAGAGCCAAGTGTGGAACCTTGAACTTCTGCTTCCAAATCCAAAGAGGACACTCCCCTCTCCCGCCCCTGTGACATGTTCTTCCTTCTTTTAATTAGCTTAACATGACTCAGGACTTTACAAAATGTCAGCCTACATTAGGGAGTTATTTTCCATTATATGACAGACTGAAGCCCACAAAATTACCCTTTTTTTTTTAGGTCAGAAGCAGGTGAATATCAGCAATTTCACATAGTACAATCTGATACATACAGAACCCCTGTAAAGATATTTGATAATTTGCAATACTGCTCACACACACATGTCCTGTTTTAAAACTATATCATAAAATTTAATGGTGTTTTAAAACATCAGCTCTAGCACTTTAAGCCGTGTCTATGCACACACTGGTTTCATCAACTTGATTGACTTTGTTAAGCCAAGGTAAATAAAATCATCCAATGAGCTGTTCTGACTTAAAACTCTTTGTTTGTTTTTGTTTTATAAGGAATGAATCAATAAAGGTAGTTTAACAGGGTTCATTTAACAGTGTAAGTGGTACAGTGAGAAAGGTGCTTGTGGGCAGGGATTCGAGGGAGTTCTCAGATGACAGAGGCCCTTGTGCAAGGGCCTCAGGATGCTGAGAGGGAGGGAGGAGTGGTCGTGTTCAGAATGCTCTCATTTCCTGCCCTCTCCCCGGGGAGGCACAGATATCATAAAAGGTCCTGGAATGAACCCTTCTGAATCTTAAAATAATTCATTTTCAACTTTTCAGGGATTGATAAAATTTAGGTTTGATCTTTCTTTGAAAAAGACATGATTTTCAGTCATTAAAAAAAAGAAACGTTGCCCAAGCCATGAATAACTTGTGTTCATAGATTTTATGATGGTTCTAAACAAAGTGTATTTTTAAAAAGGCATAGATTTTTTTACTCAGTTTAAACTAAGACAGAAAAATAAGAGTAAGAAGAGCAAGATGTCTATATGTCAAGCTATTTGACAAGGCAAACTGTAATAGTTACTCTTTCAGATACAGGTAGTCTCCTTCATCTTACCAGATTCTATAAGAAGGATAGCATGTTTTACAGGGCATGCTCGATATTGAATTTTAAGCAACACTGTGAATAATATTTATTAGAATTTTCATTCATTCATTGACTATATTTTATTTGTTCATAGTAAATACCTAATGAGTGCTTATTGTGGGTGTAGCAAGATTACTCAGGCACTTTGCAGTCCTGGGGGTACAATAGTGAACAAAAGAGACACATGAGGTTTCAAAGTGGCTATTTATCCAATTTCACATTTTTTTCTAACAAAACCTGCTTGTCAAACCTTAGATGCAAGTCCCCATTTTTCAATTTTTCATAGACACAATATCTATAACCACACATGTTCCAGTAATGTTTTCTTTATGATGAGCCTCAGAAAAGTACATTCATCATAATTATGGAAAATATTTTATCTTATTTAAATAAGATTGTGTTCAATTATACTTACTATATTAAAATGCATATGACTATTAAATAATGGCTGAAAAGAAAGAATAGTAATTTAATAAACTCTTCAGTGAGAACTGAGAAATTAAATATTGACCTTGGCTATATGCCATTTAGAAATAAGATTTTCGACTCACATTGACATGATTTAAAAATAAGACAGTAGTAAGAAACATTCGTAATTTGGAACTTTTATAGGCAGCTGATCAGAGAAAGTTGGAGCAAAAATAACGTCTATGAAGCAGCAGTTTAGGTAAAATACGAAATAAAAAGAAACAATTGATAACTTCTGAACTGGGAATTAAACTGAGTTTTTGAGAAAGCTAAAGTAATTTCTATGATTATCAACAAAATAAAGATTGTGATATATTAGTGTGCGATTCCTTCACTGAATTATAATCATAATGTTCTAGTAATTCATGCAACAGACATTTATTGTGTGCCTAGTGTGTAATACAGCCAGTGTTGAAGAAGAAAGAGATAGTCCCTGCTTCAGTGGGGCCTGCTATTGAACAAAGGAAATGAAAGTTGTGTAAGTGTCCAGAGATGAGGGGACATCCCCAGCTAAAGCACAGGTCATCAAACCAGAAGTCATTGCTTCAAAGTAGTTGGAAATTTCTGACCCCTTGTTAACTGTCTCATTACAATGCTGCATGCTTTTGAGATGGGCATAGCATTTCTTTAAAATAATCATAAATATAGTAATCATAAATATCCCATATAATCATATATATCCCATATAATCATAAATATATATATAAACCAGATAATTATAAATATCCTATATTTAACCCCGTGAATATAAAAATAACTTGATCACCCTTTCTGTTTTCAAAAAACACATGTTACATAAAGGCTGAAGAGAAACAGCATCATTCATATTTCCTCTCAATGTTGCAACTTCATCTTTACCACCTCTAGATAATAACAACCATAATGGGTTATACTTAAAGTCAAGCATAAAGAGCTTCAGTAAAAAACTATAGGAAATGGTGATCTACTTAGATATTAGCATGACCACCAAGGACCTGTTTTACCAGAGCTCGAACTTGTCTATTTCTGAGCAGTAGGGGTTTTCATTAACATTCATCAAATCCTCCTGCAGAGAGACCTGGGTTGCTAGTCTCTCTAGAATGAGCACGTCTTTTGGCACTTTGTTGATCAGACCCCTGGGAGATCAGAGGGAAAGCATACTCAGTAAATGATTCAGGATTTCAGAATTCATTTCCCTTGCCAAGAAAGGAATACCAGGGTCTTTGGGGGGCTGAGAAGCTCACATATTTACACATGTATTTACTCGAAGAAGTGTGGTGCAAATTCCCAGGACTCCTAGGAAAATAAGAATACTATTTTGTGGTTATATTTGGCAAAAGGACCAGAGATTCAATGTCATGATAGACAAATATTACAAACACTAAAATAAATGAAATAAGACCCTTTCTTTATTTATGCAGCACAAATGTTTGAAATAATTCATATTAGTTCTGCAAATGACCACAGGTCCACAAGCTTAAGGTTGAATGATATTAAGCTGGACCCAGAAGAATCCTACTTGGAAAAGGTAAAAAATTTTCTAAAACAAAAAGAAGACACAAAATATGTAGGATAATGTAGGCCCATTTTATCGCCTGTATCAACCTAGAATTTCTAAGTAAGATAAATTTTACAGCATATCAGAAAGCTAATTTCTTTGTACATATTCCCAGTACCCTAAATAATGCCTAACACACCACGTGATCTCGATAAATATCAGTTGACATTGATGTATTGTAAAGTGAAATTATTCTATTCAAATTTATTTAATGTCCTGCAAAAGATGGAAGGTTTCAAGGCTGTAAAAATCAAATGTTTTAATGTAATTGTTCCATCAAATATAAGTCATTGAGATTATTTATTAGTCTGCTGGAAAATCAATTCTACTAATGTCATAGAAGTTTTTCTTTCTACAGTGTGCAATCACTGGCAAAGTCCTACAGATTCAAATATCCAATTAAGAGTGAAAATATACTAAGAATAACTTAAAAGAAACCATATTTCCTGTAGCAAAATGATAAGCCTTGACTATTGAGCACTAAAAATAAAAGTTTAATAGGCATGGCTAAATCACAGTCATGCACACTAAAGACATGTAGGAACTGTAGGTCTGTATCAACTCTATCCAAACCTGTCTACATTTCTGATTCACTAACTGCAAAAGTTATAAATTTCTCTTTATAGAACTCTAGCACAGGGACAAGAGCATACTAAGATCTATCATGTGACTGGCCAAAATGTCCTATATAAACATTCCATATGTCTGATCCATAATGGTAGAGTAATATTGATTTACAAATGAATTTATGCAAAGTAGGCAGCATCATCTCTATTTATAGCCACTCCCCATCGCTTGCATTACCACCTGAGCTCCACCTCCTGTCAGATCAGCAGCGGCATTTGAGCACAAACCTTACTGTGAATTGAGCATGCAAGGGATCTAGGTTGCGTGCTCCTTATGAGAATCTAATGCCTGATGATCTGGGGTGGAGCTGAGGCGGTGATGATAGTGCTGGGGAGTGGCTGCAAATACAGATTATCATTAGCAGAGAGGTTTGACTGCACAGAGACCATAATAAATCAATTGCTTGCAGACTCATATTAAAACCCTATTAGTGAGTGGCAAGTGAAAACAAGCTCAGGTCTCCCACTGATTCTGCATTATGGTGACTTGTATAATTATTTCATTATATATTACAATGTAATAATAATAAAGTTCACAATAAATGTAATACGCCTGAATCATCCCAAACCCACCTCCCCACTCCAGTCTGTGGAAAAATTCTCTTCCACGAAACTGGACCCTGGTGCCAAAAAAGGTTGGGGACCACTGTCCTACAGGTCAACCAAGACAAATACAATAAATAGTTTATTATTGTAAAAACTACTCTGGACTATCGTAAAGCCTCTTCTAAATCAGTGTAAGATTCACTTTCCAGAACACAAATGGAACAAACACATTGGCGTTTATTGTCTCTTTTATCTAATCATTCTAAACATTCTTCTTGAAATACCTAGTACATTTTTAATTCTCCTTTGTAAGTACGAGGTCCAAAAAGGAATGCAGAAGACCAAAACCTCAGTCCTCATGGATCTCATGCGCTATTACTCCAGAGCCTGTTCTGTAGGCAGCAATGTGCTAATTGCTGCAGGTACAAAGAGAATGATGATGGTGATGACAGTGACAATAGCTAATATTTACTGAGTGCCTCTCCTTTAATATTCATAGTGGTTCTATCTTTATCCTGATGTATAAGTGTAGAACTGGGGCACAGAGAAGTGAGATAATTTTCCCAAAGACACAGAGATAGTAATTACTGGAGCCAGGATTCAAATCCAGGTAATCTGAACCTTATGCTCCCTTCCTATGCTTAAGGATTCTTTCGGTCTAGTGCAGTAGACAATAATTAATGTAAATAATCTTACAAATAAATATGTAACTGTAAACTATGATAAACAGTATAAAGGAAAAGAGACCTGGATTTATAAATGTGAACAACAGGGCATACTGGTCTGAATTCTGCATCTCTTCTACTCAGTTTGTGTACTTGACCTGCTTTATAACCTGAGATATCCTATCTGTGCTCTTCCTGAAATCATGGGACCAAATTCTGATACTGCAGCCACCTACAGTCCCCAGTACACACCCAGGTGGCCTGTAGTGGTGGCTGTTTCAGCCCTCATGTGACTCAAGGGTGCACATGGACTGTGTCTTACATCCAGGTTTTGCAAAGCACCTCTAACCTTTCACCTTGTGTGTCTGATGTTACCCTCAAAGCAAGAGCCATGGTAGATCTGCTTGGCACCCAGGTATGCACACGAAAATGTAAAGGCCTTAAAACCTTATGGACCACCTTTGACTACTGGAAACAAGAGCCAGAAGAATAAATTCTTTTCCCTTCCTAACCCTGATGGACCACTTAGGGAGCTTATCGGGACTCTTGGAAGATGCAGTGGGTGAAGGAGCAATCAGCTTGACAAGAAGCTAGGCCATCTGAGTAATGTACTCCCTTGCATTTACTATGTCTCTCCTTTAGTGCCTGCCTTTCATTTTCCTCACTCCTTCTTCCCTGGGATTGCACTTCCCTAGAAAATGTCCAGCCAAATGGAAAAAACATATGCCTTTGCCTCAGGCTCTTTCTTCCAGGGAGCCAAAGCTAAGGGGTGAGGAGTGCTCACCCAGTATGAAGGTCAGGAAAGGCTTCCCTGAAGAAGGTACATTTGTACAGGTCTTAGCATATAGGCTAATTGGAAATGAAGGTCAAGAGGGTCAGAGGTAGAGAGAGGTAGAATTTCAGCTTGCATGTGCAAAGCCCTCATTAGGGTAGGAGCACAGTGCTTCTAAAGAAATAGAACAAGGTCAGTAGGGAAAGTGATGTTGAAAATAACAGTAGTTAACACTACATGCCAAGTACTGCTCTAAGCATTTATGACTATTATCACATCTAATTTTCACAAATCTCTGAACTAGGTATCGTTAGCAGTCCTATTTTATATATGAAGAAAGGCTGAGAAAGGTTAAGGAAATTGCCCAAGGTTGTAAAATGGAGAAGTAGCATAGGAAAATTTAAGAATGCAGATTTTAGAACTAAACTACGTGGGTCTGAATAACTGCTCTGCTGTTTGAAAGTTGTGTGACTTTGAATTCTCTGTGATGCAATTTAATCATCTATTTAAGGGACTAATAATCATACCTTTCTCATAGTTTTGCTATAGAATTAAATAAGTTAATATGTGTAAAGCATTTCAAGCAGTTTTAAGCACTCCCATTTTAAACACTGTGTAAGTGCTTGATAAACAACAAAGTCAGTTTCAAGTAAAATGCTGGGTCTAGATCCCATACTTCATAGGCACTCTACTGTCTTTTACTGTGTTAACAGTAGTAGATAAGGTTCACCAGGAAATAGAAAGGAGGACAAGGATTAGTAATGACTTAGCAAGGTAACTACAAATTAGGGGTATAAAACAGTATTTACTAGCATGGACCTGTTGATTCTCAAATACTGTTGCAAGAACATTGTCAAATATGGATCATACAGTTTTACAGTACTGCTAAATGTAAAAATATAGAACAAAGATTAGAAGAATGTAAATGCTATTCAATCTAATAGTCTCCAGGGATTTTACCTGGAAAGCATGATCCAGACAACAATGAAATGTTGTATTCTTACTTGCTTAATAGACGTGTTGAATTTACTATGGCTCCCCTGATTTCACATGGACATGTGAAATATATTGAGCAGGAAAAGGGGACATTTAGGGAACGTTAAAGGCCTAAGAAGAGCAAGGGGATTCTGTTGTTGGAGGGAAACTTGGCCAGACACATCAGGCTTAATTTATGGGAAAGGAATGGCAGCTACAATATTTGTCCTGACAGTGTAAATGGTTACAGTATTTTTACTTGTTTGGACATAGGTGTTTCTTAATGAAGCTTGTTTTAATTGAAGGCATTATAGTGTTCTTTACCCAAAAAAAACCCCCCAAAACCCAGAATTAAAAGCATTTAAATGTACAAAAGGAATAAAACTTCACAACAGTGCATGGAAATTTAATAATAGGATTCCTGAAAATATTTACACCCCAACACTGCGTCTATAATGGCTCTTCCAGGCAAATAGAAAATCCAGAATTTTACACAGGGTATTTATACCACATTAAATAACAGGTATCTGTAGTTTTTGGATATTATTTCTGAGGCAATTATGGGATTTGTTAAATAAATCTATATTTGAATTCACTAAGTCGTATTCATAATTCAATAATTTTAAGGAAATATAATTAAAGATGAAGACCTTTAATCCTTTTAGAAGGGAGATTTTATAGTTCATGTTTTAGGAAGATGCTCACTGTTCACTATAGTATGATCCTGAGATGCGGGTGAGGGATTTGTCCCACCCCTGACCCCTGTGAGGCCCCCGTCACCTCCCACACAAACTCAACTTCTCCTTTGACCTCAGCAAACCTAATAGTCTGTTTTTCATTTGTAACTCTCCCTTTGCCTCACTTAACAAGATGTTCTAACAGATCTAGCAGCTCTCCTCCTGCCTCCTGACCGAATAGGTGGGCGATTCATTAAATTCTCATCTGTTTCTGGGATAACCCATCAAGAAGGTAGTGAGTTTAAATGCTGGCTCTAAATCACTAATCCAAAGTGGTGATGGCAACAATACTATTACACCTGATATATCCATTGTTATATTCTTACAAGTGGCAACACACACAATGCAAAGATTGCCTTTATTTGTGTTTTTATCTTTGCCCTGAATTGTAACAGTACCAGACCTTGGTACCAAGATGACTATGCCAAGGATATATTTCTATATAATACAAGAATTATTTTTTCTGAACATTCAAAGGCAAGATCATTCATGTTTGAAATTTCCTATACTGCTTAACAACTTCACTGTAGGAAAAATGTGTAGTCCTGTCAATTGTATAATTATATGTACATGCATAATACATATATGTATGGGTACTAAATACATGTAATAATTACATATGCATTAAATATTTATGTATACATACAAGTGTATATGTATTTATGTACACAAATTACATATATATGTATATGTAATTTACATACAAGTATATGTGCATATGTGTATGTGTATGTGTGTGATTTTTTTTCCTACACTTGGTAAGATGGTGCCTCAGAGGTATAAACTCAATCTTTGAAAAAATATGTATCTCATTTTGGAAATGAGAACTTTTAGAACTCCTCTTTTATAAGCTATTTTAATATCTTATGACTTTTACTTTGTCTATTTGAAGACTATTTTGAAAATCTCATATATAAATGTATAGTTTATTTCTCTTGTCAAAAGCTACGGAGATGGAACTTCTGATGAAATAATACAGTAATATCACAGTATCTTCATGTATGATAGCTGAGGAAAGTCAGTTAATATTTTATCCATAATGTCTAACAGATTTTTAATCAAGTAAAAGCCCATGTAAAAGCAACAACAACTACAACATCTACAAAACCAATTTTCACAAAATGAATGAATGGATTGTACCATTCGATATCTGACCAAAGAACAAGCAGTCAGAGAGACTCACTGGAGTTCGGCCACCTGCTGAGGCAGTTACCGGCTGTGTAACCACGGTTGGTCAGCTGAGCTCCGTGTGCCTTACGGCAAGAAACAGAGTCTGAGCTAGGACCATAAGAATGGAAAGGGATGGGCAGACTCAAGAACCTCTTGTAGTAAATTGACAGGATTTTGCGACTGGCTGAATGTGAAAGAGAATTAGAGAAAAGAGGCAACACCTTAACCTTTGAGATGGCTTTGAGATGGCAACAGAGCTAATAGAGATATAAAATACATGAGGAGAGCCTGTATGGAATAAGGTTTCATCTTAATACACATTAATTTTGAAGGGGCTAGAGGATATCCAAGAAGAAATGTCTAGGAGATACAGTTGATAATAGAAATCTAGATCTCAGTAGAGAGAGGTCAGGGGTTGTAATGCCCAACACACTTGGAAAGGCATCTAGAGAAAACCAGAAGAATGGATGATCTCATTCAGGAATAGCTGACTTAGTGGTAAATGGACCAAACAACAAAAACCTAATGGAAACAATTTTTAAGGTCTCCATTAAAAAAAAAAAAAAAAAAAGGAACGGTGAATGACTAGAAAAGGTAGTAAAGATGTAGGAGACTTGGAAGAGGTGTCATGAAATAGAAAGATGGAGTCGCATGGAAAGAGATCAAATAAAATAAGGTCTGGATATATGCCATGTAATTTAATCATTAGGAGATTACTTTTAACTTTTGTAGGAAGAGTTTGGTAGTGTTGGAAACTATATGGCCCAGCTCTAAGAAATATATAGCAAGAAATTTGAAAGTGAATATAACATTAATAGTCAAAATAGTCATATTGTATTACCATGACTTCAGTTTTTTCACATTTAAAAAATTTTATCTATTACAGGGGCTTATACATCTTCCAACGGTAGGAAATAATAGACTCAATCTGTTTCTATTATCTTACAACTTCAGGTATCCATAATTAGCCTGTTAATAGATTGCCTTTCACAAATTAAATCTCAATTTGAAGTCTTATTATATTAAAATATGGGAAAACTTTAGAATACTCTTATGTGACCTAAGTGAAACTGCTCCTCTCAAACCTATGTAATACCAAAAATAAACTTTAAGTAACTTTAGATCACTTAAAAACTTTGCTATTTTTTCTTTCTTTTTTTTTTTATTGGGGTATAGTTGCTTTACAATGTTGTGTTAGTTTCTGCTGTACAACGAAGTGAATCAGCTATATGTGTACATATATCCCCTCCCTCTTGGACCTCCCTCCCACCCCCCTCATCCCACCCATGTAGGTCACCACAGAGCACCAAGCTAAGCTCCCTGCACTATTTTTTAATTGTTATTATTTTTGTTATTTTAATTCTCAAGGACAGCAAACTACAGGAACATAAACATTTAATCATATATATACTTACAGAGCTTTTTAGAATACCCATGTATACAAATATTTACTTCAAATGTACCCTTTTCTTTTGGGAGTGTGAATAGGTAACACATTTCTTTTTCTTATATATGGCATGTATATATTTTTATGAATAACGAAACATATTCATAATCTTAGACCTAAATTGTATATTTTTTAAAAGAATAACCAGATCCTTCTGGGACAAACAGCTGCCTCTACGTAAAAATTAAGCACTTGTGGCGATATATTTGCCCTCTGGATTTAGTGAGCTATTGTAACTCCAACACATTCAGATGAACACATTTCCCTAAGTGGTTTATTTATACCTCTAGACTAGTGTGCACATAAATCAGAATCATACCCAATTGTCATCATTATCATTTCCCCATTTCCTCTATAATTCTTTGTATTGATGTTGCACACTGGTATGATCTCACAACTTTGCAAGCTGGAGATGAGATATTAAATACCACATACATTAGTGAACAGAGGTAACACACTGAAGTACAGGACTTTAAATTTAATATTTTCTGACTTCACTGTATTTCTAGCCATAAACTATGATACTAATAGTATCCCCAAAAAATGAGATAATAATTATAGGTCTACATGGAAACTCTTATGAGCATATTCTATTCTGTATAAGAATGAGAGCATGGCCCAGGATCCTTCTTTCTGCTTTAATTATCAATGAATAATGTCATGATTGTCATGTCTCAGCCATACTTGGCAGGGCATGGAGGGGAATCTTTACTCTTGAATATTGTTTAGCAGCTTAACTATAAATGAGGATTACTCCACACTAAAGCAGCATTGTTTCAGAGACAATGTTAACTTGGTGATTAATGAGGTGATGGATGAGGAACATATGACTGTTTCCAGGTTCATTCCAGCATTTTTCTTAACTTCGACCCCAGCCAAAGCTGTCAGCACTAATGACAAGATGACCAGATAATGTTTCACCTGCAAGTGGGGATCTTGACTGCAACTTAAAATTTCCAAAACTTCCACACGGCACAGCTCTTATGTAAAGCCAAAATTTTTTTTTTCTTTCAAAAAGCTTAAAAACAAATGGGACAGCAAATCTCTGAGGAGGAAAAGCAGCGGATCGGTTTGCACTTTTGGAAGTCATGTAAGTATAGACTGATTAGCAGAGTGACTCTGCTGCCCAGAGACTGGAGCATTCAAACAAAGAATTTCGTATTAAAAAAAATGATACAAATGAACTTACGTACAAAACAGAAATAGACTCACAGACATCGAAAACAAATTTATGGTTACCAAAGGGGAAAGGGGGGTAGGGATAGATTAGGAGTTTGGGATTAACATATACACACTACTGTATATAAAATAGATAACCAACAAGGACCTACTGCAAAGCACAGGGAATGTATACTCAATATTTTGTAATAACCTATAAGGGAAAAGAATCTGAAAAAGCATCTGTATAACTGAATCACTTTGCTGTACACCTGAAACTAACACAACATTGTACATCAATTACACTTCAATAAAAGATAAAGTACCCCAAAAAAGAATTCTAACAATAAAAATGAGCCTGATTCTGAATGATCTAGTCATTCAAAATGCCTGAGCCCATAATTTTTGATGAAAAGTTTTTGAAAGACGTATTGAATTTTAGCAGCTTGCGACACACTTTCAAGTCTTTGAACTTAAGGACTATGATGACTCAAATCTCTAAACTTCACAGCACCTTGTACTCAGTGCTCTGGACCACTCAGATGTATGCAATTAGCAAATTATTTTAACCGATTTCCCCTCTGTAAAATGACAATATAGAACTGAATCTGGGATATCCTTAGCATGCTGAAACACTGTAGAATCATATTTTAGAACCGAGAAAAAACGTTAGATGTCACCCAGAACTTCAAGTTTACATGTAAGAAAGTGAAATGTAGTGCTGACTTGAGAAAGGTCGCACAGTCCTGTGGCAAAATCACAGGAAGAACCCAATGTCACAATTAATTCTAAAATATTTTTATTTTGAAAACTGTATTTGTTTGATATGTTAATAACATTAATGTGATCATATTTCTTGACAATATTTAAAGGAACTTTGTCATGGCAATACTGACCTATATGTTGTGCCTTAACTTATGCCAATCACTATTGGCGTACATTGTAAATACATGCTATTAAACCAAAATATTCCATCTTTCTATGTGAGTGAACTGTTTTATAAGATAACTGAGCATGCGTAATGTGATTAAGAGTAGACCTGAAAGTAACTGTTGACTGCACATTTAGAACAAACCCGAGTAGGAAACCAAACAATAGGAGATCTGACATCCTATTTTTACACTTCCACACTGTAAACTGAACTCTCATACGTTTGTCATTTATTTCTTTAGCATAGCCAAACCTAATTTTCCTCAGAGGAAAATATCAAGAATCTGTAAATCTACAATTATACTTACCAAGAAAGAATTTAAGTGTATTAAATGTAAATCAAATGATGCTTTTCCTCCTTATTTAGAATTTCTAATGTTGTAACTCAGCTAGACATGACTAGGCGAAAAAATAAAGAAGGAAAATGATTTGAGATGCAGGACTTAAAGAGAATTTAACTGAGCTATAAATGTAAATGGTTGTATTTTCCACATAAGATCTAAAAAAGACAGACAAAAAACTCCTTTCTGTGAGCCCTCGTTTTCAAACCCTGAGGTAGAGATACTTCCAAATCATCACTTAACAGAGCATCAGCGATGCACTGGAGTTTAATAATCAAAGCAAGTGAGACGCTGAGTCTGGTTCAAACCGGACTGAGGCAAAACTTCTAGGCAAGTGATAGAAGTGTCACTTTAAGAGGAAGCTTACTGATATAAATATGTACAAAGTGGGAATACATTTCAAAGTAGAAATCTCAGTTCACTTCTGTTTTGCCTTTATCCTTAAGGACTAGAAGATGACCTCAATTACCAAGAATCATTGCTGTTTGAATAAGCAGAGGATATTAAGAAGGAATTGTGGAAACCAAGGTAACAGTTTTCCAAAACAGGATCTCACATTACAAAGATTTCTGTGAGGGTACATTAATCCACAGATGGATTGTATCACTCTTGACATTTTACTGAAAGTAGTGAACTATAACATTCATGAAAAATTCAGTCTCTGAAGATATCCTTTCCATGGAATGCTTCCTCATGCCCCAATGTGTGTTTATTTGACAAGAAGCTCCATGGAGGGCAGGACATGGATGGATAAAGGATATTGCTGTTTTGTCTTTGTCTTTCTATGGGCATAAAGTATGTTATTTTATCTACAACTTTCTCCTTCAAAGTGGATTCTTTTCAAAAAATTGGGAGAAAGATAACAAATCTGGCTTTGTGGTGGTGGTGATTTTAATTTTTTTTTTCTTTTCTTTTTTTGTAAAGGGTTCTTTCTGACTAGTTGCTGGTTTGTGTTCTCTGCAAGGAGAATAAAATGATAAAGAACCAAAGAGCTGTTTTCCTTTTATCAAACTTTGAAAGTTGTTGATAAGGTTACGTCTCCTGGACTTTAAAACATTGGATGCCCATTTCCAAATACTGCAAAACATATGTAAAGCAAAATAGGTGAAAGCTTGTTGTATTTGAAGGACTTCACATGTCACATAATTTAATTCTTACAACAGCCTTCCAAGATTTATTTTATTATTATCATCCTCCCAATGTTATAGATGAGGAAATGGAAACAAAGTAACTCACCAATTGGGCTGGGATTTGAACCCCAGCATTCTGAGTCTCAAGACCGCCTCTTAACCATCATGATCTACTTCCAACCAGAGGGTGTACCCACACAACGCCCCCAATCATCTGAGGGTGGGTTTTTTTCATGGAATTACATCAGTTTGTGCTAAACAAATTATGTATATACAACAAAGTTATGTCTGTCATTAACTATCCATTCTAGAAAGTGCTTTTTTAAAAAGACAAATTCTCCAAACGGCTTTATGTGTTAGGCAAAGTTGAGAATCTCAGATTAAGGAATGAATGAAACTTTGAAATAGAGCACTGAAGAAGAAAATAACCTAGAGCAATGTATAAACAAGAAAGGATCGCTTGGCTGCAGTAGCTGGATGCCACTGAAAAAAGGAACTAAATTGGATTACAGAATCTTCCCCAGAGACAACAGCGTAGGTTTTCACCAAATAACTGTTACATACACATTCACTCTGTCTCCTTGCATAATCCTATCATGTTTCAAGGTATAACTATATTCAGCACAGCAGTATACGATGAATGTAAATGAATAAGAAATTGGGGCAAGGAAATGAGAAAAAATTGTCTATTTGCCAGCAGAATAAAAAGTTTCATAGTTCACAAACTTTGAGAGGAAAAATTAGGCAATTCTTGGGGACCGCCTAATATTTCTAGGTAGCTGGTATCTAAAATGCCAGTGAAGTATGACTAGCTCTCTGATGCTCAGTGAACCTGTAAGATAACTTTTTTTTCCTTATTGGATTCCAAATTTCTTACCATTAATTATCACAAGAAATAGTAGTGCCTTGATACTCTACACCCTCGAAAGTGATGTTTCCTTTCTTTTTTGATTTTATGTTTCTTCTTCAGAATCACTGCTATGAAATTGGTTTTCTCATACAGGAAAGCAGTTGAATGATTAAGTCAATTTCGGATTTTTAAGTCAAAAAGTCTAACAATAAAAAGGCAAGTATACTTAGAGGTTACTAATTTACAGTGAGCAATTTTAAGCTATTTACCTAAATGTCAACACTTCCCCACAGTCATTCCTTTTATAAATAACGCACACATCAGCTTAATCATTCCTTCCCTCCCTCTGCTTTGAAAGCCATAATTTTAACTTGGAGCTCATGCTTGACACTTTGAGGAAATGTAGGAATTATCATAAATAATCCATAAAGACAATTTTTATAGATGATAATCTAAAGCTTTGTTCCCCTAGAATTTCTGTGTGGTATTTCAAAGTTTGAAACTACTTTCTACACACACGTTTAAAATGTTACAACTGTTCCAAGTGATGTCACTTCCCCTTAGGTTAGGGCAAGAAGACCAGTAGAGAAAAAGAGATGTTCTACACTTCCCAGGCATAATGCAGTCCTAAAATACACTTGTCCATTCCTGATGGCTGTTTAGCTGCATATTATGGAGAAAATAATACCTTATGAAAAGAGCAGGAAAGCATAGACTTGTCAATGTGGAGCAAACTTTCCAAACTTTATTGAAAGATGTTACACGACCTAAACATTTCCAGTTGTAGCGCGTAGTGTTACAAAGGCTTACGCTACAGCAGAAAACCACAAACAGCTGAGTCCTCCTTCCACAAAGGCTGTGAGTCCAAAAACTGACTGCAAGTCAGAATTACCTCAGAACATTAAACCAATACAGATTCCCTGATCTTGCCAACAGAGATTTCGATTCTGCTGCTCTGTCATTACACTTGAGAATCTATATGAACATGTAAATAAATAAAAACATAATAGATGAATAAATACATAATCATATAACCCTTGGTGATTCTGATACCCAGCCAAACTTGAGAAAGACTTCTGTGCAGGACGTCAGTTGAATTTGGGCCACTGTGCAACCACGTTTCTTATTTTGGAGGGAATCCCAAAATACAAGAGGGCGAGCCCTTGAACCTTTGCCCTGTGCGTACTAAAGAGACATATAACCTCCAGAGAAATGCTCCGTCTTTGACCAGCTAACATCCACTCATGGGTACAGAAAAGTAAAGCCTCTTTGTAGTGATAGTTTAATCATACATATGAATTAAATACAGCTCTAGCCTTAATTGGAAAATGAGCAGAGACAAGGGGAAAGCCTGCACTCTGAGTTAGGAGAAATTAAATTCATATACCTAACAAATTCCCTAATTTGATATGTGACCTTGAGCATGTCACTTAATCCCTCTAGCCTTTAATTCCTTGTCTGTAAAATGGGTCCTTCTATAAGAGGAAGGACCACTTCTCTCAAGTATCGCTGAAGACATACTGAAGTACAAGGAATATGTTTCATGGGTTTTTTTCTTTCCAAACTCAGTGTGGAGCAGACTGTAAAGTGATCACTGAAGCAAACCAGCCAATACACTCTACAAAAACCAGAACAGTGAGTCCAACACATGCACACAACAGGCTGTTGACTTTCCTGTCTGCTGACAGACATCAGATCTCGTCATTAGTACAGTCAATGGGGTGCAAAACCCTCTGGAATTTGCTGAACTGAACAGGACACCACACAGAACGATGGGAACCTCAGACACTGGCCATGGCATGTGTTCCTGTTCTCACTCCAGGGCCAGCCAGAGAGTCTGTTATTTACATTAAAGACAAGACCCTTCAGATCAGATAAAATCTTAAGCAATTATTTTGACTTAAGACCTCCTCTTTTATTTTCGAGTTAATGATTTGGTTTTTGAAAAATATATACCCCAGATGAGCAGCTTTATCCTAAACTTGGTGCCCTAGAACTTTAATCTATCATGCGGTTCATCATCCGGAATAGGTAGCACTGGAAATGTAAGTTTGTACAGTAACTTCATATCATGTGATGTCAGACAAATGAGCCAATAATATTGTGCCTGCGAGTGATACAGCTCTGAGGCTGACGAAGGTAGACACACAATTCCTCGCGCATAGTTTTCATTAGAATCAATATATGTATCTGTAGAGACAAATCAAAGATGCATGATTTTACATAACCATTTGCTCTGCAGAAATGATAGCGATTACAAGACATTTAATTGGTATGGAAAATAAGGGACATCCCAAAATAAGAGGCCCTTTTATGTTTGTGATACCAGAGTTTAAAATGACAAAAGTGAAATGAGGCAGGATCAGGAAAGGGAAGAATCCAATCAGAGCGCAGAAAAACAGAATGGACCTAATACAAACACAAGTGATCTGAAGCTCAGTCTAAATCCATAGAATTGTAAAGCTGAAAAGATCTGAGAAAGACCTAGAAGAAAATGAGCCACTGAGACATTAGGTGATTTGCTTAAATTCACAGGACTAGAACCAGATCTCCAGACTCCTGAGCCAATGTTCTTTCCACTCTAGTTCATAGCTAGAGTTTTAAGTTATTAAGTAGCTCCACTGAATATAGATGGCTCAAAGCAGAAAGAGATTACCATCTTTTTGCATGGACTACCATGGGATGAAAACAAAGAAGCCATTGTGGTTTGGGTTAACACTGACAGACATAATCTAGTGAGAGTCATTCAAATAAAAATTGACCTTTCTTGTCATGCATCTTTCTTCTCATGCATTCCATCTATACTGAGGGCTTACCCTATGCCTGGGCATTTCCCCTCTATAAGGGAGGCAAGGAATATAAATAGATGGCTGCAAAAAGGTATATGGTAGGAGTGGTGATGAGCAGTTAGTAACAGGGCTGGGATTGTAAGAAGGACCCAGATTATGAAGAAGTTGTCCTTGGTAAGGATTTTAAACTATATTTTTGCAGCCAAGAGTCAGTGGATGACTCTAAGCAAAAAAGTGACATGAACAGCTTTATTTAGGAAAATTACTCTGGCTTGTTGATAAGGTAAATGGACAAGAAAAGGGAGGATAGCAGGGTGACCAAATCAGAAGCAGGTACCATAGCCTGAGAAGATGGTGAGCTTGAAACAAAACAGATATAGAAATGTTTCTGTCGGTAGTTATTTCTGAGATGGAACTATTAGTCTCGTATGGCAATAATTGGAAAGTGATCATAAATTGCTGGTGCATGTAATAAAGGAAAATTCATTTTTTCAGATTAGAGTATGGGTGCTTCAGTCATGTGGAAGAAAGTATATGTTTATGAGCATAGAGAAGTTCTGTTCAAAGCATCTTCAGTTTCAGGTTCTAGGAGAAAGGTAATGATGTCTTGAGTCAGTTGAACATAACTTCCTAAAGTTTGGAATGGGGGATGGAGTAGAAATGGGGAATTGAGTAGCCTTAAGCATGTGGTTGATGCCATGTGGGGCAGAGGAGAGCACTAAAGGCAATAAAGATACAGAGAAAATCATATAGTTTCATAGAATAAAAGTCATAGCATTTCCTATCACTAAGCAGCAAATCAATAATGGGATATCACAAGCAGCGTAAGATTAGATTAAAATTTGTAACTGCCCTGATTTTGGCTGGAATTCTCCCTCTGGCTCCATACTAATTCCAACACTTCCCCCAACTTAGCTGAATTCTTTAGCATCAAAGTGTAAGACACTTTTAGATGGAAATTTCTTTATTTCCCATTTCATAAGAAAAGTTTATAGTTTGACTCTTTTTTAAATTTCCTCCCCATTTATTATTTATTTATTTATTTTATTTATTTTTGGCTGCAGCACACGGGATCTTCGTTGAGGCATGCGGGATCTTTCGTTGCGGTGCACGGGTTTCTCTCTAGTTGTGGCGTGTGGGTTTTCTCTCTCTAGCTGTGGGGCATGGGTTCCAGAGTGCGTGGGCTTTGTAGTTTGCGGCACGCAGGCTCTCTAGTTGAGGCGCACAGGCTCAGTAGTTGTGGCACGTGGGCTTAATTCCTCCACGGCATGTGGGATCTTAGTTCCCCGATCAGGGATCAAACCTGCGTCCCCTGCATTGTAAGGTGGATTCTCTACCACTGCACCACCAGGGAAGTCCCTATAATTTGAATCTTATAGTCCATATTTCTTCTGAGTCTTGCCATTACATAAAAATATATATATTGGAAAAGTCACCTGTTATTGCCACAGGAAGGTGATGATAATTGTTTGAAGCCTCAATCAAGCCCCACCTAAGGTTAAAGTAAGTGAGAACTAAGTGTGTGTTGGTCATGATGACTGATTAACGAATAAGAAACCCTTCCAGCTACAGGTTCTTAGGTGTCAGAGAGAAATGGAAGTAGATATAGAATTAATATATATTGCCACATCACAAGACTGTGGACTCAAAGGAAAATTACTTTGAGTTCACAGTGTCAAAGTAGACTTTGAGATTTTAATAGATTAAATAGATTTAATTTATTAAATTAGATTTAATTTACTTTCTAGATTTTAATAGTTTCTATATTTTAATAGTTCCTCTTTACTGCTTTAAAGGAAAATAGTGGCATATAAAAGGAAAAGGAAATAGGGGAGAAAATATGATGGTTCTGAATACAAAGTATTTTATTACAGGGATCCTATCCACAGTTCCTAATAATGGGAAGGTCTGGAAAAGTGCAGTGGAATCTTTGTCAGTAGGAAAGGACTTTGAGAACACTTTGAGAGTGACATAAGTGTTGGGAGTTACCACAGAGCCCTTGAATCTCTGCCAAAGACATCAAAGCTGAATGTGAAGAAGAACTAGACAGTTTCCTTGATTCTAGAAGGTCATAAAACATCTCTAACAATAAAGAGGAATATTTCATAATGATAAGAAGATCAATCTGTAAGGAAACTCTGTCTTAACTGTATATACGTAATAGTATAGCTTCCAAATTTTTAAGCAAAAGGAAATGACAGAACTAAAAGATAAATCAATCAATCTGTATTCAGACTAGGAGATTTAACATACCTTTCAATAACTAAGACAAGCAGACAAAAAAAAACTTAAAAAGGATATAGAAATTAGATCAAATTTGTTAATTTTGTTGTTTAGGATCTAGCAAAACAGAATTCAATTCCTTTTGAGAGCTCCTGTAGCAATTTTGTGGCTAAATGGTGGACCATAACCAAGTTTAATAATTTTCAAAAGATTGAAATAGTTCAGAGCATGTTCTCGGAACACAGTGAGATTAAGCTAGAAATCAATATGAAAAATCTAACTAGAATACTACCAACTTTGGAAATTAAGCAATACACTTATAAGTAACACAATGGTCCAAGAAGAAGTCACAACAAACTAAATGATAATAAAAACATAAATCACACTGTGAGATATATATAAAGCTGGGCTTTGAGTGTAACTTATAGTTTTCCACAAATTAATAAAGTAAGTTGAAAATCAATGATATAAATGTCCATATTAAAAAGTTAAAAAATAAAATTAAACTCAAAGAGAGGAGAAAGAAGGAAATAATAAAAGATCAGAAATAAAAGAAACATAAAATAAATGTACAATAGAGAGACTCAACCAAAGTAACAGATGTTCTTATGAAAAAATTGAAAAAGTTATGTACCAGTAGCAAGACTGATTAAGAAAAATATAAGGAAGGCACACATTACCTATATAGGGAACAAAAAAATAAGATACCCTAAATTCTACAGTTTAAAAAAATGTGAATAGGATGATATTATGAACAATTTCATGGCAACATATTTTGAAAATTTAGATAAGTTGAACAAATACCTACAAGCGAAAACTTATGGAAAAGGAAACAATATTAGGACATCTGTATATTGGTATGTGCCCTAAAGAAATTAAATCTGTAATTAGAAATGGCCCCAAACCAAATATCCAGGCCCAGATGTTTTCATGAATGAATTCTATCAATCAGTAAGGAAGAAACAGTGCCTGATTTAAACACTTCTATATGCTAGGAAAAAAACAGGGATATTCCCATTTTTATTTTGTGGTAGCATTTCTTCTGTACCAAATTCTGAAAATGAAATTATAAAAAAGGAAAATAAAAGGGCAAAATCTATGAAAATAGATGAAAAACACTAAAATATGAGATGTCTCAGAGCTGGAGAAAAAAAGTAATATCACATACTTAAAAACATTATTGAGGACCAACCTGTTTAAAAGGTCTTATGATTTCTATGCAGCTAGGTTTACACATGAATTAAATATGTAGGAGGTCGATGGGAACTACTAAAGGCTGGCAGCTACAAGAAGTAAATGAGAGATTATATAAGACAAAGTGATATGAGTACAGAGAGATACAAGACAGATGGTGATAAGAAAAAGATGCTTTGTTTTTAAGCATGGGAAAATGAAAGACTTAAAGAGAGAGAGAGAGAGAGAGAGACTGATGGCCAAAAATGTCAGCTCAGAAGATAAAAACAAACCCAAGAAACCCATATTTAATTTTACTCAGACTTTTTATTGCACTTAAGTAAAAACTGATCAGACCCACAGAGGCTGGCACAGAAAAGGAGTGGGCAGAGGGCTAGGGATGCTAAAGATCAGGTCTCCAGCACATCTGTTCAGTGTTCCTCTTCTAATTCCAACTTCTCCTCTTGCTCCTTAGTGCCCATCAGGCACAGCCAGATCAGGTCTCCCCACAGCAGTGAGTCCTTACAGCTACCGAGGGGCGAGGTTGGTAGGAGATAGGTCTGTATACACGACCTGTATCTGCAGTCATGAGCTTTTAGCAGCCTTCATCAATTTTCTCATGTTCACCTGGGGTCTCTGGGGTGGTTTGTGCTTTGGCAGTGAGGGAGCCCTGCTCAGTGTTAACAAACGCACATTGTAACTCATTTCTTAAAGCATAACAGAGATATTTCTCCCACTTTGGTGGGGGGTATGGGAGAAGTTGGGGCCTGATGGAGATTGATGGCAGCCTTGGAAGAAAACTTAGATGACAAATTACAGGTTTCACACTCCTCACAAGGTGCCCTCTTAATCACTACCAGGATTGTGTTACTCCTTCTATTTTTTTTTAATTGAAGTATAGTTGATTACAACATTGTGTTAGTTTCTGGTGTACAGTAAAGTGATTCAGTTATACATATATATGCATATTCTTTTTCATATTCTTTTCCATTGTGGTTTATTACAGGACACTGAATACAGTTCCCTGTGCTAAACATTAGGACCTTGTTGTTTATCTATTTTATATATAGTAGTTTGTATCTGCTACTCCCAAACTCCTAATTTATCCCTCCACCATCCCCTTTCCTCTTTGGTAACCATAAGGTTGTTTTCTATGTCTGTGAGTCTGTTTCTGTTTCATAAATAAGTTCATTTGTATTCATATCATATGATATTTGTCTTTCTCTGCCTGACTTGCTTCACTTAGTATGATAATCTCCATGTCCATCCATGTTGCATTACTTCATTCTTTTTTATGGCTGAGTAGTATTCCATCTTCTTTATCTATTCATTTGTCGGCAGACATTTAGGTTGCTTCCATGTCTTGGCTACTGTAAATAGTGCTGCTATGAACATAGGGATGCATGTATCCTTTCCAATTAGAGTTTTGTCTGGATATATGCCCAGGAGTGGGGTTGCTGGATCATATGGCAACTCTATTTTTAGTTTTTTAAGGAAACTCCATACTGTTTTCCACAGCGGCTGCACCAATTTACATTCCCGCCAACAGTGTAAGCCATTCTTACTATTCTTATAATCAAGGAGGAGTGATTCTTTTGTTTACAAACAAGGCTACCTTCTCAGTGAAGCACGCTTTACTTCCTTTTATCAACGTCTCTTTTATAAATAGGACTTATTTGTGGCTCTAAGGCGTGAAATATTCTAAGGCTACTGGTATACTACAGAGACATTTTTTGTTGGTCTTCTTAAGTGAAGCTCAATTCTACTTAACTACATTTTTGCAATTTCTGTGTTTTGTAGGGTTAAGAAATGCTTATCGAGAGCAGTTGTAAATTTCACATGCAGAATAGTATGATTGCAACACAACCACTTTTTCCACTGCACCATGCATTGTATTCTTGCTGTATCCTTTGGAGATAACACAAGCGACCTTTCATATGTGCAGAAGTGTTGCTATTCAATGTTTGAAAGCTGACCTGGGCAGTAAAAGGGCTGTTCAGTATCTAGACTCTATCGCCCAACCTCAGTGGTCTCCACGAACACCTCAACACGAAGTCTCCAGACAGTCAGGGGTGTAATTTGGATTTAGGAAGCAGAGTATTGTTTCTAGAGAGTGATGTGGCCTACGTGCAGTTCAATCTTGTGATCCTGGGTTTATGAAAAATACTGTCTCAGTAATTGAAATAAGTTTGAGAAAGTGACAACACCTACTAAACATGAACACATGGAGATTTTGTTTGACGGAGCAAAACATTCAAATGACTCCTGAATTTTTGTAAACCATTCTAAATAAACACATAGGGAAAAAAAAAATCAAGTTAAGTTTGTAAAAAAGGAAAAAGTAAACACAGAGAGACTGACAAAATGTGGTAGTTAAAAAGAAATTGTGCTGTAATTAATTTAAGAAAACTTAAGCTAAATTATAAGAGCCCAATTATAATACACCCTGCATGGTAATAGTGATTTTATTGTCATGGCAAATAAAATTAACAATACTCACTTTAGATTTCAGAAAAAATACAGTAATACTTCTTTGTATTTTATCTCAAAAAAATCATGATTATTTTTACTGAAATATGTCCTTTATGGGAAATGTCTTACTCACTGGGAAAAAAATGGGCAAAATTATTTTGCTTTAAGTAACTTGTTTGCTCTACGTTATGCTGCACAAAAATATACACAAGTGAGACAAAAACAAAAGAACCACTGACAAGAGTATCTTTCTTTGCTGCCCTGTTTTCTTGACAACCACCAGACACCTCCTCCATCCCTCCCATCCTGTATGGAAGATCTGTCAAATCTCATTCGGTCTAAGTACATTAAGAAAAGTTAAGAATGAATGAAAACAGCATGGAATTACTTATTAGTAATTGCTCCAAAATTGACTCTAATCTATTATATTTAAAATAATTGTGGATTAAAGTTTTTAATAAAGATTCTAAATAAAAAGTTGTATTTTATGCTCCAACTTGGTGAAAAAGAAGACTTAAAATGAATTGTAAAAAATAATAAAAATGGAAAAACTTAAATGTGAAACAAAACAAAATCACTGACAATTAAATTATAATAGGAATTACAGACTAGTCATGGAATGGAACACAGATAAATCAAAAGCCATATATGGTCACGTAAGCTTTGTGACTAGAGCATCTTATGACCTCCTGTGCTGGCAAATTTAATTCGGAGGATAAGTGAATATATTAAAGCAAACTGAATAACATACTTACATTTGTAGAGATGAAGAGCTAAAGAGTATATTTTCACTTTCATAATAAGTTTGGTATCTGATCAATTGGACAGTGATTCTGTTTATATAGAAAGTTTTATTTGGGAAATTTACTTAGATATAAAATTATTTTTTTAAATACATTTTAAAATTGCAAATTTCCTAAACACACAAGGATCCAGTCTCTCCTGAAACACTATGAACAACGAGAAAATTTACTATTTTATTTAAACATGTTTCCTAATCACACCTTCCATTTTATATTTAAACCATTTTTGCCAAATGATGTCAGACATTTTGAGGAGAAAAGTATATAAAATGGGCATAGCTTTCAAAAGTAATGAAAACTATATTCAGAGCCCTTAAAAATATTTGAAAATACTTTATTAATTCTTGGAATGTCAATTACAACTAAAATGTATTTTCACCTGCAATGTGATTAGAACAGACACGGAATAGAACATCAGCTTCTGAGGATAATGACCTAATGAATTAAAAATCTTAAAAAAAATAAACAGCAAGAATTAAAACTTTAAGTCATCAGTGTTTTATCTCCTTAACAATATACATATAATTTCCCCCAAGATCTACTTAGAATGAAGCTCTGTTTCTAAGAAGAGAAGGAAGTGGCACATTTTATTGCTGGCCCATAAGCAGAGAACAAGGCATAAAGCCACTAAGTTTATTGAAATGTGGAACACATTTTTCCCAACTTTCAAAAGCTATTCAACTTGAACTTCAGCGAAATAGAAGGTAGAAAGTTTTTAAATATTATACTCCTAGTGAAGCCATTTAGCCTAGATTATTAAAGTTGCTCTTTGGAATTGTAGTTTCCCAGGCAAATGATTTTTTTTTTTAATAGTTTTGACTCACTGATCATTCACAACGGGTACTTACAGCCAGATACCTTGTTACAAAAGAAGAGGACTTTTGTTTTGTTTTTCAGGGAAATGTACTAAAAAGGTGGTTGACCTCTGTCATACTCTCTATCTTCGTGGTAATATTTTTTTGGTAATATTTGAAAGTGACTTTAAGCAACCAGACTCAACAAATTTTAAACAAGCCCATTCTTGACATTGTCGTGGGCCATATAACATAAACCTTGTTTTATCATCTATTTGGCAAAGCATGGGAAATTATCGGGCTTGGATCTAACCTTAGAAAATCATTAAGGATCACATCACATATTCGTTTAAGCTACAAAGCACCTAACAGTGCTGAATAGTTAGTAGGTATTTAATAAATATTTAAAGATTATTGAATTTGGATTCTCACAAACTATTTCCAGGATAGTTTAGAACTGCCAGCAAGAAAGATTATATGTTTGACCTGCTCAGGCCCAACGATAGGTATATAAAAACACAGTCTGTTGTGATCCTTACACTATATGTAAACAATAATAGAAATATAATTTGTGCCAGTAATAATATATTTAAAAATGGATGGAAATAAATGACAATATTTGATAAACTGATTGTGTGATAAGTTGGTTTTTTAAAGCTAAAGATTTCTAATCAAAGAGAATGGTTTGGGAAATAGTTAATGTAACATAATCACTTTATCCTTACTTTCATTTGTAGTAATCGATAAAATATAAAGAATTCAACAAATTATATACTGTGTCTTCAAACTATGACCACTACTATAAAAAAGGTGAAGTCTGTAGTTGTTAATGATTGTTTTTGAATTTAGGAAAGGCTCTTGAACATGTTCAACATAAATAACTGAGAAACATTACTTTCATAATGGCCATAAAAATAACAATAAAATAACTAATATTTATTATAAGACCGTGTAGAATCACGGGAAGCCTTTCATTGGGGAAAGAAAGCCCCAAATGACAATAAAAACTGTACAACTGTAAGAATTTTCTTTAATGCAGAAGAAAAAGAAGAACCTAAAATTAAACCTGTTATTAGAAGCAGTTGAAAGCAAGCAGGAACTGAAGCTGTGCCTTGCAGTCTTGGCTATTGTTATATTATTGCAGAGTCCCATAGGCAATCCTCACATGTACAGTACATCCTGGATCTTTTGATTCTTTTGTCCACCCTCCAACCTACACGGCCAGGAACCTTCAGCCAGGAAAGATTTATGGAGCCCCCACTAACGGGGTCAACCCTGTTTTATCACCAGAGGCCTTCTTTGTAAAAATAACATCCATCTACAGCTCTGTTGGGCCGATTCTCTTGGCACCAACATTTTGTGTTTATCTTAACAACCAGTGTACACTTAAAGCCCTTGTTGCAATGAACGCCGTCATCAATTCTACTGGGCACAGTAGCCCAGACTCCTGTGGTTTGTCAACCCGATGTCATCCAAGGTAATAAATAGGTCAGAGCGTGTGTCCACTTCGAAAGGTTGATAGGGTTTGCATTTTAAGATGAAGATCGTGAGTTTTAGGGAGAAGAATTTGCAACAAAGAAAGCAAACCTACTTCAGTAATAATCATGAGTAAATGGCCCCAAGCACAATGGGGACAACTTAAAATATTACAAATAAATAAGTGGAAGAAAGTTAAAATATTTTTTAAAAGAAATTATTTTATAGAACTTATGCTACTCCATGCACATGGCACTCTGAATTTGAAAGATGTCTAATTTGAGGGTACTATCAATAAGTTACTTCAATGTTATCCTTGTTCTACTTTTAAAAGGCTTATCTAAGCTATTTTAAAATATTAGATTTATATAAAAGTAGACTCCTGAGTTGTAAACATTATATACTTTTAGATGGGAAAAACTCACTTTTAGCAATTTAGTATTTGGGATATTTTATGGATCAACTAAGTTATTGTTTCTGAAATGTTGATAATTTATTTAAATCATTCATTTTACTTGCTGGTAGTATAAATTTGTGAGATTTTACAAAATGTTTTGGGATTTCCTCTTGGAAAGGAATGTGCATAAAATCCAAAGAAATGCTCAATATTTTATTATAATTGCATAGAGTAGTTCTCTCAGAAAGATCGTTCTTAACAATCTTAATCCCCTGTGCTGTGATGAGAGAGGCTTTTCATGGGTATTTGGCCAAAGGTTTTTTTCTAGAGTTAATACTCCCACTCTTCTTCCTTACGTGTCTTGGGATTTTTAACATCCGCAACACAGACAGGAACTTGGTTTTATGCCTCAAGAAAAGAATGGATCTTTTTTCATATAATAATCTGCAGTGCAATTACCAATGAAAAAGTAATATTGTGCACCATAAACTGAACAATCTGCAAGGAACATTTTAGTAATAGACAATTCTAAACGCAGGGAGCATACGGAATTTAAATCAAGTAAAGAGGGAAATCAATACAAGAAAATAAAAAGGAATCCCGCCATTTCTTATACAAAATAAAAGTGGGGGAAAAGACAGAATACTGTCGTCTGCCCCAGACTTCAAGGTCATCAGAAACACGTTTTCCAAAAAAAAAGTCTTATACTTTTTAAATCAAAATTTATAAGATGCTTGAAGACAGTAATCACCTATATTGATGAAACTAGTTATCAATACTAGCTTAGCTCAAGAATCAATATTTTGGTAAGAATGTCACCTACCATCATGATTTCATGCCAAGTGGAGGCATAAAGGAGGATACTGATGGTTCAGTGTCCATAAAACTGAGAACTCTAATCTGTTCAATCTTATAGTTAGGTAGGATTACATTTATTTACTGTTTCTTTCATTTCTCAGTCCATTAATTAACAAAGATGTATCAAACAACTACTGTATGCCCAGGCCCTGGAATACACAGAGATGATAGAGAAAAAGTCCCTACCAACCAGAATCTCTTAGTACAGCTGGGGAGACAAACATGTGAGCAAGTAATAATTTTTCAATGTCATGTGTGTGAAATAGAAAAATAAACTACGTGGGTATTATGTGATAAGTAGTGCTAGGAACAGTCTCGATCCCACAGCGATCTTAACATCACGTGCTGAAGTGGTCTCACTGATATTTATTCTGTTTGCTCTCCATTAGTTATGAGACTGAAAATAAATAAATTCACCCAAGTTTCTGCTATTAAACACTTAAATGTAATACTTATTATGTGTCATACCAAAAAATAAGCACTATAGATAACATTCTAAGGACTTGAACAATATTAACTCATTTATTTCACTTCATCATACTAGTAACAAAAAATAAAGTACCATGTCTCGAGGCTACACTTTAACAGCACAACCCAGGATGACATCCCAGAGGCAAATGGATTCTCTTATGATCCATCTTAAAGACACGGCGTTCATTAGTTCATGCGAAAGTCACACTTCTGTTATTTGTGAGGACCAAAGAGCACACCACAGGGAATCTAGAAGATGGAGACAAAAGAAGACTTCTCTCTGGGCAGTTTTTTTATATTTGGAGTGAATAAACAATATGTAGATCTTCGCAGAGGAACTAAGTAGCCATTTTCTGAATCTTAAAATCAGAGAGACTGAAGTCTATCATCTTTCAGCTGGTTGAGAGAAGGAGAGATATCGTCCTGGCTTCACACCAATTACTCTAGTTAGCCAAAGCTAGGAATATTTGCACTACTTCTAGAATAAATGATCTAGCCACTAAGACCTTGCACAGTGGCAACACCAACAGTGATGGCAGTATTAAAACATCATATTTATGGAGCGTTTCCTGCATTCTAAAGTGCTTTCAGACAGAACATTTTATTTAATAAGATACTCATTCTAGGGTTGTAAATAGAGCAAGATGTGGGTTTCATTTGGGGAAACTGAATCTCTGTGAAGTGAAATGACTGGCATAACACACAGCTAGAACCCGATTGTCAAAGTCTAGTTCTTTTTTACATTCTACTCCACCTCAGGGTTAGTACAACTCCTTTCTGGAGATAAGGCAGTGTTCTTCTGCTGAGCTACCAAGGTGGATAAATGCAACTTACTGCAGTTTGTAGCAGGTCCTTCTGAGACCAATACAAATAATAATAATAATAATAAATAATAATAATTCACTCACTAGCAATGGAAATGTTCTGCTTTTCCACAAGGGTACACAAGCTCTGTGGAGCCAGAAATGGAATTGTCTAGAACTGCAGTTTCCAAATTGTTCCTTAGGTACCCCAGGCCCCTCACAGCTATACTTGACGTCTGTCTGATACCATACAAATTACTAACTCAAAGCGTTCATGGGTCCAACGTTACATTGTACCACATTACTTTCTAAGACATCCTGTCTTGGTGAAGTGGGGTTTTCATTAAACACAAGTACCATGCATTACGCAATACAGGAAAGGAAATGAGAGCATTGGTGTACAATCTGATTCCCAGATTTGAGAAACTGTGCAGTGCCCAATAGACACACATATCCCATTAGAAAGTAATTGTGGTTTTTTAAGAATGAAATAAGTGTTTTCAGTTTATACATCTTATCTTTTTAAACAGCTACTAAGTTGTTAGGACATAAATACTTCCAAGTTGATTTGACCTGACTGCCTAATAAACAGGACGGTTGGCTATTTCTCTTAGCCTAGGGATGCTATGAAAAAGTAACTGAGACAGTAAGAGCATCATAAGCCAAGAACTTTGGGAACTTCTGTTTAGAAGTTCAGAATGACTCTCTAAATTTCTCAGTAAATGGCTTCTTCAGGTTCCTCTATTAAGGAAAAGGAATAACTTTGCAAAATGGAGAACATAGGAAATCTTAACTTTATTAAATTATTTTTGACTCTTTCACAAAGTGGTGGATATTGGACTTATGAAAAACTAAATTATTTTTAACAAAAGTGGAATATGTTCACATAGTAAAACTTCAGATAATCCACATGCACTTACATTAAAGAATACCCTTCCCTTTTGCTCCTGCATGCTCCCTGAATGGGTTTGACCACAAATATTTCTGACCTTCTTTATGTTCTTTCTTACTCAAAGTTTTTATATCATTAAACACTCTTAATCACCTTCTTTTGTTGTTATTATTTTACTAGACCATTAGCTCAATAAAGGGACATTCCTTACCTAGTTCATCATTATTTTCCCAATACTAGTAAAGTTCCTGGGACTTAGTAGACATTCAATAAATACACACTGAATTCATAGAGAAATGAAGGAAGGAAGGAAGGGAGGGAGGGAGGGAGGGAGGAAGACTGCTTCCAAAACTCTGCCTTAATCCTGGTCCTTTTATATCTTTTTCCTCTGGTCCTACTTTGGTTTTGTTTTGGTTTGGTTTGGTTTTTTGCCAGACCTTTTGCCTCCTACAAATGAAATTTGCCATTTCTGACCTCATTACTTTCTTCTCTTGTTATGAGATATTTAGGATGTTTTTCAAGTGTTTGGTACTATAACCAATGCTGCAATAAACAATTTTCCAATTATTTCCTTAGGATAGATGCCAAAGAGTAAAAATTTTGTTTTAAGCTTCATTTATAAACATCTTAAGGATCTAGAATTAGACATTGCCAAATTGCTCTAATAAAATTTTATATCACAGCTTTATTTATTCTTGTTTTTAAAAAAACTTCAAGCTTAGTTAAAAATTTCAAACAAGGTACAAGAAAGACCCATATAATCATTACCCATACTGACCAATTTTTTTGCACTTGCCCCATTTATTTTATTTTTCTCTCTCTCTTTTGCGCGCGCACGCACACACATACACACACAGCAGACTGTTTTCTGACCATTTGTTAGTAACTTGGCGGCCTCATGTTTCTTTACCCCTAAATCTTTTCATGTGTATTTCCTAAGGACCAGTATATTTACTTACCTAATCCCTGTACAAAGATCAAAACTGGGACATGGTTTTACAGATATTTATTTGTAATGCATGTTTCTTATTTCCTCCTTAACACTAAATTAAGGCTCTCAATTTCAATGAGTGAATCCCACAGCACTGTATACCTTCAGAATCTGGCAGAGTATATTTACTCATAGCGGGGACTAAGTAAATCCGTCCTGATTACTTTCTTAAGACAAAGAGAAAGGGCCTTTCACAAGGCACTGCTCTACCAGGTTTTGATTGGAAAACAGAGGCTCATCAAACTTAAAACATAAGGGGTTCAGGATATTTGAGCATAGTTATTCACAGGCTGAAGCATATGCGAAAACTGAATTTAGTACCAGATCGAGCGCATTATGGTTGAGTATATTCATGCTACAATTAAAATAATTACTTCATTTAAAAACTAATGCACTCTAAATATGTTTAATGACTGAAATAAAAATGTGCAATTATAGTATAAATACATGAAATGATGTTGTAGTGTGTTTATACTAATTACCATGCGTCAGCTGAAACAGCTATAGTGAACACTTAGGTAAGGGTCCAGTGAAGTTGTTCACAGTCGACCTAGCAAAGGTACTTCTAGACCAAGCTCCACATGGGAGAAGCACGTTCACCGTGGTTGGAGGTTTGAGCAGAGAAAATGTTGCTTTTTTCCTCGGTAGTCTTGATAATTATGCAAGTAAGTAGCTAGTTTACAGAAAGTGCTAAATGCATAAATATCCTCAAGTATTATGGAAAAGTTCTTGAATCAAGAGCTCCATTATATAGGAGCTTAGAAATACAGTCACAACCTACCAGACCAAATACAGTGTCCTGAAGAAACTGTAATACTGAGGCACAGTCACCTCCCTCTTGTGACTCTATTGACCAACCTTTATAAATTGGATAAACAGGCAGCTGTCACTAATTATAAATAAATTCTAAATAATTCTGCCTCACTTTTGATGCCTCTAGGACCTAAGAAATTTTAGCATGGCAGTATAACCTAAAGTATGAGTTTTTTATTTGTTTACTTTAGTAAATGAAACTTTGGCAAATACAACTCTCATAAGCAAAAATAACCATTGATGCATTGATACCTTTGCTAGTACACACTTGATTTACAGCATTTTGCCTCGTGCGTCAAATATTTAAGATTCTGGCACCTTAAATTCCAGGACTCAGAAGCCTCTGGTTGCTCCTCTAAATAGTAAAACTCCCCCTCTTCTTCTCAAGCTAACTCGAGTGCCCCGTAGGATTTGGCATCCTTCCAAACACTGCCCCTTCCCCTTCATGTTTATGCTCCAAAGTATTTCAGAGATAATTTGGTCCATATGTTTCTGATTCATTTACCCTTATGTCATCAAAATATTGTTTGCTTAGAATTACTTGATGCCCATGTAGTCTTACCAAATTAGTTCATACATCATTTCTCTTTAAAATAGAAGGAGAGATTTTGTAAGCCTTACACAGTAACTAAAGGGGAAAAGTGGTTTTGATTTTAAATTCCTATAGTCCAGAGCTTCCCATAGCTCTATTTTTAAGCACGTCTACTGTCTTAGACTGCTCGGGCTGCTATAACAAAATACCATAGACTGGGCATCTTGAAAAATAGATTTTTATTTCTCACAGATCTAGAGGCCGGGAAGTCCAAGGTCAAGGTGCTGGCAGATTTGGTTCTTGATGACAGCACTCTTCCTGGTGGGTAGACAGCTGCCTTCTCAGGGTGTGCTCACATGGCCTTTCCTGGGTGCAAGCACATGGATCTCTTCCTCTTTATATAGGCTGCAATCCCATAATAAAGTTCCTACCCTCACGACCTAAAATAAACCTGATTATCTTCCAAAGGCTCCACCTCCAAATATGAGCACAAAGGGCTTAGAGCTTCAACAGATGAATTTTGAGAGAACACTAACATTCAGTTCCTAATACCTACAAAACACTAAAAGCATATTAAAGAAGGAATATCATTGAATATTGTCTCACACAGCCTGGGCGACATGCAAATATCATCACACCTATCCTTAAAGTGAGTGGAAAGACTTCAACTCCCATGGGAGCAGACTACCATCTTCACAGGGTAACAACACAGGCAGTGAATAACAAATTACTACATTTCAGATAGAGATTCTCTTTGACACAAGGGAAAGGATGCTTACTGTCTATTATAAAAGACTTGGGTTCCCTAAAATCAAAGTCTCTCTCTTGCCGTGTAACTTACTCTGTGTTCTGATGTCATCTGACACTTTCTTCCTGGCTTGTAGGAATCCGGGCTGGAGGAACCAGTGGAAATGCTAATATCTTACCTACTGCAATTGCTGTGAGATGGTTGGACAAATGGGTAGGTATGTGATAAAGCAAATATAACAAAAAGGCAATTGTAGGATCTAGGTAGTGGACGGTTATATGGGTGTTCACCAGCAATTCTTTCAACTTTTCTAGGTGATTGAAATATGCATAATAAAATACTGCTTAAATATGTTTTCAAAGTCCTACTTCAAAATTAGTAGTAGTTGAGGACTTTAATGAAATTAGCAAGTCCCATATGAGTTACTTCAGCCCTTGTGCAGTATTCAGTTATTCATAGTCATTCACTATTTTATTAATTATTGATCATGTTCCTAGTTACCCCAAACCTCAGTGGTACTTCACAGGCCTGCTGTCCCTCACAATGCCCCTAGCCTTGAACCTACTTCTCTACTCTCAAAACTTATCTACACTGTATTCCATTCTTGCCCAGCTCTCTGCTAGCTGTAATATCTGAAATAGATCTGACAACAAGCAACTAAGGTGTGCTCGAGAGGAAAGAGCAATGAACTCTAAGTCAGAGAACTGGAATCCTCACCCTAGCTGTCCCATTTATTTGTGCAAATAGCCTTTGTTTGTTGAGCACTGAGGTGTTTATTAAAATCATTTAAACACATTTAATCTTCACAACAACACTACTGTTCCTGTTTTGCAGATGAGAAAGGGTGAGCCAGAGAAGTAAAATATTTTGCTCAGGGATCCATGATGTAGCCAAGATTTGGAACTGACCTGTCATGCTCCAAAGCCTCAGACTGTAACCACTTGTTCGTATGGTCTCCCAAGCAACATTACCTCTTTGAGTGTTTGTTTCTACAATAAAACCATCTTATTTCACATGGATTTGTTTTTTAGCATCAAATAAAAAACATAGTCGAGAAAGTGTTTTAAATTGTAAAGAACTCTATAAATACAGGTATAAATATTAGCAAGGAGTAAAAAATCTCTGAGATGGCTTTGACAAGTGAAATGAGGTGTCACATCTCATAAAGGAAAGCTGTAAAAGAATATCTCCTTATTTAACCATTAGACATCCATTCCTTTGATATTTCCAAATAGTGACAGTGCATAAACATTCAGTGGAATTAACTCTAAAGCTCAACTCTGAACACGATTATTAGATTCTTTTTAAAACCATGTCTTGATGAGGGAAAGAAAGTATGAAGAGACAGGACACTTATAGAAACACAGAGAAGCCAGGTGAACTGCAATAAAAGCATCTTTTGCTGCACTGATATTAACACTGCCTGGCACTCACCTGACTTGCGAATCCCAATACAGTCTATTTCCACTCATAGGGCAATTGCAATTTAACAGAGGGATGTAAAGATTATAGTTCCTTACTTCAGTGGTTCCCAAACTGAAAGCCTATAAATATCAACATTAAAAAAATTATTGTTTTGTGTTTGTCCCTAGGAGATTCTTAGAGTAGGTTAGTGGGACTTGAGAAACTGAGTGTTTAGAAACCTTACTGAGAGATTTTGATAAACAGCTTATTTAGAGACCAATGCCTTAATTAAAAGAAATGTTTGGAACTATACATTTGGGGGGCACCATTCCATGCTTGATGGCGGAAACATTCAGCAGCAAGAAGGCTCTTCAAACTATACTATGTAGGCTGCCCCTTCCACACACTTAGTCTATGTGGAAAGTTAGGTCGTTTCCCCTCAGTGAATTAGATAATATTGATTAAACATAATTTGTCCCCAGAATTACAGGGACTATTAATGTGGCTGTCTGAATGTTAAGTATATCTACTATTACAGAAGAACAAAACAATACAAGCCGTCCAAAAAGATAGAATTAAGAAAAAAAGTAGTTGAGATTTCTTGGCACTCAAAAAATAAGTGGATATAACTCCTTGCAAAAGTTTTTCCTGTGGAAAAATGTGATAGTGATAATTTACTTTGTATATTAACAAAAAAGCGTAGCTTAAAGGGACGATTTAATGGTTTTGAGAGTGACTCCAATTTTTGCATCAGGAAACTGAAGATTGCCTTTTTTGGGAGACATTATTCTTATTTATATTGTTTAAGTCACTTGTATACGTAGAGCAAGCAAAGAATGACTTTTCCATGCCTATGTTTCTGCAGTTTGTTACAGATGAAAAATAGTTTAATTTTGTGTGCTCAGAATAAAAGAGGTTAGAAGGTTACAAATCATGTTTGTATAAGGTATTACAGCATCTCTCTAGTCAATTGGAAAATTAAACTTACTGATGCAGTGACCAAATCAAAACAATGTGCTTATTTTTTTCCCTAGAAAATCTCCAGCCCAAATAGCAATTTGGCTTCCTATTCCTTCACTTACAAAATACGTTTTGATTTACCACAAGTGTCTAATTTAATCAGAGGTACAAACATGTAAAGGGTGTCTGGTTCTTGTTTCACTGTGATTTTAGAATATAAATGAGAAACAGTGAGAAATGCACTTTCTGAAGACATCTATTGTATATTTTCCCAGCAGTGTTTATAAATTTCAAACTCTTTTGCAGCAGTTTCTAAAATGTAAGAACATTTTATCTGATACCTAAATATGAAAAAAATCTTTCTGATATACAAGTCATGTCATCCTCAAAGAACATTTGCACTTGCATGAGTCATGAGTGGTGAGAGAAGAAAATATGAAGATTCATAGACTCACAAGTATTCTCCTATCCTTGTTCTTAAAATGAGTAACACTTAAAGTTTTAAATCAGGGTTCTCAGATCTTTTCAGAGAAGACCACTATTAAGTGACCACCAGGAAGTGATAAATAAATACTTCAACGCAGCACATATGGACCCTTCATCCTCTCTGGTGGTAAGTTTGAGAACAGTGCTGCTGATGCTTTCATTCCATTGCAGCCATCTAGCTAATAAAATGTTTACCCCAGGCTCTCCCTTCACGTGTGCCTTCTGCCTTGCACAGGACTGAACACAGCTTTGAAGCAAACGCTTGCCTCGGAAAGGGTTTATTGGGAGATACATGTGCATGAAAACTCATAATATACGTGAGCATTTATTCTACCAACCACAGGTGCTCCAAATGCATTTCTATGCCATTAAAATTGCTCTGAGATACTATTTTCACCTATCAGATTGGCCCATATTTAGAAGTTGGACAATACACTCATTTTGGAGAGGATGTGAGGAAACTGGTGCTCTATACAAGGCTGATGTGTATACAAAATGGATCAATGCCACTGGAAGGGAATTTTACAATAACTTGATAGTTATTGCATATTCATTTTCCCTTTGTGGTCTCCTTTAAAAAAAACCTATGTTAGATATACACTGCCAAGAAATAATAAAGAATATATAGACAAGGCTATTTATTGCTGCCAAAGACTGAGATAATCCAAATAACCAACAACACTGAACGGCCTGGATAAACTATGATACATCCCCACAATGTACGATGCAACTGTAATCAAACAAGGCAGATCTCCTTAAGCTTTTTCAAAATGATCTCCAAATATATTAAGTGAAAAAAGCAATGTACAAAGTGATACTTAACCATAATCAAGCAATTTTTGTGAAGAAAAGGGGAGAATACAATTATATATACACATATATATACACACACACAAATAGTTTTTTTCTAAAAAGAAGCATTTGAATTTTGAAATAACAATTAGTAAAAAAAATGTTTAGGCAGATGGGAAAGGACAGAACTGGGTGTGTGTACATGTGTGTTATATTAAAGCGAATTCTTTCTGAATGTGTGTTGACATACTTTTGACGTTGGATGCAAATATTTTATCTAATTAAGAAACAAGATTAAAATTTTAAAAAGCAAAGTTTAGAAACTGAAAAAATTAACAAGTGGGATTAACTGAATACCCAGTTAATGGAATATCAAAGTAACTTTATTTCTAGTGATTTTAAACAGAATATTTTGAGTGTTTATCCTTAGTGAGATATATCCAAATGACAAAAAGAGCCACAAAGTAGTCTAAAACTGCATTAAGGGGCCTTGTTTTTTAAAGAGAGTAGGATACAGTAGACAAGTAATTACATTAATTTTATTAGGAAGCAAAATTTTCATTTTAAGTGAAAAAGATTTTAAAAATCCAAGAAGCAAAACCCTACAAAATTTATTTTTATTTGCAAGTATCAGTATAAATTCACATGTTCTTGTGTTACTTTTTATTTTGATATTACACCAAACTTACAGAAAAGTTTCAAGTGTAGTCCGAAGAAACCCCACAAACTCTTTCTAATTTCCCATATTTCTTTTTTTAAAGAAAGAAAAGTATTTCACAGTTCTGTCCATTAAAATGGCCTATAAGCAGTGACAATCTCCTAGAAATGAACATCGTAGCACTTGGACTGTAATCCCTGTATACTATCTACCTTAAATGAAATCAGAATTTTTTGGAGAAAAAACTAACTCCAGATTTGGGTCAGAAAATGTACACTATGAAGCTAGGTCAGCTTATCTTGCCTGAAAGCAGAAAGTTTATCAAAGACCATTAAGGTCATATGAAAAGGTCATAGAGGTACTCCAGTACTAAAACAAGTGATGCCTCTCAAGGATTTAAAACAGCAAATACATTTTAGAAAGCTCATAAAGCCAGGATTTTATTACAATATTCCAAAAGAAAGGTACACTCATGGATCATCTTTGCTAGGACATGAATTCATGAATCTGAAAATTAACAGGAACAAAACAAGCATTTACCCTGCCTTTCCTGAACTAAATAGTTGGTTAACTAGTTAACCATATATAAATATATAGCAAGGGGAAACTTTTCTTTGTAATTGTTCAATGCAGGAGAAATAATACACTTAGAAAATTGCCATTTGACAAGTCCTGATGAGATCATTAATTAAGAAAGGCCTGACACTGGGTGTTATAGTTCCTAGATGGAGAGCTGATGTGGACCTTCAAAACGGATGGATTAACCTGGCACTGGACATGACATGTTAACATAGGTGTATATAGCATCACCTTGGAAGTATCTTTGTCCTTCCCACCTTCCCACAAAATTCAACTTAAACCTAATCAATTCTCTAGATCTAATTATGGCTTTCATGAAATATTAGGGTGAAGGAAATTAAAGGTTAAATGGTATTGAGAGAATTAAATATGCGAAGGTCTTGGAAAAGAAGATGACACATACTTTTTCAACAGAAAAAGGGTAGATTGTTATAGAGATCTTAAAAGACTAAAACATTTGACGTAAATGCACCATTTGACCTTACTTAGATTCTAATTTTAACAATCAACTGTTAAAAACAAACACAAACTGTTCACTAGATGCTATTAAGGAATTATTATAAATTGTCATGTGATAATGGCATTGTTATTATCTAAAACAAAAGTGTTGTTACAGTTGTGAACTGAAATATTCATAGGTGAAATACAATGTTTTGGTTGTTTTATAACATTTCAGGCAAAAACATGTGTGCCTGTGATGGATGAAATAAGAATGGCTGAATGTTGATAATTCTGAAACTGGATAATGAGTACCTTGATGTTTATTGTTGTATTCTTTCCACTTTTGCATATATTTGAAATTTCCATAAAAATTAAGAGTAATAATAAAGTATGTGACTAAATGACTCAATCACTTTAATGATTGGGTTTAGGTCAAATCAAATTAGTACACAAGAACTGCATTATTGCATCCTACAGAGAAAGGAGTGAGATGAAATGAGGGAGAACGCAACGAAAAGAGCGTAAGTGATAGATCTGTGGTGATAGTGGGGAAAGGGTATCAGCAGCATATGACTTTTTAAAATCAAGAGTAGACTCAGGACAGTAATTATAAGTTTAATAGGAAGGCGAGTGTAATTGAACAGAAAAAAGTAGAAAGCATAAAAGAAGAACAACAGGAAATCTCTGTGAAAAGTAGAGTCCATTAAAATGTTATAATCCAAGAGTAAATAATCCCAAGGGAATATATCAAAATGAACTGCAGAAGAACCTAACTGATTTCAAGGACCTTTCCCATTAAGGTGGCTAAATTAATTCTATATTTAGCTAATATTGCAATTTCATTGTGCCTTTAAAATAAATTTTACCAAAACTACTCAGCAAGTATAAATAAAAAGAACAACTCGGAGGCAGTAAGGTTTCTCCAGTACTGAAGTTCACAAACCTAAGCACAAATCTCATATTTTAGACAACAGATTAATCCACTTACCCTCTCTGTGCATGCATTTTTCTCACCTTCCAAATGAGGGTTTTAAGTCAAATATCTTAGAATATCATTTGTTCTAGAATTGACATTCTGTAATTTGATGACTCAAAATTTTTTTTTTTTTTTCTTATCTCTCCAAAATTCCCTGATCTTTCACACCTTTTCAGATTAGAGGAGATCAACTGCATGCAGCCCTGCCCCTCCTGCCTCATTTCTAAACATTCTTTCACTACCCACCCCTGCCCAACCCCCTATCCACACACATTCTGGTAGCATGGGTGAGTGCCAGAGACAGGATGCTGGGAAGTAATTTATAATCATACATACTGCTGCTGTCACCTCGGAGAGGGAGACAATTTATAATAAACAATGGACCTCTTAAAATTATCAAAGCAGTGGTCCTCAGCTCACAGGGTCAGTTCTCCAGAGGGTCACTGATGGTTTCAAGGGTCTGGCTAATATTTGCATCCTGTGTTGCCTCCTCATAAAGTTCCCTCTCATCTCCTCTCCTGGATTCTGTAAGGGCCACCCTAGGAAATGCCTGGGCAAATTATTCTAAGGAACAAACGATGAACTGCAGAAAGGAAGACTTCAGTTTGGCAACTAAGATGAAAAATAATGCTTTAGGTAAGTATATGTTAGGTAGGTAGAAACAAAAATATGGAAAGTAAATCAGGCAAATATATTTAGAGAAAAAGAAAATTCCTTTCTTATTTCATTTAGTCTTGAATGGGCAGGACAGTGTTAAGTGTGATAGAAAAAAGAACACTGAATTTGATGCCTGAAGATCTGTGTTCAGATGGGAACTCCATCATGTATTCTATTTCTGACTCTGTGCTAGGAACAGAGGTTTAAATTTAGGCACACAAAATAACAATAATAACTTCCCTCACACGCCTTCCTTTATCTGTCCACACCACTGCCCTAAGCCACCATCATCGTGGTGTTATTTTTGGATTTGAGGCACTGATTCAGAAAAGGACAAACCAGAGCCAAAGGGTCCACAATTTCTAAATTATTTATTTATTCTCTCAATTTACTTATTCATTCCTTTCTCTAAGGCAGTTTGGAAGGCCTGTCTCTTAATCTAGGATAGAGATCAGCATCAAATTGTCAGTGCTAAACACCTATTGAGTCACTTACTGCTCACAACCACCTGGATAAGGAGGTTTTATTATCACAATTTTACAGATGAAAAAAGTAGGATAAAAGAAGTTAAATTATCCTTGACCATCCAATTGTTAAATGACAGAGCAGGGAGTTGGGGCCAATTTTGCTTATTCTATCTAGTATTTATTGATTTAACAATTAATATATTTTTCAAGAATATCACTCAAATATTGCATTTAAATACCACTGAAATAGACTTAAAATTACAATAGAAACCTTTTGTACAACATGAATCAAGGCATGCAATTAATGTAAACATTGATTAGTATTCTCTAACTGACAATATCACAAACATTTCTCTAAAGTCAATGATAGGAAGTAAATCATATTTCCTGCCTCCCCATTTCAAAAAATTAATAAAAACTATATTACATTTTTGTAATAAGTAAAATAAGCTTTTATTTTTCAGATTACATAAGGAGATGTCTCTGTGTAGTTTTAAAAATCATTCTTTCTTTCTTCAATTCTCCCCAAAGCAATCATAGAGGCACCCCAACCAATTTATGTAAAAGCCCTCTAATTCTTCCAGAAGAAATGTAGGCATCTATCTTAATACCAGCAGAGGGAGTGGAGATCTAAGAAGGAGACATTTTTGGATGGAATATAAGGAAACATTTTAAAAGGAAATAATGATTTTCTTACCCAGCACATCAACTGCAAAAATCATTATTCTAATGCATAAATTCTAACATAAACATCTTATCTTCTCTTTCCATCTTCAGTTGAATGCATCAAAATTTATATCTAGAAAGTTTATAATGATAAATGTGAGGGGAAAAAATTAGTATCACTGCTTTCCAAAGAACATCTGATATGTTCCAACCCTGGGCTTCTCTGATGGTTTCTACAGTGCCACGTGTTAAGAAGGAAGGCTTTAATCTGTAAAGATGAATTTCAACCTCAAAACCCCCACTGGTTTTAATGGGAGTTACACAGCTAACATGTCACAACAGACTCTGGAAAGGTACCCCTGAGTGTCCAATTAGTTTAAGTGCTTTTCCTATTCACTGTCGCTCAACTGATCACAGTGGATTTATTTGGCAATAACATTCCTCTGACATGAACTTCCGGAGGAATTGCTCTATAATTCAACCCTAGTTAATGCTGCCTTAAAAATTAAGTGTTTCCGTAAGTTTTAAATAGATAACAGTACTTTCTAACAACTACATTCTTGGATACAAGTTTATTACTTAGACAGGATTTTTAAAAATCTGGTAAGAAAGATTTTTCCTTTTCTAGCTAAAATTAAAAAAAAAAAAAAAGCTTAAGAGAAAACATCCAGTCATAGGTGCCAGAAAAAAAGTCCCCAACCAGGAATTATTTTCTAATATTGCCTCAAAAAAATGTAAAACACTCAGTTCAATATTCATCTCTTTTTTAAAGAAAAAAAGATTATTCTTTTTAGCATTATTAGTAAGCATTTCTCCTTCTTCCCTAATGTGTTTTTCTAGGATTATTATGTGCTCCAAGTTCTCAAGTTTATAATGTCAATGCTAATTTCATGATTATTATAAGAGGCATTAATCCAGTTCCCCAAGTATGCTCTCCAGTGGGCACAGACCTATAGCTCTGGGTTTATCCATGCTTCACATCAAATCCCCTACTGCTAAGCTGCTACCTATTTTTTTGTAATAATGAAAATACAAATGAATGGAATCTTTTCATTCTACTTAAAATAAGAGAGATAGTGTCTATTAAAAATAACAGGAGAAAATGCTGTTTGCTTTTCTTTTTGTTCTTCTCAAGTTCATCAGGATTTATGAGCAGTATAGAAGATGGACCATACAATCAAGCTAGAGTGAGGCACAGACCTGGTATTCATAGAAGATAATATAAAGCTAATATGCATCTGTCTGGTTGAAAGACAGCCAATAATTTAGCAGAATTTACAGATATCTGTGCTAACTCAAGTCTACAGCTAAAACTACTTTCTGCCACTTCAACCAAGTAGGCAGATGTTATTTCCATATAATCCAAATGAAACCAAGGACTATGTCACTCTTCCTTCCAATTAGTTTCTTATGTTACTAAAATAAACAAAAACAGGCATTGAGCATCTACTTGTTTTACAGAGTTGCAAGAGGTCTTGAATTTTTATTCCTGGAGACATAGAGGAGTTGATATGAGCATAATAAATACAACTACTTCTATAAAAATCAACTGATATTAAATCTCCATGCAGTTGAAACTTTAAAATATTCTGGATAATTCCCATCTCTTTATGATATTTGGAAATATTTTTCTTGTTTACATTATTAATAACAGAGAGTCTAAGAAGTTCAAATATACTCTTTTTTATCTGTTTTTAAAGAAGAAAAGTAAAACAAAAATGACTATCAGATGAGTAGTCTGATGACTTTAAAGCTTAATAGCTTCAGCATGATACAAAATTCAGTATTTTAAAATGAAGTGTCCACCTACATACTTGGCAAGTTGCCAAAGTCTAAACTACCACAATGGCAAATTTAGAGAGGGTCAGGAAAATACAATTTTAATCTTATAAAGATCAAAGCTACCTAGAAGGAATATTCATTTTCATTTGAACTATGATTTGTCTGATTTTAATTAAACTCAAAAGTAAAGTCAAATTAATAAATTTACTTGGAAAGACACTTTGAGCTCAGTAATTTGAATGTTTCTCCAAGCCTCTAAAGATGAACCAAGTGAAGTTTCAGTAATTGAGCATTTACTATATGCCAGGAATTGCACATAAATGATATAAAGGTAGGTACTGTTACTTTCTTTTTATAAATGAAGAAACCGAGACATAAAGAGGTTAAGAAACTTGCCCAAGTTGCAAAAATTCTAAGTGATAGAGCTGAGATTCAAACACCAGGCATCAGATTCCAGAGTCTGTGCTTGGAACCTGTGCTACACTTGCCTTCTATGATACCATTTTATGACCCTGCTGTCCTCTGTGGCCATTTGTCTTTATTCTAGGCATCTGCATTACTCCCTAAGCATTGACAGATAACTACAATGTAGTAGTTATCTATCAAGAGTATTCATGTGGGAAAAAGAGACACAATTCCTTTAACAAATAAATTACAAGGGGGAAAGAAAAGGAGATAGAAGTGGAATTTATAATTAAAAGATTTAACCAATAAAGCAACCATTGCAATGTAAGGAGTTTATTGCCATCCTTATGAAAAAAAGCAAGCTCAATAGTGTTTCTGCCTACTTTTGTTTTGAACTTCCTGTAACTTTGTTTGTGGAACAAAAATAAAAATAAAGGCAAGTTTCTCAAATAATATTTGGCACTAATATTGTACCTGAAACTGTCTCCTTTGTCTGCACATTAATTTTAATACCACTGTAGATGTAGAAACTGCTACAGAGCATAGGAAATGGGAAATTCAGGTAAAAGTAGGCAAAAAAAATAGAGCCAGATCTCAGACAGTATAAGGTGATATTGTGTGTGTGTATATACACACACACATATATATAATAAAAACATATTATATAAAATACATAATATATATGAAACACATATATATTGACATTTCATAAAAAACAACAAAAGAGAGAGCACTAGTGCTGTGAGGTTGAGAGAGCTATAATAGCACACTCTTTTTCCTGAAGTTAAGGAAAACTAAGTTTCCATAAAATGAGAAAAAGGATCATGGTCTCATATTCCAGAGATTAGACTGGGTCACTGAAGAAGGAAAGGAAATCAAATTTCTGTCAAGTTTATTAAAAACAATTTTTTTATTTCTAAAAAAAGAAACAAAAAGAAAAGGAATAACATATTTAAGATACTCAAGGAAAGAAAATGTGAGCCAAGGATTTTATAAGCAGCTAAACTAACTTCCAAGTATTAACACCAAGGAAAAACTGTTATCAACATACAAAAAGTCAAGAACTATTGTTCCCAGAGAAATCTACTGAAGAACAAATGTCAGAAAACCACAATGAATGCAGAGACATTGATAAAAGGACTAGTCTCAAGATTATCAGTTCTAACCTCACAAAAAGAGAGAAAACACACAGTATGCTCCTCCTGACAAAAGAAAATAATACCACTTATGAAGTGACCTTGTGCCCCCAAATCAAACTTTAATCTTACCCAGCCTCTAGATCCTACCAATAATTCAGAGGAATTACAGAGGACAGAGGAATATGTTAAGCTATATACCGCAGGGATGCAATCAGCAAAACCCAGAAAAAGAGACACAATTCCTTTAACAAATAAATTACAAGGGGGGGGGGGGAAGGAGAGAGAAGTGGAATTTATAATTAAAAGAGATTTAACCAATAAAGCAACCATTGCAATGTAGGGTCTTTATTGCTATCCTTATGAAAAAACTAAGTTCAAAAATGTTATGATATTCATGAGACAATGAGAAATTGGAACACTGAATGGATAGCACATGATATGAAGCAATTCTTTTTAACCATTTTTACATGTGACATTGGTCAGGTAAATATATAAAAGAAGGGAAAATGGCTTATTCTTTAGATATTAAACTAAATCATTAATAGATCAAATGAATGCACTGATACAACGTCTAAGTCTTGCTCCCACACTAATTTGGATGGATATGGGTGCGAAAGCAGTCGGACTGTCATGGGGTGATGTCTGTTGGGTGGATGATGAGTGCTAGGTACCTATTTTTGTCTGTGTTAAAAATTCACCATAATAAAAATTTAAATGGGAATGAAATAGAGGCTCTTTCAAACAAACAAAAGTTAGGAGAATTCATTACCTACAGGTCTGTGTTAAACTGAAAATAGAAGTACCATACCACCCAGCAATCCCACTACTGGGCATGTACCCTGAGAAAACCATAATTCAAAAAGAGTCATGTACCACAATGTTCATTGCAGCAGTATTTACAATAGCCAGGACATGGAAGCAACCTAAGTGTCCATCGACAGATGAATGGATAAAGAAGATGTGGCACATATATACAATGGAATATTACTCAGCCATAAAAAGAAACAAAATTGAGTTATCTGTGGTGAGGTGGATGGACCTAGAGACGGCATACTTACTGTGAAGTAAGTCAGAAAGAGAAAAACAAATACCGTATGCTAACACATATATATGGAATCTAAAAACAAACAAATAAACAAACAAAATGGTTCTGAAGAACCTAGGGGCAGGACAGGAATAAAGATGCAGACGTAGAGAATGGACTTGAGGACATGGGGAAGGGGAAGGGTAAGCTGGGACAAAGTGAGAGAGTGGCATGGACATATGTACACTACCAAATGTAAAATAGCTAGCTAGTGGGAAGCAGCCGCATAGCACAGGGAGATCAGCTCAGTGCTTTGTAACCACCTAGAGGGGTGGGATAGGGAGGGTGGGAGGGAGACGCAAGAGGGAGGAGATATGGGGATATATGTATATGTATAGCTGATTCACTTTGTTATAAAGCAGAAACTAACTCACCATTGTAAAGCAATTATACTCCAATAAAGATGTTAAAAAGAAAAAAAAGAATATGGTAACAAGACTGAACTCAACCTGCTCCACAAGGGAAGAGATACAAATGCCAAGGAGAGCCCACCAACAAGAATGCCAACACAAGACACGGCCTGTGCACATCAAGCCCAACAACAGATTCTTTTCCCTTTTCACCCCTCACCCATACTAACCTTGACTGAGTGTAGAAAAGTGTGTTTTTATAATGAGAGCAAATAAAATTTAGCCATATTTTTGACATATTTCTATTTTTTTATGTCATGTAAATAATAATGTGTGAAAATTTAACATAGAGATATATCTTAATACATTCCGTTCAGGTAAATGTAATTAGATCTAGAAAACACCTTCTAGATAAGTTAGCTTCTTTTGAGAACATGGACGAATAACAAAAAGAAACCATCAATCATGCTAAAACTTAACAGAATAACCTGGTTTCTATGGGAGCTTCAGAAGCTCTGCTTGTAACCACTTCTTAGAATTGGGTAGCCCTTAACAGTCTGACACAAATCACCTCAAATGAGTCCTATAACAATCTAATCAAAAGGGGAGAGTTTTATTATTTCTAATTTTTCGTTAAGGGAAGGGAGGTTTTGAAACAATAAGTAGCTTACTTAAGGGCAAATAGTTAGATACTACTGATTAAGAAAAGAAAACAGACAAAATAATTTAAATAAATTAAATAGAACTTATTTTGATGCAGCATGCATGATTCATCTAAACGTTGCACACTCAGAATCACACATTTAATGTTTTTTGAATTTACTAACCTCTTGCATTGTCTTTAAAAATAACTTCAGCAAATAACATTGATTTCTCTCATTAAAATTCACTTATGATGAAATTTGATATTTCTATTTCAACTGAGAAATATGTAAATGAGAGTTTTGCCTACACATTTAATAAAATTGATTATTCGGGGTCAGTAATTTATAGGTCAGTGTCTTCAGACAATATTTTCTAAGGCTTTTTCCATTTCAATAACATTTTCATTTACTTAGAAAATTTTTGAAGTAATGTTAGGATTAGCTCCAGGAACTATGAAGTTTTAGAGAAATGGTCCTCTTCAACGTACATGAGACTTCACTCTTCTTTTTTATATCCTTTCTTCCATGGTTTCCACCCCTTTTTTTTTCTCTAGGCTACATTCTTTATAGTTTCTTTTGCTCTACTACTGAAAAATATTCTCTTCTGCTTCATACATTCTATTATCAAATCTGAGTACAGTTTTTAATTTCAAATTTGTATTTTTCATTTCTAGAAATTCTATTTATTTTTGCAAATTTGCAATGCCACTTAAAATTGTTTTCCTAATATGTCTATTTATTTGCAAGGTTTAAAAAATCTCTTTAAACATAATACGTGTACTTGCTAAAATCTGCATCTGATACTATTGGTGTCTGAAATCTCTGCAAGTGAGTTTCATTTGTCTGTTTTTGCTGGTTGTCAAATATAATTGCTTGTTTCCTTGTGTGCCTGATTTTCTGTGATATGTGCTGGTCATTGCTGTTGAAAAGTTGAAAAAATAACTGAGGCATAGATAAGCATCACTATTTTTCCAGAGGCATTTGCTTTAGTTGGCAGGTAGCTGAAGCACCACTTTAAACTACATTCATGGCCTGAAATGTCTTGTATAAACCTGGCAGTGCACATTTTGACTATAATTATGTTTGGGCTGGTGTTTGATTTACAAACTCTTAGGGATCAGTTTTGGTTTTATCTTTCTTTATTTCCTCTATTTTCCCAGCAACCAGATAATTTCTCCCGCATTCTAGTGGGAGTGTAAGTGAATGGGTGGGTTTATGTCTGTTCGACCCTTACGTCTTGAGGTCTCAGCTTAACTGATAGAGTCCCCATCTTTGGGGTCTCTACCCCCTTGTTCCCAAAGACAACAAAAATCACCATTCATTTTAACAGCTGTTTCTTCAGGAAAAGAAAACTAACAGAAGCCCACACAATAAAAGTGGATTGGAGTGCTACCTTAATTTTGGTGTCCTTGCTGTCTTCAGTATGTGACCTGGTGATTCCTCACTATTTGGACATGTCTCTGAAGCTGTTAAGACAGTTTTTATATTTCATCCAGCAGTTTTAGTTGCCCTCAGAGAGGAAGTTAGTCCCAGCAACCTGGCCTACTATTCCTAAAACAGGAATCTCTCAGCAGTACTTGATACAGTTCACCATGACCTTCTCCTTGATATACATACTTTCTTCGATTTCTTCTGTGACTTTTCTGCTGCCTTCCCAGTCTAATCTGCTGGTTCCCCCTTGCGCGCCAAACACTAATAATGGAACATCACAGGGCTCAGTTTTTGGAGCATTTTCTCTTTCTAGATTTAATCCTTTGGACCTCAATCTCTCCCATAGTTTTAAATACCATCAGTATGTTAACAATGTGCTCATTTATATTTCCAGCCTGGACCTCCTCCCTGAACACCAGTCTTACATAAAACTTCCTCCTTGACATTTCCACTTGAGAGTCTAACAGATACCCCAATTTCAACATGTCCAAAATGGAACTCATAAATTCCTGGCTCACTAAACCTACTTACCCCGCTTCTCTTGAAGCAATTCAAGACTAAAAGACATAAGGGAAGGTATTATTTTAATTTTTAAAAAAAGATAAAGTGTAAATGCAAAGTAGTACAATGACTAGTACTCATCTAGAATATTAATTCAGAAGGCATTTATAAACATGTAGGATATACCAGTTAGTAATTGATGCTGAATTTTCCAAGATGAGTAAGACAAGATTCCTGCTCTGATTTCTCACATTCCATTCCCAAAAGTGATGGAATGTAAGTTTCATACTTAGAAGTAGTTGTTTAGAGCACTCTGCTAAAAAAGATTCGGAGACTGTATGGCATCAGTGAGACAAAGCACTACAGTCAATTAGCACTATCTTTTACAGTCTGGAATTCTGGAATTCCTGAAATAGTCATCACATACTTACCATATAGTAATTACAAGAAGTATCATGGATAAGGTATGTACTGTGTGCCAGCCATCAAACACATAATTATTTCCTTTAGCCTCGAAGTACTTTGAGAGGTGTATAATATTAATGTCCATTTTACAAAAAAATAAATTGAGACTCAGAAAAATTGAGTAATTTGTACCAGGTCACAGTAATTAATAGATGATGGAGTCAGAATTTGAAATCAGGTCAATCTGACTTTAAAACCTCTCCTCTTCACATGAAAAGATGATCAACGTTGCTAATTATTAGAGAAATGCGAATCAAGACTACGATGGGGTATCATCTCACACCAGTCAGACTGGCCATCATGAAAAAGTCTACAAATAATAAATGCTGGAGGGGATGTGGAGAAAAGGGAACCCTCCTACGCTGTTGGTGGGAATGTAAATTGGTGCAGCCACTATGGAGGACAGTATGGAGGTTCCTTAACTAAAACAGAGTTATCATATGATCCAGCAATCCCACTCCTGGGCATATATCTGGAGAGAACTCTAATTCAAAGAGATACACGCACCCCAATGCTCATAGCAGCACTATTTACAATAGCCAAGACATGGAAGCAACCTAAATGTCCATTGACAGATGAATGGATAAAAAAGATGTGGTATCTTGATACAATGCAATATTACTCAGCCATTAAAAAAATGAAATAATGCCATTTGTAGCAACATGGATGGACCTAGAGATTATCATAATAAGTAAAGTAAGTCACACAAGAAAGACAAATATCATATGAAATCACTTATATGTGGAATCTAAAAAAAATGATACAAATGAACTTATTTACAAAACAGAAACAGACTCACAGGCATAGAAAACAAATTTATGGTTGCCAAAGGAGGAAGAGAGTGGGGAGGGATAAATTAGGAGTTTGGGATTAGCAGATAGAAACTACTATATATAAAATATATAAACAAGCTCCTACTGTATAGCACAGGGAACTATATTCAATATCTTATAATAAACCATAATGGAAAAGAATATATATATGAGCACATATATGTATAACTGAATCACTTTGCTGTACACCAGAAACTAACACAGCATTGTAAATCAACTATACTTCAATTAAAAAATAAATACATAAATAACCTCTCCTCTTATCCTCTGTATGAAATTGTCTGACAATGAAGGGCATCTGAAAACTAAGAAAGGAAGTAAATGAATGTCTTAGAAGAGTATATGAAAATGATTTTACATCTTGATAAAAGAATTGTCATATGCATTACTTCTTAATGTCAGTGAGGGAAGAAAAGAAACAGTTTTAGTGGTACATTTCATGAGAATAACTAAATTAACCCTGCTCTCCAACATCTCTCTCTTATGGCTTTTAGAGGTATTGATTAAAGTGTGGACACATTTCCAGAGATAGGTCAACATTTTGGCAGCTTGCTCCCCACCCCTCCACCGCTGCACTCAAACACAAATAAGGGAAGGAGGGAAGCAACAACTCTGTTAGCACTGGGAGGCTGTTCTGGGAGAGGGAAGACACTGATGAGCTCTGTGATGCTTGAACACCTTATCCAGGGTTGAACTCCTCTTTCTGTGGTTTCCCCCTCTCTTCCTCCCACCAGCTGTCTATAACAGGAGGAAGTTAAACCCCAGAGAGGTAGTTCCTCCCTTGGGTGCATTTACAAAAGGAAGTGCTGTGACTTTGAAAATTTCTCTTCCAATGTGAGGAATCACTTTCTGTCTGCTTATACTCCTGAGACGACTACAAGATTTCACCCTGGTCCAACTCTCTAGTGAATTTCCACTGACAAATTTCTCATTATTAAAGGTCACCTATTTCACTTCGAAGCAACTTCCTATTATCTGAGCAAGTTATCATACTTTTACTTTGGATATCATTGTTCTCTCCAAAACTACATGAGATTTAGGGACACACGGAACCCAAACGGCTTCTTTCTTCTCCCTAGTTGTGTGTTGGAACTCAGCCAAGGAAGTGTCAACTTCAAATCCCAGAGCCCTTTAAAATTCCCGAGTTAGGATGTGCTTTGTCATCATTCCCATGGATGTATGTTCTCGCTTCTAAGAAGCATGCAAGGCGCAGTAACCAAATAGAACAAAAAGAATATTTTGCTATATATAAATGAATATTTGAATGAGGGCAGTATCTATCCTACACAGGAACAAGAGCTTTCTCAGGTAGAAAATACTCCATTTTTCATACTATATATTTTAAGATATTATTCATACTAGTTCATAAGACAGAATTAAGAAATATACTGCTAAAGGATGACATTGTTCTGAAGGATTTAGAAGAAGCAAAGTAATTTTGCTATTTTTCTTTAACAGTTTGCCCTAGCCTGTGGTAACTCAGAATATTTGCAAGGTGTTTTTGAGGATGTTTAGTACTGTCTAGGAAAGAAGAGCAAGAAATTTGTAGGTATAGATGAGTAAAGGTTTAAAAAAACAGTCTACTTTTATTTCATGGTAAAAACAAATTCATCAAAAATGTTCAACCACATATTAAAGATAATAAAGCAAGAATTATCATATTCTAAGTTCCCATTTGATTTAATTCAATCCATGATCTTTCTTATATGGTTTTACTTATATAAAGTTTTTTTTAAGCACTGCTAAATAGTGTAGAGATGAAAAAAGTATTTGCTACTTTAAAATCTTGAAGAGTCAGACTATGGTTAATAGTTGTTATGTATTTATTATTTACAACTTCCTCTCTAAAAATACAGGTATTGCATTCCTTGTCTTAAAATGTAACCTTATACATCTGTTGTGCAGACATCTGGACATTTAGCCTAACTCATCATTTCCTTCTGTATGTCTCAAAACTGTCAGTTATTTCAGCGGAGATTCAGCCCTTGGGAGAACTGAAAAAGTTACATCCTTCTTTTGTCCAGGTTTTATAAACTCTCCTTTACCTTTTTCCCCAGGGTATCAGTAAGTATAAAACTAAGCAGTCTGAACTCCTTCTGGCTCTGGAGAAAGGAGCACAGGAGGACGAGGGGCATATGCTCCATTAACATTTGCTTCTATAGAGTAAAGAACAAAGCCTTCATCTGAAAGAACAGACATGCACGGTCCACACAGTTATAAAACAAGCACTTTTTTGGGGCAAAGGAAATACAATTTGAATATAAGAAGGAGGGAGCTTGAGCACCAATGAAGAAGATTTGTACTTTCAAAAGATAAGGATCTCACACTTCATAATTTAAGTTTTTCAATTCATCAAGGAAAAAACCATGTACTATATGACATAGCAAATAATTAAATACATTAATATTATTTCAAGTCAAGATTTTCAGTGTAAGAGAACAGAAATGCAAATATGAAAAGTTAAGAGCAAAATGCTGGAGAGTGGCATGGACATATATACACTACCAAATGTAAAACAGATAGCTAGAGGGAAGCAGCCGCATAGCACAGGGAGATCAGCTCGGTGCTTTGTGACCACCTAGAGGGGTGGGATAGGGAGGGTGGGAGGGAGGGAGACGCAAGAGGGAAGAGATATGGGAACATATGTATATGTATAACTGATTCACTTTGTTACAAAGCAGAAAGTAACACACCATTGTAAAGCAATTATACTCCAATAAAGATGTTAAAAACAACAACAACAACAAACACAACTAAGCCCAAGCCCCTTGCCCAGAGATTCTAATTTAAGTGGTTCCGTTTCTAGTCTAGGTATGAATATGTTTTTTAAAGCTTCCAAGGTGATTCTAACGTGCAGCCACAAAGAGTATCACAACACAAGTCAATCATCTAACAAACACTGTGCTCTAGGCTTAAAAGGACAACAATATGAGTATAATATTGATTGTATGAGGAGAGAAAGAGGGTAAGCCCTGTTGTATCCTACTGGAGCTTAATTCTCCTTTTCAATAAATTTTTTGACACTTTAACAACCAAATTACTAAATTTAAATTTTCTTTCCTACCAAATATTTGAGGATTTATATATGTCAACAACAATCTAAAATAAATAGATTGGACAGATGGTGATATTAGTATATATTTTATTTAATTAAAAGTTAATTTTATTAAGAGGCTAGAGTAATAACAAAGCCAAGAGACTCAGATCAATGGCCCCCGATCAAAACATTCAGGCTGTGGCACGTCAACTCTGAGAGCTGGGCAAGTTACTTAAACAATATTTGTTTTAGTTTCCTCTTTTGTCAAAGTGCTGTGATAGAAGTCATCACCTGGTTGTTTTAATTAAATATGAAAATGTATAAGAAGCACTTAGAAACACAGAGAAAGAACTCAGTAAATGTTAGGCAGTATTAATATTATTTCATAAAGTGACAGGTTTTCAATGCCTAATAGGACGACTTGTCGTCCTATTAGGTCTGGTACTTATCTGGCCTTAATATACTCACAAATATTTTTGTTTACTATACTTAATTCAAGTGCAGAAGATTGAAACTCTGGAGTCCCATAGGATTTAAAAATGGCAAGAAGACTTCCTGCCACCTGTAGAACATCCTACTTACATTTAAATTTTAGTGAAGTTCAGTGCTCACCATTCACTCACAAACTTTTGGCAAAACCACTCAGAGTGATATCTTTTAGTTCTCCCTGCTGAAGTTCTTGATCTGTGTATATGCTGAAGTATGCATTTAGAGTCACTAAAAAGATGGTGGGTACTTAGGGTCTAAGGAAATATGTATCACCCTTCCAAGAAGTTCATGTTATACTGTGGCTACGTATTTCTTTACATTGCAATATTCTTATTCATCTCCATTTTCATAAAATAGTAATCAACCTCTTTTCTTGACATTAATAATTATATCTATCCTTTTTCATATCCTAGTTTTCTCCTGATCTTTATCTAGTCTAAAAAATAAGCTATGATGATAACACTGTGCCTATATAACCATTATCTAGCTTTATTCTTAAATTATATGATTGCTTGCACTGTTTCTTTTTAGTAAATTTTTTAAATTATAGATTACTGTTATAAATATGATTTATATGTAACTGCCTGCACTAAATATCTTCTACTCAAACTCATTTGCTTTCTTTGTTTTCTATCAATACTTCTGACTCATGTGGCTTTACGCTTTAAGTGCAGGTCACTCTATTCTTTAACTTTGAGTTATTTTTTCTCCTGAAGCAATATTATCACCATGATGGAGCCCTTAAAATTCTGCATAATGACATATTTTCCCACTATATTTCAAAATTTCTAAAGAAAAAGGGAGTACTGCTAATGAAATCTAATACAGTGAAATAAAATTTCTTATTGATTTAACTACCACCTGCACATCTGGTGCATTTTTCTGGGACTTGTCTGTACCGTTTGTTTAACTCATGGTATAAGCACTTCACACTAGAGGATGTATCCCCTTCAGTGCTTCAAACAGCTCGAAGGCACAGAGCTGGCACTGAACATTTGTTTTAAAAAAATGATGCAGCACAAGCTACATACTGCAAAAACCTATAGTTGTGGGGGGGGTTTTTGCATTATCAAGATTTGTGTGAATTTGGAGAGGGGAAAAAATTCAAACACATACTTTAGAAATGCCCATAACACAAAATTACATTTTGGAAAGCATTCTAAGAAATATGAGGCTTCAAATTGTAAGAAAAAGGACAAAGTCAAATTACCTATTAGTGTAAGAGAAGAAAGAACAAATCTGTTTTAGTGATTTTTTTCAAGTCATTTTCTAGGTCCTGGAAAAGAGATTTCAATCTCTAAGGAAAAAACTTTTGACAAATTAATATTTAATTAAGCTGAGAAGGCAACAAAAGAAACTTTAAAGTATAGATAAAATGTATAAATTCTAATAGATTTTGTTTCTTCTAAAAGAACAAGGTAAAAACAATGATGTTTGAAGGAAAAAAGAGTATGAATAAGTTTGACCTACCAAAAAACATTTCAAATTATATGACATTCACTTGAGGAAAGAAACAATTTTAAAAGCAAAGGATACTGTAATTTTATTATTATAGTTGACAACTATTCATTTAGGAAAAGATTGTTAATATCATGTCTGTATGAGTGGAAGCCTAAAACACAGTCTTTCAGTGTTCCCTATTGTCTGTATATCTGACCTGGTGGTGAGGCCTGAAATGTTCATTTTCCAGTATAAGCACCTTATTAAACACAGAGACGATTTTGTTAAAATCGATAAATCAAAATCCACATGACCTGTTTGATATAATCAGAATTCTCTAGCTTTAGTATATATTACATAATACATTTCTACATATACCCAATGATACAAATATATAGGACATCTTTACAAGATCCTTCATGAAGTATTATTATTATCTCCAGGTAACAATAAGAAAAAGTTGCGTTTGTATGAGGATAAGTAAACTTAATTATGCATTTTTTATGCAGAAGGATAATTATTTTAACAACTAATATATTTAAGTATAATTTAAGGAAAAGATGATAATTTTCATAATAATATTATATATAACAAATGAACAGAGAGACCTGACAACGTAATAGTTAAATTTTTTTTTTTTTATTTAATTATGTATCAGTCTCTGCCCTAAGTGTTTCCTCAATTGCAATTCATTTAAACCTCACAATGATCTTATGTGGGTTACTCTATTGTTATTTGTGTCTTACAAATAAGGAAAAATAAGAGAAGGCATAACTTGCTCAATAGTACACAGTAAGTAGTAGAGCCAAAGTCTGACCCTAGGCAGTTTAGCTCCAGGGATCATTCCTTATAATCTACTTACAGAGGTTGTCTGTAATAGTTCTTTGTATATTTTAGATAACAGTCCATTATCAGATGTGTCTTTTGCAAATACTTTCTCCCATCTGGCTTATCTTCTCACCCTCTTGACATTGTCTTTCACAGAGCAGAAGGTTTTCATTTTAATTAAGTCCAGCTTATCAATTTTTTCATGGATCATGCCTTTGTTGTTGTACTTGAAAAGTCATCTCAACACCCAAAATCTTATAGGTTTACTCCTATGTTACCTTCAAAGAGTTTTATCGTTTTGTTTTCTATTTAGGTCTGCGGTCCATTTTGAGTTAACTTTTGTGAACGGCTGTTAGGTCTGTATTCAGAATCATTTTTTTACATGTAGATGTCCAGTTGTTCCAGCACTATTTTTTGAAAAACTCTGCTTCATTGCATTGCCTTTGCTCTTTTGTTGAAGGTCAGTTGACCATAATTATGTGGATCTATTTGGGGGTCTCTAATCTGTTCCATTGATCTATCTGTCTTTCTTTTGTCAATACCACACTCTCTTGACCACTATAGCTTCATAATAAGTCTTGAAGTAGGGTAGTGTTAGTCTTCCAAATTTGTTCTTCTCTGTCAATATTTTGTTGGCTATTCTTTTCTTCTCCTTCAATTTTCTGTATTGGCTAGTCTTTTGCCTCTCCATATAAACTTTAGAATCAATTTGTCAATATCCACAAAGTAACTTGCTAAGATTTTGATTGGGAATAAATTGAATATATGGAACAAGTTGGAAAGAATTGACATCTTGAGAATATTGAGTCTTTCAATATTCTGGCTTTAAAATCTACGTTTTTCTACCACTATACTTGTTGCTTCTCCAATGGCTTTCAATAATGGTTGATTTTTAGTTATTAGTATTAATATTAATATTATTACTAGCATCACCATTTCAGGAATATGAGTTTTTTAAAATAGATCTTTATTGGAGTATAATTACTTCACAATACTGTGTTTCTATTGCACAACAAAGCGAATCAGCCACGTGCATACACATGTCCCCATATCCGCTCCCTCTTGAGCCTCCCTCCCATCCTCCCTATCCCACCCCTCTAGGTCATCGCAAAGCAACCGGCCAATCTCTCTGTGCTAAGCTGCTGCTTCCCACCAGCCAACTATTTTACATTCGGTAGTATATGTATGTCGATGCTACTCTCACTTCGCCCCAGCTTCACCCTCCCATCCCATGTCCTCAAGTCCAATTCCTATGTCTATCAGTTTATTCCTGCCCTGCAACTAGGTTCATCAGTACCATTTTTTTTTTTTTTTTAGATTCCATATATATGTGTTAACACACGGTATTTGTTTTTCTCTTTCTGACTTACTTCACTCTGTATGACAGACTAGGTCCATCCACCTCACTACAAATAACTCAGTTTTGTTTCTTTTTATGGCTGAGTAATATTCCATTGTATATATGTGCCACATCTTCTTTATCCATTCATCTGTCGATGGACATTTAGGTTGCTTCCATGTCCTGGCTATTGTAAATACTGCTGCAATGAACATTGTAATACATGTCTCTTTTCGAATTATGGTTTTCTCAGGGCATATACCCAGTAGTGGGATTGCTGGTTCATATGGTAGTTCTATTTTTAGTTTTATAAGGAACCTCCAGACTGTTTTGCATAGTGGTTGTATCAATTTACATTCCCACCAACAGTGCAGGAGGGTTCACTTTTCACCACACCAGTTCTAGCATTTATTGTTTCTATATTTTTTGATAATGGCTATTCTGATTGGGGTGAGGTGATACCTCATTGTAGCTTTGATTTGCATTGCTCTAATAATTAATGATGTTGAGCATCTTTTCATGTGTCTCTTGGCCATCTGTATGTTTTCCTTGGTGAAATGTCTATTTAGGTCTTCCACCCATTTTTTAACTGGATTGTTTGTTTTTTTTGATATTGAGCTCCATGAGCTGTTTGTATATTTTGGAGATTATCCTTTGTCTGTAGTTTCATTTGCAAATATTTTCTCCCACTCTGAGAGTTGTCTTTTTGTCTTGTTTATGGTTTCCTTTGCTGTGCAAAAACTTTTAAGTTTAATTAAGTCCCATTTGTTTATTTTTGTTTTTATTTCCATTACTCTAGGAGGCGGGTCAAAAAAGATCTTGCTATGGTTTATGTCAAAGAGTGTTTTTCCTGTGTTTTCCTTTAAGAGTTTTATAGTGTCTGGTCTTACACTTAAGTCTTTAATCCATTTGGAGTTTATTTTTGTGTATGGTGTTAGGTAGCGTTCTAATTTCTTTCTTTTACATGTAGCTGTCCAGTTTTCCCAGTGCCACTTATTGAAGAGGCTATCTTTTCTCCATTGTATGTTCTTGCCTCCTTTGTCGTAAATTAGGCGCCCATATGTGTGTGGGTTTATCTCTGGGCATTCTACCTTGTACCATTGATCTATATTTCTGCTTTTGTGCCAGTATCATACTCTCTTGATTACTGTAGCTTTGTGGTATAGTTTGAAGTCGGGGAGCCTGATTCCTCCAACTCCGTTTTTCTTTCTCAAGATTGCTTTGGCTATTCGGGGTCTTTCGTGTTTCCATACAAATTGTAAAATGTTTTGTTCTAGTTCTGTGATAAATGCCATTGGTAGTTTGATAGGGATTGCATCGAATCTGTAGATTGCTTTGGGTAGTATAGTCATTTTCACAATGTTGATTGTTCCAATCCAAGAACATGGTATATTTCTCCATCTGTTTATGTCATCACTGATTTCTTTCATCAATGTTTTATAGTTTTGTAAGTATAAGTCTTTTGCCTCCTTAGGCAGGTTTATTCCTAGGTATTTTATTCTTTTTGTTGCAATGGTAAATGGGAGTGTTTCTTTAATTTCTCTTTCTGACTTCTCCTTGTTGGTGTATAGGAATGCCAGAGATTTCTGTGTATTAATTTTGTATCCTGCAACCTTACCAAATTCATTGATTAGTTCCAATAGTTTTCTGGTGGCAACTTTAGGCTTTTCTATGTATAGTATCATGTCATCAGCAAACAGTGACAGTTTTACTTCTTCTTTTCCAATTTGTATTCCTTTTATTTCTTTTTCTTCTCTGATTGCTGTGGCTAGGACTTCCAAAACTATGTTGAATATGAGTGGCGAGAGTGGACATCCTTGTCTTATTCCTGATGTTAGTGGAAGTGCTTTTAGTTTTTCACCATTAGGTATGATGCTTGCTGTGGGTTTGTCATATATGGCCTTTATTATGTTGAGGTATGCCTATTTTCTGGAGAGTTTTTATCATAAGTGCGTGTTGAATTTTGTCAAAAGCTCTTTCTGCATCTATTGAGATGATCATATGGTTTTGATTCCTTAATTTGTTAATGTGGTGTATCACACTGATTGATTTGTGTAAATTGAAGAATTCTTGCATCCCTGGGATAAATCCCACTTGATCATGGTGTATGATCCTTTTAATGTGCTGTTGGATTCCGTTTGCTAGTATTTTGTTCAGGATTTTTGCATCTATGTTCATCGGTGATATAGGTCTATAATTTTCTTTTTTTTGTGATATATTTTCCTGGTTTTGGTATCAGGGTGAAGGTGGCTTCACAGAATGAATATGGGAGTGTATCTCCCTCTACATTTTTTGGAAGAGTTTGAGAAGGATAGGTGTTAGCTCTTCTCTAATGATTGAATTCGCCTCTGATGCCATCATCCTGGACTTTTGTTTGTTGGAAGATTTTTAATTATGGTTTCAATTTCATTACCTGTGATAGGTCTGTTTATATTTTCTAATTCTTCCTGGTTCAGTCTTGGAAAATTGTCACTTTCCAAGAATCTGTCCATTTCTTTGTGGTTGTCCATTTTATTGGCATATAGTTGTTTGTAGTAGTCTCTTATAATCTTTTGTATTTCTGCAGTGTCAGTTGTGATTGCTCCTTTTTCATTTCTAATTTTATTGATTTGCATCCTCTCCTTTTTTTTCTTGATGAATCTGGCTAAGGATTTATCAATTTTTTTTACCTTCTCAAATAACAAACTTTTAGTTTTATTGATCTTTGCTATTGTTTTCATTTCCATTTCATTTATTTCTGCTCTGATCTTTATTATTTCTTTCCTTCTTCTGACTTTGGGTTTTCTTTGTTCTTATTTCTCTGGCTGTTTTAGGTGTAGGGTTAGATAGTTTATTTGAGATTTTTCTTGGTTTTTGAGGTGAGATTGAATTGCTATAAACTTCCCTCTTAGAACTGTTTTTGCTGCGTCCCATAGGTTTTGGGTCTCCGTGTTTTCATTGTTATTTGTTTCTATGTATCTTTTTATTTCTTCTTTGATTTCTTCAGTGTTCTCTTGCTTATTTAATAGTGCACTGTTTAGCCTCCATGTATTTGTGTTTTTTACAGTTTTTTTCCTGTAATTGATTTCCAATCTCATAGCATTGTGGTCAGAAAAGATGCTTGATATGATTTCAATTTTCTTAAATTTTCCAAGGTTTGATTTGTTATGCAAGATGTGCTCTATCCTGGAGAATGTTCCATGAGCACTTGAGAAGAAAGTGTATTCTGTCACTTTTGTGTGGAATGTTCTATAAATATCAATTAGATCTATCTGGTCTATTGTGCCATTTAAAGGTTGTGTTTCCTTATTTATCTTCTGCTTGGATGATCTGTCCATTGGTGTAAGTGGGGTGTTAAAGTTCCCTACTATTATTGTGTTACTGTCGATTTCTCCTTTCATGGTTGTTAGCATTTGCCTTATGCATTGAGGTTCTCCTACGTTGGGTGCATAAACATTTATAATTGTTATATCTTCTTCTTGGATTGATCCCTTGATCATTATGTAGTGTCCTTCCTTATCTCTTGTAACAATTTTTATTTTAAAGTCTATTTTATCTGATATGAGAATTGCTACTCCAGCTTCCTTTTGATTTCCATTGGCATGGAATATCTTTTTCCATCCCTTCATTTTCAATCTGCATGTGTCCCTAGGTCTGAAGTGGGTCCCTTGTAGACAGCATATATATGGGTCTTGTTTTTGTATCCATTCAGCCAGTCTGTGTCTTTTGGTTGGGGCATTTAATCCATTTACATTCAACGTTATTATCAATATGTATGTTCCTATTACCATTTTCTTAATTGTTTTGGGTTTGGTTTTGTGGGTCTTTTTCTTCTCTTGTGTTTCCCACTTCGGAAAGTTTCTTTAGCATTTGTTGTAAAGCTGGTTTGGTGGTGCTGAATTCTCTTAGCTTTTGTTTTTCTGAAAAGCTTTTGACTTTTCCATTGAATTTGAATGAGATCCTTGCTGGGTAGAGTAATCTTGGTTGTAGGTTTTTCTCTTTCATCACTTTAAGTATATCCTGCCACTCCCTTCTGGCCTGCAGAGTTTCCACAGAAAACTCAGCTGATACCCTATGGGGATTCCTTTGTATGTTATTTTTTGTTTTTCCCTTGCTGCTTTTAATATTTTTTCTTTGAATTTAATTTTTGTTTGTTTGATTAATATGTGTCTTGGTGTGTTTTTCCTAGGGTTTATCCTGTATTGGACTCTCTGTGCTTCCTAGACTTGGGTGACTATTCCTTTTCCTGTGTTAGGGAAGTTTTCAACTATAATCTCTTCAAATATTTTCTCAGACCCTTTCTTTTTCTCTTCTTCTGGGACCCCTATAATTCGAATGTTGGTGTGTTTAGTGTTGTCCCAGAGGTCTCTGAGATTGTATTCAATTCTTTTCAGTCTATTTTTCTTTATTCTGTTCCTCGGCACTTATTTCCATCATTTTGTCTTCCAGCTCACTTATTCGTTCTTCTGCCTCAGTTATTCTGTTATTGATTCCTTCTACTGTATTTTTCATTTCAGTTATTATGTTGTTCACCTCTGTTTGTTTGTTCTTTAGTTCTTCTAGATCATTGTTAAACATTTCTTGTATTTTCTTAACCCATGCCTCCATTCTTTTCTGAGATTCTGGATCATCTTCACTATCATTACTCTGAATTCTTTTTCAGGTAGATTGCCTATTTCCTCTTCATTTATTTGGTCTTGTAGGTTTTTACCTTGCTCCTTCATCTGTGACACATTTTTTTGCCGTCTCATTCTTTTTTTTTTTTTTTTTTTTATGAATGGGATTGTGTTCCTGTCTTACTGGTTGTTTGGCCTGAGGCTTCCACACTGAGGTTTGTAGGCTATTGTGTAGAGTTGGGTTTGGTGCTGAGATGAGGAATGCCGTGAGACCTCACTCCAATGAATATTCCCTGGGGTCTGAAGGAATATGAGTTTTTAACATAATTCCATTTGGTTTTTATGTAACCACTTTGAGAAAGGTTAATCAGCATATTCAGAAGTTTGGAAATTTAAGAACTAATGCCCATGAGAAGGACAAAGTTTCTTTTGTGAATTTTAAGAATTCACTCCAAAATCATCTTTGCACTTCCCCTATCATTATTGTAGTTAATTGTTAATGTCTTTTACCCATAATAAAATGAACAACTGGTGTTCAGATATGTTATTATCCAAGCTACCTCTGATGCCTAATATAGGGTTCATATAAGATAGATGGCTATTAAATATTTGTTGCAAGTTAATGCATGAATGAAAAGATTATAATCATAGAAAGAAGTCTCTAAATTAGTTAATGATTCTTGCTGGAATTTTCACTTAGAGTATTTTCCTAGTACTTCACCATGCTTAGTCTCTTTTATTGTATATTTTAATATTATGACACTAAATTCAGTCACAATTACACTTGTTTAATAAGTGAAAGAGGATAGATTCCACTTGATTTGGCCTTTTGTGGTCTAAAATGGCTTTGCTCAAAGATCTTATTTGCTAATGCATCATATGCCTTTAGTAACAGAAACTTTTTCAAATTCTCCTTTTGAGCAAAAATATTTGGCACAAAAGAGACAAATTTGCGTGGAAACACAAAAAACCCTGAACAGCCAAAACAATATTAAGAAAGAAGAACAAAGCTGGAGGTATCACACACCATGATTTCAAACTACACTACAAAGGTACAGTCATCTAAACAGTATGGTACTGGCACAAAAAGAGATACACAGATCAATGGAAGAGAATAGAGATCCCACAAACGAACCCACACTTATATGGGCAATTAGTCTACAACAAAGAAGGCAAGATTATACAATGGGGAAATGATAGCCTCTTCAATAGATGGTGCTGGGAAAAATGGACAGCTATATGCAGAAGAATCAAACTGAACTACTCTCACACACCATGCACAAAAATAAATTCCAAATGGATTACAGACTTAAATGTAAGACCTGAAACCTTAAAAATTCTAGAAAATATACGCAATACTATCTTTGACATCAGTCTTAGTAAAAAATTTTTTTGAATGTGTCTCCTCAGTCAAGGGAAACAAAAACAAAAATAAATAAATGGGACTACATCCAACTAAAAAGCTTTTGCACAGCAGAAGAAACTATCAACAAAATGAAAAGGCCACCAATGAATGGAAGAAGATATTTACAAATGATATATTTGATAAGGTGTTAATATCCAAAATACACAAAGAAGTCATAGAAACTCAACATCAAAAAAACAAGCAAACTGATTTTAAAATTGGCAGAATATTGTAATAAACATTTTCCAGAGAAGACATACAGATGTTCAACAGGGACATGAAAAGATGTTCAACATCACTAATCATGAGGAAAATGCAAATCAAAACCACAATGAGATATCATCTCATACCAGTCAGAATGCCTATTATCAAAAATACAACAAATAACGAGTGTTATCTAAGATGTGAAAAAAGAGGAACCCTTGTGCATGGCTGGCGGGAATGTAAATTGGTACAGCCAATATGGAAAACAACATGGAGATTCCTCAAAAAATTAAAAATAAAACTACCATACAATCCAGCAATTCCACACCTGGGTTCTTATCCGAAGAAAACAAAAACAGTACTTAGAAAAGATATATGCATCCCTATGTTCATTGCAACATAATTTACAATAGCCAAGAAATGGAAGAAACTTAAACACTCATCAACAGATGAATGGATAAAGAAGAGGTGGTATATATGTACACAATGGAATATTACTCAGCCATAAAAAAACGAATGAAATCTTGCAATTTGTGACAACATGGATGGACCTAAAAGGTATTATGCTAAGTGAAATAAGTCAGACAGAGAAAGGCAAATACTGTATTATTTCACTTATATGTGAAATGTAAAAAAACAAAACAAATGAACAAACATAACAAAACAGAAACAGAGTTATAGATACAGAGAACAAACAGGTGGTTGTGAGGGGATGGGGGTGGTGGGGAGGAAAGAAGTAGGTGAAGGAGATTTAGAGGTACAAACTTCCAGATTCATATAAATGAGCCATGGGTATGAAATGTACAGGGTGGGGAATATAATCTATAACTATGTTATATATTTGCACAGTGAGATATCATTTTTTTCCAACTAGCTTTCCATCACAAGTCAAAAGTCTTTGAACTTATGAGTAAGCTTCATAGCCTGAAAGTGGTGAGTGTTTTTCCAGAAGGTTTTCAGATTTTTTTAATGCCTGCCTTTACTGGATTTGGTTCAAAATTTTCTAATGGGAAGCATACTTTAAACAGCCTTGATTCCATGTTTTTAATATATTATTTTACTTTATTGCTATTCCCTGAGAGCACTTACAATCAGCATATTTTTTAAAGTTTTATATTTGGTAATATTCTGTTGGTTCTTTGTTTCCTGTTATAATGGGCTTTCAAATATTAAGCAAATTTGCAGATTTTCCAATCAAACACATCTGTATAGGACCGTATGATATTAGAAGGTTCCTGAAATTAAGTAATAGAATGTAAATGCTTTCTGCATTACCCATTTGCTGCATAGAAAGTGAGGAAAATTGCCAATGGGTTTATTTTAGGGAGAAAACTACTATTTTGAAATAAAATACCAAGTTTACCACATCAACCCTATTTTATTCTTAATCATGTTCAATTTGGGAGTATCCTCTTACATTTATACATAAGGAACTGACCTATTATTTTCAAAGACAAAGGTTATCACACACAAAATAAATAACTTTTTCTAGTTTATCTGTTCACTCCAAATTTTTTAATGAATTAACACTTTTTATACTTTCATTAAATGTACATGTTTAAAGTGCTTAACAAAATAATGCCATGTTTAAAGTTTAACTGCCTTAAGCATAATGCTGTCCATGCTACTCCTATTTCCTTCATCCTTGCTTGGGAAGGATATTTGGTCACACATACTCCTACACACATAGCTCAGTTACTCACCCCGATCTCAGAGCTCTTCTTTCCATCTCCCATCTATTTTTTGTTATTATTCCAGGTTTCTTCCTCTTCCTTCCTTCCTCCCCACCCACTCAACCCAACTACCCACTGAAATCCTGAGCTCTGCTCTTCAGTAGTTTTTCCAAATTAGCACTTTCCTCCGTTTCCCTTCAGCAATATTTTGCATGCCTAATTCCTCCTTAGAGACCACTTGTTCATCTTAGCTCTACAATCGTTCTCCAATTTCTGCTTATCCCAAGAGAGATTTAGGCAGCTCCATGCTCTTCCATTTTCCATTCCATAACAAAACATTTCTTTGGAAGGTGTGGCCAAGAATCCCCAAAAGCAAGTTCAGTGAACCAGTACCGTAAGAAGGCTTTGTAGCAGATGAGAAATTCTGCAAAGCTGTGGTCACACTAAAGTGCATTATGGCTAATGCCTAGCTGATTGCATTTTCATTTGTAAATATGGCAATACTGCCAAGAACATGAATCAGGCTTACATATGACAGCAGGTTACCTAGGATTCCATGCTGTTACAAAGCTCTTCTGAAAGACCCTTGATAATTGGGGTGTGAAGTGATGCTATAGTCAGCACTTTCTAAATGGTTTTAAAAATAAATTAGATACAAGGGGTGTGAAAAATGTACCTCTAGTAATTTCACTTTTTTTCAACAATGACTTCAGATTGTTTCCATTTAAATTACAAACTGAACTTTCATTATTAATCTTTAGATGCTGTAAAATAAACTAAGTTATTCATATAGTCACTCGTTCAATCAATATTTACTGAATACCAACGATGAGGCAAACACAGTTCAACATAAGCTGAGTATCAATAAAGCCTTGGTTTGCAACTTACCATGAGCCATACGATGAAACCAGTAGTAACCAAAGTCAACTCCCAAGAAAGTTAAATACCAAGTCCATGGAGAATCCCAAGGCAAACTGATGAGCCTGTAGTTCTCCCAGATATAAATGTAACTGGTCAGTTCAATGCTCCTGAAAAACAAACTGGAAAGATAAAATGTATAAGCGATGACTATACTATATTTTAGATGCAAAATTATGCTAAAACATTTTAGATAATATTTAAAAATTAATATGTTCATACATAAAAATAAAATCCTTTCCCCCTTTCTCTTGGTTTTTTACTGCTCTATCATACCTTTGAAGAGGCTCAATTTCCTTGGTATCAAAATGATTTACATGATGTTTTCTTTTGTTTCATAGGTATCATGGATGCCAACTATTCCCCTATTTCATGGAATTTAGGAAGTTCCCTTTATATGTCCCTTAAAAATACTTTTCATGGAAACCATATAACATAAAAATGACAAAACTATGACTTATTTTCCGTGACTGTCATTTCTAAATCTTAGTAAAGAACACAAGAAGGGTGCTTTTTAAAGGAAATGTAAAAAGTAGAAAATTATAAATAGCATATTTTTTAAAGGGACTGCAAAATGACTACTGCCTTAAAATATATTAATCCCATAAAGTTTGCCTTTAGATTAAAGTTGCTTCTGACTAACTCTATTCTCTCTCTTCCTGTCTAGTCCCTCCTCTCTTTCACACACACACTCTATGTTTTCTAGATATTATTCTTAAGACTACAAATTGGATTCTCATAGCATATCAGTATTTCTTATGGTAATATAAACTATGGATCTCAAAATATAAGGGAATAATTTTTCCCTAGAAATAAACAATTGTTTTTAAAACCCAGACAGCATATCTCTTACCACATATTCTACCAAGCTTCTGTAAATTCTTATTTAAAGAAATTTCAAAAATATACATAATATAGTTCAATTTTATAAAGAGTAGTATTTTTCCTTTCAAATTTCCTGTGATCAAATTTAGGATCAGACTCAAGATAATCATTCCTTTTATCACTTTTATAGATATGACTGAACTGACTTTTTCATTAATATTTATCACTCATATGTAAAATGAATTATTCTACCTAATAAAGATTTATTTATAAACCATGAACAAGTGAGAAATTTCTGAAATATTCTAATTTTAAATAAAAGTCAAAGAAGCAGCTCATTAGTTTATTGTTAAAATTCATTATTTTACTAGTATTTCCCTTTACATAGTCAGCGCCTATGAATTAGCATGTTACTGGTTTTGTTGGAGACCCAGATGTTTACTTTTAATCTAATGTTGACGTTAGTTATGATATGACTTTAACTGTGATTTAATAACTTTAAAATTGTCTCACATTTTGAATCCTTCAAGTAATTATTTAATCAGTAACATAAAACACTAGGCTTCTTCACAACAGCATTAATATAAATAACTAATAGAAATGCCAAATGCCTACACTTTGAAAAAGGATTACACATCACCAGATCTTAAAACTCAGTTTTCAATTTAAGATTACTCTAGGTTTGTAAATTGGTCCCCATACACGGGGGGTAAGAAGAAACTAAAGAAAGAGACAGAACACTCCAGACTGGGAAGTGGCAGTTTTAACAAACAAGGAACTTAGAGAGGTTTGTCTTCGGTGGCTGCAAGACATGTAAATCTCCATACTCTCACTCCAGAATGTTAAAATTTTCTAGAAAGGTCTTAACTGGGTTCAAGTCACTTATTCAGTCCAGATGGTCTCAACAACACCTTACTCTCTCAAGGCTGCATCCTTGAAACAGCTGTTAGCATGGGATTGTAGGTGTAACTTACATTCCATGGACAGGGGAGAGAGTAAGGGAAAGGGGAAGGGTAAGTGAAGTCCAGCTTATAGGTCAACCAGGGTCGCATCCTCTCCATGACCTCCTTGAACAATTATATGGTTGGAAAGAGCAATTTTGTCCTTAAGTGTGAGTCCTTGATCCAAGGAGACTACCTACCCAGCACCCCTGTCACAACTCAGGCAATGCCCTGGATACTCCAGAATCCCCTGTCAAGTGGCCCTGAGGCTGCTTTCAGTACTGCATGGGCCTCTTTCCTGGTCCAGGCCTCCAGAGGGTCCACCTATGCAGGTGTGTAAAGTCCTCAACATGACAAGGTAGACAAAAGTGGCTTCTTTGGATGTGTAGACAGAGCTGGGACAAGCAGACTGGGGTGTGCACACACAGGTGTGTGAGGTCCCTCATGAGACAGGACAGGCCATGGGCCAGGGGCTCTCACACTGTTCTGGAACTCTGAGGAATCCAAGAACTTGAAATTTGAAATGTGTCTTCCAATTTGTCATCCAGGTTATTTATCAGGGTAGGGGGAATAGAACGAATTTTATTTTAAAGCATGTTAGCTTGGTTGGTAATTCTTATACATCTAGACTAAGGCTTCTGAACAGTGTCATTATTGACATTTGGACAAGATAATTCTTTGTTGTAGGGGTCTGTCCTGTGAAAACTATTACCCAAATTATGAAACCTTATAATTGCTCCTTAATACTCATTAGTAGAGAATTAACCACATAAAATTCAAGTTTTAGGGAAAAAAATGGTGAATAATATCAATTTTATATGGTCTAACTTAATTTTTCTAAAACAGAAATTCTAAAGTTTGACAATGTTGCTATTTGGGCCAGATGATTCTTTGCTGTGGGGGCCTATCCTGGGCATTGTAGGATGTTTAGCAGCATCCCTGGCCTCTGCCCACTAGATGCCAGTAGCACAGCCCTCCACCCCAGGTGTGACAACAAAATGTCCAAATGTCTCCCGGGGGCAAAACTGCCCCAGTTGATAACCCTAAAAAAGACTGATCTAGAAAGAAAACATTAAAACTTAGGAAAATGGAATAGAAAGTTTAAATAATCTACAGGTTTTTTTTTATCCGCTTTACTACATGGTAGTAGTAGTCAAAGCAGGTCAATTCATGGATTCATTCAATCATTCAAAAAATTCATAGTAAGTGCCTACTAGGTGCCAGGCACAGCACAAGAAAGGGAGGACACATTGGTGAAGAGGGCAAATACAGCCACCTGCCTCATCAATGTCCCACCAGTTCAGTATCTCTTTTTAAAGTTGCTGTCTTTCTTGTCAGTTTTCTAGTGACAATTGAAATAGGCTTTCAGATACCAAAACTTCAATAATAGAAAGAGGGTCCCTGGAAAACTTCCACGTGTAAAACAAAAAGAACCTGCATGTAACTGAAATACTTTATTTCCTGTACAGGTGCCAGGTCTTGAGCAGACACCCAATTTATTATTCTGTCAACTTACTTATTAGGGTTGACACAAATCGAGCTGAAATATGCCTGACATACTACAGTCAAGGCTTTTTCTTTTTTTTTTTCACACCTTAGCACGAAGCCAAACTTTCCTCAAGGTGAAGGGAAAGAGCGGAGAAGCTGTGGGAATTGAATTCCCGGTTCTCTATCAGCAAGATGAATATGATCCTCTTCCATCATAAATGGGAAAAAACAGCTATGGAGTGCCCACAACTAAAAACAATTCGGCAAGAGATACACCTGGGAAATGATTATCAAGCTCTGGAAAGCCCTTGATTGCAGGAAATAGCACCTATATTTTCAAAAATGTTCCCACCAGACCTTGAATCATAAAACTAACCCTCTTCCTCTTTCTCTTCCCAATTCCTTCATTCTCTCCCAGCCCCCAATCCCAGCATATGACTCTGCACTCTGGAATTCAAACGATAACTCTAACCCCTTTCCTGTGGAAAGAGACATATGTAATATGCATATATAGTGAGCTTACTTTATCATGTGGAGATGGAAATTAGGTAGCACAGGGGCTTTGAATAACCAAATGCTAGATTCCTTTTATTCATTAAGTTTGAATGCAAGACCGAGAAAATAATCTAAATATAAGGAGGCATTAGACTCCTCTAATTAACAACCTGTATGTGTAGAGACTCCCCTCCCATTTTGTCCTATATTCTTTATAAATACCCCCCAAATAGCTAATTCTCTTGGGTCTGAAGTATATCTTCTGGCAAATGAATGACAGTTAATTTTTCATGTGTTTTATGTAACCTTTTCTGTCCACACTAGAAATTTGTCCTGTCAGACTGGTGGTTGCCAAGGGGCAGGGGGTTGGAGGAGGGATGGAGCGGGAGATTGGGGTTAGTAGATGTGAGCTTTTATATATAGAATGGACAAACAACAAGGTCCTAATGCATAGCACAGAGAACTATATTCAATATCCTATGATAAAGGAAAAGAATATTTTAAAAAAGAATGTATATATGTGCGTGTGTGTGTGTGTGTATATATATGTATAACTGAATCACTTTGCTGTACAGCAGTAATTAACACAACACCGTAAATCAACTACACTTCAATAAAACTAAAATCTGTCCTGTCAATGTTTAGTGACTGTGAAATCTGGTAAGATACCAAAATAGTATTCCAGTACTGATGCTGGATTTTTAAAAATATAAAGTTACTTTATAATGTTGAAATTGTTCAATAATCAATAAATGATAATAAATATTATTTGAGGATTGAGAATTACAAAGCTAATTTGTTATCAAAGTCCTCTGAGTTTGAATGTTCCCATCATCAAAAGTAGAGAAAGGTAACACTGGACAGGTCGTTCACCATCTCACTATCTCCCAGCTAATTTGACATGAGAGCATTAGGCTGAACGGACCCTAAAATTATCCAGCTCTCAAATACTCTCATGCTCTAATCATTAATCAAGCAAATGAAATTTGATGTAAGGCTCTCATTGCAAACTGTTAAAATTTCAAAGCAACTTTCAGAGTAAGTTGAATTACGTACTCAGTGTTCACAGACATCTGCCAACTTGTACGATTTTATAACTGTCATTAGAGAAATTTGGCCAGATTATGCAAAATTGAAAAAAATAAATTAGACTTTTTATTTCTAATAATCTTGTCATAAATTAGAAAATAGACCAATATTTAAATGAGATCATTTGAAATGCCCTTACAAGTTTCACAAAGTTATAAATAAATTAGTATATATATAACTATATGTTATATATATAACTATATATATATTGATTTTTCTGAGAAATTGTGTTGTTTATTTCAAAATCTCTTATACCTGGCCCAGGAACTTGCACTCTCTATCTGTAAAGCTACTGCCACTTTTGCTCCATCTAGTGGAATATTGATTTTTGCTCAGTAATAACAAAATACATAACACAAGCTCTACCTTCTGCAGGCAGACATTTGTACTACTATTTCCTACTGTCAAATGACATTTATGAAACAATCATTTAATTTAATTTCTTTTTAAAACAACCACAAAACCATAGACTTTTGTAAACACAATGTGGTGGATTTGGAAGAAGTAAATGTGCTACATTTTTTACTTTGCAAGAAGTAAATTACTTCAAGTAATTCAATTACTCTACTGAATAAGCACGCAAAGCCAGACTAATAAGTGCAAGGAAGCTTGCATTCATTTGGGAAGGATAGTCTAAGAGCTAGCTCTGAAGTCACACCATTAAAAACAAAGTCTATTTATAAGGTTTCTAAGGTAAAAGTTAAGGGGACATGTAAAAGTTAAGGGGGCATTCTTCTCTAGCAAAAATAATTAACAAACCAGCAGATTTTTTGGATATATTTTGTTCGCATGGGGTGTTCATTTCATAATTTTCTAAGTTAATAAAACTATATTAATATTCATAATAAAATACCATTATTAACATTACATAAATGAATTTATCTCTTACTTAAGACAATGAATAACTGTTGACTAAAGTCATCATCCCAAATGACAGGTACTTGTTTGTCAGAAGTCCACGTTGCCAAAAACAGTATTGCCTCTGCTACTAAAGTCTAGTGTAAAAATGCAGTACACAATTTTCCTTTATTCTCTAGTCCCACCCCAAGGAGTTAAAAGTATCTCAAAGAAGTTTAATTTCCTCCTCTTTAAATTTTTTTTTTTTTTTTTTTGATGAATTGAAACTTTCTTGTCAGGAGTGGAAAATTCCATGGCAGCCATGGCCAGTAAAACTGTAGATACCTTTGGTCCAACATTGCAGACCTAGCTCCATAGTAAAAATTGGCAGTGACCCATGTGTATTAAAAGCAGAGTGTCCCCAACTCATCTGAAAATTTACCTACTTAAATTATCCCTCCAACCTATTGCAATTTGATTTATAATCTGCTGTTTCAACAGAATAAATGAACCCATTAAAAACAAACATACTGTAGATATTTGTATCAGGAATAAAATTTCTCTGGGGAGGATGCAATTTATGGAAGCAGAAACACTGGAAGGAAGTAACAAATTGAAGTCCCGATTTTCTAATGAAGGATTGGAAATTGAGTTCTGCTTCAACAAGCAAGAAAAAAAAAGACGTAATTATTTTTCACTCATTAGCATTTCAGTCAGTAGCAGGATATTTCACAAGTTTCAGATAGATTTTTAAAAATTGATTTAGTCAATATTTTGTTAAGTCTAATTTTTTATAGTCACAAATGCAAGTAATTGATAGAAAGGCAGATTATCCGCATATGATACACTGCATTTAACTACGATAAATACACATATCTGTCTATAATTTCAGGACTAGATTCTGACTAGGAAGTCTGCCTACTGGATTCCAGAAGAGCAAAACAGATGCAGGCCTGCCCAGAATCTGGTTCTTAGGACAGATGGACTTTTATTACATATCATGGTCTGTCCGACAGGCTTGTAAACAAGGTACAATCTTGTCTACGATGAATATTTTCCCTTACATAAAGATTTGAAAAGATACACATATATCTTTTCCATCAATGTGGTAAGTATGCTACCAATCTTCAAGGTACTTTGACTTTTATATAATAACGAAATTGAGATCCTCAAATAAACATTGTTTTTCCTCAAAGTCTCCACACAGCATTTCCATTACATGAATGGCAAAGTGGAAAAACATGTTCATGGCTGCACTTTGATTTCCCCAACTCCTTTTTTCAGAGGCCACATGCCTATTTCAAATTATTATCCAAAGTATAATTCCTCACAAAGGGATTAACAAATGGTATATTACCATTTTTCTTACAATCATGTATTTTAAGGACGTGGCAAGCCCCTGTTGTTGGTATAGAAAGTGAAATTAGTCCCTCAGAGAGGGTATGATCAATGCCGTGTTAATCTAACCTTCAGCTGTTAACGATTTGCAGGAGGATTCCCCTTGATGCTGTGGCTTCAACTGAAATATTGTTCTAAGAGTTTCTATCAAGTCCCCCTTCTCGTCTTGTGCTGAAAGGGGATTGAGGGGAGTGCATCCTGAGGATCAGCTTTCCTTCGCTGCTTATATCTATGAATTTTTTTAATAGCAACAAAGTAAATGAAAATATTTTAAAATTTTATTTTCAAATAATTTGCTTTGCCGAGATCTTTCAGATAAGACAGTGAAAGATAAAATTCTTTATAAAACTTACAAAGTTATCCACATTTCATAATTTAGGATTGTGAACAAAAAAGAAGCAAGATGCTGTTCTCATTCAAAATACAACTATAGAAAAATATGCTCCAAATTCAAGTTCACAACCTTTTCCCTTTCTTTCAAAGGGCACCAGAGTTCACAGCTTGTGTTAGCTTAAGGAGTGTTATGAGTAGTGGGATGTGAAGAAAAGGAACTGCAGGCTTATCCCTGAAGGACTGGTTTGTTTTGGTTTCTCTCTCTCTCTCTCTCTCTCCCCCGCCATTTCCCTTATATTTGGGGGTTTCTTTTTTAGCAGAAATATGTTTACTCATTGGGTCTCCTGTTAGAACTCTGTACCTTTTTTTTTTTTCTTTTAATCACAATGTTGAACAGAAATAGAGTACTGAGGATACAGTTTGTATTTCTAGTTGTTACAATAAGAGAAGAATCTAATCTCACTTGTGACCAAAGTCAAACTTAAAAAAGTAAAAGAAATGCTGAAGCATTCATTCAACTTGATGTCTCCCTGAGTTCTTAATAAATTCATTCCAGCTCAACAAAATATGTGATCCATAATTGTACCTGCAGGGCACTTCTCAGTTATCAAGTTATTTTGACAGTTCATCAACCGTCCAATTTCCATAAACCTATACACTTAACTTTCTCAGAGTGAATTATTGTAACCAACTGGGTATTTTTCAATAACCAAATATACATGTCCCTTGAGCATGTTGAACGTATTTCTTGTTCAGTTCTGTTCAAGGGAGACATGAAATAGAGGAAATTACGGGTAGTTGTAAACTCTTAATTAGAGTATTCTGGAAATTAACTGAGAATAATTTGAGATACTATTCTCTGATTCTGACAGGCATGTGCAACCATATGAGTAGTTTTTTAGAGACTCTTTTATGATGATTATTACTATTATTATTTTATAACTATTATCCTATCTTTTTCATAGTAACATTTATGAAAAATATTTTACCTTTAGGTTTACTTTCTATCTAAACAATTTGATGCAATTATATGAAATTATTTTACCTTTTCTCAGATATCATTAAGTTTTCATTTTATTTTTTAAAAATCCACCTTGGTTTCCCACTGGGCGGTTCATACAAACATTCCAAAGCAATGAGCACTGGTTAGAAGTAAAGCTCTTAAAACAGTAAAAGAAGCAATGGGTGGGAAGCAGGAATGAGAACATTCTTCAGCAACGCAAAGCACAGACTTCTAAGGGAATCTTCCCTCACCCTCTGCTCTTTGGAAAACTCTCATATACTGAAGAGCCTTCCATTCATTGGTATCTCCTCTAAACACATTACAATTTACTTTCTAAACAGTAGTAGGTCATTTATTGTTTACTGTTTTTTGGTCCCTTCATCCTCAGACATCACCATCAACATAACACTATAAGAATGTTAGGTGTTTTTTTTAAAAAAAAATCGACCATGTATCAGACATCATTCCAGGCATAGGAGTTAAAATTAAAAGAACACCTCTGTTTCTCAAGTTGCATGCAAGCCTGCAGGAAGGGCTGGGAGGCAAACAGGTGAGCTTAATATCATTGTGACAATTCTATTATGGGGTAAGCACAATACTCCACAGTGAACAGAGCCCATAGTGAAGTGGTGCCTAAAATAGGGTTGGAAAACAGGCAAGATTTGCTGAAGAGTATGACTCTTCAAGAGAAGTCTATGCTTCGACTTAAGAAATGAATGGGAGCTGGCCACTTGGATGACCACGTGAGACATCTGGGTAATGGCAAGTAGCAGAGTATGGAGGGAACAACTACTGCAAAGGGGGAAGAAGAAAGAAGGGACCAGAAGCAAAGCTGGATAAACAAAGGCCTCCATAGATTAGGAAAGAAATTATCCTCAGGCTATAAGGAACCTATGAAGAGTTTCCACCAGATTCACATTATGGAAATGTTTGGCTGTAAATGAAGTAGGACTAGAGACAATGATACCACTTAAGAGACCGCTGTAGTAATCCAGAGCTTTGTATGACTTTGAGTAGGGAGTGTCTGCACCCCAGATTGCTACAGGATGTGAATTTACCTGAGGCCAAATTAATTTTCCAATAGATAACTAGAACATCACTCAGGCCTGGGACTAGCGTAAGACAAGTGAAGCACTTGTCTTGGGCACAAAATTTAAGAAGGCACCAATAAATTCAGTAATTAAGATAAATAATACTTAGAGCAATATTTTTAATAACAAATGTAAAAAATCCATGATGACCAAAACATCAAAAAGTTAAATAATGACAGTAACTGAGTTCTTTGGGGATGTATGTGAAAATAGACCAATTCCGCATACAATGGGTTTCTTTTCAATCTTACTTGGAGAATTTCAGTTTATTCACTCAGTGCTGCTAACCAGCTAACTCACCCCGGAAGCCGAGACAGAACACCGGCTGACATCGATGTTAAGGCATCATCCAAAGGACCCGATGGCTTCCCTTTGTGAATCCAGCTGACAACCAGTTCAAGTAGTATCAAGGAAATGAAAAATGGAGTTGCCTGGAAAGGAAATTGCAGAAAAGAGATGCTATTGTGCTCGGTATGAAATTCTTCCAAGTTTCCTGATTAGTCATTCCCAAAATGGTAGGCCCAGAGTGATAGATAGTTCATAGCAGAAAAGGTATATACCTATCCTAGAGGATCATTTCCTCCCAACAGGCAAAGAAATCTGATTATTTCAGACACGCACTAAACAGGTGCTTAAATTCTATCATCCAGTTTGGACATGAAATATAACTATAGATGTAACCACGATAATTCTGCCAAGAAAATAAAAAGATTAGGCAGGACGTGTTTCAAGTTAGATCTAAAAAATACATTTGAAAATAAGTGCAATAATCAGAAGTCTATTATCTACATGCCTAAGGCCCACTTTAAAAGGCTTTCCTTAAGGATGCACATGATTCTAGTTTCTCATATTAGAATTACAGGAATCACAAAATTGAAACTGTAGGAACAAAAAATTTGCTTCTGAGTATTTCAGAGAATGAGGTCATTTTAAATGCTTGTTTTAGGCATCAAGTTTTATTCATACAGCATTTTTTTCTTATATCACAGAAAAAAAAATCTTGTCATCCACAATTGATGACAAATATTGGACTAGGTTTGGTGTCATAATATTAAAAAAAATGATTTACGAAGATGCGAGTACCACATTTTTTTCTTTAAAAAATCAGAAAGAAGGAGTGATATCAAATCCTGAAAAAGTTATAGGTTTCACTCATTTGGAAGCTGATCATGAGTACTGAAGTTTTCTAAACAGCTAAATTTGTAAGGCCACTGTGTCCAGGAAAACTTTTTAAAGTTTTATCATAATCTGGAGTAACATATCAGGGAAGACAAGTTTAATAGGAGAAGATGGTCATGGATACTGCATGGAGATTCAATTCAAGTGGAAATTCTACTTTTGCCCCATGCTTTTTCGAAACTATTATTTTTTATTAGAATTATTTGAAGAATGAACATGAACAAAACCCCAAAATGTGTTTAACTTACTTCTTATTAAGAGAAAAGCAAGAGTAGCCTCTTCCGGGAGAGTCTCGCCCGTTTTTGGTTTTTTTTTTAACATCTTTATTGGAGTGTAATTGCTTTACAATGGTGTGTTAGTTTCTGCTGTATAACAAAGTGAATCAGCTGTACATATACATATATCCCCATATCTCCTCCCTCTTGCATCTCCCTCCCACCCTCCCTATCTCACCCTCCCTACCCCACCCCTCTAGGCGGTCACAAAGCACCGAGCTGATCTCCCTGTGCTATGCGGCTGCTTCCCACTAGCTATCTGTTTTACATTTAGTAGTGTATATATGTCCATGCCACTCTCTCACTTCGTCCCAGCTTACCCTTCCCCCTCCCCGTGTCCTCAAGTCCATTCTCTACATCTGCTTCTTTATTCTTGTCCTGCCCCTAGGTTCTTCAGAACCTTTTTTTTTTTTAGATTCCATATATATGTGTTAGCATACAATATTTGTTTTTCTCTTTCTGACTTACTTCACTCTGTATGACAGACTCCAGGTCCATCCACCTCCCTGAGAAAACCATAATTCAAAAAGAGTCATGTACCACAATGTTCATTGCAGCTCTGTTTACGATAGCCAGGACACAGAAGCAACCTAAGAGTCTCACCTTTTGTACATAATCAGGCACCTCTTCCAGGGTTTCAAATGACGTTTCATTGGGCTTCATCATGTAAAACATCATGCGAATTCCCTGGGAAACCGAAACATCCTGTTGGGCTTCTGGGTTCTTCATCTCTGCCCTTGTCTGACTCCCAGCTGGAGAGTATTTGTGATTCAGTGGTTGAAGCCAGAGGCTGAACAAAGAGGACGAGATGTGCTGCACAGATCAAGCCCTTTGTCAGAGAACAGCTAAAAACAAAGCCCCACAGAGCACAGCCAACAGCAGGTTCTGTGTGGAGAGACAGGAAAATACAAGGATCAATCAGGAACGAGTTCAGAGTTCAGGGGACACTGTCCCAGAAACAGCGCACGTTGGGGAGGGGAAGGGGAGGAAGGGCTCCTGCCCAAATCAAGGATAAACAGTGGAGTCTGGCAGCAGGTGGAATAATTTATCATTAAAAAAGAAAAAAGACAAACAAACAAAACCACATGATACCTCCTTGGAAAGGAGAAGGAAAAAAAGTGACAGCAGGTGAAAGTTCGCTCTGAAAAAGTGGGTGGAAATTCAAAACTCGAATCACATGAGGAAAATAAATTTTTTTTCCTCTCCCTTTTGAAATTCACATCGTGTCCAGGTTTGTAGTCTCCCCAAAGAGTCACATTTCCTGAAAAGACAAGGTGTTCTAATCTCACTTAATAAGACTAAGCTCAAAAGTCAATAAGCGCTGAATATATCTTACTGGTGATTGCCTATATATTTCTGGATGTGTATCATGTTAATGTCTGAATGTTTGAAAACCAATTTAGGGGCATGTAGCTTCTTGCATGATTTGCACTGTTTAATGGATCTCAACTATTCACACCTGTATTCTTCTTAGCACTAATGGGGACTCTGAAGAAGCTGTTAAGATGTTGCTGAGAGACCTTATCTCTGTTTTCCAGGAGGAGCATACAGTTGACTGTGCCTCTTAGGTAGACTAGAAGGCCCTTAATTGATTGCATCACCAGTCAGTAAGTGGAGCTTTCCTGATTAGCCCTCCACCTAGAAAAGCTGTGGTCATGCTTTGGCTACCACCTCATCTTTTAAAAATGTTTATGTAGATTTAATTAGATTATTAATACATGATTGTTTTAGGAGAAATAAGTAGATACTATAGATAAGCAACAAATAAGTTACTACCCAGAGACACTACTAACATTTTGATATATGTATAATCAGTTCCACTGTCATAACTTGTTGCTAAAAATCACTGCACTATGCAAGTTTGTGCCATAAAAACCATGGGGCTAATGAGAAAAATGGGATTAGAGTGCAATACTCAAAAACGTCTTAATGGTCCACAAGGAGAAAAAAATCGGAACCTAATAAAAATGGTAGCACACTTTTACACATGCATGTGTCGACTTAAAAAAAAAAAGCACAGGGCTTCCCTGGTGGCGCAGTGGTTGAGAATCTGCCTGCTAATGCAGGGGACACGGGTTCAAGCCCTGGTCTGGGAAGATCCCACATGCCGCGGAGCGGCTGGGCCCGTGAGCCACAACTGCTGAGCCTGCGCGTCTGGAGCCTGTGCCCCGCAACGGGAGGGGCCGCGATGGTGAAAGGCCCGCGCAACGCGATGAAGAGCGGTCCCCGCACCGCGATGAAGAGCGGTCCCCGCACCGCGATGAAGAGTGGCCCCCACTTGCCGTAACTGGAGAAAGCCCTCGCACGAACCGAAGACCCAACACAGCCAAAAATAAATAAATAAATAAATAAAGTAGCTATAAAATTAAAAAAAAAAAAAAAAGCACAATGTGAGAGTTGCAAGTTAAGTTTTATCTGGGGCAAAATGAGGACTATAGCCCAGGAGGCAGCATTTCAGATAGCTCTGAAAAACTGCTCCAAAGAGTTAGGGGGGAAGGTCAGTACATATGTGATTTTGGCGAAGGGGTGTACATGCAATCAAGCACATATTTTTTGTAGAAGGTTTCTGCTAGTCTCGTGATGGTTACTGCTAGTCACGAGGAACAGATGTCGCCATAAAGGATTTTAGTGCTTTTCTAGATATGAGGAGATACAAGAATTGGGCTCATAAAATCGGCTCCTGAAAATATCTAACTATCTGAAGACCTGTTTTGCCAGTTCTTCCCAGAGCACAGAGCGCCTCATTTCTGCTCTCCACCCTGAGCTCCTTTCAGGGGGTGTTGAAAGTCAGCAGCTGCAGCAACACATGATTTAATCCTTGTAGAGGTAGATGGCAAGTGCCAATGGCAAGTGCCAATTTGTAGTTGACACATGTTATATGGCGAAGAAATGCATAAATACTACAATAAATATGGTATTTCATCTTGAAAAAGACCTGACCTGACCTTTGTTCATGGAAGCGGGCCTTGGAAGAGTTGCAGATTGTGAGTTACTGTGGAGTATGGGAGGAGGCTTATCTGAAATCATACAGAAAGTTGTAAAACCAGAGGTCAGGATACCATAGTTCATAACACATAGGTAGACTGGGGACACTGGTAGATGTTTAAGGTGCGTGCAGATGTGTGCATTTTGTGTCTTCCTAAGCCTTTCTGTTTAGTTGGGTGCTACCTTTAGCATTCACCTGGAATTTATCCCTGACAAAATCACATACAAACATAGATGGCACACTCAAATTATTCTGTAATATATTAATCCTGTTGAAACAAATTTGTACTTTCAAAATATTGCAGAACTGACTACTTTCAGGGGATTCCCATTACAAATGAATACATATGGACATATTTAATGAAAGTGATTGTATTAGACACAAAATTTTATTACCTGCTTTAAAAATTCTTTGAAATTATGAATATTATGCATCATGGGAGAAAAAAAATCCAAACATAGAGGTATATAAAGTAAAAAGTAGGAGCACACGTTCCCCTCAAAAAATACATATACGCCTCCCTTCAACTTCTCACTAACAACTTATCTTGGAGGGTATTTTGTCATAACTGTTTTTCCCTATAAATGTTCATTGTTATCACCATTATTATTATCATCATTTAACACAAACACACACACATTGATTTTTTTAAACTGACCATATTAAATAAAGATATAGCAACTTTCCTTCTTGAAGTCAACAACTTATCAGGAAAATTCTTCCACTCCATATATGGTGATACAACATTTTTCTTTTTTTACTGGCTGCACTGCTGTGTGCGTATTCCAAGCAGGCAAACAAAATTATTTAAAGTATTTAAAGTAGAGAACTTTAATGCAAAGAATTAATTACAGAGATGATGAAAGAAGTAAAAAGCCAAGTGGGAATAAAGAGGCAATCGAAAGGTTAATATCAATAGGAAGCCACTAGCATCCTTAAACTATAGATGGAAAAAGAGGTTATGTGAGTAGAGCTTGGGGGCTGTGGTCACCCAGGGAAAGTTAGAACCATGATGGGCTTGTCAAGGAAGAGCAGAGAGGGCATGAAAAAAGTGCTTCCTGCCAACCAATCTCCCAGCAGTACTTCCCCTTGGCCTAAAGGAGTCCAAAGCCAGGTGAGGGAGGATCCTAGGAAAGGAAGTCTGCAGGGGGCAGCCCCTGGAGAACACAGCAGGGAAGGAGAAGGGGAGGACTGGATCTAAAGACAAAGTCAACCAAGGGCCAGCACACCATCATAACTTACTTAACTGTTTCTCCATTGTTGTGCAATTAAATGTAGTCTTGCATTCGGGCTAATAAGTTTAATGCAGCAACGAACATCACAGTGTAAATATCTTGTACACTTGTGCACATTTTCGAATTAGATTTCTAGTGGAATTACGTTGTTGAAGGCTTTATAAAATTTATATTTTGATAGCCATGCCAACTTCACCTCCAAAATTGCATTTCCCTCTTGCTAACGCTGGCTACTATCAATCTTTTACAGTTTTTAGCCAATTGATTGGTGAAAGACGACATCTTGCTTTAATTTGCATTTCCCCAGTGACTTTGAAAATCTTTTCAATACACTTATTAGCCATTTGTTTTTCTTTGCGTGTGATTTACTTTTTAATACATGTTGCACATGATTTTATTAGATTGTCTTTTTGTATTGATTTATGGGCTATTTCTATTCTATATATGTATATATTTCTCTCATCTATGTGGTAAATGTTCTCTCATTTTTTATTTTAACTTTGCTATAAATATGTTGTCATACAGTGATTGTAACTGTGTGTGTGCTATTATCTTTTACTTTATTACTTCTGACTTTGGGTCTTGCTTATAAATGTTTTTTTCACCAGAATTCTGTAAAAAAGATGTTTTATATTTTCTTCTAGAATGCTTTCTTCTAGGATTTTTAGGCATCATTCCTTTCATCAACTGGAATTTAGTTTTGTAAATGTAATGAAGTCATTATTTCATGTTATATCCTCCCTAACTCCCTTTGATGGATCACAGTTCTTCCCATAACATTAGTTAGAGTCAATACTTTTCATACTATTCTTCTACTTAACTGGACTGTTTCCAGGCTCTCCACTCAGGTCCACTGATGTATGTGTCTATTCTTGTGCTGGTACCATGCTGTCTTAATTGCTGTATTATCGTAATAAGTTCTGGTAACTTGTAGAACAATTGCTCATTTATGAATATTGTTTTTCAGAAATTCTAAACTTTTTTTTTTTTCACATTTGCTCTCATGAATCTATTAAGACTAAACTTGAAGGAATTCTATTGGTATTTTACTGGAACTTCACTAAATTCATGATTGATTTGGAAGCACTGACAGCACAGGCATTCAGTAAACTTCTCTGGAACAAATGAATCTATATACTACAATCATTTAAACTTAACTCTGTATTTAAATGATACTAATTCTCACTACCAATCTTTGTATTCCTTATTTTCTCCATTCTTTTTTTTTGTACTGGCTTAAATTGCAAAGTTTTCTTTCTTTTTTCCAGAAGTTTACATATATGATTGCATGTTATACTATAATATTTTCTTACCTATATATGTGAGGAGTAACTTAGGTAAATATAAATCTCTAAGTCAAAAATTTGTCCCCCCACAAAAAAAATTCAACAGAGACAAACACTTTCACTGGAAATCTGTCAGGTGAAGCCAAGGTATGTAGAACAGAGGATGTTAAGCCTTTACCTGAACTAGAAAGAGGAAGCCCAAGATAGTTCCAAGTGGCTTTCTGCCCAAATATCTCAGTCAGAACTTCCTAGTCAATGGGGCCTTGCTGGCAGTCCCTTCTTTAATCCAGTTAAAGTGGAAATGCTTGGGAAGAGCCTGATACGAGTAACAAGCATCTCATGAGAATGCAAGACATGAAAACCTGCTACTCTTAGTGCCCACATTTGCAAATAACTCAGCACAAAAAGCCATCAGAAACCTTTTGTAAAGAAAAATCATTTAAAAAACTGATTGGGAACCTCTAGTGACACTGATAACTGTCCATTCCTATTGATATTAGGAACCTCTAGTGATATTGATAACAAAGAGAAATCACAGTAACTTAAACAGGGAAATTATAAAGAATTGTCAGCTATAATTGGGAATTGGAATAATGACAGAGTGACCAATAAAATTTAAGGGAACTAGAAAGAGCGTAGAAATAGCAGATGAAAGGGGCAGGCAGTACCTCTAGGGCTGGACTAAGGAACTTGCCAGAAATTGTATTGGAGGAGGACAAGACTGCTGGGTGACCCACTAGCTTTGACCCAACTGGAGGCACTCGGAGGCCCCTCACCTCCTCCCCTGTCCTTGGAATACATATACCTTCTGCCCACCCTTCCCACAGCTGGAGCCATTTTCAAGGACACAGTCTTGAGAGAACAATGTGTTGTTGAAACATCTGGACTGACCAGTGACTGAACCAGTCAAGACCTCATATAAACTTTTAAGATTCTGGCAGATGGGTGCAGAGATCTACTTGTTCTGTGGCTGCTGCAGACAAGCCTTGTATGCAAGTTTTCTTGCTTGTTAAACCTGCCACCTCCCAATCTGGAGTGGCCTCTTTCTTTGGTCTCCCCTTGCCCTCCGTGTATGGGGGACAGTTTCAGATTTCACCTGGGAAGTTTCCAAGGATTCAAACCAACAAATCTGCCCTCTAGGATGACTAAGAAAGCTCTTTACCAGGGGTATCTCACCAAGGCACTTCCCTACAAAACCACCTGAGGGGGTAAAGGGGCTGGCTTCCAAGCACTGCAGGAACTGGGCACTGGAGAATCCCGATGCTGCACGGTGTTGTGTGGTACTGCCACGTGAGCACAAGAAACCAGAGAGGAAAACCTTTTCCTTCAACAATGACTGTGCAGGGCCCACTCCTGGCAAAGCCTAATGTTATGTCAGCTAGCACACGACCAATATTTAAGGGCTCAGATCCATTTTTGCAGATCAGGCAACGAAGTGGGAACTTGGATACGAGAAGCAATACCTTATAACTAACACTAAACATAACACTCTTTAGTAATTATAAAAAGTCTTCCTCATCATAGCCTCTTATGCACGTGACACAGTTTCAATGTTCATGAAATTATAAATCACGTAAAAACAATTTTCTAAGAGGTGTTCATTGTAAGAGAAGGGGAGGGGGAGAGTTTCTATGTAGAGCTCTGCATTTTCTCTTAGTATTTAACATTTCAGATTAATATGAAGTCTGAGTTCAACTTGACTTTTTCTTTTCCCTAGGTTAGCCATTTCTGCCTCTTGAATGTTCATAGAATACTTTTATGCCCTTGAAATTAAATCATTTTGGTGTGTTGTTTCTTTGATAGGAATATGTTAAAGAGGTAAATCTCCTTAAACCTCAGATTCTAATCTTCCTTTCCTTTAAGGAAATTTTGTGTAATTGTATTTTTGGCTATTATTTCTATTCCATTTTTTTAATACTTATTCACAAATGTGATTTATCTGTTTAGCAGATCACATTTGTCTTTCACATACATATATTGTCTCTGACCACTTTCATCTTTTATTTTCTATTGCGCTCTGATTTGCTCAAGGTTAGGCTTTAGGTGTATTTTTCTTCACTGTTTCTTTTTTCCTTCTGGTTCTACTTTAAATTCTACAGTAACATTATTTGTTTTCTTAAATCCTTTCCTTAACTCTCTTAGTATTTCTATTATGTCTATTTCTTATCATATAATATCTTTTTTCTTCAGATTTATTTCCTATTTAACTTCTTCATGTGCATAAAACAGTGCTGCCTAAAATTCTTCTTAATTACCTGGGGATGGTAATCCTCAGGATACTCAAAAGGATGCCCTTCATCTACTTTTGGCAATCTCTTTCTGTGGCCTCATCCCCAATTTGTTTATCTTTGAATGGGTACAGGTCTTTTTGTGCTTTTTTTCCCCAAGAAAACACATGTGGATGATTATTCCCTGGTACTATATCTTCAGGCCTATGTGGCATTTTGGAGATTAGGTTTATCTTATTAATTCAACCTGAGGGGGGGAGGAGGAGCTCTGAATACGACAAGTCTCCACCAGTCTCTGCCTGTTTTTTCAGCCAGCGGGAACTGCTGTAGTGGTGGCCAGCTTTCCTCATCTTGACTCTCTCCTTGACCTATATTACTTGTCATACAAAAAGACCATTTAAGGTATTTTTCCTGTAATTTCTCTTTATTGAGGCTGGAGTGTCCATGGCCCATCATGAAGGGATTCCAGTCAGAAACCTTGTCTTTTGATTTTGGACAATTTGACACCTGGGAAAAATAAGAATTTGTTTATGGAAAAGGTTCTCAGCATTTGGGTTCTCTCTTTTGTGAGAAATTCTATACTCCCCTCCACCCTAGATGATCCCATCCTCCTCTGCTGTCTTTGGCACCAAAGGCCAAAATGACTCCAATTAGACTGAGTCAATCTTAGCCATAGTTCTCACCACCAGTCCTGACCACATGCAGATTACAGGGTGCATCCACCACAAGGGAGGGATCAAACTCTGCTTTTGCAAAACTGGGTTGGAGAAGTAGCTTACTGTGTAGTCATCTTTCTATTAAGTGTTAAAAATCACACATTAAGTAGAACTTCAATGTGGATGCAAGAAAGGAGACCCTCATTTTTTTCTTGGTGCTACCACAATTTTATCCCTCTGAATAAGGGGATATTTAGTTTGCCATTTACTCTAGAACTGATGAAGTCCTTTCTCTACTATATTAATTTGCTGAAGCTGCCTTAACACAATGTCATAGATTTAGTGGCTTAATCAACATAAATTTATTTTCTCACAGTTCTGGAGGCTGGAAGTCCAAGATCAATGTGTTGGCAGGTTTGGTTTCTTCTGATGCCTCTCTCCCTGGCTTGTAGATGGATGTCTTTTCACCATGTCCTCATATGGCCTTTCCTTTGTGTACACACATACTTGTTGTTTCTCTTATTCTTATAAGACCAGCAGTCCTATCGGATTAGGGCTCCACCCGTAAGACATCATTTAACCTTAGTTACTGCTGTAAAGGCCCTATATCCAAATACAATCATATTGGGAGGAAAGACTTCAATATATGAATTTTGAGGAGTCATAAAAATTCAGTCGATAACACCTCTTCATATATCCTTCTTTTTAGTCATTTGAGTGAATTTCTGGGAATTAGACTGGAAACATGCTCTTATATCACCCTCTTTAAAAGTTTATTTTTCTAAGGTCATAAAAGCAATATAAGTTCACTGTAGAAATATAGAAAAATGCAGAACATGCTTAAGAAAAAAAGTAAACCATCATAATCCCACTAATCAAATTAGAGACTCATTAACATTTTAACATATCAATACATCTTATGTTTAAGGTTTTTTCAGGGACATTATTTTACATAAATGAGTTCACACTATGCATAATTTTAGGTCCACCTTTTTAAAATTTGGAAGTCACACGATGAATGACAAAGTCTCAAAATGGAAGATGTCTTGGTCTTTGAGTCGCTACTTGGAGGAGAGCTAGCCATCAATCAGAACATTCTGTAAGCAAAATTTATAATTATAATGTGTTTTGTGTTTCATTTGTTATTATCTGAGGCTAATGGTGGCCTAACCAATATAGACAAAAAGGCATTGGAGGGTTTTGATCAGAAGAATCACATAATCTGACATCAGTCTGGTTTCTATGTGAGGAATAGGCTTTAGAGGAGGAGAATGAAAGCAAGGGAGTGTTCGGAAGTGATTGATATAGTCCAGGAACTACACGCGGGTGACTTACACTAGGAAGGTTTCAGTGGAAGTAGTGAGAAGTGGAAAGATTCTGGATACATTTTGATTATAAAGCTGACAAGGACTTCCCTGGTAGCACACTGGTTAAGAATCCGCCTGCCAGCACAGGGGACACGGGTTCAAGCCCTGGTCCGGGAAGATCTCACATGCTGCGGAGCAACTAAGCCCGTGTGCCACAACTACTGAGTCTGCTCTCTAGAGCCCACGAGCCACAACTACTGAGCCCGCATGCCACAACTACTGAAGCCCACGTGCTTAGAGCCCATGCTCCGCAACAACAGAAGCCACCACAATGAGAAGCCCGCGCACTGCAACGAAGAATAGCCCCCACTCTCCACAACTAGAGAAAACCCATGTGCTCCAACAAAGACCCAATGCAGCCAAAAATAAAAATAAATTAATTAATTTTTTAAAAAAGCTGACAAGGTTTACTAACAGACTGGATAAGGAAACAGGCATAGTTTCAAAAATTTGGTTTAAGTAGATGAAAGAATGGAGTGGTTATTAACTACAATGGACAAACTGGGGGATTTGGCTTTAAACATGGTATGAGATGGCTACAGACATCTAAGTGGAGATGGCTGTAGCAATTGGATATATAAATCTGAAGTTCAAAGCTCAAAATAGGAGAATTAGTTATGAATAGAAAGGAAAAAGTACTGACAAGAATAGAATACCTACAAGCCAAACGTAAGAATGATTTCCATATACAGATTTTTCAACCATGTTCATATGCATAAAAAATACTCATTTTTAATTTGAAAATCATGTCTAGTATATTTATTTGCATGACAAAATTTTTATAGTTCAAATAGAGAAAACAAAAAATATTATAATTTGCACATTATTATGAATAATCTCATTATGGAAGGAACTGAAAGGCTATATCATGTTCCTATGTTAAATATTAGTAAGCATATCTTTTTTTTTTTTTTTCGAATATTAACAGTCTCATTTTCAGCTGCTAGAATGTCCAGTGTAGTTTTTTTTTTTTAATTTTTGAATTTTATTAAATTTTTTTTTTATACAGCAGGTTCTTATTAGTCATCAATTTTATACACATCAGTGTATACATGTCAATCTCAATCACCCAATTCATCATACCACCACCCCCACCCCCCGCCACTTTCCCCCCTTGGTGCCCATACGTTTGTTCTCTACAACTGTGTCTCAATTTCTGCCCTGCAAACAGGTTCATCTGTACCATTTTTCTAGGTTCCATATATGCGTTAATATACGATATTTGTTTTTCTCTTTCTGACTTACCTCACTCTGTATGACAGTCTCTAGATCCATCCACGTCTCAATAAATGACCCAATTTTGTTCCTTTTTATGGATGAGTAATATTCCATTGTATATATGTACCACATCTTCTTCATCCATTCGTCTGTCGTTGGGCATTTAGGTTGCTTCCATGACCTGGCTATTGTACATAGTGCTGCAGTGAACACTGGGGTGCATGTCTCTTTTTGAATTATGGTTTTCTCAGGGTATATGCCCAGTAGTGGGATTGCTGGGTCATATGGTAATTCTATTTTTAGTTTTTTAAGGAACCTCCATACTGTTCTCCATAGTGGTTATATCAACTTACACTCCGACCAACAGTGCAAGAGGGTTCCCTTTTCACCACACCCTCTCCAGCATTTATTGTTTGTAGATTTTCTGATGATGCCCATTCTGACCGGTGTGAGGTGATACCTCATTGTAGTGTTGATTTGCATTTCTCTAATAATTAGTGATGTTGAGCATCTTTTCAGGTGCCTCTTGGCCATCTGTATGTCTTCTTTGGAGAAATGTCTATTTAGGTCTTCCACCCATTTTTAAATTGGGTTGTTTGTTTTTTTTGATATTGAGCTCCATGAGCTGTTTGTATATTTTGGAGATTAATCCTTTGTCCGTTATTTCATTTGCAAACATTTTCTTCCATTTGGAGGGTTGTCTTTTCATCTTGTTTATGGTTTCCTTTGCTGTGCAAAAGCTATTATGTTTAATTAAGTCCCATTTGTTTATTTTTGGTTTTATTTTCATTACTCTAGGAGGAGGGTCAAAAAACATCTTGCAGTGGTTCATGTCAAAGAGTTTTTTTCCTATGTTTTCCTCTGAGAGTTTTATAGTGTCTGGTTTTACATTTAGGACTTTAATTCATTTGGAGTTTATTTTTGTGTATGGTGTTAGGGAGTGTTCTAATTTCATTCTTTTACATGTAGCTGTCCAGTTTTCCTAATACTGTTTATTGAAAAGGCTGTCTTTTCTCCATTGTATGTTCTTGCCTCCTTTGTCATAAATTAGGTGACCATATATGCGTGGATATATCTCTGGGCTTTCTATCCTGTTCCATTGATCTATATTTCTATTTTTGTGCCAGTACTGTACTGTCTTGATTACTGTAGCTTTGTAGTATAGTTTGAAGTCAGGGAGCCTGATTCTCCAGCTCCATTTTTCTTTCTCAAGATTGCTTTGGCTATTCAGAGTCTTGTGTCTCCATACAAATTGTAAATTTTTTTTGTTCTAATTCTTTGAAGAATGGCATTGGAAGTTTGAAAGGGATGGCACTGAATCTGTAGATTACTTTGGGTAGTATAGTCATTTTCACAATATTAATTCTTCCAATCCAAGAACATGGTATATTTCTCCATCTGTTTATGTCACCTTTGATTTCTTTCATCAGTGTTTTATAGTTTTCTGAGTACAAGTCTTTCGCCTCCTTAGGTAGGTTTATTCCTAGGTATTTTATTCTTTTTGCTGCGATAGTAAATGGGATTGTTTTCTTAATTTCTCTTTCTGACTTTTCATTGTTAGTGTATAGGAATGCCAGAAATTTCTGTGCGTTAACTTTGTATCCTGCAATCTTACCAAATTCATTGATTAGTTCTAGTAATTTTCTGGTGGCGTCTTTAGGATTTTCTATGTATAGTATCATGTCATCTGCAAACAGTGACAGTTTTACTTCTTCTTTTCCAATTTGTATTCTTTCTGTTTCTATTTCTTCTCTGATTGCCATGGCTAGGACTTCCAAAACTATGTTGTATAAGAGCGGCAAGAGTGGACATCCTTGTCTTGTTCCTGATCTTAGTGGAAATGCTTTCAGTTTTTCACCACTGAGTATGATGTTTGCTGTGGGTTTGTCATGTACGGCCTTTATTATGTTGAGGTAGCTTCCCTCTATGCCCATTTTCTGGAAAATTTTTATCATAAATTGGTGAGGAATTTTGTCAGAAGCTTTTTCTGCATCTGTTGAGATGATCATATGGTTTTTATTCTTCAGTTTGTTAATATGGTGTATCACATTGATTGATTTGCATATATTGAAGAATCCTTGCATTCCTGGGATAAGTCCTACTTGATCTGGTGTATGATTCTTTTAATATATTGTTGGATCCTGTTTGCTAGTATTTTGTTAATGATTTTTGCATCTATGTTCATCAGTGATATTGGTCGATAATTTTCTTCTTTTGTGGTATCTTTTTCTGGTTTTGGTATCAGGGTGATGGTGGCTTTGTAGAACGAATTTTGGGGTGTTCCTCCTTCTGCAATTTTATGGGAGATTTTGAGAAGGATCGGTGTTAGTTCTTCTCTAAATGTTTGATAGAATTGGCCTGTGACACCATCGTCCTGGACTTTTGTTTGTTGGAAGAGTTTTAATTACCGTTTCAATTTTATTACTTGTGTTAGGTCTGCTTGTATTTTCTAATTCTTCCTGGTTCAGTCTTAGAAAATTGTACCTTTCCAAGAATCTGTCCATTTCTTCGTGGTTCTCCATTTTATTGGCATATAGTTGTTTATAGTAGTCTCTTATAATCCTTTGTATTTCTGCAGTGTCAGTTGTGATTGCTCCTTTTTCATTTCTAATTTTATTGATTTGCGTCCTCTCCCTTTTTTTCTTGATGAGTCTGACTAAGGGTTTATCAATTTTATTTATCTTCTCAAAGAACTAACTTTTAGTTTTATTGATCTTCGCTATTGTTTTCTTCGTTTCTATTTCATTTATTTCTGCGTTGATCTTTATTTCTTTCCTTCTACTGACTTTGGGTTTTCTTTGTTCTTATTTCTCTAGTTGCTTAGGTGTAGTGTTAGATTATTTATTTGAGATTTTTCTTGTTTTTTGAGGTGAGATTGAATTGCTATAAACTTCCCTCTTAGAACTGCTTTTGCTGCATCCCATAGGTTTTGGGTCATCATGTTTTCGTTGTTATTTTTTCTATGTATTTTTTTTATTTCTTCTTTGATTTCTTCAGTGATCTCTTGATTATTTAGTAGTGTAATGTTTAGTCTCCATGTTTCTGTGTTTTTTACAGTTTTTTTCGTGTAATTGATTTCCAATATCATAGTGTTGTGGTCAGAAAAGATGCTTGATATGATTTCAATTTTTAAAAATTTTCTGAGGCTTGATTTGTGACCCAAGATGTGATCTATCCTGGAGAACATTCTGTGTGCACTTGAGAAGAAAGTGTATTCCGCCACTTTTGGGTGGAATGTTCTATAAATATCAATTAAATCTATCTGGTCTATTGTGTCATTTAAAGCTTCTGTTTCCTTATTTATCTTCTGTTTGAATTATCTGTCCATTGGTGTAAGTGGGGTGTTAAAGTCCCCTACTATTATTGTGTTACTGCTGATTTCCCCTGTCATGGTTGTTAGCATTTGCCTTATGTATTGAGGTGCTTCTATGTTGGGTGCATAAACATTTATAATTGTTATATCTTCTTCTTGGATTGATCCCTTGATCATTATGTAGTGTTCTTCCTTATCTCTTGTAACAGCATTATTTTAAAGTCTATTTTATCTGATATGAATATCGCTACTCCAGCTTCCTTTTGATTTCCATTTGCATGGAATATCTTTTTTCCATCTCTTCACTTTCAATCTGTATGTGTCCCTAGGCCTGAAGTGGGTCCCTTGTAGACAGCATATATATGGGTCTTGTTTTTGTATCCATTCAGCCAGTCTGTGTCTTTTGATTGGGGCATTTAATCCATTTACATTCAAGGTTATTATCGATATGTATGTTCCTATTACCATTTTCTTAATTGTTTTGGATTTGGTTTAGTGGGTCTTTTCCTTCTCTTGTGTTTCCTGCCTAGAGAAGTTCCTTTAGCATTTGTTGTAAAGCTGGCTTGGTGGTGCTGAATTCTCTTAGCTTTTGCTTGTCTGAAAAGCTTTTGATTTCTCCTTTGAATCTGAATGAGATCCTTGCTGGGTAGAGTAATCTTGGTTGTAGGTTTTTCTCTTTCATCACTTTAAGTATATCCTGCCACTCCCTTCCGGCCTGCAGAGTTTTTGCTGAAAAATTAGCTGATAACCTTATGGGGATTCCTTTGTATGTTATTTTTTGCCTTTCCCTTGCTGCTTTTAATATTTTTTCTTTGAATTTATTTTTTGTTAATTTGATTAATATGTATCTTGGTGTGTTTTTCCTTGGGTTTACCCTGTATGGGACTCTCTGTGGTTCCTGGACTTGGGTGGCTATTTCCTTTCCATGTTAGGGAAGTTTTCCACTATAATCTCTTCAAATATTCTCTCAGACCCTTTCTTTTTCTCTTCATCTTCTGGAACCCCTATAATTCGAATGTTGGTGTGTTTAGTGTTGTCCCAGAGGTCTCTGAGATTGTCTTCAATTCTTTTCATTCTTTTTTCTTTATTCTGCTCCTCAGCAGTTATTTCCACCATTCTGTCTTTCAGCTCACTTATTCATTCTTCTGCCTCAGTTATTATGTTATTGATTCCCTCTAGTGTATTTTTCATTTCAGTTATTGTGTTGTTCACCTCTGTTTGTTTGTTCTTCAGTTATTCTAGATCTTTGTTTAACATTTCTTGTATTTTTTGAATTTGTACCTCCATTCTATTTCCGAGATTCTGGATCATCTTTACTATCATTACTCTGAATTCTTTTTCAGGTAGATTGTGCATTTTCTCTTCACTTATTTGGTCTTGTAGGTTTTTACCTTGCTCCTTCATCTGTGACATATTTTTTTGCCGTCTCTTTTTTTTTTTTTTTTTGATGGGTGCAGTTGTGTTCCTGACTTACTGGTTGTTTGGCCTGTAGCTTCCAGCACTGGAGTTTGTAGGCTGTTGGGTAGAGCTGGGGTTTGCTTTCGAGATTAGGATCTACAGTTGAACTCACTCCGACAAATATTCCCTGGGTTCTGAGGTTCTCTGTTAGTCCAGTGGTTCAGACTTGGAGCTCCTACTGCAGGAGCTTTGGCCCAACCCCTGATTTGTGAACCAAGATCCTACAAGCCGCATGGGGTGGCAAAAAAAAAAAAAAGAAAGAAAAGAAAAAATGAGCAGAACAATAACAAAGAGTAAAAAATAGACTTGAAAATTAACAGATACGTTAGAAAGAATATAAAAATAAAAGTATAGATGAAACAACAACGAGAAGGTAAAACAGAACCACAATAGTAAAAAGGAGGAGGAAAAAAAAATGGTGGAAAATGCATTGATTGTGGGGGGCGGGGCTTAGGGAGGGTGGGGTTTAGGCAGTGGGTGTGGCCTATGTTTAGGACCCACAGGGCTGGAAAAGGCCCTGGAGGGGTGGGGGGTAGGGCTTGGGCTCAAGGTAACAGAACGGGCCCAGGCTTGCCTCTGATCTCAGATGGGGGAGGACCCATCCTGGGAGCCCAGCAGGCTTCCCGGCCTGAGTAGTCAGAGCTAATGCCCTCTGTGCCTCCCCTGCTCCTCTGGTCCTAGAGGGCCCCTCCCACATGCCTCTCCTGTTCTCCCCCGGCCTCCCTCCTATGTCCCTGAGACCCATGTGGCTTGGAGGGGGCCTCTGAGGGCATAGGACCTGGCCTGAGAGCCAGGCAGGCTTCCTGGGCTGATTGGGCAGGGGAAATGCTAGCCGTGCTCTCCCCTGATCCTAGCCCTGGAGGGTCCCTCCAGGCGTGAGAACCCCTCTCCCCTCCCAGCCACCCCTAAGGGGCGCCAGTCCTGTCCAGCCTCCACTTCTCCACCCCTCTCAGTCCCCCCACGTTTTAGACGTTTGCTTGGGGGTTCCTCCCGACTCCTTTGGCGTTGAGGTCCTCCACCAGCTTCTGGCAGGTGCCCTAGTTGTGGGGAGATGCGAACTCTGCATCTTCCCATGCTGCCACCTTGACTCCGCCCCTCCAATGTCAAGCATATCTTTTAATAGTAAGAAACTGCCAAACTGTTTTCCCAAATGTATACATCATTTAGCAGTCTCACCAGTATGGAAGTTCCAATTGCTCTGCATGCTTTATAGCACTTGGTATATCCAGGATTATTTTTATTTTTTATTCTCTTTTTCAGATCTATACGGCTGCATAATTTGTGTAGAATATGTAAGTTGTCATAATGCAAGTTTATTATCTTCATTCCTATTTTATTCCTATGTATTTGGAGGGCAATTTTTTTTAGAACATAGCTATGTGTTGCCAAACTTTTAATATTGTCTCTAAGAGTCTTTGAATCCTTTGTATTAATACTTTTCATTAGAAAATGGCAATGTATGAAACTTAATCTCTCTATTTTCTTAGATCAGATTTTATTACTTTTGGCCAAAGTCCTTTCCACGACTTAGAAGGCAAAGATCAGGTAGAACATGATCTTTAAAGAAATTTATGGCATGCACTTCAGTTCAGAGCATAAAAAACAAATAGTATTTCAGAAGTTATTTGTTTAAAATCCCATCAAGCTAATACATCTCATTGTTATTTTAACAGTAGTCAGTGCCAAAAGAGCAACTCAAAGTTCTGCACTCATATCAGTGTCAGAATGTATGTAACTCGCTCTTTATAGGATTGATTTTGAGTCAATGTTGGAATTAATCCAAATGCACAGTACAGAATAAAAGAATGTGGAAGATCTCAAGAGTATTTCTTGAAAGAGCTCATGAGAGTCTCTGCAAAGAGAGGCTTTGTTTGGAAAATAAAATAATACACATAACACTTAAAGATGAATTTTGTGTGTAATAAATATTTTAACGGTTCTGACAAGTCCAGCAACAAAGAAATTTATTTTAATTTGTTCAACTTGCAGTTTCCCAGTTGTAATTTACAGAGAATTCCTGTTAATCTAACAGTTGCAAACAGCTCTGAGAATGTGTATGACACGGTGCATGATTTGGGGATTGCTATCTTACTTAGGGTCTCTTTAGGGCTGTTCTCTGGGGGGCGAGGGGGAGGAAGAATGGAAACCTATCTTTGGTAATAGTAATTAACGCCCACTGATTTGAGAGAAAAATCATGATAAAAGACTTGTATATTTCTGAAAATAAGTAAAAAGGCTAGATTAGTGTCCTACACCACATACAAATGTGTGTTTCTAATAACACCAGCAGATCAGACAAAGTCCTTTACCTAAATATCCATCACAGGAACTGCTGTCTGCTGATGAAAGGACCTGTGAACCTTCTTTTATAAAACAGAGTTGAAGCAATTCATCGTAGACATAAATCCAGTTCTTATCATTCTCTAGGACATATGGTTAAGAATTTCTCTCTAGTTTCAGTACCAAGAATAATGTGTTTCTCCTGAACAGCATTCACATTATTTAACTTTATGGATGCTATGAATCACCTACCTAATCATGTTTCCCACTTCAGATGGTTTAATATGTAGCTTACTGCCAAATTTATGACATAAATCTAGCAAGTGTGTAGGATCCAACTGGTGGCGTACAAAACTCACCCCTGGATCCACGTTGATTCTACCCACATTTTTCTTGCTTAATTTTTATCACCTATTTCATTCTGCTTTATTAAGCTATATTGAGTGTATTGGTGTAAGATGATTTCATTTCTTCTTGTCACAAGGTAAAGAATTTTTAACGTTAATAGATTATTTAATGAGTGAAAAAAGCAATTCTCTAGTAGTGCCCCATTTTGATAGGCATTCTCAGGAGACACCTGTAAATTTTTATTATCCTCACAAAAGCACAGATTGCAATTAAGAAGAGCCAGTATTGAATGGGATGCTGGTGATGCCAATGGAAAAAACTGAAGAGTTTTAGGGCACCAATACATGATCCCAGCAAACTGATATATTTTTCATTTATTTTTAATTTTTATTTCAAGCATCATCTCCCAAAATAAAGAGATCACTACTTTTTGAATCATAGTTGACTTTCACTTCAGACTTTTTCTTGGGAGAAAGGGATTAAATTTATTCAATATTTTGTATAAGGAACTATACTGCTCTATACTTCAAACATGTAACTGGGATGTCTGGATCTTCATTTGGGGGTAGAGCAAATAAGGCTATACAGTAGCATCAGAACAAACAATTCTCAGTAACACATGCTTCTGCATCACTTCCCCATGTCCTCCTTCTCCAGGAAGTTCAGGAATCTTACTTGGGGGTCAGGGTTCCTTGCTGGAAAAGGACAGTCCCACCTTGCTTATGTAACCTAAATGTAAAACTCTGCCCTTGAGTCTGGATGACTCCACAATACTACCAGAACTTGTTTGCCTTATAATTAATCACAGTGCTGTTGTTTCCATCACCTGGTCAAGAATTCTTCTGTGCCAACTGAAATCAGAAGTTTCTCAAAGATATCTTCGGTTCATTTTTGCTGACGCCTCTGGAACACTACTGAACATCACTGTCACCTGTCCTGTGCAAAGCAATGAATTTGATGCCTACGATCTGCTTGCTGCTTTCTTCACTCATGAAGAAAACTCTGGAGTCATAGGGGTTCTTTAAAGTAAAAGAAGATACCTCACACAAATATATCCAAAGCCACATACCTTCTGCACCTTTCCCACTCCCTCAAGAACTACATCAAAATTTAAAACTTCCACTCTTCAAAAGTCACTGTTAAGAGAATCAAAAGATGACCCCAGACTGGGGAAAAGTGTTTACAAATCCTGTGTTTATTATGAGAACTGGACCCAGAATAAACAAATAACTCTAAAAACAAAACTCAAAAGCAACCTAATTTTTACAAAAGTGGGCAAGAGATTTAAAGAGACACTTCACCAAAGATCATTCAAATGGCAAATCAGTACTTAAATAATGCTCAATGTCATTAGTCATTAGAGAAATGCAAATTAAAATCATTAAATACCAATTAAAATGGATTTTACAAGACTGGTGATAATGAGCATTTGTGAGGAGGTGGAGAAACTGTGGCCATCGTATACTACTGGTGGGCATGGAAAATGGTACAAATCACTATGGAAGGCTGTTTCACAGATTCTCAAAAAATTAAACATAGACTTACCTTATGACATACCCACTTAACTCCTAGAAATGTACTGAAAAAAGGAAACCATATATCCATGCAAATAGTTGCACACACGTTAATAGCACATTTGTTGGTATTTATAACAGATAAAACACATTAATCCATAGATTCATCTTACAATATGCAGGATGTTCCCATTTCCACAGTGGCTTTATGGGGAGTATTCAGCTATTCTGTCAAATTTCACTGCAGAGCATACATCTGGGGAATCTACCTTGATGTTTCCATTTTTCTTACTTCCCATGTCTAGTTTAACATCAACTCTTGTAAGTTCTACCAGCAAACCAGGGCAGGATCACAACCTACTAGTGGGCTGTGAAATCAATATGGTAGGACGTGAGTAGAATTTAAAAAATAAAACAGAACCAAAAAAAGATAATAAAATTATTTCAAAATGTCATCATTCCTGACCAGTGATAAAATCAAGCACCATTTCATGAATTTTTTTTTCAGTCACATACACACCACTCACAGACATTCACATCTCACAGGTTGAAAATTTACATCTAAGTGTAAATTGCAGTAAAAAAAAAATTGAAAACCATTGATCCAATTCTAACTCCTTCTTTCCATTTCTCTCCAACAAGCTTGAATCCACTGCTCACGCAGCAACTAGAAAAATCTTTTTAGTATGTCAATCATATCAATCCTTTTTCCCCCTTAAAATTTTACATTCCCTCTTTTTGGTGGGGCTAATGGTGGACTCTGGGAGGGCTCATGCCAAGGAGTACTTCCCAGAACTTCTGCTGCCAGTGTCCATGTCCCTGCAGTGAGACACAGCCACCCCTTGCCTCGGCAGGAGACGCTCCAACACTAGCAGGGTCTTGGTGCTCCAGCCAGGTGTCAGGCCTGAGCCTCTGAGGTGGGAGAGCCGACTTCAGGACATGGGTTCACCAGAGACCTCCCGGTCTCCCATAATATCAATCAGCGAGAGCTCTCCCAGAGATCTGAATCTCAACGCTAAGACCCAGCTCCACTCAATGACCAGCAAGCTCCACTGCCAGATACTCCATGCCAAACAACTAGCAAGACAGGAAAACAAACCCACCCATTAGCAGAGAGGCTGCCTAAAATCATAATAAGTTCACAGACACCCCAAAACACACCACTGGACACGGTCCTGCCCACCAGAAAGACAAGATCCGGCCTCACCCATCAGAACACAGGCACCTGTCCCCTACACCAGGAAGCCTACACAACCCACTGAAACAAGCTTACCCACTAGGAGCAGACACCAGAAACAATGGGAACTACGAACCCGCAGCCTGTGAAAAGGAGACCACAAACACAGCAAGTTAAGCAAAATGAGAAGAAAGAGAAACACACAGCAGATGAAGGAGCAAGGTAAAAACCCACCAGACCAAACGAATGAAGAGGAAATAGGCAGTCTACCTGAAAAAGAATTCAGAGTAACGATAGTAAAGGTGATCCAAAATCTTCAAAATAGAATGGAGAAAATACAGGAGACATTTAACAAGGACCTAGAAGAACTAAAGAGCAAACAAACAATGATGAACAACAAGATAAATGAAATTAAAAATATACTAGAAGGGATCAATAGCAGAATAACTGAGGCAGAAGAAAGGAGAAGTGACCTGGAAGATAAAATAGTGGAAATAACAACCACAGAGCAGAATAAAGAAAAAAGAATGAAAAGAATTGAGGACAGTCTCAGAGACCTCTGGGACAACATTAAACATACCAACATTCGAATTATGGGGTCCAAGAAGAAGAAGAGAAAAAGAAAGGGACTGAGAAAATATTTGAAGAGATTATAGTTGAAAACTTCCATAATATGGGAAATGAAATAGTCAATCAAGTCCAGGAAGCACAGAGAGTCCCATACAGGATAAACCCACGGAGAAACATGCCAAGACACATATTAATCAAACTATCAAAAACTAAATACAAAGAAAAAATATTAAAAGCAGCAAGGGAGAAGAAAAAATAACATATTAGGGGATCCCCATAAGGTTAACAGCTGATCTTTCAGCAGAAACTCTGCAAGCCAGAAGGGTGTGGCAGGACATATTTAAAGTGATGAGAGGGAAAAACCTACAACCAAGATTACTCTACCCAGCAAGTATCTCATTCAGATTCAACGGAGAAATTAAAACCTTTACAGGCAAACAAAAGCTAAGAGAATTCAGCACCACCAAACCAGCTTTACAACAAATGCTAAAGGAAATTCTCTAAGTGGGAAACACAAGAGAACAAAAGGACCTACAAAAACAAACCCAAAACAATTAAGAAAATGGTAATATGAACACACATATCGGTAATTACCTTTAAATGTAAATGGATTAAATGCTCCAACCAAAAGACAAAGACTGGCTGAATGGATACAAAAACAACACCCATCTATATGCTGCCTACAAGAAACCCACTTCAGACCTAGGGACATGTACAGACTGAAAGTGAGGGGATGGAAAAATATTCCATGCAAATGGAAATCAAAAGAAAGCTGGAGTAGCAATTCTCATATCAGACAGAATAGACTTTAAAATAAAGATTATTATAAGAGACAAAGAAGGACACTACATAATGATCAAGGGATCAATCCAAGAAGAAGATATAACAATTGTAAATATTTAGGCACCCAACATAGGAGCACCTCAATACCTAAGGCAACTGCTAACAGCTATAAAAGGGGAAATCGACAGTAACACAATAAGACTAGGGGACTTTAACACCCTACTTTCACCAAAGGATAGATCATCCAAAATGAAAATAAATAAGGAAACACAAGCTTTAAATGATACATTAAACAAGATGGACTTAATTGATATTTATAGGACATTCCATTCAAAACCAATAGAATACACTTTCTTCTCAAGGGCTCATGGAACATTCTCCAGGCTAGATCATATCTTGGGGCACAAATCAAGCCTTGGTAAATTTAAGAAAATTGAAATCGTATCAAGTATCTTTTCCGACCACAATGCTATAAGACTAGATATCACTTACAGAAAAAAAACTGTAAAAAATACAAACACATGGAGGCTAAACAATACACTACTAAATAACCAAGGGATCACTGAAGAAATCAAAGAGTAAATCAAAAAATACCTAGAAACAAATGACAATGAAAACACGACGACCCAAAACCTATGGGATGCAGCAAAATCAGTTCTAAGAGGGAAGTTTATAGCAATACAATCCTACCTCAAGAAACAAGAAACATCTCGTATAAACAACCTAACCTTACACATAAAGCAATTAGAGAAAGAAGAAGAAAAAAACACAAAGCTAGTAGAAGGAAAGAAATCATAAAGATCAGATCAGAAATAAATGAAATAGAAATGAAGGAAACAGTACCAAAGATCAATAAAACTAAAAGCTGGTTCTTTGAGAAGATAAACAAAATTGATAAACCATTAGCCAGACTCAACAAGAAAAAAAGGGAGAGGACTCAAATCAACAGAATTTGAAATGAAATGCAGAAATACAATGGATCATGAGAAATTACTACAAGCAGCTATATGTCAGTAAAATGGACAACCTGGAAGAAATGGACAAATTCTTAGAAAAGCACAACCTTCTGAGACTGAACCAGGAAGAAACAGAAAATATAAACAGACCAATCACAAGCACTGAAATTGAAACTGTGATTAAAAATCTTCCAAGAAACAAAAGCCCAGGACCAGATGGCTTCACAGGCGAATTCTATCAAACATTTAGAGAAGAGCTAACACCTATCCTTCTCAAACTCTTCCAAAATATTGCAGAGGGAGGAACACTCCCAAACTCATTCTACGAGGCCACCATCACCCTGATACCAAAACCAGAGAAAGATGTCACAAAAAAGAAAACTACAGGCCAATATCACTGATGAACATAGATGCAAAAATCCTCAACAAAATACTAGCAAACAGAATCCAACAGCACATGAAAAGCATCATACACCATGATCAAGTGGGGTTTATCCCAGGAATGCAAGGAGTTTTCAATATACACAAATCAATCAATGTGATAAACCATATTAAAAAATTGAAGAAGAAAAGCCACATGATCATCTCAATAGATGCAGAAAAAGCTTTCGAAAAATTTCAACACCCATTTATGATAAAAACTCTCCAGAAAGTGGGCATAGAGGGAACTTACCTCAACATGATAAAGGCCGTATATGACAAACCCACAGCCAACATTGTTCTCAATGGTGAAAAACGGAAACCATTTCCACTAAGATCAGGAACAAGACAAGGTTGCCCACTCTCACCACTATTATTCCACATAGTTGTGGAAGTTTTAGCCACAGCAATCAGAGAAGAAAAAGAAATAAAAGGAATCCAAATTGGAAGAGAAGAAGTAAAGCTGTCACTGTTTGTAGATGACATGATACTGTACATACAGAATTCTAAAGAGGCTACCAGAAAACTACTAGAGCTAATCAATGAATTTGGTAAAGTAGCAGGGTACAAAATTAATGCATAGAAATCTCTTGCATTCCTATACACTAATGATAAACAATCTGAGAGAGACATTAAGGAAACACTCCCATTTACCACTGCAACAAAAAAAATAAAATACCTAGGAATAAACCTACCTAAGGAGACAAAAGACCTGTACGCAGAAAACTATAAGACACTGATGAAAGAAACTAAAGATGGTACAAATAGATGGAGAGATACACCATGTTCCTGGATTGGAAGAATCAACATTGTGAAAATGACTATACTAACCAAAGCAATCTACAGATCCAATACAATCCCTATCAAACTACCAATGGAATTTTTCACAGAACTAAAACAAAAAGCTTCACAATTTGTATGGAAACACAAAAGACCCCGAATAGCCAAAACAATCTTGAGAAAGAAAAATGGAGCTGGAGGAATCAGGCTCCTGGACTTCAAACTACACTACAAAGTTACAGTAATCAAGACAGTATGGTACTGGCACAAAAACAGAAATATAGATCAATGGTACAGGATAGAAAGCCCAGAGATAAACCCACGCACATATGGTCACCTTATCCTTGCTAAAGGAGGCAAGAATATACAATGGAGAAAAGACAGCCTCTTCAATAAGTGGTGCTGGGAAAACTGGACAGCTACATGTAAAAGAATGAAATTAGAACACTCCCTAACACCATACACAAAAATAAACTCAAAATGGATTAAAGACCTAAATGGAAGGCCAGACACTCTAAAACTCTTAGAGGAAAACATAGGCAGATCACTCTATGATATAAATCACAGCAAGATCCTTTTTGACCCACCTCCTAGAGAAATGGAAATAAAAACAAAAATAAACACATGGGACCTAATGAAACTTAAAAGCTTTTGCACAGCAAAGGAACCATAAAGAAGATGAAAAGACAACTCTCAGAATGGGAGAAAATATTTGCAAAACGAAGCAACTGACAAAGGATTAATCTCCAAAATATACAAGCATCTCATGCAGCTCAATATCAAAAAAACAAACAACCCAATTCAAAAATGGGCAGAAGATCTAAAGAGACATTTCTCCAAAGAAGATATACAGATTGCCAACAAACATATGAAAAGATGACAATACCATTGATCATCAGAGAAATGCAAATTAAAACTACAATGAGGTATCACCTCACACCTGTCAGAATGGCCATCATCAAAAAGTCTACAAACAATAAATGCTGGAGAGGGTGTGGAGAAAAGCGAACCCTCTTGCATTGTTGGTGGGAATGTAAACTGAATCAGCCACTATGGAGAACAGTATGGAGGTTCCTTAAAAAACTAAAAATAGAACTACCATATGACTCAGCAATCCCACTACTGGGCATAGACCCTGAGAAAACCATAATTCAAAAAGAGACATGTACCAAAATGTTCATTGCAGCTCTATTTACAAAAGCCAGGACATGGAAGCAACCTAAGTGTCCATCGACAGATGAATGGATAAAGAAGATGTGGCACATATATACAATGGAATATTACTTAGCCATAAAAAGAAACGAAATTGAGTTATTTGTACTGAGGTGGATGGACCTAGAGTCAGTCATACAGAGTGAAGTAAGTCAGATAGAGAAAAACAAATACCATATGCTAAGACATATATATGGAATCTAAAAAAAAAAAAAAGGTTCTGATGAACCTAGGGGCAGGACAGGAATAAAGACACAGACATAGAGAATGCACTTGAGGACACGTCAAGGGGGCGGGGTAAGCTGCGACGAAGTGAGAGAGTGGCATGGACATATATACACTACAAAATGTAAAATAGATAGCTAGTGGGCAGCAGCTGCATAGCACAGGGAGATCAGCTCGGTGCTCTGTGACCACCTAGACGGGTGGGATAGGCAGGGTGGGAGGGAGCCACAAGAGGGAGGAGATATGGGGATATATGTATATGTATAGCTGATTCACTTTGTTATACAGCAGAAACTAACACACCATTATAACCCAATTATACTCCAATAAAGGTGTTAAAAAATTTTTTTTTACATTCCCTTTCATTGTTTTTGGAACAAAATGAGAACACCTTCCCATGCCCACGTTACCTGGACTTGAGTGTGGAACATGAACTGACCCCAGCTTGTCCCAGCAACAACCTCCCTCAGTGCCCCACTCCCTCGCTTCAATCCTTGTGATTTTCCGTCAGTATCTCAAATACACCTCAGCCCCCTTGAGGCTTATTTTTGCCTCTGCCTTGAATACTTTTCCCAGCCTCTTAAAATCCTTGGATCCTTCTCATTCCTTTTTTTTTTTTTAATTGATTTGTTTTATTTATTTATTTTTGGCTGCATTGGATCTTTGTTCCGGTGCACGGGCTTCTCATCGCGGTGGCTTCTCTTGTTGCAGAGCACGGGCTGTAGGCACGCGGGCTTCAGGAGTTGTGGCTCGTGGGCTCCAGAGCGCAGGCTCAGCAGTTGTGGCGCATGTGCCCAGCTGCTCTGTGTCATGTGGGATCCTCCTGGACCAGGGCTCGAACCCGTGTCCCCTGCACTGGCAGGCAGATTCTCAAACACTGCACCACCAGGGAGCCCGATCCCTCTCATTCTTCATGAATAGTGTAAATAGGCCAATCTTCAACTGGTCTTCTTTGAATACACACTGACTCCTGTATATCCCTACTCGAATACTACAGACTTATTTAAAACTTAACATGTCAATATTGAGCTCATCATTGTTTATCCCTGATCCTCTCCTCACATCACTATCATCAAGGCTGTGTATCTTTCCTATGTCCTACCCCTGTGAATATTGCCACTTTTTAAGTATAGATATTTCTCCAGTGTAGATACATCCTGAGTATTCCCACTCTCACATCCATTCTATCTCCAAGTGTCAATTCTACTTCTCCTGACACTAGCCAGGTAGATGTTGTCAACCAAAGAGCTTAGTATGTCAGCTTTTCATACATGACAGAAACAGAGACAGAGAGACAGGGAGACAGAGAGAGAGACAGAGAATGTTTGAAGCACACAATTTCTCAGGATTTTCCAACTTCATTGGTATTATTATTATACTATGACCTAATATGCAAATATCCATGCTATCTCTAGGACTGTACAATGCCCTACTGCGTGATCCATGGCTTGGGTAGCGGGTTTAGAGACTAGGTCATGCCTGCTTTAGGGCAGAGGCCTCTAAGCCCAACAGCAAAAGGAGCAATCTGGCAAGTTCCAGCTCCACGCTAGCTCCAACCTGCATTAGAGCCTCCTACAACTAGGCGGCAATGATGGGCTTTTCCTTTTTTAAAACCATTAATACATGATTTGTACTAGTCTTTATCTTGCTTTTATCTTTAACTTTTTCAATATTCTTTTAAGGTAAATGTTTGGCAGCTCTGTTTAAACTATCAGCCAATTTAAATATTTTGTTAAATTTATTTGTAACATTCCTTGAAAAAATTACAAATTTTTCTTAGAAGTTCTCTAAGAAAGCAAATTTGCCCCGTTCATGTACTTAATACTTTACCTATGAAACACTGAATATTCCTGAGTCTTCAAACATGTAGTGTCTCTTTGATAACTCAACATATCTTGAGGTAAATTAATAATCATTTGTACAACTTCTGTACAGACGGTAAGCCTGCCCACTTCTATTAAAATTTTAAATGACAATCCAATTAATGATACAATATTAATTCCTGCTGCACACATATCATTTGGCACTCCTATGCTAATTGATATCAAAGGAAAAACATTGAGATGTCTTACAGATGAAGAACCTCATCTCCATCTTAAAGAAAGCAATACAGAGTCCAATGCTGAGTTCGTTGCAAACTAATTTTTAATAGTTTCCTTTATTCATTCAGGAACTTTCTTCAGTTATAAGCACTTTTTAAATTAAATTTTTATTATTTGTATTTAAGTTATTTTTATTATATGTTAAATTTAATGACATTTAATTTTTGTTATGTTATTTTTTTAAATTGCCATCTATAGAAAGTATTCTTTAGCATGCATTCAAGTTTGTAATACGAAGTTTCTTCCTTAAATAGTTGTATTACTTTTTTTAAGACTTTTTTTTGATGTGGACCATTTTTAAAGTCTTTATTGCATTTGTTACAATACCACTTCTGTTTTTGAGTTTTTTTGTTTTTGTTTTTTTTTGGCCGCAAGGCATGTGGGATATTAGTTCCCCGACTAGGGATTGAACCCGCACGCCCCGCATTAGAAGGTGAAGTCTTAACCCCTGGACTGTCAGGGAGGTCCCAGTTGTATTATTTTTTAAACGCAATTAACTTTAAGACACTTAATGATTGGCCTGGCAGAATTTTCAAATTTGATACTCACATGACTAAAGTTTAACTAATATTGTATTATCTTATTTAATCCTTGTCTCCCAAGGTGTATATTTTTATCCCATTTTACAAATGAGGAAGCTGAGGGTCAGAAGGCATACTTAAATTATTCAAGGTCATATTTATAACTTAAAACGCGATCAGGGGCTTCCCTGGTGGCGCAGTGGTTGAGAGTCTGCCTGCCAATGCAGGGGACGCAGGTTCGAGCCCTGGTCTGGGAAGATCCCACATGCCGCGGAGCAACTAGGCCCGTGAGCCACAACTACTGAGCCTGCGCGTCTGGAGCCTGTGCTCTGCAACAAGAGAGGCCGTGAGAGTGAGAGGCCCGTGCACCGCGATGAAGAGTGGCCCCCGCTTGCCGCAACTAGAGAAAGCCCTCTCACAGAAACTAAGACCCAACACAGCCAAAAATAAATAAATAAATAAATAAATAAAACGCGATCAAAGTCGAAGAGAACTCTGATGAAGGTAAATACAACATTTTTTTGGCCATCACTATGAATTAAAGGTGGCAAAGATAAAGAACCTAACTTTGAGGAGCTTGCAGTTTTGTTACTGACAACCATGTGAGCCCACCCTTGGGATATAATGTGCTCAGTGCCTTAGCAGAAAGGACTGTAAAGGGAGCAACAAGAAGGAGGTAGAATATAGTCATATTGACCCTCCTGGGAGGTGAAAACTGAAAACAGTGAAGTCTGATTCAAACAGCCATATTTTAAAAAACAATATAAATTAAAAAGTAAAAATTAAAAAAACCCTAGAATTTTCCCACCTACTAACTTCAGAATGCTTCACATTAAATCCATTTAGATATGTAAATATCTAGAAGACATAATGATATCCATCCAACCTGAGTGGGATCAGAAATTTAGCCCACTTGGAAAGCAGGCAATGTTCTCCCTTCTCTAGGTTATTTCTAACCCATCCACATTTCAAAGCAGAGAATCCCCACATGCTTCCTGCTTGAGTTTCTGAACCCTGGACCTCAACTAAACACAACTCACAAAGTGCAAATTGGAGAGAAGCTATAGACAGAACAACGTGAACTATGCAGCCACTTATAACATTTGAAATCCTATTCAGAGCTGAGCCAATGCAATTTATTTCTGTCATTTAACATTATCTTGTAATATTAAATAAGCTAACAAAAGAGAGACCATCCTTGAAAAAGTGACTCTTATACTGTTTTTCCAACTATTTGCAGACTATATCAAAATTGGCAGTGGTCTATTTTTAGAGATTTATATGACATTTATTATTAGTCTGGCTACCAAGTGTAGCACAGACTCAGTACAGAGAATGCCAAACCAAAAGCTGCATTTTGGCCAGCACCTATAGGTTAGGGGTGTGTGTATTATGCTTAAAAATTTATATATATGGCACTGACATATCTAACAGAAAATGGAATATGCTTGGATTAGGCCATCATGACTGAGCCAGGTTGTTTGGTGGAGCTTCAAAGGCGATGCTAAATCAAGGCCTGGTTGAATCTCACTCCCTAACATGCTACATGATAAAACTCAGGCAGCCAGATTCCTGGAGGCTGTAAGAATGTGAAACATAATAGCTACTATCACTGGTATCAATTTCCTGCAAGTTTTTTTAGAGGAAAATTGGGCCCTGAAAATCAATAGCATGTTACTCACAAAGCTGTAGCGTCCTCTAGGAAAGGAGCTGTAAAGAATCAGCCTGTTAATCGAGGATGAAATGGACATTGCCATTATTATTCTGGAAGATTGTTCAAGGGTCAGACATAAAGTCCTTTCCTTGAAGTCAAATAAAACCAGACTAATTTAGAAAACAAAACTCATAATGCTGAGCTGTCACACAGAGTTGACAGGCTGTTTCCTAGTGCCACACTAGAGCATGATGTGAATTCCCAGGCTTTGGGCTCCGCCAGATGTACATTTCAAACCATTTAGTGATTCTAACACAACTCTGAAAAAGTTGCTTAAAGTTTCTATGCTTTGCTTCCTCTGTTTCTCAACTAAAATAATTTTATTTAAATGATATTTATTTCTTCAACAACTCTTTATTGAGGCTCTTCCATTTGCCTGGCCCTCTACAAGCAGGGCATGCAGGATGACTGCAATAGCCTTGTTATCATAATTCATACCTAGGATTATTATAAAGATTAAATCAAATGATGCGTGAGGCAATAAGTAGGCACTCAAAAAACATTAATTTCCTTCCTTCCCTTTCTTGAAAAGGGCACTTACTACCAGACTGTAATTCTGTTTTACAATAGAATAGGTGGAGAAAAGTGAAGTTGTATCAGATGAAATTATTTAAAGGATATCACAGTATTCCCTGGACCCACAAGAATATCATGGCGGCTATACATTTACTTAATAGTTATTGAGCACCTACCGTACGCTAGACCTTGTACTAAACATTAGAATATAAAGAATAAACAAAGCCTATAAACTCAAGGGGATCAAGCTTTACAGACTCAAGGTATCATTATCATGAGAGCAATGCATATGAGTTAAACCACAACTCATATAAAATAGTTGTGTATTTATATAAAACATATAAAATAGTTGTTTACTTATATGTTATTAATTATATAATTTTATAATTATTTAATATATTTTGCAGTATATAATATATAAATGTATTTAAATTATAATATAACAGAAGCAGATCAGCAATCTACTCAAAATTGATTCAGGAAAAAAGTTCTTTGTACTTATTGTAATCCAACGTTTTGGTGATTGGAATATTTCTTTTAAATAAAGAAGCAAACAAACAAATTAAAAAAACAAAAATATAAAATATAAATATTTTTTGCAGTTAATAATATATAAACAATACATATTATTTAATATTATACATTGTTATTAACATAATTATTTATTCAATACCTGCTTTTATTTAAAAAACACTACAGAAGATGTCGAAAAGCATCTTCCTCCTTACATCAGTTCTATTCCCTAGAAACAGAATTCTATTGTTTATACTTTAAACTCTGTCAGAAGCTATTTCTATGACTCTCCTATTCCAATGTGGATTCATCGGTTTCCTCTATTAACCACTGATCACTTTGTCCTGAACTGAAGATTTGGCTCACTCATGACATCACACTCCTCCACATCTTCTCCTTTAAATGTCACTATTTGTACGATTATTTATACAGTTATTACAACTGTAACTTTAAAAATTTTATTTAAATCTGAGTTCCTTGTTCAATCAACGTTCAGTGGTATCTCTTGCTTCCTATTTTTTAGCAGCCTTGCTCTTTCCTGCACCTTTCCTGCCGGTTGCCACTTCCACACCCCATCCTTGGCGAGCTCTTCTTTCACAAAGTCAATGATAATACATGAATTTGTTTTGCAAGTCTAAGCAGGTCTTACATGATTTGTCCACTTTAAGGTTGAAAATAAATAAACAAGATCTGAATTACATGACTATATAAATATTGGTCACTACTGGCCAAAGAATAGACAAGGATTATATTTCTTTTTCGTATGTTCTAATGTCAGGAACCCTGGACTATGCAAGGAAAATTGAACAGCATTCATGTGTAAGACACTCTCTGAACTGTTTAAAATTTTGCCACATTTTAGTTTGCTTTATATTTGGAACATAATTTACTTGTTTAGTTTTTTTCCCAGGTGTTTTTAATTGCTATTTTTCCCCTACTATTTGCCTTTACAATGCCTCAAATTGTTTTTCTATCTTGCAATTATGTCATCATTTCCAATGGTTCTCAAAGTGTGGTCTGCAAAACCCCAGGGTTCCCCAAGACTCTTTCGTGGGCTGAAAGGTCAAAACTATTTTTATAATGGCACTAAGACATTATATGCCTTTTTCACTGTGTACAAAAGCAATGGTGGGTAAAACTGCTGACAACAAACTGTACTAGGAATCAGTGTACTCTTCATCACTGCACAGTGGCAGTGCAAAACAAAAAGGAAAAAACAGTTACATTTAAACGTGTCCTTGCTGAAGCAGTTAAAATTGTTAATTTCATTAAAACCTCAACCCTTGAGTGCATGTCTTTGTAATATTCTGTGTGACAAGATGGGAGTGCTCATCAAGCCCTGCTATTGCACATTGAAGTATAATGTAAATCCCAAGAAAAAGCACTTTTATGATTGAGTTGTGAGCTTAACTCTCCACTTTTTTCATAGAAACCATTTTGACATAATGACAAACCATGGTTATTCTGACTTTAGTACTTAGAGACATTTTCAAGAAACTGAAGTAAGTCAGTCTGCCAATTTGACAAGAATTCTAGCTTCTGAATGAAAAAATATCATCTTGGAAAATTTGTAGAGGCCACCATTAGCTTAACAGCATAATTTGGTGACAGATATTTTCCAAATTACCAAGGCATGTTCTTCCAAAATCATGCAAGGATAAAAGATTCATTCAAAGTGCAACCTGGACAAAAGTATTTTTAAACAGCTTTACTGAGGTATAATTGACATACAACAAGCTATACACATTTAAAGTCCATTATTCATATATGTATGTACACATCCATGAAACTATCACCATAATTAAGATAATGAACATATCTGTCACATCCAAAATTTCCTCACAGCCTTTATAATATGTACAGACGGTCCCCAAGTTAATGAGGATTTAACTCACGATTTTTCAGCTTTACGATGATGTGAAAAAGATATGCATTCAGTAGAAACTATACTTCAAATTTTGGATTTTGGTCTTTTCCCATGCTTGCGATATTGAAACTGAGTACCCCTAAAACTGAGTTCCTCTGCTGAGTTTATGATTAACTCTCAACCCAAAACTTTACTCCCTTTTTTTTCCTGAACCTGTTCCCCTCAAGATTGAGTAGTATCAAAGAAAAGGGGGCATTGAAACCATATACAAGCCCCTGTGTCCCTATCCTTGGGAGTAAAAGGCTTTTACTTTAGTCTCCCGGGCCTCTCTTGAGTCTCAAAAGGCTGACTCAAGAGTTAATGATTAAGAAATGTGAAGATGTAGAAACAAAGAATAGCTGTTGCACTGCGAAACTGGTAACAATTTCAACTATAAATCCACCACACAGCAGAATCACTGAATTCACAGTTCCCTGAAAGCTATAGATAAAGGCCTGACACACATTCCTAAGTTGTTTTTACAGGAAGCAGACTGAAAACTGCTGACTGCAAGAACATAGACCCTAGACTGGTTGAAACCAGAAGGCTGATGATGCTTGAAACTTCACCTTGATGCCAACCAATCCGAGAACTGAGCATGAGCTGATCATGCCCCATGTGGCCCCTTCCCTCACACTGCCTTTAAAACCCCTTCCCTGAAAGCCACCAGGGAGTTTGGGTCTTTTGAGCATGAGCTGCCTGTTATCCTTGCTTGGCGCCCTGCAATAAACGCTGTACTTTCCTCTACCACAACCTGGTGTCAGTAGATTGGATTTACTGTGTGTGGACGAGCAGACCCAAGTTTGGTTCAGTAGCAATATGTGGTATGATACTCCCAATGAACCACTTGATCACAAGAGTAAACGACCTATACACTTTCAACCATTCTGTATCCAGGCAACAATTTGTTTTTCTCTTTCGATATAGTATTCAATAAATTACATGAGATATTCTATACTTTATTATAAAATAGGCTTTGTGTTAAATGATTTTGTCTCACTGTAGGTTAATGTAAATGTTCTGAGCATGTTGAAGGCAGCCTAGCCTAAGCTATGATGTTCTGTAGGTTAGGTGTATTAAATGCATTTCAACTTATAACATTTTCAACTTATGATGGGTTTATCAGGATGTAACCCCATCGTAAATGAAGGAAGATCAGTATATCCTTCTACTTCTGTCCCCAAAAACCACCCCCTAATTCTATCCCCAGGCCCAGCCAATCACAGAACTACTTTCTGTCACTACAAATTAGTTTACATTTTTAAAATGTTCCTTGAATGGAATAATATAGGTACTATATTTCTTTTCTGCTGGCTTCTTTCACCCAGCATTTGTGAGTCATGCAACTTCTGTATATCAATAGTTTATTCATTTTTATTGTTGAATAGTGTCCATTACATGGACTTACCATAATTTGTTTATTCATTCATCTGTTAATGAACATTAAGTTCTTTCCAGTTTTTTACTGTAACTAATAAGACTGCTGTGAACATTCACATACACATCTTTGTATGACCAAATGCTTTAATTTCTCTTGGGGAAATACCTAGAAGTGGAATGGCTGGATCATAGGGTAAGTGTATGTTTAACGTTTTAAGAACTGCCAAACTGCTGTCCAAAGTTGTCACAAAATTTTACAATTCTACCAAGAGTGAGAGTATTAGAGTTCCAGTTCCTATCCTTTGCAATACTCAGCATAGTCAATCCTTTTAACCATAGCTTTTCAAATAGGTGATGAATATTAATGTTGAGTATCTTTTCATGTGCTTATTTGCCAGCTCTATAACTCCTTTGGTGAACTGTCTGTCCAAATCTTTCACCCATCTTTTCATTGAGTTGTGTTTTTCATTGTCGCTTTTGTTTTGCTTTTTATTGAGTTGTGAGCATTCTTTATATATTTTGATATAAGTCCTTTATTAGTTATGATTTGAATTTATTTTCTATCAGCCTTAGGCTTGTCTCCATTCTCTTAACGCTGTCTCTGGACAGTGTTTTGATGAAGTCCAACTGAAGTTTTTATTTTATATATTGTGTTTTTGTTTTATACCTAAAAAATCTTTGTCTAACCCATGAAAACATGGGTTTTCTCCTGTATTGTACAAGAAATGTAGAATACAGGAGAAAAATGTTTTCTCCTGTATTCTACAAGATTTATAGTTTTAGGTTTTATATTAGGTATATGAAATGTTTTCAGTTAATTTTTGTATATGGTGCAAGGTATGGACCAGAATTCATAACTTTTTTTTTTTGCATTTGGATAGCCAATTGTCCCAGCAACATGTATTGAAAAGACCATATTCTCTCCACTGAACTGTTCTGTTTCTTTGTTGAAAACCAGTTGTCCATTATGTGCAGACCTATTTCCGGACCCTGTATTCTGTTCCATTAATGTACTTATCTATCTTTACATCAATACATTTTCTTGATTATTGGAGCTTTGTAATAAGTATTGAAATCACTTATTAGTAGTATTAGTTCTCAAACTTTGTTCTTCCTAATCAAACCTATTTTGACTATTCTAGGTCATTTGAATTTCAATATGAATTTTAGAATTTGTAGTCAATTTCTAACAAAAAATTGATAGGATTTTAATTGGCATTACATGGACTCTACAGATCAATTTGGATAGAATTACCATCTTAACCATCTTGAGTCTTCTGATCAATGAATTTGAAACATCTTTCCACTTACTTAGGAGTTCTTTTTCTCTCACTGTGTATTATAGCTTTCTGTATATAGTTGTTGACCAAATTTTGTCATATTTATCCCTACCTCATAATTTTTGATGCTATTGTAAATGGTATTCATCCTTTACTTTCAATTTCTAATTGTTCCTTACTAGTATATGGAAGTACAATTAATCTTATATTTTACATATTACAAATTGCTAAACTCACTAATTAGTTCTAGTAGGTATCTTGTAGATACAGATATTCTATATACATATTAAAATGTCATCTGAGAATACGATAAGCTTTGATATGTTATTTTTTGTTTTTATTAAGTTTTCCATATTTTTAATTCCCTTTATGATTTACTCTTTTATATATGGTTATTGCTGTGTGTTATATATGTTGCAAATATTTCAATGTTTCTAGAGATCTTTCTGATATTGACTTCTAATTTAGTTTCATTTTGTGTTTAAAGGATGTATTTTTTAAGTCTTGAAACTTTTCACATTTATTGAGCCTTGTTTTATGGACCAGAAGATGGTTTATCTTAATGTTTCTTATGCACTGGGGAAAAAAATGTATAGTTTGCTGTTGTCTGAAGTGTTATATAAATATCAAATACACCAAGTTGTTAGTGTTTAAGTTTTTATGTCCTTACAGATTTCTACTTGTTCAATTTATTTTTGAGAGGGTGGTATTAAAATTGACTATAATTTTGGATTTCTTTATTTTCCTTCTAGATTTATAAGCTTTTTCCTCATGTATTTTAGAGCTCTGTTATTAGGTGGTAAATATTTAGGATTGCTATATCATCTTAATCAGTAGGCTTCTTATCATTATGAAATACACTTTTTTTGAAATACACTTCTTTAGCAGTATTTATATTTTTTCTCTGAAATCTAGTTTGTCTAATAATAATACTGCCCTTTCAGCTTTCTTTTGGTTAGTGCTAGCATTGGACATCTCTTTTTTTTTTTGTTACTTTTAATCTATTTGGATCTTTATATTTAAGAGTATTTTCTGTAGTCATTATATAGTTTGGTCTTGCTTTTATATTCATTCTGACAAATGCTTCCTGACAATTGAGGTACATAGAATGTTTACATTTAATGTAATTATTGATATGGTTATTTAAGTCTGTCATCTTCCCATATGTTTATTTATGTTCTATTTATTCTTCGAGTTAGTTTTCTTCTTTTTCTCCCAGTTCTGTATTGCTGGAGAATTCTTACTGTAAACACAGTCTCAAAAGGAAATAAAATTTTTTGACATAATTATGGTTCTAGCGATTATTAGCAGAGGTTGCTAGTACCATCCTTGTGAAGACATTTAATCACCCCATGTCATTATGAAGGGTGCCAGTTATTTCATTCTAAATTTTTTGCAATCCTTATTAAATTAGCAGAGTACAGATATCGATCTGAAAAAATCCGAAATGAACTCATTTCTAATTTCCAAAAAAAATCTAAAGGGCATGCTTTTAATAACTCCTGCTGCAAACAAGTATTACATAACAGGTTTCTTGTTGATATAAAAATATAAATATCCCGAGAAATGTTGGATGAACCAAGATCCAACAGAGCATGACTTTTACAGAACTTACTTATTTTTAAGAATCACCACAAAATGCAAACCTATTTCAAAGCAAGTTAGAGGAAGCTGAAAGAAATACTGCCATTATGAGCTCTGAAAATGGAGATACTTGGATGACTTCTGTCTTCATAGCTTATGAGTTCTTAAAATAGGAAAGCCTGTTCTGTAGATTTCACCGAGGCAAATTTGGCATAGATACTGGCCCGCCTGGAAAAACTCCATTGTGCTAATGTATAAAGCAGAGTTAAGGGCCTGTCTCCTTGGCATAGTATGGCCACATAGAAAAGGATGCATATGGCTCTAGTTTAAATAGTTTTTTCCTCAAAGAATTTCCTTGCTGCTTTGAGTACTAGAATTTTTCTCCTTAACTTTGCAAATATTTATACAGCATATGCCTGATAACTCTTTTTTTTTTTTTAAGGTATAGGCCCTAGAAAGTTAAGAAGGCAAAATGCAATATGCTTAGAAAAATAATTAATAAAAATGCTAGTGTTTTCTTCATTGCTGGTATCCTACAGCCCAGTCCAGGTTCTTACAAAAAGTAAGATCTCAGTAAGCATTTTTGAATCAATAAATGTCAAAACATGCCACCTCTCCTTCAGAAGAGAAAAGTCTTCTGTGGTATTTTCTCTTATGGACTTTTTCTGACTGCAAGGTTACTATTCATTGTAGGAAACACTGCACCTCAGGGTATAAATTATGGCCATTATCTGGGCTGGGGATAGGAAACTCCCCTCGCCCAACAAGAACTTGCAATGATGTTGTGGAAACAGGACATAAAAAGATGAGTTACAGTAAAATGTAATAGTAAAATCAATAAGAGCTACAGAAACTGAAAAGAGTGAGAACAGAGAAGGTGGGAGATGAGTAGGATGTTGATATTTGGGTGAGAGTGAGAAGGGAATAAAATATACTAATTGGGAATGTATGCCTGGAGGCAAATTCCGTGAACAAATCAATAGTTTTTTGTTTGTTTGTTTTGGTTTTGTTTTGCTTTTTGTGTGTGTGTGTTTTTTGTTTTTTGGTTTTTTTGCTAGGGCTGGTGTATTCCTGTAGTGAGAGTGAAATCTGAAGAGGTATCCAGGAGTCAAATTATGGAAGACGATGAATGCCAGTCTATGACAATTGAACCCTGCGTTTCCGAAGCAAAGTTAGTGTGTGAAAATGGTGTTAACAGAAAATCAAACCTGCAGAATTTGATAAAAAGAATTGGAAGACCTAGAAGGTAGAGTAGAGGGATAATTAGCAGGCTTCAGAAATGGCTTCAGATATGATGTGGTCAGAACCTGGTAGTGATGACGGGAATCAGATAAAAGATATGGATAAAAGAGCCATTAAAATGGAAGCCTGGTTCTGGGGAAAGAGGGTATTTGAAATAATTATTCCAACTATTCAAGGCTGAGTTCTTATAAGCATGAGGGCACATTTCATGGGAATGAGAACATGGGCATTTTGGAAAATGATGATAAATTCAGTCTTAGATATGTTGAGTTTTGAGGTGAAAGGTAAAATAAGACATTTATAGCAAATTTTTGAATATCCAAGTTAGAAATTTAAATATGGCAATGATAAACATTCAACTGCATAGAACTAGGAAATAAATTCACAAAAGTAGGATAGATAGAGAGGAAAAAGAAATGTGAGATAAGTGCAGAACCACATTTAAGTGGGTGGGGGGGTGTAGAAGAGACCATGAGGAATAAGTCAGATGATTGAAAAATTAGACACTTCAGTATAATGTAAAGCAAATAATGACACCCAAATTTTTCCACTGTATTTACAGTTACAGAATGCCAAAGGAAAATCAAACTTGATGTAAGCCATTAAATTAGTGATTAGTAGGACATCAATAAATAAATACCAGAGAAAGTTGCAAAATGTTAGCTTGCAAACTAGGGCCTAATTAAATGCATAAATAATTCAAAACAACTGAAAATAAAATTCTTTGAATATGGATTATTGCTAATGCAAATATTATACCTGGCTTTATTTTATTAATTTTCTATTTTTTAATCCACTGATATCCATAATTTATATTAAAATTCATTTTGTGTTGTAGAGTTCTATGCGTTCTTTAAAATGTGTAATGTCATAGATCTATTACTATTACAGAATCATACAGATTAGTATTTTGTACACCTAAAAATCCATTTCTTGTTCTTCACCTATTCACCTCTCCCCTTCTGCCCTCCTTTTGACAACCACTGTTCATTTTACTGTCTCTATTGTTTTGTCTTTTTCAGAATGTCAAACAGTTGGAATCATACATTATATAGCCTTTTCAGATCAACTTCTTTAACTTGCCAATATGAATTTAAAGTCCTTTCATTTCTTTTTGTGGCTTGATAGCTCATTTATTCTTATCACTGAATAATATTTCATCGTATGGATGTACCACAGTTGGTTTATCCATTTACCTATTGAAGTATACCTTTTTTACCTCTTAAGTTTTGGCAACTATGAATAAAGTTGCTGTAAACATTTATGTGCAGGTTTTTATGTAGACATAAGTTTTCAACTCAGTTGGGTACATACTGAGGAGTTTGAGTGTTTGGATCATATGGTAACATTATATTTAGATTCATAAGAAATTACCAAAATGTCTTTCAAAATGGTTATACTTTTGCATTCTGACCAGCAATAAATGACAGTTCCTGTTGCTCTGCACTCTTGCCAAAATCTGGTGTTACTATTTTTCTAATCTTGGTCTAAATAGGTGTGTAGTAGTATCTCATTGTTTTAATTTTGAATTTCCTAATGATTTATGATGTTGCACATCTTTTGTTGGCAGGCAGATTCTCAACCACTGCGCCACCAGGGAAGCCCGCACATCTTTTCATATGCTTATTTGTCATCTGTATATCTTGTTGGTTAAGGGTCTTTTCATATATTTTCTCCATTTTTTATTCAGTTGTTTGCTTTCTTACTGTTAAATTTTACGATTTCTTTGTATGTTTTGGATAAAAGTCTTTATCAGATACGTGTTTTGCAAATATTTTCTACCAGGCTTTGGCTTATATTTCCTTTGTCTTAGTGTCTTTCACAGAGCAAAAGTTTTTAATTTCAAAAAGACCAACCTATTTCATGGAGTACATTTTTGGTGTTCCATTTAATAAGTCATTGCCAAACCCAACATCAGACATTCTCTTAGCTTATCTTCTAAAAATTTTATACTTTTGCATTTCATATTTAGGCCAATGATTTATTTTGAGTTAATGTTTGTGAAAGGCATAGGTCTATGTCTAGATTCATTTTTTAAAATTGTATATGGATGTCCAGTTGTTCCAGCACCATTTGTTGAAAAGACTATTCTTTCTCCATTGAATTGCCTTTGCCCTGTGTCAAAGATCAATTGACTGTATTTGTGTGGGTCTATTTCTGGGCTGTCTGTTGTGATCAATTGATCTAGTTTTCTATTCTTTAACCAATACCACACATCTTGATTATGACAGCTTTATATTGTCTTGAAGTTGGTTAGTGTCAATTCTCTGACTTTGTTTTTCTTCTCCTGTACTATGTTGGTTATTCTAGGTATTTTGATTTTTCATTTAAACTTCAGAATCAATATAACTTGCTGGGATTTTGATTGAGATTGTGTTAAATAGATTGCATTGGCAAGAATTGGCATCTTAGCATTATTGAATAATCATTTCTCCAAACCTGATATACATATGTCCAACAAGCACATGAAAAGATGCTCAAGATTAGTCAGTAGTGAAATGCAAATTAAAACCACAGTGAGATACCACTTCACACCCATTAGAATGGCTACTATTATAAAAAAAAACCACACACACAAAGAATTACCATATGACCCAACAATTTCACTTTTAGGTATATACACCAAGTGACTGAAAACAGGTACTTAACAAATACTTGGATATGTGTGCTTACAGCAGCACTATCTGAAATAGCCAAAAGGTGGGAACAGTTCAAGTGTCCATTAACAGATAAACAGATAAGCAAAATGTGATGTAAACATACAATAGAATATTATTCAGCCATAAAAATCAATGATATGCTAACCTAAATAGACATTTCTCCAAAGAAGACATACGGATGGCCAAGAGGCACCTGAAAAGATGCTCAAAATCGCTAATTATTAGAGAAATGCAAATCAAAACTGCAATGAGGTATCACCTCACACCGGTCAGAATGACCATTATCATAAAGTCTACACATAATAAATGCTATAGAGGGTATGGAAAGAAGGGAACTCTCCTACACTGTTGGTGGGAATGTAAATTGGTGCAGCCACTATGGAGAACAGTACGGAGGTTTCTTTAAAAACTAACAATAGAGCTACCATATGATCCAGCAATCCCACTCATGGGCATATATCTGGAGAAAACTGTAATTGGAAAAGACATATGCACCCCAATGTTCATTGTAGCACCATTTACAATAGCTAAGATGTGGAAGCAACTAAAACGCCCATTGACAGATGAACAGATAAAGAAGATGTGGTCTATATATACAATGGAATATTACTCAGCCATAAAAAAGAATGAAATAATGCCATTGGCAGCAACATGGATGGACCTAGAGATTATCATACTAAGAGAAGCAAGCCAGACACAGAAAGACAAATATCATATGATATCATTAATATGTGGAATCTAAAATTAAAAAAAGACACAAATGAACTTATTTCCAAAAGAGAGGGGGACTCACAGACACAGAAAACAACTTTATGGTTACCAAAGGGGAAAGGGGGTGTGTGAGGTATAAATTAGGAAGCTGGGATTAACATATACACAGTACAGTACTATGTACAAAATAGATAACCAGCAAGGACCTACTGTATAGAAGAGGGAACTATACTCAATATTATATAATAACCTATAAGGGAAAAGAATCTGTAAAAGAATATGTACCGTACACCTGAAACTTGTAAACCTGTAAATCAACTATACTTCAATTAAAAAATTTTTTTAAATGAATGATGTGCTAATACATAGTACAACATAGATGATTCTTGAAAACATTATATTAAATGAAAGAAGCCAGACACAAAAGGTCACATATTGAATGATTTCATTCATATTAAATATCCAGAATAGGTAAATCCTTAGAGGCAGAAAACTGATGGAGGGTGAGGGGGTTAATGGGAAGTAATTGCTTAATGGTTATAGAGTTTTTCTTTTACGTTGATAAAATGTTTTGGAAGTAGACAGAAACAGTGGTTGCACAACATTGTGAATGTACTTAATGCCACTGGATTGATCGCCTGTGAAAGGGTTAATTTTATGTTATGTGAACTTCACCTCAAAAAAAAATTTTTTTTAAGCATCTCTATTTGAAGGCATTAGAGAGTGATCCAGGCACGACTTGATAAGCCCTGGTCCTGAGGAGAAAGGAAGCGAATTTTAGTGATTCTGACATTTAGTACTTTTTCTGCATTAAACCATTTGCTGATTCTAAGCATCAGCTCAGGGGCTAAATAACTGAGATGAAAGAAGTAAATGATAAAATCAGAAGCTCAGCAAAACTTTCAATAATTTGATGGGACTAAGATTGGGTGTAAAGTGTGGGACAAAAATTACAGTTCTGTTTCCAATAATGAAGAGAGGCTCAAACATACTAGAATAAGGAAGAATTAGAAATAGACCAGCCTCAAGTAGACAAACACAGCTAAAAAAAACCTCATTCCTAATTGAATTATGTGTTCCTACACAAAAGAATGCCAGAAGCAAACTTGAATCCTTCTGGAGGAATGTAAAATCATCCAGGTCTCTAATAATAATGAGTGTCTTGGTCAAGGTAATGAGAGCAAAGATGGAGTGTAAGGGATGGACGTAAAATGAAGTTAATTGAACTATCGACCATCAATCTGAGTTTGAGGGCAGGGAAGGAGTCAAAAGGAAGAGACTCAGAATTAAAATTTGAGCATCTAGGAGGATGGTAGTGGTATCACTTGAGTAGGGCATAACACAGGAGGAGTGGGTTTAAGAAATGAAAGAGCTAATAAGCTTGGATGGGGATTTACTATACTTTGGAGTATCTGTGGATTTGTTCCAGGTGGAGATGTGTCCTGTTACAGGAAAAGTGTCTAGAAAAACAATATTTTTTATACGTTTGGACCTGACTCTTTGCATTTGCCATCACTGGGCAGCCTGAATATACATGATGTGAATGCCACCTGTTAAAGTTCATCTGAAATAGCTATGTGGTTAAAGTCGAAAAAGTACAGATTGTCATGTTGGTAATGAACTCTCTTAAGTGCATAAAAGAAAATGAATTTATAAAAGTGAAATGGAAGTATTACTTTACATATATGAAGTAGAATTCCTAAGCTCATAGTCAATTAAAAAAATTTTTATCTCAGCGTAGTTTTTCCATTCAACTGTGAACTTGATGCTACTGAAATATCAGTATATGCTGGAAACATATTCTCCTCAATTTGCAACTTTACAGAAGACATTCCTGTCTCAATCCCAGGTTATATAGAAAGCTTTAATAATATTTGAAAACTGTATATAACTAAAAAATGAGTTACATGTTCAATTGTTTGCAAGCCTTTATCTAATTTATATTACATATCTTAACACATGATATTCTATGTTAATTTCTTTCTCTCTCAGCATATTTACCTAAAAATCCCTTTCCAAGGAATTTTACTTCTTTCCATTGAGAACAGTGGTTTTTAAATCAGCTCTGGGCTTTATAAGGAAACAAACAATTGATGAAAATTGATTAATCCATTTAGAAACAGATTATATAAAGTAAAATATGCACTTATTGTATTCGATATAAACATATACCTTATAAATATATTTTTTTCTTTATTATAGTAAAGAGAGAGTGGCAGAGATCTAAAAAGAATGTCTATATTGGATACACATGAAGAATGAATAAGAAGGGGGTTTACAAAGCATTTCATGAAAGGAAAAGTATACACCTTTGTTTTGGTAGAAAGATCAAATGGTTGATTTGGGCAATTTTAAAAAACTGAACTGTATCCATTTTCAGAAAAGTGGTGAAAGTGTCTAAGAGCCAATCTATAACAACTGATCCAGAATCTTAGATTTCAGCTCATACTCATGTCCTCCTCACAGAGAGTTCCCTATTGCAGAGCTCATTTAAAGCTAATCCAAGACATTAAAAGTCCCTGATTATTGAAAGTAGTCCCTGCCAACTACTTGCTATAATGTCATAGGCAGAGATACTCCTGAATCATCCCCTCAGATGGAAGACTGGATAAATCCACTGGCATTTGGAAAGGACTGAACCTGTAAAAGCAGGACCCTGGAGTATTGTATCTGACCTAGACCTCTAGAAAAATATTTAAAAAACAAAACTTTTATTTATCATTGAGCAAAGACAGATAATATAAATTAATGGCAAAATTCAATTATAAGCCAAGCAACACACACAACAAGCCACTGAACTCTTCAGACAGACAATCACATAATAAGGTCTAAGTAATAGAATAGTCCTATGCCATCATAAAAGTAATCATTCATTAATCAATGTTGGTAAAATCTAACATTGCCTATCCTACATAGTTTTGTTACATTGCATATTTTATGGTTATGTTAGCTAAAAATGTATTATAGGTTTTGGCTAGTGAGTCACTCACTATAAATATACATGGTAGATTAATTTTTCAATTAAAATTTAGATTACATGAGAGGAATTCAGAATCATTATGAAATATCATTTAATTTTCTATTTAACCAAAGTGACAGTAGAAGATGTTAAAGGCAAAAACAGAAGGTTGTATAGTTGTTAATATTGAAAAGACTGGGTTTTCTTAAGTAATCAAAGACCTAATAAAGACAATGTGAAGCACAGTAAATTATTTTAAGACGGAAAATCTTTGCTGTTCAGGCAGATTACTTAAATGTAAAGCAAAATCTTTGTTTACAATTTCTTATAAGAGAAGACCAACATCTAAACAAACTTCGTCCTTTCAACAGAAAGAAAATCAAATTCTAATTTTGCACCAGCATACTTTTAATATTAAACCTCATTTTAAAAAAAATTAAATAAATCCCTTTGAATCTTAGCAAGCTTGAGCACATATAAAATCTCTTTCCCAGGATTCCTTTTCCACAAACCTTCTAAACTTTCTTACATCCATTCAGTTTTTGTCCTGTGTTTTTTTCCTTTTACTCATTCTGGAACAACCAGTTGCTTTACTTTCCTTACCTACTTTTTATACACAGTTGTTTCTTTTCACCCTCTAAGTAGTTTTAATTACAGATATTTATTAGAATTCTTAACCCTTAGAATCCTTAATTCCTAGTGAAAACTAAGAAGTAAGCAATTGTGGACTGTCTGTTATGCTAGCATTCTGTATATTGGCAAATTTATAAATACATTTCTGATTTCTAGAAGTATTGATGTATTCCTCCTCATAGTAAATTTTCCAGTGTGGCACAGACATGTTTACTAGTAGACCCAAATATCTCTAGCTCCTTGGTAAAAGAAAGCCAAAAATGAATAAACCTGTGTCCAGTAATTAATTTTTCAGTATTTTATCTTATTCCAAAACAATCTAGATATTCAATGAATATTCATCATTTAATTTTCTCAGCATAACTGTAAGGATTCAAGTTACCTAAAAGATTTTGGAGATTATTTTTAAGTAGACATACCGTAAAGCATAATTATTGTTGAAAAGCTCATTTGTAAACTTTTATCTTACTTATTTCTATTTAACTTTTTTGTTCTTAACAATATATTTAGATTACTTGTGAAAATTTCATGAGACATTGAACAGCTAATCATCACCTTAAGTTCTCTTACTGACAAATTCTGTAACAGAGATAAAATGAGCTTATTTGACTTTTAGTAACCCTAGGTAGAATAAAAGTTACATGCCTGCGTTATACTTACTATTAATAGCTCTAAAGATATGCCTGTTTTAATTAAACCAACAAGCTTAAACTAGCTTTTATTTACTGAAGACTATCCTAGATCACTTGAACTTGAAAAATGTTTGGGTTAGTTTCTATATTTTTGAGAGTATGCTTGATTTATATAAATGCTTAGTTTTCTTTAAGCCAGTTAAATTGAGGTCTTTACAAATTAATTTTGGAAATTCCATTGGAGGTAGAAAGAATATCACTCATCTATATAACGTACATACATAGATATACATAAACATATAGAGAGATGTAAACAGAGATCTGACAGCTCTGGGTTCATAGAGGAGACTGGGTAGAACATTTACTTCTCAAAAGTACAAAGAAAAGATATCAGTTTCTCTAGGAAGAGTTTTTTTTTTCTAAGTCCAGATCTTTTGCAATATCAGCAAGCCTTTTAAGATGAATAGAGGAGGTTTGGGACTGGCCAAAAGGATAGGTGGCCTTTGAATTATTTCTAGAGCTGCATTTCTGTTCTTGTAAAGACTGGATTTGTAAAACGAGTACAGTTGTTTTTCCACTCCTCAAAGAATTGGTTTGCAACCAGAATGATATCAAGAGGCTGACCCAGCCATCCAACTACATTATCTTTAATTTGCTTCTTTATATCAGGGAGAAGATTTTCAACTAAGGTGGGAATAAAAAATTCCTATGTTCTACATTTGGAACATATCTTTGGAATGCTGAGGTAAATCCTTCCACAAAGGCCTCAGAATTTTAGCTTAGGGAAGAAAGCCTAAAAAAAAAAAATGTTCCTATCAGGCTTTGAATATCAGCTTTCAATTTCACCAACATCTCACCATAGAGATTTTTTTAGAAAATCTTATCAGGTTTCAGCTGCGACAAACAGTCAGTATTCCTGGAAGTACTGAACAATCCCATGGAAGTAAGAAGCATCCCCAAAGAAAGTAAAGATACTACCCTCCTAAGATCCAGAGCCACGCCCAAGGAAAACCAAAAGAAAGAAAGACAATTTCCCTGAGAGCCGGCAACAATTGGTGGGACCCTAGCCATGCATGGAGTGAAACCCACATTTCTGTTAAGCCATATTTTCAGGGCCCCCAACCTGACGGTTAAGCTGCCTGGACACACAAGAACCTGTGTGCCCCAGTCAGGCAGAAAGCCAAGTTCTTAGGACACAGAACAAGAAGCCAAACAAGAAGGCAATAGCTGTCCCTGGAGAGGATGGATCAACAACCAGTGAGTACCTGAAAGCAAATTTACACGTCACAATTCAGAGATCTAACTCTTACACATGTTTTTTCCTGCCAATGTGAAAGAAAGGGGCAATATGAAATTTTACCTTCCTCTCTTACCCAGGGAACAAAAATAGACATCTGGGAGAGCTTTGATAAAAATTCTTACCCTTTGCCGGCTTCTGTCAGTTTTCCCAGCATCCGTTCTACAGGCTCTAGAGCAAGTGGGGTGTCCCAGCAAATCTCTCCCTGGTCACCAGAAACTGTGGAGGAGGAAAGATAATTTCTCTCTATCCTTTACGGTGAACGTTTGGCTGAGACCCCTTTTTCTTTAGAGCACCTGGTAAATGGATAAGCTAACCTAGGTTAAAAGTTCTCCACTGTTGCCATGGTAATTCAAGATGATCTTTGGTAAAGTTTACCCACTCGTGCAGCTTTAAAGCAAAATTTTACCCACCTGAAACCTCACACCGGACCCAGGCAGACCCAGCCCTACCCCAGACCCAGAAATGCTCAAAGTCTGAAAGCTCATGATGCAAAAGCTACAGTGCTACAATCGGAGAGGGACTTAACTCCCCACCTCCAAAGGCAGCAAGAAAACAGTGAACTGAAGGGGCTCGACAGGTACCTTCACCTGCTGGCTCATTGCTCCTGGGGCCGCTGGGGGTCTCTTCAGTTCCCTCTTCCAACTCCAGGACCATTAAAAGATAAACTGAGGCATATTAAATTTAAGCGTTTATTTGAGCAAAAATCAATCCCAGTCTGAGCTCTGAGGACATGTACGAAATGAAAAACCTTTATAGGCAGAAGGGAGCAGGAACAAGAAAGTTATACTGACAAAGAAGTGGGTTGGTTATTACAAAGTTACTTTCCTTTAGGGGATGGCAAAGATCTGTTACATAATCGACAGATTACCTAACTAATGCTGATCAGGTGATCCCTGAATGACTGAAAATTCCATTTCTGGGAGAGCCAAAACGTTAATTAAGTCTTGGTTTGATGACATGGGGTTTAGCATAAGCAACTCAATTTTGGGCCTGTTGTCTTGTTTTTTAACACATCTTAATGAACTAAATCCTGCTGTAATACAGAGATTTATCATGTAAAGGTAATTAGTTTCATTAATTAGACTGAGGTGGCTCTAATGCCCTGGCAGCCAATGTCAGCAAACCAAAATCTAAGCCTATAAATAAATGCCTCAAGGACATGAAATTAAAATGCTAAGGACAACCAATTACAAACAGCCAACTAGGATTTAAGCTATAGCCAATCAATAATTTTCTTACTTTGTTTCCAAACTTGCTCTACATAAGTCTCTCCTCAAGCTCCTGTCAGTACAGGGCTCCCAACCACTTCTGGTTTGCTGCTGCCCAACTTGAATCACTTTTTGCTCAAACTCTTAAAAGTTTTAATATACCTCAGTTTATGTTTTAACAGCTCCAAGTGACTTTTTATCATTTGTCTGGATTCTCCTTTGATACTTGAGCTTCCAGTTCTGTTCAAAACCCAGTGTCTGGCAGTAACAACTTTCCAAGTCTTATTTGATCATTCGAATCCATTGCAAGATGAGAAACTGTGACAGAGAAGAATAAATCTGACTCCGTATTGGATCTATTCCTTTAGCTCTAACCCTTGTGCTCTGTTGCCTGTGCCTGGTCACCCTGGCTCTGCATCTTTCTAAGAGAGTGTTGCCTATAGCCTGAAATTTGCAAGATAGCCCATTCTCCAGGCTCTGACCTTTATAAAAAGTTGCAGAACAGAAAATAGCAATTGTCTTGTTGGAGGTTTACAGGAACATTGTGAGCAGACCTACATGGACAGCTGCCAGAACAAAGGATTCCTGCACCAAGAAATTTGTTAACAACCAGCCACGGTGCTCCTGCACTGCCTTTTTGTATAAAAGAAGCCTGAATTCTGACTCGGGTAGATGGTTCTTTGGGACATTAATCCATCATCTTCTTGGTCTGCTGACTTTCTGAATAAAGTAGCTATTCCTTGCCCCACCAACTAGTCTATTTAGTGGCCTGTCCTGTGGCGAGCAGTACGAGCTTAGACTCGGTAACAAAACAAGATAACAGAGCTAACTGGAATTGGATATAAGAATAAGCTTCCTGCTTTAAGTCTCTCGGCTTTAACAGACCCACTAGTTTCATGGTAAAGGAGGGGCCTTTTAAACTTCCTGTTTGTAGCTCTGTTTGCCTTGGCTACAGTGGCTGAAATTTTAGCTGAGATCAAGTGGTACGTAAGTTACAATATTTTGCTATGCTGGTGACATTTCCTTTGCGATTAGATGGGCTAATAAGGGAAATCCTTCTACCTAATATGCTTGTTTTATGAAGAGACTATTTTTGGAGTGGTCAAAACACAGGCTTTGGGGTTCAACAGATTTGACTATAAGCCCCATTTAGTGGTGTGTGGGTTTAGGCAAGCTGCTTTAACTTGCTAAGCTTCAATGATCTCATTTGTAGCCTAGGACAATACTGGACTCTTACAGAGCTGCTGTAAGGATTAAACGGTATAACGCGTTAACCATATCACAGATAGGTCACACACCATAAGCATTAACAAAGTTAGAGTTTATAATGATGATGACTTTTTATTGGAGAAGACACATCTATACCCATACTTCAAAATTTGTCTGAGAGGTTTTTCTATCTTGCATTATACGAATTAGCACAGTATCAGGTGAGTGTCATCATGAATCTGTAGTATAATAACTGTGATAGCCTATAATAATTCTATTTAATTAATATTTTTAAGGAAAATAAATTGGTTATTTCGCCCTGCAGGGGGCTAAAAAGGCTCCATTGAGTCTATTTATTCCAATCATAAAATGGGTTCCATTTAATAACTATGAAAAACTAATTTTGACTAATTTTACAAAATTAATTAATTTATTTTGGAATCAGTAGTCATACTTTTCAGTTCCTCCTTCATGTAATTTGCAGAAAAAACTATAATTGGTAAGATCTTTAGTGAGGAAATATATAACTTTGATGTAGCCTATATCCTTGATTTAAAGTAAAGCTTTATTCCATTGTTGATGGTGGAAGTAGTATGAAAGTTTTACAGCTTTGCTATGCAATCTGACCTTTACAACACCCCAAAAATGGAATGCTTACATGCCATGCTTAAATTCCATTTTACAATATGGTAATGCCATTCTTTTTCAACATGGCATAGTCATTTTAGACCACTGTAAGCTTGACACCTGATTTCACTTTAACAGCACCTGCCCAGAGTACAATTAGCAGTCCATTTTTAAAGAAGGATTTCCATACTGCACAGATGGCATTCCTCATACCAGACAAGCAATGATGTATGTTTGGAAACCAGCCAAACTGTCTGCAAAAAAAATTGTGAGAATTTCAAGACAGGCACCTGAGCAGAAGAAAAATTTTCTCCCTTTTCTCTCCAACTATAAATGAACATCTGTTAAAGTCTATTCTCCTTAACTTTTCTTTCTATTTATTCTCATCTGACTTGGTATATTATTAGTACAATTTCAAAGACTACAACCAAATTTTTGTTTTGACTTGTGACACCCATGTACTGCCCATTAAGAAAATGTTCCAGAGCTACATTTTCCAACTAATTTGGATCTACAGGTATATCTTTGAATGGATCTCACGTCATTTCACTCATGAATTAATTCAACAAATATTTATTGCTTGCTACAACTGAAACCATATGCCCCACAGCCTTAAGAGAAGCCGACGGCTAACGGGAACTCTTGAGCTTGTCCTGAAGAGCCACAGATATGGGAACAGCTTGTCAAAACCCCTCTGCTTGTAAAGGGCCTTCACTGATTAAGCTGGCGATATTTTTCCTTTTTCTTTTCCTCTCTTTCATCGCCTACCTTCCCAGCTTCAAGTAGCGCAGTTGTTTTACAGGAACTTGGAGTCAGCTCTTGTCCAGTGCGAGCCGGCTAAGGCCGGTTGGGACCAACGACCCTAAAACTGGACCTGTGCAGATGAATGGCCTTTTGAAGTCAGAGGACTGGAAAATTCCACCCTCCCATCCTTCTAAGCCAGCGGTCCCCAACCTTTTTGGCGCCAGGGGCCGGTTTCGTGGAAGAAAATTTTTCCACAGACGGGGGTGGGGGAAGGGTGGTCAGGCGGTAATGGCAGCGACGCGGAGCTGCAGATGAAGCTTCCCTGGCTCACCTGCTGCTCACTTCCTGCTGTGCAGCCGGTTCCTCAAAGGCCGTGGACCGGGAGCGGTCCGCCGCCTGGGGGTTGGAGACCCCCGTTCTAAGCGCCTCCATGTTGAATATACAGCTGCAATTGCGCACATGCGGAATACGCCTCCGCAGATGACCTCACCTCTTCCGGCTTCCAATCACCTTTCCCCAGCTTAGGACCAGCAGGCTCACCCCATAAATATCCCAGCCCCCTTGCCTTCACGGAGGCGGATCTAAGACTTGTTCTCTGTTTCTTTGCTTGGCTGCCTTGTGAATAAACTCTTTCTTGGTTGCAAACCTTGGCTTCTCAGCTTTTGGCTTGCCGCTCACAGGGCAAGGGAACTTGGTTCAGTAATATAACCTTTCAAGCACAGGATCGATGTTTATAATTGCGCAAATCATGCGTTGCTCACCGCCAGGGCATGCCGTTTACTTCACAATTGCCATGCAGTTTTACAACGAACACTCTTGCTCACTGAGCATTGGCATTCTGATATTTTGAGGCAGGAGTGCCCTTTTCTAATTCCCACACATTCAGGATATGGGCTGGTGGTCGGGCTTCCAAGGACAGTTCAACGTACTAGAGACAGAGTAGTGAGCCCAATACACAAAGTCCTTGCTCCCAGAAAGTCTGCAATCAATCGGGGGAAAAAAATCAGTAGCTACCTACCTAACAGCTAAAAACGAAAAAACAATACTACTTAAAGGGGTAGAATGTGACAGGTGGTGCCGTTTTATTTAAGATCAGGGATTGCCTATATAAGGAAGTGGAAGCCTACAGGAAATGAGGGAGTAAGTCCGAGACCTATGTGGTGGAAGCGCATTCCAGGCAGAGGGGTTGGGGAATGCGAGGCCTGAATGAGAGGCATGAACTCAGCGTGGTCAAGGGTAGGCAGGAAGCCAAGAGTGGTTGGAGCTGAGGCCCTGCAGAAAAAGTATTGGCAGACAAGACAAGTCAGCAGTTTGTGGCCAGATTTGACTGTCTTGAGGCCCAGGTGAAGGTTTTGGTTTTTATTCTGAGCCACTAGAGTATTGTAAGCAAAGGAGGGACGTGATCTGATTTGCCTTTTAAAAACATCTACAAATGTTACATTATGGACTACAGCTTTCACTTGAAATTTTACACTTGCAAGAGTCACCACGAACCACTTATTAATCTGATTTGCATTTTAAAGGGACCACTCTGGCTGCAGTGTGGAGAACTGATTATAGCAGAAGAATGGAAATGAGGAGGACAGCTATTTTCATGTGTTAAATCTCCTTAAATAGTTTGTAAGTGGCTTTAGCATAGGACCACTGCATTCTTCTGTCCTTCTGCCCAGAGAACCACCTAGAATTTCAAATGCTGTTCGGAAAAGAGTAACTGTTTCATAAGCATAGGTAGGTGTGTAAATTGGTATTTTTAGGGGGGAAATCGGCAATGTGTACAAAAATTCCTAGCAATGAGCACACCTCCTTGTCCCAAATAATCTACTTCCTATAAAAATCCCTTCATGGGAAAAATTAGATTTTGCAAAGAGGAATGTAAAAAGAAGTTCATTTCAATATTGTTTAGGGAAAATTTGGGGGAGGGGGAGTAAATATTCACTAATAAAGGATTTATTAAATATTGCATACTACATCCACATAAGGGAATACTATTTAGGTATTAAATATGCTTATATTATTAAAACCAAACCAAACCAAAACAAACAGCTTACAGAGCAGCATGTACGCTATGTTTCAACTATTACTCAAAATATACATTTCTACTGAAAAATATTTTCTAAAATTTTGTGTAATGTAAATAAAAAGTTCCAGTTACCCATATATATTCCAAGAACACGCAGACAGCATCTCTCCTAAGAAAACATCTACACATAATTTGAATATTGCCAACAAGTAAGCCTAAATCTAGTTAAAGAGGCTTGCACAATTTCTATGTCAATAGTACATTTTAGTAATCAGGGTAACAGTAAAGATGCTGATAGAGTCTTCACGAGGCTACCAGATAAGAGTATGGTCACGATTAAGCACCTTTTCATTTAATCAATCTGACTTGTGGTCTGTTGTCAAACTGAACATTCTAATAAGACAAAGTCTCCTTATAAATGTTCTGACTCTAACCTCATGAGTGGTATGACATTCAGTAAGTATTTCATTTTAGATACAATTGATAGATCTTGTCCATCATCATTCTTTGACATCAGCTAAAATTGCATCTTTCCACAGAGCTAAAATTTGCCAAAACTTGTGGTGGTCTGAGAGGCAAATTCGAAAAGAATACCTAATGAATTCTTCTAAAAGAAGTTGAGTTGATGCTACTTTTATAAAATTTCTAATGTCATGAGTTACTTTATCTTTTTCTATTGAACAATTGAAGAAGTCTTTTTCAATTTTATCATTTTAGATAAAATGTTCTCTGTCCACTTTTCCAATGTTTTTAAACACTAAAACATTCTCTTACACTTTACAGGCCTGATGTCATGAAAAATTACTATATCCCAGTGTTGGCAAATCCAAAGAAAATTGAACTCTGCCCTAAAGAAAGTGAAAGCCAAGCAAATAATTTACCTAGGATTAGTAGTCTGGCTTTAAATGTATAGTGTGGGTCTAACATTTCATCAAACTGAGCAAGTAATGATATATTTTTAAAGTTAACATGTGTACTAAATATAAAAAGTGGCATAATATTTAATGTTTTCAACTACCAATATTATTAACATGTATGCAAAAAGGCAATGTATGTTTAAATACTTTTAGGATAGTGTAATTGTTCCTTAACATTGTGATTTCTCTTTCATTTAAAGCAAATACATGTTTGTGTCAGTGCATTTAGTTCATAAAAGGCAGAAATATAAATTATAGCCTAAACTTGATATTACTATATACTAAATCACTATATCATCCCTTACATGAAGTGGATGTGACAATAATTTATATTTACAAATTCATTCTCCATTGGAAAGTGTTTCTGAGAATCATCTTGACACAAAAGTGACCAATATCTTAAAGGGGGTTCACTGAGCTGGCTGAATATATTGTAACCCAGTAAACATTTTTCTTGAGTTTTTCTTGACCACGGTTTGAAGCTGGGTTTGAATAAAAGTTAGTAGCTATTAGGGAGAAAAAAAGATATAAAAGTAAAAAAAACTGTTTACTCTGTTAAATGTACTCTCAATATATTTAACCATTTTAAATGTCAAGATGAGAGTATTTAAAATATATAATAGGGAATTAGATAAAGAAAAGCCATATTTATGTCCTGAAGTACATATTTTATAGGTTTTTCAGAGTTTGTTGTAGCCATCTTTTTCTGGGGCCGTTTTTGTTCCTTTGTCCACTACCTCTAGCACTATTTTATACGAGCTAAAAGCAGAAATGTTGAGGTACCCATGAAAAGGACTGTTCTTCAATATTCCGGTTAGCTTCAGGCATATTTAGGGAAAATGGAAACATAAGAAAAAAACCCACTTTTATAACAGTATTTGCAGATCGATCCTGCAGATTTCTAATGCTCATAAGATTTGAAATGTTTAGAATATCAAACTAAATGCTGAATTCACAGTAGCTCTGAATTTGTTTTTACTTACAGATTGCTTTTTACTAAAGGAATGCAATAAAAAGAGCTAACAAGAAAATACAATTATTCCCCAAATGGTTCAAATAACTATACCAATTATGTATTTGTATTTGATAGTTTAAACATTGCATTGTAATCTAAATACCACTCACCTCGAATATTAACTGAATTATGTTAATACCGTTTTATTAGAAAATAGGCCATGGTATAAGTGACTTATTCTTAAAATTCAGCAGCCTAAATATATTTAGAAATTAAGGTGAACACATTTTACAGTAAACCTTTCTAGTCACTAACTTAGGATAGCTACCATCTTGTTGCTGATTTTATTTTAGCTCTATAGTTTTGTCTAAACTTCTCTCAGAAGAAAATTAGCATTTGCCATTATAAATATGCCAATAATTTTAAAAATGTTCTTGAAAACCAGTAGCATTAGAAACATAAAATATATATTTTTATAATTTACTTTTCTATCCACCCTCTAATCTCATCCTATTATCCTAAGGGAAGCCCTTATTGAATTTCACAAGTCATTCTCACATTTATTTTATGTAATGTCATTCAGGAGTGTACTAAAACTGTGGGTGGGATAATTTTAAGTGCATTTAGTTTGTTTAAAAAAAAAAACAAAATGGCAAACTCAGTTCTCAGATCTATGAAGGGGAAAATATAGGTTGACAACCCTAGGTAAATATGGGAAGTAAGAGGTAATTGGGATCATATTAACAATGAGGTAAAAGTATGTGGATCAGCTTTTGGAAAAACTTTGTAGTGTTCATCCCTCTAAATCCTGCTGGAAAAATCACTCTAACCATGATTCCATACTATTTTCAGAGAAAGGTACTTTCATGCTATTATAAAGTTCCACGGAGCTTCAAGCTCTGACACAGAATTATATGAAAAGGGCATTATGTGAAAAGATACCATGGCAAGCCAGGATCCCAGTGTAGAATCAAAACAAATAAAGTTCTTTTAGATTTTGTCATTTCTGGAGTAAATTAAACCCGATAGTATGTGAGAATATCTGAAGTTTCCTTATGGGATTTTAATTCTAGAAGGATGTTGAGTCACTGTCTAGCAAACTTAAGCACCACTTTTAAGATAAGAGAATACAAAAATACTCCAAAAAGACAGTAAGTTCTTCCAATTAAAATTAACCTAGCCTGCTTGTTTACCTGTCAGTGTGTCATCATCTTGCTAATGTGTTCCAGCATCTTATATGGTGGATCACTTTAATCCACTGTGAATAAAATGATGCCCCCTTTTGGTCAGCCAGTGGCCTATTCTGCCTAGTGATTCTTAACGTTCTCCGGAGTCAAATTTGATTACATCATTTTAGAATAGTTTACAATTCTCTAATAAAGGAATGGTCCACAATACAAATGCTTCACATTTCCTAAATGTCGTACCTATTCAGAATCACTTTTTCCTACTTCATTTATCACGCGAAGTGGTAATTCGCATATCTTTCTATTTGGCCACAGCCCTTAGCTATCATTTTAGCTGCTTTTCAGCTGTCCTTTCCTCTTATTACTGGAGATTATTTTCCTGCTGAAATGAAATATTCTCCACTTTATCCCTATAGAACTCAATTGTATTTTTATCTTCCCACTTCTCTAATCTGTCAAGATGTTTTGAATTTAAATCCAAAGTAAGAAAGTCAGTCCACCCAAGTAGATGTCATCAGTACAAATATACTTTGTATTCATTCAAGTAATTGATAGAAGAGTGTCTGTTTTATGCCTGGAAGATGTTAATCTGAATTGCCTCCCCCCACAAGTTAATTTAGAAATATTGCTAACTGCCGTGATAAAATTTATTACACAAAGGGAAAAATGTGATATGAACAATCTAATTATTCTATTTCTTGACTACTCTGTATAGATCATGCTAGACTAAGCAAATTAAAATTAACCAAATCTATTTTTTTGTCAGTCTCACCATTCTAAAGCAAATGAAATCCAATAATGAGGTTTTTGGAAATTTTTACAGATTAGTGTTCTTTATTTTTATTTCTAATTAATTACGGGATGGGGGAACTGCTGGATATTTCAAAATATTTTTGGTTAAAATATGGGACACAAGAAAAAGTGTTATAAAGTTATTAAGTAGGATGTAGGTATCCAATGTATGTGCGATCATGCATGATACAAAGTATATTAAGTTAACATAATGCTTGACTTCTTATATTGGTAATGTCCACTAGGACTAAGAATTCTGATTAGCTTATTTAGCTTATTTTCACATCAACAACTCTGGATATTTTTACTGAGAAACAGTCATTGGATAATTCATCTCTATTTATACATAAGCTTAAAAACGTATGACTGTTGTTTCTCTCATTGTGGTGAATAATATTACTTTTTCCTCCTACTTTTTTGTCTTTGATTTCATAAAACATACAAAGAAATCTATTTGGCATATTCTTCAAATCAGGGAAATGGCTTACCACATGCCTATTCTCAGATGCTTTTTTATTACACAAGGATTTTTTTCAGTAATAAAAAAGTTCAGAAATAAAAAAAATGTAGATGATTCACTAATTATGATCATCTGGATTTACACAAGTGCAGACGAATTTGGGACTTCAGCATTATCATGAAAACCTGTAAACATTTAGGAAATCACTGTAGGGAGACCAAAATTATTTACAAAGGATCATTTATTAAACACTTTTTTTACAAAATACAAAGATTGTTGTTCTGCATGAATACATCATATATGAAAAGATAATGTGTTTTTACTGAATTTAATTTGAAAACATTCAGAATTTTACCTTCTACCAACTTGAGGAATCAATTTTGTTTTGCAACTTGTCTAACGCCATGGCCAATCAGGGGGAAACCCTTTTTCTTGTTAATTAAATCATATTCACAACAGCTAACACTTTATAGAAATAAAATCAGACAATGTCTGTCATACAAAGCTCTTTCTGCAAGTAACTGGTTTGCCTATGATCCTAAATTTTTTTTCCAAGCTATAAGATAGGAAGAATTGAGGAGCTAGGTAAGTTTTATAATAATGTATTAGCAGCAGTTGATAGAAAATGCAACATAAGATTTGTTTTGTCTGTGGTACAAGAATATGTCCTATCAGACTCTAATGTATTTTTCTCTACTCAAACACAAGTAAGCATGTGCTGATTGTTTCTGGGATGACAAAATGTATAAAAAGACAAGAAGCTGGTTCTGTTTGTCATCGTGAGTGCCTATTTTCATCAGCTAATACGAATGCATTGCTAAACTTAGTGAAGACAGGAAAATGACTTAAGGGTAATATATACAGAGTTAAAATACATTTTTTAATCCACTTAAGAGTGATTTCAGGCACTGTGGCTGTTCAGGATAAAATGTTTCATGGTTTATTCTTGATAGTAGTGTAATTGTCAGTGCAAGCGAGAGCAAATACCTGCCCACTGTCACACACATGACCTCGGACATCTGGAATGTTCAGAGCAAATTCACCTTCTGCATCTTCACTCTGGAGGCACCTTCAATGCACATGTCTCATAGTTTGCTCTTGATAGCAATTTAATTTTCAGTGCAAGCAAAAGCAAACACAAAGCTGCTCACTGTCCTACACACGACCAACACATCTGGAATATTCAAAGCAAGTTCACCTCCATCTTCACTGTAGAAGAATCTTTAATAAGTGGCACTTAGTGTAAACCCTCTATATATCATGAGAAACAGACTCGAGATGCCTGAATTTAATAATATTAAAAATCACGGTCCTAGTCATCTCTCTGTGTAAACGATGTTTGAAGAAGGCTTGCCATCACAACATTTCTTTCCTGAGAATGGAGCTGATCCCCTCCGTGTATATCATAAGTGTGCATGCTCTGAGCTGTGGTCACTGTCGTGGCTGTCTTCATTCGCTAGAGAGTCCCCTGTTTGTTGGAGAGTGGCTGCACCGATTCCCGAAAGCTCTGAAGGGAGAAGTGTTCCTTTTTTCACATTCACCAGTTCCTTTTCTCGAGCAGCGGCTCCTTGCTGTCCTCCTTTTACTCTCTTCCACTTCATTCGCCTGTTCTGGAACCAGACTTTCACCTTTAACGAAGAAAGGGATCAAACAAAAGAAAGCACGAAAGAAAGTTAAATGGACCATTATTTTCTTCCTTTTTGGTCATCAGTGAAAAAAATAGCTTTTCCAAGGCTTATACAAACACACTATGAAAGAATGAATATGAAAATAAATCAGCATTGAATTTAATCATGTCCCACGTTCATGAGAATAATTTTAAAACTTTCAGAAGGTACCAAGTACTATATTTCACATTTTATGACATACAGTGTAAAAAATAGATGGGAAAGTACTCTATCATTTTAGGTTGTTCAAAGGTATTTAGCTTTATAAAGAGTTTCTGTGAATTAGAACTAACATTTAATAATTGTCTGGGCCAAACAGCAGCCCTCCTCCCGCCCCGGCCTGTCAATTCCTGAACCCATTTAAAAAATGCTCAGGGTGCTACTGATGAAGCTACATCTGGAAGGTCATTCTGTGCCACTGCAGTCCACGGCTGCATTCCCAAAGCTTTACTTGACCATTCCACCTCAGAGTGAGTCCATCTTCTTTTGAACTATGCTTTTTTTTCCTGCCCTTAGTACTTTTATTTTACTTTACATATATGTGATTCCAATGATTTCCTCAAAACAAGATCAAGATCCAAAATTTTCACTGATACTTGTTAATTGCTAATACTGAGATTGTATATTATGTTAGTCTCATCAGCTTTGTAGAGACATGCATTAAATGACCATCCATGACCACAACCATAATAATAATGGCATCATTTCATTTTCTTGTTTAGGAGGAACTCACTTCCTTTCCTGTTGCACTTCTCATCACTGTATATTCTTATTAGGCTAACTATTCCTTTTACATTGCATTTCTCTGTCTACCCCACTCAAAGTTACCACAAGCCTGAATTTTGTGTTTATCATCCCCAAGCCTTTATTTGAAACAAAGAAATAAACAGAGACAATAGCTTTTTTCACTACATGTGACCCTAAAGAGTACTGTTAAATTTCACCTGTCTTTTAGATTTATCGAAATGGAATGTTTTTAACTATAGCCTTCTTGCCTTATCCATGTTGATTCAAGGGACTGCATTCATTCATTTTTCATGACTGTATACGATTTCATTGTGTGAATATATCACAGTGTACCCATTCTCCTGTTCATGGACACTTGAACAACTTGTTTTTTTCCATTATAAATGATGCTGTTATAAATATTCTTGCATTTGTGTTGTGATAAACATGTGATAGAACTTCTCTGAGTATACATCCAGGAGTTGCCATCATACACAGGGTGTATGAATGTTGAATTTAACATGATAATACAGAAAAATTATTTTCCAAATCTTCATCAATTTAACCCCCCACAGTCCGGGGTGTAAGAGTTCTTATCAGTCCACATCTTTGTCAATCGTTGGAGTTATCAGTCAGTTTTTTTCCAATATAATGACTATAAATGTTATCGCACCATGTTCTTAGTTTGCATTTCCTGATTACTATAAAGTACAGCATCTTTAAGTGTTTATGGCCCATTTGTATCTCTTCTTTGTGAAGTGCCTCCACATCTTTGGGTTGCACTGAGTTGTTTTTGGATTTAATTTCATTCCTTATGGACTCTTAAAATATGTTCTGAATGCTAATTTAATGCTTTGTGGTTATATGGCTGTTACTATAGTCTCTCAATTTATAGTGTGTCCATTTCCTTTCCTTAGAGTATCTTTTGATGATCAGATACTCTAAAATTTATTATATTCAAATTTATCAATTGTTTCTCTTATGGCTATCTTTTTCATGTCGTCTCTAAAAATCTTCTTTCTTCTGAGACCATTAAGATATTCTTCTTTGTCTTCTTCTAAAAGTTTTAAGGTTTGCATTTCAAATTGAAGTGCTCAATCCATGACGTATTGATTTTAGTACATACTGCAAAGAAAATTTCTAATTTACTTTATTCCAGTTGTATAATAAGTTTATTCCAAGACCATTTAACGAATAGTCCACCCTTTTTCCAGAAATTATTGTTTTCAACTTTGTCATACATCGTTTCCATTTACACATAGCTTTATTGGATGCACTCATTTGTTATAACCTTTTGACAAAACCACAGTCTTAATTATTATAATTTCATAGTAAGTCTTTATATCTGGCAGAGATAGTTCTGTTTTATTCTACTCCAGGAATATTTTGAATATTCTCCATTTTCATTTTAGAAACAATCTCAATTTCTGTAAATGCAGAGTGCTAAAGAGAAGAGAAACATATTACATTTCTAAAGATGTACTTATTTAAGTGGCCTTCAAATCACAATACTCCATCAAAATTTGTACAGTTTTCTCAGATGCTGGCACCAAAAAATATTTAAACCAAGTCATTTCTCAACTCTGGATTTTCATTATTCTAGCAGGCCATAATTAAAATCTTGTATCATACATTATCCATACATATATTAATCCATTTAACAATCAAAAATAAGAAAATGTAGGAAAAGATTGCTTAGAAACGCAGAATATGTAGTAAAATAGACTGATTATAAACAAGCTCATTGGTGTTCTTGTATTATTATTACTTAACAGCCAAATGACAAGCTGTGATTTTTAATCACATATCTACTTAGGGCTAAGCCCCTATACTGATAGGTGCTATATATGCATTTTTCAAATACTCAAAATTTTTTCTCTATGATTCCTATTTTATAGATGAGGCAGTTGAGACTCAAAGGTTAAGTGACTTGCCTAAGAGTACACAGATGGGAAAATGTGGTGCCAGAATTTAAACCTGGGGGTTGGTTTGGCTCCAAATTGATTTTTTTTCTTTTTTTTTGGTTTTGTTCCTGTTATATTTCAAACTCCTGCTTTTTAAACCTTCAGGTTAGAAAAGTAAAGAATATAAAGTATGTGAACTCCATCCATATGATTACTATCATTCAGGTAATTCTCCTACTCAATATAATTAGGTTTGTAAATATGACACTATTTTCCTGTACTGTAATTTAGGTAATTATACTACTCAATTTAATTACCTTTGCAAGCTTGACATTGCATGTTTCATTAGATCTTTTCCACATGAGTTGGGCTCTACTCCTGGCTTCACTTCTGAGTTTCTGTGTGAATTTGAGAAAATTATACTTCTCTCTGCCTCAATTTTCATATTTGTAATATTGGAATAATGAGCCTTTCAATATTCTCCATAGGGAAATTTTCTCCATGGACAATTCCAGATGGAAGAAACACATCATCATCATTGTCACCAAAGAGTGAAATATCCAGCCAAAATAATCTTGGCAGAAAATGGGAGGAATAGATTTCTTTAAACCTACACTTATTTCCTTTTCTGGGAGGAGGGGTGCATTAATTCTATAATACCAGTATAAAACCTGTTACGTGCAATTCTAAATGAGAAAAATGTAAGAATATGGTATTGATTTTAGAAACAGTATAGGTTATTTTGTGTTGTTTCCTATGTCTACCATGTGAAATTTTGCCATTTCATTTTCTTAAACAGACAAATGAAAGACTTCAGAGTTTTCAATAGTAGCTATGTATCCATACATATATATGGATATATAGATACATGCATGTATATGTGAAAGCATTTGATGATTATATAAAAAATCTAATCATTCTAATACCTTTAGGTATTTTCTTGAGGTATTTCTTGAAATACCTTGAGGTATTTTCTTATTTCAAGGTACATATTTGATACAGGAACTCCGTGAATTTAGTAATGGAACAAAACACAGAAACAGATGCATGATGAGTACACCATATAAAAATGGGAAGGAAGAGTACAGAACTTCAAAAGTCAGTGTGTCCAGTTGTATTTTCAAATATAAAATATTGGAATGAATTGAAATATGGAGAGGAAGATTTTGGGGAAAAGCATATGTTTTTCTACAACCATCACAGTATTAAAAACAAATCTATAAAAGTAATTCCGGATTATGTCAATATTGCCATTAGAATAATAACTCCATGGTTTTATAAATAAAGAAACTTTATAGTTTAATTTATTATCACTTAATAATCCAGCTTCGTTGGCTGGATTGAAAAAATACTTTTGTAAGATAGCTAAAGAATAATCATTCAAATGCTTGACAATTTTTTAAATATGCAAATTATTTTGATTAAAATTTGCAAGTGTGTTTCATATAATAATCTGCACTTAAAAACTAAGTAGAGTAAAACTAATCTTGTGTTTCCTTGGTGACTTGGAATCTCTAGTCATTCATTCATACACTCAATATTACTGAATGTTTAGTAACAGGTAAGAGGGGTTAGATTGAGGAATGTGTACAAATAAATAAGAAATAGTTCCTGCCCTCAAGGGCAGTTTACTGACTGTATATGAGGCCTTTGGCATATACTGAGATGAGTAAAGATTAGCTTCATCTTTTACAGAATATCTTTAAACTGCTTGTTGTTGTAGTTGGTGTCATTGCTAATCCCCTAATAACAGGTTCCCCCAATGGTCCATGAGATGGCATGAACTCTATCCCTACATTCAATGTCCCACACTGTTTTGCTGCCACACAATTATTATAGCAAATGATTTCTTTCCTCTGGGAATCTCATGCTCTTGTTGTTACTGGCATCCTGTGTGTCTCTGAATTTTTTGTTCTAGTAACCTAGGGTAATACCTTAGGTGCTAGGAAATTGGATCATCAAATGTTTTGCATACAACTAAAATATGTCCATCTTGGAGTATGATATATAAATTTTGTGAACTTTTATTATTTTCTTTGGGCTTAAAGTCAATTTATCTCCTATCGGCAATTTCTCTGGAAATGCTGGTTAATGAGTTTTGTTGTGTTTTTTTTAGTATTTCCTTTTTTTAAGATTGGATCTAGGGCAAGATTCCATATGAAGTATGTTTTGTTACATAGTATGATTAATAACTCAGATAAAAATAAATTCTTTCTCCCACAAGAATCTGAGTAATGAAAAATACCATCGTTCATGAAACGAAAGCAATATGAACCAAACTTATAGGCTCTTAATATTTCTGCATGAAGGTAATATTTTTCAACAAAATCTTCAAAATAAAAAAATAACAAAGGAAATAATAGCCTGCAGTATCAGTAGTAAATATTTAAAGTGCTCAGTTATAAACTTTACTTTTCAGAACATCTGATTATTATGACGCCTCACTTTTTAATCCCCTAGTTTACAAGTACTTAGTATTCACATTGCCTGGATAATCAAACTACTATTTAAATAAATAGGAAAACATTTATTCACATCTTGACTCTCGTTACTGAAGAAAGCAGCTAAGAGAATCTTACTGTAGCTAATTTGTGTAAATGATATTTCAGAATCTAGAAATCGAATTTTTCTTTTTAATAAAAATACTGTAACTGAGAATCATTGTTACTATTTGCTAAACATTCGTTTTATCTCTTTAATTTATTTAGCCATTCACATATGGCCTTCTATGTATAAGTTCATAATACCTGTCCTTGAGGGTTCACAATATATCAGGAGAACACAAATGAAATATGTAACTGTATTGTCATACAATTTTCTAAAATGGCCAGAGGCAAACTGGTTGATAGAAAGTAGCATCTACATAATGCTATAACCCATATCTATAGACTACAATAAATGTCTGTCTTTTGAAGAAACAATCATAACACGTAACATCTGGATGAAAACTAAATATTTCAGTGACATATCTATATGTCTCTAAACATCTGGAGTTTGTAGATTTAATATTTCAACTGTTTCTATTTGCATATGAACACTTGAAATACTGTAAACACTAACAAATATTTATTCACATCTTTAACATGTGAAAACATGCAAAGGAGTAATTGTATGAATATAATTTTATCACAGGTGTGATTAAATTTGATCATGGCGGCTGATCTAGTAAACCTACTGTATCAATAAATGGATCCCAGTAAGACTTATCCAAGTAATTCAGTGGCAAAGTCAGTGGTTAAACTGAAGAATTAGAACCAAGAATGCTCTATAAGGTAAGGATGAAAAATGGGGGAAAAGAAACCTTCTTTACTCTTCCTGTCTGAATAGATTTATATCTGATTAAGAGAAGGAATCCCTTGGCTATTTCCAAGAAGCACGTGGGAGCTACCGGTTGACTGCTGTTTCTATAGCATTGCAACATGGGGTTGGGACGTGGGGTGTGTGTGTGTGTGTGTGTGTGTGTGTCTGTGTGTGTGTGTGTTGGGGGGTGAAGGGGGTTAGGACATATTCCATGACTAAAAGCCTGAATCCCTCTGTAGAGGACTGCCACTCACCTTTCTCCTCTATTTTAACACAATGTTTAAGACCAGGAAATCATTTTCCGGCCTCTATAATTTTCAGTTTCAAAGTCTCTGTTTTTTCTTTTTGTACTTAGAATGCTTGAGAACCAGGCTCACTAAAAAAAAATGTAGTCGTAAAACATTTACGATTTCACATGTCTTTGAACAAACTGAATACGCATTAGCCATTGGCAGCCGTGGGCAAATAACATGTTGAACAAGAAATAAACTAATTACAAGCCAATCATATGTATTATATTCTCCTTACCAAAAATGCAGCTAGAGTAATCATTCACATGACGAGCAAAATTCTTAGAGGACTGACCACTTTTAAATTTGACCCTTTAGAAATGTCATAGTAGTAGTAAATGCTAACAATTTTACCTCTTTTGTCATACCTGATGAAATTCAATTCAAATGACCTACTTTATTAATATTAATTTACAGTGAAAATTCACTACACTATTTCTATACAAGATTAAAAAAAACAGATACATCTTTTAGGTATTCTAAGTGAAATATTGTTTAGCTCAGTATATCATGAGTAAATGACTTCAGCAAATCTGAGTGGAAATATCAAAACTAAATTAGGCATTTTGCTCCATTACTGTGTTAACAAATTCCTGAATAGCAATTCTTGAATACATGGAAATTGTGTATTCTGACCCACAGCTGGTACTTATCTTGTTTAAACTACTAAGATCAACTAGAATGATGACCTTTGCTTGCAACATCTTGCCTAATCTCTGGGATAATGTTTAACAATAGTTAGCAATATATCACAATCAGTACATACAATTTTAAGAAATGAACTTTATCCTAGCCACTGTCTAATTAAGTGAAATCTATCAAATGTAAATATTGATTGAAACACAGAAACTCACCGTTCTTATAAGAGCAGTAGAATATTGGCAATTCTTATGATTCAATCTAATTAAATATTCTTATTATTTCTTGACAACTAATTTCAATATCAGAATACATGTGAACCTTCACTACACTTTTATTAGATTTTGGAGCTGTCTCCAAAATTATTCTAAGAACTTATAATGGCAATTATTACTATCATATGAATATACACTGACCACAAAAGTATTCAGTAATTTCAATAACTGGGAAAATTTCAAAAAATTGAAAAAAAACTGTTCAGCATAAGAATTAGAAGTGATAAAGAGAAATGAAGTTAAAATCCATCCTAAGTTAAATACATCTCAGGTTTTCATGACGAGTCATGGAAATAGTGAGATTAATTGGTAGAAAGTCTTTTATAGACAAATTCTCTAGAAATTGTCCATTATTAGATCTGTATTTACTATTTTATAGATGTCATAGAACATATGCAATGCTCTATATACATTTTTAGATAACAGAACATCTCTTTAAAGTTGAAGATGTCAACATAAAACTTGAACCGGCTTCTCAAAATTTCCAGAAGCTTCTTAGTTTTAGAATTCATTTTAAATTACATGCAGAAAACCTTATATGATCGCAAGGATACTGTGGAAAAGGAGTAATCTTTCATTACAGAAGATTTTTTCTTTAACATTACACTTTAAATGATGATCTGTGTTGCAACGCATGATATGTTTCAGAATGTTACTGTCGATTTATTGATTATTGACAAATAAGTTAATTATTTGTTTCCTTATTGAGGAAATACCTAAAATTAAGGCTCATTTTATATGTGTGTGTATATACATATAGGTAGATAGCGATGTATCTGTATATCTCTACGTCTATCTCTCTATTCATCTACCTAAGAACGTTTTAAAAAATAGATTCTTTACATACTCTCAAGGCTGGTTCAATAAGGGTGGAGTCTTATTTTTCTGATTATTTTCTATATTATTTCAAACTTGGATATTTACATTGGTAAATGGTTAGGGTTCAATTGCTTATTTCTCAGCCTTCTACTTTATACAGCTAATATCTCTGAAAATTAATTTAGGAGAGGGTGGAATTGTTAATCTTCTCTTTGTAGATTTTGCTTTATTATTGACATTCTTAAATTTTACATCGTAGCCTTTGTTTTGTGGAACCTAAGGCAGTTCTGAATGTGGCTTTTAGAGCTCACCACACATTGTCGATATGCATTTCTTTAAAAAAACAAACAGCATTATTCAGGAAATATCTCTTTTTATTTTGAACTAAGATTCCACTGTATATTCCACCATCATATTGTCCACCCTATTCTACCCCATTTTTCCCATCAGAGTCAAATCATATTTAATCTCTCAAATTAGCAGGCACACCATGATTTAAGCAAAAGAAATATCTAACCATTACTCTACGTGACTGTTAAATACTACTCTAAAGAAATGAGGAAATATCTAAAATCACTGGCTACACAGGTATTCTTGGATTACCTTGAATAGACAATATGTCTGATCTTGGAGACATAATTTATTAGCTAAGTAACTGAAAGTATTCATAGAAATGTATAGAAATAAACCTGCAAAGGGGAGGGATTGCGCAAAATGCTGAGTAAAACACAAAACCACTGTTTATTTGGCACAGGAAAAATTCTCCTTCACAGTCATCCAAAAAATGGACGTCTATTTGGAAAATACTTGGCATTGAGCCATTTAATGATTTATGAGTAACAAACAAAACATAATCCCTCTCATTCCCACTAATGTAATATGATCCAACTAGGTGGGATTTTCCATTTATCTTGGCAGAGGTATCATGAATTCAGGCTGTTTATCCTGGTAATCTTAGCTTACAAATCTGCAACATTGCACCTTTGATTAGCTCTGTGAAATGATTTTGCGAAAAGGAAGGATCTCCCATTCTTTCTATATTTGGCAGCCTTAACTCTATAAATATGTCCATTTTGTCACTCCTATAGTTTTATGCAGCTGCCTTCCCTCTTCTTCCCATTGTGAGACATTAAAAATTTGGCATGAGCTTTTTCCTAGTGTATCTGGATGGATGAAAAAGCCAGAATAAGCTTGTCAAACTTAAAAAAAATCTTGGGACAGGAGGGTCTTCAGACTGACTGGCTCTTCAAAGTATTCCAAGTGGCTCTGCCAACTGAGGATTATTAGATGTTGACTGAGAAGGGTATATGAGAATATGTTGTACACTTGAGGCTGTAAATTAGAAACTGGAAGGTTACTAGAGTGGTAACTGTTCCACAAAACAGCACTATATAATTAAAATATTTAAAGCTCAACTTTGTTCCAGTGTATCCATTTTTATTTAACATAAAACAATTTTCTTTAACACCTAAGTGCTAACATGGAATTCCTTTGCAGGATAAGCCTCTTTTTCTCCTTCTTTCTTCTTCCTCTTTGGCCAGATGGAGTTCAAAGGGGATTACAGACATCCCCTGCCTGTATAGGCATTGCATTATGGGAGACACAAACATAAAAGTCCGATTTCTTTGGAGATTTCAGAACTATTCTTCAGATTTGAAAATTTGAGTCCCGAGTGATATTTAAGGATTTAGTGTACCTTACTTTTCTCTAAAAGAAAACCTAATCATTATTGCAAATATTTATAATCACATGTATGTGGCCCATCAGAGCATGTGTGGCAAGTATATTGATTGGGTGATATAAACAAGGGAGCAGTATCTACAAATAACATATCAATTATACATATACATATTTTATAGGCAATTATGTAAATTTTCTAAATAAAATTACATCTAAAAACTGTTTCTGTTTATAAAGTAAGTTTTCATTTACGAGAAAGTTATTTCTTGTGAAACAATTCTGCTATTAATGGAAATGATTCAATATTTGTTGTTTTTTCCCTTTACATTATTAGAACATACAAGTTCTTTTTCCATATTTGAATCTTGAAAGGCTTTAAAAAAATCAATAAAAAAAAATTTTAGGAGATTAAACATCCTATTAAAGTTAAGGAAAACACTGAACAAAATGGAGTTAGATATAATATTCTTTGGTGTATACATTTAAGTTACTTTAATAAATCTCATGTTATTTTAAAGTATGGAAAAAATAAATCTTGCAGCAGAATGGAACTGAAAAATTGTACATCTATAATTAGAATATTTTACATGTGGAAATCCTATAGAAGGGGAGTTATTTAAGATTTCATATGTCAAGATATAGATTACATAGGTAAGTATGTATGACATTAATGCAAAATCAAAGTAATGGAATAGCTGTATCTCAATTAAAAGAAGATGAATGCAAAGGGTTCAGTTTATAACTCTATGCTTATAATTTTAAAAGCCCAACCATGAGAAAATAAACTGAAAATATCTCACTGGGATGAGCGCTCTGGCATCTTGGAGGAATATGCTTTCAGACCTTTAAGAATAGCAAAATTGATTGACAGCATACAATATTTTTCTGATGAATTTAGCATAGTAAAATTCAGCCCAGAAAAAAAGCCTTCAGATTCTTAATTTCAGATACTGAATGTGCACAGAAGTAGAGGAAAAAGACATGAGCATTTGGCATAACCAGGAACATTCTCTCAGATGACCCTGTCATTCCTCTCTTTTGATATTCAACACTCATCACAATAGTTAACAATTGTTCAGTTTTTGCTTCTTCCATGAGTTCTACCAGACTTGTCCAGCTTATTTTAACAAGATTTTATTTCTATCATCTAGCTCAACAAATATTTGTGTTGCAAAAGGATTAACTCACTATGCCTTGCATAGCAAAGAAGTTTTCCCCCCTCTGGGTGATAGATTTGTTTTATAGTTTATGCTAAAATTTATTTCACATTCATTGTGACATATAAACCTGAGTAGAAGAAAGAGAAGGTAGTTTTAATTTCCATTTTATGCCTGGGGGAGATTGTTACTTGTCTAAGAATACCCAATTCCAATTGGCAAATCTAGGATTTTTGTTCAGATTTTTCTCATAACAATTAAATTTTTTTCTGACTAACAAAAACTAAAGACATAATTTTGATTGGGAATTTAGATTCCACATGCATCCATCATATTTTCTTATTAACTTGCAAAACTGTTAATAGAGATTTATAGGACAAAAAACTTCTACACAATACCAAATTTTCAATTCTTTGAAAACCTAATTAACTCTCAGTGTTTGTTTTTGTTGTTATTGTTGTTGTTGTTATTTTTTCCCTTTATGAGGCTATAGTTAGATTGTTTCCCTAATGACCCCCAAAAAATTTTGTCTTCCTTCTATGTGTCTACTCCCATAGGCCATAGGCAGTCCTCTCTTACAGTGACACCGAGCTTGGTCATATGATTCGCTTTAGACAATGGGACATTAGTAAATATGATGCAAACAGAGGCTTTGAAAGCCCTTGTACATTGGCGTTTTTCCTCTAAATACTCCTGGGAATGCTTCTACCACCATTTGTGAATCCCAGGGAGCCTATCAGAAGATGAAACCACATATGCAACAGGGACAAGATGTCCCAGGTGAGGCTGCCTACACCAACCAATTCTTAGTTACCCACCAGCTGACTACAGTTCCATGAGGGCTCTAGGTAAGGCCAGAAGTAGGCCAATTGAGCCCAGTCAAAATCTTTGATCCTCAAAATTTTGAGCAAATTAAATGTTGGTAATTATTTAAAGCCATTAAGACTTTTGAGTGGCTTGTTACACAGCAAAGGCTAAGTGATACAAACTTTAAAGGGACCCTTTTTAAAAAACAAAGATTAAAATTGTGCATGTGCATGTATATAGTGTGGGTGTGGGTATGTATATATATGTACATAAGTTTTTCACATAATGGCTTCTGATTCTTTTCCAAGAATGGCAAGTCAGTTAGGAAAAAATAAGAAATACCCAAAATACTTTCAAAATTCCCAAATCAAATTTACAGAATTTCTCCTAAAAAGACATTATTCTTAGCCAAAAGTGAGGCCTCTGCTCTATGATCAGATAATGACAGGTAACCATAGGACATTCCCAGAAAAGAAAGCACAGATCTTGACTTTTCTCTAGACTAAGTACAGTAATGCATCCCATATTTCTGTAGATTACAAGCAAACCCTAGTTTCTTATTTCCTTTATGTATCATTTAAAATATAGTTTCATTTCCTAGAGTTCACTGCCTCTATACAAAAACATTAATGTATAATTCCACCCTCCTTCTTTTTTTCTGTTTCCAGTTAAAAAAAAATAAAAGCAAAAAAACAGATGTCTGACGATGTAGATTTTGGATCCTGCTTTCCAGCATGCCAAATGTTGTACACTTATGGAGAGAACTTTGTATGTGAAGTTCAAGGGAAGGAAAATGTTGTGCTCCATAACTTCGGTACTAGTCGTAATATTTAATAAAATATAAACTGCCAATAAATAAAACCACATAAAAGTGTTCCTCTGTATATTTTCACTACCCAGAATTATCCTACTAAAACCTGAAATACAGAAATTAACAGAAGGAAAGCAGATGATTGAAGAAGTTTGATAAAATAACTTGCTCTCCTAAGACAGTATTCATCTGTCCACACCATGTTGATATTTCTTTGCTTCCAGTGGGATCCCTGGAGGAGGTGCATACAGTGGAAAAGGAAATGAGACTCTACTCCTAAGAGTGCCAATCAAAACTGCACTGTCCATAAAGATGTTTGCATTTGCCTTTCAGGAATGTTTTCCTAAAGATTATCAACTATTAACCATCAGTAGGGTAGATTCTCCTAGGGAAAATCAGAACCCATATAAGGAGTGCTCTGGGAACACTACTGGAGCAAATCATTTGCCATTCAATTAAAATACAAGAAAGGACCTAAAAAGTAATTAATTAAAAATATTATTTAGGTCTTATTAACTAGTGTCCACAGGTCACTAATAATTTCAAAGTGTTCTCTAAATGAGTGGGTACCAGAATTTTGAACTTCTGAGACCAATACAATTTCAAAAATATTTGAAGTAGTGGGGTAGAAATGTTTACCAATGATCTATGTGGCCTTGCTCCCATAATTTCCCAGCTCCCTTGAATTTAAGTGGTACCATTGACTATTTCCGGACATTAGAGTGTAAATGGAAGTGACATGGGTCATTTCCAGGTGAAAACATTTAAAGGTCAATGCATGAACCTCCAACTCTTTCTTACCTCCTGTGGTTACCAAGGACACCACATGTCAGGATGCCAGAGGGTCAGACTGGGTCCCTGAGTGATTATTTGGAGTGCTGGACTTGTAAAGTTAGTATGGAGAGTGAACAAACAATGAACTTTTTTCTTGTGTCACTGAGGTTTGGGGGTTAATGTGCAACATAAACCCTAACCTGAGCAATAGAGGAAACTAACATGGGACTGCCAACTTTCTATTATGCAAAATAAGGAGATTTTAAAATATAAGCAAATAAAATTCCTCTCCATATGCCGTCATTATATAAAAGAAATAATATTTTAAAATCAAAAAATATAAGAAAGGTACAATCACAGAACAAAGGATGATTCCTTAAACTGAATAAATGCAGTTTTCTATAAAACATGGATATCTTATTCTTTCTTAATTTTGTCATTTTGCTGGGCAAAAACTTCATCATGAAGGAGAAAATCTGTCTTCCCAATGATATTTAAGAACCACAGATCTAGATATTTCAAAAATGGCGGGAAAAGACTGTTGACCCAAAGCAATTAAAAATATCATATAATCTCAATATCCGACATTACCTGTCTTTCAGTGAGATCCAGATTCACTGCTATCTCATATCGCCTCAGCCTGGTCAGATAATTATGATGGGCAAATTCTGCTTCAAGTTCTCTGATTTGCTCTTTGGTAAAAGCTGTCCTTTCCTTCCTGGGTTTGCTATTGACTTCTGACTTGTAATTTCCTTCCTGGGAGTCTGGAAGTAAAAGACAGAATTAGATTTAGTTCATACATTTAAACATGTTCAATCATATCATTCATACCAGAAACATTTACTGAGTAACTACTTTTCCAGGTAGCGTTAGACATGGTAAAAATAGAGAGAGACCAAAGACAGTAAGACTTACCTCAACAGGGTGAGATAAATTTCTTTTTTTTCCCAGTGTGCCCCCAAGTGACTCACAACCTAATTGGGGAAGTGTCTAGTTTTCTTCTTTTGAAATAGGAACAAAAAACTTAACTGCTCTTAACATGCTGTTATAATAACAAGATAAAACAAAGCCCCTCTAGAAAACAATTTTATATATGAAACTATTCAGATATAAAATTTCTTCTAATAAGTTTTTCAACATAAATTCTTGAGGTCTAAGTATGACTAAACAGAGTGATCCTAAGAAATAGTGGTGACTCAGTATGTGACTATCCGAGCAATTCAAATATCTAGCAACTGGACCATAAAAGTCAGTTCAAGCTCAGAGTAAGCATACGTACGTGTGTGTGTGTGTGTGTGTGTGTATTTATTGGTTTTTTAATTTCAATTTAAGTGCAGTCTCCTTGAAGGCAATAGCAATGCTCTCCTTTTATTTTGAGTAATACTTAGTGCAATGTGGAATCTATAAATACAATTTTGTTCATTTAACTCAAAATATGAACAGTTTTTTTTTTTTTAAAAGGACTTGATCATTTTTTTTTTTTTTTAATTTATTTATTTATGGTTGTGTTGGATCTTCGTTTCTGTGCGAGGGCTCTCTCTAGTTGCGGCAAGCGGGGGCCACTCTTCATCGCAGTGCGCGGGCCTCTCACTATTGCGGCCTCTCTTGCTGCGGAGCACAGGCTCCAGACGCGCAGGCTCAGTAATTATGGCTCACGGGCCCAGTCGCTCCGCGGCATGTGGGATCTTCTCAGACCAGGGCTCGAACCCGTGTCCCCTGCATTGGCAGGCAGACTCTCAACCACTGCGCCACCAGGGAAGCCCTGAACAGAGTTTTAAATGTTTTTTCCCTACATAGGAGATAAACATAAGATGCACAACACCTAAAATTAGGTACCCAAACACCAAATCTTATAATGCCCTGTAGAAAAAATCATAATTTACAGCAAGCATATCATGCCATCTTTTCTTCTAAGAGTTCAAGACATAATTAACATATTTTACTTATCTTCATAATATCCCTGAGATGTAGGTTAGAAGACATTCTTAACATACTGAAGAACAGAACGTGTGTCTATAATGGAAAAAAATTCTACATATACAAGTAATAGATAATCATACCAGCTCTAATAATTCATGTCAAATTTACCTCAGTGAAATATCAACATTATCAAGATAAAGTGGCATGTCTGTACTCTCTCAAAAATTATTTCAGTTTTCTAATTATTTTTGAGCCTGTACACACAAATAGTGATGCCTTTACCAGGTAGTGATACAATGAACTCTTCTATGAAGCCAAATGAGAGACATGATATAGGAAAAATGACGGTCAATCAGATTAAGAAGTGTGACATTTTTTTAATTGACAAATATAGTATGGTACAGCTTTATGAAGGACCTTTTAAAGTGGTATTTGTTTCTCCATCCAATGATGCTTAAATATGCTATGTACAAAATATTGTTGTTTTTTTAGTGCTCTTTTCCTTTCTGTCTGGCTGGGGGAAGTCTAACTAAAGTCAAGAGGGGTCTGCATAATGGAAATCCGCTAGACAAGGTGCTCTAATGTAAACAGTTTTGATTTGACTCTTACCAGAATCTACGCTGGCCAAATGTAAAGTTTTCTAGGTCTAGTAGCAGCAGTGGCAATAGGTTTGCATCAAAATTTTGGCATACTTGGCCATTAATTTCCTGTGAGGGATCACAGGGCATATTTCACTGCCTGGCGCACTGGCACTGTCATAAATTCTTTAGAATTCACAGACCACATTTCTGGGCTTGTCACATAGCCCCGTGTTGACTGCCTCCCCACCTTGACAGGGCAGTCAGGGCTTTATCCAGTGCAAAAAGTGGTTTGTGATATGTTAGACACAGGCTGACTGTATCTGATTGTAAGCCACTGGGACCAGATGAGTTACGGATTAGAAGATGTGTGAGTTCTCAGCTAGGCTATGTTTACACCATGTGAACTTACCTGGCTCTAAGTGGAACCTGCATTATCCACTTTTTTAAGCCATAGATTTGCCAACCTCCACATCTTTGGTGCATTTTGCTATTCTGGTATTATGTGAACAAAACTTTCTGTTGATTGATTTCTTTTTTTTTTTTTTTTTAACTTTTCCATCAGCTGTACTGGCAGAGGCAAACTCAGTCACAGCCCAGAATATTCAGATAAGTCCCTCTCACAAGGACTCATGTTCTCACGTGAATCAAAAGTATATTTTTGCCAGTTTGGAGCCATGTTTAGTCTGAAATCTGTGGCTGATTATTCTTTATGTGGGGACAATGCTCTTTTCCCTTCAGTAATGCAACTCTGGAAACTGAAAGCAAAGCCAGGGCATTTTTTCTCATAAGCAATTCAATTGGAATGATTCATGGTTAACACATTCCCTTATATAAGCATGAATGAACAAATTCACATTGAGGAAAGCCTATTAAGTTGTATTTATTTTTGAAACCGATTTCTTTTAACTTTCGCAGTATTCAGCAGTACTTCAAAAATGCCACAGACACACACAAACATACAAAACTTGGGCCAGTTCTTGGAAGAAGGGTTACATGCAGTGGATCTATACGCATGCCCACTGAAACTAGAAATATACAAGAGAAGGTTTATACATCCAGTGACTGAACTTGAACAAAAGTCTGGCTATAATTCAACATTTATATCCAAAAGCAACTTACCAAGTGCCTGAATTCCAAACCAAAGTAGCTCACAAAGTGAAATCCAGTGACTAAAATGATGTGAATTGTGCACACTTACACTTACAATAAGCACAAATGGAATACTTATATTATAATTAACATGACAAAGAGTGGGTATGTGCTTCTTGATTTCATTACCTAAAGGAGAATGTCAATGTAGCTGAGGTAGCACCAATGTCAATTAGTTATGTGGACACTTTTATCCTTGGATCTGTGATTCTGTTGTGGTTTCCACCCATGATGCTCCCACTTTTTCTTTCCTGTGAAAAACATGTTCCTTGGGATTGCATTTCTGGACTTATATTTTCTATAATCTTGGATTTTAAACATTTTTTGACTTTTTTCCCCTGTATTTTGCAAAGTCCATCGTTTGCTGACCCTGAAGCTTCTACTACTATCACCTGACTAGCTTTTCTGTGGTGGAAAACGGTTGAGAGCCTTGGACGAGGCTTTTGGCAAATTGCACGTTAGCTTCCATCTGTTTCCCAGCTGTTTCAACTGAGGCAAAACTCCCTCCGTTTTCTTCAACCTCCCATATCCTATGCCAAATGGTAGGTGTTGAGGGGGGAGTCTGGAAACTGCCTTCCTTTCTTGCCTACAACCGCAAACAAAATGTCACCATCTGTACAGTACATTGCCATGTAAAATAGTACAATTGTTGTTTCTCGTCTCAGATACTTTAATGCACATGTGGGTGCCCTCTCACACTCCCTCACCGCTTGGAGGAAATGTTGACTTATGTGTTCAGGTATAGTTGGCAGTCCCAGTTCCCTAACCTTTTGCTCCCTGGGACTATGCTAATGGAAGAAGTCTGCAATACTTCCGTGGAGGATAAAAATTGCCCTCCAAGGATCGTTTCTGTCTAGCATTTAGAACTTCTCCACATGTGACTTTTTATTTCCCCTAGTGCAAGAGGATGCCAAAAGATAATAATGTTTTACTGACGACAAGTAATGTGAGGGCTTGGTCTGTTCACTAGTGGCACAGAATACCTTTTAGCAAAAGAGAAATAATAAAGTATGATTGAGTATATTTTTGGCTACCCTGAGTAAACTTATTAACTTGTTTAAATAAAGAACATAATTTACCAATGTCTGTAAAATATCAAAATGTAAAGGAAGGTCTCCATAGCTTAGACTAAAATGAATACTTATTTCATATTCTGAAGAAAAAAATGAATACTAAGCCACAGTCTATTCTAGTGCTTTGCAACTTCTTGTATTAATGTTTTGTAAGCTATTCAAAATGAGAGATATTCTGTTATTATTAACAAAGCTCCGCAAATAGTAGATATAGGAAGCTAATAATTATATTTATATAGGCATAGAGATTGTGGATAGATGTAGAGTAATTTATAGAATAATCCTATTGATGCTAGTAATTTTCACATTTAAACGGGAAATTGCCTTCCTTATGGGAAACTTATCCAACTTGCTACTCCAGCTTCTTAATGAGTGGGCATTTCAGCCTTTCCAGATTTTTTTTTTTTTCAGAGTAAACAATCTTACCCAGGGGTTCTTAAATCCTCTAGGTGATCCACTCTCCATATTTGAGAACCACAATCATAGTGAGCTAGTATTACTAATGAACGTGGCTATTATACACTGAGGTATGTAAGGGAAAAAAAGGATTGAAAACTACTATGCTAAATCTACAATAGAAATTAGCATTGAAAATATCCACTGTTTCTTATACCATTGATGTGAAAAATGTAGAGCCACTATAACAGTTTCTCTTATAAAGCAAACCCAAATTTCAAAGACAAAAAAAAAAAACCAGACATTTCCATTTTTAGTAACAGTTTAGTAATAGTAACAGTTGTATTCAACATGCAAAAGTCATTCTTTGGGCTGGACCAGTGATTATCAATTGGTGGATGTACTCGTTTACCATCCAGCCTCCCTCTTCATTGCCGCCTTGATTACTCATGGGATTGTCTAGTATGCTTTCAGGAATGAAATAAGTCAGATAAATCTCACATTAGTGAAACTGAAGATATATTTATTTTTATTACATTTGTGTTGCCAATTGTATGTTTTGAACAAATAATTTATAAAAGATACCCTATTTATTTCTGTTAAAGGCATTTAGGTTCTTACTTGGTGGGAGATATTGAAAGATTAACTGTGTATAGCCAAAACTTTTATGTAATAGAATAGTTACTATTACGTCAGAGTAAATTTTAGTTTACAGATTTGACTTTTTCCCAATACACTTGGGCATAATTTTATACAACTAATTCTTAAAGTGAGAAAATCAAAATTCAGTGTACATGACTGTGTCAGTATTTAGCAGTAGCTACCTACATAAGCAAATATTATAATTGGTAACATTACAGAATCATACCACATGATGTAATTACATAGAGGGAAAGAGTATGAAGACTTGAGATACTTTATAAAATCTATGTATTTTTAGGTCACATTTTAGAATGAGAGCGAGAGAGAGAGAAATAATAGCACAAGATTGTTCTTAAATTAGTACCAATTTAATAACTTGGTATGAATCTGGATATAAATAATTTGAAAATAAATACCTCAGAATTTACATAAAAATAAAATATTTGGGTCTCTTAAAGTCACCCACACCTTATATGTAGATGTTTCCCCACAGTAGGTAATAATCTTACCTCGGCATTGCATTGCATTCCTAGGATGAACTGGCAAATATTATAACAAAGTCCTTCTCTTTGCTTCCTCCCTCCTCTATAATTTTAAGATGATAGCAGTTATAAGAATTTTAGCCAATTTAAAGTAGATACAGGCATTTTAACAATATTAATTCTTCCAATCCAGGAGTACAGGATATCTTTCCATTTTTTGTGTCTTCTTCACTTTCTTTCATCAATGTATTATAGTTTTTAATGTATAGGTCTTTCACCTCTTTGGTTAAATTTACTCCTAGGTATTGATATTTTCTTCTTTTTGATGTGATTGTAAATGAGATTGTTTTCTTGAGTTATCTTTCTGATAGTTCATTTCTAGTATATAGAAATGTAGCATATTTTTGTATATTAATTTTGTGTCCTGCAACTTTACTGAATTCATTTATTAGTTCTAACAGTTTTTTTGGTGGTATATTTAGGGTTTTCTATATATAGTATTATGTCATCTGCAAATAGTGACTATTTTTACTTCTTTCATTCCAATTTATGTCTTTTACTGCTTTCTCCTTCCTAATTGCTGTACCTTAGACTTCCAATACTATGTTGAATAAAAGTGGCAATAATGGACATCCCTGTCTTGTTCCTGATCTTAGAGGAAAAGCTTTCAGCCTTTTACCATTGAGTATGATATTAGCTGCAGCTTTGTTATACATGTCCTTTATTATGTTGAGATGCATTTCCTTTATACCACTTTGTTGAGAGATTATTTTTTAACCATAAATGGAAGTTGAATTTTGTCAAATGCTTTTTTTGCATCTATTGAGATGATCATATGATTTTTATCTTTCATTTTGACAATGTGGCCTATCACGTTGATTGATGTGCAAATGTTAAACCATCCTTGAAAAATTCCACTTGATCATATTAATGTATTGTTAATACATTAATGTATTGTTAGATTTGGTATTGTTAGATTTGGTTTGCTAATACTTAATGCATTGTTAGATTTGGTTTGCTAATATTTTGTTGGGAATTTTTGTATCTATGTTCATCAGCAATATTGGCCTGTAATTTTATGTGTGTATGTTGTTCTTGTTTGGTTTTGGTATCAGGGTAATGCTGACCTCATAAAATAAGTTTGGAAGTGTTCCCTCTTCCTCAATTTTTTGAAAGACTTTGAGAAGGATAGGTATTAACTCTTCTTTGAACATTTGGTAGAATTCACCAGTGAAACATCTGGTCCTGGATTTTGTTTGTTGGGAGGTTTTTGATTAATGATTCAATCTTCTTACTAGTAATCAGTATGTTCATATTTTAATACTGTTAAAATGTCCATACTATCCTAAGCAATTTACAGATTCAATGTAATTCCTATAAAAATTCCAATGCATTTTTAACAGAACTAGAACAAATAATTCTAAAATTTGTATGGAACAACAAAAGACCCCAAATAGCCAAAAACAATCTTGAGAAAGAAGAACAAAGCTGAAAATATCACCCTCCTTGATTTTAAACTATATTACAAAGCTATAGTAACCAAAACAATATGGTATTAGCATAAAAAACAGACATAGAGATCACTGGAACAGAAGAGAGAGCCCAGAAATAAACCCACCATATATGGTTAACTAATTTACAACAAAGGAGGTAAGAATATACAATGGAGAAAGGACAGCTTCTTCAATAAATGGTGTTGGGAAATCTGGACAGCTATATGCAAAAGTAAGAAACTGAACCACTATCTTACACCGTACACAAAAATTAATGCAAAACGGATTAAACACTTGAATGTAAAACCTGAATCCATAAAATTCCTAGAAGAAAACATAAGCATTAAGCCCCCTGACATTGGTCTTAGCAATTTCTTTTTTATATGACTCCAAAGTCAAAGGAAAAAAAGCAAAAATAAACAAATGGGACTACATCCAACTAAAAAGCTTCTATACAGTGATGTAAGCCATCAAAAAAATGAAAAGGCAACCTAGTAAATGGGAGAAGATATTTGAAAGTCATATTTCCAATTAGGGGTTAATGTCTAAAATATATAAAGAACTCATACAACTCAATAACAAAAAAAGTCAATTGAAAAGATGCTCAACATCACTAATCATTAGGGAAATGCAAATCAAAACCACAATGAGATATAATCTCACATCTGTCAGAATGGCTATTAACAAAAAGACAACAAATAACAGTGTTGGTGAGGATGTGAAGAAATGGGAACCTTCATGCACTGTTTGATGGGAATGTAAGTTGGTACAGCCACTATGGAAAAACAGTATGGAGGTTCTCCCAAAACTTAAAAATAGATCTACCATATGATCCAACAATTCCACCACTGAGTATCTCTCCAAAGAAAATTTTTTAAAAAACTAATTCAAAAAGATATACACATCTTCACTGCAGCATTATTTGCAGTAGTCAAGATATGGAAATAGCGTAAATGTTCATGGATGGATGAATGGATAAAGAAATTGTGGTATACATATACAATGGAATGCTACTCAGCCGTAAAAAAGAATGATGTCTTACCATTTGTGACAAAATGGATGGGCCTTGAGGGTATTATGCTAAGTGAAATAAGTCAGAGAAAGACAAATACTACATGATTTCACTTATATGTGGAATCTAAAAAGCAAAACAAAACAAAACAAACAAAACAAAATAACACCCAGGCTCACAGACACAGAGAACAGACTGGTGTTTGCAGAGGGAAGTTGGGGGCCTGGGGGGCCATGAAATGGGTGAAGGAGATCAAGAAGTACAAACTTCTGGTTATAAAATAAATAAATCATGGGAATGTAAAGTATAGCATGGGGAATAGAGTCAATAATATTGTATTAATGTTGTATGGTTACAGATGGTAACTAGACTTATTACGGTGATCATTCCACAACATATACAAATGCTGAATCACTATGTTTTACACCTGAAAATGCTATAGTATTGTATGTCAGTTTTCCTCAATAAAAATATATGTAATAAAAATGATCAAAATAAAATAGGTACCTAAGCAATAACTCATTTCAATTCTGTACATTTTGTGCCCATCAATATATGACTATAGTTTTACCTTACAGCTTCTTCTTGATGGAGTCCCTTTGTTTTTAAATAATGAGACGTGAACAGTTGATTTTTTTTTAATTCATTACCTTGCCTTTTTTATTATTTATTTACTATGTAGTTCTTTCTGATAGTAAGAGGCCAACTTAATTGTTCTTCCTTTGTGACATAAATACAAAGTGAAATGTCAAAGAACTAAGAAATTTTGATGAAATTAATATCATGATTGATGTACAATTCAAATATATTTAATAAAAACAGTATTTTTGCTAAAAATTGAAAAAGAAGCCAAAGACACACAAAATGGAAATATAGTGCAACTTGAGTCAAATTTAGCATAGATTTAGTTCTCACTACCAAATTCAAAGTATTTAACACAAAACAAAATCAACACATGTCTTCAGGGTAAATGTAAACGTCTCCAATCTTGCTACACACTTCTAGGCTCAGAAACTCATTACAGAAGCCTAGAATTGACTTTGTGCCTCTAGCTATATCCCAGGACAAGGGGATGCAACAGAACAAGGCACATGTACCTGCTTGGATTGTGCCTGATAGCAAAGGCTTTCACAAGGATCACCATTTCCACCTCCAATGGGACCAGGAACCCCTAGTGAAGAGCTTTTGACATACAGCATTCCATTATATTTTCCCTGATCATATTAGTTTAAAAGTGCACCTCTCCTCTGGGATCCCATGAAATGGTCGTGTTTCCTTTTTACAATGCTTACCACATTCTGCCACTGTATGGATCCTTTACTTCCCCTACTAGAACATAAATGTTTGATGTCAACTATTGTTCTCATTTATTCAGTAATTGGGGATGAATACGGGCATTCATAGTTACATTTTAATACACACATAAGCAATAGTCAAGGACATGAAGAGGATGCAAACCTCCAGTCCATTTCTCATTCACCTTCTATTCAGCTCTATGTCAGCAAATGGCATGGGGTTACATGGTGTTACAGTGTCCCTGAGAGAATGAGGAGGGAAAGAAACACTTCTCAGAAATCAGGGATCTACGGCACTTGGCAGTGGCCAGAAGAATTGTGACATTTCTAATTTACATCTGTCAACAGGTCAAAAGGGACTGAGATCCCTTTTGACGTCAGACAGCACCACATAGTTTTTGCAGTGAGGCCTTAGAAAATTCAGCACCAATTCTGCTAACAGCTTGATAAATCCCTTGGACATGGAAGAGAAGAGCTTCCATAGTTTTCTTTTATATACTGGAAGACAAGTCTACGTCTTCTAAGAGTGTGAGGGCTTGCATTTTATGCCATTGTTCTCAGCCTTTTTTGGCATTTCACCATACATATTTTTTGGCAAGTGACTTTAATATATTTTTATAGCAGTAACTCTTATAAATTACTGAGTTTTTCATTTATCTTCAGGTCTGCTTTGCTTCTCTGGATTCTAGACTTTAGGTAATTTAATATTAAGAAATTTGCCTTATTCATGTTCATATTCCCAATGCTAAGCACCTAATTCTGAATCTGTTCTGGATCTTTGATTTCCATGCTGTGGTCATGAGTTATGATTTCAGTGACAATCCTAAGGGGCTTTCTTCTGTTATAAAAATTTGAATGACCTTCAGCTTAAAAAAAGAGAAAGCATCACTCAGTATTGCTTTGTATTAACTTTTCAAAGCACACCTCTTTCATATAATTGATGGCAGATGGAGACAGGTCCATATTCTATCTGAATATGGAGACATATTCAGATAGAAAAGTGCCAAAGCAGTGTCACGATTATAAAATTTAAAACCCAAGAGATTAAATGTTATACCAAGTGAAGGAACTGATTACACATAGTTCATAATTCCCACCCTCAGCACTATTGACATTTTGGACTGGATAATTCTTATTACATTTATATGCAGTGAAATATGAACATATTCAAGATAAATGGGTGATGGCTGTCCTGGGCATTGTAAGATATTTAGCAGCATCCCTGGCTTCTACTCACTAGATGCCTGCAGCAACTCCCATCTCCACTTCAGTGTTGTCAGATACTACGCAGGACTGCCAGTTTAATTTAAAATCCAGATAAACAATGAACAGCATTTTAGTTTAAGTATACCCCAAATATTGCATGGGACATACTTATATTAAAAATATTGATCTTTGATAGAAAATTCAAATTTAACTTGGAATTGTGTATTTATATTGGTGAAATCTGGCAACCCTACCCCAGTTGTGACACTCAGAATGTCTCCAATTGTTTTCAGTGCCCCCAAAGGGCAAAATTACTCCCAGTTGAGAACCACTGAGTACAGATAATATTTGAGACAAAACATCAATAACTCCAAGTTACACAACTCTCTCTAGGAATGACCAACTTGATTCAGAAGTAAATGTCTTATGTGCAAATACCACCACTTTCATTCCACAGCCAAGCCTTACCTCCTCCAAGTCAATGACTAGATTGTCTGCAGATTAAAATTGCTCATGAAGTTTTTTTGTCAATGCTATGTTTCTACAATACGTCAAATCACGTAAGAGCTATAATAAATCCATTATTTTATTAAATATGTATCATTTAATTAGTAAATCTTGGTTTAATTAATAAATCTTGGTTTAATATGCATGAATTTTAGAACTTGAACAGATTCTTACAAATCATCTAGTTCCACCTGCTATATTTATAGATAAGAAATAAAGAGACTCAGAGTGACTAAAGTGCTCATCAGAGATCACATACTAGCAGGTCATGTTTATAGGCCTCAAGTGTCATTCAGTTATAGAAAGAGACATAAAAGCATTTTTCCAACTCCTCAAATATCCTTACCTATTGCATGGCATCTTCCCAAGAGCAAGGGTTTCAGAAACATCACTATTTAATTGTGATACTAAATATGGCTATGAAGCTACACAAACAGAATCTTTATTATCCAAAATGCCAAATGAGCAGATGTTAAGGCCACAGCCTCTGCCACTTATCTGCATATTCAACAATTAACCTTCCTTTTCCGCATATTTAACATAGAATTAAAGTGAAGGAGATAAAATAAGTAAATCATTTAGCATAGTACTTGCATACTGTGGGCACTCAGTAATCAACTGCAAGCTCTAGCCATTATTAGGCGGGGGACTAGGCCCTAAGGACCTCAGTAATTGAAAATGATAGATTTGATAGAATCAGGAGTTAGAAAGTTTTTTTTTTTAAGCATATGAAAATTTTGTTCTGAAAACAGAAGTCAACCTAAAACCTAGGAAGTTTAGAACTTAGACAGTAACTAGCAGAGCTTTATTTTACATTGAAAAATGCACAAATCTCTAAAAGGATCTGTGTATTATTTTTGGCTAGTCTACAAATGAAGCTGAAGGTTTAATTATGATTTTTCCAATGAAACTGTTGAGGTGACATTTTACAAGGCCCAGTGGGATCAATGTATGAATTCTTGTTTCCTCTGAAAGTTTTATTGGGATATTTGATGAAATTTAACCAAACCTGGCATACCCAATAAACTGGAGTCAGATAGTGTGCTTGTATGTGTGTGTGTGTGTGTGTGTGTGTGTGTGTGTATGCATACCTGCATGTGTTTATTCTCCTGCAAAGAATCCTAGCAGCCAGGTATATGGTTTTAGGTAGAGAAGAGTCATATTCTGCCTTGATATTAGAGTATACAAAATGTTTAACATTCTTAAATTGATTAAAAAAATAAAATCAGAAGTATTTACTAAACAGCATTATGAACCCATTGTATAGTCTACTTACAACTTTCTTCACGTAGAGGGTTTGAGAAGTTAATCACATAGGTATTTTTTAACCTCAGAAATAACTATATGGGAAGATTAATAGCAAATGACTTATAAATTGATTTTTCTTTAATTTCACAGTAATAAGAATAAGTTATAAAGATAATTAATAGATAAAAGTAATACAATAAAAATAATTGGAAAATCCCAGCCAACTCGGGATTCTGGCCTATGCACCAAGCAGCAGTTGGTTTCCTTTTGACTGCTGCTGGTAGAATTCAATGCTTTGTGATCCATTTCTCTGTTGCAGCTGTACTGGCAAGAAGGAAAACAGCCTCAGGGTGACCAATCTGCATTAAGTCAATTTGTGATTGTTTCTGTAAAGGGATTTTTGCAATTGGGAGAAGTCTAAGAATTTATGACTTACATTCATGGAACATTACTTAGATACTCTCCACAAATAGAATTTTGTTTACATTCACTAAGTAGTACATGCTTTATAAAAAATAAAAACCAATAAAAATAAAATCAGTGCTCTATGATTAAATCAACTTGTGATTTAATAATTTTACAAAATAAAAAAGTCTGATGTAAATATGTTTGAGCATAATAATATTAAAATGACAAAAGTGTTGATGATGGTTCTCAAAGTGTACAAGTCATACCATCCTCTTTCTCCTCATAATTATTACTACTACTTACTACTTATATATATTTTGAGTTGGGAAAAACTGCAGTGAAATTTACTTAGAAAAAAATCTGAAACATAAGATCTGACTGAAGAGATGAAATGATAATTTAAAAGAATTTTTGACGGTAAAATGTTAAGAACTACTGGGCTATGCGATAAAGAATATGGAAGCAAAGGTGGTTGATGACAGAGACCAGTGAAGCCAGAATGGTTGCAATGAATAAGAGGAAAAGATAGGCCTCCATTTAGTATATATATATTATTCTGAGAGATGAAGGAAGAGGTTGAGATCAGAAAGACTGATTCTAGAGTTACACTTCTTGGACAAAAGAAGGTAGGAACGATGGTCAAGTCTGGGATCTGCCTGTTGGTGGAGAAAGGAGTGTTGGGATCTGACAATCTTGTTGAACTCTGAGGCTCAATAATAAAGTGGCATTTGCCTACTAGTTTATGCTATAATCCGTCTTTGAATCAGGCATCCATAGCCTAATACTTTATGTTGAGAGTGTTGTGTGTTAGACACAAACATGAATAGTTTATTGTGTAAAGTGCTAGGAAATGGATCAATATGACATAGTACCTATCTTAAGGTAGCTTACAATCAAGTTGGGGATAGAAGCCACTTAAGAGAAATCCACAAATAATTATAAATAATCACTTTGGGTATACTATCTTGACAGTTTGATGTTTGATTGTCAAAATTTGATGTTTTGGGATGCATAACCTGTGTTTTTGTTAAGAGCACTTTATGGGAAATACTTGGGTAATATCATTCTTAGTCCATTTCATGGGGGCGGGAGCAATTTTAGAAAGATACATGTGTATATTTGCATATATAACACGCTAACCATGAAGCCTTCCTTTAATCCCACATACGGCATAAAATATTCTGCAAAGTCTTAAGAATTGCTAACTATATAGGGAGCTTCTAAAATACTTTTTGGAAGTCTTAAATGCAATTACACTTACATAGAAACTTAAGAACTTAAATGCAATTATTATCTATGCCTTCACAATATTTTTGAGACTAACTTGAATGTAGCACTGTAAGAATTTCACTAGGAAATTCACTCTTCACTGAAGTGTGAAAAATAAAAATGATCATAATTACTTTTATATTAGATTTGAAAAATCTTCTACACTTCTTTTGAATCTCTACCAAGATAACATATAAATGGTACAGAGTTAAGTCTATGACAAAGTAAAGCTTTCATCTAGGTCCTCCTGACAATTCATGGCTTGTAATTTTACATCAAATTAAGGCATTACGTCAAAACTCACAGTTTAATAATTTTTTCACATGTCACAGATCACACCCTGTAGCTTTTGAAATGAAGGTTAGGTATTGAAGAGCATTCAGTGTTCCACTATACTGTGGAGGGAAAGGGGCTTGAAGTATCAACATTATGTTTTACTTAACACCTGTGGATCAACACCTGTGTTGTACAAAAGGAGTACAAAATTTATTTCTAAAATGTAACTTTCCAACACACACACACACACACACGCCAAGTGTATCCTCTGCTCTCTTGCAATAATTTTCAATAGGTGGAAAAAAATCTGAATAGTATACATTTTTAAAAGTTTTGCCTTGATTAAACAGAATTGTGGTTACAATTAAAGCTATATACATTTTATAGCTTTACATATTATTTACAACTTTTATGTATTTAGAAGGAAGAATGACTTAGAGAAAGTATCAGGAGCTTTGAAGCCAGCCAACCTGAGTTAGAAGTCCACTGTAGCTACTTAAAACCTGTGTGGTCTTAAGTCTTTTGAAATTCAGATTCCCCATGTACAGAATCTACTACACATGATTGCTGTACAGAGGAAAATGAGCAAATTTACAGTGTGTATATCTGAGATGTATTATGAATCCAATAATATACACCTATTATTAATAATATTATTAAACTTAAAACGTATCATGAGTAAGATTTAACTAACTGAAATTTTTACTAAATCACATTTATTAGTCTTTTAATTTTATTTGAATTGCTTAGTTGTCATTTCTCACCTAGCATTTAGTTAAATACATGTTGATTTGTTTTTTAAAAAATGATATTGATTTCAAAAGGAGGTGATTATATTTTCTAGCTCTTTCTACCAACACACATGTTAAAAGACCCAGCTGTGCTCATAATTTCTTTGGCCAATCAGCAAGGTTTAATTATATATCCTTTTAAAAAATAAATGGGTGTTGCAAGGCTGTATGATTTTATTTCTTTCATACTTTCTTTTTACAGCTTTGCTACTAAAAAGTGTAGCCAAAATTAAAGCATACATTTTTCCTCAGTGTAATTAAATGTCATTGTCTTTTATTTTCAAAGTAAGCCAAAATAAAAAGTGTATATATGTTTGTATGTGTGTGAGTACATATATATTTATACTCTGAATATTTAAAATATTTTGTTTTATTTACTCATCATTGGTCACACAGGCATTTAGTCAAATTCAGGCAAATTTTGGTACATATATAAAGCACTTCTAGATTTTTACATTTTCAATCACATGCAATATTTGAATCCTCTTTTTGAATGACTACAAATGAATTGTATCCAGTTGTGTGCTGGAAGGTGGGAGGAAATGCTCTGGTTTGTATTTTCATGTTGTAAATACTCTCACCATAGTGAATTTCAAGCCCGTAAGTTAATGTGACGGCAACTAGCTCTCAAACTTCCTGAAAATTTAACAATTGCCCCTCTAGAACCACTACTAACTGGCCCTAGCACACTGTTGTAACACCTTACTATTTCACAAAGCTGAATACTGGGATTCAGAAACTATCATAACGTCATGGATAACAATCTATAGTTAGAACCTTCTAGAAAAGAAAGATAGATTAGGCTAAGAGGGTATGATTAGCTAACCTGGGAATGATCTCAATGATTAGACAATAGTATTCAGAGCAGTATTCTAAAGTTTATCTATAGAACTGATGACATTTACCTATGATTCATTAAAAACCCTTCCTGCTGTGTTGATCTGACAATCAATTCATCAAAATGGGTAATCACAGAGGCTATGCTCATGTCACTGTGAACAAAGAAAAGGTTAGAAGTTGCTATAAGTAAGTGAAAAATATTTCTTTTTAATTCTGTTCAACACACAGGGAGCTGTTGCTAGTCTTAGATTATTGGGGTATCCAGCAATGATCACTGCATCTGAGTGTTTCGTTGTTTAAATGAAATAATAGCTGTGCAAACCTAAAGCATAGAATAAAATATGTCAAGAAGAAAAAGACCACCCTTCAATATCCAAGTACTGGAAACTAAAAGCACAGACACGGTCGCATAAGAGTGAAAAAAACCTCTAAATTTCCCACCTTTGTAATAATATTTTTCTCTTAAGATGGATACTGGTGTTATTTTCTCTTGAAGATGTTTCCACGTTGAAATTACTTAAGGAACTAGCAAATTGAAACAAAGAAAAAGATGGAAGACAACAGAGTACCTGATTTATCAGGACTGTCAACAAAGATAAAAGTATTTCTTAGATGCTCTCTTGGTTATCATGCTACTTTAAGTACCAGACAATGTAAGTAAACTATACAAAGTACCTACTCTCTGGAAAGAGTTGGCTTACAAATAGTAAACAAAAGGAAAACTACTACGTATATAAGCCTTGTAGCATTCTGAGAAATGTGTATGAGTGTGTCATTTTTGTGTCATGTGCATTTTGTTTCACACACGTTTAAGTGTGTGTGCTTATGGGTATGTACTTGTGGCAGTACTAAGGGAAAATTTTCCTATTTTTAAGCTTATATTTAATTACAACATCAAAGGGAATCTTCCATAATGAGCACTTACTATGAAATATTGGAAATTAAAAAGAATGTGTTTATAATTAAGCTCCATGTTAGTAGCCACACAAGAAATGTCAATTAATCTACACTAAAACACCAAGTTTTCTGGCAATAGCTATGGAAATGAAAATGGCAACACACTTGTAAAAACCTCAGTGGTGTGAAACCCTGTTCATTTATTTAATAGTTGTAATCCTTTTGTTCTCAGTTTACTGCCAGCCTCAGGTTCCTTAAGTGAACAAATGAGATAATATACATGAAAGTACTTTATAAACATCCCCATAAATAAATAGAACATTTTACCTGGGAGAAAGTTTCTATAGCACTTTGAAAATATATTTTTACAATGTAATTGTATTTTTTTCTCCCCAGACATCAAATAAAGTGATACTAGTTTTCTATTATTGTCTCCTTCAAATACCTACACATTTCCTTCCTTCAACTCTGGAATATACTATTTCTCAAGTGAAGAAGAGAATATCTTTGCAACATAGAAAAGTTTTGAACTTGAGTTTGAAGTATGCCAAACTCAGTAAAATCCATGGTATTAAAGATCTAGGCTATTGGAAATACTGTACTCAAGTGATTATAATTTAATTGCTCATTATATTACAAACAGAGCTCTTCATGCATTTAGTTAGCTATAAAGCAATGACTTGTTAAAAGAAAGTACTCCGTGGAACATAAGAAGTTTTTTATAATGAAAAGAGAAAGCTCCATAATTCATAATTATATTTAATCATGAATTTGAGAAGAGCTCCAGCATTTTACACTTAAATAAATCACACTGACATAAAATTAATATCCAGATTAGTGGTTTGGTAATGCTTTAGTGAATCTGTATTAATTCTTCCTCTCTAAGATAATAATTGATTTTAACAAGGGTTTTCTCTTTAATGATAGCTCATTATCCTCAAGGAACTATATTGAATGTGATGTGTATATTTCAAAATATATTTGCCACACTAAATGCAATTTATATACAGTATTATCCACACATTCTCCGTGTTATAGAGAATGGTATACACACCAAGAAAAAAATATAACAATTATATTTATTATGTTAAACAACCCATAGGTAAAGTTAAAATTTATCTAACGTTCATAAATAAGACAAGTAGTAGAAAAAGTTCTTATTTTAGGTATTCCAATAGTTCTATAGGAAGAAAGTTTTTATTAGCTTAAGTAAGGTCTTTTCTGATAATGATTATGCTCTAAAAATATGAATTAAGGTTTCTGTTGAGAAAAATAAATCATCATGCAATTCGCACAAACCTGTGATACTTGAATATACGTAAAATGAATGTTGGAAGAATATTTTCATTGCTCATTTTTACCAATAATCCAGGTTTGCCTCATGAACTCATCATAACAGTATCTCGGCGAGGTATCTGTGCTTTCCACATTAAAATGGTAAGACATTTTCAGACATATGGCTCAAAGATATGTTTTAGTAAATTCTATAGCTAAGTTCAACAAGCACCAAGATTCTGCTTATTATGCAAAAGTCTACTTTGATGGTTCAATTTCTTTGTCGTCTCATATTACACTATTTCCTTTCCTTAGCAATTGTATGCATTAACATAACAAAATCTCAAGGATCATGATCTAGGTTCTAAAATGTAAAGAAAGGAAGCTCAATTTTATGGAACATGAAACTAAAGCTGCTGTGAACAGTTATTACATTCTAGTGGCAGCGCTACAAGATTTAATCTTTATAATTGCTTTTAATAGCCAATAACAACTACGAATCCTGGAATGTTTATTATTGCAATTTTCCTGAAATTGGTAGAACATAATTTCTCATTTTAAAAGATGACCATTAACAAAACAATAAGACTTTTAAAATTTAATTAACTTTGAAAAGAACGATCACTTTTTCTAGGATTAGCATGTATGCATTAGCTCATCTTCTTACAAAGACTTGACTTCAGAACTCTTTTTATTTTTAAATGCCTCAATTTACAAACCATGTTTTGGAGGGTTCACAAGACAAACTCAAATAATGGAAACATAATAATCTCAGAAGGATTTCCTTTATCCACTCATTAAAGTGGGAAAATCTGGTCTTCAAAATGCTGAATAACCTATCATGCTAGAGATATTCCCAAAGTATTCAAATTCATCCTTATGACATGTGTTTTCTAATTAAGTTAATACATATTGGAAGAAATATCAAGAATAGGCCAGCTTTGTCTCTTTCATATTTAAAAAGTCTTCAAGATTTAATGTAATATTTTCTTCTCCAAATTGTCATTAGCAGCATGAATAATACATGTTTACAGATAAAGCACAGCTACTTTAAAAGTTGACTTAAATAGCATTAGTTAATTGAATAACAAGACAATTTTGAACCATACAATCATGTAGTAGGGGACTTCTTTTTTCTCTTTAAAAATGTAACCAACTACACATAAAACAAAAGTTGATGCTGCTGTGGATGAGGAAAAAAATAAAACCAGGAAAGTGAATATCTCATCACACAGTAAATAAATGACAGATTTCGTTTGGAAGGTTTAAGATGGCCCTCTTTTTGGAGTCTGTATAATTACTGCTGGACTAGAGAGGGAAGGATAGCAGGCCAGAGAAGGGGATCTGGGTCCTTTATTGTTACCATTAAAGTGATACATAAAACTGTCTCCACATTCCATAAAAATGCCATGGTGCTTCAGGAAAAATACAGACCTGAGACAATAGTTTATTTTGGCTGGAACTAAACTTCCAGAACTGAAGAGTTACTGCCAGAAATAGGAACCAGCTTTGAGAAAAATTTAACTGAACTAGTATGCAAAGAAAGTGCTGCAGCATTAATACCCTAGCGCTTCAGGATCTGAATCAAGGGTCCTTTGTTAAGAACCTTGCAACATAACTGATCATTCAGAGGACGTAAAGGGGTATGAGGTTGCAGTCCAGTTAGCCAGGGAATACCCTTTTCCTCTGGCACCCACTTGCCAGTACAACTATAAAATAGGAGCAGAAATGTCTCACTCTGTAAAGGATTAATAATAGCTGATTTCCATGAAATTGAGTTGTTCTCTAGCTAAGCCGCAGTTGACCTGGGTTCTAGGGAGGGCCTCCCACAACTCCCTGAATAACCAAAGCAAGTCACCCTGTCTGGGCTTCCTCATCTCTGTTCCCCGTGTTCTTTTCTCTCAAAATGGGGAATTCTCCAAAGGGCTATGCTTAATCTGCTATCTTCCATTACGAATTTTCATATCTTAACAGTTCTCCATCTTCAAGGTGTCAATTATCATATGAATTCCACTCAACTAATATTTATTGAATACGTACAAACTGGTAAGTCATATATCATGTAACTATATTAAGTTAAAAAAAGTGTGTGTGGAGGGGAGGGGTGGTGTGTGTGTGTGTGTGTGTGTGTGTGTGTGTTGGGTGGAGATATCAGGAAAAGGGATATTTTTTAAATTCAAAAATAATTCAAAACTTCAAAGAACAGGCTTAGTGCCGGAATAGAGATACAAACGCCCATGGATAATCAAAGAAGAAAAAAAAAAATCACATGAAATTGAGGAATCATGAAAAGTTTCATGAACAAATTACACTTATGATGGTACTTAAAAAAAGGCAAGGCTTCTACAATGGGAGATGGCAGAGGTACCCTTCCAGGTAACAGGGAAAATAAGAGTAAAAAGTAAGGTTAGAAACCAACTAGTGAGTGCAGAAAATAGCAAGTACCTAGATTATACAGTACACATGGAATAGATGACAGAATCATCCCAGAAAATAGGCTGAGGCCATCCGGTGCCTTGAATGACAGGCTAAGGAAGTAATATGTTTCTGACCAGAAAAACAAAATGTTCTATTACAGTGGTAAGGAAGGGGATATGGCAAAAGTACGGGTGCCCAGCGTACAGGCTCGTGGAACAAGGAAGGGTAGATCAGGACACTATGCTGCTGACAAACCATCTGAAATTCAGGGCAGGGCTCTAGTGCAGCAGAGAGCCTGATACCTCACGGAAAAGTAAAACAGAAGACTTTCAAATTTAGACAACACTATAGAGATTAAGGCTAAGATGGACTTGTGTGCATTGCAAAACAATTTATTCTGAACTCTCAAAGTTGGTGAGCAGACAGGACTACAGATCAAAGGTTTTGGGGATCAACAACTAAGTAGGGTAGATGTCAGGAGACCTCTCTCAGTCCCACTCTTCTGACTGCCTCCTGGCATTCCCTCTCGGTTGTCTTGCCACTCCCTACAAGTCAACAGATTTAGCGTTTTCCTCCTCAAAACTAAACTAGTTACCTTTTCCAAACTCCCTATCAGTGGCATGAGAGCTTTCTCAATGCCAGGCTCAAAATCCTTAAATCATTTTGATTCCTTCCACTTTTTCCCATCCCCCACAATCTATTAGTCGCAATGTTTTGTGTAATTTTCCTTTGAGAAGGTAAACAACACCTGAGTCAGGTTCAGCATTTTGTGCTAAGATTACCACAATAACCAATCAGCCCGATTCACACTAGATATTTGAATTTGCTTTTACTCTGCCTAAGAAACTATGTTCTTATTTTATCAAGGTAGGTATCATATGTTCAAATGATGCTGGACTCAGTACTCTATCCCAAGAACATTTTAAACTAATTCCATCTCCTGTGGATGCAATTATTCATAAAATGTTTACTGAATGCTTCCTATGTGCCAATAACTGTGCTGGGCACAGCAGAGGACACGAAGGTAACCAAAAAATTCTTCCTGCCCCTGAGGAGCTCACAGTATTAGAGAGGAGAGAGTGGGGGGCAGAAAGAGAGAGGGAGAAAAAGAAGAGAGAGAGAGAGAGGGAGGGAGAGAAGGAAAGAGAGAGAGAGGAAAAAAAACATGGATGCCAATTATACTCTTCATTGTACTTTCCTGTAGTTATAAACTTTGAAATATAAAATCAATTAGACTGAAAAGAAATCAGTCAATACAATGAAGGGGGTAGGGTAGAGGTATTTCCATAGTGGTTTGAAAAGAGAGAGAAGCACTCAGTTTGCTTGATTTTAGTTAAGACGGAACCCATGGAAGGCAAATGTGAGCCAGAATTTGGAAATGGAGAAGAGTTTGCCTAAAAGAGAAACCCAGAATTGCATTAGGATCAGAGTGAACAGAGGACTGAGATGGAGCACCTTGAATGTGCCAGGAACACTAACTACCTCAAAGTGCTAGAAATCAGGATGTGGGGAAAGAGGCGGTTTAAGGCCAGGGCCAGCCTGTGAGAGCCTTTAATTTCCATGCTGAGTGTTTTCTCTTAATAAAAGCCATTGATGGGGACTTCCCTGGTGGCGCAGTGGTTAAGAATCTGCCTGCCAATGCAGGGGACACAGGTTTGATCCCTGGTCCGGGAAGATCCCACATGCCGCAGAGCAACTAAGCCTGTGTGCCACAACTACTGAGCCTGCGCTCTAAAGCCCGCGAGCCATGACTACTGAGCCCGAGTGCCACAACTCCTGAAGCCCGCGCACCTAGAGCCCGTGCTCCACAAAAGAGAAACCACCTCAATGAGAAGTCTGCGCATAGCAACCAATAGTAGCCCCCACTCGCCGCAACTAGAGAAAGCCCGCATGCGGCAACGAAGACCCAATGCAGCCAAAAATAAAAGATAAATTAATTAATTAATTAATTAATTTAAAAAAAAAAAAAGCCATTGATGGTTTTAAAACAGGGGAAATAAAAGATTCATTTTGAATGTCTAATTTTGGTATTTATAAATGAAATATGATATATACTTCCTCTATACTGCTTTGGAAGTCTTCATTCTCCTCTCCAGAGTAAATAAAAGCAGGGATGATTTAATGTATCATCACTAATAGTAGTGCACGGTAGGCACTGAACAAAAACCAATCAATTAATTCTAGCATAAGCTTGATGGTCAAAGATGGTAAGCTATTACCTCTGGTAAAATTCCAATACAATAGCATTTCTAATCACTAAAAAAGAGAAATTCTTTAAGAATATAGTGGAATTTTACAGCATTCTTGATGTTGATATAATAGTAATGGCTACCCCCTAAGTTGTGCTTATTATGTACCAGGCTGTATTCTAAGCACCTACATCTATTGACTCAATCCCTCATTTCAGGAATAAGGAAACTGAGGCACAGAGAGGTCCAATAACACATGCAAGGTCATGTGGCCAGCAAGGCCAAAGCTAGGGTTTAATCCTGAGGATTCTTCCTCCAGCGTCTGTGCATTTAGCCATTGAACACAACAATCTTGTCCAAGTACTTCATTTTGAACCCGTATCAAAAGAAATGCAAAGAATGAAAGAAATGCAAAATAAGGAGAAAAAACCACATGAGCAACATTTAATGGCTTGAACCTTCCCAATATAAAAACTTCAAAGCCATATCGTTTCAAAATTCTCAAGGTCTTTAATTAGGTAGGGGACCACATTATTAATAAACTGACATGATTACTAGGTAATTTTGCTGCACCAACATAAGGCCACTGGACCTTAACAAGCACATCCTGGGAAGAAGGAATGATCTAGAACCCATCCAGTGATAAACTCATTGGCTTCTCAGCCTTATATTCTTCCAAAAAGGGATCTAAACAGCTTGCAAAATACCATGTTTAATAGTGTGATACTTACTATTGGGTATAACGATAGGCTGTTATTCTTCGACTGCTTTGAACATAGAGGCATCTCAGCATTTAATTCATTTTCTTTTGACTTTTTCTGAAAATTCGTTTTCAAATGCAGTTATGCTTTTTTTTTTTTTTACTGCTCAAAAGAAACTATGGTAGGTGAACTAGCTGTAACAGGGTATTCTTAGGCTACCCCTATAGAAGCTTTTCACTAAGTGTAAATCTCCTTTGTAATTACTCATGTTCCCTGAATACTCTAAGTAATTTACAATATTTTCAACAAAATGTATGTGGCATAGAAGCATGGAACATATGTTGTGACATCTTTTGTAAACACCAGTCATGTAAGCAGATCTTCTTTCTCAGCCAAAAGAAGTAGTTCCTATTTGGAAGGCAGCACTAACATCTTCTCTTTGGAAGAGAAAATATACACTATGAGTATAAACTATATAATGGTCCATATAAAAAGTTAAATAAATATATATTATTTTATATAAAGATATGCTAAAGAACTACTAAACCATCATAATTTTTTATTAAATTAACTTTTAAATTTTGAGATGATTGTTGATTCACATGCAGCCATAAATAACACAAGGAAACTCCACATACTCTTTGACGAGTTTTACCCAATGGTAATCTTGCAAAAGTAGAGCACAATATCACAGTCAGGATGTTGGCATTGAAACAGTCAAGATTCAGAACACTTCCATCACCATAAAGATCCCTCATACTACTGTTTTGTAGGCCAGTGCCCCCTGGGCTCCATCCCTTTATTTCTAGCAACTGCTAATCTGTTCTATTTCTATAAATTTTCCTTTTCAAGTATGTTATATAAATGGAATAATACAACATATTTATAACCTTTGGGATTGACTTTTTTCTCACCATCATTCTCTGGAGATTATCCAACTTGGTGAGATTCATCAATAGTTAACTCGTCTTTAATTCCTGACCCTCTGAATAGGGGCTTTCATAGAGCAAAAGTTGTTTTGCTTGAGTACAGCAGTTGTTGTCTTGAAGTATTTTGCTCTGTGAGGCTACCCCTTTTCTGGACCTTTGCCCAAAGACAGCAGACTTTTGTCAGAGCTTTTTTGTTTGTGTTTGTTGGCGTTTTGAGGTTGCTGTCTTCTTCAGCTCCAAATCTGGGACACAGAAGGCAAAAGCCAACTCAGGGACCTGACCACCATGTCATTTCTCAAGTCAAATTCCCTAGCCATTCTGCCTTCCTTTCTCTACCTTTCAGAATCATCTTAGGTTTGTTTTACTACAGTGTCCAGTATTTTCAGTTGTACTTAATGGAAGGAATCCACAAAAGTACATTTATTCTATCTTTCTGGAAAAAGAAGCCCCCAAATTTACTTTTAATGTATAAACTTATAAACTATGCAACATTATTTTAAAATATGAGTGGTGTAGAAACCATAGTTATGTCTTTTTTGCAAGCAATTTCCATGTGTTTATTTTCAAGTATAGGGATTAGTAGTAGGAGAAAAGGAAATGAGTTTTACTCTCCTTTGTGGAATGCAAATTTCATATTTATGTCTGTTAGATGTCAAAGGATGACTAATGTCTAAATTCAGAATTTTTAAAACTTGAGAGTAAAGCGAATCAAGTTTATTTATATTTAAAAGTTTTGTGCAATTTAGGTCCTTCATTCTCTTTCTACAGTTGATTCAGGTATTTATTTTATTCTTTTATCAAATACTTAAAACAGCAATTCTGTGTCCAACACTGTCCTATGAACTTGGAGGTAAAGGCTCAATCTCTGCTATCAAGGTTAGGAGATATAGGTTAATACAAAATTTTAATGCAGATGACTCATTCAAAAATAAAGTATGCACAATAAGCTACAAGACTATTGAGAGGGAGGGAGTACATACCTTTTCTAGGGTGAGTTAAGGATGACTTTAAGGAGGAAGTGACGTCTGGGGTGGGTCTTAAAGAATGAGAGGAATTTCTGTAGATGTAGAAATAAGAGTATTCCATACAAAGGAAATAGCAAGAACAAAGTTTTATAAACACAAATTAGCACTGAATGCCCTTCCCTTTGGAAAGTAATGCTCTCCTGGGATTGAAGATCCCATATGGAGAATGCTAGAGTATTGGTGAAAAAAACATGGGTAAGAAAGTGTGGGCTGTGAACAACACGGAGCATATTATTAATCTGAGGGTTTTAATCGGGGTAGGATTAGATGGTTGTGTCTTCAGAGCAAGAAACTGACCTTATTCTTTTTTTTTTTTAAATTAATTTATTTATTTTATTTTTGGCTGTGTTGGGTCTTCGTTTCTGTGCGAGGGCTTTCTCTAGTTGCGGCAAGCGGGGGCCACTCTTCATCGCGGCGCGCGGGCCTCTCACTATCGCAGCCTCTCTTGTTGTGGAGCACAGGCTCCAGACGCGCAGGCTCAGTAGTTGTGGCTCACGGCCCAGTTGCTGCGTTGCATGTGGGATCCTCCCAGACCAGGTCTCGAACCCGTGAACCCTACATTGGCAGGCAGATTCTCAACCACTGCGCCACCAGGGAAGCCCTGACCTTATTCTTTAGAGTCTCTCCATCCCTCCTTCCCCACCCTCATCCCAAGGATTTCTCATTTTAGGCACTACTGACCTTTGGACTAGATAATTCTTTGTTGTGGGCACTGTCCTGTGCATTGGAAGATATTTAGTAGGATCCTTGGCCGCCAACCAGTAGACTCCAATAGCATTTCACCTACGTTCAAGTTGCGACAAGTATCTGTCTCTATATATTGCCAACTGTCACCTCGGAGATGAAATCACCCTGGTTCGAAAACAACCAATCCCACTTTAAAGTTCTAGCACTGTGCTGACACATAGTCAGTGGTCATTGAAGGATGTTTAAATCAATGTTCATACTTGCATTTAAAAAATGAGGAAGGAAGCATTGGGATAAACTGGAGAAGTATTCTTGTAATGATACAGGTGAAAAATAGCATTTCTAAACTAAGAAATTAGATTAAGGGAAATATTAAACAGTTGTTCAGAATGTAAAATTGATAGCCTTTGATAACTAAATACATAAATAAATTTCCTATTGGTAAGTGGTTTATTTTCTTTCCTTATCAAACTTACAGCTGAGATCTTAGAGCTAAGCAAATTAGCATGATTTGAGAGAATATTCAAATTATTTTAATTCTGCTCTTAATTGATGAGTACATTAACACATTCATTAAATTGACTTGGTCAAATAGGCACCTACATAATATATGGGGCCTGAGTTTTAGACACTTTTTGCTTTTTAAATCAACCACACATTTTTTTTTTTTTAAAGAAGTACAGCACTTTGACAATAGGAGGCACTCAATATGCACATTATAAATGACTGAACAAGTTGGGGAGATAAATCAATCATCCTAAAAATATGATCAACCGTTTCAAAGTGGCTTTCTTGAATGGGTTTTCCATTTATGGCTGAGCAAACACACACAGTTCCCTGTGTAACAGAGAATGCATTTATTATACGACTGGTGATGATTAGGGCAGTGCTCTATAGCCACGAAAGAAAGTCATTCTCTAAAAGAAGCTAATGTCACAAAACCTGAGCTTGTGGTTTTGGCATTATTAGCACTCTATCCACTTGAGCTAACTGACAAATTTTCCAGTAACAGATAATGACTGGCTGGGGTAGCAGATATAGGTGCTACTACCACCATAAGTATATTTAATCACATGATATGAGATAGCATTACGCAATGGGAAGAGTCAAGTTCAATAGGGTAATAGAAAATAATTTTGTAGTTAGAACTTTGCACAGTTAACCATTTCATATTTATTTTAGGCAAGACCATCCTTACACCCTGGATTAAAAAGGACAAGACCACTCACTGTTTCCCCCCCACTAAACTTTATTGTCTTTCCTGGTGTTGACTAAGGAAATCTGGAGTGGAAAATCAACACCACTACTGCTATTTGCCTTCTGGATTACCTTTGAATATGAAAAATAAAATCAACCAAAGACTATTATTTAGAGAATTCTATATTTATCAACTTTGAGGTCTTCAAGGAACGGTGCCATATTAATAAAATACATAATACTTGTTCTTTAGGGAAAGGTTTGACTTTTAGTGTTTTTCAGTTCTCCATTTTCTTAAACTAAAAGCAATTAAGCAGATATAGAAATAAATCTTGAATCAACTCTGTAATCAATAAAGTGGATATATCAAATGGCTCCTGTAGCGTGAGGAGAATATCATCTGTACAATATTCCGAAGAGATTTTAACTGTCAGCAGATCGAACTTAAGAATGATACTGGATTCAAAATAAAGGAATAAAGATAGGATTGGAAATTAAACATATTTTGTAGTTGCCAGGCAATATAAATTTTCAAGGTTGAGTAACGCATTAATCCCCTATAGGAATAAGCAGACTTTTAGTTTCCATAGTCTTATAAGCCAAATTTTGATATTTTTGGCTTAGAACAATGGAGTAGGCCCCCATTCCTTCAACATTTTTCCACATCCTCTTTAATATCCACACAGTGCAGTGACTGAGTATTTTTGGTAATTTATTTGTATTTCATCCTGAGATTTATAAAGAATGAAACTATTCTAAGAGATTTATGATTTAATGTCCTACATATGAAAATGTAAAAACACAGTTCCATTAAAGCAATCAATGTTTCCCATAATTAGAAAGTAATAGCCTAACATACAATGAATTCTTCATGTTCTGGAGGTCAAAGTCTAAGGTATTACCAATACTGCCCTAGAATTAAAAGGCCTCTATACCTTTTTATCAAATAATTGAGAAATGTAAATTACTCAAGACTCAAATATACTAACACAGTGGTCATTTCCACATCTGTAAGTAACCAAAGCCAAACCTGTGGATAGAAAATCAACTTTGCTATTGCAGTTCCCAATGACTGAGGCTGCAAAGAGCATACTGGTATGACACTGTTTCATAGCTACAAACTGTATTTTGTTTAAAAGTACCAAGAATCTCTGAAAACCAATATAATTATAAATTTATTGATGATAAGGTGATAAATAGATTCCATTTTAAAATGATGGAATGAAATAAGAACTCTCATCTTGGCACGAAATCTGTTAATGTCAAGCAAGAGAAATTTCTATAATAATTTTTAAAATATCTGGTGGCATAGCATTAAATTTATTTTTAAAAGAAAAAGTAAATGTGCAAGTTTCTTGAAGGCAGAACCATTATAAATAATTGCACAGTGCAGGCATCCTTAAAGTAGTGACAGATTAGTATAAAGCAGGCAGTGAGAAGCCTGAGTACAGTAATGGCATTATTCCAGTCACTGGGCTATTGGCAGACACAAAACAACTTGCTGTCTTGATCTCCCCAGTTACACTCTAGGTCCTTTCTACATCATCTATTTGAAATCTTTGTATGTATGTATGTACGTATCAGTCTATCACCTAAGTTAAGAGGTTTATCAACCTTGAGATGAAAAAAGTTTTTAGTTCAAACAAAAATTGTAATTTGGATCGTGTGTTTTGCTTTTGTTTTTGTTTTTAGCATTATGATGTTAAAACAAATATCAATCACAGTAACTTGTGCTCACAGAGCTAAGAACTACATGTAAAGGAAATGGGTTAAGAGAAATTTGCTCTGTTACTGAGACAAATAAATTCCTTAATTAAAAATAAAGGATGAACACAAAATTTAAAGAAAATAGCAATGTATCACCCTTTTAAATTTAATTTGGAGATATACTTGAGTTTTCTTTTTTTATTTCCTTTGTATCTTATTTGCTTTCTTTCTTAAAATATATATGTTTACCCTTTTTTAAAAAAAATTAATTAATTTATTTATTTATTTTTGGGGGTGTTGGGTCTTCGTTTCTGTGCGAGGGCTTTCTCTAGTTGCAGCGAGCGGAGGTCACTCTTCATCACAGTGCACGGGCCTCTCACTATTGCGGCCTCTCTTGTTGCAGAGCACAGGCTCCGTAGTTGTGGCTCACGGGCCTAGTTGCTCCACGGCATGTGGGATCTTCCCAGACCAGGGTTCGAACCCATGTCCCCTGCATCAGCAGGCAGATTCTCAACCACTGCGCCACCAGGGAAGCCCTTATTTGCTTTTTGGTCTTTCTAGGAGCTTTAACATTTTGCTTCTTTTTTTGTTCTGCCTTACTTGACTTTGTATTTCCCTAGTGAATTCCTGGCTAGAATACATGTGCATTTACTTTAAAGAAACCCATTTATTTTGATTGAGATGAACAAAAATAAAACATAGGTCTGGAATTCTCGGAAATGAAATAAGCAAGCAAACAAACAAAAAGCCCTCAGTGATGGATGCTTGACGTTTACTCCTTAATCAAGACCCTGCCTTTCTAATAAATGTTCTTATGTAAGGATCAATTGCCATTTGATTTAAAGTAGAAAATGAAATAACCTAAAGATAAAACAACTATATGCCTAATTCAGTTGGGGGCCACAGGCCTCCAGATTCCTGGCCTTTCCTCTTCAAATTTCCTAGGTTTCCATAATTCAGGCTTTCAACTTAAGAAGTTTTCAAGGGCCTTCCAAAGTTTATTCTTGGCTTCATCTCTGCACTTTTGCTGAACGTCAAGGTCTGAGGTTTGTTTGAATTCCTGCTCTGTGGAGATCTGCTGGACTTTCTAGCAGGTGTGAAGACCCCATGGCTCCTTCTGTTGCATCTCATTTCCACTTATTAAATACTTTATCTTGTAGGAAGAAGCAAAAGTGACTTTCGTGTTTCCTGGCAGTCTCCTGCTTCAAAGAACTTAATAGTGATTTGTTTATTTCCGAGGAAATGGAGACCAGTCAGTGATGACAGATTTATTAGTTAAGTGGACATCACCCACAAAAAAACCTTTTCTTACAGTTCAGGCTTTCTCCTAAGCACACTCTAAATGTTCAAGACAATGTTATACATTTTGGCAAATCAAACCCATGTGATTCAATATAGTCAAATGTGTGAACTGATACAACTTCTTCCACATACATTTCCAGAATAACTTAGAGAAAACAAAATGAGCAAAGAAAGCTACTATTACCCTAAACTAAGAGAAAAAAAAAGCACCCTGATGAACTGGTAACACTGAATATGTTTTGGAAGATAACCGAAGGAATATTGAAAGCAAAAAGTGATGAAACAAAAAAATTCAAGTTAAGATGTCTGGAATTGAGAAAGAGCACTTGCAATACCGGGAAACCCTCAAATGCCAGATCATGAAGTAATTTCAAGTATAACAACACTATAGATTTAATTTTTATATTAATCACTGATAAAATATATGTTAATGTTTAAATTTTCAGAGTAAATATGAAGAATAGACATCAACTCCACAATGGCCCAAATTATTCCTCCTCAACAAATGACCAGTTTTACCAGGAAGCAAATGTTAAGCAAGGCAGACACTGAGATCCCATCAAAGGAAATTCTATCCCTTCCAGATTCAAGTAAAAGAAATCAGCTAACACTCAGTATTCATTCAAAGTAAGTGGACAGTGGTAATGAAATGATAATATTGCTAGTCTAGGAAAGTAGATTTACATGCTATCAATACCCTTACTGTAGAAAGTGAACAGTTGAGCAAGAAAAATTGCAGCTATTTGACATCTTAATATTAAATAAATGGGGTGAAATTTTCAGACAGCAGATTATAGAAATAAGAGAAAGTTACTGAATTGGAAGTTATTAGCCCCAGCTCTGCATACATTATTTTAGGGATGCCACTCTCTGAGCCTCAATTTTCTCATCTTTAAGATTGAGAGAGCGGTTTTGATAAATTCTAGAATCCCTTCCGGTTCTAACATTCTGTGAAGGTGCTTAAATATAGTCTGCAGGAAAGTCTTAACAGCTCTCAAGATAAAGATGGAGAGAAATGCCAAGAAGACTAAAGAAGGGAAACCTAGGAAGGACTAAAAGTCATTTCACTTGTTTCACAATATTCTAGTAAAGTCAGCCCTTGAAATATGGGAGAGCTAATAACATCACAGTCATGCCTATAAATGTACTCCACAACGTCCTCCATGGGCCTAATCCTCTCCTGCCTTATCAAGATAACATCGATATCATGCCAAGTATAATACAGCATATATATTTAACCAGCTAGCATCTTTTACCTTTCACTGTGATTCTAGCAAATAATAACCTGGGGATAAAATTTTTGAATTACAAAATTTAGCTATGTGCAATCAATTACTGCCCCACAAACCTTGGTGCATAAGACAAATGAATGCTTAAATCATAAAGATTAAGGATATGGATATGAGTGTCCTAGGGACTCTTGTGCATGATTTTGTGCAGGATCCCAGGAGCCCAAAACCTACTCTGCATTTCATATCTTCAATAGTCAACTAGGATACTCATATTTTTCTCCAAGGGTGATCTGATCCAGGCCACAGTTTAATAGATTTTTAGGTACTCATGGCTTCAGAAGGGAGAAGTAAGAAATGAGAGGAATTGAGGGAGGTGTCATGCACATTCTGAAACCTTCCTGGATTTCTCAGGATGTTTTCATCACCTTTGCTACATTATTATTTCTTCTATTATATTGCTGCATCTAGTTGTTTCCATCTTTGCCTTCCCTACTATGCTATGGACCCCTCCAGAAACCTCAAGGTGTTCTATTCATATCAGTGTACCCACATCACGGAACCAAGTCCCTTGCACAGAGTACTCATTTAATGAGTTATGTCTGAGTTTGTGAATTATGAGGCTACTGAAATACCTATGGCATTGGTGTGTGTGTCCTGTGTGTTTATGGGGGCAGGGGGAGGATAGGCTACAATTTGATACTAATTACCATTTATCTAGATAGTCGTTCTCTGAGTTACTTGTTTGTAAGGATTTCAGCTTTATCTAAAATACTAATGCTGCTTCCTAAGGTTAATAGGTGGTTAAAAAAGAAGTATAATTCTATCAGAAAATGTAAAATGAGAACTTTCTGTGTTTTGGTTTTTGTTTCTAATATTAGGAGAAAGGTAGACAAAATGTGAGGGTATTTATAGCTGAACTGAGAATAGCACAACTACCTCATGAAGAACATCCCTTAATAATAGTTCTGCTTGTGACTCTTCTGTGAAGCAGCCCCTCCCTCATTCAGCACCTCTTCAGGACACAGTTAAATTGTGGAACCTCTTTATTCCACCCACTTGTAATAACATATTTAAATTTCCTATTGGTTTAGTTTGGCTTTCTCACAACCTGAGTTGTCAAGGTAAAACCATTCAATCTGGAAGTCACCTATTTCTACTGTGTACTAACATCCATTCAACTCTATTGCATTTAGCTAACATTCTTTAATTAGCGATGCTCTTTGTTAAATAGAGATGCTTTGCCAATGCAGACTCTTTCTTCTCTCTGGTTTTCATAAAAATATAACCCCTTATCTCTATTACTGGGTCCATGGAAAAAGCACCCTTTTTTTTTTAACTGGCAAAAACTAAGATTTATTCATCTAAAGTAAAAAACCAATTGCCGTTAGTAACAGAGATGATCACATCCACACATTTACACACCAATGGCCACCAACATCTTATGAGCAAATTTTCAATACAAAATTTCGCTCACTGAAAACTACTAAAATGTTTTCTTTACTCTTCTTCTACACTGCCAATAACACTTTATTACAAATTACATTTGGTCTGGCCTGATTCTATTCCAAAACCTCTCAAAAAACAGTGAGAGTTGCCTGGACACTTACGTATGCTTGGCCCAGTGCTATAATATATATGTTTGGTTTTTTTGTGTTCCTAAGATAGTCTGAACACAATCATTAACACTTTTTCTACATTTTCCTACAAGAATATACACTCTCAACTCATAAATTCTAACATGAAAGTATCCAGTGAGAACTTTGCTTAATATGTAGTATTAATATTGCCTTTTCTCCCATAAATTGCCAGCAGTTCAATCATCAATTAGTTACTAATTAATCTCTATTAAAAATGAATCCGCTGATGAATAGTCCTGCTTCCCACATATTCAAAACTCTGCGGTTGGCAGCTTAATTGTGTAATGTATGGCTGCAGCCAAACAGGCCCAGATGGTTCACAGGACAGATGTGAGACTCCCTATACTTCACTTTTCCTTGCATTTGCTCTTTGCTAATGCCAAGATGAATATTTTATCCTCATTTTCTTCCCCCAAAGTTAAAAATCTTCTCTAATACACTCTTCTGTTTGTCAGCTACCTGACTTGCAATTCTGGAATTCATACCAGGGACTATAAAAGACCAAATCTTTTGAGAGGCTTTAAAAGTTAATAATTCTTTGTCATTAATTGCCACTGTCTGATTCTATTAAGTTTTCATACTTTCCCCCTGGAAAATCTAGCCTAATTCCTGGCATGTTCCCCACCCGTTCCCAGAAAAATGTTCTCCTCCCTATTCCTCAAGAGGCCTGGAAGAATCTCCCTAGTTGACCTTACATTTTTGAATATGTTTTCATTGTTTGCCTTCCCACTTCCAAAATTCTATTATTTTTTACATTCACATTCATCATTATGTTGTGATTTACTTCGTTTTAATTCTGCATTTATAATTCAACAATTTTAACATCTCTCATTTTGCTTTTATTTTGGTAACTGCCCAAATCCCACATTACACATTATGTTTAATTAACCATTATTTTAAGGTACACTTTGGCCTTTTCAAAACCATGAATGTATTTTATTTTAGTAAACATGTGGTTGAGTAAAGCAAGCATTTATCCAAGAAATCTTTTAGCAAAGTAATGCTCCTTACATTTTAATTTCAGATATTTTTCAACTTTTACAGCTATACTTTTAACTGAATTTGGCTTTGTGTGGTATTTGAATTCTCATTATCTCTTTCTCTACTTGAGAAGGTTCCCATCCTTGATGACTCTTTCAATAGCCAAAGAGTCAGAAAGTTTGTCTTTTTGTCTAGAAGCACTGTTCAAGTGGACTTTCTAACAGATTGAAATGTTCTATATCTGCACTGTTCAATACATTAGCCAATTAGCCACACGTGGCTAGTGAGTATTTGGAATGTGTTTACTGATACAAAGGAACTGGTTTTTAAATTTAATTAACTTTAATTAATTAAAATTTAAATAGTCATATATGGCTAGCGGCTACCATACTACACAGCATAGGAGAGTATTATGACTATTGGTGATAAACAGAGATATACAAATGACCATTTCTAGGAAATGTGTAATATTTTATTGAGCAACCGGGTCTAACATTGCTCTCCATGGGCAGAAAAGGGTAAGATTTAGAATACAGAGTCCCTGCCCCTCATAGCTTTTTAACCTAGAAACAAGAGTATTCTATTGGTAGTTCTCTGTCTTGGCTATACATTAGAATCACTTGAGAGCTTTATAAAAGTATCAGTGTTCAGATGAAATAACAAGAAATCTGAGATTTGTTTCAAAGTAATTGGGACAAGGTAAGGGAGGAATGGAATGGTATAAATGAGTTAAGATTTGCCACGTGTTGATCTATATTGAACATGATGGGCACCTGAGGGTTCATTATACTATTATCTCTATTCTTTTAATGATATAATTTTCCATTATAAAGTTTTAAAAATTCCAGCTCTGCTCTAGATTAACTTAATCATACTCTATGAGGCACAAGAATTTTTTAAGAGTGCCCAGATCATTCCAATGTAACATCAGTGTTGAGAGTTACTGGTCTGAATAAAGTAATCTCATGATACCATGTTAATGAAAAGGTCCAGAAGCATGGAAAATCTGAAAGTTATTTTTCTTATGAGCTGAAGGAATTGTTAAAATAGAATCAGTATCAGAGTCATGAATAACAGATTTTTTAAAAAATTGTCAAAATGTTTTACAATATGGATTAATTTTACCTCTTTTACAGAAATAAATGCTAACTTACTTGCATAAGTAGACTTACTGCAAACTTTCTTTTCATGAGACAGTTCATGTGATGTGTGACTAAGCTCAAAACCACAAGTGAGATGATTTTTTTTAGCCTGCCCACTTCTCACTGTCGTTGCTCTTTCCTTACTAGCCAGACCACCTCACGTGTGGTCACTTGTCAGTGTCTTGCATCCACATTCTCTAATCACATACCATTGTTTGAATCTGGTTAACCAGTCATACTTAAAGCAGAATGATACAGGCTGAGGCATCATGGATGGAATCAGCATCACTGTATCAAGGCACTCAGAAAAGGGATTTTTCATTTCTTTTTTAAAATTCAGTGTACTTGAAAAATTTGAAAATTATCCATCTTCATTTTCAAATCACCATTTGTGCCACTATCCAACACTACAATACTGATTGATCAATACTCCATATTTTCCCCAATTGCCTGATAATTTCAAGTTTAATTTAATTTTTTGGCTTTGTGAGACAGACATTTTAAATACTATGATTACTTGGTTGTATGTAATGTGCAAAAGCTCAACAATTCACAGCATAACTGCACAGAATGTTCATAGAATCTCACCTCACCCCAAAATAATGGAATGAGACATTTCTATACATTAGGTAATGGGAAACTGGGCTTAACAATCACTAAATTGTTGAAAGTATATGCACCTTACGTTTTAAAATGTAGATGATTTTCGCTGATTTATAATAAAGTTTCTAATAAATGAGTATTTATTTTTGTCTCAATTAATTCACAAATGGTAAATATATGCCATGTAATCAAAGGTATTTCACTTTAGAAAGCATCCATAAAAATCATTCAGAAACAAATACAGATAATTACTTAAAGTCAATATTCATTAAACTCCCTTATGGATTGACCAACAATCTTCTGAATTTGCCCAACTACTAGAATCCTGGAACCAAGAGTCTCAGAAAACCTCTGATACAAACAATTCATTCAACATTAGTGAAGCATTTTCTATGCCACAAATGGGATTTCCCAAGCACTTCTATGCACCTATTCTAATGCTGGATACCACATTAAAAGAAAAAGAAGATAGACTTTTTCTTTGGGAATACATGTAATTCAAATCAAAGACTAGAGACACGTGAAATAAAACAGCAAATTTAACTGTGTTGTTATGCAGAATACAGACATTAATGTCGTAAGAGAAATGCAGTGATTAGCTTAGGGTGGTATTGACCTGAGAAGGTGTCACAAGCTGTATATTAATGAAAATAATAAATACATATTGGAAAAAGATACTACAGGTTTCAGAATCAAAATACAAAATAAATCTGGCAGGCAGTATAGAGCTAAATACACACACACATACACACATACACACAAGAGTGCAATAGAACTAGTGAAATCTGAATAAGATTAGTGGATTTTATCAATGTCAGTTCGTGGTTATATAACTGTATTACAACATTAACACTGGGGAAAACTAAGTAAAGGGTATTGAGATCCCTCTGTATTATTTCTTACAACTATATGTGATTATACAATTTTCTAAAAATAATAAACTTTTTAAAAAGGGGTAGACATAAACAAGTTTATTGAGGAAATATTGGTTAAAAAAAAAAGCAAAATCAATATCAACAAAACTGGCCCAGCTGGTCAACAAAGCCTTTAATGACTGAGTTGGGAGATTGTAGATGGAATCCTATTAATATATATCTCTAAATTTTTAGCAAAAGAAATTGGATAGTAAGTAATATGTAGCATGTCTTGTCAAATGGAAGATGCAGAAAATCTTGTGGGAACAATTCTTGAATGCAATTATGACTATATATATTTAGGTACCCACATTAGGAATTATCAGAACACAGTTTTAAAGTAACATTTCACATTGTATTCCAAAGACTAAATGAAAGATGACTTTGCCAGAAAAAAACTGCTCTAAATATATCTATCAGATTATATATGTAATATGTATGAGATTATATTATATATTTAATTATATGTAATATATAACATAATTAGATATAAATGATATTAAACAAAAAGTAGTTGCACACAAGAAGCAGTACAAGTAAAACCTAGTGGTATATCATTGACGACCATTAGCCACTCCATGCATATGCATCAAAGCCTATAATTAAACATTCATATTGTCAGTGTAGAATACTTTCAGTTTAATGCAGAATTCCAAGAAGAGGAATGACAAAGTCGAAATATTACTATATGTTGAATGTAGGATTTCATTAGGGAAGAATGAGCAGAAGTAAAGATATTTGGAAGAGAGAGCTACATCAGAAATCCTGGAGAGAGAACAAAATTAAGTGCAAAAAACAATATAGAATGATATGCAATAGAATGCATTTGGCCTGAGCTGTGTAGGAAAAGGCGGCATGACTGACTTTGAATTTAAGTCTAGTGGAAAAGGAGTGGAAAATCATCAATTGAGACCATTAACATGAAGGGATTTTGACTTTAAATTAAAATGAACTAGGTAGAAGAGGAATTATTTTTTATCACTTTGGAAATAGAGTTGTGTTTAGACGAAAGAGGAAAAAAATTCTTGGAAGAACCAACTGTATAGTTTATGTTTAATTTTGTTTTCGAGGGTCTAGTAAGAACTAAGGATCTGGAATTACCATGAGAGGTTGGTGTTACAGTGTTCCAGAGGTTATATGGTTCACTGTACTGGGGAGAAGCACATGGGTCTGGTGTTTACAGATGATGGGGAAAATGGGTGTCAGCAGAACAGGAGGAGAAACAACAGCACATCTGGTTAGCAAAGGCAAAAAATGGTCAATCATTAACATTTTGTAGTATCTTCTGGGCAAAAAAAAGATTGCATTCAATTAAAAAATAAGATCAATAATTATTTTAAAATGGAGTTAAAGTTAAGACTTGAGACAAGGGAAAGTTGCTTGGTGTCTACTTGTAGCTATTTATTACATTGCACACAAAATGCAAATATGTTATAGGTAAAGCCCAATTAAATAAAATCTACTAGTATTGCATTAAACATTTTAAAACAGGAGACAGATTCTTCAGGTCACAAATGGCTACCCAAAATATGATTCCCTTTATATAAATACTTATTACTTATAGATATCATATAGCAAAGTCCATCTGCACATTACCATATATCAAACTTTAAAATGCTATGGTTTATCGTACAAGGTGTCAAAAATATGCAGGCACAATGGTAACCCATAGCAAGAACTACGTCATCAGAAAACTGAAGCTAAGAAAGAATAACAGTGTTCATATTTATAAAACAAGAATGAAAAATGACCGAGGTCATCATAAATTCAGATTCAGAGAGAGGTAGTTTACACCCAGGTAAAGCATTTTGCCAAATTTGTATTCACTCAAAAGCAGTAGCCAACATTTTAAATGAGCTGAAATTTACTTTCATTGGGAAGACTAAAAACTTAAAGTTTCAAAATATGATATGAGATTTTCCTTTTAAGGGCACTAGGCTGAAGTTGAGATATGGAAGTTCAGTTGGTACTACTTGGCTGAGTGCACAGACATTACTCAACTTCTCTGGGTGCATTCTCTCATCTAGAAAATACATTAATTGAACTGCGTGATGCCTTGGGTCTCTTCTAGTGTCTTGATAATTCTGATTCTAATTATCTGTTGAAACATTATCGATTATAAGTCATTTAGAAAACTGACAAATCAAGCCTACCCTTGAAACCCAAGAGGAACGAAATAGTTGATGAAGTTGGCTCTTTCTTGTCGCTTCTGTGTATTACTGAACATGTAATGTTTTGTTTCCTTCCTGTACCCCTGTCCCTACCACCTCTCAGACCTCCCATTATCTAGCAGAGAAGTAATCAATAATCCTTTAAAACTCTCTCATTTTAGGGATTAAATTGCTGTCAATCTAAGAGCTTTGAAAGAGTTAGCTCTTGACATTTAGAATTTTAATATAGTATTTGATTCTGCTATTTATTCAAAAGCAACTGCCACAGACCATCACATATAATAATCTAAAGTCTCTCTGAAATACATTTCTGAATTTGCCACATTAAACTGTGGGCATAGGGGAGGTGACTAAGCTAAATAGAATGAAACTAGCCAATCACCCAGGACTTACAACTTGGGCGGGTTTTGTTCTCTATTGCCTCAACCTAAGCAATAATTCTCAGGAATTTATTAAATATAAATAAATACACAAACAAATAAATAATCATTTCCTTTGAAAAACTAACTTATCACCATTACAAAACTGTTTTTATGCATTTTATGTGAGATATAATACATTTTTAGTTTTTTGTAGCATTTGCATATATACCATTCATGAGGGTCTCCAAATGGAACCATCAAAAAAAACAAAGGTCTATAATATGTAAATTCTCTCAGCAATGAACTTTATAACACAGCAGAAAAATGTCAAGTCCAACTTCCTAGTTAGCAACAGCAAGAGAGACCTGATATTTTATTTTCATATTTAAAACCCTCTGGTTTAAGTTCTGTTCCCTCTTGACTAAATACCCCTTTGTACATTCCTCTTGAAAACAGGTGTTTGATGGAGAAGTGGTAGGAGACATTTGAGAAAGGTTAGGAGATGTCCAAACAAAAAGGGGGAAAGAATGGGAATCTTAAGGGTTATTAAGTGAAGGAAACTTGAGTCTCTTACTCAGCTTGGTCTAAAACTCATCCTACATTTCAGGAAAATGGCATGCGACATAATTCTAGGGACAGTTGCAGATTATTTTAAATAGCAATCTCAGGCAAGCAACATTTCCTACAGTAATATTAGCAGTGAGATACAAATAAACAGGCAACATAAGACAGAGATTGTTTTCAGATGGTGTATACCCACAACATAATTGCACTTACATTGACAGAAGATAAAAATAACAACACTTACTGAGCCAGACATTGTTTTAAGTACTTTATGTTTACTGACTCACTTTAATTTTTAGGAAACTACACTACAGAGAAGTTAAACCATAGTTAGAAGAGACAGAAGGATCGGTTGTGTTCTCCCAGATCAACTCTTGACATTTCTCTTCTATGGCCTGCATTCCTTTAGGTTGACTTCTATGGATTTTATCCACTGAGAACTCTGCGATCTGCTTCTCTATATTCTGATTATATCTGGCCAATGGGAGGCAACAGAAGGAGATGGGAAGGCATGAAGAGAGGTTACTGCATGATATTTGAGATTAGCTGCAATCTGCCACCCGAAGTCCCAACTTTGCTGGAAGGCTTCTGTCCTGCTGCTCTTACTGGATTCTAGATTCGTGTAAAAGCTCCCTCTATTTTGTCAGGTTTACAGGCGCTAATGTTTTCCAATTGTGGGCGGGCCCTGAGTGATTCCCCATCCTGTTGCTTCTCGACACACTGCCCGCCATTAAATAGTCACCATCAACCTCTCTTCAGTTATTGCTATGGGTGTGCCACCTATTTTCTTGTCTAATAGGATTAAAAAGAAATAAGATAAACCCTTTGTGATCTATGAACTGACTAAAAATGCAAAAAAAAAAAAAAAAATAGCATTGCTGTTTCTTCTTATTTTCCCAAACATCTGGGTATCCAAGAAAAAATGGGGTGCTCTACTTCTAGGAACAAAGAATAATTCTGGAAGAAAAGGCCTCCACAAGTCCCTGAATTTTGAAGGTAAATGTTCAAAAGATAGTAATCCTGGAAATGTGTGTGGCAGCAGGCCCCTAAATTTGGGTGCCTAACCTCTGGTTTTCCTGTCATTTCAGTCTTTCTTAGTAGTTTACATGTAGATAGTCTCTGGTTGAATGCATCCAGACTCATTTATACTACAAATAAGGAAAAAAAACCAAAGTAAATGTAGCCTGTAGTTGGGGAGATTTTCATTGTTAAAGACATTAAAAATACTGAAAACTCATTTTACTTTTGAAAATATTAAATAAGAGAGATATCACTTAAAAGTCAATGTATCCAGTTGGGAGTAAAGCTCTCTTTGAATGGTTCTTAAAATGTGAAAGCCATTTGCTAAATTACTGGCATCCTACAAAATCAAAGCTGCTATTTATCAATTTAGTTCCCAGTAAGTTTTTGATGGCACAATTCTATTTTCCTGAGCTGTGTATTTTAACTAACAAAATAAAATCAATCTTTTGTGAAATTTACTTGGTATTCATTGTTTATTTGATAAGAGTCATTGGCCATTTTATACATTTTTTTAAACGAATAAGAATACACCTCAGTTTAGTTTGCTAGTTTTTCAGGAGGCTAAGAATACTCATCCAAAAGTTCCCTGTGCAGTCCAGAAAGTTGTAAGAAGCCGCCTATACAGACACCGAATATATTTCACCACTACACTTGCAAATAACTATCATTTGCAAAAATAAGTTTTTATTTGGGTGTTATTTCTGGCAAAGCTTTAAGGCTATATTTTCAAAGAGCAAAACTCTAGGCCTTTAAAATTCTACTGGCATCCACCAACCCAAGCTGGACTCTCCTCTAGGTTTCCACAGAGCCTGAGAGAGAGATGACTTCATCTTAATCATTTTCTTGCCCACAGTCATGTAAGATAACTGGGATTTTTTTTTTCTTGCAGCATTATAAAATCTCTTGAAATGTGTGGAGAGAAAAACAAAAGAAAACAGAAACTGCAAGGAGTTGGCAGATTTGATTTTATGACTAGCACTGATTATCAACTTCAGCCTGTTGGACTCTCCACACAGCCGTATATGCTTCAAACTTAATATTTTATTTTGTAACTAGAACATTTAACATCGTATTATCATCTCTAATGTGGATACTTTAGTTCAGATGATCTGTTATGAAGAAATTAAATTTGAAATTCTATCTGTTAGTATATATATACATTTATATAAATAATTATTTTTTAATATTTATTGTATTTTATTGTTTTAACACCTTTACTGGAGTATAATTTCTTTACAAGGTTGTGTTAGTTTCTGCTGCATAACAAAGTGAATCAGCTATATGTATACAGTGTGCTTTAAGTGTAGCTGCATGTCCTAGTTAATTCAGCACCTTCACTGTTTTTTTACACCATTAACCTTTCTATTAAAATACAGTAGGGACTAAAAACTATAAAAAATAAACACCTTATATTTACAATTTAAACCAATACAGTCTATCTAGCTTCAAGAAACATACCTATAACATCTTAGAAAGAAGGCTTATGAAAACAAACACTAGGATATTTAAATATTGGCTTGGCCAAAAAGTTCGTTCGGGTTTTTCTGTAACATCTTACCCGAACGAACTTTTTGCCCAACCCAATACATTTGAAACATTCTAATCGAATTGATTCTATGAAATTTTGAAGAGCAATGATTTCTGAATTTAAATCTTTAAACAAAACCCTAACATTTTCGCTACTACAAGTTACTACCTACTAAACTTATATTTGCAATAAAACTAAAAACTCCAAGGATATAAGAATTAAGTCACCAAAATACACAAATATTTTAGAAGTATTAAACTTTTAAGGAAATGCTAACTTTGAAAAGTAACATACGTATAATATCAGATAAACTGAAGATTAAATTTATTAATTTTAAAATCTACATAGTATAGAGAGCAAAGTAATTATTTTTGAAAGAATTTTCCCCATACAAACCCCTTCCAAAAATGTGTACTTATTAATACAGATTTCACCTGATTTTTCTTATTCATATGCACATGGAAGAGATCAAAAAGCATATCATAAAATAATTTCAGAGCCCTATGAAAATCAATATTCCAAATTTGTACCAAAAATTACCCAAAGTACCAAATTTGGTACCAAAAAAAGTACCAAATTTGCAGGCAGTAACACGTTAAATTCAGAAATATTATATTGTTGTGGAAATGTGACATTATAAATAAAGGTTTCATGGATAAGGGGACTTTAATTGTATATTTAAAATTCCAAATATAAAGGAATATTAATAATTGACCCAATCAATTCCAAACGAAGGTATATTTTTACCAAGTAATTCTCAGTTAATTTAGTAAGAAGTATTTCAAAAGGTTTTAAAAAGAAATATTTACTCTGAAGTATGAAAAAACATCTGAAATTTATACAAATGGATTAATAGATATATTATTTATTACTTTGTATCAGAAAATACTATCTAACACAATTCCTTAAAGGGAAAATAAATTCCTTACATTTTTGTAATGTAAGTAGAAAATCATTAGAGGAAAGGGGATCCAATTTAAGTTACTTCTGCCTCTACACAGGTAATGCAAATTGAAGCCTGGGATCTAAAATGACCTTTACTATTTTAAGTTTTACTTCACGAGAGTAATAAAATATTCTACAAGGTTTCCTCCAGTTGAATTTTGAACCTCACCGATGACTATGATTTAGAAGTAGTGTGGAGAATGAGAGAGTGTTGTAACTCATTTTTCTTTATTGTGTTACTCCATCTCTATTTGGGGGTTTCAGTTTGATACAGCTATTCCAATAAATAATCATAAAAGTATCATAACAAAAATAGGAAAAATGTTAGTGTTTGATTTTCTTTATAAACTTTACAAAAAGCTTATTATTGATAACTAAACCATATTAATGACTAAAACACATGAGAGAAATAAGTTGTGACAATAAAATGTGTTTTGCTGTTTAAATATGAAAAATAGTAAACACATCATATCTAATACAATTTCTAGTTTGTGGACTTTGGTTTTGGTTTGTGTTTTATCTTTTTTTTTTTTTTTTTTTTAATGAAACCATTGAAATCAGTCACCAATACAATAATCCAGGAAATGTAATTTAGCTGGCCACTCAATAATTAATCCTTCTTGTTTTATGATTACAATCAAGTGGGAAAGAATTCTACTCCTGATAGTCTTACTTCACTTGCTAATATATTTTCCTCACAAAATTTTTTATTATTATAAAACAACAACATGGCAAAAATACAAAAAAAATGAGAGATAAATCATCCACAACTATTAAGTCAACAAATACTAGTTAAGGAATTCCTGTGTGTATTTTATTTGCTAATATCTTTTCACCCTTATCATTTATCACTCGTAAATGTTTGTAATAATTATAGCAATTCCTGGGGAAAAAACCTCACTCTTAAATTTTAAAAATAAATTACTGAAGTGAACACAGTCTAAAACTAAACTATATTATAACACAGCCTAAAACTAAAATATATTATTGTATTATATTGTTTATTTTCATTTGAAATGAAAATCTAAAAAGCCGTCACATTTTTTTGTGTGTTTCTGGCTGCCATTTTTAATACAGTAAATTAATGAAATTTCCCAGCATATATATATTTTAATATAGTAAATGAATAAAACTGGCACCATTACTAGGCTAAATACATGCAATAGGTTTATATGTGGGGATTTTTTTTTACATAATTCAGCTATTAATTCACACATAGGTTATTTCTTAAAAAAAAAAAGTTAATTCTTCTACTAAATATAGAATTAGTCTCTCAAGTTTCTCTGATTCTAAGGGGATGGATTGTCCCTACTGTTATTTTATTTTTGTTTAAAATTAATTTCTTAAGACTGTTTAGGTCTTATAATAAAAATTATGTTATTATAAATTCCAACGCTGTGATGAAGGGTCTATGTTTTCAAACACAGACAAACAAGGTAATGTTTAAAATATGTTTTTCAGTTTATTAGTGGCGATCAGCTTACTGTGTGCCAACATAATTGTTTCCATTGATAATTACTGTAAACAAGATCAAAATTTTAAATACTTGGTAAAGGCTTTTTAACCCAAATGAAAGTTTTAGCAGTGTCATGTATTACATTTGATGCTTTTCCTTTTCAAATCAACTATAAATAAAGATATTTACGGAGAAATGGGAACTATTTCAGTATTTATTTGCATTCTTCCTTCCATCCATTGCTGACTTTCCACAATAAAGTGCCTTGATTCTAAACGAGTTGCTGCTCTTGACTTTTGAGTGTAATCATTTGAGAACACTCATGTAGGTCAATGGTACTTAGCAGTTTTTTTATCTCAAGTCATCGTTTAAAAATGTTCACACCTAAAATTAATCTACCACTCCAAGAAAAAGACTGAAAATGGTACTTTTTAAATTCCATAGATTGGAGGCCCTTAATTTCTTCAATACTGTCCTATAATCATCCATATCCAAAGACTGTATTTTAAATTCTAAAGCAAATGCTAAAAAGTCATCATCCAGTAACACAGAGATGAATAATAAAGTAACTTTTTTTCTTTCAGAAAACATGACGATAGAAATATCAAGAAAAAAGTGTAATATAATTCTAGAGTTAGGGTAGGTACGACATTACTCTGTATTTAATTTCTAGCATATTAACATAATACTTGTGTATCATTCTGCAGAGCCTGGCATACAGACAGACATAATTTGACAACAGGTATTTTATGATCTTGTAGCTATAATAAAATATTTACAATTTTACAAGAATCTAATATGATTCAAAACCTTGTAAAAATCACTACCCCCGAATCACTCCCTTCCTTTTTGATATAATTTTGATTTTTTATAAAATTAATTAATTTGAATATAAAATACTTACATATTTATACTGTATATTATCTGCATAAAAACTAAAGTTAGATTGATTAATCTATTTTGATGATATTAACTGAAAGTAGGCAGTATTATACTTACTACTACAATTGCTTGGTGAACAATCAAAAGTAACTGAAGCTAAGTAATTCACACTATTTATAGACATTTTTTCAGAATCACCTGTTTTGTATAGATTGTTTTAAGTACAGTTGTAAAGTTTTGATTTTTAAGAGTTCCTTTGAAGGCATGGCAGATGTTGGTTTTGCTAATAATGCTGGAAAGCACAGCAGGTTCAAAGTTGCAAATATGCTTAACACATATAAAAAAATAGTGTGATTTTCTATTAAACTTCGTTGTTTTCAATTAGTAAACTATAGTGGAAGCCTAAAGTCCATAAATATTTGCTTCTAGACCCTTAAACTTCTTGAGTTTGTATATGCGTGTGTTCATGTGTGTTTGGGAAGGGGAACACATGTAAATGCACACTGAAAAATGTTACATATTATAGTTTTAGCATCATTACCATGGATAAATATTGGGGTTGTTTTCCAGTATTTTCCAGGGCTTAAAATTCCATTAGAATTTCACACAGTCATACACACATACACATATTCATACAATCTGGATATGAGATGCAAGGATACAGAATTTGGTTCCGACTTTGCCCTGGGTTTATGTATTACATTTACGCTCACCTAGAAATACACAGAAATTATAAACTGCCTAACAAAATATAAATGGTCTCTATAATGCAGGACATGAGTTTTGTCTAATACAATTTTAAAATTTCAAGAGTGCAGAAATTACTTTAATATAATTTTTTGGAAATACTGAAACATTAAAACTGTGCTATAAGTAATGAGATATATATATGTTAACAATATACCAAAATTACACTGACTTCGTACTTTGCTTTAGTTTCTGCTAGTTCAAGATGCCCTTATAATAATATGAAATGAAATAGCTGTGAACATAAATTATAGAAGAGCAAATACAATATCATTCCAGGAAAAAGCTACCTTGGATTTAAATCTAGCGAAAGACCTAACAAATATTAATTAACTAAAATATTGAATTTGGCTAATTAAATTTTATTTTCAAAGAGTATACAGATATTTAACCAGAAACTATTGTTATATTTCTTTTTAGATAGCCAAGAGTTCTTTCAAAATATCCCATCAAAGAAAATGTTCATTCTAACTCCCCAGTGATTCTACCCTTGGTGATGACTAATTGTATTTCCCGCTCAAGATGTAATCCACTAATACTTTATGTAGCTGATGAAAACTTCTGTTTGTTTTTCCAGGACTTTAATTACCAGCTTCAACATGAAAAAATAAACTTATTTTGCTATATGGTTATTTCCCACCAAAGGAGGGTAGCACTGTTAATATAACCAATATTCTTAAGAAAGTTGTTATTAAAATAATTGAAGGGAACCAGTTCTTAGATCCCACTTTCCTTATTTCTCCTCAACCAAAATAACATATGCCTATTCAATTTGCCCTATGAAACTTAGGTGCATTGGTTCAGTTGAGGAAGCATATGAAACAATCCATCACATAGGTTTCTCACTGCAGAAAGTAAAATGAACATAAGAGCTTCTGGTAATTGCTAAAGTGCCGCTGACCAAACTGACCTCGGATCCTCTTATCCCAGAGAAGTTATATTGATATCAAATGCTAACTCTATAAAATGATCTCATTCTAAAATTGACTTTTTTTTTTCTAATGAGGATGGAAACCTTGCTATGATTAACCTTTTAACTCTCTGTCTGAAGAGTGTTTCACTTATGGTTAGTAAAAACCATTAAAATGAGTGATACTGCTGGCAACTTTCTTGGATATAAACTAATTTGTGATGGGGCATTAGAAGTTCACCCGACCTTGGAATGTAAAAGTCAGATTTTAAGTTTGTGATAGAAGAATCCATCCCATACTAACGCTTAAGAATAACTGATACCATTGCTGTAAAAGAACATGAAATATGCGGCTCATTCATTGTCATTCATGTGGGATCTTACCTAAAGCATTATAAAGGATAGACATTTTTCAATCTTTCAAACCAATATCTGGAATTATCTTCCAGGACTGTTAAACCAATTCCGCACAGAAAGAAAATATGTAAATATTATATTAAACAAACGACAGCTTACGAAAAGACGGAACGCAGGCTGCACTATAGCTACAGAAGAAAACTCACAACCTCCTTAATTATAAAGCATCTTTTAACAATTTCATAAGGATACAGATAGGTCAGGGCTTTGATGAGTTGCCTGCAAAACTTCAGTTTCTCTGGACTGCTAAAATTTAGTTGGGAGCCTGTGCCTTCAGGCATCCTCATTCAGTAAGGTTCCCCTTTTGCGTGGCGGCTCAAGTTATCCCCAAGTAGGTCTGCGCCTCCTGCGCACACCCAACAGTACCAGCGCTACCCGGGTTGCTGTTTGTTTCCCAGTACTTGTTTCCGATAATACTCACCTGGAGGAGAATTTTACTTTCCACTTTAAAAAATTAGATTTTCTTTTTGGTTAGCATCACATAAATACAACTACTATTAAGAATCATCTTTCTTCAAGGGTCTGAGCATGTATTTAGTTACAATTCTCTGACACATTCCTTAAAATCCTCTGAATTCCTAGACTGTCTTCTTCCCCAAGAAAGGGAAATTTTTACCATTTGGAATAGGGTGCTATTTAAAGAACTCTGAAATCAGAATTTAAAAAAAAAAAAAAACGAAAACTTTTTTCTCATATGCTCTGCCAAGTTCCATTGCAAGTTCCAACTATTGAGCAATAATTTGGAAATCCAGTTAACGATGGGAAAAATCTAGCCACTCAGAGTCGGGAACTTGCAATGGAAAAGTCAAGGAACGGCACCCGCACGCACGGCCAGCGGACGCTGCATCCCAGGGTGCATTCCTCTCCCCATCGCTCAGATGGAAGGTCATGCTTCGCAATCGATTTCACATACTTGTCACTTGTCCTTTATTCTCAACGCTCTGGTAAACTAGTTTGAATCTTGGAGAGCTTAACGCAGTTGGCTGAGTGTTGCGCTCGGAGAAACACGTGCCCCCAAAATAAAAGGACCAAAGCAGCCTCGCCGAATTTGGCGGCGAGGAGCCAGGGAGGAAAGACCTGTACCATAACGCCCGCCGCCTCGCTCTAGGCGAGAATCTTCCCAGTCATCTCTCCGCCCCCTTTCGCCGAGGGTGCCCGGCGCGCCCTTACCTGAGCTATCGCTTTTCCTCTTGCCGCCACTTCTCTTCTCCGCCTCCGCGGGTGACAGCGCCTGGCGGCCGTAGTCCCCTGGCGGGCACGCGGCCCCGGTCGGGGTGCTGGAGCCCAAGCTGGAAGAGTTGGAACACAGGACCGGCGGGCTGCTTCCCAGCTCCGGGGGCCCTCCCGAGTCCGGCTGGAGGCAGAGGCTGTGCCGAGCCGCGCTCGGCGGGGAGGACATCTGCGGGAGGTGCCAGTTGGTTTGCAGAGCCTGGTGCTGCTGCTGCTGGTGGTGGTGGTGGTGATGGTGGTGGTGGTGGTGGTGCCCCCTGTGATGCTGGCTGGCAAACATGCCCTCCTCGTTGGGGTATCCCGCGATTATGCAAGACGAGGAAGAAGTGGAGAGCTCGGGATAGGACATATGGTCAGATCTTCCATGGAGGGCGAGAGAGGATTGGGAGAACGGGTGCAAGCCTTGCGCGGTGGCGTGAGGGCTGCGCAGGCAGCCAAAGAGCGGGTGTTCCATAGCATGCAAGTCTCGGGTTCCAGGCAGAAGACTTCACGACGGTTCCAAACGCCACCACCCTCTGTTACTTTTCCCTGGAAACCGTGTGACTTTTCCCCCTCCCAAAGCAATAGCCGCCCGCGTTTCAGCAGAGCTCGGATAATCCCGGTCCTGAGCCCTAGCGGCCAGTCTCCTTTACATATAAACACTCGGACCTGGAGGAGCTTTCCTCCGAGCTACTCAGATGTTAAGAGTAGGAGAGGTTGAAGCCAAAAGAAGGTGGTCCCAGAGAACTGCTTTCAAGGGGAAACGGCTCTGAGAGGTTATAAATAGAGTGTAACGTGAGCTGGGGGCTGGCTTAGGAGCCCAGTGCTGACCACATGCGAACTCCCTCCAAAACTCCGGCTCAGTCCGCGCCATGCGCTCGCAGTTCCACTTCCTATCTCCGGCTGGACGCACGCAGCGCGCCCACGCCCGCCCGCCCCTGCCAGCAGCCGGGACTGCAAGCGGCGCGCCTGGCGCCTAAACCCGAGCCCCGGCGGTCAGCGGCTCCCCTTCCCACTCCGTCGGCCAGGCCGCGCCGCAGCGCCCGCCAGCCCCAACCCCGCACCCAGTGTCCGATCTGCTCACTGCGCTCATGAAAGGTGTCTTGTCAGTGCCCCTTGGGCACCGTCACCTGCAGGAAAGCTTGGGCTGCGCCTAACTGTGGAGCAGCACGAAAGGAGCAGTAGGATTAAGCAAAGAGACCAGAGCTAGTTTGGCGCGCGCTCAGATAAGTTTCTCAAACTTCACATCAACTCGTGCCCTGGGCGCAGTGGCACTCCTAGCTTTTTACAGCCGGTGTCTGTGGGTGGGTTGTTAATGGGCTGGGACGTCAGATCCGAGGATGCAGGGAAGTGACCCACGAGCAAAGAAAGGGCCATTTTCGGTGCTGCAAGGAACGAGACCTGGTGGGGTGGTAGAAAGCATGGGGCGGTGACAGTTGCAGATGTCCTGCCTCTGGCATCCTCACCTGCGGTGCCAGGTGGGGTCTTTTCCTCTGCTTTCCGCAAATGTTCTCCCTCCCGATTTCCTAGTCCCACTCCATTTCCTAGCCACTTGTCCACCAAGAAGAACTTTTCCTGGATCAGGAGTATTCCGAAGCGATTACGTCCCAGTCACAAGTGAAGTGTATATTGCACGCACATTTCCAGCCTTTTCCCTCAGGAGCCAGCCCATGTCCCCTTGTTTTCCTCCAGAAACCCATCTCTCTTCCGCTCCAAGATAAATCAGCTAATCGCACCCCTCCCCCCCCACCCCCGCCATGGTTCCATTTACTGAAAAAATATTACACTTCGGTATCCCTTAAAGTTCGGGTCTCCCTGGTTACAATCTTGCATCATAGAAAATGAATTAGAAAACTTGCCACCAGTAAATTAATGCGAGCGGCGGCTGGGCTTTGATACCGTCACATGCTTGAGGGACGACACCGTCTGCTGGGGGCCAAGTCGTTTACACAAGGTAAGCACGCCGCCCGCTCATAATGAGCTGCATGAACAGTCGCGTCCTTCCTGGGACGTGTCGCATCAGGAGAATATCGGCGCTCACCTATCCCGCCCGGGACCCCAAATGTGCCACCAGCAGCGTCGCCCTGTTATTTTCATTGTCTCAGGTGTCCAGAGGACGGGGACCAGGTCTTTGAAGTTGTTAATGGGATTAATGGGTACAGCAAACTGGGTCAGACATCTGGTTTGAATTAGGAAAAAGTATTGATTAATCTTTGAGAAATGTCACCAAGGCAGAACCTTTTCCCTAGCCCCGTCCCTCAGGCTTCAGCCTGACCAGCTCCCTTTTCTTTTAAGTTGTCCTGTAGAATAGTGGCTTTGCAATAAACCTTTACATCCGTGTGAAAGTTCGAATTGTTTTCCAGTGCTCAGAGGTGGGATAGGGTGGGGGTGATCAGGAATGCTGAGATTTGTAAGCGCTGCTTTCTTTAACGGAAATTGAGCCCTATTTTGAGGGAAATTAGTTTTGCAGACTTCGTTAAAAAAAAAAAAAAGCTAAAACTTTTGTTCACCAGCTGCTCAACTTTTCAGTCTGGGTCTGAGCTGGAACCTGCTGCAAGCGTTTGACGGTAAGGCTTTCTTTGCCGATATGTTTTGGGAATCCAATATTGTTTTAGATTTCGAAAGGGGGTGTTCTTCACGCTGCACGCTTGTAAGGGTTTTAAGCGCTCGCAGGATGGCGTCCAGGGCTTAGATCTTAAGAATGTTTCTTCCTGCCACTCCCCACGCCCTTGGCTCTTTAAGGATAAAAAAGGAGGGGATATATTCTTCTAATATCGTCGGAATATTTTTTGAATTTTCATTGTGTTTATGGTTTCAATATGTGCTCTGATATTAAAAGTTAAAGTACAAAGAGGAGCACTAAACTTCCCAAACTCGGGTAGCTCCTCTATGGATCCTGGGTGAAAGCATTAAAGGCTTTATCCAAAGAAAAATTTAGGCAACCACCTCCATAAAGTCACCAGAAATATTTATATAATACTGTCTACTAAAAATATTGTGGAAAATGTCAGACAAGACTAATTAAAGATACACTTGATTTGCACACATCCATAAAGGTCCTTTTGGTTTGCATTACAGTGGTTTAGAGGGAGAGACACAATTGAGAAATGAATGGATTTGAATTTAACCAGTGTGTTGCAGGTAACCAGCAACTAGCAAACACATAGAAGTTTTCCTCTCCAGGAGCTGCCACTTCTCCTTGAACCTGCCTTGTGACTGTGCTGGCTTTTTTTTCTCACTGTGTCAGATGTTAACAACGTGTCCAGAAATTTCTCTACAACCTGTCTCAGTCAGTCAGCTGAGTGTGGGGCTAAAAGTCTGGTAAAGAAAAATTAGAAAAGATTAGAAAAGAAAGGAGTCTCTTTGAAAGGCACACAGTTAAAAGAAAGCTAACAGAAAAGGTCTTTTTAAATGTAGACCCAAAACATATATCAGTAAACTTGATGTCTAATAGAAAGTATAATATAAGGAAAATGTTACTTGCAAGAGAAAAAGTGTGATTCAAAGGAAAAAAATGTAAGAAAAGGAGGTCTTGATGCATTCCAGAATTAAATATGACTGGCTTATTTGCTCTGAATTTCTAAATATATATTAATTATTCCATAAAGTTTTTTTTTCAAAAGTTTCATTTCTTAGAATATTTGGAAAAACATAAAATATTAACTTTTATTTACTAGGCCATAGAGAATTTTTTTTAAATGCAATAATAACAGGAAAAATCCCTAGCATTTTCTATAATAGCTACATCAATGTCTACATCTATAAAACCCGATGTTGAAAGATGCCTTTGTACCTCAAATGGCTAATTTCATGGAGAATGGTAAAAATTACCAAATTTATTAGAGAATTTCTATAGCATTCATTTTAAACTATATATAGCACAGTATTTATCCTATATTTACAATATACTTGAATTTCTCTGAAAAATGTTTCATTAATAATATTTTATGCAACATTTTGGTATCAAGCAGCACATTATAACAAGAGGCTGAATATATGAAAAATGTAAGCTGCTCATCTTTTGTAGAAAACATGATCAAAATTATTTTAAACATGTGCTAAGCTCTTTAAACTTGATAAATGTGTATATCTATGATTCCTTCTGCTTAATGAAATGATATTCAATAGTAAAGGCAGAGGTATTTTTTAATTAAGAATATTTTCAGGGGAAAAGGACATAAATTAAGCAATCTGAAAAATTTATGTTTAAATTCTAAGACTCATGACGATTCTTTTAAGAGTTGCCATTCTTCTGTAAGTTTGTGACGTGAGATATGATGGGAATAAAAATATTTTAAATTAAAAATGATCTTTAGCTACAGATATTATACAACTTTATTTTGAATTTTACCTGCTAGATAAAATTGCCTTGGTAACATATAGTCATGATATATGAATTTAAGTATGGAAGATTATGTTGAAACCAGAATTTGTCTCTGAAAGTTTTGTTGAGAGTATAAATATTATTTCTGCTACATTTCTCCAAGAAATAAAGAGTCGGTTCTTTTGAAATAAGGAATTTTGAAAATATATTAAAAGATGCTAAATACTCAATGGTAATTTATGTGATTTATGATGCACTCCATTTTACAAAACTTAAGAATTGCCTTTCTCCAGGAATTATGAACTATAAAATTTAAGGAAAAATTTGGCTATGGCATGTTATTTAGTGATTCTATATATTTTACTGATTTTTAAAATAAATTACTATTTTTACATAATAATCGGTGCTTTCACAATAAAATCTGTTATCCTTCTACATATACTAGAAGATATGAATACCTATTCATTACTCTGAAAAGTATAAAATAATATTCAGCATATTTTGTTTTTCTAATTTCTATCTCTTCCTACATTTAGATTTATGACTTCTTTTAGAAATTGGTGGTTTTCTTCAAGTACCATATAGTAAATAATGTGCTGAAAACTAGCATGAAATATAGATTATGACTGATAATATTAAATTTATGATTTAATTAAAAATTCAAAATATATGAAATCTTCCCTAATTCCAGTTGCTTTCCGCATACATTTCATGAAGTTCTAATTATATATATTTTTTGTGGGGGTGTTCAAATTAGGAAGACAATGACTACCTCTCAAATTTCAGAAACTTCTAACTGAACTTCCTTTTGTCCACTTGTCTTAAATCCAGAATTATTCAACAAAGTTACTCTAAAACGATGCATATGAGGAATAATTACATTCAATTCCTACATTTTCATTTGCACTCAACTTGTATGTTATTTTTATTGATAAAGTACGCATCTTAAATTTTTATAGTTGAAAATTGCCTCCTTTACATATCTAACTGTAAGATGTAGAGGCACACTAATGCAAGACAGTTCCATAATGAAATGCTATATATTACATTATATATTCTATACCATCAAACACATAAGCATTAAATTTCTATCCATATTTTATGGGAAATAAACCATTTCTCCCATGTCATAAAAAGCAATGTTATACTTTTAAGCGGATTGAATTTAGAACAAGTTCATAAATTTTGGGGAAGAAAAATTCAATCAAAACTAAAGAGGGGTATATTAGGTAAAACCTTAGTCTTCTGTTTTAAGTTTTCCAACTTGAAGAGTTTAACATGACTAATGTAATTTTGACACTATGGTAGGTTTTTCTTATGTGTTTTTATTTTTCATGCTTCATCAATTTGTAGCATGTTTTATTCTTAAAGTATCTCTTTCATTGTGAGCCTGGGTTTATGATTTGTATCGCTAAAAACCTCTGTGTTTTAGTTGTGTTGGTATAGCTTCCCCAAAATATTTAACTGCACACTCCAATTTATATAATTCAGACTCGGCAAAGAAAGACCAGCTGCCTTTGATATCAACATTTTTGTTTATAGGAATAAAGGGAAAATTTTTTGCTTACCAAATAAAATGGAAAGTGAAGGCCAAATACAAGATGTCTTATAACAAAATATTTTTAAGAGTTTAATATTAGTACTTTGATTCAGCTCAGATTTGTAAAAGATTTTGAGAAACGATCTGGAGTAATTTTATACAAGGTAATAGACATGTGAAAATGGATCAAAACAAGAATGAAAATGACTAAATGACAAATATCTGCTTATGCTTCAGTTGACCTAAGAAATGAGAAGGATGATCGAAGGACAGATTAGGTCAAGGGAAAACCAGAAGAAAGTATTTAACAGGGGGAAAGGCAGAGAAATAAGATAAGCTTAAATATGCAGAAAATAATTCTATATTTGTAATTCATAAGCCATGTACACTTATAATAATGGTAAAAGGATCCCAGGAACATGTTTTAGTTTAACTGGAATTTTAAAAATAAGTAATCAGAAAGGTTTATGTTTAAACATATATATGGCATTTATATTTTTGACAAAAGTAATAAAAACAAAATACAGTTTGAGAAACAGTTTCAAGTAATCACATGTGCATAATATGAAATGTAGGTACAGATGTGGTCAATGCCTAGAAATGTGCAAGCTACTGAATGTTTGAGGTTCTGAATAATTGTTGCCTTCTCGGCTTACAAATCTGTAACCTGATACTCAATGTAGTCAACTGTTTTTCTAAATTTTATTTATTTTTAAAGGATGATTTTTGCTAAGTTGGGGTACTAGTATTTGGGACGGGAATAGCTGGTTTTCAACAGCTTTCAGTGACTGAGGGGGATAAAGAAAAGTATTGGGCTAACTGCATCCTGGAGCACTTCAAAGTACAAGGGAATCCCGGTAGAATAAATCACTAACCAGAACTCAGAAGGAATATCAACTGTGAGCCCAAGGGCTCAGGATAAGGCAATTCCTCCTACCATCAGCTAACAGTTTTTGTTTTTACTCACAAGGAGACCTGTGATCAAAGTAAAGCTTTCTCCATACTACATGAGTGTATGAGTACCAGTTGAAACCTCTTCAACACAGAGTGGCTATAAAAGATACCCCCTGCTTGGCAAATTCATTCTGCATGAAACTTGCCTTTTACCTCAGAATTGCAGTTATCACTTTTGTCAAATTTCATATTTCTAAAGACTAATTCTTGAGGGCATAAGTAACTAATGGACAGGAAAACAGTCATGATTGAAAAAGTCCAAACAATCTTGGAATACTTTACGATAAAATACAGTAAACCTTACTACTGATCTTGAAAGCAGGCTGCATGAGTAGTGGGAAACCTGACAGTTCTTTTCTTTAATCTAGAGCACCTGTAGCAATCTGCAGCAGCATTTCTGCACATACCTTATTTAAGATGACTACATGTGCTGGTTTCAGTAGGTGTCTGTGAAGACATACTCAAAGTCAATTTAAATAAATTTTACCCATTATTGAATACAGTAACACCTCCACTTACTGCAAATGGCTTTAAGAATATTTATAGCAAATACAGAGAAATAAAAATGGCTCAATTATGACTTTCTGGGATAACTGTTACTTTTTTTTTTCATAACAAGTTACCATCTGTGGGCCAGTAGTCCCTGTCAATTGCTTATGAGATGCTTGGATTCCTCCAAGTTTTGTTCTTAGTCACCTCTTGTATCCTGCATTATGCAGTTAATGATGTGACTTGATCAGAGTAAAAAGCTGAGTTGCTTTGGATTATTAAGATCAGATTTTTCCAAAGTACATGGCCTACCACCATCTGATAGACCCTGCCAAGGCAGATGGCTCAGGCCCAGGTGGCATCACTTGGAATTGTTCTTCCGGGTCCAAAGATAAGCACATAACTATGAAACCCCACAAAAATCTTCACTGTTGCATATGTGGTGACAAAGCTAAATGGGTATCTTTTAAAAAGATATAAAGAAGCACATAGAAGCTTCTACGTGCTGTAAATCTGAGGTTGTTGAATTAGCTGTTGGTGTTCCTCTTTCTGTAATAATACTAAAGACTTGCCAATCCATGTGTAGTTCTGTTATGCAGATGTTATTTTTCTTAAATAGTTAGCAGGTGTTAAATCATTATCATGTAGCATTTGTGAACAAATATAACCTAGTCATGGCTAAAACAAACCCAAAAAATGGGTTAGGTTCCTTGCACTGTAGTAGCAATTCCAGTGATCCAAAATTGCTAAATCTCAACTTCAGCTTAACAAGTCGCATGTCATTTTCTCTCTCTGAACTGCATCATTGCCAATCCAGTTTCTCCAGTCAGAAGTAGGAACTCACCCTCGACAAGCCCCTCCATTCTCACCATCCTGTATGCAATCAGTCATTAGGTAGAGTAGTTCTGACTATACCACTTTAATGTTCATTAACTTCATCCTTCTCTCCATCACCAATGCCATTACCTTATTGGGGGGCCTCATTGTTCTTAGCTGGATGACACGGGACTCTCCATTGCAATCTGCTTGCCTAGAGCATCACCGCATCTCCAGAAGCAGGAGGGAGAATGGTTTTGAATCTTAGCTCTATCATTTTCTGACTCTGTGAGTGCATTCATTTGTTAACTCAAAAGAATATTACAATGAATAAATTCAACAATGTTGTGAGTGTGCCTAATACAATGCCTAACATAAACTTAATAAACGTGGAATACATTTAAGTTAAATCTAGAGCTGTGCTGCTAAATACAGCCTCATGTGGTTATTGAGCATTTGAAATGTGACCAGTCTAAATTAAGATACGCTTTAAGATTAAAATGCACATCAGATTTCAAAGACTTCAAGTGAAATTAATAACCTTTTATACTGATTACATGTTAAAATGATATTTGATGGATATACTGGCCTAGATAAAGTACATTATTAAAAATCAATTTTCTTTCTTTTTCCTTTTTTAATAGCTACTAGAATATTTAAAATTACAAATGTGGCTTATATAATATTTCTCTTGGACAGTGCTAATCTAGAGGATGTAATCTAACTTTTTCTCTGTTTTATTCTCTCCCTCACAAATAGGTACCAAATTACATATAGATCTGTCAGAATGATGTAAGACCTGAAATCTCTCTGTAAGTTGATCCTCTTGACCCCATGATTAGGAGCTTCACAATGTGGTACCACACCTGGAAATCTCCAGAACAAGACCTCAAGGAAACACAGGAAATTCCTGGAGTGGCAAAACATCCTATTTGAAGACATTCAATTATTTCTCTGTGCATCAGGAGCATCACTGTTAATTAACTATTGATATGCTTGAAAGAGTTTGTTTAGCAATAGCCCTTGCAGAAAAAAAAAGAGCCGTGTATTATTCATGATGAACTAGGCAATGCTGCCACAATGAGTTAACTTCTACGTCTTATTCCCTTGGCAAAAGTTTAGTTCTTATTCCTGCAAATTTTGATGCAAGATGGTTGGCTCTCCAGGCAGATACTGACCTTGTGAAAGAGTCATCTCAACATGTTCCTCCATAACAAAACTCCACAGCAGGGGAAGATGGAAGTGGAGGGTCACACACCTGGTCTTATATACTTTGATGCAAAGGTGATACATGTCATTTTTACTTACAGCTTGTGGGCCAGAACAAAGCCTAATATACCTGCAAGGGGTCTGGAAAATATTCTGAAGCACATGGCTGTTTGGCGAGCAGTAAATGTTTCTGCCACACCAGGCTTTGGCAGACTTCAAATTTGTTCCTAATAGGCCTAATTTACACTACTAACTGTATATCCCTTGAGTCTTCCTGGAATATTTTGTTAATGTTTTTCTAGCACAGTGTCTGGCACAAAGTATTCAATAAACATAATCAGCAGAATACTTAGATCCATAAGTTTCACTTTATCTTTGGACTTCAGAACCCATGTAGCTGCTATATCATATCAGGAAAGTGTAACTGCAACTCTAACTGCAATGGAAATTAACAGATAAAATGCTCAGCCCAGCTTCAATTTTGTTTTGTTTTGTTTTTGATTTTTGTAGTTTTTGCTTTGTTTCTTTGCTCCAGAGCAGAAGTTCATACCTAATTGTCACTGGACTTAGAACAATAGTTGTGTCCACACACAATGAGAGTGGTTCAAATTATTTGGGGAATTTGTCTTCAAGTATCTGAAGCCGTGTTGGGACACCAGTCTCTATGTGTAAATTAGGTTCATTCCTTTTCAGATGTTGTATTTTATTTTCAATCAATACTGTCCATTCTGTAATGGTTCACTGCATAGACCTGAAGATGACATTTTGGGCTGTGTCTTGTATTTGTCACTTACTAGCACTTTGTGGCCAGGTTAATTAACTTTTTGTGTCTAGGTTTTCTCATTTCTAAATAAAAATGTTTATTTCTATAATTTCATGTTGATAAACTAGCAAGTCGATCTAAGTCTAGTAAGTGTATGTGTATATCAGTGATAGATATTGTTATCATCTGTCCTAAAGATCTTATTCTATCTAAAAAGAAGTCCCTGTAAAAAATTTTTCAAAGTATTTACTTATATATATTTATTCATTCCACTATTTCCCCAATTAACACTCTAATATCTTAAAACATCTTGTCCTAAGACAAGATTCCATAAATGTTTGTTGAATGAGTAAATGATATACTAATGATAAATGTAACTCTATTCTCAGCATTTTGTACATAATGATCATACATTTAGGTTGCACACATTTCACTTGACTTTTTTACTTGCTTCAAAATATGATTTTAAAAAAACCTCTCAGCATATAAAACCTAGCAATTGGGGTGAGTGACAAAAACTCTTCAGTATGGCCAAAAGGACTATTAAGTTCTAAGGGAGAAGCTATCTAACATTGCTTAACTATAGTACTTTGGAATAAATTTATAGTAGCATTTGACACATTTTATTTTAGGTTTTACTGGATCTAGGCTTTGGTTTAAAGGTGACGAACATTTTTTAATAGTAGATGTTTAGTGGGATAACAAATGGACTAATTCTACCTTCCATTCTGTTGAAATATGCAACCCCTTCAATTCCAAACAATTAGACATTTTAATGGTGAAACAAAATACCCCCAAACAAGTAACATTGTAGAACTTAAGATTTAACATCTATGTATATAACTTATGCTTCATTTATATATTGTGTATATGAATTATGCTAAAAGTAAGCTAATTGTTACATAGGTAATGTTCAGAACTCACTATATCATCTATGCCTGAATAATCTGAGATAGCTATATTAGATAAACATGAACCTACATTTTATTATGCCGATTAAAATTTCTATTATTTTAGAATTGAAACTCTTCCTAGTTCCAGAAAGTTCTTCTGGTGATTTACAGAACTTGATATAACAAAATAATTTAACACAAAGAAAGGAAAACCTCCTAGACCAGTCATTTCAGAACCCTAGTTATCAGAAGGACCCTCTTTTTTCTTTTACAAAAGAAATTCATTATAGAACCAAGTATGTGAAGTTAACAGAGAGAAGCAGAGCAGTTACGATGGACTCAGGTAAAGGGAATCTGGTAGCACATGCCTAGTGTTTTGCCTTCTCCTCACCTACCACAGGTTTGTGGGTAGTACCTACAAAGAAACAAAGGAGCTAGGGACACAACCTGAAAACCACTAATCTCACTAATATATACAATCCACCCAGTAAAATGGCCCCTGAAATGTCATACCTGTGCTTTCCTGGTCCACTGATTTATTTGATAGGCACACTCCTGGGGTAAATATTTGAACCACGTTATTTTCTTTTATTTCTGTCTTCAAGTGTCTAGTCATCAGTTCCTTCAGATTTTCTATTTTAAAAAAATATATAAAGTTAGATTGTCAAACTTTATGACTGTAGAAATACTTTTAGTGGAGAAAATTTTAATGTAATAACCCTATATTTATCAGAGTCAAAATTAGAGAAAAAAAATCTATATGAGGAACATCTCCATATGATCTGAACAGCGCAGTGTTACTTAACAGAATCCAAAAAGGATCTAATCAGTACAGAATTCAGTACCAATAAAACAGATTGCCAGACAGAAAAGGGGGCAAATGACACAAACTTCTAAATTATCAAAGAAAAAATACATATGATCAAGAAATATAAAAATATCGCAAGCTACTTGTAATGAAAATGCAAGTTAAAGATGATAGCATTTTCCTTCTACCAAATTGACAAAGTTTAAAAAACAAGTTATCATGACAAGGATTTAGGAAAATAATAAATCTCATACACTACTGGTAAGAGTGTAGTTAAAACAGATTACCAAGACAAAATCAGCAGTAAATGTTAACTTTTGATTCAATAATTTCAGGTGAATTAATATATTCAAAGGAAATAATCAGATATATCAAAAAGTTTGTATATAATCAATTGTCTGAAGTGATATTCATTGTATTGAAAATGTACATCTAAAAATAAAATTGATTAAATGCTTTATGATAAATCATTATGATATAGTACAACTATTAAAAATCATGTTCTAAATAAGAATATAGAATTATGATATAATTCTAAGGAAAAAAGCAGGCTACAAACATTATGTAAAAGATGATCCAAAAACAACCACACCATACATCTTTGGTTTGTATATATATTTGTTATGTATATTATATATACACAAATATATGATATCAATAGATATACCCAAAATGATAGCAGTTTAATGAATGTTATCTCTGGTTGGTGAGATTAGTAGATATTTGTATTATTTCTTCAGATGTTTCAAAGTTGTTTTCTAATTTTATAATGAAGCTATGTCACTTTTATAATCAAGAAAACATTATTATTTCTATACAATTAAAAGATGCCCTGCGAAGTAGAAAAAGTCTTTGTGGTTTGAATAAACTTTTTACATGTTAAATAGTTCCATCATGTATAGAAATCATCATCATATAATTATTGACTGACTAGCAGCTTGTGTCAAATACAGTGATTATCTTTGCTATACCTTTCCCTTGGAAACTATTGTTCCTCTTTCTAAATAACATCCATCAGTCTGAAACTGTATTATTATGCTATCTCCAATTTAGAACTACTAATCTGAATTGACTCAGATGTGAAAAGATTCAGTTGTCTGCCTGTACAGTATGGTGCAGCATATGGAGTGCACTACGCCTAAGACTGAGAGTTCACGCTGGCTTCATGGCAGTGTCTGGAGCATAAACTAAGGTGTTGTCTTGGACAAATACAGTCCTTAACGGTTTGAGTTACAGTAAATTTGAAACCAATTCTCCCATGTGTGAAAGTAGAGATTGAGCAAGGGATTTTTTTTGGGCAATGGCAAGGTTTAATATTTAGTGGGGGTCAGAACAGTAGAAGGTGTTCTCATATTAATGTATGACAAGGAAAATTTCAGAGTATCACATGACGCCTTCCATTGTTTGAGAAGCATGAGTTGCTACAGTGTTAAAGCAGAAGTTCACAGAGTTCCAGCATCTTGAGATTTTCACACACACTGCAGAGCTCAAACTATTACCCTTTTCTCCCAGTCGATATCATTTTGGGAAATACGTTATTTAACTAACAATGCAAAAATAGCACATTCAAATTTCTAACACATAACCAAAGAAGTTTTCTTTCCTTACTTGATAGTGAATGTATTGCACAAGAAAACACAGTTTAATATCCATGTGCAGTAAAGAAACATCCTCTCTCTCCTTTTCCCTCTCCTCTCTCTCCCTACCTCCTCCATCTCTAGTATATGACTTAGATAATGTTATTGATATCTTTAATATTAAAATACCCTTGGCATCATCAGAGTTTAAATCAGGCTGGAAATGCATTGAAATGTAAAATTAACAACGAATCTTTTTTTTTTAAATAAATTTATTTATTTATTTTTGGCTGATTTGGGTCTTTGTTGCTGTGCACAGCCTTTCTCTAGTCGCAGCGAGCAGGGGCTACTCTTCGTTGTGGTGCTCAGGCTTCTCATTGAGATGGCTTTTCTTGTTGCGGAGCACGGGCTCCAGGAGCGTGGGCTTCAGTAGTTGTGGCATGCAGGCTCAGTAGTTGTGGTGCACAGGCTTAGTTGCTCTGCAGCATATGGGATCTTCCTGGACCAGGCCTCGAACCCATGTCCCCTGCATTGGCAGGCGAATTCTTAACCACTGCGCCACCAGGGAAGTGCACCAACAAATCTTAGGGCTGGAAAAGAATTTAGAGCTCATCTAGTTCAATCCTCTTTATTTAAAGAAGAATACAAAGGCTATTGATGACTTGTGAATGACCCATAAGGTCCTAAGTTAAATTCGTTGTAATGTGTTTACAGGCTGTGACAAAATTTAAATCTCAGATAGCTGACCAACAAACCTAATACTGCATTTCAAAACAGCACTGATGTTTGCTATTATTTGCTTATTATCTTCTTTAAGCTCTCACTAAGGATCTGAAGAGGTCTTTCTCATATTTAGTTATATTTTGTTTAACTGGGGAGGAAGAAACATGAATATACCTGATATTAACAAACATAGGAATTCCCAAATTCTAGATGAATGTCCCTTACAAATGATAGCATACTTTTATATTTTCCAAAATTTTTTATTGAAGTATAACATATATGAAGAAAGTGGGCATGGCTCTATTTTAATGAGAAAATTGTTCTAAGAATTTCCTTAAGATAATAAACCCAATACAGTTCTTTAGCCTTAAAGGTACCGATGCAAAAACAAGAAATTTACCAATTGAAATGTTCATTATTCATCATGACTTTCTCTCCATACTTCATGAGAGCTGCATCCAGCCAGGCCACAAATGACAGTCAAAGTAGCATTGACTTCTCATCTGGTACTTGCTTTTGCTGGGGACTTTAACGTAACTATGCCCCCAAAGAACTGTGACATCGCTTAACATTGCCATAGTAGCCAAGCTCATTTACAAGGGCACATGTATACAACAACATGAGCTATATGATGCGTGTATAAAAGGAATTTTATCTGGGAATAATGAAAGTGTATTACTGAAGCACTTGTAACATATCACTTAATTACCATTGGTACAAGCATACCTAATTGACTTCTTCCCTATTGCTATTACTGCATACATATTTTATTTCTAAAATGCTAATATTTAACAAGCATGCTTTTCAGTTGGAGAAAAATTCAAAGCAAAATTTGTTTTTTTTTTAAATTGGGGTATAGTTGCTTTACAATGTTGTGTTAGTTTCTGCTGTACAGCAAAGTGAATCAGCTATACGTGTACATATATCCCCTCTTTTTTGGATTTCCTTCCCATTTAGGTCACCACAGAGCACTGAGTAGAATTCCCTGTGCTATACAGCAGGTTCTCATTAGTTATCTCTTTTATACATATTAGTGTGTATATATCAATCCCAATCTCCCAATTCATCCCACCCCTCCTTTCCCACCCTTGGTGTCCATATGTTTGTTCTCTACGTCTGTGTGTCTATTTCTGCCTTGCAAACAGGTTCATCTGTACCATTTTTCTAGATTCCACATATATGTGTTAATATACAATATCTGTTTTTCTTTTTCTGACTTAACTTCACTCTGTATGACAGTCTCTAGGTCCACCCACGTCTCTACAAGTGACCCAATTTGTTGCTTTTTATGGCTGAGTAATATTCCATTGTATATATGTACCACATCTCCTTCATCCATTCATCTGTTGATGGGCGTTTATGTTGCTTCCATGACCTGGCTATTGTAAATAGTGCTGCAATGAACATTGGGGTGCATGGGTCTTTTTGAATTATGGTTTTCTCAGGGTATATACCCAGTAGTGGGATTGCTGGGTCAAAATTTTGTTTTGGTTAAATTACAAAGTTAATTTGGCTATTAGTAATTTGACCCAGCATTTCTAAGTGGTGTCAGTTAATACAAACGTACATCTTGAAAGAACTAATCTGATGATTGAGAAAAGTGGACTGCCCTAATTCATATCAAAATATATGTGTGAAATATATATTATTATCCTCTTAAATTTTTAAAGATTATTCTTTTATTTTGTGTAACCAACTCTAACTAAAAATAATTGTCCATAAAAGTCTCCTTGCAAAATATATACTACTGAAACAGTGTTAGGATTTATACTTAAGGAAAGTGAATAGCAAATATTTTCTATTGGCTATAAATTATTACACACTTTGAAGTTCCATCATCTACTAAAGCATCAATACTTTTATACTTCAAAAGAACATCTTAATTCATACCAAAATAAACCATATGTAAGCAAACATTTTCTCATAAAATAATTATCCTATATACTAGGGAGAGTTTCACCCATGATTTCTATGTATTTTTTTATTGTAAAATGATGAAAAAACCAAGAAGTTTGTGGCAAAAATCGCAGTTTTAAGGAAGAAAAGAGGTTCAAGATTCCATTGGTATAAAAATGTGTGTTAGATGGAGAAAAACACATCATTTTATATTTTTATCTAATGTCAGTAGTGCACCTCTTTTTATCTTGACTTACTTTGTTCCCATCAAAAATTTTATTATATTTGATACATTGCCCCTGTGGTAATAGGAATTTAAAAAAAAAATACACCTGACACAATGATGGGAATATTTGGCTCTAATATAGGCCATATATTTCACATTTAATAGGCCAGATATGGCTTGGATCCAAAGGTGAATGCAATAAATTTACAATATAAAATTTGCCATCAGCTCAGCATTTCCAAAGGAGGTGTCAAGAATATGAATATACACCATTTTGCTTATATTTTAAAAATTAAGCTTATTATATTGTTATTAGATAATAAGTCTTTATGGAAAACTTAAGTGTGACATTTAAGTACGTGCTCTACGTGGATTGTAGAATCAGACAAATCAAGGACTGAATGTCTGCTCCACTATTTACTATCAAATGACCTTGAAAGTTAACCTCTTTGAGCCTCAGTGCCCTTCCTATAAAGAGATCAATTGTAGTTAGGATTAAAAGAGACTGAGCATGAGAAAGACTTATACAGTATTTGGACTTTATTAGTCAGTCATGAAATTTTAGTTCTCCTCCTTTATTTTAATATTACCATAACAAGCTATATTTAGTAATCAGAATAATGGCAATGAAAATGGTGATTCTTACCTGACGTGTTAAATATATACTCACACGTATTCACTCAGTATTTTTACAGGTGTATCTAATTTAATTACCTAATTTAAAACCTCATTTTTCAAGACTCCCACTCTTAAAAGTGTGTGTGTGTATATGCATGTGTGTGTATACCCAAGATTTTCAGTGTTTCCTTTTTTTTTTTAAATAAATTTATTTATTTATTTATTTTTGGCTGCGTTGGGTCTTCGTTGCTACGAGCGGGCTTTTCTCTAGTTGCAGCGAGTAGGGGCTACTCTTCATTGCAGTGCGTGGGCTTCTCACTGTGGTGGCTTCTCTTGTTGCAAAGCACGGGCTCTAGGTTCGCGGGCTTCAGTAGTTGTGGCACGCAGGCTCAGTAGTTGTGGCTTGTGGGCTCTAGAGCACAGGTTCAGTAGTTGTGGCGCAAGGGCTTAGTTGCTGCGCGGCATGTGGGATCTTTCCGGACCAGGGCTCGAACCCGTGTCCCCTGCATTGGCAGGTGGATTCTTAACCACTGCGCCATGAGGGAAGTCCCAAAGTGTTTCTTAATAAAAATATTTTTTCTCTATTTTAGTCATGTTAATATGAACATTCACAGAATGAGCTACAAAATTCAGATTAGACTGATGTTAGCGTTTTTAGAAGTCTATGTTTATTACAAATGTCCACAATTGTTTCCTTAACATTATAGATTTTGACAATTATATAACTGGTAAATAATATTAACCATGTGCCATAAAAGAAAATTACACTTTTTTCAAATTACACTTTTAATCAAAACATGTCAATATTGAGCAAGAATTGTTATTCAAAATAAAATGAAAACCATTTTCTATATTTATGAAGACAAGCATTACTGATTTAACTGACAGAGAATGTACATATAAAGCATGAATATTCTACCATTATATTTAGTGAAAATGAGAACCTTCAAGTTAATTTTAATAATTTGGTTCTATAGTGGAAAAATACAGGTTAAAAATGTCAAAAATATACCTTAAAATAAAAATAAATTTCTATCATTTAAAAACATGAATCAATGCTTACTTCAATAGGCACTAAAGGATATACAGATCCTTACGTTTGCCAGCATTTGGTTATATTGATTCTGGTTTGAAATAAGTGACAACCAGTTAAGTTTAAAAAAAAAATTACAGATTTTTCTTCTGCTTTATCTTTTCCCATTGGACCTCATTTTTTATTTTAAATATGTTATATGTAAATAATTGCTCATTCTGTACTCAAACACTTTGGGTTTTAATTACTAAACACTTACCTAGCTTTGCTAGAAAACTGTTAATAATCCAATAATTCAACTAAGTCAGACATGATATAAGCCCAAAGAGCTCCAAAGAAGTGCGCATTATAAAGGTAATATTTTAAAAGAATAGTCATATTACTGTCCTAAGGAAACTTGCTGTATTTTTAGTAAGAGAAGATTTATATACATGAGGAAGCTAGATATATAAAAACAGACATTCTTTTGTAGCTTATGAATGTAAAAAAACGGCTTTACATATTAGAGAGAATTGCAAAGCTTCTGTAGGAAGATAAAACAGCATAAATTTGAAGGAAGTTTGAAATTTCATTTAGAGGGAGTGCTTAGGCATTGTTTGGGCAGCAAGTTAGACAAATAGGAATTGTCAACTGATTATATTTTAGGATCAGAAAAGTAGTTATTAATGGTCATGGTGTCCATCCTTTTGGGACTAGGAGAACGTTGTTGTAGTTGACAGAACTGGAAACATCAAAAAGGGATTTCATCTAGAGAGGAAGGTGGTGAGTTTTATATTAAATACACGGGATTTGAGCTGATGTTTGCTTACTGAATAGATCCCTTTATTAGATGAACTGGAGCATACATTAGAAGTAAGGATAAAAGTAAGACTTGGTTGCCAAGTGATCATTGAAGTTATGATGATGAATGAGCTTTCTGAGAGTATAAAAGGTAACAATATAAAAATAAGAGTTCAGCTTTGGTAGTCTCACAGAGAGAAAGAAAAGAATTGAAAACCAAAAGGAAGGCTTGTCAGATGAAATATTAGAGAAGCAAGTGGCAGACATAGCACACTATTCTGAAAGCCAAGAGAAGAGAAAAATTTTATAAATGGGTGATGAATAGTTTCAAGTAGCATAGAGCTATTGTGGAAGATAATATTCGAGAAAAGACTCAGAAAAGGATATAGTTAACAGCATAGAGAATGTTTCAGCAGAGTATTCCTGGATCCGGAATGCAAAGGAAAGAAGGGAATGCAGCATTTTTCAAAAATTTGTACAACAGCCAGAAAAAAGAAAATAGTGCAGTTATCTACAGGAGAGGCAAAGATAGTGGAAATGCTTTTGTTTGTTTTTTCCTAAGGAAGAAGCAACTTTTGAGAAGTTAATGTTGAAGGAAAGAAACTGATTATGTTCTCATTACTTAATACATGTCAATATTTATTGAGTGGATAATTGAGAACTAGTTGGAAAAGGCAAAAAATAAGGAAAAAATACTTCTTGGAAGTCAGAGAGGGTTACTATAAGTAAGGAGTTTGTTTGAAGGAAGAGAGAGAGAGAAGTATGCTACTTGTAAAACATATTTTAAAAGTCATCATATCTTTTCTATACATTGGGATGGCATTGTGGAGTTTTAATAAATTAACACTTTGATATTAAAGAATAATTATTAAAGAATAATAAGAATTTGTAAATAATAATAAGGAATATTGCTTGGAGGCCTTGGTTTACATTTTCCATGTACATTTTTCTTTCAACCTTACTGTTTAAGGATGCTGGAGTTTGATATACAATATTCTCCTTATGTATCTGTAATCAATTCTACAATACATAAGTAATAATACAATTACTAAATTTTATAATATGTAATAATGTAATCAAAATATGTGTATCAACATTCTGACCAATAAGAACTTGGTAAAGAAAATCAACTAAACAACTCTCTCATTAAGACCTCGGAAAGTTGTTAAACATGCAATTTTTAGACACGTATCAGAAGAAAGTACTTTGGACTTCAGATCAGAATTTTAAAGACTCACTCTTTCATGCAAATTTATAACTTGCTTTGTCAACCTTAAATCACACTTCATCATTCTATGAAATGATCAAGAATTGACCATTAAGTTCAATCAAGCAACTCTCCTGTTTGCTTAAACTTAAGGTAGCATGTTTTCCCAATATTATCTTAGAGGAAACAGGAAGCCACATTTTGGATCTTTGAATCCTTGCATAGTCACATATCGGTCACTCTCTCACTTACTTTATTTTGAACTACAAACCAACCTTTAGAAAGACATTTAATCTGAAGTAACTTCAATTAATAATAAAGTAAATGATGATAATAATAATTTTAATGCTTATAGAAATCATCCATAATAGAATGTTAAAAAAAAGAAGGAAAAGAAATTTAACACAGATTTAATTTTTTTTCCTAGGAAATGTTCTCAGAATTACAAGTGTTAGATATCTAATTAGTTTGGGGTCCTGTAAAGAAGTCTTTTAAAAATTACTTAAAAATAGGGAATGATTAAGTTGTGAGATCAAGCAGATACACTTCTAGGAAAAATAAAATAATGTCTTAATATTCTGCAACCAGTACGTAAAAAGTGAGATAAAATTTCATGTGAAAGAATTATGAAGTTTTTAAAAGTTCTGCGTCTCAAAACTATAGAAGAATGTGAGGATTGTGAGGATTACGTACTCTTGAAAACTGCCTTGGAAGATTCAAAAAGTGACTCCTGTATGTCTGAATGCACTGGTGTTGAAATGTATATTAAAAATGTAAATATATTAGTGTAAATGTATTCCTAGGGCTGCTATAACAAATTACCAGAAATCGAGTAGTATAAAACAGGAGAAATTTATAGTTCTGGAGACTAGTAGTCTGAAATCAAGGTGTTAGCAGGGCCATGGTCCCTCTGAATACACTAGAGAAGGATACTTTGTTGCTTCTTCCTACCTTCTGGTGGGAGCCAGCAATCTCTGATGTTCTTTGGTTGTAGATACATCACTCATGCCTCCATCGTTATGTGGCCTTGTTCACTGTGTCTCTTTTTTTTCTTATAAGTACACCAGTCATATTGGATTTAGAGCTCAGCCTAATCTAAATAGTATGACCGCATCTTAACCAGTAACATCTGTAAATACTCTATTTCCAAATAAGATCATATTCTGAGGTACCAGGTAGACATGAATTTTGGAAGAACACTAATCAATCTAATATAGGGAATGAAATCATTCCATAAAAATGGAGAGTGGAAAACAGCAACATTTCTAAATGATATATTATTTTACATAGGGTTTAATTTAAGTATGTTTTTGAAAATTGATAGGTTAAATAATATAGACATATGGCTATTTACCTACATTCCTCAAAGTTTATAAATCCACGATGGCCAAAATCTCTCTTTTGCATCTTCCTAGGGAAAAAAAAAATCACCTTACAGTCAGGCACAAATTGTAGTCTGATAAATACCCTTTTTAACACCATGGAAATAAAGTTGATCTTAGACATTAAGCAAGTAATTATACCTGGCATGCTTTGCAATGGAAACACAAAATAAATATTCCTTCCTCAAATGGAAAATGCAAATCTAATCTGATCCACTTAAATCTTTTTAAGTGGCGTTTCATTAAAGTTTTTGTGTCTTCCCTGTTTAAAGACAGGAGTATATCCATCACTAGATGGATATGACTCAAAGATATAGCAATACATGCCTTCCTTTATTTTTTCACTCTCTTTTTTTTCTGCTCTCTAAATGCTTAAAGGCCGAGTCCAAGACTCACTTTTGCCAGTAATAAATTATATACTTTATTTACTTAGTCTTCTACATATATCATCTATTGCTTCTCAAAAAGCAAACAGAACAAACAATACTCTTACTTGGAGTATGCAGGCATACCTCAGAGACATTGCAGGTTTGTTCCAGAACACCACAATAAAGTGAATATCACAATAAAGCGAGTCCCATGAATTTTTTGGTTTTACAGTGCATATAAAAATTATGTTTACACTATAGTCTATAAGTGTGTGATAGCATTGTCTTTAAGAAACAATGTACATACCTTAATTTAAAAAGGCTTTATCTCTAAAAACTGTTAATCATCATCTGAGCCTTCAGCGAGTTGTAATCTATTTGCCGGTGGAAGGCCTGGCCTGGATGTTGATGGCTGCTGACCGATCAGAGTGGTGGTTGCTGAAGGATGGGGTGGCAACACAAACCTAAAAGAAGACAACAGAAGTTTGCCACATTGAATGCCTCTTTCTTTCACAAATGACTTCTTTGTAGCATGCAATACTGTTTGATAGCATTTTATTCGCAGTAAAACTTCTTCCAAAATCAGAATCAATCTTCTCAAACCCTGCAGTTTTATCATTTAAGTTTATGTAATATTCTAAATCATTTGTTGTCATTTCAACAGTCTTCACAGAATCTTCATCAGAAGTAGATTCCATCTTAAGAAACCACTTTCTTTGCTCATCCATTAGAAGCAACTCCTTATCTATTTAAGTTTTATCATGAGATTGCAGCAATTCAGTCACATCTTCAGGCTCCACTTCTAATTCAAGTTCTCTTGTTAATTCCACAACATCTGCAGTTACTTCCTCCACTGAAGTCTTGAATTCAAAGACATCCATGAGGGCTGGAATCAACTTCTTTTAAACTCCTGTTAATGTTGATATTTTGACCTCTTCACATGAATTATGAATGGTCTTAATGACATCTAGAATGGTGAATGCTTTCCAGAAGGTTTTCAATTTATTTTACTCTGCCCAGATCCATCAGAGGAAAGGAATTATGTATGAAATTCCTTACAAAATGTATTTCTTAAATAATAAGACTTCAAAGTCAAAATTACTCCTTGATCCATGGGTTGCAGAATGGATGTTGTGTTAGCAGGCATGAAAACATTAATCTCATTTTATATCTCCATCAGAGCTCTTGGGTGACCAGGTGCATTGACAATATTGACAATATTTTGAAAGAAATATTTTTTTCTGGGCAGTAGGTCTCGGCAGTGGGCTTAAAAATATTCAGTAAACCATGTTGTAAACAGATGTGCTGTCATCCAAGCTTTGTTGGTCCATTTATAGAGCACAGGTAGAATAGAGTTAGCATAATTCTTAAGAGTCCTAGGATTTTCAAAATGGTAAATGTGCACTGGTTTCAACTTAAAGTCACCAGCTGCATTAGGCCCTAACAAGAGAGTCAGCTTGCTCTTTGAAACTTTGAGGTCAGGCATTGACTTCTCCTCTCTAGCTATGAAAGTGCCAGAGGGCATCTTCTTCCAATGAAGGGCTGTTTAGTCTACTTTGAAAATCTGTTGTTTAGTGTAGCCATCTTCATTAATTATCTTAGCTAGATCTTCTGGATAACTTGCTGCAGCTTCTGCATCAGCACTTGCTGCTTCATCTTGCACTTTGATGTTATGGAGGTGGCTTCTTTCCTTAAACCTCACGAACGAACCTCTGCTAGCTTCACACTTTTCTTCAGAAGCTTCCTCACCTCTCTCAGCCTTCACAAAATTGAAGAGAGTTAGGGTCTTTCTCTGGATCAGGCTTTGGCTTAAGGGAATGCTGTGGCTGGTTTGATTTTCTATCCAGATCATTAAAACTTTCTCTATATCAGCAATAAGGCTGTTTCACTTTCCTATCATCCATGTGTTCACTGGAGTAATTTCTTTCAATGACTTTCCCTTTGCATTTGCAACCTGGCTAATTGTTTAGTGCAAGAGGCCTAGCTTTCAACCTATCTTGACTTTCGACATGCCTCCCTCACTAAGCTTAATCATTTCTAGCTTTTGACTTAAAGTGAGAAACGTGATTCTTCCTTTCACTTGAACACTTGGAGACCATTGTAGGGTTATTAATTGGCCTAATTCCAATATTGTTGTGTCTCTAGGAATAGGGAGGCCCAAGGAGGGGGACAGAGATGGGGAACTGCCAGTTGGTGGAGCAATCAGAATATCTATATTTACTGATTAAATTTGTAGTCTTATATGGTCATGGTTCATGGCACCCCCAAACAATTATAACAGTAACATCAAAGATCACTGGTGACAGATCACCATAACAAATATAATAATAATGAAAAAGCTTGAAATATTATGAGAATTACCAAAATGTGACACAAAGACACAAAGTGACCAAATGCTGTTGGAAAAACGGCACCAATAGATTTACTTGATGTAGGGTTGCCACAAATTTTCAATTTGTAAAAAAGCACAATATCTGCAAAGTACAATAAAGTAAAGCACAATAAAACAAAGTATGCCTGTATTTATTCTCAATCAATTTACCAGAGAGGTTAATACTTTGCCCAAGTTTGCAGAGCTCTTGGAGGCAAGGACTACACTAATGTTCAATACTTTCAAATTGTAACCCGTGTATTTATGACATAAAGTCTTTGTTGATTTTCTACTTTCTCTAAGCACTTACAGCTTTTATAATTGATATTACGGGGCTGAAACGTGTTTCACCCTAGTTGTTTCAGTTAAGCTTACTTATCTCCATAGATTCCTATGGGAAGCAGCAGTTTCCTCCATAATCATCTTTATTGCACAGTTTGTAAAAATAACTTCCATGTTCTTTTGCTTCTACTTTAGGCCTCATCAAACCAACCTACATACTATTGCCTGGAGAATAAAACCCAGATTTATTTATAAGATTTTTTATACAAATATAAAGCACACACAGAATGCCTCATATATAGAAAGATCCCATTTGAAGGTAGAACAGTGTTATTTTCCTCTTTAAAATTCCCTTCCTAAAATTGCCACAATACATCCTGCTTGCCGTCAAAGTAAAAATCTTTTGCCTTGATGGACTGATTCAATGAGTTTGCTGCAAGAAAGCCAGAGTCAAAGTGGCTTAACAAGAAGCCTATTTTGAATTTCACATAACATGGAGTTTAGAGAGAGATTGGGCTCTGGGCTAGGTCCCTCAGAGTTCAAGCCCTGCTTCTCCGGTTTTTTGGCTCTGCCTTGTGTCAGTTAATTATTCTCAATCTGGCTCCTTTCATGTTTGCAAGAGGGATTCCAGCAGTACCGATGGAACATAATTCTCACCCTGCTTGGAGAAAAAGTTGTTTCTCTTTTCCATGGAGCAAGGAAGTTTTTCTCTTTGATTTCCTGTTTACTGAGCCAATTATTAGAGAACGAACCAAATTACTATGATAGGTATATCATTATCTGGAGAATAATTATCTGGAGTATAATGAATACTGAAGAGTCAATCATGTATTCCCTTTATGTAACATATCTAAGTTTTACATGTTATAGCCTTAATTTTGCCTATATATACTCTAAATGCTAATCACAACAAACTACCTCTGGTTCCTAAAAATCATGCTCTTCCTTCCCATTAGCCTTTTCCCTTTTGCATGCTTTAAAGGTTAGCTTAAGTTCCAACTTCTCTGGATACATTTCCCTGATTCTACCAAGTTGAATTAAGAACACCTTTCTTACGACCTTGCTTGCCTCAGCACAGTATTTCTCAACCTCCTGCACGTTGAGTTTACTTGGTGGATCATTTCAAAATACTGGTGCCTTGAAACCACTCTCAAATATTCTGATTCAGTTGGTTTGGGAGGGAGCCTGGATATGGGTTTTTTTTTTTTTAAACTTCTCAAGTGATTCTAATGTGAAGTTAGGGTTGAGAATCCTGCTCTAGCACATCACTTGCCACATCCGATTATTACCACAAATTTGTTTTTCTTTATTTGGCTGTGAGTTTTTGAGGATGGGACTAGTTTTTCACCTTTGTAACCCAAGCACCTGAAAGAGTGCCTGATACAAAGTCAGTACTCAAAATTAGTTGATGAAAAAAAGGCTGAGTTTTGAAAGATGGTCATTTCAATTCAACTTAGCAGCTATTAATTGTCTACTGTGTGCTGGACTCTATTGCAGATTTGGTGTCAAATCTGTTTACCAAAGGTAAACAATACAATGTCAGCCTTTAGCGAAATCATTATTCAATGGGGTGCTCAGAAATGAGCATACTGATAGTAGCATCAGTCCACTACATCTTAAATTACTCGTCAAGAACCACCAACATTCTCAATTGAACAGAACAAGTCATTCTTTCCTTCAATCATACTCTATTACTGTAAGTAACTGAAGGCAAAGTTTTAAAAAATAGGGTCTCGCAAGTATATATATATGAATATGTAAAGACTAACTATAAACAGTTCCCTTTTGCTTTTTTCTTTCTTTAAATATTTAATATATAAAAGAGCATCTATTTTTATCTGAGCTCCAAAATAAAAATACCAGAAAAAAGAAAACCTAATAAGTCTTACCTTGTTTGGTTCACTATTCAAGCAAAGACAGGTGTTCACTAAATAGAATGTGAAAATTAAAAGCAGTCTAACTGCAGAAAGTCCCTTTGAGCCACAAGTTTAAAATTTTTAATGGTTTTACAATCTTCTCAAGCTGTAAATGGAAAAAAGTGGCTTGACATTGAACACATACCAAGTCAGTAGCATAACTATTTTATAATGTCTGATTGGTCACTGAAAAAAATAGTTTAAAATTCAATCCATGTGATGGAAATGCCACTTAGAAAAAGACCATTCATACTGCCGTGCTGCAGGAAAATTGTGGTTATAACAGTTCCCATTTCATTCAGCAACAGGATTCTTAAAGAATTACAAATGGAATGGTTCCTAGAATATTACATGTTGGGTATTATTAAAATTTTACCATTATAAAATTCATCATTAGTAAGAAGGAAAAAATATTATTTTTCCATCCTATGGATTAAAATGATTGCTCACATTAAATGAAGATTCTCAGGTTAATTTATCGGTTACCCTCTGGAAATCTCCATTCATAATTCCATGAGGATGTTCACACATTAACTTAATTGAATTATACTGAACACTTGTTATTGTTTCTCACAGTAGATGCAGTTTTCCTAGGCACCTGTCCAACTTCCATTAATATTAGTCGTAGATTCTGAATTCTATTTGGGAAATCTATGAGTAGATACAGACTCATTAGTGATTATAGGTTGCTGAAACAGAATTGGTTGCTTCAAAAGATTTATATGTGGAATAACCCTCTACCCCTTCTGCAAAAACAAACAAGTAAAATAAGGAAATAAATCAAATAGTAAATTTAAAAATTCAACATGTTATGGAAAATTGTTATGAAAAGCTAAATAGACTTAACCACATTTAGAAATCAGATTCATCTCATATATCTCAGTACTACACAGTTTTTAGGCCTATAAACTTTCAGCTTTTAAATTTGTGCTAGTTTCAGCTAAATGTAAATTGCCTAGCTTTGAGAAATCCAAACTGACTGATTTTCTTTTATGCCTATTTTTCTATCTACTTTTGGGTTTTTCTTGACTAGTAGTTTCCAAAATGTCAAGGGACAAAGAAAGAAAGCATTACAAATCAAACAGAATTTGCCCTCTCTTGGTTATTAACTCTGAAGATAGTTTTAGTAGAAGGTTAAAATTAGTGGAAAAAATAAAAATTTCAGATACTATGTGGATTTCCAAGATCTCTTTTATCCATTTTCTTCACCATTGGCCCAAATCAGGAATTAGTTCTACCAGGTAATTATTTGTTTTGAAATTTACCCCCATTCTCATCTATAATATGAAGTTAAACATTAAAATCTACTTCAATAACTGTATGCTGATAACTAATAAAAATTCCTGTACTGAGAGATTTTCAAGGACAAAACAGTTATGAGGTGATGTCTTTAAAGTACTTTGAGACCTGGAAAGGAAGCTAATTTATAGTTACATTTATTTTTTGACATAATTTCAATTTACTTAAAGAAAACATACTACTAAAGTTTTATTTTGGTTTTTAAATGGACTATTTTTTAGGTTCACAGCAAAATGAAGCAGAAAATTAGAGAGTTCCCATCTAACCCCTGCCTCCACACACACAGAGCTTCCCCCACTATCAACACGCTCCACCAGAGTGGTACATTTGTTACAACTGGTGAACCTACATTGACACATCATTATCACCCAGAGCCCGTAATTCACCTTAGCGTTCACTCTTGGCGCTGTACATTCTATGGGTTTTGACAAATGTGTAAGGACATCTGTACACGATTACAGTATCATATAGAATAGTTTCACTGCCCTAAAAATCCTCTGTGCTCTGCCTCCTCATTCCTCATTCCTCATTCACATAACCCCTAGCAATTAACCACAGATCTTTTTACTGTCTTCGTAGTTTTGTCCTTTCTAGAATGTCATATAGTTGGAATTACACGGCATGGAATATTTTCAGATTGGCTTCTTCCACTTAATATGCATGTAAATTTCCTCCATGTTTTTTCATGTTTTGGTAGCTCATTTCTTTTTAGTACTGAACAATATTCCATTGTCTGGACATATCACAGTTTATGTATCCATTCACCAATGAATGATATGTTGGTTGCCTCCAAGTTTTGGCAATTAAAAATAAAATGCTATAAACATGTGTGTGCAGGTTTTTGTGTGGACATAAGATTTCAACTCATTTCTGTAAATACCAAGGACTGTGATTGCTGGATGGTACTATGTTTGGTACTATGTTTAGTTTAGTAAGAAACTGCAAAACTGTCTTCCAAAATGGCTGTACCATTTTGCAGTGAATGACAGCTCCTGTTGCTTCACATTCCTGTCAGCATTTGGTGTTGGCAGTGTTTGGATTTTGCCATTCTAATTGGTGTGTAGTGGTAATTTATTGTTCTAATTTTCAGTTCCCAAATAATATATGATGTGGAGGGTCTTTTCACATGCTTATTTGCCATCTGTATATCTTCTATAGTGAGGTGTCTGCTCAGCTTTTTGGCCTATTTTTTAGTTGGTTTGTTTATTTTCTTATTGTTGAGTTTTAAGTGTTTTTTGTATATTTTGGATAATAGTACTTTATCAGATATGTCTTTTGCAAATATTTTCTCTCAGTCTGTGGCTTGTCTTCTCATTCTCTTGACATTGTCATTCACAGAGCAGAAGGGTTTTGTTTTTTTTTTTTAATCTTAATGAGGTCCAACTTCTCAAGTCTTTCTTCCATGAATCATGCCTTTGAAATTGAATCTAAAAAGTTATCACCATACTTAAGGCCATCTAGATATTCTCCTGTTATCTTCTAGGAGTTTTATGAATTCACATTTTATATATTTACGTCTGTAATCCATTTTGAGTTAATTTTTGTGCAGCAGGTAAGGTCTGTGTCTAGATTCATTTTTTTGCATGTGGATGTTCAGTTGTATTAAGGTTTTAATATTTGTTTTGTGACCTGTGTTTTTGTGAAAATATCTTTTAAAATTTCATTACATTTGTTTTAAAAATACATTGTAAAAATTAGCCTTAGGAGTAACTATCAAGGCCAAACAATCAAGAATTATAACCGGGCTTCCCTGGTGGCGCAGTAGTTGAGAATCCGCTGGCTAATGCAGGGGACACGGGTTCGAGCCCTGGTCTGGGAGGATCCCACATGCCGCGGAGCAACTGGGCCCGTGAGCCACAATTGCTGAGCCTGCGCGTCTGGAGCTTGTGCTCCACAACAAGAGAGGCCGCGATAGTGAGAGGCCCGCGCACCGCGATGAAGAGTGGCCCCCGCTCGCCGCAACTAGAGAAAGCCCTCACACAGAAACGAAGACCCAACGCAGCCAAAAATAAATAAATTAATTTTAAAATAAATAAATAAATAAATGTTCCCCTTCTTTAAAAAAAAAAAAGAATTATAACCACAACGTTTATGAAAAGAATGCCCTTTATAAAAGCACTGGACAAATATGTAACACTTCTGTAGAAATCAGCAGAAACATTGAAAATATTTCCCTATTATATTTTAAATTAAATCTTACTGAATTATATCTTCCTGAAGAAATAGCGAACAGTGATTTCACTATTTACTTGGGTAGTATTAGTAATCATTTATTAGACAAATTCATACCTAAACCTAAACCAAAAGAAATGCTGTCTGTAAATAGGACAGGCATAGCTCCTATTTTAAAAACCCAAGCCACTGCTTTACAGAAATTATGGGAGAAAGGAAAAGCAAAGAAGATAAATATCTAGCATGTTCATTCAGCCTCTAATTTTAACAATTTATATGGCAATCACTATATACCCACTTCAAGTATTACAGCTAAAAAACATTCTAAGTCTAGGAGCTTGCTTTAGAAGGTAACTATCCATCCTTTAAATGTGAAAAATGCACAGTTACTATAAAAAGATGTGTAGTTTAAAGGATTTTTAAAAGTCATTGTCTGTTATTGTGATATATTAAATGTCTTTTCCTCAATAGACAAGTAATATCCTTTTCACTGTGCATTGTTAGGATGAAAAGTCAAAAGCGATGGTATGTGTGTGTATATATGTGCCTGTGTGCATATACATGCTCTTTTTTCATGTATATGATGAGAAGGTAAGAGAACTTTCTTTTTTCAGGACTTTGAGAATTACATATTTACGTCTGTCCCTAAAACAAGTACAACAAGATGGTATAAAAATGATGAAATATACCCAGAAATGAGGGGAGCAGAAATCACTGACAAAAAACTTATGTAATATAGAGAAGAGAGCTAAATATGTGTGTAGAGAAGTTAAATCAATTAAGGTTTTCCTGGATATAGCTCTACGCACACACTATTTCAATAACTTGTCCTTTTTGGGGGTATAAAAGAACATATTTTGTTTTTCCTATCCTATATATATTATTAACATAAGCAGATTTCCCCTTTCTCTTTCCTCTCAACCTCTGATCCATTTTCCAATTCCCCACTGATTCCATGTCAGCATGGTCTGTTTTTGACTAGACAAATAGTACACAGATTTATTTCTACAGAAACAATCTCTGGTAAAATCATAGAGTGTCTGCTTAAATAATACCCAAAAGTTAACTGCATGCTTTCCACTGACCAGAAATAACTCACAGCAAATGAATCCAGAAACCAGTCAATGGAATATTATACCCCTCTTAGGGGAGCCATTGTACTATGAGAGAAATTTAGGGCAGTGAACCAGCCTTCATTTTACATACACACAGACACACACACACCGTCCTGTGTATGGTATTAACTATGGTAAGAATATGACTATTGATCTGCAAAAATTTCCACTTTAAGTCACATAACATTATCTTAATGCTCCTTTCATTTACATTGTGCCATGGTGATAGCTTATTAAAAATAATTTCATTTATTACTGTTGTAACACTGACAATGATCTGGATTGCAGTAATTCCAAAACAAGAACGGGCTGATATTACTTCTTAGATATAAATCAACATGGATGGAAAAGTTGGTAATATGGGATATGTGTTCCTTAAACTAAATTCCAGAACTTATTTAAGGGGGAAAAAAACATTTCATACTTTCAGTGCATACATTCTGTATTTCTGAGATTAACTATAAGAATTAATTTGACAAATTTCTTTCACTGAAGTCACTTTGGAATTTGGTATCAAATCTAGGGCTGAACGTGTGGAAAAGTGAAGATGGAAATAAAAATTTTTAGAAGTAAAACTGAAATGTGTCACATGGGGAAAATCATTAACTTTTCAAGTAAGAATGTTTGACTACTGTTATATCATGGTTCTGCCAATGTGCAGATTCATCGTTTTATGATGACATGTTGTGTTATAATTTTTGTGTTATTTTTGGAAGCTCACTTTTGAAACTTTCTGTGAACATACTGGGAGAGGATCTAATGTGCCTGAAAACAAAGAAATGTACTTTTTTTTAAAGGAAATCAGTGCACAATTAAAAGTAGAGATACATTCTCAATTTGCCCCAATCCAATTTAAATATGTCTAGTCACATTTCTCACTTCATCTAATTTCTGGGATGGTCACATTTCTTCACCTCAATTCTGAGCAAGGGCAGGATTTATCATGTCAGGACTGATAGTGAAAAGAGCATGACGAAGGTGAGGAGAGCACACCCTTGCTTCCCATTGTGCCCGCCCCACCTCTCCTGAGAATACAGATCTCAGCCCATCATTCTTTCAGAGGTGACCTTCCAAGAGATATAAGGAAGTGATCAGATTCACAGCCTGTTAGAGTGGCTCTGAGTACACAGGACCCTCTATGGGAACCGCATCTGAAGTCTTCTGCACCTTTTATAATTATAATTCCTCTGTGCTTGTATGTCTGTACATTCTTAATGGGGAAGACAAACAAAAAAAAAAAAAAAAAAAGGGAAAAGAGTCACAAGGAGATAAAAATGGAGCCCTTTTTACAGAGCCCCCTAACAGAGCTTTCCTTCCAACCTGCATTTCCACTTCTTCCCTGGTCCTCCCAGACCACTTGTCCCAGACATGGCACCACAAACGATAGCTTACAGTTCATGAAATGCCAAATACTGAAACCTGCTAGGGTCTTCCTATTCCAGTGTCAGATCTGGGGTGTGATTGTGGCATCTCAGGATAGGATTCCGACTGAATTTTTCTTATGTTTAATATTTTTTGCAATACTAGTACAGAATTATCCTTTATGCACAATATGTAGGCTAAACAAACACTGTGGGTCAGGTTGGAAATGCAACCACCATTAACAACACTGATTTTTATTCCTTTGCTCAACAAATATCCATTAAGCACTATAAGGATTTATTCAAATTTGCAAGCAAATGAGAATATAAAGATATACATTTTTTAAACTGGCGATTATCTGGGATTAAAATGTGTATGTTGAAATTATTCTTTTTTCCTCTTCCAGAAGATGTTAAAGAATAAACTTTAATTATTTAATCACCACTAGAGATTTAATATGATTTCTCCAGTTAGATGTGCTAGCATAACATTTTCTTACTTTCAAAACATAGAAAACATATGTCCTAATTTTTAAAACAAATGAAAGATTGTCTGACTCTCCCTCTTTCTACCTATCTATATAGACAGATAGATATGTATATACAGAGATCTATCTATAGATATATATATTTCTCTCTATATAGAGAGAAATGTATATAGAAATATAGATATCTATACTTATATCTTATACCTAATATTTATCTAATACCTAATATATGTCATATCTTCTTTGTAGATATATCTATCTACCTAGAGAGACAGAGAACCTTTCATTTGTGTTAATAATTTGGATATATATATGTATACATACATACCTGCCACATTAAAGCGGAATATAAACTGGGAAAGTATTACGTATTTCTGCCATAAAAATAATAAAGTGACATGATCTGAAAAGATATTGTCTTCCTATGTAATCTTCATAAGACTTATTTTAAATTAATAACATATCTTTCCAATCTGAAGAAAGCAAGCCTGTATTTGAAAAAGACACTACACCAAAAAATCTATTTCTGAATCCAGGCTCAGGTACAGAGAAATGTTAAGAGACATTTTATTGCTAATCATAGAAATTAAATTTTCACATCTATAATAACTACTACATGATATTTTAAAATTTCTATATTATCACAGAAATAGAATATTAAAATAGTTATTTAATGTTATTTAATATTAATATTAATTTAATAGTTAATTTTATCAATGTATATTTTAAATTAAGACATTCATAAAGGTTGAGTGGATTTTAAGAAGAAATTAATGGATTGAGGCAAAATAATACTGATATAGTTGAAGAAATACAGGTAGGCAGTTAGAAGCACTAAGCAGAATTTCTCACTTCTTGTCCAATTCTAATCAATAGTTTTGATTTTAAATTTTCAATATCTGAATATACAATACCTTAGTATGAAAGAGTTTGTTTTAAAGACATTTTGGGGTTTCTCATAACATCTTAAAAATTTTATATTTGTAATACTGTGCTTCATACATTGAACCACAAAAAAAGATTTTCTTTTATTTTCAACTAATTAGGTGAAAATAAAAGCCTTTTATTTTAATAACCTCTATCTACAAGATTATCATCTAAGTTGGAGGTATTTAACAATACGATACCAGCCTATGATTTGCAAAGTAACAATCTGGCTATAATCTAATTGTAACTATGTTCATATAGTAATAATAGGCTCTTTTCTTGAAAATGATAATTGGAGTTTCTAAATGATTGCATTTTCCCATCTGATTTCATTTATTCAGTGACATATTTCCAGTTATCTTTTCCATAAGTTACCTATTGTTTTAAAAAGTGTTTGTTTTTAAAAAGACAAATTATGTTAAACAGATCCAATCTTGGGGAGTTTGCAAAGTGCTTACAATTGGGTGAGAAAAGCTCATTAAGGGTTGTGGTTTGGGGACTGAGGTAGTTAGGACATTCTCAATGTTCATGATTTATGATTGCCATTACCATGAAGACAAATCTTCAAATAGTCTTGGGATAATTTAGACCTCTGATATTCTAGAACTCTATATATATATTCTAAATACATATATAAGTATATATATATGTTCAATTAATACATACATGTGCATATTTTTCCCAAATAAACACAATTATAACAGAAAAAAAGAAAAAAGTAAAAACCCAATGGGTGACTAAAAACCATTAACTTGGTTTAAAATCCAGTCAAAAAGATCATGGTTCTATGCGAACAAAGAAGCACAGGTTGTATGACTCCTGTCTCATTCTTTCCACACTTGTGTCCTGATATCAGGAAGATATACATTTGGGTTCCCAAATTCTTGACACCCTAGGAGAATTTTCACTTCCCTATCATTCTCAGCAGTGAATATGAACCATTATTTCACACTGTATAACATTTCTTTCAATATAGCATATGCTCAAGATGGCATAATTAACTGAGTCACACCTATACATGGTATAATGAATTTTGAGCATTTGGGTTATAGTTGGAAATAAAAGTAATCTATAAAGGAAAAGAAAATATTGTAATAACATATTTAATTTAGATGATAAAAGTACTTTTTTTACATTACCGCTTTTTCTATTTTCATATTTTTGGCAAGAAATAAATACTTAGAGATCGCCCAGAATTGAATTTTAAAATTAAAAAGTCAAACTCTAAAAAAAAAAAAAAAAAAAGTCAAACTCTATACTTTTAAAATTTAAGAATGTTAAAATGTTGTATTAAAATGTATAGATTTTAATGCCTCAAATTTAGAAGGCTTCTTAAGTGCCCAATTTATACATGGCCTATACTAAATACCATGATCTTCATAGAGAAAAGAGAAGACGCTATCTTTAAGAATATTCCTTATCTATGTAAAATAGGTAACCAACAAGGGCCTACTGTAGAGCACAGGGAACTATACTCAATATTTTGTAATAACCTATAAGGGAAAAGAATATATATATGAACTGAATCACTGTGGTGTACACCTGAAACTAACGCAACATTGTAAATCAACTGTACTTCAATTTTAATAAAATAAAATAAATTTCAAAAAACCCAAAAAAACCAAAACAAAAAATCTTTCAAGACAAAACTAAAAAAAAAGACTATCCCTTATCTGCTTTTAATATGGAATGCCAATCTAAAAACTATACTTTTAAGATGGTCTTTATGGAATTCTTTAGCTATAACTATTAGAAAATGGACATCCTTAGGTGACAGGTGAGCCCTGTTAACTTTGTAATCCTTTGAACAAAGACATATGCCAATTATTGTATATGTATTTATTTTAAAATTTATATTTTAAATGTAGACTCTAAACCAATAGCAGATAACTCCTCCAGATAATTACATTTTAATTTCTAGTAACAGAGTAAATCTAAGAAAAAAACTTCTAAAAGTGTTGTGTTATTGTTGTTGTTGTTCTTATGAAATGACCCATAATATGCAGATGTGGAAAATCCCTATTTTTCCAGTGGTCAGATGTTTTGAACTTGTGTTGACTGAACCACAAAAATGGCTGACTCCACCACCCTACCTCTAAGGAAATTAAACCTGAAAGATATATTTCCTTGTTTTGTTCCTCTTCTTTCTTTTCGCCTCTGAATTATTTGCTTTTCCTACAAACTTCACAATCCCTTTTCTTATATTTTAAAATTATTCATTAAACTCGCAAGCAAGTGAACAAGATAGTCTTAATCTGTTATGTGGCTGAAAGGTGATAAAGACAAATGTTGCACCAGCCCTGCATGATTTTAAAGGTTTAGATGTTATGGAATTAAAGAGTTGAATTGGAACAGGATATAGTTATAGCAACCGACAAGAAAGAAAGGTCTTATATCCTAACAAGCCTCTACTTCCTATACCTATATGATCCATCACTGGCGCCCAGATGTGGGGAAAAAAAATCACAAAAACAAAAACCAACTTAAGAAAAATTGGAAAATATGCTTAAGTGTTGGAGAAGTAGAAGTCTGTCAGGAACACTAGATTTAGACATCTTAATTATCTGGAACAACAGCCAACCAAAAGCACTTCACAAAATACAATGACATTTCTGAGAATTACTTGGAAAATCAATTCTCAGTATACGTAACACTGATGAACATTCCCTCAACAGATTCTGCAAATATGGAACTTGCTTTTGAAATTCTGAGAAAAGACTCGAAGAATGTTTTCATCCCTGACAGTGAATCACACCCTGTCAGCGCCATCTACCAGTTGCAGTTCAAAATGCAATGGAAGAAAAGATTCTAAAACAAGGCCTCTGACTGTAAATAACTCAAATACTTTCTTAAGCCATGTAATGTACAGTTGTGTCTAACATAAAACATTTTATTTTGAACTCATCATTTTTTCCTTTTTATATGGCCTCATAATAAATGATGTAGGTGGTTTCCAGCTAGTCGAAAGTATGTAGTCACATAGTCCATGGATCACTATATATAGATCCACGGGTCACACAAAAACACACCTTCCTAAGCTAATTACTATTGGAAAATTCAATTAAGTTTAATCAGAACCAATATTTTCTCCAGGACAATATAGTGTCCATACTTTGTCCATGTCTTTCTAACGGTGATGGTGTGTTAAACAGAGAATACTTCCATGACTTTCTGTATCACTGGCCTTCTCATGGTATTTTAGGGTACAGAAAAATCCTACCTTTTATCCTAATACAGATTTGAGCTTTACATTTAAAGGCCCGTTAGTCTTTATTTTTCTCTTGTGGTACTTGAAAATAATTGAAATGAAACGTATTACTAAATCATTAAAGCATTATCACAAGACGTTTTTGTATAGTCATTTGGTTTAGAGCCTGCTGAATGGGAGGCACACTATTCTAAATTTTGCCTTGGAACACTGCTTTAGTTAAAAGACATTAAATCTCTCATGGGCATGTGGTATAGGCTTTTCTTTCCAAAACTAACAGTCAATTGGCTTATTCTCATTTCCTACCCTCCCTTTCTTCCTCTTCCTCTTTCTCCTCCTCCTCCTCTTCTGACAGAAGCAGAGAAATTATTTGAGCATTTTGAAATAAATGTCCTTTTGGGGCCCAACATGTCTCTCTTTTCACTACACAATTAGAAAAGCAGAAGAGGAGAACTGGTCCAAACTGGGAGGCCAAAGGGTGAGCAAGTTTCCAAGATGAAACATAAATGCTTCCATGGGTAACTGAATTGGCTTTGGCACTTGAACCTACACTAAAGATTCAAAAAGATAATTTGCTTATAAGCAGAAACAATAAAAAGTTGTACATAGTATTTACCTCAAGGCATTTCTTCTCTCATACATAACCTCCATTATGCATTATAAATGAAATGAATGAAAAGAACATTTGCTGGATCATAAAGCTCTATTTGGTTGACTTCGTTAAAAACTTTATGAAGAATTTTAAAGGGCCACAAATAATGTTCTGATTGTTTCACTTTTAGGAAGAAAGAGTATTCAGTTTGCATTTGTCCAGACCTCAGCAATATAAAGGCCTTTTCCTTTTTGGAAAGGAAGCTTTTTTATACACTTGTTTCACTTCACCAAAAACAATCTGGGACGCAAATGTAGGCAATTTAAACTAGTTGTTTGGGTGAAAATCTCTCTGTCTTCATCTCACCCAAAATATTACCTAAATGTAATCTGAACCATTTAGAGTAGCTCTACTTAAATCGTGTTATGTTTTCAGTAGTAAAGACTGATAACTCGATAGTTCCCAAGGGTTTGTTTCTTATAGTTTAACTACAGAGTTGACATTACATGCTATTTTTCTGAAAATCCCCAGGGCTATATTAGAGATGAGATAAGCAAAGATGTATAGAGCTGTTTAGAAATCTGGGGCTATCTTCAAACTTAGTACTACTAGTCAACATCCCTAAAGATGTATTCATTCTCACAGTAATATAATCTTGTTAACTGGTAATCAGAAGAAGATAATGAAAACTTGGCCTCCAAGTTCTAAATATATACACATACATTATTTGTACTGTGAAAATGCCATTAAATATACTTTGCAGGTGTTATTTTTTGGAGGTTATGAATTCATTTTTTCATTCTCTCTTTCTAACACAGAATGAAAATTGTATTACCAGAAAAACTCTTACTTCAGGCCACCATAACTTCTCCTCTGAATTATTGCTTCAGTCCCTGTGTTCCTAACCTCAATCACACCATTCTTCAATTTATCCTTTCCACAGTTCTCACACTGATTTTCCTGTGATTATCCCACCATCACTACATAAAAATACACACTGGTACTCAACAACAGTCCCTCATGTTAAGATTTTATCTCCTCACTTCTCTATCTGAAACCTGAAATTCACCCACACCGAACTGGTGACAGTTATTTTAAAGGCCGTGTGTTTTCTCTCTCAATCACCCACTCCTAACCCCAATATCATATATTTAGGACATATTCATTCATTTAATGAGGGATGGCATTCTACTAAATGTTTACTAATTCTAACTATTTTTTTTTTTTCTTTTTTGGCCGCACCATGCGGCTTGCTGGATCTTAGTTCCCAGGGATAGAACCCTGGCCCTTGGCAGTGAAAGCACGGAGTCCTAACCACTGGACGGCCAGGGAGTTCCCTACTAATTCTATCTACAAAAAGGGGACTCCTATGAGTAATCTTTCCTGACCTCTTCAATCCCTCTATTTATCTACCCAGGCTTCCTACTCACATTGCACTGTAACCACTTACTTGGAAGTCAAGATTTTAAAGGCAGAAAGCATGCTTGATCCATTTAGTAATCCTAAAACTGGACAAGGCCTGACTAGAGATAACCAGTGTAAGTTCCCTGCATAAATGAATGGATGACTGAGTAAACAAACAGATCAACTTAGTAACTTTAGAAACAAGGAAATTGAGAGGCAGCTTGATTAAGAGACTTATCTAAGGCCACTCTTTGAAAAAACTGCACTATAACTTATCAGATGACAATTATTATTATTCATCGTTCAGTGTTCCTCCCCTTCTTATATCTTGATAGTAGTCCCAGAAAAATCTTAGGATCAATATCATTAGTTTATGAATAAATCTTAGCTACAATGGCCCAGTAAGAATAACATGCTATGCTTTTTTCTTTGTATTTAAAGTATGTAATCTGGAACAGCGCAATTTGAATCTAGTGGCCTCTGCCCCATGCCTGAGGTGAACACAGCTTTGGGCGCTATGACTGAGTGACGGCCCTTTCTATGAAGCGTCTAGGCTGCCCACAGTTTCTTGAATGCTTGGGTTTTCCTGACTTCCTCCAGTGGTGGTTTTTTGTTGTTGTTGCTATTATTGTTGTTTTTTAAGTTTGGAGAAGTACAGCCAGCTGGCTAGAATCTGCTTCCATGCGTTCTTAATAATTTTTATTCCCCTAAGACCTTGCCTATGCTTCTCAAACCTGACTACACATGAGAATCACCAGGGTAACTTTAAATAAACACCAACGGGTAACCCTATAACCAAAGATACTGATTAAATTGTTCAGGGGTGGATCTTGGACAATAGTAGGTTATCAAAACTCCCATCTGATTCCAGTGTGTGGTTAGACCTGGCCAAGTCCACTCTTGACTTTTTCTGGTGGAATACTAGAATGGCCTGACCTTTTATTCGATTTGTACAACATTTCTGCACACAACTTCCGGGGCAGAAGACCCTGCATGCCAATATATAATGACTATTCAAATGTGGAAAGAATGATGCATTTGAAAAGACTGTTCTTTCCTTGTGTTATAGATTGGGAATGTTGCTGGTCAATAATGCCTATGACAGCCAATAGGAAGAGAAGGAACCACTGGATTCCCTACCATCAACGTCTGACCTTCTCTTGGAAAGAATATACTGGAAACCTATACAGATTTGGTTTTGGAAAGCCCCTCATTCCCCCTGGAAGTTAAGGCATGTGGTAGAAGAGTCTGAGTACAGAACAAAGAACCATTTCCCTTAATTTCTCTTCAATTCCTGCATATTTTTAACTCAATTCCCATTCCGCTAAACTCAACTCCCCCTTGCATCGAATATGTGATATGAATAGGTCCTCCATCAATATCAAAAAAGATATTGCTAGTATTAATACAGTAGAAGATTAACGAAAAATGAACAATGAGCTATACTTAGCATAAATAACAGAAGAGATAGAAGACGTTAGTGCCTTATGACTGTCTAATCCGTGAAGATTCTCTTGAGATATTAAATTTGGTGTTGCTGGAGGTTTAGGCAAAGGAGACTGCAGCTAATGTGTCAGCCAATTCACCTGTCTTTTCTATGCTTCCTTTTCAGAGACGTTGCTTTGGCTCATAGTATTTGTCGACTGAGCAGTGGGTCTAGAGAAAGCTCCACCTCAGGCCATTTCTGACTGGACAAGAATAGACATTTGATTTAAAGCTATTCAGTTTCTTGGTTGGCCAGTGACCAATCTGATTCTCTTCCCAACACTCCTACTAATGGTGTCAGAGATGTTAGGAGCGTTTTGGACACTGAAACCTTAAGGTTATATATTCTGTGGGCCTGTGGCCAAGTTCAGCAATGTGCAAGTTGATCATTAAACAGAAAAATATAGTTGCAAATTCAATGTATTGGGTATTCAGCTTAACGAGTGGCAGAAAATTACCAGGGTAACTCTGCGTCGCCACGCCAGGAGCGAGAGCGAAAGGGGAAGGGGACTGGCTTGCTGACCCAGTGCAGTCCCCCAAAGACTCCCATCGACCTGAGCAAGCCGGGGCGCCAGGCCCCCCCGCCCCCCGCGACGCGCTTTCCCCGCACCCCCTGGCCAACTAACACAAGGGCACACCCCGCCACGTGAGCTTGTACAGCCTCGAGCCCCACCTGGCACGCAAGAAGCGCTGGTGCCTCTACGCCTGCACACCTTCGCCAGCGCCCGGGCTGCCGTCGTGCGTCCCTACGCACCCGGACTGCGTGGTCCCGCGAGACTGTCTGGAGCACTTCCGTCTGGCGCGCGGCCTGCTGGGGGGTGAGCCTCGTGCAGCTTCCGGGCGGGCGCCTGGTTACCGGCCTAATGCTCACCGCCTTCGCTCACCACCTCCTCGCAGCCTCGGCCCCTCGCCTCCCCTCCCTCGACAGCCTCCACGGAGCTGAAGGAGCCGCCCCGGTGCGGCCCGGTTCCCCGCCACCACGCCAGCCGGCAGCCCTTCACCGGCGCTGGAAGCTGTGCTGGCTTCCCCCCACGTCCCTTTCCCACTCAGACGGACTAGGACATTCCAGAGCCCCGGCAACCACAGGTAACTGCTGTCTGTGCAACATCAGTTTCAGCAGCCCGTCCACCGTCGTCGCCCATGAGAAGTATTACTGGTCCTCGCAAGTGCGGAGCACGTGAAGCGAGCTAGGCACGATAGGATGGAGTGGTGCCCGCTTTACACGCCCCACTTCTCTCTCCAGCAGCAGGACCGGCTTGCTTGTAGGCTTGTAGAGATGGGACAACCCTCAGGGCCCTGGCTGCTGGGGATTCTTGCTCCGGGCACCTCACCAAGCACAGGCCATAGTAGAGGGGTCCGCCTGGACCCTTGGCACTTAATAAAGAAATTCAGTTTGATGAGCCAGCCTCAATGGCCAGAAGCAGATGGAGCCACCCCGGGGATTCCTGATGACTTTTTGGTTCCGGGGAATCCTTGCTACATTTCCTTTTAATTAGTTCAGGAGTTTCCTGTGTACTCATCCTAGGCATTCATTTATTTCCTCAGCTACTTTTGGTTCATTAAAATAACACTGCCCTTAACTAGGAAAATAATGAGTTCAAGAATACCTGGATTAATCTGCACCTGGATTTTCTTTAGCAAAAAGAGATTTAGTTTTGGATTGACAAATTTCCAAGGAAGGCTTTTCACCAAAAGGTTAGAGTGGAAAGAACCACAGGCTTGTGCTATGGAGGAAAAAGCAGGAGAACTTGAAAGATGAGGAAAGCATCGTATCAGTAAGTTATTTCTTCTTATATAAAACTTCATAATATTCTTTGCAGGAACAATAATATTTTGTATACTTTTAAAAGGCTACATGGGTACACTGGTAAGAAATACATAAAGAAAGAAAAATGCTGTCTTTTGAAGGAATGCTGATTATGATGATGATGATAATAATTGTTAATTATGTGTCAGCCTCTGTGCCAAAACAGTAACAATAAACTTTATATGGAAGAAAACATTGAATTCTAACAACAATTATATTAAATAAAAATTTTATGAAATATTATGCCTATTTTATGGATAAGTAAACTTAAGCTTAAAGTGATTAAATCATATGTCTAAAAGTTGTATCGCTGGAATGTGGTTATGCAAATTCAGAACGAATCGAGTCTTGTTTTAGAGGCCATTATCTTAACCACTCCGCTCTATTATACTTAGAGAGAAACTTTTCTCAATTTCTAGAGTTGGAAAATTACCCAGGGTTGTGGCAATGTAAACCATCTGAGAAGGGAGAGTCTGGGAGTATGGCTGTCTGAGAGACAACATTTCATTATAGCTGACGTCCTTGGGATGAATAGAGACTTTGTAAGATTTAATTTGAAAAAGATTATCTTGACACTTCTCAGGAGGGTTGATCAGAAAAAGAAACGTAAGTCAAAAGACTATTTAAGTAATTAGAACGAAACAAAGGTATGTGGACTTGGGTTATGGTTGTCGAGATTTGTGGATGTTGGTAAAGGAGAAAAAGAGTTACAGACAATTCTAAATTTTGAGTCTAGTGGACTAAAATATTATGGTGCCATGGGGAGCAACAGGAAAATTTGAAACTGTCAATTTTTTTATGAGGGAAGGAAAAATATCAATAATTTGTGTTTTACTGGTGGTTCAACCAAATTGCGAGCAGAGATGTGAGATCTTTTTTTGTTCAGGTGAATTGTCTTCCTTTTCTGTTCTAGACAGGTCTCCTGAGTGTGTAGCTCAGTATCTCAACTTCAAATTAATATTTTAGCTGGTCTTAAATGTGGTCTTTGTCTTGTTCTTTGGGACAGTGATTTGTCATTCCTTATCCATATTTCAGGAGCTAGATAGTACACAACTGTATGCCCTGATATCCTGTTGTGTTTCCCACAAGGATCCAAGGTTATGGAGACCTGTAACTTAACCCAGTGGTTGGAGTTTCTAACTAGCAGTAGCTCTTTGGTGCTAACTTTATATATACTACTTGGATCTTTGCTTATTGACTGATATGCCCAGTTCTCATAGTGTTGTATTTTGCTTACCATCCACTATATCACCTTGGTAACTGTTCCTACATAAACCTGAATATCATAGATATCTATCTAGTTTCCAGAGACCAGCTATTTCCAGTGGGGCTAATTCTACCTGGGCCACAGTCCAAATTTTTTGGTTCTCCTATTGATGCAGAATTCCTTGATTTCATTTAATAGATCAGATATAATGTGTTGCAATAAATCTATAGTTTAGTAGCCAGTGTGCCATCATCTTTCCTTCCTCTTTTTAAACTTGTAGTCACAAAAAAGAGAAACCACCAATAACCTCAAATTCTTTATTTTTTTACTTTACACAGTGAAAGTCATTCTTATGTTTGCTTCGTCACTTCCATCTCCCAAATGTAACCACTACAGAAATTGCTAAATATATTTTTTCTGATTTCCACATATTTGTACATATCTGCATTTATTACATTCATTAATTAGTTTCTTGTTTACAAAACTGAAATCATGCTACATATATTGGTTTTGGCATTTTTATTCACTTAATAGATTATCATATGTAGGTTTACAGGTCAATATCTCATTCCATTTAATAGTTTCATAGTAATCTTTGAATAAAGGTACTGTATTTTTTTCTCTTATGTTACTTTACTGACATTGAAACTGCATGTAATGTTTGCAACCAGTATTGCTCTCTGTGAGAGTGTGAATATGTGTGTGCATGTGTGTGTGTGTGTGTGTGTGTGCTACCATAGTTAGGCCAGTATAACTGAAAAATACATTCTTTTTTTTTTTTTTAAATCCAAAATTTACGGAAAGAATTTGTACATCAAAAAGATATAAAGGGGTGTGGATTGGCTTTGCATCTCTACCGAATAGGTTCTGAATTAACTTTAATGTCTGCTGAAATACACCAGTTGGCAAATCTTCATGGCCTTAATCCATACTGTAGCTCAAATTATACTGAGGATCTCACTATTTTTTTTTTTAACACCTTTATTGGAGTATAATTGCTTTAAAATGTTGTGTTAGTTTCTGCTGTATAACAAAGTGAATCAGCTATATGTATACATATATCCCCATTTCCCCTCCCTCTTGTATCTCCCTCCCACCCTCCCTATTCCACCCCTCTAGGTGGTCACAAAGCACCAAGCTGATCTCCCTGTGCGATGCAGCTGCTTCCTACTAGCTATCTGTTTTACATTTGGTAGTGTATTTATGTCAGTGCTACTCTCTGACTTCATCCCAGCTTACCCTTCCCCCTCCCCATGTCCTCAAGTCCATTCTCTATGTCTGTGTCTTTATTCCTGTCCTGCCCCTAGGTTCTTCAGAACCTTTTTTTTTTTTTTTAGATTCCATATGTATGTGTTAGCATAGGTATTTGTTTTTCTCTTTCTGATTTCACTCTGTATGACAGACTCTAGGTCCATCCACCTCACTACAAATAACAATTTCATTTATTTTTATGGCTGAGTAATATTCCATTGTATACATGTGCCACATCTTCTTTATCCATTCATCTGTCGATGGACACTTAGGTTGCTTCCATGTCCTGGCTATTGTAAATAGTTCTGCATTGAACACTGGTACATGACTCTTTTTGAATTATGGTTTTCTCAGGGTCTGTGCCCAGTGGTGGGATTGCTGGGTCATATGGTAGTTCTATTTTGCGTTTTTTAAGGAACCTCCATACTGTTCTCCATAGTGGCTGTATCAGTTTACATTCCCACCAACAGTGCAAGAGGGTTCCCTTTTCTCCACAACCTCTCCAGCATTTATTGTTTGTAGACCTTTTGATGATGGCCATTCTGACTGGTGTGAGGTGATACCTCATTGTAGTTTTGATTTGCATTTCTCTAATGATTAGTGTTATTGAGCATCCTTTTCATGTGTTTGTTGACAATCTGTATATCTGCTTTGGACAAATGTCTATTTAGCTCTTCTGCCCATTTTTGGATTGGGTTGTTTGTTTTTTTGGTATTCAGCTGCATGAGCTGCTTGTATATTTTGGAGATTAATCCTCTGTCAGTTGCTTCATTTGCAGATATTTTCTCCCATTCTGAGGCTTGTCTTTTCGTCTTGTTTATGGTTTCCCTTGCTGTGCAAAAGCTTTTAAGTTTCATTAGGTCTCATTTGTTTATTTTTCTTTTTATTTCCATTTCTCTAGGAGGTGGGTCAAAAAGGATCTTGCTATGATTTATGTCATAGAGTGTTCCGCCTGTTTTCCTCTAAGAGTTTTATAGTGTCTGGCCTTACATTTAGGTCTTTAATCCATTTTGAGTTTATTTTTGTATACGGTGCTAGGGAGTGTTCTAATTTCATTCTTTTACATGTAGCTGTCCAGTTTCCCCAGAACCACTTATTGAAGAGGCTGTCTTTTCTCCATTGTATATTCTTGCCTCCTTTATCAAAGCTAAGTTGACCATATGTGTGTGGGTTTATTGCTGGACTTTCTATCCTGTTCCATTGATCTATATTTCTGTTTTTGTGCCAGTACCATACTGTCTTGATTACTGTAGCTTTGTAGTATAGTCTGAAGTCAGGGAACCTGATTCCTCCAGCTCCATTTTTCTTTTTCAAGATTGCTTTGAATATTTGGGGTCTTTTGTGTTTCCATACAAATTGTGACATTTTTGTTCTAGTTCTGTGAAAAATGCTGTTGGTAGTTTGATAGGGATTGCACTGAATCTGTGGATTGCTTTGGGTAGTATGGTCATTTTCACAATGTTGATTCTTCCAGTCCAAGAACATGGTATGTCTCTCCATCTGTTTGTATCATGTTTAGTTTCTTTCATCAGTGTCTTATAGTTTTCTGCATACAGGTCTTTTGTTTCCTTAGGTAGGTTTATTCCTGGTATTTAATTCTTTTTGTTGCAATGGTAAATGGGAGTGTTTCCTTAATTTCTCTTTCAGATTTTTCATCATTAGTGTATAGGAATGCAAGAGATTTCCGTGCACTAATTTTGTATCCTGCAAGTTTACCACATTCACTGATTAGCTCTAGTAGTTTTCTGGTAGCATCTTTAGGATTCTCTATGTATAGTATCATGTCATCTGCAAACAGTGACAGTTCTACTTCTTCTTTTCCAATTTGGATTCCTTTTATTTCTTTTTCTTCTCTGATTGCTGTAGCTAAAACTTCCAAAACTATGTTGAATAATACTGGTGAGAGTGGGCAGGCTTGTCTTGTTCCTGATCCTGGAGGAAATGGTTTCAGTGTTTCACCATTGACAACGATGTTGGCTGGGGTTTGTCATATGTGGCCTTTATTATGTTGAGGTAAGTTCCCTCTATGCCTACTTTCTGGAGAGTTTTTATCATAAATGGGTGTTGAATTTTGTCAAAAGCTTTTTCTGCTTCTATTGATATGATCATATGGTTTTTATTCTTCAATTTGTTAATATGTTATATCACATTGATTGATTTGTGTATATTGAAGAATCTTTGCATTCCTGGGATAAACCCCACTTGATCATGGTGTATGATCCTTTTAATGTGCTATTGGATTCTGTTTGCTAGTATTTTGTTGAGGATTTTTGCATCACGTTCATCAGTGATATGGGCCTGTAGTATTCTTTCTTTGTGACATCTTTGTCTGGTTTTGGTATCAGGGTGATGGTGGCCTCATAGAATGAGTTTGGGAGTGTTCCTCCCTTTGCTATATTTTGGAAAAGTTTGAGAAGGATAGGTGTTAGCTCTTCTCTAAATGTTTGATAGAATTCACCTGTGAATCTTGTCCTGGATTTTTGTTTGTTGGAAGATTTTAAATCACAGTTTCAATTTCAGTGTTTGTGATTGGTCTGTTCATAGTTTCTATTTTTTCCTGGTTCAGTCTTGGAAGGTTTTGCCTTTCTAAGGATTTGTCCATTTCTTCCAGGTTGTCCATTTTATTGGCATAGAGTTGCTTGTAGTAATCTCTCATGATCCTTTGTATTTCTGCAGTGTCAGTTGTTACTTCTCCTTTTTCATTTCTAATTCTATTGATTTGAGTCTTCTCCCTTTTTTTCTTGATGAGTCTAGCTAATGGTTTATCAATTTTGTTTGTCTTCTCAGGAAACCAGCCTTTAGTTTTATTGATCTTTGCTATTGTTTCCTTCATTTCTTTTTCGTTTATTTCTGATGTGATCTTTATGATTTCTTTCCTTCTGATAACTTTAGGTTTTTTTTGTTCTTTCTCTAATTGCTTTAGGTGTAAGGTTAGGTTGTTTAGTTGAGATGTTTCTTGTTTCTTGAGGTAGGATTGTATTGCTATAAACTTCCCTCTTAGAACTGCTTTTGCTACATCCCATAGGTTTTGGGTCGTCATGTTTTCATTGTCATTTGTTTCTAGGTATTTTTTTATTTTCTCTTTGACTTCTTCAGTGATCTCTTGGTTATTTAGTAGTGTGTTGTTTAGCCTCCATGTGTTTTTATCTTTTACAGATTTTTTCCTGTAATTGATGTGTAGGCTCATAGTGTTGTGGTCAGAAAAGATACTTGATACAATTTCAGTTTTCTTAAATTTACCAAGGTGTGATTTGTGACCCAAGATATGATCTGTCCTGGAGAATGTTCCATAAGCACTTGAGAAGAATGTGTATTCTGTTGTTTTTGGATAGAATGTCCTATAAATATCAATTAAGTCCATCTTGTTTAATGTATCATTTAAAGCTTTTGTTTCCTTATTTATTTTCATTTTGGAATGATCTGTCCATTGGTGAAAGTGGGGTGTTAAAATCCCCTACTATTGTGTTACTGTCGATTTCCCCTTTTATGGCTGTTAGCATTTGCCTTATGTATTGAGGTGCTCCTATGTTGGGTGCATAAATATATACAATTGTTATATCTTCTTCTTGGATTGATCTCTTGATCATTATGTAGTGTCCTTATTTGTCTCTTGTAATAGTCTTTATTTTAAAGTCTATTTTGTCTGATATGAGAATTGCTACTCTAGCTTTCTTTTGATTTCCATTTGCATGGAATATCTTTTTCCATCCCTTCACTTTGAGTCTGTATGTGTCCCTAGGTCAGAAGTGGGTCTTTTGTAGACAGCATATATACAGGTCTTGTTTCTGTATCCATTCAGCCAGTCTGTATCTTTTGGTTGGAGAATTTAATCCATTTACGTTTAAGATAACTGTCGATGTGTGTGTTCCTATTACCATTTTCTTCATTGTTTTGGGTTTGTTTTTGTAGGTCTTTTCCTTCTCTTGTGTTTCCTGCCTAGAGAAGTTCCTTTAGCATTTGTTGTAAAGCTGGTTTGGTGGTGATAAATTCTCTTAGCTTTTGCTTGTCTGTAAAGGTTTTAATTTCTCTGTCGAATCTGAATGATATCCTTGCTGGGTAGAGTAATCTTGCTTGTAGGCTTTTCCCTTTCATTACTTTAAATATGTCCTGCCACTCCCTTCTGGCTTGCAGAGTTTCTGCTGAAAGATCAGCTGTTGACCTTATGGGAATTCCCTTGTATGTCATTTGTTGTTTTTCTCTTGCTGCTTTTAATGTTTTTTCTTTGTATTTAATTTTTGATAGTTTGATTAATACGTGTCTTTGCATGTTTCTCCTTGGGTTTATCCTGTATGGGACTCTCTACGCTTCCTGGACTTGATTGACTATCTCCTTTCTCATGTTAGGGAAGTTTTCAACTATAATCTCTTCAAATATTTTCTCAGACCCTTCCTTTTTCTCTTCTTCTGGGACCCCTATAATTCGAATGTTGGTGCATTTAATGTTGTTCCTGAGGTCTCTGAGACTGTCCTCAATTCTTTTCATTCTTTTTTCTTTATTCTGCTCTGCGGTAGTTATTTCCACTATTTTATATTCCAGGTCCCTTATCCGTTCTTCTGCCTCAGTTATTATGCTATTGATTCCTTCTAGAGAATTTTTCATTTCATTTATTGTGCTATTCATCATTGTTTGTTTGCTCTTTAATTCTTCTAGGTCTAGTTAAACGTTTCTTGTGTTTTCTCCATTCTATTTCCAAGAGTTTGGATCACCTTTACTACCATTACTCTGAATTCTTTTTCAGGTATACTGCCTATTTCCTCCTCATTTGTTTCGTTTGGTGGGTTTTTACCATGCTCCTTTACCTACTGCGTATTTCTCTGTCTTCTCATTTTGTTTAACCTACTGTGTTTGGGGTCTATTTTCCGCAAGCTGCAGGTTCGTAGTTCCCATTGTTTTTGGTGTCTGCCCCCAGTGGGTGAGGTTGGTTCAGTGGCTTTTGTAGGCTTCCTGGTGTAGAGGACTGGTGCCTGTTTCCTGGTGGGTGGGGCTGGATCTTGTCTTTCTAGTGGGCAGGGCCACATCTGGTGGTGTGTTTTGGGTTGTTTGTGAACTTAGTATGATTTTAGGCAGCCTGTCTGCTAATGAGTGGGGTTGTGTTCCTGTCTTCCTAGTTGTTTGGCATGGGGCGTCCAACAGAGAGCTTGCTGGCCTTTGGGTGGAGCTGGGTCTTAGCATTGAGACAGAGATCTCTGGGAGAGCTCTCGCTGATTGATACTACATGGGGCCAGGAGGTTTCTGGTGGTCCAATGTCCTGAACTCAGCTCTCCCACCTCAGAGGCTCAGACCTGACACCAGGCCGGAGCAGCAAGCCCCTGTCAGCCACGTGGCTCAGAAGAAAAGGAGAAAAAAAAAAAAATTAAATAAAACTAAATAAATTTTTAAAAATTATTAAAATAAAAAATAATAAGAATAAAAAAAGAAGAGAGCAACCAAACCAATAAACAAATCCACCAATGATAACAAGCACTAAAAACTAAACTAAGATAAACATAGAAAATCAGAAACAAATCAGTCGCAGACAGCAAACCCCAAGTCTACAATTCCTCCCAAAGTCCACCGCCTCAATTTTGGGATGATTGGTTGTCTATTCAGGTATTCCACAGATGCAGAGTACATCAAGTTGATTGTGGAGATTTAATCTGCTGCTCCTGAGGCTGCTGGGAGAAATTTCCCTTTCTCTTCTTTGTTCGCACAGCTCCTGGGGTTCAGTTTTGTTTTGGCCCTGCCTCTCTGTGTAGGTCGCCTGAGGGCATCTGTTATTTACCCAGACAGGATGGGGTTAAAGCAGCAGCTGATTAGGGAGCTCTTGCTCATTCAGGCTGGGGAGAGGGCGGGGTGCGGTAGTTATAATTGGAATGCAGGGCGATTCTGCAGCAGCAGAGGCTGGCGTGACATTGCAACAGCCTGAGGTGTACTGTGTGTTCTCCCAGGGAAGTTGTCACTGGATCACGGGACCCTGGCAGTGGCGTGCTGCACAGGTTCTCAGGGGGTATGGATAGTGACCTGTGCTTGCACGCAGGATTCTTGGTGGCTGCAGCAGCAGCATTAGCGTTTCATGCCCATCTCTGGGGTCCGAGCTGATAGCCGCGGCTCACACCCGTCTCTGGAGGTCGTTTAGGCGGTGCTCTGCCTTCTTTGGGCAGACAGGGAAGGAATCCCCTGTCCTCGTGCACCCTGAAACAATGGTCCCTTGCCTCTTAGGCAGGTCCAGACTTTTTCCTGGACTCCCTCCCGGCTAGCTGTCTTGCACTAGCCCCCCTTCAGGCTGTGTTCACGCAGCGAACCCCAGTCCTCTCCCTGGGGTCTGACCTCTGAAGCCCGAACCTCAGCTCCCAGCCCCCACCCGTCCTGGCGGGTGAGCAGACAAGCCTCTCAGGCTGGTGACTGCTGGTCGGCACCGATCCTCTGTGCAGGAATCTCACTGCTTTGCCCTCTGCACCCCTGTTGCTGCGTTCTCCTCCGTGGCTCCAAAGCTTCCCCCCAACCCACTCACCGTCTCCGCCAGTGCAGTTTCTTCCTAGTGTGTGGAAACTTTTCCTCCTTCACAGCTCCCTCCCAGAGGTGCAGGTCCCATCCCAATTCTTTTTTCTCATTTTTTCTTTTTTTTTTGTCCTACCCAGGTTCTTGGGGATTTTCTTCCCTTTTGGGAAGTCTGAGGTCTTCTGCCAGCGTTCAGTAGGTGTTCTGTAGGAGTTGTTCCACATGCAGATGTATTTTTGATGTATTTGTGGGGAGGAAGGTGATCTCCACGTCTTAACTCCTCCGCCATCTTGAAGTCCCTCGAAAAGTAGATTCTTAAAGGCTGAATCATTGAGGCAAAGAGTAGACAAATTTTAAAATTACATACATATTCCCAGACTATGCTTCAAAACTCATATCTACTCACACCAAATATTTGAGTGCCCTTTTACCACATCCTTGACAACATTGTATTCTATCAGTGTTTTGATTTAGTTAAGTAGCTGTGTAAAAAGTATAACATTATTTTAGTTATATTAAATTAATGAAGATGAGGATCTTTTTATGTTTGCGGAGGTATTTGCATCTTCATTACTTTTATTCATTTTCTTATTTACTACATCTTACTAAATTGTTTTGGAAATTATTTACTAAGTTCTGTTTCCCAGATTTTACTAAACTTTATGTGTAAGAGCTGCTCTTTATTAATATGCTATTTACATCTTTACTTTGGTGTAATTTATTAAGATTAAATGTATTCTTCTGTTTGAATATAGTATTTTAAACTTTATATTTTAAACATTTGTACTTAGAATGATTAAAAATACATTAAACTAACCACAATTCATTTTTTTTTGGATTTTACATTAAGCAAGGACTACATGGAGAAATAGACTTCATTTATCTGAATGCACATATAACTACAGAAAACTCACCACATGCACATGCACTTTAAAAACATGTAAAATATATCAGCCTTGTACAGTCTGCTCTTAATCATAACAGTATGTTAAAGGAAATTTTAAAACTACTTAGCAGACATAATTGAAGTATTTACAAAGAATAAAAGGATTGAGATTATGCTTGCCAGAAGTAGTATGTTTTGCACAGTACTTCATATGCTATATTTTTAAGGCACAGCCAATTTTTAGCATATTTGTGAGAGGCATGTATAAACAAGTTTACGATGTTATTTCCCTACAAAATATTGTTTCGTAACTTCATACTGATTATCAATATAACAGTGATTACAGTGGTAGTATAGGGCTGGATTTACAGGCAGTAATCAGATTTCAGTGAATGTGTTTTAAAAGATGGAAGATTGAGACACTGAAAGAGAAATAGAAAATGAGAAATTATAGCTAGAGAGAGATGCTCCAGGAGCAAATCCCAGATCACTAGGGGAATCAAGATAAATACATTTATATTAGGGAAATTTTCCTTTGTTCATTTTCTCACCTTTTTTTTTAACTTTTAATTTGTTTTTTAAATTTAATTTTATTTTTGGCTGCGTTGGGTCTTCATTGCTGCAGGTGGGCTTTCCTCTAGTTGCAGCGAGCGGGGGCTACTCTTCGTTGTGGTATGCGGGCTTCTCATTGCAATGGCTTCTCTTGTTATGGAGCATGGGCTGTAGGCACACGGGCTTCAGTAGTTGCGGCACGTGGGCTCAACTTAGTTGCTCCGTGGCATGTGGGATCTTCCCAGACCAGGGCTTGAACCCGTGTCCCCTGCATTGGCAGGCGGATTCTTGACCACTGCACCACCAGGGAAGTCTCTAACTTTTAATTTTATATTGGAGTATTTTCTCACCTTTCTTTCAGTCCAATCTCTCTTAATTCCTCTAGGAAAATGAAATTAATGGTAGAATTGCATATGTCTATGCCCATATATCAATAGAAATCTATATAATTCTTTTATTATTTTTTTCCCTATGAGTAAATTAAATCAACTAGAAACTTTCTTCACCGCTCCAGATCATCTTGGGTCATGAAAAGACATCTCTAAGAGAGTTTCAGAGGAGAAAAGTTCTTGCTGTCAGAGAATTATAACCAGCACAAAAGTCCATTGTCTCCTAAGTATGTAGTTGGTATGCATCAGGTTAAACATTATATACATTAAAATCATTCAATATTTGTGAATTGGTGAATGAATATCCAACATTTATTGTGTATTTGTGGTATGCTAAAGAATACAATGGTGAGTCAAACCAGAAAGTTTCATTCATGGAACTCAAATATATTTTAACAAAAATATATTTTAATTACTTTTATAATACTATATAAAGAATATAGTGGTATAGTATAAATCATGGTCTTTGGAGTCTCAGATATATAGATTCTTGTCCCAGCATTGCCACTTACTAGCTATATGACCTTGGGCAATTTATTTGACCCCTTTAAGTGTTCTTAATTATTTTGTCAGAGATTATTTCCTCCTGTCATTCTAGAAGGTATAATGGGAAGAACACTGAACTAGAAGTAGGATCTTGGCTTGTTGGTTTCCACTCCTGCCTCCTTACTCCTACTCACTCTGGGCCTCAGTTTCCTTATCTGTGAAAGAAGGAAACTGGATCAGGCAATTTCTTAAGCTTCTTCCATATTTTAGGATGCAAGGAATCTTTGTCTTCACACTTAATTTCACAGTCATGAAGTAAAATTAGCTTTCCTAGTGTTTCTCCATTCCTTTGTTTTTCAAGTTCTCTTGCAAGACTGTGGTTTTGAATCAAGGAACAAAGTACGCTGAAAGTTTTAAAGTTTCAAAATCATTTATTTACCAGAAACGACCTTTGCCATTGGATTTCAAACAATGATAGGAGTGGTTTTAAGAAACACAGTCTACACTACAACTTATTTCCCAAGGGCTCCAAAAGACAGACCTCTCCTTCTAAAACTTACATTGTTGGGAAGGGTGGAGCTGAACTCTCATCTGTAGAAAACATCTGTCAGAATATATGACTCATTGCCAGAAGCCCTCTTTTGGAATCTTTCCTTAATAACAACAATGTATAACAAAAAGACGCTTTGTATTTCAGTAATGCCTTTATTTAGACCACCTTTCCAATCCATTTATAAACATGTCTAAGAAACAGGCTATGTCTAGACTACCAAACAAAAAAAGGCACCAAAATTGAACAGGGAGAGTGTTATAGCATTGCTGAACTGCTATATTCAGTAGTTTGAATATTCACAGTAGTTTATTCCATTTATAACTTTCATAAAGACTCTAGGAAAAAATACAAATTTTATGGCAGCAGATTTCATTTAAATCCTTCTTTATAGGTTTGGATATATTTAAAACATCTTTGTTAATTGTGATTGGTGCTGGTAGCCTAAAGAAATGTAGGCTATGCCAGGCTTACCCACATAAAAAGATAAACATCAAAATAAGAGTGTCTTAAAATATTTTACCCATTTTTAAATTGTGTTATTTTCTAATTATTGATTTACAGGAATTCTTTATATATTCGAGACATTAAGTTCTTTTTCAGATACATGTCTTAGGCATATTTTATCCCAGTCCTTTTCTTGCCTTTTTGTTTTAATAACAGTGTCTTTGAAAGGCAAACGTTTAGTATTTCCACATAAATTTGAGAAACAAATTGTTGATTTCTAAAATAAGGCCTACAGGGATTTTGATTGGGACTGCATTGAATCTAAAGAGAAATTCCCTGGCGGTCCAGTGTTTAGGACTCAGCACCTTCGCTGTGGTGGCCCAGATTCAACCCTTGGTCGGGAAACTAAGATCCTGCAAGCTGCGTGGCGCAACCAAAAAAAAAAAAAAAAAAGAAAAAAGGAAGATAAATTTGCAAAGAATTAATGTCTTAACAATACTGAGTCATCCAAATTATGGATTCAGGTTATTTCTGCATCTACTTAGGTCTTTATTTTATCCCAGGTATGTTTTGTAATTTTTAGTGTATAGGTCTTGCACCTGTTCTGTCAAATTTATACCTAAATATTTCATATATTTGATATTATTATGTGGCATTATTTTCATAATTTTGGTTTCCAATTATTCACTGATAATATAATAGAACTGTGATTAATTTTGTAAATTGATCTTGTATCCTTGCAATGTTGTTAAACTCATTTACTAGTTCTGATAGCTTGTTTTGTAAATTTTGTAGGATTTTGTACATAGACGATTGCCTTTTAGTTCTTCTTCTACCTGAATGCACAGGCTAGAATCTCCAGTATAATGTTGAACAGAAATAATGAAAATTATTACCACCTTGCATTGTTCCTAACTTTAGAGGAAAACATTTAGTTTTTCACCATTAAGTATAAGCTGTTAGTTTTTTGTAGATGCCATTTAACAGATTGCAAAGATTTTTATCATTATTGGTATTTGAAAGCATTCACCAGACTCCACAGAGCACACACATTTGAGGGTACTGTTTAGAGGCAAAGGATAAGGTACAGAATGAGAAAGAGAATGCAGGCAAACAGCAAGGGGCTGAGAGACATTCCACAGGGGAGTTCCTGGTTCATACACATGTACCACACGTGTACCATGCTGTGTCTCCAGCTTGAACTGGCTGATCAGTGCAAGGAATGTTGGCTTCAGGAGAGTTTCCTGAGAAGCTTTCATTGGCCATTTAATCTGTCAAGCAAGGCTGTCAAAGTGGTTACACTAGTTGCAAGCATCAGTAAAGAAACTGACCAAGAAGGTCATCAGAAGAGTTTCAGACCTTAAACAGCACATCATAAAACCTACTGCCTTTATCTGGTCCTGAAGTTACAAACCAGGTACCCAGGCATCCGGAGAGGTAAAGAGCTTTTCCAGTCCAGTAGTAAACCAACTCATGGTCTCCTTGTAGTTTGAAGTTCACTTCTGTTCTTACTGCTGAAAGTTTTTATCAGGAATGGATAGTGTATTTCGTCAAACACTTTTTCTGCAGCTATTCAGATGATCACACGTTTTTACCTTTTTAAGCTGTTAATACGGAGAATTACATTGGTTAATTGTCAAATGAGACTAAGCAGGCACCCCTGGGATAAACTCCATTAGTCATGACGCATTTTTTTTACATATTGGTGGATTGAGTTGCTAAAACTTTTTAGGAATGTTTACATTTGTGATCATAAAGGATACTCATATCTAGCTTTCTTTTGTTGTAATATTTTTGTGGTTTTGGATCAGGATCATAATGGCCAGACAGAGTTGGGAAATGTTCCTTCTTCTTCAGTTTTCTTGAAGATTTTTTGTGGAATGTAAATGTTCAGTAGAATTTTCCAGTGAAACTATCTGATCGTGGATTTTTCATTATAGGAAGATTTTAACTAATAGTTTGATTACTTTAATAGATTTAGGGCTATTCAAATGACCTATTTCTTTTTGAGTGAGCTTTGTTGGTTAGGGTCTTTCAAGGAAGTTTTTCATTTCTTCAAATTGTCAAATTTATTGTCGTAAAATTTACTATATTCCCTTATTATTCTTTGAGTGTGTTTAAAATTTGTAATGACATCACCTCTCTTGTTCCAAATTTGGTAATTTGTGCCTTCTCACTTATTTTCTTTATCAATCTGGTTAGAAGTTTATGAGTTTTATTGGTCTTCTGAAATAAGCAGTTTTCGTTTTTATTTATTTTGTTTCCATTTATTTCTGTTTTTCATAATTACTATTTCATTTCTTGTGTTTCCTTTGTGATTAATTTTCTCAGATTTTGCTAGTTTCTGAATATAGACTAGACTACTGATTTGATAATTTTCTTTTTAACATAGATATTTTGTGCTATAATTTTATCTTTTAGTACAGTTTCAGCTGCATCTCAGAATTTTTGATAGGTTGTGTTTTCATTTTTCTTCAGTTCAGAATGCTAATTTCTTTTTTCATATATTCTTTAATTTATGGATTATTTAAAATTTTGTCTTATATTAATAGTTTCCAAATATTTTGGGACTTTCCTAATATTTTACTCTTATTGGTTACTAATTTTAATTCCATTATGGTCAGAGAACACACTTTGTATAATTTGAGACTTTCTAAATTGAGACTTCTTTTATGGCCCTGAATAAAGCCTTTCTTGGTAAATGTTCTGTGTGCACTTGAAACGAATGTATAATCTGTTGTTGAACGGACTGTTTCATAAATATCAATTAGTTCATGTTGGTTGGTAATTTTGGTCATGGTTTTTATATCCTTAAGGATATTCTGTCTAATTGATCTATCAGTCATTGAGAGAAGGATGCAGTCTGGTCCTACATATATGGTTTTGTTTATGTTTTTCTTATAGTATCATCAGTTTGTTCTTTATGTATTTTGAAGCTCTGTTATTTAGTGTACACACATTTAGGACTGTAACATTTATCTTATATTTATATTGATCCCTTTATCATTATGAAATGACCATTTTTAGCCCCTTTAATATTCTTAGTTCTAAAATCTCTTATGTCTTAAATTGCGACAGCCACTTTAGCATTGTTTTCATTAATGTTACTATGGTATTTTCTCCCATTCCGTTAATTTTCATCCATTACTGTCTGTATACTTAAAGTGGGTTTCTTTCATGCAGTTGTATTTGGATCTTACTGTTTTATACAATCTAGCAATCTCTGTCTTTTAATTGGAGTGTTTAGATCATTTATGTTGAATGTGATTATTGATATTATTGATTAAACTACCTCCTTATTATTTGTTTCTTAATTGTCTCATTTCTTATCTTTTTCCTCTTTTCCTTTTTTGTCTTCTTTCAGGTTGAATGTTTTTATGATTCCATTTTATATTATTTTTGGGTTATTAGCTGTAACTCTGATGGCAAATAAGCACATGAAAAAATGCTCAACATCATGAGTCATTAAGGAAATTCAAGTTAACACTATAATGAGATACAGTATACCCATAGAATGTGTAAAATCAGAAATTCAGGTAATAATAAGTATTGGTGAGGAAGTGGAATAACTAGAACTCTTATACACTGCAAGTGGGAATGTAAAAATTATGCAACCACTTGATAAAACTATTTGGAAGTTTCTTAGAAAGTTAAACATATATTATGATCCAGCTATTTAACAACTAGGCATTTATCCAAGAGAAACCAAGGCAGATATCCGTATAAAGATTGAACACAAATGTTCACAGCAGTTTTATTCATAGCAGTAACTTGAAAACAACCTGAATATCCATCAAAAGGCGAATGAATAAATGAATATCTATGCAGTAGATTCTGCTCTGCAACATGAATTGTTGAATATCAAAATAATTACGTTGAGTGTAAGATGCCAGATAAAAAAGGGTTCATAGTGAATGATTTCTGTGATGGTTAATTTTATGTGTCAAATTGACTGGGCCATAGAATGCCCAGGTAGCTGATTAAACATTAATTCTGGGTATGTTTGTAAGGGTGTTTCTGCAAGAGAGTGACATTTAAATTGGTGGACTGAGTAAAGAAGGTGGCTCTCCCCAACGTGGGTGGTTATCACCTAATCCACTGAGGTCTTGAATAGAACAAAAAGGTGGAGGAAAGTTGAATTCACTCTCTGCCTGACTGATTCAGCTGGTACATTGATCTCCTCCCCTCAGTGCTCCTGGTACTCAGGTCATCAGACCCTGGACTAACATGCGCGTGCTCACCCTCTCTCCTTCTCTCTCTCTCTCTGTATATAGATATAGATACATATTAGTTTTTTTTTTCTGGAATTTTACATACGTGAATTATATATGTTTTATGTATATGCATATATATAATCTACATAATCTATAGTGAGAGAAAATAGATTAGTGATTGCCTGGAGCTGGGGAATGGTGCAGAGTGGTGAGTGGGAAGAATTACAGAGGCTGATGGGAAAACATTAGAATTGATGGATAAATTTAACATTGATGGTGATGGATAGATTGATAGATATTAAACACTAAATATTGTGGGATAACTGTATGTCATTAAAGTAAGAAAAATCAACACAAAATATTTTATACTAAATTCAAAGTAGAAGGTGGAGGAAATCTGAATTATAAGAGTTCCAAAAATTTGATGATTATTGAGAACTGGGGCAGTTACAGGTGGTGTTTTTAAGTTAGTGGTTATGTTCATGAAGGGAGTTTATGGTTAAAATGAACCCTGATTTTGGATGGTGCTAAACAGTAGCAATTTCCTGTAACTTTACACAGAAAGAATGTCTCCATATGGTGCAAGCAGAAAAGAATTATATTCTATTTCCCCTTTGCCTATTCAAAGTTTTCTATGGGGCTAGTTATTTCCTGTCCTTGGTGACATCTAAGGCAGCCCTCATGTCTTTGTCTGGTCTTATTTTAGTAATTAAAATGTCTAGATTCATGTAATTGTCAAAACCCATTTCACTTATAATCAGTGATCTCTTCTCTCCATTCTCCCTTGTTGCACCTGTTCAGGTGTGGAGCCTGTAATAAAAAAGAAATATGCCTTCATTTTCTCTATTTTGCCAACCATTGCTTCTTTCTCTCCATCCCCGCCCCCTACAACTTGCCAGCTCGCTAACCCACATTTCTACACTCTCCAGTGCAGTTGGAAGAAAAGAGAGGTAGGAGAAGGAATTGTACTGATCTAGTACTGTCATGATCTTGCTTTAGCAGATATTGAAATTTAACTCTTTATCTCGTGGAGTGTTCTCCTGCACTTCTGGTTACTCAGGTGATGTACCTGTTTGTTTGTCCCTTGCCCCCCAACTCCAGATTCCTTCCTCAGCCTTGGATTTCTGAAGGCATACCCATTTGGTTGGGTAATATCAAGCCTGCAGATGGTCCTTTTTAATTCCATTCCTGACCACCAGCTCTTTCTCTTTTGGCACAACTCTAGATTATAGAACACACTCACATATTATTGCAGGGATGTGTGTGATGGCTACCTCACTTCTCTCTCTCTCTCTCTCTCTCTCTCTCAGATTTCTCAGGCGCCTACATGCTCTTCCTTCACTCCAGAGCACATATATCAAGGTCTCCAAATGCTTAGATTTAACCCCCTCTTAGTGAATTCAGTTAAGAATAGAATACCATCCTTGCTTTTCTGACACTTTGAGTTGAGTGGAGGGAAGGAAAAAAATGCCATAGCAGTTTAACAACTTTATCCAGAAAAAAGTTATTTCTCTTAGCTGCTTAATCCTTGAAATATTTGTGCTGTGGCGAGTATTTAACTAGGGCTTGAAAAACAGCTTTCATTTTTGTTTCCTTGCTCTTTCCTTTGCTAGTCTGATATAGGCAGTATTTCACTTCAGTGTGGAATGTGGAAGCACTTGCTCATTATTGTTTTCTTCTTGGAATTTGAAATCTGAGCCAGAACTGAAACAGAAGGGTTTCCATTTTGACATTCTGTTAGAAGACTGTATACTGCCAAGGATAGGTTGTAATTGAATTTCACTATCAAAGTCTGTGGTTCTGAGAACATAGGATTGCAAGAGGCATCATTTATAAGCATCTTGAAAGAATGTGTGATTAGAGTTAGGATTTTTAATTTTTTGTTTGTTTGCGTTTATTTCAGATTCTATGTCAAGATGGTATTAGGATTTGGATTGGATAACAAAATAAGATTATATATAACTTTAAAAATGTCAAAATATTGGAAAACAGTCTTATTAATATAGTAATTTTCTATGGAAGCTCTTAGAATAAAAATCATGTTTTGAAAAAAGGTGTTTCTTATAATATCACAGATTTATCTGTATTGACATTAAAATCATAACTTCTTCTTGCAACTAATATATAATTGATTCTTTTGGGCATGGAATAATATGATTAAATGTCCGATAGTTTTATTAATTCTTGAATTTATCAGTCAAAGCTTCAGGTTGAAAAATTCATAACAAGTTAAAATGATAAAGTCTTATGCACCCCAGTGTTCATAGCAGCACTATTTGCAATAGCCAAGATATGGAAATAACCCAAGTGCCCATCAACAGGCATTTGACTTAAGAAGATGTGGTGTGTATATATATATTTATATACATATATGTATGTATATAAAATGGAATATTACTCAACCATATAAAAGAATAAAATATTGCCATTTGCAACAACATAGATAGACCTAGAGAATATTATTCTAAGTGAAGGAAGTCAGACAGAGAAAGACAAATATTATATGATATGACTTATACGTGGAATCTAAAAAATAATACAAGTGAATCTATGTACAAAACAGAAACAGACTCACAGACATAGAAAAGAAACTTCTGGCTACCAAAGGGGAAAGGGATGGGGGTAGGGATAAATTAGCAGTATGCAATTAACAGATACTAACTACTATACATAAAATAGATAAGCAACAAGGATTTACTGCATAGCACAGGGAAATATATTCAATATGTTGTAATAACCTATAATGGAAAATAATCTGAAAATATATATATTATATAACTGAATCACTATGCTCTACACCTGAAACTAACACAATAGTGTAAATCAACTATGCTTCAATTTTAAAAAGTTATTGAGCCTAAAAAAGAAAAAAAGATAGTAAAGTCTTTAAAGCTGTTTCATAAAATGGGGGAAATTATGTATAGATTTGCTAGGAGGTGTGTCAAAGACAAAAATCCAGACAAGTAAGGAAAATGATTTTATTCAGGCTGTTCCAATAGAGAGAGCACCTCAGATGTGAACATCAAAGTTTCTCAGTAGAGTAGTTTTGCTTTGAATGTATATATAGGTGGGAATACACAGTTTATAGGTAGGGTGATTATATAGTAAGGATTGTTTTTATAATTAGTGAGAGTCTCAGTCAGCTGGATATGACGTTTATCTCTGCATCTAGCTAGTATTAGGGGACAAGTATTTCTGCTAAACATCTTTGAAACAAAGAGTAGGAATTTGGAGGGTCCTTATCTGCAGTTGTTATAGGTAAGGAAGGGGTCAGCTGCTAGTCTGAAGGCAGCCACAAAAAAGAGTGGACAGCGAGTTTTAATGTCACGTGGAGAAGGGTAGTTCTTTGCAGTAAGCCATTTCCTGGAACACAAAAGAGTGGAGGATTCTATAAAATAAAGTAGTGGTGGAGATTTTGTAACCACCACTGTTTTCTGGGCGCAGAGCTCTTGGGTGAAGTTCATCATTGTCAGGGTTACCAATGGGAAAGTATTGAAAAGTTGAATTAGCAGATCTTTTTTGTAATTTTTAAAAATGATGGCATTGTTATGATTTTAATTTTTGCCATTGGTGCTTTACAAATAAAAACATATTCTCAACTTTCTGTCCAACATGTAAAGAGCTTAGAAGTAATCAATCCCATTCTCACAAAAAGAAAAAAAAAAAGCTAAACATAGTGAGAAATAACAGCTCTGTTCAGAATCATTAGAGAATTGAAGTCACAGGGCAAAGGAGTGCCCTGAAAACTGAAGAGACAGGGGAATACATAGAATCAGTTTACCAAGAACAGAAGGAGCCACAGATGACAGCAACTGGTAGGAACATTTAAGTGTGCAACATTTTGCCTATAGTTAACAGTAATATATTGTACATTTAATTTTTAAGAGGGTAAATCTCATATGAAGTGTTCTTTTTACAATAGAACATTTTTTTAACATCTTTATTGGAGTATAATTACTTTACAATGGTGTGTTAGTTTCTGCTTTATAACAAAGTGTATCAGTTATACATATACATATGATCCCATATCTCTTCCCTCTTGCGTCTCCCTCCCTCCCACCCTCCCTATCCCACCCCTCTAGGTGGTCACAAAGCACCGAGCTGATCTCCCTGTGCTATGCGGCTGCTTCCCACTAGCTATCTATTTTACATTTGGTAGTGTATATATGTCCATGACACTCTCTCATCCTGTCACATCTTACCCCTCCCCCTCCCCATATCCTCAAGTCCATTCTCTAGTAGGTCTGTGTCTTTATTCCCGTCTTGCTGCTAGGTTCTTCATGACCTTTTTTTTTTTCCCTTAGATTCCATATATATGTGTTAGCATACTGTATTTGTTTTTCTCTTTCTGACTTACTTCACTCTGTATGACAGACTGTAACTCCATCCACCTCACTACAAATACCTCCATTTCGTTTCTTTTTATGGCTGAGTAATATTCCATTGTATATATGTGCCACATCTTCTTTATCCGTTCATCCGATGATGGACACATAGGTTGCTTCCATGTCCTGGCCATTGTAAATAGAGCTGCAATGAACATTTTGGTACATGACTCTTTTTGAACTCTGGTTTTCTCAGGGTATATGCCCAGTAGTGGGATTGCTGGGTCGTATGGTAGTTCTATTTGTAGTTTTTTAAGGAACCTCCATACTGTTCTCCATAGTGGCTGTATCAATTTACATTCCCACCAACAGTGCAAGAGTGTTCCCTTTTCTCCACACCTTCTCCAACATTTATTGTTTCTAGATTTTTTGATGATGGCCATTCTGACCGGTGTGAGATGATATCTCATTGTAGTTTTGATTTGCATTTCTCTAATGATTAATGATGTTGAACATTGTTTCATGTGTCTGTTGGCAATCTGTATATCTTCATTGGAGAAATGTCTATTTAGGCCTTCTGCCCATTTTTGGATTGGGTTGTTTGTTTTTTTGTTATTGAGCTGCATGAGCTGCTTGTAAATCTTGGAGATTAATCCTTTGTCAGTTGCTTCATTTGCAAATATTTTCTCCCATTCTGAGTGTTGTCTTTTGGTCTTGTTTATGGTTTCCTTTGCTGTGCAAAAGCTTTTAAGTTTCATTAGGTCCCATTTGTTTATTTGTGTTTTTATTTCCAACATTAGAACATTTTTTAAAAGTATGATTGACCTTGGACTAGCTTGAAAGATGAAACTTCCTGGGCTCAGCCTTAAAGGGGTTGTCATATATTCTGAGTTTTACCTCCAGGAGCCCACCAGGATCTCAAGGTGAAAGTCAGAGGAAAATCCTGTTATGCTTCTGGCAGGGAGAGGGAAAAAGTAACTATTTGGAAATAAGCTCAGAGTATTCTGTCCTTCTTAACAAAGGCTTAGACTCAAAGGCAACTATTATACCAGCAATATTATCTTTCAAAAGTAAAGGAGAAATAAAGACTTTCTCAGACAAATAAAACTTGAGGGAATATGTTGTCAGTAGATCTACTTTGCAAGAAATGTTAAAAATTTTTCAGAAAGAATAAAAATGATGTAGGTCAGAAGCTCAGATCTACACAGAGAAAGGAATAGCATTAGAGAAGGAAATAAATGAAAGTAAAATAAAATATTTTTATTATTCTTAATTGATCTAACAGAAACCAGTTGTCTAAAATAATTATAACAGTAATGTGTTTCTTGATTATAGGTTATGGATAATGAATGACAGCAATGTTAATAGGGATGGGAGGGATGAAATGGGAATGCTGTGTTATGAGGAACTTGGACTGCCTGTGAAGCAGCATAGTGTTATGGGAAAATGGACTTAGATTACTTATAAATGTATATTAAAAATAGTAGGGCAACCTTTAAATTTTTTAAAAAAAATTACAATGATATGCTAAGAGAGGTGAGAAAATTGAATCATATAAAATGCTCGACTAAATCAGAGAAGGCAAAAAAAGAGTAGAAGACAAAAACAAACAAAACAGAACAAGTCCAGTGAAAGGAAACAGTTACAACTCTAGTAGAATTTAAGGCTTAAATAGGTTAAGTCATTTCCTCTAAGATCAGGAACAAGACAAGGATGCCCACTCTCACCGCTTTTATTCAACATGGTTTTGGAAATCCTACTTACAGCAATTCAGACAAGAAAAAAATAAATAAATAAAAGGAATCCAAATAGAAAGGGAAGAAGTAAAATAGTCACTGTTTCCAGATGATATGATGCTATGTATAGAAAATCCTCAAGACACCACTAAAAAACTACTAGAGCTCATCAGTGAATTCAGGAAAGTGACAGGATACAAAATTAATATACAGAAATCTGTTGCATTTTTATACACTAACAATGAGCTATCAGAAAGAGAAATTAAGAAAACAATCCCATTTACAATCACATCAAAAAGAGTAAAATACCTAGGACTAAATCTAAGGAGGTGAAAGACATGTACTCAGAAAATTCTAGGACACTGGTGAAAGAAATTGAAGATGACACAGACAGATGGAAAGGTATACCATGTTCATGGATTGGAATAATTAATATTGTTAGAATGACCATACTACCTAAGGCAGTCTACAGAGTCAGTGTAATCCGTATTAAAATACTAAGGGCATTTTTCACAGAACTAGAACAAATAATTCTAAAATTTCTGTGAAATAACAAAAGACCCAGAGAAGCCAAAACAATGTTGAGAAAAAAGAACAAAGCTGGAAGTATCACCCTCCCTGATTTCGAACTATACTACAAAGCTACAGTCCTCTAAACAGTATGGTACTGGCACACAAACAACACATAGATCAATGGGACAGAATAGAGAGCCCAGAAATAAACCCATGCACTTATGGTCAATTAATCTGTGACAAAGGAAGCAAGAATATACAATAGAGACAAGATAGTCTCTTCAATAAGTGGTGCTGGGAAAACTAGACAGCTACTTGTAAAAGAATGAAACTAGAACATTTTCTCACACCACATACAAAAGTAAACTCAAAATGGATTCTAGATTTAAATAAAACCTGAAGCATACAACTTCTAGAAGAAAACATAAGCAGTATGCTTTTTGATATCGATCTTTGTAATATTTTTTGGATATGGCTCCTCAGGCAAGGGGAAAAAAAAGCAAAAATAAACAAATGGGAATACATTATACTAAAAAGATTTTGCACAGAGAAGGAAACTACTAACAGAACGTAAAGGCCACCTATTGAATGGGAGAAGTTGTTTACAAATGGTATATCCAATAAGGGTTTAATATCCAAGATATACAAAGGACTCATATAACTCAACATCAAAACAAACAAACAAACAAAAAACCTAATTAAAAAATGGTCAGAGGATCTGAATAAACATTTTTTCAAGGAAGACATAACAGGTGACCAACAGGAGCATGAAAGGATGCTCAACATCACTAATCATCAGGGAAATGCAAATCAAAATCATAATGAGATATCACCTCACACCTGTCAGAATGGCTATTATCCAAAAGAGAACAAAGTGTTGGCAAGGATGTGGAGAAAAGGGAACCCTCATACACTGTTGTTGGGAATGTAAATTGTTGCAGTCATTATGGAAAGCAATATTGAGATACCTCAGAAAATTAAAAACAGAACTACTATATGTTCCAGCAATTCCACTTTTGGGTATTTATCTGCAGAAAACAAAAACACTAATTGAAGTGATATATGCACAACTTTGTTCATTGCAGCATTATTTATAATAGCCAAGATATGGAAGCAACTGAAGTCCCCATCAACAGATGAATGGATAAAGAAGATGTGGTACATATATATATACAATGGAATACTATTCAACCATAAAAAAGAATGAAATCTTGCCATTTGTGACAACATGGATGGACCTAGAGGGTATTATGCTAAGTGAAATAGGTCAGACAGATAAAGACAAATATTGTATGGTTTCACTTATATGTTGAAGCTAAAATATATAATAGTTGAGGGAGAATAAAAGGTACAAACTTCCATTTGCAAAATAAATGAGTCCCAGGTATGAAATATACAGTGTAGGAAATATAGTCAATAACTATGTACAGTAATATCTTTGTATTGTCATATATTGTAAGTAGACTTATCTGTGCTGATCAATTTGAAATGTATAGAAATATTGAGTCATGTTGTGTAACAGCAACTAACATAATGTTGTAGGTCAATTATACTTCAAAAACAAACTCGCAGAAATAGATCAGATTTGTGATTACCAGAGCCAAGGGCTTGGGGGAAGGGAGAATTGGATGCAGGTAGTCAAAAGGTATAAACTTCCAGTTATAAGATAAATAAATACTAGGGACTTAATGTACAACATGATAAATATAATTAATAATGAACACTGCTCTATGTTATATATGAAAGCTGTTAAGAGGGTAAATCCTAAGAGTTCTCAGCACAAGAAAAAAATATTTAAAAATTTTAAATTATTTTTTCTATTTCTTTAATCTTGTATCTATATGATTTGATGGATATTCACTAAACTTTTTGTGATAATCACTTCATGATGTATACAAATCAAATCATTATGCTGTATACCTTAAACTTATACAGTGTCAACTATATCTCAATAAAACTGGAAGAAAAAATTTTAAAAAGACTTAAATAGGTTAAAAAATAAAGGGATGTTGAAAGATATATCATGCTAACACTCATCAAAAGAAATCTAGAATAATATTCCAGGCAAAGCATACTTCAGGGCACGGAAAATTATCAGGAATAAAGAGGATATTGCATAAGCATAAAGGAATCAATTCTCTCAGAAGGCATAACAATCATCAATGTTTATGCATTTAATAACAGAGTGTCAAAATATTTAAGAGAGAAATTCATAGAACTTCAAGGAGAAATAGACATCCATCCACTATTATAGGTGGATATTTCAACACCCCTCTATCAATAATTGACAGACCCAGTAGGCAGAAAATTAAGTATATAATTAAACTGAACAACACCATCAATCAATTGGCTCTAATTGACATTTATAAATTATTTTATCTAATAATATCAGAATGCACATTCTTCTCAAGCTCACATGGAACATTCATCAATATAGACCATATTCTGGGCCATGTAACACACCTTAACAAATTTAAAAGAATAGAAATTATATAAAGTATGCTTTCAGTTCACAATGTAATTAAATTAAAAATAAATAGAATGATAGCTGGAAATTCCCAAAATATTTGTAGATTAGATAGCACACTTCTAAGTAACACCAGTGCAGTAAGAAATCTCAAGATGAATAAAGATATATTTTAAACTAAATCAAAATGAAAATACAACATATTGAAGTTTGTAGAATACAGTGAAAGCAGTGCTTAGAAGGATATTTATAGTATTGAATGCGTATATTAAAAAAGAAGAAAGGTCTAAACTAGGAAACCTAAAGCTTCTATATTAGGAAACTAGAAAAGAAGGGCAAATTAAATCCAAAGTAAGCAGAAAATAAATAAAAATTAGAGCAGAAATCAAATAAAAACAGGAGATCAATAGATAAAATCAATGAAACCAAAAGCTGGTGTTCTAGAAGATTAGTAAAACGTATACAACTCTAGCCGGGCTAACCAAGAAAAAAAAAGAGAAAAGCTACAAATTACTAGTATCAGAAATAAATGGGGGGGCGGGTGTTCATTACTACTGATCCCATGGATATTAAAAAGGTAATAAAGGAATGTTATAAATAACTCTTTGCCCACAAAAGTGATAACTTAGGTGAAACGGAACAATTCCTTAAGTAATGCTGCTGTTCAGGGTACCGCACTTTGAAAAACATTGCTTTAAATGAACTTAGACTGCCAAGATCTTTAAATGTTTCTATCATTTTTTATAATAATATCTTCCTTAACATTGAATTACCATTTGCCACTTCTACATCTTAAAACAACAAAAGCAAACACCTATAACTATAAAATACTCAGTTTTCATCCTTTTTCTCTATCTTGAAAGTCTGTTGGTAAATCTTTGGACTGGGATAGAAACCTCCCGATTCATGGATAAGGAACTCCATCTACACACAAAACCTCAGCACAAGGCTTATCAACAGTTGCATAACACAAGAGAAAGAATACTTTTTTTTTTTTGGAAGATTTGGGAAAACATATCTGAAGATGATTTATTATAAAACAGAGGATGTACTTGGGAAGATCTACTTAATGTTCTTGCAGAAGATAGAGAAAAACATTACCTGAATCCTTTCTTAAAAAACTGATTTGAACATGTTACTGGATATGAATCACAACTGAAAACTCAAGCTATGTTCTCTTGGACCCTTCTATATAAACAACAGGACAAAATGCAATTCATCATACAGTCTCTGTCAGGAATCGTCCCTGGGGGCAAGCATGGTGGAGGGAATGGTCACATCAGTGAACTTACATGTGTGTGCAAGGTAGTCAATGTGTGTGTGTAGGCAGGATGGCCTTTTACAGTGTAATCTAGCTCGTGAGCCAAGGGAAACAATTTCCTTATCTGTGTTGTTCACAAGTCCTGAGGTAGATTTGCTACCAGATTCTGAAGTCCAGTGAAATATTATTATAACTAGGTTTAAAAAAAAAACTTATGTCTACAACAAAGTTAACTTATATAATACATATTCTAGCAGATCAGTGATATTAATCATGTCTAATTTAGTCATATATATTTATGGTAAATATAATAAAACATTTATTCCATAGTCACCACTAAATAAGCTCAATTGTAAAACTCTTGAGAAAGTAATATATAATGTTCTTTGATTGAATACATACCACAGAAGGCATAAGCAGATTCTGCCAGAGTATTTCCCTGTGACACTCTGAGGTGCATGTGATTCTCATAAATACTTTCATGCATTATATTGAGTTCCAAATCAATGACATATGTTTACCATTACCTGTTGAAGAAATGCCAAGTTTACGTTCAATAGTTAAAGTAAGCAAATGCTTAGAAACATAGAAAATTCTTATAAACTGTTACTACCTGTCACCTGTCAATGTTAGCATTTTGAAACTAACAGGAATGCATTCACTGGTTGGAGTGAGCACTTGAAAACCATGCCCAGAAAAAGTTTGGGGAAATGAACATAAAAGTTTCGTGCAGATGAAAGAAGATAAAAGAGGAGATGGTCTAGCAAAATTTAGAGAGATCTCAGCTGGCCCTTTTCCTGCTTTGTGTGCTGCCTGGGTAGGATGGCCAGGAGCCTTCTGGGTTCTGAGGAGGGAGAGGGGATCTCTGCCTGGGGTGGTAATCCTAGGGTATTCTAGGAAGGTCTCTTTGTCTGAACTGGCCAATATGTGTGACACAGTCAATGTGTATGTTGCCAGCATGCCCAGAGTTGTCAGGATGTAAGAGCCATTAATGCATCTAGACTCTAGAGTATGGTATCAGTCAGCCTGGGCTTCCATTTTACCCAGAAGAGCACAGATGCTCAAGCAGGTGGTTGGTAAGGTTATTGGCTATACCTTTTTCCAGCATCTCTTTGTAGGCGTTGGAGTGGTCCTGCCCTTGTAGCTGGGATATTGCTATAGGCAGATTGCTACTGGAGTGAAATGTTCTAACAGCTCATTTTGGAATTCAAACTCCTGTTGCTTCCAGTTTTCCAATTTTCTTCTAGCTGGGTACATCTGCACTGTCTTGTCACACTCCCCTCTAAGCAAGAAGTCAGGGAATGGATCTCTGGAATATAACTTAAGTCCTAGGTAATATAGACAGTGGGAATCTCTTCCTCCCCAAACTGTCTTCCCATCTTAAACCTGGGGGCGTGTGTGTACTATATCCCCAGTAGTTGCCCTCTGCCACCTGTAGAGTCTGAGTGAATCAAAGTGTTAGTTGTACCAGTTACTGGTCGAACAACTCTTAACCACTGTGTGCCTTAGTTAACTCATGTAAAGCAAGGATAGTAATAAGATTTGACAGTAAAGATTCTGGAACTGGAATTCCCAGCTCCACTATTTTCTAGCTGAGTCACCATGGACAAGTTATTTAACCCTTCTGTGCCTCAGTTTCTTCATCTGGAAAATGGGGATCATAGTAGTACCTACCTCATAGAGTTGATATAAAAATTAAATGAGTTAATATTTATAAGTAGTTAGAACAGAACCTGTTACATAACACTATGTAAGTGTTTGTTATTATTACTATTTCATCATCATCCTCATCATGGCATTTTCCCAGTAATGGAAATTTGAAGAGTTTTTGACATGATGATTGGATGTCTCTGCATTCGTTGGCCAGTGTGTTCATGTAAAAATTACACACAGGTGAAACTTCAGTAAACATAAGTAGGTAGAGAAATAGATAAATAATGTAACATATAGATAATAGTATTTAAGTGGCATTTCTGTATTTCAGTGAGCTATTATTTTTCTCTTAACTTTTCTGTGTTCAAAAAAATGTATAAATAAATGTATCATTCTTAATAAAAGTACAAGCTTGAAAAAAGCCAATAGTTGGCAAAGAGTGATACAAGCATGCAAAGAAGAAAAGGGAAATACTATTTAACATGTGGTGGTTAGACAACTGGCTAGCTTCTATCAAAATAAATTTCTAATGGAGAACATTTTAAATGTTGAGAAGTCAAATAATAAAAAGAGATAATATAGAGGGAGAATTAAGAAATCTCTGAATAAAGGTGAATTTTATAAAATTAAAACTTATCATAACAACATTTTAGATTTGAGCAGGACTTACGGAGTGGTGAAGTGAGAACCTTGGTAAATCTCCTCCACAAAAACAATGAATATCAGCAAAACAAACTCTTTCAGAACTCTAGAAATCAACCAAGGGCTTCCAACCATCTGAAGATGGATTATTCAAGAAAAACTACCAAACTTCAGTAAAAACAGTGGGGTCTTTGATGTTTAACTTGGCCTACTCCCATCTCCCTGTCCACAGAAATGCAATTTAAAACCACAGTAAGATGTCATTTCAAACCACCTAGAATGCCTGTAGTAAATGAAACTGACAATAGCAAATGTTGATGGGGGATGTGAAGAAACATGCTGGTGGGAATGAAATTTTTACAACCACTTTGGACAATGGTTTGTCAGTTTCTCAAAAAGTTAAACATAAAATTACTAAATACCTACATAAGAGAATTGAGCACATATGTCCCCACAAGGACACGTTCATAGTTACATTACTCATCATGTCCCAAAACTGAAAAACTGCCAATCAACTGGATAGACAAAATAGATGGATCGACAAAATGTGGCATATCCATACAATGAAATACTATTCAACAATAAAACTATTGACATATGCTGTATCATGGAAGAACTTCAAAACATTATGCTAAATGACAGAAGCCAGACATATTATACACATATTGTATAATTCTATTTATATGAAATATCCAGAATATGCAAATTTCTAGAGAAATAAAGTAAATTAATGGTTGCCTGAAGCTGGAAATGGTAATTAAACATAAGTGGATAAGAACAATCTTACTGAGGAATAAAAATGTTCTAAAACTGATCTATGATGATGTTTATACTAGTTAGTAATATTAATAATCTTTAAAATATACACTTGAAATGGATGAATTGTACGATATGTAAGATACAGCTCAGTAAAAATTTTACAAGAATATTTTAAGCTAACTTTTCCTCCCAGCTATCAGGGAATACTTTACTGGGTGTACTCTGGGACCAGTGGCCTGGAACCCCGATTGGACAGAGAGGCAGAGTTTCAATTGCTAATAATTTGCTGTGCCTTGTACTGAGAGCAAGCATAGAGAGGAGAGTTTATGAAACAGTTTCTTGGGAAGCCTTTGAATGAAAAACCCATAAAAAGAATGGGTTTCCTTTAAAAAGGGAAATTTTTTTTGTGTGCTTTTCTTTGTTTTGTTTTGTTTTAAATTTTACATTGGCGTATAGTTGATTAACAATGTTGTGTTAGTTTCAGGTGTACAGCAAAGTGATTCAGTTATACATATACATGTATCTGTTCGTTTTCAAATTCTTTTCTCATTTAGGTTATTGCAGAGTGTTGAGCAGAGTTCCCTATGCTATCCAGTAGGTCCTCGTTGGTTATCCATTTTAAATATAGCAGTGTGTACATGTCAGTCCCAAACTCCCAAACTATCCCTCACCCCCCATAAAAAGGGAGTTCTTGATGTGAAGTTAAATTGCTGGATGTGAGAGATTCAAGCATGTATAAGAAGATTTGAAGCCAAATTTAGGAAGCAAAACTCAGACACTTTTTTTTTTTTTAATGACAAAGAGATAGCTAAGTGGCCTTGGGCAGCTGTGTATAAAAGGGAGCTATATTGACTGCCACACATTTTTCCTCTCCTCCTAGATTTTGACTAAGGAAATAAACATTCATGGATAAATAACCAAGGGAAAAATAAAGTAAAGCTTCATCATTATAAATAAGCATCTTTTATCATTGAAGCTGAACTTTGGGAAAATCCAAATTACAAACACAACTGTTGTTTATTTTATTGAACACTACATATTTCAGCTTTCTTCCTTAACAGAGAGTAGGATATTTACTCTACAGTTCATAGCTATTTAAAAAACAATTATTGAACAATTATTATGTTTCAGGTACTCTTCTGAGCACTTGGGATATAGCAGTAAACAAAACAGACCTCAAATGTTGCCTTCATTGAGCTTGTATTCTGAAGGGGAAAGAGAAACGGTGGCACATAAGTAAATAAATATGTCAAGCATGTCATATAGCAATGTTATTGAAAGAAATAAACATAAAAGTGCATGCGTACTGCTATGGGAAAGGAGCTGCAATTTTAGTTAGGGTGGTCAGGGATACTTCAAAGAGAAAGTGGGGTCACTCTAGGTGTTACTGACCAAGGTTCTTGGCCTCCCTTGATCAATAGAAATTGATAAGAGCCAGGTAAGAAATTCACGCAAGGTGTTACTGGGGCTCCTGCTGCAGCAGGAGGGAGTGAAAACAAGTAATAGTTTCCCTTGTTCGCTCCCTTAGGGGGGCAAGCTGGTTCCTTATATGGGGTGAGGGTAGGGGTGGGTCCAGGGGTTGGGCCAGAGGGGTGGCTTAGGTAGTCTGCCCACCCCCTTGGTGGTGCTATGTGCAGGGTCCATGTGCAGTACCCTACTTTTGCTGAGTTTTTGGTCTTTTTGTATCTTGTTCATAATTAGTCCCAACTAATTATGTGCATGCATGCAGTTATTTTTGGTCCCTTATAGTTTCTTTGTATTTTGTTTCTCGAGGAGACATTTGTCCAGGTGCAAGCACTGCAGCAAAGGGTCCCAGGTCCCAGGTCCCAGGCTGTCTCATAGGAAGGGACAAAACCTTAGGTGAGGCAGATCTCTACATCTGAGGCAATCACCAGGGTGGCTGACAGCTAAACACTGTTCACCAATAGCAATCCCAGCCATACTTGACAACAAGTCCTTTCCTGAAGAGAGATCCAGGCCCACCATGTAACACAAATTCTCAAACTATGGAATTACCAGAATGAGTTATTCATCGTTCGTTATGTACCGGTTTATGTGTAGGCGTTTAAGACCAATATAGTCAAACCAGATGAGGAAGTGATCTGTTTTTGTTCTAAAGCTTAAGCCATATACACCTACTATCTACTAAAGGGTCTTAATCAAGTCATTAGGGCTATACTGCATTTTTAAACATAGGCTAAAAAAACATGTGAAACAATTATCAAAATAAACATGAGCTTAATACTTTACTGCTAAATTTTTAGGTACGGAATATGTGTAAGAATTCAGAAAATGTAATCGTGATGTGGTGGAAGAAATCATCAAGGAGTGGATATGTTCTTATTTGGGCATTTGCCATCTTTTTAATTCTTATACCTAGTAAATATTAAATAATATTGCTATTTTGTCTTCTTTTTTTCTCAAGTACTTTAAGGTTTAAGCAAAAAGACTATAAAATCATGTGTATATTCTTAAAGTTCTGTTTTACTTTAAGCCATCAACAAATTCCAGTTCTTTTACATTTAATCATAACCTGATACAAGGTAATTTAATCTAAATTAATAGTTATTTCACAAATACTTTTGAAGAGTGCGTATTTTCAGAAATAGTAATAGCTATGCTTATTGAGTAGCCTCTGTGTGTCAGGCATTATATGGAACACTTTAAATAATTTATCTTAATCCCTTTAACAGCCCTACCAGGAATATTCCAGTCTTAATTATCTTCATTAACATATGAGGAATCTGAGAGTTAGGGAGTCTAAAAAACCTAAGATTATCAGATACTAAGTAGCACATCTCAGATCCAGCCCCAGCCTTGGGGTTAGTTGCAAAACTCTTAAGAGCTTTATTGCAAATAATCCTGTCTGATGGCAACAGGAGAAACATTGCTGCTATGAAACTGAGTAGCAGAGATAATAGTCATATATCAAGGATATGAATAGCACTCCTTGGTCTGGTCTCATCCCCATCTCTACCTCTTCACCTCAGATCTTGAATGGAACAGTCAACCATCACGAGACGATTCACTTTTGCAATGGGAAGTTAGAAAGCCAGGAGCTGAAAACCTGAATAATGACATAAGTGATAATAATTTGGTAAAAGCTAACAAAGACAATTCACTTGCATAAAATTTCACAGGAAAAGTATATGATCTTTAAGATGTGCTATGGGATAGTGTTGATTCTCTGAAGATACATAAAAAAATCAGTCCAGCATTGGAGGAACGGAATGCAACATTTAACAAAAGTAAATTGCTGAAAATTTGTCTTTGCAAAGAAATTCTGAAGTATGCAATTGCTTTAGCTGAAGCAGATGGAGTTAATCATGCCATATTCAAGATTTTTTTTTCACCTCTCCTTGAAATAATTAGCCACATGACTATAAGTACATTTTTCATGTCAAATGGACAGTGGCTTCAAAGAAATTGGAAAGCGGAAGTGCAAGAGAGTGAGAAAAGAAGACTGAGTTGATGCACGAAAGACAAAATATCAACATTTCTTGTATAACCACTGAACATGTGTCGGCAAGCATGAAGTCACTTTTCACTGGAAATAAACTAAAATAGGTAGTTTATTAAGTTAAGAGACGCAATAAAGTGGAGCTCCTCTTGCCTGTCAATGCAGCAACTTACAGAATATTGAGGACAGCCCAGGGGTTTAGTTAACTCTAAATTCAAACAATATGAGTGAAAGTATGTTAAAACTTCTAGAAAAACTAATGCTAAATATGATGTCTGGGAAAGAAGAGCAAAAACCTAATTGCTTCCGTGGTCAGATCAAAGTTGATGAGATATCTTCTAGTCAGTCCTTCATACTTTGCATAATGGTGGCAAAGGAGAGTGTGTTAGGAAAACATTTATATTATAGAAGGCATAGTAAGAGATCTCGTATTCAAGACTATCAAACTGGTAATACTAGGTTAGGTAGTTTTATTTTAGTTCAGAATGTCAGTTATATGACTTCTGCCTGTGGTCATATGAACCTGAATTTTTAGTAAGGAGTAGTCCATGAGTTTTTTGAGTCTCAGTTTAGTTTCTGTCAGATTCTAGTTGCATGAGCAGAAAACAGGCGCACTTCTGGTTTGGCCATGCTAAGACTATTCACTGCCAAAGCCTATACATTGCGTCACCAACCACAGAAAAATAATAATAACAATAATAATAATTGTAGTGTTCTGGTCAAGGCACTTTATATATATCAACTCCTGTAACTGTCATAATACTCTTTGAAGTAGATCCTATTATAATATATTCATTTTACTAATAAGCAAGCAGAGATGCAGAGGGGTTGGATGACTTTATTGCATCACACAGCTAGTAAGTAGCAGAGCTAAGATTGAAACCCAGTTAGCCTATCTTTAGAGTCTGTGCTCTTAACCATGATGTAATATAAACCGTGACAGCTATACTGAAGCCACTTTGCTATAATACATGCCATGCTCTCTCTCTTGGATCTAACTAGAGGTTTTTCATTCACTACTGCTGACTATTCTATGGAGTATCTCTTTTTGCTTCTTCTCTAGGGTAGCCCAAGTAACATTTATGAGAATGTCATAACTTACATGTAGCCTCTGTGGAATCAAGTTGCTTTTCTTCTATATTATAGAACAAGGTCCTGGGAGGCCTGAATATAAAGTGAGTGGAAATTTACCCAATTCAAAAGTACAGCATCCCGTATATCATTAAATAAGAATGCTCAGAGGGGCTGTATCTAAACTTGCTTATATAAACTTGGACTAATGATTTAAAAATATTTTTTAAAAAACTCAAAAAAATGTTCTAAGTAGTTTTGGAATGAGTAGTTGATGTTTGTGGTATCCAGGGACAAATTAGTCATTCAGAAATTTAAGAAAGGAAGAAAAACCCCATGGGTGTTTCTCCAAATCTTATTTTTCTTCTTTTTTTTTTTCTGTTATCTCTGTTTATTGTAATGATCTGTCTGATTTTGGGGTACTTCTATTCTCTCTTTATATAGCTAAGATCACTTAAGAGACATCTGCATGTTTTGGCATTTCCTAGGTATAGATGCTTAGCCATACCATCATCTATGGCAGCAATAATGTCATTCCCTTGCTTGCCCCTCTTTCTAATCTAAAACCTACTAGACTTCTACCTTTAGAATTTAATTCCTGTAACCAAAAGGTTTAAACTTCTGCCTATTCCAAACATTGACCTGCCCTAGAGAAATTGTCTTTCTAAACTCATTTGGGGCTCATTCTCACTTTTACCTCTGTCTTAGAATGTCCTAATACTCACTGTCATCTCAACCACTATTTATCTCCCGTTATCAGTTTCTTTTTTTTTTTTTTTTTGGCTGCGTCGGGTCTTAATGGCGGCACGCAAGATCTTCATTGGGGCATGCGGAGTCTTTCGCTGTGGCGTGTGTGGTATCTGTAGTTGTGGCACGTGGGTTCCAGAGCACATGGGCTCTGTAATTTGTGGCACACGGGCTCTCTAGTTGAGGCGCACAGGCTCAGTAGTCGTGGCACACAGGCTTAGTTGCCCCGTGGCATGTGGGAAGCTCCCCCACCAGGGGTCGAACCCACGTCCCCTGCATTGGAAGGTGGATTCTTTACCACTGGACCCCCAAGGAAGTCCCTATCATTTCTTTTTAATCCATGACCTTTCTCTATAGGACTTCTTTTTCTAACCCATAACTTAGTTGATATCACTCACCCCCTGCCCTGTCCTCAGTCCAAAAGCCCGCCCTAGGACAGCTACTCTTTTTTTCTGATGGTCCCTGTCTTTATGCTCCTTGACAGTACTATTAGAAATACCAACTCTATTTTCAGTCAGCCATGACACATTATTTGTTGCCTAATTCACTAATTTCCTTTTTCGGGATCTTCTCATGATTAAGTTCCTGGTGCACAGCACATTACCTGGTGTATAGTGAACACTCAAAAATATGTGTTGAAAAAGGGAAGAAAAGAGGTGGGAAGAACATGAAGTCAAACATTCTTGTGTTCCAGCTTCAGCTTAACTTCTTGCTAGTTGTGTGAACGTGGATGAATAAATTAAGCTCTGTGTAACTCACTTTCCTCACTATAAAGGGGGACTAATAATACGTTTCATGTAAATTAGGAAGGGTTAGCAATTTTTGCCTTTAGTAACAAGGTAGAATATTCTTTAAGTACTGGAGTAAATAAACTGAAATTAAAAACATGTATATATCATATATAATTGTATATGATTATATATTATATATAGTTATATGTATATGTGATATATGTAATAACTGGGATACCAGCTAATAAAAGGAAGGGGAAATTTAATATATTTCAGATCAATGTCTTTAGCACATTTGTTTTCTTGAATACCAGATAACTGATAGGTGATATCTTGCTCAAAGTAATATATATATTAGTAACATTATTTTTAATCAGTTAGTAGTATTTTAAATGAAGTGACAGAAAAGCCAGTATTTACTATTTGTATTTTTTAAATTCTGGATTTTAAAATAATCGATGAAATTTATATCTGTCACACATAAATTTCTCTTTTTGTACAAGAAATTAATCTACCTTTCTACGTATGGAAGGAATATAAAAAAGCTTAAGTAAAGTCTTGGTTACTTTGAACAACTAATTGTTGATTACAGTAATGGTGCATGAATGGAAATATGGATGCAATATAGTTTACATTGTCATGTTTCAAGGTCTCCCCCAAATATTATGTAATTTGGCTTATTAGTTGCACTGGTCTATTTCACTTGTCCTCATAGCAAGCAAGGTATTGAAATAGGAAATTATTTGAGCCAAGTAATTTCACTGGAAATAATTCAGTTCAATTGTAGTTTTTGAGTCTCTCCAGGACAAGTCAAAATACACCTTAACTTACAAATATCCAAAGTTCTGACCTTTTGATTTTTCATAACTTTTTTTTTTTACTGACATGAGTTATTCTTCCCACCCTTTTCCAGTTAGTAATTTGGGTTCCTTCCTGAGGAGGATTTTTCCATGCAGACCACATAAAGCTATCCATCAACTTCTTCCCATGCTTAGGTTTTTATTCATCTTACCAACATCAATTTTTGTTGGAAACAAATCAGAAAGTTTGGGAAACTACAAATGGAAAAGATATGACATGTCAACCAGTATAACTTCCTACAAACAAGATTACTACTTATAATTTATTTAGTTTATTATAACTGACACCATCACAAGAACACCATTATCCTTTAATCATAGAGTGAGAATATTATCTTTGTTTAATGCTTAATATAATATTCAGGTTTATGTTTTCTCCCTTCACAGAGTTCGAGGAAAAAATGAAGAGAAATATTTTGGCTGCATAATTCTTCTCCCATCCCTGCCTGTGCCAAATCTTTTCCTTTGAGCCCTGAACCATTAATTCTTAGTGCACTCAGAGGCATTACTAAGCTAAAGGGGACTCTCTTCACCAGGGCAGAAAGCCATTTATCATTTACTGGAGAAGGGATAAAGAAAAGTGTCCAAATATATTCTCTGGTTGAAAACAGCTAGCACCATGATCCTCTTAATTGCTATCTCCCACTTCCAAACTTTCTTGTCTATGACTCTCAACTCTCTCACCCAGTTATTCAGACAACATTCAAGTAGTTCATACTATATGGCAGGCATTTTCCTAAGCATAGGGTTTAAAAAATTGAAATTCTGTAATTCCAACCCTTAAAGTGGTGGGGAAAGAGATGGCAAACCACAATTGCATACTATGTAAAAAGTGATTTAATAGAGGAATGCACACAGCGTGATGAAGATATAAAAAGACATTACCTCTGGGATTACAGAAAGTCTTCAGAGAAGAAGTGATTGAGTTTTGACTTGATATTTGACTTGAAGAATGACTAGAAGGAATTCATTAGGCAAGATGGCCAAGCAAAGGGAACAGAGTATGTAAAAACTGAAGGCTGTGAGTGAGTGCAACACACTTGGCAAACATTTCTGAGTCACAGGATGCCTGGAAGGAAATAGTGAATTTAGAACTAGATATCGTAAGAACTTTGATTTTTATTCAGAAATGTCTGATCTGAGCGTTTGGACAGTTTAAATAATAAGGGATACCTCAATCAAGTTTACATTTCTGAAAGTTTATTCATCTTATTGGTATAGTTCTTCTGCAAAGATATCATTTAAAATGTTTAAGTCTAGATGATGATAACCATATTCTATGGTGAAAAGGAAGGCAGGAGAAGCACCATGCAATGGCCAAGTAAGGAATTCTGAAAACCCTTGCTTCCATAAAAGTAATGTGAACAAAAGTAGTCAAAATTAACATTTCCAGAACTCTGGAAATTGACCACAGGCTTACAAAAGTACTGGGAGCATTTATTCAAGAGAAATGGATGATGTGGAAGTGATATCAGCCAGATGACTGTATAAGACATTCCTCATTGTATCCCCCCTTCAACAACAATTTGGAATCCATCCACAGACAAAAGTACCTCTGAGGGAGCTATGGGATCCAGCACCATATGCCAAGGAACCTGGAAGACCCACCCGAGCAGTGGGTAATAGGCATACAGACTTCGTCTTGGTAGTGGACCCTGCAGTGGTCTGTGAACTGGCTCTAGGTACTCTCAGTGCCCCCTCTGTCTGTGTTCTCTCCTGGAAAACACTGTATTAGAAAATTACTTATGGATAGGTGAGCTTTTATGGAAGTCCAGGAGAAGTTCCAGCACTTAATTGAAACAACAACAACAACAAAAACAATTTTGGAGGCATTAGAGGGGGTAAGAGGAGGCATTTGATTTTATCTATATCACCCCAACCCAAAGTGGCATAGTCTAATGCCAAGAAAGACCTTCTTGGCCAGAGATTTCTCCCAAGGAGGAAAGGAAGAGCCTTTGAGTGAGTACCCAGTTTTCCCAGCTGGGTGGGTGGGATGCTGCCACAAAGGCCCATTTCTCTCTCTCTTCATCTAAAATACTGTTTTGTGAGCTACAGGAGTTGGAGACACAAAGAGGCTGGGAGAGTGGCAGGTAGGACTCTCACAGGGCATTAAAGGGACATGGATCACACCATGGACTTTATAAAGAAGCTGCCCATGAGCCACTGGGGATGCCTCACCTGTAGATCCTCCCAGTGGCTGATGGGCACCACCAGCTCTGTGTGCCTCAGCCACACATTTGTGGCCAACTCCTTGTGCGTACTCCCAATGGTGGCAAAAGTGAGCTTTGGCAGAGGACTAGTGAGCAGAAAACTGGTCTGAATCCACAGCCCAGGGAGAGACCACAATAAGATCAATGGCTGACTTTTCATCAGAGACCATGGAAACTGGAAAGAATGAGATGATATTTTCAACGTCCTGAAAAAGACTTACCCGAGAATTATGTATTTTACAAAAACATTCTTCAAAAATAAAGGAAAAATTAATTCATTTTCAGACACCAAAACTAAAAGACTTTATCATTAGCAGATCTGCTCTACAAATATTAAAGGAAGTCCTTCAGGCTAAAATGAAACTAGATAATAACTTGCTTCAACATGAAGAAGTAAAAGCACTGATAAAGGTAATTACAGAAATTAATAAAGATTACGGTATATTTATCTTTTTGTTTGTAAATCTTTTATCTGATACAAAAGACAAATGCATAAATCAATAATTACAAAACTATGTTGATGAGATTATAATGTACAAAGATGTAATTTGTAGTATGATAGTAGCACAGAGGAGTGGGGAGGGAATGGACCTATATTGGAGCAAAGCTTTTATATAATATTAAAATTAAGTAGATATTTATTTGAACTAGATTGTTTCAGTTAAGATGCTAATTGTAATCCTAGGGCAATCACTCAGAGAATACCTCAAAAAGTAGTAAAAGAAACAAAAGTTTTAAAATAGTATGTTACTAGAAAACCTCTATTTAACGCAGGAGGAAGCACTTATGGAGGGATAGAGGAATGGCAGCAACAGCAAAATAAACAACATAAGACTTATGGAAAACAAATAGAAAATGGCAAATGCAAATCCTACTTTATTCATAATTACATTAACTGTAGATGGGCTAAACTTTCCAATCAAAAAACATATTTGCAGAATGGATTTTTTAAAAAGATCCAACTATATGCTGTCTGCAAGATACAGAGACATTAATTCAAAGACAAGAATAAGTTGAAAGTATATGATGGAAAAATAAATACCATTCAAACAGAAACCACAAGAGAGTTTGAACGGTTATACTAAAATCAGACAAAATATACTTTCAGACAAAAATTGTTACTAAAGACGAGAAATATTTTATGTTGACAAAAGAGTCTATTCATCAAGATGATAAAACTGTTATGAATTTATATATCCACTTAAGAAAAAAGAGTCCCCTCCAAAAATGAAGCAAAAACTGACAGAATTGAAGGGAGAGACAGACAATTCAATGATAATACTTGGAGACTTCAGTACCCCACTTTCAATAATGATTATAATAACTAGGCAGAATATCAAAAAAGAAAAAAAAGAATAACAGTATAACCCAGTTAGCCTTAACACACATCTGTTGATTGCAGCCCAACAATAGCAGAATACATGCTGTTTCTAGTGCACATGGGATATTCTCCAGGACAGATAATATGTTAAGCTGTTAAAAAAATTTCTGTAAATTTAAAAGGGTTGAAACCATAAAACATGTTCTCTGACCACAAATGACATATCAATAACAGAAGAATGATGAGTTCAAGTCTGACATGATCAAAGTATGAAGTCATATTTTTTAAGCAGAAAGAAAAATTATGAACATTTGTCTTTAAGGAAAATTAATTCAAAAAGTTTAGTATTCAGTAGAAAAAAGACTATATAATCATGTTCATAATGATAATTGGTAATTTATATAATCATATTAGAATGACCAAATTTAAGAATTATTCTCAGCACCTCACATTCATGAATATATTTAACCTTTCATAAAACCTATGATAGAGGAGATAGTATTGTATCTCCATTTCACAGATAAGGAAATTCAGGATAAGGGATACTAATAACCTTGCACACCATTACACATACCACAATTTATCAATTCTCCTATTAATAGGCATCAGGGTTGCTTCCATTAAGGAGCTATTAAGAATTGTGTTGTCATTAACATTTGTACACACATGTTTTTGGAACTACATGTTCATAATTCAGGTCCTCTGAAAGTCAAACATTAAAATGGGATTAGGTGTGAAAAAGATTATTCATGGAAGTAGCTATGAAGGATAAAGGGAAGAATCAGAGAAGATGGAATAGCCTTCAGACCACAATTCAAATCTGATAGGAGAGGAAGGAGGGATGATTGCTAAGGAAGAGTACCAATATGCAGTGCTATCCTAATAAAGTTTTAGCACACTGAAAGTAGGCCAAATTTGTAAATGTCATAAATCATATTAGTGAAGTTGCCTTCTATTCTTAATTCGCTGATAGTTTCTTATGAAAGGCATTAAATTTTATCAGTTGCAGTTTTGTGTCAACTGAAATAATCACATAGTCTTTTTTTTTTTAGTTCTATCAACGTAGTGAATTACATTGATTTTCAAATGTTAAACCACCCTTGCTTTCCTGAGATAAGTCTATTTGATCATGATCTATTTTCTGCTTTTCCTGGAATATGTTTGAGAATCATTTAAAAAATCATGCCTGGTGATTCTTAAGTACATTAAAATTTGAGAACAAATGTAATCCGTTTGTATACCTTGCGTATCCTTTATTATGACCATAAGGTATATAGATGAAATTATGAGTTCACACCAAAACCTCTAATTCCTATGTAACAGAACAGTTTATCTAGCTTTCTCCATTGTGATATTTGTAAATTCTCTCTCATACAGTGAATAATGTGGTACCCATTATTTATTTACTGAAGTATTTTCCCTGGATGTAAACAATTTTTCATCTTCCCGCCATCACGTCATCCTTGTGGATACCTCATCACCCCATCTGAGCTTTGACTCCCAAGGCATTGTCTACCCTCTTCCACATCAGTGCTCTCTTCAGCTTTCTTGGGCTTCAACACCTCATACGGCGCAGCCCCTCCATTTGGACATTCTTCTCACCTTGCTCAGGCTCTGACTCTCCCCTCAGGGTCACGCAGCTTCTTGCATAGAAACCCTAGTTAGCACATTTGGGCTCCAACAACTCATGCTGGGCTGTTCTTCTACATGCATGTCCTCCTCACCTTGCTTGGATTCTAATTGCCCACTTGCTTGGATATACTCCTTGCCCTTCTTGGGCTCTAATGTCTCACACCAGGCTGTTCCTCCTCAGGAACACACTTCTCACTCTGCTCTTTCTCTGACTCCCTGCTTTGGAACTTTGCTGTTTGTATTCCTTCCTCATCCCACTGAGGCCCTGACACTCTACATGGGGCAACCCTTCTATAGGGATGCCCTCTCACCTTGCTTAGGCTCTGACACTTCATGCCAGGCAAACCCTCATGTAGACACCCTTCTTAACCCAGTAGAACTCAGACAGTCTTTCCAAGGTATTCCTGCCATGTGGGCACACTCCTCACCCCACTTGGACTCTGACACCCCTCTCTGAGCCTCACATCTCCCAATATAATGCTGACATAGTCCCTTACCTTGATCTGCCTAATCTAAAGTTTTCAGGACAAAATTATTCATTAAAAGAAGTAAAGGGAAGAGAAGGTAAAGGAAAGAAGAGTGGAAGAGATAAAGAGGAAAAGGAAGCACTTGCCATAAACTTTTAGGACTAGAAGGAGGAACCAGAGGTGTTCTTTCCATACTAGAGAGAGTCATGCCTGATAAACAGTGTCATTGGATATACTACCTGTGAACAACACCTGTCAGTATTAATTAGTGTGGCCTTGGAGGATGCCAATTAAAAGTATTGAGATAAAATTCGCATAACGTAAAATTCACCAATTTAAAATGTAAAGGTCAATAATGTTCAGTATATTCAGACTTGTGCAATCATCACTACAGTCTAAGTTTAGAACATTTTCATCACTCCGAAAAGAAACTCTGTACCTGTTAAGCTGTCACTCCCCTTACCCCTCCACCCTCTGACATAGGCAACTACTAATTTACTTCCTTTTCCTATAGACTTGTCTTTTCTGGACATTTCATGTAAATGGATCCATACAAAATGTGGTGTTTTGTGCCTAGTTTCTTTTATTTAGCTTAATGTTTTCAAGGCTCATACATGTCATCACATGTATCAGTACTTTATTTCTTTTTATGGTCAAACATTATTTCATTGTAGGAATATGCCACATTTTGTTTATCTGTTCATCAGTTAATGGACATTTGGGTTGTTTCCATATTTTGACTATTAAGAATAATGCTTCTATGGAATTCATGTGCAAAGATTTGCATAGACATATCTTTTTCACACCTTGTGTTAGTCTGCTCAAACTGCTGTAACAGAATACCACAGACTGAGTGGCTTAAACAACAGCAGTTTATTTTCTTACAGTTCTGTAGGCTGGAATTCCAAGATCAAGGTGCTGGAAGGACTGATTTCTGGTGAAATCTCTCCTCCCTACTTGCAGATGGCTACCTTCTCACTGTATGGACACACGGACTTCTTTCTGTGCACCTATACTCCTGGTGTCTCTTCCTTTTCTTATAAAGACAGCAGATTATTTAGACTGGGGCCTCATCCTTATGACCTCATTTAACTTTAATTACTTCATTAAAGGCCTTATATCCAAATTGGGTCCCATTGAGGATTGGGGATTCAACATATGGATTGGGGTGGGAGACACAACTCAGTCCATAACTTTCTACAGTCTTGCCCCCTCCGAATTCATATTCTTCTTGTATGCCAAGTACATTCACCTCATCCCAGCAGCCCCAAAAGCATCAACTCCAAGTCCAAAGTCTTACCTAAATATCATCTAAGTCAAGTGTAACTGAAGCTCAAGGTGTAATTTGTCCTGAGGTAAAATTCCTCTCCAGGTATGAAACTGTAAAACTAGACAAGTTATGTGCTTCTAAACTACAGTAATAGGATGGGCATAGCGTAACCATTTCCATTCCAAAAGGGAGAAATTATAAAGAAGAAAGGGATAACAGACTAGAATTCAGCAAGGCAACTTGTGTTAGATCTTATGATTTCAGAATAATCCTCTTTGACTAGATGCTCTGCTCTTGGGGTCTACCACGGTGGTGACCACTCCTTCCAGGCCTGCTGGAATGGGGCCTCACTGTTAGGGCACATAGGGCACCAGCCCCATCCCGTTGGATCTGACTGGTGGCCATGCCCTCTCAGCCATAGGCTATGACCTTGCCCCTGAGGCCCCAGACAGGAACAGCCTGGTCTACTGAAACCAAGGAGGTGGCCCTACCTTCAGTAACCTAGCAGGAGAGAGCCTTGCCCCCTGGGCCTGTGCACTCTTGGTCTGTGGTGGCAGTGAATTAATTACAATCCGTCCATAACAGGTACATACCTAGGAGAGGAATTACTGGATCATATGGTAACTATCTTTAACCTTTTGAGAAATTGCCAGACTCTTTTCCAAAGTGGTTGAACTATTTATTTTACATCCTCAGCAATGAATGGGGATTCCAGTTTCTCCCCATCTTCAGCAATACTTGTTATTGTTTGAAGCTTGTCATTTTAAAGGAACTCTTGAGCACACTCACTGCCATCATCGTTTTAACCACAACCTCTCTCACATTCTTTCCTCTGCCCTTTGCTGACTTGTTTTCCTTTCTCTATCATTCCTTCTCATCAAGCTAGTGCCAGCTGAGTCCCCAGAAAGCAAAACATAAAAGGGACCTTATGAAGCTATTTAAGGTCTTTATTTATTTATTGTTTTAGCTTTGTTTTTAATATTATGACATTTGCCATCACTTAGTTAATATGGTTTTGCAAGGCAAGATCTCTGAGGCCGGTTAATTTTGCTGAGACACTGTCGCTACAGTTTCCATCCAGATAGTTTCTGGTTGCCTAGAAACTAGCTAAATGAGCCTCAGGCAAGGACTGTCCAATGTCAGAGCATGTATGTACACAGGAGAAAAGTACATTTAAAAAAATCAATACAACTAATTGATATAATAGCATAAATTATGTAATTGCTCAGTAATTTATGCTGTTTACCTAGCAAATTAGCGCATAGTTTTAAAACAAATTTATGCCCTTGTAATAACCTTTTCACAGGCAACAATATGGGACACATCTAGATACCGAGGAAAAAATAAATTAAGTAGAATAAATATTTCTTTATGTAGTTAACTGTGAATTTTTTTAGTAGCCCAAGTAAAACTGGTGCTTCTGGTTTCCAGCTGTGTATTTCCTGTCTGTAATTTTTTTTAATGGTTCTGTTTTGGTTCATAGTGGTCACATAAGCCTGGGATATCCTCTTTAACTTTCGGTTGAAGATTATCAATATCAGACTGGAATTACATCATAAAGGATTACTGACTGATTCATTAGAGCTAGTGTAATGTTTCTTCAACTCATTAGATGTGTTTACTGTGAAGCTAGAGCTTCAGAGATTTTCTGATACACAGAGTTTTCCATGGCAACAGAGAATATCTTGTCATTTTATAATTTACTAGACTGAAGTAAGACCCAACCAAAGATAAAGTCAGCGGATGCTCACAACAGGAGGAACAAATTCCAGGCCAAAACTAAAGACATTATAAATGCCTAAAATTGCAGTCTTTATCTCTAAGCCAGGTGTTTCAAAACTGGACTGGTCCCAAATATTTTTTTTTCCTTTTTGGTTATTGTTTTTCTAGAAGTTGAAAAGGATGTTAACGATAAGGCAGGTGTTAAGATAAAATTCCTCACTAGGAATGACTCATCAATAGCCAATCAGGGGTTCTGTATCTGAACATGACCAGGGGTGGTGGCTTGGCCATGGCTATGAAAACTCCCTTCAGTCCAGGAGAAAACAATATTTTTAAACAAAAGTTTGAAGTAATTCCCACTTAAGGGAGAAAAAAAATCTCCGTAGCCACTTGCCCCATTTAGATAACAAGGAATCTGTTACTATGTCACCTATAAAGTTAGCAGCTCTGATTTCAACTTTGCCATTTACATTGAAGTGCATTATATCATTAATATTTAGAATTTTATAGGATGATAAATTAAATCTCTTAGTATATCTAAATTAAGCATGTCAAAATGAATTACTAAAGTAAAATATATTAATGAATGAGTCATTAATAAAAAGAAACAAACATTGAATTTAAGATGTTCAAGGCCAGTGTCTTCCAGAGCTACACCAAGTATTTTTTCTAGGAAGAAAATGGATTAATAAATAATACCAAGAAAGAAGTTTATAGGCCCCTTTTGTCATTTACCTCCTCAGGGAATTATGACAAGGAACAGTTGCCCTTGTTAACCTGTGAACATTTTTCTCTCCCATAGGTCACTGACTCTGGCTCAGGGCTCCAATTTTCCTTTCATTCATTAACCACATTGGGAAGCAGAGTTTCTAACCCTTTCCAGTCTAAATGTGGAACAATCACATCCCCTCACAATCAACTGCCAGTGTGCTGGGACCTTTACGTTTCACTGTGCTCTTGCAGTGACGCAAGTTTTTAACAATTGAAGGATATTAACTCAAAAACTTGTTTTCTAATTGGAGGAGCTCAAGGGATTTCAAATAAATGAACTTGTATAAACTGGAAGCTTGTACATGTGCCTTTCCAATTATTTTCACTCAAATTGGGGGAGAGGGCACTGCTAATCTCAGAAAGCAGATTTCAGAAATTATTTTAGCTATGAAGCCAACTCAGGATAACAAAATTGAGCAGCTGTGAACTGTTTGGATAGCTGAAAAGACATAACTTTGTTTTTTATATCAGTAAAGATATCATGTATTCAGAACAGTGTAATTTAATTATTTTAATATGTGCATTTTTGTTAATCCACTAGATTATTTCCTTTTATTAGACCCATTGGAAAGAAGAAAAATGTCTAATTGAATTTTAGACTTCTGCTAGACCTTTTTCACTTTCCTCTCATTTGGATAACTTAATTGTGAATTTAAAAGCCACAAAGTATCCATTTGTAACAATTATGACCAAAATATTGTCTTTGTTAATAAAAAAGACACTAAGAAATTTATATTGTTAGCATTGTCAGGGAACATCTTCCCACACTGTTTCAATTAAATACATTACTTTCTGGAGATTGAAAGGAGTACATGAAACAGAGCTTTCTAGGAACTTTCAACTGTACAGTAGCATGGTCAGTTAAAGGAACTTGGTTTGGAAAAATGATGGGGAAATCCTCTATGTTCTTTGTCATTTCCTATTTCCCTCCACACAAGTGAGTAAGAAAGAGAGAGAATGGGATGTGGGGTGGGGTGGTGATTCTAATGGTTAATTAAGCCTTTAGTCAGATAATACTAGGTATTTCTTGAAAAGAACAAGATTTAAGCACTTAGAATCTATAACTGATCTTCACAAGGGAACATATTCTTTAATAAAATATTTTATCATTCAGGAATAACTTTTTACATAAAGTGATATATTAATATATGAATATATTAGAAAATTCAATATTAAGAAGTTGCCATTTCTCTCTCTCTCTCTCTCCCTCATTCACACACACACAAACACTATATATCCAATAGCAAAAGTGTCTTATACTTAAATAACAGTTTTTTCAGTCAACCCCTGGAATTAAGGCACTAACTGGACCAGTTGGCAAAGTATGCATATTTGGGTATAGAACTGAAGTAATTCACCATTCATTTAGCTTTTTAAAACTTTGTTTAAATTACAGAAGTAATTCATAAAGACATATCTCATAAAAGAGTCACACTATACATAACACAACTGGACAGCCAGTTCTGCAAGATTACCAGTAGTAGAATTTTTTGAAAAAGGGATATCTATATTTTTCATGCCCTTATTTTTTCTACAAATATTTATTTTGTAATATACTACAAATTACCAATTTACAATTTCACCAAGAGTATGTGACAGTGCCCGTTTTTTCATAGCTATATTAAGACTCAATATTATTCATTAAATTGTTTTCAGTATTATGGACAAAAATATTTTTATTGCTTTTTTGATTTGTCTTTCTCTTATAAGTGAATTTGAGCTTCTTTCAATATATTTATTGATTATATATTACTTTTAATTTCTTTTTTATATACTTGTGTTCTTTAGATTGTTTTTATTTTTCCATTTACTTTTATCAGAGCTCTCTATATAGTCTCAATAGCTGCACTAAATGGTTTTATTTGTTCATCATGTATTTACTAAAGGCACTTGTAACTTGTCAGTCACTGTTTTATGTCCTAGGAAAACAGTACTAAACAAGACAATCCAGTAAGGGAAGACAGACTAAGAATAAACAAACAAATGAATACATAAGGTAATTGCTGTGAAGAAAGTAGATTATAAAAGAAAACTATACCAGAAACTCTCATTGCTGGTGGGAATACAAAATGCTACAACCACTTTGGAAGAGAGTTTGCCAGCTTTTTATAAAACTAAACACACTCTTAGCATATGATTCAACCATAGTGCTCCTTGGTATATACAAAAATGAGTTGAAAATGTATTAATATGTCCACACAAAAGGATGGATGTTTATAGCAACTCTATTCACAATTGCAAAACTTGGAAGCAGTCAAGATGTCCCTCGTTGGTGTATGGATACATAAACTATGATACGTTCAGAAAATGGAATATTATTCAGTGCTAAAAAGGAATGAGCTATCAAGCCATGAAAAGGCATGGAGGAAATTTCAATGCATATTATTAAATGAAAGAAGCTGAAAAGTCTACATACCGTATCATTCCAACTATATGACATACTGGAAAAAGCAAAACCATGGTGATGGTGAAAAGATCATTAGTTACCAGGAGCTGTGGGAGGTGGAGAGCAGGGGCAGGCAGGGATGAGTAGGCAGAACACGGCCTATTTTTAGGGTAGTGAAATTATTCTATCTGATACTATAATGGTGGATACATGTCATTATACATTTGTCAAAACCCATATGGTGTACAACGTCGAGGACAAAGCATAATGTAAAGTCTGGACTTTTTGGGTAATAATGATGTCACCATAAGTTTATCCATTGTAATGACTTTACCACCACTCAGGTGTGGGATGTTGATAGTAAGAGAAGCTGTGCCTGTGTGGGGACAGAGGGTATATGGAAACTCGACACTTAACAGCTCAATTTTGTTGTGAACCTAAAACTGCTCTAAAAAATAAAGTCTATTAAAAAAGAACAAATTATAAAACAGGTTCTCATATTTCTTCTAATTTATTTGTAATTTTGCATTATTATATACACTGAATACTATTAGGTAAGATCTAACTTACATTTGTTAAATGGATAAGGAATTTCTACATGTTAAATTTCATAATGATTTGGAGAACTTTTGAAATCTCGCATTAACATGGGTCGGTATATGGACTCTGTACTATCCCATTACTTACATGTCCATACTTATGACAATACCAACTGGTTTTAATTACTTTGACTTTATAATATATTTCATTATCAGGATGCATATGGTATTGGTCAAGGATGTGGACTCTAGAATTAGACCACACAGTTACTAATGGTATGTATAACTTGGGCAATATACTTAGTCATCTAGTGTATCAAATAACTCATCTGCCTAAGATATTAAGAGTTTTTAGCTATATTAAATAATATATATGTAAAGCTTTTAGATGAATGCCTGACACAGAAGTGGTATTTATTACAATGTTTACTAATTCTGTGATTGTTACTATCATGTGATAGGGCAAGTACTCCCCTTCAGTGTTCTTATTTTTCAATAAACGTTTGATCTTTTAATTCATTTTAAAGTTCTGTCTTCCATATGATCTTGGGGAAAAAAAAAAAACTTGTTGCATTCTATAAAAAAGATAAAATTTGCTGTCTTGATTTATTTTGTAACAGGTTACAATTGAATTTATATATTAACTTGTACTTGAATGGGTGTTTTTATTTATATTGAATGAGTGTTGTCACTGTATTGTATCTTTCCATGCAGAAACATTGAATTTCTTCCCTCTTATTCAGTTGTTTATGCCCATTGGTGAAGTTTTCTCCATATAGTGATGACCTTTTTATGCTAATTTTAAGATTATTATTGTTTTGTTGTTGATGTTGTTGTTGTTTATGGAAACCACTCTCCCCCTTCTCTCATTCTCTCTCTGCTTACAGTTTTTAACTTTTTATTTTTGGTCTAAGGGAAAATAAATAATTGACGTTGATATTACGTATGGTCACCTTTTTCAGCTTGCTTATTATCTAGTGGTTTTTCAGTTGATTCTTTGTATGCCTATTTTTAGGGCGCAATTATATTCCCCCAAAAGGTATTTTGAGGTCTTAATTCTCTGTACCTCATAACGTGACCTTATTTGGAAATAGGATCCTTGCAGACGTAATCAAGTTAAGATGAGGGCATTAGTGAGGGGAGGACCCTAACCCGGTATGATTGATGTCCTTACAAGAAAAGCAAAGCATCAGGTGAAGACAGAGACACATGGGGAGAATGCCATGTGACTACAGAGGAAAAGATGAGAGTGATACAGAGAAGGAAATTAAGGATCGAAAGTCACCACCAGAAGGTAGGAAGAGGGAAGAAAGGATTCTTCCCTACAGCCCTCAGAAGAAGCATGTCCCTGCCAACACATTGATTTTTTACTTCTAGTCTACAGAACTGTGGGCGAATAAATTCTTGTTGTGATACAACATTCAGTTTGTGGTACTTTTTTTTTGGCTGTGTTGGCTCTTCGTTTCTGTGCGAGGGCTTTCTCTAGTTGGCGGCGAGCGGGGGCCACTCTTCATCGCGGTGCGCGGGCCTCTCACTATCGCGGCCTCACTTGTTGCGGAGCACAGGCTCCAGACGCGCAGGCTCAGTAGTTGCGGCTCACGGGCCCAGTTGCTCCGCGGCATGTGGGATCTTCCCAGACCAGGGCTTGAACCCATGTCCCCTGCATTGGCAGGCGACAGCCTTAGAAAACAAATACACTTATGAAGACATATGACCTGCAAATAGAGTTTTAACCATTTCTATGTATACTTAAGTCCTTTATTCTTGTGTGATTACATTGCTCAAGATGTCCCCACAGTGCTAAAGAGTAGTGGAGATAATGGACAATAATCTTATTCTTGAATGCAGTGAGATTCTTGTTAGTGATTCACTAATAGTATGTTGCTTTCTGGCACTTCTATTAGATAACATTTATCAAGTTAAGAAAGTTTCCTTCAATTGCAGTCTGGCTAGCAAATTCCATTAAAATTGATTTTGGAAATTTTAAGGGGGGAATTTATTGAGAAAATCATATTACTTTTCTGCATTCTTTCCCTGCAGTGACTTGATTTATAATATTCCCTCACTCTGAAACATTCTTATATTCCTGAAAGTGTTATTGATAATGCATTGTTATTTTACTATATTGCTTGATTCAATTTATTAACATTCTATATAGGATTTTTCATACAAGTTCATAAATACAATTGACCAATAGTTAATTTTATCTTTTTGTGTTCTTTTGGTTTGCTTCAGGGTTATGCTAATTTTGTAAAATGAGTTGGAAAGTTTTATATCTATTTCCAGCTTTATTTCTCATTCCTGACATTATTTAGTGGTGTTTTTGCCTTTTTTCTTTTTCTTTTAGTCTTGCCACTTTATATCTATCTCTTTAACTTTCTCTTTAAATGATAGTGTTTGACATTTTGATCATAACTACTCTTTAAATTAAAAAAAAATTTTTATTATAGTTGATTTACAATGTTGTGTTAATTTCTGCTGTACAGCAAAGTGTATCTTTAAAATTGTGTTCCCATCAATTTATTCCTTTTGCTTTAGACTGTTTTTTTTTTTTTTCGACTTCATATGAAGCTTGGATAACTTCATTTTTACATTTTCTTATTTATTTATTTATTTTTAGTAAATCAATTTATGGGTAAACGTTTTCTTTTGATGACTTTGGTCACCTCCCAGAGATTTTAATATAAAGTATTCTTATCTTTATTTCTAACGAGATTCTTATTTTCATCTTGATTTCTTCATTATCCCAAGAGATAAAATAATTTCTTTTAAAATTAATAAGTAGATATATTGATTGTGATTTTTATTTTTTTAATTTATTTTTAGTTTTTTTATTGTGATTTTTGAAAAATAATCCACATTATTTTTCCATGTGAGCCACATGGTCTCTGCTTTTTGGAATCTATAGAGATTTCCTATCCTCTGTGACCTAGTTCCTGGCTAATTTGTGAATTGCCCAACTTTAAAAAAAATGTTTTGTTTGTAGAATATAGATACACATTTTATGTTTATTATATATACATAATCATGTTATTTGTCTTAAAATTTCTTTAGACAGTTTTATTTGTTAACTCTTCTTGTATTTTTTAAAACTATTTTAAAAAGTGTTTTTTCTTAACATATGTCTATTACCACTTTAGTCCTATTTATTGGATTTATTTTGTTGGGAATAATCTTCTAGTAGTTCTCTTTTGGAAGGTCTGTGATTAGGAAATTTATGAGTATTTATGTTTTATAATGTCTTTATTTTTTCTTTCTATTGATTGATGGTTTGGATGGATAAAAGATTCAGACTTTAATTCACAATCATATTCTCTGAACTTCATAAATACTGCGCTTTGTGCTATAGCATCTGCCGTTGAGAAAGAAGCCAGATTCAGGTCTAATTCTTGTTCTTCTGTAGGCAAGCTATTTTTGTCTCTCAAGAAGCTTTTAACTTTTCTCTTTATACTCAGAGTTTTGTATTTTACCATGCATTTCAAGAAGAATGTGTAGTTCTTTCTTCATTCATTCATGTTAGGATTTTGTTGTATGTGCATTTAATTTGAAGATGCCAGTTTTTATGGGGGAAATTTTCTTCTGTGTTACTCTGATTATTGGTTTTTCTTCATATATTTGGTGGTTCATTATTGTCTGCCCATTGTTTTATTTGATGACACTTGTTCAAATCTTATTAGAATTATTTCTGCTTGTATGAATTGGTATGATCAATTGTGGGAAATGGATAGAATATGCCTGTATGAGGTGTAATTGTAGTTTGTCTTCTGGATGTGGGGCTCCATCTCCTTTTAAAGATATTGTCCAGATACCTTTGCTTCCTCTAGATTAGCCAAAGCAGGAGATAGAGGAAGGTCTAATTCCTGTGAGGTTTACAGTCACCTGAACAGCCCCTCTGGTTATCATTCTGCTCCTTACGTTCAGTTACTTTGCTGTATCGTCCATGACAGCTTGTCTGTAAGTATTTTGTACCATGTTAAGCCGCAGCTTCCCTCTTAATCTGATTCTGCCTGCTTTGTGTCTTACAGAAATCCCTCCTAATTTCTAATCCACTGGTGCAGGGCTGCTATATTATGCATGGTACCTTTTGAGTCATGCCCTGCATAGCCTGTTAATGCATGTGTCATTGGGCCAGGCAGGCGTGGTTTTCGTTTTCCAGCGTTGTTGAGATTAAGTTATCAATTTAGAGATAGTTTTCTTCTCTATTAAGGATTTACTCAGAAAGCAAGCCAGAAGTATTTTATTAGTCTGACACCTTCTAACAGATCTCTTTATTGACCTTATCATTTGACTGTTGCTGTCATCTGTGCACCATAACCTAAAATTCTTTTTTTTTTTTTTAGTAGTATAGAAAGATCTTGCCCTGCCATGAACACAAGACTATTACTACGAGTAATCAGATAACATAAATTTCCCTCTTCTCTCTCTCTCTTGTGTGTGTGTGTGTGTGTGTGTGTGTGTGTGTGTGTGTGTGTGTGTGTGATAAACAGTCCACTGTTTCTGAGGAAATTTGGAGTATGTTGACTCCAATCAAATAATTATGTTCTTTTAGCTTTATCTAAAAATTAGAAGAAAATTATTATGAGTTAATTATTCAAGAGAAGCTATAAAGGAAAACAATTTACACTCTCAGTCTTTTGAGAAAAGCCATGGCTTGTCAAATTTTGATGTCTGAAATAATTAGTTTGACATGAAAGACTTTACCTGGCTTATGTACTGGAGGTAGTTTGATCGTGAGTACAATTTTTTAGGAAACATAAACATGGCTTTCTAGGTAATTAGAAAAGAACTTCTGGAAATGAGATGTGTTCCTTCCTATCCTTTACACTTCCTCTGCTATGGAAAATAAAAAAGCCCTTAGAATTTTTTTATCTTATCTGATCTGACTCCACACAATGAGTTACTGAAATGAACTTCCTCCCATACATAGTTCATTATTCTGCAGTACTTCACCACTAATCAATCCATCTGGAACTTTATCTAGTCACTAGCCAAAATCCTCCTCCTTCTTAAAGATGTTCTGACCCTCCTCTGAGTTTTCATTTCCTCCCACTCTACCCAAGTGATGAGCTCTAACCTCTTCCCTCCAGATGTCACACCCACCTATTCCTCTGAGATAAAATATCTACAACAATCTTGCTTCACTGCCAACCATTCACAAGGTAAAAATGAATTTTCATATGTCCATCTCAAGCGTCAAAAGAACCCGCTTCAGATGGAAAGAATTGTATCTTTTTAAACTTGTCATCACTCTACCAAATATATCAATTTGAATGCAAGAAATTATTTTAGTTTCAACTGTTCATACAATTTTTTCAGTGTGCACACACATGTACAGACACATACCATATTTATGATAAATTATATCCAAATGACTCATTTCTATATATTAATTTATGAAAAAAATCATACTTTCATTTCTCTGAAATATTTGGAGGCAGGATTCCTCAGTGTAAGCTCATACATGCCTTATAGTTTAACTCTCCTCTTTATAATTTCTTATAGTATTGATTGCTTATAACACTAATAGAAGTATATAGTCTTAACAATAGAAGAGAACATAGCAATTATATAATATAGCTTCCTACTCCCAGCATGGAAGCTTAAATACATCTAATTTTAGGTGCCTACTATTTTGTGATAAAATTTATTCGTTATTCAATCATGTAATCGAGAAGTATTTTTTGAGTGTTTTACTATGTCCCAGGCTTAATGTAATGGCTGGGCATAAATCAAGGGTCTGCACTTTCAAGGAAATTACATTTTAGTGGAAGAGACAGAGAATAAGTTTAAAAAAAACAAAACAACAATACGTAAGTCAGTAATATAATATGATGGTATAATCTGGGATTTTGCCTACTTGCAAGTTAATAAGATAGATAACCTGTTATTATTTCATGGTTGTTGGCAGAAGAATGAGACCTCTGGATCAGAGACAATATTCTCTTTTATACCAGCAGAGATGGCAGTGTATTAATATATTTTGCGTGGGGATTATGCGGATGGGACCAGATAGATACCGTGCCCACATTAGTAGAGTTGTGTCACAAGTGAGGAACAGTGAGTATGGGGAAATAACCATTTTTTAACAAGCAGTAAACATACATTTTTTTTTGTCTCAGAGACATTAACTTCTCTCTCAATATTGCTTACTACCAACACAACTCTGAGATATGTCCCAGTTAAAAAGCTATCTGAGTTTTGCATTCTTTTTTTTTTTTTATTCAAACAGAAAGTCATAAAAATTATAATCATCCTCACCAGTTCATTCAGTCCCATGTAATTAATTTTTGTTTTCACCTTGATCTTTTGTTAACACTTTTATGAATTCATCAGTTTTCCATTAGAGTTCTGAAAATGCTTATTCATTCAGTTCAGCAGTATAGTCAGTTACCAGAAACCTGTACTTGTCAGAGTCTTTTCCATGAATTCCTTGAAGATGAAACCCTTTTATAGGAACATTTTTGCAAAAGCATCAGAGTACACCCAGAACTGTCTGTAAGTGACAAAAGACTTAAAAATGACCACGGTTAAAGATTTGATGAAAGTTCATAATAATGCAATTGACAAGGAAATTTAGTTATTTCTGAGATATACTTTTTAAAGTAATAACTAGAATTATGACTTATAACATTATACCCGAACATATAAGATTTGTAGAAATTTCATGTAATGTCTGAAACACTTATATTAACATATTTCCATACAAATAACCCAAAGAAAGTTTAGTATTAGTTGTTTATTTTTTTGTTTGTTTGTTTTTGTTTCTTGTTTTCTTATACTGCAGGTTCTTATTAGTCATCAATTTTATACACATCAGTGTATACATGTCAATCCCAATCGCCCAATTCAGCACACCACCATCCCCACCCCACCACGGTTTTCCCCCCTTGGTGTCCATACGTTTGTTCTCTACATCTGTGTCTCAAGTTCTGCCCTGCAACCCGGTTCATCTGTACCATTTTTCTAGGCTCCACATACATGCATTAATGTACGATATTTGTTTTTCTCTTTCTGACTTACTTCACTCTGTATGACAGTCTTTAGATCCATCCACGTCTCAACAAATGACTCAAATTCGTTCTTTTTTATGGCTGAGTAATATTCCATTGTATGTATGTACCACATCTTCTTTATCCATTCGTCTGTCGATGGGCATTTAGGTTGCTTCCATGACCTGGCTATTGTAAATAGTGCTGCAATGAACATTCGGGTGCATGTGTCTTTTTGAATTATGGTTTTCTCTGGGTATACGCCCAGTAGTGGCATTGCTGGATCATATGGTAATTCTATTTTTAGTCTTTTAAGGAACCTCCGTACTGTTCTCCATAGTGGCTGTATCAATTTACATTCCCGCCAACACTGCAAGAGGGTTCCCTTTTCTCCACACCCTCTCCAGCATTTGTTGTTTGTAGATTTTCTGATGATGCCCATTCTAACTGGTGTGAGATGATACCTCATTGTAGTTTTGATTTGCATTTCTCTGATAATTAATGATGTTGAGCAGCTTTTCATATGCTTCTTGGCCATCTGTATGTCTTCTTTGTAGAAATGTCTATTTAGGTCTTCTGCCCATTTTTGGATTGGGTTGTTTGTTTCTTTAATATTGAGCTGCATGACCTGTTTATATATTTTGGAGATTAATCCTTTGTCCGTTCATTCGTGTGCGAATATTTTCTCCCATTCTGAGGGTTGTCTTTTCATCTTGTTTATGGTTTCCTTTGCTGTGCAAAAGCTTTGAAGTTTCATTAGGTCCCATTTGTTTCTTTTGTTTTTATTTCCATTACTCTAGGAGGTGGATCAAAAAAGATCTTTCTGTGATTTATGTCAAAGAGTGTTCTTCCTATGTTTTCCTCTAAGAGTTTTTTAGTGTCCGGTCTTACATTTAGGTCTCGAATCCATTTTGAGTTTATTTTTGTGTATGGTGTTAGGGAGTGTTCTAATTTCATTCTTTTACATGTAGCTGTCCAGTTTTCCCAGCACCACTTATTGAAGAGACTGTCTTTTCTCCATTGTATATCTTTGCCTCCTTTGTCATAGATTAGTTGACCATAGGTGTGTGGGTTTATCTCTGGGCTTTCTATCTTGTTCCATTGGTCTGTGTTTCTGTTTTTGTGCCAGTACCATATTGTCTTGATTACTGTAGCTTTGTAGCATAGTCTGAAGTCAGGGAGTCTGATTCCTCCAGCTCCGTTTTTTTCCCTCAAGACTGCTTTGGCTATTCGGGGTCTTTTGTGTCTCCATACAAATTTTAAGATGATTTGTTCTAGTTCTGTAAAAAATGCCATTGGTAATTTGACAGGAATTGCATTGAATCTGTAGATTGCTTTGGGTAGTGTAGTCATTTTCACAATGTTGATTCTTCCAATCCAAGAACATGGTATATCTTTCCATCTGTTGGTATCATCTTTAATTTCTTTCATCAGTGTCTTATAGTTTTCTGCATACAGGTCTTTTGTTTCCCTAGGTAGGTTTATTCCTAGGTATTTTATTCTTTTTGTTGCAATGGTAAATGGGAGTGTTTCCATAATTTCTCTTTCAGATTTTTCATCATTAGTGTATAGGAATGCAAGAGATTTCTGTGCATTAATTTTTTATCCTGCAACTTTACCAAATTCATTGATTAGCTCTAGTAGTTTTCTGGTGGCATTTGTAGGATTCTCTATGTATAGTATCATGTCATCTGCAAACAGTGACAGTTTTACTTCTTCTGCTCCAATTTGTATGCCTTTTATTTCTTTTCCTTCTGATTGCCATGGCTAGGACTTCCAAAACTATGTTGAATAATGGTGAGAGTGGACATCCTTGTCTCGTTCCTGATCTTAGAGGAAATGCTTTCAGTTTTTCACCATTGAGAATGATGTTTGCTGTGGGTTTGTCATATGTGGCCTTTATTATGTTGAGGTAGGTTCCCTCTATGCCCACTTTCTGGAGAGTTTTTATCATAAATGGGTGTTGAATTTTGTCAGAAGCTTTTTCTGCATCTACTGAGATGATCATATGGTTTTTATTCTTCAATTTGTTAATATGGTGTATCACATAGATTGATTTGCATATATTGAAGAATCCTTGCATCCCTGGGATAAATCCCACTTGATCATGGTGTATGATTCTTTTAATGTGTTGTTGGATTCTGTTTGCTAGTATTTTGTTGAGGATTTTTGCATCTATATTCATCAGTGATATTGGTCTGTAATTTTCTTTTTTTGTAATATCTTTGTCTGGTTTTGGTATCAGGGTGACGGTGGCCTCATAGAATGAGTTTGGGAGTGTTCCTTCCTCTGCAATTTTTTGAAAAGAGTTTGAGAAGGATGGGTGTTAGCTCTTCTCTAAATGTTTGATAGAATTCACTTGTGAAGCCATCTGGTCCTGGACTTTTGTTTGTTGGAAGATTTTTAATCACAGTTTCAATTTCATTCCTTGTGATTGGTCTGTTCATATTTTCTGTTTCTTCCTGGTTCAGTCTTGGAAGGTTATACCTTTCTAAGAATTTGTCCATTTCTTTGTGGTTGTCCATTTTATTGGCATAGAGTTGCTTGTAGTAATCTCTTAGGATGCTTTGTGTTTCTGCAGTGTCTGTTTTAACTTCTCCTTTTTCATTTCTAATTTTATTGATTTGAGTCCTCTCCCTCTTTTTCTTGATGAGTCTGGCTAATGGTTTATCAATTTTGTTTATCTTCTCAAAGAACCAGCTTTTAGTTTTATTGATCTTTGCTATTGTTTTCTTTGTTTCTATTTCATTTATTTCTGTTCTCATTTTTATGATTTCTTTCCTTCTGCCACCTTTGGGTTTTGATTGTTCTTCTTTCTCTAGTTCCTTTAGGTGTAATGTTAGATTGTTTATTTGAGATTTTTCTTGTTTCTTGAGGTAGGCTTGAATAGCTATAAACTTCCCTCTTAGAACTGCTTTTGCTGCATCCCATAGGTTTTGGATCGTCGTGTTTTCATTGTCATTTGTCTCTAGGTATTTTTAGATTTCCTCTTTGATTTCTTCAGTGATCTCTTGGTTATTTAATAACGTATTGTTTAGCCTCCATGTGTTTGTGTTTTTTACGTTTTGTCCCCTGTAATTCATTTCTAATCTCATAGCGTGGTGGTCAGAAAAGATGCTTGATATGATTTCAATTTTCTTAAATTTACTGAGGCTTGATTTGTGACCCAAGATATGATCTATACTGGAGAATGTTTTGTGTGCACTTGAGAAGAAAGTGTAAGCTGCTGTTTTTGGATGGAATGTCCTATAAATATCAATTAAATCTATCTGGTCTATTGTGTCATTTAAAGCTTGTGTTTCCTTATTTATTTTCATTTTGGATGATCTGTCCATTGGTGTAAGTGAGGTGTTAAAAGTCCCCCACTATTTCTGTGTTACTGTCGATTTCCTCTTTTATAGCTGTTAGCAGTTGTATGTATTGAGGTGCTCCTGTGTTGGGTGCATATATATTTATAATTGTTATATCTTCTTCTTGGATTGATCCCTTGATCATTATGTAGTGCCCTTCCTTGTCTCTTGTAACATTCTTTATTCTAAAGTCTATTTTATCTGATATGAGTATAGCTACTCCAGCTTTCTTTTGATTTCCATTTGCATGGAATATCTTTTTCCATCCCCTCACTTTCAGTCTGTATGTGTCCCTAGGTCTGAAGTGGGTCTCTTGTAGGCAGCATATAGATGGGTCTTGTTTTTGTATCCATTCAGCAAGCCTGTGTCTTTTGGTTGGAGCATTTAATCCATTCACGTTTAAGGTAATTATCAATATGTATGTTCCTATGACCATTTTCTTAATTGTTTTGGGTTTATTTTTGTAGATCCTTTTCTTCTCTTGTGTTTCCCACTTAGAGAAGTTCCTTTAGCATTTGTTGTAGAGCTGGTTTGGTGGTGCTGAATTCTCTTAGCTTTTGCTTGTCTGTAAAGCTTTTGATTTCTCCATCGAGTCTGAATGAGATCCTTGCCTGGTAGAGTAAGAGTAATCTTGGTTGTAGTTTCTTCCCTTTCATCACTTTAAGTATATCATGCCACTCCCTTCTGGCTTGTAGAGTTTCTGCTGAGAAATCAGCTGTTAACCTTATGGGAGTTCCCTTGTATGTTATTTTTCATTTTTCCCTTGCTGCTTTCAATAATTTTTCTTTGTCTTTAATTTTTGCCAATTTGATTACTATGTGTCTTGGTGTGTTTCTCCTTGGGTTTATCCTCTATGGGACTTGCTGCGCTTCCTGGACTTGGGTGGCTATTTCCTTTCCCACGTTAGGGAATCTTTTGGCTATAATCTCTTCAAATATTTTCTCCAGCCCTTTCTCTCTCTCTTCTCCTTCTGGGACCCCTATAATGCGAATGTTTTTGCATTTCATGTTGTCCCAGAGGTCTCTTAGGCTGTCTTCATTTCTTTTTCATTCTTTTTTCTTTATTCTGTTCCGCAGCAGTCAATTCCACCATTCTGTCTTCCAGGTCACTTATCCGTTCTTCTGCCTCAGTTATTCTCCTATTGATTCCTTCTAGTGTAGTTTTCATTTCAGTTATTGTATTGTTCATCTCTGTTTGTTTGTTCTTTAATTCTTCTAGGTCTTTGTTAATCATTTCTTGCATCTTCTCGATCTTTGCCTCCATTGTTTTTCCGAGGTCCTGGATTATCTTCACTATCATTATTCTGAATTCTTTTTCTGGAAGGTTGCCTATCTCCACTTCATTTAGTTGTTTTTCTGGGGTTTTTCTTGTTCTTTCATCTGGTACATAGCCCTCTGCCTTTTCATCTTGTCTGTCTTTCTGTGAATGTGGTTTTTGTTCCACAGGCTGCAGGATTGTAGTTCTTCTTGCTTCTGCTGTCTGCCCTCTGGTGGATGAGGCTATCTAAGAGGCTTGATGGGAGGGACTGGTAATGGGTAGAGCTGACTGTTGCTTTGGTGGGCAGAGCTCAGTAAAACTTTAATCCACTTGACTGTTGATGGTTGGGGCAGGGTTCCCTCCCTGTTGGTTGTTTGGCCTGAGGCAACCCAACACTGGAGCCTACCTGGGCTCTTTGGTGGGGCTAATGACAGACTCTGGGAGGGCTCACACCAAGGAGCACTTCCCAGAACTTCGGCTCCCAGTGTCCTTGTTCCCATGGTAAGCCACAGCCCCCCCGCCCCCCCCGCCTCTGCAGGAGACCCTCCAACACTAGCAGGTAGGTCTGGTTCAGTCTCCTATGGGGTCACTGCTCCTTCCCCTGGGTCCTGATGTGCACACTACTTTGTGTTTGCCCTCCAAGAGTAGAGTCTCTGTTTCCCCCAGTCCTGTCGAAGTCCTGCAGTCAAATCCCACTAGCCTTCAAAGTCTGATTCTCCAGGAATTCCTCCTCCCGTTGCTGGACCCCCAGGTTGCGAAGGCTGATGTGGGGCTCAGAACCTTCCCTCCAGTGGGTGGACTTCTGTGGTATAAGTGTTCTCCAGTCTGTGAGTCACCCACCCAGCAGTTATGGGATTTGATTTTACTGTGATTGCGCCGCTCCTACCGTCTCATTGTGGCTTCTCCTTTGTCTTTGGATGTGGGATATCTTTTTTGGTGAGTTCCAGTGTCTTCCTGTCGATGATTGTCCAGCAGCTAGTTGTGATTCTGGTGTCCTCGCAAGAGGGAGTGAGAGCACGTCCTTCTACTCTGCCATCTTGGTTCCTCCCCAGTTTTGCATTCTTGACATGCCCAGCAAGATGTGTGGAAGCACAAGTGACCCTTGATTGTGATTTCCTGAAAGATGGAAGGTGATAACTGCTATCGAATAAAGAATAAGTTATATCAGGATCATTAGGACAGGGGAGGCTGGAGAGGGCATGGTAATCTGCAGAGTTTAAGAGGTTGGTCAGTGTAGATAGACTTGGCTTGGTTATGCTCTAGTCATAAACAATTCGAAATCCTAGTGTTTTATGGTGATAGAGATTTTTGTTTCATTCACCATACATGTCCACCATCAATTGTCAGGATACCTCATTCATGGTAGTCATCGTTTCTCTTTTACCCACACCAGTGGAGCAAGAACAATGTTTTCCTAGTCATAATATTCGATGAGAAGGGGAATAGAGCAAAGCACAACCTATCAAAGCTTCTTTCTCACGTATGTCTCATTAGCCAATGCAAGTCAGATGGTCAAGCCCAGCTTTATATTAGGGAGGAGAATTGGATGCTGATTATAAAATCAACCACAGTAGTCTTCATTGAAAAGGTGAAATTTGAGCAAGTACTTGAAGAAATGAAGAATCTAACCAAATCGATATATGGGGAAGGGAATTCTAGGCAGAAAGAAAAACTAGAGAAAAGACTTTAAGGTGACAGTGTGCCTGGGATGTTGGCAGACTATCGGTGAGGCTACTGAGGATGGAGCAGAACAAAAGAGGGGAGAATTATTCTGCTGAGCAAATAGAAAAAGGCCTTGTAAGCCACTGTAAGGGCTTTCTGTAATATTTTGAGTGAAATAGGGAGTCACTACTGTGTAGGGAATAAACTGTAGGAGAGAAAGGATAGAAGCAGGAAGATTTGTTAAGAGCTAAATTAGTCATACAAGCAACTGTAATAGTGGCTTAGACCAGGGTAGTATCAGGTACTATGGTAAAGAGATGGATGTTGCATATACTTTGAAGGTATCACCAATAGGATTCTGATAGATTGCATATGGGGGACTAGGGAAGGGAAAGAGAATGAGAGAGAGGCTCATCATGTCATACTTGGAAAGACTATTATGAAAGATAATGTGTGCTGTAAAATTCACATTACATTCATACTAATGTGAATTAATAATATATTCTTAATCTTCTTTATATTTAAGATATTTTGCCTACTTTTTTTTCTATCAATCAATTTCTGAAGGTCAGTTATTAAAAACGTCCCAGTATGATTTTGCAGAAGAATTTAGAATTGTCATATCTTCCTATTGGATTGATCACCATTATGAAATCTCTCTCTCTCTGTTCCTAGCAATATTTCCTGATTTAAAGTGTGTTTTATCAGATATTAGCATAGCCATATCAGCTTCCTTTTGTTTAGAGTGTACGTGGCATATGTCCAACATGTTCACTTTTAAACATTTAAGGGCTATGTCGTATACAGCTTATAACTGAGTTTTGTCTATTTATTTCTCCAGTTTGACAATTTTGAATTCTAACTGGATCATTTCATTAATTTACATTTAAAGTTTTACTGATATATTTGTATTGAATTCAGCATTTTATATTCCCTATTTTCCTAATGGTTTTCTTTCTTTTTTAAATTTTTAATCTTTTAATCTATATATTTTGTTATTTTATTTTCCTTCTCTCAGTTTGTTAGTTATGTTATTTCTTAATTATTTTTTTGTGGTTACCCTAGAGATCGCAGGATTTGTCCTTGATTTATTAGACTCTTTTTCAAATCAATACATTTACCAGTTTCCAGAAATACAAGGATCTTCTTTATTTTAACCCCATTTAACTATCTCCCTTTACTTTTTTCTATTTTGGTAACATATTTTAAATCTGTCTATATATTTCACACCATGTCAGATATTTTTACCGTTGCTTTTTACAGTCAATATTCACTTATATTTACCCTTATATTTAACCTTTCTGTTGTTTTTCATTCCTTCTTACATTACCATGTTTTAATCTTGGATCATTTTCCTTCTGCCAGAAAATCCCCTTTAGTATTTATTTTAATGCTAATTTCTTACTATTGCATTTTTTGGCCTGAAAATTACATGTATTTTCCCTTCATTTGTGACGCTTACTTTTGCTGATTATAGAGTTGTAGGTTGCTACTACTGCTTTCAAAACTTTAAAGATGTCATTCTACTATCTTTTGTCTGCTGAAAAGTCTGACTTTAAGTCTCCTATTACACCTTTGAAAGTAATGTGTTTTTTTCTGGCTGCTCTTAAAATAATCTCTTAGATTTTATTGTTCAACAATTTTTCTAGCCCATAATGAGGTGTGGTTTTTTTGCTTATATCCTGCTTAGAGTTCATAATATTGAATACCTAACTTAAAATAACGTATTTTTTTTGTTGTAGAATTTCCATTTGGTTCTTTTTATAAATTCTACATTTATATTGAAATTCTCTGTTTTGTACCTATTTTTCTCAAACATATTAATCATAATTCTTTTAAAATTTATATCTGGTAAGTCCAGTATCTGTGCCACCTATGTGTTTGTTTCTAGCAACTGGATTTTTTTCTCCTGATTTTCAGTCATTTGGTTCTATCTCTGGGACACCTGGTAATTTTTTATTGCATGCTAAACTTTGCATATAAAAAGTTATGGAGTCTTTTTCTTGCATCAGAGATTTAATTTTTATCTAGCAAAAAATTAGAATATGGGTGGGTTAAGCTGTTTCAACTAAAAATTAAAAATAATTTTTATTTAGATTTCAGTGTGTTTGAAAGCTGGCTTATTTCTGTTGTGCTCTTAAACCTAGGAAGGGTCCTCAGTTGATGAGGGCCCTTTTTCCTTACAGGGCAGTAAATTCCTATTTTTTCTCTCTGTAACATTGGGAGACTCATAAAGTCTGTTTCATTTTTTAACTCCTTACCATCTATTTTCTAATTTCTTTTTTTGTAAATATGGCCCACACAGAGTAACTTAGGAGTTAGGAAATCCCTTAAGGGGAAATAGTACAGAGAATGTTAGGCTGTGATTCTCTTTATTAGCTCTGTGATTCTCTTTATTATCTGGGATCTTGGAATCTTGAATCTTGGCTGTCTTGGTGGACTAGAATTCCAATTTTTTATCTCCTTAACCTAAGTTGATTGCTAAAATCTTTAACCTGATATTTTCTGCCTCTTTGCTCAATGCTTTGAATTACCAAATGTCCCAAGGGGAAAATAGCAATGGCAAATGTATGTCTTATTTTGATGCATTTCTTCTCTCTCCTAGGTCCCCTTGTTTGTTCGCCAGTCTCTCTGTTGGCTGTGTTTTACATTTGTGTTTTTGTGTTTGACATTTTATTTAGCCTTTTTTCAGTAGTTATCCTTAGCAGCAGCCTTAGTCTGATATAACCTACATTGTTACAGTAAGCATTCCAACATTTATTTTACATATTTTAAAAGTTGGATTGCATGTTTATGAGTCAGATTAAGAAAATCAAGTTTACTACTTTTCTGACTCCCAACTATTAGCAAGTTAGTTACTCTTGGCCTGAGTTTCCTCATATGTAAAATGAAGATAACAGAGTTGCAACATTACAGAATTGTTGTGAGAAGGTTTAGTTGGCCCTGTGTATCTGCAGATTCTGCATCCACGGGTTCAACTGCAGATCAAAAATAATCAGAAAAAAATTCCAAAAATCAAAACTTGAATTTTCTGCACACCAGTGACTATTTATATAGCGTTTACATTGTAATAGGTATTAAAAATAATGTAGAGATGATTTAAATATGCAGGAAGATGTACATAGGCTATATACAAATACTGTGCTATTTTATACAAGGAACTTGAGCATCCACAGATTTTGGTATACGCAGGGCAGGGGCGGGGAGTGGCCTGGAGCTAATCCCCCTGCAAATACAAAGAGATACCTGTATAAGAGTTATATATTCAATATGCTAAGCATTGAGTGTGGCACTTGGGAAGCACAAAGACAAGTTACAAACATGAATATCAGTCAGGTTCTGCTCTAAAAGTACTCATCACTCAGCAGAGTAGAGATGTCATATTACTTTTTAAATTAACCCTTGTCAGTGCTTAGCAATTAAAACGTTTTTTAGTAATCAAAAAATAATAACAATCCATATCACATAACAATCACTGAGAATCTATTCAGTGATTGTTGCAAAGTTTACTAAATTGTATTTAAATTTTTTTCTTTTTAAAATCTGTCATTTTTCTATCTCCTGTCCTGTGAGACCTCGGCTGCTCTGCAAAATTTCCCTAATATTATCTGTAGTAATATTATACTATATATGCTTCTTTGGAGCCGTTTGGCATACAGTTTTATACTGTTGTTTATTTAACTTGTACTTATATTTTCTCTCCAACAAAATTTTACATTCCTAATGGAAACCATCACTTTTGTGTTATCGTTGATAACATTCCTTTGAGCAGAGTGTAGAGTGCATCATTGTCATTCAGTAATTATCTGTTGAATTTAACTGGGGCATGAGTTGAAAGAAAGAAATTGGAAAAAGAGAGATTCCCACTTCAGTTTAAAAAGTTGAGAAGATGTACGGGGATTCACGGTTCTTAAGGCTGTGCTTTCAAGAAAATATTTCATTTCTATGCACTTTGATCACCAGAAGATGTAAAAATGTTAAGTCTAGTAAAAGAGAACATTTATTTTATATATTCAAAAGATAGAAAATACTTCCAAATTACAGATTTATTAATTTCAGAGACCAATTATAGCTTGTATTAGGAAACATTAGCCTGTACTAACATATGAGAGCCATTGCACTATAAAAATCACATTAACATCTTTTTGTTACTTGAAAAAAATTGATCTTATAGTTTGGTTTTATGATTAAAATTTCCAGGCTCTTTGGTAAGAGAGATAATTCCAGGAAGGCATAAACTGTGAAAGCCTCTCTTTAAAGGCCTCTTGGCTGCGCTGGTCCATTAGACCATTCTTAAGACAAGGCCTGGCTTGTTAAACTAAGAGACTTACCTGGAACAGAACTTTGTCTAGCTCTGTCTCAGTTCTTTGTCTAATTCTAGTTTTGATAAACTCCATATAAGAATTGGAGAGTGTCTTTACTTACACTATCTACATATGACCTTTCTTCAGATCTTCCTTGCTTTCAGATTCTTTCCACAGAGGGCTCAAGTTTGAGTTTTCTACTTAGGCTCCCTTTATAATTCTAGTAATTGCCAATATGAAGCTTTTACCAATACGGTGTAATAATTACCTAAAATTCTCCAGAGAAGCTCTTTCTCTCTAGCTTTTAGGGGATGCCTTGGCCACAACATAGTCTAAAAACCAAACTTTCATTAAAAGGGATGAACCCAAGCCTATCTGAGGGAAAGATATAGGAATACTATAAATAGTAATTTAAACACTGTATACTGTTCTAGGATTAGTCTTGGTTTTGGATTGGCAATTAGAGTAAGATACACAATCGACTTCACCCAACACCAAGTTGGCTTAGCTTTAAGAAGGAACACATTACAAGAAAAAATACAGCATCAAAGCAATAGCATAGAACTCCCAGACACAATTTCCAGTGTCCTAATACTTCACATTTATATTGCATGTGTTCATGAAAGATGAGGCTAAGCTGTCATTCTGGGGCCTTTCATGTTTAATACCTGCTTAGTCACTTAGCTCCTTCAGAAGTATGTGACTCTCCTGTTTCTTCCTATTCTCTGTGTCTATCATCAGTACCTTCTACATATTACTTGGGAACAGGTGCTTGGTAGCCTTTGGCCTAACTAGTTTCCATTTATCTTAGATCCAATATAGATAAACTGCTAATAGTTAATTGAGTTAAAAGCAGAATTGTCCAAAGATCAAACCCTCTGGTGTCCTGAGACCAAAGGAAAGGCCACAGAACCAGCTCTTAACCCACTATACAAGAGTGCTTATGAATTTATGAATAATGAACAAAAATAACATCTAAAAGTGTCAATTATTTTGTAATTAGTTAATGATATTCAGTTAAGGAAACATTCATCTATCACTTCTATATTTTTGCATTAAACTTGCAGCTAATGGAAGGATTTTCATTCTTTTAGATTGGTAGTTTAAGTCCAAAATGGGTTCTGTTATCAAATGTTGGAACCATATTTTTAGTAGAATGCTACAGTGACTTCACATTGGAATAGTTATGTGTTTTACTAATATTAGCAAGAAAACGTTTGATAGCAAATAAGCTGGTATGAATGTGTTTCACTGTCTATCTATGTCTTTATGTTCAAAATATTTGTGCCAAATGAGGTTCAGAATGAAGAAAAGTTTCTTCTTTACTTCATTTATTGACAACAATATATAATCTGAGATGGAGCAGTAAAAAAATCTGAGCTTAGTTTTCTTTAACAAGATCAAAGTAAAACGTTATCTGTCATAGCATGGTTAACAAAAATATTTCAATATTAGTAGCATTTGTAATATGTTTAAATAACACATTCATAAATTTTTTTAGTCAAAATACTGAAAATATGAAGTACCATTAACTAGCCAACATAATACTTATGGTACTGTTATTGAAAATTATAAAACTATTGGCAGTTTTGAATCTCTCTTCCATTGCAGTCATTCCAAGAAAGTGCCTGTGTACTTGGGTCTGAATATATCATTATTGATCTCTGAATAATCTGATCAGTATTCGATGAAATTCTTCTGGAAGTCTTCCCAGTATTAGGTGACAGTTGTTCTGTAAGAAGGGGCATATAGAAAAGCCAGTTCGCTTGCCAGGCTCCATAAGTGGTATTTAAGAGAGGCCTGTGGCTACTTTGATTTTACAGATTTCACTAGGTGATAATTTCTCAGCTATCAGAATTAATGAAAATTCAGGACATGTCAAACTTCAGGGGATATAAAACCTCACATAAAAACACTTTAGAAGAATTCAATAACCTTCCCAAGTGACAAATCAGGCCTTTCTTTACATACATTAGAGGGAAAAGAGAAGATAGAAGGTGAAGATCGGTATGGGAGGCAAAGCTGGATCCAAAGCTTCTGACAGATGTATTTTGATCCTCTACTGCACATGAACATGGATCAGTCTCATTTAATTAACTAGTCCTTCTCACACATTCCGTAAGAATGGAACACATGCTAGATCTCTTGCAGGATATGGTAACTGAAAGAGTAAATGGAAGTACAGAGCAAGTAGAGTGATGCTTGCCAACTTCACAATCTAAGATAACATGTATGTCCATCCATGACCCTTCATCAGCCCTTATTCTAGAAGTTCTAGAAGGTGCTGACCACACTTTAGGCAATTCAGTTTTCACTGCATTATTCTTTAGGACCAGCATCTGTGAAGGTGATTGAAATAGTATATTAGAATATTCTCTGTAAAAGGCAGGAGGGAAAATAACTCTGGCATATGTAGATTGAATTTTTCCTTTCCCCTAAGAAATGCACGTCTCACTTAGCTAAAGAGAGAAACATTCTTCTTTGTAAGCAACAGCTCTAAAGCTTTTTTGAACTTTCTTAGGAACAGTATGTGTATCTTCCAAGGTCATTTCTGTGTACCTGGGATAATCCTGAGGTATTTACCTCAGCTTTCTTTGTGGCTTCAATGAGAACACAACAACTCTTGGATGCAGATGAATGAAGGGTTTTGAAGCACTGGGGCTTTGTACTATAGGTAAACCTTTAGAAGGTAGCACATTCATTTAGAACAGGTCATGCATCTGTCCATATATTTAAAAGTTTTTGCTCCATGACCTATGGGTTTCAGCAGCAAATTGGCCTGATACCACTTTTCATCCATTTTTTACACTGCACTGAGAAACGCAGCCTAAAATAAAAAGACTGTGAAGCATAGCCATGGGAGCCTCTTCTTTTACTAGGGCTGTCCTCTGGAAGCACTTTTCCCCTCCCTAAAGAACTTATGCTTTTACCAGCTAAACTTAAAATGGGTCTCTTCCATGTCCATTTCCTGCATATTTTGTTCTTGATCCAAAACATTTTTTTCTCTGCCTTTCATGTTAGTATTTTAAAAACCCTCATTGTGCCTTAGTGCATATATTAAAATATAAAATAAAAGAAGATTAAATGTGTAAATGGAAAAGTCAGCAAGCAACTAAAGAGCCTAATACCAAAAAGAAGAAGGTCAAAAGGTTACAAAGGAAAAGAATATGGGTTTCTGAAAGTGGTTTAAATGTAAACAGCCCCCTGACCTTGAGTTCAAATACAGAATGAATAGAATGGTTGGACATATTTATTAAGGCAGATGATTTGAAAATTTTAATCCTCGGCTAAAGTAAAAAACATCCAAGGAAGGCAGTATTTGAATATCTACTCTCAAGTCCAAGAGGAGGACTCTCTAGGGATTTTCTGGAGAGAAGAAACTCTATTACAACATTTTCCTGGCTTGAAAGCCTATTTAGGAGGAAGTGAACAGAACCTTGCCCCAAGGCCAAATTTCAAGCTCAAGTGGATGGACTGCCAGGACATCCTACACACCGGACAAAGATAGTATAGCCAAGACTGCCCACATTCCCATGCTTTTAAAAACTGGGGAACCTCAAGGGGGTACTTGATTTATGTGGAATAATTAGCCTGCCCAAATACATTTCAGAAAGAAAACCTTTTCCAACACCCTCACCTGGGATTGAAGACTCTGGAAACTGGGGGTGGAAGAAGAAGGGAGTAAATTAAATTACTCCTTGGCTAATACATTAGGACTCTTGGAAAAGAGTGTAAGGTTGAGAAGATAACAATGACCAGCAGTTATTGAGCACTTTCTGTGTGCCATGCCATGTAGTTTTAAATGTAACATCTGCTCCCATCCTTACAAAACTCCTGGTAGGCATATGCAATTATTACATTAAATTATTATATTAATTTTTATTGATAAAGAAGCTTGAGCCTAGATTGGTTACCTAACCAGTGAAGCAAGAAACATGCTATGCAACATAAAATGAACAGCTAGTAAATGATAGAGCCAGGATCAAACCCAGATCTGTCTGACTTAGGGCCTGCATTCTTGACAACCTACAGAATTGGATGAATGAGCCACTGCAATAAAGATAATCATGAACTGGGAAGCAAACTTATTGCACATATGATGTGTATGATTCTTTACTCAAAGTAATGAATCTCATGAATAAAAGACGTCAACCTACCTAAGGAGACAAAAGACCTGTATGCAGAAAACTATAAGACACTGATGAAAGAAATTAAAGATGATACAAACAGATGGAGAGATATACCATGTTCTTGGATTGGAAGAATCAACATTGTGAAAATGGATATACTACCCAAAGCAATCTACAGATTCAATGCAATTCCTATCAAACTACCAATGGTATTTTTCACAGAATTAGAACAAAAAATTTCACAATTTGTATGGAAACACAAAAGACCCTGAATAGCCAAAGCAATCTTGAGAAAAAAAAAAAAAACGGAGCTGGAGGAATCAGGCTCCCTGACTTCAGACTATACTACAAAGCTACAGTAATCAAGACAGTATGGTACTGGCATATAAACAGAAATATAGATCAATGGAACAGGATAGAAAGCCCAGAGATAAACCCACGCACATATGGGCACCTTATCTTTGCTAAAGGAGGCAAGAATATACAATGGAGAAAAGACAGCCTCTTCTATAAGTGGTGCTGGGAAAACTAGACAGCTACATGTAAAAGAATGAAATTAGAACACTCCCTAACACCATACACAAAAATAAACTCAAAATGGATTAAAGACCTAAATGTAAGACTGGACACTATAAAACTCTTAGAGGAAAACATAGGCAGAACACTCTATGACATAAATCATAGCAAGATCCTTTTTGACCCACCTCCTAGAGTAATGGAAATAAAAACAAAAATAAACAAATGGGACCTAATGAAACTTCAAAGCTTTTGCACAGCAAAGGAAACCATAAACAAGATGAAAAGACAACCCTCAGAATGGGAGAAAATATTTGCAATCGAAGCAACTGACAAAGGATTAATCTCCAAAATATACAAGCAGCTCATGCAGCTGAATATCAAAAAAAAAACAACCCAATCCAAAAATGGGCTGAAGGCCTAAATAGACATTTCTCCAAAGAAGGTATACAGGTTGTCAACAAACACATGAAAGGATGCTCAGCATCACTAATCATTAGAGAAATGCAAATCAAAACTACAATGAGGTATCACCTCACACCAGTCAGAATGGCCATCATCAAAAAATCTACAAACAATAAATGCTGGAGAGGGTGTGGAGAAAAGGGAACCCTCTTGCACTGTTGGTAGGATTGTAAATTAATACAGCCACTATGGAGAACAGTATGGAGGTTCCTTAAAAAACTAAAAATAGAACTACCATACGACCCAGCAATCCCACTACTGGGCATATACCCTGAGAAAACCATAATTCAAAAAGAGTCATGTACCACAATGTTCATTGCAGCAGTATTTACAATAGCCAGGACATGGAAGCAACCTAAGTGTCCCTCGACAGATGAGTGGATAAAGAAGATGTGGCACATATATACAATGGACTATTAGCCATAAAAAGAAATGAAACTGAGTTATTTGTAGTGAGGTGGATGGACCTAGAGTCTGTCATACAGAGTGAAGTAAGTCAGAAAGAGAAAAACAAATATCGTATGCTAACACATATATACGAAATCTTAAAAAAAAAAAAAAGGAAATTGGTTCTGAAGAACCTAGGGGCAGGACAGGAATAAAGACGCAAAAGTAGAGAATGGACTTGAGGACATGGGGAGGGGGAAGGGTAAGCTAAGACAAAGTGAGAGAGTGGCATTGAAATATATACACTACCAAATGTCAAATAGATAGCTAGTGGGAAGCAGCTGCATAGCACAGGGAGATCAGCTCAGTGCTGTGAGACCACGTAGATGGGTGGGATAGGGAGGGTGGGAGAGAGACGCAAGAGGGAGGGAATATGGGGATATATGTATACATATAGCTGATTCACTTTGTTATACAGCAGCAACTAACACAACAATGTAAAGCAGTTATACTCCAATAAAGATGTTAATAAAAAAAAAAGACTGTTTAGAACCCACCTATAGAACAATAAGTGCTTAGAGGACCTAACATTGCAAAGTGCAATTTTCATATTTATTCATGTTCTAAAATTTCGAACCTCTATGAATTGACCCTACTCTGTTGCCAACTGTTATCAATCTAATTTATTGATATTAAAATAATGGAAAGTAAAATTTTAAATTAAGTGTCTACAATAAGTTGTTTCCTGTGCTTTTGCTGTATGCATTCACAGATATTCTCTCTTAATATAATGCCCTGCTCAGTGGTTAGCATAAAATATGCATTCAATAAGTATTTTTAAAATAATGAGGTAGGTAGTATTTCCCTCATTTTACAGATGTGACAACTGACACTCAGAGAAAACTTACCAAAGACCACAAAACCTCATCTGGATTCAAATTTAGTTTTTCTATCTTCAAAAACCATACATTTGGTATAATATCGAAAGCCACAAAATTACAAAATTATGTTGTTATAGAAATGAATAAAATGAGTGGAAAGGAGATTACACTTGTGCAGGACCTTAAATAATGAGCAAAACCTTTCATGGAACAAAAATGGGGATGTGGAAGAGTGTGGAGGGAAATATTCTTGGCCACTGCTTCCGAATTTGTTCATATCATATAATATTTTTATAGCATACTGTAACAAATAAGGAAATAATTGTCAGTTGGAATGCTCTGGCCACCCCTGACTCTGCCCAGCTTAGCCTGTGAGCAGTGGGGGTCCATATCTTAGCACACATTTAATCCATTGGCTGCATACAGATAGTCCAGAGTTACCAGTTGAGAAGCTTAGTTCTAGGCATATAAATATAAAATAGCATGCAGAAATGTAGATATGAGGAAAAGCATAGAGTATTTTTTAGATGTTGAGAAGTTCAGCTTGGCTTAGGAGATATGGTGGGAGATAATTCTGGAGCAGTAGTTTAGAGTCAGATTATGAAGATTCTTATATGCCATGTACTAGGATTGTAAAATTATAATAAATACACAAAAAACTAAAATAATGCAATAATGGAAAAAAGGATTTTCCTTTATCTGATTTTTTCTTCAATATCATTTTATGTATTTGAAACTACATTTATAACTCAGGGTTTCTTACTGTGATGCAGTAGTTGGTATTATACAAAACCTCTCATGGAAGTTAACTATGAAAGCTGAATAAAATGAAATAAAATAAAACAAAAAAGAACAACTGTTTAAAATTATTCTCCAATAACTAAGGCAACAAGAAAATGAGGAACCAAATTTCCTGAATAGGAAAGAATTGCATTAAAGTGAACTCTACATTTGTCTCCACTTTTTCACCTTGGCTGCCAATTCCTAGCCCTGAACATAGAAACTGATTACAAAACAGCAGCCAAGAAACTGCAGAAAGACAACAAATTGGACTTTAGGATTACCAGAAGAGCCATAATTTGAAGGGTGAAAATCAGAGGACTTCTGACAGTCTACGTATAATTTCTACTCTAAGCATTCACTAACTCTGATCCATGGAGAAACTCTGAGACTCTGCTCAGAAGCTAAAAAATATAGTGGAGATTTTGAAAATCTCATGGTGCTAGAGAGACAAAAAGCAGTGTCAGATCCCCCAAATAAGAATGATCCCATTTAAACTTTACTCATGATTTTTACACTGAGATTCCTGCAAACACTGCATACAAGGAGTAAAAACAAACTAAAAATAGGCCGGTTCTGCCTGGATGAGTAAATCTAATGAAAATTGTAATACTTTGACACAGATATCTACAAAATATTGTAAGAGCAATCAAAGTAAACCAAAATAAATGGAGAAAAACACTATGGTCAGATTGGAGGATTCAATATTGTTAAGGTGCTAATTCTCTCTAAATTTATCTGCAGTTTTAATATAATTTCAGTTAAAATCCCAACTTTTTAAAAAATTAACAGACTAAATTTAAATTTATATGAGAATGCAGAGGGCCAAGAATAACCATGATAATCTTGAAGAAGAACAAATTTGGAAGATTTATATCACCAGATAACAGGCATTTTATAAAACTACTATAATGAAAAATACGTGAAATCTCTGATACATGAATAGGTGATTTGACCAATGGAACAGAATATAGAGTCCAGAAGCAGACCCGTTCATATATACTCACCTGATTTACAACAAAATTGCTGTTAAAATGCAGTAAGGAAATGATGGCCTTTGCAGTAAGTAGTACTGAATCAATTTAATTTTTATGAAAAGGTGGTAATTTATTCCTACCTCACACATTATATACAGAATTCAGTCCCAGTAGATTGTAGACCTAAATGTAAAAGGTAAAAAAATGTTAGATCCTGCAAGATCAAAGAATATCAACATGTCCATTTGGTAGAAAATATTTCTTACAATCTTTCCGAAAATTATTTTTTAAATCATAAAACACTGTCCAGAAACAAAAGTATTGATAAATTGCACTTTATTAAAATTAAAAGAAATTCTGTTGATCAAAAACACACCTTTTAAAGAGTGAAAAAGACAAGCCACAGAGTTTGAGAAGACATTGGCAATACCCACATTTGGCAAAAGACATGTATCCAGCATTTATTTTTAAATACCTAAAAATACGTAAGAAAAAGGTAATCAATTTTATTTCAATGGCCAAAGACGTGAACAGGAATTTTGAAAAAGATGATTTCCAGATGTCCAATAAATATGTCTAAAGTTGCTCAACCTTGTTAGTGATCAGAGAAATACAAATTAAAATCACAATGAGACAACACGAAGTGTTGGTGAATATGTGGGACACTGAACTCGTATACACTATGAGTGGTAATGTAAATTTTTATAACTATTTTGGAAAACTGACAATATCTATAAAGCTTAGTGTATGCATACCTTATGACCCAGCAATTTCACTCCTAGCTATGTAATCAAGAGAAACACCTATCATTGCACACCAAAAGACAGGTTTGGGAATATTCACCACACTGTCAGTCACAATAGAAACTGGACACAAATCTCCATCAACAATAATTTTTTACATTTGTATGATGGGATGATATACAGGAATAATAAAGAAAAATTCTGCTATATGCAAAGACTAGATGAATCCTACTGATAGATGAGCCAAAGATCCATACATGAAAGAATGCCTGTGTAGTGTAACTCCATTTATTTAAAGGTCAAAAGTGGCAAAACAATTCTAGTTGGTAGAAGTGAGGTTACTGGTTAATATTTGGGGGCATTTTAATTGGTAGGCTGTTAGGGAGGCTTTTTAGATTTTCTATATCTTCTGTATGTTCTATTTTTTCATCTGATTCTTAGTTACATAAATATATTCCCTTTGAAAAAATTCATTGAGCTGTGCATGTCAAATGGGCCTATGTTACCGTACATGAGTTACATTTCCATTAAAATGTAAAAATATCTTTATGCATGGTGTAAATAAATTGTATACATTTTATTATACATTCATTTAAACCATTCCCTTTTGGATCAGTGTACTGCTATCACCCTAAACTAAGCTGTATAAACTCGTCCTGTCTGGTTTCAACCACCTACTCGCATCTCTCTCTCTCTCTCTCTCTCTTCCCTTCCTTGATCCTCGCGTGCCGTAAACACCTGAAAAAATAAGTTTACTTTTTGAGCTCCTGCTTCTATATAAGTAAAATGTAAAGATTGTGATACATTACTTCAAAAAAACTTTTCTTCAAACTACTGCCACTCTAGTCTTCCTTACGTATATAGCTTTCAATACTCCTCTGAACAAATTCTGACATCTTCAAAAATAAATTTTAAAAAGTCTGCATGGTTTCGAAGGCAGAAACTGTTCTCTGCCTGTCCAATCTTATGTCTTGCAGCTCTCAAGAACATCCCTCTCTCCTTTCTTGCTGGTCCAGAATCCTCACTGCCCCATGGTTTCTACATATTAAATTTTGTTATGTCTTCTTTTTCTGCCCCTCTCTCTGATCTCTGCTTATTGTTCATGCCCCACTCAAGCCTTCTTTCTCCAATAAACATCTCCTTGGTGCTCTAGTCCTCACCGATGTACCTGTTTTCAAATTCTTTGCAGATAGAATGGAGTAACCTTATGCTGTCATAATTTGCCTTACCTGTGACCATTATATCCTCCTAAGGAGGTATCAGCTCCTTAAGGAGGGGAAATATGGGTTTTCATTCCATACCATTAATTTGGCATGTGTAGTCTCCTGATGTAAGGCATTTCCCCCCAATTTTCTTAAAATACAATTGACACACAGCACTTACATAAGTTTGGGGTGTACAGCGTAATGATTTGATGTACATATATCAAGAAATGATTACCATGATAAATTTAATGACCATCCATCATCTCAAATAGATACCAAAAAAGTCTAAAACAAACAAAAAATATATCTTTTTTTCCTTGTGATGAAAACTCATAGGATTTATTCTCTTAACAACTTTAATATATATCAGTATCATACAGAAGTGTTAACTATCATAACATTGTACATTGCATCCCTAGTACTTATTTATATTATAAGTGGAGTTTGTGCCTTTTGACCACCTGCTTCCAATTCCCCTTCCCACCTCTGTTTATCTGTTTATAATCCATCTGCTTGAATACTCAGTAAGATTCTAGAGGCCAGGCTTCTAATTGTATACTTTATTTCCTCACAAAGATGAGCCTAATGTCCTGCATAAAGAAAACCTTCAATACATGCTCACTTTTTTTAATACATACTCATTAATTGATTTTTCCTGATTCTTTCAAAGAAACAGATAGGCCATTATAGTATTAGAAACTAACACCACAGAAGTTTCCTTTATTCAAACCCTCCAATCAGGTCACACTCTGCCTAAAATCCTAACTTCCCATTATTTCTACAGGCCATATAGGATCTAGGCCTTGCCTAACGCTCAGGCATTCTATCCTTGCCTCTCTCCCCTTGCTCCTTCTCAGCCTTTAGTCTTACTCTTCCCTTTGCCTGGAATGCTCCTCCCCCAGGTCTTCACAGTGACTAATCTTCACAAATGTTACCTTCTTAGGGAAGTCATAATTCATCTTATCACTCCCTATCCAGTATTTTCTCTTGTTTTTCTTCATAACTTCACCTATTCCTACCCCAGATATAAACTACTCAAAAGCAGGGACTTTGAGTCTTATTTTTGGTATATCTCCAAGCCTTGCAATACAATGTGTTTAATCAATGTGACTTGAACAAATACATCAATATTAAGAAATGAAAAAATGAAATAAACACCTACAAATAATGATTGAAAGAGAGATTCTAATTCAAAGCATAGATTCAGAGTGAATTAAAGCTGAAGATCCTGAGGGACAGAGTAATATATCAACCATGCAGGAAAAAAGACACAACCTCAGAATCTGTGGGTATAATTAATAAAAATAGGGTGAATGTGAGTTGTGGGCAAATTGTTCTTACAAAATGATAGGATAAGTGATAGTGTTTTAAATCTTCTGAATTCAGCCTAAATTGAATATTGAGCTCCATAGTAAAAAATGAATAAAGTTGATTATTTATTTCTAATTTTATTAGAAAAAGCAGTGCATCTGGGGACCAAATGACTTTAGAACACATTATAGACAATAACTCTTTAATTCTTTAACATAGGTGGAGACAGCAATCATTATCCCATTTAGCAGATCTTAAAAATTGAGGCTGTAAAAACTAATGGTTCGTCTAACGTTTCAACATTAGAGTGTCATGTTGAATTTCAGTTCATCGCTACATGTTTTTTCCTGCATCTACTACATTTATTATTACATAATCACAATTATTACATAACTTATATTATGAACATGAGTTTCAACATAGTGAGAGAAGCCTCACACTCCACATTCTACAATAGATTTCTCTTCTGTAATCATCCAATTATGGGTAACCAGAAAGGCCATGAATGCAGCACTAGGTCTTAAATGTGGACATTTCTCCCATTAATTTATTCAAAAAGTGCTGTATTCATGGTCAGGGAGTTGGTTCAGATTCAAGAATGGACTGACTACGGAAAGACATAAATTCAAGGCCAGATTAGAATCTTAAAGGAAGTATAGTACCCTACAAAGCAGAGAAAGTGGTTTTGTGGTGGCAAAATTGTAGCAAATACCAATTTGATGACTCCTGAAAAGTCACATAGAAGCAGTTTCTCAAAAAATTAAATCAAGGTTTAGAAGAAATATTAGTGATATATAATCATTTTTCCTCTTGTATGCCACTTCCCATAGATTTATTTCTTTAATTTTAGTTATTTTTTGTTCATGGATATCCCAAATTCCACTCTCCCTCCACTAAGAAAGTTCCAGTCTCAAAGTTGTTAAAGTAAAAACAATTGTTGTTAAAATGGAAAATAGAAGCAATTTTTATCATTGGCCCACCACAGTTTGGCTCAGTTTTTCGAGTCTCTGCTCTAGTGAGAATGAAGCCAGACCACACACTGAGGCTGAATTACAACACTTCAAAAAGAAGAAGAACACTAATGGAAAAAGTCAAATGGGTTTCCAAATGGGAGGTGGCAGACAGTGCAGAAACCTCTTAGCACAGCTCTTATGAGGACTAAACTCTGAATCCAAGAGCCCAACACGCAATCATGAGTTTGCATTCCCATTCTTCTGTGGCTATAGAACAGGAAATGTCCATTCAGCTGTAGACTGTACTAGAGTCCATCAGCTTGAGTGGAAAAGCATGTTTAGAGCCTTTCACCACAATCCCCACTTTTTGCGAATTGATCCTGCCATTTATGAAAATAAAAATGAGTGCTGCATGGGATATTTTCTTCTTTAAGATTATTTCAGTAAGTGAATGAATAAATTGGGGAGTGAATGATTGGAAAGAAAACCTTAAGTTGGTAGTGGTCAAAAACCTAACTTCTGGTATCTTGGACACAAATGCAGCTTTCTAAGTCCTAGAATCCAAGTAAGTGTTGATAAATCAAATTGTGGGAAGGGTACGAGTGACGGTGTATTTTAGGGAAAAGTCAGAAAAGGTACTTAATTCCGTCTGAAGTATTCTCCATCTTTGTCTCTGGCCTAGGCGCTTAGGATATAGTAGTAAGCAAAAGAAGATACTGTCCCTTCCTTCAGAGAGACAGATCTAAATTTAAAAACAGCCCCACAGATACAAAATTAGAATTGCTGTGAGTACTGGTAAAGAGGGATACATGTTAATATGAGGGTGTATAAAATGTGTGAATTGACTAGGGAATCAGGGAAGGCTTTTCTGTAGATTTAATGGAGTTGACCTGTACTCTGTGCTAATCAGTCTCAGAGTCGTGAAGATTTTCATATCCTAAACGCAGCTGGGCTGAGGAGGGCTTTCCAACACTATATCTTGGTTAGACCTAGGAAAGTTAGGGTCATTTGGTGAGACATGTATGCTTCCATGGCTCTTTCACAAATATTATGCAAACTTCTGAAAATCTGCACCAAACTGGGCATTTAAGGAGTCATTTGGGGAATAGCACAGATAAGAGCTTGGGAAGAGGCTTTAAAACTCATCAGAATAAATAAAAGGGAAAAATAGAAGAAAGAGGCAATAAGGAAGAAAATGGACATTTTTAAATGGGAAGTAGAAACTAGGTGCTATATATAAGTTATCCCATTTAATCTCCCCGCAATACTATGGGCATTGAGTGTAACTATCCCCATTTTATAGATGTAGAAACTGAGACTTCCAAGAGTTAAGTAATTGACTATGACAAATCCAGTTAATAGATATGCTAGAATTTGAACACAGGTCTCTGGCTTCAGACTCATGCTCTTAATTTTTCCATACACAGTGCTTCTTCTCTAGAGAAACCTCATTAGGCCTTATAGTGGATAATATGTGTCATTCTAAAATAAACTCTGCCTCTAATCTAATTTAAATAAAGGGGAATGCTCTTGAGCACTCAACCCAATTGCCATTATTCCAGGAGAAAAATTAGAGATTTGCCTTAATTCTGTGAGTCTTTGATACCATTGTTTCTGTCAACCTAGTCATGCCCTAAACTTTTTCTTGTGAAAATAGATTGTACTCTCCCTAACTGTAGACATAGGCTCATAACCCAGGCTGGAATAACAACACATTTCTATCCTCCAGGCAAAGCACTTGTCAGTATGGCAGACATTGTGGTTTGGCTCCAATACTCAAATATAATCCATTTCTTCTCTTCCTGACTCCATCACAGAGTTTGGAAAATATGAAATAATCTTTTTCCCAATCTCCTGTGAGCTAAAAGTAGCCATGCAATCCATTTCTGGTCAATGAGATGTATATTTGCTGAATAGTACTTCTGTGAAAGGTTTGCTTCCCCAGTAACAAAGAACAGACTCAGTTGGCTTGTCCTTTAGACTATTTGTTCTCTTTCCAGAATGAAATTCAGATGTAATACCTGGAGATGCAGCATCCATTCTGTAACCAAAAAGCAATGAAGGCATAAGCCAACGTTGAGGATGTTGGAACAGAAAAATGGAGAGTGCTTAGGATTTTGAGTCATTTGGCTGGCGATTGACTATGTTCTCTTGGTTTTGTTATTGGGCGAATTCATGATCCTCCAATTGTTTAAGCCACTACTTTTTAAAAATTCTTTTCCACTATGGTTTATTACAGGATACTGAATATAGTTCCCTGTGCTATATAGTAGGACCTTGTTGTTTATCCACTCTATATATAATAATTTGCATCTTAAGCCACTATTATGAAGTTATTTTCTGTTTTACTGCCAAAAGCACTACTGAAAGATAGAGTCAGAGTTGCATATATAAAATAAGTCAGGCCGGTTGGAACCCTTCTTCAACATTTTTCTACTTGAATTAGAAGAGTGATGCTCTTTTCAATGTTTTGTCTGAAGGAAGTGGTCATGTTCCCTCTGATTGTGGCCACCCCACAGAAACAGAATGTACCCCCAACAAAACTGAGTTTGAATATCTAGATTGATGATGCCCCATATACCCAGGGAGGGTATGAAAAGATTAGTTATAAATCAGACAAAAGGTGTGCTAGGCCTGTACAAAACCTACAAAGCTTTGCTGGAAGTAATTAAAGAAAGTCTAAATAAATTGAGAAACATACATTGAACAGGAGTTGAAGAACTCAATATTTTAATATGTAAATTCTTCCCATATTAATTTATAGACTCAAAGAAATCAACAACCAAAATTTCTGCAAACTATTTTTGTAGAAAATGACAAACTGATTAAAAAATTTATATAGAAATGACCTAGACTAGCCATAACAACCTTTGAAAAGAATGAACTAGTTGAAGGACTAACACTTGATTTTAAGTCTTACTATAAAGTTATGGTAATCAAGATAGTGTGGTACTGGCATCAAAGTAGACAAATAAGTGAATTAAATATAATAAAGCACCCAGAAATAGAATCACACATATATGGACAATTGATTATTGGCAAACATGCAAAAGCAATTCAGTGGAAAAAGGAAACACACAAGGTGCTGTAACAATTGGCTATCATTATGCAAAAGATAAATGTCAACCCATACCTCACATCATATATATATGTGTATATATATGTATATACATATACATATATATACATATACATATATATATATACACTCAATATGGATCATAGAACTAAATTTGAACCTAAAAATATACAACTTAGAGAACAAAACATAGGAGAAAAGCTTTATGACAGTGGATTAAGCCAATGTTTCTTAGATATGACCCTACTGCAGTGGATGGGTAATAGTATTTCACTGAGATTTTAGTTTTCATTTCCCTATTGATGTGGGGAATTTAAGTATCTTTTCATATGCTTATTTGTCATTTTTATATCTTCTTCAGTGAAATGTCTGTTCATCTTTAGCCCATTTATGAAGTTTTATTTTGTCTTATTGAGTTGTATGTTCTTTATACTAGATATAAGACATTTATCAGATCATTGATTTGTAAATATTTTCCTCAGTTTGTGGCTTGCCTTTTCATTTTTTAAAAATAGTTTCCCTTTAAAAGTAAAAACGCTTGATTTGATGAGGTTCATTTTATGATTTTTTTTTTATGGATCAGCTTTAGAAATCCTAAGAAATCTTTGCTTACCGCAAGGTTATGATGATTTTCTACTGTGTTTTCTTCTAGAAGTTGTATAGGTTTAGCTCTCACATGTAGGTCTTCAATCTTTCTGAAGTGTGAGGTAAGGTTTCATTCATTTTCTGTATGGATATTCAGTTGTTTCATCATCTGTTTGTTAAAAGCTCTGTCCTTCAATCCTTCACTTATCTTGACACATTTGACAAAAATTGGCGGTTCATATATGCATTTCTGGACTCCTTGTTCTGTTTCATTGATCTGTTTGTACACCCTTAATGCCAGTATCACAAGTCTTGATTACTGTAGCTTTATTAAATTCTTAAATTGTTGTATGATGACTTTGGCTTTTACACCAGCAAAATTTTTTAGCATATTCTATGTCCTTTGATTTCCATGTAACTTTTAGAGTCAGCTGTACATTTCTAAAGAAAAGGCTCTCCTTTTTTACAGCCTTCCTTCTCTTTCTTATTCTGATTCACAAATTCCTGCCACCTTGGTTTCTCTAGACTCTGATGTCTGTCTTGTTAAATCTGCAATCCAGAAGGCCACCAGGCTCCATTTGGGCTCATCCTTCCTACCCTGAGGCCTGGAAATTGCTTGCAGGAAGTACACTGGAGCGTTTATAGGACTGACCTTGTTTGTTTCCTTTCTATCAGGGATCCTAGGTCTCTGCTATCTGTTGTTCAATGTCTGGAAACACTTGTTGCAAATATTTTGTCCAGTTTTCTGTTTACATTGAGAAGGCAATGCCTGTAGCAGTTAATCCTTCATGGGCAGAAGCAAAATTCCTGCCGGTCATTTTAATTTTAACCCTTCTAGTGGATGTATAGTGTATCTTATTGTGATTTTAATAACTCATGAGCAAACTGTCATGTGCTTATTGTTCTTTCATATATCTTCTTTTATTAAAAGTTTATTAAATATTTTGTTCATTTAAATGGGATTGTCTTCTTATTAAGTTGTAGGAATTTTTATACATTCTAGAAGCCTTTGTCAGAAATGTGTATTGTGGGACTTCCCTGCTGGGCCAGTGGTTAAGAATCCGCCTGCCAATGCAGGGGACATAGGTTCAATCCCTGGTCTGGGAAGATCCCACATGCCACAGAGCAGCTAAGCCTGTGCACCACAACTACTGAGCCTGCGCTCTAGAGCCCGCGAGCCACAATTACTGAGCCCACATGCCACAACTACTGAAGCCCACCTACTTAGAACCTGTGCTCCGCAACAAGAGAAGCCACCGCAATGAGAAGCCTGCACACCACAGTGAAGAGCCCCCCTTGCTGCAACTAGAGAAAGCCCGTGCGCAGCAACAAAAGACCCAACACAGATGAAAAAAAAAAAGAAATATGTATCGTAGATATTTTCTCCAGGTCTCTGTCATTCTTTTCTTTTTAAAATTTATTTATTTTATTTATTTATTTTTGGCTGCATTGGGTCTTCATTGATGCACATGGGCTTTCTCTAGTTGCGGTGAGTGGGGGCTATTCTTCGTTGCAGTGTGCAGACTTCTCACTGCTGTGGCTTCTCTTGTTGTGGAGCACGGGCTCTAGGCACGCAGGCTTCAGTAGTTGTGGCATGCAGGCTCAGTAGTTGTGGTTCATGGGCTCTAGAGCGCAGTCTCAGTAGTTGTGGCACATGGGCTTAGTTGCTCCGTGACATGTGGCATCTTCCCGGACCAGAGCTCAAACCCATGACCCCTGCAATGGCAGGCAGATTCTTAACCACTGAGCCTCCAGGAAAACCCTCCATGTCTCTGTCATTCTTAATCATGTCTTTTGAAGGGCAGAAGTTTTTAACTTCAGTAAAGTCCAATTATTGATTTTCTTTTTTTATGATTCTTACTTTTTCAGTCTCAAGAGACCCTTTTCTTACCCCAAGGTCACAAACATTTTCTCCTATGTTATTTTTCTAGAAGTATTATAGTTTTAACTTCTATGGTTACATCTATAATCCACTTAAAAATTAATTGTGCATATATAGTATAGGGTAAGAGTTGAGGTATATATTTTTTCAAATGGATATCTAGTTGTACCAGCACCATTTGTTGGAAAGAAAATCTTTTCTTATTACTACTTTAACATATTTGTTAACATTGATTAACCACATGTGTGTATGTGTTCATTTTGGGGCAATCTATTTTTTCTTCCTTGATTTATATATTTATTATATTTGAAGTTATGCAGTGTAAGTCCTCCAACTTTGTTCTTTTTCAAAATTATCTTGGCTTGAAAAAAGGATCAAAAGTTCACAGGAGCAAACCTGAAGTCATTCATGCCCAACGGCCAAGAAGAAAAAAATTGAGAAAAAATTACATAATTATAATATTGAATTTTAACACATAAAATTTTTTTCTCTGTACTATATAAATAAAAAATTTAAAAATATGTATGAGGAAAAGGACAGCTCTTCCATTCAGAAGATTTCCGAATAAATGTAGAAAGAAAGAGGGAAATTCTGTAACATTTTGCCATAAATGAATGTTGAATTGTATTATCTTTTGAGGTGATCATGTGGCACTCTTTTTAATTTGTGAATGTGATGAATTAAATGGCAATAATACTTACATAATAAATATGTAAAAAAGCAATAATACTTATATAATATTATGTATATATTTATAAAATATAAGTATATTAGTATCTTTTAAATAGACTTATATTTTTAATACCAATAGCAATAACAATAATTATATTAATAATGATACAATGTTATATATATTCTTGATATAAAGACTTTATAATAATTTTTCCTCTTTATCATGATTAGAGTCCTTGATCAAAATCTAATTTTTCTGATATTAATATAACTATTCCCACTTCCTGTTAGAGTTTAAATGTTATATCTCATTCCATTCTTACCCTTTTAAAAAATTTGAAATGTATTTCTTGTAGACAGCATATAGTCATATTTTGCTTTTTTATATACACTCTGACATCCTAATCTTTTAATTGGATTGTTTAATATGTTGATATTTAATATAATTATCAATATTTTTTAGTATAAACTTACCATGTTTTTAGTAGTGTTCAACATGATACATTAACTTTTTTTGTCTTTTTTCTTCTTTCCTGAATTATCTGAATACTTTTACATATTCTATTTCCACTATATTACCTCATTATATATAACATATTTAAAAAATTTTTTAGCTTGTACTAGGGTTTCATCTATATAAATTTAATATATCATAACATATTTAACATACTACCTCAAATTTATGTATATATAACAATCTCACTATGATATACTTTGATTTCCCCCTCCATCCTTTATTCAGTTGTTTTCATACATTTTTCCTACATGTGCTACAAACCCCACAATTCATTGTTATTAATTTTGCCATAAAGAGTCAATTATCTTTTAAAGAAATTAGCAATATGAAAAAATATTTTATATTTACCCATGTAGTTACAATTACCAGTGCTCTTACTCCTATTTGCAGATACAAGTATTCATGTGGGATTTTTTCTCTTGCCAGAAGAACCTTCTTTAATATATCTTGTAGTGCAGGTCTTCTGGCAACAACTTATCTTTCTTTCATCCCTTTTTATTTTGTCTTTACTTTCAAAAGATGTTTTTATTGAGTTTACATTATTCTTTTTCAGTACTTTAACAATACCATCTCATGGTTTACTTTCTTATAAAGTTTCTTAAGAGCAGTATGCTGTCATACTTATTTTATTCCTTTGTATATAGTATGCATTTTTTTCTCTCTTCTTTTGAAATTTTCCCTTTTATTGTTAGTTTTCAGCAATTTGATTATGATGCACTTTGATATTTGTGGTAGGCAGAATAATGGCACCCCAAAGATAAACATACTGTAATACCCAGAACCTGTGAATATGTTACCTCTCATGGCAAAGGAAAATTAAGGTAGCCCATGGGATTAAGGTTGCTAATCAGTTGACCTTAAACTAAGGTAATTATCCTGGATTATTTGGGAAGATTCAATGTACTCACAAGGGTTCTTAAAAGTTTAAGAGAGACTCAGAGAACTAGGGGAAGATGTGACCATAAAAGAAATTTTCAGTGAGATACTATGTTGCTAGTCTTGAAGATATGGAAAACGGTCCATGAGCCAAGAAGTATGAGTTGCCTCTTGAAGATGGAAAGGGCAACAAAACAAATTCTTCCCTAGAACTTTCAGAAAGGAATTCAGCCTGCTGACACCTTAATTTTAGCCAAGTGAAATTTGTGCTGGATTTTTGATATACAGAATTTTAAGATAATAAGTCTGTGTTGTTTTGAGCCACTAAGTTTGTAGTAATTTGTAAAAGCAACAATAGAAAAATATCAGAGTGTAATTTTTTGTGTGTTTATCCTCTTTGTGGGTTGTTAATCTTCATGTATCAATGGAGCCATTGTTTTCATTAACCTTGAAAAATGGTCATTATTTCTTTTAATCTTTCTTATGATTCTCACTTCTGGGACTCAAATAACACTGATATAACCTCACAAATCCCTGAGTGTTTGTTTATATCTCTTTCAATCCTTTTTTTTTTTTTTTTTTTTTCCTGTCTGGACATTATTTTGTAGTTTCAGTAGTTATATCTTCACATTTACTGATCCTTTCTTTTGTGGTGTCTAATTTTCTGGTAATCTCATCCAGGAACATTTTTAAATCAAGCATTCTATTATTTTTTCTACAAGTTTTCTTAGATTCTTTACTATAGCTTATACTTATTTTCTCATATGTTCATGTTTTCCATTAAATACTTGTAATAATCCTTTTAAAATCATTATCTGTTATTTCATCTTTTCTGTTATTTTGGGGTTTGTTTCTAGGACTGGTTATGGGTAACATTTTCGATTTCTTCATATGTCTGCTCATTTTTTTTGGATGTTAGGCACCTGTAAATTTCATATTGTTGAGTATTGTAGTTCTTTAGAAATGCTTTTAAAGGTGGTAGACTCTGGTCTGGCATATAGTTAAGTTACTTATTTTTCGGCTTGCTTTTAAGTTTTATTAGTGAAAGTTTAGGGTAGTTTTACTTTAGGGATTTTTTTTTTTTTAAGTCCTGCAAATATGTTCTTCTGCTGTCTACTGAATGTCTTGAGTGTTCATTATAATCTCTCAATTCTGGCTGGCCAAAACTCAAGTCTTCCAGCCTTGTGCAAACTCTAAATATTTTTTAGTTTATTTGTCTCAGGTCTTTCTTTTCCTAGACTAGTGGATGTTTTTCCTATGTGCAGGGAACTTACAATTCAGCAACAGATTCAAGGGTATCCTATGCATATATCTGGCACTCTTTCCTAGTATAGCTCCCTCTTTTCTTAAAATCCACTTTTCAGTTTTCACCTGCCTCCACCTCTCTGAAGCTTTATCTCTGCCTCTTCAGATAGACTACCATTCTATACTTGGGATTCCCCTCCCTGCACCATGCATCAGAAAGTGCTTCTAAAGAGAAAGCCACAAAGATAATATGACTCACTACATTTGTTTACCTTCTCTTAATATCAAAATAATAGTCCTGCAATGCTGGTTGCCCAGTGTCTGCAAACAGTTTTTATATTTTGTCCAGTTTTCTAGTTTTTTATGGGAGTAAGGTAAGGCTCATCCTGATTTCCCCATCTGGACAGGTAGCATAATTGCATTCTTTAGTTTTTAATGATAATTTATATTTTGAAAGATTACCAGTATAGTTTACCCAAAAAGGCTGTTTGCTTTCTTGTGTTTCATATATATATATATATACATTTTTTCACATATATATTAGATTCTCATCCAATCATAAGGATTAATTTGTGAAAAAGTGTAGGCTGCATTAAATGGTACCCCTTAAACATTTTTGCTTTAATACTCTTTTTGAATTTAGTAAAAAAAAAAAAAAAAAAAAATGGTCACTGGTAATTTGAAAAGAAATGCATTGAATCTATAGATTGCTTTGGGTAGTATGGTCATTTTAACAATATTCATTCTTCCAATCCAGGAACACAGTATATCTTTCCATCTGTTTGTGTTGTCTTCAGTTTCTTTCACCAGGTGATGGTGGCCTCATAGAATGAGTTCAGAAGTGTTCTTTCCTCTGTAATTTTGGAATAGTTTCAGAAGGATTGGTGTTAACTCTTCTCTAAATGTTTGGCAGAATTCACCCGTGCAGCCATCTGGTTCTGGACTTTTGCTTGTTGGGAGTTTTTAAATTACTGATTCAATTTCAGAACTGGTAATTGGTGTTCATATTTTCTGTTTCTTCCTTGTTCAGTCTTGGGAGATTGTACCTTTCTAAGAATTTGTCCATTTCTTCTAGGTTGTCCGACTTATTGGCATATAGCTGCTCTTGGTGGTCTCTTATGACCCTTTGCAGTTCTGTGATGTCAGTTGTAACTTCTCTTTTTTTATTTCTGATTTTATTGGTTTGGGCCCTCCCCTTTTTTTTCTTGATGAGTCCGGCTAAAGGTTTATCAATTTTGTTTATCTTTTCAAAGAACGAGCTACATGTAAAAGAATGAAACTAGAACATTCTCTAATCCCATATACAAAAATAAACTAAAAATAGATTAAAGACCTAAATGTAAGACTGGATACTATATAACTCATAGAGGAAAACAGAGGCAGAATATTCTGACATAAATTGCAGCAATAATTTTTTGGATCTGTCTCCTAGAATAATGGAAATAAAAACAAAAATAAACAAATGGGACATAATTAAACTTAAAAGCTTTTGCACAGCAAAGGAAACCATAAACAAAATGAAAACACAACCTATGGACTGGGAGAAAATATTTGCAAATGATACAAGGGGTTAATTTCCAAAATATACCAACAGTTCATATAGCTTAATATCAAAAAAACAAACAACCCAATAAAAAAATGGGCAGAAGACCTAAATAGACATTTCTCCAAAGAAGACATACAGATGGCCAAAAGGCACATGAAAAATGCTCAATATCGCTAAGTATTAGAGAAATACAAATCAAAACTACAATGAGGTATCACCTCACACCAGTCAGAATGGCCATCATTTAAAAGTCTACAAATAATAAATGTTGGAGAGGGTGTGGAGAAAAAGGAACCCTCCTACACTGTTGATGGGAATGTAAATTGGTGAAGCCACTATGGAGAACATTATGGAGGTTCCTTAAAAAACTAAAAATAGAACTACCACATGATCCTGCAATCCCACTCCTGGGCATTTATCCAGACAAAACCTAATTCAAAAAGATACATACACCTCAATGTTCATAGCAGCACTATTTACGATAGTCAAGACATGGAAGCAATCTAAGTGTCCATCAACAGATAAGTGGTTAAAGAAGATGTGGTACATGTATACAATGGAATGTTACTCAGCCATAAAAAAGAATAAAATAATGCCATTTGCAGCAACATGGATAGACCTAGAGATTATCATATTTAGTGAAGTTAGGCAGAGAGAGACAAATACTATATGATATCACTTATATGTGGAAGCTAAAAAAATGATACAAATGAACTTATTTACAGAACAGAAACCGACTCACAGGCATAGAAAACAAACTGATGGTTACCAAAGGGAGTAGTGGAGGGTGGGGGAGATAAATTAGAAGCTTGGGATTAAAATATACACAAAACAATATATAAAATAGATAAACAAGAAGGACTTACTGTATAGCACAGGGAACTTTACTCAATATCTTGTAATAACCTATAGTGGAAAAGAATCACTTTGCTGTGCACTTGAAACTAACACAACACTGTCAATTAATTATACTTCAATTTTTTTTAATTTAAAAAATAAATATTTAGTAAATATATATATATCTTTGCACATTTTCAAGTTAACATAAATATTTTATCAAATGTTCGATTATTTTTGCAAGAGGTAGGATTTCTAGTATATTGCAAAAATTGGCATTAAAACAATCTCCTATTTTAAATGTTTAGTGTTTTAATAAATGTTGTAGTGATTTGATATCCTCTATAATCTATTTTTTTAAATGTGTATACCAGTTCTTTTTGAAGCTAATTTCTACCAAAGACTGTTGTGTCATAATGTAATATATTTTTAGCCTTGAATGATTTTATTGACTTCTGTATTATACTTCTCTGTCACAATAATAAGCACTGAAATTGAAAGTTAAGTTTTTTTCCTCATTTTCTGGAATATAATATCCTAAATTTTAAAAAGCATTTTCTACATATTATTATAATTATTGATATTATCCTAAAAATTGTTCTAAGTAACATAAAATACACATTTTGTTAAGTAATTATTAAACATTTAAAGAGAAGATTTTTATGAAACGCATTTCTTAATGAGGTGGATAGATTTTGTTAGTTTTTGTTGTTGTTGTTTTGTTTTAGCTAGTTCTTGTATCCTTGGATGCATATTTCTATTATTAGGATAAGAAGGGCCTCAACATTTATTACCTGCCCATTTTTCATTTTTATAGAACTAAGCCCTGAGGAGTCATGTACTCATAAATATGAGAAGTGAAATGAAGGGAATTTTATTTTAACCATGTCACTCAATTCTTTGTACATCTTCTGTGTTACATGCCAAAAGTGACATGGTGATTTATCATTAAAATTATTTTTGATGATCCATAAGTGGATAACTAGATTATAGTTTACTTCAATGTTCCTGATTATAAAGAATTTGAAGCCATCTGATCTGCAAAGAACGTTTGTTAACTAGTAGTGTCATTTATTTTCACTGGTGTCATAACACCAATATTTAGAATATTTTTAATTGTTCTTTTTTCACCTCCCTAGAGGTTTGAACACCAAGAGTTATGAATAAAAGAAAGATTCAATCAATATTTCTGTTGTAAAACAGAAAAAACAGCTATTAATTCCTTGACTATAGGCATTTTCTTAGATGATTTTAGGAAAGAATATAGATTGAAGTTGAGGATCTGGAAATACATACTATTTTTTTTTTTTTTTTTAAACTGAACTTATTGGTTCACTTTTTTTTTTTTTTTTAATTTTATTTATTTATTTATTTTTGGGCTGTGTTGGGTCTTCGTTTCTGTGCGAGGGCTTTCTCTAGTTGTGGCAAGCGGGGGCCACTCTTCATTGCGGTGCGCAGGCCTCTCACTATCGCGGCCTCTCTTGTTGCGGAGCACAGGCTCCAGTCGCGCAGGCTCAGTAGTTGTGGCTCACGGGCCTAGTTGCTCCACGGCATGTGGGATCTTCCCAGACCAGGGCTCGAACCCGTGTCCCCTGCATTGGCAGGCAGATTCTCAACCACTGCGCCACCAGGGAAGCCCCATACTATTTTTGAAGCTATCCATATCCATGCATTACTTGGAAAATCTTTATGTACCCTATGTAGTCACAGATCACAGAACCAGAAGACTCTGGGTGTGTGCATCTACTAAGAACAGTTCTAGACATTGTACAATATAGAGTGTAAGATGTGAAATTCTGCTTTCTATAAGACCACTTTATTTGGAAGCAAAAGACTGCACGCTTAAACTCTATAAATATTCTATTTATTATTACAGCTGAGACAAATGAAGCTCAGAAAAGTAAGGTAGTATGCCCTGTTTCACGGGTGGTAAGTGTTGGACCTGGAACTCAGACCTGGGCTTCTGTTATTCCAGAATCCATACTACTTTTATATATACTATCTTTCAAGTGGGCAGAAAAATAATTACATTTGACAAACTTCATAAATGTAAGCTACTAGCTGAGTAGTTATTCACTGGAAGTCTATGTAAAGAAAGAAAAAACAAACTTAAGCTTGAAAAATGTGGAGGATTTTTATAGGTAAAAACAAAGACCTAAATAAACTAGAGAATAGTACAAAGAAGTTGGGAATGTGTAAGGCACATTGTAGGGGAAAGGGGAAACCAAAACAGCTATATATGGAGTTTAATTGGAAAATAGAGAAAGTTGGCAAGTTGCTGTTGAGTCGGGTATGGGAAAATCTTAAACAATGATTCAGTCCTTAAGAATTAGGAGTCTCTGATGGGTTTTGAACAGGGGACATGATAAAGTCATGTTTTAGGAAGAATTATCTGGTAGTTGCCTGCAGTATAGTTTGAAAACAGCTTTGACAAGACTACCTAAGTAGGCTGTTGTAATAATCCAGATGTGAGATTATAATGGAATAGGCTAGAGTGTTAGCTATGGGAATATAAAGGGGAAGACAAATACCAGAGACAGTAAGAAGAAGGAAATCACAGGTTGGGGTAGATAATTCATGTGGGGAATAGTGAAATATTAGGCAAGAGCAACTGCCTTGGGTTGCTCAGAGCCTTTAATGCAAGCTCAGGTCTCTGGACATTGTAAGTAGTGAGGAGCCAAAAAATTTTTTGAGCATGAGAGTAAGAGTGTTTAAAGAATATTAATAGTGAAATAAGTATTTTCTCTTATTCTACAGCAATAACATTAGAATATAATTGCAAAAATCTAGAAATCTAAAGTCTTAATTCCATAAATTATGAATTCCATTCCTCAAAGGATAAAGTTATTTATTTGTCATATTAGGTCACAGCCAGATTATTGTTTCCAGTATTTTATGTTTAAAAGGAAGTGTAAGATGTTCAGTGAGACTTTTGGATTGCTCTGGAATTGGCTTCTGTCAGGAGACAAAGAGGATATAAACAATTTGGGCTTAGATACCTCTTCAGGTAGTAAAGCTTGTTTAAGCAAAGGCTCCTACTCCCAACCATCACCACGAAACATGCCTCTTCCTTTCTGCTTATAAAGTCTTGTGGGGAAGGTGGTGATAAAAGGATGTTTAGGGGTAGCAGAGCTAATCTGGTATTTTCCTAAGAAGATTGTAAGAGGATCTGATCCCTAAATTTTTAAAGCATTTTAAAATTTTTTGATGATTTTTAGTTTAGATATAATTCTAAACTTCCTGAAAATTTAAGGAATATTAGAAGGAAGCTCCCAACTGCCCATATTCACATATTGTTTATATTTTATTTTATCATCATATCATCTATCTATCACCTGAAAGTTGGAGATAATGAATCTCTTAACCCTTAAATACTGCACTATATATTTTCTAAGACATCTGGTTCTTTTTAGAATGTGCCAGGACCAGCAATTTGTCCCTAATTTTCAATTCTAGTGATAAAATCCAGAGCAACTAAAAAAGTCCCACTCAACATCCTATTATAAGAGCATCTATGAAACATTTTTCCTAGAAAGCAAATTGATAAGTAGTAATATGATGTAGATTTGTTATCATTATACAACAACTACTTATTAAGATTTTAAAATATACTTGGCAATGTATTAGTCATTTTATATATAATTTATTACTCTCATAATATATTTCTACTAATGTTACTCTTCACAATAAACTTATAATGGAGGCTCTATTTGAACAAAATAGCCATAGAATATTAGTTCACTGAGTAAGGAAACCTGGAAAGTGCTGTTAGTTAATATTTGATAAATTATTAATTTATGCCCCTTTATGTTAGAAAGGATGAATTTATATCCTATTAACAGAAAACATCACTAAGTGATTCAGAACATGCACAATTTGTAGAAGACTATATCAAATAGATTCTCAAGCTCTTATTGAAAGTGTTCACTTTGAGCAGGGAGTTTGGGTTGCTTTGATTTTATATTTCCTTTACCTTGCTCTAGGCTTCTTCAGTGGGTACCACAGTAGTTTTTTATTCTTGAATGTTATAGTTGACTACTTGTTCACTTCTCTTCTGATGCCCCAGTGTTCTTTTCCATCCCACTCTTTGTTCCTTTTTCTTTTCCTGGTCATGTATATCTAGGGAGACCTTTGGATCTAGCTGGCATAGAAGAAGAAAGAACAATAGAAGGTCAAATATCTACAAAATGATTAGATCTTTTAAATAACCCAGGGTAATTCATTCTTAAAGTAACTTCCATGCTAACATCTTCCAGTTCTTTTCTTATCTTTAAGTGTCATTAACAATAAAAAAATATGATTAATTTAGTGTCTTCTAAGGGTCATGTTTTGTTCCGTCATTTTATACATAATGCAGTTGAATCTTCAAAATTATTCTCTGAGGGAGCAGTGTAACCAATAACTGAGAAAAGATTGCTATTGAAAAATCTGTGACTAGAATATAAATAAGATATTATATATTATAATTTAATAAGATACTAGAACAGAAATAATATGATAGAATATAAATAATATAATAAATAAATAAAAATATCTCACTATTTGGGGCCCATCTTATAAAATACTCCTTTTTTTCTATTACTGTTGGGTGTCACTTTCAGAAAAAATCCTTAGAAGTTGTTTGAGATGCTTTTCCTTTTCCCACCTTACTCTGTATCTTCTCTTTCTGCTACCTGGCACAGATAGGATGGCTGGAGCTCTAGCAAGCATCTTCAATCATAAAGTGATCTTGAGAATGGAAATCCTGTGCTAAACATGGTAGAGGAAGAAAAAAAAGGATCCCTGGTCATTAATGATACTGTGAAACTTCCATATCAGCCTAAATCTACCTAACTCCAGACTTGCTTATATGAAATAGAAATACAATTCTCTCTCTTGAAGCAACCCTGGTATCAGTTTTGGTTTTTCTGTTATATAGAAATAAACCCAAACTCCTAACTTTAAGTACTTAAATATCCTATATATTTTGGTTCTTGTACCTTGTTTTACCATAAGCTCCACAAACACATTAATAGCTATTAGGCAGGGTAGAAGGGGATCATATTTTTTGTTTCAGATTTTGCTGACTACAATATAGGGGATAATTTTTAAAAAACACAAAAGACAGTATTGGAGGCAGAAAACCAAATAGGAGGCTGTTAGAGTCATCCAATAAAAAGGTGATGGAAGCCCAGTCTAGGAAAGTTGTGGTTGGGATGGGAGGAAAAGGAGAGATTAAGCAAATACTTGAGATATAAAACTGTCAGGAGTGCAAGATTGATTGGTACTGGGATGGTGGGAAGGGAATGGGCAAGTTCTAAAAACTCTTTGAGTTTCTAAAACTAGTGGTGCCGTCAATAGAGTTAGTGAATACTGAGAGAAGAAATGTCAGTGGGAAAGTTTAACTTTGCCCATGTTGAATTTGAGTTATTTATGTAAAAGCCAAAGGGATATATGCAGGATACAGCTGGATAAGAAGACTGTTGCTGTTGCTTTAACAGAGGAATTCTGGCTGGCAATGTGTGTCTGTGTGTGTGTGTGTGTGTGTGTGTGTGTGAGAGAGAGAGAGAGAGTGAGAGAGAGGGAGGGAGAGGCGGAGAGAGTGAGAACAAAAATTATCAACTAGAGAAAAGACAGAGAGTGGGAAAATCAGTGAGCAGATAATATAATCCTGGAGATCCTCAAAATTTAGAAGCTGGTGGAGTAAAACAGGTGTCCAAACAGGAGACAGAAGAAAAAATGAGTGCAAAACAAATATATCCAAGAATCATTTCAAGAAATGTCACGTCAAGAAGGAGTGAATAATAAAGTGTGCTCGGTACAGCAGATCATCGCTGGATTGGGCAATGAGGATGTCATTATTGTTAATGAGCACAGTTTTGACTGAGTTGTTGTTGGGTTGGGGCATTATTACAATAGATTAGGAGTGAATGGTAAGTGAAGCTAGTTGACTATCCTTTAGAGAAGCTTAGATGAGTAGTAAAAGGAAACATTCAGTAATAGTGAGAGCAAAATCTGCATTAGAAGATGATTAAATGACAGCTGATTAAAAAAATAAGATGATCGAAGTGTCATTATTAAATAATTGAGTAAGAACATTTGGAGTGGCATCAAAATGATGCTCACATCCTTGGTCTAAAGAAATTTGATCTTGGCTTTAATGGTTTTAAAAAGAGAGCAGCAACTCAATAGAAATTTTAAGTTCTGTGTGGTAATGGATGAAGTTATTTAGATAGGAAATAATGAATAATTTACTTTGGTTGGATTTTGTATCAGTGGGAGAAAAATGAAATAAATCAAGAAGACAATGAGGCAAATGATTGGTCCACTAATATATTTTCATACTTCTGCTGGCAATTAGGAAAATGACACACCAGTCACATCTGTACTTTTTCAGTCAGCATACAGATCCAGGAATGAATTCTAAGTTAGTTACCGTGAAGCCAGCAAGCCCATGCCAATGTTGTAACTCACGTTTTTGAATTTCACCATTTCCCAAATCAAGTTGACCCAATGATCTATATTTAGTGGTGATTTTTCTTCCCAGATGTTGAAAACAGCTTCTTTGCTGGCAGTTGGTCCTTGAGGATGCATTTTCCCTAAGCTTTAAATAGCATACTTTAGGGAATTAGTGTTACCCAAGATATAAAAAGACTAATAAGGATTTAAAATTAAATAACTTGGTAATTCCTTTAATGGATATGCATCCAAACTGTTTCCTTGGTTAATATTATAACAGCTTATTTATCAGCACATTCCTAGGAGATAACTCTTGAGTTTGTGACTGTAGGGTTTCTGTCATAATGCAGTGCTGAGGCCACAGGCCTTATGTCTTGGCACAAGAGCAACCTTGCCTAAGTCCATGTGTGAGACTTTGGAAGGCCTATCCCCTTCGATCCCCTGTGTAAAGTTTCTTTTTAAAGACATATGAATTTTATCTGTGTCTTTCTGGCTTTCATTGAGAATGTTTATTCAATTCAATGTGAGAGAACTGAACTCTCGACAAGGAGCATGATGAATTTTCTAATTCAAACTGGGTACCAAGAGGTGGCCTGTCATCATTTTCCTTTTGTTGCACTGAAAAAAAAATAGCAAATGAGTCTCCTTGAGAGCAGTTCCCACTTCTGTTTCAAGTTCCCCCATCAAGTCATTAAACATTCTCTGGGTTTTGTCAACAGCCTGGTAAACATCCAGGGAAACAATCAAAATAAGATCGTTTATTTAACATTCTTCTCCTCCAACTGCTGATTAGAATAAATAGTTTGGATAAAACTCCTATCTGATCCAACAATCACAAAAAGAAAGCATTTAGCTGTTGGAGAAGTTTAGACTGAGTTAGAAATACTTTAAACAGCAAAGAATTTTTTGCACACTTTGATATTTTCTTATCTTCAACTCATCTTGTTAAGGCGATGTCAGAGCTAAATATTAATGTTGAAAAACTACTGAGAAAGCTCCCTAGAATCTAAGTAAAAATGTAGGCACTGATTTCCAGAACAAGATATAGGCTGAAAAACTTCAAATTCAGTGTTCCATTTTAAGTAACTGCAAGAAGATGAGTCTAGATAGCTATTTCTGAGAACTGCCTTTTCAGACTTTAGGTGAAATGTGTGTTGATTCTACTTATCTCTAGAAAACCCAATAACTTAGCCAAGGAGAAAAAATGTTTCGAATTATCAAAAAGAATTTTAGGCTTGTAGGAGATCAGACATAATATTATAATGCCTCTCTGTGCAAGCTGTATCAAGAAAATATGTTGTAATCCTAAATAAAGATCTAATGAAATATACTGCTGAGTATGCAAAAGACATATTACCATCTCTTATGACTTATAATGCAGTTTTTTTTTAACATCTTTATTGGAGTATAATTGCTTTACAATGTTGTGTTAGTTGCTGCTGTATAGCGAAGTGAATCAGCTATACATATACATATATCCCCATATTCCCTCCCTCTTGCGCCTCCCTCCCACCCTCCCTATCCCACCCCTCTAGGTGGTCTCAAAGCACCGAGCTGATCTCCCTGTGCTATGCGGCTGCTTCCCACTAGCTATCTGTTTTACATTTGGTAGTGTATATAAGCCAATGCCACTCTCTCACTTCGTCCCGGCTTATCCTTCCCCCTCCCCGTGTCCTGAAGTCCATTCTCTACATCTGCGTCTTTATTCCTGTCCTTAATAGAATAGTTGTGGACCAATAAGTTAAATAATTAGCAGATTAAATTTTTAACAAGCATTCAAGATTCTCTAATTGTTCACAAAATCTCCTCTACCTCCAGCTCTTACCAACTTTGCTCTTATCATCTATCCCATGCTCCAGATAAAATAGTATAAATACAGGATCCACAGGATACCACACACTTCAGTGCTTTTCTGTCTTTTCTCAGCCCTCTACTTCAAATGCTCTTTTCATTCTTTAAGGCTGATTATACTCCTAGTATTCCTTCTAGAATGACCTCAGGTACCACCATGGAACATTATCTTTACTCAAAATAATGATTGACCAACAAACTACGATTCTTCCGACTTGGATATTGGGCAAATGTTTCCTGGAAAAGGAATAAAATAAACCTGTCACTTTGAGAAAAACAACTGACAGTAATTGTGATAAAATTAGAGCTGTCAAAAGAAAATGAGGATTTTGGAAAACTTTTATCTACCACCATGATTTTGTAGTTTCCCAAAACTTTAAACACTTTTCTGATTAAATTGGTGAGGACATTAATGAATGTGACTTTTTGATAATGTATAATTAAACACGTCAACCTTTGGAAGAGCTACGTAAGTCAATGATCTGTTTCCCAAATGATGAATATTTGAAGTTACAAAATCACGTTTGAATAAGGTGTAAGAAAAACTAGTGATTTTAATATGATGGGGTAAGAAAAGTCGATTGGTATGATTTCAGATTCTACATTCCAAATAACTTTTTAGAAACAAATACTTGTCAGGTTTTGGTGTAGTATCAAAGAAGAGTACTTGCAATTATCTGAAAATTCTCCTCCCTTTTCCAATTACTATCTGTGGGAAAAACAGATTTTCTTCATATACTTCAACAACAGAAAACTACTCTATAGATTGGCTGCAGAAAAATAAAATTTAAGAATCCAACTATCCTTGACAAAGATATCACAAAGATTCCTAAAAGTGTAAAACAATGCCACACTTTTAATAAAAAATTTTAATATATGGTTATTTTTCAAAATAGCTACCAGTAAGTATGTTCTATTGTTGCAATATGAAAAATATGGGTATGTAAGAAATCCAACTTCATTTATTTTCTGTATGCAAGTAAATTATTTGCCTGATGAAGAAAAATATACATATATTCCTAATAATCTCATTTAAATTCAAGGATCTCTTAATGATTTTAGGTTTAATACAAATTATTTTAATACATCTCTTTCTTCCCACCTAAATTTGGTAAAAGGAGGGAAAATGGAGACAGGGCTATGTAAATGCTAAAACTCTCAGTGGAGCAAGAGAGTGTTAACTTCTCAGTCTTGATCTGAGATCTATGACACTTCCTTCACCACGTTTGCAATAATTTGTCATCTGATATTCTGCATAGCAGGGATTTGAGGTTGCAAGGGTGTATGGTGGGTGAAGGGTAACAAGTTAAGTAACATGATGTGAGAAGAAGTATGAAAAGCATATCCACTAGAATTTTGATATATTATCATCGCCACATTGTTTTAGGTATGTGTGTGTGTGTGTGTGTGTGTGTGTATGTATATATATACACACACACACATACATATATATACATATATACATGTATATACATATATATATACACATACATACACACACACACGCACACACATTTTACATCTTGTTTCCCCATTACATCTGTTTTATAAGCTTAATATACAGGGGACATTTTGTCTTGTCATTACATATTCTCTAAATTATAATTTTTAAAGATTGAATAATATTTCATCATATTTCTTTCAAAGGACATTATACTTAAGAAGACTCTTGTTGAATATTTAGATGTTTCCAATTTATTGTTATTATAAACAATGAGCTTATGTGAACATCTGTTCATCTGTTCACCCAAATCTTTGTATTCATTCATGATTATTTCCTTAGGCTTTTTTTTTTTGCTATTGAGTTTTATGTGTTCATTTTTTATTTTGGATATTAACCCCTTATCAGATATTTGGTCCACAAATATTTTCTCCCATACCGTAGTTTGCCTTTTCATCTTGTTGATGATTTTCCTGGCAAAGGAACTCTTGAGTCAAAGACTGTATATATTATTAAAGCTTGGGAAATTTTTTCCCCAAAATTAACCTCTAGAATAGGTGTACAGATTTACATTCCAATGAGATATGTGGAAGTGAACATTATTTCAGATATGGACTGGTCATTTAGATATCTTTTGTGAATATCATATATATGTATTTATTGCCGATTTTATTATTTGCATGTTAGACCCTTTGTTATTGTTTTAATTATTTGCACTATAATTCTTTCAGTGATGTTAATCATGCCTGCCTGTTCTTTCTTTTGGTTACATTTACCTATTCATACTTTTATTTTTAAACTTTGTCTACCATTATTTTATAAATGTATTTGTAACATAGCAAGTGCCAGTTTTTTATTTTTCTCAAATTTCAATTGAGAAATTTAACCTATTCATAATATATTTTTACAAATAGTGTCTAAGTTTGGTCTTAATTCTATCATCCTCTTTGCTTTCCTGTTTTTTTGTTGTTTTTTTTTTAAGGTAAGCTTTTCCCCCTCCTGTCTTTTGCTATTTAGGCATGTTTTCTCTGCACTTTTCTTTAGTAATATATACTTTATTTTTTTAGCTTTATTAAGGTTTAATTGATAAATAAATTTGTAAGATATTTAAAGTGTATGATATTATGACTTGATATACGTGTACATTGTGAAAGGATTTTGCACTTCGAGTTTAATTAACAAATCCATCACATCACATATTTACCTTTTTTTTTTCTTTTTGGTGAGAACACTTACGTTTTACTTTCTTAACAAATTTTAATTTTACAATACAGTGGTATCAACTATAGTCACCATGCTATACATTAGATCCTTATACCTCATTCATCTTATAACTGAAAGTTTTTACCCTTTTACTAACTTTTACCTACTCGCCTCCAGCCCCCAGCCCCCAGCCCCTGGCAACCACTTTTCTACTTTCTGTAAGTTTGACTTTTTTTCCTTCATATTCTACACAAGTGATAAGTGATACCATGTAGTACTTGTCTTTTTCTGTCTTTCTTCACTTAACATAATGTCTTCTAGATTCATCCATGTTGTCAAGACAGAATTTCCTTCTTTATAAAGGCTGAATAACATTCTAGTGTGTAAACAATGCTGCAATTAATATGGTGCTGCAGATATCTTTTTGAGAAATGGTTTATTTCCTTTGGATGTATACCCAGGAGAGGGATTTCTGGATCCTCTAGTAGGTCTATTTTTATTTTCTTGAGGAAACTCTATACTGTTTTCCACAATGGCTGTACCAGTTTACATTCTCACCAACAGTGTACAAGGGTTCCTTTTTCTCCACATCCTCACCAGCATTTGTTATCTCTTGTCTTTTTAATAATAGCCATCCTAATAGGTGTGTGGTAATATCTCACTGTGCTTTTGATTTGCTTTTCACTAATGATTAGTGACGTTGAGCACCTTTTCATGTACCTGTGGGCCATTTGTATGTTTTCTTTGGAAAAATGCTTATTCAGGTTCTTTGCCCAATTTTTAATCTTTTTTTCTTTCTTTCCTTTTTTTTTTTTTGCTATTGAGTTTTATGCGTTCATTTTGCATTTGGGGTATTAACCCCTTATCAGATATTTGGTCCACAAATATGTTCTCCCATACCATAGACTGCCTTTTCATCTTGTTGATGATTTTCTTTGCTGTGCAGAAGTTTTTTGTTTTGATGTAGTCCTACTTGCTTATTTTTGCTTTTGTTGCCTTTGATTTTCATGCCAAATCCAAAGAAATTATTGCCAAGACCAGTGTCAAGGAGCTTACCCCATATGTTTTCTTCTAGGAGCTTTAAGCTTTCATGTCTTAATTTCAAGACTGATCTATTTTTAGTTGATTTTATGTATGGTATAAGATAGGGTCCAGTTTCTTTCTTTTGTATGTGGCTATCCAATTTTTCCTTCACCATTTAATGAAGAGAATATCCTTTCTCCATTCCATATTTTTGGTTCCTTTGTCAAAAACTGACGATATATGTAATGGTTTATTTCTGGGCTCCCTATTTTGAGGATCTACCTGTCTGTTTTTATGCCAGTACTATACTATATTGATCGCTATAGTTCTGTAATATAGTTTGAAGTCAGGAAGTGGTGATGCCTCCAGCTTTGTTCTTTTTTCTCAAGATTGCTTTGGCTATTTGGTGTCTTTTGTAGTTCTGCAATATGGATACTTTAGATTCTGCTTCTTAATGTAAGTTATGGTTGCTTTTTAGTTATTAAAATACATTTTAACCACAGCAAAAATGTTTACCTCGCACCTGTTTTTTAATTAGAGTAATAACACTTGAATTATTTCTCTGTTGCATTACACACCCAGTTGTTGCATTACATAAGGAGCTTTTTGGTGACCACTTTTGTGTTATTTTAGCATGACAATTTTAAAACATACTCAGAATTAAAAAGCTCAATGAAGCCCATTATACACATCATCCAAATTCAAGTAAGCTGTGTCATCTATCCTTTTTTTACTTAAGAATATTTAAACCCATGTTTTTCTAATTGTCAGTGTCAATAATGAAAAAGAACCAATGCAATATATTTTATAAAAATGATAATTTATGTCCGTTTTATTTTCTTTCTTATTTCTCTCTTATTTTTGAAATCTTTGTTGATATATGCATATTAGTATTAAATTATTATATTTATATTATATATACGGTAATGTAAGAATCTTTTGGACACACATTGAAAACCTCTGAAAATAATTATTTAGACTTAATTCTACGTTTCCTAGTTTCGTGGTGTACCACAATTTCTTTCATACCATTATTTTCCACACTTGAAATTTTGCATTATTTTCCAATCTACTATAGCATGTATTTGGGTGTATTTGGGTCATCTTTACCAGAAAACTATGTAGGTGGCATCCTTCCTAATCCGTTGTATGTCTGATAATGTATACCTTCTCATCTTGCACATAAATGAATTTGGCTGGTCATAGAATTTTGCCACACATGGAAAACATGACACCATTGCTTTCTGGCAGATAAACAATTCTTTGTGTCTGGATGCTTGTAGTATTGAAAAGTTTATCCTAAAATTCAAAGCTTTCATGAGGTTAGATGTAGATAACAACTTATTTTTCTTATTTTTCCTGAACAATGACAATCTCTTCTACTCTGAGTATATTTTTCTACAACTCAAGAAAACTTTCTTCAAATGTCCCTTTAACTTTCACTTATTTGTCAACTCTGTTATCTTTTCTTAATCTCTGTTACATATATTGAAATTCTTTGGTCTCTCATAATATATCTTAATTGCCCACATTTTAGTCTTTTTCTTCTGTACTGTGAGAGACTTTCTGGAGCTTGACTTCTGTTTCATTTATTCCACTTTCTACAATGCCAGATATGTTTTCTGTCATCTCTTTTAAAGTGTTAAATTCTGCAACCATGTTTTCCATTTCCACACATCTTTCTGGGATGTTATATTTTTATCTTCATGTGCCTGCTCTAGTTACATAGTTACACCTTCCTCAAATTTTCTTGAGAGGATCTCACATTTCTAAAAAAGTATATTAATAATATACTGCCAGTTTTCATATAGTGTTCCTTCATATGTAGACTATTACTGTTGAGGGAGAGGAAGAAAAGTGAAGTGGTGGCTTCTTTCGTATTTAAAATCAACTAGTCTTATTTTCAATATTTTTAGCAGGAATTCTTCAGTTTCTGTTAGGAGGGCCTTCCCATTCTCCAGTTTCCAGCACAGATAAAGTTGTTTTTCTGTATTTATAATGCATCCTTTCAATGCCCCATTTATAATCTAGCTGTTGCACTCTAATAATCTCACCCATTGGGAAAGTAGCCTTTTGGTGACATTTGTGTGACTGTTTCTGACCTTTTCCGCCAAAGATTTTGCTATTCCTTCAGGATATTTCCATTCCACACAGTGCTTTAGCTTTCCATCACCTATCACCAGGAATGTTTTAGAGATCTCCATTATCTCTTCCTCTAAACCATTATGCACAGAAATTTCAGACTGGAAGTTGACATTCTCTTACTCCACTGAGACTGATGACATTTGCATAATCCTATCTCCATTTCCCTTCCTCCAAGTTTAGATGGGAGAAAAGGGATTAAAGTAATTTAATATTAAACCCAAAATCATTTAGCAATCTCTTTAAAATATTGATTTCATCACGTAATTCTCCTGGCCCAAAAACTGTCAGTGCACCCAAAATGCCTATGGGATAAAATGTAAACATTGCAATTTATCATCCAAGGTTGGTCATAGTATGCTTTTTAAATAGTTTTTCCAGTCCCAGCTCACATATCTCCTCAGTTCAGTTTTTTGCTTTAATGAGATTGTTTCCTCGTTTTTTCCAATTAAGCCATACTAGATTCTACCTGCACACGTTCTTCACACTGTATCATTGCTCGGAAATGCCTTGTATCTTTTCAGTGAATTTTATTATTTTATTCCTAGCTCAAGACTTACTTCTTTTATTGAGCTGTCTAAAACCATAGTAGATTATATAGCATTTTTTTTCCTGTGTTACTCAAGTTAGTGATTAATTGTATTGACTATTTTACCATACATGAAATGAGGAGTTGTCTCATCTCTTCTACTTGGATAATACCTTGAGAAGCGGCACTTAGCATTAATACTGTTTGATCTTCATTTTACCTCCAACATTATTTACATAGTAGTATTGATACTTAACAAATGCTCGCTGTATAAACAGGGAAAACAAAACAAAAAAGACCTAGTAATTGATTTTCATTTTCAGGTACTTTACACGTTCTTGGAAAAAATGTCTAAAATTATCAGTGAAAAGTTCAACTGAGTTGGAGAGAGTTTGATCAATAGTTTTCACACAAAAGTTTAAATTATTATAAAAGAAAATTAGACCATATTCACAGGGTATTTAGAATGACTCTCAGTGGTATCATCTCTAGGGAGAGATAATGTTGCCTCATCATGGAGGGAGAATGGTGAAATAGGCTCTGAAGTGAGATAACCCTGAGTTCAACTCTCTACTCTGTCACTGTCTAATGGAGTCCTCTTGGGCAATTTTCTAATTCCACTTTACCATTTCTTCATCCATAAAATGGGAATAATAATTGCCCATGAATGATATATCAGGAAATTAAGTGGAGACTAAATGTTTAAAATATTTCTAGAAGTGCAATGTCTACTACATAGGAAATAATAAAAATCCCATTTATTGAGTATATTTCTGTCACCTTATAAAATATATTAATTCATCTACTGTAACTTGATGAGACAAGTTGTATTGTTACCTCAATCAAAGATGCGAAAACAGAGAGACAGACAGGATAAGTAATTTTCCAAGATAATGTGGTTTAAAAAAAAGTGGCAGTACCAGACAATTCATGTTGTGTATGTCCAGATCTCATAATCTTGACTACTAGGCTATACTGTCACCAAGATGTATAGAGATTCTTGGTATCTATTCTTATCCATCTTAACTCTCACTGGCAGGCAGTCAGTTCTCATGCAAGTTACTTACCTACTTTTGCAGAGCTGGTGTAAGCCTGTTGGGATGTTAATGCGAAATGATAATCCTCTATTTCTCTTGAGATGTGAACATGAGATGGGGGGATTTAAGAAAATATATCATATTGCTACAGAAAGTCATAAAATCTCTTTTCTGGTGACTTTCAACAATATTTTTGGAATGGTTGAAGTATTTCTGGATGAATTTTACAATATTTCATGGTCCCTTTTGAGTCCTATATTCATACAATTTGATTTTCTAAATCCATTGATATATGGTACAGATAATTTTTCCTTCATGTGGAAATGAAATAGCTAGTATCCTAAGTGGGAAAGAATTCATATTTCTAAATTAGGCTTCTGTTTATATTTTTTGGAAAGAAATTTTAAAATTTTATTATATATACATTTAAATGAGACTATGCCTTTTTTATAGTTAATGAGGTAACAGCATTCCAACAGAGTTTAAAACATTTAATTTTCAAAACACTTTTCATGGCTTTAATAGATTCTGTACATTTTAAAGTAATTAAATTGTCATCTTAGAACATTCACAGCAACAGAGAAGGAAAGAAAAGTGAAGTGACAGGATAACAATGGAAAAGCAGCTCGCTGGGCTTGAAATACTGCTGAATATGTTTATATCCTAGCTGCAGTATCCATATCAGAACATGATGACAATTCTAAAGACAGCTCCCAGGATCAGACTTTTGGATGTGGATGGCATGAACATGAGTGGGTGTGTGAATGTTTTTTCCTGGCTGGACAGACATTTTTCCTCTTGCCAAAGCCTTGGTGTTTGTATGAAAGATGAAATTCCCGTTCGCAATGCTGTTATAGGTACCAAGAAGAAGTAGGAACATACTGGAAGCCAACTCCAGTTTGGAAAACTAGATCAGCTCTTGGAAGGAAGCCTCAAAATATTGAGTTAATCTTTGTGTAGAAAATCATTCTTCTGTGGTTTGCATATCAGTTATTTAAATATCCTGAAACTAAGGTAAGGAGATAACACATTACAAAACTTGAACTGAAATGACCTTAAATGCTCATTTGGACCAAGTCTTATGATACTGTCATAAAGCCAACAATAAGAAAATCATGCAGGATGGTGGCCAATCAGCTTCCTCAATGCAAAGAGAAATATCACGATTTTTCACTTGTGAGGCTATTCCTACATTTTATCACATTTTATCATATTTTATCACATTTCAGTAATGAAATTTCTCTTTACAAATAGTGAATGTAGACACATATGGGTTGGGATATGAAAGAGAAGAAAGAAGTGAAAAAAAATATTGTTTAGCTACTTTAGCATTAGGCACATAGAAGATGTCAGTGAATACCAGTCCCTTCCCCTTTACAAAAATCCTCTCAATAGCCCTTAAATATTAATATTATACCCATTTTCCAGAAAGGAAACTAAAGCCCACCGCTTACAAATGATGGAGCTGGACTTGGTGTGTTTGACCACAAATGACACATACAAGCTTCCCATAACATCAGGATCTTTCTCAGATTGTACTGACTTTCCCAGAACTATAGCAAAGACCTTTTTTCTTGTTTAATCGGTATAGTTTCTTCTCAAGATGTCTGATTTAATGATCAAACCTTTCTCTCCCAAGGCATTATAAAGACGTGCTTAAAAGTTTGGGCCTCTGGAGTTAGTCTGAATTTAAAGACAAGCTCTGTCAACAACTATTGCGTAATCTTGGAAATTACTTTAAAAGTCTGGTGTTCAGAACAGTGAAAGGACATTAAGTAAGAACTAAGGAAATTTGAATAAAGTGTGGACTTTAGTTTAGAATAATGTATTGGTTCCTTAATTGTAACCATACTAATGTAAGATATTAATTATAATGTTCATACTACCTCTGGGCTTAGGGTATATGGGAACTCTGCAATTTTTGTATAAATGTAAAACTGTTCTAAAAAATAGTTTGTTTAAAAACAACTGTGCTTCAGTGTCCTCATGGTTTTCTTATGAAAATTTGATGAATTAAATACATACACAGTACTTAGTTCCTGGTAAATATGAATATGCAGATAAGTGTTAGCTTTTTTTTTTTTTTTTTAAGTATTAGCTATTTGGGAGGGATGTTTAGGAAAAGGGGAGGTTTTGGCAGAGAAGGAAATGTTTTTTATTGGGAATCTACTTAAAGTGTGCAAAGAATGAGTAGTCAGACTAAAGTGTTCCTGCCTTGCTATGTACCAGACGTTTGTATAGCAAAAGTCCTATCAGGGATGAGCTTTATAAGATCAGCAAGTATCCCTATATCTTCCAAGAAGAGTTTACTAGCCTGCTTCTCTCCAACCTGTCCCCAGTTACAAAGAAAGGTCAGGTAAGATTGAAAAGAAGAAACACACGAGGAGAAGAATTAAACTAAGCACTGAAGAGAACCACATTAATCCCACATACAAGTTAAGGATATTCAGTTTAGAATAGATTCAGTGTGACTAGTTGAACTATGAAGCTCAATACAGGAAACTCAATCTTCTGCTGCCTAAATTTCTCAGTCACCAGTCGCCAGTCACCGAATTCCCTTACTCCTCAGTATTTGTCTGTATTGCTTTCTGTTGCAATTTTCTTACATAGGATGAACATTTCTGTGTAGTGCCAAAGAAAGAAAGCATATGTGAAAAGATAGCGCATTCATTAGGAAATGAAACTAGGTGTCAGATGAAAAGAATTAACAACTAAAATGAGTATCTATGAATCATCTTGAGAGGCTCACCACTTGGTTGACCTTCTGCACATCACAAATTTGGGGAGCAATGTCCCTGTCCCCTTCTTAACATAGTGCTCATTTCATCTTCTAGTGTAAAATCAGATCACAAGAACAGTGAACCCCTAACTTCAAAAGATTTTCCCATAGCTGAAATTATACATTGATTTTCCCCAGTCTTGAATGTGCATTTCTTACAGACTTCCAAACACTTGAACCGCACTTTGTTGAGTAAAGTTATAAAGGATTAACCTAAGGTACACTACACTATGCCTGCACATGGCATTTGAACTCAGTAAGGGCCAGCAGTCCTATCTACCACTGGGTAATAAACTCCTGTGTTCTAAAACTCTCAAGTAGTTCTAAATATGTCTTCATTTTTTTTTTAACAGAAATGATTGCTTAGCTCAATAATCTTCAATTCTGGCAGTACCAGGGGGAACTTTCACAAATTACCCCTGTGTAGTCTACAGAGATTTTGATTTAGTTGGGTTGGTGCAGCCTGGGAATTACTATTTTTTAAAGCTTTCCAGATGATTCTATCATGCAACCAAGATTGAGAACCACTGTAGAAGTAGATCAGCTTAATTAATACCTTTTTACTTTAGCTTTTTCATTAGGTAGATTCCTCACATCACCCAAATGGTACTAAGTTCTGAGGTAAAACAAAATAAGTGGCCGCTAGCCTCTAGGATTCTGAAATCAAATATGTTTGAGACATGCTGTGAACTGTACTTCTTGTCCCTTTCTTAGAAAATCACTGTGCATTTATTAAAGCTATATAGGTTATCAGAGTTTCTGTTGAATATGAGCAGAATGCCAGAACTGTGGGGCTGTCAACAAACTGATAGAAAATGTACTTTAGGCAGACATTTGTGTAGGTTTACACATCTATATGGTGTGTTTAAAACCTGCCCTACCAAAAATGAACCAGTCTCTAGAGATGACACTGAGAGCAATATGGGTGACAGAGTCTCCCTGGCCTAATTAAGGACATGGGTATCAAGTTTGTGTCAATGGAAAACACATTAATGATAAGATCTTTAAATAGCAGTATCACAGCTCTCATCCCTCTAGCCTGTTGATCTGAAAGGAAGAGAAAATTTTAGTAGTGTTATAAACAGTAGAAACAGACCTTGGCTTTCCTTGGATCCGTGCAAGGAAGGAAAAGTGGTGTCTTCTGTACTCAGCACAGGACTCTGATTACTTCAATCAGGACCAACTGCTGACAGATTTCTCCTTCACCCCACCCTTGGAACCAGGCCAGAAGCTGGGCTTCAAAGTATATCTAAGTGAAAGTTCATTTCAGCTTTATCAACAAACATGAGTGCGGCCAAGTCATTCTGAATTACCCTTATATAAACAATGTTTATCTGTTATTTCCCTTTGAAAATAACTATTGTGTTTTTTGAATAAGCCAATAAAATATTGTTTTTCTTTGTGATTCCTGACATATTTGTTTATACAAATTCTACCAGTAAAACCTACTTTTGAAGGTTCCCAAGATTTGAAAAACATTTAGTGTTTTGCCTATGAATGAGAGTGCAAACACAAACAGGGCTATTCTGCATCATTGAATATTCAAGAGTGTCATAATATTAAATATTCCCACAAAGTATTCTCCCCCCTTCAAACTTTAGTTTCCTTACTAGTAAAATGGGGTGAATCACACCTACCTTAGTGGTAAATGAGGATAAAGTGAGAAAATATTCACTGTATTTAACAACTTTTAAAGCTGTCTTCTGTCAATGGTGAGCTACCTGGTGCACAACAAATTCAAATTAAGTCTGTCCTGTCCTACACTCAATTTGTGCATGACCCAGTGGTGGGGATTGTAGTACACTGAAAAAGAAATGTGTCGTACACTTAAGGTTAAAATAGGGAGCTTCTTGAGTCTGCCTCAGACTCAAAGGCGGAGATACCTTTTCAGCTTCATCTACTCTCAAACTCCTTGAGATTCATTCTGCTTTTAATCAGTGCAAACATGTACAAAGGATTGCATTTCTTTCTCCTTTTAGGCCTTTACTTTTTAGAATCAGTGCTTCCCAAACTGGTTCTCCCAGAGGCCAAATACTTCCTCAGAGGTATTGGAAGGGGACAGAGAAGGAATGATCATGGGTTCAAACAGGTGCTTCCACTTCCCATTAGAGCAGCTTTACTCCTACTCACTTATAATTACTGGTCTGGAATAAGACTTCCAGAAAGGAAAGAGTTCTACCGTTGCTTTAATGAATCACAGGAGATGGAGCACTGCCTAAAACGAACCTATCCCCATCCAAAATAATAAATGATTAAGTGACCTCCCATTTTCCTGCCAACTCTATTAATATTTCTTTGAAGGGGTATGTTAAGTGGCAACTTGTATGTTAAATTTCATTTCCACTTTGACTTCCTATGTGTTTTCAGATCTTTGTTTCCACTAAAAAGTGTTTTTTGTCCTCCTATCTCATTGAAATACTTAATCAACAAAAATGACTTTGTCAATTTGGTTAAAATACATTATGTTAAATGTCATTTTATTGGAACATGCTCTTCAAGCCATCATTCTGGTCATTCAACAGTTTAAAATGTGCAGAAATCAAATCAACAACAGGTATGACCACATGGATATATTTTCAGGGGACTGTACAAGGAGTCTCCAATATGTGCTCTGAAGGTTTTGTTTAAATTGCTGTTAATCTTTTCAAGATATTTTCAGATCTCTGCATAGCAGCTTTTTCATATTTGCTAGCAGGACAATTCCAAATACAAAGAGAGAGGCATCAGATAAACAAATCAGACTACAGTAGCACTTCATTAAATGCAAGGATGTGAAAGGTCATTTTATAAATATGAATATAACGAACTGACCTCTTAAACATGTGCCTTTTTAAAAGATATATGAATCTCAAATACTACTATTTAAATATAAAATTCAAACACTGCTAATGCTATAAATTTATTTTTCAAAAGAATTCAGTTCACCAAATTTGATTCAGACCAGTGTATAGATATTTGGACTGATTTTTCCAAATAATCACAGGTGAAAAAGATGATGTTTTTCCTCAAGTTAATCTAAGTAGGTCTCGGAGAAGGTAGGATTTCTTTCTCTTTCATTAAAAGCAATGAAGAGAGGGGCCTCCCTGGTGGCGCAGTGGTTGAGAATCTGCCTGCCAATGCAGGGGACACGGGTTCGAGCCCTGGTCTGGGAAGATCCCACGTGCCGCGGAGCAACTGGGCCCGTGAGCCACAACTACTGAGCCTGTGCGTCTGGAGCCTGCGCTCCGCAACAAGAGAGGCCGCAATAATGAGAGGCCCCCGCACTGCGATGAAGAGTGGCCCCCACTTGCCACAACTAGAGAAAGCCCTCGCACAGAAACGAAGACCCAACACAGCCATAAAATTAAAAAAAAAAAAAAAAAAGCAACGAAGAGAAAATATTTTTCTTTTCTCTCTTTTTTTTCTTTCTTTTTTGCTTAAATTAGTTCATCACTCTAGAGCAGCGGTCCCCAACCTTTAGAGCACCAGGGACCAGTTTTGTGGAAGACAATTTTTCCGCAGATGGGGGGTGGGGGGGATGGTTCAGGCAGTAATGTGAGCTATGGGGAGCTGCAGATGAAGCTTCACTCTCTTGCCCACCGCTCACCTCCTGCTGTGTGGCTCAGTTCCTAACAGGCCGCAGACCGGTACTGGTCCATGGCCCGGGGGTTGGGGACCCATGCTCTAGAGAGAACTAGAGAGGAGAATGAATGAAGCCTATCAATTATTTCAGGGAGTAAACTATACTTTCCGTAGGTTATCATGAATAGATTTTTTTCAATGTTACTAAGGTTACCAAATGAATGACAAACATTTTAAAACTCCAATAGATTTCCCCTTTGCTAAAGGTTGTTTTAAAGTATAAATTGGAAGTATGTGACTTGAAATAGATACGTGAGGTTCTTTCAGGGATATGTAAGAAGACATCCATTGTAGCACCTTTTTCAGTAGTGATGATTTGGAGGCAAACTGGAGCTCCATCCAGGAGAACGGATAGCTAAAATGTGGAGGATGTGCAACATGGAGATTGTAGAGCAGTTAGATACTGTGGATCAGATTACGTGTTGCAATGTAAATTGACCTTAAAGACATAATAATGGTCAATGTAAAGGACAGAAGAGAATGTGATACATAACATAGTACTATGTATGTAAACTAAATATCTCTGCACCCTAAAAAACAATACGTATTTTGCAAGAGTACATATATAAACCAAAAAAAAAAAAAAAATGTGCATTGATTGAAAAGTAAGATTATTTCATTCAGTCCTGTGCAAACACAGCCCACTAAAAAAGGGTGTATGATGTTAGTCCTCCATCAAATGTTGATTAAGAAATACAAAGAAAAGAAACAAACAACTTAATGCATTATCACGCTTTTTCCCTTTCTTACATGTAATATTTTAACAAGAATTAATATTGAATATTTACAGGACTGATAAAAAGTTCAGGATTATTAGCTACCTTGAAGTTAATTTAATCATCATTTCCAATATTAAAATTCTCTTTATAACATCGCCTTCAGGTGCCTGTCAAACCAACAAGGAACACCTGCAATGAAGAGGGCTCTGCATCTTTTGAAGGAGCACACTATTTTGGAGTGTGCAAATTTATTCTATTAATAGGAAAACCAGTAGGAGAATGAATAAGAATAATGCTCTTTGTGCAAAATTTAATTCTCATTGGATATAAATCAGTGATTTTTCAAAGTTGAGGAAGTGACCACTGGCATTAGTATCAAGGAGAAAGTTGTTTAAAATGCAGATTCCTGGACCCCACCCCAGACCTACTGAATCAGAATCTCTGGGTCTGAAAATTTGAATTTTTTTTAGTTTAGTATTTTTTTTTAATTGAAGTATAGTTGATTTACAATGTTGTGTTAATTACTGCTGTACAGCAAAGTGATTCAGTTATACATATATATACGTTCCTTTTTTAAATATTCTTTTCCATTATGGTTTATCATAGAATACTGAATATAGTTCTCTGTGCTATATAGTAGAACCTTGTTGTTTACCCATTCTGTATATAAAAGCTTACATCTGCTACCCCCAACCTCCCACTTCATCCCTTCCCCAACCCCTTCTCTCTTGGCAACCACCAGTCTGCTCTCTATGTCCATGATTCTGTTTCTGTTTCATAAATAGGTTCATTTGTGTCATATTTAGATTCCACATATAAGTGATATCATAACTTATTTGTTTTTCTCTTTCTGACTTACTTCACTTAGTATGATAATCCCTAGGTCCATCCATGTTGCTGCAAATGGCATTATTTTGTTCTTTTTATGGCTGAATAATATTCCATTGTATATGCGTACCACATCTTTATCCATTCATCGGTCGATGCACATTTAAGTTGTTTCCATGTCTTGGCTATTGTGAGTAGTGCTGCCATGAACGTAGGGGTGTGTGTACCTTTCTGGATTAGAGTTTTGTCTGGATAAATGTCCAGGAATGGGATTGCTCGATCATATGGTAATTCTATTTTTAGTTTTCTGAGGAACCTTCATCCTGTTTTCCATAGTGCCTGCAGCAACTTACATTCCTACCAGCATGTAGGAAGGTTCGTTTTTCTGCACACCCTCTCCAGCATTTATTATTTGTAGACTTTTCAGTGATGGCCATTCTGACCAGTGTGAGGTGGTACCTCATTGTAGCTTTGATTTGCATTTCTTTAATAATTACCGATGTTGAGCACCTTGAAAATTTGAATTTTTAACAAGTCTCCTGCGCCCACATCCACTAAGTGATTCTTATGCTCATGAAAGTTTAAGAACTACTTGTATAAACAAGCAACATTAAAGTATAACTCACTCCACTCGTGTTCCTATTCATAAAAAACACGATGTCTGGTGGTAAGCTATTTTATATTTTTCTGTGTATCAAGTTCACACTTCGTCTTTCTTCTCTTTCATTGTTCTAAAACATCAAATTCACAATGAAATTTAAAATAGAGGAAACAAAAATCTCTTAGCATATTTTTAATTTATGGTCTTGTTGAAGAAGAATACAAAACCATCAGGAATAAATTTAAAACATGAATACATTTATGTCCTTCTATCATAATAACAAAGGATTATTCCTTTACTAAATATCCCTGTAGTTATCCAATTCAGAAAATCCTTTTCCTTTCAATACTGTCACAGAAAAACAAACATTCACTGGCAGAGTTGAAAGAAAGCATTAGGGATAAAATGTTAAGATCTGGCACTAAAGTTATATTTGTCACATATGCATATATATTTTACTAAGAGAGGGTACTACATGAAGATTTTGAACAAGAGCAACACTGTTTGGAAATCTAAGTTCCGAAGCCAAAGTTCATTGCTCTGTGCTAATGAGAGGACCACTTTCCCCCTTGTCATTCTCTCGTTTTTAAAATCTGAAAATTTACATTTATGATGAGGAAAAAAAGCATAGAAAAAAATCCACTTTTTCTAACTACAGCCAGTTGAAATGGACAATATATTATCAGGCATACAGTGATCAAGTTATTGTGGTTTTTAAGGCTCTTATCTGCCTCATTGATTTGACTTTGCAAATTTTGGAATTCTGGCAGTGATGCGGGGACTTGGGACTTGTAACATTTTTCCTTCTATTCTCTCTCCAAAAGCTCAAAGAAAACTACTCATACTGCTGACACACACACATTGACTACACACTCGCACACGCACATGTATGCATATGCAAGAGTGCATGCGCCGACGCGCACACACACTGCCTTTCTCTCTGAGAATAGAAATCTGGCCCTTTGAGCATTACAAAGAATACTAAGGGCCAAACGTCCTAGGGCTGGAAAATAGCTATGTTCTTGCCAGCGAGTTAAAGCCAGAGTATCCCCTTTGTCATAGCCAAATTTATGACATGGATCAAAAACTATAAAAAGCTATGTTGCATCCTGCCATTAAGGAGAATTAATATTTTCAGTGGTATGTTAACCAACGTTTTTCCAGTGTCTCTCGTTAAAAGCAGATTGTTGACTTTTCATCATGGTGTGCCAAACATTTTCATTGAAACCCTAGCAAGACTTTCATCTTAGAACCATTATTTCTTAATGGACTTGGATAGGGGCAACATAAAGGAATGGCTCTGCTTTGCAGCACTGCGGCATTAGGCAATGGCTGTCATTAGCGTGTTGGACCTTGCTGAATCATTACACATGCAGACATTTAAGGCATTTCCAGTGTGACTTGATTTTTCCCTTGAAGCGCACTTCATGTTTTATCTATTATGCTTAAGCAACATAGGTTCTTTTTCTACTTTTACGTATCTTTATTATGATTCTTTCTATTCAGCTCTCCAGTTAAAACTGTAATAAATCACACCATACACACACACAGAGCTTTTTTTGCTTCTTATTTTTTTATTGAGAATATCTATCTGTGGTATTTTCTTCTGTGCTTGGGAAATCAGTACATCTTTAACAACGCTTCAGCCCCAATAATTTAGCAATAAACAACATGACACCAGTTGTTCAGACTCCCCAAATACATACTTTCTCATATATCATTATCTTGATGTGTACTGGAAGTGACTGTACTATAGCAAAGGAAGTCTGTAGGCTAGATGACAGAGGGTACCATGAAAATAGAATAGACCCTTCCATTTGGCTGAGTTTTGAAATACATGATGTGAAAATGATTATCATACAGCCACTGAGCTGATGCTGACAGGCTCTAATTTGCCCAATAGTCCTTCGTTTCTCTCAAATACATATTTAGAGTCAATGACAGTTACACATAGAGATGGAAATTTTGGCTTTTGGCTTGGGTCCTCACTTGAATGTATTGGCTTGAATGTCTATTGAGTGTTTTATGATGTAGTTGATCAAATTGTAAGGTATGGCTATAGACCACACCACTGACTCTGAAACCAGCAAGCTGAGAGTCACCTGAAGTTAGCTATCAAAGTCAGATAAACTTCTGAAATCCAAGAATGCATGGAAGAGGGCCATTTATCCAAGAAATAATACTTAATTCCAGAATCTAGCTTTTATTAGTTTAATATGCCTCCCAAGAAGTTTTATGACTTGGAAACCAGTATGAATTAAATACATACTTCAAAATCCTTTATTTGGAATATAAGTATAGCTATTCAATTTTTATTCCTAGGAAGCAAAAATCATCCCACTTCCCCTAAATCTATTATTTCAGTTCAGATGCTTTTGAATGCAAGTAACAGGTTTTCACAACCTAAGTGGATTGAACAAGGAAAGGTTGACCATCCCAGGTGGGTAACTGAGTAGCTCAAGTGTGTAGGGCCCTGGGCAGCCCCTCTGCCATTAGCTTTCCCACATAATTCCAAGACTGTTGTAGCTCCAAGCATCGCTTCCTCATACAACAATATGCAAGGCTAAAGCAAAAGTAATTGAGGCTTTCTACTCACATTTTTCTTTCTTTTTCTCAAAGAAAAAACATTTCTCAAAAACTTAATAGATTTCCCATTATGGTTTTGTTCATTTATGTGTTTGTTTTTAGCAAGATATGCTACATGTATAAGGTAAATGCAAATACTTTACAAATTGTTTGAAGGAAACACAAATGATCAAAGTTTCTACTGTGTCTAAACAGACATGCTATTCCAAATATTTAATAAATTGTACAACTTGGGGACTAACCAGAATAGCTGCAGTGACCAATCAGAATGGATGTCAGGTGTAGTGACCAGAGCCTGTTCAACTGAGAACTGGCTGAATTGACTTGTTTTCATTTAGCCTTTCTAAGTGTTTAGATAAAAGGGTTTTAAAATAGAAGGTCATGGAAACCTACACCGTCATGACCTCCACCAGACTGTCCGTTTCTTGAGGGCTAATAGTGTGTTTTACTCGTGACTGAATCCCTAATATTCAGCATGGTCCTTGAAACTCGGAAGGCACTCAGTATTTGGTGAATTAATCAATGACTAGATGTAGTCAATCACAGAATATCTGGATTTGCTTACTATGAAGTTGCAATTCTTTTTTTTTTTTAAATAAATTTATTTATTTATTTTTGGCTGTGCTGGGTCTTCGTTGCTGCGCGCCGGCTTTCTCTAGTTGCAGCGAGCGTGGGCTACTCTTTGTTGCAGTGCGCGGGCTTCTCATTGCGGTGGCTTCTGTTGTTTCGGAGCACTGGCTCTAGGCACGTGGGCTTCAGTAGTTGTGGCTTGCGGGCTCTAGGGCGCAGGCTCAGTAGTTGTGGCGCACGGGCTTAGTTGCTCCGCGGCATATGGGATCTTCCTGGACCACGGCTCGAACCAGTGTCCCCTGCGTTGGCAGGCAGGTTCTTAACCACTGCGCCACCAGGGAAGCCCATCTTTTCTTTTTTAACTCTTCCATCTGTTACATTCTTTATTTGAATTTTCAATAGATTCCCTTCTTTAAGTTTTTTTTTGTCTTTTTATGGAGTATAACTGTAGTTGGTTAGAATCTTTTACTCTTTTTTTTTTTTTTTTTTTTTGGCTGAGCCATGTGGCATGTGGGATCTTAGTTCCCCAACCGGGGATCAAATCTTGCATTGGAAGCACGGAGTCTTAACCACTGGATCGCCAGGGAAGTCCTGAATCTTTTATTCTTGATATGATGAAATACCTAACCATTTTATTGCTGGTATAGTAGAATTTAGTTACTCTGTAACTTTTGAAGGGAAACAGAATTTGCTACCCTAAAATATGTCTCCTGGGGATAAGGATTATTTTAGGCTGATTTTTTTTAAGAAACAGCAGACCTAGAAAAAGCCCTGAAAAGTGAATAGAAGTTACTCTTTTGTAAGAGATATTTACATTTATAAGGGAAACCTTCATTTATAAGAGTGTCTTCCCCCCACCCCCAACCCCGTTTACTAGGAAGAGGAAGATGACTAAGTCTCTAGAAAGTCTTTTCGAAGGAGAAGGCAAGGACCTAAATCTGTATAACAACCTTCTCATTATTTACTGTGCTTTGCCTGATAACCTCCCATAACTGGCTTCCCACCTCCCAGCATCTTATTTTTGTCTTTAGCTGGAGGTGGTATTTAAGGAGATGGCTTGGGCCATTTTGGGGAGTTAATAAGTTTTCCTGAGTCTTTTCCATGTATACAGGAAGAATACATTCTATTACACTTCTGTTTTTCTCCTGTTAGTCTGTTTTTCTTACAAGGCATGTCTCAGCCAAGAACCTAGAAGGGTAGAGGAAAAATTACTTTTCCTCCCCTAAACTTTGTTTTTGAATCAAATAAATGTATTATAAATGTTTCAAAGTAAGTAGATTCTTCCTGTGACATATTTTGTTTCTACTGTGATGGTAATTATGAGGTTAGAAATAACACTGCATTTTATATTTTAGCATAAACTATTTGGTTTATGTTTCCTCTTTGGGCACAGACATACATTAGCTGAAGTTCCTAACTTTGCAAATTCCAAAATAAAAGTTATCTTTTAAGCATACAAATATTGTATGTCTTAAAATACATACAAATGGAATATTATGATAATAAAATTACCTTAAAACTATATATGAAAGACTATGATTATGAAATTAACTCCTTGTTAAATAGGTCCAAAACAAAGGCAGGGTACTTTTAAAATTTATACTTTAAAAAAAGCAACTGCACCAAAGGAAAAACTACGGGAAGAGCAAAACTTTCAAAATGTGATTTAAAAAAAAGAATGGAACCAGAGAACACTATTAATACAATATTTGATGTGCTAAAATACTTTTAATTATTTCAGAATTCAAACCTGCTTTCGCTTACTAGAAATTGTTGCATAACTCAAAAGTACCATTATAATTCAATCCAAATGGTATGGTACTTCAATGAGCTGGTGGAATTGATTCAGGACATTAAAGAGATGCCTGCAAAGTTATAAATCGCTATTCTAATCGGGAGTGAAGAGGTTAATTCAAGATTCCACTAAAAAACAGACTGGCAGAAATGTTTCCAGGGACATGCGTTTGTTTGGGGTTTTTTTTTTCTTCTTCTTCTTTCTTTCTCTCTCTCTCTCTCTCTCTCTTTTTACTCAGTAGGGGTTTGGAGAAGAGGTTTGGAAGGGAAGGAGAGGGCTGGTTCCAGGCCCCCTGCGTTCCCCAGAGCACCGTTTCAGAACGGGGAGGGCTTCCTGCCCAGGCAGCCATCTGTAACATTCTGCGAACAGCAGGAACCCAGGCTGCTCCAGTCAGTAAACCCGGGGTGAGGATTCTGTCTGCGTTCAAAGAAAAAAACTGGAGGAGTTTCCCCTCTTATTTCTCGAATTCTCTCTGCCTCTCTTTTCTTTTATCTGTTGCTGGCGAACAATGGAGCTGGCTTTATTAGGAGTTGCTTGCGTAAATAAAATCGTATCTCAACAATGTCAGACCAATACTATTGAGGAGACTGGCTTGACCAGTACCAAAATACCCAGCCTGCCTCCTGGAATGTGCTGGCAGCAAGCTGGGAATGTCATCATCCCAGCTAATGTCACACTGTGGAACACTTTCTGGGTTCACTGGACGTGTGTCTGATGTTCCCTAAAGTTACTGCTTTCTAGGCTTGAGTCAATTAGAGCTGACTTTTTGGAAAGTGGTGTCATTTAAAACCTATTTTATGAAAGTTATTTTTGTGCCTATAATTTGGAGCTCACACGTCTGTTATTTCCTCCAGTCCTTGGCATGCACAATATGCCGCCTATGGAAAGTAGTAAAGAGTGACAATGGAAAAAATAACAAGGGCTTTTTTACTTTCAACATCTGGAGAAAACACATTTAAGGAAATGTTAACAAATAGGTACAGGAATTGATAAAGTAAAAAATATGTATATATTATATATATATGTTTCCTTATAGAGGTAAAAATTATCAGGATAGATGGATTTTTTTATAATCAGTTTTACACAAAAAATACAATAAAATTTAACAATGAAAATGATCTTATTTAAGAAGATTCAGTTCACATCCTTTCCTAAGGTCAGCCAAATGACTAATGTCAAATCCCCAAAGCACATAGGTACAAAAACATTTTCTCAGAAAAGAAGAAAGGCACAGGATTCTAATTTTCAAATTTTCCTATTGTCCATTTTTCAATAAAGCTTTACTATTATATTTAGATTCCTGGCAGCAGTCTAGAGAAGCACGCAAATTCTACTGTAGAATTTGAAACTTAAAACTAAGGAAGAAAACTTCAAGAAGCATTCCAATGCAGAGATAAATATTAGGATGAACAATTCAGCCGTAGTGTCATTGAGAAAAAAATGTACAAATGTGAAAGTACTCTATTTTTATACACCAAAATAACTTAAAGACAAAGTATGCTTCAAGGGAAAATAGATCGTAATGAATATCTACTACTGTTTTAACAAAAGAAAAAATGGTAGATATATTTCAGCATAGTTTTTCTACCTCATTTTTTTTCCACATTTTTTATTCCTTAAAGTAAGCATCAGTAAATATTCCCATCTGGTCTAAGTTTTAATTTTTGACCCTACATCACAGTTTTATGATAGTATAGGCTAATTTACAAAGGCATTGCATCAAAATTTGAAAACACGAAGAATTGAATAGTTTCTTTTTTTCCTAGCATTACCCATTGTTTAGATGAGAAAAAAAATCCAAATCAGTATTTGGGGACAAAATACATATTAACAAAATACTGTAACAAGACATTAAAAATTGTAAAATCAGATCTGTAGAAATGTTTAAAGCTTTAGAAAATAAGTGGTTTGCTTCAAAGTACATAGAGTTAGTGCTTATGGGGTTAGAATACCCTTGTTGGGGGGATGGGAGAGGCACTTCCTAAGGTTGCTTTAATTCTTTCTTTGTGTCCAGTCATCTTGATGTCAATGTCCAGGATTAAGCTTTGAGTTTAAACATCTCAGAACGTATTTTCTTTTTGATATTTCAAAGAAAAAGGCCAATACCATCATCAGGATCATAAGACTGCCATATAATACCAGAAAAACAAATTTTTAATTTACAATTTTATGATAACAAATAATTATAGTAAAAAGGAGGCTGCCCTGTTTCATACAACCAGTGTTTCTTACCTAGGAATCCAACTGGCTAATGAATTGGCAATGAGAACATGTTGTCCAGGATAAGAATGGTACAAATTCTTATGACCATCACATTTTCTCCATTAAGGCAGATTTTCCCTCTTTAAACAAATTAATATATTGAATAATGTTACAGTCCAGATAAGAGGTCCTGGGATCCATTTTATCTTTTCACGGAAAATGTAAATATATTGGATGATGTACAATTCTAAAGTACAAGTCTCAGCAAACAATTTTATCTTTCTCACGTCTGCATTTTTCCAGGCACTTTTTATTTTATATAAGTACTGACAACAGAGTTTACGTCCATGTATTGACTGTTTTCAATGGCTATTCAAGAGAAATGGTTATTGTGAAAATCTCTAAATTAATGGGAGCCCCCATTTTTCTGGGATAGAGCAAGATATTCATGAACCTTAGCTATATATGTGCCAATAAAAGACTGTGAAAGTAGTTATGGGGAAGTCTACACCTGCTTAACCATTTAACCCTGCCCCTGTGTTTAAAACACAAAAGCCTTGAGTAAGAATAATTACCCCTATTTTTCTGATGAGGAAACTCAGCTTACACATTTTCTAGTCACTTCTCTGGTAAAGACAATGAAAGTATTTGAACTAGGTGTCTCTGACTTCTCCGAAGGACCACATGGCACTTCTCTATTTTGACTTATACTTAGCTAAAGAAAGATAATGCCCCATAAACTAGAGATAGGTTATTAGATGCCAGGAACTGTGGGGTTTGATTTATACATTCCCAGAAACTAGCACAGTGAAACAGAAATGAGACCCTCAATTAATATTTGCTGAATGAATGAATGATGTGAGCTCAATAAAGAGTTTAATTGCCATGTTGGCAAGTTGTAAACTGACTTATATTTCATTAAGCTGTTTCCTTCAAATTTATAGTCATCTTTGAAAATATACTTATTGTGTTTAAATTATGCTCACGATTTTGGAATTTTCTTTTTTTTTTTTAACTCTTTTCCTTAGAATTGTCAAGGAGAAAGGAAAAAGCTTTTTATCTATATAATTTAAAAATATAATCAGAGCTCAACATCACTAATAATTAAGAAAGTACAAATCAAAACTGCAATGAGATACCCCTCCACATGCATTAGAATGGCTAGTATTAAAAAAACAAAAAGAAAAACAGAAAATAAGTGTTGGTGAGGATGTGGAAAAATTGCAACCCTTGTACACTGTTGTTCAGAATGTAAAATGTCACAGCTGTTGTGGAAACCAGTATGATGGTTCCTCAAAAATTTAAAAATAAAATTATCATATGACACAACAATTCCACTTCTGGGTATATGCACAGAAAATTGAAAGCAGAGTCTCAATGAGATATTTGTACATCCATGCTCATAGCAGCATTATTGATAATAGCTAAAACATAGACTCAACCCAAGTGTCCATCAACAGACAAAAGGATAAGCAAATTGTGGCATATACATACAATGGAATGTTATTCAGCCTCAAACAGGAAGGAAATTCTGACATGTGCTACAACATGGATGAACATTAAGGACATTATGCTAAGTGAAATAAGCCAGTCACCAAATACTGTATGATTCCACTTACAGAAAGTAGAATGGTAGTTGCCAGGTGCTGGGGGAAGGGGGAATGTGGAATTACTACTCAATGGGTATAGAGTTTCAGTTTTGCAAGATGAAAAGACTTTTGGAGATGGATGGTGGTAATGGTTGCACAGCAGTGTGAATGTACTTAGTACCCATGAACTGTACACTTAAAAATGGCTAAGATAGTAAATTTTATGTTAGGTGTATTCTACCACAGTAAAAAAATTTCGGAAACCGATATGATCGGGGAAAGAGACACTAGTCCATACACATAAGACCCTTTTTGGATTCTACTCAGAATTATCCCTTTCCTGTTTTTTGGTTTATTATTTTAATATACCTAAGTTTTAATTGTCCAATTGTACTTTTTTATTATGAGGGAGAAGGTGAAATCTGTGGACCTTGGTTAATTATTTAAGTGAAGTGGCATCTTTCAAGTTAAAAGAACCGATTTGTTCTCAGAGAGTTTTAAAAAGCCAACACTTAGATATTCACAGGAAAATACTGCCAAGGAGTCTTAAGAAAACCAAGAATTATTAGAAAATCCAGGGCTTTAAAGAACAATACCACCAAAGCATGAATTATTTATTAGCAAAAAAATTTAAATTATTGATTAAGGCACAGGCTTAAAGAGACAGCAGCAGTTTATGAGCTGGGTCTCTTGCTCCACATTATATGGATTCTGTGAATTGATTTTGGAATTTTTGCCTCTGAGCAATGAAGATTCCATGGGCCAAATGATACTTTCTTTAGTCAGCAGCCCATTAAAATATGTATTTTGAAAATTCATTTAGCAAATATTATTGATAACTAGCCCTGAGTAAGTAGAAGGGATACAAGTATGACAAACATGGATATATTGAAATATGCATTTTTATAAAATAACAATTCCAAAATTTAAATAGTTATGTATATTGTACAGGGCTTTTCTTTTAAAATTAATATAATCCAAATTTCTGGCATTGAATTAGAATGTCTAAAATATAGCACTGTAATTGATGGGCAAAATTTTAAATGTTGCATTCTTCTGCTAGTGTTTACAAGTGGTAGTGGTCAAGTTCACTCATTTATGGTTAAAAAAGATCTTTCATGGTTTTTGCTCTAAGCTGTTGAATGAGGTCAAATAAAATTCTCTTTGAATTTTTTCTTTTGTGACTAATTGTATAAACTCATATATTTAAGAATTTAGTTAAAGGGACCATTAAGGAGGTAGAGATATGTAGAGAGGAGTCTCAATAGAGATTCAAGTCATCACGCCTGCTTTTATACGTGGAACACGTTGTTACATCTTATTAAAGAAGTTAGCGAAAAGAAGGCCGTATGGCATACTGCCTTGGTTTTTCAGGAGAACCCTGGTGTCAGTGCCAGCAGCCTTCCTTAGGTGGCTCTAGGGCCCTTGACTTTCAAAGAGAAAACTGAGGAGAAAGAACCTGAACAGTTATAATTTTACACACCAATCAGGTAGCCCCCAGAAACTCTGAGAAAACCGGATAAAATTTTTTTAAAGGTTGACCTAAGTTCCTGTGGTCATGCATGTGGAAGTAAAACCTTCCAAATGTGGGCTTTAGTTTTAGAGTGAACACATTTATCCACTCCCCAACCCACCTCCAAACTAACAGGCTGGGGACATTTACAGAAGACACACTTTATATCTATACCTTTTCCATGGCATTCATCTCCCACTTTGGATTCTTATTTACATTCTTTTGTGCTTAGATTTAGTTTCTCTAGGAGAACTATAAATGTCTTTATGGCACATATATGGTAAATCAGTAGAAGGTGCTTCTGATACCAAGGAAGTGTAGAGCAGAGGAAGATGGGAACCTAAGTAGCAGGATTCACCACTGGCTTCTGATCACATGTGTTTGGTAACGGGTAACAGCAGGGAATTCCCCGGTGGTCCAGTGGTTAGGATTCTGTGCTCTCACTGCCGAGGGCCTGGGTTCAATCCCTGACTGGGGGGTTCAATCCCTGACTGGGGAGCTGAGATCCCACAAGCCACGCAGCGCGGCCGAAAAAAGGGAAACAGCAAATAATTTGTGAAGAAAAAAGACATGGTTCTACATTGGGAGGTATAGATGAGTAGTTTCACAGCTTTGAATGGTTATTAATGAAAGCAGTCATTCAAAGCTTTCAAGAGGTAACCGATACCCAATTTTAATTTTCTAGTGGCCAGTTCTAGAAAGAGCTTTGCAGAAAAACAAATCCTGCGCTGGTGGGGAGCATAAAGAAGGAAGGGAGATATTTGGAATATGGGGATTTCCCTTCTTGCTGGCCCAGATCATTCTTACTGTCCCAGAGTGTTTTTATCCTGGCCAGGTAGCACCGTCAAGAAGTAGCAGTGTGGAGGTGGGTTGGAAGCAAATAACAAGCTCCCGCCCCAATGCATACATTATAAGGTTTTTCCTAAGTCAGAAGAAGAGGTGTTGAAATTGGAAGACTGTAATCTGATGTGTTAATGATGGATTTCTCAAAACAATGGCATTCATCTTTGTTTTGATTTATACTTGATTTAACATTTGCAATAATTAGACTATTGCAAAACAAGTTAAACTATGCGTATATTTTACAATTTATCCAGCTAATTTTGTGTACAAATCATGTTTCATGTATTATAATATTTGAACATACAGTTTCTTCCACACAGGTAATACCGTTATAATGGGATATCCATTATAACGGTATTACCTGGAGGTGGGGGTGAAGGCAGGTGCCCTGGTTCTTGGAGGTGGTGGTAAATCTATAGTTACGATTATGCTATCACGTGGGTAAAGGAACATTGTGAGCTACTGCGCCAAGGTAATTTTCATGTTTGCCTCATTGTGAGCAGTTAAAACGGTAATATAGAATATGGTAACTTTTTTAGCACGGACCTAACAGTGACCTTTCCTGCCCTGTCCCACTGTTTCTTTATACACTCACGTGTTAACTCATTCAATCCTCACAACCATTCTGTATTAGCCCCATTTTACAGATGACGAAACTGAAAATGTTTCACTCAGTAGTGCTAGAAGGAAATAAAGCTGGAACAGCGGCTTTAAGTCCAGGAGTCTGTGCACTGCTAACGAAGTAGCCTCTCAATAAACAAATTCATCCACAGAGACTGAGGGTTGCTTCCTGAAAGTTCTTGTTTTCCTGAAAGACCTTTCAGCAAGAACTGTGCTAAAAAATAAAGTGGGGCATTGTAATTGAATGCTCTTGTGTTGCTGTCTGCTCATTGTCTCTCTTTTAAACAAGAACACATGGCACATCCATTTCTCAGCAGCATCACAGAATATCACTACCTAATTTAGGCTTCATTCAGGAAATAAATAGCAGGTTCTAATATGGGCTTGGGAGGTGCAAATACATGTGTATACATACCAGCATGAATGTACATAAGTCCCTTTGGTCTGCTCAGTCACAACAATTACTACGAAAGCTTCAGTAACTTCATTTTGGCAAACAGAATGATAGGTCTGTGAACCAAATGTTAGCCTTAAGTGTGTTTTTCTGTTAGATCATTAGGTTTCTTTTTTCTGTACTTAACAGATGTGTGGGAACTAAATGGGTCTGGAGTCACTGATATTTTATGAATATGAAAAGCACTGTCCTTCCTGTGAAAATAAACAACCATTATCCAGTTAACTGATCTAAATAAAATATTTTTCTGCATGAAAAAAATATTTTCTAATGCTCTTAATTTCACTTTTTACACTCTTAACCTCTGGAAACCTAAACATAAAAGCCTATGAGGCTATAAATGGGAGAAAACCCTTACTTATGCATTTTTCTCCACTTGCCTGTTAAATTTGACTCATGTCCTCTTTGAAGAGGAGTGAGTGGCAAATCTGCAGCCCCACCATTGTGAATAATACTGTAACGTGTGCTATGTCATCACACACTAATCACTGTATGGAATAACAGGAAGGGACTTTGGAGATTACCTGATTTAATTCCCTTACTTTATAGAGGAGGAAACCAGGGTCTAGCAAAGGAAGTCCCCGGCACAAGGTCACACATATAATTAGGGGCAAACCATGTTTATTTATATTAATACAATTCAACCTTCACTGTTCTACAAACAGCTGGTGGCTCTGTGACAGGAAAGAAAAAAAAAAAAAAAGGATAACACTGCTGCCATATACACACACTTCATTTATTCATTCAATTTATTCAGTCAACGTTTAAAAAATATTTATCGAGCCTTCCAGCATGCTAAATGTCGGGGATCCAGAGCTGAACATAGCAGCCGAGGTCCCAGGAGAGAAGAGCAGTGCTCTGCTTCCATAGGCAACCATCAGGAGTTGGTCTGTAACAAGCCAAGGCCACTGAGGACTCCTCATAGCATATGGATATTGCACAAAGATAATGGCTCCTGCCAAACAGAGTGAGAGAATTCGAGGGGTGGTACGTTAACATTTTCAAAATCAGTAACAGCTGCCATTTTCTGTCAATAACTCAATCACTAAAGACTACCCATGAGTGGAAAAGTAGAGCCGACACTGGAGTACTGATTCACAGATTTCACTGATTGTTGAGTTGCAGTTTTCCTTAGACTTCCTACTCTCTAAAAACATTACGTTTTTTAAAAAAAATATTCTTTTAAGCTCTGGAAGAGACGTCAAGAGATTAGAGCCTTCTTCTCTTAGGTAAATGTTCTCAAGGAGTTTAAAAATAAATGACAAAAAACACTCCTTTAAGAATGTCAGGCTGGATAAAAGCCAATGTATGTCCCTTTCAGCCAGCAATTCTATTCAGGAAATACTTCACTTTATATTTTGTAGAAAATATACTTTTTTCATAGAAACATATATAATTTGAGTGATTGTTTTTCTGTAACAGGATTACACGAAACGGAAGAATCAGAGATAAATTCCTAGAAGGCAGGGACAGTGCCTAGGATGTCTGTACATAAAGGTCATAAAAAAACACTAAAAAATAGTGAAAACTCCGACTTTTGACATATCTCAAGTAGGAAGGATTCAAAATCCTAGAGGTAAAAAGTAATAGAAAATATGGTTAATTTCAAATAGAAGATTACCTTAGTCATGATACAACCAGTTCACTAAGCACAGAAATCGAAGAGGCTCTAATTTCTAAATCTAAGTGGTATAATGTGCTGGGGAAGACAGATCCGCTTTGAAATACTTGTTCTGTCGTAATAGTTTCAGTAACATTCAAAAACATTGGAAACTATGAAGACAAAGTAGCAAAGTTTATGCTTTATATTCCTAAATTCAACTATACTTGAAACTGAAAAATTTTCATTTAATTTTAAGCAACATTTTAGAAATACAGATATATATCTCCTTTAGTTGGGCAGGATGCATCATTCGCCAAATACTGCAAATCCTTTTCTGGTTTCCCTACACTGAGATCTTCTACAGCCAGTTGTTATTTCTATCTCTTAAGGACATGGACGGTTAACAACAAGCAGATTAGAAACTGAAGTTAAAGAAGTGACTGAGAACCAAAAAGGATTTTCTTAATTGCTTATTCTATGTCAAAACAGGCCTTGGGCCCTAAAGACGAAAGTGAGTGTTTCCTAACAGATAATTACTGGGAGGATAGTTTCAGTGACAGTTCCACAGCCAGAAGTGTCAGCAAATTGGCAACCCAATCCTTCCATTCCTCTCTTCTGGTATTTCAGCAAGATAAGGTGGTGTGAGATCAATTACCCCCTTTCTCTGGGCTTTCCATCTTTCTCTAGCAATCAAGGACAGTTCCTTTCCATGTTTCAGTGTCAGTCACCCCTCGCCCACCCCTCCCACCTGAGAAATCAGTGGAATCTGCCTTGGGTTAGGAAAGTTCCAAAATACTTCCTAGCAGAATCATGGATATTAAAGATGTGGAGGACTTCGTTGGATCATCTCGTTCATCTATTTCCCATTAAGGAGTTTTCCAGATGGACGACTTTCATACACTGGATGCCTCCTCTCATTTCTGCACAGCCTAAAGTCAAATTTTGAGCATCCAAGCCTAATGTGGAAAGGTGAATAAGGCCTGCATTCAATAATTTCATAGACAGAAAAGTGCCTTATCCCAAAGGTGTTATCATATTACAACAGCTTTTGGATGGAAATAGGTGACACCTCATCAGAACAGTTACGTGAGAGCGCTGTATGGTCCTCCAAGCTCCACGGCCTGACATTTTTTTGCAGAGAGCAGTGTTTGGTTGCTGTGTCCTGAGCACAATGGAACCCATTGGGAACTCAGCCTTTCCCCCACCCCCACCTCTTGCTTTCTTTCTTTCTTGTTGTTCTAGTTTTCTACACATAGGAACTGCTGTTTCAGGGATTTTTTTCCCAGAAACCTCCTGGAAGAGAGGAGTAATGTCTAATGGTACGTAGATAAATCTGCAAGAGGACTTCAGTCAGTAACAGATACCTTTTCACCAGCAATTTATTTATGAATCTCCCCTTCATATATTTCCATCTGTTTCACACAATGCCGCCAAAAATTGGTATGAATTTCTTTCTTAGTGTTATACTAAAGAGCCACCTTAAGTAAGTGCCATTGTGGTTAGAAGGTTATGGCCACATTATGGTCCAGAAGAACCTTCTGATTTTTCCAAAATGCAAAAACCCAACTTTAACGTCAGGTGAGGTGGAATCCTGGCTTGCTTTCTTCCTTAGCTGTGTAAACTTGCATGAGTTATTTAGCTTGAGTCTCAATCTACTCATTTGTGCAAGGATTTTTTTATAAGACAAAATAAATGTTAAAATATCTGGCCCATGCTCAATGCAAAATAAATAGTAGTTTCTTTTCTTCCTTTTTTTAAAGGTAATTAATCTCGGAGCCTTGGAAGGATCCCAAAAAATGAGGAATAAATGTGAAAACGTTTTCGCCCCTGCCTCACTTTAAGAAAAAGCCCAAATTAATTCAACTTTTTTCTGGTAATAATTGTTTGCTTCTGAGTACACAGCTCCTTGATACCTTTTTTTAAAAGAAAGAAGAAAAAGAAATTTTGGCATTCAGTGTAGAGTTGACAAAAACATTTAAAAGAATTTTAGATACTAAACTTATTAAATCCTACAGTATTCCACGATGCCCTTGCCATGACACATTAAAATATACCTTGAAAATGTTAATAACATTGGAATCAGCAGACATATCATACTCATGGTTCAAAATGGTAAAGTCTCTTAGTTGCCAGTAACAGGAAACAACTTGAATTAACAAGCACAAAGGGCAACTTATCGGAATAATTTGGGGAGCATCTTTTCTTGAAATACTTTTCCCTTAGATTCTCCATTTTTCCTTTTCTTCCTCATATTGTTGTTCAAATGTTACTTTCTCAGTGAGGCCATCCATGATCTCCCTTAATACGATTACAATCCCCTTTACATCCCAAATAACCCTTCCAGAACCTGCTATATATTTATTTATACTGTTTATTTCATGTCTGCTCTCACTAAATGTAAGGCTCACAACAGCAGTGATTGTAGACCATTTTATTTATTGCTTTTGCCTTAGCAACTAAAATGGTACCTGGCATATAGTGAGAACTCAGTAAATATTTATTGACTAACTGAATGAATCCGAATCTCATGGAATCTGAGGAAGAATGAAAAAATTGGCTTCAGAAAGAGCCAGAGTCATGTTCTTTAGAAGCAGGAGTATTTAGATTTTCCCCCTGGAGTGCTGCCATTAACATGGAAGTCCATTTATGGATAAAATGTTGTCTTCTAACATCTCATTCAGTGTTCATTCTCTGTTAGCATATCCAAAGAATTCATTTGAAGGAGGACGGTGTGACTGACTTGCCTGCCATTAGCGTCAAATGGCACCTCAAACATTTCTGCTTAGGTTCTGGAGAAGTGGCCAACACTCAAATGTTTACCAAGTAATATAAAGGTGTGAAGCCAACTGGGTGTAATCCACTGGGAAGTAGTGTACCCTAGTGGTTTACATTAGGGGATAGTGTATTGAAGCAGAGAACAAGTTCCCCTTTTAAAGGGCAAAGCCCCTATGCAGTCTGGCTGAGCACTCTATTGGGCCAAAGCCCACTTTTTTCCAGACATTCTGATTTTCAAAAGAAGCTGCAAATATGGATCTTCTATAAAATCTCCCCATTTCAAAATTGTGACAACTATTTAAAATACTGTGTCAAAATACACTGTGAAGGTCATGCAAAGCATATCTAGAGGACAGATGTGGCCAACTTGCCCTGTGTTTGTAACCTCCAGTCTAGAGTATCTTTCAGTTCTAGTTATCTGAATTTCATAATCTAAGCCATCTTCACTTATTTGTAACATTTATAAAATTATTAACAAAATCTGCTTTCTCCTTCTAAAGGATCCTCCTTATTTCCTTGATTATTTTAATGATTTCCTTTAGGACCTTTTCCATCTAGTTCATTATATTTGTATTTTTCTTGAGTGCTAAGTGAAATAGGTAAAAGAATACTGAATCTGCATAAAGAACATCTAGGTTCCGTCGTATGTCTCACTAGTTGTGCAAGCTTGAAAAAAGTAATTTAAACTTCTTAGATCTATGCCTTTGACCCTTAAAATGAGAATGACAGCACTAATTCTTCTATTCGATGTGAGGCCATGTACATGAAAGAATTTGCAAACTATAAACTACTTAAAACGTAAGACATTCAAGTAGAGTAAAACCATTGCTTAATAAGACTGTTGAGTCCCACTGAATGCTTTATTTCTAATAAAATGCTTTATTGCCAATAAAACTCTTTATTTCCTATAAAATTTAGAATGCATAATTGCGTGGTTTTGTTGTTGCTGCTGCCATCACAGCAACATTCTGAGATGTTTTCCAGACTATATGATCTTTTTCTTAGGTCGTAATTTATAATGCACAGTGTAGTAGTTTATAAATTCATTTTGCCCTCAACCTGGCTCATTTTATCCTTTTTCTGTCTTCAAATCAGCTCTCTGAATATCTTCTTTTTGTTGTCGATTATCTCCTTTCAGTCACCCCAATTGTATTTATTGGCACATTTAATCCTTCTTTCTCATTTATTCTTCTTTTTAAAATACCTCCCTTGTTAATCTCCATCTTTAAAAATCACATCAAGACATTGTTAGCTGCTCAAATAAAATGTTTTATTTTCAGGTCCCGATTCATCCAACTAAAAATTACCTCTTCTAAACATTTCTATAACTTTATTAATTTAAATCTTAATGCAGTTCACTTTGATAAACATTTATTCATGTATCAAAGTAAGTACAATGTTCAGTCTTGTTCACTTTTGTAGCCCCTGCAACTCTTAAAATAGGACTTTGTGTATAATAGGTACTCAAAATAAATTGGATAAATGGATTTTTCTTTATTATCTTTATTTTCCTACATCAAAGTCAAGTGTTATTATTCTCGAGTTTAATTGTTTCATTATATTCTTGCATGTTATGCCTGTCAACTCAGTATCTCACTACACTTAAGACCTTGGCAATTAGGAAAAAGAGGACTTAAAGAATTCTCTCTTTTTTTCTAAGCAATATATTTAACATGTTGGTTGAGACTGTGTTCCAGCATCAGTCCCCAGGGAACCCTGACACTAACTTTTCTAAGTAGAGAAATGATCATTTATTCTTACACATTGCTTCCTGTCATTAAGCCATTTCCGTACTTAAGACAAAACATTTTCCATAATAACAAGGAAACCAAGTGGTTTTTTTAAACTGTTGTTTGACCACCTATAGCATACACACACTTCCAAAGTTTTTTGAAAGTAGAAATAAAATTACCTTCTCTTTTGTCAATATCACCTCTGAGAAATCTGAGAGATTCGTTTATTCAATAAATCTCTGTTGAAAACCTGCTAAGTGCCAGGCACTATAAGAGACGATAAGGACACATAAAAGGAAATCCTATTTAGCCCTCAAGAAGCTTCACCTTTTGCAATTGGCTAGGTGCTTTAGTAAGAGTGCAAAGGAGTAATCCTCAAATTCTACCTCGTAGGGAGGCCCGTGAAGGTTTAACTGAGGTGGACACTTAAGCAGAGTCTCCAAGAAAATTTACTTGGTGGTCAAGTGTCAGGAGGTACATTCTGTGAAATTGGAATAGCACATGCTAAGGCGTGGAGGCATGCACCAGCATCCCAGTGTGATGAACTGCATGCAGGCAGGCTGTCAGGCTCTTCTGGAGAGGAGCCATAGCTCAAGATAAGACCAGAAGAGACCTATGGCAGAAGGCCTTCTGAACTATGGTGGAGAGTTCCTATTTTGTCCTGTAGTCTGAATAATCAATGTTTGCAAGCAAGGAAGACATCCGATAAGATATATCCTAGAGACAGTACTCTGATGATGGGATAAGAAATGTACCATGGGAAGTGAGACTGTTTGCAGATTATCTGAAAACTTTAGTTTGATGCTCTAAGCTGTTAGAGCAGCAACCATGAGGAGAGAAGGGGATAAGGTATATTGTTTTGGTGGTTTAATCAATAGGAATATATGATTATGATTGAGTTCATTAGTAAGGCATTATTTTCCACTTGTAGAAGCCACAGGACATATTTCTCCCAAAGTTATATTTTTCTAGGAATCCATGATACTATCATTCTTTCCAGGTGCTGCCATCCTGACGAGTATGAGAATACGAATCACCACACTTAAGTTCCCAGGTTTGCTTCCAATTTCCTCCCAATGGACACTGTGTACTGGAAACCATTAGTCTTTGCTACCACAAGTCAGTTTAGCATGACAGTTTGCACATTCTAGCCAAAACTTTTACCAGGGTCCCTGATGACTTATTCGTATCTAGTCTGTCAATTAAATATGGAACATACTCTTGATTTACTCAGTACAACTTTGTTTTTAGATTTTAACTTGCCATAGTTCATGCATCCCTTGCTTTCCTTTAAAGATGAAGAGCTTATCCCTCCCTTCAACAGTCTCCGCTCGTCCCTCATTTCTCATTCTAGCTTGCTAACAGGAGCTATGTTTGAGTTACTTTTTTTTAATATGTGACACACGTTTTCCCTGAGGTATTTAGTAAGGTCGTTGTAGGTGACTCCAGGCTTCCTGTGTTCCAGTTCCTCTCTAAATGATCCTTATTTTCTTTACCAGTTTATGCCAGTAAGTGAGGATAAAGAAACATGGGACAGAAGGAATTCTGATATATTATATATCATATACCATGAAATTAAAACTGTTGAGTCCACCCTTAATTCTTTAATTTTTTTTATTTCTTAAGATCCCAGAAATTTAATTAAGGTACATACCAATAGTTCCAATTATTCCATATATTCATCTTGCTATTGTTTTTAAGCACAGAAAAAAATTGGAAATAATCACAATGCACTAAAATGTTATATTTAGTGATTCAATTATGGTATGTCTAGATAATATACTAAGCAGCCTTTAAAACTTATTATTTTAATCTGATATTTTGACATGAAAAACTATTCATTATACAATATATAATAAAGAAAAAACACATTACTCAGTTAGATATGGAGTATGACCTGATTTTGTGATAGATTTCTTTTTATATGATACAATTTGAGTAATAGAATTTCAGTTGAATTTAATATAATTTTTACTATTTTATATTTTCTGGTGAAGGGAGCACATTGACCATTCAGAATACATGCTGTCTTTATTTGGGAATGCTTATCCTGGGTTTGAGCTTTGCTAAAATTTTCAGAATAAGATATTAGTAATACAAATGATCAGCAGCATATTTTAAGAATGTTTTTGATATGTTTTGAGATGTTGCAAAACAAAACAAAAACCTTCCATCATTTCCTCTGAGTTAGTAGCCCTTGTCTGACTAGAGAGAGACACTGGGTTTTCCCTGTGCCTAAGTCTAGTCAAGGTTAATTTCACAAACAGTAACGCCACCATGACTAAATCAAATTGACAACTTCAGCTTCATTATTTCTGAGATGATATTTGAACTTTATATATATATATATATATATATATATTTTTTTTTTTTTTTTAGATAGAAGACTGGGTTTTTTGTTTTTGTTTTTGTTTTTTCCTACGCTCCTTGTTGAAAGAATTCCAGCTCCCCTGCCCTCCAGTCTAGTGTACAAGGGCATCATTTAGCATTATTATTCCATAATAAGAAAAGAAAAGGCCAGTGATTGGGCAGGTTGACATTCAGTTCTGTCTTTATTTTCTTGGTGGCACATATCCTGACATTTCCCACTTGATAACTAGTGTTAATATACTGTGTACATTTTTCTTTCCTTTTATTTTATTCTCCTTTACATTGGCAAGTCTCATAGGAAGAGGGGATGACTTCTTCCAATATCCAGTGGGTTCTTTTTTTTTCCTTCACAATCTGGAAAATTTCATTATGAAATCTAAACTTAGTGTTATGCCACCAACACATTTTGCGTGTTAATTCGCCAAGAAGATAAATCACATTTTCTCATGATTCCAGAATCCCTAGGATTATAGGGCATCCCACACTTGCTCCCTGGATGTTCTACACTGGAGCTCCATCTGGTTTTCTTTTCTAAATATGCTCCCCTGAGATCTTCTTCAATTTGAATTGTATTAAATTCATCAAACTTCTTAATGAGCCTTGGGCATTGTTCAACTTGTGTGGTAGTCTCTCCCGTATAGTAACAGAGGAGAATCGTAACTGCCTCCAGTATATGTACTTCTAGGCGTTCCCATCAGGTCTAAGCACTGTTTCACATTATGTGAATGTCATAAATAACTTGGTTGAAAGGGTCAATGTTTTCTTATCTTGAAGAGAGTCAAAGGGCAGTTTGCATTTATCTAGGAAATGCACCTCACAGATGCTAGTCTTAAAAGCTCCTCAGGGGATGGGTGGGGAAATACTATTATCCTTACATAATTCTAAAAGCCTGGGGGGGGGTGGAACAACTGCACAAATTCTTCCTTTTCCTTTTCATCAAGGCCACAGCAAAAGGAAAGAAAAAAAAGAAAAACACCACTAGTAATTTCATTTATCTTACAATTCACAGTTTCTTCTCAGTAGTATATACTTGTCACATCTTGGCTTATTTCCTTTAGGATGTCTTTTACTTGTATACAGAGTGGGTTGTAAGAGGTTTACTTTAGTACTTCCCTGGAAAGAGTCTCAAGTATACCTCCCCAAATCAGAAGAGCAGAAGCCAGGGGTTTTTTGTTTTGTTTTGTTTTTCTATGATGAGCTTAAGAAATTTAACTCAAATCAGGTTTAAAAAAAAAAGATTTGTAACCGTATTTTAAAGGCCCCCTACACAGTCTACAGCTGTCTGGATCTGTTCCTGGATGGAAATCATAGATGAAATCTGTGATATCTCCCTATTGAATTTTCAGTTCACCACCCAGTTTTAGTTCATGCTTTCTGCTCCTTGCCAAATTCTACTTCCTTTAGACTATAACCCATATCCATTGATTTATGTTGGAAGTCTGGGAAAATCAGCTTCTAAACACTAAAAAAGTTGAATTTTACCTAACTAATTTAACTAATCTTAAAGAATAGATAAATGCCTGCAAAATTCCTCTTAAAACAAATATTTTGAGATCAATTCTACTTTATTATTGACTTCTGCAACTGAATTAGAGGGTTTCTTTTTTCCTTTAAATCAACTTTGTTGAGGTATATTTTACATGGAATAGAATGCTCTTGTTTTAAATGTGCAGTCTGATGAATTTTCATACAGACATATGAAACCATATAGCAACCAATCCAATGAAGGTACAGAATAGTTCCATCCCCTTAAAAATTCCCCTATGCCTCTTCTAGAGTGCAGCTAGTGAAAAATTCCTAAGATGAGATTGAGATTGGCAGGTACAGGGAATGGAAAGAAAGCCATTGCAGCTGGCTTAGTGAAGTAGCAGAGGACAACATGAAAAGAGGGCAGAGAAGCAGGTGGGACCTGATCTTGCATGATATAAAGTTTGACTTTATTTTATGTCTGATGTAAAGAAGCCCTTGGAATCTTGTATATAGAGGAGTATTATGATCTGATCAGCGTCTCATTTTCCTTCCAACTCCATCTGTCCAATCCTACAGTTTCCACCTGGCCTGGATCCCCTACTTCATGCTTTTCTGATCTCATCCAGAAGAATTTCTGGAATCTTTTTTAACCCCCAAACTTTTATACTACACGTGTCTTCCATTACTTACACTATTGCTTCCGTACTACCTTCTAGCATGTAAAAGGATGGAAGGAAAGAAAAGAGATGAGGAAGGAAAGGTTTTAAAACCACATTGCAAACTGACCATGACACTAAATTATATATTTTATAATATATGACTGCCCTTATTGGCAATTTACTGCTATATAGGTAGTTTTATGAAAAGTGAGACAGAGCAGAAAAACAATTTGTTAAATGCATACTATCTGGCATTACTTCAGGCATTGTAGCAAGCATTATACAGTAGAGCATTTAATTTAATAACTACCAGGCTCAGTAGATGCTGCTTGCATTTAACAAATGAGGAAATAGTTTCATAGAATTAAATTAACTTTCCCAAAGTCACCTAAATTGTAAGAGTGCCCGGGTCTTTATGGTACCATAACCCATTCTATTCTCCTAATACGTACTGTCTCCTCAAAATTAGGATTTCCTTTCTAGGAGAAATAATATATGCATTTTAACCACATGAACAGAAACAAGGAAGGGAACTGATACTATTTGTTAAGTTCCTAATATGTGCTGCTCATTAGGCTAGGTATCTAAAATTTTAGCTCTTTTAATTATTCCAGCAATCCCAAAGGAAGGCTCAGAGAAGTTAAGAAGCCTACTCAAAGTCACATAGCCCATTGGGGCAGAGCTGGGAATTGATTCAGCTATGCCCGGTTTTGATACCCATGTTCCTGGCACCTAACTAAACCACTTTCAGAAGGAAAAAGGTGGCATAACCTCCCTAGAACTAGACTTAAAAGATGCATAGTATACTTATTCTGCAGAACTTTCATCCAGAGATGAAACAGAAAAACCTTGTACCAGCAGGGAGTGGGGCAGTAATCTCCCTCCACTTCCTTGGTGTCTCTGAAAGAGAACGTGATTGTCAGGTACCCTAGAATTAATGACACCTTTTGATGGAAGCATAAGAAGGTCTATGTTTCAAGACTCACAGCCACAGAACAGGAAATGGAGCTGTTTGCAAGGGAAATGAAGTTGCCTTCTCTGGGGGGAAACAAAAAGGAACATTTGAACAGGCAATTGATCAGTAGGAAAACTGCAAGGTGATAAAAGAACTGGAAGTCACAAAAGCCCTTGGCATACTAGTTTTAATAAAAAGGATTGTCTCCAGCTATGATTTATGCGATGAATTCCTTGACATATGTTTCTAAGTGTTATCTTTAACAATGCAGGTGTTTCCATCCAGAGCCAACCCCTCTCTTTACCAAGGATAAAAGAATCCCTTTGGACTATTTATCTGATTGACTAATCAGGATGTATGCTACAGTTTTAGATATGTGACTTTTCACTAATTATTCCTAGGATTAAATTTGAAACCATTATAAAGTAGGTATTCACTAAATATTCCTTTTTAAATTAGATGCTACTTGGTAAAAATCCTAATAATTCTGAGTAAAATATTAAAAACTCCAAATTGGTTTAATATAAGAAAACACATCTTAAAACATTAAAAACAGTTAATATTTAACATTTTGACTCATAATATGGTGACATGTAATTTATTTTGTAATAATTAGATTAGAATCAACAAACTAGATCATATAAAGGTAGTATAACAATCACATGCATTACGTGATCCATAATAGCTCCTTGCTGTGTATATATTATTATATGGCACATAACCATACTAGCTAGTAAAGTGATTTTTCAACTCAAAATGAATATCAGAGTTGCTACTGAGAGTTTTCGGATTGAAAAAACACTGGTAGCTCTGGCACCAAATTACACATCTTGGTAATGAATAAGCATAAAAATCTCTTTGCCTGTGTAGAAACAGCTTTGTCACATGGCAAGAAAAGCATAGCAAAGTTTTCTCTTTTTTTCTCCTTAATACGCTCAGAACTAGCATTCACCTGGCATTCCCTAAGTAGTTTAGGATTTCAGAACTACTGCAAAACAGCCACTTCTCAAAATTGGTGTGACCAAAAGATCCTAAACCATATGCCCCAGATAGTTTTTCTTCTGGAATCTATTGGGAGACCATTTGTTCAAAAGACTCTAGAGAAATTCAGCAACACATCGGGACCCTTGTGCATTATGATTGACCATAAAATACACTGGAATAGTGTGGATGTCATCTCTAGTGTTTTCAGGGGGGAGGAAGGTTGTAGAGAGTAGGTAGCAGAGTCCTCTGACTTTGTGGATTAACATAAAATGGCCATGACTTGTGTATATTGCTTCTATTCACAGTCCTTTGGAAATACTGTCTCTAATATAGGAAGACAATAATGAGACTCTTTCATGGAATACCTTATCTATCTATGTATCTATGTATCTATCTATGTATCTATCTATCTATCAATATTTGCAACATCAGATTCATCTGAAAGTTACCCCGAATACATCAAATATCCTTTTAAGTATAAAAGACATACATTAGGATGTTAAGAGATGCTTTTCTACAAGCATAGATCAGCACATCAGAGCCATGATATGTGCTTGGACCAAGTTAAACCATTATTATATACTTCGAACAGACCCAAATAAATAATAATAATTCAAAGTAGCTAAGAAATTTGAAAATAGGTTGATGTAGTTTAATGTTAAATGTTCCTGTATCTATTGATGTATTTATTTATCCTTCCCAATCAAAGAAGACCTTTGTGCCTGCTACAACCCAAAAAACATATGTTGGCTCTTACTTATTACCATACTTTTTTCTTGTTGCTGCTCTTGTTGTTGTTGGTTATAATCATTTTTTCCCCTCTATTCACATTAGATTCTACTTGTGATAGTTTTCAAACCTCTAAGTGTAGATCTGACCCTGGAGAACATGTCAGGGACTGATTGCCTAAAAAACAAACAAACAAACAAAAAGCCTCATGAAAATGGAAATAAATCATATTTAAGAAATCCCTTTGGGAACTTCCCTGGTGGTTCAGTGGTTAAGAATCCACCTGCCAATGCAGGGGACACGGGTTCGATCCCTGGTCCGGGAAGATCCCACATGCCATGGAGCAACTAAGCCCATGAGCCATAACCACTGAGCCTGCGAGCCACAACTACTGAGCCCACGTGCCACAACTACTGAAGCCCCCGTGCCTAGAGCCCATGCTCTGCAACAAGAGAAGCCACCGCAATGAGAAGCCTGCGCACTGCAATGAAGACTGGCCCCCACTCGCCACAACTAGAGAAAGCCCGCGCTCAGCAACGAAGACCCAACTCAAAAAAGAAAACAAAAAAAAGGAACTCCTTTGGAGTTTGTCATCCTACTTGTTTCCATCACTTTAGCCCTGCTCAGTGAATAGTATATTTAAAAAAATGAATAGAAATATTCTTCTTTGGGTTAATTTGCCAACTTTGATGGTATAAACCTAAGATTCATATCTGTAATGAAAACAATATTGTATTTTCAAGATTCACAAATCCCCAAGGAGGTAATGCCTCAAGCATAAACATTGCTAGTTGCATTTATTCACTTGACTCCTCTTGATATTTAAAAAAACAACAACAGCCTTTACAAATAGCATTGTTACAGTGGCTTCGCTTTTCTCCAGAATATCAGTTGGAATTGATATAAGGCCAGGATAACATGAGATGGTGTTTATTTTTAAAGTTACCTCTATAATTGAATCTTCCAATTTCACATTTTTATGTTTCTCCTTTATGATTAGTCTCTGGAGAAAATACAAATTAAAGAGTTTTTATTCAACTGAAATGGAGGCTTTCTTTAGAAGAATTTCTTTCATAAAGCATAGATCAAATCTAACCTCATATTTTGAATATGGAAATTCTCTTGGTGATGAAATTTATACTTAGTAAATGTGGAATGTGTGCTTCATACTTTATGTGTTCTTGAAAATAATCACTATGCCAGTGAACTTCAAGATGATGAAGTTTATAGGGCCCTGGAGCCTGAACAGATCTCACTTCTTGGATTCAAATATGAACTTGCAACCAGAAGTGTGTGTAGAATCAGCACAAATCTGCAGAGTCGTGGCTCTGGTGGGAAGAACATGTGTGCCAGTCAGAGGAGCCCCTGGCTGGTGTAAGTGACTGAGGAATTGAGAACTTTGGCTCGCTAAGTGTAACTGGGTGCTAGACAGGATTCCACTAGAAAACTTGTGCTGAGATTAGACTAGTTTGTAAAGGATGCCAAGAAAAACACAGTTGGTGCTGCTGGGGGCAGACTGAGGCAAGAAGAGTGAAATCATTGGACATTATAGAGTGTTCTAAAAGATGAGGAATTATCTAATAAAAAGTGTTGTTTTTAGTCTTTGGACCTACTTTTTTTGTTTGTTTTCTTTTTCCTTTTCCTCTTCCCTGTCGTGGTCAGTGGTTGACCTACAGCTAGGTTCAGTTATTTGGATTCTCTGACACTAATGTCATCTGGCCTGGGAATTATAATTAATTATTTTCGTGAAATAGTGACTATCTTAAAGCAATTCATTTGTACTGGCAGAAGGTCAAGGCTAGTGTCAGAGTTTTGAGTGCCAGAAAGAATTGGAAATCTTTCTCTTCTCATGTCCTGACAATGAAAGCAAGTAGGTAGTTCCAAAAGGGATCGTGGAGCTTCTGGCATTACTGGCCTTTGCTTTGACAACAAGAAGAGAAAGGAATGATTTTGAAAGACATAGGAAATTTAGTTCTTACCTAGATGGATCATGTCAAGTTTTGGTTTTTCCATTTCCCTATATTTCATTTACTTTTTTGGACAATGCTGTAATTTCACAAACTGGTTGCGAAAATACTGCTGACAGCTGAATTTACATCCCTGGGTCACAATGGTCACCAGGAGATTGGGTCCACAGTGAATAAGCAGCAAGAATCTGGGTAGAGGCAGTGGGCACAGAGATATTATGGTAACAATTTATTTTAAATAGCACATCACCACTCTAACTTTTTTCTAATCCATGTAGCTATAAGGTATTTCAACCCTTAGACACAGTGTTGGGATATGAAAGGAGTAAATCATGTAAATGAACATCTTAACTATATTATTTTGTCTTCAAAAGTCTTTATAATTACATGAAAAATATATTAGTATATTTGAAATGTAGAATTAAAGTCTGAGTTATTGCCAACTAATAAGTGGGTTATTTTATTTATGAAAGTTAGGGGAAGAAGAATGAATCAAACTAATGAACTGAAAACAATTATTTACTGAACAGTACTTTGTTGATAGGAATTAAGCAAGTCCTTTGACTTATAATCTAGTAACAAAGAAAGTTTGCCTATCTATTCCTTTCCCATTCTTTAAGGGAAAGCTATAGGCTTTTAGAAACTCTCAGCCTCTCCTTGGAGCCATGTGCCTTGCTGTGAAAAGAGGAGTAAGACACCAGTGTTTACAGATTGTCTACTTTAAGTCAGGTGTTTTACACACGCTATCTGACAAAACCTGGATTAAATGCTACTGAGGGAAGCGTTATAGTCATCTTTTTAGTGAATAATAGCATGAACCTCGAAGGGAAAAAAATAACTCCACCAAAGGTATATTGTTAATAAGTGATGAAGTTTGGATTTTGAACCAGATCCTTTCTATCCACAAATTCACATTTGATTTACTTCACTGACAAGCTAGAAGTGGAAAACAATGAAACATATTTCTCAAAACCTGTACTTTTACCCTTAGCACCACGGGAATGAAAAAAATCAATGGAAAAAAAAAAAAAAAGCCTGTTTCATTCACAATTTATACATTCCGTGAGAGTAGTTTGGAGCAGTGAATGACCAAGGCTGGAGCAAAGAACTAACAAATGTGCCTGTAGTCTCCTCTACAGATCCTCACTCTCTGGAAAAGCCCGATGCTTTTGTACTGTTTTTCTTACGTGATGGTCAGTCAAGTGTGGTCACAAGAGGAGACACAGGAGAGGCTCGGGCAAACAAAGTTTCTTATGCTCACAGGTCCAAGAGACAGGAAGCAGGCAGGGCCACATGGGAAAGACACCAGGGTGGTCAGGAGCCAGACGGCAAGAGTGAGGGGAAAGCCTTAGGCCAGAGCCTTTACTGGGGTTTCTGTGGGAATGGCAAGGCAGGGCAAGGAGAACAGTTTCGGATTGTCTGGTTTGAATTTTTTCAGTGGGCTTTATACAGCTATAGGGGTGGTCCCGAGTTGCCTGGTACCTGACCCTGGCATGATTAAGGCAAAGGAATAGTTCCTCTTGAGGAGTATGGCAGATAGAGGAGATGCTGGCTCTGGCTTGGTTAGTGTGCATTTCAAAACACACTCTGGGCTGGACCCTTTGCCGTCATCTGTAAGAACTGGTTGACCCTGGGAGGGGCAAACTCTCCCCAGCTGCAAAGGTGTTGTTTTTTTTTAAGATATCAAAACATTATAATACACAGAAAATTAAAAAGATATACGCTACACCTGATGGACTGTCTCACATGTTATGGTTAATGCTGTCCCTTGAATTTCAAGTCACTATCCCCTCAGGTCTTTGGTTCAAGAATATGTGAACACTCTTGACCACCTGATTGGCAGACATTCTTCCACCATCGAGAGAAGCCTGAGTCTTAGTTAGTTCAGATTTCTGACTTCCTTCATGTAATCCACATGACTCAAGAGAAAGGTGACCACGCCATGGGTGAGCCTGAATTATCTAAGGGTAACTGCCCTTTCTGATTAGTAATTGAGTCCAGTTGTGGGTATGTGATTCTGTAAAGATTTCTGGAGGGTTCTAGAGAAGCTTTCATAGATCTGTGAAGACTTCTAGAGGGTTCTAGAGAAGCTTTCATAGATCTGCTGAAAGGAACACAGAAAGCCTTTCTCTTTCATTTTGAACACTTGTGACATTAATGCATCAGGCAACCACTGCATGAACGCAAGGGGAGACAACCTCGCGATGAAGCCAGCATTGCACAGGACAGAGCAGGTAGACAGGACTCGTGAAGTAAAGGTATAGTGGGGCTGAGGGTTCAACAGTCCTACCTCTGGATGTCCCTCATTGTCTGAGCCAGGTTGACGTGGATTTTCTATTGCACTTTTGGCTCCAAAAGCTTGCTCCTGATACAGGAGTTTTAGATAAGTGGGAAAAGGCTGGAGAGGACCCCCACTACAACATTGGCTTGGTGTTTATCCAGGACTACTGTTTAGAAGCCCTACTATTCCACTTTTGCTTTTCAGAAGGTGTTGCATTAAAGAGAAAGAGTAGAAAGGAAGGCATTTTCTGTAAACTTATGTCCCAGAATTAGGATCACACAGTAGGAAGTTAGTTGAACATCTGCACTGTGTCAGTCACTCTTCTGGGCTGTAGAAATATAGTGAAAAGCAGACAAAACCTCCAAAGACAAGTTACTAACTATTTTAAAGGAGCAGAAAGACAGCAAACAAATCAGCAAATAAGTATATAAAAGGCCAGGTGGCATGAATATTTTCATGCCAAGGCAAAATAATATTCTAAGTAAATATTAGAAAGTGCTATGAAGAAGAGTAAGAGAGAGTAAGGCAATAGAGAATGGCAGTGTGTATGGGGGGGGTACTATTTCATATAAGGTGCTAAGAGATGATCTTCCAAAGAAAGGGCATATATGCAGAAACCCCAAAGACTGAGAGAAGCAGTCATGGAGTTATCTGGAGGAAAACTCTTCCAGGCAGCAGGAACAGCAAGTGCAAAAACCCAGAGGTAGGACCATTCCTGGGTTAGAAGAATGTCAAAAAGAACAGTTTGGCTGTAGTAGAATGAATGAGAGGAGAGGGAGAAGATGAGGACAGAGAGCGGGGACACATGCCTTTTTGGCAGACATCGGGCATCACAGGACACAATAAAGACTTTGGACTTTCTTCTTTTCAAGAGCTTTGTGTGGAGGCGTGAGATTCTCACTGAAGTGAGAAAATAGACGCTAAGGAGGTAAGACTAGAGGCAGGGAGACATGTTAGGAGGCAAATGCAATAGTCCAAATGAGAGAAAATGATGACTTAAATTTGGAAGACAACATGAAGGTAGTAAGAAGTTGCCAGATTCTGAATATATTCTGAATCTTACTGAAAGATTGACTATGCAGTATGAGAGAAAGAAGGGCTTCAAGAATTATTCCATGATTTTGGTCTGAATAAGTAGAATCATCTTTTTGTAAGATTGTGGTAACTGCAAGATGGGCTACTTTGGAGGAGGGTGGAGTTACAAGTTCAATTTTGGAATTAGCAATTTTCAAATTTAGGATTAGTGAAGAAAATTCAGATTTTTGTGGCCCTCCACAGAGAAGTGTTGAGTAGGAAGCTGGGTGTCCAGCTGTAGAATTCAGAAAAGAAACTTAAGGCTGAAAACCTCAGTTTGAAAGTTGTCAGAATCTGAATGTATTGAAAGTAGTGGGACAAAATAAAATCATTTGGGGAATGAATACAGACAGAGCAGAGTTTTAAGACTGATTCTTGGGCACATCAATGTTTAGCAGTTAGGAAATATGAACATTACCCAGGGTAGGAGGGAAGAGATTAGAAGGGGAGGCCAGTGAGTTAAAAAAAAAAAAAAAAAAAAAAAAAGACAGGACTGTTCCAGAAGCCAAGTGAAGAATGTGTTTTAATGAAGAAGGAATGAGCAAGTCCTTCAAATACCACTAATTGGTAGAGTAAAACGAGAACTGGAAAATGACCATGATTTTATGAGGAAAAGGCCAAATTCAACTTGCTTGGCTTTTCTTTTCTGCAGGTACCACCTTACCATAGTTCTTTAGCATTTGGAATGCAGACTAATTAGACTACTTATTTTTGAGATTATATTTGATTTCTTATCCTAGCCAATAAGTGGTATAAACTTAAATATGATTAGCAAGCTGAAAACACCTGCCTCTGTGCTTCTACCTAGACTCTAATTTGGTGAGTGAGTTAGGAGTATTCAGAGGGTCATCCTACAGTTACATGGGACTCCTGAAAATATGCAAATAACCCACCCCTCCGCCAAAGCATTACATCTCTCATTGGGCTTTAAGGTACACATTTCCAAAGCCACCAGGAAAGGTTTAAAACCAATCTGATTGGCTTTAGCAATAGTCGAAGGACGAGGACAGCATATACTAATGATTTCTGGCAAGCCATTTGGAGATTTTTATTTAACTTTCACTATATATAGCTGTTAAATTATCAGAAGACCTCATGCCAATATAATAGGGTAAGTCTTCCAAACTAAAGCATTTCCACATCTGTGAAACAGCTGAATTTATTTTAAGTTTGTGAATCTATGTAGTTATAAATTTAATTAAATTCCAAATGATATATTAATGAAGAATTCCGGCTTCCAAACTGAATATTATACTCAAATTTTGGCCTCTATTTTTAATATTGACCATCAAATATTCAAACTAAAGGCTTTTTTTAATTAAAAAAAATTTTTTTTGATGTGGATCATTTTTAAAGTCTTCATTGAATCTGTTACAATATTGCTTCTATTTTACCTTCTGGTTTTTTGGGTTTTAGCCGGGAGGCATGTGGGATCCTAGCTCCCTGACCAAGGGATTGAACCCACACCCCCTGCATTGGAAGTTGAAGTCTCAACCACTGGACTGCCAGGGAAGTCCCTAAAGGCTTTGTATTTTCCTTTGTAGTAGAAACAATGTCTTGAGGCTGAAGAGAGCTGATGGAGTGCGGTACAATGAAAGGGAAGGCTATGTTGTTTACATAGTAGTTAGCAGTTAACCTTAAGCTCTTTCTTGATTATTTCTATGTGAATATAGAAGTTAAAGAAATGACCAGCTTTTTATTAAATTTCAGTTCTTACTACTCTTTCTTCAAAGAGATAATTTTTGTCTTCTAATAAATACGTGATTCACAGAAATCTTAGTTTTCACTATAGAGGCATTAGTGATTTTCTGTGGCTACAGATCTGAGAAAAGCCTCACTGCCACTGAATGAATTCAGTAGGAATATTGTAGACAATATATTTATTACTAATTAGAGATAAATGTTAGTCAGTTCTTAAAGAAAAGAATAAATCAGCATGTCCATGAGTAATTATTTAATAGTTTTTTCATGTTCCAGGCACTGTAATAAGCTCTTGATATGTAATTAATTCCTGGGAAGAACTCTAGGGATAGGACTATTTTACAGATGAGCACTGTTTTAAACAATGGAAACTGGGGTCTGGAAATTTTAAGTAATTTGGTGAAAGTCACAGTAGGTATGTTGGCTTGCCAGGCTCTTAATCAATACTCTATACTGAGCCACTATGTACAAGTCCAAGTCCTCTTGTAAAGCTTCCATTCCAGAGGAGGAGACAAACAATAAATAAATCAATATATGCAATTTTTTCACATAGATATCCCAAAATTTCTTGAGGTTTATTTTTTCTGAGTGGTGAATAGCTCTAATAGATACAAATATTATTCCTTGTTCATTTTAAAAATACAAGACACGTATGTATTTTATTTAACTTATTAATAAATGAGGAAACCAATAAGATATTAGAACATGTTCGAAAGAGAATTCAGAGAGCACAGATATGGGGAGTCAGAACTGCTGAAATGAATGTGTTAATAGTTAATGAGTTCCTGGAGGTGCACTAGACAAATTCACTTTATGTGGACATGAATCATTTTCATTGCTACCAATTTCTACAAGTTACCAAGTTATAAACTTGCTCAACAATAATAAATGCAGATAAACCAAGAGTATACTAGACAGGACACCAATTTATCTTTTTGCCGTTCAAAGTCTTTAATACCTTTTCTGACAATCTATTCATCCTGTGATCATAGTAATCTCAAAGATTATCCTTGAGCATAAAAATAGTGCTGTTAGACCTGATTATTTCCCCAAGTGCAGCAAGAGTGTAATTAATCGTGTAGACTCCTTGAGTTTCTTTGCAATCCTGAGTCATACATACAGTACTGAACAGCTAAAAAGGCCATAAATTAATGTCTGCCTAGATATTTTCATAAGGAATCTCAGATTTTACTTTTTTTTTTTAACATCTTTATAGAAGTATAATTGCTTAACAGTGTTGTGTTAGTTTCTGCTGCATAACAAAGTGAATCAGCTATATGCATACTTATATCCCCATATCCCCTCCCTCTTGCATCTCCGTCCCACCTTCCTTATCCCACCCCTCTAGGTGGTCACAAAGCACCGAGCTGATCTCCCTGTGCTATGCAGCTGTTTCCCACTAGGTATCTGTTTTACATTTGGTAGTGTATATATGTCAGTGCAACTCTCTCACTTCGTCCCAGCTTTCCTTTCCCCCTCCCCGTGTCCTGAAGTCCATTCTCTACATTGGCGTCTTTATTCCTGTCCTGCCCCTAGGTTCATCAGAAACTGTTTTTTTTTTTTAGATTCCACATATATGTGTTAGCATACGGTATTTGTTTTTCTCTTTCTGACTTACTTCACTCTGTATGACAGACTCTAGGTCCATCCACCTCACTACAAATAACTCAATTTCATTTATTCTTATGGCTGAGTAATATTCCATTGTATATGTGTGCCACATCTTCTTTATCTATTCATCTGTAGATAGACGCTCAGGTTGCTTCCATGTCCTGGCTATTGTAAATAGTGCTGCAATGAACATTGTGGTATATGACTACTTTTGAATGATGGTTTTCTCAGGGTATATGCCCAGTAGTGGGATTGCTGGGTCATATGGTAATTCTATTTTTAGTTTTTTAAGGAACCTCCATACTGTTCTCCATAGTGGCTGTATCAGTTTACGTTCCCACCAACAGTGCAAGAGGGTTCCCTTTTCTCCACAACCTCTCCAGCATTTATTGTTTGTAGATTTTTGATGATGGCCATTCTGACCAGTGTGAGGTGATACCTCATTGTAGTTTTGTTTTGCATTTCTCTAATGATCAGTGATATTGAGCATCTTTTCATGTGTTTGTTGGCAATCTGTATATCTTCTTTGGAGAAATGTCTGTTTAGGTCTTCTGCCCATTTTGCGATTGGGTTGTTTGTTTTATTGATATTGAGCTGCATGAGCTGCTTGTATATTTTGGAGATTAATCCTTTGCCAGTTTCTTCATTTGCAAATATTTTCTCCCATTCTGAGGATTGTCTTTTTTATGGTTTCCTTTGCTGTGCAAAAGATTTTAAGTTTCATTAGGTCCCATTTGTTTATTTTTGGTTGTATTTCCATTTCTCTAGAAGGTGGGTCAAAAAGGATCTTCCCGTGATTTATGTCATAGAGTGTTATGCCTATGTTTTCCTCTAAGAGTTTTATAGTATCTGGCGTTACATTTAGGTCTTTAATCCATTTTGAGTTTATTTTTGTGTATGGTGTTAGGAAGTGTTCTAATTTCATTCTTTTACATGTAGCTGTCTAGTTTTCCCAGCACCACTTATTGAAGAGGCTGTCTTTTCTCCATTGTATACTCTTGCCTCCTTTATCAAAGATAAGGTGACCATATGTGCGTGGGTTTATCTCTGGGCTTTCTATCCTGTTCCATTGATCTATATTTCTGTTTTTGTGCCAATACCATACTGTCGTGATTACTGTACCTTTGTAGTATAGTGTGAAGTCAGCGAGTCTGATTCCTCCAGCTCCGTTTTTCTTTCTCAAGATTGCTATGGCTATTCAGGATCTTTTGTATTCCCATACAAATTGTGAAATTTTTTGTTCTAGTTCTGTGAAAAATGCCATTGGTAGTTTGATAGGGATTGCATTGAATCTGTAGATTGCTTTGGGTAGTATAGTCATTTTCACAATCTTGATATTTCCAATCCAGTAACATGGTATATCTCTCCACCTGTTTGTATCATCTTTAATTTCTTTCATCAGTGTCTTATAGTTTTCTGCATACAGATCTTTTGTCTCCTTAGGTAGGTTTATTCCCAGGTATTTTATTCTTTTTGTTGCAATGGTAAATGGGAGTGTTTCCTTAATTTCTCTTTCAGAGTTTTCATTATTAGTGTATAGGAATGCAAGAGATTTCTGTGCATTAGTTTTGTATCCTGCTACTCTACTAAATTCATTGATTAGCTCTAGTAGTTTTCTGGTAGCACCTTTAGGATTCTCTATGTATACTATCATGGCATCTGCAAACAGTGACAGTTTTACTTCTTCTTTTCTGATTTGGATTCCTTTTATTTCTTTTTCTTCTCTGATTGCTGTGGCTAAAACTTCCTAATCGATATTGATAATAGTGGTGAGAGTGGGCAACCTTGTCTTGTTCCTGATCTTAGTGGAAATGATTTCAGTTTTTCACCATTGAGAATGATGTTGCCTGTGGGTTTGTCATATATGGCCTTTATTATGTTGAGGTAGGTTCCCTCTATGCCTACTTTCTGGAGAGTTTTGATCATAAATGGGTGTTGAACTTTGTCAAAAGCTTTTTCTGCGTCTATTGAGATTATCATATGGGTTTTATCCGTCAGTTTGTTAATATGGTGTATCACATTAATTAATTTGCGTATACTGAAGAATCCTTGTATCCCTGGATAAACCCCACTTGATCATGGTGTATGACCCTTTTAATGTGCTGTTGGATTCTGTTTGCTACTATTTTGTTGAGGATTTTTGCATCTATGTTCATCAGTGATATTGGCCTGTAGTTTTCTTTTTTTGTGACATCTTTGTCTGGTTTTGGTATCAGGGTGATGGTGGCCTCGTAGAGTTTGGGAGTGTTCCTCCCTCTGCAATATTTTGGAAGAGTTTGAGAAGGATAGGTGTTAACTCTTCTCTAAATGTTTGATAGAATTCGCCTGTGAAGCCACCTGGTCCCGGGCTTTTGTTTGTTGGAAGATTTTTAATCACAGTTTCAATTTCAGTGGTTGTGATTGGTCTGTTTATATTTTCTATTTCTTCCTGGTTCAATCTTGGAAGGTTGTGCTTTTCTAAGAATTTGTCCATTTCTTCCAGGTTGTCCTTTTATTGGCATATAATTGCTTGTAGTAATCTCTCATGACCCTTTGTACTTCTGTAGTGTCAGTTGTTACTTCTCCTTTTTCATTTCTAATTCTTTTGATTTGAGTCTTTTCCCTTTTTTTCTTGATGAGTCTGGCTAATGGTTTATCAATTTTATTTATCTTCTCAAAGAACCAGCTTTTAGTTTTATTGATCTTTGCTACCGTTTCCTTCATTTCTGTTTCACTTATTTCTGATCTGGTCTTTATGTTTTCTTTCCTTCTGCTAACTCTGGGTTGTTTTTGCTCTTTTCTCTCTAATTGCTTTAGGTGTAAGGTTAGGTTGTTTATTTGAGTTGTTTCTTGCTTATTGAGGTAGGATTGTATTGCTATAAACTTCCCTCTTAGAACTACTTTTGCTGCATCCCATAGGTTTTGGGTGTCATGTTTTCATTGCCATTTGTTTCTAGGTATTTTTTGATTGCCTCTTTGATTTCTTCAGTGATCTCTTAGTTATTTAGTAGTGTATTGTTTAGCCTCCATGTGTTTTTTTTTTTTTTTACAGATTTTTTCCTGTAATTGATATCTAGTCTCATAGCGTTTTGGTCAGAAAAGATACTTGATACGATTTCAATTTTCTTAAATTTACCAAGGCTTGATTTGTGACCCAAGATATGATCTATCCTGGAGAATGTTCCATGAGCACTTGAGAAGAAGATGTATTCTATTGATTTTGGATGGAATGTCCTATAAATATCAATTAAGTGCATCTTGTTTAATGTGTCATTTAAAGCTTGTGTTTCCCTATTTATTTTCATTTTGGATGATCTGTCCATTGGTGAAAGTAGGGTGTTAAAGTCCCCTACTATGATTGTGTTACTGTCGATTTTCCCTTTTATGGCTGTTAACATTTGCCTTATGTATGGAGGTGCTCCCGTGTTGGGTACATAAATATTTACAATTTTTATACCTTCTTCTTGGATTCATCCCTTGATCATTATGTAGTGCCCTTTTTTGTCTCTTGTAATAGTCTTTATTTTAAAGTCTATTTTGTCTGATATGAGAATTGCTACTCCAGCTTTCTTTTGATTTCCATTTGCATGGAATATCTTTTTCCATCCCCTCACTTTCAGTCTGTATATGTCCCTAGGTCTGAAGTGGGTCTCTTGTAGACAGCGTATGTATGGGTCTTGTTTTTGTATCCATTCAGCCAGTCTATGTCTTTTGGTTGCAGCATTTAATCCATTTACATTTAAGGTAATTATCGATATGTATGTTCCTATTACCATTTTCTTAATTGTTTTGGGTTTGTTTTTGTAGGTCTTTTCCTTCTCTTGTGTTTCCTTCCTAGAGAAGTTCCTTTAGCATTTGTTGTAAAGCTGGTTTGGTGGTGCTGAATTCTCTTGACTTTTGCTTGTCTGTAAAGGTTTTAATTTCTCCGTCAAATCTGAATGAGATTCTTGCCTGGTAGAGTAATCTTGGTTGTAGGTTTTTCCCCTTTCATCACTTTAAATATGTCCTGCCACTCCCTTCTGGCTTGCAGAGTTTCTGCTGAAAGATCAGCTGTTAACCTTATGGGGAGTCCCTTGTGTGTTATTTGTTGCTTTTCCCTTGCTGCTTTTAATATTTTTTCTTTGTGTTTAATTTTTGATAGTTTGATTAATATGTGTCTTGGCATGTTTCTCTTTGGATTTATCCTGTACAGTACTCCGTGCTGCCTGGACTTGATTGACTATTTCCTTTCCCTTATTAAGGAAGTTTTCAACAATAATCTCTTCAAATATTTTCTCAGACCCTTTCTTTTCTCTTCTTCTTCTGGGACGACCCCTAAAATTCGAATGTTGGTGTGTTTAATGTTTTCCCAGAGGTCTCTGAGATGGTCCTCGATTCTTTTCATTCTTTTTTCTTTATTCTGCTCCTTGGCAGTTGTTTCCACCATTTTGTCTTCCAGCTCATTTATCTGTTCTTCTTCCTCAGTTATTCTGTTATTGATTCCTTCTATAGTATTTTTAATTTCAATAATTGTCTTTTTCATCACTGTTTGCTCTTTATTTCTTCTAGATCCTTGTTAAAAGTTTCTTATATTTTCTGCATTCTGTTTCCAAGATTTTGGATCATCTTTACTATCATTACTGTGAATTCTTTTTCAGATAGCTTGCCTATTTCATATTAATTTTTTTGGTCTTGTAGGTTTTTACCTTCCTCCTTCATCTGTAACATATTATTTTGTTGTTTCTTTTTTTTTTTTTGATGGGTGGTGCTGTATTCCTGTCTTACTGGTTGTTTGGTCTGAGACGTCCAGCACTGGAGTTTGCAGCCAGTTAGATAGAGCTGGGTCTTGGTGCTGAGATGAGGACCTCTGGGACTCTTCACTCTGAATGATATTCCCTGCGGTCTGAAGTTGTCTGTTAGTCCAGCAGTTTGGACTTGGAGTTCCCACCACAGGAGCTCAGCCCCAACCTCTGGCCTGGGAACTAAGATCCCGTAAAATTCGTGGTGTGGTAAAAAAATAAATAAATAAAAGGAAGAATGAAAGAAAAAAGGAGCAGTACAATATCAAAGAATAAAAAAGAAAATAAAATTAGAAAGATAAAAATGTATTACGAAAATAAAACTATAATTGAAACAACTGCTACAAGGTAAAATAAAACAACAGCAGAAAAAAGAAGAAAAAAAAGGAGTGGGGGTGGACAACAAGCCAAAAGAAGAAATCACTAACAAAGTATAAAGAATAAAATAAAATTAGAAAAATAAAACATTTATTAGGAAAAATAAAAATATAAAAGAATCAACAACAATGAATCAACAAGGTAAAACAGCACCCCAATCTAAAAGAGGAAAAAAGAAAAGAAAAAAAAAAAAGGAAAAAAAAAGCCTTGGCTATGGGGGCGGAGTTTAGGTGGGGGGTGTTGAACTTAGGCAGGGGCAGGTTTTCGGGGAGTGGAATCTGGGCGGGTGGGGGGGTGACATTTGTGTGTGGGGCGGAGCCTAGGCGGGGTGACGTTGAAGTGTGGGGTGGTGCCTCTGCTTAGGACCTGCGCAGAAGGGGAGAGGCAGCAGGTGGAAAGGAGGGCCTGTGGAGTGAGGGGTTCTAGGATTTGGAGGTAGGGCCCTGAGTGAGGGCGTGTGGGTGGGGTTTAGGCCCAGCTCATTGGAGGGGGTCTCTGAATGTAGAGGTGGGGCCCTGGGTGGGGGTGTAGGGGCGGGGCTTGGGCTCTGCGCAGCAGGAGGGAGGCTCCGAGGGCAGAGTATTAGGGCCAGGAGCTCAACAGGCTTCCCAGTGCCTAAGTGGACAGGGAAAGCACTGGCCCCGTTCCCTTCCATTCCTTCACGCCCATCCCCCACCATCTCTTCCACGGTCTCCCCCGGACCTCTAACCATGGGTGGGTCCTGCTGGGTGTAAGAACTCCTTCCCTCCCCCAGCCACCCCTCAGGGGTGCCAGTCCCAGAGGTCTGGCCTTTACTTTTGCTCCTCCTTCCCTCCCTCCCACTCCCTCAGGACCTGCGTGGCTCAAGGGGGCCTTGGTGGTCAGAGGATCAGACCCAGGATCTCAACAGGTTCCTGGGCATCCAAGTGGGCAGGGGAAACCTGGCCACGCTCCCTTTTGATACTCTGCCCTCCCAGTGGTTCCTCTATTTCCCCCTTCGGGTGTGGGATCCCTTCCCCTCCCCCAGCTGCCCCTCAGGGGTGCCAGTCCCCTACCGCCTCCACTTCTCCACCCCTTTCACTCCCCCTATGCCCTGTGTCCTACCTGGTCCCTGGGGGTTCCTCCCACCGGTGCCTGGTAGGTGCCGTAGCTGTGAGGAGACGCGAATTCTGCGTCCTCCTAGTACGCCATCTTGACCCTGCCCCCAGATCTTACTTTTTTAAAGCCTCTATTTTTCTATCCCAAGGCCAGGAAGCCAAGCCCAAGAATGTCTCTCCACCAGGTTTTACTAGCAGTACCTACACATCGAAGTGAATTCCTATCTTCTGGAAGTCCCCCAAATTTTTAAAGATTCCTAGTCTGCCAAGAATTTTCTTACTACGCTTTAGGATAAGGCTGGGACCCTGTAAGCCGGGTATTGGGCCAGTTTTCTTGGGAGAAGTTTGGAGGCATTGGCTCTGTATTTTTTTTTTCCCCCCTTAAAGGCAGCTTGTCACACCTGATTTAAAAAGTTTCAGTCTCTAATACTTATACAACACCCCAGGCAAAATCTTGAAGTACAGATTCGTACTGTGGCTATGCAAATATTTCCATGAAAGGTAAAGAGACATACTAAGTTCCTGAAAATAGAAACTTAAAACTATACCAACAATATTCCAAACAAATAATCACAATAAAATTATCTTCATCGCTTTTCTTATTCAGCTCCAGGAAATGAATTCTTATCCTACTGGATCTTGGATTAGTGGTCTGGCTTCATGAAGCCATCTAGCAGTGTGGTGTGAAAGTTGTCTGTGAGATGTAAGTTCTAAAGGCTGTACTCAAGAAACTATTCTTCGAAATGTCAATCATTTAAAGTCTCAGAGACCTTCTCTTTTGATGACACAACTCTGGCCCGTAGCTTATGGCAGAGACTTCAAGCAAGAATCAGAGTAAATCAAAACTGTTTAGAGACTTAATGGCTTTTGTTAATATATCACCATGGTCAATAATATTATCATCATAATCAATAATATCAAAGAGAGTAAAATTCTCTATTGGGGTATAGCCTATATCTATTTTATAGAAGTTTTGATCAATTTCCCTTGGGAGTAAAACTGTATTATGGATAAAAAGGACACTGAAAAATTTCCAGGGACTTCCCATGTTTCTGAAATATTTACATTAACAGCAGTTCATCCACACACACATTATCTAGAAAAGGCTGAGTGTCTCTTCCGAACTGGTAACTTTTCTATGTGATTCTTGCAATAGTAGTAGATCAAATGAACATAAAGTTGTCTCACATCTCTTTATTTATCAGGTAATAGAACAAATCTTTGTGATTCCTCAGGAGACCTCTGGGAAATCTCAAACATAGTTTTAGGAGTAAAATACATCCTGAAAATGTTTTTATTCTTTTCTAAATTCAGTTTTCAGGAAGGCAAAAGCAAAAGAGTAGTCACAGGCAATTTGGGCACTTTAATAAAATAGGATAATTGTGTCTGAGAAACAATTCCTAGTTACCTATTTAATCAAAGTGACAAAAGATTTTAAAAACAAATCTAGAAAGTAATATCATTGTAAGAACTTTAGCTCTTTAATAACTGAGGAAACTGTATTCTTTTTTGTTTGTTTCTGTTTAATTAAATAATCAAAGACATAATTAAGTAAACATAAAGCACAGAAAATTGTTCTGATGAGACAGTCTCTGCTAGGTAAGCAAGTTACAGAGAAAGTAAAGAAAATCCTCTCATGATGTAGATGAAGGCATGAATCAGTAAACCAAGGAATTAAGCCCATCAAAAGTGAGCAAATGTTACTAAAATTTAACATATTTCATAGCTTCTTTTCAGATTTAGGTATTATAAACCAAGGCTAATTAATTCCAACTTTCCAAGTTTTGTCCTGTATTTCACCCTTTCATATTCTGGAACATACTGACCTTTTATTGGAGGACAACATATGGTCTAGGACCCCTGGGGAATTCTTCAGAGGTCTATGAGGTCAAAACTCTTTTCATAATAACATTAAGATTTTTTTTTTTCATTTTCATTCTCTCACAAGTGTGCATTGGAGCTTTCCAGCAGTGACATGATGTCTGATATTGTGATAGATTGGATGCAGAAGCAGGTTGAGAATCCAGCTGTCATCTATTATTTCATATATTAAAGATATTTTTTAAAATGTGAAGCAATGTTACTCTTCTAATAAAAAGCTTTTTAGTAAATAGTTATTTTAATAAAAATATGTTCTTTCTATCAAGATGTGATTGATTTACTCCTTCTATCTTTAAATAAACCAATAAATTTGTATATTAAAAATCTCTTAGTTTTAAGCTTTAATATCAAACATTGATAGTTATAACCCACAAGATAATGCTCTTTGGGGTTGACAATAATTTCTAATAGTTTAAAGGTAGGCAGAGATGAAAAAGTTTGGGGAAAGCTACTTTAGGAAAACTGTACTCCTTTTCCTTAAAAAAGAAAAGCACAGAGTTGCATTTTTCTGTCACTATTGCTCCCTGTGTGGTCTCAACCACCATAATGATTGTAACTTTTAACCATGGTAACTAACTTCTATATCTAAAGTCATAGGAAGAAACACATTTTTAAAAATGTAATTTGAATATATATGTAGGCCATCCTTTTACAGAATAGACATAAAATATGAACTACACTGATAGACAGGATACTAATATCTAGATAAGAACAAAAATAGCTCTGGAAGATAAGAGAGACCAGACACAACAGAGCACATGTTTTAGAGATTAACAAAACTTCATTAAAATCACAAGTTATCACACAGAGGAATTCAATATTCACCAAGAGACAGGCTCTCTATTTTATGAATGTAGCCTGAAAAATCTAACAAGAACACAGGAAGAAGGACAGTCAGAATCTCAGCCAAAGCAAATAAGCTTTAGTTAGAAAGACTCATGTTAGACCAATTGAATAGCTGTACACTCCCGACCATCTTACACCTCCCTAAAGGGATGGGAAAACCTGCACTTATCTAGGAATTCACTGAAGACCTAATGACAGAGAGAAGCTACAAGTGACTTTCTTTGTGAAGATTATTTTGGCTCTGGTGGGTTTTGTTTGTTTGTTGCTTTTCTCTGCAAAAAAAGAAAATCTATTATCAGTACTGTTTTTGGTTCTTACTAGGAAATGGTGACACAACAGCTGAGTACACTCATAGAGTCTGGTGAATGGGAAGAGAGTACATATGAATGTGAAAAGTCATCTCGATTTCAGGAATTTGTAGGAAATGCCCTGTGCAGTCAAAGAAGGCTCTACACAACTATTAATGAAAGCCGTCTGTGTGCTTCTTAGCTGAGAGAGATGTTCCCATCTTGGCTTGTGAGAAACTTTGTTTTTTAATTTTTTACTTATAGTTATTTATTTAATTGCATGAATGTAAAATGACACTGAGATACTGTACCAAGTTTTAATATCATATTGGGAAGCATTAGAGTGAAAGATTATAGTCACTATAGCTAATGCATTGGACCAGAGACACTCACGTGTACTGTTCAAGAGTGAACTCTGAATCTTCTCTGGAGGACTATTAGCCACATAGTTAAAGCCTTTAAAACTGTGTCAATCCTGTAATGCAGCAATTCTGCTTCCAGAAACTTAACTTAAAGAAACCCTCAGATGTCATCAGTGTTAATATAGTTAATTATTATTAACAAATAATAATAAAGAAGTAGAAACAAACTGAACAAGCATCAATCCAGAATTGGTTGAAGAAAGTAACAGTTCATCCATGTAATAAAACACTATTAGTAGTCACAAATAATGATGTGACTTCATTTATGTCTTCATTCACTCAACAAATATTTGTTTGTAATATTCTAGGCACTATTATATAAGTTGGGCATACAGAAATAAACAAAAAAGGAAAGTCCCTGTCCTCCAGGAGATTACATTCTAGCCAGAGAGAGAGGCAAAAACACAATAATAATAGGGCTAATATATCACGTTAGTACTAAGGAGAAAAATGAAGGAGGGAAATGGGAAGGCGGATTTATGATAGGGTGGCTGAGGAAGGATCCACAGAGAGGGTGAATTTGCAACAAGATGTGAAATAGATGAGAGAATAAACCACATAGATATCTGGAAGAATAGGATCCTATACAGAGGGAACAGCTAATACCAAAGCCCCTGAAGAACAGCAAGGGGTCAGCATGGGTGGAATGGAGTGAGCAAAAAGACACATCCTAGATGGTGAGGTCAGAGAGGTAAAGGACTTTACCTCTGTAAAGTGCCAGTGAAGGACTTTGACCACTGGAGAAGAAAGAACAGAAAGGTAATGTGATTCGTCTTACATGATAAGATTACACTGACTGCTATGTTAAGAATAGATAAGAATGAGCTAAAGGTGGAAGGAAAAAGAGGAGTTGTAAGGTTTCTTCAATTATCTAAGCAAGTGATAAAGGGGCTTGGACCTGAGTGTAGTAATGGACGTGGTAAGTGGTAAATTCAGGGCTTATTTGGAAAGACAACAGCATTTTTATCAAATCAGATCTGGGATATCAGTAAAATAATTAAAAGATGACTTCAAGATTTATTTCTTGAATAACAGGGAGGATGGAGTTATCATTTATTGAGATAGGAAACAGGAATAAGTTTGGCAGGTAATATCAACAAGATTTGAACTTGAACTTTGAAGTTTTGAATCTTAAGTTTGAGATGCCTATGAAATCATCAAATAGAGATGTCAAATAGTCACTTGTATGTATCAGTCAGGAATTCAGAGAAGTACAGGCTGGAGATATATATTCAGGAGATGCCATCCTGTAAATGGTATTTAAAGGCATTGGATTACATATGAGCACGATGGGTATAAGCATAGAAAGACAGGAGAAGAGGTGAAAGGACTGAGCCCAATAACACTCCAAATGTTTAAAGACTGGAATTGAGAAGTCAAGGAAACCAAGGGAATTCCCTGGTGGTCCAGTGGTTAGGACTGGGTGCTTTCACTGCTGGGGCCCAGGTTCAATTCCTGGTCAGGGACCTAAGATCCTGCAAGCTGTGCGGTGCGGCCAAAAAAAAAAAAGAGAGAGAGACCAAGAAAAAGAGGCCAGAAAATAAAAATTAGAAGAGGCTCTAGAAGCCAAGTGAAGACAGTGGTTCAAGAAAAGAGAGGGATCCACAATGTCAAGTAAAGGTCAAGTAAAATGAGGAATGAGGATTGCACATTGAAATAGAAGTTAGTAGTTATCTTATGGAACAGTCAGTGGAGTGGATATAAAAGTCTAATTGAATCTAAATTTATAGATAGGTAACATTTTTGAAGCCTACTTAAAAGAATAATTAGGGTATAAAACAACACATATTTGGAAAGTATAGTATGAATTTGTTAAATATGTATGTTCATATCAGTGTTATTTTTTTCTTAAATTTTACCCCCAGACTGTACATTTCATACCCATGACCCTTTTATTTTGTAACTGGAAGTTTGTACGTCTTAATCTCCCTCACCTATTTCTCTAGCAAACAGGTGGTTGCCAGAGAGGAGGGAAGTGGCGAGATAAGAGAAATATCAGTGTGTCTTTATATGTATATGTGTACATGTTTAGTATTAAAATACATATGAAATAAAGTCCACCAAGATATTAACAGGGACTATTTTATCAAGTGATGTATTAAATCCTCTACTTTTGGGGTTTTCTCTGTAGCTTTTTTTTTTTTCTAGTGAGTATCTATTATGCTTTCATTGAGGAAAAAAAAGCCAAAGCAATTTCCTAAAAAAATAAGGGATAAAAATACACCACAGAAAATAAGGTAATGTGCACTATGGTAAAAACATCTGTAAGATAAAGAATAAGCTAAAAAGATTTTTGGTTCCTCTTAAGTTAGGAAATGTTTTAGAAAAAGTTTAGTTGTAAAATGCATTTGTATTTAAACACTTGAAGAAGTTCATAGAACTCTTTCTTCTTACACTGTGAATTATTATTTAGTAAAGAGTGTTCTTTTACTTAAAAATAAAAATCTGATTTCAATTGTTCTTAATAGTCTAAAAACAAGATGCTGCATTTAAAAAGCTCATAAGAATATGCATTAGAAAGTTGGAATTTTATTCTGTTTTTTACAAATTCACTTTATTTTTCCTATAGCTCAATAGTTTAATATGGCAAGACTTATATTTTACGTGTTTTAATAGTGATTGTTTAGGAAGGCCTCAGTTTACCAAAAGATCCTCAAACATAATCATGACCCAAGAAGCAGCTGTATCCCATTTCCAAAGAAAAAATTACACCATGCTGAATTGTTTAAAAGAAGTAATATAGTGGTGAATTTTTTTCTTGTGATTTAGTTTGAAATATTGTGCCTAAAATGCTGAGCTCGAAGTCCCATAAAGCTTGGTATGCTTTACAAAAAGCACTCCCAGCTTAATTTAGGCCAGGCTTCCTTTTGCTTTGAAGGAACAAAAAAGAAACATTAACTGTTCCTGGCCTTCTCCTTAGGAATTGACTCAACATTTCCTCAGCAGTCATGGTGATGTTCATAGCAAACTGAGATAATTCTTGAATGAATGAATGAATGAACTGTGGAAAAATAAAAACAGTAAGTCACATTTTATCTTAACAGAATGTAAGTGTAAAGTCTTACATAGAAATGTAAAAGCTTACAGTCAAATATATTTTTCTTTCATGTGAGGCTGTTTCCTTTCAAAATTATTGTAGCTTCAGGCATGCACTACAGTATTTAGATTAAGCCTCATTGTGCTGTATCACCTAAAATCTAAAAAGATAAATTTATAAAGTATTTATGTATTTACTCTTCAGTCCAAGTAATATAAATGGAGATTCAGTCTTGCCCAATGTTTGTAATTTCTGTACTTCTTGTTTTCTCTTATAAGAACTATCTTCTCTTTTCTTCTAGTCATTCTGAAAATAACTTTCCATTGTCTCCATAATCTGAGTTTCGAACACAAATTATTGGTGTCAAATAGCCAAATATCTCTTCTACTGATCTTATATAGAGGAAAAGTTCAAATTCAAAAAATAATCATATGGAATGCATATTCTAGTCTATAAGGTAATAACTAAAAATATAAAGCAATGAAGTATAGATTAAAAAGTCATTATAGGGAACAATACAAAATATTTGAAGATATTTGATTGTTCCAAAGGATCAGAGGAAAGGAAGAAAAAAAGAACAAAAAATTGTTGGGACAAAGAGAAATAAAAGAGAGATTGTAAAATTAAATTCAACAGTGCCAACAATTACATTAAATGTAAATGGACTAAACGCTCTTATTTGAAGGCATAGATTTTCAGAATGTTTTCAGATATATCCAAGTATATCCTGCTTACACTGACAAAGTTGAACAAAGTTGGAAGACTTAACTATCTGACTTTAAGACTTATTATAATGATACTGTATATAAGAGAGTGTGCCATTTGGTATTGGCATAATAGTAAATAGAACAATGTATCAGAATAGAGTATAGAAATAGACCCAAATATGTACAATTTAGTTTTGAAAAGATGCTGAAGCTGTTTGATGGGAGAAAAGAAAATGTTTTCAAGAAATAGCACAGGAGGGCTTCCCTGGTGGCACAGTGGTTGAGAATCTCCCTGCCAATGCAGGGGACACGGGTTCGAGCCCTGGTCTGGGAAGATCCCACATGCCGCAGAGCAGCTGGGCCCGTGAGCCGCAATTACTGAGCCTGCACGTCTGGAGCCTGTGCTCCGTGACAGGAGAGGCTGCGACAGTGAGAGGCCCACGCACCGCGATGAAGAGTGGCCCCCGCTTGCCACAGCTAGAGAAAGCCCTTGCACAGAAACAAAGACCCAACACAGCCATAAATAAAATAAATAAATAACATTTTAAAAAATTAAAAAAAAAAAAAAGAAATAGCACAGGAAAAGTGGATAAACATATGGGAAAAAATAAACCTAAACCTTGACCCAAACCTCACACCACACAAACACGAGGTGAATTGTCAGCCTAATGTAAAAGCTAAATTGCCTAGAAAAGAAAAATAAGAGAAATATCATTGCAAACTTAGGTAGACAAAGATTCATTAGAAATTAAAAAGTACTAATTTTAAAACAAAAAATTGATAAACTGGACTTAATAAAAGATTTAAAATTTTGCTCAACAAAAGTTATTACAACATGAAAAATCAAGCCATAGAATGGGAGAAAATATTCACAATTAGCATCTCACAAGAACTTGTATCAATAATATATAAAGAATTCTTAAAGAATTCTTAAAAAATAGTATTATTCATAATAGCCTAAAACTAGAAGTGATTGATGTCTATCCACAGGTGAATGGATGAACATATAATGATATTAATATATCATTATTCTACTTGGAAATGAATAAAAGAAAACTGATATAGGATGATCCTCAAAGACTTTATATTGAGCAAGATAAGCCTGACACAGAAGTGTGCATACTGTATTTTCTATTTATATAAAATTCTAGAACATCAAAACTAAACTATTGTGATGGAAATTAGAACAGTAGTTGCCTGGTGGTGGAGGGATGGAGATTGACTGGTAAGGGGCAGGAAGGAACTTTCCAGGTTAGAGAAAATAATTTATGTCTTGATTAATTTAGTGATTACATGGGTGTATACAACTGTCAAGAATCATCAAATTGTACACCTAAAACCTGTGCATCGTATTGTACTTGTTATACCTCAGTTTTTAAAATGTGATCATATTAAGGAACTCTGGCTGCTGGGATTCCTCTGCTGGGTTCAGGGATATCAAGCAACACTATATTTATTTTGCCCAAGAATGCTAAAGATAACTCTACCAATAGGATATAGTGATAATAATCCTTTATAGCAATCCAGCACATAGAGTTTTAAAGCAAAACGTAACTCCCTTTTTGCCTTAAAATAAAATCTCGAGTTAAATAGGCAGACATCATTATTTCATGTCATAAATGAGGAGAGTGAAGCTTTTTAGCAGGGCATAAGATTAGAAGGAGAAAAAAAAAAAAAGATTAGAAGGAGAATCTCAGCTTTCTGACCATTAACCAGTTCAGCTCTCTGGACAACTGTGTGTATACAGACTATTGCCATGTTAAGGCTTTGACTGATTGTCCACATTCAACACTCACCCATCTATCTCCTGGCTGTGCTGTTAGGTTATAAAGATGAATAACACAAGGCCTCCGTCATCAAGTAGAATGTAGTCTATACTCACTCTGCTGGAGTACCTTGTAGGAGGATATCTGTTTTGAACACCTTATACAGACATTAAGATGTGAATGCATTTTCCACATTATCTGGTATGCTGGGATTAAATTAGACATCTTAATCGATAATTTATCAAAATGTGTTTATTAAGGGAAAAAACACTTTTGGACTTTAAATTCATCATTTGTCCAACTCTTCAAACCCTGAATAGTAGTTTTTATTGCAACAGACCAACCCACTAAATGTGTGCCTTTATTTCTCAACTGGAAGTGGAGGCCTCAAAACCCCAGAAAGGAAACATTTGTTTTGGCCTTTTTTTAGCTGTCCTCGTTGAGAATATACGGACAGCTAGGAGAAGGGATCCTGTTAAGTTTCCATAAAACCACCAGTCCTAACACCACAGAACAGTTTGTTCCTTTTGTTGGTTTTCACATTCCCTGAAACTTGGAGGTGGTGACAGGAAGAAGAAAGGCTCATCAGTAAGGAAATGGGAAAGTTACTGTAGAATAATTAGATGGTTGGTTCTCCTGCACAATATTTTTTATCTAATGAAAGAAATAGTTTCAATTTCACTCTGAAAATTAATTTTAATTGTTTGAAAGGGTGACTTTACCAAGGATATCCTTAAGCCCTAATATTTATTTTCCATTGTGTCCTGAAATTTAGAATAAAGTGATTAATTTTGCATTTTAAAATTAACAGAAAAGGATAAAAATACCTATTGTAACCTTTTGACTTATTTGGATATACTAGAATTCATAGATTTTAATCTGTAAACAACTAAAATATGTTGACATTTTAAATGGCATTTCTGACAGATTAAAAATATCCCAAATTACTGTATAAATAGTGAGCTGTAGAGCAACTGAAAGCCTCACTTGTAACTTTATTGAATGTCAAGAGTAATTCTTTTTTTAAAAAATAAATTTATTTATTTATTTATTTATTTATTTATTTGGCTGTTTTGTTTCTTTGTTGCTGGGCGCGGGCTTTCTTTAGTTGTGGTGAGCGGGGGCTACTCTTCGTTGCGATGTGAGGGCTTCTCACTGTGGTTGCTTCTCTTGTTGCGGAGCACAGGCTCTAGGAGCACGGGCTTCAGTAGTTGTGGCATGCAGGCTCGGTAGTTGTGGCTCACGGGCTTAGTTGCTCTGAGGCATGTGGGATCTTCCAGGACCAGGGCTCAAACTCGTGTCCCCTGCATTGGCAGGTGGATTCTTAACCACTGCGTCACCAGGGAAATCCAAGAGTATTCTTATTTAACATTTTAGAAGTGGTTAATACCATATTTGTTATACATTTTTCATATAAAATGTGGTTTGCAGTCTGCAAAATAAAAAACACTTGACTATAAATTTTATCATAAAAATCACAAAAAATGAGATTGATAATAAAGAAAGATTTAAGTAGTATTCAGTAAGGAAAAGCAGTGGGTGTTAGAATTATAAGACTTAATCAGAAATGACTATGACTATGTTGAATAACTTGTTAAGTCTTGTAGCCAACCTGAACAAGAAACTCTGATCAAAAGAAGAACCAGTTTCCATTCCTGGTTTTGCCACTAATTAAATGTGTGATATTAGATAAAAACAAAGAATTGTAGAATGATATGAAGACCCAAAAAACTCAGTGAAGGAATTTTCTCCAACGGCAAAGACCATAACACTGATCCTACCGTCTCCGCCTGATCACTTTCATTAACAAGGACTCATGGCTTCCTGAAGCAGATGTTAATTTCCTATAAATTACCTGAGATTACTTCAGTTTAAATAAAGTGGTATAAATGTGAATATTAGTTTTAATCTGTGCCCTAGATAGAAATAATTAGTTAACTTAAAGAATCCTAATTGAGACTACACCCTCCAGGGATGGTTAACTACTACTTGGAAAATTCTTATCAGAATCCTAAACTGCAAAATTATGGTCATAATCAATTCAGTGGTCCTAAGTCTTGATCCCTGCTCACTGTCAGATGGTATAATAAATAGCCTAAGGAAAGTTAGCAGTGATTTTTCTGTGATGAAATGAAATAAAATAACATGATAACATGAGCTGATCGCTCTGCTCTTGGTTGAAAGAGGTGTAAGAATCTTGGGTTAGGGCTTCCCTGGTGGCGCAGTGGTTGACAGTCTGCCTGCCGATGCAGGGCACAAGGGTTCGAGCCCTGGCCTGGGAGGCTCCCACATGCCGAGGAGCGGCTGGGCCCGTGAGCCACAATTACTGAGCCTGCGCGTCTGGAGCCTGTGCTCCGCAACAAGAGAGGCCGCGACAGTGAGAGGCCCGTGCACCGCGATGAAGAGTGGCCCCCGCTTGCCACAACTAGAGAAAGCCCTCGCACAGAAACGAGGACCCAACACAGCCATAAATAAATTAATTAATTAAAAAAAAAAAAGAATCTTGGGTTAGCTCAGTTGTTCAAACTGGTGCCCTACGCCTAGGGCTATGTCCTCATTCTGACTAGCAGACTAAAATAATTTTGCTACTGAAATGTTGTCACATTTGCCTCATGGGACCCTCTTGTTTAAATTCATTACAAGAGTCGCCCAAAAGAACAAAGAAACTTCATCGAATTTGCATGTTGAATTCCTGACTTGTGTGTGCTTTGCTAATGTGTGGCAGAATTTAGCCTGTAACTTGCTTTTCTCATAACATACCAAATGCTAGTAAGGTGCTGGAAGCTACAGCTATCTACCCCCAAAAATCCAATATTTATTTATTTTCAACTTTATTGAGATATAACTGACATATAATATTGTGCAGGCTTAAAGTGTACAATGTGATGATTTGATACATATATTTATTGCTAAATGATTTCCCGAGTAAGAGGAACCCAGTAATTTTGAAGGACTAAATCAGTTTAGGTAAGTTCACAACAGCAGCTCATTCTGTTTTTATTTTTGTGCTAATGTCTCAGAATACCATTTATTAATTTGCAAAGAGAATATCAAATTTTAAGTGAACCAGAACATGTATATTAGTTGATGAACACATTACCTCTTCTGGTTTTATAGCTCCCTAAGGAAATATTCTTTATATTTAGCTGACATTGACTTCTGTAAAACTTACATGCATTTGTCATGGTTTTTTGCCTTCCGGGCCACACACATAAGCCTAATCCCTCTAAAGCAGGGCTAAATTTTTAAACACAAACTCAAAACATGTCTTAGTTTTTCTATTCTGATTGAGACCTCACTTACCGTAACAGGATAAAGTTCAGTCTCAGTCCATTTGAGTGTTTACCCTTTCCAACTCACGTGAAAACCCCCGAGTCTCACAAAAGATAGCCCATTCAGGGGGTCTTCTCCCATCTTCAGTCCACATTTATTTCATCTCAGTTACTCATTACCTAAGATCCCTTGATGAAGGCTGTACCTTGCCATGGTCCCACAGCCCTGGAGTTTACGGCAGGGCCTCTCTAGTTGCACCAGACCATTCTACTCTGACATTCTGCCACTTTCCTGAAAAACAGCTTCTTGGGAATCCATGCTATCAGTAGAATTACAAATCTTGGCTCTCTTCTTACCATGGGAAAACCAGCCTACTTCCAGGAATTTCTACCTCCCAATCTCCAAGAAATCGGCCCTTATACACAAGCACACACATACCCATTACCTTCATCCCACAATGTTTCGTCATTCCCTTCCCCATGAGTCCCCACCACCATCTTCCCAGAGGCAATTACTGTTATGATTTTTTTAAAACCATAGATTAGTTTTGTCTGCTCTAAAATTTGTATAAACAGAATTATACAATATGCACTATTTTCTTGTGTATGGTTTCTTTCACTCCGTAACATGATTTTGTGTTGTTTGTATCAGAAATTCATTCCTTTTTATGATACTGTAGTAGTATTCCATTATATGAATATACCACTATTTTAGGCATTCTCCTATTTATGAACATTTGGATTGTCTCCAGTTTTTAACTACTCTGAAAAGTGTATTTGTGAAGGTATTTTAAAACTTTTTCTTGGTTAAACATATTGGAGTACAATTGCTGGGTCATAAGGTATATTCAGTTTTATAAGAAACTGCCAGACCTCTATTGAAAGTGACTGTACCATTTTACATTCTCACTAAAAATGAGTTATTCTACTTCTTCATCAACATTTGGTGTTGTCAGTCTTTTTATAACTAATTATTCTGTTGAGTATGTAGTTGTATCTCACTAAGGTTTAAAGTATATCTTGTCTATACTTCTATGTGTTTTATTATTAGTAATTTCAACTATAAGCCACAGTGGAACAATCACTCGTGTGTACAAGTTTCAGATCTTCAAATCTTGCGAAATATCCCAGTTGGAAAGATAAATATACAGGCCTATTCCTAACTCGCAGGGGTGCAGGGGGAGCAGATTCCCAGCTCATACTTGAATGTGGAAGTGTGGGGAAGCCAGCCTGAGGCCTTCTGGCCTCTGTTGCACCCCATCTTTGGCTTCCTCCACCTACCATGAGGTTGTCCTGTGCTCATCCATGCAGACAATCCAGGCCAGGCATCTGAGCTTTGTTCTTATCCTCATACACAGCTTCCCTTTGAGTCTAGGGAAGTACATATCAGTGTAGTAATCTGGAAGCGTGCTGAGTGAGGGACTATGGACAAGGAATTCGGGATTGCATGTTCCTGCAGATGGGCCAGAGGGAAGAATGTGGACTTTAGGTGGGCACATCCTTTGACCCCTACCCAAATCCTTGCTCTTTGGGAGAAGTAAAGCCAGAGGCAGAAACCTCTCTTGCACAAATCTGAATATAGTAGTGTAAGAACACCCATTTCAAGTTTCATTTTACTACTTGCCTGATTGATAACAATTTCCACCACTGTTGCTGCATTGGTAGATCCTAAAGGGACCTCTCATTTCCTCAGCCACCTTGGGCTTTCCCCAGTATTTGGCTGAGACGAGTGTAATGTTTTCACAAGGAAAAGAGGAAGAAACACAAAACCAACCAACAACCCAGAAAATGCAAAAGCATATGCACGGATGGTTACCTACCTCAGAGAACTTTTTACGGCTGATATCTAGAAATATATTAGTGATATAGCCAAAACAAGATAACCAGAGAAAAGGAATTCACAACCCCCTCCTACACACACAGACACACATACCCCTGCCAAAATTATACACAGTTGGATCATTCAGAAATGCTTCAGAAAACATTACCCCTCATAGTTGATTGAACACTGTCTGTCTATGGCAGTCACTGCTCTAAGGACTTTACATGCGCTGCTTATTTAACCCTTAACTATTTCATCTTCATTTTACAAATGTGGAAACTGAGGCATAGTGAGATTAAGTTAAAAAGATTGCTCGAGTTTACTTGCTAGGAAATGGCAGAGGCAACATTCAAAGCCAGACAGTCTGGCTGCCGAATCCACAGCCTAGGCAGGAGGCTATGCTGGGTAGGTCTATGTGTTAGGGGTTTTATGAGGTGTTTTATATAGATTAGCTAATTCAAACTGTGACATAGGTATAATTATCTCTGCTTAACAGATGAGAAAACAGAGGCTAATTTGCCAAAATTATAAAACTTGTAAATGGGGCTTCCCTGGTGGCACAGTGGTTGAGAATCTGCCTGCCAATGCAGGGGACACGGGTTCGAGCCCTGGTCTGGGAAGATCCCACGTGGCGCGGAGCAACCAGGCCCGTGAGCCACAACTACTGAGCCTGCGCGTCTGGAGCTTGTGCTCCGCAACAAGAGAGGCCACGATAGTGAGAGGCCCACGCACCGCCATGAAGAGTGGCCCTGTCTTGCCGCGACTAGAGAAAGCCCTCACACAGAAACGAAGACCCAACACAGTCAAAAGTAAATAAATAAATTTAAAACAAACAAACAAAACAAACTAGTAAATGACTGAGCTGGATTTTACTAACTTGGCAAAATTATGTAACTAATAAGTGGCTAAGCTCAGTTTCAAACTTGATTAAATTATATTTGGACCCCCCCCCATAGCATATGAAGACAACATGTAATATTTTAAAAGATGTTTTTAAAAATGTTTTTTATGTTTTCACTTTCAATTTACACATAGAAGAGTAAAATTCAAGTATCTGGGCATTTCTTTTACATGGAGCACCCCATCCTTTAACAATGCCTGATAAGTAAGGCATTACTATACCTTATTACACACAGGGAAGATTTTATTTGATTTCCAGTCCTGCAGCCTAAACCAAACCTGGGGTTTTGAAAGTGGTGTTATAATTGGCATTAAGTGCATTTGATTTTTCTCAGAGAGAAAAAAGATTCCTTCTTAGACATAAAAAACAATATATCCATAAGTACCAAACACGTTACCTCATCTCCATATACATTTATGGATAAGATAACTTAGTGATTTCATATTTTCCTGTGAATGCAATAAAATCTGAAGAAAATTAAAGAAAAAATATCTACACCAAATCACTCAATATGCATTCCTCAGTGCATTCCACAGCTTGGAGCACATACAGGAAAGTATGGAAAAAATGACTGCCTGAGCTCTCCTACTTAGAAAGATTTAATTTTTCTTCTGAGCCCTTAGTGTGAGCATAGGTGCAGCATTTATTGTACCTCTGTCACACGTTTTCAGGTTGCCACTGAATTGAGCATGTGCTTCTTGAATGTAAGGAGGAGTGAAAAACTAGGAAAGGTTCTTAAAGGAGGCAATGCCCTTTCTATCCCTGAGCAGAAATATTTGCACATTTAAGCATAAACCAAGACTATGCTTACCCAACAGCTTACGACTTTACTTCTCAGTATGCTTTTATGATAATTGAAGAAATATTCATTGACTAATTATTCTGGTTAGATTACGCTTTGCAAGTTTCACAGTAAAATTCATTTTTTTAGAGATCTTAAAAATACTAGAAGGTCTGAGGAGGGAGCCCCTCCACAAATGGGGAATCTCCAGTAGCACTGTGGGGCTGGTGATTGGAGAAAGAAGAGCAAACGCAATTGCAGGAAACCCTACGGCTCCTTTCAAATTAGTACCTCCGTGGAACATTACTTCTGACGAGAATGCGTATCAGTATGGATCTAGGTTTACTAAGCCTGGTGATGTTGTGTGTGAATATTAGTGGGTGTGTTTTACTTCCCCTAAATCCTCCACACAAGCATGCTATACAATGTCCATGCATATTGCTGCAGAATTTATCTGTTTGTTTAGCTTTGGAACTTGACTTTCCAAGAATGCTTCAGCAGTAAATGAGAGGCCCCTGGTGAGAATGGACCCCACACAGCTGCTGGCACTGAGGATGCCTGGGCACAACCCACACCGTGCGGGAAGCTGCTCCCACGTATTTGGCAGTCCTGCTGGGGCCTGGAGCCACTGGCAACCTGGCCACCCCAGATCCTTTCCTAAATGATAGGGTCTCCTTCGGAGGATGGGAGCCAACATTGCCGGAGGCAAGGCTTAGAAATGAGTATGGAACAAAGGGAGATGAGAAGAAAAAAAAAAAAATCCTGTGGCTTCTTTGCCAGAACCAACAGTGGATGGAGAAATCCTTTAACTTGGTGGTTTGGAAGAAAGGCCCTTCAAGGTGAAGAATATTTTTCTTTTGTTCAGCGTTTGAACTCTGCCCTGATTTGATTTTTGATTTATATTTCTCTTTGTTTTTTCTTTAGTTGTTGTTGTTTTTGGCTATATAATTTTTTGAGAAACAAAATCAAACCCAATAGGAAATGAGAACAAATGATTACCCTCCAGATGATAATAAAGATTCCGTAGAAAGTATTTTTTAAATTAACTTTTAAAAGATGTTGGAGAGGCGGAATACACTCTCTTGAGGTTCTGCTATGTGCTAAAGAATGTGCTAGATATTTAACACCTATTATCCTGTTTGGTGCTCATAATAACACTGATAAAATATTTTTAGCTGTGTTTTGCTGATGTAGAATTTAAGGTACGAAGAGGTAAAGTGACATGCCCAGATTGATAACAACCACAAATGTGATTTGTGACTCAACCTTTGTCCAACAGAGAAGTTCATTCTCTGTCATCATACTGAAAAGCAAATTGTATGCATTTCTCCTCATTATTAATTGTTAACTAATGTTATCACATACTAACGTCTATACCAAATAAGAATTTAGAGGTTTCCCAGAAAATTCCATTGTCAGTTTTATATTCTGACTTTAACAGTACTTCTGTAGAGATACAAGTTTCCAACCTATTTGGTTGCATGGCTAGAGTTAAACATTATTACACAGACTCAAAAGAGTGTTAAATTAGGAGACACAAGAGATTGTCAAGTCATGCACTGTCCACAGTTGTCACTAACCACGTGGGGCTGTTTAAATTTAAATTAATGAAAAGTAAATGAAATGAGAAAAATGTATTCCTTTGTAAAGCCAGCCACACTTCAAGTGCTTTAGTAGCCCCGTGTGACTGCTGGCTACTGTATGGGACAGTACGGAATATGGAGTATTTCCATCATTGCAGAAAGTTCTGTTGAACAGGGGTTCTCTATCCCTCACCACTTTACGTTCCAGATGAAGAAGCAGAATTCCAGAGAGTTACTGTGTGTATAACAAATACCTCTGGTGTGCTCTCATCCAGCCCTCTTGTCCCCGCACTACACTGTCATATAAGGTTTTGTTCTTTGTTTTATAATATGAGAAAAAGAAGTAAACAATTATAGGAAGAACTGTAGGAAATTTATTTCTTGTTTGTGACATGCCAAAATGAGGGGAAATGATATTTTTTGTTTCACGATCTTATTGTGAACTATAGGTTTGATGGCAAAGGTAGAACTCATCTGCCCCAAATCATGTTTCTTATGAAACTGCTTTAAAACCTGGAGAGGACAAAAAAAAAAAAAAAAAGCTATGAAACTTTGATCAATAATTTTTTTCCTAAATGCAAATATCTGTAAGAATTTATCTCTTGTTTTTAAGTGATGGTCATTTAATAAGGAATGTTTTTCAAATGCCCATTTTGTGATAAAATAATCCATTCAATTATACTTAAATAATGAAACTTAAAGGAAATTACCAATATATTTTGTGAAAATGAAAATAATTTCCAAAATGTTTTAAACCTTAATTCTCACAGTATTTGGATGTTGTCATTTCTTCCCTGATTTTTTTCGTATAAATACTCACATATAGATTGTATACTTAAATCTACATTTTTTCATTTGTGCCTAAAACTTCATGTAAACAGTTGCAAACACATATAAGGACATTTTGATTGAGACCCAAAAGGTTTTTTTCTCTAATTATTTAACATTAACACGTGGAATCACTTTCCTTACAGTAGTTACATCTGACTTTAAATAATACCTCACTGAGTCTTTACATTAATACTTGCACTTCTATGTTGTAAGTCATATTTGTTTATTAAGAAGGATTCAAATACTTTAGTTATTACTTTCCTCACAGTATTCTCCTGGTGTAGAAGAACAACTAGCTGAATTCTGATTCACAGGAGGGAAAAATGAAGCACAAGGCTGTGATTATCTGAGAGTTTATTCAGTATAGTAAAACATGCAGCAGCTTAGATGTCAGGTATCCTGGATCTGATGGCTCACAAATGATCACAAACTACGTTAAGTCTCTTAATTTTCACACTTGTAAAATCAGTATTATAGTTAAAGGGTCCTGACAGATGTTAACATTTATGAGTATGTTCAGTGTATATGTGGTTGCATTTATCATTTAGGATATACACTAGAGTGAATTATCTCTGCTAGATTCTGTGAAGTATTGGGTGTGGGGTTAAGTCCTGACATGATTGTAACATTTAAAGATACTGAATCTTTCACTTAACCATCCCAGCCCATTCTTCTCTACCATTAGGGGTATCTCATGAGAGAAGTTAGACAAACATGAATTTAAACCATCATCCTTCAGTTCAGAAGTTTCAGATTTTTTTTTTTTTTTTTTTTGGCCGTGCTGTGTGACTTGCGGGATCCTAGTTCCCAGACCAGGGATCGAACCTGTGTCCCCTGCAGTGGAAGCACAGAGCCCTAACCAATGGACCACCAGGGAATTCCCAGTTTCAAATTTTTTAAAGTTTATTTCCCACATTGTCTCTGTCTCGTCCAAGTTCTTATTTCTTTTCTTTGTTTTAGTTTCTTTTAGCTTTCTTTTCAATTAGGATTTTTTTCTAAACTGATTAGCAGTTCTTGGCAGTCATCTTATGTTAGAAGTGTACCAAATGGATCAAGAAGGCAGAGCCTGCACATTGGTAGGCTACTGTATGATCAGGCCACTCAAGATGGCTGTTCTCTTGCTCTCTGTACCTCCCTGTTCAACCAGTGCCTGCTTCACCTATACCCTACTCACCTGACTGAGCTTCCTACATACTTGCCTCAGCCCCAGCTAATGATTGTTCTAACTTTCGATCAGAGCACCTCCACCTGAGCGCCTGTCAAAGGGGTGGTGAGGGGCGGGCCCCTCTGCTAGTTTACCTGGTAACAGATGAACCCACCTGACATCAATTCCCCCTATAACTGGTAACCTCCCCCCTGCCCCTGGGAGCGAAGACTTACGCCACATCCTGCTCGCGGGTCTCTGCCACGCACAGTGAGGTGTCGCTCCAGGACCTTGCTTCAGACATGTAAGTTTGATGTCTCTGTCGCTGACTCTGGGCTCTTTCTTTGGTCTTGAAGCTGGGCAAGTACAGGGCTTGCGGACCTGCGGGGTGCAGCCCAACAATTGATGGAGCAGCCAGGAGACCAGGGAAACTCCCATGAGCGCCGAGATGTCAGGAAATAAGGACAGGGGATGGGAAGGGGGGGGGGCATGCACTAACATGTGGTGCCTGAAAGTTGGGGGGGTTCCCCGGGGTTGGCCCTCCACTAATGTGGGGCTCTGTGGTAGCTGTCCTTGATGAATGGTGGCCTCCCAGAGAGTACAGAGGACTCGGACACCCCTAAGGCTGTTTCAGAGATATTGGCCGCCATTACAGTGGGGAAAAAACAAGGGGCTACAGCTGTGGGCTGGCTGTTGCCCTTTGTATTGAGGCCACAGAGGCTGAGCTAACAGCCAAGGCGAAGCTTAATGCTGATTAAGGAACGCTGATTCCTGTTCCTCTGAAAGTGAGTCGTGTGAAAGTGAGGGAATGACATGTATTATTGTCTATTACTGTTGTTTGTTAAAATGAATTGGTGATTTTGAAACAGAAAAAAATCCTGAAAAATGGCCAAGATGGGATTCTTTTGATATTCTAAAATGGTTTTTGTATGTGCCTTAGAGGAAGTTAGCTTTCTGGAAGGTATTTCTCTCCTTGTGTGTTTGAGGTGTAAATGATCTATGTGGGCTCTCAGGAATTTTAATCCCTGAGAGTGAAGAAAAAAAAGAGGCCTATTTATTTATTTATGAAGTATGGTTAATTTACAATGTTGTTAGTTTCTGGTGTACAGTATATGTGTATGTGTATATATATATATATATATATATATATATATATATATATATATATTCTTTTTCACATTATTTTCCATTATGGTTGATTACAAGACATTGAATATAGTTCCCTGTGCTATGCTGTAGGATCTTGCTATTTATCTATTTTATGTATAGTAGTTTGTATCTGCTAATCCCACACTCCTAACTTATCCCTCCCCCACTCCCTTTCCCATTTGGTAACCATGAGTTTGTTTTCTATGTCTGTGGGTCTCTTTCTGTTATAAATAAGTTCACTTGTATCGTATTTTAGACTCCACATATAAGTGATATCATATGGTATTTGTCTTTTTCTGTCTGACTTACTTCACTTAATATGATAATTTCTAGGTCCATAAATGTTGCTGCACATGGTATTATTTCATTCTTTTTTATGGCTGAGTAATATTCCATTGTATATATGTACCACATCTTCCTTATCCATTTATCTGTTGATGGGCATTTATGTTGCTTCAGGTCTTGGCTATTGTAAATAGTGCTGCTACGAGCACTGGGGTGCATGTGTCTTTCCAGATTAGAGGTTTCTTGGCAGGAGTACCCAGGAGTGGGATTGCTGGATCATATGGCAACTCGACTTTTAGTTTTTTTAAGAACCTGCATACTGTTTGCCATAGTGGCTGCACCAATTTACATTCCCACCAACCATGTAGGAGGGTTCCCTTTCCTCCACACCCTCTCTAGCATTTATTATTTGTAGACTTTTTAATGATGGTTATAAAAGAGGCCTTTTTAAACTCTAGCAGGAAAACTGTGCAATCTCTCTGTCTATATAGACATACATATGTCTACGTGTACCTTATAAATATGATGTGTCTCTGCCTCCAAATGGCATGGCCAAGATCATTAGGCATAGAAGCAACAGATGACTTCAAGTTACAGTCACTAGGGGTGAAAAAGCTTCTAATACCATTCAAGAGTGGCTGGGTTAACATTTGTTGAAAGCCTTATTGTGACTTCAGGCAATACTCACTTTGATATTTGGAGTGCTATTTTCCATTTCCTTCTTATACTCATTCATTCATTCATTCACTCATTCATGTCTTTTACTAAATGATGAGGCAAGAGATAAGGGTGAGCTTTTCAAGCAACTGGAGTAGCACCATAAAAGGAAGAAGATGGAGAAGAATGAGGTGGTTTTGGGGGCCCACAAATACCCAGTTTTGCTGAATTATAAGAAACTTGTTGAATAGTAATAGTAATCATGATGGTTAATTTTATGTATCAACTTGACTGGGCCAGTGTGCTCAGATATTTGATCAAAGATTACTCTGGATGAGATTTACATTTAAATAAGTTGATTCTGAGTGAAGCAGATTGTCTTCCATCAGGTGAGTAACCCTCTTCCAATCAGTTGAAGGCCTGAATTAAACCAAAGGCTAAACTTCCCCCAGCAAGAGGGAATTCTGCAGCAGACTGCCTTTGGACTTCATCTGTGACATCTGCTCTCTCTCTCTTGGGTCTGCAGCCTGATAGCCTTTCAGAATTAACTATACAATCAACTCATCCCTGGCTGTCCAGCCTTCCAGCCCACTATGCAGATACTGGACTTGCCGGATTCCACGACTGCATGAACCATTTCGTTAAAATAAATCTCTTTCTATATATACACAGCCTATAGGTTCAGTTTCTCTGGAGAACCCTGACTAATACAGTAATGGAAGAAAAGTAACAGAGGAAATTTGCGATAAGAAGCTATTAGCAATTTTTAAGTAGAAGAATGACAAGATTAGATAGAGTCATGTTTATGGAAAATGAATCATGTGGTGAAATGTAAATTGCATGGAGGGGCAAAACACATGTTAGAGAAACACATTGGGGGGAAATGTAATAGAGGTTAATAAGCGTTCAAGAACAGGAGTGACATTGTGATAAAGAGAGAGGGAACAGATGTGAGAAAACATAGGTGATGAAGCTAGCAGGTTCTGGAGGCAGAATGATCTGGATTTGAAACCCCAGCTCTTTTCTTTCCTATTTGTTTGAGCTTAAATAAGTCCCAGAAAAACTTTCCTTATCTGTAAAATAGAAATAATTCTGGTACCTACTTCATAGAGTGATTGGAAGATTAAAATAAATTAATAATTACTCTGTAACGTGTAACACAGTTTCTGTGTACCTTGTATAGTAACCACTCAACAAATACTAGTTCTTTATACCCTTCTCCCCACACCCCACACACACACATACATACACGATAGCTAGCACATATATGGAGGGTTAACTATGTAAGAGCTAGCATATATATGTGTATACAAACACATATGCTGGCTCTACATTTATGTGCTATCATATATATCTACATATATGCATATATATATATAATGTATATATATAATATATATAAAGTACATGGCACAATAGCAGCAGTTTGGATAAGAAATTAAAAGGAGGGGAGGGAATTCAAGCTTAGGTGACATGGGAAAAATGGTACCATTCACAGGAATAGCAAAATCAAAAGCAATAGCTCTTTGGGAGTTGGAGACAAGGCAGGATAATGAACTTGCTCATTTTGGAACGTGTTAGATTTGATGTACTAAATGAGAGCTGAGGAAGAAAATCTGGTGGTTAGAAGTGAAAGTTTAATCATGATAAAGCAATACCTTAATTCCAAAATAACTGGAAGGAAATTGTCAAGATTTTAATATGCAAATATGTATATTTCTATTACAACAATATTAAGAAAAGACAAAAATTTTAACAATGGGAAAATACTGTATAACAGCTTCCAATACACATTAGTTAAAATGTAGTCAATTCTATAATATAAAATTATAATTCATTAATTATGGTTTCATCACTGTAATGCTTCAGATATAGTTCTGCTTTTTAAAAGTGGGCACATGTATCAGATATCAAGTTCTATTAATTGAAGTAGTATTCATTTATTAACCTTGACCTATGAAAATAAGAAATCAAGGTCAGAAGTACATACGTATGACTAATTAGTATTTAACACCTATTATACGCCGGGTTTTGTGCTGTATTTACTTTACTTCTTCCTCAGAATATCTCTGCTGGGTTGGAATTCCTTCCCTAATCTATAGATGAGGCTCTCTTTCCTTTGAGAATACAAAGCTAGTAAGATTACAGTTTGATCTGTACCCAAATTTATGTGATTTTGCAGCACTTGGATGTGTGGACTGGTTACCAGAAAGCATTTTTTTACCCAACGGTTCTCAAAATTAAACATTTTTATTGGTCAGGATGCTTCAAAAGCATTCTGTGGCAAAAGATTTTCTATTCCTTTTGGATTCTGCTCAATCACAGAGGAAGTTGTAATAAAAGTTCTCATGGTAAGACACTTACTTCAGCTACTGTCTCCTCACGCTGTCTATAAAAAGTTTATGTACCACAGACCATAAAGAACACAACTGAAGACAGAGACTCACAGGATAGAGCTGAGGTAATCTGTGCTCTGCAGACACTCTTCCTATATACCATTTGTAGAAAAGCACAATGAGACTTCTCAGACATCTGTTTTTGAGGTTACCAAAACTGAAAACATCTACAGACTTCAAATAGCTTTAAAAACTTTAACACAAGTTGCCATATTGGAAACTACCAGTCAAAATACATTTCTTAAAGCAACCTATTCTTCTTTCATATTTTATTTGTGAAATTATTCTATTATCCATTAGTCTAGCACCGAGTCTATTTACTGTATCTGGTGATACTATTTAGAGTTAAAGTAACATTGTAAATTAAGTATACTGCATATTTATTGCTCCTTCACATTTTCAAGCTTTGACAAAGACCAGGACAAAGACCTCTGAAGGCGGTCTGGAATCCTGCAACAGAAGGGAATTGTGTCAGGGAATGGGCTTCTTGAGAAGGTGAAGTTCCTGGCCGCTCCATGGCTGGGCCACAGATTGGCTAATGGGCAGTGCAGGCAAGTGACCACTTACAAAAAGCACTATAACAGGTGACTATAAAGGGTGACTGGAAGATGACCCCCCAATAAGAACCTACTTTGTTCCTACTCCATGAACACTTATTAGTCAATCCATTTTTTCTTAAATGTGAAAGGATTAGAGATTTCACCTAAATTCTTAAACCCATTCCACACCATAAAGATACCAAAAAAAAAAAGATCAAAACAAAACACAAGCATATACTTCTGAAATACTCATTAAGTAAAACCAAACAGAATATAAAAGCCATTTTGTTGATGTCCCTTATGGTGGATCACCCTATGTGAGTAGAAATGGCAAACCACCTTACAAGCCAAATCCAGTGAAGTTGGAAGTGTTTATTCTTTCAGAATCAGTAAACCTTTTTTTGAGAAACATTTCTCTTTGCACCAGGATCAACATTAGATTCATCTTTAAATTTGTTATTTATTAAACTTTGAAAGCCTATGAATTGGTAAATGCTGAAGACAGGATTGCCCTTGATATTTGCAGGGCCTGAGGCCTGCACACGGCATGTCTGAGAATTTTAAAGTTATACATCAGGCTATAGTTATGGTCCTGCCTGGTTCTCACTAGAGCCCTTGAAGCCCGCTCTTGCACTTACCCTGCAGGTGAGGTCCAAGGGGTATTGCTCTCCCCAGGCTGCATCGATCCCTGTAAACCCAAAAAGCCCCCTGGATCCCCTGGCACAGGGCAAAGTAGAGGCTGGTCCAGCGCCCAGGATGCAAGGGCAGTCACTGGAATTACCTGAGCCCAGAATGGGTCTAACCTGGTAAAGTGTCCGGGAGCCAGCGTGGGCAAGGTCGCCTCCCATTCTCCTTACCTTTCCAGCTCAGGATTTCCAGGCAGTTCTGATCACATCCCAAAGCTGCATTGCCCCAGGAGGGGGAGGGATGGTATTTAGTTATTTGGAGAATCCAGTCTGACTAAACACCTACTTGGGGTGATTTGAGTCAGTTGGCTTAAACAAAAGCAGCTCCTTTCCATGACTTCCAGGGCAGGAATTGTGATTTTCTCCACTGCCGTGCCTCACACTAAACACAAACAGCCTCTGGGGGGCGGTGGGGGGTGGGGGAGGAGGGGGGAGGTTGGTGTCCCAAACATTCCTCCCAAATAATTCTGTTTGTCCAATCAGTTACTGAACTTTGGAAAACCTTCCTTAAAAGGTCAAAAAGAAAAAAAAAAACAACTTTGTATTTTGGTGTTTGAGAAATGTATTGATTCCCCTATAGCATGGGACCTCGCCCTGGAGCCTTTGAAGGCAGGACTCAAAAGAGATTTATCTTGTTCATGCATTTTAATGTTCTCTTCATTACTTTTCTCCAGTATCTAGTAAAATTCAGCCATATCTGCAAGAGAAACTTCTAGTTGTCTTAGAGTCATTTCCTTAGTTATAGTATTTCTTATGATAGTGTTTGGTATCAAGACCTTCAGATCTTGAAAGGCAGAGTATCTCATATCTCATTACATTCTTATGGTTAGATTGAGTCTCAGTCGAGAACCCCTTTTCCAGCAGAGATGCACACTTCTGTATCCCCACGTGCTTCTCTAGGCATGGTCAGTCAAGGGGCCTTACCTGGGACCTGGCCCCCGAGTCCTGGGAATGTGACTTAGGGTTGGACAATCTGAATATCTCATGCCTTGGTAACATGACTGGTGACAAACTGGGCTAATCAGAGTCCAGAAGTTGTGACAGAAATGTTGGGAAGAATATGTTCTTTTCCCCAGGAGTCAAGAGCACATTGGATTAGGGCTGTCTGTAGTCATCTTGCTGCCTCATGGAAAAAGCCTCTGAAATTGAAGCCAAACGGAAGCAAGGAGAGATGAGAAAGTCCTAAGGACAATGCTTAGATGCCTGATGCCAGCTGTGCCCCTTGAAAAAGCCAATAAATCCCTTGATTTGCTTTAAACTAGTTTGAGTTGGATTTGTGTCACTTGCAACAAAAAGTGAACTGAATAATAGAATTTTGAAAGCAACAATTCCATCTGATTCCAGGCAAATCTGCCCAGATGTCCCACAAACACGTCATTTTAAAAACTAAACTTATCTCTGTTATTTCCCCCTCCCTGACAAATTGCCTTTGCTCCTGTATTCCAAAACCTCTGGTCAAAAAAAACAGCACTTCCCTTGAGGTTCCATTTCCATAAGTTCTGCCACACTTTGTCCTGAATATTCTTGAATCCATCTTCTCCTCTGTTCTCCTGTTGCTGTTTATTCCATAATCTTAATTTTTTCTTTTTTGCTGGACTGTTGCAATAACCTGTTTCTAACTGGTTTCCTCTAACTCTGGTTTTGCCCACTTGCAAACTGTATTTCATGTTGTTGCCCAAGTGAGATTTCTGACAGGTACTTTTAAAGATGTGACCCCTGTGCCCCACCCGACCCCAGCCCCAACACAGACAGACACACACAGGCACACACACACACACACAGAGACACACACACCCCTTCAATTGCTCATCATTGCCTAAAAGGTAAAGTTCAAATTCCTTAGCACTGGTTAGCTAGCTGCTTCAAAATCTGACTTCAGCCTGAACATTTCTAAGCTGGTCTGCTGCCACTGCCTCACAAATAATCTGTGGTTCATCCATAGAAAATTACTCCAGTTCCTCGGGCACACTAATTTGTTTGCACATCCTGTTTGTCCTTTACCTGAAACGGTCTTTCCAATATTTGTTCTCAGCAGAAAAATTGCTATGTGCTTTTCTAGATTCAATCAAGCCTTGCTTCCTTCTAGGAAACTTAGTCTTTCAAGGTTCTATATAACCTGGAAAGCCCAAATCCTTCTACTTCTTAAGCTCAGCATTTTATTTGTATCCATTATTCTGAAGTCCACTGAGAGAATCTGTGAGGTGTGACCATAGAGGAATAGGAGATAGTAGAAATATGTCTTAGAACTTTGCTGTGAAGAGGCCATGGTTATTATCTATCGTTCCAGAAGCCAAGCAAATGCACAATTTTAGATCTCTTTGTTCTGTACTATTTGGTTGGCTCAGTATATCCATGGATTACACACTCGGGGTCCCATAATATAAACCCTAAAACACACTGGTGTGTGCTGAAAGCATAGGGACACTCCACGTTGTTTATGACCTTTCTCCTTCAGTATAGCTTCTCTCCCAGGGCCCAACTTGTAACTCTGTCTCTTCATCTCTAAATTAGAGATTTTCTTCTGTTTTCTTCAGTGCTGTACTTTGGACATTTCCTCAAGGTCTCTAGCTTGGATTCCCACTGCACACCCTCCCTACTTCAGGTTACTTTGTAGAGCATATATACGTATTGTAGGCAGCTCATTGGAACCCACCTCTTACACATATGCCCCACTCTTGGGCATATAGACTCTTCTTAATACTGACCAGAACCTCCTTTTAAGTCTGGTTAGCAGGCAACATGAATGTTGGCTTAGTCTTGAGCACAATGTAAATACCCAACAGTAATCATGAAACCCAACTAGATTTCTTTTGCAGTTACTTAACACTCCTTTGTCTTGCTTTTTTAGTCTGTAAATGGAAGGAAACAAAAGTTCCTGTTTATTTCTCTGGAGTGCCTGCCTACCACACTGATTTGTTCATTTTCAGCCAGAGAGTAGTTGAAGCCAGCAATAGTGTGACTCATCCATTTGAAATAATTATTTCAGTCCATCGCAGCAGACTGACTTGTTGAAGCTCCAAGGCAACAATGCCGGGGTAAAGTGGTTTATCATTAACTCTCAGATCGCATAATGCCAAATGCTGGATTTTTAGAGTCATAGGTGTTCTGCAAAACCCTCAATGCCCAGGCGAGACATACTGAATACATTCTGTGCATTCTGGTAAATACATCAAGGTAATAATTACTTCCACATTTTTCCTTTTAAATATACATTTTTACTCGGGGCCACAGTTTGCCCTTACTTACACCCAATGCATTTCAGGTTTCTGTGTAATTTAAAGAAAAGGCGTTGCTGAGGTGAGCCAAATTTATATATGAGTTCTTTGTGTAAGTTATTTCAGAGCTACAAAGGCTGTCGCTTATATACATCCTTATATACAGTTTGTTTCCTCGTAATGGCTTTCTGCCATCAATTGGAATACCTTTCTTACAGTGCACTAGATCCCAATATGAAAAAAAGTTTACTTACTTTTTAATTAATTTTTTAAAGAAAGACTTCTTATGTATGTTTCTAAGAGGACTGGTTTACATTTTCAATACCCTCGATCTGGATATGGTAGAAGAACTGATGTGTTGGAAGGGAAAATAGCGAATTGTAAGGCCAGTGGAAAGAATGGGATTGTTTTCTTGCTTTGCAGGCAAGGGAGAACATACACAATTTTTTACTATGTGGAAACTGAGGACGAAAAGTATTGTAACATGTCTTTATTGGACAGAGCAAATCTAATAACACAGTTCTTTAAAGTTTATTTAAAATGAATAGAATTAGCTTCTGTTGCACTCATTTTATTCCTCATAGAATGTGTATAGTCATTTAGTTTCATATCACTTTGAAATCTTTCTTACAGTTAACATTCAGAATACTATTTATACTACTCTCTGTTCAGTATTGATAATGTCATTTACATTATTCATCTCTGCAGATTTTGGTTTCATTAATATTTGGGAATGGCTTTAATATTTCTTTGGATAGGCCTTTCGTATAGAATCAGGTTTCTTAGTTTCAAGTGCTCCTTCTAATTATATTTGATTCAGGAACATTTGGGACTTGATTTTGGGGTTCTCTTTTGTGTGTTGTTTTTACATTTTCCTAAAACCGCTGACAGTTAGTGGATGTATTGGGAAGTCACTAGGTTTTACTGTGTTTCTTACTATTGTCCATGCTTTCTATTAAAATACTTATTTAAAATAGCACAAAATTTTGTCTGTGGTTTTGGGAACTTAAACTTAAGTGCATTCTGTGAATCAAATATGTGTCTGTTCAGAGACAGTCAAAAAGAAAAGCAATTGAAAACTCAAGTGCAATGTTGTTACATTTTTATTGAAAAGAATTTTTAAAAAGCCAGATAGTGTGGTGCCAGATACATTACTTTAATGGTTAACTTCTTGACATCCTGTTAAAAGGTAGGACTTGTATCTGGGATAGCTTTATGGGATAAAAATGTCATAGCTTTGATTTTACTACCTCTGACTATAGAAAATTGCTTTAACTAATTAACCCTGTGAATGGTCATGTGTTCAGCACCATCCATGGAGCTTTTGTGGAGAAAATATACAGGATGTATCGTTTCTAGGGTTTCCTTAGATTGTTTGAATAAGCTTTAACTTAAAAATGACCTTTGAATATCTTGATGTGAATTAAATTCCAACCTAGACTTAATTGGTCTGTTCTCCAAATGAAAAGTCCAGAATTCAGTAGAATCTCATGATTTATTTAAAGAAGTTTGTACCTAGAGAATGAGAAAGAGGAGGTGGAGCTACCAAATGCTGAGTACTTATTCATCTGGGTTGATGCATCTAATTATTTCTTGTTCCGTAGCTCTTTTCTGGAAGACAGGATAGTCAAGTGGTTAAAAGCTTTGGCTCTGGAATCTCATTGAAGGTGTTCAAATACCAGGTTTGATACTTGACAGTCACGTGCACTTGGGAAAATGATTTGTTCTCTCTGAGCCTTAATGTTCTCTGGGAAATTTGAGTAAACTTTAACCTATATCCTAGGACCTTTGAGAGGATTAAATGAGGTTAATGCAAACAAAGCATTTATCTTAGACTCTGGCACATGGTAAGATTTGTTAAATCATTCCCCAAGTGTTAGAGATAAGGTGGAATGTAGTGTGGTCACTGCACTGATGAATGGCATAGTAATATCATTTGCTAACATTCTGACGACAGAATGAGGGTGATCAAATTTAGTATAGATCCATCCTTATCTTCTTGAATGATGGGAAGTTCACTTGCCAGATCTAATAAACTCGGAAGCGAAGCGGGCATTCTGGGCTGCCCAAAGACAGCGGCAAGCTAGAGAATGGTGACTATTTGGTAGCCCAGTAATTTCCCACACTGTTGATACTAGAGAGATTAATGACTGGGCAGATGAGCACTTGGCTTCCAATGTCCCAACTGAGACCATGTCTGTCAAACGAGTTGCTCTTGATCACAATTGATGACTGGGAAAATTGAAATGTGAAAAATATGTGTAGTTTATGCAAATTCACAAAATTTCCAAGAAGATGCAAGTCTTGCCTATGTTTTCTATAAAAGGAAAATACAGTATCTGTAAACCCTTGCTCATGGTTTTAGAGAAATTGCAAAGGAAAGATGATTAGCTACGTGTATATGTACTGAGTTGTTTGCTTCAGGAAAGAATGCATATCATTTAGAGGGCTAATGCCAGTATAATATAAAAGTGACTGTCAATGTTAAAAAATTACCCAGAATGTTTTCTCAAACAGTTGACATAATAGCTTATCACACTCGCATGTGGAATGAGGTTTGAGAGGGAACATAGTATCATACCCCTTGTTCAAAATGACAAGCCTATGTACACTGTCTGGCCTGTAATTTCTTGTTTCTGTTTCAGTCTTTGTTTCTCCCCCCACATTTTAAGTTCTTTAGATACAGGGGCCAAGTCTTACTCTTTTGCTAAGGACAGTTCCTACCAAATGACACTGGTTTTAAAAAGTTTCTCTTCTTCCTCTGCCAAAATGTTGCTACTGAGGCATTATCATCAACCCACTCAAAGTTCTGTCCCTCCAGTGTGGATGGTGGTGCTGAGTCACCCACACTCTGTCACCTGACCCCCTTTTTGATCACGGCAAACATTTGCGAGACAGCTAGCTGGAATGATGGTTAGCTGCAGGATGAGTAGAACGCTACGTTTTTTGTTTTCAAATACGGTTCTAAAGGGGTAAATATTACAACTCTGGCATCATTAACACTGTATTCTGCACAACCACTAAGCTGCATGCTGACATGTATATTTGAACTGGGATGAAATTCACAGTTGCACACTAGAATCATTTTAAACTCACTTGTGTTGAGAAAGCCAAATCAGAATTTCTGTATCTTGTGCCTAAGATGTTGCTGGACCTGAGCAGTGGTTTAGGAGAAAGAGACATGGGTTCTAGGCCTAACTGGGTTGTCCTTCACTGGGTTAGTAATTTTCCTTTGTCTCTGTCTTCATATCTGAAGAACAAGGGATTGGGCTAGTTGGTTGTTTTCCAAACTTACTGAATCTTAATAAGCTCACCAAGTCCTAGCTAATCCTAAACATTGCTCTTCAGCAGGGGTACAGCCTGTAAAACCATGATTTTGTCAAACACTCTAAGTAACTGATACCCGAAAACTTGGGGAAACACTGGATTAGGTGTTGTTTGACTTCCCTGCGCCCAGCCTCAAAAAGTCAATGGTATAGGAGGTGGTGTTACCACACTGTTAATAACATTCATCTGCAAATGGCTACTCTGAGAGATCTGCTTACTGTAAAAACAGAAAAATCCAAGAAATAAATTCCTTTAAGGACACATTATTTTGCTTTTATTGTATAAGAAAATGGCAAAATATATTAATATATTCATTAGTACATACTAATACATTGAAACCATCTGATAGAACATGGTAGTCCGTAAAAGCTTGTGACATCAAGTTGAATGAAGTCTGTTGATGAGAGGGAAAGCAGTTTTACTTTTCTACTCTCTATTCTTATCTGTAGTTGCAACATACTATTGTAGGCTCTAGAGCGTAAAGAAGTGTTAAAAAAAAAAAATCATGGAAATTTAGGCTTGATATCATCACAGCTGTGAAGATTATGAGCATGGGCCCTATTAAGGAGGTGAAATGATATAAAACAATAAAATTTTATAGCATACACACACACACACACACACACACACACACACACACACACACCTTTGCTCATGCTCAAACATCCACACACGCAAACACACGCATGCGCTCACCAATATGAACACATGCACACCCTCTTTAGAACACATGCTGTGTCACACTCTCAACTCTGGATTGAGTTTTTAGTTGATTAAACACATGAAACTGAAACTATCCAAATAAACTCTTTTGGCAGTTATTGAAAGTCTTTTGAAGTAAGCCAGAATGCCTCTACAGTCAATGTTTCCATACCGAATCAGTCCCTGTCACAGTGATATTATGTTTATTTTTTATGCTGGAACGTAGATTTCTTCTTTCATTGCACCAGTTCTGCAATGATAAAAATAAAAGGTAATAATGGACCATTCTGTGCTGTTTGAAGACCTCCCCTGTGGTGAAAACTTATGCTCTAATTCTTTTTGCAGTCTATTTAAGAGATTGGGCTGCTACTTGTAGCAGTATTTTCAGACTTTTTCTATCCCCTCAAAAAAGGGAAAATATTTTCTCGCCTCTATGAACCAGTAAAGCTTCTTAATACTTGGTGATTCCCTCATTCCTTTTATGTTTCCGGGGCCATGTGGTCTGTTGGAGCTTGTCATTCGTAACAGGAATGGACTGGGAGGGACCCATCTGGGAAATTCTAAAGGTAGTTTTGAAGATTTCCCCAAAAGCTTGTTTCTTTTTTCAGAGCTCTTTACTGCTTAGAAGCAAAACATTTTTATAGACCAAATTTAGACCTTGAGCTACAAGATAAAATTAAATATTTCCAAAGGTTAACTCATAACTTTCTACACCCCACATAAAACCATCCCCTTCCTCCAAAAGTCCCTGCTTTGGATGATGGCATCAGCTGAAGACTCGAGCTCATATCCTTCCCTACTCGTCAAATCCAGTTGTTCTTCACATGCTATCTTACCTCCAGAATAGCTCTCAGTTCTCATCTCTCTGCTTTCACCTCATGGTTGAGTAGGATTTTGTTGAATATAACCTGTTAATCTCCCTGCTGCTAGCCTCTGCTTCCTCAAGTCCTAACTCTGTTGCAATAGTCTTATTTCTAAAGTATGAATCTGATCGTGTCTTTAGGAACTTTGTAAATAGGATGAAGAACAAATGCTTTTCTCTCAGGATTGTCAGCTCCTTTATAACCTATCCACAGTCTGACATCTCAGACTCATATGCTATTATTTCCTTTAGCCCTCATTCAACCCCTCCAGCCCCCTTTTTAGGGACACTGACCTTCTTACCATTCCCTAAACAGGCCCTGTTGTTGCCTGGAATATCTCCCCAGAGATGACATTCCCCTACCTCTCACATCATGACACTTCTGCCCCAGGCTAGCAAACTCCAGTTCAACCTTCAATTTCATCTCATGTCATATTCCCTGTGACACTTCTGTACCTCCCTCCCAGAGTACGCAGTTCATGCTCTATTACAGTGCAAATCATGATATGGGTAGTGTAAGGAGTTGAATGTTGGCCCCCAAAAAGGTACATCCACACCCTAACCCCCAGAACCTCTGAATGTCACCTTGTTTTGAAAAAGGCTCTTTGCAGATATAATTAAGAATCTTGAGATGAGATCATTACAGATTATACAGATGGGCTTTATATCCAATTCAAGTGTCCTTGTAAGACACACAGAGCAGAGACACACAGGGAGAAAGGGATACTGTATGAAGATGGAGTCAGAGACTGAATTGACCACAAGCCAAGAAACTCCTGGAGCCACCAGAAGCTGTAAAGTTTCCCTCCTAGAGACTTGGGACCTGTCGACGTCTTGATTTCAAACTTTTGACCTCCAGAACTGTGAGAGAATACATTTCTTTTGTTTGTAGCCACCAAATTTGTGCTAATTTGTTGCAGCAAACCTAGGAAACTAATAAAGATAATTATTTATACATCTGCCCCAAACTAGATCTTGAAATCCCAGAGCAAAAAGGGCCATAGATTTTTTTTTTTTTTAATTAATAGGCTTTTTTGGGGAAGCAGTTTTAGGTTATTGGAAAAACTGAGTGGCAAGTACAGAGTGGTCTCACATATCCCCTCTCCTCCAGTTTCTTCTATTATTAACATCTTGCATTAGCGGTATATACTTATTACAATTAATGAGCCAATATATATACATGATTATTGACTAAAATCCATGGTTTACATTAGGGCTCACTCTTTGTGTGGTATGTTCTATGAGTTCTGACAAATATATAATGACATGTATCCACCACCACAATATCTTACAGAATGGTTTCACTGCCCTAAAAAGTTCTGGTGCTGTCCCTGTTCATCCCTCCCTCCTCCCAAACCCTGGTAACCATTCATCTTTTTAGTGTCTCCATCTGCCTTTTCTAGATTGTCATATAGTTGGGATCATATAGTATATAGCCTTTTCAGATTGTCACTTAGCAATATGCATTTAAGGTTCCTTCATCTCTTTTCATGGCTTTATAACTCATTTCTTCTTACCATTGACTAATATTCTCATTGTCTGGATGTAAGAGATCGTAGACTTTTATTCCACGTTTGTAGCCTTAGCACCTAGCTCAGTGCATGACACAATAAATGTTCATTGAATGAGTAGATATAAGTAGGTACACGATAGATGAATGGTTAATGAACCGTGAACGAGTTTAAATGATTTACTGACTATAAAGTGAAAGCATGAAAGTAGTAGTAGTAGCTTTTTTGATAATAAAGTTCGTTGTGTAAAGTTCTGGTATGTAGGGGTTATGGAACGTTCCTAGAAAGAGGATTGTTGTGAAAATGTTTATTATGATAATGTTGGTGTATTCTGCTAAGAAAAATATGGTGAATGGGCCTGCTGCATATTCTGTGTTGACGCCTAATACAAGCTCAGATTCTCCTTCTGTTAGGTCAGAGGGGCCTGGGTTAGTTTCTGCTAGAGTGCAAATAAATCATATTATAGCTAAGGGTCATGATGGGAAAATTATTCATATGTTGTGATGAGTGTTGAGAGGGTGAAAGATCCATTTATTAAGAGGGCTAATAAAAGAATAATTGCTAGTGTTACCTCACACGAAATTGTGCTGCTGCTCATAGGGCTCCGATTAATGTGCATTTTGAGTTGGAAGCCCATCCGGATCATAAAATGGAGTGTAGTGCCAGGCTTGATATAGCTAGCATAAATAATACTCCTAGATTCATATTAATGAGAGGGTAAGGTATGGGTAGGAGAATTCATATGGTTAGGGCTAAGATTGGTACAATGATAAATATGCAAATAGAGGATGTAGCTGGTCATAGTGCTTCTTTTTTTTTTAATTTACATTTTTATTGGAGTATAATTGTTTTACAATGTTGTGTTAGTTTCTGCTGTATAACAAAGTGAATCAGCTAATGTATACATATATCCCCATATCCCCTCCCTCTTGCGTCTCCCTCCCACCCTCCCTATCCCACCCCTCTAGGTGGTCACAAAGCACAGAGCTGATCTCCCTGTGCTATGCAGCTGCTTCCCACTATCTATTTTACATTTGGTAGTGTGTATATGTCAATGCTACTCTCTAACCTAAGTGTCCGTCAACAGATGAATGGATAAAGAAGATGTGGCACATATATACAATGGACTTTTACTCAGCCATAAATAGAAATGAAATTGAGTTATTTGTAGTGAGGTGGATGGACCTAGAGTCTGTCATACAGAGTGAAGTAAGTCAGAAAGAGAAAAACAAATACTGTATGCTAACACATATATATGGAATCTAAAAAAAAAAAAGTGGTTCCAATGAACCTAGGCGCAGGACAGGAATAAAGACGTAGTGCTTCTTTAATGAATAATTTGACTGTATCAGCAGTGGATTGTAATAGGCCATATGGTACTACAATATTTGGCCCTTTTCAAAGTTGTACGTAACCTAAAATTTTTCGTTCACTTAATGTTAGGAATGCTATGGCTAGAAGAATCGGGATAACGAGTATTAAGATATTAATTGTAAAAATTTTGTTAGGGAAAGGATTTGAATCTCTGGTTATAAAGGTTTAAGTTTTATGCAATTTCCAGGCTCTGCCACCTTAACAAACCCTGATCTTGGATAATGTTTTGTATATATTAATTAAATTGAGATTATATCATTAATTGGTTTTAAGACACTTTTTAAAGTAGGCCTTATTTCTCTTGACCTTTTGTACTGGGAGAAATATATAATAGATAGAAACCGACCTGGATTACTCTGGTCTGAACTCAGATCTCATAGGACTGTAATCATTGAACAAATGAACCTTTAATAGCGGTTACACCGTTGGGGTGTCCTGAGCCAACATCAAGGTCCTAAACCCTATTATCAATATGAATTCTAGAATATTGTGCTGTTATCCCTAGGGTAAGTTGTTCTGTTGACCAGTGTCTTGGATCAGTAAGTGATAATATGTTTTGACTGGTAAGTCTAGACTTTAATCACTCGGAGGCTTTTTTGTTGTCTGAGGTCACCCCAACCGAAATTGTCAACCCATATAAAATTTTGTTATTCCTTGGTGATTTAGTTAGGTTTTTTTGAGTTAATTAATTAAAGCTCCCTAGGGTCTTCTTGTCTTATTTTGTTATTCCCGCCTCTTCACAGCAAGGTCAATTTCACTGATTGAAAGTAAGAGACAGTAAAACCCTCATGTAGTCATTCATACAACTCTTTATTTAGAGAACAAATGATTATGCTACCTTTGTACGGTCAGGACACCGCGTAGCAGGATACAGTTGTCACTGGGCAGGCAGTGCCTCTAATACTAGTTGTGCTAGAGGTGATGTTTTCGGTAAACAGGTGGGGTTTGTGTTGGACAAGTTCCTTTTACTTTTTTTAATCTTTCCTTGAGTGAATGCCTGTGTTGGATTAACAGTGTGTTTAATAAATAATTTAATGTTGAGTTGTATTTATTTACTAAATAATTTAAGGTTGAGTGGTATTTATTTACTGCTAATTATCCATATATTATTAGTTACTGATGTAAACTATGCAAGGAGAAATACTTCTTGTTACTCATATTAATATTATTGCCTCTATTGGTCAATAGATTAGTCCAGTATAAATCTAGGAGCTGATTTACTTGTTACTGGTATTAAGGTAAAATTATTGTTGCACTTGAATGCTTTCTTAATTGGTGACTGCTTTTAAGCCAACTATGGTGTTGTTTGTCTTTACTCTCTAGATAAGGTTGTATCCATTTCTAAAAAGCTGTACGTTTTTAGATTAACATTTCAAAATACATTAAAATTTAAAAATTTTTTTGGTAATTTTTAAAGTTGAACTGAAATTCTTTTCCTGGACAACCAGCTATAACCAGGCTCGTTAGGCTTGTCACCTCTACTTATAAATTTTCTTGCTATTTTGCTACATAGAGGAGTTTGTTCTTATAAACTGTTCATAAGTAGCTCCTCTTGTTTTGGGATATTTAACTTAAGTTTTCTTTGTTAAATGTTTGCTAGTTAAATCATTATGAGAAAGGTACAAGGGATAAACTTTGCTTTTTGTTACTTTTAATGTTTCTTTCATCATTCCCTTATGGTACTTTCTCTCTAGCGCCAGAGGGTATTTTATTTATTTATTTATTTATTTATTAACATCTTTATTGGAGTATAATTGCTTTACAATGGTGTGTTAGTTTCTGCTTTATAACAAAGTGGATCAGCTATGCATTTACATATACCCCCATATCTTCTCCCTCTTGTGTCTCCCTCCCACCCTCGCTATCCCACCCCTCCAGGTGGTCACAAAGCACTGAACTGATCTCCCTGTGCTATGCGGCTGCTTCTCACCAGCTATCTATTTTACATTTGGTAGTGTATATATGTCCATGCCACTCTCTCACTTCGTCCCAGCTTACCCTTCCCCCTCCCTATGTCCTCAAGTCCATTCTCTACATCTGCTTCTTTATTCCTGTCCTGCCCCTAGGTTCTTCAGTACCATTTTTTTGTTTAGATTCCATATGTATGTGTTAGCATAGGTATTTGTTTTTCTCTTTCTGACTTACTTCACTCTGTATGACAGATTCTAGGTCCATCCACCTCACTACAAATATCTCAATTTCGTTTCTTTTTATGGCTGAGTAATATTCCATTGTATATATGTGCCACATCTTCTTTATCCACTCATCCGTCGATGGACACTTAGGTTGCTTCCATGTCCTGGCTGTTGTAAATAGTGCTGCAGTGAACATTGTGGTGCATGACTCTTTTTGAATTATGGTTTTCTCAGGGTATATGCCCAGTAGTGGGATTGCTGGGTCGTATGGTAGTTCTATTTTTAGTTTTTTAAGGAACTTCCCTACTGTTCTCCATAGTGGCTGTATCAGTTTACGTTCCCACCAACAGTGCAGGAGGTTCCCTTTTCTTCACACCCACCAGAGGGTATTTTAAATTTCTATCTCCCATACTTTAAATGTTGAGTAAATGTTTTATTTCGCTTGCTTATACTAGTAGAATGGGGAGGGGTGTTCGGGTGTTCAGAGTATTCATAAATTATGAAATCTCCTAGGTATAAAGTAGGTGCTTTAGTTAAGCTATGATTTGATTTATCCAAGCACACTTTCCAGCATGCTTACCTTGTTACGACTTGTCTCCTGTCATATAATTAGTATTTGTTAATAGATTATAAGAAATTATTATAATACTTGAGGAGTGTGGTGGGCGGTGTGTGCATGCTTCATGGCGTTATTCAATTAAACACTTTATTGTTAATTTACTACTAAATCCTCCTTTGGTTTTTAGTTTTCATAAAGACTTCCGTGTGGTGAGAAATAAATTCTTGAAGTAGAAAATATAGCCCATTTCTTCACACCCCATCAGTTACACCTTGACCTAACATTTTTATGTGTAATAATTATGCTTACTTTTATTCCTTTTTAGGGTTTGCTAAAGATAGTGGTATACAGACTGAGTTAGCCAGGGTTGGTGAGGTTTACCGGGGTTTATCCATTATAGAACTGGCTCCTCTAGAGGGGTGTGAAGCACCACCAAGTTCTTTTCTTAAGCTGCTTCTAGTAGTACTCTGGCGAATAATGTTGTTCTCATAATTATTGGGGTTTAGGGCTAAGCATAGTGGGGTATCAATTCCCAGTTTAGGTCTTAGCTGTCTTGTAATCAGGAAATACTAAAGTCACTTTCGTAGTCTATTTTTATTTTGGTTATGGCTTTTTATGGCTTAATTAAAATTTAACTTCATTTTATATCACTCTTTAACATGATTTATGCTGAATTTCTATTGATTTGGGTTAATCGTATGACCGCAGTGGCTGGCACAAAGTTTACCAACACTAGTTAGTATAACTTAGTTGAACTTTCGTTTATGGCTTAATTTTTATCACTGCTGTTTCCTGTGCGAGTGTGGTTAAGCAAGGCGTTATGAGCTACTAATATCAGTGTGCTTGATGCCTGCTCTTTTTAATCTTAATGATTTAGAGGGCATTCTCACTGGGGCGTGGATGCTTGCATGTGTAATTTTATTAAAAACCAGTAGAAAAGCTAGGACCAAACGTATGTGTTTATGGAGTTGGTAAACTCATCTAGGCGTTTTCAGTGCCTTGGTTTAGATTTTACGCTACATTAACAAGCTGTTTTTATATAGTGAAGTAACATGTATATAGTTATTTTATGTGGTTTAGGTTAGATTTAGGGCTAAAATTTTGATTAAAAATGGTTGATAGATCTAGAGACGTCTGTCTATATAAGTGGTAAATATCTAAGTAGTAGACTTATCTAAGTAGTACAACTTATTGGTACAACTAGGGTTTATTGTCTAGGTCTATCTAATTTTGAACATTAAATTGTTCATGTTTATTGGGTAGATAGCTTAGTTCTATGTATTTATATGTTTTCGCCCTGTTTTGGGGGTTTGGCAGGGCATTATAGGCATGTAGAGCATGGGATTTAGTGGGGGGTAAGGGGGTTTGTTAAACAGGTCATTTACCGGTTCAACGCATGTACGTGTGTGTACACGTGAGTGTACATATGTCTAATTTCCTTGTGTCCTGTAACCATTGACTGAATAACACCTTATGGTTGATGTTGGTAAGTAATATTCAATTAAAGTCCAGCTACAGTCTGACTGTGTTAAGGCCTTAGATGGCCATAGCTGAGTCACAGCATTTCTTTAAAAATTAAAAAATACAAAATGCATGAAACCACAGTTATATGTGAGCATGGGCTGATTAGTCAGTAGTCCACTGAGATGTCTTATGTACGGGGCAAGAGTAGGCGATATTAGGTGAGAACGTCCTGAAGTAAGAACCAGGTGTCTGATAAAATTCACTGATAGAAACACCCACAACTCATGGGCCTGGAGCGAGAAGAGGACACCTGCCAAGCAGGTTGATGGTTTCACGTGGCTTGGTGATTAAGCTCGTGATCTATTGGATATGATACGCATGTTGACTAGAACTGATTTGACCTAATGTGCTATATACGATTAATAATAACATGTACTCTGTAATATTAACAATGTACAGGCTTATAAGCATGGGGTAAATAATATACGATTATACATATAATGTATTATGTACAGTATAATATGTATGTACATATTAATATGGTAGTGCATGTATGCACGAAGTACGTAGTAGTTTATCCTCCACCCAACTTGACAGTATTTTTCATGTCTCTTACCTGAGATCTTTTATGTTCCCAATCTGCACCTTCTTCATATTTGAGTTCATTCTTTGCCTTGGTTTGAAGTATAGCCTGTAATCCTAAATGGTTTTTTTTTTGGCCTAGCATTCTCATTGGCATTCCATATCCATGTATCCAACTGCCTTGATATCACCATCAGGCATCTCACAGGTGCTGACTCAGCTATAGGCTTTTCTAGATCTTCAGTCTCCACCTCCAGTGCCCTTAAGTCACAATGCCATCCAACTGGTTTTCAAGCCAGAATGCTGTTTTTATTTGTCTTTCTTGACACTTCCCTCTCCTTCAATGTTCATATCTAATGCACTCTAAAGTCCTGGGGATTTTGACTCTGTCGCAAATTTTCTATCTTCCTTCACTGTTCTTTATCTCCACAATCAATAAAAGGTCTCCCTGGTTGTATTCTGGCCCTTTTCCAAACCATTCTCAATATTGTCCCCCAAAGAGATCTTTTTGTTAAGTCAGAGCTGGTGATGTTACTGTGACTTCTTAAACTTCTTGACTCTTCATTCTTCAAGACTTTCCATTATGTTACATTAAAATTCAAAAGCCTTAACAGGACCTAAGGATCCTACATGGTCTAGCTGATGTTTGTCTCTCCAGCCACTCTCTGCCTTGCTTGCTCCACTTCACAGTGGACTTAAAGAAGTCCTTGGGAAGGACAGGCTCTTTCCTAACTTCCGAACCTTCACACGTGGTCTTTTTTCTGCCTGAAATGCTCTTCTCCCACCGTTTGCTTTTATATTTCCTTTTTATAATCTTAATCAATATATTGCTTCACAAAACAAAAAGCCTTACTTTGAATCCTCCTGTAATAAATACTGCATACTTTATCCACACCCCTTTTTCCAGAGGTGAAGTAAAATGCTGGAAATATCGGATGTCAATTGCTCACACTTGTATATTTCACTGGAAATAGTCATCTTCAGAGGGCTATACCATGTCCGATATGGGGATAAAAATGTCTGGTCCTTTGCCTCAAGTTGAGAGAACTGAGGTCCAGATGTCCTTGTAGGGTTTATTGAGGCCTCAGTTGCCTTCCGGGTCAACATCACTCTCTGTCCAATCCTGTCGTCCCCACTTCACAGATATCTCCATAGAGCTCTTGCCAGTACACTTTTAGAACACAACCTTTTTTTCTCAGAGTTTGTTTCCAGGGAACCCAACCTAAGATAGTATCAAGAATGGTCCTAGGAAGCCAGCTATAAAGTGAAAACCTTAATGCTGAGCTGCTCAGTGTCTGGGTGGCAATAAGGATACATCACAGGATGAGCAATGGATAGCCTCTTGTATGCTGTGGTTTAAAATAAGCATTCACTGGTGCTAAACTGGGATAGAATACCAGTGGGAGGGTACAAGATCAACTATAATATTTCTGGCACATGGGAGGGATGAGCAGATTAGTTAGCTATAAGGCCTATGGAAGGAGGTGGCCGTTGATGAGTTCCAGTGATTCATTGAAAAGAGATGTCAGGCTCAGAGTAATTAGTCCCCAACTTAATGCAAAATGTAAAAGCTACAGGGCCTCATTTAAAGAAACCCTAATCACATGTTGCGGAAGGAAGACAGAGCAGAGAATCAGATACATGACTTCATCCTAAGAATAACAGAGCTTCCGTTAAGGCTGCATTCTCAGCCAGCAGGTCTTCTGTGCCAAGGTCAGAGCCCAAACAGGAAAAGAGGGGACCCTCAGATATGGAATAAGGATTTCTAAATCAATGCTCTTGAGAACTTTGCATTCCCAAATTCCCCGGAACCTACTGGACCTGCAAAATTGACCATATACTCTTTTTTTTTTTTTTTGCTTCTGTTTTTAATATAGCTGGTACAAATTACAACGTAACTTCTCAAGATCATCAGCTCTAAGTATTTCTATTTGAGCATCTTTATTGGAGTATAATTGCTTTACAATGGTGTGTTAGTTTCTGCTTTATGACAAAGTGAACCAGCTGTACATATACATATATCACCATATCTCTTCCCTCTTGCATCTCCCTCCCTCCCACCCTCCCTATCCCACCGCTCTAGGTGGTCACAAAGCACCAAGCTGATCCCCCTGGCTATGCAGCTGCTTCCCACTAGCTATCTCTTTTACATTTGGTAGTATATATAAGTCCATGCCACTCTCTAAATTCGTCCCAGCTTACCCTCCCCCCTCCCCGTGCCCTCAAGTCCATTCTCTAGTAGGTCTGCGTCTTTATTTCCATCCTGTCCCTAGGTTATTCATAACCTTTTTTTTTTTTTAGATTCCATATATATGTGTTAACATACTGTATTTGTATTTCTCTTTCTGACTTACTTCACTCGTATGACAGACTCTAGGTCCATGCACCCCACTAGAAATAACTCAGTTTCGTTTCTTTTTATGGCTGAGTAATATTCCATTGTATATATGTGGCTCATCTTCTTTATCCATTCATCTGTTGATGGACACTTAGGTTGCTTCCATGTCCTGGCTACTGTAAATAGAGCTGCGATGAACATTGTGGTACATGACTCTTTTTGAATTATGGTTTTCTCAGGATATATGCCCAGGAGTGGGATTGCTGGGTGGTACGGTAGTTCTATGTTTATTTTTTTTAAGGAACCTCCATACTGATCTCCATAGTGGCTGTATCAATTTACATTCCCACCAACAGTGCAAGAGGGTTCCCTCTTCTCCACACCCTCTCCAGAATTTATTGTTTGTAGATTTTTTGATGATGGCCGTTTGACTGGTGTGATGTGACACCTCATTGTAGTTTTGATTTGCATTTCTCTAATGATTAATGATGTTGAGCATTCTTTCATATGTTTGTTGGCAATCTGTATATCTTCTTTGGAGAAATGTCTATTTAGGTCTTCTGCCCATTTTTGGATTGGGTTGTTTGTTTTTTTTTGATACTGAGCTGCATGAGCTCCTTGTAAATTTTGGAGATTAATCCTTTTTTAGTTGCTTCATATGCAAATATTTCCCCCTGTTCTGAGGGTTGTTTTTTTGTCTTGTTTATGGTTTCCTTTGCTGTGCAAAAGCTTTTAAGTTTCATTAGGTCCCATTTTTTAATTTTTGTTTTTATTTCCATTTCTCTAGGAGGTTGGTCAAAAAGAATCTTGCTGTGATTTATGTCATAGCTTATTCTGCCTCTGTTTTCCTCTAAGATTTTTATAGTGTCTGGCCTTACATTTAGGTCTTTAATCCATTTTGAGTTTATTTTTGTGTATGGTGTTAAGGACTCTTCTAATTTCATTCTTTTATATGTAGCTGTCCAGTTTTCCCAGCACCACTTATTGAAGAGGCTGTCTTTCTCCACTGTATATTCTTGCCTCCTTTATCAAAAATAAGGTGACCACATGTGTGTGGGTTTATCTCTGGGCACTCTGTCCTGTTCCATTGATCTATATTTCTGTTTTTGTGCCAGTACCAGACTGTCTTGATTACTGTAGCTTGGTAGTATAGTCTGAAGTCAGGGAGCCTGAATCCTCCAGCTCCGTTTTCTTTCTCAAGATTGCTTAGGCTATTCGGGGTCTTTTGTGTTTCCATACAGCTTGTGAAATTTTTTATTCTAGTTCTACAAAACATGCCAGTGGTAGTTTGATAGGGATTGCATTGAATCTGTAGATTGCTATAGGTAGTATATCCATTTTCACAATGTTGATTCTTCCAATCCAAGAACATGGTATATCTCTCCAACTGTTTGTATCATCTTTAATTTCTTTCATCAGTGTCTTATAGTTTTCTGCATACAGGTCTTTTGTCTCCTTAGGTTGGTTTATTCGTAGGTATTTTATTCTTTTTGTTGCAGTGGTAAATGGGAGTGTTTCCTTAATTTCTTTTTCAGATTGTTCATCATTAGTGTATAGGAATGCAAGAGATTTCTGGGCATTAATTTTGTATCCTGCTACTTTACCAAATTCATTGATTAGCTCTAGTAGTCTTCTGGTAGCATCTTTAGGATTCTCTACGTATAGTATCATGTCATTTGCAAACAATGACAGCTTTACTTCTTATTTTCTGATTTGGATTCCTTTTATTTCTTTTTCTTCTCTGATTGCTGTGGCTAAAACTTCCTAATCGATATTGATAATAGTTGTGAGAGTGGACAACCTTGTCTTGTTCCTGATCTTAGTGAAAATGGTTTCAGTTTTTCACCATTGAGAATGATGTTGGCTTGGGTTTGTCATATATGGCCTTTATTATGTTGAGATAAGTTCCCTCTATGCCTACTTTCAGGAGAGTTTTGATCATAAATGGGTGTTGAATTTTGTTGAAAGCTTTCTCTGCATCTATTGAGATGATCATATGGTTTTTCTCCTTCAATTTGTTAATATGATGTATCACGTTGATTGATTTGCGTATATTGAAGAATCCTTGCATTCCTGGAATAAACCCCATTTGATCATGGTGTATGATCCTTTTAATGTGCTGTTGGATTCTGTTTGCTAGTATTTTGTTGAGGATTTTTGCATCTATGTTCATCAGTGATATTGGCCTGTAGTTTTCTTTCTTTGTGACATCTTTGTCTGGTTTTGGTATCAGGGTGATGGTGGCCCCGTAGAATGAGTTTGGGAGTATTCCTCCCTCTGCTATATCTTGGAAGAGTTTGAGAAAGATAGGTGTTAGCTCTTTTCTAGCAGAATTCGCCTGTGAAGTCATCTGGTCCTGAGCTTTTGTTTGTTAGAAGGTTTTTAATCCCAGTTTCAATTTCAGTGCTTGTGATTGGTCTGTTTATATTTTCTATTTCTTCCTGGTTCAGTCTCAGAAGGTTGTGCTTTTCTAAGAATTTGTCCATTTCTTCCAGGTTGTCCATTTTACTGGCATATAGTTGCTGGTAGTAATCTCTCATGATCTTTTGTATTTCTGCAGTGTCAGTTGTTACTTCTCCTTTTTCATTTCTAATTCTATTTATTTGAGTCTTCTCCCTTTTTTTCTTGATGAGTCTGGCTAGTGGTTTATCAATTTTGTTTATCTTCTCAGAGAACCAGCTTTTAGTTTTGTTCATTTTTGCTATTGTTTCCTTCATTTCTTTTTCATTTATCTGATCTGATCTTTATGATTTCTTTCCTTCTGCTAAGTTTGGGGGTTTTTTGTTCTTCTTTCTCTAATTGCTTTAGGTGTAAGGTTAGGTTGTTTGAGATGTTTCTTTCTTCTTAAGGTAGGATTGTATTGCTATAAACTTCCCTCTTAGAACTGCTTTTGCTGCATCCCATAGGTTTTGGGTCGTCGTGTTTTCATTGTCATTTGTTTCTAGGTATTTTTTGATTTCCTCTTTGATTTCTTCAGTGATCTCTTCATTATTAAGTAGTCTATTGTTTAGCCTCCAGGTGTTTGTATTTTTTACAGATTTTTTTCCTGTAATTGATACCTAGTCTCCTAGCGTTGTGGCTGGAAAAGATACTTGATACGATTTCAATTTTCTTAAATTTACCAAGGCTTGACTTGTGACCCAAGATATGATCTATCCTGGAGAATATTCCATGAGCACTTAGAAGAAAGTGTATTCTGTTGTTTTTGGATGGAATGTCCTATAAATATCAATTAAGTCCATCTTGTTTAATGTATCATTTAAAGCTTGTGTTTCCTTATTTATTTTCATTTTGGATGATCTGTCCATTGGTGAAAGTGGGGTGTTAAAATCCCCTACTACGATTCTGTTACTGTCGATTTCCCCTTTATGGCTCTTAGCATTTGCCTTATGTATGGAGGTGCTCCTGTGTTGGGTACATAAATATTTACAATTTTTATACCTTCTTCTTGGATTGATCCCTTGATCATTATGTAGTGCCCTTCTTTGTCTCTTGTAATAGTCTTTATTTAAAGTCTATTTTGTCTGATATGAGAATTGCTACTCCAGCTTTCTTTTGATTTCCATTTGCATGGAATATCTTTTTCCATCCCTTCACTTTCAGTCTGTATGTGTCCCTACGTCTGAAGTGGGTCTCTTGTAGACAGTGTATGTGCTGGTCTTTTTTTTGTATCCATTCAACCAGTCTGTGTTTTTTGGTTGGAGCTATTAATCCATTTACATTTAAGGTAATTTTCGATATGTATGTTCCTATTACCGTTTTCTTAATTGTTTTGTGTTTGTTTTTGTAGGTCTTTTCCTTCTCTTGTGTTTCCTGCCTAGAGAAGTTCCTTTAGCATTTGTTGTAAAGCTGGTTTGGTGGTGCTGAATTCTCTTAGCTTTTGCTTGTCTGTAAAGGTTTTAATTTCTCTGTTGAATCTGAATGAGATCCTTGCTGGGTGGAGTAATCTTGGTTGTAGGTTTTTCCCTTTCATCACTTTAAATATGTCCTGCCACTCCCTTCTGGCTTGTAGAGTTTCTGCTGAAAGATCAGCTGTTAACCTTATGGGAATTCCCTTGTATGTTATTTGTTGTTTTTTCCTTGCTGCTTTTAATAATTTTTCTTTTTATTTAATTTTTGGTAGCTTGATTAATATGTGTCTTGGTGTGTTTCTCCTTGGATTTATCCTCGATGGGACACTCTGCGCTTCATAGACCTGATTAACTATTTCCTTTCCCATATTGGGGACGTTTTCAACTATAATCTCTTCAAATATTTTCTCAGTCCCTTTCTTCTTCTCCTCTTCTTCTGGGACCCCTATCATTCAAGTGTTGGTGTGTTTAATGTTGTCCCAGAGATCTCTGAGACTGTCCTTAATTCTTTTCATTCTTTTTTCTCTATTCTGCTCTGTGGTAGTTATTTCCACTATTTTATCTTCCAGGTCACTTATCTGTTCTTCTGCCTCAGTAATTCTGCTATTGATTCCTTCTAGAGAATTTTTCATTTCATTTATTGTGTTGTTCATCATTGTTTGCCCTTTAGTTCTTCTAGGTCCTTGTTAAACGTTTCATGTATTTCCTCCATTCTATTTCCAAGATTTTGGATCATCTTTACTATCATTACTCTGAATTCTTTTTCAGGTAGACTGCCTATTTCCTCTTCATTTGTTTGGTGTGGTAGGTTTTTACCTTGCTCTTTCACCTGCTGTGTGTTTCTCTGTCTTCTCATTTTCCTTAACTTACTGTGTTTGGGGTCTCCTTTTCACAGGCTGCAGTTTCGTAGTTCCCATTGTTTTTTGGTGTCTGCCCCCAGTGGGTAAGGTTGGTTCAGTGGGTTGTGTAGGCTTCCTGGTGGAGGGGACGAGTGCCTGTGTTCTGGTGGATGAGGCTGGATTTTGTCTTTCTGGTGGGCAGGTCCGTGTCCGATGGTGTGTTTTGGGGTGTCTGTGACCTTATTATGATTTTAGGCAGCCTCTGTGCTAGTGGGTGGGGTTGTGTTCCTGTCTTGCTAGTTGTTTGGCATAGGGTGTCCAGCACTGGAGCTTGCTGGTCATTGAGTGGAACTGGGTCTTGGTGTTGAGATGGAGATCTCTGGGAGATTTCACCATTTGATATTACATGGAGTTGGGTGGTCTCTGGTGGACCAGTGTTGTGAACTGGGCTCTCCCACCTCAGAGGCTCAGGCCTGACACCCGGCTGGAGCACAAAGACCCTGTCAGCCACACGGCTCAGAAGAAGAGGGGGAAAGAAAGAAAGAAAGAAAGAAAAATAAATAAATAAATAAATAAAATTAAATAACTTTATCAAAATAAAAAATAATTATTAAAAATAAAAAATTTTAAAGTAATAAAAAAAAGAAAGAAGAGAGCAACCAAACCAAAAAACAAATCCACCAATGGTAACAAGTGCTAAAAACTATACTAAAAAAAATAAAAATAAAAAACGGACAGACAGAACCCTAGGACAAATGGTAAAAGCTAAGCTATACAGACAAAAATCACACACAGAAGCATACACATACACACTCACAAAAAGAGAAAAAGGAAAAAAAATATATATCGTTGCTCCCAAAGTCCACCTCCTCAATTTGGGATGATTCGTTGTCTATTCAGGTATTCCGCAGATGCAGGGTACATCAAGGTGATTGTAGAGATTAAATCCACTGCTCCTGAGGCTGCTGGGAGAGATTTCCCTTTCTCTTCTTTGTTGGCACAGCTCCTGGGGTTCAGCTTGGGATTTGGACCCGCCTCTGCGTGTACGTTTCCTGAGGACGTCTGTTCCCACTTAGACTTGACGGGGTTAAAGGAGCAGCTGCTTCGGGGGCTCTGGCTCACTCAGGCCAGGGGGAGGGAGGGGTACGGATGCAGGGCGAGCCTGCGGCGGCAGAGGCCATCATGACGTTGCACCAGCCTGAGGCGCGCCGTGTGTTCTCCCGGGGAAGTTGTCCCTGGATCACGGGACCCTGGCAGTGGCGGGCTGCACAGGCTCCCGGGAGGGGAGGTGTGGAGAGTGACCTGTGCTTGCACACAGGCTTCTTGGTGGTGGCAGCAGCAGCCTTAGCATCTCATGCCCGTCTCTGTGGTCCGTGCTGATAGCCGCAGCTCGCGCCCATATCTGGAGCCCGTTGAGGTGGTTCTCTGGATCCCCTCTCCTTGCACACCCCAAAACAATGGTCTCTCAACTCTTAGGCAGGTCCAGACTTTTCCCAGACTCCCTCCCGGCTAGCTGTGGCGCACTAGCCCCTTCAGGCTGTGATCATGCCGCCAACCCCAGTCCTCTCCCTGGGATCCGACCGAAGCCCGAGCCTCAGCTCCCAGCCCCCGCCCGCCCTGGCGGGTGAGCAGACAAGCCTCTCGGGCTGGTGAGTGCTGGTCGGCACCGAGCCTCCATGCGGGAATCTCTCCGCTTTGCCCTCCGCTCCCCTGTGGCTGCGCTCTCCTCCGTGGCTCCAAAGCTTCCCCCCTCCGCCACCCGCAGTCTCCGCCCGCGAAGGGGCTTCCTAGTGTGTGGAAACCTTTCCTCCTTCACAGCTCCCTCCCACTGGTGCAGGTCCCATCCCTATTCTTTTGTGTCTGTTTTTTCTTTTTTCTTTTGCCCTACCCAGGTACGTGGGGAGTTTCTTGCCTTTTGGGAGGTCTCAGGTCTTCTGCCAGCGTTCAGTAGGTGTTTTGTAGGAGCTGTTCCACATGTAGATGTATTTCTGATGTATCTGTGGGGAGGAAGGTGCTCTCCGCATCTTACTCTTCCGCCATCTTCTCCTCTCCTGACCAAGAGCAGGGAGAGAATGTATAGAATGGGATTCTGAGATGTGCTCAGGGAAGCAGAAACACTTCTGTTTCCTGATAAGGAAAGGTTTATTGATGTGGGGTAGTTTTCTGTGGAGTAAGATTTAAAAGTCTGACAAGGATCCCAGGAGATAGTACTAATACATGGTTAAGGTGACTCTTGGAAACTTGTAAAAATCGATAATCTTCCCTAAGTGAAGTATCAATGTCAGAACTGCTATAGTGGTAATGGAGTAAGGGTTTAAAAGTCTCCTGGAGATAAACTTTCTATAGTAGATATACTACCTAAGGCTGGCAAACATACCAGTTGAATAGGTTCCATGGGAGGACCTAGGGAACATTCCATTTACCAAATAAATTAGGAATGCCTAGTGAGAGGAGCCACAGCATCATTGGGAAGTTCAGTGGAGGATTTCTTCTGTAGGCAATAGCTGATCGTAAGACATTCTGCTCCTAGTCTGGGCTTCATGATCTGATGGGGATGATGGGATGATAGAATGAGAGGAGGCCAGGTGGCAGCCCTTAACTGTTAGATGCAATGGTGGGTGCAACTTTCACAATGAGCATCACAATGAAGTTGTAGCCAGGGCTACAATGAGAGAGGTATGGAGAATTCTAATTAAACACAATATCACTGTAGACAAAATAGGCATCCAAGAAGGGTGTGTCCTAATTATACAATGTAAACTAATTGAGGAAAGGGGCATGTGGATGGACCTACAGCAGTAAGCATAGCATGTGAAGATATTTGTATTGCATGTTAATGCCCACTAGAGAGCATAAACCCCAGAAGAGAAACTAAGTAAAAAGGTAGAGATAATGACTAAAACTGTTAAAGATAGCCAGTTGTTGTCATTGGTCACCCCAGTACTGGGACAAGGGGAGAATAATGGAGATGCTGTGATGGCAGAGATGGAGGTTACACATGGGCTGCCCCCGCTGAATGTTTAACTGGCCAAAACAGATACCAATGCTGAGTCTCATATGATGCCAGCCCTAGAGAAAACTAACCAACTACTTGGTGGAGAGTTGATTGCACTTGACTTCTCCCACCTGGAAAGATGAGCAAGTCAGATTCATACACTGCTTATACATTTGCCCTTCCTACCCACAAAGACTTGGTCATCCTCTCTATTTGAAGACATACAGAAAATTGTATTGTCTACTGACATAGCATCTTGCATGCCTATGCCTTGAACAAAGGGACTAACTTTATAGCAACCAAGGTATGGCAGTGGGCACATGACCATGGGATCCACTGGGCCTATAATATATAAACCACCCAGAAGTTACTGACCTGCTGAATGGTGGAATGGGCCTCTTAAATATGTAGCTGATCATATGAATCAGTTTGGTTTGAGAGTGTATTACTTTTCTAGGGCTCTCATAACAAATGCCACAGCCTAAGTGGCTTAAACAACAGAAATTTATTTTCTCTCAGTTCTAGAAGCTGGAAGTCAAAGATAAAAGTAGTGGCAGATTTGGTTTCTCCTGAGGCCTCTTCCTTGGCTTGCAGATGGCCACCCTCTTGCTGTCTTTTCACATAGTTATCTCTCTGTGCAAGCACACCCCTGGTGTCACTTTCTTTGTCAAAATTTCCCCTTTTTATAAGGACACCAGATTGGATAAGGCCTCATTTTAACTTAATCACCTTTTTAAAGCCCCTGTCTCCAAATACAGTCACATTATATGACGCTGGGGTTTATGACTTCAAAATATGAATTTGGGAGGGGGACACAATTCAGCCCATAACAGAGAAGGAGGGGTGCCATCCTCCAAGACACAGTGTATACCCCAAGTCAAGGAACTTTATATGTTGGTTTGTCCTCAAAATCTCAAACACAGGAGACTGAGAACCAAAGAGTTGGAGGTAGCAATCGCCCCACTTCTTATCACTCCCAATGACCCACTAGGAAAATTTGGGCTCCCTGTGTTACCAGGGACACAGTAAGAGTCCCACTCAACTTTCAACTTGAAAGTTGCTGTCCAGTAACTTCAGACTCCTTGTACCAAGAAAACATCAGGAAAAAATAGAGAATCACCATCCCAACATGCATCTTGGTAAGAAACCCACCCTAAGCATCATGCTGCAAAATGAGACTGAACATACTTTGTGCTCAAGGAGTTCACTGGGGTATCTCGCTGCTTCCATGACCAGTTTTAATAATAATGAACAAGCACAGCAGCCATTGTCTGAGAAGAGCATGGTAACTAGGGACTCAGATCCTTCAGGGACAAAGATCTCATTCACTCTACCAGGAAAACCACCTAGCAAGCAAAGGCGTTAGCTGAGAATGAGGAAAATGTGGAATGTGTGGTGGAGCAGGGTGATGAGCATTAGTTACTGCTAAGAGGTCACACGAAGCAACTGTGCTTCATCCTATAGCCCTTTTCTTGTAAGTTTCCCAGGAAAGGTCAATAAGAACCTTGAAGGAGCTGCTCCCAGATAGGGAAAACTTACTAGAAGATGTTGGTGGATCTGTACCACTTGGTAATAAACTATAATTATTACATGGTGCTTCACTCAGATACCCTCTATAGGGCTGACACACCACCCCCAGCTGCTGGGAAAACAGGCTGCTGAGAGCTCACTGATACATCCTTCGCTGTGAATTTCCTCAGCTACCGCAGAGAGTGCCTTACCCTTTGTTATAAACTCTTCCAGGGAAGCAACTTATAGCCAGTGACCATGAAGATGCAAAGCTCTGTTCCCTTGCCTTAATTTGGGATAGCTTTGAAGGGCCGTTCCAGCAGCCAGACGTCCATAGGATCAGCTGAGACCTCAGGTGCATTGTGGCCCAACTTCTCCCTCAACCCAGTCCTGCTTCCTCGATGTCTCCACGAGTGTCCTGAGAACACTCCACAATAAATCTGCTTTGTGAAGCTACCATCCTAAATGTTTCCAGGACATGCAATCTAAAGCATTCCACCCTCTTAGCCTCTCACCATATATCTTAACTTTCTTTCAGAGCAATTAATATTATTGGTAATTATACATTTATATGAGTATTCATTTGTTTCTATCTCAACTACTAACATGATTGAGGGCAGGACACATATGTAACTATTTTGTTCACCCCTGTATCCCCTTATACATGGTACATAATTCATACTTATTAAATAGTTATTTGTACCGCTACTCAAACTAGATAAAATGATCTATTTTTTCAACTCCTCTATTAGTAATACATTGACCTTCCTCTAATGAATTCTTCAGTTACCAGTATAGAAAAACACCAAGCATGAATGAATATAGTTGTCTGCCTTGTGCAGGATGCTGAATTCTGGAGAAAATAGTACCAGCTCCCAGATCATGCCATGAGCTGTAGCCTCTACTTGTTCCTCAACACTGTTTCCTGATCCTTTTAGATTCCCCTAATCAGCTGCTTTCCTTTTCCCCTGAAGAGCTAATTCAGCCTTCTCTAAGCTCCTTAAGCACCTCCGCCTTCTAACTCGCTGTATCATTGCAGAGGACTTGAACTTCTTGACACGATGTTCATTTTTGCAAAACAAAAACACCGATGCCTGTATCTAAGTCTACTTTTTTAGTGCCCAAATCATTAGGAGTACTTTTTGTCTAAGCTTATAGGCCCTAATTTTTAGGCCAGCACTAATTCTTGCGCCTGCCCTTCACAGATGAGCTTCTTGAAGAGTTGTTACATTTGCTGTTTTTGCTTCTTCACCTTCTAGTTTTTCCCCATCAACTTCAGCTTCCTTTGTGGAGTCCATCATTCCACTGAAATTACTCATACCAAGATTGCCAACAATCTCATTGTTAATAAATCCAACAGAATTGTTTTCAATCATCAGATTACAAAGCCTTTCTTAAGAATGTATGACACTCGTCCTGTCTCCTGAAATGCCCTCTTTCTTGGCTTTCATGATACCAGCTAGCTTTGTATTCCTTTCACCACTGTTCAAAATTATCGTCAGGCAACTTTATTAACTCCTTGTCTTCTGGGACTCCCATAACTATTGGAATTTTCCTGAGTCGTTGGCGCTCTTCTCTCCATATTTTATGATGCTCAAAAGATAATCCCATTCAGTTCCTTGGCCTCATTTATTCCAACCATATCTCTGGTGCTAATCTCTATGTGATTGTCAAATTCTACATTTCCAAACCCAAGTTTGTTTTCTTTCTCACTCGCTCCTCCTCCACTCTCCTTATATACATACTCCATTCACCCAGCAACACAAATCAGAAATTCAGGAATTCAGGAATAATACTTGACTATTTCTCAACTTTTCCTTCAGTTCATCACAGAGCTTTCTGAAATCACACCTAATTATGTTAGTGCCTCACTTACATCTGCTCAATGATCTATACTGTCCCTAAGGTAAATCCCTATTTCATTTATAAGACTCCTAGACCTTTCAGGAGCTGAACTCCCTCTCACCAGAAATATTTTAATCATTCTTTTCTATCGAGAAAGATAAGATAATTCAAGAGAATCAAGATGCCTAAATTTGATTTCATCATGTACTATCTGTGTGACATTTATTATCTGTGTGAGGCAAGAGAATTAATTTGTCCATGTCTTTTTCCTTTAATGTTAAAAGAAATGAATAATAGTATCCATTTGTGTATGTATGAGAATCAATTCATATCTGACATGTAAAATTCTACAATGGTCCTGACAAGTAGGAACCACTCAACAAATTTTACCTATATTTATTATTATTATTACCAATAGTAGTATCTCATTCGAGACATTAAATTTCTTCAGGGAAGGTATATGGTAGGCATATAATAGATATTAATTAAGTGATCATTGTATGGATAAAAAATACAAGAGCTCTTCTTTTGAAAACCAACTCATGACACTATGTAATATTTTACTACTTTAAATGCTGAAATAATTGCAAAAATAAGCACATTTCAAAGAATTTCAGTAAGTGTAAACGCTGAACTTATGGCAGAAAGAAAATACTCTGATACGTATAAAATGAGAAGGGACATTAAGACTATCTCGGGAGACTCAAGCACTTCACGTGCAAGGGCTTGAGAAGCAAATATTTTCTGAAATAATCAAAAAGAAAATGAAAAGTTACGCCATAAATTTATCATGCCTATGGCATAGGAGAAAGCAAGTTTTGCAAAATAAAGCTCAACCAAAGCTGACTTTCAAACTGTCTTATTTAAAACTTCTGGCAGAGACCGAAAACTCAACAACTTGGTTTATCAAAGACCGCAATCAATATAGCAAGGCTTACAGAAGATTGGAATGAACAAGCTGTTCCACAGACTCTGAACATTATTAGAGTTCAATAGAGTCAGAGCCAGCCATACCGTATGGTTGCTGAAAAATTCACTCATCGGGAAGAGCCATAAAATTGCAGTATATTTCCAGAGGTGTAAAACTTCTGCCTATTAAGGATTAAAAAACAAAAAACCAAAACAAAACAAAACTACAACAAAAAACACAGAGAACTTGCCAGGAAGGAAAGGGAAGCAAGATTAGAAGTCTTCTAAAATGCTCTTAGAGTGTTTGTGCTACATACAGCTACACAGCAGACAGCGAAATATGTCCTAGGAGCTGCAGAGATAACAGCGATGCCCAGAAATTCCAGGCTGTTTGTGAATTGTCTGTAGATATTACTGACTCAATACTCACCCACTACTGACAGATGCCCTTCCAATGGCCTTTTCACCCACTACGTGTCCTGATTCAACTACTGCCATGCATTTCCTTCTATTCCACAAACTTTTTGGAATAAAACAAGTATTTTGTTTTTCAAATAAAACCACAACATTTAGGTATCAAAACATATTTCTGAATAAAAGTAAAATTGACTCTCAGTCACTGGTGAGAAATTCAGTCTCATATTGCAGATCCTCAGGTCCCCCAAATTGTATAAAATCCAGAATATTTAAAGAGGGCCTCCTGTTTTTTTGGATTTCATTTTCTATTTGTCTGTGCATATCAATCAAGTGGGACTGGTCTCCTGAGGGTGGGAGGCACCACTGGTTTGTCGCCAGGCTGAGGAGAGAGCATTTTGCGTAAATTTATAGCTTCAAAGTCCACCATCTGTTCTCCTAGGGATGTCCTGAAGCTCGTATCTTCTGATGCCTTGCTAACCCCTCCAAAGTAGCAAGAATCATGCATTGTAACTGATCAAAATGCAACTTTATTTTTGTTTCCTGCAGCCCCATTAAGTCTTATGCAGTGGTAGAATTCTTCCCTATTCGTGAATGAAAACTTGGATGAAATCAAAGTCCCTTTATTTTGTGCTCATTCTTTATGTAATTGGTCACTTTGTCACAAACACTGTCTTATTTCAGTTATTAGCATGTCCAGACCAAGATTCTAATTAACCTCTTAACTTGATGAAGCAAAAATCTCTTCTCTAGCCTAGATCAGCCTTAGGCTAGAGCCTGCAAAAGGGATCGCAAGACCGAGTCAGATATTGTAAGTCAGCTGTACTCCTGGCCTTGGCCCGTGGTTAAACTAGACTTTCTCTTGTGATGACTTTCAGTCTCTTCAGGGACCCTCACCTGTGGAAACCTCTATTCTACAGCCCCATGCCAATGTCTATTCCGAGCAGATACTTTGTATTCTTCTTCAGCATCCTGTGACACACCCTGTGATACCCGCTGTGATACACCGTATCAATTCTCTCTCAGCTGAGGTCTCCTTAGTCTTCTAATCACCATTCTTGGCATGATCTTAGGTGACCTCATCCCAGCTCACATGGCCCATTCTGATCTGCAGAACATACTCTCCCATGCTTTGCCCTGAGAAACTCCACAGTGCTGCAGCATTCTGCTGGCTTGTCACCAAGCAATTAGTTGGCACTTCTTCTGCCCACTAGTGCTTTCGATGTGACCCCCCCAACTGCAGAGACACACATATTTTAGCTCTCCAAGTCTTCTTGTGAAAGTCTTCCTCACCAGGCTTTAGGAAGTGGTACAGAGACGCGTGACTTTGGTGGAGGGTGCCCAGGTTGGTTACAGAGCTCACAGCACCATCTTCTGCACAGGTATTATTCTCAGAAATCTCTTGAATAACATCATCTGCTGAGAGTTCTTGGAGTGGCGACACTGGAACTCAGATATTTTATGAATATACATTGCATATAAAGATGTGTCTTATGTCCATCCTGCTACCTCAGTCTCTCTTACTGGAGCATATTTGAAACTGAGTCAACATGAGTCTCATTCCAGCATCCTGTCATGGTAGCATGACCTGCTAACACTGTAGCATCTTCAGTTGGGGGCACATTCTCAGACTTTATACTCTTGCTGCTCTGTTTTCCTCCTTGTTGCTTTCTCAAAAAATACACACGATTTCCCCTCAATTTCAATTGGCTTTTAAATCCTCTGTTCTTATAGTGGAGTGGGTAAATAAGATGCAAAGACCAGTCTTACATTTTTCTCATTACCTGATCCCACTTTAAGAATAATATAAATGAAAGCAAGAGTTTCACATAACTACACAGATCAGTAACTACTGAGAAATAATACGTATTTATTATATAATTTCCCAATAGTAAAGGATAAAAGTATACACTTTAAAATTTTGCTAGCCAAATATCCAATGCCCTTGAAAGCTCTGATAATCTTTGCAATGAGTGAGACATCTTTAGTGCTGTTGAAACATTCCTTGGACATACCATGAGTGTTCAAAAGGAAATTTAAAACTTTTATGGAGGGCAGATATAACAAAACCAGTAATCACAATCAACAACCTGTGGTTATTCCCACAGATACTGTGACAGGTGAGAGCTAAGATCATTCATCTCTAAGTTTCCTTTCCTCTTCATTCTCTAGTTTTTGTCAAATGATGAGTGTACCTGGGCCTCAGTTGTGTGCAGAAGTATAAATAATGCAATGAATAATCTCAAAAGAGGAGCCATTTATTTTTCAGCTAACAAAAGAGAAAGACAAGCACCAACCTGAAATATTTGCCTGGGATCCCAGAGCTGAAGCTCGATACCTGCATCTTAATAGAAGTTTGAAATTACACCAAGTATTGGAATAGAGAAGTATGTAAAAAATGACAGTGATGTCAATTATTTGAGACATCAGGTAAAATATCAAGTAAAATCTCATGTGGATAAGGAACTTGACTATAGATGAGGGTATTGCTTTGCTGTCTACACATAAATTATTGCAAGGGAAGGGCAAGAAATGTTTAAACTGCCAAATGAATAACTAACAATGCCACTTATCTCCCTCAAATACAATGAATATTCATTTAGTTCAATTCAAAATTATTTTTCTTAAGCCTCATTGTTTTAGTTGGTCATAGAATTTCCGTGTGTGTGTGTGTGTGTGTGTGTGTTTACGTGCATAAATGGAGTGAGAGCTCATTAATGGTACGGAAGTAATTCAGTTGATGAATGAAACTGGCAGTGTGGGAGAAGAGTGGTTCATTGTAAATGCTGTACAAGGTATGATATATTACCTGTGATCAGAAAATAAGGAAGGGAGTGATGGTGTTCCTATTCTCTACAACAACAGGAGTGTGTTTGGGGTGTGCTGAATGACACATTTTTAAATGTATTGGGATGAACAATAACTCACTTAACAATGTGCAGTTAAGAAGAGAAACATGACACCGGTTAACATTTTAAAAATGACAGAAAGAGCTGAGAATGTTTTCTCTGGAGAACAGTATTCAGTTGGACATGTAAGCTGAGGGATGTGAGTACTATCTTCACGTGTTTGAAACTACCATGTAAAACAAGAGATAGATATTTCTTTAGATGCAAGAGGAAAATGAGCAAAAGGTAAAGGGAGATCATGTCTGGATCAAAGGTAAGATGGGACATCTCAGAAGGAAGGAGGTTCTCTGCCATCTGAAGTGTTTCGATAGTAGATGTTAATCATATCTGAGATAGAAGCTCATTTGGCTCATGTTTCTGGACTCATGAATCCTGGTGCATCACCTACTAACACATTAGACTCATATGGAACATGTTCAAATAGGTTAAAGAGGCAAATGTATAAGAATACCCCTTGGCTCCCTATCCCAATTAGGGACCCCATATTGACTCCTACTGTTGAGCCTGGGGCTGAGTAGAGGTGATAGCCAAATCACAGAATTCTTTTGTGTCTTAGACCTTTCAAAGTGGATAGCTCCCTCCACTAGGCTCTGAATCAGTTCTAAAGAATCCTCTATTTCTTTGTTCAATTAATCCATACCCTCCTTTTTTGTTTTCAGTCATGAAACTATTTTTCATGGATTTCATAACTTAAAAATTCATGTGACACATTGACAGACCAAAAAAGCACTTTCCCTTTTCAACATCTGTACTATTGTGATTTATGACCTCTTTTTATTTAGTTTGCTGTCCTACATTTTTTAAGCAGTAGGTAGAATGAGAATCAGTTCTTTGAACTGTATTGTATATACATATCTGAGCTGAAGTACAATAACGGGTCTGTTGTGCATCACAAAGTAGAACCAGTAAGATAAATAATGTAGCCACATAAAAATATCTTATTATTATAAACACCTCTGATTTTACCTAAACATGGCCAAGTACAGAGTAGCCATATCATCTTGGTGTTGTGCATAGCAACTGTGAAGCATTTAAACTTGTATGGGTGTTTGTTTTCAATATTTTCTAATCATTAAATGGAGGTTAGCATTAGTTCATCTTTAAATTCAGAGCATTACTCTATACATATGGAGCTTTAACATTTTTTCCCATATGGTGTCATATTTATTTCTACAAAGGAAAAGTGATGACAGAATTTTTTTTTAAAAAAAAGTTCCAAAAAATATGTATTAAAACAGCAGTAGATTTCCCATTAAGCAAAGAATTCCATACCTCATTTTTCAGCCAGTTGAAGGAGCGCCGAGAATGTACTGGCTTTGGAAAAGATACATCTTTCCAACCAGTCTTCAGAAAAGTTCAATAAGAATAATTTCCATTCAGGAATTCCATCTTTCATATGCCAGGTGTCAGGACTGTCAAATCTTTGGACTGTTTAGTCTTATCAAACCTAATAAAACAATCATACATAACCACTAGGAAACATTTTGTTGTTCTTTTCTTCACAGCATCACTTTTAAGTTCAACTTGGTTTACTAAAAACCAGTTTTGCATTCTTGAACATCTTGTTCAGATTTCTAAAGAAAATTTTCTTGAAAGTATGTCAGTATAAGGAGTTATTCAAATATACACATAATACAAGAGCGATATTCAGATGCTTATATATTGAATGTAAACTATGAGACATAAAGTTTAAATGGTATTCTTTCTGAGGAAAAGAAATCAGTGGTTGAAACCTTTTAGCCTTATCTTACTGACAGTTCATGGGGAGTCGGATGATGCTGGCTGGATATTTCTTTGTGCCAAACATTTGAAATTCAGTAGAGAAAAGGGGTGTGCAGATGGCCTCCTTGCACCATGATTCAGTTTTGTGATATGATGGTTTCCCTTGTAGAGCTTTGAGTTGAAGGGGTCCTTGTTTTCCTTAGTTCCCATAACGTGTAGTTCTACAAAAGGAATGGGGTGGAAAGAATTTCTCACAGCAAATATTTTTAAGTGTCACCTACAATTGATATTGTTAAAACCAATTCCTTGGCTTAATAACATTAAGGTCTCTTAATTTCTTCATCAATATATTGGTGAATAAGAGGGAAATTTATTTTCAGAGGGGGCTGATGCGATTGCTAACTGTTGCTCTGGCACAGGATGAAGCATGATATAGACTGCATTTTTATAATCCTCTGTGGTTTAAATTTCTCTGGATTTATGAGAGGATGATAAACAATAAATGCTGGAGAGGGTGTGGAGAAAAGGGAACCCACTTGCATTGTTGGTGGGAATGTAAATTGATACAGCCACTATGGAGAACAGTACGGAGGTTCCTAAAAAACTAAAAATAGAACTACCATACGACCCAGCAATCCCACTACTGGGCATATACCCTGAGAAAACCATAATTCAAAAAGAGTCATGTACCACAATGTTCATTGCAGCCCTATTTACAATAGCCAGGACATGGAAGCAACCTAAGTGTCCATCAACAGATAAATGGATAAAGAAGATGTGGCACATATATACAATGGAATATTACTCAGCCATAAAAAGAAATGAAATTGAGTTATTTGTAGTGAGGTGGATGGACCTAGAGTCTGTCAAACAGAGTGAAGTAAGTCAGAAAGAGAAAAAGAAATACCATATGCTAACACATATATATGGAATCTAAAAAAAGAAAAAAGAGGTTCTGAAGAACCTAGGGGAAGGACAGGAATAAAGATGCAGATGTAGAGAATGGACTTGAGGACAGGGGAAGGGGGAAGGGTAAGCTGGGATGAAGTGAGAGAGTGACATGGATTCACTTTGTTATACAGCGGCAACTAACACAACAATGTAAAGCAATTATACTCCAATAAAGATGTTAAAATATATATATATATATAAATCACTCCTTTGCATACCTGTTCTGGAATGGTTGAGGATGATCCTAGTGCATTTAAAAAGGAGATAGAAACTTTATTGACCAACTGTCAGATAATGGGCCAGGTGCTTTTAGGTATATTGTCTCCTCTTACAGTCTCAGTTGTCCCTGAGGTTGTCAACTAGTCCTGCCATTAGTTAAGAGGAACTCTAAGCCATGACTTGTTTTCAAATCATTGGGGCCACTAGATCTTTTCTGACTGTAAATTATACTTCTAAATTCAAGGATTCTGTGTTAGGTTTAAACCCAAGTCCTTGACCTTTGTATCAGTTTTAGTACAGGAGTGTTTGGTTTATTCTTTCAATATTGGCCTGATACTTGAATTCATCCAGAATACTTGGTTCTGTTTGCTTTAACCATGCTTCTGCAGAGACTTGAGTTCAGTCCTAATAGTTGCCACTGGGTCCTGATGACCAGTGGCATCTGACTTCCAGAATATCCAGTCATCAAACCGTTGTGGCCTCTATGATAACCATTACTTTGGAATTACCACTAGTAACTAGTGGGATAGAAATATTCATAAGCCTGTATATTCTCATAGCAGGGCAATGCATTTGAATATCAGCTATCATATGTGCCACTTAAAAAAAAAAGTTGAAAATCATCAGTTGTGGGAATTTTGAAGGTACCGTCAAAGTACAGTTTGTCGTTTTGTCCCCTGAGTGCATAAAATCTTCAAAGCCAGAGAGCCCTTTTCATCATTGTATTCCTTGCAACTAAAATGGGGCCTGGCCCCAGATGCCTGTGTCCTATCTTGAAAAAGCAGGTCTAGTTGCTACATTCTAATCCTTTCCAGTCTATTTCCAGAGTTTGATTCTAGTGTCTGATAGCTTCTTTTTTTAGAGCCTTAGGAGCTTAATTTTTTTAAAAAATGTTTAAATGAGATTAGCAGTTGCACAAGTTGGTGGCAGAGCAGAGCAAACGGTAAAGAAATTGAAGTGAAAGGGAGAAGAAAGAAGGTATACCTCTTATAACCTCCAGAAAATATCATAGGTGATTTTGTGACTGGTCATAGAACCATATTTGACAGATAACATTTAGTTTAAAAAGAAAAGCTTAGTTTAAAAAATGGGTATTTTAGGGGGAAAGTCATATAATTGACCTATATCGTCTTCCTGAAGAATATTTAATATACTTGTAGAATACTTAATATACTTAAATTACAGTTTTTTTCCACATCAGTTCCCATGGCAATCGATGTTCCCATACCTGACACTATGTGGTCATATCCACGTTTAGGCATCAAATCTAGAATTTTCTCCCCAGTGGTCAAGAAAGCAAGGAAATGAAGATGACACAATACAGATTATGTATTCTTGGTTCTTGTCTAATCACTATTTAAAGTAAAATTTATATGTTTATAAATTAATAAAATTTACAAATTTGGTACATCTAATCTTGTTAGTAGGAAATGTTTAAGCAAAAACAAACCATTAATCATAATTATGAAATAAGATATGAAGTGAATATTAACGAAATGTGAAGGTAAATCTCTATACTGCTAAACAAGTACAATTGGAGCACAGAAATATGAATTATCCAAGAGAACAAATAATTTAAGAAATGCAGGAGAAATCATTTGTTAGGCAAGAATGGTTCATATTTTTTAGAGACTGTGTATAGTCTGCTTTGGTAAAGAATAGCATGTCTTCTCAAACATTAAGTTAAATGATCATGTAGCAGGTGCAAAAGAAAATATTTTGGAAATATGCCAAAATTTCATAAATTAATATATGCAAGCTCCATAAAAGAATTTCTAAGTGATAATTGTTACACGGTGGCGTATAAACATTCTTGTAGCTTATAGAACTTAGCAGTATATTACCCTTCTTGAAGAAATATTCTTGAATCTCAGTGATGATTTACTGGGGTTTGTAAGAATATTAAAAGTAAAAACCAATAATTACAGTGATTGTAAAACTATATATATAGAGAGAAATCATTTTTCAGAAAATGTACACAAGTAATTAATATGGGGTTGAAAAAACATTCCTCCAGAAGATAGTAACAAGAGGTTAATACCAACAAACTTCTTAGCAACATGTTTTCATGGAATCTCAGTCACATCTATATTCTTATCTCTTGTCTAAAATCTCCAGCATTTCACTGAATAATTTTAGTTGAGATTTTCAGACATTGAAAAGCTGACTCTGTGAGAGCGTACGTGTGAAATACCTTCTAAAGTGGGTGCCTTTAACATGATTTCTTTGTATGTTTATTTTACCCATATTTTTACTCTTCTATTTTTTTTTAACATATTTTCCTTCAAACTTTGACCTGCATATCCTAAGGGTAGATACCCCTACTTCCTGACACTTCCAAGTACAAAACTCTCTCACTCCGTATGTCTCATGGGGATCATGGTTTCTTGTCATGAGAAGGGTGCTGTGAGAGTCAATCTACTGCCACTCAATGTAACATCTTTCTAATCCCGGGCGATGGTCAGAGGTCCAGGTGGCGTATAATACTGTCACACACATAGCACAGTGGAGCACAAAGGATGAATATTCATATTTAAATGCTTACAAGGATATCCATGATAACACAGTTGTTAGTAGAATTTGTGAGAAACAAGATTTTTAAAAAATCTCAGCTGACATATCTTCAGGAGATTATTTGCCATGTGTAATTTTAAAATAGATTTATGCTTTAAAAATACAGTCTTGAAGGAAATATCATAATTATAACTCATGAAAAATCAAACCACAAATAGTGACCAGAAAATATTTTCAGTAAGTTGAAAACTACGTTAATTGTTCATAAGAGTATCAGTTTGATCATCTTTTCAGACTTAGTATTGAATTATTTCATGTTTGAAATTATTTTTCTATTTTATTTCTAAATTTGTCATGCCATCCATGAAAAATCATACTTAAAGATTCAGGAACATTTCATAAATATATTTATTTATATATTATATAAATATAATATACATTTGTGTATGTCTATATGTGTGTATATATCTGTATACACACACACACACACACACACACACACACACACACACACACCTTGGAGAATAGAATATTTATCTGTGATTCTCTGTTCTGCCTTGACTTAATTCAAAGCCTGTGTTGTGAATAAGATTATAAGTGGTTTATTGGTTAAAATTTAATGAAATCCTCTCCATTTTTTGCATGTACATTCTCCTTAATGATGCTCATTTTTTTAGCTACCTTCTCTACTACAAATTATCATTCCAGATGGCATTCCATTGTTTAAAAATTGATGCCACTTGCCTTCTTTTAGGAAAAGATTGTATTTAATAGGAAGTCTGGGCAGTGTTTTTCTACAGAAAAGCAGAGAGGGTGTAGCTTGAGGAACAATATTAGGCTTTGCAATTGAATTGTTCTTCTGTGAATTACTTCCTAAAAACTGATGTAAGCAAATAACTCTTCCAAGTCTCTAAGAACTGTTTTACAATAGGAAGTATCTCAACAATTTGCTGAAAATATTTTCATCCCTTCACTCAGGAAGTGAAGATCAAAAGTGATTTATTATTTCTTTTCCCTTAAAGAAACACATCATAGGTGCCATGTGTCATAGAACACACACCTTAGCTGTGGGTGTGTACCCGTGTTGAGAAACACTAGTACACTCTTGAAAAGAAACATCTCCCTTCCCCCGCCCCCGCCGACAATATGCTTTTAAATAAATTAAATGTAAAGATCACTGGGAGTAGGAAGAGACTTTTATATACTATGGTCATCTCAGTGCCTAGCTCAGGGTCTGACACAGATGCTTGATAAATACTGACCAGATGAATGAAAGAAAGCTGTTGATAGTCTCAGCTGCTGAGCGGTGATCTCTGAGTGAACTAAAGGACGCTGGGCTCTCTCCTCACTCACTATATTAGCCCCATACCTAAGAAAGGCCTCAAGGATATCTCAGTATCAGTTTACCCTTTCAGGTGATAAGGTGATAAGAACTGTCTATATTATGTCTGGGAAACACCAACTATGGAGATAAAGGCTATATAGAAAATTAGGAGGAAAAGAAAAAAATCACACAAGACTGAGCCAGGTAGGGACCAGATTATCACTAGCCTGTTGTTAGGTGGAGGAGATGGTCTAGGTGTCTGGATCTCTTTCAGGGTCTATATTCTATCATTCTGTGACCACTTTGCCCACAATATACACTAAGTTTGCTTATATACATGGGTGTTCTTGTACTAACAATAAACAAACCTAGATTAGATATCTTAGGAACTCCATAAAGTCACTCAGGAATGTAGAACCTAGAGGGTCCTAGCATCTTCCCTAGTTCTGTTTTTGACATTTCTCTCCATGTAGAGTAACTTTTATTTCAAGTTGAGTTTCACACTCCCTTTGTAACTTTTTCATCGGTTGAGATTCTGCAGGATGTGAATTTTAAGTCCTGTAATAACTATTTCTTAAGGAATGGATTTTAAGGTTATAGTATAGTAGTTAAATTCTGGTTCATCAGTAATCATTTCCCTTTTTTCGTTTTCTTTGGATTTTTCAACTGGCACCCACTGTGCCCTAGACTCACAAAGTCATGCTGCTCTTTCTCTTCTAACGTTCCAGTTAATAATGTTGATCTAGGGAATTCCCTGGTGGCGTGGTGGTTGAGAATCTGCCTGCCAATGCAGGGGACACGGGTTCGAGCCCTGGTCCGGGAAGATCCCACATGCAGCAGAGCACCTGAGCCTGTGTGCCACAACTACTGAGCCTGTGCTATAGAGCCCGTAAGCCACAAGTACTGAGCCCACGTGCTGCAACTACTGAAGCCCACGTGCCTAGAGCCCGTGCTCCACAACACGAGAAGCCACTGCAATGAGACGCCCACGCACCGCAACAAAGAGTAGCCCCCGCTTGGCCGCAACTAAGAGAAAGCCTGAGCACAGCAACAAAGACCCAACACAGCCAAAAATAAATAAATAAAATAAATAAATTTATTTAAAAAAATAATAGTAATGTTGATCTAAATATCCCAGTAAACTTTTTTAGTGAAAATAAGAATGACAAGTTCCAAATTTTTAAATTTTATATATGCTACATACTAAACTTTTATGGTTACAGTAACTTACATAAGGGCATGCCATCTAAGAATTCTGAGCACTTCACTCATTTACCACATTTCTTATACTGAGAAAAGACAAGTGACTGCTTCTCCCAGACCCTTGGTGATGAACCTGGAGCAGTTCAAGTCTCACTTCCACTACAGGTTATTCTACTCACTTTCACTCTGCTGGGGCCTTTTGTAGTGAAGAAACATTGTTTCTACCAGCCCAGCATTCCATTCTCCTTCTTCTAATATAAATATCCTGATTTTTCTTAGGGAGCCACCCCTCCCTGAGTCTCAACTACATGGTTAGAATGTGCCTGGCATTGCTACTAGATTCAGGACTGGGCTTGTAACCCGAGTTTGTCAGATCATTTACATGACATTGACACAGCAGCTTGTTCAAGGATAGGTGTGTCACTCAGTCCAGTCTAATAAAACTCAAATCTAGAACTTTATTTGGAACTATTTTAGGAAAGAGAAACTTTTACTGGATTTAAAGGTGACACAGATATTTTCGGCACTGTAATGTGGAAGAGTCCTTGGGAAAGAGGATAGTATGGAGGGATAAAAAGTGATACAGAGACTAGTTATGACATTATTTAAGACATGGATTCAGCTACACCAAAGCCACGAGTCTGCAGTCTACAGTTATATGAGACAACAAATACCCTTTGTCTTTAACAAGTTTTTGGGGGAGTGGGGTGGTATGGTAGTCAGAAGATAATAGAGAGGTAAATTGTCACTTGTAACTGATTGCATCTTAGTAGCTAGTTTTATCTTTCATTTCGGGAATTTAGTGGTAACTTTAAGTCAAATTCCTTCATTCATATGCAGAATAATAAAAACTCACCTAAATTTCAAACCTTATATCAAATCATCTGGAAATGGATCATGGACCTAAATATAAAAAGTAAATCTAAAAAAAAAAAAGTAAATCTATAAAATTTCTAGATGAAAGCATAGAAGAAAATATGTATGAACTTGGGTCAGACAAAGAGGTTTGTGACCCAAGTTTGATGATTCAGACACCAAAACACAATGCATGAAAGTAAAAATGGATAAATTGAACTTCATTAAAATTAAAATTTCTCCCTGCAAAATAACCAGTTAAGAGAAAGAAAGGACAAAATACAGTGGGGGGAGGGGGGGAACCTGTGCAAAGTATATATGTGATAAAGCTATCATATCAAAAAAAAATTTTTAACTCTAAATATTCAACAATTAATAAAAAGCGAATAGCCCAGTTTTTTAAATAGGCAAAAGATTTGAACAAACATTTCACAAAAGAAAATGTAAGAAGGGCTAATAAGCATATGAAAAGATGTTCAAGATCATTAATCTTTAGGGAAATGCCAATTAAAACCACAATGAGAGACATCATAACACATCGATTAGAATGTGTAAAATCCGACAACTAGCAATACCAAATAGTGGTGAGCTTGCTGAGCAGCCGAAACTCACATACATTGCTGGTAGGATTAAAATATGTCTCAGCCATTTCCAAACTGGAAAAGAATTTGGCAGTTTTTTAATAAAATTCAACATACACCTATTGTATGACCAAGCAATCCTACTCCTAGATATCTACCTAGAGTAAATAAAAAGGTATATTCACACAAAGACATGAGTATTAATATCAGCTTTGTCCATTATTGCTAAGAATTGGAAACAGCTACATGACCTTTAACTGCTGAAGGTATAAACAAACTGCAGTATGCATATACCTGCAATGAAGTATTAGCCATAAAAAGAAGCAAACTATTGAACCACACAACAACGTGGATGAATCTTAAATATATTTTGCTAAGTGAAAGAAGCCAGTCCTCAAAGGCCACATATTATATGATTTCTTTTACATGGCAATGGAAAAGGTAAAACTACATGGTGAAAGACAAGTCAGTGGTTGCCAGCAGTTGGGGAATGTCTAGCTTGGGGGGAATGTTGAGTGATAGAACTGTTGTATACGGAATTGCTGTGATGAACAAATGACTCTATGCATTTGTTAAGACCCATAGAATCGTACACAATAAAAAGAAAATTCTATTAAGTGCAAATTAAAAAATAAATCAGCCAGGTAGGGGATGTTGGGGAGGAAAGAGAAGCAGTATTACATATAAATCACTTAATCACATTCAAGGGGATGGGGGCAAAAGGAGCTGAAACAATGTGTTCTAGTGTGTAAATTTCTCTCAAGGGTATGGATTAGAAGTCTAAAACTATTCTATTTGTATACTAGGGCTGAACAAATAAGTGAGTAGACATAGATAATAAGATCCAGTCTCATGCTAGCAGAGAGAGAAGTTGTAATAAGGAAAGGGGAAAGGTGAGAATGAATCCTGCAGTGCTGGATTAGTGTGGATGGTACCAATATTGACTCATTAAAAAAATATAGGTCTATACACACAGGTAAATAGAAAAATAGCTATGGATACGTGTGCATGCATGAGTTCGCACACATATTTCTTAGCTTTATCCACTGAATGGGGCTAGCATCAGTGACATCCTATTCGCAAATTAGCACACCTCATGCCCAGATATCGGTTTCTTTTTTTTTAATTAATTAATTTACTAATTAATTAATTTATTTGGCTGTGTTGGGTCTTAGTTGCAGCATGCGGGATCTTCGTTGGGGGCTTCTCTCTAGTTGCAGTGTGTGGGCTTCTCTAGTCGTGGCATGCGAGCTCCAGAGTGTGCAGGCTCAGTGGTTGGAGCATGCAGGCTCTCTAGTTGTGATGCACGGGCTCTAGAGCACGCGGGCTCAGTAGTTGTGGCGCATGGGCTTAGTTGCCCCGTAGCATGTGGGATCTTCCCTGACTGACCAGGGATCATACCCGCGTCCCCTGCATTGGAAGGCAGATTCTTAACCACTGGACCACCAGGGAAGTCCCCAGATATTGGTTTCTAAATGCTACTCTCTAATAAAGGAACCAGGGCTCCTGGGAGAATGGTTTTCTCAAGGTGTGAGGCAGGAAAATATGAGATGAGCCTGGAATATTATGTAGTGCCAGAAGTAAAGGAGTGTGGAGAAAAAAAGAAAATGAAGGAGGTAGACATATGGAAGGGCACAGGAGCCAAACTGAAGGATCTCCCAATGGGCAAAGTTTGAATAGCTTGAACAACAGAATAAGTTACTGTGGTATTTGAGATTAAAAGCCCCGAAATAAAAATCTGTAAGTATATAATAATGTAAATTAATTAATTAATGCATAAATTTAAATGGGAAAAATCAGTGACTCTCCTTACAGAAGAATTTCACTTAACACATTCAAAAGTACTAAGAAAAAATAGAAAACCACCATTTGAACACTAGAGTAAAAATTATCACAGGCAAGATCCAAAGATGGATGCTAAAATGAGTTGGATAAAAGTTTAAGCTCAAACAGGATATTTGCACAGTATTTCTCTATAGTATTTAATAATTACAACAGAAAAAAAAAGTTTAGAATGAAAAATCTTAGCAGACACTTCCATGACCAAGTGGTTAAGTTTACCATCTCCAGTCATATGTACTGACTTCATGTAGCCCCTGATACAATGTATTGAGAAGGGCACAGCACTTCTGTGATAGTCTTCTCATTAATCTGCAGTGTCAATCTAATCATGAGAAAACATTAGACAAACCCAAGTTGAGGGGCTTTCTACAAATAACCAGTACTTTTCAAATGTGTCAAGGTCATTAAACACAAGTAATGACTGAAGACTGTCACACATTGGAGGAGACCACATAGGCATGACAGTTAAATGAAATGTGGAATCCTGGATTAGATCTGGAACAGAAAAATAACATTAATTTTTTTAAAATGGTAAAATTTGAATAAGGCCCGTACTTTAATACTAGTGTGTCAAGGTTAATTTCTTAGTTTTTGATAAATGTTTATAAGTATAAAATTTTCCCAGTATTAAAAGAAAACTAACTTATTGATCATTTTAACCAGCAGTAGGCTATCAGTGCTATTTATTCCATGTTGCCAATTTGAGTTTTTATTATTTAGGACATTTCCTAATTTTCCCCAGTGTGTTTTCTGTGATCATAGAGAAAGCATGGAAATACTGCAAAACATCATGTATATAATTTTTATTAGTTAAGAGTGACTAAGCTGTTGTATCGAACAGGCACCAAAGAATCAGTGACTTAAAAACTACAGTTCTCTATCCAAAACAGTACAGGGTGGGGCTTCGAGGGTATCGGGCAGCTTTGGTCCACAGAGTGATTCAGAGATCCAGTTTTCATTCACATTTTTTCTTCACCATCCTCTGTGGTGTCTTTCTCATATGTTACCACCATGTCCAAGTTAGAACTGATGGGAAGTAAAAAGAAAAACTCAGGAAGCTCTGCCTGGTCTTAAGAAATTATCCTGGAAGTGGCACATATCACTTTCACTCACGTAAACTGGGACATCTGTAAGGATGTCTAGGAACTGAATCAACTACAATTCTACTGCTATGGGAGAAGAGAAGAAAGAGTTTGGTGGTTGGCTACCAATCTCTAAAGAGCACTTTTAGGAGATTCCCATCTGTTTTCAATAATGAGGAACTTCATATATAGAAAAGAATCTTTAAGAAATATGAATAATGTCATAACTATTAATGGTAATAGCTGACATCTGAATAGTAGGTTATACTTCAAAAATGATTTTCCTGTGAAATGTCACATTTAATTCTGCAAAACAAATATATTAATCCCAATTTACAAAGGAAGAAATTAAAGCAGAGAGAGATTAAATATTAAATAATAATACTGCAGGAATACAGTTCTAGATTATCTGACCCAACATGGGCATTTTCTTTATAGACTGTTCATGGATACCCTCAGTTTAATTGTTAAGAATGGTTTGAAAATTTAAAAATCTCACCTCAGTATCATTCAAATTACATTGTTGGAAAATTGTATACACTGGTTTCAGGGAATTAGGAGTTTAAGAATGAGTCAAACTCTCCTTCTGAACATGACCTCACCATATTTGTTCAGTTTGTAATGACTGAATGTTTTATTTAGACCAAAGAACCACCAATTCTAGGCCCTGGTTAAAAGCCAGACCTCAAAGTCTGCTATTATTCCAAGACTACATTTCTAAATATTTTATTTCCTTAATTTGTCTCATGCACTGGTTTTGTCCCAGGCAGTTCTCGTTCACCTCCAAGTTCAAACAAGAGCCTTCAGTCTCACAGTCTCTCATCTCTCCCCCAATTTGTTTTGGCTGATTGCCTCCCACTGTGGCCACATGATTTCTCTCATTTGCACAATTGATGCCATAAGTCACGGCTGTTGACAAGGGAGTACTTGAAAGGGTAGGTTCCTCCGTAGAGAGTGTGGTTAAAGGACAGATCCCAGAATTGAGGACCTCTCCAGTCCATAACATTCCATGATCAATCTCCTCCTTGTGGAGTGATAAAATAAACATCACGCCTACACAGCACAAGATTCTAAATAAGTATGCTGGTCCTTTCCTACCCACATAAAATTGATAATAAGATTATAATGAAGCTGCCAAAAATGTTAATTTGATTTTTTTCATTAATGGAAGTTTAGGTATCTGAATGGAGGAGTTGCTATTATGTCCTCGCTCTGTGATAGACAAAGCAGACCAGAAACTTTAGGCGAAAGTCATGGTCTCACAGCTTAAGAGGCCTATTTATACCTATGTAACCGTTAGAGAGGGGAAAGGACTCAGACGTTCCAAGAGGAATAAGAAGGGTTCCTTTTAAGACTGGAGAACAATTGTCTCCAAATATTTCAAAGGCAGCCCTGTAGCAGCCCTTAATAAGGCATCATTTTGCATTAGCTAATAGGGAAAGCCCAACTTAGGTAATTATTAGAAATCATATATTAGCTCAACATGAAGAAAAATAGGTATAAACATAAGAGCTATCTGAAAAAAAAAATGAGGGTATTTCTACAGTGAGCTAGTTTCTCATCCCTTGGAAGTCTTCAAGCACCAGAGCAGCAGTATCAGAGTCTGTGGTTAAGAGAATAAATGCTGAGCCACACTGCCTGGGTTTGCAAACTTGGACACAGTATACTTTAGCATCCTTGCGACATAAATGGAATAATAATGCCATCTATTTTAAACAGATTTGTGGTAATTAGTTTATATGGAAAGTACTGAGATGGATGAATCTTTACTAATTCTAAATGCTCAATAAATGTTGTAAATATTTCATAACAGCCAGAAATGGAGAAAAATCTGATGTAAATGGAAAAGAAAAAAAAAAAGTATAGGAGATTGAAGAGCTGCATTGAAGATTATAACAGATCTGTAAACTCCCCTTAAGACTCTATATGGTCTGCTTTCCATCTTAATCTTTATTAAATTGCAAAGTATTAGAGGGCAGAGAATGTATGAAGAGAATGCCAATTTGAAGCCAGGGAAGATAGGGTAATGCACTGTTTTACAACCAAACTGTCATGGCTTATTAATGGGCTGTGAATGGGTTACGGATATGGTTACAGGAGATAACAAAATGTAAATCCATTTTATAACCATTTAAAATTTTTATCAGTTGAAATTATTGTATGGAGCTATTTCAAACATCAAAACTGATACAAAAAAAGTTATGTTCACTTAGCAAGTTTAAGTTGTTCATTAAAACTTCTGAAAACATTGAGACTTTTTATTACTGATAAATAAAATACAGAAAATATGATGTTTCTCATCAAGTCTCACATAGACCACCCCACCCCTGAAATCACTTCCAAATGATGCCAATGTGCCGATTAAAGATTATGATTTTCCACATATTGTGACATTAAAATGTATTAGAAGTACTAGATTCCATGCTCTCTTATATACAGTGGTCCCTTGATACCTGTGGGGGATTGGTTCCAAGACCCTCCCCACAGATATCAAAATACAAGAATGCTCAAGTCCTTTATATAAAATGGCGTAGTATTTGCATATAACCTATGCACATCCTCCTGTATACTTTAAATTATCTCGAGATTATAATACCTAAAACAAAGTAAATAATATGTACATAGTTGTAAATACAATGTAAATGCTATGTAGATAGTTGAGAGTACACAGCAAATTCAAGTTTTGCCTTTTGCAACTTTGTAGAGGTTTTTTTTTCTTTTTAAACACTTTCCATCTGTAGTTGGTTGAATCCATGGATGTGGAACTTGTTGATACAGAGGGCCAACTGTAATCTTTTTTAATTATTTATATCTTTTACCAAATCCCAATATAAAAATTGCAGTAAAACCAACTTAATCTGGTCATAATGTAAGTTTTTGTTTTTGATTTGAATTTTATTTTAATTTATTTTTTTATACAGCAGGTTCTTATTAGTTATCTATTTTATACAAATTAGTGTATATATGTCAATCCTAATCTCCCAATTCATCCCACACACCCCCAGTTCCCCCCCTTGGTGTCCATACGTTTGTTCTCTACATCTGTATCTCTGTTTCTGCCTTGCAAATGGGTTCATCTGTACCATTTTTCTAGATTCCACATATCTGCGTTAATATACGATATTTCTTTTTCTCCTTCTAACTTACTTCACTCTGTATGACAGTCTCTAGGTCCATCCACGTCTCTACAAATGACCCAATATCGTTACTTTTTATGTCTGAGTAATATTCTGTTGTATATATATTACCACATCTTCTTTATCCATTCCTCTGTCGATGGGCATTTAGGTTGCTTCCATGACCTGGCTATTGTAAATAGTGCTGCAATGAACATTGGGGTGCATGTGTCTTTTTGAATTATGGTTTTCTCTGGGTATATGCCTAGGAGTGGGATTGCTGGGTCATATGGTAGTTCCATTTTTAGTTTTTTAAGGAACCTCCATACTGTTCTTCATAGTGGCTGTATCAATTTACATTCCCACCAGCAGTGCAAGAGGGTTCCCTTTTCTCCACACACTCTCCAGCATTTGTTGTTTGTAGATTTTCTGATGATGCCCATTCTAACTGGTGTGAGGTGATACCTCATTATAGTTTTGATTTGCATTTCTCTAATAATTAGTGATGTTGAGCAGCTTTTCATGTGCCTCATGGCCATCTATATGTCTTCTTTGTCTGTTTAGGTCTTCTGCCCATTTTTTGATTGGGTTGTTTATTTTTTTAATATTGAGCTGCATGAGCTGTTTATATATTTTGGAGATTAATCTTTTGTCTGTTGATTCATCTGCAAATATTTTTTCCCATTCTGAGGGTTTTCTTTTCATCTTGTTTATAGTTTCCTTTGCTATGAAAAAGCTTTGAAGTTTCATTAGGTCCCATTTGTTTATTTTTGTTTTTATTTCCATTACTCTAGGAGGTGGATCAAAAAAGATCTTTCTGTGATTTATGTCAAAGAGTGTTCTTCCTATGTTTTCCTCTAAGAGTTTTATAGTGTCCAGTCTTACATTTGGGTCTCTAATCCATTTTGAGTTTATTTTTGTGTATGGTATTAGGGAGTATTCTAATCTCATTCTTTTACATGTAGCTGTCCAGTTTTCCCAGCACCACTTATTGAAGAGACTGTCTTTTCTCCATTGTATATCTTTGCCTCCTTTGTCATAGATAAGTTGACCACAGGTGCGTGGGTTTATCTCTGGGCTTTCTATCTTGTTCCATTGATCTATGTTTCTGTTTTTGTGCCAGTACCATACTGTCTTGATTACTGTAGCTTTGTAGTATAGTCTGAAGTCAGGGAGTCTGATTCCTCCAGCTCCGTTTTTTTCCCTCAAGACTGCTTTGGCTATTCGGGGTCTTTTGTGTCTCCATACAAATTTTAAGATGATTTGTTCTAGCTCTGTAAAAAATGCCATTGGTAAATTGATAGGGATTGCATTGAATCTGTAGATTGCTTTGGGTAGTAGAGTCATTTTCACAATGTTTATTCTTCCAATCCAAGAACATGGTATATCTCTCCATCTGTTTGTATCATCATTAATTTCTTTCATCAGTGTCTTATAGTGTTCTGCATACAGGTCTTTTGTCTCCTTAGGTAGGTTTATTCCTAGGTATTTAATTCTTTTTGTTGCAATGGTAAATGGGAGTTTTTCCTTAATTTTTCTTTCAGATTTTTCATCATTAGTGTATAGGAATGCAAGAGATTTCTGTGCATTCATTTTGTATCCTGCAAGTTTACCGAATTCATTGATGAGCTTTAGTAGTTTTCTGGTAGCATCTTCAGGATTTTCTATGTATAGTATCATGTCATCTGCAAACAGTGACAGTTTTACTTCTTTTTCAATTTGGATTCCTTTTATTTCATTTTCTTCTCTGATTGCCGTGGCTAGGATTTCCAAAACTTTGTCGAATAATAGTGGCGAGAGTGAACATCCTTGTCTTTTCCTGATCTTAGAGGAAATGCTTTCAGTTTATCACCATTGAGAATGATGTTTGTTGTCGGTTTGTCGTATATGGCCTTTATTATGTTGAGGTAGGTTCTGTCATGCCAACCCTCTGGAGAGTTTTTATCATAAAGCAGTGTTGAATTTTGTCAAAAGCTCTTTCTGCATCTACTGAGATGATCATATGGTTTTTATTCTTCAATTTGTTAATATGGTGTATCACATTGATTGATTTGTGTGTATTGAAGAATCCTTGCATCACTGGGATAAATCCCACTTGATCATGGTGTATAACCTTTTATTGTGTTGTTGGATTCTGTTTGCTAGTATTTTGTTGAGGATTTTTGCAACTATATTCATCAGTTATATTGGTCTGTAATTTTCTTTTCTGTAGTATCTTTGTCTGGTTTTGGTATCAGGGTGATGGTGGCCTCCTAGAATGATTCTGGGAGTGTTCCTTCCTCTGCAATTTTTTGAAAGAGTTTGAGAAGGATAGATATTAGCTCTTCTCTAAATGTTTGGTAGAATTCAGCTGTGAAGCTATCTGTTCCTGGACTTTTGTTTGTTGGAAGATTTTTTTTTTCAAACATCTTTATTGGAGTATAATTGCTTTACAGTGGTGTGTTAGTTTCTGCTTTATAACAAAGTGAATCAGTTATACATATACATATGTTCCCATATCTCTTCCCTCTTGCATCTCCCTCCTTCCCACCCTCCCTATCCCACCCCTCTAGGTGGTCACAAAGCACCGAGCTGATCTCCCTGTGCTATGCGGCTGCTTCCCACTAGCTATCTATTTTACATTTGGTAGTGTATATATATCCATGCCATTCTCTCACTTTGTCCCAGCTTACCCTTCCCCCTCCCCGTATCCTGAAGTCCATTCTCTAGTAGGTCTGTGTCTTTATTCCCGTCTTGCCACTAGGTTCTTCATGACCTTTTTTTTCCCCCTTAGATTCCATATATATGTGTTAGCATACTGTATTTGTTTTTCTCTTTCTGACTTACTTCACTCTGTATGACAGACTCTAGGTCCATCCACCTCACTACAAATAACTCAATTTTGTTTCTTTTTATGGCTGAGTAATATTCCATTGTATATATGTGCCACATCTTCTTTATCCATTCATCCAATGATGGACACTTAGGTTGCTTCCATGTCCTGGCTATTGTAAATAGAGCTTCAATGAACATTTTGGTATATGACTCTTTTTGAATTCTGGTTTTCTCAGGGTATATGCCCAGGAGTGGGATTGCTGGGTCGTATGCTAGTTCTATTTTTAGTTTTTTAAGGAACCTCCATACTGTTCTCCATAGTGGCTGTATCAATTTACATTCCCACCAACAGTGCAAGAGTGTTCCCTTTTCTCCACACCCTCTCCAGCATTTATTGTTTCTAGATTTTTTGATGATGGCCATTCTGACCGGTGTGATATGATACCTCATTGTAGTTTTGAGTTGCATTTCTCTAATGATTAATGATGTTGAGCATTCTTTCTTGTGTCTGTATATCTTCTTTGGAGAAATGTCTATTTAGGTCTTCTGCCCATTTTTGGATTGGGTTGTTTGATTTTTTGTTATTGAACTGCATGAGCTGCTTGTAAATCTTGGAGATTAATCCTTTGTCAGTTGCTTCATTTGCAAATATTTTCTCCCATTCTGAGGGTTGTTTTTTGGTCTTGTTTATGGTTTCCTTTGCTGTGCAAAAGCTTTTAAGTTTCATTAGGTCCCATTTGTTTGTATGTGTTTTTATTTCCATTTCTCTAGGAGCTGGGTCAAAAAGGATCTTGCTGTGATTTATGTCATAGAGTGTTCTGCCTATGTTTTCCTCTAAGAGTTTTATAGTGTCTGGCCTTACACTTAGGTCTTTAATCCATTTTGAGTTTATTTTTGTGTATGGTGTCAGGGAGTGTTCTAATTTCATACTTTTACATTTACCTGTCCAGTTTTCCCAGCACCACTTATTGAAGAGGCTGTCTTTTCTCCACTGTGTATGCTTGCCTCCTTTATCTAAGATAAGGTGACCATATGTGCGTGGGTTTATCTCTGGGCTTTCTATCCTATTCCATTGATCTATGTTTCTATTTTTGTGCCAGTACCAAACTGTCTTGATTACTGTAGCTTTGTAATATAGTCTGAAGTCAGGGAGCCTGATTTCTCCAGCTCCATTTTTCGTTCTCAAGATTGCTTTGGCTATTCGGGGTCTTTTGTGTTTCCATACAAATTGTGAAATTTTTTGTTCTAGTTCTGGGAAAAATGCCAGTGGTAGTTTGATAGGGATTGCATTGAATCTGTAGATTGCTTTGGGTAGTAGAGTCATTTTCACAATGTTGATTCTTCCAATCCAAGAACATGGTATATCTCTCCATCTATTTGTATCATCTTTAATTTCTTTCATCACTGTCTTATAGTTTTCTGCATACAGGTCTTTGGTCTCCTTAGGTAGGTTTATTCCTAGATATTTTATTCTTTTTGTTGCAATGGTAAACAGCAGTGTTTTCTTAATTTCACTTTCAGATTTTTCATCATTAGTGTATAGGAATGCAAGAGATTTCTGTGCATTAATTTTGTATCCTGCTACTTTACCAAATTCATTGATTAGCTCTAGTAGTTTTCTGGTAGCATCTTTAGGATTCTCTATGTATAGTATCATGTCATCTGCAAACAGTGACAGCTTTACTTCTTCTTTTCCGATTTGGATTCCTTTTATTTCTTTTTCTTCTCTGATTGCTGTGGCTAACACTTCCAAAACTATGTTGAATAATAGTGGTAAGAGTGGACAACCTTGTCTTGTTCCTGATCTTAGTGGAAATGGTTACAGTTTTTCACCATTGAGGACAATGTTGGCTGTGGGTTTGTCATATATGGCCTTTATTATGTTGAGGAAAGTTCCCTCTATGCCTACTTGCTGCAGGGCTTTTATCATAAATGAGTGTTGAATTTTGTTGAAAGCTTTCTCTGCATCTATTGAGATGATCATATGGTTTTTCTCCTTCAATTTGTTAATATGATGTATCACGTTGATTGATTTGCGTATATTGAAGAATCCTTGCATTCCTGGAATAAACCCCATTTGATCATGGTGTATGATCCTTTTAATGTGCTGTTGGATTCTGTTTGCTAGTATTTTGTTGAGGATTTTTGCATCTATGTTCATCAGTGATATTGGCCTGTAGTTTTCTTTCTTTGTGACATCTTTGTCTGGTTTTGGTATCAGGGTGATGGTGGCCTCGTAGAATGAGTTGGGGAGTGTTCCTCCCTCTGCAATATTTTGGAAGAGTTTGAGAAGGATAGGTGTTAGCTCTTCTCTAAATGTTTGATAGAATTTGCCAGTGAAGCCATCTGGTCCTGGGCTTTTGTTTGTTGGACGATTTTTAATCCCAGTTTCAATTTCAGTGCTTGTGATTGGTCTGTTTATATTTTCTATTTCTTCCTGGTTCAGTCTCGGTAGGTTGTGCATTTCTAAGAATCTGTCCATTTCTTCCAAGTTGTCCATTTTATTGGCATAGAGTTGCTTGTAGTAATCTCTCATGATCGTTTGTATTTCTGCAGTGTCAGTGGTTACTTCTCCTTTTTCAGTTCTAATTCTATTGATTTGAGTCTTCTCCCTTTTTCTCTTGATGAGTCTGGCTAATGGTTTGTCAATTTTGTTTATCTTCTCGAAGAACCAACTTTTAGTTTCATTGATTTTTGCTATTGTTTCCTTCATTTCTTTTTCACTTATTTCTGATCTGATCTTTATGATTTCTTTCCTTCTGCTAGCTTTGGGGTTTTTTTGCTCTTCTTTCTCTAATTGCTTTAGGTGCAAGGTTAGGTTGTTTATTCGAGATGTTTCCTGTTTCTTGAGGTAGGCTTGTGTTGCTATAAAGTTCCCTCTTAGAACTGCTTTTGCTGCATCCCATAGGTTTTGGGTCATCGTGTCTCCATTGTCATTTGTTTCTAGGTATTTTTTGATTTCCCCTTTGATTTCTTCAGTGATCACTTCGTTATTAATTAGTGTATTGTGTAGCCTCCATATGTTTGTATTTTTTACAGATCTTTTCCTGTAATTGATATCTAGTCTCATAGCGTTGTGGTCGGAAAAGATACTTGATACAATTTCAATTTTCTTAAATTTACCAAGGCTTGATTTGTGACGCAAGATATGACCTATCCTGGAGAATGTTCCATGAGCACTTGAGAAAAATGTGTATTCTGTTGTTTTTGGGTGGAATGTCCTATAAATATCAATTAAGTCCATCTTGTTTAATGTATCATTTAAAGCTTGTGTTTCCTTATTTATTTTCATTTTGGATGATCTGTCCATTGGTGAAAGTGAGGTGTTAAAGTCCCCTACTATGATTGTGTTACTGTTGATTTCCCCTTTTATGGCTGTTAGTATTTGCCTTATGTATTGAGGTGCTCCTATGTTGGGTGCATAAATACTTACAGTTGTTATACCTTCCTCTTGGATCAATCCCTTGATCATTATATAGTATCCTTCTTTGTCTCTTGTAATATTCTTTATTTTAAAGTCTATTTTGTCTGATATGAGAATTGCTACTCCAGCTGTCTTTTGATTTCCATTTGCATGGAATATCTTTTTCCATCCCCTCACTTTCAGTCTGTATGTGTCTCTAGGTCTGAAGTGGGTCTCTTGTAGACAGCATATATATGGGTCTTGTTTTTGCATCCATTCAGCCAGTCTGTGTCTTTTGGTGGGAGCATTTAATCCATTTACATTTAAGGTAATTATCGATATGTATGTTCCTATTCCCATTTTCTTAAATGTTTTGGGTTTGTTATTGTAGGTGTTTTCCTTCTCTTGTGTTTCTTGCCTAGAGAAGTTCCTTTAGCATTTGTTGTAAAGCTGGTTTGGTGGTGCTGAACTCTCTCAGCTTTTGCTTGTCTGTAAAGGTTTTAATTTCTCCATCAAATCTGAATGAGATCCTTGCTGGGTAGATTAGTCTTGGTTGTAGGTTTTTCTCCTTCATCACTTTAAGTATATCCTGCCACTCCCTTCTGGCTTGTAGAGTTTCTGCTGAAAGATCAGCTGTTAACCTAATGGGGATTCCCTTATGTGTTATTTGTTGTTTTTCCCTTGCTGCTTTTAATACGTTTTCTTTATATTTAATTTTTGACAGTTTGATTAATATGTGTCTTGGCGTGTTTCTCCTTGGATTTATCCTGTATGGGACTCTCTGTGCTTCCAGATCTTGATTAACGATTTCCTTTCCCATATTAGGGAAGTTTTAAAATATAATCTCTTCAAATATTTTCTCAGTCCCTTTCTTTTTCTCTTCTTCTTCTGGGACCCCTATAATTCAAATGTTGGTGCGTTTAGTGTTGTCCCAGAGGTGTCTGAGACTGTCCTCAGTTCTTTTCATTCTTTTTTCTTTATCCTGCTCTGCAGTAGTTATTTCCACCATTTTATCTTCCAGGTCACTTATCCTTTCTTCTGCCTCAGTTATTCTGCTATTGATCCCATCTAGAGTATTTTTAATTTCATTTATTGTGTTTTTCATCGTTGCTTGGTTCCTCTTTAGTTCTTCTACATCCTTGTTAAATGTTTCTTGCATTTTGTCTATTCTATTTCCAAGATTTTGGATCATCCTTACTATCATTATTCTGAATTCTTTTTCAGGTAGACTGCCTATTTCCTCTTCATTTGTTAGGTCTGGTGTGTTTTGACCCTGCTCCTTCATCTGCTGTGTGTTTTTCTGTCTTCTCATTTTGCTTATCTTACTGTGTTTGGGGTCTCCTTTTCACAGTCTGCAGGTTCGTAGTTCCCGTTGTTTTTGGTATCTGTCCCCAGTGGGTAAGGTTGGTTCAGTGGGTTGTGTAGGCTTCCTGGTGGAGGGGACTAGTGCCTGTGTTCTGGTGGGTGAGGCTGGATCTTGTCTTTCTGGTGGGCACGTCCACGTCTGGTGGTGTGTTTTGGGGTGTCTGTGACCTTATTATGATTTTAGGCAGCCTCTCTGCTAATGAATGGGGCTGTGTTCCTGTCTTGCTAGTTGTTTGGCATAGGGTGTCCAGCACTGTAGCTTGCTGGTCGTTGAGTGAAGCTGGGTCTTGATGTTGAGATGGAGATCTCTGAGAGATTTTCGCCATTTGGTATTACATGGAGCTGGGAGGTCTCTTGTGGACCAGTGTCCTGAAGTTGGCTCTCCCACCTCAGAGGCACAGCCCTGATGCCTGGCCGGAGCACCAACTCCCTTTCATCCACATGGCTCAGAATAAAAGGGAGAAAAAATAGAAAGAAAGAAAGAAAGAAAGAAAGAAAGAGGATAAAATAAAATAAAGTAAAGCTATTATAATAAAAAATAAGAGAAAGAATTATTACGAAAAAATTTATTAAGAAAAAATTTTTTTAATTTTTTAAAATAAATTTATTAATTTTTTATAATAAAAAATAAGAAAAAAATTATTTAAAAAATTTATTAAGAAAATAAATTTCAATTTTTTAAAATAAAAAATATAAAAAACTTATTAAGAAAAAAAATTTTTTGAATTTTTAAAAATATTAAATAAGGAAAAAATTATTAAGAAAACACTTATTAAGAAAAAAAATTTTTTTAAGTAAAAAAAAAAGAAAAAACAAACAAAAAAAACTGACGGATCAAACCCTAGGACAAATGGTGAAAGCAAAGCTATACAGACAAAATCTCACCCAGAAGCATACACATACACACTCACAAAAAAAGGAAAAGGGGAAAACTTAATATATCCTGCTCCCAAAGTCCACCTCCTGAATTTGGGATGATTCGTTGTCTATTCAGGTATTCAACAGATGCAGGTACATCAAGTTGTTTGTGGAGCTTTAATCCGCTGCTTCTGAGGCTGCTGGGAGAGACTTCCCTTACTCTTCTTTGTTCGCACAGCTCCCAGGGTTCAGCTTTGGATTTGGACCCGCCTCTGCGTGTAGGTCGCCTGAGGGCGTCTGTTCCCCGCCCAGACAGAACGGGGTTAAAGGAGCAGCTGCTTCGGGGGCTCTGGCTCACTCAGGCCTGGGGGAGGGAGGGGTACGGATGCGGGGCGAGCCTGCGGTGGCAGAGGCCGGCAGGACATTGCCGCAGCCCTAGGCATGCCGATCCATTCTCCCAGGGAAGTTGTCCCTGGATCACGGGAGCCTGGCAGTGGCGGGCTGCTCCGGCTCCCAGGAGGGGTGGTATGGAGAGTGACCTGTGCTCGCACACAGGCTTCTTGGTGGCTGCAGCAGCAGCCTTAGCGTCTCATGCCCGTCTCTGGGTTCCGCGCTGATAGCTGCGGCTCACGCCCGTCTCTGGAACTCGTTTAGGCGGCGCTCTGAATCCCCTCTCCTTGCGTGCCGCGAAAGAGAGAGGCAAGAAAAAGTCTCTTGCCTCTTCGGCAGCTGCAGACTTTTTCCCGGACTTCCTCCTGGCTAGCTGTGGTGCGCTAACCCCTTCAGGCTGTGTTCACGCCGCCAACCCCAGTCCTCTTCCTGGGATCCGACCGAAGCCCGAGCCTCAGCTCCCAGCCCCCGCCCGCCCCGGCAGGTGAGCAGACAAGCCTCTCGGTTTGGTGAGTGCCGGTCGGCACCGATCCTCTGTGTGGGAATCTCTCCGCTTTGCCCTCCGCTCCCCTGTGGCTGCGCTCTCCTCCTTGGCTCCAAAGCTACCCCCTCTGCCACCCGCAGTCTCCGCCTGCGAAGGCTGTTGGAAGATTTTTTTAATCACAGTTTCAATATCATTACTTGTGACTGATTTGTTCATATTTTCTGTTTCTTCCTGGTTCAGTCTTGGGAGCTTATACTTTTCTAAGAATTTGTCCATTTCTTCCAGGTTGTCCATTTTATTGCCACAGAGTTGCTTGTAGTAGTCTCTTAATATGCTTTGTATTTCTGTGGTGTCTGTTGTAACTTCTCCTTTTACATTTCTAATTTTATTGATTTGAGTCCTCTCCCTCTTTTTCTTGATGAGTCTGGCTAAAGGTTTATCAATTTTGTGTATCTTCTCAAAGAACCAGCTTTTAGTTTTATTGATCTTTTCTATTGTTTTCTTTGTTTCTATTTCATTTATTTCCACTCTGATCTTTATGATTTCTTTCCTTCTACTAACTTTGGGTTTTGTTTGTTCCTCTTTCTCTAGTTCCTTTAGGTGTAAGGTTAGGTCGTTTATTTGAGATTTCTCTTGTTTCTTGAGGTAGGATTGTATAGCTATAAACTTCCCTCTTAGAATTGCTTTTGCTGAATCCCATAGGTTTTGGATCATCGTGTTTTCGTTGTCATTTGTTTCTAGGTATTTTTTGATTTCCTCTTTGATTTCTTCAGTGATCTCTTGGTTACTTAGTAATGTATTGTTTAGCCTCCACGTGTTTGTGTTTTTTACGTTTTTTTCCCTGTAACTGATTTCTAATCTCATAGTATTGTGGTCGGAAAAGACGCTTGATATGTTTTCAATTTTCTTAAATTTACTGAGGCTTGATTTGTGACCCAAGATGTGATCTATCCTGGAGAATGTTCTTTGTGCAATTGAGAAGAAAGTATAAGCTGCTGTTTTTGGATGGAATGTCCTATAAATATCAATTAAATCTGTCTGGTCTGTTGTGACATTTAAAGCTTTTGTTTCCTTATTAATTTTCTGTCTGTGTGATCTGTCCATTGGTGTAAGTGAGGTGTTAAAGTCCCTCACTATTATCGTGTTACTGTCTATTTTCTCTTTTATAGCTGTTAGCATTTGCCTTATGTATTGAGGTGCTCCTATGTTGGGTGCATATATATTTATAATTGTTATGTCTTCTTCTTGGATTCATCCCTTGATCATTATGTAGTGTCCTTCCTTGTCTCTTGTAACATTCTTTATTTTAAAGTCTATTTTATCTGATATGAGTATTGCTACTCTAGCTTTCTTTTGATTTCCATTTGCGTAAAATGTCTTTTTCCATCCCCTCACTTTCAGTCTGTATGGGTCCCTAGGTCTGAACTGGGTCTCTCATAGACAGCATATACACAAGTCTGGTTTTTGTATCTGTTCAGCCAGCCTCTGTCTTTTGGTTGGAGCATTTAATCCATTCATATTTAAGGTAATTATCAATATGTATGTTCCTATTACCATTTTCTTAATTGTTTTGGGTTTGTTATTGTAGGTATTTTCCTTCTCTTTTGTTTCCTGCCTAGAGAAGTTCCTTTAGCATTTTTTATAGAGCTGGCTTGGTGGTGCTGAATTCTCTTAGCTTTTGCTTGTCTGTAAAGCTTTTGAGTTCTCCATGGAATTTGAATGAGATCCTTGCCAGGTAGAGTAATCTTGGTTATAGGTTCTTCCCTTTCATCACTTTAAATATATTGTGCCACTCCCTTCTGCCTTGTAGAGTTCTGCTGAGAAAGCAGCTGTTAACCTTATGGGAGTTCCCTTGTATGTTATTTGTTATTTTTCCCTTGTTGCTTTTAATAATTTTTCTTTGTCTTTAATTTTTGTCAATTTGATTACTATGTGTCTCAGCGTGTTTCTCCTTGGGTTTATCCTGCCTGGGCCTCTCTCCACTTCCTGGACTTGGGTGGCTATTTCCTTTCCAATATTAGGGAAGTTTTCCACTATAATCTCTTCAAATATTTTCTCAGGTTCTCTCTCTCTTCTCCTTCTGGGACCCCTATAATGTGAATGTTTGTGCATTCAGTGTTGTCCCGGAGGTCTCTTCATTTCTTTTCATTCTTTTTTCGTTATTCTGTTCTGTGGCAGTGAACTCCACCATTCTGGCTTCCAGGTCACTTATCCATTCTTCTACCTTATTCTGCTATTGATTTCTTCTAGTGTATTTTTCATTTTAGTTATTGTATTGTTTATCTCTGTTTGTTCTTTAATTCTTCTAGGTGTTTGTTCTTTAATTCTTCTATGTCTTTGTTAAACATTTCTTGCATCTTCTTGATCTTTGCCTCCATTCTTTTCCCGAGGTCCTGGATCATCTTCACTATCATTATTCTGAATTCTTTTTCTGGAAGTTTGCCTATCTCCACTTCATTTAGTTGTTTTTCTGGGGTTTTATCTTGTTCCTTCATCTGGTACATAGTCCTCTGCCTTTTCATTTTGTCTGTCTTTCTGTGCATGTGGTTTTCGTTCCACAGGCTGCAGGATTGCAGTTCTTCTTGCTTCTGCTGTCTGCCCCCCTGTAACATAAGTTTTGATCAGACTTGGCATAAGGTTGGCTAGATATTTTTCTTCCAAGGAACATAATTTTAAAATTTTGTTAAAACCACACTTCAGTGATCTTTCATGGTGTGGGCTATGATCTCCTTTTGGACAGAAAGATTTTACCCAATGGATGAAAATTTACCTGAAATGCAAGTTTTTTCTTCTGTTCTTATGACCAAATGATGGTCAACTCCACACAAGTATATATTTATGTATAACTTAGAATAATATTTTAAAGTGAATTATTCGGGTTATTAGACTCAGAAGCAACATAAATAAAGTCTTCCATAGCAAACTTTCACATTCTATCCCTCATCTGAACAGTACCTGTCAACCCTCCCAAATGAAGTAATAAAGAGGAAAAGCAACATTACATGACTGGCAGCCTCATCTATGCCAAGGAATATTTGTTATTCTTTCTTACCAGGGCTGTTTCCTCTGGTGGGCACTAGTGGAGTCATACAAGCAGATTTGTGAGGAAAAGCGTACAGCCTAGGGAAACTTTCCAGGCACTACTTGGAGGAGACTGATTTTCTATTGTTAAAGAAAGTTGAAAGAAAAAAGTCTATGTCTTTAAATCTTATGCACATTAACTTCAGGTTACTTATTCCCTTGACTTTTTCTTGAGGTAGACAATAGTCTGGAGTTATTATGTATATGTACAGGAAGGTTGTACAACATGCAGAGAAGAGTATATGACTATCAATTACAGAAAAATTACTTTGATTTTATTTTTTATATTCATTGTATACATGGTTTGGAAAGAGCAAAAAGCATCACTTTGCATTCAAATGAATAAAAAGAATTTATTAAGACCAAAGGATCATAAAGAACAGAGATCACACTTATATGGGCTTGTTGTGCCTTGGAACATAATCTAAATCAGCCTAGTAAGCTGATTAATTAACTATCTTTGGGTTGATAATTGACCATTTTTGCTGGGTTGACAAGAAATCTAAATCTGCAATGCAAAAGGTCTTCAAATATTCTGTTAAAATTATGTGTAAAAATTAAAAGAAATTCCAATATTTTGAGGATAAATAGGTTTCTTGTAGGGGATACAATTTGGTAGGGAATCATTGTCTCCAGAGCTTTGGAGCTGGATGCCTTGTTGAGATTTTAATTTCTTTTCTCCTTTGCCTGTCAGGCAGGTAAGCAGCTCTATATGTAATCATTTCAGGATAGACGTACGGCAGAAAAGAGGAATGAGCCACAAGTCTTTGTAGACATTTTTCTCAGGGTTTAAGCTCTTAGGAGAACCTAGAGGATTTTATTATGAAGCCAAATCTTTCTTGGTTTCATGAGCATAAATTTCTGAACACAGAAGGAGGATTGACTAGGCTGTGAATAAGAAGAGACAGAGAGAAGGTGATAGATTCACAGACAGGGGACACATCTTGTTCTTCAGCAGTTTCTCTGTGGAGCTGACAGACTATTGGATGGATGGATGGTTGGATGGATGGATGGATGGATGGATAGATAGATAGATAGATAGATAGATAGGTAGCAAAAGGGTCCTGTCTGCCAAGCATGTGCAGGAAGCAGCAAGGAGTAGCTGAATTCAAAGAGCCTGTCAGCCCTCTACAGCAGTCATCACAAAAGCAAACCATAGGAACCAAAGACTAGAGTCTACATCTAGGATGACTCACATGTCCCAGGTTACCTAGGACTTCCCCAGTTTTAGCACAGAATCCCCTCAGTCTCAGATAAATCAAGACATTTGTCATCCTTTTGTCATCCCCTTTCATCCCTCTCCCCCTCCCAAGTACAATGTTTAAGTACATGGAACTATGCAACAAGCCTTCTACCCCTACCCCTACCCCAACCACAGTGTTTAAGTACATGGAACTATGGAACAAGTCTAAGATGAATATTTCAAAAAGGACTAAGATTTCCACCTGACCTAAGAAATGGGGATTGAGATTCAGAATTCAAAAGGAATTATGGATAATAAAGAAAGTTCTATTTTTTATACACCAGAACCTGTGTACTAAATGATATTTACAATAACTGAATACTAAAAGGAAACAATGTCAAGAGTTTTCCAGTGAATATTACTAGCCTTAAATTCTGTACTGAGCTAAAACGTTGTGTAGACCCACCAAAGAAATAGTGTCATAATTGCAAAATTCAGAAAATCTAACAGCATTCCTGAAAATGGTGCTTGAAGGACTATTAGTTGATATAGAAATGAATCAAAAGAAAAACTCAGGCATTAGAGTAAGGAGAAATTAGAGTAGTAAGAAATTATGTAATAAGAAATCACATGAAAGCTTGAAGAACAATTAAAATTAAGTCTAAATAATGTTTCTAAAAATGATAGTACAACTAAATGTTAAAAAGGTGAAAAGGTTCTCAAAAAAAAAAAGAAATTGACACAAGAATGATAAATCAAAGATAACTTTCATCATGTCGCCTATACACATTTGAAAATTGTACCTTCGAAGATGAGGAAGTAAGATCATTTGTTTATTTATTTTTATTGAAGTATAGCTGATTTACAATGTTGTGTTAATTTCTGCTATACAGCAAAGTGATTCAGTCATACATATATGTGCCTCTTTTTTTTCATATTCTTTTCCATTATGGTTTATCATAGGATACCGAATATAGTTCTCCATGCTATACAGTAGGACCTTGTTGTTTATCCATTCCATATATAATAGGTTATATCTGCTACCTGCAGCCTCCTACTCCATGCCTTCAAACCCCTCCCCCTTGGCAACCACAGTCTGTTATTTATGTTCATGAGTCTGTTTCTGTTTTGTAGATAAGTTCATTTGTGTCATATTTTAGATTCCACATATAAGTGATATCATATGGTATTTGTCTTTCTCTTTCTGACCTACTTCACTTAGTATGATAATCTCTAGTTGCATCCATGTTGTTGCAAATGGCATTATTCCGTTCTTTTTTATGGCTGACTAGTATTCCATTGTATATATGTACCACATCTTCTTTATCTATTCCTCTGTTGATGGACATTAAGGTTGTTTCCATGTCTTGGCTATTGTAATTAGTGCTGCTATGAACATAGGGGTGCATGTATCTTTTTGGATTAGAGTTTTGTCTGGATATATGCCCAGGAGTGGGATTGCTGGATCATATGGTAATTTTATTTTTAGTTTTCTGAGAAACCTCCATAGTGGCTGTACCAACTTACATTGGGGAAGTAAGATTAAAATCATTCTCTGTTTTTAAAGTTTACCAAAAAAGAGATCAAAAGATTTGTTGACATTTGATTTTTTTAATAATATATAGGGTAAAATAATTGTCTAGAAACCATAAATAGATTTTTTTAATGAAAGAAAAAGAAAGCAAAGGATGAAAGAAAAAGAGAGCAAAGAATAAAAGAAAAGAAATAGGAAGACAGTATACATAGGATACACAAAACAATTACAAAAGTAGGTCTAGTCATATTGCTTACGATCATGCAGGTTAATGAGTTAAACTCCTTAAATTATAAAACTCTCCATTTACATTATAAAAAATAATTTATTATATGCTATTATAAGAGAAATGCCTAACTTCACAGTTATCTTTGGGCCGTCCAATAGTGCTGAATCTTGAAACCCCATTGTAATATCACTAAAGGGATTATTTTTAAAGACATAAACCCGCAAGGATGAAGTAGGAGTAGAGACAATAGCGACAGAACTTTGAAGCCTGGGAAACAGATGAACGAGTGGCCTTGGCCTGATTTGCGCCACAGAATCTTCAAAAGACTCAGGAATTGCTGTCCATGTGTACCTCAGTTAGTGGGGGTGATGGCTGAGGAAAGGGATGGTGGATGAGAGCTATTTGAGAAGCAGTTGTCTGTCTAGATCTCTCCCACTCTCTCCCCCAACTGCCACTCCCCCACCCTATTCATTGTCTAAAGCTCCCTGGAAACTTGACAGAGGGGATATCTCAACTGAGGGAAACAAGGAAAAGTTGAGGGCAGGTGTGCTGTGACAAAAAACAAACAAAAAATCCCGGGGAGATCAAGGGTACACCTGCCAACTGCATAATGAGACTTCCTCCTCAAGTCCCTTTGCCTTTTTACCAGTGTTACAGCCAAGACTTGACTTAACTTCTGGACAGGACTTGAGTGAGTTGTTCAGTGGGAAATATAATCACCCCCAAAGAAGAGGACTAAAGACACTGACATGGAGAGAGCCACAACACGTGGCCAAGTCAAATCATCTTACTGTCAGTCTCAAGAGCAACAGGTCCCATCACAGGCACAGAGCTTATAACCAGCTTTTCAGGTCCTTCAGTCTTGAATATAGTAAAGAACCCAGGATTACCAAGCATTTTAGGAAAGCCTCTAATATGAAAGACAGGGGATCAAAACATACAGAAAAAGAAAACAATTTGGAGGAAAAGAAAATTGTGAAAAGAGAAGGAAAACAGAACATCATAATCACAGGGAGGTACTGAATCTCAGACATAAGCATACAAAGACTATATTATTTTAAAAATGGCAAATTATATCTACAATGACACCTACTTTTAATCTGTCTAATGCAGGTTAAAAACAATAATTATTCATGCTATAAAAGGTATAATGTACTTTGCCAAAACCTTGTAGGGGGCTTCCCTGGTGGCGCAGTGGTTGGGGGACTTCCTGCTAATGCAGGGGACACGGGTTCGAGCCCTGGTCTGGGAGGATCCCACATGCCGCGGAGCCACTGGGCCCGTGAGCCACAACGACTGAGCCTGCGCGTCTGGAGCCTGTGCTCCGCAACAAGAGAGGCCGCGATAGTGAGAGGCCCGCGCACCACGATGAAGAGTGGCCCCCGCTTGCCGCAACTAGAGAAAGCCCTAGCACAGAAACGAAGACCCAACGCAGCCAAAAATAAATATAAAATTAATTTTAAAAAGAAAGGAAAAAAAAACCTTGTAGGAAAGAAATCTTGAGTAGTAAACCAAGAGACATAAAAGTTTATATGCATTTTTGCCCAGAAAACCCAGTTCTAGGAAATGATCTTATGTAAATAATTATACATGTACAAATAGATATATAAGGACAGTCAATCTGAAAGTATTCATAATAGCAGAAAGTGAGAAAAATTCCATATGTGCATCAAAAGGTGGATGGTTTGCATGTAGAGTGACTAAGATTGTTTTAGTCATTAGAAATCATATCATGTAACAGTAATTGAAGACTTTGAAAATTTTTGTAATATGACATTAAATTAAAAATGAGTCGCAATTTCAATTTTGAAGAAGTTTGGGTATATGTGCATATGTGTTTAGGTATATATATATAATTAATAAATGCTAAAAAATAAAAGACTGAAAAATATATCAAAATTTAACTGTTTATTTCTGGGTAATGGGGTTATGGGTTAAACTTATTTTCTTTTTATACTTTTTATTCATGTTCTAATTTTTAAAATTCAGAAATAGTAAATATTTTAAATAGGAATTTGAAATTCTCTTCAGTTGAATTGCCTAGTGACAAATATGGGATGAATGCTTTTCCTCCAAAGCATTTGATTGCTATTATAGACGTAGTCTTCCTACTAGCAGAAGAAGCCCAGAATAACCAACAAAAGTTGTTCACACAACTGTGCTGACAATGATATTAATGCCTAGAACAACATAACAGTTAACTAAGTGAAAACCATGTTGGGTTCAACTCAGTGAGAACCAGAGGAGGGTAAAAGCAAATGGAGAAAGATGAAATTGACAGGAAAAACTGATGCTCAATTCGAGCTCCCAGCCTGGGTGGGCAGTTTGGGTGGGAAACTAACCTCTCGAGAGTTTGGGTTCACTGACCACACGTGGAACAAAGGTTTGCAGAACAGGCCAGATTGAAGCAAGTAGCTATAAAAGTGTTCTGTTCTGTGAACACCACCCTGCAACATAATTGGCCACCTCAACAAAGGAAAACAGTGCCCAGGGCTTCTCCATTCAGGAAGCAAATATGAAGAGCAGGAACTGGAGCCATGTGCCAACACTTCCCCAAGATCAGAGGCCAAGAAAATAGTATAATATCTGAAAAACAAATCTGGTCAATTTCTCATAGGACTTTCTAACTCAACTATTTTGAATTGGCAGTATATTTCTAAGGGTCTGGGTATTGGTTCTATCCTAAAACCATGAGGTTTTGTGAGGTTATTTTTACATAGCAACAGACTTTGCTATATGAACTATCATTTCTGATATTCGAAAGAGAGCTAGTCTACCTGGATTGTGGGAATACTTCTGCTACTTTAAAACAAAACAAAACAACCACTATATATATACACACACACACACACACGCACACATACACATATGCACACACACACATATATATGAAATTAATAGCCTCAATTCCTTTTTTTCATTAATTCATTTGAGTATTCAACCTCAGTTCTGTGTATATAAGGCATTGATTATGCCTAAGCATTGAAGGGTGTATAAAGACAAGTCCCACACATTCTTCTTCAAACCTGGTGGGAAGGGAATAAGATTAATATATAAATGCTTTATTTTTGTAATTATAAATATAAAGGACTCTTATCAGTCAGTATAGCTAGGCTATGTTGCAGTAATTGAAAAAACAAAACACCTTGATATATCAGTAACTTCACATAATAAAGCTTTATTTATCACTTATAAAAGTCTAAAGAGGGCAAGAAGTTCTCTAGAGCAAAGTTCCACCACATGGTGACTCAAGAATATAGGCCAAAACATGTCCTCCAAATTTGCTGCCAAAAAGGGATGGAAGATGCACATTGGCTCTTTTTAAAAATTTTTTTTATTGAAGTATAGTTGATTTACAATGTGTCAATTTCTGCTGTGCAGCAAAGTGACTCAGTTGTTTATACACATATACACATTCTTTTTTTATATTCTTTTCCATTATGGTTTATCACAGGATATTCAGTATAGTTCCCTGTGCTATACATTAGGACCTTGTTGTTTATCCATTCTAAATATAATGGTTTGCATCTACCAACCCCAAACTCCCAGTCCATTCCTCTGCCTCCCCCCTCCCCCTTGGCAACCACAAGTCTGTTCTCTATGTCTATGAGTCTGTTTCTGTTTTGTAGATAGGTGCATTTGAGGCACACTGGCCCTTAAATATCTCAGATCAGAAGTGATATTTGCACCAAGGATGAGCGTATGTGTGTGTGGTGAGAATATGTAAGATCTGCTATCAATAAATTTCAAGTATGTAATACAGTATTATTAACTATAGTCATCATGTTGATTTATTCATCTCATTAATGGATATTTGTACCTTCTTACCAGCTCTCCTCACTTCCCCCCCAGCACCTGGCAACCCCCTTTCCACTCTCTGGTTTTATGAGTCCAACTTTTTTAGATTCCATATATAAGTGAGATTATGCAGTATTTATATTTCTATCTGTCTTATTTCACTTAGCATAATGTCCATGTTGTCTCAGATGGCAGGATGTCCTTCTGTTTTATGGCTGAATAATATCCTACTGTGTGTGTGTATGTATATATATATATATATATACACACGCCACATTTTCTTTATGCATTTATCTCTTGATGGACTCATAGTTATTGTCATATCTTGACTATTGTAAATCATGCTGCAATGAACGTGAGAGGGTAGATATCTTTTGGACATACTAATTTCATTTCTTTTAGATATACGCTCAGACGTGAGATTGCTATTAGTTCGTGTGGTATTTCTATTTTTAGTTTTTTTAGGAACTTCCGTACTGTTTTCCATAATGGCTGCACCAATTTACATTCCCACCAACAGTGTAAAAAAAAAGTTCCCTTTTCTCTGTACCCTACCCAACACTGGTTATCTCTAATCTTTTTGATAACAGCCATTCTAACAGGCATGAAGTGATAGCTCATTTTGGTTTTGGTTTGCAATTCCCTCACGATTAGTGATGTTGAGCACCTTTTCATGTACCTGTTGGTCATTTGTATGTCTTCTTTGGAAAAATGTTTATTTAGGTCCCAGGTCCTTTGCCCATTTTTTTTCCTAGATATTTAATATGTTTTATTCACCAAGTTAGGGGAGCTATTGTAACATTTGCTAATGACACCTGCTGTCTTCTCTCAGTGATTTTCTTTTTTTTTTAATTGGGGTATAGTTGTTTTACAGTGCTGTGTTAGTTTCTATTGTACAGCAAAGTGAAGCAGAGTTCCCTGTGCTATACAGCAGGTTCTCATTATTTATCTACTTTATACATATTAGTGTATATATGTTAGTCCCAATCTCCCAACTCATTGCACCCCCCCCTTCCCCCCTTGGTGTCCATAAGTTTGTTCTCTACATCTGTGTCTCTATTTCTGTCTTACAAACCATTTCATCTGTACCATTTTTCTAGATTCCACAAATATGCGTTAATGTACGATATTTGTTTTTCTCTTCCTGACTTACTTCACTCTGTATGGCAGTCTCTAGTTCCATCCACATCTCTATAAATGACCCAATTTCGTTCCTTTTTATCCTTTGCCCATTTTTAAATCATGTTATTTGGGTTTTTTGAGTTGTATGAGTTCTTTATATATTTTGGATATTAACCCCTCATCAGATACATGGAATGAAGATATTTTCTCCTATTCCATATGTTGTCTTTCCATTTTGTTTACTGTTTCCTTTGCTATACAGAACTTTTTAGTTTGATGTAGTCCTACTTGCTTATTTTTGCATTTGTTGCCCGTGCTTTTGGTGTACTATCCAAAAAAATCATTGCCAAGACCAATGTCGAAAGCTTTCCCCTACATTTTCTTGTAAGAGTTTTATAGTTTCAGGTCTTACTTCTAAGTTTTTAATACATTTCACGTTCAATTTTTGTGTATGGTATAAGATAAAAGTCCAATTTCATTCTTTTGCATGTGGATATTGAGTTTTCCAAACACAATTTATTGAAGAGACTATCCTTTCCCCATTGTGTATTCTTGGCACCCTTGTCAAAGATTAGTTGACCATATATGCATGGGTTTATTTCTGGGCTCTCTATTCTCTTCCACCAGTCTATGTGTTTGTTTTTATGCCAGGACCACAGGGCTGCTTTAGGCTCTGCAATTGGATGGAGGTCTGTGGGCCTGCCTCCAGGGGCCAGGATGAAAGTTTCTCCCACCAAGTGTCTGAGCAGGAAGGACTGCTGTCAGGGCATAGCTGAGAGGGGCTGAGGCTGAGTTACATAGCCATTTCAGGATCTGCTGTCAGGCTGATCGTGGCCGGCCTGCCTCAGGAGGGGTAGGTGGGGGAAACAGGTGGTGTGTCTCCTGCCTGGTCCCCGGGTGGGCAGAATTGCCTCCAGATCTCAGCCAAGACGGGCTGGAGTCAGGCACAGGACCACACCCAGGACCAATGTCAGCAGGTTTGTTACCCAAGGCACCTATGGGCGTGAATCCTGCTGGGTCCCTTGGGGGATGGTCCTGGGGGCAGGACCAAGGCTGAATGGGACTATAGCCAATTCCACAGGGGGATGGGGCTATTTCTGGGTCTGTATCCAGGACCATGGTTGGCGAGTCAGACACCTGGGCATGGGCCTGCCTTCTCAAAGTACCCCTCCTCGGTCTTGGGCTCCACTGGGGTTTCACAGTCACCTACATGGGTCCTAAAGTTCCCACAAAGGCACTTTTGTCTGTGGCTGGCTGCCAAATTATTGTTGCTGAGGGGGCATAGGAGCAGGGGACCTCCTATTTTGCCAGCTTGCTGAAGTCACCTCTCCAATTTCTTATTTTTGTATTTAACATAATAGCCTTAGAAAAAAGTGTTGATACCATTTATTTTAAATCATATATCTATTAATGTAAACGAAGGAGCTTGCTTAGCACAATGCCAGCACATAAAAAACTCTTCATGACTATTTTGACACATTAACTAAGAAACAATAATAAGAAAATGATTCCTTAGCAAGCACAAAATAATATCCATGAATGACATGGGTAACTGTTTTTAAGAAATACTCTTTAAAACTAGTAAAATTGACTTGAAAAGAACTGGAAGAGATAAGTAATCAGGTAGAGATTCTAGAAATGTAAGATCAGGCCTCAGGCCCAAATCAACCGAAGTTCTAATCCAAATTAAGAAAACAAAGCAATTTTAAAAATTCAAACCCATAGCAGACATAATTTGTGATCTTTTTCACAGATCTTTCTACCCACAACTTTGTAGGAATTTCTGAAGAAACTTTGTTTCAGTCTTAATTGTTTTACCCTACCTTTTTCTTCTCTTTTGGTTTTAGTTGGCTCCATTTTTGTGTAATTATGCTACTCTTATATGATGATTTCCACATTAGGTGATGCAGAATTACTACACTCTGTGATGATTTTGAAGGTGGGTTATGGCTCAGTGTTTCCATTGCATTTTACCCTTCACTAACCAGTACCAAGAGAATGATACCAACTTTAAAGTACACAGTACCTAGGTTGAAACAAACATCTCTGTTGGAAAATTACTGTTACTGAAACTAGCTGCAAAGAAAATAATGTACTAAATTTAAAAGACAAAAATCCAAACAAATGCATTAGAGATATTTCACCCATACTAGTATGCCTTGAAACTTGGACTTCTCTGATTCTAATGGCCTCTCTCATTCTAACAAAGAAAAATTCTAAAGAGAAGTAAGTTCCAAAGACAAGGACTGCTGTACAAAATCCTAAAACATTGCTCCTAAGCATTTATCTTTACAGCAGCCAGAATACAATTCTCAATTGGCTTTAGCTGCCAAAACGCAACCCAAAGAGGCTATAAGAATCCAGGAAATTCAATTCAACTGTTTGAGAGAATGGACTTGAGGACACGGGGAGGGGAAAGGTAAGCTGGGACGAAGTGAGAGAGTGGCATGGACATATATACACTACCAAATGTAAAACAGATAGCTAGTGGGAAGCAGCTGCATAGCACAGGGAGATCAGCTTGTGCTTTGCGACCACCTAGAGGGGTGAGATAAGCAGGGTGGGAGGGAGATGCAAGAGGGAGGAGATATGGGGATATATGTATATGTATAGCTGATTCACTTTGTTATAAAGCAGAAACTAATACACCATTGTAAAGCAATTATACTCCAATAAAGATGTTAAAAAAAAAGAAAGCATAGTTTGGAATACCTACTATATGTTGGGCCCCACTGGCCTCTGGAAATACAAAAATGTGTATGGCATTTTCATGCTGATACTGCAGTAAAGACATTTACTCAAACCCTGATACCAAGACTGGATAAATTATTGTTGTCTAAAGAATATTCCCAAAGGTATCCATTAACGTTAAGACTCAGTCAACACTTGTACTTAAATAATAACTAACAGTCATTTATTAAGCTCCCACAGCATTCTAGACTCTGAAATCCACCTAAATATATAGAACTCTCACTCTCATGGTGATACTGGGAATAATGGTCCTATTGTACTAAGATCTCTCATCCCTAATTACTTCTTTATCTGAAAAAAAAAAGCACTATGTACATTTAAATGTTTTATTTCATTATATTAAAGGTAAGTTTACACATGGAGACTGCTGAGTACTCTGTACATATGCTGCACTATTTGTCCTTAAGTCTAGGGATTTCCTTTACTTGGCATGAATTATAGGAGAGGTGCCCAACACCCAGACTGAGTGAGTTATTCTAGCTTACAGTGGTGTTGGAGAGAAAAGCGCATAAACCAGAGGATGTCATTAGACCAGTGACAGTGAAGGAGAAAATATCCAGCGCTGATAGCCCCGCTCACTTGCAAGCTGATGGGTGTCAACATGCGGAGCAGTACAGACAGAATGGCTTAGGAAGGGGTTTGCTGCATCTGGCGAAAAAGGAAGTGTAACAGCAAAAAGAGAACAAAATATTGTATGTCTGTGTTTGCTCCACCTAGGAAAAGCAGACACAATGAATCTACAGTATGTACAGAGAAGGTACTAACCACATGTATTAATACAGTCTTTGTGCCTCAGCTATAAAACAGGTTCTGGACTTGTAGTTAAAGTGGCTGCCCAGATGGGGCCTTTTCCCCTTTCTTTGCAATATTCCATATTCTAATTATGACTTGCACTGCTTCTGGCACAAAAGCAAGGCCGCTGATGTGGCCCCAAGTGTAGGCATGATAAAAAGCCAGGACCATGAACTTGTGTGACTGCTCTTTTCCACTTCCCTTCTCCTCCCTCAGCTAATTCAGTCTGTTTTTTTATTTTTTTGACAGCATTTGGAATTCTTCAAGCTGTCTCTGGTTGCTTTTCAGTCACTGAAAAAAAAAAGAAAAAAAAAGATCAGATTTCAGAAGTAACTCTATAGTTACTGGCAGGAGAGGAAGCACAGACTAGTTAATGATGTAGTTTAAAACCCCATAAGCATATAAAGTGCTAATAATTGATTACAGTGAAAAGGACCTTGTGAGAGATAGTGGAATTGTCCAGTGTTCTACATAAAATCCAAGTGCAAATCCACACCATGGGTGACAGGTTTCCCCACTTCATACGGTACTTCATTTTGGCCCTAAATGTTTAGGTTTTCCATTTTAGACCATAAAAAAAAATAACATCATAAAGTTAATGAAAATCACTAAGTGAGATGATCTAAATCACGTTGTTACATTTCTGTGATTGCTACTAGAGCCTTGTAAGTTTTCTGTTCTATACAAATTGGTGTTGAACTATTGAGTATTAGAAGATGCATTGAACTATACCTTAACATTTCATCAAGCTCTTAAGAAGGACAAGTGTTCATAACAGTGAGTCTCATGTGAGCTATGTAGCTATAAATATAGGAAAGTATACTACACAATTTGTCCTTATGTCTTAGCTCTTTGAATATAGTACTAACATAATTCTCAGGTAAAGCGTCTTCTATTTTAATGTAAATATTTGATACTTTTTTCCCCTCTTTTTCGCCCTTGGGAGTCATTTTTTCCCTGAGATCTCAATAATTTGTCATTTAATAATCATGAGTGGGACTTCCCGCAGTGGTTAAGAATCTGCCTGCCAATTCAGGGGACGTGGGTTCGAGCCCTGATCCGGGAATATCCCACATGCCACAGAGCAGCTAAGCCCATGCGCCACAACTACTGAGCCCGTGAGCCACAACTACTGAAGCCAGCATGCCTAGTCTGTGATCCTCAACAAGAGACCCCACCACAATGAGAAGCCCGTGCACCACAATGAAGAGTAGCCTCTGCTCGCCACCACTAGAGAAAGCCCGCGCAGCAATGAAGACCCAATGCAGCCAAAAATAAATAAATTAATTAAAAAAAAATCATGAGCATTGTTGTATTCATTCACTCATTTATTCATTCAACAAATATTTACTGAGTGCCTGGAAATACAGTAGTTAACACACCAGAATGAAACCCATACTTTACCAAAAGGAGATATATAATAGATAAAATAAACAAGTAAAATATATAGTAAGCTAGATATTGATGGGAGTTAACTGTATAGAGAAAAATAAAGGAAATAAGAGGAATAGGGAATGGAATTTTAAATATGGTGGCCAGGAAATGCTTCACTGAGAATCAGGCTATTTATACTTCAGTAGAAACAGACAGAAATCCAGTCATGTGCATTTATGGTAGAAAATTGTTCTGTAGAGAAAAACGACTGCAAAAGCTTTGAAGGCAGATTATTCATGGAGTATGAGAAAATCAGAGTGGCTAATATAACGAGAATGGAGCAACCAGCAAAGTTGACCACAGAGACATAACCAAGACCAGATTATGTAGATCAATATAAGGACTTCAGCTTTTACAGTGAGTGAGATGAGAAGCCACTGGAAAGTTTATATAGAAGAGTGACATATTTGAATTTATGCTTCTTAAGGCAGCTATATTGATAATAAACTGTTGGGGAGACAAAGGCAGAAATGAGAATACTAGCTAGAAGCTTGTTATAATCATTCATTCAAAAAATGATGATGGCTTGGACTAACTTGATAGAAATGAAGGGAGTACAAAATGCTTGGATTATAGATTTATTTTAAAGGTACAGTGAGCAGTGCTTGGTGATGGATTGAAAGCAGGTTAGGAGAGAAGGAGAAAAATTGACCCCAGAGATTTGGGCCTTGGCAAATGAAATGTGGAGTTGCCATTTACTGATATGGAGAAGACTCTGTGAAGAACAGACTTGAAAGGAATGGTAAGAGCATGATTTTGGACTTGCTGACTTTGAGATGCCTATTAGATATCTAAGTAGAGAGATGTTGAGTTTAGAGAAGAGGTCTAGGGTGGAGATATCCAACTGGGAGCTGTCAGTGGAGAAATGATTTTTGAAATCATGTAAAAGATGTGATTGGCAAAATAGTGTAGGGAGAGAAGAGAAGGGTCTGAGGACTTAGCCCTGAGTCACTCCAGTGATTCCTGGTCAGGCGATTAAGAGAAACCCTCAAAGGAGACTTAGCTGAAGCAGCCAGTGAGAAAAAAGAAAACCTGAAGAGTGTAGTATCCTGGAGTCCACATGGGGAAACTTTCAAGGAGGAGGGAGTGATCAACTGTATCAAATTCTGTTGATGGGTCACATGAGATGATGAACAGGAACTGATTTGGATTTAGCAATATGGAGGTCATCGGTGATTAAACAAGAGCAATTTCAGTAGAGTGGTGAGTTCGAAAGCTTGATTGGAGGAGCTGTAAGAAAGAAAGGTAGAAGAATTGAGGACTGTTACTTTAGAAAACATTTTGAAAGTTTTTTAGGTAAAAGGAAATGAGAAATTCAGTGGTAGCTGAATGGAATGATAGAGTCAATAAAATCCTTTTCCTTTTTTCAGACGGGAGTAATAGAGCATGTTTGTTATAAATGATCTAGTAGAAAATGGAAGAAAATAATAATCGGAGGGAGAGCAATATCTAGAAGTAGGAAAGTAAGCAAAACAATCTCCTGCCAAGTGGAAGAACTGTCTTTAGATAGGAACGCCCTTAAGTCATCCACAGTCAAAGGAACAGATGCAAGTAGGTGGTTAGTTATTATCGTAGGACTTTGTGGAAGCTCTCTTCTGTTCGTTTCTATTTTATCTGAAAGCAAGGTCATCAGCTGGGAGTTAGGATTTAAGAGGAAGCATTAGAAGTTTGAGGAGAGAAGAAAAAGTAGGAAATATTTTTCAGGAAGAGTGGGAGAATGAATGGACTAGGGGAATATAATATGATTGCCAGGCAATATTAAGAGCCCACTTGAGATTAGAGGTCATAAATTTAAAGGAAGACAATCGTTATGGTTGTGTTGTTCTGCAGCCATATTCAGCTGTATGGGAACAGATGTGGAGTAGGCAGAGAGATGGATTTAACCGTGGATTAACCATGGGTGAAATTCTGTAAGACAGATACAATGCAAGGAGAGAGAAGAGAGAAATTATAATGATGGGTCATGGGATATAAGGTAGCTGAATAAGAAAGAGAGTTCATAAGGGCACAATGAACAAGTGGTATGATCAACTGATTTTGGCCACCATGAGGTATAATATGCATGAACTGGAAAGACAAAAGGTAATAGTCATGGAGAAAGATTCCTGAAAATGCAATTTTTGGAAACTAAGAGTTGTTAGTAAAAAGAAACTATATGGTGTAACCTTAGTACTGATTGTCTTATGTAGATGGGAGGTGATCATTTTAGAGCAGTGGTCCTCAGCCTTTTGGGAACCAGGGACTGGTTTCATGGAAGACAGTCTTTCCAAGGACCAGGGCGGGGGGGATGGTTTTAGGATGATTCAAGTACATTACATTTATTGTGCACTTTATTTCTATTATAATTACATTGTAATATATAATGAAATGATTATATAATTCACCATCATGCAGAATCAGTGGGAGCCCTGAGCTTGTTTTCCAGTTGATTTATTATGGTCTCTGTGCAGTCAAACCTCTCTGCTAATGATAATCTGTATTTGCAGCCACTCCCCACCACTAGCATCATCGCCTCCGCTCCACCTCAGCTCATCAGACATTAGATTCTCATAAGGAACGCGCAACCTAGATCCCTCTCATGCTCAGTTCATAGAAGGGTTCGTGCTCTTATGAGAATCCAATGCCACCGGTGATCTGACAGGAGGCAGAGCTCAGGCGGTAATGCAAGCGATGGGGAGCAGCTGTAAATACAGATGAAGCTTCCCTCGCTCACTCGCTGCTCACCTCCTGCTATGTGGCCCGGTTCCTCACAGGCCACGGACTGGTACTGGTCTGTGGCCTGGAGGTTGGGGACCCCTGTTTTAGAGGAGAGGAGAGGTCAAGGCACCGAAAAGCTAGATTGAAGGAGCATCGACATAGATTTTGAAGTCAGCAAGAATTAAGACAGCAGTAGTTGAGGAGAGAGTGACTATTATCTAAGAATTAAAATCTTAAGAAAAAAGGGAAGGTGACCCAGTGGTCAGTAAATGAGTGCAACAAGGAAGGGTAATATGAGCTGTCACAGCATGAGCTTTAAAGCAGGAAGAATTGATGAAAGGGGGAGAAAGGATTGCTGAGAAATGGCAACAAGCAACAAGTGCCCCTGCCCCATCTCCAGGCCCAGGGGTAGGAGAGTGTAGAAAAGAGCCACCAGTTAAGGGGACTCCTAAGGAAACAGTGTCCTCAAGGAGAACCAGGTTCAGTTACAGGCATGGCTCTCAGTCTTGGCTGCTCACCTCATAGATTGATTAGATAGATAATAGATAGGATAGATAGGTAGGTAGATAGATTTATTTTAGATAAATATTTTTCAGTGTCATTGTTAAAGCTTTCCCCCACAATTCTCATAGAAGCCCTGCCATAGGATTAAAACAAATAATTTTTCAGTCAAGTAAATTCCATGAATGACATTACTTACATCCTCTATTATGTAGTGAGAAAAGTATCCACAGTCACGCACATAATCAGTTTTCATTATCCCAGAAGATTTAATCAAATGCAATTAGGCAGGAAATAAGCTCACTTAAACATTCTTGGAGTATGAAGAATTCTCCAACAATAATAAAGACTAATCCTTCTTCATGTGTAACATTGAAGCTACGGAATTATGTGTGTCACTGGGTACAATTCCGCGATGGCTGCTGATACAGCCGCAGGAAGGCCATGTAGCCTTATTGAACTGGATGTCCACACTGCCTCTATCGCAGGCACTATCCCCAAGAAAACCTAGAAATACAACTGTAGTCTGCCACGTTTGTGAGAAAAGCTGTGTTTATATCATTCCTATAAGGTATTATGGTATATAGTTCATTGTGAATTAATGTACAATTGGCGCCAGAGAAAAAGTTCAAGTGCTTAATTCTAAGAGACAAAAGAGGCAATTCATAACTTTTTAAGGCTGAATATTTTATCATTTTAAAATGTGTTCATTTATTCCTTCAGACAACAGGTTCTGAGTATCTAATATGTGCGAGGCACTCTGCGGGCTAATGGGCACACAGCCGTGAATGAAACTCTAACTTCCCATAGTTTACATTCTTCTTCACTCTGGTGAAGAGTCTTTTTTATTCACCATCCAAAAAGCAAGATATATGAATGTTCCCGGATAAATATAGGGGGCTGGAATTAACTTTCAATTGGATATTTCCTCCTAAAATTATTTCCTGATATCCCTTGTGAAGACTGAAGATATATAGGAGTCTTACAAAACTTGGAATAAGAACTCACAAACTCAGAGAAAACTAGTTTCTTAGTAAATCTCTTGTGATGTTTGTAATTTCAAAAATCAGAAACAAATGTTTCTGTCACCCCCTAACAAGTGGACGAGGCAGCTAAAATCAACTCATACATCTTATTTTTTTTAAAAAGATGAATACTAAAACATAGATGAGATTAAATAAGAACAAGAGAGATCTGAGGGTCTAAAAATAAAAAATGTGGCCATAATTCCTCCGAGAGGAAAAGCTAAGACAAAATACAGTGGTGCTGCAGAAAGAAATGAAAATCCCCAAGGCAACCCAGCAAAGGAAGAAGAGGTTCTCTTAAAGTATAAATGGGTCTTTGTTGAATTTTAACAAGCCCTCAAAGGACAGATTCCCGGAGATGTCTGAAGTTCTTCATTTAATGTGAAAATACTTTACACTTTCCTTTAAACAAAGAAATCACCCCACTGGCTAGGAGCCAGTGCTTGCACATTTTTTGAGGCACCACAGGAAAAGAGAAAAGAAGAAAGAAGCCAAGCACTTCCACATTCACCCTAGGGGAAGAATGTGCCCCACTTCCCAGAGTTCTCATCAGTGGCAGTTCTGGATCCTGACTAATGATTCCTTCCATGCTCCTGGCTTTGCCGCCCCCAATGCTGCTCTCCAGTTTCAATTTTCACCCCAAATCTGGACGTGGCTCCTCAGTGAAGAAAGCCCTGAGATGATGTGGAGGGAATAAAAGGGAAATGCAGATATTAGTGCTACCTGACTCGCAGGAAATTTGAACTGTATCAACTGAGATGGCCCAAAGAGCTGTTGAAATGTAAGATGAAGTTCAGAACAGGATTACTATGCCATGGGTTTTGGGGAGGGGGGGGCGGGCGGTGAGAAACAGAGTTTGAACTAAAAGCTTACCAGTCAGTGTGGCATACCATCACTTTTTCATTGCCTCCTGCTCTGGACGGGGGCTTCTTTGAGTCACAGCTGCAGTGAAGATTTTTACTTGACCTCCTGAAAAGGACTTTTCACGTCATTTGGGTGGCTGAGCTGGGATAGCTCATCTGTGGGTTACGATTTATTTAAGTATGTGAATATGATATTCATGGATACAGATAATCATAACACCTACATTTCATACTATTTGGGCTCCATAAATATAAAATAAATAAATTTCCATAACATGGCCGTATGGCATAACAATGGGAGACAGGGAATGTGTGATTCACGCATGGTCCCACAGCTAGGAGATGGCGGTCAGGGCTCCAGACTGTGCTCTCAAGCACTCAACCATCAGCATCTCCTTTCCAAGGGAAACATTGATATGAGCACTAATTGTCACTTTCAGAGATGTACAGATGCTCCTTTGGTCACCAGCAAAGCCCACTGGGATTCCCCAGAAAAGTAAGATGGAATCCAGGTGAAAGCGCGACCCTCTTCTTTTACGCTTAGTCTGGTTCCCTTGCCTATAGGGGGCCACCGTGTACAGAGGTCTTGCACCTAACACATGGGATTAGAGTTCCCAGTGCAGAACTGCTGCTGCCGACACCCCAATTTGGCTGGCCGTGTGCATAGATGCGCGCCCCGCCCCCGCCCCCACACTGCAGCTGGCAGGCCATGTGCAGAAGCGCTGCCCCTGGCACTGCGATCTGGAGTTTGAGCAGCACAGCTGCACCTGCCCCGGAAAGCTTCCCTTTGCTTCTGAACCAAACTCGGTCTCATTCTATTGGCTTGAAAGACACCGGGCAGGAGGACCCTTCTTAGGGATTGACTGGGGAGGGTGGATAACACTTTGAAGAGAAACTAACATTTTTAATAAAAGTAGAAAAGGAAGTATCTAAGAAGGCAACACAGAACAGCAGTGAAGGGTTAGGACTGAGTTTATTTTTTTTTTAACATCTTTATTGGAGTATAATTGCTTTACAGTGTTGCATTAGTTGCTGCTGTATAACAAAGTGAGTCAGCTATACATATACATATGTCCCCATATCTCCTCCCTCTTGCGTCTCCCTCCCACCCTCCCTATCCCACCCCTCTAGGTGGTCACACAGCACCGAGCTGATCTCCCTGTGCTATGCGGCTGCTTCCCACTAGCTATCTGTTTTACATTTGGTAGTTTATATATGTCAAGGCTACTCTCTCACTTCGTCCCAGCTTACCCTTCCCCCTCCCCACGTCCTCAAGTCCATTCTCTACATCTGTGTCTTTATTCCTGTCCTGCCCCTAGGTTCATCAGAACCGCTTTTTTTTAGATTCCATATATATGTGTTAGCATACAGTATTGTTTTTCTCTTTCTGACTTACTTCACCCTGTATGACAGACTCTAGGTCCATCCACCTCACTACAAATAACTCAATTTCGTTTCTTTTTATCACTGAGTAATATTCCATTGTATATATGTGCTACATCTTCTTTATCCATTCAGGAGAGGGTGTGGAGAAAAGGGAACCCTCTTGTACTGTTGGTGGGAATGTAAATTGATACAGCTACTATGGAGAACAGTATGGAGGTTCCTTAAAAAACTCAGAATAGAACTACCATACAACCCAGCAATCCCACTACTGGGCATATACCCTGAGAAAACCATAATTCAAAAAGAGTCATGTACCACAATGTTCATTGCAGCACTATTTACAATAGCCAGGACATGGAAGCAACCTACGTGTCCATCAACAGATGAAAGCACTGAGTTTTGATCCCTTCTCTTCGTCCTGTTTCCTAGCTGTGTAGCAACCTTGTTAAGATTCAGTTTTCTCATCTGTTAACCAGGGTAATAATAGTAGGTTTACTTTAAAGATTAAATGAGATGATGCATAATAGATAGAACATAATCTGGACAATAACATTATAATAAATGGTGGCAATTAATGTCTTTAACATGCCTCCAAATAATCTAACAGTGAATACACCACAATGGAATCTAAAATTTCCACTTGTTTTACTCCCAGAATATATATTAGAAGATTGTCTTACCTAGCTCAGGGATTGGAAAATGGCAGGGATATTTTTGGTTACAAGAAAGAATTGTGAAAATTAATTTGAGCATATCCAAATTCTGGCAACAAGCTGACAACATGAAGGAAATAATTAAACTTAGAAGAAACGGAGAAGCGGCTGTCCGAGGAAAATCAGAACAAGTAATGCCTCCTTCTTAGTTTGCTCCCCAGATTGTCCATCAGTCTTAGATGTCTCCTGGGCTGTTTAGTTTCTAGTCGGTGTGCTCTTGGAGCAGCAGTTGCCTAGACCTCAGCATTGTGGTTTCTAGCACCAAAAGAAGCTTTGTGACCATATCACTCTAAGTCACTGTGTTTCAAGCTGCCAAAGACTTTGGGGTTAAGAATGGTAGAGGACTTCTATAATTTAAGACCAGTTTTCTTTTTCTTTTCTTTTTTTTTTTTTTTCCATTGGAGCAATTCAATGTGCATTGTGTGCACATGTGTTCCAGGACCGATGGAGACTCAAATGACTATCAGACCCTTTGGTGTGAGTTCAGATTTCCTGAAGGTGTTGGAATGTCTGTAAAACATCAGATGCCCTTCTGCTTGAGTTTTTCTTAAGTAAAGATATTTTAATTCTCTGCTGATTTGAAATCTCACTTTATTTAGGGAAAGGCTTGGCAGTATCTCTGAAAAATTGTTCATAAAAAAATGTTTTTGAGTTTCTGGCAGGTAACTGATTTTCATATTAAGAAGTTAGATCTAATTTGTCTATAAACAAAGACCAGGCATTGTGTTTGTGTGTGTTCCCTCCCACCCCCAAAATCTAAAATCTTTGTTCTTGTTCCAATACTATTAGTCATATTTTAAAGAATTATTGGTGAGCCGCTGTCATCACTCTTACAATGCTTTTTCCTACTTAAGCTTCAGAAAGTTTTTTCAAGGAGGCTTGGACAATGTTATCAATGTAAGTGTTGGGGTTTTATTTCTAAGCCTTTCAATAACTGTAGAGTAGCTTCCTCTGACTTCATTTTAAACTAATCGCATTTGTCAAAGAGAGGAAAGAAGCCTCCCCCAGTACTGTGCTTTGAGTATGGGATTCTGCAGTCAGTGGCTTCCACCAGTTACCTTTGTAGCCGAGAATCAAAACATTAAGAAAATGCTGTGAAAAGGCGAGGATTTGTGGCAGCTAGAATCTTTAGTTCACAAAATTTTCGTTCTCAACCAAAAACTGAAAACACAAAAATATCCATCAGTTAGAACATCACCAGCAAGCAACTTTACAGGTGTGCTGAATATGTAGCTGCTTTTATAACATGGTTTGAGGTGCATTTGTGGTTTCTATTTGCCCAGCTATTCCCTTACATAAGATCTCTTGCTCCCTGTCCCATGGCAGAAATTCTACCATTAGAGTCGTTCCTACGGACTCCAAACCAGAGACTAAAGCAATGTTGCTAGAATGCTCCTGTGACAATATAATATATGATACTGGTCCCCTCAGGATAGGCTTGCTCATGCTGTGGGAGCAAATGACCACCAAGTCACAGTGACATAAAATAATAGAAGTTTTATTTTTTTCTTGTTTACATGACATGTCCATCATGGGAGGAGAAGGCTTCTGCTCATCACAGACATTCAGGGAGTTCTCTCATCATCATTCCAAAAGAAAAGGAATTCCTAAAATAGTCTTTTTTCTTTTCTTTTTTAAATGAGCAAGACAGGAGGGGAATTTATTTATTTATTTTAAAATTTTATTTATTTATTTATTTATTTTTGGCTGCGTTGGGTCTTCATTGCAGTGTGCAGGCTTCTCCTTGCGGTGGCTTCTTTTGTTGCAGAGCGCGGGTTCTAGGCGCACGGGCTTCAGTAGTTGTGGCTCGCGGGCTCAGTAGTTGTGGCTCGCGGACTCTAGAGCGCAGGCTCAGTAGTTGTGGCTCACGGGCTTAGTTGCTCCGCGGCATGTGGGATCCTCCTGGACCAGGGATCGAACCCAGGCCCCCTGAATTGGCCGGCGGATTCTTAACCACTGCGCCACCCGGGAAGTCCCGAAAATCGTCTTGAAGTTACAGGAAGGTACTCAGATCTCGAGAGTTACACACATCACTTATAATTACAATTCATCTGTCATTACTGGTCTCATGGCCCCCACAACCACAAACATGGGCTAGCAAGCGCATCCAATATGTGCCTGAAGTGGTGAGAACCTGAAAGCAATTGGTTGGAGCACTAAGGACTCTCAACATTTATCTCAAAGGAGGAGTTCTGAATTTGGAAACATCCTTTACCTTCTGGCTCCAGGAATTCTCAAGATTAAGTGCTGGATGAGCGGAGGGGAAGTAGAGCAAGGCTCATGAGGTTGAGAGGCTTCATGGGATGGAAGCCAGAGGGAGAGGATCCTGGTTGTTTGGAAGCAAAGAGCAGATGTTAGAAAGGCAAAAGTAAGACGGAGATCAATTCACTATGCAACTTTGCTCAGATCAGTTTTGCTTAAAACTATATTGTTGCAGTTAGTGTCAGAGGTTTTTTGTTTTTTGTTTTGATGTAAATATACTTTAAAAATATTGCAAAATAATAAATACTGTATGTGAGAATATTATCATAAAAAATGTTACATACTTGTGGACTACTACAAATAACAAAGCTGGGTCATTCATTATTTGCTTAGCATCAAAAGAAAGCAGCTGAAATTTGAAATGTACAGACACTAAGGTTTATGTGTACAAGCTTCTAAGTTTGCTTAGGTAAGTATATTATAAGTATCCTCAGAATTCACTAATATGGATAACTACTTGTCAGGAAATCAACATTTTTTTTTTTGTATAAGAGGCCACTTACAGTTTGTTTCAATCTTAGATGTCAATGTTTTTATAATTAATTGCACTTATTTTTATAGTCACTCTCTCCAACCATGAAGCCACTCATGAATACTAGATTACTTAACTTTTTCTTAAGTGTGTCTCAGGAGTTAATTCCTTTTTATGTTGCAGAGTATTACATTGTATGGATACATGTAATTATTTATTAAATGATCTGTTGAGGAACATTTGAGTTGTTTCCAGTTTTTTGTATTACAGATAAAGGTGCTTTGAACATGCAGGCACAAGTGTTGTATGGACGTATGCTTTCAGTTCTCTTGGGCATATACCTAGGACTGGAATGATTGGGTCATAGGAAAGTGTATTTTTAACTTTTCAAGAAATTGCCAAACTGTTTTTCAAATGATCGTACAGTTTTCCATTCCTTTGAGCATTGTATAAGAGTTCCAATTCCTCCATATTTTCACAAACACTTGGTTTAGCCAGTCTTTTTAATTTTAGCCACTCTCACAGGTGCATACTAGTATTTCATTGTAGATTTAATTTGAATTTCTCTAATATTGAGCATGTTTTCATATGTTTATTCACCATTTGAAATATTTTGTGAAGTGTCTATTCAAATCTTCTGTTTATTTTTTGGATTGTTGTTTTTGATATTTGTAATTGACTTGGAAGAACTCTACATATTCTTGATACAAACCTTTTGTCTGATACGTGTTGTAAAGCATTTCTACCAGGCTGTTTTTTGCCTTTTCATTTTCTTAACTGTGTTTTTGGAAGAACAAAAGACTATGTTAAAAAAAAACAACAACAACAAAGTTTTAGAAGAATTAAAAAAAAAAAGTACAGGCAACTTACTTCTTAGGTTAGAAAGTAGCTTTTCTAAAGAAAGGGACTATCCTCAAAGTTGCATTGCAATTCTTCTGAGTCTAAGATACTAGATACTGTTAAGGTATGAACAGTCCACAACTAAAGATAATCATAACAAAAACCACCACCACAACAATATCCATTTCCTGAGTGCTGACGCTGTGCCAGGCAATGTGGTTGGCTACTTAAATAGAAAGTGAGTGAGACAGAAGCCTTCCCAACTACAAAATTATACAATTTTTTATCTCTGCCCAAGCCAGCACATTTCTGGTAGTGTTTCATAACTACTCTGACAACTTAAAAAACAGTGAATAAAAAATACACATTTGTAAACATCCGCTTCTCTGACTCTTTTAAATACTGTGATACTGGGACAGAAAAGTAGGTTGATGCATGTGATAATCTCAAAATGCAGGATCAAATCGCTTTGCATTCATCTCACTTGTTAAGAACTGATCGAGACAATGATATAGCATTACATCAAATAACTAAGAGGTTTTGCTTGTTTTTATTTATTTTTAAATTGTTTTTTCTTAATATTTACCTAACTTATTTTTTAACTATTAAAACAAGTTAGTACACTGAGGAAAATCTTATGAATTTTTAAGGTAAAATGTAGTTTCTGGAAAATATCATTCTTATGTTGGATTATTTCAACTGTACCCTCCTGGCACAGGGTTTTTTATTCACTGGCATTTGTCATGTGGTTCTCTCTGAGAAAATAGCCAATAAATGAGTTGCAAGTCAAAGGGAGTTTGATGTTTAAGTCTTGAAGGGTGGTAAAAATTTACACACATACCCATGCATATAGTAAGCTCTAGCATCAATGTAACCAGTTACAATTTTCAAGCAAATGAACTGAGATTAAATAATATAAAGAATTCAAACCAAAAGAGGTAGAGAGTAGAGGAAATATGTATATACAAAATGTGGAAAATATCATAAATAAATTATAAAATATAGATTTAAACATAAATATGTCAGTAATTACAGTAAATGTTAATACATTAAATTCCCTATTGAAGTCAAAGATTTTAACTGAATTTATCAACAACAGCAACAATTCTATGCTTGTTACAAGAGACACAGCTAAATAGAAAGTTAAGAAAATAATTAAAATTTAAAAAGGAAATATATGAAGAGCAGAAATTAGACACACACACAAAAAGCAACTGTAGTGATAATAATATTGAGGTGTATAAGTCAGAAAGCATTAGCAGAGATAAAAAGGAAATCTTCCTGAGGATAAAAGATTCAATTGACCATGGTGATAAAAGGTTTAATTCTAAATGCCTAATTATATAACTTCAACTTTATGAGACAAAAATTAACTGAAATTCAAGGAAAAGTAAAAAATTAATATGGAATAGTATACAAATTATGATTACTGGGCTATAAAGCAAGAAATGAAAGTAATATAAACCACAATGTATAATTTTTAAAGAAAACATATACAAACCAAATCTTGCAAGATGTAAAAAAAAAATATTCCAATCAGGAAGGGATTATTCAAGTGATGCTTGGTTTTCAAATATTGAACTATGAGTGTATTTAATTACATTAAAGAAATAGAGAAAAAATCCTGATTTTCTTTATACATTCAGAAAAAGAATTAGACAAATTGCAATAACCATTACTTATAAAAAACTTTTATAAAACTGAATTTTTAAAAATTCCTTCATACTAAAGTGTATCTTCAAAAATCTATAGCAAAATACAAAGTCATAAAGTATTAAAATCTTTTCCCTCTAGTGTCCTGTTATCAACACTGTTATTCTACTTTTTATTGGGTTCCCTAGCCATTATAATAAGACAAGAAAGGAAATAAAATATATATGGAATGGAAAGAAAGAAAATTGTCACCCTTTGCAGTCAGAAAATCCAAAATAATCTATACATAAATTATTAAAATAAGTGCGTACATCAGGGTTGCTGGATATAAGGTTGTATTTGGGTTCTCCAGAGAAACAGAATCGAGAGAGAGAAAGAGAGAGGGAGGGAGATGGCAGAATTTAAGAGAATGTCTCACATAATTGTGGGGGCTGGCAAGTCTGAAATCTGTAGGGTGGGCCAGCAGGCTGGAAATTCCGGTTAGAACTGTTTGTTTGTTTGTTTGTTTGTTTATGGCTGTGTTGGGTCTTCGTTTCTGTGCGAGGGCTTTCTCCAGTTGTGGCAAGCGGGGGCACTCTTCATCACGGTGCGCGGGCCTCTCACTGTCGCGGCCTCTCTTGTTGCAGAGCACAGGCTCCAGACGCGCAGGCTCTGTAGTTGTGGCTCACGGGCCCAGTTGCTCCGTGGCATGTGGGATCTTCCCAGACCAGGGCTCGAACCCGCGTTCCCTGCATTGGCAGGCAGACTCTCAATTATTGCGCCACCAGGGAAACCCAGAACTGTTGAATTCTTGAGTCTGAAATCTTCAGAGCAAGTCAGCAGACAAGATTTCCAATACTGCAGTCTTACGGCAGAATTGTTTCTTCTTTAGAAAACTTTAGTCTTTGCTCTTAAGGCCTTCAACTGGTTGGATATAGCACCACCACCACCACCACCCCACCCCACCCCCGTGTTATGAAAGGTAATCTACTTTACTCAGAGTCTAATGGTTTAAATATTAATCATAATTTTAAAAATAGCCTCACAACAACATATTGATTGGTGTTGAATAAGTAATTGGGCACCATAGCTTAGCCATGTTGATACATAAAATAAGCCATCACAGTCTACCCCTTGTCAATTTGGTACCCATACACATCTTTTTCAAACATATTTAAACTCTGAAGACATTATTAAAGTCATACTTCTGCTTAATATGATACAACTATCCTGTGGGAAACCCAAGTCCCCTAACCCTTTCACCAGAAGATGATGCAAAATGCTTGAATGATAATCGGTCTTCCCTTCATATTCTGTAACTCAACTACTATGATGTAAAGTTAACAAAATTTAACTACTATGAATCAAAGTTAATACATCTCATGTTATATGATGAGAGGAAAGAAAAAAATATTAGGTATACACACACACAAATATATTCATAACAAAATAAGAAATACTCAAAACAATTATATTCCTAGTTTCTGCAACTGGTCACGTGGCCATAACTGGTGTTTAAAACTACCTATTCCTCCATCCCTTCCATATTGTCTTAGCCCTCAGAAAGTACCTCAGCTGGCTGTGGTCTATACCTGGTGGCGTGACCCAAACCGGAAGGTCACGTGACCAATTCCTGAAGGTCCTAGGCCATTAGTAATCCTGCCTGAATTGAGTTGTTGTAGTTTTCTATTGACTTGAATCACAGGGCATTGTAGTACTAAGAGATGCCCTAAAGGAACTTCTGCATTACAGATATCCTCTTCCTTACCTCCATTTTATAGTAGCAGTCCAATTTCCCTTTGGCAGTCAGGATCAGTCCCCTTAGCCAGCATAGTAACTCCCTTATTTGCCTGTTGATTCCGAGGCATGAGGAGCCCAGAGTGGTCAGGTGGCCATCTTCCCTTCCAATTCAGTGGAATCATGCTGTGTTTACTGATGGAAGCATTCCTCCCTTTGGAGACCTCCAGACCAGGGAAACATAAGATGGTGAGGACAGGAAGAAAAATTTTTAATGATGGACCACTAGCAGTAATAGTGGTGCCACTTCCATTTCCACCCCTTGATCCCTGGACCCATGAGTCCTGGATATGGTAGAAACAAAACCATATGTTGGCCACTGATTTTCAAGATTCCTTGATATTTATATTATATTGTATTATATATTTGTATACATATACACCTACATATAAATCCATATATACATACATATATATCAGGGAATCTTGAAAAAACAAAGTAAAACACAAATTAAAGAATAAGTTATGAACTATGATACTATTTTATATAACATATGAAAGCACACCACAATATTATTGTTTATACATATATAAATAAGTAGTAAAGTATTAAAATCTGAACAGAAAAGATACACAAAATGCAAGAATAGGGTTATTATTAGATAGATAGAATGATATGATTGGAGAAAGGTATAAGAGAACTTTCATTCATAAACTTATTTAAAAAAACATTCTGAATCAAATATGGCAAAACACAAAATTTTTCAAATGGGGCACCTGAGTCTATGCTATGGACTGAATTGTGTGCTCCCAAAATTCATACATTGAAGCCCTAAACCCAATATAATCATATTTGGGAAAGGAGTCTTTGGGAGGTAATTAGGTCTAGATGAGGTCATGAGGGTGGGGCCTCATGATGGGATTAGTGCCCTTATAATAAGAGACATCGGAGAGCTTACTCTCTCTCCATCATGCGAGGACACAGTCAAAAGGTGGTCATGTGTAGCCCAGGAAGAGAGATCTCACCAGAATTCTACACTATTGGCATCCTGATCTCAGACTTCCAGACAGCAGAACTATGAGCAAATAAATGTCTGTTATTTAAGCCATGTTGTCTATGGTATTTTGTTATGGCAACCCAGGCTAAGACAGTCATCATTACATTATTCAAAATATAATTCCTTATATTTGAAAAATCACCTCTCTTTAAAAAAAAAAATTCATTGCCATGAATATCAAGGTCATGTTGCCCAAAGGGTACAATGAAAAGCAGAATACTAGAAAAATTAAAAGTGAAAGCATTTTTCAAGTTTAAATCAGTACACAACTATCAGATACTGTAAAATCCTTAAAAGTAGGAACTATATGAGTATCCCTGGTGCCTGGTGCAGTATCTGCCATATACCAGTGCTTAATGTCTGCTACATACAGAGTACATAAATGAAACAAAGTGTAAAGCTCCACAAACTATTGTTCTTCTGAAATCCCATAATAAAGAGATGAGATTACAACAACCACAAAAATATATCTTTTCAGGGACATTTTATCATGTAGCAAGTTTTCAAACTTTAATGTTGCTATAAATAACATGGACCTCTTGGTCTAGTAAAAACCAGTCTCCTAATATCCTCTTTACACAAATTATTAATTCTGGCTTCTACAGTTGTGATTAAACCCTTTTCCTTGCTTTCTTTACAATCTCCCTTCCCTAGTCTTCCTTTCCTAGTCCAAATCCTGGATCATTTCATACTAAACAGGCGCATGTGATAGCTTCCTTCTTTGCTGTCATTTGAGCTAATCATCCCAAAGAGGGAATCACTCCTATTTTGTATCAGTCCCAAGAGGTGTACTTCAACTTCTTCAGGAAAAGTGATTGCATTTTATTAACCTGCATCACACAAAGTTCAGAAGATTTTTTGATATACCAATAAGCTGTCATTGTAGAGAACCACATCTAGACTATGGGCCTGGATAGAGTCATAGAAATGGAGCTATCAGGGAAAATCTAAAAAGAAAAGCATGGCTCCAAGTAAGAATTGTATGTATGGTTCTTTCTTCTCTCTCTCTTTTTTTTTTTTGAACATCATATGTGTTTATACTTTCACTAAATTTCCAAACGTGTTAATTCAAATTGGTCTCCTAAGTATTCCCTTCTGTTGGTAGCATTTAGCTGTATAGTAAAACGAGCAGCTGCCACAGAGCATTTGCTAATGCTTCCTTTCTCAAAGGGAGATTAGTACAAGTTTAAGTTTGTGTTAATCCCCACCTGTAGCGTGATGACCTCTGTTGGGTTTTCGTGAGTTCAAATGATTGCTACAAAAATAGTTTGGTCTTATTTGCATAATATAGGACTATAGCAACAATATCTGCACTGTGTCATTAACCCGTTTTGCAGTAAATGGTGTTTACATATGGCCTTGGACATGTGGTATCTATTAGGTAACATCTCCAAGAATGGACGCTTACTTACTTGTTAAATAGAAACCAAAGTGTCAAAAATAATTTGGGGGAAAGAAAAAGTAAATGGCAAACGTTGACAGTCATGAGGCTTACTGAAGTTATCAAAAATGCAGATTACTTAGACATTAATAAAAAGAAATAATAATAACAGCTTTTCAGGCTTGACTGGGACCATTTATGGCAAGATTTCAACATCACAAAACATGACACATTCATATTTTCCTAGTGCAGTTTTCAATTATAATACGATACAAATTTTATTAGTCGTCTAGTAATACTGTAGAATAATTGAAAGAGGCAGTGCATGATTTTTAAAATGGGGACATTGATTCTGATTCTATGAGGCCTTGATTTAAGAAGGAAATAATTAATGAATCATTTTTTATGTAAGGGAAAAATAACTATCTTCCATGGTTTTATCGTCCATTGTTGAATTTTTCGCTTTATTTCAACTGTCTTTAAAAATGATTTGTAATGGCCTAGCATAAACATAATGAACACGCGTTAATTACAAAATGTTTTTAAATGTAAATGATCAGGACCCATTTGAGAGAGAAGAGTCTTGGGTACTTTGGCCTAAGGATAAACGTGGTGTCTCACCAAGTGTTTTCTGCTCCTAAAGAACTGTTGTTGCTGGCATCTCCTGTGACTTCAGATCCAATACAAGAAATGTTCAGCTATTCTTCTCCAAGACCATGCTACTCAGAACTCGAGCAAGAATTCTTCTGGGAAATTGTTCTGCACAGTTCAACTACCTCATTCATAGTGTGAAAGAATGATGGGAACAGATACAACATCAAAAAATGTTGGTACCACTGCTAAGTAAACACTTTTTTGAGCTATGCCACCATTCAGCCCTTAACGTAGTACAGTATTACAACATGAATTCCAAGACTGAAGGAAGTTTGGAGAAGTGTACTATATCTATGGATAGGTAGAAGAAAGAAATAAAACAAAAAAACCAAAAAAACCCTACAACTTTGGATCTTTAATTCTTCAATTTACCAGTTTTCATTGATAAATCATAAAAAAAAAACATAATACAAGACATCTGTGTTTCTATTTCTTATTTAATCAAACTAATTTCAAAACTGAGTTTCCATCCTGCCAGGCTGGTGGAAGATTCAGCCTGAGTTTTTCTGGGGATCCTCCTACACAGAGGTCCCAGTGTTAAGAAATAGGAAATCTCTCTGACCAGTGCTGACAGTTGGCCTTGGCTGCTGCAGGGAGGCCTTGAGGTTTTGTTGCTCTCAGGAGCCCTGGTGCTCCTCTTCAGGCATCTTCAAAAAAGCTGAGAAGCTGAGAATCTCATCAAAGTTCCAAAGGGTTGTGTGATATCTTGGGTCAGAGAAGAACCCCATATTTTTCTGTTTCTCAAAGGCACACCCCTCTCCCTTGCCCCCAGAGGATTCCAACACAGTACCTTCACTGATTTTAGGCGGAGTCTGCTATATGTACCTTCTATTTTCTGCTCTGCAAGAATCCCCAAGGAAAAGAACGACAAAGGTCAGCTACCCATCTGGAATGCAGGGACTGGCAAATTTGTAGGGGGCACAAATGCTATGCAATATTAGAATAAAATATTGCCATAAAAATGAATAAAAAAATAATTGCCAGAAAATTTTAATTTTAATGGTAACTGAACCAAAATGTGAAAAATATTTTGTCTTGTCCCTTCAGTGCAACCCATTCTAAGATGTCTTAAAGCACATGATATATTTTTTTCCCAGCCATTTTTGTCTGGTTTCTCTTGGACTCAAACTAAAACTGACCTTATCACTCACTAGACTCTCCTCTCCAACCTCCCCAATCCAGTCACTTCTCCCCTCTCGTCTTGTCTGCACTGGGGACTGCACTGCTAAGGTAATGTACTCTTGAGAAGGGGTACATCTTATATTTATTGACTCTCAGTGTTTCAGAAATAGTGATTGATGCAAGCTAGATTCTGTCATTCCATATTCCTCCACCAGTCAACTGGAGATGCTTTGCTCACTATACACTCAGTTACTGGGTCCTATTGATTTTACTTTTGTCCATGAACTTCTTTGTGTTGGCATTTTTATGATGCTCTGGTTAACTTACAGCACTTCATCCAGAGCCTTCTCTTGAGGAATCTGTCTACATGCAGATTTTCCTTCATTCCACCCTGTACAACATCACATGAGTCTTCTGAAAATACTGATTTAGCTTGGTGTCCTTGGTCTTGCCCAAAAGTGTTCATTCTTTCCCTCTTGTCAGAAGGATTAATTCCAAGCTATTCAGCATGGAGCTTCCAACCTACAAAAATATGGACCCAACTTTCTTCTTTTACCTTATTTCTTCTTATATCTATTTTAAAAAATCAATCTAGGCATGACTTTATGGTTCCTTCCTTGCAACCCACAGGTCCCTATCCTATTGCTCTCCTGCATCTGAGGTAATCCCTAATATTCTTTAAGTCTGGGTCAAGATCCGCCTTCTCCAAAAAAAGTGCTTCACACCCTGTAGTAGAGACAGTGGCTTCTCTTGTCTGAAAACTTCCAGGTTTGCTTTCTGGTAGCCATTTATTATTTCCTTGAGTATAAACTTGTTTAGACTTGTTGTTGCTCTTTTGTATTTTTAAATCATTCATATTACTAGTGAAGTTTTACCTGTGTGGCTATAGACTGTGGGCTTTGAGTGTGAGACTACGGTTCTTCTGTGTAGAGATCAGCACAGCATGCGGAGCTGTTTCATCTCGCCATCAAGATGTCTGAAATGAATGTATAGCTGTGCCTCAGCCTGAAGACTATGGCTGAGTATAGAGAAGAAAATGTTTTTGGTGAAAATTAACATAGAATAAATTGTCTAATATGTGTGTGTATATATATGAATATATATGCACATAAGTATGTATGTATATCTATAGCTTCTATTACAAATAAAATGGCTAAGTACACATCTTGATTTTTGATAGGGTTGGAGAAAGAGATCCGACATTCCTCTGGAACAAAGGAAAAGGAAATTTAACTAGTGTAAGGGATGTCTTTCCTCCAAGAGAAAGGAAAAACCTTCCTCCAGCAACCAAAATCCAATATAATTTTTAAAAAGTATTTTGTATGCATGTAAAAGTGGATAATATTTGAATTATCCATTCATCAAAGCATTAAAACGCAAAAACTCATTTCTGCTTTCCAGAATGGCGCCATCGCACATTTCTGCTCCAGAATAATTCGTGTAGATGGATCTGGCAGCCAAACATGAAAGTGTGGGTGCTGAACGGCTGGCAGCTGGCCCAGTATTTAACCCTGCTGTTTTAGAATGCCATAAAATAAGCACAATTTAATCTTTCCAAATCATTTGGTCATTGGCTGTGATTTCCGCAGAAAATAACTTCAAAGAAGACAGGCACCTTTGTTGATGCTTGTTTAAGCAGCCTTGAGTGCCAATATATTTAAGAATAGGAAACAAAAGCCTCAAAGCCTGTGATACATTTTTGGGATTATAAACCAAAGGGGTGTGTAGACCAGCCTATTAATTTTCCCCGGTGGTAAGGATGTGCTCAGATTGATACAATTAAGAGAGAATGTCAAAAAAAAAAAAAAAAAAAAGAGATAATGTCATCAGCTAAAAAGTCATCAGAGGTGGATAGATAATGCTTGTTAAAATCTATCAAAGCAAAGACTTTGCCATAGATACAGAGAACAGATCGGTGGTTGTCAGAGGTAGGGGGTACTGCTCAGTGAAATGGGTGAAGAGAGTCAAAAGGTACAAACTTCCAGTTATAAAATATATACGTCATGGGGATGTGATGTGTAGCAGGGCAACTATAGTTAATGTTATCCTGCATATTTGAAAGTTGCTAAGAGAGTGAGTCTTAAAAGTTCTCATCTTACTCATTCCACGAGGCCACCATCACCCTGATACCAAAACCAGACAAAGATGTCACAAAGAAAGAAAACTACAGGCCAATATCACTGATGAACATGGATGCAAAAATCCTCAACAAAATACTAGCAAACAGAATCCAACAGCACATTAAAAGGATCATACACCATGATCAAGTGGGGTTTATCCCAGGAATGCAAGGATTCTTCAATATATGCAAATCAATCAATGTGATACACCATATTAACAAATTGAAGGATAAAAACCATATGGAGGTTCCTTAAAAAACTAAAAATAGAACTACCATATGACCCAGCAATCCCACTACTGGGCATATACCCTGAGAAAACCATAATTCAAAAAGAGTCACATACCACAATGTTCATTGCAGCTCTATTTACAATAGCCAGGACATGGAAGCAACCTAAGTGTCCTTCGACAGATGAGTGGGTAAAGAAGATGTGGCACATATATACAATGGAATATTACTCAGCCATAAGAAGAAATGAAATTGAGTTATTTGTAGTGAGGTGGATGGACCTAGAGTCTGTCATACAGAGTGAAGGAAGTCAGAAAGAGAAAAACAAATACCGTGTGTTAACACATATATATGGAATCTAAAAAAAAAAAAAAAAAAAAGGTTCTGGAGAACCTAGGGGCAGGACGGGAATAAAGACGCAGACCTACTAGAGAATGGACTTGAGGACACAGGGAGGGGGGAGGGGAAGCTGGGACGAAGTGAGAGAGTGGCATGGACATATATATACTACCAAATGTAAAATAGCTAGTGGGAAGCAGCCACATAGCACAGGGAGATCAGCTCGGTGCTTTGTGACCACCTAGAGGGGTGGGATAGGGAGGGTGGGAGGGAGACGCAAAAGGGAGGAGATATGGGGATATACGTATATGTATAGTCGATTCACTTTGTTATAAAGCAGAAACTAACACACCATTGTAAAGCAATTATACTCCAATAAAGATGTTTTAAAAAATACATTAAAAAAATAGTTCTTAAAAGAAAATTCTGTAACTAAGTATGGTGACAGATGTTTCATATGCTTATGGTGGTGATAATTTTGCAACATATAAAAATATCAAATCATGATATATACCTGAAACTAATAGAATGCTGTGTGTCAATTATACTTCAGTTGAAAAAAAAAGCGAGACTTTGCTATGGGGAACACAATTCAGTGTATAAAATTGTGATGTCCTACTATTGACCTAGAAAAAAACAGACACACACTTATCTAGGATATTCCTCACAATAACCTCATTAATTTATGACATCGATCTGAAATGCAGATTGCATCATTTTATCTTATGGTTACTTGGAAACTTATAAGAAACAACTCTTTTTTTTAATGCTGTCATTTGACAGTTTGGAGAATATTATGTGATTTATTTCAGTAATTGTTTCTATCATATGTGGAGACAAACTCTATGGAAAGTAACTGATCTCCCTTGACCAAAGCAGAGGATATATTTTAAATTAAGAAAACCAAACCTGAAGTATTCTAGCAGGAGGGACCCTGTTGTCATAGTTGAACAAATTTTATCATGGTCAGTGAAACTCTGAGACATGGTTCATTATTAAGACCATCTCACCTTGTCTTGATTAAAAAAAAATGTATAGAAGACCAAAAATTCATTATGTTCCCAGTGCGTTTATCTGACTTAGACTACAAACAAAATAGAGTAGTTCAAACCAAAATTACTTCTAGTATCAATAATACAAAGCAATTTATCTCTTATTTACCTTATCATCAAGAACTAACATAGATGTCCCATCATGTATTTTATTAAGCACCCTAAGGTACTTTTACTGTCATCAGTTTCATCCCTTATCTCTTGTGCAAATATTCTGTTTTGTCTCCTTTCTTTATATTTTCTGGTGACAACTTTTAATTATTTTACTAGTTAATAGTCCCTTATGTAGTTCAACACGTCATCGATTTTTAGTTCCTTGATCTCTTTTATATGTTCATTGCCAATCTATATTTATATTCTTCCCTCCAAAACTAGGATGCATGATTTGTCCTAATACCATCCTCAAATTCCTTGCCCCTTGAACATCCTTATATTGTACTTTTTAGATGATCAATTTCTATCTCTGGTATACTCGAGCCAATTAAGTTCTCTGTTATTCTTCCTTGGCTAGAAATGATTACCAGAAAAAAAAATAAAATGGCCTAACTCTACTAATAAATGCCATTACAAACATGACATTGGATGGAGCAATCTTTATGCTGATTGCCGTTTCACCTAGAGATTGTCGTAGATGTTTACATTCTTCTTAAACCTACATGATTCACTTTGTAGATGATCTATCCTCCTTAACCACAGAGTAAAAATTTCTCCTCTCAAATCCCACAGGGATAAGGGTCTGGATCACCCCACTAGGAGACAAACCTAGACCAAGAGAACTACTAGTTGAGGGTGAGGGGCATCTAAAACAGGTGGTGGAGGAGGGGATGAGAGTATTAATTACTCTCCAAAAGATGACCCACTGAATAACCTCAGAATAAGCCCAATACTTTCTGATCCCTCTTGTAGCAAAGCCCTACCTTTCCTTAAAGATTGATGTCAATCACCCCTGCCACTATGGTGACTCATTTGCTTTCCTCATAGTCTTTAGCATAGGAGCCTGAAGTAACAGATTAATAGCTGTAGCGTAGAGTTTAATGGGACTAACTTTGTGTCCATTGGTGGAAGGGTTCTCCTGTGGGAACTAGCACCTCTCAATCCACAGAACCTAAATTTGTGGCAATGAGAAGCACAAGTTCCCCAAGTATGTCACTGGGAGTGATGGTAATTGATATGGCTGCTATTTCCACCACTTGGTTCCCAGACTCATGTACTCTACTTAGAGACAAAACATCAGATGATGGTACTTTATCTAGAGTGTACACAGTCCTGAGGATGATGCAGTCCTGGAGAATTATTCTTGCAGGGTATCATTTTTCAAACTTGTGCCTCAGCTGTATCTTTAAGAGGTCAAACTACTGTGCCATGGAGCTAGTGGCTTCTTTCTGGTCTTGTATGGGAAAGAACCAGTGGCTCCCTTGGTCTTGTTTCCACTGCCATATCTCCTCTGATGTAATTATTAAATTATTTGGTATTACGTGTCAGTGAATAAAACACTCTGTAAATCCTCAGCTACTGGGTCCAGACAAGGCTTTGCTGGCATGAAAGTCGATCCCTTACCAAGCGTGTGTGTCGATTACAGTCAAGATGAGTTGCTGCTCCTTTCAGAGTGGAAGGATCCAATGTAGTCAAACAAGAAGCTGATTGGACTTTTCAGAATACAGTGCTGTAATAGGGTCAAGGATTGATCTCTTTGCTGACAATTTGGGCGTTTAGCAGGGGCAGTCACTAGAATAGCATTGGTGAGTGGGAACCCATGCATAGTCTCCATGACTTCACTCTTCATGTATCCATTGTGCCAGCACTAGAGTGAACAATGATGGAGGCTGGCTAATGTCTACTGGCCAAGTCTCTCTATCAACTTGGTTAGTTAATACCTCTTTTGTGGACAGTTTGTGTATTTTCTGATGGACATTGACAGGAACTTAAGATTGTCACATTTTGCACTTACTCCATAGGTCCAAATACACGTCACTTCTCTAGACCTCCTGGTCCCTAATTTTCCATTCTTACTTCTCTATGCCCCTGACCAGTCTGCTGGGCTATTTATCACTGTCCTTGAGGTCATGTGCCCTTGGGCTATTTCTGTCTCCACACAAAGTGGATGCTAAATTCACCACCCTGAGCTCTGCCTATTGGGAGAGTTTGCCTATACAGTTTCCTTTCGGGGAAACCCCTGGATTGAACTGCAGTGAATCAGCCATCCATTTTCAACTAACACCAACAAAACATACCAACCCTTTAGTGAACCCATTACTGAGGAATACTCTTCTCCATCAGCTGGTTATAAGGGACCTTCAGTGCTGCCACAGGTGTGACTTGGGGGAAATCTGCTGGTGAAACAGTGCTAAGATAATGTGAGGGCAGGTCTGGGACACCTGCTTATGCATTTACTTTTTCTCTCTGTCCCTGCTTTTGCCTGACTCTGAATGTACTACTTCCATCTTACAATGACTGCTGGGCCCACCTGGCCATATTAACTCAGTAATCTGAGAGAACTCAGTTCATGATGGCCACCTCTGGATGCTTGGTCACTTGATGTCACAGGGTCAGAAGCTCCATTCCTACCAAGGCCCAGTTTCATCCCAGGAGGTATGCGGTAGGTGTATTTTTAGTAGGTGTGTAGTTCTTTGCAACAAATTGTATGGCCTGTTGCAGAACCCAGGGATCTATGTTTGAATACTCCCACTGCAGGTACCGTAGTCTATGCTTTGATTCTCCCATCAGAGATACATATGGTACCACAGTACAGTATGGCTCAAGTGGCAGGTGCTTGCACCACATCATGCTCTTTCTTCCTTTGAGCCCCACAAAAAACTGGGAGCCTACCATGTCACCCAGAAAATGTGTTGGAACATTATCCTAAGTGCTGAAGATGATGGGTGCAGAATTCAGAGTTTTCTGCTTCATTTTTAGATTCTTTCTATCCACACTTTTCCTAAAAATATATTTAAATTTCTACCATGGCCAAACTTTGCCTTGGACCAGGGGTATAAGAACGTGGATAGGAAAAATTTTACCTCTTTATTAAGCATTTTCTTTCATTATGTTCCACAGTTGTGATAGCAATACCTGTTACTTTTTCATTAATAGAAATCATTGATATTTTCATGTCACATTACAGTTATTCCATATATCTTGAACTACTGTTTCTTTACTTAATCATTTTAATATTGTGAGTTATAGATCTGCCTGTGAGCTCTTGAGTTTTGATAGTTTACAAGTGTGTGTATTACTGCATCAAAAATTCATGATTTTTTTACATATTTGATGTAATGTTTCAATATAGTTGATTCCCTTTATAGTTCTATATATTTATGTTATGTATTTATAAATATTTTTCTGAGAAGGAATCCATAAACTTCTACAAAATTCCACAGAGCTCTCGTTCATGGCATAAATCTTCGGGAACCCCTGCCTAGACCAGGCTTCTCTCTCCAGCACGCTCTTTTATGACCCTCAGGCTTTGGCTTACATGGCAACCCTCACAGGCCTTCCTGACCACCCATCCTAAGGCAGCCTCCTGGGCACGTCTAACCACGCTATCCTGTTTTTCTTTCGTCACAGTATTTATAAATGCCTTATATTTCCTTGTTCACATGGCTGTTTGTTGGCTCAGTCTGTCATATTTGATCTAGTTGACATTTCCTTCTTAAATGTCCACTCTAGTATTTCAGGCTTTTCCCTCTGGATTTCCTTCAAGGGATAAATTTCCTTTAAATGATAATTTTCCTTAGTTTTTGTCCACTAACCTTTCTTCTCTAATTCACTTTCCTACCTGAACAATTTCACCCATTTCCACTAGTCCAAACATGATCAAAAGTGTATTACTCCCAAGGAGATATGCAGGCCCACAATCCGTGATCTCCCATCCTGAAATCCATAAAGCTCCTTTTTCTACAAAGTTCACTGGCAGCAAAACAGCACCTGAATTCACAAAATAGCCTTTATTCATCTCATGTCCTGTGGATACTCATACATTTCACCAACAGAACTCATACTTTGGTTTATTACATGGTGTGGCCCAAGATTCTGCTAAAGATACTACCTTTCACAGGATGTGAATAACATAATAGTTTTCAAACTATTATAATATTTTCAAAACTGTGACATTGGGAGGGCTGAGATCATTTGTCTATTTCTAGCCCATATCTAGAGAAGGACCCAACTGTCTTCTTAGTATCCCATAGCTCAATGCGATTGCGTTGCTCTCCTACTTATAAGCCACAACTTCAGTCACTTCTCTAAGGACATCCAGTGCTTCAGCCACATCAGACTAGGTTCACGCACGCACCTCACTTCTCCACACCCCTGCCCCTGGAAAATAAATCCTCCTGTGTAGTCCTTGTAATGTCTACATGTCTCTGAGAACTTTTCCTTAGCCTACCAAAGCAGAATTACTGAATGTCATTTGGGGACACTTTTGATTGAATAATTATTGCTGAAAACTCTTACAACATTAAATTATAAAAATGCGTGTCCTGGTATTTCTCTTGCTACTATGTGAAGAGCTCCATGAATGGAGAAGCCATGTCCTATTCCCACAACAATGTCTGGCTCTGTTCTCACACTATGTTAGATAAATTTACCATTTTTCCCCCGCTCCCTCCTCCCGTTTCATTCCGTTTCTGTTAATTGCACTAACAGGTATCTAGTCACTCAAGCAGCGTTCCTTCATTCTCCCTCCCATCATTCTCTTTAACTATAACATCAGTCATTCATGCCTTGTGAATCCATCTTCTCTTCTCTATCTCCTATGCCACTGCTGTATGCCCTCATTATCTCTCGCACAGTGTTTTGAGACACTGTCCTTTTTCTCTACCTGAAAACTCACTTTCTATACAGTCTGTTATTATTCTAAATGAATGGTCTAATTGTGTTACATGCTAATTTTAAATGTTTTAAATGACTTTACACAACCTAAACAATGCTCAAAATCATTAGCATGGCAAAAATATCCTTCAGAAGTTGCCCCAGTCTACTATTCAAGCATCACTCCGTGTTATTCAACCCCCAAATTTGTACTTCCCAGCAAATCTTCTGTGACTTGAATCTTCTTGCTCTTTCTGGAATATAAGCCTCTATATTGGTCCCATATCACGTTTCAACTCAAGTTAAATAGCCAGCTTAAATACCCACCTTTTAAAAAAATTCTCCAAGTAGAGAAGATGGACATCTCAGCTCAAGGAAAGAGAGAATTCACCCTTCTTCTGCCCATCCATACTGGTGAGGGTGGATCTTCTTTACACAGCCTACTGATTGAAATGCTAATCTCTTCCAGAAACACTGTCAAGGATACACCCAGAAATAATGTTTTACCAGCTATCTGAGCATCTCTTATGGAAGTCAAGTTGACCCATAGACTTAACCAACACAGTTAGAATTAAGATAAGGGTATCTGTTATCACCAGTATTATTTAATTACTCCATAAAGTAGTCAAAAAATAATAAATACATTAAACAACAACAAGGATGAAGCAAAATTTTTATTATTTGTAGATTATATGATAATTTCTTTAGGAAAGCAAAATAACTATTGTATAAATTATTAGAAATTATAAAAAATTTCAATAAAATAGTCATTTGCAGAATAAATTCTTCTACAGCAGTATCACATAGAAAATATATATTTGATTTACAAAATCAACAAAAATATACCTACAAGTAAACTTAAAAAAAAGAGTTATAGCCACATGAATATGATTATAAAACTCTACTAAGGGACATTAAAAAGATCTTTAATGAGATATATATTGTATTACTGGAGAGTAAAATTTAAAAATATTTAAAAATATCAATCCTTCCTAAATTACTGTGAAAACTCAAGGCATTCCCAATGAAAATAGACACTTGTTTCTCTTTGGTCTCATATCAAACATGACAAAGCTGAGAAAATTCTTTGAAATATAAGCAATGAGGGTGACCTAGTCTTACATAGCATTAAATGTCATTATAAAGTTAAAGTGATTGGAAACATTCAGTACTGATGGAGAAACAAACATATCAATGGCACAGAATAGAGAATCTAAAGAACAGATGCAAATATACATGGGAAAATAATATATGCAAAAACTGGCATTTCTACATAGTCTAGATGATTCATCAAGTGGTATTGGGCCACCTGGCTTATAATTTGGAGGAAAAAAAAAAAAAACAAAAAAACAAAACCTGGAAAATAAACCTTGACAACTACTTCACTTTCATCAAAATAACTCCCAAATGGACTTTAAAGCATTATAATGTAAAAGGCAACAAATACAAGAAATCATTTTCAAATATTTTTCATCTTTGGGGTACAGAAGCTTTTCTAAATATGTTTCAAAATTCAAAAACCATGAAGGAAAAAATAAATTTTAAAACATAAAAATTAAAAATAAAAAAAGGAAAATCATTAACTGGGTGGAAAGACAAAAATATAATAGACAAATGGGTAATAATTACAACAGAGAAAAAAGTCCTATAAATCATAATGTAAGCAAAGAACAACACAAATGAAAATTTAGCAAATTGCCTGGACTGGCATTTCAAATACATTCAATAACCTAAAAACATATGGTCAAGTTCTTCATCTCAACAAGACAAAAAATTTACGAATACAAACAATGAAATATTATGGCCATATGGTTAGCAAATATTTTTAAATGATTAATAAGGTAACTTGGCAGTATTTACCAGAATTTCAGTTGTGCATATTCTTTGACTCCATATTTCCAATTCTATATGTCTATTCTTCACAAATACACAAGTGGTAAAGATTTCAGTATGAAGTTAATATAAAGTAATCTTTGTAATAGGGAAAACCTGAAAATAACCTTGGTCAACAGGAGAAACATTGTTCAATAGGAGAAGGATTCAATAAATTAGCATACGGACTACATAATAATATGCAGCCATTAAAAATAAAATAGAAAGTTATTTGTGAAACATTTTTGAGTGAAGAAAAGGATGCTGTAGAATAAAATATCAAATAAGATCCTATTTATGACTGACAAGTAGTATGTACATTAAGAACACATGCCCAAATAGAGATTTTTGGAAATGCACAGGGATGGTGGCAGTGGAGAGGGCAGAGAGAGTGCTGTGTGAGTGAGGGAAGGAGACAAAAGAGAAAATAAAAATTGCCTTTTAATCTTATATTAATTATATACAGTTCTATATTGCTAGACGTTTTTTAGATTAGCCTGTATACTTTGTATTATTTTAAAAAGGAAAAGGGAAAAGAGAGAAATTGTGATAAAATTCATGTTTGTATAGGAGTAATAAAACAGGCATTTTTTATTTTGACAATTTTGTTGGCAATGCAAATTATTACAGTTTTTTAGAAAGCATTTGTTAGCATCAATAAATTGAATAATGTGCATACACATTGAGCCAATAATGATATTTTCAAAATTTACACAATAGCTGTGCAAACCTAAGTATGCAAAACTGTTTATGAGAGAATGCTCAATGAAGAATTGTTTCTAATAGCTAGAATTTGGAAACAACTTAAATATTTTATCAATAAGGAATAGGTTGAATAACTTATTCAGTTTTAAGTAAAAATAAAAGACACATGTTTCATTTTCACCAAGAATTTTATTGAACAATGTATTCATTAACCGAACGAACTTTTTGGCCAATCCAATATTAAGAGAATACAGTGCAATATTAAAAACACTGGAGCATATCTCTGTGTATCGGCAGAGGAAGTGGCCCCTGTAAAAAGTTGCAGGACAGGACCTGTTTCTAACTAAACTAAATTCTATCTGGTTTCTGTCATTTACATAATAATATGAACCATTATTGTATACACTGTTGGTGTATACATGTGCAAAATTAGAAATAATATACATGAATCTGTTAACATATATGTTATATATAAATACACATATGTAATCTTTGTTATAGTTGAAGGGTAAGATTAAGGGGAGTCTCTAAATTTCTGTTCTCATATTGGTGATGATTTAGAAGATGATTTAATACTTTCAATATCAGAAAAATAATAACATTATTAATTCAAAACCACCTAAGTTTTTAGATGTCCACACAAATATATTAACATGAAGCATAACTCGGTGCAATTAAGTAAGTTGTCTTCTTTGCAAAAAAGCTAGTTAATATTAATCTGATGAATGTAAAGACCTATCAATTTGATGTCACTTTTGTTAAAATATAAATATCCAAGAGCTCAGATACTGCCTCTCGGCACACTTCACACCACTCACTCAGGTGATGTTCAAGGGTAGGAAGACCTGCAAATTATTCTCACAGAAATTAGCTTCTCTTTCTGTAGACCTATGCAATACAATGTTCATATCTAAAACTTGGTATTGTTTTCTCATTCAATCACATAAAAATCCTTCACAATGACAAAGTTTTTCAGCCTTACCTCTGTGGGTTACCTTTGAGACTTTCCTCTTTCACAGAATTCTGAATGTGGAAATGGATGAACTATATCATTATTAACCAACCCATCTTCTGCATGACTTGCACACTCAAACAATTAGAGGCTATATTCTCCTGCAAAAAACTTTATTCCCGTAAGATATTATGACACTGAAATTGAAGTTCACAAAGGTAATATTAAAAAAGACTGTTTTCAGAGGATTTTATCTTATTTCAGACTTTGGTCATGATTAAAATCTCAAATCACTTCTAATGTGTGATAATAAATATGAAAATTTTTAGTTTAGTAACATGCATTCTAAATATAAGAAATCAAAGTAACTTATGAACTCAATCTAATATATTTGAAGTTAGGAAATATGTGTTCAATATCTAACTTACATAGAACTGAAAAAGTAGAATAAAAGCATGATTAACATGATCTCCTTAGATGTATGTTGAATAAAAGACTACCTTAATGATAATATTCATTTTTTTGCTTTAATTTGGAGTTAATTCTGGAAATTTCAGTTTCTTAGACATATAGTATTTATGCATCTAACAAACTCAGTAATTTTCATTTTATAGGGAGTCATAGGAAGGCAAAACTCTAAAAACTCAAACTCTAAAATCCAAGCTGAATGAAAATAACACCAGGATATACATATGCATATTTGTTGGAGGCTCTATCTTATAAAGTCAGAGTTTGCAAAGTAACATAAATGAATTACCATTCCTTTTGCACTTATAATTATATATATATATATAATACACATATGCTTGCTGCGTGACAAATGTATGTATACATATGATACCTACGTATACATATAAAAAACACACACACACCTAATACTGCATTTCCTGGACTCTAGAAGCAGGCACCTCTCAACCACAGTCACCCTCGCTTAACAGTTTAAAGGCAAATTTACTCCATCCTTTAATAAGGCTGTTTTTAAATTTTGAATCATTTCCTCTAGCTTTCCATGGTAAAGTATATTTTTTAATATTTTATATATATAAAAATACTGAATGGCCTTATTAGCTGCAAGCTATAAATGCCACAAAACAGATTTGGAAATTGGAACATACCCAACATAAATGGTTACCAACAGTGAATGGGAAGGCATACGAAACAGGGCAATAAAGCCACCACACAATATGAGGAAAATCATTAAACAATCTGGAAAAGCATCAAGATGGCTGGCCTCTTTGTAGTTCCAGCACAAAGACTGAGCCTTATTTCTAAATATTTTCCCTGGTGGGGAATAACAGCTTGAAAATAATCCCAGATGTATTCGTTTGTGTAACCATTTGCTTCTTGTAGCATATAGGCATGGAAAAATTATTGAAGGCTTCGGTTCTGGACTTGTATTTTTTTAAATGTCAGGCTTTTGAAAAATAGCACCATTTTTCTTTAAAACCGTTCATTTACCTGGAATGTTGGCCAGCAGGCCTATAATATGGACTTGGTTTTGTTAAGATTGAAAAAATGCCCAATGGCAAAAGAAGAATGGGCAATTTTAGTGGATATAACTAAATATGAACCCAAACTCAAATGAGCAAATGTCCAAGCAGGGTAAAAACCAGTGCTTTTATGATTCTAAGCTAGCCAAGGAATTCTAGATCCTGTTAAAGAAATATCAGTTTAGAGAGAGAAAGTAATCTAGAAAGTTTTCTTTAAAGATACTGAAAGCAGAGCATTTGAAATAAAGTTTAAGACAGTAGACTTTACACTCAGGCATTTCTTTTTTCTTGAAAGTATCCTCTCATTTTGAGATGATTCTAGATGCTGAGACAAGAGTTCCAAAAGCTAAAAGTCATTTTTTAAAATCAATTTTAAAACACAGTTAGATGAAACAATTTACAGTTCTCCATCAACTGTTGACAAATTCATTTAAACTCAACTTTTCAAAGTTCTAAAAATGTATCAAATGATCTGCTAAGTATTAATTCTGCTTTCTACATTTGAGTATACATTAATTATTTTTAAAGTAGAGTCTCTGCTTAGTGTGGTGTAGGTGTGTCCGTGTGGGTATGTGTGTAGAGAGAAAATGGGAGAATGAGATTTCAATGGCTTTTTTTCCCCCTCACTGGATCAGATTTTTTTTGTTTTGAATCACTAGGAAATAGCTAACTTTTTTTGGTAGGCATTACTAAAATGTTGTATTATTATTATAAACTAGATTGTTGTTTAGAATGTGAAGGGGTATGTTTGAATCCATCATCCATTTTACAGATATTTAATGAGCACCTATGCTATGCCAGGCACAGTTTAGCAACCAGGGCTTCAACAGTGGCAGGGAAACCACAGTACATCACGCCTCCAGAAGGCTTCTTCAGAAAAACTAGAATCATACTCCTGATTCCCTAAGGGAAACAACCTGGGACAAGAAATAAATAGGGGAGTATTTTTTCATTTACAGAACTCTAAATATTTTGTAAACGTTACATCAGTTTCAATATAATTTATGTAAAAGATTTATCACCTGAGTATGTGTAACTGATATCCTGTAGCTTAGAAAAAAGATCTCTTTGACTCAAATGATCTCTTGCTTTGAGACATACTATTAGCCACATGACAATGACACCAGAAGGAATGGATTAGATTAATTTCAAGTGAAAATAAGGAACTCAATCTAAACTACGTAAAACTAACCTCACTATGATTTATTGCTTTTCTCAGACCATTGAAGCTGCAAATAAAATTTATGAGGGAAGAACAATAAATTAGGACTGGATAAAGGCATAATTTTAGGCCTCAAGTTGCTTGTACAGTTAGATTTTAACACATAAAATTGGGAGCATAATACTAATAAGTTAATAAAATCAGCCAAGTGCTGACATGTAAAAACATTTTTTTGTAACAATTGGTTGGTTCAATCAGTTAGCGTTGTTGACAACCTGAAATTTCAAAAATCTACATTACTTATATTCAGTGAACATTAAAAATGTAGAAAAGTTCATAAATGCATGCGACAGAAGTTCACTGGTCTTGGAATATATTTGGGGAGTAGGAGTGGATAAGTTGCCTTTAAAGTTAAAACTATAAAATTACCACATAATAAAAGCCTGTGCTTTGAACACTAATTGCCCATTTATTAAAAAATAAATAAATAAATAAAGCTCTCTTCCTACAATTATGAGGGTGTGATGTATAAACTTTCTTTGGTTTTACTGAGATGTGTTTTATATATTTTCAGTTCTACTGCTCTTTTCCATTTATTCTGGACTTTAATTCTACTAATATGCATAGCATCAAGAAAGCATTACATCTATGAAGATTCCTACAGTGTTTTAATTGAGAGTAAATTGCCTTCAATAAATGGGGCTTCCTACTGGCCTGGAAGGCTGGCCCACCCTAGTGTCTGGGCACAAATGTTCATTAAACTGAGAGTTAAACCGAGGCACGATAGCCCACTTTGTCAGCTGCCTAGAGGGAAGTTGTCAAGTCTGGGACCCTGCTGCTTTATTCCTATAACTGTGTTTTAGAAACACCTCACAAGTGGAATTGTGGTTGCCTCATCCAGAAAATGTGGAAAGGATTAATGTGGCATGTAAAACAAATCACTCCTGAGCTCAGCTGAGAAAGTGGGTATTAAAAGCACTCCAGTCAAAAGAGCTTTAGTGAGAGGGTCACGGTGATATACAGTCAGCATATGTTGGGCTGGTAATGCTGCAGGGTGTTTGGAAATGGTAATGGTCCATGGGTGTAAAGTCTTTCAAGACCTCTTAAAGGCACATGTGTTTCTTGAGCATGTTCTCCAAACAAGGACCTGTTATGGGTTAGATTCACTGAAGCTTTTAAACTTTATTGATTGGTTTGTGGGATTCCAGGTTCACTTACTGCTTAAAAAAAGAAAAAGAAAAAACAACCTGTTGATAAACACAGGCAAGAATCCCACTTTAATCTTAACCTTATGAATCAATAAACAATGTGGGATGTTGCCTCCTCATCGATTATGGTACACACTGTTTATTTTTATTATGGAAGTGCTTGCTAGTTTTCAGAGTTAATGGCAATAGATCTATGTTGTTCTTCTAAATCCAGGTGCTTTGTAGATTTATTTTTGAGGGGGAAGAAAAGGGAGACGTGAAGATTTCTTGCTATTTGAAATATGAACCATGGCCTTAATAAAAACTTGTGGGTTTCAAGTTGAGAGAGAACAAATAAACGTACGAAGTGTAATTTCATAAACTGAAACGATTTTCTTTGGTATTCCCACTTTAGGTACAAATTCTTTCAGAGCTCATATTATAATGCAAATACGTAATTGTAGCCACAGTTGAATGAACTGTTAAAGAAATAAAATGCACTAGTTTTCTACATATAAGTAAACTATTTTTTGCCAGTTCTCCTCTGTTTGGTTTCTATTTGCACTTTTTTATGGGACGCTTATATTTTTTCTAGGTTAGACCTCATCAATTCATTCATTTTTCTAAATAACCTACACCAAAGGAGCATGCAAAATCTTTGAGAAGATGAAAGCACAGGCCAAGTTTGCGATAAATAAGGAGTGATGCGTTTAAGTAGTTATCAGCACATAGACTCAAAACAAGCATGTGTTTTTAGGTAAGACCTGATAGAATATCAAGACAGGTTAGCAGGAAGTACTGGTTAACTAACCTAAAAATCTCATCAGTGAAACTAAACAAATAAAAATATTACGTGAGACTGGCAAAAGACAAGGTAGTGTGCTTTTGGGTTTGGGTTCAGTGCTCCTGAGTTTGGCCCCAACTTACAACCATGACTGCAAATATTTTTTCACCAACTTCAAGCATGACATTATTTGTTACCTTTGCTTTACTGCAGGCCTGGTAAAAGTCAAGATCAATAATTTCTCAGGACCATTTCCACTCTACACTGAAATTACAACCAGCCTGAGGGACACAGCAGATATAAAATTTCTTGCCATCTCTGTAAAACTCATAAAGCATCAGCATTGCTTTGTTTTTTAATTGAACTTCCCGTCTTAGTCCCGTTTACGTCACTACTCTCTGACAAATACATTTGGCTGGGAGGAAGGTGTATGGTGAGCACTCATGGTCATTGTATTGGATATGAAATTGATGCGTATAGAAAGAAGATGAAAACGTTACAAAAGCTAGATGGTAAGGACAAGGGAAGCTGTCAGTATCACTGGATTTTTGCTAGGCAAGCATGGAATAGTATGGCTATGACTACTTTATATTCAAAGAAGCAATTAATGTTGCTGCTCTCCACATGCCCAACTGTGGCTGAAAAGGACACTGAGTTTTCTGTGCAAAATGCTCAGTATACAGGAGTCACTACCCATGCACCGATTGCCCTTATAGCCTTTGATCTTCAAATGCATTTATTTTATGTGAATAGTCTTCTTCATTGATAAGCATGCATGAGTCTGCAGCCCTGTCTTCCCAAGTTGCTTATAATTACTCTTTCAAGGTATTTCTGCCTTAGATATAAATGGATGTAACTTTTATGCTCTGTTAGAAGCCTCCACTTCCAAATGTAAAACTACTCAAAATTTTCTATTCTAGATTTAGGACTTTTCACATAATTTGCTAAATATGGTAAACGTCCAGAAGGTCTAAGTGCAATGCTTGTCTGTTCCATATTATTGGAAAAGGTATTTTCTTTTCATACTGGAATGATGATAGGAAGTGGATGATCTTGACAACAGTATTTCTTTCGTTGTTAGGTATGTGTGAGTCTGTACGTGCACGTGACGTTTTTGCCACTTTACACTGAAAACGGTTCTGGGCCTGAATGGTAGATTCTGAGATGTCTAACTAGTACTGAGTTGGGAAATTCCCTGTGCTCAGGGGTTCTGACTTTGAACACTTCCCCAAACACACTAACTGGGGACCTGGACTATGTTGACTTTTGGAGGGTTCCACATCTCCCAGACAAACTGCACATGAGGGCAGACTAACCCACACCAGGATGTGCTGCACACCTGTACAACAGATGACCAATTTTAAATGTGCAAAGAAAAACCTCCACAGAATAACGTGATGTTTCCTTCACGTGGTATACCTGCAATGCAGACAGCTAAGGGGCTAAAGCGTGCCATTGAGCTGTAAGTTTTCATTGCTAAAGACATTTTATAGGGCTTAAATTTTATATAGTCCAGTATCAAGTAGTACTCCTAATTGCATGACTTCAAAGTAGACATGTGAGCCCTACTTTAATATTATTTTAGTGGCAGGCAGTCACTGCCCTTCCAATTGTTCTTATGAGGTCCTAAATTAACACTATTATTGGGAATGTTATTTAACTTCAATTTTAGTGAAAACTATGCCTCCTTCTCTGAATGGCAGTTTGAACACTGAGATTAAATTGATAGAGAGAATCAAGTCTGAATCAGTATATAGCCCAGAGGTACATTGTGAATCCCATAAAGCATTGTTGCAGGCACCTGGTTAGTGTTCTGAACACCTGCTTAATGTTTTTTTCATCATCACAAATGTCCAAGTGCTCAGTAAGTCACTGGGGTTTGAATGACAGCCGTGCGCTAAGCAAGAAGTTATGTTTTTTCACTACCAAACTGGACCATAAATGATGAAAAAGAGGTCAAAAAGGAAGTATGGAACCATACAAATTTGAAAGGGGAAACTGCTAATAGCTATAAACCTGGTGCAATCAAAGGCTTGGCAAGTCATTGCAAATTACCTGCTCTGTGAATTACTGATCGCACTGCATTATGATATAGAACTTTCTAACTCCTTTCATCTGTAGTAACAGGGCTTTTAATAGCTCACAGATCAAAAGCAAAACACTGCCAGTGGAATTCTGATACAAATAAGCCGAGGTTGCAAAAGTATAATGCATGTGAACAAAATGTTAATACACATCCAATATTGCTTTCAGTTGACAGATTATTTAACAGAGTATATGCGTTTTACAAAGCAAACTTACCAATATAATACTTACAGAAAGGGAAGATAGGTAAGGCATGCCTGACTAATATAAAAGGAAGAGTGAAATCTTGCATGATACTTCCATTAGGGATTAATGTAGGTTGGTATGCTTTAAGCAAGATCTTGGCAATCTTTCACATGGAAGATGTCAAGTCCCTAAATCCTTTTCTTCTAGCCCCAAACTCAGACATGTGGGAGTCAGGGGTACTAAAAATTATCCCTCCAAATATTTTTCTTATGAGGGGAAATATCTGTATCAATAAGTTTCTTTTGAAAAATGTGAAATGCCCATGAAGTGTGAAGTCTGGCGGTCATTTGCATGCCGCTATAATCAGACTGTTTTCCTCTTGCCCCCTTGCTGAAGATCATGGGTACTGATTAAATGGACATTTTTATTCTACGTAAAAAAGTCCCAGGGAAAAGAACAAAAAAACCTTGGACCATCAGATATGTTATAGCAAAGATTTGGCTGAATTACTGCCAAGCTAGATTTCTGCACTGATGCAAAAATACCCTGGTGCCTGGGAGTTGGAGAAGAGGAAGAAGCAGATGAAGCAGACAGTTGCCAAAGAGAGATTTTCAGTCATACTTGGATCCTTTATACTTGATAATAACTGATATGGCTGAAATAGAAAATTATTTCCTTATTGGTTCTTGGATCTAAGTTCTTATGTAACCCACTGTAATTCTTTTGTAAGAATAATTTTTTTCATTTGTGATCAATTAGTGTTACTCCTTGCTCTAGTGTTAAACACAGTGATGAAATAAGAGAGCTAGCGTTCTTATCTTACAGGAGATGCACATAAGTGGCCACAGTGATATAAAGAAATACAAATTGTGACAGTGCTATAAAGAATATAAACAGAAGGCTGGGAAGATTTTGAATAGGGATGCTGTTTGAGGGGGGATTGTCAGGAAAGGCTCACAGATGAAATGCTGTTTGAGCTGGGATAGGATCAATATGAAAAAGCTAGACTTGTAAAGAGCAGGGTAGATGGGAAAGATAAGATAGAAAGAAAGAATAATGAAAACAAAGGTCCCACGTATGTGAAGGGCTAAGAGTAGTTGATGAAATGCAAGAAATACAATGTGGCTGGACCACAGAGAGCAGGGAAGAGAATAGAAGATGACGAGGGCAGATGATGTAAGGCTGTGAGTCAGAGTAAGGAAGAGAGCAACATGTTATAACTAGCTATTCTAGGAGGAACAAATGATCTGTGAGAAAGCACTGAAGCAAAACCAGCTAGGTAAACATTGAAGTGCCCAAGTGAGAGATGATGGTGGTTTGGATGAGGGTGGTGGCGGTGGAGGAGGATAGAAATGAAAGCAATCTGACTCTACACCCATCAAGTCCTCAGAGAAATAGTGAAAGGCTCTCAGCCTTCCAGCCCATGTGATATAGTAGCCCAACCTTCTGGTTGAAGTGTTCCATGAACAATACTCTACCCCCAACCTCCAGACAGAGAATTTGTCTCTCCCACCAATATTCCCTTGAAATTGTTTTAGGATTTTTTTAAGTCTGTTGAATGAGCTAAGTATAGAACTCAGGGAAACACATGAATTACTCCTGCAGTGTCTATTGTAAAAGTGATTTCAAATCTTTGTGGCACCAGGTGGGGTGGTCAATAAATCCACTGGTCAATAAATTGCAGCTGATGAAATCTGAGCAGCTGAGGTGAAGTTCTATACATTATGAGAGAGAGGGGGGGAGAGAAAGGTTGCTGGGGCAAGGAGTGTGAGATTAGGGAGGACTTCAGAAAAAAATGAGTTCTCGTCTATACATTTTTGCTTATTGTTTTTACAAATAGCTTTCATTCACAGTTCTGTATTTTGTATAAATTAAGAAAGTTTATTTTAAAATTATTTTAAAGCATTTGAAAAGAGTATCTGGAGACTTTCCGCACTCAGTACCAGATCAAAGAGGGGAGGCATGAGCATGGAACGTAAGAGCAAACAAGACAGGTTAGAGGCTGTTGAAGTGTAACAGAGAAATGCATTAGTCTGCGCCTGGGGCCAGGGTCCTGGGAGGGGCAGCTGGTAGATAATACTGGATAGTAATGCCTGCATATCACTTATAGTTGCAGTTGCTAAATAATTATTTTATGAACCACATATAGTTTGTTATAGAGTACAGGTTACGGTTGATTGATTCCTTTATGTTTTATAATTTCTCATGAGAGAAGGAAACTTTAATTCGTTAGTAAAGGGAGGAAGATACACACCCTTGGTCCTTAAGTTACCAGTAGCCGCTGCCTATAAAAAGACCAGTAACCAATATGCCTTGCTGCAGGGCTTCCCCATGCTTTTCTTGTCATAGCATACAGAGAAAATGACAGGATTTGTATGGCTCACTGGAGGAAACTGGAAGGGATTTAAGAGTGTCTATAAATATCTTTGGGGGCAAAAAGTATTACATTTTCTTGACATTTTATAATTACAAAGACACAGAGCATTAGAGAAAATACTAAATGTTGAAATTTTTATCATACTGGCAAATAAAATCTTTTCAAATATCCAATGAAAAACTTGAGTTAACTTTCATGTATGAACTACGTACCTTTGAAGAAATCATCATGTCTTTCACTGACAAATGCAATTAATGTTGGCATTTCTGAGGACAAAATAATTTTTAATCCAATTGAACTCTTTCGTATATTTCAAACTAGAACTCAGAATGTCTGCATTGCTAGAGCATGCAACATGCAACAAGCTTAAATGTCACTGAGAGCACAAATGTCAAAAACTTATATAAGTATCCCATATATATGTAAAGACAGGGATTGAGGCTGCCACTCACATCTAAACCTAAGAGTCCCTGCAAAATTTCTTTGTCCCTGCAGGCTGTGTGCCACTGTCTTTGTGGGGATCTGAGACCTCAACTCAGCTACAATATGTTAGGGTGCCCCAACTAACACAATCTGAACCTGAGTCCTGAATAGATGTCCAGGTACAGCAGGGATCCCCAACCCCCGGGGCCATGGACCGATACTGGTCTGGCAGCCTGTTAGGAACCAGGCCGCACAGTAGGAGATGAGCGGCGGGCGAGCGATCAAAGCTTCATCTGCTGCTTCCCGTCGCTCGCATTACTGCCTGAATCGTCCCCCCCATCTGTGGAAACACTGTCTTCCACGAAACTGGTCCCCTGGTGCCAAAAAGGTTGGGGACCGCTGATGTACAAAACACTCCTTAGCCATGGAGAAAGACTTCATTTTTAAATTTTTTTTATTGAAGTATAGTTGATTTGTAATGTTAATTTCTGCTGTACAGCAAAGTGATTCAATTATATATATATATTATACATTCTTTTTATTAAAAAAAAATTTTCCACTATGGTTTATCATAGGATATTGAATATAGTTCCCTGGGCTATACAGTAGGACCTTGTTGTTTATCCATTCTATAAATGATAGCTTACATCTGCTAACCCCAGCCCCCCACTCTATCCCTCCCCCAACCTCCCCCTCCTTGGCAACCAGAAGTCTGTTCTGTGTGTCCATGAATCTGTTTCTGTGTTTTAGATAGGTTCATTTGTGCCATATTTTAGATTCCATATATAAGTGGTATCATCTGGTATTTGTCTTTCTCTTTCTGAGTTATTCAGGTAGGATGATCATCTCTAGTTGCATCCATGTTGCTGCAAATGGCCTTATTTTCTTTTTATTGGCTGAGTAGTATTCCATTGTATATATGTACCACATCTTCTTTATCCATTCCTCGGTCGATGGACATTTCAGTTGCTTCCATGTTTTGGCTATCGTGAATAGTGCTGCAATGAACATCGGGGTGCATGCATCCTTTCGAAGTGTGGTTTTCTCCAGATATATGCCCAGGAATGGGATTGCTGGATCATATGGTAGTTCTAGTTTTAGTTTTTTAAGGAGCCTCCATACTGTTCTCCATAGTGGCTGCACCAATTTACATCCCCACCGACAGTATAGGAGTTTTCCCTTTTCTCCACACCCTCTCCAGCATTTGTTATTTGCAGAATTTTTAATGATGGCCATTCTGACTGGTGTGAGGTGGTACCTCACTGTAGTTTTGATTTGCATTTCTCTAATAATTAGTGATGTTGAGCATCTTTTCATGTGCCTACTGGCCATCTGTATGTCTTCCTTGGAGAAATGTCTTTCAAGATCTTCTGCCCATTTTTCGATTGGGCTGTTTGTATTTTTGCTGTTGAGTTGAGAAAGACTATTCAGATTGTCAGATAGCTGAAGGTATCACTTGGCCTTTCTTGCAACCCAGTGTTTGGGGGTCATTATCTATGCATCATTTCAATGTTGCTTATAGCAAGAGGCTACTGAACCAGGATGCCAGGCACCCCAGGCCCTACCTGGATCTTCCAGGACAGAGGGAATATCTTGCCGTAAATCTGCAACTCAAATTTACAGCAAGAGGCCATGTACAGGAAAATCCTATTTTACAGAACGGTCACTGAACCAGGAAGCTGCCTCTCTACATGCACACTAGACTTTAGACCATATAGGCCCAGTCATACTCCAACAGAAGTGTAAGCTCTTTGATACACTCATTCCCAGCAGGCCACAGGGAAATGGGAAAGAAGTGGAAGCAAGGAGAAAGAAGAAACGACTGGCTTCCCATGAGGATTGTTGAATTTTTCTCATTAGCATATATTTTTGGCTAATATTTACAATATGGCATGTTCTGGCCTCTTTCTGAAAAAAAAAAAAAAAGATACAGAAATGCTCCAAATCCTTTCTTTCCTACCCTGTGGAAATGAAAAAAAAAAAAAAAAATTGAGACAGCACAAGTTCACAGCCTGCCTTAGGTGATAAAATTAAATTTATAGTGACAGAGAAGCAGGCGTATTAATTACAGTAATGAGGAAAGAAAGATTACTATTAATTTTGATTAAAACACCTTAATATTTCTTTTTGAAACACTGATAGCTAACGTTCCTCAGGAAACCAATTTGAATATTTAAAAATACTATCGCAACCATTTTATCAGAGTGTAACACGTCCAATATTGAGTTGGAATTTGGGTCCCTCTGATTTTCCATCTTTGCTTTGTTTGCAGTTTGTGCTCATTGCTAAACTCCTGTTTCATAGTCATGGAATATATTTATTTAAATATTTCTCTTCACATGGGCCCAAAGCATATCCAGAGGTGTCACAGAAAATTAATCTGTCAAAATCAAAAGAGTATGTTTCTGTATATATATACATACAGCACACTATTTTTGAATCACCATCTATATTTTTCCAGTGTTTTTCCACAATGTGTATTTTTCTCTGAAAAAAGAGAATTTGAAAAGAATTGCCAAATCTGTCTCGGAACTTCCACTTTAAATTCAAAACAGATTCCCAAATGTCTACTGGGATATATCTCTAGTATGACTAAGAATGTGCACCTGTGATTACCTAAACCAGCCAAAGAATGGCACCATTGCTTCACATAAATGTAGTCACAGATATTTTTTATTTGGTTATAGAGTTTTATCATAAATCCCATGGCTCAGTGTAGAATTCTATCTGTCCTACAGGCCCACTTTTTGCCTTTAGATAACATTTTACAGCAAAAACCTGATGTATTGCTTCTGTCACACTTTGGCCACTAAAGGAACTTAAAACAGCACAATGGGTGAATAATAAGGAGACAAAGGGAATTCTCTGCCCTTTTGGCTCAGTCCATGCATATGGTCATAATTTTCCAACTTTATGACAATAAGGGGAACGCATTTATCACTCCTCTGCTCCTTCTTAAGTTGATCCTCCATTGTTAAGTTTAGCAGTTGGCCATATGTCTTATAGAATTATTAAATAATGTGAGATGGCCACTTGAGTTTTACAAGGAAATAATGAATGGTGGAGAAAGAGTGGCAGGTTTGAAGGACAGGTTCAGAGAAGCATTAACCAAACTGGATGATTATCTTACAGTTTCTGAGAGTTAAATAGAAAGCTAAAGATAGCCTGACAAGTCTCAGGCTAATTTGTTCTGTCATGTTCTGTTGCAGACAGGATAGGCCCACATCAGCCCTGGAGTAACTACAGTAAAAAAATCTTATCTTTTTTCTTCTTCATAATTGTAGACCACACCTAATAGTCCTTTACCTGATTTATCTATAATTGCTCGTACAATTTGAATGGTTCTTAAGACTGAGTTTTCAGACAACTAATTAAATGACACAGTGATTTCACTTGTATTCAATATTGCTCAGTTTTCAAAATCAGGCAAGGAAAACAACAGTCCAATTTTTAAAAATACACAAAAATACCGGACGGTTTACCAAGGAAGATAATAAAGTGTTCAATGTCATGACTCATCAGGAAAATGCAAATTAAAATCACAATGAGATACCACTATATAATCACCAGAAAATCTAAACGTTAAAAGACAGAAAATGTCAAATGTTGGTGAGCTTGTGGAGCCAACAGAATATTCATACATTGTTGATGAGAATGTAATACCATGCAACTACCTTGGGAAAAGATCTGGCAGTTCCTACATAAAACTAAACAAATGCCTACCTCGCAATCCAGCAATTCTACTCTTAGGTATTTACCTAAGAAAAATGAAAACGTGTACACCAGAAAGACTTGCACAAGAATATTTGCTAAAAGCCTAAACTGAAAAACTAGATCAAGTTTTCATCAGCAGAAGAATGGATAAACAAACTGTGATATTTTCATACACTGGGATATTACTCAGAAATAAAGAGGAACATATCACTACAACCCCATGGATAAATCTCAAAAACATAATGCTAAGTAAAAGAAATCTTACACAAATGAGTAGTTACTATGTGATTTGTTTGAATGACTATGAAGACCAAAATGGCTAAAAGTAATCCATGATGTAAAAACTGGGACATTGATTGTCTCTGTGAGCAGGGGGCTGGGAGATGAGGATTATGTTGGATTTGGCATAGTGATATTCTATACTTTGAAAGAGGTTTTAGTTACGTGGATGTAGATACACATCAAAAATCATCAAATGATGCACAAGATTTGTGCATTTCGCCTTACATAAAATTTACCTTAACAAAAAAGAGTCAATAAATATTGAACTCTGGTTGATGATATTCATACTGTTTTGAGGTGAAGGGCACTGATATCTGCAGTTAACTTTAAAATGTATCACATAAATAAGATAGATTAGTGGATAGAGAGATTAGTGGATAGAGACATTAGTGGATAGAGAGGTGAAAAGTAAAGCATGCAAAATTATAGAAACTAGATGCTGAGTATATGGGTATTTACCGTGTAAAACTTTCAAACTTTATGTTTGGAAATTGCCATAAGAAAATATTAGGAAAAAGAAATCAGGCATCGCTGATTTTTCCTTCTTCTTTTGTATTGCTCCTGACAACTTAAAGTTGAAATGAAAAACTGCGAGAGAAATACTGAATACAGCTCTCTAGTTTAAATAAGGCTTCGACATTCTGCTGCTATTCTGTTTAAACCCACATCTCCGTGATTACTTAACGTGGAAGTGAATGACTTCCTCACCCAGAAGGGCTCTGTTCTCACAATAAAGAGCAAGCATGGAAGGCAATGAAGCAAGTGCATTGGCCTGGGATGCACGATGAGCCAGGCATACGAGAGGCCTGCTCACACACCTCCCCCGTGCCAGCAAGCCAACAGCAGAAGTTCCTCCTCTACATAAGGGGCAAGAAGACACAGTGATTAACTACAAGGCTTTGAAGTTAGGGGCATCTAAGTTTGAATTTGGGCTCTCCCCACCATTAGCTTTCTTTCCCTATCAACATTAGGTTCAGAAAGGTTCACTTTCTGAGTTTTGGTTTCATCATTTACACAATGGACAAGTTATTGGCATGTACTCTTGAGGGTCTTTCTGAGGAATAATGAAGTACTGTGGGTATTAACAATTATTGTCACACACACAGACACACATAAATGGAGAAGAGAGAAGAGAAATGAAGAAATTAAGTTTGATGGAATTTAGAGAAAAGTAAAGTTTTTGGAGCAAAGGGTGTAATGATAAAATAAGAAGCTAGAAAGAAACTATCAAACTACACAACTCCTGGTTTTCCCTTTATTGCTTTTTTGTTTTCTTTTTTTGTACCACGTGGGTTGCAGAAGTCTTTTTTTTTTTTTTTTTTCCCTTCAACATTAAAGCAGTGACAGCAATGATTATTCCTAAGCACAGGTCTGCATAAAAAGCCACACTATGGAATATTATACTTTCTCTGTAAATCTCCTCACAACCTTCTCATAAATAAATGGGGCTAAAGTCAAGGAAACTGGGCTAAATCCCTCCCTTACTGTTTGGACTATTCCCAAATCATTCATCATGGACACTGGAGGATGGGGGCTTCTCTGTGGCATATATCTCAGGGAGGTCTGGCAGGGTTAAAAGAAAGAGACAAAGGAGCCTATGCTCAAGTATCCAGGGCATTTTTGCCAATCTAATGCTTAAAAATAAATGCACGCACAGCATACTTTTGTCAATAAATCCTCTAGGTGCTTACACTGAAGGTGGTGGAAATTGCTTAGGTAGTTCAAAATTGTATCTGGAGCTTTTTGCAGTCCAGTGTTCTGACAAGTGAAGATGATCTCTAGATCCTAAATTCAGTGATCTCCGAGAATTGCCAGTAGTTTTCTATTGGATTAGAACGGACTAACTCTTTCAATTTGTGTGGTATCTATTTCAATTCTACCATTATTTCTGAGCAAGGAGGATGATCTTGTGCAGGGGAAACTGGGCCAGTTTTAGGGCAAAAATATCCTGGTCCCAGGGAAACTATGCATGTTGCGTAAGAGTCACAAAATCCACGATAGATTGCTCCGTACAGTTGCTCTTAAGTCTGCCTAGGATTCCATGTCCTATTTTAAATCTTTGAAATGAAACTTTATGCCATAGGGTTCTCAATGAGAGGAAAGGGTAAAGGAAAGATATAAAGTAGGGCTGAAGCAAGACAGCACATCTGTTATGGTGTGAATGGCTCTTACAAAATCTCTTCCTTTCACTCAAAAACGTCTTATTGTTAACTGTTTTATTTGGGGGTATAAAATTATTTATGGGGTTTAGAGTAGAAGGCCACCATGTTTTATCTTCTTCTGGCTTCTGTGCTTGAGAACAATTGCCAAATTGTGGTTGTGTCAGGAAGACTTTAAGTGAAAAGCATTTTATAATTTCTTTAATTAAACATGATCAAAGGCGCCCTTAGAGCATTGGAATGAGCATTTTCCTAGATATGTGGCACTGTCTATATTCTTTTAACATAGCCTATTGGCTCGATGAACCTGTTGTTTGTTCCATAGTTCCTTCTGCTATGAACAACCAAAATTTTCCACTCTTTGAAACTTTAGTGTTTTACTATACACAGATAAAACACACCTGTTTCTGATATACAACCACTTTCAATTCTTGTTAACTGTGAAAAATTCATGAAATGGATAAAAATCTGTATTCCCCTTTCTGGTGTAAAATATAATTTGGGGCTTCACACTGTCGATTAAAAAACAGTGAGCACCTACTATGTGCATGGAAGGCACTATGAAAGTCAACAAATCTGAAAACGTTCATTGAGCACCTACTTTGGGCCAGGCTCTCATGCACCGTCTGAAAGGTGGGCTATGAAAACAAAAAAGAAAACCAGAAACAAACACCAATAACAAGCAGAGAAGGAAGGGGGTGGGTTGACGTTTAAACTGGATGACCAGAGAACTTAGTACTGGGGGAAATAAGATTATAATGGGAAAATATGAAGAAAGATGGATAAAAAAATGAGGGTGCAAAAAAATATAGGTTGTTGGGGAAGATCTTTCCCAACAGAGGGAGCCACAAAGGCCTTGAGGTGGAGGAACACTTGAACACTTGAAGAAAAGAGGCCAGTGATGCCGTAACTGAACACCTGGGGCCGGAAGCAGCACAGGATGAGTTCATAGAGGTAACAGGGAGCCAAATTATATAGGGCCTTGTAAGCCATTGTAAAGACTTTGGTTTTTACCATGAGCGAGATGGGAGCCTTTGGAGGGGTTGAATAAGAGAAGACATTATCTAAGTTTTAATAATACCTAAATCAGGATGGTTGCTCTCTTGAATAGACACACAAACGCACACACACACACACGGTAGGATGTGAGTGTAGAGACAAGAGAAACCAGTTAGCAAGCCACTGAGTATCCCGGCTGAGAGATAATTATGGCTTGGATCAGGGTCATAGACATGAGATGAAGAAAAGTAGTCAGATTCTGAATATATTTTGAAAATAGAACCAGCAGGATTTGTTGAAAGATTGTATGCATGAATTAAGAGAAAGAGATGAATCGATGATTCTAAAATGTTGGTTGCCATTTACTAAGGAGGGGAAGGTAAAGCAAGTTTTGGTGGGGTGGGGGGGGCAATTACCATTTCTGTTTTGGACACATTTCAGGTGAGGAGGCAAGTGAAGATGATTCAGCACGCAGGTGGAGATAACCATCTGGAGTTGAGGTAGAGATCCAGGCTTGATACATATATTTGGGAGTCATCAGCATTTAGATGATATTTAAAGCTGTAAAATTCTATATGATCATCTTGGGAGTGAGTGGACATTGATCAAGTTAAAAAACCAAGCTTTACTACATCGTGAAGAGTCCAGACTGAGGAACTAAAACCAAAAGAGAGGGAGGGAAGGAGGGAGGGAAAGAGTGAGAGGCCAAGAAGAAATGGCCAATGAGGGAGGAGGAGAACTGAGAAAGCATGACGTCCCAGAAGCCAAGTGAACAAAAATAGAAAAGAGTGAGGATTATACTTTTTGATATACAGAAACAATTCTTTACCTTATAAGGAAGATATAACGATATAAAAATATTCCAAATTTAGTACAGTGAGTGGTAAGTGCTACAAAAGATCTGTATTCCAACTGCTACAGTCACGCACAGAAGGGACTTCCTGACCCTCAGTTCATGGGAGGCCTGCATGAAGCAGGTGGCATTTAAACCCAATGTTGACAGATGTGTGGAAATTTGACGGGTAGAAGGGGAGGAAGAGAGGACAGTTATATCAGAGGCAACATCTGAAAAAGAAGCTCAGAGAAGGGAAAGAACAAGGTATACTTAAGGAACAGGGAGTGGTTCAAGCTGGCCTGGGTGTAGAGGATGTATAGCCTACTTTCTGCACACCTCTAAGGCAGGTGATGTCAGATTTTGCTATGTGGTTTTTGTTTTTGTTTTTTATTAACTCTCCAAAAGCAATGGGTATAAGAAGTCTTAACACAACCTTGAAACTTTTTCAATCCTTTCCCCCAGTCTAACTAACTCTTACCTACCAAATCTTATATTTTCATTTGTAAATATGGTAAGAGTCATGGAAAACATCTGTATCTGTTTATCATCTGTGGAGTTCTTGTTCTGTGTAAACTCTGGTGGGAGGAAAAAAGAGTAACAAGTATGCAAAAATATTTATTGTACTATGAGTCCCTACTGTGTTTCAATTCTGAAGTTGGGAGGAAGAAGTTAGAGAGAGAAATAGGAAAAAGATAAGGCTCACTCTTTGAACAGTTGCATAAATTTATGAGGACAGTCTGCCTGAATGGTTGGAAAATAGAAAATTCATTCTATAGATTTGGAGTTTGGCCCAGCATAATCTGACCTATGCTCCAGTTCCATGGAGACGAAAAAGTTGTGTTGCCTGCAACCACATACAGAATTCCTTAAAAATAACAGTCGTTATCTCTGGGGTCTGATCAACTCATGGCACTGAAGAGAGAAAGAGATAGAAAGAAACATGAGGAGGAATCACATGAGATTTTATTTTCAGTAATAGACAGGAAATATATTAATAGATTCCATCCCTCAAAAAAATGAACATGGTAAATTTTCTTACAGATTTTTTAATGTGAATTTTAATTTTAGGGCCAACTGCACAAGTTTTTTCCCCATCTTTGTATTGCCAATGGCACAGTGGGATGAACAGGGAACCTATTATCCAATTCAAACTCAGACACCAATTTAAGCCCCCGGTCTCTTTGCTCCTCATGGGTCTCATTTGCAACATTGAGGGAGAGGACACTGGTATATAATAAAGTGGGAAAGACTGAACGCTTTGGAGTCATACAGATTTAGTAGCTATATGATGTTGGGCAAGCTACTGACTGTCTGAATTGCAGTTGTTAAACTGCAAATTAGAAAGAATAACAGCTCTCACACAGTGCTGTGATGAGCATTAAAAGAAATCATGTAGGGAAAACTTCTGGCACATAGTAGACCCTCAATAAATATTCATTTCCTTCCTTCTTTTAACTTGAGCATTTCAGTTCCAGTATAATGTCAAGCCCTAATTTGGGGGAAAATTTTCTGAGAGAAAGTACAGAGTTTACCACTATTAGTTGTTTTAAATTTTTAAAAATTGGCATCCAGTCTGTTTCAGAAAATAAGACAGCCTCTATCTTTAGGGTAAAAATAAAGAATTTGTAGGGAGCACGTACTACATGAACAGTGAGGAGAAAACTGGTATTCCCCTCAGGAGAAAATTTAAGATTATTTGGGAAAAAAGAGGATGGAAGGAAGAGAGGAAGGAAGTTAGTTGATAAATAGTTTTAAAGCCTATAAATTAAAAATGAACCAAGTAAGAGAAAGAAAGGTATTTGCTCTGCTGCCCTTCCCATTAAGATGTTAGGTATTAGGGCTGGCATGACACAGACATCTTTCTTGTTCCTAAAATGGAAAAATATCTTTTATGAAAGTGAGTGAGTTTACAGCAGGAATGTCAGCTCAGTGAATGATTGATTCAGTGCTCTACATAAGTGGATATATACTTTACTACTTTGACCTTTCTGTATTTTTCATATTTTGCCTGACAACATATTGCAACCATTCCTTTCAGTTAGCAGTTAAAGTCTAATTTGCAGCTGCCTTTATAAAACCAAAGCTTCCCTGCAACAAATGAAAAATTTCAAGTCCTATTGTTTGTTTGATCTCTAGTATCATACAGTTCGGTATTTCAGACATATAAAACGCCCAGAGCACGAAAAAAACACAGTAAATAGTCACCGTCCCTTAGCACCGTCCGTTACTCAATGTTTCAGTTTGTCATACAGTATGAAATATAAATGAAGAAAAAGAGGAAGGGAGACACAGCAGTAATTTATGCCTGTCTAGAAAGTTTGGCACTGCAGCTCCAAGTATAGGGAGCCATTTACAGGAGAAAAACCGTAACCAGAGAATATGGAAGTGTGGAAGGTGAGATCATCCACCAGCAGCAATCTTTCAAATTCATAGACACTTTCGGATTCATGAGGTGAGAACGAGCAGTGCAGAGAACTGTGAAGTTCATTTGTAGTGTTTGACTTTGTTAACACGCACTCTCAAGCTGTCTTTGTTATGAGATGGTGGTCGAACGGTAAGTGAAAAAAAAAAATCAGTATGGAAAATATCCCCATTAATTGGAAATAATAATAGTGTTACACATAAAAAAGTTAAAGGACTATATGTAACTTGAAAGTGTTATTTAAAAGAGAAAAAAATATGTAAATTTAGCAGAACCTTGTACCAATCATTTAAAAAAAAATCTTTACCTGAACTTTTAAATGATTAATTTGAATTAATTTCAATTTATTTGAATGCATTTGTCTTCTATTAAGCATGGTCAAAATTTGTCTCGAAACATTTTTTTTTAAAACTAAACATTTTCTTCAAGGCAGAATTAAATCTATGAACGATTTAATACCGACAAGAAAAGTAATTTATGGAATGAAGCAATGATGCAATGACCCATGCCTTTGTTACATTTCTCTCACTAAGCCTCACATAGATGTTATTTCAATTTCAAAATCAGAAAAGGGAACTGCCCAATATGTCTTAGTAGTTTCTCTAGAAACAGGCAAATCAAAATCTAGGGATCAAATGATGAGAGTCTTTAAGGTGTTTCGGGGTGAGAGAAGGAAGGGGAGGTAGCATCAATATGGCTTTTGGGGTCTGAGTGTGTACCAGAAAAATTAAAATACCGTGCATCAATAAAGTGTCACTTATTCTGAAAGACTTGTCTAGCAATTCAGAAATTTTAAAAGTAAACATTTGGGCTAACAAAAATACACAGGTATAATAATAAACATGATTAAATTAGGGGTAAGATCAGGAAAATCTAAAAGGATACATAAGGACCTAAGCTGTATAGACCAGAGCTTTTCAAATTTTAAAGTGCACACAAATTGCTTGGGATCTCATTAAAATACAGATTATGAATCAGTTAGTTTGGGGTGGGACCCAAGATTCTTCATTTTTCATGAGCTCCCAGGCCATGCCAATGCTGCTGGTCTATGGACCACACTTTATGTAGCAAAGCCCCAGATCATGATAAAGGAAGAAGGTTTATCCTAGAAATTGCATCTAGAGAAGTGTGAATATCATATGATCTTTCTGACCAACCCCTGTTCCCGCTGTTATTTTCAATGGAATTTACTCTAGAAAACATAAACGAAGGTAACATATTCAAATAAACACAATGTGATATTCTACTAAGGTAAATATATGAATTACTTAACTCAGTTCTCAAAAGAGCCTGTGAAGTAAAGACTTTTATTATCTTCACTTTATGGAAAAAGAAACAGTCTTGGGGAATTGAACTAATCAAGTCAAAACCACATATGCAGGATTTAGAAACAGTTCTGAATTTGGCAAATCTTACTCCAGAGCCTAAATATTTTTGTCAGTTTTACTACAATTGTCAAGATTGCCCTATTGCATTCTTAGTAATCTTGCAAACAAAGCACTAGACACAAAAGATACAGTAGGGATACAATGGTGTATGAACGTTGGGCTATACCATCTTCATTGACAGCTTCTAGAACAGAAGTCACTCAAGAATAACTGCTCTTGACATTAGAGATCTTACATGTGTGGTGAATAGCAGCCTTGATGCAATAAATAATCTGTTTCAAGAACCAGAATGAATGAGAGATGAGAATAAAATACTGGATTAAGCTCCTTACACTAAAGAGCGGACAAATAGATTCTAGATAAGGACATACTGGAGGCGCCACAGCCCTGAACATATGGGATTACCACTAAAGCTCCACGTCAGAAAAAACAGCCCTTAGATTTTAGAATCCCTAAGGGACTTTTACTCTATGAAGCGTACACTGTTAAATATTTTATGCATTTGATTTTTTTAAAGGGTATAATCCTTCCCCTAAGGTGTGCTGGCCCCAGGGTCTTTGAACAAGTCTAGACCAGAATTAATTAGGAGCCATCATTTTCATTACAAGTATGTTATAATTATGTTTGCTGATTTCACACTGTTCAATATACTCCCTCCTGTTCAACTACAGCACAAGGCCTTTAGCACCTGTTGCTTATTTCTGCCAGACTGAAAATATTCCTTTCTCTTTATTATTCGTGTGCAAGGCTAAGATGAACTTGCCAAGAGTTGTCATTCTTGAATGCACCTGCCAAGTGTCAGATACTTTAATAAGTGAAATGCTTATAGCATATGCTGTGTTTGCCACAGCTTCCAACTTCCAGTGTCCAGTATTTCACAAGAGATTGAATATATTCAGGATGACAGATCCATTCCTTGATACATGTGTATGTGACCATATGCCCATGCGTATACAACACACTTATATAACACACCCCCCAGGTTAGCTTTGGCTGAGTATATATCTTACAGTAATTTACTACCTTACATCTTCAACTTTTTTAAAAAAAGAATAAATCCCTTGGACTATACTTACTGATTTGTTGGCAGCTGCTTTCATGGCATCAGTCTGTGTACTAAAAAATAAAAAAATAAAATTGAGTTTTGGGCTACAAGGTAGCACCCTACGTCCTGTTTTGATAAGTTCTTTGCTTTCCTTTCCTGAGGATGCCTAATACTTTTCCCACTCTTCTGTTAGGTCTTCAATCCATCCAGATAAGAGTACTGCAAAGCTACTGTAATTGAGGGATGGGGCCTAGAAAAGAGGCATCCATCCTCGATATACTGAGGTACCCAGCAGGGTGAAGATTTAAAGGAATGCATCCCTTTTCCATGAGTTATTCAACTTTATCCTGGCAGTCTCATCAGATGTTATCAGAGGTGTGGAATGGAAGGAAGGAAGGGTAGAGAAGGCTTTCTAGAATGCTGACATGGGACTAATGCCAAGAAAGATGGAGTGATGATGGTTCTGCTTTCATAGCTTTACCACATTCCCAAGGATGAGTGAGGGCTCCCACGTTTTGTTCAGTTTCCGAGGAGCCCATGTGTTTTATGTTTACCTTCCCTGCCCGGCAGAACATTAACTTCCCTTTCCTTGACAGATATCAAAAATCCATGTAAAACTTTCCTGCAATCCACAGTAAAACTGACGTCTGCAGCAGGAAGCCGTCTTATTTTATGAGCACCCTTCTTCAGGTAACCTCAAGATAGAACAATTTAGACAACTTTCCCTTTTGAAACAGTAGAGCAAAATATTCCTAGACCTCTCTCTCCCTCTTTTTCTCCCTCACTTTCTCTCTCTCTTTTGCTTTCACTCTCCCTCCCTCTCATATATGAAAACACCATTCAGAGCTCAAGCTGCTTGATAATTAAAGAAGGAATTATACATCCTAAGGCCTTTACTATTAGAATGTACATGAGTTTAGTTCATGAACAGCAAGCTTTCATGAACCAAGTGGTCAAGAACCTTGTTGATATAGCACCACCGGAATGAAACCAAGGGACCTTTCTCAGAGGAAGAATTTCCCATATAAGTAAGTCTACAAACCTGTACACTGACAATTCATTACACCTTCTGGAAAGGTTGCTGTATAGGGCTATAGTCAAACTGGATTTTTCTTATCCTAAGTTAACTTATGCCTTGGTAACTATACTTCCTTGGATGTGATTCAGTCACAAGTGGGATTTTCTCAGAGGTTCTTGGCACACTTAATTTCTAATTGATGCCACTGATAACATAAAAACAGGATTGGGTTATACTTGAGGAGAGAAAACGATTCTTCAGGTGTACTCCGAATGAGCTCATTTTATCCAGCAAAGGAACGGAAGAGCATCTGCAGGTAAGGTGACTACAACTCTACTACCTGTAAGTAATAGTATTACTGGATCATTACCTAGGAAAACAACCCTAGAAAAAGGTCAAATGCTGGTAGCTTTCAGAGGACTCAGAAAAGCACATAGGGGATAGAGTTCTCTTTCTTTCAGAGCCTAGGCCACTGATCAAAGAATTCCAAAGAGAATTCTGTGCACAGTCACTGATAAAATTTAAAAGGAGATTAGAGGCCCATTTCCAGCCAGAATAATCTGAAAGCCCTGACACGTACCATTATATTGTTTGATGAACATTTCCAGAAGAATGAGATGTCCGTTTTGACCTTTGCAGTGTGAGTAACACATGTCGAAAGGAGGACAGAAGGCTTATTTTTATACAGATAGCAGAAAGCTGCTCTCCTTGTTAAGAAAGCATGGCAGGCTGATTTTGTCTTTCTTTTTTCCTTTGTAATTTTAAAGTCCTCCCAGATAAACCTTTGCAGTATACAACTTGGTTTTGACATCCTGGCTTTATGCCTCTAACTGTTTATAAGTCATGCAAGGAAGTCATCTATCTTGACCAATATGGCTCAGACATATTTTCCATGTTAATTACACATGTTTGGACTGACATTGCAGTGATACAATTTCATTTGTTTAAAACAACAGAATGGATGGCTCTTTAACTCAACAAATGTAGGTAAAAATTCTTCCCAGAGTAAATGCAACAAGTCTGGAAATTATAAAGGCACAGGCACGAGTGGCTGAAACCCCAGAGACTAAGAAGCTGATATTCTGCAATGATCCCTTATTTAGATTAAAAGCATGTTGGAAAACTACGACATAATTATCAAAAAATTATAATTATAATATATGTGTTAGACACTCCAACAAGATTGGTGTCCTAAAAATAATCACCAGTTGAAAAGGAAGCAGAAGCATTTTTAACTCTAACGCAATGGAACGATTCGAATTTGGGCTGTGTTTTTGAGCAGGACCTCCACATTTTTTTTACACTTACCAGAACACCAGCAGTTAACCCCGTAATGGCCAACTGCTCGTTATTACCCTACATTTGGTCCACAGCTGCGTGGTTCTGCTCACTTTATTGTCATTTCAGCCCTCAGCCCCTTAGATGCCTGGTGACCGCTTGCATGCAGAGGGGCCTTTGGTTAACTAAATCCCCATCAGGATCACAGCTGTTGTAAAACATTCGGTGACAAAAATATCCATGTGCAACGCATAGTAGATATATTTGCGAGCCAATTTGAGCAAAACTTGAAAAACAAATGAGGGGACTAGTCGAATTCTCTGGCTTCTGAACTACATTTCCTCTATTTTGGGGGAATATGCTTTGTAACATTCCAGCATTCCCCTCTCAGTGCGACGGATGATTGGGGCTAAATTTCAGAGTGATGGGCCCAGTTAAGCAAAAATATACTTTTCCACCTTCCTTCACTCAGCCTCAGTAGTTAGAGAATGAATGTCATGTTCAATTATTCAGACAGATTCCTGACTTTGGCATAATACTAACGTCAGTATTGGGTATTTATTCACGATGTGCCTCAGCTTAAGACACCAAACCCTTGTTTCAGCCTGGAGGCCTAGCACAGTGGCCGCATATGTGCAAGTGTGTCTTACCCCAACCATGTGCAACAGCCAATGCTGCCAGGTCCTGTTCATCGCACAGAGGGCCCTGAAAGTGCCCTGTAGGTGATTATGGCTGGTGTTACAATGGTCAACCCCATGTCCGGTTATGACGCTGAGAGACTGTGCTGATTCTGCTTCACCTCGCTACCCACGAACGTTTAAAAACAGGAAGAAGACAAGGAGATAAATGACCTACACCCCAAAAATAGAATGAAGAGATCCATTTCTCGATTGTATCATTGAATGCCACTCCTTTGTCCCATTTTGTCAAGATCCAAAATCAAGTAACAGATGCGATCTGAGACTCCCTTAGATCTAACTAAATTTAAACCCACAAAGGGGGGAGTTGATCCTGGTTCTAACTAATCTGAAATTTGGTTTGTACATGCCTGTGTTGACTGATTGAATTCCTACCCCACACATATTCTGTTCATTCACTAAATTGTTGAGATGTTGCTTAACAGTCAGGGACCTAGATTTTTCTCCTCCATTAACTCATTCAGACATGTCTTAAGCACTCACTCTGTGCCAGGCACTGAGGATAAAATATTAATAAGTCACAGTCCTGGCATGCAAGGAATCTAAGGTTCAGAGGCATATAATCTCTCAAACGTAAGAGAGGGAAGATTCTTTTTTTTTTTTTACCCTTCCATTAATTCTCCAGTCCTCTGCTGCCATAAATTATACAAATTTATGAGAGGAAAAAGTGCCATTAGTTAGTTTTAGGTGTTTCCCCAACTTGGTGAGGTAGGAGAGAACTCGTGTATATTACCTGATGAGTTATTGACTTCTTAGTAACGTTCATTGAGGAAAAAAGATTTTTTTAATTTTGAAACTAAAAATTATCGGGTAGATATCTGGAGCACAACCAATGTATTATGTGCATGGAGTTAAAAAAATATAATTTATACATTCTAGCTTTAAAGAATTTAAGTCAGGGAAAACAAGATTGTGACAAATAATTTAAAAACATAATTGTGTGTATATGTCTATATATCTATGTAAGATATGAAAAAATTATGTATAGGAGAGCTCTTGGTATAGAATTGTCAAGGCAAACTTAATTAGTTTAGATTCTCATAATCTAAATTATGTTGCTGCACTTCATGATATTTTACAGAGGGTCCCCTCCATCCATAAGATAAAGCACTGGAAGGGCTGTGTGTGTGGAATCCATAGGTGAGTGCAACTCTGCTACCTGAAGCTGGTAAGCTTATTAAACATTTGATCAAGACCAGTGAATTCCAAGCCTACTTTGGTCTATCGCCCTTTTGGATCCCTATTTCTACATACTTCAGCTTTTTCTTCTTGTGTCTCCTCTCTATTGGTTAATTCTGTGCTGTTATTTGAAGGAAGGTCATGGTTCATAAAATAGAGGTTTTCTCTAAAGTTAACAAAATAAAAAGAAGTTTCTGGATTTGAATGTGAACTTCTTCCTGACCAAGAAGACCTATATCCCTTTACACTAAATATATAAACCTGGGGCCAAGGATTAGCGATTTCCCCTCCTCTAATGTAATAAACAGTAGTAAACATTTTCTGAACTTGTTTAAAGTTTTTTTAAAAAAATAGAGCAGCTCACTTCTTATATTTCTCATAATAGAGGAGAAATGAAGATGTGGCATTCAGTTTAGTCCAAAAATTACGTATTGAGAGTGTGTGTGTGTGTGTGTGTGTGTGTGTGTGTGTGTGTGTGTGTCTGTGTGTCCATCCTAATAGCATATATGTATATATGCTATTAGGTGAGATATTGTGAGCACAAAGGAAAATAAGACAGTCTTATACATAAAGTTACTTCTAATCATCAGAGAAGTAGAAGAGGAGCCAAGAGCTCCTATCTAATCATGATATAGATAGATTAAAAGAAGAAGGAAACGTATCATAAAAATACATATAAGGATGAGCACCTGGCCCATACCAGATAGGCTCTCAAGAGGCAGGTAAACTAACTCTTAAAAGAAAAGCAAAATTTAGGAAATCAAAGAAAAAGGAATGACACAGACTCTTACTTCCAAGGAAACAAACAGTTTTTGAAAAGAACAGAGACAGACATACAATATGTTGAATTTTAGGGAACAGCAAATAACTCAATACAAAATGCAAGAGTTGGAGAGATAGAAGAGATTGGAAGAGAGGGCTTTATACACCAGATTATAGAGTTTGGAATTTATTAGATGAGGAAGATGCATTAAAAAATTTTATGAAAAAGAATATCATGATGAGCTAATAAGGGCCTATGCTAAGCACTATTTGCCGTGAACAGGAAAAATAAACATATTGAATATATTCAGGAAATAAAATTGATTGATAGGATTTCACTTGGAAAATGTAGAGGAAAAGCTGGTGTCAAATGTGATTAGCAAGTTTTGCCTTGAGTGATTGAGTGATACATGTTACTACTTGAAATAAGAAACAGAAAAGGGAATGGGATCAAGAGCATAGGTAGAAGCTTAAGGCTTAAACAGGAGGTAGGGAATAAAATATCTGAAACTACAAACGAGATAAAAAGTAAAAATATAAACGAGTGTTTTAACTCATCAATTTTCTCTGAAAGCTAGATAGATGTTTTCTGAGAGATTCTTAAAAGAAAGATTTTTTTAAAAAGATTATACTTAATGAGATTGAATCTGAAAGTTAACCCTTTGAGAGAAATAATCCATATTCTGAGAATGATAACTAAGAACAGTATTTCCTAAGAGCTCTAACTACAAAATTTTGTAGTTTTAGAAAACATTACATCTCACCATTACCTGAAACTAGATTTCTTTATGTAACATATAAGCTTTGCATTTCATTTAAAGTGAAAATACTGCGCTATAAATCTTAAAAAATAAATATTGGAAACTATACATTTCATGAGATATGATTCAATTTTTAATTAGAAAATTTATAGGCCAGCCATTTATATGAGAGAGAGAGAAAGAGAGAGAGAGAAAGGTAATAATACGAGAGAGAGAGACACAGAGGTAGTACGAGAAAATATCCACATGCATTTAATAAAAATGAAATAATTTGACATCACTGTTTACCTATCAATTGGCAAAGTTGAAGAAATAGTAAGAAAACAAGCACTTTTAAATACTGTCAGTGGATAAAAAGATAGAATTTCTTATATAGCAGTTTGAAAATATAGATTAAAACCTTTAAATTTTGCACACCGTTTTTATCAAGCATGTTATTTATAAATTATGGGTGTATTCAAGAATTAAGCTGCAAATATATATACACACACACACACACACACACACACACACACACACACACACACATATATATAATCCCTATTGTTTATGTATTACAAATGAAGTGGTAGTTTTTAATCAGTGTTTTTTAAATTTTAAAGAAAACATCATCCAATATTCAAAAATATTTAAAAAATGAAAATATTCCTCAAAAGGACTTTTGAATGGGTATTTTAGTCATACTACACAGAACTTCCAGAAATCTTCTCCCGTTTATCTTCCCTAAAATCCTCATTACAGTTTGGCAGCTGCTCCCAATGTCCCTGATTCTCTATTAAAACTCCAAAACTTTTTTCTACAATTGAGCACTGGCCATTTCTTCTCTCTCACCTCTTTTCTCCATCTTTTCAACTCAACTTTTTTCTTTTCTTGCATGTGTCTTCCTCACATGAATTAACATAGCCTCTTAGACTTACACATTGCTCTAATTCATCCGTTTCCTGGACCAACACAGCAAAACCGCACGCCTGAAATTGCCAAGACAAAGTCTCCTTCCTCTTTGGAGGGTAGAAGAGAATGCTTTAGAAGAAGAGGGACAGCTGAAAATATGTATATATGTTAATTTTTGAAAGTATCTGTCATAGAGAATTTATCATATTTGTCATATTTATAATTGAGAATATTTGAAATTCTAATTATCCAGCAACAGATTGGTTACATTAATTATGCTAAATTGATGCAGAATTTGATGACATAGCTTTCAAAAAGTTTGTGTGTGTGTGTATGTACATATGAAGTATATTTAATGGCAATATTCATATACTAAATTTTAAATCTCTAGTTTAAATAAACGTGTGTAGAGTTAATTTCTCCACTCTTTATTACTGGCTTTGTTGATATATCAAAATATATCAGTAGGATAAGAAATTATGTTTTTCTTTTGTCCTACGTTTTCTAAATGTTTTCTAATTAAGTTATTTGTAAAGGTGAAAATCTTTACTGCTCTAATATAAATAACATGTTAAACTCAGAGAAATGAAAATGTGTCTAATTTCATCCAAACTGAATTTTTTTAAAGTCTCCAATTGACATTCACTTACAATCATGTATGCTAGTAGTTCTAAAAACAGATGTGAGTTATTTTTAGCACTAACTTAAAAAATATAGAACAGTTTCCAACTATATTAATTTGCTAGGGCTGCCATAACAAAATGCCACATACAGGTGACTTAAATAGCATAAATATATTCTCACAGTTCTGCAGGCTGCAAGTCCAGGATCAAGGGGGTGGCAGAGTTGATTTCTCCTGAGGCCTCTCTGCTTGACTTACAGATGGCTGCCTTCTTGCTGTGTTCTCACGTGGCCTTTCCTCTGTGCACGTGTATCCCTATAATCTCCTCCTCTTCTCATAAGGACACTAGTCCTACTGCCAGAAAGTGGATACCAAAATAATAGAAAGATACAGTTTATATAGTAGCACTACTGTATATTTTATTATATTTTAATTCTTTGAAAGTGTGTTATCTACAAAATAACTCTATTAACTAAGAAGTATAATTAATTGAAGATGCCTTTTTTCAGTAATGCTAAAAAATAAAGAGGCTGAATGTATTTCCTCCATTTTTAATCTAGCTGTGCCATTACAAGTGTCACATACACAACTGTGCTAACAGATACAGTCATCTAGAATGCATAGCTAGAAAGGAAATACTATACTCCAGGGAATGCCTTAAAAAAATTAGGAGGGCTACTCATTAGTTGTTCTTTGTTTTCTACTTTGGATTACATCAAACTGACCCAAACTCCTATTTATTACTACTCCATTAAAACAAAAGCAAAGTTTAGACAGAGAACATTAATCAATTCATATTTCAATAAGCACAAAGACTACATAGGCCAATAAATCATGCAACCAGCTGTGTCTTTTTTTAAAAGCATTGGTAAATAATCAGTTCAACTGAAATTAATTGCATCTTTTCTTCCCCCAATCCCTCATACACATAGCAGTGTGAAAGTATCTGGAGACAAAGAATAAACTGAGATTCAGTCATAAATAAGATAACCAATTTGTCATACAGACCAAGTAGTACATGGTGAGATCATTGAGTTCTTATGTATATAGCCAAAGCAAAACGGAGTGCTTAAAGTTAAAAAAACAAAACAAAACAAAAAAAAAACGGAGTGCTAAGAAATTAGATCACAAATTTTTCCAAGGGACATAGGTAGTTTTTCAATGTATAAAAATTCATCCATATATGAGGACTTTTTTTCCTTTTGTGGTTTCACCATCATAATGATTATATTTACCCAATTACTTTTCTTAAACTTTCATCAAATAATTTACTCAAATGATTTCTGATTGTAACACTTTGTTGGAAATGTGGGTTTCTAGGATTAGCTATGTGAAATAAGTCATCTCATGACGTGAGGCTTCTACTTCATCCACTACCTACACCAACTTGGCAAAAATCCATGCCCAGAAACTTCCTAAAAAATGAAGTATCTTTCCTCTTTAGAAAGTAGCACATGAGAGTTGATTCAGGATGCTTTTATGTTAAGTATTCAAAACTATACCTTACAGTGTTAACTACAGTCACCATGTTTTACATTAGATCCTCAGACTTTATTTACCTTATAGCCGAAAGTTTATACCCTTTTACCAACCTCTTCCCATTTCTCCTACACTTCAGCCCTTGGCTACCCCTTTTCAACTCTCTCTGTATGTGGTTTTTTTTTTCTTTTTTAAACATCCCCATATATGTGATATCTTGCAGTATTTGTCTTTCTCTGTGTGGCTATTTCACTTAGCATAATACCAAAAGGTCCGTCCATTTTGTCACAAATAGCATGATTTCCTTCTTTCTCATGGCTGAATAATATTTCATTATATATCTATATCTATATATATATATAGATATATATATATACCCCACATCTTCTTTATCCATTCATCCACTGACTGACATTTAGATTGTTTCCATATCTTGGCTATTGTGTATAATGCTGCAATAAGCATGGGGGTGCAGATATCTCTTTGATATCCTGTTTTTATTTTCTTTGGATATATGACGTATGAGGATCTAATGTAAAATATGGTGACTACAGTTGATAACACTACATTGTTTAATTGAAATTTGCTAAAGGAGTGGAACTTTAATGTTTTCACCAAAAGAAAAACAAACAAAAAAAGGTAAATATGTGAGGTGATGGATGTGTTAACTAGATGGAGGGAATCCTTTCACAGTGTATACGTATATCATCACGATGTACACTTTAAATACACTTTACAATTTTATATGTCAACTGTACCTCAATAAAACTGAAATAAAAAAATAAAAAACTACTTTGCAGCTGATTTTTCTTCTTCTTCTGGGGACATAATGAGGACTAATTATGTCACATCTCACACTGCTGTTTACTTTGGTCAGCCCTAAATCTGAGTCTCCCAAGTCATCTATTAACTCTAGGACTGCTGAGAAGCAACACAGCCTGGTAGTTAGGAACGCAGATCTAAAATCAGGCCGCATGCGCTCTAGAGCTCGCGAGCCACAACTACTGAAGCCCGAGCCCCTAGAGCCCGTGCTCCGCAACAAGAGAAGCCACTACAATGAGAAGCCCGTGCACCGCAACGAAGAGTAGCCCCCGCTCGCCGCAACTAGAGAAAGCCCGCGCGCAGCAACGAAGACCCAGCGCAGCCAAAACTAAATAAATAAATTTTAAAAATTATACTAACCAAAAGAAGCCAGACACAAAAGGTTGCATATTGTATGATCCTGTTTCTATTAATTGTCCAGAATACGCAAATCCATAGAGTTCGAAAATAGATTAATGGTTGCCGAGGGGTATGGGGAGTTACTGCTTAATGAGTATAGGGTTTCTTTTTGGTATGATGGAAAGATTCTGGTACTAGATAGTGTTGATAGTTGCACGACTTTGTGAATATACTAAAAACCACTGAATTGTAAACTTTATGTATACATTTTATGGTATGTGAATTATATCTCAATTTTAACAGTAAAAAAAATTAATCAAATCAAATAAAATAAAATCAGGCTGCAACTTACTGTGACTTTGGGCAAATCATTTAAATTTCCAGTTAGGTTCCTCATCTGCCAAAGGGGGAGATAACACCTACCTCACCTGTTAGAAGGGTTAAATGATAATCTTGGTTAAGCATTTAAACAATGGTTAGCACATAGCAGCCTCTAACAAAGAAATACAGTATATCCCTTAATCTGACCAAATGCTGCCCTCCCATCCAAATCTTGTTCCCAGGCCCAGAATAGGTAGGGCCAGCTTCACGGGCATGCTACCTGTGAAGTCACGCAGGACCCCACACTTAGAAGGGCCCACATTTGACATAACGTTTTGTTGCCATCTTGAAATACATAACGATTTTTTTTCTTTTTTTTGTACATTTATTCATTTATTTATTTTTGGCTGCGTTGGGTCTTTGTTGCTGCGCGCGGGCTTTCTCTAGTTGCGGCGAGCGGGGGCGGCTCTTCGTTGTGGTGCACGGGCTTCTCATTGCGGTGACTTCTCTTGTTGTGGAGCACGGGCTCTAGGCACGCGGGCTCAGTAGTTGTGGCTCATGGGCTCTAGGGTACAGGTTCAGTAGTTGTGGTGCACGGGCTTAGTTGCTCCGTGGCATGTGGGATCTTCCCGGACCGGGGCTCGAACCCATGTCCCCTGCACTGGCAGGCGGATCCTTAACCACTGCACCACCAGGGAAGTCCCGAAATTCATAATGATTCTTGAACATGATGTCCTGCATGTCCATTTTGTACTGGGCCCTGAAAATTATGTAGCCAATCCTAACAATATACTATCCTGAGATTTCCTTATCAATTCAATCTCTTCTCTGAGCATTATCTTTAACTTCTTACCTTAAGTCCTGATGATACCATTTTCCTTGTCTGATGCAGAGGTTTTTTTTTTTTTTTTTTTCTTTCTGTTATACCCCATATACCACAGGAGCAGAAGGTAAGGGGTTGGCTATGTATCACTCCCTCCCATTTGAAGCTTGTACCAGCAGACTAAACCACCCACTACATCGCCTTCTTATTCTCATATTTTGACCCAGTTAGTCCCTCTTGACTCATTCTCTTCTCCATCTCAATTCATGCCATCATTCTTGGTAACTTCAGAATGCATATGGATGAACCATTTACTCTGCCTGTCAGATCCTTCCCTTCCTCACCTTCAATTACCTGTTCCTCCACCCCCTCCCAACCAGTGATGCTGGTTGCATCAGCAGTAACTCACCATTCCTGAAAACTTAAAATCAGTCACTCCCTTCCCTGGCTGCCAACTGCTGTTCTTTCGGCTTGCATTCCCAAGTACTCATTTTGCAAGAATTCCTCAACTTCAGTGAAACATCTGATCTATTGACTTCACGTTTCACTCTCTTGCAACTTAATTATGTTTCCTCTTCCTCCTTTAACCTGGCTTTTAGTCCATGTTTCCTAACTGAAATAATTCCCTTTTAATTCTTTTACCTTGCTTGCCTCCTTTTTTCTCTAGCATGTTCCCCTGAAAAATCCCAAATATTGGCTGAAACCATTTAAAAAAATTTTTTCATGCCAGCATCGGAGAAGCTAAATGTAATTGTAGATAAACAACTGGGAAGAATACAACCACTTTAAATTTACGCTAAAATTTTCATACAGCTATTTAACACTGCCAGGCAATCCTACTGCACTCACATAGTAGTTTCATTTCCCCAAATAAAATCGTAAACAGCATGTTAATACTCTCTTCAGTCTTTTCAAACTACTGCCCATTTCTGCTTCCCTTCATTGCAAGACTGCTAGGATGATTTTTTTTTAGTACTTATTAATCCTATTTCCTGCCATTCATTTCTCAACTTATGACATTGTAGGTTTTTTCCCATCACTCCCAAGAATCTATTCTTTTGTTACAGTCACTTATGACCATCATCTTGCCAAATCTGCTGTTCTGTCCTCTTCTTACTTGACCTTCAACAGCATTCTATGGTTGACATTCTCTCTTCCTTTGGTTTCCAGATATTTGACACTTTTCTGTCTTGCCTTTACCTACCTCCTCACTGGTGAGCTCTTCTAAGATTCTCTTTCCTCTTAATATTTGCCTGACTCAATCCTGGTGTGTGATTTCCTTGGTTGCTCTTACCCAATTCCATGGTGTAAATACCATCTACATAAGGTGAAAAACTACCCCAGTTTGCCAAGGAATAAGGGGATTCCCAGGTCTTAGAACTTTCAGTACTAAAACAGGGAGAGTCCTGGGCAAACCAGGATGATTGTTCACATTTTACCTATGTGCTAATAACTCCCAAAATCATGCCTCTACTCCACACCTCTCTGATGAGCTTTATTTCCATTTTGGTGTGTAATATACATTTCAAACTCAAATTTGTCCAAGCCAGAAATCTTGATTTGTGCCTTCAATTTTTTCTTCTCCCATTAGCGCCATCTCCATAGATATCATCATAATGTACCAGTTCTTATGTTAAAAAAAAAAAAAAAAAAAAAAAAGGAGAGAAGAGGAAAGGGAAGGAAAGGAAAGAAGAGAAAAGGAAAGGGAAGGAAACTAGAAATCATCCATGGCTCCTCATGACTCTTCCTTTTCTATCCTCCGGTCCAGTTACCACCACCTGGTCCACGCCACCACCATCTCCTACTTGCACCACCACAGTAGTCTCCTAACTACTCCCTGTTTAACTCTTGATCCTTTCCAAACCATTCTGCATGATGAAAGCTGGGACAATTCTAGTTTTAAACTAGAAAATTCTTTTGTACGATATATATAAAGAATCATTTCTTTTTAAAACATTTCAATGGCTTACTACCTCTTTGAGAATAGCAACCAAACATCTCTCCAGGTCTTATAACAGTGCTTCTCTATCAACCTGTGGAGAGGATAGGTTTGTTTTAGTTTATGCTTTTGTTTTTTCTCTATTGCACCATGGACTGACGTGCGGTCCTACTGCATATGACTGGAAGCAATCTGCAACATGAGCTGCACCATCCAAGTTCAAACTCACCTGAACTGAGATGAGTCTGGTGATCAAGGGCTGGAATCTCAGCAATGTCAAGCTGCTATAAAGGTTTTAAAATTTAAGTACTTTTCCTGTTTGCTGACTAGAAGTGGTTCAACTCAAACTTTTATTAGCAGTGGTCTATAAGTCTCTGCCTCCCTGACCTTAATCCACACCACCTATCCATGTGCCCCCGACACAGCCGGTGCCCTGGCTTCCTTTCTGCCCTTCAAATGAACTGTCAGGCCTGTGGATTCAGCTTAGAATATTCTTTGTCCAGCTCTCCACAATAAAGCTTATTGTTATTCTTCAGGTCTCAGCTCAGACACTTTCCTCAGAGAGGCTATCCCAAAGGCTCCCTCTCTCAGTTGATGGTCTTTATTTACTCTCTGAATCATAACAGAGTTTATTCCCTTTACGATACATTCTAGAATGTTAACATTTTTAATTTTTGTTTTTTAATGTGTTTTAAATTTTGAAATTAATTAGGACTAGTATAATAAGTAAAACCATCCTTTGCTTGCCGATTCTACACTTATTGAGGAAACCAGAATTAATACATGGATGTGTATCATCTTTTCAGTACAAATACATACAAACACACACCTTTCTTTGTTTTTTATTAATGGACTCATTCTCTACATATTACTCTGTGAAATAATTTTTCACCTAAGAATATATTTTAGACATTTCTAAAGTCTATGGACCAAGACTACACTATTTTATGGTTTCTCTTGAAGCAGGTGTACATAACTCAGGCAGGTAGTTTTACATAAATGAGATTTTTGGTTATGTTTTTAATTTACAAGGCTTGTTTTTTTGGTTTGTTTGCCTACTTCTTCTCTGTTCCCTTTCTTCATCTTCATCAATTCACCCTCCCCCATTATGATTCTTGTAAAAACTCTGCCATTTTTTATAGTGTGTGTTGTGTGTTGTTCTAGTTGTTTCTCTGCATCTTGCTTTTTTCACTCAACAACTCACTGTCATAATCACTCCAAGACAAATGACACAGGTCTTACTCACTGTTTGTAATTGCTTTTTAATAGCCCATAGTGTAAATGTATCATAATTTTTTCTCAGTTGAAGGCCATTCACTCTTTCAGACTTTTTTCTCTACAAAAAAGTACAATAAACATCCTCGTATGTATATTTTTATACAGTGGTGCTTTTACTTCTGAAGAATGGGGTTGCTTCTAAGGCTATGGTTATTTAAAATTTTAGAGGCACTGCTAAATTGTTTTCCAAAAAGATGGGAATAATTTATAATTCCAATAGCAAAGAATATATAATTTCCTTCATACCCACCAGCAGTAGGTTTATTGAAATTTTAAAATTTTGTCAGTCGGCGATGGTAAAGTGATACTTCCTTGTTATTTTAAGGACAGGAAATTTGAGTTTACTCTTCTGTGAATTCCCTATTCATATCCTTGATGTATTTTTCTATTGAGTGGTTTGTCTTTTTCTTTACAATTTGTAAGGATCCTTTCTGTATTATAGACATTAAACGCTCATCATCATCTGGGTTGCAACCTTTTATGTTCTTCCCCCAATTCTATCGTTTGTCTGCTGACTTTATTTATGTTAGTGTAGTGGACATTTGTCACGTTTGTGGCTGTTCCAGGATCTACTGAACACTTTTTCTATATGTGGATAATTTTCCACTTATGAGTTCTGTCTCCTAAACCAGAAAGTAGAAACTTGCTTTCCCAGGTTCCCTTGTAGCTAGGGTACTAGAATATGCCCCAGCCCCTTCCTATCATATTCACCTGCACATAACTCTAAGGTGGAAATGATCAAGGCAAGACAGTGAATGTGGTATTGATGTCCTACAGAGACAGCAGTGCTATCTTCTCAAAAGCAGTCCCTCACTATAGTTTGGACATTTTCCCTTCCAAATTGCTTTTCTGAACATACAGTTAAAATGTATGTTGTTTTCAACCAAGAACCTTAACTGATACTGATATCAATGTGTATACAAAAGTTATAATTTTTATGTCAACTATTTCTCTTTATTTTATTTTTTCTGAGTTTCTGGTAATGTTACGATGTTTCCCCTTAACCCCTATATTGTATAGGTAGCCTTGGTGATTTTCATCTGTTTTATTTTTAAATTTTAAATCAATAGGGAACAATTAAATGCACATGTATACATATATTTATATTTGTATTTTTGTTTATGTTTATGTGAATATTTATAAACAATATATACATGTAAATATTATACGGAGAGAGAGAGAAATCAGTGCTGTCCAACAAAACATTTTGCAAAGATGGAAACCTATAATCTACACTGCCCAATAAAGTAAACACTAGCCACACTTTAAAACATGACTAAAGCAGCTGAGAAACATAATTTTTAAATTTAATTTAATTTCCATTAAAATGTAAACAACACTTGTGGCTAGTGGCTACAGCATTGAACAGCACATATAGTGAGAGTGGACCCAACTTAGTTTCCTTCTGGATAAATAGCTAATTGTCATCCCCACTTAATAAATAAGTCATTCTTTTCCCACAGAATAGAAATACTAATGTTTCCATATACGAAATTTTCATATACAGACATTTATTTTCTAGATTCTCTATTTTTTATGGATCCATATGGCTAATACCATATTGATTTGACTGTAGTGACTTTGTAGTCTGATGAATAATGTGTGAAGCATATTTTGCAGCTTCTGATTCTCCTATAATCAAACTTTTCTTGGCTGCTTCAGACATATATTCTTCCAAGCAAACTTTTATATCATTGTACCCAATTCTAAAATCAACCTTGATGAAGTTCTATTTATTAGTGCCTCAAATTTATAGGAGAATTTTGAAGAATTGACATTTTTACTGTATTAATTCTTCCCATCCAAAATCACACTATGTTTTTCCATAGTTCAAAGATTGTTTTATGTCCTTTAATATTCTATGAGTAAGATTCACAGATTTTTTTTTAACATAGGTCCTGTGTTTTCTTTTTAAAAGTTATCTGTGAGAATATTATGCTGTTTACTATAAACAGATATCTTTCCATTTTCATTGCCATTTGCTTATAGACAATATAGACAAAAGCTCTTGGTCTTAGCATATTTATCTTGTTTTTATCTTAAATTCTCTTATCCATTATTTTTCATTGATTCTGATTTTAATTAGAATCTTAGGGTTTCTAGACATATAATATTGTCATTAGGAAAAAAACCTTCTATTTTCTAATGTTTTTACTAAATTTTTTTTAAACTTACCATTCCAAAGCAATGGCAGCAGTAGAAATTTACATCTAATTTTTCATATTAATTGCAATGAGAATTTTCTAACTTAATGATAATTAGTTTAATTTGAGGTTGATTATTTTGTCATATTTTATTCTTATTAATTCATAAAATTTTTAAAAAAATATCTTTATTGGAGTATAATTGCTTTACATTGTTGTGTTAGTTGCTGCTGTATAACAAAGTGAGTCAGCTATACATATACATATATCCCCATATCCCCTCCCTCTTGCGTCTCTCTCCCACCCTCCCTATCCCACCCCTCTAGGTGGTCACAAAGCACCGAGCTGACCTCCCTGTGCTCTGCAGCTGCTTCCCACTAGCTATCTATTTGACATTTGGTAGTGTACATAAGTCAGTGCCACTCTCTCACTTCATCCCAGCTTACCCTTTCCCCTCCCTGTGTCCTCAAGTCCATTCTCTACGTCTACGTCTTTATTCCTGTCCTGCCCCTAGGTTCTTCAGAACCTTTTTTTTTTTTTTTTAAGATTCCATATATATGTGTTAGCATACGGTATTTGTTTTTCTCTTTCTGACTTACTTCACTCTGTATGACAGTCTCTAGGTCCATCCACCTCACTACAAATAACTCAATTTCTTTTTATGGCTGAGTAATATTCCATTGTATATATGTGCCACATCTTCTTTATCCATTCATCTGTCGATGGGCATTTAGGTTGCTTCCATGACCTGGCTATTGTGAATAGTGCTGCAATGAATACTGTGGTGCATCACTCTTTTTGAATTATGGTTTTCTCAGGGTATATGCCCAGTAGTGGGATTGCTGGGTCGTATGGTAGTTCTCTTTTTCATTTTTTAAGGAACCTCCATACTGTTCTCCATAGTGGCTGTATCAATTTACATTCCCACCAACAGTGCAGGAGGTTCCCTTTTCTCCACACCCTCTCCAGCATTTGTTGTTTGTAGATTTTCTGATGATGCCCATTTCACTTCACTTCTAACAGTGAAGTGAAACCTCACTGTAGTTTTGATTAATTCATATAATTTTTTCAGAATGTATTGATATTACCATATGATTTATTTTTAATAGATTGATGTACGTCATTATACTGATAGGTTTCTGGATATTACAACTATCTCTTTTTTTACAAAGATCTTTGTGTATTTACATAGGAGTTTGAGCTGCATTTTTGTTTTTTATGATAACTTCATAAGGTTTTATATTAAGAATTTTTTCCAGGGGAGTAGTAGCTTAAGTAACATAGGAATTATCTATTTTTTATAAAGACTTGATACAATCCAGCTGGGAAAACCTGTGGCCTTAGTGGCTTTCATTAATGGCAGATTTTTAACCTTCTCAATCACTTTTTGATTATTGACATTTTTTTTTACCTTCTCTTGGGATAATTTTAGAAATTTAAATTATGTTAGAAAAGCATCTATGTCACCTATGTCTAAGGTTTTCAGATTTGTTGTCATAGAATTGTCTGCAGACATACTTTATTATTTTATTACTATTTTAATCACACCTCTAGTTATGTCTCATATCTCATTCCCATTCTTGCATATTTTGCCCCTTTCTAGTCCCTTAATCAGGCTTCTTTTTCTTGCTCTTCAAATCTCACTTGACTTTCAGTATAGTGCAGTAGTTGAAGAAAATGTGATCTCTGAAGTCTAAATAGCTATAATTATATGCTATTATAAAACATTTGTCACTGTGAATAATAAGAAATTCTATTGTTACCTTGAGTCTTCAAATATAGCTCAATCAGAAGGTCTACTCCCATTCAGTGATCAAAGCTCAGTCCCCCGTTGAGGGCCTATCAGGGGAAGAGAGGAGAGATGGGGCACAAACTGTATTTAGTAAGCAGGTGAGGGCAACTGTTTGTTGGCAGCGATCAGGAGTAGAAGGAAGCAAAGAGAACAGGAAAATTCTTGTTTGACTGGCATTGTTATGAGCTGGCGTGGTGATCCCTGAGGCCTGCAGACATATAGCTGACTCTGAGAGTATTTCTTAGGTTCTTCAGAAACCTCCATCTCTAGGGAAGGCGTTGGTTGATTACTACTTCTGTATTCACTGAGACTCCTTCAGGGTCTGGGCCTCTTCAGTATCTCTCCCTTGAGATCACATTCACCCTTCAGAGAGGAGCCTGCAGAAACTGAGATGATCTCATGCAGGTTCCTTCTCACGCACGGCCCGTATATGGTGTGGGTCAGATAGCTCAGGTGTCTTTACTTTGAGAACTTCTAAGCACAAGAGTTAGTCCCTCATGGCTAGTCACTCATTTGTGACCTTTATACTTAACAGCCAAAGTCAGACACTAGGCTCCGATGTCTCCCCCAGTCTGCCATGGACTGAACTAGATTCTCAGTGTTCTCTTAAAGCCCTCTCTTTAGATCTGAAGTGAAGAACAAAAGAATCCCCACCTTCTGCCTTTATAGTGTGAATTCACAGAACAGCTATTTCTAAATAATTCCTTTACTAAATTATAACAATGGTTCAGTCTCAGAAAAATGAACGAACTTAAGCAATTTTAAGCAGAAAAACGATTAACTCACTTAACTGGTGCCTACCAATCTGGGCAAGGCAGCAGAGGAGGCTCCAAGTGGGCCTGGAGGACTGACTCCCAACCACTGCAGAGAGGACCCATCAGGCCTTGGCCACTCCTGCCACAATCAGGAAACTCCACCCGATGCTATGTACCAGTTTCTACTGCAGTTCCTAAGGAGGCAATGGTGAGCAAATCAGACAGTAAATTCCTGCAACCATGAAATCTTACTTTCGGGGGGAAAGTGGGGATGGGAGACAGGGAGCAAGAGAGGTAAATATGTAAAATATACATTATGTTAGATGCTAATGATTGCTATGGAGACAGATAAAACAGAGGCAGTTTGCAATTTCAAGTAGGTTTTCACAGTTGAAACATTGTTACTTTTCTTACAAGATTGACACATACAAACATATCTGAACATTTTTTGAATAATCCTTGATATTTTCTGCACGTATTACCTCTTGGGATAATGCCCCAAGTCTCTCAGCCAGTCTCTCTGCCAGTAAATGGGGAGTGAGAATTCGAACTCAGGACTGGCTGTCTCCAAAGCACATGCTCTTTCCACTACCCACTAGTTTTTATAGTAAAATATAAACGAGTTTTAGATTTGCCACATCTCAGTTCTTTTATTAATGTGCATATAATTAAGAATTGATATTATTTAGAGAAATCACTGAATCTAAGTAGATTAAAGCAAATGCCTTTGGGTCTTTCTAGTCATAAGGCCATTCCTGGAAAGTTCTGAACACCTGTCTTAATGCCTAGTTATTGCTCAATCTGAAAACATGGTGCCTTGAGTTGGACCTTGGAAGATGGTAACCAAGATGGCTGCAGAGTTGGTGAGGTGTGTTTGGTGTTATCTGTACATTCTCCCAGAACTGCTCTAGTCCTTCCAGTTTATATATTGAAATGCTCAGGAGTAATCACCATTCTTAACAGACTGGATCTTGTCCAGGCCCAGATTCTTGGGCTTCTCTGAATCTCATATAATGGCCCCAGAATCAAACCCTATTAACTGCTAAGGACCACCCAGGAGTAGCCCTTAAACTGGATGTAGACATGTCGAATTTCCCAGAGCTTCTTCAAGCTAAAGTGGGTCACCCAGACCACACAGAGGCAGGACAGGAGATCTAGTGGAGTTTTGGTTTGGACTCCACTTCCAAAGAATGTGTGATGTCTTCTCCAGCACCGAGGAAACAGGCCAGAAAGGCTAGAGCCTATTCACTCATGGAAACAGCTTGGATGCAGTATATCATCCTACCACTTGGCTTCAGTAATGTGCATGAGTATCCACTGTCCTCATCTGAGGATCACAGCTTATGAATCCTAAATTGCGAATTTTCCCAAGAATGTTGTAAAAGCCATCTCTCCAATCTAGCCTAACCAATAGATTAAAGAAAGATTTCACTTTGTTTTCTCTCAATTGTCTTTGTATGATTCTTGGTAAATTCAGATTATTTTCATCAGTATTTTTCTAGAAAATTATTAACTAGGTAATTATATGTGCATTACAATTTTTAGATGACATGTGTTATATATGTGGAAGAGTCACATCGTTTGTCATTCAGTTTATTTCTGCCCATGAGTTTTGGGAACAACACAATCAGAAATATCTACAACATGAAGATTATATCAGAGTGAATTCTGTGAACTGACAGTAGTAAATTGGGATTTGCTTTACTTTTTTTAAAGCCTGATTGTGCTGGTACAGTAGTTGAACTTACACCTAGTTGTATGTCTTTGTTTTATATGCGCAAAAGTAGAAAGTGATAAATGAGCATATTGAACCATTCTCTAGCTGAGAATTTTTGACCTTCTGAGTATCTATTACCACTGCCATGTTCTAAGCCCTTCTACTAAATCGCTTGAGCAATCCCAAATTGATATTGTTATTTAGAAGAAATTTTTCTTGTGTAAAGAGATATTAGTATGGTTACACTACAAGTCACCATATAATCTGATCTAAGCATAGAAATGCCTCTGAAAACCCAGGATGCTGCTTTTCCTTTAACCATCCATCAACCCGATGACTGAGAGTGTAAGACAATTTTATTTATGATATTCCACTTTCCCCCGAAACCAAGAACAAGAGGTCTCATCAGTTTATAAAATATATAAAATTTCATCTAAGATAGATAAATAGATCTGCAAGTGATAGTTCTATAGAGAAAAGAGAAAACTCTGCTAATTTGTCTATTTCTTGAATAAGAGGGGTGGGGGGCTAACCCAAGAGTCATTTGTCAACCACCATGTGGAATCACTTATGCCAGACCGGGCCATCAATTAAATTGGAAAGCACTGCACTGCACTTTCTAGATTGTAGAAAAAATGCTTATACAAATGAAAAAGAGGGAGCAGCAAAACTGTACCTGATTGATCCAATCCCCCAAGTTCCTCCAGTTCTATTACCATAGATAGTCTTTCATCACCTCCTGGATTTTCACTACAACTGCAATGCAATACCAGCATCCAGTTACATATCCACACCACTGGTTAGCAGACACCCTAAGAAATCTCTCCAGTTTAGTCATTTATGTGTCAGTGAGCAGGGAGCCCCACTTCCCTCATTGCCAGAAAACTTACTTCTGCAGGACTGGAGTGATGGCCAGACATTTACAAGCCATTTTCTTTGGCTGACAATTTAGTTTTTAAACCCTTAATGGAGCATCTGCAACTACTGTTTTATTGACATAATTTCAAATGCAGTTGTGTTTCCAGTAATCTATGACAGTTTTAAAAGTTTGAAGAGACCAGGAGCTGGAGACAACAGTAGAGCAGATGTGTTTCATTGGGATTTGTTAACATCTTACTAAACTACGTTATAGAGACATTTCAGGAGGCAGGCATCAGCTCAAGCAACAACTCATCTTTAAACACACACTTCGATGTCAAGTGATAAAATGAGAACACACAAGCCACCAAACACCCAGCCCAGTATGCAACTATCATAGATATATATAAGGTGAATGAGTAAAACACAGTCTCGTAAGTGCCACGGCACAGTCATGTTATTAATTTTAAAGAAAATACACCTATTCATTAAGAAATGAAACAACCACTGAGCACCTATTATATGCAAGACACGGCCTTAGGTTCAAGGGATCCATCAGTGACTAAGTTACATGAGTTCAAGGAGCTTCTGTTCTGTGGGGGGGAGAGAGGGGGTGGCAAAATCAGACTGAAACAAAAATAACAAATAAGTAAATTACAAATCTTCCCAGGAGGTGATAAGTGCAATGAAAAGATGAACAAGTGGAACATGGTAAGGGAGCTCCAAAGTACAGGGATTGGGGAGGGGTGTCAGGTCACAGAATCTTAGTCAGTATACTGTCTGACAAAGTGATATTTGAACAAACACTTAAAGGATGTGAAGGGATTAGGAATTATTTTTAAATAATAAATTATCAATTAAATATGAAAGTATAAAAAATTAATATGATAAATTGCACAACAATCTGATAAACAGAGCTGAAAACTAAAGTAAGTTGTCAGAGAGCAAGAATGATGGTAAAAACAAACTTTCCTCAATTCTCACTGTGCTCCTCCCAACTGTTTCTTTTCCATAACTCCCTTCTTCCTCATTTCCTGCTTCGCTCTTCTTTTCTTTCCCTGACAAATTCACATGCTTTTTCTCCCTTTATAGGTGTATTTTTAAAATTACATGAATAACTAGAAGTGCTTCCAAGAATACATTATTATTTTCCCAGGAAACCAACACACCCACTTACCTTGTTCTTGCTAGAAACACCTTTTTTTCTTTACTCAGGTTGTGACCATCAGAATTATAGTAAGCTCTATGTCTCATTTAATGATTTTAATTTTGTTCCTAAAAACTTGCCGTAAAGTGAAAGGTCGTAAATTGAAAGCAAAATTCATTAATTTTAAAGGGAAAGTATGAGGTATATTATTCCAATCCAAAATACTCAAAAAAATTCTATAGACTGGAATATATATATCAAGTGAACAATGAAAACAAGTTTACATAAATAAATAGTATGAATAAATACAAACAATAGTTTGAAAATAAAACTCTGAACATAAATTGTAATGAAGTTTATTTTACTCACCAAGGAAGGGACTGAATAAGGGATGGCAGTCGCAGTTGGTGCTTATCTTCAGACAGGAATTTGAAAATTGGATCTGCTGGATATATTAGTTTCCTAGGGCTGCCATAACAAATGATCACAAGTTGGGTGGCTTGGAACAACAGAAATTTATTCTCTCATAGTTCTGAAAGCCAAAGGTCCAAAATCAAGTCCAAAAGCCTTGGCAAGCCTTCTGGAGTCTCCGAGGGAGAATCTGTTCCATGCCTCTCAGCTTCTGGAGATTGCAGGCAATCCTTGGCATTCCTTGGCGTGTAGATGCATCATTTTAATCTCTGCCTCTGTCTTCACATGGTGTTCTCCCTCTGTGTCTCTGTGTCCAAATTTCTGTGCTTATGAAGACATCAGTTGTTTGATGAGCACTCACCCTCCATTAAGATCTTATCATGACTTGATTACATCTACAAAGACCCTATTTCCAAATAAGCTCCTATTCACAGGTACCAGAGTTCAAGATTTGACCTTATCTTTTTGGGGGACACAATTCAACCCACTGGAAAAGAATTTCTTTAAGACTGTGACGAAATAAAGGCTAAACCTGAGAGCAGTGGAACATGTGGAAACATGGAAACATGTACAAAAGAGACTACAGATTCAGAAGATGCAACATCTGTCTTCTCACCTGGCATACTAACACAGAGCAAGAATGTTTTGTTTCATCCAAACATGATGCTCAATTTGAATTTGTTGCAAATGATATTCTTATTAGAAATTACTGTGTTAAGTAATTGGCAATTGTGACTTTTCCTGGAAATATGTTGTTGATTTAGTATATAGTTTTCAGTACATTTTGGGATGAAACAGTTATTTCAAAAAAGTGTTATTTTGAGAAAAGTGAGCTGTTATGGTGAAACTGGTCAATTGAACAGTCATAATGTGAAGTAAATCTATATCTTTAGACTCAAGAGCAACTCAACTGTAATCTAGAGTCATCGTTTGTTTTCATGATAATGTACTAAAAGCAGTATTTCCAATGTATGCTACTGAGTAGGCCCTGAAAATTCTTAAATATCCCTATAGTGTATAATTTCTGCATAAAAATGGAGGAAGAGAAAAAAGGTTGTTGCCATGTGGATGTTGCAGGTTCATTTTCTGATTAAGTAATTTGAACACCAACTGTTATTGGTTGAATTATGTTATGTTCCCTCAAAATATATGTTGAGGTCCTAACTCCTAGTACCTCAGAATGTTATTTGGAAATAGGGTCTTTGCAGATGTGCTCAAATTAAGGTGAAGTCATTAGGGCCCTAATCCAATATGAATGGTGTCCTCATAAAAGAAATGTGCACAGAGTCAGACACTGTGTGAAGAGGTTTTACGAACCTTCATCTTCACATAGATAAAGGCATAACACCATGCATGTACAGATGAAGGCTGAGATCAGGGTGAGGCATCTATAAGCCAAGGAACACCAAAGATTGCCAGAAAACCACCAGAATCTAGGAGAGAGGTGTGGAAAAGATTGTCTCTTACAGCCAATCCCATCAATACCTTGACCTTGGATTTATAGCCTCCAGATCTGTGAGACAATAAATTTCTATTGTTTAAGACACCTAGTATGTGGTACCTTGATACGGTAGCCCTAGAAAACGAATACATCTCTTAGTGTCAGAAAATTTTATGCCTCTTGGTGTGAAGGGGGCTAAAATTGATATGACATAAAAATTTAAAGTTATTTATTATATGGCATGGACCTTCACGTTTGGTCTTGAACAATGGAAACCTCAAATACTGAATGCCAGGGGTCTATCCTATACTGGAGCTTCCCAGTACAACCGTGTCCCTACCTCTCTGGGAGAGTATGGTTTAATTATTGCTCCAATGAGAGATGAAACTCAGGTTCCTGTAACAAGGGTGGTCAGTGGATGAAGCTGCATCTCTTCTCTTTCACTTTGGGTGACTTAACTCCAAAGAGGAGTCTGAGATGGCACTGAAATGTAACATATATGTAGCAGTAACTCCTCACTACCAGCATAATCTCCACGTTTTTATTCCTTCCTTTGTGAGAGATGATAGCGGAAGGCAAGTACCCAGCTAAAAATATATTTCTCAGCCTCACTTGCTCAAACGATGCTCAGTAAGACGCAAGCACATCTCATAAGCAAGATGCAATAAACAGTTGGATGAGACCTCTGGAAAAGTTTATTAAGCTGACAAGTGCCCCTTCTTTGCTTCTTCCTCAAAAACTGGTTGCAAGGTGTTGAGGTCCAGCAGTCATTTGGGGACCATGAGTGGAAGGCTAAGAAATTCATCCCAGAATCCCTGACACTCTTGTGCTATTGAACAGCTATCAGTATTGAACAGCTATCAGTAACTGCCTATCTCTATACTTTTTATTGGTTGACAAATATACAACCATAGATATTTAAATCACACAAGTCAGCAGCCTGTCACTGGTAGCCAAATGCAATTCTTAACTGATATTAAAATCTATTCTTGCAGTAGACACTCCCTTGGTTTCCAAGTTTCCAGTTAGCTTGATCTGAACTTGTCACACTTTACAATGCAGATGAATACACTAACATTCTTCATTTTTGTCACTGAAATAAACATTTGACCATGAGAACATTACTGCACATTTCAAGGAACATAATTCTAATGAAACCATAATAAATATTTTTACTCTGAGGATTATTCTTGTTTTATCAGGTGACTACTTCAGAGATAAAGAAAATTACCCCTCAAAAAAACCTTTAAATTACTTAATATTTTTTTTTAATTAATCAGAACAAGTAATTATTTTTCAAAGCCACAAAATGGGTAAGACCTAACTATCTGGTGTGAGTTTCACAGAGTTTTCAATTTTGTAGGCAGCCAAAAAGAGATGAAGGTGGCAATGGTTATTCACTGATTCACTGAGACCTCTACAAATAGCTTCACTAGCAGTGGAGTGGAAATTAAAAAAGGAAGAATGTGAGGGATTCTTTGGGGATATTAACTACCTTTTTGGAACCCAAGTAATGTCTAGAGCATAATTCTAAGAGTACTGGTAGGTGTAACATGGAAAACACTTTAAAAAATATACCACAGAACCACTTACCTGGGGACCTACCAGGTAAGTTTGTTTTATTCATGTCTTATGGATAAGAGATAAATGGAAGCCATTCTTTGCTTTTAATAATTCCTCTTTCCTTTCTCCATTCAAAGAAAAATTTTAAAAAATAGAGGAAAAAGAAGGCGATCATCTGAATTCCTTAAAAATTGAGGTTACAGCATTGCCTAAGATTAAGCTTATGTAATCTTCAATATTATAAAGTTAAAAGTATGTGGTCAAAATATTTTTGTTTTTTTAAAGAAAGTGAGGTTTTAAGAGATTTCCCCATGCTTTCCTAGTTAAAAGAGCTTATTAAAAACCTATGCTTTTTTCTGCACTTTCCCCCTTAAAATTGTATTATTTCGCTTAAGAAGTCTTAGCTCAATTCAGTTACTTGGCATTGTTTCTTTGAAGGTGTCATCGTCCATGTGAAAAAAACAAGTTGCCCATGTTGACCAAGTACCTGAGATGCTTCAGATGGTCTGCTTTTTCTTCTTGGCTACAACATCTAGGCTCAGCAAAACTGTCTTAGTCAAGGGCACAAGTAAAAATATTTTTAATTGATCACCATTCCAGAAAAGTCAGCCAATAAAGCCTTTTTAGGATAGCTCTTCCCGGGCTGATAAGTCACTCATTGACAATCTTAAGCAACGGCAGACTTCACTTAAAAAATACACTGTAGTTCTTAGCCAAAGGAACAAAAGTCACAAGTGGTTCCAGCATTCTCATCTTTCTTTCCTCCTAGTTGAAGATTTTCACTTTAGGACTTCTGATTCTGCTACTATTGTAAGTGCTTCTTCTTCCCTTCCAATCACCATTCTCTCATCTTTTTATTTTCATAGCCATTATCCTTCCAAATCCTGTTTCTGAATGACATCATTCTTGAGTTCTTTGACACTTACCTAGATACTTAAGTGTAATATCTCAAACGTGTTTTGCATCTTGGAGTATAATGAGATTTCATGTTCATTATCTTATTTCTGAGGAGGCAGGTCAGGCAGGGAGAATCATAAATACAAGTTCTGACACTGAGGATCAGACAGCTACTTATAACTCAGCCAGTATCACATATATGCTAAGTGACAGAGCCAAGACTAGCATCCAGTCTTCAACCCCCTCGTCCAGTTCTTCATTCACTCTGCTGTGCTTCTACACTCACTTTTGAAATGGGTACTTTTGCCCCATCAACTAGGAAGGTGACTGAAGTGACTCATGGGAGACAGAATTCTCTCCCAGTCAGACATGTCTCCAAATTGAATTATTAACATTGCTGAAGGTTTAAGAAGTTACTAAGGTACAGAAAAATGTTATTTTGAAATAAACAATTTATATTATGTTACTCTTGACAATTAGGTCATTTACCAAAACTATAATATTCAATGCCATTCATGCAAATCTAACACAAAGCCATTCTTAAAAGCTGAACAAATGGCAAATGTTTCCAGAGGTATCCCTGGCCTGAATTATGTGGTTACCTTAGGGAATTTTATGAATCCAGGTACAGGATGTCATAACAATGTCTGCTTGGGTCAGAGAGCTTCTGCTCCTAGATTTACAGGACATTTGGCTTGTATTCTTTGTTCCTCTATCTCATCAGTTATTTCTAAGGAGACCTATATTGCCACAGTCTTGAAAAATGGTCTTCAGGGTTAGGGAAGGATGAAGATTGGTGGCAAAAATCCAGTTTTTCTCCTCTGTTCTTCCAATTCCTACTTAATTTTAGCTCTGTCTGTAGCCATGAGAATCAGCCTAGCATAAACACAAAAATAAGGTTGAGTAAGCATACCCAGAGCCTAAATAAATTAAACCAAACTTTGTAGGTGAGGGTATAAGTAGCTGGAAGCTTAAAAATCATGTATACCTGTATTTTCTCTTGATTATTTTTCTGTTTTTGCTTAGCCATCTTTGTTGGAGAGATATTCTGAGTTTATTTATTAGAGAAAAAAATGTTAAAACTTCTCTCACATTAGGAAGTAATTTGCTGGGACTTCCTTGGCGGTCCAATGGGACTTCTAATGCAGGGGGTGGGGGGTTCAATCTCTGATTGGGGAACTAAGATCCCACGTACTGTGTGGTGTGGCCAAATAAATAAATGCCATTAAAAAAAAACAAACAAACGGTTAAGACAGTAATTTTAAAAAAAAGAAGTAATTTGCTAAGTCAATGATCCATTCAATAAGTACCCACTGAGAGCTTATTTTGAGAGACACTGTGGTAAGTACTGGGGATAGAATATGAACCAGACAAGTATGGTCTTGCCTTGATGAAGCTTACCGTCAATGGAAGTGTACAAAAGTAAAAATAAAAATTAAACATAATAAGGGCTGCAACAGTGAGAATATAGAATTCTATGAGAAAAATTAGAACAAAACATTCCTGTGGGCATAGCTAAGATTAAATACAATCCACTGTATATCTGGTTTAACTCAATTCAAACTTCCTCCTACTCTTAAGAAATTATATAGAAATAAAAATAAATAAGGGTGATATTATTATAAGGATAACCTTGAGCTTGCTATAACATAGAGAAAAATGTAGATCATTCTTAAATTTGAATCCATTAATAATTTTTGTATTCTATTAATTGCAATGTAGTGTCTTCTAATACTATGTGACATCCTCTTTCTAAATATGAAGAGATTATTTTGAACATTAGAGTAAAATAAAAAGACATGCTCTTTTATGCTAATAATTTTTTTGTCACAGTAGGACTCCATCTTCCTTGACTTGTGTCTTGAAGTGGCTGCACTTATGGGTGTAAGTCCATGTGAAAATAAAGTCACCAAAATCCATTAATATGGTAGGAGATGGGCAGCTACAGCTAATGTTCATCTATACTTTTAATGAAGAAATTATAAATTATTTATTACTTTTAATAAAGAAATTATATTATTCTACAAGATGGTCAGTGCTTTAGTGTGGTCATACAAATATATCACATTTTCAAATTGCTCACCCAAATTCACTGCTAAGAACGTTTGCCTGATAACCTGATACTGATTTTAATAAAAAAAATAATAATGAACTGGAGCACATTACAAATTACTTTTCTTAACTCAGCAAATTTACATAGAGTTTCTACGAGAAATAACCAAGAAACCTTGGCAAGATTCTATACTGATTTTACAGTGTCATTCCAGGGAAAGAACTTGCTGTAGTAGAACCCCTAAATCTCCACTGCCAAAATCTTAGCTCTGAGTTGATGATTTGAAAAACAATACCACCACCACCCAAACTGAATGAACATGAACATCTATTTCTGTTTATGAATATGTACTGCTATCATATTGTTTAGGAAATATTTTCCACAAGAACTTTATTCCTATCATCAGGACAGCATAACTAGGACATGTGATAATAAATGCTCCAAGATTAGCCAGCTGTAATTTGAATTTTAGTCTTGAGTCAGGCCAGAGCTATTTTGGTACTAATTTAATAAAGAAATACCTTGTTGAAGGTTTACTTCTTCCTTGTCTTTTTAACAGTATACATATCCACTTGATCAATGATGCAAATCTAACTACAGGAGATCCATGGAACTGACAGGAATCATGGTACTCCAATCCATAGAATCTGAGTAAATGTTTGCCAAACTCAGATTTACATCAGTCTAAAATAAATACCTTCTAGTTTCTCTATCTAGTCGTGTTTCCTAAAGGGCTACCAAGTTTCACAGCTGCTATAGTTATAGCTATAGGCAATCCTATTTTAGAGCTGATAGTACAAAAAAACCCAAAAAACAAAAAACCACCGCACACACACACACACAATTTTTTTAATGTTCACATTTCCCAAGAGAGTAGTTGTCAGCTATCCAGGGAATATGTCTATGTGGGCCAAACCACAGAGAAATATTCTTATCTAGTGTATATTTATTTTACTATTTGCCATATTATAAATATAATCCAAATTTCCCTTTCTTCATGAAATGTTAATACATGTGTTCTAATCTGAAGCTGGAAATCTGTATCATACCACTGCTCTTAAAAGAATAGCAAAATAAAAAATTTCATATTATATCCAGATATTTTTACTTAATACATTTAAAAAATCTACATTTATATAACTAGCCTCAAATAATAATTAAATTATGCATAATATTAAAAAATAGAAAAGTGGCCTTAGTCTTTAAATACATTTCAAAAAGAAAGAAAATATTCTTATTCATGAATTAAGTAATATACTTTCTGTGAATGTTTTCATTGAGTATATGGTATATAGTACATGCTTGAAAAAGATTTTTGAATTTATTGAAAGAACAAATTAAGTATCTAATTGTATACATATATCTAATCACATTAGCATAATGTTAACTGTGGTATTCTAAACATTCATATATCCAGTCCAATATAAAACCCTTTTTCACTAATTCACTTAAAAACTGTACTTTCAAAACAATAAAAAATAATCATACTTATTTTTTAAAGTTTCTTGCTGTCTTCTCTTTTAAAAAAATAACAGTTTCTAATTAAAATTTGACTTTTTAATAATTTGTAGCTTAAGGAATTTGAGCACACATATTTGCTTTCCTTTCCTGTGGCACCCCACTTAAAATGATAGTAAAACAATAACAACAGAAACAACAACAACAATAAAGAATACACTCATAACAGTGAAAGAAATAGAAGGAGAATTTAACAAGAACAACAAAAAGTAGATGAGGAGAACTAATTTTCTGGCAGTTGGGCAGCCTAGATACTCTAACATAACTTGCCCTGAAAATAACTAAAAATGCTGGATACAATGTACACAGCATCAGTTGAATTTGTGGGTATGCTATAAAGAGGTAAGGATTATTTAAGCAAAAACTTGGTTTTACCTTGAAGATATTTGTCAAGCCCAGGTAATCTTGAGCTATAGTTTTCAAAATTTCACAAATCATGGGAAACATGAAGTAAACCCTAGAGCCAAGCCAATATGGAACTCTTACAGATGATTTTTCTACATAAGCTAGAGAGGACATGGTGCCATATTCTTGATTTGAATATAAGTGAATGTTATCTCCTACAATCTCTTACTTTCCCACCCTCACCCTACCCTTCCAACTTCCACCACCACCTACACCTTTTCTGCTAATGATAAAAAGAAAAACTTCCTGAAGTGAAATTTGGTGCTGGCAGAGGAAAAAAAATTAACTCACTTAAGAATTCATAAATACAAATAGTTTGTCAGTGAATTTTACAAATCAATGCTATACTAGCTGGAATACCTAAAGAATTTTAGGTCATGAGCTTATTTTGAAGTGGTCTAAGATCAGTACTAAGTACAGGCACTGGCAGAAACAACTTTTCTGAGGGACACCAGTCTTAAACCAAGGCCTTAAGGAAATACAGGCTAAACTTCAAAGAAACATGAACTCATACTCAAAAATCACCAAACATGTAGGAAATCAAGCGCCATGAAGGAAAGCCAGCAGAATTAACAAATAGCAGAATCAGACAAAAATAGGAACAAAGAACAATGGCAACAATGAGAAAATAATAATGAACATAGCAGATATTAATCCAGCTACATCAATAATCACTTTGAATGCCTAAATGCACCAATCAAAAAATAAGACATTGGGTTTCCCTAGTGGCACAGTGGTTAAGAATCTGCCTGCCAGTGCAGGGGACACAGGTTCGAACCCTGATCCGCGAAGATCCCACGTGCCACGGAGCAACTAAGCCCATGAGCCGCAACTACTGAGCCTGCGCTCCAGAGCCCGCGAGCCACAGCTCCTGAAGCCTGGGCGCCTGGAGCCCGTGCTCTGCAACAAGAGAAGCCACTGCAATGAGAAGCCCGCGCACCTCAACGAAGAGTAGCCCCTGCTCACCACAACTAGAAAAAGCCCGCGCACAGCAACAAAGACCTAACGCAGCCAAAAATAAATAAGATAAATAATAATAAAATTCTTTTAAAAAGTATACGTTAAAAAAAAAAAGATAGACGTTGTCAGAGTGGATCTAAAAACAAGATCCAATTATATGCTGTCTACAAGAAAACCACTTTTAATATAAACACAAATATAGATTAAAAGTAAATAGATGGAGAAAAGTATACCACACTAACACTAATCAAAAGAAAGCAAGAGTAGCTATATTAATTTCAGACAGAGCAGAACTCAGCAACATCATCAATCAGTTGGATATAGTTAACATCTAAAGATTACTTCATCCAACAACAAAATACACATTCTTCTCAAGTTCATATGGAACATTCACCAAGATAGATGATATTCTGGGCCATAAAATATACCTTAACAAATTTAAAAGGATAGAAATCATTCAGTGTCTGCTCTTAGACCACAATGGGATTAAACTAGAAATCAATGACGGAAAGACATTTGGGAAAGATACTGTATTTGAGAAAAGCCCAAAATACATGGAGATGACACAACACACTTCTAAATAACACGTGGTTAAAGAAGAAATCTCAAGAGAAATTTTAAAATATTTTAAACAAAATGAAAATTAAAATCCAACTTATCAAAATGTGTTGGGATGCAGAAAAAGTAGTGCTTGGGGGAATATTTATAGCATCAAATAAATATATTAGAAAAGAAGAAAGATTTAAAAATCAATCACGTAAGTTTCCAATTCAGGAGACTAGAAAAATAAAAAAGAGCAAATTAAATCCAAAGTAAGCAGAAGACAAGAAACAATAAGAATTAGAGCACAAATCAATAAAATTGAAAATAAGAAATCAACAGAGAATATCAATGAAACCAAAATTTATTTCTTTAAAAAGATTAATAAAATTGATAAGCCTCTATCCAGACTAAAAGAGAGAGGACACATATTATTATTATCAAAAATGAAAGAGGGAACATCACTATGGATTGCATAGACATTAACAGGATAATAAAGGAATACTATGGACAACCCTATTCCCACAAATTAGAAAACTTATATAAAATGGACCAATTTATTGAAAGACACAATTTGCCAAAATTCACACAGGGAGAAATAGACTATCTGAATAGATTTATATCTATTAAAGAAAATGAATCAATAATTAATAACCCTCAGAAACAGAAAGCACCTGGCCCAGATGGGTTCACTGGTAAATTCTACTAAACATTTAAGGAAGAAATTATACCAATTCTCTACTATCTCTTTCAGAGGATAAAAGCTAAGGAAATACTTGCTTCCTAACTCATTTTATGAGGCTAGCATTACCTTAATTTCAAAACAAGACAAAGACATCATAAGAAAAGAAAACTAAAGATCACTATTTCTCATGAACATAGATGCAAAAATCCTCAACAAAATATTAACTATTTGAATCTAACAATGCATAAAAAGAATTATACACCACAACCAAGTGGGATTTATCCCAGGTATGTGAGGCTGGTTCAACATTTGAAAAGCAATTAATATAATCCATCACATCAACAGATCAAAAAAGAAAAATCACATGATCATATCAATAGTTGCATAAAAAGAATTTCACAAAATTTAACACCCCTTTATGATAAAAACTGTCAGTAAGCTAGGAATATAGGGAGTGAACATCTTCAACTTAATAAATAATCTACCAAAAAACCTACAGCTAATATCACACTTAATGGTGAGAAACTCATAGCATTCCTACTAACATCAGACAAGGATGTCCCCTCTCAGTCCTCCTTTTCAACACTGTACTGGACTGTCTAACTAATGCATAAGACAAGGGAAAAAAAGATACAGAGATTGAGAAGGAAGAAATAAATGTCTGTTTGCAGATGACATGATCATCTATGCAGAAAATCTGAAAGAACTGACCAAAAACTCCTGGAGCTAATAAGCAATTATAGCAAAGTTGCAGCTTATAAGGTTAATATACAAGTCAGTCATTTTCATATGCCAGCAATGAACAAGTGGAATCTGAAATTAAAAACATAATACCATTTACATTAGCACCCAAGGATGAAATATTTGGGTACAAATCTAACTAAAGATGTACAAGATCTATGTGAGGAAAACTATAAAACTCTGATGAATGGAATCAAAGAGTAACTAAATAAATGGAGAGATATTCCATATTCATGGATATTCCATATTTATGGAAGACTCAATATTATCAACATGTCAGTTCTTCCCAACTTGATCTATAGATTTAATGCAATCCCAGTCAAAACCCCAGTAAGTTATTTTGTGGATATCAACAAACTGATCCTAAAATTTATATGGAGAGGCAAAAGACCCAGAATAGCCAACATAGTATTGAAGACGAAGAACAAAGTTGGAGGACTAACACTACTCAATTTCAAGAGTTACTATAAAGCTACAGTATTCAAGACAGTGTAGTATCAGTGAGATAATAAACAGATCAATGAAACAGACTGGAGAACCCATTAATAGACCCATACAGATTTGATCTTTGACAAGAAGCAAAGGCTGTACAAGGAGAAAAGATAGTCTCTTCAACAAATGGTGCCAGAACAACTGGACTTCTGGGTGTGCAAAAAAAAGAATCTAAACACAGACCTTACACCTTTAACAAAAATTAACCGAAAATGGGTCACATACCTAGGTATAAATCACAAAACTATGAAAATCCTAGAAGATAACATGGGAGAAAACCTGGATGACCCTGGGCTGGCAATGACTTCAGATACAACATGAAAGGCACAATCCATGAAAGAAAGAATTGATAAGCGGGACTTCATTAAAATTAAAAACTTCTGCTACGCGAAAACAATGTTAAGAGAATGAGAAGACAAACTACAGACTGGTAGAAAATATTTGTAAAAGACACAGCTGATAAAGGACTGTTATACAAAATATACAAATAACATTTTAAAACTCAACCATGAGAAAATAAATGACCTGACTAAAAAATGGGCCAAAGATCTGAACAGACACCTCACCAAAGAAGGCACACAAATGTAAAATAAGCATATAAAAAGATGCTCCACATCATGTGCCATCAGGGAAATGAAAATTAAAACAATAATGAGATACCACTGCATACCTATGAGAATGGCTAGAATGGTCAGTGTTCAAATCTGAAACACTGACAACACCAAACGCTGGCAAGGATGTGAAGCGACAGGGACTCTAGAACATTGTCGGTAGGAATGCAAAATGGTACAGCCACTCTGGAAGACAACTTGGCAGTTTCCTACGAAACTAAACATATTCTTACCATATGATCCGCCAGTTACACTTCTTGGTATTTACTCCCCAAAGCTGAAAACTTATATCCACACGAATACCTGCACACATATGTGCATAGCAGCTTATTCATAATTTCTAAGACTTGGAAGCAACCAAGATGACCTTCAGTAGGTGAATGGGTACATTCAAGCAATGGATTATTACTCAGTACTAAATAGAAATGAGCTATCAAGCCACGAAAAGACTTGAACCTTAAAAACCTATGACTAAGTGAAAGAAGCCCATCTGAAAAGGCTACATACTATGTCATTTCAATTATACTGCATTCTGGAAAAGGCAAAAATTATGGAAATTTAAAAGGATCAGTGGTTGCCATGAGTTGAGGGAGGGGGAAGGATGAATAAACAGCACAAAGGATTTTTAGGGCACTGAAAGTATTCTGTGTGATAACATGATACATGTCATTATACATTTGTCCAAACCCATAGAATGTACAAAACCAAGAGGCAACCATGATGTAAACTATAGACTTTGGGTCATTATGATATGTTAATATAGATTCATCAATTGTGACAACTGTACTAGTCTGGTGAAGGATGATGTTGGTAATGAGGGAGGCTGTACATGTATGGGGCCAAGAGTATACGGGAAATCTCTATAGCTTCCGCTCAGTTTTGCTGTGAACCTAAAACATTATTATAAAAAATTTTTTTTAAAATATTAGCCTTAGGGAAATAAATGTTTTAGATTAAAAATAAAAACAAGTAGCAGGACACAAAATTAGAACTTACAAGTAGCTGCCTCTTTGGAGCAGAACTGTGGGTAGAAAGACATGTGGATTAGAAAACTGCTGTTTTTCATTATAAGTCCTCCTGTACTAGGTGATCTTTTTCCTATTAAAATGAACCACCTGCATCTGAATCGATAAATGGATAAATAAATAACACAAAACTAATACAAAAGGACTCTTGTACAGAGCTCTTATCATTCACGTGACTAGTGGCTGCCCAGCCTTCTCTTACATCCTCCACTTGACACTATTTTTACTTCTTTGTCCATATATGCTATCCCATATCATGAGGTATAATGATATCTCTCCTCCTTTGCAGCAAGAGAGTCTAAATAAATCCCAGAGCTGAACTGCAGGAAGTTTCTTCAACAGCTTATAAAATATTCTGTAATCACCACTACACGTGAGCTGAGATGCATGTCAGTCATGGAGGAGGAACAGAAAGAGGCAACTGAGAATCGCTGGGATCTTGTTTCAAGCTGATCATTCAAGCTAATTTATAGCCAGAGCACAACGGGAATTTAGAGATCCCTCAGGGCTCCACAGATGGCAGCTCAGCCCTCTGAACAGCAGTGCCCCTTAACTGGAACACACCCGAAGAGAGACGACAGTGCTCCCTCCACGTCTGAGGTTCAATCAGTGAACCTAGCAGTGACCCAGGACCAGCTAGCATGACTCACCTCTGAGTCAGTCCCATTCTGTCTGTCCCTAGTTAACCTTGTACCAAGTTCCTTTGGTGGTGCTTTTGTTTGTTTGTTTGTGTTTTTAAACAGGCTTCACAACTGAAGAAAATTTTGCAGAACAACATTTTCCCCCTCTCTTCATGTAGGATCAGGAATGACAAGCTACAAACGTATCCCTTAGTAAGGTAGCTGATGCCTCATCGGGTGGTTTGCCACCTATGCAACATCAAAAGGACACAGTTCCCTAGATGTTGTCAAGAGAGCGTAAACTCATCAAGGGACCAAATGTATTCTCTTCCTCCTACAGTTAAAAGAAGAAAAAAGCAAAGTTCCAGTCTTGTCTTCCTATTGCTAGTTGTAATTCAGTCGTCCCTCCAATTTGCTTTCCAAGAGACTTCTCCCAATACATAACAACCCAGGAACATGGAAACCCCAAATCACACCTTTCTAAAACTATCCCATGTTGACGAACAAACAGTACAGTAGAGAACTGTATTGAAGGGATGATTAATATCCCAGTTTTGATTTTTCTATATTTTGTTTAGTAACTCACCACGTTTTCCCATGTCCTGTCTTTACTATGTATTTTCTAAAGCTTTACTTTATCAGAACTGAATGAATCTTGCATTTCATATCATCTTCAAAGCTATGCAAAGAGAGAAGAGAGAATAATTTCACAGACTAGGTTTCCCAAAAAGAACAGATCAGTAAGAAATCATTGCCAATCTCATGATGAGATATATTTATAGGTTTGGAGTACTTAATATACATTAGCACAATACAATCACTGAGATGACAAAATAACCACAAACACATCAGAATCCGTGTTTCACCTCACTGGACCTGCAGATGCTTTCCATTCTCATGCAAAGAGCAGAGTTTTCACAGAGCAGTTTACCTAAATCTGAATCGCAAATAGGGAAAAAATTATGTATTTGCCCCAAATCTCTCAGGCATTTTAACGTGCCTACATGTATGGAGCGTGGGGTGCCCTTGCACATATGCGCAGATGAAGTTAATATACCCACATACATGGCATGGACACTGGTTTTCGTGCTGTTCCTCCAACACACCACGTGTCCTGCAAGCTTGGGGCTCTTCATTTACTGTTCCTCTACCTGCCACGCTCTCCCGCAGTTAGCAACACGGTTCACTCCGGCCACAACTTCACGCTTTGCTCAAATGTCACTTTCTTAGTGAGGTGTCCCCAGATTACCAAATCTGAAATCACAGCTCCTCCATCCCAGCAACTCTGAACACTTCTTCCCTGTTTTATTTTCCTCCAGAACACTTAATACCTTCTATTGTATCTATAATATACGTATTTCTTTTGTTCTCTAACATCCATATGCCTTGCACATTGAGATGCTCAAAAAGCATTTTTTTGAATGCTTGAATGAATTTGAAGACGATGCAAATGATGTCAGCTTGGTATCCTGATAAACTTTTTAAAGTGTCAGTTCTCCACTATAAACATGCATTTCCTTTTACATCTCAGTAAAACTATATATTCTTTCCAATGCCCAAATGTTGTTTTGATTTTTTTTTTGCTCAAGAGATTTCTTAGCTTCCCCCATTTTCAATTGCTGTATCTCACCGGCCTTCTAGTCTGTCTTCATCCAGTGTTTATTTGACATTTCCTAGTTTACTGAGGACTACCTCAACAAAGAGGGGTTTTCCAAGCAAAAAAATTCCCACAAAGAAAAAAAAATCAACCCTGCTACAGGAAAGAAGAGAAATTGCTGCAGGAGGTCATGTAAACAAAGTGAAAAATATCTGGGAATTATAGGCAAGTGGTCCACCCAGAAAGAGAGAGAAATTGGACTGCCCAAGGAACCCCTTGCTCCCATTCCTCAGATGAGATGTCTCTGGCAGGGGTCCCATCTACCCCCTCTCAATGGGCAATAATTTTCCAGGACAGCCATTTGGACACGTGGCTACTTTCCAGTCACTTGAGAAGTTCTCCAGCAACTGTGTCCTAAGATGTCTACAGCGTAGGTATGATTTCAGAAGATGAATCTGCCTGAATGATTTCTTGCCTGGACTTGGCTGGGACTTTTTTCCATCTATTCTAATTTTTTTCAGTCTACATTTTTATGAGTATTGAATAATAAGAGTATTTTAGTTTAGATGTCTCTAGTAGCTGAGATCAAGTCTTAGACAAAAGACTTCTAAGGCTGAAATATATATAGAGAAGAGTTCAGGATGACATCATGTTGTATGCACACCAGAAGTGACCACAAATAACCTACAATAACCTTTAAAATTAGTTTTTTCCTGACTTCATAAAACAATATTTTATTTGGCAGGCATATATTGGCAAGCTCTTTCAAAAGCTCTATTTGTTTTCTGTATCCAGGAAGACACAACCAGTGTTTTCACATAGGTTTCCTTCTATGCTGTGGTTTTGCCATTTTCTGCTTCTTATGAGTGGCTGCTGCAGAATATTTTTCTTTGAGACATTTATTAAGAGTAACAAGGGTATGAATGAAAAACCATCCGTATAACAATACAGGGTGGGTTTCTGCTTCCACATGCAATGCTGACCAAATCCAAAGGACAGAAGTTGAATATATCAACAGTGATACAGTTGCTTTACTCTGAGGTTATATAATAACATGCAGCTGGATAAAAATATATTATAGTACACTGAAGGGAATCAGTCCATGTGTCCTTTGATGTGTTAATTAAACCCAAGGTTAGAAAGAGAAATGTTGCATCATAACCTAGTTTAAAAAAAAAAAGTTATAAAATTATCCAAGCCAAACTGAGGTATAACAGAGAACAGGAAAACAATTTCAAAGTTATCTCATAGGTATGCCAATTGTTCCCCTTTAAAAAAAAAATGTTCCTATTACAAAATAAAAGTGATATTTTTTCTAAATATTTTAACATATTATAAAATCCTTCTGAATCTGATTAATTTCATATTACTCAGGTTTCTGAATTAATTCACATCACAGTTTTTCAAACTTCTACTATTTCCTAGAAGACAAAGATGATTATGTATAAATCCTTTCAAATATAATAAAAGCAAAATTTAAATTTCCCAAATAAACAGCACTTCTAGAATAAGTCACTATATTTCATTTTCTTCTTTTGGTTCCTATTAATCTTTTACTGTCACACAGGCAAAAGAGGAAGGTTCCAATAATTAACCTTGTGCTGTTGACCTAACCAGAATTAACTGGCTACGCAACAATTTAGTTGTCCATATAAAAACAGGAAGAGAGATTTCCCCAAGTAACCCTTATTCACCATGAGAAAAACAGCTGGTGCTCTCTCTTTCCATATAAGCCTGTGAAGCATGGATGAAAGGATGTATATTTCTGATATCCTCTCTTGTAAATGGGTGGTTTTTTCAGTGGAAATATGCCAACATTCAGTTCCTGAGAAGCAGGGGCCCAAAAAATTCTGGTCAAAATATTTAGAAGTATATCTTTATAAGAGGAGGTCTGTGAAAATGAACCAAGTTTCCTCACCAGTGTTACATGAATGATCACTGCAAGATAATAGTGGAAACCTATACCTTTTCCTCCTACGAAAGGAGGGAAAGATTAATTAAAAAACATTGCCCTCCAACAACAAAAATCAAAGTTTTAGTACCAGACTTCTTTGTGTCCTGTTTTCCAGTAGTTCTGCTACATTTCCCACAGTACACTGCTGGGATTTTCTATTTTTTATTTTCGCTACGCATGCTCACACATCTGTTGCACATGTGTGATCAACCGACTAGATTTTTGAGCCAAATGTCCTGTTAAATGGACAGAGTGGGCAGAACGTTCCTTTGAGAGTTAGATTCTGCCTCTGGTGGATTGCCTCCAAATGCAATGGTGTAATAAAGAAAAGAAATCTGCTCATTTGAATTGCATTGAAATGAACTGTGTCCTCTCCTAAAATACCATATGGTAATGATCCCTGGAGGTATGGCACATAACACCTAGGTCTGGCAGACTCCAGTGGAAGGCTGTAAACGTCCCTGCGTAGTCAGACTGTGAAAGGCAAGATAGTTGACAAGAAGCATGCGGGGTGAAACAAGAATCCTATCTGATGTCCCTCAACCAACTTGAAAGAGAGGAGATTGAACAAAGAAATCCTAGCAAGCTGTCCCGGAGAAATCCTTCTCCCACTAAAAAGCAGTTCTTGGATCTCACCTCCAGTAAAGTGAAACCGTATGGAAAGAAAGCTGTTTCACCTGAGCGGTAGCCAGAGTTTCTTTGCAACAAATTATCTCAATAAGACTCAAGCGTATGTCTGCAAAGCAAAAGGCCGTCTTCATAATCAAACCTCCACCAGAGCTAAGAGCAGATGGGTCCAGTAACCAGAGGCGCTGAGAGTCCTGCCGCTACTCTGACTATAGCACTCTCAGTGAACATGATCCTACAGTGGGTAGTCGCTGGTGACCTACACGCCATTCTGTGAATCCTCTCAAGGGACACCCCCCGCCCCACACACACACCAGTCCTTTTTAGGGGGGAGAAATTCAGGTAACTCTGGTGGTGAGGTACTGACATGTCTGTATGCCAGACAATAGAAAAGAATAGCCTATTTTATCCCCTATGGCAATAAGGTACTGCTATAGAAATTCAAGTATGGGGTTTAACCACAATAAAACCCCAGTAGCCATTGGTAGTTGTAAAATTTTCATCTACGTCATCAGTTCAATTCTGGCCTTTCATTTTTCTTGAAAACAGACAAATCTGCCACTAATTTAGTCCCTAATCAAATATGTTTCTAGAAATAATGCAGGAAATTACCTCAAGACATGAAGTTATTCCTGCCTGAATTTTTTTCTATTCTAATAATTTGATCATAATGGTGTATGTCTGCTAATGGGGTGAAAGAATTCCTAAAACTTCAGTTTCTTTTCAATCATCACCTTTTCTTTTTCTAGAAGCTTTGACAACTGAAGTCCATCCATATACCCAAATTTAAACAATGGATTCATTATACTTGTTCTTAACTTTCCTGAAATTTTGTTTTATTTTTCATGTCAAATGTGACTTTGTGTTTTGATTTCTACAATTCCCTTGTGATAATTTTGAGGAAGCTCAGTTATGATTAATTATAAAACACAGATATTGAGTAATGGGATAATAGTAGCTAGAACATATTGGGCAGTTTTATCTTAAACAAATTAGTAGGAAATTAGTTAATAGTCACTCATTTAATCTTAAACATAATCCAGCAAGATAGGTATTATTATTCTCCCTGTATTTTACAGATGAGGAAACTGAGGCTTGTCAGGATTTTGTAACATGCCTTCGGGCAAAAGCTGACAATTTGGCTGAGGTGTAACCCTATCTTGTGTTTCCAGAGCAGCGTTCTGAAATGACTATTATACCCATCATGTTAGAAGGGTTTTTGGTTTTGGTTTGTTTTCGAAATTCACACTCTAGAACTGGCATTTCAGACATGTCTTCTCTACGTTCTAAGATCATCAAAGGGGAAAATTCGATTTACCTCCATAATCTCATGGTATTTTTAGGAACCATCATGTAACTAAATATTTTTCCTACCTCAAATATGAATCTTTTCCATGACTTAAGTATTAATCCATTGTGTCTAAATTCTGCCTCTAATAACATTATCTGAAAAGCTTAACTTTCTCTTCAATCTTTTCTTTCGTAGAAAAAAACCACGTTTCTTTAATCTTACCACAAAAGTCATCTTTTTTCCCTACTTTCTAAAGCAAGGTACTTTGCCAAAAGTAGAGAGTAAAAATACACAAATAGATTTGATTTTAAGATACTTTGAAAGAACTACGTGTGTTTAATTGAAGTCCTCCTGTCTATAAGGTTTTCCTCTCCTTGTGTCAATTTTACTTGAGGACCTCTATGAATACTGGGATCACAAAAAATGGCTCTTGGAAATTGTGCAGCAGGCAGCTGACATTTCCAGTGATATCCATATTTCAGAATAATCCTCCTAATAGCAACACAGATGTTTCTTTTTTTCATTAACTGTAGTATCTTCCAATTTAATACTGAAACACCAAATAAATGTCAGCTCTTCTTTGTTGTTGATAAAGACATTGGATTCTGAAGCAGTACTCACATTCATATATTACAACCCTGTTTATTGTTTCAACAGAGGAGTTCTGAGTGCAAAGTGTGTGGGAAGAATATTTATCTTATTTTTACAGATCAGAAAGCTGATGCATAGAGATTAAATTATATTTACGAGGTCAATGAAAATATCAACAGAACTGTAATGAGCCCAACCTGCATTCCACAAAAGTCTAAAAATAAAGTGGATTTTCAAGTCATATGTAACTAGCATTTTGAAACATATTATAAAATTAAACAATTCATATGTTCATGCCTTTCATTTCAGCCTTAATTTAGGCTATCAACATTTTATCAGATTCACAGGAAATTCCCAGCACAGTTTGCCAATTGATCTAAAAGCATAAAGTCCAAAGGAGTCATATACATATATATATATATTTTTTAATTTAGAGGATGTATTTCTATAAAATGCATAGTATCATCTGTGCCCAGTAAATGTAAAAGTACTACATTTGCTTTTAGGTGGGGGCAAGACTGCAGAAATACAAGTTCTCACACTTCTTAGCTCAATTCTAAAAGCAACTTTCTGGCCATTTTAATAACGCTACTAATTGTCCTGGATGTAAATTTGGGTGCAGCTATATTTCTTTTTGGATGTTTTGTATCTTTCTTGTAATCCAATTTATAACGATTCCCATAGGGAAGTGATTTGTTCTTGTGGACACACATAAATAATCTCTATCTCTTGCTGATTTTAAGTAAAATTGTTAGCTAGGTTTTAGTGAAAACAAATAGCAGTCTCCACCTATTAGCATAACCAAGAATTTGAGAAATAAGCTCCTAATCAGATATATAAGCATGGTCTGATAATATTCTTGAAAATTATTCCTGAAATTTCACATTTGAAATAAAATTAAGAAATTAACCAGGGGCGGGGGGGGGGGAGGGGAGGAAGGAAGAGAGAGGGAGAGAAAAAGGGAGAGGGAGAGAGAGAGAGAGAGAGAGAGAGAGAGAGAGACAGAAGCAAAGAAGCCCAAAATAAGGATTTTGCAGACTAACCTCAGACAGGTGCCTCAGAGACTTTTTAGTCCAACTGCTGTTTCTCCAGTTAGCATACGATGTGCTGTGTATGAAAACACTCATATATAAACAGGAATTTGAGCTCGGCAACACTTCTACTTACTTTCTCTTCCTCTCCCCTCCCTTCCCAATGTCCTTTTACTTCCTAATCTGCCAAATCAAATGCTAAATCAGGAGCAATCGCCTACAATTAGCCTTTTCAATTAAAATGTAGAGTTCAAAGTTGACTCCAGAGTGAGTAATTGCTTTTGAAAACCACAACCAGCAGGCAGCTGCCAGATTATTACAACAGTTTACTTAACCTCAAAACATCTGATCAATTTTATTATCTCAGCAGAAGAGAGATATCCTGGAGAGTAGGGTCTAAAATATACTACTCATCCTAGATGTCTGAGAGAAAATAAAAATTCCTCAACACTATAAATATCCTTTTGCCATCACCTTGCTGAGAAAACAAACTCAGATCACACTTTCTTCATTCGAAAGTCAACAGAAACTAAGAAATTGAAGGCGAAAGCATCATGATATCAGCTGGGGCAAAAGTGTGGGGAAGGGGGCCAGGAACAGACAATTTACAAAATTACAAGGTTTAAAAACATTCAAACATCCGGCTCATGAAGTTTGGGGTTTTTAATCATCCAGAAAGGAGACAAAGAGAGGGCTGCCAACCTCACCAAAACAAAGAATATCACGTGTCAAGAATCCTGACTTGGCTGTCTCCACACTGCCAACCTTACTTTTCTGAACTCTTCTCTGAGGCCCCAGGGACGAAGAGGATTGAAATCCCTGTGTGATACAAATGGCCTGGGCAGCCCTCAGAGCTCCTGCTTCCACCCAGCAAGGCCAGGGCACAGAATACATACAACCTTCCGGGCCTCCACCCCTGGGGATTTCTCCAGCCCCTTCTTCCTGATCCTTCTATCCCCATCTTGCCAGGCCTTTCCCACAGACCTTTGGATTTCATCTCCTCACTGCTTCTGCAAGCCCACTGGCACCTACCACACTGAACAGGTGGTCTTGATCATTTCACCTTCCCCAGCAGCTTTGTTGTGACGACTGAGTGGTTATTACATGTAAAGTGCTTAGAACCGGCCTGGCACACAGCAAGTGCTATGTAAGTTTTAGCCTTTTGTTTTTATAATTCACTCCGGATGCAATCTTGACTTTTCTTTGGCTCTGGACCTGGCCTGTTGGGCAGTTCTACCCACTCTCAGGCCCAGCTCCTGGAACATCTCCTCAGATAGTCTGGATGGAGGGTTCAAACAGCTAGTTACCTGGGCTGTTTTGGTGTCCTTACTTAGGAGTCATGTTATAAGAAAGCTTTGACACAATCATATATCTCTCATCTTCCTAGCAATTTAACCACCTTGAACAATGACCCCTAATTATAGTTATTTCCAAAATATACCATCATTCCCAGCCACAAAGGGGTAGATAGATACCACTAATTCCCATCACTATATTTGAGGAATATTAGTATTGCATCTTTTCTGCCCATTCTAGGAACTGTCAACTTGAAAGAAAAACAACATTCAAAGAACAAGTCAATTTAGGAAATGTTCATGGGAAATAAACCACTCATTTCTACAAAAAGGCTCTTCAGTAGCTGAAAAATCATGAAAGCACTGTCTAAATACTTATTCTTTCTTTGAGTTTTATTTTCTGATGATTGTCTTTTATGTCTATTCCCCAATCCCATTTCACTTTTCCTTCTAGAACCATGCTAACATATTTGACAGCCTTGAACTCCTAGGAATTCTTGTGTAATAATGTTTTGTGTATGTTCTAATATAAAGTGCATTGATTTATAACCTAATAATCTATAAAGGTTATTGGTTTGTAAAAATTTTGATTCAATCTGTTTATTACTTTTATTCATTCAACCCAGTGTTCTTACAGTATCTTCATGTTATTTTGTGTACATCTAGTTTGTTGCTTTTAATTACTGCAGACTATTCTAGAGTGTGTGCCCAAGTCATTTTTACCTAACCATTCAATTCTTGCCATTAATTAACAACAAAAATATTAACATCCAATACTTAATCTCACCTTTGATCAACATGATCTAAAGTCACAGTGATTCTGCTAATTCATTTTTTTCCCTCCAATCTTAAGAGTTTTCCACCTGAATTAGAGACAAATGATCTCTTTCACTTTCTAGTAAAGATACACTCAGAGAAATTAGCATTTTTTTCTTTTGAAATCTGATTGTTGGCAACCAACATGTTTTGTAGATAAAAGTAAATATCTTTCACAGACACAGAGCAATATAAAACACAGACATCTTAAAAGCCCTGTGGAAACAGGCCATGAATAAAAAGTAAATAGTTAGCCAGCCACGCTTTCAGCATCTATTGCGTTTTAACCACAAAAACGTAGGAAATGCACAAGATCCCAAAGATGATATTCAAATTCCTGCACTACAGCACTATTTGATATAATGCAATAGGGGAAACAATTTAAATGTCTATCAATAGGAAACTAGAGTCTAAATAAAATATGGGATTTTACACAACTGTAAAAAAAAATGAAGTAATTCTGTAAGTACTGACACAGGAACATCTTAAAAATACATTGTTAGTGAAAACAGCAGTCCACAGAAGAGTATTTTTCATATGATTCCATTTTTGTTTAGAAAAAAAAAGGCAAAAGAAATATCCATGTATAAAAATGTGTATATATATATATATATATATATATATATATACACATACAGGATTGCATGTGCTACAAAGTATCTGGAAAGATTCAAATTGCTCCAGAGGGATAGCGAAACCTAAGAGAAGGAAAAAAAATTTACCTTTTAATTTCTGTCCTTCAGTATCAGTATTTACGTATTTTTCGGTTGTTTACAAGTATGTATTAATTTCATACTAAATTTTTCTAAATATAAATAAAACAAAAATATAACAAATGAACCTGGCTTTTGAGGAAGGTTGGATATTGGTTTCGTTCACATACGGCGTAATGCAAGAGCCGGCCCGGTGACAGCATCATCCAGGCAAGCAGAAGCAGACGGAAGAAAGAAACCAAGGAGCATAACACGAAGTTACCCCTACCCCAACTCACTTATTAGACGGCAATGCAGAATCAAAGTAACTTACTGTTTCCACATTGACACATCACTTGCCAAGCTGTAGGTTTCTGGTTTTTTTTTTAAATTGTAATGGAAAAGAAAAAGAAAATTCTCAATTTAAATAGAAGTAACAATTTTCAGTGAACTAGAGAAGTTTAGGGAAGTTTATTTTGTGGCCAGTGATGCTGACAGTAAGGTAAGAAAAAAAAAGATCTGTTAGAGATGCACTTCAAATAGTTAAGATGCTAAGACATTAAAATATATTTGAAATAATATATATGTGCTTCTTTCTCCTTGATGAAGATTATGTAAATTCTAGTTTAAAATATATTTTACCAATAAAAGGCTAATGCCTCAACCTTTCATAAATATTTTGCTTTTGAACTTTTGATGTTTTAATGGTCAGTGCTTCAAAATAGATTATAATATTTTAAAACGTTTTTCTCCAAATATTCAAATATTAAAAGTCCAATCCAAAACAGAACTTGGAGACTTAATGTCAAAATTATGGGAAAAAAATAAGAAAATTTTAATGGAAAAAATAGAGTTAAATGCAGAACCACCCACAATAGAAAGAGAATGAATGTGCTTTTATCTCTGAAAAATACCCATTTTTAATTTTCCTAAGACAGACTGGCAGGTTCTTTTAAAAATTTAAGAATGAAACATTTGATTTTGATACTATGTAATCAAACCAGTTGTCCAGTGGAATAGTTTATCTTAAATGTCTGGGAAAGCTATAACATACAGGGAGATTATGGAATTATATCCATGGCAAATAAAACAATAGTAACAACAGACTAACAACACTTGGTGAAACATACTCCATGTAGAACCAAGATGTTTTACACTGATAACCACGAATAAGTGATCTGGATTCTATTTCCGCCAGTCATTTAAAATTTGGAATTCTTTACATATACAAATAACATTAATGTTACATACTATATGCTACATTAATTTTTTTAGAAGAAAATTTTCTTCGCTTATCAAAATAGTCCATAAGATTTTAATGAGAAAAACATTTTTAAAAGTATGAAATAAATTCTAGGTATTTGCCCTTGAATCTTGCTTTCTTGCTGGCTTACCAGAAGTAAGGCAACAACTGAAAGGCAATATTTATGATGTTATACTCCCTCTAGTGGGCATTTTTTAAAGGGACAGTTCAGCAACCTCCCTACACACGCCAGTGCATTCTGAGTTTTAGGATTCTGATCCTCAGTGGGAAGGGTCTTTGCAGATTACTTAGTCAACCGTCCCTGTGATACAGGAACCTCAAAGGCAGCCAGATCATGTCTGATCAAAGTTTCACTCCCTCAGGAAAGCTACTGTTTCTATCTTGGGATAACTATTGTTAGCAAGTTATGTTTATATCAAAGCAAATTCCATTCTTCGTATCATGCACTTTTGGACCTCTTGAAGAAACTGGGAAGAGTTTATTCCCTTTTCCATTTTGCCCACCCTAAAGTGAATTTATAAAATATCTCATCATAAGAGTAGCCACTGAACAAGTGAAAAACAGTAGCATTAAGAAGCTATTTTAAAAATATATTGTCTCAGGAGGGGGTAACAAAATAAGAATGCCCTATTAATAATCCATGAAATTACAAATATACAATCATTGCTTTATTTGCCATTATATAATACCGTTGCCCATCATATCCAAAACTGAGTGTTGTACCAAATAACAAAGAGTTTATGGAGACAAATATGCCCAATAAATGTTTGTTAATTTGAATTAAAAAAAAAATGATCCTTTCACTTTGTATGAAACTACTTAATTAATTTATACGTGGTGGAAGAACTAGTGCAACTGATTATCTTTTGCCAGTCTACAGTAGTAGAGGAGCCCTGTGTGAAGCCTAAAAGACCTCAAGGGTCTTACTGCCCAAAGGGTGAAGCAAAAACATCTGAACACTTAGTCTCAGTAAAGGGACAAGGTATACCTACCTTACATACCCTCAGATTCATCTCCCCGATTTAGAAGGCTTCATACTGAAATTCCCACCATTGCGTTAACGCCCCTTGAGCAGAAAATCCTCCTGCCCTTTGCTCCTTTGTGCTAGCACAGAGCGTACAACTCAGTAGATGCTTAAGCCATGCTCACTACTGATGAAGATAAAGGCCCAGGCTTAATGCTTGGCTTCACCAATACTTACAAATTCTCATTTATACCATCTGACAGATTAACTTGCCTTTCTGATTATCTGCTGCTGATAGAGGTGTTTTGGTGGTAAGAAGGAGTGAGGAAAGGTGTGGAGATCAATGAGACTTAGGACAGGTCTTATACTGTGTCATGGTGAGGGAAACCCTGGAGACAGGGCACTATCGATGTAGGATGGAAGAGACATATTTAAAGAAAGAGACAGGAACATGCAAGACACATACTTATCTAGCCCAGATCCATTAACCCACAGAAAAGGAAGTTCAGCCCTTTTCAGAAGCAAAGCGCCACCTTCCCCAGAGGAGAATTACAGGACTTTTTCTACTATAATAATTTTAATTGTATCTACCACCCTAGGTCTTGGTGTTGGGGGGAAGCATGGCTTTGGAAAATCATTACACAATTGGGTGAGGGGGCAGGTGGGAGGCAGAGGAGAGGTATGGGGATACGGGCAACTGGAGAGCAGTGGATTTCTTTGTAGATTAGAGTACATGGGCACACGATGATGTTTGTACACGTGAACAACAATATAGGCACATCAAGCAACCTAAGGCAACATTTCTCACAGCCTGGCCTTCGATGTCACCTGCAGCACATGTGCACAATTTTTACAAAACACAATTTCCACGATGCAACCCAAGGCCTACCCAATCTGAATTTCTAGGGATGCTGCATGATACGCAACATAATTAACAGTATCTCCACATGATTTTCAGTATAGATATGAAAGTGTAAGAATCAGCATCAGGGACTAAAAAAACTTCTTCACAGGTCCTTATAAAGGAATGGGGGTGGAGGTAGGTAGGCTCTAAAATTCAACCCTTTCAAGTCCCTTAGAAATTGCCTTTTGAAGGGCAACGTGACATCTCCTGATTCAATTTCCCTTCTGGGAAAGGTATTTGGTTTCTTTGAATAAGCGCTAAATTACATAGTTGTCTAACATTTTAGAGGCCATATTGAAAAATATCTATCTTTAAATTCTAGGACCACCTTGAGCTCGGAGAAATTATACTCTGAGAATCCCAGAGCAAAACTGAGACGAGAAAACCATAGCTTTATATCCTACTTTTGGCTAAACCAGAGAAAGTGCCAATAAATTGAAAAGCTGGATTTATTCACTCACCCATATATTGAGCAGCTACTATATATAATGTGTTATGTTTAATGACATGAATACCAAGATGATGAGTGACATTAGTCTGATCCTAACTAATGAGAGTTTGTTAAACTTCCAGAAAATAGCATCATGAAAATGTATAAACTTAATGTGAAAAAGTTTTCAGTAGATATTTTACTTTCAGGTTGATACTTTAAAATGTATTAAGAATTCTAGTTAAGTGTACGTATAAGTGCCTGTCAATGATACCATACAGATCACAACAGGTTCTTACTGTGCCATAATCTCATGGAAAAGTTTATGCAGCATCACTCTCAGTGGGCTGCAAAACAGTTCAGCAGTTTTGTGGTTCAAAAGCAACAGAAAAGGGCTTCCCTGGTGGCGCAGTGGTTGAGAATCTGCCTGCCAATGCAGGGGACACGGGTTCGAGCCCTGGTCTGGGAGGATCCCACATGCCGCAGAGCAACTGGGCCCGTGAGCCACAACTACTGAGCCTGCGCGTCTGGAGCCTGTGCTCTGCAACAAGAGAGGCCGCGACAGTGAGAGGCCTGCGCACCGCGATGAAGAGTGGCCCCCGCTCGCCGCAACTAGAGAAAGCCCTCGCACAGAAACGAGGACCCAAAACAGCCAGAAAGAAATAAATTAATTAATTAATTTAAAAAAAAAAGAAAAACAAAACAAAACAAAAGCAACAGAAAAAAAGAAATCTTCTATGGTGCAGAGATTATAGGAATCTTGGGAAAAATAAAAGTAAGGTTTTTTGTTTGTTTTTTGCTGCCTTCTACCTTTTGTTAGCTCTTTCAACCATAGGTTTCCTATTTGCAGCTCCACACTGTAGGAGCACAGTTCTTCAACCATGACCTTCTCTCTCTTCTATGGAGGGGTAGGAGTGGGTTAAAATAATGATTCTCAAGACAGGGGAAAGAAAAGGAGGAGAAGAAAGCAGGAAGAAACTTGCACTGTTCCAAAAATTATGTTTTAGTACAATTTTTATCTTGAAAAAATACGCTTTTTCATAACAAAAATGTCAGAGAACAAACTTCAAAGGAAACTTCTTTGCCAGTATACTAGTTTTTCATTGTTGTTGTAAAAAATTACCACAAACTTGGTGGCTTAAAACAACACAAACTTATTATCTTATAGTTTCATAGGATGGAACTCAGAGCTCCCTGGTCTAAAATCAAGGTGTCAGCAGGGCTGCATTTCTAGAGGCAAATCTGTTTCCTAGTCTTTTCCAGCTTCTAAAGGATACCCACATGCCTTGGTTTGTGGCCCCTTCTTCTGTTCAAAGCCAGCAATGCTGCACCACTCTGATCACTCTTCCATAGTCACACCTCCGAAGCTCCTCCTGGCCTCTGTCTCCACTTTTAAGGACCACTGTCATTATTGGACCCACCTATTTAATCCAGGGTCATCTATTTAAGGTCAGCTGATAAGCAGTCTTAGTTTCATCTTCAATCCTAATCCTCCTCTGCCATGTAATGTAATATGTTTACAGGTTATGGGGATTAGGATATGAACATCTTTGGGGGGCCATTATTCTGTCCAACTACAACCGGTGAGGATAGTGAAAACATGGTCACTACTAACCATAGAAGAGGCGCCCCTTTAAAGGGAGATACAAAATGCAAATCAAAAAAGTGTTGGAGCATGAAATATATAAGTTCATTAGATGTGGACCGGGTTAGGAAGGCTGGGCAACACTGGCTTAGTAGTAATATTCACTGTTCAGGAGGTGGTTTGATTGGGTGGAGAAGGCAAATACATTTATGTCGGTGCCTAGATTTTAGCCTAACAACTAAAATACTCTCAAAGTGAAAATAAATAACATAACTTCAGATATTTCTCAGTCCAGGAGTTGGTATTTGAAGGAAAATGAAACCTCTAAAATTTGTCAGCCAGTAGTTAGGGAAGATAGTCCTTTTCCTTAAATATGATACCATTGGAAGTACACCTATGCCACCAGTGGGGCGTTGTGCAAAATTACAGAGAAAGCAATTTTATACCTTTTGTTTGGGTTGTTTCTTTCACTTTTCTGATGGTTATTGACCCATCTTTCTTCATTTTCTCCTCCGACCAGAATATGAATTTCTCAGATAGGCATCACAGATGAATGCCAGTGGTCCTAAACGTCAGTGCCTACAGAAGCCAGGCAATAAAGAAAAGGAGGCAGAGTGTGATACGTTAAGGAGTAATGGGGCTTATGGAAAATTAGAGTGTGCACCACATCTAAAAAGGGTACTTACTCCTCAGGTTGAGATCACTTGATTTGCAAGAAAAAGACCCCTCATTGCTAGATAGCTGCATTTTTATAATGAAATTTTCCAATTTTCAAACAGAGGCAATTATTTCATATTTTAGTAGAAACATGAAAAAACATATCTGTGGGTTAAATCCAGCTGCAGAGCTTCCAGTGTGTAAACTCTGGCTAATTTTCTAGTCTTCATAAAGCTATATGCTACAAAATGTCGCTCAACATAAAGGGTAAACATAATACTGTGCTCGCTTGCTTGTGAGAGAGAAAGAACATACTCATGTACTGAGTAAAGGGTTGGACTATCCTGCTTTAAAATATGACTTGAGTTAATATTTTCAAACATTTTTCCATTTTATTTTTATAATTTTATATGAATCATAAAGGCCTTTTAATAAACTTCCTTTAGTACCAAAGCATAAATTAAGTCCTTTCAAAAACCAATTTTGATGTGGGACAGGGGTGGTAGGAAATATTTGGTTTGTGATTATCACACTAAGATCATTCTGGTCATTGCTGAGAGCCTGAATATCACACAATGTTTATAATAATCAAATGCTGAATGCCGTGTTTTAAACGTCAATGTCGGTAAAATAAATTAACAAGCATATTTCACTACTTTTGTAACAGAGGAAAGCCTGCAAAACACACACTCACACACATATGTAATACATATATATACATGTTTGCATATATAGAGATGTGTACAAATTTGTTTCCCTGCTGAATTGATCTCACTGCATGTGCTCAAGTCCAAACAAGAGAAGCAAATTCTACCACCAGGTGGAGCTTAGCTTCCATTAAAGCAGCAGATAAGTGAACAAGATTTCAAGAGCTTGTTTGAACTCTTTGTATACCTTAGGAAAAGACTGAAGTAAAAGGTAAACTAGAGTAGAACCTGGCTGCAAATAGTGGGGTAGACTAAGAGGATGGGCCATAACAACAGACAAATGGTGGATTTACTTGCGGGAGAAGTAGGTACAGAGTTACTGAAGAGTGTGGATCAGGAATGAAGAATGAGAAGAACATTATTTATGTGGCTTATGAAGGGAAAGAAGATTTGGGAGGCCCATTCAGTGTTAAGCTTGCCTAAATTCTTTTACACCTGTTACCAACATTTAATAGTGTAGATTCAAAGGAAATAGAGATGTGTAAAACATGCTATCTACTCTTAACTTGCCTAGTGGTAAGGCACTGTAAGTTCTATAATAGCGTGAAAGTATGACATAAGCACAGATGAAGAAGAAGTAAATGTGTGTAAAAATATAATAATAGAGCACATCAGGCAGCAACAGCATGTTCAAAGGCATAAGGCAAAAGAGCACAGCGTGATCAGGAAATGGTAAGTGGTGTGCTGGCATATGTGGCATGTAAGGCGTGACTGACTTATACGGTTGAGGGCATAAACTAAAGTGATGGCAGGAGAAATAAGAAAGTCTCGATTTAATGGATAGTTCAAAGGTAGGCAGTTGCAGAGGGAACAAGGTTAAGAAAAAGGGTCCAAAACTCTAAAAGAGGAAGAGCAGCAAGCCCTGGTAACATGAACTTGGAGAACAAGTCAAACTAGGGGAGAAAGTACAACCTCAGTTTTTTATTAAGTTTAACTAAATAGAAATAGTAAGATATCCAAGTGTAAAAATGTTGTTTAGGTTTTGTGCGGCTGCACAGGAGTGCTGGCATGGGTGACTTATCCTGCGGCGGTGTGGGTTTGAGGAGGCGCCTCGCGGGGGTGAGGCGTTTAGGTGCGTGGCCTCCCCACTCTCGTTGGGTGACGTAACAGAGACCTTGGAGCCAGATTTGCTGGGTTTGTACCCCCGCCCCAACATTTACGCGCTCTATGGCTTTGGGCAACCCAGGTAGCATGAATCTCATCAGCACAGAGAGAAGGCTTCACTGAAAACTCACTGCAGAGCGGTGGGGGAAGCCGGATTCCACAACGGCAGCAGCGGGGTTCATGGCAAGAATCACGGCTTGCAGGCCGCCCCGGGTGGTCTCGTCTTCCTGCAGCTTGTAGACCCTCAGGCTTAGGAGCTGTTTCAAACACACAACCTTGAGAGAGTAAGGTGTTCTTGAGACTCTCTGTACCGAATCCATGACTGAACCCAGTGAAGACCTCTATAAAAATGTTTAAGATTCTGGCAGTACATGCGGAGACCTATTCTTTTAGCCACCAGCTGCTGGAGACAGCCTCGTAGACAAATTGCTACCAAGTCAGCCTGTTCTAGCTGAACAGCAATTGTAGACCCTCATAATCTGACTTCATAATGGAGACTGCCACATCCAGTGCCATGCGGCTGACAGGGTCTTGGTGCTCCGGCTGGGTGTCAGGCCTGAGCCTCGGGGGTGGGCGAGCCGAGTTCAGGACATTGGTCCACCAGAGACCTCCCAGCCCCACGTAATATCAAATGGCAAAAGCTCTCCCAGAGATCTCCATCTCAATGCTAAGACCCAGCTCCACTCAACGACCAGAAAGCTCCAGTGCTGGACACCCCATGCCAAACAACTAGCAAGACAGGAACACAAACCCACCCCTTAGCAGAGAGGCTGCCTAAACTCATACTAAGTTCAAACACACCCCAAAACACACCACTGGACGCGGTCCTGCCCACCAGAAAGACAAGATCCAGCCTCATCCACCACAACACAGGCACCAGTCCCCACCACCAGGAAGCCTACACAACCCACTGAACCAACCTTACCCACTGGGGGCAGACACCAAAAACAACAGGAATTATGAACCCACAGGCTGTGAAAAGAAGACCCCAAACACAGTAAGTTAAGCAAAATGAGAAGACAGAGAAATACACAGCAGATGAAGGAGCAAGGTAAAAACCCACCAGACCAAACAAATGAAGAGGAAATAGGCAGTCGACCTGAAAAAGAATTCAGAGTAACGATAGTAAAGATGATCCGAACTCTTGGAAATAGAATGGAGAAAATACAAGAAACGTTTAACAAGGACCTAGAAGAACTAAAGAGCAGACAAACAATGATAAACACCACAATAAATGAAATTAAAAATTCTCTAGAAGGAATCAGTAGCAGAATAACTGAGGCAGATGGATGGATAAATGACCTGGAAGATAAAATAGTGGAAATAACTACCCCAGAGCAGAATAAAGAAAAAAGAATTAAGAGAATTGAGGACAGTCTCAGAGACCTCTGGGACAACATTAAATGCACCAACATTCAAATATATAGGGGTCTCAGAAGAAGAAGAGAAAAAAAAACGTACTGAGAAAATATTTGAAGAGATTATAGTTGAAAACTTCCCCAATATGGGAAAGGAAATAGTCAATCAAGTCCAGGAAGCGCAGAGAGTCTCATACAGGATAAATCCAAGGAGAAACATGCCAAGACACATATTAATCAAACTATCAAAAATTAAATGCAAAGAAAACATATTAAAAGCAGCAAGATAAGAGCAACAAATAACATACAAGGGAATCCCCATAAGGTTAACAGCTGATATTTCAGCAGAAACTCTGCAAGCCAGAAGGGAGTGGCAGGACATCTTTAAAGTGATGAAAGGGAAAAACCTACAGCCAAGATTACTCTACCCAGAAAGGATCTCATTCAGATTCAATGGAGAAATCAAAACCTTTACAGAAAAGCAAAAGCTAAGAGAATTCAGCACCACCAAACCAGCTTTACAACAAATGCTAAAGGACTTCTCTAGGCAGGATTCACAAGAGAAGGAAAAGACCTACAATAACAAACCCAAAACAATTAACAAAATGGTAATAGGAACATACATATTGATAACTACCTTAAATGTAAATGGATAAAATGCTCCAACCAAAAGACACAGACTGGCTGAATGGATAGAAAAACAAGACCCGTATATAGGCTGTCTACAAGAGACCCACTTCAGACCCAGTGACACATACAGACTGAAAGTGAACGGATGGAAAAAGATATTCCATGCAAATGGAAATCAAAAGAAAGCTGGAGTAGCAATTCTCATATCAGACAAAATAGACTTTAAAATAAAGACTATTACAAGAGACAAACAAGGACACTACATAATAATCAAGGGATCAATCCAAGAAGAAGATATAACAGTTGTAAATATTTATGCACCCAACATAGGAGCACCTCAATACATAATGCAAATGCTAACAGCCATAAAGGGGAAATCGAAAGTAACACAATAATAGTAGGGGACTTTAACATCCCACTTTCATCAATGGACAGATCAACCAAAATGAAAATAAATAAGGAAACACAAGCTTTAAATGATACATTAAATAAGATGGATTAATTGATATTTATAGGACATTCCATCCAAAACCAACAGAATAGACTTTCTTCTCAAGTGCTCAAGAACATTCTCTGGGCTAGATATATATTTGTATAGATATCTTGGGTCACAAATGAAGCCTTGGTAAATTTAAGAAAATTGAAATCATATCAAGTATCTTTTCTGACCACAACACTATGAGACTAGATATCAATTACAGGAAAAAATCTGTAAAAAATACAAACACATGGAGGCTAAACAGTATGGTACTAAATAACCAAGAGATCACTGAAGAAATCAAAGAGGAAATTTTAAAAAAATACCTAGAAACAAATGACAATGAAAACACGACGAACCAAAACCTATGGGATGCAGCAAAAGCAGTTCTAAGAGGGAAGTTTATAGCAATACAACCCTACCTTAAGAAACAAGACACACCTCAAATAAAAGACCTAACCTTACACCTAAAGCAATTAGAAAGAGAAGAGCAAAAAACCCTCAAAGTTAGCAGAAGGAAAGAAATCATAAGGATCAGATCAGAAATAAATCAAAAAGAAATGAAGGAAACGATAGCAAAGATCAGTAAAACTAAAAGCTGGTTTTTTAAGATAAACAAAATTGATAAACCATTAGCCAGACTCATCAAGAAAAAAAGGGAGAAGACGCAAATCAATAGAATTAGAAATGAAAGAGAAGTAGCAACTGACACTGTAGAAATACAAAGGGTCATAAGAGATTACTACAAGCAACTACATGCCAATAAAATGGACAACCTGGAAGAAATGGGCAAAATCTTAGAAAAGCACAACCTTCTGAGACTAAACCAGGAAGAAATAGAAAGTATAAACAAGCCAATCACAAGCACTGAAATTGAAACTGTGATTTAAAATCTTCCAACAAACAAAAGCCCAGGACAGATGGCTTCACAGGCAAATTCTATCAAACGTTTAGAGAAGAGCTAACACCTATCCTTCTCAAACTCTTCCAAAATATAGCAGAGGGAGGAACACTCCCAAACTCACTCTATGAGGCCACCATCAACCTGATACCAAAACCAGACAAAGATGTTACAAAAAAAGAAAACTACAGGCCAATATCTCTGATGAATGTGGATGCAAAAATCCTCAACAAAATAGTAGCAAACAGAATCCAACAGCACATTAAAAGGATCATACACCATGATCAAGTGGGGTTTATCCCAAGAATGCAAGGGTCTACAATATACACAAATCAATCAATGTGATACACCATATTAACAAACTGAAGGAGAAAAAGCACATGATCATCTCAATATATGCAGAAAAAGCTTTCGACAAAATTCAACAGCCATTTATGATAAAAACTCTGCAGAAGGTAGGCATAGAGGGAACTTACCTCAACATAATAAAGGCCATATATGAAAAACCCACAGCAAACATCATTCTCAATGGTGAAAAACTGAAACCATTTCCACTAAGATCCAGAACAAGACAAGGTTGCCCACTCTCACCACTCTTATTCAACATAGTTTTGGAAGTGTTAGCCACAGCCATCAGAGAAGAAAAAGAAATAAAAGGAATCCAAATGAGAAAAGAAGAAGTAAAACTGTCACTGTTTGCAGATGACATGATACTATATATAGAGAATCCTAAAGATGCTACCAGAAAACTACTGAAGCTAATCAATGAATTTGGTAAAATAGCAGGATACAAAATTAATGCACAGAAATCTCTTGCATTCCTATACACTAATGATGAAAAATCTGAAAGAGAAATTAAGGAAATACTTCCATTTACCACTGCAACAAAAAGAATAAAATACCTAGGAATAAACCTACCTAAGGAGACAAAAGACCTGTATGCAGAAAACTATAAGACACTGATGAAAGAAATTAAAGATGATACAAACAGATAGAGAGATATACCATGCTCTTGAATTGAAAGAATCAACATTGTGAAAATGACTATACTACCCAAAGCAATCTACAGATTAATGCAATCCCTATCAAACTACCAATGTTATTTTTCACAGAACTAGAACAAAAAATTTCACAATTTGTATTGAAACACAAAAGACCCCACATAGCCAAAGCAATCTTGAGAAAGAAAAATGGAGCTGGAGGAATCAGGCTCCCGAACTTCAGACTATACTACAAAGCTACAGTAATCAAAACAGTATGGTACTGGCACAAAAACAGAAATATAGATCAATGGACCAGGACAGAAAGCCCAGAGATAAACCCACGCACATATGGTCACCTTATTTTTTATTTTTTTAACATCTTTATTGGAGTATAATTGCTTTACAATGGTGTGTTAGTTTCTGCTTTATAACAAAGTGAATTAGCTATATATATATATATACACATACATATATATATTTATATATATCCCCATAACTCTTCCCTCTTGCCTCTCCCTCCTTTCAACCCCATCACCTTATTTTTGATAAAGGAGGCAAGAATATACAATGGAGAAAAGACAGCCTCTTCAGTAAGTGGTGCTGAGAATACTGGAAAAGAATTCATGTAAAAGAATGAAATTAGAACACTCCCTAACACCATACACAAAAATAAACTCAAAATGGAATAAAGACCTAAATTTAAGGCCAGACATTGTAAAACTCTTAGAGGAAAACATAGGCAGAACACTCTATGACATAAACTACAGCAAGATCCTTTTTGACCCACCTCCTAGAGAAATGGAAATAAAAACAAAAATAAATAAATGGGACCTAATGAAACTTAAAAACTGTTGCATAGCAAAGGAAACCATAAACAAGACGAAAAGACAACCCTCAGAATGCGAGAAAATATTTCAAACAAAACAACTGACAAAGGATTAATCTCCAAAATTTACAAGCAGCTCATGCAGCTCAATATCAAAAAAACAAACAACCCAATCCAAAAATGGGCAGAAGACCTAGACATTTCTCCAAAGAAGATATACAGATTGCCAACAAACACATGAAAGGATGCTCAACATCACTAATCATTAGAGAAATGCAAATCAAAACTACAATGAGGCACTATCACACACTGGTCAGAATGGCCAACATAAAAAGTCTACAAATAACAAATGCTGGAGAGGGTGTGGAAAAAAGGGAACCCTCCTACACTGCTGGTGGCAATGTAAGTTGGTGCAGCCACTATGGAAAACTGTATGGAAGTTCCTCAGAAAACTAAAAATAGAATTACCATATGATCCAGCAATCCCACTCCTGGGCATATACCCAGACAAAACTATAATTCGAAAAGATACATGCACCCCAATGTTCATAGAACCCCTATTCACAACAGCCAAGACATGGAAACAATCTAAATGTCCATTGACATATGAATGGATAAAGAAAATGTGGTACATATATACAATGGAATATTACTCAGCCATAAAAAAGAACAAAATAATGCCATTTGCAGCAACATGGATGCAATTAGAAATTATCATACTAAGTGAAGTAAGTCAGAAAGAGAAAGACAAACACCATATGATATCACTTATATGTAGAATCTAAAGTATGACACAAATGAACCTATCTACGAAACAGAGTCACAGACATAGAGAGCAGACTTGTGTTTGCCAAGGGGGAGGGTACTGGGGGAGGGATGGAGTGGGAGACCGGACTTAGCAGATGTAAGCTACCGTATGTATTGATAGAACGGATAAACAAGATCCTACTGTATAGCACAGGGAACTATATTCAATATCCTATAATAAACCATAATGGAAAAGAATATTTTAAAAAGAATGCATACATATGTAAAAACAAAATATAGGCATGGACTACTATATTCTCAAATCAACATTTAAAAAAAGGATACAGGGACCTGGGTCATTTTGCTAGTCTTGATTGCTGGCCTTTTAGGGACAGTGAGGAGTGATGGCTGAGGACTAGAGGGGCAGTTCTGATGCTCTGGTGCTTCCTGAGATCCAGGTTCTTTGTACACCCCGGATGCAAGAGGAGCCTGAACAATGCCAGAGGTTGACTTTTATTCCAACTGCACAGGATTGGGGCCTGAAATCAGGGGTGAGTTGATTTTACAAAAATAGATATTTTTCGACATATGAATTTATAAATTGAGATTCTAACATATTACATATGCTTCAATGGATTCTTAGATATCATTTGATTTATATATTCTCTTGCTCAGCCAGGCTGTAAACTAAACTTGACAATTTATATCCCAACAGATAAAGGCTTAACTAAAGGATTGTTGATACTGCTGCTAGACAGAAATTAAATTTTATACCTGAAAGGGACCTTAGCAGATTACCATTATATTTAATATAATCTGGAGTTAACCAGAGGACTAAAATTTAACGATTAGCCTCAAGAAGATTTCATCTTAAAAGTGAACAGAGGTGTATAAAGAAAACATTTCAATATAAAATATAATTGGTAATGAACATGCTATGTGAATACCAAAGAAAGATAATGATACCACTAATTTCACTTTTACCATATCACTTTCCATTGCCATGATTTTCATTTGTTTCTCACCTTTCCAGAAAAAGTGTCAAAGAGAATAGGCATCCTGCCTTATCTCTTTGTAGAATGTGCCTTTATCTCCTTGTAGAATTTCCATAGGACCCAGAGATCCTGAACATAAGAGATGTTCAATAATTAGGGACCAGGATGTGGTCTGCTATGTAGTTCTCATCTTAATACCAGGAGATACACATCTACTGTTAATGACTAACTCTGACAGTTGGCCTGAAGCCCGTAGAAGAATGAGAATCAAAACAAAAATACACAACTGAATAAATAGATTCTAAAATTTTTATCAACGTATCTATTATTGGTCATTTTTTATTGTAATTTAGGATAACATTTAGATCCTATTGATGAGAAGCCGTGTAGGGGGGAATTAAAAAATACAGGATTGTGGTCCTGCTTGTGCCACTTACAAGCTATGTGATCGTAGGATCTTCACTTGGCCTCTAGGAGCCTCAGGCTCTTTTATAAAATATGGAAAACTGTGTTCTCAAGAAAGTTACATCAGATATGCAAAATTTATATGGCAAAAAGTAAAACACACTTAATGGGAATTGCTACTGAATAACTAGTTGGTCTCCAAAATACTCTTTTACCATAATAAAGATCACAAAGGAAAAAAGCAGTCTTTTACATACTTTGTCCACTCCTGTGTTACCTTGTATAATTGTCTTCTTTAATTTATTCAAGGCTCATAACATATTTCTCCCAGGGGACTTCCCTGGTGAACACAGTGGTTAAAAATCCGCCTGCCAATGCAGGGGACACGGGTTCGATCCCTGGTCCGGGAAGATCCCACATGTCTCGGAGCAACTAAGCCCGTGAGCCACAACTACTGAGTCTGCTCTCTAGAGCCCGCAAGCCACAACTACTGAAGCCTGCGCACCTAGAGCCCACGCTCCGCAACAAGAGAAACCACTGCAATGAGAAGCCCGCGCACCACAACGAAGAGTAGCCCCCGCTCGCCGCAACTAGAGAAAGCCCGCGTGCAGCAACGAAGACCCAACGCAACCAAAAAATAAATATATAAAGATAAATTAATTTTAAAAAACATATTTCTCCCAGGTAGATATGAGCTATTTTTGGGGGAAAAAAAATCTTTTTGAGAGTGTTACAAGTGGACCATGGCTGAGACTAAAAAATTCAGACCTTGGGAAATGTATCAATATTCACACTATTTCTCTTGAAGAGAATGGATGACAGCGCTATCACCCATTCTGGGGAGTGTCTAATCGTAATACAAGAAATAAGCTAAGTCCTTTGGATGGGGATATAGTAGAGAGCAGACACTGCTTGCCGTATGGTCCAGGTGTAGTTGGGCCCAAACACCCAGGAATCTACAGTGCTTCTGGTAGAGAGCCAAGCGGAGACAGGCCTCCCTCCCTCTGCTCCTCTTTAGTGGTAGCACATGTCCCTGTAGCAACAAAAACATGATCGCAGTTTCAGGGAGAGTCCAGCCTCTACCTCCTGGAACTGCATGCATCTGTGATCAAGCTCTCTTGAGTGAGCTGGAAGAGCATTTAAGACTGATACTCTGAACGCAAGTACAGTCCCTCCTAGGGGGCTGCTGTGGGACACAGAGGGATGCTTCAGACTGCAGACGGCCGTGCCCAGGAAAGTGGTTTTCTCATGAAGGTAATAATAGCATGCTGACAAGACGAAAAATAAAGGGTGAAAGAAACTAAGGTACTTAGTCTACAGCATGCATGAAATTGCTGGGGAGGATACTGTGAGTCAGGTTAGTTTCTGACAGAAACCACGTGGGTTCATGTTTTAATTTGGGTTTAGAAAAAAAGCGTATAAAATCATTTTCACATCACAGGCTAGTGAAGTCACGAATATTAAAGTTGTACAATCACAAAAATTGCGTTGAATCTGCATTGCCAATGAGTATTGTTAATTGTATATAATTATGAATATGTATTTATTATGTATAAATATGTACAACATATTTTCTCTATTTTCCCAATTTGAGATAAACCTGGCTAAATCAGTAATACCTAATCTCTACAAGTTCTTCTTGTATGTGCATACAAAACATAAGCTTACAATGCAATTGTTTTAGAACAACTCTCTCAAGAAAATGTTGACATAAAAATATGTGTATATGTGTATATTGCTTTTCTCTTTCTCTACATTCTCATTCTTCCTCTACACACACACAATCAAGAAGAAATTAATAAGACATCATAATGGGGGAATTAAATTTTGGGGTCTTTCTTAAGAGAAAGGTTTACATTTAAGTTTTAACTCTGGTTCAAAAAAATCGAAGAGACCACAATTTTCAATTCATACACTAGAGAGTTGCAAGAAGAGAAGAGTGTGTATCAAAAAAGCTCTACTGGAAAAATCCCCAACCTATCAAACTGTCCTTTACTGTATTCACAGATTTATGCAGATGTGTAAAGAGGTTCATTCACTCTTTATTAACTGTAGATAATTGACATTATATATATTTTGTGTGCTAAAAGAATATAAAAGAGTGGCTTCAGAGTTGAAGGTTTGTTTGATACTAAGCCACACTTAGAAGTTAGTAAAATAAAAATAAAATTCTATTTAGGCAACACATATAGCTTTGGGAAGGAGTAATATTATGCATAACTCCATGATTAATCCAAATCTTTTAATATCCTTTAAGATTCTCAAACCAGAGCCAAGAATATTTGGTCTATAGTTGATTCTCTCTGCTATCTTATTATAGCATATTGCACTTAATCTTAAATTCCTGATTTATGGTACAATTTATGGATATTCCCACTGGGATACTAAAGCTCTTAATTTGTTTACATATTTTGGCTTTTTTCCAGATTTATGTGAACAGTAACTGATCCAAGAAACAAACAGGCGGAAATGTCTTTGAATAGCATTCTTTTACTATCAGGTCATACATATCTCCATTCAGTAAAACAGGCCACTGAATTCCTGAACCCGGCAGTTCAATAATACATTTTTAAAACTCAGGTGGGATTAAAGAGAATGATTTTCTATTCAAACAAGAAAAGAAAAAGGAACTATGAACATAACAGGGTCTTAAAAACACATACACAGGATGGAAAAGGAATTCCTCCAAACTACTGAAAAAAATTAGTAACACAGATTTTATCATCTATTTCCTCCTCCTCAAAGGGATGTTTTGTTATCCACTTAGACTGAAGAGCTTGCTTTCAATTAAATTAAGTGCTCAGATGTAAAGAATAGAAAAGAAAAAAAAAAAACCAAGAAAAGAAAAAGCTGACATACCAACAAACTAACCAATTTCAATAGCCCATTTTATAATGAGGTAGAACAAAGAACAAAATGGATAGCTCCAAAATGGCAAAGCTCCAGAAACCTCATTCAGTTAATCTAGTAGATGCTTTGCCAAACCTCATCCAAATAACCCAATTATTACAGTCCACAGACTAGTGGAAATTCTTACAAAATTGGCCTCCATGTGAAATCTCAAATCATGTTTCCACTCAGGTCAAAAAGATAACTAGGATTGCCTTGTGGAAGCTTTTGCCTCTGGCTTAACTGCAATTTTGCAAAATGGAAAATAGGGAATGCATCCAGGTAAAATTCTGGATGTAGATATTAATCAGATTTTTTAAAACCTCAAGTAAAAACAGTCCCTCCTAGTTGTAATCCAATTCCCTGAAACAGTATCCAAGGTAGAATCAGAAATTCTGGATTTCCAAACTCACTTTGGCTTCCAGTGTGCTGGGTGATCATGAGCCCTTTATCTCTGCATCTGCCTTTTTGTAACTGTCATACCACAAGGTTGACACAGACCTACCTCACAGAGACCCTGCAAGGATTAATTAAGGTTAAACAAGAAAAGTGCATTAGACAATCCAGGCTTCATCTATGCTGCTAAATAGACCCAGATGTTTTAACACCTGTTCAGATTATTTGGTAGCATCTTCACGAAGTAGAGAGTAATTTGCATAATGCATTTCAGCTGTATAGACTTCTAAAAAATATCCAATTACTTTTATTTTAATTCTATAGTACTTTGAGTAGCAACAGAAAACCTGATTTTTTTCCTCAATACACACTAACGTGTTAAAGTTCAGATTTTGTGTTTTGTGCTGCACAAATTTAGATGTGAATCTTTTATCTGGTGGTGGTAATGTATATTTTAATAAAGCCTTAAAATTGAAAAAAAATAAGCTCCTTATATAACAGAGTTATTTAAGGACTCGTGATAAAACCCTGCACGATTTTTTTTAGGTTACTTTTTAAGTCCTGGCAATCCAACATCATCATATGTAGTCGTCAGAGTCCTTTCTCAATCTTCACAGAAAATACCATTTGTAATATTTCATTTACCTAATCAATATTTATTGAGAAAGCCAAACTGATCAATGTTATTTCACTAACTGCAAAATTCAGGTTTCAGCTCCGTGCGTTAAAAAAGAGTTCAGATTATTTATCCATTCACCAAATCAATGTCGGGCACATATTTTGTGCCAGATATTATTCTAGACAGTCACTAGAAGGTATCATATGAAGATTCAAAGTTCTTGCTTTTATATAATTTAAATTCTAATGAAGAGGCAAAACTTAGAGATGTGAGTGGTAAAGGAAATTCTTTTTAAGGAACTAATTATTAGACTGATGAGCAAATTAAAAAAAAAAAGAGCTGGTTATTCGAATATTTAAGAGGACAGAACTTCAGACTGAGGAGACACTATATTTGTTTTTGGACACCAATGACAGAATAGGAAAAATCAAAATTGCATAATGAGTTTTTCAATTTACAATAACACCAGGAAAGAGTAAATCACGGGAAAGAAATGTGGAAAGTGTTTGTAAAGGCTATAATTTCCAACACAGGGTTCAGCCCACTCTTTGCTGGTGACTCAAAGTGGGACTTCTTCTTTGAATAATATTATTTAAATTTTAAAAAAATTTATCTTTTTCAATTGAAGTATTATTGACATACAACATTATATTAGTTTCAGGTATACAACATAATGATTCAATATTTGTAGACACTGCAAAATGATCGCCACGCTATGTCTAGGCACCATCTGTAACTATACAATATTACAATTTTTTTTTCTTGTGGTAATTACTTTCAAGATTTACTCTCTTAGCAACTTTCAAATATGAAGACATTTTTAAAAATCGAAGGTTCTAATATTTCAGATAGGAAGAGAAAAAATTCCTGGCTCTGCTCAGGTCAAGCTCATCACACTGACACCGTTCACCCCCAAATTCTCCCATTGAGCAAACACTGTGATCATTCATGCTTAGGAAAGTCTCATGACAAGGGAAGACTTCATACTTCCTCCTGCCTGGGCATTTCTCTAGACCTTCCTTTCTCTTGTAAAGACAGTGAATGGATTTCAACTTCTCTTTTCAGGTCTTGTTGTGTTGCTGAGGTGCAAATGTCTGTATGCAACTCTGGTTCATCAAGGAAGTATTTCCTTCTACTTTTTCATCTTCCACTTTTGTTATCCAAATATGTCTGATCATTCATTGCCTGAGGAAATCCCAACAACTTCAGAGCTCACAGAGATTGCCATCTCTGTGAGTGATAATAACTGTATGTGAGTATCAGTCTTTGTATGTTTTACTGGCACATGCAGATCCAAGGATGTTCTAAAATATGTTTGTGTGTTGGGGGTAGCAATGCACAAAGGAAAGGAAGAGTATAGCAACACTAAAAGGTAATGGGCTTGACCCATTTTCTTTCTCTTGCTATTAACGAAAATAAAACTGAGATTCCCATCTTTGAGAGTCATTCTTTAAGGGATCTTAAAATAGTATGTTTTACAGACTCACAGACTTAGAGAACGAACTTACGGTTACCAGAGGGGAAGGATGGGGGGAGGGATACATTGGGAGTTTGGAATTGATGTGTACACACTGCTACATTTAAAATAAAATGCCGTTCCATGGGGAAAATAATAGTATGTCTTATAATATTATAAAGAATCATGCTTAGGAATATAAGCTCCAAAGTTAGATAACCAAATTTGAATCACATTTTGCCCACTTGGTGCTTGAATGACTCTGTTACTCAAAGTTATTCAAAATGTATGTGCCTTAGTTTCTTCATCTTTTAAATGGAGACTGGTATACTACCTAGTACATGAAGTTACTATGGAAAAAAAAAGTTATGTACATGCAAAAGCACTAAGAACAGTTTCTGGAACATACTAATCATTCAACAAATGTTAGCTATTTCTACTATCTATTATTTTAATTGCCCGTATTTTAACTCAATATCATTTCAGGCCCCAAAAAGTTTAACTTCTTTTGAAAACTTTTCTATAACATTCAGGTCTATTTTTCTCCTTCAGTAACTACTAACTAAGGGAAGGAGGCATCCAGAGAACCTTCTAATACTTCGGGATCATTGCCCTAACCAACAGTTCTCCTGGTAAATGTTCTGCTTTAGCAAAATGTGTGTCTCCAGATATATCCTAGACTAGTGAGAGCAAATGTACCACACACTGCCACAGATCTTCTTTCCTTGCTTACCAACTGGTGTTCGATAAAATGATTCAAAACTCAGTACTAGCAAAAAAAAAAAAAAAAAAAAGCCAATGAGCATTTATTGAGCTCACCTGTCTGCTGGAGACCCTGCTGATCTCAGCTGGGCTTCTGCATCCATTTGTTGATTAGCTGGAGGTCAGGTGATCCGGCTCTTGTTTTCCTTTTGGAGGCAGCAGGCCAGGCGGAATGTGTACATCATGGTGGTGGCAGAAGTGGAAGAGAGCAAGCAGCAACATGCAGGGTCTCTTAAGCCTATTCTCTGCGGTGCACTGCCACTTGTGACTCACTCTGTTGGTAAAAGCAGGTCACAGGATGAATCCCAGAGTCATGAAGTGGACATACATTCCTCGTATGGAAACTAAATGGAAGGAAAGAATATTGCTAAACAGTAATTCAACCCACCACACCCATGTAAACATTATTAAGTGGTCACAATATTCTTTTCCACTGTGCCTAAGTATAGCTTTTATATCCTTAGCTGCCACAGTAATTGCTGGTAAACCTGCTAAATATGAGGGAAAGAAAAAAAATCTGATTGAGACTTCCGGTTTTGCAAATTTTTAATATATTTTACAGAATAATATATCTGAATCTCAAACTCTATTTTCCTATAATGTAAAACATCACACTTATGTTTTGAGAATGTTCTGTTCAGTTATTCAGTTGAGACTGAGTCAGTTTGAAAAACATGTACGTATACACTAAATATCAATGAAAATTGTCGTTAGATTTTAAAATATCAATAGTTAGCAATTACCTATATTTTGTTGTGTAAAGAGAACATTTAAAATATTTAATAGTAGTTTCTTACTTTTCATTTAAAAAGATCCATACCTCTTCACAGTTTTGAAACTAAGAACATACCAGAACATATATTAATGTTTCAATGCCAAACACCAGCTGCACAGTCACATCTTGTCCACGTATTTTAAACCATATTAATAAACCCTAAAACAATATGTATTTTTCATTTATTGTTTATTTTTGAATTAAGCTTTTAAAACAATTTCAATCTTTATCTCAAACGGCTTTCTTCACATTTTAATTAAAATATTATCATTTGTTTCCTTGATATAGTGAGTTTCAACATTAAAAGGAAGTAAAATTTACATATTTAACATAAGAAAATGTAGTACTACAACTTGATTTTTATAAAATGAATACTGTATTTATATATATAACGTAAAATTTGATAGGTGTAATTACAGAAGACCCTCGAACAACACAGGGATTAGAGGCGTTGACCCTCCCAGCAGTCAAAAATCTGTGCATAATTTAGAGTCAGCCTTCTGTATCCATGGTTCCTTCCTAGCTACTGCTGAAAAAAACCCACGTATAAGTGGACCAGTGCAATTCAAACCTGTGCTGTTCAAGGGTCAAATGTACAGTAAACTAGCATAGAAAAAGAGCGTTTTCCTGGTAAACCAATGCAAAATGCTTAAAGTGACCACAGTAAGAATGGCTCTCGGTAGAATATAGGGGTCTGAGGTCTTGGTAGAATATAGGGGTCTGACTTTTATCTGCAGATGAGTGTATTTGCAAGAAGTCATCTCTCAAATTGAGCACTTTCATGAAAAAAAAAATACTACCTCTTACCAATATGTCATTAATCAAACTACCGATCGCACTGTGTTAACTTCCTAAAAAGGTTAACTTTAAATTGCATGTAATTAAGTAGCATACATTTAAAAAGAAAACAGCCTTTCCACAAAATTTGCACAAGTAGAAAGCAATTTCAGCAACCCTCAGGCATACTTACTATAATTTTTAAAGGGATTTTGAAAAGTAAAGTGAAAATGGACAGTTATCATGAAAGTAATTAAGTTTCCCGAAGTGGAGATGAATATATAACTGTAAAGTTGCCTCTGGATCTCTTAACAAATAACAAAAACAACTAATTTATCTTTCCCTCCTGGCCAATAATGCTCTTCATTCCCTTTATCCTTAGCTACAATTTCTGTATGTTGGAAACATGGTTGGAAAGCCAAAAGCTTCAGGACTTTCCTCGGGTCACTGGACTGATCTGTCCCTCCTCGTCCATTCCTCCAACGCTCATTCGGAGCCTCTGGCTCATTTCCCAAGCCCTCTCTGCTGGATGTCCTTTGCCCGCAATCATTGTTATAGAGGAAATGAGCTTAAAACTCATTCTCAGTGGTCCTGAGTTTAAGCCCTGCCTTTTGCTACTAGGCAGACATGTGTCTTTGGAGAAAGTAGTGAGGATCCCTGAGCCTCAATTTCCATCTAAACTGTAAAGGATGTGAGGAGATTTCTTTAAATTATTTTCAATGCTGTGAATCACTCTGTAAACTATAAAGAAAAAAATTAAATGCCATAATGATGATGATGATGATGATTTCAGACATCGTCATCTTAATATTTTATTAACTAAATCTCATAACACTAAATGTTTATAATTGCCTAGGGTAAAGGCATACTAACTGTCCCAAGATAAATTCTTGTCTGGTATAATATTCCCTTTTGTTGAAATCTAAGGTAACTCAGCCAGCACTCAATAGATACAGTAATGTTGCTTGTGCCAGAGATTGCCTAGTTTCCCACCACGTACCTAAAGGCACTCATTTTCTCCTTAAAATCTTCGTAACTTTTCCCCTTTTGCCTTTATGAGCACTTTTCAAATTCTTAAAACATTTTCACCTGAAGATGTCAAAAGGCGCACCTATGACTTTTTACAGCGTAGCCAACCTGCCTTAATGTAGACAGACATTCTAACCAAAATCCACACACTGCCCATATATTTCCACCCACAAGATTTTTAATTAAATGATTTATTTTATATTTCTTAATATCCCTAGAGAAAGAGAAAAAGTGGCGAGCCCAGGAATTGAGATCCAAGCCTACATTCATTCAAATAACACATTTCATTTAGGAGAATGAATTGCAGTAATTATTTCATTTCCTCTATATTCTACTCACTATTATTTAAATGTAAAATATAAACTCTCCTACTATTATGGATACTTGAGAAATGAAGGCAAAATCACCCAACATGTTAAGAAGAGACTGCACAAGGTAGGTATTTCATAGTCTATCTTTAACTGAAAACATTTCATGCAATTTTTATAGTTCCCACGTGCAGCCTAAGCCCTGGCATAATCTGATCTAATGTGTTTTTATGAAGTGTATATATAGAATAAAAGGCATCTCTAATGACTGGATTGACAAAACTGTAAAATATAAGGTAAGGGAAAAATCATCAATATTTAAGATGTATATACCAGTGGAAATTTGAAAGAATAAGAACTCGATTTAAAAAGGCAGCAGTTATCTGTATCAAAAGAAAATTAATTATTTTATGTGCAATGGACTCTCTTCCTTTTAGAAGACTAACTTAAGATTGACCAAAATAACTTCACTTTCATGAAGCTTTCCAGTCTTCTTTTAAAATTATTCAGAAAAATCAGAAGCCTTTTAAAATAATGTAAGTCAAAACTATATTTCATAAACCAAGGAAAACATACAATTTTGAAACATTAGAAAAGCAGGAGATTACATCTCCTTTAGGGATCTAGGGTAATGTGAGGCTAATGGTGCAGATACTCAAAGTGCAGAGTTCACTGCTATCTCCTCTTTTTTTTAAGGTGTGAAAAATTGGAATGCAATTCAAAATAACCCATGGAGAGAGGATAATGTTAGAATTAACAATACTCATTAATCTTATTTATTAGTTTCATTATAGTGTGATTTACTAATTAACAGAGAGATAATAGTTGACATTTCCTAAATTCTCATTCCTTGGAGAATTAGCTGACTCATCATTATTTCTATTTTACCTTTCATGCCTTTGTGAAAAGATTCTTTATATGAAGGCCATAATTTTCCACTTATCTGTTCTTTTCCGGTTTAAGCAATTTATATTTGACATGCATAAAAAGTTTTCAAGTTCACCTAAGCATCACATCCTCCAAATTATAAAAGACATAAAAGACAACTTAAACATTCTACCATATACAATTTGGAGAGAAGCACAAAAGAGATACTTAGGTAAATGTTTCTAAGAACACAGTAGGTAATTTTCTCCATGTTCTTTATGCTACCAGTAGTTGACCAATGAGTCCGGAATTTCTTTCTTTGATTAAGGCAGCAATAATGGTGGCACCTTGCCTTAAACTTTCCTGTAGCTTCCGTTCATCCTGAAAGAAAAGATAAAACAATAATTATTTTAGAAAGAAAAGATATCAACACATTAAATTTAACATGGACCTACTTTTCTTTTTAAAAACAATTTATTTTTTAAAAACTTTACAAACATAAATATAACATTGTATAAGTTTAAGGTGTACAATGTGATGATGTGATACAGCAAAATCATTACTAAGTAGGGTTAGTTATCACACCCATCATCTCATATAGTTACCATTTTTTGGAAGGGGGGTGAGAACGTTTAAGATCTACTCTCTCAGGAACTTTAAAGTATACAATACAGTACTGTTAACTATAGTCACCATCTGTACATTAAATTCTCAGAACTTACCCATCTTATAAATGGAAGTTTGTATCATTTGACCAACATCTCCCCATTTCCTCCACTCCTTAGCCCCTGGCAACCACAATCACAGAATCTCTGTTTCTATGTGTTCAAGGAGACACTTTGCAAGGCTTGCTGTTCTTTGGGCTCAGTACTGCATAGAACTCAGACCACAGCCATTGTCCCAAATAAAGGAGAAACGCTTTTATAAGCACTTTCATTGTAGAAAAAATATCTGCTAAGGTACCAAAAAAAGCAATGACACAATTTCAAAAGCTAATAATATGAAACAAAAGATTATTTTCCCTTAATCCAATATTGAAGACCAACTTTGGCTCTTCACTTAAGTGTGAATATTTCTTTGATGATACAAGGTTTCTCTTCACCTTTTTTTTTTTTTTTCTTGAGGGTTCTTCAACAACAGACTTTGTTATAAACTGTGAGTACTGGTGTGGAGGAAAAAAAACAAAACAAAAAACCTGCTTGTTTTTGAAGTAAAGATCAGGCAGATTTGTGAAAAGAGTTATTTCACAAGTTGCTAAAATGTGATTTTCCCTTTGAAATCATATTGCCTATGAAATTCTGTTTTTTCTAATTATTTAGGCTTCTTGAAGGTATGAGGGGATGATAATATGAAGGGAAAATGAAAGTGGAAACAGAGTTAACATCTTAAGGTCCTTGGGTTATGAATTGTGCTAGGTTCAAAAAGAGGGATCTGGTAACCAATTTCTACACTTCGGCATCGTCCGTAATGCCTTATCCCAACATTCGGTATATCACTAGGACCCATTGTTTCTACCTCCTTAATGTTTCTTGAATCCATATACTCCACTCAAACTGCCACTGCCAGCATAATACCTCTGGCCCTGAATTACTGAAACAATCTCATAGTCTCTCTGAAGTCTGTCCTCTTCTATCCTATTTCCCACACAGCAATGAAAATACTGATTTTACATAATAAAAATCTGATCACATCATTATCCTGCATAAAATCCTTTGAAGGCCATCTTTAAACTTCAGGATCAAGTATTAACCCTTTACCTGGAAGGTCGTTTATCCTTCCAGCCTCTTCTTACCATTCCCTTAAAATCACTCAGTTCTCCAAGCCATGTAGAACTGTTTAAGATTGCCCAGTCAAGCCATTTTTCAAGCTTTCATCCCTTTGCACCAGCTAATCCCTTTGCCAGAAAAGCTGTTCCACTCCCTCTCCTGGCCTAGCTTACCCTAGTTGCTCCGAGGTTCAACTCAGATATCAGTGACTCCTGAAATCTCCCTTGACTGCTGTTCTTCAACCCAATTTGAGTGAGGTGAATCTATACGTTTCCATAGCTATGAATTCCTCTAGCACACTGAATTCTAATAGTCTTTTTAGCTGGCCATCTATTCCACCAGATGATCAGTTTCTTGATGTAAAGAATATTTTATCTTTGAATATAAAAAACTTAGTTCAATGCCTAACACATGGTTGCCCTCCATACATTATAACAAATTCAAAGCAAAGGAGGCTTGACAATGATAGACATATGTTCACCCTTTCAGTTTGACTCATTTGTTAACAATGACCACTATTTGGTTACTTTGTTTACCCCTATTTACATATTTAGCCAGAAGTCTGGCAACAGTACAAAGAAGAATATTATCTTATCGAAGCCTTCCCACTACCACCACGCCTCCACTAGCCCAGACCTGGGTTTCTCATCTATGATGATGGTAGTTAAGAGATCACCTCTACTTAAACTACTCTTTCCCGTCAGTTTCCCTGATTTGTTCTAAGAGGTGGAACTGGGGACGAGGCACAGGGGCTGAATGTGGCTACTTTGCCTCTTGTGAGTGAGTTTTAATGACATTTCAATAATGGATTTCAAATGCTGTACCGGTTTCCAGAATATCAAATCACATTAACAAATCATTTAAAAGCCAAATATGTTTGAGCTTAAAATGTGATTCACTTATATAGGAGCAGATATCATTCATGACACACCATTTATAAATATAGAAATAGTATTCTAAAACTGAATGAAATACAAACCAACTATAGATATGTATTTGTCACTCAATAATTAATTAATTACAATGTTGCACGGTATGATACACATCTACTCCCAAGTCTCATTAAAATGAGATATACAACAGATGATGATAATTAAGGTTTCCCATTCAAAAATAAACAGAAAAAGGCTATCTGTATAACCTCTTTGAAACCAGTTTACACTTATAATGAAAGCAGCATGGTAACAAAGAAATGAAGGGGGAAAACCTGTTTAAGATCCTAGGGCTAGAAAAATCGCATTTCTCTATCTTGGAATAAATCTTCCATGCTCATTTTGATTGCTCCACAACTTACATATCTTTAGCTACTAACAAATTTAAGTAAGATTGTTCTTTGAAAGATTACTTTGGCAATTTTTTATACGCATCATTTGGAAAGATTAGAATTCAGTGAGAAGAACCTATGTTATTCCACTAAATATTTGTTTTCCCTCTCTGCCTGACCTCAATCATTTCATCTTTGAAAAATATGGAATTTTAAGAGCTGATTTCAACAAGATGGTGAGACATACATATACTAAGAAAATTCTAGTATGTACAAAAATTAGATAGACAAACAATTTATGGATTTCAAACTCATTTCAAAATTCCATACCTCTATAAAAGTATTGATAACGTAAGTAAAAAATGCAAGGAAATAAATCTTTAAAAAGCATTTCCTGCTGAAAGTGGATATGCAAAACAGTGTTTTCAATCCTTGATGGAGATAGGGAGTGGAGGGGCAATACAGGTGGTCATTTTATTATCAATCATCTATATTTATGCACATGTATATGCATACATTCCTTTGTGTGCTCCAAATATTATATAATAAAAATGTTTAGTGTTAAAACTACGTGAGCAAGGTCAACATGAACACTGAAAAATCATGTTGATGGTATGCACTCTTGATATGCTATGATGAAATGGTATTTACCTCTGTGGTCTCCCTCCTCAAAACCCATAACGCCAGTCTAATCATGAGAAAAAACATCAGACAAACTCCAATAGAGGGACATACTACAATATATCTGACCAGTACTCCTCAAAATTGTCAAGTTCATAAAAAACAAGGTAAGTCTGAGAAGCTGTCACAGCCAACTGTGGAGACATGACAGCTGTCTCCTAAGGAGACATGAAAACTAAAGGTAATGTGGTATCCTGGAATAAAAAAAAAAAAATTTGGTAAAACCAAGGTAATCTGCATGAACTATGGCTTAGTTGTTAATAGGGGAAATTGCACAAAGGGCACAAGGGAACTCTGTAATATCCTCCCAATTTTTCTGTGAATCTAAAACACAAAGTGTATTATTTTTCAAGAAAAGATGTGTTTAATCAGGCTCTAGAGTCAGATTGCTGGTATTCAAATACTGGCCTTCACAACTGTCAAATATCTTTGAGCAAATTATCAAAGTTTTATAGTTCTGCGTTTTTCATCTAAAACTGGGGTAACAATATTATCTACTTTACAGATTTTTCTGTAGGGACTAAACCAGGTAAGACATGTAAATCACAGATACCTAACAAATATTCTATAATAACCGTTGTTAGAATTATTATTTTTATGGAGGGTACTGTTTCAGCCACAACACAGTAGCTGATAACACCTACTCACCATACATAACCATTAAATCTGGTAAACTCTATGTAAAAATGTCGTTTGCGGATCTAAGACAGTAACCAATGCATATCTACAGTCCTTGAAAGCAGAGACCATTCACCTCAGATGTCTTGTTGAGAGAATTTTTCGAAACTATAAAGAAGAGAAATAGAGTCCAAGTGAATGATGGTCTCTCTGGATATAAAAGACAGAGATTACAATTTAAAGTTGTCAAAGTGGCTCAGGTTGTGCAAAAAACATCCCTGCGATGGGAGAGTTGCAAAGAAGTCCTAAAATTCTGCTGAAAATTCCCCTTACTTGGCCAATTCCTAATCGGCACTTGCACAGGTGGACTCCATAGAGCCTAGCAGAGAATAATTTCTGGGAAGCTAGAGCAATGAGCAGAGATTTCAGAAGCTGCACTGCACTTAGAAGATTAGATGTGAGGTAGGCTGGAACAAGGAGACCTTGGTGAACACCCATGGCCTTCAGCCGAGATCTCTGAAAGACCATGCCTATAACCCAGGAATACAGACAAAACTGAACTAGAAATGCCCTAACAAAGCTTTAACAAGCTCCAGAAAAGCAAGTTGATTTCCCAGTAACACACATGCTTGCCAGAACAAATTTTAATATTCTTTGGAGGAAGCTAAAATAAACTAGAGCTTTTATAATGTTTTGTAACTAACAGATGGCATACAATAAAATATTACTTGACAAGTAAAGACCGCAAAACAGCAAAGATAAATAAATAAATAAATATCCATAAACAAGAGAAAAAAAAAATCAATTTAAACAGAACCAGAAATGATCCATATATTGGAATTACCCTGCAAGGATTTCAAAATAACTACGATTAATATATTTAAAAAATAGAGGAAGAGAAGGAAACGTTGATGAAAACTGGAAAGTTTCAACATAGAATTGAAATCTCAAATAAAAAAACAATTTTTACAATTTTACAATATAATACTTGAAATTAAGAATTAATTGACTGATTTAATATGAGATGGGAAGAGCCAGAGACAATATTAGTGACCCTGAAGTGAAGTAAAAAAATATCCAAACTGAAGCAAGAGAGAAAAATGGTGAATTACTACCATAATCATCTTATACCTTGTAATCACATTACTATTCCATTTCCCTATTCCTTATCTACTGACACACCCTACCACCATCACCAAGAAACCTGCTTGGAACATTTAGAAAACTACATATGGGTTATGTCAGCAGCCATGTCATCTGGGAATATTTACTCCATGAAACAAACAAAAAATTTGAAAAATGTTAACCCCATCCCTAGAAAACCAATGTGATGTAATGTACAAATATATGTACAGGACTAGACTGTAGGTAATATTGCTACCGTTGCACATGAGAGAACAAGGGAATTCAGAGCATGGTAAGATCACATGAGGCAGGAATGTTTCCTCAGGGAGACAGAACCAAATGAAGAGAGAAAGAGGAAGAAAATACTGTAGAGTCCAGGATGAACAAGAAATATTTTGGGACAAGAAATGGCTGATCCTTAGCGTGACATATCAATGTGATAAAGCTATTGTAAGAAGAGTGGGTACCCAAATTTTCACATTAAAAAATTAAGAAAAAAGCACCCAAATTAAATTTATCAGCAGTTCACTTACTATCTGTAACTCCAGCAACATTCATGGCTAGGCTTCAGGTTTATAGTAACCTTGATTTATAGTCAGTCATAAAGAGCATAAACTGTGAACATGGCACACCAATGTTTACATACCCACACATAAAAATCAAAAACATTCATTTAATTAAAAGAAAAACAAGAGGATATTTAATAAGATTATTAAAGTCTGCATTTTGCTTAAATCTAAATTATTGTCGTAACAGTAATTACTTGTTATCTTATTGTTCTGTTCACTTAAGAACAAGGTCAAATTTTTGAAAAACAATAAAAATTGCACTCTATCTTCTCATAAAAAAATAAAAATATAACTTCTAGCTGTAAAATACAACATTCACTCTTTTTCTTGGTTACAGCTGTATTATAAACTAGAAACTGGTCCTAAAGGAAAAAAAAGGATGTAGTAATCAGGTTTCTTAAATTACTGGGAGGGAAAATATCAAAATGTTAACAAGAGTTATTTTTGGATGACAGATTTATGGCTATTTTTATTTCATCTTTATGTTTTGCTTTATTTTCAAATTTTTCATAATAAACACGCTTTAATAAGAAAAATAAGTTATTTTAAAACTTAGTTTCAAGACTTTAAATTCAGGGACTAAATTTGATTTGTTATCTCATAAAATCAGTACTTCATAATTGTCTAGATTTCCAGAGAATATTTATCCCCACCAAAAACTTCAAAATCTGTACAAAGAAAACATTTTTGTTTGAATATTGCAATTTTCAATAAAAGATTTCCAAAAGAATCATATTAATAATTCACAAAGTTATAGCTTATGGCTGATTTAGAGGTTAAGAAAGATATCATGGAAGTTAAGCTAAAAGTAACAACAAAAAATGTGTACTTAATTTTATTCAGCATGTTAACAGTTGCTCATTGAGATTTTAAAGAGTTTCTCACAGTTGGGTTATTTAAATACCAGGAAGAATATTTTAAAAATCAATATAAAATTGCTGTTTTTAATTTTTTATATCCTTGAACTGAATTATTTAGGATTAGAATTCACCATAGGTTTTAACCAGAAACTTGTCATATTTAGCTATTTCTCTATCACTTTGTAATTTCAAGATTAGGATGAAATATGCTATTCTTAGATGGGGGCTTCTCTGGTGGCGCAGTGGTTAAGAATCCGTCTGCCAATGCAGGGGACACGGGTTCCATCCCTGGTCTGGGAAGATCCCACATGTCATGGAGCAACGAAGCCCGTGCGCCACAACTACTGAGCCTGCGAGCCACAACTACTGAAGCCCGTGCGCCTAGAGCCCATGCTATGCAACAAGAGAAGCCACCGCAATGAGAAGCCCGTGCACCGCAACGAAGAGTAGCCCCCACGCAGCAAGGAAGACCCAACACAGCCAATAAATAAATAAGTTTATTTAAAAAAAAAAAAAAAGATGCACAAAAGTTCTATTACCATTACCTTTTAAAAACAATTTTAAAATTACTCTAGAGTAATTAAGTCTTGTCAATGGAATCCTGTACTTTAGGTTTTTTGTATGAGATATACATATATGTACATATATAATTATTATTATTATTATTTTTGGTTGATGGTAGGTTTCTTTCCCATGGTTCTATCTATCATCTTCCATAGAGTAGTGAAGTCTCGATGCAAAAATTCTCATGGGACCTCTAAGCCTTTGGCAAGCTCTTTGGAAATCAGGGAAAGTGGACTTCTTTACTTTCACAGAAGATTGGGAATGAAATGGCACCTCCATTATTCATACCAGCTTTTTTCCCTGCTCCCCACCGTCTACCTCACAATTTGGACAAGTAACGCCTGCAGTTTCAGAAGTAAATGACGAAGAAGTAGCACCTTGCAAGTGTACAAGTGATCAATTTTCTGTAATGCCATATCCTCAGAATTCCTTACTGATCCACTGTCCCTTTCAGTTTTCTCAAAGGAGAACTTTTGGCAAAACTATACCCAGTTTTGGCAAAACTTGAAGAACTTTTTAAAAGGTATATTTCAAAACATTAAACCCTATCATTGTACTACACAGATATCAGTACTTGAATTAAAGAGGTATAAACAAGTTTATGGTATGCTGTTAGAATCAAATTTATGTGGAGTTTGTAGGATCTTGTCTCAAAGAATGGCAGGAAAAGCTATGACATCACTGTTCTCCAAATCTTTATAGACAACCTAAAAGGAAATCTTTTGAGATTTTCATCTTCCATACACATCATTCCTAAAGAACACAATGTACTCTGTTAAAAGAAAATCTACAAATTTAAAATATACGTATAAATGTATTATTTAGGCTTTAGATGTCTCAAGAGATTACAAAGATCTTTTGGAAGGGTAAACGTTACATTGTCTCAGCAAATTCCATACCGAAAGCCTAATTCAAGTTCCATGAATTACAAAACTGTCCTGAAATTCAATTTCCTTATATTTTGGTATTAATATCTTTCTGCCATCCATCCTTATTTTGGTGAACTCATGCAAAAAGTATCTAAATGCCACAAAATTTCAATCACTCTAAACAAATAAAACCTGTATCTATATATGTCTATATATCTATCCATCCATAACACATACAATATACAAAGATCCTAAGTTGTATAGTTTAGAAACATTTTAAGTTTTGTTACATTTGTAAGGTAATTAATATCATATCAACATAATTAGAGGCTAAATTTCCTTTCTGTATACATTTTGCTGAAATGGAAGAAAAAAAAATCTAATGGTAACACACTGTCCCCTAGTGGAGATGAAAAAAAAAGTTCATTATTTGTAAATTTCCAAAACTGCAGAAAAAAAGCAGTCACTTACTAATAGAGTTTGCAAAAAACAAGAGTCCTCTCCAAATGAAAAGTATTTGCCTCTTGCTCATTTGAGTGAAACAAATGTCTCCTGAAAACCTCGACAACAAAATACTAGTGAAAATGCACTTGAGTTTACTTATTAACATAAGTACCACACAGCACTTTTCATTTCCTTTATTCTCCATGCCTAGCACAAGGTCTTGCACATACTGAAGGTTCTCAGTAAATATTTGTGAAACAAGATAATTAAGAAGAAAGAATTGGTCAAGAAACCCTGAGGGGGCAGCACTGTTACTCTGCTGAATAAGAACAGAGACTAAAGATTAGGAAAGACCCCAACTATGCAGCTCTCAGAGCCAGAGTGCAGTGGGGTAAAACCTGGGCAGCCAAAAGCACCAGACATCTGGCTTGAGAACACGCATTTCATTATCGTGTCAGTTATTTCTAGATCTGGGACTTGTCACACTGTCATACTTTATTTTCTTACATCATTCATAATATCAATTCTCCCACTTAATAAAGTTGAAAAATCTGTCTCATACACAATGTCTCTTTTAATTAGCAAAAATGTTTTGATCCTATACAACTTACCCAACAGTTACCAAGTCCTGCTAGTTTTCTACTGTGACATCCCTCACCAGCTATACTCTGACCACTCTCAGTCTACATCCTTACCATCCTGTACCTAGATTCCTCTAGGATGTCCTAACTGGCTATTTCTCTCTGTCCATGGCTACGGCTCTAATCTCACTAGAACAACCATTTTCACTGTGTCAAACCCACGTTGCTTTCAGCACAAACTTCATCTTAGCATTCAAGACTATTCACAATCAACCTAATCAATCCTTCTGACCAGTTTCCACTCCTTTACTATACAGAATCCACTTCTGTGGCCATACTGATACAATCACTGTTTTCTCTTCTCCAGTAAAATGGATTCCCAATAATTGTCTTTCTAATTCACATCAATTTTCAAATACCTGGCTGTGATGACTTCCTCTTATGAAATCATTTATTTTACTACACATCAGTAATTTGCATTATCATAGTTTGCCTCACAATCTCTTACAATATCTTGTTAGGTTTGCATATGTATAGATCCTATTTTCTTAGCTAAATTGTAGACAGTAAAAGGCAACTCTCCCAAATTAAATTCTAAAATCAAATAAAGTCCTATACCTATAGTAGGTACTCAGTAAACTAACCAGATTAATTTGCTAGTTAATTCTATAAATATCTGGCTTTATATATAACTATTAAGTCATCTTTGAAGCATCGATGTTTTTAGATAAAGGATATATCATTATAGAAATAACCCCCTAAAAATAAAAATAAGAAAAAAACTTGTATCTATACTTGGAAACTGAAAAGGTGTGAAAAACTATAAATTTGTGCTACATGATTCCTCTCCTATGAAAGAAAGCCTGGTCTCAGAGATAAGTGTAGGGACAATGATAAATTTACACTAACATACCCAAGTCAGGAGGATAAAGGCAGACAATGAGGCAGGCATTCTCTTATTTGAGGTGGTTGCATAAGCAGAAAATCTGTATACCAGGTGTTGGTAGGCAATGAGTCCTGTTTCCACAATGGGTGAGAAAAGATAGGGTGGACAGAAAGATTATTCAGAAGAGTATCTTCTTGAGTGGATGGCCCAGGCGTTAGAAAAATGTACTGATAATTTCTCTTAGAGCATAAAGATTGGTTGAATTTTTCCCATAGAATTTAGATTCAAACTTACAAACTTAAATTAAGGAAAGACAACTAAAATAGGCCAATTCAAACATAACTTCTTGGAAGCAACATGTGTGTGTGTGGAAAGGGAGGAATTACTATTGAAATAGTTTTGAGCAGTTAAAAAAGAAAAAGATGTCTGGTTAATGACCATTAGACTCTTAAATATTGGTTAGATGGGTGAATAGTTAGTATCCAAAGTTTTAATCTCAAAGTTCCACAGAAAAATATTTACCATTGTATTAAAAACTCTATTTCCTTCCAAGAAGAAGACTTTCAATTGCAACTTACATAAAGAGTTCTATCCTGACCAGAATGGTGCCAATTTTTATCAGTCTTAACTAGCAGATAATTAGCCTGACAAAGTTCCCTCCCACAATGAAGAGCAGAGTTCTTTTTCATGGAGAAGGACACATGGTAGAAGATTACCTACAGAGCTTCTTCCTAATAAGAAGGTAGATAAAAATCAGCAGATATGTGAAACAATTTTCTAGGTGGAAAGAACCTTCTGGAATCATTAGCATTAACTATATTTCTCTGAAATGATGTTGCTAAATGAAAACAACAAGATTCAAGAAGATACTTTGAACATAGAAGTGGGAACAAAGTAGGAATAATTTTACATCTCTAGAGATTCATGTAGATATTAAGTAAATGTATTTGAATTAAATATCTCATTGGAAGTGGTATACAACCTACCTATTCTATATAAATTTGACTTAGATAAATGGAAGACAGACTTGAAAATTTCTAGAACTCAGGAGAATAAAAGACTTAAAATAATAAGAAGAGAGTCAAGACATTAATTAAAGAACCAAATTGTATAAGGGAAACTGGGGGAGAAGACACAGATAATACAGAAGTCATTATAAACATGTAGAAGAAAATTCCCTGAGTTGAAGAAAGGCCAGTGTCTGCAGATAGACAGGTATCAATTTAGACCCTTGCAAAATTAGTGAAAGAACCCCCCCCAAAAGAAGCCATATTCTGATGATACTTTCAAATTTAAAGATAAAAATTCAACAGGCTGCATCAGGCAATACAGATTATTTTCAATAGATAAGAATGGCTGATGTGTAACTTCTCTGAAATATTAAATACCCCAAGAAAATGGGATCTAAGGAAAAGACTGTTACATAGGAATCCTGGCTAACTGTAAGAAGGACAAAAAAGGAGACATTGTGGGATATGCAAGGGCTCTGAAAGCATACCCATTAGTACAGTCTTTCTTTAAAAAAAAAAAGGAGTACTTAAAAAGTTAACTTATTCAATAACGAAATAAATGAGGAAAAAAATAAGAACAAGATTCCTTTCAGTGACTGTATCTCAGGAACTTACCTGATACCAGGATGTAAGTTATATATTAAGATATGAATAGAGAGATGTTTTTTCCCTTAATGGAATACATAGTTGGGCAAGTCAGACAAACACATAAACACATATATGCATTCACAATAACAAGTTATGAAGAAAACAACAAACCAGTTTAGTATCAAAATGAAACCAGCATTAGAATTTCTAGGCACAAAATAATTTAAACCTATGTAAAAAAAATCTACATAAACAAACATGGATCCACAGAAATGAGCAGTCTCTTAAACAAGAACAGACTTGAAAAGTAAGAAATACAACTTTTACAAATAAAAAACATTACAAATTTAAACCAAAAAAAGCCTCAAAGGATGGATCAAACAACAGATTAGACACAGCTGAAAAGAGAATTACTGAAACTGAAGACAGAATTGAAGAAATTACTCAGAATTCATATTAGAGAAGACAAGAAATGGAAAATATAAAGAGGTTAAGAGATTTGGCAGACATGATAAGAATGTTTACTATATATTTAATCAGAATCCCAGAAAGAGAGGATAGAGACAATGGGGAGAAATAATATTGCTTAAAAAAGTCCAGAATTTATAGCACATAGGAATTCATTCATAAAGGAAACCCAATGAATTCTGAAGTGGATAAAAAGGAAACTCAACAAGTAGACAAATTTCAGGGAAACCATGTAACACTAAACATAAAGACATGATCCTAAAGCAACTAGAGAGAACAAACCAACAGAGGACCAACAGTTACACTGACAACAGTTTTTCTCACAGCAGTAATGGTAGCAAGAACATACTGGCATATCTGCAAACTGCTAAGAATAAAAGCAAAAAAACAAAAACAAAAACAAAAAAAACCCCAACTCCCTCCAAAAAAAAACCTATCAACCTAAAATGCATATACCTCTTACCCACAAACATCATTTATCAAAAATGAAAACAGAAGATGGGCTCCCTCAGATAAACAAAACATAAAATTTTATTCCTAAAAATACTATGGCACTAAGGGATGTACCTCAGGTGGAAGAAAGATAATTTCAGAAAGACAATCTAATAAGTCAGGAAGGCATGGAATACAAAGAAGTAGCTTTAAAATGAGTATATAAATCTAAAACAAGAAATGTCTTAAGAAAAAAAATAAAAGTAACATACTATTTTTGAAATATTTTGTAAGCCTGAAATTATTTCAAAAATTTCAAGATGAAAAGTTATTAATAACAGAGAAAAAAACTAGTGAAAAACTAAAATCTTAATTAAACAGTTAAGAAAAAACATGAGAAAAGTAGAACAGACAGAAAGCAAAAAATAAGGTGAGAGTAACCACTCCAAATACTTTTTTTAATTTGAATAAATGTAAATGACTAACTAAGCCCATGGGTAAAAACACAAAGATTGTCATGTTGGATTAAAAACTAAACACAGCTACATGGCCTTTATAATAGCTACACATAAAACACAAGGACACACACAAAAGGCTGAGAGTCAAGTGACTGAGAAGGGTAGATCAGAGAGGCACTAACCCAAAGAAAGCTCGGTTCACTGTATTCAGTATATTCACTATAAAAATACAGACTTTAAGACAAAAAGCAATATTACAGATAGACGGTCACTACAAAAGTTATAAAAAGTTTCCTTTACCAGAAGCACTTTTGGATATTGGGGGAAATTACAAACTCCATTTTGGACAAACCTGAGATTTGAGGGAGACATCCAAGATAAAATATCAAATAGGCAGTTATGAGTATAGAGCACAGAAAATAGTCATTTTCAAATGAAGGGTATTTAAAACCATATGAGTGGGTGAGAATTCTTGGGGATCACACAGGACAGTGCTCTAAGAATCTGCAGCATTTAGGCATCTAAGAGAAGTAAAGAAGCTGGCAAAGAGTCTGACAAGGAGCAGACATACTTTGTAGGAAGAAATCAGGAGTGTGATATTTACAGAACCTGAGATAAAAGGGTCATAAAGAAGAAAATGATACCTAGTTGTCCATCAATATTTACAGATTGTTATAGAAAAAAATCATTCAGTTATACAGAGAGAAGGATAATTATTTTAATGGATTATAAAGCAAAGCAATGCTTTAATAATTATTCTTCAAACACAAGGTTTTTTAAAAAATATGTAAAATACATCACAAAATGTTGGAATATGAAGAGGGCTGAAAGTCATACTGAATTTCTTATTTTACACAGTCAAGCCAATATATATTAAATCATCACTGATTTTAAGTTAACAAGAAAGAGAAAAAGTAGATATGCATATAAAACTCAAAAAACAATCAGTAGTAGTATGAAACAGGATACCACCCTACAAAACCACTAGGGAAAAAAAAAGCAAAGAAAATATCACACATCCTATGAGGTAAATTCCATTAACTAGAAATTTAAAACCAAGGCAGCTTGAGTAACTTGTCCAAAGTCACACAGATAATGACTGAAAAATACAGACTTGAAATCAGGATCAGAATATAGAGAGTCCAAGCACTTAACAACTTCAGGGATAATCTTATCCAAGAAAACATGCTTCTGAATGACTAAAGTTTAGACCCATTAATTTTTTTGCTCAGTTTAATATCAACTTAAAAATATAATCCCTCCTGTGGTTTTTTAATGACTCAGCAGCAATAAGTTGGATGTATGGTGTAACACAGAGCATGGTACGCATGCCCTGCCCCCAAAACAGCAAAATAAGTAAATAAATAAAAACAACCAAATTAATTTATGTTTTATGATGTGAATATAAACTGATGAGAGAATTAAATCTCTTGGGTCAATAATAATAAAAAGTCTAACTTGGAAATTTGAACACTGATTGCGGAATTTGTGACATCCAGACAAAAGGTAGAAGCCAGCATTTTTTAGTGAATATTGATGGAGGAATAAAAAAGGAGTTCTGTAAAACAGATGTAGGGGACATAACACAAATATTTATTGAGTCAAATGTCACCTTCTCTTATAGCTTATGCTGTCACACATATACATTGCAAAGGTAAGCAGGAAGCCTTGTCAATTTCAGGAACTATCACGCCATAAAATGATAAGCCATAGCGAACAACATATACCAGAGTCAAATTGCTAAAGCAAAGGCAAAAATTAAAATTTAAACCAAAACATACATTGATTTGACCGTCATGGTTGGTTGGGTTTGGCATGATCCCTGGCAGGATCTGTTTTATATTGAGACATGATGAACGTTTGCTTTCTGTGCTGACATGTTTTCAGTGAGGTGTAGAACACAGAAAAGGGTAGGCAACATTTTAATTATTTCTCCAGCATTATAATAAACTGAAAAAGATCTGGGGAGAACACAAATAAGCAGCACATTAGAAATCTCCTGTGGCACTCTGGAAACCTTACAAAGGAAGCACTAACATGTTTTCCATTCACCCAGCCTAAGGCATAATTCTCCAGTTTCCTGGATATACTAATTTCATAAAGAATAATTTAAGTGTTATATAGAACACACACGATCAAAAGGAAAAGAAAACCTACAAAATCTTTCTTCCTTTTAATTGTTTATTCATTCTGATTGGGATTGGAAGGCCTTTAAAAGACAAATAAATGCCTGGTGGCTATAAATAATTAAAATACTGGCAGAGAGGAGTAATAATTACAAGAAAGAAAATGTCTGTCTGGATTATATACATGTCCAATGAAAACAGCAAGAGACACTGCTGTATGGTGAACACTAAATCATAAAAGCAAAAATGATTGATAATCTTTATAGGAATATATTAAAAGACATTTAAAAGTAAACTCAAGTTCAATGATAGGAAGTTCTTATAAGTAATTATGTACATCATTCTTATAGGAAATATAGTCCTCTCACAGAATGAAATATTTACTTCTGTGACTTGATAAATGAAAGGAAAACTTGCACTAAAAAATCTAGCCTGCTCAGATTTGTTTTGTTTGGATTCAAGCATTTTACTTGGAAATAAGTTCACATCACTGCAGGACAAAAACAAAACAAAAATAAAAACACACAGAGATTACCTAAGAAGACTGTAGTTTACAGTGACATTCTTCTGGATATTATATGTCTCATTTTTAAAAATAAGCATTGTGAATTTCAGGGAATGAAAGCTTGGGGAGGTTTTTCTAATTATTATGGAAAAAGCCTTGGGTTTTGTTCTTCACGGTCTCAATAATCAATACTGAAGGGACATCCTGATTTACAATCATTATGTTCCTTCTGAGGTAAAAATTTCTTGTACATCTGTTTATAGCATGTTATCTTTTTGCTTTCAACTAGTTATGTGCTGTTTAGAAGGAATAAAGTGGATGTTTTATGAGGGAAACAAAATACAAATGTTTAATCAAAGAGTAAACAATTCCTTGGTTTTGACTAGGCACATTTTATTTTTTATTTCCTATTTTAAGAATTTTTTTAACCATTAAAAAAATTGACGTATAGTTAATTTACAATGTTGTGTTAGTTTCAGGTGTACAGCAAAGTGATTAGTCATACATATATATATTCCTTTTCAGATTCTTTTCCATTATAGGTTATTACAAGATATTGAGTATAGTTCCACTGTGCACACAGTAGTTCCTTGTTGTTTATCTATTTTATATACAGTAGTGTGTATATGTTAATCCCAAACTCCTAATTTCCCTCTTCCCCCTAACTAGGCACAGTTTTCAGAGAACACAAGATAGTGTGGAGTTTTTAATATCTCATAACATTAGTCTGTTTGCTTATAATAGGCTTATTTACCCAAAAAAAGGGAGTTATGGGAAGATTGTAAATATGATGGATTAATACTATATTTTAATATACTTAACATTTAAACTAAGAAATGACACTAAGCTTCTCAGGACTTACTCATCTGCCCTTCTAAAAAATTAATTAGTAGTCATTCCCTGCCATGTGATATGTTGGTAATTCCTAGGATATATAAAATAGCAAAAAAACAGTTTTAGTTATAGAAGAGGAATACTGAATATAGATGAGCCGTAAGGGACTCAAATTTCAGATAAGTCCAAAGGCAAACTATGTTAGACTCACGAGGACCTACTTGTTTGTTGAGAAACAAGACTCAGAATCCTCAGTAACTTAGAGCTTTGTCCAGCAACAACATCCACTTTCACATCAACCACAAGAGGCCAAGAATATATTTTAGAAATAACCGTTTTATAGGTCTTAGCAGAGGATCGCCCAACATGCTAGGCCACCCAGTGGATATCATGTGATGGTAATGATGAACTCTAAAATATGGATTGTATGCCAAGCTGTATGGTGCTTAAGAGACATGGGAAGAAGTCACCATGCCACATTAAACTATGAATATCCATGGATTGGGGATTTAAAAGGAATATCGAATTTGTGGGGTTTTAACTACTTTACTTACAACCCTCTACATTTTAGAAAAACAGCTTGAAAAATTGAGGGAAAAATATGTAAAGGTTTATTCCAGCACCAAAAAATTGACAAAATGCCATTTTTATTAAATAAATAAAAACAAAGCAAAAATTGTGAATAAATTTGACATAAACAAGAAACATCCTGATTTTAAACTGCTGATCATCTCTTTTTAAGAGCCACTCAGAAAATGAATACCTGAAATGGCATTTAAAATACAATCTCCTTTTTTTTTTTTTAGCAACTTTATTTTATTTTTAACATCTTTATTGGAGTATAATTGCTTTACAATGTTGTGTTAGTTTCTGCTGTATAACAAAGTGCTCATTGTGGAACAAGGAGAGGAAGCCACAAAAGAAAGAGGAGTTCCATTTAGTTCCAAACTAAAACTAAAACATGATCTTTTAAAAGTGTAAATAAATATAGAACAGAGTTTTTGTTACTTTAAATATAGTAACTATTAATTTTTTTTTTTGCCAGTAATAAAACAGTACCAAGCATAGTCTTCACCGTTTACTCATGGCCATCTATGTAGTGTACATTTCATCTGAAAATAGCTGATTTGTTTCATGTAACCCAACAGAATAATTCAGAAGCTCATTAAAAATAAACTCATGAATCAACAAAAGAGTAATCACCACAAATTTGAAGATAATGTGAGAAAGAAAACAGCCAGGAATGGACGAGCTTTCAAGAATGGAATTATGAGTAATGAGAATGATCATTGTGGACTCTTTGGACCATCTTCCCCAGCCCCCCTCTGCAAATAGTTATAAATTCTAAGTACAATTTTAATTAAGAAATCAACTGATTATTTTTTAATTTTATGAAGTAGGTTGTCTAATGGATGTTGACTTAAAGGACAAGACTATTCTTATAAGGATTTCTCATTTTAATAAATCATTGAGAAGCTGGATCAGATGGTAACCTGATGACACATGCTCCCCTCATTTTAAACCTCTGCAAATGTGTATTGGTAATGATGGTGGGATTAAATGCACTCTGGAAGTACACACATGCACACATAAATGCATATATGATGATACTGGAAAATAAAGAAGAATGTTATGATATGACTAGAAATTTTGGAGAATTTCTGAGAAATAGAAAAAGATGGAATCAGACCGGAAACAAAAACCATAGACCAAAACATGTACAAGTTAGGACTCTGTGAAAGACAATTCTGGATTGACTTAAGCCGAGGATGAACAAATTCCAGGAGCAGAAAAAGATCTTGGGCCAATCTTCAGGGTAACTATTCGTTAGCTATATTCTAAGGAGTCAACAGGATGGCCCATCCCCTCACTCTCCACCTGCATTAAAGAACTGGCAATAAAGATAGTTATTCAGAGCCTAAAGCAGATCATGTGGGCACTTGGTCCAGAGAAATAACCATGCTTTAGGTTGGCAGGAAATTCCAAAAAGAAAAGGGGTCCTCTATAAGGAAAATAAGCTATCAGAAGTAAATGACATTTACATAGTAATAATAATGTGGACACAATGCTGTGTTAACTAAAAGTTGTGATAATATGGATGCAATGTTCTCTCATCATAATACATTGTGGAAAAAACAGTTTATACTAGGTTTTCAAGTTTGCTTTCACCATATAAGAATCTATTTTGATTTAACACATTATGAAATTAAAGACAAAACACAATAGGAATTTTTAATTAGAGGTCAAAAAGCATTCAGTACTATTCAACAACTATCCCTGAGTAAGAATACAAAAAGGGATAAAAAAAAGTGGAACAAACACTCACTGTTTCATTATGTTAAGAATTTCCCTTAAAGTTACAGAAAGCAGAAGGATAAATGGCATGACTACTATAATGTATCATTGCATTGGGTTTCTTAGCCAATGTAACAAGACAAGAACATAAATAAGATGGTTAAATATTGGAAAGTAAGACATAATCCATCTCACCTTTTAAATATAAAAGGTAATCATTTGAAAATATAAAAGAACTACTAATAGTGTTTAGCAAGTAGCCAAGTACAAGATCAATCCATAAAATAATGTGAGTTTTCCTACATAATAGCAATAACCAATTATAAAACTTAATATTTTAAAATATTCCACTCTATAAAATTTGATAGCTCTCAAAACACTGGCAATAACTGATTATGAAATGTAATAAAATTAAATAATCACAATAATAAAGATGAAAATCCATAAAATGGTCATAATTAACTCTTGAAAACTGTCAGGTAAAGCACTGATATTTCCAAATTAAAATAAACTAATCAACAATAAAAATTAGTAATTGCAACTGAAAATAAGTAATTTGACTCTACATGTGTAGGATGTTCAAAAAGAATAAAAATAAAATACAGTGTGTGAAAAAAAAAGAATAAATCACAAAAAACTGCTATAATGTTAAATATTCTTCATCCAGTAGTTTTATAGCTAATATTAATTGTCTGAATTTGGATTTATTTTTATTGACTGATAAAACAATCAAATATGTTAGTTTTGGTTGAGTTTTCAGTTACAGAAATAATAAATTTATGCAATTTTTGAGGCTACCCTATTCTTCAACTACAACAACTAAATCTGTTTTGCTACTCTTAGATGTTATATGGGAAAATAATAGAGAAATATTATAAGTTTGTAAAAATTCATCTCAACCTCCCCTGAACAATACCAGTGACTAAGAATGCCATTTCCTTTTATTTTCTCAAACTGATATATAGAACTTTAAGAAAGCAAATCTGTCATTAGGGGAATCAAAAGTGTGTTTAAATGAGAAGTCTGAATCTGGGTTATAGTTAATCTGTGACTTTCACATAGGTGATAATCAGGGCGGGAAAAAAAAGGTTTTTAATGTAAAGAGAAACCAAAAGACAAATAAAGCCAAAGGAATAACTTGGCAAGAAAGCCAGATTTTGGCTAGAACATAAAACAAGGGAGTTTTATTTTATTTTATTTTTTAATAGATTTACTTATTTATTTATTTATTTATTTAATTTTTTGGCTGTGTTGGGTCTTCATTGCTGCCCATGGGCTTTCTCTAGTTGCAGCAAGCGGGGGCTGTTCTTCGTTGCGATGCGCGGGCTTCTCATTGTGGTGGCTTCTCTTGTTGCGGAGCACGGGCTCTAGGTGCGCGGGCCTCAGTAGTTGTGGCTCGCGGGCTCTAGAAAGCAGGCTCAGTAGTTGTGGCTCACGGGCTTAGTTGCTCCACAGCATGTGGGCTCTTCCTGGGCCAGGGCTCGAACCCGTGTCCCCTGCATTGGCAGGCAGATTCTTTTTTTTTTTTTTTTTTTAATTAATTTAATTTATTTATTTATTTATTTATTTTTGGCTGTGTTGGGTCTTCGTTTCTGTGCCAGGGCTTTCTCTAGTTGCGGCGAGCGGGGGCCACTCTTCATCGCGGTGCGCAGACCTCTCACCGTTGCGGCCTCTCTTGTTGCGGGGCACAGGCTCCAGACGCGCAGGCTCAGTAATTGTGGCTCACGGGCCCAGTTGCTCTGCGGCATGTGGGATCTTCCCAGACCAGGGCTCGAACCCGTGTCTCCTGCATTGGCAGGCAGATTCTCAACCACTGCGCCACCAGGGAAGCCCAGCAGGCAGATTCTTAACCACTGCGCCACCAGGGAAGCCCCAACAAGGGAGTTTTTAGTGATGGAAAGAAAAAAGTAGACAGTAAAAGAAAAGAAGAATCCATACCAGGTTCCAATTTGTAAGGCACAAGGAAAAACTAGACCCAAATAACATACCACCTTAGTAGGATTTGGTAATGAACAGAATTAAGAAAAAGCCAAATATGTTACATTTATAACAGAGTATGATAGCCATAGAAAATTTTTAAAGTTATATAAACTAAGTTAACCAATCAAAATCAACACAATTCGTCACTATAAGATGCACGAATTTTTAAATAAATTACTTTAAATAATTCACAAAAAGATCTTAAAGTCATGCCCAGCCATCAATTAATAAATTTAATTTAGTCCCATCTTTTTAACAACTAAGTATATTAGAATGTAAAGTGTACTTTTTACAGGATGGTTAAGGTTTATCAGTTACTCATCTGAGAACTTCGAGCACCTTCTCAATATAGAATATCATAACCTATTAAATTATCGTGTGACAAAACTGTGTAAAAATGAATTAATAGACACTATTCTATTTCTTCTGACCCTATTTTCTTTGATTTTCCAGAACAATGATGAATGATTGAGTAAAACTAGTAGCTCAGAGATATTAGAGAGCCTTTGTAACAGATGAGGATAACACCTTTTGAGCAACAATCGAATAAATGAACCCACAGCTGAATAGCTGAAACTATCTTTATATTATTTGGCTTCTAATAGCATCTAAGTTTTATTCTTCAAGTTGATCAGTAAGTTGGTCATAATAAGTTATTATGGCTAGGAATATGATGAGTGAAAGAAATGAAAAGAGTATAAGGAGACTAGTGAGCAATCCAAAGACATCAGAAAATAATTATTTTTACTTCATGATTAAATGTATAATATACAAATTATTTTCAGTCTTATAGTATACTTGTAAACAAGAAACACTAGTATATATTGTTTTAATTATTGTAGCTAAGCCATAAGAGTAAAAGCATAAAAGGAAAAGATTCAAAGTTTTAGCAATCTATCTAATTTTAATTAGTACTACCAAACCCATTATTTTTTAGGGAAAAAAATGACATTGATCCCTCTTGCCACATCACACATTATGCTTCCCTATAATTATGTTCCTCCTTTATCTCTTTAATCTAACACCATTAGCCTATTTTCAGCCCTTTGAATTTGTTCTCTTCTGTGGCAAGTCCTTCTTACATATTGCTTCCTCTCTCTAGAATATTCTCCCTTTCATCTTTACTTTCCTTCAGCTGTCTGCTTGGGTAGAAAAGTTGATTTTCATTTTCATTCCTCTTCTTCAAGAAAGTCTTTCTTGGCACCCTTGCCTAGGTCAAATCCATCCATCTTAGTAGGCTCTCAGTGTATCTCTCCTTTTTAGCTCTTGTCTCTGTTCCAGTTTTGTATTTGTTAATGTGATCCTCTCCTGGCCAAAAGTTCCATGTTATGGTATCAGATACCATGTAACCTTGTCTGTTTGTGCTCAGCATTTGCATCCTGAGTGCCTGTCATGATGCCCAAGAGAGAAAATGCCAATACATACTTGTTCAGAGAAGTACATATTTTTAATAAATATGTAAAAGATGAAATGCAGTTTTTTTGCACTATTTGTTAATGAATTTCTGCAATTCTTTCAGAAAGTAACTTTTTCTTTTTTCCTATTTTAAGTTTATATTTCATCTCCCTACCACCATTTCCCCTTCCTCCTTAATATGCAATTCTAATGACCAGGAAGGATGTTTCTGTCTGAGCATTCCAACCATTCTAATGTTCCGATATATCACTATTCCAACACTCAGGAACCATTCTTTCCTGGTAGACGCCCTAGCTTCATGGAAGACCTGGGACAAGAATGTGAATGCAATCAAATAAATAACTACTGAACTTAAAAAAAAATACGTTTTCACATTCTACCTCAGATCATCTCAGATTCTATCCATAGCATGGCTATAACACCCCTCAGAAAATCAGCTGTCCTGATCAAATTCTTGATAGGAGTTATCTGCGGTAAAAATACAACAGCAAAGTCATTATAATGTTAAAAATATTAGATATATTATAATATTTTTGGTCATTGGAAATAGATAAGCTGTTTTGAAAACAAAAGAATTCATTATTTTTCTTTAATGGTGCATACTGGATATTTTCCAGTCAAGAGTAAGCAAGAAAGTGAGAGAAAAAAAGGGTCCCTTTAAATAAAGCCTCCAGAAAATCTTCCGTTACATCTCAGAGACCATCCTAAAGTGTATGGCTAGCTAGGAAATGATGTCATTATCCCGAATAAAACTGGCTTTCTGAAATGAGGAGTAGATGGGCACCTAGCAGACTCTGTCTTGCATGTTTTATTTAATCCTCACAACAGAATTAAACAAGTGAATAAAAAGAAAAATCCATGACTGTAAATTCTTCCTTGTGTTCTATGCAGCCCATTCCTAAATTGAGGATAGGATTTCCAAAGGGCACGTGTCAACTTCCTAACACTGAACCCAGCCCTTATGCTACCAAGTTGTAATAATAACTGGGAAGTTCCCTGGAAACGTCTTTCTTCCTTTTGTATACTGCCAAGGAGCACATTAATTTATGGGAATTAAGTGACAAATCTCTGTATCCTATTTGTTAAAAATTAGGTCCAAACTGAATAACACCAGGAAGATATTCCTAGGAGTTTGGGATTTAAAGGTGAGGAGGTTCCCTATTTTCAGAATGGAGTATATTTCCTGTTTTGGGTTCTTTTAGTTCATTTTAGTGAATTTTCAGCAAAAAGCCATATGTATTTACATATTTAGCCCTTATACTCTACAAATCTTCTTCCCAGGCTAAGATTATGCCTTCTGTTTACTTTGTTTCTAGTACTATTTTTTATGACATGGTCCTTTACACAGTTACTAAATATCTATTGTGTACATATACAAAGTGCTGCATAGAAAACCATGAGGTATACAGAAATGTATTAACAGGTAGTTCCTACTATAAAAAATGATATTCTCTAAAGATTTTTATAGTGAAATATATACCAAAAATTTAAAGAATAATACAAAGGTTAACATCTCAATATTCTCGGATATGGCCTCAAAGCCTGCTTGAAAACAAGCAGAAAATCAAGGAAATTTAAGTGTCTCATTCTGCTCCTCAAGTAGATAAGACTTTGGTTTCATCTGTTTTATATAAAAGGGAATACACTCCATATTAAATTATTTTTGCAAAATGGATTTCAGTGATAGAAACAGTCTTTTTAAAACAAAGATAATAGTAGATTGGATGAAATAAATGGTTATAAGTAACATACAGATAATGACATAAACTCATTGGAGTAACTGTCTCTTACAACAGTCAACTAAGCCTTCCAGGACTTGAGCTGGGAGTTTAGAAATACAGAGAGTAGAATTCCCTGGAACCACAGAAGGGAGAATGCTGTAAAGACACTTGGGGCCTAAAATCCATGCCATATTCTGTGGAAGACACCACCCTGACTAACAAAGGCAACAGAAGATCCCATAGCACAGGGCTGGAACATATTAGTTGCACAAGTCTGAAACCCAGGTCAAAACTTTAGATCATATACTCAAGATAATACCCATGAAGATGCCTCATCAGGTGATTTATGCAATGAGAGTACTATTTTTTTTTAACATCTTTATTGGAGTATAATTGCTTTACAATGGTGTGTTAGTTTCTGCTGTATAACAAATTGAATCAGCTATACATATATCCCTATATCTCCTCCCTCTTGTGCCTCCCTCCCACCCTCCTTATCCCACCCTTCTAGGTGGTCACAAAGCACCGAGCTGATCTTCCTAAAAGAATCATCTGGGGCTTCCCTGGTGGCGCAGTGGTTGAGAGTCTGCCTGCCAATGCAGGGGGCGCAGGTTCGCGCCCTGGTCTGGGAGGATCCCATATGCCGCGGAGCAACTGGGCCCGTGAGCCACAACTACTGAGCCTGCGTGTCTGGAGTCTGCGCCCCGCAACAAGAGAGGCTGCCACGGTGAAAGGCCCGCGCACCGCAAAGAAGAGTGGCTCCGCTTGCCCTCGCACAGAAACGAAGACCCAACACAGCCAAAAATAAATAAATAAATAAAATGCTGGCTTAAAAAAAAAAAAAAAGAAAAAAAAAAAAGAATCATCTGAAGGAGGAATGATCAAAGAGGGATTAGAGCAGCATTTCTCAGTCTAAGTATTATTGTCACTTTGGGCTGAATAATTGTTATGGGGGGCTGTCCCGTGCTTTGTTCGATGTTTATCATTGTCAATGGCCTCTACTCACTACGTGCCCATAGGACCATACCCTCGGTTGTAGCAACTCCACATGTCTCCAGATATTGCCAAATGTCCTCTGGGGGGCAAAATTCTCTAGTTGAAAACCACTGGATTAGAGGTAGGAAGAGCAATTATTTTTAGATATAAAGTGAGAGGGACCATGACTCAAGTGATGAAGCCAAGATCTATACAGGTCTTACATATATAATGAAGAAAGTATATACAGAATTCCCTTATTGATTCCAGTTTCTAGTCTTTGTAATGGAAAAATAATAATCAAAAAAATGGAAATTAGCGAAGGAAGCCTATGTTTTAATGAGGTGAGGGAAGGTATGGAAAAGAGATATTGGGTGGATGATCTCTTCATATGAAACCTAAGTCTACAGAGAATAATAACTATAGAAACCCTTTCTGAACTTTTAACAGAAAGATAAAAATAAAAATATAAGTAAATGATACAGAAATGGTCTGACAATACAGGCAATCCGGTCATTCCTAAACTTGCTTTAGTAAATTATGATTGAATTGCAGCTAGATCACACACAAATTTATCTCTTGTCAAAATATCAAAAATGTTGCTAAAAAGCTGCACAAAATTAAATCTAACTGTAAAGCAAAGGTTTCATGAGACATTCCATATTTAAGTGGATACTGTATCAAACTTTTCCGAAAAGTAAAGAATGAGTTTGTAGTATCATTACTTATTCATATACCTGTTTTGAAGTCTGGATTTTTATACTGTATTTCTCTAAAAGTGAAACACATTATTAAAAAGAGTAAATAAACTCCACTAGGTGTCCTTGGCCTAGATCTCAAAACCACTTTATTCCAGTATATTACACCTAAGAAAAGATGAAGAATTTTCTGCCTATTGATGATCATGTTTTTATCACTACTGTTAGGTACTCTTGGAAACGCTCACAACAAAACAGAAAATCTGTAAGTGTATGTTTTAAACAGGCATAATTTCAAATGCACAGCCAGAAGGTTTTACCAAATCTAAACAAGTACAGTGTCGAGCAGTAGGTTAATATATACCTCTATGAAGACCCCTGTTTGACTGGTCCTTGAATATTTTGTGGTTAGGTAAGACTTTATTGTATAAACTATATATTGAGCTTTATGCCTTGTAATTATATTAAGTGTTATTTGTGAAAGCTCTTGCAACTTATTTGGAATTTTGCTTCCTCAGCTGGCAGCAATTACAGATTCAAAGACCACCGGAAATAATTCTTCAGCCCCTTTTGAGATCCACAAGCTTGTTATGAACACTTAAGCAACTGTACAGGAACATTATACTTCGGTAATAAACAAGGCCAGAGGGAAGGTTATTCTTTTCCATTAGAAAAAAAATCCTGCTCATAAATAATTCAAAAACCAGAAGAGAGGGGCTTCCCTGGTGGCGCAGTGGTTGAGAATCTGCCTGCCAATGCAGGGGACACGGGTTCGAGCCCTGGCCTGGGAAGATCCCACATGCCGCGGAGCAGCCGGGTCCGTGAGCCACAACTACTGAGCCTGCGCGTCTGGAGCCTGTGCTCTGCAACAAGAGAGGCCGCAATAGTGAGAGGCCCGCGAACCGCGATGAGGAGTGGCCCCCGCTTGCCGCAACTAGAGAAATTCCTCGCACAGAAACGAAGACCTAACACAGCCAAAAATAAATAAATAAATTAATTAATTAAAAAAAAACAAAAAAACAAAAAAAAAAAACAGAAGAGAAATGATAATTCTACCAACATATGGAACTTCATCTGAAATCAGAGCCACCCTCCACAGGATTTTGAACTTTGAAAATAACAGTTCACACAAAGTAGTGACTACTTGCCCAGGTAATATATTCAACTAACAAAGCATCTTCCATTTGAGCAACCACAAACATTTCTGGCTTCAGTTGTTAACCTCCAATGAAAAACTATTTCCGTACTATTTTAAACTTGTATATGGTAATAATCACCTGTTTATCTTTGAAGCATTGACACTCTTACAGTGCCCTTTAGAATGTATTTGTGTACCATTTTCCTTTCCATGTCCTTGACAGATGGAAGTATTCACATCTTCCTCCCAGAACAAAAGTTGAGAAGCACACTACTTTCTTTTCAACTGGCTCACTTTTTGTCTCCCAGATTCTCACATTACTGGGCCTACTTCTCAATAGCTTTTCAATTTTACCTTCTTAGACAAAAAATGCAATTGTGTGATACTTGAAGCCAATTAATATGGAAGAGTAGATTACATGGCAAATGAAATTCATAATTCACCTTGACCACATATGTATAAAATTAAGTTTTAAATATTTTACTATAAATTAGAAATTGATATTAAAATGGATAAGAATCCTTTCAAGATAATTATAGATCTTAACTAAGATTTCTTGAATGCCTTGTATCAAGTGTTTCAAATTAACTCGTTTAGTCACTTAATAACTATATGATATGAATATTATTTTATCTTTACAGATAAGAAAAATTAAGTATCTCATCCAAGTTTACAGAGCAAATAAGTGATGGTCCTGAGTATTAAATCCAGTTCTATCTGAATTTCAAAAATAACATTTTTTCCTATGATTCTATGCTCTATCCTTTCTGAAGTTCAAGAAGGATTCAATTACCAATGAGACTGACTTCAAATGTGTACAACCTGAAATAGAGTTACCAGTTAATGCAAACAATTGCTAAGCAACACATGGTCTTTATTCTTAAGGAACTCACAGTCTAGCACTGGAGACACTTTTATTTCTATGGTGTCTTTTAGAGCTCTCTCTGTTGCATCAAATACATGGAACATCAGCACTGCACATAGAAGTTTTCGCAGAAGAAAATAGCTATCCGTTGTTTATTCAAGTGGAGTGAGAGGAGGGTAGTGGAATATATAGACATATAATAACGATAATATTGTATTATTATTGCATATAAAATATTATAATATAATTACATTAGTATTGTATACAAAATAATATATTCATTGTTAATTGTAATATTCATGTATAATAATATATTATATAAACATATATGTAAATCTTTATACATGATATGTCTTGCCACTACCCTCCCCTCACTCCACCTCAATCAACAATGGATACCTCCTTTCTTCCACAAAATCTTCTCTGTGACGTGCTGATGTTCCATATATTTGATAAACACACATACATATTACACAAATATGTATATATCATATATGACATAGCTACACATTATATATACCTTAATATATATGTATGTATATATTTTATTTTAAAATCACAATCTATAAAAGTATTCCCTATGTCTGAGAGCTCCGAGCTCTATAATTTGGGCCAAGTCTCAATTCATTAAGATAATTTCTTGAAACACTATATTACAGAGAACAAGATTAAGATCCTACTTTACAAAGAAGAACTAAGATTCAACTCTAGTGACGTGTACTACACCTTTTTTATGCGGTTAACCATTGGAAAGGAGTGGAATGGATGGATGAAAAGGGACTTTTGTTCTCTATTAAATATAATTCTCTATTTTTAAATTGTTTTATAAAAAGCCTGGGCTCATGTATTAGCTTTATTTAATGATAACACCACCAAAGATATGTAGCATTTAAAATGAAATACCCAAAGGAGAGTTGAAATTTAGAAACAGCTAAACACAATCTCTTTTTATTAGCATATGATTAAGAATACTATATAACATTTAAATTTTCAATCATCTTATTCCAACAAGGTTAAATCTTCCCTTTAACTTCAACCAACACTTTACTTGGTTTTTCACTAGAATATCGACTGTTTTGATGATTCTATTACTTTCTATAAGCATTTCATACAGAAAAACAACTTGAGAATAAACCTAATGAATAATTCTAAGCCACATTTAAAGATAGCTATGACATTTGCTTTTTCATTACCATATTGTATGCAGTATACAAACAACGCATGATGAATTGTAAATTGCATGCTTGCAATTATAATCCTGCATAAAGTATGAGCATTGAGTGCTGATTAAACTAGTAATGCTTTATTAAACTTTAGGAAAATATCCTGTAGGAAACAATGTTTCACAAAATAAGCTTTATTCATTTTTGAAGTGACAAAAAAATAACGTAAATTTAAAACAAAGCTAAAATGCTGAAAAATAAGCAAAGTTAATAAAACATAAACTGTCAACTATTCATATATATCTGACATATTTCTCTAAATGAACCGCTTATAGCTGAAGATATTTATGTGAAAATAAGATCATCATTTCTAGAGAATATCTGCTGTTTACTTACCCCCTACAATAATCTTTCAGATAAGACAAATCACCTGCAGCTAAAATATCTATAATTTCTCAAGAAAAGGATTTGTCTATGCAAGGGTAGAACTGGCAAAGGTACTATATGTTGGGGTGAGTGGAAAAAGTTAAAACTATCCTTGAGTATAGCCTGAGAAATATTTAAAAAATAAATAAATTTGAAGTATCTTAAAAAACTATTAACCAAGAATATTTTAGAATCATTCAAGAGCTTTCAAGAGATCATCAGAAGGTATCCAAATTATACTGCAAGTCCACATTTACCTGTATTAACCTGTGTTTCAGGTTTATCTTACATCAGTGAGGTGCGTAAGCTCATTATAACTGCAATCTTACACAAGCTCCGAAACATAAACACAAGGAAAAAATGTAATTTGATGACCTTAATATACTTTTCTAGTTATATAAGTGCCTACATATTGTGAAATCATTTTAAAAAATAGAGTCTCCCTTAAAGTTATGTTGTAATTGAATGGTAGAGACTAAGAATCATTAGTTAAAGTATCTACTAAACATTTAAAGGGACCTATTCACTCTCTTTCTGAGCAGCTCACTTCACATGAGAAAGTCATAAGGCCATTAACTGAAGAAGAGTCAGGGTGGAGTATTGGAAAGAATATAAGTTTCATCTGCAAAAGAGAGACAACAAAACCTAACATGTCCACCCTGAACCTGCCCTATCCACACTAGAATTTTTCTGAATTGTAAATGGTAGTTCTAAGAAAATCCTGATCAAATACAACATTTTATTAAGTTAACTCTCATATATATTTTATCACTGTTCTCTTTATGCTACTGGGGGAAAAAAGTTAAATGAAAATACTACTTTAGGGCTTCCCTGGTGGCGCAGTGGTTAAGAATCTGCCTGCCAATGCAGGGGACACGGGTTCGAGCCCTGGTCTGGGAAGATCCCACATGCCGCGGTGCGACTAAGCCCGTGAGCCACAACTACTGAGCCTGCGCGTCTGGAGCCTGTGCTCCGCAATAAGAGAGGCCGCGATAGTGAGAGGCCCGCGCACCGCAATGAAGAGTGGTCCCCGCTCGCCGCAATTGGAGAAAACCCTGGCACAGAAACGAAGACCCAACACAGCCAAAAATAAATATAAATAAATAAATAAATTTATTAAAAAGAAATACTACTTTATAACATGAGTTTTTTTTCTGAGCAAATTAATATTGCTCTAAAGTAATTTAAAATATAAATGTGACACCAAAATCAAATGCTTTTTCTTTCTCTTGCAATTAGACTATACTTGCCTTCAGATCCACAGTGCCTGGCATATAGTAGGCACTTAACAAAAACTGATCCATAAAAGAAGGAAGGAATGCAAATTGTATCTCTTGTGTTACCCAGACTGAAATTTGCTATGTAGTTTAAGAGTTGATATAATTTAAATATTGCCAACTTAGATACTGGCATAATTTTCTATTTTGGAATTCAAGACTAACCATGTATAGTTGCTTCTTTTTTCCAAAGCAGAAAACCTGCTACAAAATACAGAGAAGTGCCATGATTAACAGATTCATTGTCTGGTCAGCCATACTTCCCACAGACATAATTAACTTTAAGATTACTACTATTTTGCCATCATTAAAATTCTTTGATAAAAAAAGTCCAAGTAGAGTCATTGCTCTTAATAAAGTGTACCCAAAGGAACACTATACAGGCCAGGGCAAAAGAACAAAAATGTATGTACCATATTTATGTTATTTACTAATTTACTATTATATGACTGGTTTTTAAGAATTATTATGTTTCCTTTATTCATATAAATTATTTTGCGGAGACATAAAGAAATGAACTATCAAGTTGAATTGCCTCAGCTGAAGAACCAGGGTAGAAGGACAACAGTGAAACTTCTCTTCTATGGCCCACTCTCTTCCCACAAAAGCCCCAGAGGGGATCTGTCAAGTCTTACCGTAGAGCATAGTTTAAAAACCACAACCTTATACAAGACTTTTTATCTCAATCTTGTAAGAATACCCTTTTCTAATTCATAGGGTAACATTCATAAGATTTGAATATTTCCCAGCATTTCCTGTATATATGTTTCAATAATCCAGGACACATTTATTATAAAATTCTGCCATTTTTAACAAAAAGAATTTTTTTTAACAAAAAGAATTTTTTTTTAACATTTGGAGGTCACTAGCTGCTGAGAACTGTTCATTCATTTATTTTTTTAAACAACTAGTTTTTGAGTACCTAGTATGCCTTAAGCACTAAAGACAGGTGTGAAATATTTCACAAGAAAACGGAACCAAAGCACAACATTTTGGACATTAACGCCTAAAACTGGTCAATGGATCTAACGTTCAGAACATTTCCTTAGCTGGTCCTCCCCACTTGGTCAATTAGCATCCTGCATCTTCCTCTTTCCATGTCATCTGGGATCTTACACCAGGGGTCAGCAAACTACGGCCCTCAGAACAAATCAAAGCTACCTCTTGTTTTGTAATTAATGTGCCACTGGAACATGGCCATTCATTCATTTGCTGTTTATCTATGGCTGTTTTTGTCCTACAATGGCAGCATTAAGTACCCACAAAACCCCATACCTTCTTTCATCTTTTATAAGAAAAAGAAAACTATTTTATAACAATTTATAAAAAATAAAATATTTTGATACCTAGGCTTTAATTATACAATTTCTTAAATATTTAATCAAGACTTGACATCTGAATTTTATACGAAATACTAATGACCAACTTTTCTATATTTTCTTCACAAATTTACATAAATGAGTTAAGAAAACAGACCCTAAATGAGCTAACAGCTGTACGGAACTTCTGATTTAGTTTTCTACAAAGACTAACAAATCTAAAATATTAAACACAAGAGATTTAAGTGAGCTATGTAAATATGAATATTAAAACATTTCACTTTAAAGGGCAAAACAAAAGGCATTGTATATATTCTGCTTTTCACTATAATTCTTAGCCTTCACAGGCTAGTAATTATCAGAGTGTTAGGAAGATTATTTATTTAACTGCATTTGAAAATGCTTGATAAGAAAAGCCCCAGTGAAGCATTTGTATGAGTAAAATAAAGCAAACCTGGATATTCCACTGAGTAAAAAGTATGCATGCACCAAGTATCAACGATGTTCTATATTAATTTAAATACAAGAACACACTTAAGGTGGAAAGGCTTCTAATGTCAACAATAATGTTCTACATTGTATTAAAGAGACTGTACAGGAAGAGAAAGACTTTACACATTGAGATGTGCAAATTTAAATATAAATGCTGATAAAACTTGGATTTTGAGCTAGTCTTGGATAAACTACTGTTCCAAAATAATCCCCATTTCTTAAAGAAAAGTAAAATCTGTGAGAAGAGTTTTCCTAGATTTGTATTCACACACTAACATTTTAAAATTTCTTTGGCTACCTTCCTACCCTACTCAAAATGCAACATCTATGTTATAAATATAAATATGTAATAAATCTCCTCTTGAGGATAATGCATAATTCAAAATCCTATCCTCTGTTAAATTCTAATGAGGTTTTAAGCACTTTTAGATTTTAGCACATTAATGCGTAATAAAATCACCAGAGCAAAGAATAATGAATCTCAACCCTAGTTCACCTATAACTTAGTTTCTTCATGCTCAAACAAGGATTGTAATAAGATTTCACCAAGATGATTTAAAGATGAATAATAAATGCCTGAATTACATCAAGAAAAAATTGTAGTAAATGTCTGTATCCAGTTAGGCTTGGCAGTTTTATACTCTATGTAAAGCTCATGATTAAAAAAACAATGCTGGGGGAAAAAAAATTCTTTATCTTGTAATTGGCTGAGTTAAGGAGTACAAAGCACTGAGAGTAGTATGCAGCATATGGTAAGCAGGATACAAAATCTGAATCATGAAAATTACTATCACTACCATCACTATCACCTCATCTCAGAAATAAAAGAACACAAACAAAACAAACTCACGGAGAGACTCTCTTCCCTCTCTAGGAGTGAAGCACTTGAAAGTAAAAGTGACTGAAATGCATGCTTCTAGGTATTAAAAAGGTGAAAATTGCCACTATTCAGGAAAGATTTTATCATAAGACATCAGGGAATTTAAAACTTCTCTTAGACAACAATTTTGAGACTAAAATCTGTAGAAATACATGGACAAAAAAGTGTGGCAGAAGCTATTAGATTTCATTAGGTCCCATTTATTTATTTTTGGTTTTACTTCCATTTCTCTTGGAGGTGGGTCAAAAAGGATCTTGCTGTGATTTATGTCATAGAGTGTTCTGCCTATGTTTTCCTCTAAGAGTTTTAGAATGTCTGGCCTTACATTTAGGTCTTTAATCCATTTTGAGTTTATTTTTGTGTATGGGGTTAAGGAGTGTTCTAATTTCATTCTTTTACATGTAGCTGTCCAGTTTTCCCAGCACCACTTACTGAAGAGGCTGTCTTTCTCCACTGTATATTCTTGCCTCCTTTATCAAAAATAAGGTGACCACATATGTGTGGGTTTATCTCTGGGCTCTCTATCCTGTTACATTGATCTATATTTCTGTTTTTGTGCCAGTACCAGACTGTCTTGATTACTGTAGCTTGGTAGTATAGTCTGAAGTCAGGGAGCCTGATTCCTCCAGCTCCGTTTTCTTTCTCAAGATTGCTTTGGCTATCCGGGGCCTTTTGTGTTTCCATACAACTTGTGAAATTTTTTGTTCTAGTTCTGTGAAACGTGTCAGTGGTAGTTTGATAGGGATTGCATTGAATCTGTAGATTGCTACCGGTAGTATAGTCATTTTCACAATGTTGATTCTTCCAATCCAGGAACATGGTATATCTCTCCATCTGTTTGTATCATCTTTAATTTCTTTCATCAGTGTCTTATAGTTTTCTGTATGCAGGTCTTTTGTCTCCTTAGGTAGGTTTATTCCCAGGTATTTTATTCTTTTTGTTGCAATGGTAAAGGGGAGTGTTTCCTTAATTTCTTTTTCAGATTGTTCATCATTAGTGTATAGGAATGCAAGAGATTTCTGGGCATTAATTTTGTATCCTGCTACTTTACCAAATTCATTGATTAGCTCTAGTAGTTTTCTGGTAGCATCTTTAGGATTCTCTATGTATAGTATCATGTCATCTGCAAATAATGACAGCTTTACTTCTTCTTTTCTGATTTGGATTCCTGTTATTTCTTTTTCTTCTCTGATTGCTGTGTCTAAAACAATGTTGAATAATAGTGGTGAGAGTGGGCAACCTTGTCTTGTTCCTGATCTTAGTGGAAGTGGTTTCAGTTTTTCACCACTGAGAATGATGTTGGCTGGTATATGTCATATATGGCCTTTATCGTGTTGAGATAAGTTCCCTCTATGCCTCCTTTCTGGAGGGTTTTTATCATAAATGGCTGTTGAATTTTGTTGAAAGCTTTTTCTGCATCTATTGAGATGATCATATGGTTTTTCTCCTTCAGTTTGTTAATATGGTTTATCACATTGACTGATTTGCGTATATTGAAGAATCCTTGCATTCCTGGGATAAACCCCACTTGATCATGGTGTACGATCCTTTTAATGTGCTGTTGGATTCTGTTTGCTACTATTTTGTTGAGGATTTTTGCATCTATGATCATCAGTGATATTGGCCTGTAGTTTTCTTTCTTGGTGAAAAGACAACCCGCAGAATGGGAGAAAATATTTGCAAATGAAGCAACTGACAAATTATTAATCTCCAGAATTTACAAGCAGCTCATGTAGCTCAATAACAAAAGAACAAACAACCCAATCCAAAAATGGGCAGAAGACCTAAATAGACATTTCTCCAAAGAAGATATACAGATTGCCAACAGACACATGAAAGGATACTCAACATCACTAATCATTAGAGAAATGCAAATCAAAACTACAATCAGGTATCACCTCACACCGGTCAGAATGGCCATCATCAAAAAATTTACAAACAATAAGTGCTGGAGAGAGTGTGGAGAAAAGGGAACCCTCTTGCACTGTTGGTGGGAATGTAAATTGATACAGCCACTATGGAGAACAGTATGGAGGTTCCTTAAAAAACTAAAAACAGGGGCTTCCCTGGTGGCGCAGTGGTTGAGAGTCTGCCTGCCAATGCAGGGGACACGGGTTCGAGCCCTGGTCTGGGAAGATCCCACATGCCGCGGAGCAATTAGGCCCGTGAGTCACAACTGCTGAGCCTGCGCGTCTGGAGCCTGTGCTCCGCAACGAGAGGCCGCGATAGAGGCCTGCGCACGGCGATGAAGAGTGGCCCCCGCTTGCCACAACTAGAGAAAGCCCTTGCACAGAAATGAAGACCCAACACAGCCAAAAAACTAAATAAATAAATTAAAAAAAAAAAAAAAAACTAAAAACAGAACTACCATACGACCCAGCAATCCCACTACTGGGCATATACCCTGAGAAAACCAGAATTCAAAAAGAGTCATGTACCACAATGTTCTTTGCAGCTGTATTTACAATAGCCCGGACGTGGAAGCCACCTAAGTGTCCATCGACAGATGAATGGATAAAGAAGTTGTGGCACACATATACAATGGAATATTACTCAGCCATAAAAAGAAATGAAATTGAGTTATTTGTAGTGAGGTGGATAGACCTAGAGTCTGTCATACAGAGTGAAGTAAGTCAGAAAGAGAACAACAAATACCGTATGCTAACATATATATATGAAATCTATTAAAAAAAAAAAGGGTCATGAAAACCTAGGGGCAGGATGGGAATAAAGACACAGACCTACTAGAGAATGGACTTGAGGACACGGGGAGGGGGAAGGGTAAGCTGGGACAAAGTGAGAGAGGGGCATGGACATATATACACTGCCAAATGTAAAATCGATAGCTAGTGGGAAGCAGCCACATAGCACAGGGAGATCAGCTCGGTGTTCTGCGACCACCTAGAGGGGTGGGATAGGGAGGGTGGGAGGGAGACGCAAGAGGGAGGAGATATGGGGATATATGTATATGTATAGCTGATTCACTTTGTTATAAAGCAGAAACTAACACACCATTGTAAAGCAATTATACTCCAATAAAGATGTTAAAAAAAAAAAAGTGTAGCAGAGAAATCTAAGGGCATGTATGAGATCCATTTAAGACAGGGGTAAGTAGGATTGTAAGTATTTGTCCACAGAAACAAGTTCATGGCTACCTGAAGACAACTACATATAAGATGACTGGGTATGCAACATTGAACACTGAACATTTAATTCTGATTGAAGTAATATTAATAGAGTCTCCTTCTCTCTGACGGGGGATGACTAATTATGGTTTGCATAGTCACAGGCAAAGCGCTAATATATCTATCATTGCTCTCCCTTAATGGTAGTAGCACTGTGCCAACACTATGGGCAATGGAATCAGATGTGGTCAAATATTTTAGCGGTGGGATGTAGACAGTTTTTAGAAAAGACATAGTAGAGGGACCACCTAGGAAACTACCCCAGCTTCTGCCAAGAGGCAAGCAGCACCTGACTATTATAGTGATCACAGCAGGAATGAAGAAAGAAAGTGGGAAATGCCAGAAATATAGAATAATTAGAATTCAGAGCATTTAGTTATTGGCTCTATCTAGGACATGGAGAATAATCAGAAGTGATTCTTGAATTCGGGTAACTGGAAGAACAGTGGCTCTCCTAACAAACAGGAGTGTCAGGAGAATACAATGGTTCAGATTCCTTATCAATAAAATTGGAATGAATACTTTGTGGAAATATCATGACAATTAAAGAGCTAAAGCATGAAGACTAAGCACTGTGACATACAAAATCAGGCTTTCAACCCATTAGCCAATATTATCTAAATGGAACTGATGGCCTTTGAGAAAGGTAACTACGGTAATATTTGCAATCAAGGGAAAACTGATTCATGTAGCCGATTTATAGCCTCATATAGTATATAAACTTTACATACAATTTGTTCAATAGATAAATGTTGCAGGAGTAAATTGCCATGTAATATACATAACTGTGTGAAGTGGGTAGAGATTTTGAACCTCATCTAAATTTTCCACACAACTATTATAAGTATGATTTTGGACTCAAATATGGTTCTGTCAAAATATTATTAGTATATATTCAAAATAAATGATGGCATGCACAATTTTTACTAGAATTACCACAAACACTTTGAAAACAGGCTAGTTAGACTCAAATGGGACATAATGATTATTAGTAATAATAGTGGTACATAATAGCAATAATAATAACAATAATAATTAAATATAAAAGAAACGTATGAAATTAAAGATACTAAGAATTCTCTGTAAAATCCCTCAGAAATACCATAAAACCTTACTAAACCTCTGTGGTTCTCTACTACCTGCAAAATGTAAAGAAGAAGAATATAAAGGAACTAATTGGAAATTTTATTGAGTGTAAAGGCATAGGACCTCCTTCCCCATGTCTAAGCCATAAGCTCCTGAGGCCTCGGTTTCCACATGTGTAAATTTCTGTGTGAAGGCATTTTTCCAAATAACATTACATGATATATATAGTATGTACTGTAATAAAGGGGTGTCATGGTCAACTAAGTGTGGGAAATAATGGGTTAAACTCACTTCTTTCCTGCCTGACTACCCAGAGTCTTCTGTAAGTCAATATAAATTGTGAGTCTCCATGAGTGTGAGTGGAATAAAATAATATCATTTGGCAAATCAATTTGATCACACAGTAACTCACTTCTTGGGGGTGGAGTGGAGAAAACAATACTTAGGAATCTATGCTTTAGGTTATTTCACATGAGTTTCCAATCCAGTATATCATTTGAGCTTCACAACAACCAGGGAAGAAAGCAGAGCAGATAAGGATCCAATTAGTGATAAGGAAATTTAAATTCAAAAAGATAATGAAAGCAGCAAATAGTGAGATTTACCTTTAGATGTTTTCCACGTCAGTCATTCTAGCAATACAGTTTTATTAATTGAGACAATTTCTGATCTCAAGGAGAATACCACCCACACGCTTAAGAAACTACTCTCTCTTCCAAACATGACACTCTCTTCTACTCTATAAAGCAGCCACAGTACAGCTGACTTGCTGTCTCACTTTGAAACACTTAAGCTATTTGGAAGCATGATTTGTTAAGTTAAGCCTAAATGTGGAGGCACTCAGTTACTAAAGCGTGTGTCATGTAAAATTTTCGCTCTCCCAAGAACTTTCTGTGATACCTAGATTCAAAATACGAGAAGTTCACTCGGTCGGTGGCTAGAAGACAGAGGAAGGCAAAATAAAGCCTTTCAAAGATAAGTAACACTTCCGAAAGACTTCTAGTTCTTCAATGATAACCTTCATGAGAGACTCGTTAAAATTCTTGAGAAATTATTAACTGCACATTTGCTTTAAGAGTCAAAAATACATTTTGCACATGCCTCAGTTTAAACTGTAAAAAATATATATAGTCATTCATTATCTTATGTGAGAGACCGGGCCCCAACACCAAAAAAATCCTCCTGAGAAATCTCATTATGGTGTTAGTTGCAACCCAGAGAAAATAATTCATATTTTGTTAAAGCACATACCCTACACACACAGACATGCACACACAGATGCACAGACTTCATTATGAATTTTAGGAACTTCAACAATATACAAAGGATTTGGGATATCTCTTCACCAAGATCATGACCTATAGGAACACGATCCTCCAGATCCAAAGTACTTTATTATACTGTTGATATGTAATTAATCTAGGTGCTGGCAAATTTATAATCTTGTTATCATATTTAAAAATACATATATCCCCCTTTTATACTCCTTAAATTACATTGCTAAACTTACTTCATTTTGGTTTGATTAAAATTGTTACTTAATCTGCAAGGATTAAAACACTTTCTACTGCCCTAAGGCTTTTATTTTAAATTATACTTGCATCTATTCTGAACAAGATCATGATTTAAAATTATGAGATTAAATTCTGTTAATTTTGACATTCCATTCTGTAACTCCTCGTGTCATTAATATGTAATGTTTTCTGTCAAACATCTTCTAACAATAGCCTGTAAATGATCCTTACCACTATTAAATGTTTACATATTAGTTGTCTATTTGCTGCCATAATAAATTACCACAAATTTAGTGACTTGAAACAATACAAATTTATTCTCTTACAGTTCTGTGGGTGAGAACACCGACACAGGTGTCACTGGGCTTACAGCTCTAGAGGAGAATCCATTTCTGTGCCACTTACAGCTTCAAGAGGTTGCCCACATTCTTTGGCTTGTGGCCCCCTTCCATCCTCAAAGCCAGCAATAGCTGATCAGTCTTTTTTCTCACTTCCTTCATTCTGACACTTCTGCCATCCTCTTCCACTTTTAAACACACATTGGGCTGGGTCCACTCAGATTACTCAGGATAATGTCCTTATTTTAAGGTCAGCTGATTAGCAACCTTATTTGCATGTGCAACCTTAATTCACCTTTGCCATGTCAGGTAACATATTTACAGGTTCCAGGAGTTAGGACCAGGACATTTTTGGGGGGAACCACTACTCTGCTTACTAGAGTTGGCCACAAGCTCATACTTTATATGCTGTCAATCAGTATCTCTGTTTATCATTAAAGGTATTTCTATTTAAATAATGTTTACTACATAAAGTCTTAAATTAGAGCAAAATAGTAAATGGCTTGGTTATAGAAAACTGGGGACAAAAGCCTTAAGCAACTCAATTAAGATCTTGAGCATAATGTACCATTTCAGAAATGTTAACAGAACCCAACGAACAAATTTGAAATCATGAAGCTAGGATGATCTCACAAGTGTCATTCCCACCATCTCTCATAAAGAAGCAATTCCCTGGCTTCCATAAAAGCACCTGCCTGATGCATGCCACATGCCTCTCGTCTACTTCCTTTATAAACTCCCAAGGATTCATGTTTTAAATTAAAGCTTCTATCAGTAGCCTGATATAAATGCATGTGGTTACAACAACACCTACTTTAACTTCCTAATCACACACGCCCACATTCTTTTGTGCATGACCCTACCAAGCATAGTTTTTATGACTGATGCCATTTATGCAGTAGTTGCTTAATTATCTGTATTCAAGAATTAATCAAGTAACAGAACTTCCTTTTTGAGAAACATAAAATATGAATTTTTTCTACCTAAATTAGTTATACTCTAAGCTCTTTGATGGTCGGAACATGTTTATTTTAGTGCCTTTCACAGATCCAAGCATATAATACAGATCCAAAAAATAATTGTTCAAAGAATAAATGAAGGCATATTAAACATGTATCTTAAGCCTTCTACCATTTTTGTCCTTACTTGCCTAACAGAATCTATTACTCTCATTATATAAATTTTGCTTTAGTTAAAATCCAACATTCAGTCATAATTTACAAATATTTATTGAGTGCCAACTATGTGTCAGGCTCGTCAGATTCTTTATTAATACAGTGGTAATTTAGTTCCTGCCTTCATTCCTATGATTTGTGGTCTTTCAGATTTTTCAGTCTTTTGCATTTGATGCATTTGATGTTGATATCTGTTCCATGAAGGGTTTCTTAATCACCTCAAGCAGAAATGATCTGTCTCTTCTAGTCCTCAATATTGTCTATTCCACTCACCATTTACACTGCCTCATATAGCAATTATTTATATGCACATCTCATCTCCCTTAATGCAATTTCTTATATAGCCCCTTGTAAGTTATCTTACACACACACAATAGTTGGACATAACATGTTTTCCCCTTAAAAATATAACCTCTGCAAAAACTTAAGAAGGATGTTTTCTACTCTGAAACTGTAATTCTCTTTTTCATTTATGTAATTCTTTTCTTTTTATCAACAGTGAAATATTTATGTATCTTGGCCAATAGGAAATAGAGTGTGTGATTATAAAGAAAAACTACAGTACTGTGGGTAAATATACAGTAATTACTAATTTGCAGGTAGATAATACTCAGTTCAATTATCCTAGTATCCTAAAGCAGTTACAATACACAAAGTTTTCCTCTAAGGGCCGACCAGTACAATCTGTCCTTCCTAATGATGTCTTTGTAATGACTGACATTTGGAGCAATCGTGATACTACAAGCAGATTCATCTCATTACACCTTCCATCACAAGGGAAGTGAGACAAAGGCAGTGCAAGATACACAGTTAAAGATAAAATTCAAAATAAACTTCAAGATACGTATTTTATATGCAAATTTACAAGTTTTTCTGTAAAGTATGTAGAGATGTTTTTTATATTTTGTGGTGTTAATACAACAACAGCACATAAATTCTGCACATGCGTGATAGGGAGGAGTGGCCCTTCATACAGTATGTTCGAGTCTAAAAGCTTAAATTAGATGACAATAGATGTGTGGCCCAGATTAGGTAGATTGTGCCCAAGACAATGTGGCTAGCTGGCAAGTGAACTAAGACTTGATCTGGAAATAATTGTCAGCTCTCGTTTCTAACCCTTTCTAATAAGTAACACCGTCGCCTCAGGAAAGGGTACTAATGCAGACCTGTGGAGTAGGGTCATTTCTTTAAAAAATTTTCGTGCCAACTAATATTTTTAAAATGTTCTTCAAAACCTTCTTAAATGAACAAGCCTGCCAAATACAATAAAAACTAGTTGATATGCTACAGTGAAACAAGCGGATAAGCAATAAACTACATGCAAAACATTTCACTTCATGCATAGGAGGAAACAATTTCAATGGTAAACAAAAATAAAATGCTCTCTCAGTTAAGTTTTTGAAACATCTAAGGTACCCTTTAGGCTTGAAACAATTTGTATCCAGAAAAATGAATACTGTGTGGTAAGGATCAGTGAAGCCTCAAATTTACTTTTAAAGTTAACTATTGCCAAGTTTGAAAATTTCTTCCATTTTATTTCATTTATACTTAATCTTCAGAAAGGAAGAAAACTCTTTAAACTCTAAGCAGCCTCTCTATTCCACGACCAGCCTTTTGTAAGAATCATTGTAATCGTGATATCATTACTGTATGCAAAGGAAAATCAATAGCAGACTCAAGTCATAATTTCACGTATTTACAATGAAACCAGATTTTAGAAGAACAAAGATGGAATTAAAAATAGTTAGGTCTACATATGGATTGTTTTACCAAGTCACCAAGAATCAAGTCATTGGTGATTTGGAAGGAACTGAGTTGACTCACACTCACCTGGGATGAATCCCAGGAATCTCTCTTTTTTAAATGCTTTCCAGAGAAGCCATGAGAAGCCAGGTTTGGCTCTTCCCAGTCCAGGTCACACAGAATGTAAAGGATTTAAATGCTGGAGAAGTGGAAACATTTGCATTCTATCCTGTCATAGCTCAGAAAGACAGAATGCAAGATCTAGAAGCATTGTGCTGGGAATGTACAGGAAACATGCATATGTCTTTTCATGCCACCACCAGTGATCACTCATTAATAAACATTATATCACTGTATGTACAGATACTGTGTCAGTACTGAGGAAATCAAGGCCCTTATCTTGTATTCTCCATTTCTTCAAAATTTAGCATTCAAGCATAACAATGTTTTTATTTAAAAAGATAATATGTGGTATACCTATACGTTAAAATAGTTCCTTAGGTTACCAGATTCATCCATAAAAATTACAGTTAAGTTCTAACTATATCTATATATAATCATTTAGCTTCCTAAACAGAAAAAATCAAATATTAATAGAAGCTCATTTTATCTCATTGGGTAATTCTATATACAATAAAACTGGTGCTCTCTATTTGATGCAGAGTGTTTTGTGCCATAATTATGTAAAATCTTTTATATCTGAATATTTTAAAGACATGAGCAAAATGATTTTTTAAAATAAATTTATTTATTTATTAATTTTTTTGGCTGCGTGGGATCTTTGTTGCTGCGCGCAGGCTTTCTCTAGTTGTGGAGAGCGGAGGCTGCTCTTAGCTGTGGTGCTTGGCCTTCTCATTGTGGTGGCTTCTCTTGTTGCGGAGCATAGGCTCTAGGCGCGTGGGCTTCAGTAGTTTTGGCACACGGGCTCCAGAGCGCAGGCTCAGTAGTTGTGGCGCACGGGCTTCGTTGCTCCGTGGCATGTGGGATCTTCCTGGACCAGGGCTTGAACCCGTGTCCCCTGCATTGGCAGGCGGATTCTTAACCACTGCACCATCAGGAAAGTCCCCACAAAACGATTTTTTAATGACAGAATATCAAAAACCCTGCACTACACAATTTCAATGGGATATTTAGGGAACTAGGATTACTTAATCGCTTTATTTCCCCTCAGTTTATGGATAATCAGCAACTTCCTTTTTACTTTAGAATTTTTAAAATTTATTTAAACTATTAAAACAAAACCTCTCAGTCTTATTAAGGATACTGTTAAGATTAATAGAATGGCTATTCAGTTTAGGATGCTGAAATGATTCTGGTGACAAACCACATTTAGCATTGTTGAGGATGTTAAATGCCAGGACTAAACCTGCACAAATCCCTTGACACATTTCGAAAGCTTGAACCATGGCTTTTTAATGACTTTTCATCTCATGTTGAAAATCTGGTATAAATAAAGAAGTGCATTCTATTTTGTCATTTTTAGAATTAAAAGAACAGTAACACCACAAAAGAAAACAAACCTGTGAGTGAGAGTTAAGACTGTCAGTCGGCAACATTTCCTGAGTGAGCACCATATGCTGTAAGAAAATACGAAGAGTCCCATCTTCCAATCACTAATAAAAAAATTATCAACAAATAGTTGCTTTCTTAGAATTCTGTTAAAGACACCCTGCAAGATTCACAGAATGGTACAATAAAACAATGTAAACAAGGTGGGTGTTGTGTCTCTTAATGCCTAAATGAGCCAAACATAGTAAATCGCATATTTATTTGTTTATTTATGTTGTCCCTTCCAAGGCAGAGAATATTTTGATTCATAACAAATATAAGACCAAAGAGCTTCAAAAACCTAGAAATCACTGCCTGAAACCATCAACTTGCCAAAACCCAACTTGGGAGAGCTCAATTTCCTTTTTCTTTGCTTAACACTCTAGACATATTTCTTGTAGATTTTGAATAGGTAAAAAATCATATTTTAAACTATATGATTTCTTATATTATATATATATACACACACACATAATACACACTATAGTGGATGCACAGGAAAAATAATCACTATCTTGACCTCCAGAGTTTGATTTTTATTTGTAGAGCACTAATATTACTAACTCAATAAAAATCTTTCTATATATAAAGCTTTCTTCAAAATATCTGCAGAAATATTGATTGGGTTTATTATACCTTAAATGATTTTTTAGTTTCTAACTAATGTATGCTTCCTAGGAAGTTTGATATATATTTTTCAGAAAGAAACAAGACCAGTGTTGTATGTTCTTCAGCATAAATTCTACTCTGTATATTATGGTGTGCTTCTGATTGCCTAAATTGTCAAAATAATTGATGTTTTAGATTTTATATATTTAGAAATCCAGCTTTTAGGGCAAAGGAGCACTTTGCTGGTAGCTTGTCTCTTATTTAATCTTAGCTTTAAGTAAAACTAACAATACAAATTGAGGTTTATCCAATAGAATAAAAATTAAAGATTAACCTGTCAGAAAGATTTGCTGCCAATTTATTTTCATAATTTCTTTATATATAAACTACCCATAAGGTATTTAAACTATTATTTATAATATCAATATAAGTCAGTAGCCAGAAAACTATAATTAGAGTCGAATCTGGCTCTGCGGCCTATTTTTGTTCAATCCATAAGCTGAGAATGATTTTCATATTTTTAAAGGGTTTTAGATAATGGAGAAAGAAAGAATAGGAGGCAGAGACTCTATGTGGCCCGTGAAATTTAAACTGTTTACAGTCTGTTCCTTTACAGAATAACTTTGCTGACTACTAGTATAACTTCCTATAATTTTTTTAAATTAAAAAAACTGACAGTCAACCTTCAGAATTTATTTACTGTATAAAGCAAAGAAAACTGCAGGTAAATAAAAGGTATAGATATAAATATCTACACCAAGTCATGTTTCTTAAACTTTTCTCACACAAAGGAACCTAATTCATTCCACATATCACAGAGAGCAGGCAGGTATTATACAAGATACCTCACATTTACTTAGTTGTCTCTAAAATGATCTCATGTCACTGAAATTACGCTGAACATTTTACAGAGTAGGAACCTGAACCTCTGGAAGATTAAGTGATTTTTTTCTAGGAAAACAAATTGTGTTTAAAATGTACTAATTAACATTTTTACCTTAAATAACATTACCACCTTCTAATTTTGAACTTTCCAACTTCCCTCATGTGCTAAACTCTAGGCAGAGGTGAGAAGCAACTGCTGGAATTAAATATCAAGCATAACCAATTTCTCCCAGTGTTGTATTTTAATATTTTTTATTAAAATAATGCCAATCTGATTTGTGTTTTATGTAGCAGAACGCAGACATTTAACCACTCAACTCAAAATTATAATTATAGACTTGTATTTGAGACAATTGCATCTGGAAAGCCTTTCATTGAGTAAATTGTTTAAAATTTCATGGTACGTGGCTCTCAAGTGATTTATTATGTTCTAGCAGTCCAACAACAAGCGGCAATAAATAACTTCACGGGGGTAGAGGCCTGCCTCCCACTACTCGTAATGGGGTATGCCAAAACCAAATAAAAACAGAACTCAAGCTTTTTATTTCCAGGAGTTTAATATAAACAAATTTATTGAGCACTGGTTAAATATTATAGGCTTGATTCCCCACATGAGTTATATAGTGAACGTGAAGGAATGCTTATACAGAGTGTATCAGGTCTAAATACTTAGAGTGACAAGATTAAACCTCTGTCATACACTGTAAGAGTAAAAACACATGCCTGAGTACTAAATATATAAAAAATAAATAATAAATATAGAAATAATAAAACACATGCCTGAGTATTAAATATATAATATAATATATAATATTTATATATATAAATATATAAATTAAATACATTAATTTCTTCTTGGACTCCCTAACCAGATTAGAACTAGAGATTACATTTAAAACTTGCTGGTTTTTGAGACTTTATAAGAAAACATGAAAGTGTTTTTAATGCAGTTCTCTTTGATTAATTAACATTAATATTTTACTAGTGATTCTTATTTTAAAGTTTTTAAAAATAATGTTACTGGACTTGAATACTAATGCACTGCTGCTTTGTGTCCACTGTTCTATTTATCTCTTTCACCAAACCATGGGCCAGCTATCGATCGGTATCATACATATTCTACATATATCAATTGCCCTCTCATTTTAATGGTACAAAGATTCCTGCAAATCCTATTTCTTCAATATCCAAGCATGTGATGAGTGGACTTATCTCACTGAAAAAACTATAGACCAGTTCAGATATTGCTGAATTTAAGGTCGTGAGTCACGTGACAAGCTGCTGGCTAGGCACGTACAGTAGAAACACAATGATAGATTCAGAGAAATTATAATTTAATCAAACAAAAAAACAAACAGAAATGGGTTCTTTAACCTCAGTTAGTTTGAGAAGCACTACTCTCCAGGATATGGTAGGGATATAAGTGGAAATCAAGGGGAAGTGGCAACATAAATAAGTATGATTAAGGTCAATATAGATACCGTATAAATTTCTTAAAGACTAAACCATTGTTTAGTTATTAACGAAGCAAACACAAATGAAGCTAAACTCTGTTCTGAGTTATTGAGAAGCAGAAAGTAATCACTACATAATTATGCTATCTGGAATTTAAGAAGTGTGTTTGGGTTAGTTTATTGGAGTTTTGGCCAAGGTTCAGACTCACAAATATCTCTAGGGTCAACACTCATTCTCATTTTATCTCACTTGCTTTATCTCAGTAACTGTCACTGCTCTGTCTGAGTTAGACAAGCTTTTGGCCAGTTTTGCCCACACTTGTACTTTGCATCCAATTTGTCTGTCTAGTACAGACATTGGCAGCTTTTTCAAAGGGCTGTGCTAAGGGTTTAACATCCCTTCTCGTGACTTGAATGGGTGAAGAGAAGAACACCTAAACATGCTCCTAGTCTTGAGAGTCAAGTCTGGACCCCACACTCCCTCGAGTGATCTCTGTAACTTCACTTGGTTCTCCCCTCTCCATCCCCTCCTACCAGATGCTGGGATTTTATTGATGGCATCTTAGAAGATCGCAGAGGAAATGAGAAGACACAGCATAACTTAGGAATGAATGCAGAAAATGACAGGTCTACATCTAAGAAAATTCTATACTATGTCATGTGGAATATTTTCACTGCCATTGAAAGATGGAAGCTGTATGGCCAAAAAATCCAGTCCTGATTTCAAATAAGTGCATTTTTAAAAAACTTTTTTGGAGTCCCAGAACCCTAAGAATCTGATGAAATCTGTGGACCCTGTTGTAGGAAAATGCTTGCATCAACAAACAGAATTTTCCGTTTAATTTTAGGCAGCTCATGGATCACCTGAAATAAGGTCAACCATCCCAATTTAAGAAACTCTGATCTAATCCAATCTTTTAATTTTACAAATAGCTCAATAAAGCTCCAAAGAGGTAATGTTGTTTGCCTAACACAACACAGCAAGTTAGCAGCAAAGACATACAAGTTTTTTCACTCCAAATCTAATGCCCTGAAGAGACTCTTAAAAATCACAGGAAGCTTCTGAGAAAGAGGAGAAATGCTTATAGTGTTTTCTGAGACATGGGGAAATCTTTCAGAGCACAAATTCTGTTTTTTTTCCCCTCAAGAGCCAAGAAGTGAAATTCATAAGCTTCTCTTTGTTACTCTGATTTGAAGAGACAGAAGTGAGGAAGATAAGCAACTCGAGTTAAAGTACCCAGAAGGACATGTAAGAGTTGGGAGAACGTCCTCATATGGAAACAACATGATTCTGCACCAAGTCTATATTCATTAGGATAAAACCAAGTCAACCTAAACATTATTGTACTTATATTAAGAAAAGAATATTAATTAAATTTCTAAAACAAAACACGTTTCAGCTCCCCCTCTAGCTGCCCCCTCTCCCCCAGTGCTTACCCTAGTTACCACTACCACCAACTAACTACACTGACTGCAGCCTGAAACCTGAGTCACCCTAGGCTCCTCCCCTTCCTTTGGCTTCTAATGCTCTAAGACCCATCAGTACCTCCCCTAAGTGGGTGTCTCTCGAATCCATCATCTGATTTCCTCTCCAGCATTCCTGCAAATCTCAAGCTCTAGCCACCTCTTGCCTGGCTTTTCTTTCTTTCTACTCATGTTTCTTTCTACCTCCATTTCTTTCCAATTCATCTACCAAACTGCTCTGAAAGGGATCTTTCTATAAAGCAAATCTAATCACATTACTCTCTGGCTTGACTCCCGCTTCAGTGGCTACCTGTTACCTATAAGCTTCCTTTAAAAAATTTTGTTGGATTTCTGAAATATTTTCAAATGTTATATAATTACTTTTTCATTTTGCATGGTTAAAGATAAAGAATAATGCTTATTTTAGATTATTATTTTATCAGAGATTATATAAAAAGTTGTATAAGTTATATATAAAAGATATATATAAATATATAGTTATATATGAAAGTTATCCCATGAAGTCTTTAAACTCATTTTATATGTAGAAAAGAGAGTTCTTATTCCTCTCATTGAAAAAGGATGGATGCTATTTGTATTGCTGTATATTTATTTAAGGAAAAAAAGATTTAGGGCTTCCCTGGTGGCGCAGTGGTTGGGAGTCTGCCTGCCGGTGCGGGAACACGGGTTCGAGCCCTGGTCTGGGAGGATCCCACATGCTGCGGAGCGACTAGGCCCGTGAGCCACAACTACTGAGCCTGCGCGTCTGGAGCCTGTGCTCCGCAACAAGAGAGGCCGCGATAGTGAGAGGCCCGCGCATCGCGATGAAGAGTGGCCCCCGCTTGCCGCAACTAGAGAAAGCCCTCGCACAGAAACGAAGACCCAACACAGCCATAAATAAATAAATAAATAAATAAATAAATAAATAAATAAATAAATAAATAAATAAATAAATATTAAAAAAAGAAAAAAAGATTTAGAACATACTGCAATTAAAATACAGACTGAACTTTTATTCTATTACATAATGAAAAAAAGATAATACTTTATACCCTAAAATTTGATTTTCATAATTTGAGCTTAATAAATCAGCTGGCTTATTTTTTATGATGATATGTCTTATGTTTTAAAGCTAAGAAAAAAGAGAAAATATTCTATAGTACCACTTGTAAGGCTTCTCCATAGTGACATAAACCCCAGGGATATGTTCGCCTACCCCAGGGGTTTTAGAATCACCAAATGGGTCATGCTGAGTTACCAGTATGGCATCCAAGGCTCTTCTGAAGACTTTGCTCCATCTCTGGGTCCTTCACTCTATTTACATCAACTAATTTGGAGTTCCCCAGACCCCATGCCCTTGAATACGCCATTTTTTTCTTCCTGTAGGGTCCCTTTGAGTCCCCTTTTTGTAAATGTAGACACTTCCATTCATTCTTTACACCCCAGAGTAGGAATCATCCATTCTCTGAGGCCTTCTCTGAAATACTTTTTCCTTTTGCCATCCCTCTATTCCATGTATGACACATTATTGTCACCATATACATTTTCCTTCTGAACTCTTAATCTCTAGGTAGTAGGAAACTCAATACCAAAACATAGTATGGGGCAATACACATTTATGAATAAATTTATCAATGAAATGAAAAGTTAATTTAGGAAAATAACTAAAGCAACTGGAAAATAGAACAGGTACAGGTGAAAATTTTCTCAACACGACATGGCTTTTTATGTAATGTTATATTGTTACATTCTCCTTTGAGTATTTTTTGGGGGGTGGGGAGGTGGAGAGGATATCCAAAACATGTTATACGAACTTCATGTATTGTGACTGAGTCTACGGTGGTGCAGAGTAATCTGGCATAATATTAATGTGACAATCCAAAATTTTACTTTTCCAAAATCTCTTAAGGAGTGGGATGATGCTCTTAAAATAGTGTCCTTCTCCCTAGACATTCAATTGTATCTATGTCAGATATTGCGAGCTGTCCACTAAAGACTTTCTCCTCCCTCCTCAGTTATAGGAAAGTGTACCTGAGACACAGCTGCTGGCTGGGGACTGCATTTCCTAGGTCCTTCTGCTACATGTATGGCCATGTGACTAATCCCTCATTGCTAATGGAGTGTGAGCGAGAATGATGTGAGCAACTTCTATGTGACTTGCTTAAGAGGAAATCTCTGACCCAAGGCTTCTGTTCTTTTCACTTCTATTTAGAGTAGTGGCAACCGGTGACTTTGGAAGCTGGGCACTAAAAAACGGTAGAGGCGCTGCCTGCATGAAACAGAGCTGCTAACAGACATGGATGATCTATCTGGACTGGTTACCCAAGAGAGAAATAAACTTCGATCTTGGTTCAGCCACTGAATTTTGGGCTCTGTTAGAGCAGTTTAGAAAACTGCCAGTCTTTGTATGTTTCTACATCTAAGATACATTTTTATCCAATTTAAATAAATCCTCAAAGCAGGTCTTTTAAAACTAGCAAATTGTTAATATTTATAAGGAGAGATGCATCTTCTGAACTATAAAACTTTTGGATAGCAAATTTTATAAAGCCTGATATAAAAAAGTTAACTTTGTATCTACATTTAGAAGTGATTTGCTGACAAAAGTAAACCAACTTTTATGCAAAAGTGACATGATAACATTTCCTGTTATGAGGCCCTACAGAAAGTGAAATGCAAAAGTACTAAAAGAGAACCATTTGGTGCAAACCCCAACAGGTTGATGTTTTCCAAAAAATGGTTGGGTTACATTAAAATTTTCTGAAGTTTGAGTATACCTCCTGAATCATTAAATAAAACTAAGAAGACTGCCAGTTTCTTTTGTTACATATGGGATATTCAATTATTAATGGAATCCTAGCTCCTTGTAAGACAGAACTGAGAGTATAAATATGAGGTAGTTATTATTTAAAATTTAGTTTCTGCTAATTTTCAAGTTGACTTCAGAATAAAAAGTTATGGTTTGTTGCAATCATACATATTTTATAATTCATTATAGAAATGAACCCTGTAAATAAAGTTTCTCTTCGATTTTTATTGCCAAAGGGCACTCATGAAAAAAACAGGTCTATAATAAAAATTAATTTCCTGTAGGAAAGTATTCAAAGAGGGAGTTCTGTGGTGCTACAAATAAATGGGTAAAGAGATACTTTCTGAATGCTTCTTTCTAGCATTTAAATTCAATAAAAAGATATAACTGACAGCTCAATAGCATCACTTCTGGCATTATTTTCATGGCTTAAAATAATCTGGCCTCCTTTTGTGAAGTAGATGTTTGCTTCCCTGGGGATGCTATCAATATCACCATGCTGAAGCTTCACTGCCGATGGTCCTGGCATTGGCAGGGCTCCAGTAACGTGCTAAAGCATGAAATCTTGTAATTTCTGAAATAAGTAACCCCTATCAAATGGGTCCAAGACTGGCTCTATTTTGATAGAAATGGTAAAATCTGATAGATTTTACTCCAAAGTACTGAATGGTACACTGCTTCCTACTTGGAGATTGGCTTTTTCTGTCATTCCTCTGAAAAATTTACGCCTCTTTATTTCAAAGACAGAGTACCAGACATCAGACAGGAGCTCCCTTGATTTACTGCCACCAAGGTTACAAAGCGGCTGTGGCAGGAACCTAGCCTTTCTCCTAGCATTCTGCTAGAAGCCAAGGGTGTCCCTCCTCTTGCTTCAGGCCCACCACTGAACTATGCCCTGTATCCCACCGCTCTGGATGTACAGATGCTGTGCAGTAGCCCCTCTCTCTTTCATATTGCCACCTTCTTAACTTCTCCTTTACATCAGCGTGGTTTCCCATCGTAAAACAAGAAACCTCTACCCACCAGTCTTCTTCAGGCACTTACCTTCCTCCCTGCCCTCTTCACAGGTATTATCACTGTCCTCAAATTGCCCAGCTTGCATTAGACTTGAACTTACTGCCATTTGATTTCCTCCTAACGACTAACACTGTAACAGCCCTTGTCAAGGTTAGCAATTTCCTACATTTTAAAACAAATGCTTTAAAATCCTTACCTTACTTGACACTGTTTTAGAGTCTGAGAATCTCCTGCATTAACCAACTCTGCATATACTACTCTGTAATACATGAACATGGGACAAGGGGTTCTATTTACACAGTTACAACCTAATGGTGGCACTTGGTGCTGTGAAATGTAGCAACCTGCTTTTTTCTTTGTGTCTGGTAATGTTAGCCAATTCTTTTCTTGCTTGAAATGTCCTTTTACCTTAGTTTCTATAATTTCATACTTCCTGTATGGTTACAGGTCCTCATTCCTTTACTCATCCCTTAAATGTTGACTTCACTGGGACTCTATTCTAGGCTTCCTCTCTTCACTGTCTGCCTGTGACATGCTATTAAATCTATGGTTTCAACTGCCTATTATTGATAACACCTATATATCCACATCCTAATAGTAATAATGATAAGAGATACTATTTCTGTTACTCTTACATTTTGCCATGCATTTTATGTGTGTTGACACATTTAATCATCACAACAATTCCATGAGAAAAATACTATCTTTATTCCAATTTCAAAGATGTGGAAAGTTAAGTTCAGAAAGGTTTAAGCAACCTGTCCATAGCAGCAATGTTAGTTGGTGGCACAGCCAAGATTTGGACCAGATAATTTGTCCTTCAAATTTCCTTGGGATGCTGCCGATACTATCATGCCCAACCTTCACTACTGCATAGCTCCAAGTCTAGCTCAAGTCCGTACACTGAGCCTTACCCACGCTGCCTCCTGGACTTTAGATCTTCATGTTTGACTACTGGCTATCGCCACCTAAGTGTAGCTAACGTTTCAGTAATGCCAACCATATGACCGGCTAGACCTGCATATGTAAAGACTTTGGTCAATAGGGAGCCTCAACTGAGACAAACTAAACCATCCCCTGGTCAAATATGACCAAGATGAAGGTGATCAAGTTGGAGCAAAATATGTTCCTACTTCATTCACACAAATACGGTATAGATAAAACACAAAACTTAAATATAGACATAATTCCAACTTTTCCAAGTGAAAAACTGTGTTTTGGGAAACTTCATAAATTCATGATGCTATACATCTGTCCATTTATTTACAGGAAATATATTACATGAAAATGCAAAATACGTGTAATATTCATTTCAGTTTAAGAATGCGATTCACTCAGAGCTGTTTGGACCATTCTGGCCACATACTGACCAACCAAAACACAGCAATACCCGGACCAAAGGCAATTCACAAGATGAGATAATTCACAAGTTGCTCCAACTCTGGAAGAAAGAATTGTCATAAAGACATACATTTTAGGTACCACAGATATATGAAAAAGCAACTTAGTCATGGTAGCTGGCAAAATGACAGTGTTTATCTATAATAGGTATACACATGATAAAGGCAGAAATTCTCATCACTTTATGTTAAACAAGAGCAGTGATAGTTTGTGTAACTTCAACTGAGCTCTGATGCTCTATAGTTCCTTTAGTCTTGAATTCATTATACCCAGAATGGAACTCATCTTGTGTTCCCTTGAACCTGGTCCTTCACTGTCAGGATTGCAGTGAAGGACTCCATCATGAAATAGTGGTCCAGCCAGAAACATGGACATCATCTTTGATTTCTCCCTCTTGACAATTTCCAAAATGCTTTTGTAATATAATGTCATATGATGTTTTGACGATAGCAGTCCTGTGAGGCTGTATTATCCTCATTTTATAAATGAAGACATTTATATTCAAAGAGGTTGACTTCCCCAAAGACACAGGCATAAGAGTTAAGAGATGTTTATTTTGTGGTGCCTCAGTTAATATGTTTATATACATTATCTCATTTAATCATTAGAACATTCCTGTGATTAAGCTCTTTTTTCTCAAATAAGGTAAATTAAGTACAAGAGAGATTAACTCAGTCACTAGAGGAAGTGAGCCAGGATTTGAACTCAAGTCTGTCAGGCTTAAAAGTTCCTCTTGGGGACTTCCCTGGTGGCGCAATGGTTAAGAATCCACCTGCCAGTGCAGGGGACATGGGTTCTAGCCCTGGTCCGGGAAGGTCCCACATGCCACGGAGCAACTAAGCCTGTGCGCCACAACTACTGAGCCTGAGCTCTAGAGCCCGCGAGCCACAACTACTGAGCCCGTGTGCCACAACTACTGAAGCCCGCACACCTAGAGCCTGTGCTCCACAACGAGAAGCCACTGCATTGAGAAGCCCGCGCACCGCAACAAAGAGTAGCCCCCACTCGCCGCAACTAGAGAAAGCCCACGCAGCAACAGAGACCCAACACAGCCAAAAATAAATAAATGTATAATTAAAAAAAAAAAAAGTTCCTCTTAATTACTCCTGTCCTCAGGAAATTACAGAGTAGGCATCTAAATCCAATTTACTTTCCCAGTAGGTGATCATTCAACTGACCAGCTATCCTAGTGATGGGACATTTGCCTTAATTTGGGGCTAAAAGTGTTATAAGAACCACTGTTATACTTTAGATCTTTTTCTTGAAAATGATAAACATTTGTATACACCTTTACTTTTGCAGAGACTATTAAACCTAGATGATATTTCAGTGACTGAGAAATTTATAATGCATTTCAAAGTTAACCTTATTAAAATTAATTCTCTATAACAGTGCTGGAGTTTTATTTATAGAAAACATAGCAGAACACAAAGAAAACCTAACATACACCAGATTCTGGAAGATACTTTTCTTTAGAGGACTTTTGTAAGTCTGTTTTCTTGCCATTTTCTTTCTTATCTAAAATAAAGATACATAACTCTTCTCTATCCATCTTCCCTCAGCCTCTCCAAGAAAAACCCAAATGTTCTGGATATTTTTAATTAATAAAGCCTGTAAGTTTTACGCATGATTACATATGATAACAGGGAAAGACTGAGAAATTAAATGATCTGTTTAAGTTATAAAAATGGACCAGCAACAGCACTAGGTTGTATTATACTAGGAGCATAATTTATTTAAATTTGTCTTGCAAACTAAACCCAGATACTTGGTTTTTGACCTCTGGGAAAAAGAGCCACATTTCTAAAATATGTTCAGCCTTCATTAGTTCTAGGAACTAGATCAATGGCATAAACGTATTCTTACCATCGAAGAGCAACATAAGACTATGCTATAGCCGCAATCAATGTACAGGACCACCACACACAAGAAGAAATTATCAATTAACTAGCTTCCTATGTTCATTTTGCCAGATGGAACCCATATATAAATACAAAATTTAAAATACCACTTTTCCTTATAAAATACTTAGAATGAGGTTTTGAAAATGCCTTAATTGCTTTTTTTCACCTCTCTCTCTCTCCTTCCTCTCTCACTTCCTCCAGTTAGACTACTATAAAAATCATCAGTGACTAAACATGAAAAAAAAATGTATAGCTCATGTTGGTAAGTCAGGTACACTTCTATAGAGGTCCTGCCAGGTGTCCTGGAAGAGTCTCCTTTAGACTTTAGGGATCAGACCTCCTTTAGGGATCAGACCTAGCCTATAAAGATACTGTAAAATCTTCAGGTTGAACAAAGACATGAGGTTCTAGCTACTTTATCCTCACTCATTTCCTTCATTTAAAAAGCTCCATACAAATTGTGAAATTTTTTGCTCTAGTTCTGTGAAAAATGCCATTGGTAGTTTGATAGGGATTGCAGCTCAATATCAAAAAAACAAACAACACAATCCAAAAGTGGGCAGAAGACCTAAATAGACATTTCTCCAAAGAAGATATACAGATTGCCAACAAACACATGAAACGATGGTCAACGTCACTAATCATTAGAGAAACGCAAATCAAAACTACAATGAGGTATCACCTCACACCAGTCAGAATGGCCATCATCAAAAAATTTACAAACAATAAGTGCTGGAGAGGGTGTGGAGAAAAGGGAACCCTCTTGCACTACTGGTGGGAATGTAAATTGATACAGTCACTATGGAGAACAGTATGGAGGTTCCTTAAAAAACTAAAAATAGAACTACCATACGACCCAGCAATCCCACTACTGGGCATATACCCAGAGAAAACCATAATTCAAAAAGAGTCATGTACCACAGTGTTCATTGCAGCTCTATTTACAATAGACGGGACATGGAAGCAACCTAAGTGTCCATCAACAGATGAATGGATAAAGAAGATGTGGCACGTATATACAATGGAATACTACTGAGTCATAAAAAGAAATGAAATTGAGTTATTTGTAGTGAGGTGGATGGACCTAGAGACTGTCATACAGAGTGAAGTAAGTCAGAAAGAGAAAAACAAATACCGTATGCTAACACATATATATGGAATCTAAAAAAAAAAAAACGTTCTGAAGAACCTAGGGGCAGGACAGAAATAAAGACACAGACGTAGAGAATGGACTTGAGGACACGGGGAGGGGGAAGGGGAAGCTAGGACGAAGTGAGAGAGTGGCAATGAACTTATATATATGACCAAATGTAAAACAGATAGCTAGTGGGAAGCAGCCGCATGGCACAGGGAGATCAGCTTGGTGCTTTGTGACCACCTAGAGGGGTGGGATAGGGAGGGTGGGAGGGAGATGCAAGAGGGAAGAGATATGGGGATATATGTATATGTATAGCTGATTCACTTTGTTATACAGCAGAAACTAACACACCATTGTAAAGCAATTATACTCCAATAAAGATGTTAAAAAAAAAAATACCTCCAAAATCCCACATTAAATTTTCCTTAGTTGAAAGAAAGTACAGAATTCCCCTGATTACATTCTGTCTAAACATGAACATTTTATGGCTCTCCTTCATCAATCACCTCTTAAATGTCATAATATCCTTGTTTGTACACAAAATTAAACCTGTGTTTCTATTCAGCAAGCTTTGTTAATTACACCAGTTTTGCCTGTTTTCATTTGTACAGTCTTAGAAGAAAGATGTAACTGATAAATATTTCTCTAATTAAATGGTTCTTTTTAATAGCACTAGAGTAAAGAGTTGCTTGAATGTCTCTGACAGTGTTGTTGTAGCCTAAAACATTTTTAACAAACCATAAAGAAAGGAGATTATACGACTTCTGTTAGTTATCAATTAGTTAAAAACACACGAGCTTCTCAAGAGCCTCCAGTGTTTCCGTCTATCTACTGTGCCAAGTTTAAACTCTTTCAACTACTTTTCAGGATTCTCACAGCATAGCCTTACTGGGTCTCTGCTGTTCTTTGATAGGAACCCAACACCCCTCTGCTAAAGGCATCATGCTTTTTCCCATTTCTTCACCTTTGCCAAAACCCTTCTGTTTATCTCTAACATAAAAATACAATCCTAAAATGGTCTGTCATCTCTTCAAAGAAAGCTTTCCCCATCTTTTCCACCCCACTTTCATTACCAACGTCTATATATTTGTAGAAAATCTGTTAGGCTATAACACATACTGGCATTTATTTATATGCTGCTTCCTAGCTGATTGTGTTGAGTCAATTCAATCTTGTCATCTAATTTATAAACTCCGTAAGCACAGGAAATATGTCTTATACTTTTCTGGACATTTCCTAACAGATGCTGCCTATATAGAAGGTGATGGATATATCCAAATGTACTAAGAGATTAAAACATTTTCTGCCCCAGGTTTTCCAAGAAGGGTTATCCAGTCTGAAATAAAGGCATGGGGTCCGAATTGCCAGGTCCATCGCTTATCAGGGCGTTTCGGTCACCAAGGTCGTGTGGTACATGCTGGAAAAGGAATGGGCTTGTGGATATTCCAGCTTTCTACTTACTAGCTATCTTACATAGGCAAGCAAGTTAATCTCTGAGCCACTGACACCTCTGTATAAAGTAAAAAAATGAGAATACTTACACCTCACTGACTTCTTTGCTTTCCTTGAATATGCTGTGCATATCCTGCCTCAAGTCTCTTACTTCTGCTTAAATATTTCTTCCCCATCTACTTACCTAGTGAATGCCTACCCTTAAACATCACATTCTTACAGAAGCCTTCCTTACTCATTTCTCACCTCACTTTATTCAATGACCATCTTCCCTGGTAAACTGTACCCTGATAGAAAGCATGGATTGCACTGGTGTAATTCACACTATATATCCAGTGCACTGTATAAATAAGCAAATATTAGTTACCCAATATTTGTTTCCTTTCCTCTTTCCTCTCATTATGTATGATTTATTTGTATTTAAGATCCCATAAGTGACTTTTCTTATTCCTCGATGTGCTCTTAGTATTTGACCAACCACCATACAAAAATGTGAATTAGAAAAACACAAAAATTATGTTATTTACATAAAGAAAGCAACAAGGTCAAGCAAAACAACACAAACAGGGGTCCACATCCCCTTTGTGTGAACTGGCTAAGCAGAGGATTCATGGTAATTTCCAACCCAGCTGCTTACTGGGATACAAGTAAATACTTCTTACAACTTGATTCACTTTAGACAATATTTTTTTAACCTATTAATGTGAAACTGCTTAAAATTAAGTGTACAAAAAGAAAGCACCTCATGATGGAATATGAAAACGTTAATCTGGAAATTCTTCTTTGTATACAAACTATCACTAATAGGTACTATACTGGAATAGATTTCTATGATGGAGGAGATAAAAATTTTAAATTAATAGGCATTAAGATTTTCATACCTAGCATCAGTATTTTCTGTCTCATTAAACCTGCATAAGAATCCAGACCAATACAAGTTATTAAGAGTGAAGTAAAACACACCACACACAAATCATTGACATAACACTGAAATGAGAACTGACAATGCCATTCTCTTTGAAGTGAGAAGACACTTGTTATTAAAATAAGAGAGCTCTAAACTCCATTTAGTAAGAAAAAGTAGGGTATTTATCTAAAAAATTCTAAAAAAAACCCCAAAACCCTCAAAGGCTGTATAAATAAATTCTCATGTTCAATTTATCCAGAGTGAAGGTTAATGCTAACCAGTACACCCTAAAGGAAAAAAAAAAATGTATACTATGTGGTTTTATTTACACAACATTAATGAAAGTAAAGTTCTCAGCAAACAGGTAATGATAACTACTCAAGCAGTTACAATTAGATTTGGCTCACAGTACCTGGCAGAGCAAGGGTCCCTGAGGGGGCTTCTCAAGTAAAATTATAACCCCACACAGCTAAACACAGGTAGTCAATGCCAACATACAGGGGATGCAGGATTTAAGAAATTGAAATCCAAATCCCAGGAACATGACTTTCTGTAGTCCTTAGCTGGCAGAATTACACAATCATTCTATCTTACACAAATAAGAAAAGACCATGGAAATTATATCTTATTTCCACTTTAATACCTGGTTCACATCTTCCCTAACTTATAAAAGACAAGATGTCATTCAAATAGATAAAAATACTACTGTGCACATTACAAGTTATATGTACTACATTAATAAAAAAGAAATAAAGGATAGGAAATCACAAGGTAAAAAAAAAAAATTCAATCCATTCTCATTTGAGGAAATAAAAGTTTTTTGAAAGATAAAACAATCTTTAGCTGTACACTTGTCTAACTTGACATTTTGTCTAATAGTTTCACAATTAAACATTGCTAACTGTAATCTAAAACTGAGAGTCAGGAAGGTGAATTATACCTAAATGGACGATTTCTCATAAACTGGTAAAGTGACTGCCTTGTTTTATCATTTTACAACATATTAAACATTTGCAGGGGATCAGTCTTACTCGGACAACAAGAATGTAGGCAGCTTAAGGATGAAATACTAAGGCTTTAAAATTCAAGAAAGAAAAATGAACTTAATGATATTTAATGTCCAGCTAACTCACAGTGTGACTCAGTTGCCTACGAATAACTGGTCCTGAGCCAGAGATCTTTCTGCCCCGTGTTGCATCACCATTTCACCAGTGCCTCTCTCAAGGATTACATCAGGGGGACTTCCCTGGTGGCAAAGTGGTTAAGAATCCACCTGCCAATGCAGGGGACACGGGTTCAATCCCTGGTCCCAGAAGATCCCACATGCAGTGGAGCAAGTAAGCCCGTGCGCCACAACTACTGAGCCTGTGCGCCACAACTACGGAGCCTGCGCACCACAACTACTGAAGCCTGTGTGCCCTAGGGCCCGTTTGCCACTACTACTGAGTCTGTGGGCTGCAATTACTTAAGCCCACGTGCCTAGAGCCCGTGCTCCACAACAAGAGAAGCCACCGCAGTGAGAAGCCCACGCACCACAATGAAGAGTAGCCCCCGCTCGCTGCAACTAGAGAAAGCCCGTGCGCAGCAACGAAGACCCAGTGCAGCCAAAAACAAAGGATTCCATCAGAAAAGGAAACTATAAAATTCATATGCTTCTTCTTAGCGATTGGTTAAAATGAGGTTATTTTCAACAATAGTTCTTTCATCTACTTAGATAAAGGAAAACAATTCTTAGATTCAGAAAAATGAGAAGGGCTGTAATGAGGGAAAATAAAGACGAACACAAATGTTAAAAATAAATTATAAACAAATAATTTAGACTTTTCCAGTAGACATGATAATATACTGGTTTTAGGAAGCTCTAAATTTCTGTGACCAGCAGCTAGCGTTTATAATTAGTCCACATATTAAAGGGAATTTTCACACCCTAAATAAATTAAAATATGCTATTAGAACCAAATAAAATATGAAAGTATAAATCACAAGCATCCCATAATGTAGAATGTGATTACTTCTGTTAATTTATGGAAATGATTCCCTGTCTTACCTCTTTGAGAGTGCTACCTGCCTATATTCTCCAATATCCTTTGCAAGGACAGAAAGCAAACAATTAAAACTGTATATAACTAATTAGCAAATAATAAGAAACAGGCAGCCAGAGGAGAAACATTGGAACATCAGAAAATTTTTACTTTACTTAAAAAAATTTTTATTTTAGAATAGATTTTTAGCTGAAAGGGACTATTTTTAAATCTCTCACTATTGCATATCAAGAGGCACCTGCACAGCATCAGCAAACATTTAACATGTTACTCCCACCTTTTATGTAACTCAGCACTGACTGTCTAGCTGATTATGATTAAAAATCTAATTCATATTAAAATTTAAACAATGAAATTAAAATGTTTTGCATATTTTTTATATTACTTGTCTCCTCTGCATAACTTTGCTTAAAGTATATCATTGATTTAACTTCAAAACTTCCCCCCCACCCAACTCACTACACAAGTCTAATCAAAAAGTACTTTCTAAGAAAAGCTCTATAGAACAAAGGAGAATTTTCCCCTAGAAATGGTGCTTTCTGTCAGTGGTCCTGCATATTTTTCCCTTGCCAAGAGATTTAAGGCATAGTACACATTCTTAACAGGTCCACTTGCTTCTGGCATCCTCCTGGTACCAAACCTGTTGATAATCCTGGTATAAATATTTTCAAGTAGTTTATTTAGATAATAAAGGTGACCTGTGTTACACACAGTACTATAGTTTTCTTCCTTTCCTATAGAAAATGCCATTTGAGTCCCATACACTTTCCTCACCTCCCTCCTCAAACTGGCAGAGGAAGTCTGCTCTTCCATCTCCCACACACTCTTAATTTGGTAATTAGAAGGGATTCTTTCCCAATTCCTTTCCCACCATAAATAAAGTAGTAGGGACGCTGGGGAATTTCCTCTCTGTAGTCATACAAAGAGGAGTGGCCAGAGTAGACATTAAGAAGCTTGATGCTCACTGTTCTGGAACTGGGGCTGCAGCTAGAGGGGAAAGTGTGGTTACCAGGAAGCTGCAGAGGTGGACTCCATCCTCAGAGAGTGGAAACAGGGAGAAGCAGTGTGGCATGTGACATGAGGACTGGGTGCTCAGGGACAAAAGGGGTAAAGAGCAGAGGACAGGAATGTCTCATAACACAGAGAATCTGAAAGGATAATTCTTCCTGTAGTGATAGCCTTGTCGCCCAAGAACATGAGCATTGAAAAGATGACTTTTGGATATATGGATCATTTCTATGTCAGGTTTTCAAAACAGGAGTTTGCTAATATTTGAGTGGTCAATAAACACATTCTGATAATGTAGACAAATGAAGACCCCTTAATAGCTTTTCTTTTCTAAATTACACATGTGCAATTATACATATTTTGACCTGTGGCGCTCATATTTATCACATGTGACCTTCATATAGGTCTAGAATAGGTGTGCAGGTGATGGATAAAGGAGATTTAACCTGTCAGTCTCAAACCCAACTCATTTAAGGAACATTTAAGTAGAACATAAGGGCTCCTGGGGTGAGTAAAGACCTTTTAACACACATTAATTTAGGTATTAAGCAGTCATCGGTATACCCAACATACTATAGGAATGCTTTTCTCCCTAAGAAACTAAAACTGTCTTTTAACATTAAAATTCATGATATTCATGAATAAAACATCGATGTGTTTTGTTTTTAGCTAGAAAAATCCACAATTCTCTATAGTTTTGTCAATATATTTTAAATTATGGAGTCAATATTTTAAATTTTAAACTAGTTTAGATACATATTCTTTAGAGGTTCATTTGTTAAATGGACTTCTCCAGTGATTTTCAACCTAGTTGCCTAAAAGAATCACCTGGGAAGCTTACTGAGGTCTGAGTCCTATCTCAAACCAGTTCAATTAAAAACTCAAGGGCCAGAGCCCCAGGTGATTTTAATGGAGGGTGGCAGTAAAAATCACTGGTCTAATCCCATTTCTAGCTCTTTTGTGAAATGTATTAAATGGTAATTTAAGAAAAAGTTTCCCATTGTCAAATGTTTGAGACCTAAACCTAGAACAATCACTATATTTAATTGATGCCTGAAGCATTCTTTTAATGATAGAGAATAAGATGAGTATTTCTACTCTTACCACTCCATTTAATGCAGTTGAGCAAGTCCTGGTCAATGTTATCAGAAAAAAAAAGAAAGAAAGAAAGAAAGAAGATACAAAACAGCCTGAGGGAAGATTCAGACGGTTTCTATTTGCAGACTACATGATCTACTTACAAAATTCAATAATAAACTCCTAAAACTAATCGGGAAGTTCAGCACAATGACCAAATAAAACATTAATTTATAAGAATAAATGTCACTTCTCTAATTTAGCAATAAATACATAGAGAATATGATAAAATGAGAATTAACACACTAAGAAAAACTATTCAGTACAGAGGAATTAAAGTATTCATGAATCCCTATAGAAAAAAAGTTAAAGGCCTTTTAAAAGGCATAAAGAACTGAATAAATGAAGAGATACTCCATGTTACTGGATGGGATCACTTAATATTAACATAACGATGCTCTCCAAGTTAAACTATATAGTAAATGCAATCTCAATAAAAATTCCAGTTGCATTTCTTTAAGAATACTCGTTAGTAGGTGGCATTGAAACAAGTAGCTCACTATATTGAAAAACTTGAAAAAATTTCAATTCTTAAAGAGAACAATATAAAAACTGGATTCCTGTTAAAGTTTCTAAATGTGGAAAATAAATCAATGAGTTAATAGAAGAGAATATAGGAGAATGCATTACCTTTGTTATCTGTGTGTGAGGAAAGACTTCTTTAAAAATTAAAAAAAAAAAAAAAGGCTACGTATGGTTAATTAACAAGACTGTCTAGAAAACACAAAACAATAGGGGCAGAAGATAGCAGATCAATAACTGCCAGGTATTGGGTGTGAAGCAGGGGAATGACTGCAAAGGGGCACATGAAAACTTTTTGGGGCGACAGAAATGTTTGATATCTTGATTTTGATGGTAGTTGCAGAACTATACACATTTATCAAAACTCAATAAACTGTATATTTTAAAACAAAGAATTTTATTTTGTGTAAATTATACCTCAGTAAATCTAACCCCAAAATACCTGTAAATTGTAAGGTTGAAAATTGATTAACTTATTACATAAATACTCAGAATTTATATTCAAAGAAGGACAGCATGAAAAACATTAGCATTTGGAACAAAGACATTATTCTCCAAATGTCAAAAACCAATGAAGTTTATTGTGTCAATTATATCTCAACAAAGCTGTTTAGTATATAAAAAAAATATGAAGGACATACATATATATAAGGAATTCCTTAACAAGAAAAAGATGGACACCTCAATAAAATTATGACCAAGGATAGGATCAGACCAATCACAAAAGAAGGAAATTCAAAATGATAGTAAGGATATGGAAAAAGTGGCTGAATTCATTAGTAACAACAAAGATGGAAATTGAAGCAAGATATCAGTTACACCCATCAGATCCGTAGTTAGGTGGTTGAATACTGTCAAAAGTGGACATTTAAAACCTTTCATGCACTATTGGTAGAAGCGCAGATTAGTGAAGAGATTCTGGAGACTGACTTCCTATTTTTTAAGATGTCAGTTTTCTTCCCCTACTCATTTCATGTCCTTTTTCTTAGCACTCTTCACCTTCTGATACTTTCTTGTTGTCTGTTTGCTCCCAATACAATGTAAGCTACCGTGAAGTTAAAAGGTTTTATCTTACTTTCTTTATTTTGTCAATTTTGGTGGGGTTTTTTTTGACTGTTTTGTCTACTATTGTCCTCCTAAGTCTATAACAGTGAATATGACGTTGAAGAATTCAAGATATATTTCTAAATAAATTAATAAATAGACATTACATTACATCTTAAGCAATATTGACAGGCTTTTAGGTATAAAGTCCATATAGTGTTCTTAGCAAAATCAAAAGATTATTTTCTCTACTAAAACTACTTAGAAAATGGGCATATGTGCACTGGAATATGTAACAGAGAATTCATGAGTTACAACAGCTCTATTTAATCACACCCTATTAATTTTACATCTTCCCTTATTGTACAAAAATATGCAAAACAAGTAAACAAAAACTGCCTGTATGTAACCTAAAAACTACAAAGATGAACATAACTGAGGCGGATTAAATGCTAGGCTGCCAACTTGAACAAAGTCAACATAATCAACAAAAAAAGACATAATAGGCTGGTCACTGAGATAAAAATTCTTTCACTGGCAAGAATAAAAAATCAGGTAAAGTGAATATATACTTCTGAAATAGCAACAACTCTGGCAATAGTGTAAATTCTTAGGCATAGAATCAGTGAAACATTGAAAACATGCTTTCAGTGACAAATGGCTTGATAACAACATCCTAATGTAACTCAGAAAACTGAATTATATAATAATCTCAAATGTAAAGGAAAATACATGAAAGTTGTCATGATTGGCAACCTTCATCTTGAACTAAGGGTGAACAAATCTTTTCTGTAAAGAAGCACATAGTAGTATTTCAAGCTTTGTGAGCCAAATGGTCTTTGTCAGAAACTACTCAGCTCTGCTTTTGTAGCACGAAAGTCACCATAGACAACACAAATGAATGAACCTAGCTGCATTTCAATAAAACTTTGTAATTAAAAACAAGCAATTTGCAGATCTAGCCCATGGGCAGTAGTTTGCCAATCCCTATTAAAAAATTTGCTTCCAACTAAAATCAATTATAAATCAGGAGTCACCAGTCTTTCATGCATATTCACAAGGAAAAATTATTAAATGAAAAAAAGAAATTGAGGTTTAAAGAGTTACAGAATTACAGGAAGATAATAGTACTCAATTCTAATTCTATTTTTAGCATGAAGTACCCAATCAACTACAAAGTCCTTAAACTGCATAATTTTAATTTTTAAAATGGAAAGCATGGAGATTTATGTGGAATTCTTTAAAGAGAAATTCAATGAATTTTAATTATTTAGAAGACTTACATCTTTCAGTTAATATATTCCAAACAAGATTTCAAAGTAACTCCTACATTATTCAGCAAAAAGTTCAAGTTAGGATCAAAATAGTCTATAACACAATATTCATCCTACTTTTTGCGGGATAAAATAACTAAACTCTAAACATCTCCACACATTTTTAAAGCCAATTACAAGATACACTTCAGGTCTCCAACTGAGAGAATAGGAGGTAATTTTTGTCATTTTTTTGAACAACATCTGGGAATTCTTTATAGTTACACGCTCACATGGATTGGTGGAAATGTACTGCATTTTTAGGCAGTACATGGAAACCAGTGAAAACAGTTCTCACAGGCACAGTTTTAATATTAAAATTAACAGAATGAATTTGTAAACATACATAAAGCGAAGTTGAAAAACTTGAAGAATTTGAAAGCCTGATGTTTAGGAATCTTAAACTAATCAGTTTTAAATATAGAAACCCAAATCACAGTACTCTCTAAAGTATTCTAGTTTCCTCTTCATCTCTACTGAAACTAAAAAGAATAACCATTGGAATAATAAAATGTTTAAATAGAACAGAATGACAGTTTAAATACTGGAGAAAATTGTTTTACCTGTTACTATGAGTCATTCTGGACTTAAAGTTGTTGAATGTTTTGTTATCAGTCCCAAAGCCTCTGAACTTTGACTTAATCCAAAGCAATGCTACGTCTCAAATCCAAGATTTAGTACAAAACCAGACTTTGCATTAACATAGGCAGTTGTATCATTTTTCATATTCTCGTTATTGGAAAAATGAACTCACCAATTAGGTGAAAGTGATGTTTTTATCCTAAAAGTAAACTATCCTAAAAAAAATTCATATCTAGGCTTTGCTTAATAGAAATATCTAGAATTTGTTCTACAATATACACAAATTTCATATGGATGTTTCTTATAATGACTTTCCTTTATCCAAAACTCAGCAAAAGCAATCCACGTCTTTAGCATTTGGAGCTATAAATTCACAGAAGTCCTTGAGAGCCAGGAGTGCAGAGGAACGACAAAGATGACAGAGGGGAAGAAAGAGACCCCCCCTTAATCTGTGTATAAAGTCCTGGTAAACTCTGAACTGCACATGTGTAGACTGACTCAAATAAATATTGCCAAAGATCTGAAAACTGAACTTTGATGCAGAATGTTGTTCATGTCCCAGATTTTTCCCTGGTGGCACACATGGGAGATGATTGGATAACGCTGCAAAAGCTTGAAAAACTAAACTGACATTGAAACCACAGCCCTCAGGAGGCAAGATAGGATTTGAAATCTGAATATAAGTGGGTGGATAGACTGCTAAAACAAATCAACATTATTGGCAGGATTTTAATAGAATACAGAATTTCATAGTGTAGTACTTAAAATGTACTGGATACAACAGAAAATTTACTCACTAGGACTCAAAGAAGCAGGAAAAATCTCAACAACTCTCAAGGGAAAAGAGAATAAAGAGACACCAACATCTAGGTGACCCAGATGGTAGAATTATCAAAAAACTTTTAAGCATGTATAATAACCATGTCCGATAAAGTGAGAACAAAAACTCTCAAAATGAAGTGAATGATATATGTCTCAGCAAAGAAAATACAAATTACAAACAATTCAACTAAAAAATGGGCAAAGAACTTGGACATTTCTCCAAATATACACAAATGGTCAATAAGCACATTGAAAAGATGCTCACCATCACTAACCATCACAGAAATGCAAATCGAACCACAGTAAGATACCACTTACATCCATTAGGATGCCTATTATCAAAAGATTAATAAACAGAAACAACTGTAGGTGAGACTATAGAGAAATTGGAACCCTTGTGCACTGTCGGTGGGAATGTAAAGCAGTGCAGCTGCTAGGGAAAGTGGTGCAGCAGTTCCTCAAACAATTAAAAATATAATTAAACATATATGATCCAGCAGTTTTACTTCTGGTTATAGTACACTCAAAATAATTGAAAGCACAATCTTGAAGAGACATTTATATAACCATGTTCATAGCAGTATTATTCACAATAGTCAAAGGTAGAAGCAAGCCAATGTCCATAAACAGATGAATGGGTAACCCAAATCTGACATATACATACAATGAAATATTATTCCTTCCTTAAAAAGGAAGGACATTCTGACACACACTAAAACACAGATGAACCTTGAGACATTATGCTAAGTGAAATAAGCCAATCATAAAAAGGTAAATACTATATGATTCTACTCAGACAAGGTAATTTAGAACACTCAAATTTATAGAAGTAGAAAGTAGAATGGGTGTTGCCAGGGGTTGGGGGTAAGAAAAATGAGGAGTTACTGTTTAAAGAGTTTCAGTTTTGTAAGATGAACAATGTTCTCTGAATGGATTGCAGGGATGGCTGTAATAATGTGAATATACTCAATGCCACTGAGCTGCATACTTAAAAATGGTTAAAATGGTAAGTTTTGTGCTATGTATATTTACCACAATTTTAAAAAATAATTTAAAAGAAAATAATTATAAAAAAAGAAAGGGAAATTTTATAATTTAAAATACAGAATTGAAATTTGCACTGGATGAGCTCAATAACAGACTGAAGTCAAAAGAGGAAAGAGTTACTGTCAAGACAGACCACTAAAATTTTCAAATCTGAACAAAAGAAATAAAATAATTGAATTAACTCAGAAGAGTCTCAGAAACCTGTAAGACAATATAAATATAAAATCTGACATGTATATTCTTAGAGTTCCAGAAGGAAGAAAGACTGATGCAGAAAAATATATATTTTAGAAAATAATGACTCTCCAAATTTGATGAAAAAATATACTTAGAGATTCAAAAACAGGAAACTGCAAACTCCAAACAGGAAAAATCCAGAAAATCATGGCCAGATGCATCATTAATCTAACAGGTGAATACTAAAGATTAAGAAAATATCTTAAAAGCAGCTAGAGAAGAAAATAACACATTACATATAGGAGAACAATAAATTAAATGCTTTCATTTTTCTTAACAGAAACCATAGAAGCCAGATGACAGTACAACATCATTCTTAAAGTTCTGAAGGAAAACAAAAATTTTTAAAGTCAAAGTAGAATTCTACAACCAGTAAAAATTTCCTCCAGAAATGAGGGCAAAATAAACACATTCTGAAATGAATGAAAAGTAAGATTTCATGATCATTGGATCTGCTCTAAAAGAAATGCTAATGGAAACTTTTTAGAACAGAAATGATACTAGAAGCAAACATGGAATTGAGGAATGAAGATCAATAGAATTGGTAAATATCTGGGTAAATATTAATATAATAAACTGGTTTTTCCCCTCATAAATTTGCTAAAGTATGAATGACTGTATGAAATAAAAATTATAACATTGTTGGAAAGATTTCAAAGTGTCCAGACAGAATACACCTGACAACTACAACATACAGGAGGAAAGGTAAAAGGAAACGACATGGTTGAGGGTTTCTATATTTCACTTGGAGTGAAAGACTATTAAACTTAAGTAGACTATGAAAAGACAAGTATGTCTATTATGAGAAACCAATGAATCAAAAAATACATAAAGAGATAACTAAAAATCTATAATTAATTAAATTGCAAGCAACAAGAATTTACTATATAGCATGGGGAACTATATTTAATATCTTGTAATAAACTATAATGGAAAATAATTTGAAAAAACATATGTATAACTGAATCACTTTGCTGTACACCTGAAACTAGTACATTATTGTAAATCAACTATACAATAAAATTTTCTTAATAAAATATAAATTAAATTGGAATGTTAACAGATATTCAAACAATCCAAATGAGCACAGGAAAGAGAAAATAGAAGAATGAAAAAACAGGGTACAAACATAAAACAATTATAAGTGGTAGACCTAAGCCTGTCAGTAATTACATTAAATGTAAATTGTCTAAACAAACATAAAAGAAAAAAAAAACCATTTGGATTTAAAAAATAAGTAAATAAAAATATTGCCTACAAGAAACCAGTTTTAAATAAAATGATATTGTTAGAGTAAAAGTAAAATGATGGGAGAAAAAATTCAACCACGAATACACCAACCTAAAGAAAGCTATAATGACAATATTAATTTCAAATAAAGAAGACTTCAGGTAAAGGAAAATTCCCAGGGATAAAGAGGGCATTACATAGAGATAAGGGAGTCAATTCACCAAGAAGATACAGACCATATCCCATGTCCCCAACAAACTTTAAACATTTAAAAGAACTGAAATCATACAAAGTATATTCTTTGGCTGTAATAGAATTATACAAAAAATCAACAACTAACATACATCTTGAAAATCCCCAAATATTTGGAAATTAACACATTTATAGCCAGTGGGTTAAAAAGGAAGTCTCAACAGAAATTACAAAGTATTCTGAACCAAAAGAAAATGAAAATACAACACAACAAAATTTTTGAGCCATAGTTAAAATAGTGACTAGAGTAAAATCTATAGTAGTAAATGCTTGTATCAGAAAAGAATAATGGTCTTAATAATCTAAACTTCCACTTTAAAAAAACAATGAGAGGGATTTCCCTGGTGGTCCAGTGGTAAAGAATCCACCTTCCAATGCAGGGGACATGGGTTTGATCCCTGGTCGGTGAACTAAGATCCCACATGCCACGGGCAACTAAGCCCATGCCACAACTACTGAGCTCGTGCACCTCAACAAGAGAGCCCACATGACACAAACTACAGAGCCCACACGCTCTGGACCCCATGCCCCACAACTAGAGAGAGAAAAAACAACCTGCATGCCACAACTAGAGAGAAACCCGCACATCACAATGAAGAGCCCACGTGCTGCAACTAAGACCTGACGCAGACAAAATAAATAATTTAAATAAATAAATAAATAAAATAAATATAAAAAATACTAAAAAAAAAAAGGTCCACATCAAACAAAAAAAAATCTAAAAAAAAAGAGAAAAGTGAACTAAACCTGAAGCAAGCAGAAAGTAAATAGTAAAGAGCTTAATCAATGAAACTGAAAACAGAAACACAAAAGAAAAAGAAAAAGAATTAATGAAATCAAAAGCTGGTTCTTTGAAAAGAATCATAAAATTGATAAACCTCAACTTGATAAAAATCACTTATGAAAAACCTAAGCTATTCATACTCAATAATTGAAGTCTGAGTGCCTTCATCCTAAGATTGTAAAGAAGCCAAGGGATATCCTGACAACTTTTCTTTACCACTGGAATGCAGGTCCTGGTCAGTGCAGCAAGGTAAGAAAAAGAAAAGATGGATAGATTAAAATAATAATAATAATAGTAATATTCTATTTGCAGACAACATGATTTGATTGCCTTTGTGAAAATCTCAAGGAATGTACAAAAATAATTCTAAAACTAATAAGTAAGTTTATCATAAGACACAAGGTCAAGATATATAATCAACTGTATTTCTATATAATAACAATGAATAATTAAAATAATTTTTTAAAGTTATCATTCATTATAGCTTCCCTAACCACTGCCCCCCCCACAAAAAAAGATACTCTTAGGTATAAGTACAAAGGATCTGTATTCTGAAAACTATAAACCAAAAATGAAAGAAATTAAAGTAGTCCTAAATATGTGTATATATATACTATATTCAGTGATTGAAAAAATTAATATTGTTAAGATACCAATTCACCTGAAACTAATCTATATATCAAAGGCAACTGCAAGCAAAATCCAAGCAAGAAATTTTATATTGTAAAGCCCATTCTAAAATGTATATGGAAAATCAAAGAAACTGGAACAGCCAAAATAATTTTGGAAAAGAGGGATAAAGTTGAGAATCAGATTTGAAGACTTATTATAAAGCTACAGTAATCAAGATAGCATACTATTGGCAAAACAACAGAAATATAGATTGATGGAACAGAATAAGGAGTCCAGAAATACCTATAACAACACAGTTGTTATTTGAAAAAGGTACAAAGGCAATTCCATTGACAAATAATAGTCTTTTCAATGAAAGTGCTAGAATTTAATGTCCATATGTAAAGAAAAAAGAGAACCAAAACCTATACCTTATACGTTGAATAAAAATTATTCAAAATTGATCATGCTTCTAAACAGAAAACCTAAAACTATGTAATGTTTAAAAGAAAATATAAAAGAAAATCTTGGTGGTCTTGGATAAAACAAACTTTTCTTATATAAGACACTCCATAAAAGAAAATAAAATGATAAATTTAGATTTTACAAAAATCAATATGTTTATTCTGTAAAAGACATCACTATGAAAATAAAAAGACACATTACAGACTGGGATAAAAATAATCATAAATTACTTATCAGATAAAGGACTTGTCTGAAGAACATATAAAAAAACTCTGAAGACACAATAAACAAGTCATCAAAAAACGGGCAAAAGATCTGAACAATTTAAAGCTAGATGGACAGCAAGTAAGGACATAAAAAGATGTTCAACATCATTAGTAATTATGGAAACAAGGTAAAACCACCTAAGATACCATTACACACCTATTGGAATGGCTAAAATAAAATTCATAATACCAAGTGCTAGCATTGATGTGAAGCAACTGAAAATCATACATTTCTGGTGGTAATGAAAAATGACAGCTACTCTGAAAAAGAGTTTAGTAATTTTCTTATAAAAGTTAAATGTACCCTTTCCATATGACCCAGCAATCACACTCCCAAGTATTTACTCTAGAAAAATGAAAATTTCTGGTCATATAAAAACCTGATAGACTGGGAGTTTGGGATTGACATGTACACACTGCTATATTTAAAATAGATAACCAACAAAGACCTACTGTATAGCACAGGGAACTGATCAATATTCTGTAATATCCTAAATGGGAAAAGAACTTGAAAAAGAATAGATACGTGTATATGTATAACTGAATCACTTTGCTGTACACCTGAAAGTGACACAACATTGCTAATCAAGTATACTCCAAAATAAAATAAAAATTAAAAAAATAAAATTTTATTTACATGGGTTTTTCAGACTATGAATTTATGGACAAATAAGAAGTCTATCATAATATGAAATATGGGGGAGAATATTTTTGTAAACATCACGTACACAAATATGTCCCCCAAATATTTTATTTTTCTATATTAAAGAAAGATAATGAAGAACAATTATATATTAGTTTTAAACTATTTAATTTTCAACAGGGAGGAAATAAGGTTTAAAATGATTTTATTCTAGGGAAGTTTTATATATCCTTAAGGATTTGGTTTGTTTTCTCTTCCAAATTGAGAACTCTATAACAAGTTAGGTTTCCCTTTTTGTAATAATTTTGAAGAAGTTCAGAGTCAAATTTAAAATTATGTTGAATATCATGGCTGGCATTTGTATCGTCATTTTCCTTTGTTGTGACTTTCTATTTTTATTGCATTATTACTTGTATTTATCTTTTATGATAAGCCAATTAAGAAAACTTTATAAAAATGAATTGGAAAATATAAATAACAAAAAAAATCTATAATTATGTGAATATATATCTGTATAGATATTAATAAATGAAGTTTCAATCATCCATATATTTCTTAAGCACCTATTTTGGAAATTATGAATACAAAAATTATCAATTAAAGAAAATCTAAGATAGCCATCCTTTCCTTCTCTTTATCATATACTCTAAGATATGAACGTTTAAACTAGAAAAAGGTATTATTTTTTCTTCAATATATTAATGTTTCTGAAAATCCTGCATGATTTTTACAAAACACTTTTTCATATATTTCACATTACGAAGATACTTCTCATTTGTCCACAAATTTTTAGTCTGAAAACCTACATAAATAAGAATATATACTTATGATTTCCTACATAGCTCTTATTGCAATCATGCTTACTCCTGTGATTATTTGTTTAATATCTGCTTCTATTCTACTGAGGGCAGGAACTGTACTTATCTTGTTCATACATTTCCACAGTCCTCTAGAGCAGACGTCAGTAGATATTTCTTTGTATAGGGCCAGATGATAAATATGTTAGGCTTTGCAGACCATAAGATCTCTCACAACTCAGTTCTGATGTTCTAGTGTGAAAATAGCCATAGACAATAAGTAAATGAATGGGTGTGACTGAGTTCCAATAAAGTGTAATTTACAAACACTAGTGGCAGGCCATAGTTTGATGATTCCTGCTATAGAGTTCTGTACGCATTCAATATTTTTGGAACTGAATGAATGAGAATCTTAAATTCAACATAAGATCTAGAGAAAGAATAGATTCCATGTTTAACAGCACTAATGGTGGAAGAATTGTTTGTTCTTTTTTTTAATCACATATTACTTCTGAGTTGAAAATGATATTAAATATTCTAAAAGAAATTAAGACTAAAGTTAATATTCTCATCATTGGTCAACTCTGGATGGTAGTACAGTCTAAAGAAATATTATTTTGGTTGTTTGCAATATAATATCGGTGGTTTGTCATTATGTTTTTCCCTAAAAGGAAAAATAATAAAATTGTTATCATTAAGTAATTCAAATCTTAAAAACAATACCTGTGCATGAAAATTTATACCAGCATTACTTATAATCACCTAAATTGTGAAACAAATTAAATATACTCCTTCAGGCTCAAATATGTTACATCTATCAACGAAGAATACTACTCGGGGCTTCCCTGGTGGCGCAGTGGTTGAGAATCTGCCTGCCAATGCAGGGGACACGGGTTCGAGCCCTGGTCTGGGAAGATCCCACATGCCACGGAGCAACTAGGCCCATGAGCCACAATTACTGAGCCTGCACGTCTGGAGCCTGTGCTCCGCAACAAGAGAGGCCGCAATAGTGAGAGGCCCGCGCACCGCGATGAAGAGTGGCCCCCACTTGCCACAACTAGAGAAAGCCCTTGCACAGAAACGAAAACCCAACACAGCCATAAAAAAAAAAAAAAAAAAAAAAGAATACTACTCAACCATAAGAACAAACTATTGATATATGCAGGAACATGGGTTGATCTCAAGTGCATTACGCTAAGTGAAAGAAGCTAGACTCCAAAGGATACATATTGTTGATCCCATTGATATTGATATTGTTGAAAAGCCAAAACTATACAGATATAGAAGAAATCAATTATTGCTATGAGTTAGAGGTTGAAAGAGAAAATGACTAAAAAGGTGCAGAGTGAGGTAATTTTTTCAAGGTAAGGAAACCGCTTTGTATTCTTCTTGTACTGGTTGTTAATGGACATATTTGTTAAAGCTAACAAAAATGTACAATTTGGATGGATGGATGGATGGATGGATTGATGGACGGATGGATGGATATTGAGTGTGTTTCAAAACGAAAAAAAAATACTGTTAAATATAAATATCCAAAAAGGGATCAAGTAGGTAATATATTCTATTTGGGGCAAATTCATTAACTCACTTTTTTTAAAAAAGTGGTGATAGAGTACTTTAAGTTCACCAAGCCTCTATGTAACACACAGAATCATAATTCTATGAAGCAGTTACAATGAAGGTTGTGGTCAGATGATCAGTTAGGTCTAGAAATAATCACTTGAAAGTTTACTCCCTATAAATGAGAGGAATGAATATAATAACTCAGAAAATAATAAATGTATATATTTCTATCAAATATTATTCAACACTAAAAAGTTCAAAGGCCAATGATTTAAAAACTCAGAGCACTTAATTGTGAAAACACTCCCTAAACACAAAACATTCCAATTAAATTTCTTCTTCCCATAATCTTTCCTTTTTAACTAAAACTAGAGTTGGAGCTAAATAGCAAGAGTAAATACATGATAATTTTATAAAACTAGGCAACTTATTACATGGATCATCAAATGAAGGGCTATTTTCCTTTGGAATTTTTGTGGACCTACTAAAACAACTGTGGTTTTCCAAGCACTGCAACTACTGAGTAAATTTTGTTGTATCTTTCTGTACACCTACCGTACTATTATAACTTCTTCCATCAATTCAAGAGAGAGAAGATGTGTTAAAAGTGTAAACCACAGAGGGGAGATTAACAAAGTTTTCTTGGCTGTTGCCTAGGATAGGGGAAAAAAAGAGAGAAATGGCAACTTTGACTGGAACTTGTTTAAGACATCTGAATGTTTTTAAAGGCAGCTTTGAGATCTTCTTCCATCCAAATTGTACATTTTTGTACAATTGAAAAAATATTAGAAAAAATATTAGAAGCAGCAAGGGAAAAGCAACAAATACCATACAAGGGAATCCGCATAAGGTTAACAGCTGATCTTTCAGCAGAAACTCTGCATGTCAGAAGGAAGTGGCAGGACATATTTGAAGTGATGAAAGGGAAAAACCTACAACTAAGATTACTCTCCCCAGCAAGGATCTCATTCAGATTCGACATAGAAATTAAAAACTTTACAGACAAGCAAAAGTTAAGAGAATTCAGCACCACCAAACCAGCTTTACAACAAATGCTAAAGGAACTTCTCTAGGCAGGAAACACAAGAGAAGGATAAGACCTAAAATAACAAACCCCAAACAATTAAGAAAATGGTAATAGGAACATACATATCGATAATTACCTTAAATGTAAATGGAGTAAATGCTCCAACCAGAAGACATAGACAGGTTGAATGGATACAAAAACAAGACCCGTATATGCTATCTACAAGAGACTCAGTTCAGACCTAGGGACACATATGGACTGAAAGTGAGGGGATGGAAAAAGATATTCCATGCTAATGGGAATCAAAGGAAAGCTGGAGTAGCAATTCTCATATCGGACAAAATAGACTTTAAAACAAAGAGTATTACAAGAGACAAAGAAGGACACAACATAATGATAATGGGATCAATCCAAGAAAATGATATAACAATTGTAAATATTTATGCACCCAACATAGGAGCACCTCAATACATTAGGCAAATACTAACAGCCATAAAAGGGGCAATTGGCAATAACACAATCATAGTAGGGGACTTTAACACCTCACTTTCACCAATGGACAGATCATCCAAAATGAAAATAAATAAGGAAACACAAGCTTTAAATGACACATTAAACAAGATGGACTTAATTTATATTTATAGGACATGCCATCCAAAAACAACAGAATACACTTTTTCTCAAGTGCTCATGGAACTTTTACCAGAATTGATCATATCTTGGGTCACAAATCAAGCCTTGGTAAATTTAAGAAAACTGAAATCATACCAAGTATCTTTTCCAACCACAACACTATGAGACTAGATATCAATTACCAGGGAAAAAACTCTAAAAAATAAAAATACATGAATGCTAAAAAATACATTACTAAATAACCAAGAGATGACTGAAGAAAACATATAGAAAATCAAAAAAATACCTAGAAACAAATGACAATGAAAACACGACGATCCAAAACCTGTGGGATGCAGCAAAAGCAGCTCTAAGAGGGAAGTTTATAGCAATACAACCCTTCCTCAAGAAACAAGAAACATTTCAAATAAACAACCTAAACTTACACCTAAAGCAATTAGAGAGAGAAGAGCAAAATATCCCCAAAGTTAGCAGAAGAAAAGAAATCATAAAGATCAGATCAGAAATAAATGAAAAAGAAATGAAGGAAATGATAGCAAAGATCAGTAAAACTAAAAGTTGCTTCTTTAAGAAGATAAACAAAATTGATAAACCATTAGCCAGACTCATCAAGAAAAAAGGGAGAGGACTCAAATCAATAGAATTAGAAATGGAAAAGGAGAAATAACAACTGACACTGCAGAAATACAAAGGATCATGAGAGATTACTACAAGCAACTATATGCCAATAAAATGGACAACCTGGAAGAAATGGACAAATTCTTAGAAAAGCAAAAATTTCTGAAACTCAACCAGGAAGAAAGAGAAAATATAAACAGACCAATCACAAGCACTGAAATTGAAACTGTGATTTAAAATCTTCCAACAAACAAAAGCCCAGAACCAGATGGCTTCATAGGCGAATTCTATCAAATGTTTAAAGAAGAGCTAACACCTGTCCTTCTCAAACTCTTCCAAAATATAGCAGAGGGAGGAACACTCCCAAACTCATTCTACGAGGCCACCATCACCCTGATACCAAAACCAGACAAAGATGTCACAAAGAAAGAATACTACAGGCCAATAACACTGATGAACACAGATGCAAAAATCCTCAACAAAATAGTAGCAAACAGAATCCAACAGCACATTAAAAGGATCATACACCATGATCAAGTGGGGTTTATCCCAGGAATGCAAGGATTCCTCAATATACGCAAATCAATGTGATACACCATATTAACAAATTGAAGGAGAAAAACCATACGATCACCTCAAGAGATGTAGAAAGAGCTATTGACAAAATTCAACACCCATTTATGATAAAAACCCTACAGAAAGTAGGCATAGAGGGAACTTACCTCAACATAATAAAGGCCATATATGACAAACCCACAGCCAACATCATTCTCAACGGTGAAAAAATGAAACCATTTCCTGTAAGATCAGGAACAAGACAAGGTTGCCCACTCTCACCACTATTATTCAACATAATTTTTGGAAGTTTTAGGCACAGCAATCAGAGAAGACAAAAAAATAAAAGGAATCCAAATCAGAAAAGAAGTAAAGCTGTCGTTGTTTGCAGATGACATGATACTATACATAGAGAATCCTAAAGATGTTACCAGAATACTACCAGAACTAATCAATCAATTTGGAAAAGTAGCAGGGTAAAAAATTAATGCACAGAAATCTCTTGCATTCCTATACACTAATGATGAAAAATCTGAACGAGAAATTAAGGAAACACTCCCATTTACCACTGCAACAAAAAGAACAAAATACGTAGAAATAAACCTACCTATGGAGACAAAAGACCTGTATGCAGAAAACTATAAGACACTGATGAAAGAAATTAAAGATGATACAAACAGATAGAGAGATATACCATGCTCTTGAATTGAAAGAATCAACATTGTGAAAATGACTATACTACCCAAAGCAATCTACAGATTAATGCAATCCCTATCAAACTACCAATGGCATTTTTCACAGAACTAGAACAAAAAATTTCACAATTTGTATGGAAACACAAAAGACCCTGCATAGCCAAAGCAATCTTGAGAAAGAAAAACGGAGCTGGAGGAATCAGGCTCCTGAACTTCAGACTGTACTACAAAGCTACAGTAATCAAGACAGTATGGTACTGGCACAAAAACAGAAATATAGATCAATGGAACAGGATAGAAAGCCCAGAGATAAACCCACGCACATATGGTCACCTTATCTTTGATAAAGGAGGCAAGAATATACAATGGAGAAAAGACAGCCTCTTCAGTAAGTGGTGCTGGGAAAACTGGACAGCTACATATAAAAGAATGAAATTAGAATACTCCCGAACATCATACACAAATATAAACTCAAAATGGATTAAAGACCTAAATGTAAGGCCAGATACTATAAAACTCTTAGAGGAAAACATAGGCAGAACACTCTATGACATAAATCACAAAATCAAGATCCTTTTTGACCCACCTTCTAGAGAAATGGAAATAAAAGCAAAAATTAAAAAATGGGACCTAATGAAACTTAAAAGCTTTTGCACAGCAAAGGAAACCATAAACAAGATGAAAAGACAACCCTCAGAATGGGAGAAAATATTTGCAAATGAAGCAACTGACAAAGGATTAATCTCCAAAATATACAAGCAGCTCTTCCAGCTCAATATCAAGAAAACAAACAACTCAATCTAAAAATGGGCAGAAGACCTAAATAGACATTTCTCCAAAGAAGATATACAGATGGCCAACAAACACATGAAAAGATGCTCAACATCACTAATTATTAGAGAAATGCAAATCAAAACTACAATGAGGTATCACCTCACACCAGTCAGAATGGCCATCATCAAGAAGTCTACAAACAATAAATGCTGGAGAGGGTGTGGAGAAAAGGGAACCCTCTTGCACTCTTGGTGGGAATGTAAATTGATACAGCCACTATGGAGAACAGTATGGAGGTTCCTTAAAACCCGGCAATCCCACAACTGGGCATATACCCTGAGAAACCATAATTCAAAAAGGGTCACGTACCACAATGTTCATTGCAGCTCTATTTACAATATTCAGGACATGGAAGCAACCTAAGTGTCCATCAGCAGATGAATGGATAAGAAGATGTTGCATATATATACAATGGAATATTACTGAGTCATAAAAAGAAACAAAATTGAGTAATTTGTAGTGAGGTGGATGGACCTAGAGACTGTCATAGAGAGCAAAGTAAGTCAGAAAGAGAAAAACAAATACCATATGCTAACACATACATATGGAATCTAAAAAAAAAAAAAAAAAGGTTCTGAAGAACCTAGGGATAGGACAGGAATAAAGACGCAGACGTAGAGAATGGACTTGAGGACACGGGGTGGGAGAAGGGTAAGCTGGGACGAAGTGAGAGGATGGCATGGACATATATACACTACTAAATGTAAAATAGATAGCTAGTGGGAAGCAGCTGCATAGCGCAGGGAAATCAGCTCTGTGCTGTGTGTTCAGCTCGAGGGGTGGGATAGGGAGGGTGGGAGGGAGACGCAAGATGGAGGAGATATGGGGTTATATGTATATGTATAGCTGAGTCACTTTATTATACAGCAGAAACTAACACACCCTTGTAAAGCAATTATACTCCAATAAAGATGTTAAAAAAAAACCCAACATTTTTGATGTTAATTTACATCAGCAGAGAATCCTCCATAGAATGACCAATAGTAGCCATATCTGTTACATTTTGATAGATTGCATTCTTTGAACATATTTATATGAAAAAAGTTACACTTTGTGAACATCAGCAATAAAATCATAAGGTTACAAATCAAAGGAAATGTTAAAATTTTTAGGTTTTATAAAGAAAAATATAAGCCACAGCAGTATATAAAGTTTTAGTCAAATGAAATGTTACAATAATAACTTGATAAGTATATTGCACTATACAGACTACAAGTCCTCAACCCATGTTGCACATTAGCATCACCTGGGGAATTCTAGAGATAAACTCCATTTCCTGACCCTACCCTGAGAGACTCTGATTTAACTGGTATGGGGTAAGACCCAGACATTTGTATGTCTTCAAAGGCCTGCAGGTGATTTCAGTATTCAGTGAGGCAGGGCTGGGAACTAGCAATATAATCTTTTATACCAGTCTATAACCTTTAATTAGTAATAAAATTTTGTGGAGAGAGGTAAAATGTTCATAGTTACAACAATATAAGAAGGCAACAAATACATTATAGAGGAGTGTATCTGTTATGCTATTTTATTGGAGGATGCTATGCTTCATATATAACAATAATGGCAGATTTAGTGATCTAGCCATATGTGTTTGTGTAATTTTTCTAATCTCATTAGGTGCTTATGTGGCAACTATTGTTATTCATTGGTTGAGGTATATAGGAATTATTTTAAAGAAAGTATCACATGTAAGTTTAAGACTTTCTTAAAAGAGAAAAAACTGAATACTAACTATAGACCTCAAAAACATATTTACTTTCCAAATTAAAATATACTAATATGCATAAACAACATCCATTAAAACGTTCTAATAAAAAATTAGAATCTGTTTTGTTATCACCACAATCAAATTCACAGGTGTAAGAATATACACATAATGCTAAATAGGTCAAATTCTTGAATTTTGTTAATCTTTATGTGTTTTCAAATCTCCAGCTTCAAGGTGTAAACAAAACAAATTATGTGGTATAAAGTGCACCAGAACAAAAACACAAACTTAATGGCATGAAATTGACAGTTTTCACTGCTATAATCCAAGCTTTTTCATTACGGTACTTTTTTTTTCAAACTGACATTCCCTTTGAAAATAAGGGAACACTTTTCCCAAATGAAAAAAAGCAAGCATAAATTATTAAATTAATGCAAGGATGTGATACTTGCTTGTAATTATCTTACTTTACATACCTAATGACGTCATGGCACTTTTATACTAAGAAACATTTAGAAATAGTATAAATACTAAATATTAGCAAACCAAAGAGCAGTGATTATATCCTTCAAATAAAAATTATTTTTTAAATCAGACCATTCTGTTTACAGTAAATAACTTACACAGATTTTTAATCTATTCCATATACAATCCATATACATACACAGAAACAATGTAATTAATCTCTAATAAGCAAGAGAACTAGGGTAATTTTGATTATCATCAGTATTTATTTCTCAATCTGTAAACCTAATGTTCGATTGCTAGAAAGGATGGTAAACATTTACCACTGAACAATAAATAAAAACATATATAATCCATACTCTGCATTTGCTTAATAAAATCTCTGACATCTAGCTGAAATACATTATTTCAGATTCTTCTATCATTGGCCAACTAATTGGTGTTAGGCAACCTTAATAGGGAAAACAGGAGAAATACTTTCTCCTGGACAAATTATGTCAATGATTATATGCCTGAAATCATTTTCAATAGTATTAAAAAGTTTTAAAATTTTAAAAGTTTATGAAATATATAAAGGTTTATTAGGAATTTTTTAGGAGGTGGGGGGTTGAGGTAAATAAACCACAGTAAAATTTGTTTCAACAGAAAATGATTTAAGAAATAAGTATAGATTGTCACTGTGGTTTATAAACATCATTTCAATAACATCTTAATAAATCAGCCCATTGGGAACAAAACCCCTGTGTAACAAAGTGTTAAACAGATCCAGTATTTCATAAATTATCCAACAGAAAACTCCAGTGTTAACCAAAATAATGCGTAGGTAGATAGGACTTCAGAGAGCATCTACTCCATTCTTCTCATTTTAAGGAGAGGAAATTGATACTCAAAGAATTATATTTATAATTTTCATAGCAAAGTTTATCACTAGTGAAGCATCAATCCTGGCTCCCCGATTTCCACTTCAAGACCCTACTCACCCATAGCAATTTTTAATCAGTTAGAACTCACCCAAAGTTTAATTGTGACTTGTGCCAAGTTTTTCTTCTCCTTACCCGTTCGAACTTCTTCAGCCAACCCTATGTCCCTCCACTTTCAACACACTGCTCTACCTTAAGTCAAAAAATTCAAGATGAAAAAGGGTCCGATGACCCATCTTCACCCTTGTTACGTGTACACTTCCATCCTGTGCCAGTGACACTGAGTTGACAAAGTAAGAAAAACTGCCTTGAGATTTATTTAAGCACTTTCTGTAAATGTCTAAAGAAAGACTTTATCAGACAAGACTGATAAACACTGAACCACCAGGGAAGTCCCTAAGACTGCGCTCCCACTGCAGGGGGTGTAGGTTCAGTCCCTGGTGTGGGAACTAAGATCCCGCATGCTGAGAGGCCAAAAAAAAAAAAAGGCTGATAAAGAAAATCCTAAATCACATGAGTTGGCTCAAGTCTTACACAATGAGGACATTATTGCCTCAATCTCCAAGTGCTTTACAGTCAAGGCACCAGTTCCCCGTCTCAAGAATGCAGGGTTTCTCCATCATTTTGATTTGCTGCCAGCAGTGTGGACTTCATCTTGAGGTTAGTTTTGTTTTTTGTTGATATATAAGGAATGGAGATTTCCCTGTTTACACCTAATGGGAGTGAAAATGGTCTCCCACAGGCTTCTCTTAAGAGTGTAAAGAAATTTCCCAGAAGCCTCCAGAAAATTTCTCCTTGCATCCCAACAGCCAGAATTCAGTCATGCCCTAAAGCAATCATCAGCAAGGGAGTGAAGATTATCTTTAGACCAACTAGTACATCTCTGGGACAAAGGACAAGGTGGTTTTCCCTATGAAACATGACTTTTTACAACAGGATACTGAACAACATTTCAGTTCTGCTAGAAAAGAAGAAGGGGATCATGGTTGCCAAGTAGTCAGCCCTCAATGTTAATTACTCCTTAGCTGCAAATTTCCATACATAGCTTTATTGCCTTATTTTCAAAACTTCCAGCCCCACCTACATGCTTCTATCCCTTCCCTATAGGAAAAGACCCAAAGTCTCATATGGTCCCCGCATCAAGCTCCAAGTCCAGTATCTTCAGGTAATAGCCATTATCCTCAGTAGGTCCAAATTGCTTAGTGAACTCTATCTATATGATAAACTATCTACTCCTTCATATTTACACACCAATCGATGGTGGAATAAGACTAGAAAGCAGCTATAAAATGCCAGATAGAGGATCAATAAAAAGCAATCAAAAGTAATCACGGGTCTAAAGCATGCTCATATCCTTTCCCTGGACAGGGAAGGAGCAGATTTCCAGGTTTGGGGAAGGAACAAGTTCTTGGGGGGCCCACATTTCTGCTTTCTGAAAGGCTTACCCTCACCCATTTTCCTCGATGGACACATTGCTGAATGTGTCTATCAGACAGCTCTAAGAAAGATTTTTAATATTCTAATTTTAGCCTATAATTTAATAATTTTTTCTCATGCACAAAAAAATTGGAAATGAAGTATTTAAGTGAAAGAAAGCTCTTCTTTCATAATTTTCAGAAAAGGTTTTACAGTCACAATTTGGAGGGGGGCGGCATAGTTATTAGTCAATAAAAAGAAAACCTTTCTTCTTTTTTTTTTATAAATTTATTTATTTTAATTATTTATTTTTGGCTGTGTTGGGTCTTCGTTGCTGCACGCGGGCTTTCTCTAGTTGCGGCGAGCAGGGGCTACTCTTCGTTGCAGTGCGCGGGCTTCTCATTGCGGTGGCTTCTCTCGTTGTGAAGCACGGGCTCTAGGCGCGTCGGCTTCAGTAGTTGTGGCCCGCGGGCTCAGTAGTTGTGGCTCACGGGCTCTAGAGCACAGGCTCAGTAGTTGTGGTGCATGGGCTTAGTTGCTCCACGGCATGTGGGATCTTCCCGGACCAGGGATCGAACCCGTGTCGCCTGCATTGGCAGGAGGATTCTCAACCACTGAGCCACCAGGGAAGCCCAAAACCTTTCTTTTTTCAATTTCATAATGGTAGCAAAGTGAAATACAAAATTTCAAATAACTTTAATTGGCATCATCAAATATTCTTCAATGATATAGAGACTAAATGACAAAGATAAGGTTTACTTTCCTCAGGTATTACCCTCTTGCTACCTACTTTATTACTTTAGGCCCATTGAGCATATGGACCATATGATTTCCTTTCTGTTTTATTCGTATGTGTTTAATTAGTCATGGTACACTGAAACACACACTCGGTCACTAAGCAAATTTCTAGGGGATTTTCTGTTCCTGAAACTTAAACTTCATGATAATATTTCTGGATTATGGCCCAATAAGCACATTTACATTCTTTTGTTTAGTTTAGACAGAAAGACATTTTATTAACATTTTAATAATCCATGCTACAACAGAAAAAAACATATGATATGGGGCATTTTCCTGAATCCTTTTCAGGCCTATTTTCAGCTAATTAATTTTTTAACTATTCTAACTATTTCATTTTTCTGTTAATCTTAAAAGATCTAAAGCAACTCATTAAACCAAGAGCAAGTATCAACAGTATTCAGCTCAATTATAGCTATCATGAAGGAAATATAGATATATAAAACATCAAAAAAACCCTTAAGGCTCCATATAAAGAGAAATACGACGGCGACTTGGTACACATATACACAATCTGGTAGTTTGGAGGGCACATGGAATGGAGAGGAATTTAATAATTCCTTAAAAACTGGGGAGTGCATGAAGAAGATACATGGATTGATGAGAGGCTGGAGAGCTGAATCTTTTCCACAGAAAAAAAAACCAGGAAAAGCATTAGGAAGAACCTGGAGGTTTATATGGCTGAAGCAGACACTTGTATTAGAGATTAGTAAGCGTGTGTAAAAGCTGGGAAGTGCAAATACCCAGGATGAGCACTTCAGGCTGCAGTGTGACCTAGTTTGTTATCTTAGATAAATGAGGAGCTGCATCAATGTGAGGAGAAGACGCACTATTTTGGACAGAGTCATTATTTCCATCTTTAAGTAATCTTTACTTTGTGCGATTTTATAGCTAGGGAAACAAGAACAAACGTGTGGTATGAGACAAAGATAAGACAAAACCAGGGAGTACTGTAAAAAAGATTAGTATCAAAGTACATGTTCAATGACACAGATATTCTTATGGTTTCAAAACCAGACTCAGTGATTGAAATGGTTATTATATATCTATGTATACTCAGTGATTGAAATGGTTATTATATATCTATGTATATAATGGTTATTATATATCTATGTATATATCTATGTACATTCAAAAAATATCATAGGGCTTCCCTGGTGGCGCAGTGGTTGAGAATCTGCCTGCCAATGCAGGGGACACGGGTTCGAGCTCTGGTCTGGGAAGATCCCACATGCCGCGGAGCAACTAGGCCCGTGAGCCACAACTACTGAGCCTGCGCGTCTGGAGCCTGTGCTCCGCAACAAGAGAGGCCGCGATAGTGAGAGGCCCGTGCACCGCGATGAAGAGTGGCCCCCGCTTGCCACAACTAGAGAAAGCCCTCGCACAGAAACGAAGACTCAACACAGCCATAAATAAATAAAAATAAATAATAAATTGCCATATCTTTAAAAAAAAAAAGTGTCATATAGTATTGTAGTTGTTAATGTTACAGGCTTAGATATCAGACTGGCTTGAGCGTCTATTCTACATCCGCCTCTGATAGCAGCATGACCATGCCCCACTTATAGAAACTCTCTGAGCCTCAGTTTCCTCATCCATGGTGATAACCCCCGATAGGGTCATTGTAAGCATATTAGATAATGAACCTAGAGACCTAAATTCAGTGTCAAAACAGCATAGTCCCTCAGTAAATAATAATAATATTTGTCATCATCTGCCCAACTTCTCAAAAACAGTATAAGCTATATATTAAATTGCATTTACTTTTATGCACATTTCAAAAGAAGTGTCTCATTTTATAAAGACAATCTGAAGATTATTACAATTGTGTCTTTTTTTCAGTCCAAATGAATTTTATAAATAATAATTGACTAATATACATCAGGTCTTTCAGCTCCTTGACAAGTTCCTTAATAAGTTCAAAGAACCATTATTTCAGCTCTTCTAGCCATGATAATCAAAAAGAGAAGAAAAATAGAAAAAGAAGCAGAAAAAAAGGGCAAATTAAATGCAACTGAATGACTCCCATGCAAACATTTAGTATTTTACAATATCATTCTGGCCCCTGGTGGATAGATACACATGAATAATCTTATGTACGTTTCAATGGCTGCAATTTCTTCTCTTTGGTGGCTATAGGTCATCAGGACTAGGATAAATCTCAGCAAGAGTGTGGCGGAGCCTATCTCACTAGCAGCCAGTAGAGTAACAAGGGAAGATATCCCCTAATGGTGAATAAAAGCACCACAAACGTATTGATAGAAACCTGACGACTCACAGAAGTCAAGTAGGAACGGGAGAGCCAGTTTGCTGTGACCAGATCTCATTTAATATTCACAGAGACAGAAAGTACCCAAGAAAAATGCATAATGTGCATTCATTCCCTCCCAGACAATAATATTGTCCGGAAAATTGTGGCTACATATTTACCATCTGGCAACTGGGAAACATTAGCAGTCAAGCAGCTAGATGTTTGAGCAAGAGCTACCACATACCGGCATGGAAAATCTGAATCAGCAACAAAGCCAGAAGCATACGTCCTGCCAAAGAATGAATATTCATAGTGTTGCCAATACCATACGGGTTGAATTAAACACAAATGCAAACAACTGTTACAATTTCACATTGATATTCTGCCTGACAGCAACATCAAAGATCAAAACATAGCATGATATAGGATAATTCATCAAGAGTATGTATACAGTTAGCATGAGGAAATGAATCAGAGACTAGCAGTAATCTACAGAGGAATGGCCTTTCTGAGTGGGAAAGAATACTGTAAAGGAACAGAATACAGATCACGCAGAGAAGTAGACAAGGTAAACAGGCTTTGGAAATCGCTTACAAAGATGAAACTGCTTTAGCCTTTCGAATCTGAATATGTTGATTTCCATCTTTCTCAAGTCTCTTAAAATGTATTTATCGCTACCCTAAAACCATTCAACATTAAGTATCAGTAGAGGGACTCTGCTGATAGTAAATCTATATTTCCAAATCTCTCATACAATAATTCTTTGGTTTACCATAGTCTATATCAAGATCAAATTTAAAAGTTCAAACACAGAAAACTAAACTTACAAACTTGAGGCTAAAATGAAAGTTCATCCAAACATATAAATGTCAAATCAGCCTGCAGACACGTAAACCAGATGTTTCCCTGCTAGCATATGCATTTACCCTGACAAGGTTCTGTTTTCACTGTTCCCACTGTTTCATTTCAAGGTGTCCAGGCAAGGTTAAGCTAGATACCTATTTTTAATTGTTGACTTTTTAATAGAGGACATCTCTAACTTGGAAATACTGCTTCAAATAATGTATAATGCAGAGAAATTAGGATGTGAATCTCTTGTAAGCATCAGAAACAATGAATTAAGTACAGTGCAGTTTGGATCATGGTGTTACAAAATGAACCAAGTAACTGTAATTAAACCATACACATTCCTCAGTAGATTTATTCTATTTGGCTTCCTCTGGATAGCCAACAATAAAAAGAAATCTTCCAAAAAACAGGTCTGATCATGCTATTCCTCCAGTTGTAAACTTTCAAAACCCTCCCTTGTCTTTAGAAACAGCAATTTTTAGTGTGGCTTTTGGGGCCAACTTCAATCTGGCAATCTTACAGCGTAGAACAGAGGTCTTTCCAACATTTCCAAGAATGGGGAGGACCCTTTTCAACTTCAGAATTGCTCAAAGACTATATGCCACCCAGCATGATTACAGAACTTTCAGTGTTTATCACTTGAATCATGCATAATAATAATGAATTTAGTAATGTCTTTATCAATTATAATGTCTACATATATCTGAAAATAATATGTATTATTATCATCTACACAAAATTCTGGGAGCAGAATAGGTTTGAAGACCTCTGTAGTGGCTTTATATCTCATGGTTGAAGAACCACTCCTAAAGTGAAACAAATAAGAGATTAGGAATTCCCTGGGCACTGTTGTCACTCCATTGCCTAGCACTACTACGCTTGCAGGAAGAGTGTCCATATTTATGTGCTAACAGAATGAACTACTTAAGACCACAGTTTCAGTTGTAGTTACCAAGCTTTGAGGCTTTGCTTTAGTTGCTTCCTCTAGTGGACTGGCTCACCTGGGCATCCACAAGCCTCTGTCCCTCAGCTCCTTCAAGCCTCTGCTTAAATTCCACCCTTTTAGTGAGGCAAACCCCGTGCGGGATTCTCAAGGCCCCTCTAACTTAGTCCACTGCATTTACTTTCTTCTAGCACTAATCACTTTCAACCATTCTCTAAATTACTATAGAATTTTTTTTGTATGATGTTTTCTTTGTCTCCCACCCACTAGAATGCAAGCTCCACAAGTGCAGAGATTTTCTGTGATTTGTTCAGATTCTAAAACAATGCCTGGCATAGTGACTTTTAAAACAATGATTAAATCTTTGGATAAATCATGTCCTTTTGTTGATTCTGATTGTTCCTCTGTAAAAACAAAAACAAAAGGGATAAAACCTCTCCTACTCAATTTACAGACTGGTTTGAGGATCAAGTGAATGTGATCTAATCATTGTTCTGAAATTTATGTAATCAAACTTGTAACTCTTTCACATGGGATGCTGCAGGTGAAGACGGTGAGAGAAGTGAGGCCTCCCCTCTCTCCTAGAGGCCTACAGTTGGGGATGATAATTCACCCTGTCAGCCAGACACAGTTCAATTCATGAACATCACTGTATTCATTTCATTGACATAACTGATAGTTCTAACTATAAAGATAGGCTAAAGATGTTTTAATTATAAATTATAAGCCAGCCTGCTTCAACTTGGAACTTTTTTACCTAAAATACCTTTAGTTTCCCAGCTGAGTTGAGCATGATTCTCTACAATCATAGGTATGATGATTAGGCTTGGCTAGGCTAAGGTGCTCAGTTGTTTGGCAAACACTAGTTTAGATGCAGCTGTGAGGTATTTTTCAGACGTGATTAACATTTACAATCAGTTGACTGTTACGCAAAGCAGATTATCCTCCATAATGGGTGGGCCTCATCCAATCAGTTTAAGGCCTTAAGAGCAATGACTGAGGTTTCACAAAGAAGGAATTTTGCCTCAGGGCTAAGACCTAAAAATCCTGCCTGAACTGCCTGCCTGCCTGCCCTACAGATTTCAGACTTGCTGATTCCCACAATCAAGTGGCAATCTCTCTCTCTCTCCCCACATATATTCTGTTGGTTCTGTTTCTCTGAAGAATTCTAATACAATAGAGTTCTAAAACTGAAGTTTTAGAAACAATGCTAGTGACATATCTTCTTAAAAAGCAACATGCACAATTTCATTGTTATTGCTTACGGAAATTACTTTAATGTACTTAATGCACAGATTTTAAGTGTAAAGTTTAGTAAGTTTTGACAAACCCAACTGTATATCCACCATCCCCATCAATACACAGAACATTTCCATCACCCTTCTTGCCGTTTTCCACTGTTCTGATTTCTATTACTACAGATTAGTTCTGCCTGTTATAGAACTTCATATACAAGAATTCACACAGTGGGTACTCTTTTGAAAATGGTTTCTGTTTCAGATTCAACCATGTTGTCATGTGTATCTATAGATTTAGTTTTTAACATTTATGTTTAGGTTTCTGATCACCTTGAATTTTTGTATTAGGTGAAAAGTGGAGATTGAAGTTCACTGCTGTCTGGTACTCTTCCCAATTGCTCTAGAACAACTTGTTGAAAAGATTTTCCTTCCCTTATCAAATCACCTGAGGTCTTTGCAAATATCAATACACTATGTATGTGTGTCTATTTTTAGACTATGTTGTTCAATTCCTCTTTCTTACACCAATTCCACATAGTTTTAATTCTGTAGTCTTACGAGTCTTTAAGTCAGTTGGTATGAGTTATCCAATTTTATTATTTTAAAAAATAATCACAGCTATTCTAAGTTGCATTTCCATATACATTTGAGAATCATTTTGTCATTTTCAAAAATAAAGGCCTGTTGCTATTTTGACTGGGATTGCACTGAATTAAAGCTCAATTGGTAGAAAACTCTCATCTTGTCAATCCAGGAACATGATATGTATCTCCATTTGTTTAGATATTATTTAATTTCTCTCAGTAATATTTTGTAGTATTAAGTGTAGAGATCTTGAAAATTTTTTAAAATTAGTATTCCTAAGTCTTTTGTGTTTTATCATGCTACTGTAATAGTTTAATTTTTAACTTTAGTTTCCAAGTTTTTGTTGCTAGAATATGAAAATAAAATTTTTTCTGTATTGACCTCATATTTAAAAAAGCAATATTTCTCCAAAGTTAGTTAACTATGGGACTTTTTCATAAAATACATATTAAAAACTCATGAAATTAATATTCTACATAGCAAAATGTAGAAAAACTTGCTTTACTTCTAAGGTAAATTTTGCTTCAGTAAACAACTCTATATTTATAACTTGTGATACACTAATGCTCTCAACCACAAAGTCTCCCATAGATCAGAAAATATAAACTTGGGCTTCCCTGGTGGCGCAGTGGTTGAGAATCTGCCTGCTAATGCAGGGGACACGGGTTCGAGCCCTGGTCTGGGAAGATCCCACATGCCACGGAGCAACTAGGCCCGTGAGCCACAACTACTGAGCCTGCACGTCTGGAGCCTGTGCTCCGCAATAAGAGAGGCCGCTACAGTGAGAGGTCCACGCACCGCAATGAAGAGTGGCCCCTGCTCGCCACAACTAGAGAAAAAGCCCTTGCACAGAAACAAAGACCCAACACAGCCAAAAATAAAAAATAAATTAATTAAAAAAAAATATATATATATATATAAACTTTATGATGATAATTTTATATCTTATGTTGCTGCTCTTACAAGCTTAGGAAGAAGTGGAATAAACACTCTAGTATAAATGCCATAATTACAAAAGATGTCAAATGTCAATCTTGTTTTTTAAAAACAGTCTTTATAAATCAATGCAGTAGCACTGCTTTTGCAGAGGCAGGACACAAAGATCTCAAGGTACAATTCCTCCATGTGCTTCTCCCCTCGGTGTGAACAGGGCCAATTCATTCAGCGTTTTCTTCTTCATTTATGCAGGATTCTCTCCCCTTCTCTCTTTTGGAATTTAGAACTCTCCCAGCGTCTTCACCACCAATACCAACTTTCTTCTCCTTCAACCAAATGGCAGTGAATCTGAGTTTTCATACTTTGTTGCTGATTGATTTCAATAAAACTGAAATATATCTATAGCAAAATTTAGCAGGAGCAGGCAATTTAAGCCTTAATTAATCACCTGTTCACCTATGTAAAAAAACATTAGCAAGCAGATGGGGAACTACGATGATAGAAAGGGACAAACTGGCCTTTAAATCAAATCGGGATTTTACCTGGAGGAAATCTAATTTAGGCTTTTAAGCTATGCTGTAAAGCAGAGAGGTCTGTGAACCTAGGTCTTCATTGTCCAGACACAACACTATTGTCCTGAGATACACAACATAGGGGCCTTCTCCAAGTCGATGAGACAGGGCACTTTTATCCCTGGCTTCTAGAATATGGAGCCCACTCTGTCCAAGTGGAATATGGAGGGCTCATTGGACTCTTACAGACCACTCCTACTCTGCCCCCAAGGAGATTTTTTTTTTTTTTTTAAGGAACTGATTTTTTTCTCTTTATTTGTTTTTGGCTGCGTTGGGTCTTTGTTGCTGAGCGCGGGCTTTCTCTAGTTGCGGCAAGCAGGGGCTACTCTTCGTTGCGGTGCGCAGGCCTCTCATTGCAGTGGCTTCTCTTGTTGCAGAGCACGGGCTCTAGGCGTGCAGGCTTCAGTAGTTGTGGCACACAGGCTCAGTAGCTGTGGCTCGTGGGCTCTAGAGCACAGGCTCAGTAGTTGTGGTGCACGGGCTTAGCTGCTCCACGGCATGTGGGATCTTCCCAGACCAGGGCTCGAACCCGTGTCCCCTGCATTGGCAGGCGGATTCTTAACCACTGTGCCACCAAGGAAGCCGCCCTCAAGATTTTATACATATACATACACACTTTTGTTCATGCTTATTTCTCAAGTCTCAAGCTCCCTTACCAATGTCTATCCACATCCTTTTTGCCTCTTAACCTTTCCCTAAATTTGATTACAAGGCTTCTAACAAAGTAGCACAACATGGAGCTACAAGCCATCTGTCAACACAAACATATAACTGTTTTATCAGAAAAGAGAAAAATCTATAGGAAATTTTTCTCTACCCAGAACAAGCTAGGCAAAAAAGAAAACTAATTTTGGATTTACTTCTTACATGTTTTATTTTGCTGCAGTTTTCATGAATAAGTTTTTGTTTCTCTGTGTCTGTTTTTATTTTTTTTAATCAATTGAGTTGCAGGATTATAAGGTATACTTTCCCTTAAGGTCAAGATAAAGAGGATACCACAGACAAGATGACCAGATTGAACAGTAGTCAGTAGTCTGATCCACCTTAATACTTAGAAACTTATGCAAACTTGGAAATTATGCTCTGTGAGTTTAAAACCTTTTGGTTTGTTTTCTCTCTGGTGTTCTTTTTTGTTGGGGGGGGGCCTTAAAGAATATGGCATATTTTCCAGGAATGTTTTTGGGGAGGTGGCATCTGGGAATCAGTGGGGTGAGAGACTGGAATAGAGATTTTGCAGTTTGAGACATCTCCCCAGATCATCCTGATGCGTTCCTGCACCACCACTATTATTACCTCACCCCCACAAAGACTCATGGGGGCAAATTATAAAAAAAAAAAAAAAGGCATGAAAAACACTGTTTACAACAGTGTTCTTTATAATACACAATTAGGAGCCCAACCCAAAACAAAGTAAGCTATACAATGATCCCTGAAAGCAAAGATAAGATAAGCAGATAGGGGCTTCCCTGGTGGCACAGTGGTTGAGAATCTGCCTGCCAATGCAGGGGACATGGGTTCGAGCCCTGGTCTGGGAAGATCCCACATGCCGTGGAGCAACTAGGCCCGTGAGCCACAATTACTGAGCCTGCGCGTCTGGAGCCTGTGCTCCGCAACAAGAGAGGCCGCGATAGTGAGAGGCCCGCGCACCGCGATGAAGAGTGGCCCCCGCTTGCTGCAACTGGAGAAAGCCCTCGCACAGAAACAAAGACCCAACACAGCCATAAATAAATTAATTAATTAATTAATTAATTTTAAAAAAAGCAACAGTCTTTAAAAAAAGAAAAAAAGATAAGCAGATAATTAAGGTGAATGCTATTAGAAAAACCGCGTTCTGGCTCCCTAGTGCTCTCTGGAATGTATCTCACTAAGCCAATTCTGGCAGTGAAACACAGCAAGCATCTAAGAACAATTCCTTCTGGAACCAAGTATATCCATAGAGATTTTGCTTTATTTTTTTAACAGGGTTAATCTTTAAACTAACTTAAACTTTTATTCTGTTTCTCTGAAAACTTAAAACTGTTTTTCTAATACAGCCCCACCTGCAGCTGATCAAGGTAGCCCAGGTCAGGAAACTATCTATCTAGGTCTTGATGATGCCACAGCCAGTATCAGATCCAATTGCACCGAGAAGAACATTTTCCAGAAGAGCAGAGAATGGCCTCAGCCTCCCACATTTAAAATGATGCAGAACAAGTCCTAGGAAGTCCTTAACTTCATTCCAGCCACAAGGCAGGTCTGAGAAAGTGCAGTGATATTGAGAAAGGAAGGGGGCAGGGCACAACCTTTAAAAGAATGACACAGCTGTTGAGGAAATGACAAACTGGTTAGAACCAACTAGGTCCAAGATGGAGGAAACTGATTTCCACTAGACCTTGAGCTTCATTATACTCATTGTAAAACATTAGCATATGCTAAATGACACAACCACCAGTGCCAAGACAGTTCCTAGGCCCACCATAAAAGGCCAAAAAGTGGGTGGTGGCCCAATTCCTGGAAATCCCCGCCCCTTCCCCAAAATAGTTGGAATAATCCTCCTAATCATTAGGCTATGAAATTACCCAGCCCTATAAAAACTGACCACCTCGTACCCTGGCGCCACTCTTGCCTTCTGAGATGGCCCACACTCTGTGAAGTGTGTTTCTCCCATGGCCTCTTGCCTTCTGAGATGGCCCACACTCTGTCTGTGGAGTATTTCTCTCCATGAATAGACCTTCTTTTACTTTACTATGGCTCACTCTTGAATTATTTCCTGTGTGACGCCAAGAACCCACACTTGGCGTCCGTCCTAGGACTTGGACATGACCTGGGATGTGACCATCCTCTCCCACCCAACTCTTTTCCCTGCAACAATACTGTGAGGGCTCCACTGTAAACAGACTCCTCCCCTTGATAGGACTTTTTCTCAGGCAGTGTCTTCAGGCTCTGCTCTCCAAGCCCCCTCCCACCTCTGCACATCCATTCTCGCCACTCCATGGAAACAGACCATTTGCTTCACCTGCATTGCTTGCTCTTTACTCCTCTGTAAAAACTAAAGACAAAGACTGGTTCTGGGTTTCCAAGCACACCCAGGCCAGGATTCCTTTGATTCACATGCCATAGTCAAGGAAAGACCCTGCCAACCTCCATGGCCAGCAGCATCCCATCCCTAAATAGCCAAGAAGAGAAGGTTGGATCATAAAGTAACCTGAAAAAGAATATGAACTGCTAAATCAAAAGTCCACTAAATATTAATAATTTAACATTTTACAGGGTGTGTATGTACTCTTTTTTTTTTTTTTTTTAAGAAGCCCTTCTACAAAAACCTCACTGGGCAGGTGAACACTGTGGTGCATATGAGGTCCAAATCCAGTTCAGCCACTTATTAGCTTATGGTATGGGGAGTTCCTTAAGATTCTGGGCCTGGGATTTCTCACCAGTGTACAGTGGAACTATTACCACCCACATCACAAGACTTCTCTGAAGTTTCAGTGAGAGTGTATATGAAAGTGCCTAGCACACGTAGTGCTCAAAAAGTGTTAGGCTTCTTCCCATACTCCCTGAATGGCTTATTTTAACAAATACCCTTCATTTAGCAGCTTCACTCACCTAGGCATGGGCAGAAGAAAAAAAACAGAATATACAGTGAGAGTTCGTGGGGTCATTTTAAGCTGAGAAAAGAAATACTGTAGATACAGTCAAGAGAAAAGCAGTGGTGTTTTCCCAATAACATGGCAGACTGAATTTCAAAGATACAGAGTCTCAAGCCTGAGCGTCTGCAAAGAATTCCAGAATTCACTCATAGTTAACAGAAGAGCCATCTTCACTGATCAAGGGAGAAGATCTGTTCCTATCACATCAAACTTTCTGGTCACAGGAAAACAGCCATCACTCTTAGTTTCATTTCCCCCGAACAGCAAAGACTGTGAACACCTAGATTACTCATAGAATTTGGCTGCTATTTTCATAGTAACAAGTCTCCTCATAACCTAATGAAGTATATTATTTTAACACACAAAATATGCCAATCTTGTTAATTGCTGAAATGATGGTAATCATGTTTTAGTGAAAAACAATAACACTTTGTTCATCTGACAACATACTTGGGAAAACCCCTTAAAAAAAAAAGCAGCAAAAAAAAAAAAAAAAGCAGCAATCTTGAGAAAGAAAAACGAAGCTGGGGGAATCAGGCTCCTGGACTTCAGACTATACTACAAAGCTACAGTAATCAAGACAGTATGGTACTGGCACAAAAACAGAAATATAGATCAATGGAACAGGATAGAAAGCCTAGAGATAAACCCACACACATATGGTGACCTTATTTTTGATAAAGGAGGAAAGAATATACAGTGGAGAAAAGACAGCCTCTTCAATAAGTGGTGCTGGGAAAACTGGACAGCTACATGTAAAAGAATGAAATTAGAATACTCCCTAACACCATACACAAAAAAAAACTCAAAATGGATTAAAGACCTAAACATAAGGCCAGACACTATAAAACTCTTAGAGGAAAACATAGGCAGAACACTCTCTGACATAAATCACAGCAAGATCCTTTTTGACTCACCTTCTAGAGAAATGTAAATAAAAATAAACAAATGGGACTTAATGAAACTTAAAAGCTTTTGCACAGCAAAGGAAACCATAAACAAGATGAAAAGACAACCCTCAGAATGGGAGAAAATATTTGCAAATGAAGCAACTGACAAACGATTAATCTCCAAAATTTACAAGCAGCTCATGCAGCTCAATATCAAAAAAACAAACAACCCAATCCAAAAATGGGCAGAAGACCTAAATAGACATTTCCCCAAAGAAGATATACAGATTGCCAACAAACACATGAAAGAATGCTCAATATCACTAATCATTATAGAAATGCAAATCAAAACTACAATGAGGTATCACCTCACACTAGTCGGAATGGCCATCATCAAGAGGTCTACAAACAATAAATGCTGGAGGAGGTGTGGAGAAAAGGGAACCCTGTTGCACTGTTGGTGGGAATGTACATTGATACAGCCACTATGGAGAATAGTATGGAGGTTCCTTAAAACACTAAAAATAGAACTACCATACGACCCGGCAATCCCACTACTGGGCATATACCCTGAGAAAACCATAATTCAAAAAGGGTCATGTACCACAATGTTCATTGCAGCTCTGTTTACAATAGCCAGGACATGGAAGCAACCTAAGTGTCCATCGGCAGATGAATGGATAAGAAGATGTTGCATATATATACAATGAAATATTACTGAGTCATAAAAAGAAACAAAATTGAGTTAATTGTAGTGAGGTGGATGGACCTAGAGACTGTCATAGAGAGCAAAGTAAGTCAGAAGGAGAAAAACAAATACCATATGCTAACACATATATATGGAGTCTAAAAAAAAAATGGTTATGAAGAACCTAAGGGCAGGACAGGAATAAAGACGCAGACCTACTAGAGAGTGGATTTGAGGACATGGGGAGGGGGAAGGGTAAACTAGGACAAAGTGAGAGAGTGGCATGGACATATATACACTACTAAATGTAAAATCGATAGCTAGTGGGAAGCAGCTGCATAGCACAGGGAGATCAGCTCGGTGCTTTGTGACCACATAGAGGGGTGCGATAGGGAGGGTGGGAGGGAGGGAGACTCAAGAGTGAAGAGATATGGGGAGATATGTATATATATATAGTTGGTTCACTTTGTTATAAAGCAGAAACTAACACACCATTGTAAAGCAATTATACTCCAATAAAGATGTTAAAAAATAAATAAATAAATAAAAATAAAAATACAGGCCCAGTCCCTGAGAGTATGGTTTGATATTCTAGATTGGGTTTCTGGAATCTGTCATTACTTTAAAAAAAAAAAAAAAAAAAAAAAAAAAAGCAAAAACCTACCTAAACCCAGGTCAAACAGAATAAGGTAAACATGATAAATGTGACACACCTACACCATGACTACACCACTGTGAATCTGAAGAAAGCTTTCAGGTACAGAAGAGAAAACCTAGTTATGAAACCAAATCACACACCCGAGAAGAACAGATGCTACTGTTAGGGTAGCAGATGGGAACCAGGCTGGTGGGGGTATTGTGGTAGAGGCTTTCCGCTGGGTACTACTGTATACGGTTTAAGTTTAAAACCATACGAATTCACTTTTTCTCAAAAAAAAAAAAAAAAAAAACAGAAAATTTTAAAAGAAAACACACATCTGTAAACCTTAGCATCGTCTCATATGCAAAAAAACTAAAATTTCAATTCAGGACAGTATCTCCTTCATTCCTTTACATGTCAAATTTTCTAATTTTTACTGGAAAATTAGGGGGTTTTTTCCTTTTGAGTTTTGTATAATATAAAATCATGAGAACTGCAGAACTCTTGGCACATGAAGACTCTGACGAAACCTCTGCACTAAGACATGACAAAACTCTAGCACAACTTCTAACAGCGTTAAGGCCCTGTCCCCAGGATAACCCTAACCCCGGGGGAAAAAAACCACTGCCAGTAGAATTTACTGTTTGTTCCAGCAAATACCAGATAAGCCCCTGACCCCCCTTCAGAGTATTTACTAAAAAGGACTTAAAATTGTGAATTTTTTCTCAGTCCCTTTGAGATGTATATGTATCTCCTACAAGTCAAGAGGATCTTTCTCAAGAAACTCAAAGTCATTCCTTTGAAATGTAATCATCAGGAAGGACAGGGCTTTGGTCTCCCTGACTCTGTGGGAGGACAGAATCATAAGTTTAGTAATTGCCAGCTAACAGACACAGCTGGCCTCATCACTTTTATATTGACCAACCTTTTGTTATTTCTCACTTGATGTGCACTCTTTCAGCTCTTCCCCACTCCTTCAATCTCCCTTTAAAAGGCCCACTCACCTAAACACAAATCGAATGGAACTCAACTGTTCCTCCTAGTATTCAGTCAGTAGCTACTGAATAAAATGTGTTTTCATAGCTTCAGCTAGTGTCTGTTTTTTTTTTAATCTTTGACAGTAGTGCCTTTGATATGTATAAAGAATATGTCCAAAGACCCTAATTAATTTTTAAAATCTCGTTTAGCATCATAGCACAAAACTGTCCCAGTAAAATGGATTAGAATAAAAGAACTAAAATATTTAATTGATGCCTTTAAGTCTTCTACCAATTCTATAAACATACACACAGCATTTACTATGAATCTAAGTTGCAACTCTGCAGAATGAGCCAAAGAAAACACTAATCCTGTAAACACACACTAAAATTATTTTCATATTACCATTAAAATAAAATTCTCTTGAATCACTTTTCCAAGTAGAATTTATATGTTTCCTGAGTATATACTCAAAGCATAAATTTTTTTTTAAACTTCAGGAAAGATTTTTATCTTACTTGATGAAGTATTTTTGTATTGACTAGAGAATTCATTAGTGTAGATCTATTCATCGTGTTTCTGGTATCCAGATTTTGTTAATTTCATGGACCCAAGCAACCAGACGTTTCACTCTAATTTATTCCAAAACTATCACCTTCAGATCTGTCAGCTTCCAAAAGAAGTGCCTTTCCTTCTATGGACATTACTACTTTTCTACAAATAAATGAATTTCTACCACCTCAGATGAGTTCTTGTGCAAGCAGCAAACTGGCTATGCTTCAATACATACTAAGTGGCATATTTCTCACCATTATAGTAATTCAAATGAATGCCTCAGCATAACTATAAACTGTTAAATGTTATGGATGTTGAAAAGCATTCTCTCACACTAGAAATTGAAAGGGTTAACGCACAAACCTCAAATCTACACAGTATTAAAATATATATATATATATATATTTTTTTTTCTTACCTCAAGAGCAGTATTTAATCACAGGAATAGCTACATTTAAAATAGACATCTGGAAATACTATGAACACGATCTGCATTAAATATTTTCTGCGTGGCATTCATATTCCTACAAATTCAAAACACTTATGGCGTTCAAGAATAATCTGAGGGGGCTTCCCTGGTGGTGCAGTGGTTGAGAATCCGCCTGCCAGTGCAGGGGACGTGGGTTCAAGCCCTGGTCCGGGAAGATCCCACATGCCGCAGATCAACTAAGCCCGTGCGCCACAACTACTGAGCCTGCGGTCTAGAGCCCGTGAGTCACAACTACTGAAGCCCGTGTGCCTACAGCTCGAGCTCCTCAACAAGAGAAGCCACCACAATGAGAAGCCCGCGCACCACAACCAGAGAAAGCATGTGCGCAGCAACGAAGACCCAACGCAGCCAAAAAATAAAAAAGAATAATCTGAGGCCTAAGGATTCAATTAAAAATGTAAGTTGATGCCTAATTTGATTTCTACACACCACTGAATTAATCAAGTTGCAGCTACTTTATCATTATCTTAAGATGTCTTATAAGTCCATTAAAATTTTTCTGCAAAAATTTTGCTAAAAGTAAAATCACACGGCTTTTCAAAATGTAAATATCACATACATTTAAATGCCTAATATTGTGAAAGATTAATAAATTGGCATGTCATCAATTCCCTTAAGCAATAAAGCAGGTACCTAACAGACAATGACTGTTCACATGATAATGCAGTGAGAAAGCTTGCAGAAACCTGAAACAAAAACATCTAGAACATAGATATAAAAAGCCATTATTGCTTAACAGTTCACGTTATTGCTGAACTCTTCCAACTCAAAAAGAGTTTTTTTCATGGTTTTTAATTTCTGCTTTTAATGGTACAAATGAACTTATTTACCAAACAGAAATAGAGTCACAGAGGTAAAAAACAAACTTATGGTTATCAGGGGGGAAGAGGGGGGAGGGATAAATTGGGAGATTGGGATTGACATATACATACTACTAAATATAAAATAGATAACTAATAAGGACCTACTGTAAAGCACCAGCAACTCTACTCAATACTCTTTAATGACCTATATGGGAAAAGAATGTTAAAAAAGAGTATGTATGTATATGTATAACTGATTCACTTTGCTGTACAGCAAAAACTAACAAAACATTGTAAATCAACTATACTCCAATAAAAAATTAATTTAAAAATTTCTGCTTTTATATTTTTCTAAACATTTTTCTCTCAATATTTTTGAGCTATGTCTAAGAATGAAGATAAATAATTTCAACATATAAATACACTAAGAAATCAAATTCTTTGTAAGGTAAATGAATTAAAAGAGTAATTATAGACCCTGTAAGCTGAAAGGAGATCAAAGGAATACACACCCACCACTTAGTATAATTCTATTTAATAAAAGATAGCACTTAAAGTTTCTGTTTGTTCTTATGTTGAAATAAAAATTTATTAGTAGGTTGATTATATATGCAAAACTTCCCTGAGTTCTTAAATTTAAAAACTGGTCTGCAGATTCTCAAGGTTTCTACTAAGATAATCATATTATTTGCAAATACTGATAAGGTTTGTTTCTTACTTTCCAATCCTTTAAACCTTTTATTTCTCTCTTTTGTCTTACTGTGCTAGTTAGGACATCCAGAACAAGGTTGAACAGAAATGGTGATTGTGGCCATTCCTTTCACGTTCTTTATTTTAAAGGCAATGTTCCCAATACATATTAAGTTTGATGTTTGCTTTAAATTTTTGGTATATCACTTAGCAAGTTAAGAAATTTTACTTCTACCCTCAGTTTGCTAAGAATTTATCATGACCTAGTGATCAATTTTATCACATATTTTTGTTCCAACTTTGAGATAATATTTTTCTTCTTTAGTTTGAATACATGGCAAATTATTATTATTATTATTATTTTTAAATTTGGCCACTGGGTGTCAATCTTTTTATTATTATTATTATTTATTTATTTTTATTTATGGCTGTGTTGGGTCTTCGTTTCTGTGCGAGGGCTTTCTCTAGTTGCGGCGAGCGGGGGCCACTCTTCATCGCGGTGCACGGGCCTCTCACTATCGCGGCCTCTCTTGCTGCGGAGCACAGGCTCCAGACGCGCAGGCTCAGTAATTGTGGCTCACGGGCCTAGTTGCTCCGCGGCATGTGGCATCTTCCCAGACCAGGGCTCGAACCCGTGTCCCCTGCATTGGCAGGCAGATTCTCAACCACTGCGCCACCAAGGAAGCCCCATGGCAAATTATTGTAGTGGGCTTTTTAATAACAAACTGAATCCCTGGGAGAAGCCAATTGGCACTCATGTTTATGAATGATATTGACTTACAATTTGGAGTTTATTGTAACTTTTACCTCTATAAATTCAACTGATAACATAAATGTGGGTTAACCCTTTTTTGTTAATAGTTTACACGTTTTCAGGAATGCAGCATTAACAGAAAGCATCAGAGAAGTAAAGTACAGTTGGTCCTCCGTATCCACAGATGCTGAACCCATGGGTGCAGAAGGCCACTATAGCAGGCAATTTATATGAGGGACTTGAGCACCCACAGATTTTGGTATCTGCAGGCGGTCCTGGAAGCAATCCCTCGCAGATACCAAGGGATGACTGTACTTTAAATCAGAAAGGTAAGGATACCACTCAAATCTATTATGTTCTGACAATATGTGCGAGTATATGTTCATTTTTGCACAGTACATGTTAGTATATCAACATATAGTTATTAAGGGCCTACTTTGTACTAGGCACCAATCCATATGCTAGAAATAAATCAGTAAACCAGATTAAAACACACACATACACATAAACACACACACCTCTGCCTTTTTAGGGTTCACATATTAGGTGAGTGAGATGGGTAATAAGCACATATAAATAAGAATCATTGTGCACAGACTGTGTTAAATTGCTATGGAGAAAAAGTATGATAGGTGATGGCGAGTACCAGAGTGGGAAAAGGGAAGGTCAATATATATACAATACAAATCACATCTGGGAAAAAAAAATACAATAAAGGAAACTGAAACTAAGCGTTTAGATAAACAGTATAAATACACGAAAGCTCTAATTTTTTTTTTCTATGAAAAAGACAATTATGGCAAGGCTGATAGATGTGATAGAACAGTAGTTTTCTACCCATTTCCTCCCATTGCCACAAAAACAAAGAATGATGCTCAGAAAGTGACCTATCCTCTCCTTCCTCTCTCAGGGAGCATGGTGGAGTGAAGATGAGGCAAATAGTGGCTATTTTCATTATTCAGAGTCAATGGTTTCCAAACACTGGAACTATCTTTTAGCATTATATAATTTATAGTGTGCTTCACAAGTGGCTAACAATAACTACAGTTGGTAATATTTCAAGAAGAGTCTGACTACCTGCATTTTAAGGTCCCCTAAAAATCTGCTAGTCTATAATTCCACAGTTAATTAGTAAACAAGCACCCAAATTAACATCATGTGGACACAAATATTTTGTGTCTTTATCTTACACATTTACTTAGAAAAATTTCCCAAATTAAAAATTGTATCAGTTCAGGCTGCTATAATAAATTACCATAGACTGGGTGGCTTAAACAACAAATATTTGTTTCTCACAGTTCTGGAGGCTGGGAAGTCCAAGATCAAGGTGCAGGTAGGTCCAGTGTTTGCTGAGAAGCTACTTCCTGGTTTGCAGATTGCTGTCTTCTTCTTGTATCCTCACATGTTATAGAATATAAGGCCACTATGGGCTTCCCTGGTGGCGCAGTGGTTGAGAATCTGCCTGCTAATGCAGGGGACACGGGTTCGAGCCCTGGTCTGGGAAGATCCCACATGCCGTGGAGCAACTAGGCCCGTGAGCCACAACTACTGAGCCTGCGCGTCTGGAGCCTGTGCTCCGCAACAAGAGAGGCCGCGATAGTGAGAGGCCCGCCCACTGCGATGAAGAGTGGCCCCCGCTTGCCGCAACTGGAGAAAGCCCTCGCACAGAAACGAAGACCCAACACAGCCATAAATTAATTAATTAATTAATAAAAATATCTGTTTTAAAAAAAAAAAAAGAATATAAGGGCACTAATCCCATTCATGACGTCTCTACCCTCATGACCCACTTATCTCCCAAAGGCTTCACCTCCTAATACTGTCACATTGCAGCTGAGATTTCAACACACACATTTGGGGAAGACACAAACATTTAGTCCATAACATGAATAGTTAATAATCTATCACTCTGGCCTGTTCAGCCTGTCCCCCATGCTGTGGGTAATCGTACCACAATTTTCTTTTGGGAATGCACCCAACCCTTGTACTCATCCATGTAGTTTGGGTGAGCTAACCTGGCTCCAAAGGTGGGCATATGAAGTAGGCCTGGTTAATAAAATGAACACCCACATGGGCCAAAGTAATTTAATCAGAAAATAAAGACACGTCTTACAAATAAGCTTAATGAAAATGAGAGCCAAGAATTTTGTTGAAGATACTGGGATATAGATATTCTCTTTGCACTGAGTTTACTAAACTTACAGAATATAGACCTGCAGCAGCTGGTGCTTATGTTTGATACTATTCAGAAAACCACATGAAAATAAAGACCCAAGTTATTGGGTATATAGAGGGGTGGAGAAGAGACAGACAAGAGAGAGAAAGAGGCAGTCCCCCCTTTGAGCATCTGGGGTCCTATAATGCATAAAGTCATGAACTTGAATTTTTCAGTTATATTGTTAAAGCGATTTGTGTTTTGTTTCTGACATTTACAATTAAAATTTCCCAACTGATAGGCCAAGTAGTTCCCCAATTAATTCAACTGGCTTAAAAATCCATTGTGCCTCCAGTAAATTTAGTTGAAACTGACATAAATGCTGCATTTTTTAAGTTTTGAAATGATCATAAAATTTGTTCAGGAAGCAAAATACTGAAATTTATACATTAACATAAAGCTACATAAAGTAGATTTACACACATTTATTAATAGATAATATGTTTCAGAGACAAAATATCACTATTTTCAAAATTTCAAGGTAACTGAAAATTTAAAGATGAAATTAATTCACAGTTCTATGTTATATAAAACTATGGCAGGTGTACGTTTATTTCCCAGCTCATTAAAAATTATCAATCTATTTACCTAAGTTACAATTTTATAATTTGCAAACATTGCAGTCTACATTTTCTTTTTTAAAATAAAAATCTTAGTGAATTTGGCATTTTGACTAAAAACTTTCATGTTTCCCATCTAAGATATCATATTAGACATAATACATGACATTTGAACTGAGACAAAGGGAAATCTGAATCAAATTCATATCCAAAAAAGATAAACCAACTTAAACTCTGAGAAAGCTAGGAGCTAGCAGTAATTTAGCCACCATATCTAAGTCGAACTTTGGATACCTGATGAAACAATTACAGAATTCTAAAATTTCCACTTGAGTTTAGCACTTAGAGTTATATGAAATGTCCTGGAGAGGAAAATTCCCCTTCCTTCATACACCTCGTTAAAGCTACAGAAGCTATAACAGTAGAAACAAATTTAGTAATTTCTCAAACTTTTCTAAGATTTTTAAAAAACTTGGTAAGCTTTTTGGAATTTTACTTATTATTTTTCTTTACTGTACATTTTAGTCAGCCAGGAAATTCACTATTCTCAACGGCTTAAGCAAGATAGCTCTCTCCTATTTTACCTTAGCACATATGCTTTCTTATAAAGTCCCAAAGATACACTAGCTGAAAAGATCTGTAATCTCAAGTGCAATATATAGGGTTTTAGAAGGTACAGACTTCCACAGAACCAGCCATGCTGGTGGCAAAAGGCAAAATACTGGGTTGACCATAAAGTTCCTTTGGTTTTTAAGTAAAAATAAAAGACACAGTTTTCATTTTCACCAAGAACTTTATTGAACGACATATTCACTGTTTTGTTCCACTACCTTCTGCCATTTTTCAGGGAACTTCATAATTCCATCTTCCCAAAACTTTTTATCTTTTTGATCAAAGAACTGTTCCAGGTGCCTTTTACAGTCTTCCATGGAATTGAATTTTTTTCCATTAAGAGAATTTTGTAAAGACCCAAATAAATGGAAATCCAAAGGTGCAGTGTCTGGTGAATATGGCGGATGAATCAAAACTTCCCAGCCAAGCTGCAACAGTTTTTGCCTGGTCATCAAAGAAACATGCAGTCTTGTGTTATCCTGATGGAAGATTATGCATTTTCTGTTGACTAACTCTGGATGCTTTTCGTCGAGTGCTGCTTTCATTTAGTCTAACTGGGAGCAGTACTTGTTGGAATTAATTGTTTGGTTTTCCGTAAGGAGCTCATGATAGAGTACTCCCAATCCCACCACATACACAATATCACCTTCTTTGGATGAAGACCAGCCTTTGGTGTGTTGGTGGTGGTTCATTTCGCTTGCCCCACGATCTCTTCCATCCCACATTATCGTCCAGTATCCACTTTTCATTGCCTGTCACAACTTGTTTTAAAAACAGAACGTTTTCCTTATGCTTCAGTAGAGAGTAGCATGTGGAAATATGGTCAAGAAGGTTTTTCTCGCTTAGCTTATGTGGAACCCAAACATCAAAGTGATTCACATAACCAAGCTGGTGCAGATGATTTTCAACGCTTGATTTGGATATTTTCAGTATATTGGCTGTCTCCCGCGTGGTGTAACGTTGATTCTTCTCAATTTATTGTTTTGATTTGATCGCTATCAACTTCAACTGGTCTACCCAACCATGGAGCATTGTCCAGCGAGAAATCTCCAGCACGAAACTTCGCAAACCACTTTTGACATGTTCGATCAGTCACAGCACCTTCTCCATACACTGCACAAATCATTTTTGTGTTTCACTTGTGTTTTTACCTTTCTTGAAATAATAAAGCATAATATGCTGAAAATGTTGTTTTCTCCCATCTTCAGTATTAAAATGACTATACAAAAATTCACCAATTTTGATAAGTTTTTTTTAAAATGCATGCTAATATGACAGCTGTCACAATACAAGCTAACAAAATTGTTTTGAATGAAGTTAAAGACAAGTAAGCGTTACTAGAGCCATCTTACAGAAAAAAACAAATGAACATTTTGGCCAAAGCAATAGCTATTTTCTATTACTTATTGTCATGAACTTACCACAAGGGCCACATTTGTTATTGCTTAGCTAACCACTGGGAAACACATACCTGTGGAAATAATTAAGCTCTAAAAAGCAGAAGTTATGCATTTATAACATCTGATTAACCTGACATAGTTCCTTCAGTAAAACCTCTCCCTGAGGGCAAAGGTCAAGTCTCAGCCACCATTTGACTTCCTCAAGATGCCTTACAAAAGGCCTTGCACATATTTAAAAACAAAAAACAACCCACAAAATTTGTCCTTCTTCCCAAGGCCTTAAAACACTCAGTAAAAATTTGAGGAAAGGTAGGAAGCATTCACTTATGATTTACTTGACTTGAGAAAGTATATTTGTGAAGAAAACTCACGTTCTTGTGATGGTGCTGGCAAAGCCTGGTGTTCTTTTAGGTTATGAGAAAAACGGTAACTACAAAAGAAGAAGCACGACTTTGGAAAATATGACTGAGGCTTTTTGAAATTATACTGACCAGGTCATTTGTTGAAAATTATTAAGCTGCTTCCCAGTCATTTATATAGTTGTTCAACTGGTTATTTTTTAGGGTAAATGCAATGCCTTCATTATAGAAATTGCTATCAACGTTCAGAAATGTTTGTCACTGAGTGTTTTAATTGTTGCTCTATGATCAGTACGTATTTTTTTTTTTAATTTTGTAACATCTCCATCTAAAAAATTAGATTTAGGGGTCATGCCTCTTCTCTTCATGGGCCAGACCTGAGAATTCAGTAACTAGATTTTTAGCAACTTCTTATCTAGGTTTTTAGCCTATTTCTTCTCTTGAAGGTCAAAAGAGTACTAATAATGTTGTGTTAATGCTGGACTTTCTTAAAAGAGGGAGAAGAGACCACCATCCCTGAAGAGCCTAAGTCCTTTAATTGCATCAAAACATCTTAAATATGAAGTCAAAAATTTAATAAAGGTATAAAAGGACTAAGATGATGAAGAATATGGCACAATTATTTTAAACCCTCGTATATACATATATTGAGCAAAACTTATTATTCCTATTTAAAATTCAAAACTAAACAGATTAAGTCAGAATCAAAGATATGTACCCAGTAGACAAACAAGAAATGGCCTGACTTTTCACTAGAAAGGAACTAGAAATATATAGTATAATATAGATGCATTAGAAAACCATAAACCTGTACATTTATACATTTAATAATTTTGCCTGTAACTTGATATTTGCTAGTTGGTATCTGTTCAAAGCAGCATATCCTCACTAGAGAATCAATTTTTTTAATTGACTTCACTATCAAGAATAGAGTATAAGATTGGCTCAAACCTACAAACTAAATGTAAGGACATACTACCAGTAAGCGTTATATAGATTACTTTAATGGTCTCTATTTTAATACATTTCACATTGCCCCAATTTCAGCTTGCAAGCCTATGAACAAAAATTAAATTTCCTCTCTTTGAATCTTTTAATGAAAAAGTCTTTGTGGCAAACAATAAAAAAAGTACAGCATGTCCTATAATAAACGTGTTTATTCTTGTGTTCCTGAATCCCCTTGTAAAAAGTCTGTCCATATAGCAGAAGATCTGTGGCCTAGTTATGAAATTTATTACAATTCAGAAGCTTTTAGGCCATAAATACACATGGAGAATCGTATTTTTAAAAAGGAAATAGAGTAAAAATGCAAAAGATTAAGATAAATCATTTTAGCTGAAAAAAATGGTAAATTATCTGTGGTACTCTTGAACACTCTTTCCTTATATTCTTCGTCATATAGGATTTCAGCATGATATAGTGATTAGAAACATACAAAATATAAACACTGACCGAAGCATAATAATAATCATGAATGGTGTCTTTGTAAAACATCTGTGCTTTTTCTGCCCATTAAAATCCAGATTCTAAAAGAGTGATTGTAGATATGTTTGTTATTAAACCAACTCATTTCCTAATAGCATTAGTATATAATTGCCATTATGCATTCAGTAATAGAAAGTTGAAGCTTAATTAAAATATATTTCCTTACCAGTTGTCAAAGATGAGTAATGAGATGGATGGAAAACTAATAAACTTCACTGTTTTCTATACACAAATCTTTATGCCAAACATTACTCATAGCTTCCTGACTCTCAATGGAGAAGGTCCCTCTATATTTCCTTTGTGTCCATAATCAGAAATGTTGATAGGATTCTCAGAGACAATAAACACATGTTCTAAATTTACAAACTATTATCTTTTCTAAATCCTGATGGTTTAGGGCAGAAAATAAGGAATTTACATACAACCAACTCTCATTCCTGGAACATGGTCCTTAGATAGTCCCAGATTTTGGAAATGTTACCCTTAATCTAAATGACATGCAATATCTAAAAGTCAATAGGCCCCAAATATTTCTAAGTATTCAGAGTTATTGCCATTGGCTTAGAATGCTAAATCTTTATTATCTTGACTTCACATTGCTTCTATCTAGTTTCACTTCCCACTCTGCTTGATGTTTTCAAGTCCTCTAGCATGCACATCATGTTCTCTCTACTTGATTCAGTTAAACACTGCAATTTTAGAGTTCTTTGTACAGCTGCTTCTGCAGTTTGGATAATTAGAGTTACATAAAATGAAAATAAACAGAGAAAGATATCTCCCTCCCTCTAATGTTATTTAAGGAAATTCTACATAAAACTGCTGTGAACAGTGTGTATATATATATATATATATATATATATATATATATATATATATACACACACACACAACATGTTTTATTTCAAAGGGCTGAAATAATGCCACATGCATTAGGAAACTCTCCACTTCCCAGGGAATAATTACTCAGTTTGTTCTTTCAACCTATTTGCCATGCCTATTTTTTTTTTCTATTTCATTAGTTAAAATATCAGAATTTGGGTAATGAATGAAATTAAATCCTATTTTCAACTTTTCATTGATGTTAGTCATATGGCAGGAGTTTTACTGGGGAAACAGTTTATAGGAAATCAGATAACGCCCAATGAAGTTTCTCAATGCTTTCTACAAGTGCACAAACACATCTTCCCTGAAGATTACCAAAAGGATTCCAGTTGTCAGATTCACTGGCTTCTTTTAATTTCTAGTTCTCCTGACTTACTACAGCAACTCTGTTTCCTGGAAACTGTTTTTCAAGCCTCTGAGACACAATACTTCTGGGTTATATGCTCCACTGTAATGAGTCTCAACTCCCTCAAATGCAAAGCCACCATTTTATAGCAATTATTTTGTAATACTAGCTTCACTAACCTGAACTGAAATAATACAGCCTATCTATGAATATATGCTCCCTAATTTATTTGATGTGGATCTGACCTAAATCAAGCTTTTTAAAATTGTACAGATAACATAAAACTAAGTTTCCATTTCGTTGGCTCCCCACTTCCCTGCTATACTGTCTCTAGCTGTTACTACTCTATTCAAGTGTCAAGAAAAAAGTAAGTTTGTGTAATCATATGTATGTGTGTATGTATGTATACATATATGTAAAATCTGTGTGCATGTTTTTCACCTTTACACATTTCTGGCCCTATTTAGGTTATAAACCCCTTACTTTGCTTGGAGTGGATAGCAAGAAATATAATTTTTAGCCTCCTATAATATTAGCATTCTGGTATTATTGTGGTGGGCAGCATCTGATACGGCTCCCAGTGATCACTACCTACTGGTACCCATGCCCTATGTAAATCACCTTCCCTGTGTGTAGGTAAAACTTTGTGATTTGTTTCCAATGAACAGAATACAATAAAAGTGACAGGATGTCACTTGGTGATTATGTTACAGAAGACTGTGACTTCTGTCTTCGTTTTCTCTCTCTTGCTTGCTCTGATATTGTGGGATGCTCTATGGACAAACGCCCATGACAAAGAATAGAGGCTGGCCTCCAACCATGAGCTTGTGAAGAACTGAAGACTCAGCCCAGAGAAACTGAATCCTTTCAACAGCCAGCTAAGTGGCTAGGAAGCAGATCATTCTCGGTGTAGCCTTGAGATGACTATAGCCTTGAGAAAGACCCAGAGCCAGAGACCCACAGAGACTGTGAGATTATATATGTAGTTTTAAGCAACTAAGTTTCGGGGTAATTTGTTATGCAGTAATAGTTAGCTAATACATTGTTCAAAGGATTTAGTTCATTAAGAATTTTCCATGGTCTTTTTCATTCATAATTTTGCTTTTTTTATTCAAAAAAATTAAGGAGGGGGCTTCCCTGGTGGCGCAGTGGTTGAGAATCTGCCTGCCAATGCAGGGGACACGGGTTCGAGCCCTGGCCTGGGAAGATCCCACATGCCGCGGAGCAACTGGGCCCGTGAGCCACAACTGCTGAGCCTGTGCGTCTGGAGCCTGTGTTCTGCAATAAGAGAGGCCGCGATAATGAGAGGCCCGCGCACCGTGATGAAGAGTGGCCCCCACTTGACGCAACTAGAGAAAGCCCTCGCACAGAAACGAAGACCCAACACAGCCAAAAATAAATAAATAAATAAATAATATTTAAAATAGTGTGGAAAAAAAAAATTAAGGAGAGTTCTGTAGCAGAAGTTTGTAAGTAATAATCCATTTCATTTAGATATGTCTAAGTATAATAGCTTATATTGCTACTCTCTCTGATGAGTCTGCCAAGTAAGCTAACCAAACTCCCTGAAAATAGTTTCAGTTTTTCAAACACACAGTTGTTTTTTTGTTTGTTTGTTTGTTTTAACATCTTTATTGGAGTATAATTGCTTTACAATGGTGTGTTAGTTTCTGCTTTATAACAAAGTGAATCAGTTATACATACACATATGTCCCCATATGTCTTCCCTCTTGCGTCTCCTTCCCTCCCACCCTCCCTATCCCACCCCTCCAGGTGGTCACAAAGCACCGAGCTGATCTCCCTATGCTACGCAGCTGTTTCCCACTAGCTAGCTATTTTACGTCAAACACAGTTTTGGAGAGACATTATCTTTCATAACCTTCCTATTTTCCCAAAGAATGACTAAATCTAAATAATAAAAGCCAAAACAATTTGAAAGTGAAAAATATTTAGTCTCATCAACATTCCCACGTTGAAAAGCCTGATTACTCTGAACAGGGTATTATGGGTTTCTGTAAACAGATTTGGTGCTGCATGTTTGGTGTACATGCCGTATGATGGCATGGAAAGTAATGTGAGTTTAGTAAATAATTCAGTTAAATTCCAAGTAATTGCTCACTGCAGGGAGTAGAGTTTTAAGTCTAATCTCCCCAAAGATTTTCATTAAAAAAAAAATCTGTGTTCTGCTACTTGATAGCATGCACCTATTTGTTCTCCAAGTGATCACACATACTTGAAGGCTAAGAACACAGAGCAAATGGGGTGCATTTGAGAGGAAAGATTGGTGTAAATTGTATCCTACAAATTCAGGTCTTTTGGCACAAAGGTATCCGAGAGCAGTTGGACCTGTTCATATAGTTCTTAATGTTTTATTTTGAATTTACCTGAAGTAATTACAAAGAGATTCATTGTCAAGAATGTTTTCTGGGTGTCCTTTATAGTACACACAAAACCTTCAAAACCCAGACAACAGAGAAAGACAACAGTACTTAACTCATCAAGTAGAGAGATCTTGCTTACACTTTGCACAGAAGAACAATTTACACATCTTTATCTAATTTAATGTTTTGCCAAACAACTTCATTTCACCATTTCACATCCTATTTTGGAGGTTTATAAAAGGATCCTCATAAGTCTTTTACAAACAATTGTTTTTTAAAAAACAAAAAATTACAAAACTGCTTTGGTAACTTTCCTCCTTTTTCTATATGCCTCCCAGAGCCGCAGTAGTTGTAGGAAGAGAGGAAACAGTGGCATTCAGGAGCTGGGAGAAGGTAAGGGCTCCCCTGTTTTACCTCTGGCCTCTTCAAGACTTGTTTTCTGTAGCTCTGCCTGATGTAGTCCTTTCCAATGGCCTCATCTTACGAAAACACTAAGCCAACTATTGCTTTCAAAAGTCCTGTTTCCCACTGTATCAAACCCAGTAAAATGACAGTACAAAGGAGAAGAAAGGAGACAGAAGATAAGAAATAGATAATAAATGGCACATACTCCTGACATGCTAACATATTTAATATTTCCCTTAACCTTTCTCTAATGGATGTTAATTCCTTCCCTGTTATGGACTGAATCTCTGTGCCCCTCCTCCAAATTCATATGTTGAAATCCTAACTCCTACGTGACGTGACGCTATTAGGAAGAGAGACCTTCAGTTGGTGATTAACTCATTAGAGTGGAGTCCTCATCCATAGAATTAGGGCTCTAGAGGCCTCACCCTCTCCCTGCTCTGTGAGCATACAATAAGAAAACTGTGCTCTGCAACCAAGAACTCCCTAGAACTCAAACATGCTGGCACCCTGATCTCAGACTTCCAGCCTCCAATCTATGGTATCTGCTATAGCAGCAGAACAGACTAAGGCACCACCCTTGTCTTCTACTTTATTAAGGTGTCTGACAAAAAAAAGAGAACAGTTTCCTCTCTGAACTAGAATAAAACACACAAACAATAATGAGTAATTCTGAATAAAATAAAGGAAATAATAGTATAGGTGAAGTTTATGGTCACATAGGGAGAGGAAAGAAAACCCAGGCCCAGTTCTAGAATTCCCGTGTCAGAGTGAGAGATGGTTGATGGTACCACATGACACACCCTGCACAGCTCTTGTGTCTCCTCTTTCTCATCCGACAAAGGCTTTCAAACAGAAGTTCTGACTTCTGCATTTTAAAATGGAGAATCCAAGGCCGTGAAAACTTATATCCCTTGTTTAGGGTCATATACCTTGTTTTTCAGTTAGAGGGGAAGATACTAATTCAATGTAAGAAATAATCAGTTATAATAATTTTAGGAAACTCTTTAACCATGAACCTGTGTGACTCATCTCTAAAGCCCTGAGTACATAAAATGCACAGATTAAATACAAAACTGCTACAGATAAATTTTATAGACTTTGCAAATTTTATTATTATAAAAGTTCATATGCAAAATTGTAATTAAAAATGTATATTTGTGGCAGACACCATATGGAAAGCCTGGATATAGACAAATAACAAGCCCTTAAATGTAAACACATGTTAAAGGTGCTCTGTTTGATTTCATTCCAACCTAAGACAGGATTCTATAACATAGATGGCGCTGATATTGCAAAGTGGCGCAAGCAATGCCTTCCCTAACCATAGCCCATCTTTCATTTCTGCGCTATAGAGACTACAGAGAAAAAACCAAGCTACATTTCCCCAGATTCTGTAGCATCTAAATTCTATAGGTTCTATTATGCACATGGAGGAGACTTAGAAGGTAGAAGTGGTGCCAGAACAAGGACACTAGATCTAGGGAAGAGACCTTTCATTTTATGGATCAGCTATGGTAGAGTTCCTACCCATGGTCCCCTAGCATATTATATAAGCAGAATCAGGGATGGGAGGCATTTTTCTTAGCACAGTCCCACAGGACGGTTGAGCGTTTCTGTTAACTGTACTGTTCCTGGCTAGCTAGTATCCAATCTTGGTTCTGTGACTCTTGAGAAATTCTATAAAGCTACAAAATACCTTTTCAAAACCCGTCTTTTAAACAATCAATGATATACTTTTTTTGTTTCCAACTAATTATCTTTATCAATATAACTGCCCTATTTTACTGAGAGTTTTTGAGTGTTTATAACAGTTGTCCTTAATGAACAAGAAGACAGATTTCAGTTACCTGAGAAACTTTTTCAAATGGCCATTCTTCACTCCCTTACCAAACTTAATCAACATTCTACCTGGTATATCAGAGCCTCCACTGATGTGACAGTCCTACACAGATTACAAAGGGAAATCAGTGATTCCAACATGCCAATGGAATGAAGGACCACTGACCTGCATCAGTCATTTAAATCTGGCTCACACTAAACTTTCATCACAGTTTGAGCTTGTGAAACATAGAGCCCAAGGGATATTCCTGATCTCTTGAAATAGAGACAGGGAGGTACAGACTAGGAATCTGTATATTTAATTCCTCAGGTGACTATAATATTGTCAGCTGGGGATTTTTCTAAGACCCAGTGTTTAAAAAGCTACTGGCATAGAAAATCAATCGTTTATTAGTGGGGTCTAATGTATGTTCATTTAAACAACTTAAACTTATTTCTTTCTTTGAGAATACCAGTAGATTACTCAAGCAGGGACAGCTGTACAAATCCCAGATCTGGACTTCAGGAAAATACCTAATAAGATGTCTCATGATATCTTTGTGAAGATGGTGGGTAAGTAAAGCTGAATGCAAAAATCAGTTGAGTGGATTATTCAATGTTGTAATGTCTGTACAAAAAAGTTACTAATCAAAGGAATAATATCGTTGTAACCTAGAAGTTTTACCTGTAAAATGGTCAGTATAGTTTAAGTTGTATTACAGCGACAACAGAGTCTAATTTCTTTTTCATGCTACATGTTCACTGTTAGTTTGCTGGGGACTCTGATTCACAACATTTTCACTAGGCACCTAAGCTGAAAGAATGTCCACAATTTGGAAAACCTCTGGTGGGATTGGGTAGATAATAGATACAGCAAGTTTTATACTGGCCTAAAGATTAATTGTTTTTCTATTCTCAACACTTCTGCCACCAAATGTGTGTTTTATTTTTCCCACACTAAACAGTTCTGACACTCACTACCTGGAGTTAGCACTGACCACACACCCCAGGCTTAAGGGCTCAGTCCCACCAGGCTGACTTCTACTTCGGATGCCATCTGTACTTCTGACCAACAAGCTATAGGTCACAGGTTCCTACAATCCGCTTCTTGAATGGCTCACAGAACTCAGGGAAACAGTTTACTTACTATCACAGTTTTAAGGAATATTATTTTAAAAAGTAAACTCGCAAACATTTGCCTTAAAAAACAAAGTCATCATGAAAATATTTTAGATTTCAACAAAATTAAGACTGTACACTTGTAAGCTACTGGCTTGAACAGTTCATGGCAGAAATACTAAGTCTGTATATGTTCACTGCCATATTATCAGATACAAATTTTCAAATAACTAAAACATGTTCCCCAAACATGTAATTTTATATCATGGACCTCAATGATGGTTTGCATAACAAAGCTGGATTAACAGGATGAAGAATAATATTTTATGCATAGAATTATTTAAAGTAACACTTAAAAAGGGACTAAGAGCCTTTATATGGACTCAACTATAAAAACTGGTTTTAATTATTCATAGTTATTTTTGTATGGTTATTTTTAAAAAAGGGATAGGACCTGATTTAAATTCATTCAACACATTGAAAAGGCAAGCTTTATGCTACATTTCTAGTCTAGAGCATAAATTTCAAATCTTTCCTGATTTGTTTACAACTTGAGGAACTGAAAACTGGATGATAACATTAGAAAACTTTATACTATGGTCAAGTATTTTTTACTTATATTTATATACGTGTGTGTATATAAATGTATAGATACATATATATACACAGTGAAGCCTGTCACTTGATCTATAACTCTAAGTTTAAGCTACCCACAAAGAGCTCAGTTTAAATTATTAATTTTTTGAGGCCACTAGAATATTTTAAAGTCAATTTTGGGGAAAAAAAAGTTAATTAGTGCCTTACTATGGTGATATAGATAAGAAACTAGCATATTCAATAATTTAGCAAATAATCTCTCTCAAAGGCAGAAAAAACACACACATAAAGCTTATCTAGAGTTAAGTAAAGTATTTGTTAATGTTTCTTATATCAGTAAAGAAAATATGGAGAAATTGAGTTAAGATATTATAAAGTTAGATGCATTTGTCAGTGACTGAATTATTAAATTATCAGTAATTGATCACAGACAACATTGTAGAACATTTATAGATACTAAAGAAGGAATCAATCCTTAGCTTTATCCAAATCAATTTTTTCCTTAAAGGTATATACAAAATATAGATGACATCTAATTTGTAAATTATATGATGCAAGAAACTATAGCTAATTAATCATATGCTATAATCTAGATCAAAAAAGACAATGAAAGACTGAAATAATAGAATAAAACTAATCAGCTTAAAATTGCCAAATGCAAAAACTCCAATACATGTGTGTAAAAGAACACTATACAAACACAAACAGAGGTTTAATAGCATCATGTGCTTAAAAAGAAAACAGCCTACGTAATTCTATTTAACTATAAACATCATATACATCAACACTGTGAAGGTGCGACCAAATATCAAGACCATCTACATTATCAGAAATATCACATACATAACAAGGGAGGTTTTCTTTAAGCCCGAATGAACATATGTGTAACACAGATACAGAAGTCAATTCGATACATTCTCTCTTCCAAGGAGGGGCTATCAATAAACTGAAAACCTATCCAAAGAAGAGGCACCTGATGCTAGTGTCTTATGAAAAATTGTTTAAAAAAAAAATCTAGAAAGGTTTCACTGATCAGAGACTTAGAAGCATACACAATAACTACCTACAAAACACCTAATGGCTCTTACAGAGATGAATTAGATTTAGGGAACAAAGTCCAGTGTATGAACACTACAAAAAGTTGTATCTCACAGCACAGCGGAAAGCACAGAGCAACACTCTTCACTAAACAGTGAATGAAAGCTCCACCTTATACATCTTCATATCCTTGGTGTTTGCAGTGTCAAGCAGGCACTCAATGTTAGAAGTGCTGCTTTAACTAAATGGAAAAATTAGTACTGAAGTAGAAAAAGACTATGCAGAGGTAGTGCTTTCTTTACTTAACGGTATACTTGTGAGGAGTGTTTCAAAGTTTCTTTTAGGGAACATTAGACCCATGATTTATCTATGGCTAAAGGATTACAGGAGAAAATGGAAAATGGCATAGCCCTTGTCCCCAAGTTGGAGATATGAAATGCTCATCAGTATATTAAGGATTTGTGAGAAGCCCTCATTAAAGAAGTCTGTTTAACTCTATTCACTGTTGCCTCTCCAATTTTTTAACCACAACTCTTTCTTAATGGCATATCTAACAAACATCTCAGGATCTCTCAGTAAGTGCTCTTTAATGTGGAATTATGCATTGGACAGTGTGTTGGGCTAGTAAAAGTCAATTCACATCTGTGTCTTTAAGGACAAAAGTAAACCTTTCATTTTAAACATTTTCACATACTTGAAACATCATTACTGAAATGTTAAGAAGAGACAAGCAACACCTAAGTAAGCTATCTTTGCATCCTAAAGCAATGAGAGACATATCTTGAAGGGCTTGCAGGACCATCTTTTTCCCACTTTTGGTAACTTAGTAGACAGCTGGCTTAGCAGGTCCAAGTTTGCTTAAAAGAGCAGTCAGATACCAAGCAGTGGGCTGCAAAGGCTCGTCCTTTTCAACAAGGCTACTTTTCCAATCAGGGAGCCTTCACAGGTACAGAGTCACATAGATACTCACTGTTCTCCATTCCATAAAAGGGTAGAACATGTCAAGTGTGAAAAAAATGAATACTTTTATGTAAACATGAACTCTACAAGTGTTACTAGGTTTAGCAAATAAAACACAAGATGCCCAGTTATACTTGAAATTCAGAATAACAATAAAGAATTTTTTGTGCAAATATGGTCCATGTAACATTTGGGACATACTTATGCTAAAACATACTTTTTCTCTGAAATTCCATGCTCTATTTCATCTGGCAACCAGACCCTCCACTAGAAAGTCAGCTACAGACCCTTTGTGCTTAGTCTAAATCATAGGACAAGGAGAGTTCCAGAACTGTGTGTGCTCTACCATTCCCCAGCTTTTGAGGTTTTCCTGAGTGAACTCTATTTTATACCTGTATAGCATAGCATTAGACCATGACTCCTTTGCATGGCACAAGAGAAATAACTGATTTCTTTTTCCCACCACGTTAATCTAGGGTACCACCAAAGACAATATTGAAGAGGAAACATTCCTGAAGGAAGATACAGACCTGAGTTCTAATTCTTACTCTGCCAGTTTTATGTCCTTGGGCAACTATATGTCTCTCTTTAGGCCTTGGTTGTACTGACTTCAGGAACCATACAGCACTAACATTTTACAATTCCATGATCCTAAGTGAACTAAACTTTGCCTTGTCCTTAGGACCAACTGGAGGTCATGCTTGTCTATGTCAGAAGCAGAGGAAACAACCTCAAAGTTAAAGAAAACCAAGGAACTGGCTAAAAGATGGCCCTTATATTCAACTAAAATCCATTTGTTTCAAAAGAAATGTTGTTACCTTCAGGCTAAAAAGGCACCTTAAATATTTCATAAACAATAGCTGTTATTCATCAACCATATAGTACCAAATCACTTTTATTCCAGACCACTAAATAAAAAAGCAGTTGACTATTTTATTTCCTTGACTCCTATGTGGTACACCTCTAAGACACCATGAAGCTTTCTGCAAGTTTATGAAAGGTATCTATGCACAAAGAGCAAATCCATCTTCTCTAACAGATTCTCCAAACAGTTTGATTTAAATAGCATTCCTCTGCACAAAGAATTTATAATGCTAATTCATTTTGCCTTCAGCTTAAGTAACTTGCTATTAAAAGACAGCGACAGAAAAAAAAAAAAAAAAAAAAGACAGCGACAGTAAGAGTTTTTGTCTAGTTAAATACCATGCCTTCATGTAACCCAAATGCCAGCCACTGCTTTCAAATAATTAGTCTTGATTACCAACATCTTTAGCACAGCATTAAAAGAATAAACAATTTTAAATTATACAAACGGCTAAGATTGTGACCTTAGAGTTGCCAGTTAAATACAAAGGTCCAGTTAAATCTGAAATTCAAATTTCAAATTCCAAAATTGGAATTAAAAATAAAATTATTTATTATTTATTTGAAACTCAAACTTAACTGGGGATTCTGTATTTTCATTTGCATATCTGGCAATTTTATGTGGGCTACCTAGTGTGAGATCGTTGCCAATTTTCATCTTTTTTTCCCCCTAATCAAAACACTTGTTTTGATTTTTAATTTTCCCTTAGAGTCAAGAGTTTCTACTTGCTGCAAAACATGAATAGATAAGTAATTTTCCAGCCCAAAATTTTTTTAATATTTCTTTGCTTTTAACAAAATCAGGTTCCCACCAATAAAACTGTAGTCTAAAAAACATACAATCTGAAGAGACCAACATTTTACCTACCTGTGGGTAATATACGAGAAGGCCATATAATAAAATATTTGTTTTTTTCACTTCCTTGGCAAATTCTCTAATCCGCATTAGGTTTTCCATTTTCTGACCAGATGGTTCTGATTCATAATCAAGAAACTGCACCTGCAAAATAATATAAAAAGTAACAATCAGAGTACCATTACAGTTTCCCTTGAAAAGTATGACATTAAAGAAGCTTAAAACACATATAAATTGAAATTATTTTTATCATTTTATTAACTTCTAATCATTTCAACCCATAAATACTTAATAAAATGAATCAATCATCCTTTATAAATACAGACACAGTAAACACTAATTGAAAAGTATAAAATGCTAATATTCTATTTTAATTTGTGTCAGAGTCAAGTGTACTGATATAAAGAATATATGATTTCATCATTTCTTTCAACTTACTTCCTAATTTGTAATTTGAAACTAGGCTAGATAGAAATAAATAGGTTAAGAAATTAACAATAACAATAAAATTCAAGGGACTGCTTATCTAAATACATAGTTATTTAGAAGATTCCCTTTCAAAGTAATAATTGGAATTTAATAATAATCTACTTCTTAAAGTAAATCCAGAAGAATTTTATGTAGAATTCTTTTACCAGTGTTAGTGTTTTTCTTGAAATTATTCAAGTGACTATTTTTTAAGCATTATTTTTCATTTAAATTGAAGGTCTCAGGGTGATCTGTGCTCTTTTCTACAAACTACTACTACTGAGATGATACAATACTGTCTGTCTTTCATGGGATATAAAAACCTAAATCACAACAATAGCTTCAAAATAAACTATTTAAAATGCAAATGCACATATACAATGAGCATAAAGAAATATGTGTATTCTTTTGCAATATCAAAATTTTAAAACTTAAGAATTATTTGTTCAATTACGTGTATTTATTAACTAGGAGCATTTTATAATATACTCCACCTTATATACTAATATTAATCCCTTATACCAATCTTATACTAATCCCTTCCTCTCTGCTCATTCATATGGAAATGTGCTCTTTATGACAACAGACAACAAAACATCTTACTATGTTCTTTCTGTAAAACAAGGGAATGAGAGGGTTTTTTTTCACCCATTACATTTTGCTTTTCCAGGGAAAATTGCTTATATAACATCCATTTTTAAAGATAACTGAGATAATGTGCAATATATTTTAATTTAGTAGATATTCAGTAACTTTCTTGGAACTTTTCATTAAATATAGTCAGTTGAAAACATATACATATAGCTGCTACCTCTTGAAATCTAAGGTAACAATATAGACTTTTTTCCTTAAAAATGTCCAATTCATAAATCAAAAGAACAAAGAAAAGCAAAAATAAAACTTTTTGGAAGATAAAAAGCAGAAAGTATAAGTTTCAGGTTTTTCTATCTGCTGAATAGCTGAAGAAAAGACCATGTAACCCTGAAACTCTGGGCTCACCTTCCCCTAAGCTCTGTTTCCCTGAAAACTTATGAAAGTGAAACTTCAGCTTTTTTACCAGGTAGCATTACTTATGGTAAAACTAACTCCTGACTGGTGAACCACACCCAGGCTGGAAGAATTGTGAATGAACTATAAATACTAGACCTTCCTTCAAAGTAATTCAGCTTATAGCCAGGTGTTCCCCTTGCTGGTACCTGGAAGCTAATGACTATCAGCTGTTGCAAAAGATGTCAGTCCCTATTTGCAGCTGAAGCCTTCTGAAAGGATGGCTCACATACCACCTTCTGTGATCTCCTTCCCTCACCCCTGAGAAGCCAAGGTAGAGGGAGAAGTGGGGAGAGAAAAGCAGCCCCTAAACTCATGTGAGATGATGGATGAGCTCAGGAGCTAAAGCAGAAGACACGCCCACCTCTGCCCTGCCTTTTTCCCTGCCCTGTAGTCTTTCACAAAGTTGGTCCAACTAGCGCTATAAAGGCTTCTACTCTTAGGAGTCTGAACCTAAAATTGCTGGTGGTGTGCTTGCTACAAAAGCAGGCTAGTTCCCCAACACTGAGGCAATTTTGGAAACGGCAGTCATGGTATGGATCTGAAGCCAGGGGACAGGCTGAGGGTAAGAGTCTCTCCAGAGCCCATATGGCCTGATCACTACATAGCCCCATACCAGCTGGGCTGGGGAACAATACTACTGTTTGGAGTTAAAAGCCTCAGTGGACTGTTTAACTCTTTTAACTGTGTAATTAGCTGTACTATTCAGATACCATGAAATGCTAGCGGCCACCTTGCCCAACATATTTTAGGTGAATGGAATGCCCTAGAATTTTGCAATACACAACCTGGGCAACCTTACTGCCAGCCTAGATAGCTAGCTAGACAGACAGACATTTCTTGTTTAATACAAGTCTTCCTGACAAAATTTGAGTTCAGAAAAATCTTGCACTAATGTAAGGGAGGTGGGTGGTAGGGAGACGGTTTGTGTAAAAATAGCACAAGGAGCAGAAAAGACAAGACCACTATAACTGGTAATTATAGCCTGCACAGAAATTTAAAAGGCACAGAAATGAAAGAGCGGAAATGCTGGTAATGCATTAATTAGAGAAGGAATGATGACTATGATACAACTGGGAATGAGCTCTGTGCCAGGAAGCTGCCATTAGGGTTGGCCCAGGAGGAAACGCATGCTGCCAGGAGCTGGGGAACCTCTCCGGGAAGTCAGAGCTGGGAGCAGGTACTCATTTTTAACTTTCCTTAAGGAGTGTCCTACAAGAGAGCCTAAAATTAATTTTTTAAATACCAGTTAATTACATTAACTATTAATTATAAAAATAAATTATAACTCTGGGAGTCTAAAAAAATGGTAAACCTAAAACTCTCGACAAGATTATATTGTAATGAGAATGTTCAATAGATAAAGTGTGCTGAATCTTTTTTTTTTTTGAAGGACAGAAATTAGACCTTACACTTGGTTAACTTACAGCTAATTATATTAAAAGTAATGCTATTTAATTAAAGCTATATACAATTATATTGTATAGTTTCCAAACTTGCAGAAGGACTAAAGGATTATTTGTATCAATGCAACAAAGCATAGGAGGAAAGTAAAGTAGCAAACAAAACAATTGGCCAACAGCAATAACCAAAAAAAATAAGCTTGTAGAAAGAATCCCAAATATAAAAATAATAAAGATAAATGTAACACTTTTTAACTCTTTCTTAAGTGACAGATTTATCAGATAGGATTTTTAAGAAAAATCGAACTATATGCTAGCTATAATATAAATGTCTAATGAAAACTATCCTGAAAGTATGTACTTTACAGGACAAGATAGTTTTCATTAGACATTTATGTATGTACTGGTATGAAAAGGCATACCATGCAAATACTACCAAAAATTAAGGTTGTAGCAATATAATATGGTTAAGACAAAAAAAAAACAAAACATTAATACAGATAAACAGTACATAATAAAAAACAAAACTTATAATAACCATAACCTTATTACTAAGAACATAGATTTTAAAACACAAAGCAAAAAAAAAAAGACTGAATTATGAGAAAACAATATCCAAATCCATAAACACAGAGGGATGTTTGACTGCACTTCTCTTAGAAACTAATGCATCAGACAAAATTTTTTTTTAACGTCAAAGGCTTCTGCTACCAGTGCAGCAGCTGAGTGGAGGGTGTTTCTCTTTCCTCCCAAGGTTATCATTCTATTCCTGTTTTTCTGGCTGTTTCTCTTTAGGAAAAGTTGCACACAAGCTGATGCAACTTCACATTAAATGGACCTAACTGCTTTATTTACTAATCACATAGAAACTAATTTTTCTTACAGAAACAGATGTTGTAGCATAGAACATCTAGGTTGAACTGAAGGACACGCTACATGTATAATAGTTTTTAAAAGTTCTCACCAAGTCATGAGATTCTAAACTAGGAATGGAAGGCTTTCACTCCAGCTATAGGTCTGTAAGATTCAACATACCCTAGCTCCTTGAAAAGAAAAAATGTTAACGGCACTCAAAAAAATCAGTAGGTCAATTCTGTTCACCGTAGATTCCACAAATTAAGGAAATAGTGCGTAAAAGTGAATTCTGGGCAAACTATTTATATACCTACAAACTGCCTATTTACCCCATTGTTGACCTAAAACAAAGATGGGTTTATTCATTTGGGATCATCAGAGAATTGTGATTCCGTGTCTGTAACCATGGTGAGCCACGTGCAAATTCTCACACAGCAAGAAAAGGAGAAGGCTTTTATCGAGGGGGAAAAGGAAGTTGGAGGGCTATAGTAAACAGAGAGTCCATGACTTTCTACTCACTGAGTCTTCACCAGGAAAGAAGAGGAGTGTTTCTTCTTCCTGTCGGGCTCTGCTATAATCTCAGGGCATGAGAGCTCCCCCTTCTGGTCTCCTAATTCTTTTTAATAGAGGTTTATGTTTATTAATTTTTTCATACCACCAAACCAAGTACTTAAATTATAGGGAAACTTTAAGACATAAAGTAGTAGAACATAGGAGAATAACACAGCTCCTTTTCTAAATACTTAGTATGTGCTAAATATTATTGTAGCTGACATATGTCACTTTTAAAGAAACAGATACGGATATTGACCTTATGAAATGTATATAATCAGGTTGATAAAATTCGAGCATGAAGAAGTAGGATGCATCTCAAAATTCTCTTTCACCATGTGAGAAAGCCTGATGACATCATAAAAACCGGAAGATAATCTCCAGCAGATGTACTTCCTAATACCAATAACGTAAAATTTAAGCATATACATAACACTGTGCTACTAATTTTGAATTCTAAAATACACCAGATACTTATGAGGTCCAGGAAAACATTGAGTTGGTACAATACAATCAACTTTAATTTTAAAAACAGGACAGATTTATACAACTGTAGCAGAAGGTTGCAAAATGGTCATGATAACTCAAGAAATGTAAATGTTTTTGCCTTAATAAAACAAACAGTTTGGACAGGATACAAGCACTTGTATCCATTGAAATGTAGCAAAACATTTCATCTAGGTTGAGTTCTGCAGATTTGCTTACAGCTACACCAAATATATATTCTTTGGTCTCTTTTTGCACCATTCACTAATTTACTACATGTAAATTATAGGAAAAACAATATTCCTCAGTTAGGATGCCATTTCTAAATGTTCTTTTTCATGCATACATAAAAAAGATATGGATATCTTCCTACCCACCCAAAAAAAATAATGTAATTTCATCTTTTTTAAAGGTAGCAAATTCACTCCTATAAAATAGTAAACTGCTTAAACATTTAACATGTGGATAACTTCATGGCTTTGTGGGTGGGCGAGGTTTCTGGCACTCAGAGTTTGGAAAAGGCTTCTCTCTGCCTCATGTCCTCTACATTCAGTTCTACACATGCTTTATATTTGTCTTAGTAACCATTTAATATACCCCTGGTCCCCAAGAACTCCAATTACTTTTTTATATTATAAAATGTGATTTTTCACTTGTCACTGAGGACAGGTACATTAATTAAAGGACAATAGCTAATATCACGTACAATATTCTTTAAAATATCAGGAATGTTCCATAACACCACATTTAACACTTCTGTCTCATTCCAGAGTCCATGTTCACAGGAAGGCCTGAGAAGGGAGTCAGGATTTGTGGTAGAAGGGAAAACAAACTCTTTGTTTATTTGACTAAGAAAAAAGTCAATTTGTGAAGCTTATGTATATATCCAAGTAATGCATTGCTTAATGCCCACCAAAGTAGAAGGAAGGATGGTCAAAATCAAAGTTCTGGTAATTATCAAATAATTGAGTTAGAAAGAATTGGTAGATAGACCAGAGGTTCTTTGAATCCACACAATAGATACTGCAAAATTATCAACATATGTGTACAGAAAAGTAAGTTGTGTGAATGAGGCCCAACATCTTCAAAACATCACTTTTCAAAAGAAATATCAGGGAAATCTAAAAATTGATGAAACTGGCCAATACTATGCAAATCAAAGTAAGAGTTTATCTTAAGGATAAAAAAGCCCCAAAAACTTCAGAAAAATTTTCATCTCACTTCAACTACTTACGAATTACATGGATTTTATTAATGAAAATTAATTTAATAAATTGTACTTCTAAAAAGAAAAAAAGAATAAGCTTTTAATATTGAATCACTTCATTTTAGAACAAGTTTAAATCAATGCCATCATGAAATTCAACTCATAATTCTGATGAACAGAAACTAATTAAGTTTTAAGCTATCGTGGAAACTGAGAGCAAATGCCTAACAACTCATTTGTAAATCTTAACAAAATACCAGCAAAGCTAGTAGGTTGGGAAATAATGGCATTTAATAAAAGGTAGTAAATAAAATAAAATAGTACTTTGCATTAAAATATCAACCATAGAAAAGGTTTAAATGTTTCTATTGATTCAAAGAATTAAAAAGTAAATGAGTTTTATAGTACCAGTAAAAATGTTACATTTGTATATACATTTTTTTTTCAGATCCTTATTTAAAAGATCAAAGTAATGGAATGAGAACTTCATATTTTAATAATTTTTTTTTTGTCAATTTGATTACTATGTGTCTCGGCGTGTTTCTCCTTGGGTTTATCCTGCCTGGGACTCTGCACTTCCTGGACTTGGGTGGCTATTTCTTTTCCCATGTTAGGGAAGTTTTCAACTATAATCTCTTCACATATTTTCTTGGGTCCTTTCTCTCTTCTCCTTCTGGGACCCCTATAATGTGAATGTTGGTGCATTTAATGTTGTCCCAGAGGTCTCTTAGGCTGTCTTCATTTCTTTTCATTCTTTTTTCTTTATTCTGTTCCACAGCAGTGAATTCCACCATTCTGTCTTCCAGGTCACAGGTCACTTATCTGTTCTTCTGCCTCATTTATTCTGCTCTTGATTCCTTCTAGTGTAGTTTTCATTTCAGTTATTGTATTGTTCATCTCTGTTTGTTTGTTCTTTAATTCTTCTAGGCCTTTGTTAAACATTTCTTGCATCTTCTTGATCTTTGCCTCCATTCTTATTCCGAGGTCCTGGATCATCTTCACTATCATTATTCTGAATTCTTTTTCTGGAAGGTTGCCTATCTCCACTTCATTTAGTTGTTTTTCTGGGGTTTTATCTTGTTCCTTCATCTGGTACATAGTCCTCTGCCTTTTCATTTGTCTATCTTTCTGTGAATGTGGTTTTCGTTCCACAGGCTGCAGAACTGTAGTTCTTCTTGCTTCTGCTGTCTGCCCTCTGGTGGATGAGGCTATCTAAGAGGCCTGTGCAAGCTTCCTGATGGGAGGGACTTGAGAACTTCATATTTTAAACAGTCAATAGAAAAACCGAGTATTACTTTAAAACATGTAAAAAAATCATAAAATGAACATTTTTCAGATTATTTCACAAGATTGATTCTCTTATAAGGACATAACTCTGCCACTGTTGTATTTTGCTATTAATACAATTATCTGAAGCATTATGTACAACTACAATTAAGTAACATCTGTATCGTCTGTAACAAACTTTAGAACCAAAAGTTAAAAGCAATCCCAATATGAAGCACTGATTTGTTTAGCTACTATTATCTGAAACATTTGACTCTGTATTTATTTATTTACTTATTTTTCTGTTTGAGAAAACTCTGAGAAAAATTGTCAGAGAATACAAATCATTGAAGAAGTTACCAAAAACAGGTGTGTGATTCTTCACTGAGTTTAGTATATAATCTTTATATATTTTAGTGCCTTGTCAAAATTTCATCTTACATGATAAAATTTATTACTGCTATTATTATTAAGGTTGTCTGCAGGCCATTTAGATCAGCATTTTCTGATTTTTTTAAAAAACAGGTATTTTTGGAGTTCACAAGTTAAGACACTCTATGCATTGGGGCAAACCACTACAAAAGTCCATTATAATACTTTGAATTTCTAAGAATAACTGATTCTGTTTTAATGTACCTACATTTGTAAGTGAAAATGTCAAGGCAAATTCAAGTCAATAAACATTTCTGAACACCTACACAAGCTGTCTTGAAAAAGGGAAAAAGACTCTGAGCACACGAATATAAAGGAAGGATTCCAAGACAAAATATTGTCACTCATACTTTAAGGATAATAGGAGTCAAGCAAGCAAGCACTAGAAAAATGGTGTCTCAGGTAGAAAAACTCACCAGAGTAAACACAGATGTGTCAGGTAACACAGTACATGTGCAGAACTATAGTAGTTCAGTATTACCAGAGGGCAAATTGCTCAGTGAAGAAAGAAGAATAAGGATGATAAAATTAAGCAAGAGCCAGAACAGCCCAAGGCTTTATGATCTGACTGAGCTTTGTCCAGGAGGGGATGAGGAGTGTCTAGAAGGTTTAAATAATGACGGGGTTCAGGGCAGGCCACCCCAAAATATACCACTTTGACATACTGATTGTTTTGAATTAAAGTTACCTGAGAAACAGTGGGTACAAGGACACTCTGAGCCTCCTTTATGTCCCCCGAAAGCAGGAAATAAGTTTCCATGTGGAAGCCACCCTCCCTGTACCAGGAGGTAAACAGACATTCTTATGGCCAGAGACAGGGCGTTCAGGGCCGAGAAGTCTGTGTAAACACACTCTGCTTAGTTTCTTCACTAATTAGTACTGAAGCCTAAGTTTCTTTGTCTAAAAGGGTATATCAACAGGCTGCTTTGATTACTCTTGGGTACCTTTGCACATACAAAATTAAAATTTTTTTTCTCCTGTTAATCTGCCTTGTATCAATTATTAGACCAGCCAAAAGAACTTAGAGGGGTGGAGGGAAAATTTTCCCTTCCTGACAATGAGAGTAACATAGTAGATCTGCAATTAGCAAAATCTGTTATAGTGGCTGTGATGAGGTCAAAACTGAAAACAAAAGAGACACTTTTGGGAGGGACGGTTCTTGGAAGGAAGACGATGATTACAAACTTTTTAAACTTCATGCACTTAAACATTCCTGTCAAAACATAGGAATAATGACAATTAGATGTAAAAACGTAGGAATTGGCACACAAGCAATACTTTAAATCATGAGACTGATGGCCCAGAGAGTATATGTCTATTAAAGAATGTCTAACAGTTATTTTAGTAAAGGTACTAAGTAACTGTGGCAAATAGATCATTTTGGATTGAAAATCTAAGCCGAAGTTCGAGAACCTATGGCCCATGAGTCAATCCAGCCTCCTGCCTGTTTTCTGTGAATGAAGTTGTATAGAAACACAGCCAGCCACACATGTTCTTTGACATCTTGTCTATGGCTGCTTTTGCACTATAGCAGAGTGGAATAGTTGCGACCAAGACCATATGGTGGATGAAGTCTAAAGTATTCATTATCTGGCCCTCTACAAGAACAATTTGAATTTGACACCCCTAATATAAAAAAATTATCTCAGATCCAGGGAAAGAAAATGGCCTCAATTATCTCTTGTAAAATGAGAGCATTCTACTAAATGATTTTTCAGACCCTTTTCTTCTTTAACAATCTATTGTTACTTGAAAAGGGCAAGTATTGACATCCCTCATCAATGTCATGTGATAAAGTGAAATGAGCACAGCGCTTATTCTTGAACTGAGGATAATAGCATCTATGATAATCAACTCTTAGGATTGCTCTGGGGATTAAATGGGATTATTTACTTTAAAAGAAAAGGATAGTGACTCATTATGTGAAACATTCAATGAGTGTCTGTTATTACTAACATTAACATAATTATACTAATAATATGCATTAGCAGGCCACATTTGGGGTTGGGGTGGGGTTCTGAGAATTATAAATGTCATGAGAGTTGCATTTCTTGCAAATGAGAAGAACAAGAAACAGAAGATCAGTTATATTTTCACTGGTTGAGCAAAAATCCTAGAACTCAGTTATTACCATAAACACATGGAATTTTTTCAGAAGACATTTATCGTTCTTTCTCAAATGATCTAGAAATGGGTATAATACTCAGAGTACTCAGAAGAGACATGCAGGCTTAACAGTCCTGTCATTCCCAAATAAGAATTTTCCACTACTGACACTAGGATTATCTTGGCAACACTTGTTGCATTCTACCTTAACAGGTACCAGTAAATAAAGTATCCCGGCATTTGAGTAGAATAAGTATAAACTTCAAAATCCCATAAAATAAAACCCGTGGTGCCTGGAAAACTGAATCATAGTATACTTTTCAAAAGTGTCACGTATAAACTTATTGCAAGTAGGGTTCAAGCCAAAGGATGTCTGGAACAAGAAGCTTTTCGCACTAATTCCATCACCTTTCCATTCTTTCAATAAAAGAAAGTTGAGTTTCCAGAAAACTGCCTAAGTAATCTATTTTTAGGTAGCTATAGATTTTTATCCTAAGGGAATAGTGCTTAGGCTTGGAATATTCTTACCATCTTCCTGTCTGCTAATGACTCAACCCATGGACAAGATTTGTTTTACTGTTTTTGTTTTTTCTCAGAATGTGTAGCATTAGTACAGAGAAAATTTTGTAAAAAACATGATCCATCATACAAACAATATATAACTTGGCAAAAGCATTATAATATGAAAGGTATTTTAAATTGTGCTTATACCTGGAATTCTATTAAATTTCAATTATTAAGGAGGCCTTGGAGGCATGTAACTTGCCTTTTCAAGTATAGGTTTTAGGATAAAAACTTCTGTTCAAACACACACACACATAAAACACCAACACACAAACGCCTAGAAAGCTTTTGGATATGAGTGAAATCTTTCTAATTATTTCTGCCAACAACTTCACGGTAATCATCTGCCTATTCAGCTTTCAGAAACAAACCATAAAGATCCTTCTCTAATGTTGCCTATTTTGCTATTATGCACCCAATTTCACAAAACATAAAATTGGAGATTATGCTTCCTCTCTTATTAAATGAAGCACTAAATCTTAGTACTTCTATCTCTTAAATATATCTTGATTCTAGCCATTTCTGCACATTCACTATAAAACTACCCTAGTCCTAGCCACCAACATTATTTCTTAGACTATTGCAATAGCCTCTAACTGAAATCAAATGCATCAAGGAATCCCTCTGGATCACTTTAGTCCATTCTCTGTGTTGCATCCAGAATGATGTGTAAAATGCAAAGCTGATCACATCAATTTCTACTGTGCAGTACTCCTTTATAGAGTTCAAACTTCGAAGGCCCACCTTGACCTAGACCTGTGTAGTTCTCACCTTAACTTTCCCCAATGTGTAATTCATTCTCTCTGTTTCAGATACACTGGCTCTTTCCAGTTCTAACCATCCTATGTGCTACTCTTTCCAAATAGAAATGCTATTCCTCTTACTCCTCATAGACTCAGACCCCGCTCAGCCCTCCAAATTTCAGCTTTCTCCCTTATACTTAAGAAGATCTATCCTGATATTCTATTCCAGGCTAAATTGCCCCTTTCTCAAACAGACCTAATTAAAGTTCTTACCTTGGGGTGGTGGATAGAAGGGACAGATAGTGACCAGGGTCCTGTGACCTCCCAACCACTGGGTCACTTCCCAGGCTAACTCGTCTTTTAATTAAGCTCATATTATTAAGAATCTTCATTTACAAAAACAAAAATAGCTAAATAATATTATTTCCTTACTTCAGATCAAGATATGAAAATCTGGAAAATTAGCACATATGGAAATGCCTCATTCTTCTAAAGTAAGATGTAATTTAAAAAAGTATTACATTATGAAATAAGCTACATGTATGTCAAAATACCTGACACACAGATGTTCAGTAAATGCTATATGAATTTATATTAAGCAATTAATTAGATAATGAAGAGACTAGGATAGTTCCCTGTAAAGTGCTAACTAGACAGCACCTAAAGTCAGTTTAAAATGAATTAGTAAGAAACAGCATTGGAGTGAGTTTTAATGATTAAGAAATCATTTTCAGAAGGTAGGACATGGCTACCCATGGAAGGATAGATTTCTTGGGAGATGGGAGAAAAATTAATCTTGCAACTGTTGTTAAAGAGAGAGAAAAAAAGGAATAAATGCAAAAAGGGAAGAGCTAGACTTAACACAATAAAACCCAGACTGTGAAAGAGGAAGATAAATAAGAAAGCGGTAAATACAAGAGAAACCATTTTTAAAATCCCATGAGTCTTGTGATAAGGATTAAAGTACAGAAAGGTGTCAAAAATTGCTCAAAAAAGGAATATCCTACCACCTGATTCATATTGAACATGACTATAATAATCTAAATTGCTCTACTATATCTTTATGTAAAAGACATCCGTCGCAGATCATACAAAAGTAAAAGGACGTCACAAAATATTGTAGTATAGACAATATTTTTAGAAAGGGAAGCTACTTAGATGCAATCAAGGACATCCTGCTCTTTTATAGATAAAAATTCTGACCTAAAGTTTAGAGAAAGGAAATAACTTGACAAGGTTAATAGGTGTGTTATTTGCACACACCTAGTACCTGTACCTTGAATCCCACTCCAGGTTCACATCCTTACCTTGCCAAAGATCTCCTAAAACGTTAAATAGTCAATTCTTTCTATTCAACACCTCCTTTACAAAAATATAATTTTGTTTTCTCCATGACGTAAAATCCTTTTAGATATTATAAACAAAGTCAGGCTTAGCTATGTTCATATTAACATATATATTAATTTATAATAAATTACAGAAGTATAACATGTAATTTTAAAATAATAAACGGTACTGAAAATATATTTGGTCCCATCTTTGTAAAGAAATAGCGTAACATAATTAAGCTAAGGGCCATTTCCACTGCTTAAAATAGAATCCAGTGCACAAAAAAAAATCTAATAAAAGAAACCCCCAGACATAATTTTTAAAAACTGAATGACCAAACCAATTGTTTATTTCCTTTTCTAGGGCTAAAATTCATGTAAGCCACTTAACAAAGGAGGCTATTTTCATTTATTTTGCCTCCTATTCATTTCATGTTAAATTTTATAAACTGATTTGCTAGGACAGCACTGGCAAATAAATTCACAAACAACTTTGCTCATCTGACCAAGTTTAGTAAACTACTTAAAAGAGAAAATTAGTGATTCCAAACCCCATGCTTAATCAAGAAAAAAAAAAATTATTCAGAAAACAGAGAAAAAGTTCTCTGGAATTCATTCTATTTGTACATCCATTAGAACATCATTCTATCTGAAAATAAATAACCTTTATTCATTAAAAGAAAGACTACCACAAGGTATGTCCTATGAGAATCAGTTCTTTACACATCATCAGTTACATGTCCATCACAATTAATCTTAGGGAATTTCTATATCCCACAACACAAACTTTCTAGTAACCATTTAGCCGGAAGCAAAGATCTCCTAAAACTTAAAAAAACAGTCAATTCTTTCTATTCAACACCTCCTACAAGAATGACTTCATCATTCCTCATCTTTGTGTTAGATATGAATCCCTTTGTGATTGAAAGGGCAAAAAGGTTCTAAAGGTATTTTAAACCAATATTTACTTAGATTTTATTATTGATTTAGGCAGGAAATACCTGAGACTTACTATATGAGAAGAAAACAAATGAAAACATTCGTAGAATTTTGTGGAAGTGATTGCATTTCTGCCACTGAAGCTGTATACAAACATGAAAGAGAAAGCTTTAAAATATCTTAAGTGATGACATCACAGACGTTTAACATATAATAAAGTTATAATTTTCTAAGGGAAAAATCAAGGTATCCATAAGGCTACAATAGCAACATGGTTGAAATAAGAATAGAAGAGGGAATGGGGCCTAATCTCTTGGTCATTCATTGGCTATTAAACACTTATACACACACACACACACACACACACACACACACACACACACAATATATCCATTCAAAAATAAATATAAATAAACTAGGACCTGAAACATTCATAGTTGACTTGAACAATGTGGGGGGTTAGGGGCACCAACCCTTTTCACAGCTGAAAATCCACGCATAACTTACGGTCAGCCCTCCGAATACACGATTCCTCCTCCATTCCACAGTTCCTCAGCATCCGTGGATTCAACCATCTAGGATCCTGTAGTACTACAGTATTTACTACTAAAAAAAATCTGCCTATAAGTGGACCTGCGCAGTTGAAACCAATATTGTTCTAAGGTAAACTGTGCCCCATAAAGAGTAAACCCAATATGGAAGCAGTAAGAATTACGATAGGAAGCGCTCTCTTTTTTGGTCTTATAAGAAATTTTGCCTTAAAAACACACTTTCTTAGTCCAGTAGTAATAAGGTTAACAGAATGAAATGTATAGAACAAGAAGTTAAAGTGAAAAATATACATGCTGGGTTCTGTTAAGAAATTTAACAGGACCACAGATTTTTATAAGTTAAATTCGATAAAGGCTCAGTACCCTGTGAAGCTAAAGAAAGAAACCATTAGCACTTAAAAGAAGGAATCAATGTGTTTTTCCAATTGTCATTTGTTCTTTATTAGGAAGAAATTTTAAACACATATATATATGTATATGTGTATTTTTAATCTCTTTCCATCTTATTATTTAACACATTCACGAGAGCATAAGAGTAACAAGTGTATATGATAAACTGCACATTGGATTGATTCTGTTCCTGGCTCTGCCACTGGTGAGTGTGGAACCTTCTGGAAACAATTTACATCTCTGTGACAGTTTCCCCAGATGTGAATGTATCAAGTGTCAATTGATGGTGGTTTTCCATTTTTTTAATTTGCTGACATGTTCAAATATTAAACATTTTGAAGTATTTTAAAGATCATGTATTCTGATCTATTATGTCAATAAACTACTTCCCTGTAACTAGAACTAAATTAGACACTTTTGAAGGTTTATTTATGTTTTTCAAAGCATTAAAATTCCATATGGGAATTTATGTTTTTTGCTTAAGTAAATTCATGAAAAGATTCCTATCTCTCCTAAAGCACCAATAAAATTATTGTCTACATTGTCAGGGGAAATTAGAGCTCTTGGGTAATTATCCAGATAATTACTGTAAAATTATTTTTCTGTGGAAAGTGATAAACTATTTTATCAAGTAAAATTAAAGAATTTGTTTCATTTCTCAGTTTTTAACTTCCACTTAAATTTGTGGCCAATTTCTTTTGCTTTTAAAAATTAAACTTTTGGTGCCTATTATATGAATCAGCTATGCTCACTGAATAAATAAGAATATACTGTCCATTATCTCATCTGATAGTAGTACTAAAGAATATTTTGTGGAAATCTTGCCAGATCCAAATAAAGTAGAATCTCTATTTTATTTTCTGGACCTGGAAAGTATTTTTTGACAGTTTTACATTTGATTTTACATAAACTTGGATGGAAAACAGCTACACTTAGCCCTGTCTTCTGAAAATCTCCTCCATTGCCGGGGAAAAAACACCTCTCTGATCATTAATTTCTAAGCAAAGACAGCCTACAATTCAGACTCTTAACACTTTTGTGTCTTGTACAATTTAAATAGAAGCCTATGGGGTTTTTTTGGAGTGATTTTTATATCAGAAACTTTATGAATTTACCTTTTACTATTCTAATAGATCTAAAATATTGTCTTTTCTAAATATTTGTTTATCATTACTTAAGTAGTGAACAAAAACAAATAATAGGAGTAGAAAATAGAGAACTGAACATGTCCCATGTTGATAGTTATTGTATCAGATGATTCCAAAAGAGCTTTCAGATGACCCTCTTGACAGAGGCAATTTGAAAAAGGTGCTAGCAGTACTATACACCCCCTGGTAACCGCAAGAAAGAGAGGCTAACAAAAACTTCAGTCAACTCGGGATAAAAACTTGGCTCCTTGATAACTTACGTGATAGACTAAACAGCATCAGAAATCACATCTGAAAAGGATTCTTAAACATAATTCCTACACAACTTTACGAAAGCAAGCATTGGCTTTTAATGTTTATAAGGTTTTTCTTGTTAAAAAAAACACAGAAAGTGATCTAAATTTTTAAAATTCCTTCATGCCAACCAGTTTCTAGTTTTAAAAAGGCTTTTTTTTTTTCTTTCAAGTAGAGACTAGTCTAGTACAAGGTGTGATTGCTATCCAAATATGTGTTCCCAAAGGCTCACAGTTGAAAGATTTCATACAATAACAAACGTCATCCTAAACCACACAGATGCACTGAGCAACAGAATACTTAAAAAGTGACCCCACCCAACTATCTCTGCTCACTTTAATGCTGGCACCTATTTTATCATCTGTCAGTCTCCAGCTGACTACAGAAATCTGGAAAATTCGGATACTTCATTATAACTACAATTAAGTTATACCTACCAAACAAAAGATTTTTTAAGTTGATCAAATTAACATTGATAAATTCCTTAAATCATATTCAACAACATCAAGAATTAAGAAGCAGGCAAAATTAGACTACTTGAAATACATAAAAAGAATATAAGAATGATGACCAAATAGATGGTCCAAAACAAAGTAGTAATAAAGAATATTTCTTACAAAACTAAAAATAACCAAAAATATTTTTGCAAAAACGACCACTTGAAATGAAGCATGTCACAACATATTACCATATAAATGTCTACAAGATCATTCGAAAAAGTTTATTTTTGCAAACATAACCTAAATTTTAGAAATAGAAGATAAAATAAAATTATTTTAATAAATATCTTAGTTCTTCTAAAATAAAATCCCAATTATTTGTCCTACTTTTCATGCTAAAATTTTGTTCCTTTCTCTACATGGATCTTAAAGCGGTAGCCTCTACCTATGCCAGTTTATCTTAGATAACAAAAACCTCCTACATTAAGTATTTCCTAACCCATTTTGCTTTCATAAAATCCAGGGAGAAGTTGATCTCTGATCTTTGAACCACCAAGAATCCTACAGAACCCGAACTAAAACCTAAGCATCCTAAATACCTAGAACCCAGCACCGCTAATCATCCATTCCTTTAGTAGTTAGCTCCCTCCAAGGGGTAAATACTCCAGAATGAAGTTGAAAGTCACACGTACCTTTTGAATGACTACTGAATGACAGCTAACCAGGGTATTCCAGAATATTTTTCTATATCTACATAAGAATATAATAGAAGAGATATGTGGGCTTCATCAATACTGTAGGCCTGACATCAATTTTTTAGCACTGAGAACATGATCTAATGTTTTCGTCAAACAAATGCCCCAGCTAAACTGACTTTCAGTCCCATTTCTTCTGAACGTTTGTCCTTCTACAGTAAAACATGATGACACTGCAAATGACAGCCTTAACTAAATACCCTCTGAGTTGAAAAAACCCTCACAAATACCTACTCAACCACAATTTTCCTTTTCATCTGACTGATTCCTACCAAGCCTTCCTCTCTTCAGATGGACTGAAAATCAAAGTTGATAAACCTTGGCATAGGAAAAAGGACCACTGTACTACATCTCAGCCAAGAAAAAATAGGCCCGTAAACATTTACAATACATGCATTCAATAACTATTGAATCACATAATCCCAAAATAAAAATGGAGATACTTTTCTATGACTTGGATGTCACTTTGGATTTATTTTCTGATGAATAAAATCTACCTGTTGAGGGAAGCAAATGAACAGACTCTTCTCAGAATTTAAAAGTGCTTTAAAAAGGCTTATTTAAAAAAAAAAAAAAAATCCCCCATGGTAGGGTCCTTTTTGTCTTGGCTTAATTTTGTAGAGAAGTAATTCAGATAGAAGCAAAGTAAACATACCATAGCCTCAGAGCTACCTGATTCACATAATATCTTTTCAATTACATATATATGTATATATGTCTGCATATGTATTCATACTTTCATATCCACACACTATATGTATATGTGTATGTATTGTTCCCACTTAACTAATGTAAAAATTGTGTTCCCAGATATCTAGACTCAACTTTAAGTCTTTTATTCTACACTATAATATTTTCCACACAACTATTTATTTGGGGAATATTTGAATGATTCTGCCAAATTTTAAGTCACAGGGAAACTGAAATGGCCTTTTGTCAATTTGGGGGTAAAGTAGCATTAGAAGGAAAAAAAAGATGAAGCCTTTACACAATCATTTACAGGACAATTAAAAAATCCAGAGACAATTTACTTGACTCTCAATCCAACAAGGCAGTATTCTTTACCTTTCCAGTGATTTGTTCCACCCCAAGGATACAGATTCCAGATATGTTCTAGTGACATTTTCCTATTAAGTTTAATAATAACCCTAATAATCACCACACTGATTCTACCTATGCAATGGGAAAATAACAGGTAGACAAGTATTAACTATAGAGTGACAACTCTCCAGTTTAAAGTGAACATTTTACAGTTTTTATAGCATATTGACTTAGCGTATACTGACTTATAATAATACTACTCTAAAACTAGTTCTCGTAGACACTTCCTTCCTAACTAGAGGATGGTCCATCTTTTCCCTTAGTTTAATACAGAATACTAGGTAGCCAAAAAAAAAGAATGAAAATCTGGCATTTACTAGGATACGTGAAATGGAACTCTACAGAAGTCAACAGAACGCTAAATTCAAATATTTATGCAAGCAATACAAAGGACTGAACTTGAGATACAATAGTAACAATAAACTACAAGAACTAACAGTTGTGTGTGTGCTGTGTGTGTATGTATTTGGTGAAGAGAAGCAAAGGAAAGGGGTAGAAGGAAAATTCAATGATGACACAGATTCCCACCTGGGTGCCTGCCACAACTATACTGCCACTAAGAGAAGTCAATTGACGGGAATGTGCTTTTGGGAGAGATCTGACATGCTAGGTGTGAGAAGATAGTCAAGTACTTAAATGGAGTAGTATCTGATAAAATGCTAAACAATGTAGGACTGAAGCTCAGGAATCAGATTAGAGCAGCATCAGTAAGCTTTGACTCATCTCATCCAAATTGGAAAGAGCAGGAGCTAGACTGCTAAATGAAACTAACATTGCACAGCTGCCAAGGGCCCAGCACTATGATATCAACTACATTTTACATTCATTCATTTTAATCCTGACAGTGATTTAAGAAGTAGGGCTACTAGCCTCATTTCTAAAAGGAGGAAAGCAAGCCTCAGAAAAGTTAAGTAACTTGACCAAGGAACCGAGGTATTCTGAATTCAAAGCCTTTGCTCTCTTCACAGTACCCTTCTGCCTCTTCAGAAGAATATCTGGGGACATGGTGTGAATGAGATTTCCAAGCAAGTTAATGTGGAGTGATGAATAGGGAGCCAAACAGAACTCTGAATTTATCTCCAACCTATGGAGACTTAGAGCCCTTCATCACTGGGAACATTTCCTGCTGTTCCTAAAAATCTCAATGAAAACATCTATATTTCTGTTGAAATCATTCACATGAGGAATTTGGGTTTCCATGATCAGCAGCACTCATGGAACTCATCTCTAGGGCATAAAATCAAATACCATAGGCAGGTGAAATAATCAAACTTCCCCCAACTGCTAATTTGTTTCTACTTGCATGGCTCAGTCTAGAGCTACTTATTTTTAGTGCAAATTTTCTTTATTCTGTATTAATAATCTCACCTAACAAGAATTTAATTCCCACACTAAGACACAGGTCTGAGCTTTATGAATTCAGCAATTGCTAAGCAATTGTTTTGAGAATTTCATGTTTGGAACGCCTTCCCACAGCAAAATGCTGCTGACAACAGATTCTTCTCAGCTAGTTTGTCAGTCCTGGGCTCTGATTTTGTTACTTCCTGGTTTTGCCCTCTGAAATTCCCCTCTGCTGCACAGTTTAAAAGGCCAATCAAGTAAATTCTGTACTAAACATACACTTTTAGTCTTTCACAGAAAAGATCTCTCCAAAACTTTCATGGGCCATTCTTCTAGGACTTCTCTTTTATCTGTTGCTCATTCTACTTTTACTGTCCATGGAACAGAGAAGATGAAACAACCTAAGAGTATTTTCTTCCATCTGATTTGTGCCCCTCAGTTTTTTAACTTTGGGATTTCTTCTCTAATGGCATTCTGGTAGTACACTAAAATAAAGCTCTTTCACATTATCCAAACAACAAGTCAACTCAGCAATAACCTCTGAAATTCTAATGAAGGAAAAGACATGCAATTTTTGCTAGGGTGAAAACCTAGCAAATCAGTTCAACCAAATAATTGAAATAATAAGGACCTGCAGTCAGAGAAGTCAAAGCAAGAAAGTGCGTTCAAGAACCCACCGAGAAGAGTTTCTTCTTTTGGATTTAGATGGATTTCTTCAGTTGGATGAAATTTTGTTAAAAAGAAAAGTTGAATTTCAAGGAACAAAGCCTAAGTTTGAAAAGTCTGCATTAATTCACTTACTGAAATAACAACAACAGGATATAAAATGGAAAGATTACTCTCTTCAAGCATATTCAGTAATTTCTGGGTTTCTTCAAAATCAGAGGTCATAACCTGAAAGACCAGAAAAATAAAAGAAGTTCTTAAATGACTTAAGAGTTCATTCAATGAGAAAAATGGAGAGTTTTTAAACATTTAAACATTCAAAATATCTATCAAGCTTAATTTTAAATTTTCAAACAATGTTAAAGGATACCCATAAGATTATAGCTATTAAAATTTTTTAAATTCATTAATTCAAACCTATCTTCTTATCTACTTTTTACCAGAAATTTGAAAATACCGTCTAAAGAAATATCACCCTCTTCTCATTATGTGAACTAGGTTGTTAGAAAATGTTATTTCCCTATTTCAAAAGACAAAAATAACATTTCTAAATACATATTGAATAACACAACTCACCTATCAAAATCTTAAATTCAAATACTTAAGAATCAAGAAAACTAAGTACCTGTCAAACATTACATTTATACAAATCCTCAAGTGCTTTCAATCATTTGTATTAACTACTTACATTCACACAAACAAAATTGTAGCATTCCTCTAAGATGATTTGCTGAAGATCTCTGCCAGATGTGACTTTTACATGCTAGGAGAAAAAATTAGAGGAAAAAAGAGTTTACAAACTAGATAGAAAGACCAAACATGAGCATAAACAACTTTATGAGCACAAAATTTCTATAGGCACATAACGCCAAGGACCATGTATAAGAGCAAAATAATTCAGACTGAAGTTTATGATGCTACCAAAAAAAAAACCCACTTGAACTAGTCCAAAAATAATTAACATTGTTGTAGCAAATAAGGATATAGGAAATTGTTTTAGATAAAAAAATGTTGAAAAGGCTCAAGATATATTCAGGAATAGGCAAATAGTCTGGTTTTTCTTATACAAAAAATACTCACTCACTCAGAGTCCCAGCACAGAGGCAGCACCTTGAAAAGAGCCTAGGTATTATCAGAAGGAAATTTACTGACTAATTTTAGGGCTTGTGCTGGAGGGGCAGAAATCTGGTAGAACTCTCTCCAGGGACAGAAGCACTGGCAGGCAACATTTTTTTTTTAAACTCTTCTTCTACCTACCAGGCCATCACCATTTCTGCCACTGTTCATCAACCTAGTTAACCCATGTGCCCCACCCCAGTATTCCCCTGAGGAACAGCCCTCCTCAACCCACCCAACCGGCCCAACCCAACCAACCCACCCAACCCGGCTGGCATCTCCAAAGTAGCTGCTGCCCCACCCCACCCAGTGGCTGGCCTCAGTCAGCACCAGCATCCCTCCAAAGTGGCTCCTGCTCTCAGGGGTCAGCCCCACACATCAGCAGGCCTGGAGCAGTCGTGGCCAGACCTCTCAGCCAGTCAGGCCAAGAACCAGCACACCCTTTCAGCATGCCTGCAACAACTGTGGCCCAACCACAATAGGAGGGCACAATGACCAGGAGAGACTGCACCATCAGGCCCCACAGGACAGCATTTATATAAGGTCACTCTTTCAAAACCAGGAGATGTAGCTGATATACCTAACACACAGAAACAGAGTTAGGTAAAATGAGGAAACAAAGGACTATCTTCCAAAGGAAAGGTGTCAAAACTTCAAAAAAAGAACTAAACAAAATGAAAATGAACAGTTCTATCAGATAAAGAGTTCAAATTAGCAGTAATAAGTAAGCTCACTGAATGGGGAGAAGAATGTGAACTCAGTGAGAACCTAAAAAGAAGATATAAAAAAGAGCCAATCAGAGCTGAAGAATACAATAACTATAATGAAAAATACACTAGAGGGAATCAACAAGAGATCAGAAGATGCAGAAGAATGAATCATCAATCTGGATGATAGGGTACTTGTAATCACCCAATCAAAACAACAAAAATAAAAAAAGAGTTTAAAAAAATGAGAATTAAAAAAAAAAAAAACGGACCTCTGATACAACATCAAGTATACTAACATTTGAAGTACAGGGGCCCCAGAAGGCAAAGAAAGACAAGGACACAAAACTTACTTGAAAAAAACAATGGCTGAAAACGTCCCAAATCTGGGGAAGGAAACAGACATCCATGTCCAGGAAGCACAGACAGTACCAAACAAGATGAACCCAAAGAGACCCACACCAAGACACATTATAATTAAAATGTCAAAATTTAAATATAAAGAGGGAATTTGTAAATCAGTAAGAGAAAAACAACTAGTTACATGCAAGGGAACCCCCCCCATAAGACTATCAGCTACTTTTCAGCAGAAACCTTATAGGCCCCAGAAGAGACTAGCATGATATATTCAAAGTACAGAAAGGAGAAAACTTACAACCAAGAATACGCTACCTGGCAAGATAAAGAGTTTCCCAGAAGCAAAAGCTAAAGTAGTTCATCAGCACAAAACTGGCCTTATAAGAAATGTTAAAGAGAATTCTTTAAATGGAAAAGGCCACAGCTAGAAACCAGAAATTTATGAAGGAAAAACTCACTGGTAAAGGCAAACATATAGTAAAGGTAGTAGTAGATCAACCACCTATATAGCTAGTATGAAGATTAAAAGACAAAAGTAGTAAAATCGTCTGTATCTAAAATATTTATTTAAATGATACTCAAAGTAAAAAGATATAAAATATGACATCAAAAACATAAAACATGGGTAAGAATAAAATGTTGTGCTTTTAGAATGCATTTGAACTCAAGACACCATCAACTTAAAATAGACTACTATATACATAGTTTGTTATATATGAACCTTATGGTAACCACAAGTCAAAAACCTCTAACAGATACACAAAAAATAGAGAAAGGAATCCAAACATAACACTAAAGAAAGTCATCAAATGAGAAGGGAAAAGAACCAGAGAAGAAGAAAGCGATAAAGAACTACAAAACCAATCAGAAAACAACTAACAAAATGACAATAAGTACATACCTAATAAACAGTCACTTCAGTAAAAATGAACTAAATGCTATAATCAAAAGACACAGGTGGCTGAAAGGATAAAAAAAAAAAAATAAGACCCATCTATACGCCACCTTCAAGTGACTCACTTCATATCTAAAGACACACACAGACTAAAAGTGAAAGAATGGAAAAGATTTTCCATGTAAGCTAGGGTAGCAATATGCATATCAGACAAAATAGACTTTAAAACAAAAAATGTAACAAGAGACAAAGAACGTCATTATATAAAGATAAAGGGATCAATCCAACAAGAGACTATAACACTTATAAATATCTATGCACCCAAAAAAGGAGCACCTAAGTACATAAAGCAAATATTAACACACATACAGGAAGCTATTGACAATAATATGATAATAGTAGACTTTAACACTCCACTTACACCAATAGACATATCAGACAGAATATCAATAAGGAAACATTGGCCTTAAAGACACAATAGACCAATAAAACTTAATAGATACAGACCTTCCACCCCCAAAACAGCAGAATACACATTATTTTAAAATACACATGAACATTCTCTAGGATAGATCTCATGTTAGGCCACAAAACAAGTCTCAATAAATTTAAGAAGACTGAAATCACACCAAGCATCTTTTCTGACCCAAACAGTATAAAACTATAAATCAATTACAAGAAGAAAACTGGAAAAAAGAACCACAAACGTTTTGGAGCCTAAACCAAAAGCTACTCATCAATCAATGGGTCAATGAGAAATCAAAAAATACTCTGAAACAAATGAAAATGGAAAGACAATTGTTCCAAAATCTATGGGATGCAGTGAAAGCAGTTTTAGAAGGGATGCTTATAGTAATGCAGGCCTACCTCAAGAAACAAGAACAATCTCAAATAAACAATCTAACTTTACACCTAAAGGAACCAGGAAAAGATGAATAAAAGAAACACAAAGTTAGTTGAAGGAAGGAAATGATGAAAATCAGAGCAAAAATAAATGAAATAGAGACTTTAAAAAAAATTTTTTTAAGTCAATGAAACTAAGAACTGGGGTTTTAAAAAGATTAAAAAAATTGACAAACCTTTAGACAGACACATCGTGAAAAAAAGAGAGAGCCCAAATAAATAAAAAGAAAGAGAAGAAATTACAACTAATACCACAGAAATACAATGGACAAGAGATTACTGTGAATAATTATACACCAACAAATTGGACAACCTAAAAGAAATGGATAAATTCCTAGAAACATAAAATCTTCTAAGACTGAATTGGGAAAGAATAGAAAATTTGAACAGACTGATGACTGGTAATGAAATTAAATCAGTAATGAAAAAACTCCCAACAAACAAAAGTCTAGGATGCGAAGGCGTCACACGTGAATTCTATCAAACATTTAAATAAGACTTAATACCTACCCTCCTCTAACTATTCCAAAGAATTGAAAAGGAAGAAATGCCTTCAAACTCATTTTAGGAGGCCAGCATCACTGTGATACCAAAGCCATATAAAAACACTACAAAAAAAGAAAAGTAATATTCATCAGGCCAATGTCAATGATGAACATAGATGCAAAACTCCTCAACAAAATGTTAGCAAACTGAATTCAACAATACATTAAAAGGATCATACACCATAATCAAGTGAGATTAATTCCAGGGACACAAGTTTGATTCAATATTCACAAATCAATGAACATGATACAGCACAGTCACAAAATGAAGAATAAAAATCATATGATCACCCCAATAGATCTAGAACAAACTTCTGACAAAATTCAACAACGAGTTATGATGAAAACTCTTAATAAGGCAGGTATAGAGGGAACATACCTTAACATAAAAAAGGTCATACATGACAAACCCACAGCTAACATCATACTCAATGGTGAATAGCTGAAAGATTTTCCTTTCAGATCAGGCAAAAGACAAGGATGCCCACCATCACTTTTATTCAACATAGTATGGGAAGTCCCAGCCACAGCAATCACACCAGAATAAGACATAAAAACCATACAAACTGGAAGAGAAAAAATAAAACTGTCACTATTTGCAGATGATATGACACTATGTATAGAAAACCCTAGACTCCACCAAAAACCTATTAGAATAAATGAATTCAGTAAAATTGTAGAATACAAAATATGTAGAAATCTGTTGCAGTTCTGTACACTAATAATAAACTATCAGAAAGTGAAATTAAGAAGGCAATTCTATTTATGATTGCATCAAAAAGAATAAAATACCTAGTAATGAATTTAACCAAGGAAGTTAAAGACTTATACTCTGAAAACTATAAAACATTGATGAAAGAAATTAAAGATGACACAATTAAGTGAAAAGACATACTGTGTTCATGGACTGGAAAAAAATTTTTGTTAAAATGATGATACTACACAAAGCAGTCTACAGATTCAGTACAGTCCCTATCAAAATACCAATGGCATTTATCATAGAACTAATACAAATAATTCTAAAGTACCTATGGAATAACAAAGGACCCCAAATAGCCAAAGCAATCTTGAGAAAGAACAACAAAGCTGGAGGTATCATGTGCCCTGATTTCAAATTATACTACAAAGCTATATTAATCAAAACTGTATGGTACTGGCACAAAAGCAGATATATAGATCAATGGAACAGAGAAGAGGGCCCAGAAATAAACCCACCCATATCTGGTTAATTAATTTATGACAAAGAAGCCAATAATACATAGTGTGGAAAGAAAGTCTCCTCAATAAATAGTTTTGTAAAAACAGGACAGTTACATTCAAAAGAATAAAACTGGACCACTTTCTTATACCACATACAAAAATATACTCAAGATAGATTAAAGACTTAAATGAAAGACCGGAAACCATAAAACTCCTAGAATAAAACATAGGCAGAACACTCTTTGACATAAATCATAGCAAATTTTTTTGGATCTGTCCCCTAAGGCAAAAGAAACAAAAGCAAAAATAAACAAATGAGACTTCATTAAACTTACAAGATTTTGAATATCAAAGGAAATCATTGATAAAACAAAGATACAACCTACTGAATGGGAGTATTTGCAAATGATATGATCCAAAAAGGGTTAATATCCAAAATACATAAACAGCTCATACAACTGAATATCAAAACAAACACACAACCCAATCAAAAAATGGACAGAAGTCCTGAACAGACATTTCTCCAAAAGAAGACATAAAGAAGGCCAGCAGGCACATGGAAAGATGCTCAACATCACTAATCATCAGAGAAATGCAAATCAAAATCACAATGAGAGATCACATCATACTTGTCAGAATGGCTATCATCAAAAGGACCACAAATAGCAAATGTTGGAGAGAGTGTGGAGAAAAAGGAACCCTAGTGCACTGTTGTGGGAATGTAAACTGGTGCAGCCACTATGGAAAACGGTATCGAGGTTCCTCAAAAAATTAAAAAATATAACTACTATACTAACCAGCAATTCCACTCTTGGGTATTTACCCAAAGAAAATGAAAACACTAAGTCAAAAAGATATAAGCACCACTGTGTTCAATGTAGCAGCCAAGATATGGAAGTGCCTGTTGATAGATGAATGCTTGAAGATGCGGAGGTGTGTGTGTGTATTCTATATATATATATATATATATACACACACACATACATATGTATGTATGCATACACAGTGGAATACACTCAGCCATAAAAAAGAATAAAATCTTGTCATTTGCGACAACATGGATGGAACATCCATGATATTCCAGAGGGTATTATGCTAAATGAAATAAGTCAGATAGAGAAATACACTTATACGTGGAATCTAAAAAACAAAACAAATGAACGAACAAAATAAAACATAAACAGACTCATAGATAAGGGAGAACAAGCTGGTGGTTGCCAGAGGGGTGGGGATGGGGGAGGTAAGGGTATGGGCAAAACAGGTGAAGAACATAAAGTAGTACAAACTTCCAGTTACAAAATAAGTCATGGAATGGAATGTACAACAAAGGGAATCTAGTCAATAATATTGCAGTAATTTTGTATGGTGACAGATGGTTACTAGACTTATCTAGGTGATCAATTCATAAGGTATATAAATGTTGAATCACAATGTCATACACCTAAAACTAATATGTCAACTATACCTCAATAAAAAATAAAAATAATTTTAAAAAAAGAAATTATTATATATGATAGAGAATAAGACTTAAACTAGGGCAACAATAATAAGAGAAGATTATTACTAGAGGTAGTCCCAGACTAGATAGAAAATAGTACATACACTATAAAAACTTTCCTAATAAAATTTTTCTTCCATATAGTTCAATGCTCTAATTATTCTCTATTTTTTTCTATTATAGCAATATGAACAAAAAACTACTAAACAAGGGCTCTGTTATAATGATATCTCTGCTATAACTCTGTACGAAGTCACATTTTCGTGGTTAATACTGGCATTACATTTAGAAAGCTTTAGTTATATATCTAAAATACAATGCTTGTTCCATAGTAAAACATGAAACTGTATCTCTAAGAGCATTGCCTCTTCAGAAGAATTCAGCTTAATTCTACCTAATTTTGACAATATATTTGAGAAAGAGAGGTAAAGGTTTTGAGGTCTTAGCTATGCTATAGAAATCACTTGGCTCATGAATTTCAAGAATTTTACTTTGGTTTAAAGTTTTTGAGTACGAATTTCAGAGGGAACATTATTCAAAAAAAAAACAAAAAACTTCCATAGCCATCAGCCATGTATCAATAGTGAAATAAAGAAATCAGCTTCCACTGTGCAACAGTGAGTTTGCTCAAAGAGTCTCATCTTCTAGACACTACAAGATTATTTTTCAGGGGTTTCTCATGTATCCAAACATTTTAAAAGGCATGAATAGCTAATATACTCCAAATTGGCTCTTCAAGGATGTTGACATAGCAGGCAGACTTGCAAAAACAGGCATCTCTCTTCTTGGAGCAAATGTGCTTACGTTCTAGAAAGTAAAGATAGAGACATCTCTCTCCACAGAGCAATCTGCTTGGCATTCTAGAGTAATAAAGACAATGTCTCTCTTGTAAGAGGAGGATGGGCTGGTTTGCCAGCAGTCCCTGTATAAGGGCAGTGCTTCCCGATATCCAGATTCTTCTTTAATGCATTCCACTACCTAGCAACACCCAGCCCTAATTGCATTTCTCCCGGGGAACTGCAGTTCAGAAAATCAGTGCTGCACTGCTATCCTCCTTACTGCTACTGTTGTAACAAAGTCTTTCCTCTGACCCTGGAGTTTCATGTCTTTTACCGATATTTACAATACTGGCATGAGTGTTTGCATAAAAATTGGGTATAATCCTCAAATCCTGCCTAGTTTCTGACTTGACAGATATAAAATAAGGCAACCACATACCTCAACTTTAACAAGTGTGAGTGAATTCTGAACTCAAAAAAAAAAAAAAAAAGACTTACTTTAAAAAATTTCCTTTTGGGGACTTCCCTGGGCAGTGGTTAAGAATCCGCCTTCTAACGCAGGGGACACAGGTTCAAGCCCTGGTCCAGGAAGATCCCACATGCTGTGGAGAAACTAAGCCCGTGCAGCACAACTACTGAGCCTGTGCTCTAGAGCCCTCGAGCCACAACTACTGAGCCCAAGTGCCACAACTACGGCAGCCCGTGTGCCTAGAGACCGTGCTCCACAACAAAGAGAAGCCACTACAATGAGAAGCCCGTGCACCGCAAGGAAGAGTAGCCCCCGCTACCACAACTAGAGAAAGCCCCGTGCAGCAACAAAGACCCAACACAGCCAAAAATAAATAAATTAATTAATTAATTAAATTTTTTTTTTCTTTTGGAGGTACATAAATAAGGTCTAGGATGAGAACATGAGAGATATTCCAATTTAGCTTTTCAAGTATTAAAACTGATAAAATTCTTGAGGACTCCATACTCTTAGGGCATGGGGTCTCTGAGGACAGAAACATGTTTTTAACCAGTAGCAAATGCTTGACAAATAGGTTTTTAAAACTTAGCACAGTCTTGTTTCAAGAAAATTAAAAAAAAGTATATGTTCTTAAAATCAACTATGTGGAAGTTTTTTAAAAAGGTAAAAAAAACTCATCCAAAAATAACACTACCTAGAAATAATTACCCTGAACATCAGGTAAGTATCGTTTCAACAATCCTCTATTAATAATATATGCAGTAAGCTGGTAGGACAAAACAATGAAGGAACAAAAGCATTAGCACATTTTATGAAAATGGAATCATATGCACGTCATTTAAAAATTATTTAATGTTAGCAAAAAAAAAAAAAAAAGCCCTTAAATATAGTAAAACTGAAGGTGCTGCTATACTTCAGATTATTCTTCACCTCCAGGGAGCTTTTCCTAAATGTTAAGTAAAATATCGTGAACATGATTAAGACACTGGTCTTTTCAATGGCAACACACTTCATTTGTAAGTCAGTACTAATTGATTTCCTGCTATGAGAGAGAAAGAAATAGCACTTTGTAACTCTTCTACCCACTGTTCTGGTCACTTGTACTTTTCTACCCTGACAAGGTTTATTAGATTCATAGACTATTCTATAGCCGTAATTCACACAATTTAGACATAATTTATCTATGCTCAAGACAACTGTTTTAAATAAAAACCTCTCCTTTTATAAATTCATTTTAATTCACTTCTTTATTTGATGAACTTCAGCTGCAAGTGGGTTTTGTTTGTTTTTTAATAAAAACCTCAACATTTTTATATTCCTAGAGTTTTTCCTTCTATTAGTTGGAAGAATAGCTTATCTGGGAATAAAAATTTAGTTCACACTTTCCCTCAGAGATTTGCAGTCTCTGTACCACTGTCTTCAAACACTGTTTCAAAGCATTGTCCGGATGCTTTTTAAAGTCCATGTGTCATCTACTCACTCTCTATTCACCATTTTTTGGGGGTAGATTTCAACATCAAGTAGTTCCACCAGGAAGTAGTCATAGAAGTTACATATGAATTTTTTTCCTGTTGTCTTTCTAACTAAATGACAATTTGGCTGGTGGTAGTATTCTCGGATTCCCCCTTTGATTCCCTCCGAAGTTTATAGACAACGCTTCACTGTATGTATTTGGATAGTAAGTATTGTGGAGGTACACGAGGTCAGGCAGAGTATCCTCCTTTCTGTAAGTTTTGTTTTTGTTTTTTGCTCCTAGGTACCTACCTGAAGAATTCTTTATGAGGAGTTTCTAAATCTTAATTAGAATCAGACCATATTTAATTGTCAGTTGCTGTTCCTCAATTCTTCTTGAAAATATGCCCTCTACATCTTACAGAACTAGTTAGTCATTTCAAGGAAATCTTCTTCTAACTTTCAGAATAACATCTTGGTTTGTCTACTTGACATATAAACATGATCCATATGTTGGATGCCTTTATTATCATTCACACCTATTCTCTTATTTATCATTTAGTTTTTACTTGGAATACACTGTGATTATCCCAAGTTTCCCTCTATGTTAATAACCTGACCTGACCTTTGCTATATTCTATGTCTAATGTACTAATTATTTCTATAACAGTGTGGCTCTAATTGTTTCCACAATTATCAGTCACTCTATTAATCTCTTGCAATGCTGTCTTTTGAATTTTTAACCTTCTTGAATTCCGATTTTTACTGAGTTATTCTACAGAACCAAAAGGTGTGAGAATATTTTGAGGGACAGAGAGAGCCTTGAGGTTTCTTCCAGATTTTTAAAATCAGATTTGTGTGTTCTGTGACTTTCAGTATAAATTATAGAGCTTACTAATTATTATTTTTACAAGCTGAAGAGTTTTAAAATGGTAGGCACTGATAGTTTCCCCTGCCTCTGCTGAGATACCACCGAGAATTGAGGGATTTTCTGACTTTTCCCCAACCTTCATTTTTTTACCCCCTTTGAAAAAAATATGAAAACCAAACTACATTTTTTTCCATCTTGCAATTGAGACTCTTAATAATTGTTTCCAGTGAAATTTAACTCTTTTATTTGGTCATACTGCTTTCCTCCCAAACAGAAAACAAACTATATTTTCCATGCTTGAGCAAAGAAACTTAGATTCTACCTAAATATAGCAAAGGAGACTTTGACACCTTTAACAAACAAAGACCACCTTAGACAATGCTATTAGGTTGTTTATGAAAAAGTTCTATGGCATCATCTTAAGCTATCATTCCTAATGTTTCCACACTCAAACACAACAAATGGAACAATCTGCTGGCTAGAACTCCTTGTTCTGTAAATATTTTGGTTCGGAGAACATTTAAACAAAATTTAAAACAACCTTCCAATGTGTTTAGTAAAATTTAAAAAGTATGTCCAAAAAAAACCCCCCACCATAAAATACTTTCCTTACATCATAAAAAAATAAGAATTTACAAAATATTTACTACTAACAAAATGCAAACATCTGCATATTCAAAGTACTATTTAAAGTAGGGATATTAGGAAGGAAGCTGCGTTGCCAAAAAACGTTTTCCATTTCAAGAAGAGTTAAGGCTTAACTAAGGCTGAAAGGCATTGGTTTCCAGTCCCATGAGTCAGAGGTTCAAAAACGTGTTTCTGAAAGCCAGCACTCTTTTTACAGAACATGTTGGCTGGATCATTTCTTAATCTGAATCCATCAATTTCCCACCTCCTTCCCATTCAAACGAGGGCACTAATGTGGGTATATACAAGGGAATCAGAGAGAGATGCACTTTTCACTCTGTAGACAACACATTAACAATTAAAAGTCTTGTGGCTGCCAGAGGGTAGGGGAAATGGGGAGATGCTGGTCCAAGGGCAAAGTTTCAGTTATGCAAGATGAATACGTTTTTAGGGATTTAATGCGTAGCACGGTGGCTGTAATTAACAATAGTATATTGTATAACTGAAATATACTTAAGAGGGTAAATCTTAAGTGTTCTCACCCACACCCCCAAAAAAGAAAATGGTAATTATGTGAGGTGATGGATCTATTAGCTTGATTATGGTGATCATTTAAAAGTGTATGTCAAAACATCACGCTATATACATTAAATACACACAACTTTTATTGGTCAATTATACCTCAATAAAGCTGGGGCGGAAAGTACTTCTATACTGCAAATCCAGAGAAACTTACGTAGCTATGACTGATGCCAACAGAATGCTGAGTCTGGGCCATCAATTCATCAGTCACTGTCTTTATCAATGGAGTCGCCTCTGGCCTGTGGGTGCTGTGTCTGGACCTTCAGTCACAGGGTAACAGCCCAGAGCCTCTCCATCCTGCTTTTCAGCAGTCCCTACCTGAGACACTCCTTTAAGAACTACTATTTCCAAATTCTGAGTTGCCAATTAACATTTACTTCATGGTTATTTTTAGACTTCTGTGGAGGTTTTGTCCATCTAGCATTGAACATTTACTCTATTATTTTTTAGACAGCTCTAAAGCTCTTTCTTGCAGTTAAGAACATGGCACCTGGAGCCAAGATCCCTGGGTGTTTGAATCTAGCTCTGCAACAAATTTGCTGTACAACTTTGGGCAAATTACTTAAGTGCCATGGCTCAGTTTACTCATCAGAATTGATAGATTAGTTAAATTAATATGTGAGAGTTAAGGATTAAATTTTCCAAAACTTCTTCTCTATCGGCTGGTCTCCTGAAACGCTTCAGAGAAAAAAGCTACAGCTTTAAAACAATGAATGTCGGTAGAGTTTTGAGGTGGTAAGTAAATCAGGTTACCACTCTGCCATGCTATATCAACTATGGACCTCCAACTATGAACACTAAGCTGGTGGATCATACCAGTGGCCTTCTACTTCCCAAGCTGCCACCACAAGACTCAGATCCTAGCCTGTCTGACATACCAAAGTCTTGATAGTGTTTCAATCCTATCAGGCAGGCAGAGTAGCACGAGAACCAAGGTTCTGCCATGCTGCAACGGTGTTAGATCACAGGCCCTTATCACACCAGGGAAAGGGCTGGTTCTCCCTTAATTATGTAGCTTAAGAGCCACACTGCACAAAGATTAGAGTCTTATAATGCAGTGAACACTGCCTCTGTTCCTGAGTCCATGGATTGGACTTTCCCCAATAATCATTGTTCTAGAGAGACCCGATTCTAGTGTGAGTCCTGTCATGTCATTCATCTTTGTTTTCTTGAATTTATGTGAAACATTAATGACCATATTTCCATATAGCATACATTAAATGTTTGCTATTATTCCACTCGCTTCTCACTTAACTTCCACTTTTAAATGACCCTTTCACACATCACCACATCTCCATTATCCCTTTACATTTTAAATCTTACATTTATTGACGTTTTACTATTCGTCAGAATCTGTGCTAAATACGTTAAACAATTATCTTACTGAAACCACGTAACATACCTCTGCATATATTATCATTATCCTCATGTTATGGATAAGGAAGGTAAGCACAGAAGTTTAAAGAATCTGTCTGAGACCGTACTGCCAGTGAGGGGTAGCAGCCAGACTAAGGTCTGTGGGACTCTCAACAGTTAACCTCTCAAGTACACAGGGTGTCAGTTTACTCCAGGTAACTAGTACTACATCAGGGAAGTCACAAGACTTTACTCAGAGGGCAGTGACACTACAGGTCCCAAGGTCAACTCAGGAGAAACACCTCATCTGGAGGAAGTCATTTGAGTGCTAAAAAGTCTAATTGCCACCACAGACAATCCCCTAACTCAGATCATTTCTCTGGGTCCTAGACAGGGAAGAGAATATCTAAGGTAGGTCCTCCAATTCAGGTCCTCAGATTTGATCCTGGAAGAGTCAAGGGCTTCTGAACCACTGCATTCAACATACGCCAAGCAGGTGATGGTTACAGAAGTAATTACTGTGATAATACAACCTGAATGAAAGTTCTCCTTTATATGTCCCTCTGTCTCACTGTTAAAATTCCCTTTGAAGGCCAGTTACTTTCCTGATGCAAAACCACAAGAATTGTGGAATGGAAAATACAAGTCCTAATCTTAACAAACCAGAACACTGTCACAAAGAATTCTAGGCTCCCATTTTATCATACAGATTATACATCCAAAGCTAGAAAGTGTCTAGGCGAAAGGCAAAGCTACCAAATCTGCTCAAGCTTATCTTTCCACTGAGGTTTACTATAGAACGTTATACTATATATGACTAATGGGCAATTTTGTAGTAAATGAGAAGTGACTGGCATTAGCTCACATAAATCATGTTTGGCAGGCATATTTTGTAAATACTATCCATTTTGTAAATGATAAAGGATGATATGTTAAAAAGGCATGTATGGTAATATGACCACTTTACGTTTCTTAGTAATGCATAAGACATTTGCAAGCTGAGAACTGGCAAGCTGACGTAAACAAATCTTATCTGTCTTGATTAAAAATTTTTAAAAAGTCACATAGAGTAGGGTACCCTACTATTCATTGGATTAGCGTAAGTTAGAGTTTCATTCATTCAACCAATAAGTTATCTATTGAGGGCTCTGGGCCAGACACTAGATAGCACATTGAGACCATAGCAATAGACTAGACAGTTTCTTTCCTTATGGAGATCATACTGGGAAGATGAAATAAAGTTAAGACCTGTGTTTCTCCAATTTCAATACGCCTAAGAATCTCTGGGAATCTCGTTAAAAATATAGATTTTGATTCCATTAGATGTGGAGCGGGTCTAAGAATCTGCATTTTTTTTCCAATTTAAAATTTTATTTAAAAAATGGAACAGATACTTAATCATTAAACACATGAAAAAGTCATCACAGATATCTTTTCAAATCAAATACACAGTATGGTTCTATTATACATCCACAAAAATGGCTAAAATTATAAAACTGACAACAATAAATTCTGTTTGGGTGTGAAATTGACTCTAATTCTTGGTGGTAGTGTAAAATGCCACAATAAGTAGAATCTGCATTTCTAACAAGCAACCAGGTAATGTTGCTATAGTTGGTCCATGGATCACACTTTGAAGCAGCAAGCAGTTAGATAATATAAAAGTCCTCTCTCATTTTCAGTAGATATATTTACTGAGAAATGTGCCCAACTAACAATCAGAAGGTAACTTTAACCTTGATTCTACTGAAGGTACTGCCTTTCTGTATCATCTAAAATAAGTTACCTATATCTTTTATTAAATATATCAGTATGGCAAGCTAAGTGACTAAAATTAAAGAATTTATTACTTCAACTGTATTTTCCCTCAAATTCTTCCCAAACTTACAGCATAATCTAATTTACACTTACAAAATTTTAACTTTCCTAAGTAATACAGACACTGCCCAGATATATACAGAAGTATCAGGAGAGCCTAGTTTCCATATAAATATGCACTAATAAAGTATGTACAAGTTATGTTCTAATCAAAATGTCATTAATTTGAAATCACTAATTAGAATCCACACCAAATACTGTTTCCAATTAGTTTTATAAATGATTTAAATAGTCTAAAGATAATAGTCTATTACATTTAGCTATGCATTCATTAGAAATTACAATTGTATATACATACACATATACAAATATATATGTATATATACGTGTGTATATACACACACACACACACACACAGCTTTGTCCCCAAGCCATTGTAAAATGTGAGTGTGCATGAAACAAAAGTTTACATTAGCAGTTCTTAACTGTGGGAAACTTTGTCCTAAGAGGAAATTCAGCCATATCAGGAGACATTTTCGGTTGTCAGAAGTGGGAGAGGGAAGTACTACGAGTGTCGAGTTGGTAGAGGACAGGGATGCTATTAAATATTCTATAATGCACACACAGGCCAGCCTCCAGAACAAAGAGTTATCTGTCCCAAAATGCTAATAACATAGCAACTGCAAAATCCTGGGCTAAATGGAGAGTTATGGTTTTTGGTCTGCAGCATTTAATTCAGAAATCAGTAGCTGACGCCAAAAGCAGTAACATTTTAACAACTTAAAGGCTTTAGTAGAGTCATTTTTTAACAAGGGAAATACTAAAATTGCATTTTATCAGACAAGTGTTTTAATATAATTTTCAAATAACATACCATAAATATGACATGTGTGTTCAAAATGGCTAGATGAGGTCTATATGATATCGCTTATATGTGGAATCTAAAAAAATAATACAAATGAACTTATTTACAAAACAGAAATAGAGTTACAGATATAGAAAACAAACTTATGGTTACCAGGGGGGGAAGAGGGGGGAGGGATAAATTGGGAGATTGGGATTGACATATACACAGTACTATATATAAAACAGATAACTAATAAGGACCTACTGTATAGACCAGGGACTCTACTCAGTACTCTGTAATGGCCTATATGGGAAAAGAATCTAAAAAAGAGTGGATATATGTATATGTGTAACTGCTTCACTTTGCTGTACACCTGAAACTAACACAACATTGTAAATCGACTATACTCCCAATAAAAATTAAAAACAAATAGAACAAAATATATTCTCAGCTCGAACTCTGTCTGCTACCAAGTTTTTAACACTGCCTCCAATTTTAAATTAGATAGGAAATAAAAAAAGAAGAAAACTAAAATCAGCTATAAACATGCATGAGTAGCTTAGTGAAGAGTTTCTTCATATGTAACCACAAAGAAACAATGCACTGATTAACTTTTTTCTTTTTTTGGCCATGCTGTGCGGCTTACGGGATTTTAGTTCCCCGACCAGGGATCAAACCCGGGCCCTCAGCAGTGAGAGCTCAGAGTCCTAACCATGGGACCGCAGGGAATTCCCAACTTTTAAGGAATATTTAATACCACCCTAACACTTGTACAATCCAATACTGCCAATATAATTGTTCAGACCCTACATAGTAAGTGATTTTTATTAATGTATTTTCCTCTTGAGTGAAAAATATAATTACTGTATATATAAAATAAGATTTCCATCTCATACAACTTTCCATTATGAGTTACATGATAGTAACCTATTGAATATACATTTAGCCCATAGGCCCAAAACGTTTTTTAAATGTTAAGGATAAATTATATTTTGAGCAAAAATAACAAAAACATGATCATGTGACTTATTTCTGAAGTATGTGAACAATTATCTACCTCAGGATATTTTTAAAGCAGTATGTTTCTAGATGATACAGAAAGGTAGATTCATATCCTGATATAGAATCTTATTACAGATCCTAAAGAATAAACCTTAAAATGTTGCTTATGGACCTGTTTCTTCACGCCACTGCAATTCCCCCTCAGCAGAGCTCAGTTCCCCATCACTCTCTCTCTCCCTCCCCCTTTCCTAACAGAAGGCTTCTGGCCACCAACTTTATCACCATAGCTAACTCCAGTTCGTCTCATCAACATCTTTTATTTGCTATTCTTTTCCCTCCATTTGTAACATCAGTTTTCTTCTGGTTGGGAAATCAATTATAACTTCTTGGGTGTACTCTGTGTTCTAAACTCTTCTCAACTGTTCACATGATTGATGGACACCCAGCAGCTACCTCTTTATCTCCAGAAACACATTTGGCTGATGTCCAGGTGGAGGGGTATTCCAGAAGCTTGCTTGTTCATCATTCTACCACCACTAACCACAACTATTTGTCTGGCTCCCCCATATACACAGCACTGTGCAAGAGATCAGCGATAAAAGAGATGGTGACTTTCACAGGCAAAAGAATAACAATAAAAAGTAGCATATGCAGAATGACACCACTGTTGGTAAGTAGTTTAGAAAGTCCAAGAACCGGAAAAAATGGGAACAACTTCATGGAAAGAGTAATATTAAATCAAGTATTAAACAGAACTGACAAGGATGGCATGCAATCAAGCAGAACACTGAGTGAAAAAGAGTGAGAGAAAACTACAAAATTTCAAAGCATGAGCAAGACACTATGCTGGGCCACAAGAGAGTTGACATTGTGAGTGAAAGGTTCAGCACCAACTGTGAGAGGTCTGAAATAATGGGTCAAAATGTATAGACTCTGACTCACATGCAGCGAACAGTCATTGAAGATATGAGGAGAAAGAGAGGAGATATTTAACCTAAGGAGACAAGTACTATAAGGCTTTGAAAACAAGTCCTCAGGTACCAAGACACCATGGATAATTTATTCTGACCATAAGTTCAAGGGGTATATTTGGTTTAGTTTCCCTAAAACAGCAAAAACCTTGGAGCCATTATTAAAGCCATTACTTAAAGCCACCAGAACAAAAGGATAATCTACTTTATGGTGTTACTAAGTATAGTCATACCACATGCAAATAGTTGAAATGTATCACCAAACTCAATTATTAGGGAAACATTAATAAGCATAAAATTATTATTTTAAAAACATTACATGTCCTCTATTCAGAACCAAAAAGAAATCAATAAAATGAGATGACATCAGTGAATAAGTTTTGAAACTTTATCTCAATTTAAATAACATAAGAAAATTAGTGTATACATATTAATGAAAATCAACTGTTGGAGGTTGGAAACTATAATCTACATGCCAAAGAGCAATTTTTGTCAGCTTCTTATAAAAATTTTCCCTCTAAACATATTTACCATGTGTGTAAAATCAATTTCTTGAATTACAAGAGAAGACCTGACTTTGACAAATATATCCCCAAAGCTAGATGTTGGCTATTCTTTGGGCTTATTTGTTTTTAACTTAGCATAACGTAACTAGAACTTGTGTGCAGTGACCTCATTCCTAAGCGGACAAGGATTACCATTTTTACAAATTAACCATCTGGTTCCTTTAGAAAGAGTAATATTTCAATACGTCCCTATGTTTCAAAAATACACACAGATACAAAAGGTGAATACATGTTAAGTATACAAAGAAAAAGTAGAGAAAGTGGCATTTAGGGAGGATTATCCTTATTCCCTCATTAATAACCAAATTCTAAAACTCTGACAACCAATTATAATTATAAACTGTTAATTTTATTAAATAGAGCATGAACATAATTAATACCATCCCAAGCAACTAGGTGGTCCAGTGATTTTGGACATTTTTACCTCTGGAAAACTGATCAGGAAATCTGGCTAACATCCCAAACAAACTAAATGGATTTTATTGGTTGGTCTTCAGCTAATTTATGTAGTCTTGTACATACACCAAAACCGCATACTCTAAATGAATTAATTCTGTTGGCATTGTTCAGAGTCAGAGGCCCAAGAAACATTGTTCACAGTGTTATTTCACTATTACACTGTACAGTGTTCAGCTTCAAAAAAATGAAAAATCGGTATTTTAAACATAATATTTAAAAATATGTTATGTGCCAAAATAAGCATGAAATAACCCTAATTTGAACAGGTCTTACAATGCTGAGATGACTGAATTTGTTCTATTTCTTTAATTTCTGCTTTTCTTCTTACTTCATTTGCTATTTTGGATGTTTTGCTTGATGAATATGTCATACACTGAATTTAGTTATGTCTATTAAAAAAAAAAAAAAAGCACAGATCCATACTCTGGACAAAACCTTGAGGGCATTAGGAAAAATAAACTAGGTACCACAGACAACCTCAACAAAACTAAAGCATGCCTTTCACCCAGGAAAACAAATGATTTTCAGTTATATCCTGCTTGTCATTTGTGGTTACACAAAACAATAATTAAATTATGTGCTCCAGGAAACAGGAAGGGGTGGATAAGCAAAACACACAAAAAGCCCCTATGGCCCCTGTTTGTCCAGATTATAGATCAGCATTCTTCAGGAGCTTCTTTTCTTTTATTATAGGAACAAAAATTGGGTTGAAGACACTTGTGATCTTAGGGGTACTGTGATGTATAAAAACATTAAATACTACCTGTCTTTTTCCATAGAATTTTACTTTTAAGCAGCAGCAGCCAACAGTCTTTATATATATGTAAATTGGATCGTGACATTTTCAGCTGAAGTCTTCTACCACTTCATTTTGCTTGTAGGACCAAATGTAAGCAATGGTAGTGGTTACAGTAGTAGTGTAGGTGGTGGTAGTCACAGTATGCTTAACAAAGCCTACGAGGCTGCATTTAGACCCGTCGCGGTCTCTATCCTCACCTCCCACCAGCCCACCTCCACTCCAGTCATACAAGTCTTATTTCAGTGCCCCTGAACGAAGCTCTTCAAGGACCTTTCACACACTGTTCCTTCTGTATTTCTCTTTAAATAGCCAACTCCTGAACATCAGTTTTGCCTTAAGTAAATGCCACATCTGCCAAGAGATGCTCACTTACTGCCCTCTACTCTCAATTTCCATCACTTTCCAGGGCTCCCTTACATAAGGACAGTTTACTTTTTCCTTAGTATCGTTATCACAATTTGTAATTAAACATTTTTTGTGTGTTTGTTTACTGTTTTATCCCCAGCTGCACAGTATGCTCCTTGCAGACAGGGAACGATACCTGCTTAGTTCAACTGCATAAATCCAGTGACTAGATCTTGATAGGCATTTAATATTCGGTAAATACATTCATGAATTAAGTAACTAATGAAAGATCAATCTTCCTACTTATAAATTCCTTACTGTTCTCAGCACAGTATATAGCAAGAATTATTTTTCAATGACAGTTGGGAAGAAGGGGCGAGGTCTCTTCCATCACTGTCTACTGCCCTGACGTATCTTCTAGAGACTTCTATCTCCAAAGTAGGTAGGTTGTGTGAAATACTTGGACCTCCTTAAAGAAATCAAAGAAGGAATCTAACAAGCCTGATAATGAAGTCTTGAAATTTAAGTCTGGGTAAAATCTGCATGTGTGCGGAGGGTGGGAGCAGTAAGTCTCTACTCAGTTAATTCCTTATTTCACTTTTTAGCAACCTCTTCCATGTATTTGGCGTGTATCATTACATTAGAGTTGAGATATTCAGTTCATCACTAAAGTATGTCTCAAAATCTAGCATGGATAATTATAATAAGCATACTCAATTTCTTCCTTTAGTTTCATCAGGAAACATCCTTTCTTTTCATGCCAATAAAACAATCCTCCTGTTGTTCATTGAGCAGCTCCACACCTACACAGATCTGCCCTACAGGTGCCTGGATTTTAATAGTGGTGACTTCATCCTTTTTATATGTCCTTTGCAAAACGAGACAAAAGCTCTGGAGGTAAAAATATTAGAATATGTGGCATTTTGCGTTTGTCTCTAAGTTATGGGCTGAAAAATGCCATAAGATAAATGTGCCCTTATAAAGGGAGAGAAAATTATAGAAAACTGGTGATTTCTTTTACAAGGAGACTTCTTTCTGACCTTAGATATAATCCTTCTGTCAAACTTAAAATTCTTTTATTTCACCGTTTCTTAGAAAAATATTCAGTAGTAGAAATCATAATGAATCAAGCAGCACCTACATTCAATTAGTTATATAATCTTAGACAAAGTATTAAGCCATAAGGTTTCCCTATTTCTATTTGTAAAATGAGAGGGAAAGTCATAGGTTTATTTTAAAGGATTAAGATACATAATATTCTCTCTGGCAAATGGAAGGCACTCCATAATTGTTAGTCTTGTGACTGTTTACGAGAGAAAACATCCTGATAAGTCCTTGTGTGGTTTAATAGTTTTTAGGCAAATTTAGAAGCCAGGGCAGGTTTAGCAGAAATGAATGACATCTCCTCTGAAGGTCAACCAAGATTGTCTGAGTAAGTTAACAGGACACACAAAGTTCCATTTTACAAGTTCTACCTTCATTAGACTCATTTCTTCTAAAATTCATGTTATACTCAGTATGTTTCATCAGATTATACAACAGGTTACCTACGGCTATACTATGGACTGATCAACATAAAAATCTAAACAAAGTAGTCATTAATTCTTTTCTTGGTTGGTTTATATTGGATAGAATGACATTTAATTCAGGAGATTATATTCATTCCTTGGTGAGAGTATGTCCTCAGGCTGTTGGTTTTGGCTAGTTAGCGCCTCTTGTCCGTTGTTGATTCCAAAACTATTCAGAATTTTCTGATCATCTCTGGAGTTTTTTATACAGAATTTCTGGTAGACTCAATTACTACGGCCTAGAATCCATATAAAATAGACTATATCTCCGCTCATTTGACTAGGGAATTATAGTTGAGATGGATGATGATCTTGATGAGGAAATTTTAGGTACAATAAAGCAAATTTCTGATGTTCAGAGAAGACTCAGGTCTATATAGAGTACTGCCTCACATGCCACAGGAAACTTGGATGGCCATGTTAGTGGGTGTTTTCTTTTTACAACTTAGAAGATTTATTTTGAGATAGTAACAGTTTGTGATAATCAATCTCTAAAACACACCCCCCAATGATACCCACACTTCCCAGTATTCACAATACAGTATTCCCTTGTATAATTCCCTCCTCTTGAGTGTACGTTGGACATACAGACTTGCTTCGAATGAACCGAATACGAAAGAAATGATGGAATGTCACTTCTAAGATTAGGTTACAAAAGTACTGGGCCTTCAATCCTGAGTGCCATGTGGTGAGGCAGCCCTGTGGAGAAGCCTACATGGCAAGGGATTGAGACCTGCCAACAACCACGTAAGTTTGAGAGCAGAATCTACTTCCACATCAAGTCTTCAGATTAGACTGTAGAGGACAGCCTATAGAGGACAGACAGCTTGACTGTAATCAAATGAAAGACCTTGAGTCAAAGGAACCTGGCTAAGCTGTGCCTAGATTCTTAACCCACAGAAACTGAGACAGTAGATGTTTGTTACTTAAGGTCACTAAATTTGGGGGTAACTTGTTATGCAGCAAGCACAGCACAATATATAATACAATGTCCAACTTAGTAATAAGAAGTTGTGATCATTTATCCATTCATTTATTTATTTATTCAACATTCAATAAATGTCCCCCTTTTATCAAGACTGCATCATGCTTTGCGAAGACCTCACATGGGGCTGTATAGCCTCTCACAAAACACAATAGAAGGGTACATAAACCAGACCTCAGGGGAAAAACAAACAGGAAAAGCTCCCTGGGGAAAATGACATCGTGGGTGAAGGCCCTGGAGGTAAGAAAGTACTATCACATTTGAGAAGCTGCAAAAAGTAGAGCTGGCCTGAAGAGTGCACAGTTAGTTAGAGAGTGCAGGGCTGTTTGGCAAGGGTGCCGGTTAAGAAGACAGATTTTGGTGTTACATGAATCCAAGTTCATCTCCATGTCCCTGTTCTGCCCCTTCACAACAATGTTAACAAGAACCATTTAAACATCCCCTCTATGCCTCAGTTCTTTCATCTGGAAAAAAAACATTAACAGTACCCATTTCAAAAGGTTGTTAAGAGCATTTGCTATGGTACCTAGGGCATAAAATAAGTGCTGAAAATCGTTGGCTGTTATTATTGTTGTTTTTGTTATTTTTATTAGTAGTATTAGTCACGTGAGAGATCTTCTGAGACATAGCAAGGAATTTTTATATTAATTTAGAAGCAGTGGAAAACCAAGAAACAGATTTGAATGGGGAATAACATGATAAACAATTTAGAACAATCATTCAAACAGCCCCATAAAGAATAAATCTGAGAGGGGCAAGATTGAAGGCTGGAGGTCAGTTAACAGGCTGTTGCAATAATCCAGACAACAGCTGGGGTGCCTAGGACAGTGGCAATGAAGATAAAAGGACACGTATGAAGGATAATGAGAGGTAGAATTCAAATGTTTTGGAACTTGATTTGCTTTGGGAGTGAGATAGAGAATGAGTCCAACTTTATACGAGGTTTAGAGAATGAGGAAATGATATGCATTTTCAGAGACTGAAACCTTAGCAGATGGAGAAGGACTGGCTGGAAAAAGAATTTGTGAATGTGAAATATCATCGACATCATCGACATTTAAGGGACCTCTGACTGACTATACAGATCTGAAATGCAGGAAAATGACTAATTAAACACAGGGCTAGAGAATATTTTGTGTCCCTAGCAAATGAAGGATATGTGAAGCCATCAGCAATTTTTTTTAAAGAGGTCCAATTACCTATGTACAAAATCTAAAAATCATCAATAGAATCTTGAATCCTGCAAAAGAAACTTAGAAGCAGCAGCCAAAAATGAAAAAGGATAAAAGAAAAACAAGATGTTACAGAATCCACTGGATGAGACTCCTTCTAGAAAAAAATAGTATCAGACAAGAGAGTCAAGTGGTGCAATAAATAAGGTAAGGACTGATAAATGTCTTGTGGATTTCCCATAGGAAGGTCACTGACGACTTCACCGAGAGCAGTTCCTACGGAAGGTTGGGGCAGAAGTCAAAATGCAGTGAACTGAGGAATGAGAAGATAAATTATTTTAAAGAAGTTTGGCTACAGGGTAACCTTGGGTTTAGAACTGTTACTTTGTTTTTGTTTTAATGGAAGGAACATGTATCTGTTAATGGGGGAGGGGGAAGGGGGGAAGAGAACCAGAGCTCAAGAGAGGAAATAGTCGCAGTGAGAAGATGGCTACAGATGCAAGATTCTTTAAAGGTTTGGTGCTTGGAAGATAGGAATGTTCCCATATTGGAGTATATAACTATACTCTGAAGTTAGAGATAAGACCATATTTAAGAGTGGAGGTAAAAATGGTGGGGTTAGACCAGTGGTTCTCAACCAGAGGATGATTTTGTCCCCCCTCCAGGCAACATTTAGCAATGTCTGGAGACATTTTGTTTGCTACAACTAGGGGGTAAAATACTGTCATCTAGTGGGTAGAAGACTGGGATGCTGCTAAACAGTGTCCAAGGCACAGGACAGTCCCTCACAATATCTAGTCCAAAATGCCAATAGTGCCAAGGTTAAGAAACCTGGGCTAGACATTTAAGGAGAGAGGAAAAGGTTTAAAATATCCACTGAGGAGAATGGGGAGCTCACAGTGGAATCACAGTATGCTTGCTTTACAACATTCAGGGCCCAGTGAAGAATGAAGACCAGTATTTTTAAAGTATAATAATCTACACTGTTGTATACTTTTCTCCAGCAGTGTTAAGACTGAATATAGGCTCAGAGAAGTGAAAAGTTAGACTGGTAACATGAATGAGGTTTTACTAACTGGGTTTAATAGAAGGACAAGGGAATTAAAGTTATTGGTAAGAGATCCATGATCCACTGAATTGATGGATCATGGTATCTAAGTAAAGTGTGAAACAAAAGGTAGCTGAAAGAGAGAAGACAGTGGGATTAGAGTTTCCTATAAAATTTAAATATGTGCAGTGAGAGTAATTTAGTATAAGATAAGGAAAGGTAAAATATTGTGGTCAGAAGTTAAGAAATAGCCTTAGTATTTATTTTTCAGCACAGTTAAGATGATGGCTATATCCAGACTGGGCCCAACAGGTAGGTAGATGAAGTGCACTGAAAACAACGGACACTGGAAACGAGAAGGGCAGGACCTGAGAAGCGAAGGCACTGAAAAAAAAAATCACAGAGCGCCAGTTACACACCATTGTGTGTATCCCTAAATTCCACATCATATCATTATTTAAACAATGATGTGAAAACATACATGGACCCAATGTATCACTGCAACACTACATACAACAGCCAGGACACAAAAGCAACCTAAATGTCCATCAACAGATGAATGGATTAAAAAGATGTGGTAGGGCTTCCCTGGTGGCGCAGTGGTTGAGAATCTGCCTGCCAATGCAGGGGACACGGGTTCGAGCCCTGGTCTGGGAAGATCCCACATGCCACGGAGCAGCTGGGCCCGTGAGCCACAATTACTGAGCCTGCGCATCTGGAGCCTGTGCTCTGCAACAAGAGAGGCCACGACAGCGAGAGGCCCGCGCACCGTGATGAAGAGTGGTCCCCGCTTGCCACAACTAGAGAAAGCCCTTGCACAGAAACGAAGACCCAACACAGCCATAAATAATAAATAAATAAAATAATTTAAAAAAAAAAAGATGTGGTATATACATATATAATGGAATACTACTCAGCCATAAAAAAGAATGAAATAATGCCATTTGCAGCGACGTGGATGGACCTCAAGATTGTCATACTGAGTGAAGTACATCAGACAGAGAAAGATAAATATCATATGATATCGCTTATATGTGGAATCTTAAAAAATGGTACAAATGAACTTATTTACAAAACAGAAATAGAGTCACAGATGCAGAAAACAAACTTATAGTTACCAAGGAGGAAAGGGGGAGAGGGATAAATTGGGAGACTGGGATTGACATATATACACTACTATATATAAAATAGATAACTAGTAAGGACCTATTGTATAGCACAGGGAACTCTACTCAATACTCTGTAATGGCCTATATGGGAAAAGAACCTAAAAAAGAGTGGATATATGTATATGTATAACTGATTCGCTTTGCTGTACAGCAGAAAGTAACACAACATTGTAAATCAACTATACTCTAATAAAAATTAGAAAAAACCACACAAAACCATGAATAAACAAATTTCTCTCTTAAAACAGAGTTGGGAGACCAGAAGGGGGAGCCCTCACACCCTGCAACTACAGCTGAGCCCAACAAGAAGAAACGGTCCTCTTCTCTCCTGGCGAGGACTCAGCAAATAGAAACCACGGGCTGTCTATTTACTCTAGCCCTCCCAACTTCCTTGCTCCTTCTATAAAAGTGTCCTTCCCTTGCTATGCGGGGACTTGCATGTGGCTTGTCATGGTTGCAGACCCCAAATTTCAATTGTCTGTTTATCCTGAAGAAACCTATCTTTGCTGAAGAGATATCTGGCATTCTATTTGTTTTAGATCAATAATTACCAATCATATACAGGAAAAGCAGCAACAAAAAGAGACTATCATAATAATTGTAACAAAAAGGACTCTTTGTAGAATCTAACACTGGGAAGACCAAGGAATGAGTCACACAGGATGCATCAGTTGGGTACTCAACAAGAGTGTAGAACCCAGCTCTCTAAACCTAGGGTTGATAGCCAAAGTCCCAGTAACACTCTTTCAGGGTTCCATCTTATTGGCTCCTGCACTGAATGGATAAAGCATTAATGAAATTATCCAAGAGTAGAAGACTATTTTTCAGGCAAAACGTTGCCTCACGAGGTCAGACAATGGGAAGTTATCTACACTTAAATATCCTGCAGGATGCAGCAGAGAAATTAGGGCACAGAACTTAGGAACAGATTCTTAACAGGTGGATTTGAGATAGAAAGCAAAGAACAAGGTGCTAAAAATTCCAGCAACAGAGGAGGAATACTCAGAAAGTCAACGAATAAAGGCAACTTGGAAAAGAAGATTGTAGTATAACCTTTACACCCAAGAGACAGCTGAGGTGGCTGCCATTTCTTTCCAGCTTTAGATTGTTGCTCCAAACGCTACTGGTAGAATTTAGCACTGACTGCCATCAAAACGACCACGGGGAGCTTGTTAAAAACTGAAATTCCAGAACTTATCCCAGATGATTCACTAACTATTTACACATTCCAGGAATCTATGTATTTAACAGTTCATGTATTTAATACAGGACTGAAATTTGGGAACTCGTAGTATCTACTACTTAATACTGTCACACCTTCATCTCACCTGATGAGTTGAGATGTTAACAATAGATGTCATTGTTAAGTCTCTTATAGCTCATATTCATTGAAAACTTACGGTATGGCAGATGCTTTTCTAAGCACATTAAAATACATTTTTAAAGTTCAGTTGTCCCAACAACTTTACAGTGCAGTTGTTATTAACATTTTCAATTTAACATAAGGAAATTAGGCAATAAAACAGACATCTGAGCACTGGCAATCTGATACCAGAGCCTGTTCTCTTTACTGACTGTGCTATCATGATAGAACTAGCTTACTAAAATAAACCTTTTCCTTTCGCTTTCAACTAGAATTATGTATGTTGTTAAAAAGCCATGACATGTTGATCATAAACCCAGGCAGTTACACATTTTAATGAAAACAAGGAAACTGATGAAAACAATAAAATCAGCTTGGCAAGCAAAACATTTCAAAGCACAAAACTGTCATAAAAATAATGGATGTCCTTAGGGGTAAAAGTAGTAAATAATTCCTATACACCTCCTCACACTCACAGCTACTTCTTGCATTTCCTTAACCCTAATATTAAATATGAGGTTGACTTGGACATTGATCAGTTCAAAAAAGGGAGGGGGGGGCAAGAAACATCCATTCACTTATTCAATATCATAATTATCCTATCTTTTGCATATCTGTTTCTCTCTTTTCTTTTTCTCTCTTCTTAATCTCTTTCTTTTCTTCATGTATTCAACAAACTTTAGTAAGCATCTAGCATGTGCTGGGCACCGTGGCTCTCAAGACAAGTGTCAACCTCACGCAGGGGCTCATGTGCACCAGGGCGGGGGGTGGCTTTCTAAAGAAGTCACACTGACGCTGAATTTTAAAGGAGAAACAGAACTCGGAGAATGAAGGTGGGGAGGAAATCCAGAAGAGGAGTGGAGAAGGGGAACGAATTGTATTTCAAGTCAAAAGTGATGGCAAAACAGAGGATTTCATTACAGCAAAATAAGAAAATTAGCTTGAAAGTACTTTTATGCCTTCTCAAGGAAGGCATCTTTGTACGATAAAAATCTGTGGCAATCAAATGTATTTTATCAAACTGGATCTTTGAATACTTACATTTAATTCATTTTTTAACATTTCTTCAAGACGATGACCTACATGTTCTTCATCTTCTTTTGTGTCCATAACTACACAAATTTGTTGTGAAATTCTTTCTGAGATAAAAAAGAAAAAAAAATTTTAAGTTTCAAACAGAATATGGAACAAAGCCCTAGTATGCTGAAACCTATACTAACCCGCTGTTCATAACTATTGAACAAGAATAGGGAGGTGTGGACTTTGGGCCAAGTGGAGTGACTTGGACTGCACAGAGATGTCCTGGACTCAACTGACCATCCAAGTCAGTAAATCTATGTATTTAACATTTTGTGGGTGGGTAACCAGGACATCATGTAAGCAACAGAAATAAGAGATCTCTGGATATATTTGAAGAGAGTAACTGCAGGTGACAGCTACTTGGCTCAAGAATTCAATCCTTCCACATTTACAAGAAATCTCCCAGAATCTGATGGAATCCCATCTCCCAGGCAGCTCCTCTGGTAAGGCCATAAGATGTCTCCTGCGTACAGCTCACTGTGCCACCTGGTGCCCTGGCTACGCACAGCATTTTCCTTGCCATTCCAGTCAATTCAATTAAATTCCTGCCTGTTTAACTATTACCATAACAAATGAAAATAGCCAAAAATAGGTTTTCTTCAAATTTGGAAGGCTTGAGATGATATAATTTAAAATCACAAGCTGTATGACATAGTGATATTCACCTTTGTAAACCCTGGATGCACTCTCCCCAAATATGTGCAGTCCTCCTTTACAGTAAACAGATCTAAAATACTACGAAATGGCTATATTGCTGCCAGTTAAGAACACATTTCATGGTATTATGTCATGGATTTTTTTAAAAGCCTAATTTTAAATAGGAGTCCCAAACCAAAAGTTAGTTTAACTTATGACCTAGCTGCTTCTTACACAGGCAACTCCACATAACAGGCTCTCTAGAAACACTGTTCTAGCAATAGTTAATGATTCTTCTCCAAAAAGCTGGGGAGGAACAAACTTTTTTTTCTTTTTCAATAAATCATAGTTGTTTTATTAATTCTAAGAGAGATTTTTGTTTTGTTTTGGTTTGGTTTGTTTGGGCTCGCCACGCGGCATGTGGGATCTTAGTTTCCCAACCACGGATCAAACCCATGTCCCTGCATTGGAAGTGTGGAGGCATGGAGTCTTAACCACTGGACCACCAGGGAAGTCCAAAATATTTAAAATAATAACGTCACCAGTTAATGGTATTCCTGTTACTACCTACCTCCCACTTATCAATAATAGTATATGTTCCAAGAGCCATACCCGATATTCACACCATTTCTCATGATGACCCTGCAAACAATATTATTGTGAATCTATGTGACAGATTCAGGAAACGACTTCAGAGAAACAAAGTAACTTGCCCAAGATCACAGGGTTATGAGTAGAAGAAAAAGAATTCAAATGCAAAGAAATTAAGCTTACGAACACACAGCTATTCTATGGCACTAAAATGAAAAGAAAAAGACATCTGACATGAATTGAACATCAAGCATTTTCATATGAGGTCCTAATGCTTCATAGTTATTATCTTATTTAATGCCTCAAAATAAATATGTATTATAAGCTATGTATTATAATTCTTGTTTTTACTCACAAGGTACTTAAATCCAGGTCTTCCCAAAGCTTCTGCCTTTTCTATCATGCTTCCTACCTTACAATAATTTCTGTAAAAGAATGTGAAACGGTCTTCACTCTTTTATACCCTACAAATTCAAGAAAACTAATATAAGCGTAGTAATTCAAATGGATTAAGAGGACACTTCTCTGCTGGATACAGATCTGCCACAATTATATTATCTTAAAATCATTTCATTTTTTATCATTTTTCATCATTTCACTTTTAGGACTGGGTTCACCCATCAGTAAGGTTCCTACCAACTTGAAAATGTCTATAATTTTAAGTTACACAAGCCTAATAAAATTAAATATAATAAAGAACACAAATGGATGGTACAGATATTAAGTGCTATGGAACATCACTGTGATTAGAAAGGTAAATTGGTTGACAAGATTAAATAAATCTTTATGCTAAAATGAGCTAGGAGCTCACTCTTGAAAGTTAAACTTTGCTTAGTAGAGCCAAGGGGCTTGAAAGTGATGAAGAGAAACAAGATTTTTTAAAAATTTAATGTATTGGGGTAGAAAGAGTACAAGCATAAACTTATTGTGACAAGAGACAAGATAAGTACTCAAAAAGTCATGGAATGATTTAGCAGTGAGCTATGAAGTGGTATACTCAGTGAAGCCAGAACATGAAGGTCCCATGCTTTCCTGAATACCTAGAGTGTCCTGAAAGCTTTAGATGTAACTATAGTATGAGCAGTAGCTTTTGAAAACCAAGTTAATTCAAATGTATGTATTGTATTCTCTTAAATATTTGGAGAAATTTGGACTTTGTAATGTCGTAGCAAAAATGCAGTTACATTTCCAAATGCTTCTTTCACACACACCAAAAACATTATAATAAAAAATTTAATGTGTAAGTAATTTACTACATATATAATATGATGGCACCACAATAATTCTGACTAATTTATAAAATAATGCATAAACAATACTTTTTAAAACAAAACACAACATATGCAGATTTCCCTTCCTTGTTTCATCATATATCCTTTCTAGAATTCCAAGCTCTATCAAATGTAAATCAACAATAAATTAAAACTGACATTATCCCCCTCCAAAACTGAGATAGTTAGCCCTTGAACATGGGTTTGAACTGCGAAGTGTCCACTTATACACAGATTTTTTTCAATAGGAAATAGTATACAGTGCTGTATGATCCTCAGTTGGTTAAACACACAGATAGGGAGGGCTGACTAAAAATTATACGTGGATTTTCAATTTTGTGAGGGTCAGTGCCTCTAACACCCATGTTGTCCAAAGATCAACTGTATAAATAAAATTAAGTAACTCAAAATCAATTTGGCATTAATTTTTTGCCATGTGTCAGCTGTTCTAAATAGCTTTTTGTTTGGGAATCTTTGCTTGAGGGATCTTAGTTCCCCTATTAAGGGATGGAACCGGGGCCCCCTGCAGTGGAAGCGCGGAGTCCTAACCACTGGACCGCCAGGGAAGTCCCTCACCTGCTTTTTGGACAAAAATGACATCTTTAAAATCGCAAGCCTTTCAATTATAAACATAATATATTCCTCTATTTATTGAGATCTTCCTTAATTTTTCTCAGTGTTTTATAGTCTCCAGTGTAGAGTCTTTTTGCAATTTTTGTTAAATTTCTAAGAAACATTATTGATGCTATTGTAAATAATATCTTTAGTTGCATTTTCTACTTGTTGATGTACAAAAATATCTTAAGATTTCTATACAGTCTTTGCATTTAGTAACTGCTAAATTCACTTATAAATTCTAAGGGTTTACAAGTTATTTCAGATTTTTTATATATACAAACATGTCAATTGTGAACAAAATTTTAATTCCTTTTTTCCAGATCATAATTTTTTAATCTGATAATGCAACTTTTAGAATTTTGCTTCTATGTTCATGATAAAAATTAGCCTGTAATTTTACTCTTATAAGGTCCTCGTCAGAGGTTTATTAAACATTTACACTGCCTTCATGTAGTGGGTTGGAAAGTTCTCTCTTTTTCTATTTTCTGAAGAAATGTGTATGACGTGTTATTTCTTCTTTTCAATCGTTTTGTAAAATTCACTGGTAAAAGCCATCTGTCTTTGTGGTAGCAGTTTTAATTAGATTCAATATCTTAAATGGATGAACAACTTTTCCTAGTTGTATTTGCCTATGAATGTGTTCATTTAACCTAAATTTAAGTCTATTAGCATAAAGCTTTGGACTGAATGTTTCTGTTCCCCCAAAATTCATGTTGAAGCTTTAACCCCCCTGCGTGATGGTATTAGGAAGTAGAGTCCTTGGGAGGTAATTAGGTTTAGATGAGATCGTGAAGTGAAGATCATCTCATAGGGTGAAGTCCACATGATGGGATTAGTGCCCTTATAAAAAGAGGAAAAGACACCAGACCTTCCTCTCACATCCATGTGAGGATTCAGCAAGCAGGTAGCTGTCTGCAAGCCCTGAAGAGAGCCCTTATCTGGAAAATGAATCAGCTAGCACCTTTATCTTGGAATTCCCAACTTCCAGAACTGTGAGAAATAAATTCCTGTTGTTTAAGCCATCCAGTCTATGGTATTTCATTATGGCAGCCCAAGCTGATGAAAAAAGTTGCTCACATCTCATTGCAATGTCTATAGGATCATCACTGATGCTCTTTTTTCATTTCTGATAATAATTATTTGAGCCTTCAATATTTTTCATGATCACTTTTGCCAAGGTTTTATCAATTTTATTAACATTTTCAAAGAAAAGTTGTGTTGATTCTCTCTTATGCTTGTCTTCTAACTCATGAATGTTTACTATTTTCTTCAATATCTTCTTCATTCTACTATCTATAGATTTAGTTCACTGTTCTTTTCTAATTTCTTACAAAAGAAAAAAAATAGTGGGCTTTTGTGCTTTTCCTTTATTCTAATACAGTCAACCCTTGAACAATACAGGTTCGAACTGCGAGAGTCCACTTACACCTGTTTTTTTTCAATACGTACATAGTACAGTACTACATGAGTGTGACTGGTTAAATCTACAGATGCAAAACTGTGGACACAGAAGGCCAACTGTAAAGTTATCCACAAATTTTACACTGTTAGGAGGGTCAGGTTCCAAACCCCATGTTGTTCAAGGGTCAACATTTAAGGCTCTAAATTTTCCTCTAATTACAGCTTTATTTACACATCAAATATTGTGATATTTTTCAGTTTAAATTATTTCATTTTCAATTTAAAAGATTTCATTCATTTTTTTCTCACTTTATATACTTCTAGCTTCCGCTGTGATTTCTCATTTGACTCATGGATTATTAATTTTATTGTCTTTATTAGTCTGCTATTGTGCAAGAAGTTGCCATAAATTTAACAGATTAAAACACCCACTGAATATCTCACAATTCTATAAGATAGAGAGGAGAAAGCTAGAGAGAGAGAGAAAGAGCAAAAGACAGCATGAGCATACACAAGAAGAAATGATAATGAGCTCACACATAAAGAAATGATAGAGCAAATGGGGCAAAATGTAAAAAATCAGTGAACTGGTGATCTGGGTAAAAGACAGATGGATGTTATATGTACTATTCTTGCATCTTTGAAGTTTAAAAGTATACTAAAATAAAAAAATATTCTAACCCCCCCAAGAAACAAATAAGATACAATTAAAAATAGATTTATATACACACACATACACACACATAAATAGAAGACTTTAAAATTCATCTCTCTAAAGTTTTAATTACATGAGGTGATGGATTTGTTACCTAACCTTATTTGTGATAATCATTTCACAATATATGCATGTAACAAACCATCATACTGTACAACTTAAAATGTTTTACATCAATTATATCTCAATAAAGCTGGATAAATTTATTAAAAAATTAAGTCTGTTCATTAAAGATCAACTGAGCAAAACATAATTAAAGACCTAGATTCAAGACAATGTAACAATAATGAACAAAGTCAATCTTTTATCATGTTGGTTTCTGTATTGTCTGCTGACTTCTTGCAATTCCCAGTTACTTGTATTCCACATGGAAGTCTGTGCCAGACTGGCCACTTTCTAATAGTGTCTACAGTCCATATCAATATCATTTAGCACCAACAATGATAAATTTTCTATCCAGCTACGGTCATTTATGTGAGGTCGTAATGTGAGGTTTATAAAAGGTTTCTCTATCTTAAAAAAAACATAAAAATTACCTACGATAGCTGATTAATCCCATCAAAATGGTATAAGTCTTTTTGAGTATAAAAATTTGGGGATAATTCGGGGATAATTTTGTAGTTTTCTCTCATCTCCATATTGTGGCAACTGAAGGATGACGAATTTAGGGAGAAAAAAAATGTGTTGGGTTACGCATTTCCCTTTGATATTTCAGTGTGAAATTTTTAAAGAAACCCCAACCCACTCAACTCCTACTCTGATCTGCATGGCTCACTGGAGTTTACAATTTAGCCATTTCGTGCCCAATATTTTAAAGGCAATATTATAAGAATAAAATGCAATGTTTATATCTCAATTATAAGTATGAGGCACTTCTTGGGTATCCAATATTTGTTAAATTATTGAGGTAAATGCAATTTTTCAAAATCTTATACAAATTCTGTATCTGAAAATAGTATATTCATACTTTGACAGCATTTTACATGTATGAAACGAGATGAGAGACTAACAATTACTATGTAAAGCCAAATTTTCTATAAGGAGTTTATAAGTATCTAAAAGAAAAACAGGAGACATGGGAATAATAAAAGATACTACATGAGGATTAATGAAGATTGTATGAATTAATATGTGTAAAGTTATGCAGAATGCTTTGTACAAGTATATCCCCAATAAATATTCACAGAATAAATGCTATCATGGTCATATACATTCATTATGAATATAAGTTAAGATTCCTTTTATCTTACCAAAATACAACCCATCTCTAATTCCAAATGGTGCCTTGTGGTCTTAACATTTCAGAGTTTGATAAACAATCCCTATCAACTTTGTCCCACTGCTTTTCAAGTTTCAAAGTTTCACCAAATATGCAGTAGTTTTATATAGTAATGGAATACACATCTTGAGTAATCAATAGTCCCGTTTTCATCACTTAAATCCTCTGAAGCTAAAATGGATACCTTCTAGCTCTAATCGTTCATATCTTTAGTTTGTCCACTAGACCTAGGCTGAAACATCTTACATGATTTCTATTAATGATTCCACAAACATGCACTGACAGGCTTAACTGAAAATGTTGATGTACTTAAGATCTTCATCAAAAACAGGCATCTGCCATAACTGTACTTGTACCATGCAGATGGAAGGCCAAAATGGGAAAGAATGTAAGCTGTAGGAACAGGGCTCAAATAAATTGAACCTCCTCTCTTCCACAGTTATTCTAGTATCCCCCAACTCACGAAGAAGGGAAAAAAGGCACATTATTTAAAATTCACTTTCTTCATGAACCACAAAACACTTTCCAATCATTAATATGATTAATCCTTATTATTTCTCAATGCAAACAAAGTATTTAACAACTTCCTTGAGGTTAATGATGAAATCAAAAGAAAAAAGAAGTCTTTAGAATTCCTGATCTGCTGTTCTAACTATTAATAAAGCACTTCTTAGAAACATTTAGAGTTTAAAATAAAAACAATAGCACTGGGGAAAAACCATAAAGTCATTTCACTTCCTGGAATCATAAACACTCTAAAACAAGAATCTACTCTTTGTTCTCGCCCCAAAAAAGACCTAAGGATAAATTGGAAAAACATTGAAATTAATTTTAAATCATACCTGACCAGTCAACTTGATGACTAATATTATTCTCTGAGTTTTAGTTTTCATACTACCCTCTCTTTTAAACAGCTTTTAATAAATCTTTCTAAAAGGCACCTGTGTCACATGATGAAATATTTTGATATCTAAACCACTAGGGTACATCCCTCCCCTCAAAATCATTTTTAACAAGTACTCTGATTTACACTGAATAACTTCATTTATATATCACATCTAGTGTCGCACAGCTCTCATAGTGACAACATAAAATTCAAACTGGAACATAACTTGGAAATCGACAGGTTAGAATTAAAAGCTGTAAGCATTAATTAATAAGCTCAAAATTTTCAGTTAATACCTCATCCCCATGCATGACAACTTATAAATGGTCAAAGAATATGTATGATTGCCAATAATTAATAATAATGCCAAAAATAAATAACGTGCAACTTGATTTTACTTTACTGGCTATAATGATTAATTTTGTATGTCAACTTGCCTGGGACACAGGGTGCCCAGATATTTGCCCAAACATAATTTGGGTATTTGTCATGGTATTTTTAGATGAGTTTAACATTTATATCTGTAAACTAAGTAAAGCAGATTGCTCTCTCTAATGTGCGTGGGTCTCATCCAATCATTTTAAGACCTGAATAAAAGAAAACGTTGACCCTCCCCCCAAGTAAGAGATGATTCTCCTGTATAACAGCCTTCAAACTGAAACATGGCTCTTCCTGATTCTACAGTAGTCTGCTGGCCTTTGGACTTGAACTGGGACATTGGCTTTGTAGATTTTGGACTTGTCAGTCTTAATAATCTGTAATCATGTAAGCCAATTCCTTATTGTGTGTGTATATATCTCATTTGTTGTGTTTCTCTGGAGAAGTCTAACTAATTCACTGGCAAAAAAATTTTAAGCACTCTTCAACAGGTAACTCATAATTCTAAAGTCCTGACCAGAGGATTCCCACCTCCATATATTTCATACAGGGCAACATATAATCACCCACAACACGTTGGGCTTTACACCTCATTCTTCAGCCACCAAATAATACCACCTACAATTCCCTGGACACATCATGATCTTTGCAATAATGTTCATGATCCCCCCGCCTGCAGTGCCATTACATTTCTTTGTCTAATTCTCCAATAAGGACTACATCAAGCATCATCTGCATTAGTAACTCTAGGCAAATGTTTTAGATGTATTTTGGTGAGAGGAGAAGAAAAAAGGAGGGAGGAACAGAACCACCAGGAAGAATTTTGTGAAACTACAGTACCCCCCCATCTCCAAACCCCCAATTCTGATACATAATGATATGTCTCTCAAACACGTATAACCACACAACTAGGATTCTCCTTATATCCAGGTAATCACTGCATTGCTGAATTTGAGTGTTCATGGGAAAAGGCCCCTCAGCGTAGTTTCAGAAGTGGAAAGAAATCCACATGTACTGTGACCCTAGTAAGTCTATTGGCAAAGCAGACAGTCAGACAGTACACACCAACAGAGCCATATCAGTTCCTTACAGCCAGCAATCATTCTGGTTGTCAGTGCATTCATTCTGATTATTTAGTACTCACGACATTCTATAATTATTGCTAATATTGCTTTGGCTTTTTACTACAGTAGATACTTTTATACATTATTTCATTTAATCACCACAACAACCAAGGAGAGAAATTATTCTCCCCATTTTACAGATGAGTTAAGCGAGGCTATAAAGCCAGTAAGTTGCCCAAGGTCATACTGCCATGAATTGTGAACTTTAAGCTTTCTAACTCAAGTCCATGTGAAGTTAGCATCCTAAACGATATTTTTCCCTCTCATACTGTTCTACATTTTTATTTTACTTTCATTATAGTTTTTACATTGGATTATATTATCTATTTGTCTTTCTCTCCCACAAAATCACAAACTCCTAACTCTGTAACTTATAATTTCCCAACATTACCCCCAGGTTTTAGCACAGGGCACCAAGAAGGTATTGAACATTGATTAGTTTCCATCTCTGGGCTACGAGCATAACTAAAACACTGTTAGGGTGTGAATTGTGTCCCCCTCAAAATGTGTATGTTGGAGCTCTAAACCCCAGTCTCTGAGAATGTGGCTGTATTTGGAGATAGGCACTTTAAGAGCCAATCAAGTTAAAATGAAGACATTAGGGTGAGCTCTAATCCAACATGACTGGTGTCTTTATGAAAAGAAGAAATGTGCACACAGACATGCACAGAGGGAAGACTCTGTGAAGACACAGGTAGAAGACGGCCATCCACAAGTCAAGTAGAAAAGCGTCAGAAAAATCCAACCCTGACAAAATCATGATCTTAGACTTCCAGCCTCCAGAATTGTGAGAAAATAAATTTCTGTTGTTTAGGCAACCCAGTTTTTGTACTCTGTTATGAACTAATATACAAATTCTCTTATCTAAAATTTGTTGAATAAAAATTAGCATTGTTGAATAAAAGACTATATCTCATATCTCATTTTCTAGAAGAGGATGCAAAACAAATTTGTGAATATAAGAAGTAACTAGATATCTAGAAAGAGATCAGGAAATTATATCAGGAGACTCTAACTTCAGAGAAATGAAATTTTAAAATGCAACAGTTTTGCTTCAAAACAAATAACTTTAAATATAAAAACATTCCTAACTTTGAAATAGCCAGGCTAAAATACTTATCTTAAATCTCTATTTTCTAGAAGAAAAAGTAAAAAATAAGGTCAGCCTTAAAAAAAATGCCTTCAATACAATGTAACTCCAAGTTTTGTAGACTTAACATTTAAGAATCATATTCACTTTACTAGGTACACACACATTATTTTCTCTATCATTTGAGAATATACAGATATACATACATTTACTAGTTTCCATATGGAAAGAAGTAGAAAATATTTAATTATGCACATGAAGGTGACCTATGATTAAGAGAATTTTTTTGAAAGAAACATCTCAATTCATTTGTAGTATTCTGCTCAATACCAACACTAAAAATTATTTATTTAAAAGAGAAAAAAAAGGAATTCTTGAAAAGTGGCACTGAGAGCAAAGGAACAGTTTTTAATTTCTAAGAATCCCCATATAAAAACAAAATTGAATAGCAAAATCAAAAACTCATGGACAACATTGTCAATAAACTTAGATACAAAGGTTTCATCATAACCCTCATGATGCAGCCAAATGAAAACAAACCAACAACAATGATGCAAGACCTGAAATACTGGACTCTATCTGGGAACAAGTAGAGGGATCAGTAAAACAGGGTGTCTGACAGATTGGTTAATAGAAGAACCTTAAAGTTTGCCAACAGATAGTCACTGAAAATTTAAGAAGAGCAGCCCTAACTGGAGGAGTTTTACCCACGAAAATAACTTTTTGTGGGGTTAATACAAGAGAACTTGGTTAGGTCTGAAAAAAAAGTGTACATACTGTGAAAATTGACACACCACCTTCAGCATAGGGTCCAACTAAAAGAGAACTTGGAAGTGGAATCAAAATTACACAGGACGGGCTTCCCTGGTGGCGCAGTGGTTAAGAATCCGCCTGCCAATGCAGGGAACACGGGTTCGAGCCCTGGTCTGGGAAGATCCCACATGCCGTGGAGCAACTGAGCCCCTGCGCCACAACTACTGAAGCCCGCGCACCTAGAGCCCGTGCTCTGCAACAAGAGAAGCCACCGCAATGAGAAGCCCACACACCACAATGAAGAGTAGCTCCCGCTCACCACAAGTAGAGAAAGCCTGCATGCTGCAATGAAGACCCAATGCAGCCAAAGTCAAAAGAAAGAGAAGAGCCACCTGAAAGTGTGATAGGAGAACAGAGCCATAAAAATATTAGAATAGTGCTTCCACATTTGTGGACACCACAAGAAGGCAACAAAAGAGGGAGATCTTTGAGCTATCGTCAAAACTGTCTTCCTCTTCAAATTCAAGAAAATTAACTTCACATCCAAATGAATAATGGAAAAATATCAAAGCCAAACCCCACACAAAATTATTATAAGCAAAAAGACAATAAGGAGCAGAATAACACCTTTAAAAATAATGAGAACATGCCAGAAAGATGTGCCCATCAAACCAATCAAAACTGTAATCTATTTCAAAACAAGCTAAAAACCATTGAGCTAATGAAACAACACATGAAACAACCATTTGATTTGGAATTTTAAAAACTCAAATTAGGTTGCAGAACTCAGAAAAGAGCTCAAAATAGAAGAAAAGATCATTTAAGAAATGAAGACTATACTAGAAGTGACACACGTATAAAACTAACAAATAATACTTTAAGAGAAAAAGGTAAAAATAAATTTTTTTAAATAAACATTCAATATAAAGTAATAAATATTAAAGTTAGGTAAAGATGATCTAACATAAACATAATAGAAATCTATAAAGAAAAAAGAGACTACTAAAAATTATACACAAACACCCATACACACACAAGTACATCACATATCAATACCTGCAAATATTTACCAATAAAAATCAATACCAAGACATTTTCTAGCAAAATTACTAGACTTAAAAAAAAAAATCATTCCTTGGGCACATAGACAAAAAGAACAGAAACAGGTAACGGAATAAAAATGAGATAATCTTTAGGACTTTACGTAAGAAAAATAGAGGAACATATTTAAGTTATGCCAGGGAAAATATATGAGCCAAGAATTTTACATTCTGCAAAACTAACCTTCAAGTGTAAAGCACAAGCAGTTATCAACGTGAATTAAGTAAACAGTTTCCCAGGAAACTTTCCTAAGAAATGTACCAGAGCTCAAGCTTCGGATAACCAAAGTCTAGAGAGATGTGAACAAAATTATCGATGAATAGCATAAAACAGAGTTACTAGCAGAACTGCGACTAAATAAGAGCTAAAGTTAAAACAGGACAGTGTATAACAGCTATACAACCGGAAAACATACAGTGTAAACAAAAAAATGGAGTAGGAGAGTAAATGGGGAGAGTATATGTAGGAAAAATTGTTTAAACTTTTATGGAAATAACATTGGTTTATAGCATTAATATTGACACTTTGAGACCTAGGGTGTGCACTGCTGAATAAAACGAATGAACATTTACAAAATATTCTATTATTCCCTATAGCTTTGAGAACCATGATTCTCAATGTGTGTGAAATAAGATACAACTTAATATTGAACTGGAAGTACCATTATGAACTTATGAAGTATTTTATCTTTATGAAACACACACAAAATAATTGGTAACTTTAGAGAATGATGATTCTTTTGCTTGAAAACTGATAAAGAAAAATAATCAAGCATTTATTTTTGTCACATAAACTGTACCACTGGGTAAGTAAATAGTAGATGAGTAAAGTTTATTTATGAAAGTACCTCAATACCTGAAAACTAATTAATAGAATTCGAATATATATATCATGATTCTGAGCCACCCACACAACCTCTTAACAATATAGGCATTAAGTATCAATGGCTGCTATCATCACAAAATTATGTAACCAGACATTAGGTGTCTCCTAACAAAAAACTCACACCATCTCTAGTCTTGAGAAAAAAGATGAAACTAAATCTGACCAAACTTGTAGATCCAGCTATGACTTTGTAGATGACAGAAAAACGTAAAGAACTGTACCATGCATAAATATGCACCCATCAAAATTCAAAAGAGAAGAAAAGCTATGAGTTACATGGCCTAAATTCAGCAAAAGACAAAGTGCAAGCAAAATAAAGGGATAAGGAACCTGTAGGTTGAGATTTTAAATGTCGTTTAAAAAAATTATCACAACCAAACTGCAGTGTTGAGGGATGCACATTTGAGTGATAAAGTTCAAAAGAAATATGAGGCGGAGATTGCTATAAAATCTGGTTAGCTACTACAAAATACAGGAAAGGGCTTCAGAGGTGCGTGGCAAAGTTCTCTTCATGATCTGGGTGATGTTATGCAGACATGTGCACTATTCTTTAAGCTACAAATTAGTTTTAGATTTCGGTATCTGTGGGTTATTTGACAATAAAAAGTTTTACGAAATAAAAAAAAAAATTACCTGAAAGTACATTAGTCTTTTCATCTGTACTTCTATTCATTCAGAAAGTACCTTTATATATGATCAAGGGACAAAATTAGGTCTTCAGTATAGCACATAAGGATACAAAAAGGTCTGTAACATGCTATTAAAGCAATCAGTAAACTTTTCAAAATTTAACTTAGAGGAAAACTACCAATAACATGAAAAAATAAGAGCAATGGTATTTTTATTTATAAGGCTCTAAGCTTTAAGAGCTCAAAATACCTTAGGGAGTCCTTTAAATTCTAATGAATCAATACAATATTACTAATAAATAGTTAGAAGATATTAGCCTCCTTTAAAGTAAAAAACAATTGAGGCACAGAGTAGCTCGGCCAAACCACTGGATTATTGCCCACTGAGTGACTGACAATTAATTATTATTATTATTCTGTGTTATAATAAGCATATATTAAATTCTAACCAAAATCTAGCCGGCAAAATCATCATGGCCTCATTAGAGATGATACAAATGACTCACCTGGGATTATACAGCTAGTAAACTCAGGAGCCAGGATTCAAACCGGGCAACCCGGTCTGGAGTGAAGGCCCTCAACCACTCCACATGCTGACAGAATCAGTAAAGAAGATAAGATACTTCCCCAATTCAGCATCTTACCCAGGAGTTTCCCCACCTTTTTTTATTGGAGTAATACACGTCAAACGACAGTCTCACAGGTTCATGGAGTAAAGAGAATTCTCCACGGGCTCTGGCATTCCCCTTTCCCAAACGTTAAGGCATAATAGAATGTAAGAGCAAATGACATCACTCTGGGGCGAATATGAAATCTTCTTTTGCAGCTTTTAATGAAATAACTGGCAAACTTTCAGTACTTAATTACTGTATTTCATTGATTGAAACTTCCATTTTTCCTCTGTATAACTTCTCTGAAATAGGGATGGCATCATAGAATTGCTGCCCATCAGGGCCTTATAAAGATACACTTAACCTCTATTAGCATTCGGTAAAATTACCTTTCCGTGTATACGGTGGTCATTTCCATGATTGTAACATTACGGATTTGTGTAACGACCACCACAGTCATAATACAAAGCAGTTCAATCCTTCATGCCATCTTTTTGTACTCACCCCCTCCCCAGCTCCTTAGCCTAAGCAACCTCTGATCTATTCCTTGTTACTACGTTTCTGTCTCTCCAAGACTATCATTGCTAGTCAACTATACTGCAACATAAAATAATTTTTTTAATTTAAATAATAAAAAAATATAAAAAATAAAAAGACAAAAAATAAAACAGATAACCAACAAGGACCTACTGTATAGCACACGGAACTCTGCTCAATATTCTGTAATAACCTAAATGGGAAAATAATTTGAAAAAGAATACAGGTATATGTATAACTGAATCACTCTGCTGTACACCTGAAACTAACACAACATTGTTACTCAACTATGCCCTAAAATTAAAAATTAAAAATTTTTTAAATCCTATAAATGGAATCATTCAAAACATAACCTTTTGAGATCAGTTGAGATCTCAAACCTTTTGAGATCATTCAGTATGATTCCTCTGAGATTAAGTTATTTTGTATATGGACAATTCATATATTTTCATTTGAGTTGCATTCCATTGTATAGATGTACCAGTTCACCAATTCATCCGCTGAAGGATATGTGGACTGTTCCATGCTTCTGATGATTATGAACAGAACTGCTATAAACAGTTACATACAGTTTCCTGTGTGAAAGTAAGTTTTCCTTTCTCTAGGGTAAATGCATTGGAATGGGATGCTGGATCATACAGTAAATGTGTTTTTCTCGCTTTAAGAACTGTCAACAGCATTTCAGTGTAGCTGTACCATTTTCATTGCCACCAACAATTGTGTAACATTTCCAGTTGTGTCTTCCTTTCTTTTTGCAGTCTCATGATAGGTTTATTAGTGTTATTAATCCTTTCAGGTAACCAGCTTTAGGGTTTTTGTCTCTGACATTTTGTTTTCAACTTCATTAATTTCTGCTCTTTATCATTTCCTTGCTACTGCTTGCTTTGGGTTTGCATTGCTCCTCTATTTCTAGTTCCTTAACACAGCAACTCAGATCACTGATTCAAGACCTTTCTTCATTTCTAATATAAGCATTTAGGTACTGTTTTAGCAGCATTCTACAAAGTGTGATGTCATTTTACTGAAGTTCAAAACATTCTCTAATTTATCTTGAGACTTTCTCTTGGACACAGATGATTTAATGTTTATTTTCCAAGCGCTTGAAGGTTTTCCTTTTACCTATTATCGATTTCTAGTTTGTTTCTATTATTGTCAGAGAACATACTTTGCATGCTTTCAATTCCTCTAAGTTTGTTAATATGTTTTATTACCCAGGGTACATTCTGTCTTGGAGAATGTTCTCGGTGCACTTGAAAGGAATGTTTATTCTTCTACTGCTGGGTGGAAAGTTTTGTGTAAATTAGATCAAGTTAGTTGGTGGTACTCTTTACTCTTTCTATATCCTTGTTGATCTTCTATTGATTCCAGCAAATACTTAGAGAAATATTGCAGTTTCCAGCTATAATTGTTGATTTGTCTATTTTTCCCTTCATTTTGGTCAGTTCACGCTAAGTATATTTTGAAGCTCTGCAGTTAAATGGATACACATTTAGAATTATGTCTTTCTGGTGAATTTATCCTTTTATTATGTAAGGTACTTTTGTATTACTTTCATATTAATATAGTCATCCAGTTTTCTTTTGATTCGTGAATACATGGTATGTGCTTTTACTTTTATTTACTTGTAACCTACCTTTAAAACATTATGTTGGAAGTAAACTCTTGTAGGCAGCATACAGTTGGGTCGAATCTTAATATCCATCCTAAAATCTTTATCGTTTAGTTGGTGTGCAGAAACCACTGACATTTAATGAAATTACTGATATATTTGGATTTAGGTCATCTATTTTATTATTTATATTTTTGTTTTCTCCCTTTGTTTTGTGTTTCTCTATTTCTCCTTTCTCTTCAGGTTTAAACTTGTTTTTAGTATTCGGGTTTTTTTTTTTTTTAATTTATTTTTATTTTATGGCTGTGTTGGGTCTTCGTTTCTGTGCGAGGGCTTTCTCTAGTTGCAGCAAGTGGGGGCCACTCTTCATCGCAGTGCGCGGGCCTCTCACCATCATGGCCTCTCTTGTTGCGGAGCACAGGCTCCAGACGCGCAGGCTCAGTAATTGTGGCTCACGGGCCTAGTTGCTCCGTGGCATGTGGGATCTTCCCAGACCAGGGCTCGAACCCGTGTCTCCTGCATTGGCAGGCAGATTCTCAACCACTGTGCCATCAGGGAAGCCCTAGTATTCGGTTTTATCTCTTGTGTTTCTGATCGAATCTCTTTGTATAGTTTTTTTCAGTGGTTGCTCTAGGGATTTCAATATTCATATTTAACCTTTTAGAGTCTACGTGAAATATTTCACCACAGCAAGTAAAATGTAGAAACCTAACCATGGTATTATAGGCCCCTTTACCTTACTGCTTTTATGCTGCACTTAGTTATCTACAACATTGCAGCTGTCTCATACATAGAAAAACTCATCAGAAAATATTACCTTTGCTCTCAACCTATAAATAGTTTAAAAATGTAAAGAGAATTATGTGAGTCTATTCTATTTATTGATTCTGTTGCTCTTGCTTAATTCCTGATGTTCCTAGATTCCTTCTGGCATCATCTCCTTTGCATGAAAGGCTCTGTTGAGATATTCTTTTAGAGTACATCTTTTGGCAACAAAATTATCTTTTTTTTCCTTTACCTGAAATTATTTTTATTTTATCTTTATTACTGAAGGGTAATTTTTCTTTTTTTTTTTTGCTGGATATAGAATACTGAGTTCATTTTTAGCACTTTAAAAATCATATTCTACTTTCTTCTGCTTCCCATGTTTTCTAATGAGAAATTTATAGTCATTCAAATTATCATTCCTTTATAAGCAGTGCATCATTTCTCTCTGGTTAATTTCAGGATTTTTGTCTTAGTTTTCAGCAGTTTGCTTATGAAGTAAGTATCTGGATATGGACATCTTTGGGGTTATTTATCATGGTGCAATTACCTGAGCTTCTTGAATCTGCAGTTTTATGTCTTTTATCAAATTTGGGAGGTTTTTATTCATAGTTTCTTCAAATGTTTTTTTCTGTACTGCACTTTTTCCTCTGCTTCCAGGATTCAGATGACCTGCTGCATTCCCACAGATGCTGAGTACTGTTATTTTTTTTCCCCATTTCTTTTCATTCTGTAGTTCAGAATGAAAAACTTCCAATGATATATTTTTAACTTCATTGGCACTCTGCCATCTCCATTCTGTTATAAAGCCCATCCAGTAAGTTTTTTATTTTGGTTATCTTCTTTTTCTCAGTTTTAAGATTTGTGTTTGGTTCTTCTTTATTTTCTCTATGCCTTTGCTGAGACTTTTCATCTTTCAAGAGCATTTTCCCTTACTTGTTGCAGCATTTTTATAATCAGTGCTTTAAAGTATTTCTCCGAAAATTCCAACATCTGTGCCATCTCAGCATGGGTATCTATTAATTGTCCTTTCCCATGTGAGTTTAGATTTTCCTGACTCTTTGCATGTTAACTGACCTCAGAGCATATCCTGTACATTTGAGTAATATCCTCTCTCACCTCCAACCTCTCCCTGTACATTCCACTTCTTTAGTGCATCCCTTTTCATTACTCTTACCAGAAAGCTGGGATCCTATTTATCCCATTTTGCACACATTTCCCATGACTGCACCTGTGTCCAAAGCTAAGCAACAGGAGAAATTAAGAACAGCAACAGTGGTCATCCCACCTCTTAGAATCATAGCAACTCTGATTGAAGAGGAATGTTCACTTCTCTCAGAATTTTAGGCTTCTCTGGGCCCCCACTGATGCCATTGTCAATACCACTATTGCCACATGATTGCTTGGGAATTAAAGCACTGAGTCAGAGAAAAGAAAAAAGGGGAGATATCTTCACTTTCTGAACATTAGGAAATTCCTTTCCTGCTTCTCTGATCAGAATTAAGGGGCTTTTCTTGGAGGTCTGTCAACTCCAATGCCCACTTATGAACATTGGACCCAAGGCTGCATTGGATCCAGGTCAGGACATAACAGAGCCTGACATAATTCACTGCCAGTTAGGTAGTACTTCAAATTTGGGTCTTACTCATTAATCCACCTATACTATTTACTTTGAAGCGTCAAACAGCTGTTCTATGTATTCTGTCCATATAGATTCATTCGCTAGGAGAAACAGAGTGGAGTGAGCTTGCTCCATCTTACCCAGAACCAGAACTCTGCCTGTGTCTTTTTACATATGAACAAGTGTGATAAAAATATATGCCTAAATAAACATAAAAGAGCTCATTTAATAAATATGTTTATAAGTTTCTAAGTGAAAATAAAACATTACATTGTAGTTTAATTGGCAGCACTTTTCTTTTCTCAACGGTATAAAAATAATATTGCTTCTTACAAGCAATGGCACCTTAGAGTCAATGATACGTGGTAGAAATGAAGTACCTGGTTACATGCCTCCCAGGACTCCCTAGTCACATAACAAGACCACGTTGTGGTTGACAGCTGCTTATCTAACAGTGCTGTCCGCCTCATGCCAAAAGAGCAGAGACCATCTAAACCTTTAAACTTCAAAAGCAAAGTCACACTGTCTCTCATTTGCATACTTAATCAGGCAAGAGTTAAGAATACTCTTCAACAGAACCCTAAATCAGATGCTTAGAGACTTAGAAAGTAACATAAAAGTCTCAGCTGGTTCACTAGGTCACAATATACTAGAGAAGACAACACTCTCAATACCAAAACCAATTAAGCATTAACTGAAGCCCATGAGGATATAAAATAGAGACAACAACTCAGAAGGTCAGCTGTCCTCTTGTGCAGGACCCTTCAATGCTACAGCTACATACTATTAACTCCAAGTGGAAGAAGGAGAAAAGACATGGAGGTCCTTCCAACAGAGGACGCTCCTCTGCCTCCGCTGATCTCTCTGCTCTCCCAGGAGTTGACAGGAGCAGAGAAGAACATTAACACAATTCCAACCATCTACCCCGGAGTTGCATCAAAGCACTCCTAGCATTGATATCCAGAATGCCCAAGTTTTCAATGTATCACAGCTTCATCTGCCAAACTCTTTTGAAATTCTCCCAAGTTTCAATCTAGTTGTAAGTACAATGGAATTCCTTCAGAGCTCTCAACCCCCCGGTTTAACGTGCTTCGCAACCTAGAACTTAGCCACCTTTGGTTAGGATATACAGTTTAACAAAATATATTCATACATAATGTGTTTTCCTAAGTGTTTAATTCCAGTGTTATTCTAACTAAAGTCCTATATAGGAGGCATAATGTATAATCTCAAAGTTAACAAATGAGGTCAAAATCTAATTTATAATATACTCATCTTTTAGAAATTCCTCTAATTGTCCTTGAATATTAGAACTCTTGGTATACATAAAGTATCCGGTCTTACTTGAAGGGTTAGAAAACAGATGCAATTTGGAATCTTCATTTAACTTCACAAAACAGTAATATGTAAAATCTCTAATATGCACAGCTTCCTCTTTACCGTGTGGTAAACCCACTGACACATTAACAAGGAGCAAGGAATACCTAGACATATGCTTCCATCAATTAATCATGAGTAGGGACACATGAGTGCTCAGGATGGTGTCTGTATTTTACAAAAAATTTTCAAACACAGTGGTGAAGAGGGAAGTAAACCTAAATACTAGATTAGTTCTAGAAGCAAGTAGGCAAAAAATCCAAAAGTCAGTTTTCCATTTTCTTAGAAACATCTAACACGATGAATTCCATCAGGCCTCATCCACTATACTGACCTCTTGAGCCAAAATTTTTGTGTTCATAGGTAAGTAAGAAACAACTATATCAAATCCAGAAATAGGCATTTCCAAAAGATGTCAAGTCCTAATCCATTCAAAGTGGGGGCAGTCATCTTCTATTCTCCTGTTCAGTTCATTGAATCAAAAGCCAATCTTAGAGTCTATTTTCTGTCTCACATGAACAATTTTAAAGGAGTCAAACAGAATCACCACTATTGAGCACTGAAATCCCCATCTCAGTTTCATCTGTAGTAAGATGCCTAAGGTTTCTCTGAACACCGATCTAAAGGAATCTCTTAGAACAGTAACGGCAGCAGGCTGTCAAGCAAAGAAAAACAGTCAACAAGCCATGACTACAGGACAAGTGGACAACAGGGGTAGTAACTAGAGATTTGAGAAAGAAATACAGACCCACATTAAAAGGTCAAAGTGGGGCTTCCCTGGTGGCGCAGTGGTTGAGAATCTGCCTGCTAATGCAGGGGACACGGGTTCGAGCCCTGGTCTGGGAAGATCCCACATGCCACGAAGCAACTAGGCCCGTGAGCCACAATTGCTGGGCCTGCGCGTCTGGAGCCTGTGCTCCACAGTGAGAGGCCGCGACAGTGAGAGGCCCGCGCGCACACCGGGATGGAGTGGCCCCCCACTTGCCGCAACTAGAGAAAGCCCTCACACAGAAACGAAGACCCAACACAGCCATAAATAAATTTAAAAAAAAAAAAAAAAAAAAAAAAAAAAAGGTCAAAGTGGTCTTCTGTAAGTTGGCTTTCTTCTCAACAGTACATGTTTTACCTGGAGGACATCGGGAAGGCAGATTTTTTTTTTAAGATGTTTTATATCAGATCTTAACCACATTTTTAAATCAGTCACTGAATACCAAATGAAGTTTCCTACCTTGCAACTGAAAATAAGAAGCAGACATGTGACATCTTGTCTCCTGCACGTGTTTTTACGTGTAAGGATATTACTGTTTTCCAAGAAAACGATGCAAAACCTTTTTTTTTCTTTTCAAAGTATATATTCTTTCTTAGTTAAGAGAAGTAAATTTGAAGGAAACGCAATTTTCTAAGGCTAGTGACTCATCAGGATATTTATAAAATGTATTGTATTATTACTTAAAGCATAAGTGTCACGTTTGCATTTTTGTTGTTTTTTTCCTACCTACATCAGAGTTAAGCCTAACTGGCTGGTTTTTGTCTGTTATTAAGTCTTATTTAGCTAGTTACTTAATACCTCACTGTGACCTTAGAAGTTTTTGAACATGACAGATTTACTTGCTTATGCTTAAATTAGCATCTCACTAATGATAAATTTAGGAAATTATAAAGTTAAACAAAAAAGTGAACTCCACTTTCTCTAATCTTGACCCGAATATTTAACTTTCTAATTTACATTTTTTTTTTCTAGTAAGAGTCCAAGGAAAACAAATTGCTATTAAATCATATTGCAGCCTTCCTGTTCTCACTAATTAAAGCTTGACGCAAATGTCGATACAGAGTCACGTAAGATACAATGGCAGTACTATTCAAGAGAGTGAAGAACAAAAAGTGTAGTATTTACAAACAAGTTATGGTATTAATGTGAAAATTTGGAAAATGAAGTATCATCGTCAATAGCCAGACACATCAAAAATTACAGTTTCCATGTAAATCTTAGCTTTGCATTATCCAAAAAGCACAGTTAATAATAAAATGGCATCATCACTGGCTATTTAGCGAGAAAAACCTGATGAGGACATACCACAGATGTAGAAAACTGATTTAAAGTTTCTCATCTTTTCAATTTGAGAATATTTGAAAAGGCTATGCACTTAAAATGCCATGATTTTAAGTGAAGATATTAAAGGATCACTAAAAAACAAAGGCATTAGTTTCTCCATATGCATAAAATACACACTATAACACCATGAATCTTCCTAAATCTCACGAACACTGAATCAGTTTTATCCACATGTGATTTGATTTTATTCCTTTCAGTCAGAGACAACTTAAAAGTATATTCAGCTACTTTCAATGTATAAGCAGAAAAGAATTCAACTGCTTGCCTACTGATTTAATTCCTTTAAAAAATTGTATGAAACATAAAAAAGCAGGCCTATGGGGATTTATAGCTTGACTGTGCATAAATACTTGACACTGAAAGAAATCACCTGTATCAATGATGTTGAAAATAAAAATCTATTTTCAGAATAAAGTCTAAAGTTCTGAACCAATAGGCGATAATACTGTATTTCCGAGAAATCAATTTCCTTTAAAATAAAGTTCTTAGCAAATGGAAAACATTACATAATGACTGGGGAAAGACATGAATTTTTATATGAACATTAATATTAACTATTTTAAGTAATATTAACTAAAGCCAGTTAAAAATGAAATGATTATCAATGTTACCTATTTTTTCCATTTTTATATAAACCACTATGAGGCTTTTTTACAGTACTAGCTTACTTGGGTTTGTACAATCATAACCAGGAGAGAACAAAATACAATTATTTTTAAAACACTCCAGTCAGAAAATTTAAAATATTAAAATATGTGATCAAAGATGATGGTAGAAAATAAATGCAATGTTTTATTTAGAAATCCCTTAGGGGCTTTCCAACTTAGAAAATTTTAGCATACAGTATTGATCCTTTTGCCATGATATGGTCAGCACAGTAAATCAAGTGTGGGTTTGGGACTGTTTGCATGGTACATGTAAATCTAGATAAAGTATGTTACTGCTGTAACCATTTTAATAGTTTGCGTAGGTCTGAGCATGCAGAGCAGGCTTGGGTGGGCTCAACCAGCTTATGTGACAAAAGTACAGTACCTCTTTGTTAAGTGGCTCTTCACAAACCTGTCAGTCAAACCAGAGTCTTGCTGCACCAATTAACCACACTACTCCCTAGAAAAGTTTATGTTTTAAATTTCACGCACAGAAGCCTAAAAGAGCTAAACATTAAAGAACAATGAACGAATCCAATTCTCTACCTCAGAAAAAGGAGTATTAAAAATGCTTTGTTTTACATAAGAGTAAATTTGTGATTCACTGTACATTTTTCAAAGTTGTGTGTGTGAAAGACTGTAAGAGAAATCTGAGAGTACTACTTATAAACGTGTTTCCTATTATTGAACAGTTCACTATAAATGGAAATCCACGTAAATATACTGACAGTAAAATAAATTAAGCTTAAAAATAAAACTTATCTAACAACATAAAATAAAAGTCAGATTTTGAGACTTGCTATAAACCATAATTTGAGGATTTGAGCATCAAAAGCTTGCCTGAAGTTAGTTACATCAAAATTCCCATACTGAAGAGATGGACTTGAACATAAATTAAGAAGGACCAAAATACACATGCTGTTCCAGTGACAAGTCAATCTGGGAATACGAAATGCTCTTACAAGTTTTGACATTTATCCTAGAAATATTTTATACAGTTTGAAAAACACTTAGTAAACAAGAAAATAGTTACATCAGAATATAATACGTTGACCAGCAATAATTGGTATTTAAGTTAAAAAAGCAGCACAGGAAAGACAACTTACAGAATACTAAGCACTCATATCACAGAGAAAAAAAGTTCCATTCTAGAAGAGGAAAAACTGTTATGGCTCAGTGATGAATGTTAAACTACCAGAATTTAAAAATGAAAGAAACAGTCCCAAACCATCATTTTGAAACTATTACTCTGATTTCGAATTTTAATATTTATTCTTTCTCTAGTCTTGTCTAGAAATCTGCTGTTTCAATATTATCTGCTTTTCCCACACTCCCACACTCTCTAGAATACTACTGTGTGCTTAAGCACAGCACTAGGAGATAACATCTTCAGCATCAATTGTGTGATCATTCTTCCCAGCTGAAGACACGGTTTTAACCCAACAGAACCTGAACTGGGCAGGCTAGATTTTACAAGCCATTTGTTGTACCCACCAAAGAGAGAGATTGAATCCAATATCCACTTTAGTGGTCAATGTGAGTAGGGACATGACTCAGAAGTACAAAGTGGCCACGTCCCAGAATTGAGTCAGGCTTAAGGTGAAGGGAGAAGGGGATTAAATTGTGCATACTGTTCTTACTATGTGACCTAGAGGAAAGTACTTAATCTCACTAAGTTTCAGTTTTCCCACTTGCAAAATTAGGAGCAGTAATATCTATGTTAAGAGCATTATACAGAACAAATGAAATAACATATAAAGTACCTGGCATGAGTGCCACGTGCTCCAAGTCCTGGTTCTAAACCTTGAGAAAAGTGCATACATTCAAATATTATATCATCTCTATTTTAAAAAAGAAAAAAGATAGATATATATATACTGGAGCTCAATATGCATGTGCTGGAAGCAGGCAGAGAGGTAAGGTGGGAGGAAAAGGCCATCTATTCCCATAATTTATGTTCCTTACATTCTAAAGAAAAAATACCAATAAATTTGGTTCAACTCAATGTCAGAGGAGAGAAAAAAGAATAGACATTCTTTCCACCTTCACTGAATCAAATCTAAAAGAGGGTCACACCAAGTTACAGTCAATGCTGAAATCCAAAAAGTTCTTAAACGTTTTAAAAATTGTTTTCATATATAAATTTGATGGCAAACGCATAGCACAGGGAGATCAGCTCGGTGCTTTGTGACCACCTAGAGGGGTGGGGTAGGGAGGGTGGGAGGGAGGGAGATGCAAGAGGGAAGAGATATGGGGATGTATGTATATGTATAGCTGATTCACTTTGTTATAAAGCAGAAACTAACACACCATTGTAAAGCAATTATACTCCAATAAAGATATTAAAAAAAAAATTGATGGCAAAATGAGTCCTAAACTTGAACTGGCTAGGGGCTTTATAGTCATTCCAAATACTGAGCATAAATATTCATGTACTGTAAGTTTCATTATGTGGTAAGGTCCCAAATCCCACTGGTAATGTGATATAATGTACGACATACAGCAGTAGCTTCTGAAAATACACAGTAATCAAAATTCCTAAACACATGTAGCCCAAGAATTTCAGAGAAGGGAATCTGAACAATCTCTGCTTAAGGAAAAAAGGGAGAACAGCTGTATAAAGAGGTAAACTGACTAAGGTAGAAAAATTTATAGTTAAGAATTAATTTTCTATCCTTCTTAAATTAGTATTTGCTTAGGACGCTTGAATATCCTATAATACAGAAACAACCACACTACTTAACATCATTGAGTTCTTGGAGAAGCAAGAGATAATCTATATAAAATGCTTTAAACAATGCCTGGCACAAAGTAAGTACCCAGTAAATGCTGTGTCATACAAGTGTCTAGAAAAATACTTTGAACATTTGCATGGAAAACGCAAACAGGTGAATAGATAGCTCAGATAGTTAGCCTGCTATATACCATACTGTATTTTAGAATTTTATTTTTAAAAATCTAAGAGTTTTCCTTTTCCTATGCCCGGAATTGTTTCTACTATGAGGTCTCAGAGACAGTATTAGTTCAAGTCATGGAGGCAGGTAGCAATCCCAGTTGAGCCAACAAACATTTGAAACTGACAGCGTGGAAAGACTTGAAGCTCTAAATACAATAAAAGATATTATTTAGGGGAAAAAAATCAACTATTCAAGACTGGAGAGTAGCCTAGAAGAATGCTTCTGGAAATTAATGTACAAACTAATGAGCCAGAGTTTTTGTTAAAACGCAGATTCTGACTTCATGTGTCAGGGCCAGACATTCTGCGTTCAAGTTCTCTGGTAATCCCAACACTACTGGTCTAGAAACCCAAACAGAGTAGAAAGGCACCACAGCAGTGGTCCTCACAGGGTATGAGCAACATCAGAGTCTCTTGGGAAGTTATTAGAAATGCAAATCTGAAAGAACGTAAGGAGACTCTTCTCTAAATCAGCTGTTGACAACCAGACCGGTTACTTTCCCTAAGAATAAAAGTAGAACACTTTTTAAATACTTGACAAGGAGCATACTAGGACATGTTACCTAAACAAAACAATTTCTCTCTGCAAACAATTTGCAAAACTAAAGTCCCCTGCAATTATACTTAAAATGTAGGCTTTTAGGGGCTTCCCTGGTGGTGCAGTGGTTGAGAATCTGCCTGCCAATGCAGGGGACACGGGTTCGAAGCCTGGTCTGGGAAGATCCCACATGCCACGGAGAAACTGGGCCCGTGAGCCACAATTACTGAGCCTGCGCATCTGGAGCCTGTGCTCCGCAACAAGAGAGGCCGCGATAATGAGAGGCCCGCGCACCGCGATGAAGAGTGGCCCCCGCTTGCCGCAACTAGAGAAAGCCCTCGCACAGAAACAGAGACGCAACACAGCCAAAAATTAATTAATTAATTAATTAATTAAAATGTTAAAAAAAAAAACCTGTAGGCTTTTACATGATAAGAAGCCTGTTCTTGATAATACACAGGCAAAGTATTGAGATATGTAGCATCCTCACTTGAACCACTTACCAACTTTTCACAAAATGGCTCACTTCCATTTTACCTAGGTTATAGAGATATGAGTTTATAAAGAAACCAGACTGAGTTTTATATTTCCTTGTGCTGAGAATATAGCGAACTACAACATGGTTTAGGCAACTTCTCCAGAGTAATGTTTATACATAGCCTAGCTCATATGTAAATATATGTCAACATTTTGATTTATAGCTATAGATGATCTGTTTACATACACAGATACACAAATTAAAGTACATTAATGGTTTGAAACACAATATTCTTGAAGGACAAAAAACATGAGGATAAACTACAATTACAGAATGTTATGAACAAAGAAAAGATTTCAGTCTTCTGAATGTGAAGCCAATTGATTGTTAAATAGGCTTTCCATAAAATAAAATAAAAACTGTTGCCCTCACAATTCCCATTCAGTATTTCTTTCAACTTCAGTCAACATCTGAATTTACAAGGTCACTTCTCAGTCGCTATCTGAGTACATCGTTCTGCCCTTAACATATTTTTGAAGGAGTAAATTACAAATAGATTGTAAAGCACCACACTTGCTTAGGCACTGGGGGTGGACCCCTCTGATTTTGGCTAGGACCATGTATACATACAACAGTGGTGATGTCAGGAGACATTTGATGGTCACAGCAGGGGAGGGGAGGGAGGGAAGAGTGCTTCTGGCATCTAGTGAGTAGAGGCCAGGCAACTTTTAGGATGTTGCCTGTCAAAACAGTCCCCAGAGCAAAGAATTACCTGGCCTAAGATGCCAATAGTGCCAAGGTTAAGAAACTGATTTGAACTGTGGAGGCTGCAAAAGTACAGAATGAATGTCCCTTGTGCATCATCATTACATTTCTAGCATGGTGTCAAGCACAGTAATAAATATTTGTTGATTATGAAATAAACTACTTCTGTGTAGCTGAGATCTTAGAGTCAGAGATGAAAAGAATGAGAAAGGGGTTATTACATATATAATACCTAAAATTACAAACCAAAATTGCAGTCATTGTCAGAACTAAAAGGAATTAAAAATCATTAAGCCCAATTTCTCTATTTCAGAAAATTTTTTTTCTCATGCAAAACATGCTGTCTAATATACTGATATGGCAGTGTTGGGAGGGGGTAGACAGTCCTCTGAATAAATAAAAACAAAATATAATATATTTACAAATTAGAATATCAGTTTTCACTTCGAATACTGTCAATGTCACCTACGTTTCTCAAATTAATAAAGTATTTCCTTTATAAAAGCTAAAACCAATGTTATATAAATCATAATAAGTGATATTTCAAAGCAGGAAACAAAATAAGTGTAATTATTTTTCAAAAAAACAACTCACAGACCTCCGTGGCCTACAGCATTTATACTTCTGAGAATTCTGGGCTTTAAAATGTCATGAGAAATTCTCAACTGGCTTACATTTTTGAAACATAGGAACTGACAGTCATAAGGCCAAACATACCCTTAATAATCGATTCAGCTGCATACAGATCTCGTTTGTAGGTCACCTAGAGGACAGATAAACTTCATTAGACTTAGAGTAGGAAGGAATGTGAAAGCAATAAAATTATGCCCCCAAGGAAATTCTTGATTTTGGAGAAACTATAAACACATAATACTGACAATTTTTAAATTATAACAACATCAGTTTATTCAGAAAAAATATATATTGTTTCTACAAATGGTTGAAGATTTGTTTTTAAATCTTTAAGTAAATTGAAACGTTATGTGGCAGTGGTTACCAAAGTCTTATTAATATAAGTATTATATCAAATAAAATGTGGTAGCATTTAAATAAAAGTATTAGAATTATTGTTTAATAGTAGGTTTTATGTTGGAAGGAAAAAAGGAAAAGTATATATTAAAAAAATTACCAAATTGCATTTTCAGTTGAAATGAGATAATTCTGAACGACCAATTCACATTGAGGGTCTTCATTCTGAATAGAGTTTATCTGTATACATCCAGATAAGGTTCACCTTTTTAAGATTTTTATTAATACATAACTGACAGAAAGAGCCTGGAGGGTACCACCATGTATATAAGAACAATCATGATCTTTGCTTAAGAACATACAGCCTCCTTGCAATAACCTATTCCTTGTAATATACCCTGCATGGTCCTACAGCAGATAGTTCCCAGACTACATCCAGTGAGCTCAGGTACAGAACATGTCAAGTGCATGGCACTGCAGAATCCCTTTTCCTACATCACAGAACTGAAGAACATAGTAAATAATCAAATATATTAATAAGTACTATATGGTCTTAGGAGCTTATCATTCACGTGTTCAGATGATTATGATGCAAATGGTCTAAAAACCCACTTTGAGAAATACTCACTAATTAATACCCTTCCATGTCTATAATTTGGACTATTTTCCTCCAGATTATATCCTAACTAAACTTGTACAGAAACTTTGTTCAGCTAAGTGGCTCAGGGCACTTCTACCCAAAATAGGTTTCCCTGCTATGCCTGTATCCTGGCAGGTAACCCTGCTCCAAAACTATACCTTACAATCCAGAACTAATGTAGCAGCTAACTTGTAAGACAGATGGAAATTTCCTCAAGCACTCAACCAATCTATGAAAATCAAATATGACATTGTTAAATTATGTCTAAAACAAGCACATGTGAACCAAAACTAGTACTATAGTTACTGATCCAAAATGCAGTTCTCTTATCTGGGGAAAAAAATAGAAAACAGACACTTAAAGCTTCAGACTATGCATTTTACCAAATTAAAGAACGTATTGATCTCATTCACTCATTCAATAAATATATATCAAATAACTACCATGTTGTACATCCTGTTCTAAGGGCTGGAAGAGAGCAACGAAAACAGTGAGCAAAACTCAACCTGTAGAAACAACATTTTAGAGGATAAATTTCTCTTATAAGAATTGAGTAAAACATATTTGTTTCGGGCTTCCCTGGTAGCGCAGCGGTTGGGAATCCGCCTGCCAGTGGGAATCCGCCTGCCAATGCAGGGGACACGGGTTCGAGCCCTGGTCCGGGAAGTTCCCACATGCCGCAGAGCAACTAAGTCCGCGAGCCACACTACTGAAGCCTGTGCTCCGCAAAAACAGAAGCCACTGTAATGAGAAGCCTGCGCTCCGCAAGGAAGAGTAGTTCCCGCTCTTGGCAACTGGAGAAAAAGCCCACGCACAGCAACGAAGACCCAACGCAGCCATAAATAAATAAATATTTATTCTACCAAATAAAGACAAGACAAGGCTGCGGAGCTCAAGACAGACAGGAAGCAGAGATCCTCAAGGCCTAGAGCAGAGCCACATGGGGGCTTCACGGGCGAGAGAAGAGGCTGGAAAGTCGGGGCTCCCACAACACAAACCCACACATGCACCTGTGGTATGAGCCCTCCTGTCATGTCAGTTACATCCACTTATTCTTTTAAATGCCTCTGAACACCTTCTAACCCCTGGCCTTCGGCCAGGCAATGGGGACACAGCTACCTCTCATGGTATTAAATATTAATATTAAAAATTTAAATATTAAAAAAAACACATTTGTTCCCATAAAAACCCAAAGTTAACTAGATATCTGAAATCATCACTCAATATTTGCAATTTAAATGAGAAAAGGGGTTTCCCTGGTGGCGCAGTGGTTGAGAATCTGCCTGCCAGTGCAGGGGACACGGGTTCGAGCCCTGGTCTGGGAAGATCCCACATGCCGCGGAGCAACTAAGCCCGTGAGCCACAACTACTGAGCCTGCGCGTCTGGAGCCTGTGCTCCGCAACAAGAGAGGCCGCGATAGTGAGAGGCCCGCGCACCGCGATGAAGAGTGGCCCCCACTTGCCGCAACGAGAGAAAGCCCTCGCGCAGAAACGAAGACCCAACACAGCCAAAAATAAATAAATAAATAAATAAATAAATGAATGAATAAATTTATAAATGAGAAAAGGCTTTTTTTTCCCTATAACTGTCGGCTATGTAAGGTAAACTCAAATCAGAAATGAACAGGAAGATGCCTAATTACCATAGCTGATTTTTTATTCCTTCCTGCTTTCTTTGAGAGATAAAACCGCATTCCAAATTTAAATAGAATAATTGTGAAAGTACTTTATTCTTTTTTCCAAATAAATCTATGTTAACAATGGGTTTTCTAAATGAAAAAAACTTGGTCTCAAATACTAAAATGATTTTTCTAGCATATCTGCAAGACAACATTTTTGCACTGGAATCAGTCTTATGAATAAAATACATGAATTATTACCTAAAGGTTCTTTCTACACTAATATTAAATAAGTAATTGTATAAACAAGAAAGACGTCAAAATTTGAACTGTGCCCTCTGCAGTGAAAGCGCGGAGTCCTAACCACTGGACCGCCAGGGAATTCCCCTAAAATTCATCTTTTTGTCTACATTTTCTTGTTGGCTGTGGATACGTACTATACACAGATTAAAGTTTTTGATGTTTATTAATATTTTCTACATAAAGCCTTACTGAAAACCTCAACTGTACTTCTCAACAAACACTGATTTAAGGAAAATAAACTACAAAATATTTCTGACAAACTTATCAAGTACTGTGTTGAAAAACAGCCTTCTGTTTTTCTAAATAAAACAGCTGCCATATTTCAAAGGGAAGAGTACTGAAAGTGTTTTAATTCTGAATTGATGACGCTTTTTCTATCAAGCTTTTACAGTAATATGGATTGTCCTTTCCTTGTTTTTAATTTTATGAAAAGTTTAATAATCAGTTTTGAGATTGATTTTCTTCTGTAAGCATGATCTGCAGGTTTTCTTTGACCTTGCATAATACCTCAGTATGGAAAACAGTTACTTAAAAAAAAAAAAAAAAAAATCAGCCCTAGTGATAGAAGAGCCTCAATCCTCTGATTCACTGGTTTTCACGCTGTGCTCCTTAGAGCTCAGGGGCCACCGGAAGACCAGTGTGGACGCTCTGTGCAGCTGACGCTCAGGGACCCACATCTGCTACTCACCTAGTTTAGCTCAATTTTTGCCTGTTTTGTTTCACTGTGCTTCTGTGCAGTATTGCATCTTAGTACTTAGCTTTAAAAATATTTATATTCAGTGGAAGAGAAACCTGAAACTGAGACCCACAGAGATAGTTGCCTTTAACTCCTAGGCCAGAGCACTCTCAGCTACCTCAAGGTGAGTTCCACAGGACACTGTTGTACCTGCTTTGTCTTGCTCTGTGTTGACAATATGGTAAATTAAAGAGACTTCTCAGAGCCAAGTCCAGTTGGCCACCACCTTACATAAATCAGACTACACTTAATGTTCTTCCATCTTTCACCTCATAAGAAAATGAGTATGTACTCCAATAATTAGAATAAAGCCAGAAAATCTTACATTTCGAAGACAGATACAGATTTAGATTTGGATGGGGATATTATACTGATTTCCAGTTCATCATTTCTAGATATGTCTATCTAGAAAATGTTCTTTCCTCTAGACTGGATAACTAGATGAAAACCTCTAAAAAGACACAATTTCACCACATTGTATTTTTGAGGTTAAAACGCAAAAAGTGAGACTATTTTCTTTTGTTTTTAACAAAGATGCTAGAACACTTGAATCTAAAAAAAGTAATTCCCATCAAAAGAAATCCTCAAAAGTCAGTCATTCCAATAATGTTGTGATGACACTTCAACACTTTCTAAAGAAGCATTTTCAGACAATGGAATACAGTTAAATTTCTTCAATAACTTATTATGAATCTTTTATGCCTTGAAGGCAGTTTTAACATTTAGAAACAAGAAGTCTGTTCAATTAGGTCTGTGTAGTATAGTTAGTGACCAACTCTTTATATTGGGACAAAAATATGGTACAACTAACTATAAATTAAAGGAATGGACACTAAATGTAGTCTCCTCTTATGTAGACTAGATGAAATTTCACTAAAATAAGAGTATGTTCAGGAAGGGCTGGCTAGGCACAACCACTCAGGCAGAGCTTAAGAGCCAACCCCTATTCTCAGGAGTCGGTCCTGTATTCTTCTATGGTTGGTCGCTCTTAGGGAGGGGAAAGGAGGGAGAAGAAGGGGGGTTTGCTTATTCACAAGGATGTCCTCTACCCTGCATGGTGATCTGAAAAAACTGATGTTTCCTCTAAACCCAGAGGAGCTACAGCAGGAAGGTTGGCCTCAACTGTGAATGCTGACTTTTTGCATTTACTTCTATTTTTTAATAAAAGTATGTAAAATACAAAATAATAGTCCTCCTGGGATTTCTGGCAGCAGATGAAATAACAGTCCTACATGTGGTCATGAGAAATTTCTAGTCATTCTTCCCAGCACCAGGGGTGAACTCCCTCACTTTCTGAGGGGTAGGGGAAGGTGTCCTGGCTCTGTATTTCAGAATCCTCCTTTGCCTTATTGCTTTGTGGTAGTGAAAATTCTCTTGAAATATGCACTCTCTTCACTGTGCACTCTTCACTGTGTCAGATTTCTGAATCATGTTCCAGGTATTTGGCCTGCCACCCAAGTTCAATGCCAGTTTTAGCATAATTGTACTAAATCTTCTTTCAACTCTGAGTTGTAAAATGTTGTAGCATTGTTGGAATTAGTATTGAATTAGAACACTTATTTCAATGTGTAGATTCCATTGCTTTGGTTTAAACAGCAATGGTAATACTCTTTATCCATGCAAAATAAAACCATACAATTAAGTTAAAAGCTTCTACTAAAGACAACTCATATAGTATCATCAAAAAGCTAAACAGGGCTAAATGAACAGCCAGTAAGTATCAAAAATATTTTTTAAAGGTAAAGGATGATGAGACAGGAGGCAGAAGAGGGAAATAGGGAACCTGAAACAACTACATCATTTGCACTCAAAATAACTTCCCCTCAATCACAGAAGAAATTTGACACCTTAAAAAGACCTCAAAACTGCAATTTGAAAGACTTTTTGCCCAGTTCATTGCATTACATGCCCTTTTAGAATCCAAGATCCTGGTAAGGCACATCATTATTCAAACATTCTAAGAGCAGGGCTTCCCTACTCCGGCCCAGTTCGGAAAGTGATACTATGAAAATGATCCCTCTGGGCCTCGCAGGATATCACCCTTTGGTATGTGTATTAGTTTCCTAGGGCTGACATAACAATGTACCACAAACTGGACAGCTTAAAAGAGGAACATATCCTCTCACAGTACTGGAGGCTAGAAGTGTGAAATCCAGGTATCAGCAGGGCCACTGCCCACTCCGAAGGCTTTAGAAAAGAATCCTTCCCCATCTCTTCCTAGCTTCCTGGGGTTACCAGAGATCCCTCACTTTCCTTTGCTTGTCAATGTATCACTCCAATTTCTATCTCTATTGTCATTGGCGTTCTCCACCTATCTGTATGTGAATCTTTTCTCCTATTCTTACAGATCCGATTTAGGGCCTCTTCTTTACCAATCTGACTTCATCTTACCTTGAATATATCTGCAAACGCTCTTTTCAAATAAGGTCACTTTCACAAGTGCCAGGGGCTAGGACTTGAACACATCTTCTGTGGGGGGACGCAATTCAACCCACAGCAGCATTATGAAATGACTCAGCAGGAGAATGAGTAGAAGCACTTGGAAAGGCCAACCATAGCTCAGTGCACTGACATGTCACACATAAAAGGGAAGCAGAGCGCCAAGATGTACGGACTAAAACTGTGACACTGTATTGCTGGTGGAGGCAGTGCAATTTGAGATTTCACTCAAAAATACTGAAATACATTTGTGAAGACAGAGTGTAAAATTCAAAGAAGAGCAGTGTGCTGCTTTCCTTTCACCTGCAGACCTGAGGGTACTTTACAAGTTTAAAGAAGGCTCAGAATACCCACAAGAAGTAGGTACTCACATAGCCTAAAACATCAGCAATGAGGCCAGAGAGTGTTGGCATGTTAGTAGCAATAAAATGTCTTGAGTTTTTACTGGTTTTTTTTTGGTTTTTTTCAACATTGCCTGCAAATTAAGTCTAGCAGGTCTATGGTGACATGGGTCAGGATCTTTAACAAAATACCTAATTGGTTACTACCAAAATCCTCCCAATTGATATGTATATCACCATCTGAGCCATATATAGAAAAGGATAAACAAAATGAATAAAATGTTTGCCTTCTGGGTTGATGATATTCGGATACTCTTAAAAGAGCAATAAGACTGCATTAATTTACTCCACCAGGCAACAATTCAGGCATGTCAATATTTTGTAATCTTAGAACAATTTAAGTATGTATGAGAAAATCTTAGCATGCAGCAAGGCCCACCACGTGACTTACAAAATACCTAATCAACACATAGGGCTTTTTGTTTTGTTTTTATGTCAATGAGGAAATATGCTTTTAGATTCATATAATCTCATAATTAGGATGAATGTTTACTAACCAGATTTAGAGGGATGCTTTATAAAGATTTCATCCAACATTTCAAAAGCAGCAATACTTATTCAAAACTATGATATGACCCTACAATTCTATTTCAGAATACACTGTTCAATTCAACATATTTCTACCCAATCAAACACAGGAGAGTCATGCTGTAAAGCACTCCTGCCACAACAGGAAGCTGAACTACGATAGTGCAACAACCACTTCATGCCTCCTAAAGAAAGAAGTTTGCCATAAAGGCAGTCAAACCTTACCACAGGAAAGAGCACAATTCCTCTTTGGACGAGGTGAGTGGTTCTAGCCACCAACCCCACTGGGTCAAAACTGGCAGATATGTGTTTCAACCCAGTTAAGTTGGAGCAACCACCCCAAGACCTGTGAGGAAATGTTGTTATTTTGGGAAGCAGAGTTGCACCCTCAATCCAGTTGAAGGTAAGGCTACAGAGTAAAAGATTATACGTAAAGAACACACACAAAAATTGTGAATAAAACAATCTTATTGGCTAAAATGGAATTTGTTTGAATAAATTATCCCAGCATGAATTTTCTTGCAACCAAGCAATAGAAATGATACCATGTTTGATGGTTTAGAAAACCTAGTGAGACTCAACGCCTTTTATGTATGCATATACGCACACAACTTTATTCCTGGAAATACTGTTTCAATATGAAACCAAATATTTTTATACTTCTCTATCTTCTAAAGCACCTGGAAATTGTCTGTACTTGTAGACAATACGTCTTTAGGAATGACACACCAACACAGAGCAAAGTACCAACTCTCTTACCTTCCAGAGGTCAGGAGATCCTTCTATAAGTTTGGCTTTGATGTGACAGTATTTTAGAGCCAAATGCAAACACTCAGTTCCAAATTCCAAGTCATAGTCACTACACTGTGTAGGAAGAAAAAAGAATTAAGAAGTTGAAATATAATTTTAAATAAACTAAACTTTTAATTTCATAATCAACTGTACATAGAAAAGAGCCTAGAAAATTCGCAAACTCTTTAGTTAGCTACTGATTAATCAGGTAGATTAATCTTCCCCTTGTCCTAAAAGCCAAATGAAACAAATAGAAAACAGGAATGTTGCAATCATAAGAGTTTTTAATTTCCTGAATAGTTTCAGGTGCCAGATAAATACAATACTTTATTTCCTTTGCTCAAAAACTACATTTCCAAACACATTTGTGAAATGCCTCAAGGTACGACTGAGGATTACCGTATCAGACTTGATTTAACAAATATAGGTATCCATAAAACTCCAAACCCCTTATCTCATATTTATACCGCTTTCTTATTAATTGTTTTTTTAAATATCAATATGTCCTTTTTAGAGGATATATTTTGATTCTGAACATGGAAATATTTCAGTCTTTCATTATGAGAAAAAATGTAAACGCCCATTAGATTTTAGTAAAATATAAGTAACATTTTTTAGCATTTTAAGCAGAACCATCAAAATGACCACCACAATATAATTCAGCTGAATAACAGTCACTAAGTACCTATCAAGTCCAAGGTTTGTATTAAGGACCAGAATATAAAGATAAATGAAACATGTTTTGTGTCCTCAAGGAACTCAAGTCTAGAAGGGGAGGTTGATCTATAACAAATATTTTATAACAGAATGTGATATGGAGCATTAGAGGAATATTTATAAGTAGACCAGGAGATAAAGTACTTAATTCTATATGAGGGTATCAGGGAAGGCCCATCAGAGGAAATGGTTTCTGATCTCATTCCAAAGACTGAATAAAACTCAAGCATAGGGATACTCTTCAGGCTAAAAGTGCCAAACAAAGATACAGACGTTGCAGACATCTGCTGGATTTGCATTTTACAAAGAGCATATCCATATAAGACAGACTGCAGGAAGGCAACAAATATGAATATGACATTTAGCACGCTTTGCCAATCTTTATTGTACTGGAGATCACAAAATGCCAAATTTTAATGATTTATGAAGTTAATGTACAAGAAAATATAACCATCAAGTATACCCAGAGTCCCAAATTAATCAGAACAGTCTCAGCTTAAACTTTCTATACTGATATACTACATAACATGACATTTATTAAACATTTTCATCTTTAATATAGTATTATCAGCAGTAGTTACATTCAAATAAATTAAGTTTTGGTAAACCTCTGCATTCTACTTTCAACGTCTACACAGGCTCATCTAGTAGTATGCAAGTGACACCAACCTACAGTAAAAAAAGAGTTCTCTCCTAACACACGGTTAAATCCCAAAGATGACCAGCAATAACCCTTTTCCTGCCTCTTTCCAGATGCTAGATATTGAACACATTCATGGACAGCCTTAAAAGTGCTCACAAAGTGCATACTAAGAGGAACCCACAGGAACAGCTACTTCCTTTGTATCTCAGGGATGAGAATTACTTGATGCTGTGCTCCTGCCACTCACGTGATGTACCAGCCAAGATGGCAACAGCTTACAAATTGCATGAAGTCTTCAGGATTCCAATCGACAGAGCCAACAGGAAACAAGGAAAATGATGGATCAGGTACTTATGAAATATATACTAGAAACAGATACTGAGCCATCTTGGCAGAAATAGTCTGAAGCTGTTATTCACTGTATAGATTAATATTAAAACTATTTACGGGGTTTTTGGTAACTTTTTTGCATTAAACCTTAGAATGCGTTTCTTAAGAACATGGATGACGATTTCTACTTCTGCCTAGATATGGAAAGCTAACAAAAATGATGCTCATTTCACAACGAAAGAAAAAAGCAGACAAACTGCAAAAGCAGAACTTTTTCTCAAAACATCAGAGCTGATGTCACAGGATTACCAAGTAGCCCTAAATCTAAGAAAAGGCATGCTTCCCCCAAAAAGGGAGAGAGTGCCATACAGGCAGGTAAGAAGAAATCACCTACAAATTCCGACAAACTGTTAAATACTGAGTGGAGGAAACTAGGAGAACGTAGAATCTCTGGGAATCACAGCCACAACAGGAGTTTATACCCACCTGCAGGGTCTTCTTCAGCAACCTGTTACTGGATGCTCATGAAGAGCTGTAATAGTATTTCAAAGTGACTGTGATTTTAAACTTAAGGTAATCACTAAACAAACGCTTTATAGTAAGAAGTCAATAGTGATAAGAGGGAATCATAAAATGAGAAATTAATACAAAGGCAGGCAGAAAAAAAGAAAAGGAACAAAAATAAAGCACACAACGAGATGGTAGATTTTAATCAAGTAAGTTAATTAATGTCTAACTACACAAAGTATCGACATTATCCAGCATGGGGGCCATAGTGCTATCATTGATCACATGAAAAACACACAAATACATAGGTGCAGAGAACCCTCTGCCTCCCTAAACTTGGAGCCCAAAATAGTGTTAACAATGTTCTCCTCAGGCAGAAGCCCTTAGCACACTATTGTCAGAGGTCACCACATACACTGCCGACCCCAGTCACCTTACAGTGAACCTCACAATCAACAGCCTCACTTATAAAATCCACCAAATCCAACCAGTCTCCAACATACACACATGAGCAAAAAATCCAGATTTAACTGAAACCCAAGGTAAAACTAAAATGAAAGATAAGGTGAAAAAGGCAAAAAATAAAGTATTTTGTAGAAACTAGAAACTATACAGTTAATAAAGACTTAATAACACCAGAATGATAGTGTCTATACTCATAAAATAAGGATAATATTTAAGAGGATAATATTTAGAAGGGTGGAAAACAGAAAAAGGTAATAGATGACTCAACCACAAAGTCCAATATGTTAAAAAAAAAAAAAAAAAATCAGGGACTCCACTGGTGGCACAGTGGTTAAGAAACCACCTGCTGAGGAAACTTACACAACCCTCTTAGATAGCCTCATCCACCAGACGGCAGACAGCAGAAGCAAGAAGAACTACAATCCTGCAGCCTGTGGAACAAAAACCACATTCACAGAACGATAGACAAGATGAAAAGGCACAGGGCTATGTACCAGATGAAGGAACAAGATAAAACCCCAGAAAAACAACTAAATGAAGTGGAGATAGGCAACCTTCCAGAAAAGAATTCAGAATAATGATAGTGAAGATGATCCAGGACCTCAGAAAAAGAATGGAGGCAAAGATCGAGAAGATGCAAGAAATGTTTAACAAAGACCTAGAAGAATTAAAGAACAGACAAACAGAGATGAACAATACAATAACTGAAATGAAAACTGAATCAATAGCAGAATAACTGAGGCAGAAGAACGGATAAGAGACCTGGAAGACAGAATGGTGGAATTCACTGCTGTAGAACAGAATAAAGAAAAAAGAATGAAAAGAAATAAAGACAGCCTAAGAGACCTCTGGGACAATATTAAACGCAACAACATTCACATTATAGGGGTCCCAGAAGGAGAAGAGAAAGAGAAAGGACCACAGAAAATATCTGAAGAGATTATAGTCAAAAATTTCCCTAACATGGGAAAGGAAATAGCCACCCAAGTCCAGGAAGCGCAGAGAGTCCCATACAGGATAAACCCAAGGATAAATACACCGAGACACATAGTAATCAAATTGGCAAAAATTAAAGACAAAGAAAAATTATTGAAAGCAGCAAGGGAAAAACGACAAATAACATAAAAGGAAACTCCCATAAGGTTAACAGCTGATTTCTCAGCAGAAATTTTACAAGCCAGAAGTGAGTGGCATGACATATTTAAAGTGATGAAAGGAAAGAACCTACAACCAAGATTATTCTACCCAGCAAGGATCTCATTCAGATTCGACGGAGAAATCAAAAGCTTTACAGAGAAGCCAAAGCTAAGAGAATTCAGCACCACCAAACCAGCTCTACAACAAATGCTAAAGGAACTTCTCTAAGTGGGAAACACAAGAGAAGAAAAGGACCTACAAAAACAAACCCAAAACAATTAAGAAAATGGTCATAGAACATATATATTGATAATTACCTTAAACGTGAATGGATTAAATGCTCCAACCAAAAGACACAGGCTTGCTGAATGGATACAAAAACAAGACCCATCTATATGCTGCCTACAAGAGACGCACTTCAGACCTAGGGACACATACAGACTGAAAGTGAGGGGATGGAAAAAGATATTCCATGCAAATGGAAATCAAAAGAACGCTGGAGTAGAAATTTTTCATACCAGATAAAATAGACTTTAAAATAAAGAATGTTACAAGAGACAAGGAAAGACACTACATAATGATCAAGGGATCAATCCAAGAAGAAGATATAACAATTATAAATATATATGCACCCAAAATAGGAGCACCTCAATACATAAGGCAACTGCTAACAGCTATAAAAGACGAAATTGACAGTAACACAATAATAGTGGGGGACTTTAACACCTCACTTACACCAATGGACAGATCATCCAAAATGAAAATAAATAAGGAAACAGAAGCTTTCAATGACACAATAGACCAGATAGATTTAATTGATATTTATAGGACATTCCATCCAAAAACAGCAGATTACACTTTCTTCTCAAGTACGCACGGAACATTCTCCAGGATAGATCACATCTTGGGTCACAAATCAAGCCTCAGTAAATTTAAGAAAATTGAAATCATACCAAGAATCTTTTCTGACCACAATGCTATGAGATCAGTAATGAATTACAGGGAAAGAAACGTAAAAAACACAAACACATGGAGGCTAAACAATACGTTACTAAATAACCAAGAGATCACTGAAGAAATCAAAGAGGAAATCAAAAAATATCTAGAGACAAATGACAATGAAAACACGACAACCCAAAACCTATGGAGCAAAAGCAGTTCTAAGAGGGAAGGTTATAGCTATACAAGCCTACCTCAAGAAACAAGAAAAATCTCAAATGAACAATCTAACCTTATACCTAAAGGAACTAGAGAAAGAAGAACAAACAAAACCCAAAGTTAGCAGAACGAAAGAAATCATAAAGATCAGAGCATAAATAAATGAAATAGAAACAAAGAAAACAATAGCAAAGATCAATAATACTAAAAGCTGGTTCTTTGAGAAGATAAACAAAATTGATAAACCATTAGCCAGACTCATCAAGAAAAAGAGGGAGAGGACTCAAATCAATAAAATTAGAAATGAAAAAGGAGAAGTTACAACAGACACCGCAGAAATAGAAAGAATCCTAAGAGACTACTACAAGCAACTCTATGCCAATAAGATGGACAACCTGGAAGAAATGGACAAATTCTTAGAAAGCTATAACCTTCCAAGACTAAGCCAGGAAGAAAGAGAAAATATGAACAGACCAATCACAAGTAATGAAATTGAAACTGATTAAAAATCTTCCAACAAACAAAAGTCCAGGACCAGATGGCTTCACAGGTGAATTCTATCAAACATTTAGAGAAGAGCTAACACCCATCCTTCTAAAACTCTTTCAAAAAATTGCAGAGGAAGGAACATTCCAAAACTCATTCTATGAGGCCACCATCACCCTGATACCAAAACCAGACAAAGATACTACAAAAAAGAAAATTACAGACCAATATCACTGATGAACATAGATACAAAAATCCTCAACGAAATACTAGCAAACAGAATCGAAAGACACATTAAAAGGATCATACACCATGATCAAGTGGGATTTATCCCAGAGATGCAAGGATTCTTCAATATACGCAAATCAAATAATGTGATACACCATATTAACAAATTGAAAAATAAAAACCATATGATCATCCCAATCGATGCAGAAAAAGCTTTTGACAAAATGCAACACCAGTTTATGATAAAAACTCTCCAGAAAGTGGGCATAGAGGGAACCTACCTCAACATAATAAAGGCCATACACGACAAACCCACAACAAACATCATTCTCAATGGTGAAAAACTGAAAGCATTTCCTCTAAGATCAGGAACGAGACAAGGATGTCCACTCTCACCACTATTATTTAACATAGTTTTGGAAGTCCTAGCCACAGCAATCAGAGAAGAAAAAGAAATAAAAGGAATACAAATTGGAAAAGAAGAAGTAAAACTGTCACTGTTTGCAGATGACTTGATACTATACACAGAGAATCCTAAAGATGCCCCAGAAAACTACTAAAGCTAATCAATGAATATGGTAAACTTGCAGGATACAAAATGAATGCACAGAAATCTCTTGCATTCCTATACACTAATGATGAAAAATCTGAAAGAGAAATTAAGGAAACACTCCCATGTACCACTGCAACAAAAACAATAAAATACCTAGGAATAAACCTACCTAGGGAGACAAAACACCTGTATGCAGAAAACTATAAGACACTGATGAAAGAAATTAAAGATGATACCAACAGATGGAGAGATATACCATATTCTTGGATTGGAAGAATCAATATTGTGAAAATGACTATACTACCCAAAGCAATCTACAGATTCAATGCAATCCCTATCAAATACCAATGGCATTTTATACAGAACTAGAACAAAAAAATCTTAAAATTTGTATGGAGACACAAAAGACCCCGAATAGCCAAAGCAGTCTTGAGGGAAAAAAACAGAGCTGGAGGAATCAGACTCCCTGACTTCAGACTATACTACAAAGCTACAGTAATCAAGACAATATGGTACTGGCACAAAAACAGAAACATAGATCAATGGAACAAGATAGAAAGCCCAGAGATAAACCCACGCACCTATAGTTATCTATGACAAAGGAGGCAAGGATACACAATGGAGAAAAGACAGTTTCTTCAATAAGTGGTGCTGGGAAAACTGGACAGCTACATGTAAAGGAATGAAATTAGAACACTCCCTAACACCATACACACAAATAAACTCAAAATGGATTCGAGACCTAAATGTAAGACCAGACACTATAAAACTCTTAGAGGAAAACATAGGAAGAACACTCTTTGACATAAATCACAGCAAGATCTTTTTTGATCCACTTTCTAGAGTAATGGAAATAAAAACAAAAATAAACAAATGGGACCTAATGAAACTTCAAAGCTTTTGCACAGCAAAGGAAACCATAAACAAGACGAAATGACAACCCTCAGAATGGGAGAAAATATTTGCAAACAAATCAATGGACAAAGGATTAATCTCCAAAATATATAAACAGCTCATGCAGCTCAATATTAAAGAAACAAACAACCCAATCCAAAAATGGGCAGAAAACCTAAATAGACATTTCTCCACAGAAGACATACAGATGGCCAAGAAGCACATGAAAAGCTGCTCAACATCACTAATTATTAGAGAAATGCAAATCAAAACTACAATGAGGTATCACCTCACACCAGTTAGAATGGGCATCATCAGAAAATCTACAAAGAACAAATGCTGGAGAGGGTGTAGAGAAAAGGGAACCCTCTTGCACTGTTGGTGGGAATGTAAATTGATACAGCCACTATGGAGAACAGTATGGAGGTACCTTAAAAAACTAAAAATAGAATTACCATATGACCCAGCAATCCCACTACTGGGCATATACCCAGAGAAAACGATAATTCAAAAAGACACATGCACCCGAATGTTCATTGCAGCACTATTTACAACAGCCAGGTCATGGAAGCAACCTAAATGCCCATTGACAGACAAATGGATAAAGAAGATGTGGTACATATATAAAATGGAATATTACTCAGCCATAAAAAGGAACGAAACTGGGTCATTTGTTGAGACGTGGATGGATCTAGAGACTGTCATACAGAGTGAAGTAAGTCAGAAAGAGAAAAACAAATATCGTATATTAACGCATGTATGTGGAACCTAGAAAAATGGTACAGATGAACCAGTTTGCAGGGCAGAAATTGAGAGACAGATGTAGAGAACAAACGCATGGACATCAAGGGGGGAAAGCCGTGGTGGGGGTGGGGATGGTGATGTGATGATTTGGGCGATTGGGATTGACATGTATACACTGATGTGTATAAAATTGTTGACTAATAAGAACCTGCTGTATAAAAAAATAAATAAAATTAAATTAAAAATTTTTAAAAAACAAAAAGAAAACAAAAGAATCCACCTGCCAAAGCAGGGGACACGGGTTCAAGCCCTGGTCTGGGAAGGTCCCACATGCCGTGGAGTAGTTGCATCACAACTACTCAGCTTGTGCTCTAGAGCCCGTGAGCCAAAAAAAAAAAAAGAAAAAAAAAGAAACCGCCTGCCAATGCAGGGGACATGGGTTTGATCCCTGGTCTGGGAAGACCCCACATGCCACGGAGCAACTAAGCCTGTGTGCCATAACTACTGAGCCTGTGTGCCACAACTACCGAGCCCACATGCCACAACTACTGAAGCCTGCGTGCCTAAAGCCCGTGCTCCGCAACAAGAGAAGCCACAGCAATGAGAAGCCCACACACTGCATCGAAGAGTAGCCCCCACTCGCCACAGCCAGAGAATGCCCGCACGCAGCAACAAAGACCCAACGCAGCCAAAAATTAATTAATTAATTAATTAATTAACTACTTTTAAAAAAATCAGAAGATCAGAAAAGGCTCAGAGAAGCGAACAACCAAATAATTTTTTTAATTGCAGTAATAAAGAACATGAGTTCCCAAATTTAAAAAATCTTATGGAATATAGAAGCTAAGAGACGAAAATATACCAAATCCAATTAACAACAACAAAAAGTCTCTTATAAAGAAGTAGGAATCCAAACTGGACAAGGCTACTTAGCAGCCAATCAGAAAAACAATGGAACAGTTTCCTCCTAATTCTGAAGGCAGTGGTTGTCAATATAAAACCATACTCCCAGAAAAGCTATATATCATGTTTGAAGGCAGAATATGAACTTTTAGAAACATTGGAAGTCTCAATAGAATTTTAATTCCTATGTACTCTTTCATTCTAAGTTTCTTAACAGACTTTGGTTTTTAGAGTTTTAGGTTCAAAGCAAAACTGAGCAGAAAGTACAGCTATTTCCCATTTACCCCCATCCCCACATACGCACAGTCTCCCTCACTAACAAAATCCTACACCAGAGCGGTACATTGGTTAAAATCAATGAACCTACACAGACACGCCAATACTACCTGAAGTCAACAGTTTACATTAGGGTTCACTCTTAGTTTTTTACCTTTTACGCGTTGTCACAAACGTATAATGGTATGTATCCACCACAATGGTAACATATAGAATATCTTCACTGCACTAAAATTCTCTGTCCTCCTCCTGTTCATCCTCCTCCCTTCTCGCAATCCCGGGCATCCAATGAACTTTTTCCTGTCTCCATCGCTTTGCCTTCTCCAGAAGTCATATACCTGGAATCATACAGTATGTGGCCTGCTCATATTGGCCTCTTTCCCTTGGTAATATACATTTAAAGTGCCTCCATGTCTTTCATGTCTTGAATTATTTTTTAGCACTAAATAATATTTCATTATCTGGATGTACCACAGTGTATGTGTGTACACACCTACTGAGGAACATCTTGGCTGCTTCCAAGTTTTGGCAACTATGAGAAAAACTGGTATAAATATTCAAGGGTAGGTTTTTGTATGGATATAAGTTTTCAACTCATTTTAGTAAAGACAAAGAAGTACAACTGCTGGATCATATGCTGAGAATATGTTTAGTTTTGTAAGAAACTGTCAAAATGTCTTCCTAAGTGGATGTACCATTCTGCATTATTACCAGCAATGAATGAGAGTTCCTGTTACCCCACATCATCACCAACACTAGATATTGTCAGTGTTCTGGATTTGGGCCATTCTAATAGATGTGTAGTGGTATCTCATTTTAATTTGCATTTTCATAATGACATATGATGTAGAACATCTTTTCATATGCTTATTCCCAATCTGTCTATCTTTTTTGATGAGGTGTCTTTTACCCTTTTATTAACTGAATAGTTTGGGGTTTTTTCAGAGTTTTAAGAGTTCCTTGTATATTTTGAGTAAGAGCCCTTCGTCACATGTCTTTTGCAAATACACGCTCTCAATTTGTGGCTTGTCTTCTCATTCTCTTCAAAGTGTTCTTCATAGAGAAGTTTTTAATTTTAATGAAGTCCAGCTCATCAATTCTTTCTTTCATAGATCATGCCCTTGTATTGTATCTAAAAAGTTATCACAGTACTCAAGATCATTTAGGTTTTCTCCTATGTTATCTTCTAGGAGTTTTATAGTTTTGTGTTTATCATTTAGGTCTATGATCTATTTTTGTTTTTAATTTATTTATTTATGGCTGTGTTGGGTCTTCGTTTCTGTGCGAGGGCTTTCTCTAGTTGTGGCAAGCAGGGGCCACTCTTCATCGCGGTGCGTGGGCCTCTCACTATCGCGGCCTCTCTTGTTGCGGAGCACAGGCTCCAGATGCGCAGGCTCAGTAATTGTGGCTCACGGGCCCAGCTGCTCTGCAGCATGTGGGATATTCCCAGACCAGGGCTCGAACCCGTGTCCCCTACATTGGCAGGCAGATTCTCAACCACTGAGCCACCAGGGAAGCCCTATGATCTATTTTGAGTTAATTTCTATGAAAGGTATAAGGTCTGTGTCTAGATTCATTTTTTTTGCATGTCAATGTCCAATTATTCTAACATCATTTTTTGAAAAGACTATCTTTGCTCCAATGTACTGCCTTTGTCAAAGATCAGTTAACTATACTTACGTGGGTCCATTTCTGGGCTCTCTATTCTGATTACTTGATTACTACAACTTTACAGCAAGTCTTGAAGTCAAGTAGTGTCTGTCTTCCAACTTTGTTCCTCAGAATTTTATGGGCTGTCCTGGGTATTTTGTCTCTCCATACAAACTTTAAAATAAGTTTATCAACATCTATAAAAAAAAATTGCTGAGTTTTTTATTGGGATTGCTTTGAGTATGTAGATCAAATTGGGAAGAACTGACATCTTGATAATACTGAGTCTCCCTATCCATGAATAGAATCTCTCTCTACTTCAGTTTTTTTGTTTTGTTTTTTGGGTTTTTGTTTTGTTTTCTTTTGGTTTGGTTTTTTTGGTCACAGTTCTAGAACTTTCCTTATATAGACCTTACACATATTTTGTTTGATTTACAACTATTTCATTTGGGGGCACTAACATAAATTGTGTGTTTTTAATTTTAAATTCCTATATACCAGCAACGAACAGGTGGAACACAAAGGACAGTTGTACATTAACTCTGAATCCTGCAAACTTTCTATAATGACTTAATTCCAGGAGGTATTTTGTCAATTCCTCCAGATTTTCTAGATAGACAATTATGTCATCTGCAAAGACAGTTTTATTACGTCTTCATGAATCAGTGTTTCTTTTTCTTATTTTATTGACGAGGAATACCAGTATGATGTTAAAAAGAAAGGGTGAGGAGAACATCCTTTTCTTTCTCCTGATCCTAGTGGGAAAACTTCTAGTTTTCCATCATTAAGTATGCTGCTAGCTGTAGGTTTTTTGTAGATAATCTTTATCAAGTTGAAGAAGTTCCCCTCTATTCCTAGTTTGCTGAGAGTTTTTAATTATGAATGGGTGCTGGATTTCATCACATACTTTTTCGGCATCTACTGAAATAATTACTTGATTTTTCTCCTTCATCCTGTTGATGTAATGTATTCTAATAATTTATTTTGTAAAGTTCAACCAGCCTTGAATACCTGGGATAAATCCCACTTTGGTGTAGTCTATAATTCCTTACATACACTGTTTGATCCTGTTTAAGAAGTTTTGCACTTATGTTCATGAAATATTGGTATGTAGTTTTCTTATAACATCTTTGACTGGTTTTGGTTTGGCTAGCATCAGAATGAGTTTGGAAATCCTCCCTCTGCTTCTATCTTCTATAAGAAATTGTCCAGTATTATTATCATTTCTTCCTTAATAGCTAGAATTTCCAAGTGAACCCATATGGGCTTGGTGTTACTTTGGAAAATTATTAACTATTGATTCAATTTCTTTAATAGATGTAGGCCTATTCAGATTGTCTACTCTTGTGAGAGTTCACTGATTGTGTCTTTCAAGGAATTGTTTCATTTCATCTAGGTTGTCGAATTTGAGGGCATAGAATTGTTCATAATATTCCATTATTATCCTTAAATGTCTACTGGTTCTGTAAAGATGTCTCCTATTCCATTTTTGGTATTAGTAATTTGTGTCTTTTCTTCTTATGTGGTTTATTGATTTTATGGACAAGCTTATAGTTTTATCTACTGATTTTGTCTGATTTTGATTTCCATTTCATTGATTTGGCTCTATTTTTCTTCTGCTTACTTTGGAATTTGCTCTAACTTCCTAATATGAAATGTTAAAATGACTATTGATTAAATTTCTTTTTTTTAATATATACACTCAATGCTATGTATTTCTCTTCAAGTACTGACTTTGCTACATTTCAAAATTTTGAAGAGATGTGTTTTCATTTGTGTTTAGTTCAAAATATTTTTTAAATTCCTCTTGATATTTATTTTTTGATGCATGTGTTTAGAAATGTATCATTTAATCTCTAAGAGTTTGGGGATTTTCCATTTATTTTCCTGTTACTGATTTCTAGTTTAATTCCATTTTGGTCTGAGAGCAGACATTGTATGATTTCTATTGTTTGAAATTTATTAAGGTGTGTTTTATGGCCCAGAATGTAATCTTGACTAACATTCCATGTCAACTTGGAAGGAATATATATTCCAGTATTGTTGGATGAAATAGTAGACAGATGTCTATTGTATCCAACTGATTGATGGTGTTGAGTTCAATTATGTCCTTACTGATTTTCTGCCTGCTGAAACTGTCCATTTTTTTTTTTAATTTTTATTTATTTATGGCTGTGTTGGGTCTTCGTTTCTGTGCGAGGGCTTTCTCCAGTTGTGGCAAGCGGGGGCCACTCTTCATCGCGGTGCGCGGGCCTCTCACTATCGCGGCCTCTCTTGTTGCAGAGCACAGGCTCCAGACGCGCAGGCTCAGTAATTGTGGCTCGTGGGCCCAGTCGCTCCGCGGCATGTGGGATCTTCCCAGACCAGGGCTCGAACCCGTGTGCCCTGCACTGGCAGGCAGATTCTCAACCACTGCGCCACCAGGGAAGCCCCTGAAACTGTCCATTTTTAATAGAGGGGTGTAGACGTCTCCAACAATAATAGTGGATTTATCCATTTCTGCTTGCAGTTCTATCAGGTTTACCCCATGCATTTTGATGCTCTGTTGTTAGGCACATAATATTAAGGACTTTTATATCTTCTTGGAGAATTGAATCCTATATCTTTAAATAAATCCTTCTTTATCCTTGGTAACTTTACTTTCTCTGAAGTCTACTCTGAAATTAATGACTACCTCTGCTATCCATGAGTGTTAGCATGGTAAGTCTTTCTTCACCTGTTTACTTTTTCTTTTTTTACATTTTTTTTGTTATAGTTGATTTACGATACTACCTACGTGTCAGATGTAACAATATAGTGATTCACAATTTTTAAGGGTTATACTCCATTTATAGTTATTATAACATATTGGCTATACTCCCTGCACTGTACAATGTACCCTTGTAGCTTAGGTATTTTGTACAGAGTAGTTTCTACCTTTTAATCCTCTACCCCTGTATCCTGTCCCTGCCCTCTTACCCCTCCCCACTGGTAACCACTAGTTTGTTCTCTGTATCTCTGTGTCTATTTCTTTTTTGTTATATTCACTAGTTTGATTTTTTTTAGATTCCACATATAAGTAATGTCATAAAATATTTGTCCTTCTCTGTCTGACTTAATTCATTTAGCATAATAGCCTCCAAGTCCATCCATGTTGTTGCAAATGCCAAAATTTCATTCTTTTTTATGGCTGAGTAGTATTCCATTGTATTTGAGTGTGTGTGAGTGTGTGTACACACCGTATCTTCCACTAACCCAAAGTTAGAATAAAAGAAATCAAAGATCAGGGTAGAAATAAATGAAATAGAAACAAAAAAAGAAAAGAAAATCGAGAAACTAAGAGCTGGTTTTTTAAAAAGATAAACAAAATGGATAAATCTTTAGCCAGATTCATCAAGAAAAAAAGAGAGAGAAGGTCCAAATCAGTAAAATCAGGAACAAAAAAGAAGTTACAACTGATAACACAGAAACAAAGGATCATAAGAGATTACTACAAACAACTATATGTCCATAAAATGGACAGCCTAGAAGACATGGACAAATTCCTAGAAATGTACAGTCTCCCAACACTGAACCAGGAAGAAATAGAAAATACGAACAGGCCAATTACCAGTAATAAAATTGAATCAGTAATTTAAAAACAAAAAAAACAAAAAAACTTCCCAACAAACAAAAGTCGAGGACCAGATGGATTCACAATTGAATTTTACTCAACATTTAGAGAAGAGTTAACACCTTTCCTTCTGAAACTATTTCAAAAAATTGCAAAGGAAGGAACACTTCTGAACCCATCCTATGAAGCCACCATCACCCTGATACCAAAATCAGACAAAGGTATCACAAAAAAAGAAAATTACAGGCTGATATCACTGATGAACATAGATGAAAAAATCCCCCAAGAAAATATAAGAAAACATAATCCAACAACTCATTAAAAGGGTCATACACCATGATCAAGTGGGATATACCCCAGGGATGCAAGGGTAGTTCAATATCCACAAAAATCAATCAATGGGATATACCATGTTAACAAATTAAAGAATAAAAACCATATGATCATCTCAATAGATGCAGAAAAAGCTTTTGACACAATTCAATATCCATTTATGGTAAAACCTCTACAGAAAGTGGGTAAAGAGGTAATAACATACCTCACCATAATATAGGCCATACATGATAAACCCACAGCTAACATTATACTCAACAATGAAAAGTTGAACACATTTCCTCTAAGATCACAAACTAGGATGCCCACTCTCACCACTTTTATTCAATAGAGTATTGGAAGTCCTAGCCACAGCAATCAAACAAAAAATAAAAGGCATCCAAATTGGAAAAGACGTAAAACCATCAATGTTTGCAAATGGCATAATACTATACATAGAAAATTTTAAAGACGCCACTGAAAAACTACTAGAGCTCATGAATGAATTCAGCAAAGTCGCAGGATACAAAGTTAATATACAGAAATCTGTTGCATTTCCATACACTATAATGAACTATCATAAAGAAATTAAGGAAACAATCCCATTTACTATCACATTAAAAAGATAAAAATACCTAGGAATAAACCTACCTAAGGAGGTAAAAGACCTGTGCTTGGAAAACTGTAAGACACTATTGAAAGAAACTGAAGACAACACAAACAGATGGAAAGATATACCGTATTCATGGATTGGAAGAATTAATACTGTTAAAATGACTATACTACCCAAGGAAGTCTACAGATTCAATGAAATCCCTATCAAAACACCAGTGGCATTTTTCACAGAAATAGAACAAATAATTTTAAAACTTGTATGAAAACACTAAAGACCCTGAAGAGCCAAAACAATCTTGAGAAACAAGAACAAAGCTAGAGGTATCACACTCCCTGATTTCAAACTATATTACAAAGTTACAGTAGTAAAAAAAAAAAGAGTATGGTACTGGCATAAAAACAAACACATAGTTCAACACAACAGAGTAGAGAGCCCAGAAATAAACCCATGCTGTCATCGTCAATTAATCTACGCCAAAGGAGACAACAATATACAATGGAGAAAAGACAGTCTCTTCAATTATTGGTGCTGGGAAAATTAGCAAGCTACATGTAGATGAAAGAAAATAGAACATTTTCTCACACCATATACAAAAATAAACTCGAAATGGATTCAGAGTAAGTCTTCCTAAACGTAAGACTGGAAGCCATAAAGCCCCTAGAAGAAAACATAAGAAGAACACTGTTTCACATAAATTGTAAAAGTTTTTTGTTTTTGGCTCTGTCTCATAAGGCAAGAAAACAAAAGCAAAAACAAATAAATTGGACCTAGTTAAACTTAAAAGCTTCTGCACAGCAAGGGAAACTGTAGACAAAATGAAAAGACAATCTCCTGAATGGGAGAAAATATCTGCAAATGATGTGACTGATAAAGGGTTAATATCCAAAATATATAAGCAGCTCGTATAACTCAACATCAAAAAAACAAACAATTCAATTTTAAAAAATCAGCTGAAGTCCTGAAGAGACATTTTTCCAAACACCACATATAGATGGCCAACAGGCACATGAAAAGATGCTCAACATCGCTAATCAGAGAAATGCAAATCAAAACCACAATGAGATATCACTTCACACCTGTCAGAATGGCTATCATCAAAAAGACCACAAACAACAAATGTTGGCGAGGATGTGGAGAAAAGAGAAACTTTGTGTGCTATTGGTGGGAATGTAAATTGGTACAGCCACTGTGGAAAACAGTATGGAGGTTTCTCAAAAAACTAAAAATATAACCACCATACGACCCAGCAATTTCACTCCTGGATATATATCTGAAGAAAATGAAAACACTAATTTGAAAAGACACATGCACCCCAATGTTCACAGAAGCATCATTTACAATAGGCAAAATATGGAAGCAACCTAACTGTCCATCAACAGATAAATGGATAAAGAAAATGTGGTATACATATATACAATAGAATACTACTCATCCATCCCTTTACTATTAATCTATGTCTATTTAAAGTAGATTTATTGTGGATAACATACAATTTGGTCTTGTTTTTTGACCCTCTCTGCCTTTAAATTGGTGTATTTAGATTATTGACATGTAAGATCATGGATATAGTAGGATCAGTATCTACCACATTTGTTACTGTCTTTTGTGGCCCTTGTTCTTTTTTGTTCCTTCTCTGCCTTTTGTGGTTTGAATTAAACATTTTATATGATTTCTTTTTCTCCTGTCTTAATATTTCAGTTATAGTTTTTTTTTAGGGGCAGTCCTAGAATCTGCAATTACATTTACCACTATTTTCAAATAATACTGCATTGATTCATAGGTAGTGTGAGTACCTTAAAACAAAATGTTCCAATTTCCTCCCTTCCCTCTCTTGTATCACTGCTGTCATTCATTTTACTTATATGTTAAGTATACATAAGTATATATAAACATACACAGCATATAAACACACTGTTGACTATTTTGAACAACCTGTTATCTGCTAGATCAATTAGGAATAAGAAAAAGAAAGCTTTTTCATTAATCGTCACTTAATCCTTCTCCAATTCCCTTGCTTTCTTTATGTAGATCCAAATCTCTGACCCATATCATTTTCCTTCTCTGAAGAACTTTTTAACATTATTGAAAGGCAGGTGTACTGGCAACAAATTCGCTTGATGTTTGTCCTGGAGTCTTATGTTATTCCTTCACTTTTGGATGATAATTTTCAAGAGTACAGGAGTCTAGGTTGTTTTTTTTTTTCCTCTCTCTCTTAATGCTTTAAGTATTTCAATCCACCCTCTTCTTACTTGCATGGTTTTGAGGAGAATTTTGATATAGTTCTTACCTTGTGCCTCTATAAATAAGGTGTTCCCTCCCCCTTTTGGCTTTTTTCTAGATTATTTCTCTTCGGTTTTCTGCAGTTTAATTATCATATGTCTAGGTGTAATGTATTTGGCATTTATCCTTCTTGATGTTCTGAACTTTCTTGATCTGTGATTTGGTGTCTGACATTAATTTCGGGATGTTTTCAGTCATTGCTTCAAATAGTCTCGTCCTTTTTCTTCTTCTAGTATTCCCATTTTATGTATAATTTTTGTAGTTGTCCCACAGTTCTTGGATATTCTGTTCATTTCTTTCCAGTCTTTTCTTTGCTTTTCAGTTTTGGGAGTTTCTATTATGACATCCTCAAGCTCAGAGACTCTTTCCTCAGCTGTGTCCAGTCTACTAATGAGCCCAAAGGTATTCTTCATTTCTGTTAGTGCTTTTGCTCTCCAGCGTTTTATTCTCAGAATTCCCATCTCTTTACATTGTCCCTCCACTCTTGCATGTTATCTAATTTAACTGTGGAGCCCTTAGTATGTTAATATTTTAAGATTTTCGGTCTGATAGTTCCTACATGTCTGCCATTTCTGACTCTGGTTCTGATGCTTGCTCTCTCTCTTCAAACTGTGCTTGTTGCCTTTTATTGTGCCTTGCAATTTTTTCTTAATAGCCAGATATAATGCACAGAGTAAAAGGAACTGCAGTAAACAGGCCTTCAGTAATGTGGTGTTAAGATGGGGGAGGGGGATGCGTGAGGAATCATTCTTTAGTCCTATGATTGCGTCACAGTCATTTAATGAGTCTGTGCCCCTGGATCGAACTTCACATGTGCTCCCAGTCCCCCACCATTATGTGGGGCAGGTAGCTGGAATGAGCTGGAGTTGGGTATTTCCATTCTCCCAGGTATGTAAGGCTCTGAATAAAAGTTTAGGCTCTGGTACATCAGGTTCTCTGGAAGACCAACTTTGTTAAAAAGAACAATGCTCTCTGGTACTTCAAAATGGTTACTTTTCCCCTCCCCTTGCCAGAAGTACGAGGGGATTTTTCTCGTATACTCACTATGAGAATCTGGTTGAGCTCTTGCGGGGAAAACGCATAGAAGTGGGGGAGGGGCTCCCCGTGACAGGGTAACCCCTGGAGCTTTTTACACTGACTTGTCCCCACTGTGTCTCCAGTAACTTATCAACTGCAGTTTAGGTTTTCCCACCCTGGCACTGGTTCCTGCAGGGGTTTCTGCTTACGGATTTTTGCTCCAGTAGGTTGTGAGTCTCTGTATTTGCCTGTTTCTGCAATTTTGAAGACAGCGGTTTGCCCTGTGACTTCCCTTCTCTGATTGACGTAAGACACGTTTTTGATTTTTCAGTTTGTTTAACTTTCTCCTTGTTGTTAGGATAGAGTGACAATTTCTAAGCTCCTTACGTGCATGGAAAGCAGAAGTTCCCCACACACTCTTTCTCAGGGGATGGTGCTCCACAAAACTGGGGAGTGAAGTGAGAAAAGGGAAGACATAAGATGCAGAAAGCATGATATCCTAACAGGAGAGGAATAAAGAGAACAGCTAGAAGAGTAGTGAGGAACAGTCTCAAGATGATGGCTAGTTAGGAGGCAGAGTGACAAAACAGGTAAGAGAGGGAACTGAGCTTCCTCAGGATGGATGCCTACAAATGGAAAATAAAAGATTCTGCATAAACATGCAGTTTAATAAAGAGTAGAATCTCTTTGGAAGGTCTCAGGAGAAATTGCCTCTGGGAAGAAAGACCAAGAGACAGAGTTGACACGAAGATTTTATTTTTACCCTTGCCATGTGTACATGGTCCTTGTACTTACTGGGAAAAAAAACTTCATGTAGTATTTATGTAGTATAATGTAATATGCAGTATAAATGTTATATTCCCAAGAATTATATGCTTATAAGAGTTAAGATTTTGTTTCTAAACAAAAAAAGTATTTTTTTGTATTTAATACTTTCAACAAATCAACCTGATGTTCTGGTGATAATTAAGTTGCAGAGCATTTAAAGCTCTAAGCACCTGAATCTAAAAATAGTATGTGTATTACTGTATTATACAATTTTAAATCTGGCTACCATTATGATACACATGGGATATTAATTCTCATACAGTCAATTTGTTCTTGTTCTTTTCTTTTTCTAACAGTAATTTAAAGCAATTTGAAAACTGCATTAAAATTCATAACAAGTCCTTAGATAGGGTTTGCTTAGATAATGAAAGTATATATGTACTTTACTGAATTTGATGCACTGTTACCAAGTGGTATGCATGTTGCAGTCAGTTGGATTCCAGCTGTGGTCTTTCTACAGAACGAGCTGTCTGACTGGGGAGAAGATATTTTAGTAGTCTATCCCTCAAGATTGTTCCACTTTAAGAAATGGAGAGTAAGAGTTGCTAAAAAGAGCAAACATAATAGCGATGTAAGGTGTCTGGCATAGTGTCTCGGTTATGGTTATTCCCTGATAAACTCTGGCTAGTTAGTGATTATAATACAGATAGTTAACCATACAAACTGGGGTTTAAAAAGCAGCCAGAAGCTATTCAGTAATATCTAATGGTTGTGTAGAGTTCTATTTTCTCTGTAGTGTGGGTAGCTCTGAAAATGTGTACAACCTTCTCCTTCTACTTTCCCTTACACCTAGTTGGCATTAAGAAAAATGGAAGAAAAATTAGCAGTGAAATTGGAAGAATAAAGGTAGAAGATGAACAAAGTTTTAAAGTATATTATTCTCAATTGTGACAATTACAAACATGGATATTCTCTTTCCGTTTTGATTTGTTCTGTAAATCACACATAGTTGAAGCTTTTTTGTTATGTGTATATTGTTTTCCTGTCTTTTCTACATAGTGGTTAAGTGACTAACATCAAATAAATAGTTTATAATACACCTCTCACACTGTTCAGTCAGTCTCCGTGGACCATCACCCTATAGTTAACCTCCTTCCCAGCCCTTTCTCCTGTACCATCCTCTGTTACGCTTCAGTTCACTCAAACTCATTACCTAATAGGTTCTTCACCTCCTAGATTTGAAGGAATACCTATTGCTCACCAGCATTCTCAACTGGTTTCTACTGCTTTTCCCAACCATCACTAGTAAGTGGTTCAAAGGCAGGGTACGAAGGCAGGATTAACATTCCAGATCCTTACTGCTCTTCTTCCATGCAAAACACTCTTTCCTTCCAAAATGCATGTCATCTGGACAATGTTCCAACCTGCATAACACTATCATCTCTCACTACTTCATAGGCTCTGCAGTTTCAGGCACATGGGATGAGTCTTCCTTTTTACTCCAATTACTGACATTATACTGGCTAAATTCAAGGTCCATGTGCACAAACTTTAAATATTCTAGCCATTTCCTTGACGTTTATCTTCACTTGAACAACTAATTTCTGTTGTTGGGAACTTGATTTTTACCTTTATCTGTGACTCCTCTGAAACTTTTCATTCCATAATCCAGTCTGACTGGAGGATCTAACCATCATTTCTCTTACTCCCCTCTCACAATGAAGTTGCCCTTTTCCCTGAATGAGGCATCCAATCCTATAAAACTTCCATTTGCTCGTGATTAGGAAATGTTCACTTTCTTAGACTGCCCTTCATCAACCAAGAGACTATGGTGGAAGGCATGAAAAATGTCATTACTAGCACCCTAACTGCCTTGATCTCTTGTCCATCCACTAGATTTCCTTTATAAACTCCAACTACAAAATCATGTCATCTGTTCTATTTTCTAAATTTTTAGTTCATACATTTCAGTTATCAAACTACATAGTTCAAAGAACCAAATATCTCTGTAAGATTTGTTATGAAAAAGTCAACCTCACCCCCTTCACCCTACTTTGTCTTCTCCAGAGACAATCATTTTTCCTTCTTTCAATTGACTCTTCTAATATTCATTTCCATGTGTAACAGTCAACTATCAGTGAGTAACAAATGGACATATAATCTCAGTGGCACATAGTAATACACTTCTTTCTCACACACGGCTGTGGGACAGCTGAGATGACTGTGCTCTAAAGCTGCAGGACTGTAGGTTGGCTGTGGCAGTTCTGATCTGTGGGTCTCACACTGCAGGCCACAATGGAGGGGCAGCCACGAGAGTATGCCTTCCTTAAGGCAACAGATGCACCAAAGGGCAAGCCCAACAGCACAAGCACATTTATGCCTCTGCCTATATCACATCTGCTAAAATCCCAAAGCAAGTTAAGAGACCAAATCCAGAATCAAGGAGCAGAGAAATATACTTCACTTACCAGGAGGCCATAGTAAGGGTACAAAATCACAACACTGTCAGGCCTGAGCAATTGCAATTAAATAGTTTACCATCACACCATCTCTCTAAATAACATACTTGTAATGCTGCCTCTTTATTTTCTGAGTTGGCCATCATATATGGAAGAACTTTGTCTTCTCTCCTCCCAACATCACCACAGTACACACCAACACTTCCCATTCCCCATGCCTTCAACATCCTAATTTTGGTTAAATCAATGTGTGTTTACATTACTGACGATGTAAACATTACTCATAGCTAGGTTACACAAGTCTTTGTTTTTCCTGGAATTAGAACTTCTCTTTTGTTTCAAGTGTTTGGTTTTCTACGTACTTATGACTCATTCAACAGCAAACAGCTATCTGTCTAGATCTACTCTCAAGGTATTCACACACATAAGGCATTTCACCAACTTTATGTTCCTGAAGAAGTCACTTTTGGAGTCTTCTGACCTTTTTCAGCATGGACTGATTGTTGTCCTCTGACAGTGACACACAGCTATCATCCTGACAACGCTCTATACCATGACCCTGGGGATACTCTTCATCTTTCTCCTATCATGAATCTCCAATATCCCACATAATCTTTTTGAATGACACTCTCCTTTCTGTGGAACACATCCTCTAATAGCTTTCTGAGCAAAGAAATATAAGAGGTAAGCTTTAAAAACACTTTTTGTTGCATTATTTCTTTGATATTTCCTCCTCTCAATTTTCTCTTTCAGAAAGTTTTGTTATTGAATATTGACTTTATTTGACTGGACTTCTAATTTTCTTTTCTTTCCTATATTTCATCTTTTTATCCTTCACGGGAAAGTTCCTCAGATTTATTTTTAACCCCAGATCTTTTTTATCCTCTGAACATTTTTTTTTTTTGAGCATTCTGATCTTATTTCATGTTGGCAATGAACTTCTATCTCTGTAATGATATTTTTAAAAGTTTTCCTTTCTCTACATATTCGCTGCTTCCTCATATTATGTTTTCCTGTTTGTTTTGGCCTCTATTTTCCACAGTAAAGTGCATTCTTCACATGGGATGGTAAAGTCGTCAGCTTATATTTAAGAGTGGACGATTAAAAAGCTATTAAGCAATGAGTGCAGGGGTGGGGTTTGTGAACGGTGAGCGTCACTATACGGTGATGGGGAACCTCTGAGGTTAGTACTTTTAGGTCTTTCTTCTTTGACTAGACATATTACTCAAATAAAACACTTCCAATCTCCAGCCAGGAGAGAAAGCCAAGCCTCCAGGATGCTGGCTGCTGAGTGGGAGAAGAGACCATGGGCTTCCCACATCGGGCAGGCAATGTGCACATGGTCTGTTAGTCACTGGGGCAAGGCACTCCTTCCCTCAACTGCACCCAGTGTTCTCCCCAGACGGAGGAAGCGTTTCACCCCCACTTGTCTCTTGGGGGGGGAGGGGGGTATCATAGAGTAGAGAAGGTGATTTAGAGATCAGACTATTTTTTAAATATGTTCCAGCAAAACTACCTAATTTTGTCTCCCTTCACTCAGTTCTAGGAGTACCTGGTACTACCAGGTCCTGAACTTTTGGGGAATTCGACTGGAGTCAATTTTAATTCTTAGCTTTCCCTACAACTCTCTTATAATTCAGCCTTCTCAGATCGACTGCATCAGTTACTACTTATTCACCTGTTTTCTGGTTATTTATTTGTTTGCCATCACCACCTCTCATTCTCCTTATTTCTATGGGTTCATGTTGGTTTTAATCCCTTGCTAAGTGGATTTAGTGAGGTTTGAGTAGTGAACAAAACTAGATACCTGTTCAGTTGGTCATCTTTACCCAGAAACAGGTAAGTAATTCCAAATTGTCATCCACAGAGGTGGCTTCAATTTATATTCCCCTAAACAACACATGAGAATGTAGCAGAGTTCTTAACATGAGGTGAGTGAATAGGACTCAGAGGGACTGGAAAAACCTCTGAAAATAATATTGTGTGTATAATGCAGTTATTTTTCTGGGAAGGGATTCTACAAGTGTCAGAGCTTTTATAACACAAAAAAAGTGAGGAACTATTGTTTTATGGTAATCATATAATGGTCCATGGTTACAAATAATCCGATTACATATCTATTTTTCCAGCTTTAACATCACTCACAGTATTAGTTCTGCAAAGCAGCCTGGGAAGTTTGCCCAACAAAGAATATACACATTAGAGAAAGACTAAATCAAAGGCATGCATGCACAGGTTCCTCACTCTGCAGTTACAGAACCATACTCAGAATGTTTCAAGTAGAAACAAAATAGGCTATCTCACAATGAGGTAAACAATGAACACCTGCATTCAATTTATCATTTGAAAATCAAACTTCAAGCATTTTGCATACATTTACATTGTTTGAATTCTGCAATGTATTTGAGAATTGCAGGAGAGACAGTTGTCCAAGAAGCTTTGTTCTTACAATATATCCAATCATTTTATGAGTAAATAAACAACCTCAGACTAAGTCCACATGAGGCTGATAACATAAATGCAATTTTCAGTCTTCAGGAAACAAATTACAAATGACCTGGCTGAGGACAAGATTTCTATGAGTACAAATTTTTAGAAGAGTTTATACAGAATTACATTTACAAACGGCTTTCAAACACTTATCAGTTAAAAACAAAAAACAAAAAACTGTCAGTTTATTCACATTTTTATCAGCTCTACCTAAGCAAAAGCCACTATGAACTTATAGGCAAACACCACCCATGTGCATCAGTTAAACATTACCTAGAAGATGATACTTCTTTTCTGCATCCAGATAATTAGAGGGAAAAATAACATGGAAAAATAAATTGCACTGGTAATTGTATAACTGTTTTTAACTATTTCTGTTCAGCTTCACAATCAAATACTGTCAAGCACTATTAAAAACTAAGAGGTTCACTGAATATTTTACTCTTATGTATCTTCTTTGAAAAAGTAAACTGATGGAAGTCAGCAAATAAAATGAAGAAATTGAGATAGTGCCCAGAAACCCACTGAGTAGACATATCACACATGCATTGTCCAGCCCCAGGGTCAACAACTAAGGGAAAAACTGAAAAACTGTATCAATACCCAACCGCAGAGATAAGGCAACTTTAAATTCATGCAGAGAGAACTGTTAGAACAGGGGTTCCCAACCCCCAGGCCTCAGAAGGATAGCGGTCCGAGGCCTGTTAGGAACCGAGCCACACAGCAGGAGGTGAGCGGCGGCGAGTGAACAAAGCTTCATCTGCCGCTCCCTGTCACTCGCATTACCGCCTGAACCATCCCTCCCCAAAACCCCGACCGTGGAAAAATTGTCTTCCACGAAACTGGTCCCTGGTGGCAAAATGGTTGGGGACCGCTGTTAGAAGGCTGCTATTATAATCTCATCAATAGATCATGAGATCTGAAATAAATCCAGGAAACAGAGAAGGGAGGGCCCAGAGCCAGAAGCTATTTCAGCATCAACAGGGTTGGTGACATTATTACCCCAGTTGGAAGGTGCAGAAGAAGGGAACAGTTCCATTGGTTAGATTCATGGCATCAGTTTAAGTTCCCTATAGAACATCTAGTAGGAATACTCATAAGAAGCTGTAAATAAATGTCCAACATTTATGAAAGAAACATGAAAAAGAATGATCAGAAAACTTGAGGAATATCTACCCAGATACCAAGCAAATATTTATGGAAAATTTGCCAGGCATCCTTCGTTAAGCACCGAGAAGGATGAATGAGGCTGGAGAAGATATACAAGCAAATATAACACAAAGAGATCAAAGTTAAATTTGTATGTTCACAGGCTGCGGGAAATGAAGAGAAGCACCAATGACTTCATGACATCAGTTCTACTTTTTCTTCAATGATACAAGTAGCACAAAATTTAACCTGAGTTCAGTGCAACACTTAAAACTGTAACAATCTGCTTTAAACCCCAAACATTATCTCATTATCTCAAAACCAAAACTATAGTTTTAAAATTACCCCACCTTCTCAACAACTTGCCTGATAGCCTCCTGCTGGCCCATTCCTTACACTAATTTTAGTAGCTTCAACCTTCTCTCTGGTTCTCATATTTCACATGATATTTTCAAATATTTCTTCCAAGTCTCACTTTACAATCTAGTTCCCCCAGCATCAACTGTTGACTTAAGCACTGTGAAACTCTGTTTCTAGGTTTTCTATGAAACTCTGTGGCTCCTAAAAACTCTTCTCTACAGCCTAGCCTACATCCTTCAATCATGAAAAGTCATAGCTAAGAGAACAGGAATTAAATTTGCCTGATCACTAGGCCATTGAGGCTAAAACTAACAATGACAAGCTATTCAGCAATAAAACAGAACAATGGACTGACATGTGCAACAACATGGATGAATCTTGCAATCGTTATGCTTTAGCCTTAGAAGCCAGACACAAAAGACTACAAATTTGGCCCAATAGAAGGCAGCAATGACAGTGTGCCAGTGGCAGATCTAGGCTTTAAGAAACTTTGTGTGTTCCCACCCTTTTATATCTGCCATCTCCATGAGAACATGCCTGGATAGACTGCTGGTCAAACAAAGGTGAAAAAATGGAGCAGAGCCATCCAGCCAATGTGCACCTGCAGTACGAAGCAGAGCTGCCCCAAAGCACAGCACATGCGCACACACACACACATACTTACTGATGAGAAACTGGACTAAGGCCTGCATGTCCCTCCATCACCATCAGAGAGCTAGGCTGTGGTCTCTGGGCAGGATGAAACCAGTTACAGACCAGTGAGCACCTATTTAGTAGGACTGTCTGGGGACACTGGGAAGTTGGCCAGGAATACCTGGATTGCAATACTTCTGTAATAGGTAACATTCTATTCTGAGAAACTTAATAGATCTCCTTAGCAACAAGGAATGGGGATCATTTCATTTGTTGTCAACAAGTATAGAACGTGTGAGGGAAAACACAGCCCAAGAGGTTGGTCACATTTCTGCTCCTTTTCTGCACATTCTACAGATTCCAGCATGGACCAGCAGAGCATGCCACTGGCAAACACCAACTCCTCTGTGCCATTACACCTCACTCTGTGCACCAGCCTTTGATGTACTTAGACCCTGTGTTCAAAATGAATTACACCGGCCCTTGCCACCTCTAGTACAGATGGAGGCAAATACATGGTGCACCACTACTAACAAGGCCTAGGGACAATGAACACTCTTCTATACACAATCACTCTCCTCATTATCCTTATGTAACCCATCCAATAATGTAACAACTGAGTTATAAAAGACAGAATTTTAATTTCATCCTTCTCATTTTTATCACAACAGGCAAAGTGTCGGAAACAATGTGAGGTTTTCCAACTTTGCCCAAATTTATCTGCTCCTGTTCCAATAATTAGGACATCGAAGAGAGATTGTACTTGAATTTTTTAAACAATATTGGGTGCTGGCCGTGCCCTCCTCACCCCACCCCCCACCTTTTTTGGGAAAGAAAATACCCAATCTACAATCCCTGCTAAGAAAGCATCAACCTTGTTTTATTTTCCTGTCATATCCATCCCTCCCCAACCCCACTCCATAGGTTCTGCTGACTGGTCTATTGGTGGGGACCTATCTCTAGAGGAGCCAGTCCATCAGATGATCAGTAGCTTATGATCTAGGTGAATTGGCTGATGAAGGCTCTATATGCCCGAAGTTTGAACTAGGACTGAGGGAAGAATTTGCCAGTTGAGAAAGGAAGTCAAATCTACTATGGCATGCACTCCTCTTGGAGAGCGAGGGTTATGGCAACTAAATCTGAAGTTACAGAAAAACAGAAATCATAAATTTAGAAGATGAGGTAAAAAAAAAATGGATTAATCATAAGGCAGCAAAACCCCTAGAAGTAACTCAGGTCTCAACAGCTTGCCAGTTACCAATGAATTCTCTTTTTCCAATAACTTACATGTCTTTCTTGGGAAACTTTGAATCTCTCTTCCTTGCAAACTCAAGAGCTAATCAGGGAACTTCCATAGACATTGGAAAGTTCCAGTACCAATAAAAGTTCCTGATAGAGGCAATTACCTCAAAATCCTTCTGAAAGATTGTATAACTACCAGCATCACTGATGATTATTTGTAAATATGGCGAATTATCCAAAAACCTTTTCCAAACCAAAACGACAAGTATAAGACTGACTATTCTTTGCGAGAATGCTACCTGGGTACCCCTGTCACAGCATATTTGAAGTCTCCAGAGTCTTAGCTCATTAGTATCAACACAGACTCTTCTCCCATGCACTGAACATTCAAAAAATTCCATTTTTAACCTTAAAGTAAACTTGTACGATGGAATATATCGACCATACAACCAACGTCAAAAGAAATGGCACTCCTCTTTGAACCATGTTTTGGGAACATATAATGAACTTGGCAATATAATAGGTAAGTGATAGTCTGTCCAAAAACTACTGTGAAAAAATTTAGTCTTTATACTCAAAAAGCATAGTGTAGTAACACCTTTTCGTAAGATTGGGATATGTTTTAAGAAAAACAAAGAAAAAAGAAATTTCGGTGATAGTACAAAGGACAAAATGTACGACTCATACCCAACCTCAGCTCTCAGTCCTCTGAAAGAACTGCATTCCCTCCCAGATTAATAATTATTTCCTGAGTGTTGACATTTATTCCCTGCTATTCAACGTAAGCAAAAGCACATTCTCTTTCCAAAAGGATTATCGTGATATTAAACAGATATCCAACATAGAAAGGCCTAGATGAACTACCCAAAAAAAAAAAAAAATTACAGGAAAAGAAACAGCTCTGATTAGTTTTCATTGTGAAAATATCAAGAGTAGGAAACACATGTAGATATCAAAGAAGGAAATCCCTCTTAAAATCTGGATGTCCTGGGATCTGGATAGATCACCTGTCCTACAAAGCCTATCACAGATATCTTATTCTCTAGGGAATCCTCATATTAGAAGATTTAATAGCCATCAAGTCCATTATGAGTTAAAATTACCTTAATTTGTACGCATTGGGACCACAAAAAAGCTGAAGCAGTAATCCTGAAAAAAGTAATTAATCTATGTTAAATACATTTAATCAATTCTGTATGTGTTATGTTTTCAGTTTAAGAAAAAGATTCAAAACATACCTAAATAATTCTTGCCAAATCTTTAGTTTGTTAAATTGTGTAAATTTTTCCCCCCAGAAAGTACAATGCTTGTGAAAGATCTCAGGGTGAATACACTGAACACAAGAAGCTATCTCTTGATCATTCAAGTGCACAGCAACAAGATAGAACAAACTTCCTCCCTGATGTAATTCCAAATAGGACCAATTTAGGACCAATTTTATCCAGTGTCTAAAAACTATCAAATCACAAACATGCCATATTTGCCCCACCAGGGACCATTTCTAGTTGCCTTGCTGCAATGTCAAAGAAAAACTAGGAGTTTGAGAATTGATGTCTTTCCAGGTTAGAATAAAATGAAAATTAGCACCTTGAATAAGACATTCCAGTTCACTTGTACCATGGTTTTTTTCTGTTTTTCCTAAAAGAATCAGAATATTTTATAGCATCCTTTCAAATCATCACCTAAAAGAAACAGCAGTTCTTTTACTTTCTCCTTTCCCAAGAATGGGGAGTTCTCCAATTCACTCCAGGTCAAACTCTGATTATATTCAAATATATCTCGGCCTTGGGGAAAAGCAAGGGAAGGTGGCCAGCACTCAAAGGTATCAAGTAACAAGCACCCTAACACTTTTTTCAAAGTGCATCTTGTGCAAACAGAAAAACGGTAACTCCAAGGGAATAGCCATTGGAGAAATGCATATACTCTCCCCAGGATGAAATATTTTTTCTTTCATACATTCAATTCACTAAAAATGTTCTTAAGTTAAATGGTGGTTTTTATCCTAAAACTGTATGCTTATTAAGAAATTATATCAATATATACACTCATATCAATACACACATATCAGTATCTACATATGATATATCAACAGAGGCAGTAAAAAGGGGGAGCTCCTTGGTTCAGCAATAAAGGTGCAACGTGCAACACTCACTCCCCTTGCCTTGCACAGAAGTGAAAATTCACCACACCTGACCTTGGTATATTCCACATCATGGACTTGCAACAAAATGCCAGGCCATATTCACCACACATTGTCTTTGCCAAAGGCTAAGAAACTGTATAATTAGTCTTTTTTCTCAGTTTCTCCATAAAAATCAGATTAAAAAGGCTTTCTGTTGTAACTTCCATTTTATCTAATATTTTTGAAAGCCACATGTATTTCACCGTAGAGGAAGATGATACTGAATCACACGTCCACTCACTGTAGAACCGTTGGTGAGAGAACATCTTTTAATTTCTTTTAACTTTTAGGTTTTCCTTTTTTAATGGTTTCTCCTCCTGTTGTTTATTCCTTGGTATTATTTTATTCAGTTTCCTAAAAGATTTGAGAGCCCTGACTTAATTTTTAACTGAAGAACTTAAATACCCTGGATGTTTCACTGTACAAATGCACTGATTAAATACAGAACAATCTAAGCAGTAGACCACATTCAAAAGACTAGTTTTACTTCAATTTTACCATAAATTAAAAACACTACAAAGCACTACATTTAGATTAAATCATAATACTCTTGCAAATCAATTCCTAAGTTGTTGCTTTGCTTATAAGAACCACAGATAAGTAACTCTACCTCTAGTTCTCATAATGGAATACTTCCTACTATGTTTTGAGGGAGAACCTGTGGTAATTTGGGGTCATTTTTAACATGATTGCCTGCTAACCACCACACAACACAGCACACACCTCAGGCCTCAGCAGGAAAAGTGGATCCTTCAGCAATGGCTGTCTAGGCAGCTTATATACAAGACCTGGAGTTAAATCATTGAAACAAAACATTTTAACCCCACTGCGGGAAACTTCACCAAAGCACAACTTTTAAAAGAAGACGTTTCTTCATACAGTTTTAATTACTGATTATATCCAAGAGGTACATCAGACTTATTCAAGGCCCTATGCAAAATGAAGTTAACACTGGCAGTAGTTAGGAGCCTGTGAGATAATGAATGTATTATTTTATCCATTACTTCATTGCTAGCATTTCTACCTGTGCCTGATAAAAATGCAAAGGAATTTTTAATCAAAAAGTAGCATATTTTAAAACTATATTCCAGAGGTATCAAACAGATTCTTACAAAAATTTAGTGTAAATCATATGGCTCTGGAAAGCATATACTACTGTCATCTGGATTACCTGAGAACAGTAAATCTGTACTAATTTTTAATCTAAGATTGCTTTTAGAGTGTAGTCAGGTCTTCCACTGTCCTTAGATTATGTACAAATAGTATTTGATTAACAATTAAGGAACATTGACTTCAATCTGAAAGTATTAAATTATACATGTGAAAAATTAACTCCTGAGAGATACTGGCTCATCCTGTGCCCAACCTTTTCTTCTCATCTGTAAACTGCATACTAATAGTGTAAACAATCCCACACACGAGTATGTGTATCCACACACAAAAAGCCAGCATTCGCAAAAAGCCAAAGATTCCACAGTCAGATTAAGCCTTAAATTATGTATTTTCATAAGGAATCTCTTTAGTTAAAAAAAACAAAAAGGCCTAAATAAAATCGAATTCTCCTGTGGTTGCAGTCACAAAGGACATAAAAAGGGCAAGTTCCTAGAAACCATGATGTTAGTTAGCCACAAGTAAAAGAAATACTGCATTCAACTCTGAGGGATTTTTAGATCAGGTTAAACCAGCAAATGTACCTGCTTGTTTCAGAAGTTTTCAATAGCTTTCCCTCAGTTTACCAATCTAGAAAAGGTAAAGCTCAGTCATCAAGGATCAGGAGCTGAAAATAACTTTCATTTTCCTCTAGCTTTCTTTCTTATAAGTAATAAATTCCACGAAACTGTAACATCTTAAAGATCACAATAAAATGCACTCATCCATTACACACATACCCACAAGCTAACAACTGCCATATGTCAGGAATTCTGCAGAGCAATAAGAACCAATTCACTGCATTCTTAAAGTTCTATGGCACAAATAGGAATTTTTTAATTTTTAAAAGCCTCATTATTACCCACACTATTTTTATGATACAGCTTAGCAAAAATAAGTAGATTTCTATTCCCCAGAAAAATACTTAAAACAAGCTTGCCTTCATCTTTTCTTGCCACTGCTCCTCACTTGCCCTTATCTCCCCTTTAGCTGTAACTGAGAAGTTAAAATACATGAAAATTGTCTCTAAGGCCATCAGTTTTGTGCAGAAGTGCACTATTTTCTGCGTGTTACTAGCTGGGATCCACAGCAAATGTTCCTTATGCAAATAAGTTCAGGAAATGCTAACTTCAACATAGTTCAGCAACTTCATTTCAGAGACTTTAGTTTACTAATATGCATTTTGAATATTCGAATGGGGGATATCATGTCTAGCATTTCCCAAGTATATTTCACCAAGAGATCTTTTTCCAAAACTTACTCTCTTCAGGAACAGTGTTCCATGGAACACAGCTTGAAAAATTATGATTTAACCCTTCCTAGTTCAACTTTTCCACAGAATATGCTCACAGCCGATGTCCCTCTTCTAGTGTCTCTCCCTCTCTGTTTTGTTTTGTCTGCGTTTCTCTGTCTTTTTCTCTGTCCTTCTCTATTTCTCCTCTCCTCCCGCACTCATCTCTGTATCTATTTCTTTCTCATCCTTTTTAGTCTCCCTCTGTCCCCCTACTTCCTCCCTCTTTTCCTCTTTCACACACACACACACACACACACACACACACACACACACACACACAGCACCTCTTTTACAAAAGTCTAACCATTGGTTTCATGCCAACCATAGCATCTATATATTAATAATGAGCCTGTATTTAACAACAAGTGAGACTTTGATTATATATCCTAAGAATTGAGTTTCAACTCACTAGTTCAGTGTAGGCATGTGCTTTGTATTAGACACTGATATTCTGGTTTCCAGAAACATCTCTTAAGTAAAAGCTTAAACACTTTGCCTATTTAATCACAAAGGGCATTAAGCCACTAATTCCATCTAATGTGAAAATTACCAGCCTACTAGTCTACTACTAGTAGTCTAATAGGAGACTAGTCTAATAGGAGAAAATATGCCTGATCTGCTAATTTAGCATATCTACTTAATTGTAATTAAAACATCAAAGCAGAGACAAACACATTTTAGAGAAAGATATTTCCAATTTAAAGAACAAGACATTTAGAAGATATTTATTTAGTACTAAAATATAATTTAAAATAACATGGTGGATATGACATGTATATAAATAGTATACATAGTATCAACTTTTGCATATTTGGTTCTTTCATATCTGACATTAATACTCCTAAACTCAGGAGTAACTGACTTACAAAAATCATGTGAAAAATCAAGTAATAAAATTACTTGTTGGGACTTCCCTGGCGGTCCAGTGGTTAAGACTCTGCGCTTCCACTGCAGGGGGCATGGGTTCGATCCCTGGTTGGGAACTAAGATCCCACATGCTGCACAACACAGCCAAAAAAAAAAACATTACTTGTTGAGGGGACTAAGCAAAAAGAGCTAAGTATTCCAAAAATGCTTTCTTCCATAAGAACAACAAGAACATTGGCAGATATTATGGAAATCAGCTTTCTAAGAACTCTGCAAAGTAAACAAAGGCACCGTGAGGATCTGTGGAATTGTTCAAACACATAGCACTAAATCGTGGTAAAAACAGTTAATGTTGCAGAATTTTAATTCACCCTGTTCTGCCACACATTCTCTTCTGAGCATGACAGCCCTGAAAACCAACTGCGTACAACCACAATGAAAACAAGAAGCCTGGAAGCCATTGGATAAGGTAAAACAAGGCTGGAGCTTCTCAAATCCCAATTCCCAGATAACTGCCATAATTTGACCTGTCCAGAAGTTCCCTGAAAAATCCAAATCCAAAGGTTTGTCTTTATTTGACTTGAGTCAGAGCTTTCCAATGCAGTGTTTCCTTGGGAGCATTAGCTACATACTATCAATGCTAATTGTTTATTACTGCAGCTGCCTAATGTGGTTTTAACAATTGAAAATAAGCTGACCAAACAATTAAAAGGAAAAGCTGGAAAATGAGATGTCCACAGGGGACTTTGAAAAGCTTCAACCTATTCCTAGGAATCTAGAAAAAGCCACATACATGCATAGGGCTGTGCACATAACAAGGAAAGACCTGAAAATGCCCTATGCTCTCACTTCTGCCTGCCATTTTGCATCTTCACAAGATGGAAGTGAGAACTAAGGCAGAGTTGTAACTGCTTTTCTGAGTATAGGAAGTGTGCCCCTACACACACAGAGAGCCCTTAGGCAAAGCTGGGAAAATTGTTAGTTCCAGACATTTAAGGAAAGCTCTAACCATTAGCCAACTGCTACAAGCTAACTTAGCAGACTTCAATGGCTACATATGACTAAGGATATAGATATTCCAGAATGAGATCAGGAAAGTTATTGAACAGTAGAAACAACCAATATTTACAACAGTAAATGCTAAGGGGATGGGTTCTGATTTTCATAGTTGCCATATTAGTAAAAATATCCAGTTTAACAAAAAAAAGGATCAGATACGCAAAGAAAATGAAACATAAGTAGAGAATAATCATAGGAGAAAAACTGTCCTGAAGAAGCCTAGACTTCGGATTCACTAGATGAAGACTTCAAATAAGTTTTATAAAAATAAGTTCAATTTGGTGTATGTGCTTGGCTGAGGAGCCAATGGGGCGAAGCTACCATCTGTGGGATTATGACTGAACGCCTCTAAGTCAGAATCCCGCCCAGGCGGAACGATACGGCAGCGCCGCGGGAGCCTCGGTTGGCCTCGGATAGCCGGTCCCCCGCCATCCCCGCCGGCGGGCCGCCGCCCACGTCCCCCGGGGCGCGGCGCGGCGCGCCCCGCCGCGCGTCGGGACCAGGGTCCGGTGCGGAGAGCCCTTCGTCCTGGGACACGGGGTGCGGCCGGAAAGGCGGCCGCCCCCTCGCCCGTCACGCACCGCACGTTCGTGGGGAACCTGGTGCTAAACCATTCGTAGACGACCTGCTTCTGGGTCGGGGTTTCGTACGTAGCAGAGCAGCTCCCTCGCTGCGATCTATTGAAAGTCAGCCCTCGACACAAGGGTTTGTAAAAAATAAATAAATAAAAAATAAGTTCAATGAACTGAAGGAAACCATGTCTAAAGAACCAAAGTATGAGAAAGTTGCCTCATCTGTTAGATGATATTAATAAAGTAGAAATTACTAATAAGAACCAGACAGCAATTCTGGAATTGAAAACTATAACAGAAATGGAAAATTCACTAGACAGACACAATATGGTTGAGTAGTCAGAAGAAAGAACTGGCACATTGAAGATAGGTCTCCTGTGTTGGTATGCTTGATGATGTCCCACCTAGAAGGAAACGAGAAAAAGGGGCAAAAAGAATTTGCAAAGAAGTAATGCCTGACTACTTCTTAAATTTGAAGAAAAAAGTCGATTTATAAATTTAGGCTCAATGAACTCCAAAAAAACAAACAGGAAAAGATACATGTCTGGATGCATGGCAGTCAAATTGTCAAAAAACCAAGAAGAATTCTGAAAATAACAAGTAACTTATGCATAAGATTCACTATTAAAGTTAACAATTTCTTAACAGAAACCATGGAGGACAGAAGGCAATGGGAAAACATATTCAAAGGGCTGAAACAAAAAGATTGCCAACCAAGAATTCTATATCCAACGAAATAATCTTTCAAAAATGATGTAGAAATTAAGACATTCCCAGGTAAGCAAAAAGTGATAGAATTTGTAGACAGAATGGTCTACAAGAAATACCAAAGGGAGTTCTTGAGGCTAAAATGAAAGGACACTAGACAGCAACCTGAATCTACATAAAGAGTACCAGTAAAAATAACTACATACATAGGTAAACATAAATGATAGTATACATGTATTTTTGTTTGGTTTAACTTTTTCTCCTTCTTAAAAGACAATTGCAAAGAGCAATAATTATGAGTATTGAAGGGCATGCAGTGTATAAAGATGCAATTTATATGACATTATAGCACAAACTAGTGTATACAAAGTACAGAATAGGAGAGTATTGCTGACTCTTACATTGTTTAAGAAGAAAATCATGTTGATTCTTTTAATGTCAGAAAAATTTCAATTAAAAAAATTATGTAGGACTGGGGCTTCCCTGGTGGCATGGTGGTTAAGAATCCACCTGCCAATGGAGGGGACACGGGCTCAAGCCCTGGTCTGGGAAGATCCCACATGCCACGGAGCAACTAAGCCTGTGCACCACAACTACTGAGCCCACGCGCCACAACTACTGAAGCCTGCACGCCTGCAGCCCATGCTCCACAACAAGAGAGCCACAGCAATGAGAAGCCCACGCACTGCAACAAACAGTAGCCCCCACTCACTGCAATTAGAGAAGGCCCATGCACAGCAACGAAGACCCAATGCAGCCAAAAATAAACAAATAAAATAAATTTTTTTTTAAATTTCATGAAAAACAATTATTTAAAAAAAAATTATGAAGGACAGACAAACACATCTGTAGGCAGTACTCAACCATCAAGTCACCACTTTTGGGACTCTGCTGTAATGTCACTCTCAGTACTATAAAACTTATAAAATATGTACAATTATCCCATTTTTTATATAGGAAATTCACTCCCCAAGTGTAAGCAATCTGTCATTAAAGCTGAAACATTTACTCAGGTTATTTTCACCAAAACCCAAATGATTTCCTTTAGTCCTCTGCATCATTAATATATAAAGTAAGATATATAATATGTAAAGGTTTTGTTTACTCATTGCTAAGCTAACTTCCCTATAATAACACTATTATTTATTCTCACATAAAGTCTTTTATTGTATAGGTTAAGTGTTCTAATGTGGCATTTTAAAAATGCTTGTAGTGAACTGCCACACCAAAATAAGATACACTAGAGAACATAATCAATTTCAACTAAAAATATAAACCTATATCTTCCAAGTTTTTAGTTTTTATAAGGGATATATATATATATGTTTGTTTGTTTGTTTAATGAGTGGCTATTACATGCTAGGCATTGGGCTCAACACTGAGGGTAACGTAGTGAACAAGACAAAGTCCCTACCCTCTTGGACTACAACTTACAACTTATAGGGGGATAAAGATAAGAGACATGTAAACCAGACCAAATAGATAATTACAGATTACAATCAGTAACAAGACTGACCATAATGAGAGCCACCCAGTCAAGCCCAGCTTATATCAACCAACACCCAGCCAACCTGCAGACCAAGTAAGGGAGAAGAGTTGTTGTTGCATGCCGTGGAGTCTTGGGAATACTTGTACATAATGACAGCTGACCAGCACTTGCAACATCAGGCACTGTACTAGGAGCTTTCCATGTGTTACCTCATCCAAACTTCCCACTGATCCTTCAAGATAGATAATATTTTTAGCCCTATTTAACCAATAAGGAAATTGAGAATGACAGGTTGAATAACCTGCTTACAGTCACACTGTTAATAAGTGTGAGAACCAAGAATCAAACCCAACTGGTCTAATTTTAAAGTCCTCTGGCTCTTTATTACTTTGATAGTGTCCCTTCTCCTAAGTTGGCTTCAGTCTGCTAACAACAGTATCAGTAAGTATATCCTTGCCCTATTTCTTTTCTAGCACTCATGGATGTAGATTATAAAAAATACACTACGAACTCAAATTGGTGTTTCCAGATTTATTTTTGTTGTTCTTGCCGCCTTACGATCTCCTTTACCTGGGTGCAAACTAAACAGTGTTACCAAGCTTTGATACCACTTGAAATGATTATACTGTTTTATCTTCCAGAAAATAGAAGAAGTTATACCAGCAAAATGAATTTTACTATTTATCATTTAGATTTTTAAAACAAATTTTAATTAAATTCAGTTTTTTACAAAAATGTCTTACAAAACTAAAAATAGAACTACCATACGATCCAGCAATCCCACTACTGGGCATATACCCTGAGAAAACCAGAATTCAAAAAGAGTCATGCACCAAAATGTTCATTGCAGCTCTATTTACAATAGCCAGGACATGGAAGCAACCTAAGTGTCCATCAACAGATGAATGGATAAAGAAGATGTGGCACATATATACAATGGAATATTACTCAGCCATAAAAAGAAACGAAATTGAGTTATTTGTAGTGAGGTGGATGGACCTAGAGTCTGTCATACAGAGTGAAGTAAGTCAGAAAGAGAAAAAGAAATACCATATGCTAACACATATATATGGAATCTAAGAAAAAAAAAAAAGTCATGAAGAACCTAGAGGCAAGAAGGGAATAAAGACACAGACCTACTAGAGAATGGACTTGAGGATATGGGGAGGGGGAAGTGTAAGCTGTGACAAAGTGAGAGAGTGGCATGGACATATATACACTACCAAACGTAAAATAGATAGCTAGTGGGAAGCAGCCGCATAGCACAAGGAGATCAGCTCGGTGCTTTGTGACTACCTAGAGGTGTGGGATAGGGAGCGTGGGAGGGAGGGAGACGCAAGAGGGAAGAGATATGGGGACATATGTATATGTATAACTGATTCACTTTTTTATAAAGCAGAAACTAACACACCATTGTAAAGCAATTATACTCCAATAAAGATGTTAAATTAAAAAAAAAAAATGTCTTACTGAAAATAATATTTCCAGATGACATTGTAAGTATACAATTTGATAGTGACAACATCCTCCTGGAAAATAAAATATAATGGCAAGAATGTTACTTTTAGGAATAAACTAAATTTAGTAAATTCCTTCATCTGAATCAAGAAAGCCAGGGTAAGTATAAAAAGTGAAATTTATTTAAAATGCAGCACTCAATATACAGTTCATTTTTTCAAGTAATATTATACTGCTTTATATACCACCAGGACATGATATAACATGATGATGTGTACTATGGTTGAAAACAAAGGGCATTTATGCTTTCCATAATCCATCAGAATCAGGTATGAAGTAGACTAGCCTACTTCTAATGACAGGAAGTCTGTGACTTCCTGATACTCTTAATTCCATTTAGTATTTTGTGGTAGGGAACACACAGACTGCACGAAAGGATATAACCTATCGTTAACAGCCTAAGGAAGCTTTGGACATTTAACCTTTTTTTTTTTTTTTTTTTTTAACTTATAAAGAAACTTGAGATCTTTAAGGGAAAGAAAAAAAAAGTCTGGCCAAAGCATCTTAGAATTTTTAGTTTTTCTTAGAAATGGAGGATACAAAATTTTTCCCTGCAGTTTTCTTATTATCCTAAAGACAATAATGGGTAAGAAAAGGGTGTGTTTCCAAGAAGGGAATTTAGTGTCATTAAACACATAAGTTTAATAGAATGTTTCCTGAACCTCCACACTGAACTACAGCCATCAGAAATTAACAGAGTCAGTCATCCTATTTATTGCTACTATTTCAAATACACTCATTCCCCTATGGCATGTATATCAAAAAATATTCAACATTAGAACCAAATCTCAAAGTGAAACCAAAAACATGAAAACCACACAGGTAAAGACAGACAACCTGCTAATAAAAATGCACTGCTGAATATATTCACAACTAACTAGCTGAGGACATAGCTGGTTAGTTGAAAAGACTGAAGACTAAGGACATTGTCTCCAGTCTTTTCATCCTATGTTATCAAACCTTATTAAAAGGTATTTGCAAAAGCAATTATACCTTTTTATGGGTAATTATTATCAAAATGTATTAAAATAAAGCATGTTGCTGTTTTAAGAATCAGTTACAGGAAACATAACAGGTAATCAGGCTGTAATTTTTATCTTGTTTCTGCCATTTAATACATAGTGACCTTTATAAGTACCTTGACTTCTTAACTACCAAATGGGAAGATCACCTACCAGTTATTCTTCCTTCCATATCCCACTCAGTGAATCAGTTTCCCTTTCGCTCTGTGTGAATCAAAAATTCGATGCTAATTTAACCAAAGTCCTAGATGAGGCCAAAGAGGACATCTTAAATCAGTTTCAAGGAATCAAATAGTCTTAAAGACACATACACTCCTCCCCGGTCAATCCCCATTCTAAACACATTTCCTGGGACTTCCCTGGTGGTACAGTGGTTGAGACTCTGCTCTCCCAATGCAGGGGGGCCCGGGTTCAATCCCTGGTCGGGGAACTAGAGCCGGCATGCCGCAACTAAAGATCCCCGCAACTAAAAATCCCATGTGCCGCGACTAAGACCTGGTGCAGCCAAATAAATAAGTTAATTAATTCTTTAAAAAGATGATTAAAAAACTAAACACACTTCCAACTCACTCAGCTCTCAGGAACAGATGTAAACGCCTGCCCAAAGTGAATGCTTAGACCAACAGGCACCCAAATAAGAACTGTCAAAGCAAAGGGCAAGTAGCTCTAATAGGGATTCATCACTTGTTCAATGAATACATTCTAACATCTGTTATGTAGAAATTTTAAAAGAAGAAATTGTCATTGAATAAAAATGTGATGTGGTTAAATCTGTTTTAGTTCTGTAAGCTGAAGAATCAATTATTACAGGAGTTTTGCATACAAAGGCCAGTATTTTTCCCCGTTGAAACAAACCTTCTAGTTTTTTTCCCCCACTAACTTAAGCCTGAAATCTTTTTCGAAGCAACTGTTTCTTCTCTAACACAATGTAAAATATCCCTGTGGTGATTCATCTGGTAAATGCATTTACCACTAACTCCTCATATGTTTAACCCCATCCTGCTATCAGCTTAGTTTGCTTGGGCTGCATTAATATCTCATGCCCATTTATGCTCATGTAACCAACCAAATGACCATTGGATGGTCCTTTCTATCTCTACTCATCTCACTGGCTTGACGACTTATATACCCCATCCATGCTCTATAACAAAGTATAATGTGAACAAGAACAAAATTTCAGGGAAAAAAATCCTAGGTTACTTCCGACTCTCAACATTATGAAACTTAAAGAAATTAAGTTTAAAGCATTAACTGTAAGTTTTTACATGTGAACACTTTACTAGGGACTAAACAAACTGAAGCCAACAATGGACTTACAATAATGTGTAATAACTTCCATTAATTGCTGCTATTTCCAGTTATTTCCTTCTCAACAACCCAGCAAAGATATTAACCCCTTTCATGGTCAAAAATACCAAGAGTCAGAAAAGTATAGCAAATTACTGAACATAAAAGTAGCAGAAACCAAACACAAACTCAGACCTGTGTGATTCCACATTTCTTACTTGTACAGCATGATGAATGTGGTGGATTAAAGAGAGCCACAAATTCCTCGGGGTGTTTGTTTTCCCTCTCCTTAAATATATGGGCTGGATTCTATCTGCTCTGACCTACAGAAAATGACAGAACTGGCGGAGCTCCAGCTCTGGGCACAGGCTGTAACAAGACCGGCAACTTCCACCTTGATCTCTTGGAACCCAGGCTATCTTCAAGTTCACTGTCCCATTCTTCAATTCACTGTTGATTACAGTGAGTAGATTCACTATGGGTTTTTTAATCCGGGATATATTTCCATTCTCAGATTTTCATTTGATTTTTCACCCTTCCCATATTTGTCTTGAAATTCCTCATCACTCATCCATTCTACCAACCTTGTATATCAATTCAGGTCTTGTAAATTCTTCAACATATTTTTTCTTCAACCTATTTGTCATAGTTATTTTAAAGTCATACTGCTGCTTCCAACCTTGGGGTCTTTTTCTATTGACCTCTTAACATGAGTCACTCTTACCTTTTTAATGTTTAATAGTTTTGAAATACATACTAGACACTGTAGAGGATGTATTCTACTAACTATAGATTGTTGTCTTCCACGGTGTTTCCTGGGAAGTGGTACTCCTAAAATGTGGTCCTCTTAGAATATTGATGAAAAGCCCAAGGTGTTTACCAATTCCCTTTGCATAACAAGACTCCAACTCCAAACCCTGTCTTCCTTTGAGGTGAGCAGCTCAAGTCTCTGCTTATCTTCTTCAGGCTTCCAGTTGATGTTTCTCCCTGGGGCTCTTGGAATATTGCCCCACACATGCACAGCCCAGGAGTCAGCAAAGGCTTGAGGAAATTTTATATGCATGTTATCAGGCCTCCCTCCTCTGTGGCTCCTTATGTTCTGGAATAGCTCCCTCAATGGCCAACTTCCCTGGCAGCTCCAAACTCCATCCTCTGGTTTCTCAGGATAAAAAAAAAAAAAAAAAAAGCTTTCTGCCTGGCCACTACAGGGACTGAGAAGTGACCTCAGGGAAAAGCACTTCATGTATCATTCAATGTTCAGTCAGGAGTTGTAAACTACACAAAAATTTCAACAGGAGAGATTTAATATACAGTATTATTAACTACGTACAATAGTTACACTAAGAATTAATAAAACAGAACTCTAAAAAACATACCAACTCTGAGGGAAAACACCCAAGGAAGGAACAACTTGGAAAGAAGAGGGTGTGGGGCCTCTATCCAAGGCTGAGATTCAAATCTCATTGGAGAAGGTATGGCTGTAGCCCACTGGATGGTGGAGGAGTTTAGCAGCTCGACCTGGGCCAGAGATGGTACACAGTCAGCAAGCCAAGGCTGGCATTTCAGGAACCATGGGTGAGGAAGACTGGCAAGCTGGGAGCCCCTCTGGATGGCCCGGAGCCTGAGACTGATGAACAAGGAACTGCAGACAGGGACTGACAAGCCCAAAGCCTCCTGCTGGAATGCCAAGAAACCAAGGCTGGCACACACACAACTGTGGTACAGGACTGCAAACGGGAAATCCTCCACCAGCCTGTCAGCAGGCAGGAGCTGGCAGGCAGAGAATGGCAGGCCAGAACTCGCATCAAAAACTCATTCAAGAGTTGAGTGGCACTGAATGCCACACACACACACACACGCTGCTGGCAGCTGCGGAGCCAGCAGGAATGGAAGCACACCAGACTTGGGACGAAAATCCCCTTCCTTTCGCACCCTCTATTGCAAAGGAGAGATGTCCACGCGATCCAGCGACGCAGTGAAGAGTGGATTTAGAGCTGAGTGGCACACCATATATATGTGGATCTTACCTAGCGTGATCCCCTTCTTTCAAGGGTTGAATTCTTTCCAATTTTTGCGCACTTTTGGTCCTCACTGCTGTTATACAAATACAAATATATACATATATATCTCATCTCTCTTTCTGTATTCATGTCTCTGTCTCTCTCAAGAGAGAGAGATTCTGGAGTTTATCATTTTTATCCACTGAAGAATTGGCTGTTCAAGCACTTCTGTCCTTACACGGAGCCAAAAGCCCTGGGAAATGATTTGACACAGAACCTAGAGAATACCATAAGCAGAGAACTACCACTATTTTGTTTCAGACTACCCACTGTGAGGTTTATGAGGTATATGGCCATCTTGGCATTCACAGTGCTCCTAAGTTTCACTAAAAATAAACCCTTGTCCAAAATATTCTCAGTAAAAAAATAAAAAGATTCCACTCGCTCTAAAAGAAATTGAGTTCATTCAACAACCTATGAAAATGTCTCCTTTAATGGTCCAGATAATGCTAAACTACATCTCAAGCTTATATTTTGAAACATCAAACTCTTTCTCAAGATATTAATGCCCACATATAACAACGCCCATAAAATAAAGACAAACTTTGAAATCATGTGCAGGGCAGAGATTAAAGTTTTATTTGTTGTAAGTCAACAATATCTCAGAACGTGTTGAAGGGCACACAGTTTGAAGGGTTGGCCCACACACAACTATTTCAGATATGACTAATCTCTACAACAAAGGTGGTTCCTAAACACGCCAGATTTAATATAGTATAGAGTTAATAATCTTTTTTATGTCTCTATATATGACTTTTCAATGTTCTAGGCAACAGCCCAATAACACAAAACCCTGCCGGAACCACTTAAAAGCAAAACTTTCCTTCTGGTTCTTTTGGCAACACTTTGTGAAACACCCAAGAAGAAAGCTATATTACAAACTCAAACAACTTTGGCATCAAACAGCATGGAAAATTGTTACTTTATAAGAGACATGTGTATCTCCTAAAAATGCTAAGAAAATAATTTAGCAACGGCAAAGAACAGTAAGAGCTGCTTGTACGACACTGTAAGTGGACACAGTATGGACAAAACTCCACAGGTGAATTAGATGTATCAGTCTGTGGAGTAATATATAAGGGATTATAGGAATTAGACTTGCTAGGGAAGATGTGCACTGGAAAGGCAGGTTCAAGGATCAGAGAAGGCTTCACTGATTAGTCAGTCTCACTAGACAAGCACATCCCACCACCAAAGGCGGAAGGTGAGGGGAAGTCACGGAGAGGTCTGTGCAGCTACTGCCTCAATTGGTCCCCAGACCAGTGTCTTTGTCTGGTGGTGAACCGGGGTAACAATCAATGGCTCTAATAGTCAGGTAGACAAGGCAGACGGAGTGAGACAGTGAGGACAGGGTGAAACTACCAGGCATCTTTGTGCCTGTCGGTCACCCCATCTAACAACAAAAAGACCTTAGGAGAAAAATGGCTTCTGCTTCACTTCAGCCTTCCAAAACTCATTCATATTGTTCTTTTGGCCAATCTAACAGAGAAAAATAGTTCCCAAATAGCCAAATTGACACAGCAATGCCTACCACAGATGGGTGTAATTCAGATATCCACTACAATAGGATATAATTCAGAGATGCGCAGAACCGTCATTAATTCACCCACTTAACAGAACAGTTTGATAGGTCTAAATAAAATTTTATGAATTTTGAAATTTATATGCCTTCATGATAAAGTTCTCTCCTCAAAATATCTCACCATACTTTTTCCATCATTCTCCAATTTTTCTAAAATAAAAGAACCTCACAAGGGAGTTTAAGTTCTTAAATCTGCCTGCAAAACTTTTTTTGGCCGGGAACTGGTAAGCTACCATGAGATGTTAATACATATACTACACAAATTAATATAAGAAGCCCAAGAACTAAATGAGATCAAAATTTATTTCATCATCTGATTCTGGATGAACCCAAACCTTACAAGATTTCCTTTTACACTCAAGTGAACCAAGAAGTTTTTCATTTTGAACCTTATTTCTTCCACCTGAATAACAGCATCTCTTTGTTAGTACACAGTACAGTTCATGATATGATCATGCAATTGCCTGGTAGTCTGGAGCTCTATCATTTTTGGAAGAGCATAAATTAGAAGGACTGCCTGTGTGCTAGAGTCTGTCGGCTCTTGTCACATACAAAGCGTGGAATTGGACTGCCAGTTATGTATAATTCTTCAGTGTCCATGTAATTTCTCAAACCTCCTTATAAATCCTGCCCTCTCCCAGCTGTCCTCCAGAAGTCAGCACCTACTTTGAGCTGCAGTAAAATATCAAGAAAAGAAAATACTGTATCTCTCAGTTCATTTCTATTTATTTTAAAAAGCAGCTTCTCTTGCCAAATTCTGTAAGCCAGAGATCAGAATTTTAGAGATAAAACAAAAAGGCTTTGACAGCTCCAAGAGGCCTTTCTGCCTACTGCTTAAAACAGAGTACGTATTTCCATTGGATGCTTCTTCCCATACATTCCATTCCCCACCTTTAACTTTCTCATCAGAAAAGCACAAACATACCAAAGATTTCCAGTAACCTCCCAGAGTGGAAAATTTTTCCCCAGGATCTTATTTTTCCATTACAATGCCATGAACGCAGGACAAACTACAGGAAGAAAGTAACGACCCTATTATTTTTGTTATCCTCTCTCCAGTCTGATTCTATGTCCTCTGTTTGCCTCATCTTTTGCCTGTCTTTTGTTGTTCTTACAGACACTTGCAATTGGACTGCATCCACAGTGCATTTTTTAAAAAATCATCTAACACAGGTAAAGACAGATGTTCATATCTTACTAAGACACAGTTCCTAAAGAACAAGTGTGAACCAAGGTAAGAGCATGAAAAAAACTGATATATATTCTCTAAGGTTTCTACAGTACGTCCAGTTTTCTACTCCATGGTATATAAGGAAAATAAACTCATAGTTTCTATAAAAGCATTATATATTTTATACTATAAAGTCCTCACAATTTTCAGAATTCTGACAATAACATGTATTAAACATCTACTAGATTTGAGGCACTATTCTGGATATTTGACACAAAAGAAAGATTTAGAGTAAAATATGGTTAGCGTCAATTATACTAAAGAGTGCATTATCACCCCAAATACCCAAAACAACCCTTGATTTCAAAACTTACTATAAAACTACAGTAATCAAATCAGTGTGCTACTAGAATAAAGACAGACATATAGACCAGTGGAATAGAATAGAGAGCCCAGAAATAAACCCTTACATTTTTGGTCAAATTATTTGGTGCAAAGACTATTCAATGGGAAAAGGATGGTCTTTTCAACAAATAATGCTGGGAAAAATGGATATCCACACGCAAAAGAATGAAGTTATGCTCTTACCTAGCACCATACACAAAACTAACTCAAAATGAAACAAAGACTTAAGTGTAAAAACTAAAATTATAAAACTCTTAGAAAACATAGGAGAAAGCTTCACAACACTGACTTTTGCAATGATTTCTTGGATATGACACCAAAAACATAGACAAAATTTAATAGATAAATTAGAGTATATCAAAATTAAAAGACTTATGCATCAGAGGGCACTATCAACAGGGTGAAAAGGCAATCCATAGAATGGGAGAAAATATCTGCATATCGTATCTGATAAGGCATTAATATCCAGACTATAAAAAGAACTCATACAACTCAACAAAAACACAACCCAATTTTTGAAAGGAACAAAGGACTTGAATAGACATGTCTTCAAAGAAGATATATAAATGGCCTATTTTTACACAAGTAGCCTCTCCCTACAGATAAAACTTGATTAAAAATAATATGCCAATAAATTTGAACATACAAACAGATAAATTTCCAGAAAAATACAATGTGTCAAAATTCGCACAGGGAACATGACAAAGCCTTGATAATTCAATAACCATTACAGAAACTGAAATGTTAATTAACAATAACAATCAGGTTCCAGTCCAATATGGCAGCATAAGACGACCCTGAACTAACCTCCTCCCATGGACACACTGAATCTACACCTACACACAGAGCAATTCCTCCTGAAGAACTGAGGGCTTACTGAACAGCTTCTGTACAACGAACAAGAGAAGGACCACAGAGAGATGGGTAGGAGAGATAATACCAGTGGGAACCCCACCCCACAACATGGCAACCTGCAGTAAGGAGGGACATCACCAAGGGGCCTGTGCACAGGTTTGCCTGCCCTGGGGCATCATGGAAAATAAATAGTGGTTTAAAGGACATCTATACTACATGAAGGAAATCCATTTACTAACCATAGAGCATCTGCCAAATGGGTGGGGTAGGGATAGTGGGAAATAGCTGAAACTCTGGGATCAGAGGCACTACGGAGTGCCATTGTTTGCATTCACCCCCCATCTTGATGGTACAAGTGAGAACACAGTCCAGGCACTCAAGCTGGCCTGCCAGTGCCGCCACAGTGTACCCCAGCCCCCTGGACCACACCAGCATCTTGCCAAGTTAGCTCTCCTACAGTGTACACCAGGACCCCACAGCTAGTGCCCATTCAAGCTCCAGCAGTCCTTCCAAGGTGGCCCCAACACAGTGCACCCCAAGACCCCCACTGGCCCAAGCCCACGCCAGCCCACCTGTCACAGTCACCCGGCCCACAGAGTCTACACAAGGTATATTCCTAAACAAGGCCAGGCCTTTAAGACCAAGAGATGTAGGCATTCTGCCTAATTCACAGAAACACAAAAAGACTACCAGAATGAGAAAGCAAGGGTATGTTCCAAATGAAAGAACAGGATAACCCCCCACAAAAAAACCTACTAAAACAGAGATAATTTACCTGATAAAGAGTTAAAAGTAATAGTCATAAACATGCTCACCCAACTCAGGATAAAAATGGAGAAAAAGACTATTAACAAAGAGTTAGAAACTGTAAGAAAAAACCAATCAGAACTGAAGAATACAATAACTGAAAGGAAAAGTACACTAGATGGAATCAATAGCGCATTAGATGATACAGAAAACTATATCAGCAATCTGGAAGACAAAATAGTGGAAATCACCCAAACAATACCTATCATCAATCATTTTTGATGTAAATAAACTAAATGCTCCTATCAAAAGACAGAGTGGCTGAATGGACCAAAAAAATGAGACCTGTCTATATGCTGCCTACAAGAGACTCATGTCAGATTCTGTATTCTGCAGAATACACGTTATTTTCAAGTGCACATGAAACATTCTCCAGGATAGATGACATGTTAGGGCACAAAACAAGTCTAAATAAATTTAAGAGGACTGAAATCAAAGGAAGCATTCTTTTCCAAACATGAAACTAGAGATCAATTCCAAGTAGAAAACTGGAAAAAACAAACATGTGGAAACTAGACAACATGCTACTAAATACTCAATGGATTGAGGAACCCAAAGAGGAAATTAAAATACCTTGAGGAGGGGATACCTTCAAGATAGTGCAGGAGTTAAGATGTGGAGATCACTTTCCTCTCTACAAATACATCAAAAATACATCTACATGTGGAAAAACTCCTACAGAACGCCTACTGTATGCCAGCAGAAGACCTCAGACTTTCCAAAAGACAAGAAACTCCCCATGTACCTGGGTAGGACAAAAGAAAAAAGAAAAAACAGAGACAAAAGAATAGGGACAGGACCTGCACCTCTGGGAGTGAGCTGTGAAAGAGGAAAAGTTTCCACACACTAGGAAGCCCCTTCACTGGTGGGGACAGGGGGTGGGTGGGGGGAAGCTTTGGAGCCACGGAGGAGAACACAGCAACAGGGGTGCAGAGGGCAAAGCAGAGAGGTTCCCACACAGAGGATTGGTGCCGACCAGCACTCACCAGCCTGAGAGGCTTGTCTGCTCACCCGCCAGGGCAGGTGGGGGCTGGGAGCTGAGGTTTGGGCTTCGGAGGTCGGATCCCAAGGAGAGGACTGGGGTTGGCTGCGTGAACACAGCCAGAAGGGGGCGAGTGCACCACAGCTAGCTGGGAGGGAATCCAGGAAAATGTCTGGAACTGCCTAACAGGCAAGAGACCATTGTTTTGGGGTGCACGAGGAGAGGGGATTCAAAGCACCACCTAAATGGGCTCCAAAGATGAGTGCAAGCCACGGCTATCACAGCATGGACACCAGAGACAGGCATGAGACGCTAAGGCTGCTGCTGCAGCCACCAAGAAGCCTGTGTGCGAGCACAGGTCACCATCCACACCTCCTCTCTGGGGAGCCTGTGCAGCCCACCACTGCCAGGGTCCCGTGATCCAGGGACAACTTCCCCGGGAGAACACACAGAGCACCTTAGGCTGTTGCAACGTCACGCCGGCCTCTGCCACCGCAGGCTCGCCCTGCATTCCATACCCCTCCCTCCCCCCAGCCTGAGTGAGCCAGAGCCCCCGAATCAGCTGCTCCTTTAACCCCGTCCTGTCTGAGTGAAGAACAGATGCCCTCAGGCGACATACACGCAGAGGCGGGGTCAAATCCAAAGCTGAACCCCAGGAGCTGTGCGAACAAAGAAGAGACAGGGAAATCTCTCCCAGCAGCCTCAGGAGCAGCCGATTAAATCTCCACAAGCAACTTGATGTACCCTGCATCTGTGGAATACCTGAAGAGACAACGAATCATCCCAAAATTGAGGTGGTGGACTTTGGGACAAACTGTAGACTTAGGGTTTGCTTTCTGCATCTAATTTGTTTCTGTCTTTATGTTTATCTTAGTTTAGTATTTAGAGCTTATTATCATTGATAGATTTGTTTACTGATTTGGTTGTTCTCTTCCTTTTTATATATATACTTTTTTTTTTCCTTTTTCTCTTTTTGTGACTGTGTATGTGTATGCTTCTTTGTGTGATTTTTGTCTGTATAGCTTTGCTTTTACCATTTGTCCTAGGGCTCTGTCTGTTCTTTTTTTTTTTTCTTTTTAGTTTAGTTTTTAGCATTTGTTATCATTGGTGGAGTTATTTTTCGGTTTGGTTGCTGTCTTTATTACTTTTTATTTTTTTATTTTTAATATTTTTTTATTTTTTATTTTAATATTTTTTTTTCTTTTTTCTTTCCATTTTTTTCTCCCTTTTCTTCTGGGCCGTGTGGCTGACAGAGTCTTGGTGCTCCAGCCAGGTGTCAGGCCTGAGCCTCTGAAGTGGGAGAGCTGAGTTCAGGACATTGGTCCACCAGAGACCTCCGGCCCCATGTAATATCAAGCACCAAAAGCTCTCTCAGAGATCTCCGTCTCAACGCTAAGACCCAGCTCCACTCAACAACCAGCAAGCTACAGTGCTGGACACCCTATGTCAAACAACTAGCAAGACAGGAACACACCCCATCCATTAGCAGAGAGGCTGCCTAAAATCATAATAAGGTCACAGACACACCAAAACACACCTCCAGATGCAGTCCTGCCCACCAGAAAGACAAGATCCAGCCTCATCCACCAGAACACAGGCACTAGTCCCCTCCACCAGGAAGCCTTCACAACCCACTGAACCAACATTAGCCACTGCGGGCAGACACCAAAAACAATGGGAACTACGAACCTGCAGGTTGTGAAAAGGAGACCCCAAACACAGTAAGTTAAGCAAAATGAGAAGACAGAGAAATACACAGCAGATGAAGAAGCAAGGTAAAAACCCACCAGACCAAACAAATGAAGAGGAAATAGGCAGTCTACCTGAAAAACAATTCAAAGTAATGATAGTAAAGATGATCCAAAATCTTGGAAATAGAATGGGGAAAAAACAAGAAATATTTAACAAGGACCTAGAAGAACTAAAGAACAAACAAACAATGATGAACAACACAATAAATGAAATGAAAAATTCTCTAGAAGGAATCAATAGCAGAATAACTGAGGCAGAAGAACAGATAAATGACCTGGAAGATAAAATAATGGAAATAACTACCACAGAGCAGAATAAAGAAAAAAGAATTGAGGACAGTCTCAGAGACACCTGGGACAACATTAAACGCACCAACATTTGAATTATAGGGGTCCCAGAAGAAGAAGAGAAAAAGAAAGGAACTGAGGAAATATTTGAAGAGATTATAGTTGAAAACTTCCCTAATATGGGAAAGGAAACATTCAGTCAAGTCCAGGAAGCACAGAGAGTCCCATCCCATACAGGATAAATCCAAGGAGAAACACGCCAAGACACATATTAATCAAACTATCAAAAATTAAATACAAAGAAAAATTATTAGAATCAGCAAGGGAAAAGCAACAAATAACATACAAGAGAATCCCCATAAGATCAACAGCTGATCTTTCAGCAGAAACTCTGCAAGCCAGAAGGGAGTGGCAGGACATCTTTAAAGTGATGAAAGAGAAAAGCCTACAACCAAGATCACTCTACCCAGCAAGGATCTCATTCAGATTAGACGGAGAAATTAAATAGAAATAAAAGGAATCCAAAATGGAAAGGAAGAAGTTAAAATGTCAGTGTTTGCAGATAATATGATACTGTATATAGAAAACCCTAAAGATTCCACCAAAAAAACTACTAACAATGAATTTGATAAAGTTGCAGAATACAAAATTAATATACAGAAATCTGTAGAAATTTCTAAACACTAATAACAAGCTATGAAAGAGAAGTTAAGAAAATAATCCCATTTACAATCCCATCAAAAAGAGTAAAATACCTAGGAATAAATCTAACCAAGGAGGTTTACCTGTACTCAGGGAAACTACAATACACTGATAAAAGAAATCAAAGATGACACAAACAGATGGAAAAATACACTGTGTTCATGGATTGGAAGAATACGGTTAAAAGGACCATACTACCCAAGGCAATCTACAGATTCAATGCAATCTCAATTAAAATATCCATGACATTTTTCACAGAACTAGAACAAGTAATCCTAAAATTCATACAGAAAAGTGAAAGATCCTGAATAGCCAAAACAATCCGTAAAAAGAAGAACAAAGCTGGAGGTATCACACTGCCTGATTTCAAACTCTACTAGAAAGCTATACTCATCAAATAGTATGGTACTGAGACAAAAACAGACACATGGATTAAGTGACCAGAATAAAGAGCCCAGAAATAAACCCACACTTGTAGGGACAATTCATCTATGACAAAGGAGGCAAGAATATACAAAGGGGAAAAGACTACTTCTTCAATAAATGGTGTTAGGGAAACTGGACAGCTACATGAAAACTAATCCAACTGGACTATGGACTACTCTCATAGCATGCACAAAAATAAATCCAAAACGGATCAAAGATTCAAATGTAAGTTGGAAGCCATGAAACTCCTAGAAGGATACATAGGCAGTAAACTCTTTGACATTGGTTGGCCTTAACAATATTTTTTTGTATATGTCTCCTCAGGCAAGGAAAACAAAAGCAAAAACAAACAAATGGAACTGCACCAAACTAAAAAGCTTTTGCTCAGTAAAGCAAACTATCAACAAAACAAAAAGGAGAAGATATTTTCAAATGATGTATCCAAAAAAGGGCTAATATCCAAGATATATAACCAGCTCATAAAACTCAGAAAAACAAACAACCTGGTTTAAAAATGGACAGAGGATCTGAATAGACATTTTTCCAAGGAAGACACACAAATGGCCAACAGGCACATAAAAAGATGCTCAACATCACTAGCCATCAGGGAAATGCAAATCAAAAACACAATAAGAAACCACCTCACACCTGTCAGAATGGCTGCTATTCAAATAGACAACATAAAACAAGTGTCAGCAAGGATGTGGAGAAAAGGGAACCTTCACACAGTGTTGGTAGAAATGTCAACTGGTGTGACCGCTGTGGAAAACAGTATGGAGATTTCTCAAAAAATTAAAACTAGAAATATCATAAGATCCAGTATTTCCACTCCTGGTTATCTATTCAAAGAAAACAGAAACACTAATCCAAAAAGAAATATGCACCCCTATGTTCATTGCAGCATTATTTACAACAGCCAAGATATGGAAGCAATGAGTCCATCAATAGATGAAAGGATAAAGAAGATGTGAGATATATAGATATATATAGATATATACACGCACACACATATACATACATACATACATATATATATATATATATATATATATATATATATATATGATGAACTATTAGCCATAAAAAGTATGTATGGATGGAGCTAGAGGGTATTATTCTAAGTAAAATAATTCAGACAGAGAAAGACAAATATTGTGTGATTTCACTTACATATCTATCTAAAAAACAAATGAACAAACAAAACAAATAGAATTATTGATACAGATAACAAACAGGTGGTCACCAGAGGGAAGGGGGGGAAGGAAAGAAACAGGTGAGGGTGATTAAGAAGTATAAACTTCCAGTTATAAAACAAATGAATCATGGATATAAAGTGTACAGTGTGGGAAATATAGTCAATAACTGTAATATCTTTGTGTGGTGACATATCATAACCTCACTTGTGATCATTTTGAAACACACAGAAATATCAAATCACTATGTTGTATAACAGAACAATGTTTTTGAAGTATAATTGACCTACAACACTAAAACTTAGAAAAATAAATTTGTGTTCACCATAGGAGGCGGGTGGGAAGGGGAATTGAATGAAGGCAGTCAAAAAGTATAAACTTCCGGTTATAAGATAAATAAGTACTAGGGCTGTAATGTACAATATGATAAATATAACTAACACTGCTGTATGTTATATATAGGTTGTTAATAGAGTAAATCCTAAGTTCTCATCACAGGAAGAATATTTTCTTCTATTTCATTAATGTTATATCTGTATATGATGATGGATGTTGACTTACTGTGATAATCATTTAATAATGTATGTAAATCATTATGCTGTACACCTTAAGTTTATACAGTGCTTTTGTCAATTATATCTCAAAACTGGAAGAAAAAAATGGGCAGAAGACCTGAATAGACATCTTTCCAAAGATGACATATGGATGGCCAAAAGACACATGAAGACACACTCAACATCACTAATCAGGGAATTTTTTTTTATTGAACTATAGTTGGTTTAAAATATCGTGTAAGTTTCAGGTGTATAGCATAGCAATTCAGTTATATATATATGTGTGTGTGTGTGTGTGTGTATATATATATATATTCTTTTTCAGATTCTTTTTCCTTATCGGTTATTACATAATATTGAGTATAGCTCCCTTTTGCTATACAGTAGGTCCTTGTTGGTAATCTATTTTATACATAGTAGTGTGTATATGTTAATCCCAGCCTCCTAATTTATCCCTCCCTCCACCCCCCTTTCCCCTTATGGTAACCATAAGTTTGTTTTCTGTGTCTAGGTCTCCTTCTGTTTTGGAAATAAGTTTGTGTCTTTTTTTCTTTTAGATTTCACATATAAGCGTTATCATATGATATTTGTCTTTCTCGGTCTGGCTTACTTCACTTAGTATGATAATCTCTAGATCCATCCATGTTTCTGCAAATGGCATTATTTCATTCTTTTTTATGGCTGCATAATATTCCACTGTGTGTGTGTATGTGTGTGTGTGTGTGTGTGTACACACACACTACATCTCCTTTATCCATTCATCTGTCGATGGACACTTAGGCTGCTTCCATGTCACGGCTATTGTAAATAGTGCCGCGATAAATATTGGGATACATGTATCTTTTCAAATTATGGTTTCCTCCAGATATATGCCCAGGAGTGGGATTGCTGGATCACATGGTAGCTCTGTTTCTAGTCTTTTAAGAAAACTCCTTACTGTTCTTAGTGGCTTTACCAATTTACATTCCTATCAACAGTGTAGGAAGGTTGCTTTTACTCCACGCCCTCCGTAGCATTTATTATGTGTAGACTTTTTAATGATAGCCATTCTGACCAGTGTGAGGTGATATCTCATTGTAGTTTTGATTTGTATTTCTCTAATAATTAGCGATGTTGAGTATCTTTTCATGTGCCTTTTGGCAATCTGTATGTCTTCTTTGGAGAAATGTCTATTTAGGTCTTCTGTCCATTTGCTGACTGGGTTGTTTGGTTTTTTTTTTTTTATATTGAGCTGTATGAGCTGTTTGTATATTTTGGAGACTAATCCCTTGTCAGTCACACTGCTTGCAAATATTTTCTCCCATTCTGTGGGTTGTCTTTTCATTTTGTTTATGGTTTCCTTTGCTGTGTAAAAGCTTTTAAGTTTAATTAGGTCCCATTTGCTTATTTTTGTTTCTTTTTCCATTACTCTAGGAGGTGGATCCAAAAAGACATTGCTCTGGTTTATGTCAGAGTGTTCTGCCTATATTTTCCTCTAGAGTTTTATAGTATCTGGTCTTACATTGATGTCTTCAATCCATTTACTAACAGGGGAATTTAAATCAAAGCCACAATGAGGTGTCACCTCACACCTGTCTGAATGGCTATCATAAAAAAGACAAATAACATGAGTTGGTGAGAATGTGAAGGGGAACCCTCCTGCACTGCTGGTGGGAAAGCAAATTCATACAGCCACTATGGTAAACAGTATGGAGGGTCCTCAAAAAACTAAAAACAGAACTACCATAGGACCTAGTGATTCCACTTCTGGCTATTTATCTGAAGAAAACAAAAATACTCATTTGAAAAGATATATACACCCCTATGTTCACTGAAGCATTATCAATACAATAGACAAGATGTTGAAACAACCTAAGTGACCATTGATAGATGAATGGATAAAGATGTGGTGCGTGTATATATGTGTCTGTGTGTGTGTATATATATGTATATAAGGGAATATTTCTCAGCCATAAAAAAGAATAAAATGTTGCTCTTTGTGACAACATGGATGGACCTGGAGTGCTTTACATCAAGTGAAATAAGTCAGACAGAGAAAATCAAATACTCTACGATTTCACTCATGTGGAATCTATAAAACAAACAAAACCAACATTCATAGAGAGAACAAAGTGCTGGTTGCTAGAGGGGAGGAAGGTGGGGGGATGGGCGAAAGAGGTGAAGATTAAGATGTACAAATTTCCAGCTATAAAATAAATAAGTCACAGGAATGTAATGTACCGCATAAGGTATATAGTAATAATACTGTAATAACTTAGCATGGTGACAGACGGTAATTGGATTTATATGGTGATCATTCATAACATATTAAAATATCAAATCACTATGTTGTACACCTGAAACTAATGTAAAGTCAATTATACTTCAATGAAAAAGAAAAAACAGTAACAATCAAAAGCTTGTTTATAAAACAGTGAAAAAAGTTTATACACAAATAAATGCAAAGACGCCCAGTGTTCATAGATGGGAAGATTTCATATTGTTCAAGTATCTATACTTACCAGTGCAATGTGCACTTTCAATGCTTCCCCCAAAACCCTAGTGACTTTTTTTTTTTCTTTTATAGATTTAGGAAAAAAATCTTGAAATTCAAAGAACCACCAAACACCTAGTATAGCCAAAACAATTTGAAGAAATGAGAACAAAGTTGGAGATACTACACTTCCTGATTTAAAAGCATATTACAGGGCTTCCCTGGTGGCACAGTGGTTGAGAGTCTGCCTGCCAATGCAGGGGACACGGGTTTGAGCCCTGGTCTGGGAGGATCCCACATGCCGCGGATCAAATAGGCCCGTGAGCCACAACTACTGAGCCTGCGCATCTGGAGCCTGTGTTCCGCCAACAAGAGAGGCCGCGATAGTGAGAGGGCCGCGCACCGCGATGAAGAGTGGCCCCCCACTTGCCGCAACTGGAGAAAGCCCTCACACAGAAACGAAGACCCAACACAGCCAAAAAATTAATTAATTAATTAAAATTTTTTTTTAAAAAGTATATTACAATATTAAGTACTCAGAATAGCATGGTATTGCAATAAAGTGAGAGACGTAGACCAACAGAATAGAATAGAGAGCCTAGAGATTAACCCACATATACACACTCCACTGATCTTTGCCAAGAGTTCTGAAAGTAAGAATGGGGAAAAGATCATCTCTTCAACAAACAGTGTTGGGGAAACCAGACGTCCAGATACAAATTAATAAAATTGGACCCCTATCTTACATCATACACAAAGTTAAACTCAAAGTGAAGTCTTAAACGTAAGACCTAAAACTGTAAAACTCCTAGAACAGAGAAAACGCTTCTTGACATTGCTTTTGGCAATGATTTCTTGGATATGGTACCAAAAACATGAGAAACAAAAGTAAATACAGACATATGGAACTACATGAAACTAAAAATCTTCTGCAGAGCCAAAGGAAACAACAGAATGAAAAAGCTAAACTAAGGAATAGGAGATATTATTTGCTAAACCATGTATCTGATAAGGGGTTTTTTTATACTCTAAGAGGTATAACTGACTTCATACTATTAGTTTCAGGTATACAACAATTCAGTATTTGTATAAATTGCAAAATGATTACCACGTTAAGTCTAGTTAACATCTGTCACCTAACATAGTTATAAATTTTTTTCTTGTGATGAGAACTTTTAACATGAGGTTAATATTCAATATCTGTGAGAAACTCGTAAAACTTAAGAGCAAAACAACCCAATTTTAAAATGGGCAAAGTACTTATACATTCATTTCTCCAAAAAAGACATAATGGCCAACAGGTATCTGAAAAGATACTCAACATCATTGGCCAACAGGGGATCACAAATCGAAACTAAAATGAGATATCACCTCACAACAGTTAGGATGGTTATCATCTAGTTTGGGGAAAGGGAAGTGCTGGCAAGGAAGTGGAGAAATTGTAACCCTTCTATACCGTTGGTGGGAATGTAAAATGGTACAGCCACTATGGAAAACTGAATGGAGGGTCCTGAAAAAGCTAAAAATAGAGAAAAAAACTGTCTTCTAACCCCATTCTCCTTTTAAAAAATCTCCAAACTTACATAGTTTTACTGGAAAGAATTTCAGCAATAGTACGTTTCTCATAAAAATTGTTCAAGAATAATTACCCACCTCATTTTATAAAAATAATACAGCATTGCTATAGAACTCAAATAAGGACAGCACAAGAAATGAAAAGGAGCTTTTCCACGTATAAACACAGAGGAAAAATTCTAAATATCAGGTAGCTAAATCCAACAGTATAAAAAATTACATCAAGTAGTGTTTATCAAGGAATCAAAGATGGTTCAATATCAGTGAGTTTCAAGTTAACTCATCCCATTCGACAAAATGAGAAAAAGTCACATGATGATCTTGCTAGATACAGAAAATCAAAATTTCAAAAAGCATACTTGTGATTCTGTAAAAGAGATCAACTTTTTTGGAAAAGAGTTAAAGATTAGTTCAACTTGTTGAAGACTTTCTATCAAAATAACACCTACAACAAACAGACTTAAGTTAGATACAGTCCCTTTAAAGAAAATCCAGAAGACCATACTCCACTTTGCTCTTCTGCAACATGATACCAGAGGTCCTGGCCAAACCAACAATGAATAAATAAGGATTCAAAGGAAAAAGACAAATTTGTCATTATTTGCATACAGTATAATCATTTATGGGAAAACAGAATTCAAGAATAAACTTAAAACCAGAGTTCAATGAATCTGCCTATCAATCCTCCAAAGAGGATGTGGGGGAACATAACAGCAAACATAAGTTAGAAAGTACAAAATAAATTACAACAGCTAACACATAATCTAAGAAATTACTGATAAAGAATATGTAACACAAAGTAAAAATCCTTCAAAAATTTAAAAGACCTGAATGAATGAGCCATACTGTGTTCATAAATGGGACAACTTACTAAAGACATCAATTTGATCCCTCAGTTTATAACTCCAAAACATTCCAATAAAAGCTTCCAACTGGTGGGAATTTATCAGGTTTCAAATTTTTTATCCAAGTAATAAAGGTCAATAGTTTAATCAGTCACATGTTATGCCCTGCCTCAGACTCTCTTGGTCTCATACACCCTATGCCACTGAAGTGACTAACCACATGTGGGCCCACATGGTCCTACAGGCCACAAGCCAGTCTCTGGTTTCTCCCTGTAGCTACCTCCGGACACAGTTATGGCTCCCATGGGGTAAGTCATGGGATCTGGCTTCCCTTGGGACTGAGTGGTACAAGTACATTCAGAGTGGTACAGAGTTCATTCCCTGTGGGAGAAACTTCAACCAAAAGTTGAAATTTGGGTTGAAGAGATGGCCGATGAATTCTGTCCCTTAGAACGGTCTGTTAGGAGGAAAAAATAGTTTCTTATAAGCCTGTCTGGACATGTCCTGTGTAATAAAGTGACCAGCTGTGTTTGTGAAGCAGTGGCCAGACTGGTACACATACCTCACATCAGTATTTAAGCCTTGCCTAAGGCTGTATATGCTAGGGCACCTGTGCTAAAAACAGGCAATTTTTGAAGTAATTAACGAATTTAAAACAATGGGGTAGTTTCACAGGAAACAAGTACATCAGTGAAAAACTCAGAAATAAATCTACGTATATTGAAAATTGTCAATGTAACAGGCTGTTTCACAAATTAGAAAAGAATTGATGATTTAGTAAATGATGTTGGAAAAACTAGCTTTATAAAGATTAAAAAACTAGAATTATATTGCAGAATATTTTCTAATGCCCTCCAAGAAGATTAAAGACTTAATTGTGAACTGAAAAAACTAACACCAATAGACTATAACCACAACATAGGAACAAATTTAAGACCTTAAATGCACACAATTTGGCTACATATAAATGAAGAACATTAAAGATAACATTAGCAGAGAAGTTATAGACTAAGAGAAAATATTTGTAATGTGTACAACTAAGAAAGGAATACATCCAGAATACAGAAGAAACTCCACCAAATAGAGAAGAAACTCAAGAAAATGGACAAAGGATATTAATACACGTTAATAAGATAAGCAACACAGAAATGTAAAAATATATGTAGAACGGTAGCAATAAAACTCAAATTTGTAAAACAGAGATCAATATATAATATGCCTATTACATTGATAAAAATTAGAAAGTTACAGCACTTCATAACTATAGAATATGCGGCTGAAACTAGAACTTCCCCACCCCCCACTTCATTGCTAGTGGAATCTCAAACTGGTGCAGCCACTTGGAGAGCAACCAGGTAGAAAAATGAAATTAAGAATGCATGTACCCCATGACCTAGCAATTCCACTCCTTGATATGTATCCCAGAAAAACTGTTGCACTGTGCTTACAGTGACAAATATGGGGGCTACCATTACTGCATTTTTGGGAGCAAGCAATGTAGGTCTCCAAAAAGACAGACAAGTAGAATGTAGTCTACGCACATAATTAAAAACTATGAAGTAATCTAATCAAGAACAAGGAACGAGCTCTAGATTCTTCAACATGGAAGACGTCATAGTGAATAAAAATCAAGATCTGTTAAGTTTTAAAAACTTAACCTGAATAAGACATGTATTTAGATACATATGATAAGTTGACTAAGAAAAGCATTAAATACAACAGAAGAGGTTCTTCAGAAAGCAGAAGAGTAAGATCTTGGAAAACGGGGAGAAAAAATAAATTTTTTAAAAACAAAGAGGTGGCTAGCACAGATAAACTGTAGTAGCCAACGATAAACCAGGAAGGAACATCAAGTCAGTTCTAAACACCTAAGATCCAAAACAAAACAGAAAGGGAACCGACAAGTTTGCACTTTAATGTATCTCTAAATACACGTTAAAAACTTTGATGGTAAAACGCTTTGGGGTATAAGGCAATAGATTTCAAAGGCTTCAATAAAGGGAAAAAAATCACCAGGAATTAAGGTGACCAATAAATGATAGTGAAGTAGAAATATGTTTTACCTTTTTAAACTTATTTTATACCTAGTAGTTTGTACCTCTTAATCCCCTACCCTATCTTGCCCTTCTTACCTTCCCCCTCCCCACTGGTAACCACTAATTTGTTCTATATCTCTGAGTATGTTTCTTTGCAGTATTCACTAGCTTCTTAGATTTCACATATAAGTGATACCATATGTTGTCTGACTTATTTCACTAAACATAATACCTCCAAGTCAATCCATGCTGTTGAAAATGGTAAAATTTCATTCTTTTTATGGTTGAATACTATTCCATTGTGTATATATACCACATCTTTATCCATTCACTTGTTGGACACTTTGATTGCTTCTATATCCTAACTATTTTAAGTAATGGTACTATGAACATGGGAGTGCATATGGCTCTTCAAATTAATGTTTTTATTTTCTTCAGATATATACCCAGGAGTTGAACTTCTACATCCTTTGTATATTGAGGAACCTCCATGCTCTTTTCCACAATAGTTGTACCAATTTACATTGCCACCGTCAGTGTACAAGGGTTCTCCTTTCTCCTCATCCTCATCAACATTTGTTATTTGTGGTATTTTTGATGATAGCCATTCTCACTAGTGTGAGGTGATATCTTACTGTAGCTTTCATTCACATTTCTCCAATGATTAATGATGTTGAACATCTTTTCACGTGCCCATTGGCCATCTGTATGTCTTCTTTGGAAAAATGCATATTCAGGTCTTCTGCCCATTTTTGCAGCAGGTTCTTTATTTTGGACATTATATGAGCTGTTCATATATTTTAGATATTTACACTTTATCAGTGATATCATCTGCAATTATTTCCTCCCATTCAGTAGATTGTCTTTTCATTCTGTCGATGCTTTCTTTTGCTGTACAAAACCTTTTAAGTTTAATTAGGTCCATTTGTTTATTTTTGTTGTCTGCCTATTTTTAATGAAACATGAAAGGAACAGTATATACCCAAAGTAGACATAACAGGATAAAAGATGTGGTAAGGAAACTAAGTCATGAAGTCTGTAGACTGGAGTTTTGAGCAATGGACTATTACTGTATGCCGTGCTAAGGAGCTGGTAGTTTATCCTGTGAACCACAGAGGACCACCTAAAGTCCTAGAGCTGTGGGTGAACACTGACAGATTTGCATGTTAAAAGGATCATTTGTGGGGATCACTGGTGTGGAACATTAAAAATGGACAAGGATGGCAGGAGGAAAATCATCAAGAGAGATCCTCCCCCCACCCCCCCACCCAAGTCCGCATGAAGAATGAGGGCTATATCAAAAGATAATCAAGTGATTAGTTTTTAAACTGTACCATCAAATCTTATCAATGTAAGGGAAGATTCAGAAAAAAAGCAAGTTTGTGAAGCAATAATTTATAAGGTTTTCTCCATATACATGAAGTAAATAAGAGACAAAGTACTGTTTTAGGCTATGGTTAAGAAACTTCTGAAGGTAAAAATATTCTCAAAGGAGATCCCAGCCAGTGTCACAGGATCATTTTTTCTATAGCACTTTGGAATTTCTCCAAAATAGAACCAGAACTCGTCTGGTTACCTGAATATATATAAGTAGGATAACTGGAAGAAAAATAAAGGTAGAAGAGAGAAGGATACAATCTTGAGAAATACGACCAATAGAGAAAAGCATGACGTTGGGAAGTGTTTAATAAATTCAAACAAACTATCAAGTTGTGAATTTATTTTCTCAAAGTATAAATCTATATAGATGATGGTTTTATTTATGAGATGTGCAACTTTCTACCATAGTTTGTGCCTGACATTTGAGGGGCAAAAATAATGTTTTGCAGATACTTCCACTAATTCAACAAGTCGCTCATTTCCAACTCAAAGCTTTACCATAAGAGCCCTCATTTGTTTTTCACTCATTTTCTTCATAGTTTCTTCCATCTTTCACTTACTCATCCCACTACATATCTTTTCATTTCTATCCCTTCCTCAATTCTTCATTTATAAAAATGATTACTGCCCTCCTATGTTTCCTACTTTTCCTTTTCAAAACCCCATGTGACGTGAGGTTTCTTCTGAAACTCTATCCTGAGGCTCTTCCTCATCACCTCCAAATTCAATCCAGGCCTAACTAAACACAGAGAGGGAGGCAGAAGGAATGGACAAGTACACTCTGTAAAAACAGCAATAAAACCTCCGAGAACTGTAATGCTTGTGGATATAAAGGAAAGACTCTTAATAAAATTCAATGCTTTTGACTTGTTTCTTGTTAACTTGGCATTTAAAGCCCAACGTGTTAGCACTCAGTACAAGATACAAGTCCTATTTCATTCTAATGCATGTGGGGTGTGAGCAGGTACGTATTACAAAATGAAATTCCTATTATATTCCTTTAATTTTATAATTGTATTCTTGGACCTAGAGACTTCAGTGACAGGAATCTTTAACAATCAAAGGGCTGTTTTAGGCACGTTTTTGAAAGGTGTTTTTTCCCTTTCAGGTTAAACAGCCAGTTGTATTAAAATACTCTTAATGGAGATTGAGAAAATTTAACACCTAAGTATTAATCTCTGCAGTGAAGTCTAGGATATCAAACCAAAAGGTACATAATTAACACTGCAGAGAACAATTCTGTCACTGGTGTGCTCTGTCTTCCATGCATGTGCATTTTCATGAAAATTTAACAAGTTATCTTCTAAAATTCTCATTGAGAACTTAAAAACTTGTGTTAGAAATGAGGCCAGGTCTCAATAAAGTTTAGAATACCATCTGTGCCCATCACACCAATTTTCCTCAAGAAATTGATTCATGTAATTTAAAAAGCTTTTGTACAGGCTTCCCTGGTGGTGCAGTGGTTGGGAGTCTGCCTGCCAATGCAGGGGACACGGGTTCAAGCCCTGGTCTGGGAAGATCCCACATGCCGCGGAGCCACTGGGCCCGTGAGCCACAATTGCTGAGCCTGCGCGTCTGGAGCCTGTGCTCCGCAACAAGAGAGGCCGCGATGGTGAGAGGCCCGCGCACCGCGATGAAGAGTGGCCCCCACTTGCCGCAACTGGAGAAAGCCCTCGCACAGAAACGAAGACCCAACACAGCCATAAATAAATAAATAAATAAATAAAATATTAAAAAAAAAAAAAAAAAAGCTTTTGTACAAAATTTTTCTAAAACAGTATAGAACATGATTATGTACTTGAATACTCAATAAGAATCCTCTGGACCAATCTGGTGTTTTCCTCATGTTTCTATAGACTGAGTAATTTTCACTACTGAATTTGTTACTCTTTAATTTAGCCATCTTTTCCTTTAGCAGCTGCTTAATGCATCGTTAAAAATTCAAGGAATGAAAGTTTTTCAAATCGTTTTTAAGCAACAAAACCAAGTACGTGGGAAAGTCCAAAACCAATCAAAACCAAATACTTAAGTATTTATATATTTTAAATGTGTATCACATCTGCAGATTTTTAATGACTTCAATTACTATCAACCCAGTCACATGTCAGTATTCACATATCCAACTAGTTTTTCTATTTTGTATGTGTACTCATACACACACATGTGGACATGTAAGCATAAATACATATTATATATAGTTAACATAACGAGTTATATTAATATCATGAGCATTTTCATGCTCCATAAAGATTCCCCCAAAACAACTTCAAGTGACTCTTTAAATTCATTAAAACTAATCTCTAGAAATAGAGGCCGAATAGAATTTCTCACATTTACAAAAATGCTGCAAATCACTAGCTTTACACACAGATGTTTGCCTATACTTCTGATTTCTCAGATGAATTTCTTGAAGGTTTTAGAAAAAATTTCAGTATGTACATAACATATATATTACCCCATGTAAAGCTTTCTATATAATAACTGACCTAAGTGTTAACACATAAACATGTATCTACATATACCCATGTATGTATAAAACTTACATTTGAAAAAGTTAAGAACATCATGTAAGCCATGAACTCTTCCAGGTGCTAGAGATAAGATAAAATTCCTGCTCTAATGGAGCGTTCATGCAGGAAAGAGAAAAATCTACCAAAAATACATTAGTGATATCTAATGAAACTAAAGCAGAATTAAGCAATACATGACAGAGAATAGTTTTTTGTATAAGTTATCAGTGGAAAGCTTCTCTGAGGAGGTGACATTTGCATAGGGACCTAAATGCAGAGTGGAAACAGTGTTAATATCTTGAAAAAGTGGCCCAAAAGAAGCAGTACATTGGATATTTTTCATATTTATATGCATACACTTTGATGTTCATCCATTGAACAAATATGTACTTGGTACTAATAAAATGTCAGGCAAGTTGCTAAGACAGGTACCATGCCTACTTTCACAGGGCTCATGGTCTAGCAGGGGAGTTGGACATTTCATAAGTGATTTCCCAAGTAATTATTCCATCTAATTTTGATGCTGGGAAGAAAAAACAGGGCACTGGGAAAATGTGTAGTGGGTTGGACTAACCTAGTGGGGATGGGGGTGGACAGTAAAGGCTTCCCTAAATGATAATTTACTTACTACCTAAAGGATACACAGCAAGATAGGAAGTAAAGTTCCAGAAAGGACCAAACTTGTATTTGAGGAAATAAAGTGAGCATAACTAGAGCACACAGAACAAGAGGATGAATGACATGAGACAAGAAATGGTGGGGGAAACAATCCAGCAGATTCATACACAGAACTGCAGCTTGACATCTATAACTTCCCAGCACCATCTGATGAGGAAAAGTCACCCATAACCTCAAACTCGGGAAAAACAACAACAAAAACCAAAAATAACCACCTTTCTGGCCACAGTCCATATGGCTTTGGATCAGATTAAGATGTGCTTCTTCTATGTATAATACAATCTCATATGACCTTACTTACAAGTGCCCGATTTCTGCTCAACTCAGTAAATGATCAACACTATTATGTATTTTCTACGTGAGTACCACAAAGCAAAGTTACACCCTTGATAAGATATAACAAGTTCACATGTCAAGTCCACATTTCAAGGCCACATTAGTGATTGACCCATTTGATGGTTTTGCAGTTTTTTTGATCAAATATTTCAGTTTCCCATAAATGTCCAGAAAATAGCCCTGGAAAATAGATATATTTTTTCTTTGGGATGATTTTGTGTATTTTTAGCTTAAGTGTAAGAATTTAAGAATAAAAGTCAGTATTTACTATGGACTAGAGGTATCCTTTTCTATCCTAAAGCCTAGATACCTCCCCCCTCCCTGGGTCTCAGCTGATGATCTGCACCCCACATCACTGAGAAAATAAAAGCCGGACAACAAACTCCAAAAAATCTCCCCACTACATCTATTAATCTACATCTGTACCCAAATATGGCCTTTCCTCCTATCCCTGTGGATGAACTATCCATCCCCTCTCAATACAGTATCAGTCTTTTCCTTTCTACTAAATCACTCCATCATTATATCAATATGTTGTCATGCCATCCACCTTAATAAAAAAATTCTCAGTTTAGAACGCCCTTTGGCCACCCCATTTTTCTGCTCCATACGCATGGAAGTTCCTATAAAAAGCAGCCCTCCTATTCTCTAGTCAATCAATTGCAACCAGGTTTCCATAACTAACACCACCACCACCCCGACACTGGCGATCTCACAGTGGCAAGGCTTATTATGGTCAGTTCTCGATCCTTTTTTTAAACCACTATGCAGCATTTAACAACTGTTCAATCACTCTTGAACCCCTTTCTTCACTAGGCTTCTGGGACATTACCCTGTTTACTCTTTGGCCACTCCTCTTCTGAATAATGCCCCTTCCCAAGATATCCATGTCCTAATTCCCAGAATCTGAATAAGTCATTTAGAAGGCAAAGGGACTTTGAAGATAAGATTAGAGATTTTGAGATGGGGAGATTATCTGGGACTATCTAGATGGGTCTGACGTCATCACTAGGATTAGATGTGACATTGAAATCAAGAGCTTGTAATGGTATGAGGGATAGGCCAGAAGCCAAGGAATGCAGGTGGCCTCTAGAAACTGGAAAAGTCAAGGAAATAGTCTCCCCTGTAGTCTCAAGAAACACAGCCCTACCACCTCTATTTTAGATTTCTGATCTCTAGAATTTTAAAGTTGTTTTTTTTTAATTCTGTAAGTTTGTGGTAATTTATTTCAACAGTAATAGGAAACTAATATATCTTCCCAAACTCAATCTTTGACTGCCCCAGGATTCAGCCTTTGTACCTCTTACTTTCTCTGTACCTGTTTTTCTAGATATGTCAGTTAACTCCAAGGCATTAAATGTCTGCATGATGGCAATTCTCAAGTGCCTATCATTATCTGGATCTTTCCACAGAATTCTAGTTCCATATAGTCAAAAATGTTAAGGGATACAGTTGAGTATGTCTAAAGGAAATCTCAAACTTAGTCTATCAGAACAAAACTTTTGATCTGATCACACAAAACCATCTCTTCCTCTCGCATTCTCCATCCCAATAAAGGGCAACTGCAATTGGGAGATTGGGACTGACATACATACACTATTGATACTATGTATAAAATAGATAACTAATAAGTACCTACTGTATAGCATAGGGAATTCTACTTAATGCTCTGTGGTGACCTACATGGGAAGAAAATCCAAAAGAGAGAGGATATATGTATACTTATAGCTGATTCATTTTGCTGTACAGCAGAAACACAATATTTTATTGTCTTTTATTTTCTTTTTTTTTTTTTAATCAGTCATCAATTTTATACACATCATTGTATACATGTCAATCCCAATCTCCCAATTCAGCACACCACCATCCCCACCCCACTGCGATTTCCCTCCTTGGTGTCCATACGTTTGTGCTCTGCATCTGTCTCTCAACTTCTGCCCTGCAAACGGGCTCATCTGTACCATTTTTCTAGGTTCCACATACATGCGTTAATATAAGATATTTGTTTTTCTCTTTCTGACTTACTTCACTCTGTATGACAGTCTCTAGATCCACCCACGTCTCAACAAATGACCCAATTTCGTTCCTTTTTATGGCTGAGTAATATTCCATTGTATATATGTACCACTACTTCTTTATCCATTCGTCTGTCGATGGACATTTAGGTTGCTTCCATGACCTGGTTATTGGAAATAGTGCTGCAATGAACATTCGGGTGCATGTGTCTTTTTGAATTACGGTTTTCTCTGGGTATATGCCCAGTAGTGGGATTGCTGGATCATATGGTAATTCTATTTTTAGTTTTTTAAGGAACCTCCATACTGTTCTCCATAGTGGCTGTATCAATTTACATTCCCACCAACAGTGCAAGAGGGTTCCCTTTTCTCCACACCCTCTCCAGCATTTATTGTTTGTAGACCTTTTGATGATGGTGTGAGGTGATACCTCATTGTAGTTCTGATTTGCATTTCTCTAATAATTAGTGATGTTGAGCATCTTTTCATGTGCTTCTTGGCCATGTGTATGTCTTCTTTGCAGAAATGTCTACTTAGGTTTTCTGCCCATTTTTGGATTGGGTTGTTTCTTTAATATTGAGCTGCATGAGCTGTTTATATATTTTGGAGATAAATCCTTTGTCCGTTGATTCGTTTGCAAATATTCTCTCCCATTCTGAGGGTTGTCTTTTCGTCCTGTTTATGGTTTCCTTTGCTGTGCAAAAGCTTTGAAGTTTCATTAGGTTCCATTTGCTTATTTTTATTTCCATTACTCTAGGAGGTGGATCCAAAAAGATCTTGCTGTGATTTATGTCAAAGAGTGTTCTTCCTATGTTTTCCTCTAAGAGTTTTATAGTGTCCAGTCTTACATTTAGGTCTCGAATCCATTTTGAGTTTATTTTTGTGTATGGTGTTAGGGAGTATTCTAATTTCATTCTTTTACATGTAGCTGTCCAGTTTTCCCAGCACCACTTATTGAAGAGACTGTCTTTTCTCCATTGTATATCTTTGCCTCCTTTGTCATAGATTAGTTGACCATAGGTGCGTGGGTTTATCTCTGGGCTTTCTATCTTGTTCCATTGATCTATATTTCTGTTTTTGTGCCAGTACCATATTGTCTTGATTATTGTAGCTTTGTACTGTAGTCTGAAGTCAGGGAGCCTGATTCCTCCAGCTCCGTTTTTTTCCCTCAAGACTGCTTTGGCTATTCGGGGTCTTTTGTGTCTCCATACAAATTTTAAGATGATTTGTTCTAGTTCCGTAAAAAATGCCATTGGTAATCTGATAGGGATTGCATTGAATCTGTAGATAGCTTTGGGTAGTATAGCCATTTTCACAATATTGATTCTTCCAATCCAAGAACATGGTATATCTCTCCATCTGTTGGTATCATCTTTAATTTCTTTCATCAGTGTCTTATAGTTTTCTGCATACAACTCTTTTCTCTCCCTAGGTAGGTTTATTCCTAGGTATTTTATTCTTTTTGTTGCAATGGTAAATGGGAGTGTTTCCATAATTTCTCTTTCTGATCTTTCGTTGTTAGTGTATAGGAATGCAAGAGATTTCTGTGCATTAATTTTGTATCCTGCAACTTTACCAAATTCACTGATTAGCTCTAGCAGTTTTCTGGTGGCATTTTTAGGATTCTCTATTTATAGTATCATGTCATCTGCAAACAGTGACAGTTTTACTTCTTCTTTTCCAATTTGTATTCCTTTTATTTCTTTTCCTTCTCTGATTGCCGTGGCTAGGACTTCCAAAACTATGTTGAATAATAGTGGTGAGAGTGGACATCCTTGTCTCGTTCCTGACCTTAGAGGAAATGCTTTCAGTTTTTCACCGTTGACAATGATGTTTGCTGTGGATTTGTCGTATATGGTCTTTATTATTTTGAGGTAGGTTCACTCTATGCCCACTTTCTGGAGAGTTTTTATCATAAATGGGTGTTGCATTTTGTCAAAAGCTTTTTCTGCATCTATTGAGATGATCATATGGTTTTTATACTTCAATTTGTTAATATGGCGTATCACATTGATTGATTTGCGTATATTGAAGAATCCTTGCATCCCTGGGATAAATCCCACTTGATCATGGCGTATGATCCTTTTAATGTGTTGTTGGATTCTGTTTGCTAGTATTTTGTTGAGGATTTTTGCATCTATATTCATCAGTGATATTGGTCTGTGATTTTCTTTTTTTGTAGTATCTTTGTCTGGTTTTGGTATCAGGGTGTTGGTGGCCTCATAGAATGAGTTTGGGAGTGTTCCTTCTTCTGCAATTTTTTGGAAGAGTTTGAGAAGGATGGGTGTTAGCTCTTCTCTAAATGTTTGATAGAATTCACCTGTGAAGCCATCTGGTCCTGGACTTTTGTTTGTTGGAAGATTTTTAATCACAGTTTCAATTTCATTACTTGTGATTGGTCTGTTCATATTTTCTGTTTCTTCCTGGTTCAGTCTTGGAAGGTTATACCTTTCTAAGAATTTGTCCATTTCTTCCAGGTGGTCCATTTTATTGGCATAGAGTTGCTTGTAGTAGTCTCTTAGAATGCTTTGTATTTCTGCGGTGTCTGTTGTAACTGCTCCTTTTTCATTTCTAATTTTATTGATTTGAGTCCTCTCCCTCTTTTTCTTGATGAATCTGGCTAATGGCTTATCAATTTTGTTTATCTTCTCAAAGAACCAGCTTTTAGTATTATTGATCTTTGCTATTGTTTTCTTTGTTCCTATTTCATTTCTTTCCACTCTGATCTTTGTGATTTCTTTCCTTCTACTAACTTTGGGTTTTGTTTGTTCTTCTTTCTTTAGTTTCTTTAGGTGGAAGGTTAGATTGTTTACTTGAGATTTTTCTTGTTTCTTTAGGTAGGCTTGTATAGCTATAAACTTCCCTCTTAGAACTGCTTTTGCTGCATCCCATAGGTTTTGGATCGTACTGTTTTCATTGTCATTTGTCTCTAGGTATTTTTTGATTTCCTCTTTGATTTCTTCAGTGATCTCTTGGTTATTTAGTAACGTATTGTTTAGCCTCCATGTGTTTGTGCTTTTCACGTTTTTTTCCCTGTAATTCATTTCTAATCTCATAGCGTTGTGGTCAGAAAAGATGCTTGGTATGATTTCAATTTTCTTAAATTTACTGAGGCTTGGTTTGTGACCCAAGATGTGATCTATCCTGGAGAATGTTCCGTGCACACTTGAGAAGAAAGTGTAATCTGCTGTTTTTGGATGTAATGTCCTATAAATATCAATCAAATCTATCTGGTCTATTGTGTCATTTAAAGCTTCTGTTTCCTTATTTATTTTCATTTTGGATGATCTGTCCATTGGTTTAAGTCAGGTGTTAAAGTCCCCCACTATTGTTGTGTTACTGTCGATTTCCTCTTTTATAGCTGTTAGCAGTTGCCTTATGTATTGAGGTGCTCCTATGTTGGGTGCATATATATTTATAATTGTTATATCTTCTTCTTGGATTGATCCCTTGATCATTATGTAGTGTCCTTCCTTGTCTCTTGTAACATTCTTTATTTTAAAGTCTATTTTATCTGATATGAGTATAGCTACTGCAGCTTTCTTTTGATTTCCATTTGCATGGAATATCTTTTTCCATCCCCTCACTTTCAGTCTGTATGTGTCCCTAGGTCTGAAATGGGTCTCTTGTAGACAGCATATATATGGGTCTTGTTTTTGTATCCATTCAGCAAGCCTGTGTCTTTTGGTTGGAGCATTTAATCCATTCACGTTTAAGGTAATTATTGATATGTATGTTCCTATGACTATTTTCTTAATTGTTTTGGGTTTGTTTTTGTAGGTCCTTTTCTTCTCTTGTGTTTCCCACTTAGAGAAGTTCCTTTAGCATTTGTTGTAGAGCTGGTTTGGTGGTGCTGAATTCTCTTAGCTTTGGCTTGTCTGTAAAGCTTTTGATTTCTCCATCAAATCTAAATGAGATCCTTGACAGGTAGAGTAATCTTGGTTGTAGATTCTTCCTTTTCATCACTTTAAGTATATCATGCCACTCCCTTCTGGCTTGTAGAGTTTCTGCTCAGAAATCAGCTGTTACCCTTATGGGAGTTCCCTTGTATGTTATTTTTCGTGTTTCCCTTGCTGCTTTCAATAATTTTTCTTTGCCTTTAATTTTTGCCAATTTGATTATGATGTGTCTCGGCGTGTTTCTCCTTGGGTTTATCCTGTATGGGACTCTCTGCGCTTCCTGGACTTGGGTGGCTATTTCCTTTCCCATGTTAGGGAAGTTTTCAACTATAATCTCTTCAGATATTTTCTCTGGTCCTTTCTCTCTCTCTTCTCCTTCTAGGACCCCTATAATGCGAATGTTGTTGCGTTTAATGTTGTCCCAGAGGTCTCTTAGGCTGTCTTCATTTCTTTGCTTTTTTTTTTCTTTATTCTGTTCCGCAGGAGTGAATTCCACCATTCTGTCTTCCAGGTCACTTATCCGTTCTTCTGCCTCAGTTATTCTGTTATTGATTCCTTCTAGTGTAGTTTTCATTTCAGTTATTGTATTGGTCATCTCTGTTTGTTTGTTTTTTAATTCTTCTAGGTCTTTGTTAAACATTTCTTGCATCTTCTCGATCTTTGCCTTCATTCTTATTCCGAGGTCCTGGATCATCTTCACTATCATTATTCTGAATTCTTTTTCTGGAAGGTTGCCTATCTCCACTTCATTTAGTTGTTTTTCTGGGGTTTTTTCTTGTTCCTTCATCTGGTATATAGCCCTCTGCCTTTTCATCTTGCCTATCTTTCTGTGAATGTGGTTTTTGTTCCACAGGCTGCAGGATTGTAGTTTTTCTTGCTTCTGCTGGCTGCCCTCTGGTGTTTGAGGCTATCTAAGAGACTTGATGGGAGGCTCTGGTGGTGGGTAGAGCTGACTGTTGCTGTGGTGGTCAGAGCTCAGTAAAACTTTAATCCACTTGATTGTTGATGGGTGGGGCTGGGTTCCCTCCCTGTTGGTTGTTTTGCCTGAGGCAACCCAGCACTGGAGCCTACCTGGGCTCTTTGGTGGGGCTAATGACAGACTCTGGGAGGGCTCACGCCAAGGAGTACTTCCCAGAACTTCTGCTGCCAGTGTCCTTGTCCCACGGTGAAACAGAGCCACCCCCCGCCTCTGCAGGAGACCTCCCAACACTAGCAGGTAGGTCTGGTTCAGTCTCCCCCGGGGCCACTGTTCCTTCCCCTGGGTCCCGATGTGCACACTATTTTGTCTGTGCCCTCCAAGAGTGGGGTCTCTGTTTCTCCCAGTCCTGTCAGGGTCCTGCAATCAATTCCCACTAGGCTTCAAAGTCTGATTCTCTATGAACTCCTCCTCCTGTTGCCAGACCCCAGGTTGGGAAGCCTGACATGGGGATCAGAACCTTCACTCCAGTGGGTAGACTTCTGTGGTATAAGTGTTCGCCAGTCTGTGAGTCACCCACCCAGCAGTTATGGGATTTGATTTTACTCTGATTGCGCCCCTCCTACCATCTCATTGTAGCTTCTCCTTTGTCTTTGGATGTGGGGTATCTTTTTTCGTGAGTTCCAGTGTCTTCCTGTTGATGATTCGAAACACAACACTTTAAAGCAACTATACTCCAACAAAAATTAACAAAAAAGAAAAAAAAAGGGGCAACTGCATTCTAGTTATTCAGAGCAAATTCTTGGACCCATGATTCTTCCCATTCTGATAACCCATACGTGACCAATTGGCTTATCCTCATTTTATTTTTAAATATATTCAGAACCAACACTTCACACCAAATACTCTACTATCCAAATTGCCCTAATTGTCATCACCTTTGCCTTGATCATCACTATAGCTTACTTCTTCCCTTATTTTCTGTAAGGTACCATCCCCACAACTGACAGGTGACCCCACAGAAGTGAGGTTTCACACAGCACCATCCAAAGTCTTCCCTTCTCATTCACGGTAAAATCTAAAGCCCATAACATTGCCTTTAAGGCTCAACAAGATACCGGACCCAGGTACACCTCCTACTCCCCCCCATGATGTCATTCTCTTCCAGCCTCGCTCACCTTCTTAGATTCTGCGTCCTGTACGTAAAATAATGTTCTGTCAGTTACCTGCACGACTTATCGCCTCACTTACTTCCTGATGTTGGTTTAAACTTTACCTTTTCACAGAGTACTTCTGACCGCTCTATAGAGAACAACTTCCCACCCTTGGAACTCTGTCCTATCTTACTCTTCTCTATTCGTTAAAAGCAAACATATATATACACAAATCATATAGATGAGAGAAATATTTTATACAAATTTCCTTATGAACACCTTTATGATCAAAAATAATTTTCAGGGCTTCCCTGATGGCGCAGTGGTTGAGAATCTGCCTGCCAATGCAGGGGACGCGGGTTCGAGCCCTGGTCTGGGAAGATCCCACATGCCGTGGAGCAACTCGGCCCGTGAGCCACAATTACTGAGCCTGCGCGTCTGGAGCCTGTGCTCGGCAACGAGAGGCCGCGATAGTGAGAGGCCCGCGCACCGCGATGAAGAGTGGCCCCCGCACCGCGATGAAGAGTGGCCCCCGCTTGCCACAACTAGAGAAAGCCCTCGCACAGAAACGAAGACCCAACACAGCCATACATACATACATAAAAAGAATGTAAGCAGACAAGAATAGCATTAAAATAAAAATTTTTTTAAAAATTAAAAATAATAATAATAATAATTTTCATAAGAACTTGTATCAAAACCTCCAAAATGGCTTGAGAATTCCTCATCTGAACCACAGAACAGTTATTTTTTGTGACTACGTTCTCATTCTCCCAAGAATGCAACAGAAGAGAATTTATCACATACAACAGATATCTTAGGGTGCTGGTTCACAAAATTCAGTGTCAGGATCACGTGGCCAGCTTGCTTGTTAAAACACAAATGGGTGGGCCCTATTCCCAGAGTTTCTAAGTAACTAAGTCTGAGGTGGAGGCGCAGAATTTGCATTTTAACAAGTTCCAAAACATGCTTATGCTGCTGGTCTGGGAACCATAATTTGAGAACTATTGCCTCAGTGCATTAAGGCTTAGTTCTCTACCAAAAACTGTTGAAACATGCTACTCTAATGTGAGGATCACAAGGTTGTATTAAATTTTCTAAAATAGAGCTATCATATTTATTCTTCTTAATGTAAATGCTTATATAAAGATGAACAAATTCTTTCATTAATCTTAAAAAAAATTAGAAATACTTAGCAAGATTCAGGCTTTTTAGGATTATCAATAGGGTAATATTTGATTAATGACCAAATAGAGGTAAATTTCTGTATAACGAATTTTAAGAAAACAAAACAAACCACTGACGACTATTCATACCATGAAAACTGATTACGATTTACATTCTCAATATTTAAAACGGTAATTGATAGTAAAGATTGATTCATTGTGATTAACTTTCAATCCAAAATGTGGTATTCTTTTATTATAAAATGTCAATATTTATGCTACCATTATCTCATATTCTTTACAGTCCATATATCTCTATTTACTGATTGTCTAACATCAGCCAAGCATTGCCTTAGTTGTTGTAAGTGATCTTATTTCATTGGGAAGTTTCTGACAAGCATAATACCTGATATTTAATAACTGTTTAATAAATAAACACAGAAATGAATAGCAGTAAAATTTACAGGTACAAAAATGTTTCCAAAACATGAAAACAAAGACAATCCAGTATAATCTAAACATGAATGATTTGCTATTTTGAAATCACTTACCTTTAAAATTTTAACAAAATATCTATACAGCTGTGCAAAATGTTTACTACATTAGGCCTGAGATTGCAGGCCTGAGCAGTAGACCTGCTCACCAGGTGGGCCCTCGGTCAGTGCCTGGGAACTTGGCTCTTTGAGTGTTTCCAGTGAACAGTTAACTGATAATAGTGGCTCACTATGCCTAGATGTTCACATAAACAATATGGTTTATGTTGAACACCGGCTTTTCTCCTAGGCATCCAAAGTTTATGTGCAAGGCAGAGGGTATCTATGTGACCAACACGATACCTTAGACATCAAATCTCTAATGGGCTTCCCTGAAAAGAAACATCACACCCAAGCTGCTGCCTTTTCATTGCTAGACGGAAGGTGTACTTTGTGCGACACTGAAGGAGACAGATCATGAGGAAGATTACACATGGATTCCTCCAGACTCTGCCTGGGTCTTTTTCTCTTATCATCCAACTTCACTCTAATCAATTTTAGCCTTGAGTCCAACTATGTACTCAGTTCCATGAGTTCTTCTAGCTAATCTCCAAATATGGGGGTGGTTCTTAGAGACCCTCAACACAGCAGACTGTCAAAAAGCCAAGATTCTTACCTGCTGATACGCTTCATATATCACATCAAATAGAAAGGCCTGTGGCATTTCACTTGCCCTGTGTCTCACACGTTCCAGCGAGTGGTCTAAGCAGCCATCTGCAGATGGACTGATGACAGTAGATACAAGAGGTCGGATTGCTCCTGCAGCCTAAAGGATAAACAGAGGCAAATGACACATTTCTTTCACTTAGAAAATATCTGAAAGTCAAATTCTGAACTCTGTATCTTTGTTTTGAAATGGATCTTAGACCTTCAACAAGCTACCTCAAGAACATATTTAAACAAGTCTTAATTTCATTCCTAAATCAAATCATTTCCAGTCAAAAACCAATCTCATACCACTACAGTTCCATATATTAGAGATAGAAATAATTTTTCATTATGGATCCAAAATCCTCTTCATCACAGGCCATTGAAGTCAAATACTAAAAAAGGATGCTAAGATACAATTGAGTATTCCCTGAAGATGGGAAGAAGGAGACTATTGTCAAAGAACTGAAACGGATTATACATGAATATTTACTTGTTAGTGTACCTTCAAATATTTAATCTACACATTACATCATTAAGGAACAAGACATATTCCCTAAGATCCCCAAAATGAGCTCAGCCACCAGCCAAGTGACAATGAATATATGCCTTGCTCTAATTCCTGCAAAAAAACAGCTCCCTTCAGACATAGCATCAATGCAACGCTCCCTGAGGCAAATATCCATTAATTTCAATTGCTCTTATGAAAGCTCTGTCTCATTAATAGATGCATCTAAACTTTAAAAAGACACCTTATCTGACAGCTTTTCCCTTTACCTTTAATAAGTTTCACTGTAATACAGTCTTGAAGGTCATTACCAGACAGCTACCTTGGTGAAGTAGCCTTAAAATAAACTTCCTAGGGTAGGCCTTAACCCAGCTGTCTTATACTGACTATAAAATGTCCTATCTTTCATGTAATTGCAGCATATAACATTAAAAACCTAAGAACAAATTTGGTCTCAAGGAGACCAACATCTGAGAAGGACAGTCCATAAACTAGTTTACAAAAGCCAAGGGACTGGCTGAAAGTCAAAGCTAATGTGAGAGCCAAGTAGACTGTACAAATTGTGTCGCCATTTCCAGTGACTCAAACAGAGATTTGGAGCCTAGGCATACTCGCAAAAGTGAAGAGACAGCCAGCGGTGATAGGAAAGGAGTAAAGTCCAAGTAGGCAAAAGGTCGATAAAAAGCAGGTCCATATGGTAGTTCTATTTTTAGTTTTCTAAGGAACCCTCATACTGTTCTCCATAGTGGCTGTACCAGTTTACATTCCCACCAACAGTGCAGGAGGGTTCCCTTTTCTCTGCACTCTCTCCAGCATTTATTGTTTGTTGATTTTTTGATGATGGCCATTCTGACCAGTGTGAGGTGATACCTCATTATAGTTTTGATTTGCATTTCTCTAATGATTAGTGATGTTAAGCATCTTTTCATGTGCCTTTTGGCCATCTGTATGTCTTCTTTGGAGAAATGCCTATTTGTTTTTTTAATATTGAGCTGCATGAGTTGTATATTTTGGAGATTAATCCGTTGTCAGTTGCTTCATTTGCAAATATTTTCTCCCATTTTGAGGCTTGTCTTTTCGTCTTGTTTATGGTTTCCTTTGCTGTGCAAAAGCTTTTAAATTTCATTAGGTCCCATTTGTTTATTTTTGTTTTTATTTCCATTTCTCTAGGAGGTGGGTCAAAAAGGATCTTGCTGTGATTTATGTCATAGAGTGTTCTGCCTATGTTTTCCTCAAAGAGTTTTACAATTGCTGGCCTTACATTTAGGTCTTCAATCCATTTTGAATTTATTTTTGTGTATGGTGTTACAGAGTGTTCAAATTTCATTCTTTTACATGTAGCTGTCCAGTTTTCCCAGCACCACTTATTGAAGAGGCTGTCTTTTCTCCATTGTATATCCTTGCCTCCTTTGTCATAGATTAGGTGATCCAGCAATCCCACTTCTGGGCATATAACCAGAGAAAACAATAATTCAAAAAGATACATGCACCCCAATGTTCATTGTAGCACTATTTACAATAGCCAGGACATGGAAGCAACCTAAATGTCCATCAACAGAGGAATGGATAAAGAAGATGTGGCACATAGATACAATGGAATATTACTCAGCCATAAAAAAGAATGAAATAATGCCATTTGCAGCAACATGGATGGACCTAGAGATTGTCATACTGAGTGAAGTAAGTCAGACAGAGAAAGACAAATATCAGACGGTATCACTTATATGTGGAATCTAAAAATAAGGGTACAAATGAACTTACCTACAAAACAGAAATAGAGTTACAGATGTAGAAAACAAACCTATGGTTACCAGGGGGTAAGCAGGGGAGGGATAAATTGGGAGGTTGGGATTAACATATACACACTACTGTATATAAAATAGATAACTAGTAAGGACCTACTGTAGAGGTAGGTCTGTAATGGCCGATATGGGAAAAGAATCTAAAAAAGAGTGGATATATGTATATGTATAACTGATTCACTTTGCTGCACACCTGAAACTAACACAACACTGTAAATCAACTATACTCCAATTTAAAAAAAAAAAAAAGAGCAAGCCCGACTTGTCAAGTCTAGTACTCATCAGCAGAGGTTAGAAGACAGGAAAGGAATACACATGCACCCACACCATAGTGTTTTTTAAGGAAAAAAATATAGTTCTATTACTTATAGTTAATTAACTATGTACAGTTAATTCTATGCCAGACAATGACATAAAAATTTAAAAGAACATGAGACGTACAAAATGTCTCCATGAAGAGCTGTGCAGACTCTCTGCAACTAGAGAAAAGCATTTTTAAAAAACAACAATTTAAAGCCTTTGAAAATTGTCCTAAGGGCATTCAACAAATTAACATTTAAGAATATCTCTTAAACCTTGGAAAGAACAGAGTCTGTGGTACTGGAACTGTCATCTGTTTTTTTCCTTCATTCCACAACACCCTGCTCAATGTGACTTAAGTTCCACTCAGAGTAGGTATGGCCAAAAAGAAAGGGTTCCCTCTCCCACCAGCTCCCAGTGGGAGGGGCAGAGTGCCAGCATTTCCCATCCCACTCAACTCCATGTCACAAAGGCTCAGTTTCCAGCAAGTATGGCCAAGAGGTTGTAGACTCCCCTCACCCACATAGCCTCCACTCAATAGAGTGGAAGACCCACCCCAGGCATGGTAGGTAGAGAATACTGGGGCACTGATCACGCTTGGCCCAGTCACACACAGGGCAGAGGTTCTGTGCCAGAAGAGGCAAAAAGAAGATGAGTCTAATGCCTCCAGGCAGCACCCTGCTCACGAAGTAGTGGTGTCACTCAAACAACATGCCCACCTATAGCTCCAAAGCAGTGGCATGGTGACTTTTCACAGGGAGAAAGACAGGCTCTAAGAAGAGAAAGCTACTAAGCTCTCCCCAAGGGAACTTGCTTAATTGGAAGTGTGAGGAAATTTAAGGGTAAGCACACTCTCAAAAGAAACGGAGATCATGGTAAGCAATTAAGAGGAAGGTGAGAGCTTCATGAGAGCAACAAGCTGAACCATAGGGAAGCTAGTTTACCAGAGACAACCAGACCAAGAGACAGCTAACAAGAACCACCCACCCACCCCCAGAATCAGAGCAAACCTCCAATACCGGCTTTACAAACTACCCCTGCTAAGGGACCAGAATTTACTTGGATCAATCTGTAGGGTATTTTATGTATTTGGCACTGTTCCAAAAAAAGAGCAGTCAGCAGGCAATGAATGGAGCTTACCAGTTGGGTGTCAGAGGCAGACAGTATAACAGAGATCGGGGAAATACAGATGAAGAGAACCCTGCTAAAACAACTGTCATTCCGTGGTGACTGAACACTTGTCTAGAACTGCACCCTCTCAAGTGACTTCAGAGGTTTTGCCCTGTACAGGAATAAGACTGTGACTTTGCTGGTCTATTTTAGTAGCCAAGAAAATAATAAGTCTTGGGGAGGTACTTGGAACTGACAAAATACATTATCTAAAATATGCATTTTTCAACAACAACAAAAAAACGGAAAGACATGCATCCAAACAGGAAGGTGTGATCTATACAAAGAAAAAAAAAAAAAAAAAAAAGCAGGCAACAGAAACTGCCTGTGAGAGGGCCCAAGTGTCACACTTATCAGGTAAGACTTCAAATCAGGTATTATAAATATGTTCAAAGAACAAAAGGATATCATGCATAAAGACATAAAGTATGATGACCATTAGTATTATCAATATTAGGAATACATATTTTTAAAAACTGAGTAGCAATTTTAGAATTGTGAAATAACTAAAATGAAAAATTCACTAGAGGGGCTCAACAATAGATTTGAACAGGAGAATAACTGAACTTAAAGTCAGATCAATAGATTACACGAAGAAAAATGAACAGATTCACAGAGAAACGTAGGACATCATTACAGACACTTTTGAAATAGGAGTACCAGAGGGAAAATGAAGGCAAGAAAGGAGCAGAAAAAATATTCAAAAACTTATGACTGAAAATTTCCCAAGAAAAGCAATCTGCACACTCGAGGAGCTCAGTATACTCAAAACAGAATACACACAAAGAAATTCATATCCAGACACATCATAGTAAAAATGCGAAAGCTAAAATCACAGGAAAAAAACTTGAAAGCAGCCAAAGAAAAATGTTTTATCATTAACAAGGGAACACCAATAAGATTAACAACTGATTCTAATCAGAAACAATGGAAGCCAGAAGGCAAGTGGGTGATATGGTAACTGCTCACAATAAAAACCTGTTAAAGTTTAAGTCCAGCAAAATGAGCATTTACAAAGATCAGATCAAAATAAAGATTCTGAGCAAACAAGCAGAATTTGTGGCTAGCTGATTCACCTATTGAACACTGATAATCTTTAAGCGCAAAGAAAGCAACCCTAGACAATAATTCAAATCCACATGAAAAAAGAGCACCAATTATTTAAAAAATAATAAAAAACAGTTATAAATGCCTTTTTCTCCTTTCTTATGTTAAGAGGTTTAAAAAGGAATTGTATAAAATAAATATATAAGTTAATTGATCAACCTATAATACTGAAATATATATTTGACAAAAACAGCATATTGTGACAAGGAAAAGATGAGTAAAGGTGTATCACAGGAAGAAACTAACAGATGATAACTTGAATCTACAGTAACAAATGAAAACTGAAAATGGAAAACAAGAAAGTTAATATGACATTCCTTATAAATACAGCTCACCTTTCTTCTCAGCTTCTATAACTGGTGTAAAATAAGATGAAGTGATAACAACAATGGATTATTGGGTTTCTAACATACACGCACCTAACACTAATAGCACGAAAAGGCAGAAAAGGGAATAGACCTATTTAAGAGTAACATTTCTGTACCTCCCTAGATTTTAGTTAGCATATATCTGAATTATGTTAAGATGTATACTCTAAGCCCTAGAGTAGCCACTAAGAAAATAAAAAGTTAAAGTGAGAAAATAAACAAATTAATGTTCCATAGAAAATATTCATTTGGTACGAAAGTAAGCAGTAATGAGAAAAGAGACACACATGAAACAGAAAGTAAACTGGCCAATGTATATCAATGACATTAATTTTCAGCAGATTAAACAATCCGAAGTCACATTGTCAAATTGGATTAAAAACCCAACTGTATGCTGTCTACAGGAGACACACATTTGAGACTCAAAGATCCAAATATACTGAATACAGAAGGATGAAAAAGGATATATATCAAGCTAACAGCAACCTGTAAGAAAGCTGGAGTAGCTATATCAGAAAAAATCCAAAAATGTTAAAGATAAAGCCATCTTATAATTTAAGAAAGGTCAATTCAACAAGATATAAAAATTTATCTAACAGATCCCCAAGTACATGGAGCAAAAATTGGTAGGATTTAAAGGAGAAATAATCCAGCAGTTGGAGATATCAACACCCCACTTTCAATAAGGAGTAGAACAACTAGGCAGAAGATGACCATGGAAATAAGACTTGAAAAGCACTATAAACCAACAATATCTAACATATCTATTGAATACTCCACCAACAAAAGTCTATGTTCTCCTCAAGTATACATGGAGAATTCTCCAGATCAGACCATATGTTTGGCCATAAAACAAGACAATAAATTTTAAAGGATTAAAGTCATACTAAGTATGTTCTCTGATCTTAAGAGTCAAATTAGAAAACAGTGGTGCAGCCACTATGGATAACAGTATGGAGGTTCCTCAGAAAGTTAAAGATAGAGCTACAAAATGATGCAGAGATTCTACTTCTGGTTATTTATCTGAAGCAAACAAAAACACGAACTCAAAGATACCCACCCCCATATTCATTGCAGCATTATTTACAATAGCCGAGACATAGAAACCTAAATGGCCATCTTCAGAACATGTGAAGACCTCAAGGGCATTATGCTAAGTGAAATTAATCAGAAAGACATATACTGTATGATCCCAGTTATGTGGAACCTAAACAAAACAAAACGACAGAAATAGCTCATAGATACAGAGAACAGCTTGATGGGGGACGGGGGTAAAATGTGTAAAGGAAGTTAAAAGGTACAAACTTCCAGTTATGAAATACGTCATGGGGATGTAATATAGTTAATACTATATTGCATATTTGAAAGTTGCTGAGAGAATAGATCTTAAGTCTCTTCAGAAGAAATTCTGTAACTATGTATGGTGACAGATACAGACTTATTGTGGTAATTTCTCAATGTATACAAATGTTGAAACATGTTGTACACCTGAATCCAGTATGTTGTATGTCAATTATACCTCAAAAAATGTTTTAGAGAAACAAAAAGAAATGTGAGAATTAAGAACACAGCAATTGGGCTTCCCTGGTGGTGCAGTGGTTAAGAAACCGCCTACCAATGCAAGGGACACGGGTTCCAGTCCTGGTCTGGGAGGATCCCACATGCCTCGGGGCAACTAAGCCCGTGCGCCACAACTACTGAGCCTGCGCTCTACAGCCTGCGAGGCACAGTTACTGAGCCCACAAGCCACAACTACTGAAGCCCACGCACCTAGAGCCCGTGCTCCACAACAAGAGAGGCCACCGCAATGAGAAACCCCGCACACCGCAGCTGAGTAGCCCCCGCTTGCTGCAACGAGAGCGCATGCACAGCAATGAAGACCCAAAATGCAGCCAAAAATAAATTTAAAAACGCAAAAAACAAACAAACAAAAACATAGCAACTGAACAACACACTACTAAATGAATCCAAGAAGAAATCACTATGGAAATGATACTTTGAGATCAGTAACATACACAATGTAAAGTAACTTGAGAATGCAGTTAAAGCAGTCCTAAGAAAGATTTATAGCTGTTAATTGTGCATATATAAAAGGACATTTTCGGGGCTTCCCTGGTGGCGCAGTGGTTGAGAATCTGCCTGCTAATGCAGGGGACACGGGTTCGAGCCCTGGTCTGGGAAAATCCCACATGCCGCGGAGCAACTGGGCCCGTGAGCCACAATTACTGAGCCTGCGCGTCTGAAGCCTGTGCCCCGCAAAGGGAGGGGCCGCGATAGTGAGAGGCCCGCGCACCGCGATGAAGAGTGGGCCCCGCTTGCCGCAACTAAAGAAAGCCCTCGCACGAAACGAAGACCCAACACAGCTATAAATAAATAAATAAATAAATAAAGTAGCTATAAAAAAAAAGAAAAGGACATTTTCAAAATCAAAACCCTAACCTTCCACCTCAAGATACTGAAAAAAGAGAAACACTTAAGCTAATGCAGGCATAATAATAAACATAAGAGCAGAAAATAGAATAGAGAAAAACCAAAATCAAAAGTTGGTTCTTTGAAAAAGATTAAACAGTTTTTTTCTAGTTTAGCTTAAGGTTTATAAGACTCAAATAAGTAATATCAGGAATAAAAGTGGTGACATTTCCACTAACCTTATAGAAATAAGGAGTAAGAAAATTGCAAGCGTATTTTAACAAATTAGGTAACAGATAAAATTACATTTTTCTAGAAAGACACAACCAAAACTAATTCAAAGATAGAAAATCTGAATAGACCTTTAAGAAAATTAGGCATTTTTTAATTTCCCACGAAGAAAAGCGCAGCCCCAGATGGCTTCACTGGTTAATTATAATGAAGTATTTTTTTCAATACCAGTTCCTCACACTATTTCAAAAAAAATAGGAGGGAACATTTCCCAACTCACTCTTTAAGACCAATATTACCAAAACCAGAGACATCACAAAAAACCAAACTACAGATCAATACTCCTGAAAAATATAAACACAAAAATCTTCAAGATAACAAACCAAATTTGGCAACATGTAAGTAGTATTGTGCACCATGACCAAGTGGGATTTATCCCAAGAATGCAAAATTAATTTAACATACCAAAAAAACCCAAAATGAATGTAATACACCATATTAATAAAGAACAAAAACACATGAACATCTCAATAGACTCAGAAAAAGTATCTGACAATATCCACCACTTCTTCATGAAAAAAGCATGCAACAAACTAACAGAAGAGAACTTGCTCAATCTGATCAAGGGCATCTACAAAAAAATCCACAGCTGACATCATACTTAATGGTGTGATGACTTAATGTTTTCCCTTCAACATCAGGAACAAGGATGTCCACTGTTGCCACTTTTAATAAAAGTACTGGAAGTTCTCGTCAGGGCAGTTATGCAGGAACATCTAATAAAGGCATCCAAGAAAAGTAAACTATCTTCACTTGCAGATGACACAATCTTATACATAGATAATTCTAATGAATCCACTTAAAATACTATTAGAACTAATAAACTAGTTTAGCAAGAATGCAGAGGACAAGATTAATATATAAAAGTTAACTGTATTTCTATACATTTGCAAGGAACAATCCAAAAGTAATTCATTTATAGTAACTTCAAAAAGAATACTTAGGAATATATTTAACAGAAGTGCAATATATTTAAATATACTCAGTAAGTGCAAAACATTCTAAGAACTACAAAAAATTTCCTACCTCTTTTCTAAGATCCAACATCTCCACATACTTACTGGCATCCATTCCTTCTCATGTAGGTCTCTATAGCAATAGTCTTCTGTCCTGCCTCAATTTTGTATTCTTTTACTGAATTGTCTCCATTAGAGTACATGCATTTTGTGACATCTCCCATCATTACATCAGTCTTCCATTGATCATACATCTGCCAGTTAGTACCAGTTTAAAATAAGACTCTTTCAAACAATTGTCCATACTATACTATTCCTTATCTGTAATTTTTCTCTCCTCCCATGTGCTCTGTAGTCTACTTTTGTTAGGATTTTATCTCCACAACTCCACAAAATAAATTTTTCAAGCTCACAATGACCCTCACATTGCTAAATCCAATGGATAGCTCTTTATCTTCGTGAGGACATTTGTTCACTTGGTTTTCAGAAACCATTATCACCAAGCAAACTCTCATCTTCTCACATTTTAAATCCTAGATTCTTATATCCTCCTTCTAAATGGAAAGCACTTCCAGAACTCAGACCTCAGACTTCCCTAGCTACATTCATTCCATAGGTGACTTCTTCAAGTCCCACAGTTTCAAATACTATCTTATACGAGACTTTGCAAATCTATAAATCCAGCCCAGATATTTCTCCTTAAATCTGGAGTTGTACATCCAAATACCTATTTAACATCTCCATTCAGATCAAAACACACAACCGGACTATAAAAATCCAAGTTCTGGTTTCACCCATACCACACCCCCCTAACTGCCTCCTCTACAGGTGTTCCCGTCTACATAAACGTCTACTCTATTCTTTTAGTCGTTCTTACCAAAAACATTGAAGGTCATTGATTTCTCCTCCTCTCATATTTCCTATCCAAACCATCAGCAAAACATCAGCTTCAAAATATCCCAAATCTGCCCACTTTTCATTGTTTCTACTGCCACAATCTGAACCCAAGGCACCCATATTCACTCTCTCAGATCCCACACAAATCAAGAGCCATAAAGACATTAGTAATTTTGGTTATATTGAAATAAAAATGCTTGTTCATCACAAAACAGTATTTTAAAAAGAAATTTTTAAAAGGGAGATAATAGTTACAAAGCATATACTTTGCAAAGTATTCGTTTCCAGAATAACCCCAACAAACCAGTGGTTATTTGAGAACTAGAAACGGGGGCAAAAGATTTACATGTGCAATTCAATGAGAACACATAAAGCCCATAAATATATGAAGGATACCCAACCTACTTATAAGATGCCAATTTAAACCACAAAGAGAAAGCACTTTCCACTATCTGGATTAGAAAAAAATAAGTCTAACAGTGTCAAGTGATGGTGAGAATGTGGGACAACAAACTGTTGTTAATACACTATTGGTGACTGTAAATTGATACAAATTTAGAAAATAATTCAGCTTCATCTGGTAAGGCTGGTAACATGCACACATCTTGACTAGAGAAATCCTTGCACATGTGCACCAGAAGACATGAGTAGCACTGTTCATGCTAGCAATGTTCATATTAGCATAAACTAAAAATAAATGTCCACTAACTGTAAACAGATAAATTGTGACATATGAAGCAGTGATCATGAATGCATTATAGATACACAGATTAATGTGAATACATTTCCCCCAATACACTGGGCAAAAAATATATATACAAAACAGTTAAAAATCATATGAACGTGTGAATTATACCTCAACAAAAAAATAAAATCTAACAAGTATGTTCTTTAGGGATACACGCTACAAAACTGAAGAAAAGGGCAAGTAAACAAAGTTCAAAATAATGTTTATCCATCTGGGAGGAGTAAACAAGATCAAGGCAGGGACAGTTTCACAGTGACCAGTAATGTTCTATTTATTATACCATGTGGTAGATCTGCAAGTGTCCGAAGTTCTCTGCCTGTTTTTGGTATTTTTAAAAAGAGAATTTCTAAGATGTGTATTTATGGACCCTCATTTTGATTACTGAAAACTAACTTCAAGAGCAGAGATCATTCATTTTTGAGATGTCATTATGGTAGGATTAGTATATTGCAGAAATTACTAGGTTCTTTCCTATGGAAGCTAAAACATCAGTTGGAAAGTAACACAACATAAAGACAATTGAAAGCACAAGGTGGCTTCCTAAGCCACCTAAGACCAGCTTCCTAAGTCTCACTACACAAAAAGCTGAAGAAAAGAGTCACAAGTGAAAATACCTCTGCTGTCCAAGTATGGACAAAGTGAGTTGCTTCTAAAATACAGCTATCTGAGAAGTTTGTCTTATAAAATGTAATTCCCAAGTTATCAAACACACTGTTTCCATGGGAATTAGCATAATGAGCTCTGATTGGAAGCTTAACAGCTCAGCACCACAGTGATTACGTGCCTCTCAGGCTAATCTATCAAATATTTCCACATATCAATGCATGGAAAACGTCATAGATACAAATCATACAATACGAATAAAGAACCCCACCTCTCCTGTTTACTTTTAAAAGCAAAACTGAACAATGCTTATCATCCATCAACACAGCAGGTACTAACATGCATCCCTCCTCAGGCATCTGCATTCAAGCTAATTATGACACTCTACAACAGAAATCCTCTGACTAGGTAATTACAATTTCAGTTAGCTGAGTTATCTTTATTCAGAGACTACTTAATAAATGTTTACAGAATAACATCTTCAAAGCTAATCATTGCCAATTATGAGATTTTGACTATTTCACATTTTTATAGTAGAATACTTCCCCATCTCCTTTTATGAGGAAAGAATCTATAGTTTATTCAGTATAGAAATATAGGTTTTAGAAAAACCTGTCCAAACTGTGCTATCACTACAAACTATCCCTAAATCTGAATATGCAGCACAAAGGCATAAGGAGTCCCCGCTGTACACTAAACTTTAATTCTGGAGAATTAGAGTAATACCATTTATCTGAAACCTAATATGATCAGAGATAAACTTGGATATGTACTAAACTTTAATTCCTAGGTATACTCATCTTTCCTTAATCTACCCTTTCAAACTTCATTTTAAAGTAATTAATTGAACAGATTTGCAAGGGCAGATAGTTTCAGGTAATCAAGCAAAACAAAAGCCTTTCACATAGCAGCTTCTCTAGCATCAGAAACAGATCAAGTTTCACCTCAGACCATGGCAGTCAGGGAATAAGTAGTTCACCACCTGCCCTGGTCTTAATTTAAACCTTTGTCAACATTTCCCAAGAAATAATCAGAACTCACTGTTTTCTTCCAGAACTCACTCATTCTTCAGACATAGGACTTAAATCAATACCAAACTTTCTCTTGAGTAGATAATAAAGGATCCATTTGGCCCAGGAGAGCTTATTACCTGACCCCCACCCAGGACTGAACTCTGACCTTCAGTGTGGATCATCATGATCACAACCACCCAGAGATCAAGTGATTACTAGCCATGGTCAATTCTACTTTATGTCAAATTTCCAAATACAGAGTCAAATATCTGTTAAGTGATTTTTTTCATCTCTATTTTAAAGCAATCCATTCCTAGGTATTTTATTCTTTTTGATGCAGTGGTAAATGGAATTGTTTCCTTAATTTCTCTTTCTGATCTTTCGTTGTTAGTGTATAGAAATGCAATAGATTTCTGTGTATTAATTTTGTATCCTGAAACTTTACTGAATTCATTGATGAGCTCACTCTGAAAACTGTAAGATACTGATGAAAGAAATCAAAGATGTCACAAAGAGATGGAAAGATATGCCATGTTCTTGGATTGGAAGAATCAATGTTGTCAAAATTACTATGCTACTCAAAGCAATCTACAGATTCAATGCAATCCCTATCAAATTACCAATGGGATTTTTTGCAGATCTAGAACAAAATAATCTTAAAATTTGTATGGAAACACAAAAGACTCTGAATAGCCAAAGCAATCATGAGAAAGAAGGACAGAGCTGGAGGCATTAGCTACTTCAGACTAAACTAAAAAGCTACAATAATCACAACAGTATGGTACTGGCACAAAAACAGAAATAATAGATCAATGGAACAGGACAGAAAGCCCAGAAATAAACCCACACACCTATGGTTGTACCACTACGGAGAACAGTGTAGAGGTTCCTTAAAAAACAAAAACAGAGCTACCATATAATCCAGCAACCCCACTTCTGGGCATATATCCGGAGAAAACCATAATTCGAAAAGATACACGCACCCCAATGTTCTTTGCAGCACTATTTACAATAGCGAAGACATGGAAGCAACTTAAATGTCCATCGACAGATGAATGGATAAAGAAGATGTGGTACACATATACAATGGAATATTACTCAGCCATAAAAAAGAATGAAATAATGCCATTTGCAGCAACATGACGGACCTAGAGATTATCATACTAAGCGAAGTCAGACAGAGAAAGACAAATATGTGATATCACTTATATGTGGAATCTAAAAAAATGATACAAATGAGCTTACTTACAAAACAGAAACAGAAAACAAACTTATGGTTACCAAAGGGGAAAAGTCGGCAGGGGGAGGGATAAACTATGAGGTTGGGATTAACATATACACACTATTGTATATAAAATAGATAATCAACAAGGACCTACTGTATAGCATGGGGAACTCTACTCACTACTCTGTAATAACCTATATGGGAAAAGAATCTGAAAAACAGATATATGTATACGTATAACTGAATCACTTTGCTATACACCTGAAACTAACACAACATTGTAAATCAACTATATTCCAATATGAAATAAAAATTTAAAAATAAAAAATAAACAGTCCAGAATACATTGCATAAAGTTATAAAACTGGGTAGTGAAAGTATATTCTTGATGCATACATACACATTAACTTCAGCAGAATTTCCAAAGTGTTGTTCATCATTGCTAAATAGTCATGCTGCACAGTCCTAAGAGATCCCACACACACCCCATGTCAAAATTTCTCATTATATAAATTCCACTGTTTCTCTTCAGATTAACAATTTTCCAACAAAAACTAATGCTGCTAACTATGCTATAGCACGTGGGATAGCCCCCCCCCACAAGAATAAAGAATGATCTTACCCAAAAGGTCTATCGTGCCAACGTTGAGAAACCTTGTGCCAGGTTGATACTCAAATATAGGAAGAAACAAAGTGCTGGAGCCTGCTTTCAGATACAAAAAGTCCCTGTTTTGGGGCTTCTCTGGTGGCGCAGTGGTTGAGAATCTGCCTGCTAATGCAGGGGACACGGGTTCGAGCCCTGGTCTGGGAAGATCCCACATGCCGCGGAACAACTGGGCCTGTGAGCCACAATTACTGAGCCTGCACGTCTGGAGCCTGTGCTCCGCAACAAGAGAGGCTGCGATAGTGAGAGGCCCGCGCACCGCGATGAAGAGTGGCCCCCGCTTGCTACAACTAGAGAAAGCCCTCGCACAGAAACGAAGACCCAACACAGCCATAAATAAATTTTTAAAATAAATAAATTAAAAAAAAAAAGACTTTAGGAGCTACAATTCATCTACTTTAAAAAAAAAAAAAAAAAGTCCCTGTTTTACATATTGCAAAAATCCAATACAGGAAGTATAGGAGACCTTGTTTTATGAGAAAAGATAAGATAAATCATGAACCAGTGCAGAAAAGGTCCCAGGCCGTCATAATCCTTAGGCAAATGCCATTTCCATAAATAGGTCTGCAAAGATGTGGCAAGCAAAAAGTCAGTGCCTAAACCCTAATTTCACAGAAACTTGAAGGCAAGGGTGGGGAGGGCAGGAACACAGGGATTTAGAGAGGAGATGAGGACTATCTCAGGGAACAGAAAAATAAAAAGCACACAAGATACACGTCCCTTATTTCCTATGGCTCATATATCACAACGTTAGTCAAGTCCAGGCAGTCCAGTGCCCTGAACATTTTAGTACCATCTACTTCCCTCTCCATTTCATTTGGCTTAAATAGGATTCATCATCACTCAGCTGCACCATTACTGTAGATCCCAAACAAATTTCACTTCCCTGAAACTCTCCCTTTAGTCAACCTACCAAACAAGGCAGACAGTCATCTTTGTAGAATTCAAGTCTTATTATTCCCTCCTCAAAAATCAGTGGCTCCCTCTTACTTATGGATGAAATTCAAGGAAAGATATCAGGCAGGATTAATGAATTCCAATCTGCACATGATTCCAGAGACACTGAAAAAGGCAAATTTAAGTGGTTCTATCTAGCTGGAAGTTGAACACAGCAGGTCTGGAATTCAGAAGTGAGAAGCCGGAGAATGAGAGAGATTTGGAACAGTGTGTCAGTGGGAGTTAAAATAGGTGCATACAAATGTGTTGTACCCAGTGAAATAATAGTCTTAAAAAGTTACATGTTGTATGATTCAATTTATGGATTCTGGAAAAGACAAAAATACAGGAACAGAGAACACATCAGTGTTGACAGGGGTTAGAGGAACAAGGGTCTGAATACTAAGGGCAACAGGAGGAAATTCTTCAGAGTGTTAGAACAGTTCTGTGTCCTACCTGTGGTGGTGAGTACAAGAATCTTTACAGGTGTAAACACTCAGATTGTACATTCCCCAAAAGTGCGTTTTATTGTATGTAGATTTAAACAATATTAAGTATTGTGGGCATGATTTAGATTGCTCAGAAATACTTTGTTTGGTGGTAATAAAAGTTAAAGGAACCTTATTTAAAGGATGGGAAGAAGTACCTGAAAACTGAGTGGTCAAAAAAGTAAGAGGAATGAATAAAGTCACAGAAGCCAAGGTAGGGGCAAGAGTTCCAAGGAAGAGCTAGTTAACACTATCAAATTTAAGGCATTCTATACACACTGGTGTACTCTAAAACTCAATTCTGATGTCAGCCACCTGGAGTTAGCATAAACCCATGGTTCATAACCAGACTGCCATTACTTCAGACACCAGAGAGAAGCGCGGTTCCCCAGGCCACCGACACTTCTGACCAACTGACTCCAAATTCAAGAGGTTCCCACAACCTCTATTCAAGTTCAGTAATTCACTAGAATGACTCAGAGCTCAGGAAAAATGCTTATCACATTATGATTATATGATTATGATTACTTACATTACATATTTATGACAAAGAATACAAATCAAACTAGATAAATAAATGAAGAGACACATGGGGTGAGATCTGGGGGAGACCAGAACACAGAGCTTCTATGGTGCCCAAACAATCAGGGAGCAGCATGTTTTCAGCATCTCGTTGTTCACCAACCAAGTAGCTCCTCACTGTGCTTCAGTGTCCAGAGTTTATTGGTATTTCACTTCGTAAGCATGATTAATTAAACCATTGAGCATGTGACTGAGTTCAGTCTCCAGCACCATTCCTCTCACCCCAAAAATCCAGCTGGTTCAAAGGTCCATTGGTCTTGCTGGTAACCAGCCCCTATCCTGAGTCATCTTATCTTACTAGCGTAAGCTCAAATGAGATCCAATGGGCTCATGAAAAACGAAGACCCTTGACAAATTTCAAGGATTTATTCTCCCTGCAAGGAACCAGGGACAAAAGCCAAACTCCTTGTTATACAAAAGACTAAAAATGTATTTAATTGGGAATTGGAAAGTTACAGGTGATTTTTAGGCAGAATAGTCAGAGGGGAAAGAGGCCAGATTGATTGCAATGCATTGAGCAAAAAATTGGAGATGAAGAAGCAGAAGCAATAAATATAACCTGTTACTGTAAGAAGTTGATTAGGGAGGAGACGCTAAAACATCATTAGAGATGCAAAAACAGAGCTCAGGAAAGAAACATATGCAAGTAAATAAACTAAACGTCTTCCCTCAGGAGCAAGTCTTTAGGAGGTTGCTCTACTGATAGCATGAACTGAAAATGAGACTTTACTGGCAGTTCTTAGAATATATGCAATAGCTTATTAGTCCTTCTAAAAAGGATTCTCCCTACATCTTTATTTTTCAGTGCTCCAACTTATTCTACCCTTCCAACATATCCCTTATAACAATGTCCTTATAACTACATCTCTTGACTTATAATTATGCAGAAATATACAAGTACTTCATACTTGTAAAGGACTCCTATTTTGGCAATATGGCAGACCACATACCTTGGAAAAACCTATTACAATTTTTTTAAATGCAGAAGAATTCATAAACAGCTTTTAAAAGTAACTTTTACAAGTGCCTTTTTAAAAAAGAACTTTATAAGTATGACTCTCAAGAAAACTCCCTAGAACTAACATGATAGCCAGAAACCAAGGAAGTAAGATGGCAGAGACCTTTGGGTTAACAAGAGGCTTTAGTTTTAACAAATGAGAAGGAATGAGGAATTAGATCTTGAGCCTGTGCTACTTGGTTGGTTAGAACTGTAGCCCTCAAAGATCCATGAGAAGCTATATACTCGTTTAAAGAGTAGACTAGAAAAAGGTGCCCTCAGCGAGGAAAGACAAAGCAAAATTGTCTGTCCTGGCTTGGGATTTGGGGCGGGGTGGGCAGGAGGGTGAGCTGGGGGTGGGAGTAGTCTTCCCTGAGAAGTGGTAATGATCATCTATACTTTATACGTGTGTTTGAAATTTGTTTTAACACCACCATAGGATCTACAAAACTTCAACCCGAGAACTGACAAAAGTTGCTGCAGGTTGGAAAAGCCCTTGGGATCCCTGGCAGAGGGAACACAAATTCATGTTTCAGAAACATACCTTCATCCCATGCCCAGAGGATTCCTGTTGATCGAGTCCTGCCAAACATGGGCTTACAATCCAAATTGCAAAGGAGGACACCAATCCTCACGAGCAAAAGTGAACAGAATGGAAGAGCTGGAGAATTAAACTACCAAGAATTACTATTAGCTACAATGTACAAAATGTTTAAATACTGAAAGACAAAACAGAAAAGCAAAATAGAAAAAGACCAGTCACATTTGAAATGGACCAAACAGAACTCCTAGAAATTGATAATTATTACAATTGTAAAACTCCTTAAGCAAAAGATTAGAACTGAAGAATGAAATAGAAAACTGAAATTACCCGTGAGGCAGTCCACGAGAACAAGCAGAAAATATTAAAGTTGAGACATGAGGACAGGATAAGGTTTATCATATATAGATGCATATGGATAAAGAAGAAAAAAAGCTGTCTGTTGGGAAATGGGACAAGGTCACTATTCAATAAGATAATCGCTTAGGATTTTTTAGAATTGATTTTTAAAAACCATAAAATTCATAAAGGACAAAAAATCCAAAGCAAGGGAAAAAAGATTCATGTATTGAAATACCAGAGACACTGCACAAAACCTGAAAAATTCTTACACGCAACCAGACAGAAAAGGCAGATTACTTTCAAGTGATACAATTAGACTGGTTAGCAGACTTCTCAAAGGTATATTAAAGTCAGGAGACAATGGCATAATATATTTTCAAGGTACTGGGGAAAAAATAACTGTACACTTAGAATTTCATACTCTGACCAACCCTACCAAAAGTAAAAGAAATAAAAGTAAAAAAATAAATGAGAAGCAAAAGTAAAAGAAATGATAAAAGCTGCCCTACTGAAGTCGTCTTGCCTCTGTGGAACCCAAGAACGGAGCATACACAGAGAAAAGAACTGGGGTCCTGGCAACACTTTTGAGCCCCTATATGCAGACAACCTAATGTCAGCCTTAATTTTGGGGCATCTTAAGTCTCTTGAAGTAGTACATCATCATTAATTTGGATTTGTTAACCAAAATGTAATGTAAGTTAAAATATTAACGTTATCTTAAGCCTGCATACCCACCAGGGGGCTGTCACAGTGTCTCATTTATTCAGGAAATGATTTATCTGAAAGGGACCTTTTTGGGTAGGGTTTGAAGACTAAGAGGTAAGAAAACAGGACAATCAGTTGAGAGTCTATAAAACACAATTTAAAATAACAAAGGAGAATGAGTTCAAAGGTATCCCAGGCAAACAACTGTCTGGTAGCTCTAAGCAAAAATCTTCACTACTTTCTTTATAGAAAGTAATTCAGACCAGTTTTCTGCAATTTGACCTGAGGTTAAAATGATGCCAATACTTCCCACCAATTCAAGAACTTCAACTACTAGTAGTACATCTCAATTAGTTGTGTTTTTGTTTTTAGGATTAAAATTTAGAACAGGGTAGGAGAGGTGGCAGAAAGTAGTGACTGAATTTCCTGAGGCTACTGGGTCACTATCCTCAACATTCTAAGGAAATGAGAATAAGCAAAATAAGTGTCCCCAGTTGAAAACTGTATTGTTTAGCGCAAACCCTTCCTGATTAGCAGAAACCAGCTTTTCATTGCCCTTGAGCTCTTTTACAACTCTCATAAATTATAGATAACTGATAGTAAATGGAAAATCATTCTTGCCTATAAACTTGCCAATAGATTCTGCCCAGTGAAGGTTCAACTGGCACCCCTTGTCCCGTGGGGAAAAAAAGTTTTGTCTATTTGTGAATTAATTTCAACATTCCTTTATTCCATACAAATTTGTCCTCCTCTCAATTGTAACATCTGTCTGGTTCCCTCATTAATGAGGGCAATAAACTCCTTAACATGCTCCTTATAACTGCATGAAACTAATAATGATTTTACACTTATGAAAATTATCCCTTAACATCATCAAAAACAAGGCAGTATTTCTTAGACACCAAATTTCTGACGTTTTCTTAAATTAGTTGTAAAGATTTTGCTTTAAACCAGCTTTTCAATGTATTTGGAAAGTTTCAGATTTAATTAAAACATAATTTGTTTTATTTAGAAGGCATAATGAGATCGAACCTTACAAATTATATTCTGATTAACAACTTAAGAAAATTAGAGTCTAAAAGCAATTCTGACAAATATGCAACTACCAAAAAATGACCAAACTGCTATACATGTTTTATTAGTCACCTGTTAAATGATATTCTCAGCATATTAATTGGTGCAAATTAATCTTTTGCCTTTCAGACATACTACCAAAAGAATCACTTCATAAACAATCTTAGAAATTCTCTGAATACTCAAAAAACCCAAATGTTTGATTTTCACAATGAGTTGTAAGTGCTATTTTCCCAAAAGGTAACGTAGGCAAAGAGCCATAATTTATTTGTACTATGGTATGCCTTAGACTTTCTAACTTCCCAAATTATATAGTCTTCCCTAAGAACTTTCAAACTTGTAAAGCTTTACTCAAATTCTTAAAAGTTATAAATCCTTTCTTCTTTTATTCCTCCTCATCACCCTTGCACCTGGCCACATTGTCTCTTCCACAATCTAGGAGCCTGAAAAAGAGGAAGAGGTCACAAAAAACACTGGAGCCGTGAGAAAGTTTTGTGGTCACTAATGTTCCTGAGCCACAATTTTCACTACATCAAAATACCACTTAGAAGTTATATTAAAGATAAGAAAAATGTTTCATTTTACCTGTGGAATTCTTACATAGGTCTAAATGTAAAAGAAATTCATGTTGTAGAGAGATGGAATTAGGAGAAATTTCCTGAAAATGAAAATCCAAATACATATAGATAACTAAAGAGAAATCAGACTATCTTTCCCAGTTGAGTATTTTATAACTTCCTGACCACCCAGATGGCTAGGAAGCCTTAGATGACTCCTTCCATTGGTCTACAATCTTTGAAGGAACATATTATCTGAGATATTATAATTATTCTTACAGTAATACCACTTTAAATACTTAGCACTTTACTATGTAGTTAACATATATACAATTTCCAATCCTAAAAGCAGCCTTACAAGTTAGCATCTATATTTTTAAGAGGAAAATAACCTCAAAGAAGTTGAGAAAGTTGAACATATTATACTACTAATAATTAGAAAAACAGAATTGGGTCTCAATCTGTCCAATTCCACAGCCTATTTCTATTATACTATACTAAGTCTGGGCCATGAATTTTCACTAAGTCTCAAATTTAGACTGCAAACTTAAGTTTAGTATCTATTATGTCATTTACAGGATTTTACTCAGTAATTTTAAAAAGCAAATATGTTCCAAAGATTACAATAGATCTTTTGCTATCCTGTGTTTATTTTGGTGAAATAGAAGTGAACACAGAAAGAATTCTGTCATCCTAAGATTATTCACTTTAAGGAGTGTGAAATTCTTGCCTGGCTGTTTGTGCTAAAAAATAAACCACTTCTAAAAAATTAAAACAAAAATTGGGTGAAATGAGCCAGGTTTGTTTGGTTTTTTTTTTTTTTTTTTGCTTTAAATCACATAACTCCTAGACTCTTACAAGATTCTTAGGCTTTCTTTTCCTTTTTTGTCATGCCGCGGCATGTGGGATCCTAGTTCCCTGACCAGGGATCGAACCTACACCCCCTGAATTGGAAGCGTGGAGTCCCAACCACTGGAATGTCAGGGAAGTCCCTCTTAGGCATTTTTAGGTAAAGGAATGAAATTAAATATGCAGCTAAGGTCCATCCATTCATATCCATACTCTAATGACATTATTGCATTCTTCTCCAAATAGCTCATATTACATTATGATAAATGACTACCTAGCAAAAGAAATTCCAGAACAGTCTCACGATCTATAATAATATAAACTTCCTAAAACAAATTAGCATAACGTCTTATGTCATCTTGCCCATTTTAATTAACTTGACATTTAAATATTGAATATAATTCCATCAAAATCCAGCAAATGAATATGTGCTATAGCGTTTGCCCCTTTTATCCGTTCTCAGAAGTATTTCAATACTTACCCCATGTTCCTTAGCAGCTGTGACAACTTTAAGGAGGACATCTTCCTCAACAAATGGTCTCACAGCATCATGGATAATCACTACTTCCGGCTTTGAGAGTCTACGGTTGGGCTGATCCTCCGCCAGTGCTTTTAATCCATTGAAAATTGACCTGTGGCGGGTCACTCCGGATTCAACCAGAGAGATGCCTTTATGCTGGTACCTCTGAATAATACACTTCATTGCTTCCATGTTCTCTCCAGTGACTGCCACAACAATGTCCTTTATCCAAGATACTCTATAAGGAAAGTATGCACACATTTCGTTATCAATTGATTCTTAAACAACTAAAGTTAAGCTAGTAACAAAACTGAGTTACTAATTACTACTAATACATCTTCATAGGGACATTAAAAACTGAAAGTGGGGGCTTCCCCGGTGGCGCAGTGGTTGAGAGTGTGCCTGCCAATGCAGGGGACACGGGTTCGAGCCCTGGTCTGGGAAGATCCCACATGCCGCGGAGCAGCTGGGCCCGTGAGCCACGACTACTGAGCCTGCGCGTCTGGAGCCTGTGCTCCGCAACAAGAGAGGCCGCGATAGTGAGAGGCCCGCGCGCCACGATGAAGAGTGGCCCCCGCTTGCCACAACTGGAGAAAGCCCTCGCACAAAACGAAGACCCAACACAGCCATAAATTAATTAATTAATTTTCTTTAAAAAAGGCAGGAACAAAAAAAAAAAAACGGAAAGCTATTAACTAAGTCAATGTTATGCATTTTTAATCAGGTCTAGTAAAGGGGTTGATTAAGAATTTGAATTTTTCATACTACAGAAACATGAATATAAATATAAGTAGTATTTTTCAATACATAGTGTGAAAGTACCCATACTGCAAAACATAGATTAGGTATAGATATGTATCACAGATTTCTTAAGTTAAATTTAAATAATTAGCATATTCATCAGTAGACTGAGAGAAAAAATTTAAGATTATGCTTTTAAATTGCTTTTTTTCCCCAAATAATTCTCTCCATTAAATAGGAACAACTCAAAGCACTTTTGAATTCCACAAGTTGTGTCTCTTTCAAGAAGTCCATTGATTTGGCAACAAAGCTGGATAGCTGAACTAAACTTTGCCTACATCGAGGTGAAATGTTTTAGCTTAAATAGGGAAACTATGCTAATTAAGTTTGTATAAGTATAAATCAGGCTCAAATAAAAGAGAAAACTCATATTTTAATGAAATATAAAATTAAAGGAATTCATCTGCTGAGTCAGATACAAGGCAAAGCAATTCTTCTCTGTTCTGAAACACTTTCTTAAAGGCCTACTGACATACAAATGCTAACAGTCCACAGCGCTGAGTGGCAGGGGCTGCAGTAAAGTTGGGCAGAAATCTCTTGAAGACCAGTGTTAACAGAGGCTAACGTGATTATACACTCAAAGTTCCACAGCTGACGGGCCCAAGCCAGGAAAACTGCCTCTGGCCCATGGTATCAACTCTGATTAAAGGCCACTTTAAAATTTAATGGCATTCTTAGCCTCTGAGATCCTACATGTTCATGCTAGACAGTTAAGTCTTGTACTCACTTTTAAAGAGATGAAAGAAGGGTCTGAAAATTACCGAATAATGAAATTAACTATCGATAAATGAAAAACACTGGGTTGCTTCACTCAATAATTAACCATCTCCTACCTTCTGCTATTGAACAAACCCTTCCTATAACCCAAAACCCCATTCTGCCTGTGGCTACGACAGCACTACACTGATGCACACAACCGAAACTTCAGGGCACACTATCCTTTCATTTTAAGTCCATTCTTCTAACAAATATTTATTCAGCACTGAATAAATGATCAGAATTGAGTATACAATGGAAATAGTTACTGCTTTCACATAGCTTACAGATAAAACAAAGAACACCAACAATTGCAAGCTGCAATAAAGTGCTGTGAAGGAGAGGCCCAGGCTCCAGGATTGCATGCAGCACAATATTTGACCAGCACAGAGAAGGCCAAGATAATGCTCCCTAAGGAAGCAGAGTTTCCTCTTCAAGTGGCAAGAGGCAGGAAAATAGGCAAAAGGATTTGGAGGGGGAGAGAGAGGGATGGTTTAAGCAGAGGCCGTAGCAAGGTTCTGAGAAACTAGGAGGAAATGGAGGGGAGTTCTTTAAGCATGGAGAAGAGCCCATGAAGAGGCTGGAGAACCAGACAAGAGATGGGCTGGGCTAGGCCATGGAGACCTCCAAGGCCATGGAGACCTCCAAGGCCATATTAGGGGTTCTAGTCTTTAATCTTAAAAAATAGGAATCTAGAGAAAAGCTTTATGCAGGACATTTACACTCAAATTAATACTCACCTCCCCCAGTATTCTATGCTGTTCAATGACATAATGGGAACTGTGGTAGGCAGAATAGTAACCCCCAAATGATGTCCATCACCTAATTCCCAAAACCTGTGAATATGTAACCCTACCTATCAAAAGAATTTTCTATATGTAATTAAGTTAAGGATCTTGAGTTGGAGATCATCCTGGGCTATCTGGGTGGGTCCAATATAATCACAAGAGTCCTTAACAGTGAAAGAAAAGCAAGTGAGTCGAGGGAGAAGATGTGGTAACAAATGCAGCACTCATTATGACACAGGACCATAAGTCCCAGAATGCAGGTGACCTCCAGAACCTGAGAGAGTAAATGGATTGCCATCTGGCAAGTAAATGGATTCTCCCAAGAGCCTCCAAAAGGAACACAGCACTGCTAACACCTTTATTTTAGCCTAGTGAAACCGATTTTTTGACTTCTGACATCGAAAAGTTTAAGAATGCATTTATGTTGCTTTAAGCCACTTAGTTCCATGGAAATGTTCACAGGAGTGCCTGCAACTTCTAATTTAAGAGCATAAACTTTACTCTGGTGCAAGATGGAGAATAGATTGGGTAGAGAAAGCATGCAGACAGACCAGGTAGGAAGCTGCTGCTGAAGTCCGAGCAAGACAATGATGGCAGCCTGTCTATCAGATGGTGCTTGTGGATGAGATTTAAGAGATGGTAACCTTCCTGAGTTAGAGGTAATAATCCTCCTGAGTCAGTAAGAAAAACTGGCAAAATAAATAATTTACCAATTAATATGAAATAGTAAATTAATCGATGTTAGCTAAGTCTTCAGCATTAGTCATGTTTTAACTCATGCAATCCTCACACTCTATACGGTCTCATATGGGAAACATCAGAAGGACCTGATACACAAATACATCGTACTTTATCTTCCTATACTGCCATCTGATGCCAAAAAATACTTGAAAAAAATATTTTGACCATTTTTCATCAAAATACAACATTCCATCTTCTAGAAAGTAGGCTCCATGATAGCAAGGACAATATCAGTTTTGCCCATTGCTTTACGCCTAGTAGGTACTCGACAATTATTTGTTTTATCAATAAATGATTTTGGTCTGTCTCATCTAGCAGGATCTTACAACATAGCATAGTTTCAAGGATTATGAAAACAGAAAGCTCTCCTCATCAACCTGAAGAGAGAATGAAAATCAATGAAAACGCCGTCCCTATGCAATATTGTTTGTTGATTGTTTTGTTTCAATGAGTTTGACTCTTTACTCTGATTTCTAGATTCTAAGGCTCCAAGGATGACTGGGATTACTTATGTTTTGTCAGACACCTTGGGGGAATGTTAATCGCAAGCAAAGCAAAGCAACACCGCTCACAGAATACCAGACCAGAAAATATGTAGTTATCTGAACAGGCAATAAAGAGGATTCTGGAATATGACCAAGTGTAGGTTGCTCTTTGTTTTGTAATCCATCCATCCCCCACTTCTATCATTGCAAATTTAACACTGCTAGAACTTACTCTACTAACATGGTTTAAAACTTATACTGTGCTTAACCAAGTCCTTAGCAAGTGACAGTTCCTCAGTGCCCCCTAGGTGTAAGGTTTCCCAAGGTTCTGTCTCCACTGGCACAGCTGTGACCCAGGCAGCCATCTCTCCCATTATTTCTGCAATAGCCTCTTAGCTCGTCTCCTCCTTCTCACTTAATCAGCACAATCCACTCTTACCACTTCTAGATGACTTCTCTCAAGTGTAAACCTTAGGCCATCCCCTGCTGGCTCTTGAGCAGGACACTTCAAGACCTGATCTCAGCCTTCTCCCTGCACCACTTGGTCTCTGCCACGCCCCTCTTTCTCTGACCGCCACATTGTCTCACATCCAGGTCTCCGCTTATGCTGCTTTCTCTGCCTCTCAACATTATCCCCCATCCTCATCGTTCCTCCACCCCCACCCACTCCAGGCTGAGTCCTACTGTTCCTCAGCTGTCAGTTCAGATGTGGCCTCCTCCAGGAAGCTTTCCTTGACATTCTGGGTGCGGCATCTCTGCTCTCAGCTCCCAGAGTACTCTTATCGCTAGGGAGTCTTATCAAGCATCATACTGTTTCATTTTTATCTCCCTCACTAGGCTGCCAACTCACAGGAAGCAAAGACTATATCCCAGGGCTTGGCACATACTAAGCTTTCAGTAATATTAATAGTGGCAATAGCAACTAAGATGTATTAATTGTTGGCTAAGTGCCATGTACTGTTTGGAGCATGTGTCTGTAATATTTCACTTAATAATCACATTGGCTCCGAAAGAAATCACTATTATCTCCATTTCACAGATGGCACAGAGGCAGTGACCTGCCCATGATTATACAGCTAGGAAATGAAGGGACCTGGGTATACTCCAGTCTGACTTTGGAGCTCACACTATAAACCTCTGTAGAAGCACTAACACTGAGAGGTCATAAAATCCATGAGAGAAAAAAAAAAATCACATCTGGATCGTCTTGTCCCCAGCAATTCATTTATTTTGAACAATAATGCTGCATTTGTGGTCAAAAAATGGTCAAGTTTATTTCTTACAGTTTAAGCATAAGTAAGTATTCCTTCATTCATGTGTTCATTTAGTCATTCAGAAAACATCCAGTAAGCATCTGTCATTTGCCAGACATTATACTAGTCACTGGTAATCCAATAACAAAGACCGGCAGAATTCTTGACCTCACAGACTATGTATCAAGAAGTATCTGTTAGGGCTTCCCTGGTGGTGCAGTGGTTGAGAATCTGCCTGCCAATGCAGGGGACACGGGTTCGAGCCCTGGTCTGGGAAGATCCCACATGCCGCGGAGCAACTGGGCCCGTGAGCCACAATTACTGAGCCTGCGCGTCTGGAGCCTGTGCTCCGCCACAGGAGAGGCCGCGATAATGAGAGACCCGCGCACCGCGATGAAGAGTGGTTCCCACTTGCCGCAACTAGAGAAAGCCCTCGCACAGAAACGAAGACGCAACACAGCCATAAATAAATAAATAAAAGAAGCATCTGTTAAGTGAATCAATGAATAGGTAAGAGGAAGCTTAAGCAATTAGGAATAAAACGTGCTCTTGAGTTTATAGAAAAGTTTAAAAGTAATCAAATCTATTTAGTTTATTAATAGGACATCACACTGTTTGCTTTTTTTTAAATAGAGAAGTTTTAAGTACACGTTCAACTATATCAGTGGACAGGACTTTTTTCTAAGGCAAGAGCTTAACCTGTGCCCTAACCTATCACCTTTTACTTTCCATAGTCTATTCTATCAGAAAAATAAGCTAAAAGCAACTTTTAAAGACATGTTGCTTTTTTGACCAAAAGTTACATGAAATTAAATGTTAAAATATAGAATAATAAAGAGGGAGAAAGATAGGACATTGCTTGACAGTAGTCATTCAAACATCTGAGTTAATGAACTTTCAAAGGTCAATCCCAATTTTACTGGAATGCCTTAAAATATCTATAAAATGATTACCTATGTTCCATCAAACAGAAAGCAGTCCAAAAAAGTAGATATAGATTAGACAGATATACTCGCGGCCTAAGACTATCTGAAACAATTTTATGAGGCTCTAAATAGAAAAATGTTTTAAACAAGTGTTTCTCAAACTGCAGATTTCAGGACCCATTAGAGTATCATCAAATCAATTTTGTAAGTTAAGACTAACAGTTTTGAGTCAATAGAAATTAATACAACAGTAAAATTCGAATGCATAGCAAGTAGTAAGGACAGATTGTTTTCATGAAATTCTCTTTCAAATATGTTGGATGTAGTTAAGTATGTGTCACTGAGTCAAGAGCAAAATCTAATTCTTATAACAGGTCACAATAAAAAAGTTCGGAAAGCTGTTTTACACAACTCTTAAGAGACAATGGGCTTGTTATGCTATTTTGTTCAGCAACCAAGCATACATCCAGCACTTGCAAGCCTTTATAAGTACTGTTTGTGTTTTGAAGGATTTAGTCACATACTTTTCTAGTTATAGAATTAAAAGCCTTTTACAGTATTAAAATTTAATATGTAGAATCATGGCACTAAGAAAGGCCTTAAGTACCTCACACAGTGCCTAGTGAACAAATATTTGCTGAATAAATGAATTTGGTCGACCTCCTTAGCTGAAGGCAAGTCCACACTGAACCCCCTGTAGCTGGATTTTATCAAGTTCTGAGTATTTCCTCCCTAGCACATTCCATAGGCAAATACAAACCTAACCTCAAGCTCCATTACACCTACCGACATTTTGAGGAAAAAATACAGTATCTCAGATGTAATCTTCTCCCAGAATATTTTAAGATTTATTATATTTAAATATAATATATTTCTATTAATATGTGTATTATATTTTAAAAATAAATCTTACAGGTATATTGTGCTCAGACAGTTCAACAAGATCAGTTGAAAGTAGACTTAAACAAATGCTTTTAAAAAACAGATGGAGGGACTTCCCTGGTGGTCCAGCGGTTAAGACTCCACACTCCCAATGCGGGGGGCCCGGGTTCGATCCCTGGTCAGGGAACTAGATCCCGCACGCCACAACTACAGATCCGGTGCAGCCAAATAAATAAATATTTAAAATAAATAAATAAAAACAGATGGAAAAATCAGGCCCTGTTAACAGTCTTTAAGTGCTCTCACCCAGGCTGCAGAAGTTTGGCCCCAAGGGACAGTGACAGCTGTGGCTCACTGACATGACAGTTGTCATGGAAATTAGGCCTCGGGATTGTACTGTGGCCATAATTTATAGATTCCTCCTTCTCCATAAACACCCTGATATTTTAGAAGGAAAATACCGAATTGGTGTGAAGGGGCTGGCTCCTGACTGCCTTGACAATGTCAAGCCTCTTTAATATGGCCCATGAAGGCTTCCACTGGTCAAGCCCAGACTACCCGTCCTGGTCTTCTCTCTTGTCTCACAGTAGCCACAGGGGGGCCAATGGGAACTGAAATCTCCAATCACCTGACCTGTGCAAAACACAGTCCCACTCTATTTCTTCTACAATACAGGCCTCTTCCTTCCCTTGACTCAGACTTAATCCTTTTATTAATGAAGCATCCAGACAAAATGTTTAAGTCAAATTCATATATCTGAGCAATCACTCAAAAGCATCCTAAATTCATCTCTTTTTCTGAATCCTTAATATAATTAATCACTAAAAATTGCCAATTCCTATCTTCTAAATATTTCTCCTGTCTTCCCTACTCTATTCCTACTTTCAGCTTAATTCAAGCAATCAATATTGCTCATTTGGATTAACATTTATGCTTTCTATTCTCTTGTTCTAACAGAATTTGCAGTGGTTTTCAGAAACACAGTAGGACAGAACAATTTTTTTAAGTACACAAAAAATATTAAAAGAAAACTTTCAGAAGATCAACTAAACCAGAAGTTAATCCACTGAAAAACACCATAGAGTCTTTAACAGTTACTAAAAATGGACTTTCATCGATTTTCCAAGTAATAAGAAAGCCACCCAGTCTCAATCATATAATCCATGGTTTCCAGAACATACAAATTGACAAAATGAATTTTTCATCTGAATTTATCAGACTCGAGGAGACTAACTCACATTAACCAAACTAAAAAGGCTCTGAAACATGAATTTGAATGCCAACGTATTAATATACAACGATACACATTACTATCACAACGTCCGCAAAGTTCTTTATCAATGCAACGGCATATTTTCTTCCTATAAAAGATTTCTCTGGGAAGCCAATTTATAATAACAGGTTTTGATGAGCATGAAACCTTATCAAGAAACATCTTAAGCAGTGTCCTCGAGAACTTAAGAAGCCTCGTGAGCTATGGAGAGGGCTGTGCCTGACTTCGTTCAAATCTATTGTCAGAGAAATTCCCACCCATTCTTCAGCCACCAGGAGTCTGAATAAGCATGGCCAAAGTTTGCCTCTCTAACTTGCTTTCATTGTAGTTGTCATTTGAGTCTACTTAGCTATTCCAGGTTAACTAGCTCTCCTTAATAACACTCTCTTTCCCTAGATATTTGAAGCCAGAAATTAGACTGCCAGCAGGAATTTTTACTTCCTATTTCAGACCTGGGAATACATTTTTTTTTTAACCAGTAAAATTTAGATATCAGTTGATCAACTGTGAGTAGATTTTACAACCGAATTGTCAGAGCTTTAGGCCCCTGCCAATAATACCACTGCCACATGATTTCTTAAAGCAACGCTTCCATTTGCAAACTCAGGTCATAAATCGTTATGAAAAGGATTAATACCCTTGACCTCAGTTCCTTGTTAACAAAATAAGAAAAATCAAAGTTCTCTTCAAGTTATAATCTGTGGTTCAATTTATATTTTAATTCCCCCTAAAAGGTCAAAATGAAACTTTAAAACTCCTAGAAATATTTTTAGTCAACTTCTGAAGACCTTTGTTCTTACTACAACCTACAAATTAGTTATACTTCATCCTTTTAATGTAATGCACAGATCTGAACAAGTTGCATAATCTCAATATACTTTGTGAACATATAAACATATATATTCTTGTACACATATAAAAGCTATTTGTAATATATACACACACACAACTAGTTCAGATGGACTTTGAGCCTCTGTTGATCCAGTGAAAGCCTTTAGCCAACATGTTTAAGATTTGAGGGTTCAGAGATTCTTTTAAACCTCATTTCATCTGATAATTAGTTTAAGAAATTTCAATGGCACACAAGTAAAACGTGGCTAAACTAGAAAAATGCATATTTTTCCAATTTCAACTGAAGCAGAAAAACAATATGAAGTCCCAGACAATTCACAAGACAAACCTCTCAATGTCTCCTCCAACTTCTCAGTTATGCAAAGACAGGTGCTTTAATGCATAGCATGTTTGAAAAGTAAAGTACTTCCTTGAGTCTACCTTAAGTGCTAAGGATCTCATTCGAAAATGAGAATCTGGCTCTTAATTTCTCTATGGCCATGGAGCACTTCACTCTGCCATTGGCTGTGCTGGTTCTGAGTCCGAGGCTAAGCCTCCAGCGTTCTGACAGGGATCTGGGAGCCTGTTTTTTTTGAAGGTTCCAACCAGTTGCCTTTACAGCTGTAGACAGTTGTTCTCTGTCTACCCTACCTTAATTAGTACTTTTAACTGCTGAGCCTTTCCAAGGTTCTATGACTTCAATCAACTTGCTTCCTTCACAGCTCTTCTACCTGAAGGCTTACGTTTCTGCTTCCTTGAGCCTGTTAAAACTGACTGGTTACCACTCCTCTATCTCCTTTGTTCTAGAGCTTTATTGTTCTCTTATCTGCTCCACCTCCTTTTGCTTTCATGTTTCCTTCGTATGGCTATACATTTTTACTTGCTTTGGGTAGGTAAGTCAATGAGTAGAAATAAATGTTTACATGACATTAACTGAAAACCAAACTAGTCATGTTTTTTTGCATTTCCCTATCCCATTTTGGGGCCAAACTTCAGGGGTAACCTCCTTCTAAATCCTCATTAGTTCTTTACATTGACTCTCAGTTCCAAGACAGGAATTTCCATAATTTATCTTTCGGGATGAAATGACCTAGGCCTTTTAGCACCACACTCTAGGAAAACTATCAGCAGTCAACGGAGCTCACCTTTTACCAATAGAAGGGCTTTCATTTGGCAAATGGCTAAGAAGCACCCATAGATACACCCCTGTGATGCAAGGTTTCCAAGGATTTCCTGAGAAATACTCCAAAATAACCATATTCCATAAATTCTTCAGGCATTGTAATAGTTTACAAAGAATGATCCCGGAAGTATTTCAAAATGGAGGTTTTGATTAGTTACTACTGCTATTAGGATTTTATTACTGCTGTGATCAAATTAAGTAAAAATAGAAGTGTTCCATCTTATTTTACATCAACAAGGCCTTTCCAGAACATTCTTGTACTTTAAAATTGATATTTTTTAATATCCACCTATCTCCTGCTGCCTCAGAAGAGGCAAAACTGCAAATACAGAAGTTTTGTGGGGGTTTTTTCATACGAAGGAAAACTCAACGTAGAAACGTCTGCACTCCCTTACATCTAAATGCTTAACAGATAAAGATCCTGCTGGCCGAGCTCTATTGTGTCCCCTAATATTACCTGCATAAATGAGCTACGTTGTCACAATATCTATGACACTGGAATATTGGAGGAGCATGAATCAACTACTCAGAGAAATGGAAAACTACAGAAGCGAAAGAAGCACCTGGAACTCTTTCAATGTTTGTATGAGTTTCACATGTAACCACCAGCCACGAATCAAAGGTGATTATGGGTCTTTACACTTCCACTTACTTTCTGAATAGTGTCATTTGGAAAAATTACCATATGCAAAGCAACTGGGGCCTTTGGCTTCTGGGGTGTGTGAAAGCGTGGGAAGTAGGGGTCTGTTTTCTGGATAACATGCTACTGTCCTTTGACTAGAACCTCATTAGCTTCGTCTTCATTAAAGCCTCCTAAAGCAAACGGTTCATGTCAATCCACGTGAAAACATATTCCCACAGCTCCACACTGGCTTCTATAAGTTTAAACACCATAGCAACACCTATGTGGACCTTTGTACTCCCCCCCACCCCCGCTTCCCATCCCTCCAGCCTCACCCCATGCTCCACATTACACACGGCTAAAAACGAGCTAAAATAACATACCCTTCCTTTTCACCTCCTTCGATCCTCACTACTACTCCCCTGGTCTTCCTTATCCCACTCCTTTTCCCTCCATTTCCCCAGCTAGTCCGTTTTCGAAGATACAGCATGTAGTTAGCGCCCTTAAATCCGTTTCCACCATTGAAAGGTTTGGATTAAATCCTGCTTCTCGGTCCACCTTCAGTACCTAGTATTTAGCACAGTATGTCTCATATCAGATACTCAATTAATATTTGTTACTAGTTGATAAAAAGAATGACCTAAAGGCCCATATAACTATATTTGCAAGTAAAATCTAGTTTGCAACTAGATTTTAACCTAATTTGCAACTCATCACCCACGCATGCGCGGAGACAGCCGCTGAGAGTTAAAGTGCGAGCGTGAGAGAGAATATGAGACAGGGACAGGGAGACTCCTAAACCAGCTTCCCATTAGTCCCCACAGGCCCCGGGGTTAGAACTAAACGTCCCCCGCGCTAACCCAGTCAGTCTTGAGGGCAGCTCCACAGGCCGCCGGCTGGAGCAGTAAAGGGCTCCGCGGCCGTCTGTTAAAGGGCCAGAGCTCCCCTTCCGTGAAGGGCTAGCGGGAATGGAGCCCGAACTGGAATGACCGAGCGGGTGGAGTCCGGCCCCGCGGTCCGCCGAGAGCGGGTGCCAGCGCGAGCACAGCTACTGGAGCAGGTGCCGCGCGCGGGCTGCCCTGGGCGTGAGGGCGGGGAGCAGGGGGCCGGGGACCGCAAGGCGCGCTTGGCGCCGCATTACCTCTCCAGGGCCTGCAGGGTGTAGCTGATGAGCGGCCTCTCCAGGATGGGGCAGAACTGCTTCGGGGTGGGGACGCCCATCCTCTCCCCGCTCCCCCCCGCCGGCAAAACGGCCGCCACGGCCGGCGCGCTGCACCCGGCTTCGGCCCCGCTCAGCAAGCAGGCCGAGGCCGCCAGGTCGGCGCCGCGCAAGCCGCGCAGGCGAGGCCCGGCCTCCGCGGGCCCAGAGCCGCCAGGCGGCCATGACTCCATGGCGGCGGGGCGGGCCCTGCTCGCCCCGGGCCACTGCGCCTGGGCTCTGCTCCGGCCCTAGGCTGGGGTCGCCGCGGGGCGGGCGGGCGAGGGCAAAGCGCGCACACAGACAGCGTCCACCGGAGCCGCGCGGGCCAGGCCGTTGTACGGCCCCAGGGGACGATCCAGCTGCCGGTCTTCCCTCCGGGCGCGTCTTCGGCCTCTGTCCCGAGCCCAGCGCCCCGGAAGGGCTGGATTTCCCGGCTCTCGGCTTCTCCTCTGGCAGGACCAGCAGCTACAGGTGGAAGTGTCAGCCCTCCCTATATGCCTAAGGGTCTCCTTAAACCTTAACAGCTGTGCGCAGGCAGTAGCGGTCAGGACTCCCTCCCATCCCTCTCCCCTTGAAGAGATTTGAAGAGATTTGGATGCGAGCCACGAGATGGGACAGAGAAATGTGCACCTTAGCTATCTGGCTTTCATTCGCTCATGAGGCATCCTGGTTCCATCTCGGGTAAAGACAGGTGGATGGGCAAATGTTATTATGAAATATCAGTAAGCCAAACTGCAGCCGTTCCCAAATTTGCCTGCAAATTGGAAACACCTGGAGAGCTCAGAAAATGCTGACGCCTATGTCCCACCCTCACAGATTGGGTTTAATTGGCCTGGTGTGTGGCCTGAGATTTTAAAGATATCCCCAGGTGATTCTAATGAGCAGGCAAGTTTTTTTGGAACCATGGAGCCAAAGCGATAATACTAATAATTGCTGAATAGTCGGCACACATTATCTCATTTAATCTCCAGGAGAACCCAGCTATTACTGTTCCCCTTTTACAGAGGCGGAAATAAGGTTAAAATGTTTAAGTAACTTGTGTAAGATTGCACACCTAATGGCCTTTGCACAGAAGTACAGCCAGAGTTGAAAAATTCCAGGCCTGAAGCGTATCATGCCCTTATTTAGTACTGTCTTCGCTGGCAATGCTTACCATGAAAGAGTACTAAAGTATTTGGAGTGTCAGAGCAGATTGTATTAGGCCCCTGGAATGTAAACTCCTTGAGAGCAGGGTCCTTACTTTTGTGGTTTGGGTTGTGTCCCCAGGTCCTGGAATATAAAGGAAGTTTAATAAATATTCATTGAATAAGCTACTGATTGAATGAATGAATGACAATCGAAGTATATATAATTAAATATTTGCTAATTTATCAATCTTCACCCATCAGTAGTAAATATAAGATTCATAAAATAGGAGTCTTTTAAGCACTGAAAATATTATCAGATTATAATTTTCCAGTTTAGTATTTTTAGCCATTTTCCCAGTTTAGAATGAAGCATACAAAATTAAGATTTAAATTTTCAACTTTTATTGTCTTTTGATTTGATCTTATTATTAAAATCACTATCAGTTTTATTTTTGTTCCTTTTATATTATAATCAACGTTTAGCTCCATTCTACTTGAAATGTCAGATCACTGACTCAGTCGAAAAGTAGGCATCATAATACATTTCACTTTGTAGCACCACCACGCGTATCTAACCTATAGTATGCATTCAATTAATACATGTTGACTAATTGATGGATAAATGAATAAATGAGTCTACCTACAGAGGCAGAAAAGCAATCACATAATTGTTTCTATTAATATTGATCTTTAAACCTAGCTTTTTTTTTTTTAAATAAAGTCTTTTTTTTTTTTTAAAGGAACTCCTTTATTTACTTATTTATTTTTGGCTGTGTTTGGTCTTCGTTTCTGTGCGAGGGCTTTCTCTAGTTGCGGCAAGCGGCGGCTACTCTTTATCGCGGTGCGCGGGCCTCTCACTATCGCGGCCTCTCTTGCTGTGGAGCACAGGCTGCAGACGCGCAGGCTCAGTAGTTGTGGCTCACAGGCCTAGTTGCTCCGCGGCATGTGGGATCTTCCCAGACCAGGGCTCGAACCCGTGTCCCCTGCATCGGCAGGCACACTCTCAACCACTGCGCCACCAGGGAAGCCCCAAAACCTTGCTTTTTCATCTAATGGTGGAGCTAAAGCTATTCTTCATTTTCTTATTCTTGAGCAAAAATAGCATAGTAATAAAGGTCTTGTTATATTAATTTCTGTATAATCGTTAATATAATTAAACTTTGAAAATTTAGCCAGAATCTTATTATATTGATTTAGTTCTGTTCTTAGAACAAATATATTAACTTTGCTCTGTTCACTATGAACCCGTAGATCTTGCATAGCATATGTTAACAATGTTTAATAGATAGACTTTTATTGAAAAAAAGGACAGACTTTATTTGGATATAATATGAGAAGCAAAGTTTTTTTCTGTGCCTTTTTATATGGCTATAAATAATTCCTTATTATGCATACTTTGGGTAAAGGATGTAGTTTCCGGGTTACTTTTTTTTTTTTTTTTTTAATTTATGGCTGCGTTGGGTCTTCAGTTGCTGTGTGCGGGCTTTCTTTTTATTTGCAGCAAGCGGCGGCTACTATTCGATGCGGTGTGCAAGCCTCTCATTAAGGTGGCTTCTCTTGTTGTGGAGCACGGGCTCTAGGTGCGCAGACTTCAGTAGTTGTGGGTCGAAGGCTCTAGAGTGCAGGCTCAGTAGTTGTGGCGCACAGGCTTAGTTGCTCAGCGGCATGTGGGATCTTCGAGGGCTCGAACCCTTGTCCCCTGCATTGGCAGGCGGATTCTTAACCACTGCGCCACCAGGGAAGTCCCTGTCTTTACTTTTTAATGCATATAGAAATACCCATTAAATGGAAGTGGCTCTTGTCTTTGTATCTGAAAGGCCTAAAATTCCTGTTTTTGGTTTGTTTCTACATGTCAGTGTACCATGGAAGATTTATCTTGGGGATTTTATTATTATTATTATTATTATTATCATCATTATTAGAGAATTTTAGATCAAATTGGGTTCATTTTTCAAGTGTTAATTCAAGTATAATTAGCACTGTCAATCACTCTCCTCCTCCCCAACCATACTTACTGTTTTAATAGCATTTCTGGAGGTTAGTTGGGGTGTTGCTCACAAATGCTAATGAACAGCTTAATGGTTTACCCTTTAACTCTTTTCAATTCAGAGCCAAACAAAATAAATTATGGTTCCAGCAGGGGCCAGCCCCAGCATTTCTGTCAGCCTATGAATTCTAATTCCTGTTTTGCTCTTGTGTATCTTATGTAAATGAGACAGTCTATTAACCTCTGACCTTTAACTCATTTTTATACATAAGAAAGGTAATGCTCCAAATTGAGGTCTTTCTGTGGATAATTCAAACTAAACACCACATGGCAACAAGAATATTATCTTTCGTTCTCTCAATATTTCTTATAAAGTTAATTATCAACCGTCTCAACTGTCCACCTTGTTTTTCCTGTATAGCTAAAAAGGGAAATAGTGGTGAATAGCCTTAGGACTGAATGATAAATTTGACTTCATTAATGCTACCAGAGTTTAACTTTTCATAAGAATCATCTGGGGACCATTGTTAATATACATAGTAGTTCTTATATAATTTATACAATATAATCATTTACATATTATATATTAATCTTAGAAGATATATTATTGGCACCTTTGTTTCAGGAAGGAAGACCCCTTCCAGGGCCCAAGAGTGGGCTTTTGTCGAACACCTGGAAATGAATTGTCCGAGGAGACACAGGTGCTGCCAAAGCAAAAGACTTTATTGGGAAGGGGCAGCCGGGTGGAGAGCAGCAGAGTAAGGGAACCCAAGAGAACTGCTCTGCCAAGTGGCTCTCAGTCTCAGATTTTATGGTAATGGGGTTAGTTTCCGGGTTGTCTCTGGCCAATCATCTTGCTTGGCCCGTAGTCTGACTCAGCATCCTTCCTGGTGGTGCTCGCATCTCTCAGCCAAGGTGGATTCCAGTGCAAAGAATTCTAGGAGGTTGGTCATCTCCTCCCTCTTTTGGCCCCTCCCGAATTCTCCTGGTTAGTTTTCGGCGGTGGCACACCATGTTCCTATTGGGACCTCCTGTTGTGAGACAACTCAAGCAGGTGGTTATCATCGTTCCTGGCCAAGGTGGATGGTTTCAATCAATGGTCCCCTAACACCTTCTGACAGAAAGTTTGCTTCGGTAGATCTGGAGTAGGCCCAGAAATCTGCATTTTTAATAGGCTTCCTTAGGTGATCCTAATGTAAGTTTGGACCAGACTTAAACACTGAATTAAAAAAGAATTACACCCCAATTCACTTTATATCCAGTGCATTTAATTTCAAGACCTAATGCAAAATGCATGTAATATATTAAACATGCCATATAAAAATTGCATAAGAAATCCATTAAAATGTCTGTTTTATTTCCTTGTTAATTTATAAAGAAGAAAACACGAGGGGAAAATGTTTAAGTGCCAGGAATTTTTTAAAAAAGATGATAGAGACCTGGAGAACCGAATTATCCCCAAGATCTTTCTACAGACCTGTCATTGAAAAACACATCACCTCTGACAGCCACCAAAGGCCATGTCCTTGACCACAGCTTAAGCAGAATTGAAATTGTTGCCTGGAACTCTGTCCTGAGCATGGAACTCAAGGGTGCGATTCAATTGAGGGGTGACACATACCTCCAGAAACTAAAAGAGGGGAATGCCCTCTATGGATAAGAAATGTGGGAGAGATGATATCTTTGATGGGTTTGTTTAGGAAACAAATGACTACTCTAGAATTGATGGTAGCCAGTTTTCATAATCTGTGGAAGAGAAGAACATACAGAATCATCAATGAAGACCAACAGCTAGAAAAGGAAGATTTGCCATTTCTGTCAGGAAAGATCTTGGCAGCAGTTATTCCTATATATTTTAACTGCAACTTATTACTAAAACAAGATTTAAAGAAAAAAAAAAAAAAAACCTAGGCTTTAAGAAGAAAATGCTCCCTGAGAATTCAAAGTCATATCTGTTTACTAAGGAATAAGAAAAGAAGAATGTGGACATTTGAATGTGGCATTATTACCACAACCACCACCCCGCTCCCTGCCAAGCCCAGAGTAAATATAGGATGTGAGCCGTGCAATAGAGTCTGAATGTGGGACATCATTGCCTTGTAATGCCTCACCTAAGAGGGTACCAAGTCTTGATCTTAAGCAGATCAAAAGGGACCCTGGTGGGGTATGGTACAGAGAGGCAAAGAAGTGACATGGATGAAGGCAGAGAGAGAAGACTGAGACAATGATGATACAATCTCTTCAGTGATATCCAAAGGATACGAAGATATAAACAACTTTTAATTTTTGTTTAAAAAAAATAGTGCTTCACTGCTTTTTAGCATGGGACACTTACTTCAATAGCCAAAAAAACAAAAAAAAAGAAACGAAGAAGAAGAAAACACAGAGTAGTTTGGGCAGATGCTGTAATATCTAGTTAGGAGAACAATAAACTGGTTTGGACAGGAAGCACTTAGTAGTGATGGAAAGACCACGCTTCATGGAGAAGTAAATTGTGGTAGATTGCAGAGAGGAAGAAATGAGGTCACTGTGTTGTTTATGCTGTATGTGAATAGAAATAAGTTAAATAGAAATTAATTACTTCCATTTGTGACCGTGGCTACCACTAACTGGCATAAGACATAAGTGAAAGAATCAATGAATTAAGAATGTTCAATGTGCCAATGAATATAAACCTAAATGCATGAAGACCAATTTACACTTAGTCTTCAGAAAAATTAGAATGCTTAAAACTATTCCCAAAAGAAAAAATTGTTTTGATTTAAAGTTGCACAGACTATCCTCTTTCTTCCTCTTCTCCTATCATTATTCCTTGAAAGAACTCAAGACCTTGACAAAAGATTAAAAAGAAAAACAAAACACTTTCCCTTTTGTCAAATCTTTCCTTAGTAGTTATTTTTTTCTCTTAACTTCATAAAAAATCTGATCATTAACTCCTATAGTACGATAACAAAAATATGCACAAAATTAACCAACACTGGTCCTGGGCAAAATTTCAAATTTCACTGTTTCTCTTTGGCTCTCCTGGCCTCTCACCTTCTGGTCCTTTTTCCTTTCTCCCTACTATCTCCTGAATTGGGCATCTCACTATCAGCTCTGCTGACCAGAAGTTCATCTGTGGCTTTCACTGATGGGCTTAACCCTTTCAGCCTTGACCAGGACAGGTAGCTCCATCCTGTGAGAGGGCTACACCTTGAATTTGTCTCATTGCCTAGAAGAACTGCTTTACCATTCATGGGGTGTACTCACCTCCTGGCAACCTTCCTCCTGAACTCTACTCCCATTGACCCAGGTCTTATGATTGTCTCCTGCTTGGACTTCCACATCTCTTTGGCGTAAAGTAGAACAGAATCCCAGTTTGACTGGCTAGGCTTGCATCACCAGAGGGCTGTTCTCTGGTGAATTGGCTGGATAACTTCTCTGAAAGGATTAATCACATAAAAACATGTCACCACTTAACTGGTTTTAAATGTCAGTCCTGTGAATTATGATACCTGGGTCTCACCAGGATGTTCTATAACCTGGCCTTGAATTACTTCCCATGCCCACTGGCTGCTCCTGCTAGATCTGGGTTTGGTCAAGTTATATGACTAAGGCCTTCCTGCCCCTACTAAACCTGGCTCTCAAAGTGATGAAAATACAACCATCTCATTTATCCTGGGAAATAGCAACTAATAACGGTTGTTTCAGACATTTCCATTTAAGTAAATATCAGAATCATGATTTAAAGGCACGATATTCTAACCTTAAAAATTCCTAAGGCCAGAGATAATAGCAAGAAGTCACCATACACAAGGCCAGCACGAGTCTAATCTTAAAAACAATCCACTTACTATTCTTTATTTTTGAATGGATGGTCAAAGATAAGTGTGCTATGTAATTGCTAAATCACAATAAGCTCTAGAGAACAAGAACTGTATCATTTTACAATTTTTCTGAGTTGTCTATTGTGTATAACAAACCATTCCAAAATTTAGTGTCTTAAAATAATACCATTTTATTGCTCACAATTCTATAGATCAGGAATTTGGGCAGTACTGAATGAAGACCGCTCATCTCTCTTTCATTTGAGGTTGACCAGGGTAGTTCAACTGGACCTGGAGATGAATCCGAGATGGACTCATTTATACATCTAGGGCCTTGGTGCTTGGCTATTGGCTGAGGTATCTCAGTTTACTTCCACATGATCTTTCTCCAACAGGATAGCCTGGCCTTCTTTATATAGTGGATGGGTTCCAAAAGAGCAAAAGTAGATTCTACCAGGCCTCTTAAGTTCTATGCCCAGAATTGGCACAGCAATACTTCTGTCTCACTATATTGGTCAAAAGAAGTCACAAGTCCAGCCCAAAGTCCAGCTCAAGAGGAGGGAAAATGGCTCCACACCTTTTGATGCAAGAAATGGCGTGTACTTATGGGGCATGGAGGAATTATTAATGGCCTATCTTTGAAGTCTTCTGCAGCCACCAGTCACCCACTTATGGAGATTCGCATATCTTTAGATCAGAACATCTACTCAAACAATACAGATTTCATAGATTCCTGGCCAGAGCAGGGCAAAGGATTCAAAGGGTCATTCCCTTGCTTTCCTGCCAAGAGAGGAAGAGATTGAAGAAATACAGCATGATTGAAGAAATACAACATGATACAGCCCTCTCTGCTCTTTCAGATCATTTGTTTCTACAAGTTATTCACTAGAAGTTATCAATAACTATCCAAACCCTCTTTTTTGCCATCATAAAACCCAAAACTAGGGCTGAAATATTAGCAAAGTGAATATATACCCAAGAAATTATTTCTGTTACTGAAGCCCCTACTGTTATATATACCCCAAGTGATAGGCCAAGAACTGATTTCCAAAATGTGACAATCTTTTAGTCTCACTTGTAATCATACTGTATGGACTAGCACTTTATTAGAGAGCAAAATGTTGGTGATGAGGGTTCTTCATTATCTGAATATTCTTTCACTTTTTAAATTGTAATCATAAGCATTAAATTTATTTAACTTTAATCAGAGTTAAAACTATTTCACATGATAGTCTTAATTTAAAATTCAGTAAAACTAGAAATATGAGAAAATACAGTATTTGCAATAATGGAGAGGACCAACACAACTCCTTTGAAAGTCTATGAACAATTTGGAAGGTGGCTTCTATTACCCCCAAACTGAAAATTGTAAGCTCCAAGTATTAATATTTGTTATGGCCATTTATTCTATTAAAGAGCCATGTCTACAAAATGATTTGGGCTTTTTCCTCTACCTACGGCTATAGACTTGGTCAACTGGGAACTTCTGAACATTAAACCTACACTATCTTGGAAATGGAGCCAAAGGGCCCAATATCAACTAGAGATGCACAAACTTGTTTCAACCAAATGACTACCTAGCTGTCAGTTTTTAATAAACAACCACACCCCCAGTGGTAACACTAGTGGAGACATTGTATTTTGCCGGATTTTGTTCATATGGACATGGGGTCCTGCTTCAACAACCTCGTTGGTGTGAATTAGGCCTCTCTTTTGCAATCATCTGTGCCACATTTGAGCGATAAGTTGCTTCTTCATATCTTGGGACAGGAACTGAATTAAGAGTCCTGTCTTGTGGGCAACTGCTCTCCATTTTCAAATCCCCTGAAGAGCACACATAAGTCAGGCCAGAAAACAGTGGACAAAACTACCCACAGGTGGGGAAAATCAGACAGAGTGGGGAAGGGAGGGGGACTTTGACCTTTGCCATTGCCCAGCATAGTCCAGCTTGATGCCACTGCAAGTAGAAGCAAAGAGAGCCCACGTAGTAATAAAGGCAAAGGCAGCTTTGTCCTGATACACTGGAGGTGTGGCAGGTTAAAAAGCAGGTCCAGCTCCCTCTCAGCACATAATCTAAATTAATAGTTCTCAGCCAGGCTGCACATCAAAATCATTTGTGGGTGCAGATTGCATCAGGTGCAAAAGCTGAGTCAGAATCTGAGGTGAGACCTTGGAAGTGCTTATCCTGATGAGCACCTACATTTCTAGTCACTTTACTAGATCATACACAAAGATGGAAACCTGGCCGAGTTTAACAACTTGTGATTGACCAGGGTGAACAGAGGAGTTATTGCATGATGGGCTGGAGCACTGAATCCAGGAGTAGGGCCACTTTTACTCTATTACAGTACTCTATTGCATGTCAGGCTCAGTATTATATGCATATATCAATAATTCTTTCAGGTCTCACAACTGCTTTTGTGAGACAAAGGTTATCATTGCTCCCTTTTTACTGATGTGGAACCTGAAATTAGTGACTGGCCAAGGGAAGCGATGGGCTGTGATGCCAGGTCTGTCTAAGCAATACTATCCTCTGAAGGAGAGGACAGTGTTTCCAATTTGTTTTCAGTACTCTTTAGAGTGAGGTTCAGCTCTTTAATGCCCATCTTGACAAAATATTACAATAAATTATTCTTCAGTGAACAGTGAGCATTATCTCCTACAGCAAAATTTCCTGGATGAAACTGAGATGAACTAAATGAAGAAGGCATTGAAAACTGTAACATGCCATAGAAATTAAAATTTCTCCTTATCTTGAATGATGGGTGTTATATCATCATCCTATAATACAAATTAAATTTTTTCTTAAATATTCCTACTTCCTCATTTTATTACCCAACTTCAGCATATTCTATTATTTTAAATTTTTCATGTCAAAAATTTTCTGACCACAAATTTTCCATTTCAAAAATGTTCTCACCACCGCAATTCTTCTTGAATAGAAGAGTAATGTAAATAAATAAATTGAAATTGAGCCCCCTATTGGTGATGAAGTATTCCCCGCAAATGGCATAGTAACTCAATTTTTGATGGTCTTTGTCGTTGAACTTTGGAAAGCTTTTTGAAAGTATTAAATACGTTCAACTGGTTTTTCAAAGATCACTAGTATAACTTAGAGACATTATTACCTCTTATAAAAAAACATATTTTCATTTCCCCAATAACTTTTTCTAGCTTAATACTCAAGGACCAAGGCCACAATTGCAAAATTTCAGGACACACCATGCCCAGAAAGTGTACTATAAACTTTGCTTCCCGAAGTTTGGTAATGCAATAGTACAGATGAAAACTTTCATTTATTATTCCATTGCTTGTTATTAACTAATTTTAGAAGACTGTGGGGATTTTGTGTGTATTCGTTTTGGGAGTTAAAAATAAAAGATTGTATATGCCTAAATTACATGTTTTAGACCCTTCAAAGAAAGGATGAATTAATATTTGCTTATTTTTTCCTGGTAAAAGCTATTCATTGAGCGAACATCTAAAAAGATGAATAATTTCAATATTACCATAAATTTGAAGTGGAAAATGTTTTTCTATAAAGGAGTTTGTATAAATTATTTTAAAAGTAATTAAACTGGAGCTCAACTAAACAGTGTATTGTAGGAGGGAAAGTGATCTCTTCATGAATAGAAACTAAATGTTTTCATAAAGTGGTGTAGTTATTGTGACAGCACAAATTGTATTAATAACTAGTTGGGAATTGAAATAAAATGTTACTAAGTTTCAAAGGCTTGCCTTTTAATTGAATTTTGTGTGATTATTACATGAATGAAATAAAATCTAAGTATTTCTCCTTTTTGTGCTCGTGGGTCAGATATTCATTTGTTCAAAATTTTCCTGCTTGTAATCATTAGCATTCAAACTTTTTGATTGTCAGGTTGTTAAAACACTGAAAAGTGCAACCCAGAAACGAAGTGGTAGAAGTGAGTATGAAACGCTGTCTAGTGTGACAGAGACATTCATGACTGGAGTCTGAAAATCAGGGATTTTTAGATTGCTGATTATTACCCCATAGCTTAATAGAGACCCAGAACTCAATGCAGGTACCATCTCCCCTGTACCACCTACCCACATTGACTGTCTCTCCTTTAAAACTTGTTTAGAATTCATTATCTGCAATAACAATGATCTCCAAAGAAAGGTATATTTACTGTCAGGAGTATGCAAGATAATCCATTAGGATACAGAAAGTAAACATTAAATCTTCTATTTGTTTTTTATTTCCTCCTTCTTAAAACGTAATTTTTGTGAGTCTTGTAATGTATTAACATTAGTATATATGTATACTATTTAAAAATTTTTAAACGTATATTGCTAGTGCATGCTCAAAAGTTTTTTAATGGTAGAGACTCATGTCCAAGAAAGTTTAGAGCTAATGTGCTATTGTTCTGTACTTATTTTAACACTTAAGTAATGACTGAATCTTCCTGGGCCCCTGCTATCTTTATGATCTTAGCTCAGTTATTAAATTCCTCTATGTGCAAAATAGAACTAAAAATGATACGTTGCAGTGGATGTAGTTCTGATTGTATCATTTTTATGAGAACAGTTTTGTAAGAGATAAAGTGCTACTCAAATGTGTATGAATACCTTGAGAGCAGACAATAGTTCATTTTTGTATTTCCAGGACTTTTCACAGTGGCTGGCAAATAGAGCATGTTTAATAAATATATGAATAAACGAATGAATGAGGGTCTCTCTCTCTCTCTCTCTGTATATATATATATATATATATATATATATATATATATATACACACACATATACATATCATTAACGTTCTTATGGGAAAGAGCAAGATGTGGTGGAAAACATTAATGATCATAAATGAGAAAAATCAAATGATCTTGCTCTATCCTTGGCACTGTGATTTTTTTAAAAACAAGTCATTCATTTTTGCTGAGCTCAGTTTTTTCCTCTACAAATTAGGCATAATAAGATAATTATCCTGCCCTACTTCACAGAGCTGTTTTTAGAATAAAATTTATGTGAATTATGTATGTGAAAGTTTGTCATGAACTCTTATGAAAATTCTAGGCTAACATTGGTGTTGATTTCTTATGGTTCTATCATCTCCTGCTAAATTGCACTTGACTAGAAGGAAAAGTTCCTCCCTGCCTTATGCTTTTGTTACATTCCCTTCTGTGCCTAACACAATGCTTTACCCATAATAAATTCTTAATTTAAAAAAAAAAAAAAAAAAAGGAGGCTTTTTAAGGAATGGTGACCTTCTGTTTTCAAACCTGCCCATGCTTTTGAGCAAAAAACTGGTGGTGTTTGAGGGGTTCCAAACCAGTACCAACTTGTGTCCCCCCAAGCACTTTTTATCAGTAAAAAGGCAAAACATGTACTGGAGAGAATGCTTGATTTATACCTGTCTAGGCAATCAACCTGCCACCCACAGAAATGTTGGAAGTTTGGCAGTTAATCAGCAAGGCAATTTTTTTGCTCTATTCTCCGTTGATGATCCTTTGAGTTTGTTCCATAATGGTGTTCCTTAGTCATTTTGTCCCATAATAAAATGAATAAGGACTTTGTCTGTATCTCCACAGCACCTCCAGAACAGTGCTGGAGAACAGTGCCTGGTATATCCTGGGTGCTCAATAAATACTTGTTGGATGAATGAGCTAAATGACTCATGGAAATGAAGAATATGTATACTCAAGATTTTGAAGTATTTACCCAAACATTGATTTGATTTAATTCAGTAAAAGTTTTCCCCAATTTCCATCATTATAGAAAAGACTGAAAAAACTAGAGTTTGTGCTGAATTCTTTTCCAGTGTTAAGCTCCCCCGATAGTCAAATTACATTGCAATTTCTCTCCTGTGCTTATGCGTATGCATATTTGTTTTAAATACATATAAATAACGGGCATCCTTTTGATTTAAACCCAGTCCTATATAGCTCCTATTTTTTCTGAGGACCATAATTTCATGTTTGAGGAGAAGAAAAAATAACCAACACGTTTGAACATAAATATATCCACTCTCAAGGAGATGTCTTTCATTGGGCTAATGACACATTTTTTTTCCCAAATATATAACCCAAGAAACTATTTTACACACAAACCAAAGAGGTTACAGAATGAATTTTTAAATTTAACCCTTCAAGATACCATTCTATTTCTTTCAGAAATTACATCATGAATTTGAAGATTAGAAAATAATCACATTTTCAGTGCTATTTAAGTGTGCTTTCCCTAAGACTCAAAATTTAAATGCAATTTTTCTCACTCTCCTATATAGCACTTTTCTAAAGCAGTTGCATACTATCTCTACAAGGTTTATAGAGTAAGAATAACGAGGGCCCAGAGATGTATCCAGTTGCTCAATTGACCAGTTAAGTTCCTTTCTCTTTTCTCACCCTGCCCACCTCCTGGTGGGTCAATTGATGAGGAATGAATTGGCCAAAAGGCAAGGAGTGGGGGATGAGAGGCAAAGTCCTGGATAAAGAGAACTAGATAATTAAACACTGGATAGTGAAGAGTTGACTTAAAACAGCTCTTTTCAAAGGAGACTTCCAACTGCTGTCTCCTTACCGGACTGGAGAATCCAATTTGTCAGGATGAGTTGATTCTCATGCAGATGATGTAACCTGACAGCTAGCAACATGTAGTGGTCTGGTAACCAAGCCAAGAAATTTGGTAGCACAGAGTAAGTGGAGATGAATCTTTTTCTAATCAATCAGGATTACGTTTCTTAGAGGTTGTTTAGCCTGTTACACATTAACAGCATATTTTAAACACATTCTGTGCTTTTAAAATTGTTATAATTACAAAAATGGATTTTTTCTGCTCACAAATTAATTACAGGAAAAAGTGATGATGAAAGTATAGTTATTGACTCATGTTCATATCCTAGAATGCCAAGGATATTTCACAGGCAGATTGGCATAATTCAACTTCCTTTGAATTGTGACTAAATTGGACTCAAGGAGAACTTAGAGTTTGATCTATAAATATTCATTTACTATAATACAGTAGGGCTCTTTTTTAAGTGACAGTTCTAACTCATTATTAAATATATGCAGTAAATTTCCGGGATGCCTAAGAATATAGCCAAGGGGAAAAAATGCTTTTGAAGATTGAAAAAAGATTCATGCACTCTCTGGATCTCAACTAACAAAAATTAATTAATTAACAGGTCTAAATTATGTCTGTCCATAATGCAGCCAAAGTACCAGCTTCCCAGATGTTCTTAATGTCACCGATCCCATTATAATTCCTCAAATGCCAACAGTACCTCCTTTGGGGTAGGGGAATTATACAAGAGAACAGGTGCTAGCAGGATGGAGGAGTATAACCACAGGCATGTTGGTCAGAATAATTATAGTTGTTAAAGCAAGAATATTCAAAGAGCAGTGCATAATCATGCATTACCAAAAAAAATCACAATGATCACCTGACCAGTGTCAACATCCTACAACATCCTCCACTAGAAAGGGGCACCTCCTTTTCGACAAGTACCTGCAATACCGGAAGGCAGATGGCAGTACTGAATAGCCAACTGTTTTGCATATGTTGACTGTGATTGTCAAACAAAGGATCCTCTTTTTCAGGGTGCTTTCTCCATTGGAGATACTTGGTTAATATTTGCTACACTCTCTTCATTTCTTTCATTGCACCTTTTGCCATTTATCTATTTTCTTGTTTGCTTATTTGTCTCCCATTCTAAACTGTAAACTACCCATGGTCATTTTTCTTAGGGAGGGAGATAACTTTTTATCAAATTATAATATTCATGCAGTAAAGTACATATATCCTTAGTGTAGAGGTCAACGAATTTTCACAAATTAAACACAACTGTGTAGCAAGTATCCAAATTAAGAAGCAGAAGACCAGCAGCACCCCAGAAGACTCCTGGTACTATGTCTAGGTTGTTATACTCCAAAGGTAAACATTTCCTGACTTTTAAAAACTGTGATATCTTTTGCCTGTTCTTGGACTTTATTTCAAATAATGCTGCTCTAAATATATGTTCACAAAAAGTATATATCTCTGGTAAATATATGTACATATCTTTGTGGTATATATACATAGTAGTATAATTTGGGGGTCAAAGGGTATGCATATGTTCAGTTTCAGTAGACATGGCAGACAGTTTTCCAAAGCATTTAAACCAGTTTCCACTTTTACCATCAGTGTGTGAGTGAGGAATCATATCTGGTTTGTTCACCATTTTATCTCCTGCACGTGTCACAGCACTTAGCACCAAGTAGGTACTCAAGAAGTCTTGGCTGAATAAATTAAATTGATATATGTTAGAAATGTCTAAATGACTATTAGCATTTCATCAATCTTTTCAAGTTTATAAGAAGCCGAAACAAGTTTCTGGCCCAATTCACAATTTTGCTAAGAGCCATCCCTAGGTAATCGGTCCCTGACAAAAACACCTCTTCACTGAATGCTGTTTTCTAGGACAGATTGCTGACTCAATGGAATAAACAGTATCAATCTGACAACATAATGAGTTTAGATATGTTAGCAGAGGAAGACAGTTTAGTGTCAACTTTCCCAGCTGCTCTTTATACAGTTAAGGACACAGAGGCCTAAAGGAATCAAATTAGGTGCCCTTAGGGTAAGAAAGGATTCATAAGTGGACATATTCTTTGTTTTCTTCTTTAAAACTTTGTAGTGAATGATTATTTTATTTGTATACAATAATGTGTTTTGCCAAGAACAGACTAGGATTTTTATTTCATTGGTAAAACTCATGTTTTTACTGTGACCATCCCCTAAAACACTTTTTTCTTTTCATTACTTAAACAGAACGAATTACCTTTGTCATTATGCAAAATTGCTTAGATTTTGTCTTTGGGATGAGATTTGCTCTATTTTTTGCATGGTGTGATCACAATCAGTCCTGAGGTTCAGTGGTTTTTTTAGGATGGACTTTTTATTTGTTCATGTGTTTTTACCAAATGTATCTAACAAATAAAACCATGTGGAAGAATAATAAAGCTTTAAGTCTTTCATCTAAAGAATAAGTACTTTATTGTGAATACAATGAAATTGGAGAGAAATTCAACATTTAATATGTTTCTACCCAATAATTACAAATACTCTGAGGAGGCTGAATCACTGCAGTGTTCCAAGGTCTGGGACATAGACTGGATTTGGATGAAGATACATGTACTAGATTCTACTAATGGCTTCAAACCTTTACCCCTTCTTGAGTATCAACACCCTTTGATGTGTTACTTCACAGTTCTAATAAAGAGATGGAGTATACTGCCCCACTCTTTGACTTTAAATTCAGTTATGTGACTTTTTTTGGAAAATGGAATGTTAGGGTACATGAGTGACAAAGGCTTGAAAAGTACCAATGCATTTAGGCTTTCTCTCTTGAGCCTCTCCTATGATAATGAGATACCCTAGCTAGTAGGCCAATTCCTGCAGGAAGCTGAGAGTCATGTAGAACAAAACCCGACTGCCCCAGCTGAGCCTAGCGTAGGTTGGTTGACTCCAATTGACCTCCAGATACATAAATGAGTCCAGCTGAAATCAACAGGCTCATCCAAACCCCATCCAGATCAACTGACCCCCACCCAGAAAACCCTTAGATGTGTGATCTAAGTAAGTGCCTTCTTATTATTGTATGTCATTGAAATTTTGTGGTGGTTGTAATGCAGTGGTATTGAAGGCATAGTTAAGGGATACAAGTATCATCAGATAAGCACGGGTGGATAATGACCATGTTTACCAGAGGATGGTAAAAGGAACAGGTGCCACAGCAAGGGCAACTTGTCGGTAGCTAAGAGGCGAATTCAAGTTATAGGTAGGGAGAGTCTTTTTTTTCTTTATAAATGTATTTATTTTATTTGTTTATCTTTGGCTATGTTGGGTCTTCGTTGCTGCGCGTGGGCTTTCTCTAGCTGTGGCGAGCAGGGACTACTCTTTGTTGAGGTGCTCAGGCTTCTCATTGTGGTGGCTTCTCTTTTTGTGGAGCACAGGCTCTAGGCATGCGGGCTTCAGTAGTTGTGGCACATGGGCTCAGTTGTTGTGGCTCGCAGGCTCTAGAGCGCAGGCTCAGTAGTTGGGGCGCACGGGCTTAGGTGTTCCGTGGCATGTGGGATCTTCCCAGACCAAGTATTGAACCCGTGTCCCCTGCGTTGGCAGGCAGATTCTTAACTACTGCGCCACCAGGGAAGCCCGGTAGAGAGAGTCTTAAAAGAAGGACTGCTGTTCAGCAAATAAAGAGCTTAGAAGTTACACTCTGTCCTAACAACAAGTGAAAAGCTAAACAAACTGAAAAATCAACAACTCTTCTTAATGCCTATCAGAGAAATGAGGTCAAAGGACAAATCACTGGCCCCAAATTAACTTTTATAATGTCTTATAGCTCAGATGTGGGCTTGGGAATCCACCTTTGGAATCCTCTCTACCCACTGAATGTTATTACTAACACATTTTATGTGCCATGTTTTGTCTTTCCAGAAATATGCTAGATCTTGCATAAGAGTAAACTACTTACTCACCGTAGGCTATTGCTAAGGCTTATTAAACTTCAAATCTCATCTGTAGTGGGAAAAGACAACTTTTTCAAGAAATAACAAATTGTAGGAGGTAAGGCTAAAACGAAGGGCTGTCAGCTCTCTCAAGTTTCATCAAGTTAAAACAATATGTCAATATTAACACCTTTTTGGATATGGCTTGAAAACAATTTTTGCTATGAACATCCTTAAAAGGAGCTTAGGACCAGCGAGAAGAAATAGAACAATCATTAACAGCCTGACTCAACAAACCCTATTTTGACGTAAAAAACCGTATCAAAGAGAGCATGCGTCAATTAGATTTGCACAAAAACCTAATTTGTTTCATCCACATTCTTGAGATTTTTCTGTTTTATTAGACAACGATTCTTAGTTTTAAGGGCAGAGCGTATACACCAGCTAGTCATCTCTCTGAGCTTCAAAAACTGTTTGGCATGCTGATTTCACCTCCCTCAAGGACTGAATTACAGAATGGAGAAATATAGTAGAGAACTGAGAGTGAGACACTGAGTTGAAATAATGAGCCTGGAAAAAAAAGTCAGAAAAAAATAAGAATCATTAGGGAAAACACCATCTACATGAAATAGACTTTCTATAAATCCCTGAGGAATGCCGGATTCACTCTTTGTATTGAAATGCCTCTTCCAGCCAACCTCACCAATACTTTTCGTTTTTCTATTAATTACTTTACAACTGTCTATTAGCGCTCATCTGCTACAACAGGATCCTAGGCAGCCGGGAATCAGGGATTGTGTGAGACCCAGCATCAGGAGGATGGTGGAGTGGCAACCATGCCTCTTTGCCATGGCTTGGGAAGAACAAGAGACAGCACTATGGCCATCTTGATATCTAAGGGTCTAAACAGCCTCTGCCTGTCTCGTGGCAATAGTCAATCCCAACTCCCTCACCCACAAAGAAATTCTCTGGTTTGGAAAAACAAGATGAATTCTTCATTAGGAGGGTACCAAGCTATTATACAAGAGCTATACAGATGGTACAAAACATGGTTTACCTCTCCAAGAAATTTCACTCTAATTGAAGAAAAAAATGATGTACACAAAACTACAGCAATTAAGTGGTCAATTATGTGTTTCAGATTATAAAGGCAATAGATTAGATCAGCATTCAGTAATAATTTCTATTTTCATTCCAAAAGAGTTTGATTGTTAATCCAAGGTTTATGTGCTGCTGTTGTAATAGAAACAGCTGACTAATCAGAGCTGCTTTTACTTGTATGTGACAGTAGTTTCACCTGTGAAAAGCAAGCAAAAAACAGGGGAGAAAAAGGGGGTTAATAGCTAACTACTATTTCAAAATTACCGAATCATACCTCGTTTCTAGCATAAAATAGTAAAACAAAGTTTTTTTCATCTATAGAAATGAAAATTGTAATGTTTCTAGTGAACCTTCCTTTTCTAATATTAAACAAATACACAAATGGAGAGTTAATATTCATATTAAATGCAGGCATTAATTAGGAATTTAATGTTTCTAAAGGATATAAAACAAATTTGCCAAGCATACTAAGGGTACGCTGATATAAGAAAGTTTCATCACTTTTTTTATGCCAGTAAACTATGTTGAAAGAATCTTTAGCAACAAAACCTCTATTTATAATTCTTCTAAATATCTTCTTGTGAGGCCAAGAATAAAATATACTTCCAGGTACAGCAGGCATGTTTCCCTGGAATTTTGCCATTGCTTTTTAGAATGGTGTTAAATATTTTATTTCCATTTATTTTACTGTCTTCTGGCTTTCCCCTCATTAAACCCTCTTGACATATACAAGAAGATATATATCACAAAGAAATTAGTAAATAAGGGAACAATTAACAAGTTGTGATCTCAAAGGAGACTATAATTTGTAATACACAATTATTGATAACACAGAACATTTTAAAGGGTAGTAATATAGGATTGAGAAATGTGTAAGAAATGCTTAGAGGTATACTTTAAATAAACAGTATAAAATTTGCTCAAGTTTTCCAAAATTATATGGCATTTATTATTTTCAGAGAATACAGTCAAGTTTACTTCCTCTTGTTTTTCTTTTTTTGCATTATTATTATTATTTAAGCTTTAATGATCCATTGGACTACAGGAAGAAAATCTGTTTTCAGTTTTATCTCATTTTATTCTATTTCTGTTTTTAAATGTGTTTCATAATGTACATAATACATTAATATGATTTTATATATATATATAATTTATAAGTAAATAAATGTGTTTTGGAGAAAAGTGCCCCAAATTCTATTTTTCTTGTGAAAACATGTTCCAAAATTTAGAGGATGACTTCTAAGCCATCAGTTAACATAAACTGTAAAAAGAAAAAACAGAAGAAAACAGTAGCCTGAACATTTAGGAGTAGATTGACATATTGTATTGGAATTATGAAAAAGCAGGAATGAAGTAAAAGAAAAACTGCTCTGTTCCTTTTGTTGAAGAAATGAATGAGAGGGTGAGCCCTGAAGTGACATATTGGTAAAGTAAGCAAATACAATAGCAGTCAAGACTGAGCATAGGGGCAAAAGGAGGATAAATGTGTGAAAATGTTTCCTACATCAGTTTTTGTGTCACACAAATATATGAAATGAATGGGAAATGACAACATAGCCAAGAAAAGCAAACCTGGGGTGATTCAAATGGGAATGGATAAAGGCATTGACATAGTAAAAGAGAGAGAGAGAGAGAAAGAGAGAGAAACTCCCTCTTTGAAAACTACCAAAATGCCAAAGCTATTTATTTTTATTTAAAATTAACTAAGATCTGTCCAGAATATCTTCCAAAGATGTGTCTGCCCTCCACCTTGCATTCCCCTACCTTGCTAACACTTACTTCTTTCCTCTGCTTCTCTCTGACCCACTCGTGGTCTACTTTCTTGACCAAGGGCTTGGAGAAGATGAAGTCCTTACCCAAGCCTATATTCTCCTCTGCTCAAATAGCTGGTCTCAGCTTAAGAAATATAATAACAACAACAGTAATATCAGTAACAACTAATATTATGAGCCCATACATTCAGGAATTCTTCTAAGGTAGAGATAATTACCCTATATTACAGATGAGGAAATTGAGGCATATATTGCTCAAAGTAGTCCATTAGTAAGGGCAAGGTCAGGATTCAAACCCATGTATTTTTGGCTCCAATATCTATACTCTTGACTACCCTGCAATACTATCTAACAATATACCAAATAAGTTAATTTTGAATGGATTCCCCATATAATCTTTTCTTTGTATTCCCATTTCTAGGACCTCAACATTCTAAAACCTTTATTTAGATCAAGTAATATTACTATTAGTGGATTAAGCCCAATGTCCAGCTGTTCAAGTGTAAGAGAGTGGAATAAGAGGAAAGGGGAACTATTCCAGTTACAGATGTTATTTCTATGCATTCAGACATAGGTGAAAAAGAAATTGCAAAGTTGGCAGTGCTTCTTTTCCTTTGTACATCTAAAGGCTGTGCCCGGCAGTGTAACCACTAAGCAAAGCCTGGCACAGCTGTTCATTCTTTCTCATCGCCTTTTATCTATGCAGTGCTTTCCCGTTAATGTGAGTCCTTGAAATTCTGAAAGCCAAGTGCTTCATTTCCCATCATTCCACACCTAAGCCAAGTTTCTAAATTGGCTTTGATGTGTATTTAAAATGGCTTGGCATCCTACTGTCATCATTCCCTGGATCAGTCCCACTCTGTGAAACTGTGATATGATTATCACTGTCCCAAGTGAAGAGACCAGCTGCATATGGAACCATGATGATGTCCTTCTGCAGCTTTGGGTTGTTCATGGATTACAGTGATGACTGCTGGGGAGTACAATGTGAATGGGTAAGAGATACATGTTTTGAGATCATGTAGGAGTATGTAGCGATCTTCCTTTTAATCCATAGATTAAATCCATCCTTCAGCCTTAGGGTTTTAGTTCTGAAGTTTTATTTTCATAATAGGGCAGCCAAGCTTAAACACTGCCATATTCAAATGCTTTCTTTTCTGAGGTTGAGGAATAAGCTTAACCTAGGGCATATATTTATATTCTAGATAATGCCTTTTGGTGAGAATTGTCATATTTGGTGAGTAGTTCTTAGTTAATGTGTAATGGATTTATGGAATAGTTTCTTTTTCCAACTAATATACTATTTCAAAGTTTGAATGGCTTTCATGAAAAAACCCCAAATAGAAACTGATCTGTAGTTAATCATTCACCTATGACTGCATGTTCTAATGACATGGTTGTTATTAAAAACACATAACAACAATAATAGCAAAAATAAACACCCAGTTCCTATCCCCCACTCTATCCATAGAATGTAAATAGTGAAAACTTCTCAAAGGTGTAGGAATCTATAGTAAACATGCCCCTGCTTTTCATGTGCTGCATGAGATATTGCTCAAAAAAATGTTGTCTCGGTTTTTGTGTTTTAAATAGGTTTTAGCTTTAAATAGGCTGACTTGTTTCTTGAGGTACATGATATCTAACCTTAAGGTAGGCCATCCAAAGCTCTCAGAATTTCTCCCAAATGTCTCTTTTAGATTCTTATCTCAAGCGTGAAACAGGAAGATTAATACTAGAAGAGACCTTGGATCTTAATCCTTACAACTTAATTTCTACATTTTAGAAATGAAAAAAAAAGAGAGAGATTCTATAATAATTCAGTGCCTACTAAATGCAATACACTGTCCCAGTTTTCCAGTTGTAAAGAAAAGGCTGCCCAAGAGATTGTGCCAGACCGCTATGTTTGCCTTTCCATATCCATCCTCTACTCTTCATGCTGCCCTCTGCCCCAAGGCTGACCTGTACGGATAACGTTCACCAGCTCGCAAGCCCATGACCTCTGAGGGGGGTCAGCTAGTGGGGAGCCCTGGCAGAAGATTAATCAGAAGGATGAGGGAGAAAGTAGAGGGACAAGGGTATTATTCCCCTGGACCCCTGGCTTTGCAGGTCCCCCTGACTGACTGCTCAGCTTGACAATAGCCCACTGCTCCTCTCCATGTGTCCCCTCACCTTCCAGCCTCCAATAGCCTCATCCTTCCCTCTTTTCTTAGGGCCTGGTGTTGTGACAGCTTTGCTGTTGCTGGCCTGGGCTCCTGCACTAGGCCCTGTACTTTCCTTATTTCCCCCCCCAGACTTTTATTATTAGTCCCCTTGTAAATAAATCCTCCTTAATTTATTCTGAGCATGTTGTCTGTTTCCTTTTGGGATGCTAACTAATACAGAGATGTCAACTCAGATCTCAGGAAGTTTACATTTTAGCTGAATTTCCCAAGGCCATTCAGAAGTGGCACCTTGGGGATTAGAATTAAATTCTCCCAACTCTAAACTGAGATATCATTTAAGTGCCCCATATGGCCCATAGACCAGCTTAAACGGACACAACAGAAGGGCCAGTATGCATACTTTTTCAAATACAAGATTTTTTAAATCTACTGCTCGCGTTTATAAGTTAGGAAAATTCATATAAAATACTTAGATTTTTGGTGGAGTTTTATTACTCTCTATGGGAGCAGATTTGAAACTGCCATTTTTTACGCAGGGCTTTTTTCTATAGTCCCTTTTCCCTTTCCCTTGCTTTATTCCCAACCTATTGGTCCTAGTGAGGTTGCAAACATTATCTTGATGTGTTTTCTCTTCCAGAGATGTTTGTATTTGAGAGGAATCAAAAATGTTAACATTAAAAGGTGAATGAGGTATCAGTAGTTGTGGAAGAGCCAGAAAGAGGATTTGTTTGTTTATGTGTTTGTTTTGTTTACTATTTTTACCAGGGAAGAGAGCGGCACACTTTCTGATAGCATGGAAATTATACAACGTTTGAAGGTTCCTGTTTTGGGCAGCAGCCCTGAGAGACTGTGGCTTTTCAGAACTCATTCCAGAGCTATGCTATGGTGTTGATTGTGTGTCCTTACAAGCCTCTCCTCCCTGTCATCAGCATTTCCAGCTCTTTATTTCAGCTCAAAATAGAGATGCTCTAGTACTGTGGTCATCTTCCCCTTGAACATGCTTATCATTACTACAGGTGATAAAAGAGATAATAAAACACAGTAGAAAATTCTCATAACCCAGGATGTCCAGGAACCACACCTGTTTTAGTTTAATAATATTACTGAATCATAAATGCGTTAACTCCAAAAGAACACAATGATTAAAAAAAAGGCGGAGGGAGCTTGTTCCAGCTCCAACATCTGCTGAAGGTATTCTCTTGGATTTCTTTCCTCATTTTATGAATTAAGGAATGAGGATAAAATATACATTTACACAAATACAATTCAAGCCATTAAAAGCATTATTACCCTCAAATGTATGTTAATGACTGAAAACCAACTTAAGTTATGCAATATCAGCATGATTTGCATGATACGGCAATCATCCGGTGTAATCAAAAGAATTCTTCATGTTTTCGGAGATTGCTTTGCTGGGACCTTACCATATACTGCCAGGCAGATCATCCTATCATTACAGGCCCTTTTCCAGAGCAAACTGACTACAATGGCATTATTTCAAAAGTATACAGTTTTTTTAAAATATCCATATAAATATTGGATATAAGCCATATTTAGTGTCCTAGATGCACAAATCTCTACATATTTTTTTTTTTGCCAAAGTCATCTGTAGCTCTTTCCTTTACTCATGCTATCATCAGCAATAAATGGCTTCACCTAATATACAGAAACTATCCGGAAACTGGAAATGATATGTGGGAAATGCCCAGTAACAGGTTGTAGTCTCAGCCCTCCTGGAGTTGGGTCTCAAATTTCATCTTATATAGCCTGCCTTAATGAGGTATTGGTAAAGATGGAAAATGTCAGTTCAATAACAAGTTTGACCAAAATCTTATTCTGAAATTTCATAATTGAGTGACCTGGAAACATCATCAAAACTGGAGAATAGTACTAGTCGAATCTACCTTTTTGGGTGTCAGTGTGATTGAAAATATAGCCATATTGTTTGGGATAATAGAAAGTGAATATTTTAGGCTGGAAGACACTTTAGACATTATCTAGTTAAACTCTCTTATTTTACGGATAAAGTAATCGAGCCTTAGGAAGCTTAAGACACAAGCGTGATTTCACCCAACCAGTTAGTAGCAGCACAGTCTAAACCATAAAACAGGTCTTCTGTTTCCAAGTTCACATGTCTTGCAGTCACTTGTATAAAAATTGCTACATAAAAAAATTCAAACAGAATTTTTTGTTTATTATGTGTTTAAAATGTCCAACTATGTCATAGATTAAGTGTAAAATGTTTCTTAATTAGTATACAAAGTGGACAAAATTAATCAACTCTTTGGAAAGAGTGTCAACAAACAGGCAAAATGGCAACTCTTCATTACATTATTAAATGCATTTGACAATTTTTGTCTTTGGCTTGCAATAAGAAAATTTGTGGCAAGACAGAGTTGTTGTTTAACTCTCTAAGCTTGAGGAAGTAAAACAAACAAATGAACAAAAAACATAAAGAAAATATTTTATAATGTATAGACCACATATGAAAAGTAAGAGAGGAAACAAGGCAAAAAAATATACAGGAAGCTCTAGTTAGTAAAAACTGTCAACTATTTAACATAAAGTACAATGTTAGTTAAAGATGGGAAAGGGTTGTTTAAAAAGTCCTGGTTACTGGACTACTGGGGTCAGTGTTTTAGGCTGTCTTTGAATGCCAAATTTAGGCTAACATCTCAATAAATAAAAGGACTCAAGTGATCATTTTGTGAAAATTCACCAATGTTGTAACATAAAAGTTTTTTTTTTAATTTGTGTGAATTTAATGACAATAAATTTCAAAAAAAAAAAGAATTTATTCCTACTGAAAAAGGTGAAGTTTATAGTTTAATAGTAAGTTATCTTTAAGCCTATCAGGCTCTTGATCGGTTTTACTAACAATGAACTTTAGCTGAATATGTCTGTGTCACTGACAATGTCATTCACTTTAGACATTCTGTCTCAATTCATACATCTAATCCCACCACTAAGAAATAAAATCAATAATACAAGGTAACCCTTGGTTTGCAGTTACTAAAATTCAAAAGAAAATATTCAAGTTCCTTCTTAAATCTCCCAAACTGTTTCAGTCTTCATTTGTAACAGAAAATAAATCCTTTAGCAGGTCTGCCAATGCAGATGATAAACTATCACTCAGTCTATTTTGCACTGGAAATAATTATGCAGTCAGCTTGGCATTAAATCATTTTAATCAGTTCTTGAAACTGGAAGTTGAAACATCTTCCCACTGGGATTTTTGCAATAGTTGTTACCCAGTAGCTCTTTGAGACAATTTGCAAAATATGCAGGTAAAGGCACCAAATGGGTTGTTAGCTATGGAATCGTAAATGATGGACAGACCAATACAATGGAATGGCTATTCTAGTAAGTCTCTCTTAGTGGATGTAACAAAGATTTCTAGTGGCCAAATGTATACTCAGTTCACAAATCTAAACTCATTTTAATTCAACATAGAGCTATATTTTAATAGGTTCCAATTAAACCAAATGCGAGTCATCACTATCTGTCCTTGAGGGAAGGAAACATTTTAACAAGATAGTACACTGTAGCACTGAGGATCCCAAGTCATTTTCCAGGTGAACTCCTGAGTGTCTACAGGAGTTCATCAAAGGCTTGCCATGCATTTTATTTTTCATTAAAATATGTGACTACAGAAAGCATATAAATGCTGAATTTACGGTGTGCAGTGAATTGCCACTTTAGTGCTAAAAACCATTTTCAAGAGTTAAGTCTAATCCAAACCACATTTTAATTTCAAATGTAATGAATTAGATTTCGATACTTAAATTTCATGATGGTTGCAAAAAAAATTCCAACATACTAAATTTAAACTCTCAAAGGCTTTAATTTTACTCAGCAATTTGGAATTCTCCTGGTTTTGCTTTGGCTAAATACTATTCTTTCCATTCATAACTGCCTAGTATAACCTACTGAATATCTATTAAAGTAAATAAGATGCAAAATAGATCAGGTTATACAATTTTTAAAAATCATTCTAGTAGCATAGGGTGAATGATACAGCATGATCTTCTGGCAAAACCTTACTAATTTTATACAAGGCAGGAATGGATTAAAATTCAGTCTTTCTTAAATTAAAAAAACACACCCTAATTTTCATTGTTTTTCAAAAAATATACAGCAAAATAAACATGGCTAACAGAGTATTGCCAATTAGTGGTTATTTGTAACTAGCATAAAGGAATAAATATAAACCATTTGTAGTTAAAATATTAATTTTTTTTGCAAATAGATATTTCTGAAGGCTCCATGTCCATATTTAGCTTAGGTGTAGCACACTATATGTATTATTTATTTGTATATATACTATTAATTTTTCTTCCATTCTTGTTATTGATAAAAACACCTATCTATATATATCTAATATAACTATAAATATCAATATCTATCTATCTACCTATCTATCAAACTATCTTCTAACTATCAAGCCACTTGAGTAAAAGCTCTCTGTCCATATTGGGCAAAATAAATTTGATAAACAAATCTTTAATTGATAAATATTATGATGTAAACTAGAGGTCAGACTCTGCCAAAATGATCACAATCACCATTTTGAAATGATAGTTACTAAGGCGAGAATACAATTATGCAGTTTAATCAGATTGGAATGTGTGAATTAACTGGAAAAAAACAAAAGCTGAAACATAATCAGCAATTAAGATGCAAGTGCTTTTTAGCATTTTAAAATAATAACTACAAAGCTACTCTTTCTGTTTAAATTTTTACTTCACTGACTGATTGTATCCTAGGCTTTTCTTATTGATTGCTGACCTTTTCCTGTCATTTGATGTTAAATACCATGCAATGAATGCATCAAAATGTAACATGGCCTGAAATGGATCAGTAAGTTGAATGTGACCATAAGAAATGGTTCCAATCCTTGATTTAGCAGAGACTAATCTTATTTATAAGGTTGCTTTATTCCATTTCATTTTTCTTAGTACATTCACTTACTAAATACTATAAACAATCAAATTAGCGATGATTTTAGTATTTTATCACCAAAACCTTTGTTTCAATGTTTTATTAGTGAAAGGCAACCACATAGTCTTCTTGATTTTGAAGCCATTGTCCAGTCAACTCCTTTTTATGCCTCAGGCCTTAGGACACACTAATTTTAAGACCAGCTCTAAGGCCTTCTTTAGAAGGTGCTTTGATGTTGAGAAGGAAGAAATGGCTAAAGTGTCTTAAGTCTTCTCTTTTGTTAAATATCCCATATTGACAATGATGAGCAAGTAAAATAGACATATGAAATAATACATTTTTGGTATATTCAACCTCTGATATAATTATTATGAATGTTCCAGGCATTGATATAATGATATGAAGTAGTTTAAGATCTAGTTAGTAAGACTAGAAAATAAGCCAATAGTGGACTATGAATCATTATTTTATTTAATGATACAATAGTTGGCATTATTACAAAATTGAGAGATGTTTTCTTGTCTTTATGTATGTTGAGACTCTCCTACCTCTCATAGGGAAGGGACAACATTAATGTCCTTATTTAGCTTACTATGATTTATGTCATATACATGTGACTTTTAGACTTGTAATTACAAAAAGAACGATCTACCACAAAAAAGCACTAAGGACTCCTTCATGCTCAGGATCCAAAAAATGAAAACCAAGATCTTATCAATACATAATCAAGCCTCTTTGGTTTTCTTCACTTGGAGTGATGGGATCAATCATTGATTGAACTGACAAAACAGTTATCTAACTATATAATCTTGTTCAAGACTCATTACGTTGGTTAATAAATGACATGTCAAACTTGAAAACAGTGAAAAACTAGTTTTTGTTTTCTTTTGTTTTAGTTTTTGGTTTTGGGACCATGCAATATTATTCAAATATTCAAAGTTTCCCAACATATGGTAGTGATTTTTCCACAATTCCTTTCTCAAACTTAACTGCATATTAGAATCACCTGGAAAACTTTAAAAACTGCTGATATCTGAGTTCCACCTTCAGAAACTATGATGTAATTTGGATGGCAGCCTGGGCATTCGGTCTTGTATCTCCCCCAGGTGATTATAATGAGCAGCAGACCTGGTATATTTAAACATGATATTCTTATCACAACTCACTGCTGGATTGCCACCCAACTTTTTCAAACGTCTTATTTACTGAATAGATGGTCTCCCTATCCCTCTCTTTTTTCTTAATATAGAATTTTCTATCAAAACTTGAATATGCCTTATATTAAAAAAAAGCAGGAGCTTCCCTGGTGGCACAGTGGTTAAGAATCTGCTTGTCCATGCAAGGGACGCGGGTTCGAGCCCTGGTCCGGGAAGATCCCACATGCTGCGGAGCACCTAAGCCCGTGCGCTACAACTACTGAGCCTGTGCTCTAGAGCCCTCGAGCCACAACTCCTGAAGCCCGGGCATCTAGATTCCCGTGCTCCGCAACAAGAGAAGCCACCGCAATGAGAAGCCCGCGCAAGGCAATGAAGAGTAGCCCCTGCTTATCGCAATTAGAGAAGGTCTGCACACAGCAACGAAGACCCAACGCAGCAAAAATAAATAAATAAAATAAATTAAAAAAAAAAAAAAGCAATTACTCTGATACGTTTATCCTGTACTTTTTGTAAACACGTACTTTTTTATATATGTTAGAGACAAGGACAATAACTTGTAGCAGTGTTTATTTTTGTTAAAAGAAACTGATGGAATTGAAGGTCAAGTCACCTTCCGCTTGCACAGATTAAACAAGAAAGTATTACGTATTTCATCTTTACAAAGCATCTTATTGATTTAAAAAGATCCATACTATTGATAAAGTTCATGATGAAACATATATGTAATAAGGAGACTAAAGTATTTATTTTACATATCTACAGTATGTATTGTCCTATTTCTAGATCAACCACAAATTACACAGGAAAATATTTAGGTACATGAAAAAGCTTCAGAACATAAAAAATTAACATTTTGAAAAAAATCACTTGTGAAAGCTCATTAAATAATAACATTGACAAATAAATAGTTAATCAGCTTTACTTATTAGCTGCTGCCATGAATTTCTGGCATTCCATTCCAAGCGAGGGTCAGCATGCAGGGTATAATTTCATACTATGAGACTGTAAAAAGCTACAGGGCTTATTTTTGAAGTGAAATGTCACAAAGTCTTTCACTCTTTCAAAGGGCGATCACTCTTGGCTGCTAAACTGTTCCCATGAAGATTACCAGAAAAGCACCTTCCTGAAGTGTTAACCTGAAGATTCATGGCAACAATTTTTTTTTAAATTTTTCAATTCTGAAGAGGTTTTGTTGGGGGGTGGGGGAGATGGTTTGGGAAATGAAGGGTAACTGAGAAGCCCTTTTCCTTTTTAAAAAGTAATGATTCAGTGATGTGTATAGTATCACCAGTCTTTCAAGAACTAATACTACAGGGTGTGTGGAATTAATACTACAGGATATGTGGAATTTAAACGCAAATCCCACTCATGGATGTGCGTACATCTTGAAAAACTTGAAAAGAAAAAGCTATTTCCAAAGAAGCTCCTGATACTTAGGACAGCTTGCTGGGTTTGATCAAAGCAGAAAGCATATATTTTCAAGTAAGAAAATAGCAGTGGCAGGCTTGAGTCTTCCGAGCAATCAAATCTGTAAAGCAGATGGTTACCAGTCAGTCCAGTTTGGAGAGTCTGAATTCTAACTCATGCTGTGCTTGCTGGATTTGCTGGCTCTTTTCCGCTCTCTGTGATGCTGGGCTGGCTTGGCAGGCGACATGCTCTCGAAGTTATGACTGGACTCATTGTGCTGCCGCGTGTACCGCTTGCACTTGCAGGCGGTGACCACCGTGATTTTGTAGGTGCGCGTGCTGCCATCTTGGCACTGCAGCTGGATTCTCTGGGTACGCGTTTTGTCATTGACACACCTCCACTCCTGGGAGCTCCTCCTGCTCCAGTACTTTGTTCCATAGCCTCCTCCGATCCAATTGGGGAGCACAGGCAGGGGCAAGCATTCGCCAGCGCACACCAGCTCCTTCAGGGGGCTGATGCTAGTGCACTGGCCGTCAGAGATGTATTTGGTGGAACGCAGTTCCCGGCAACCTACTTGAACTCGAGCTGCAGGAAACAGGAAAAATATGTGCATCAGAGGCAAAAAGCAAACGGACAGTTTTTTTTTAAAAAGTAATCTGCAATGACAAAAATAATGTCCAAATGATAGCGAATGGCCAAATAGGAAGCGAACACCTATTTTATTTTCACAATGCAAAACACTGCCTGGATGGTTGTAGAGAAAGCTTTCAAGAAAATTATCAGCTTATATGGCTACAATTTATGGAATAAAATCAACTAGGCCTGATTTTTTTTTTCATGTATAACATTAGCTAATAGCTTACTGGAGTATATGAAAATCCCATTTTCTTAGGCTTACTCCCCAATAAGTATTAAGCAGGTCTTACATTTATGCGTAAATATTCATTCTTTAATGAGCTAAGGAGGAGTATACTTTAATGTTCTTTTACTCACGGGTCATATTAGTTAATGTCTGCAAGTGCTTTTAATCAGGTTTTTTAAAAAAATCTATTGAGAAAATGTGGAAAATATTTAAATATTGTGTACAATGCAATCCATAATATTTTGTTTCAATTATAAAATTCAGCTGCAGAGAATCATATATACATATGTGTACGTTTGACATTTTGCATATCAAACTTAATAACTGCATTTTAGGCATAAATTCCCAAGCTGTCTTTTAAAAACACAAATATTAAAATGTTTAAATGCAAAATGTCACTACACCTCAATATTTAAAGAATATAAAACCCCCTAAATCAGGAACGTATGGTTGCCATAACAACTTGGCTACATTTCCATGAATTTTATGGCAGAAAAATGCCTAACATGTCTGATTTACAACTGCAAAAGGAACTACGGTGTTCGTTTCCTGAATATTGGTCATGGCAAACTTTTTGTTTAGTCATTTGAATTTGATAAGCATGTTCTCTAATTGACTGTTTCTCGTTACATGCCTTACATAATTAAAGCAAAAATTAATCCTGAAATATTTGAGTTTTCCTTTCCATTGCTTTGTTATCTAAACTTGAGAAGAATTGCCTGAAACAAGCTTGGGGGAAAAAAATCGAGCCTTGTTAACCAGAAAAATATATATATTTCAAAGTACAGACTGCTGAAATTTAAAAAAATAAAAATTATAAGGGACATTGAAGTGGTCTTGCATAGAATATTGAAAGCTAGTATGAAGTAGGTACTAAATTAGGAGTTTTACTTCAGCTCTGTACCCCAGTACTAGTAAGGTGAGAGATATAGGCTAAAGGGATGTGATAGTTGTGAAAAAATGTAAGATATATGCACATACATCCGTGCGGGTACAGAGTGTGAGACTGAAATTAGAGTGTAAACTAGCTGGCTGGTCAAGGTACTCTGCCTGTCTGATTCTGATTCCATTTCACCTTCCTGCAGCTGCCTTAGGAATGCACCTGGAAACAGCCGGAGATGATTTTGACCTGTCTAGCTTTTTGTTCCTGTTCATATAGAGATTTGGCATTTTTGCAGTGACAGTTCATTGACAATGAATACCCACCACGTTGCTTGGTAATCTAATAATAATAAAGTAGTTCCTGTGTACCTAAAAGCAACCATCCTCATGAAAATTAAAACACCTTGGTTTTCTTAGAAAGACACTAACAGTCACATTTGCTTTGACTTTTCAAAGGTCGAAACTCCTTTTAGCACTTGAATGACGAGTGCTTGAGGACGGGCTAAAGATTTGTGTAAGATTTCTTGTGTACTGTTTCTCTGTGTCTCTCTTAAAACCCTATTACTAGCATGTGAACTCTTCTAAAGGAAAGGAGTGAAGTAAAAGTTAGAAGAAATTTGAATCCCTCTAACTAATGGTCAATGAATGTGTCAATTAAGCAAACAGAAAAGAAGAAAAATATTTTCTATACAAAGTATTATTGTACTGTCATTATTTTATATCTCTAAAGTCATGAAAGTTTCCCCAGTCTCTCACAGAAATATACAGTTACCTAAATTTTGATCTGGTTAATGAGGAATTATTTTGGAGAATATGATTCTCCAATGTTTTCAGTTTTATCCCTCTTTCTCAAAGATCATCATCCAAGCTTCAACTTTTTCACTAGACATGTTTTAGAAATCGGTGTGAGCCATTTTTTTTCCCCAAAAAGCTTCGTTTTTTCCCTTGTGATTTCCCATACATGCTTTGGTTAATTACCTTTATACACTTTACCAGAATTGCATGTCCTGAAATAAACAGAAAACAACCTGAATTTAAACTAGAGCAACACTTTGTAAAAATTCTCATTTTGCATGATTTTAAAGAAGCAACAGTCTAATTCCTGGAAACATTTTCTTTTGGAATGTTTAGAAACTTAAGTCTGCGCCTACATTATCAAATCACTGTTTTAGTAATGTTAACTTTGTAGGGAAGAATGCCAATATACACGTGCAGCAGATTTTCCCAGATTGTTTAGCAAAACATATATGGTTCAGGTCAGTTAGCAATGAAACAGTTCTACAGGAATGCGAGCTAATGCTACCAAATAAGAAAAAACCAAATCCATGGAAGTAAAACACACTTACTGTTCCGATCCAGTCCAGTGTCACTGAAATGCCTGCCTCCATTTCTGGCTTGATTCATCGTGCTGTTGTTGCTGGGCTGTGCTGGAACAGGTTTAACCACATGTGAATAAAGGATTTCTGTGGCATCATTTTTAAAAGCCAAACAGCTTTTCATGAGGACGCATGCAAGGGGAATGAGATAGAAATGAATGGCAGGAGGAAGCATGGTGAGCAGAGGATTTGCTTGGCTGGAGAGCTGGTTAATTCCTTTCCCTCTGCTTCTGCACTGTAACAGTGAAATTCCTCCTCAAGGTTCCCTTTATATATCCACTGAGGTTTGGCGTTCATTCAGGTGTAAAGTTGTGTAAAGCTTCAGAGTGAAAACACAGAGAAGGGGTGGGATCCCTACATGACCCTGCAAAAGAATTTTACCAATGGAAGAGAAGACTACAGAAAAGGAGGAGCTTGGTATACAAATTGCCTGAAATTTCAGAGTTGGACTTCATCAGTTGTCTGTGAGCTGAAGCAGACAGACACACTCTACAGCAACTACAGCCCCCACCCCTGCCATTTCCTTTCCTAAATCTAGTTCACATTCGGGTTTAATTTAAATGAAAATATGCTGCTGTTCATTTGAAGAGATTTACATTCCCACAGTTGTTCTGTATTTGCGATAGGGAGAGGATTCATCCCAGATAATAGGAGGAATTCAGGAGTTTAAATATTGTAGGGCTTGCATGAAGCACCTAATTAGTTAAACATATCTTGTTTCTCAAGACGCAAACCACCATTTTTTTTTTCTTAAATGTATAGGCACAGAGCTAAGATCTTCCCCCTGGACACACTTAAATAATGCAGCTTTGATCTGCATGAACTGCTGCGCTCCTAGGTAAATTATTGCCAGGGGTTCCGTGTGGAGAATAATGAGCATAGCTCTGTTTGCATTAAAGTAACTAATATCAATTTTCATCTTAAAAATGTGACACAAGCGTTAACATTCATTGCCTCATTTTATGTGAAAGAAAGCCATTTCTGACAGATTATTGTTTAGCAAATTCAAGGTAATTTTTACAAGGTTTTTCATTTGCTGCAGAACACGTGTTCTACCTGCATTTACTGAACATTTTGTTCATTACTTCTTTTGGCTCTGCTGCTCAGATAAGAAACATGGTAGTTTTCTGTTTATCCACACAAGGCACAGATGTTCCATTAATTACTACTAGGCCACTAATCTCTATCCTTAAAACAATTATGAAATTCGAACTGATTGGTGGGACATTTTGATTGGAATCACAATTCTGAATCTCTTTTCAATTTTAAATCCATTTTTTTGCACTTTGTGTGGCTATTAAACTGACCTTATGGCATGGATACATCTCTTTATAAACTTTTTCCTATTGTAACTGCTATTCATATCTATCTATCTATCTATCTGTCTATCTATCTATTATCTATCTATCTATCTATCTATCTATCTATCTATCTATCATCAGTCATCTGGGTTTTTCCACAGTGGCACTATCGGCATTTTGGAATAGATACTTCTTTGTTATGGGGGGGGGTGGCATTCTGTGAGTTTAGTAGCATACTTGGCTTCTACCCACTAGATGCCAGTAGCACCCCCAGTTATAACCAAAAATGTCTCCAGACATTGCCAAACGTCCCCTGTGAGCTAAAATGACTCCACTTGAGAACTACTTGTTATCTATCTATCTCTATCTCACTACAAAAGAAAGTACAATTAAGAACAAAAGACTAATTATTTAATAATACTAAGGAATAATTAGGAGAAAAATGGTACTGTGGTTTTACTTAAAAACAACAACAGCTTCTCTTTTAGAGGTATATACTGAAATATTCCTAGATGAAATAATATGATGCCTGGAATAAACTTCCAAAACAACATGGGAGGGGGGTAGTTAGGTGTGTGGATGGGGCATGATTTGATGGCTGTTGGGGCACGATTCTGGATATTCTATTCTGTTTACTCTTGTATATGTTCAAAATTCTACATAATCAAAAATTTTCTAAAAACTAAATTCAAAAAAATCAATATATACCTACAAGTAAGTCCCCTACATACGAACGAGTTCGTTCCCAGAGCATGTTCATAAGTCCAATAAAGTTAGCCTAGGGACCCAACTAACACAATTGGCTATATAGTACTGTACTGTAGTAGGTTTATAAAAGTTTTCACACAAATAATACATAAAAAACAGACACAAAATAAAGAAAACATTTTTAATCTTACTGTACAGTACCTTGAAGAGTACAGTAGTACAGTACAACAGCTGGCATACGGGGGCTGCCATCGAGTGAACAGGCAAGAAGAGTTACCCACTGGAGGAGGGAGAGGAGGTGGGAGATGGCAGAGCTGAAGGATCGTCAGCAATAGGAGACAGAGGGCAAGCTGCAATTTCACTCACGCCTGATGTTGATGGAACGCATGTTCGAATCTTTGAAAGTTCACAACTTGAAGGTTCGTATGTAGGGGACTTACTGTACTGCCAATCTGATCTCTATCTTAGGATTGTATGTAGTCATTTATTCTAACATCCTTCCTGGAAAATAATATATCAGTTTATTCTGTGCACATAGAGATTATAGATCAGACATCCTTCTAAAATAGTAACTATGAAGGATTTCTTATCCTGCTTATCAGGGGACTTCATATTAAATACATGAAGTATGTTAATATTAACCATTGACTGGTAGACCCAATGCCAAAAGGAAGTAGGAGCATCAAAATATCTAATCTCTTCCCCCTACTATTTTTTGTGTCAGGAGGAGGAGATTTGTTTGTTTGTTTGTTTGTTTGTTTGGCTGCACTGTGCAGCTTGCAGGATCTTAGTTCCCCAACCAGGGATTGAACCCAGGCTGGGTGTGGAGTCCTAACCACCGGAGGAGGAGAAGATATTTAATCTGCAGTTTAATTATTAGGTTGGGCTAATCAAATTGACCAAATTAACTCATAATTGTTAAATCTGCTCTGTACCTAGTATTCTGTAGGCACAGCCTTAGGATATCCCCTCGGGCAGGAGCAAAATTAGGAATGAAGGCAATGTGGTTGATATATGTGGACAGGAAAAATTCAGCATTCAGACGTGACTTCTATGATTAGGTTAACAAAATACAGTGACTTTCAGTCTTGCTTGCCTGCTCTAGCCATCTCACTTGCTTCTATGGAAGTCAGCTCCCGTAATGTAAGCTTTCATATGGAGAAGCCTAAGGGGCATGGAACTGATGTCTCTCACCAACATGGAGCAGAGACCCTCAGCCAAACAACCCATGAGGACCTGAATTCTATCAACAACCACATGAGTGAGGTTGAAAGCAAATCTCTCCACAGCCAGTCCTTCACATGAGGCTGTAGCCCTGGCCTACACCCTAATTGCAATCTTATAAGAGACTTTAAGTCAGAAGCACCCACAGAAACTATGAAGTAACAAAAGTTTTAACTAAGTTGGGGTAATTTGTTACCCCATAACAGCCATAAATAATTAACACAATATTATCTGCTTAAAAATGAAGAAATAGTAATTAAGCCATTCATTTTGTGAAGAATGCTAGGACCTCAAAAACATGGAATCATTTAATATGGTGACTGAGTGACTTTCATTCTTTGGGCAAGCTTTGAAACTTATTTTCCATGTCTCGGCTGAGTCATCAATGTGATGTCATTATTAATAATCAAATAATGATATCAGAATTACTACTATTGGTCTGATATGCAAAAGCTTAAAAGTAATTTTAGTACTCTAAAATAGTATTGTTTATTATGTGACTCTTGGCACTGGAATCAGAAAATCTGAATTTGAATCTTATTTCTGCCATTTATAATCTGTATGAACTTGGATGTATTTCCTGAAACTCTCTTAAGTCAGTTCCTTCAACTGTAAAACATGACCAAGCTTACCTACCTCACAGAGGGATAAGAAAATGTGAACATGTCTAGAACAAAACCTGGCCTGGAAGAAATGTGGAAAACATAGTCACTGAATATGAGTCTAAGCCTACTGTTTCTCATTAGAGTCTTTGAACTTAAAAATGACCTTGGAAAAAATAGAAAAGTCTCAAATAAATGCAATTATCCTGTTTAAGGTGGGGAACAAAAAGTCATGAGAAAGGATTAAATATGAAATAATGAGTAAATATTATTTGATTAAGAAAATAATTAGCCTGACTTTTTATCTTTGACAAGAGAAGAATCAGAATCAGTATACACAAAACATATTTATCGAATGCAATATCTGGTGAGCTATATCTGGTCCTCTATGGATTTAAACTATTTTCAGAGAGCTCCAGTTAATAAGATAGAACTTGTAAACTGGAAAAGTAGCCATCATTAGTTTAGAAGAAAATAAAAACTACTTATAAACTCTTCCTTCATAAAAATCCTTGAAAAGAGGATGGGCTAACATCTTGCATTTATCTCATATCAACATGTGTTGGAACCAGTGTTTATCATACCTGCTGTAGTCCAGGGACTGCAGAGCTGAACGAGGCGTGGAGCCTGCCCTCTTCCCTTTCCCAAACGTTCCTCTTCAGAATTCCACTAAAGGAGCTCCCTTGACCTGATCTTCCTGTATCACTCTCTTCCTTCTTCACCACCTTTCTCAGTTGTCTCTTTATTTTTATTTTGCTTAAATGCTTTCGGTTTATTATGTAAATATTCCTTTTCCTATAAGCTTCCTCAACAGAGATAATATTAATTTAGATAATACTGCTTATAATCCAGTGTAACCTGATGTAAAACCCAAGTGGATATCTGGTGGATATATTTCTCGGTAGAACTTCTCAGTCTTGGCACTACTGATATTTTCGGCTGGATAATTGTTGTTGGAGCTATCCCCTATGTTCTGGGATGTTTAGCAACATCCTTGGGCTCTACCCACTAGATGTTAATAGCACCTCCCTCACCCAGTGGTGACAATCAAAAACAGTCCTCTGGTGTGCAAAATCGTCCCAGGTTATAAACTACTGGTCTAGGCAAATTCTCCAGTAAATTTCCTAAAAATGGCAGCACGCTGCTCTTAAGGAAAACCTCACATGCAAGCTCTAGGGAGCAAGTTAGGACAGTAGGGATAGGGTTTCCATCTGATTGTACAAACTAGGGCGAGTAGTAAGTTGTCCTTTTTATTGGCATTTGCTACCTTGCTCCGTAGGAATTGATGTCCTCATTCTGTACATTTGGCTCACACAAGTACCTAAACTCAATTTGACCAAGGCTGGCAGCATATTAAATATCCTTTTTTTTTTTTCATGGAAAGGCATTTTATTTTAAATATAGCAGTGTGTACATGTCAATCCCACACTCCCAATGTATCCCTCTCCCCCGTAACCATAAGTTTGTTCTCTAAGTCTGTGAGTCTGTTTCTGTTTTGTAAATAAGTTCATTTGTACGATTTTTTTAAGATTCTGCATATAAGCAATATCATACGATATTTGTCTTTCTCCTATTAAATATCCTGCCCCCAGTGGTGCCTGGGAGCTAGAATTAGTTTTGTTCCACAAGCCTAATAGTTGTTCTAAAACCACGTTTTACGTGGGAGTTTGCTAGATATGCAACTTCTAGGCCTGATCTCAGGCCAGAATCAGAATCCCTTGGGGTGGAACCCAGGAACCTGTGTTTTAGCAAGCTCTCCAAGTCATTCTTATGCGTGCTAAAATTTGAGACATACTGTTCTCAAATCACATGTGCCCTCCTAACTGTGGCCTGTCCCCATAGTCTCCATCACAGTCACCTCATCTATTTTAACTGGGCCTCCACCTCAGAGTCTTCCAGTTTGCACAGTCAGATGGAAGTCCTGCCCTAAAGCTCAGCCCAGCTGACCAAAACCCGACCCCTTTTTCTCTTCCTGCATTTATTTCTCCCCACAGACTGGATGCTCTCAGTGGCCCCCAGTGACTGATTAATGCTTTGTTCCACAGAGATGGTCACAACAATTACTACCTACAGTGATGTTATTGCTCACAAAAATTTTGGCAGTCATATCTGATTCTCTCAGATATCAGTGTGAACTCAGATTTAGGCAAAATACTTCGACCACTGTGATTTTGATTGTTTTCCACCAGCTCCCGGAACATACCATAACCACGTCAGGCTCCTAGACTGGTCAACATGCAGTCTGGCTTCACTCTTTCCTGAGGAATCTCTTACTCAAGCACCAGCGGGTGTCATGGCCAAGCCAGAGTGGTAATAACTTACATCACCAATAGAGACTTAACAGTTGGTATTTCCTTGGTATGTCAGAAAATTGGAGAAAAAAAGGAATTCAGCAGAGCATTTGGTCCAACAGTGCCACTGTCTTTTCTGGGAAATAAAGTTGTTATAGACATTTCTAATTTCAATTCTGATTTTTTTTTTTTTTTTTTGGCCATGCTGCATGGTATGTGGGATCTTAGTTCCACGACCAGCGATCGAACCCACGCCCCCTGCATTGGAAGCGTGCAATCTTAACCACTGGACCGCCAGGGAAGTCCCTCTGATATTTTTAATGAAGTGATTTGCCTCTTAGTTATATACAGATGGAAGCTGTGGTGTAGAGGATTCCACAGCAACAATGTAGCTGGAGTGAAGGGAACGTGATCGGGAATATGGGAAAAAAGTTTGACTACATTGATTGGAAAGGTAGATTGGAGCAGATCATGGACTACAGCCCTGTTTTGTAGGTTTAGAAGTCTGGACATTATTTGGTGGACAATGGAGAGCCATTGAAGGATGTGTGGTGTGTTTGTGTGGGTGGTAGATTTTTATTTTCACAAAGTAAAAATGCTGTGTAACTTATACCGAGGTAAAGTGATAGAACGTTTCCAGTACCCAGAAGTTCCCTTCCTGTCCTTTCCTTGTAACCACTTCCTTCCTCCTCTCTAAAAATAAACCACTATTCCGATTTCTGACACCAGTTATTAGTTTTGCCTGTTTTAGAATTTGATTTAGAAATGACTTTTTACACTGTTGTGTACTACTACATTGCATGGACATCCACAGTGTATTTATCCATTCTAGACTGGATTGATTCCAGCTTTTGGCTATTATGAATAACACCTCTCTAAACATTCTAGTACTTGTCTTTTGATGCATATAGGCATACATTTTTGTTGGATATATACCTAGTTGTGAAATAGATGAGATACAAGATGTGTGTATGCTCATCTTTAGCAGATAATACTGAAGAGTTTTCCCATGTGATTTTTAAATTTTTATTTTTTAATTTATTTGGCCGTACCGTGCGGCTTACAGGATCTTAGTTGCCTGACCAGGGATTGAACCCACTCCCTTGGCAGTGAACGTGCGGAGTCCTAACCATTGGACCACCAGGAAATTCCCTCCCATGTGATTTTATTAAATAAAATTTCTACCAGCCCTGACGGATTTCCCCTGACAGGGAAAGGACAAGATCAACACGATGTTTCAGGAGACTGAATCTAGCTGCAACCTCTGGGATGATTTAGGTGTGGTTTTATTGCAACACAAGAAGGGGGAAACAGTGTTGCAAGAGCTCAGGTGAAAAAAGATACTGGGGCTTCCCTGGTGGCGCAGTGGTTGAGAATCTGCCTGCCAATGCAGGGGACACCGGTTCGAGCCCTGGTCTGGGAAGATCCCACATGCCGCGGAGCAACTGGGCCCGTGAGCCACAACTACTGAGCCTGCGCGTCTGGCGCCTGTGCTCTGCAACAAGAGAGGCCGTGACAGTGAGAGGCCCGCGCATCGCGATGAAGAGTGGCCCCCGCTTGCCGCAACTAGAGAAAGCCCTCGCACAGAAACGAAGACCCAACACAGCCAAAAATATAAATTAAAAAAAAAGAAAAAAAAAAAAAAGATACTGAACTTGAAGGAGAGAGGAAAGGCTAGGACAGAGATTAGAGATACTAGGGAGGTAGGTTGGTAGGTGATCGGAAATGAAGGCAAAGGTAAAAATAAAGTTTTAAAGCTGGGTTATGGAGAGACTGAGGTGTCAGGAGAACCAGGGTTGCACAGCAGAGTTTAGAGTTTAATAACGAGTTTGGGCTGAGTTAGAATGAGGTTAGGGTGCTGATAGGAATCCAGAAGAAAGTGTCTTAGACAACTGGAATCAGAGCTCAAGAAATCTGTCTAGCGGCTGACATCAGTTTCACTAGGATGCTTTGCTGTAACATTAGCACAATAGAACTTGGTTTAGAAACACTTTGTCAAATAACACTAAGACTTTCATTTATATATCTACTGCCATCTAATCATGCCCCTAGGCTTTTAAAATCTAACTCCCTACTTTCTGTAATTCCCAAGGAGGATGAAATATTGTATACATACATTCGTGTTACCACCCCTCCCAAGTCGGTCCCCAACAGGTGTTCTCCTGGCCAGTGTCCTTTGAGCCAACAGAATGAGACTGAGTTCAATTCAGAAGCAAAGGAAAGTTTTATTCTTTGATCAGAGAATGGAGACGTTCAAGCTCCCGCTCTAGAGCACACACTCTCCCAATAGGTCCTGGGCGGAGCTGCTTTATAGCGTCTCGTCAGGGGCAGGGGGCGGAGTTCGCGCTTGGCGGGCGCAGCTGTGCTGCTCGCTCCAGATCACAGTGTCGGGTGCAGCGTCTCTGCGCACGGCCCGCGGCCGCCATCTTGAATTGCGGGGTCGTGCCCCGCGCTTCTGCACCGGGGTCTCTAACTGAGGTGTTGGCTGCAGCGTTTCACGCTCCGAGTTCTGGCCTGAAGTGCCGGGTGACAGTCCTCTGCCCGCAGTACCCTGTAAGCGAGTGAAACTAGACTGAGCACAAAGGAAAAGAAACAAGGTTAGACTTTATTTTATTACCTGGATTCTATTTTTATTTTTATTTCCTGAGAATTGTTAAGGGCCTTTGCCAGTGACGTTTGTATAGGCTTATCAGATGAATGCCCTGTGTTTTATGTGAAACCATAAACATTTTTCAAGATTTCCTCTTCTTTTATTTCCCCCGCAAAACCACTGGCTTAGTTCGAGTTTCCATCGTTATTTTCCTGAACTACTCTTTCCATAACTTTTTAACAGATCTCTTGTCTTCTCATCACCCTAAAATACACTCTCCACAGTGAGATCCAGAATTACCTTTTAAAAAGGGGAGTCTAAACACCTCATGTAAAAGTGTCATTTGCTCCTTTTACTTGCAGAGCAAACACCTTCATAAACCAGCTACCCTCATTTCATGCCACCCTCTTACTTGTGTTTTATGCTTTGGTAGTAGTTTCTCATGCTCATCATTCAATTTAACGCTTTCAGGCCTTTCATTCCTGTAAGTGTTACTTTCATAATTCAAAACTCTGCTCTTTACCGTCTTCCTTGAATATATAATTTAATCAATGAGAAACAAGGAAAAGGACAACTGAGGCAAAGGAAGCTTTTCTGAACATTCGGTAGATGGATCTCTGAGAATTATGTACTACAGTTTAAAATAATATAGACATTTATTTTAATTTCAGTAAAATTGTGTGTTTTACATTTCCAGCCCTAAAATACTGCAAAACACATTTAAGATCAGTAAAATAATTTAAAATATAATAGTATGAAGTATTAAAATATTAGAAAGAAGAGTACATGTAGATTTTCAGCATGCAATATTTACTTAATTCATGAAGTTTGAAAGAATACTGCTTTAAATTTTCAAATTTTCTGAATGCATATCCTTTTTAATGCTCTCATGCCATTAACAAGAAAATTAACATGATTACTTAATAATACTTAAACTCATTTTAAAATGTATTGAAAAAAATGTATTGAACAAATACAAAAATTATTGTATTATGGAAAATGTTCACATCATCAGATTTCTACTCTTTTAAAAACTGAGGTTATGAAATAGTGAATATAACATATGCATGTTGTAAAAAATGTCAACAGTTCATTAAATAGGATAAAATTCACCTCTTCCCATCCCTCCTCCAATGCTGTTCTCCAGAGATAATCACAGTTAAGAGTTTCTTGTGACGTCTTCCAACATTTTCTGCACTTACAAGAACATTTAGTTATACATGTATATGTGTGTTCATACAAGTATGTTTTAAATTTTTTTACGTAGACTGGATCATGATATTCATATGATTTCTCAAATTACATTTTGTACTTAATGACCTATCTTGTACATTTTTTATATCAGAATGTACAGATTTACCTCATTCTTTTTAAGCCTTGCATTGAATGAGTTGTATGGATGTGACACAAACTATTCATCCAGTTCTCTATTGATGGCTATTTAGATTATGTTTAGATTACCTCCTTTATAATTGTGGCGGGATATTTGTTGTGTACAATTATTGTTTCTAGCCCCAAGTTTTCCCCTTTTCCTTCATTCAGGTAGTTGAGGAGGGGGTAGAATTGGGAATGGAAGAGTAAGGTTGGTTATGTGTACTCCACGAAAGACCAGAAGCCAAGCCTTACTCCTTGACAAGCATGCCAGACAGGTGGCTAGCCTACAGAAAGGCAGGGTAACCACATTCGTTAAAGATTCCAGCAGGAAATGTAATTCCAGAGCCTCTGGCCCTGAAGGAAGCATGTAGACTGGACATGAAGAGCCCAGTAGTGACCAACAGGAAATGATTGCTAATGAATAGAGCCTAGGGGAACCTCACCAGTGCCTTGGCCATATGGAGGAAACTTTGCAAAGTTCTTGTTAGGGGGCTGGTGGGCGAGGGGCAGGGATGAAAGGAAAATGAGGGTCAGAGTTCTAAATTTAATTGATTTTAAAATATAAAGAAATACAATATATATTTTTTGCACATCTAAGCTTCTAGACCAGAATTCATACCACCTTTGAAAACATTTAGATATACCTTGATATATTTAAAGTTGCACTTTAATTTTGGAGGCTTTTTATCCATAGAGAACAATTCTTCTTCATTGATTACAGAAAAAATTCCCATTTGAAATAATGTTTTTTTTAATCTTGACATCATTACATGTGGAATTTTGTGATATCCATTTGTTCTTTCAAAATGTAATTCCAACAAAAATAAACCATGCCTTTATTATAGTCTCAAGTTGTTAAGGATTTATTATATCATTTGGATGTCATACTTACATCAAGCATAGTTTAGAACACATAATATGAAATGATAAAACTTAATAGTCTATTTTGAAGAGTAAAAAAAAAAATTTATTTATGGAAAAGTCATGCTTTTACTATGACCATTGCATTTTTGTTTGCAATTGCTTTTACCTTTAATTGGTACTTTTGCAGTCTTTATTGAAGGCTTTAGCCTGGTTTAAGGTTGGCCAAAGATTAAGTCAATTAAAAATCTCATGGAAACAATTTAATGATTATTCTCTGATTAAGAAGCACTGATTAAAATTGTTTTTAGAAGGAAAGACGGAAAAAAATCCTGAAAATGCCTTATGGCTTAGAATTTTATTATGTCAACTAACAGTTTATATTGTCTTCAGGCCTAATTCTCTAGCGTGTTTATATAGCATTTGGGGGCTGTTGACCTGACAGTGCCTGGGGAGGCAAGTCTCCTCTGAAAAACAGCCAAAGAAGAACTTGAAACAGACGGGGGAAGGCCCGCTCCTGCCAGGACACTGCAAGCTGTTTAGTGACCGTCTAGATGTTCTGCTAGTTTTGTTGCCATACTTGGTAGTCCTGGGAATCTGGCTAGTCTCAGAAGTTGAGCAAAACAAAATACAACTGTGCACAGCCACGCCCTAGGGTGACTGTCTCCAAATACCATACAAGTCCAAGGCTGAAGCACTTGAAAGGCTTGTATCTCTGCAGATCAAATCTTCATCAGATTGAGCCTTTAAAGACAACCCTTAAGCACATAAATGTTGTCATTTACGGCACTGTTTCAGCACTATTTTACCTTTCCAATTATAAAGGTGGCTAATGCACATGATAATTACAGTTCCTTAAAATTTATGCACTCTCAAGCAGATCAGCTCAGAAATGTTGGCACAGTTTCAGGGTTCCTTAACAACTGCTTGCCAAACCACTCTTTGATCCAGTGAAATCATCACATGATTCAAAACAAGGCCTAGAGCCTTTCAAGAAGTCACATCTTAAGTCCTCACCTTCATTGGCCAACCTCCCCAGGTTCAACCTAAAAACTGATTTTTTCCTTATCAATGCCAAAGGAGTATGTTTTTTCTCTGTGGGATTTATAATATGCTTTCTTGGTCCCCATTCATTTAGTCACCGTTTTAGCTAACATTTATTGAGTGCTTATGTACCAGAGATTGTGGTTTATCCTGTAGTTTAGAACTAAGCTACCTCCCCTAAATTCACTGCATAAGGTAGCGGCAATCAGTTAAACAGGTAATTACCAAAAAGCGCTGTAAGTCAGGGCAGGGTAGAGTAGGAGGACAGACTTCGGGCTCAAAGCCACTGGTGGAGGTCAAAAAGAGTCCCAGTGGAGGTAATTCTGAGTGGAGCATTGAAGAAAAATTAAAAGTAGGTAGATGATAAAAGCAAGTGGGTGGGAGGATTCTAGAGAGAAGAGATGGTGTGCGCACTAAGGTCTGGCAGCAAGAGAAATGGCCAAGTTTAGAAGCTAAAAATGTTTTGCTTGCCTTGAAATGCCTCCCATGGAGTAGCTAGGAAAGAGGTGGGAGAAAAGCATGCCAGGAATTTGAATAACCATTTTTTTGCCCTCCTGAGGAGTTTGAATTTTATTCTAAAGTCAGTGTGGACTTTTAGAAGAATTGTGAGCAAGAAGGTGACTTGACCAGTTTGGAGTTTTGGATAGATGACTCTGAGGGATTGTAGAAGAAAGTTCAATTCAGAAATACTTAGCATATAGTGAGCATATCTCAAATCAAAGTGTTGGAGGACTGAGGAGAGGATCTGGTCCTGAGGACAGTGCTGGACAAAAAAAGACTGAACCATCACTCCTGTGGGTCAGGACTATCATAAAGAAACAACTAAAGAGGAAAAAACTAAAAAGGAAAGGGGAAAAAAAAAATAAGGAGAAATGAAAGCTGGAGGGAAAAGAGGGGAAAGGAGTGGAGGTGATTTGGAAGCAACACTTGCTGCTTAAAGCCTAGCTCTCCAGTCAGGGTTGAAAAGGAGCAGGGAGGAGAGAGTCAAAATATGTGTCAATAGCATTCTATTTCTTTAAAAAAGACACAAATTATTTTCCTTCTTTAAAAGAAACCACTTTATTGAGGTGTGATTCACATACAAAAAGCTGTACATACGTAATATATACAACTTGATAAGTTTGAGGATAACTATATACCCATGAAACCATTAGCACAATTAGGGCCATAAACTTATCCATCACCTCCAAATGTTTCCTCCTGCCTCTTTTTGTTTAAAGGTTTTAACAAATTATTTTCTTTTTCACCTTGATGTCCGAGCAACTAATATCAGTAATTCATGGTAATCTGGCCTGTTCTGAAAATAATACAAAAAAATTCATGAAATTTCTATAAACCTTTCATGATTATAAATTGAATATCATATCCAATTGATTTGGTCAAAAACTCTTTAATGGCTCTCTTTCTATCCCATGTATTTCAAATCTACCAACAAATAATACCCGCTCTTTCCTTAAATTATATCCAGAGTCTAACCACTTCTCACCCTCTCAACTACGACAACCTTGACCCAACCTCTATCCTGGACAATTACAAAGCCTCCTCTACCTACTGACATCCTAGAAGCTGCTAACTCTCCAGTGGTTTTCCATCACCTTATAATGATCCAGAGACTGTGAATGATCTAGTTCCTTGTTACCTGTTTGTCCCCATCTCCTCCTGCTTTCCCGTCTTCTGTCTCTGATCCAGCTACACTGAGACTTTTTGTCTCAAATGCACTATTTGTCCCAGGGCATTTGCATTAGTGGTACCCCTCTGCCTGGGACATTTCTCCCCCAGATATCTTTTGTTCACGTGGCTCTGTAATTGAAAGGTTTTCACCATCACCTTAAGTTAAAATAGCACTCATCACCATTCACATTTTATGTTGTTTACTTTGTTTTTCTCTCCCCACTGCCACCAGCAGAATGTAAACTCCTGGAGAGGAAGGACTTTATTTTGTTCACTGTTGGGTCCCATATGCCTATATCTGGAACAAAGTTGGTGCTCAGTATTTCTTGACTAAATTGATAAACCCATCAGTATAAAATTGTCCCCTTAATAGTACTTTTTTTGCTTTATGTGACACACAGTAAGCATTATTATTTATAAGAGAGTTGTGGTAGAAAACTCAGTCCCTTCTCTACAGATAGATATTACAACATTGCCAGAATCCTGGAGGGTAAACAACTTTAGCATGGAAATGAAAATGCCAGTTACTCAGCAGTGGTTACTCAGAATTTAACATCTTTTCAGGATTTCCAAGTAATCTGAGAATGGGCCAAAGTTCTGTTCCACTCAAAATGGCAATTTTTCAAAGGAAATAACATCTTTGTGATGGGGCAACTCAGAAGTATTTAAGGAAAAAGAAAACTTAAAAAAATCATCCTTACACACTGAGAGATAACCAGAGTTATCACATAGGTGCATCGTTGATAATTTGATTGATATGGTATTGAATTGATGGATTAATTAGGAAGAGTGTTTAACTGAAATCTTTACAACATTTACTCTCTATGCAATATTTTTGTTTATGTATTCCATTTATTTTTGTCCTTAGTCAAGTTTTGTAGTTTATTTATATCTGTCCATACATTTCTTAAATTTAATCATAGGTATTTTATATTTTAGACTGCTTTTGGAATGGGATTTTTGGAATGTATATTTTCTAAATATATATTGAAAAACTACAGAATTTGATAATTGATCTTATATCTGACTTCAGTACTAATACTGTTTAATACTTTTTTAGTTGATCTCAGTATTTCCTGGTAATCACACCATCTATCAATAATAATAACTTTATTCTTCCCTTTTCAGTGTTTTATATTTTTGTTTCCGTCATATATTGCTATTTATTCTTCTGGTTAAAACTTTCCACCAATCTTAATTTCTGTCAGCGATGATGGGCAATCTTGTATTGTTCCTGACTTAGCTAGGAATGAATTTAATATTTCATCTTTAACTTTGGGTATTGGTAGTTGTGTTTTGAATAGAAACTTTTTAGGTGTCTCTAATTCCTTGATAATTTAAATACACTGAAGCAAATATCTTTGTACATAAATATTTGTATATTTTTATTATTTCCTAAAATGGATCCCAAGATGCCAAATTGTTTCCAGAGCTTCATGTACAAACTTATCTGCAGTGTATAAGTCCCACTCTTTTTTTTTTTTAATTTTAATTTTTTATTTATTTATGGCTGTGTTGGGTCTTCGTTTCTGTGCGAGGGCTTTCTTCTAGTTGTGGCAAGCGGGGGTCACTCTTCATCGCGGTGCGCGGGCCTCTCACTGTCGCGGCCTCTCTTGTTGCGGAGCACAGGCTCCAGACGCGCAGGCTCAGCAGTTGTGGCTCACGGGCCCAGTTGCTCCGCGGCATGTGGGATCTTCCCAGACCAGGGCTCGAACCCGTGTCCCCTGCATTGGCAGGCAGATTCTCAACCACTGCGCCACCAGGGAAGCCCCAGTCCCACTCTTATCAGCATTTAATATTGCCAATTTAAAAATCCCAGCAATTTAATTGATAAAGAATTTTTTTTTAAACACCTTTTTTTAAAAAATTATTATTTATTTGTGGCTGTGCTGGGTCTTCGTTTCTGTGCGAGGGCTTTCTCTAGTTGCGGCAAGTGGGGGCCACTCCTCATCGCGGTGCGCGGGCCTCTCACTATCACGGCCTCTCTTGTTGCGGAGCACAGGCTCCAGACACGCAGGCTCAGTAGTTGTGGCTCACGGGCCTAGGTGCTCCGCGGCATGTGGGATCTTCCCAGACCAGGGCTCGAACCCGTGTCCCCTGCATTGGCAGGCAGATTCTCAACCACTGCGCCACCAGGGAAGCCTGATAAAGAATATTTTTAATCTAATAAGTAAGAAATACTATATGTCTTAATTTCTTTGCTCATTATTGCATTTGGTTCTTTTTTCATTTCTTAATTGGCCATTTGTATTTATTCTGCAAATTATTTATTCCATAGTTTTATTTAGTTGTGACTTCTGAAAATATAATAAAGAGAATGATTCCTTGATTTTTGTATTGTTCATTTTTGCACATTTGTGAATAATGCCAAGTTGCTTTTCAAAAATATTCTCTTGGATAATCTTCAGCCATATGTGAAAGTGCCCATTTCTTTCTACCCACCCCAAACCTGAGAAGAATAACTTTTTTAACTGAATTGCCAATTCAATAGGTGAAAATTGCATATTTGAAACATTTCACTTTCATATCTAAGACTGTTAATAAATAGGACCATTTTTCATGTTTATCATCAGATTTTTTTCTTCCTGCATTATTTGTTCTTGTCTTTAAATTGTATTTACTTTATTCTTTCTATGTATTTGTGAGAGATCTTTACCTATGAAGTTATTTCTATAAATAGGAAGTATTTTTCAATTTGATTTGCCATTTAATTGTGCTGATGGTTCTTATTTATTTGCTGTACTGAGTGTCTCTTGTGCCCCATCTTAAGTCCTCTAGCCTCACCTCTTATTCCAGCCACTGTTGCAGAGTTCATTTCCCTGCTGGCTTCACCTAACTTCTCCTGGGTGCAGCCTGAGAGCATTTACCTGAAGCCTTTGTTCCAGTCCTCTTGCTTCCTGACCTCTCAGTAGCATACACCCAGGAACTCACTTGTACCCATTTTTGCATCCTAAAAATATAGAGGAATCAACAATCTCTGGTTCCTGCTACCTCTGACTAATGAGGTCTGGGGGAAATGGATCTTCTTCTTTAATCCTTCAAGTGGACCTTCTGAGTTATCTCAGAACATCCCTAGGGATAGGGTAAACTGGCACACAGAGGGTGGCCAACAGGATCATGTATCTTTGTATTGACTCTTTCTGCTAACCTGTCCCCCTCCTTCTGTCACGCATTCCTGCTCTCTGGCATCACGTTCCCAAATAAACTGCCCACACATGGATCTTTGTCTTAGACTCTGCTTTGAGGCCAGGTCATATGTGCTTTTACATATAAGCTTTGTCTATGTCTGTGTGTTGGCATGGGTATGTATGACCACATATATACTTCATGTATTTTATTGTTTCTATTTCTTCATGCTTATAAAGGCTTTCTCTATCACCAAAGTCAGATAAAGGTATTTGTGTACATTTTAGTTCTTTATGATTCATTTTCTCATTTTTCTTTATTACATAAAGTCTATTTGCTAAGTAAAAAACACATCATTTACTTCTATCTTTTATAACATACATTATCGGCCACGTTTTTCAAATATAAAGTGCTTAATATTTCAAAGTGTGTTCTTCTTTCTAAATTTATTTTCCTGTATGTTTAGTGATGCTTGGCTAATGTTGCCTGCATATATAGAGTACCACAGTACATCTTGGGTTAAGAGATTTTTTTTTTTAAACATAGCTATTAAATTATTCAAAGGCAAAAAAAAAAAGTTTATTTGTGCAAAGTAGTGATATTTTTTTGTCCCAAATAATTTTTTACAAAATTAATTTTTAAATAAACTTGACTGAACGTCTAGCTTTTTCTCACTGATTTTGACCCTTAACTTTTCAGGGTTTCAGGGGCATTACAGATTAATAAGAATAGACTAATCCTCATATTCCTACTCTTCTTCACACATAATTATGATTTAATTAGCCAAAGATAGATACATATAAATATCCACAGAGGAGGAGCAGATGCATTATATCAAGATGCTTTTTCTCCACTTCCTAGCTGGACTCACAGCCGCTGGTGACACTCCACACAGAGGCTTGTCACAGCAGAGTAAACAGCCGAACACTAACTGTGCCCTAAGTCTTAAATATTTAGGGCTTATGTCCTCATTCCAGGAGAACTTACATCAACAACCTAATTGCTTCCATTTATGTACACTTTTATGAACATGAAATTATCCAGATTTTTTTTAAACAAACCTAATTAGCCACAAGGCCACAGCCACATGAGGGTGGGCTGTACGAAACAGCACTCTAGTATTCATGAATGATATCATTGCCTTAATCTTCTGAGTATCTCAAAAACAAAACAAAACAAAAAGCAAACTGTTCCCCCACAATCATGCACTAAATATTTATGTGTACAGGAGACTGTTTCTGGCCTTCAGATCCTTGTCCTTGAACTTTCAGTCTCTTCTTATGACAGGACTACCAGGGAGTACTGAGGCTTTTCAAATATGTTTTAATGCCTGACAGAGCAAATCCTTTCTCTTATTTTCCTTTTTCAAAAAATTTTTGGCTCTTCTTGTGTGCTTATTCTTCCAGTTGAACTTTTTTTTTTTTGGGCCGTGCCACAGGGCTTGAGGGATGTTAGTTCCCTGACCAGGGACTGAACCCACGCCCTCAGCAGTGAAAGCTCGGAGTCCTAACCACTGGACCGCCAGGGAATTCCCAGTTGACCTTTAAAATCACTTTGTCACGTTCTTCCCAAAATGTGGCAGACAGCAAGATGCACAGCCCAGAACCCCTTCAAGGAAGGGCTTGTTGCCCAGCTGTGAGGACTACATAGATACCTTCCAGCTGTCAGCTCCTTCAAGGTCTTGCCCTTCCAGAGGCCACTTCCATCAGGTACCTGGGAGAAGTGGTAATAAAATCAGTCATTTCAGCTGGCCTGGGATGACTCCATGGGGAAACCAGTCCCCAGTTGGTTAGCTGAGGCTTTTTGCATCTACATCTTAGTCTACTTCTCCTTCTATTAATAATTCTATTAGCTATTATGAGATGGGCCAACATCTTTATGAGGATGGCCATAATAACTTACTCATAGAGTGATTCATCCTAACAATACTTGCTGAGCAGTTCTGCTACTTTCCCCCTCCTTTTCCCACATGTCAATTCCTAATAAATGTCTTATTCTCTAAATTCCTAAATTCCATCTCAATCTCTTTCTCTGGAGAACTCAACCTGCAGCAAATTTAATTGGAATAGTGCCAAACTTATCAATTAATTGTGAAAAACTGACTTTTTTTAAACTCAGTTTTCTCATTTAGGAATAGGAGATGTCTCTAAATTTATTCAAGTGTTCTTATATATTTCTTAGCAAACCTTTCTTCGTATAGAGTTTACAGATTTCTTTTTAAGGTTTTTCATGTTTGTCTTATATTTGTGACTATTAGTGATTTCTCTATTGAATAAAGCTCTTTCATTATATCTTTTAAGTGACCTATAATGTTATAAATTTATTTATAAATAATGCTATAAATGTTATAAAACATTTTTTTAGTTGTAACTTTACTGAGTTCACTTACAGAGTATGCTTATTTAAAACATTGTCTACATTTTTCCCGTCAAGCTTCCTCTCTTCCTTCATTATAATTTTTACCTGGCTTAATGAATTATAACCCTGGTATATCAAAAAGATTTCAGTTTTCTGCATTTTAAGAGTAATCTCAATGGTGATAGCATCTATTGAGAGCCCTTAACGTATCAGGCATTGGTACGGGAATGGTCTGGTGATACTTAGCAGCCATCCTACAAGGATACATTATAACCTATGCTTTCCAAAGAATACATATAACTTACCCATTAGCTATTGCTTGCAAGTTATTGAACCAGGAGTCAAACCCTGGAAAATTTAAAGTAAAAAATATAAAGACTTTTTTCCCAGGCAACATAACCACACCATGCCTTCCTAAGTTCATTTTTATTTTTGTCACATACAAATATTTAAATATTTAATAAGTATAAATAATATATATTTCAATTTTGATAATATATACATTTCAACTTCATAACACACACATATAAACTCCATGAGTAATTTCTAAGTGCAGTCTTTATATAGCATTCAAATGTAAAGAAGTATATAGACTAAAAAGCTAAATTTCACCTTCACCTTACTCCCTTCCAAATGCTTGCCCTTCTCCAGAGGAAACTACTATTAACAATTTTCCATATATCTTTACATTTTCTATTAAGTTATGCATTCACATACACACACATACACTCACATGAGTTTGCATATATGCATACCAAGCTAGTATATATAAATTTATTTTTGTGTTTGTTAATTTATTGGGTTTATACTTTACGCATTATCTTGTAATTTGCTTTTCTTACTTAACAATGTCCTTAAGTCTTTCCATGTCAGTATGGAAAAGCAACTTTTTCTCTTTAAGCTCTTCAGGACCACCTGACTAGCACTCAAGCCCCCTAAAAGTCCAAAGCCGGATTAGGCAAGGGCTTGATACCTGAGGAAAATTGGAGCTCCAAAACCAAGTAGAGAATTGGGGGAAATTATTTTGAAGACAGATCTTTAAATAACTAATACATAAATACATACACATGCATACATACATATATACATATGTACGTATAAGCCAAATATTCCCATCTTACATTAATTTAGTTCACTGAAAACTTAACAGGTTCTTACCATATTTTTGTCACCAATAACATTTTCTCAGGTATTGCATTATTTAGAATAAAGATTTGGCTGTATGTACTATAAATCCAAAATCACAGTAACTTGTATAAGATGGATTTTTATTCTCCTGCCCTTAACAACACAATCTGAATTATACGTATCACTTCTACTCATATCTCTTGGTCTTCAAATCTAGTCACATGGCCACATCTAGCTTCAAGAGTTTCTGGGAAGTTTAATCTGAGCCACCATGAGCCCAGCTGAATATTTTTTTGCTAAGGATGAAGGGGAGAACTAGTTGATTGTTACAGGCTGTGCTCGATAACTTCATGATTCAGTTTAGAAAAGTACCCAAACAACCACTTTTCCAGGGAAGCTTTACTTTTTTTTTTTCTTTAAATGCTTGATCTAATCCCTTTTGAAAAACTTCTTAAAATTGAATTGAAAATGCTAGCAACTTAAAACAGCAAATCTAGTTTTGTGAAGTTTCTTTACCTAAATCTATTAGCTATTATGAGTGGGCCAACATCTTCATCAGAATGGTCATAGTAACTTACTTATAGAGTCATTCATCCTAACATATGTTTATTGAGCAATAAGTTCTTACATCAGTCCTGAAAAACACACCAGAAATAAAGTAACAAAGATGGCCCCCATTGTGTGTTTATCTGTATCATATAATTTCATCCATCGCATCTGCATTGATAAATATTAGTGAAGAAATAGAAGACAGTTTACCCATGTTATTTCTATCATAAAAAAAAGAATTGTGTATTTCTGACTTAATTTAGCATTTTGTTATAGGATTCAGAATGTAAGGTCTTTACTTTTACAATAGTGAAATAAAACAAAGAGGAAGATTAGTGTTCCAGCCATCTTATAGCCAAGAAATTCTTCACATTTATTTGAGTAATGCATCTGATGAAGTGAAATCTGTTACTCATCAAAATTAACCTGTCTTTTACTTGAAAGAATAATATGAGGTTAAAATAGAATGAAAACTGAGCTTGAAAATGAACTTCAAGAATACAGGACACCCAGCTGATAACTGTCTATCAACCCAGTTATTTGAGGAGAGGCATTTCTTGATCCTAGTTCGGCTTATCTGTATATTGAGGGTGTATATTGATGACAGGTCACTAGAAAAAGTCCCTGGGAACTGAGTGACAAAGTACTGTATCTCTCTATCAAATTAACTTTGTAGTTTAACAGAGATGCCTTAAGCTCCAGAAAATTTTTCCAGTAGGGATTTTTTAGTTCTGGATCATGATAATGCAACATAATATATCAGATGACTTTTGCCCTTAGTATCCTGGCGCCTAACAGGACAGGGATGAATTTACATACATGATCTTTTGCTCAGTCTCTTGCAGCCGCTACATGTGTTTAAGTAGATGCATTTTCTGACACTAGCATTTACTTTCTTAGAAAAGAATATCCAGACAGTAAAGTATATGCCTTTTTAGGTTAAAAATAAAATCTTCCAAGGGATACCCTAACCAGATTATACTAAATATAACCATTTGTCCATGGTTGTACATGTCTGCTCCAGTTCCTTACTGCCCATTCGCAGGTAGCATTTACTGACCCATGAGCACAGCACTGCGGTAGCCCCACTATGTGTGGAAGTTCAGTGAAGCTCAAAGTAAACATATTAATGTCTACTATGGAGTATTGTGTGTGTGTGTGTGTATGGCGGGAGGGAGGTGTTGGGGGGAATCTACAGCCCTGAGAGGCCACACTTTCCCATTTGAACCAGAACACAAAGAAAGGTAATGTCATTCTAAGAAACATGAACAACCAAGGAATCCTTTTCCTACTCCTGTTAATACTCTGTAGTAGCAATCTCTTACACTGAAAATGATGACATAGAAGAGAAGGGAAAGTTAGGACAATTCATATCTCCTTTCTTTTCAGTTCTTCCCTACTCATCAGCATGCCAAAGGTAGAGAGTGTTGGTAGAATGCCTATGTATCAAGAAGTAAAAAAAACAGTTGAGATAGTTTTGTGCAGAGTTTCTATTCTTCTAGTAAGGACAAAATACATATGCATGTATAGGCTATGACACATGAATTGTGGTGATTTCAGTAATTTTGCATAAAAACGAAATGGTCTTATATTTGCATTTAAGACTGACATTGTACACCAAGATGAGTGATAAAATTCATACTACAATTTTTTAATTTTAGTTTTTTCTGTACTTAGAACAACACGAAATAAATAAAAAACACCATGACAGGTTGAGAGACTGCAGAAAAAAGGAAAGAGCTCTACATTTTAGTGTCTTTAATGGAAATGTTCCTATTTTTTGAAAAAGTGGCCCCATATTTTCACTTTGCACTGGGCTCCACAATTTATGTAGCTCCTGTGTGAGCTCAGTGTATGTATCCCTCAGCAGCCTCTACCATCTGATTTAGGCATTGTCCTTTTTAAGTCACTTCCAAGTCTGACTCTCTGTCACTCCTACCTCAAGAATCTAAGAGCCACCCAGGGTCCTTTAACAAATTCCTTTTCTGTTTACTCTAGCTGGTTGGGTTCTATCCTTTGCAGCCAAGCACAGTGACTGATAATGATAATAATAACTAAAATTTATAGATTCTTGCTCTATGCCTAGTACATATTCTCATAATAGTGTGATAAATATGATCAACTCTGTTATCCAGATGAGAAAATCTAGGGTTAAAAATCAAATAAATTGTCTGAGTTCACTAGCTAATACATACAGGGCCAGGATTCAAACCCAAGTGTCTGATTCCAATCCTGTGTGGAGCCACATTTATTGCCATTTGTCCTTTTAAACTTTGTTGATCCCTATGGGAAGAATTGGACTAAGTTCTAAATAGGCACTGTGCCACCTAAGCAAATAGCCATTGTTAGAATCCGAGACAGTAAATGTTTGAATCGGCTTGTTGCTGAAAACATAATTCTGAGGGAAGATCCACTAAACTGTCTTTTCTGAGAACCACGTTGGTGGTGATCAAGAATGTTCAATGGTTTTTATGTCTCCGGGATTCATTGTTTCTGGATTTTATTTCCCTAGATTTTACAAGATTTTACCAGCATAGGATTACACTGATTAGCAAAGGCAGACAAAGTGAGGAATTTGGATGGCTTTAAATACCATACAAATACCTCTATTTCTGTTTATCAGAGGTGTTAAAATAGCTTTCTCAGCAAGTTGTTTTCATGCTGCTTCTGCTATTGTTTTTCTTACTGAAGTTCACACAGATAACCTGGCAGGATACAAAATTTTGCAGTTACAACAGATTCTTGGAAAGTTCTGTATAAATAAACGAGGGACAAAAAAGATTGAGATTGATGGAGTTCGGAAGCTCGGACCACACCTACCTGTACAAAGTTTACCATTCTGCCATGAGTCCTGCACTCTGTGAAAATTAAATCACTCTAATTTAGGACACACATCATTGCAGTTTTTAGATGTTTCCAAGTTTTGCTGATACAAGGTAACAGAAACACGGTGCTTTTTAAAAAAGTATCCAGTGTACTGTAAAGAAAAAACCAAAAACCAAAACAAAACAAAACAAAAAACCCCCATGTAATGTGGGCTAAAGTATGCAGGTTAAAACACTACAAACCACAAAGGTGAGGATCATAGGACAAGTATTTCTTTACCAGCTATGGGTGGGATAGTTTCTTAATGATTTATTCTGAAATAACAAAACAATCTGAAACAATGAAGTGTTTCTCTATGCCTCATGAATATATATGAATTCAGTTCATGATAGAACAAGTCATTGGCTGCCTCAGCCAAACAGCCAAAAGGGGATGATTGATTGTTTTGTGCAGAACCTCGCACAGTCGAAAGGTACTTTAAACCTGTGGTTGACCAAATGGGAAACACTGCCAAAAATGAATGTAACTCTTCAATAGTATCACAATATTAATACTGATGACCAGAAGTACTTGAGGACTAAAAATCACAAACTTCCCAAATCCACTACAGATTTGTTTATATAAACTATGTTTCTATTACTTCTTTTTTTTTTTAATTTTTTTTAAAATTTATTTTATTTATGGCTGTGTTGGGTCTTCGTTTCTGTGCGAGGGCTTTCTCTAGTTGTGGCAAGTGGGGGCCACTCTTCATCGCGGTGCGTGGGCCTCTCACTGTCGCGGCCTCTCTTGTTGCGGAGCACAGGCTCCAGATGTGCAGGCTCAGTAGTTGTGGCTCACAGGCCTAGCTGCTCTGTGGCATGTGGGATCTTCCCAGACCAGGGCTCGAACCCGTGTCCCCTGCATTGGCAGGCAGATTCTCAACCACTGTGCCACCAGGGAAGCCCTCTATTACTTCTTTAAATAAAAACTCTTATTGCCTTTAAAGTACATATACTAGAAAATAGATTTGATTAGCTTTAGTTGCTCACTTCATACATACTGGAGGGTTACTGCTTTCATGAGAAAAAAAATTTTTTACCATAAGTGAATATGAGCAAGTGATTTATTTTATTCACAGTCAGATAAGGAAAATGTCCTTTCCTGAAACGTAAATGGTATAATTTTTTATTTACTTAGAATCTAAAATTATATCTTCATATAATTTGGTGATCATTCATTACTACAAACTCATTTTTCAAATTTATGGCTACTTGAAATTATTTGAGGGGAAAGGGATTGCTTATACTTACTTCTATCCATAAAAATGTTGTCTTAATGTAGAGTCCCCCAAATGTGAATTCCAAGACATGGAATTAGATTTATTTGTAGGGCAACACAGGAAGCAGGAGTGAAGGGGCAGGGAGAAAGAGAAAGGAAGGAGAGGCCATTACAGGTGTGCATTACTGAGACCTGCTGCTGGAGGGAACAGACTCAATAGTGCAGGAAACTGTGAGAAACAGACAGAATACTCGCCCTCCACTGGAAGGACAGCTGCTACGTGCTAGTCCCCAGCTACCATCCTCCATTGGTTGAGGGTTACTCCTGGGGGCATGAACTCCCTCCCACTGCTGGGCTCATATACCCAGGCTGAGGATGCTCCCGTGGCTTCAGAGAAAGCTCTGTGATGGAAAAGTGGAGACCCTCCTGCCTAGAGGTGCAGTAAAATACAAGATGCCCAGTTAAATTAGGATTTCAGATAAACAGTGAATACTTTTTAAATTATAAATATTACATGAGAAGGGCTTCCCTGGTGGCGCAGTGGTTGAGAATCTGCCTGCCGATGCAGGGGACACGGGTTCGAGCCCTGGTCTGGGAAGATCCCACATGCCGCGGAGCAACTGGGCCCGTGAGCCACAATTGCTGAGCCTGCGCGTCTGGAGCCTGTGCTCCGCAACAGGAGAGGCCGCGATAGTGAGAGGCCCGCGCACCACAATGAAGAGTGGCCCCCGCTCGCTGCAACTAGAGAGAGCCCTCGCACAGAAACGAAGACCCAACACAGCCATAAATAAATAAATTAATAAACCCAAAGTTAAAAAAAAAAAATTACATGAGATACACTTATGCTAAAAAAATTATTCCTTATATTCCTTATTTATTTAAAATCTAAATGTAACTAAGCATCCTATATTCTTTTATTTCTCTTCTAAATCTGGCAACCCTACCACTGGCAAAGTGCTTTTGATGGGCTGCTGTTGGCCTGAGTCTGAACTTGCCCAGAACTGTCTATCTCTGCTGCAGCTAAAGTCAGAGGTGGGCTGAGGGCAGGTGAAGCAGGGCACCAAAAGTGTAATTTAGATAAAAAATAAATCTACCTAACTTCACCAAACAGAATACCACATACACTCATCCTATGTGTTTTCATTTTTCTAATCGACACTTTTTTTTTTTTTTTGCTACAAATAGATATCCACTTAACCTCCTCATAAGTAATCTTTTACTTGACTCTGTACAGCACAAGTTTGCTTAACCAAAATTATACAACAGATTAGTTATCTCCTGAATCTTCTCAAGTCCTCTTAGGCTTGCTCATGCCAGTTTCTTGTCACATTGTGATCATAGGTGCTTCATATGATACCAGTAAATGTTAGTCTGGGCCTTCTGAGGAGCAGATGGAAAGACAGGACCAGCCATGCGAGAGATTTATGAGGGGCAACAATGCCTGTGAGAGGAATATGACGAGGTTTGACCACAGTGAATGAGAGAGGCAAGGAAAAAGGATGGGTAGAAGAGTCTTAGACTGTAGTACAATTATACGAGATCTAGGCAGGGCCATTGGGCAGTCATCCTTCAGAGGAGTCCTGTGTGCTGCGGAAGCAGAGCTGCCTTACTGACCCTGCCACACTCAGTCACCGACCAGGAACAACTCCTGGGAAGCGTGGCCTTGGTGTGGACAGAAATGGACATCAGAGCACGGTATCTGGTGCCCTTGTCAGTTGGGCTCAACTGCTCACTTTCATGTGCAGTTGTACACAGTTTCATAGGAAGACGTACAAAATACACCTGCTAAATGTACTCATTGACTGAGTACCCTGTTTAGAGATAGTTTTGAAAAATAATACTCATATCCATGAAACTGAAGTAACTGTGATATCGCATTCGTAGAGATATTTCAGGGCAGTGAAATTTTGTAGCATTTTTTCTCATCATACTTTTTTAGACAACAGCTTATTTCATCAGCTCCTTAGAGCTGTCTTGCAGTAAACTGGCAAAATATAGTAATAGTAGCTACTTATTAAGGCTATTGTAAGGTTAATATGAAGATAACTCTAATAGAACCCTTAGCATATCGCTGCCACATGGTAAAAGTTCAATTAATGTTAGCTATTGGTGAATAATTATTAAAAACCAATGTGGCATGGAAAAAGTGTGACATGTATCCATGTAAAATTGCCTTGCTTTTTTTTTTTTAATAAATTTATTTATTTATTTGTTTTTATTTTTGGCTGTGTTGGGCCTTTGTTCTGTGCGCGGACTTTCTCTAGTTGAAGTGAGTGGTGCGCAGGCTTCTCATTGCGGTGGCTTCTCTTGTTGTGGAGGACGGGCTCTAGGCGCGTGGGCTTCAGCAGTTGTGGCTCGTGGGCTCTAGAGCGCAGGCTCAGTAGTTGTGGTGCAGGGGCTTAGTTGCTCCGTGGCATGTGGGAATCTTCCCACACCAGGACTCGAACCCGTGTCCCCTGCACTGGCAGGCAGATTCCCACCCGCTGCGCCACCAGGGAAGCCCCGACTTGCTTTTTATATTATTCCTAGCTCCACATTCCTGAGGAAGAAAACAACATCTCTCTTCCCATTGCCAAAGAAACTGAGAAGATATGGGAGGTGATGGATGTGTTAACGAACCTTATCGTGGGAATCACTTCACAGTATATATGTATATCAAATCATCACCTTGTATGCCTTCATAGTACACAATGTTTTATGTCAACTATATCTAAATAAAGCTGGAAAATTAAAAAAAAAGAAACTGAGAGGAATGGGTCATGAGGATTGATTCTTTTACTTGTTTTTAGGGATAGATGCCTGCAATTGTGGATGAACAACTCAAAATCTACCAACTTTATTTGTCATGTCATCTACTGCTGCCTAATAAATCACCACTAAAACTTAGCTTCTTGAAACAATACATAAGCATTTATTACATCTCAAGTTTCCATTGGTCAAGAATTCAGGAATTGATCTTATGGGCAGTTCTTTTTTTTTTTTTTTAATTTTTATTTATTTATTTATTTATTTATTTATGGCTGTGTTGGGTCTTCGATTCTGTGCGAGGGCTTTCTCCAGGTGTGGCAAGTGGGGGCCACTCTTCATCGCAGTGCGCGGGCCTCTCACTATCGCGGCCTCTCTTGTCGCAGAGCACAGGCTCCAGACGCGCAGGCTCAGCAATTGCGGCTCACGGGCTTAGTCGCTCCGCGGCATGTGGGATCTTCCCAGACCAGGGCTCGAACCCGTGTCCCCTGCATTGGCAGGCAGATTCTCAACCACTGCGCCACCAGGGAAGCCCTATGGGCAGTTCTTATTTGGAGTTTCTCATTTAGTTGTAGTCAGATATTGGCTGGTCCTGAAATCATCTGAAGGCACGATTGGGTTTGGAGGATCCATTTCCAACACGACTTTCATTAGACTGGCAAGATGGTGCTGGCTGTTGGTTGGAAGCCTCAGATCCTCTACACAGGGTTGTTTGAGTGTCCTCACAGCATGGCGCTGGCTTCCTCCAGAGACAAAGGTGAAAGCTGTGATGCTTACATGACCAAGTCACACAGCATACCCTCCACACAACCGCTCACACAGGGCTAGCACGCAAGGGTATGAATACTGAACACAAGGATTATTCAGAATCATCTTGGAACTAATATGTTTATTAAAATCTCCTGCAGAATGTATGTGTCCAGGAAAAATTGCCTTTAATAAGAGTGCTTCTAGTACTGGAGACTACAGACAAGAATCATTTTTCACCAGAGCTAAACTAAGCCTTGGTTTTTCATTTGTAGACATAGGCAAATGCAACATGACTACCATATCCTACCCTTTTAGGAAAGGCCTAAAGCAAGGATGTAAGTGGGCAGCTTTCAAGCAGAATTCACCCCAAAGTCATACAGTGTTTGGCTTGGCCTAACCAGTGTGTATAATGAATATGCAATTAAATACCTTTAGAGAAGCATTTGTTCTCCACTTTGCCACCACTCCCTACAGTCTTAAATCAAGTTATATATTATCTGCTTGACCCCTGAAAGGTCCCAGCAATCCCTACCTTAAAGAAATGGAAATTCTAAGTGTAGAGAAAAGAGGGCCAAGGGGGAAAGAGGAATAGACAGAGAGTTCCTGAAGTAAGCTCACTCAGCTGTCCTCCTCCATGCAGAGGATATTATAAGAACAAATGAATATCTTGGCAGTATCATGAACGATTTAACATAGGCAAGAGAACAGTGCTCCTGAGAGTGAAGTCTGTTCAATACTAAAGTACGGAAATGGAAACTCCTCCGGAGGTCTTTAGAAAGAGGAAAGATTCTAATCTGTCTGGAAGAATTTAGGTGTGGTTTTTCTTGGGGATAAATGGGTTGGTTTATATAACTTACAAAGTTTCTTCTATGATTTTTTGACCCCCTTCTATGATTTTTTTAAAAAGTTATTCCTCCTCCCTCCACTCTCCCCACACACAAAATCCCCTTAGGTGCAGAGTACGTCATGACTCTATCATGAAGCTCAGCAATTCCCTCTTCTGGGAAATGGGAGACCACCCAGGCGAACAATGATAGGCTGTCCCCTAAAATCTACATATCTGGCTTGCTGTAAATTGTCTGTCATTTCACTCTTCCATTTGTAGAATTATTTTCAAAGTCTGGTCATTAGCACTATTAATTTCAAAAGTTTCTATTATTTTGTTTCCTTTTTTCCCAAAAGTATTCCCCATGCAAAAATATTCTGATTTTTAGTATATCCAATAATATATGCATATCTTTAAAGCTCAGCACTTTCAACTAAAGAACAAAGTAGTCTGTAATTTACGCTTTATCCCAAGCCCCAAAATTTTCAATGTGTGTGTTCTCATGTGAAGAAATCCAATGCTTCCAACATATTCTTTGAATGTTATGTTTTCTTTTCTAAACAAACAATGTGATGATCAATTTCAACCTTATGCCCAGGCGTCTATACAAGTGTGTTTCCCATTAAAGTTCATCATAACTTTTCCAAATGTGTTTCTCAAACAAATCAAGATTCTTTTTATCCCTATATAGCTAATAGTCTTGATTTAATTTGAGAGAAATTTCACATATCAGAGGTCAACAGAAATTGTAGCTGAGTGCCACTGTTAAAATTTTCATTGCACTTAAAAAGATTGAAAAGATATAATATACATCACCTTTTATGCTCAAAATTTAGAAACTTCTTAACTCCTTTTATCCCTGTGTTCACTCAGTGAACTTTTTTTTTACCTTTATTGAGGTATAATTGACAAATAAAATTGTAAGATATTTAAAGTGTATTTGATGATGATTTGATATATGTATACATTTTGGAAGGATTCTCCCCATCAAGTTAATTAACATATCCATCACCTCATATATTTACCTTTGTGTGTGTGTGTGTGTGAGAGAGAGAGAGAGAGAGAGAGAGAAAGAGAGAGAGAGAGAGAACATTTAAGCTCCACTGCCTTAACAAAATTCAATTATTTAATACAGTGTTATCAACTACAGACACCATGTTATACATTTGTATCTTTAGACTTCATTCATCTTAGAGCTGAAAGTTTGTACCCTTTTTACCAACCTCTCCCTATTTCCTCCACCATCTATTCCCTGGAACCTACTTTTCTACTTTGTTCCTATGAACTTGACTTTTTAAAAAATTCTGCATATAAATGATACCATGCAATCTTTGTTTTTCTCTGTCTGGCTTATTTCACTTAACACAATGCCCTCAAGGTCAATCCAAGTTGTCACAAATGGCAGAATTTCCTTCCTTCTCGTGGCTGAATAATATTCTATTACATATTTAGATATAAGTCTTGGCTACTGTGAATAATGCTGCAATGGATATGGGGGTGCAGATACCCTTTGATATCCTGTTTTCATTTCCCGTGGATATATACTTAGAAGTGAGATTGCTGGATCATATGGTAGCTCTATTTTTAACTTTTTGAGGAAAATCCCTACTGTTTTCCACAGTGGCTGCGTCAGTTTACATTCGCCAACAGTGCAGAAGTGTTCCCTTTTCTCCACATCCTCGCCAACACTTGCTATCTCTTGTCTGTTTGATGATAGCCATTCTAACAGGTGTGAGGTGAAATCTCATTGTGGTTTGGATTTGCATTTCCCTGATGATTAGTGATATTGAGCACCTTCTCATGTACCTCTTGGCCATCTCTATGTCCTCTTTGGAAAAGTGTCTATTCAGTTCCTCTGCCCATTTTTAAAATAGAATTGTTTGGGGGATTTTTGCTGTGTGAATTCTTTAAAATTTTTGCATATTAAATCCTTATCAGATATATGATTTGCAAACATTTTCTTCCATTCCATAGGTTGCCTTTTCATTTTGTTGGTGGTTTCCTTTGCTATGCAGGAATTTTTATTTTGATGTAGTCGCACTTGTTTATTTCAGTGACTCTTATCTTTTAAAAGCCAAGTCCCTGTTTTTAATTTTGAAAAATTTCAAACTTATAGCAAAGTTGAAAGAATTTTATAGTGAACACCCACATATGAATCACTTTTTACTATACCTTACTACTCATCTTTTACCATACCCAGGTACACTTCTGATAAACATAAAACAACTGTCATCCCCTACTCCCCACAGTCTGACGCACAGGTTACCTTAAGAATTTCTGCTGTCATCTGTGTATCCCCACCAGACAAAAAAATTTTTTAAAGCTTTATATTGTTTGTTTTGAATTATAATGATAGCAGGTTAATAAAAAATAATAATGACTACAGTGGATTGAAAAGTGAGAATTCAAGAGATCATAATAAACTTGAACAAAAATTCATTGGTCATCTTTGCAGGTTTCTGGTACCAATTCACCACTCTGAAAATGAATTAATAAATTGAAAAAGTAAAGCATTTGTTCTGTTTTCCCTGTACAAACTGTATTTCTGGGTAACTAAATCTTCAACAAGGGAAAGTTATTTATAGAAGAATTACAGCTAATAAATGCAGAGAGACTGGAAGAAAAGTCACCTTTTGCAACCCCTTAATGAAATAAAGGAACCAGACAAACATCAAAGGCTACTAAAACCTTTAGGAAGAGGTGGAGAGGGAATATTATAATGGGGTAATCTGGCTGACAACTCCTGAATCTACCAATCAATCTTAGCATCACCAACTGTAGGACAGAAGACATTGTGGGTCTCCTGAATGATGTAATAAAGAGTACATGATACCATCTATAAAGTGTTCCTTCCTTTAAAAAAAAAAAAATTGCACTAGAACCTAAGTCAAGACTCTGAATAGCTCTACCTCCCAGTTACAAAAAAAAAAAAAAAAGTACAGGCAATGGAAGCACTAGAAGCACAAGGTAAATAGTACCATGAGGAAGCCAGCAAACAAATGCAGAAAAACAGGACATTATTCAGGACCAATGAGCTGCTTTATTCAACAGCTGAAGGATATTAAAATGAAGGCGGGTAATAAGTGGAAGTAGATTAAAGAAACTTAAGAAACACATTAACCAAATAATAATTGAGGACCTTGCTTACATCCTAATTGAAACAAATTGATTGTAAAAAGACATTTTTAAGATAGTTGAGGAAATTTGGATATGAAATGAATAGTAGATGACATTAAGCAATTATAAAATTATTTAGTTGCTTTAATAACATTGTGATTATGTTTAAAATGTCCTAGATCTTACAGTTAAGTACCAAAGGTGAAATGCTGTAATATTTGGGATTTGCTTTAAAATACTCTAAAAAATTATGGAAAGATAGATAAAGCAAGATTAACAAGATATTCTCTCTACACATATGATGTTTGGATGCTTTTATTAAAAGAGGTTAAGAAAGAATAGAAAAAAAAATGTCATCAGGAGTGGTAATGATAAAGGAAGGCACATGAGGGAGAAAGAATAGAGTTACCCATGGTTCATTAGCTTTAAAATATGTTATGTTTTGGAAAATTAAGTCAATAAATAGGAATGTGTTGAAAAATTATGCTGAGATTTTATTGTATATGTGGGAGTGTGCAGGTGGTAGTCCTTTAATACCACATTAAGAATTTAATTATTTATTTTGTAATAAATATAAACCCAGGAAGGAACTTTACACTGAACAGTAATTAACCTTGTTTTGAAAAAAAAACATTACCTTTAAAGTTTTTTGCATTCAACCAATATGAAATCACTTGAGCATCACTTTTTTATTTTTAATAAATTTATTTATTTTATTTATTTATTTTTGGCTGCATTGGGTCTTCATTGCTGCACATGGGCTTTATCTAGTTGTGGTGAGCGGGGGCTACTCTTTGTTGTGATGCGCGGGCTTCTCATTGTGGTGGCTTCTCTTGTTGTGAAGCACGGGCTCTAGGTGCTCGGGCTTCAGCAATTGCAGCAGGCAGGCTCAGTAGTTGTGGTTCGCGGGCTCTAGAGCACGGGCTCAGTAGTTGTGGCGCACAGGCTTAGTTGCTCCGTGACATGTGGGATCTTCCTGGATCAGGGCTCGAACCCATGTCCCCTGCATTGGCAGGCAGATTCTCAACCACTGTGCCACCAGGGAAGCCCGAGCATCACTTATTTTAAAAGAAGCTTTTTTGTTCATCCATTTTAAAAATATACAATAATCTTATAATAGTGAAAAGTTGTTTTTAAACCATTTTCTACCTCCTAAGATTCTGAGATGCTCTGTATTCTCTCCTTTCCACCCACACCCCATCATTAAGTTGAGAGTTTCCATTTAATGTGTGTATGTGCTGTGGGGTGGGTAGCAGACAGAGGGCAGAGAAGCAAGAGGTCCTAGGGCATCAAAGGGTGAGAAACAGAGGCAGGATGAATTGTGGGAGCTGACGCCAACCTCTACTACCTGAAACCTTGCCATTTTCCCCACTACAAGATATAGAAATGAAGCACCAAGGAAATCATGCCCAGACAGATTTCTGGCAGACTTTGCCTTCAGCTGGAACAGATAGAAGGAGACGGTCTATTGGATCCAGAGCAAGAAGATCAAGGAGTGGAGTAATGAAACTCTCAGTTAGGGTTTGCAGACTTCAAGTTCAGGGAGCATTCAGCCACTCTGTCAGCCTCCTTAGGCAAGCAGGAGTTTTCCCTAAACACGGACGGCTCAAGTGACTCCTTTCGTGGGAAAGCTAAACAAAGCTTCTCTGGGTAAGTCACTGCAAGGAGTCCTGGAGAGATTTGGCAGCAGCTTCAGGCTTCATAGGGAGCTGGCAGAGGCAGCAGAGAAATGAGGTCGCACAGTGTAGGAAAAATCTGACAGAGGCAAGCATTCAAGATTAGAGAACAGATACAAGTGGCAAGAAAGTGGTATTGATGAAAGGGAAGAAATGAATAAGGGTAGGGCAAGCATGCCCAATGTGTTGATCTGGTGGTGAGAGTCACCATGACAGGTTGGGGACCTAAAAAATGCAGAAAGCAAGAAAAGAATGAGACAAAAAGAGAATGTGGTGGGGGAAGGAAATTAGGGGGAGAAAGGAAAAGCAAGCAAGCATGAAAGTGGATACTGAGGGACTTACCTGGTGGCGCAGTGGTTAAGAATCCACCTGCCAATGCAAGGGACACAGGTTCGATCCCTGGTGTGGGAAGATCCCACATGCTGTGTAGCAACTAAGCCGGCATACCACAACTACTGAGCCTGTGCTCTAGAGCCCACGAGCCACAACTACTGAGCCTGCATGCCACAACTACTGAAGCCCGTGCGCTCTAGGGCCCACGTGCCACAACTACTGAGACTGCGTGCTGCAGCTACTGAAGCCCACACACCTAGAGCCCGTGCTCCGCAACAAGAGAAGCCACCACAATGAGAAGCCCGCTCACCACAACGAAGAGTAGCCCCTGCTGGCTGCAGCTAGAGAAAGCCCACGTGCAGCAACCAACACCCAAACGCAGCCAAAAATAATAATTAAAAGAAAAAAAGAGAAAGAAAGAAAAAGAAAGTGGATACTGAACCAGCCTAGAGAATCTTTATACATCTTTAAGGTATAACACATTTACCCCAACATACCATGGAAGAATAATATCAAGGTAGAATATCAGGGTTAACTCAGATTACCTTCTCCTTAACATGTGCCATATTTATTAGACATTCAACTGTTTGGATTTTTTCTCATAAATAAACAATATTCTTTGCCTAAATAAATTGTAATGTAGCCCTCATCTACTGTTCAAGAAGAATAAATATAGAAGCAATTTTGCTAGAAGTTTATTTTTATTACTTGCTCAAGTATTGGCTTCTGTTTCAAAGTATGTCACAAGCCATCTCCTATTTCTTCCCTGCCCAGGCTCACCATGCACTTTGAAGGTGGCCGCCCCAACAAAGGAGATGGATCTCTCCAGCCTACTTGTACCAGTGTGTGTGCCATTTCATCCTGCCCTCTCACCTTTGCTCTTCCCCAGTTCCATTCCAGTATTTCCTAGTCTTTGATACTTTAGGCTTTGCCTCTCCATTATTGGACTCAACAGTATGATTCTATTTACCTGGCTTTGACTTTTAAATATTTGCTAGCCTAGGAGTAACTTTTCATGCTCTGGCTAGAGTGGAAGAGAGAAGGAGAAGCTGGCACAAATAATAGAGTATTGGCAGCCTTCAAGTGTGTCTAAGCACAACTTTGATGGATGCCAAGAATAGCATTTATAGCATGTGAATCCTTGCTGGGAGGCCCTGCAAAACTAGGCTTCATTCTCCTCTCTGTCCTCCTGCTATTGGTTACCTTGGTTTCCCGCCTTCACTTGATCTAGCACTAATGTCTAAAAGAGCGATTCTCAACTTCAACTGCTTGTTAGAGTCAACTAGGGGACTTTAGCAAATACTGATGCCAAGGTCCTAGCCTCTGTGATTTCATTGCAATCAGCCTGGGGTGCTGGTTGGGCTCTGGGATCTTTCAGATCTCCTCACATAATGTTGTCATAGAGCCAATGATAAAAATCACTGCCCTAGAAACATACCCCAGAGTTCTGGTTGCCTAAGTGATTCCAATCTGACCAATCCCTATTTATTTAAATTGGGGAGGAAAGGGGATTGAATATATGATAACTGAAGTATCATTTACTAATAAAGTAACAATTCTGAAAATGATAGAGCCAATCCAAGTGTATCAATATGCATTGGAATGCTGTAGCATTACCTTAGCCCACTAAAATAAATTAACATGTCATCTAGACTAAATGCAAGGAAGATGTTCATGTTGCACTTGGTGCAATGTGGAGTATAGGAAGAATGAAACCAGAAATACGTGGTATTCATAATAGACAGTCAAAGCCACATACAATTCAAGGGGTTTACGGAGTGCATGAGGAGAAGGTGCCAATCACTTAAGAGAAAAGGAACCAGAGCTGCAGCCATGGGACGTGGGACCAATGATTAGGAACAGGAAAATAGAAAAGGCAACAAGAGACATTTACTAGTTGATTCCAGTTAATTCCAGTGGAAGGAATATTGTACAAAGCCTGGTCAATATTTGCCAAATTGTGCTGTGCAAGTATAACCTGACACCTGATTGCTCACAGGTCCTAATAAAAATGCTTCATTTTGTTTTCCTTTAAACACATTGTATTAGTCCGTATAAGCTGAGCTATGCTGCAGTAACATATAATGTCTCCCCTACAGATCTCAAAGGATCAATACCACAAAATGTCTCAGTCACACACCATGTCCATTAGGAGGAGGTAGTAGTCATTCAGGAGCCCAGACGGACGAAGCAGCCACTGTCTCAGATGTTGCCATCCTCATGTCAGACCAAAAGAAATGTCATGGAAAATCTTGCACTGACATTTAAATGCTCCCATTCAGAAGTGACCCAAATTATTTCTATTTATAACTCACTGGCAATAACTGGTCACCTGGCCCCATGCAATGAGAAGGGATCAGGGAAGTGTAATCTAACCATGTGCTGAGAAGAGTGGAGGACCAGAAATACGACCAGCAGTTCAAATGGTACCACCATCTTCATGGTGAAACAGTCAGCCTTTTCTTGTTTTTCTTGTTTTTCATGAAAACAGCTATGTATAAAGATATGTCATGTTATATAACTCGGTTGTACCCACTAAAGTGTAACGAGGGAAAGAAATTTTGTTTTTTTCTGATGTGTCCCGAGGGCCTAAAACAGTTCCTGTAATATGAGAGAGTTTAAACAAATATTTTTGGATAAAACTCTTGTGAGAAGTAAGAATAGGCAGAGAGAGAGAGCTAAGAGTGATGTTATCATTGATCAGAGTGACTATCACTAACTTGCTATTAATTATTTCAAAATCACCAAGAAATTTCCATAGTCAAATGATTCACCAACTGTATTGAAATGATGCTGTCACCACTTTATTAAATTGCTTCAGAAGCCTTACCCCAATTAAGATCAAGTACAAATCCCATCATAGACTATGCCCAACACCACATACTTAACCACAAATAGCCAAGTCAGTCTTTAAAAACATTTTTTTAAAGAGGATGGGCAAAGAGATGGCCTTGCCCTTTGAGATACTGATCTCAACAAATAGAATAACATTTCATACTCCTGCACCTGCATGGGAAGTCAATCATTTATATTGATCTGGATTTTCCCTAAATTAATCTATAAATTTAGTGCAAACCATTCAAAATTCTAGTTGGGCTTTTTTCTCCATTAAATTATTTCCATTTTAATTTCATCAAGTTCCTAACTTCCATAAGTCACCAAATTTCACCCAAAATGCCTTTGACATTTGCAAAACAGCTGGATTGGTTTAGGAGAATGCTTAAGACCACTGAAACTCTCTGGTGAATTTGCTAAGAAATAAAACCATATGAGGATAACCATCATGTCATCTTGGGAGAAGCCCTGGGGCCCTGTCCTCTCCCACCCTGGGGCCACCCGCAGAGTGTAGCAATGGAGACTCTAAGCATGGGGTCTTTCCCCTTTTCCCAGACCCCGGATTCTCCCAACCTTTCTCTGGACCTTGTGACCAGTTAGACGGAGCTGCCCAGAGAAGCCAGGCTGAGACTTCCCTCTGATCCTGGGCCCAGGGTCTGGGATGCGTGGGGACAGAATCTGACCATTTTGCAGTTTGAGTCCAACAGGGAAGCCCAACGTTACGCATATGGTGACAAGTAACATCATATGGTGACTGGTATGAAAGTAGAAGAAGGCATCACGACAGGAGGGGTTCAAGCCTCCTGGCCTTACCCAGATGGCTCTGCATTCTGGATGGTGGTCTTTACTCACAGTCAGAAAGAAAATGTGGCCTCTCAAATGGAATGACACAAGGTTCAAAGGTAGCTGACTGGCAGATTAACCCTGGCCACTCACCAAATCAGGATAGGAACTGAGTCTCATTCCTGTGTTCACCCCCAGCATCAGCTGCCTTCCTAGAACATGGTGGAGGTTCCTGAACTTCTCCTGAAGGGAGTTAAACAGAAAGCAGGTCAGGATGTTCTGAGTAGACCGTTCATGACTAAGGGCTGGTTAACCCCAACAGAGGTTCTGAAAGGGGCTTTTGTTTCTCTTACACCCCTTTGAGCTTTTCTGTCTAGTGAGGGACCAACCATGGGCTTGAACTCTGTCCAGCATTTACCTGGCATTGGCTGCTAGTCACAGCGTGTCTTTTAACCCTGAAAAGGTGAGGGACGCAGGAGAGTACACCTGGCCCAGGTATACCTGATATCACCCTGGAGTTGGTCTGGGCAGCTGACCTCCGTGCCTGGAGCTGAGACAGGGGAGCCCCCGGTTTCTGGCCTGTGGGATCCACCCCACTCCTTGGGTAGCATGGACCTCCTGGGTGTTCCTGTCTCTCAGGTGGCCTGCTTGACCTTTCCTTTCTGAGCTGTGTTGACTCACCTCTATCCCCTGAGATTCCTCATTTCATAACCCAAGTTCTGCTCTCCTCTCATACTCCAGATTCATATCCCAAGTCTGCTCTCCCACAATGACACTGTGGACACTTTGCCTAGAATCTTTCCAGTCCTGCTTGGGGCGTTTATAGGTTTATACAAACACTCGCTTTATAATCTGTAGATGGTCCTGATTCAGTTGTGATAAACTAAACATCTTTCCTCATTGGTAAATGTAACTCTATTGCATCATTCTTTTACAGCTGTTTAACTTCCACAGGACAGATGATTCATAAATCCTTTGCCCTCTCTGGTTATTTCTTAATTTTCTCCTAGTAAAGATAATACCACAGCCATGTATGTTTTCCTCAGATGAGCACACACTAGGACCTATAAGGGCAAGGGAGCCAGGCTGCATGGGGTGGGTCCTGCCTGTCCCTCTTACAGCTGTGTGACCCTGGGTCAGTTACTTAACTCACTGTGCCTCAGTCTTCACATCTGTAAAATGAGCCTGCTGTGGAAATCTTGCAGGTAATATAGCAACATAAAAGGTTTATTGCCACTCTAAGTTCTCTTCTAGTGACAAGAACGATGAAATTATGGTAAGGACTGATCAGAAGTACCATCACATTAACTCTTAAAAAGCAACTGTTCTGTTTTAAATTCATTTCTGGCAAAACAGGGTCAGATTCTTTTTTTTTATATTTCCAATTGACAAATACCACTACATAGTTTTAAAAGTTAAAATGTCATTTGAAATTGCTGTTCTCTGTTTCTGTAACTTGAGATACTGCTGATGAGATGGGGGAATAGTTATATATATATATTTTTTAATTTATGAAAACCACATGTATTAACTGTAGGTACTATAGCCACAGTGTGCACGTACCGTCAAAGCTTTCTAGTCTGACCACTCCCATTTATTTTTTCCTGCAAGTGGAAAAATCTCATAGCTTTTTTTTTTTTTTTTTACTTTGTACATAGCTGTTTTCCGTATCAACTTGCTTCTTTAAATAGACTGCTATAAAAATTGCATCTGAGCAAGGTTTTAACTCTTGTTGGAACAGACTGTTGCTGGGTAAGCAGTCTCAGTGGCGTGACGGAGCACACGGGTGTTAGAGCCAGGGCTGGGTGAAGAACCCATCGATGCATGGAATGGGCCCATACTGAGGATTCAGAGCCTCTGCTCATTGTCGGAGAAGCCCCGTGGGATGGTAGGTGGGTGCAGTGTCAGAGTTCAGGCCAGGTGAGGGGCATGTCCTTGTGGAAGGAGGGAGCCCAGTGGGTGATGCAGGAGTTCACAAGTGATTGATTGTCTACCAGTGATAGCAATACCACTCCCCTTGCCAATGTTTAGGAGGGCATGTGATGCCATTCTGGGCCCAGGATACCTGAAGGGAAGCATTCAGGGAAAGAAAGACTCCCTAAAAGGTTTTCACTCTTGGAAGGTGAAAATGGAAAGTCGTCCCTCTTATTTCTCTCAATAGTGGCATGTCAGACTGTGAAACCTGGAACTGCTACTGCTGACCTGTGTTGGGGGGAGGCAACCCGAAAAGAAAGTTGCCTTAGAGGAGTGTAGCCTTTAAAACTAGCAGAGTTCTGGAGCCCTGTTCCTGACTGTATGGAGCCCAGAACTGCTTTCCTTTGGACTTCTTGTTAGGGAGGCAAGGCATTTCTTTACTGTTGAAACAAGTAGAGCCTAGTGTCCTGATACTATAATGAAAGACATCCTCACTGATAACTACACCTTTCCTCCAAGGTTAGCACCTATCACTGCCAACGAGTCTGCTAGTGGCTCTGTGCACGACAAATCAGAAGGACTTGGAAGCAGCAACCAGGATCATTTATAGATAAACAATATAAGATCCAGGGCTTAGAAGCTGCCCTGGGAAAAAGCCACAGCCAGACTTTATGATTTTCCAATGGGTCTCTCTTATGTGGAACTCCAGACAAGAGCTTTGGGGTCATTCCACCAGTTAAATGAAGCTTCTTAAAAGTTCCTAATTAATACAAAGTGTGAACTTGTTATGTTACCATAGCTACCTACAGTTTAGGTGTGAGCCATATTTAAGTTACAAAATTTAATAAAAAATAGTTTATTCAAACAAGAATCGTACAGGAAAAATTTGGCAAGAGGGAACAAAATAGCTGTAGGGTAAGAAGTTAAGGTATGGAAGCTAGACTTTCTTAGCAAAGAAACTGTCAAGTTTATCAGTCCAATAATATTCTTGGTAAATATTCTTGTCAAAGGACTTCTGACGGAATTCCTGAACTTTTAGAGAAAACAGAACCAAAAAATACCAAGAGATCATGTCAAAGAACAGAATAATTTTGATAGTAGAAGTCACTTTCAGCATCGGCCACACCAAAATAAACAGTTATGGGAGTACACTTGTAATACTTTGAGTCATTAATTTGTAAATGACAAGGATCGGAAATAAGGGATTTTCTTCACCCCAAAGACATCCTAGTTGCTAAAGCTATGATACAAAATATAACAAAAGTCAACAAAAGGAAGTTGAAAAGGAATGTATGTAATCACACCAAAGGCAGGATGCATGACATTTTCCACCAACTAACATTACTATAGGTAGATGGATTAACTACTTACACAATCTGACTTAGAAAATATAGAAAATATTATTTAAAACAATGTCATATAAAGGGCTTAGTTGACCTCCTTTGTCGAATAGTATTCACACTTTAGTGACAGTATTTAAAAAGTTTATTAGTAAAGATAGGAATGCAGTAAAATATTTTTAGACCACCTACATTTAGCATACATTAAATTACACAACACATTCTTTTTAGTAAATGCTCTTTTTATAACATTCATTCCAGTTACTGATAGAAAATGCAAACAGGGTTATGATATTTAACTAATTCACAAAATGCAGCTGTACTTCAAACTCTTGGCAGCTGTCCAATAATTTTAGTGTAAATTTATATATAGAGAGGGAGAGAACAGGAATTATTTCAAATTTTTCCTATTAGTTCCTAAGTTGGGGGACGGGTGGGGCAGGGAGATAAATAGATGCAAACTCTGGGCAAGTGTTGCAATAAAAATTAGAGTTAGTGTGGGCAGGATGTAGATCCAAGAAACAACATGTATATGTGAAAATACCATGATATTATGTGGTACTCCCTCAAGATAATATTACCACATCAACTAACTTGGTCACACTCTTGATTTAACGTAGAGAAATCTAACGCAAACCAGCTTAAACCAAAAGGAAAGTATACGTTGACCCGCATAACCAAACTACAGTGGAAGCATGCATGGAGCAAGCTAGAGCCAAGAACTCACATGCCATTAGACTTGATCTTCTCTTGCTCTGTGTGTTAGTTTTATTTTCCTCTACTGTAGCTCCAGTTTCTATATAGAATGAAACATGGCTGATGGAAGTCTCTAGGCTCATATAATAATAGCTTAATGATAGTGAAAAGATTCTAGAGAAGGATTCTGATTGGCCTGGCTTGTGTGATTGACCAATAATTGTGGCTAGAGTTGTGAGGTCTGGATAAGCTTAAACCCTCACCTTTAGACCAAAAACTGTGGCAGAATAAAAACCATATGATCATCTCAATAGATGCAGAAAAAGCTTTTGACAAAATTCAACATCCATTTATGATAAAAACTCTCCAGAAAGTGGGCATAGAGGGAACCTACCTCAACATAATAAAGGCCATATATGACAAACCCACAGCAAGCATCATTCTCAATGGTGAAAAACTGAAAGCATTTCCTCTAAGATCAGGAACAAGACAAGGATGTCCACTCTCGCCACTATTATTCAACATAGTTTTGGAAGTCCTAGCCACAGCAATCAGAGAAGAAAAAGAAATAAAAGGAATACAAATTAGAGAAGAAGTAAAGCTGTCACTGTTTGCAGATGACATGATACTATACATAGAGAATCCTAAAGATGCCACCAGAAAACTACTAGAGCTAATCAATGAATTTGGTAAAGTTGCAGAATAAAAAATTAATGCACAGAAATCTCTTGCATTCCTATACACTAACAATGAAAGATCAGAAAGAGAAATTAAGGAAACAATCCCATTCACCATTGCAAAAAAATAAAATAAAATACCTAGGAATAAACCTACCTAAGGAGACAAAAGACGAGTATGCAGAAAACTATAAGACACTGATGAAAGAAATCAAAGATGATATAAACAGATGGAGAGATATACCATGTTCTTGGATTAGAAGAATCAATATTGTGAAAATGACTATACTACCCAAGGCAATCTACAGATTAAATGCAATCCCTATCAAATTACCAATGGCATTTTTTACAGAACTAGAACAAAAAATCTTAAAATTTGTATGGAGACACAAAAGACCCTGAATAGCCAAAGCAGTCTTGAGGGAAAAAAACGGAGCTGGAGGAATCAGACTCCCTGACTTCAGACTATACTACAAAGCTACAGTAATCAAGACAATATGGTACTGGCACAGAAACAGAAATATAGATCAATGGAACAGGATAGAAAGCCCAGAGATAAACCCACATACTTATGGTCACCTTGTGTTTGATAAAGGAGGCAAGAACATACAATGGAGAAAAGACAGCCTCTTCAATAAGTGGTGCTGGGAAAACTGGACAGCTACATGTAAAAGAATGAAATTAGAACACTCCCTAATACCATATACAAAAATAAACTCAAAATGGATTCGAGACCTAAATGTAAGACCGGACACTGTAAAACTCTTGGAGACCGGACACTATAAAACTCTTAGAGGAAAACATAGGAAGAACACTCTTTGACATAAATCACAGCAAGATCTTTCTTGATCCACCTCCTAGAGTAATGGAAATAAAAACAAAAATAAACAAATGGGACCTAATGAAACTTAAAAGCTTTTGCAAAGCAAAGGAAACTACAAACAAGACGAAAAGACAACCCTCGTAATGAGAGAAAATATTTGCAAACGAATCAATGGACAAAGGATTAATCTCCAAAATATATAAACAGCTCATGCAACTCAATATTAAAAAAACAAACAGAGAACAGGGGGAGCGATGGGGGACAGCACCACACCTGCTGTGACTGGATACACTTCTGGTGCTGCATTCATACAAAGCATCTGGCCAAAACCCAGGTGGTGCCATGGGGGATAGCACCATCCATATTTAGAGAGGAACCTCTACTCTCAGTAAGAACACTGGTGCCCCCAAGTCAGGACACCCCTCTGACTTAGAGGAGGCAGCATCGTGTTTGGAGGCTCCTGGTCAGGGCAGCTGTGCCTGTGCTCATCTGAGTCTGGCAGCCTCATAACCTGCTCAGGGCTTTATAGGAGCCATCAGCTAATTCCTTTCTTCTATGAAGAAACTCAACAAATGAAGAGCAGATCTTATTCTGCAAACTGTGAACTTTGCAATGGACTTTGCCTCACTGGAAAGTGGCTCAGCCCCTTTAAGTGAAACTTAACCTCCTCTCTTCCTACAGCAAGCCGGAGGACCACACCTAAGGGGTGTGCAAGAGTGTGTGTGTGTTTGTGTTGGAGTGTGAGGAGCATATGAGCCCAGTTCAGAATTACACCAGACTTGAGAAGTTCCAGTTAGGAGAATGGAAGAGAGCTGAATGTATCATCCACTGTGCCATCCCTGGCTTGACTGTTAACTTGGCCGACCCAAGCTCCCAGCCAGTTTTCCCTAGACTTGGCAATGTCAGGATGCCCACAGCTGTTTTCAGATGCTTCTTCTCCCCCTATGCATTTGCCTCAATGGGCCCTTCTCTTTCCCAGCTTTATGTGTGTGTGTGTGTGTGTGTGTGTGTGTGTGTGTGTGTGTGTGTGTGTGTATATATGTCAATAAAACCTTTTTCGTATTAAAACAAAAAACAAAAAAAAACACATTATCTCCATTTCTGAGTGTCAGGAATCTGGGTGTTCCTCAACTAGGTGACTCTGGCTAGTCTCCCACGAGGCTGCAGGGCTGTGGCCATCTCAAGGCTCCTTTTGGGGGGACCTACTTCCAAACTGGCTCACATGACCATTGCAGGCTTCAGGTCCTCTCTGGCTGTTGGCCAGAGGCATCAGTACCTTGCCATATGGGCCTCCCCATAGGTCAGCTCACAACACGGCAGCTGGTTTACCTTAGAGTGGGCCAGAGAACAAGAAAGGGTGCCCCAGACAGAAGCCACAGTCTTTTTGTAAGCTGCTCTCAGAAGTGATTGATAGCCCATCCTTCTGCTGTATTCCATTCATTAGAAATGAGACCAAAGTCCAGCCCACTTGCAAGGAGAGAGGATTAATAATACAGGATGTGAAAACCAGTGGGGATCACTGGGGGCATTGTAGAGTTTGCCTGCTATATGTGTGTGTGCGTGCATGTGTGTACATGTATATGAACACATACATGCATGCACACACATGTATTTGTGTATGCACACATATATACACATATATATGCAAATGTATACATACCCACACATTTATATATAGAGAGAATTTATGCTTGAAATGCCTGATTGTTACATCATATGTGTGAAAAAATTCAGCATTTTTAACAGCACTAACAAGACTTCTCTGCTAGCTCAAGACAAACTATCAATAACTCATCAGGCCTAAACTGAGCAAAGTGAGGGAAGGGTTAGTAATTTCAATGACATCACACAATGAAGTCCTATAATAGAAATTAATATTTGTGACTTGTAAGCCTTTTCCACCCAGTACCACCTCTAATTTCAGGCAAGGGGGCTTCTGACCTAGGCTCCATGACTTAGAGGGCCCTGCTCAGTTCTTCCACTGGACTCTTTCCCCACCACTCCCACCCACTCCACTGTGGGAAAAGTGGATGAACCCACCTGGATTTCTTGCCCCCTCATCTTTTTCACACTCTATACCTAGGACCCTGATGGACATGTGATTCCCTAGGTGCAAGGGATAGTCAAAGGAGAGCTATTTGGTGAGATAGAGCTTAGATATGGGGTTCTTGGGAGAAGATGTGAAATCACACTGAAGCAAACTCAGGTTTGGAATTGAAAATTATATTATTTGGTTAAGCTGGGGTTCTGTCTAGAGGTTCCTAGCTTTCCCAGACAGTACAGTATGTTTCCAAACCTGAACCACTTCCTGTTCCTATACAGGGAGGTATTTAGAGGATTGTGTGTGAATTTTGAGAGAAAACAGGTATGTAAGGATGAAGTGGAAATGGCTGCTTTCCTGAGAGTTTAAGAAATATTACATGTGGGCAATATTCCTTCAGAACCCCAATAACTAAGCATGCCATAGGGTTGAGGAGAGACTGATACTTCCTCCATTAGCTCAGAGCCCACCACCATTCTGATAACTCAAAAAATGCAACACTTAGAGCATCGGACAATAGCGTGGACCCTGGAGATCAGTGAAGGGGTACTTTTGGAGATAGATGAAGTTTATTTAAGCAGTCTAAAGGGCAACAGGCATTAGCCAGGGAGAAGAGAGCAAAGGAAGACAGCTTTGCAGGATGCTACAAGATGACTTGAGGCAACTCACTGTTGACTTCAAGAAATATATGGAAAATTCTTTACAGATCTAGCTTGTAAAGCTTCAGTCACTGGCATTTGCATGGTAAAAATTAAGCAATTAATATGAAACAACAATTCACAGAAAAAATAAAAATGACCAATAAACATTTGAAAAGACACAACTTCACTAAATAAATACAAATGAAAACATTGAGATAAAATTTTTCTCTAATTAGATTAGCAAATTTCAACAAGATTGATATCATCCTACAAAGAAAGGGACACCCATGTATGATTCATTAATATCATCAAGGGATTTCAGCTAATGGAATACTAACCCAAGAGCACAAAAACATTTAATACAGCATTGTTTATCATAGCAAAAAGCTGGACAATATAAATGTCCATCAATAGAGTAATGAGTAAATAAACCATAAAATACGTTGCAGTGGAACATGATGCAACAATTTAATTCAGTAGCTGACTTTAAAAGATGGAGGTTCATAAGGCGGTAAGGAGAAATATAAAAGCTGAAAAACACATTACATGGATGCATTCCATTAAAAAAAAACAAGAACAAAAACAAAAACCTGCACAAGCAGAAGAAAAAGTTAGCCAGCCACAGTGTGACAGATGCTGGCAGAAAATATGAGACTTTTGGGTCAGAGACTAAGGACAGTTTATTACTCACAGTAACAGCATAGCCAGAGTTTGGATATTTGCACCAATTCCCTTAGCCACAATTCCTAGTCCAGGTGATGTGGTCACATACAGTGGCTTGTGTTATAGGAGAGGAACTCTGAGTAGGGAACCCAAATCTTTTATATTGGGTAGTAAGCCCGTCTGACCTTATCGTTATTATAAAGGAAGGAGACATGATCTTTATGATGCTGCACAGTAACAAACAAAACACCCACCCTTTGCTCTGGAGGTAGACACTGTCTCTATCTCCCAAGGCTGTTCACTGTACAAATATCGTTTACAGTGCTTTACAATGTGGTCCTGAACAGAGGCAGTCAGTGCCGGTTCTCATAAGATGTGCAGTAACATGAAAGACTCATGTAGAATTCCAAGAATTCCCAACATTCTATTGTACTTTTCATTTTGGAAAATTTGGAAACAAACAAAACATTGTAGCTGTCAATTAAAATGGTATGTTATTCTACCTAAAGGTATAACAGTGAAAATGTTGATGCTCTGGTCATTATATATCATAAAAAGATATATCTTTTTATACATATAAGAATGTGATTTGATTGTAACTGATATATTACTCATTCTATGCTCATTCTACACAGTAGAAATGGGTGATAATGATTATTTTATTTCATAAATATTTATTATTATTATTTTTAAAATTTATTTTATTTTTTTATTTTTGGCTGCGTTGGGTCTTTGTTGCTGCGCACAGGCTTTCTCTAGTTGCGGCGAGCGGGGGCTACTCTTTGTTGCGGTGCACAGGCTTCTCATTGCGGTGGCTTCTCGTTGCAGAGCATGGGCTCTAGGCGCGTGGGCTTCAGTAGTTGTGGCACGCGGGCTCAGTAGTTGTGGCTCACGGGCTCTAGAGAGCAGGCTTGGTAGTTGTGGCGCACAGGCTCAGTTGCTCCGCGGTATGTGGGATCTTCCCGGACCAGGGCTTGAACCCATGTCCCCGGCATTAGCCAGCTGATTCCCAACCACTGCGCTACCAGGGAAGCCCCCATAAAAATTTTTTACTCACTTAGAAAAATAACATCCAGGCTGTAATTATTCAAGACAAAATTAAGAAGAGAATTTTAAAAAATTATTTAGCTTTAATGATAGCCATTACATGTGTAATTTTTTCTTACACTTTTTTTTTTTTTACTAGAAAATTGTTCTTGAAAAAACAATTACATGTCAACAGCTCCATAAGAATCTTTTACTCTGTGAACAATACATACTACCTGTCTGGGAGAGTGTAATTAAATAATAGATTTTTTTGAGCTAAACTTCCAACTCCTTCATTTTACTGTTGAAGACACTGAGGCCCAGAGCCATTAAGTGACTTGAAGGTGGCCAGCAACTAGTTAACGTCAGAGCTGAGACTAAATCCCACATGCCCTGACTTGGAGCGCAAGGCTCTTTTTTCTTATTCAAATCCACATACGTGGTATGATAGAGCTTTCAAACTGGGTTATGCATACGCCTGCAGGCAATGGCAGCATGCCAGGGAGGTAAAGCCACAGGGTAAACACAGGGTGTCTTGCTTCAATGTAAATATTACTCAAAGATTTGAGAGGGGTTAGGGGGAGCCACTTTATTTTTATATTAAAACAAGATTGATTATAAAGGAGAATGTACATTTTACACAAATTTTTAAAATTTCAGGCTGGATTCCTCAGCTGTAATCCCACCAAATGGAGGTAAAAGTTCTCTCTGCTCACTCTGCTAGGGATACTTCTCTTGTAGATCAGCAATGTGAGGACGTCTAGGGAGAACCTTTTATCCAAGAGGTGCCGTCACTAACACCCAGCTTTCACATTCCATTTTAAATTTCCATTATTTTAGTCCTTGTGATCAGTTAAATTGTAAATTTTTCTTGAAGAGGGAACACATGAAGACCTTATAATAAATGAGTTTCTGAGTTCCTTTCCTAAGAACAGAGCTGTTCTTTTTAAAATGTATTTTCCTCTTCTTAATCGGTATAAGGTAAAAAGCTTTAAAAAATTAATCAACAATATAATCTTTAAATGTGATTCTAATAGAAATGAACTTGTTAGTAGTTTACATCTGTAAGATGCTCTCTGAAAGTATTTTGCATATGGTTCTAAAACTGGCATTTGTGTAATGTACAAAATTGACCAAGTAGTATGCATTTCCATTTTTCCATGTAGAATATTCATGAATGATATCTGAAATGTTGTAACACATATTAACAGCAAATGTGGAGACAAGAGGCTAGTAAATTATTTTATACCTTTTCTCAGTGGACCATTCTTCTCATCTGATTTTTATTTCTGGGATAAAAGCTATTTAAACAATGGTTTTCAGATGATTACTCTCTCAATGATAACTGGGAAGACTTTTACCCACCCACCTACCCCAAAAGGCTCAACTAATTTTTAGAAGTACTAAAAATAGTGTGTTTGATTTGAGGAATAACAGGATATTACATAGTTTCAAAGTATCTCCCCACAAGAAACCTATACATTACAAAGATAAAATAGTAACTTTGCTATTTGACTGGAGAAACTTGGCAGGTATGACCTTAATTGAATAATCAAATGTAACACTACCAGTAACGGGATCAATTGACAGCAACTGCCTCCCGAAGTGATGCACTGAAAAGCACTCAGCATCACCTCTGCAGTATCCCAGCAAAAAGTCCATAACCTGGATCTAGTCACGAGGAGACATCAAACCCAAACTGAGAGCTGTGCTACAAAATAACTGGCTTGTACTCCTAAAAATTGTCAAGGTCATGAAATATAAAGACAGACTCAGAAACTGATCCAGATTAAAGGAAACTAAAGAGAGACAAGATGAAATGCAATGCATGATCTCGGTTTTTTTTTTTTTTTTGCTACCAAGGACATTATTGAAATAATCAGAGAAATATGAATAAGTTCTGTAGATTATATAATAGTATTATAGCAATATTAATTTCTGATTTCAATAATGGGACTGTGTTTTAAAAAGAGAATTTCTTGCTTTTGGGGAAACACACTGAAGAATTTAGGTGTAAAAAGGCAATATATCCACAAATTACTTTTAAATGAGAGAGAGAGCAAGAAAAAAAAAAAAAAAAAACAAATGTAGTAGAATATTTACATTTGGAATCTTGGTGAAGGGTATTCAGGAATTCTTGTATTATTCTTGCAGCTTTTCTGCAATCCTGAAATTATGTCAAAATAAAATATTTCTTTTTTTCTAAAAAAAGTAGTGTGTTTGATTTCTTCACTGAGACTTTTTAAAACGCTCTATTCCGATACCAGCATTTTTTAATGCAAGTAGCTTGACGCATTTCAAAAAATTACATTTAATTCCTAGATTTCAAGTTCAAATTTGGAGCCAAGAAACCAACCCATTCAGTTGAATCAACATTTATTAAATGCAGTGTGTTAGGTCCTGGCAAAAAAAACAGTGATGGCACAGACAGAATCCTGCCTCCAAAGTTTCCCAAGCTAGAGGAGAACCAAACTCATAAATAAGATCATAAGATAGTCTGAAGTCTTCAAGATTGGAAGAGACTGGCCAAATAGTGACTCAACTTAGCAAAATAAACCTTAATGCAATATGTTTTTAGAAAATCAAAATTAATGCAAGACATACATGATGAACAAAATATCAAATTTTCAAATAAAACGGGATCAGCAGTATTGATTTTTTTTCCTTTTGCCTTTAAGCTCTACTAGGACTCTGTCAGGCAGTGCTTCACCCCTACCCTCCGGGGCGGCCAGTGGTTTCCAGACACATCTAATTTTCAGAAACCTAAATTTTCTGATATTTAGATCTCAATAAAATTATTATTGCTCGGTGACAGCAGTTGGGGTCCTCTGACACACTCATGGTCTCTGGCATACGCTGTCTTTCCGGCATGTATGGCACGCAGTACCCGGCGCAGGGGAAACACTAGTGTATCTGAGGTACGATGCGGGGTGTTGCAGGGTCACACGCGCTAACGTCACAGAAGTCAGGATTTGGTTTCAGATCTTCCCTACTTTGGATTGGCTTTTAGTCAACAAGGTTCTGGTAACTGTTGGTAACCGTCACAACAATCAGCCGCAGGCCAGGCTGGGTTGATCATAGGTGCTGCTGAGTCCCCCGGTGTCCTGATGACTGGGGACCTCAAACATCTGCCCTGTGCCTTCCAACACACAACAAGCCAAGCGAAGGCGGCAGATGCCGCCCTGGAAATCAGCCGTAGAGTAAGCATCTCCCCCTTCCCCAGACCACGGAGCATTTCGGGGCGGGGCCGGGGGCGGGGCGGGGGGTGAGGAGGGGGCCTGTCAGATGCCCTAGTCCGCTGGAAGCCACCCCTGGGGTCCAGGGCGGAGGGATGGAGCAACGGCGGACCTCAGCCAAACCCTCCACTGGGGCTAGAGGCCTGTAATCACCTGGGTGGGGTTTGGGGACCGCCCCTGATCCACACTAACTGATGTATATTGAGTTTTTCGCACTTAACATCTCCTGAATATATAATTATGGCAGTTTAGAGATTAGGTAATAAGGGCATAAATTTGGAGTCTTGACTCTCCAAAGGAGATATATATATATATATACACATATATATATAACACTGAAATATTTCCCTAAAGTGCAGATCGACACACTGGGGAGGAAAAGTTCTTTGAGGGACAATACAAGCAGAGTTGAGGGCAGTTAAGGTAATGGCTAAAAGAATATTTGAGTGGAAAAAAAATGTCAAAATTGTGTTATGCCACTTAGGACCTAGCAAGGTGTTCTTGAGTTCTCACACTTGTCTAGAAAGGCTTGGGGCTATGATGATTAATCAAGGCTGAAAGTTCTGTAATGAACTGAAAACTTCACACTAAATCTTAACTAACTTGTGGTGCATGTGTATTGCATGTAGGTATAGGAATTTATCTGTCATTACTGTATGTAAATCGTCAAAGCAAGGATATTTCCTTCTATAGATTTTAATACAGTCTTGATTCTTTTAGGATTTAATAATCCTGCAATTTTCAAACATTTTTCTCTTTTATCCAGATTCCAAGGCATCGGCAGTAGAAGTTGCTTTTATTCTTTCTATGCTAGAACTGTCTACACCCAAGTTCTGTGTTGGATTGTTTTTATTTTCCTGTTTTGTCAATCAGTTAATTTGAAAGCTAACATTTCCTCCTCATCAGGTTGCTAAAATTGCTCCCCAAATTGAATACCTTTTCGGAGTGGTATCCTCTACCACCCTATGCAACACTGCAGATTCAAATTCTACCTTCTTGAAATCCGCCCTCTCAGCTCCCACTGTCTTTTTGTTTCTCTTCCTCACTTTATAACAATCCCCCATCTTTCTCCTTATCCAGCTTGGTTCTCTCCTCCTCTTTCTAAATATAGACACTTCACGATGATCTTACCTGGGTCCCACTCTCTCCTCTGTGCTGGCCGACCGGCCAGTCTGTACACACCCACCCTGACATCTCTGGTGCGATCCGCTCTCCCACTTGCAGCTTTCTGGTGGACGGCTTGACTTGTATGTTCCACCAGTGCCTCAGTTTCAGCATTTCTCAACTGCAAGCATCTTCCCTCCCAGTCACCTGTCTCATCATCATGTCATCACACAATCATCATCACCTGTGACTTCCCTTGCCCTTATTCTCTGCCTCTAGTTACTTGCCAGTTCCCATCAGTTCTCTCTGTACATCACATGTCATATCTGTTCACTGCTTATTCTCACTTGCTACTGTCCTGGGGCAGGCTCATCAGCTCTTGACTTGATTTTCCAGAGGCAACCTTGCTTCCTATCTGCAGTTCTGTCTGCACCCCAGGCCATCATATATGGTGCTGCTACAGTCATCTTCCTGAGATTTAGCTTTGTCACATCTTTTCTCCAGTTTAAAAATCCTATAATACTTCTCTGTTGCCCCAGAATTGAGTCCAGTGATGAATTACCCAATAGTTATTAAGCCCATTCTTTTACAGCCCGACAAACAAGGGCACAAAAAAGGAGGAAAAATGATTTTGAAATAGCGTGATATTGCATATTGCTTAAAAGCATTGATGTAGTTGTCATGGGAAAAATCAGAACTTTATTGGAATTCCTTACGCTGATTTTACCGTGCAGTTAGTATATATATTTCATGTATATGTATATATATCTCATATAAAATTAAATTAAATTTAAATTTCAGATTACATAGAATATGTGATTTTGTTAGCATTCTTAGGACCTATAAAATTTTTTTTTGAGCAGTAGGTGCATGCTTCTGAGCCTAAATTTCAAAGTTAGCACAAATAATATGACCCTAATCCACCTTTTAAAATTGTTTCCTCACAATTGGCTTCCCTGTGCCTTTCCCTGCAGCCAAAGGCTGTACAACCCTAACGCCTCACACGTTCTTCCCCTGCTTTTTCTCCTTTGTGTACTTACTCCCCTGTGTCTAAAATGCCCATCCATCGATATCTGTGTCTAATTTCTCCTCACCGTTTCAGACCCAGCCCAATTGTCAGTGCTGCCCTAAAATCCTCTCAAAGTTCCCAGGGTTGACAGTATTTTCTTCTTCCTCTGAATTCACCAGAGCATATTTTCCTTTTCTCTTAGCCCTTAATATTTGCAACCTTCTTTTGAAACGTTGTGTATACTTCCTTCTCTTACTAAAAGTTTAGTCATAGAGAGTAGGCACCTTTCCTGATTCATTGCTACATTTACTAGCTAGTCTTAGACTAAACTAGTCATAGCCTGAACTAAGACAAAGTAGTTTGTGGTTCAATAAATGGCTGAATGATCTGTTTGGACCTACGACTTTAAAAGTGTTCATATTAAAGAGTGCTGTTGTGTGCAGCTGTTGTGAAAAATAGTATGGCAATTCCTTAAAAAATTAAATATACAATTACCATGTGATCCAGCAATTCCACTTCTGAATATATACTCAAATGAAGTGTAAGCAGGACTCAGATATTTGTATACCCATGTTCAAAGCAGCATTATTCACAAAAGCCAAAAAGAGGAAACAACCCAAGTGTCCATTGATAGTTAAATGGAAAAACAAAATGTGGTATATACATACAATGGAATATTATTCAGCCTTAAAAAGGAAGGATCTTCCTGGCATACATTACAACATAGATGATTCTTGGAGACATTATGCTAAGGGAAATAAACCAGTCGCAAAAAGACAAATACTGCCTGATTCCATTTATACGAGGTACTTAGGGTAGTCAAATTTATAGACCGAAAGTAGAAGGGTGGGCGTCAGGAACAGGGGAGAGGGGGAAAGAAATGAGGAGTTAGTGTATAATGGGTACAGAGTTTCATTTGAGGAAGATGAAAAACTTCTGAAAATGGATGGTGGTGATGGCTGAGCAGCAATGTGAATGCACTTAATGCCACAAAACTGTACAGTTATAACAGTAAATTCTATATTATGTATATTTTACCATAATAAAAAGAAAAATAGTCCAGGGAAAGAATTCTTGTGCTTCTTTAGATGAAAGGAATATGCTGCTAGTGAAGTTGTTTGTTGATTGGGAACTGGAACTGCTCCACCACAGATTCACTGAAACTTGAAACTTCTTGGCATATTTTTTAGTTCTTTGGCATTTTGGCACTTTCTTGTTACCAGATTCGTATGAAGTTTTCGGTTGGAAGGAAACATGCCATGATAAAGAGCTGTGTAATAATTAATTACATCAGTGATTCACATATTATGACGATAGTTTCAATTTCCCTTTTCATGTTTTTATTTTCAAAATTTGATTTAAATCCTAAAATATCCATTCCATGGCTAAAATGTTCAAAATGTGTATTAATTTCTGATTACTAAGTTAATATGTGTTTATCATAAAATATTCAAACATTATTGAAAAGTGGATTGCTTAAAAAGTGACAGTCCCTCATGATCTCAAGTGATAACTTGTTAATAACTTGGAGTGTGTGCGTTTTGTGTGCATATAAATATCATTGGTAACAAAACTGCCAATGACATTTTTACTTAAAAATATATTTTGGATATCTTTATAGGTCTAGATATCCATCTGTCTACATTTTTAAGCTACTGCACAGCGTTCTGTTGAGAAGTTACATTTTAATTTAACCCATATTCCAATTAATGGGGCATATTTCACAACTACAATGTATGTATGAGATGAGCAGTGGTATTCACATTTTGCACGTGTGTGTATGTACTGGTGTATTTCTGAGTGCTAGATGTGAAATTGTGGGATTAAGTTAAAAGCAAGTTTGTAATTTTAATAGATAGCTGCAAAATTTTAATTCTACTTTGACCAGGCTTTAACATTCCAAACACTTTGGTGAAATTGAGATTGACTGTGTACAGTAGAAGCTGATGGTTTGGATGTTAAATTAAAATGCCCAGATGTGGATGCCTAAGACTGATCCAATGGGTTTTTCTAAGCCCCAGATTCAGCTCACTTATCATGGTCACAAAAATACCCTGATGGAAATGGCTACACCTGAGCCAATAAATTCTCTAAGCCCCAAGATTCAGGTTGTGTAACAGGGTCACAAAGGAAGTTTGGGATATAAATTAGCAGCTGCTCTCCATCCCTGGGGTATCTGTCTTTTTCACTTCTTTAGATATTTCTTCATCCCATTAAATCTAACTCTTCTATTGTCCTCTACTAAATAATAAAACCATTGTCAAAATTTCATAAATCACTTACTGACATTACTACCTCACCACCCACAACAAATCCCAGCTGAAATTTTGTGATTGTTTTGACTCTGGTAATTACAATGTTTGTCAGATTCCAGAAGTGCAATGATTATACTTTCCACTTTTGTTGTGTCTTGTTAGTTTTACTCCCTCAATGACAAATTATAGATGGGCTTTAATTTTTCCATATCATCTTAGGCCATGTGGCCTATAAATGTTATTTTGTAGTTTAGTAAAGGACCTTAAGAAGAAAAAGCAAAGCAGTTAAATAACTGTTGTTGGATATGTGTTTTCCAAAAAAAACCCATGGGAATAAAAATTGCTACTTCTCCACCAAAAATTCCCATTGTGCAAGTATGTTAGTAACTCTTGAAACATGAAGACACTGTTTCTTTGCAGAGAAAAGAAAATAACATTTATTCACTCATTCATTCATTTGTCTGACATTTATTGAGAATTTACAGGGTGCCAAGCCCCTATATGATAATGTACATTATACTCTACTCCCTCCACCTCCAACCTTGATACTGAGTGTCTTCTGCAAATATGGAAAACCTACCAAATATCAATCCTTCATGTTTGAAGGTATATTTACAGATATTTAAAGACCAAATTACTCTTCCTCACGGAGAATCGAATACTTGGTTTTGGTGTATATGTACACATACACATTTTTTCTCTCGATTAAAATTTGTTTACACATCTGTGCCCAAGATTAAGGATAATGAAATTCAACCACAAAAATGATTAAGTAATGTATAATTGTAGCATTGGAATTTATCAGTTTAGAGTAGTTGCCTCCATATTCACCTTTCTTTTGATCTTCTTGTAGACATTATTGTTATTGACTGTAAATGTCTCAGTATTTTTGCTCAGTGGAATGTGGCTTGACAGATTAATTATATGTTATCAGGCAGTTGAAGATCAACTAAAGATATGTGGCCACAAGAAGGATGCTGATGTCTTTGAGCTGTTTCTTTCTCAAAAGTAAGTGTACTTTATATGAGAAATAGAAGAGCATCATGTTGTGTTTCATAGATTCAAATGTTCTCTTCCATTGTTTTCCCCTTCTGTGGATAGGCAAGTAGCACACGCTCGTTGGCGTCCACAGTCTCTATTGGAGATGCAGGATCCTGAAATGGATAAAAACAAAGATTATGGAGTGAGGCTGAGTTTGAATCCCAGTTCTATCTCTTCCAGCTGGGTGATCGTGGGTGGGTCATAAGCCTCTCTGTTAGGGTTGTCAGGTTTAGCCAATAAAAATATAGAACATCCAGTTACATGTGAATTTCAGAGAAACAAATGAATATAATTTTTTTTAGTATAAGTATGTCCCACACTGCATTGGGACATTTGTTGTTTCTTTGAAATTCACATATAACTGTGTATCCTGTGTTTTATCTGGCAAACCTACTGCCTGCATATAACAGTACTATCTGCTTCACAGGGTTGTTGTGAAGGTTAGGTGAGTTAGTAGAAGGTAGGGAAGGGTCTGGTACACAGTAAGTACTCAATCAGCATTAGTACAGTTAATGTTTCTACTATTATTAGAGAATAATGACTCATTATACCACTGTACTATAATAATAACCGCTATTATACTATAATCCCTACCTAACAACCTTTATACTAATTTTACTGGTAAGTATGAAACTTCTCCCTTATATAACTTCTTTGTATCAACTTCTTTGATTCCACTCCAACTCCCCAAGGTGGCAGACAGCAAAGTGGGTTCTTCTTCTACAGAGCAATCACAGTGCCTGAGATAGAACCCAGGTGGAAGAGGAAGTATGTGTTCCCTTAGATGCTGACAGCACAGGTTTTACTAGCCAACAAGTGACACCTGTGTAGTCACAGTTAGCATTTTCATCATAATGACCGTATTCCTACTCTTCTTTCCCTTCTTCATACTTTTTGATCTCTGTTCATTCCATGTATTATTTTTAAATAGACTTAACATATTTCTACATGTACGTAATATTCGGAACTTAGCTGCTTTTTAAAGAAAATGTCCTACTTCATCAATGAAGTTAATCACTTTATCTCTAGTGATTTGAGGAAATCCTTTATTAATAAACATATTTCTTTTGTTTTATATGAATATGTTTTAGTTTATTAGTGCAGTGAATGATATCTAGAATAATATTTATTTTTGTAATGGCCCTGAACCTCTTGGTAGTAAGGGAATATATAGCTGACAAATATAAGATTGTTAAAAATATACATCTTAGAATGGAACAAGTATGGTAGGTAATTCTGACAAACTTAAGGTCATGCTTTGAACCTTCCTATAGATCAGTTAGTTTTATAATAACAATAAATATTTTTTTTGTCTTCAGAAGATTGCATCTCTAAGCCTTTCATGATTTTAAAAACTGTACACTCTTGATCACTAAGTTAAGTAGATAACAATAAGAAAAGCTTTAAAACACTAGAAAAAAATAGAAATATTGATCTTCTGACAGTGGTAATTGGTGGTCTTCTCAATTAAAGGACAATACGTTTTGTATCCTAAGAATACTAAGTCATCATTTAATCCATTGGGGTACAAGAAATGTTTCACAGTCCAGATGCCAATAAACTGGGTAAACTGGGTTATTTGCCTAAGTCTTTGTTGCCCTTGGAAGATATCCTATCAGTGTTCCCTTGAGAAATCATGCAGCACATATACTGTAACAACAGAGTTGACGTATTATTGCCAGCACGAGTCATTGCCAGCATTAGTAGTAGAATTTCCTATCATTGTCTTCCATTGGCCTCACCTTAAAATGTAACAGCCCATTATTGATTTAGGATGGGTTTATATGCAGAATAAACCCTTCTGACTTGAGTTAAATTCCCCTCAAAAGTGAGCCACTTTATTACATTATCTAATAGCAGAAAGTTCAGCACCAGTACTACTACTACAAGAAAATTAATGACACTTATTTGACACAGTTGATATTTTAAAACATTAATGTATTAAAATAAGTTTCCTGGGAATTCTTGGAGAGATACTCTAAGTGGGGGTTGAGTTTCTCTGCTACCATGTAGTGATTGCTTTATTTTTCGTAGGAAATAATGAAGCTAACATAATATCATTGTTGTCCAATGCAATAGTTTAAGTGTGTCAGGGTCCAAATCCCCCTCCCAGAAATTAGCTACACATCTACAGTGAAAGAGGAGAATGCATTATGTGTGTAAATCTATTACAAGTTGCTTTGAAGAAGCCTAGAATATTTTGTTGTGCCAGGGAAGTGCTCGAAGACTAACGGTACATGTCAAAAGGACAAGGTGGTCTGCTTGAAAAGTCTTTTGTTTGGGATAATTTGAGAATAAAAAAAAAGTGAGAAAAGATTAAGAAAAAACTCTTCAAATCTGAGAAGGGTGGAGATGAGAAGGAATGAGAGAAATAAAGGGGAGGGGAAGATCTTTTTTATAGAATACCAGCTAATAAATGTAAAAAGAATGAGAGCATTAGAAAAATTAACATTTCATAGTACCAAATCTACTGATTCAGGTAAAGGTTATTAATCAAAGCTAAAGCCATTAAATAAATAGTTATTGGGGACCACTACTCTGTTCTTTGCAGATTGGCGGTTACCAGAGGGGAGAGGAATTTGGGGGTGGGGCATGAAATAGGTGAACGGGATCAAGAGGTACAAACTTCCAGTCGTAAAATAAGTCTTGGGGATGTAATGTACAGCATGAGGAATACGGTCAATAGTATTATATTAACTTTGTATGGTTTCAGTAACTGGATTTCCTCTGGTGATCATTTTGCAGTATATGCAATGTCAAATCACTCAGAGTTTTGCCCCAGATATTACTTTTCAACGATAAAATTTGTACTTTCACAATGGAGAGTACTGGCAGATTCCACCTTAACCAAATGACTGAACTTAGCTTCACCAGGAGTGGGACAAAGTGACATCATTTTGCCTCCCGGTGTGATGCAGTAATTACCACCTTTGTAATTGAAAAATGATCTACCTTGAATTTAATCATGAGGAAGCAATCAGACAAATCAAGAATGTGAGACGTCTATCAGACAACTGTCCTGGACTCTTCAGAAAGTAAATGTTAAAGTCAATAAAGAAGAGAAGGTGACTATTCTAAATTTAAGAAGACTAAGGTGTTATACCAACTGAAAATGCAATGCATGAATGTTGATGGGATTCTGGGTTTAAACAAACAAACAATCTATAAAAGAAATATAGGAGCAACAGGAACAATCTGAATATGAATAGTAGTGTATTAGATGATATCATTGAATTCAATTTTAATTTTCTTAAGTGTGATAATGGTATGGGGGGTTATGCAGGACAACGTCCTTATTTGAGGGATGCGTGTGCTGAAGTATTTACGAATCAGAGTCTGCAACTTATTTTCAAATGATTCACTAAGAAAATTTTCAACCCACAAATAGATATATTGTATATATAGGTAAGAGAGTGAGCATAAATGTGGCAAAATATTAAAAATTACCAAGGCATGCATTGTACTATTCCTTCAACTTTTCTTAGGTTTGGAATTTTCCAATATAAAAAGTTGGCGAGAAGGGTTTCTTCTGTTTAGAAATGTTGTTTGCATGACAAAAAATATGTTTTCATAAACATTTAAAAAAATTAGTCCCTCGGTGTCCCAAGGTTAAATATAATTGTGAAAGGGTGTTGCTACAAACAAGTTAGTATATGTAATATTAATTAACATTAGTATTTTTAAAGTGTTTAGAAAAGTGCCTTGCACACAGAGTGTGCTCTATAAGTGTTTAGTAGAGACATATGTGTGTATATACCTGGCCTGGGCTCACAATTTCTGTCCTAAGAAATAAAAGAGATCAGAATACTCCAGCCCACAGCAGTCAAAGGGCCAACTATCTGCAGAGACTGTGCCCTCTTTGCTGACAGCTCCTCCTCCACACCCTACGTCTTCCCCTTTGCTGAGTGAGCTGCATCAGCAAAAAGACTCATGACCACTTGGGCAGCTAGAGTTCTGCACAGTTCAAGAAGGATGGGTAACATTTTTGACCCCATATTTAATAAACAACAAAGGGAGAATAAAACACTTAACCCAGTCTCTGTCTCTTGGTGTCCTACAATTTCCATGTCTTAAATCCAGTTTGGCCAAGATCTGGACAACCTCAAAGTAAGGACCCTGCAGGCACTGTTGAAGCAGGAGTCAATGGTCTTTCCCATATTTACCTTAAGTCCCATGTTTTCTGCACTTTTCTTCCTCTGCTCTCTCCTCAGTGAAATCTTTTTAAATTAAGGTCCCAATAAATTCAGTCATAATGAGGTATAAATTTCTAAAGTTCTCTTTTAGTATTCGTTTTACTGGCTGACAAAAATCTTAACCCAAGTGAATGAAGTTTTGAAGATGGAATTTAGGAAGTTAGCACATATAAGAGTGCCAGTAATTTTGAAAGGACAGAGAGAGGCCTTTCCAGTTCCCCCAGAGTCATACTACATAAGCCACCTTACCCATGAATGAATTAATCATTGCTAATGTTCACTTTTTGTTTTCCTTTCCAGGGAACTGACAGAGGTCATTGATCTTTCTAGGTTTAAAAAATTAAAATACTTATGGCTACATCATAACAAGGTAGTACGATATTTGATCTTAAATGGCTCTATAATTAAATTGCTATCTTAATTTCATGTTTTTAATAGAACTGATCATGAAAAGTATTAATATTTTATACTCCTAATTTTAATTTAGGTAAGAAACTTTATATATATATATATATATATATATATATATATATATATATATATATATATATAGACAGGTATATTGAATAGCACGATTTGTGAAATGTTATCAGACTGGAACTTTACTTTTTTCTCCCATGTGCTTTCAAAACTGCTCAGTGGAAGAAGCTATTGCTTCTCAGTTTCCCGGAAGAAAACTTGGGCAGTCTCATGACCTTTCTTATCTCTCTTATGTAGTTCAAAAGCTTACAGTCCATTTTGAGACATAGTCATACTCTCAGTTCAGAAATGAGAATGTGGAGGTGAATATGTTAATTCATAAATGAGACATCCTTCTATCTCCCCTCCCTTATCCAGCTAGGGCTGACTTCAGATGGCCACCTGCCTGCTTCATTAGCAAGGGGGGGTGTGGTTGGTTGTTTCCCTTGCCTCTCACCTCCACCCTAGCCTTCTCCAGGGTTGGTATGGAATGGGGAGGAGTGGAGGCAGAGGAAAGGCAAAGGAAAAACAAAATTCTTATTTGATTTGCACTCTCTGGTGTCAACATGTTCAGAGTTTACTTCTCTTAATGGGTTATTCAGAAGCTCCCCTGCTTGGTTCCTCCAACTCTAATTCCTCTTCTCTGGCCACTCCTGACCTCCCTTCACCTTGTATCCCAGTGGTGCTTACAACTGAGCATCTCCTGGCCTTGGCAAACTGCCCATTTGGGCAGGATCCTTTGTAAAGTGTCCTAGATCAGCATTCCTCCAATGGTCCTGCATGTATTTCTCAGAACTCACACACCTTTGTCCTGCTGTCAGAAGGATTGATTACCTCCCAGTTGCCACTCAGGCTGATCTAGCATCTTCAGGAAGTGCCAGGCACTAAACCAACATGTCCCAAACTGCAGGGAATGCTTTTCAAGGGCACTGAGTGTGGCCCTTGAAACTTTTCTTAGAGGCTAGGGTTTAGCTGGCAGTGCCTCCTCTGTAGTGGAGTCCTGAGTGGGGCTGCAAGCTCTCTTCAAGTCATAGAGCAGGACTGAACTAAAATTCAAGCCAAAACAATCATTACAGTTAGTTAGTCATTCTCAGCTTTCTAAAGTTTGACGTTCCAACAGCTTGTATTTTGTTCATTATAAATTGATGACCCAATCTTAGCATTTTAAATTTAAACTTTCAAACACGAGCTGATTAAAAAATAATAATTTGAGTTTTCAGTAGTAGTCTGCTTGTCAAACAATAGTCCGATTCACAGCATTGAATCCTTAAGCATCCATGTTTATGAAAGTATTTCAATATTACATTGCATTTTCAGTCTGTTCTTTTAACCAAGTGGAAAATGGAAAATGAAAGTTTTTCTAGTATTAAATAGTGCAAGCATAAGTTTCATAAGCTTAAAATAATTTCTAGGAGAACAAACACAAATACATTCAAGGCCCAGGCAGCTAACAACTGAAATGGAAAGTGCACACACTACTTAAGGGCATACAAGTTCAAAACTCTTTTAAATACCCTGCCAAAAATTATCCTGGGTCACAGTGTGTGACCTCTGATTAGAAAAAGATGGAACTCATCAAGCATGGCAAAAGTGACTAATCTTTGCTTTTCATGTGTGTTCCTTGTGGTGTTCAGTATTCAATTTTGAAGGAAAGAATGTACAAATGTTGGCAATATGTCTAAAGGGAGAGGTATAATTAGGGACTTTGTAATATTTTTTGGCTTTCTTGTAGTGGACACCATCCCACCTTCAGCCAGTCATTGAATTTTCACACAGTTGAATTACAGATACATTACGTACATAGGAAGGGATTGCATACACTGTCAACTATTGTACTTTCTTTTGTTTTGGAAGGGGTGGGTGGGGAAAGGGTGCAACAAAGGGCTAAATTCTCTTCTTGTGTTTGGTTATTTATGCTCAACACACTATATTATTTCCAAAATAACCATCACTTAACTTTGTTCTTTAAAAATAGACATTTATTCCATATAATCCTGAAAGGATATCATATTCGAAATAAGTTTTAAGTGGTCAGGAGATGAGTGAATAAACTAATGTGAGTTTTTCTATTGATCAATAATTGACTGGTTGCTAAGTTGCCTGAGTATTCACACTCTATGAAAAATTAAAATCTTATTCAGGATCCAAAACTCTAATGGGCATATTACCTATGATAGTACTTTATCAAAATTCACATGGAAAATTTTGATTATTACTTTTCTTTAATATCTAGATTATATTAGGTAGACCACTAAGAAGTTACTATGCCAGAATAGAAATGGTATGAAGAATCATGGTGAAAAACACCAACATTGACAAAGGAATACAAATATTTAGAATTGTATTGTTTTGTTAACAATAATCTAAATTTGTGACCAGCATTGTTCTTACATTATATTAGGCTACCCTCTATTTAGGAACAACTAAGGCACAAAATAGTAAAATAAAATGAACACACCTTTTTTTGTTTATTCATTTATTCAATCAACAGCTTTGTTGAGATGTATGTACTGACCATTATTGGTTGTCCATTCATTATCCATTCTATTCTTTTACCTATACAGCAGAATCTGGGTTAAGGTATTGGTACATACTTCTTTTTAGTCAGGTAGGTGACTCCATTCCCAGTTCCAAGAGGTGGAGCCTGAACTGTTTAAACCAATCAGGATAATCCCATCTTCCTTGTGAGTGGCTAGTCAATGAATTGGCTCATAACCCGGTTGTCGTAAAAGATATATTGGAGGTAGCTACTGAGAGACTTCTGTGAAAGGTTTCCTTATTCCTGAAAAAGAGCAGTAGAAGAGAGGTCCTTTGTTCCCTCTGGATGTTTTCTTGCCTGGCTAGTAAACCAGGAACCATCCTATCAACTTGTGGATGTATCCAACATTGTGAGAAAAGCAGAGCTCAGAGAAGCATTGAGATATTCAGACTGAAGCTCTCACAACCTCTGGACTCCTTGATATGTGAGATAATAAGTGTTCTAATTTATGTGCCAGTTTGAGTTGAGCTTAGGAGTTAATTGGAGCCAAAAGCATCCTCTCTAATATGGTTTATTCTGTACTTGCATTAGGCTACTGATAGAATATAAAAATAAATGTGATGGTGCCTGCTCTAGTGATAGAATTAGGAAGGGCAGAAGGTGTGGCTGTACTCCTGATGAGGACATTGTGGTTGCAAACTGCCTGGAATGGAATGAGGGAAAGCAGTGGTTTGGGGAGACAGAGGATGAATGTAGTTTGGTGTGTTTGGAGCCTAACATGCTTGAAGGGTGCACAATTTCCCCCATTATTATGTAGTGGATGATAAAACTGGAGCTTCTGGTCTGACCTTGAACCAGCAAATTAAATAGGTACAAGTTGTTTCTGAGGACATGCAATGCCCCAGCTTTCCTAGGTTTGCTCGGGCTGCCCTGCTTCCTTCATTATGCTCTCTGAGAGCTTGCTTTCTCCTTGTACCGCGTAGATATCTACTAGTTCTGCAGCTCCTCTCTTTCTGGGTCATCTTTTTCTAATCTCCGCTGATGTAATTAGTGGGAGACAGCTGCTCTTAGGTGCGTATTAACTGAGGACTTCTGAAGACTCCCTGCCTTGTCTCATCTTTTAGCAAGCCTGACTGAGGGAATTTTAGGTCAGTTCATCTTTCCCAGCTTTCCTAAGAAACTGGGTCTGCTCAGACGAGTGATCTAAGTGATTTGCATTTTATACTACAGTTTCAAATGGTCTGTATACATTTGATCTATTTGTGTTTTGGCTCATTACCTCAAAATTTTTCTTTTACAGACGTTTAGTCGTGAGCTCATAATATTGTTGTCACAATGCTGGTATCCTTCTGTTTCTGGAAGACCTAGCATTACTTTGGTATATTTCATTTGTCACAGATTAGAGTAAGCATTTGATGAGAAACCTGTATATAATGCCTCACCAAGCAACTGTCCAAAATGGAATCTGAGTTTCTACCATGTAACAAAAACTGAACAGTTGACAACTTTTACAAACTAAATTTAAATAAAAGTACCTATTCTGGCAAGGTCATTGTTTATAAACGTCTTCATCTAAAACATAATCAAAATACTTATTTATAATAACATTTTCCACACTAAAATAATGTACTAATGTACAATAATGTATGATGTACTATACACCAACTTTTGATCCAAGTCAAACAGACTTGGGTTTGAACCCTTGCTCTGTTGTCTTGAGAAAGTTGTTTTTTAACTTCTCTGAGCCTCGGTTTCCTCCTAGGTAAATAAGGGAACAAAACAAATAACATGGGCTATTGTAAGGATCATACTAGATAATGGTGAAAACATCTAGCTTAGTGCTTGGGTCATAATAAGCACTTAAAAGATATGACTGTCCCCTTGACTCTGAACCAGCAGTTCTCAACTAGGAGCGACTTTGCAACCCCTGCCACACCACCCACACACAAGGGGAACATTTGGCAATGTCTGGAGACCTTTTTGATTTTCACAGCTGGGGTGTGTGTGTTCCTGGCATCTAGTGGATAGAGGCTAGGGATGCTGCCAGCCATACTACAATCCACAGGGCAGCTTCCCCAGCCCCAACAAAGAATTATCTGGCCCCAAATGTCAATAGCTGTAAAGGTTGAGAAATCTTGCCCTAAAAGAATGCCTCCTTAATTTTAAATTCATGCTGGTGTAAAATTTTCCCCACTAGTACCTCAGCGGTTACCTGTAAGAGCTTTACCTTAAATGTAAGTGCTCCCAGCTCTATAAAAAATAATAATGGTTAAATAGTAAATATTAATAGCTATCGTTTATTGAGCCCTTGCTATGTGCGAAGCCCTGAGCTAACGTATATGATTTGTGGAATGTCACATTCAATATAAATCCCATGGCAATCCTTAGGCTCAGTACTGTAGATTTTCCTAAATGGATAATTATAATAACATTTTACTTTAACAATGGTTTAAGTGTCAGAACAATCAGCATGTCTTCCAACTCCCATTCCTAGATCTTGACTTCAACAACTTGGTACATTGCAATGTCTATTCAAGTCCTGTGAATTCTGCCTTGGAATTATCTCTCAATTCCCTCTACTTTGCTCTTCTCCCACTGTTATTACTCTACTCTGGGACCCATATATTCTTCTGAATTAGCATAACACCATTTTTGTTCATCTCTTGCTGTTATACTTACTATCTCCTCTAAACAGTACTCTTCCCTGTCATTTTTTTTTTTTCCAAAATAAAACTGGGCAATAACACTCCTCTGCACAAAATCTTTTATTAGTTCCCCAAGATTCTCATGATCTGGCTTTATCTGTTTTCACTACATTCCTCCCATTCATTTCGCCCCAACAAATGGTACAATCTTAAAATTCCAATAATCATGGTCCAAAGATGTTAATGCTCTTGGGAAAATTATTATTCTATAATCAAGATGAAATGGTTGAGTTTATTAGTATTCTTGCGTTAATGTGTAACGCAAGAGAAATTAAAACCTCAACTAATTAGAATGTTCTGTTAATGTGTGGTCGAGCAGGCAACTGGGAAAAAAGAGAGAAGAAAAAGTCATGGTTTGCCCTGGTGTTCTCTTTCTAGGCTGATGTTAGGTGTGGCTCTCATTAGATCAGGGAGTGGTGAGGAGGAGGGTGGAAGGTAGTGAGTTGCTGTCAGGAGGCCAGCAGGAAGAGTAGAAAGGGATGGGAAACCAACTGGGACCCCCCGCCCCTCACTGTATTGAATGGTCTCTCCTACCTGGGGGAAACATGGCTCCTCCTGTGACTTAACAAAGCTGAAGTGCAGTTACTGGTGGTTCTCCTGCATGAGTGCTCACATAATTAGGTACAGATGAGACTGTGAGACAATGAGGTGAGCAGCACGTGTGCCTTTTATAGCTTCATAATTTGTGACTGTTACAAATATAAGAAAAAATTAAAGAAAATTCATTAAAGAAACCCATTTTCAAACTTTGATTACAAATCTAAAATAGCTTTTCGGAGATACGAGAGGGCATGAGTAAAATTTCCAATAAATCCTCACTAAATCAGATAGGTTGGCATCTGTCTACCTGAATCAATCCATCAAAGGTCAAAACAGTTCTATTTAACTGATGACAATAGTTACTGTGATAGGCTTTAATAAGCATGTAAAACTAATTTACAAACATAAGCGTATATTTCTGTATATATAAATTAGGAAGCACTTGATCAATAACTATTTCATATGATTCTTCTCCCTGCTAGATCCTGTATTAAGCAGTAAAGTTAGCATTGTTACATTTAACTTAAGTGCTGCTTTTAGAACATACCAGCCCCACGTTATGACTCTACCATGCCTCATCCTCATAACTCAAACAAATCTGTCAAATTTTATTGAGGTTATAAAGTCAATATTTTTAAAAAAGTAGTGGGATTCTCCTTGCAGGGTAACAGAAACACTTCTGAATTCAGTTTAGAGCTAAATACTCCTATCATGTACTTTAATGGTGCATTTGAGGAATTTTCAAGAGTGTTTTGACTATTTTCAATTCTTAAAGTACACCGAATTTCTAATCTAATCTTAAAAGTAAGATGCAGCTTCACCATATCATTAGGAGAATGGAGAGGTGGGAAGGATAACAGACTGAAGAAACATCATTTCTTTCCTTAAGAAAGACACAAAACTAGTGATCAAGTAATTGCACAAGTCATAGGAAGTGTTGAACGTGGACAAGAAAAGGAAGATTCATGGGCATGGGGGGTTGTCAGGAAAGGCCTTACTTAAAAAAAGATGAGGGCTTCCCTGGTGGTGCAGTGGTTAAGAATCCGCCTGCCAATGCAGGGGACACGGGTTCGATCCCTGGTCCGGGAAGATCCCACATGCCACGGAGCAACTAAGCCCATGTGCCACAAGTACTGAGCCTGTGCTCTAGAGCCTGCAAGCCACAACTACTGAGCCCACATGCCGCAACTACTGAAGTCCCGCGCCTAGAGCCTGTGCTCCGCAACAAGAGAAGCCACTGTAATGAGAAGCCCCTGCTCGCTGCAACTAGAGAAAGCCCGCACACAGCAACAAAGACCCAACACAGCTAAAAATAAAAAATAAATAAATAAATAAATAAATAAAGAGATACACTGAGTGTTTTAAAAAAAAAAAAAAAAGATGAGCTGTAAAGTAACAGGATTATGCTGTGCCTTGTCCTCTCCTTGGGGATGGTGGCCGGTTGGGCTGTTAGCACTGACCTCCTGTGTGTGTTCAGATTACACAGTCCTCGGCTAAACTGAGATCTGTTGCCCCGAAGGACAGTGAGCCTGAGAAGAGGAGATGGTTCATAGACTGGGGCATAAAGAAAGAGAACTCAAAGTTAGACAATCTTGGAGATAGAGCTTGGGGAGGGAAGGTAGAGCACTGACTGCAGAATTAGACCATCTCTCAGGAGATCTGACTTAAAGTGCTGGAGCAGGTGGGAGTTTAGAGAAACAAAAAGTGGGTCAAAACAGAGCAAGAAGACAGCGGTGAGATGCAGAGATCAAAGAAGGGTCTCAACAAATCTCTGGAGCAGTGGAAACTTCTTGTGGCAGCCTGCTCAGGCATGGTTGGGTAGGCCTTGCCAGCCTAGGGCAGATCCTTAAGAATAATCAGAAATGTACCAGGAGGAAAAGCCATGCAGGCAAAGAGAAATCATGACTCATACACAGATGCAGAAACGATTCAGCATTATCAGAGGAGAGATCCCTTGGCACATAACAGGCACTTAATAATATGTGATGGTGAATTAGTGGATATATGGAGCCAAATCCAATGTGACTATAGGGCACAGAAATGTAGGGAAGGTTGTGAGAGCAAAAGGACTCGGCCAGATTCCAGAGGCTTTGAAAACCTTTCAGGGAGTTTGGTGGAGACGTGGTAAGAGAAGTTCGAGTATTAAGTTAGCTAAAAGCACCCTTTTCATCATACGTATCTTCAAAGACAATCCAGACATAAACTCATGGCCCAGATCAAAAGGTTGCACATAACTAATAAAAACAGCAAATGTTGAACTTCTATGGTTCTTATTAAATTTTTATATCTATATATAATTACATGTAATTATTGTAGAAAGAATACTGTTCTCTAACTCTCATTTTCAGCTCCATGGAATAACATTTATAACTAGAAACTATTGTCTGGCAGAACTATACCTAAACAACAATGAAATATTTGATATACAAGGTATGTCTTAAATTTTGTCTTTTGATTGAATTGATTTTCAATTAAATAATAACTTTCAACTATGGTATTGCTCATGGCATGCAATAGTCTGTTTTAACATTTCTGTTGAAAATATATGATGGAAGCTGTTATTTTTTAATGTTCTTGTGTACATTTCATTTTAAGATGTGCTGTTTGATTATGGTTTTAACTCAATATTGTCATGTATCTTATTCAAGATGTAAAAGAATCTTTTTTTAACATAGAAATTTTGCCATTCTACTGCACAGTTGGACACAAACTAGATATTGTGGAAGCAAATTTTAACAATGTTTGGGAGCATTAATAAAAAATAATGACTTCATAAATAGTCTTAAATGTTTTCACAGGCTATAATTTTTCCCAGCCAAATTTCTGTTTCACTCTCAGTTAATTTTGTACCTGCAACAATCTGTAAACTGACAATTTCAAGCCTGGTATAAAAGTACATGATATACTATGATCATGAGATACAAAGAAGTATGGTACAAAACATTTTTCCTCTGTATTACATGTTGCAGAATTGAAATATCATAAATTTTGAGATCCAGTATGATTCCTTGTTCCATGAAGAAAGGAAGGAAATCTTGCCAATTCAAATATGATGTCGTTATTGCAAAGACACAACACACTTTCACTTATGTTAAAAATGTGGAAAATGTGCAATTTAGAATCAATAAAATGATAGGAATATTTGGCTTCCCATTGTGTAAAGAAAATATTTAGTTGAGCAATTTGGGGGAGATATTGATTTGAATAACTATTTCCTGGATTGGCATTATAAACTAAGCAACATTGGCAAAACAAAACAAACAAAATAAGGATAAGGAAAATAACCCCTTCAGAATCAAACAAAATCATTGCTACAGAAAAAGAAACAGTGGAAAGAAATTGGCTCTATATTCCCAAATTACAGTCGCTTATTTGAATTCTTATGCTTTGTTGTATTCTTAATGATAATTAATCATATTATTAGTAATTCCTCCCTTCACCAGCTGTAATGTATTCTTTGCTTTTGTTTAGTTAGCATGTTTAATTAGCATTAAAAATGTTTAAAATCTTATACAAATATTTTAATTTTTTTTAGGCCTGCACTCTTTGCATTCGTTGCATATACTCCTGCTGCACCACAATGAGCTAACAAACATTGAGGCAACAGTAAAGGAATTAAAGGGGATGCTAAATCTGAAGACCCTAAGTATTAATTTGCACTTTTATATGGCCATAACTTAAAATAGTGATAACACAGGACATTTTTTCATTTTTTGAATTTAAATTAGATCAGTGTTTATAACAAAACTACTTATATATTCCTGAAAACAAGACTAGATCTTTTTCTTTTTAAAAATACATTTTTGAAAGAACAACAGGTAGAAAAAAAAATTTTTGTGAAACGATATGGCATGCCACATGGAAATGATGAAAGCAACAAAAGAGGAGATACATGTTTAAATCTGTGTTTTTGGTTTTACCTCTAAAGGAAGTTTTAGCACATATTATATGATTCCATTTATTTATATAAATGTCCAGAATGGGCACATCTATCGAGACAGCAACACTGAGAGGTAACTGTTTTTAAATAGTGGTTGCCCAGGGCTGGGGGGATGAGGGTCTGGGGAGTGACAGTCTGGGGTTTCTTTTCGGAGTGATGAAAATGTTCTAAAATTGAAGGTGGTGATGGTTGCACAATTCTGTGAATATACTAAAAACCATGAATTGTATACTTAAAATTAGTGAACCGCGTGATATGTGAATTATATTAGTAAAGCTGACACTCCCTCCCCCCACACTAAAAAAAGAGCATGTTTTAATGTAATCTTCCTGTTGGGTGAACAGCAAACAATTCATATGTATTGAATCGCACCCAGCAAGGAACTGACCTCAGTATTTGAAGAAAGTGTGAGATGGGTTGGAAAAATAAATAATACACAGTTCCTACTCTCAATAAGCTTATAGTGGTTTGGTTTGTTTGTTTGTTTGTTTTTAAGCTTATAGTGTCGGAGGGTAAATAAACTGGTACACGCTTGCAATTCAGAACAAATGGTTCTAGGTGGACCAAGGGAAAAGACTCAGAGCAGTAAATGGGTTTTCAAACTTCAGAGTTTGTAGACTTCTTTATACAAGGTCATAAAATAGATGTTTTTTTCCTATTTATTTTCTATTCATTTCTCAGAATTGCCAAAGATAGTGTTTTGAATATGTGTAAAGTGGTGTTGATGGTGGAGCTTCTAATCAGCTCAATACATAGAGTTATTGAAATTTTCAAATATTTTGAGTGTTAATCAGTTATACCTACTATATTAAGGAGAAATGATTTAAGTTCTTATAGGTAAGATTCTTTAAACCCAACTATTAAAAGTACCCCAAGTTCTAAGGAATTCAATGCTCATTTTTGAGATGTGATAAGGTCTGTGAAAGACTTATCAGGATTGGCCTGCATATTTGAATTATCTGGCCCTTCTGTGCTGAACAAATGCTTCAAATGTCTTTAAATGATTATAAAAGACTGGTTATACTAGATTTTGAACTCTCTCTTACCTTCATTTTTCTGTAAAATGGGCTAATAACTACCTCTCAGGATTGCTTCAAATATTAAGCTAACTCTGTAAAGCATTAATTGGTTTGAAGCAGTAACAACAAAAAATTGTTTTATTATGGTTTATGTAAATTAGATAATGAATTAAGATGCACACAGTCTAGAAATTCTGCTGATTGGTAAATAGAGTTTTAAAAAACTGACATTTTGAATAATAATTATAACAACATGTTTGAACGTTGAGAAAATGTTTTCTTATTATATTATCATTTAAATCTTCATAGCAATCCAATGATGTGATTAGAAATATTCCCTCTTTAATGGTAGAAATGCAGGGCTCAGAGCTTTAACCAGACTACTGAGGAATGTTGAAACTTAAACTCACGCCGTGTTTCTTTTGTTTATCATTCATTCATTCAATAAATATTTATCATGCATTCACTAAGGACACTACTAGATGGAGACACAAAAGTAAACAAGAAAGACCCTATCTAGACCTTTATGGAGCTTACAGTTTTGTAACTCTCAGCCTAAATATTTCTTACAGAACTGAGGGGGCTCGATGTAAAACTAATTGGACAATTTGCTAAATGTAAGAACTGAATCATTTAAGCAAGCTTATTTTACAATGCAAGATTTGGAGGTTAGCAATCAAGGTTGCCCCATCATAGTCAACAGGGTTATGCCTTAAACAAAAGTGCCTGGCGGCGGGGGTTGGGGGGGTAAGTGGAGTCTGAAATTCAGCCCCTGCCTGCCTTACCAGCCGTGTATGTGGGCACAGAATGGTGTCAGCCCTGAGGTGGGGTGCAGGAGTGCCTTTTCTAGTTCTCTGAAAGGCTATTAGGTCAGCCTGGTAGTATAAGGTCCATATCATTGCCTATCACAACATTTTAAATGACCTCTACTTAAAATCATAGTGACTATAAATTGTTCCAACTGAGAATCTTGTAGAGGGATCATTTTTTGAAATGGAGAAAATGCTGCATCAGATTACCCAAAAAAAAGCATTTTCTGAAAATTTTTGGTAGCAAATATGCACAGTTTGAACCCTTGCCCTATTTTTTTTTTTTTTTCCTTGCCCTATTTTGGTTAAAGATATTATACAAAAAAAATGTTGGCGGACTTCCCTGGTGGCGCAGTGGTTGGGAATCCGCCTGCCAATGCAGGGGATACGGGTTCGAGCCCTGGTGCAGGAAGATCCCACGTGCTGCGGAGCAACTAAGCCCACGAACCACAACTACTGAGCCCAAGTGCCACAAATACTGAAGCCCGTGCACCTAGAGCCCGTGCTTCGCAACGAGAAGCCACCACAATGAGAAACCCGCGTACCACAACAAAGAGTAGCCCCTGCTCGCTGCAATTAGAGAAAGTCTGTGCGCAGCAATGAAGACCCAACGCAGCCAAAAATAAATTTTAAAAAATTAAGAAAAAAATGTTGGCATTTACTAGCTACTAATTATATTGTGCAGTAATGTCCCTTGATTAAGTTCCTATGAACCTCCTTTGCAATCACAGATTAGATTCAGCTCATTAACTACAATAAGAAATCCATGTATTTTTAAAAAAAATAAATTTATTAATTTATTTATTTAATTTTGGCTGTGTTGGGTCTTTGTTGCTGCACACAGGCTTTCTCTAGTTGCGGCGAGCGGGGGCTACTCTTTGTTGCAGTACATGGGCTATTCATTGCGGTGGCTTCTCTTGTTGTGGAACACGGGCTCTAGGTGCACAGGCTTCAGTAGTTGTGTCACGTGGGCTCAGTAGTTGTGGCTCACGGGCTCTAGAGCGCAGGCTCAGTAGTTGTGGCGCACGGGCTTAGTTGCTCCGAGGCATGTGGGATCTTCCCAGACCAGGGCTCGAACCCTGTCCCCTGCATTGACAGGCGGATTCTTAGACACTGCGCCACCAGGGAAGTCCCCCATGTATTTTCAAGTGTTAAAAATTTTCTTTTCAAGTTATAAAACTGTTTAAAATGCTAAAATATTATTATTATTATTCCACTTCAATTACAATTCTTCAGAGGGTGAGAAAATAGCCTGGAGGGTAAACCTCTAATCCATTTCAGCATTGCACCCTCCACTGGCAATGAGGAGAACTGGAAGAGATTACCCAGTATACACATGGCTGGGAGCTTCAGGGAGGCCTAAAACCAGCTGCAGAGTGTGAGGTCCTACAAACTGGAATTCCTGACTTCCAGGCTGAGGCAGGAGGGCCACACCTTTTCTCTCCAGGCAGTCTACCTTTCCACACCCTCCCCCTCTGGCTCCATTTTCCTCTTCCCTTCCCTCCTCCAAACTCTTTCTAAATCCACATGTGTCAAAGATTTGCTTCGTGGCTGCGGACTTTCACTAACCTTCAGTCTCCCTGCCTCTCTCCCAGCGCAGAGAGAAAAAACACCACCGACAACAGCAACAAAATATTTAACCCATTCTCCTGTTCCTAAATCTCTAGTCTCCTCATTTTTCTCAAATTTTCTCTGTGTTGCATTAAGCTCCAGTATTGGAAAGTATACTTGAACTCCTACATTCCATAATTGTTAAGACTTGCTTCCTAGCAGAGACTTAAAGATTCACCCTTGGAGACAGGAAGTGCCCCTTTCAAAGAGAAGGTCTCCATTTTTTACAGATTCTGCTCTTAAGCACGTCCTGCCTTTCCTCATTTGGCCACAGTCCACTGCTGATGGCAAATAGCCAGGGAGTGAAGAGGGATGCTGAGAGGTCAGCGTGGGACTATGGTCTCAGTGGTCTCTTCACTTGAGACTCTTTACCCTGAAATGCCCCTCAAGGTGGGACCACTCCTCCCAAACAACACAATAGAACAGTCCATTCAATAAAAAGAGCCAACTGGGTCTTTCACTGCTGTTTGTCTTGAAACAGCATCCCTCACTCTCCTAACCCTTGCTTTAGTCCAAGTTTGCCTTTTAAGAATCAGGGATCATTTCCATATTCAGTACAATCATGTGGTATGCTGTGGCCCAGAGATTTTAGTTAAAATGAGATGGTAACAATGGAGATGCTGACCTTACTAAGTAACCTTGAGCGAGAACCTCTGTCTGATCATTGACAGTTGAGCTTCCTTCCACAGGCTGTTCTGTATGGGCACAGATGGAACTGCTTTTAACGTCTCTACATCATTTCCCCATCTATTAAAATGGATATGTTGGTACATTATTAATTACATCAACTTTCTTCAAAGGTGGTCTAAAAAACATTCAGGTTCATTTAAATGGTGATTTTTAATTTTGCCTTAAAAGTTAAAAAGAAATTAACTGGAGCCAATTATTTAGATGACTTTTTTTTTCCTCTTCTGTTTCAATAAGAAGAAGCTTCACACATGTGACTCATGTAACTCAAGCTTGTGCAGTAAGGTAGTAGAAACATTTTGCTATATTATTGGGTAAATGTAAATTGCTTAGACTCAGAATCCCAAATTAAGATAAGCAAGACAGTGCTGGCGCCACCGAGGTGTACTCTATAAGTAGCCTAGAGGGAAGGTGGATTAAATAGTATTAACCTATTGAAAGTGAAAGTGTAAACAATTTCGCTTCATAGTTTCTAAAGGAATGTACCCATACATCATAGAAGGTTTTCAGAGCTTTCAGACACAGGAAACCAATATCATATCTTAGAAACTTTATTTATGGTAATTTTAGTAGCATCAATCCAAAACTCATAAATCCAAAATGTTAAATGCTTAATAGTATAGAGGGGAAAAAAGAGAATTAAAAATAAGATTGCTTCCTTCTAACATTTAAGAGTAAGAAAAAAAGTGAAGAATAATAAAAACGAAATTCTTTTAAAATTATTTAATTCTAATTATTTTTTTAAGTTAATTTAGTCAGAGACTAGGCTTAATAGCCCAGTTTTCTGACTTGCTGTCATTTAGATTTTATTTTATGATGAGATGAATGTTGAACCACAATAAGCTCATCAAGTTTTTAGTATTATGACACCTTTTTAATAAGTAGTGTAATAGTAGTAAATCCAAATTTGGTGATTTGTTTAGCTGAAGCCAGAAGTTTAAAAATTTACATAAAGCAGTTATTTAACTAAGCACTAGGAAGAAAAACCAAGAAAAGAAATTAAATAGTAGTGTTCTCAGAGGGAAAAGAGAATATGAAGTGTATCCTAAAAGTAAACATCATTGAAAGATGTTGGTACATTTTCCATTAACATCATATGCAAAGGCAGACTCTACTCCCAGCTGCTATAATGTAGGATAGTGTTATGAGGTGTCAGATGTTATTCTCCAAGACAGTAACCACAGAGCAGACTTCTGCACTAAAGCATCTGTGAATTTTTCTCCCTCCTAAACTCTCATTAAAAACAATTGTGTTTTGCTTTTATATCCTTGAAGGGTGACCTTTTTTCTTCTTTGTCTGGCTCAAACTGCGATGTATGATCCCTGTGGATCTTTTTAAATCTGTTCTTATTACTGGTTTAATATACATCCGTTCTATTCCCTGTCCTGTAGTTATAATTATTTGCTACCACTTTAAATTCCTTGTCTTTTTTTAAAATTTATTTATAGAGAGAATGTTTTGCTTATCTCTCTTTTTTTTTTTTTAAATTTTATTTATTTATTTATGGCTGTGTTGGGTCTTCGTTTCTGTGCGAGGGCTTTCTCCAGTTGTGGCAAGTGGGGGCCACTCTTCATTGCAGTGCGCGGGCCTCTCACTATCGCGGCCTCTCCTGTTGCGGAGCACAGGCTCCAGACGCGCAGGCTCAGTAGAAATTCCTTGTCTTTTGAGATTAAAATTCAAACCAATTTTGTCACTTAAGAAATTTTGAAAAATATCCATTTCATTTTTCCTCTCATTTCCCCCAATACATCCATATTTCCTTTCTTTTAAATTTTCTTGTTGCCCTGGCTCTACATTTTCTTTTATGCCTTTCCTCTTACAACTTTTGTTTATTATGCACCAGGTGTCTTCCATTGCCTGCTTTAAGTCCCTCTAAAGCTCATGTTTTCCACAGGGAATAGCTACCTATAACGATTTTATTAGCCAGAAAAGTTTGTGTTTATACAACAAATATCAGAATGTTTTATTACCTGCAGAGAAAACATTCAGATGATTAACTTCTTCAGTTGTTATCTAGTTTGTTGTCTTTAAAGCATCCCCCTTGACCCCCTCTTCTTTATGTTGCAAACTCTTTATAAATATTAATCAGTTTTTTTCTGGGTTTCTAATGCTTAATACTTTCATGCTTTTATCAAACCTCTTTGTATTTTATAATTAGTCAAATGCTACAGCAGTACTCCTAGATTTAAATGTACGTTAAATGAGCCTCATTTTGTTGAGTGATGTTTTTTTACACTAGCTGGAGCTCTTTCTGCTACTGCCATCTAGTGGTTCTCCTCACTAGGTGTCTTGTCCAGGAGTATTTTCTAGAAATTACGTGTAGGTGGAATTCAATAGCTAAAGATATCCAAGTGGAAATTATAAGAGTTTTATTTCACATTGTATTGAAATAACCCTGTTTAATATTATCTAAAGAAGAATAGGGAAAGTACCTTTTCCATGGAAATAAAATACAACTTCTAAATGAAGATTTTAAAAAAATGTACCTACATGCTGATGCCTAAGGGATGTCCTGTCAGAAGCGCCTGGAGCTCTTCCGCATCAGCGTGCCTCCCACCTCCAGCCTGTATTAGGGAGCATGGTTCATTAAGTATCCTAGCACCTGCGCACAAGGAAATCCCAGTCCCCTGTGCCTGGCCAGAGGTAGATGAGATGCAAAACCCGCATCTCTTCACCTCTACTCCTGCAGAGATCTGAAGCTGCTACTGGCATTTATATGTTCTGAACTAGGTGCAATGGTGTGAAGCCGAGGAAGAAAATTATAAAACAGTGTACCACAATTCTGCCCATCTCCACACAGGCATCCATGTGACCTTTGAGACTGGAAGAAGAGAACCAATGAACAAATACTTTAATAAAGGGCAGCATCAAGAACCCTCTAGAGGGGCTTCCCTGGTGGCGCAGTGGTTGAGAATCTGCCTGCTAATGCAGGGGACACGGGTTCGAGCCCTGGTCTGGGAAGATTCCACATGCCGCGGAGCAGCTGGGCCCGTGAGCCACAACTACTGAGCCTGCGCGTCTGGAGCCTGTGCTCCACCACAAGAGAGGCCACGATAGTGAGAGGCCCGTGCACCGCGATGAAGAGTGGCCCCCGCTTGCCGCAACTAGAGAAAGCCCTCGCACAGAAACAAAGAACCAACACAGCCAAAAATAAATATATATATAAAAAAAGATTACTATTAAAAAAAAAAATCCAAAAAAAAAAAAAAAGAACCCTCTAGAACTGATACTGAGTTCTTCCTTTACTGATTAATTTACGGACATGTTAAAAGTTTCCTCATTTGTGACAGATTTGGGTCAAAGGTATGTCCTCAGCACCTAGCACAGTTCCTAGTAGATAGTAAGCACTCCAAAAATATTTGTTGAATGAATGAATTTAACAGATAGGAAAAGGAAGTCCTGCGATGAATAAGTAAGGGTTTGGTGAAACCATTGGTCTGTGAAGCAGAGCTTTACAAACTGTTATGTTTTATATTAATCTTGCAATTTCTCATATTTTATCAAGTGATAAATATAACTGATTTCGAAACCTGACATCTTAATTTGGATTCTTTCTTTGCAGCTCTCTACCAAAACCCTTTATGCCAATATAACTTGTACCGTTTATACACAATCTACCACCTTCCAGGAGTAGAGTTGCTTGACGGAAATCGTAAGAACACCTCTTCTTGCAGAGAAATATTTGAGAGTCAGTCTTATAACTCAGTGGTTTAAACTGCTGATGATTTTTGGAAATAATTGTCTTTGTAAATGGAAGTTTTTCAATTATTGATTTTTGAAATTTTTGCTGTATGAAATTTGCTATAGTTTAGGAATTCATGTCTGTTGACCACTTTATAGGAAAGGCCATCTAACTGAGCATGAGGAAATGTCTCCTTTTGATTCTAGTTTTGACAGTAATGTGTTGAATGCCAATTCACTGACCCCACCGGCACCCTTAATTTTTTATTTCAAAAATGAGACAATTGGACTAAGTCTCATAGGCCTATTTAAGTTCTAAAAGTCATATTCTTTGAAATTCTGTAAATATGTATGTATATATATACTAAAACATATATAATAACCTCTATGTGATATATTTTTAGACATTGTAGATAAACTAATATGTCTAATTTATATAAGCCACAAAAAAGAAAAATCAACCTCAGTCAGTGCATTACATTTTACATTTTTTGAGGTCTATTTTACCCAGAAGTTCTTTATTACCTATCTACTTACCTTTCTACAGATTTGAACATTCTTAATAACTTATAATTGAGTAACTTCTAAATGAGAATATATTAAAACCTTATTTTTATTCCTCTTCTTCCTCATAGCCATGAGGAAAAGAAGGGATGTAGCACAGCTGCAATTTCAATCATCCATGGTGATGTGTTAGAATGTGATGTGATAAGATTGATTTGTGCCTTGTGACATGAGGGACATATATTGAGCACTTGTAAGATTATGGAAATAACTTGGTAGCCTTTTTACAAATTAATTTTGACAGGATGTTCACATACAACATGGGATAAATCCATTTTTTAAAGTAATTCTATTTTGAATCACTCTGCATATCTATTTATAATGTTATATAATAACATTACTTTTTGCATTTATCAGAAGTTACAGAAAAAGAAAGAAGATCAATGATTACGATTTTTAACCATAAAAAGTCTCATATTGTTCAATCAATAGCATTCAGAGGAAAAGTAGATGCCTCATGGAATCCAAGATCACCACTTAAGCAAAAACCAGCCCAGAGAGTACCTTCAGGTATTTAGAAAAAATGAAAAATCCTCAAACTTTTGGTTAATTTGGTTATAATAATAATAACTTCAATTTACAATAAGCTAAACAGTTACGTAGTGAAATAAATATTTTCCAATTTTATTAGCCTACCTAAATATATAACTTTCATCTTCATTTGTGTGTATTAAATAAGGTAATGTGATAACAATGAGATAATACATTGAAGTCCTTACCCCAGTATCTAGCACAGCATAAAGGGCTCAATGAATAAGCTACAATTGCTATTATTACCATTGACACTGGATAATTTCACCAATTAAGGCTATAAGTTTTTGATAATATAGAAGAATATTAATAAGAAATAAAGATCATCTGCAATTCCTCCATTCAGAAATAAGCACTATTATTTTGTTGTACTCTCATAGATGGTGATCATATGCAAGTATAACTTGAATATCTTCAGTAATGTTTCATTAGCTGGAATTTAATTTCTTGTATGTAACAGAAATCCAACTACAGTGACTTAAGTAAAAAGAGGTTTACTTTTCTCACACAACAAAGAGTATAGTGTCCAAGGTTAGTGTAAAATTGAATGATATTTTCGGTGTTCGAGAATACATCTATCTTTAGTTCTGCAATTATTTTTTTTTTTTAAAGAAATATGTTTATTTGGTCACAACAGCTAAACCTGCTATTAGGTTTAGTAACATACCCTAGTGAATTTAGATTTTTGACCCATTTAGGATCCTGTAGTCTATAAATTTTATTTTATTTTATTTTATTTCTTTTTTTAAACATCTTTATTGGAGTATAATTGCTTTACAATGGTGTGTTAGTTTCTGCTTTATAACAAAGTGAATCAGTTATACATATACATATGTTCCCATATCTCTTCCCTCTTGCGTCTCCCTCCCTCCCACCCTCCCTATCCCACCCCTCTAGGTGGTCACAAAGCACCGAGCTGATCTCCCTGTGCTATGCGGCTGCTTCCCACTAGCTATCGATTTTACGTTTGGTAGTGTATATGTGTCCATGCCACTCTCTCACCTTGTCACAGCTTACCCTTCCCCCTCCCCATATCCTCAAGTCCATTCTCTAGTAGGTCTGTGTCTTTATTCCCGTCTTGCCCCTAGGTTCTTCATGACCTTTTTTTTTTTTCTTTCTTAGATTCCATATATATGTGTTAGCATACGGTATTTGTTTTTCTCCTTCTGACTTACTTCACTCTGTATGACAGACTCTAGGTCCATCCACCTCACTACAAATAACTCAGTTTCATTTCTTTTTACGGCTGAGTAATATTCCATTGTATATATGTGCCACATCTTCTTTATCCATTCACCTGTTGATGGACACTTCAGTTGCTTCCATGTCCTGGCTATTGTAAATAGAGCTGCAATGAACATTTTGGTACATGACTCTTTTTGAATTATGGTTTTCTCAGGGTATATGCCCAGTAGTGGGATTGCTGGGTCATATGGTAGTTCTATTTTTAGTTTTTTAAGGAACCTTCATACTGTTCTCCATAGTGGCTGTATCAATTTACATTCCCACCAACAGTGCAAGAGTGTTCCCTTTTCTCCACACCCTCTCCAGCATTTATTGTTTGTAGATTTTTTGATGATGGCCATTCTGACCGGTGTGAGATGATATCTCATTATAGTTTTGATTTGCATTTCTCTAATGATTAATGATGTTGAACATCATTTCATGTGTCTGTTGGCAATCTGTATATCTTCTTTGGAGAAATGTCTGTTTAGGTCTTCTGCCCATTTTTGGATTGGGTTGTTTGTTTTTTTGATATTGAGCTGCATGAGCTGCTTGTAAATTTTGGAGATTAATCCTTTGTCAGTTGTTTCATTTGCAAATATTTTCTCCCATTGTGAGGGTTGTCTTTTCGCCTTGTTTATGGTTTCCTTTGCAGTGCAAAAGCTTTTAAGCTTCATTAGGTCCCATTTGTTTATTTTTGTTTTTATTTCCATTTCTCTAGGAGGTGGGTCAAAAAGGATCTTGCTGTGATTTATGTCATAGAGTGTTCTGCCTATGTTTTCCTCTAAGAGTTTTATAGTGTCTACACTATACATTTAGGTCTTTAATCCATTTTGAATTTATTTTTGTGTATAGTGTTAGGGAGTGTTCTAATTTCATTCTTTTACATGTAGCTGTCCAGTTTTCCCAGCACCACTTATTGAAGAGGCTGTCTTTTCTCCATTGTATATTCTTGCCTCCTTTATCAAACACAAGGTGACCATATGTTTGTGGGTTTATCTCTGGGCTTTGTATCTTGTTCCATTGATCTGTATTTCTGTTTTTGTGCCAGTACTATACTGTCTCGATGACTATTACTTTGTAGTATAGTCTGAAGTCAGGGAGCCTGATTCCTCCAGCTCCGTTTTTCTTTCTCAAGATTGCTTTGGCTATTCAGGGTCTTTTGTGTTTCCATACAAATTGTGATATTTTTTGTTCTAGTTCTGTGAAAAATGCCATTGGTAGTTTGATAGGGATTGCATTGAATCTGTAGATTGCTTTGGGTAGTAGAGTCATTTTCATAATGTTCATTCTTCCAATCCAAGAACATGGTATATCTCTCCATCTGTTTGTATTATCTTTAATTTCTTTCATCAGTGTCTTATAGTTTTCTACATACAGGTCTTTTGTCTCCTTAGGTAGGTTTATTCCTAGGTATTTTATTCCTTTTGTTGCAGTGGTAAACGGGAGTGTTTCCTTAATTTCTCTTTCACATTTTTCATCATTAGTGTAAAGGAATGCAAGAGATTTCCGTGCATTAATTTTGTATCCTGCTACTTTACCAAATTCATTGATTAGCTCTTGTAATTTTCTGGTAGCATCTTTACGATTCTCTATGTATACTATCATGTTATCTGCAAACAGTGACAGTTTTACTTCTTCTTTTCCAATTTGGATTCCTTTTATTTCTTTTTCTTTTCTGATTGCTGTGGCTAAAACTTCCAAAACTATGTTGAATAATAGTAGTGAGAGTGGGCAACCTTGTCTTGTTCCTGATCTTAGTGGAAATGATTTCAGCTTTTCAGCATTGAGAACGATGTTGGCTGTGGGTTTGTCATATATGGCCTTTATTATGCTGAGGTAAGTTCCCTCTATGCCTACTTTCTGGAGGGTTTTTATCATAAATGGGTGTTGAATTTTGTCAAAAGCTTTTTCTGCATCTACTGAGATGATCATATGGTTTTTCTCCTTCAAGTTGTTAATATGGTGTATCACATTGATTGATTTGCATATATTGAAGAATCCTTGCATTCCTGGGATAAACCCCACTTGATCATGGTGTATGATCCTTTTAATGTGCTGTTGGATTCTGTTCACTAGTATTTTGTTGAGGATTTTTGCAACTATGTTCATCAGTGATATTGGTCTGTAGTTTTCTTTCTTTGTGACATCTTTGTCTGGTTTTGATATGGTGGTGATGGTGGTCTTGTAGAATGAGTTTGGGACTGTTCCTCCCTCTGCTATATTTTGGAACTTTGAGAAGGATAGGTGTTAGCTCTTCTCTAAATGTTTGATAGAATTCGCCTGTGAAGCCATCTGGTCCTGGGCTTTTGTTTGCTGGAAGATTTTTAATCACAGTCTCAATTCCAGTGCTTGTGATTGGTCTGTTTATATTTTCTATTTCTTCCTGGTTCAGTCTCGGAAGGTTGTGCATTTCTAAGAATTTGTCCATTTCTTCCAGGTTGTCCATTTTATTGGCATATAGTTGCTTGTAGTAATCTCTCATGATTCTTTGTATATCTGCAGTGTCAGTTGTTACTTCTCCTTCTTCATTTCTAATTCTATTGATTTGAGTCTTCTCCCTTCTTTTCTTGATGAGTCTGGCTAATGGTTTATCAATTTTGTTTATCTTCTCAAAGAACCAGTTTTTGGTTTTATTGACCTTTGCTATTGTTTCCTTCATTTCTTTTTCATTTATTTCTGATCTGATCTTTATGATTTCTTTCTTTCTGCTAACTTTGGGGGTTTTTTGTTCTTCTTTCTCTAATTGCTTTAGGTGTAAGGTTAGGTTGTTTATTTGAGATGTTTGTTTCTTGAGGTAGGATTGTATTGCTATAATCTTCTCTCTTAGAACTGCTTTTGTTGCAACCCATAGGTTTTGGGTTGTCGTGTTTTTATTGTCATTTGTTTCTAGGTATTTCTTGATTGCCTCTTTGATTTCTACAGTGATCTCTTGGTTATTAAGTAGTGTATTGTTAGCCTCCATGTGTTTGTATTTTTTACAGATTTTTTTTCCTGTAATTGATATCTAGTCTCATAATGTTGTGGTCAGAAAAGATACTTGATATGATTTGAATTTTCTTAAATTTACCAAGGCTTGATTTGTGACCCAAGACATGATCTATCCTGGAGAATGTTCCATGAGCACTTGAAAAGAAAGTGTATTCTGTTGTTTATGGATGGAATGTCCTATAAATATCAGTTAAGTCCATCTTGTTTAGTGTATCATTTAAAACTGTGTTTCCTTATTTATTTTCATTTTGGATGATCTGTCCATTGGTGAAAGTGGGGTGTTAAAGTCCCCTGCTATGATTCTTCTGTTACTGTCAATTTCCCCTTTTATGGCTGTTACCATTTGCCTTATGTACTGAGGTGCTCCTATTTTGGGTGCATAAATATTTACAATTGCTATATCTTCTTCTTGGAGTGATCCCTTGATCATTATGTAGTGTCCTTCTTTGTCTCTTGTAATAGTCTCTATTTTACAGTCTATTTTGTCTGATATGAGAATTGCTACTCCAGCTTTCTTTTGATTTCCATTTGCATGGATTATCTTTTTCCATCCCCTCACTTTCAGTCTGTATGTGTCCCTAACTCAGAAGTGGGTCTCTTGTAGACAGCATTTATATGGGTCTTGTTTTTTATCCATTTAGCCAGTCTATGTCTTTTGGTTTGAGCATTTAATCCATTTACATTCAAGGTTCTTATTGATATGTATGTTCCTATTACCATTTTCTTAATTGTTTTGGGTTTGTTATTTTAGGTCTTTTCCTTCTCTTGTGTTTCCTGCCTGGAGAAGTTCCTTTAGCATTTGTTGTAAAGCTGGTTTGCTGGTACTGAGTTCTCTTAGCTTTTGCTTGTCTGTAAAGGTTTTAATTTCTGTGTCAAATCTGAATGAGATGCTTGCTGGGTAGAGTAATCTTGGTTGTAGGTTTTCCCCTTTCATCACTTTAAATATGTCATGCCACTCCCTTCTGGCTTGCAGAGTTTTTGATGAAAGATCAGCTGTTAACCTTATGGGGATTCCCTTGTATGTTATTTGTTGTTTTTCCCTTGCTGCTTTTAATAATTTTTTCTTTGTGTTTAATTTTTGATAGTTTGATTAATATGTGTTTTGGTGTGTTTCTCCTTGGCTTTATCCTGTATGGGACTCTCTGCACTTCCTGGACTTGACTAACTATTTCCTTTCCCATATTAGGGAAGTTTTCAACTATAATCTCTTCAAATATTTTCTCAGTCCCTTTCTTTTTCTCTTCTTCTTCTCGGACCCCTATAGTTCGAATGTTGGTACGTTTAATGTTGTCCCAGTGGTCTCTGACACTGTCCTCAATTCTTTTCATTCTTTTTTCTTTATTCTGCTCTGCAGTAGTTATTTCCACTGTTTTATCTTCCAGGTCACTTATCCGTTCTTCTGCCTCAGTTATTCTGCTATTGATTCCTTCTAGAGAATTTTAAATTTCATTTATTGTTGTTCATCTTTGTTTATTTGCTCTTTAGTTCTTCTAGGTCCTTGTTAAACGTTTCTTGTATTTTCTCCATTCTATTTCCAAGATTTTGGATCATCTTTACTATCATTACTCTGAATTGCTTTCAGGTAGACTGCCTATTTCCTCTTCATTTGTTTGGTCTGGTGGGTTTTTACCTTGCTACTTCATCTGCTATGTGTTTCTCTGTGTTCTCATTTTGCTTAACTTACTGTGTTTGGGGTCTCCTTTTCGCAGGCTGTGGGTTTGTAGTTCCTGTTGTTTTTGCTTTCTGCACCCAGTGTCTAAGGTTGGTTCAGTGGGTTGTGTAGGCTTCCTGGTGGAGGGGACTAGTGCCTGTATTCTGGTGGATGAGGCTGGATCTTGTCTTTCTGGTGGGCAGAACCACGTCCAGTGGTGTGTTTTGGTGTGTCTGTGACCTTATTATGATTTTAGGCAGCCTCTTTGCTAATGGGTGGAGTTGTGTTCCTTTCTTGCTGCTTGTTTGGCATAGGGTGTCTAGCACTGTAGCTTGCTGGTTGTTGAGTGGAGCTGGGTCTTAGCGTTGAGATGAAGATCTCTGGGAGAGCTTTTGCCATTTGATATTATGTGGAGCTGGGAGGTCTCTGGTGGACCAATATCCTGAACTTGTCTCTCCCACCTCAGAGGCACAGGTCTGACCCCCAGCTGGAACACCGAGACCCTGTCAGCCATACGGCTCAGAAGGAAAGGGAGAAAAAAAAAAGGAAGAAAAAAGTAATAATAAAATAAAGTTATTAAAATAAAAAATAATTATTAAAAATAAAAAAATTAAAAAGTAATAAAAAGAAGAAAAAGAAAGAAAGAAAGAAGAGAGCAACCATACCAAAAAACAAATCCCCCAATGATAACAAGCACTAAAAGTTATACTAAAAAAAAAAAAAATCCCAAAACGGACAGATAGAACCCTAGGACAAATGGTAAATGCAAAGCTGTACAGACAAAATGACACACAGAAGCATACACATACACACTCACAAAAAGAGAGAAAGAAAATAATATATTGTTGCTCCCTAAGTCCACCACCTCAATTTTGGGATGATTCATTGTCTAGTCAGGTATTCCACAGATGCAGGGTACATCAAGTTGATTGTGGAGATTTAATCCACTGCTTCTGAGGCTGCTGGGAGAGATTTCCCTTTCTCTTCTTTGTTCGCACAGCTCCTGGGGTTCAGCTTTGGATTTGGACCCACCTCTGCGTGTAGGTCGCCTGAGGGCGTCTGTTGTTGGCTCAAGACAGGACGGGGTTAAAGGAGCAGCTGATTCGGGGGCTCTGGCAGAGGCTGGTGTGACGTTGCACCAGCCTGAGGCGCACCGTGCGTTCTCCCGGGGAAGTTGTCCCTGGATCACGGGACCCTGGCAGTGGCGGGCTGCACAGGCTCCCGGGAGCGGCGGTGTGGATAGTGACCTGTGCTTGCACACAGGCTTCTTGGTGGCGGCAGCAGCAGCCTTAGCGTCTCATGCCCATCTATGGGGTCTGCGCTGATAGCAGCGGCTCGCGCCCGTCTCTGGAGCTCCTTTAAGCGGTGCTCTTAATCCCCTCCCCTCGCGCACCAGGAAACAAAGAGGCAAGAAAAAGTCTCTTGCCTCTTCGGCAGCTGCAGACTTTTTCCCGGACTCCCTCCCAGCCAGCTGTGGTGCACTAACCCCTTCAGGCTGTGTTCACGCCGCCAACCCCAGTCCTCTCCCTGGTATCCGACCGAAGCCCGAGCCTCAGCTCCCAGCCCCCGCCCGCCCTGGCGGGTGAGCAGACAAGCCTCTCGGGGTGGTGAGTGCTGCTCGGCGCCAAGACTCTGTGCGGGAATCTCTCCACTTTGCCCTCTGCACCCCTGTTGCTGCGCTCTCCTCATTGGCTCTGAAGCTCCCCCCTTCTCCCGCCCGCAGTCTCTGCCCACGAAGGGGCTTCCTAGCGTGTGGAAATCTTTCCTCCTTCACAGCTCCCTCCCACTGGTGTGGGTCCCATCCCTATTCTTTTGTCTCTGTTATTTCTTTTTTCTTTTGCCCTACCCAGGTACGTGGGGAGTTTCTTGCCTTTTGGGAGGACTGACGTCTTCTGCCAGCGGTCAGTGGGTGTTCTGTAGGAGCTGTTCCACGTGTAGATGTATTTCTGATGTATTTGTGGGGAGGAAGGTGATCTTCACGTCTTACTCTTCCGCCATCTTGAAGGTCTCTCAGTTGCTTTTTCAAACAAGAATCCAGTCAAGGTTCACGGTTACATTTGGTTGTTGTGGCAGATTACACTTTTAATTTAAAATAGTCTTAAATTTTTTCCATGGCTTTTTGTAGGGACCAGGCCAGTTACATTATGGAATGCCTCAATTTGTATGATTGTTTCCACAAAGTATAATTCAACGTGTCCCTTTATCCCCTATATGTCCCATAGAATAGAAGTAATGTCTGGAGGACATGTTCTGGATGCGGAAAGCTATAGTGTAGAGCAGTGGTTGTCGAAGTGTGGTCCCCAAATCAGCAGCAGCAGCATCTCTTAGTAATTTGCTACAGATGCACATTCTTGCCCCAAACAACATCTACTGAATTAGAAACTCAGGGTGGACCCAGGAAGCTATGTTTTAACAAGACTTTCAGGTGATTCTGATGCGTACTCCCACCAGAGAACAACCAGCGTAGAGGCAAGAACACAAGGTTTAGGATCAGATTCTCCTGGATTTGAACACCAGCTCTGCTAGTAATTACAATTTTTATTTTGGACATGAATTTGCGTCACCTTTCTGACTTTTAAAATGGGGGTAATATCTTCCTTTGGCTGTTAGGATGCTTAATATGCAAACCATTGCAACACCTGATATGACACATATCAACTGCATGATAAGTTGGACTGTTCTATTGGTCAGCCACTTCCCTGTTTTTTCTTTTAGTTCATGTAAAAGCTAATGGTCAAACTGAATGTTTACTGGATTAGTGGGGGTAAGCCATGCTGTGGTACAAAAGGAATCTCGGGATAGAAAATCTCCACTCTTAAAAATAGCTAATACACCCAGTAACAAGCAATATATGGTAACTCCCATCTGTTTTTCACGGCTAGAGAGTTTTTCAGGTGTGAGGAAGATAGCTGATTGCTACCTTTAGTGCTTTACATTTCTTTCATATCAAACCTCCAAAAACAAAATTAGGGAAGAAAGGATAGGGAGAGTATTTCATTGCATTTGAAATTTTTTCTTCTTAATTCACATTCTTAATTCATAGAAAGGCTGACTATAAGCCTCCTGCAAATTGGCAGCATGACCCTAATCAATCTCATTTTCTACAAACCAAACATTTATAATAAAATTAATAAAACTCACTATGTAAGTTTTTAAAACTTGTGCCTTATAGTTTTTATAGTTTCTATGTTTGTTCTTACTGTGACATGCACATTTAGGACTCAATTCTTTTATTGGAAATAAACTATTCTTGAAAATGTTTATAAAGCAATTGTAACACCACATTTTGATTTTATTATTCTTAACCCTAAAATGAGAAAGAAATCAATTGTATTCCAAATAGATTGAGAAGCAAGGACAACTTGAAGTTTCTTCAAATTCTAGGAACAAAATTAAAAGACACAATTGGAAGAAATATTTGCAATACATACAATAGGCAAAAGTTAATGCCCGTTATCTCGAAGGACTCCTATAAATCAATTTGAAAACTAGTTACAAAAGATATGGACATTTATAGAAGGAAAAAAATGTGATGTCTAACAATCAGCCTCACTAGTGAGCAAGTAAGTGCAAATTAAAACAATGAGATACCATTTTCATCCTGCAGGTAGGCAAATACTGAAAGTGTTGGTGAAGTTGAGGGGAGAAAAGAGCACAACTCATACTCTTCCAAGAAAGTTGAAACAGGGTAAACTGGTTCAACTTTCTTGGAAGGTCATATGGCAATATGACAGTATCCACCCATATATAAAATGTGCAACACATTCAACACAGCAATTAAATTTGAAATCTCTCTCCTACAGAAGTATTTGCACACATGAACAAAAATATATGTATAAAGGGCTAATTGAAACTTTTTGTAATAGAAAAAATAGTAGAAAATATAAATGGTCACTCATAGAATGTTAGCTTATGGCACATCCATACAATATGAACAATTGGATTTAGAATCATTCCATGGTATATTTTGAGTATAAAAAAATATGTTGTGGAGTAATATAATGCAGAATAATGACAAAATTAGAATTTTGTCAGCAAACAAATCTTTGTGTATATGTATGTGCGTGAGTGCACGTGCATACGCACATAGGGGGCTGGAAGCATACATACAAAACTCTTAACAGTGATACTTCTGATATAAGGAATTGGACAGGTCAAAGGGAGATTTCACTTTTTACTCTTTTCTTGTTTATATTCATCAAAAGTAAAATGTGAGCTTTTTGTAATTAAAAATGTATAAAGAATCTGGGGAGATGAAAAAAGACATGGGAGACTTGGGTTAGCCACTTGTGAAGGGAACGATGCCGTGAACCCCTCTCCTAAGGCAGAGGCTGTGTGCTCCCTGCTGCCTGTGAGTTGGCAAGAGCTCAGACTGTGGGCTTTGCTGGCCCAACAGGTGCTGGTACATTCCATCACTAGCCTGGCACTGGGCCTTCTGGAGAGGAATAAACAAAGTAATGACAGTCTCTAGAAGATGCCATAAGAAATCCAAGCTTTGAGGACTAGCCTTTGAGCTCCAAAGCTAGGTAAGATGTAGATTCTTGTGATCTAGGATTTGTTTATTTTGTGTCTTTGAAGTTAATGCCAAGAATCCAAGAGGTTTAAACTGCCCTAAATATTTTTTCCTCATTTGGTCTCTTAGTCCATTTACAGATGCATGTGCCTATCTGAAAAAAGAAAAAGGATCCGTTTCCGCACATGAGACTGCGTATCTTAATTATAAAAATTTCCACTTGGATTCCACTGGTAACTAAATTGATTGAGCATTTTGTTCTCAGAGTTTTGAGACGTGTATTGTATTAAAGAATTTGCCTCAAAACCTTAGACACACCTAAGGCACTATATCTGAAAGAAAATTTCAGTTTGAGGTTAGGTATCACGGCAATTTTGACTGATTGAACTTTTATCTAAATGATTGCTCAAAAACCGGAGAGCTATGCTCTAGACTTTTTCCTTTATAGCATTATTTCATTGTTTTAAAATGCTGAATAAACATTTGAAAAATCCTAATTTAGAATTTTTCTTTTAGACTTTGCATTTGCGAATAATGTAGACAAGTAAGTGATTTTTAAACTTTACTTTTCTTATCAGATTATTTCATAATCGTGTTGATTCCCTAGATTATTCCCATTTCCCAAAATGGATTTTAATGGGTTAAAAAAATGACTAACTCTTCAATAGATCAGAAAAATTGCTATGTCTTCCTGTGATATATGAATTCAAACTATGTATTCATATTTGACATATTTAGATTTTTTAATATTATAACCTAAAATAAATGAAGATGTGGGGTGAGGTGGAGGGAGAAGTTAGACAAAAAAGTTAAAAAAGAAAAAGACAAAATCTTGAAAGTAAGCATAAAAAAAAAAAACTTAAGAATTACCTGATATTATAAATGAAGGTCTTTACTTCTTTGTTTACTGTTCCCCTAAATATGTTCAGTGAGAGCAATTATTAACATTTTATATTCACTGGAATTTATATTTTCAAAAGAAATAGTTCATAAAACTATGAAAAACATTAAATTTATGAATATTGATGAATTTTAAAGTCATCATTCTTTTTTAATATTGCACTTATGAATTTTTTCTTTGGATTCAGTCTTGAAAAACAGTATCTCCAAGCACTTTTGCAAAATATAGTATAATGTAGAGTTATAATAATAATTAACTATTATTAATAATAATTATAATTAAAAGTTATAATAACTTTTCAATAAAATGTACATAAGATACTAATATGCATATGATATCTACATAAATATTTTAATCATTTCATTTAACCACTGATTTGAAACATGAATGCTTGAATATGTGAGACCTATTATAGCTGATCCCAAATATGTTCACTCTATTTTAAAAATAAACAATATATACAATAAAAATGGTGTTACTTGTCCTGAAAGTCATTTGTCAGTAGGGCCCAAAACTTATTTGTCAGTGGTACTACACTACAGATAAACGAAAAATATGGTACTGATTCACTTAAATTAAACATTGGTCTAACTGATTTTTTTTCTGACATAATTGCCATTTTTTCAGAACTATGTTTGATGACCCAGAAGATGCTGTTTTTGTAAGGTCCATGAAGCGATCGGCAATGGCTATTACCTCTCTGAACTGGGACACAGTTCCAACACGAGAGGAAAAATACCGTGAAGAGAAAGACACAGGACCTGCCCAAATGCTCACAGTTACATTGAGATAATCCTTGGGGTTTCTAGAAATCCTAGTAGTTTTCAGTTATATATTAAACTTTTCTGTGATTAGCATATTATATATTTATTGTGCTATTATTTGAAACGTTTGAATGTAAACAGAAACACCAAGGAAAAATAATTCCTACGTTTTATCTTAAGTTTCTTTTATTTATTTATTTATTTATTTATTTTATTTATGGCTGTGTTGGGTCTTCGTTTCTGTGCGAGGGCTTTCTCTAGTTGCGGCAAGTGGGGGCCACTCTTCATCGCGGTGCGCGGGCCTCTCACTATTGCGGCCTCTCTTGTTGCGGAGCACAGGCTCCAGACGCGCAGGCTCAGCAATTGTGGTTCACGGACCTAGTCGCTCCGTGGCATGTGGGATCTTCCCAGACCAGGGCTCGAACCCGTGTCCCCTGCATTGGCAGGCAGATTCTCAACCACTGCGCCACCAGGGAAGCCCAATCTTAAGTTTCTTTTGAAGTAAAACATGTATATAGAATTGTATACAAATCATAAGTGTTTTGCTCAAAAAAATTTCAAAAAATGAAGATGTTCATGTAACAGGCATCCTAGATCAAGAAATGGAACCTCACCAGCACTCTAAAAACCTCCTTCCTGTTACCAGTCCAATGACCTATTACTCTCCACCCATCCTCCTGATTTCTAAACCATATATTTATTGTGTCTGTTTTTGAAAGGCATATAAATGGAATCATAGAAGTTGAATTATTTTTTTCTGGCTTCTTGTACTCAACATTATAAAATTGTAAAATTGTAAAATTCACCATGTTGTTGCCAACAGCAATAATTCCGTTGTCCTCATTGCTATATAGTATTCCATTGTATGACTACACCATATTGTATGACTTTCACTCTCACCTTTGGAAGCATATGCCAGTTCTGGGTGTGGGTTTATGATCTGTGGTTGGCCTACACCAAAGCACTCTGCTAGAAGAAAGAGAAAACAGAAAAGCTTTCAGCAGTTGCCTTGTGCTGAGACACAAAACTGGACACGTAAGGTAACCCAAAACGCATTGCTGATCTCCACCAGCTAAGCTAAAGCGCTAGATCTAAAGCTTATAAAAAGCAGAGGGACATTTCCCCTTACCTGATGGTGCCTAGACACTATCACACTGTACCACAGACACACGGGAGAAGTGGGGCTGAAATCAAAACAAGCAAGAGATGAAAACCCTAGAGGGAGTAGTGAACTGTCACTGAGAATCTGTGATCTCCTTCTCCCAGTGGGCACTTGTGATTCTGTGCACAGTCAGAATCTGCAAAGTCTGGTATGGTCCCTGGCAGAAGGTTGCAGCTGAGGAAAAGAAAGTTTGGTATTGATGTGGGTGAGTGGCTGATATTAAGGAAAAATGATGGTGTGTTGCTTCCAAGATTAGGTCATAGAAAGAATCAAAATCTTCTCTTCCTCTCTCTTCTTATCACTTATTCTGCAGGAAGCCAGCTGCCACATCACGAGGACACTTCCACAGTCCTCTGGAGAGATCCATGTGGTAAGGAACTGAGGCCTACTTCCAGAAGCAAATAAGGAACTAAGTCCTCTGCCAACAACCAAGTGAGTTGCAAGCCATCCTCCAGACCCAATTAACTACCTTGCAAGCAGATCTTCTAGATCCAATTTAAGCCACAGGTGACTGCAGCCCTGGCTGAAAGCTTCACAGCACCCTCCTGAGAAACCCCAAGCCAGAACCACCCCATTAAGCTGCTTCTATTTCTGGCTGCAGAAACTGTATGAGATAATGCTTATTGATGCTTCAAGCTGATAAATTTTGGGGTAATTTGCTACATAGTAATAGATTAGTAATACAATAACCCAGCCTAATCCATGGTGCTAGAAGTATTTGTTGTAAGCAAGGGTGCCTTGTGAAGCCCCTGTCAAGCTGAGAGGTGTCACAGTGCAGTCTTCAAGAGTCATACAGCAGCAGAGAGCTAGTTACTGGTCAAATAGTAGTTTCTAGGCATGCTACTACATTCATTCTAGAACTGGGAACCTGAATTGAACTCATCATGAACTGAGTGCTATTAGACCCACCAAGCAATAATGTTGGGCAGGTAAAGCAACAATCCATTTCATCATGGAAATGGTATATGTTGGCTCAGATTTAAGATGGCTCATAAACTGCATAAGCAGTATTAATTTTTAATGAGATTGCAGTAAATTGAGGATGCGATATTGTTATCTCCAGGTTAACCACTAAAAGAATAGTAAAAGAATGTGTAGTCTGATATTTTATTTTATTTTATAAATTTATTTATTTTATTTATTTATTTTTGGCTGATTTGGGTCTTCGTTGCTGCGTGCGGGCTTTCTCTAGTTGTGGCGAGCGGGGGCTACTCTTCGTTGTGGTGCGCGGGCTTCTCATTGCAGTGGCTTCTCTTGTTGCGGAGGATGGGCTCTAAGCACGCGGGCTTCAGTAGTTGTGGCACACGGGCTTCAGTAGTTGTGGCACGCAGGCTCAGTAGTTGTGGCTCGCGGGCTCTAGAGCGCAGGCTCAGTAGTTGTGGCGCACGGGCTTAGTTGCTCCACGGCATGTGGGATCTTCCTGGACCAGGGATCAAAGCCGTGTCCCCTGCATTGGCAGGCGGGTTCTCAACCACTGCGCCACCAGGGAAGCCCTCATATATTATTTTTAATCCCACAATCACTGAAAAGGATGAACAATTTATTCCAATTGCAAAAATATGGCTAACAAATTTTACTTAATCTCCTTTTTAGAGAACTAATGGAAATATATCTCATTTGTACGAAGAAAAAGATTTGCTTTAAAATGCACTCCTCAATACTAGGCACTTTTTGTTCAAGAAAGAAGGGCTAGTAGTGGCCATGATTGGAAAACATTATATTAAATACCATTTACAGAAAAGCACAAAACAGAAGACATGATCCTTACTTAAGTAGTCTAAAACTCTACCAAAATGGAACACACAATTGAGAGGGTGTTTTTAATTAAGTTCTTAGTTTTAAACAACAAAGACCCATTCAAATGGGCTCAAGTGAAAGCGCATTTATTTCAGGATCCATCAGATGATCTTATAGCTAAGAAACAGAAAACGCTGATGCATAGATTTGTGGAGGGTTGTGGTTACAAGCTGAGGCTCTGGAATCAGACACATCTAGCTTAGCTCTTCCACTTACCAGTTATGTTACTTGGACAAGTTAGTTAATCTCTAGGCTTTGATTTCCTCTTATTTAAAATAATAATAATAGTTACTTCACAGAGTCTCAAGGATTAAGTTAGATCATGTATGTAACATGTTAGGTAGAGTGGCTTTCTCAAAGAAAGTGCTCAATGCATGTCAGCTGTTAGAGTTGACCCTTGAGCAACTTGGGTTTGAACTAGTCGGGTCCACTCATATGCAGATTTTTAAAAATAAATATGTAGCACAGTACTACATGCTCCACAGCTGGTTGAATCCACAGATGTGAAACTGACAATATGGAGGACTGATTGGGAAGTTATACTTGGATATCGAGGAGAGTGGGCACGCCTAATCTCTGCGTTGTTCAAGAGCAGTTGTGCCCCTTAGGAACTATACCTACCATTATAAACCGAATGTTTGTGTCCCCTCAAAATTTTTACATTGAAATCTAATTCCCAATGTAATAGTACTTGGAGGTAAGGTCTTGGGGAGGTAATCAGCTCATGAGGGCGGAGTCTCATGAATGGGATTAGCATGCTTCTAAGAGGCCAGAGAGGTAGCCTGCCTTTTCTGACATATGAGGACACAGCAAGGTGGCCCTCTGTAAACCAGGAGTAGGACACTCACCAAAAACTTGACCATGCTGGTACCCAGATCTCGAACTTCCAGCCTCCAGAACTGTGAGAAATAAATGTTTCCTGTTTCAACCACCCTAATCTATGGTAATTTGTTTTAGCAGCTCAAACTAGGACACCTGGTCTATTAGGGTTCTTCAGAGAAACAGAATCAATTGGGTGCATGCACATATAGAGAGAGCAAGTTATTTTAAAGAATTGCCTCATGCCATTGTGGAGGCTGGCAAGTCCAAAATTTGTAGGGCAGGCTGGTGTAGACTTGAAATTTAGGTATGATTTGATGTTTCAGTTTTGGGTCCCAAATCCACAGAGCAGGCATTTGTTTGCTGGAGCTTATTTTTGTCTGTAGTTGTTGGTGTTTCCATGTCGCTGGCTTCTTCCGCCTCAAATCTGCTATATATGAGGCAACAAGAAAACCCAGAGAAAAAAACAAAGGGTCATTGCCTGGATCCTGAGGGGCCTAGCCAATCTGCCCTCTTCTGATTGTTTTATATGTAATGTTTAGGGTTTTTAGTTTTACTTAGTACGAGGAATAAGGAAAAGTATGTCTACTCCATCTTCCCCGAAGCAGAACTGTTCAGATTTTTTTTTTTTAAATGTAGTTGAATTTGTTTCCTTTTGTGGCTTCTGAGTTTAGTGTCACATTTAGGAAGACCTTCTTCATGCCAAAGTCATTAAGAATTTTTTCATGGTTTCTTCTGGAATTGATAATTTTTTTCACATTTTAATCTTTCCATTTGGAATCATCTTGGGATTAAGTAGTTTTATGTGAGTTTATGAAATAGATAGCTACATTGCCCTGAATTGATCAATTACACAGCTACCTGATTTATTCTAGACAAATTAAGATCACCATTTAAAAAGATGCCTTTATTGATTTATAAAACTAGAACTTAGTCCTTAAAGGCCATAGAAACTAGGCTAGAGCCACCTTTTGGCGGGGGTGGGGGCAGAATCTCCTGTTTATCTGCTAAAGTAATTATTATGAGAAGAAATTTGCTTTTTCCGAAATTAAGATCTTGCTTTTCATCTATGCAAATGATGCTTTAATATCATCTTAGTTTACATAAGCATGCATTAATCTCTATACAATTTCAAGCAAATATGAGTTTTTCCAACATAAACATCAGTAAAGAGATGCAAAAACACCTTGTACTGAGCTTCTTTTCCAACCAAAATAATTATAATCTAATCCAAAACTTGATGTGCCTTTGTACTTTTTCTAAGAGCATATAAATCTCAAAAATTTTAATTTATGTGCGTTCATTTTCCTTTGTTATATTTACATATATTTAACTTTTGAAATTTGATCCCATTTGTTTTCTAGTTGTCACAAGATGTATTACTAATTCTTTGTTTCTGATTTATAGAAAGGCAGATGAGAAATTTGCCCATGTAACCAAACTCCATAAACCCAGTGTAGACTGTGTCAGAGCCCAGTGGATTCAACATTTTTCCCTCCTTTTATCCCTCTCTTGTCTGTGTCTGCTCAGTGGCTACATTCTCTCAGGTACCTCTACATGTCAGCTCTAGCAGCTCTGGAACTGAATCCCTGTAATTTATAATTGTCCCAAGGGAGAAACAAACAAACAAACAAACATCCTCCCTGTTTGGCTTCAGGAATGTAAAATTTCTGAAAAGTATTCTTATTGGTCTAGTTGTAAACCATGAGAACTGGGGGACATCTACCTCCTGCTCAAGAAGGGGACTGATTTGCTTCAGAAGCAGGGGAGATGATCCTGAGAAGATAAAAACACTGCAAGAACATCTACTTTAAGAATTTCTATTAAGTTTAATATCCAATAATATTAAAACTCAAGTAAACGCATATATATCATGGATGACTAAAATCTCTCATCTTTTTAAGAGCCTAGGGATTATCTACCACATCCTGTAAAATAATGGCTTGTCTTCAGAGCTCTATTATTATCTTACATCTGCAGAGAAACTACAGTGATGGTAACATATTAAGAGTGTACAATGTTGTAGTCAAAACTGCAGACCTTGTTGAGTTCCAGTTCTGTACTTTTGGATACATTAGTGGACCTCTTTAGACTTTAACCTCCTTATCTGTATTATGGGGATAAAAATAAAGTCTACTTCATGGGGTTGTTGTGAATATTAAACAAGATAACTTCAGGGATACAGTAACTTTCTGTGGTAGCTATTATTACCACCTATTGGATCAAAAAGCAGAATCCAATTTCCTAATAAACCCACTGGCTAATTTAATATTCTATTATATCTGCTCTAAGTATAAGACATATTGGAATAGTAAGGCTATTCTTATCCTTTAGGTCCTATTTTTGTTTGAGAAAAGTTTCTTGATAGCATATCGAAAAACAAAACAAAACAAAAAAACGGGTAACACCTGTTTTGATGGTGTTATAATGGAAACAACTATTTTTGGTTATTTATGACAAAGGAAGGGAGTATAATGAGAACCAACCTCATTTCTCTTAAACCCCATTTTCTGACCACCCCTTTCTTGAAATACATCCATGGAAATTTTGATATTGACATGGCTTATATCTAAAGTTCTCTTTGTCCAATTGGAAAGTTACTATTAATGCCAGTTGTAGCTGTGTTAGAGTTCTGATTCATATTAGCATTCATTTCAATGAAGGGAAAATTACCTCTACATTGCCTCATCTCTTGACTTTCCTATTCCCTTCTGCTTTTTCATAACCTTCCATGCTATCCAAAGACAGGGACCACGATGATACCACACACCCAGAAAATAATTAGAATCAGGGAACTCAGGTTAAAAAACATACTTTTGGAAGAGGAAGGCCTGGGAGGACTATTTTTCTGGTCAAAGATAAATGTTTATCAGCGTGTAGATTGAGGTACCTTGATGAGTGAAGGGAGGCTTGTCATGATTGACAACTTCAGGTGAAATCTGCCTGCAGAATTCCTACTCACTTAACACTTAACAGTGATTTACTCCCATGAAGTCTTCCTAGAGCAGCATGGTACAGGGTGTGCAGAAGATGTATGTGTTGGGACTGGGAGAAAAGTGAGTGTAAGGAAGAGGAAAAGCAGCAAGACAGAAAAATCTAATCAGTGAAGTGAGGCGAGAATTCTAGTCATTTTGATTTGCAATTGTGAATATTAAAATAATTATTCTGTGTTCTCCAGTATTTGCTAAGTTTCCTAAAATGTTTTAAGTTCTCTAGTATTTCTTTAATATTTGCCACCCCCGACAGCAAAAAACTATGAAACAAGATGTGAGGTGGCTATATCAGTAGGCACAATTTATTTTACAAATCAACACAAGAAACTTTGAAACACAGCACTATCTTCAGATCTCATACTCTAGCTTTATTTAAATACTCAGACACTAAAAACTGATGCCAGGACAGTCTATAAGTGACAGTTACAAATCAGTTTGTGGACAGGAAAAGCCACATGAAAAGCTTACAGGAAGGTAAAAGCCTTTCAAGTGGAAAATGGCACATGAATTAGTTTTATAATAATTGTGGACACAGTATGTTTAGCCTTTGTTTAACTGACAATTTCGTCAAACATCCTTTTAAATGCACATGCTGAGATAACTGTGGCTATGCCTTAGTTCCTCCTGGGGATTTGACATTTCTGAAGGTACAAAGACTGTAGATAAAACACCACTGCAGGAACTATATAAAGTTCAGGCTGCTCAGGATAAATTCTATAGAAAAACTACAATTAGCTGAACTATGGCAAAGATCCTTTAACATGTAGCTTTTCTTCATTTCATTACATCTTTTTAACATCTTTATTGGAGTATAACTGCTTTACAATGATGTGTTAGTTTCTGCTTTATAACAAAGTGAATCAGCTCTACATATACACATATCCCCATATCTTCATTGCACCTTAATAAGTAGAACTTCACTATTGTCAATGCTATTTATATGCATTTTATTTACATATAAGTTATGATTCTTTTAACTACCCATCTCTATGGCTATAAAATTTTTCTTTCCTGAAAATCTCCTCTCTCCTACAACTGTTCTGCTTGCCTCTTTGTTCCCTAAAGCCTATATTTCTTCTTTAAAAGGTGATTTATTTTCCTTTGAGAACAACTGCTGGGAAGCCTGCCTCAGAAAGGGAATAGAAATGTTTCTCCTATATTTTGAAAAAAATGTTTCTCCCTAGGAATATCTGACCAATTATTGAACAGAATCAGTAGGAAATTAGGGCTTGGCAGACAGAGATTTGCTGGAGAGCAAGTATTCTATGAAATGTGGAATCCTGCCACGGTGCCATGCAGGTGTGGAGGCAGGGAGGACACGGTCTCGTGAGTTTTCCAGCCGCCTGCCAGGGTGAGGACTGTCCACGCTGGCACTCGCTGCGGCTCTTACTCCTCGGACAGCTGTGGACCTGCAGGAGCATCCTGTAAGCATCCCAGCCCAGCATCACTCTGAAGAGATTCTCTCTCCCCTTCCACAGAATCTTTAGGATTGCAGTCCTCCTGGGAGATCCCTGTTTCAGCCTCCGGCTGCTCTTCATTAACACAGTTAGAGTTGACATCAAGTTTGCCATCTGATAAAAAGAAAAAAAAAAAAAAGAGTCATTTTGTTCCTACCGTGTGCTGGACACTCTTCTAAGTACTTTACGTGTATTCAATCATTTAATCCTCAAAACAACTATGAGGCCAAGTATTATCTCTATTATCATTCTTTTACAAATGGAGAAACTGAGAAGAGAGGGGTTTGTTAACTTGCTCATAGTTGCACAGCTAGGAAAAGAACAGAGCTGGCATTTGAACTCAGGCCTTGAAATCAGGATTGCTGACTGGCAAAATCCGCATTCGAATACAGTTTTGCCATGAGTTAGCTTGACGTCCTTGGTTAGGTAACTGCCTGTACAAGGCTGTTTCCTTATCCATAAAGTGGGGCATAATAAAGCCTACCCTACATTTGTGGAGAATAAAGGTGTAGAACAGTGTGGGATACGCGCTGATGTCTAACCACCAGGAGTTCCCATTCTACTGACAGTCCTCCCATATGGCTTCTCTAGTACCTGGCAACATACAGGATATTCAAGTTTGGTACCACCAGGAGTTCCCATTCTACTGACAGTCCTCCCATATGGCTTCTCTAGTACCTGGCAACATACAGGATATTCAAGTTTGGTCCACAAAAACAGGAGAACGCACAGCAGTCAGAAAGCCTGACTATGCTCTTAACAATTTATTTCTAAAAATTTAATTTTGTATGAATTCAGCTTTGTACGAATCATCTGTCCCCACTAGTAGTGTTTCTCCACCAGGTGGTAAAGTGGACACAGTCCCTTGAGGGGTGGAGATGGACGTGCTTAGTATCAGAATCACCTGGGCAGTGTTTTCAAACTATCTCTCCCCAGAATGTGCTATATATCCTCTGGGTAGCGTGGGCGGTTCTCTTCTCCAATATATGAATCATTGCTCAAGCAACTCACTGTTCCTGATGAAAATGAGTCATATACTTCAGGAGGGAGGGAGAGGAAAAATAATATGGAACTCACTGCCCTCACACTTGTAGAAATTTAATTTGTTCAAGTTAATTTGTAATTTATAGATTTACTCTGTAATTTCATCTGAAGTTTCATAGTTAAGAAATTTAAAGTCTTCCGACCATAAAATCTTTGGGTAGCCATTAGGGGAAATTTAATTATTATTCAAAGACCTTAAAATCCTTTGTGAGCAAAATATAAGTAACAACTCATTAAGAGTACATGGTTCCAGGGCAGTCTCATGAATCATAAAGTAGAATGTGGAATAAACGACATTCCTCAGAATTTATTTTATTTATTTAGTTTTGGCTGCATTGGGTCGTCGTTGCTCCGCGCGGGCTTTCTCTAGTTGTGGCAAGCGGGGGCTACTCTTCGTTGCAGTGTGTGGGCTTCTCATTGCGGTGGCTTCTCTTGTTGTGGAGCACAGGCTCTAGGTGCACGGGCTCAGTAGTTGTGGCACACGGGCTCAGTAGCTGTGGCTCGTGGGCTCTAGAGCACAGGCTCAGTAGTTGTGGCCCACGGGCTTAGCTGCTCCGCGGCATGTGGTATCTTCCTGGACCAGGGCACGAACCCATGTCCCCTGCACTGGCAGGCAGATTCCTAACCACTGTGCCACCAGGGAAGTCCCATCCTCAGAATTTTATGTCTTTCATTTTCTAGTGATAGCTAGGCTGACTACAGTCTTGTACATTATCCCGGGGACTCAAAACAGGGATACATTTAAGCGTGATCCTTATGTTGGTTAACCCCAAGCTTCCTTGGTCCCCTGAGAAGACTCAGTTCCTGTGTGTCCTGTGTTAATATCATTGATCCTTCCTTTCCCCACTGACCAACAGTATGATCTTGGTTTTTATACACTTACTGTTCTCCTCTTCACTCTTTTCTTTGGCAGCTTCCAACTGTTGCTTCTCATAAATGTCCTTGAGATTCTTACAGATTTTCTTATGTGCAAACCAATGTGTTTTCTGGCAGGTTTGATCGCAATATATTACCTGAAGGCAATTGTACGTTTATTTTAAAGAGGTGTAATCGCATAATTTTTCAATTATGACATTCAACCAAGTACTGTGCTGTAAAAACGTTAACTTTTCTATGCCCCAGCCAACCCCAGACATGAGAGAAAAAATAAATGATTGTTGTTTTAAGTAAAATATTTTAGAGTGTTTTTACATGTGGCAATAGTTAATCAATATAGATGGTCACATTTAATTCTCTCAACTCTAGCCTGATTTCACACATAAGGAAACTGAGGCTCAGAGAAGTAGGTAATTAAAGGAAATGAAACTGGAGAAGTAGGTTATAGCAGAATATGATAGGTTACAGAAGAATATGCTGAAGAATTTCAACCTTAAAAAACAAGAGGAAATTAACATAATCTATAGGGTAAAGTGAATGTACAGACGCATGCATGTGGGTGACATTTGTATGTGAGAAGAAGAAGCCATTCAGATATGCCCTTTATAAAGATAATTCTGACAGAAGTGGGCAGTAAACCAGAAAGCTTAAAGATTGGTGACAGTCAGAAGGGAGTTGTAGTTTTACAAGGAAGAGTTGATGAAGAGATTGTAGTTAAAGTCAACATCAGAAGACTTAAGACTGCATATTTAGAATTGTTCCATTGTAGGTTCTCATATCTGCACCAGTCTCAGTCCCCTATGGATAATTTTTCTCATATTGATTCATTCATTCATATTCTTTCCTTTTTGGGGGTAGTCAGCATAGAAGCTGGGCAGCCTGGGAGTTTGACAGAAGATAGAGAGGGCACAGAACTACATTTATCCTGTAGTTCTCTTCCAAAATTATTTTAAAATATTAGATGCAATACTTTATATCTAATGGATTAGAATTTATTAGAAAACAGACGTCAACTATTATATTTACAGAATGTTAAAACTCAATTATCAATTTGGATGAAATCTAAACCAGATGTCAATGAACTTAAAAGAACTTCATTCTTACCATTTTGCACACTGAGCATCTTTTACTTGCTCCTTTTTCTCCACAGGTAGTGCAAAATTCAACATCCACAAAACCCACCTGACCAGTGATGGCTTGGGTAAGTACAGAGAATGCAGTGGGATCAGAACCCTACAGTGGGTTAGAAGAGGAGGAAAAACACCTCTGAAATCACTGTTGAAAGACTACAGAGAAGACACATCAAGAACAAGAGACAAAATTATTAAGGCAAGAGACTGCCTTATGACAAACTATGACAAAATGATAAATGCCTTTCTGAGTACACCTTTTTCTATACAAAGTACACGGCAGGTAAGTCATGGATCCAAATATTCAGAGAGAAAAAAATTGGCCCTATTCTAGAATAAAAGTATTTTTTCAATTAGTATTATTCAGTAAGCACACAAAGATTTCAGATATATGACAATGAGCTCAGAGTGGAATTTCCTTCTGAGAATTAAGACAATATACATATTCTGAGGGACAATTTATAGGGTACATCACAAATGTTCATCTTAATTCTTAAAAGTTTAGTGCAATTTAAGTGTTTTAAAGACTTTAAACTATTTACTTGATGCTGGTCTGCAATTCTAATAGTTAAAAATTATCACCTTTATTACTGAAATGTTCCAAACACTTAAAATTAAAAAGACATAGATGTGATTGCATTAGGGTATTAAGAAAAACCAAAAATATGAAAGTTATCATATGGCTACTGAAAATCAGAATGGCTTGCTAAAGAGGATTTATGAAATTTTTTTACATGGGAAATTATAAGGGCAAATATTTATCTGCCTGGGATAATGCTATTAAGACCTATTTGAATGTTTATCTGCCTAGCATAATACTATTAAGACCTATTTAGAGCAATTACAGGGTATGGAGCTGTCTTACCTACTCAAAACAGTTCTTGTTTCTGAGTTTTTCAAATTTGCTTCTTTATTCCCAACTAAATTTTTGCCAATTTTCATAATTTAAATTTTCATTTGCATTTGCCTTTTCTTCCTAAGTTCATTTGTTTTAATATTATCTTACCAATTGTACACAACAGAGCTTTACAAATACCACCTTGGAACATTGTTTTACACTGTACTCATTTTGAAAACCGCCTTACTCCTCCTGAAAACAAATGATGACTGAATTTCCTTTCACATTCAAGGGCTGAGAATTCTCTTTTGGAATGAAGATAGTATAACAGTGAGAAAAAAATAGTGAAATGAAACCTCAGATACTAGATATAAGTTAATAATTTCATAAGGAATGAATGTCTATGGCAGTTGTGCTCATAAGAGAACTTGTTAAAAATTCAGATTGATCTATACTTTCTAAATTAGAATCTCTAAGGATGTGGTCCATGTACCTGCATTATTACAGGTAATTCTGAAACATACTAAAAGTTTGAGAATTACTGGTACTTAAATGTTACAATGAACACTTACTAATCTATAAAATTATTCTGCCTCGAAAGTAGAGTATTTGATCAGACAGCAGTCTGGCCCACAGAGTATGATATATTCAACAGATTTTACAACAATTACACGTTTTTTTTTTTTTGTAAAAGTGACTGAGACATGTTCAAAATCTCCCCCACAATAGGACTTTTGTGGGAGTCAGAAAACAATGACATTCTCACAGACGTAACCGGAGGTAAAACTAAAGGATTTTTTGCTAGAAGTATGGCTGTTAATGTGAACTATTGCTTCAGAAAAAAATTGACGGTACAGTAGAGTAACCACATGAAATCTTTCTTGTCACAGTTGAATGACAAGAATTCTTTCTTGCTGTGCAAAATCTTGTCATCTACTTTGTTAAATAAGAATCTGTGTAGGCACCAGAGCTCCGCCTATAGAAGATAGTCAGCCTAAAAACAAACAGGATGCTTTATTCAATGTATTCCTATAAAATCAGAGACATTAGCTAGCCTTCCAGAAGTTAAAATATACACTGTCAACTGAGAAAGCAAAATATCTCTAACAGTATCATCTGTTACAGTGCTGGAGCAGCATTTCTTAGATGTAGGCATGCCTCACACTTCCTGCTGAATTCTGTCCCAGGTGGAAGCCAGAGTTCCCCAGTAGGCAGAGGGAATCAAAACCCCTCCATGAGGGCCCAGGCATCAGCACTGTCAGAAAGTGCCACAGGGGACCCTCGTGGCAGCCAGCTGTGAGAACCACCATGTCACGGGACAAGCTTAACACTGCTTCAGAGGCTTTTGAACTTGCAGGATACCGGAAGCCATTAGCAGTAAACAGTGGCTATCTGGGACACTCACAAGCACAAGCATTGCAGATAAATAAAGTTTTCCGGAGAGCAGAATATGTAACTCTTAAAGAACAAAAATGTTTAAAGAGAGAAATTTTTCTAAATTGCCTTAAATAAATACTATCTATTCATTGATGGCTCAGATCACTAGGATAAATATCAATCATACACTATACACTCTAACTACATTATTTTATGATACAGGGTTAAAATGGATTGTTGGGCCTTACACTGACCTGCTTTGACTTTTAAAAAAATACTCCAGGCTGCTATTTTTAGTTTTTCTGTTTTCTCCCTTGAAGGTACAATGTCAGCTACACTTGTCAGTGCTGGAAATATCCCAGAGCAGCCACTATTAATTGCTTCTCTGATAGCCATTCCCCCAACTCCTTACTAACAGAAACATAATTTTGTCAGAGCAGCAGTGTTTAGACCAGCCAAAAGCATCTCCCCAGAATACCCATTTCTCCAAAACACTCACTTCCACCTGTGCCACTAAGAGCACAGGTCAGCATGGGTTTCAGGGAGAGCTTATGTTTTCCAGCTACAGACCAATTTCCTTTTCTTGTCTGCCTAGGATAGGAATGTGAGCTTGGAGGAAGAGCATGAGATGCCTTGCAGCTCTGAGGTCATAAGCATGTGTATGATAATCTGTATGGCTAAAGAATATTGGGTGGAAAAATAGGAAAGTATTTGGGTCCCCAGTCCATTTCTGAGCTACTGTGCCAGATCTGGTCTGCCTACCTTTGGGCTTCTGAGTATATGAGAATTACTAAACCCTTATCTATTTAATTCATAATTGCCTGGAGTTTGATATGCACAGCCAAAACACATTCATAATTGATACACCACCCTCATCATAATTTGCTAACTTTAATCTTCCAAAAGCTTAAACACCAAATAGCCAAGCATATTAAAGAGCCAGGGGAAAGAATCTCTATGTGAAATCATGGAGAGCTCTCAGGAATAAATCAGTGCCTGAACTTCATGAGATCATCTTGTCTACTTGGGTCTTTCTTCTTCCGTGGCTCTGGGTCGGTTAAGTCTTAATGTATAAAGGAGCACCTGGAACCCATTTTTAGTCCTGATTTTTCAGACTGAGAATAATATAACAGCCTAGAGAAGGCAGAGAAGAACCAACATTGCCAGATGGAGGGAGGAAACCAGGGATGGGAATAGTGTCAGGATCAGTTTCTTGCCTAATAGACAAAGGCTGATAAAGGATTTGATTGAAATGCATAAAAGCATAACCGGTGTAGATAAGGTAAACTGAAACCTATTCAAAATAGGGAAGGCAGGGAGTGTCTTTCATACTACTTAAATAAATATATGACAAAAGGGCAGTAAATAATTTAAAGAATAGATAATAAAGTTAAAATTTACTTCCCATAACTGGCAAGTATAAATAGATTTTTTTTTTTTTTTTAACGTATGGAAAATTTATAAAATCAGAGGTATTAAGGTAGAACATAAGAAGCTGGGACATCCTTTGAGATTGTTTAGCAGGACACACAATGAGCCTTCTCATGACTTATCCTCTCACATCCCCTGACAGGAAACAATCAACGCAGACATTCAATTCCTACTTTCATCTAGTATGGGATTTTGTACTGGTTTTTCACACACTACACCTGAACAAGTGTGGATCTGTATTACATAGTGGATGTGTACCCACCGTTAAGGTTTCACAGAGGCATTAAAAATGTAAGTATCCACTGTAACAATCTATATTCTGACATAAGGATATACTGTTTATTAAACCATGAACCATATAAATGGAAGAAGAGGATTGAGAGAGGGGAAACGGATAAACAGAAACAGTGTTAACAGGCAAACCTATCTCCATGTTTGCTTCTGAAATTTTTCTAAAATAATAAAGAATTAAGTCTTTATTAAATAAATAAATAATGCTAAAGAGAACATGACTTTAATTGTACAAAATATGGTAATTAGGTCTTACTGATAGAGTTAACTTAGTTGCAAAGAGCCTTACAATTTCAACAGGAGCAATGCTTCGCACCAGCTGCTGGAGGAGTGTAGCTTCACAGTAAGGAAATTTTCTGATACTTTCTCTAATGATCTTTTCTTGATATATTGGAAAGCCATCAGAAGGTCGGCCTTTTAACAAGCTGAAAGATATTTTTTAAAAAGTAACTAGAGTTACTTTTTAAAGGAGTTGAATTACTAAGCATTTCCTCCCAGCTGAACCCATGAACTTTGAGTAGTTTCTTCTTTGCTGCCTAAGATTTTCATTGGGTCTTCACATCATGAGGATAGACTCAATTCAAATTGCTGCTCTACCTGCACATTAGGCTAGGCCTTATCAGGTTTAGGGGCTCAGAGATGTATTTATAAAAGTAACCCCTGACATAAAACATACTAAACACTGTTATCAGATTAGCTAGTTACTTATTACCATGTCAGTTATTTGTACAAAGAATGAAAACTCTCATTGAGTCACACCCTTCTAACTTAGTTCTCTTTTCTTAGTAAAACTATCAGAGAATTTGACCCCCAGGGGTCAGAGAACAAGGGTAACACACAGCTCTCCCGGGTACAGAAACAGAGATACATTGAGCACCATTGTGAATCCAGAGCAGCAATTATGGCATAAGCACACCTATCCTCAAATTTGGACTTGGGCTACTTTCTAGCTGTATGATTTTACACATGATATTTAACCTCTCCAAACTTCAGATTTCTCACCTATAGTTGGGGATAACAAAAGCAGTGTTGTAAAGAGTATAGAACGGAATAATCAATTTAGTTATGAGTGCCCCTGTTTCTTACAGATGAAATGTGATCTCAACATTAACATCTGCTGCTAAAATGTTTAATTTTTAAATCCATAATGAGATTTCATATAATGAAACATTATCCATTTGAGTGTACTTTATACATGACATGGGAAAAAACAGTACCTTTTGATCAGGGTGTCCAATTTATTCTCTCCGTCTTTTAAGAAGTTAATACATTTCTGAAAGATACAGCTGATGTAATGCATTTTCATAGCCAGTACTTCATTCATGTCTCTTTGCTTCATACATTTCTCACAAATCAAATCCATCACCTTGTAGCATTTATTCAGAGCTGCTTCTTCTGCCAGCAGAGGATTCTCATTTATAAGCATCACAATCTAGAAGAAATCCCAGTGAGCTTAGAAATTCCTTGAGAGATTTTCCATGTACAAATTAGGTAGTCAGTTTTGATTACCAAATAAAGTCTTTCTTATGGTCACATATTTACTGTGTTAATTTAAATTAGAATGCAAATTGCCACTGATCAAGTTGTAAAACTAATACAGAAGGACCCTGACATTATGGAATCTCTTGAATTCTGTGTATCAGTTATTGAGTGATTTGCCATCCAGCTAAACTGGGGTGTTAGTTGGCCAGTAGGAATCATGGTTTCACTATCTCTGTTAAAAGCACTTTCACTAAAGATAAGCATGGCATATTTGTACACCTTTTATATATAGAATCAACTAACAGAGCAATCGTTACTTTTAGTTAATGTTACTGAGTGTTAGGATTTCATGGCTAGGAAAACCACAATTCTCATTCGTTCTTGTTAATTATAAGGAAATGAAGATTTTTACTGACAGAAGTCTAAAAATAAAAGGTGTATTACTTACTGATTGACTACATTTCTCTTTGGAAATTTTCCTAATATGCTTCTAATCACCAATGTGAATAGGTCAAAGAGGAAAGCAAAAATAGCTTTAAAAAGGGATTCTAAGAGAGTTATCCAATCTGATGCATTATGAGTCCCACACTTCCCATATATGCCCAGATTAAGCCCAAATTTAGTGTAATAAGGAGTATTTCTTTTTTCTTTATTGGTTGTGGTAGGCTTGCATAGGACAGCTGTAAAAATCCATAATGAGATACAGTAATGTAAACATGTGTGTAACATAGGCACAGTTGTATTCTCAGAGCGGAAGTTCATTCAGTATTTGTTAACTTACGTGTTACAGTTAAATACCTGTCCCAGGTAATCTTAGGAAACAACAGGTAGCAGATTTCATGAATTAGATCCTTTTCTTTAGACATGAAGATAATTTATTAAGTAAAACCCATGCCGAGCCTCCTACTTGAAAATTTAACATATATTAAATGTTCTTGTTAAATTAAGATTTTTTACTTATTTTTGACACTACTAAATTGATATATAACCTAGTATTTTACTTAAAATATAGCACTTAATAACAAATTATTAGACTTCATGAAATAAGTATAATCAGAATCCTTATTGGTAACAACAAGTTTGCTGACAACTTTCCCTACCATAATATATATCATTAATTACCTGTTTATATTTCTGCTGTCAACTGCAATCAATGGAAGCTGTTTGCTCAATATTTTGTATACAGCATTTGTAATCAAAGGATAGGATCTAAACTTACATGTAAGAATTCTTTAAAAAATCCCAAATAGAACCCAGATTAATGATTGATTTTTTTTAAGAGACATTAGACTTTATTTATTTTATAATATACAGCAGTACACGCAATAAAAAATGATATATACCCACAGCTCAACAGTGAGCTCCCTGAAGCATTTACGTAGCTGCAAACAAAATAATAACATTTGAATTAGTTTCCTTCCTTTAATCTCAGCAGCATTATAAAATAATATATTTATTATAAAGGGAATCATTATTAATTACTGAAGAGGAATAAATCAATTCTGGGCTTAAAAATCATGTTAATAATCAAAGATAGGATCACTTGTACACATCTGTTTCCTAATCACTTAGAGACTCTGCTAAACTCTATTGTCATTTTTCCTGTGACTCTGTTTTTCTCCATTATAATGTCTGTATTCTGGGCATTAGCACAATTCCCCAAGTCCCTGTTGAAAGCAAACATCCTTATTGCTATAGCAGCCACTTAACCTCCACACAAATGTATCTGTGTTAGGTACAATGCAGCGAAAGGGTGCACTGTTGGATCGAGTGTTGTACTGTGCTTATTTTAAAAGGTCTTTGATTTGGTAGAGTGGCTATTAGTTACTTTTTTATAATAAGCCCTATGAAGACCTGTGCCAGCTTGAAAAGGGGTAAAGCAATGAAAATGGGCCACCACAAAAGCAACTGGGCAGCTTTTATCTAAAGTGTGGATAAAAGAAAGGTTTTCAAGTGAATAGACTATTTATACCTACAAAAAGCAAGGTGTGGTCTGAAGGAAGTCTCTCTTACAAGACCAAGTGCTCTAAAAAATATAATGTAGGCTATTTTAGTTTATATACCTTTACCATTTGTCTGTATAAGTATACCCCTAATCAAATTTACTCAAAATATGTGCCTTTAAAGATAATTGGAGGTACAATAATTCTTAGGATATTTAACCCTGAGAAACTAGGTTCTGTGCAAACATCAAAAATTACTCCATAGACTCAATTATCACAATAATTGAGATTATTGGGATCTCAAAGGGTGGACACAGATATAAGACAGTGAATCAGATACATACAGGAAACTTCTTCAAATCAATCAAACCCAGAATATTCTGTAATGCTCAGGCTAGAGGGGGAATGACAAGGGCCTTGTAAAACCACACACGTTCTCTACATTGAGAAATACTGTATCCCTGGGAAAAATCCTGTCTTCCCACTCCAGCTCGCTCCACTCCTAAAAGAAGAAGTGCCATGGAGAGGGAGTCAGTGTTTACAGGAGTTCTCTCTTTCCTGTGTGTGCTGGGAGGGAAAGAAAGACTGAAACAGAAGAGGCTAAATATTTTTTAGAGGTTAAATCCTAAGTCCCATAAAATCTCCACTAGAAACACAAACACCTGATTCATGACTGAATTTCCTTTTTGCCCGATTAGGGTCGTAAGTGTTGCCTCTAGCGGTTCTTTCAGAATGTTAAGTAAAACATTTGAGTTTTGAAAAATAAAAACAGAATAGATACCACTTGTCTGTTGTTTGGGAAGGGATCTGCTAGTCTGTCATCTCTCTAGATGGTCCAGAAAATTAATTTGGGTGAAGGGCCACATGAAAGGTATTTTTTGATTTGTTTGTTCCTCGAGCTTCAAAGACTATATGCAAAGGGATGTAGCAATAAAGTGATAAGATCATACAAAATTTGGAACTTGAGTGTTAGTTTTCAAAAGAGTTACTTTATGAGAGCTGTCCACTTATTTTAATGACAATCAGTATATTCCAGATTCTTTTGTAACAGACAAAGGAAATCTATTTCACTACATTAACACTTTGTATTAAGGGAAAACTTCAATTTTTGACCCAACATACTGTCTTGCTCACCAAACAGCTCTGAATTACTATCAAATCTATATAGTATGATTGAAGACATATGGTAGACATTGAAGTTTGAAAAAGGACAGCATCATTGTAGCACACATGGAGTTTTATGTGATGACTCACTGAAAAAATAATATTCATTTGGATCAATTTAAAAAAAACCAATCAGTTTATAAACAAACAAAAAGGTCATATATAAAACATGAAGAAAATAGCAGTGGAAATAGTTCACAATAGCCCCTGAAGTTTCCCAGTTAAGCCATTTGAACTTCCGGCTTGGTCTACTAAGTATGAATATCTGTGTGATTTGACTATTTACTAGAAGAAGTGTATTACTTAAATGCATCAAATACCTACTTGCATGAAAAAAAAAATGTGTTCCTTATCACATTTCAGAACATTTCCTGGAAAGATAATTAGCGTAGTAGATGCTGTTTGTTCTCCACCCAGATTCTCTTTACCAGGCCTGTGTACCAGGTCCCTGCTGCTGGATTGTTGGCTGCTGTGGGCTCCGACCTGCCTCCTTCCTCAAGGAACTTCCTTCATCCAAAGACAGCCACCTCACTTGGCACTATCTGGGAAGCTGTCCTTTCCCTCTGGGGACAGACCTCAGCCAATGACAGACTGACATATGAAAGCCTGGGTCCCTTGCCGCTCTGGAGCCATTAATGGTCCGGAGCTCACTGTGAGATGAGGTGGAAGCTAGGCTTCGGCCATCTCTCTGCCTAGCTTTTCCTCGTGCTCTAGGCTGTGTCCTTCACTTTTTTCTAGGTTTCAAATGACAGCACTCCTTCACTGTATCAAGTGAACAAGAGAGCCTATCACAAGCTTTACATCAACAAAAAGCAGCCCAAGACAATTATGATCCTATGTACTAAGAGCCGTTTAAATTCTGAAGCGATATTTGAATAGAAAGCAAATACAGTAGACGCTTATCGTACCTTGACAGGATGAAGATTTGTTGTGGTGATAATTTTGTGCAGTGGGCTTGCCAACTTTGGGGGCAGCCTCGGCTCTTTATCCAGTCCCTGGGGTTTAGTGTAATAATCCAGTTTCTCTCGAGGAAAGAAATTGTTGATTATCGTCACACAATCATGTTGACCTTTTAATAGAAAAATAGGAAATATATAATTTCATTATTCAAAATAAGACATTTTCCATTTTTTAATTATGTTACTCTGTTTTCTGAAGTAAACATGCATCAACATCTTTAATTTGTAGGAAAGCAGAGTAGAGGGGGAGGAGGAGAGGTAAAATGTTCTGGGGAACATCTATAAGCATGCTTTGTGATCAAGAAATAATCTCCTTTTAAAGACACAGAATTCACAATACATAAGAAGATTATGTGGATAACAAAAAAAAAAAAACAATGTTCAACTTAAAATTGACCCTAAATGTTTAATAAAAGTTGCTTGTAATTTAAATGTCTCTTCTTCCACCCCTACACAAATGATGTTCATTCTTCCCTAATCACATCTGGCTTTCTTTACACAGAATTTAAATTTATTCTGTATACAGTTATTAATTATCATGATAATTACTGTTCATATTGTTAAGCTAATCTCTTCCCTCCTTGAATTTGAGAAAAGCTTGGCCTCTTTGTGAAATGAATTAGAGAAAAAGCTTTTGCCCCCGTAAGCTTGGAATCCACATTACGGCTCCTCATAGATCCCTGTGCCACTTCTCTAAGCCATCTCCAGAGGTAAAAATTGTTCTAGGAAAGCAAAACCTTCCCTGGCGAAGCTGGTGGCCTGTGCTTTCCTGCTGCCTCCCCGTCCCTGGCTCCCTCGCCACTACTTCTCTGGAGCAAAAAAGTGGCCCCTCTGGGCAAGCAGGCTGTGCCTGCAGGGCACATTTGCAGGCGCAGGCTCTTCCAGAATCTCCAGAAAACAGACCTCTTCCTCCGCTCTGCCTGATAAGGGCTGAGGGACCAGCGGCGGAGAGTCCTGGGGAGTCGGCCCAGATGCCAGGGCTCCCGGAGAGGGGTCCACCCTGGGTGGCCCTTGTGGCCCCTGCCCACTTGTACACGGTCCAGGGAGCATCTGCTCGATCCTGCCAACAACAGGTGACCTGTGGGGGGATTGTATTGTGGGCCAGGTGGACCCTTGAGGTTGGCAAAGGGCTCAGCTTCCCTGAGAGTTCAAGGAGAACCCAAGAGTGGACCGGTTTCTCGCTGTGTCTCAGCAGAGGACAAAATATCTCCTGGTTTGTTGACCCTAAGACCACAGGTATAGAGAGATGGCACTTCCCTTCACTGCTCTACGACCCTGTCGGCTTTAGCTGACTGCCTAGGAGATGCAGACCCAAGGGGATCCAATCTCCAAAGACTCTTCAATGCCTCCAACAAAGGGCTTCTTCTGCGGAACATGTTCTGACAACTACAACCACACCACAACCAAACCATAACCACAACCACCAAAGAAGAAAAACTTAAATTAAGCAGATCAACTACAGTATGTAAAGAGACTTTCATGGAACACAGAAAGATTCCATTTTTAAAAGTTAATAGACAAACTGAAAGAGGTAATCCTGGTTACTACCAAGAACTAAAATAGTAATGTAGAAGATGAAGGGGATGAAATATTTCAAAACAGAGAAAAACTAGGATATAGAAATCATTATGGAAGAGATGAGAGAGCTGAAAAACAGATCCAGGAAAAAAAAGAAATGGATGGAGAATTAATAATTAAACAAATGATAAAAGAACACATCCAGGGGCTTCCCTGGTGGCGCAGTGGTTGAGAATCTGCCTGCCAATGCAGGGGACACGGGTTCAAGCCCTGGTCTGGGAAGATCCCACATGCCGCGGAGCGACTAGGCCCGTGAGCCACAATTACTGAGCCTGCGCATCTGGAGCCTGTGCTCTGCAACAAGAGAGGCCGCAATAGTGAGAGGCCCGCGCACCGCGATGAAGAGTGGCCCCCGCTTGCCGCAACAAGAGAAAGCCCTCACACAGAAATGAAGACCCAACACAGCCATAAATAAATAAATAAATAAAAGAACACATCCATGATATGAAGGGAAATTTTAGTAGTGATCACAGTATCATTTTTGGTATTTGATGTTATTCTTAAATGCGGAAACACCAGTTTCTTTTTCTTTTCTTTTTTTAAAACCAGAAATCTCCATTGTATATATCTTGAGGAGAAGTCAAACAGTAACAGGAAATATTAAAAATATGAAGTGTTCTGTTTAGAAAATGATCATTTCTACCTACATAACCTTCAAGAAGGGAGAAAAATGACAATCAAGCAAATATACGACAAGCAGGATGTAAACATGACAGCACCAAAAGTAACACAGATAATGGTGTGCAGGAATTTACAACTGTACATGAAGAAACTAAAGAAGATGAAGACAAATCGCACTGCTTTCTAAAACACATCCAGCTTCAATAAAAAGATAGAGGTTCCTGTTTAAAAAAAAAAAAAAAAAAAGGTGCTCTAAAATAGCTTCTAGAGACTTCCCTGGTGGTGCAGTGGTTAAGAATCCACCTACCGACGCAGGGGACTCGGGTTCGAGTCCTGGTCTGGGAAGATCCAACATGCCGTGGAGCAACTAAGTGCGTGCACCACAACTACTGAGCCTGTGCCCTAGAGCCCGCGAGCCACAACTACTGAGCACACGTGCCACAACTACTGAAACCCGCACACCTAGAACCCGTGCTCCGCAACGAGAGGCCACCGCAGTGAGAAGGCCACACACCACAATGAAGAGTAGCCCCCGCTCACTGAAACTAGACAGTCCGTGCGCAGCAACGAAGACCCAATGCAGCCAAAAATAAATAAATAAATAAACAAATAAATAAATTAAAAAAAATTAAAATAAAAAATAAAATAGCTTCTATATATCAAAATAGACATAGGAAGATTTGAAGGTAAAGGGATCAGAGGAAAATATAGACTTAGCTTGTAACTACATCTTCTCATCAGTCCCCCAACTAGTATACTCAGAAAAAGCCTTACTAGCAGTTGGAAATATTTGTACATAAAATACTGGCTACCTAACAATGACACTGTCGTAGGACTAGAGGTTTCTTAAAATTACACCTTTGTGAGAAGGAAAAAAATAATATTACTTTATTTTTTCCAACATTAATCTTTCTCATTTTAGGTAGTACTTAGAGGTTATTTTGATATTTTATTTTTAAAAATCTGCCAATAATTTATATTAGAGTGATATACATATATATTTAAAGTTTATCTTTATACATTTTTACTTAATTTATATTTAAATTTTATAATTTAAACTATTAAATATTTAGTTTTATGAGTTTTTAATTTATGAATTGTGAATACCTACAAATAAAATAGTACTATTAATATAGAAAATAAATGCTGGGGGTGGGGGCTGGGTGGGGACCAGTGCATCATTTTGTGCCATTATTACTATCACTGGACTTGAGTCTTCTAGGCTGAACGGGCTCACTGAGTCAGCCCTCGCAGGATTAATGAGAACATACACACAACCAGACACATGCTAGTACAATTTTTTACTATCAAGGATAAACTGAAATTGAAATACAATTCCAGAATAAGAAATGAAAAGTGGACAAAGAAAAATAAATCACATTCTCACTTACAAAACCAGGATTTAGAAAACTGTGGAGTAACTTCTACATATGATTGAGAGAATAGAACAGTGATATAAGAATCATGAAAGTAGCCAACATATGACTCGCATTTCAGAGAAAAAGATAGTTTTGGTTATGATGGGTTTCAAACGATATACAACCTACGTACCATCTGAGAATGTCCTGTAACCAAAACCTAAATGAGAACAGAGATCTCAAGATGGAGCAAGGAGAAAAGAGAGGAGAGAGTGGAGAACAAGAGCCCTTGGCAGCAGAGATAGTTAATCCCAATGGGTGGAGACAGCACAATGGAGAAATTATCCTGTAGATGGTGAGGACTGCTGAAGGAGAAAGAACACACCATGACTGACACTCTAATGATATATTGGCACCAAACATTCTAGACTTTCTCAGGCAAGTCCACAGCTAGTCGTAGTGGTGGAGGAGGAAAGGAAAGGCCTGTTGCCTGACAAAGCAAACACAGAGAATGTGGAGAAATAAATGAGTTATAAGGATTTCATCTTGTTGGGGTTGCTAAATGGGCAAATGCAAAACCTTAAGGGTAGGGCACAGGGTATAGTTTTGCTCTCGTTTCTAGATAGTAACTGAGAAATATGGGTTTAACTGGGAGCATTGTTAATAGGAGAGTATGCACTGGTAAAATATAAAAGCATTCTTGATCTTTCAAGTTAATAAAAGGAGAAAGAAAATGTACTCTAACAAGACCAGGCCAATCACATTAAAGAAACACACACACACACACACACACACACACACACATAGCCACATACTGAGTGAGATGGGAGGGACTTCCATGGTGTACTGGTAAGTGAAGAAAACAAGTTGCAAGGAATATATTTGTATGACCTTATTTTTAAAAGATGAAAAAATCTTGCACGTGTGTGAGTACATATGTATACATATTGATCTGCTTGAGGGGAATGAAAGTGGGAGAATGAGTTTTTAATAAGACTAACTTTAAGGAAAATATAATGTCAACTTGAAAGGGTGCCATGTAATTTTCTGTCTATGAAATTAGTCTAAATAGATTAAAATGGGATGAAAACATTACCCTCACTTTAGGATGGAATTGTGGACAGGTGTACATTAGATTTTTATTAACGTAGTATTGATAGTATTAAGAAAACAGAGAAAAAGAAAAGCATCGTATTAATGGCTGAAAGTGCAGGCTCCTCCACTTCCAGCCCTGTGATCTGGGGAAAGTTACTTAACCTCTATCTAAGCTCTATTTTATTACATTGTGGACATAATGAAAACTTGTAGAGTTAAAGAGAACTTCAGATCATGTAATTCCCTGGCTTCTTTGTACATATCAGAAAACTGAGGATCTGGAGGTGAAGGGATTTGCCTATGATCTTGTAACTCATTAGGAGCAGATATGAACTAAAATATGAGTCTCATGATTCCTAGTTTAGTGTTCTTTTCTTACTAAACTGACACCCTCAAAATTAGCTGAGGGCTGAGGTGGTAGCAACTAGGGAGTCCCTAACTGTGGGAGATAAATATTTCCCTGAAGTTTGCACAGCAAAGCCATACCTTTTTCAAATCCTCCTGAATTGAAGTAAAATAAAACAAGAATATTTGTTCTCAAAGAGTTGTCATAAAGTGACTCAGTGACTGTTTGACTTAATCAACAGCACTTACTATTAGTAGTTTTAAGTAATATAATAATAAAATTTAACACCATATACAATTACTGTGCCCCATATCTGACTAATTCCCACTGTATCTTAGCTTACATGTAATTTCTCTCTTGAAATTCCCTTGGAATGGGAGAGAAGATCCCTCTCTTTGATGTATTTTTATGGAACCCTTAAGTCACCCATTGGAATACATTTTCACACAGTCATTGCCTCTATCCTCTTAGTGCCATGAATGCAGGAACACCCTCTGTCTTGTTCACCAAAGCATCTAGAGTGATGCTTGGTCTACAGGTTGTGAATGTTAAGGATCTGTTTAATGAATCATTAGGCCTCACAGAGCTACTTACTACATTCCCAATAAATCAGATATTTCTATCATTGCTTTTCTATCAGTGGACTCTTCTAACTGCCAACTCATTGGGGTCAAAATACCAAACATCAAATATTCATTCCCACTCTCTTCTAAACCCCCTATATTATATCAAGTAACAGGATTAACACACCAAGAAATATTGGGCACATGCAATAAATGTTTGTGGTTGATGAGGATGATAATGAAACAGCTGTATATTGTATTATCATTAATGCTCCTTCCTAATCATTGTTGTAATTATTATAAACAGCAATAACTGATGGCATTTATTGAGAGCTACATGTAAAGCTCTTTAGGTCTATCATCTCATTTAATCCTTTCGATAACCATGTAAACATTTTGCAGTGGGGAAACTGAAGATCAGAATCATTAAGTAACTTGCTGTTAAGTGGTACAGCCAGAATTTCAACCCAGGATCACTGACTCCACAGTTCCTGTTCTTAAACATTAGGTTAAACTACGTCCTTAGAGGAGTAAAATATTCTCATTCAAGCATTTGACTGCAACAAAAGCCCTTCACCACACTCTGTATTTCAGAGTGGAGATTCAAAACAGCTTGTTCGTGTTATCTAAAGTGTCATCAGGTGTTTCATTAAGTTAGACAAAACTGTAAACATTTGCTTTTTAAAAAATAAACATGACAGTATTTACACTCTGAGAAGCAAAGTGGTATTTTTTTCCATGGGGGAAATTCTGGGTATAAGCTAATGTAAAACTGCCATAAAAACTCACCCACAAAGGCTGCCATCTGAGCTGCTGTTCTTCCTACAGAGTTGACAACATCTGTCTCGGCACCAGCTTCCAACATTACCCACGTGATGTCTTTATTACCTAGAGTTAAAAAGAAACATATTTGTTAAAATTAAGGACTGCACAATTCAAATATTCCCTTTTAAATAATCTGTACCCTTTGTTTTCTGCGTAGTTTTAGGTTTCTATTTTGTGGATATTTTCATTTTTTCCAAAATATAAATCATAACTATAGCAAAAAGTAAAATGCTATAGAACCCACATAGAAATCAACCTTATTTTCTAGAAAACACATCAAGCAATACAAAAATGGTATGGAATTGAATATAACTTTTTTTTTTTAACAAGACAAAGTATGTTTTTCCTAGGATAATACTTAGTATTAAAAAAAAGAATAATGCTTAGTATAAAGTCAAAACAAAAAATAAAAAACAAAGACAGAAAAAATAAAATGAATAAAAGTCTCCCCTTAATGTCTACTAACTCATCCCATCCTTCACACCTACAGGCCCTGAGATAACTACTGACAGTTGAGGATCTATCTTTTTACACTTTGTCCTATCTACACATTCATAGTGTTTCTTTTTGTGTTCTTTCACTAAAGGAATCATTACAGATAATCTGCTATTATAAACTATACTCAGTGGACAGCATTTCCCATTACTTTTTGCAAGCTTGAACTATGATTTCCTTAGGAAGAGTCCCTGGAAAACACTGTAGGATCAAAGGTTATGCATATTTTAAATGCATTTTACCAGGCTGCCTTCCAGCAAGGTTGGGCTGATGTACACTCCCCAAAACAGTGCACAAAAGTTCCTATGCCAAGACTGGGCGTCATCATTCCTCCTTAACCTTTGCCAATATGTTTAAGTGAAAGGTTATCATTTGTTGTTCTAATCTGCAGATCTTTGAGAGCGTTTTAAGCTTATTAGCCAGTTGTATTTCTTTTGTTCTCTGTTCAATTTTCTGTCTAATTTTCTACTGTAGTATTTGTTGTTTTCTAACTGATTTATAAGAACTCTTCATATATAATGATATAACCCTTTTAGAAATAGTAATAACTATTTTCCTTAGTTTTTTAATTTATATTTTAACTCTATGTACGGTATTTTCTATACATGGAAATGTTTTAAGATTTTATGTAATCAAATTAGGCAATGTTGCCCTTTTTGAATTCTATATTTTATATTATGCTTAGAAATGCTTTCCCCCCCCCCCCGGATTATAAAAATACAGATTACTGCTTTTAAAGCATGGTAATATTAAGTTACATATTTATTTTCTTAAAAAACTGTAACAAGGACAGATAATTCCACTTAACTTTTAGATATTTCCCAATTGTCTTTATTCAGCAAATTATAAGCAACATGAATCAGAGTAAGTTTCTAAATGGATCATCATATTTAGTACTTAAATGTCACTGAAGCAAATAGCCCTATCATAGCAGGTATTCTCTCAAGAGAACAACAAAGAAGCTTTCATATTACTTCAAAATATAAAACTATAGAACAGCAAAGGAACTAAATTGTAAGAATCATAGATCTAGCTCCACAACTCTAAACAAAATATATTGTCAATACAAAGAATCAAGTGATTTAAATAACTAAAGAAACATCACCAAATTAACTATATAACATATTTCATACATTATAGCTTTTCAAAACCGATTCCCACCATGTCTTTCCATGAGACATGATCTTAAAATTACTATAACAAAAATGCGCTTAATTTAAAAATGTACATATACTTATAACAAATTTGTATAGGTGACTATTATTGGTATATTAGAATAAATGCTAAAACTTCACCAGAAAGTGCAGCAAACATGAGGGCTGTGTATCCATGTTCATGTTGATGACAATTTACATCAGCTCCATGTCGTAAAAGTAATTTGCACATATCAAGTTTTCCTTTATATGCAGCATGCATTAGAGGAGTCATTCCATTCTTTAACAGAAAGGGAAAAAAAGTATTAAGTTTACTTATTTACCTTTCCCCCTGCCTATGAACAATTCCTGCAATTAAATTAAAACACAAAATAAAATGAATTCATAAAATCATCTTTATAATCTGCATTTTTATACTCAATTCCCCACTTGGATCTTCCATAAACTGCTGAAGAAAAAAGATGGTTTTATTACCTGAGGTTTTCTACAGATTAGCAAACAGATTCAGAGAAGAATTGCTCAACTTCACATGACTAGTAAAGTGGCCAGGGCAAGGACCAAAACTTAAATTTATCAGGGCTCTCATCTCTACTACACATACTTAGCTCCTGGGGAAACAAATGGACAAGCAGATACAAATGCGTTAAAAAAAGAAAAGAAAAGAAAAAAGTAAGGAAAAACCTTAAAACAAATAGAATGCTTATCAAGGGGAAAGTTGAATATGGTATATCCATAGCATGGAATAGTATGATGTTACTAATTGAATACATTTATATCTATTGAATTGAAAAAATTTCCATGAATTACTGCCAATGAGAAAAACAAGATGTGGGAAATGTATATTAGAGTGTTCTCATTTAAAGAAAAATGATCCTCAAAATCACATTTATATTTTGATCATATATAGGATTTGGTTATATATATGATTATATGAATATGGAGAAATGATTGGTAGTGTTTACACCAGGCTACACTGTTTAGTCTCCATATGTTTGCCCATATCCAATGAAACATCCAACTTTATATGTTGAGTACCTAATACTATTTGGTGGATAAATAAATGAGATGTTCCCTGTAAGTAAATCTTCTCAGAATCCAGGAGAGACTCTCTGAGTGCTGGAATTTCAGAGTTACTCTGGATGAAAACCTCTCTAAAACATATAATCTCTTTTTTAGCAAATCTTAGAATACTAACATAATTTGAATTGTTCTTGATGATTCTAGACTATTATAATGAACATTGTCATCAATATTATCAGAGGCTTGTTGATGTGAGAATCATAGGGAGGTTGTACAAGAGGCAACTTAGTAGGAGTAGTCAATGTTTCTTGAGAGTAGTAATGGGAAAATGGTAAGGAGATTAAAACTTTAGTAGTTTTAAAAACTTTAAATATGATGATCCTAAAAATAAAGTTTCTCTCCTATAATTTTTAAATCAAAGAATTCATCAATATTAGTCTACTACGTTACAACTCTATATCATTAAATACAGCATTCATTCATTCAGCAAATATTTATTGAGTGCCTAAGATATGTCAGACACAGATCTATGCACTGTGGGTAGCAATGAGCAAATTCCATGCCCCTAAAGTCTAAGTCCCTGGCACTAAATTTTAGTAGGGGTGACAAGGCAGATGGTGATAATAAGTGCTATAGGGAAACAGCATCGAGTAAGGGGGAGAGGGAATGGCAGAAGGTAAGAGGAGATTGTTATTTTTAGAAGGACAGTCAAAGAATGTCCCTCTGAGCAGGTGGCATTTGAACAAAGCCCTGGAGGGAGCAAAGGATGTAAATAACTAGAGGAAGAATGCTCCAGTAAAGAGAATGCAAGTGTAAAACTCTTTGGGGGAGAGGAGCATTGGGTTCAAGGAATACCAAGGAGGCCAAATCTGTGTGCAGCTCACTCATAGAAGCTCCAGGAACCTCCTTGTCTTGAATTTGGTGCTCCTAGGTTTAAACATTAAGTATAGGAGTGTGTCTCATGTTTTAACATTAAGTAGGATGCCAATGCTTGTGGAAGGTTTCTGCAAACTTATTCAAGTTATAGAAAAGCCATTCTATCTTAAGCTGTTAAAAGAGTTTTTACCCTCAGTAGTTAAATTTTATCAAATGCATTATATCTATTGAGATGATCATATTTCTCTTTTATTCTGTAATATAGTGAATTACATTGAAAGATTTTCTAAACTGAACCATCCTATCATACTTGGAGAAACCTTACTTGGTTAAGTCTTATTATTCTTTTGATACACTACTGGATCAAGTTGCTAACATTTTATATAGTGTTTTTGCATCTGTATTTACAAAGTGAATTGAGCCCATAGTTTGCTTGGGCTTCTTCCTGTTTTGGCATCAGCATCATGCTAACTTTATCAAATGAGTTAGGCATCTTCCCATCTTTTTATGAACTAATGGTACAATCTGTGTAAAATGAGAATTAAATGGTCCTTGAATGTTTTGTAAAGCTTACTCAGGTTTGCAGCTTTAGAAGGTAATTGGCACTTAAATACATTCATACAAATCTTCCTTAATTATCCCAGTTTTTCTATTTCTATATGAGATAAATACGTTCATTTTTATTTTTCTAAAAAATCACTACTTTCATATGGATTTTCAAATGAATTGGCTTTAAAAAGGTATGACAATTCCTCATAATTGCAGTTATGCTCTCACTTCCTTGGTGTTTATTATTTTCTTGCTTATACTTTCCAAATTGTGTCTATTTTCTGGTCTTAAATTGATAACTTTGTTTTATCTTTTCTTTTTTAACAGCTTCATTGTGATATAATTTACTCATTTAATGTTACAATTAAATAGTTTTAAGTATTTTCAGAGTTGTGCAACCATCACCACAATCAATTTTAGAATATTTTTGTCAAAACCAAAAGAAATATCATACCCATTAGCAGTCATTCCCATTACCCCTCCCCATCCCATTACCCAGCCTTAGGCAACCACTAATCTACTTTCTGTGTCTATGAACTTGCCCATTTCGGACATCTCCTATACATGAAATCATACAATATTTAGTCTTGTTTGATTGGCTTCTTTCACTTGGCAGAATGTTTTTGAAATTCACCCATGTTGTAGCACGCACCAGGACTTCATTCCTTTTTGTGACTGAATAATATTCGGTTGCATGGATATACTACACTGTGTTTATCCATTTATCAGGTGATGGATGTTTGGACTGTTTCCACCTTTGGCTGTTATGAATAATGGTGCTATAAACATTCATGTTCAAGTTTTTGTATTGTCGTATGTTTTATTTTTCTTAGTTACATACCTAGGATTGCTGGGTTATATGGTAACTCTATGTTTAATCGTTTGAGGAATTATCAACCCATTTTAAATAGCAGCTGCACCATTTTATATTCCCACCAGCAAAGCATGAGGGTTCCAGCTTCTCCACATCCACACTAATACTTGTTATTATCTATATATATAGAGAGATTTTTTTTTTTTAAATTAATTTATTTATTTATATTTATTTTTGGCTGTGTTGGGTCTTTGTTTCTGTGCGAGGGCTTTCTCCAGTTGCGGCGAGCGGGGGCCACTCTTCCTCGCGGTGCGCGGGCCTCTCACCGTCGCGGCCTCTCCCGTTGCGGAGCACAAGTTCCAGACGCGCAGGCTCAGTAGTTGTGGCTCACGGGCCTAGTTGCTCTGCGGCATGTGGGATCTTCCCAGACCAGGGCTCGAACCCGTGTCCCCTGCATTGGCAGGCAGATTCTCAACCACTGCGCCACCAGGGAAGCCCTATATTTTTTTTTTATTATCGCCATCCTAGTGGGTGTAAAGTGGCCTCTCATTGTGGTTTTGATTTGCATTTCCCCGGCAGCTAATTTTGAGCCTTTTTTCATGTGCATAGTGGTTACTCATATGTCTTCTTTGGAAGAAGAATATCCTTTGCCCATTTTTTAATAGGGTTATTTGTCATTTTTATTATTGAGTTGTACAAGTTCTTAATACGTTCTAGTTACAAGTCCCTTACCAGATAGGATTTGTAAAACCATTCTGTGGGTTTTCTTATTACTTTCTGGATGGTGTGCTTTGAAGCACAAAGGTTTTAATTTTTATTTTTTCTTTATTTTTTCTTTTGTTGCTTATGCTTGATGGCTTTTAAAATTTTTTATTTCTATTTTATTTTTCTTAACTCATTTCTTATATTTTCTGAGTATACTTTATTCTTTTTATCTAATTTCATGAGTTGAAAGCTCAGAACAACACAAAGATTTAAAGTACAATAACAAGTGCTACAAAATTTCCTCTGAATATGACTTTGGCCACATGACACAGCTTTTGATAAACAGTAGCTTTTGATAAATGTTGTGTTTTCAGTTGTTTATAGTAGGAAATTTCTACTTCTATTTCTTCTTTTACCCAAGAACTATTCAGAATTTTTAAAAACATTCAGGTTATATGTTTTATTCTTTGGAACATATTTCTGTTTATTTTCAGTGTTATATTACATTTGGTAAACTTGTTTAAAGTTAGTTAAAATTTTCCTTTACAAAATAGTATAATACAGGACTTCCCTGGTGGCGCAGTGATTAAGAATCCGCTTGCCAATGCAGGGGACACGGGTTCGAGCCCTGGTCCAGGAAGATCCCACGTGCCGCGGAGCAACTAAGCTCGAGCGCCACAACTACTGAGCCTGCGCTCTAGAGTCCGTGAGCCACAACTACTGAGCCCGAGTGCCGCAACTACTGAAGCCCACGCACCTACAGCATGTGCTCCGCAACAAGAGAAGCCACTGCAATGAGAAGCCCGCATGCCGCAATGAAGAGTAGCCCCACCCCATTCCCCGCAACTAGAGAAAGCCCGCGCGCAGCAACAAAGACCCAACGCAGCCAAAAAATATATAAATAAATAAAATTTAAAAAAAAACTCATTTCTAAAAAAAAAAGAAAAAGTATAATACGTAAACCAATTTTTAACAGTGTTAAATGTAAATGGAGATGTACTATTTCTGTCTTATATAAAAGTGCATAGACTGTTAGGTTATCCAACTCTTCCATCCCTTGAATACTTTTTTCTACTTATCATTTTCTAAAAGATGCTATTGTGGTCTTACAAATTTCTCCTTTGAATTCTACCTTTTTCTTAATGAACTTCAAAGCTTATAAGATTATTAGTGAAGGCTTAAGGCTGGTATATTCCTGGTGGTTTATAAACTTTCTATAAGAAAGAGTCTTCATCTTTTTTTTTTTTTCTTTTTTGCTTTAAACTTTATTTTGTCTGACATTAACTTTACTACCCATGTGTGGGTAAAGGGTTAACAAAACACCTCCTTTGCTGCATGAGAAACTGAAATTCAGTTAATGTTCTAGTACTAGAACTGTTCTGTATAATAGAGTATCTACTAGCCACACATTGAATGTGTGTTCAGTATGTGTGTGTCCAGTATGGCACCAATGGCTGCCATACTGGACAGCTCTGAAGAGAAACTACCACCTCAGAAAGTTATTCTGGATTGCAATTGTTCTAGAAAGTTGAGTTTAGGTCATTTAACCCTCCCGAGAAGTAGAATTGCTGGATCAAAGGTAGGTACATTTAAAAATGAGAAATATTCTAAAATTTTCTCCAGAATATGATGCCAATTTACACCTAATCCAGTAGCATATAAAAGTGCAGTGTTTCCCACACTTCACAAGAAATGATATGGAATTGGTTTAACGGTCACTTATTTGATTACCAGTAAAATTAAACATGTTTTTACATACTTATTTGTCTTTTGCAACCTGTCTGCTGACATTTGCTTTAGAGCTTAGTATAACTTGAGCACAAATGCTAGAAAACAACTCTTATTATTAGATTTCATATATTATCCATTCTCATAGGAAGTAAAACTTTATTAAATGTTTTAAATTTTACCTCATCCAAGCAGTTGACATGAACATTCTTGCTGGCTAACAATGTTCCAGCTTCTTGGACAGTACCTTAAAAAAAAAAGAAAGAAAGTGCAAAGGTTATTTATATTTAGAACAGAAAAAAAATCTAACGTCAAGGAAACAGACTTTAAAGGGTTATCTGTAAAACTAAGATGAGTCAGGTCAGGTTGCTAAGAAATAAAGCATCAATCGCATACTGTTTATTCCACAAAGTAATTATCCCAGAGAACAGATTCATATAGACTAAAATAGCTCCATCTTGCTTTTACTTCCACTGGCCTTAGAGTATATTAAATTGGCCACATTTTCCTTTTGGCAGTAATACAATAACCACAAAGCATAAGACTTTTAATACTGAAACAAATCTTAAAGGGCATCTAATCCAACCCACCATCTAAAGCTTAAATTGCTGTCAGTGTAATAACAGTTCAAAATACAGTCAGTATTTATATACCTTGTCACCACTACGTCCTGTGAATTGATGGCATGCTCCTAATAGAATTCTTGGTTTGGAAATGCTGAGGTAAATGTATCTTTTATGCCTGGTACTATACAAAAGTGCCATATGGTCAGTATTCAGACTCTCATACTGAAAGCCATCTGATGTAAACCTGAAGGTCAGTCTCTGTAAATTTGTAAATAAGCTGTAATTGGGCCACGACTATCAGGTTTTCCAGCCTTCTGTAAGGCATACTAAGGCATAGTTGCAGGAGAGAATGTTGCTATTATCATCCTTAATAGGAGCCAATCACATGTTCTGCCAAAAAATTTCTGGTGTGACAGGGAACAGGGTAATGAAATTGCATGTTCTCAGGGAGAAAGGATGAGATAAGCCTCTCCTCTAAAAGGACATAAAAGAATAGAAGCATCCTCAACTAGGAGTTATTTCTTGTCTTTAAATTTAGAATTATAGTTCAAGAATGTGTTAAACTTTGCAATTCTTCCAGAGCTAAAGGTGGAATGCAGAATCGAGCTTAGCCTGCTTCTTTCTACCCAACCTGCTTCTTAGGCACATGGTCTGAGTACCCCTCACCAACAGAGGGGAGATACAGAAATGTCTCCTAGATTGATAGCGAAATAGCTCAGCTGGGGAAATGTCAAGTGAGTGATCTACAAGGCCCCGAATTATGACAGCAGCTATTTTGTCCATAGTTCATTTGTCTGATCCCACACTCCACCTGAGGGCAGTTGGTATCACTGGCTGAATGGCTACAGAGGGAGAGGGGAAAGCCTTCAAGCATGCAAGCAAGTTGTGCAGGGAAGCTTATCCATACCTATGGCTTCTCACCAGAGACTCTCAAACATCTTTGGAAAGGAATTAGAACAAACTCCTGCACACCAATTTCACTTGAGGAAGATGCTTCAGCTGAACCCCGTTATCCACTGAGGAATAACTGAAGTTATTTTCCATCTGACCGAGAGATGTTTATGCAATAAAGGGAGAATACTATAGGGATTGTGATCATGCCAAAGCCTGCTATATGTTAGGGAAAGGATGGGGGTTGCAATCATAGACATTTGGCTCATATTAGACAACAGGCCAATAATTCTATAAAATGTTTAGCCCGGTGGCTAACGATGTATATGGTAAATCTGTCCAATCGCAGGGCAATTAAAAAAAAAAGATGAGTTGCTCACTCACATGCCACTAACTGGAATACCAGTTAGTCTTTTGAAATGCAGGGACCAGGATGGGAAAATTTTTCTGAAACTGTCTGGGCTTCTAGAGAATGAAAACATATTTTGGAAAATAGATGAGCAAAAATACCCCCAAGAGGAAAAACTTGTGATGATTTCTAACTTGGAGTTCCCAATTTAATGACAGTAGGAAACTGTAGAAGGTCTAGAATAGCATGGAAATGGGAAACACATAGTTTACACAGAAGGATTTTTATTTTTTGTCATTCCTTACTGTGCATAGTAGACTCTCAAACAATATTTTGCAATTAAATTGAAAAGATTAATTGCTTTACTTGGGAAAGAAATATGTTAAATCTGATTTAACAAACTCTTAAGATGAGGGGATGTGGTACTATAAGGGGGATGGGAAATGAGTCAACATCTATCCTCACTGGAGACAAAAATGAATAGACATAACTGACGAAAATAATATTTAATAATTTCTTTCCCTTGTGAGAATTTCTCCAAGTTGCTCCAGAGAAGAAAACACAACCCAACCTGCTCCATTAGGGTGGGATAGATAACTTATCTGGATGGACCAGCATTTTAGCAGAGAAGAGATGATGGTAAGAGTGATACTCTCACTGTTACTGCCCTCTCTTATACCACACTAGAGCCCTTTCAGGACCACTATAAAACTGAACAAGTCCTAGAAAACCCTCAGTTTTCTTATATAGGAAGCAGAAATAATCCATCCCATAGTGTTCTTAGGACTAAGGGCTTGTCTTGGTGTGGGGCACAGAGTACAACCTCAGTGCATATTAGATGCTCTTGTTATTTATATTTAGAGTAGCATAATATAATTCATTGCGACACTTCTAATATCTAGTTTGGGACCACTGGTCTCTACTGAAGACAAGGAGAAGTAGCCAAAACAAACAAAAAGGGAGGAACAAACAAACATGACATTTTCTGTTTCCAGCAATCCATCAGATAGTCATGAGATCTGAATATTTATGAGTTTCAATCATTTAGTGGGATCCCTCAACAGGAATGTTTTGAGGAATCTATGTCAAGTATTTAAAAAACTATTTGGCTTGTTAGTTGCTGTTACATTTATGTATAAGTAAAATCATGTATAAAATAATTAAAGTATTTGAATTTAAAAATAATATATGGATACAGACTTAATCATAGATACATAGTTATAAATGTATTTTAAAAGAGAGACTTCTAATTACAACATATATTTTGAAATAGTGAATCTGTTTAAGTGTAAAGTTTCTAAATTCTCCTAGATGTATCTATTTTTAGACTTTGTAACAAAATGTCCTCAAGTTAGGATTATGAATCACTACATAAAAATTAGAGTAACTGGGCTTCCCTGGTGGCGCAGCGGTTGAGAATCTGCCTGCCAATGCAGCGGACACGGGTTCGAGCCCTTGTCTGGGAGGATCCCACATGCCGCGGAGCAACTAGGCCCGTGAGCCACAACTACTGAGCTTGCGCGTCTGGAGCCTGTGCTCCGCACCAAGAGAGGCCGCGATAGTGAGAGGCCCGCGCACCGCGATGAAGAGTGGCCCCCGCTTGCCGCAACTAGAGAAAGCCCTCGCACAGAAACGAAGACCCAACACAGCCATAAATAAATAAATAAATAAATAAATATTAAAAAAAAAAAATTAGAGTAACTAAAAGAGCTGTTGTTTTGTAAAGGAAGACAATGAAGCCCACAGAGGTTGCAAAACCTGCCCAGTCATATAGTTAATGGTAACTACGTATTTGAATTTAAATTTGTCTTTGAACTCTATGCTATAATTATTAGTAGACCTGAATCTTTCTATATACCAGAGGTACTAGAAATAACATTATTAACTACACAGGACCTTAGGGCAGGATGTTTTAATAGTCCCAAATTGGAAACAACTGAAATGTCCATCAGTGTCACCAGATAAGCAAATAGTGGTATATCCATACATAGGGAATAAAAGAAAAAAATAAGAAACAAATTATTGGTACAGTATGGATGAACATCAATATCATGATGCTGAGTGAAATAAGTCATGCAAAAAAAAAAGGAATATTTATTATACTTATTGTATAATTCCACTTACATAAAATTCTAGAATAGAGAAATCTAATCAATAGTGACAGAAACCTATCAGTGGTTGCCTGGAGACACGGGTGGAGAGAGTGACAGATTACAAATGGGTATGTAGAACATTTTGGGGGTGATGGAACTGTTCATTGTCTAGATTGCAGTAGTTTCGTGGATGTACACTTATGTCAAAACTGACTTTTTAAAAAAGTGTACACTTGAAATATGTACCATTTATCGTACTTTAGTTATACTCCAATAAAATTGGTAGAATAAACCTTATTGTCCGAGTCTGCTTCACAGTTCCTTTAACACAAATAATAATAATAATAAAAAAAATAAGTACGTTACTTTCTTGTGAAATCGGCAACAGTGATCCCAGGGATTTCAAGTACTAAACAAGATAAGTAATGAAAGACTTTCTGGTTTATATTCTTAAAGTTTAATTTATTTTGAAATAGCACTTCCTCAGTGTTTAATGAAAAAGATATCAGAGCTTAGAAGAATGGGTCAATCTACAAGTAATATAACCCAGTTAACTGTGCTTAAGTGATTTCATTTCTCTTCTGAAATGTTGTGAAATGGATGCTGTCAGTGACTATGATTTAAATGAATATGTGAGAAACAGCTTCTCAGTTTCATCTGGAACTTCTTTTTGGCATTCTAACAAATTAACAACCTGTAGAATACCTAGAATGTGCATTTACTCAGAAGAAGAAATTGTCTAAAAGTATCCAGTAGCAATGTGCGGTATTCTCTGGACTGTAAGCCCCACTTACAATCGGCTTAACTTCTGGAGGGCAGTGGTTAGCCGGAGGGAGAACTCAAAAATTTGCTGAGTTTATTTCAGATTGGCCAAGATGACAGGTCACAGGTGGCTGGAAACTTATCGTTAGTTCCACGTACTAGTACTGACTAAGTCAGTGCTTCTCAAAGTTGAGAAATGTATCGAAGGGAAAAAAAATCAGAACTCTACTCACCTCCTTTAAAGAAAATTGCTTCTTATGAGTACGAATATAAACTTTGTTTATGAGCTTCGTTCATCTACAAGCCAAAAATTATTTTACAAATTTTAAATGCACACAAAACTACAAAATCAATAACGTTTACAATTAAAATTAATTTAACTTGACAGATGAAAATATTTTGCTGCAATTAAATTGCCTCTCCAAGTGAATAAGGTATGGTATGGACTATGGTGCTGGTTTCATTTTTTCATTTTGTTTAGTTTGTTTTCAAGTCCAGCATATTTCTAGGACTGTGGGCCATATGATATCTCTGCTCTGCCACTTATTACCTGTATTATATTGGGCAAGCTATTTGAACTTTTCAGTTTCTTGGTTTCTTGTCTATCAAGTAGAGACTGCCATATTTACCATAATAATAGCCAATACAGTATTTTAAACACATTACTCACACTAACTCATTTTATCCTTATAGCAATGTTGTGAGGTGGGTACCATTTTTCACATGGAGAACCTAAGGCTCAGAAACAGTAATTTGCCCAAGGCCAAGTCACCAGCAAATGAATGAGGGAGGATTCCAAATCAGACTTGAAAGGTTAACTACCATCCTATGCTGTCTCTCATAATGTTGTAGCTTAAAAATAATTCCTAGCTTATCAAGATTAAACGCATGGATATATGTAAAGTGCTAAGAATTATGCCAGGCCCAAAATAACAATCAGTAAAGGTTGGCTACGGTTGTTACTTTCTCTTATCTCCCATTACTTTTTTTTAACAGTATGGTAATGTCCAACAGACCTTCACTTGACAAGAATGTATCACATACTATGTCCATCTCACTTCTTTTTTCTCATCAGCTTGGACCAATTAAATAGGTGAAACAGTGTCTGTGTAATTTGTTGCACAATGTGGGCCCAGAAAAAAATCACAGTGCTAACCAGGCTAAATTCACATTAATTCTTTTATTTAATCTTTAAAAATAAAAACTGGTGGACACCTAATAATGTATCCAAGGATTCCCTCCCTACGTCCCCACACACACCACCTGCCCCTTTCAGAGACCCACTTTATAAAACTGCTCACTTGTTTACACCTTTGAGAGAGGGTGATAGCTCTGGACTGCTCAAAAACAGAATTTGCATCCCTGGTGGATTATAAGTTGATCCTTTGTCTCCTTTTTTGTCCAGCACTGTACCTGGCACAGAGCTGAGACTCACATGGCTGCTGAGCTGAATCCCAGGGCCACCAAAGGCACGGAGAAATGAACCAGAGACAGGCAGAAAAGGGAGACTGCAGTGCCAAACAGGTCAGCGAGAACCGTGCAGAACAAACAGTCTGCACCAACTCCCAAGTCCCACAATTCTAGGCAAAGAACACATCATAGCAAATTACAGCTGTGACTGAGTTAAACCTGTTGAGATCAGATTGGGTGGGCTCAGCTCATGAGCACCTCTTGAGTTCCAATCCGATATTTCTCTCCTTTACGTTTAGACTTTTCTTGTCAGTATAAAGAATACATGTGCCTTACTCTCTGTATGTCCAGATGGGAGCCAGGCTACTTAGAAAAAAAGAAAGACTGGAAATTGGGAAGTTTTATGTTGCAATGACTGGCTTCTCTGCCGTTCGAGGGAGCTTAAAACAGCCACATGAACAATGCCCGCAGTTCCCATACATCCGTATCGCCGCGCCGTGACAGTGCAGAAGCCACGTAGTCACGCTGTTGTCACCTGCCAGGTAACGGGACTTCGGGAACTCTTCTGGGACGTCCACTCGGGGACGGAGCGGAAAACATGGCTTCTGGCTCGTCCCCGGGGCCTGCGTCTCCCTCCCTAGGACCCGGAGCGGCGGAAGTGGGACGCGCGTTGGGAGAATGGAAGGGAAAGCGCGGAAGAGCGCGATTAGAAGGTCGCAGCCCTGCGAAGTGCGCAGAGCGGTGTGGACGCCTCCCCAACCTCCTCGCTGTTGTGAGAGTTCCTGCGGCGGCCAGGGGCTTCTGGAAGGAAGCCAGGGAGGCCCTGGACTCAGAAACCTCAATGCGGCAAATTACAGACCTCGTTTTATGCCCTTGTAAAGAACCCTTCTCCTTAGGAGCTCCCTCCACCCGCCCCAAGCGAGGGCGGGGACAGCCAAGGGATCCAGATCTTTCGGCCTCCGGAAGTCGAAACGGCCCTTAGACACCTATCTAAGAAGCTGAAACTTCCAGGCCACTATCGCCCAGACGGACTGTGGTCAAAATCACCTTAGAGTTTTGAAGAATGCACATTCTGAGGCCCCACCCCGGGTCGCTCATCATCATCCGAAGTGGAGCCTGGAAATGTGCACCCTTCCAAACGCTGATTTAGAAAATGAACGTCTGCAACCTCCGCTCCCATCCCAGCAGCGCTTCTCCTTCCCCACCTCTCCGCCCCCGCAACCGGTCCCAGACCAAAGGTAGGAGCGCTGTTTCCCGGTCGCAGGATGTCAGCCTCGCAAAACCGTAACCCAGGGTCAACCGGGCCGGGGGCGCCGCCCGGGCTCCGCCACGCCCCCCTTCCCTCCCGGACCAGGCAGGCAGCGCCCCCGCCGCAGCCCAGCACCCACACCTTTTCCGATGACTTCCAGCAGATCCTTTTCCTCCTGGGTCAGCTCGCCTTTCTTCATGTGAACCATTGCTTCCGCCAGCTTGACAGCTATTGTTCCTTTGGAAGTATTAAAAAGAAACGACGTGTCTGTATTAGGAACGCCAGCCGCAAGGTTTGGCAACTTGAGACTAGGACATTAAGTAGCCAACCGCGGAAGCGTTCAAATTCTCTCCACCCTCCGGGGGGCTGGCGAGCAGCGGGCGAGCTCGGGCGAGCCGGGCGGGCAGTCTCTGCAGGCCCAGCGGTAGTCTCCGCCCCCCACGAGTCATTGGCCCGGCCGGGAGGAGGAGCTGCAGGAGGCGGCAGCGAGACTCTCCCATTGGAACAGCCTGGGAAGGAAAAACCAAATGGAGAAAATCAGAGGGGGGGGGATTAAATGCCTGTTACACGTCTCCCACCGCCATCCTTTCCGGTGCAGATATTTAGGGACACACAGTATTTAAATTCTCTTTCTGGAATTTCTGTGTTCGGCAGTTTCTGCTACGGGCATGCATCTCCCTTGCTCTCGCTATACACCCCCCTTCATTTCCCAGGGAGTGGAGCGGCCCGGGACGGGGGCGGGCTGGGAGGCGTGGCGGCGTGGTAGGCGGGGCTGCGCCGAGCTCCGTGTGTCGGTGTCAATGTGTCTGTCCTTCACTCCTCCATTGTCTGCCGCCACCACTGCTGCCGCTGCCACCGCCGCTGCCGGAGTCGCCGCAGCCCCCAGCCTCGCGCGTCGCCGCTACCTCCTCGGACAGGTGAGAAGCAGCCCAGGTAGGGCAGGGGGAGAGCCGGGAAGCCTTCGACAACCGGAGCCAGAGCCCCACCGGGAGCTTCCCCGCTACCGGAGCTGGCCCTTAGGAAGCATGTGCCTGCTGGGGCGGCTTCCTTCCTCTCGGTGGGGAAGCCGCCCCTCCACCCCATTACCATCACTTATACCGCGTATCAGTGCCCCGGAGTGAAGACCCTCCACTTGCCACATTTGGCCGTCCTGGGAGACCGAGAGCGGCCAGGCGCCGGCCACGAGGTGGGAAGTGGCGGGTGCCCATCGTCCCGTGCGTGGCACCGCCAGATGTAACTCCCGGGAAGCCAGGGTTGAGGCTTTGGACTCGGGGTGGGGTGGAGAGGGGAGCTCCCCATTACGAGCGAGATGAACGCATGTGAGAGTAGTCTCGGGAGAAGGTAGTTCTCATTTGGCAACCTACCCTCCTCACCCTTCCACCCACCCACCCCCACTTGTCATCTCCTCTGGCGTCTGTGGGAGCTGTAGAAGAAAACCGGATCTGATCGCTCTATGGTGTCCGTTAAGGATGTTTGGAAGCAATTTACACTTGCACTAATACTTCGTTTATGAAAGACAGCCGGGGATGAGGGGGGAGGGAGGGCCTCTTCTCTCTTCTAGAGTTCCCAGTCTCTTTGTAACTCAGATCTTGAGATTTATGGAAATAGGAAGGGGAGGGAGAAGGGGCGGAGATTAAATTGGTGTTGCTGTCTATATATAGCATTAGATTAGCCTCTTAATCCAACCTTCATTCAACTGTAATATGTAGCTTCAGGCTTTCACTATAGGAAGCTAGGGGCCAAATACAAGCGTGTACCCTCCTGTGGCTCAGAGACAGGACTTGCTTGCTAATACGAAGTCAGTCGTTCCTCCCGGGTGGACATCCATAACATATTTAAAGCATCAGCGAAAGCTTCTGTAGAAATTGGTGTTTACTGTTGTTTCTCTACAGTCTAGTATTAGTGTTTCTCCCAAGACGCATCTGCTTCAAAGAGAAATATTTGTATAATTATGTAGATTTTTTTTGTTAAGCATCCCCCCCATACCATCACTCTTTCTCCCCGCTGTGCCATATATGAAGTGAAGTGTATTTTCCTCTGGCCTTACGCCTTCATTTCTTGGAAGCATTCACTAACACTTCTGAAATCCTGGAAGATGTTCATTATTTCCTGCCTTTAACAAAATTTTTTCCCCAAATCCCAGATGTTTTCTTGTCTAAGGCTTCATCTTTACAGGCTGGGGCAGATCTGAGCCAGAACATATCACATGAAAATGGTTTGAAATTATTCATCACAATGTATAACAAAGAAACTTTTGTTTGGGAATGCTTTAATAATGACGTGACTGTTCAAACAAGTAGTAAGGCTTTTGAGTGACCCATCTTTTGTAACACTTAGCATGCTGCTATTGCCGCAGTTACAACTGATTGAAAACACAGTATCATGAAGAAGAAACCCAGAAACCTAAGAAAATGCTTGCGGAGTAACCTTCCCTTACCATGTGACTTAACATTTTACAAGGGATGTTACAGAATTGGGTGCTTCATTGCCAGTATTTCCATCTCTTGTGCCAAATTGGGGCCATGGTTACTTGAAGGTCACACCTGTTTGTCTCACTGAAGTTGTCAGTTCCTCGAGGATAGCAACTTATTATCTATTTTCCTGGTGCCTTATGGCACCTCGTTGGTATTTAGTCCTCTGTGAATACATGCATTCAGTAAAGCTAGAGTCAATGACATTTAAAGTAAAAAAGCTAACATCTGCCTAGAAATGCATATAAGTAATATGTTAAGTTTAAATTTCTAGAAACAGATACGTAATGGATTGTGTTCATCAGATGGATTCATTAATCGTTTTTGGACAGTGTTAATATTTAATGTAGGAATAAGATTAGCTAATGAGCATACCTTAGACTAGATCAAGGAACTTTTTTTGTATTAAGAATGTATTCACATCAAAGAAGTTTTGTTGGTAATAAAATAGCTACTACTTATTGGGTCCTTAGTCTGTGCCGATATTCTACCAGATGCTTTGTTATAGGATTTGTTTAATCATTGTTGTAGCGACCTAGCTAGTATTACCCCTGTTTCTGAAAATAAGGGGACAGAAACAGAAAGAAGTTAATTTGCCCACAGACCCACAGTTTGGAAGTATCAGAGCCAAAATTGGAACCTAGATCTGTCTCCAAAACCTTTTCGCTTTTCATTATTCTCTATCTCTGTGGCTAGCAGTAAGGGGGAAATTCTATATTCTTTAGCTAATAGATAACACGTTCATGTGGTTTAGGGTGCCAAAGGTACAAAAGACTCTCCGACCTCTCTGCACAGTTTCTTCTCCATGCCCTACAACCCATGGTGTCTATTTTTCTCATACCTTTCTGAGAAATAGTATGTGTTTATAGCTTATATGTGTAGCTCCACTTTTTTTTTTTTTTTTTTACGGAAATGAGAGCATACTAACACATTGTTCCACAATATGTAATAGAATTTATATGTTGCTTTGGTCTCTGTTTCTTTCTTCTCCTTTTAAAAAATAATGATTTCTGAAATGTCTGAAATTCTTATATGTGTCCCCATCATCCCTTTTTGTACTTCTGCCACGCTGGACGTCTCTTGGCCTGTTGCAATGGATTCCTAAGTAGCCTGTTTCCCATCCAGCTCATTCAAGGCACCACCATTAAGGCACCACCACCAATATACACTGAGCACTCATCATCCACCCAAGGATGCGACATACTTTGTAAAGACAGAACTGATTCACTTAAAGCATGTCAGTGGCTCTCCACCTGCCGCAGAATAGAGGCTCTGGTCTCTTACTTCTGGTTCCTCTCCACCAGCCCACGTTTGGTCTGGGAGGCTCCGACTTGACTTCTGATCCCAGCCGGCATTTGCAGTCAGCCAGCCCCTCCCACATACTCTGCTCTAAGGTCACCTCACTGATGATTCCCTAACGTGCCAGTATTTTCCACCCCTTTGTTCCTGCTTTTCTCTTCCTGGAATGACCTCCCTTCCCTCTTTACCGAGCCTTTCTCTCCTTCCCAGATCTGATGAAGTGTCAACTTTCAAGATACTTTCATGGTCGCCTCTCCCACCCCATCCAGGAGGAGAATACAGGCTCTAGTAAACATTTTTATTCCTGTCCCTCAGCAAGGGCGATAAGAACAATGTTTCCTCAGGAGTTGCTGGTACAGTTGCTGACATCCTCTAATTTTCTCCTATCTTCTTAGAAGCCCTGGTCCCCACCCACCTTGCACCCTGAAATTAACATCTTTGCTTCTTCATCTGGATCCCCATGAAAATAACCTAAAGCAGGCACCTTTTTCATGACATCCTAGTTCAGTTTTTTTAATCTATTTGACCCCTTCTCCTTCTAGACTATAAATTAACTAGGATTAGTTTACCTTTGCTTCTCAAGATTGTGACCCGGTGTCTCGCACCTAGTGTGTGCTCAGTACATGCTGAGTTGAGTTCAGCTTGATCTCCAAGTTATTTTAGGTGGATTCGTTTCCCTACTTGACTAATCCTTCCTGGCAATGTGAGGTGATGTGGCCCTAAGCACACACAATCATAACCAAGGGCAGAAGGTCTTTAAATGTTTTCGGTCTCAAGCTGCTTGACATTCTGATGAATGCTATCAACCAAGAAAAAAAAAATTGTTCATATGCACATGTTACAAATTTTGCCGACCGTTCCTGGACTCCCTCTTTGAAGCCCTTGACGTACATACAGCTCTGTGCTTTAAGAGAATGCCGTTTCCTTTTTATTGCAGGGGAATAGCTCATTTTTGAGTGTTGTAACTTTTGGGGTAATGTTTTCCTTGACATTTAACTTTCTTTTCTTAGGTACATTTCTTGACTGAGTGGATATTTGATGATATTAGGATTTTTATTTTCTTTGAAACTAATATTGTGATTATATGTTTAAAAGGTCCCTTATCTTTTAGAGATATGTACTGAATTGTTTAAGGGGGGAAAATGGTAAGACATCTAAGACTTGCTTCAATATAATTTTCTGAAAGTGGGAGACAGGGACTGAGTAAGAACATTAATGAGACAAAGTTCACCGTGTTGTTAAGGGTTGAAGGTGGGCAATGAGTACATTGACTTCATTAGACTGTTCTCTCTGCTTTTGATATGTTTGAGATTTTCCATAAGGAAGTTTTAAAAAGGAAATCTGGAAGTATTACAGCCACTAAGAAACTGTCGTTGTAGTTTAAACCAAAAAAAAAAAAAAAGAGAGAAAGAGAGAGAGAGAGAGAAAGCAATATGGATACAAATGCTTTCTCTATACTTAGAGTTGCGCTTATGCGGTTATCCATTTAATGTTAAAACAGTTACACCTAAATCAGCAAAAGACTGTCTTGTGAACAATGCATTTCCATAAACTGTTCACATCACCTTTTAGCTTCTCCACAAAACGAAGAGGTAGGTGGCATATCTCAGTGCTGTGTCACAAGCTTATGAATATCCTACTGGCAGCTAATCTTCATCTTTTTTAGACCCTGACGAAGTAATTTGCAGACACGTCTCAACAAGGGGTGCAAATATATTTAGTTTAACTGAGAAAATCAAGACATGAATGAAGTGGAGATACTGATTTTTTTCTGTGTCACATAAATCAAGTCAAAAGGCATTTCCAAAAAAAGGAGTACTTTGGTAATGTCATGAGCAATAGTTAGAGGAGGTATCTCACTGCATGAAAATGAGGACCACACTGAGGTGTGCCCACCACGTCCTTCCTCAGGATTGGCTTAACTAAATGCTTGTTTTGACAACTGCTTTCTGAATTCTTAAAACTTTATAACTTGCATGTCTTGATGTTTATGTTTCTTTTATGATGTTTTGGACTTATGAAATGTTAATGTTTCTAGAAGCCAACATGGAATTGTTTGGTATCATTTATAACATTTCTTCCCAGATTTGGTTTGAAGAGTTCTTAAAGAATATTTAATTAAGCTTCAAAGCCCAGCCTTCACAGCGTCTAAGGACAATGTAGCCAATCCAGTCTCATTGCCAGGTAATGCTGAAGCACACATTAGTGTATATCCAACTTCAACTCATATATATTTATATATTAGCTATGTCACTGTGGAATTTAAAACTCAAGGCTGGTGCCTCTTATCTCTGAGTATAGTAAAACGGTTCCAGTAATTAAAAATAGAAAGCTATTTTTGCATCAGGAGGGGAAAGGTAGCATTCACCTTCCCAATAAATACAGTTAAGCTAGAAAATCGGTGTTTTTATCTCTTGTTATTTGGTTATCTCTTGCGGGGTTGTGTTAAAAAGACCCGGCAGACAAAGCAGCCCTTAAAACTACATTCATCAGCCTCTGAGTAAAATCTCTTCCTGGTCTGTTGATTGTGGAGTAAAGCAGTCCCATTAAGTAGCCTCTTCTGACCTGGTAGGAAATGATTATGGATGAGCCCTGGGAGACAGCCAAGCACAGCCATAGCTCTGAGAATTAGAGTGGGAAAACCAAGACTCCGTGATGAGATGGCTTTTCCAAGGCAATGTCTCTTGCTTTCACTTTCTTCATATATAAAACAGGGATACTAACCAAACTTACAGGATGACTTTGAGGATCCTTGACGATACCCTGTGAACTATAAAATGTTATATAAAAATTAGTTGTTATTTTTAGGGCCAATTCTACCTGTTTTTACAGTTGAGAAGAAGATGAATAACACAATTACAGGCCTAGTTAAGAAATCATTTTAAAGTAAAATTGTATAGACATTAGTATTTGCCATAAGCCCAACTTCCTACAGTTTGGAAGAGATTTATTTTTCAAGAGAGACTTTCATAAAAGATATAATTCTAGTAATTCTATCTCAGGATTAACTTTTTAAAAAATATTAATCAGGATTAACTTTTTTTTTATAATAATAAGAAAGTTCTTGGTATGCATCTGTTTTCAGCGAATCCCAAATGATAAGACATGATCTTTGTCCTTAAGAGGCCTCCACTATCCTTTAGGAGACCCGCCAGCCCCTGAAACAATAGGGACTAAAGTCATCATCCAAAAGCCGCCCCCCCACCCCCAGTCAGCCGACAGGTTAGACCCCTTTGAGAACTTCCCTTTGGCTGTTCAGGTGGCTGGCTGGCTCCTTCCAGCCTTTCAGCTCTAATGTGAACAATGTGGTTACTCCCTACCCACCCACCGGCTTCCTGCTCCCAGAATGCCCTCCTCCACCCATTTCTGCATATCACATTTTACTCCAATCCTTCTCAGCTCAAATGACCCCTTCCCCACACAGCCTTCTCCAGTCACCAACCAGAGCAGTACCGTCACAAGTGCAGATTCCAGAATGGGTGGAGCTCAGTGGGAGGACTAGAGAAAGTGAGGTTCTGAACAGTCTGGAAGGATTGGTGAATTTGGGCAGGCGAGCCAGAAAATGGAGAACATTCCAGGGAGAACAACCCCCAAGAAAACAACTCCATAAAATATTATAACATGTTATAAATATTTATAAAATAAATATTGGCTGTAATTTTCTGGCCAACCCTATTGGAGCTAGAATTTTTTTCATTCAAAGGCACGTTTTCTTCAATATGTCAACTTTTTAAAAATCACAGAAGTGGTAGATTATATTTTAAAGCACACTAGGTTTGTTCTTGCTCTCAAGTAATTTATGACATCACATGTTTTAGACTAAACTGAAAATTATAAAGCAGTATCTTCAGAATTGGTGGTAGCAGGAAAGTTAATAATGGACATAAAAAGAAACCATGGAAGAGAAAATCATATACTTATTCGGATATTTTGCCTTTGAATACAAACTAATTTGAAATTATCCAAAATAGCTAGGATATCAATAGCCAAAATAGCTAGAAAATAAAATAAGTAGGAAATTGTGAAATTTATTTTGCAAGTAAAATATGATCCATGGAACTGGTTTTATCTATATAGTGCCTTAAAGGAATTTTATTCTCTCAGTTTGATTTTTTTTCCAGTTGGACTGTTCTGATTTTTTCTTTTCTACTTTTATTGATGAATGGAATAAAGACATGGCTGAAACAGTTAAACCTGAGAGATGCAACTTGGGGATTTAATAATCAGGTTAATGTGAGTCATTTTAATGCAGGATTGTGGTTGTCATTAGTTTCCACAGCATTTTTCCTTTGTATCTATTAGGGGAAAAAATACATGACAATTTAGAATAATTTCTAAATTTTAAAAGTCTGCTGTATACCAGTATCAGCAGTATACACAAGAATACTTTTCATTCTTAACTCATTCTGATGTCTATATTGGGGCCATGGGTCTCTTCAGCAAGTATCTTTTAGGCAGTTAAATGCCAACTGGAATAATTTGGCCTGTTCTAAATTTGGCATGTGTTGAGTGAAAAGTGCCAAAAAATATTCTGATAGTCATATTTGTAAACTGCTTTGGAAATAAAAGGTTTAGGTAACTCACTGAATGAACCATTCTTTTGGCAAATGCCAAAGAGACAGTGCTTTCATTGTTCTTTCTTGATTTTTTAAATTTCAGATGTATCCTTTGTTGTTTTTTGTTTTGTTATCTTTAATTCTCTCAATTATATATATAATAATAATATATTAGTAGGGAAACAATAATAATAAATTTGTGAGATGTGTAGAATTGTGTTTCCTCTTTTCATAGTTCGACTTATTTTTATGTTAGAAGAGGACTTTCAAAAAATAATTGTTAGATGTACTGTTATTTTGGGGACTTCTAAATAAATCTCAAGAAAACTGCTAGGCAGAGGTGAGTAGCAGTAAGGAATATTAACTCTTAGCACTATGGAGACTATATCATAAACCACCATGGGGTGTGCAGTTTTATAATATCCTACTGTATCCTCTTCTTTTTTGCATATTCACACAAAAGACTTTAATGCTTTTCAAACCAACCTCGACAGCTTCCTGGATTTGTGATCATTTCTAAGGAAAAAAGAGAACATGACATATGTTTTTCTCAGTATACAAGGTAATAGAATGGGGTTATTGTAAACAGGAAGGAGAGGCCCACATTGCTGGTACAGAGGAAGCTGCTGGCTAGAAGAAAGGATGCCACATCGGCGTGGAAGAGTGTGAAGATGGTGTTTACATTAGCGTTGAGCTTCTGCAGGAAAGAAGTTGAGAACCAGCTCCAGTAGTACCAGAAACCATGGAGCCATAGATTTCCTACTATTTACATGTCCTTAAGAGGCAGGATTTCTGTTAAATCCTCTTGCTAAAGACAAATGTTTTTTTCCTTACTAGAACTCCACGGAGAACTATTTGGCATTTGGGAGGTAACATATGCTAATTCAGTTTATCCAAGTGCTGAACTAGACGTTAAAATTAATATTTATGCTTCACTCTCTAACTCTAAACCATAAAATTCATGAGGCAAATAATAAAAAAGCTGCCTTCGAGAATCATATGAATGGTTACCCGGCAACTTCAGCTGGTTCTTTGGAGAAGTGCACTGCAAGGAGACAGTTGATGGGTTCTGGCCCTGACCCTTCTGTGTTTGTGAGGACCTGATTTTTCTGCTTTGATCTCTGCTTTATCACCAAGGTTAGAATGGAATGCCTGACCTCAGGCAAGTGGCGTGACATCTCAGAACCTTATCAGAGTGTGAGATGAGGGTCTAGGTTTAGTTCTTCGGGTTTCAAAGTGTTCCATACTTCATGGATATCCATTATAAGTTAAAACGTAAAAAAACAAAAATGCAACACACGTTTAATTGTTAAAGCATTAATAAACACAACTGCAACTCAAATTCATCATGTGATGTACTTTAACATACTGGAGACCATTACTTCTTCTTAACTCACACTGCCAGGTTTTTTTGTGCAGTGCGTGGGTCAAACCTCCACCTGCTAGAAAGTGAGCACCATGCATCTTGTCTATGTATCTTGTCTGATTGGTCCCATCTGCATCCCTATTGACCAGTACCAGATAGAGGTATGTTTAATAAATGAATACAAATGAATGATTTTAAGCCTTTTGAAAAAGTATACTGGAAAGTTTGTAATGTGGCACTGGTCTTCTCTCTCTTTCTCTCTCTCTCTCTCAATTTGAGTTACTGTAATCCACTCCTTTAAAATTGTATCTGGGAATACAGTTTCATATCATCAGTGTGCTGTGTCCCATTAAGTCCCAGGCTAGGCTTGGGCATTTCTATCCATTTCACGCTGTCCTCATTGTGAAATAGGCATATGTATGGTAGGTAACTTTTTGTGTGTGTGCAACCTTTCAAATAAATCTTCATCTGCTAGACAGGCTTGGGCAGTTCCCCTCCTGGGAGGATGGGGGCCGGAGTGGCCTGGTTGAGAGAACTCACAAGTGAGAAGACATTTGGACTCCTGTCCATCACCACCTTTGAACTTCCTGAAGTTTCATTCCCATGTTTTGTAAAAGCCATTGCTGCAAAGCAACATTCTCCCACTAGTTACCAGTCTAGGGTGTTATTTTTTTTCCCAGAAGCTTCTGTCATCTTCTCCTCCTTGATTACAGTGCTGAGAAGAGAGGAACAGACTTCAGTCCCCCTCGCCATAATAACTTATCTTCTAGTCTTCTATTTGTACTGATAGTCATAAACACTTGCATCAGTTTTGTGTTTGATACAGAATTAGCCTTAATCAACTGACTTGCTCTCTGGCATGCTGATTTTTTTTTTTTTAACTTAATTTGTTTTTTAGAGCAGTTTTAGGTTCACATCAAAGTTAAGAGAAGGGTACAGAGATTTCCCATATACCCTCTCCCCCCATACATACCTAGCCCCTCCCCATTATCATCACCCCCCTACCAGAGCTACTCGGTGATGCATTTGTTTTGTCTACAATTGACATTAATGTTTGGCAAACAGAAATAAGTCTTTCAAGGAAATATCTGCCTGCTTGCTGCTCTGATGTGTTTAGACCTGTGTGCACAATTTTCAGTTCTTGAGAGCAAGGCCCGTCTCTGGCTTTGCTTACCTTTGTTTCCTCTTTCATGCAGGGTTTTCCAACCTTGGCACAATTGAAACGTTGGGCGAGATAACCCTTTGTCGTAGGGGGCTCTGCTACAACATTGTAGATTGTTCAGCAGCGTCCCTGGCCTCAACCTACTAGATTCCAGTAGCACCCCCCTTCTCCCAGCATGACAAGCAAAAATGTCTCCAGACACTGCCAAATGTCCCTTGGGGAACAAAATTAACCCTGGAGTGAAACCAGTGCTCTAGTACAATGCCTGATACACAATAAGCCCCCCCTAAAATACTTGATAACTTAATAAATATATTTAAACCACAGCTAGACATTTAATCATTGGATATTTCTCTGTTTCATGCCACCATTTCCTCTAAATTCTCTGAATTTACAACTTGAAATATCGTAGGTATGCAATTGTTATCACTATCCTGTTGTCTTGCAGACAAAAGTTCTAAGGGTCTTAACTAGAACAGAGGTTTTAAGACATTTTGCTATTAAGATACCCTGAAATGTTATGTTTGAGGAATGAGCTTTCTAAAAGCCAAAGTATGTTCAGGGTGTGTAGTTGAAGGTGTGTTTGTGTTTTTCAAAGTGTTGAGACATAAGAATGACATCAGCAAGATTAGGCCATCTGGGAAGCTGAGTGGGGCTGGTCAGTTGTTGGGGGAAGGGAAGGGCCTGGGAGAGATCCCAACTGGGGAAAGTGGAAGGGCCCAGAGAAGGACATGTGCTTGCCCCAGGGACTGCTTACGGAGTCCCTTGAGTAGATGGCATGAATCGATAAGCAGTGTGAAACTATTTCAGAGTTAATTTATACTTCTTGAAAGTTTTTGAAAATAACTTCATTGAGATGAAATAAGTGACATTATGTAATTGTCTTTATTTCAGTGAAGAGGTTGTACATTGATACTTAAAATGTAATTTCTGGAATATTTTTATTTAAAGGGAAGCAAGAATCATTATTCAAAAATAAAGTTTAAGAAGTGAAATAAATTTGGAAATATTATAATGAAAATTTAATCACGATGCTTTTATGTCTTCTTAAGGCAGATTTAGATGAATATTAGTACAAGTAATTAGTAAAAGTACACTGAGTTAACTCAGTGTACTTTTTTTCACAACACAATTCCTTTGGGCTTTGATCCCTCTTTCTTAAAAGATCGTTGCTTAGCACAATTTAAGTTCCTACCATTAATGTCCCTCGCTGCAAACTACCGTTGTAAAATTTTGAGGAGAGAACTATAGTTTAAGTTTGTGCTTTTTAAGAAAGATATCTTTGTTCTTTTATATCATTAATTATAAGAATGAAGAGGATATGAATATAACAGTAATATTTTTGTATTAAAGAAATATTTGAATTTATTTAGAAACATTTTTTCTTTTATAGGTAGGCTATTTGTTATTTTAAATTTTTAATGTTTTTTCAATTATTATAAATACTGAAACTTAGACAGAATTTTCTAGGAGCTATAGCGAAGTTTGTTGTAGAGGCTGGGTGATTTTGAGTCCAGAGAGGCTGTTACAAAATCATGGTAAGGATATTGAACAAGCTAATGTTATTCTGGGCAACAAAATTGTGTAGTGTAATTATAGGCAAATATTTAGCTTATCGCTTTAGAATGTTCATAATTTAAAGTTTCACAGAGCAATTTAATTTTGTTTTTCTTTTGAGAGAAGGATGCTACAATGTTATCAACCCAAACGATCCCTAGATATGACAACTTTTTGTACAGGAGTTTATGATGTTTGTTCTTGCAGTTTTAGCTTTAATGGAAAGGAGAATAGTTTATAATTATGGGCAATTTTTAGTTTTCTTTTATGGTAAATTATTTTACCCATTTGAAATATAGAATAAAAGGTAGTTCTTGAAACTTGCTCCTAAACACAGAGTACATCCTGAGAACGTTGCAGTAAAGTGGGTTAGTTATATTTTGAGTTTTGTGTGCTGGTGTTATTGCATCTTTATGACACACTTTATACTTTGGGGATAATCTTGTTGCCCTATAATTTTTATTATCTTAGAATCGGAAGTCTCTCTCTTCCCATTGTCTTAAGTAATATTGACGGTACCAAGAGAGTTTCACTTTGAAGTTTGGTACTTTTTCTTTTCTTTCCTGCTGTAGCCACATAGTTTTGAAATTTGGGCAAAATGCTCTGCAGAGCTACTTTATTTGAAAAATATTAATTAAAAAATTCCTATTCTTTGAGTGTGTTTTCACCTTTTTATCAAGTTTGTGTGTTGGGCCATAGGGAATGCTTTAGAACTGGGTTGCCTGACATGATAGCCACTAGACACGTTGGCTATTTCAATTTTAATTTTAATTAATGAAAATTAAATAAAATTAAACATTTAGTTCCTCAGTCACACTAACCGCACTTCAAGGGTCCAATAGCCACATGTCTAGTGGCTACCATATTAGACAGTGCAGATATAGAACATTTTCACGGTCACAGATAGTTCTGTTGGGTACACCTCTCCAGGATGGGTGTTGGCAAACTGCAACCTGGGGGCCCATTCTGATCCACTGTTTGTTTTGTAAATAAAGTTTTACTGGAATACAGCCATGACCACCTATTTATATATTGCCTATGGCTGCTTTCAGGCTATAACAGCAGAACTGAGTAGTTGGAACAGAGATCATGTAGCTCACAGAGCCTAAAATATTTTCTTTCTATCCCTTTATAGAAAAAGATCGACTCTACCTTAGAGTATCCATATTTATAATGTCAAGGTTGTTTGAATAGCATAGTTATTTTATGTGTAGCATATATTAGTAATATTAAATGCCTTACATGAGGCAGATTATCATACTTCAAAGATGAGCCAGACCAGAAGAACAGGCAAGAATAGAGTATCAGGCCAAATCTCTTGATTACTGGTTGAGAACAGGCATCCACTAGTAGGGACAACTAGAAGGTACGGCCTTCTGTGATAGATCAGACACTTTCCAGAATGGAGAGAATTAAGGAAGAATACGAGGGAAGACAACACGCAAGGTGTCAATCTACTCAGGGTGGGCAGGGCAAGTGGCAGGATTAATACACAATAGCCATGAGACCCTTCAATGCTGCTGGCCCATTGTCACACTTGGACCCAGAGTCTGGTTGGGAGTAAGGGGTGGAATATGAAAAGAGCACGAGGGCAGTTAGAAGATTAATAAAGTGAGGTGGGGCGATATTTATCTAATATGTTAGATTTAAAAATCTTTCAATTAAACTTTTCCATTTAGACTTAAATAGAAATTGATTCAAAAATGTTTATTTCATTAATAAAGTACCTGGTTTCTAATGTTTGGTTGATTGGATCGTTTTAGTATTTTTATGGCCTTCTTTTATCTTCTAAACTATGCAAGAAATTTAGTCTCTTAGATGACATGTGAAATACTTAAATCCATTTTGTTTTACCACTTTACATACAATTTTTTAAAATTCTATTTTAAACCGTGGAGCTTTTCCATTTTGGTGGGACATGAGCATCTTTTCTTTTTATTTTTTTAATAATTTATTTTTATTATTTATTTTTAAATTTTTGACTGTGTTGGGTCTTCGTTGCTGTGCGCGGGCTTTCTCTAGTTGCAGCGAGCGGGAGCTACTCTTCGTTGGGGTGCACAGGCTTCTCATTGCGGTGGCTTCTCTTGTTGCGGAGCACGGTCTCTAGGCATGCGGGCTTCAGTAGTTGTGGCACGTGGGCTCAGTAGTTGTGGCTCACGGGCTCTAGAGCGCAGGCTCAGTAGTTGTGGCACACGGGCTTAGTTGCTCCGCGGCATGTGAGATCTTCCCGGACCGGGGCTCGAACCCGTGTCCCCTGCGTTGGCAGGCGGATTCTTAACCGCTGCACCACCAGGGAAGTCCCATGAGCTTATTTTCTATGTGAGTGTTTGGGTTATAGTTTTTATGGAAGCCAAATCATCATGATGTTAGTTTATTTCAACTTGTAAGTTGTAATGCAGTCTAATAAAAGTGAGCTTTTGACATTGGCCTAAGAGAACTGCCTTTGTTACTCTCCCTTTGTTACTTTCCCAGGTTTAAGCTAGCACAGTTTCTTAGTCAAAGTGCCCTTGCTCTTCTTCGGCCAGAGCTTCAGTGAGTGCCTTATAAAGGCTGACCCTCACTGGAGCAGATTATAATGTAGCACCAGAGCTAAATTTAGAGGGAAGCCAAGCCTCTACTCCAAATAGTAACAGCTAAACGATAGAGACTTTTGGTGAACAGAATATCTTCATTTAGTCTTTCAGTACCAGTAGGTGAGTCTCTGTGTTTGTTTGATTTATTTTGGATGTTGTGTATGTCAAAATCTTTGCATATTTTTTTATGTTTATGTGTTCTTTTATTATTTTCCACATAGACTATATTTAGGTAGTGTAAAATAAGCCTACATAACTGGGCTATGAAGAAAGAAACTTTCGTATTTAGAACTAAAGAAAGTATAAACAGAGCTAAAGAATTTTTAAAATAGAGTAATTCTCTCCAACGTAGGCTGTGTTTGGTGGTAATTCCCATTAGCAGGAAAATAGAAACAAGGTGTAAAGGTAGAGTTAATTAGGGAATTCTATATGTTTATATTCTAGACCTTAAAATAAGTCTTTTAGAGGGGACTCCCACTTTAAAAATATTTTTTAATTCTAAAATAAAAACATCTTTGGCAAAAAAGGAAACTCCTTCCTTGCATGTTCACCTCCTGGAGGAGTTTCAGGCTCTATTTTTGGTTTTGTATCTCAGTAGGAGACCCAAACTTCTTAACAGGTATTTTTCTTTGCTAACACAAGAAAATATTTTGTATGGTATTTCGGTATTTGTTGTGTTTTGGGAGGTGTGGAAACATTAAGGAGAACACACACACACACACACACACACACACACACACACACACACACACACACACACACACACACACATATATTCATTACTTGTGCTCCAATGGAAATGTTTGCTGGTATAGAGTGAATCTGTTGAAAATGCCAACAGGGAAGATTCTGAATGAAAGAGTTTTGCAGTGAATATAAATAATGCATTAGAAACTCTATTTCCAACATTTCTCAAATGAAATGAGATTTCATTGATTAAGGTTACTGCATTTGTAGTCATTTCACTGTGCAGCTGCTCTGCCCCATACACATACAGCAATCAATCCCTTTTCTATACTGGTTAGCTAGGTGTGTCCCACTGTTGTTTCACCTGTCACATTGTACTATAAATGTTTGTTTTTGTTTTTGTTTTTTTTAATTAATTAATTTATTTATTTGGCTGTGTTGGGTCTTCGTTTCTGTGCGAGGGCTTTCTCTAGTTGCGGCGAGTGGGGGCCACTCTTCATCGCGGTGCGCGGGCCTCTCACTATCGCGGCCTCTCTTGTTGTGGAGCACAGGCTCCAGACGCACAGGCTCAGTAGTTGTGGCTCACGGGCTTAGTTGCTCCGCGGCACGTGGGATCCTCCCAGACCAGGGCCCGAACCCGCGTCCCCCGCATTGGCAGGCAGACTCTCAACCACTGCGCCACCAGGGAAGCCCTAAATGTTTGTATTTTATCTCTGCTGGGCTCTGTGTTCCTTGAGGGCTTGGAATCCGGCTTAGTCACCTTTATATCTCAAAGCAGGATGTAGTAAGTTCACTTTATAGGATTGATAAAAATTCTCTCTACTTAAACCATAAAAGGAATTACTTTTGGACTTTGTTAATTTATTAAAAAAATTTTTTTTAGTTTCACTTTAAAAGTGGTGATTCAAGTTTTCAATGATAAACAGATTGCTTTCTGTGTGAAAATACACGTTTCTCTTTTTTCATGGGGTTGGAAGAAAGTTTTGGTACATAAACTGAATAATAATTTTTCCACATTCTTGAGGATTTTTTAAAAATTTTGAGATATAATTAAATAATTTACTGTTTAATGTTGCAATTTTTCTTGATTATTTAATGGTATAAGTAATGGAGAAAATCTAGACATTTTCAAATCACAATTTTAAAAATCTTTGAAAGATAATTAAATAATTTGCTTGACATTATCTTAATCGTTTGGTCCTCATAATTTAGGCAATCTAGACATATTTTCAGATTGTAATATTTATGCCAGCAAGGTTATTCTCAGTTTGTAAAAGGTCTTTTAGGGCAGGTTTTTCACTTTTTTAAAAGATAATTTTTGATAGTTTAAATTATATATTAAATCCAATAGGAGAATTTAAAATACCCAAATACTCATCCTCTGAGGTTAAGCAAACAAATGAAAAGCTTACTAACAGTTTCTTGTATCGTTCTTAAATGTTCCTTGCCTAGAAAAGGAAATATTACGTGTACCCCCCTTTTTAACCGAAAAATTATGCTTTACACTCTTTTATTCAACTTGCTTTTTTCCTTTAACAATTTTACTTGAACATCTTTCCATATCAGTGCAACAGCTTATTTGACAATTATTTATTAAATTTAAATGCTTACTCTCAGTATTGTTTTAGGTGCTAAAGATACAGTATTGAGTAAAACTACAAAGTCCCTACCCACATGGATGTTACTCTTGGGGGAAATAGACCATGGCAGACAGATGCTAATGAAATGACAGGGGCTGCTGTGAGCTATGAAGAGAAATAGAGCTAGATGAGAGGGAGAGGGAGAGAGAGAGAAGGAGTCTTGTTAGTCAGGGTGGTCTGGGAAGGTCTCTGAAACAGAGGCATTTGAGTGAGTGCAGAGAGTTAAAGCCACGTGAATGGCTTCCCTGGCCCACTGGAAGAAGCAAAGAGGGCAGTGTGGCTGGAGCAGTGAATGATGGGAAGAGGTAGATGTAGGAAACATAATCAGAGAGGTAGCCAGGGCCATATGTAGTACATTGGATATAAATCATTTTGTAAAGCTTCGTAGTTCCATTTGATGGCTTATTTATAACTTATTGAACTAGATAGGTTTATGGGTATTCAACTTCCATTTTTTTATGCATCCAACAATGTTGCAGCTAAATCCTTTTATATATACACATACGTATATTTGCATACTTGTGTGGGTATAACTGTAGAATAAATTCCTTGTAAAGGAATTGCTGGACCGTAGGTTATGCGCATGTAAATATTTATAGATATTCACCAAATGCTTCCCAAAAGTATTGCATGGAGTTTATCCTTTATATCAAAGTTTATGTCTGTGGTTATTTTCCTTGTCTCTTTTGTCCACACTAGATATTATTAAACTTTAAAAGTTTTGCTAGTTCAGTAGTTACAATTATCTCATTTTAAAAAGTATATTTAGTATGGGTGAAGTCAAACATATGCTTATTAGCTATATATTATATGAACTGCTTATTTGAAGTGCCTAATCTTATTTTCTTGGTTTTCAGAAATTTTATGAATAAGCATCAGAAGCCAGTGCTAACAGGCCAGCGGTTCAAAACTCGGAAAAGGGGTAGGTTGTGTTGTGTGTTTGTGTGTGTATGGTGGGGACGGGGTTGGGGGAAATGTGTGTTTAAAGTTCTAATCAAAATATAAGGTTGGTGAATGTCAAGTTTAACAATACAACAGCCAGTTATTTTAGTAGCAAAAGCGAGTTTCTTTGGGAAGAGCCCAGAGAAATTGCAGTTCGGGGTATGCGAACTATGAGGCAAGTCAGAGAACAAGGAAGCGGAACTTGCTATTATAGGGAAAAGAGGGGAGTTGAGAGGAGCTCTAATAACCCAACAGTCCACATGAGGAAGCTGGGAGTCCAAAGTATGGAGGCTACTCATAGTTTGGTCTGGTACATTCTCTGATTGGCTGAGCTGTGGTTAGGTGGAGAGAAGTTTTCTTCTTCCTTCCGGATAGTAAAGTAGGCAACACCTTTCTGTTGGAGACTAGAGAGGAAGGCATAATTATCTTCCTGTTTGGAGTAATTGATGATGCATGGCAGGGTATAAGAGCTCCCCCTACAGGCCTGTCCGGACTCCAATTTTAGCTGAGGTTTCTTAATTAATTCCACAAAGAAGAATTGGTATTATCTTTGTTTCCACCTAACCTCACTAATTTCTGTCTTTCGAGCTCTGACTGTAAAATCTGAAGGTGTGCATTCAAGCCTCAGAACCGCCAGTTACTTAGGTGTTTGATTTTGGACAAGTCATTTAACTTGTCTGAGCTTTGTGTCTTCATCTACAAAATGAGGATGATTATATCTGTTCAGGTTGCCTTACTCTCATGCGAGGCTCTGAAGGCAGTTGATAAACTTTACTGTTTTTAACATCAGCGTTTGCATTTGGTTTTTGCTTTCTTTGTGTTTTTAAGAAAACGTTCATAAGCCAAGATAGTAAAACTAAGAGAAGAGTAAATTAGGGAAGATAGTGAAGAGTTTTAACCTTTTCAGAATTTAGAAAGTCGAACTAAATTTACTGCCCTAAGTGTCTGTAAAACTCAGGATATTTTCAAAGGTCTTTTATCGTGCGAAGAGAAGTGATATAGCCAGTTTGATGATGGCTGGTACAATTTCTATATGTGAGTGACTTCTTTTTGTTATGTTCATCTTCCCATTCTTTTTGTGTAAAGAATTTTTAAATCTTTTATAATATTTAATCAGTTTTGCATAATTATATAGAAATCCTCTTGGTTTTAAGAGTAGTTGAGCCAAAAGTTGATAGGGAAACTTTTTAGTCTATTTATTTATTTATTTATTTATTTATTTATTTATTTTTTAAATTATTGTTTATTTATTTATTTATTTATTTATTTGGCTGTGTTGGATCTTCGTTTCTGTGCGAGGGCTTCCTCTAGTTGCGGCAAGCGGGGGCCATTCCTCATTGCGGTGCGCGGGCCTCTCACTATCGTGGCCTCTCTTGTTGCGGAGCACAGGCTCCAGACGCGCAGGCTCAGTAGTTGTGGCTCACAGGCCTAGCTGCTCCGCGGCACGTGGGATCTTCCCAGACCAGGGCTCGAACCCGTGTCCCCTGCATTAGCAGGCAGATTCTCAACCACTGCGCCACCAGGGAAGCCCTAGTCTATTTATTTATTTATCGATTTATTTAGGCTGTGCCAGGTCTTAGTTGCGGCGTGTGGGCTTCGTAGTAGCAGCATGCAAACTCTTAGTTGCGACATGCATGTGGGATCTAGTTCCCCGACCAGGAATCAAACCCAGGCCCCCTGCATTGGGAGCACGGAGTCTTACCCATTGGGCCACCAGGGAAGTCCCAATAGGGAAACTTTTTAAAATATGAAACATGGTATGAAATTATTATGTTGACTAACACTGAGGAGAGTGACTGAAAAATATTTAAGGAAGTATCATGTGTAAAGATAAAGGATGACTGAATATCTTTTTGAAGGCCTCATAGCTGATTATGAAGCAGAATGCCATGTAATGGTCATCGAGTGCTAAATTGTTGAATTGATAAACTGTATCATGTGCCTTTGGCATTTCCAGCCAATGTGTGTAGCTGAAGTTCTCTTGCAATGCTGTGTCTATGTAAGTAGCAAGTGTAGTTATGTAGAAAGAAAAGAATTCTCAGTACAATATATCATTTGAATTAGAACAGATTGCAAGAGTCACTAGGTAGCAGTAAGGGCTAAATTTAACTGTAAATGCTACCTGCCAGAAAGCTTCACATTCCCACTAAAAAAATGAAAATTAAAAAATATTTTAAAAACCAAAAGATATGGTTATTTTGTATAGTATTTCTGTCTTGTACTCTTCTTTTTTATTTTTATCTTTTGCGTCCTTGACTCATCCCTATAAGCTAAGTACAAGTATAGTCTGAACCACCCCCTTCTATTATATTTAGCCCTCTTACAAACTGTGTCCCCACTACACAATGCGGATTGAAATCTGGAAGCAGATAGCAATGCAAGGTGCTGCAACCAGCGTGCGTTCTTTGTCTCATTGTTTAAAGCCGTCTTGAAAAACATAAATGACGTCGATGATTTCCAAAGGACTTAATCAGAAACCTAGTTACAGTTAAGGTATTGTTGCGCCTAGTAATGTGATAATATTTAATGTATGCCCAACTGTGAGGTGAAGGAAGGTTTGCCATCGCCTGCCCGCTGAGGGAGCGTGTTAATCTCAGACCTGGATCTCCAACTCAGGCAGCTTTCTTAGTGTGACGCTGATTCACAGTAGCTGAGCTCCAATGCCAAGAGAGGGCCCAAGGATGTGTTGCACAAGAGCAGGCATGATTCAGCAAGTAAACTGGCCCTTACGGTCAGTCTTCAGTTTTGGACTGTAAAGGTTACCTCTAACACTGAACTGGTTTGCCTCTGATTCATTTGGTGGGCAAGACTGTGCCTGTGTCTGATAGCTGCGGGAATACTCACAGAGAGCCACCCAGAAATATGTTATCTATCATTTGTCAGTTGATCTAGATTTATATAACTCGGGTCTGTTGGGGGTTAGAGCAGTACTTGAGCCATTTTGTGCCAAACTGCTGACTGGAAAAAAAAAAAAATGGAGTCAACCTCATTTTCTGCTTTTCATACTAGTGAATTGCATCCTGACGTTTCATTGTGCTTTGGCGTTTCTTCTGCTGTTATGATGGGGCTGAATTCAGATAAATGGTTGGCAGTTTTGTAGAGCCGAGAAAAAAAATCTACGGAGGATATTTCAAGGTCATTTTAATAGGCTGTCTTCCGAAGCTCTGTCTTCAGTTTGTACCTATTTCCTAGCAAAGTTAATGCTCTTCCCTGCCAAGTTAGTATAAAAATGTATTTCTTTTTGCTTAACATCAAAATTAAACATCATGGGTAGGACACGTCATATCGAACGTATCCTTTGTGAAATATGCACATCTTGCTTATAATATTTTCTCCAGAGAAATTATGTTTTCTAGTGTGACTTGGAGGAATCTGAAAGGATGAACGCTTCTCCCCTGAGCCATTGTTACGCTTAGTGAAATGAAATATTTAATAATTGAACTGGCCTCCCTCTAAATTTTGTGGAGAAATTGGATTAAAATTAGTGAAAATAGGAGAGAAAAAAATGACCAAACTTCAGGCCTCCAGAGGGACCGCATACTCAGGTTTCTCTTTGAGGCTTTAGATCTGTTTTGGTGGTTTTAAATCACTCTTAGATTTGTAATAAGTGGTGTTAGGAACTAATGAGGTAAATCTTTAAATATATACGGAAGTAAATCTGTGTGTGTATAGTTGGAAAACCCATGATCGTTCTTATTCATTTACTGTAACTCAGTGACCTTCAGAAAGGGAGGGTAGATTATGTTATTTGTCACTTAATTAACACATTGGGAAAATGCTGTCTTAACCATTTACCATAGTTCTTAGAGAAAGCAATGTATTTAGATAACTTACAGGCGTATTTGAGTGTCGGAAATAGGCCTGTTTCTCTACGTTGTGTGAGGGTGATTATGACTGACTCTTCAGTGTCACACTTGTGATTCACCAACACAGTATAAATGTGAGACCCTAACTGTGTACTTCCTACCTCAAGGGAGTTTTGACCTGCCAAATGGAAACTCAAGGAAGCAATGGCATATTTTCGTTAGGATTTTGTTGGTACTTCTGCTACACTGTCCTCAAATGAAATACAAATCGTATACACCGTTGGTTGTTTCAGATGAAATGAAAAAGAACCTATGGGTAAAATATTGTCTTGTTTCCCCAAACTTCCAATAATGTTCTTGCCATTTTCCTGTACAGGAATTTTGTTTTCCTCTAGATGGACACTTATCTTAGCAGGTGGGAGTTTTGCTTTTCATCCTGCAAGAGAATCATTAATCCTCCCAGGCCATCATGACTTTTTAAGATTCCTAAGCTATACGTGATCATTTTGACCTAGTGCATTATTACTCACTGTTGAAATATCTCTGGCCATGATGTGCTGTCTTCCTCCTTTTACTTTCCCTCTCCCTTAGCAAGTCTTTTGGAAAAGTATAACTGGTGGATGAGGGCCTTTTGACAAAGAAAAGTTTTTAAGTTGTCTCTTAGATTCAAAACAAAGCTGTCTGCATGAATTTGTAGCTTACCTTATTGCCCAACTTATATTTTCCAGTGTCTTGAATTTATAATTTTCAAACCACCAAAGTCTGTTCTACCACCTGAGTCAACGTCAAAGCATGTTGGGGTGCCATTGTGCAGATGGCCTCAATTGATTTTGGGAGCTGGTCACGAGACTTAATAAGCAGCTCTTGGTCTTTTTACTTCTCATGTTTTTGTGTTAAAGGAGAGGGAACTTCTTCCCAAGGTGGGTGGTGAATTACCCTTTGGCTGGACCCCGAGTAGGGGATGATGCTTGCCAATGAGTTCATCCTGTGGGTCACAGTTACCCACTTCTTCCGCGCCCCGTGATCTACGGTTCTAGGGTGCCCATTCTCTCCCTCCCGCGCTTCACAACAAGACCCCAATTATGTTTTTCCTGCGGTCAACATTTGCATGTTCTTGGCTGCATAATGTTTTGCTTATGGCATCAAAAGGACTTTTATCTCTTGTTCATGACGAATAGTGTTCAAGTTAATTTACATCTGTCTTTATGGTATCTTATGCTGCGTGACTCTGGCTGGTACTGGGAATGCCATTCTTCTCTGTTTCTGAGGCTGTGGTATTAACCCCTTACAGCACATCCCTTCTGTTAGACTGTAGGTAGGCAGTCTGTACAAACCAGGCAGCTGCTGTCTGGTTTTTACATGTCGTTTTTAATTGTATCAAAGTCGTGCGTGTACGTGGTTTAAATAGTCAAACAGTTCTGCAAGACATGTTCTAACAGCAGCAAGTCTGTTCCCCAGCGGAACTCTTTCTACTCTTTAACTGCTTCTTTTAGCGTTTGCATTCCTGTGGCCAAGTAACACTCCTGTATGGCTGATGCTTGATGTTTCTGTTGGAGGTATTCTAGATGCATTTCCTCCTATCGGAGATAAGGATTCGGCTCTTTCACGCCCTACCCACCTGCAAACCTCTTCTCGTTCTCCGTCCTTTCATTATATCACAGTTTTAGCTAGACTCCTGTTTAGGGTGCATATTATTGTGACTTGGTACATGTTCTTCAGAGCTGAACTATTATTTGATTTATTTTTCTGAACACCATTTTCTCTTTGGTTTTAATGAGTTTAATAATAATCTTTTTTTTTTTTTTTGCTTAGTCTTCTGTACCTTAAAACTAGTCAACCCCACTCTTTCCCTTGTTATGTAAATCTCTTAATATAAACACTTTAGGAATTCTAACAATGCTATTACATTGAAGGAATTCTGACTATGTATCATATCATATTGTATGATTGTATTGAAAAACCCTCTTCCATTCGGTTTGCTCTCTAGGCCAGCTGTCCAGCTGTTAACGTGAAATGCTTGAAATGTCCCTTCACCACTATCCTGAAGAGTACTGTTGTCTGTCTCTTAGATTTTTTTTCTCTTTTTCCTGGGATCTCATGACTTACTAAGATTGTGAAATCATGAGTTATTCTCTCATTTCGGTGTAGTATCTGTTTCAATCGCTTTTAAAAAGAGTGTATCAGAAACATAAGTTTTGAGGCCTTGAATGTCTTGAAATATGTTTATTCTGCTCTTATGTTTGATTAGTAGTGTGACCGAACACTGGAATTCTGGTTTGAAAATTGTTTTTCCTCAGAATTTTGAAGGACTATCTTCTGGTTTCTGGTATTTCTGTTGCGCAATTCAAAGTCATTCTGTTTCTTGATACTTTATATGTGATTTGGTTTTTTGCACCTGAAACTTCAGAGAGTTGCTTTATTCCCAGTGTTCTGAAGTTTCACAGTAGTGAATGCACCTTGTGGATCCACTTTCAATCCCTGTGCTGGATCCCTAGACAGTCCTTCATTGAGAAACTCACGTCCTTCAGTACGGTAAAACTTTCTTGAAATTTTTAAATCCTTTCCTTTCCTTTTAAAAAAAAATATCTTTTTATTCACTTATTATGTGGACATTTGACTGGTCTGCTCTTTTTCTTATCCTTTTGCTCCTATTTTGTAGGTCTTTGACTTTTTTCCCAGTTTCTAAGAGATATTCTCAGCTTTCTCTTTTAACTCTTCAGTTGAGTTCTTATGTTTTTCTGTCATATTTTTCATTTCTAGGAACTTTTTTTTAATTCATGAAATGTTTCTTTTTCTATAGCATTCTTTTCTTCTCCTCCTCCTTCTTTTTTTTTTTTTTAACAGTTGCAATATCTACTTATCTCTAAAGACACATATGATAGAATTTTTTTTTTTTTTTAACTTCTAGTTTCATCTTTTGCCCCTCTCTCACCATATGCAGACTCTGCATAAGGGGGGAAAAAGGTGAAATCCTTTGAACTGAATCCTAGATACTTTGCCTTTAACCTAGTCTTTTTTTTTTTTTTACACCTCTTCTGACCCCTAGTTTGCTATCTTCACGTTTTTTAACGGCATATGATCTATATTTTGTTCAAGATTTTGCTCAAAACTGACCTTCCACAAGAAGTCCCTCTAGAGTCTGCTGAGGAGAGGAACTTACATAATATCTGTACCCCTAAATCCTCTGAAATATTTCAGGGCGTCTACAAAGTCAAAACTGTTTTCAAATAAAATACCGAGATATTATTTGCACTTTTCACACATTCTCTCATGAGTTTACAGTGGGTGGCTGCAGGTTGTGTGATATTGCAACAAATTGCATGCAGCATGTTTGGGAATCTGTCTGCCATTAAGCCAGACATTAAAGAGATTTGCAAAAGTGTAAAACAGTGCCTCTCTTCTCACTAATATTTTTCATGTAATAAATAATTTTATGCTTTAATTTCTATAAAGTAAGTATCCATGGATGTAACCTCCATAAACAAGAGCTCTTTGGAATCTTTACTACTTCTGAAGGGTGTCAAGGGGTCATGAAACCAAGAAGGTTGAGAACATCTGCTCTGAAGCTGGATACATAAACGTATAGCTCACGATTTTTTAAATATTTAAGTACTCTGGAATAATTTATCTTGTTAAAAAAAAAAATTCCTCCAGGAAATAACAAGTGTTTGGTGAGGATGTGGAAAAAGGAGAACCCTTGAACAGTATTGGTGGGAATGTAAATTGGTGCAGCCACTATAGAAAACAGTATGGAGGTTCCTTAAAAAATTAAAAATAGAATTACACATGTTCAGCAACTCCACTTCTGGGTATTTATTGGAAGAAAATGAAAACACCAACTCAAAAAGACACATGCACCCCAATGTTCACTGCAGCATTATTTACAATAAGCCAAGATATGGAAACAACCTAAGAGTCTATTACTCAGCCATAAAAAGAAGGAAGTCCTGTCATTTGTGACTACATGGATGGATCTGGAGGGCATTATGTTAAGTGAAATAAGAAAGGCAAATTCTGTATGATCTCACTTACGTGTGGAATCTTTAAAACAAAAACAAACAAACAACAACAAAAAAACAGCTCATGGATAACAGATTGATGGGTGCCAGAGGCACACTGGTGAGGAGGTGGTGGGGAGGGAGCAGTGGGTGAAGGTAGTGGTCAAAAAGTACAAACTTCCAATCGTAGAATAAGTAATGAGGATGTGATATACAGCATAATAACTCTAGTTAATAATACTGTATTGCACAAAACAGAAACAGACTCACAGACTTAGAGAACGAACTTATGGTTACAAGGGGGGAAGGTGGAGGGAAGGGATAGTTTGAGAGTTTGGGATTGACATGCACACACCGCTATATTTAAAATGAAACCAACGAGGACCTACTGGATAGCACAGGGAACTCTGCTCAATGTTATGTGGCAGCCTGGATGGGAGGGGAGTTTGGGGGAGAATGGATACATGTGTATGTATGGCTGAGTTGCTTTGCTGTGCCTCTAAAACTATCACAACATTGTTAACAGGCTATACTCCAATATAAAATTAAAAGTTAAAAAATATACTGTATTGCATACTTGAAAGTTGCTAAGAAAGATCTTAAAAATTTCTCATTACAAGACAAAAATTTGTGACTATGTAGGGTAATGAATGTTAGCTAGACTTATTATGCTGATCATTTTGCAATATATACAAATATCAAATCATATTGTATTCTTGCAACTAATATATCATATGTCAATTATATCTAGATTAAAAAAATTTAAAAAGAGATACCCCTCTTGATTTTCTTCCTCCCAATCTTTATTTTGTTTGTTTATATATTCTCCCTTATTCTTAAGTGATTCTCCCCGGATCATTTTCTTTTTCTGTCTTAAGTGGAACAAAATTTTAAGTTTTGATTGTTATACTTTATTGTTTATCAGATAGATAGGGTTAGTAGGTTACATTGGCCTATCCTATGAGTGACACAAATGATCAATCATCAATTTTTTTAATGTATTAGATAGAGTGTGGCCCCTTTAAACAGAAATAAATTGCTTGAATAAATATTTAAACAAGGGCTTTAACATGAAAAACTAGTAGAAAAACTTAATCATCCTTCAACTTTTAAATAATCATACTATCAAATAAAAACCAGTGAACAAAGGAAACATATGGTTGCATTTGGGAATATGTTGTGTAAGTAAAAGAATAATTGTATTCTGTATTTATTTTAGATGAAAAAGAGAAATTCGAACCCACAGTCTTCAGGGATACACTCGTCCAGGGACTTAATGAAGCTGGTGACGACCTTGAAGCTGTAGCCAAGTTTCTGGACTCTACAGGCTCACGATTAGATTATCGTCGCTATGCAGACACACTCTTCGATATCCTGGTGGCTGGTAGTATGCTCGGTAAACCACACATTAGAGCACCTTCTTGTAATATTACGTACTTTCAATTCTACTGAAATATTTTCTTATGAGATAGAATCTTTATAAGCTTACATTTATGATAATTGATAAAAAAAATGTAGATGGGAGTCTCTACAACTTTTACCTAGATTACGATTTAGAATGGTATTAATGTGGCTATGAAATGATTGTTAGTTAAGAGAGGCATAGCATTGAGGACTTTTGTTGACATACAACACGATTGGCCCCTTGACTTTAGATAAAAGCCAATTTTTCCATGTGTCCCTAATCTTTGAATGTTTCTGGAGTGGACTTAGGAGGAGTAATTTCTGCAGTAGAGTATAACTTTATGTTTGTCATCTAGATCCTTCCAGTATATATCATTAAATCCCAATTGCCATAGCACCTTTCTTTTGAGTCCCACCCTTTTTTTCTTTTTCTTTCTTTTCTTTTTTTTTTTTTGGTATAGCGAGCAGTGAGATTTACCTGTGTCAACAAATTTAAAAAGAATTCCCATTAAATTTAATTCTCATTAAAATTCATTTCATCCATAGAAAGTTAAATGTCTACGAAATATAGTTTAAGTCTAGTTTTTAAAAAATCCTTGTAATTGTGAGTGTATAGGTAAAAGGATTAAAGATAGAAGTTTGGAAATTGTTAAAGATAGATGAAAAGCAAAATAAAAACTATGTCTTATAGAGCAGGGACATCAGGGGGAAAGGCTTCAGAATACTATTTAAGTGGTATGGTGTATTGTTCTAAATGTTTATTAGGTATCACAACCACCCATTTTTCCTTTCATGGTTATTCTTAGAACTTGGTTTCCATAATTAGTTCCTATGGTAACCATAAATCACTGGAAATGGTCAGATCCCCAGGCCAGTGATTTTTAGCTGCCTAGGGGACATTCGCAAATGTGTGGAAGTGTTTTGGTTGCTACAAAGACTTGGGAGTGGAGGCCAGGTATGCCACCTACTTTGCTGTGCAAGGAACATTCAGTACAATGAAAAATTGCCCTGCCCAGCGTGCTGTGAGTGCCTTTCATTGAGAAAAGCTGCTTAAGCCAATCTACTTTAAGACAGGGTGTATACGTACATTTTTAGGTAGAGCTACCCTTTAATTCTTCCCTCTGAGCTCTTAGATCTATCTATGCTGGTACCTGGTCCCGTTTACTTTCAGGCCCCCTTTTGATCTGAACTGCTGGTTTTCACTATGTACCAAGTTTATTTTGTTGTTATCATTTATGAAAGTCTCAGTTTATCCCTGTAGGTAATTCAAGTCCACGTATAAAAAGCTCTTTGTAGTGTGTTCAAATCCCAATACACAGAGATAGCTATTGTTAATAATTTTGGTTAATTCTTTTCTAGAAATCTCTTTACCGAAATACATAAACTTTTGAGAATGGGATGATATTATACAAATGTGATACTCTACATGCTGTTTTATGTTTACTCTGCAGTATGTTGTTGCCTTTCGTGCCCATGAGTATTATGTTACCTTAGATGATTCTAAAAAGAATGAAAACTATAATTAATAGTGAAGTTGAACCTTTCCTGATGTGATTATTGGCTTTTTCAATTTCCTTAGTTATGGTATACTTTTATCGATGCACTGGTAAATTCTATGCAAGAGTAGTCTTTGGTCGGTTTTGGTTCTTGCCAAAGTCACACATGACTTCACCAGTCAATTCAACGCACACTTTTCAGTTCTTAGTGCCTTCCTGGCAGCACTGTTGACCCTTTCATCATTCTTGAAATGCTTTCCTTTCTTGCCTTACATGGGACCATTTAGACTCCCTCCTACCTCTCTAGATGCCACTTCTCACATGACTCCTACGTTTCCATATTTGTCCCCTTACATATGCTTAAAATTATATGCTTTGCATTGATTATCTCAAGACTTCATTTACCACCTCTATAATGATGATCAACAAATTTATATCCGCAGCCTAGATTTCACTCCTTCACACCACACCTATCCATCCAAAAGAGGGGAGGGCAAATGTTTGGTACAACTTACGAGCACAGGCAGTACAACCCCAGATGTCTACTGAGGCCAGACCTATGATGTAATGAATAAAGTCAGCCAGGTGCATTCTTTTTATGTAAACATTTTGTTTACAAATGGAGTATGTAAGAATTTTCTTCACTCCCACAAAAATATTTACCTTCCCCTGTTATTCTTGAGACAACAGTTATCTTGGTTTTTCAGTTGTACCCTTTGAAGAGTAGACACAAGAAATACTTTACTTTTCTCAGGGCTTCCCTGGTGGCGCAGTGGTTGAGAATCCGCCTGCCAATGCAGGGGACACGGGTTCGAGCCCTGGTCTGGGAAGATCCCACATTCCACGGAGCAACTAAGCCCGTGCGCCACAACTACTGAGCCTGTGCTCTACAGCCTGTGAGCCACAACTACTGAGCCCATGTGCCGCAACTACGGAAGCCCACGCGCCTACAGCCCGTGCTCCACAACGAGAGAAGCCACTGCAATGAGAAGCCCACGCACTGCAACGAAGAGTAGCCCTTGCTCTCCACAACTAGAGAAAGCCCGCGCGCAGCAACGAACACCCAACACAGCCAAGAATAAATAAATAAAATAAATAAATTTATAAAAATTTTTAAAAAAAGGAAATACTTTTCTTTTACTTCTAGTTTGAGAAAAACAGCAGGATCACCAAAATTTTTAGAAATGGCAATTCATACTTCATCCCGATATCAGGGAACAAAATTTTAAATGTGAGGTGTGGCAATATTATCAATGTATAACAAATATTTTGTTTTGTAAGGGAATACAATTTTTAAATCTTACCTCTTAAGAGAAAAGACTGTAGTTTCAAAATCAGACTTTTCAGTTATGTAACTTCTATCAGATAGGAATCATTAGCCCAGGGTTTTTAGAAGATTATCATCTTAATAAAATTTTGTTCCAGGTGGTTGTATTCATTACAAAGAGCTAATTAAATCTTGTGCATAAATTAATTGCACGAGAATAGACTCCTGAAGGAGCGGACTTTTCTAAAAACTAATTTACTTATAAAACTGTATGCCGGAGTCTGTATAAAAGTTGGCTATGTGTAGCTCATTTCATCCAAAGATCTGAAATATGACTGAAATCAAAACACTAAAATAAATAGAGTGGCCTATACAAGTGTATACTCTGCAAATACGTGTTGAGTATATAATAGTTATTACTCTAACTTGGCTTGCTCAAATTTCTACCCTTATTCTGATAAAGTAGAATCAGAAAACAAAAATACCTAGTGTTCTGACTCTGGTCTTCTAATCAACCAATGTTTGTAATGACCACCACTGAAACTTACAGGAGGAGCCTTTGAATGAGGAAAGTTGAGGAATGGAAAAAAGGCATTCTTTTGGTCCATACATTTATTCCATGATTACTCTATAGGCCGTGGGGGAAAGAGATTAGAGAGGATAAAATACACTCTTTCCTAGCCAATGCAACCGCTGGGTGATCAAATACAAATGACAAGGGGTCAGAGTGTATACTGTTCAACCCTGTGTGAATAACTGAGTTGGTGGAGGAGGGAACATTTTAAATACCTACTGAAGTAGAAACCAGCAAGATCTGTAAAAGCCAGGTCCGGGCAGTTCCAGTGTTGGTGAACTGGAGTCTAGCAAAATATTATCAAGCCTGAAAAGTGTCCTGATGTGGGAAAACATCAGGAACTGCACTGAGAATAATCAAGTTAAATTCACTGAACAAATGTTATTGTTTAGCTGCCATGGTTAAGGATGCACTTTGGAAAGAACCAGACTTGTAGTGATAGGATCTAGTGAAGGCAAGTATATAGAACAACAATCTCGTCATACACTATGGTAGGAATAGAAAATCGAACAACCACTTTGCATTATGTTAGAAATGTAAACAAATCATAACATGTATGCATCTTTTATAAGTAAATTAGTTTTTAGAAAAGTCACCTCCTTCAGGAGTCTATTTTCATGCAATTAATTTATGTACAAGATTTAATTAGCCCTTTGTAATAAATACAACCACGTGTACAAAATTTTATTAAGATGATAATCTAAAAACTCTGTGTGTCTACACATGCATATCATTCTATGAAAGTTTATGTGACGTCTACCTTTATTGTTTTCCTTGATGTGCAGGAATTGATCTCTTCTGCAAATGCTCTTCTGATTTCAGTATCGCCCTAATGGTCATTACCTTTCCCTTTTTAGCCCCTGGAGGAACACGCATAGATGATGGTGACAAGACCAAGATGACCAACCACTGTGTGTTTTCAGCAAATGAAGATCACGAAACCATCCGAAACTATGCTCAGGTAGAGCCTGTCACTGAGAGATTGTTGTACTGGAAGGGAAACATTTGAACAGGATTTAGGAAAACATTAGGTTCAGAAATTCTACAGGCCACTTTTTAAATAGGGATATGAGATAGGTCTTAAGCATAGGAAGAGATACTGAATTGCATTCGTAATAATGGACATTAAAGCTTCACCAAAGTAGAGTTTCTTTACCTTTCACCTATAAGAGATATGGGGAATCATAATTTCTGGTGGAGTATATACTGGTCCAAGCTTTAGGGAGAGCAGTTTAGCACTATCTTTCAAAACTAAAACTACACATTCCCTTTGACTCAGCAATTCTACTTCTAGGACTTCATCCTGCAGACAGTGGCATGTGTAAAGTGACGCAAACAGTGGCAGTTATTATAGTGTTGCTTGTAATAATATCAAAGGATGGAAACAATATATAAGTCAATCCAAGAGTTTAATACTTCATATTAACAGACTCTCAGGTAGCTGTTTAAAAGAAAGAGGCAAGAAGATACTTGTAATACATAAAACCGATAAAGGATTCATATCCAGATTAAATAAAGAACTGTAAGTCAATAAGAAAAGGACAAGCAACCTATTAGGAAAAGACTTACAGGCATTTCAGAAAAGAGGAAACACAATTCCTCTAAAAAACAAAGGAAATGAGTTCAAACTCATTGAGAAAATTTCAACTAATATCGAGATACCCTTCTGCATTCATTAGATTGGTGAAAATTAAGAAGTATTTAGGCCCTGGTGAAGATCAGGAAGCGGTGGTAGTGTAAAATGGGACAACCTTGTAGACATTACCTTCTAAAGCTGAACATATGTGCATTGTGGCCAGCCAGCTTAGGGTTGGTGTGTTCCTATTCTGATTCTTTCACTGACTCTTCTTAAAAGTCAGTTTTTATTCCCATCTAAACCATGAAGGCAAGTCCCAGGTCAACGAGTCTTCTTGTTTTACACATTTCATTGTATATATATATATATATGAAAAAGGCCATAGGAATCCCTGGCAGCTACGTGATTTCAGATGCTAGAAACTGTCTTTACTTTGTTTATTAAAATGTGTAAGGCATGCTAAGCCAAGTAATTTGGGATATGCGGCCATTAAGAATTTAAACTTCAAAAATTATTCTTTTAATCACATGCTATTTTAGCATAGATATTTCTTCCCCTTTTTTATATTTAAGAAATGTGTAATAGATAAAAACCAAGGAAATCTTTAAAAATGGACCAAAAGGTTAAGCACGTGGGTTCAGTGGATGATGTTCTAACCTGTCCTCTCTAAATCTTTGCTTCTACTCTCTTACGTCAATGGCCACAAACACCTTGGGCCAGGTGGATACTGAAGCAGATGTTCTCAATTCAAAAGCTGTTCTTTTAAAATTCTCTCTCACCTTATGATATATTAGATAAGTACAGTTCACTGAGGATCAGAATTTCTGAGTTCTGTTCCTGCTCCGATACTTAGTAGCAGTTTCCAGGTGTGCCAATGATGTTAATGCCTGCCTTACCTTCCTCAGAGAATTTTTGTTAGGATTAAATTAATGCAAGTACAAGGTGTATTATTTGCTCTTTGAGTCCCACTGGGAAAGAAAGATAAGAAGGTCTGGAAGAAAAATCAGTACTCTACTATTCTCATAAAATTAAAAAGATCTATATAGACTTAACCTCATCATTATTTCTAAATAGGATAGTTTCTTTTACTTATGATTTTGTTTTTTCATATGGAATATGTATATTTGAAAGAACTTTTGATACATTATTGTTTCTAGGTTTATTAAACATTATTATATACTGATAGACTGACAGAGGTCAATGGGGTAGTCAGGGGGAGAGATTAAATTGAGAAAGGTATTTGAATGGAAGTTAATTTTATAAGCTGTTAGTTCATTGAAGAGTACTTTGGTAGTATAATGACTTTTGCTTTCATATGTAAACATTTACCTGTGGGGATTTGGAGAATCATTCTTGGATAAGGAGAGTTCTTTTTCCTGATGGTAATCACACTAAGGAATATGTGAGTGCTCGTGTAAGTTGGAAATCAAATTTGTAGGACTTCAGTACAGTTTATTTTTTTTTCCTTATTGCATTATCAATTCCCTCCTGGCTCATTTTTCTTTCCTCACAAAGGGCAACACCATAATTTTTACTCTTGAACTCCATCTTGATCACATTAAGGAAGAAACACAAAGTTTTAGATGAGAGTATATCACGTGGGTATAAGGGAAAGGAATTGGATTCAGAAATCATTTCCACACTTATTAGAATAATATTTATAAAATCCCCATTTAAATAAGAACATTGTATTAGTCTGTTCGGGCTGCCATAACAAAATACCACAGACTGGGTGGCTTAAACAAGAGAATATTATTTCTTGCAGTTTGGGAGGCTGGGTAGTCCAAGATCAAGGTGCCAATGGATTTGGTTCCTTGTGAGGTTTCCCTTCCTGGCTCTTAGAAGACCATCAGTCCTGTCAGACTAGGGCACCACCCCTATGACCTCACTTAACCTTGTCCTGAAGTCCCTACCTCCTAATAGTCAACATTGAGGGTAGGACTTCAACATATGAATTTAGGAGGAACATGAACTCAGTCCATAACAAACATCATTCCTCTTAAAAACAGTCCAGAATTCCACGGACACAGTTGCAAACCCTGCTTGAGAATTCTAACTGGATTGTGGAGGCCAGTAATCTTTATTGCTCATCTGCTGAATTCGTGTTTGTGTTCACCTGGAGTATAATCTCCCCTGAACTCTGATCTCCTCTTCATCATATCCAGTATATAAGTGATTATATCTATAATCCGCTTAGTTTCAGTTATTTTCAATCTCTACATCACACAGTTTTAAAATTATATTCATTTCATTTTCATCAAAGTTATTTTTGGTTCTCACCTGTTACATTCTCGAATGAATTTGTTTTATTCTACATGTGCATTTTTTTAAAAAATTATTTATTATTTATTTATTATTTATTTTTGGCTGTGTTGGGTCTTCATTTCTGTGCGAGGGCTTTCTCTAGTTGGAGCAAGCGGGGGCCACTCTTCATCGCGATGCGCGGGCCTCTCACTATCGTGGCTTCTCTTGTTGCGGAGCACAGGCTCCAGACGCGCAGGCTCAGCAGCTGTGGCTCACGGGCTTAGTTGCTCCGCGGCATGTGGGATCTTCCCAGACCAGGGCTCGAACCGTGTCCCCTGCATTGGCAGGCAGATTCTCAACCACTGCGCCACCAGGGAAGCCCTACGTGTGCATTTTGATCCTCTTTTTCCCTCAGGTCATAATAACTCCTTGAAATGCTGATAGTTCTCATATCACAGTCTGAGAATGTTTAACTACACCTTTTTATTAGTGTAGACCCTTGTAGTTAGGGGTGAGTTTCTACACCTCCTTCTATTGCCTTTTAAAATTGTTTACATAATATTGACTGGTTCTCTTTTATGTTTAGGTCTTCAATAAACTCATCAGGAGATATAAGTATTTGGAAAAGGCATTTGAGGATGAAATGAAAAAGGTAAAAATTCAAATGTAATGCTCTGTTTGCTAAAATGATGAAGAAGGACAAAAATTTTGCTTTTACAGTGATGGTCCAGAAGTACCATGGACCTCTTAAGTTTTTAATAAATGTTCGTTGAATGAAGGAATGCGTATGACAGATCATTAGCTAATAGCTGTAGAAAGAAAACATGATTAGCCTAGAATTTTTCCTTCATGTTTAATGTAAGCCAGCATGCTTTGTTCAAAGGAATAGTTTTACAGAATATGTAATTAGTTAAAGCTTGTGAAAGAGCATAGCACAGCAGCTAATACTCAGTAAAATTCCTTAATTTTAGAAGGTGCAGTTTAGCAAAGGGGATAGAAGCACATCTTTGGAAATAGGTGTGTCTGGGTGTAAATCTCAGTGGTTTTTCTCATCTATAAAATAGCTTCAGTAAAAGTACATACTTTATGGTTGTTGTACTAATAAATGAGATGAGCTGTAAGGTACTTAATACGGTAATTGGCCTCTAATAAGTAGCTGAATAAAGAATAGCGCCTTATTAAAGAAGCCCTCTTTTCAGAAACTGCAACATGTTCCTCCTTCTAATTTGTAGCTCCTCTGTATTTATATATAGCAGTCACTACATTAAGTTGTTACAGATTTGTATGCTGCTTTGTCTTCATTTCTGATTTTAGGTATATGCCTAAATTATAAACCAAGGGAATAAAGAAATCATCTACTTTGTTACTTTGTTACTTTGCAACATCTCCTTTGCTGCTTACCTACTCTTACTTCCCTTTGTTCAGAGTGGTTCCATGTATAATGAAGAACATTTAAACAGTAAAATCATTGTTTTAAATTTACATTCTCCATGACTCAACTTTCACACTTAAAAGAATCCTTCAGCATGTATACATACAACTATATGTATAAAGATGTTCATCACAGTATTGAGATGTAACCTGAATGTTCATGATGGGAGATGGGTTAATTAAATTATGGTCTCTCAATAGTGGAATAATATGCAGTCATTTAAAGAATGAGGCATAACCACGTGAATTGATAAAAGAAAATGTCTATGATAAATTGTTGAATGAAAAAGCAACCATTTGGTAGAAGTTTAACCTTAGGCAAGTCCCTTAAGTTCTTTGTGCCTCAGATTTCTTTGTCTTAAAGTGAGGATCAAAACTTTTGTAATTTTTAATACACATGAAGTGTTCAGAAGACTATCTGCTTCACTCAACAAGTTTGAGCTATTATCAGTGCGTAATTCAGTAAAAGCATGTGTATATGCATCTAGTTATTTATATAGACATATATAAGTGCATTTAAAAATCTGAAAGGACACGTCAGACTGTTGTTAATTCTAAGGAAATAGGATTAAAGAGGAGATTACTCACATTTTTATATTATTCTGTGTTAGATTTGTTCTACTAGCAGGTATTACTTTTTTTAACATGAAGAAACATTTAAATGGATAAAAGTGGTCCATTATATTGCTAGATGTTTAGAATATAACAAGTGCTTCATTAAAATAGAGGGATAGATATGACCAAAAAGCTGATGTTAAAGCATTCAAATAAACATCTTATCATTTTGCCTAATAATATCACTCATGTTTTTCTTCTCTTAGTTCATTTGAACCTTGAAAACTTTCTATTTGATTCATTTGATGAACATGCTTTCAAGAATTATTTATTTTTCACAGTGTATCCATTTTTTAAAGAAAATTCTGCTGCAATACGTGTAGCATCTGATTTTAATGCTGACTAGTGTAATTGAGCAATGTGGATATTAATTTTAAGAAAAGATATAATGTTTGCACCATTTTGCTATAATTGAGTTTTTTTTTGATGAATATGAGTATATTAATGTGCTTAAACAAGTAGTGTTAATATTTTAATCTTGGGGGCTCTTTTTCATTATTTACTTCAATCTTACTTATTTTAATAATAAGAGAAAGAAGCCAGATTGATATAAAGTATCTATAGTTTTGTCGGTTTTTTTACCCCATTCCTGGGGCTCCCTGGAGCTTTAACCATTGATACCTCCTTCCCTCACTCCCTCTTTTCTTGTGAACTTAGAAAGTGACTTCTTTTTAAATCATTGAGATTTTAATAGGCATAAATTGGGAGTGAAACGGACTCGTTGGTTCCAGTTCTGCCACTTACTCATCATGTAAATATTTGGAGTCACGTAACCTCTCTGTAATGTAATAAATCCTTTAACTGTTGGGAATGGTAAATTAATATAGTCTTACCCACCGCACAGAGCTAATGGAATTTCGTTGGCTGTAAAGCATTTAATAAGCCTATATGATGCCAGTGATTTTTTGTCGGTACAGAGTAATGAAAAAGTCAACAGGGCCCCAATAGTGATATTGGGCCCTGGGGAATCTCAGTAACATGCCTAAGGTCTGTTGAAACAGAGAAAATAGCCGTGGAATATAAATATAATATAGTCAAAGCACTAAGTGGAGGAGGGTTAGGAAGGAGGGCATTCTACAAGCCTGGATACTCTTAGACTTCAAAATGGCAAGTGGGGTCTAATCCCCTTTGCTTTGGCTTCCCTTCAACCCTTCTGGGGTTGCTACTTTGTTACTTTCCCTACTGCTGGGATAAGAGGATGGCAGCATGGTGACCCAGAAGGACCCAAACAACACTGTCACCCTCTCACTACAAAATCACAGCAGAGGCCCTTACTCTGCTAGGAACTTTTCTTTATCTTATATCCATCATTTCCTCATCACCAGGGCTGGTGGTAAAACTGTATGATCTAGAAAATACCTAGTTTGAATTTCTTTTTGTTTGTTTGTTTGCTTTTATATTTTTTATTGTTTTATTTATTTATTTTAACTTTATTTTTTTATTGAAGTATAGCAGATTTACAATGTTGTGTTGAATCTCATTATTTTAAAAGAGGCATCAAGAACCTAGAAAACCCTTTTTTCACTCAGCAGTCTTGTTTTAAAAAAGTTTTATATGCTGTGGGCTCAGAAAAGTATATGCTACATGTCAAAGCTTATTGACTCCTGTTTTTGTTTTTTTGTTTGTTTGTTTTTTGTTATAACCCAAAGAAAATGGGTAGATGTAGGATGAGGATGGCGAGGGGAGCATGCATAGAAGTGAAAAACATATGAAAGGCAATAGTGTATTTCAGAAAACACTTTGTAGTACTTACCCTTTGTCATATACAAAGTCGAATGTAAATTATTTATGTGACCCATTTACATTGTTCTCCAAATGTCTGTTTTCCTTCCCATGAATGTTATCTATAGCTATGTTGTAAGTGAACTTGGAAGAAAGGAACTATGATAAAGCATCCAATTTATAATCGAACGTACAGGTGTGTCTACAACGAATAAGAAGTGTGCTGCGTAAGACCCACCAGTTGTGTGCCGTCTAGCCATGGATGTACCTTGTGTGTTATTTTCCTACTTTGTCCTTTACTTTATAGACATGGTTTCTTTTGTTTGACCCACAGCTTCTCCTCTTCCTTAAAGCCTTTTCTGAAGCAGAGCAGACAAAGTTGGCCATGCTGTCTGGGATCCTGCTGGGCAATGGCACCCTTCCTGCCAACATCCTCACCAGTCTCTTTACTGACAGCTTAGTCAAAGAAGGTATTTATGCTCATTTTCTTACCTGTCAGATGTGAAAAGAAAAGAAAAGCCAAAGATAGAAAAATACCAGTGCCTCTTCTTTTTTTTTTTTTTTTTTTTTTAATAAATTTATTTATTTATTTATTTTGGCTGCGTTGGGTCTTCGTTGTTGCGCCTGGGTTTTCTCTAGTTGTGGCGAGCTGGGGCTACTCTTCATTGTGGTGTGCAAGCTTCTCATTGTGGTGGCTTCCCTTGCTGTGGAGCATGGGCTCTAGGCGTGCGGGCTTCAGTAGTTGTGGCTCGAGGGCTCTAGAGCACAGGCTCAGTAGTTGTGGCGCATGGGCTTAGTTGCTCCGCGGCATGTGAGGTCTTCCCAGCCCACCAGTGCCTCTTCTTAGTGTTCTCTACTTCCCACCCATCCTCCATGTAAGAGACTTGTGTGTGTGTGAGTGTGTGTGTATCTTCAAACAATAAGAGAATTGTACATGTTTCTTGTAGGCAATTAGGAGAAAAAATATGCACACCTATACAAAGACAAATAAAGAATAATAATAAGCTGGAATTTTTGGTGTAAGACTCAATGCCTAGGTCAAATACCCTGAAATTGATCTGGTCCAAACCATTTCTCTCAGCATAGATGCTTACTGGCATACTTTGTTGGGACAGTGCTTCATTGTGCAGGACTCTTTTGTGCTTTGTGGGACATTTAACCTTTTTGCCCTCAGACACAGAATGCCAGCCTAAAACACCCGCCTCCATTTAGCAGAATAGCCAAAAATGGCCCTTCACATTCCCAGATGCCCCCTTAAACTGTTGTTCATTTCCCTGGTTGGGGCCATTCTGCTGAACTGTTTCCCCTCAAGATGTTGTGCTCAGAAGTTCATTTTGATCACATTTTTAAGATATTCATTCTGTTTTAGAAGTCCAGATGGCTGCATCAGAGTTTTGCTTTAATTTTAAGACATTAAAAGTTTGATGGGCATACATACGATTACTTGATTATAGAATAATACAGAAGTGGGCTTTTTTTCTTGCAGGAGGATAATGATATTCAAGTTATAATGCAACACAAAACAAAGAGTTCTTTTTTTCTTAAAAATAAATTAAAAGAGCTTTTGCGAAAACATCTGTTTCTTCTTAGAACTGGGTTTTTCTCCTACAAATGTGAAGTCCCAGCCTCATTCATACCTGCAGTGAAATGGGTTATAGTTTCTTGTAGCTGAGGAAAGAATAGTAAATTGAGAGTCAAATGATATTATTTAGAGATTCTCTATAGTTTTCAAGCTCTGTAATTGTTATTAATATATTGTTAATACTATAGCACTTTAAAGTATTCTCCTGAAGAGAATTCATGATCCTTCATGTTTTACTTATGGTACTAGACATTTTATACTAGGAAGACAAGATAAAATGTAAACAGTAAATACTAATTATATCAGATTATCCCTAGTGTTTATAACAGAAAATAATTGCCTTTCTGGTTGTATGAAAAACCTAAATGATGTATACAATTTCTTTTGAAATGTATTAAAAAATAAATTATTAGAAGGATAAATGGACAGACCTGATAAAGCAAATACAGCAAAATATTAACTGTTATAGAATCTAGATGGTCAGTAAATGAGTGTTTATTGTTCAACTTTTCTTATGTTTAAAATTTTTTATGGTAAAATGTTAGAGGGGTAGGAAAGGAGAAGAAAAATACCTTTGTTATGGAAGTGACGTAGTACTTATGTCATATGGTTTTTCTTTATACTCCACCATCTCTAGAAACAAAAGTATTAAACTTTTCCTGCCCAAATAGGAAAGGATTATGAAATTATACCTTTTCCCCAACCTCCCACCCAACAAATGGCTATGGGGGACCCTCCACTCAGTAAAATCTCAAGTACAAAGAAATTTCTCCAATCCTTCCACCAAGAGCCACTTTTAATGTAAAATGATAGGTTTGAGCCTGGTTTTTAGACTCCTAGTTTCAAGCATGCTTTATTTCTCTTACTTACAATGAGGATTACAAGATCTGTTATCTTTATTTTTATTTAATTACATAAATTTATATTATGTTTTATATTGACTTTTGGAACTAATGGTAATGTTAAAAATCCAGGTCAACAAGTTGATAACATAAAATTCTCCAGGTCATATCACAGGTTTTATTGTCATAGACAATTTGGGGGGCTTAGTTTCTCTGCTATTCAAAAGAAAAGAATTGGGTAAAGTTGGTGTCTGTATAAATTATATATTATATATATATATATCAATTGAATTTGTTTACCGGCAAGTAACTGGAAGACAGGACTCAAATTTGTATACAAGGGCATTTCTTTTTTTCTTTCTTTCTTTTTTAAAAATTATTTTTTTTTTTGCAGTATAGTTGATTTACAATGTTGTGTTAGTTTCAGATGTATAGCAAGAGTGATTCAGTTATATACACACACACACACACACACACACACACACACACATACATTCTTTTTCAGATTCTTTTCCTTTATAGGTTACTACAAAATATTGAGTATAGTTCCCTGTGCTATACAGTATGTCCTTGTTTGTTATCTATTTTATATATAGTAGTATGTATATGTTAATCCCAACCTCCTAAGTTTCCCCCCCCCACCCCACCAAGGGCATTTATTTCTTATGTAACAATAAATATAAAAGCAGAGCAGACTTCAGGGTGAACAGCAATATCGTTCAGGACTCAGGCATTTTCCCCCATTACCATAGCATCGACTTCACTCTAAGGGTGGACTCCTTAGCCTTTAAAAGAAGTCTGCTGGTCCAGTTATGGCACAGGCTTCTTCATTCAGGTTCAGTGGAAGAGCACATCTGAACATAGGATAATTTATCTTGCCTTCAGCTGATTGGCTGAAATTGGCCACATGACCCGCCCAGTAGTAATTGTTGGGGGATGCTATGGCCAATAAGTTAGATCACTAGACTAATCACTGCAGAAGAAGGTGGTGCCAGGGCTGAGACTAATTAGATAGAAGTCACCTGGCCTGAGCAAAATGGGAACTCTCTTAGGAAAGAGGAAAGGAGAATAGACACTGCTTAGACCATCAACAATACTGAAGCCTTCAACTCAGAAAAATCAGTTTAATATTTCAACTACTCCTTAAGTCTTCATTACACAAATGCAACATTAATTTAGAAATCTGGAGTGTTCACAGAAAAGCTATTAGTTATCTGATTATTTATATTGGAAATAAATCCTATTATAAATATGGGTATGTAATTGAGTAGATTCCTGATTAACATAGCTATTTTTAAAATCTCTTTAAAAATATCCAGAAAAGATTTCAGCTTAAAGCAGCACTGACATTTTTATACCTTAACTCGTGAATATTTTAAAATGCTTTTTACAAAAAGTAAAACTGTAAAGTAAATGATGCATGTTCATCCTATAGCTTTATTTATTTATACCAGTCACTGTTAATGTTCTTTCACTGGTATTACTTATCAGCAAATTAGTTGACATGTTGACATTTCAGTTTTATGGCTTATGATTTATTTGCTGTACCTCAGGATCACGGTTAAAAATATGAAATACTGGTGAACCACAGGGTGAAATAGAGGCAAAACACTAGAAGACCCTTGGCTTTGAATCTGGTTTTGACCAAGGTAAAAATAAATAAATTTATGGTTATAACAGGTTGGAATTAGGGAGTCCAACTTTGAAAAGTACTTTAACATTTTTTCCCCTTTTTATGAAAATATTTTCTTGAGTAATGAATAGTACAGTGCCTAGAGAGCTTTCCATTTTTCCTTTGTACCAAATCAAGTCTTTGAGTTATTTAGTCATTTCAGGATACCTAATGGGAAATGTTGCCTTGTATATCATCACAAGTGGTTTTTGTTATAAAAGGTTTACTCTTTTTTTTTTTTTTTAACAGGCATTGCAGCCTCATTTGCTGTCAAGCTTTTTAAAGCATGGATGGCAGAAAAAGATGCCAACTCTGTTACCTCCTCTTTGAGAAAAGCCAACTTAGACAAGAGGCTACTTGTAAGTTGTCTGGGCAAAATGTTGTATGTTTCATGCTTCTGCCTTGGCTCTGTCAATTGTGATGTAATACATAACTGAAATGCCCGAGTCTATGTCAAATTGGAACATGGTTCTTTTTATTTCTGTATTATTGGCAGATAGAAACTAATTCCAGTTTAATCTTTGTTGCATAAATAAATGGAATGATAAAATTAAAGAGTCATAGGGAATGCAGAGACTTTCAAATTTGAAGTTTGTTGACATAGTGATAACATTTATCACAATTAACTCTTTTGCAGCTAATAACTATAGAAATTTAAAGTTTTAATATGAAATTTAAAGTCACATCGATCCCACCTAATTAGACATTTGTGATTATCTTGGGTCGTAGTTGAATGACACTGTCCTCAAATACACGTTAGTTTGTTAACAAAATAAAAGGTTAAAGAAGATTCCTTGTTTATACTAAGATTCCTTGGAAATACTTAGATATTTAAGAAAGCTAACAAGTTAATAGTAGTAATTTGAAGCTCCCAGTATCATGATTGCTTGATTATATTTTTACTTCTCTTTGTATTTTTCAAAGAAAATCAAGAAAAATATTTTGTCCTCATAATTTCTATCTGCTCCCTGTAATTTGTTTCTGCCAGAAGCAGCAGCTGTGTAGATGACAGAGATTGCTTCAAGTGAAATTGCTTTTACAATTTTAGGACAAAGTCTAAAATTGCAAGACATGCTTGCCATCTTCTCTTTACCTAATTACTTATCTGTTTTCTCTTCCATTGTGTTCTGTGCAAGGGTGTTGATTCATGGGATAATTCCAAATCTGGCTCATTGTAAACTCTTGTATTTTCAATGACTTAAAATTCCTTTATCTCTTGAGGTTTACCTAAAATAGCCCTATTTGGGTCTTGGAAGTCTTTAGAATATGATAAAGAAGAAAAATTAAGTCTAGATTCTTGTTAATTTCTGCCACTGATAATACTTTTCATTTAACTTATATTTATTTAGTGCCTGCTCTGTGCCAGGCACAGTCCTAGAAGCTGTGGAGCCAGTAGAGACAGGACAGAAAAATTTCCTGCCTTCATGGAACCTACTCTCTAGCAATGAAGGGTATATAGAAGTCACAGAAGACAAGTGACTAGGTTGCTGATGTGGGTGGAAGTTCCTATGAAGGAATATATTCTTGTCCCTGAGTCTGTGGATTAGCTGTATCTTGGCAAGGCCCCAGCCCTTTCATTCTCGGTCCCAGGCTGAAGGAGCAGCTCCCATCTGGGCTATTCTGTCCTCATGGCAGAGGACAGGAACACAGGTGACTGAAGGGAGATATTCCGGTGCTTTAAAAGCTCACCTTCTTTCGTCAAAAGAAGTCATTGAGAAGCCTGGCTTGGAGTAGGAAGATTTAGTCCACTCATGGGCTACTTCTCCACCTGTGAAGACAGATACAGCAAGGAAGGTCTTCACTGAATACTTGTTTAAGGGAGAAGCGGGGGTGAATTATTAGGAACAAAGATACAATTACAACTTAACCACAAAAGACTCAGTTATTTCTTAAAGCATGGTTCCTTAAAGATGCCAATAGGCAGAGCTTGGTTAACTTAATTAGGTTACTTCATTAAAATTTTTTTAATGTATTTCCTTTTTGAAAAACACATATATCATTTAACTGTTCTTACTAGGTTTCTTTGTCTACATATGTTTTGAACATGAAAAGCATAGGTAGCAGTTTCTACCAGAAACACCATGAGGACAGGGTGGTTGTGCCTTAGAACCATGCCTGCCTGATATCATGCCCCCCATCACTGGAAAAGGGAACAATGATCAAGACATTGGCTAGTAGCTTTTCTAGGAGCTGAAGATATTGAAAGAAATCAAGCAAGCAACCTGTGCCTTTATGGGGCTTACATTCTATTTCAGGGGGACAGGCAATAAACTAAATAAACAATTAAAATACGTGGTATAATAAAAAGTGAAAAACTAAATAGGGAAGCACTGAGGAGTGTCAGTGTGGTATGAGGAGGCCTCTCTGATAAGGTGACATTTGTGTGAAGAAGCGATCTATTTAGATATCTCCAGGAAGAGTATTCCAGGCAAAGGCAACAGAAAATGCAAAGGCTTTGAGGCATGGCATGTTGTGGACAGCAAGAAAGAGAGAGTATTTAGTAAGAGCAAAACTGTAGGAGATCAGGTCAGAGTCACAGCAGGCCCCCTGTCATCTAAGAACTTTGGCTTTTATTCTGAGTAAGACGAGAAGTTTTTTGGAAAAGTCTCTGCAAAACGTGCATAATGTGATTTTGGGGTCTTAACAGGATCTCTCTGGCTGTTGCATTGGGAGTAGATTCAGGAGCAAGGGCAGAAGTAGGGAGACCTTAATCTAGGGATGAGGTGATAGAGGTTTTTACCTGGGTAGGATTTTTCTAACAAATGCAAACTATGTTCCAAGTTAGTAAAAGTCATGATATGATTTATACTGATTTTAGCTCAGTTTAATCAGAATAATAATTTTCAAGATGTTATGTATCATTCATAAGGACTGTGGTTATAGTTCATAAAAATAAATAAAAAACCACTAGTAACATGTGTGATGATGTCTTACTCTTAACTTTCCATCAGAATTTGCAGTCACATTCTCCCTAAATTGAGTATTGAATGCCGGCATGAGTAACAGAGTAATTATTGCCTTTGGGGTCACACAGCTATGTCCTTAAATATTTCTGGCTGCATAATTTGGGTCAAGCTGCTTAGCCTTGTTGAGACTTAGTTTATTTTTGTAGAAAATTTTCTACTTTTTACAATTATGAGTAAAATGCCCACCACCTCTTGATTCATAGAAGAAACTCAAAATTAAACTAGTTCCCTGCCCCCCCCAAATTTGAAAGGCCTCTTGAATGGTAGAATAAATATCAGTGACAAAATTTCAGTCAGGTATGAAATGTTTGCTTTAACATGAATGTGTGTTTGATAGCTGCTCCCACCAACTCTGTTCTGACATTTTGAAACTGATGACTCAACAAGGCAAATTATGGGATGATGGTACAGAGAATACTGAAATTTGAGTCATGACAGAAGCCATCTGGCTATGTCCCTCTGCTTGGTGGCAAACTCGTTGCAGATCTTTCTTCTGAGATTTTTATTGAAGCCACATAGCCATTGGCCATCTATATATGCAAATCTAACCATCATAAAAGTTTGGATCTATCTTGTAGACTCTGCAGCAGTCTGAAAAAGGTGAGAGCTTTGAAAATTGCCTTCCTTTCTTAGTTGGGTGTTGGCGTCACACAGGGTTAGAACATGACTAAGTGTTCCTGAGACTCTGCCGAGCTGTGTAAGGTGAAATGGAAGTGAGGTGAAAATATGAGGGCAGCCATGGTGTGCTGCTCTTTTAAAAAATTTCCAACAGAATTATGTAATGAATTGAAGAGATAGTAGGGCGGATTTAGATTAGATCTCGCCATGAACTTAATTTAGAGCCACCATCGTTAAGAGATACAACAAAAATTCCCTTTAGCTCTGAGCTGTTAGTTTAGAATAATAGCAGCATTTTCCTTAATGAAATGCTGAATAGAAGCCCTTGAGATGATAATAGTCAATGTTGTTTTCCTCATATTATCTCAGATCATTTCAGCATTACTAAAACTGGCTTTGGTCTGTTAACTCATAGTTAAGGAAACAGTGTGGTTAATGATTTCAGTTTTTTCTAGTCAGTTTAAAATGATCCCAACGTTATTCAGGGTTATCATCTTATTTGTACTTAATTTAGCAAATTTAGCTCTGTTTTTGTACATGCTACACTTTGATTAAAGTAAAAGAAGAAGTAAATAGCAGTGCCAAATGAGTGAAACTAGTTTATGTAAGTTGCTTAGCATTTTTTATTCTCTTTGTCAGATTGCCTAATTTTGGAAGGTACCTTAGCAGATGCTCAAGAAATATATCCGAGATTTATTCTTTTGAAAAACTCAATCCTTCTTCTTTTCTTCCAAATATGAGATATTCTAAGTGCTCTCTTAATATGAAACTGTTGTTCTTTATGCTTGCTGAAATGTGAATGGCATGTCGTATAACAGTCTCTCTTCTTTTCTCTCCCAGGAGCTCTTTCCAGTTAACAGACAGAGCGTGGATCATTTTGCTCAGTACTTCACTGACGCAGGTCTTAAGGAGCTCTCTGACTTCCTCCGAGTCCAGCAGTCCCTGGGCACCAGGAAGGAGCTGCAGAAGGAGCTCCAGGAGCGTCTTTCTCAGGAATGCCCGATCAAGGAGGTGGGGACCGTGGACTGACATCACTGCAAACCCGTTTAGCCAGACGGATGATGTAGCCTGTGCAGCACAAGCTTTACCTCCCTTAAGGAGACCTCCCTTTGTTTATTGCTGTGAACTTGAGGCCCTTTTCATACCATTTAAGTGAGCTCGATTTCAAAGTATCAGACTCCTCCAGGATGTTCCAGAAAATAATGAGTATTTCCACACAAGTGACTTATTTAACCAGGTTGCTATGGTTGTCAAAATGTTTCATCTGTTGAATAGATTTACTCTCCACTAGCAGTATATACCTCGATTTATGGTAGTTTTCCCATTTTATTGCAGATTACATAATATGGTTAAGTATTGGGTTAATATATATAGGTTTTAATTTTAAGACAAAAAAGGGGTGATTCTGCATTCATATCATGGGTAAAGACCAGTTGGACCAGTGGCTCATTGGATCCCACTCATAATAGTTGCGTATTCACATAACGTAAATACTGCCTTTTTGTATAGCTATCATTCATACGGCTATGATTGTATCTTTTTTTTTTTTTTAAGTCCTGCCTGAAGAAAACTTCCTATTTGAACTTTTAAAAACTTTTACATGATAATTCAAAAATTGCATAAAGAGTCCTTTCCTTTTGCCACTTACTCCCAAGTCCCAAATCCTCACTACCTTGCGTGCTCACAGCCTTGCAAGGTACCTTTTGCGGTTTAAGACTGGAGAATTCCAGACCGATGCTGTCCAGCAGGTGGAGTTGTTGGTCCTAAGTCTCATGGCGTTAAGGTCAGCAATATATTCAGTAATCTTTCTCCAAGCAAACAACTTGAACGTGATTTAACATGGGGGAAAAAAAAGCAAACCAAATAACGCTGCGATACCTTTAGGTGCAGAGATGTCACCTTTCTTTGCAGCTTTCCCCAGCCCAGCTGGGGGACTAGGACTTCCCAGTTCCTTCTGTTCTCAAAGGCTGCTTAACCCACAGCTGACCCCTCTGTACCCCAGGCCAGCAGGAAAGAAAGCAATGTATTTTCATTAAAAAAAAGGAAGGGAGAAAAATAACTGTACTACTCACAAAGTAGTACACGTGAGATATATTGATATTATGGTTTTTAATCACTTCTGAGGCCCTCACCTCTATTTGTGACTCTATGCAAAAGGAGAAAGACTTTTCCAAACAAGTTTAATATAAGATACACTGTTAGGCAGATTTTATTCCATACGATCAGGTTTTAGGATACATTTGCATATTTAAAAGTAATTCTGAAGGGAAAATAGCCTGCTCAGTGTTGCTGCTTTGATATGTATCATATAAAAAAAAAGTCTTTGCACTTTACAGTTTATTTACATGAGGCATGAGGATCATCAAAAGTGATAATTAGGGAAGAGATATGGGAACATATGTATATGTATAACTGATTCACTTTGTTATAAAGCAGAAACGAACATACCATTGTAAAGCAATTATACTCCAATAAAGATGTTAAAAAAAAAAAAAGCGATAATTAAAGAATAAATTGCAGAGAATGCCTTGTACAAACCCAAGACATTTTTCAAGAGGTTTAAAGTTAAGGATCGGAAGTAAAAATTCACAGCTCTGTTGCCTTCTTCAAACCCCAGAAAGTCAAGCTGGCTTAAATAATCTTTGCCCTGCTTTACTCAAAGGGGTTCCTGCCTGTAAAAGAATAGCCCCTAAGAAACCACGATTCTCTTTTTTTATTTTCTATTATCCAGCACCTCCTGGCCAGAGATAAGCCTATTACTTTTGGGACTAAAAATAAATCTGCTTTGAGAACAAATCATTGTGTTTTTCCTGCCTCTCGTAACTTGAGAGTATATGCCAGGAGGGGAGGAACTGAGCAGAATATTTGTCTGCCCCTAACCTTTTACTGATCGGGCACAGTGAGAGGGGAACTCCCCATCTGTCTGTTACTCTCTGACTCCTTTTTTTTGTGAAATTTAGGTGGTGCTCTATGTTAAAGAAGAAATGAAGAGGAACGATCTTCCAGAAACAGCAGTGATTGGACTGCTGTGGACCTGTATAATGAACGCTGTGGAATGGAACAAGAAGGAAGAGCTCGTTGCCGAGCAGGCCCTTAAGCATCTGAAGGTACAGGGTCCCAACAGTGCGCGATCTCGGCTGCAGGCCAACTGCAGCTCTTAACAATGCGATGGATGGGTTCTAATCATAATTCGCCCACACTCAGTCCAAACGTGTACTTCCTAGTGTTTTTCTTTTCAAATTTGCCGCTACCTAAAATGTTTCAGGTGTAAGAGCTTATGAAATACCTAAGGGTAAGTTCTTACTAAAAACAATGTCAGAAAATCCACAGAATAGTCATATATTCAATATTTAAAGGGAAATATAGTCTAATTGTTGGTTCTCCTTCTACATGACAAAAATTCTTAATGAGTATTTTTTAAGTAAACTACAAGCTGACATTAGAATTTGAAAACTGAGTGGTGGAAGAAATCAACTGATTGTGTAAATTGTATATTTTTTGTGGGGAGATACATATGTTTTTGCTTTTATTGTCCTCTCCCTATAAAAGTGTCTTAAGACAAGTGGAAGACTTAGAGCCTGCCTTCAGAGTTTACACTTGAATTGGGAGGTCAACAGGTACCTAGTTTAAACTAGGTAGGATGTAAATTCAGATAACTCTCAGTATTTAGGAGGACAGAGCAGTGAGTAGCCTATGCAGGTTAAGTTGACCAGGGAAGGCTCAGAGGTGGAGTTAAGTGTTGAGCTGAGTAGGTCTTAGAGAAAACAATAGCCAAACATCAACAACTGGAAGCCAAGGTCATTTGGGATGAAGGGAACAGTCTGAACAAAACCATAAAGATGACATGTGAGGGGTCTGGGATGTTTGGGAAGGAGATGCCCACTCTTCCAGTGGCAGAGCCACATGTCAGTGGTGGAGGGGTCACAGCAGCCCTGGGAACCTTTGGAACTTAGGAACTCTGTTTTATTTTCACAGGACCCATTAGACAGACACAGTAGCATAGCAGTTATCTTTAATATAGTCAGAATTTCATATTTGGTTTCTTTTAGTGGGTACAGTGAGAGAAATCTGATAAGGTGCAGGGATAAAAAATTCATTTTGATTGGTCACAATATTAGAATAAGATAATCCTCAAAGTTAAGATTTTCTAAGCAAACCTCCAGATTATTGTTATGATTCAAGTGGTGTCGGCCCTGCACCTCCCACGAGAGTAGATGGTTTTACTCCCCACTTCTGTTCCAGCAATACGCTCCACTCCTGGCTGTGTTCAGCTCCCAAGGCCAGTCAGAGCTGATCCTCCTCCAGAAGGTTCAAGAGTACTGTTATGACAACATCCATTTCATGAAAGCCTTTCAGAAGATCGTGGTTCTTTTTTATAAAGGTGTGTATCCATGTCGTCCTGCCACTATGTTTCTATGTTTTGTTGAAGCTTTTTGAGGGACAGAGTAGGGGGTGAGGCAGAGGGGGAAATAGGTTAATGATAGTCTTTGAGTTTTAGTGATGCAGCCATATTATGTAGAGAGAGAAGGTGCAAACACCATAGACATGCGTGGCCTCAGGAACCAGCCTGATTAGGACCCTGTACACTTGTCACTGGTGGAAATTGCTAGAAGACTGGTGATGAACTAATAATTTTGGTGGGGAGGGATGCTGAAAAAGACTGTAATTACAAAAAATAAGGTCTGTTTTTGAATTGTAAGGATTAGTTATAACAACGTTGATTACCAAATGTTTACGTATAGTATGTGCATACCTTTTCAGATGCCATAAGGCTGAGTTTAAAACTACTGAAATAATTAGCTTTTCACTTTGTATTTTAGTTATTTGGCCCAGCCATTCTCCTGTTTTCCAAGGAAATGGCTATTTTTAGAACTTCACATTTACTGTCTTGTTATTGTATTTATAAGGATTAGGTTGCCATGACAACTGGCACAGCCAGTTTATTAAAAATGAATGCTATTAGGGTTTTTTTTTTTTTTTAACATCTTTAGCTAGTAGGGTTTTAACTGATCTCAATCTCTATACCTATAGTATATAAAAAAAAATGATCCTGGACTCTTCTTTGGTCTAGGTTTTTGTAGTTTTATGAGGCGGGGGGGAAAGGAGCACTTAAAAAATGATACGTTTTGAACATTATAAAATGTTTATTAGCAGTTACTGCTATCTTAAATGGCATAACACAGAAAAGGCTAAAGTATAAATTATTACCAACCAACTGTTTCTTTGCTTTTTGATGTGTTCTTAAATTTGTCTATTTTGAATGACAAGTTGGGCATTTGGAATGTAAAAATTTTACGTTACTGATGACTAGCTATTTTTAAAATGTTTAATAGCACTTCACTAAGAGTTTTAATTGGCTCTCCAGATTCTTCAAATGCATACATCTTGCCCACAAGGGTGTGGGTGATCTTTTGCTTTCTCAGCACTACGGTATTTGGCACAATTTTCATTATCAGTGGGAGACTGTGATGACTGCCAAGTCCCATTTGAAATTCAGTAATAGGTGTTTTTCTGTGGCCAGATCTGAACTGACCCTCTTGGATGTGGTCATGAGATAGCAATGTCTTAAGTCTAGGTGACCCATCAGAACCAAACCTGCAGGTCCTATGGCCAACCCACCTGTGGTACCCAGGAGCCAAGAAAGAGAAGCAGCCCCCCGCAGCCAGTGGCCATTCTGTCCACACTGGCCACAGCTGGCTCCATTTTAAACTGGTAGAGAGGCCTGTGGGATAGGTTTCACATTCGCTTCACGAGTGGTCAATATTTTCCACTACAGAAAAGCAAACTGTTTATAAACTAGCTGCCTAAACACATAATTTCCTTCCTTGTTGTTGAATAGCCAACCCAGCCAAACAGTGTCTCTTACCAAATCCTTGTTTTTAACTGAGATGTAGTTGTTTGAGCCTTGTCTGCAGCAATACCTCATTTCATTATTATACTTAATTCAAACAAACAAAAAATAAACTGCTTTTTATCAGTAAAGGCATGTAAGTGGCATATAAACTATCAAAATCCTATTCTTCAAATTTCTCATTTTAACCATTAATGAATGCCAGCATCCTTCCCCATTAAACTTTTTATAACAACTACTAACAGCTAGCAAAACTGATTGCTTTGAGTTATTTCCTATTCTTCAGCCCCAAATGCTAAGGAACAGTGACCTGAAATTATAAAATAACCAAGCAGTGGGCGCTGAGAAGTAAAAAGAAGAGGCATTAGCTCTTCCTTAGGCCGTTGATTCACTAGGTAGTCAGCTTTTAAATAGATTGTTTCAGTTAGTAAGGTCTGTGGCAAGTATGAGCAGGCCCAAGGGAACACAGGAGGATAAGTGTCAGTAACAGTTTTATTCTGACTCAGTTATTTGGAAATGAAATCAGGAAGCTTTTACAAATGGAAACCTAAACTGTATCACTGAAAAGTTAAAACTAAATGTCATTTTCTAGGTAATTTCATAATTTTCCACAAAATTATACATACAGGCTGGGTTTTTTTTTAGTAAAATAATTGCATTTTTTCTCTTGAGAACATGGAACCCCCAAGGAATGATTGTTCCATACTACTGTTAGGAGAGTTACTGTGTTTACCTTCCTTTTTGAATAGTACTTTTTACTTTGACCTTATTTCATCCAACAAACACTTGTGCACCTGGAGACATATATTTCATTTGTTTTTATGAGGATTTGGGTGCTCTTGTTGTGTATTTCATATGCCTAGGAAGGCTTGAGGACAGCATGTATTAAAGCACTCCTTTCCCAGTGCTCGTGTGCATGTGACTCACCTGGAGAGCTTGTTAAAACAGATTCCCCAGGGATCCTGATTCAGTGGGTACAGCATTGGGCCCGCAAATTTGCGTTTTAACAAATTTCCAGGTGTTGCTGTGACTGTTCATCCGGGACCACTGGTCTAAAGGGTATCGGATGCCAGAAGTGACAAATCCCATGAACTGTGGTAACATGGTTACGATTATACTTATCATTAATTCCATACACACATATACATTTTACAAATATCAGATAGTGTCTTGTTTGTTTCTTTTATCTAGTGATGTGGATCCATTGACATTTTGCTTTCAAGCAGGTTTTCAAAAATGTAATGGAAATCATTTCTTCTTTTTAAATATCACATTATTCACTTTCTAAAATAATTTTCTTTCTTCCTGAAGCTAAGTACCATAGTCTCAGCATGTAGGTCTGAAAAATATATAACTACCTTCTCAAGTACCATTGGTATCTCTATCATGGCTTTTATTGTTTGCAGATATTTCTTAGGTTAAGTTCTGTTCCTCACGCACATTTTTCTAAAAGAAGTTTCTTATTCTTGTTCTAAAAAAAGGTTATTTGCCTTCTCACCATATAGTGCCAGCTTTCTTAAGGTAAATTATTTTTGACTTGTGTCCCTATGTGACACTGCTAATAAAAAGTACTGAATTTTCTAAGTTCCAAGTGACACAGTTTTCAACTTAAATATTTAAATAACTAACGTTACCTAAAACTTTGCAGTTCTCAAACCACTTTTACAATATTGTCTCTTTGACCCTCATGAAAACCCAAATTTTGAATTATAACTCTACACATTGAGACATATTTAGTTTTTCTCATCAAGTTCATCGATTTGTGCATTATACATTTATTGAATGCAAACTAGATGGCAAGTCTTATGTTATTAAATGCTGGGAATGAGATGATGAACAAAATAGTCCTTGACTTCCTAGATTTCAGAGTGTAGAAGAAAATCAAGAATCATAATCACCCTGTCAGTGGCTAAAATAAGGCTCATACAGATAGAGACTGATGAGGAGTGAAAGGATGATGGAGGAGGGGCCCCTAGCTCAGAGTTGAAGCTAACTTGGAGAAAGAAAAAGGAAGCCTCTCAAGGGACACAAGTATTTCACCAGAGATGATGAAGAAGTTGGCCGCATCGAGGGGAGAGAAGTGTACTGTAATGTGAGGGGGCTCTGTGCAATTGTAGAATGTCTTCCTTTCTTGCTGTACTTTTACTGATCCTCCGTATTCCTAGTATGCATTTTGGGAGATCCCAACACTTTGTCATCTTCATCTCCCAGTTATAATGAACTCCTCTCCCTACTTTTCCTTAGTGGGAAAAAAAAGTTCTCTCTCTTCTTCATTTGTCAAGGAGTTCCTTCCTTTTTAGATTAGACTTTTCCCTACACAAAAGTCGACTTTCTTTTTGGTGTTCGTGCTTTGCCTCAAAGTTGCCCTGTGTAGGTGCTTATGTCCCTTCTTTATTATTTATTCCCCTGGGACTAGAAATTTGGTCTTGCAGCAGGTGTTTATTACTAAATTAGGTTCTTCTAAGAACTCAGCTCTGCACAGTTTGTCTGATTTTCAGTGGATGAGACATCCTATAAGTTTTACCGATCATGTATCGTCCTTTTCACAAGCACAGTCACTGACAAGGATTCTAGTAGTTGCATGGCCTCTTTCGGCCTCTGTGGGGCAATAAAACTCTCAACCTTCAAAGAATGAGCTCTGAACCTTCAGAAGGAAAACCTGAGACAAAGAGTATCGCTAAACTACACTCTCTGTTGCCTTTCCAACCTGTACATTGTGTCATAACATGATTCATTAAGGCGAGGAGAAAAAAGAGAATTTCTCTTTACATGTTTAATTCTATGTTTTGTTTTATAACATTAACAATAGCAGTTATATAGTACATGCATATAATTTATAAAACAAAAGATACACATATGTTGTGTGTACACACTCAGAATTGTCTTACTGATAGGGGAGCATGATCAAAACAGTTTGGAAATTACTGGTCTAAATCACAGGCATTTTAAAGATGTCATAAAAACAAATTATATAAACGGGACTTTAAAAATCCATGTTTGAGCTAATTAGCATTCCTGAAAGATTTCTGCAAAGCCATCTTACCCAGTAACAGGTCACTTCCTTGAGCTGTAAGGCATCTGCTCCTCATTGCTATGGAAACTGGACTTTGATGGCAAGAGGTAGGAGAATCCTTTCATCATTGTGAGTGGGGAGTGTGGAGCTGGAAGCACAAGAAACTGAAAGACTGGAAGCTAAGAGTAATTCCTTAGGGCTCCTGATTATAATTTTTATGTCTAGTGCTTATATATGAATAAATCCAGACTTCCTTCTTCCTTTGCAAAATGTAGTGTATTTAATGACCAAAATAAAAAATAAAACTTTATATTTTCTAAAACCAATCATGTGCATTTTTAGTCAATTTGACCCCTTCAATTGAATCCAAGAGCCAATTATTAATTTTAAGAAAACAAAGTTTTTGTTATGAAAAGATCACTGATGTTTTGAATGAAACCAGTATCAAATCATTTCTCTTGTTTTCATAAGTTAAAGGTATATTTTAACTGCAAAAACATCATTAGAATGATTTATCAGCATTTGCAATGGATTGGGCAGGCGCTGGGGACAATAATAAATCCTTTTTATCTGTTTTCCATCTCATTTCCCACACCAAAATCCCAAAAGATAACCTATTAGAACATTGGCAAAGTCTGTAGGCTATTTTTTTCATATTCCCCTTTCTATTCTTAACATTAAATATTCTAAATTAATGGTAACTTGAGGGTATCAAGGCATATTTGTGGAATTTAGAGTTCTAGGTAATAGTTAATAGATAACACTTTTTGTTTCTCTCCTAACAGTGTACAAGGAAAACATTACTCATGTGATTTAGATATTGTGCTGTGGGAAAGTAAATTTAGGACTTAGCGATAGAGTAATGTAGAACTTTGGATTATGTGTGTATTGGTCTCATGGTACACCCAGGAAGCTCATCATTATATTTAATTATTAACATTATTATTGCATCCTGTCTACATTTTTTTCATTTGCTTTTTTTTCCTCCTAAAGTAAATCGCCTTAAAAGACCAGTCATTTGTGGTTGCTGCTTAATCAAGATGTGTTTGCAGTTGGTGGCAGGACACAGAGTGTTCTGAAATGCTAGAATTGCTGATTCATTGGCAAAATTACAAAATAACCTAGTTTCCTACCAGCAAATTAGCACTGTGAGATTTTCAAGTCCCAGTCCCATCACCATCACTACCCTAACTACTAAAATACATAGGGCACTGCGCTATATGGAAATAAGCTTGGTTCTTGTCTTCTGATAAGTTTCAATACGAATTTCTTTTATAAAAGAGCTTTAATATTTGAAGTGATTGCTTTCTATTAAACTGTAAGACATGAAGTTGCTTTAAAACATGACATGTATGTGGTAACTTTGAAACCTTTGATTGGAAATTGCAGCTGATGTGCTGAGTGAAGAAGCGATATTGAAATGGTACAAAGAAGCACATGTTGCCAAAGGCAAAAGTGTTTTTCTTGACCAGATGAAGAAATTTGTTGAGTGGTTACAAAACGCAGAAGAAGGTATGATTCCATTTAACAACTCGGGTGACCATTTAGCAAATCCTTTCTCACTATAATTCAAAATAGCTCCCCCCTCCACAGACTTTTCTTGCCTTCCTAAAACTAAAGTTCTGAGGTGTGTTCCATATCAGACATTTTGTCCACCTCTTAGCCTTCCTTTCTGAATCAAGGCAATGAAAATTTCTGCAAGATAAACAAAACAAAAACAAAACCTCTTAAATTATCCCTAATTTAAGGGACAAAGAGGAAGAAATAATCAGCAGCTGTGAAAGGAAAAAAAATACATTTGGCTTAATCACATTTATGGGATTATATCGATTTTTCTAGCACCTTTACCAGTTGACTGGTGTTTAAAATGGCAATACAAGTTGGAAGAACAATAATGATGAGACATAATCCAACTAAGCATGAAAAGTTGCAGATCCAGAAAAATATAAATAGTTTTAGTCACCAATAATATTTCTGAGCACGTTGCATTTTTAGAAAGGTAATTTCGTTTAAAAGCAAAAAGGAGCAAAAGTTTGCTGCCTGCCCTCATATATGACTCTCTTACATAGTAAATGGATGCCTCGGCAAAAATGTCTTTTTTAGTGGGGGAGGGAGATAGAGTAGAAACTCTTTCATGACCTTATTTAACTGTGTCTCAGAAGAAATGACCTGACTTTTCTCTTTCTTCTCTCCTAGAATCTGAATCTGAAGGTGAAGAAAATTAGACGGCTCAAGAAGCACAATACCTAGGTCACCACACAACACTCTTACTGGGAATGCTGAACCATTTGAGAAGAGAAACTTGGCTTCTGTTTTCACAAAGGAAAAAAAAAAAAAATAGGATAGGCTTCCCTTGTGCAGAGGGGGAAATGGTTTTTGTTTTTGTTTTGTTTTTAAATGGAGCCCTGAGGCATCAGCTATTATACTTGGGACTCTACCTCTCACTCACTATATGCTAACTTAAAGCCATTCAGCAGGGAGTCCAGCAGGTGTCTGAAATTAAATACTCCACAGACCCCTCTTTTTTAGCTGTATTTTTCAGGTACTGTGTGGTGAATGCCCCACTGGTGTCTATTACAGGGCCGCTTTGGTAGTTGTGTATCTGCTCGTGTATGTGATTTGACAAACCAGTTTTTTAAAATAAATGGCTTTTTAAAAATCTGGGCTTATATTTTCAGAGCTTTTATTTCTTTACTGTCCTGACTTCTTACACAGATGACATTTCAGTGTTAGGCTTTTTTTTCCCATCCAAAATGCTGAATTGTTCTTGTCTATGGAAACCCTTCTGTTCCTTTTATCATCATAACTAATGCACTTCACTTATCTTTGTAGTGAAATAGAAATCAACCCCAAAATACAGGCACATAGCAGTAATATCAGGAAGTGATATTATTAGTAATAATTATTATCTATATACGAGAATGTCATTTTCATTACACAGGAAATAATAAGGACAGAATAACTGCAGCCAAGAATGACTGGAAGTCGTAGGATAAAGAACTTTAAAAGTATTGACTCGGGCTTCCCTGGTGGCGCAGTGGTTGAGAATCTGCCTGCCAATGCAGGGGACACGGGTTCGAGCCCTGGTCCACGAAGATCCCACATGCCGCGGAGCAACTAAGCCTGTGCACCACAACGACTGAGACTGCGCTCTAGAGCCGGTGCTCTGCAACAAGAGAAGTCACCGCAATGAGAAGGCCCCGCTCACCGCAACTAGAGAAAACCCTCGCACAGAAACGAAGACCCAACACAGCCAAAAATAAAAATAAATAAATTAATTAATTAATTAAAAAAAAAAAAAAAGAGAGTCTTACTTTAAAAAAAAAAGTATTAACTCATCTACCCCAATATGGTACACTGCCCTGGAGATGAAAACCACATGGTACTCAACAAAGACAATTCTAGAATGCATTGCCTTTATAGCATAGTCCCTTGAGAGAAAAGCAGGAAACCGAAGGGAGGGGTATCTGATTTCTTCCAGTCCCTCGGTTCATGGCAAGCCTCCATCATCTACCTACCCTTCCACCTATCTAAAAATTAGAACTATGAAGTTAAACGGTAGTCACGTTACAGAGTGCCTATTTAATGTGTTTATTTAAAGTGAAAAAAATGAATAATTTTCATTGAAAACAAAGTTGGCAAACTAATTTGACAAGTGCTGACTGCCAATTAGGATACGTGACAGGCACACCCTGTAAATCAAGTTCAATCTTCATCTCCGATGTTTTGACGAATATACTTAAAGATAAAATAATGCAAATTACATTCAATTTGTAATAAAAATGTTATATGTCAACTTTTATGTATTTTATATTTAATTTTATGTCAGTATGTTCCCCTTCATTTTAGGGGATCGTGTGTAAAACATGCGAAGGGCACTGCAGTAGAGGATATTTGACTTTGCCCCGCTATTTCCAAAGGGTCCACACTAAGACCTAGAAAAGCAGTTGTCCAAGGTCTTAGAGTTAGTGACCAAGATGGAACTAAAGGTCCCACTTCTGAGTCCCACGCCTTTGCTCTTTTTTTCCTATATTCTGCTATCAAAGTATTTATGAGAATGTAAGTTTCTACAGTTCAAAAATTTTTTCAGCTAGCACTTCTATTGAATAAACATCTGGGAAATCAATTTTGTAGCCTATAAACTATAGGAATTGTAGAATACTAATACTTATCTTTTCTAGCGCATAATATTTTTCCCAAACGAACTTAAGATAGTGATTTTCAGGTAAGCAAGCATTGGGGGAGAGGGAGAATGCTTATCAGCAAGAACTTAATAACAATCATTCAACCAAAGCCCCTTCTTTCTCTGAAAGACAAGTGTCTCTTTTTCTTTTTAAAAATAAAACTTGCCCTAATTATAAAAGTAATTACATTAGTTATCTATTGCTACACAACAGATTATCCCCACATTTAGCAGCTTTAAACAACAGATGTTTATCCTATCAGTTTCTGTGGTCCGGATCTAGGAGCAGCTTACCTGGGTGGCTTTCAGCTCGGCCTCTGCTGAGGTTGCAGTCAAACTATTGGTTGGGAGTGCAGTCCTCTGAAGGCTGTAGCGTCTGCTTCCAAGCTGACAGCGGTTGTATGATCAGGCCACTCAAGATGCCTGCTCTCTTGCTCTCTCTACATCCCCTGCTCAATCAGTCCCTGCCTCACATGACTGACCTTCCCTCCTAATCATAGTGTCTAATCAGTAAATGCCTACTTGACCTTGGCCCCAGCTGGTGATTGTTCTGATCTTTAGATCCGAACTCTACTAAGATAGTTTGAAAGGGGCGTGCCCCTCAGGTGGTCTCCCTGGTAACCAATGAGCCAACCTGACATCAATTCCCTCTATAACTGGTAACCTCCCTCTCCCCGTGGTACTGAAGACTGTTGCCGCGTCTTGCTCTGGTGTCCTGTCTGCCGTCTGACGCATACCGTGGCGTGTCACTCCAGGACTTTGCTTCAGACAAGTAAGATCCCCCATCCTTTAAACCATTAATGTCCCTGTTGCTGCCTCGGGGCTCTGTCTTTGGTCTTGAGGCTGGGGGAGTACAGGGCTTGCCAGCCTGTGGGGTGTAGCCCAGCAGCAGTGGTTGGTGGACCTCAGTTCCTCGCTGACTTTTAGCCAGAGACTTGAGTTCCTTACCACAGTGTTCTCTCCTTAGGCTGCCTGAGAGTCTTCATGGCCTAACAGCTGCTTTTCCCCAGAATGAGTGGTCTGAGAAAGCGAGCCCTGGGAGGAAGCCATCTTTAATAACCTAATACTTGAAATGACCTTCCATACATCCCATCTACACATTCTTTGGGCCACACAGACCAACCCTGGTACAATGTGGAAGGGGTCTGCCTGAGGTGTGACTACCAGGCGGTGGGGAGAATTGAGGGCCATCTTGGAGGCTGGCTACCACAGCAGTACGAATCTACATACTAAAATACTTCCTGGCTAGGTTAAAACTGTATGTCAACCATATAGTTTTTCATCTGGATAGATTAAAACTAATGTTAAAACAATGAAAGCACAAAAGACAATTTGGAAATATCTTTATAACTGTGGCGTGGGAAAAGCATGACACAAAAGCCAAAAAAATCTGATTATAAAAAGTTAACACTTTTTCTCTGTATTGAAAGATATGCATAAGTCTTGGGCAGGGGTGGGAGAAGGAAAGGGGAAGGAGAGTTTTTTTCTTTTTAATCTGTATACTTGGATTTCTTTAGAAAGAGCATGCAATATCTTTATAATTTAAAAACTCATACATGTTTAATTTGGAAAATATAGAAAAGCTTTTGGAAAAAACTAAACATCACATAGTATTCTGCCACAGAAATGAGAACTTCTAATGTTTTTATATTTTTACAAATACGGTTTTGCTTAATTCTTTAAAAAATTAAGTCCATTCTGTACCAGTTCTTTTATTCTGCTCTTTATTAAGTGGTATTTAATACTACATCAATAACTGTCCTTCAAATACGTGATTTTAAAATATATATAATTGGTATGGATGGGGCATAGTTATGACTCTTTATGTTCAATATAAGGTATTTTATAAATTTTTGCTTTTAAAAATAGCCATTTAAAATATTCTTACATAAGTCTTTGTTCATCTTATGGTTATTCAGAAAAAAATAGAAATGGAATTGGGGTCAAGGAATTTAAATAATGTTAACACAATGTGGTCTTATTTTCTGAATTTGCAATTTATACATTTGAAGGTATTTAACTCCCAGGCAATATCATTTCAATAAGAAATTGAAAAATTATCTGTTAACCTCTAAAAATATGAAAGTTTTAAAATTCTGGAATTCAGATCCAATTTGTAAAATTCTAGAAGTGGGGAAATTAAAATATTTCATTGTCAAGCCAAGAAAAGCAGCAGTCTGGAAACACATCAGGTCCTACATGGCTATAGACTCATCTGGTTTGAGCCAAAGTGGTGTCCCGGACTCAGTTGATTCAGCGTGCCTGACCTCAACTTCTCCCCGCTAACGGCGATTATTTCTTTACACTCTGTCTTTCTGAAAAATGATAGGCTTCAATGTTCCTCCTGACAGATGCCTTTAAACTGCCATGGCCCTCAACTTGTGGAATAGATGGAAATAAAATATTTCTTCCATGAAAACTTTTTAGAGCGAATCTTTGCGTCCTTAAAGACTCTACACCTTGGTTTTGTGTATGTTTCAACTATATATTGATGTACAAGAAAGAAAAACGCATAGTCTATGGATTGAATAGAAATTAAGCACACGTGTGGGAGCAGTGCTCAAATAAAGAACGTAAACATGAGCAGAGTTCCAGAAGATGCCGCCTCCCAGCCTCCACTTCTACCACCTCGAGGTAAATCATCATCCTGAGCTCTGACAGCATAGGTTCATTTGGCCTGTGTTTGAGGTGACTGCATGCAGTATTGTTTCGTTTGTGCCTTCTTTTATTCGACTTTACTTTGTTTCGTTGTCTTTTTTTGTGTTTAATTCTTCTCTGGTATGTGATTAAGCACACCTGGTCAATCTATGAACAATAATATGCAGCTCTTTCAGCAAGAACATAAGAAACATGAGGACACTATTTTTTTTTAATTTATTTATTTTACTTATTTATTTTTGGCTGCATTGGGTCTTCGTTGCTGCGCACAGGCTTTCTCTAGTTGCGGTGAGCGGGGGGCTTCTCATTGCGGTGACTTCTCTTGTTGCAGAGCACCGGCTCTAGAGTGCAGTCTCAGTCGTTGTGGTGCACAGGCTTAGTTGCTCCGCGGCATGTGGGATCTTCGTGGACCAGGGCTCAAACCCGTGTCCTCTGCATTGGCAGGCGGATTCTTAACCACGGCACCACTAGGGAAGCCCCGAGGACACTATTTTTTAATGAACCAAAATGTTGCACTATTTTCTTTTGGCACAGAGAATAATTCCTAGGTGCATGTCTGCTTATCAGAGATAGTTTTGGAGTGCATATATTTCCTCATAGTAGTTATTACGAAAAAGAAAATTATGCCTGCCTTCTCTGAAGGAGTAGTCCCATTTGATATGGGCAAGATAGATTCTTTTTTTTTTAAAGGCTTAAGGTTTAACAAACTTTTTTTTTTTTTTTAATTTATTTATTTATTTATTTTTGGCTGTGTTGGGTCTTTGTTTTCTGTGCGAGGGCTTCCTCTAGTTGTGGCGAGCGGGGGCCACTCTTCATCGCGGTGCGCGGGCCTCTCACTATCGCGGCCTCTCTTGTTGCGGAGCACAGGCTCCAGACGCACAGGCTCAGTAGTTGTGGCTCACGGGCTTAGTTGCTCCGCGGCATGTGGGATCTTCCCAGACCAGGGCTCGAACCCGTGCCCCCTGCATTGGCAGGCAGACTCTCAACCACTGCGCCACCAGGGAAGCCCAAGATAGATTCTTTAATCAAATTAGAAATTCTTGTGGCTTCAGTTGGGTGTCCTTGCTCCCACACTTTGCTTTTGCTGCTGTATAAGCAGAGGAGTAGAGAAATGAACTTGGAATTGGTTGGCTTGAACTTGGAGGCACCATTTTGTCATTAATAAGCTGTTTAACTTAATTAGCAAGTCACTTAACTCTTGGTATTTACTTTGCTTAATTGTAAAATAAGGAGCTGGACAAGATCAGTCCTTAAACTGGGTCTTCATCGTTCAGAACATCCAAAGTTCAAAGCAAAACTGTTTTCATCAGCTTCTCAGATTCTTAGGTCTGGGACCTAAGAAAGGTAAAATATAATGAGGCTAGATTGCTGGTTCTTAAATCTCAGCATGCATCAGGACCACCCAAGGAACTTAAAATTGATTGTTGATCGCACCTCCCCGCCTCCACTGAGTTTCTGACTCAGTAGGTCTGGGACAAGGTCTGAGGACAACTTCTCGGTGATAATTGATTCCTCTGGTGTCAGGGCCACACTGAGAACCACAGAGCCAGATGGTTGCCAAGGTCCACTCCTGTGCTGACTTGTGCAGTCCATTAGGTCTTCAATAAAGGAGGTGGGTTGTATTTTGGTCATCACTGTATCTCTGACTGCCATTCAGCATAGCTTCCAGGAAGTTGGTGTTCAGGAAATGTTTGAATGAATAAATGAACAAATGTGTATTAAGAATTCCTTTTTAAAGGGTTCATCAGAAATTCATCCTAATGTGTTCCTATACCTTCTTTAAAAATTTCAGCATTGGGAACACAGCCTGACTGCTAGCTACTTGGTGAGAATTTGGATTAATGTGCTGGATAGAAATCCATCATTATTGATTGTATCATTCTCTGAAACAGAGCCAATAAAAGGTGGGGCTATAATTTATAAAATGATCTGACCCTATCATTTATTTGTTTCTAAAAGAAGCAAAAATATTTTCTCATGAGGATTGTTTAGCCAGGCTCTGCAACAGTACATTTGTGTATGTTGACCACACAATGTTGACCAACTGTGAACCCCTCAGCCTACGGTCTCCAGAACAGAGCCTACGGTCTCTTAGAACAGGCCTAAGAAAGGGAAACACTCACTGGGCTAGATCATTAGTTTTCAAACTTTATCGTGCATCAGAATCACCTGGAGGGCTTGTTAATTGCAGATTGTTGACAACAGCGCCAGAGTTTCTGATGCAGTACACCTGGGCTAAGACCTGAAGATCTGCATCTCTAACAAGTTCCCAGGTCATGCTGCTCCTGCTGAACCAGTGACCACAGATTGAGAACCACTGGACTAACTGGTTTCTAAACCCTTAGGAATAGGCATGTTGAAGCAACCCAGCCTCACAGAATGGGAACTTGATTTAGACTAACTCAAAAGCTATTGAATTTCTATAATTTCTTCCCTAGCTCTCTCAAGCTCCTGTCTCCTCTGTATCCTTAAGTATTCTTAAGAGGTATGAGAGAGTTTGAAACATTTCAACTCAGACAGTCTTGACTTCTTGCAATAGAAAAAATCCTATTGAGTAAATGCTGGAACGTTTCTTAACATTCTCTTTCCCTTTGAACAGGAAAAGCCAATGGTTTTCTCAGTGTAGACCCCAGACCAGCGGCATCAGCATCACTTGGGAAGCAGCTAGAAATGGAAATTGTCAGGATCCACTCCAGACCTGCTAAATCCAAAACTCTAGGGGTAGACCCAGCAATCTATTTTAACAAGCGTCCCTGGTGATTCTGACCCATGGTTAGGTTTAAGAACCACTGACCTAACTTAAACTTCAGGTGTCAGGTTATCTTGAAACACATCCGTAAAAGACATAAGGGTAGGAGGAAAATTAGAACAAAGGCAGGACCAAGCTTTGGCACAAGATAAGGGGTTACTGAGACAATAGATTTCACTACTCTTGAAAGCTGAATCAGAGACTGAAAAATATCTCTGAGGGCAAGCTGACCTGGAATGCTTCAGGGAGGTGTGTTTTTTTTTTTCCTTCTTCTTTGCTAATTTAGGAGAATAAAGGATGTCAATGCCCTGTAACTATATAACTCAGACCAAGCTATGGAAGTGGCTGTTAGCTAATATGAACTCATTCCCAAGTGCACGGCCTTCTGAAAAGTTATAGTTCTTCTAAAAACTGTTTTTTTCTCAATTTCTTATCTTCTTACTAAGCAATGAAATGAAAATGTATTTGGGGTTTCTTTTTTCTTCTTTACAGTAGCTTACCATGGATAAGTACAGCAGCAGGTTTAGTAGGAATAAGCAGCACATTTTCTAAATACAGTAGAATCTGGAAGATGAGTATTCTCAAAATAGACTTCTGGATAATAGAGAGGAACATAGGGGCAACAGAGTAGGGAAAGATGAATTTTATATGTACATGCATATGGGGTCTAGATAGGAGGATTACATTTAGGCTAACTGGCTTGTAAACAAAAGATTTTAAAATTCTGATGCCATATTAATACCGAGGATAAAAATAACAAATGAAATTTCTGATCATTTATCTTTCTTTTGGCCCAAACTTAGTTTTCCATGGATTTTAGAGAAGCTGTTTACTTTGCCAATACAGCCTCTAGTCTTCTGTTCACATCAAGACACATCATAGCTCACGCCTGTTGATTCTGTTCACATCAATTCATATCATAGTGAATGCTAAATGGCTTCTGAAATATTATGAACTGTGACAATGGCCCATGAACTATTTACAAGTGCATTTTAAAATTTCCAGATATTTGAGTTTTTCTAACATATTATTGTTGTTGCTTTCTGGTTTAATTTCATCGTGGTCAGAGAACTTGCACAGTATGATTTCACAGCTTTTACATTTATTGAGGCTTGTTTTACAGTCCCACATTTGATCTGTCTTGAATGTACCACATGCTCTTGAAAATAATGTGTAATCTACAGGTGTTGGATGGAATGTTCTGTAAACATCAATGAGGTCATTGTGGTTGATGGTGTTCAGAGATTCTGTCTTTAATGATTTCTTTGCCCAGTAGTTGCATCAGTTGCTGAGAAAGGGGTATTAAATAAACTGTCCATTTCTCTCTTTAATTTGACCTATTTTGCTTCATGTGTCTGGAAGCTCTGTTATCAGATGCATACATATTTATGATTATTATGTCTTTCTCATGAATTGGCCGATTTTTCATTAGAAAATGTCCCTCTTTACTTCTAGTAATAACCTTTGTCTTGAAGTCTGCTTTATCTGGTGGTACAGTCACTCCACCCTTTTAAGGCATACTATTTGTTGGCATATCTTTTTTCATTCATGTCCTTTTCAATCGGTGTCTTTATATTTACAGTATGACTCTTGTTCACAACATAACTGAGTCTTGCTTTTTAAAAAATCCATCTTGATAATCTCTGCCTTTTTTTTTTTTTTTTTAATTATTTATTTATTTATTTATGACTGTGTTGGGTCTTCGTTTCTGTGCAAGGGCTTTCTCTAGTTGCGGCGAGCGGGGGCCACTCTTCATTGCGGTGCACGGGCCTCTCATGTCGCGGCCTCTCTTGTTGCGGAGCACAGGCTCCAGACGCGCAGGCTCAGTAGTTGTGGCTCACGGGCCTAGTCACTCCGCGGCATGTGGGATCTTCCCAGACCAGGGCTCGAACCCATGTCCCCTGCATTGGCAGGCAGATTCTCAACCACTGCGCCACCAGGGAAGCCCAATCTCTGCCTTTTAAATAGTGTGTTTGGTTCATTATTGACATAGTTGGATTTAAGTCTATAATTTTGGAATTTTTTTCCTATTTGTCCCCTCTGTTTTTAGTCCTCTTTCCACCTTTTCCTGCCTATTTTTAGAATTAATTGAATATTTTTTAGAATTCCATTTTAATTTATCTATTGCCTTCTACCTGTACATCTTTATATTTTTAGTGATGGTGCTGGGGTTAAAATGGACAACCTTAAATTTTCAGTTTAGAGGTACTATTGTTATACTTTGCATAAAATATAAATACCTCATAACTGTATAGGTCTGTCTACCGTCTCCTCCATTCTTTGTGTAATTGTTATCATATATATGACATCTATAAATATTATACACTGCAGAATACAATATTATCACTTTCTGTTTTCAACAGTTCTGAGTATTTTTTTAATGAAAGAAAAACTTGTTTTATACCTACCCATTGATTTGTCATTCCTGGCGCTCCTCTTCTTTCGTGAATATCTGAGTTTTCATCTGGTACCATGTCTCTTCATTATAAAACAAAATCCCAAATCCTGTTTTTACAGTATAGGTATAGATCAGCCCACATTCTTCATTATGAAAGAATATTTTCATTGGATGTAGTGTTCTGGGCTTGCAGTTTTTAACCCTCAGTGCTGAAAGATCTTGTTCCACTGTATGACTCCATTTTTTCCAATGAGTGGGCAAGGTGGTTGGGGAGGGGTGGGGAATTCAAGTCATTTTCCCGGAACTTCCCCGAAGCTAAAAGGTACACATAGACGTAGATATTATTAGATAGCATACATATCATACTTCTGAAAAAAGGGGAGTGGGATCCACTCACGAAGTGCTCTTCTCTTCCTCCAAGTGTCAACTCCTCCCATTGCTTGTGCCCCCACTAGTATCTGCCTGATTTTTTGTCACTCTGCAGTGCCTTTAAGTAATTATTTTTCCTAATGTGTTTAGAGTTTATATCTGTTATCTTTGGGGAGTTCAGTCTTACAGAAATTAGCCGTTATCAGAAGCAGGACCTTGAACAATGGATTCTTTAGGGATCTTATTGACCAGCCCATCACTCCAGCTTGCAGCTGTAGTCACACAACACCCACACCTATCCTTGTTCATTTACATACTTATTAGACAGATGTAAGCTTTTTTCGACTCAGCTACATTTGTCTTTTAAACACTCTGGGAAAAGTCTGTAGCCTCCACATTTGGAGAGCTAATTTAAGGAACGATTTATCATGTTGCTGTTAATGGCTTAAAGTGGGGTTCAGTTTGCCCCCAAAGTCAGGAGAGATCTAGGAGATAACAAAGGAGAGCATGTTTCTGCTATGAACTTGGCATCTGACTATACCACACTCAAACAATATTTCACATCCTACTCTGTGCTAGATCCTAGGCAGGGATATGTATGAAAGTCGGTTAACTCACGTTCAACTTGATTGCTCACAGCTCCAAAGAGAAGGCTCTGGTTCCAGAAATCCTCCTTCATCTTAGATTACCAACTCTGTCAGGTATTAGTTACTTTGGCAGAAGTAAGAAAAATCTAATGTTTTGTAAAAATCATTGTAGGTTCCGTAGGAAACAAAAATCTCTATTAAAACTTAATCAGGGGGACTTCCCGGGTGGTCCAGTGGTGAAGACTCTGTGCTGCCAACGCACGGGGTGCGGGTTTGATCCCTGGTCAGGGGACTAAGATCCCACAGGCTGTGCTGTGTGGCCAAAAAATAAAAATAAAAAATAAAAAAGCAACTTAATCAGGAAGGCAGGTATACTCACCACCATAAATAATAATAATAATCAGGGACTGGAAATTGATGGTGTCATGGGAAGAGAGAATTCCTTTTGGTCATAATTTATATCACAAAATTAATATCAGTGAATGAGCATCAATATCACACCTGGAGTGGGGTGCAGTTATCAGGTCTCTGATAGTTTTGTATCATCAAAGTCACCTTTAAAACCTAGTATAACTTCTTATGTTCTAGTTGACAGAAAAAAACAAAATTACAAATATTGGCATATTTCCTGGTAATTGCAGTATCACCTCTACTGGCAGCTTGTTGAAAGCACTTAGAAATAATGATGATAGACCACTGTAGAAATAGATTGTGGGTTTCATTACATCCCAGAACTTCTTCAGTGAACTATGATATCAAGATAAAAGGATACCAAAATCTGTACTGATTAGAGTTCTACCAGGGAAATAGAACCAGTAGGATATATATATATCTATAGATATAGATACAGACACCAAAATACACATATATACATACATGGGGACATATACACTATTTTGCATGGAAGCTACATGGAATGACAAAATTATTTATTTAATCCCATTTTAAAGTGCTGAAAATATGACTTCAGCTTGTCTTCAGATTAAAATAAAATCTCCAAAAATGTCAACGAAAATCTCTAAAATGGATATTATAACCTTTTCATTCTTAAACATATTCTACAAAACTATGCTATGTTTGAAGTCTGCAGTAAATGGTTTTGGAGACATTTAGTCTCCAAGTGCATCAGATTGGGATTCAAAAGACCATGGTCTCAATTGGTTTTTAATTAAAAAAAAGAGAGACCATGATCTCTGTGTTCTTCATTCTTATCTTCTCTTGATGGGTTTCTTCTTGCCAAAGCAGAGGGTTAGACATGATGACCTCTAAGAACACAGGTCTTTCTAAGTGTCCGTGATTCCATAATTCCATACATAGGAGCTGAGACTTGGAGCTGCTCTAGAACTGCCTTCTGATCTCTTTGAGCCCTATCGATATGCTCTCAGGATACCCTAAAAGAATGGTTGTAATAAGAAAATTTAATATTTGCCAATGCCACAAATCACAGTTTTTTTTACATGCTCAATCAAATTCATAAAAGCCTATGATAAATTCCTCTACCACACTGTGGTTAAAAATAATTATTTGAGTCAAATGTTAATTCCTGAAGTTGTTTTAGTTCGATGAAGTCCAAAGGCTTATTTATTTTTTTCCCCTTGTGTATATAAACAAGTTATTTTCCATACGCAATGACCAACAAAGTTTCAAGCAAATAAACTCCCAGGAGGTTTTTATGATTTGTGTATTGTTTTAAATGTGGGGAAAATATTTTTGTTCTTAAAAATCATTCTGAAAATAAAGAATGATTCTAATGGTAAAAGATTTGCTAGTTACTAAATGAATACAGTAGATGTCTCTAAAGATTGGACTGCAAAATATGTTAGAAATGTGTACACTCAGGAAAATTACATAGAACTCATGAAAGAATGTACTGCTTCTGGAAAAAAAAAAAATAGAAGTCTGCTGGCAAGGACTTGCCAAATAGTGGTATCAAGGTAGCTCAGGCAGGTAGTTACAGCAAGATAGCCCCACTCCCATGGGAAATGTGTGTGCCATTGTCAATATCAGAGTACCCTACTAGCATCTCACTTTTGCCCTGGAGGCCATTCTTCTTTCCTTCGGACATATTTTCGTAATGGAAAAATGAAGAAGAATGGGAACTCGGGGTATAGAGAATGGAAGGGATGGGAAAAGGAAGAATTGAGGCTGATTTAATGAAATGCCTGTTCCAGTGACCCACTTACTATTTGTCCATCTCTGTTAGGAGTTGGCCTTAGAACAGGATACTGTTTCAAAAAAAGTAATAGCCCATTTTCCAAGAAATATGGAGTAGTTTAGATAACTCACTGTACCTTTCAGTTTTTAAAAACTCAGGTAATGAACATGATTTGTCCGACACAATAGCCAAGTAAAGAATATGGCCTCTTAGTGTCCGTTTGGGAAGGCAGCTATGCTCTCTAGCATACCACTGACACTGCACATACTGGTGTCTGTTTTGGATGAATTGGGTTTTCTTATCTTCACTTTATAAACACTGATAAAGAATTTAAAAAGTAATACACATCGTGCTAAAGATCCAATTTTTGAAACTGGATTGGAATGTTTAGAGGCGGTGCTGGCCCTCAGAATTGCAGAACCCAGAGTGAATTAAATGTGACTTCATGCCTTACTTTAAAAAAAATTGATCTCTTACAGGCCATCTTTCAGCAGGATTTTAGCAGAAAGTGCTGTAAGACATGGACACACACACACACACACACACACACACACACACAGGTCTGAGGTTATTATCTTGGAAGGTAAATGAGGGATAAGATGAAAAAGCAATCACAGAATCCAGCCCAGGAGAATGAAGGGAGACAGAATAATATTCTTAATTCTACATGGAAGCAGAAGCAAGCCACAGGCGATCTGGGCTCTGAACCAAATAGGAAAGAGGATAATCAGAGAAAGCCTTAAAGATCAGTCTTTAATGAAAGAGCATAAGAGTATTGCAGTTAGGAAACATTTTTCATATCAATTTGGTTTGATAGTTTCAGACTTATCTCAGAGCAATACAGGTTCAAGATGAGTTTATTCCAGTCAAATTTATAGAAACTCAAATTAGCTTAAGCAGTGTTGAAGAAGAGCTAAAACTTACTGCTTAGAGTCACTGATTGGGCTTAAGTATTGATGTTTCCTTGAATCTTTCCCTAGGTGTCTATCTTATTCAAAATTAATTTTTTAGTATTTCTGTTATAGTGAATGGCCTTCTAATCTATATCTTAGATAGTCACACATAGGAGAAACGGAGCTTTTTATTATAAGGCAGCTAAAGCAACACCATTCACCTAGGGTTTCAATCACCTTTAGGCCAGTAACCAGAGGCACAGGCTTGAGCAGTGCTGGCCTCAAAAACACACCTAAAAGCAACACTAGAGACAACAGATGCAGATCCCACAAAGGAGATGAGTGAAAGCTGCTTATAGACCATTGTTGTATTAATTTCCTATTGGCAGACAAATCACCACATGTGTAGTAGCTTAAAACCACTGTCTGGTGGTCAGAGTCTAGAATGGGTCAGCAGACCTGTGTTCTTGTGTAGGCTCTAGGGAAGAATCCAGATGCTTGCCTTTTTCAGCTTCTAGACACGGCCTGTCTTCCTGGGCCTGTGGCTCCTTCCTCCGTCTTCCTGGGCCTGTGGCTCCTTCCTCCATACTCAAAGCCAGCAGCATAGCCTGTTCTGTGTATGCCTACTCTCCCTCTTATAGGACTCTTGTGATTACATTACACCTGGATAATCGAGGAAAATCTCCCCATATCAGAATCCCTAATTCAATTATATCTGCAAAGCTCCTTTGCCATGTAAGTAACATGTTCACAGGTTCTGGGGACGAGGATGTGGATATCTTGCAGGGGTATGTGTGTGGGGTAATTATTCAACCTACTACAGTTGTCAAAATGTCAATCAGAATATAAGGAAGCTTGGTTACAATGCTCATTCACGATGAACTAAGAGAGAAAAGAAATTATTAGCCCAGGATACTTTAATTCAGCCTTGATTAAGTCAAAGGGGAAAAAAAGTCCCTATTTGAAGATCCGTAAGTGAAACAGAAGAAAAAATAGAAAGACGCTGAAGCAAGTGATGCATGAATTCACATCACTAGATTAGTCATCACTACGTGTTTAGAGAGAAAGGAAGACAGACAGAGGACAATATTTAGCCTTTATTTACCATAAAAAGTTAGTTAAATCTACATTCAGTCTGTTCCTTGTCATCCTAAAGTGAATATCTTTGTACTAAAAGGGGAAGGAAATTTCCCCTAATATTTCAATTTTCTTACTTTTTATATTCATATTTTATATTTGCTTTATTAGAGATGCCCTAAGCATTGTTGACCTTAGAATTGTTTTGTTTTATGGAAAATGGTGTTTGTGAAAATATTTGCTTTGGAGAACAGCTTGTTCAGTTAAAGTTGTAGACAGTGTTTGTTTTTAGGAGGATGAATTTATTCACCAGCCTCCTGATAACTGCTATGACTTCACTGATCTTGCAAAAGCAACTCAGCCAAAAAAAAAAAAAAAAAAGAAAAGCTGACAAGAAAAATGTAAATTTAAATTAGAAGACTATCTCATGGACTTTTTATTTGTGGAAGTTGATTTTGCAAGTAAACACTTTTTTTATTTTAAAAGCAGTTCATTTTCATTTTAAAAAGCAGTTATTTTTTAACAACTTAAAATTCTTTATTCCTCAGTAACACAGTATTTTTGAGTCTTCTGATTCTTCTATCAACTCTTTGGATAGTGTGCTATTGAATCTTGAACATAAGTTTCCAGTTATCCCAGCATCTCTGTTCTTTTATTATATAGTTGAAAATTTTCATAATTAAAAGTGAAGAGATTTTAACTGTTCTTGCAACTATTCTAAAATATATATTTGAAATTATATTTTAGGGTCTGATGGCACTTCACTTCTTTCATTGCCAAATGAAATATTGAAAGTTCTGTGATAATGCAAATAGATTTCAAATCCATACAAATTTTGGAAATATCAAGTATTTCAAAATAATATTGAAGCTTTTATTTATGACATGGATTTTAGCACAGTAACACTTTGGCTAAACTAAACTTAATAGTGAATACCATCAGCCATAAATGGAAGGCAGACCCAAAACATAGGGTATCTCAAAAGTCTAAGATGTTCTTAAGTTTCAATAATCTCAGAAGTATAAATGCTTCAAAATAAAAAAAAATTGAAAATGTAAATTATTTACATTTACCACATCATGCAGTTTTGAGAAACTTTGAATAATAAATTTTTTATTGTGGTAAAAATCCCATAACATAAAATTTACCATTTTAACCATTTCTTAATGTACAGTTAAGTAGTATTAAGTGTATTCACATAGTTGTGCAACCAATTTCCAGGACTTTTTCATCTTGCCAAAACTGAAACTCTATACCCATTAAACAACAAGTGCCCATTTCCTCTTTTCCACTGTCCCTGACAACCAGCCATCCACTTTCTATTTTGATGAATTTGACTACTCTAGATATCTCATAGTAAGGAAATAATTCAGTATTTGTCTTTTTGTGATTGGTTTATTTCACTTAACATAATGTCCTTGAGGTTCATCCACACTGTAGCATGTATCAGAATTTTCTTCCCTTTCAAGGCAGAATAATATTCTATAATATGTATATACCACATTTTGTTTATCACCTCATCCATCGATGGACATCTGAGTTGTTTCCACTTTTTGGTTATTGCCATTAATGCTGCTATGAACATTAAAGTATGAATATCTTTTCGAGACCCTGCTCTCAATTCTTTTGGATATATATCTAGAAATGAAATTGCTGGATCATATAGCCATTCTATTTTTAATCTTTTGAGGAACCACCATACTTTTGTCTATAGTGGCTGCACCATTTTGCATTCCCACCAACAGGGCACAAGTGTTCTAATTACTCCACATCCTTGCCAACACTGGTTATTTTCTGTTTTTTTGATAGTATTAGCCATCCTAATGTGTATGAGGTGATGATATCTCATTGTGGTTTTGATTTTACTTCTTCCTAATGATTAGTGATGTTAAGCATCTTTTCATATGTTTGTTGGTCAAATAATACATTTTTAATTTAATTTTTTGTTTTAGTCAGTGTCTGCCATCTTCAGAGTGACTAAAAAAATTAATTTTTCAAATATTTCAAAACTAAATAAGTAAAGATAAATAGTCTTCCAAATCATGCTCACTTTATAAATTTGTAACGTCTATACTACTGAAGATATTAAAACTTAAAACTGACAAAGAATTTTGGAATCCTGTGAATGTAAAACAGAGATCAGGTTTGCTGTTCGAAGCTGTACTTGGGCAGAGCCCCCATTATGCCTCTGGGTGTCACCTGAAACTATTTGACTTGCTTCCACCTGGGATACAACTCCTATAGCTTCTCCCTGGGAAGCTTGTCCATGATGGGCAGTGTCACCCTCGGTAGCTCATTGTTTGGGAGAACCACGGACACATCCTTAAACTCCTCTTGCTTCAGGAGCCCCTAAGTTAGCTGGCCAGGGCTGGATGTCACCAGTGGGGAGTCTAACACCCCCAGAGCCTGCTTGGTCACCAAGGAGCTACAGATGTCCTGTTGCATTAGATAACTGAGTCTTCTTTCTTTCAGCGTGATTATTACTTAGCTCTTAAAATGTTGTATCAACCTAATTGTTCTCCTGCAAGCTGGTATAACTTTTTGAGCTTCATATTTCTCTGGACTTTTGAGTATTCAGAATATTTCTAGCATCATCTTGGCTTTTGATCTCATCAGAGAACGCATTAGCTGGCAGCTTTCTCTAAAGGCTAACAGATACAAACCCAAAGAAGGAAAGTCATAATCGTATTTTAAATGTACCCTGAGTGTCAATGAGCCCAAATCTGTAAAATGTTACTTGCTATTCCTTCTAAATGATTTGATACCCTGAGTGGTACATAAATAATTGAATAGTGACTTTTAATTAAGGCTCTGAAGTGAAAGCTGCTTTATGCAAAATTAAATGCTTTTTAATAGCTAATTGAGAAAACACTTTTAAACACTAAAAGTACCATACCAGGAAACTGAGCAAATTACCAATTTGATTTGGTAAGGTGTTCTCAGATGACACCTAGGATTCTGTTTCTTTTTGTAAATGAATGTTCCTTTTTGTTCACAAAGCTCAGAATTTTATTTCAATATGGCCAATACTTCAAACATAGACCATGTAATGTATTAAATAATATATTAATGTGAAAAATCAATATATCCTATGACTACTTAGGAACTAAATAATATGTTTCATATCTTTATCTAAGTTTTACAGATAGTAAAGGTAACTAAGCATTATGTATTGAATTGTGCCCCCCCCATTCATATGTTGGTGTCTTAATCCCCAATACCTTAGAATATGACCTTATCTGAAATAGGATCATTGCAGATGTAATTAGTTAAGATGAGGTCATTCTGGAGTAGGATAGGCTCCTAATCCAATATGAGTGGTGTCCTTATTAGAAGGGGAATATTGGATACAGAGATGCACACAGAGGGATGCCAAGGAATGCCAAAGGTTGCCAGCAAACCACCAGAAGCTGAAAGAGTGGCATGGAACAGATTGCCCTGTGCGGCTCTCAGCAGAAACCAACCCTACAGACATTGATTTCAGACTTCCAGCCTACATAACTGTGAGACAATAAATTTCTATTGTGTAAGCCACCCTGCTTGTGGTACTTTGTCATGGCAGCCCTAGCCAAATGTTATGAACCGAATGCTTGTATCCATCAAAATTCATATGTTGAAGCCATAATCTCCATTGCGAGGGTATTTGGAAATAGGGCCTTTGGGAGGTCATTAGGTTTAGATGAGATCATGATGATGGGGCCCTGAGTTGGAATTAATGTCCTTATAAAAAGAGCCATCAGAGAGCTTACAGACTCTCATTCTATCTCTCTTCCCTATGAGGACACAGCAAGAAGGTAGCCATCAGCAAGGCAGGAAGAAATTCCTTCACCAGAACCCAATGATGCTGGCACCCTGATCTTGGACTTCCCAGCCTCAGATCTGTGAAAAAATAAATATCTGTTTTTTAAGCCACCCAGTCTATGGCATTTTGCTATAGCAGCCTGAGCTAAGACACCAACTAATATACTAGGTAACCCACATGGAACTCCAAGTTGAGTATGGAACACAAACAGCTCTGCTGAGTGTCTGAAATCAAGTTGACATAAAAATTTCTTTTAAAACATTGAAGATAATTATAATTAAATGTCAAATTTGTGAGCATCCTAACATTGATCAGAAATTGTTTTTAGAGACAGATGAATAAAGCAAATACTTTTAAATATGAGTGTAATACTGTGTTCTAAAGTGTTTCAGTATTGGGAATCTTGCCACTCAAAGCTAATTTAAACATTTGCCAAATTAAAACACATAGTAATCAAATAAGTACACAGGCTTCTGTAAATGTGAGTAGGCAAATATAATTGTCATTTCAATAATTATACTTATTCCCTAAGGCCAAATAATCAATTTTCGTTTTATCTTCAAAACAACCCTGTAGGGTAAAACTATTATTAGTTTGACTTTACAGCTGATGAACCAGATTAGCAAAGCTAAGTTACTCATCCAAATTTTTACAGATAATAAGCCATGTGTGACTTTTAGGTGTGGATATTTAAATGCTCTAACACCCTTAAAGAATATGCATAAATTACAAAATGCAAATTTTAATAAGTTTATTTTACAAGTGCATCATTATTTTTATAAAAAACTTAAAAATGAAAATTATCCTTAGAATTTCTATATCTGAGAGGCTGGCTGTTTGAAGTATGTAGTCATTTTAAAGTTGACCCTTGAACAACGTGGGTTTGAATTGCATAGGCCCACTTATATCTGGATTCTTTTCAATAAATATAGTACTTGTATTTTCATTTTACAGCTCTTCAAACAGAGTGTGGGGGGAAAACCCTGTGTTGGATTAGAGATCACAATATGTGGGATCCAAAAGTACTAGAATTTGGGGCTTCCCTGGTGGCGCAGTGGTTGGGAATCTGCCTGCCAATGCAGGGGACACGGGTTCGAGCCCTGGTCTGGGAAGATCCCACATGCCGCGGAGCGACTGGGCCCGTGAGCCACAACTACTGAGCCTGCGCGTCTGGAGCCTGTGCTCCGCGACAAGAGAGGCCGCGATAGTGAGAGGCCCGCGCACCGCGATGAAGAGTGGCCCCCACTTGCCGCAACTGGAGAAAGCCCTCACACAGAAACGAAGACCCAACACAGCCATAAATAAATAAATAAATAAATAAATAAAATATTAAAAAAAAAAAAAGTACTAGAATTTGAGTCCTGATCCTATTCAAACTGTTTTAGCTTCCTGCCCTTGGGTGAATCATTGATTAATTTCTTTGTTTTTGAGACAGACATAATACTTGGATTTTTGATTTCACAGGGGGTCGGCACTTCTAACCCTGCATTGTTCAAGGGTCAACTGTATATTTAAATATATTATCTCAACGAGGTTTTTTTTTCTTAAGTAGACAACTAAAGAAGAATTTCTAACTCATTGGTGGGATTCTTATTTATTTATTTTTTTGATTCTTTAACAGACTTTTAGTTAGGATTTTGTCCTTAACTTTTCTATCTAGTGTTTTGAGAATTATGTAGAATGGAATAAATTGTGTTTTGCAAGTGTAAGTTGCTATTTATTATGACTGATACACTAGAATATCAGTGCCATCTTAAAGGTCTCTAATCTTATATTCTGTTTAAGATCTGTTGGCTTTCCTTACCAAATGCATCAAAACAAACTATTCTGCTCTTATTTGTCAAACGTTTTACCACAATTATTACTTTTCCACAAATATTTCCCAACTTTCCTTTACTGTAGTTAGCATAGTCCCTATTAAAAAAGTTTATTAACTTCTCATAGGGCTGCTGTCACCGTTGAGTGAGATGAAATTTATTTCATAATACAGGTCCTCTCATACGCAAGATTATGCAAATTACCCAGCTTCTCACAAAATTTTAGTCACAATTAGATGAGATAATCAATATAGTATGCTTAACACATTGTCAGCACATAGTGAGCCCTCATTACATATTAGTTGTTAATAATAATGTTAACAACAGGATGAGACTCTTTTTTTTTTTTTTTTTAATTAATTAATTATTTATTTATTTATGGCTGTGTTGGGTCTTCGTTTCTGTGCGAGGGCTTTCTCCAGTTGCGGCAAGTGGGGGCCACTCTTCATCGCGGTGCGCGGGCCTCTCACTATCGTGGCCTCTCTTGTTACGGAGCACAGGCTCCAGACGCGCAGGCTCAGCAATTGTGGCTCACGGGCCTAGTTGCTCCGTGGCATGTGGGATCTTCCCAGACCAGGGCTCGAACCCGTGTCCCCTGCATTGGCAGGCAGATTCTCAACCACTGCGCCACCAGGGAAGCCCAGGATGAGACTCTTTTAATAATAGAGATTTATGTTGTAATAATGGGTTATGATCATGTACATACTGATAATAGTTCACTTTAAATGTTAAAAAAAGGAATGGGAATAAATCTTTTGCTTATGTTCAATAAATTAAAAAAAACAATAAATAATTTCTTCTTTTTCTTTATACTTTTACCTATTTATCAGTAGGGATACCCCAGGAGGTTAAGCCAAGAGACCCAGCTTGCTACTGGGAACCTTGGAGGAATAATGGTGCCTACGCTGGTGTTGCACTTGGTGCCTACCAGTGCTTTATGACCTGAGTCTCATTCTTTAGGACTCCCTCTGGGACCAGAAAATGGTTTCCAAATTGTGGATGACTCTATTGGTCCACTGCCCTAAGACTGCTTCCTTTGCAGTATTTGCTGAGTGGAGGTGCTAAATAACTTGAAAAGTGCAGCTCCTCGTGCAGAAAAATGAGTTCATGGTATCAGATGCCTGGAAGGATGAGGATTTTGGGTACTTCTGCTGGGTAATGCCTTTGGAAGTCCTCAGAAATTTCCTTGGTGAGTCCTAGAACCTAGTTAACTGTATCAGTGCCAAGCAGCTGAAGGAAATTTCGTCTGTGCTGTCTTCCTTCACAGTTGTAGGTACTATGATCTCATTTTTTTTTTTTTTGACTGATGACTGTAAAAAAGTAGATTGTTTTTCAATTGGTAATTAGATTATTGGATGACTGCCAAAAAAGAGTAGATTGCTCTTTGATGTTTTTAATATCTGGCATATATTTTTGGGCCAGAACAAGACTAGCAGAAGCATTTTATTATATATTTCTGTGAGTAACCTCTGAAGCAGAAAAGATTCAACTATTCAAATTAAATAGAAACTTTAAATAGCTAATATAATAGTGGAGGAACTTTAGAAATGTCCATGTAGTAAAAGGTAAAGACAATTCTGGACCATTCTAAGAAAGATCTTAAGCATTTCAGCAAGAGTGTGTCGTAAACAAATTTATGTGGAGCATGAATTGTATGAGAAAAAAGAGTGGAAGAAGGAAAACTGGCTCAGAGACCATCCTGGTAATTCAGGTGCAAAATGAGTTGTGTGCGTGTGTGTGTGTGTGTGTGTTTGTGTGTGTGTGTGTGTGTGTAATATGAGATGTGCAGGACCTACTCTGAAGCCATTGAATCAAACTGTGTGGAAGTGAGGCCAAGAAATCCATCCATATTTTTTAAAACTTCCTCAAATGATTTCAAGGGCAACCAGGACTAAACTTCCTGGCTGAGATGAGGAAAAGCTAAAATTAAATTGTTGCTTTGTGCCCTATCTCCAAATTTTATCTTGTTCTTATGAATCTTTGTGCTGACATTGCTACTGAAGCAACCTTGGGTCCACTTGCCTGCTGTGCAGCAAAGCCAACTGACTGACAGCAGGCTGTGGTGAAGGAAAGTACAGTATTTATTTGCAGTGTGCTAAGGAGTACGGGCAGCTCATCTTCCAAAGACCCAAACTCCTCGATGGCTTTCAGGGAAGGATTTTAAAAGCAGTGTTTGGGGTGAGGGCTACAGGGTGTGTGGCTTTCTTCAGATTGGTTGGCAGTGGGATAACAGGGTGATGTTTGAGGAGTCTTAATCAAGCTTCTGGTCCCCACCAAGGGGTCTTAATTTCCTGCAGAACAACTCAAATATGTGTGTCAGATTGTTATACATTTCCTTTGAGGAGGAACTAGGAATGTTTATAACTAAACTATTGTCATTACTTTTCTTCTTTAACTGCTTTTCCTTTGTTTCTGCAGTCCCGCTCTTCCCTAATTAGTAACTGCTTGAGTCTGCTCTTTGGAACTCAGGGAAGGCCTTAGAGACTAAAGCCTTTTTCTACAAACAAGAAATGGTGGACATGGAGAGGCTTTTGTACCCAGGAGGGCCCCTCAGGGTCCTGCTCAGTTTCAACCCCCCCTTTTTCTTTGATACTCCTCAATCCTGAGGGCAACAAGGGCGGGACAAGAAAGGGAATCAAGTTTTGGATAGAGAGGTTCATCATATACTTGGCAGAGGAACTCGGCTTTAGGGGACTCAGTTTCAATATCACTTAACTGATGATGGACTTTCCTTCCTCACAGACCCTTCCTTTTGTCTATATAGCCCTGTACCCTGTTCTTGCTCTTCCTTATTGCCTAGATGAAATCTCTTGGGGTTGAACAAGAACAACAAAATTTTACAATGAAAAAGAATCTAAAAGATATCATCAACGGAACAACTTGAAAGTTTAGGGATCTTCTGAATAACTAATAGTCAGAGGTCCCTAATAGTTACAGAATGAATGACCCTGGATGACATTACCAAACAAAAAGGATCATGTGCAAAAGAACAATGTTATTGCAATTCTGTGTAACATCTCTTTTCAAATGTAAACATATCAGATGCTGGATAACCTTTTACTCATTCTAAAGAAGAGATGGATGGCCTCAGACCTTGACAGGGCTTCACCTCATCACCCTGGTTCTTTAGTCACTGTCAGGGCAACCAAAAGCATCATTTCCCACCTGGGGAGTTGCTGTGGCCTGGCCTTTCAGAGGCCTCCTCTAAAAAGTTAAGTATAAATAACAAGTGCTGGAAAGTCTTTAATCCGTGAATTAGCATTTCAAAAATCAAAGATAATAGACCTCTGAAGTCTCTCTCTGTACCAAAGAGCTGTCACCATGCTAATAGTTCAGAAGCTCCTGGTCTCTCTGTTTCCTTCCTGTCTCTTTCTCTACCTGTTCTCTCTCTCTCTCTCTTTTTCTCTCTCTCCCCTCAAACCCTTACAGTTTTAGGAATATGCTCTTTGTTTCCTTTCCCTTGGTGGTTATTCTACGATTGTCTGTCTTTCTCTATTATCTGTGCTCATCCAGCTGTCCTTCCTCCTGTACCTCTCATGAAGCAAATATTTTTTGAGCTTCCACTTTGTATTAAGCTCTGTGCTAAATTCTGGATATTCAACAGAAAATAAAACAAACATGATCCTTGCCCTCATATGTATATATGATGCTTGCATTTTCGCTTTCCTTCAGTCTACTTTCTCTTTCTCTTTTTCTTTCTACTTCTTTGACCTCTGTTAATTGGCTATAATGCAGAATGAAAAAAAAATTTAATGCAACTTATATGTATATATTGCTAATCTCTCTCCTCCCACTGCCCTACGTTTTGATGTTTTTTTGGCTTAAAAATCAAAGTAAAACAATAACTGAAGCTAACCAAGCAGAGTCTGGGATATTATCCAGTATTCAAACACATTAATAATTCTCAGTAAAATGTATCAAGATTTATTTATATCAAGTGGAGTAAATGCAGGTTAAATTGATACTTAGTCTCATGACATTTTAGGTCAAATTTTGCTACTAAAAGAATCTCAGCATCAGACTTATAAAAAACTTTACTAATTTCAGAGCTTCCTTATTTTAGAAAAAGGACGAAGGATTTCAGACCTGCTTAGCGCATGCCTGGCGCATAGTAGGCAGTCTTAGAAATATGTGCTGAATGAAATTTCACCCACTTTATTGTCCAAATATGTGCATCATGTAAGGACAAGTATAACTCAAAATTAAGAGGTTTGATTCTCCCTGTTGACAATAAGGGAAGAGTTTTCCTCTCCCTCTTTTTCTTGGAGGATTTATTTTCGAAAACGTATAATTGGCAGTACTTTCTTCTCTTTTTGAAATGTACATAAATCCTTTTGAGGATGATATTAGCATTTGGTCAGCTTTGTGACCCAAGAATGTATTTCTCAAGAACCTGGGAGCCATCTCTCTGAATACGAACATCAAGGGAGATAGCACCCCTCTCTCCCAGTTTCTGGGGGATGGTAGTACACTAATTTAGGTGGGTGCTTTGTTCTAAGTTGCAAAACTACCTCCTGTCATAAAGATCTGAGAATTTTGTTTTTCTTCTTGGTAAAGCCAGCTAGCTAATATAGATGGTTACCTAATTACCAGGTAAAGTAAGGATGAACTACGTGTGTGTGACAAATGGTGCTGTCAAGTCCTCTTGAGGACTAGTTATTAGTTATTTTTTGAACATGTATAAGGTGAGTTGTATCTGCTTGGCTATATAAAAGCATAAGATTCCTCTCTGTTCTTGCAGCCTCTTAGAGGGATTTAATGCTTATGCAATTAAAAAAAAAAGTGTTTCTTTCTCTACTGTCTTCGTGGAGAGGATTTCTGGGTTGGGAGATGATTTTATTTTTAATTCTATTTCCCCAACAATTTACACCATGATGTAGTAGCCACATTTTAAAGATAACGTTCAGCTAATTTTAACTCCTTCTTACTGAAATTTTTGTTTGCTAGTGATAAATTTCAGTTAATGTTAAATTAGCCTTTTGTGTAAAGCATGGGCAGTTGGTAGGTGTCACTTGTAAAAGTAATATGTGTACTTCTTAAATATTGCGGCCTGAGACAGAGATTGCTGAGGTAGGGGATGGTCTATTGATATCTGAGGAATTTGCAAGAAGAAAAGTTAAGAAGGAAATCTTCTAAAGTCAACGACAAAAGCTAAAAAGAGAAAAGTGTGTCTGAGCTGAGCGAGTTTGAGAGATTATTTTACTCAGTGGGCGTGATGGTTAATTTTATGTGTCAAATTGACTACTCTAGGGGATGCCCAGATAGCTGGTAAAACACCATTTCTGGGCATGTCTGTGAGGATGTAAAGAAGGTCACCCTCACCAGTGTGGGTGGGTGCCATCCAATTGCCTGAGGGCCTGTGTAGAGCAAAAAGGCAGAGGAAGGTCGAGTTTGCTCTCTTTGCTTGAGCTCAGACATCCTTCTCCTGCCCTTGGACATCAGTGCTTCTGGTTCTCTGGCTTTCAGATTGAGACCTGGACTTAAATCACTGGCCCCCCCGGGTCAGTGGACTCAGGGTCTTTGGACTCAGACTTACACTACTTGTTCCCCTGGTTCTCAGGCCGTCAGACTTGAATTAAATTACTCAACTGTTTTCCCTGGTTCTCCAGCTTTCAGACAGCAAATGATAAGCCTTCTCAGCCTCCATAATTTTGTAAGCCAATTCCTGTATATAAATTCCCAATTCCTCTCTCTCTCTTTTTGTCCTGTTGCTTCTGTTTCTCTGGAGAACCCTGACACAATGGGACTCACTACAGTGTTCCTGTAGAGTTATTCATTTTAACTCACTTAGGGTCACAGACACCTGTGCTCTCATGTAAACTTAGTTTTATCCAGACTTTTGAGTGACGTTTCATTGGTCACCTCTGCATATTTTTGAAATAATTGTGTACATTGTAGATCTGCAGGTATTTTTGGAATTTAGGTATTTAATCTGTTAAAATATCTTTGGCTGCACATAGTAAATACCTGACTCAGTGGCCTTATGAAGACATATTAGCTCCTGTGCAAGTTTAGAGGCAGGACAGGGCTTTATGATTGGCTAAGCCCAGTGGCTCTCATTTCATTTCTCTTTTATTCTATTGGTTCTGCCTTCATTGTGTTATCACCATCCTTAGACTGGTTTCTCTTACCATGGCATGTGCCATGCTTTAAAACTGCCTACTATGAGAAGCAACTTTTGCCCCGTTATTTCAAGTAAGACTCCTGAGATTCTCCTTTATCAGACCACTGTGTTCGCATATATACACCTGAAGCAAAGCCTGTGGTCAAGGAAAGCCACTAAACTAGCTAAGAACCAGCCTTGTAGATAGAGTGAGATTCCCCTTCCTCTGCATTACATGTGTTACTGGGAAACACTGTATACTTTCAGCATGGGAGAAGATAGCTGGAGTAAATGGGTACTGGGTAGGTACCAAGGCACAGTGTAGTGAATAGGCCAAGACGTGTCTGTTACATAAAATTTTACAAGGTTGGGCTTCCCTGGTGGCGCAGTGGTTGAGAATCTGCCTGCCAATGCAGGGGACACGGGTTCGAGCCCTGGTCTGGGAGGATCCCACATGCCGCGGAGCAACTGGGCCCGTGAGCCACAATTACTGAGCCTGCGCGTCTGGAGCCTGTGCTCCGCAACAAGAGAGGCCGCGATAGTGAGAGGCCCGTGCACCGCCATGAAGAGTGGTCCCCACTTGCCGCAACTGGAGAAAGCCCTCGCACAGAAACGAAGACCCAACACAGTCATAAATAAATAAATTAATTAATTAAAAAAAAATTTTACAAGGTATAATCTGCCAAGGCACCCGTGAGTTAGTGTTACTAGGTGCTAGAGAAGACTTTGGGTTCACCTGCTTTGCGTAGTTTCTCACACTGTTATTATAGGAATGATTCATCACCCTGTGACACATATCTACTGTGGTAGAGATGAACGGTGCTGACTGCAGTTCATTCTCTGGAAGACTTCACAGTCTCTTGCGCCAATGACCTAAGAAAATGAGCTATATGGAGCGACTGGGACATTTAAGAACAGGTGCAAGTTTGCCGTGGTCCCTTCCTCTTCCCAGGATATGACAAGCCTAGAAGGCTTGTATGGAGAATAGTCACGTCACTAGATAGGGGAGCTTCCGTCATCCCGAATCCGGTGGCAACGCAAAGCAGAAGACTATGCTATCTCTGAAGAAACAGCATAAGCAAGGAAGAAACTTCAGCTGTGTTAATGCATGAGGTTGCAGGGTTAACAGGACAACATCATAACCTAGCTTATCCTGATTGACTTATTATGTCACATTATTGGATCACATCTGGCATTATTCAAGCCCTATTATAAGTTTAAGTGCTTTTTTCTCGTATTTATAAAGTAATATTTATATTTGTGGGGGTTGGCCGCTGCTTTATTGCAACATTTTCTCTTGATGGTCCAACCTTATTCTCTTTCGGAGCTATAAATTAGTATATAAAACGTGCCTTTCCTTACCCAGCCCTGCCACTTGGCCTATAGGCTAACAACATAAGTACACATTACTTTTATGGGTAAAATGGTTAAAGTTTTAAGTATGAGTCTTATGGTTAAGAATTCAAGTAATTACTATAAAAGAGTCCACTTAAAAGCACTTTCTTAAGAGCACAAATGAGCTACCTTGAAAATATTGCTTTGTTGCCGCTAAGTTGAGAATGTAAAATAATGTTTTACATTCACATACTACTTTAATGATTCTAGATTTGTTTCATATGTTTTATCTCTTTTCCTCCTCACTCTGATTAAATGAGATATTGGAAAAGTGGTATCACTGCAGGCTATAGATGAGTAAACTGTATGGTCAGACTTACCCAAGGCCTAATCCATGGTTAAACGAGATTTATAGACTCCCAAATAAGTGGTATTTATATCATGCCACATGTCAAAACCACTTCTATGAATATAATAGTTATATTTCCTATGATTTTCTAAAAAGATGAGGCAATGATGTCTTACTTTTTACAGCATAAAGTAATTTACTGCATTTTTGTCTTAATACTTGATGCTTGCTAAGAAACACAAGAAATGATTTAAAACTCTCTTGTGTGCTATCTGGTGAGTTCTAACAAACTTCAAATCTCAAACTATGTATCTCTGGAAAATAGCATGGGAATATTTTATTATAAAGAAGTTAATTATAAAAAGCATTTATTTTCCAACTGAAAATCTAGGTTTACAATGAACATACTTTAGAACCTGGCAAGGCAGGTAGCATGGTGTATTACATATTGTGCCAGGGATCCCCAAGTCCACCCTGTCTCAGTGAGTCACTAGAAGGACTCTGAAAAGCTGTTAAATGCATGGTTACAGATTATTACAGTGAAAGGACACAGATTAAAATCAGCAGAGGGAAAAGGTGCTTGGGGAGAGGTCCGGGAGTAATCAGGTATAAACTTCCAGGTGTTCCCTCCCAGTAGAGTCACACGGGGACATGCTTAATTCTCCCAGCAGTGATGTGTGACAACACATGTAAAATGTTGCAAACTGTGGAAGCTCCCATTAGCCTTGATGGTTTTTCTTGGGGATCACTCAGGTAGGCATGCAGCACTGTGTGAGTGACCACAACTCAGACTCCAGTCCTCCCAACCCCTGCCAGAGCAAAACAGGCATTCACCACAAGAACAGCATGGCCTAAGGCCACAGGCATACAAAGAACTTATCAGGTAGAATATACCAGGGCTCAGCTCATCTCCCAGGAACTGGCCAAGGGCAGTTCTAAAGACTGGCCTCTCTTTGTGATGTGCAGGGTTTGAGTAACTCCGGCCTGCTCAAAAAAGTGAACCCTTTTGTGCCTAGATATAGAATAGGACCTGGAATTAGGATTAAGTAATTCTGCTGTGTGACCAATAGCAAATCCCTTGTGATCCCTAAGCCTCAACTTTATGATCTTTAAAATGAGGTTAATAACATAGGAAAACATAATGATCTCATTGGAGTATAATAAAAAAAAAATGAAGGAATGTATATAACGGAGTCTTATAGTTGATAATTTATTCAAGTGATTATGGAAAGTTGGGTATAGGAGCCTCATAATAAACATTTGATGGTGTAAATGCATTTATTCATTCGATAAACATTCATTGAATGCCTAGAATTTGCTAGGTACTAGGAGAGAACAAAATGTTAAAGCTTCCTAACATGCTTCTTGCTCTCACGGAAGTTATTATATATTAAGAATGGGTAGAGAGCACTCCCTCTTGCGAGAGCACCAGAATCACAACTTACTGCTGAACAATCATTGACAAGAAGACACTGGAACTCACCAAAAAAGGTACCCCACATCCAAAGACAAAGGAGAAGCTGCAATGAGACAGTAGAAGGGGAGCAATCACAATAAAAACAAATCCCATAACCACTGGGTGGGTGACTCACAAACTGGAGAACACTTATATCACAGAAGTCCCCCCAGTAGAGTGAAGGTTCTGAGCCCCACGTCAGGCTTCCCAACCTGGGGGTCTGGCAACGGGAGGAGGAATTCCTAGAGAATCAGACTTTGAAGGCTAGCGGGATTTGATTGCGGGACTTCGACAGACTCCACTCTTGGAGGGCACACACAAAGTAGTGTGTGCATTGGGACCCAGGGGAAGGAGCAGTTACCCCATAGGAGACTGAACCAGACCTACCTGCTAGTGTTGCAGGGTCTCCTGCAGAGGCGGGTGGTGGCTGTGGCTCACTGTGGGGACAAGGACACTGGAAGCAAAAGTTCTGGGAAGTACACATTGGTGTGAGCCTTCCCAGAGTCTGCCATTAGCCCCACCAAAGAGCCAGGTAGGCTACAGTGCTGGGTTGCATCAGGCCAAATAAGCAAAAGGGAGGGAACCCAGGCCCACCCATCAACAGACAAGTGGATTAAAGTTTTACTGAGCTCTGCCCACCACCAGTCCCTCCCATCAGGAAGCTTGCACAAGGCTCTTAGATAGCCTCATCCACCAGAGAGCAGACAGCAGAAGCAAGAAGAACTACAATTCTGCAGCCTGTGGAAGGAAAACCACATTCACAGAAAGACAGACAAAATGAAAAGGCAGAGGACTTTGTACCAGATGAAGAAACAAGATAAAACCCCAGAAAAACAACTAAATGAAGTGGAGATAGGCAACCTTCCAGAAAAAGAATTCAGAATAATGATAGTGAAGATGATCCAGGACCTCAGAAAAAAGAATGGAGGCAAAGATCTAGAAGATGCAAGTAATGATTAACAAAGACCTAGAAGAATTAAAGAACAAACAAACAGAGATGACCAATACAATAACTGAAATGAAAACTACACTAGAAGGAATCAATAGCAGAATAACTGAGGCAGAAGAACGGATAAGTGACCTGGAGGACAGAATGGTGGAATTCACTGCCACGGAAAAGAATAAAGAAAAAAGAATGAAAAGAAATGAAGACAGCCTAAGAGACCCCTGGGACAACATTAAATGCAACAACATTCATGCTATAGGGGTCGCAGAAGGAGAAGAGAGAGAGAAAGGACCAGAGAAAATATTTGAAGAGATTATAGTCGAAAACTTCCCTAACATGGGAAAGGAAATAGCCACCCAAGTCCAGGAAGCGCAGAGAGTCCCAGGCAGGATAAACCCAAGGAGAAACATGCTGAGACACATAGTAATCAAATTGGCAAAAATTAAAGACAAAGAAAAATTACTGAAAGCAACAAGGGAAAAATGACAAATAACATACAAGGGAACTCCCATAAGGTTAACAGCTGATTTCTCAGCAGAAACTCTACAAGCCAGAAGGGAGTGGCATGATATATTTAAAGTGATGAAAGGGAAGAACCTACAACCAAGAGTACTCTACCTGGCAAGGACCTCATTCAGACTTGACGGAGAAATCAAAAGCTTTACAGACAAGCAAAAGCTAAGAGAATTCAGCACCACCAAACCAGCTCTGCAACAAATGCTAAAGGAACTTCTCTAAGTGGGAAACACAAGAGAAGAAAAGGACCTACAAAAACAAACCCAAAACAATTAAGAAAATGGTCATAGGAACATACATATCGATAATTACCTTAAACGTGAATGGATTAAATGCTCCAACCAAAAGACACAGGCTCGCTGAATAGATAAAAAAACAAGACCCATATATATGCTGTTTACAAGAGACCCACTTTAGACCTAGGGACACATACAGACAGAAAGTGAGGGGATGGAAAAAGATATTCCATGCAAATGGAAATCAAAAGAAAGCTGGAGTAGCAAAACTCATATCAGATAAAATAGACTTTAAAATAAAGAATGTTACAAGAGACAAGGAAGGACACTACATAATGAGCACGGGATCAATCCAAGAAGAAGATATAACAATTATAAATATATATGCACCCAACATAGGAGCACCTCAATACATAAGGCAACTGCTAACAGCTATAAAAGAGGAAATCGACAGTAACACAATAATAGTGGGGGACTTTAACACCTCACTCACACCAATGGACAGATTATCCAAAACGAAAATAAATAAGGAAACAGAAGCTTTAAATGACACAATAGACCAGATAGATTTAATTGATATTTATAGGACATTCCATCCAAAAACAGCAGATTACATTTTCTTCTCAAGTGCGCATGGAACATTCTCCAGGATAGATCACATCTTGGATCACAAATCAAGCCTTGGTAAATTTAAGAAAATTGAAATCATATCAAGTATCTTTTCTGATCACAATGCTATGAGTTCAGAAATGAATTACAGGGAAAAAACCGTAAAAAATACAAACACATGGAGGCTAAACAATACATTACTAAATAACTAAGAGATCACTGAAGAAATCAAAGAGGAAATCAAAAATACATAGAGACAAATGACAGTGAAAACACGATGACCCAACACCTATGGGATGCAGCAAAAGCAGTTCAAAGAGGGAAGTTTATAGCAATACAAGCCTACCTCAAGAAACAAGAAAAATCTCAAATAAACAATCTAACCTTACACCTAAAGGGACTAGAGGAGGAAGAACAAACAAAACCCAAAGTTAGTAGAAGGAAAGAAATCATAAAGATCAGAGCAGAAATAAATGAAATAGAAACAAAGAAAACAGTAGCAAAGATCAGTAAAACTAAAAGCTGGTTCATTGAGAAGATAAACAAAATTGATAAACCTTTAGCTAGACTCATCAAGAAAAAGAGGGAGAGAACTCAAATCAATAAAATTAGAAATGAAAAAGAAGTTACAACGGACACCGCAGAAATACAAAACATCCTAAGAGACTACTACAAGCAACTCTATGCCAATAAAATAGACAACCTAGCAGAAATGGACAAATTCTTAGAAAGGTATAAGCTCCCAAGACTGAACCAGGAAGAAACAGAAAATATGAACAGACCAATCACAAGTAATGAAATTGAAACTGTGATTAAAAATCTTCCAACAAACAAAAGTCCAGGAACAGATGGCTTCACAGGTGAATTCTATCAAACATTTAGAGAACAGCTAACACCCACCCTTCTCAAACTCTTCCAAAAAGTTGCAGAGGAAGGAACACTCCCAAACTCATTCTATGAGGCCACCATCACCCTGATACCAAAACCAGACAAAGATACTACAAAAAAAAGAAAATTACAGACCAATATCACTGATGAATATAGATGCAAAAACCCTCAACAAAATACTAGCAAACAGAATCCAACAACACATTAAAAGGATCATACACCATGATCCAGTGGGATTTATCCCAGGGATGCAAGGATTCTTCAATATATGCAAATCAGTCAATGTGATACACCATATTAACAAATTGAAGAATAAAAACCATATGATCATCTCAATAGATGCAGAAAAAGCTTTTGACAAAATGCAACACCCATTTATGATAAAAACTCTCCAGAAAGTGGGCATGGAGGGAACCTACTTCAACATAATAAAGGCCATATACGACAAACCCACAGCAAACATCATTCTCAATGGTGAAAAATTGAAAGCATTTCCTCTAAGATCAGGAACAAGACAAGGATGTCTACTCTCACCACTATTATTCAACATAGTTTTGGAAGTCCTAGCCACGGCAATCAGAGAAGAAAAAGAAGTAAAAGGAATCCAAATTGGAAAAGAAGAAGTAAAGCTGTCACTGTTTGCAGATGATATGACACTATACATAGAGAATCCTAAAGATGCCACCAGAAAACTATTAGAGCTAATCAATGAATTTGGTAAAGTTGCAGGATACAAAATTAATGCACAGAAATCTCTTGCATTCCTATACACTAACAACAAAAATCAGAAAGAGCAATTATGGAAACAATCCCATTCACCATTGCAACAAAAAGTATAAATTACCTAGGAATAAACCTATCTAAGGAGGTAAAAGACCTGTACTGAGAAAACTGTAAGACAGTGATGAAAGAAATCAAAGATGACACAAACAGTGGAGAGATATACCATGTTCTTGGATTGGAAGAATCAATATTGTGAAAATGACTATACTCCCCGAAGCAATCTACAGATTTAATGCAATCCTTATCAAATTACCAGTGGCATTTTTTACAGGACTAGAACAAAAAATTGTAAAATTTGTATGGAGACACAAAAGACCCTGAATAGCCAAAGCTGTCTTGAGGGAATAAAACGGAACGTGAGGAATCAGACTCCCTGACTTCAGACTATACTACAAAGCTACAGTAATCAAGACAGTATGGTATATGGTACCGGCACAGAAACAGAAATATAGGTCAATGGAACAGGATAGAAAGCCCAGAGGTAAACCCACACACATATGGTCACCTTATTTTTGATAAAGGAGACAAGAATATACAAGAAAAGACAGCCTCTTCAGTAAATGGTGCTGGGAAAACTGGACAGCTACATGTAAAAGAATGAAATTAGAACACTTCCTAACACCATACACAAAATAAACTCCAAATGGATTAAAGACCTAAATGTAAGGCCAGACACTATCAAACTCTTTGAGGAAAACATAGGCAGAACACTCTATGACATAAATCACAGCAAGATCCTTTTTGACCCAGCTCCTAGAGAAATGGAAATAAAAACAAAAATAAACAAATGGGACCTAATGAAACTTAAAAGCTTTTGCACAGAAAAGGAAACCATAAAAAAGATGAAAAGACAACCCTCACAATGGGAGAAAATATTTGCAAATGAAACAACTGACAAAGGATTAATCTCCAAAATTTACAAGCAGCTCATGCAGCTCAATATCACAAAAACAATCCAATCCAAAAATGGGCAGAAGACCTAAATAGGCATTTCTCCAAAGAAGACATACAGATGGCCAAGAAGCACATGAAAAGCTGCTCAACATCACTAATTATTAGAGAAATGCAAATCAAAACTATAATGAGGTATCACCTCACACCAGTTAGAATGGGCATCATCATTAAATCTACAAACAACAAATGCTGGAGAGGGTGTGGAGTAAAGGGAACCCTCTTGCACTGTTGGTGGGAATGTAAATTGATACAGCCACTATGGAGAACAGTATGGAGGTTCCTTAAAAAACTCAACATAGAATTACCATATGACCCAGCAATCCCACTACTGGGCATATACCCAGAGAAAACCATAATTGAAAAAGACACAGGCACCCCACTGTTCATTGTAGCACTATTTACAATAGCCAGGTCATGAAAGCAACCTAAATGCCCATTGACAGATGAATGGATAAAGAAGATGTGGTACATATATACAATGCAGTATTACTCAGCCATAAAAGGGAACGAAATTGGGTCATTTGTAGATGGATCTAGAGACTGTCATACAGAATTGAAGTAAGTCAGAAAGAGGAAAACAAATATCGTATATTAACGCATATATGTGGAACCTAGAAAAATGGTACAGATGAACTGGTTTGCAGGGCAGAAATAGAGACAGAGATGTAGAGAACAAACGTATGCACACCAAGGGGGGAAAGTCACGGGGGGGTGGGGTGGTGGTGGTGGGATGAATTGGGAGATTGGGATTGACATATATACACTAATATGTATAAAATAGATAACTAATAAGAACCTGCTGTACAAAAAAATAAATAAAATTCAAAAATTCAAAAAAAAAAAAAAGAAAAAGAATGGGTGGAGAGATAAGTGAAAAGACCTGGGCAAAAGGAGTGATAAAAATGATGATGGGGTTGGTAGAAGGTGTGATGGGAGTAGCTTAGATGGGTAATGTCTCCTGGTTAGTGTTGCTCAGCAATTATTCCAGCAATTCAGTTTATTCTGGCCCAGGGTCTGTGAGCAGAAGGTGTTTGGACCCCTTATGCCCGAAAGCCTTATGAGCAAGTGTGTTCCCTGCAGGCCCTCACCCTGACGTGAGAAGATAGAAACTGCTTGGGTTGCTGGGTCAACGCATAAAGACAGCTGTTTTGACTTTCAGGTTTGCATGTGTGAGGAATAAACTTCTGTTAGAATTATGAAATTTCAGGATCACATTTTCATTGCAGCATAATCTACCATATCTAATAGAGTACCTAACCCGGACCCAGGAATTAGGAAGGCCCAGAGTGAAAAGAATACCAGGGAATTAAAATAGTTCAGTGTGCTTGGATTAAAGAACGCTTGAAAGGCCAATGAGAAGAGTTAGCATGAAAGGTCCAGGCTTTGAAAAGCCTTGTAAACCATGTTAAGGAATTTGACAAATGGCAAAGAGCCATTGAGAATTTTAATTTAGAATGACAAACAGGTCAAATTTATGTTTTAGAGTGATTACTCTTGTTGCAGGATAGGGAGTAGATTGAAGCAGGACAAAATCTGAGGAAAGGAGGCATGTTATAGAGGCTGTAGCAGCAAGCCAGAGGAAAGCTATCCTCAAGTGTTGGGGAGACTGGAGGTCAAGGAAAAGAGTGTAAATAAGCCTTTAAAAGGCTTTGGGAAAGCGTTCTAGCAATGTGTTCAAATAGTCCAATGTTTCTGTAAAACATGCAAACATAAGATATTTTAACCCTAATCATCTGACATCCTCTGCTCCAACTTCTCCTCTGTCACACTTCTCCCTCCTGTCAGGTGGCTTTGTAGAGGCTGTCCACACATTTGAATTAAGCTAGGGATATATTTAGTTTGGGTTTAGTGTGATATAGTTATGTAGCCTGAAGTCACTTCCATATATAGATATTCCATATATATATTCCATATATAGTTTAGCTAGTTTCATGTAGGAATGTCTTCCAGGAAAACTCATATTGCTACCATGTTAATCCACTCCATGAAACACAAAGGTGCAGTGCCAGAATCAGAATGTGTTATGAATTTATCCTATGGAACCCAGCACAAAAAGAACATGGAGGAAAAAGATTGTGATTTGCAGAGCCAAAAGGAAGTCTGTGGAAAATTCTTTCAATCATTGGATATGTAAAATTGTAAATTGAAGATTCTGTCTCAACTGTATGTATCTCATCAAAATGGAAGTTTTCTCATATCAGATACAATTGCATAAAACTTATAATATGTCACTGCTTATGGACATCAATGCAAACTTACTGAGTTGTCGATTCAAGAGTATTTAAGATTATGAAATGCCTTGAAAGGAAGAGAATATATATGAAAGAAATTTGTTAGGGTGTGGCCACTAACAACAAAGATACCCCCAATGCCTTCTGGTATTCATGCCCTTGTACAATCTCCTCCCTTAAGTCTGGGTTGGCCATATTGCTTGGTTTTGACCAATGTGGTAGAAGTGATGAATTCTTAGTAGGTGAATTCACCTACTAAGTAGTAGATTCATCTTAGTAGGTGAATTCTGCGGCTAAGTCCTAAGAAATCTTGCATCTTCTGCCTGGATCTCTTGAAACATGTACTGTAGGGGAAGCAATACATTGTATAAAAAGTCCAATTACCCTAAGATTGCCGTTCTGTGAGGAAGCTCAAGCTAGTCATGTGAGAGGACCTGCATCCTCCACCGATTTCAGCCATGCCAGCTGAGGCTCCAGGCATTTGGTGAGAAGCCATCTTTTATGTCCAGCCAATTCAAGCCTCCATGTGATTGCAACAGATTGAGAAACCTCAAGTGAGAAATGCCAGACTGAGTCCAGAAAACTCACAGAACCATGGGCGATAATACCAAATTATTGTTTTAAGCCTCTCTTGTTGCGGGGGGGAGGTTGTTAAATAGCAATAGATAACTAAAATAGAATCACTGTGGTATAGTAAAGACACTCCCAAAATATCTTTTCCACACTCCTATCAAGAGATTGGGTCTAATTTCCTCTCCCTTTGAATCTGGCCTGGCCAGTTAATTCTCTGCCCAGAGTACAAGAAGTGATACTGTGCCAGTTCTGAGGCCTGTCTTTGAGAGGATTGTAAGCTTCCGCTCTGTTCCTTAGAGCACAAAGACGTTATGTGGTAAAGTCACACAGAGACCACATGGATAGTCCCTAAGACTAAGTGGAGAGAGAGAACAGGTCAGCTCAACCCCAGCAGGTGAGGATGTGAAAACAGACTTTCCAGACCAGCCTGGGTGCCACCTCAATATCATCCAAAAGTCCTATCAACGTTATAAGGAGCAGAAGAATTGGCCAGCCCAGCCCTGCTCAAATTCTTGACCTACGAAATTATGAGATAGAATAAAGAGATTATTTTTTAAGCTATTAAATTTAGGGGTAATGTAATATATTATGCAGAAATAGATAATGGAGATCAGGGGTTTCTCCAAATTTATGTAACATTACCAATAATGAATTGTGACTGTAAGTTGTAGAGCAGAAAAAAGTTAATTTAAATTGTTGATAATAAATAAATTTCAATTAATCATACTAGAGAGAAGATAATTACTTTCCTGTTTTCTCTGTGGAAAATATTATCAAACGTTTACCACATAAAAAAGAGATCAAAAGTAAGCAGCCAAAACAATAGAAAAAATGTATTATAGAGTTATATAAGGCAGTCAATTAATAAAAGCTATGTGGTTTTTTTTTTCAGGATTTTGTGAGGTTTTAGGACTGATCATTTTAAAAATTTGTAATTTGTTGTGCTTTATTCTAGACAATTACTTAATTTTGTACCAAATTTTGTTTTTTGCACTTTGGTATTCTTTTTCTTAAAGTGTTCCTCCAAATTTTCAGAACACTGAGGTCAAAGAGAAGATTCTATAAAGAGAATAGAATCTTCAAAGAGAATAGAATAGAATAGAATCTTCAAAGAGAAGAACAAAAAAATACAAAAGGTCATAAGTGAAGTATCAGGAATCATAACGGCTTTGGACTTTTTAACAACACTGCAAGATAGAATTTAATAGAGAAAGACCTTCAAACTTCTAAGGAGAAACAATTTCCAACCTAGATCAATAACACTGGGCAATTTCAATAAAATGAGAGAGAAGAATAGAAATATTTTCTGACCAGTTGTATAAAGTCTCAAAAAATTTACCATGTTCCTTTATTTTAGGAAAGTGCTAAACAATGTGTTCCAGTATATTTCCAGTATATTCCAGCTAGGTTTCCTTCCATTTTTCTCAAACATTAATGATAGCTTATTTAAATAAGCTTATTTAAATAAGCTATAAAGCTGTTGACCACTTTCATTGCACCTTTTCCTGTTGATTCTAATATATTTGTATTAATTAAGGCAGTATTATTCGCTTTCAAATAAAAATAATGTATCTACTGAAGTAGCCATTGGACTAAATAAATACAACACATATTGATCTACAGCACTTAAAATGAAACACATTCAGGCCTCAGAATTGAAATAGGGTAGATTTCCAGAAAGTTTTTTTAGGTGTGATGGAACATTAATAAATTGCATCAATTCCCTCTAAATTGTAATCTCACTGGTACATTGTTAATATAGTGAATAAAGAAAAATTGGAAGGGAGAATGTGGAGGCAAAAGAGGCAAAGGGCCAAGCGGATTATCCCATCACTAAAGCTGATTGTCCCACCTCTTTAAAGTCAGCTGATCAGGTTGGATTTCTCTGGCCATCAAGCTGAATTTGCCCATTAGGCCCTGGAATTGTATGTAATTTTGTAATAGCTGAATATGCCACCAAAAATAGTCACTTACAGACATTTAGAATTGAGATTTTAGTGTCATATATGACAAGATAGTCATATATATCTATATGTTTTAGTCTTCCTGGCATCATATGGAGGGGAAAATAAAGCAGGTAAAAGCAATAAAAATCTTCAAGTTTAATTTGTGGTTAGAGGAAAAACATTTTCTGAAAATGAATTATGATTTGAGGTCTTTTAGCATGAATTGTGAAACATCCTGCATAGCAAAAGGCAGTCTGAATATTATTGTAGGAGGGATGAACGTGTTGCATTTAATTGCTAAAGATGGCAAAACATCAGAAAGGATAACAGAGAAAATAGAGCAAGAGATAGACTCGGAAGGAGACAGACAGCTATTGATCAGCTCCTTTGTCTCATTCTTGGCCAAGAAACTCCCTTCTCAAGCTTCCTTCAATCCAAAAAGCTGCAAATCATTATAAAGGAAAGTTTCTACAGTTCTTTCCTTTATTTCCCTGGAGACACAAGAGTATCAGAGGAATAGATGACAAAGAAATTTGTAATTAAAAAAAAATCATTATAAGTAATTTAACTGGATCAATTCTAGTAAAATCACTGAGAGACATTTTAAAAATTGGCGCTTAATTTATTTAAGGATATTTTATTGACTAAGGAAAATGTAGTGGGGTTTAGATATAGCAAAGTGTACTATAGTTGAAGCAATTTAAAATTTGCAGTATTACTGATATTTTATTTGACTATAGATTGTGCATGAGCAATTTTATGTTTATCAATTTCATGTTTATATTTCTGAGAAGTCTAGAAAGTCTTTTGGTAACATAGTTAAAAGTTCTGTACAATAGCTTAGGAGTAATTTTACTTAGGATTTGTTGAACACAATCAAGTCTTGGTGTTGAATTATTAAAAAAGAAATGTTGACCTTAAACTGAACTGATAGAAAAACAGAATTAAAAAAATTAAGATCATGTTAAGCTAAACCTAAGCCACAAAGAAAGAGTTTTTAAATAAGGATTGTTAAAACCTGCAATAGATTACCCAGATGAAGTGAGAGAATTTCCTTCCATGGTAAAATGATGAAGACTGAAAAATTGAAAGATGGTTTGAAATGTGACTAGAGAAATGTTTTTAGGACAGAAGGGGAATATGTAGTCACAATTATTTTTCAAGAAAACACGCCTCTCAGATCTCTCGTGGGAGCATAATTGAAGCCAGCCCCAACGCTATACTCTGAAATTCATCACAGCATTTGTGCTGATGTTTCTAGCCAATTACTGTGGCAGGGATACCAAGGCAGGCTCATTACAAGAGGCTGTGCTGGATGTCTCTGACATTTGGCTTTGGCTTGAAGACTCCCTGCTTTCCTTGCCAGAGCTTTTAAAAAGTGCACTGCAGTCTAAGACTTTCCTTCCTTCCTCCCTCCCTCCCTTTTCGCCTTCCTTCCTTTCCTCCTCCCTTCCTCTCCTCCTCCCTTCCTCCTTCCCTCTATCCCTCCCTCTCTTCTATCCTTCCTTCCCTCTCTCCTTCATAGAGGTCAGACCTGAATTGTGTTCTTTTAGCTCTCCTAGCCTCCTATAGCTCCTTCCCTATTTTCCCTCACAGATGTTTCTCCCAGTAAATCTCTTGCACATCTAATCCAGTCTTGGTGTTTGCTTCTCAGAGAATCTGGACTAATGCACAAGAATTCTGTTTGATTTAGATGAAAAACAAAACACATTTAAAACAAAGGAGAAGGAGAAAGGAGTATAGCAATCTCCTAAATTGTTAGAAACTCATCTCATATTAAAGATTTATTTAAGGATTAAGAAATTATATGTAAAAACTGATTAGATTTAGTTTGTCTTTGTTATTCCTATTTAAAAACAGTTAAAAAAGCAGTTTTCTAGGAGGCTCAATCTTTTAAAATAAATTTCAATCATCTAGTCTATGGATTTTGGACAAAGACAAATTTCTTTTATAAAAATAAAACTTCCTCTTCCACTTAACAAAATAAACAGTCTCTTACCTTAGTCTCCAATATAATTCTCTGAGAAGAACTACAGTCCAATGTCCTATTTTTTTTTTTTCTCACTCAAAAACAGCAATTTGTCGACAAAGGCACAATACCAAAACATAATTTGGAAAAAGGACATTACCTGTGGCAGATTTTATTTTCCAAAGATATACTACAGTACCTAGCATCCTCTGTGCTCTTCTGCAGTGTGGCTTGTAACCCTTCCATCAAGAGGTTGGTCTGCTTTCCCCTCACTTTGAAACCTGTCAGGCTTGGGTTCTCCTGACTAGTAGAGAATGGTGGAGGTGATCTTCCTTGGACCTATGCGTTGATACCTCTTACTCACTTTGGAAAATTCCTGACCATTATTTTCTCTTTACATATTTCTTCTGCCCCATTTTCTTTCTCTTTTCCATCTGGAACTATAGTCACACACACACTACTGGATTTTTGTCTCACAGGTATCAAATGCTCTGATCCATTTTTCCACTTTCCATCTTTGTGTTTTAGTTGGCATAATTTCTTTTATCTTCAAGTTTACTTTTTTCTTCTGTTGTATCCAGTCTGCTGAAATCACATTTTCAAAAATCTCTGATTATATTTTTCGTTTTATTTTCATTTTCCCCTCAGTAATCTTTATCTTTCTGCTGAAATCCTCCATGTGCTCCTGTATGTTTTCCACTAAATCCTTTAACACATTTATCATGTTGAGTTTTCAGGACCTGTCTGATAATTCTAATATTTGGATCATCTCTGGTTCTGTTTCTACTGACCATTTCTTCTTTTGACCATAGGTCAAATTTTTTGATCATCCAAGTCTTTCATAATTTTTGATTGTGTGTCAGGTAGTGTGTATAAAAGAACACTGAGAGTAAAGTAAATAATATTTACCAGCAGAAACTGGTACATCCTTTATTCTGCCAGGCTGCTACTATGGGTACCTAAGTCAGTCTGCACTATAGTTGAGCTGGGTCAGGATTTGTTACAGGTTTAGTTAGGTTCGATTCAGCTTTGGCTTCAAATGTTTTTTGAGGGCACAATCAAGATTTTCCTTTTATAGGAAGGAGGCCTCATACAGATCTCTTTGTACTTTACAGCTCAGCCATCAGCATTCTCAGCCTCAGATGTGCTTTACAACTTGGCTGTTACTTTTTTTTTTTTTTTTTTGCTGGGGAGTGTTCTTTGCTTTTCTGTCATGTCCTTGGCTTTCACTCATGTCCTTATGAGTCCTCTCCATTTCTTGCTGTTTTAACCCAGCCTTGGAGGGCTCTTGCAGTATACTGTAAAGAGATTTTTCTCTTCTGCTAATTCCTTAGCCTTTGGCAGCCACTGCTTTGGATTAGGTAAAGACCCAGATTGCTTCATCTTTCCTGTCCTAATCTGTTTTCAGCCACTGTCATACCTGAGGATGTTTGTGCCCATTGAGATAGCTGGGGAGGGAGCACTCTTGCCTGACCACAGCCTATAGAGCTTCAAATCCTTGTACTATGTGAAGGCCCATGGGTTAGAGTTGGTACGTAGTTGTACACTCACTCTGTGGCTTTTGATCCTTGGATTATAAACTGTCACACTAGACATACACCCACATTTAAAGATGGTTAAATGATCGGCTAGTTTCTCTTTATCCCTCTCTATGGCAGTCTTCTTTCTATAGCTAATCCAAAAGAGATAAAAGCACTGGGCTTTTTCTTCCTAAGAATGTCTTATTACTTCTTGGATTTTAGTTCCTTTAGATGTCTTTGGTTCCTCAGTTCCATGAGAGGTTTTTTTTTTTTTTAATTGAGGTGAAATTGATATATAACATTTCATACATTTCTGGTGTACAACGTTATAATTCTACATCCACATACACCACAAAGTGATCATCACCAAAAGTCTCATTATCATCCATCATCATACAATTGATCCTCTTCACTCACTTTGCCTACCTCCCCACCCCTTTCCTCCCTGGTAACCACCAATCTATTCTTTGTATCTGTGAATTTGTTTTTTGTTTGTTCATTTGTTTTGTTTTCTGATAGGTTTTTTGTTTTTTGTTTTTTTTTTTAAACTATGATTCTGTAGCTTTTCTAGCTCATTCTTGTTGGGGTGGGAGCAAATGGTCTTTTGCAAATTTCTACATCCAAATTCTAAGGTGGAATCCCGCTATGTTCACTTGTTTTGTTTTCCAATTTGCAGTACTTTCTTGGTTTTCTCTCTTAAAGGCCGCAACTCCTAATACAACCCTCCTACAACTTTAGCTCTTGCCTGGTTTCCGTAACTGCTCCCTTAAATTGCCCCCCAGACTTAAGGGGAATTATAATAACTACCTGCTCTTGCTAGCTCTGAGCTGCTTCACTATCCTTTGTTGGCTTCACTATCCTTTGTTGGCTTCCTTTAACCTTGTCCATATTTTTCAAAACAGTCCCTTTATTAAACTCTTCTCAGTCATTTAAATGAGCCACCTCCTTCCTGCTGGGCCCCTGACTGATAGGGGACATTCCTATGAGAAAAAGTAAGAAATTCAACCCACAGGCAGATAGTAGAGTGTATTATGAAGAAAGCAAATAAAGAATTGTCACAGTTGGTTGAGTTATGTTGAAGTGGTACTAACGTTGGTGACATCCAGAAATGAGAAGAGGAAGAATAGATTTCCCCCCTAATTCTTCTTCTTTAATAAGCCTCTGGCTTCTCAAATGGAAAGCTGAGCCACAAAGTTTTATTTGGGTTTGAGGGTCATTTTCCAGATTAAAATTAAAAAAAAAAAAAAAAAAAAGGAACTCATTTGGGTGTATACAAAAGGTTAATGTGGAATACCAAGGCTAAAGAATTAATGTGGCTTTCTTGGTGAAGTTGGGTCTGGGAAGGTAAAGAGAGATTAGGAGAGGAAGCAGACAATTCCAAGAAGACAAATTATTTTTATCAGCTAAAATATTTTATTTAATATACACAGTATCATTTGCTATCACATAACTTACTCAGCATGAACCCTTAGGTTTCATATAAGTACCTGAATATTTCTCTCTAAGAACCTTTTTTGGCAGAAGGCACCATGAAATAACCAAACCTTTATTGGCTTAGCTTAGTGCTTGGAACACAGCAGGTTTTCAAAAACTGTTAGATATATTAATACTAGCTGACATATATTAAGGACTAGCTGAGTCCTTACACTGTGCCAGGCGCTCTGCAAAGAGCGCTTGACATACTGTTAATATCCTAATTTTTAGGTGAGGAATCTGAGGATACATGAAACATTTCTATAGTAGACACTCAAAGTGATAATGAATTGACGGAGGTGGAGACTGTGTCATTTAAAATTTTTCACAGTTATCTGTGGGGAAAGAACCCTCAGCTTATTGAAATGCAGGATTGGAAGACAAAAAACCCTCTTGATTTTCTTTTGCATGCATGATAAAGTTTATCAGCATTTTTGCAAATCCCTGTAGGATACATCTGACCTGACAAGAGTCACAATTATGGGCCATATACCTTACCTATTTTCTGAGAAAAGCAGAGATTTCATCTCTCCGTTTATTCTTTCACTTATTTTCTTCCTTTCATTTTCCCCCACTTCATTCTTTCTTTTAAATCGTTCACGTTTATTCATTTATTGCTTCATTCCTTCCTTTTTTCCTTCATTCAAACAAGGCCAGGTGCTTAATTTTAAAATCTCATTCAAAATGGTGCCACGTCACCCGCTGGGGCCAAGAACCGAGAGGTGCTGTCATCTTTCTCCCTGCCAGCGTGGATCTCCGTGGAGTCCCGCCCTCTTCTCCTCACCTGCTCCCCAGGAACCCGCGGCGAGGTCGCTGCCACACACTCTGGCCTCAGGCACTCTCCCTCAAGGCCTCCGCCCCTTCCCCCTCTCCCAGGGGCCGCCCCGCCCCGCCCCTCCCCTCCCCTCCCCTCCCCTCCCCTCCCCTCCCCTCCCCTCCCCTCCCCTCCCCTCCCTGATCCCAGCTAGCTGAGCGCATTTATTTGCATATTTCTACCTTTGTTCCCCGCCGGCGGCCAATCAGCGCGCGGGGCGAGGCGGGGGGTCTGGGCGGGGCTCGGGCTCGTGCTTCAGCAGCTGCGGCCGCAGGTTCCAGAGCGGGTAGGAGCCGCCGCGGGCGTGCCGCTCACTGCAGTCCCTGCCCAAGCCCCGGGCTCCCCCCCGCGTCCCCGCTGCTGCGCCGCCTCGGCCAGGCCCCGAAAGCAAGGACAAAGAGGCTGCCTGGAGGCTCCGCCGGAGCCAGACTTTACCTGCAGTTGCCGGAAACCGCAGGCTCCAAGATGGTTTGCGGGGGCTTCGCGTGTTCCAAGAACTGCCTGTGCGCGCTCAACCTACTCTACACCGTGAGTATCCCGAGCCCGTTCCTCCCAGCCTGGGGGCTTTGCACCTGCTCGGGTGCCCTGTGACTTCCCTGTCTGTCCAATGACTCGCTCACTTCATCCCGCACCCCCTTTCTGTCTTCCCACGCTCTGGCCTCCCCCGCCCGGCCTCGCCATCCGTCCCCGCCGGGGACCAGGAGCCGGCGACTGTCGCAGTCTCTTCCTTTCATTGTGAAGCCGCCGTCTTTCTGGCTCACTGGCCGCGTCTCTTCCCCATTGCTCTACCCCGCCCCCTCACCCACCGCCTTGTTTTTCAGTTATTTGACCAGACATCTCCACTTTCCCATCCTTATCCCTTCTGCAACTCGCTCTTGGCTCCCAAACCCATCTGGGGCGGATTTGGAGGCGGGAGCCGCCTCTGGTTTGAGGACAGTTTTGCAAAAATAGCGTGATCTGAAACTGACAAGGCGGCATATGGATGGTGTGCGTCGTGTTTAGCTCTACGTGCGCCTGTGATTTTAATTGAGGCCGCCGAGTAGGTTCACAGGATATCCGCAGCTTCCGAAGTTTGTTTCGTGCTTACATAAAGGAATGTCTTTTTGCGGGGAGCGGGAGTTGGGGGAGGGGGAGTTTTGCTTATACCTGATGCTTTTTCCATGTATCTCCCCTCTTATCAATATCCTAAATCCATTTTAAGCTAAATTCTCCAGTAAATAAGCGAGCCTCCACCCAGGTTGTTTCTTTCCCTGCCAACCAGCTCGGGCTTTTTAGTTTTAACCCTGCAGTGTATGTTTATAATTTTTGAGGGGCAATTCGGGGTGAACCGGAGGATGGGAGAGTAGATTGCCATTTACCGATTGCCTACCGCGTCCCAGATTTTACATACACTTTCCTTTTTCTGACAATCATCCGAGGCAAGGGGCATTGTCTAAATTTTATACGTAAGATAATAGACCGAAAAGGGCTTTAATAACTTTACATAGTTGATAGTTGGCGAGTCAAGAAGTGGAACCCAGGCTGTGGGATCCAGATCTTTCCACAGGCTTCTTTACCATGCGGAAGAAACTTCATCTTCTGTCATCATCCCTCCATCATAGTCTTGCTCCCTTCTATAAATACACCTGGGTTTGTTTTGCAGCACCCACCCTGAAAACGAACCCAGCTCCTGTGCATTAGCAGAGAGGTAGGCCATCTGTGCAAGCTTAGGTTACGTCCTTGGAGTGCAGAGTCTGCCTGTGGTCCCCAGCAGGAGGGAGAGGCTGGGTCCTTTTAGCATTACTGTTCCATTGTATGTGAACATGGTTGCAAAGCTTTGAAAGCAAGACATAAACCTGTAAAAAGTATGTCTTTCTGACTAGTTAGTAGGAATCTAATCAACATGTCACTAATCCTAGATTTGGGAAAAATTCTAGACCACCTGGTGATTCAGGTCCTTGTAATCGGAGATCCATGTCAAGTTTCAGATCAGAATTCACCTTTGTCTCACCTGAACATGCCTATCACATTGATTATTTATTAAGTAAAAGCTGACCAATTCTGCAGGTATTTTCTTTTATTAGCATGAATGGCCTGTTTAGAACTTCACATTCCCCATTTTATGCTCTGAATTCTGCCCCTCCCCCTCATGATTTAGTTACCTGTTTGCCAGACGTTTAACCTTATAGTATCTGCTTACACACAGTAGAATGTCTGCGTTGCATACTTACGTCACTGAGGAGGTCTATATAGATTAATATGCCGTATATATTCTTTTTTCTAAAGGCAAGTTATTTTAAAATCTGGTTCTGTTGCTTTTGAGATATGTCATTTCTACTTGTATCTCTTGTGTATCCGGAAAGCAAAGAGAAAGGTAATTCTGAAGGAGCATATTATATAAGACTTTTATATCTGTTCTAAATTATTGACCTTCAGAGTGTATTCTATTGATTTTAGTAGCTCTGTAGTGAAAATTAATTGGAAATTCACAGGACCATAAAGATGGTTGGCCCTTTTAAATCTAAACCTTTTTATTTATTTTTTAAAATTTATTTATTTATTTATTTTTGGCTGTGTTTGGTCTTCGTTGCTGCGCATGGGCTTTCTCTAGTTGCGGCGAGCGGGGGCTACTCTTTGTGCGGTGCGCGGGCTTCTCATTGCGGTGGCTTCTCTTGTTGCAGAGCACGGGCTCTAGGCGTGTGGGCTTCAGTAGTTGTGGCTCGCGGGCTCCAGAGTGCAGGCTCAGTAGTTGTGGCACACAGGCTTAGTTGCTCGGGACCAGGGCTCGAACACGTGTCCCCTGCATTGGCAGGCGGATTCTTAACCACTGCACCACCAGGGAAGCCCTAAGGCTTTTTAGAAAAAGGATATTTCTTAAAATGAATTAGTGTCTACTGCTTATACATTGTGAACAAGTTTAGATGGGTTCAGCAGTTTAAACTGGAAATGAATGAAAGGTAAACGTTGAACCAGGTCTTAAATAGATGCTGAAAATGTGCCATTGCTATTATTTAGATTCTGTATCTTCCCTGGTTTCACCTCAACATTTTAAGATGGGAAATGTGAAGTGATTGGGGGCAAGGTTAAGGCTGAAGACTTGGGAGACATTTCTTTTTAAGGCATGAATAGGAGGACCCTTTATAGGTTCCAGTCCCATCTGGGTCACTGCCTCCGAAATAAGCTCAAAGTTGTGGGATTGAATCTGAGATTATTTCTAAAAGTGTTAGTAAAGCCAGGATTGCATACGGGTGTGGCAGGTGTAAAGGCCATGGTCTGCTCTGAGTCATCACTCTTGCCTTGAAGCATTTTCTTGAGGAACTTAGGGCAGCCTAACTGTCCACATGCTCAGGTGGCCTGCTTATGACCTTGAGATTAGGGCAGAATTCGTGACCAGTCCAGAAAGCATGTCATTAAAATACGCTGGATGGAACATCCGCCCAAACTTGTCATGGAATTTTGATCACTAGCCAAAGGCGTGGCTGATTTTTGTTGTTGTTTATGGTTTGGTTGTTTTAATTAATAGAATCCCTAGTAATGAACAACTTTACATTAGTGTAGTGAATATCAACAGTTTATAGATACGGGAGGAAAGGGAGAAGCTACGGTTTCTTCATGCACTTTCATGGTGTTATAGAAAAGAGAGTGACTTGCTCTAGAACTTCCTACATTTATAGAAACTGAATGTTTCTTCACTCAACAAATATTTATTGAGTGTCTACTGTGTGCAAGGCACTGTTCTCAGTCTGGGAATACAGCAGTGAACCAAACTGGGCTTTGAAATCAACATGCCTTATGAAGCCTCTTTTTCATTCACTATCTTCTCTACATATGATCTCAAGAGCTTTCTTCAGTCAATAAACATTTGCTTACTGTGTGCATTCTGCTGAGAACTGTGGGAAATAATAAACACATACAAAGGCAAGTACCTCCTCTGTGAAGACAGGATCTAGTTGGGATTTATGGAGTGGAAAAATTAATGCTATATAAGGGAAGGACTGACTTTAGGTGCCACAAAATTTAGGACTAGGGTAGATCTTTGTGGGTTGGAGAAGAAGGTATGATTGAATTGGGGAAGCGTGGAAATAGCTTGGTCTTTTTGATACTGTTCAGGATATAAACACAAGTGAAAACTGCTTTGGGAAAACAGTCTATTTTATTTTTAATCGTTGATTTTAAAATAATTTTGATTGAAATTATTTTGACAAAAAGTGAAAAATAACTTTAATTATTCCTAGTGATTCGTGGGGAATTTTAGGAGGTATGAAATAAGTGTTATATTAAAATATGTAACATTTTGAGGGGGCTTTCCTGGTGGCGCTGTTGTTGAGAGTCTGCCTGCCAATGAAGGGGACACGGGTTCGAGCCCTGGTTTGGGAAGATCCCACATGCCGCGGAGCAACTAGGCCCGTGAGCCACAATTACTGAGCCTGCGCGTCTGGAGCCTGTGCTCTGCAACAAGAGAGGCCGCGACAGTGAGAGGCCCGCGCACCGCGATGAAGAGTGGCCCCCGCTTGCCACAACTAGAGAAAGCCCTCGCACAGAAACGAAGACCCAACACAGCCATAAATAAATAAATAAATAATTTAAAATATGTAACATTTTGAATATGTCTCCTTGTGCTTCTTAAGCAGAGAAGAAAAGACTTCTAGGAATCGGCTGCTGTTTATATGTATGTGTGTGTGTGTGTGTGTGTGTGTGTGTGTGTGTGTGTATGAATAGTTTTAATTAAGAACGTAAGGAACAGAAAATAACTCATGGTCTTTAAATAAGGGTCATTTCAGAAGTTTCAGTTTTGTTTCTTAGTCTATATTTATTCTTCTAAAATCTAAGTTTGTTTCTGTTGATTTTTTGCAATATTTTTTCTATATCTTGGGTTGCTTTGGGGAAAAAATCTCCATGCAGTCAAAAATTATACCAATTTACATTCATTCTAAGGCATATGTTTATTTGCGTTTTAGGTATCTCTGAAATTGAGGTTGTCTTAAAATAGGTAAAACATAGCAGATTAAAAAAAAAAAAAAAAAAAAAAATATATATATATATATATATATATATCTGTACAGTCTATGGAGAGAAAAACAGCTGGGTTTCGGAAGGAAACCTAAATTTGAATACCAACTTTACAACTTGCTTGGAATTTAACCTTGGGCAAAGGTCTCCATCTGAGTTTCAGTTTTTTCATTTATAAACTGGTGATGATATTTTTCATTCTTCCCTTGTGGAGTTGTTAGGATAAAAGGAGAGAATGTGGATAAATGCTTTGGATGTGCTATAGAAAAAAGAGCAAGTTGTTACAGCTTCGTGGAAAAAGTTGAATTATTTTAAATTTCTGAATTACAAACCTGTATGTTACAATGGAAAGGTTTTCAAGCTACTGGGATTTCTAACACTTACAGGCTGGTGTTAACTCAAGCAGGCCCTACGGGGTCAAGAGTTCATACCCTCAAAACAGTAATATTAATCTTTCAGTTGTAAGAAAAAAATGACTGAGGTATGGTGAGTATAAGTTTGGAACGATTTTCCTGTACATTTTTTAAAGTCCTATTCTGGTCATTAGAGGGCTGGAAAAGTATAATTTTGTTCAGTTTCTACTCCAAAATAAATGAAAAACACTAATACTTCAGCCAAAGAAAAAAATCTGCTTATTGTAATTGCCTTCAAATTATTGTATTTGACATTTTTCAAAATTCTGATCATTATTTTTCAAATTATTCTTATTTAATATTTTAATGTGTGGTTAGGCTTATGTTATTTCTCGGCCCTTGTTCAAACTACTGAGTGAATTTAAAATATTTAAGTGGTTGCTGAATGTTTACTTGGATTTTGAATTTAAAATGATTCACTGTTTACAGAACCTGGAATTTCCACACGATGCTGTTGAGCTGGTGTTCATAGTCGGCCTTTGTGCTAAATACGTTTGTGAAATTTCCCAACTTTTGATTTTAAAACAGTTACCGAAATGTGCTATTTATGCCATTTCTTACTTGAAATGAGGTTATTTTCTTTCACAAAGTTTAACAACATAATTGAGAGGCTTTTACAAAGAAAGAAAATTTATTAGGGGAATAATTGTATTTCAGCCTACATTTGAAAAGTGAGATTTGAACATCTCAGTGGTTTAATTTGCATACAGTTTTAGGTAGGTTAAAAGTGGGCCATCATCACCTCAAACACATATGAATTACTAGTGAAGACAGGCTAGGTTTAGTTCGTCTTCCTTCTTATCACATTTCACCTGAATTGTTCCTCCATATTATCTTATCACTGTAAAATGGATAATGCACTTGTAATAGTGGATGAAAACTCAGAGAATAAACCCAAATTCCTTAGCATGCCATTCAAGATCTTTCACCATCCGCTCTTCCCGTGTGCATCTCTTCGTATATTTCAGCCACAGAGGGTTCCCCAGACATTTTACCCTTTGTTGCCTGTCTTTGCTGATCCTCTGCTCTTGACCTCTAATACCTTGCTCTGTCTTTGTAAAACTACTCAAATAAAGCCTCCCGTTTCTTAAGTCAGAAAGAATTGTTTCCTTAAATTTTCACTTGGGAATCAATCTTACTACTTGAGTGCCACCCCAGACTAATTCAATCAGGATTCAGAGAGAGGGAGGAGACATGTGATTTTTTGGTTAAAAAAACCCTTTTTAAAATCTTCCTAGCTAATTCTAAATTACAGTGAGGGCTGAGAGTCAGTGTTGTAAGACTTTATATTATTAGTCTAATTTATTATTATTAGTCTAATATAAACATATTGTTAAGACGAACCAAATAAATTTTCTTTTATTCATTCCAATAATATTAATTAAGCAACAGCAGCAGTGAACAAAAGAAACCAAAAGTTCCTGCCTTCATGGATCTTACGTTTGGGGGGGAAGGTAGATGATAAGCAAATAAGCAAATAAGTTATACATCATGTTAGAAGGTAAAATGCTATGGAGAAAAATGGAGTAAGAAGGCTGAAGCACAGTGGGGCATTGGGGGGTGTAAGGGAGGATAAGGGCATATTTTTATATGTGGTGGTCGGGATTAGCCTTCTCGGTAAGACAGCAGTGGAACAAAAACTTGAAGGAGATGACGGACAGACATCTGGAAAACGTCAGTGGAGGGAACGGCCTTTGAGAAGATCCTGAAGGAGTATTTCTGATTTATGCAAGGGACAGAGAGGACTCCTGTGGCTGGGACAGAGTGAGCAAGGGGTGGGTGGAGTGGTTGGAAATGAGTCAGAGAGTTTCTGGGACCCAGATTGAAGGAGTTGAACTTTTACACCAAGGGAAATGGGGAGCCATTGGTGGCTTTGGGACTGATTTTCATTTAAAAGTTTGTCTGGCTCCTGAATTGAGAATAGATTATAGATGGCAAAAGTAGAAACAGTGAGATCACCTGTAAGGGTACTGCAGTAATTGAAGCAAAGATGATGGAGGTTTGGACCAATATTATAGCAATGGAAGTAAGAGAAATAGTCAGATTTTGGGTGTATTTTGAAGGTGGTGCCAACATAATTTCCTCATGGATGAGAATGGGATGTGAGAGAGACCAGTCACAGATTACTTGTGATTTATGGCCTAAACAACTGGCTTGCTGAATCTGCTATTAACAGGAATGGGGAGACTGTGGGTGGACCAGGCTTTGGAAGGAAAATAAGAGGTTCAGTATTAGATGTGATGCCAATCAGATACCCAAGTGGAGATGTCAGATGGCAGGTAGTCTAATAACAGTGGAGTTCAGGGGAGAGGAATAGCTGGAGGTTGAAATTCAGGGAGCCATCAATGTAGAGAGTGGTATTTAGAATTGCTACTAGATGAAATCAACCAGTTGGTGAGGATAGGTAGAGAAGGGCAGTGATCTGTGAACTGAACCAAGGACACTCTTATAGTAACAGTTTTCGGAGACAAGGAGGAGCCAGCCAAGGAGCCTGAGAAGGAATGGCCGGTCAGATAGGAGGAAAACCTGATAGAGGCGGGTGTCTTAGAAGCCAAATGCACATCATTTTAAGGAGGCAGAGTTGAACATCTGTGTCAACTGCTGCTAAGTAAGATGAGGACTAAGACATGATTCTTAGGTTGATCAATGAAGAAGTCACTGAAAAAAGCAATTACCCTTTTATTTTGTCTTATGATAGACTATATGTCCCTCAACAGTAACGACCGTGTCCCAATCACTCCGGCTTTCCTGAATGCCCAGCACAGCCTTGCCATATGGTTGGCATTTAGTTGATTGAATGAAGGCGGCAGTGCAGGGCTGTTTCACCCATAATTCCACTTCCTGTCTCCCAAAACTGCTCCGAAGAAGGAAGATGTAGGGTGGGGTTGAAACTTTGTTGGCAGCTGTGAGTGCTACCTCAAACTAGTTATCCTTGGAAAATGGCAAGTCAGGATGCCTTATTTTGATTCTCTTTACATAATTTCTTCCCAGCAGATATTATATATTATGTATTCTGTGCCTTGTAAGTATAAAGCAATCTGCTTGGCACCAAGGAGAACATAGAGAAGAAAACTATGTGACAACAGCACATCAGCCTTCCTCGTATCATTTGAGGAATGAAAATGAGACGAAGAACTGCGGTCTTGGCTTCAACACTAAATGTCTGGGTATTTAGCAATATCCAGATTATTTACAGAATTTTCAAATTTCCGTCCAGGTATTTGGTATCAAAGAAACACATGCTTGATAATCACTGAATTGTTCTTCAATTTTTCACATTAGGCAGAAGTTCAGAGGGAGAGTTCAGTGTCAAGTGTAATTACTCTTATGACATGGAGAGGTCTGGGGCCTTAGTTTTTAATGTATCGGTGGATGCTGTATTACATTTTCGTGGTATAGTCCTTTTAAATCTTATTACTGTTTTAAGATTCTTACCCTCCACTATCATCACGTCTTCTCTCTTGCTTTAGTGCTGACAAAACATTTTTGAATGATTTAACTGCAGAATCGCATCCAGTTTTTTCAAAGGTTCTACGTTCCTCTTTCGTCCTCAAAGCAATTCACTTACCCTGGTAGAATTTGGATGCTCAAAAAATGTAGCTGCTCTAGAAATGATTCAGGTCTCTCTTTGCATGTTGTTTCTGCAATGTGGTGGATATTTGGTGAAAGAATGAAACTCTCTTTTATAGGTTATATAGAGAAAGAATAATCTGGGACACCATTAGGCTGGATTTCTTCACCCCAAATATTGATTAGGTTAGGGAATAAGCATTTGCCTATCCCTAAAGCATAATGAACAAGATCATGAGCTCTTTCAGTCTGCAGTGTATTTGGAGTACCTCTCCTGTACCGGGCACTTAGCCACATGCTAGGAATATCAGGTCGACATGTGCTTTGACTGTATGGCACTCAAAGTGTAGAGGGCTCATTAGAAGAATTCAAAGTATGACTGGAGGTGGGGAATAGTGGCTAATGAGTTACCTCGAGAGGTAAGCCAGGCCCTTCACATTCTTGGATTTGTCAGCCTGGTGTTTGGACTTTATTCTGAGATTAGGAACAAAAGATAGCCGGCATGGGAATGACCTGATCTATTGGCTTTAAATTAAAGACCATCAAAGACTACCATATTAGGCATAGAGTCCAGCTGCTGGTAATAGAAACCCAGCTACTGCTGCTTCAAATAGTAAGCTCTGTTATTTTCACGTAGCAAGATGTCTAGAAGTAGGTAATCTAGAGAAGGTACACAATGCAAGCATGTTATCAAGGTCCCAGTTATCCTGCCCTACCATCCTTGGTATGTGACTTTCTTCTTTGTCACCCAATTACATCTGCAACTCTAGGCATTAGGATTTGTTCCCTGCTGGAAGAAGGATAACGCTGTAAAATGCTTTTCCTCATAAAGCTCTGTGTGTGTGTGTGTGTGTGTGTGTGTGTGTGTGTGTGTGTGTGTGTGTGTGTTAGAATAGTTCTATTGGGGTATTAATGACATACAATAAGCTGCACATATTTAAAGTATAAATTTGATAAAGTTGTGACACATATATACACCTGTGAACCCATCATTGCATTCACGACCTTGAACATATCAACCCCCAAAGTTTCCTTATCCTCCTTTGTAATCCCTCTCTCCTGCCACATAACCTTTGCTCCCAATTTGCAGGCAACCACTGACCTGCTCAGCAGTAAAATTGAGGCTAGAGTTCAATTTGGTAAGCCTGGGGAGGGTGTTTGCAGGAGGGAGATGGCCTAGGACATTTCTCTGGCTCATTGAGTCCCTTCTCGTTTGGTCCTTACAGTAAAAAGTTTCAGGTAGGTCTTTTAGGCTAAAAGGGAGTGCTCATATTTTGTAAAAGCCCATTGACAAGGTGAAGGATATAGAGTTAGTCTAGGTGGGGAAGGTGGTCACAGTGGGGAAGGTAGACAGGGTCACTGCAAGTTTGCAAGTATTAAAAATGTTACGATAAACACTTGCAAGATGAAGCTTGCATTAACCAGAATTCTTTATAAGTTATAAATGAACTTAAAAGAATGTGTTGGCGAGATAACACAAACTCTTAGAAGGATATAATTGGGAGATTCAATAGTTGGATCACCAAGTATGGCTGGATCAAGGGGCTCAGAAAAGGTCAGAACTCTCTTGCTCCTTCTATCCACTTCTCAGCCCAGCTTGCCTCTGCGTAGATTCTTTTTGAGGCCAGAACTTTCCATGTGCAAGATGGCCACTGGCAGAATCAATTTTAATTGTCCTTATGGCTTGCTATACCAGAGGAACCCTTTTTTTCCTCTTTCAATATTCCTGTATGATCATATGGGACATACTAATTAACCCTGTTGGTTTATGGACCCAACCCATGAACCAATCACTGTGGGTAGGAGGATGAGCAACCATGATTGCTGCTGGCAGTGGTTGGAGGGGGCCAGTGAGACACTATGATTACGGGTTTTATAAGAAATGTATGTGCTGGGTTGTAAAAACACCGTATGTCCCCTACAGAGATCATTTGTCCTCTGAGTAGGAATTTGAATCTTCTATTCCTAATTCTAGAATGTTCTAGCAACTCCATCATTTGAAAGGCCTACTGTAGTGGTTTAATGCTTCAACACCTACTTAAGCTAGATTGTAAAGAACATTATGCACAACATTTTTTTTCTTTCTTCCGGAGTGGCATTGCGTGTTATTGATCCAAAAAGTGCATAAATACATGTTTATTAGTTTTAAATAATTTTATTTGCTGGAGTGATCTCAAAGATAAAGACTGTTCATCCTGACTAGGATTTCTTGCTCCCCTACTCCAGGCAATGCACTGTGTGCTTGTATATGAATGTCGGCATATGTGACAAATTTTCTAGGTCGGGTAAAAGAAAAATAAGCGCAAAATGAATAAGCAAGGATTTGGTAGTTAACTAATAGCAAAGTCGTATGAGTGAGGACCTTATTGTTCGTTTATACATGACTGTGCAACCAGATCTCATAGGGAGTCAGTCAAGGAGACGCTAATCAAAGCTATATCAACCTGGCTACGAAGCAAGAGCTACAGTTTCTTATGCTTTATAATATTGTCTTTACTATTATATCTCGATGTTAAAAATTACTTAACTATGTTGCTAGGCACTATGATATGGTCCTACAGGAAGAAAAAAATGCACCAAACAGAAAGGTTGCCACAGTTCTGCCTCTGTCATTGGGCACGTCATTTTGCTACTCTGATTTATCACCTATAAAATGAAGGGACTCGGTTAAGGTCACTGGCCAGATAGTTTTGTGCTGCTAGTGCCCTCCTTCATCAGAATCGATGGGACTTCCCTGGCAGTCCAGTGGTTAAGAATCCGCCTTCCAATGCAGGGGATGCGGGTTCGATCCCTGGTCGGGGAACTAAGATCCCTCATGCCGCGGGGCAACTAAGCCCGCGCACCGCAACTACTGAGCCCACGAGCCTAAACTAGAGAGAAGCCAGGGTGCCGCAATGAAAGATCCCGTGCAACTAAGACCCGATGCACCCCAAAATAAAAATAAATAAATTTTTTTTAAAAAAAGAATCTATCCATGTGCGCACTAGTAGTTTTGCCACCACCTCCTTTTTTAAGGGTTTGCTTGGGGAAGCAATACCAGTTGTAGACACTTTTATAATCTTGCCTTGGCGTGGCTTTTCATTTTAGCCTTTGTACTCTCTCTTTTAAAAGCTCTTTTTTGTATGATTCACTTTTCTTTGTTTTAATGAGAAAACAGGAAAGGTTGGCGCTTCCTGTTCATAAAAAACATCGCTATCAACAAGTTAACAGATCCATAATTTGTTTTTATCAGCCTTCTGTCTCCCAAAGGAAGGAAACTATTTGTCACAGGTCTAAATTTACTTTCTATTACCATTGGTCTCATAAGGAAACTGTTGTTATTATTAAACAAAAAATTCATGCAGTTCCTTTGTCTACCAGGTTCTAGTGACAAGCAGGCTTTTTAATTATACAGTTAGAATTTTATTGGAATCCATAATTTTTGTATCACTCATTTGGAAGATTTCACATAATCCCATTCTCTTCAAAATTACAAACCAACCATAACATACAATTACCACTATTCAGAAATGAATTGCTTCATTATTATCTTTAAAAGGCTCCTTCTTAGTAAAAGTTAAAGAAACACTGATAATCACATCTAATTAGAGGCATATCATAAAACATTAGGTGTTGTTTCTAATTTAAAAAGTTAATTATGAGTACTTGGGGATTTTTGTTACAGTGTGTTAGAGACAGCAGTCACACCCAAAAACATTTATGTTGTTTTCAATTTTGCTCTATTAAAAAAACCAAACAGGGCTTCCCTGGTGGCGCAGTGGTTAAGAATCCACCTGCCAATACAGGGGACACGGGTTCGAGCCCTGGTCCGGGAAGATCCCACATGCCGCGGAGCAGCTAAGTCTGTGCACCACGACTACTGAGCCTGCGCTCTAGAGCCTGTGAGCCACAACTACTGAGCCCACGTGCCACAACTACTGAAGCCCGCGCGCCTAGAGCCCATGCTCCGCAACAAGAGAAGCCACTGCAATGAGCAACCCGCGCACCGCAACGAAGAGTAGCCCCTGCTCACCGCAACTAGAGAAAGCCTGCATGCAGCAACGAAGACCCAACGCAGCCATAAATAAATAAATGTTTAAAAAAAACCCCAAAAACAAAAAAAACCAAACATATTTTGGGGGTTTATTAGAAAATTGAGTCACTTAAGTAAGTTTATGTTTGGACAGTTTCTCTGTTGTGGTAATAAATGCAAAATTTGTTTTTGATTGGACCGTTAAATCATGTTCTCTTCTACATTACAAATGAGAATGTGTATTTAGGAGTCGGGTACCAGAAGGAGGTGATAGGGTGGTGTCAAGATGCACACGTGAGTCTACCCAAGTGTGACAGACCTAGAGCTTCACTTTCTGTTATAAACAAGTGGAGAGTCAGTGAATTACTGCCTACTGTCTTCAGGTCTCTACCACCTTCATTTGAAAGCCTTCCTTTTTCTTAAGTGGGTGCAAATTGTAGGGGAGAATGTGGACAGTACCTGGAGATGCACAGTTGGGAATTAATGTGAAATATTTGAGAGACAAATGAGAATATCTTGATGCGAATAGCCATGTTTAGGGAATTGTGGGAACAAAGGCTGGGTGAGGCAAGTTGGACAAATTTACAGAGGAAAGCAAAGCGGAAGAATTTAGTATTGGTGTTCCAGTAAGAAAAGGGTTGTTACATTTTCAGGCTACTTGTAACTTGGAAATGCTTTATATGCACAGAAAGTAATATGGTGTACTCATGTGATCCCAACAGCCTGATTTCACAAATGCCAGTGTTTTGCTATGTCTCTTTTTAAGAGCTTCAAAGTTATAGTACAGCTAAAGGGCCCCTCTCCGTTCCCTTTCCCAATCCGCACCAGAAGTATTGTACTCACTATCCTAAAATCAACATACATCATTTCTATGCATGTTTATATATGACAATTTGATCTGGTAATCAACCACAGAGAATATATAGTTGTTTTTTTTTTTAATAATTAATTTATTTTTGGCTGCGTTGGGTCTTCGTTGCCGCGTGCGGGCTTTCTCTAGCTGCGGCGAGCGGGGGCTACTCTTGATTGCGGTGTGCGGGCTTCTCACTGCGGTGGCTTCCCTTGTTGCGGAGCATGGGCTCTAGTTGCACGGGCTTCAGTAGTCGTGGCTCGCGGGCTCTAGAGCGCAGCCTCAGTAGTTGTGGCGCACGGGCTCTAGAGCGCAGGCTCAGTAGTTGTGGTGCATGGGCTTAGTTGCACTGTGGCATGTGGGATCTTCCCGGACCAGAGTTCGAACCCATGTCCCCTGCGTTGGCAGGTGGATTTTTAACCACTGCACCACCAGGGAAGTCCCTCAGCTAAATATTTAAATAAAATGTTAAGTCTTTTTCAATATTTTAAAGTACGAGTAGCAGGAAGGACTCAGTTACGTGGGTAACTCAGTTGCCCAAGTTCTATGGTAGGATGAGTAATACTCTTCTCCCACCAAAGGTTCACATCCTCATCCTTAGAACCTGTGAATATGTGACCTTATATAGCAAAAGGGGCTTTGAAGATGTGATTAAATTAAGCATCTTGAGATGGGCGATTATTCTGGGTTACCTGGGGGCCCTATATAATCATAAAGGTCTGTATAAGAGGGTTGTAGGTGGCTTATACTCAGAGAAAGTGATGTGCTTAGAGAAGGAGGTTGCAGTCTGAGAAATTTGAAGATACAACACAGCTGCCTTTGAAGATGGAGAAAGGGGATATACTGGCCAAGGAGTGCAAGTGGCTTCTAGAGGCTAGAAAAGGCAAAGAAATGGATTCTCCCCTAGAGCTTCCAGAAGGAATGAAGTCTTACTGACACTGTTATTTTAGCTTGGAGGACCCGTGTTGGACTTCTGACCTCCAGAATTACAAGAGAGTACTTTTGTGGTGTTTTAAGCCACTAAGCTTGTGCTAATTTGTTAAAACGACAATAAGAAAGTGATATACCCTCTCAAATGTTTTTTTTTTTTTTAAATCAACTCCCTACCACTGTGGTTCTGTTGTCATTCCTGAGTTTGTGGCACATGGTTAGTACTTTTTTTTTTTTTTTTTTTTTAATTTTATAGCTACTTTATTTATTTATTTATTTTTGGCTGTGTTGGGTCTTCAGTTCGTGCGAGGGCTTTCTCTAGTTGCGGCAAGCGGGGGCCACTCTTCATCGCGGTGCGCGGGCCTCTCACTATCGCGGCCTCTCTTGTTGCGGAGCACAGGCTCCAGACGCACAGGCTCAGTAGTTGTGGCTCACGGGCCCAGCTGCTCCATGGCATGTGGGATCTTCCCAGACCAGGGCTCGAACCCGTGTCCCCTGCATTAGCAGGCAGATTCTCAACCACTGCGCCACCAGGGAAGCCCTCTCAAATGTTTTTGAAGGAGAGGTGCCTAGTATCAGTGATGGGGATAAACTAAAACTATATTAGAGACACAGCAGAGCTAACTTGGTGAGGAATACTCTTGAGAGAGAGGTACATAGAAGGGTGTAGCCTTTTTCTTCCCCTACCTAGAAAAAAAAAAATCAGAGCAAAGATACTTGTGAATGTTCTAGATAATGTTTTCAATAACAGCATAAAGCCTAGTCTGGAAGCTAGAACTTCTCATAGAAGTGATAAAGTGCCCTACCCCCTTTTTAGTTATAGACATTATTTTTCAAAGGGGGAAGGATTCTCATTATTAATAAGCCTGTAAGTTGGGTAGCTGAGAGAGCAGAGAGCAGTTTTCTCCTTTTGTTGAAATGCTGCTGTTCTAAATAAAGGATTTGGTTTGCTGGGAGGGTACTGACAAGGGATACCTGAATAATTCACTCCAGCTATATGGTAAGGATTGCGCTGATGGTAAAATATCAGGCAGCCTTCTGTAACATGCATTCCTGACTTGTTCATCTGCGAATGCGAGGACTGTTTTGTGTGGGCTGCTGTGACAGATTACCACAAACATGGTGCCTTAAAAACAGCAGAAAGCTATTCTAACAGTTCACGAGGCCAGAAGTTCACCATCAAGTCGTTGACACAATTGCACTCCCTCTGAAGGCCCTAGGGGAGAATCTGTTCCTTGCCTCCTTGCCACTTTGCCTCTTCTGTCTTCTGCCGGCTGCCAGCATTCCTTGCCTTGTGGTCACATCACCCTCTGCCTCTGTCTTTATATTTCTGTTTTCTCTCTCTGTCTCTACTCTCCCTCTGCCTCTCTCGTAAGGATACTTTTTTTTAAAATTTAATTTAATTAATTTATTTATTTAGTTAGTTATGGCTGTGTTGGATCTTCGTTTCTGTGCGAGGGCTTCCCCCAGTTGCGGCAAGCGGGGGCCACTCTTCATCGCGGTGCGCGGACCTCTCACTATCACGGCCTCTCTTGTTGCGGAGCACAGGCTCCAGACGCGCAGGCTCAGTAATTGTGGCTCATGGGCCCATCCACTCCGCGGCATGCGGGATCCTCCCAGACCAGGGCTCGAACCCGTGTCCCCTGCACTGGCAGGCAGACTCTCAACCACTGCGCCACCAGGGAAGCCCTCGTAAGGATACTTTTGATGACACTTAGAGGCCGCCTGATAATCCAGGATAAGCTTGTCCCTTTTAGACCCTTAACTGAGTCACAGCTTTTGCCATGGGATACAGCATTCATTCTTTTGCTGTATACGGTAATATTCAGTTGCGGTCATTTTCAGCCTCCTATGTGTTCTGTTATGGTTCCTTTGCAGTCTTTGATGTGTCCTGTTTATCTGGATATTTTTGATTATTGTTCTCTACTCTGACCCACTTTGTAAAAATCTCTGACATAGCAATGATTTGTCCCATTGTAGTTTTTCATTCTCTCCTACATTGAATTCTAGAATGAAAGTCAGCAAGCTGCAGCCCATGGGCCACATCCATTCCATTGCCTATTATTGTACAGCCTGCCAACTAAGAATGGTTTTACATTTTTAAATGGTTGAAAAAAAAAAATCAAAGGAACATATTGTGTTCCACATGAAAATTATATGAATTTAAATTTCAGTATTTAGGGGTATCTTGTCTCTGGCTTCCATGTGTAGTGGGCACTAACCATTTGTTGATGAATATTTAACTCGTGGTAAGAATTTCATTAATGTTGTTAAGGATTTGGTATAATTCCCAAAGGATTCTTTAAAACTATGGATTAGAAGAATTTTATGTGTCGTATTATTCACGCTTCTGATCTTTTTGGCCTTAAGACTCAAAGAAATATAGAGTAAATGTCCTGCCCCTGAATTTAATTAAGTTAGTAAATAGGCATCACACCCAGGACTTGAAGCTGGCAAGTGCTGGTTAATTTTATATGTCACCTTGGCTGGGCTGCGATGCCAAGATGCTTTTTCAAGCATCAGTCTAGATGTTGCTCTGAAGGTATTTTTTAGTTGTGATTAACATTTATACTCAGTTGAGTTTAAGTAATTATGGGCCTCGTGTACGATATGAAATATGAAAGCATTAAGAACAAAGACTGCGTTTCCTAAAGGAGAAGGAATTCTGTCTCAAGACTGCATCGCTGAAATCGTTTCAGAATTTCCAACCTGTCATCCCGTCCTACACATTCTGGACTTGGTGGACCCCACAAGTACATCAGCCAGTTCCTTCAAATAAATCTCCTCTCTCTCTCTTACTCTCTCTCAATATATATCCTGTTGGCTCTGTTTCTCTGGAGAACCCTGACCGATACAGCAAGTTACTCTGATGTGTTGAGACTGTGGACCATCTTCAGTGTTTGTTGAGTATGCTAAGCCTTGCCCTCTCCCCTCACTGAGGTGAGGCCCCTCCAGCATTATCTTCCTCTCCTGCCTTGACACCTCCTTCAGGCTTCTGCCTTTTACACCTCGTGAAAGGAAATGTGTTGTATTCGGGTATAACAAAGTCAGAAATAAGCTCATTTGTGATGGGCCCAAGGACTTTTTCTCAATCCAAGATTGTTTGAAGTTGTGAGAAGACTGTGAGTTGATAAAAATGAGACAGAAGCAGATGGATCTGCTGAGAAGAAGCAGTTGAGAAAATGAGGAGAACTAATTTCTGGGTAGCAGTATTTGTGAGAAGTTTATCCTCTTCTTCTCCCTCTAAAAAGAAAAACTTCCTCTGTGTACTAATTCAATTGGAGAACATCAAGTCCATATAACTCCATAACTTGTTCCTATCATGCTACAGATAGTTGCTTTCATTCTCAAGTTTTGCTGCTTTACAATAAATGGATAAAAATACAAATAGCTGCTGTATTTGTCCATATTTAGCCATTTTACTTGTATGTCTATACATATAAGAAGTTTTACATACCAAGGCATTTAAAAATTGTGTCTGATAAACAATGACTACACTTATAAAAAATTATACATTTGAGTAAAGAACCATTTGAGTGAGTGATGATTTAGTTTGTATCTCAAAACAAAGTTTATTAGGCCTTGGAGTGGTGCTAGAAAGTTTATTTTACATACTTTGATTCCTCCCAACAAGGTATTAAGCTGTCAACTTGCTCCAGGAAATGGTTGACTCTTGATTGACTTGAAGATACTGTCTCTTTCCTGTTCCACCCTCCACCCCGCGCCCCCCATACCTATTTAAGCTGTATCTTCTATCAGTTGATTATAATCTTTAATATGGCATGCTATTTAAGTGTTATTTTAAAGAAGTAACTGTAACTTTGAGTTTTACAGGTAATGACTGATTGAGGCATGTGTTTTACCTCTTACACTTGATTTTGTTTTATAAGAATATAAATTAAATGATTGGCATGTAAAATAATTTCTTCTTGCTCAGAATGCCATTTTTGCTCTAAGTAGCTAAAATCTCTTATACTCTTTTCATCCTAAAAGTTTTAATAGTCTCTCTCTATATTTGAATTCTCACAGAATAGCCAATGATATCTAAAGCAATTGATTTTGTCAACAATACTGTGAGATATTTTGACTGTTCCAAAGGCGAGGTTCTGTGATAGGTTCTGGGGATAAAGAGAAGTGAAAAGATGGGGTCTCTAAGTTGCTCAGAGACTCCTAGGAGAGACAGGCTTGGAAACAGAATGCTAGTGTTGAAGGGAACAGTGGAACCATATTTGAAGAACAGAGATTGCTCAGAGAATGGAGAGATGAATTTAGTTTATTGGGGACTAGGAAGGTACCACAGAGAAGGTTACAGTCTGGGGCTTTGAAGGAAAGATATGTGATTTCCACGTGAAGAAACCAGTATGTCGGACTGAGATGTGTTGGTGTCTAAAAGTTTTACATACGCTATTATTTCAAAAGCTTAAGTAGAAATCGTTTAGGTTTCGTAAGCCAGACGGCCTCTGAGGATCCATAATAATTTTATAGATTATTGTTTGTTTTTTAAAAGCATGGCCAAGGATTAATATAACTTGTTAAGACAATACTATCTGTGAGATCATGTGTGTATTCTAGTATTGAGTGTTAGCAATCATTTGTAAGATACTAAGTAGGTGCCTGAAAAATGTTCTTTTTTTTTAAAGTTTCTTTAATTAATTAATTAATTTATATTTATTTTTGGCTGTGTTGGGTCTTCGTTTCTGCGCGAGGGCTTTCTCTAGTTGCGGCAAGCGGGGGCCACTCTTCATCGCGGTGCGCGGGCCTCTCACTATTGCGGCCCCTCCCGTTGCGGAGCACAGGCTCCAGACGCGCAGGCTCAGTAGTTGTGGCTCACGGGCCTAGTTGCTCCGCGGCATGTGGGATCTTCCCAGACCAGGGCTCGAACCCATGTCCCCTGCATTGGCAGGCAGATTCCCAACCACTGCGCCACCAGGGAAGCCCTGAAAAATGTTCTTGATATTAATACATAAATTGACGCTTTTCCCTTCTTTCTTCTCCCTCCCCCTCCCTCCGCCCCTCCCCCCATCACTGCCCTTTGTGGTTGTTTTTGCAGTTGGTTAGTCTGCTGCTAATTGGAATTGCAGCGTGGGGCATCGGCTTCGGGCTGATTTCCAGTCTCCGGGTGGTTGGTGTGGTCATCGCAGTGGGCATCTTCTTGTTCCTGATTGCACTAGTGGGGCTGATCGGAGCCGTGAAACACCATCAGGTGTTGCTTTTTTTTGTATCCTTTTTTACAGGTGGGATTTATACCCCACTTGGGTTTGCTCTTATCTTATTGATTACTCCTGTGATAACTACAACTAATTTAAAATTACCGTAAGGAAATTAATTGCCAGACAGCAACTCCTGGCAAGCATTATGTGTATTTGTCCAACCAACATTAGGAACATTTCTTAGGGTTAAGTTATTGTATGTTTACATATTCTCTCTCCTTTTCACATCATGACGAATGTATTCTGCAAGTTCAGTATCATTCTATTTATGTGTTGCAAATTCAGAGTTACATTGAACTGATTCAGTGACTTCTAGGTCCTTTCCAAGTCATTAATATTTGGTTGAGAATTTCACAATGATTTTTTTTTAAGAGTTGATATTAAGAAAGCTTACATACATTTAGCTCTACTTATTTCCTGTTTTATCTATGTAAGAATTTTTATTTTAATCTAAATGAAATTATAATAGATCAGCTTTTATTTATTTTTAATAATTTATTGAAGTATAGTTGATTTACAATGTTGTGTTTAATTTCTGCTGTATAGCAAAGTGACTCAGTTATACATATATATTCTTTTCATATTCTTTTCTATTATGGTTTATCACAGGATATTGAATATAGTTCCCTGTGGTATACAGTAGGATCTTGTTGTTTATCCATCCTATGTATAAGAGTTTGCATCTGCTAATCCCAAACTCCCAATCCATCCCTCCCCACTCCCCTCCCCCTTGGCAACCACAAGTCTTTTCTCTATAATAGATCAGCATTTAAATAATAATTGTTGTTAGTATTTTTCTGTATAATTATATCTACAGTGTATCATCAAAATAAAAATTACGTGTATTCTTCTTGCACTTTCTCTAAGTGCCATTTGTTCTGTTTTCTGGGTGACCTCCTTCTAGTGAGTTGTGAAGTTGGCAGTACCTCTGTTTTATGTTATTTTAAGAATTTCCAGAAATAGCCTTAACTTTGATTCTCAGTACATGATTATTCTCTTACTTGTATTTATTGTCCAGTTTTCCGTATCATGTGCTTGCTTAGCCCTGAACCAGGAGCAACAGGTAAGCAAAGACTTTTTTTCTTTCTACTTTATTATACCACATAGTACATGTAGGAAGAAAGGGGGAGGAATGATTGGAATATAATATAATTTCTTCCTGTTCAGAATGCCATTTCGCTCTACATAGCTGAAGTCTTTTGTTCCTCATTGCCTTAGTGGAGCTGCTTAGAGCCCTAAAACACCACATGTTGCTATTTTCTGCATCCTTGAAGTAGGATTTTGCCCTCACTGGGTAAAAAGTGCTCCTGCTAATGGATGTTCACCCAGTCTTTCCCTACTATTATGCAATGAAACATTGGCTCCAGAATGTTTGTGGTTTCATTCTGGCAATTATTCTCTTCAAACTCTAATTTGTTTGAAGAATATGGGTCTCTCTTTTGGGGCAATGGAAAATTTGTCTTGCTACACTCTGAAAACTAGGCCTTTGACCTAAGTGCTTCTTTTAAATCACATGTGAACGTGAAGACTTTTTATTCTTGGGATAGAAATCATGCCTTCTTTTTGTTGCAGATTGAAGTGTAACCCTTTGAAAAGTTTTGATGCTCTTATAAAGAGTATTATATTAGGTGCACTCAGTTTTAAGAGTTGCAGGCTCCAGCTTTATACATTTTATGCAGGGATGACACTTTTTTTTTAAGATTTTTTTGTGATGTGGACCATTTTTCAAGTCTTTATTGAATTTGTTAAAATATTGCTTCTGTTTTATGTTTTGTTTTTTTGGCCACGAGGCATGTGGGACCTTAGCTCCCCGACCAGGGATTGAACCTGCACCCCCTGCCTTGGAAGGCGAAGTCTTAACCACTGGACCACCAGGGAAGTCCCAGGGATGACACATTTTAATGTATGTTTAAATGTGTTTTCTAGGGTCAGCTTTTGGAAGTTGGTTGGAACAATACAGCAAGTGCTCGAAATGACATCCAGAGAAATTTAAACTGCTGTGGGTTCCGAAGCTTTAGCCCAAATGACACCTGTCTGGCTGTAAGTACAAAGTATACAATGTTTTTTGGAGATGTATTGCATACAGGTGAATAATGGTTAACATGGAAGAAGTGGACTTTCTGATGGTGAATTGTACTTTTAAAGTGTTTTTTATATACCAGCATTACATTCCGTGTACACTATTGTATCAATTGTCTGTTCTCAAATATCCATCCTGAGGATACTGAATATTCCAGGGCCCAGCCAGGCACGGATGCTTTTGGTTCTTTGCCCCTAATTCCTTCCCAGTCAAATCCTCCTAGAACAAGTTGTGAAAGAGAAGTAACAGCAGATCAGCAAGTAAATGTCTTGGTTTGGAAGGCTATCAGGGTGGTAGGAGGAGAGTGGTCTGTACTAAATTGGGCTTCTCAACCAGCTAAACATCCCCAGGGTGGAGGACACAAGGAACCACCCTCTTTCCTCTCTCCCTTCTTCCGCATCACAACTTCATGCCCTTTCTCTCTGGGAGCTGAGCTAGCGATAGATCAATTAGAGCCATCCTATTGCCCCAGGCCAGACCACTGACCTCCCAAGTCCAACCCAATCCCATATGGCGATTGACTTGGAGCTTGGAGCTTGGCTCTCCTGGGAAGTTTATATGTGTTTATATTTTGGGGAAGCTCCTATTACCCCCTCGCTGAGCCCTGAGCTGGACATCCCTGCGTTGTGTCCTCTTTTGTGGGTTATTAGTTTTCTATTGCTATACAATACATTATCACAATTTTAGTGGTTAAAACAACACCCGTTTATTGTCTTAGTTTCCCTAAGTCAGGAGCCTGCGTATAGCTTAGCTAGGTCCTCTGCTCATCAGGATCTCACCAGAATGAAGTCAAGGTATTGGCCAGGGCTACAATCTCATCTCAGGTTTGGGGTCTTCTACCAAGCTATTGTTGGTCGAATTCAGCTTCTGGTGGTTGTAGGACTGAAGTCCCATTTTCTTTCTGGTTTCTCTAAGTTCCTAGATGCTGGTCAGCTCTTAACTATACAGACATCTCACAACATGGCATCAAAGTCAGCGTGAGAATCTCTTCATTTTATTAAGACAGTGTCTTATGTAGTGCAACATAAACATGGGAGTGAAAATCCATCCTATTCACAAATCCCATCCACTCTCAAGGGGTGGTTATTCACGGCATGTACCCTGGGGGTGGGAATCTTAGGAGCCATCTTACGATTTTGGACACTACTAAAGAACCACGGCTCCAAGATGGATATGATATTCCAGACAGTCATTTTTATGTGGGTGTTTTTTTTTTTTTTAATCTGCTCATTATAAATGTACTTTGAAATAAAAGTTCTTTTTTGAAAATTGATACAGAGCTGTGTGAAAAGCAGCCACCAGTGCTCACCCTGTGCTCCGATAATAGGAAAATATGCAGGAGAAGTTTTGAGATTTGTTGGCGGCATTGGCCTCTTCTTCAGTTTTACAGAGGTATGTACAAATAACTCAGTATCTCCCGTTCTTTGTCATAGAGATTCCTGTTTTATAGGGCAAGAGGGCGTGGCATTTTACCTTAGCATGGCACTTAACTTTTGGAATGTATCAATGGATGTTTTCACTGGGAACTAGTACTGTAATAGGTGGAGCTGTGGCTTGAAATCAGAAGATCTCACAGATCTAGCATTAAGTTTATACAGGGTGAAGTGCTTGATCATTAATTATGTAAAATTAAATGAAGAGATTTGACTGGGTTATCTTTTGAGTCTCTTCTATTTCTAGAGTTGTATGATAAATTATAATTTTAGATATAATTTTGGAATAGGTAGGACATTCACATTGTTTAATATATATATATTAATGTGTAATATACACACATTTATATATAGGTATGCTTTGAAAAGTTGCCTTCCAACCCTATCCCCACTCCCCTTTGTTCCTAGCCTTCTAAAACCTGTAGGTAATCATTGTTATTAATTTCTTACCTATATAACATATATCTATGTTATATTAATATATTTACTATATTAATACATTTATATATATGTCTAAGCAAAACCACACACATATTATTTTGATAATTTTTGAGGAATGCTAATTCCTCATTGTCTTTATTAAACACTCAATAACTCTGGACATTTTTGATGCATCTGAATTGGCAATATGTATTTAAATTAAAACTTTTTTCTTTAACTCATCAATTCTACTTGCAGTGCTTTATTTCATGGAGATAATTGTATAACTATGTAAAATGAATACACAAGAATGTTTATTGTTTATAACAGCAAACCTTTGGGCCAGCTCATGTTTGTCTAGTGAATAATGAGCTGGTGAAATTAGAGTTTATTAGACAAGAGCAAATAGTTAAAAAATGCAGTCTCTGGGTTGGAAACCTAGTTCTCCTGCTTTATTAACTGTGTGACCTTGGGCAAGTTCCTTAATCTTTCTGTGCTGCTGTTTCTTCGGCTTTGCAAACAGGCGTAATAATGGAAAGCCCCTATTTCACGAAGTTGTTTTGATGCTTAAAGGAGTTAGTATATGTAAAAACTTGTAATATATAGAAAAATGCCTGACATACGGCAAGTGCTGTGTGTGTTAGCTGTCATTTTGTAGACATGAGTAAATTATTGATGTACAAGTCCCCATATTATACCCCCTTAAAAAATGATGATGGGACCCCTGTGATGGTTGTGTTAATTGCCCATGTCACACTCCTGTTTTAAACAAAGAATAGCATGTGTAGAATAATGCTATTAAGTAAGATTGTGCATATAACTGTGGAAATATATGGTAGGCTATTGTAAGAATGAGCATTTATCTTTAAAAGGAAATCAGAAAAATCTTGTATTTTTTATATTTGAAGTTTACTCTGTCATTTAATTTCTTGGACATTTGATTTCCCCATCAGTATGTCCCTATAATAAGTAATTTCATGGTCAACTTCCTTGTATATATATTTTTGATCTATATTCCCTAGTTTTTCTTTAGAGTACACCTCCAGAAGTAAAATATGACACATTCAGTATATGGGCATTTTAAAAGAGTTTGATAAATATTGCCGAATTGCCTTTTGGGGGAGATTCTACCAACTTTTGATTCAGGCACTAATTCTCGATATTTTTATCTTATAAAATATTTGCCAATTTGGTAGGTAAAAATAGTATTACAGTTCTGTTTGCTCTTTTGGAAATGTGACTAGTGAATTTGAAAATATTCATGTATTCATGTGTTTTTGGACCACTGGTATTACTTCTTTTGTGAATTGCCCACCTACTGTCTGTCCTGATCAAGGACCTTTGGATCGCCTGTAACTCAGTCTATGCAAAAAAGGGGAATTTTGTAAAAGAATAGGAGAGCGGGCCTCAGGGCCTAGAAGGTGTTTAGAAAAGAGGCCTCAAGGCTGGGGCTCACTGGGTGCTCTTAGAAACCCAGGCGCCCCAGAAAGTTGCCCACTCTCCTTTTATTTCCTCCGTTCCCTTCCTGGCTCCCTCCTCCTCTCATCACTCACTCTACTTGACTTCTTTGTCCTGCTTTCAATTTCTTTTGCATTTACTTAACTTTTTCATGATTTTTAAATAAAATTTATAGGTTTTACTTTTTATGTGGTTCAGTTTATTGCTTTTTGCCTATATGGTTTATCCAGTTGATTTTTATGTTTAGAAGCCCCTTTCTCATTTTGATTATATATGTTAAAAATGATTAAAGAAGGCAGTTTAGGTGATACAAACAAATTTTAACACTTCATGGACAGTCTCCTTTCAGAGAACTGCAAAATAAGGCCGAAGGCAAGGAGCTTTTATAGGATAAAGAATAAGGAAGGGAATAATAGAAAATATCTGATTGGCTGGGGCCACATAGTCAGTCTTGTTTGGGGTGAGAAGGCCCAGAATTGGCTTGGCCTTTGGGGATTGGCTGACTGAATATATTGCACTTCCGGTCAAGAGGAGCATTTACAGGGACACAAAGTTTACCCAAGTTTCGGTTTGCTGATGTGGCACCCTGGATAAGAGCAGCTTCATCTTGGGCCTAGAAATTTACTTCTCTCTGTATAATTAAATATAAAAATACAAAAAAATATATTTTTTGTTTTATTGAGGTATAATTGACAAATAAAATTGTAAGATATTTAAAGTGTATATCATGATGATTTGATATACATATACATTGTGAAAGGATCCCCCCTATCAAGTTCATTAACACATCCATCACCTCACATATTTACCTTTTTTTTTTGGGTGAAAACATTTAAGTTCTACTCTCTTAGCAAGAGAGTAGATTGTACAATACAATACAGTATTCTGTACAATACAATTGTACAATACAGTGTTTTCACTGTAGTCACCATGTTGCACATTAGATCTTCTCATTTTGATTGTGTGTGTGTGACATGTACTGAATTTGTGTATATAATGTATACATTATATATATATGTATAAAATGTATGATTAAGATAACATATTATATATACATAGATGTTTGTGTATATTGTATATTCTAATTCAGTTTCTTTTTCTCCCTTTGAGAATGAAAAATCCATACTTGGCTGTTATTATCAAACTGGAGATAAAGACCAAACTTAGTATTCACTTTTTTTTTTTTGGCCTCACCACATTTGCGGGATCTTAGTTCCCCAACCAGGGATTGAACCTGGGCCCCCTGCAGTGGAAGCTTGGAGTCCTAACCACTGGAATTCCTCCCAGGAATTCTCATTAGTATTCACTTTTCAAAAGAAGTTTTCCCTGACATCCCTTCCTATGCTAAGCATATTTTCACTTCACTTTTTCTCAGGAAGGAGCCATCTTACTTCTGGGCTGGTCATGGCATTGATTCAAGAAGATTCATATACCATTTGAAAACAATCCTGTGCATTTTTCCTTTCTTTCTTTTAAAATAAAACGTGGATTTAAAAGTAAAAAAATTTTGTCATAAAAATTTAAAAATATAGGTGGGAAAAAACCAGAATGAGCAATCTCCATACACTCCATTAGCCAGAGTCAGTAATGATCAGAATTTCGCCACATGGTTTCTTTTTTATATCTGGGATTTATTTTGAGAATTTAGTTCTTTTGAGCAGCTCCATTTTCTTCTCGTCGGATCACACTGCCTTCAGCTATGCATATATTATTTTAAAAGGAGGTTATTTATTTATTTTTAGAGCAGTTTTAAGTTCACAGCCAAATTGAGAGGAAGGTCCAGAGATTTCCAGTATCTCCCTGCACCCACACAAGCAGAGCCTCCGCACTGTCACCATGACTCACCGGATGGTGCATTTGTCACAACTGATGAAACTGCATTGGCACATAATAACACACAAAGCCCATAACCTACATTAGGGTTCACTTTTGGTGTTGCACAGTCTATGAGTTTGGACAAATATCTCCATCATTATGGTATCACACAGAGTATGTTCACTACCCTAAAAATGCTGTGCCCTGCCTATTCATCCCTCCCAGCCCCCGCTGTCTTCTAAAATATTAATTATTGAAGAATATAAACTCATGGGTCTTAGATTTCTAAGGTGTTCTTTCATGGAGTCCTGCCCTGAATTTATACACCATGTCCTTTTGAAACCTAGCTAGAGATTTTAACAGTAATTTATCCAACCTGATACTTTTTGGATTGTGACTATTTTATAGGCTCTCTCACTTTTTAAATTTTTATTTTATTCAGTATTTCACAGAATCAGCGATTCTCAGAGTTTGAAGGGATGAGACTAACTAGCTGATGATTTCCTGTCATAGATGAAATAGAAAGATTTCATTTGAACTATTTGTAATACATGAAAATAAATATAAACCATCAAAGAAACATTGATTTAGAATCCCCCAAAAAAGTTATAACAATTAGTACATGTGCTTTGTAGAAAATTTAGAAAATACAATTATGAAGCTGAAAGAGTAAATGTATCTACTAAAATTACCTCCTCAGAAATCATCATTAATATTTTGTCATATTACCTTCTGCCTTTCTATATTTAATAAATATAAAAATAAATAACAAAGGACATGCTTTTTGCACACTCTGTGTAGACATTTCATAGAACTGTACTCTGGTGACCTCTTGCATCCTGGGTGTAGGTTCTAGAGTCAGCAGAGTTTATGATCGGGTCAAAGTTACCCTTGAAAATCTTTAAATCATGAGCACCTTTGTAAGCTAAAAATCCAGTAATTATCTAACTTTGATCTTTCTGCATTTTGGGCATGACCTTTTCATGCTCTCTCTGGGTGTGAGGAGATAGTGGTCCAGCAATGGGGCACAAGAAGGGGTTGTTTCATTTTATCACAGCTTAATTGGAGGAATTTTGGTAAAATGTGACTCCAGATTATGAGTATGTTATTTACCCGATGGCTTTGTTTCCCCTAAGAACTGTAACTTACACCATCGGCATGTATTCTGGGGTGATTATAAAAATATTTAACAAACTCAGAAATTCTAACTAGAAGTTCCCTGTGTGCCGGTATTTCTGAGGCAGGGTCAGGGAAATGATGCTCGGGCAGGATGAGAGGTGTCAGAGAAGTAGCTGCTTGATAACAGGTGTGTAAGTATTTCAGTACTGTAATAACAAGCATGGCTGAAATGGTAGGTGGAATGTTGTTAGCTTGAGAATGGCCTGTAACACATCAGATTCTCATATAAAACAACACACGTAATTAAGAGCTTGGACCCAAGATTTGAATCCTGGTTCTGGCACTCATGACCTGTGTAACTATTATCCAGTTATTTAACCTCTCGATGCCTCAGTTCCCTCACTGGTAAAATGAGGGTAATGACAGTTCCTATCATATAGGGTTTTTGGTCAAATTATATGAATTTGTGAAATGTGAAGAACAGAGCCAGTCACAAAGTACTCATCATAGGTTTAAGTAAATTCCTTCCCCCCAACCCCCCGTCATACAGACACCAAACCAGACTTTCCACTTCCTTAAATTAGACTTTTGTTTCCTTGATTCAACACAAAGCATAGTTCCATCAGCCCTTACATGTTGTAATAAACATTGCCAATCATGAGTTTTATAGTAACTCAGAAATTATTATTGTGGTAAATGGAGAAAATTTTAGATTTATCACAATTCTCTACACGTAGTTTCAAGAGCTAATGAGTAGTCAAGTGAAGTCAAGTGAAGTCAAGTGAACAAAATTTAGATTAAAAGTTGGCACAGGTCTGAAATGGGAAATATAATTTGAAATTCATTTTGTTCCATTAAAATTTTGCATCTTTTTCAGTCTAAGAATTTTTGATTATTTTAAATAAATCAACTTTGAGGTAGCAGAACCAGAATGAACACATTTCTCAATTAAAAAAAAGGCAGGTTATATTGGTTAACTCGTTAGTGAACGTGGTGTGAGAAATGGCACAATGACTACTTATTACTTTTCTAAAAGTATACGTCCCCCTCCCTTGGAGAGGTAGGAATTATCACATTTTTTATGATCTGTATTGGAAAATGTATTTATTGTAGGATTTTTGTTATTGCTTAATTTTTGCCAAACGCTGTTTCTGAATTAGCAAAATATATGATATTTTAGCTATTAAGACAATTCAGTATTAATAGGTAACTTGTATCACTTTCCTATTGCCGCTCTAACAAGCAATCACAAATGTAGTAGCTTAAAGCAACACACATTTATCTTCTTATACTTCTGGAGGTCAGAAGCTTAAAATGGAGACTCATTCTGGAGGCTCTAGGGGAAACCTGTTTGCTTGCCTTTTCTAGCTTCTAGGGGCTGCCTGCACCCCTTGGCTCGACTTTGGCTTGACTTTTCTTCATCTTCAAAGCCAGCAGTGTTGCATCTTCTCTCTCTGAATCTGCTTCCCAGTGCTTCTGTCATGCCATCACCTTTTGGCTGTATCTCTGATTTTTGTCCTTCCTGCTTCCCTCTTTTAAGGACCCCTGTGATTACGTCACAGAGCCCACCCAGATAATCTCCCTGTCTCACGAGCTTTAACTCAGTCATGTCTGCAATGTCCCTGTTACCACGTAAGGTTGCATATTTGCAGATTCTGGGGATTATGGTGTGGACAACCTTGGAGGGCCATTATTCAGCCTACCACAATGTTCATATTAATTTTTCTTAGGATCTCTAATTTGGGTTACGTACTACATTTTAAAAAGAAATCTCTTCCTCTTTGAACAAATAATACAAAATGCTTCAGAGGTTCCAGATTATTTTGCTGATAAACTGAATAAATACACACAACTGTTACTTTCTCTTTCTTCTTTTCTTTCTTCAATTCCAGATCCTGGGTGTTTGGCTGACCTACAGATACAGGAACCAGAAAGATCCTCGTGCTAATCCTAGTGCGTTCCTTTGATGAGAAAACAAGAGAAATCTTTCATATTCTGATCTTGTACATTTCCTCTAACTTTAAGTTAAGCTAATTTGCCTGTTTAAGGAAACAGTATATGAAAAATTGCATAATTGACAGTGGAATTATATATTTTTATGTTTCTCTGAATGTTTTTCTTTTTCCATTGCTGAAAAAATCTGAAACTTGTGGTCTCCTCTGAACCTCAGTGGTACCTTGTAATCTACTGTTTTTCACAGTGTCGGCACTGTCCACTGTGGCCTTTCTTAGCGTTTTTACCTGCAGAAAAACTTTGTATGGCACTATTGTGTTGATCATATTGTGAATCTAAATGTACATCTCACTGGAATAATTAATTGTATGTGGCACTGTGCTGTGTAGATAGTTCCCACTGGAAAAAAGAGTTGAAGTTTATTAAAGCCAGAAAGTATGAGATTCTATTCTGTTAAGTTCAATAAGGGAAATCTAAATTCCCCATTTTTTTTTGTCCTTTTAGGAAAGATGTTGTGGTGAAAATTGTTAACCTAAAAGTGATAATTTAGTTCTAGTAGTCTTTCTGATTACACTAATGTACTCTAGAAATAGCTAGGTCTTTAGGAAAGTGTGGTTTAGTTTTTGATATTTACAGGTAAGTGCAAAGGAGAAATGGTTTCATGAATGTTCTAATGTGTAACATTTGCCTTCAGCCTTCAAAATGAAATGAGTTTGAGAAATTCAGAAATTATATCTATATAATCTTGATATTCTTTTATAATAATTTGAAGTCCAAAAGACTGCCTTTTTAATCATGTTACTATTAATGCATTGGCCCATATAGCAAAAAGATATTTGACTATCTTACAAATTCTAAATACCTTTTCCGTGAAATTTCTCAGTATTGTCTCAGCAACTCGTCAAATCCAAGCTATTTGAGTGTGATCTCCCATAATTTGGAATTTAAATAGTATTGTGGTTCTGTATATTATGTTAAAAAATTAAGTATGGAAACCTTCGTCTATGAATGTTTGAATTAAAAGAAAGTAATGGAAGGATTGATAAATGAATTAAGTGAAGTGGAATTCTTCTCTTTTTTGCTTCGGGTTCCCTTTGACTGACCTAGAGCTGAGTGTATAATCCAACCGTGGAATTAACTTCCAGCACCAGTAGTCATCCCAAAATCTTTTCTTGAAATGTTTCAGTGTCTAATATTTTCTCCATAGTGAAAATTGTTTTTTAAAAGAGAAGTCGCTCATTTTGGGGGGAAAAATATGTACGTTCTTTCCTGTTACTGAAAATTACTAATTTCCTGTCTTATATTTTATGTAGTATATGGTATTTCATTAGTAATTGTTTCGATGGCTTTTAGACCAAGAAAGAGGATAAATGGTTAATCTGTAGAATTTTAGAGCATTTTGAGGGTGGGTCACTTACATGCCTCTGGAAGACTTGCTCATCTTTCAAGAAAACTAAATTCCCTTGCTGTTGTAGGGGAAGAAAAATAATTTTTTCTCTGTTCTTCTGAGTTCTTGGCTGAGACCCCGTGTAGTAAATGACAGATAACAAGAGAAACAACAGAAATTTATTAACATGTATACCTCATGTATACATAGGAAATATCCAGAAAAACTGATTAACTCCTCGAGATGGCTCAAGCCATCATCTTAAATACCGTCTTCAGCTAAAGGCAAAAGAAAGGTGTGTGTGTATGGGAGGGGGGCTATCAGGAAGCCAGTTATGGGAGGTTACTAGGAAAGACACAGTAAATAAGGATAAGGTTTGTTAGCAGTTTTAAGCCAGTGCCATTGATAAAAGAGTTTCTTGTGATTTGGAATCATCCTTTTCTTCCTGGTACAGAGAAGACACCTTTACAAATGGAGATTTAAGTGTAAATTTACCTTACAGAAGAGTAAATTTCTACTCTGTTTTCAGAGCTTCTCCTGTCTGTTGTTTCTCAAAAGTAATCAACTCAAAATAATCTTAATGCCAAAGAGGCATATTGTGGGGTGGCGGGCGTATTCTGCTCTCCTTCAATTTCATATCGAGCTCTGGGTGACCCTAAAAATGTTGCCACTTGTACCATAAGATGAGATTGTAAGTGACACATGAAGGAAGTGAGATTTTTGGACTCCGTCTTCCTTTAAGGCATTTTGTATTTTCCCTGTTTGCTTTGTTGCATTTTGAAGTTTCCATGAAGTTCTGGAATCTCCTACTAGAATACTTTTCTTGGTGCGAATGATTTTATGTGGGAAGGGCTGTTCCTGAGAGAGCCAACCCATAACCTTGGTTTGTGCTCTAATTGCAATGGCCTTATTTAGGTCACCCTAGTTACAGACCAGGGACTGAGAAGCAAGAATCTTTAGGACTACTAAACTCTGAATACTGTCCCGAGTCCCGAATGGCTGCTGGAGAGCCTGCCGAGGTCAGGCTGATCCCAGGATGACCGGAGGGCCACTGCCTCTTGTGCACAAAATGTTGCCACAAACACATTTTGTGACCTCAGAGGAGGGTACGTTTCAAATCAGGGTCTGTCCTGGAGCGATAACAAATGTCTGTAAGGCCAACTCAAGACTCCAGGGCTTCTTTCTTCTAAACCTAGCATTTATTAAAAAGCAGATAAACAAAAAACCTATTTTAAAAAATTCTTTCATTCTCTGTGGACTTATTTCATTTAGAGAAATGTTTCTCAGAACATTTACGCAGTCAGCCTTGATGTTAAAGTTGGAATTTTAGAAAATATAAGGCTAATACAAAGGGAAAAAAGTTAGGTTATAAATTCTAGAAATCCGAGCTCATATAGCTTAAATTCATCTCAGCTACTGTGTTATCTAAGCAACAGTGAGTTTGTGAAAACCAGTTATGCATGTTCAACCTAAGTAATATGCTGCTGAATGGAACCTTTCAGGAGAAAAAGAAACCGGAAGAGTGGCTTTTAGTTCTTAGTTTCTTCAGCCAAAACCCTCCTCCCACAGTTTTTCTAAATATTTGTTTAACCCTGTTTAAGTTTTTTCATCCTCTTGAAAATGCACTGACTAAATATATGAAACTGTTTCACCATTTAGCTGGTACTGAGAAAGTTAGAATCGCGTTTTTACATAGTATTTTCTAGGGGAAAACCACTTTTGGGCATCTTGATTATACAAATAGGATCATTCACATGTCAGTTGTTTTATTGCAGACGACAATAAGGTTAAAGACCAAGTTGTCCAGGTTTCTGGATGAGTGAAGGGATTTGTGTAAAGTTGTTCTGCACTTGGTATGTTTGGGTCTGGCAGTTAATTTTTACACCAGGCTCTCTATGCCAGATGCAATTACAAGGTGGGTTTTCCATGAATGTTTTCTAAACAATTTTAAAGGGGCAGTGCCCTTCACCCCACACCTCCACCTGACTCCAGAGGGAGAGGGAGGGAGAAAGAGAAAAGAGACCACAGCTTTTCATGTTGAAGTTTATCTGGAATGTCATGATCACAATTGTAGTCATTGAAATGACTCTTGAAACAGTGGGAAAGGGGAAGAGCAGCACCCCCTATACCATGTGTTGGGCTGCTTCTCCGGTCCTCTCCTCTGCTGAGGAAACTCAGCTTTTGGAATTCATTTTCAAAGAAGGGCTTGAGGGAGCTCCCTGTGAGTGAAAATATATGTCGAAGAACGGACTTTGACATCTCTTGGAGGGTGAAACCATTTCTGCTTACTTTTGGGATCTTGCTTTTGACAGGTCGATGAGGTCACAACTTGACAGGCAGCCTCTTAATAAGTTAGGCTGACTTCATCTGGACTTTGAAGTCTGCCTCCTTGGTGGGGTGCTGGAAAGTTTCGTGCTTGCCTTCGAGCTCTTTCTCTTCTCCCTCCAGCTCCCATTCTCAACAGTGATTACTAAATATGAGGACCTCAGTACCTACTTAGGATTACTGAAGGCATCAAACAAGCAAAAAACCAAAGCAGAGATAGCTGGTTATAGGTGATCGTTGGAAGAAGACCGCGGTTCTAAAACAGGTAATAAAGGTTTAGTCAGGTATGTTGATCATCTACGTAAATGACTTTTATGGATGATTTTTGTTACTACCTTTTTTTTTCAAAGTTAGTCCTCTCCCTCCTACCCTCAGATAAAACTGATAAAAAAAAAATTTAAGGTGGTAACATATACATAGCATAAAATTTATCATTTTAACTGTCTTAGGTGAGCAGTTCAGTGTTATTAAGTACATTCGCATTGTTGCACAACTGTCGCCACCATCCATTTCTAGAACTTTTTCATCTTCCCAAACTGAAACTTTGTATCTGTTAAACAATAACCCCTCATTCCTCCCTCCCTTCAGCTGCTGGCAACTACCATTCTACTTTTATCTGTATGAACTTGACTGCTCCAGATGCCTGTCTGGAAATCAGACAGTATTTGTCCTTTTGTGGCTGGTTTATTTCACTTAGCATAATGTCCTCCATGTTCATCCATATGTCAGAATTTCCTTCTTTTAAAGGCTATAGAATATTCCATTCTATGTGAAGCACATTTTGTTTACACATTCATCCATCAATGGCTATTTGGTTTGCTCCTACCTCCCAGCTATTGTGAACAATAGTGCTGTGAATGTGAGTATACAGATATCTTTTTGGGTACCCACTGAGAAGTGGAATTATCAGATTGTATGGTAATTCTGTATTTATTTTTTGAGGAACGGTTATATTTTTTCCATAGTGACTGTACCATTTTACATCCCCCCTAGGTTACCAACATTTTAATTCAGCTGTTCAAAATAATACTCTAGTCTTAAGGCATTCTTCCATTTCTCTCTCAAGATATGCTCTCAACTTAAATTTATTTAAACACAAAGGAAAGACTGTGAGATGACAGTAAAGGGTTTGGTAGAAAGAGCAGGCATTGTTAACATTTCCATGAGCTTAAAACAACCATTTTTATGTTTGCAACTTCCCTTTCTAACCTTTGTTAAGTACACATGTCCTATAGTTGCAATTATAGCATAGAAATTCTTAAATTCTTTTTCACTTACCCTTTTTGTTTCCCTGTGATGTTTATAACTTATAGATGACAACGTAGTGCACTTTGTGTTAATTATGTAATCATTAGATTTGGAGGTGGCCCCTTTCTTTGGGTATGTTTAAATAATGTTGCCATTGGCATCTTCGCAGAACAGTTTCTCTTGAGTGATTTTCTTAGGACAAATTCTCAGAAGTAGAGAAAACTGGGTCAAAGTTGATCAATTTTTTTTTTTTGAATGACTGTTGCTCTGTCACTTTTCTAAGGGGGACTCATTTCCCTTGCAACCTTGACATTTGACTTCTCAGAGATGTATTTATATTTTAAAAAGTATATGGGTGGCTAAAATAGCATGTCATTCAATAAATTTTAAGGACTTAATCTTATTTCACATCAGCCCAATTAAAAAAAAAAAACTATTTTGCTGTACAATGAGGAAACCTGAATAGCTTAGAAGTTATCATTCAAAATATTTGTTTATACACGTGGAACCTGTTTTTTTCCTCCAGTTAACCCTCAGAGAGCTTTCTAAATGGGATATTTTACCTTTTTAAGTACATGTAGGTTATCTACTTACAAGGAGGGCACCCAATCCCTCTGGTGATATTTTTGCTGAGGATTTATATGCCATTAAATCAACAACATAGGTTTCTGTTGCAGAGCTCTTTGACAGTACTGTGTGAGAGAAAAGTATTTTAAAAAGTATCAACTGGGAAAGTTAATAATGCCAAAGAATCTATTCAGAAAAGGCTGTATCCAAACAAACAAACAAACAAAGTTAATTAAGACAAACAATAGATAACCAATAGGCAAAGCATTGCACAGACTGTCGCAGCCATTCAGGGGCCAAAGCAGGCAGTGGGGTTTGGGTGATAAAGGAATTTTATCTAACAATGAATGTGAGATTAAATATGTAGTGAAGTAATTAATACATGGTTCTACTTTTTTTTTTTTTTTTTTTTTTTGGCTGCGTTGGGTCTTCGTTTCTGTGCGAGGGCTTTCTCTAGTTGTGGCAAGCGGGGGCCACTCTTCATCGCGGTGCGCGGGCCTCTCACTATCGTGGCCTCTCTTGTTGCAGAGCACAGGCTCCAGATGCGCAGGCTCAGTAGTTGTGGCTCATGGGCCTAGTCGCTCCGCGGCATGTGGGATCTTCCCAGACCAGGGCTCGAACCCGTGTCCCCTGCATTGGCAGGCAGATTCTCAACCACTGCGCCACTAGGGAAGCCCCATGGTTCTACTTTTTGTCAGCAGAATAAAGAGTTAAAAGTAGTTAAAGTGCTCCCCTATCTGATGGCACCTCCTCTCTCACCTCATCCAAAGATAAGTAGTAACCTCTGATCTTTACCCCATGGACATGAAGTCAGTGCCCTTTGCTCTTTACCCAGCAAGTCACATTTGGGTGAAGAAGATGGGAACATATCAACTGAATTTATTCCCGGCCAGTACTCTAAAACCTTAAGAAACCAAATATATTATGAGTTTAATTTTCAGGATTTCATTAGGGTGTGTTTAAGGATACAGATATTCTTTGAATGACCTTTTTTTACAAAATTAGTCTTCTGAAGGAGAAAGCTACCTGCCAGAGGCTTTCTCTGAGAGCAAAATCTAACTAAAATTGGATTGCTAAATTCAAGAGTGTCCATTGGAGTTTCTGGCCAGGGTGAGGAGGGGTGGTCTTCAATTAGGTATTGATTTTCATGGGATGCCTTTCTAGATATTTTCACACTAGAGCATATCATTTGATACTTCTGTTGTTCAAGCTCATGTCTACTTTTAGTCAGCCAGTGAGAAACTATAGTGAGATGAGATGATAACTTTGTTTTTGGGCTTCATTGCTTGAATTAGGTTTGTCTTGTCCTCTTTTTGAACATTTTGTGTGTCTGAAAATCCTATTTGGTGAATGAACCAAAGAGCTTTTCTGTGAAAGACCAAGTTGGGGGAAAAAAGAACAGTTTGAACACCCCTAAAAGGATTTATTTTTTTAAAAATCATGGCTCACTCTGGTAGTATAAGATATTGTTTTCATACATGTATACTTAAAACCAAATTTAAAAAAAGAGCTGTTGTAACATGAAACCATAATCTAATCAGTAGGTTCACCAGTGCTTCTGCCTTCTCCACAGTCTTCTAAAATGTCCTCTGGTTCCAAGTCTCAAGGCCCAACACAAAGGGAGGAGCTTGCAGATTTTGTTTTTCCTCTACAATTCAGTCTTCAGGAACTTGAGAGCTTTCTTCATGTTGTCAAGCACTAATGTGGGAAAAAGTTATGAGAGTCAACACATCATCAGATCATATTGATAGATATAGCGTGAATGTTGGTAACCTTGTAAATTTTTTTCTAAAAGTATGTGGAATGGCTTTTATTATTATAATCTAGTTCTCTTCCAATGTTTATTAACTGCCTTTCTTACAAGGCACGGTGATATTACCTGTGCAGAATACCTGCCTTTAAGGAACCCAAAGTCTTATTAAGATCTATACTGTTATCTCAAGAATGGTCAATACATTTAGAATGTGCTTCCCCTGGTACACCCAGCATCTACTGGAGACATTGCTAATGGACCAGGACATTCTTTCCTGCTGCCCAGACACAACCTCATAATCCTTCCCAACATAACATTCTAGGTTGGTGCCACCCAACAGAAATTTCTGTGATGATGAAAAATAGTCAATGCCTATTCACTGAGTACTTTAAATGTGGTTACCATGTCTGAGGATCTGAATTTTAAAATCTTAATTAAAACAGCTACATGTGACTAATGGCTGACATATTGGGCAGTGCAGGTCTACATAGTCACTAGTCATTGAGTGAATTGGTTCTTATGACAAGACTCAATTTTCTTCCCAGAAGGACTAATTAGATGTCACAACTAGGTACAGCCTCTCATTGAGGTTCTTCATCTGCCTTGAGTCTCACACTTTTTTTTTTTTTTCATGTTATGGCAACCCCAGGGGAAGTGAGTATCTTGGCAACTATTTGGAACCATCTTTCCTATTGATCTTTAAAATTGAACTTGAATTCAACTTTAATAAGCTGGACTAAATTATTTCACTTTTGTTACTTGGAAAACATTTAACAAAGCATGCAGATTGCTACTGTTGCTATTGTAATGGTACGATTACTATTGCGCTCAGGTCTGTGGTAGAAGGAGTTAAGTGAGCCTAAGAGAAACCTGAAAAGGAGGTAATATGGTCCTAGGATTCTCCTAGAGGAAAAGATACCTAATCTAAATAACTCATCTTTAATTGAGTTTTTAAGAAAGTGAGATCAGTGCTTGAATGTCATTTGCTGGAGGACACAAGGCCAGTTAGGGTCAGACTGGTTCTCTGGGGTCTCTGAGCACAGCTTTTTCTCCCCTCCCCATGTGGGCTCTCCTCCCAGTACAGCAGTGAAACAGATGTTCAAAGGAGGTAACACTTACGTAGAGCCATATCCGAAGGTTCGTAAGCATAGAGACGATTTGAGTATCTTCCAGTGATGTCGGCTCTAACTGTCAGGGATGGGTCTACAAAGAAAAAGCCAAAGGGAATGGAGTACTATGTTTCAGAATAACCCCTATTGCATGATGAAGCCTACATGTGTATCCACATCCCATGAAGAGAACACAATGTGTCCTGCTGGATGAGATTCTACTCCATCCGGTCTGCAACCTGGCCTCTGCAGCCGGTACCCAAAGCCAGACTGGGAGCATTCAACAGCCGTGCAGCGCTATTTGTGGAAAAGGTTAAGAACCCTGCTGTCCTATCTATAGCAACCTGAAAATAGGGTAATATACATTCTTGGGATGGCGTTTTGTTTTTTTGGTGAAAACATTGGCATTCTCTACTAAAGAATTATTTTAAATTTTTGAAATGATTATATTGTAATTGAAATATGTTACCAAGAGCAACCTGGATAATTAGGAACTCACATCAAATGCTAGTTTTCCAAACCAAAGTTGTTTTTTATTTAAGTGAATAAAAGAATGCAAGCCCTTAAGACCAGCCAAGGCGAAATAAGTGTGTAGTTTTTTTACTTTATTGTTAAGTAGCTGCATTTTAAAAATAGAGATTTAAGCGTCTTCCCCTATACATATATTCCTATAGGTTGAAATCCTTTTTTTTTTTTCATGTTTTATATTTACTTGAAGTTATCAGTTAATGAGGAAAAAACAGGTATAAATAAGATGCATCCAGAAGGGAGGTACTAGGATATGCAAAGGCCTAGCAACCTTGCCTTGAGAGAAGTGATTGAAGGAGGCTATGGTCCGTGTCCTGAGAATTAGATGAAGAGGAAAGATGAGGCCCAGCCACATGGATGCCAAGTCTGTCACCGGTACCTGATGGACAATCCCTGTCGTTTCAGAATGTTGGACTAGGACCGGCAGACATAAATCACAGGAAGCAGACTTTCCTTTGTTCAAGAAAGACTTAAGACCTACTCTGCTTCTGCCCGCTGTAGAGGATACACACACAGGGTCTCATCTTCATAATACAGTGACATCAGAAAAGCGTTTTCAACTCCCAAGCATTGGCTTACAGCCTTGGCTGCACAGTCATCTGCAGAGCTTTCAAAGACTGCCACCTGCGTCCCAGCCACTGAGATTCTGATTTAATTGCTTTGAGGTGTAACCTGGGCAGCTTGATGTTTAAGATCTTCCAGGCAATTCTAATGTGCAGGCCTCGTGGAGAACTACTGAGCCGGAAGAGCAAGCTGCCTGGGACCTAGTTCTTATGACCAAAGGAATCGAACGGGGGTTAAAAAGCCCTTAGACAGGAACACTCTGAAAAGAATTCCAGCACAGGGTGTGACTGGATGACCTATAAGGGCCCTTTCCTTTAAGGGTCTAAATTTTCTAAATCCCAACAAAACCAAATCTGTAAGATTAGCTCTAGTTCGGCCTTTCTCCTTTTCTCCCTTCACTTTTTCTTGCCCCTGTTTTATAGGTTAGTGTGAACTTGGATGAATTACAGAGGTGATCTGCTTGATCTGAGTGAGCTCTGCTGTGTGATGGATTTAATTATGGATTGTCCTTTTATCAGTATCACTTTGATCAAAGCCAAACTCAATTCATTTGTTCAATCATTTAACAAATACTTATTGTGAGCCTACCACAGGGTCATGCTGAAAATATGATGGTGACCTGAAAAAGATCTCGTCCCTGCCACATGGGGGGCAATATTTATTAAACAATCACCCAATAAATACAAAATTAAAACTGAGGAAAGAGTGACCATTGAGAGGAATATGGTGCCACAAGAGCACATCGTGGGAGTTTGAGCAGGTCAGTGAATGACAGTGATTAACCAGGTGACCTGGGGGTACCGAGGGGGGAAGCAGAAAAGCTTTCCAGCAGAGGGAATGGCACATGAAAAGTACCAGTGGCAGGAAGGAGCATGTCTCCTTTGATTTTTTTTTTCTTTCAGCCCATATTCATAACTTGCCTAGAAATAATGATCAAAAAATGTCAGAAAGAAAAATCCAGCACAGGAATCAAAAGTTTGCCTGATTAAATATTTACAGACCTGATATAATTCAGGGAAATGATTAATACGTTTAAACAGTTAACAGGGTACTTCCTTCTCAGGTGTACTTGTGGCAGAAGATGAGAAGTTAATATTAGCAGATGAAGAAAAAAATGTCATGTATGGAAATAGGTAGAAGCTTGCATTTCCTAATGAAAATAGGTTGTGAAACTGAAAGTTAAACCTCCCCAGTAGAGCTTCGTCGTGGCCTTGGCCATGGTGCAGCAGCACGTGAGGGTGTGGAGGACAGAGGCAGAGATATGGCGGCACTTGTGTAATGTTCACAGTGTGTTTTATCTCATTGTCACTTTTACTTACCAATAAACATAATCCTGGGGACGTATTGGCCATCAGGAGAAAGGTGTTTGTCAGTTGTTTCATACTAAGATTTAAAAAAAAGCAACTTTCAGTTTGTTTATATTCTTCAGTTATTTTCAAACTTGTTAAAACAACAGTGTGTCCATTCCTGGGCTAGGCATCTTAAGACACTATAAGGCACATCTCTTAACACAGAGAGTTTATAATATAGATGGGGAGGCAAGTTCCATGCATGAAATAATAAGACAGAGCAGACTGTGATGCAGAACATGAGGTAAAGAACTGATGCATGTGGTGAACAAAGAGCCAAAAAACTCAGTAAGGGAGAATTTGGAAGGCATACAGTGTTTGGGGAAGGAGCTTGCATGAGGTAGGAGGAAATAGCATAATGAAAAAAAAAAAACAGAAGTCATTTTTAGAGAATCTGCAAAATCAGGATTATCTTGAGAATTCGTCTATCCATTTATCATTTTTTAATTTTCTCTGTTTAACAGGGAGATACAGGTAGGAGAAGGAATATTTAGGATCCAGGGGGGTGAAATGTTATGATGAAGGATATACAGGTGCATTGGGTGCCCAGAGCAGGATATTTAGCCTCATCTGCAGGTTCCGCTAGGACTTTCTGAAGTGGGTAAAGAGGAATCTTTAAAAAGTGAATAGGGGTCAGTTATATAGAAAAGGAGGTTACTCCAGGCAGTGGAGGGGGTAAGATTATACAAAGGTAGAGGAAAGGCCTAGCACTTCATATAACCAAGTGTTTGGATGCGACTAAAGGATAGGGATACCTGAGGCAGTAGTGAGAGAAGATGCTAGAAAGCTACTTCAGGGGCTGGCTTGTGAGTGGCCTTGCACACCACGCCACAGTGTTTACGTCTGCTCGTAAATAAATAAGAACCACTGAGACTGTCATACAGAGTGAAGTAAGTCAGAAAGAGAAAAACAACTATCGTATATTAACGCATATATGTGGAATTTAGAAAAATGGTACAGATGAACCTATTTGCAAAGCAGAAATAGAGACACAGACATAGAGAACAGATGTGTGGACACCAAGTGGGGAGAGGGGGGTGGGATGGATTGGGAGATTGGGGTTGACATATGTACACTACTATGTATGAAGTAGACGGCTGGTGAGGGCCTACTATATAGCACAGGGGGAAGAAAAAAGAAGGTACAATCTGTCTGCAGGACACATATTAAGTTAACCTTAGAAATGCATTCCAGTATACATTAGGTGCAGACAAATACTGTTTGGTTCCACTTATGTGAGGTACCTACAGTAGTCAAATTCATAGAGTCAGAAAGTACATTGGTAGATGCCAGGGGCCAAAGGGGGGACAGTGGGGGGAGTGGGGAGGGGGAATGGGGAGTTAAAGTTCAATGGGGACAGAGCTTCAGTTTAGGAAGGTGAAAAATTTGGAAGATGGATGATGGTAAGAGTTGTACAACGATGTGAATGTACTTATTGCCACTGAACTGTACAATTAAATATGGTTAAAATAGTATGATTTATATTTTGTGACTTTTACCACAATAAAAAGAAAAAATATTAAGAAGAAAAAAAAAAAGAACCTCTGGAGGGGTGTTAGAAGTGCCATGATTGCAATTTGGTTTTTAGAGTGATTACCCCGACAATCATGTGGGATTAGATGGGATTTATTTTGTAGGCAGGGAGCCACTTAGTAATACTGCAATAAGCTAGGCAAGGTGAAAAACTCTTACACTAAAACAGCAGTCCTCAATTTATAGGGAAGTGACCAATAGCAAGAATATTTCAAAGTTAGAACCACAGGGCTTCTTGACTGCCGGAGGTGAGTGGGAGGATCACCTCTAGAATAACACTCTAATGGAATAAGGAATAGAGGAAAAAGAGCTTTTTGAAAAACCTGGGCCTCGCTGATAAATTCGGTGTTGAACGTGTCGAGTTGAAGCTGATTACGAGATTTCTGGAACTAGGCTGTGTGCGTAAGTTGGAAGCTGGTGCGTGTTTGGGGAAGATGTGGGAGTTATCGGTAAGCAGGCATTGATTAAAGGCTGATGAAATTGTCCACAGAGAATATAAAATACAAAAAGAGAAGTAGGTCAAGTAGAGATTCATGAAGTCACTCATATTAAGGGGTAGAAGGAGGAAGAGGAGCCTTGGAAGGGAGGTGGGGAAGAACCGCTGGCGTGGATGTTCCTTCAAAAAGTCAACTTGTCAACCTGGAAAGAGGATGACAGAGAGAAGCTTCAGGGGACATCTAGTTAGGGAGAGTAGTTTTCTGAGTAGTTTACTGACTGTTTGCTCTCGGAAGGGAAGTGGATACTGTTTGTATACCAAGCAGGAGAACTTGTCAAGGCAGAAAGCTTGACCATCAGGAGGGGTGGTGATGGTGAAGTAGGGCGGGAAAGCATGAGGCCGCAGCACATGTGGAATGATTAGATTTGGACACCTGGAGAGCCGTCTCTTCCGGGGAGAGAGGGCACAGGGACTAAGAATGGGTGGAGAGCAGCGAGGACTGCAGGGGAAAGGGGCACAGCAAGGAATTTCTAATGACAGAAACGTTCCACTTATTACAGCAGCAGAGAAATTCTGGACCACAGGAGAGTATTTTTCAGACAACTTAAAATTATTAATTCCTCCATAAAAATGTAGACATGCAAGAAATAAAATCTTTCCTCACTGTTATCTATGAGATGAGATGTTTGGAGCACATCCCCATTAATGCAGTGTGGCTAAGATGTGTAGGGAAGACGAACCATCCATTTCAAATTCTAAGCCCCAGAGAAATGGCAGGATGAAGAGTAAACTTACAACTAGATTGAGGAGGACAAACTGCTCTGCCAATTTCTGGATTTCTTTATTTTCAGCGAATGTCTTCTTTAAAGCTATAATGTAAAGAAAAGATTGTTAAGCATTCATTTCATCACCAGTTAAAACCATTATTCTCTGTTGGATTTTAAGTTGAACTGTATTTGTAATACAATACTCAACTCCGCCCTTTCTGCAAATGGTTAGTGAAGTAATATCTAGGCCATTGACTAGCTTTGCTTCGCTACGGACTCATCCAATCATTCATTCATTCATCCCTTAATTTTTTTAACCCATATTTACTGAGTGGTTACTATGTGGCAGGACCGTTTCATGTACTGGGAATAGAGCAGTGGGGAAAAAAAAATAATGTGCTTTCTTCATAGGGCTCAAATGCTTGTGTAGGAGACAGGTCATAAACAAGTAAATAATTTTAGGTGGAGATAATGGTACTTTGAAGAAAAATAAAGCAAAGCAAGAGGTTTAAAAGCTACAGGGTGGTTAGGGTAGACTTCTTTGAGGAGGTGACATAGAAGTGAGAGGGTGCTGCATTCTAAGATGTTAGGGATATGTCACACATGGCGGAGGGGACCGCAAGAGCAATAGCCCTGAGCTGGGAATGGGTTTGGATGCTTGAGGGAAAGCACAATGGCCAGGCTAGATGCAGTGGAGGGAAAACATGGCGAGAGTGGTAAGAAAGGCAAGGCAGCCAGGGGCCAGATCATGTCCAGCCATTTGGGCCATGATCAGGAATCTGGATTTAATTTTACCTGTGATGAGAAGCCACTTGAGCATGTGAGTGTTAGGATCTGATGGCTTCCGTGTGGAGAACTGACTGTCCGGTGACCAGGTAGGTGCCTGTTACAGGTCTAGGCAAGATCTAAACTTGGTTTGGATGAGGGCGGTAGCAGTGAGGCAATCGGAAGTGGCTGGATTTGGGCAGGACCTACATAATATATGCGGCCCATTGCAAAATGAAAATATGGAGCCTTTTGTTCAAAAATTATTACGAATTTTAAGACAGCAACAACAGAGCTTTACAACAAGCATAGGAACCTACTAAGCACTGGGTCCTGTGTGACCGCACAGGTGGTGTGCCCACGAGACTGGTGCTGGCTTTCGGATATATGGTGAAGGTAAAGCAATGGTATTTGCTGATGTATGGGATGTGAGATGTAAGAGAAGACAAGAAGTCAAGGATGAATTCTAGAGCTTGTTTTTTCAAAATGTGAACCAATGGCTAACACAGACTGTGGAAATATTTGAAGTTACTTTAAAATATGTTTTTACTACATAAAATATTCTTTTAAATTCAGCTGTGCTAGGTGCTAAGGATGTAAAGATGAGTGATCTGGACCCTGGCCCTAGAGCTAAAAGCCTGTAAAGGAAATTATATTTAGAAGTATGAATTACCTTGACTGTGTGGGCATTCATCCAAGTGATGAATAATCATCAAGGGTTTATTGCTTTAAGAGACAAAGAGAGATTGGATAATCTTTAATGAGTAGGATTTCATGTGTAGCTAAAGATCACTAGATGGTGCTCTTGAGAGCTTTGAGGGAATTCTGTAAAACTTGTCTTTACCTTGTCTTGGATTTGTATAAAGCTTCTTCATATGTCTGAGTCCAGATGAGTTGATCGCCCCAACCTAGAACAAAATGAACCAGTATATTTAAAGTGATTATATTCTCAGATCCAAAGCTGTTGAAAAGCAGGGGTAAAACTGGGATCAGTATATACTTGACGCTAAAGAAGAGCAAAACCCCCTAGAGAAAGCAGAAACAATTATAAACTTTGATAAATCTAGAACAAACACATAAAAAATATGTTCAGCACACAACTCTCAGCTCTGAATGTTAAATCTTTACCAATTATGTATAACTGGAGGCCGACAAGAAGCTGACTCCTACCTCTGGAGAGGGTCTGGGGCAGTTTGGGTTGAGAGTCCTTTGTGTCCTTCTTAGCTCCTGGTTTGACTGTGGTGTCTTTGGCCAGAGTGTAGGAGAGGGCCACAAGGAGCAAGAATGCTGACACTGAAATCTTCTCCATGGCAAATCTGATATGGAAGACAAACAGATAAGCAAAAAGTCAGTAAAACAAAAGAGAATTAGCAGTTTTCGAAATCTTCAGATTGTAGCACAACCATGGGATACAACAGGAATTGAGGCTTAGATGAGATTGAACACGTGCAATTGGAGTAAAAAACTACCTTCCACAGAATTTTCCTAAGAATACATAGTATGAATATCTATCTATCCATCTATCATCTATCTATCTCATCTGTCTACCTCTATATGCTATAGATCCAACTAGATAAAATATGAAAATCTCCATAGAAATCTATAATATAGAAATAAATACATATATATTTTAAGAAAATAAGTAGATAGATGTATATATTCTTATAGCTAAGGGAGTTTGCTTTTAAATTTATATTTAAAAAATTGTAGTACTGGAAGACACCTTAAGGGTTATATCCTCTTTTCCCACCTCCCCATTGTCTCATTTTGTAGATGAAGAATCTGAAATTCAGAGAAATGAAGACTAATGAGATGGGCATAGAACCAAGGCTTTTGGATTGTGCCATTTTGCAATGCTGGCTCCCATCTTCCCATCCTGAAAAAATTACCCTAAACATACATACTTCTTTAACATTTTGTTAAAATGAGGACACTGCCATTGAAGAATAAGATCTGAGTAAAATGATTTATTTCATTTAGAAACTGCCAGCTTTATCTTTTAACTAAAAACTTGCACCCACAAAACTCTCTCCCTAATGTAATATTTACTCAAATTCTATATATTGGTTTTGAATTGGTTAAAATACATCAGTGCAGGTTTCTTTCAGTGAACTAATTCTTTGACTCTCAGTGCAGGCCTGTTAAGGTAGGTGGCTATAGGCATGTACTTTAGTGCACAAAAATATTCTATGGGACTCCTAACACAGAGAAACCAACCCCATGGATGTCTCTTTGTTAATTTTTTTTCCTTCCCAGTATTCCAAATTTAATTCTCAGGGAATGTTACACTACTGTGAAGCAGATGCTTATGAATGGGAAAGTGAATGGCAAGGTAAGATCCATGAATGAGTGAGGAAGTGAGCTAGCTAGCTAGCAAAGTGAATTGCACTAGCCAATCACTAGGGTTATCCAGGGACCATAACATGCAAAGCTGGATACTTGGGTTGCTAATAAAGCCAAAGACTGAAATTTCCTAAAAAGAAACACCTAACTCTAATATTGGCGTATGTTTCGAATTAAATCAGCTGAACTCTGCAAGGGAAGCAGGATGGACCATCAATGCTTAGTATTTTTAGGGAGTAAAGTTTCTCATGTTCTGATAGAGCAAGTGGAAACCTTTGTTAAGTGTTAGCCAATTCTAAAAAAAAGGCGTTGCTAAGTCACCAAATCCAGATGATGCCTTGTATTAAACTGACCAATTATTATCTGTGTCATCGTACGTAGCCACACAACATCTCACTCAAAAAAGACAAAAGCATAAAAACAGGGATACACTTTCTTCATTTTCTATACCCATAAAGATATGGAAATGCCAATAACAATTTTTATTATCCAGCATTTTGCAGAAACAACTAAAGTGTGCTCCAAGTCTTCCAGCCTTTTTGGTACAAAGGCTTCTTTTTAATGTAAACAACAAAACCCAAGAACCTTTATGTGAGAATAGTTATACTTTTGGAATACTAGTTGGATTCAGAAAAATATCATGGCAAATAATGACTTTAAATTTATCGACACACATTTGATTTTGTATTTCTTTATAACAACAGCATCTAATGTATATTAGAAAAAATAGTAGTAAACTAGTGGTGAAGTATTTAATTCATTGACAATTCTTGTTGTGCAAGTGGCTACTAGGACTCCTTGCTATACCTCTGCATCTTTCAGGTTGGAACTGTTGGTATCTTATACGTGTCTTATGGCAGGATGACTCAAGGGAACCGAATAAAACTCCTGCTGTACAAACATCCTGCTCTGAGCTGACTTTCTGAGATTCACTGTACTGAGTTTTCATTACTGAGTAGACTGTGATCTGCAAACTGCTTGCATAAACCACCTCAAAACAGAAAGCTAACCACCGAGGACATTGATAATTTGGAGACACACACACACACACACACACACACACACACATATTCTTCAAAACCAGAACTTTTCACTTTTCATTATATTCCTGTCTTCTTATCTTCAGCAAGGAATGCTTTGCAGGAGGTTTCAGTGTCCCTGTTCATAAATGCCTCAGGAAAGCAACCAGATCTCTCCTCCTACAGCCTATCCCATGAATTTAAAGATTGAAGAAGCAATAAGGATATCTTTATATTAGACACAGAAAGAAAACTGTTTTCTGATTTGCAATAATATTCTGAACTGTAATTCCAAGCAGCCAATCTGAGCTGAGCTTTCACAGTCCTGCAGGTCTTTGCTTTGCCAGTGGGAAAGAAACAGAGCATTAGATGGTGATCAGGGCTCAGTAACTAAGACAGGAGACGCTGGGCCCTGTGCCGGGCTTGAAAACTCCTCCTGGAGTTCGCTCACTCTTAAACCTTTCATTTCCTGAGGGAGAAAGCATTACCTTGAACCAGCTCAGGAGCATAGCTCTGCCAAAGAGAGGTCCCAGTAAGCCTTTGGTGGAAATCCCATGATTCCCTCTCCAAATCCCATTTCACTGCCCATGGAACTACCCTGCACTCCTCTGCCTGTGGATTGTCTGCAACTTTACACAGTAACCAAAGCCCAAAGCTCATTCTAACAAGTGCCCTTCCAACACTGCTGTCAGGAGCCTTACCTGGATTTCCCCACCCACCTGTCTGTGTGAGCCAGATGGCCTCGATTCGATGCGGTCCAAGCTTCCTAGTGTGCTGGCTCAGCCCAAACCTGTATTTATGCACCTGTGCACACCTCAGGCCCACCCACTAATCCCACATTCACATGTTGCAAACTCGGAGAGGAACTGTTCTTTTCCCAAGTCTTCCCTGGGCTAAAGAGTTCCTTGTTTTGAAAAATAAGGTTGCAAAGGAATGCCTTTCAGTATGCATGTTGTTAACTGTTTGTGAAAGTAGATTGTTAAGAGATTGGGAAAAGATGGTCAGAGTGCCAAATCCAGGTAAGCTTTAAATGAAGACATTTGATTTGCCTGAAGGCTGATTTGTCTTTTTGTGATTGGATGGAGTTTGCGGTTTGTAGAATTTTTTTTTTTTCTCCCTCTTGGGGAGATTGCCTCTATTTAGTTGGAAACACACAAGAGATGATTCACAATTCTAACCCCTACAGTCTTATAAGCTGCTATCCTCCATTATGGTATAAATTATTTTACACAATGTACTTCCTCTTTCTGGCAAACAAAATGTATAGTCGCTATAGGTATGAAAAGAATCCAAACCAAGCATTCACATCATATTTTAAAACTAAGGAAGTTATTGAAAAAAAGATATCCTAACACTAGGAGTTTTTATTAATTACCTTGCAGCAACTTCCCTCCAAAGAATTCAAAGCTATTTCACAGATACTCTTTTTTTTTTTTTTTTTTTTTAAAGGACTGTGGTTACCAATGGGGTGTGTGGGAGGATAGGGTAGAGGAGGATGTGTGTGGACGTGTTTCGTACTGTTTAACAGATATTCTTTTATTTAATGGCAGACTTTCCTGCTAGGCATGCAGGAAAGTATTTACATCATTTTTCAGACCTAGAAAGTAAGGTCTGCAACAACTTTCTCATTCAAGGTTTTACAATTATTCGCTAAACATTTTAAGACTGGACTTGGGTTTTCTGTAAAAAATTTTAATCCTGTGTTTTGTTCGTGAAACTATGCGCAATCCTTAAAAGTTCAGAATAGAGAAATCTTTAACGACAGAAAATTAACTAATGGGATGCAAGCCCTATAAAAATAACTTTTGAAATGAGTTAATATTTCAAAACATTTTAAAGTATGTAAATTTTTTGACAGAGCCTTAATATCTGTGGGCAAAATATGAAGTGATTCCCAAAACGGTGAATTTTCATTAGAAATGAGTTTACAGAGATCATTTCTTTAGGAGTTTGAGTGAAAACAATGATTTGAGCTCAACTTTTAAAACTGATAAGCCTTTTATATAGACTCAGTCTATTTAGCCTTTAGAATAGTCAATTCAACCCCCTCATTTTGCAGATGGAAAAAATGATGTTAAAAAATTAATGACTGTGTGAAGATCTCACAACTTGTTAAGGGCATCGCTGAGACCAAAGCTGTGGTGTCCTCTAGTCTACCACCTGCTAAGAATGGGAAGTGGGTAGCATGTGGGCGACATAAGATTCTTGTCTGAGTCCTGCATCCTTGTGTTCACTTGCAGGATGATCTCAGAGACATCATTTAACATCTCTGAAACTTCAGTTTCCTTATTTACAAAACGGGGATAAGATTACCATACATGTCTGTTTTGAGTATGAAATGAGATTTTAATGAAATAAGAAATGGGAAAGTACTTGGTACATTCATTTGCTAGGCTGGTATATAGCAAAATACTATAGACTGTCTGACTTAAACAACAGCAGCTTATTTTCTCACAGTCCCAGAGACTGAAAGTCTGAGATCAAGGTATCAGCAAGTTTGATTTCATCTGAGGCCTCCCTCCTTGGCTTCTAGATGCCACCTTCTTCCTATGTCTTCCCACGGTCATCCCTCTGTACCTATCTGTGTTCTAATTTCCTCTTCTTGTTAGGACACTAGTCATCTTGGATTAGTGCCCATCTTAAGGACATATTTTACTTAATTACCTCTTTGAAGACTATCTCCAAATATCCTCATATTTTGAGGTACGAGAGTTATGATTTCAATGTCTGAATTTTTTTTTTTTTTTTAAAGATTTTTTTTTGATGTGGACCATTTTGAAATGTATTTATTTATTTATTTATGGCTGTGTTGGGTCTTCGTTTCTGTGCGAGGGCTTTCTCTAGTTGCGGCAAGTGGGGGCCACTCTTCATCGCGGTGCGCGGGCCTCTCACTATCGCGGCCTCTCTTGCTGCGGAGCACAGGCTCCAGACGCGCAGGCTCAGTAGTTGTGGCTCACGGGCCCAGTTGCTCCGCGGCATGTGGGATCTTCCCAGACCAGGGCTCGAACCCGTGTCCCCTGCATTGGCAGGCAGATTCTCAACCACTGTGCCACCAGGGAAGCCCCTGAATTTTTTTATTGTGGTAAAAACAGATCACATGAGATCTACCCTCTTAACAAATTGTTAAGTGTGCAATACAGTATTGTGAACTATAAATAATGCTGTATATCAGATCTCTAGAACTTGTTTCTTGATGTTTAATTAAATGAAATTAAAATGAATATCAATGGATTAAATTCACCTAAATTAGATTACATTTCAATATATTAAATTTAATATATTAAATAGCTGCTTGTACAAAATTCTTTAATGAAATCCCCCTAAGTATTTTTACCTACATTTACAAATTTAATACCAGTACATCTACTTCTTTTAAACTTTTAAAATGTCCAACAGGGCAGATTTGCAAATGTAATTACCAAAACTTTTCTAAGCACTTTAGCAATTCTTGTAAATATCATAAATTAAAATTACTGATTAACAATTCAAGTTATATTAATCATGTAAATATTGCTCACAGCCAAATATATTATGATTCTCACTTTCAAAAGTATGGTGAAAAAAGTATGGTGGTTCGGACAATAAATTATATGGTCTAGATAATAAAATCTACCAATGTTCTCTGCAAAAAAAATTTGCCTGTACACACACACACATAATTTTACAATTATTTCGGATATCTCATTTATATACTGAACTTAATCCGAGGAGCCCTTTGTGGGATCCGTAGACCCAGGTTTTAAAAAAACTCTTACTCAAATGTTTAAGCGTCGATGTGTAGCCGTTTTCAAAGAGCCCACAGCTTTAGAATTTAGCATTTAGCTCTCTGCCCTTGTTTTATAGCACAACCTTGTATTTCTTCCCGTCTATCAGCAGTTTTATACTGTGGTCTAAATTGGAAAGAATCCTAGTCTCACAGTCATTCAAGTCTTTTGTTGTCCCTGAATAAAGGCCCACAGTCGGAAATCCTTTTAGATCGCAGTGGAGGTGGAGCTTATAAGGAAGGAGGAATAAAAAGTAATTTATAGTGTATGAACATCCAAAATGGATGAAGTGATTTCCCCACAAACTCTATCTTTCAGAAGACGGGTATTTATAAAGGGAGCATGTACATCATTCTTTGGAGTTTGAAGGGAATAATCTCATGACTCCTTAGAACTTCCCATTGAAGTGATTTGCTGCTAATGAATTTGGATAGGTGGGAAATGGGTCATTTAAACAAATATATCTGGATCTGGTAAGTAGCCGTATATGAAAGAAGGGTTTCACATGCATTAAGGAGACGTGTCCTTAGCAGTTGGAGTCTGACCCTAGAGTCAATATTGTTACATGACCTACACACTCCTTAGGGCGGAGCCGTGAACAAGCAGAGATGCTGTCGAAAGCTGTCATTCCTCCTTAAGGATGCAAGTGACTTTTTTAAATAACCTAATCCTACCTTCTGAGATAGGTTTACTTTGACTTAAGCTCTATGAATTTCTTCTGATAATTTTTTTTTCACCTTTACTATTTTCCTACCCAATGTGAGCAGATTGTCTTGTGGTCATGACAAGAGTTTTCTACCTTATTATCTAGCCATCTGTATACTGAAATGGCTGTTGTTTTGTGAGGGACAGTGGTAAGTGAATACCAATGTAATATGAGAATAACAAATACATTACATATTAATATCATCTTGGTAAATACAACACATGGTGTACTGTTACATCATGTAATGTAACACTTCAAAGTTTGTCAAGTTTTCTTGAACAAGAAAAAAGTATACATTTTCATATTTTGTATCCACAGTAGAAAACACACTTTACTGTTTAGCAAATGGGCTCAAAAAAAGTGCTTATGATTTTCTAATTTGACAAACAGTAATAAGTAACTTTCCAAGACCTCAGTTTTTTTGTGCATATAATTGAGTCTGTTTCTTGAAAGACGAAAATAATCTGTGATCTGTGATTCCAGATTTGCTTTGGGTCTGCTTGTGTGTATCTTTTATACCGATTGATTCCGTTATACTCTTTCTCCAACAAGGTTTCTCAAACAAGGTTTGAGTAATTTTGGGGTTTTCAAAAAACTTCTGTGATTGTTATTTAAAGAAATACAATCGCTTTCAGGAATTGATCTTCTGGGGACACTTTTTACTATCCAATTTTTATGTCTTATCCTTAAAATTAGCTACCAATGAGAGAATAACACATACTTGTATTCTCAGTATTCTTCTGTTTGCCTGTGTTTTCCATATGACTCATTCTGTAATAACTATTCTCATAGTCCAGAGCAACAGGTCAGCCCTGAAAGCAAACAGAAAAGAAACTTGTCACATTTACTTTCTTCCTGATTTCTGTAAGACCTCGTCATCATTTCAAGGCTAAGCTGTGCTGTGTTCACCATATTACTTTTTTTTTCTAATCTGTGCTTATAGGAAAAGATACATTTGTTCATTATTAATAGGCTTTTAGACTCTGCACGATGTGGAAAAATGGGTTCCAGTTCAGTGAATATTTAAGACATAATTTTGGAAGTGTATCTTAATTACAGTTACATCAGTTTTCTATTATTCCTATTTCATGTTGGGTTGCGAAATAAATGTCTCTTAACGCAAGAAATTCTGCCAACAAATTACTATAAATGTTAAAGCGTTTGGTGGATTTGGTAAATCTCCTGAGGCTATAAGGATGGTTTGAGGGATATTTGAATTTCCAGGGCACAAAATGCAGATATTCTATAAGGAGATTTCCATATGGGATCATTCAGGTCACTTTGTGAATTAGAATTAGCACCAGGATGATTTTTGTTTTCTAAGCATCAAAATAGGAATAGGATTTTTTTTCAAATGAGTACATGGACATCTTTTTATGACTTAAAGTTTAGTCTTACCTGTTTCATTTCACTAGCCCCACTCAGGCTCATTTTATACTGGTCTTAAATGAAAATCTTCACTTCTTCACAGTTCTTTCAAACGAGCTTTAGGTAACATGTACAAAATGTGTATCATTTACATCTCGGATTTGTTTAGAAAACTGGGATTAATGAATTCCTGAAGATGGGGAAAGAAAATAAAACAAAGCTGTGAAAATATTTAAAACTTCTAAAATCATACATTTTAGTGTATGTCTTGAATTGTTATTAACTCTGGCTGTGATTTCTGAAGTTTTATTATAGTGTTCAATTATTAAGCACGATACCCTTAAAATGTAATTGGCCACTCATGTTCTATATCCTCTTTATTCCTTGTTGTAAATTGGTTTCTGTCGTTAAACCACTTTCCTTGTAGCACCATTTGTTAACTTTTTTATTTTTATTTTTTTTATTTTATTTTTTTTTAAAGAAAGGGTTTGGACCTTCATGATTTTTCCTTTTTTTTTTTTTTAAATTTATTTATTTATTTATGGCTGTGTTGGGTCTTCGTTTCTGTGCGAGGACTTTCTCCAGTTGTGGCGAGCAGGGGCCACTCTTCATCGCGGTGCGCGGGCCTCTCACTATCGCGGCCTCTCCTGTTGCGGAGCACAGGCTCCAGACGCGCAGGCTCAGTAGTTGTGGCTCACGGGCCTAGTTGCTCCGCGGCATGTGGGATCCTCCCAGACCGGGGCTCGAACCCGTGTCCCCTGCATTGGCAGGCAGATTCTCAACCACTGCGCCACCAGGGAAGCCCCTTAACTTTTATCATAAACTTTTCCTGCATAATTTTGCCTATTAGAGTCATTTAGATAGTTCAGTGCTACTGGATGATGGAGAAGTGGATAAAAGGGCCTAAAATGATTGCTTTGGGATTTCTAAACTAACACATGAATTTTAATGGAGACTTTTTTCCTACAAAATTACTCTCAAAAATTTCACAAATGAAATTTTTATTCCTGGTGGTTTTGGGTGTTACTTTTGTACCTATTTCAAACAGTATACGTTACTGAATTTTGGCAAAGCTGCCTCCCTTTGTTGACTACATGTTCTGAGCTAGAATAAACCAGAGATCATGTATGAAATAGTATAATATTTATTCTGGCACATGTGATCCAAGAAAGATTAAACTTCGAAAACGAATCCCCAAAGCATCTCAGAAACAAGAGTACATCCTCTGAGATCTTGTCGCTCGGAAACACTGCAGGTTTCGGTGGAACGAAAGATAGATCTAGTTCACAATTTTTTAAAATAACAGCTTTCACAAGGGAGTTTTGCACACCTTCTCAGATTCTGACTTTGTGGCCATTTTTCTTTTACAAGGCACTCTGGAGGCACATTTCAGGTTAGGTAATAACACCACAAAGATTTATTAAGCTTGGAAGAAGGAAGTTACCAATGGGAATGTGGAGCCCAGGGGGCCAGTTGGTGCTTGCTAATCGCTAGAATTCTGGAGTGCTGGATAAGTACAGAGAGTTTTATATTTTATTTCCAACCACAGGTCAGCGCTAAAGATATGGCCACAAAAATGCTTTGTTGAGTCTATCTTGTTATCTGAAATCCAAGAAAGAAGTAGTTCCAGGATCATACTTGTACTCAGTGCTTAATGCCAGAGGAGAAGAAATGAAATAGTGCTTCCTGCACCTAATGACATGACCCGGAAGACCCTTTGCCCCTTTTTATACCTTCAGCATCTGTCCCAGCAGCTAGACTTGCTACCCTTAAAGTGCCTCTTCCAAGGATGCCTGTGTATTCACTAGGCAGAGCGCTATATTACGACAAGAAGTTGTGTAAATCAGAACTGAGTCAGGATTCTCCTATTTGTTCTTGTGTTAGCATAATGCCACTGGGGCTTTCAAGAGAATTATTGTGTCTTCTTATTGCTAGAATTGGGGCAGGGTGCTGTCCTTTTGATATCCTGGGGAAGTTTCCCTTTTATAGAATGTAAATGCAGTCATTTCAAGTCCTCCCAGAGAGCACCGGGGTGCTACTCCCCTTTCCCCACCCCATTTCATAGAACTGGGATGCTCTGATCATTTTTAATGGTTTTGTTTTTCATTTCTAGAAGTTTTATTACATTCTTTCTTGATCCACCTGTTTATTTTTATAGCATTCTACCCTTATTGTTTCTTTCCTTTTAACCGTTTCTTTAATACTAATTTGATGGCCAGTGCTAAACACACCTACTTGGTTTGCTTGTTGACTCTTCTTCGGGGGGGGGGGGGCGTTTTGTTTGCAATGGTCTATATATTTTATTTTTGAAATCATCTCTTCTAGGGGTTATTTTTCTGTAGGAGTCCAGTGTGCTGGGTCATATACAAGTTTTTAGAGAGGATTTTTGAATTTGTATCTGGCAGGTGCCTGAGTGGTATCTCTGATCCGGGACCATTTTTACGTTACTTGCTTTCCTCTAGAAGATTCCAGCACAATGAGGATGGTGTAAACTTTGTTTCCACACCCACACATAGGACAGGTGTAGAATTTTCATTTTTTTACAAGACCAGGTTTCTTTTATTTGGATTTTCTCTACTAGGTCTCTGCATAAAAGTTGGTTTCCTGTGTTTCTTGGCCACAGGGTGGAATTTTCTAAACCCTTTTCCCCAGGGCCCTCGTTTCAGCAGAGTTCTCAGTTTTAGCTCTCTTCCTTGCACCAAAATCACATTTCCTAAACCCATTTGGCACTTCTGAATGCTCCTGGAACTGTCAGTTGGAGATGATAGGATATAAAGGCAACCCAGTCTCCTGCAATATTCAGGTCTGAGTTGATTTGTATTCATGCAGGCTCTTGTAATTCCTTTTCACTTGCTCCCTGGAAATGAGAATCAGCAGAAAGAGTGTTGTCTAAGGGGTGATTATTGCCATGGTGATGTGGGAGTGACTTTATTTAAGGTCCTGGTGGAGCCGGCCCTGGGTTTTACTCATATTGATTGGTGAGAGGAAGACTAAGGAAGGGAAGTAGATGAGGTGGGGACCTGGCAGCAAGCCTGGGGTGATTCGGGTGGTGATTAAAACTGTGCTGGCAGCAGATGGGTACCCAGACAGAGGCCTGATTAGGGGTGGGTAGAACAACAATGCCATCTAATTCTTTCCGGAGAGGTAGGAAAAGGGCTCTATTTCCTGCTTTTATATATTTATCCTCAGAGTGAGAAGTGATAGCATTCAGAATACGTGTGCCCCAGCGTAAACATCTAAGAAAATAAGCTGATGGGACAAGGGGTGAATTAGAGTACCGTGTACTTCCCAGGATGTGCCATCTTTATTCCAAGAACACTGAGTGTTTAATATTAACCATGTTCTTAATATTGTATATCTAATATACTATCCAAGTGTGTGTGTGTGCATACATGTGTATACACATAAGTGTATACATATATAATACGTATCTATACATGTGTGTATATATCTACATATCTGTATCTATTTGTATATCTATATATATGCACATACGAGGTGGTTAAGTATCTTTGGTGGTAATGAAGCTTTCGTAAAGGTGAAGGAAGCTTCATTCCATCAAAAAATAATTGTGACTTGCTACCATTTCCAGGCACAGGAAATTCAGCAGTGACTAAAACAGAGAAAAATTCCTGGCCTCATGGAATTTACATTCTAGTGCAGAAAGGCAGACAATAAATAAAATAATTTAGCAAAACATAAAGCTTGTTAGATGGAGATAAGTAGGATGAAGGAAAATAAAGCCAGTGAGGGGGACATGGAGTGTTGGTGGAGGGTTCCTGTAATTTAAATAGGATGCTGAGGGAAGAGATATTGTTTGGGAGGGAAAACTTACTGGTAATTTTTTTTTTTTTAATTTTATTTGTTTATTTATTTATTTTTGGCTGTGTTGGGTCTTCGTTTCTGTGCGAGGGCTTTCTCTAGTTGCGGCGAGCGGGGGCCACTCTTCATCGCGGTGCGCGGGCCTCTCACTGTCGCGGCCTCTCTCGTTGCGGGGCACAGGCTCCAGACGCTCAGGCTCAGTAGTTGTGGCTCACGGGCCTAGTTGCTCCGCGGCATGTGGGATCTTCCCAGTCCAGGGCTCGAACCCGTGTCCCCTGCATTGGCAGGCAGATTCTCAACCACTGCGCCACCAGGAAAGCCCAACTGGTAATTTTTAAAACATAAGGATATAGCAACTGTGAAAACTGGTCTCGTGTCGAGCTGTGATCGTCCATGCCCTGCTTAGACTGAACGGTCTCCAGCACTGCTGGACGGTATGATGCAGTGATAAGAGCATGGGCCACAAAGACAGCACCTGGGTTTGAATCTTGGTTACTAGTTGAAGGACCTTAAGTAAATTTCTTAATCTCTCTGCAGCTCTGCTTTCTTATGGGTAAACTATGGATAAAATAGTAGCTACTGCACAGAGTGTTTTAGAAGAAATGAGTTCACATTTTAACTTACTAAGAACAGCACCTGGAACACGATAAGGCCTCTGCAAATGTTACATATTACCCTAGGCAACAAATTCATTCCCCTCTTCTAGCCATTCCTTCTCTCTAGCACACTATCTTTATTGACGACTGCTACTTGCTTAAACAAATATCACAACTTCCTGCACCTTAAGAACAATCTGGAGGCTGTAAGAGAGAAATATATAGGCGAAACCTCTAAGCCCTGGGAAAAAAGTTCTTAATTCCCCCAAATGTTAAGTGCTATAGAAATTTCTGGATTTCTGTAGCTTCTAGAATTTAACTTTTACGGATGTAACTCAACTGTCTTTTGGTCTGTCTTTGTTTATAGCAGATGTTTTAGTAAATAAAAAATGATTACAAGCAAGAATATGTATGTGTATATAAATAATATTCTCTGTGCCTTCAAGTCATTTGTAAATTAGAACTTAATTTTTATCTCACCTGCATCTGTAGAGGATTTTCGGAGTCTGTCTTAGAATTTGTAATATACAACATAAAAGGAAGCTAAGAATGTGTGATTGGCTCAGAAGCTATGGTACTATTGTAGACTTGTCCACTTCCACTACATCTGTAATATGAGAATCACTAAACTATCTGTCTGTGAATAAGCTGACTCAATGCATGCTTGAGTTTGCAAAAAATTCAACCCTTTGTAGTAGTACAGCTGCTATCAAATAAAATTTGGTCCAGAGTTTGCATAATGGAGCTTATGATTGAGGGAGGACAAAACACAAAAATAGTTAGCAAAAATTGGTGGGAATTTATGGTTTCTACAAGCAGTGTGTGTGTGTGTGTGTGTGTGTGTGTGTGTGTGTGTGTGTATTTCAAAGCATAGCATCAATATATGAAAATCAAGGGAGTCTAAAATATTTTGCAGGAATCTCTGAAGGATCCTGTGGTGGGAGAGAAAAAGTAGGCAGCCCCAGTCTCAATCAGAACAACTCTCATTTTGTGTGCTTACACAGTGAGCTTCCAAGTAAAAATTTCTTTAGAACAAATTGATTTTAGGGACAAAATATTTGAAAGCCACTGGTGTAGACCAGGCTTTTCATTGCCACTCTATTTCGTCCACCACTGAATGGTCAGCACCTAGCATGGTACCTGGAACCCAGAAGAAATTCAGTAAATATGTAGTGAGTGACTGAGGGGAGATGGGAACATGCACACCAGCCATTTGTTGGGAGACTCATATGGTTCAAGCTGGGCTTTTAAGCGAGATGAATAATCTGTTATACTGTTTTGAAAGGGGAGAGAAGGTAGTGGAGAAGATGGAGACTGTAGATGAGGCATTAATGACAGCTTCAGTTGGGTTCAATGACACTGGGTTGTGCCAGTGGAAATGAAGACCAGGGGACAGAGGAGGTAGAAAAGACTGGATTGGCATCCAATTTGGTGTGAAAATGGAGGAGATAGATTTTACTATCAGAGTTTCGAGCCTTAAAAAGCTAAGAGAAAGGCAGTAAATATGGGATGGGGTGTGTTGCGTCCAAGGAGTGGTGGAAAATAAAGACTGAAAACTGACAATGAGACCTGGCAACAAGGAAACCCTTGATTCATTGTTTGAAAGAACAGTTTCTTTTATAGGAACCTGCTTATATTTGCTCTCTGCAGTTCAAAGACTCAGACCGGGGAGCTCAACCACATCCTGGTTTCCAGGACAAATCCTGGCCTCAAATGGGAGGGAAAAAGGAGCCTTAGCTGAGCACACTGACACTCAGAATCAACTCACGTTGCTTTTGTTGGTCTCTAATCTTGTGTCCTCACTGAGCACTGGACTTGTGCTTCATCCCCAACACATCGTTTCCACAGGTTACCTTGATTCTGCTGTATGGATTTCTGTGTTATTTTCTATCTTTAAATCTTCATCTAGGTGCCTTTGCCTAAGGTTCACCTCCTGCCTCGATTGCCCTGACCCCCAAAACAGGGCATCAGCCTCGCTCTTGTGGTCCCTTCCTGGAACTGGCCTTCGGTAACTGGGGCTTGGTGCTCTGCTCAGCGAATCCCCTCGTGCTGGCTGTTGCAATCTCTGAACATGGCCTGTTTCTGAGTATTTGCATGCTGTGTTTATTTGTTAGGGCATCCTGGTCTTCCACGATAGAACTCTGTTCTGGAAGTGTTTGACTGAACTTACCTGCCACTTCCAGGTAATGTTTTCTGCCTGGCAGACTGGATTTTTACTAAAACTAGCATTAGAATCTGAGCCTGCAATGGCTCCTGACTCCAGTGGGTCTGTTTCCAGGATCCAGGGTCCCTTACTTCATGTCCTACCTGCTGTATTGAACTGGATCATTCCTCAAGGCACCAAGCTCTTTCTTGCTTCAGGTCTCTATAGATCTGATTGCTCTAATCTAAAGGGTCATCCTACATTCTTCTTAGAACAACTGGCTATTTTTTGCCACCATTTCAGAAAAGCCTTTCTGACCATGGTACCCAAGTAGGTAGGCTTCCCTTGCTGTCACCAGCATGCAACCTGTTCATCTCTTTCACGGCATACCTTGTTATTTCCAAGTATTTTTGATTTGTTTACCTGTTACTTAGCTGTCTCCCCTGCTAGATTGTAAAATCCAAGTCACCATTGTATTTCTAGCACCAAGTACAGTGCATGCTCCGAAAGTATCTGATGAATGAATAAATGTGCCCTGTATATGACATAAAAGTAGATCATTGAAAGCAAAAGCCAGATTTTAGGGTTTTGGTATATGATTGGGCAGAGAATAATTTGTGGAAAACCAAATACTGATAACTCAAGAAATTAGGGTCAAGAGCGGGGGTTGTAATTTGAGGAAATAACAGGGCTGATGAAGGTTTACTTTAAAATGAAGGCCATCTGAGTTTGTTAGAGATAACAGGAAAAGGGTCCGAAAGGGCTAGAGGAATTGAAGGAGAAAATAGTTTTGTCTGCTTAAGTGAAGTTGGGAATTGAAAAAGGAAAATATTCATTCATTCATTCATAAATGGTAAAAAATCCATTTACCAAAAATCAAGGTAACTTTCAGAATCTATGTGTTGGGGAGGAAGCAGAAGTTGTGAATGGGCTAAGACTCAACAAAGGTGTATAAAGGAACTGTCAGATAGGAAGGGCCCAGCTGAGGTCGGAAAACATGACTTTGAAGTATCCTCAGACAGCCAGGGTTTACGATATTTCTTTAGAAAAACAAATTGCTGCACTAGAGAAGTTCATAGGACAGAGGCTGTGGACTTGCAATTCACTCTTGGCAATTTTCCCCATTTGCTTTTATTTATTTATTTTTTTAACAATTTAAATTTATTTATTTATTTATTTATGGCTGTGTTGGGTCTTCGTTTCTGTGCGAGGGCTTTCTCTAGTTGCAGCAAGCGGGGGCCACTCTTCATCGCGGTGCGCGGGCCTCTCACTGTCGCGGCCTCTCTTGTTGCAGAGCACAGGCTCCAGACGCGCAGGCTCAGTAATTTGTGGCTCACGGGCCTAGTTACTCCTTGGCATGTGGGATCTTCCCAGACCAGGGCTCGAACCCATGCCCCCTGCATTAGCAGGCAGATTCTCAACCACTGCACCACCAGGGAAGCCCTCCCCATTTGCTTTTAACCTAAGGTTTTTAGTCACCTGAGGGTTTTTTTTTTTTCTCATTTTTGCAATTTCATATTAGTCTGAAATAAGTTGATAGCATATTTTATGGGTAATTTAGCAGATAATTGGGATAAAGGGAAAGGATATGGAAGAGAGAGGAGGAAAAAAGCTTAGTAATATTTTTATTGTATGGCACCAGATTCATATTTTATCTGAACTTTTTTTTTTTCTCGCTAAGCTTAAATTTTCTTTGCGTGGTGGGTTATACTTAGGAGATGAAAGAAAAAAAAACCCACAAAAACTGTCGTTCAGCTTGAAGACTTGATCCTCACTTGACTGTTAAATATAGTATTGTTGGCTACCCTTAATAAAGTGCATGTGCCTTGGGACCTCAGCTTCTTCACTTCTATACAGAATGGGGTAGTAATGAACTCCTTTGGGTTGCTAGGAGGAAAATAAACAGTCAGATCGTAAAGGATTGGCTAAATATTAAATGCTATACAAATACCTTTGGTGCTGCTATTGAGGAAGGATGCATGACCTTTTAGATAAAGTTTATTAAATTTCTAAGGGAAGAAAATGAAGGAATAACAAAGCAGGCATTGCAGTTGGAAATCAGTCCCCTGATACTTTACTGATTAAGTAGACTGGTTTTCAGTCATACTTTCCTTTTGAGGAAATGCAAACACTTTAGTGATACGGGCTTGCAAATTGTCCTAGTCTCATGAAGCAGGCGGCCATTTTTACGAAGAAGGACGCTTGAGCAAGGAGTATACATGACTTAATAAGGATCAGCAATATGGCAGGAGAGAGGGGGAACTTACATCAGCACCTGCTTCTGTAGGTAATGAGTCACATACCCCACAGTTCAACCAGAGTTGCACCAAGAACAGCTGCTGTACCTAGTAGGTGCTCAATAAAGGTTTGTTGCTTGACTGAATGTTGTTTCCAGAATGTCCTATTGAACAACCACCAGTCTGCTAATCAGTATGAAATATGCTCTGATTTCCTCTGCAGCAACAGATTTGTTCATGACTCTGGGTTTCGTGTGGGTTTTAGGACTGTAATTCTGAGGTTACATCCCACAAACACAATAAGCAGTGACCTAAGTGGAGTGGCAAACAGTCCCCTTCCTGAGTGCTACATGTTACCATTTGCCCAATACTTTTATATTCATTTTCTCTTGATTCCATGAGGTAAGGAGGGTAGGCATTTCTTCCACTTCTCTGAAGGGGAGACTGAAACCTCAGAGGTTATGCCTTGGCCTAATGTGTTATGATTAGTACTTTGCTAGAAATTAGTGTGACCAGAAATGAGGTCTCCTGGTTCATATCCCCATGTTTTTTTTTTTTCTTTTCTTTTCCTTTTCCTAAAAAGATCCTGTGGTAAAAACAAATGAATACATAAATAAAATTTGAGGGTCAATCCTTTCATGAAACTTTGGATTAAAACACTGAGAGCTTCTGTTAAATAAAAATAAATCGCCTAGAAGAGGTCTATCATTAATACTCACAGAATATTATGTCATAGTAGCCAGAACAATAGGAATAGCAAATACTCACTCTGTGCCAGACAGTCGCAAAGTGCTTTACAGATATTAACTAATTTAGTCCTCACAATGACTCTATGAGGTAGGCACCACAAATATTCCTTACTCTCAGATCTATTTAGTTAGTGAGTATGGTTAGCAAAGTTGGAAAACGAGGGATATTATACTGTCCAAATCAATTTGATTCCTGATTTTCAGACAGCAAGTAGTAGAAGTTTCAATAGCAAGGGATTTATTCAAATTTATTCAGTTCCTAAATTTAAATAACAAGGATATTTATACTATTGTATCTGTTCTATACTAGAGGAAACTGAGGCCAGGGAAAATTAAGTAACCTGCCCAAGGCCACCCAGCTCGCAAACTGTGGAAGCTGAACCTAGGACTTGAATCCAGACAGTCTGGCTGCCGATTAACTTCTTATTTACTATAAAACACTGTCTTTCACTAAGACCCCCAATTGTGCCCCAGAAAGTTTAGGACCTTAAGTGTTGGATAGAAAAGAGAAGGACACAGTGAGAACATGGGATGTTAGAATATGGGTGATGGGGGGTGAGAAGGAGAGCAGCTCTGGGGATACAGGTGGGTGACTTTAGGCCAAATGACATCCACTTACCTATGGTTTTACTTTAAAAACTGGGAAGCAAAAACATGACTTGTCTCTAACATATCTGATGCCCAGAATCCTATTTATCTTAATGTTATCAGAAAAGTGATGAACCCAGCTGGATTCAGTGTTAGCTCCCCTGGCGTCTTTCTATGTGCCTGTCTGGAGTTCAGGTCTGAGGCACACACTGAATAAGTTCTACTTCATTCAGCAAGTTGTACACACAAAAAAAAATTTGTTAGAACTCTTAGCAAAAAATATGCAAAATATGCAAAAATTTGTTAGAGCTCTTAGTTTCCTAATGCTACTCACTGGGCATTATTGCCAAGAGATGTTCTCTAGGAAAATAGTTTTAGAGTCAAATAGGCTTAGAAATCACCGCATTAAAGAGTGCCCATGGAGTATTGCATAGTAGCATATTAAAGGCTTTAAGAAGTCCTGCAGGAATGAAGTCTGTTTAATTTTGCTTAACCAAGCATTTTTTCAGACTATGATCAAAAAAAATTTGGAAGGCGTTTCATTGTTGTTGTTATTTGCATAATATCTATTAATATTCCAGGGAACAAACTTTAGGATATCTTGAATTAGGGTAAAATGAAAAATCTTTCACCAAGACAGATATTTTATAGAATCAGACTGCTGCTTAGTTGATATGATAATGTGCAGCCTATTTCTAGGAAGATAGATCTACTTATTTATTTCCATGGCAACATGCTTCTGTGTGCACAAAGTTCTTTTATGTACATCACATCGTTTGACTCTTAAAACCACTGTTAGAGAAAGTAGGGTAGCTAAACTTATCCCACTTGATATAAGAATGTGGCTCAAAAATGTAGTGTCACTCCAACTCCTCAGACACCCAGAGCTATGCTGATGGCCGTCACTTTTTTCACAAATGTGTTGAATCACTTGGGGTACTTGGGCTTTGAGTTTTACTTTTCATCATGGTGAATGCTTTCTGTTGATCTATGATCATCCTTTGTGGTGGTTGCCATTAATGGTCAAGGGGAAACATCTGGCTGATGTGGAAAGGGAAGTTTATGGCTATGGAACCGAAAATAGAAAAAGTTCTGTGAGAAAACACAGGTAGTACCGTGTGTTCTAGACAGTTGAAATAACTAAACAACACTAAAGCACTAAAAAATTATAAAGATTGGTCATCGTGAAGTTGTATTAACTTTCACAAAAATTACTGGATATGGAGTAATAACCCAGAAGCCAATGAATTTATAAATATCATGTTTTTCAAACAATCAGGACTAGAGTTTGTCTCTTGAATATTTTCAATAGGATCATGGATTTTACATTTGAGAATGATTTTAGAGATGAGTTACTCCAGATTCCTTATTTTACAAATGGGAAATAGCCTCAGAAAAGTTATGGGGCAGACCAGACACTCACTGCTTTAGCACAAGATTGGACAAGATCCCCAGTTGTTTCACTCTTTAAGAAAAGGCTTCCTGTTACAGTGAAGGACAGTGGGGGAAATTTCCAGGGCCAGATCTGAATTGCTTTTGACATGCAAATATATTAAGAACCCTCAAGAAACTTACATCCAGTAGCATTTAGATACTTGCTATCCTACAATTTCTAGAATTCCCATACATGACTGTTTCCTGCCTAAATAGGATTTAGGAAGTTCCTCCTTGTGTGAGAACCTATCAGGGTAGTTTGATGCCTTCCTCTCTTACTTATAGTGGCCATAAGGATTTTCCTCTTGTTCCCTGTTTATTGGGTGTTCATAGATTCAGTCTACTCTCTTGGCTACATGCCCTATTTACTTTGGGTTATCTTGGGATTATAATTCCTGTTAGCAATTATTTTCTCTCCTAAACTCAGAATTCCTCCTGGTATCTCCTCCTAATGAGAACACTATGAAGTAGTGAAAAAACATTCTTACAATAAAATTCTCTATTCAGTCACAGATTGAATATTGAGTAGAGACAGATTCAAGTTTATCTTTTGGCCCATACACTTGTAAATGAGATCTGTCTTCTTGGGCTTGTTTAAAGGATTAATGGTAATTTATACAAGATGCCTGGTATGTTTGAGGTGCCCAGTAAATAGAAGACACCAGTATTTTTTTTTTTTTTTGTATTTTATTTTATTTATTTTATTATACAGCAGGTTCTTATTAGTTATCCATTTTATACATATTAGTGTATATATGTCAATCCCAATCTCCCAACTCATCGAAGATACCAGTATTGTTGTTAATATTAGATGCAGGGCTGCCTCTTTGAAAAGGCTTGCTGATACCTTATATCAAAATGCAGTACAGTAAAAGCTACTCTGTTTGGGGAGGAGGGACAGGGGTACAATTCAATGCAGTCCAAGTGCCCTTATTTCTTGTGATTTTGCTTGACCTATTGACTCTCTAGGAAAAACAGGACTCCTGCCCTTCAAACAATCAGCCCTGAGTATTATTTTTCTCAATACAACTTTTAATTAATACTGAATCCAGCACTGTAGTGGTTATTAGTGGGGCCCACAGTGTATAGACCCACGTGTTATAATCACTAGTCACAGGAGAGGGAGATTGAAGCTGGGGTACAACTTGTACTGATGAAGGAGATGATAGCTACCAGCATATTTTCCCCAAGCCTAGGCAGAATAAGATCTTTTTCCTGTCTTCCTGTAGTTTACTTGACCATTTTTAGAATTCCATTTTGAATCATCTAAAGTATTTCTGAATGCATCTCTTTGTATTTTCTAGTTGTTACTTTAGGTATTATGTTACACATACATAAATTAACACAGTTTATTGGCATCAACATTTACCAATGTGAGTGAACGTTAGAAACTTTACCTCCCTTTAAGTTGCTTTATCTTCCCCTTTTTTATAATAAAATAGTTTTAAATACTTCCTTGACATATCTTGAGCCCTGCATGATACATTATAATTTTTGCTTCAGGCATCAAATATAATTTGGAAAACTCAAGAGGAGAAGACGCATGTATTGTATTTGTCCATATTCTTACTCCTTATCTTGTCTTTCCTTCCTTTTTGAGGTTCCCAGATTCCTTCTTTTAAAATTAACATTCTGTTTCAAGGATTTTCTTTAGCCATTCTTTTAGGTAATTTCCCTATACATAAGTAATATTTATAGGTAATGTGTTGTTTCACTCTCTGTTTACAAGACTTTGCCTTTAGTTTTCAGATGTTTGATTATCATATGTCTCGGTGTGGATATCTGTGGGTTTATTCTATTTGGATTCTGTAGGTTTATGTCTATTGCCAAGCTTGGAATTTGTCAGCCATTGTTTTTTTCAATGACTTTCAATCCCAACATCCTTTTCCTTTCCTTCCAAGATGCCAATGGCATAAATGTTAAGTCTTTTGTTATAGTCCTATGCTGAGACTGTTATAGTCCCTGAGTCTATGCTCTTTTTTTTAAAGTATGTTTATCCTCTGTTGTTCAGATTGTGATTTTTTTCACTTTTGTCTTCAAGTTCATTGATTCTCTGTTCTCTTCATTCTGCTATTGAGTCCATCCATTGAGTTAAAAAATTCAGTTATTATATTTTTCCATTTAAATATTTCCATTTGGTTCTTCTTTATATCTTCAATTTTTTTGCTGAGACTTTCTAGTTTTTTCATTGTCTTCAAGTACGTTTGTAATTGCTCATTGAAACATCTATATAAGGGCTGTTTTAAAGTACTTGTCAGATAGTTCCAACATTGGTGTCATCTCAGTGTTGACATCTAATGATGATCTTTTCTCATTCAAGTTGAGATTTTCTTGGTTCTTGGTACGATGAGTTTTTAAATTTTTCTAATGGGTCCTGGATATTTTTGGCCTTATGTTGAGATTCTGGATGTTATTTAAATCTTCTGTTTTATCACTGACACCTCTGATACCATACTGATAAAGGAAGTGGGGAGCCATCTCATTACTGCCCAGTGGTGATGGAAATTCAGGTTCCCCATTGAACCTCTGTTGACAGAACAGGTGGGAGTGAGTGCCTTGTTACTGCTAGATGCATTAGGACTTCTGACTCCCCACTAGGCCTCCAATGACTCCGTCTTGCCTGGGAGAGGAAGGGGTGCCTCATTACTCCTCCCTACACAGCATTTACTAACAACACAGGGGTGGAGAGATGGTGTCATTGGTCTCCTTAACACCATCACAACTGAGATAGGTGTCATATTATCACCAAATGGTGGTGGAAGTCTTTGCTATCTGCTTGGGCTTTGCTCACATGGGTGATGGTGAAGCTACAACTGTTCCCATGATGTTTGGTCAGAGCAGAGTGATTTTTGTCTAAAAGTTTTATGTCTTGCTGGTTTGTGCCTTTCTGGTCCTTTGCCTGGAGAGAGCAGGCTTTTCTTGGAGCTTATTTTGTGTGTGCTCATTGGTGGTATCAGGTTGCAGACTTCTTCAGTCCTAAGTTTAGGATATTTGAAGTAAAAAGAAAACACAGTGAATTCTCCACAGTGTCATTCTTTGGATCCTGAGGTCTCTATTTGGTTTGCCTTCTTCTTTCTATCTTTCAGAGTCTTCTTATTTTCTTCACATATAATGAGGAATGAAGGAAGTACATCTACACCATCTTGTCCAAAACTAAAAGTTAAGAGTGAGATCTTTATTTGTGCAAAGACTCAAATAGCTCAGCCTAAGATCAAAGCTTAGAATTAGGGAGAAGTAACACAAAGAACTGTAATAATATTGCTCCCATTTATTGAGAGCCAACTGTGTGCCAGGATCATACAATTATTTGTTTCTGATCCTTACAATACCATTATAAGGCAATTATTTTTATTCCAATTTTGTGGATGAGGTGCATAGTTTCAAAAAAGGTCAATAAATTTACCCGAGATTTCACAACTAGTAAATGTTGGAGCCAGGAATCAAACCTGTGTCTGTCTGATTCTAAAGGCTAAGCATTTATTGATAGACCAAAATATAAACATGAGGGGGGCACAGAGGCAAGACCTGCAGATAGAAAGGAAAATAAGTGCCTGAAGTTTCAAACTATTATTAGGGGATATAAATGTGAAAATATAAATATTCTAAAAGGCTTTCACACATAGTGTCTGCTAGACTACATGAACAGGCTGGCAGAAAATATGTCTACTAATAACAAGTGAGTAAAGTATTCCCTGTTTTTACACTTGGATTGTTGCAATAAAGGATTCTAAATATATGAACATTAAGATGGGATTCAGTTCCATTTGTTTGACACATGGTTCTTTGTAGCTCATAATGGTAATACTGAATAAATATTTATTGAATGAATAATTATCATTTATTAGACACTTGTGAAGCCCTGAGCTAGGTGCTTTGCTACATTATCCCTCTTCCTTGCAACAGTATGTCAAGTGGGTATTATTACTACAATTCTGTACTTAAACAGAGGTTTTGAGACAAATTAGGTGACTTGTCTAAACTAATGTAGGTTAAAAAGATGGCTGAATTAGGATTTGAGTCCAGCACCACTCAAAGCCTGGGTGCTTGACCACAAGCCAAGGGGTGCTGAAGGGGGCCTGCCTGCTTGGGTGCGAGGATGAGTCAAACAGTGAGCAGAGGCACCCTGTAAATTGTCCTTCATTTGAGCCAAGAATCGCATTATGTTGTTAATTAATACCTGCCAGTTGAGCCACTTAGGAAGGTATTTAAAGTTTGCCCTTTTAAAAAATTTGTTTATTTATTTATTTATTTTTGGCTGTGTTGGGTCTTCGTTTCTGTGCGAGGGCTTTCTCTAGTTGTGGCAAGCGGGGGCCACTCTTCATCGCGGTGCGCGGGCCTCTCACTGTCACGGCCTCTCTTGTTGCGGAGCACAGGCTCCAGACGCGCAGGCTCAGTAGTTGTGGCTCACGGGCCTAGTTGCTCCGCGGCATGTGGGATCTTCCCAGACCAGGGCTCGAACCCGTGTCCCCTGCATTGGCAGGCAGATTCGCAACCACTGCGCCGCCAGGGAAGCCCAAGTTTGCCCTTTTAAGGGAGGGTGGTGGTTTTTCTTGATGCTGAGACCCAAAGACATTTGCCCCAAGTTTACCTTGGTTAGTTAGTTCTCTCTGGAAAGCCATAGGGTAGCCTCATGACTCCTGAGGAGAGGGAATTATTATTATATACCATTATTTCTGTTCAGCCCCTTTTTGTTCTTTTAATCCAAATCTTTGCCATTGATGAGTCTGAGTTTCTAGGTACAGCAGAGGGAAAAGAAAGTTAACTTTGGGTTCAACTTTTTTTATAATGCAACTGTATCAATGGTAAGTACCACTTTGGAACAGTGCCTTTTGTGTTGCCATGAAGTCGTACAGTCAATTATCATTAATTGAGACTTTATGATAATGGATATCCGGCTGGTTTGACGTTAAACTTTGATAAGCCTTTGGAAATGTGAGTCTGTGCCAAAAAATAGTGTAAATAAGATTTCAAGTGTGAATATTTACCTATTTAAGACAATAGACTAATTAAAAACTGAGCAGTTTAACATAAAACCTACTATAAGTAAATTGAAATAAATGCTTCTTATGCAGTTTGTCTTATACATTTAAAACAGACCACTTTTATCCATTCACTGACACTTTATTAAGGGCCAGATCCAGTTACTGCCTAAACGTGAAAATAAACTACTTCTTTCTAACTAGTCTATTTTATATTGTTCACTACAGTGTGAATGAGGTATTCATTGAGGATATGGGGGGAGTTCCCCAGTTCTGTTAACCAATTTAACAGTCTATCCCAATCTAGAGGCTAATGGTGTTGATGGGCTTCTGTGAGGCTCTGAAGGTAACAAACAAAACAACACCAAAAGCTACCTGTAGTGAATGGATTGGAAGGCTTGGGAGTATTTCTATTTATTTATTTGTTTGTGTTTGTTTATTTTACAGTAGGTCCTTGTTGGTTATCTGTTTTAAATATAGCAGTGTGTATATGTCAATCCCAAATTCCCAGTCTATCCCTCCCTCCCACCCTTCCCCCCGGTAACCATAAGTTCATTCTCTAAGTCTGTGAGTCTGTTTCTGTTTTGTAAATAAGTTCATCTTTATCATTTTTTTTAAGATTCTGCATATAAGCGATATCATATGATATTTATCTTTCTCTGTCTGACTTACTTCACTTAGTATACTAATCTCCAGGTCCATCCATGTTGCTGCAAATGGCATTATTTCATTCTTTTTAAAGGCTGAGTAATATTCCATCATATATACATACCACACCTTCTTTATCCATTCATCTGTTGATGGACATTTAAATTGCTTCCATGTCTTGGCTATTGTAAACAGTGCTGCAATGAACACTGGGGTGCATGTATCCTTTTGAACCATGTTCTTCTCGAGATACATGCCCAGGAGTGGCACTGCTGGATCATATGGTAGCTCTATTTTTAGTTTTTTAAGGAACCTCCATTCTGTTCTCCATAGTGGCTGTATCAATTTACATTCCCACCAACAGTGTAGGAGGGTTCCCTTTTCTGGCTTGGGAGTATTTCTAACCCAAGAGGACTTTCCATACCCTTTAATGTATACAGTTCCTTCTGAAAAAATCCTTAGCCTTCTATAAAGCTGTCCCCAGCAGATAAGGGTGGGTTTCTGCTAACTAGTTACCTTCCCCTCGGGTCCCACTTGTAGTTCCCAATCAAAGCTTGAGAAAAAGGGTCAAATTACATCCTACTCAATAATGGATTTAAATCTAGATCCTTAGGTGCAAAAGAATAATGATGTTTATTTTCAAAAGAGAGTGTTTTTCCTATTTTTGAAGGTAAGTTGAAGATGGTAAAATGTGGCCCTTTGAGGAGTCATCATTTATAGGAGGGTAAATGTTTATCGAATATCAGGGTCTGAAATTACCATCACTCCTTTTAGGGATGAGGTTACAGCAACCAGTACATATATATAGCCAGGAAGCACTGGATTGGTCTCTGGTTTTGTTCAAGCCCAACCAGCCTGAGTCAGATAACCTAGAGATGAATGAGAGATGATCTCCTCATAATACCTTACTAGCTGCAGAAATATTTTAAACGCAGTTTTTCTCTAAATGATAATTCTCACTCTGTGGTGAAATGGTAAGAAATACACTCTTAATGAGTTATTCTAGATTTTTAGCCTAAAGCTTAAAAAATCAGGTTTCAGATACAGAAGCTTTTGAATAGGAAAGGAATTAAACCACCAGTAACTAGATTTAGGTAATATAGAAAAACACTTAAAAAACAAACAGGGAAGATACCACTCCCTTTTCTGTTTCTTGACCCATTCCACGGTGTATGTGTGTGTGTGCATGTGTGAATTTAAAATTACTCATGTGCAATTAATAACTTGAGTGAATTTGGCATTTTATTATAAATGGTGATATGTGAACTGTTACTGGGAGAGGCTCCAACAAAGGGCTTTGTTTTTCTAAATAGTCAGAGCTAGCTTAGTATTTGTGGAAAGAATGTAGTTTAATACTCTTGATTTGCTTTTGCATTTCCTGCTAGGGCTGGTACATTGAGAGTTGTTTTCACTTTTTAATTTTTTAAAAAATAATTTTATTTATTTATTTTTGGCTGTGTTGGGTCTTCATTGCTGTGCACGGGCTTTCTCTTGTTGCAGCGAGTGGGAGCTACTCTTCGTTGCGGTGCGTGGGCTTCTCATTAAAGTGGCTTCTCTTGTTGCAGAGCACGGGCTCTAGGCACACGGGCTTCAGTAGCTGTGGCACGTGGGCTCAGTAGTTGTGGCTCGCGAGCTCTAGAGCGCAGGCTCAGTAGTTGTGGCGCACGGGCTTCGCTGGTCCGTGGCATGTGGGATCTTCCTGGACCAGGACTCGAACCTGTGTCCCCTTCATTGGCAGGCAGATTCCTAACCACTGCACCACCAGGGAAGTCCCACTTTTTAATTTAAGAATGAACATTTTCCCCTAACTTCTTCAGCAAGATTTTAGGTAAATAGCTAACTTCATAAGAGAACTTGATGCACTACTTAGATGAAAGTATCAGTATTAGATTATCTTTTATAAAGTTCAGTTCTGTAATTTGTTTTGTGCTGTGACACATATTTTAAAAATGCCCAGGATTCTTTTCACCTCAAATAATAAACCACAATAAAATGCCTCTATCGTACTATCTTGAAAGAAATATTTCTGAATAAAAAAAAAGTTTCAATAGCTCAATAAACTATTATCTGAGAGAAATCTGGAAAAGCATGTTAATCCAGACAGTGAGAAAAATGCAAATCTGACAAGATCCCTATGGAAAGTCCAGTTTACAGAATAAGAAGAATAAGGGAAAAAGTGGGTTTATGAGAATGAGCCTGTCATGTTGAAACTTCTGGAACAGTTTCCTGTTGATGTTTATTTTTTAATGGCAATAGTAAGCTCCAGAAATACTGATTTAACATCTATATTTATTTTTTCTAGCTAATTAACACAGTCAACTCCAGATTTGTATTTCTATTACTCGTTTGTCCCTATTGATTTCTGGAACTACCTCTGAACGTTTACACTTTTTTGTTCAAAACTTTGTGTTTTGGCTCATTAAGAAATCTCCCTGAAGATTTCTGCTTTCTGCCTGTTTGAAGTTAATTTATTTTTTCCTCTTGGTTCATACTCTTTGCAATTATACTTAAAGTCAACTTAGGCCTTGTGTGATGGGGCCCCTGTCAAAGCATGTTGCTCTAAAGGCCCACTGGATCCTTTGCAGACTGGGGACCTTAAATGCCTTCTTCTTTAGAATTTTGCAGTCTATTCCAAATAAAAAGCTTTCTGTGGTACCTTGAACTCTATTTCCCTGTTTTCAATTCTGGCCATAAGTGTCTGATTGGTGCTTTTAATTTAATGTCCTCAAGAAGTTAATTTTATAAACAAATCAAAAGCATTGTATAGTAGTTGAAAATGCCCAGAGTTAGGGATCAGGTAGAATAGGTCAAATTATTCAGTCTCTCTGAGCCTTAGCTTTCTTACCTGTAAAAGGGGGGGCAATTATACTAAGCTCATAATGTTGCAAAGTTCAGATATTAAGTAAATATTCTAGCAGAGTACTTTGTACATACATGCACTATAAAAGGCCACTATTTTTTAAATCATGAGAATTCTACAGTTTAATCTTAAAACCCAACAGAATTTTTATGAATAGAGCTGTTTTTGCTCACTCCCTTTTCTAGGTACATGCTAAATCTACTGAATTTCTCCCTTTACCTAGTTTATGATGGGACCTGAGTATCTATATAGCTAACAACAACTTCATTTTTCCATTATCTTTGCTCTTCTCAGTTTGAGAAGCACCTTGGACAATTTTTGTTATAGTCTGCTCTCTTTCGAAGTACATGGGCCTAATAAACTTTTGACAGTTCTCAATGAGTTTCTGTATTTAGACAATGGCTGACACTTCAAAATTAAGTGCCTCTCCAAAATGTTTTGCCGCACAGCTATGCCATAAGAGGTATTCATCCTTCAGGTTGTCTTAAAAGTTTCTCTCTCTCTCTTTTACTGTCTCTCGCTCTCTCTAGAAGATTGTATTTTCCAAACAGTTTACAACATCTACCATTCCACATGCTCTTCTTTCAATGTGACTTTGACACTCCTCTCATTAAAACGTGGGCTCTGTGCTTCCTCTTTGTCACACTGGTGGTACTGTGTAATGTTATGTGACTTCCAAAGCCAGGTCATAAAAGCAATACAAATTCTGCCTCGTGTCTGGATATGCTTGCCCTTGGAACCCAGCCACCATGCTTTGAGGGTGCCCGAACTATCCCACATTGGTAGACCACAAGGAGAATACACATACACATTTTCTGACTGACAGTCCAGCTGAGGTCCCAGCGTCAACTTCTAGACACAGGAGTGAAGACACCTTAAGATGATTATTACAGCCCTTGGCTGTTGAGTTACTCTCCCCTACCTTCAAGTCTCCCCAGCCGAGGCCCCAACATCATAGATCTGTGCTCTGCATGAAGTTCTGACCCACAGAATCAGTGCAAGTAATAAAAAATAGTTCTTTTAAGATAGTAAGTTTTGAGATGCTTTATAAAATTAACAACAGTATCTAGAACACTCTCCTTCCCTTTCCTACTCCCCCTTCCCATGGCATGTCAATAGAAGTTAATTCTGTTACTTACCTGTATATTTTGAGTAGATGTGGAATGATAATTTGCTCTGTGCTATGCACCATTTTTTTATTTTTTATTTTATTTATTTATTTATTTTTAAACATCTTTATTGAAGTATAATTGCTTCACAATGGTGTGTTAGTTTCTGCTTTATAACAAAGTGAATCAGCTACACATATACACACGTTCCCATATCTCCTCCCTCCCGCATCTCCCTCCCTCCTACCCTCCCCATCCCCCCCGCCCAGGCGGTCACAAAGCACGTATGCACCATTGATTCCAAGCACTTTATGCATCTTATTTAAATGCTATAAGAGAATACTACAACAATACCAACTATACTATAAGAGAACTGCCATTATTGTTATCTGAATTTACAAATGAAAAAACCCAAAGGTCAAACATCTATTAATTGTTGGCTCCAAACCTCTCATTTTACATCCAAAAGTGCAGAGGCAAGTGAAAGCAGTAATATATAATTCTAGGTCAGAGAGCTCGGTTTATGTTTTAGGTACATAGATTGAAAATATTAGATTCCAAATACACTAAAAATATTTTATTCATTTAAAACTATTTCCTTTTGAACTTTAAAGAAAATATAAGAAGTTACTTTTTCTTTTAGTAGCTTAACAAGTTGCTGGGATCCAGGGAACTTCTAACCTTAGAAATCAAGATTAACATTACATTCTGTCCTTTACAAACATATTTCTTCTATTCTCAGATGCACATTTTTCAACATTTTAATAGCTCAAAAATGGGAATGCCTTTTACAGTTGATCATGTGTCATAGTTGAATTGGCAACACTTTAAATCATTTTTAGTGTTATACATAAAATAATGATCTTACAATAGACTGTCTTGTTTTGGTAAAATGCACATATTTTACATTTTCAACCTATTAGATGGTGGAATCTGGCAAACACTATTGCTGCAACAATGGCATACACATATGAGGAAATGACAGATAACTCAAGAACCCTTCTAAATGATTGATGCAGTAGTGTTAAACTGAATAGTCAAAGACTGTCAAAAATCTAGGAGGCTCTGAAATGAGACCAACATTAGCCTCCCAGTATTGTCTTGCAAATACACGTATTTTTACCCAGAGAACTGTCATCACAGATAGACACTAGGTAGTCAATATTTAATAGGGTCTCTGCTGGAACGAGGTTTCATAGGAACACAGCCAAAACCCAGTGAAATTTATTGGGGCACCTGATGGTGTTGCCAATTACTGCCCTTTTCTGCAAATAAAGGCATCTCTTGCATCAAAGGGCTCCAGTACCTAGTTTTATCCTGACATTTCTCGTGTAAAATTTATTTTTTATAAGTCAATTATCATAAATTTAGCTTTTCTAATCTATCATAGCAGGTTTGCAAGATTTTATATCAATTTGTAGTTTTTAAGTCATTGTAGTAGTAAATGGGCTAAATATTATTGGTTCTTGTATTCCTCCACCGTATCTAATTTTCAGAGATCAGTCATGTTCCTAAAGACTTAACTTAGTGATTTTATACACTACAATAAACCAGTCTAAGATCTTCATATTCATGGAAGTAATGATCACAATACAGTACGAGTTGGGATTCTTATAGACAGTGTTTTCAGAAGAAGGCATTTCACTGACCAGGTTGGCAAAACAGCTGCCTGTAATCAGGACTATTGCATCTACTATGGCCATTGCAGATATGATCCCTGCCTCAATAACTCCAGATTTGTTAGTTTATATTCCTTCTTTTAGTGGGGTTGTTGCTTGACTAATAGAATTTCTTGACTGCTGAGGAAGCAAGGTTTCAAGATTGGTTTCCTTTATGCTCCTCTGAGAATTTCTTTTTGTTTCAAAGGGGAAAATAGCAAATAGCTAATTATTTTTAAATTAAATGAAACCTCTATTTCATTTAATAATGTATAAATTGTAGTAATTAAAGGTAAAATGAACTTTTAGGTCATTATACTCAATGTGATGAAATCCCTCAGAGATGTAGTGACATCTAAGGTCACATGGTTAGAAAGGGGGTGTGTATAACTGCCATGGTTTATTAAACAGCCTACAGCAGAAGAGGCAGTGCTCTGAGTTAAGATCAGAGGAACAAAAAGGGACCAATTGAAAAGCTGCCTGGCAAAGACTATTTTAGGTAGGAGCAGTGAGTGCAAATAATCTGAGATGGGAAAGAGCTTCTTGGCAGGAGAAGGGCAATAAAAGTGCCAGTGTACATGGACACAATGAGCAAGAAGAAGACTGGTACAAGACTGTTGGATAGAAGGCCGGGAGAAAGGAAATGAATCAGTAACACCTTACAGGCCATGAACCATGGACATTGTTGGTTGCCTACCTAACTTTCATTTTCCCCTTGTTGTGGACTAAATGTTGATATTCCCCCAAAATCCGTATGTTGAAATCTTAACTCCCAAAATGAGATAATATTAGGAGGTGGAGCCTCTGGAAGGTAATTAGGTCATGAGGGTGGAGCCCTCATGAGTGGGTTAGTACCCTTAAAAGAAGAGACCAAGAGAGTGCTTTATTTGTCTGTCTGTCTGTCTGTCTGTCTCTCTCTCTAACATGTGAGAATACAAGGAGAGGACAGCTCTCTGTAGACCAAGAAGAGAGCCTTCACCAAAAACCCAAACAGGCTGGCACCCTGATCTCACACTTCTAGCCTCCAGAGCTGTGAGAAATAAATGATTGTTGTTTAAGTCACTCAGCCTATAATATTCTGTTACAGCAGCCTGAACTAAGACATCCTTCTTCCGTTTTTCTGATTTTCTGAATCTTATCTATCTTCATGCATTGCCCATATTCTTCAGTGAGAAGCTGATCCCATCTCCAGTGCCATGAATGGGTCCTAGTTGGCTTAGGCCAATCAGCATATTCCAATCCTCTGTTCATAGTCATTTTTGTCAGGGGTGGGCCTGTGACCCAAGACATGCAATTAGGGCAAACCATGGGACACTTGTTCCCTCTTTTTGGACATGAACAAAAAAATTTGTTATCCTGATTGTGTCTGATAGACATTTTGTGAACTATTATTGGGAGAAATTCAACACTGTGGATGGCAGAAGAAAGCAGAAAATGGGACTTTGATGACATTTTTTAGATGCTCTATTTCTGGATCTTCCTTATGTGAGTCAATGAATTCCCTTTATCATTTAAGTCAATTTGAACTGGGTTTTCTTTTTTTTTTTTTTTCTTTTTTAACAACACACGTGGTAAGCTGCTCTTTTTTTTTGAATCTTTTTTTTTTTTTAATTTTAAAAATTTATTTATTTATTTATTTATGGCTGTGTTGGGTCTTCATTTCTGTGCGAGGGCTTTCTCTAGTTGCGGCGAGCGGGGGCCACTCTTCATCACAGTGCGCGGGCCTCTCATTGTCGTGGCCTCTCTTCTTGCGGAGCACAGGCTCCAGACGCGCAGGCTCAGTAATTGTGGCTCACGGGCCTAGTTGCTCCGCGGCATGTGGGATCCTCCCAGACCAGGGCTCGAACCCGTGTCCCCTGCATTAGCAGGCAGACTCCCAACCACTGCGCCACCAGGGAAGCCCCTGAACTGGGTTTTCTTATCTGAACATGCAGAGACATAGTCCACTGGGAAACCATTAAGTGGGTTTATGCCAAGGAGGGGTTTGCCCTTGTTCCATTTTTTTAAAACGTTATTCTAGGTTAAATAATAAAGAAGATTTATTGGCTTACAAAGGAAAAACTGGAGCAAGAAGAATAGTTAAGAAGCAACTGCAGTAGTCTATGTGAAATGTTATAGTGAATAAGTCTAGAGGGTGACATTGGAGGTAGAGGAAAGGTCATTTGCAAAGAAATATATTTCGGTGGTACAGTCAAAAGGACTTGTTGAAGGGTTAGCTGTGGGTAATGAGAAATAGGAATAATCATGGGTGAGTTTTCCAAAGTCATGGGAAGGTTGTGGTTTGAACCATTAAGATGGTGCCATTTACTAACATGGACTCTGGCACCCAGTGGAGAAATCAGGACTGGAAATAAGATTTGTGAGTCATCAGTTTATCAGTAGGTTTTAAATAAATAGAATTAGATGAGGTAACTTATGGAGAGATTATAGGTAAAAAGTAAAGGAAGGACTAGGATGGAGCCCTAGTGCTTTCCAAGTTTGGAGGTTGATCAGAGATTTGGGGAGGACGTTAGAGAAGATTGGCCAGGAAGGCAGGTAGAAAACCTACAGTATGGAGAGTTAAAATAACAAAAGTAGGGAAATATTTCAAGAGAGGCATCAGCAGTCTGGAATCCTCCTGAGATTTTGAATAATAGGGAGAGAGGGAAATGTCTGTCTCTTTGAATGTGATGAAAATCTGAGATACTAGAAAGCTCTAAATAATCAAAGATTAATTTTATTATTTATTTAAAAGAGATATGTTCTCAAATCTATGCTTTGAAGATATTTCATGGATCATGAATCATAATTAAGCAGAATATTTGATCAAAGTAATGATTCTAACTCAAGTAACTCTCAGGCCTTATAGGCTCCATCCAACAAAAATAATTTAAAATGATTCCAATTTTTACTTGCACTTCTCAAAGAACATAAATGGATATTCATGTCATAACTCACTTCTCTTAAGTTCCTTTTTTCCCCCCTCTAATTGTCTTAAATTTGCGAGAGCGAGAGCGAGAGTGAGAGCGAAACTGTCTTTCCCTAATATTTTCACTAAATCTCCCCCAGATACTCGTCTGTGGTCCTAGTCCAAGCCATGTCAGGCCATTCTTGCATGACTAGAAAACTCAATTACTGCATTTCTCTGGACCTTCCTTCTGGAAGGAAATACAAGAAGTCCTTTGGAAGTTCTATCTCACTCGGATTGCTTTCTCCTGTGGTGAAAATCAGATGAATCAAATTATCTTCCTTCTTAAATCTAATTTTCCAGTTACCCTGGATGAGAAAGTTTACGGGTCAAACTATTTTGCTTTCGGGGGGAATAGTCATTTAAAGAAGTTTTCCTACTGTGACTCATTTTCAAAAGTCAAAATACCACATTTTAGAGGACCTAAAACATTTACTGTATTTATGAAATTAATTTTCATTCCAATGGCCAACTCACTTTTCTTTGGTTGCTGCTTTGGAGAAGGTTATGTGTTTTCCATAATGTCATTATCCCATTGAAATCCATCTGTCTCCTTCCCCCTGCAGTGGGGCAGCTCGTTCAAGTTCAGCAGGGAAGCCAAATTAAATACCAATCTCCCACCTTTTCAGTAAGTATAGAAAAAACAAAAGCGAAAAAACAGGCCTACAGGGGAGGGACGGGTATGTATACTTGTGCTCTAAAGGTGTAATGTGAAACTCATATTCTGTTAAACCTGTTGAACATTTACTTAAACTTCTTCACCAGTGTGGTTCACATTTACAATAAAAAATGACCATATCATACTGTGGAAAGAAACAACATAAACTACTAGAGAAAGAAGACTAGATAGGCCACACTTTCTGGCTCAAGTTGGGAACCTGACTTGTACCCTTTTATTAGAGCTAAAGTATGCATGTACTTACACATCAAGGGGCTCTCCAAATGGGAGAAATCTAGTAAATCCCCAACAGACCTCACTACACGTCTGCCTTCCATCCTCTTCCTTTATTGATTGGGGCAGGTTTTAAGCAGAAGAGAAAGGAACGATAGGACCCATGGTTCATTCCCCTACCTCCTACAGCAGTTTAAATGCTGAGGTGTCCTAAAACTTCGGATATACTTTGGAAACTAAGCTGAGGAATGTTTTCTTATTCATTCTGGTCCAGTGCAAATATTTGTCTATTGAGAAATATATAATACATTAGACTTGTAAACCCACCATCTGCCTAAAATGAGCCAACACCCACCTGTAAGGAGGCGGATACAGGCTGGTATCCTGTTCCTCCAGCTCCTAAGTGAAGGCTGCTGACGCTATACAGCCCGGGTTTGTTTGAGCTGCCCCATGCCAAGATGGTCTGATCAGATTCCAAAGGGTGTGGACGTTTGTCACAGCCCATAAGGATTACTTTCAGGTTCTGTTAGAGAAAACTTTTTGCAGTAATGGGGTCAAACGGAGGCTAAAAAACACCGTCAGCTTTGGACATGTGGGTGCATTTGTGAATTCTTCAGAGCAATGATCTAGTGCAAGGGATGAAATAAACCAATCAGTCACCTCCTGTTCTGCCATGGTAGCAACAGGTGTGATGGTCCACATTAGCTGAGAGAGAAAGAGATCGTCATTGGTGGAGAGGATGATAGCAAGGAAAGGATACTCTGCTCCCAGTGCTTTGTCTTTTTAAATGACCAGAAGTCCTACTTTAACTGACAGACGTTTGGCTGACCCTTGACCTTCGAGTTCTCCCTGAAAAGGTTGCTCTCGCTACTTAACAATAAGCTTATAAAATCTGGAGAATGAATTTGTAGTGGAGCGGTGTTCCTTGAAGCAGCTGCCACTGCTTTTTTTTTCAGTTTTATTTTATTGTTTTTGCATACCCTTTTTTATTGAAGTGTAATTGATTTACAGTATCATGTTAGTTTCAGGTGTACAGCACAGTGCGATTGCTTTTTAAAGAAGCTCCCCCAGAGAGCAAGAATTTCAGGGTGATCACATCACATAAAGTGTTCCCCTGAAGGGCTTGCCTCTGAGATTGCCCTTCTTTGGAAAGACTCTAATACACAATGGATACAGAAAGATGACTATTATATTTTAGGGCTTGAAAGTTTTGAAACAAACTACCACATAATTTTTACAAAGGTTTTAGAGTGGTATTAACATGGCTGACCTAAGAAACATGATTGTCTAAGACTCCTGTGTGATTTATACAAGTTATTTGCCAAATATAGGCATGAAAGCAAATCAAGCTACATAACTTGCTCTTTTGGGGTGTGTTGCTTTACTCTGCATTTTTTCTTAGGACACCAAAAAGTTTATGGTTAGTGTAAATAAAATTCCTAAATGCCGCTTAGGATTAATAAAGTCAGAAGAGAGTAGCTTCAATATGGTTACCAGGTTTTAGGTAGACAGAACAGGTAGTCTTAAGGGGTAGTTGAAAGCCCATTAATTGTTAGAACCTGGAGGCACTAAAGCGTCAATAGATAGCTTCAGCTTTCCATCGTTAAGGATGGGAACACAGGTGGAAGTACTAATCACAAATACCTTACAGAGGAGAGCAAGAGTCACTGATGTAAGAATTTACCTAGAGCTGGTCCGGCAAGAGGGGCTCTGGGTAGTGGATGATTTCAAGAGGACAATGTGTAACCCGAAAAGAGGTCTTTAAGAATGTGAAGAATTCTGCCAAAGGTAAGCTGTCCTCTTGGAAGTTTTCCTATGGGTACAGCGTATAGCGTGATAAAGTAGGAATAGTGGGTCGCTTAGATTCATGATTGTTATTGAGGAGGTGTGTTTGGGATTTGAAATCACACTGTCCTGTCCCTCTTCCCTTGGTTCCCTGGATGCTCATGTTGAGATTCAGTTACAGAGTCACCAAAAGCTGGTAGAAGCTTGTCCTTTGGTTTGTTGGGGGTGGAGGCTCAAAGCCAGAAATGGCAGGACCGCGTACAGTCTTTCTATAAAATGTTAATTAGAATCAATGTGAACTGCCCTTCCTTTATAAAGGACATACTCTACATGTTTTCAGTTATTGCACACTGTCAGTTTTAATTAAATCATATATTTTTTTACAACATACAGATCCAAAGCAGAATTATATGGTGGTAAAACGTGTTGACCCTGGAGCCAAACTTGCTGGGTTTGAGCACTGGCTCTGCTAGTTAGCTATGTGACTTTTTTTTTTTCTTTTTTCTCTTTTTATCAAGTTATTGCACATCTTCAGGCCCCAGCTAATCTTAAGTAAAATGAGGGTCACGGTATTTCACATTTGTGGTGAGGTATTAATAAGATAATCTCTGCAAGGACCTCAGCTCTGTGTCTGGAACATAGAAAGAGTTCAGTATGTTTGCTTTAATAATAACGAAAAATACCGAGTATAATAACTCTTTCTCTAGATATGACTTTTGTTTCTGCATTAAAACCACAGTGTTAGATGTTGATATTTCATAAACCTAAATTAACCGATTATATACAGCTCTGAGTACTAAAATAACATTTAATTTGGCAGAAATTTGTTTGGAGGGTAGACTAGAGCCAGACAAACTTGTTGTGAAAAATGATTCTTCAATTCTAGCAGGCCTTCTTTTTAAGTGTGTGATGAGAAGTTTTGGTGTTTCCTTACCTACCATGGGAATCACGCAAACTGGGGATGGGAGAGGGGAAAGCATCTCGATTGGTTTTCTAGGGCTGTCTAACAAAGTACCACACACAGGCTAGCTTAAACAACAGAAATTTATTGTTTCACAGTTGTGGAGGCTGGAAGTCTGAGATCCAAGTGTTGGCAAGACTGGTTCCTTCTGATTGCTGTGAAGGACAATCTGTTCACGTCTCTCATCTGGTTTCTTGTGGTTTGCTGGTAACTTGTGGCATTCCTTGGCTTCTGTAGCATCTCCAGATCTCTGTCTTCATCTTCACAGGATCTTCTGTCTTTGTGCATATCTCTGTGTCCAAATTTCCCCTTTTTATAAAGATGCCAGTCATATTGGATTAGGGGCCCACCCTATTCCAGTCTGACCTCATCTTAACTTAATGAATGATACCTTCAGTGACTCTATTTCCAAATGAGGTCACATTCTGAATTACTGGGGGATTTAGGACTTCAACCTATGAATTTTGGGGGAACATAATTTAGCTTGTAACAGCATCCTATCCTTGCATTATGATATACTTCAAGAAGTTGCAGTAGTCAATACTCAGCAAAAATCCAGTTGCCTGATTTCAAAGCTGTGGGCAGTGGATTTATTTCTTCTTTGAAGAAAAGATGTCCGTAAGCTGGTATTCATAAAGTTTATCACTGCCAACATCGGAGGAGGTACACACTTAATGGCATCGTCCTGTGGGTGCTTGCTGCAATCCTGCATCCCCCCACAGCAGTCACAGCTTATTTTGTGAGGGGGCGGTGTGTGTGTGTGTGTGTGTGTGTGTGTGTGTGTGTGAGAGAGAGAGAGAGAGAGAGAGAGAGAGAGACTGATTTTCAGCTCCCAAGGGCTTTTCACTTCGCTAAAATACAGACACTGCATAAGAAACAATTTTTAAAAACAGAAAAAAAGCTTATCTTTCTCTACACAGTAAGGATGTTCGTGGATACACAGATTATGTATTAGGCGTCACTTTAAGTGTGGTTGTGTTCTAAGGAGTGCTACTGAGGGCTCTCAAGTGCATCTCTATCAGTCTTTATAGTATGTAATCCTATATGTTAAAGAAGTTTGTCTGAAGCTTGACACAGTATCTTAAGCCTAATCTAAAATTCTCAAAGGCATTACTAAGAAAACCTTGTATACTTTTGTGTTTTAGAGTTAAACCAATGAATGAGAATTTCTGTAGCCCCTGTAATGTGCTTTATTCTCTGTTTCATCATGTGAATTTCCGTAATGGTGGAATACAGTCTTGTTCAAGGCGCATGGGTGCTGCATCCTGTGTGAAGCCCCACTAGGAGTCGGGCCATCTCTTCTCTGCTCCCACAGCGTCCTATTACATTATTTCATAAGGAATTGTTTCTCCTCAGTGATCTCTCTTACCGCTAAATTATGAACTCCTCTCGAGAACAAAACAGCCTTATGTATATCTAATTTATCTTTGGATCTATAATATCAAACACAGTGTCTGGCACAGAGTAGAAGTTAAATTAGGAGAGATTAAATGCTATAAAATAATTGAGGTTATTTTCTGGAACTCAGAAACTGAGAGATTGATTGGAAATATAAAGAAATGTTGCAAAAAAAAAAAAAAAAAGAAATGTTGCTATTTTAGGCAAAAATTCAGGGGAAAGAGGAGGAAAAGGAGGGGCATCTAGTGCAGTGATTCTAAACTGGGGTGGCCACTATTAGCAAATGAAAGCGCAGGTCACCCAGTTAAAAGTGAATTTCACATAAACAGCAAATACAGTTTTTGCATAACTGTGTTCCAAATATTGCATAGGACGTACTTATACTAAAAAAAAAAAAAGGTTGCTAATCTCTAATTTAAATTCAACTGGATGTTCTTTACTGACAATCCTATTCTAATCTCTTTTTGAATATGTAACACTTTTTTTTTTTTAAATAGGCTATGAAGAGACATTTGGCACCTTTTTCTATTTATTTATTTATTTATTTGTTTGTTTGTTTGTTTATTTATGGCTGTGTTGGGTCTTCGTTTCTGTGCGAGGGCCTTCTCTAGTTGTGGCAAGCGGGGGCCACTCTTCATCGCGGTGCGCGGGCCTCTCACTATCGCGGCCTCTCTTGTTGCGGAGCACAGGCTCCAGACGCGCAGGCTCAGTAGTTGTGGCTCACGGGACCAGTTGCCCCGCGGCATGTGGGATCTTCCCAGACCAGGGCTCGAACCCGTGTCCCCTGCATCGGCAGGCAGATTCTCAACCACTGCGCCACCAGGGAAGCCCTGTAACACTTTTATGATTAATTTCTTTTATTGCTGATTTAAAAACATAATATGAATAGACTTTTCACTCTCCCTTCTCATAAAATGTCTATTTAAAACCTCTTCCAGCCAACTCCTACACTATCTTCCCAGAACCGCATAACCACACTCTCCACCCCCGCCCCACTCCCCCACCCCCGCCCCAGCTCTATGTGCCTGCACAAAATCACAGAACACTTTTTTCTGGTGAATATCTAGAATGCCAGGGAATGCTCTCGACACAGTATTTACAACCCACAGAACTCGAGGAAAGCGTCCTTTCGTTTGGCCGCATCACAGAATTTCCTGGCTTCTGATCTCCTGATCTTTTTCTAGCATGTGATTCCAGCAAACTGACCCATTATGCCTAAATTTAAGTTGCAAATATTTCTATGCCCAGAGCCAATTTCCTCTAATTGCATCTTCTATCTCATATATATATATTTTTTAACATCTTTATTGGAGTATAATTGTTTTACAATGGTGTGTTAGTTTCTGCTGTATAACAAAGTGAATCAGCTATACATATACATATATCTCCATATCTCCTCCCTCTTGCATCTCCCTCCCATCCTCCCTATCCCACCCCTCTAGGTGGTCACAAAGCACCGAGCTGATCTCCCTGTGCTATGCGGCTGCTTCCCACTAGCTATCTATTTTACTTTTGGTAGTGTATATATGTCCATGCCACTCTCTCACTTCATCCCAGCTTCCCCTTCCCCGTGTCCTCAAGTCCATTCTCTATGTCTGCGTCTTTATTCCTGTCCTGCCCCTAGGTTCTTCATTACCATTTTTTTTTTTTTAGATTCCATATATATGTGTTAGCATACGGTATTTGTTTTTCTCTTTCTGACTTACTTCACTCTGTATGACAGACTCTAGGTCTATCCACCTTACTACAAATAACTCAATTTCATTTCTTTTTATGGCTGAATAATATTCCATTATATATATGTGCCACATCTTCTTTATCTATTCATCTGCTGATGGACACTTAGGTTGCTTCCATGTCCTGGCTATTGTAAATAGTGCTGCAATGAACATTGTGGTACATGACTCTTTTTGAATTCTGGTTTTCTCAGGGTATATACCCAGTAGTGGGATTGCTGGGTCATATGGTAGTTCTATTTTTAGTTTTTTTTTTTTTTAATCAGTCATCAATTTTATACACATCACTTTATACATTTCAATCCCAATCTCCCAATTCATCACACCACCACCCCACCACCACTTTCCCCCCTTGGTGTCCATACGTTTGTTCTCTGCATCTGTGTCTCAATTTCTGCCCTGCAACCCGGTTCATCTGTACCATTTTTCTAGGTTCCACATACATGTGTTAATATACGATATTTGTTTTTCTCTTTCTGACTTACTTCACTCTGTATGACAGTCTCTAGATCCATCCACGTCTCAACAAATGACTCAATTTCGTTCCTTTTTATGGCTGAGTAATATTCCATTGTATATATGTACCACAACTTCTTTATCCATTCGTCTGTTGATGGGCATTTAGGTTGCTTCCATGACCTGGCTATTGTAAATAGTGCTGCAGTGAACATTCGGGTGCATGTGTCTTTTTGAATTACGGTTTTCTCTGGGTATATGCCCAGTAGTGGGATTGCTGGGTCATATGGTAATTCTGTTTTTAGTTTTTTAAGGAACCTCCATATTGTTCTCCATAGTGGCTGTATCAATTTACATTCCCACCAACAGTGCAACAGGGTTCCCTTTTCTCCACACCCTCTCCAGCATTTGTTGTTTGTAGATTTTCTGATGATGCCCATTCTAACTGGTGTGAGGTGATACCTCATTGTAGTTTTGATTTGCATTTCTCTAATAATTAGTGATGTTGAGCATCTTTTCATGTGCTTCGTGGCCTTCTGTATGTCTTCTTTGGAGAAATGTCTATTTAGGTCTTCTGCCCATTTTTGGATTGGGGTGTTTGTTTCTTTAATATTGAGTTGAATGAGCTGTTTATATATTTTGGAGATTAATTCTTTGTCCATTGATTTGTTTGCAAATATTTTCTCCCATTCTGAGGGTTGTCTTTTCGTCTTGTTTATGGTTTCCTTTGCTGTGCAAAAGCTTTGAAGTTTCATTAGGTCCCATTTGTTTATTTTTGTTTTTATTTCCATTACTCTAGGAGGTGGATCAAAAAAGATCTTGCTGTGATTTATGTCAAAGAGTGTTCTTCCTATGTTTTCCTCTAAGAGTTTTATAGTGTCCAGTCTTACATTTAGGTCTCCAATCCATTTTGAGTTTATTTTTGTGTATGGTGTTAGGGAGTATTCTAATTTCATTCTTTTACATGTAGCTGTCTAGTTTTCCCAGCACCACTTATTGAAGAGACTGTCTTTTCTCCATTGTATATCTTTGCCTCCTTTATCACAGATTAGTTGACCATAGGTGCGTGGGTTTACCTCTGGGCTTTCTATCCTGTTCCATTGATCTATATTTCTGTTTTTGTGCCAGTACCATATTGTCTTGATTACTGTAGCTTTGTAGTATAGTCTGAAGTCAGGGAGTCTGATTCCTCCAGCTCCGTTTTTTTTCCCTCAAGACTGCTTTGGCTATTCGGGGTCTTTTGTGTCTCCATACATATTTTAAGATGATTTGGTCTAGTTCTGTAAAAAATGCCATTGGTAATTTGATAAGGATTGCATTGAATCTGTAGATTGCTTTGGGTAGTATAGTCATTTTCACAATGTTGATTCTTCCAATCCAAGAACATGGTATATCTCTCCATCTGTTGGTATCATCTTTAATTTCTTTCATCAGTGTCTTATAGTTTTCTGCATACAGGTCTTTTGTCTCCCTAGGTAGGTTTATTCCTAGGTATTTTATTCTTTTTGTCGCAATGGTAAATGGGAGTGTTTCCATAATTTCTCTTTCAGATTTTTCATCATTAGTGTAGGAATGCAAGAGATTTCTGTGCATTAATTTTGTATCCTGCAACTTTACCAAATTCATTGATTAGCTCTAGCAGTTTTCTGGTGGCAGCTTTAGGATTCTCTATGTATAGTATCATGTCATCCGCAAACAGTGACAGTTTTACCTCTTCTTTTCCAATTTGTATTCCTTTTATTTCTTTTTCTTCTCTGATTGCCGTGGCTAGGACTTCCAGAACTATGTTGAATAATAGTGGTGAGAGTGGACATCCTTGTCTCGTTCCTGATCTTAGAGGAAATGCTTTCAGTTTTTCACCGTTGAGAATGATGTTTGCTGTGGGTTTGTCATATATGGTCTTTATTATGTTGAGGTAGGTTCCCTCTATGCCCACTTTCTGGAGAGTTTTTATCATAAATGGGTGTTGAATTTTATCAAAAGCTTTTTCTGCATCTATTGAGATGATCATATGGTTTTTATTCTTCAATTTGTTAATATGGTGTATCGCATTGATTGATTTGCATATATTGAAGAATCCTTGTATCCCTGGGATAAATCCCACTTGATCGTGGTGTATGATCCTTTTAATGTGTTGTTGGATTCTGTTTGCTGTTTGAGGATATTTGCATCTATATTCATCAGTGATATTGGTCTGTAATTTTCTTTTTTTGTAGTGTCTTTGTCTGGTTTTGGTATCAGGATGATGGTGGCCTCATAGAATGAGTTTGGGAGTGTTCCTTCCTCTGCAATTTTTTGGAAGAGTTTGAGAGGGATAGGTGTTAGCTCTTCTCTAAATGTTTGATAGAATTCACCTGTGAAGCCATCTGGTCCTGGACTTTTGTTTGTTGGAAGATTTTTAATCACAGTTTCAATTTCATTACTTGTGATTGGTCTGTTCATATTTTCTGTTTCTTCCTGGTTCAGTCTTGAAAGGTTATACCTTTCTAAGAATTTGTCCATTTCTTCCAGGTTGTCCATTTTATTGGCATAGGGTTGCTTGTAGTAGTCTCTTAGGATGCTTTGTATTTCTGTGGTGTCCATTGTAACTTCTCCTTTTTCATTTTTAATTTTATTGATTTGAGTCCTCTCCCTCTTTTTCTTGATGAATCTTGTTAAGGGTTTATCAATTTTGTTTATCTTCTCAAAGAACCAGCTTTTAGTTTCATTGATCTTTGCTATTGTTTTCTTTGTTTCTCTTTAATTTATTTCTGCTCTGATCTTTATGATTTCTTTCCTTCTGCTAACTCTGGGTTTTGTTTGTTCTTCTTTCTCTAGTTTCTTTAGGTGTAAGGTTAGATTGTTTACTTGAGATTTTTCTTGTTTCTTTAGGTAGGCTTGTATAGCTATAAACTTCCCTCTTAGAACTGCTTTTGCTGCATCCCATAGGTTTTGGGTCATCGTGTTTTCATTGTCATTTGTCTCTAGGTATTTTTTGATTTCCTCTTTGATTTCTTCAGTGATCTCTTGGTTATTTAGTAATGTATTGTTTAGCCTCCACGTGTTTGTGTTTTTTTACATTATTTTTCCCTGTAATTCATTTCTAATCTCGTAGTGTTGTGGTCAGAAAAGATGCTTGATATGATTTCAATTTTCTTAAATTTACTGAGGCTTGATTTGTGACCCAAGATGGACCTATCCTTGAGACTGTTCCGTGCGCACTTGAGAAGAACATGTAATCTGCTGATTTTGGATGGAATGTCCTATAAATATCAATTAAATCTATCTGGTCTATTGTGTCATTTAAAGTTTGTGTTTCCTTATTAATTTTCTTTCTGGATGATCTGTCCATTGGTGTAAGTGAGGTGTTAAAGTCCCCCACTATTATTGTGTTACTGTCAATTTCCTCTTTTATGGCTGTTAGCAGTTGCCTTATGTGTTGAGGTGCTCCTATGTTGGGTGCATATATATTTATAATTGTTATATCTTCTTCTTGGATTGATCCCTTAAGCATTATGTAGTGTCCTTCCTTGTCTCTTGTAGCAGTCTTTATTTTAAAGTCTATTTTATCTGATATGAGTATAGCTACTCCAGCTTTCTTTTGATTTCCATTTGCATGGAATATCTTTTTCCATCCCCTCACTTTCAGTCTGTATGTGTCCCTAGGTCTGAAGTGGGTCTCTTGTAGGCAGCATATATATGGGTCTTGTTTTTGTATCCATTCAGCAAGCCTGTGTCTTTTGGTTGGAGCATTTAATCCATTCACATTTAAGGTAATTATCGATATGTATGTTCCTATGACCATTTTCTTAATTGTTTTGGGTTTGTTTTTGTATGTCCTTTTCTTCTCTTGTGTTTCCCACTTAGAGAAGTTCCTTTAGCATTTGTTGTAGAGCTGGTTTGGGGATGCTGAATTCTCTTAGCTTTTGCTTGTCTGTAAAGCTTTTGATTTCTCCATCAAATCTAAATGAGATCCTTGACGGGTAGAGTAATCTTGGTTGTAGTTTCTTCCCTTTCATCACTTTAAGTATATCCTGCCACTCCCTTCTGGCTTGTAGAGTTTCTGCTGAGAAATCAGCTGTTAACCTTATGGGAGTTCCCTTGTATGTTATTTGTCGTTTTTCCATTGCTGCTTTCAATAATTTTTCTTTGTCTTTAATTTTTGCCACTTTGCTTACTATGTGTCTCGGCGTGTTTCTCCTTGGGTTTATCCTGTATGGGACTCTGTGTATTTCCTGGACTTGGGTGGCTATTTCCTTTCCCATGTTAGGGAAGTTTTCGACTATAATCTCTTCAAATATTTTCTCTGGTCCTTTCTCTCTCTCTTCTCCTTCTGGGACCCCTATAATGTGAATGTTGTTGCGTTCAATGTTGTCCCAGAGGTCTCTTAGGCTGTCTTCATTTCTTTTCATTCTTTTTTCTTTAGTCTGTTCCGCAGCAGTGAATTCCACCATTCTGTCCTCCAGGTCACTTATCCGTTCTTCTGCCTCAGTTATTCTGCTATTGATTCCTTCTAGTGTAGTTTTCATTTCAGTTATTGTATTGGTCATCTCTGTTTGTTTGTTCTTTAATTCTTCTAGGTCTTTGTTAATCATTTCTTGCATCTTCTCAGTTTTTGCCTCCATTCTTATTCCGAGGTCCTGGATCATCTTCACTATCATTATTCTGAATTCTTTTTCTGGAAGGTTGCCTATCTCCACTTCATTTAGTTGTTTTTCTGGGTTTTTTTCTTGTTCCTTCATCTGGTATATAGCCCTCTGCCTTTTCATCTTGTCTATCTTTCTGTAAATGTGGTTTTTGTTCCAGAGGCTGCAGGATTGTAGTTTTTCTTGCTACTGCTGTCTGCCCTCTGGTGGTTGAGGATATCTAAGAGGCTTGATGGGAGGCTCTGGTGGTGGGTAGAGCTGACTGTTGCTGTGGTGGTCAGAGCTCCATAAAACTTTAATCCACTTGACTGTTGATGGGTGGGGCTGGGTTCCGTCCCTGTTGGTTGTTTTGCCTGAGGCAACCCAGCACTGGAGCCTACCTGGGCTCTTTGGTGGGGCTAATGGCAGACTCTGGGAGGGATCACACCCAGGAGTACTTCCCAGAACCTCCGCTGCCAGTGTCCTTGTCCCCACGGTGAAACAGAGCCAGCCCCTGCCTCTGCAGGAGACCCTCCAACACTAGCAGGTAGGTCTGGTTCAGTCTCCCCCAGGGTCACTGCTCCTTCCCCCGGGTCCCGATGCACACACTATTCCGTGTGCACCCTCCAAGAGTGGGGTCTCTGTTTCTCCCAGTCCTGTCGAAGTCCTGCAATCAATTCCCACTAGGCTTCAAAGTCTGATTCTCTATGAATTCCTCCTCCCGTTGCTGGACCCCCAGGTTGGGAAGCCTGACGTGGGGCTCAGAACCTTCACTCCATTGGGTGGACTTCTGTGGTATAAGTGTTCGCCAGTCTGTGAGTCACACCCCCAGCAGTTATGGGATTTGATTTTACTCTGATTGTGCCCCTCCTACCGTGTCACTGTGGCTTCTCCTCTGTCCTTGGACGTGGGGTATCCTCCTTGGTGAAGTCCAGTGTCTTCCTGTCGATGATTGTCCAGCAGCCAGTTGTAATTTTAGTGCTCTCGCAAGAGGGAGTGAGAGCACGTCCTTCTACTCCGCCATCTTGGTTAATTTCCTATTTTTAGTTTTTTAAGGAACCTCTATACTCTTCTCCATAGTGGCTGTATCAATTTACATTCCCACCAGCAGTGCAAGAGTGTTCCCTTTTTTGCACACCCTCTCCAGCATTTATTGTTTGTAGATTTTTTGATGATGGCCACTCTGACCGGTGTGAGGTGATACCTCATTGTAGTTTTGATTTGTATTTCTCTAATGGTTAGTGATGTTGAGCATCCTTTTATGTGTTTGTTGGCAATCTGTATATCTTCTCTGGAGAAATGTCTATTTAGATCTTCTGCCCATTTTTGGATTGGGTTGTTTGTTTTTTTTTATATTGAGCTGCCTGAGCTGCCTGTATATTTTGGAGATTAATTCTTTGTCAGTTGCTTTGTTTGCGAATATTTTCTCCCATCCTGAGGGTTGTCTTTTGGTCTTGTTTTTGGTTTCCTTTGCTGTGCAAAAGCTTTTAAGTTTCATTAGGTCCCATTTGTTTATTTTTGTTTTTACTTCCATTTCTCTAGGAGGTGGGTCAGAAAGGATCTTGCTGTGATTGATGTCATAGAGTGTTCTGCCTATGTTTTCCTCTAAGAGTTTGATAGTGTCCGGCCTTACATTTAGGTCTTTAATCCATTTTGAGTTTATTTTTGTGTATGATGTTAGGCAGTGTTCTAATTTCATTCTTTTACATGTAGCTGTCCAGTTTTCTCAGGACCATTTATTGAAAAGGCTGTCCTTTCTCCATTGTATATTCTTGCCTCCCTTATACCATATCTGTGTGGGTTTATCTCTGGGCTTTCTATCCTGTTCCATTGATATATGTTTCTGCCAGTACCATATTGTCTTGATTACTGTAGCTTTGTAGTAGAGTCTGAAGTCAGGGAGCCTGATTCCTCCAGCTCCAAGTTTCTTTCTCAACATTGCTTTGGCTATTCGGGGTCTTCTGTGTTTCCATACAAATTGTGAAATATTTTGTTGTAGTTCTGTGAAAAATGCTATTGGTAGTTTGATAGGGGTTGCATTGAATCTGTAGATTGCTTTGGGTAGTATAATCATTTTCACAATGTTGATTCTTCCAATCCAGGAACGTGGTATATCTCTCCATCTGTTTGTATCATCTTTAATTTCTTTCATCAGTGTCTTATAGCTTTCTGCATTGAATATGTAACTTTTTAAACTGTTTCAATTGCATTTCAAAGAGATAAAAGTTCCCTAAACTCCTCTGTGAAAACGCCTATACACACAGAATTGTGCATACTGTTTCAGGTAGCTGGTGTAGGTAATTTAATTCTTAATATTGGATGTGTTAGAGAAAGAATAAATACTTTTTTGGAGGTTACAAGGCTAAAAGTAATAAAAGTTAAGTTATATATACACATATGGGTTCTATGCCTAGTCCTGCATTTCAAAGCTAAGGGTAACGACAGAAGTGATGGAATCTAAGCCACTAATTTTATAAAGTGAAGAAATTAGATAGAAATATCAACTAAGATATAGAATTTAATTGTTAAAGTAGAGTAGAGAAGGAAACTAAATTGGTTACAAGACTACACTGATTAATGTAACTTATTATCAAATTATATATATATAAAATAGATGTATAGTAAATGTTAGTGTATGTATAATTATATGCATAATTGAATTATATATAATTTAAATACATATGATAAAAATATAAAGGCACATATATTTTCATGGTAAAGAATTATCAATTTATCATTTAGTAACATTTTTACATTAATTGAAGAGAAACAAGTGAATATTCTATTTTATTAATTCTTAAAACAGCAACTAAATTGTCAACGGGTTCCTTCTTAGTTCACTGCAAATGACCACGGACATTTTCTGCCTCTGCACTATTTATGCAACAATGAAATCAGTTATATTAGTCTTCATACATTATATTATTAGAGTATACCAGTACACTTTGGTCTCTTAGAATGCATTAAAGAATTAACTCCAAACTTTGATCTAAAATTAAAAAATAGGATATTTAATATTCTTTTGCAGTGGGGATACATGGATATCTGGTGTTGATGGTCTTGTAAACTGTTTCTATCCAAATAGATCAGTTGCTAAAAGTCTGCTTAAAATGAACTGAATAATGATCAGATAAAACCTGGAAGAAACCTTTCTTTCTCTGACTCATGAAACATTGGAATTAATCAGACATCAGTATCATAGATGTTGTTTATCTGTCTCATATAAAAGTGTACCTTTATATTTCAAAACTTCAAATTATTTAAATGTAATCAAATCCTATGGATTAGGAAAACTTTTCCCATCTCAAATATTCTCTCGTTTCTGAGAATTATTCCCAGCTGATTATGGGGTTTCCATTAGTAATTAGAATTACTCCAAATGATTAGGGAAATTTTGTTCATAAAAAATTAGGATTTTTGTGTGTGTGTTATTTAAAGGAATAGAAGACATGGATGTGATCCTCCAAAAGCTTCCTGTGAAGAATTGAGTTAGTGGTTGGATGTTTAATAATTTCAGAATGGATAGATTCCTCTTCTGCTAGTTAACTGGAGGAATTCTTTAATATTCTGGAGGCAGTTACATTCTTCTTAAAATGATTAAAAGTGTTAAATATCCACCCAGTAATTAAATTAAGCAAAACATATTTAAAGTTTTAAAATATATTTTAAATTTATTGTAATTACTTTTTAAGTGTCTGTTTTAAAGTAAAAAAAGAAATAAATGGTTAAGTCTAAAAGTTATGCTGCTAAAAGTTAAATAATAAATGGCTTGAGGTGCATCCATTTGGTTTGGCAACATGCAAATCATTTATGACCTAAACTTGCAGGTTCGATATAATAGAGGGATCAGAATTAAGATTAGATTACTTGGTGGAATGGATGATAGATAAGGAAATAGAAACAAGCAGTGTAGACACCTCTTATTTAGGTCTTCCTGTCTCCACTATAACTGTCAGCAAGCTTTCTTTGCTACCGATGCAGGCAGAAATCAAACCACAACATTGTCATGCTCCGGTTTTGATATTTATTGAAATATCATTTTACCTTCCTAAGAATATTCAAACACATTAAAAATCTAAACGGTAATGTTACAAAATTCATTTACCCACCCATTAGTATTAGTCAGTTAGCCAGAAGTTTTTCTTCGTGACATTTGACCTCTTAGAGGTAGTACATTATAACTCGGATTGAATAAGTTTTAATGCTTTCTTCATGTTTTCTATCACTGTAATAAAAGTAAATATATATTTTCTATTAGTAAATGAGAGTATCAAATTTTTAAATTAACCCCTGAATCTAAAATTGGCCCATTAAAATGAACAGCTATAAAGATTTGGGGATTTATCTGCAGCCTTAAAGAATATTATGCTAAAAGTGTACATGTAAATTTAGGGATTAGACCATTCAGAGCTGGTTAATTAACTTAATGTTAAAAAATTTTATCAAAGGGATTTTGAGGGAGCATCTATTTTGTTAACTGATTATTTTGTAGCAGTATTGCTGGATATGACAGGCATAGCTATCTTATTAAACTTAGTTGATAGTGAATATTGTAAAAATGAAAGTCCCAAGTCAGACTGTATCTCCTTGCTTATAGGCATTAAAGGAAGAGGAAAGATTTAATTATGATCACTTTGAGGAAATCACATATGATCTTTCATACCAGAAGAATGGACTGGCTTTCTTAAGGTTTAGTTTTCATGTGTACTCCATTCTTTTTGGTGGTGTTAACATTTCGTGATCTCAAGAACTATTAGAGATCCCTGTTGAAAAAAGAGATTCTGAGGTGCCCCAGAAATTCTGATTTTGATGGGAGCTAAGAGTTTGCATTTTAACCACTATCACCACTACCAACCCCAGGGCCTGTGACGTGTGGGTAGCACTGTTTGTGGGGAAGCACCCATGTAGTGTATCATCGACCCATCTAACAGTCAAGTGTTGCTCGTTATCACTGTTCAAGATAATTTGTGAATGCTTACATAGCGGTAAATCCTGAGGTTCATATGTATATAATCTGTTTGAGTATCTTCCAGTTATATCAGCTCTGACTGTTAAAGAAGGATCTGCCAAGAAAAAATAAGTCCCTTACATATTATTTAAAATGTTCTGAAAATCATTCTTGCCTCTTACTCTAAAACAAACGTTAAGCAATTTTATAAGCAAAATCAGTTTTCATACATGTGAATTCATTATGAGTTAATCTGAATTCTCATTTTAGTGTGTCACAGGTCTCTGTCAACATATAATAGTTTAGAGAAGGATACTGAAACTACATTGGGATATTGATTTCATAGCATCAGTTAATTTAAAAAATTAAAATTTAATATTTATAAGTTGCAAGTTACAGATATAATGAGTTTGATTGTTGACCTAACAAGAACTGTTATTGACTGGGTTACTAATGACTAATGACTTAAAAGGAATAGTACTTGAAGTAGCATTTAAAAGTAAATAAAAGCAAGAAGGCTACTGATTTTCTAAATCTGACGGAAAGAGATTATACAATTACCCACAAACATGATTCTAGGCACATATTGTCCATCAGGTGATAAATTCTTATCAGTGGTTTCATGCTAGGAAAAAGATGAAAAAAAAGAGAATGTTATTGTATTGGATTGTTTTTAACAGTTGATTTAAAAATATTTTATGTAAACAAGCCTTTCAGTAAGTTGTATATTTTGGCCTCTTACAATTCTATATAACATTCTATATCCACTAATACTTTATAGCTCTTTTTGTCTTTAAAAAAAGACAAAAAAAGAGATTCAGCTTTTCCACTGAATTGAGATATTAAGAAAACATTGTAGAGGTCGTGTACCATGAGATTCAGCATGATGAAATTATTCTGAGCCATTTCTTGTATTTCTTTATTTTGGGCAAACACTTTTTTTAGTGCTGTGGGAGAAAACATAATGTCAGTTAGTTTCAAGGATCAAGATGCCTTCAATATAATGTAGCAAAATTAAGCTAGTATTTTGCATTTCTTTGCATCTGTAACTTGGTTGTAAATAGTTCATTGGCCCATTGCCACTTCGTCTCTCATTGGAAAGCAATGAGGGACAGAGTCTATCCAAGAAGACATCAAGAGAGAGTCACATTGATGAAATCACCAGTTTTATAATGTCATGTAATTCATTGACTCATTGGTTAAAACAGCATCTTCTTTCAGCCAGTTTTCCTACCTTTTTGGGGGGGCAGGGGAGGAAGAAGGATATAAAATTCTAAAGGACATATAATATAAATATATTCAGTAGATTACTAACAATCATTGTAGTCTTTAAGCACCTTAGTAAAATGGTGGTACTCTAGCAGTTGTCCTTTTTTTTTTTTTTGGAATAGAGTTTCCTGAGTGCCTTCTTAACAATTTGTAACCAGGTCACTTTCCTACTTCATATTGGAGATACAGTAAGATCTCAGGAGCAAAAATTACCTTGGCAGTATTGACAGTCCTCCAAGTGATGAATAACCATCAGTGGCTTGTTACTAAACAGAGAGAGTGTGGAATTGAGCCAAGTGATTAATTTGAGTCAAAATGTACAGTGAAATTAGATTTAAGATTCTCATACTTTCTATGAGACATAAAGTAAACAGCTCAGCCTGACAAATCACAGCGCTGTAGTCTGTAGTCCTGTTACTCATAACATGGCCTCAGCACTGAAACATCAGCCTCACCAGAAATGTAGCTCATTAGAAATGTAAATTCTCAGGCTCCCTCTTGGCCCGACTCAGTCAGCATCTGTGGGGGTGAGGTCCAGGAATCCTTAGCTTAACAAGCTTACCAGGTCATTCTTATGTATACTGTAGTACAGTTAGAAAAATAAAAGTCAATTCTGTCTCCATAGATGAAAGGATATTATGAACAAGGTAGTATTCATTTCCAATGAACATGTGGTATAAAATTTTGGAAGTGTCGAAGTTTTTACTTAGGTTTTTTGTTTGTTTTTAGTTTTTCAGAAAGTCTATTAATATTTGACCATTTTCACAACCTTTTATTCTTGTCACAACTTAAAATTACCAACAGTCTCAGGGAGAGTTCCCTTCCTATATATTTTTCAGTGTCATTTTGATTTTAACTCTCTGAAGAAAAGTTTTGATGGTAGCTCCTTGACTACCCTGGCGTTTAGAATACGAGAAAAATTAGAATGTTAACTACAGTGAAGGAGAAAATAATTATGATTCGGGTATATAAGATGTTTTTAAAAATGTTTCTTTAATTTTGCGAGGATGCTAGGTACAAAAAGAGATAGACGAGTGTATACGTATCAAGCATAAATCTTTTTACAAACAACAGACGTAATCATATGAAATACTTGTTATTGAATAATCCTGTTTTTCAAACTTTAGTCTCAAAAGTGTTATATAACACATTTTGAAGTGTAAATAATTTCATTTAATCCTCAAACTTAGAATATAAGTTAATTTTAGGTAAGAATAAATCCTACAACTTATCTCTTAAAATTTATAACATAGAAAGCCAACATTTGCCAACAACTTCACATTTACTGGTGAAAGAGCAGATTAGATATCCAATGAATGAAATATTATTACCTCTTTTTAATTAGTAGAAAACTGAGCCTAAGAATATTCATTGACATTTCTTCAGAGACACATACAGAACTTAGACCTCCTAAGCACCAAGTAGTAATTCTTCTACTAGATAACTTTTTCTCTGATTGCACTTAGGTAGATAGAGGTGTCCTGTGATGCAGAACAATTCAGGGGCATGAGTCATTCTGATTTCCTGAACTGCTACCCTTTCTTCCCAGCATAACAGCTGGAAATAAGGATAGCTCTGTGTAAGGAAAGACATTGATGTAACTCTTGGAAAACTAATTTCTCCATCAGATTTCTGGCCAACCGGAGTCCACGGAAAAATGTATCAAGACCACAGAATACTCAGTCTTAATAGTTCAGCTTTGAATGGGTTGTTCAGACAGTCAAACCAAGACAGTAATCTGTTTTAGGAAAAGCTTCTGTTCCTGGCAGACACTGAAGTAGGAACACCTGAACAAGGGCTCAGAAACTTTTAAAGCAAAGAGGCAGATGATAAGTATTTGAGGTTTTGCAGCCCATGTGGTCTTGTTCACAACCGCTCGCCTCTGCTGTTATTGCACGAAAGCAGCCATGGACAATATGCAACAAGGTGAGAGTGGCCGTTACAGTAAAACTTAATTTATAACACTGGAATTTGAATTTCAAGTAACTTCCATGTGTCACAAGATATTATTCTTCTTTTGATTAAAAACATTGTTTTAATGTAAAAATCATCCTTAGCTCACACACCAAATTATCAATAAAACGGGTGGTCCCTAGTCTTACGGTTACCAGGGGCGAAGGGTGGGGGGAGGGATAGACTGCGAGTTTGGGATTGACATGTACACACTACTATAGATAACCAACAAGGACCTGCTGTATAGCACAGGAAACTCAGCTCAATATTCTGTAATAACCTAAATAGGAAAAGAATTTTAAAAAGAATAAAAAAATAAAGCATTTTAAATTGGGAAAAAAAAATCTTATGAACTAGCACATCAGATTATGAGAAACTCGAGTGAGAGAAAGAGTAAAAATTTGGGGGAGCTGTACTTCTGAGATGCTCTAAAACCAGAGCCTTCCAAGCCTAGCTGTTTATCAGCATCATCTGGTGAATTATCTTTTAAAATTCTACATGTTTTTCATTGAAAATAAGTTACAAATTCAGATGGTTTAAAATTCAAAAGTTACAAAAGTAAAAATTCTTTCTCCCATCCTGCCTTCAAGAAGTAAGCAGTGTTACCATTTTCTAAGTCTGTTTCCAGAGTTTTTCAGGTCATATAACAAAATACACATATGCATATGCATATGCTTGTATATATACTTATGTAAATGTATATGATTATAAATTGTGTATGTTCATATGCATGTCCATATGTATATATATATATATATATATATATCCTTTCTTTTTTAAAAATACAAATACTACCACGCTATACACATGTATTTGCATTTGGCTTTTTTAGCATAATGGTATATCTTGGATATTATTCCCTTGTGCTTTTGTATAATATTCCATTATATGGATCATTTTTATTAGTCTTCTCAAAATAGATATTTAAATTCTTTTCAATCTTTTATGTTTAGATTGTTTTCAGACATTTAAAAAGATGCTTTGGTGGACATGATGTTACTTACATATAATTTTGCACGTGGGTGGGTATATTTGTGAATAAATTCCAGAAGTGGAGTTTCTGGGTCAGAGTATGTGCATTTATAATTCTGATGCACTGTGTATACTTTCCTTAGAAGCTGTAGCAATTTATATTCTCTCTGATAATGTGAGAGGTAAGTATTTACTCTCACTAAAACTGGTTATTGAGCTTTTAATTCTTTTATCCAGTAGGTGAAAGAGGGAAGTTAATGTGGTTTTACTTTCTTATAAAAAATAGTCACCATATGATCCAGCAATTCTACTTCTGGGTATATACCCAAAGAAAATGAAATCACTATTTCACTATCTCAAAGGGATATCTGCATCCCCATGTTCATTGCAGCATTATTTACAATAGCCAGGACATGGAAGCAACCTAAGTGACTCTCAGTACATTTGTGACAACGTGAATGAACCTTGAGCATATTATGTTAAGTAAAATAAGTCAGAGACAAATACTATATGATCTCACTTATATGTAGAATCTGGAATTTTAAAAAAAGTAAAAACCAAACTCATAGAAACAGAGTAGATTGGTGGTTTCCCGGGGTGGGGATTGGGAGGTGAGGAAAATGGGTGAAGGTGCTCAAAGGGTACACACTTCCAGTTATAAGATGAGTGAGTCCTGGGAATCTAGTGATGACCAGAGTTAACAATACTGTATGGTATACTTGGAAGCTGATAAGAAAGTACATCTTAAAAGTTCTCGCCACACACACACATACACACACGTTAACTATGTGAGGTGATAATTAACCTTATTGTGGTCATCATTTTGCAGTATATACATACATCAAATCATCACATTCTACACCTTAAATTTGCACAATGTTATATGTAAATTATATCCCAATAAAGCTATAAAAAAAATCTTACTCATATGTTTAGGTTACTAATTTTTTTATTCTGTGAACTATCTTTCCTATTTTATGTTCATTTTTTCAAGGTCATTGACTTGACCTTTTTCTTATTAATTTATATGAGTACTTTGTATATTAGAGAAATTCACTCTTGTAATATGTGCTATAGTTTTCTGTTTGTTTTGTATTTTTTGCCTTTTTCGTTTGCTTATGATAAATTTCTGGTTGTGCAGAAATTTGCATAATCAAAAATATTAGTCATTTATTTTAGGATTTTTCTTTCTTCTTTTTTTTCCTTTGGCCATACTCAACTCTAAAAGAGGACTAGGGTGAGGCAAGAGTAACATCTAGGGCACAAAAATTAAGTGCTTTGTTTTTGCATCCTAGACATCCCTCATGCCTCACCCTAATTGTACCCTACTCCAAGAATTTAAAGAAATAACAGTTTTGTAATAGTGTCTTCTAGTACCTTAATGGTTTCATCCTTATAATTAATCTTTATAATTTATTTTGATATAAAATGTGAGGTATAGATCCAAATTTTTAAATTTTTCACAAACGGCTATCAAATTCTAACAATTATTTTACATACTCTATCTCTCCTACTCCTGATTCAAAATGCCACTTAATCATGTAAACAGTTTCTGTAGTATCCAGTTTTCTGTTCTCTCCATTCTACTCAATTCATTTATCGGTAACATACTGTGTTATTAAAATGTTTCATATTGGTTAAGGGCTAGTTCCCACTGATTTCTTTTCATAATGTTCCTATTTAAGTCTGTCTATATTTCCATTTCACTTTTAAAATCACTTAAAAACTTGTACTAATATATTGTGATTGTCTTAACAAATTTTTTAACTATAGAGAGAATTGACATTTTTACGATGTTGAATCTTCCTATCCAAGGACATGATATCTCTTCACATAGGTTTGTAATTTTTTTCCTCACTAGTACATTTAGTTCATACAGATTTTGTACATTTTCTGTCAAGTTTATCCTGGGATATTTCATCTTTTTTTATTGCTATTTTATATAAAGTATTTTATAAGTGTCTTTAACTATTTTAATTATATTTATATATATATATATATATATATAAATGCTGTCGATTTCTAGGTATTAATTTAGTCTCATCTAATTTAACTGAATCTTCATACTTCTGAATACTTTGGGCTGATTCTCAAGTTTTTCACAAACACAGTCATCAGCTGCAAATAAAGATTCTTTCACTCTCTCCTTTCTAAGTTTTTCTCATCTAATTGCATTGGTTAGTATCTCCAGAACAATGTTAGTAATTTTGGTGATTAAAGAATCCATCAGTGGAATACTTTGTTTTTCCTCAGTAAGCATGATGTTGACTTTTTTTGCTGGGATGGATAAGTTTTTTAACTTCTAATATGGATTTGGCATTGTATTAAATGCTTTTTTAGCATTTGTGGAGATAGGAGATACTCGTATGATTTGTGTCCTTATAAATATTAAGTTATTTTAATTAATAGATTTCTTAATCTTGAATCTTTTGGCTTTCCCAGACTGAATCTCACTTTATCAGGGTATATACTTTAAGTGTTCTGCTGTCTGCTCTTTGCTAATATGTTGTTTGTTTTTTACATTTCTATTTGGAAATAAGATTATTCTGTAGACTTCTTTTTTTTTTTGTAATATTTGTCCAGTGTTGAGAGTGTTTTACCCAATTCTTATTTGGAATCTTTTCTTTTTCTTCAAAGAGTTGAATTGAACATTCTTTAGATATTTGATAAATTCTTGGGGTGCTTTTAAAAGTACAAGTTTCTCAGCTCCATCCCCAAAGATCTGGTAGATCTTTAGTAAATCACGTCACTCTTGGTCACTGAGCGCCTGGCACATAGAAGTGGATACTCAGTAAGTAGTTGACCCTGAATATGGATTTTTAAAAAAGCTCTCTGAGTTGTTCTGATGATCAGACAGCCTTGAGAAGTGCTGCTATAAGTCAGGTTCCTGTTTAAGCTTGTATAATGCCCAGTGAGTGATGTTGTTTTGTTTATACAATTTATATTCAAAAGTTTGCTTGGTGGATGTTAACTAGACTTATTGTGGTAATCATTTTGCGTATATACAAATATCCAATCATTAAGTTGTATACCTGAAACTAATATAATGTTAAGTCAATTATTCCTCAGATAAAAAAGCTTGCTTGGATAATTAAGAAATTAATATAAAAGTGTTTAGAGCTGTTGTTTATAAAAAAATTCTAATAGCAACTCTTAGTCCAAACAGCATACAGTAACAGAGCAAATTCTTACTGTATTCTCTGAAAAGCTAACATGCTAGTTTTTGGCTCTCCTATGAGGAGGTATCTGTATCATCTGTCAAAGTTAACTGAGAGGTGTTTTACCTTTTTTGAATGTGAAAGAGACCTTCCTCATAAGTCTGCATCCAAGTGATGTCATCTCCCCATCCTAAACAGAAGAGAGAAATCAATGTGTTAACTCAGGACTACCAAAGAGTTCTGAATTGGGGATGTGATAAGCAGGTATCTATCTACAGATATTTAAGCTACCAAGCAGTTGTGTGACATAAGGTATGGAGGACACATAATTATAACTAGATACAAAGAGGTTGTGTCCTTTCAGGTGATATTACTGAGGTTTTGTGACTATGTTTTAAATCTTAAGGCCCATGGCCTTGAACCCAGTAAGTGTTCAGTAGATGCTATTATGATTAGTGGTGATTGAAAGGACATCTCTGGACCATGCAAGAGCTCTCGCTTTCAGAATGTACAGGAGGAAATAACAGTTAATCTTTGCATACTTTGTAAATCTATCGGGAATACTTTGGGCTATACTGAACAGTGTCCTTGAATCTTGAGTGCCAAGAGATGTTGACTCCTTCAAAGTCAGAACACATCATTGAAAAAAAAGCAATTTCAAATTTTGCTTTGAGTTTTAACAGGGAAAAAAATTCTGGCGTGGGAATTTCATGGTTGAGAGACTCAATAAAACCCTTGTTTTGGAAGCCTCCAAAAGAGTGGAGGAGAGGGAAACAGAACGCAATGAGTAGGGAGAGAACCCACTAGCTTTTTTTTTTTTTAAAAGAATCAATTTTATTTATTATTTATTTTCGTTGCGTCGGGTCTTCGTTGCTGCACATGGGTTTTCTGTAGTTGTGGCGAGCGGGGGCTACTCTTCGTTGTGGTGCCCAGGGCTCTTCTTACGGTGGCCTCTCCTGTTGCAGAGCACAGGCTCCAGGCGTGCGGGCTTCAGTAGTTGTGGCACACGGGCTCAGTAGTTGTGGCACACAGGCTCAGTAGTTGTGGCTCACGGGCTCAGTAGTTGTGGCTCACGGGCTCTAGAGCGCAGGCTCAGTAGTTGTAGCACACGGGCTTAGTTGCTCCGCGGCATGTGGGATCCTCCCAGACCAGGGATCGAACCCATGTTTCCTGCATTGGCAGGCGGATTCTTAACCACTGCGCCACTAGGGAAGTCCTCCCACTAGCCTTTAAAGAAATGATGTGAGTAGTTGGGAATGTGTATTAGAGATTGAAGAATAAGACTATTGAGGAGAAGAATGCACAAAACATCCAGAAATATTTCAAAGTATTTTCAGGAAATGTCTCAGTCTATGGATGAAAAAGGTTGAATTAATTTGAAAACAGAAATAGTTGCAGGCTATTTTGGACCCAGATTTTTTCATAAGTTTCATATGTTGTCAGACTGGAGTTCCTGGTTTTGATACCATGGCTTAAAGATGTCCTGGACTTATGAAGCAGAATTATGAAGCAGGATAAATATGATCCCATGATTTTTGCCTGTTGGGTTTTGGTTTGTTTGTTTTTTAATAACAACTTTATTCAAATATAATTCATATGCCAATACAGTTCATCCGTTGAAAGTATATACATTTTTTTGTATATTTACATAGTGTGCAACCATCACCACAATCAATTTTAGAAGATTTTCATCACTTCAGAAAGAAACCCTGTACCCTTTAGTTATCACCATACACTTCTTTCATCTCCTACAACCCTAAGAAATGGCTAATGTACTTTGTCTCTATAGATTATCTTATTCCAGACATTTCATATAAGTGGAATCGTATAAGATGCGATGTATCTTATGACTGGATGCTTTCACTTAATACAGTGTTTTTAAGGTTCATCCATGTTGTGGCATGTATTAGGACTTCATTCTTGGGCCAAATATTATTCCATTTTATGGATATACCACATTTTGTTTATCCATTCATCAGTTGATGGACATTTAGGTTGTTTCTACTTTTTGGATTTTATGAATAATGCTGCTATGCACATTTGAGTGCAAACTTCAGTGTGAACATATGTTTTCATTTTTCTTGGGTATAATCCTTAGAAGTGGAATTGCTGGATCAAATGGTAACTATAACTGTAACTTTCTGACAGTTTTTCCAAGTGATTGCATTATTTTACACTCTTACCAGAAGTGTTGTTGGTTTGTTTTTGCCTGACTTTAGAATCCTAACATTGGAAGACATCTTACGTTAGCTTCGTACCCCAACCTTAGCAGGAATACTTCCTATCTGTAATAACCCTGAAGGACTTTCTTTGCAACTTTGCTCAAACACATGTAGTAAGTTTATGCCACGTTTTGCATTAGATAAAAGTTATTTTGGAAACAGCCAGTGAGACTAGGTTCCTACTTAATTTCCCTATTCTGTTGCAAATATCATTCAGTGCCAGAATGTCAGCCGTGGGAAGAATTACTGTTCTCTGCTCCTGTTTAACTTAGTTCCACAAATATTGAAGGAACATCTGCTCTATGCCTTGCTCCACTTAGCACTGGGTGTACGAAGGTAAGACAATACAGTCTTATTGTTCTCTGTTCATTATCATAATTCCTAATTCATAATCCATTACTGGATATGCTTACTTATCTTCTGAGATTTTATTCATTCTCCAGCATGTATTTATTGAGTACTTACTGTATGCCAGGCACTGGACCAGGTGCTGGGTGCAGAGCAGTTTTGGTTTAAAAGGAAGTTAAGACTTGGGGTTCACTTTTTTATTGAACCATTTCTTACCTTTTGCCAATTAATACTCCCTTTTCTCCCTAACACTGTCTCTGTTTACCTGGTGCTGCTCCGCACTCTAAGAGGCTGCATATGCTACTTGGTACACTGTAGTCAAATTTCCCCTTCACCCCTACCTTAAATCCTCATTCTCAGTTGTTTCCTATGTGCCAGTAGAAGATAAAGGCTTAACCAAATGCAAACCAATTCTGAATAATGGAGTTCCCAGCTGCTATCAGTCATCTCCCCTATTGAAATAGTTTAACTAAGACTCATCACGTTGTTTAAAATTTATTGTACGTATTGAGTATATGTTTCATAAAATTCACCAAATAGTTTTAATGGACATTTGGAAGTGAATACACAGAACGTTGGTACCTTACTTATAGTTACAGCATGCTGCTTAACTCAGCCCTTGAGGGTCTTTAAGGGCAGTGAGTTTGATCTCTGGCACTTTAAGGCTACTGAGTTCATTGTTTTATAACTGTTGTGGGTGTATATGGAGGTGCATGATAAATTACACTTAGGAAAATATTTCCCTCTTTTATTTATTTTGCAAAAACTTACTGATTTTTTTAGACTTACAGTTTCCGTGATTTTAAACTGAAGTAGAATTAATTATCTTGGCTGAACACTGACGGGCAATTGGCTGGCACCCAATACATCTGTTAACGAATGAATTAACTTGGAAAGAAAGTCAATATTTTAAAATTTGAAATTATGCTATAGTTGATTTGCATTTGTTTGCTCTAGTCACATTACCATTCCAAGTACCAGTCAGGTGTTTTTTGGTTTGTGTTACTAATTTAGAATTAGCTATTTGGAGACAAATGATTTTCTTTCCATTTCTGGTAGCTGGAAATGTAGGAATCAATTCTGAGAATTTTCTTTATGAATTATTTCTTTGCAGATGAAGATATAATTGTTTCTCAGGCCAAAGTAAAACAGTTGGTACAAAATGGAAATGTTTTCAATGTAGCCAATGACAAATCTAGATTATGTCCTCTAAAAATACTGCAGCTGTTTTCTGGAGTCAGCATAGCAAACACTTGGTTAACCAAAATTCTTGGAGGGTGGAGATAAAGTATAATTTTCTGGGGACCCCAGTGTAAAATCATTCCAAATTATTTTCTTGCCTGAATAAAGAGAGGACAGGGCACTGGAACAGATTTTGAGGGAATCCTGATTGCATTTAGGATATCAGTATAACATGTCAGTCAATAGCATTTTGCAGGACTCTGGTTACCAGAGTTATAGGCAATGAAACCAGTTCTCCACTATTTCTATAGAAGATGCAGCAAATTGTTGTTTTTCATTTCATTTGGCTCACTCTTTAAAATTAACTGATCCTCTCTGTTGCTGTTTTTTTTTTTTCTCCTATTTTAAAGTGATAACACAACAAAAAATTTCAGTTAATTGAGTTGGCTTTATAACTAGACTACGGGCAAGAGATGATGAATTTTAAAACAATCCAAATGACTGAGTTCAGAAAATAAAATGAGATTCCAGTACCTCTTGAGAGTGTCTGAGGAGGTCTTTTTCCCTTTTTGATTGCGATGGCAAAGTTAGAAGAAACCGTGATGAGTAAGAGACAGAGGACCAAAGCTGAGTGTAACATCATATCTTCTCAAGAATCCCTCAGAAGCAGCTAGATGATAAAAAATAATTGTCAGAATCTGGTAGGTTACCTCAGGCTGTCACTAAGACATTTGTTAAGAGACCAAACCTATGCTGACAGATTGCTCCGCTTGTGTGAATTGACATGGTACAACCACCTAGAACTTTCACATTTTATTTTTAAATTATTGTAAAAATACAATCAACTCAGTAGATGTCCACTTGATGAAAAGCCACATTCCTAGCATCCTGGGAGCAGTACAACGAAGTTGAAAGAGAACTGGACCAGGGCACCCAAAGCCTACTTCTGATGGTATTCTAGTGCTCATGGAACTGCATTAAAACTCAAATAAGATGATATTGATTAAAGGCCTTGCAACTGCTAAGTGCAATGGAAAGGTGATGTTTGTCATGCATAAATATTCTTTGCCCTTTGGTTCTTCTTGATCTAATAGATTAAAATGACATTTTAACTCTGCCAAGACAGTAAGATTAGGCATGAACAAATACTGCTTAAATTCGAACTGAGAGGAAAAACAGAATATGGAGGTTCTTGTTCTTCAGTTCCTCTACACTTGCTTATCTTTTTTATCCTTCCATCATTTACTCAGCCTTTTGCCCTTAAATTTACAACCCTGCCCTATTTAAAATTCATTCCTCTCATTTTAGTATCTTTATCTAGCCAGCAGTACATCCCTTCCGTCCTCTCCTGGATTGAAAATGGTTAGTTTGGTCCTATTTAAATTATTTTCTTTCCTAATCTGCAAGGGACCCACTTTTAAATTATTTTGTATTGAGAAACCCTGTTAAACAATAACCATGGTGCTGATAAGGATCGCAGTTTAAGTTCCTATAACTTATTAATACTGTGAAACATTTCAGCATGCCATCTTTTACCTTATGGGCATCATCTTGTACCATAAAGACTGAAACAAAGAAAGGGTGGATTTCAGTAGGGGTTAAAGACAGCTGACTCTGGAACACAAAGTCCAACGTGGGGAGGGCAGACTCTGTCAGAGTGAAAGTTGCAGTGGAAAAATTGAAGCAACCATCTAGGGTAGGGTCTTAACTTGGGTCCAGTGAGCTTCTAGAAGGTCTATGATTGAGCTACTGGAGTCTCAAAAATCCCTGAATTGTATGTAAAATTTTATGTGCCTTTGTTCTCTTTTCTGGGGAAGAGAGCCCCTAATTGCCTTAAGATTCTCCAAGGGATCTCTAGAAGTAAAGAGTTAAGAAAAAGTTAATCTGGAGGAAGCATTAGGAAAAGTTCTTTATGAGAGAGACAGAGATTAGTGGGTAGAATCTATATCAAAAGAGAGAAATTATAACTTCACCATCTTCTTATTCTAAAGCTGCCAAATTTAGAATGAATAGGAACTGAATTTTTTTTCAAATTTCAAGTTGCTCTGTATTATTGTCAGATTGTTCTACTTAAAAATCAAAATATTTGTTTTCTGTTTGACATTGATAAATTGTAAAATAGATAGTAAATATATTCTATGACAAAACCAATCAATTTATATATTATTATCTTTGGATGAACAGTAATTTCCCTGGTAAACAGAACATGAGTTACTTATGATCCTCTAGTATCAGATGCGTGGGTAAAGCTACTTGGGGGACACAGATGAATACGACATGGTCATGGCCCTGGAGCAGCTCACATTGCCCTTCGAAGGCAAATAACCACACGTCTACAATTAGGTGTTAGAAACACGGGGAGTTACCATTTTCTGACACAGTATTTCACTTTTCAAAAGTAATTTAACGTAAGTCATTTACTTAAATATTATGTAAAAATTCTCTATAAAAGAAAACTGGGAGTGAGATTTTACATTCTTTTTTAATATTCTTTTCCATTATGGTTTATCACAGCATATTGAATATAGTTCCCTGTGTTATATAGTAAGATCTTGTTGCTTATCCATTCTATATATACTAGATTGCATCCGCTAACCCCAAACTCCCACTCCATTCCTTTGTGCTCTTTCCTGGGGAAGAGGGCCTCTAAAGAATATTTTAAAAAATGTATATATATATATGTATAACTGCATCACTTTGCTGTATGCTGAAATTAACACAGCATTGTAAATCAACTATACTTCAATAAAAAAATAACAGGGAGGAACAAATGTTACTTGCAGCATAATTTTTAAAGGGTCACTTTTGGTGAATATTAGTTTATTATAATATCATTAATACACATAAAGAACAAAAGTATGAAGCCAACAAAGGAAATCTAGTCCATCAAAAGAAGAAAAATATCATTTCATTGAACTTGCCCTCTGCTTTACTGAAGACCTCACTTTTGTACAGCGATAATTTGATCCTTTAAATATAACTGAGCTTGACCACTGATTAAATAATCTGGAAATTTTGCTTGCTTACCTGAACTTGTCAGTGCTCTTGCTGGAAGTGTATTCTGGATATTTCTGGTTAAAAATGGGTGTGGATTTATAGACACACACAGGCACACACACACCTGATCTACAGCCCCACCTGCATTGAAACAAGACTACAGTCCACCTGCACACTTAAAAAACAGCCTTGTCTGAAAAAGCCATGCTTCTTTCCAGCTCTCATGCTCTCACACTACAAAAAAAAAGTGTCCTTTTTCCTTCTCTAAATTAAGGTTGAGTGTCCTCATAGAATGAGGCCAAATACCACCTTTGTGCTTTTTTCTCGTCTACCTTTTGCTTCCCAAGGTAATTTAATGTTTGGCTGGAGTTCAACACCCAGAAAAAAAAAAAAGAAATGGTGGCGAGAGTGGAGAAGGAACGGGTATGAATGTAGGAACTGTGTGTGCACCATTGTTCTTGATGAAAGGTCAGTGAGGCTTGCAGATTAGATGTAGAACAAATAGAAATTCCTCAGGTTTACTCTCTTTACAGGAGTATAATTAACGGCTAAAGAGAGCAGGTCCCCCCACCCTTTTTTTTTTTTTTTCTGAGAGAGAGAAAAAGAGAGAAATAAATAAAAATGCTGTTTTAAAATGTAACATTTTTGTAATTTGATGACTCTTTATAGTCTCTCTGTAAAACCCCTTACCTTACCATGCCAAAAAATAGGAAAACAGGCCATTAGAGATTATATTTATCTAATAGTTAGATTTTTTAAATTGTGTAATTAATCCATGATTATGGTAAAACATTTTTAAAGTGTGGAATTGTGTCAAAATAAAAAGTAAAATTCTCTTCCCCTTCACCAGCATCACCTTTCTCTGATCACTCCACCCCCAAAGACACACACACACACACACACACACACACACACACACACACACACACACACACACACCTCCCCCCCCCCCCCCCCAAGTTCTATTTCCTGGACTTAATTACTGTTAAAGTGATCTAGGGCAGGGTCATCAAATCTGGCCCACCTGTTTTCGTACAGACCAAGAGCTACTAATTTTAAAATGGCTGGGTGAAAAATAAAAAGAGTCATACTCTGTGACATCTGAAAACTGTATGAAATTAAAATGTCAGTGTCTGTAAATAGAAATTACTGGGTGCAGTGCAAGCATGTCCATTTCCTTATTATTGTCTATGGTTCTTTTTGCATTCTAAGTGGAGTACTGAGTCAAGGACTGTATGGCCTGTGAAGTCTAAAATATTTACTCTCAGGTCTTTTATAGAAAAAGTCGGCTGATCTTTAATTTAGGTGCTTGTTCAACAAATTTTTCCCTCCCTTCCTCCCTCCTTCCCTCTCTTTCTCTTTTTTTGCTTAATTACTCACTATAGTAATAAATGTACTGCTAAAGAATGGACGTGGTGTCTATCCTCTGACATTAAAGAGAGTATGCTTTGCTTCTAGTATTTTAACTTTGGATGTAGAGCTGGTTTGCTTTACCATAAGAAGGTAGCCATTGTTCCTATACTACGTCTCTTGAAAGCAGGAATGTTGGATTTTGTTCTATAAAGATGGATAAATGTATATAGGGTAGTAAATTGATATAGTAAATGTATTCATTTCATATAGTAAATTTATAGTTTTCCTATTGAACCTTCCTTGTGATCCCAAGAGAAACCCCATGTAACCAGGTTGTATTATTCTTTTGCTGTACTCCTGATTCATGTATTCATTTAATTGTGCTTTCTTCCTTCTGTAGAATTCTCAAAGGGAACCTTCCTTGGAACATGCTATTGAAACAGAATCCTTCCTGCTGAAGGTTAAGGAACTTGATCAACAACTATAATTTTATATCCAGCACTTACAAAGCAAAGACACAGCTACGCAGTCATCCCTAAGTTTTCCTCTTAAAGAGAGTGGCACAGCTTTCACTTTCTTCTTGACTGGTAGTGGTTTATAGAAAAATCTTTTTCTTTTTTTTTTTTTTTTACCATCTATATTGGAGTATAATTGCTTTACAATGGTGTGTTACTTTCCGCTGTATAACAAAGTGAGTCAGCTATACATAAACATATATCCCCATAGCTCCTCCCTCTTGCGTCTCCCTCCCACCCCCCCATCCCACCCCTCTAGGTGGTCACAAAACACCGAACTGATCTCCCTGTGCTATGCGGCTGCTTCCCACTAGCTATTTTACATTTGGCAGTATATATAAGTCCATGCCACTCTCTCACTTCATCCAAGCTTACCCTTCCCCCTCCCCGTGTCCTCAAGTCCATTCTCTACGTCTGCGTCTTTATTCCTGTCCTGCCCCTAGGTTCTTCATGACCATTTTTTTTTTTTAGATTCCATATATATGTGTTAGCATATGGTATTTTTCTCTTTCTGACTTACTTCACTCCGTATGACAGTCTCTAGGTCCATAATCCACAGTTTCGTTTCTTTTTATGGCCGAGTAATATTCCATTGTATATATGTGCCACATCTTCTTTATCCATTCATCTGTCGTTGGACACTTAGGTTGCTTCCATGTCCTGGCTATTGTACATAGAGCTGCAATGAACATTGTGGTACATAACTCTTTTTGAATTATGGTTTTCTCAGGGTATATGCCCAGTAGTGGGATTGCTGGGTCATATGGTAGTTCTATTTTTAGTTTTTTAAGGAAACTCCATACTGTTCTCCATAGTGGCTGTATCAATTTACATTCCCACCAACAGTGCAAGAGGGTTCCCTTTTCTCCACACCCTCTCCAGCATTTATTGTTTGTAGATTTTTTGATGATGGCCATTCTGACGGGTGTGAGGTGATACCTCATTGTAGTTTTTTTTTTAACATGTTTATTGGAGTATAATTGCTTTACAATGGTGTGTTAGTTTCTGCTTTATAACAAAGTGATTCAGTTATACATATACATATGTTCCCATATCTCTTCCCTCTTGTGTCTCCCTCTCTCCCACCCTCCCTATCCCACCCCTCTAGGTGGTCACAAAGCACCGAGCTGATCTCCCTGTGCTATGTGGCTGCTTCCCACTAGCTATCTATTTTACCTTTGGTAGTGTATATATGTCCATGCCACTCTCTCACATTGTCACCGCTTACCCTTCCCCCTCCCCATATCCTCAAGTCCATTCTCTAGTAGGTCTGTGTCTTTATTCCCGTCTTGCCCCTAGCCTCATTGTAGTTTTGATTTGCATTTCTCTATTGATTAGTGATGTTGCGCATCCTTTCATATATTTGTTGGCAATCTATGTATCTTCTTTGGAGAAATGTCTATGTAAGTCTTGCCCATTTTTGGATTGGGTTGTTTGTTTTCTTGGTATTGACTTTCATGAGCTGATTGTATATTTTGGAGATTAATCCTTTGTCAGTTGCTTCGTTTGCAAATATTTTCACCCATTCTGAGGCTTTTCATCTTGTTTATTGTTTCCTTTGCTGTGCAAAAGCTTTTAAGTTTCATTAAGTCCCATTTGTTTATTTTTATTTCCATTTTTCTAGGAGGTGGGTCAAAAAGGATCTTGTTGTGATGTATGTCATAGAATGTTCTGCCAATGTTTTCCTCTAAGAGTTTTATAGTGTCTGGCCTAACATTTAGGTCTTTAATCCATTTTGAATTTATTTTTGTGTGTAATGTTAGGCAGTGTTCTAACTTCATTCTTTTTACATGTAGCTGACCAGTTTTCCCAGCACTACTTGTTGAAGAGGCTGTCTTTACTCCATTGTATATTCTTGCCTCCTTTATCAAAAATGAGGTGACCATATGTGTGTGGGTTTATCTCTAGGCTTTCTATCCTGTTCCATTGATCTATATTTCTGTTTTTGTGCCAGTACCATACTGTCTTGATTACTGCAGCTTTGTAGTATAGTCTGAAGACAGGGAGCCTGATTCCTCCAGGTCCATTTTTCTTTCTCAAGATTGCTTTGGCTATTCAGGGTCTTTTGTGTTTCAATACAAATTGTGAAATTTTTTGTTCTAGTTCTGTGAAAAATGCTATTGGTAGTGTGATAAGGATTGCTTTGAATCGTTGATTGCTTTGTGTAGTATAGTTATTTTCACAATGTTGATTTTTCCAATCCAAGAACATGGTATATCTCTCCATCTGTTTGTATCATCTTTAATATCTTTCATCAGTGTCTTACAGTTTTCTGCATGCAGGTTTTTGTTTCCTTAGTTAGGTTTATTCCTAGGTATTTTATTCTTTTTGTTGCAGTCATTAGTGTATAGCAATGCAAGAGATTTCTGTACTTTAATTTTGTATACTGCTACATTACCAAATTCATTAATTAGCTGTAGTAGTTTTCTGATAGCATCTTTAGGATTCTCTATGTATAGTATCATGTCATCTGCAAACAGTGACTGTTTTACTTCTTTTCCAATTTGGATTCCTTTTATTTCTTTTTCTTCTCTGATTGCTATGGCTAAAACTTCCAAAACTATGTTGAATAATAGCTGTGAGAGTGGGCAACGTTGTCTTGTTCCTGATCTTAGTGGAAATGGTTTCAGTTTTGCACGATTGAGAACGATGTTGTCTGTGGTTTTGTCATATATGGCCTTTATTATGTTGAGGTAAGTTCCCTCTTTTCCTACTTTCTGGAGGGTTTTTATCATAAATGGGTGTTGAATTTTGTCAAAAGCTTTTTCTGCATCTGTTGAGATGATCATATGGTTTTTCTCCTTCAGTTTGTTAATATGGTTTATCACAGTGATTGATTTTCATATATTGAAGAATCATTGCATTCCTGGGATAAACCCCACTTGATCATGGTGTATGATCCTTTTAATGTGCTGTTGGATTCTGTTTGCTAGTATTTTGTTGAGGATTTTTGAATCTCTGTTCATCAGTGTTATTGGCCTGTAGTTTTCTTTTTTTGTGAAATCTTTGTCTGCCTTTGGTATCAGGGTGATGGTGGCCTCATAGAATGAGTTTGGGAGTGTTCCTCCCTCTGCTATATTTTGGAAGAGTTTGAGAAGGATAGGTGTTAGCTCTTCTCTAAATATTTGATAGAATTCACCTGTGAAGCCATCTGGTCCTGGGCTTTTGTTTATTGGAAGGTTTTTAATGACACTTTCAATTTCAGTGCTTCTGATTGCTCTGTTTATATTTTCTGTTTCTTCCTTGTTCAGTTTTGGAAGGTTGTGCTATTCTAAGAATTTGTCCATTTCTTCCAGGTTGTCCATTTTATTGGCATATAGTTGCTTGTAGTAATCTCTCATGATCCTTTGTATTTCTGCAGTGTCAGTTGTTACTTCTCCTTTTTCATTTCTAATTCTATTGATTTGAATCTTCTCCCTTGTATTCTTGATGAGTCTGGCTCATGGTTTATCAATTTTGTTTATCTTCTCAAAGAACCAGCTTTTGGTTTTATTGATCTTTGCTATCATTTCATTCATTTATTTCTGATCTGATCTTTATGATTTCTTTCCTTTTGTTAACTTTGGGGTTTTTTTGTTCTTCTTTCTCTAACTGCTTCAGGTGTAAGGTTAGGTTGTTTATTTGCGATGTTTCTTGTTTCTTGAGGTAGGATTGTACTGCTATAAACTTCCCTCTTAGAACTGTGTTTGCTGCATCCCATAGGTTTTGGGTCATTGTGTTTTAATTGCCATTTGTTTCTAGGTACTTTTTGATTTCCTCTTTGATTTCTTCAGTGATCTCTTGGTTATTTAGTAGTGTATTATTTAGCCTCCATGTGTTTGTATTTTTTAGAGACTTTTTCCTGTAATTGATATCTAGTCTCATAGTATTGTGATCAGAAAAGATACTTGATACGGTTTCAATTTTCTTAAATTTACCAAGGCTTGATTTGTGACCCAAGATATGATCTATCCTGGAGAATGTTCCATGAGCACTAGAGAAGAAAGTGTAGTCTGTTGTTTTTGGTTGGAATGTCCTGTAAATATCAATGAAGTCCATCTTGTTTAATGTATCATTTAAAGCTTGTGTTTCCTTATTTACTTTCTGTTTGGATGATCTGTCCGTTGGTGTAAGTGGGGTGTTAAATTCCCCTACTATTGTGTTACTGTCGATTTCTCCTTTCATGGTTGTTAACATTCGCCTTATGTATTGAGGTGCTCCTATGTTGGGTGCATAAATATTTACAATTGTTATATCTTCTTCTTGCATTGATCCCTTGATCATTATGTAGTGTCCTTCTTTCTCTCTTGTAATAGTCTTTAAAGTCCATTTTGTCTGATATGAGAATTCCCACTTCAGCTTTCTTTTGATTTCCATTTGCATGGAATAGCTTTTTCCATCCCCTCACTTTCTGTCTGTATGTGTCCCTAGGTCTGTAGTGGGTCTCTTCTAGACAGCATATATATGGCTCTTGGTTTTGTATCCATTCAGCCAGTCTGTGTCTTTTGGTTGGAGCATTTAATCCATTTACATTTAGGGTTGTTACTGATATGTATGTTCCTATTACCATTTTCTTAATTGTTTTGGGTTTGTTATTGTAGGTCTTTTCCTTCTCTTGTGTATCCTGCCTAGAGAAGTACTTTAACATTTGTTGTAAAGCTGGTTTGGTGGTGCTGAATTCTCTTAGCTTTTGCTTGTCTGTAAAGGTTTTAATTTCTGTGTCAAATCTGAATGAGATCCTTGCTGGGTAGAGTAATCTTGGTTGTAGGTTTTTCCCATTCATCACTTTAAATATGTCCTGCCACTCCCTTCTGGCTTGCAGAGTTTCTGCTGAAAGATCAGCTGTTAACCTTATGGGGATTCCCTTGTATGTTATTTGTTGCTTTTCCCTTGCTGCTTTTAATATTTTTTCTTGGTATTTAATTTTTGATAGTTTGATTAATATGTGTCTTGGCGTGTTTCTCCTTGGATTTATCCTGTATGGGACTCTCTGAGCCTCCTGGAATTGGTTGACTATTTCCTTTCCCATATTAGGGAAGTTTTCAATTATAATCTCTTCAAATATTTTCTCAGTCCCCTTTTTTTCCCTCTTCGTGTTCTGGGACTCCTATAATTCGAATGTTGGTGTTTTTAATGTTGTCCCAGAGGTCTCTGAGACTGTCCTCAATTCTTTTCATCCTTTTTTCTTTATTCTGCTCTGTGGTAGTCATTTCCACTATTTTATCTTCCAGCTCACTTATTCGTTCTTCTGCCTCAGTTATTCTGCTATTGATTCCATCTAGAGAATTTTAAATTTCATTTATTGTGTTGTTCATCATTGTTTGCTCTTTAGTTCTTCTAGGTCCTTGTTAAATGTTTCTTGTATTTTCTCCATTCTGTTTCCAAGATTTGGGATCATCTTTACTATCATTACTCTGAAATGTTTTTCAGGTAGACTGCCTATTTCCTCTTCATTTGTTTGGTCTTGTGGGTTTTTACCTTGCTCCTTCATCTTCTGTGTGTTTTTCTGTCTTCTCATTTTGCTTAACTTACTGTGTTTGGGGTCTCCCTTTTGCAGGCTGTAGGTTCATAATTCCCGTTGTTTTTGGTGTCTGCCCCCAGTGGCTAAGGTTGGTTCAGTGAGTTGTGTAGGCTTCCTGTTGGAGGGGACTAGTGCCTGTGTTCTGGTGGATGAGGCTGGATCTTGTCTTTCTGGTGGCCAGATCCACGTCTGGTGGTGTGTTTTGGGCTGTCTGTGGCCTTATTATGATTTTCGGCAGCCTCTCTGCTAATGGGTGGGGTTGTGTTCCTGTGTTGCTATTTGTTTGGCATAGGGTGTCCAGCACTGTATCTTGCTGGTCGTTGAGTGGAGCTGGGTCTTAGCGTCGAGATGGAGATTTCTGGGAGAGCTTTCACCATTTGCTATTATGTGGAGCCAGGAGGTCTCTGGTGGACCAGTGTCTGAACTCAGCTCTCCCACCTCAGAGGCTCAGGCCTGACACGCGGCCAGAGCACTAAGACCCTGTCAGCCACACGGTTCAGAAGAAAAAGGAGAAAAAAAAGAAAGAAAGAAAGAAAAAATAAAATTTAATAAAATAAATAGTTATTAAAATAAAAAAAATAAATATTATTAAAAAAATTAAAAAGTAATAAAAAAAGAAAGTAAGAAGAGAACAACCAAGCCAAAAAACAAATCCACCAATGATAACAAGCACTAAAAACTATACTAAAAAACAGTCAAAAAACAAACAAAAAAATTCTGACAGACAGAATCCTAGGACAAATGGTAAAAGCAAAGCTATACAGACAAAATCACACAAAAAGCATACACATACACACTCACAAAAAGAGGGAAAGTTAAAAAAAATATATATATATATATTTTTTTTTTTAAAAAAAGGAAGAAAGCAACCAAATCAGTAAACACATCTGCCTGTGATAATAGGCTCTAAATACTAAACTAAGATAAACATAAAACCAGAAAAAAATTAGATGCAGAAAGCAAACCCCAAGTCTACAGTTTCTTCCAAAGTCCACCACCTCAATTTTGGGATGATTCGTTGTCCATTCAAGTATTCCACAGATGCAGGGTACATCAAGTTGACTGTGGAGATTTAATCCGCTGCTCCTGAGGCTGCTGGGAGAGATTTCCCTTTCTCTTCTTTGTTCGCACAGCTCCTGGGGTTCAGCTTTGGATTTGGCCCCGCCTCTGCGTGTAGGTCGCCTGAGGGCATCTGTTCCTACCCAGACAGGACAGGGTTAAAGTAGCAGCTGATTAGAGGCTCTGGTTCACTCAGGCTGGGAGCAGGAAAGGGTATGGAATGTGGGGTGAGCCTGTGGTGGCCGAGGCTGGCGTGATGTTGCAACAGCCTGAGGTGCACCATGTGTTCTCCCGGTGAAGTTGTCCCTGGATCACGGGACCCTGGCAGTGGCAAGCTGCACAGGCTCCCCAGAGGGGAGGTGTGCATAGTGACCTGTGCTTGCACAGAGGCTTCTTGGTGGCTGCAGCAGCAGTGTTAGCATTTCATGCCCATCTCTGGTGTCCACGCTGATAGCCGTGGCTTGCGCCCATCTCTGGAGCTCATTTATGCGATACTCCTGAATCCCCTCTCCTTGTGCACCTCGAAACAATGGTCTCTTGCCTCTTAGGCAGTTCCAGGTTTTTTCCTGGGCTTCCCTCCAGCTGGCTGTGGCGCACTAGCCCCCTACAGGCTGTTTTCATGCAACCAACCCCAGTCCTCTCCCTGGGATCTGAGCTCTGAAGCCCGAGCCTCAGTTCCCAGCCCCCACCCACCCTGGCGGGTGAGCAGACAAGCCTCTCAGGCTGGTGAATGCTAGTCAGCACCAATCCTCTGTGTGTGAATCTTTCCTCTTTGCTCTCTGCACCCCTGTTGCTGTGCTCTCCTCCGTGGCTTCAAAGCCTCCCCCCACCGCCTCCACCTGTGAAGGGGCTTCCTAGTGTGTGGAAACTGTTCCTCCTTCACAGCTCCCTCCCAGATGTGCAGGTCCCATCACTATTATTTTGTCTCTGTTTTTTCTTTTTTCTTTTGCGCTACCCAGGTACGTGGGGAGTTTCTTGCCTTTTCGGAAGTCTGAGGTCTTCTGCCAGCGTGCAGTAGGTGTTCTGTAGGCGTTGTTCCACATGTAGATGTATTTCTGATGTATTTGTGGGGAGGAAAGTGATCTCCACATTCTACTCTTCTGCCATCTTGACTGTCCCTCTATAGAAAAATCTTAAAGCATTCTGACATCCCTGTTAAAACTCCTCACAGATTATCTATTTTATTTATTTATTTATTTAATAGATCTTTATTGGAATATAATTGCTTCACAATGCTGTGTTAGTTTCTATTGTATACCAAAGTGAATCAGCCATATGCATACATATGTCCCCATATCCCCTCCCTCTTGAGCCTCCCTTCCATCCTCCCTATCCCACCCTTCTAGGTCATCACAAAGCACTGAGGTGATCTCCCTGTGCTATGCTGCTCCTTCCCACTAGCTATTTTATATTCGGTAGTGTTTATATGTTGATGCTACTGTCACTTCTCCCCAGTTTCCCCCTCCCCCTCTGTGTCCTCAAGTCCATTCTCTATGTCTATGTCTTTATTCCTGCCCTGCAACTAGGTTCATCAGTACCATTTTTTTTTTTTTTAGATTCCCTATATATGCGTTAGCATACGGTATTTGTTTTTCTCTTTCTGACTTACTTCACGCTGTGTGACAGACTGTGTCCATCCACCTCACTACAAATAACTCAGTTTCATTTCTTTTTATGGCTGAGTAATATTCCATTGTATATATGTGCCACATCTTCTTTACCCATCCATCTGTCGATGGACATTTAGGTTGGTTCCATGTCCTGGCTATTGTAAATAGTGCTGCAGTGAACATTGTGGTACATGTCTCTTTTAGAATTATGCTTTTCTCAGGGTATATGCCCAGTAGTGGGTTTGCTCGGTCATACGGTAGTTCCATTTTTAGTGTTTTAAGGAATCTCCATACTGTTTTCCATAGTGGTTGTATCAATTTACATTCCCACCAGCAGTGCAGGAGGGTTCCCTTTTTACCCCACCCTCTCCAGCATTTATTCTTTGTAGATTTTTTGATGATGGCCATTCTGACTGGTGTGAGGTGATACCTCACTGTAGTTTTGATTTGCATTTCTGTAATAATTAGTGTTGTTGAGCATCTTTTCATTTGACTCTTGGCCATCTGTATGTCTTCCTTGGTGAAATGTTTAATTAGGTCTTCTGCCCATTTTTTAATTGGATTGTTTGTTTATTTGATATTGAGCTCCATGAGCTGTTTGTCTATTTTTGAGATTAATCCTTTGTCCATTGTTTCATTTGCATATATTTTCTCCCATTCTGAGCATTGTCTTTTCATCTGGTTTATGGTTTCCTTTGCTGTGCAAAAGATTTTAAGTTTAATTAAGTCCAATTTGATTATTTTTGTTTTTATTTCCATTACTCTAGAAGGTGGGTCAAAAAAGATCTTGCTGTGGTTTATGTCAAAGAGAGTTTTTCTTGTTTTCCCTCTAAGGGTTTTATAGTGTCTTGTCTTACATTTAGGTCTTTTATCCATTTGGAGTTTATTTTCATGTATGGTGTTAGGAAGTGTTCTAATTTCATTCTTTTACATGTAGCTGTCCAGCTTTCCCAGCACTACTTATTGAAGAGGCTGTCTTTTCTCCATTGTATATTCTTGCCTCCTTTATCAAAAATAAGGTGACCATATGTGCGTGGGTTTATCTCTGGGCTTTCTATCCTGTTCCATTGATCTATATTTCTGTTTCTGTGCCAGTACCATACTGTCTTGATTACTGTAGCTTTGTAGTATAGTCTGAAGTCCAGGAGCCTGATTCCTCCAGCTCCGTTTTTCTCTCTCAAGATTGCTTTGGCTATTCGGTGTCTCTCGTGTTTCCATACAAATTGTAAAATTTTTTGTTCTAATTCTGTGAAGAATGCCATTGGTAGTTTGATGGGGATTGGATTGAATCTGTAGATTACTTTGGATCATATAGTTATTTTCACAGTATTGATTCTTCCAATCTAAGAACACAGTATATGTCTCCATCTGTTTATGTCATCATTGATTTCTTTCATCAGTGTTTTATTGTTTTCTGAGTACAAGTTTTTCACCTCCTTAGGTAGGTTCATTCCTAGGTATTTTATTATTTTTGTTGCGATGGTAAACAGGATTGTTTCATTAATTTCTCTTTCACATTTTTCGTTGTTGGTGTATAGGAATGCCAGACATTTCTGTGCATTAATTTTGTATCCTTCAACCTTGCCGAATTCATTGATTAGTTCTAGTAGTTTTCTGGTGGCATCTTTAGGATTTTTTATGTGTAGTATCATGTCATCTGCAAACAGTGACAGTTTTACTTCTTCTTTTCCAACTTGTGTCCCTTTTATTTCTTTTTCTTCTCTGTTTGCCATGGCAAGGACTTCCAAAACTATGTTGAATAAGAGTGGACGTCCTTGTCTTGTTACTGATCTTAGTGGAAATCCTTTCAGTTTTTCACCATTGAGTATGATGTTTACTGTGGGTTTGTCACATATGGCCTTTGTTATGTTGAGGTAGGTTCCCTCTGTGCCCATTTTCTGGAGAGTTTTTATCATAAATCGTTGTTGAATTTTGTCAAAAGCTTTTTCTGCATCTATTGACATGGTCATATGGCTTTTATTCCTTAATTTGTTAATGTGCTGTATCACATTGATAAATTTGCATATATTGAAGAATCCTTGCATCCCTGGGATAAATCCCACTTCATCATGGTGTATGATCCTTTTAATGTGTTGTTGGATTCTGTTTCCTAGTATTTTGTTAAGGAATTTTGCATCTATGTTCATCAGTGATATTGGTCTACAATTTTCTTTTTGTGTGATGTGTTTTTCTGGTTTTGGTATCAGGGTGATGGTGGCTTCGTAGAATGAATTTGGGAGTGTTTCTACCTCTGCAGTTTTTTGGAAGAGTTTGAGAAGGAGTGGTGTTAGCTCTCTCTAAATGTTTGATAGAATTCGCCTGTGAAGCCATCTGGTCCTGGACTTTTGTTTGTTGCAAGATTTTAAATTATGGTTTCAATTTCATTACTTGTGATAAGTCTGTTTATATTTTCTAATTCTTCCTGGTTCAGTCTTGGAAAATTGTACCTTTCCAAGAATTTGTCCATTTCTTCATTGTTGTCCATTTTAATTGGCATATAGTTGTTTGTAGTAGTCTCTTATAATCCTTTGTATTTCTGTGGTGTCAGTTGTGATTTCTCCTTTATAATTTCTAATTTTATTGATTTGCGTCATCTCCCTTTTTTTCTTGATGAGTCTTGTTAAGGGTTTATCAATTTTGTTTATCTTCTCAAAGAACCAGCTTTTGGTTTTATTGATTTTTGCTGTTGTTTTCTCTGTTTCTATTTCATTTATTTGTGCTCTGACCTTTATGATTTCTTTCCTGCTACTGACTTTGGGTTTTCTTTGTTCTTCTTTCTCTAGTTGCTTTAGGTGTAGGGTTAGATTGTTTATTTGAGATTTTTCTTGTTTCTTGAGGTAAGATTGAATTGCCATAAACTTCCCTCTTAGAACTGCTTTTACTTCATCCCATAGTTTTTGGGTCATCCTGTTTTCATTGTTATTTGTTTCTAGGTATTTTTAATTTCCACTTTGATTTCTTCAGTGATCTCTTGGTTATTTAGTAGTGTATTGTTTAGCCTCCATGTGTTTGTGTTTTTTAGAGACTTTTTCCTGTAATTGATATCCAGCATCATAGCGTTGTGGTTGGAAAAGACACTTGATACGATTTCAGTTTTCTTAAATTTACCAAGGCTTGATTTGTGATCCAAGATATGATCTATCCTGGAGAATGTTCCGTGAGCACTAGAGGAGAAAGTGTAGTCTGTTGTTTTTGGTTGGAATGTCCTGTAAATATCAATGAAGTCCATCTTGTTTAATGTATCATTTAAAGCTTGTGTTTCCTTATTTACTTTCTGTTTGGATGATCTGTCCGTTGGTGTAAGTGGGGTGTTAAATTCCCCTACTATCATTGTGTTACTGTCGATTTCTCCTTTCATGGTTGTTAACATTCGCCTTATGTGTTGAGGTGCTCCTATGTTGGGTGCATAAATATTTACAATTGTTCTATCTTCTTCTTGGATTGATCCCTTGATCATTATGTAGTGTCCCTCCTTATCTCTCATAACAGTCTTTATTTTAAAGTCTATTTTATGTGATACGGGTATTACTACTCCAGCTTTCTTCTGATTTCCATTTGCATGAGTATCTTTTTCCATCCCTTCACTTTCAGTCTGTATGTGTCCCTAGGTCTGAAGTGTGTCTCTTGTAGACTGCATATATATGGGTCTTGTTTTTGTATCCATTCAGCCGGTCTGTGTCTTTTGGTTGGGCCATTTAATCCATTCACATTCAAGTTTCTTATTGATATGTATGGTTCCTACTACCATTTTCTTAATTGTTTTGGGTTTGGTTTTGTGTGTCTTTTTCTTCCTTGTGTTTCCCACCAGAGGAGTTTCTTTAGCATTTGTTGTAAAGCTGTTTTGGTGGTGCTGAATTCTCTTAGCTTTTTCTTGTCTGAAAAGCTTTTGATTTCTCCATTGAATGTGAATGAGATCCTTTCTGGGTAGAGTAATCTTGGTTTTAGGTTTTTCTCTTTCTTCACTTTAAGTATATTCTCTTACTCCCTTCTGGCCTGCAGAGTTTCTGCTGAAAAATCAGCTGATAACCTTATGGGGATTCCTTTGTATGTTATTTGTTGTTTTTCCCTTGCTGCTTTTAATATTTTTTCTTTGAATTTACTTTTTGTTAGTAAATTAATATGTGTCTTGGTGTGTTCTTCCTAGAGTTTATGCTGTATGGGACTCTCTGTGCTTCCTGTACTTGGGTGACTATTTCCTTTCCCATATTAGGGAACTTTTCCACCATAATCTCTTCAAATATTTTCTCAGTCCCTTTCCTTTTCTCTTCTTCTTCTCAAACCCCTGTAATTTGAGTGTTGGTGCATTTAGTGTTGTCCCAGAAGTCTCTGGGGTTGTCTTCAGTTCTTTTCATTCTTTTTTCTTTTTTCTGCTCCTCAGCAGTTATTTCCACCATTTTGTCTTCCAGCTCACTTATTCGTTCTTCTGCCTCAGTTATCTGTTATTGATTCCTTCTAGTGTATTTTTCATTTCAGTTATTGTGTTTTTTTAATCTCTGTTTGTTATTTAGTTCTTCTAGATCTTTGTTAAACATTTCTTGTATTTTTTCAATTTGTGCCTCCATTCTATTTCTGAGATTCTGGGTCATCTTTACTCTCATTACTTTGAATTCTTTTTCAGGTAGATTGCCTATTTCCTCTTCATTTAGTTGGTCTTGTAGGTTTTTACCTTACTCCTTCATCTGTGACATATTTTTTTGCTGTCTCATTTTTTGTTTTTTTTTGAGTGGGATTATGTTCCTGTCTTACTGGTTGCTTGGCCTGAGGCTTCCAACACTGGAGTTTATAGGCTCTTGGTTCTGAGATGGGTATGTCTGTGAGATCTCACTCTGATGAATATTCCCTGGGGTCTGAGGTTCTCTGTTGGTCCAGTGGTTTGGACTCTGAGCTCCCACCACAGGAGCTTTGGCCTGACCCCCGGCTCATGCACCAAGATCCCGTAAGCCATGTGGGGTGGCAAAAAAAATAAAAAAAAAAAGAGAACAATAACAAGGTAAAAAATAAAATTAGATTAGGAAACTAACAGATATGTTAGAAAGAATATAAAAATAAAAATATAGATGAAACAACAACTGGAAAGTACAACAGAACCACAATAGTAAAAAAGAGGAGGAGGGAAAAGAAAAAAAAAGGGGGGGAAGGGCTTGGCTGTGGAGGATGGGGCCTAAGCAAGAGCGAGGTTTTGGTGGTGGGCAGGGCATATGCTTAGGACCCACAGTGCTGGAAAAGGCCCTGGGGTCTTTGGGGAGGTGGGACTTATGCTCACCTGAACAGAAGGGGCCCAGGTGTGCCCCCGTCCCCTGTTATCAGAGGGTGGGGGACCTCACCTGGGAGCTCCAGAGCCTTCCTGGGCTCGAGCCAGCAGGGCAAATGCACTCCTCTCCTCTCCCGCTTCTCCCAGATGGCCCCATCTGCCTCTTCTGCTCTCCCAGGCCAAGGACCTATGAAGATTAGAGAGGTCTTTGGAGGACAGGAGATCAGCCTGGGAGCTCAGCAGGCTCCCCGTGTCCAAGTGGGCAGGACAGATGCCCTCTGCTCCTCTCCTCCCAGAGGGCGCCTCCTGCCTGCCTCTCCTGATCTCCCCGGCCTCAGGGATGCTGATCCTGTCCGGCCTCCACTTCTCCTCCTCCCTCAGTCCCCCCATGTCCTACTGGTTCACTTGGGGGTTCCTCCTGTCTCCTTGGGCATCAGAGTCCCCCCCCCCCCAGTGGCTGGCAGGCGCCCTAGTTGTGGGGAGACGCTAACTCGGCATCTTCCCACACCGCCATCTTCCAGATTATGTATTTTAATAGATAGTGAGTGAGAATAAGAAAGTCAAGTACTTAAGGCGTAGTTAAATTAGGTCTCAATGTGTCTGCACTGATCAGTATCATTGGTTTTTTTCCCACTAGTGTGACTATGTAATATATCCTGTAAACCAGGACAACTTTGAGAGTAAAAGAAGGTAGTAAAAGCCATTGGAATTATATAATTTTAGATAGTATTTTGAAATATATATTTGTCAGCCAAAATTGGTTTTATTGTATAATAGATCACAAATAGCTCTATTAATGATTATTCTCTGTGTCCACCTAGAGGGGTGGGATAGGGAGGGTGGGAGGGAGATGCAAGAGGGAGGAGATATGGGGATATATGTTTATGTATAGCTGATTCACTTTGTTATACGGCAGAAACTAACACACCATTGTAAAGCTGTTATACTCCAATAAAGTTGTTTAAAAAAAAAGATGATTCTCAAGAATAAAAATCTTTAAAATATCTTCATGTACATTTTGGCAAAAATTAAAAAATTATTCTTTGTATATATATTAATGTTAATCAATTTCTTAACTATACTTGTCTCTTATACCAGGTGGTTGGTATTTTTCTGATTTTTCTGGTATCATTGGTCTTTATTTTTCAGTGTGATCTTATATTTATTTTTTCATAAAATTGCATGCAATCATCTTCAAAGTTGTCCTTATGGTTAATATATTTAGAATTGTCATCAGCTTCAATTGGTACTCCTCTGTAGACCATACTATTTTTAATTAAGAAAATACTCTTTCCATAGTTGCTTGGTTACCTGCTAAATTCAAGAAAATTTATTTCAATGGAGGATGATATTTTAAATCTTATAATCAATTTTAATCTTATTGAAAAGTGCTCTCAAATACTTTCTTTTAGTTTCTGTTTAAAGTCATTTCTTCAACATTTCATTCCATTTGGGAATAGAATACAAATTTATAATTAAAGACCCCTTTAATAAGTCAAGGTAGTCCACACTTGTTAATTCTTTCAAGGTCAATGACCCATATTTTTACAAGATTAATAGGTCACATAAACCATAAATTGAATTTAGGATTAGGATTACCTATCCACTTTGTGTGTGTGTGTGTGTGTGTGTGTGTGTGCATGCACACATGTATTTGTCCATCTGTCTGTCTGTGTTTCAATTTGTCTCTCACTGAGAATATATAAAAAATAAACAGTACAAAAATGTTGACAGTGGAGAGTAGGTCTCTCTCTATCTTCCAGTGTATGAGTCTCCTTCTTAGGGCAATAATGATTATCAACTTCTTGAGCTTTCTTCAGGAAATACTTTCTCTATTTTCAAGCATGACACTATCCATTTATTATCTATCTATCTATCTATCTGTCTGTCTGTCTGTCTGTCTATCTATCTATCTATCTGTCTATCTGTCTATCATCTCTGTATATATCTACATATTATTCTTTTTTTTTAAAAAACAAATGGCAGCATTCTATCAATATTTCTAATCCTCTCTTTTTCATTTAATAATATTAAATATTGTACCACATAAGAAGAGGAATTTTTGAAACTATTCAGTAAATGAAAGAGAAAGAATATACTGTAGAAAATGTTTATCCATCTTTATTTTCTAAATCCTGTAGAGGCAAATATTTATTTTAAAAATATTGATTTTTGGGAAAAAAGAGAGTCTTTGCTTTAAAGGAATAGATATCTCCAGAATTTGTTATTGAGCCATGTTAATTTATGTCAAACATTTAAAAGCGTAGTCTTTTTTTATAAGCTTCTCATGTTCAGGGTCTGCAACCTACAGATTCTTGCTCTGTCACGAATGGTTACATTTCCCAATGCAAAACAATAGCCCTTTCATTTCCAGTAAGTATCTTAAGTCTCTTAACTTTCAGGATACTACAACTAAACACTTGATAAATGTGCAGTATTTTCACAATATGGATAAAAATGGAATTTATTCCTTGGTACTTGCCCTGTGGCTACATAAGATTAAATAGAATTACAAATGTCATTTTTGGACTAGAGATTCGGTCCTTCATGTAGAATCTTACCTGTAGCCTTTTCCTTTTATCCGTAAAAATGTTCCTGTGCCTACAAATAGGCAACACATTTTTCCTCTGATGGAGGGAGATCTGGGACCTAGACTGGCCACTCAGTTTCCCCAGATTCAGTTTGGGGAGATCCTATTTTGGAAATTGTGGGTGACGTTAAAATGGATTGTAGAGAGTTGGGAGGCAGCCATGGCAAGTCCTCAGAGGGATTTAAAAATAGTTTTCAAATGGATGAAGAACAGATACAGAGAGTAGGAAGAAGAAAGCGGAGCCAGTGAGTCACAGAACCAGGGAAAGGAGAGGAGAAAGCAGTGGGTCTGAGGGTAAATGGGCACAGGGCACTTGGATGATGTTAGGACAGCTGGCTCTGTTTAAATAGGTGGAGAGAGTGTGGATATGGCCTTATTATCATGAGATTGGAGGATGAAGAATCTTAAGATGGCAGATACAATGTTCATAATGAGATAAATTTGAGTTTCAAAGCTTATGGTTTAATTTGTAAAAAAAATAAATTATATTCATAAGCTGCAGTTGTGAAAGTACCAAGACACAGAATAAATTATGTTTCTAGGGGAATGATACATCTTTGTATATACCTTCAAAAGGTATTAATAGAGGAGTGTTGCCTGAAAAGGATACTGCTCTTGCAGCTGATCTTCCCCTTCACACAGCCAAATGCAATTCTTGGTCAGGGTTCTTAGGGGCTAAATATTGTACATACAGATCCACGATGAAAATTAATGTTTAAAGACAAATTCCTATAAATCAAGTAAATTGCATATTATAATTCTTCCCAATACGGACTGATATTTTGTGTGCTTAATGAGTAAACAATGTAGTAGCAGACCTCAGTCCTGTTAAAGCTCTTCACTCATCTTCCCTCTGTTTTGTTTCAGATAATACAGGATTTTAATTTCATATTTTACATTTGCTTATATCCCTTTTACAGAATTACTGAACGAAATACTACTGGTTGCTTACTTAAGACTATTTTTCTTTCATATAGGTCTCTTTTCTGAAAGACACGGATTTAGTTCAGATATTCCCTTGTCTCTGTGCTGCTATATATTTAGGGGAGGTGGGCCTCATAGCTAGTTCCAAAGGGAAATCTTGGTTGGTCTATTCCAGTGGTTTTCAATCAGGGGACATTTGGCAATGTCTAGAGACGTTTTTGATTGTCACAACTGGAGAGGGTATTGCTGGCATCTAGTGAGTAGAGGCCAGAAATGATTTTAAACATGCTTCAATGTACAGGACAGCTCCCACAGCAAAAAATTATACAGCCCTAAATGCCAGTAGTTCTGAGGTAGAGAACTCTTGGTTTATTTTAACCCAGTCATGGTGGTTCCATTCTAAATTAGTGTTGGTTTAAGCATGAATGTGTGATATGATTCTGGCCAATGAGCTATGAGGGGAAATCTAAGGAAAGTTTTTTTTCTCATTAATGGCATCAATAAATGTAAAGAAAATGGTCCTTTTCCCATTGTATATTGTCATGTCTGGATGTAATACATGCAACTATGGCAGCCACCTTGGCACCATGAGGGTGGTTAGGGAGGACAAAGTAGATATACTTTAAAGAGCCTGATAGAGAGATGGAAAGAGTGTGTGTACGTGTGTGTGTGTGTGTGTGTGTGTGTGTGTTTAAATATCAGAGTCACTGTTTTAACCAATCTTGGAACCATCATGATTTAGGGCTTGTTATACAAAAAAAAAAGTTTTTTCCTATTGTTTAAGCCAACTGAGTCAGAGTTTTCTGTCACTTTTAGTCAACAGCATCCTAATTGAAAAAATTTTTTAGCATTTGCTTGTTTTGTAATTAAACTTTCAACCATTTTGACATTTAGTTACATTGGTTTCATTTCTTATTGACATTTCTCATATCTTTCTCATCAGAATTTTTTATTTTGTGGAATTTTAGAGCAAGGGTACGTGGGTGATATTTACTGATCTGTGTAAATCTAGAATGTCTTTCACTCTCATGGGAATGAGAGTTTGTTTGGATGTTGAATTATTTGTGGTTCAGTAAATTCTAGATGTAGCTGTTTAGTGTTCTGCTTGTTTAGTATACAGTATTTTCTCTTTAGTGAAGAAGAAAGATTCGAGGCCAATCTGACTCTTTATTATGTGACTTTATTTTTCTATCCAGATACTTATGGGAGTCTTCTGCTTATTCTTAAAATAAAAAAAATATTAATCAAGATATTGTAAAGTATAAATTTCTGCTCCTTAATTTTGCCTAAAACTTGATGAATTTGTTTAAAGTAAACACCCAAGTCTGCATTCAGTTCCTAGAAGTGTTTTCTCTTACTGTGTAGCTGGTCATTGATTTTCATTCTGTTCACCTTTTTCTTTCTGGAAAACTTGTTTTGTTTATATTGGATTTCAGACACTATTATCTGTGTGTCCTTGATAACTTTCATCTCTTTAGCCTTTTCCTCGGAGGCCTGAATTTCTCAAGATTGTTTTCTAACTAACTGATTTGATTCGTGTAGTATTGAATTTATTACTTATTGCTTCCATTACAGTTAAAAAGTTAGCAGTCACACTTTTAAATTCTAAACCTCCTTTCTGTTTTCAAATTGTTCTCTGTGTATGACTACAGATCTTGTTGTATATGTGAGGCAAGATGCCTTTGTAGAAGTGTGTCCATCCAGATATTAAACCTTGGGAGTGACCTCACTTTCTTAAGCCAGTGTCTTTGCCAAATTTACAATGTGAGTGCCTCAGTGGCTCCCACTGTTTGAAGGCTCCAAGTTTTATTGCACTTGCTGGAAATTCCAGCAAAATTGAAATTCACTCCCCCCTAATATCCCACGACTTAGCCTTATTTTCAGGCCCCACTGCAAACCTGCTGGAGGGGGTCCCTTCATTTATGCCCCGAAAGCTTTCCTTTATAAATTTTAGATCATGGCCATATCAGTCCTCTCTCACGTTGATCCTGCCTGTGCTGTCTTAGAGAGATTCTTTGAATTTTCAGTTTGGCTAAGTATATCTTTCTGTAGTTTATAAGGAGGTATAACTTTTTTCCTACTGTATTCAAAGGAGAGTTTAGAAGCATGTGGGCTTAAGTTGCCATCTTGAACTGAAAGCTACCATTTACTGCACCTTAAATTGAGCCTAAAATGGGTTCAGTGACTTGCCCAAGCTCACGGTGACAGAGCCTGGTTCCAAACTTAGATCTTTTGAACGCAACTTTTGTGTTTTTCGCTCTCAGGGAGGCATCATACATGGTGGTGAAGAGTGGGGGCCCTAGCGAAGGGGAGTAGACAGGTTCTAACAGCTGGAAGGGTGGTCCCATGATGGGTCACCATGGGGAACTGATTCTCCAGTGCTGATTGGAGGGAAAGCAAGAACTTGAAAGGGGAATTTTCTGTTTTGTTATATGCTTCACAATGGGACCACTGATTTTAATCCCATGTTTTACAATGCTTCCTCGAACATTTTCATCATTGCCTTAACAATTGTCATGACAGAACGATGTCACTTAAGGAACAATGATCATGGGACCATTTGTCCTCTCCTGCCAGCCTCTAGTTGTCCTTCCGCTCTAGGGACAGGATGTCTGAGCTCATATACTTGATTAGTAGCCGGATAAATTATTAATGTAAATAGAAATAATGATAATGTTCATCTTACAGAGCTGTGAAAATTACATGAGAGAAAACATGAAAAGGGACAGAAAATGAATAGTATCTTCCCAAACATGTGGCTACCAGACTTTCTTATAGTTACTGGAAATAAGACAATATAGAGTTGCTTTCTTTTTTGGAAGAAAAAATAAATATTTTAAAATGCTGTTTGATGACTTCCCAATAAATATTAGTTCCCTTATTTATTATTATAACTATTATTCCAATGAGCCCACTAAACCCAGAAACTAAATAAGAAAATGCTTTATCAATAGGATGGACTGATGTAATATTTTAGTTATTTTCCAAAAATGTACACTTTTGTAAAGGGGAGACTTCCCTCAAGAAAAGGCCCACTTTGAAAATGTATCATTCTTATATAGTTTCAAATACTAATTCTATTTTCATTTTAAACAACTTTAACTCAGTTTTAGTCATGTTTTTCATGGCCCAACAAATTTTTCTAGTGCAGTCTGTCTTCACTAGAAGGTGAGGCTGTAATCTGAAGAGCCCCGTCAGTTGGGAAGCTTGACGGGGGCTGAGCTGATCTCTGATTCTGACGTTAGGTGTCACTACAATCAAAGAAAAACAGAGCAAGCAAATGAGCAGTGAAGTGGACCTTGAACCTGGAGGGAGAAAGATAAACATTTAAATTGTGGTATGAAGTACCTGGAGAAGAAACAACGTATCCACATTGCCATGGTGAAGAAGGAACATCTTAATACATGGATGGCAACAGGACCCATTTTCCTAAACGTTGATTAGAAACAACTAGTAACTATTTTGCAATTCTTGCTATTTCTTCCCCTAAAAATACTAAAACTGATAGAGGCCTCCAAGGATTTTTAAAGCAGAATAATCCCAATAGGTTACAAATGAGATTTTCACAGACTTGCTCACTGAGAGTTTATTTCTTCTAATAAGTATGAATATATACTTTGACCTTATGACTTTAAGAATTAATGATTATCATGACGTTTGAGGGCTTTTTCTCACCAACATCAGGCACCTTTTTTTTTTTTTTTTATAACAAAGTGAATCAGTTATACATATACAGTATGTTCCCATATCTCTTCCCTCTTGCATCTCCCTCCCTCCCACCCTCCCCATCCCACCCCTCTAGGTGGTCACAAAGCACCGAGCTGATCTCCCTGTGCTATGCGGCTGCTTCCCACTAGCTATCTATTTTACATTTGGTAGTGTATATATGTCCATGACACTCTCTCACCCTGTCACATCTCACCCCACCCCCTCCCCATATCCTCAAGTCCATTCTCTAGTAGGTCTGTGTCTTTATTCCCGTCTTGCCACTAGGTTCTTCATGGCCTTTTTTTTTTTTTTTCCTTAGATTCCGTATATATGTGTTAGCATACTGTATTTGTTTTTCTCTTTCTGACTTACTTCACTCTGTATGACAGACTCTAACTCCATCCACCTCATTACAAATACCTCCATTTCATTTCTTTTTATGGCTGAGTAATATTCCATTGTATATATGTGCCACATCTTCTTTATCCATTCATCTGTCGATGGACATTTAGGTTGCTTCCATGTCCTGGCTATTGTAAATAGAGCTGCAATGAACATTTTGGTACATGACTCTTTTTGAACTATGGTTTTCTCAGGGTATATGCCAGGCACCTTTTGATGTCACAATAAGTGTATTTTTTTCTCTGTATGTGAAATTACTCTTTTTTAATTCCACCATTTAGCATTCTTTACCCACTTTGACTTAAGTGTTTTTCTCTAAATTTCGTTGATACATGTATACAGTTTGTTCCAGTGTCTTGACAATTCCAATTCATAAGGTTGATCCCATTGTACATTTATGGATTTCACAGTATAAGTTAATGGTACTCTTGTCATGATGTGAAATTACCCTGATGCTGTGGTAGCTCCAAGCATGCTACCAGTAAACTATTTTAGAGGTTGGAGTATGAAAAGTCTCACGGACCAAATTAAGATTCTCAGATTACATGGTTTATTGAATCAACAGAGAGAGAAGCAAGCGGAAGGAGTTAGCATAGGTTTACATGACTTGGATGGGTTACACACTGAGAGGAAAGGACCATGATACCTAAATCCTGTGCTACACGATATCCGTACTTCCTGCTCCTTTCTACTGTATCACTCTTTTTTTGCTAATGGTAGGTTTATGATCATTGAAGTTGGAGATGGCCAAGGGGACTCAGGAGAAGGAAGGTGCCCAGAGTCAGCTTGCTCTATCCAAGAGACAGGACAAGACGTCTGACCAGTAGCTCTCACCAAATAGCAATGGCTTTTATCTGTATGGGGTAGAAAACTTGAGGGACCAGTATGAGTGTCAGCAACGGGTAACTGATTTAAGGTTGCCATAACTGAAGGTGGCATGATTTGAACCTAGGAAATTTGTCTATTTTTACACCTTAATTGAGAGTAAATTTGCAAACAATTAAATGTATCCATTTTAAGTTACACTTCAATGATATTTTGAGGACACTTTTATCTCATATAACCACCCTCAGAATTACGATACAGAATATTTCCAACTGCCCAGAAAATTCCCTCATGCCCTTTTACAGTTAATCTCCCACCCCCAGTCCCAGGCAACCACTAGTCAGCTTTCTGTCACTATAGATTAGTTTTGTCTTTTCTAAATACATTTATATGCGATGTAGGCTTTTGTGTTAGCTTCTTTTGCTAACCACAGTGGTTTTGACATTCATTCATGTTGTTGCATGCACCAGTAAATCATTCCTTGTTATTACTGAATATTATTCCATCATATGGAAATACCTCGATGTGTTTACCTGCTTATCTATTGTTGAACATTTGGGTTGTTTCTAGCATTAGGTTATTATGAATAAAGCTGCTATGAGTATCCAAGTACCAGGCTTTGTGTGGATATGTTTTCATTTCTCTGGGACAAATATCTGCAAGTGGAATTGCAGGGTTGTATAATAAGTATATGTTTAACTTAATAAGAAACTACTAAACTGTTTTCCAAAATTGTTGTACTAATTTACACCGCCACGTTGTTCCACACACTTGTCAACACTTGTGAATCTTTAACTTTCGACATTCCATGGATGTTTAATAATGTCTCATTGTAGTTTTAATTTTCATTTTTCTAATGATCAGTTATGTCAGATATCTTTTCATGTACTTATTGGTTATTCATGTATCTATTTTGGTGAAAAGTCTATTAAAATATTTTCTCCATTAAAAAAAATTAGGTTGTTGTGTTCCTACTATTGAGTTGTTAAGAGTAGTTTTATATTCTGGATACAGCTTCTTCATCAGAGAGAATACTGTCTCCAATGCGTAGCTGCCTTTTTATTTTCCTATGTTGTACTGAAAACTGGTTTTAATTTTTATAAATTCTAATTTATCATTTTGAATTTTTTGTGTTTTCTGTGTTCTTTCTAAAAAATCTTTGCCTACTTCAATATTGCAAATTTTTTTCTATATTTATTCTAGAAAGTGTGTAGTTTTAACTTTTATGTTTAGGTCTATAATCCATTTTGAATTAATTTTTGAGTTGGTGTGAGGGAGGGGTTGAGATTTATGTTCTTTACATATGACTATTTAGTTGTTCCAGCATCATTTGTTGAAAAGACTAATCTTTCTCCACTGTATTACTTTGGCACATTTGTCACAGTTGAATTGACCATATAGATGTGGATCTGTCTGGACTCTGTTCTATTCCACTGGCCTATATGTTTATCTTTATACCTGCGCCATACTTTTGATTGCAGTAGCTATATAGTAAGTCTTGAAATCAAGGCACTGTAAGTTTTGTTTCTTTTCAAAGTTGTTTTGGCTGTTCTAGAAACTTTACCTTTTTGTATAAATACCAACTTGTCAATTTCCACACATACAAAACAAACAAACAAAAAAAACCTGTGGGGATTTTGATTGGGAATGCACTGAATCTACAGATTAATTTGGGAAGAATTGGCATTTTAAAAAATTGAGTCTTCCAATCCAGAAACATTTTATATCTCTCCATATCTTTAAGTCTTCCTTAATTTCTCTGAGTGATGTTTCACCATTTTCAGTGCACAGATCTTGTACATATTTTGTTAAACTTATGAAGTATATCATATTTGTGGATGACATTGAAAAAACATTTTAAAAATCAGCTTTCCAATTATTTTTGTTACAATATGGAAATACAGTTGATTCCAGATATTGTCCTTATACCCCTGTGACCTTGCTAAATTCACTTAATAATTTTAGTAGCTTTTTGGTAGATAATTCACAATTTTCCACATATGTATTTCTGGTTCTATGAATAAATATAGTTTTCTTCCTTTCCAATTTTTTATTTCTTTTTCTTCCTTATTGTGTCTTCAGCACAATTTTGCATGGTTGTAGTGAAAGCAGAGATGTTTATCTTGTTCTTTATCTTAGGGTAGGACATATAATCTTTCATAATTAAAATGATATTAGCTATACATTTTTTTATAGATGCCTTTTTATCAGATTGAGGAACTACTCTTTTATTACTAGTTCCCTGAGAATTTTTTTTATAATGAATGAGTGTTGAAATTTTTCAAACGCCTTTTTCTGCATCTGTTGAGATGATCATATGTGTTTTCTTTTTTCTTCTGTTAATATGATAAATGATGCTGAATTTCAAATGTTAAACCAACCTTGCATTCCTAGTGTGAACTCCACTTGGTCATGATACATTATTGTTTTTATATATTGTTGAATTCAATTTGCTAATATATTTTAAAGAATTTTTGCATCTATATTTATAAGGTATACTGATTAGTAATTTTGTTTTCTTTTTAGTATTGGCATAGAGTAAAACATAAAAAGAATTGAGAAGTGTTCCCTTCTCTATTTTTTGAAAAACTTTGCAAACAACTGGTATTATTTTTCTATTTTAAATATTTGGTAGAGCTCACATAAAGCCACCTGGACCTGGAATTTTTTTAGTGGAAAGTTTGAAGAATGTTTCAAAGTTTTATTTTGAATTAATTATATATTTACAAGAAATTGCAAAGACAGTACAGAGAGGTTCTGTGTAGCCGTCATCCAGCTTCCCATATTGGTCACATCTTCTTACTTAATTATAGTACAGTGTCAATACCAGGAAATTGACATTGCTTACACAGTGTGCAGCATAGTACTGTGTAATTTTGTCACATGTGTATATTTGTGTAACTACTACTGTAATCAAGATACAGAAATATCCTATCATTACAAAAATCTCCCCTGTGCTGCCCCTTTGTAGTCACAACCTGCCCTCTCCCTGTCTACATCCATACCCCATCACAATCACTAATCTCCTTTTATGGCCCTTTATTCTCCCCTACTTATAATTATCTTAAATATTTCCTCTATATAAATTGAGAATTACTTCAAGGAGTATTGAAATATTTGTTTTAACTTTCAAATATAACTTAGAAGACTCAGTATAAAAAAGTAAGTCTATTGTATTTAGCCATATTCTTACTCTTGCTGTTGTTTTCTTTTCCTTCCTGATGTTCCAATATTCCATTTTTTATCATTTCAATTCTGTTTGAAGAACTTCCTTTAGCCATTCTTTTAAGATAAATCTACTGACAACAGATTCTCTTACTTTACTTTTATCTGAGAATATCTTGATTTCTCCTTAATTGTTGAAGGGTACTTCACTGGATATAGGATTCTGGACTGATAATTTTCTTTTTTCTGCTCTTGAAAAATGTCCATTTCCTTCTGGCTTCCATGGTTTCTAGTAATAAATCTGCTGTCATTTGAATTGGTTGTTGTTGTTTTTTTTTCCTCCACCTTTAGGTAATGTTTAATTTCCCTTCTCCTTTCAAGATTTTTTTCTTTGTATTTAGATTTTAGAACTTTGACTATAATATGTCTTGGGACAGATTTCTCTGGGTCTATTCTGTTTGCGGTTCACTCAGAATCTTGAATCTGTAAGTTTATGTGTTTTACCCATATTGGAAACATTTCAGCCATTGTTTCTTTGAAAATTTTTTCAGCCTAACCCTCTTTCTCCTCTTCTTCCAGGACTCCAGTGACATGGATATTAGAGCTTTTGTTATGATCTCTGAAGCTCTGTTCGTTTTTTTCCTAGCTCATTTTCTCTTAGTGTTTCAGATTAGGTAGTTACTTTCATTCTGTTAGCAAGTTCACTGATTCTTTCCTCTGTTCTCTCCATTTTGCTGTTGAGTCTATCCAATTAGTTCTTATTTGAGCTATTGTGATTTTCAACTCTAGCATTTCTGTTTGGTTATCACTATGTTCTATTTATCTATTGAGACTTTCTCTTTCTTTGCTAAGGATTTCTACTTTTTCCACTTGTTTTCTCATGTTAGTTATTGCACATTGAATAATTTTCAATGCTTCAAAATCCTTCTCAGATAACATCTCTGTCATCTCAATGACACCTTTAGATTGTTTGTTTTCATTCAGGTTGATATTTCCCTGTTTGTTGGTGAGTGATTATACACTGAAACTTGGACATATTTGGTATTTTATGAGAATCTCCACCATATTAAATTTTCTGTTTTAGCTGTTCTCCTCTGACTCCATTCTGATAGGGGCAGGAGTTGAGGAATAATGCCCATTATTTCCAGGGAAAGATGGAAGTCCAGTTTCCCAAAATGACAACTGAGTTGAGAATACCACCTCCCCACAATGCCTTCACTAATGCCATTCTGCCTGGGAAGAGTAGGAGGGCTTTGTTACTTCCCCCCATGTGGCTTCCATTTATGCATCAGGGGAGATGGCCTCATTACCACTGGTTGATAGTGAATGTCTAGCTCTGGGCCTCTGACACTAACCCCACAGGGAATGGGAGGAGTAGTTTGTTACCACCTGGTGGGTAAGGAGGTCCATGCTCCCCGTGTGATATCCACCAACACTGTAAGAGTGGGCCTCATTATCACTTCATGGATATCAAAATCCAGGTCCCTTCTTGGCTTTCTCTGACATCACTGTAATAGGTGAGGTGAGGTACCTCTTTCCAACCTGGCATGGTTTAGTCCTTCACTCAACTTCTGCTGGTAGGAGTAAGTCTTTTGGGTTTTTTTTTGTGTGTGTGTGATGTTTGGCTGGAGTAAAGTGGGTATTGTCTAAACATTTTTTTTTTTTTTCCTCTGTAGCCAGGTTTCCCCTTTATTGCTTTTGCCTAGAGTGAGCTGGCTTTTGTTGGGATTCTTTTTGCTCTGTACCTTTTGGTATTTTTGGCTTGCTGGCTTCTTTGGCACTAAGTCTGGGATATAAGAGGCAAAAAGAAAATCCAGGAAACTTCTTATTACCATGTCATTTCTCAGGGCCTGAGTTCCTTAGCTTGTCTGTTTTCATCTCTCCATCTTTCAGGGTCATCTTATCTTCATTTTATGTATAATATCCAGAGTTTTTAGTTGTGCTTAGTGGAAATAATAGGAAAGAGTATTTCTAGCTCTGTATTTCCAGAAGTGGAATGTAAAGTTTTTAATTATGAATTCAGTTTTGTTAAATCGGTATAATGTTACTCAGGTTTTCTGTTTCTTGAGTCAGTCATTGTAATTTGTGTATTTCAAGGAATTTGACCACATCATTTACATCAAATTTATTGATATATGATTCTTCATAATATTCCTTCCTTATGCCTAACAGCTCTGTAGTGTATATATAGCACATCTTCTTTATCCATTCGTCTGTTAATGGACACTTAGTTTGTTTTCATATCTTGGCAATTTTAAATAATGCTGCTATGAACATTGGGGGTGCATATATTTTTTCAAATTAGTGTTTTTGTTTTTGTTTTGGGGTATATACCCAGGAGTGGAATTGCTAGGTCATATGGTAGTTCATTTTCAAATTTTTTGATAAGTCTCCATACTGTTTTCCACAGTGGCTGCATGAATTTATATTCCCACCAACAGTGTACGAGGGTTCCCTTTTCTCTGCATCCTCACCAACATTTGTTTTTTTTTGTTCTTTTTGATGATAGTCATTCTAACAGATGTGAGGTGATATCTTGCGGTTTTGATTTACATTACTCTGATGATTAATGATGTTGAGCATCTTTTCATGTGCCTATTGGCCATCTGTGTATCTTCTTTGAAAAATGTCTATTTAGGTTTTCTGCTCATTTTTTAAATTGAGTTGTTTGGTTTTTTGATGTTGTTGTATGAGCTATTTATATATTTTGGATATTAATCCCTTATCGGTCATATCATTTGCAAATATTTTCTCCCATTCAGTAGGTTGTCTTTTTGTTTTGTCAATAGTTTTCTTTGCTGTGCAAAACATTTAAATTTAATTAGGTCCAATTTCTTTATTTTTCCTTTTATTTCCTTTGCTTTAGGAGACAGATCCAAAACAATACTATGATTTATGTCAGAGTGTTCTGCCTATGTTTTCCTCCAGGAGTTTTATAGTATCCAATCTTACATTTAGGTCTTTAATCCATTTTGAGTTCATTTTTGTACATGGTGTTAGAGAATGTTCTAATTTAATTCTTTTACATGTAGCTGTCCAGTTTTCCCAGCACACTTGTTGAAGAGACTGTCTTTTCTCCATTGTATATTCTTGCCTCCTTGGTCATAGATTAATCATGGGTTTCCTTCTGGGCTCTCTATGCTGTTTCATTGATCTATTTGTCTGTTTTTGTGCCAGTACCATACTGTTTTGATTACTGTAGCTTTGTAGGATAGTCTAAACTCAGGGATTATGGCTCTTCCAGCTCTGTTCTTCTTTCTAAAGATTGTTTTGGCTATTCAGGGTCTTCTATGTTTCCATACAGATTTTAAAATTATTTGTTTTAGTTCTGTGAAAAATATCATTGATATTTTGACAGGGATTGTATTGAATCTGTCACTTCTCTCTCTCTCTCACTCATATCTTTATTGGAGTATAATTGCTTTACAATGTTGTGTTAGTTTCTGCTGTACAACAAAGTAAATCAGCTATATGTATACATATATCCCCATATCCCCTCCCTCTTGAGCCTGCCTCCCACCCTCCCTATCCCACCTCTTTAGGTTGTCACAAAGCATCGAGCTGATCTCCCTGTGCTATGCAGCAGCTTCCCACTACCCATCCATTTTATATGTGGTAGTGAATATATGTCAATGCTGCTCTCTCACTTCTTCCCAGCTTCCCCTTCCCCCCATGTCCTCAAGTCCATTCTCTACATCTGCATCTTTATTCCTGCCCTGCCACTAGCTTCATCAGTACCATTTTTTTAGATTCCATATATGTGCATTAGCATCTGGTATTTGTTTTTCTCTTCCTGACTTACTTCACTCTGTATGACAGACTCTAGGTCCATCCACCTCATTACAAATAACTCAATTTCGTTACTTTTTATGGCTAATATTCATTGTATATATGTGCCACATCTTCTTTATCCATTCATCTGTAGATGGACATTTAGGTTGCTTCCATGTCCTGGCTATTGTAAATAGTGCTGCAGTGAACATTGTGGTACATGTATCTTTTTGAATTATGGTTTTCTCTGGGTATATGCCCAGTAGTGGGATTGCTGGGTCATATGGTAGTTCTGTTTTTCATTTTTCAAGGAATCTCCATACTGTTCTCCATAGTGGCTGTATCAATTTACATTCCTACCAACAGTGCAAGAGGGTTCCCTTTTCTCCACACCCTCTCCAGCATTTATTGTTTGTAGATTTTTTGATGATGGCCATTCTGACTGGTGTGAGGTGATACCTCAGTGTGGTTTTGATTTGCATTTCTCTAATGATTAGTGATGTTGAGCATCTTTTCATGTGTTTGTTGGCAATCTGTATGTCTACTTTGGAGAAATGTCTATTTAGGTCTTCCACCCAGTTTTGGATTGGGTGGTTTGTTTTTTTGATATTGAGCTGCATGAGCTGCTTGTATATTTTAGAGATTAATCCTTTGTCTGTTGTTTAATTTGCAAATATTTTCTCCCATTCTGAGGGTTGTCTTTTCGTTTTGTTTATGGTTTCCTTTGTGTACAAAAGCTTTTAAGTCTCATTAGGTTTCATTTGTTTATTTTTGATTTTATTTCCATTACTCTAGGAGGTGGGTCAAAAAGGATCTTGCTGTGATTTATGTCATATAATGTTCTGCCTATGTTTTCCTCCAAGAGTTTTACAGTGTCTGGCCTTACATTTAGGTCTTTGATCCATTTTGAGTTTATTTTTGTGTATGGTGTTAGGAGGTGTTCTAATTTCATTCTTTTATATGTACCTGTCCAGTTTTCCCAGCACCACTTATGGAAGGGGCTGTCTTTTCTCCATTGTGTATTCTTGCCTCGTTTGTCAAAGATAAGGTGACCGTATGTGTGTGGGTTTATCTCTGGGCTTTCTACCCTGTGCCATTGATCTATATTTCTGTTTCTGTGCCAGTACCATACACTGTTTGCAGATGACATGATACTATACATAGAAAACCCTAAAGATGCCCCCAGAAAACTACTAGAGCTGATCAATGAATTTGGTAAAGTAGCAGGATACAAAATTAATGCACAGAAATCTCTTGCATTCCTATACACTAACAATGAAAAATCAGAAAGACAAATTACAGAAACACTCCCATTTACCACTGCAACAAAAAGAATAAAATACCTAGGAGTAAACCTACCTAAGGAGGCAAAAGACCTGTATGCAGAGAACTATAAGACACTGATGAAAGAAATCAAAGATGATACAAACAGATTAAGAGATATACCATGTTCTTGGATTGGAAGAATCAACATTGTGAAAATGACTATAGTACCCAGAGCAATCTACAGATTCAATGCAATCCTTATCAAACTAACAATGGCATTTTTCACAGAACTAGAACAAAAAATTTTACAATTTGTATGGAAACACAAAAGACCCCGAATAGCCAAAGCAATCTTGAGAAAGAAAAACGGAGCTGGAGGTATCAGGCTCCCTGACTTCAGACTATACTACAAAACTACAGTAATCAAGACAGTATCAGTTATCTCTTGATAGATTTCTCCAAGTTCAAGTTCATTTGAGTTTACAGATGGGAATCTGAAAACCAAGATTTATTGCTAAACTAGCAAAAACAAAGAACCTAGTCTTTCTTCCTTTTTCCCTTCTATTTTCTCTCTAATCATTTCTTTAGGACAACAGTGACTCTCTTCCATTGTGCATAGTTGACTTGTTACTCTGCTTCTAGATTAGCAATGGTAAATACACTAGATGAGTGGCACCACTCCACCATTCCATCCCCATGCACACATTGTTCCATGATCACAGCCTCTTTTGACGTTGGGGAGAAGCCCTCTAGCTCTGAGCAACATCTCCATCATCAAGAAAACTGGGGTGCCTAGATCCACTCAGCTATTCTCAAGTATTCATTGCCTTTTGCGATTTGCGTTAGCATTTCAAGGGCTCCATAATCACCAGAAGATATTCCTGGGGTACAATAATTCTCAAAGTCTCTATTTTAAGATTCTGATTATTTAGGATCTAAGTTATTGGGGAAGGATGTTTATGAAAGATACTGTAAAGTAGAACAGGGTTTAAACTGTGTTAACTTTGGTAAATATTACTGTCTGAGCTGAAATTAAGATGTTTCCTTTACTACTCTGATGATGCTGGCTTGTGTCATGAAGTAAATAAAAATTATGAGTCCGAAAGCCAGAGTGGTTTCAGTCTCCACTATGTTACTCCAACAATTTCTGAGAAGCCAAGACTATTTACTATGAAGAACTGTAGAACTGGTTTTAGAACCAGAGAATTGTAGAACATTTCCCAAAGCATTGTCCTAAAGTGTTAAAATGTATGATGTAACATATACCATAGGCTATGGGTACAGAAGAAGCCAGAACCTGCTCTGTGATTCTGGAATCCTGGTATCTTCATGAATATAAAGTATGTGGATGGGGTCTCTGTGCTAACGATGAAGCTGCAGCTGCAATAGGCTCAGCCTCACCCCAAGGTTTGCTGGAAGAACATGGGGTGCGTAGTTGTCTCCTGTGGTCTAGATGTGGGCTTTACCGATGGGGACATCTTGTGTTCAAAAAAAGCTGCCTGCAGGGGAGCAGCTGTGCACCGGGAGAAAAACCCAACACTTCAGGGTTGAGGAAAGAGTTGGGAGTGATAACCCAGCACGGAGAAGCACCTGCCTTAGTCGAGGGAACTTCAGAGAAGTCTCCAGTGAGAAGCCCCTCTGAAGAGCCTACATCCGTGTCCTTGCAAGAGAGTTAGCCCTGAACTTCTGCCAGACCCGGAGTGTGGGAAGCCAACTGAAAATAGTCCCAGTTCAAGTGAAATATTTCCCAACCATTTTCTATACTTGGCTCTGCCTCATCTTGTCCGTATATTCCTCCCTCCCGCATGCTCACCCATCTCAGAAGGAAGAAGAAACTAGCTAGGAAACAGGGAGGAGACAGGAGGGAGAGATGTGCCTGAGGGAGAAAGAGAATCCAGCTGTGCTTTTTTCCCCCAGTGTGGGCTTCTCCTGAAGCTAGCCTGAGCCACGGGAAGGGCGAAGACTGTGATGTTTAATCAAAAGAGTTTTGATTAATATTTTGAATTCAAAGTTTAATTTTTGAAATGAGTCTGTAGGCAACCTCCAGTGTATATGCAGAACTGCGTATCACCTAAGAGTGAGCAGAAACGGCACGGAACCTGCTGGTTTTCCAGGAGCAAAGAAGCGTTATCCCCACTGACTACATGTTAAAGTGTGAGAGGAGCCCAAAATACAGTTGTGTTTTGAATGTGGCATGATTTATGCTTGGTCAACATACCAGAAATAGTATCGAAAGGAAGAAAACTGCTGGGCTCTGAGGCTGGCATGGAGAGATCAGTGTGAGGGCTGAATAAATCAGAAGCTGTGCTTTTGTGTGCCGGGCTCTCCGGGAGCCCTTGTCCTCGAGTTCCTCCCAAGCAATTTGTGTGATCTGTCAGGCATAGAAGGGCCTTACTGTCCTGGAAAAGCCCAAGAGTGTTTTCTCACATCTCAGATCTGTCCTGATTTGCTCCTGAAAAGGTATATGTCAAGAGCCAGTGTTTAGGTACAGCTTCTGATAAAGGGAGTCGTTTGGTTTTTGTGTTATAGCAGGGAAATGAGAGAAACCACAGGCTCTGGTCTAGCTCACTAGGGTCCATCCCAGGCGCCTGGGGAGAAAACCTTACTCAATTTATTACAATAGTGTTCATGACCCTGGAGTGTCCTTTCTTGTCCCGAGAGGTGATGGCATTAAGTGACTGAATGGGCTATGGAGTACTAGCGTGTAAGTCCCTAATTTATCTTCACTTCAGACATGACTAACAATTTTTTTTAGATTGAAGGATAAACTCTCTTGCTGTGTTGAATTTATTTTTATCAGATAACCTTTATAATCAACACATAGCATTTGTCTATTAGAAAAACGTAGAATCTTTATGCCTGTCCCTTGCTTGCTTTTTCTTCAACTTTGGCATTACCTATCTAACTTTGTACTCAATAGTGTCACAACAGGCAAATTACTGGTTTTTCCCTTTCACAGTTCAGAAAAATATCTGATCATGAAAAGGTCAAATTTTAAGTATGCAAACAACCTACTTCTTTCTCTTTTCTTCAGTACTGGACAGACTGTCTCATTAACTCAGCTCCTTTCTGCTCACACACTCAGTGGAGTTTGCATTATTTCTCTTTCAGGTTGCCTTTTATTTTGAATGCTGTTCAAGGTTTTTGTTCCCTTTGACTCAGTGGGATATCACTTTTCATTCTTTATTTTCTCAAAACAGAAATGGGGTCAGACTTGTTTTAAGCTTTGAATGGATTCTGGATACAAGCAGGATTTAGGAGTTAAATTAGCTTTTTAAATGGTTTGAATTAGGGTCATTTGTGTGTTTGGTGGTTTAAGATGACCTGACTGTATATTCATCTAGCAAGCCTGTCTTTGAGATGTCTTTTCCACAGTGTTGGCAATACTATAGCACTGTGGCACTATGTGTGACATGGGGGCAATGTGCTTAAGGACATGCACTTTGAAAGGGCGAGACCTCGCTTTGAACCCTTTTTCTATCTCTTACAAGCAGTGTGTGCCTTGGGCAAAGAATGTAACTTACCTAAGCCTCAGTTTTCTCCTTTTTAAAATGGAAATGACACACTTTCAGTTTGTTAAGATTAAGTAAGAAACTTATGTGAAGACCCACTAAAGTGCCTACCCCGTAGAAAATACCCAATCCATGTTAGTTAATACTACTAATAATAATGTTTGAAAGGCCCTTTCTGTGTATCAATTTAATTAAATTTCTTAGGATTTTAGAACTTTGGAGGTAGCTTGCTAATACCAAGAGTGATAAAGCATGACAATGACAAAAAATTATTCCAAGCATGACACTGACAAGAAATTAATAACTTATTCCAAATTTCCTGTATAATAAAGGGATTAAAGAAAGTGGCCATTGTCACCTTTTTAATTTCAGTAAAGTAATATGTTGGCAGCGCCATCTGCTGATCAAAAAAACACTTCTGGAATATTTTGTGAAGCAAGAAATGTAATTCCGTCTTCTTTTGCATCTTTTTCAACAAGGGTGGGCCAATCTGTCATTTTCTTCACTTGGGAAATTTAATTTTATAGAAGAGCTTGATAACATATAGCTATAACATTCTTTTGAAGTATCAGTCACTGTCTGTAAGAAAATGATTCTCTAATGGTGTCAACATTAACTTCTTAATCCACTCAGTGACTGACTCTCATTACGAAGGGATTGAAGGGGGGCAGAATTTACCACCCCAAAATTTGCCTCCTTGGCACAAGGATTATTTTAGCCTGGTTACTTATAAGAAACAACAGACAAGGGAGAAGCTATGAAAACCAAGTAGAAATTACCCTTTTGTAAGAGACATTTACATTTATAAGGGTGTCTCCTTCTCTGTACCTGGAAGAGAAGAATGACTATATCTCCAGAAACTCTTCTCTATGGAGAAGGCACAGACTTAGATCTGCATGACAACCTAACCCTTGTCGATTGTGCTTTTCATGGTAACCTCCCCTAACTGGCCTCCCTGTGCCCATCCATATATCTTTCTTTAGCCTTTAGTTGGAGAAGGTACTTAAGGTGATGGCTTGGGCCATTTCTGGGAGTTGCTCAGTTTTTCTGGGTCTCTCCCATGCATCCAGGAGGCATATATGTTATTAAACTTCTGTTGTTTTTCTCCTGTTAATCTGTCTTTTGTTGGAGGTCGGGGGGTGGGGGGTGTCTCAGACAAGAACCTAGAAGGGTAGAGGGAAAATGATTTTTCCTCCCCTACGTGATCAATTTCTTTATTTTAAGGTATCTTGATCTCATATTAAAATTAGAAATAAAAGGTCTGTGTGAACCTGAATTTTGTATGGCTTTTCCTGCTCACCCAGAGGCTAGTCCGGGATCAGATTACTCTGGCCAGATGCCATTGATTAGCTTTCTACTCTTTTTTACAAAACAAACTATACGTCGACAACAGATTTTAGGCTGACAACAGAAGCCCATGTGGTAGGAGTCCTGGGTCCGATTCTGAGAAATCGTATAGATGTTTGTGTTATACATCGTAGACTGGACCCTTGATAGTGAATGAATAACCCGAGGCCCAAAGCCACTTGGATCCAGAGCAAGATTTGGGGTGTCTGCCAGCATAACCATAAGTTGAAGTGAATATCTATAAAATGTGGCAAATAAGTGAATGTTACATGAAATACATTGTCCAATAATCTTTATTGTAAAGTTCACATGACATTCATCATTGTAACTATTTTAAAATGTACACTTCCACAGCGTTTAGTACATTCACAATGTCATGTAACCATCCCCACTATTGAGCTCCAGAATATTTTCATCACCCCCAAAGGGAACTCGGTACCCATTGAGCAGTTACTCCCATTTCTCCACAACACCTAACAACCACTAATCTGCTTTCTGTCTCTGTGGATTTGTCTACTATGGGAATTTCATACAAACGGAATCATACAACATGTCGCCTTTTGTGTCTGGCTCCTTTCACTTAGCATAATGTATTCTAGGTTCATCCTTGTTATGGCATGTATCAGTTCTTCATTTTTATCAATTAATAATATTCCATTGTACATATAGACCAAAATTTGTTTTCGTATTCATCCACTGATGGACATTTGTGTTGTTTCTACCTTTTAGTTATTGTGAATAGTGCCACCGTAAATGTTCATGTATAAGTTATTGTTTGAAAACCTGTTTTTTAGGTTCTTTTGTTTACATACCTAGAAGTGGAATTGCTGGGTCATATTGTAATTCTCTTTAACATACTGAAGAACCACCAAACTGTTTTCTGTGATGGTTGTGCCATTTTACATTCCACTAGCAGTGTAGGAGGGTTCCAATTTCGCTACATCTTCACCAACACCTTTTTGAGTATAGCTGTCCTAATGGGTGTGAAGTAGTATCTCATTCTAGTTTTGATTTTGCATTTTTCGAATGACATTGAGCAACTTTTCAAGTGCTTTTTGGCCATTTGTGTATTTTCTGTGAAGAAATGTCAAGTCCTTTGCCCTCAGTGATCTTTTCAAAGGATGAGACTAGGGCAGAGAGAATTGTGATTAGGCTCTTTAAGGTTGTAAAGGACAGAACCTACTCAGGTCATCTCAGGTAGGGTGTGGTAATTGCAAGGCTACATGGGGAAAGAAGGAAGCCCAAGAGCCAAGCTCAGCAGCAGTCCAGGTCTCCTGAAGAACTGGGATGCAGTTTACTATTATTCAGCCATTCAACCGTTATTTGAGGGCCCCAGCCCTTCCCCACACAGGGCCATTTCAGGCACTGGGAACCATGGTGAAGTGTGAAAATCTGGTCCCCGGAGTTTGGTGTCCACTGCTTCCTCTTCTCCTCACTCTGTCCTTTTTGTCCCTCAGCTTTTCTCTCCTTGTTCCCTTTCTCTCTGTTTTTCCACTCCTGTTCTTTTCCTTTTCCTTTTCCTGCTTTCTTGGTGTCTTGCGCTCAAAACTCCCAGGGAGAGAATCTGATTCCTTTGCTCGGTCACCATCCATACTGGAGCATCTCCCTGGGCGGACCCCTCACCCCAGGCTTCCTCGTAGCCTTGGGCCTCCTTTAGTGTAACTACAGGTGGTCCCATCAGTTGTGGCTAGGCCAGTGGACACCAAATTCTAGGGACCAGGTTGTCACACTTCTCCAAAATATATAGGCAAATTTTTGCACCGTGAGCTTCTCAAATCCTCACTTGTTCACCAATCCCCAAGATGAAAAACACTTTACCTGAGGAACTGACTGGGCATTGTGCTCAAAAAGAGACTGAGGGTGTTTCATGGGCTGTTTACTATAATGTTTCAAACTTTTCAGACATTTACAAGTGGGTCTGGTTTAGTTTTCTTGTTGTTGTGTAACCAGTTACCATACTCTTAGTGGTTTTAAACCACACAGATTTCTTGTCTTACGGTTCTGGAGGTCAGAAGTCTGAGATGGGTTTTCGAGAGTCAAAATCAAGGTGTTGGAAGGCCTGGTTCCTTTGGGAGGCTCCAGGGAGAATCTGTCCTTTGGCTCTTCCAGCTTCTAGAGACTGCCGGGTTCACTGGCTCGAGGCCACATCACTCTGATCTCTGCTTTCATCATCAACGTGCCTTCTCCTCTACCTGATCTGCCTGGGTTCCTCTTGTAAGGACCCTGGTCTTTACATTAACCCCACCTGGATCATCCAGGACACTCTCCATGTCCCAAGATCCTTGACTTAATCATATATGCGAAGTCCCTACTGCCACATAAGATGACACCCATGGGTTCTGGGGATTAGGTGGTGGCCATCTTTGGGGGAGTTGTTATTCGGTCTACCAGAGAGTCATAGTCAGGCAAAACTAGATCACTTAGACCAAGGGGTTTTAGTCTTTAAAGCATTAAGTGGAAGAGTTTAGGCAAGTGAATGTAATTCCATTTCTGAGGTTTCTTTTAGCACCTTATTTGCCAGACTGTGGTTTGCAAACAAAAGTTTTGCCTTTTAATGTTCACATTTTGGAAGTGAGCCATGAAGGGTCGAACCCAGAGTAAGTACTGTTTGGCAAAATCAAAGAAGTGGCTTACTCACAGGAATTAAGCAGTTCTAAAAGCTATTAGGCCACCCCAGGAGTTCTTTATACCTTGTGGATTCATTAATATTTAACAAGTCATCCTGCAGGAGGCAAAGTGCCTTGCTCTAGTTCAGCTTCCTCATGGGTCTCAGAAGTTAACTTTGGAACGAGGTTTGGTTTCGGAAGCAAATCATTTCCCTTTTTTTTTTTTTTTAACTAGATAGCCCAAGCCCTCAAGCCATGAAGAGAGGAGTCAAATTATACAAATCGTATGGCATTCCATAGGTCTTCAACTGGTTAGACCTTCCTACAGCCACTGCCTTGGAGAAGTGGGGTGGAGTGTTATCTACACAAGGGTGATTAAAACACGTCTTTTTTCCCCCTGTTTGTTTTAAATATTTGCCTAGGGAGTATTAGGAAATGTGTTTTACCTGAAATATCTTATAGGTTGAAAGTGTTTCTCTCGTGAGGGACTAATTTTTGTTTCTGCTTATATATGACCCCACCTCGACTCCCCAGAGCTACAGGACTTCTAGACCTATAACTGCTTTTTTAATACACACACACACACCACCTTTCATTTCACTTGGTCACATTTGTCCTCCCCACACCTCCACCTACTTAACCCCAGCCTGGGCATGCAAAACTTTCCTTTATCTCAGCGCTAATAGGAAAAATGGGAGGGGACTTGTTTGGTCTCTAAATCCCTGTCCATTGCAAGCAAATGGGAGCTGGTGGTCTGAGTATGCCTTGTTGTAAAAACCAGCCTTTGTCCTGCTTTCTTCAGCTAAGATCCACATCTCCGAGCAACACAGAATACATACAGTATGGTAGTATGGGTCTGTCCCAAAGCTGAGTTCAAGTTTCCATTTCTGGTAAATGAATCTTTCAGTTTCTATCCTTCCTACTATCTCATCTGAGGTCTCAAGGATATTTAATCAGAGTGTAAGTTCAAGGTGCTGACTTTCTTCACCCTAGCAGTTTCTGTATGATAAGCGTGGCTTCTAACCCGCCCAGCCTGGGAATGGGAATTCAGCTTGAATCCCACCACTTTTCCTCATCCCATTACAGTTTATAAAAGGCGATGGCAGTATGATGGAGGATGCCGAAATTTCTCCCGGAAATAGGCCTAGAGGGTTGCCTCCAACGACTGGCTTCCCCGCCAATTACACAATAGCTTCACTGATACCATAGTTTGGGATCCCATGCGGAGCTTTGAAGCATCAGAAATTTGATATCCTCAGAGCTGGATCTGTCTGAAGGGACTGATTCATAAGCAAGGCTTGCTAAAGACTCATATGTAAAACCAGAATGCCAGTTTATTGTTTTACCATGAAAAAACATTTCATTTCGAATAAGGCAGGTGAAGAGAGTGATCTTTGGAATCAGGCCAGTGGTGCCTCTGGTCTCTAGGCCTTGATTTAGTCAGATGGGAATAAGCATGGCACCTACATAATGGGGTTGCGTGCAGAGTGATGGAGAGAATTCAGGGGAAGTGTTTGGGTGGTTTAAATGGGGTCACCGTTACTATGCTCATTAGTCACACCATTTTACACCTGAGGAAACTGAGGTGGAGTGTACTTGACTAACTACGGAGTGGCAGAGCAGAGCTGGAACCAGGACATCTGATCCTGTTTCTGAAAGGGCTATATAGCCCGGGGTCTCATGGTGAGTTTCCTAAGAGGGTCTTTCCACTGTCCAGGGCTGCCAGCCTGTCATCAGCCTACTTTGCCTTACAAGAAAGTACAAATGTAACTTTCAAACCTAATTATCCATCAGACTGGAAGATGGAGTTCTGAAATTTCCAACTCTTTTGAATCCTTTTGCTACTAAATTTAAATTCTCCCGGCAAGTTGCCTTTTTTATAGACCAAGGTATTTGTCTCAGGTCAGTATTTGTGATTAAAATGACATGTAGCAATTCAGGTCTAAGTTCACTGATAGAATTTCAGACCTCCCTGCTTCTCTCTTATTTCCCGTCTTCTAACTCACAACTCCTCCCAGAAATGTTTCTTTAAAGTATGACTTTTGTGTATTTTATGCCCCTTTTGTTCCTTCTGGTGATGGTATGTAAATAACAACTCCTGACGTAAATAATCTCCTTTTCTGGGCCCACTCTTTCTTTGGAAAAATTTCATCCAAATATCTTTTCCTGTTTATTTGGGGCTCTTAGCCCCTTCAGTTTGGATTCTTCTAGTAGATGATTATTTGAATGTAGAAGGTGGCAGTGGAGGACCGTAGGAAGGAAACTGGGTTAGAATCCAGGAGATTTGGTTCTCTTCCCAGCTCTAGCTTTGCCTGACCTGGGGCAAACCACTTCCCCCCTTTAATGCCAGTTATTTTACTTATTATTTAGGAATGATGTCCACTTTACGCATCTTGCCACAGTCCTGGGAGAAATAAATGAAACACTACAGTGTTTTGAAAATGATAAGTCAATGCAGATTGTTGCAGAGTGAAACAAGCCCAGCCTGTTTCTAGCCCAACAGCTTTCAGCCACTAACAAAACATTTATCTTCTCTGAATCACAGTCTCTTTAACTCTGAGTGGGATGATGCATCACTCTTTTTTGTAAGGCTCAAATGAAAGGGACAAAGGAGCTGAAAGCATCCTGTAAACTGCAGAATACCACATGAATGTAAAGGTGGTGTCCGAGGAGTCCGCTTCTTCCTTCCTCTGTGTCCTCAGGCAAACCAGGCACTTGTTAGGCCTCTAACTCCTTATAGCAGCCTTAGGGAACTTTTAATCACTGTCTATTTAGAAACCTGTTTATATGGACCTATACATATGTATGTATATATATGTATTTTTCTTAATAACAGCAATACTTCAGACCCTTAAATATGGTGCAGGTGTGTTGTGACATGATTTCTTCGACTATAATGACATTTGTTTTTCATTGGTTCATGAAATCTTAATCTTTTGTTGTTGACTTACAGAAGTGATTTCCAGACCACATTCTTTGACCCTAAATTAAAATTCCTAAATATTGAATAAATCCTGACCCATTCAAATTTGTTTTAATTTTGTCTGTCAAAATGGAAATGAGGTGTGAATGGAACGGGCTGAGGATTTGAGGCCCTAGGAGACAGTCTTTTTTTTTTTTATTTACATCTTTATTGGAGTATAATTGTTTTACAACGTCGTGTTAGTAGCCGCTGTATAACAAAGTGAATCAGCAATACGTGTACATATATCCCCATATCCCCTCCCTCTTGCGTCTCCCTCCCACCCTCCCTATCCCACCCCTGTAGGTGGTCACAAAGCACCGAGCTGATCTCCCTGTGCTATGCGGCTGCATCCCAATAGCTATCTATTTTACATTTGGTAGTGTATATATGTCCATGCCACTCTCTCATTTCGTCCCAGCTTACCCTTCCCCCTCCCCATGTCCTCAAGTCCATTCTCTACGTCTGCGTCTTTATTCCTGTCCTGCCCCTAGGTTCATCAGAACCATTTTTTCTTTTTTTTTTAGATTCCATATATATGTGTTAGCATGCGGTATTTGTTTTTCTCTTTCTGACTTCACTCTGTATGACAGACTCTAGGTCCATCCACTCACTACAAATAACTCAGTTTCATTTCTGTTTATGGCTGAGTAATATTCCATTGTATATATGTGCCACATCTTCTTTATCCATTCATCTGTTCATGGACTCTTAGGTTGCTTCCATGTCCTGGCTATTGTAAACAGAGCTGCAATGAACATTGTGGTACATGTCTCTTTTTGAACTATGGTTTTCTCAGGGTATATGCCCAGCAGTGGGATTGCTGGGTCGTATGGTAGTTCTATTTTTAGTTTTTTAAGGAACCTCCATACTGTTCTCCATAGTGGCTGTATCAATTTTACATTCCCACCAACAGTGCAAGAGGGTTCCCTTTTCTAGGAGACAGTCTTTGAGGTGTTGCTTTCAAGTCAACACTTTTCACCTAAAGCCACCCAGAGTGCCCCACCCCTCCTCCCCACAGGACAGACACAGTTTATGTCTGTAACCAGAGAAGGGGATGACAGTATTGTATTGTTCCTTGAGTATCATCTTCTCCAGGGCAGAGGCTACATTTTCTAGTGCGTCCAAACCTGGATTTTGGATAGTTAAAAAGAAAAAAACATCAGACAAGGTGTCAGGTGAAAAATGTTTAAACCTTATGTGCATCCGCATTTGGGATGAGAAACATTATAATGTGAAACCGAGAACACGCAGTTTATCTCCCTCCAGTTTCTAGGTTAAAGTTGCTCAGCGCAGGTGGGTTATGCCCCAGGAACCGATATGGATGTGTTTCTACATCTGTTTGAAGGGGGCCAGCCTGCATCAGTAGGGGGGTGAGAGCCCTTCCAAAGTGTCGGGCTCATTTTCAGTCCCCTTCCATCCTTGTACCTACTTCTGATAGTACAGTGGGTGACCAAACAGCACTCCTTAGTGCCACATTTGGGACTTCAAACCCCAGCAATGATTTCTATTCACTGGTTTAAGTTTGAGGAAGCCTAACAAATGGATTCTGAGTCATTGACTCTCAAAAGATATGCTTGCATTGTACAACACGGGGAATAGAGCCAGTATTTTGTGATAGCTGTAAATAGAGTGTAACCTTTAAAATTGTATAAAAAATTTAAAGAAATATAGATATTCTCCATGTAAACTGGTCAGGTCTTTGGTTGGAACCTCGTAAGCAAGTGACATCTTGGGAGGTTTGTAAGATCTGCACAGGCCACTTGGTGGTGCTCATGACAGGGCAACTCTCTCTTCTTTAATAATAATAAAAAAAAAAAAGACACACATCTTCACAGCTGTGACATTTTAGTTCTGCTTTACCGAACAGAAAGCGGTTCAGTTCCAAATCTGATCCTAAATTCAAAACCACAGTGTACTCTAAAACATTGAACATTCCTGAGAAAACAGTTTGAGGTGGAGTTCGTCTGTACTGTTACAGAATGATCTTCTGTCCACACCCTATTCTCACAGAGAATTAGAAATAACAACCTGTGGCTAAAAGGTATTTTAACCTGTGAAGCTCAAGCAAACCATAACTAGAATTCTAAGGACCTTGTCTAGTTAGAAAAATGGTCAAAATATTAAAGAATAAAGTTCACGAGGAACAAAGAGTATTCCCTTCCGCACTCAATAAATCTGACCGCGGCAAGGATTCAGAAATCCACAGGCAGACTCTCTGTCTTGCATGAGGTCAACCTCATGCACAAAATGAGCACAACCAGGAAGTTTTTCTAAAAAGAGTTTTGATTTATTTATAAGTAAATATTGGGCACCAGGATTCAGATATTATGTGTGCATCTAGACACACCCATAGAAGCTATTTGCCGATTCCGTATCTGTCTCTGTATTGTACAGTTGAAGAAAATGAGAGACTTCACCACCACCCCACGCAGCACATTTTCTATCAACTCTCCATGAAAATCGAATTCCTTCCTCACAAAGAAGCAAAGTGATATTTTTACAAAGCCAGATAAAACCCCCAATAAATGGCTTCTTAATGACCAAGTCCACACTTCCTATCAGGCCAACGTAGCATGGCTTCTGCCTATTTCTCCTCCCTCCTCTCTCAGGATGCTTCTCTTTATTCTTTGGGCTCCAGATTCCCTGGTTTTCCCACATCCTTCTGGCCGCAGGACAAAAGCGCATGCCCTTCTCCCTTCCTGGAAAACCCTGCCCCGCTTCCTCTTCATCCTTCCGTTCTCAGGTAAAATGTAGTGTCCTCAGAGAGGCCTTCCCCTTTGACCTTATCTTAAGTGGTTTCCCTGTTATTTTCAGATGTTTGTTTTTGTTTTTTCTTCCCCCAGAACATTTATCCACTTAACAAAGCTTGTAATTATTTCCGTCGTTGTGTTTACTTATTTTTAAAGGAAATTTCGTCTCAGTCTGTCTGGGTTCAATTGTGGCTCTACATATTGTGAATTGTGGACCTTGACTCGTCATGTGACTTCTCTACACCTCCACTTCCTCATCTGTAAAGTGGGCATGATATATATATATATATATATATATATATATATATATATATATTTTAAAATTTTTTATTTATTTTTGGCTGTGTTGGGTCTTCGTTTCTGTGCAAGGGCTTTCTCTAGTTGTGGCAAGCGGGGGCCACTCTTCATGGCGGTGCGCGGACCTCTCACTATCGCGGCCTCTCTTGTTGCGGAGCACAGGCTCCAGACGCGCAGGCTCAGTAGTTGTGGCTCACGGGCCCAGTTGCCCCGCGGCATGTGGGATCTTCCCAGACCAGGGCTTGAAGCCGTGTCCCCTGCATTGGCAGGCAGATTCTCAACCACTGCGCCACCAGGGAAGCCCCAGCATGATATATATATTTTTAAAGTCTTTATTGAATTTGTTACAATATTGCTTCTGTTTTAATGTTTTGGTGTTTTGGCTGCAAGGCATGCGGGATCTTAGCTCCCCAGCCAGGAATCAAACCCGCACCCCTTGCATTGGAAGGTAAAGTCTTAACCACTGGACCGCCAGGGAAGTCCCTGGGCATGATATTTACCTCTTAGGGCTGTCATGAAGAATAAACATGTTAATACATGTGAAGTGTGTAGAACAGTACCTGGCACATAACAAGGCCTCAGTGTTTGTCAGTGATTGTTAGTGCTATCATAATCACCATCTCTGGCTGGTGGAACATTCTTCCCCTGCCAACTGTGCTCTTTTCTCTTTCCCTTCCTTCAGGGAGGGGTTGATTCCCAGACCATCCTATATAAATTCATCCCAGACCACTCAGGATTCCCTTTCCTGTCCCACTGCCCTGTTTATTTATCTTCATAGCATTTTAAAACATTTCATATATTTACCTTTTTATTGATGATATCTCTTTCTTACTATAAGTACCACGAAAGCAAGGAATTTGTTCTGTTCACGGCTGTGTTTCAGGGGGCCATAGAGGCAATTATTAGGCGCTCAGTGAATAGCTGTTGCGTGAGTGAATAATTGAGAATTTATTACTATCCTCATCTGTCTCCCTCTTTAACAAGTAAGTAGGGATTGTGTCTGCTTTGCTTACATGTAAGTACCTGGCATGAATCCCAGTACCCAGCAAAAAGTGCTCTGCAAATGTTTGTTAACAGAATGGATTAAAAAATGTGAAAACAATATTTTGAGGCTTTGCCAAAATCATAGACATAGGAAATCTTAGCAATAAATACATTAGTAATTATTACCCTTTCATCTCTTGGTGGTAATTGAGATGTTTTGTCAAATCAGCTTTTTAAAGAACTTCATTAATCTTAAAATCCTATCACCTAAATTTTATTTTCTTACATTCCCTTTCAGTTCAATTTATATACACCCAGAGGCAGTCCCACTCTCTTTTTTTTACTCACTTGGATGAGAAGATGACACTATGTATATAGTACTTAGCATATCATGATCTAATCACATTAGTTTTACCAAGAATTTGGTGCAATTCACATACCTACGTCCTTTTTTTCTCTCCCCCTTAGTTTTTTTAAATCTCTCAACTAGATTCAATCTAAGTAATAAGTTCAGTCAGTGGACATCTATTGAACATCAAGCATTTAATTGTAAAGATGCCTTTACAAGTAAGATATAATGTTCTCCATCATCCATTGTAAGGGATACCAATAACACCAAACAAACACCATTTCCCTCTACGTCATAAAGGCTGATGGTCCAGAAATGGAAGACACATCCTTTGCCCCCAGAATCTACAATCTACAAGTCTATTGGTGGGATTTTAGAAATCTGTCCAAAGAGAGTTAAATATGTAAAGAAGAACACATAAGAGGTTAAAAGTGGGCAGAGAAAGTGGATGCTGTACATTCAGAAGAGGAAGAAGTCCACCAATTCCCTGGGCCAAAGGATGCCAGCTACAAACAGAGTTTGCCAGCATTTGATGTTTGTGTTTTGCTATCTGATTCCACAAATTCCAGAACTTCTTTTTATAAATGAGATGATACTACTTTCCTAATCTGCTCTTTAAATTCCTTGAAGAATTAATGCTTTTCCTAACTTTGCTGCATATAGCATTTTGACTGTCCAGGCTAGTTTGAAATCTTATTCATGAATTCCCTATCTGCTCTTTCAGATATTCTTTCCCAGCATGGTTTTCTTCTTTAATTCTCACTGTCAGAGAGAGCTGACAGTGTTATAGAAACTTCTTTCCAGTAATTTCTTATTACCCACCTCTCTCTCTCACCTTTATTCCAAGCCCTCTCTTGTCATCCTAGATGTGAGTTTACTTCTACCTTCCTTATTTGAAGTGTTTTATTCCAAATCCCATCCTTATTTTTTTCTGTAAAGGCCTTGATCTGACTGACATAACCTATTTTACTGTTACTAGAGTGAAACATCATAAGACAATAATTCAGCCATTCTCCAGTGAACCCTGTAACTACTAAGAAATATAATATTGACACCCTTATTAAACTGGTTGCATGAGAGAGAGGAAGGTTTTTGGAGTTTATTTTTCTTTCCCCCCAAAACCCTTCAATTCATTTAGCAATCTCAATATTAAATAATCATTGTTTTCTGATTTTAACATTACTTTCAGAATGCTTTATATTTGCCATGGACAAGATTTAGAATAATAAGAATAAGAGTAATAAAACTATCCAGTGATATGACAGAAGCAAAAAATTTTTACATAAAATTAAAATATTTTCTAAAATGTTCTATAATAAATATGTATATTTAAAATTTAAATAATAGTATTGACATTTTTTAAGGTATAGATTGAGATGGCAAATGCATTAGTTTTCTGCTTTAGTTGAGTTTACATTTTTTTTTTTTATATTTAACTATGTCATAGAATATATTTCAGAGTAGGCTTAGAATCTGTTTTTTGTTTTTTGTTTTTTTCACACACACACACTGTGTTTTATTTTTACAAGAGATAAATAAACTGACACCAAGCATTGTAAATGGATGACCACAACAAAAGCAACAATGATTGCAGTTAGAAACACACTCATACTATGTCATAATATTGACATTCAGTCCAGTAATCCTCCACTGTAACAGGTCCTTTACTTTGCAGTGAAAATTGATTTGTATATTTTTTGCCTCTGAGTCCTTGTGGGATTTTTTTTTTTTTTATTCAAACAGAAAGTCACAAAAATTATAATCATCCTCATCAGTTCTGAGTTTACTTTTTTAACATTGGAGACCATAGGCATTTTCTGAGTTTTTACGTTGGTTATGATTATAAATGCTTGAAACTAGATGAAGAATATAATTTCTTTCGTATTTAAGTAGTACTACTCAGTGCAGAGTGCTTTAAACAGTTCAGGCGGAGGGAGGAGAGAAGATGGAGGAAGAGTAAGACGCGGAGATCACCTTCCTTCCCACAGATACAGTAGAAATACATCTACACGTGGAACTGCTCCTACAGAACACCCACTGAACGCTGGCAGAAAACGTCAGACCTCCCAAAAGGCAAGAAACTCCCCCCGTACTTGGGTAGGGCAAAAGAAAAAAGAAATAACAGAGACAAAAGAATAGGGACGGCACCTGCACCAGTGGGAGGGAGCTGTGAAGGAGGAAAGATTTCCACGCACTAGGAGCCCCTTCGCGGGCAGAGACTGCGGGTGGCAGAGGGGGGAAGCTTCGGAGCCACGGAGGAGAGCGCAGCCACAGAGGTGCGGAGGGCAAAGCGGAGAGATTCCCGCACTTCCCGCACGAAGGCTCGGCGCTGACCAGCACTCACCAGCCCGAGAGGCTTGTCTGCTCAGCCGCCGGGGCGGGCGGGGCTGGGAGCTGAGGCTCGGGCTTCGGTCGCAGGGAGAGGACTGGGGTTGGCGGCGTGAACACAGCCTGAAGGGGTTAGTGCACCACAGCTAGCCGGGAGGGAGTCCGGGAAAAAGTCTGCAGCTGCCGAAGAGGCAAGAGACTTTTTCTTCCCTGTTTCCTGGTGCGCGAGGAGAGGGGATTCAGAGCGCCGCCTAAACGAACTTCAGAGACGGGCGCGAGCCGCAGCTAACAGCGCGGATCCCATAGCAACAGGGGCGCAGAGGGAAAAACGGAGAGACTCCTGCACAGAGGCTCGGCGCCGAGCAGCGCTCACCAGCCCAAGAGGCTTGTCTGCTCCCCCGCCGGGGCGGGCGGGGCTGGGAGCTGAGGCTCGGGCTTCGGTCGCAGGGAGAGGACTGGGGTTGGCGGCGTGAACACAGCCTGAAGGGGTTAGCGCACCACAGCTGGCTGGGAGGGAGACCGGGAAAAGGTCTGCAGCTGCCGAAGAGGCAAGAGACTTTTTCTTGCCTCTTTGTTTTGCGGCGCGCAAGGAGAGGGGATTCAGAGCGCCGCCTAAACGAACTCCAGAAACTGGCGCGAGCCGCGGCTATCAGCGCGGACCCCGGAGACGGGCGTGAGACGCTGGGGCTGCTGCTGCCGCCTCCAAGAAGCCTGTGTGCGAGCACAGGTCACTCTCCACACCGCCCCTCCCGGGAGCCCGTGCAGCCCGCCACTGCCAGCGTCCCGTGATCCAGGGACAACATCCCCCGGGAGAACGCACTGCCCGCCTCAGGCTGCTGCAACGTCACGCCGGCCTCTGACGCCGCAGGCTCGCCCCGCCTCCTCTGTACCCCTCCCTCCCCGCGGCCTGGGTGAGCCAGAGCCCCCGAAGCAGCTGCTCCTTTAACCCCGTCCTGTCTGGGCGGGGAACAGACGCCCTCAGGCGACCTACACGCAGAGGCGGGTCCAAATCCAAAGCTGATGCCCAGGAGCTGTGCGAACAGAGAAGAGGAGGGGAAATCTGTCCCAGCAGCCTCAGAAGAAGCGGATTAAAACTCCACAAACAACTTGATGTGCCTGCCATCTGTTGAATACCTGAATAGACAACGAATCATCCCAAATACAGGAGGTGGACTTTGGGAGCAAGATATATTAATTTTTCCCCTTTTCCTTTTTTTTTTGTGAGTGTATATGTATATGCTTCTGGGGGAGATTTTGTCTGTATAGCTTTGCTTTACAATAGCTTTATTTTACTTCACTATATTATAGCTTCTTTCTTTCTTTTCTTTCTTTCTTTCTTTCTTTCTTTCTTTCCTTCCTTCCTTCCTTCCTCCTTCCTTCCTTCCTTCCTTCCTTCCTTCCTTCCTTTCTTTCTTTCTTTCTTTCTATTTTTTCTCCCTTTTACTCTGAGCCGTGTGGACGAAAGGCTCTTGGTGCTTCAGCCAGGCATCAGGGCCGTACCTCGGAGGTGGGAGAGCCAACTTCAGGACACTGGTCCACAAGAGACCTCCCAGCTCCACATAATACCAAACGGCAAAAATCTCTCAGAGATCTCCATCTCAACATCAAGACCCAGCATCACTCAATGACCAGCAAGCTACAGTGCTGAACACCCTATGCCAAACAACTAGCAAGACAGGAACACAGCCTCATCCATTAGCAGAGAGGCTGCCTAAAATCATAATAAGGCCACAGACACCCCAAAATACACCACCAGACGTGGACGTGCCCACCAGAAAGACAAGATCCAGCTTCATCCACCAGAGCTCAGGCACTAGTTCCCTCCACCAGGAAGCCTACACAACCCACTGAACCAACCTTAGCCACTGGGGACAGATACCAAAAACAACGGGAACTACAAACCTGCAACCTGTGATAAGGAGACCCCAAACACAGTAAGATAAGCAAAATGAGACGACAGAAAAACACACAGCAGATGAAGGAACAGGGTCAAAACACACTAGACTTAACAAATGAAGAGGAAATAGGTAGTCTACCTGAAAAAGAATTCAGAATAATGATAGTAAGGATGATCCAAAATCTTGGAAATAGAATAGACAAAATGCAAGAAGCATTTAACAAGGACGTAGAAGAACTAAAGAGGAATCAAGCAATGATGAAAAACACAATAAATGAAATTAAAAATACTCTAGATGGGATCAATAGCAGAATAACTGAGGCAGAAGAAAGGATAAGTGACCTGGAAGATAAAATGGTGGAAATAACTACTGCAGAGCAGGATAAAGAAAAAAGAATGAAAAGAACTGAGGACAGTCTCAGAGACCTCTGGGACAGCATTAAACGCACCAACATTCGAATTATAGGGGTCCCAGAAGAAGAAGAGAAAAAGAAAGGGACTGAGAAAATATTTGAAGAGATTATAGTTGAAAACTTCCCTAATATGGGACAGGAAATAGTTAATCAAGTCCTGGAAGCACAGAGAGTCCCATACAGGATAAACCCAAGGAGAAACACGCCAAGACACATATTAATCAAACTGTCAAAAATTAAATATAAGGAAAACATATTAAAGGCAGCAAGGGAAAAAAAACAAATAACACACAAGGGAATCCCCATAAGGTTAACATCTGATCTTTCAGCAGAAACTCTGCAAGCCAGAAGGGAGTGGCAGGATATACTTAAAGTGATGAAGGAGAAGAACCTACAACCAAGATTACTCTACCCAGCAAGGATCTCATTCAAATGTGATGGAGAAATTAAAACCTTTACAGACAAGCAAAAGCTGAGAGAGTTCAGCACTACCAAACCAGCTTTACAACAAATGCTAAAGGAACTTCTCTAGGCAAGAAACACAAGAGAAGGAAAACACCTACAATAACAAACCCAAAACATTTAAGAAAATGGGAATAGGAACATACATATCGATAATTACCTTGAATGTAAATGGATTAAATGCTCCCACCAAAAGACACAGGCTGGCTGAATGGATACAAAAACAAGACCCATACATATGCTGTCTACAAGAGACCCACTTCAGACCTAGAGACACATACAGACTGAAAGTGAGGGGATGGAAAAAGATATTCCATGCAAATGGAAATCAAAAGAAAGCTGGAGTAGCAATTCTCATATCAGACAAAATAGACTTTAAAATAAAGACTATTACAAGAGACAAAGAAGGACACTATATAATGATCAAGGGATCGATCCAAGAGGAAGGTATAACAATTGTAAATATTTATGCACCCAACATAGGAGCACCTCAATACATAAGGCAAGTACTAACAGCCATAAAAGGGGAAATCGACAGCAACACAATCATAGTAGGGGACTTTAACACCCCACTTTCACCAATGGACAGATCATCCAAAATGAAAATAAATAAGGAAACACAAGCTTTAAATGATACATTAAACAAGATGGACTTAATTGATATTTATAGGACATTCCACCCAAAAACAACAGAATACACATTTTTCTCAAGTGCTCATGGAACATTCTCCAGGATAGATCATATCTTGGGTCACAAATCAAACCTTGGTAAATTTAAGAAAATTGAAATCGTATCAAGTATCTTTTCCGACCACAATGCTATGAGACTAGATATCAATTACAGGAAAAGATCTGTAAAAAATACAAACACATGGAGGCTACACAATACATTACTTAATAATGAAGTGATTACTGAAGAAATCAAAGGGGAAATCAAAAAATACCTAGAAATAAATGACAATGGAGATACGACGACCCAAAACCTATGGGACGCAGCAAAAGCAGTGCTAAGAGGGAAGTTTATAGCAATACAAGCCTACCTCAAGAAACAGGAAACATCTCGAATAAACAACCTAACCTTGCACCTAAAGCAATTAGAGAAAGAAGAACAAAAAAACCCCAAAGCCAGCAGAAGGAAAGAAATTATAAAGATCAGGTCAGAAATAAATGAAAAAGAAATGAAGGAAACAATAGCAAAAATCAATGAAACTAAAAGCTGGTTCTTTGAGAAGATAAACAAAATTGATAAACCATTAGCCAGACTCATCAAGAGAAAAAGGGAGAAGACTCAGATCAATAGAATTAGAAATGAAAAAGGAGAAATAACCACTGACACTGCAGAAATACAAAAGATCATGAGAGATTACTACAAGCAACTCTATGCCAATAAAATGGACAACCTGGAAGAAATGGACAGATTCTTAGAAATGCACAAACTGCCGAGACTGAACCAGGAAGAAATAGAAAATATGAACAGACCAATCACAAGCACTGAAATTGAAACTGTGATTAAAAACCTTCCAACAAACAAAAGCCCAGGACCAGATGGCTTCACAGGTGAATTCTATCAAACATTTAGAGAAGAGCTAACACCTATCCTTCTCAAACTCTTCCAAAATATTGCAGAGGGAGGAACACTCCCAAACTCATTCTACGAGGCCACCATCACCCTGATACCAAAACCAGACAAAGATGTCACAAAGAAAGAAAACTACAGGCCAATATCACTGATGAACATAGATGCAAAAATCCTCAACAAAATACTAGCAAACAGAATCCAACAGCACATTAAAAGGATCATACACCATGATCAAGTGGGGTTTATCCCAGGAATGCAAGGATTCTTCAATATACGCAAATCAATCAATGTGATACACCATATTAACAAATTGAAGGAGAAAAACCATATGATCATCTCAATAGATGCAGAGAAAGCTTTCGACAAAATTCAACACCCATTTATGATAAAAGCCCTGCAGAAAGTAGGCATAGAGGGAACTTTCCTCAACATAATAAAGGCCATATATGACAAACCCACAGCCAACATTGTCCTCAATGGTGAAAAACTGAAACCATTTCCACTAAGATCAGGAACAAGACAAGGTTGCCCCCTCTCACCACTATTATTCAACATAGTTTTGGAAGTGTTAGCCACAGCAATCAGAGAAGACAAAGAAATAAAAGGAATCCAAATCGGAAAAGAAGAAGTAAAGATGTCACTATTCGCAGATGACATGATACTATACATAGAGAATCCTAAAGAGGCTACCAGAAAACTCCTAGAGCTAATCAATGAATTTGGTAAAGTAGCAGGATACAAAATTAATGCACAGAAATCGCTTGCATTTCTATACACTAATGACGAAAAATCTGAAAGTGAAATTAAGAAAACACTCCCATTTACCATTGCAACAAAAAGAATAAGATATCTAGGAATAAACCTACCTAAGGAGACAAAAGACCTGTATGCAGAAAATTATAAGACACTGATGAAAGAAATTAAAGATGATACAAATAGATGGAGAGATATACCATGTTCCTGGATTGGAAGAATCAACATTGTGAAAATAACTCTACTACCCAAAGCAATCTACAGATTCAATGCAATCCCTATCAAACTACCACTGGCATTTTTCACAGAACTAGAACAAAAAATTTCACAATTTGTATGGAAACACAAAAGACCCCGAATAGCCAAAGCAATCTTGAGAATGAAAAATGGAGCTGGGGGAATCAGGCTCCCTGACTTCAGACTATACTACAAAGCTTCAGTAGTCAAGACAGTTTGGTACTGGCACAAAAACAGAAATATAGATCAATGGAACAGGATAGAAAGCCCAGAGATAAACCCACACACATATGGTCACCTTATCTTTGATAAAGGAGGCAAGCATATACAGTGGAGAAAAGACAGCCTCTTCAATAAGTGGTGCTGGGAAAATTGGACAGATACATGTAAAAGTATGAAATTAGAACACTCCCTGACACCATGCACAAAAATAAACTCCAAATGGATTAAAGACCTAAGTGTAAGGCCAGACACTATCAAACTCTTAGAGGAAAACATAGGCAGAACACTCTATGACATACATCACAGCAAGATTCTTTTTGACCCAGCTCCCAGAGAAATGGAAATAAGAACACAAATAAACAAATGGGACCTAATGAAACTTAAAAGCTTTTGCACAGCAAAGGAAACCATAAACAAGACCAAAAGACAACCCTTAGAATGGGAGAAAATATTTGCAAATGAAGCAACTGACAAAGGATTAATCTCCAAGATTTACAAGCAGCTCATGCAGCTCAATAACAAAAAAACGAACAACCCAATCCAAAAATGGGCAGAAGACCTAAATAGACATTTCTCCAAAGAAGATATACAGATGGCCTACAGACACATGAAAGAATGCTCAACATCATTAATCATTAGAGAAATGCAAATCAAAACTACAATGAGATATCATCTCACACCGGTCAGAATGGCCATCATCAAAAAATCTAGAAACAATAAATGCTGGAGAGGGTGTGGAGGAAAGGGAACACTCTTGCACTGTTGGTGGGAATGTAAATTGATACAGCCACTATGGAGAACAGTATGGAGGTTCCTTAAAAAACTACAAATAGAACTACCATACGACCCAGCAATCCCACTACTGGGCATATACCCTGAGAAAACCATAGGTCAAAAAGTGTCATGTACCACAATGTTCATTGCAGCTCTATTTACAATAGCCAGGACCTGGAAGCAACCTAAATGTCCATCGACAGACGAATGGATAAAGAAGATGTGGCACATATATACAATGGAATATTACTCAGCCATAAAAAGAAATGAAATGGAGGTATTTGTAATGAGGTGGATGGAGTTAGAGTCTGTCATACAGAGTGAAGTAAGTCAGAAAGAGAAAAACAAATACAGTATGCTAACACATATATACGGAATCTAAGGAAAAAAAAAAAAAAAAAAAAAAGGCCATGAAGAACCTAGTGGCAAGACGGGAATAAAGACACAGACCTACTAGAGAATGGACTTGAGGATATGGGGAGGGGGAGAGGTGAGATGTGACAGGGTAAGAGAGTGTCATGGACATATATACACTACCAAATGTAAAATAGATAGCTAGTGGGAAGCAGCCGCATAGCACAGGGAGATCAGCACGGTGCTTTGTGACCACCTAGAGGGGTGGGATGGGGAAGGTGGGAGGGAGGGAGATGCAAGAGGGAAGAGAAATGGGAACATATTGTATATGTATAACTGATTCACTTTGTTATAAAGCAGAAGCTAACACACTATTGTAAGGCAATTATACTTCAATAAAGATGTTAAAAAAAAAAAAAAAAAAGAAAAAACAAAAAAACAAAAAAAAAAAAAAAAAAAAAAAAAAAAAAAAAAAAAAAAAAAAAAAACAGTTCAGGCATGCTTGCTTTTAGGGAGAGGTCTGCATTTCTCCTGGTATTCTTTGCAACTACTTCACTCTTACTAACGGGAGGGTATTTTCCTGGGTTGTTACCGGGCAGGGCTGGGTAAACCCGAGTTTTGGTATTGCTGTTAGTTTGTGAAGACTGTCCAAGGGTGGGCAATGATCTACCCGGATGGGAAAAGGTAGCACAGGATCTGCTGTGAGTTAATTTTTGCTTGATGTGACTTTTTCTTTCTTTCTACCAACGGTCCTTTGATGCTCTGATTTATTTTGGAAACAAGGGCTAAAAATAAAAGAAATAAGAATCCATTTCTTCTTTACTTGTCTCAGGAGGAATGTGGCTCATATTTCTCAAAAAGGACTGGGTGAGTTGGTTTCTCTCTGAGCACAAGTGAGAAAAAAACAGAGGTATGGCTTCTACCTTAGAAAGATGACAAAAAACAACTTTAAGTAGAACCCTCAGTGGATTAGAATATTGTAAAGTCAATGGCGAGACCAGATGAGAAATGACTCCTCAGTGCTGGCAGCCATGGAGCTTTTTACATCCTTGTTTCTGTCCTCATGTTGTCTTTTTCTCGATTCTCAACTTTGGGGACCAATGTGATGAGATCAGAATAAGTGTCCCAACTGTCTGAGCAAAGAAAGCCTCAGCTATGTTTACTTTGATCCTGCCAACAATAAAATGGAACAGCAACAACAAAAAACACCTCCAGTTTTCTACGTGAGGGCTCTTGTAGGTTTGCATCTGAGTCAGAAAACGTTGTCAAAATAGTAGACATTTTCATGGTGTCATTTTTCTCAGGTCTTAAACCAAAAGGGTAAATAGCAGCTATTCCGGATGTTGTGGGAAAAGGCATGGAAATGGCTGCACTTTTCAGCATCTGTACCTTAAAACATCTGTGTCTTGGCTGGAGGAATGTCCTTCCCTTAGGTGAATGGCTGTGGGCTTGAGAGCAGGCACAGCTACTTCTTCGGTTCTGCTACCTCTGCCCACACTCTTTCTATTCCTTCCGAGCTGCTTCCCCTTTTGACATTTAGCTTCCTCTTTCCTTCTTGCTTTGCCTCCTAAGCGTAAGTCCTCCCTTTCTTTATCCATCATGTTTGTGACTCATACTTTATTAAAACTTGAAAAAAAATTATTATTTTTTTCACTAGAATCCACACCTATTAACTAGGAAGTCCTTTGCTTTCAAAAGACCAGTTAAGTTATTTATAATGTTGTTGTTGGCACACTAAAATGCTCACTCACTTCCATTAGATTCTACCTTAAAATAACCTATCAGTTTTGCTGATATTTTTTGGAACATGGGAGGTAATAGGACTACACATTTGCAGGGGCTGTATGCTATTCATGCATATTTACATTCGAATAGTCATAAGGTATTAAACAAAACAAACTTCTTTTCTGCTCTTTAAGGAAGAAAATCAACATTGTCATATAAACAAAAATTGCAAATGTTTACTTTCCTCTGGAGTATTTTCCCACCCTGGTATATAGGTAATTAATTAATTCTCCATATATGTGTGTGTGTGTATATATATGTATGTATATATGTGTGTGTGTATATATATGTATGTATATATGTGTGTGTGTGTGTGTGTGTATACAGTCTTGAACTACCCATGTCCTTTCTGGAAAATGTTAGTAAGATGCAACTCACCTGGCAAGCAGGGAGGAATGGATTTTGCTTTGTGTGTGTGTGTAGTTTATATTAAGGTGAAGTAATAAAGGGGAACAGTGGCTTCCTAATTAAGAAATTGCCAACGCTAATGCTGACCAATACTTTTTCTCATTGCTGTCCAGGCTTATCTTTAAGAAAACCTAGACCCAGCACTTACTCAGTCCCCATGGGCTTCTTCAAGCTGACACTTCCACACTGGTAACTCCACTCCAAAGGCCCAAGGGCATTGGAGTCAGGAGGTTGTACAGCTGTTACTGCCACTCCTTCTGCATTGACAATGAGTGACTGCGGGCTCTTACTGCCAGTGTTCAATCCCCATAGCACATGGGGTGCTCAAGACCTTTTTCTTTTGCATCCTCCACAGTACTTAATTATGCACATAAAGTTTCAAGAACCAATGTCTCACCATGGGGAAACATGTTAAAATGCAGATACCTGGGAGGCCCATTTTTAATAGCCTGGATTTGGAGTAACTTCCCTGACGACTACTTTGTTACCAGGCACCCCTGGTGGTTTGAGTCACAGACCACACTTTGTGAAACCTTGACTTAGAAAAAAAAATTTAAGTTAAAAAAAATCCATTCAATTTTCAGGGGACTAAAGAGTAAGCAAAACAATACGGACATCTCTCTCTCTCTCTCTCTCTCTCTCTCTCTCTCTATATATATATATATATATATATATATAATAAAAATATAATATGGAGACCTCCTGTATACAAAAAGCTTATTAAATCAAGTAATAAGTTTACATGCTGTTACAATAATTCCAAACAGTACCGTGTGAATAATGCATGTAATTGGAAGTACACATAACATGATCAAAATCAGGAGCATTCCCTGGGCTGGCTCTGACTTTTGCAACTTCCTCGTTGAGCTCAATCTTCTAAGGCCGTGGTGATGTAAATGTCAACCGTGCCAAGATTCTGCCTCTCCCAGGTGCCAGGGTCAGGCCAGCAGGTAAGGACATGTCTAGGCTACTCTTAGCTGTGCTGTATTTTCTGAGAGGCAGGAATCAGGAAGAAAACTCTTTATTTCGATAGGTGAAGACGAGAGTAAGAAGAATTACTTGCCTACAGGCCATGAACCAATCAATTTAAAGAACAGATGACAATTAAACAAGGCTAAGTATAGAGGGCGTGCTCACTTATTATTTATTGAATATTTCCATGGTTGAGTACTTCATTGTATTTTGTTCCACTGGGGTACTACTTTTCTCTTTACATCATTTCTCATTCATATCTACTGAGGATGTCTGAGGCTTCTTTGCTGTGGTTTAATCTCCAACCCAAGCTCCCTCTAAACATTCATACCAGGTAGATCTTAATTTTTTTCTGCAACTGTTTCCCATGTTCCTTGCCTTCCCCCTGTTCCTGGCATTGTGTTCAGAGCAGGCAAAAAAAAATAAGGAGTTTCTGTTCTAAAATGTAAGGCTCCCACGGCAGCTGCATCTTCCCTAGATCGAAACCTTCCGCATTCTGGCATTTGAAAGACTTCCTTACCTAAAGCTTGATTCTCGATCTGAGGACCCAAGCCCAGGCTAAGCTAGACAGTCCCAAGTCCTGCTCGTTCCTACGCACTGAAAAGAACTAGAGTTAATATATAAATGCGTACATTTGTATACCCAAGTGAAGGAAGTCACCACATACCAGGCAGAGGACCCGTATCAGCTACTTGGAAAATACAACCCAGACCCTCATTCTCAAATTTGAAAAACATCCAAAATATATGAAGCATACCAATAGCATGAAAAAGAACCAAAAAAAAAAAAAAAAAAAAAAGACATTAAAAAAGAAATTGAATAGATTTCAATAGAAACAGATAATTCAGTAACAGAGGATAATCAAACAAACAAACAAAAAAATCAAGAACCTATGAAAAGCTAGAGAACAACAACAAAAAATGTTTTAGAAGTTCAACATGTCTTTAGTAAAGTAAAATCTTCCATACAAAAGTTTGAAGATCACACTGAGGAAATTACCTAAGAAACAAACAAAGACAAAAATAAAGGAAACTTAAAGAAAAGATAAAACAGAAAAATTGATCTATGTGTTGTAACAGAGGAGGTCCAGAAATGGGGAACAAAGAAAAGTGTGGGGTGGAGATTTTCAAAGAAATATGAGAAAGTGATTTCCCACAACTAAAGGGAGAACTGAGTCTCTTCAGAGTAAAAGGGCTGCTGATGGCCTGAGTAGATGAAGACACTTGGATTCACATTTGTGGAGTTTTGTATATTAAGGGGAAAGAGAAGGTCTTAAATGCTTCTGGAGACTCAGGGGGAAAATGCTCATATATATTAGGAAGAATCCGAACAGCCTAGGAATCTTGGACACCAGAGAACAACATGTAATGACGGAAAAGGTTCTAGAAAAAAATGGTCTGAACCTAGAATTGTATGCTCAGCCAAACTATTAGTCAAGTGGAAAAGCAAACTAAAGTGTCTCCAAAACACAGGGACTTAGAAAGTGTAGTTTCCATGCACTTTTATTTGGATGAAGTTGATCAAAGAAATATGCTAAAGAAAAAAAGGAAAGGAAAGGAGGATAAGGGCGAGGGAGGGAGGGAGGGAGGAAGGGAGGGAGGGGGGGAGGGAGAATTGGAAGGGATGTGATAAACAGTGGCACCGATTCAGGAGTTTGATTTGAGTTACTCCTAGGATCGCAGTTGTATTAGCAGGCCAGGAGAACAATAGTTCTAAAGAGTATGTCACATTATTTTAAGGAAGAAAACTGAAACAAATATGATTCAGATGCTAGATGATATTGACATGGTGACAAAAGCAATATGATATTTTCCTCAGCAAGAAAATAGGCCAGTTCCATGATAAGCAAAACCGTGGCTCAAGTGTGCAGCAAACATAAGTGGGGTGTGATATTGAGCAAGTGATGTGGAGGAAGAGAATATTATCTTTTGCGTGGTATAGAGGTGATGACATTGGAGCGATGGAGAGAGGAAAATGTACTCCTAACACATTACTTGGTTCTTCTGTGAATTACATATACATAAACATGTACCAGTCTGGTTCCACTGTGGAAAAAATAAAGTCTTTTAAGGAGAATGGGGTTTAAGGCGGGGAATTTGGTGCTTGCGTAATCATTGAAGGAGCTGGTGGAGTGAAGATTAAGCCAGCACTGTAGAATCTTCAGTCCCACTTTTACAAGTGGGATCTAGAGGTCTGGAAGCTGCAACTGCCCCGCAGGGGAGAAAGCTGCAGGGAATCATCACAGAAAGTACAGTCCCCGAGCTGGGCACTGGCAGGGAACGCGGCATCTAGCTGGCTGCTGCAGACTCCCGTTAATGCAGGCCAGTTGTGCCGGGCACCACCTCTGCCAGAGAAAGAAGGGCTTCTGCCTCCTTGCTGCCTTCCAACTTTTCTCCCAATGCATCTCCCTCAGCCACTCTAAATTGATTCTGGAACCCTCTTGATGAGGGAGTGTCAGAGACATGTGGTTTGAGGTGTCCCACCCCTGCATTGGCAGGCAGATTTAGAACAGATTGGGAATACGTGTTACCTAGAAGCAAAATCCCCCACTAAAGATAACATCAGTTAATTTATTTCCAGTGTTTAGAATCCACCCATAGGCAAAATATGGAAGATGTAAAAAATAGTGATAAGGGGCTTCCCTGGTGGCGCAGTGGTTGAGAGTCTGCCTGCCAGTGCAGGGGACACGGGTTCGAGCCCTGGTCTGGGAAGATCCCACATGCCGCGGAGCAACTAGGCCCGTGAGCCACAACTACTGAGCCTGAGCGTCTGGAGCCTGTGCTCCGCAGCAAGAGAGGCCGCGATAGTGAGAGGCCCGTGCACTGCGATAAAGAGTGGCCCCCGCTTGCCGCAACTAGAGGAAGCCCTCGCACAGAAACGAAGACCCAACACAGCCAAAAAAATAAATAAATAATAGTTAAAAAAAAATAGTGATAAGAACAGAGCATAAATATTCTCAATGTTTAAGGTAAATAGAATAACAAAATATTTAAGGATACTATTAACAGATTCAAATGTAACTAATAGAAGTAAAATAAATGAAACTTCTCTTTCTTAGAGAAGAAATAAATAGATAATGCTTCAGTCAAAAATGCTTCAATCAAAAAATTGGGCTATAAGCTATAAGTGGGTTAGGGAACCATGGCAAGTATTAAAAACAAGCAGAAGTAGGAAGTGGTATGTGGGGTTGGGCGGGTAGGAGTGGGACTCGAGACTGCTGCTTTGTGTTTTAAGATCCTTCTGTACCGCTTGATTTTTTTTTTTTTAAAGCACACACACATATATTGCTTTAATAAAAATTAAAAGCTGTTCTTTTATTATATCATCAAATAAAGATATTGCTTAACATAAAAAACACATATATTTAAAAAATTTACCCCTCTAATGACATTCCTACTCTGCTGGATTATTGAAGCTCCTCTGCTCTATTTGGATCAAAGTGAACAGGATTTTGTTTTTCATTAGTGTTGAAAATGAATCCAGTTAATTATTCTGTCTGCCTTTTGCACCTCTGTATTTAGCCCCTCACCTGCCGCAGGTGTGCGCCTGACAGAGCTGCGTTGTTTCTGAGCTCTGTGTCCCTTGGTTACCGTTTGGTTTCACTAAGGCACACATGCCATGTCCGGTTCGCACTGCTATTTCAAAGAGGGTAGGACCAGGATCCAAATGGACACAATTAGATTAGATATCATCTGAAGGTATCTAGGGAAGGGAGTTTAATCAGGAATCGTTAGTTGAAATGATTTACCTGAATTGTTTTACAGTGAGCATGTATTAGTTTATAAAAACTGTAACATAATAATGTAGAAAAAAAGGAAAAGTATGTGCCCAAACCTGTGCTAATGTGATGTACTTAACAATGTTGTTTTCCTTTTAAATAAGACACATTGATTGATTTCTGCCTTCTCTACTCCAAGTAAGTAAAGCTACTGGGTTCTACAAAACTAAGTAGAAGAGGGCCCTGTTGCTCAAAGTGTCCGCCAAAAGAGAGCGCCAAGTTCAAGTAAGTTTAGGAAATGATGGCTAAACACACCTAAACAGACTTCCTTAGTGCAGGATTTCTCAGGAGTCAATTCTATGACGCATTGAGAATATCTAAGATAAAACACGTGGCATTTCCAATCCTTATTTCACTCAGTAGCTCATGGAATTTAGATTGTGTGAGATGTATATTTGAAGTTTGGGAGTTTAAATTTGACAGTCAGGAGAGAAAAAAAAGGAAGAATGGTAAGGAAGAATTTGATAATATTTAGGCAGAGGGATTGCTATTTTGGGAAATAACAGAACAATTCTAAGATTGTTGGAATATAGTCCAGTGTCTGTCTGTCTGTCTGTCTCTCCATCCATCCCCCACATATCACCTGTCATCTATCTATCTATCTATCTATCTATCTATCTATCTATCTATCTATCTATCTGTCATTTTATTTCTTTTTTGGTGTGCTGACTTTACAGGAGATTCTAAATTGACTCAATGCATGTGATCCAGTCCAGTTAACTAAATGCAATTTTGGAATCAGTTTCCAAGTAAATATTTCTTGATTCTTAACAATAAAAAGTAGCCATTTATATAATCAGTAGTTATTCTAAAGCTGCTTTCTTTCCTCCATAACAGATTTCAGGAACAAGGTTGTAAAAACTGCACAATTCTAGCTGAAATTTAGGCAAATATATCTATAAGATTAGCAAGAGATAAAAAGAAGTATTAACTTTTAGATTAAAAAAAAAAAAACCCCACTGATGTTATCCAGTTTAGATTGGACTAACTTTCAGTTACTTGGAATCTTTGTTGCAAGAACGCAGGGGCAAGTCCCTGGAAAGAAAGAATAAGGATGCAACAATGAAAATATAAAAATAAGAAAGGTCTTTGCAATATGGTAGTTTTGTTCTCTTCTCAGTAGCAGCTTTTCTCTCTGACAAATTCCCCAGAGCTTTCTTCACTATTTGAAGCACAATTTTAAAGAGAAGACATAGCCTCTAGATTAATATTTAGTGGACTATTTCAACAGATGAGGCTGCAGTAGCAGCAACTGGAGATAAGACTGTTATGGAAAAAAATTTAGACTACTATGCCTAAATCTCATATAAGCTCATCACTTCAAGTTTTCACCTAAAAAATACATTTTCTGAGAGTACAAAAATTATTGATAAGAAGATTTTTCCACTTCCTTTAATGATTTCCTTAACTTTTGTTATTTCTTTATTTCAAAAGAAATTTGTGATATTTTGTTGCCTATCATAGAAAATACAGAAAAAAATTTTTAATGAGAAAGGAACAGAAAATTTTAAATTTTAAAAGAGTAACCATTAATTTTTATCAAGGTGGAAAAAGGCAACATGGTTAATCGTTTGGTGTGTTAATTCTCAAATGTTTTTTATTCTAAATAAGCTCACACATATATCTGGCAGGATTCTCTGTTGTTATTATTTTTTTTTTTTTTTAAAGAAATTCACGTTCTTTTATTTATTTATTTATTTATTTATGACTGTGTTGGGTCTTAGTTTCTGTGTGAGGGCTTTCTCTAGTTGTGGCAAGTGGGGACCACTCTTCATCGCGGTGCGCGGGCTTCTCCACCATCGCGGCCTCTCTTGTTGCGGAGCACAGGCTCCAGATGCGCAGGCTCAGTAATTGTGGCCCACGGGCCCAGCCGCTCCTCGGCATGTGGGAGCCTCCCAGGCCAGGGCTCGAACCCTTGTGCCCTGCATTGGCAGGCAGATTCTCAACCACTGCGCCACCAGGGAAGCCCCTCTGTTGTTATTTTCTGTTTTATTCTCTGCCATAGAGATCTGGAAGAAGTGTAAAGAACTAACACTTTTGCATCTCGTGAAGGTGGCCGAATGTTGTGCTCCAAGATTCTTACTTAGGACTTTTGTGCTGACTGACTAAAAGTTGCCAGATACTCAGAAAATAATCTCCATTTATGCTTTTGCTTTTGGAAAAACCTGGGCTGAGAAAGGCAGGAGGCTACTCTCCAGAGAAAAAGTGTTCTGTGTAGTTTTTGCTGATACTTGGATTTTTTTTTTTTCTGCTGTGGGAGGTTATGGGTCATAGGGCAGATCCTGAAGGGTAATGAGGTTGCTGGTGCAATCTGGAGACTGTCAAGAGCTGTGGTCTTGGGAGGTCAGTGAAGAATTCTCAGGTGACAGAGGTCAAGGAAGCTGTAGAGCTCTGAGCCTTGTAGGGAGTGACCATGAGACCTTGGGCAGTGGCCAGGTCCGTGGTGTCTAGTATGACTGAAGATAGAGGCCCGTCCCCAAATGTCCTCAGTTGTGTTAAACATCTGAGATTCTTCCAAAACCCTGATGAGAGGGAGGTCCTCTCCCCAACCACATACGATGGAATTTCTTGGCAGCCAGGTAGATGAGATTTGGGTCTGATGTTTCTGATTTAGAAAGACAAAGATGACCAATACAGCCTTCATGTTCCTGTCAACTTGACTAAACTTTAGACAGGTTTCATCCAGACTGAAGGTCCCTGACTTCCCTTTTCTTAGAGTATTTACATTAGAAAACTTGCAACTGTAGATTCTTCCTCTGCCCGGTTGAGATGTAAATTTTTGAGATGTAAATTTTCCACAATCCAGGAATGTCTTTCTCAAGGACCTGGGAGCCATCTCTGAAATCTAATCATCGAGAAACATTGGGCCCTATCTCTCAGTCTCTGTGTGAGGGTAAAAGTCTAACTTCAATGAGCATCAATTAGCAAATACAGATGCGCGATTACAGTCTCCACCCTCTCTCCTCTATCTCACCCCAGGGCTTCAAAACTCTCCTGCCTTTTGTTCAGTGGAGCTGAGTTCAATCTCTCTTCCCAATTGCAAGTCTTGGCCCCTGTTGCAATAGTCTTGAATAAAGTCTTTCATGCCATTTTTAACAAGCATTTCTCTTTAACAAAGAAATGCTATGTTACTTGCAGTAGATTATTATGAATACAAACTCTGTTTCTTCCTCCCTCCCTCTTTCTTCTTTTCTTTCTTCCTCTCTCCCCTCCTTCTTTCTGTCTTTCTCTTCTCCATCACTCCCTCTGGATAGCTTACTGAAACATTAATTCTGGGCTTGTTTTCTGCTGAAGGAGACATGAAATGTTACCTCATTTCTTCCATCTGGAGGAACAACCAGACCTCTGTTCCAGGCTTCCCTTGCCTGAGGTGAATTAACTATCATCAGCGTTTCAATTGTGGGAAAAATAATTGTACTCCCATAGTGTTTTTCTTTCTTTCTTTCTTTTCTCATTAAATGAGATCCAAATAAGAAGGCATTAGAACAGTGCCTATTATGTAGAAATATCAACCAATAGTAGTAGCTCTGATGATATTATTTTAATCTTCATGTGAAAATGAAGAATAGGAAGAGTCTGTGTCAGAAATGGACATGTTTATCTAAGTCACCGAGGCAAGTTGCAATCTCTTTGAGGCTTAGCTTTTTTATTTATAAAACAGCACCATATATATACAAAAACACACATACACATATATATGTACATATACATATATATATATTTCACCTGGTTGTGGTTGTTCTTTTGGAATAAAAAGTAAGATTATTTATATGTGAGAAGCAATTTTGCAAGGGGATGACATTATTGTAATTGCTACTCTTTACTATTATACTGCTTATTGGAACCTTAATTTTAAAATGTGAAAGGAAAATAAAATAGAAAAATTCTAGGAAAATTAGTTGAAAAGAAGGAGGTGGGTTGATAAATGCTCTTTAATAGATATAATCAGATATAGAGAAGATTAAAAATTGAGATTTTTTTGTTAATATAAAAAATGTGAAGGAAATAAGTACTTTTGAAAAGAAAAAAATTATCTTAATTGCTTCACGAAGAAATTGTAAAAACCTAAATAGACTTACATCTATGGTATAAGAATGAAAGAAATATATGTAAGGGATTTTCTGTCAAATATTTAAGGACTAGGTAATTCACAAACTATGAATATGTTCCAGGTGGGAAAAAAAGGTAAATGTCTCAAATTTTACCAAAGTCACGTATCAGTTCATTTTACTAAAGTTTAATATCAATATTTAAAAAATAGATCCTCCATTCTATTTCCCCTCAGCCAAGAAAATCACAGAGCAATTTTTCTTATTAATACCTTCTAAAAAAATTCCTAATAAAATGTAAACAAACTGAAGCACTCAGCAAATTAATTCAATCAGAGATCTTAGTTGGAACAACAGAACCTACTTTAGCTTTAGCGGAAATAAAGTTACTAAATGTAGCTTATGGAATCTCACTGGGGCAGGGGCTCTGTAGCTGGGACTGACGCTCACACCCAGTCATGAATCTGCTCTAGGACAGATTCTCTGGCTCTGCCGTTGGGCTCAGAATCCATGGCTGTCCTGCTGCTATGGAGAATGTGGGAGCCTGACCACTGCTGCTTTCAAAACAGGGCTTCCCAGAACCACCCCTGCCTGATTGGAACTTACGCAATACCAGCTTCTTCATGGCATTTACTTTAACATTTGCTTATTCCATGTGGATATCTGATTGACTGATTCTAGGTTATATGTTGGGACTTCTCTTTGTAAGGGAAGCAGAAGAAATGAATTTCTGGCTTCTTTACTTGGAGATTCACAGATTCAATAATGTGTGAACTTCCCCTAACATAAGGAGGTAGCACAAAAGCTGGTCACTGTATGAACCAAGTAGCCCAAAGTCCATTAACTCAAGGGTAATATTAGAAGAATATGACAAAAGTGATCACATTAAAATTTCACTTGAGAGAAACAATAACTATCTCAATAGGTAATAAGAAAGTTGAATTAAATTCAGCATCGTTTGGATGAAAAGTCTTAGTAAATTATGACTAAGAAGAAGGGAGTTTGGACATAATATGGAATATTTAGCTTAAAATGAGAGCCAACAACATACCTAATAGTGAAATATCAAAGGTACTATTTTTTTAAAATCACCACTGTCATGTAATAACTTCTAATCAATGTATTAAGAGCTGGGACGTGTACAATAACCAGGACATGGAAGCAACCTAAATGTCCATCGACAGATGAATGGCTAAAGAAGATGTGGCACATATATACAATGGAATATTACTCAGCCATAAAAAGAAACGAAATTGAGTTATTTGTAGTGAGGTGGATGGACCTAGAGTCTGTCACACAGAGTGAAGTAAGTCAGAAAGAGAAAAACAATTATCGTGTGCTAACACATATATATGGAATCTAAAAAAAGAAAAAAAAGGTACTGATGAACCTAGTGGCAGGGCAGGAATAAAGACGTAGACATAGAGAATGGACTTGGGGACATGGAGTGGGGGAGGGGAAGCTGGGGCGAAGTGAGAGAGTGGCATGGACACATACACACTACCAAATGTAAAATAGACAGCTAGTGGGAAGCAGCCGCACAGCACAGGGAGATCAGCACCGTGCTTTGTGATGACCTAGAGAGGTGGGTTAGGGAGGGTGGGAGGGAGGCTCAAGAGGGAGGGGATATGGGGATATATGTATGCATATGGCTGATTCACTTTGTTGTATAACAGAAAGTAACACGGTATTGTGAAGCAATTATACTCCAGTAATGATCTACTAAAAAATGTATCCAAAAGAAAAAAAAGTATCAATACTTGCACCTGTGTTTTTCTTCTTTGAAAGACCAAAAAGATCAACTGAAACAAAATTACAAACAGGTAAAGAGGCAAGTCAGCTGTTTAACAAGACTATGAAGAAAAATGGAAAGCTCCTGAATTTACAGGCAATATATGGGAAATATTGTGGGTTGAAAAAGCCATTCAAAAATATAAAATGACTAAGAATAAACTTAAGAGCTTTATGTTACAAATCTTCACTGAGGAAAATAAAAGATTTCAATAATTGGAGATACATCTGATTTACCTGGATTAGGAGACTTAATTTTATTCAAGTATCAATTCTAACCAAGTTACTTCAGTTAATGTAGGACAGGATAATTTTTGTAAACCAACTGAATAATTTTAAACTCCTCTTGGATGAATTAAGCTTCTGCGCTATACCTGAATATGGAATTATCACATTACTACAAGGAATCTGTTTATGGTTCACCTTTATTTTTTATCTATCATTATTTTTCTCAATTTCTCAAGTTCTACCAAAAATGCATGCTGAAGGTATGGTGTCACTATTCATGCATTAAAAAAACCAAGATGATTTGGATAAAGAAAATATAAAAAGAAACCTACTCTTCGAGATAACTATCACTATTCTGAAACTATTGCTTAGAAGAATTTAAACATGGATATCTTTATCCACTCCAGTAATCATGGGTATTTCATAGTGGATTTTAAATAAACTCATCAAAACATGAAATAGCATTATAAAGACAAGTCATATTTCATATCCTCTAGATATAAGTACTTTCTGCTCATACATTGTGATTCCTGCAATTTGTTATTTGGAATGATCTGGTAGATTGCAACTGTCAACAATATATCAGATACTATCTGAACATGTACATCATCATGGACTGCATCAGGGATTATAAGAAATGAGTAATGATGACAACAAATTCATGGGCTTATCTAAAAGATCTTATCTTTTCAAAAGCTCTCATCATTTTTAGAATGAATTTGACATAAGTTTAGCATAAACATAATGGATTGGAGTCTGATAATCAGACATTTTAATTTTATAGTTATCGTAATGTTTTCTTTTTAAAATGATGGATGATGTTTAGACTTTACTTTCTTAGGTATATTATAATATTCGTATAAGAAATCACTACTCTATTTAAGAATTGTTTAATTATACTCACTGTTTTACAATAGTCTATAAATAAAAAAAGAATGTACGTATTTGCACAAAAGCTAGCCACTGTCTTTTCTAAATCTGAGGCTTACTTTATTGGTACATCCAACCTGGGTCTACTTAATAAATTAGCTTTTTTCAGTCTTCCTGTTTATGTTAGTTTTAGTTCCTTAGCTAAGATTAGGTGAAGTGAAATCCTTAACATTCTAAACATATTAACTTGTATATAAACAGGAAGATTCAAAGGAGGCTAGCTGGACCAAGGGTTAGAACTACTAATGAAATATAGTCTTAGATTGTAAAAGAAAACATCGTTAGATTTTGCATATTTGCCAGAAGAATCTCTATGGTTTTATCTTTCTCTCATGACCATTCAAGAAGACAAAACTGAACAATGTACATCATTAAAGAACATCCTTCTAAAGAACAGGTGTAGAATAGAATTGAATCCGTATCTCCAGAGACAAGTAAGAAGACAAGGAGATAAAATTGCATTTTCACTCTGCTAAAGCAAACAGCTATTTAAAAGATTTCTTGCAGGGGCAGGCACAAGACTATACAAAATTCACAAGGTTGGTTAGTTAGGGTCAGCAAAGTCACTCTACTTCTCAACGTTTTTAAACTTTAAGAAAGTTTAAGGCTGTAAGTGATGGTAAACTGTCCAGTCATGGCTATTGTTAATTGCTCATTTGTTTGTGTATATAATATCCAAAATTGTGTTATTGAACTGACTTAAGGTGGTTTGCTTGTTGTGAGGGATTGTTACAAAATTTCATTACAGTCATAGGACTGAAATGGTATTCTTTACTTTGATAAATAATATTTTTTACTTTGATAAAATGAGCAGCATTTGGGTACTCAACTTCATTGAAATTGGGTAAAATCAGAGATACTGATTGTGGCTATATAACAAATATTTTCTCAGTAAAATTCTCTATGACATTTTACCTGTGACCTTGGATGCCAGTACCTATTATTTTAACCAACTCATGGAGCTATGTATGTGTTTCTTCTGAAGTTATGGAAGGAATTAGGTTACTCTTCTTCCATCCTGGGGAGGCTTTCTAATGTTTTTCCTAAGCACACTCATCATGCTCTTTGTTTCATTAAGTTGAGTACATGTGTGGGGGAGAAGATGAGGGTTCTTATGGACGGTATGACTGTCTAGCTCAGTGTAACCTGCGTTAATGTAGCTTATGGGAGTTCTATTGATCTCCTGCCTTCTCCATCTACTCCTGTTTCATGAGCACCTACTTCTAGTTAAGTAAACATAACTTTTATTTTTTAACATCTTTATTGGAGTATAATTGCTTTACAATGGTGTGTTAGTTTCTGCTGTATAACAAAGTGAATCAGCTATAGATATACATATATCCCCATATCTCCTCCCTCCTGCGTCTCCCTCCCTCCCACCCCTCTAGATGGACACAAAGCACTGAGCTGATCTCCCTGTGCTATGCGGCTGATTCCCACTAGCTATCTATTTTACATTTGGTAGTGTATATAAGTCCATGCCACTCTATCACTTCGTTCCAGCTTACCCTTCCCCCTCCCCATGTCCTCAAGTCCATTCTCTACATCTGCGTCTTTATTCCTGTCCTGCCCCTAGGTTCTTCATGACCTTTTTTTTTTTTTAGATTCCATATATATGTGTTAGCATACGGTATTTTTCTCTTTCCGACTTACTTCACTCAGTATGACAGTCTCTAGGTCCATAATCCATAGTTTCATTTCTTTTTATGGCTGAGTAATATTCCATTGTATATATGTGCCACATCTTCTTTATCCATTCATCTGTTGATGGACATTTAGGTTGCTTCCATGTCCTGGCTATTGTAAATAGAGCTGCAATGAACATTGTGGAACATGACTCTTTTTGAATTATGGTTTTCTCAGGGTATATGCCCAGTAGTGGGATTGCTGGGTTGTATGGTAGTTCTATTTATGGGTTTTTTTTTTTAAATTAATTAATTTATTTATTTTTGGCTGTGTTGGGTCTTCGTTTCTGTGCGAGGGCTTTCTCCAGTTGCGGCGAGCAGGGGCCACTCTTCATCGCGGTGCGCGGGCCTCTCACCGTCGTGGCCTCTCCCGTTGCGGAGCACAGGCTCCAGACGCGCAGGCTCAGTAGTTGTGGCTCACGGGCTTAGTTGCTCCGCGGCATGTGGGATCTTCCCAGACCAGGGCTCGAACCCGTGTCTCCTGCATTGGCAGGCAGATTCTTAACCACTGTGCCACCAGGGAAGCCCCTATTTATGGTTTTTTAAGGAACCTCCATCCTGTTCTCCATAGTGGCTATATCAATTTACATTCCCACCAACAGTACAAGAGGGTTCCCTTTTCTCCACACCCTCTCCAGCATTTATTGTTTGTCGATTTTTTATGATGGCCATTCTGACCGGTGTGAGATGATATCTCATTGTAGTTTTGATTTGCATTTCTCTAATGATTAATGATGTTGAGCATTCTTTCATGTGTTTGTTGGCAATCTGTATATCTTCTTTGGAGAAATGTCTATTTAGGTCTTCTGCCCATTTTTGGATTGGGTTGTTTGTCTTTTTGATATTGAGCTGCATGAGCTGCTTGTAAATTTTGGAGATTAATCATTTGTCAGTTGCTTCATTTGCAAATATTTTCTCCCATTCTGAGGGTTGTCTTTTCATCTTGTTTATGGTTTCCTTTGCTGTGCAAAAGCTTTTAAGTTTCATTAGGTCCCATTTGTTTATTTTTGTTTTTATTTCCATTTCTCTAGGAGGTGGGTCAAAAAGAATCTTGCTTGATTTATGTCATGGAGTGTTCTGCCTATGTTTTCCTCTAAGAGTTTAGTAGCTTCTGGCCTTACATTTAGGTCTTTAATCCATTTTGAGTTTATTTTTGTGTATGGTGTAAGGGAGTGTTCTAATTTCTAATTTTGAATTTTGTCAGAAGCTTTTTCTGCATCTGTTGAGATGATCATATGGTTTTTATCCTTCAGTTTGTTAATCTGGTTTATCACATTGATTGATTTGCCTATACTGAAGAATCGTTGCATTCCTGGGATAAACCCCACTTGGTCATGGTGTATGATCCTTTTAATGTGCTGTTGGATTCTGTTTGCTAGTATTTTGTTGAGGATTTATGCATCTATGTTCATCAGTGATATTGGCCTGTAGTTTTCTTTCTTTGTGACATCTTTGTCTGGTTTTGGTATCAGGGTGATGGTGGCCTCGTAGAATGAGTTTGGGAGTGTTCCTCCCTCTGCTATATTTTGGAAGAGTTTGAGAAGGATAGGTGTTAGCTCTTTTCTAAATGTTGATAGAATTCACCTGTGAAGCCATCTGGTCCTGGGCTTTTGTTTGTTGGAAGATTTTTAATCACAGTCTCAATTTCAGTGCTTGTGATTGGTCTGTTTATATTTTCTGTTTCTTCCTGGCTCAGTCTCAGAAGGTTGTGCTTTTCTAAGAATTTGTCCATTTCTTCCAGGTTGTCCATTTTATTGGCATATAGTTGCTTGTAGTAATCTCTCATGCAAATGGAAATGAAAAGAAACTGGAGTAGCAATTCTTATATCAGACAAAATAGACTTTAAAATAAAGGGTATTACAAGAGACCAAGAAGGACACTACATAATGATCAAGGGATCAATCCAAGAAAAAGATATAACAATTGTAAATATTTATCCACCCAAGATAGGAGCACCTGAATACATAAGGCAGATGCTAAGAGCCATAAAAGGGGAAATTGACAGTAACACAATCACAGTAGGGGACTTTAACACCCCACTTTCACCAATGGACAGATCATCCAAAATGAAAATAAATAAGGAAACACAAGCTTTAAATGATACATTAAACAAGATGGACTTAATTGATATTTATAGGACATTCCATCCAAAAACAACAGAATACACTTTCTTCTCAAGTGCTCATGGAACACTCTCCAGGATAGATCATATCTTGGGTCACAAATCAACCCTTGGTAAATTTAAGAAAATTGAAATCCTATCAAGTATATTTTCCGACCACAATGCTATGAGACTGGATATCATTTCCAGGAAAAAATCTGTAAAATATACAAACACATGAAAACTAAACAATACACTACTTAATAACCAAGAGATCACTGAAGAAATCAAAGAGGAAATCCAAAAATACCTAGAAACAAATGACTATGAAAACACGACGACCCAAAACTTATGGGATGCAGCAAAAGCAGTTCTAAGAGGGAAGTTTATAGCAATTCAGTCCTACCTCAAGAAACAAGAAATATCTCAAATAAACAACCTAACCTTACACCTAAAGCAATTAGAGAAAAAAGAACAAAAAACCCCCAAAGTTAGCAGAAAGAAAGAAATCATAAAGATGAGATCAGAAATAAATGAAAAAGAAATGAAGGAAACAATAGCAAAGATCAATAAAACTAAAAGCTGGTTCTTTGAGAAGATAAACAAAATTGATAAACCATTAGCCAGACTCATCAAGAAAAAAAGGGAGAAGACTTAATAGAATTAGAAATGAAAAAGGAGAAGTAACAACTGACACTGAAGAAATATAAAGGATTATGAGAGATTACTACAAGTAAACATAACTTTAATTGATTTTGTATAGCAGTAGTAGAAATAGCCTCTGCAATGGTAGCAGCCCAAAGACTATGTAGGTTACCACTCACTTTCATTGTTTCCATTCCAAAGTACCAATGGCCAGTAAAATTGCATGTGTTAAATTCAAAACAGAAATGGATTCCTCATCCTTGTATATTTCTTCAATAGTAATGTGAATTATTCTCTTTAAGTTTTTCACTAAACTAGACATGGGATTCAACTGTCTGGACTGGCCAGCTCCTATACCAAAATTCACTGTTTTTGAGGCAGGTATATCTTCCTGATGGCATGATTTTATAGCAAGAAAGAACACCTTCAGCCAACATTTGAAAATTTTCTTAGGTATGGTACTTTTTTCAGTAATCCTCATCAATGTTGGAAAATGTTGTCCATGACATGTGGGAGATTTTACACTATGTAAAGCCTGTAAAATCCTAGGTTTTTGCTTAGCTGGTCTGTCATTGTCTTTTAGACAGTGGTGCATAGCAAAACTTTCAGTGCACTTGAAACTTGGCTCTTGAACTATAATATGAAACAAACAGCTGGGTTCACAATAAGAGGCTGTGATTGAAAAGGCATTTTCATGAATGGAGTAATTGAAAATATATGACTTCCTTTCATACATTTATGGTAATGCAGTGAGTCTGTACAGTAAATATACTGGGATGGCTATAAGCCTTTCAGATATAGTCAGGGATTACTGAATGTTGAAATTGGTTCATCCCTGTATATAGAGAAAATAATGTGTGTGTTAAAATAAAAAATACAAAACTGAATTCTAGTTAAGATTCTGCATCAGGTCAGAAATAGTGATAGCCCTTAAGACTTTTCTTTTTAATTTCCTGTAAGAAGAATAAGAATGCACAAAGGAAACAATTGTAAGACATGAGGGATTCCAGCAGGGGATAAGTATCTCATTCAATGCTCTGTGTGTTCCTGTAATGGGAAATCAAGACTCTTTTCATCTGTTCTTTCTCTCATTTCTAAGTCAGGAAGAGGAGGGGAGTGATGGCGACCTGGGTCAAGGACAAAATGGATTCCCTAGCATCCTTATGGGATAACAGCAGGGATTTTAATGTACAAATGGAGATGATTAAACATGCAAGTGTTTGTACATGACTTGTTAATTAGATTTTGTCTTTTGGGGGTTAAGGCCTCTCTAATGATAACTGTCATTTTGGATTGATTTTCTTTTTTTCTCCCATGAAGAGGACTCTGGGCCTTGCTCCTGTTCAGGAGGAGAAAGTTGCTCTTTCCCTCCCCCCACTCCCACAGGCAGCCCATTGAGTTCAAGGAAAGTCCAGCAGAAAGGAGACCTGGGTTAAATTGTTTTGACTTTCCCTCATGGCCTGAGGGAAAAATGTACTCTTTCCTCAACATGCTTTTGCTTAAATTCTTCTTTTCTGGGTTCCTCTCTCTGTCAGAGTGTTTCAATCTAATGGGCCTAGGTTAGGGTGTAAGCTGAGGAGAATGGGGCTGAGAGCTACTCCACCTCTTTCTAGAGTGAAGCAGTGGGAAGCAGGTGGATGTAGATCTGTCTTCAACCTAGAGGAGCCTCTTGCTTCCTCAGTCTAACAGACTTGCTATGCTATGAGATATATGTGTTTGGCTTGAAATCTCTTCTTTATTTATTATATTTTTTCCTTCCACTTTTATTGAGATATAATTGACATACAGCACTGTATAAGTTTAAGGTGTACAGCATAATGATTTGAGTTTACAGAACTTTTCATTTTGTTGACAGTTTCCTTCACTGTGCCAAAGCTTTTTAGTTTGATGTATTTCCATTTGTTTATTTTTGCTTTTATTTCCCTTGCCTGTGGAGACAGATGTAAAAAAATTATTGCTAAGACCAGTGTCAAAGAATGTACTGCCTATGTTTTCTTCTAGCAGTTTTATGGTTTCAGTTCTTACATTTAAGTCTTTAATCCATTTTGAGTTTATTTTTGTAATGGTGTGAGAAAGTAGTCCAGTTTGATACTTTTGCATGTTAGCTGTTCAGTTTTCCTAATACCATTTATTGAAGAAACTGTCTTTCTCCATTGTATATTCTTGTCTCCTTTGTCATACATTAATTATCCATATAACTGTGGGTTCATTTCTGGACTCTCTATTCTGTTCCATTGATCTTTGTGTCTGTGTTTATGCCAGTCCCATACAGTTTTGATTACTGTAGCTTTGTAGTATAGTTTGAAACTAGGGAGCAGGAAACCTCCAGCTTTGTTCTTCTTTCTTGAGATTATTTTGGCTATTAGTGTTTATTTTTTATTTATTATTTTGTGTTTCCATACAAATTTTAGAATTATTTGTTCTAGATCTGTGAGAAATGCCATTGGTATTTTTTTTGGTTTAGTTTAGTTTAGTTTTGTTTTTAAACATCTTTATTGGAGTATAATTGCTTTACAATGGTGTGTTAGTTTCTGCTTTATAACAAAGTGAATCACTTATACATATACATATGTCCCCATATCATCTTCCCTCTTGTGTCTCCCTCTCTCCCACCCTCCCTATCCCACCCCTCTAGGTGGTCACAAAGCACCGAGCTGATCTCCCTGTGCTATGTGGCTGCTTCCCACTAGCTATCTATTTTACCTTTGGTAGTGTATGTATGTCCATGCCACTCTCTCACTTGGTCCCAGCTTACCCTTCCCCCTCCCCGTATCCTCAAGTTCATTCTCTAGTAGGTCTGTGTCTTTATTCCCGTCTTGCCCATAGGTTCTTCATGACCTTTTTTTTTTTTTTTTTTAGATTCCGTATATATGTGTTAGCATACGGTATTTGTTTTTCTCTTTCTGACTTAATTCACTCTGTATGACAGACTCTAAGTCCATCCACCTCACTACAAATATCTCAGTTTTGTTTCTTTTTATGGCTGAGTAATACTCCATTGTATATATGTGCCACATCTTTTTTTTTTTTAGAATTTTGGTAGGAACTTTATAAATTTATTTATTTATTTTTGCTGTGTTGGGTCTTCGTTTCTGTGCTAGGGCTTTCTCTAGTTGTGGCAAGCGGGGGCCACTCTTCATCGTGGTGCATGGGCCTCTCACCATCGCGGCCTCTGTTGTTGCGGAGCACAGGCTCCAGACGCGCAGGCTCAGTAGTTGTGGCTCACAGGCCCAGTTGCTCCGTGGCATGTGGGATCTTCCCAGACCAGGGCTCGAACCCGTGTTCCCTGCATTGTCAGGCAGATTCTCAACCACTGCTCCACCAGGGAAGCCCACCACATCTTCTTTATCCATTCATCTGTCGATGGACACTTAGGTTGCTTCCATGTCCTGGCTATTGTAAATAGAGCTGCAATGAACATTGTGGTACATGACTCTTTTTGAATTCTGGTTTTCTCAGGGTATATGCCCAGGAGTGGGATTGCTGGGTCGTATGGTAGTTCTATTTTTAGTTTTTTAAGGAACCTCCATCCTGTTCTCCATAGTGGCTGTATCAATTTACATTCCCACCAACAATGCAAGAGGGTTCCCTTTTCTCCACACCCTCTCCAACATTTACTGTTTGTAGATTTTTTGATGATGGCCATTCTGACTGGTGTGAGATGATATCTCATTGTAGTTTTGATTTGCATTTCTCTAATGATTAATGATGTTGAGCATTCTTTCATGTGTTTGTTGGCAATCTGTATATCTTCTTTGGAGAAATGTCTATTTAGGTCTTCTTCCCATTTTTGGATTGGGTTGTTTGTCTTTTTGATATTGAGCTGCATGAGCTGCTTGTAAATTTTGGAGATTAATCATTTGTCAGTTGCTTCATTTGCAAATATTTTCTCCCACTCTGAGGGTTGTCTTTTCACCTTGTTTATGGTTTCCTTTGCTGTACAAAAGCTTTTACGTTTCATTAGGTCCCATTTGTTTATTTTTGTTTTTATTTCCATTTCTCTAGGAGGTGGGTCAAAAAGAATCTTGCTTGATTTATGTCATGGAGTGTTCTGCCTATGTTTTCCTCTAAGAGTTTAGTAGCTTCTGGCCTTACATTTAGGTCTTTGATCCATTTTGAGTTTATTTTTGTGTATGGTGTTAAGGAGTGTTCTAATTTCATTCTTTTACATGTAGCTGTCCAGTTTTCCCAGCACCATTTATTAAAGAGGCTGTCTTTTCTCCACTGTATATTCTTGCCTCCTTTATCGAAGATAAGGTGACCATATGTGCGTGGGTTTATCTCTGGGCTTTCTATCCTGTTCCATTGATCTATATTTCTGTTTTTGTTCCAGTATCATACTGTCTTGATTACTGTAGCTTTGTAGCATAGTCTGAAGTCAGAGAGCCTGTTTCCTCTGCCATTGGTATTTTGATAGGGATTGCACTGAATCTGTAGATTGCTTTGGGGAATATGGTCATTTTAATAATATTAATTTTTCCAATCTGTGAGCATGATATGTCTTTCCATTTGTTAGTGTCATCTCCAGTTTCTTTCATCAGTGTCTTATAGTTTTCCCAATAAGGTCTTTTATCTCCCTAGTTTGATCTATTCCTAGGTACTTTATTCTTTTTGATGCGATTGTAAATGGGATTGTTTTCTTAATTTCTGTTTCTGATAGTTCTTTTTGCAACAGATTTCCATATATTTTGTATACTACAGCTTACTGAATTCATTTATTAGTTCTAATGGTTTTTGGGTGGCATCTTCAGGATTTTCTATATATAGTATCATGTCCTCTTCAGACAGTGACAGTTTTACTCCTTCCTTTCCAGCTTGGATTCCCTTTATTTCTTTTTCTTGTCTGATTGTTGTAGCTAGAACTATTAATGCTATGTTGAATGAAAGTGGCCAGAGTGGGCATGTTTGTCTTGTTCCTGATCTTAGAGTAAATGCTTTTAGCTTTTCACTGTTGAGTATGCTGTTAGCTGTGGGCTTGTAGTATATGTGTTTTATTATGTCAAGATATGTTCCCTCTATATCCAGTTTGGTGAGGGTTTTTATCATAAATGCCACTCCCTTCTGGCCTGTGGAGCTTCTGCTGAAAAGTCAGTTGATAGCCTTATGCAAATTCCCTTATACATAAGTAGTTGCTTTCCCTTGCTGCTTTTAATATTCTTTTTTTTTTACCTTTAATTTTTACCATTTTAATTACAGTGTGTCTTGGTGTGGTCATCTTTGGATTGACCCTGTTTGGGACCCTCTGTGATTCCTGAACTTGGACGTCTGTGTCCTTTCCTAGGTTAGGGAAGTTTTAAGCTATAATGTCTTCTAATATGTTCTCTGCCTCTTTTCCTTTTGGGACCCCTATAATGCAAATATTAGTATGTTTAATGTTGTCACAGGGAAATCTCTTAAACTATCCTCATTTTTAAAAATTTCTTTCTTTCATATATAACTTATATTATGTTGACGTATTTTCCCTCTATACCCACTTTGGTGAAAGTTTTTTGTATCATAAATGTTGAATTTTGTCAATAGCTTTTTCTACATCTATTGAGATGATCATATATTTATTCTTCAAAATGTTAATGTGTTGTAGCCCACTGATTGATGTGTAGATATTGAACCATTCTTGTATCCCTGGGATAAAATCTGCTTGATCATGGTGTATAATCCTTTTAATGTATTGGCGAATTTGGTTTGCCAATATTTTGTTGAGGAGTTTTGCATCCCTGTTCGTCAGTGATATTGGCCTGTAATATCCTTTTCTTCTGGTATTTTTGGTTGGTTTTGGTATCACAGTGATGCTGGTCTCATAGGATGAGTTTGGAAGCGTTCCTTTCTCTGCACTTTTTTTTGGAACAGTTTGAGAAGGTGTGTTAACTCTTCTTTAAATGCTTGGTAGAATTCACCTGAGAAGCCATCTGGTCCTGGATTTTTGTTGGGAGTTTTAAAATTACTAATTCTGTTTCATTACTGGTAATTGGTCTGTTCATGTTTTATATTTTTTCTTGACTCAGTCTTGGGAGATTGTATGTTTCTAGGAATGTATCTATTTCTTCTAGGTTGTGCAGTTTATTGGCATGTAATTGTTCATAGTAATCTCTTATGACCCTTTGTATTTCTGTGGTGTCAGTTGTAATTTCTCCTTTTTTATTTCTGACTTTATTGATTTGGGCCCTCTCTCTCTTTTTTCTTGATGAGTCTGGGTAAAGGTTTATCAAAGAACCAGCTTTTCAAAGAACCAGCTCTTGGTTTCATTGATCCATCCTCCCTCCCTCCCTCCCTTCCTTCCTTCCTTCCTTCCCTCCTTCCCTTTCTTCTTTTCCTTTTTCTTTTTTTAATGTCTCTATTTCATGTATTTCTGCTCTGAACTTTATTATTTCTTTCTTTCTACAAACTTTGGGTTTTATCTATTCTTCTTTTTCTAGTTCCTTTAGGTGTAAGGTTCTGTTGTTTATTTGAGATTTTTCTTGTTTCCTGAGATAGGCTTGTATTGCTATAAACTTCCCTTTTAGTGTTGCTTTTGCTGTGTCCTGTAGATCTTGGATCATTGTGTTTTCATTTTCCTCTGTCTCCAGGTATGTTTTGACTTTCTATTTGATTTCTTCTGTGACTGATTGATTATTTACTAGCATATTGTTTAACCTCCAGGTATTTGCATTTTAGCAGGGTTTTTTTTTTTTTTCCTTGTGATTGATTCTTAGTCTTATAGTGTTGTGGTTGGAAAAGATGCTTGATATGACTTCACTCTTCCTAAATTTATTGGGACTTTTTTTGTGACCTAGCATGTTATCTATCCTGGATAATGTTTCATTTGCACTTTTAAAGAATGTATATTCTGCTGCTTTTGGATGGAATGTTCTATATATATCTATTAAGTTCATCTAGTGTAATGTATCATTTAAGACCAGTGTTTTCTTATTGATTTTCTGTCTGGATGATCTGTCTGTTGATGTAAGTGTGGCGTTAAACTCTCCTACTATTATCATGTTACTGTCAATTTCTCCCTTTATATCTGTTAATATTTGCTTTATGTATTCAGGTCCTCCTACATTGGGTATGTGTATATTTACAATTGTTATATCTTCCTGTTGGATTGATCCCTTTATCATTATGTAATGTTCTTCTTTGTCTCTTGTAACACTCTTTATTTTAAAGTCTATTTTGTCTTATATAAATATTGCTATGCAGATTTCTTATTCCTATTTTCATGGAATACCTTTTCTATCCCCTCACTTTCAGTCTGTATGTGTCTTTAGATCTGTAGTGAGGCAGTATAGAGATGGGTCTTGTTTTTGTATCCATTCAGACACTCTGTCTTTTGATTGAAGCATTAAGTCCATTTACTTTTAAAGTAGTTATTGATATATATGTACCTATTGCCATTTTGTTAATTGTTTTGGGGTTCTTTGTAGTTCTTTTTTGTTCCCTTTTTCTTCTTTTGCTCTCTTCTCTTGTGATTTGATGACTATCTTTAGTGTTATGTTTGGATCCATTGTCTTTTTGTGTGTGTATGTATTATAGATTTTTTGGTTTGTGGTTACCATGATGTGTGTGTGTGTGTGTGTGTGTGTGTGTGTATATATATATATAAATTATATACACACACCCCATGTGTATATATGTGTGTGTGTGTGTTTGTGTGTGTGTGTGTGTGTGTATATATATATATATATATATATATATATATATATAGGATTATTTTAAGTCGATGATCTGTTAAGTTTGGACACATTTTAATAATGCTGCATTTTTACTGCTCCCCATTTAATGTTTCTGACATCATGTTTTACATCTTTTTGTTTTCTGTATCCTTTAACTACTTATTGTAGATATAGATGATTTTATTACTTTTGTCTTTTAATCTTCCTACTAACTTTATGTGTGGTTGATTTACTATCTTTACTGTATATTTGCCTTTACCAATGAGGTTTTTTCTTTCATAATTTTCATATTTCTGGTTGTGGTCTTTTTTTTTCTGCTTAGAAAAGTCCCTTTAACATTTCTTGTAAAGCCTGTTTAGTGGTGCTGAACTCTTTTGGCTTTTGCTTGTCTGTAAAACTCTTTATCTCTCCTTCAAATTTGAATGGTAACCTTGCTGGGCAGAGTATTCTTGGTTGTAGGCTTTTCCCTGTTATCATTTTAAATATATAAAGATACTTCCTTCTGGCCTGCAAAGTTTCTGCTGAAAAGTCAGCTGATATGCTTATGAAAGTTTTCTTGTACATAACTATTTGCTTTTCTCTTGCTGCTTTTAATATTCTCTTTTTGTCTGTAATTTTTGTCATTTTAATTACAATGTATCATATTGTGATCCTCTTTGAATTGATCCTGTTTGTGATTCTCTGTGCTTCCTAGACTTGGATGTCTCTTTTCTTTTCCTATATTAGCAAAGTTTTAAGCTAGTATGTTTTCAAATATGTTCTCTACCTCTTTCTATCCCTCTTCTCCTCTGGGACCCCTATAATGTAAATATAGTTAGTACATTTGATGTTGTCCCAGTGGTCTCTTAAACTGTCCTCATTTTTTAAAATTGTTTTTCTTTTTTCTATTCATTGAGTCATTTCCACCATTCTGTCTTCCAGTTCACTGATCCATTCCTCTGTATCCTCTGTATTCCTACTGTTGATTCCTTCTAGTGCATTTTAAAATTTCAGTTAATGTATTCTTCAGTTCTGTTTGGGTCTTCTTTATAGTTTCTAACTCTTTGTTAAACTTCTCACTGTGTTCATCCATTCTTCTCCTGAGTTCCTTGAACATCTTTATGATCATTACTGTGAACTCTTTATTGGGAGGATTGGTTATCTCCACTTAGCTTAACCCTTCTTCTGGGGTTTTATCTTTTTCTTTCTGTTTGAAAATATTCCTCTGTCATCTCATTTTGCCTGATTCTTTTATTTATTTATTTATTTATTTACTTACTTACTTACTTATTTATTTATTTATTTATTTGGCATGTATTAGGTAGGTTGGTTACATTTCCTGGTCTTGGATAAGTGGCCATATGTACGAAACATCCTATGGGACCTAACAGCACGCTTTCCTCTACCCACCAGAGCATGTGCTCTAGGCATGACTCCTACCTGGTCTGTGTGGGCTTTTCTGTTGTGGCGGGCTGACTGATGTGGGTGTGCTGGTAGGCATGGCTGACCCTCTGCTTGGTTGGTTGCCAGCCCTTCCTAGTGCTGAGACTGCCGGTCACTGGTGGGTGGGGCCAGGTTCTGGGCTCTCTGTTGGGTGGGGCCATGTCCTGGGGCAGCTTGGGGGTTCAGGAAGGCTTTGGCTGCTGCAGCCAGCTGGTAGATGGGACTGTATCCCTGTGTAGCTAGCTGCTTGGCCAGGGGTGGTGGCCGGGGAGGGGCGTAGACCAGGTGCTGACTGGCTGGTGGGCAGGTTTGGGTCCCAGCACTAATAAGCTAAAGGGAGGGCTCCAAAATGTTGCTTGCCAGCACTGGTGTCCTTGTGGTAGAATAAGCTCCCTAAAATAGCTGCCACCAGGGTGGCTGTCCCCAGCATAAGTCCCAGTTGCCTCCTGCCTCTCTGGAGGCTCTCTAAGATCAGCAAGTGGGTCTGACTCAGGCTCCTTTCCAATTACTGCTTCTTCCCTAGGTTGCAGAGTGTGTGGGATTTGTGTGTGCCCTTTAAGAGTGGAGTCTCTATTTCCTACAGCTCTCTGGTTCTCCCCAAAGCAAGCCTCACTGTCCTTCAAAGCCAAACATTTTGGGGGTTCATCTTCTTGGTGCAGGATGCCCTGGGCTGGAGAGCCTGATGTTAGGCTAGGACTCCTTGCTCCTTGGGGAGATCCTCTGCAATTGTGATTATCCTTCCTTTGTAGGTCTTCTACCTCGGGATGTGGGTCTTGACTGTATCACGTCTCCACCCCTCCTACCCATCTTGTTGTGGTTCCTTCTTTATATCTTTAGTTGTAGAAGGTCTTTTCTGCTAGTCTTCAGGTCATTCTTTTTTTTTTTTTTTTTTAAAGGAATTCCTTTATTTTTATTATTTATTTATTTATTTATTTATTTTTGGCTGTGTTGGGTCTTCGTTTCTGTGCGAGGGCTTTCCATTCTTATCTATAGTTGTTCTGTAAGTAGTTGTAATTTTGGTAAGCCCCGGGGAGGAGGTGAGATCAGGGTCTTCCAACTCTGCCATCTTGGCCACTCCCTTAAAGCTTCTATTTTAGAATTGGATATCCTTATCTTTTGTGTGTGTGTGTGCACATGCACAATTAGAAAACATGAGAGACACATTTTGGGGTGGTTCAGGCTATGACAGGCAGGCAGTAGTGGGCTCAGGAATCCTGGCCATTCATCTTGGACATAGTATTACAATCATGTAACTCTCTCTCATAGAGCTTTGTCTATGGCACTTAATACTTTCTTGTTTTACTCTCACATATTCAAGCTTTATCTTCTTTATTAGGCTAAAAGCTAGTTGGGGACTGGATCTATCTCTGATTCACCTTTAATTCCCAACAGTGCTTACCCATAATAGCAACTCAAATATTTGTTAACAGATACTTCTTATATCAACATTTACACAAGCCCCGAGGAAATATTCAAGATAAATTGACAACTAGTTCTTTGATAGAGCACCTTTGATTGGATATCTATAGAGTTAAAGATTAGAATTGATGTCCCAGTAGTACCTGCATTTTTCAAAAAACATTTTATTTTAGTAAATTAGACACACACAAAAATAAATAGAAAAGCATGAGGAGCCTGATTCACTCATCACCAAGCTTCAATAATTATCCACATATGAACAATCTTATTTCATCTATACTCCTACCCAGTCTCCCCAAACCCACTCAGATTATTTTGAAACAATCCAAGACATCATTTCACTTCAGCTACAAATATTTTATAATACTAAATATATGTTAAATGCACAAATTTTTAAGTTCACTATGTAATATTCTTCTGAGGGGATAAACATTATCATAATGTGTTATTGGGCTAAATTGGTTAAGTTTTATAGAGTTCAGTTTTGGACCTTCAGAAGCGCACTGTGAGCCCCATGGTGAGGCAGTTGGAGTTGTGATGACTCAGCTATACAAGATGTCATGATGGAAGAGCTTAAAATATAACAAAGTAAAGTTCCATGTGTTCCTTGTCACTCTGATTTAAGTGCTAACATTCCAAAGTGGAATCAGTTTTTCCAGACCAAGCTCAAGTTTAGTAATAAATTGTGTGGCCAACACTCCAAGTGGCACCTAGTCTTGGATCTGCCACAGACACCATTCCTAACATCTGGAATGGTTAAAGAGTGACCCCCCCCACCCCCCGCCAAGAAATCACAGTGAAAATCCAAGTGGAGGGAGGATCACAAACTCTGGTGTCCTCATGTGTATCAGTCTGCCAATCAATCACAGCAGGGCTCCCTGTGACTCATCTCAGTGGAATCACCATAATTTCTAAGCAACTCCTGAAAATTCTGTTAAAAATCCTTATGGGCATCACGTTTGTATCTCCACATTTAGCAGTGTGTCTGTAGATGCATAGTAGGTACTTGAAATCTTTATGCTCCGTGCAAGGGTGAGTGGAAATAGGATGGCACTTAGAAATCAGAGCAGCAATGGGCACATTGAAGCATTTCATGAAATATTGCTTAACTGGTTATTTTTAGAAAATTCAGCAGAGACATATTTTTGGCCTGTGGCAAACAGCCAAAATGATGGATGATTGTGTTTTAACATTACATGGTCAATATATGTATATACACACTTTGGATAGCTTTGCATAAAACAGGTGTATTTGAGATGTGTAATGGGTACACAGTAGCAGGGTACATAGTACCTATATAGTACTATGTACCCTGTATATAGTACATAGTACTATGGGTACATAGTAGCAGGTGGGGGACTGGCTCCTAAGTGGTCAGAGGAAATCATGTTAATGGAATCCTTCCAGCAGAGGCACTGATAAGAATAGATCCCCCTGGGGATTTCTCTTGGCTGAGAGCAGTAAGAGGTCATATTACCACTCACAGTATTGTAATGGGAGAGAATAGGGAAAGAGTGTGACACAGGTTTGTGATACAGAAAAGTTCTCTGTGATCATGTAATCCCAGGGTTCTTATTTAAATTATCCTCATGTAGATTTTTATATTCTTCAGAATTAATGGAGTTATTACAATTATTAGAGATGAGGGCAGAGGGTGTTGACATATTTGATGAAGGTAAATGAATCCTGCCTGTCAATCACTTTTCTTCCATGTGGGCTAAAAGGACTAGGAAGGGATCACTTTATTAGTAACTGTAGCAAAGTCCATTACTGCAAAGTAGAACTCGGGTCAAAGGCCAAGTTAGAGTATACAACAGTTTAGAGGTCCAAGTTAAACTTCCTCTTCCATCCACCTTCTCCTACTCCCTTCCAAAACTTGGGACTAGTATGTCTAGGTATGCCCAGGGACGGAGAAGGATGGACAGCTTTGGATGGGGCTGTATGAAATATGGGAGCGAGAATGGTCACAGGCCACCAAATGGATGTTCCAACTCCGCTCTTTAATTCTGCTACAGGGAGAGCAAGAGTAGTTTTAGAGGGGCATGATTCATAAGTCTTTGCCTTGTAAGGCATAGCAATCCTGCTCAGGAATCACCATGACCCATTGATACCTCCTCTTCTGACCAACCTGATTAGCAACTTCTTCTATTTGGTGGATGGGAGCTGGAAGGGAGGTGGGCAGAGACACAAAGGGTATCTGATTGTAGCTTCCCTTTCGTTATTTATTAGTAGTTAAAAGTTATGCCACAGTAAATCATTGCCTGTAACTAATGTTTCTCCCGGCTCACCAGAGAAATAAGGTCACCACACATCTACATAGATTTTGTGGGTTTAATACTTATATCCACTAATGAAGAAACTCCGTTGCCCTGAACATTACCGCCAAGGATTTCTGGATGCAGCTAAATCACGTGTACAACACTTCCGTAGTATCTATCCTCTGTATTTTGCTGCTCAAAGAAGTGTTACCTCTGCTTTTTTTCCAGACAGTTCCCTTTTGGTGTCCCTTGTGTTCTAAAGGTATCAAAATTTCCTGGTAGTCTGTGGTGGAGTAAAGACGAAAGGCTCTTTTCTGTTAGATTTACACTGTACTACAGGCCCGAGTCAGTGCTGCTTGGACTCAGGTGGTTAATAAAACTAATCTTATGTTCTTACTTGAAACCCTCTTTCAGACTAGGACTCAAATATGTGTTCAGGCTCTGCTACATATCGGTTGAAGTACCAGCCATATGTGTGGTACTCAAAATCACTTTACCTCTTTTGACAGGTTTTGTCACTGGGTCACAGCCTCTACCTGACTGTTGCTTTTCTTTCTGTAGAGAATATTCTGCAGAGAGCTTCATTTGCCTTCCTGAAAACAAATCTCTACTGGGTCACATTTAGTTGAAGCTCAGCAGTTGGTCAGCATTGAACAAAGCTTCAGTTTGTTCTCTCCTAGAGTCTTTTCAGGCCCATTGCAAACGACCTCGTGAAGGCTTCTCCCATCTGTCTATTTATCTGATGTGCTCAGACTCTGAATCCCAAATCAGGCTCAGCTAGGACATCACTGGAGGTGACTGCTGTACCTTCTTTTTCTTAGACCTGTCACTCAAACACCCCACACACCTGACTTCGACCTCCAGATTTATCAGGGTTACACTTGCACACCCACTTTAGCAGCTGTGGTCCGCCATTTTGGCGCATGGACTGCTCCAGAATTTAGGATTTGGAGGGAATCTTATCCTTGATTTAATTTTAAATTTGGCACTAGGTTCCCTGTGTCTTATTTTCTGTCTGCCTGTCTCTCTCTTTGTATTTGATCCCTTATAAAATTATAACATTGGACTCTTTTTTTCCAGGGCTGTAACCTATCACCTTAAGCACTCTAAAATGTATTTAGAAGTAACTATTTTTTATCATTTGCCTTTTATATACATAAAATGTTTACTCTAATTACATAAACTTTTTGTACTTATTTTAGTTTCTCAGTTTTAGATAATTCACACATTTTATTTGCATTGTGCTTAATTTTTATAAGCATAAAAATTTTTATATTTGTAAATTATTTACTTATATATCACATACATTTATTTAATATTTCTTCTGGGGGTCTAAAATCCCCATCTAATGGAAGAAAATGATAGACTGAATCATTTCTAACTCCTTTTACAGCCTGAAAATTCTGTTTATTCTTTGAACCTTGCCACTAGCCTCTCATTACTCTTGTTTCTAAATTAAAATAATGGGATTAATTGACCAGAAACTCTTAGCCCAGTTATAAAATTTTAATGACTGATGCTTTTAGGTTGCAAACATATACACTTTTATATAAGAATAAAGTATATGTTTGGGGTCTGTGATTGGATATTAGGCATGTAATTGAGAATGCCTACCATAACATTTTTACAAAATTGCATACTTCTTATTTTCCAAGAGTAAGCAATTAGATTTTTAACCATGTGTTCTGTTGGCATGGGGGGATTGGGAGCCTCCTAAATCTGAATGTAAGGAATGTACTACTAAAGGAAGTAAACGGACTTGGAAAAATTGCTTCTTAAAAATCTCACAACTATAGCACAGAAAGGGTATTTTGAGGAAGCGCTACTAGGTGGGAGAAAAAGTGTTGTAGGCAGTGCTTTGAAGAAATGAAATTACACAGTTGCTCCTGCCTTTTTACAAACATTTGTCTTACTCTGGAGATATGGCCCAGGGAGGGGTGTGCATCAGCACTTAAGAAACAGATGGCCATCCTAATAGCTATCCTGGGGATGGGCTGGACTTAGGGCACAATGAAAGCTGCAGAGAGGGGCCTGGCAAAACTCTATTTTGAGTCTACAAAGTAAATGCTAAACTATGTAGTGAATCACGGGCTTTTGGATGTCCAATAAAGGCAGCTGAAATCATAGACTTGGAATTAGCAAGAACTAATGGATGGAAGAAGATAGCTGGGTGTATATATTTTTTCTTTTTTTTTCCTGGAACAATAAGAGTTTAATGGGCCAGTTGTCCTCTTATTTCTTTCTGGAACTGAGATTTTACTGTGTGGATTCCTAAGTTTGTTCATCGAAGGAATTTGGATTAAACGTTTCCCATAATATAAAGACATTTTATGAGGATTAAGGTAATGTGAACAGGATAAAATACCAGACTTATAGAGCTGGAGGATGTTAGAGATTCTAGTCCAAATGCCTCCATCACATGATGCCTGGAATACGAAGGTCATTCTGCAAATGGCAGGGCTGGGGCTAAAACTCAAGTTCTTACCTCTGTTAAACCACACATTTTTGTTTGTTTGTTTTTGTTAGTCTAAAAAAGGGGAAAGATGACCAGAAAGATATGAAACACCTGTGTTATTACGTATCAGTATGGAAACGGCTTGTTCCAACTTTGGGGCCAATTTCCTAGAGTTAGTGAATGTCCTCTGATAAATATTTTCCTTCAGTGAAGTGAAGAACTGATAAATGACAGTCAAGTGAGTACAAAGACTATCTGTTTGCCTCTAGATGTTTTATAATCAATGATATCAGAAAGCCTATCAAACTGAAGAGGTTCGGGATGTGGAAATTCATCTCCTTGGGTTCAAGTGTTGGCTTTGATCCTTTCAAGCTTGACTGCCTTTGACAATTTTCTTAACCTTTTTTTCCTGGATAAATTGGGGATAATCATGGTACCTATCTCATTTGTCAATCATTAGATGAATAAATGCATGTCAAGTATCTGACACAGCATAACTGGCACATTTTAAGTGTTCAAATAATAGTTATTATTATGTTTCTAATTTAAAAAAATAGACTCCATAAACAAAATAAAATAGATTAAAGCAAGCAAACAAAACCAATTCCAAATTGATGTGATATATGCCATGGTAGAGAATTATGGAATCACAGAGGAGAGGCATTTGATCCAGGTTTGGAGCAAAAATTAAAAACTCATGATCTCTTCACACATTCTAAATGATTTCTCTTCCAGTGTTTCCTGCTCCGCACCCACTCCTACTCCCCAAATCTTAATCTCATCCAGAGTTTCTTATCTCAGTGGTTGCTAAAGTCAGGAACATAAGGATTACCTTAGACAGATTTGCATTTCTTATCTCCTGGCATAATATCTTTTTTCCCCCTTAATTTTGTATCCTGCTTCGTTCAATTATTTTGATACTTTTGACACATTAGAATGTTAAAAAATACTGTAAAATTCATTTTTAAGAATTGATAACATACTCTTGGTGGATATTCCATCCTTTATTAGCCACTTTCTAACCCTATTGTGGAAATCATTTCATAATATATATGTGTATCATCAAATTATCACATTGTACACCTTAAACTTACACAATATTTTATGTCAATTATACCTCAATAAAACTGGGGAAAAGATGGTTAAAATCTTGTAGCAGGAGCCAGTAGTCTTCAGTCTTCAAGTTTTTTGCTGTTTCTTGGACTTACCTTGATCCACATATATTATTTCAGCAGGTTGTTTTGTAGGCTGGTCTTTCTGGGGCCTCATTGTTGGTCTTCCTGTTTCTTCTCTCTCTCATCTCTACTCTTTTATTTGTATTTTTTTCCCCTTTATCCAGAAATTCTTGCAGGGAAAGAAATGAGTGTTTAGGGTGGTATTACAAGGAAATCAGACCACCCTTGATAAAGTAATCCCTGCCCCATTCGTCTGTTGGAATATGTTCGCAAAAAGGGGTGATAGACTACTTTGTGTATTGTAAGTACATTACTGATTGCATCATGAAATCATGCAGGAAAACATATTTTAGTTTTTTGGGGAAAGTTGTAGAAATAATTGGAGGCAGAATGAAAGAGGTTTGGGAAGTGATAGAGGAGTACTAGGAGTTGGGCACTGGCAGAAATTTTATATCAATATCTCTCTAAACTACCAAAGAAGATTCTTTAACAAGATAGATACAAAATAAAATTAGATAGAATAAAATAAAAGTGTTGGTTTTCAACTTGTTTGCTTACCTTCAGTCTCTCACTATATGTAATAACTATAACATCTTCTATCTTTCCAAGTATATAAAAATGATTATTAAATGGCTTATTAGTTATAGAACTTATGAGAAGTATTATGAGTTTCCAAAATACTAATACAAAAAAGGCTTAAGATATAAGCTGTAGAATTTAAAATATGTGATAGTGAGCCATTCCTATGAAGAAAGCATGTTGTTACAACCAAAATGTGTGTGCTCTGACATCTGCTAAGTTATCCCTGCATCCAAATAAAAGGAAGGCAAGCTCCATAAAATTCGGAATCAGTCAAATCATAGCCAAAAAGTTTTAATGTGACCCGTTGTTTTGCATTATGTAGACAAGAAAACCATCTGCTTTTCCAAATGGTGGCATAGATGACATTAGAGTCATTGCATCTTGGCCCTGGGTCATAAAACTGGCTGCATCACCCCTATGGCACCTTCCTGCACAAGGACATGACTGATGCTCGAGGTTCCCAGGGTCTACATCTTAACCCATCACCTGTTCCCCATGTACACACTCTGGCTCTGTGGTTGGTCCTGAACTCTTCCTGCTTCTCCTTAGACTTTCCCTGGAATGTGGAAACTGCCTTTACTCTTCTAGAACTGCCTCTCATTTTCTCTTTTGAGTCCAAATCTGTACTTGCCCCTTTAGATTCTACCATTGCAACCAGGTTTAGCCTGAGCCCATAAGTCTGCTAGGGTGTCAGTACCTTCCTGCTGTTAGAATTCCTGATTGTTTTACACTTTGTATAAACTGGCCTTTCTCACTGAAGCTTCCCCCATACCCTCCCTTGTGCACTGTCACCGATAACATATACACCCACACCCACTTAAAAAATATTCTTTTTGTAAACTTTTTCTTCCACTGTTCCTTCTGTCTGGAAAACTTTCTCCTCCTCCATCTCAAAGCATGTCTACTTATTAACTGATCATATGTCATTTCTCCATGAAGCCTTCCTGGATTCCCCAAGATGAATTTAGACTTTCTATTCACCTATGTACCTGTCCATGAATTTCTTCTCCCATAGCACAGTGTACGTATTCTTATTACCTTGTTTTTGAAACACTACTTTGGATTGGTTTTCTGTTTGTTATGGCTGTAGGTGTCCGTTTCCCTGACCAAGTTATGATTCTGAAGGACTAAGGCTGTCACTCATTTTTATATCCCCACAGAACCTAACATAGTGCCTTGCAAGCCACTGCCATTCAGAAAATTTCCGTGGAATTTGTTAGAAACAGGGAACAAAATAAGACTGATCAATCAAATTTGAAGGTTGATGTTGATAGACATTTATCAGTTGGTTCACAGTGGGTGCATGGATAGGTATGGGTGGCTATTTTCTAACAATATTTTAAAATATTGGTTTCAGATGTTTTGAGGGGAGTATAATAGAACAGACTACTATAAATATTGCTGCTTATATACCAGGCACATAGTTTTAAGATTTAGTCTCCCTTCCTCTCTTTTTCTCCCAGTATTATGGATTGGAAAAGACTTCTTACCAAATAGCCTCCTCATCAGTTTTCAAACATAAGTGTATTGATAGGAAACAAAATCCTTGTGTTTTTAATTCTTAAATACTAACATTCATAAAATATTACTTGAGTATAACTTAATGTCTTAGAACACTTTGAGCCTTTGAACCTGGAAATTACTTCCCAGGGGAACAGTAAAATGGTATTCTTTATGATTGCTTTTCAAAATCTAGGACCCAATAAGTTAGCAGATTCTAAACTTGGCAGGCCAATCTCTACTATTCCTAGTGGGAAGTATTTTGGTTTTAACTTCCTTTGGAAAATCTCCCAAGCTGGAGGGGAAGTAAACATACTTCAAGAACCAAGACTCCGTTTAGAAATTCAATTTTAAAATATTTTTTCAGGAATTCTGGCTCTGACTCTTTTTAAATTTTTTCTCCTGTTAATCAACATGTCATCTCTCTCTTGTCAGCTGCCATAAACCACCCTTTTCCTGGGCTTCTAGGGATTTGAAACATTTTGGCCGTCTAAAGAGGAAAATGGGTGGGAGAAACTCACAAAGAGGTCGAGAAATGATGTTTTCACTTCCTAATATTTTTGGCCAGATCGGTTTTCTGTGTGGGAGGAAAAACCTCTGGAATCATTTCAAGTACACTCCACTGAGATTCAGACTCATTGGGCTGGACTCATTAAATCGACAAATATTTAGCATGTGCTGGGAGTTTTAGTCGACATAGAACTTTAAAAACGGTCCACACTCTTAAAACACTTAGATATAATTGTGGAGATAAAATGTTTGCAACCTATTGATATAATGGCAATATAACAGGCTTGCATAACTCAAAAAAGTACACACTCAGTTTCCAGGTGTATGGTAAAGACAGAAAAAGAAGAGTTCAGGGCATGAGGGATCTTTGTAGATACCTGGTAACATGGGGATCAGCTCTGTCTCCAGAGGAAATGGAGACCTGTAAGAATGTATCACAGAAGATGAGTATTTGGGTTTTCAAGGATCATTAATAATGATAACTATTATTATTTGTCTATCTACTGTGTGCTATATGCTCTGCGTATATTCCCTCTACTCTCAACAACTGTGCAAAGTGGATATTCTATGATTTTATAATGTCTTTTATTTTGTTTGACTGGAAGCTCCATGGGAACAGGGATGGATTTATCTGCTTTTGTTCATCTTTGTTTCCTTAATCTTAGTACAGTGGCTGGCAGATAAAAAGTACCTCATAATTATTTCTGGACAACAGATGAGAAAACTGAGCATCTGAGCTGAAGTAACTGACCCAAACTCTCAGTGCCAGTAAGTGGTGAAGCTGGGATTTCCACTTGTCTATGGGATCACGAAGTCTTAGGTCTACTGTGGTGTAATGTACTTCAGTGATGACTGTGATTTCAAGAGTTGGAGAGAAATGAGAAGACCATGCCAGGTTGGAGCATTAGCACGAGGAAGATCACAGAGGGATAACTAATAGATTGATTTAGCGATGGTAGTTATAGGCAAACTGGAAAAAACAGGTTGGGGTCAGATTCTATAAAACTTTATACATCAGGCCTAAAATGTTTCAATTTTCTTTCAGTTGGTGGAAAATGATAAAAGGTTTTTAAACAAGGGAAACAATGATCAAAGCAGCACTTTAGGAAAATTCATGCAGCAGCTGTGCAAAGGAAGTTTTGGAAGGATAGGCTGAAAGCTGAGGCCAGTGGGGAAGACTGTTCCAACTGCTTTAGCTGGAAGTGACAGATACACAATCTAGGGTAACTGAAGTTCTCCAGGGGTATGGGTCCTTTGTCAGATCAGTGAAGATGGAAATAATGGGGGTATGCAGGACATAATCTAAAAGAAATATCTTCAGGTGCTTAAAAAGTGGGAAAATTTAAAGACAACTGTATTGTAAGCCTCTGTAACTGGGCAAATGATGGTACCATTGGGAAGGCAGAATAATAATCTTTTTAGTGGAATTCAGTTTTAAACCTATTACAATTGGGATGAATGACACATTCAGTGGGAAGGAATTTAAATATTCAGGACTGGTACTAATATTAGAGGTTAGAAGTTGAATTATAGGACAAAGACCTAGTGGAAATAACAGAAACCATGGTAGTGAATGAGGAGAAACAAGGATTGGTGTTAAAGAGAAGTTGCATTAAAAAAGCGAATTGCTTCTTTTTGATAAACACTGATATTGAACTATAAATAATAAGATGTACACATTTTAAGCGTACAGCTCAGTGAAATTTTACTAAGTGATGCACTCATGTAACACCCAAAGATTGTGATCTAGAATATCACCACCATCCTAGAAGCCTATCTAAAAATAATCCTCCCCCAAAAGGTAGCCATTATTATGATCTCTCTCACTAGAGATGTTTGGGAACCTTGTGTGATTGAAACTATACAGTATGGTGTGTACTCTTTTGTGTCTGGCTTCTTGTGCTCAACATTATGGTTGTGAGATGTATCTTTTCTACTTTGACCCATGGATTATTCAGAAACGTATTGCTTAATTTTAACAAATTTGGAAGTTTTCTAGCTTTCTTTCTGTTACTGATTTTAGCTTAATCCCACTGAAGTCAGAAAACATTCTTGGTGTTATTTCAATCCTTTGAAACTTGTTAAGACTTGCCTTATGGTCTAGTAAATTTTCTATTTTGGTAAATGTTCCACTGCACTGGAAAAGCATATGCATAAGAATGCATACTCTGAAATGCTGAGTGCAATGTTATATAAATGTTAATTAGGTCAAGTTTGTCAGTCATAGTGTTCAACCCTTCTACACGTTAATGCTTTTTTATGTTTGTTTGTTCTGTCAATTACCGAGAAAAATATGTTACATTTTCCCACTATCGTCAAAGTTTGGTGAGTTCTTCTGTTCTCGTTTTTTCTTTATAGATCTTGATGCTTTCTTATTAGATACAGATGAACTTAGGCATTTATATCCTTCAGTTAAAATAAGATTTTATCACTTTGAAATACATCTCTTACCTCTATTACTATACTTGTTTCAAAGTCTACTTTGTTTAATATCATTATGGCTGTACAATTTTCTTTTGCTTTATATTTTTGTGATACAGCTTTTTTCTATCCCTTTATTTTCAGTCTTTTTATATCTTTATACAGAAGGCTATCGTCTGTATATACATATTTATTATATATAGTAAATCATAGGTAGTCACATTATGGAAGCGAAAATTTAAGGTGGGGAGCAAGCAGGGCTAGGAAAGAGACAACCAGAGCAGTCAGAGGAGAATAAGAATAGCAAGGAATTAGTGAAACTGAGAAAGAAGCATTTCAGGCAGGATGGAAAATTCAACCTGCTCTGCTATTGTTTTAGCAGAGGAACATGTCAAGTGTTGTAGAGACACTAAGGCAGATATAGATTATGAAAGATCATTAGATTCAGTAGTTATGTACATATTTGTTAAAGATTTTTTGAGTTATCTGATAGTAGATAAAGCAGGCTTAAAGAGATAATGAGTGACAATAAAATGTAAGCAGCAGATTTAGACATATTATTCATTAAATTTAGCTGTGGAGAGAGTAATACTTTGAACACACTTGTCAAACTTTAGGTTTAAAATGGTCACATCTTTTGGCTTTTCCAGTAAGTTATTCAAGCATCTACCTGCCTTTTTAGCCGATGCTTTGGTATCTCTTTCCTAGGGCTTTACTCTGCCTTCTGATTATACAGAAATCGCAAGGACTTACACAATCCAGTGCAGGACGTCAGTCTGGTTGCACCCCTGAGCTGGGTGAACACTATCTACTGCCACTGTTCTCTCTGACCCACAGGGTCAAGGGTGGAAGCCGAGTCCTGTACAGTGTGACTCTCAGAGCAGGCTCGCTGGTGGGATCGTACTTTGCTGATCCATTTCTGTTTCTCTGTCTTCCTCGTCTACCAAAGATAAAACAATTTTCTATTTTAAAGCTTCAGAACACAAAGAATATGGTGCAAAAGGAATTGTTTGTACCTGCAAAGAAAAAGAAATAGAATGCACAAGCTGATTACATGGAAAGACCAGCAAGACCGATTGGTACTGAAATAAAGTAAGGTGCAGGCCAGTGGGTATAGAATACCACACTTTCCCTGAACAGGGTGACTCTTTGACCAGCCTTCTAAAGGGGGTTACGCTCAGTGACCTCACATGCCTCTTCCTTCCCTTCTGAAGGGGAATTTCCTAAGTGATTCTAAGATCTGCACACATTCCCGGGAGGAGAAGACCGCCTTCAATTATCTCAAGCTGATGTTCTGATACCTCTTTTGATAGAGAAGAGACAATTACAAATTAGCTCTTGTAATTTATCCTTTTGCAATTGTTGGGCGGCTACCTTGTGCAATTATTTTCAAAGCTCTGTTAGCCTGCGCCTACTTGAATATAGATGAGATGTATGGAATGCCTATAAAATGCTGAAAGGATAATTAGATAGGTTCTTGGAAACAGTCAAGGGAGTTAGTTTTGGATAAAGAGGAGAGAGTCCTAAAGAGGAGCAAGTCCTCTTTATCCAAAACAGAAGGCAAAGAGGATTCTCTCAGGCTAAATATTTGAAGTACGTGGTGTGTGCGTTGGGGTGCGTTGGGCACGCAGATGGAGGGGCATGGGAAATTCACAGTTGATGGTCTTAGTCTTCTTAATAGAAGGTCACTAGCAAAACATTTGAATGTGATTTTCTTCCTGATAGTAAGCATAGAAAGAAGTTCAGTGATGTGCCCGAGTAACTTTAGTACCACACACAAAAATTAGAACTCATTCCCAAATTTTAAAAAGTTTTTATTATGAAAAAATTTCAGAAGAATACAAAAATAGAACAAGTGAGAATAAGTGTTCAACCTGCAATAATCCATCACTTAGCTTCAAAAATTATGAACACAAAGCCAGCTTTGTTTTATCTCTATCCTACCCATTTTGGGGGGATTACTTTGCAGCTAGTCCCAGGCATTATATTATCTGTGAATAATTTGATATGGGATAAAGGAGAATTTTTAAAAGTGTAACGGGATACATGCAACTGTATACCCATAAGGCTTAAAAAATCTAGATTTAACAGATGATTCCTATCAAAATATAAATTATCAAAAATTGGTCCAAGAAAATAACAGAAAAATCAAGTAAAGCACTTGCCATAGAAGATGTAGGAAAGATGACTAAATATTTATCCCCCCAAATTTCACCAAAATCAGATGGTTTTACTCTACAGTTTATTTAAAAAGTTAAAAAATTTAAAAGCCATATATTTCCAGTATTACTAACTCTTCCAGATCATGGAAAAAGATGGAAATTTCCCTATTAAATTTAATGTCAAATTAAAAAATATGTAATATAAGCATAGGAAAGAAGGTATCAAAAACATGTTTGCTGATGATAAAAAAGCCAAGATATTACATTTAAAAAGTTAAGAATTAATATAAAAATTTGTATGCATGTAATACATGTATAGGTATAATTTAAATATACAAAAATCAATAGGTTTTCTCTGTTAATTAGCATCTAGAAGTGGAATACAAAAAATATTCCATTGATATTGACAAATCTTAAAATATTTATAATAAAATTAACAAGAAGAGCATAGGATATAGATAAAAAACAATTAAATCTTATTGATTTAAAAAGAACATAAAAGATCTGAATAAATGGAAAGACATTACCATATTTTTAGATGGAAAGACAATATCATAAGCAGCAACAAATTGATGACTAGAAGAAATACAATCCAATAGGAAAAAGGGCAAATAATATGAAGGGAGATTTCTTGGGTGTGTTAGTTCAGTCACTGAGATATATATGCACAATGCTTACCCTGGCTGCTAGTAAGAAAAATGCAAATTAACAATCAAGATATCACTTCACATCCACTGGACTGACAAATATGAAAAAAAAAGTCCTCTGCTTGGGACATAAGGAAATGAATACTCATGAATTGCTGATAAATGTCTGAATTATTATAGCAAATTGGCCAGTATATCTGATAGGATCTCTTAAAGTTATAAACACTCTTTATTTCTTGCAATTCTACTCCTGTGCATCTAGCCCACAGATATAAAAGAAAAAAGAAGATTAGTACACACGATATAAAAACAAGATGTTTGTTGTGAAGTTGCTGGAAATGGCAAAGAACTAGAAGAAAAGTGGATGCCAAACAATGTATACACGTGTAAAAGTGGGTTTATGAAGTGTGTATAATATTATCACAGAGAAAAATAGAATGGGGAGAACTTTGAAGAAAGTTAAAAAAAAGACTGCATTAAAAACCCCACCCAGTATATAAAATATCTTATCTATGCATTTAAAAATAAATTACATACACATGAGTTTTCAAAATTAAAAGCATGAAACAAGTTTCCTGCCTTTAAGTAACTTGGAGTTTAGTACTCAGATTATAATACAAAGTAGAAATTGAACATACTAAAAAAACTTGTTTGTTCGTTTCAATTTGCAAATCACATTCTCATGTGATCGTCAACATTTCTCATTACTAAATTTTGAGAACATCTATTTTCAGAGTAGGCTTTTGGTCAAGGGTTTGGTTTGCCATGTGTAGTTCCTCCCATGGGGTTTTCTTATGGAGAATGCACATGAAAATTACCAAACAGCTGAATAATGATGTGGCACAGTATTAGGGCAAGGACTAAAAACCGTTCAATGCCGGGCTTTTTGGTTAAAGAGAGTGCGGTTTAGGCTTGAGGTTCAAGCGAAGTCTTCTTCCTCCTGCACTGAGTCTAAGTCTTAGAACAGAAATGCTCAGAATACCTGTTGGAGGGGTGGGTGAAGACGATGTAGGCAGAGCAGAGTACAGGGTCCAGTTGGAACAAGCCCACAGACCAGAGTTATTATTACTTTTGAGAGTGGAAGGAAGGTGAACGGTCTCCTTCTCCCAGACTTTGGAGAAAGCAGAGTCCAGGTTCGCTAACCACTGACGGGGAAGCAGTAGAAGAAGAAAGAGGCCACAACTTGCCTAAGGGTGAGACGAGGAAGAGGAAGTATCTGCACTAACTCTCGCTTTTGAGCTGTTGCAATCCTCCAGTGGTAAAACATTGCCTATGAATGTTCAGCTCTGGATCATTGCATCGGTTATTCTCCCTTTCTTCTGAAGGAGCAAACACAAGGGTAAGAGAGAGAAGTCAAGGATGTTGTCTGGAACCCTCCTCAAAGTGAGGAGCAAGGAAACATGCCTCTTCCCCTGAAGGCTACCTGCACCTTGAACATTTGTTCCTGGCACTGTCAACAACAGTGCCCTCCCCTTTCATAAGTATGGTAACCGTCAGAGGACAGTCTTCAAGCAATCTTCAAAGGCTCATAGACAAAAAGGAAAATGTGTTTTCCACCTTTTCCTAAAATTCTTGATTTCAGTTATGCCCAACAAATGAGCAAGAAGCTTGAAAAACTACTCTGGAAGACTGCCAACGGTGTTAACTTGAAAGTTGTGTTTGATTATCCTGTGGACAGAAGATTCTTCTTACATTCATGCTGGAGTTGTAGGCAAAAGCTTTGTTATTATTATTGTCTAAATTGTGTAATTAGAAAAGATGGTTGTGCTGTGCTAAGAGTTTGTCTTAACAATTTGGAACTAGTTTAAAAGCAACTTGGGGTGTTTTTTGCTTGGAAATAGCATTCAAACAGCTTGAGGGATTGAGTTTTGAAATCCTCAAAGCTTTCAAAAGTGTGCAGTAACGTGTATGAGGGTACAGATTAGTATATATGTGCAGTGACATCTCAGCACTTTCAAGATTGCTTTCATGCTATCGTTTCTTTGAGTGTTGGTATGCAAGTATACATGTAAATATTTATGTGGTACTTACTTTTCTCCTAGGACAGTTCTCAGCTCCGAAGACTAACAAATTAGTAAGTCTCTGTGATTGATACTTCTAAGGAATAAGTGCAATACAATCTACTTGCCTGATTGTGCAAGAAAAAAGTAAGGCTCACTGACAGTATCTAGGGCACTATATGTGTCTGGTACTATTATGGCAACAAAGCCACCAACGTGTGAGTTTGCAGATGTTTCTCCTGTGTCTATCCCCTCCTTTCTGTATTAACTGCCAGTGTCTAGATTAGATGCTTAGCCTCTCTTGCTTGGACTATTGCAGTAGGCCACATCCTGGGTTTGTATCCCCAGTTTCGTCCCCCTTACAATCTCTACTGCCCATCAGACATTATCACTTCCTCAATATAACTTCTCAATGACTTAATGTTCAACTACACTCAAAAAGACATAACTCCAGAATCTGAGTTTCTAAGGACCTATGGCATACTGTCTCCCAGTAGGGACCAGGGTCTTCTATTCCCTCACTTCCTAAATCCTGTTGAATCCAGTTGATTATGTCTTATTTATCATCTTTGCATCTCGGGGGCACTAAGTTGCCTGGCACCTAAAGGCAATTTTCCTGATCTGAGAGTCTAAAACAGACTTCTCAAGAGCGTTCTCCTCAAGGGTTGATTTTGTTTTCTTCTTTTTTTATTGTTATTTGAGACTAAAAAAAACCCGGTAATTGAAGATTGAGGAGTCAGATCAAACTGTTCCCTAAATATTGGTATATGACATAAATTTATTTTATTTAGAGGTATACATTATTTAATTCCACTATAGTATTTAATTGCAAAATAACCAGAGATGTTTTCATTTAGTTGACACTGAATTTCTTAAAAATCAGCATATAATAGTATCACTAACTTTTGTCATAATCACTGGTACCATATGATGATATGGATAATTTTTTTCATCAATACTTAGGATTAGTCTGAAAATAGGCTTAACTTTAAAAGAAATTTCATTTGTGCTAAAAATACTTTTTGATTTATCAACTGATTTTTTATGACTTTTGTCAGGCCCTGGGTTTCTGGATACATTGTATAATTAATGTAAACTGGAGGAACCTTATTTTGTCTTGTTTTGTTTTGTTTTAATGATCTAAAATTAAGTTGCTTTTAGTCACAGGATTGCTGTAAATACAAACTTATGTCAGAAGAGGCCTTTTATTTACTTTTTGATTCAACTCAGCATGTTTATTTAATCTGCAATGATTCAGCTCACTGGCCGCTTTAGAAACTTGGAGTGTGTGTTCTCATGATGGCTGAATAAGTTGATGGCTTTGATCTGAACAGTAAAGGCATTTTTCCCTACAAATTTGCCTTTGGAATTTTTCTTTCTTTTCTGTTAGGAAAGGAGTACTGTTTGACCGTAGGGCCGCTCATTTGGTTTAGATCTCCCATACTTGCAAAATGAGAGGTTTTTGTGTTTTTTATTGTTTGTTTTTTTCCACTTAGGACTGCTTTTTGGTGCTTTCCAATGGAAAAGGCAGAGTCATTCCAGGCACTGACAGAAATCTGTGATTTGATTTTGTCTCCTGCTTGGACGTTCTGGAGGAGATACAAAAGAAGGTGCTGATATAATCTGTTAGGGAGGTCACCAAATAACCAATGTGTGAATAACTGAATGTATGAATAATTTCTCAGGATCCCTAACAAGAAGGAGATGACCAGTATGTATTTTTTCTTTAGGCAAGATTGACTTGCAGAGTCTGTCCGTCACTTATCAGCTTCCCCACCTCAATCACTCTGCATTTTCTCTCTTTAATGATTCTTAGTTGTCACCAGCCTCTGTCCATCCTCTCTTTGCTTTGGACGGTTCCCTCTAAGTTTGTAATCATCCCCCAGGTGCAGCCATCTATGCTTTTGTATCATCTGAATTCCTAGGTGCTGGGCGAACCAGTCCCTAGGATTCATATAGTTTGCCATTATGCGCTCAGATCATGCCTGCTGGGTAAGGACTGCTTTCCTTTGCTCCTTTGAAATATGATTTCTTGGAACCATGGGTTTCGAGCAAGTTCTTTGAAAAAAAATGCATGGTGCCAAAGAACGCACAGATTTGCAGGCTTGATCCTTTCTGATGTGGTTGAATGGTTAGTATTTCAAATAAGTAAGATCCTTTCAGATTCTGACACCTTCAACAGGGATTTTAGTCATGACCTGAGTTTCACGGTCTGCTTTCACAGAAATCAGGCGCTGTTCTTTTCCCTTTTTTTTTTTTTAGTATGCAATGATCTGCTTTTTATTTTTTATTTATTGAAATTAGATGCTTTATAAGCTAAAACCCAGGTTACATTTAATACTTCAAGAAGCATATATCACAGAACCTCAGTGTTGGGAGAGATATATATCTCTTCTATGCCGTCTATGTGCAAATGTCCTCTCCTTAAATAACCCTCGAGGAAACACACCACACCCTGAGACAGCTCATGCTGCCTTTGTACAGATCTAACAGAAATTTCTTTGATTTTCTTTCCTACTCAACTGATAATTGTCTCCCTGGGATTTTCATCCCTCGGTTCTGGTTCTACTTCTGAGGCCACCAATTCCAACTCCCCCTTTCGAATGTTTGGAGAAACTGTCAGATGTTCCTCAGGCTTCTTTTTAGCCTTCATACTCCCAGCTCTTTCAACTCTTCTCCCTCTGAGATGATTTCAAGACCTCTCACCTCCCGGCTGTTCAATTTTTCTTTTATTTTGTCTCTAATTCTACTAAAATGTGTGGTTCAGACCCAAAGATGAGGGCTGACCGCTTCCCTCTGTCTTGTTGCTTTTGATATTGCAGCCGAACAATGAATTCACCTTGGAGCATGTGTGGACATAGTATCCTATTAGTTCCTACTAAAATTGTGACTTAAATTTTGAATTTTTAAATAGATACTGCTAAGTCAGTTTCTGCCCCCTTTCCTATTTCTAAGATCTGGACCTCACATCCGTATATTATGTTCATCCATGTTATGTTTATCTTAGAGCCCATTACTTAAATAATTTGAATTCTAAATCTGTAATTCAGTGAGTCTCTTTTGACTTCACGTTGCCTCTATGCTTTGTGAATGGACCTTCTGTAGCTTCATCAAAAGCAGTGATAAAAGTGAGTTAACAGGACACAAAGGAAACCCCTGTGAATTGCCAGTAGAAATCTCTATTTAGATTGATATCTATCTTTTAATTAGAACCATTCATAATTTCCAATCAGTTAAAAATTCACCTAGTTATTTGAACACTCAGCCTAATTTTTCCACCTTTTCCAAAAGAGTATTATGAAACATCTCAACCAAACCCTTGCTGAAAAATCCATGGATTGCATTTCTTTATCAAAGAGGAAAATAAAGGTAATTCTTTATAACTGGTTTTTAGTAAATCTGCCATGCCTTTCAGTTATCACTTCTTCCCTGTCCATTGTTTAGAAATTTTCTTTTTAATAGTCTGTCCTGGAACCTTGCCATACAAAGCTACTATTTCTAAGTTATCTCCCCTTTTGGAAAAACTAGAACTAGAATGAATTCCTCACATCCAACTTTTCTGCATCTTTCCATACTTCATGATTATTATCGTCATATCTTACTTTCAAAGTCTCAGTTACCCTAGCTGGGCTCTCCCTGCTGTGATATTTAATTAATTTGGAGTCGTTACATAATTGTATAAGTCCTTCTAGGACAGGGGCTTCAACCACCAGGGCCTTGGTCACAAAGCATATTTGGCTGTTTTGAACAAATGAATCTCTTTCTTTATCTCAACTTACCAAAGTTGATTCAAAATGTTTCAATCAGAAGATCTTTTTACTTGTTACAATTGGCTGTAAATAACAGAAAACATAAAATCACAGCACTTTCAACAAAATAGAGGTAAAGGGGGTTCCAAGTGAGCAGAGATCCATCTCTTCCTTTCTTTCTACTCTGTCATTCTCATATTTGGTTTTCAGCCTCAAGGTCCAACAAGCTGCTGGAGCTCCATCCATCACCTCCATCTTCCAGTCAGCTGGAAGTAGGAGGGGCAAGGTGACTTACTGCTGAGCCAGCTTTCTTTAAATAACCTGCTAATTCATGTTTGCCAGAACTTTGTCAAATGGGCACACATAGCTGTAAGGGGGCTGAAAATACAGTCGTTGACTGGATGCATTCCAACCTCAGTGAAAGTTGATTTCTGTTACTTTGGAGATGAGAACAGCCTTTGGGTGGCAATCAGTCATCTCTGCTAAAATTAAAGAGACAACAGGCTAAAAAGAAATTCAGGAATTCCTTCTTTACGTCTTTCAGAAAAACATTTGTCCTTAGAAATCAGTCTAGTATATAGAAGTATATATTTTATATCTTGAAATTTAGCCTTCTTAACATGCTTTTGTGTTTGTTATTGTTGCTGTTATTGTTGCTGTTTCTGTGTAGCCATCCTGGATTCTTCAGCTTCCTCCTCTCTCTACTCCCCTTTTGAGATTTGCAGTTCCTCGGTCAGAGCAGCATTTTCTTCTTCCTCTCCAACCATGTCGAGTCACATTCACTTCCAGACGCTTAGGTCATGGAGTTACAAATCTTTTTCCTCTTTATTTTTGAAAACTTGTCTTCCGTATGTTTTCAGGAGAGTGCATATAACTGGTAAACGCTGGTCTTTTCCTGCCAGTCTCTGGCCCGATTTCCCACCAATGGGATTTGGCTGGAGCTTCCACCCCCTCTGGGAGGGCTAGGCATGTCACCCCCGCCTGGTCAGCATGTTCTCTCTTCCTGTTCGCAGTGATTGCTTCACGGGTGGGCAAGTGATCCAGCTGAGGTCTTTTACTGAAACCACCACAGGGGGCTCTGTCTCTCCTTTTGAGATTGTTAGGAGCCATCTCTAACACCTCTCGGAGAGAAAGCCTGTCTGAGAATAGAGGCAACACAGAGGAAAGCACAGTAGTTAGAGGGATGACATGAGCTTTCTGAGGACATCTTTTTTTTTTTTTTTTTTAATACTAGAAGAAATTTAATGTTGAGACGTGGTGTAAGAAAGCCCATGCTTTTCAGTAAACTGAAATATCTCCCATAATAGTAACTATATCTGCCTAAAAACAAAGTAATTTTTTTTTTTAATCAGTCATCAGTTTTATACACATCAGTGTATACATGTCAATCCCAATCTGAGGACATCTTTTGAGAACTGGAATCTACCCTGCCTAATTCTAGTACCACTCCTGACTTTTGTGTTATATCAGCCAATACAAATCCTTTTTCCCTTTGAGCCAATTTGAGTTTAATTTATGCAACTTGTACCTAAGTGACTCCTCCTCAGCTCAGTTTGGTAACCTCTTCTGGGTTCTTGTTCATTCCACTAGCCAGAGAGTTTCAACTTATTTGTTAAAATGTACCGGTTTTATATGATACAGATGACACTACATATACTAGTTGCGTTAAAGTGGGTGTGAAATAATTATACCTTAAAACCTCTAACCTGTCAGTGTCTGTTTAATGGTGCTACTGAGAGATCATCAGGTTCCTTGTTTGTATGAAATAAAGGGATGGGTTTCAACCTGGACCCAACCTCGCCAGTTTCTCTGCTGACTCTCCTTATCTCAGCCCATAAAGAACACAGAGGAGAACGACCAGAATGTAGCTGTAGACCAGAGACAGGAAAGTAGAAAGAGGCACAAATTAAGTGCATTCCAGAGACCAACTGGGAGCCGGCAGCTTTCAGAATGTTTTGAAGGAAGTTAAAACCTCTTAAGAAATCAGTTAATGATGTCTTGGTTCTCCAGAACTTGAACTTTGAGCAACTAGGAATTTTCCAAGATTAATTAAAGGCCCTGATATAATTAAGCAGCCATTTCAACCTAGAATGGCAAGGGACCCAGGGAAAGGGAAACAAACCTAACATTCACTGAGGGTCAATTATGTGCGAGGCATGGTCCAGGCTCCTTTTATGCAGAACTTGATACTAAAAAGAAGGAAGGCATTTTCAAAGCCATAACTGTCTAAGGAAAACAGGAAGATAGTGCCTGGTACATAGGAAATATTCAATAACTAATGGCGACTATGGTCATGGTGATGATGGTGATGGTATACAGACACCTGGGCAAGGTAAGCCTTCCCAGAGCACTGAGGTTGGGGTTCTGGCACCCTGAATGAGACACGAAGTCCACAGTGGCCCTTGGGTTCCTAATTGAGCAAAATAAAATACCTATAATTGTCTTCTGGGTGTAAATATTAAAATACAGATTCCTAAGTCCACAGCACTAGTGAATCAAAATTCTTAAAGGTCAAGCCTGGTCAACTGTAATTTTAACAAGCTCCCTAGGAGGCTCTTGATGCCCATTCAGATGTGAGAATCTTGGCTTCAGGGGTGACATTGGGGGATAATATTAGTTTTAAATAATAACTAATATTAGGTTAGTTGGTATTTCACTGACTCTTAAATTTGAAAATCTTCCAAATTAACATCACCAGACAATAATTTCAGAACAGTTTTCAATAACAATAACATTTTAAAAATCTTTCAAGCATGACAAACATTTTCTGCAATGAAAACACCATCTCTACTAAATAATCATAACTGTGAGGCAAACATACTTTATTTTTAATGTATGCCAAAGCCTCAGTTAAAGATTATATATCCCAATTGTACTTATTTCTTTTCTTTATTTTTGCATTTTCTTTTTAAAAATTTTCCTTTTCCTTTCTTCCTCTACCTTCCCCCTTCCCTTCCCTCCCTTTCCTTCTATTTCTTTCTGTTATTTTCCACCTTATCGTTTTTTTTCTCATGACGTAGTGTGTCCGTGTGATCAGCAGAGGGCACTATTCCGCAGCAAGTCTGGAACTCAAGTATCTGAAAGATAATTTGCTGATGGTATTAAAGTCAGATTAAAACAGGCTCATAAATGTTGTTACATACATGAATGCTTACTGCATTTTCATTATGGTGATTTACATGATGTCAGGATCACAGTCTTTTAAGTAAGACAAATTCAACTCAAACCAATGGCCAACAGAGCTGTAGCTCCTCCTGAAACCCCTGTTTTATTGGTCTGTTCTACTGTGTAGTTGTTTAATTTAATTTGATAAACATGTCAGTTTTCCCAGGATAAATAGGTGGATAAACAGAACATTCAAAAAGAAATGGAGCCAATTAGACTCTTTATCAGAGTCTTACACACAAAAGCATCTTTACAGATGAACAGACTTTTCCTTAGAGATCTGATCCCAAATCAGAGTTCCTGGAATTTACAAATGAAGTCTGTTATCTGGAGAAGAGAGCAAACAAAAGGGACAAACTCCCAGGTGCTTCAGAATTCACTCTCGGTTGGAAACATGGAGGGGCACGCCTTCAGGCAGAGCATAATCCTCTCCCCACCTAATTACAATCACTTTTAAATAGGTTGGGCGACAGGAAGTGATTGCTCTGTGGCTGTGGGTGATTTTCTTGGAGCTAGCTCAAAGAAGACAGGTACCCAACGTTCATTTACACTGTAAATGTGTCACCACACATGTTGTGGGTACCCCTGTGTTGTACAGACTGAGCGTCCCACAGTTGTGTGTTCTGACAGTTACAGTATATGTGAGCTACTCTTTGGTAGAACTTATAGAAATGTTTTGAGGAGTAAATAACATCATATCATTTTATTCTAGTATTTTGAACAGGAATTTGAAAACAGGAAGATGTTAATAAATTAAATAAAAATCACCCCAAATAACAAAACCAAAGAAAACCCAAAACCCTTTTAAGAAACACTAAAAAGTGTAAAGATATGAAAAAAAATCCCACCCAAATTCTACTACCTTGAGGTCACCGTAAGTAACACTAGGTGAAAATTATTCCAGACATCTCTCTATGTATATATCTATGTCTTTGTCTATCTATGTCTATGTCTATCTATATCTATATCTACATCTATCTACGAAGTTGGGTGAGTAGATGGATAGAAATACAATTATATAAATATGATCTTTTAAAATAATGAGTTTACATTTAAAGTTACTACAATTTAATAGAAGAAAAAAACATGAAGTGAAACTGAAGAAAATGCCACACTTCCGATGAAAGTTTCTTCACTATCGAAGGCACTAGGCTCTAAAGAATCTTCAGGATATTTAAAAAATACATTTTAAGAAATCTATGGAAGAAACTCAAATCAAGTTGGCAATTTATTTTAAACTGTGGGCTTGATAAATTGTTCTTACATTTTTCTTTTCCCCTGTGCCCTTGGAATGAATTCTTAACTAGAAATGGATTAGTGTGAACCTCTCCTTTTGCGAGAGTGTTAGTTGCACCATATAGAAAAAGGAAGACATATCTTTCCAATGTTATCGACAAATGCCTAAGAGTGTAACATTTCAGACCATGTTGGAATGGAGCGAACAGACTCTGATTTGTTCTTGCCTCACACAGTTGCCTCAGAAAGTCATAGGCACTCATAAGGGCTGGATTGAATTAAAGCCAGAGAGGAGTGGTATCTGAGATTTTTTCTTTTTCACTCCCTATATGATTTATATGTGGACTTTATGACTTTCTCTGGTCTATGGCTAAATCCAGGAAGGACCTAAGAAGATGTGGTTTTCCACACAGGACAATGGTAATAGAGCCACCTGTTGACATTTCTTCAGATGGTTATATATCAACAAAGAAGAATGTGGTTCCAACCTAAAGCTTGTTCTCATCCTGTGCAGACCCTCACAGAGGGGTAAACAATTACTAGCAGTGAGAGGGATGGCAGAGGAGCATCTGGACTCAGATGTTATCCAGGCAGCTCCTGAAATCTTGCAGGCAACTGTCTCCCAGACAATCCCTCAAAATAGAATCAACCAAGGGAGAAGTCCGCAGACGCTCTCTGGCCATTGCAACTGGGTTCAGAAGTCAAAGGACACCAGCCACATTGTCACAGGATCTTGTACCATCACATGCTTGTTTGGGATGGAGAGTATTGCCAACTTAGCATCGTGTCACCAGGGCTTTTCTGAGGAACATAAGGTTTTTTATCACAGCAGCTGAGAAGTCCTATGGGAAATCACAACTTTGATTGTTTTTTTATTTTCCAAGTAAGACTATGGAAGTCTCCCTTTCAAAAACTAAAAATCTTTTTTTAGCAAAAGCCTTATGAGACCAACCTTGGAAGACTAACTTACAATCCAACAGCAATATTGCTAAGCTTATCAAATTTGTGGTTTAATGAATGGTGAAATTGAGCTGGGAGTAAATATCATGGGTTGAAAGATCAACAGCATGGTCTCTGGGAGGTACAGTGCCTGAATGGTATTATGTGGACAGTTGCATAATGACGATACAGTAATGCTACTGAACAATCGGTACATTGTCTGTTCAAAATGAGGAAGTAAACAGTTTCCAGTGTTGCCTTCACAAGTTCCCTAAACACTTACTGAACTTATGGGGATATTAGATTTTATTACTGTATTCAGAATTGGATTCATCTGCTGCTAAATGGAAAACAAGCAAGGTAGAGGAGAAAGTAGAAATTGAATGATATGCCTTGTTTCACTTCTGTGAGGTCCTCACCTGTGTCCTCCTTTGCACTTGTATAGCGGGAGAATCAGACACCAAGATCTCGACAAAGTCAAAATCTCTATTCAATATTACAGTCAATTAATGAACATTTATTGAAGGGCCAGATGGAAAGAAAACCATCCCCAAAGATGGGAAATAATTTCAACAATGTAGATTTTAAATTCTGTTAGGGGGGATTAGAACAGCCTTTAGTCTAAGACTAACTTTTCCCCACTATTGAGGTGATACCCTTCTGCATGTTCAATTTGACATACCATGAATTACCAAGTTTGACTGAGGGGAACTTTGACTGAGGGGAACACAATCTATTCATGTTCTGTATGAGCTCTGATGACTGTTCCCTTAGGTGGTTTTTTTCCCCCCAGACTCATGTAGTTTCCTCTCACTCATGTGCTGGTCAGAATTCAGCTGATGACTCAGAAGGGACCCTCTGCAGATCTCCTGAGTGCTTTCTCTCTCTCTCTCTCTCTCTCTGTACAGCTCTCTTCTTTTTTTAATTTAAAAAATATTTTTATTGGAGTATAGTTGATTTATAATGTTGTGTTAGTTTCAGTTGTACAACAAAGTGAATCAGTTGTTCATATACATATATGCACTCTTTTTTAGATTCTTTTCCCATGTAGGTCATTGCAGAGTATTGAGTAGAGTTCCCTGGGCTACACTGTAGGTTCTTATTAGTTATCTATTTTATATATAGTAGTGTGTATATATACAGCTCTTTTCTTTGGGAATCTGCCTGTGAATTCCTGGCCTCCCCATACTCCTAGTTCTATTTCTTCAGCTCAGGGGCTCTACCAGGCTCACCTGAGTTCCAGCTCCCTGAGCTTTGGACTAGAAACTCGATCCAGGTAGGAAGCTGGGCAACCACAAGAACCCTTTCTTTGGGATTTCCCTGATGGCACAGTGGTTAAGAATCCGCCTGCCAGTGCAGGGGACATGGGTTCCAGCCCTGGTCCGGGAAGATCCCGTAAGCCGCGGAGCAACTAAACCCGTGTGCCACAACTACTGAGCCCATGCACCTCAACTACTGAAGCCTGTGCACCGCAACTACTGAAGCCCGTGTGCCTAGAGCCCGTGCTCCCCAACAAGAGAAGCCACCGCAATGAGAAGCCCGCGCACCACAATGAAGAGTAGCCCCACTCACCACAACTAGAGAAAGCCCGTGTGCAGCGACGAAGACCCAACGCAGCCAAAAATAAATAAATAAATACATAAATAAATAAGTAAATAAATAAATTTATATATATATAAAAAAAAAACCCTTTCTTTGTATCGTATCTCTTAGGTCACTATCCTATGCTGCCTGATGTCCATTGTCTGAAAATCATTGTTTCATATATTTTGTCCATTTTTAAAGTTGCTTTACGGGAGACAGTAAATCCAGTCCCTGTTATTTCATCTTGGCTGGAAACAGCCACATAGATCTTTAAATTACAAAACCTTCTTTATTGCTCTCTCCATTAAAAATTGCTCCTGACTCCAAACACCTATCTTTTATACTGAGGAGCTAGTTTATCATCTTCAGCGTTAGGGGAGGTCATTGTCAAGATAGGTGTCAGACAGGAGTTGACAAGTGTCCTTAATGGAATGAAGGTGTCTCTAGAATTAATTAACTATGGTTGATCACTGTGATGAATAACTCTGGTCTTGAATTTGACTTATGAATACAATCTAATTTGCAGAAGGAACTTATATATTCCATTTGATGAGATCTCTCTTTCTGTTTTACAGCTGCATCTCTAGGGCACATAGTGGGGTGACCTTTGGGATATGTAATCATCAGCAGATCTGTGAATGTAAATGTAAGGCACTTCATTTGAGGCTTGTGTTTTGCCTTATTCAGTCTTAAAAATAAGCCCTGGTTCACATACCACAGATCTGGAAGAAATTAGAAGAGTATCAATAAAAATGGAAATTAAGGCAATACCTTCAACAACAAAGTTGAATGTACTTTATACTTTTAAATTATGTTTGTTTTCCACTGGAAGCTTTTGTAATATATATTCAACTTACTTGTGTCAAGTAAATACCCATAGATAACATGAGCAGGAACACTGCAAATATGGCAAACTCCTAACAATCATAGAAGAAAAGCACTTCTCTTCACAAGCCACAAATCTGCACAAAGTGAGGCGTGTGCTGGTTTCTAACAAAGTTACAAGAAAAATGGGAGAAATGTTGTTGCTATATCTTTCACGTAAATATACGTTCAATGACTTTGTTACTGGATGAAATACAAACATATAAATGGTCAAGTTTAGTTTTTATAGCCCTTAACCTAGGCTGCCATTTGGTAAATGTAAGATAGAAATATGAAGAAACAGTAGGTAAAAAATACTTCTGGGGGCTTCCCTGGTGGCGCAGTGGTTGAGAGTCTGCCTGCCAATGCAGGGGACACGGGTTCAAGCCCTGGTCTGGGAAGATCCCACATGCCACGGAGTAACTAAGCCCGTGAGCCACAACTACTGAGCCTGCGCGTCTGGAGCCTGTGCTCCGCAACAAGAGAGGCCACGATAGTAAGAGGCCTGTGCACCGCGATGAAGAGTGGCCCCCACTTGCCGCAACTAGAGAAAGCCCTCAACTTCTGGGCAAAGTTAGGAGTCTGTGGACCAGATGCAATGGCTCAGTGTCCTAAAAGTCACTTATCATGTGGTAAGCCTGCTATAACCTCCCTAGTAATTCAGCAAATTAGCTCTTAATAAGCATTTGTTTTTAATTTAATGTCTCTGAATTACTGAGGAGAATCAGATTATATTTTGGTAAACCTTGATGTTCACCATGATAAAGATATTTGGTACTTTTTTTATGTGTGAAAGATATTATTACCTTTTTGTTAAACCACCTTCCCTCTTGACAAGGCAATATTTATATATATATTTTTCTTGTGATTGATCTGAAGTCCTTTCTGGTTTATAAAACCTATCCCAAATAACCTAAACCCCACTAATAATGATATATTCTTTTTCAAATTCTTACAGTATTTATAGTTAACATTAACCAACTATGTAGTTGACTGGATACTGCCTTGCTAATTCTTGTGTCTATGTTGAGTATTTAAGTTTTGTCATGTAATTTACTTTAGGAATTTCTTGAATGCAGGGGACCTATCTTTTTCTTCTTTTGTATTTTTCCTCTTTCTCTTAGCCCACTGCTAAATCGAGAGTAGATGCTTGGTAAATATTCTGTTGCCTTGGAATCAATTGAAAGTATTTAAAGCAAGATATATACCCATCTTCCTTCCTCACTCACAGCCATCACCATAGCCCCTTTAATAGTTCAGAAAAATAAGACAGGAAATAATTGCTTGTGAAGGCCCACACAAGAAGTTAGGTATGGAACGAAAATTGGGCCTCAGAGTTTCAAGCTCATAATCCTAAACTCAAAACAAAGGGCCACCCATCCTTCATCAATATAATTAGATTAAGAAAAGCATTCAGAAAAGTAAAGCTGCTCTTGTCCTGAAGGAAAGTTTGTGACTGTGTATTCTTTGTGGAAAGTTAAAACTGTGGGTATTATTAGAATGTCCCCATCCCCAGCATGCTGGAGATCCCAGCAGGGTAAACAGTCTTGAAGAGGAACGTGTACTTCTGGTCTGGGAGAGAAATTCCATCTGGTCTACCTTGGATGGAAGGCTCTGGCTACTCCGTAGTGGTCGGTTGTTTTGTTGTGTGTGGACAGCTGAGAGTCATCTCCTCATCTTTATTCCAAATGAAGCTGGGTACTCCCTTTTCATTTTTGAAAAGCTATCTCTGTGAGAAGGGAGCATGCATGTTTACCCAGGGGGCTCGGAGCCAGTGCTGCCTACTTCTCTTGGTCCTTCCCTTTCTCGTTTCCCAAACTCCCATGCTCTGAGATGGGCAGATATGAAAAGTTGCCAATCAGGATGCCAGAGCTTCAAAGGACCCCATCATGAGTGCGTACAAAGGCTCGTTTGTTTGGCACTTGGTTGGAGATGCCAGCGGCTTCCAGGCAGACAGAGAATTGGGGGTTTGTCTTCACTTGACTTCTCCCCGAGCACCAGCAAGCTGACGGTGAAGTCTTTCTTTTCATCCTGTCTCTTCAACGAAGTGAGGATGACTACAAATGGAAGTGCCTTTCGGCCTTCACTTGCCTCCATTTTTAAAGGGACAAATAAGGTCGTCTCTGCTTCTGGAGTTAATTAAATGACAGGATTTCTCAAAAAAAAAAAAAAAGATTCTTTTTGTGATTAATAAGCCTAATATACTGGACTGTAGACTTTAGGGATAAACGTAGCAGGTAGCTGGCAAATATGGAGTGGTCTGATCTTTATATGTCATAAAGATATTTTGTCAGTGCTCCTCGCAAGTAGGAATCCTCCCTCAAATATCCCATATAAAGGGTAAAATTCTAGTTAGAACACTTGAGATTCTACTTTTATTATGCATTGCTTTGGCAAAATGTTACTTTTGAAATTCCAATAGTCGTGGGAGGGGAGTGTTAAGATGGTACCAGTTATTTGATGCTGGTGTGAATATATTTTAGATCTATTTCAGAGTATAGGTTTTGAGGACAATTTTGGTGGGATCAGAAAGTGTAAAGGCATGTGTGGTTGAGAAGAAAATGAATCTGAAGTCAGAAAAGAAAGGTGCTAGATTTGGAGACTTCTATGCAAGGCCAGTATTCAGGTGAGGCAAGTGAGGCTCAAAGTCTGTTACATATTTTCCAAATAAAACTGATGTATCCCAACTCCAACTTTATGGGAAAATGACAGGTACAGGTTCTGGTACTTTAAGATATTAACTTTGAAAAAAAATGTGTTTGGAATCATAAATTGGTATATGGAAACACAAATGCTTTAAATTCTTATTAAAACAACTTCAGATTTCTCTAAATGTACATTTGGCAGAAAGATGAATTGTTGGCCAATATATAATAAGTATAGCAATTGTTTACATTCCCATATATTGAAAATACTGGATGGAAAACTCAGAAAGAAAGTCTCTTATAAAAGGAGAGATAATTAAATGAGCCTTAGACCTTTGATTCCTGAAAATCAAGATCCTATTTCAGTTACTACTTGGCTCTGGAAGGGGAAAGTCTGAACCATTCATTCCAAATAGAATAATTTTATTTTCCTTTTCACATGTGGCTGTCCAAGTGATCATTTTTTGAGAACTGAAATATTATTAGTTATCATTTATTGTTCAAGTTCTAGCACTGGCCATCCCTTAAATAATATATATGTATATATGAATACTTGACATGATAGCTATCCTCTTAACACATTTTTATGTGTACAGTATGGTATAGTTAAATATAGGCACAGCAGGTCTCTACACCTTATCCATCTTGTGTAACTGAAACTTTACACCCGAGGAACAGCAATTCTCCATTTCCCCCTTCTACCAGCCCCTGGCATCCACCATTCTCCTCTCTGCTTCTGTGGGCATGACTATTTTAGACCCCTAGATGAATGGAAGCTTGGGTATTTGTCTTTCTGTGCCTGGCCTATTTCAGCCAGCATGATGTCTCAGGACATCATATTTAAGGAGGCACTGACTCTCAGGCTCATGCAAGGGCAGCCTTGGCACCTGAGACCGAGCACCTCCTTAAATTTTGCACCCTGGCAGCCATACTTGCACCATCCTAATCCCAGTCCTACTTCTAAGACAAATAGCCACTTTCCCCAACTTTCCCCAAGACCATTTCTGGTTCCCCACGAGCAGCTATGGGTGGAGAAATGGATGAGGGGTGAGAAGAAGTGGACTCTTCTCATTGTGCAATTTGAGGTGACTCTGATTACCAGCGTCATTTTCACCCTGGAAACAGAGATAATATTAACTGTCTCTCTTCTCAGTCAAGAACTGTGAAGGGTCTGAGATTTTTGCCCTAGTTGCAAGCTAACATGTTAGCCGGTCACAGTTCCATGGATGCTGGTAGAAGACAGGTGACTCCTGGTCAGAGACAGGAGGCTTTATTCCTCACAGTAACAGCGGTAGCCAGATCATGAGCATTTGTATTGGTTCCTTGAACTGCAGTTCCCACAGGGCGACATGAAGAGGGTCAGATGATACAGGCACCCACAGTGGGTTGCATTACGGGGGATGAACCCCAAAGTTAAGGAACAAAAATGTTTATAATGGGCGATAAGAATGCCTGAGCTTTGCTCTCGGCAGAGCTATTATCTTCAGTATACTAGACAGTAAGCATGTGTGCCCTTTGTTCCAGCAGAATCTCTAGCATACTTGCCTCTAGCATTTTTCTCTGTGATAGAGAAAAAAACCAAACCCTATCTTGTTTAACACTCTGATATATTGTTTTCTTTTTAATTTTTATTGGAGTATAGTTGATTTACAATGTTGTGTTAGTTTCAGGTGTACAGCAAAGTGATTCAGTTATACATATACACGTATTCTTTTTCAAATTCTTTTCCTGTTTAAGTCATTACAGAGTGTTGAATAGAGTTCCCTGTGTTATACAGTAGGTCCTGATTAGTTATCTGTTTTATATGTAGTAGTGTGTTTTTAATTTTTTTTGTTTATTCACAGCCAAACTGAATCCTACTTAATACAGAATTTAGCATCTGGAGGTAGGGTGTGATAACAACTTGAAAATAGGACCTGTCTTGGTGGTGAGGAGGCATTTATATAGTGAAAATTCAGATATTGCAGACTGGACAACTAATAACTCTATTATGGGATGGGAAACTATTTGTCACATTGTTATCTGTTGTCCTTTGGAAGACAAACCACATATGAATTGGAGCTAAAGCACAAGGGGAAATGGTAGGAAAAATTCAGAATGTCGGTGTCTGTGTTGGGTACTTCTTGCCATTTTAGCAAAGTCCTGTAAAAGTGTGAGATGAGCTCAGAATAGGCCAGACTTCAAGCAGAGAGAGAAGGAAACACCCCTTCTCTTAGAGAGTTTCCTTGAGAAGCCTATAGCATAAATTGCCTCTGAGTCCTGTAATTCGAGGTATTGAAGATCTGAGAAAGCCCTCTTCTTCTGTAGCTCAAATTAAAGCAATTGTAAGTGATGGTTGCAAAGTGCCACTATTAGTAAGAGATAATTGTGCCACCAAACCTTATAGTAAGAGCTCTCTACAGACAATGGGAACTAAAAGTTCACATTTTCCCATCCAAGCTTATTTTTTCCAATGGTGTCTAAATGACCGCCACTCATTTGAGAGAGAGGGTGATAGATAAAGAAGACAGTAAATAAAAGATGAGAGTTGCCAGAGTGAAAAATAAGTATAATAATAATAAGTATAGTTATTTGCATGTGGAACTAATGAAAAAAGTCCATAAGAGGCCTACTAAGATTTAAGGGAATAATATTGGCAAGGGGACCCCAGCCTTGGTCTACAGCACCTTTTGACAATTAAATCTCTCAAGTGAACCTTGGATCCCAGTTGGAAGTGGGCAAAAGCTGGGCAGGCCCCAAGAAGGTCATATTCTCCAGGACCTACTTCAGTATGTCTGTAGATGTTAGTGGACGTGGGTAACTCTCTCAGGGGAAAAAGCCAAGAACATGCTTAGAGTGTTTTCCCAGAAAGCAGAACCAGAGGCTTCCAGAGGGGCCAAATAAGAAACTTACTTTACTGCCGGGCAGGGTAACTTTTCAATTCTATCCGATTGGATCTCATAATTGTTTCAACCAGTGAGTGTGGGAGGTTTTATTTTTATTGTTCGGTTTCTTCAGAGTGTTTAGACTTTGCCCTTAGCGCAGTAACTGGGGAAAACTTAGGGTTGTCTCCACTGCAGAGGGAGCGTGTTCTTTTTGTCAGGAAGGAGTACACGTGGATGGACTTGGATATCCCAAAGTGTAGACTGTAACAAAGACCACTGGTTATCCCCCAAACATCCATTTTTTCCTCTCTCAATTATATAACTTCAAATTCATTTTGAGGATATATTCACTCGGCTAAAGGACTATATTTCTCAGCCTCCCTTACAGCCTTGTGCAGTCATGTGACAAGGTTCTGGTAAATGAGATGTAAGAGGTAGTACTGTATTATACTTCTTTAAAAGGGATGACGAGGCTCTTCTTTTTTCCCTCCATCCTACTTTCTGGAACATAGATGTAATGGCTAGCACTCTAGTTACCATTTTGTTTGATGAGGATGAGGCTCCTCACTCTACAGATATTGGAATAAAAGATCACAGAAGGTAAGGCACTGATGGATTTATGGAACTAACAATCATACTTGGATTGCTGGCCTCCATACTTCTTTTATGCAACAGAATAACACCTTTTGTGTTTAAGCCACTGTCAATTTGGGTTGTCTTTCATATGCAGCTAAATCTAATTTTGATAATTGTAAAATTCTATACAAACATGAGGCTATTGTTACCATTATGAGTCAAAATCTGTAAGAAAGAGTGGGTACATAAATTGCTTTCTAACTGAAACAGAGTAAAATTATTAATTTTTAAAAGTAATCTTGACAGTGGGGTTAGAAATAGTTTTATTCTGATGTGAACCGTACCATCATAGCCTTGGCCATCCCTACAATTCTAAAATCTTAAGTCCTTGGGGCACAGTACCTTGCCATACTCACAGGGACCTATAATGGAATTACTACATTAAGGATCCAGCTGAAGGGGCAGTAGTAGGCTGACTTATTTGTACTATATGATTTCACCTATTATAACACAGCTAATTAGATAAAAGGTGGGAAACTAACCAATGCAGTCAATACATAGGCTGGTTAGTGACCTATGATTGACATGTTCTGGTGTGAAAAGGGGATCTGGGTCAATCAGCAACTTTCTGTCAGCAATTTGAATTAGGAAAACAAGATAGGTATCAGTTAGCAGTGGAAGCTGACGCTCAAGTCAGCAGAAATAGAGTTAGACTCTGACGGCCATGTGTAAGCTAAGATACAGAATGGCAGAAACCATGAAAGAGCAGAAGCTTAGGTAAATAAAAGACATAGGGTAGGGCTTCCCTGGTGGCGCAGTGGTTGAGAATCTGCCTGCCAATGCAGGGGACACGGGTTCGAGCCCTGGTCTGGGAAGATCCCACATGCCGCGGAGCAACTGGGCCCGTGAGCCACAATTACTGAGCCTGCGCGTCTGGAGCCTATACTCCCCTACAAGAGAGGCCGCGATGGTGAGAGGCCCGCGTATCGCGATGAAGAGTGGCCCCCGCTTGCCACAACTGGAGAAAGCCCTCGCACAGAAACGAAGACCCAACACAGCCATAAATAAATAAATAAATAAATAAAATTAAAAAAAAAAAAGACATAGGGTAGAAGATGAGGGTGCTGCTTAAAATAGTATAAGAAGAGGAGACATACAACAAGAAGAGGTGGAGAGAGTAACTGAGAGCCTTGCCAATGGCAGCGATATTTGACCTTCTGTTGCTGAGGTCTCTGCGGCTGTTGACCACCCGGTTTATGTTTCTATATGGCAAGGTAGGACTGAGTTCTTGCATTTCCCACCTTCTGTATCTCTTGCCCCTCCAAAAAAATATGTTCTTGCAATAGCACGTTATCCAAATCTCTTTCCTGTATCTGAAAGGGCCTAATTAGAACAACTGGGGTATAGATAAATATTGACATGTTTAATTGCCCAAGCGATCATGTTTTTCTATTACTAGGAACTAGTGTACCTAATTTTAAGTTATTTGAATCCTATTTAATTTTAAAAAGCATTCATTTGAGGCAGTTTATCATACTAAAAGCAATGTAGCCCAAAGCAGTTAAAATAAGGTCAGATGATGAGAAAGATAATTATAGCAAGAAACTGAAAGGAAATAAGAATTTTAATGATGAACATAATAGTCTTTATTGAACACTTTCAGGCTGATGGTAAGCACTTTTTGTGTATCATCTTCATCATCATTATTATTTACATATATACAACAGCCTTATTAGAGAGGTGTTCTTATTACCCCTACTTTACAGATAAGAACAGTGAGGCAAAGAGGATTAAGTATTAGCCACAGCTATTGAATGGCAGAGCGTGGGATTTGATCTTGACTGTCTAAATCTATATTCTTAGTGGCTATGCTGTAGTGACTCTGTATTTAGCTTGGAGCTTTCTTGTCACCATCCGCAACTGATAAGTAGCTCTAAACTGTAGCAAAGTGAAAATGGACAGCATCTACAAGGCAGATATTATGAAACTGGCAGCCCAAGAGCCATATCACAGGGGACCCTGGGGAATGCCTTGACCCAGGAGGCCAACTGAGAGGGTTCTTAGGATATTCTGCAGAGGAGGGGCAATGGGCTTCTTCAGGGGCATAATGAGAAAATTCTCATTATACATTTTCTTAGCACGTAGGAACTTAAGGTAGAATTGAAACCATTGTTAACACGAGAGACAATCATGTTGTGCTTAGGGATGTGGGCTCTCAACCCAGGCTGTGCTGCTTAAGATGAGGGTGACTTCGGGCGAGTTACTTAAACTGTCTGCCTTTGTTTCTTCATCTGTAAAAGAGGATTTTATACAAAAAGGATTTCCTATGTATTTCATCAGATTGTTGTGAGACTTAAATGATGCAGTGCAAGTAAGCCCTTGAAAGAATACCTGCCAGAGAGGAAGAGCTTAGTACATGTTGGTTATTGTAATAATGATAGTTTCCCTTCCTTTTCACTATCTCTAGTTGGCAGGTCCAGTGCACAGGAGGTTTTGCTGGTGCTGGTAGGGCTATAACATGGGTACCTGGAAACAGTGAGCCTCATGTTTACTCCTTCAGACTTGTACGATTGATACTATTAAAAAACTGGATCTATGTCACCCAGCTCAAGTTCTTTACCCACTATATTCATATAGTCCATATATGTGTGCACCCATACAATATATTTCATATATTCAATAATGGCAGCAACTAACATCTCCTCAATGTTTAGTAAATGCAAAGCAGTTTATTAAAAACTTTATATAAATTACGACATTTACAACAACCTGAATATGTGCTATGGGTATCCTTCCTTCACAGGTCAGGAAAAATTAGAACTGTTTTACAGTTAGAGAATTGAAAAAAAAAGAGGCATTTGCTCAGTTAGAGTATGTCTGAATTGCTGTGAAATCTCTCAAGGTGCTTCCCTTTTTTTTTTTTTTTTTGAGCTGGCAATACAGATTGGTGCTACCAGTATATCATAGAATGAAAAGCTGAATGAAAGTTCATGCATTGAAACACACCACCCAATTAGCATGAAAACATCGGTGTTTACTGGAAGTTTAATGAGTGGATTAACATGCACCATTGCTTCCTTCCTCACTGTTTGCTGCTTCATTTGGGTCTTCATTTAACTACTCAACCACAAAAGTCAACTCAGCTTGAGAGATACAGAGATTCCTAGAAGTGAATGTGACCAAACTTGGCAATGCAAATGGATCAAGTATTTCCTCTCATTCACAACTTTGAAGTCGACCTGGTCATCATGCCTGCATTACACATCTTTTTGAGTTGAAGACCATGACTGCAGTATTCTTTAGATGCTGAACAAGTAGTCTCTTGCTACAATCATGCTGCATGACACATGATTCCAAAATTCAGTGGCTTAAAATAATAAGCACTTACTTCGTTCTAGTCTGCGGGGAATCAGTTGAGGCTGGTTTTGGCCGTGCTCACACACGTTGCTGGAGATTAACTGTGTGTCAGCTGATCTGGGCTGGCTTTTGCTGGGACAGCTGGGGAGACTGGGTGCTGCTATTTGCATCTCTGATACTTGTGCACACCAGCCTGAGCATGTTCTTTTGCCGTGGCAGAGGTGCAAGAGAGAGGGCAAGCCCCATCACGCCAGCACTTTTCAAGACCCTGCTTTTGTAGCATCTGCCACCATTCCATTGGCCAAAGTAAGTCACATGGCCAACCTATATTCAAAGGGCTGGGAAATAGATTAGATTCTAATTCTTGAGAGAAACTCCCTGGATACAGGAAAGGGTGATGAATTAAATTCATCATTGCAATCTCTACAGGTGTGTTTTCTTAAGAGAAACTAAACTGTCAAAAACATTTTTGGGCTTCCCTGGTGGCGCAGTGGTTGAGAATCTGCCTGCCAATGCAGGGGACACGGGTTCGAGCCCTGGTCTGGGAAGATCCCACATGCCGCGGAGCAACTAGGCCCGTGAGCCACAACTACTGAGCCTGCGCGTCTGGAGCCTGTGCTCCGCAACAAGAGAGGCCGCGATAGTGAGAGGCCCACGCACCGCGATGAAGAGTGGCCCCTGCTCGCCACAACAAGAGAAAGCCCTCGCCCAGAAACGAAGACCCAACACACCCAAAAATACATAAAAATAAATAAATTAAAAAAAATTTTTTTTAAATTAGTTTTGATTTTTAATTAGAAGTATATATGTACATGAAAGGGTCAAATGGTTCTGTAAGACTTATACAGCCTGCTAATGATATAAGATCTTTCAGCCATTTCTTTTATTATTAGCCCCCAAAGCTCTTAAAAATGCATTGCTACTTCTTGTATTCCACTTTCGGCATGGCCTGTTGACTTCTTCCTTGGGAAGATAAAAATCTACCTCTCGTTCACTGACCTCCCTCACCTCTCATGAGACACATGCATATCTCCCGTGCTCTTAACTTTCAATGTTGTTTTATAATTTGGTTTAGATTCTTTCTCAGTATTTAGGTTATTGAGACTTTATAAGCACTATTCACAGCCAATGCATATAGTGAACTACAATTATTTTTCCATTGTTGCATACTTTTTAGTGTCTCTGAAGTTAATTATTATCCTATTTTCTTTACTTTTTTATTATAGGTAATTCAGCCTCAACTCTTTTTCAATTATGTAAAGCATCTCTGAGTATGTTCAAAAACACTGGGAATTCACTAGGTTTCATTTACATACGGATGTCTCTCCCCAGAGCTGTTTACTTACTCTAACCTGTGTGATTTTATGCCTTGTATAATTCTGATACCTTCTTTTACCACTGTTCTGGAGATCAGTATTTCCTGAACCTGTATCTTCCTAAAGTCTGTATTATTGCCTCAATTCATGGAATACATCTTCCCATAGCTTTCTGAAAACAAGTGGTTAGGAGGTATGTTTTTACCCTAAATCTTTTACTACCTGCTACTGTCAGTATATAAAACTGATTAATGGTGTAATAGAAACCCAAAGGTTTCGAAACACAAAGGTGGGTGTTGAAGATTAACAAAAGTAGAACTTTATGTTATGTTTTGTTACTTGGCTAAGTTTTTGCACATTTTCAGAATGAGCGGTCCTTTGACTCTCTAGCGAGACATTTTTTTCCTCAACATTTTACTATAAAATTGTTCAAATACAGAAAATTTGTAAAGATACTAAAATGAATAATTGTGTACGTTTACCTAGGTTATGTATATAATGGGTATATATCTCCATCCCTTTTTTTTTTTCTGTATCATTTGACAGTGAGTGGTTAATTGTGAAATTTACACCTGAAAATATCAGCACGCTTGGCTTAAGAATGAAGACAACTTTCAGTGAAACCACAATACCTTTCACATACCTAAGAAAATCAGCATCAGGTTCATATTAAAATTTCCATAGTTATAAGAATGCTTCTTATATTTATTTTGTTAAAAAGAAAAACAACAGCAGCTATGTCCAATCTAGGTTTATACATTGTAACTGTTATGTATTTTTAGGCTTCGTCAATCTAGGACAATTTCCCTATTAAAAATGATTTTTAAAAAAATTTACCTGCAGCCAAATTAACTATTTTTGGTGTATAGTTTTGTGAGTTTTAACATGTGTTTAGATTCATGCAATCACTTCTACAATCAGGATGCAGAATAGCTTCATTACCTCAAAACATTTCCTCAAATTGTTCCTTTGTAGTTGATCCCTCCCTCAGCCTATAACCCCTGGTAACCACTGAGCCTAGTAACTGTTACCTGTAGGTAACTATGTCCTACAGTTTGCTTTTTCCAGAATGTCATATAAATAAATGAAATAGTATAGTATGAACCTTTTGAAATTGACTTCTTTCACTTAGCATAATGCGTTTGTGCTTCATCCATGTTTTTGTGTGTATCAGTAGTTCATTCCTTTTTATTATTGACTTATATTCCATTACATAGATGTACCACAATTTTTTTATCCACATACTCACTGAAGAACATTTAGGTTGTTTCTACTTTGTGATAATTATGAATAATGCCATTATAAATATTTGTACACAGGTTTGTGTATGTGTGTGTGTGTGTGTGTATAAAAATAAATTTTCATTTTTCTAGTGTAAATACGCAGACGTGGCTTGCTAGGTCATGTGGTAAGTATGTTGATTTATTTATTTTTTCTGTAAAAATCCCTTTGATCCAAGGCTTGGAAGAGGCCTCCGGCGTGGTTAAAAAGCTGCCTAGTGGCTCATGGAAAGGCTCAGGCAGAAGCCCTGACCCCGGAGGTGGGGGGGTTGGATGCAGAGGGGCCCCTCAAAGGCCGCTGGGTTCTGGAGGCCCCTAGTCATGCTCAAGGATGAGCCTTCCGGGCTGGCCAACCTGTGGAGTTAGTCAGGTGGTTGTCCATCTTCTTGATGAATTTCACATGCTCAGCTAGGAGGAAGCTCTCCAGGAACTCACAGAGATGGGGGTTTGTGTGGGCTGAACCCAGGACATGCAGATACCAAAGGGCTTGGTTCAAGTTCTCCTCCAGGGCCATGGCAACTTCCATGGCATCCAGGGATTACCCTATTCATTTTGGGATGGCTTCTGCATGTCCTGGCAGAGGGCAAGGCTGCAGTGCCAGTTTTTATCTTCCAAAGAGGCTGGGTGCCCTCATAGGCAAGATGGCCCATGCCTTCCAGAGCCTCATAGTCATGGTTGAACTAGAAGCCTAGAGGGAGGGAGGTGTAGGAGGCCTGCAGATGCAGGTTGGCGGCAGCCTCCACGTCAGTGGAATGGTTCTGATGAATCTGGGAGCTCATGGTTGGTCTGCAATAAAGAGCTGACCGTGTAAACTGGTGTTGGCTAGTCCTGGAGGCAGGGGATGGCTAAGAAGGTGATCAAAGAGATTGTGACTGGAAAGCAGGTTGGAGGGTGGCCTGAGGCTGGAAGAAGGGGGTCCCCAGGTCTGTTCTGTCTAAACACTATTGAAGTAACAGACAGATCTGCAAGACTGTGGGTGCACTGACTGTATATTTAATAAAGAAACTTCCAAACCATTTGCCAACATGGATGTACAATTTTGGATTCTCCACCAGAAGTATGTGAGAGTTTCAGTTGCTCGGTACTTGACTCTAATTTTTATTTCCCTAATAACTAATTATGTTGGACATCTTTTCATTTGCTTATTTGCCATCTGTATTTCCTCTTTGATAAAGTGTCTGTTCAGGTTATTGGGTTATTTCTTTTCATATTATTGAGTTTTGAGAGTTCTTTCTATATTCTAGATAAAAATCATTTTTCAGAAATGTGGTTTATAAATATGTTCTCTCTGATTTTTGCTTATCTTTTCATTCTCTTATCAGGGTCTTCCAGAGAGCTAATGTTTAAATTTTGATGAAATAGAATTTATCAATTATTTATTTATTTATTGATTTTTCATCTTTATTGGAGTATAATTGCATTACAATGTTGTGTTAGTTTCTGCTTTATAAAAAGGCAAATCAGCTATACATATACATATATCCCCATATCTCTTCCCTCTTGCGTCTCCCTCCCTCCCACCCTCCCTATCCCACCCCTCTAGGTGGTCACAAAGCACCGAGCTGATCTACCTGTGCTATGCGGCTGATTCCCACTAGCTATCCATTTTACATTTGGTAGTGTATATATGTACATGCCACTCTCTCACTTTGTTCCAGTTTACCCTTCCCACTCCCCATATCCTCAAGTCCATTCTCCAGTAGGTCTGCGTCTTTATTCCCGTCTTGCCCCTAGGTTCTTCATGACCTCTTTTTTTTCCCTTAGATTCCATATATATGTGTCAGCATACGATATTTGTTCTTCTCTTTCTGACTTACTTCACTCTGTATGACAGACTCTAGGTCCATCCACCTCACTACAAATAACTCAGTTTCGTTTCTTTTTATGGTTGAGTAATATTCCATTGTATATATGTGCCACATCTTCTTTATTCATTCATCTGTTGATGGACACTTAGGTTGCTTCCATGTCCTGGCTATTGTAAATAGAGCTGCAATGAACATAGTGGTACATGACTCTTTTTGAATTCTGGTTTTCTCAGGGTATATGCCTAGGAGTGGGATTGCTGGGTCATATGGTAGTTCTATTTTTAGTTTTTTAAGGAACCTCCATACTGTTCTCCATAGTGGCTGTATCAATTTACATTCCCACCAACAGTGCAAGAAGGTTCCCTTTTCTCCACACCCTCTCCAGCATTTATTGTTTGTAGATTTTTTGATGATGGCCATTCTGACCGGTTTGAGGTGATACCTCACTGTAGTTTTGACTTGCATTTCTCTAATGATTAGTGATGTTGAGCATTCTTTCATGTGTTTGTTGACAATCTGTATATCTTCTTTGGAGACATGTCTATTTAGGTCTTCTGCCCATTTTTGGATTGGGTTGTTTGTTTTTTTGATATTGAGCTGCATGAGCTGCTTGTAAATTTTGGAGATTAATCCTTCGTCAGTTGCTTCATTTGCAAGTATTTTCTCCCATTCTGAGGGTTGTCTTTTGGTCTTGTTTATGGTTTCCTTTGCTGTGCAAAAGCTTTCAAGTTTCATTAGGTCCCATTTGTTTATTTTTGTTTTTATTTCCATTTCTCTAGGAGGTGGGTCAAAAAGGATCTTGCTGTGATTTATGTCATGGAGTGTTCTGCCTATGTTTTCCTCTAAGAGTTTAATAGTGTCTGGCCTTACATTTAGGTCTTTAATCCATTTTGAGTTTATTTTTGTGTATGGTGTTAAGGAGTGTTCTAATTTCATTCTTTTACATGTAGCTGTCCAGTTTTCCCAACACCACTTATTGAAGAGGCTGTCTTTTCTCCACTGTATATTCTTGCCTCCTTTATCAAAGATAACGTGACCATATGTGTGTGGGTTTATCTCTGGGCTTGTATCCTGTTCCATTGATGTATATTTCTGTTTCTGTGCCAGTACCATACTGTCTTGATGACTGTAGCTTTGTAGTGTAGTCTGAAGTCAGCGAGCTTGATTCCTCCATCTCCGTTTTTCTTTCTCAAGATTGCTTTGGCTATTCGGGGTCTTTTGTGTTTCCATACAAATTGTGAGATTTTTTGTTCTAGTTCTGTGAAAAATGTCAGTGGTAGTTTCATAGGGATTGCATTGAATCTGTAGATTGCTTTGGGTAGTAGAGTCATTTTCACAATGTTGATTCTTCCAATCCAGGAACATGGTATATCTTTCCATCTATTTGTAACATCTTTAATTTCTTTCATCACTGTCTTATAATTTTCTGCATACAGGTCTTTTGTCTCCTTAGGTAGGTTTATTCCTAGATATTTTATTCTTTTTGTTGCAGTGGTAAATGGGAGTGTTTTCTTAATTTCACTTTCAGATTTTTCATCATTAGTGTATAAGAATGCAAGAGATTTCTGTGCATTAATTTTGTATCCTGCTACTTTACCAAATTCATTGATTAGCTCTAGTAGTTTTCTGGTAGCACCTTTACGATTCTCTATGTATAGAATCATGTCATCTGCAAACAGTGACAGCTTTACTTCTTCTTTTCCGATTGGGATTCCTTTTATTTCTTTTTCTTCTCTGATGGCTGTGGCTAACACTTCCAAAACTATGTTGAATAATAGTGGTGAGAGTGGGCAACCTTGTCTTGTTCCTGATCTTAGTGGAAATGGTTTCAGTTTTTCACCATTGAGGATGATGTTGGCTGTGGGATTGTCATATATGGCCTTTATTATGTTGAGGTAAGTTCCCTCTTTGCCTACTTTCTGGAGGGTTTTCATCATAAACGTTGTTGAATTTTGTCAAAAGCTTTCTCTACATCTATTGAGATGATCATATGGTTTTTCTCCTTCTATTTGTTAATATGGTGTATCACATTGATTGATTTGCATATATTGAGGAATCCTTGCATCCCTGGGATAAACCCCACTTGATCATGGTGTATGATCCTTTTAATGTGCTGTTGGATTCTGTTTGCCAGTATTTTGTTGAGGATTTTTGTATCTATGTTCATCAGTGATATTGGCCTGTAGTTTTCTTTCTTTGTGACGTCTTTGTCTGGTTTTGGTATCAGGCTGATGGTGGTCTCGTAGAATGAGTTTGAGAGTGTTCCTCCCTCTGCTATATTTTGGAAGAGTTTGCGAAGGATAGGTGTCAGCTCTTCTCTAAATGTTTGATAGAATTCACCTGTGAAGCCATCTGGTCCTGGGCTTTTGTTTGGTGGAAGATTTTTAATCACAGTTTCAATTTCAGTGCTTGTGATTGGTCTGTTCATATTTTCTATTTCTTCCTAGTTCATTCTCGGAAGGTTGTGCATGTCTAAGAATCTGTCCATTTCTTCCAGGTTGTCCATTTTATTGGCATATAGTTGCTTGTAGTAATCTCTCATGATCCTTTGTATTTCTGCAGTGTCAGTTGTTACTTCTCCTTTTTTATTTCTAATTCTATTGATTTGAGTCTTCTCTCTTTTTTTCTTGATGAGTCTGGCTAATGGTTTATCAATTTTGTTTATCTTCTCAGAGAACCAGCTTTTAGTTTTATTGATCTTTGCTATAGTTTCCTTCATTTCTTTTTCATTTATTTCTGATCCGATATTTATGATTTATTTCCTTCTGCTAACTTTGGAGTTTTTTTGTTCTTCTTTCTCTAATTGCTTTAGGTGTAAGGTTAGGTTGTTTATTTGAGATTTTTCTTGTTTCTTGAGGTAGGATTGTATTGCTATAAACTCCCCTCTTAGAACTGCTTTTGCTTCATCCTATAGGTTTTGGGTCATCGTGTTTTCATTGTCATTTGTTTCTTGGTATTTTTTTGATTTCCTCTTTGATTTCTTCAGTGATCTCTTGGTTATTTAGTAGCATATTGTTTAGCCTCCATGTGTTTGTGTTTTTTAGAGATTTTTTCCTGTAATTGACATCTAGTCTCATAGCATTGTGGTCAGAAAAGATACTTGATACGATTTCAATTTTCTTAAATTTACCAAGGCTTGATTTGTGACCCAAGATATGATCTATCCTGGAGAATGTTCCATGAGCACTTGAGAAGAAAGTGTATTCTGTTGTTTTTGGATGGAATGTCCTATAAATATCAATTAAGTCCATCTTGTTTAATGTATCATTTAAAGCTTGTGTTTCCTTATTTATTTTCATTTTGGATGATCTGTCCATTGGTGAAAGTGGGGTGTTAAAGTCCCCTACTATGATTGTGTTACTGTCGATTTCCCCTTTTATGGCTGTTAGTATTTGCCTTATGTATTGGGGTGCTCCTATGTTGGGTGCATAAATATTTACAATTGTTATATCTTCTTCTTGGATTGATTCCTTGATCATTATGTAGTGTCCTTCTTTGTCTCTTGTAATAGTCTTTGTTTTAAAGTCTATTTTGTCTGATATGAGAATTGCTACTCCAGCTTTCTTTTGATTTCCTTTTGTATGGAATATCTTTTTCCATCCCCTCAATTTCAGTCTGTATGTGTCCCTAGGTCTGAAGTGGGTTTCTTGTAGACAGCGTATATACGGGTCTTGTTTTTGGATCCATTCAGCCAGTCTATGTCTTTTGGTTGGAGCATTTAATCCATTTACATTTAAGGTAATCATCGATATGTATGTTCCTATTACCATTTTCTTGATTGTTTTTGGTTTGTTATTGTCGGTTTTTACCTTCCCTTGTGTTTCGTGCCTAGAGAAGTTCCTTTAGCATTTGTTGTAAAGCTGGTTTGGTGGTGCTGAATTCTCTTAGCTTTTGCTTGTATGTAAAGGTTTTAATTTCTCCATCAAATCTGAATGAGATCCTTGCTGGGTAGAGTAATCTTGGTTGTAGGTTTTCCCCCTCCATCGTTTAAAATATGTCTTGCCACTCCCTTCTGGCTTGCAGAGCTTCTGCTGAAAGATCAGCTGTTAACCTTATGGGGATTCCCTTGTGTGTTATTTGTTGTTTTTCCCTTGCTGCTTTTAATATTTTTTATTTGTATTTAATTTTTGATAATTTGATTAATATGTGTCTTGGCGTGTTTCTCCTTGGATTTTTCCTGTATGGGACTCTCTGTGTTTACTGGACTTGATAACTATTTCCTCTCCTATATTAGGACAGTTTTCAACTATAATCTCTTCAGATATTTTCTCAGTCCCTTTCTTTTTCTCTTCTTCTTCTGGGACCCCTATAATTTGAATGTTGGTGCGTTTAATGTTGTCCCAGAGGTCTCTGAGACTGTCCTCGATTCTTTACATTTTTTTTTTTTTATTCTGCTCTGCAGTAGTTATTTCCACTATTTTATCTTCCAGGTCACTTATCTGTTCTTCTGCCTCAGTTATTCTGCCAGTGATACCTTCTAGAAAATTTTAAATTTCATTTATTGTGTTGTTCATCACTGTTTGTTTACTCTTTAGTTCTTGTAGGTCCTTGTTAAACATTTCTTGTATTTCCTCCCTTCTATTTCCCAGATTTTGGATGATCTTTACTATCATTATTCTGACTTCTTTTTCAGGTAGACTGCCTATTTCCTCTTCATTTGTTACGTGTGGTGGGTTTTTACCTTGCTCCTTCATCTGCTGTGTGTTTCTCTGTCTTCTTATTTTGCTTAACTTACTGTGTTTGGGGTGTCCTTTTCACAGGCTGCAGGTTCATAGTTCCCATTGTTTTTGATGTCTGCCCCCAGTGGCTAAGTTTGGTTCAGTGGGTTGTGTAGGCTTCCTGGTGGAGGGGACTAGTGCCTGTGTTCTGGTGGATGAGGCTGGATCTTGTCTTTGTGGTGGGTATGTCCATGTCTGGTGGTGTGTTTTGGGGTGTCTGTGGTCTTATTATGATTTTCCGCAGCCTCTCTGCTAATGGGTGAGGTTGTGTTCCTGTCTTGCTAGTTGTTTGGCATAGGGTGTCCAGCACTGGAGCTTGCTGGTCATTGAGTGGAGCTGAGTCTTGGCTTTGAGATGGAGATCTCTGGGAGATTTTCGCCATTTGCTATTACGTGGAGCCAGGACGTCTCTTGTGAACCAGTGTCCTGAATTTGGCTCTCCCACCTCTGAGGCACAGCCCTGACGCCTGGCTGGAGCAGCAAGAGCCTGTCATCCACATGGCTCAGAATAAAAGGGAGAGAGAGAGAGAGAGAGAGAGAAAGAAAGAAAGAAAGAAAGAAAGAGGAAGGTAAAAGAAAATAAAATAGTCATTAAAATAAAAAATAATTATTAAAAAAATTATTTTAAGTAATAAAAAAAAAGAAAGAAAGAAAGAAGAGAGCAACCAAAGCAGAAAACAAATCCACCGATGATAACAAACGCTAAAAACTATACTAAAAAACAAAACAAAACAAAAAAACGGACAGACAGAACCCTAGGACAAATGGTAAAAGCAAAGCTATACTGATAAAATCACACACAGAAGCATACACATACACACTCACAAAAAAAGAAGGGAAAAAAAATTATATATTGTTGCCCCAAAGTCCACCTCCTCAATTTGGGATGATTCATCATCTATTCAGGTATTCCACAGATGCAGGTACATTAAGTTGATTGTGGAGATTTAATCCACTGCTCCTGAGGCTGCTGGGAGAGATTTCCCTTTCTCTTCTTTGTTTGCACATCTCCTGGGGTTCAGCTTTGGATTTGGCCCAGCCTCTGCGTTTAGGTCGGCTGAGCGCATCTGTTCTTCGCTCAGACAGGACGGGGTTAAAGGAACAGCTGATTCGGGGGCTCTGGCTCATTCAGGCGGGGGGGAGGGAGGGGTACGGAGTTTGGGGCGAGCCTGTGGCAGCAGAGGCTGGCGTGACGTTGCACCAGCCTGAGGCGCGCTGTGTGTTCTCCCGGGGAAGTTGTCCCTGGATCACGGGACCCTGGCAGTGGCGGGCTGCACAGGCTCCCAGGAGGGGAGGTGTGGATAGTGACCTGTGCTTGCACAGAGGTTTCTTGGTGGTGGCAGCAGCAGCCTTAGCATCCCATGCCTGTCTCTGGGGTCCGAGCTGATAGCCACGGCTTGCCCCCATCTCTGGAGCTCCTTTAAGCGGTGCTCTTAATCCCCTCTCCTCGCCCACCAGGAAACAAAGAGGCAAGAAAAAGTCTCTTGCCTCTTTGGCAGCTCCAGACCTTTTCCCAGACTCCCTCCCGGCCAGCTGTGGTGCACTAACCCCTTCAGGCTGTGTTCACGCCGACAACCCCAGTCCTCTCCCTGCCATACGACCGAAGCCAGAGCCTCAGCTCCCAGCCCCCGCCTGCCCCGGCGGGGGAGCAGACAAGCCTCTCGGGCTGGTGAGTGCTGGTTGGCACTGATCCTCTGTGCAGGAATCTCTCCGCTTTGCCCTTCACACCCCTGTGGCTGCGCTCTCCTCCATGGCTCCGAAGCTTCCCCCACTCCGCCACCCGCAGTCTCCGCCCATGAAGGGGCTTCCTAGTGTGTGGAAACCTTTCCTCCTTCACGGCTCCCTCCCACTGGTGCAGGTCCCGTCCCTATTCTTTTGTCTCTGTTTTTTCTTTTTTCTTTTGCCCTACCCAGGTACGTGGGGAGTTTCTTGCCTTTTGGGAGGTCTGAGGTCTTCTGTCAGTGTTCAGTAGGTGTTCTGTAGGAGTTGTTGCACATGTAGATGTATTTCTGATGTCTATGTGGGGAAGAAGGTGATCTCCACGTCTTACTCTTCCGCCATCTTGGAGCTCCTCTCAATTTTTTATTTTTGAATTATGCTTTTGGTGTTTAAAAACACTTTGTTTAACCCAAGTTCATGAAGATTTTTGTTTTGTATTTCTTTCATATTTAACCTCTTACTGCCTGGTTTGTTAGTTTTAAGTGGCATTCTTTGACTTCCTCTTGTCTCTATACTTATATAACTATCCATGATTATATTCTGCTTTCCTCTTTCTCTTTCTACTTTTCCTACATGCTTCCTAGATGCATTCTTTCTACTTTGTCGCAACATGTACTGTTTATTTACTCTTCTTCCCCCTATATCCCCCACCGTGATCTAGTCATAGATCTCCAGCTCAGTATGTTAAATGTTGATTTTCAGTACTTTTTCTTGATGTTTCTCCTGTTATTTCTTGGTTACTTGAAGCTCATTCTCTAGATTTCTTGTAAAAGGCTTATAGGTGCAGTATTTTCTGAGGTCTTGCACTTTTAAAACTATTTTACTACAGCTCTGGTACTTGAAATGTAGCTTAGTTGGATATAAAATCCTTGGTTTTCACTTTCTTTGGGTTTCTGAAAAAGGCTCTTTCACTGTTGCCTTTCTTTGTATGTTGTTCTTGAGTATCTTGGCTAGCCTAATTGTTTTACTCTTGTAACTAATTTCGGGTTTTTTGCCTTGAGGTGCTGTTGATTTTCTTTTCTTTTTTTAAAAAAAATCTGACATTTTGCAAGAATGTGTTTCAAATTTGAGCATTCTGGGTAAAATTTTCCTAGTACACAGTAGGCCTTTTAAATATATAGATTTAGGTTTTCTTGAATTATAGGTTTAAATATTAGCTCTGTTCCATTGTTTTATTTTTCTTCTTCAGGGACTCCATTTATACATATGTTGTTGGCTGTTTGCCTATCATGGATTTCAGTCACTTTCTCTCTGAATCTTTTTAGTTCTTTCTGTATCTCACTTTCATTTTCTTGACTTCTTTACTACATTTATTCAACGTTCCTTAATAATGCTTCATTCGAATCTATTTTCCTTTGGTCACCTTATAACTTATTCTTCATTTTGGGGATCTTTTGTCTATGTACTTTCTTTCCTGAGTTCTAACAACGCATTGCATTTTTTCCTTTTTTTTCTTTCTAGGGGTGATTTTTTCTGTGCTGCATTTAAGTACTCTGATTCCTTTGTTCTTTTCCATGGAGAGTTTAAAGATTCTTCTCTTCCACTCTCTCCACTCACAGTGTTGAAGCTGAGGTATGCAATGTGCTGGAATGTTGTATCTTTATATGAAAGAAAACAGAAGTTCACAGTATTCTCTGTGTCCTAGTAGTGCTGAAGATGTGGGTCAAGTGGGATTTGATTTGTGCTCCTTTTCTCCCTCTCCCTCCTTCTTCCTCTTTTCCTCTTTCCCCTCACCCCCTCACCCCATTCCTCCTCATCTTCATTCTTCTTTTTGGAAGTTGTTTGGAGCTTCAGATTTAGGCAACCACTCCTGTGGCTAGCTGGAACTTCTACGTTCACATTTGATTGATACTTTTGGGTGTACAGCTATTAGTTGGAAATCACTTTTCCTCTATTGTCTTCAACATCTAGTGCCATTCTGATTCTTCATCTTTTACTTATGATATACTTTTGCTCTCTGGAACTTTTAGTATTTTCCCTTTTCCCAAAGTTGTTGCATTTTCAAGGTGGTATCCTTCTGTAGTTTCCTTTTTGTCTACTGTGTATGTTACTAGATGGACCATTTAATCTGAACACTTAGATCCTTCAATTCTGGGATAATTTTTATAATTATTTCATTAATAATTGCATCTGATTTTTTAAATCATTCCTTCTCATGCTGGAATTCTTATTATTCACATGTTAGATATTATAAATAAAATTTTAGGTATTTTTTTCTTTTTTTGTCTTCTTCAGCCTGCTATTTCCCTCTTCCTCTCTCTCTATTCCTTCCTCTGTTTTCTTGTGTTTTCTTTAACTTTATCTTCCAATCCTCAATCCTTTTATTGATTTTCAGTTTCAACCATCAAATTTTAAATTCTAAGAGCTAATTTGGATTATTTCTTGTACTGATATTTTTATTTTTTAAATTTTTATTTAAATTTTTTGACATTGGATACTTTATTTGTTTTACCTTTTGACTTCTATATTTTATTTATTTTTAGATAAACTTTTGTTCTTATTTTATGGCTATATCTTCTCTTATTTTTCTGAGTAATGAAATGTCTTGTGAATTTTTTACTCTTCTGCACTGTCTCAATCACCTCCACAGTGCTTTTTATTTTACTTTGCTTTTTGTATTTCATGGTAGAATTTTGCATTAAAAGTTTGATAATCTTTGACTTGCCTGTTTATGTTAATAAATGGGGCACTATGAAGCTGATTGCAAGGTATAGGTCTTTTCATGAGGCTTGTTGAATATGTGCTTCTTAGCAGGAGGGTATGGTTTAGTTATTTGTATTAGGGAAACACCTGATATCATAATCATTAAGTCTTTTTTTCTTAGGATGGTTGGATTCCTCAGAGAAAAAATTTCCAATCCCATGCTATACAGCCATAAAAAACTAAACAACTACACTCAACAACATGGATGAATTTCACAAACAGCATTAACTGAAAGAAACAAGACACAATGGAACTCATACTATGAAGTTCTATTTTTTTTTTTAAGTTCAAAATTGTACAAAGCTAAATGTGTTGGTTAGGGCTATGTATTAAGTGGTAAAATTATTAAAAAGAGGCCTTAGTTTGCAGCTCCTTGAAAGAAGAACATGAGTCAATGGCTTATGGCATAAAGTTTATATGGGAAGAGATCCTAGGAAGCAGGATATGGGAGTAGGGAGAGTGAGAAGGGAAGGAAGACCAGCCAATATAAATGTATATTTTCCAGGCCACTGCTGAAGGTCAGGACCCCTGAGGGCTGGACAGAATGCCTGCCAGGATTATCTGTATCCTGAGCAGGAGGCTGAAATATTTATCCATCATCTCCCATTCTCCACTGATAGAGGGTTGCTGTGGGTGTGTTAACTTTCCCTCCTGTGCTTTGTGCAGTGACTGAGCAGGCTTGGAGAAGGTCTTGGGGCAGAAAAGCTGGAAGATACAAGCCAAGCACTTTGAGTGCAGCGATGTCAGTGTAAATCTGAGCTCATACCTAACTGTCCAACAGAGCTGTGATTACAATCAACCTGGGCTGAGGAATTGTGACACAGGACACCAAAAGTGTCTGCCACAAAAGGCAAGATCACAGTTAATAGAAGACAGTATAGCAGTTCCCTCTAGCAGGGAGGGAAAGAACTATAAGGGAGGACATGTTAACTGAGGATGTGGGGGGAGTTTTGGGGTGCTGTAATATCTTGTGATTTTACTTGTGGTTACACAGATATTGCTTTGTAAATTTCTAAATGGATAAGTATTTATGACACATTCTTCTATATTATGATATAGACTGTAACAAAAAGAGGGTACTAGATTGATGGTAGTGGCCTTGAATGCCAGGCATTTAGCCTTATTTCTATATTAAAATTACATATGAGGGGGCTGGAGGCCTTGAACAAAAGTAATACAAGAAGATAAACTTGTAGTTATATTCAGGATGGATTGAAAGAAAGATGGATAGTGTGGAAACCACTTAGATGACATCACTTAGTGTGATGTCAAGGTAAGTGTGGAGAAAGGAATAATATAAAAGCTATTCAAAGCAAATCAGTCTGACTTGATGGAGAAATCAGCAGATATATATCTCTGAGATTTTAAATCTCATCCCTTTTGTCAACCACACAGAACTGATCACATCGTTTTTTGGTGTGCCACCACAGTACTTTGTGCCTTATACACACTCTGATTTCAGCTTTTACCTCACTGAATTGGAAACACTCGTATACAGGTTTGCTTCTCTATTTCAGGATAAACATAGAGGGGAGATATTGTGAGTCTATATATATTAGTTGCTTGGTGATGTTTACTGAATTACTGAATGAATGAGTGAATTAATGCATTAGAAATACCTGGCCTAATAGAAAATTAAACCCATGCTGGGTATTTGCTTCATCAATGAGAGCCTTTGCTAATGCTAATACATAGCCATATAGGGAATAGGAGAATAGAAAGAATGATTAGTAGCAGAGATGGGATTAAAAAAATATATATATTATATATATATATATTTTATATATATATAATATATATATATAAAATAGCATATTTATATATAATAGCATATATATATATATGCTATTGCTTCTCTCATATAGTAGCAAAAGTGTGCTCTTCCTTGACTCATTCTATCAGGCAGCTGTACAAATAAGATTGTTTTTCTTGGTTGCTCTTTTGACTTTGGCATAGTGTGACAACAAGAATGGACTCTTTCAGACTTTAATTCTCCACTGTGAAATTAAGCCTGCCTGTGAATTTGTCTCCCCTCACTCCCTACTTTAACCCAACCCTCCCTATAGGGGGAGCTAAGGGATTTGAGTACATTAGATGTAATAAGTTCACTCTTAGTTGAACACAGAATCATCACTTTCATGTTGCAAACATCACACACTATCAATGAATGTTTGTTGAGCAAATGTGTGAATGACTGGGGCATTTTTTCATCACCTACTTTAAAATGATTGAGTGTATTAAGGAGTACCTGGCAGATGGAATCAGTGAGAATGGGCATTGAGACCACTTAATAGGCACCCAACATCAATCAGATCAACTGCTACCTCTGGGAGCCTGGTCTCAGAGAAGTTACCCAAGACCAATGTCCCGAAACTAAGAAAAGGGAAAAAATACTTCTCAAAAACTATGCCCAAGAAAATTATTTCATAATCCTTTTTTTTTTTTTTTTTTGCAGATGTCAGAGTGAATGGGGTAAGCAAATAAGGATAGAAGCAGCGTGTGCTTTGTTCTTGCATTTTCAAAATTAGATCAGAGTCTGGGATAAGATCATTAGCAACAGTCATCGGTTTCTCACATGATAATCACTTTGGGAGCTTAAAAAGGGTACATAAAACTGGTTTTCGTTGTTCATCAACATTGTCCAGACCCTCTTTCTCTTCCCCACTCCACTCTCTTAATGACCCCTTGACCATTTGAAAAGAACAGGATAGTTATAAAAACAAAGTGGAATAGAAAGTGAGGAAATATAACTTGGAAAATTATACTTGTAACAGCAGTCTTATTTATACTAAACTCTTGACAGTGTTTTAGTAGATGCAACAGAAGGCAATTTAAATCAATTCTATTGAAAATACCTTCACTTTACTAAAGTGAATAAACTAGTCGATCAAGAGCAGTTGCTACTGAATTTTCTATTTCTTCACAATAGAAATAATGCTAAAAACCTTAGTGGCATCAAGTAATAAATATAATTACTTGTGGTTTACTTCATTTTATTTTAAACTTTTCTCATAAAAATTTCTTTTGCTTTCTTTAAAATTTTTACTTGGCCAAGAGAATGATCAGTAAAATTGAGACTAGAGAAAAAAATGGGTTGCGACTTCCATTGTGTTTGCTTTTGCAAGCAACAAATGCCACTGTTTTTCCTCCTTTGAATAAGGGAAATGAGTGAGGCTAAGGATGGGAAAGATTTATAGGTGGGGGAGGGCAACGGGAAGGGCACGAGGAACAATCTTTATTTTGTTTTTGGAGATGGCAACAGGGCAGATGCACCAGCATCAACAGTAAAATGGTTCCCTGAGCTTAGAGGACTGAAATAATGACTATCTGTGGAGGCCCACAACAGCTGTGGAGGAGAGCTGCCAGCACATTCCCTGATCTTCTGATTTACCCATTTGCCCAGGAAGCTCGAGGTAACTGAATTTTTCCTTTCTAGCAACTGGCTGCCTCCACCCCAAGTTCATCTCCTCTGCCTCTTAATCCCCCTGCTTCAAGAAAAGGGCAAAAGATTGCTTTGAAGGCTAAATAGGGCTTCACCATATGCACAGGGATGGAAAGATGAATGATGCGTGGACAAACAAGGGTGGAATATACATACAAGGGTAGAATAGCATGTTTGCCTGTGGAGGCCACTGGTAGATCCGGTTTGGTAGAATGGGATTTGCAAGAAAATAAAGGATGGATTATAATTATCAACTGAAATCGTAGAAAAGATTTTGTAAGCTGTAACTATTTTTAGGAATTTTTAGTGTCAAAAATCTCTCAGCATTGCTCTAGGGAATCATTTCCACATACAGCATATTTGTAGTTGCTTCATGTAGTGTGAAAGCTTTATACAAATATTATTGTGAGTTCTCCTGGTATTAGCAAGGTTGCATGAGATTGTGAAGATATGGTAGAATATCTGATGATTTGCCTTGGTCTGATTTGCACTGTTTATAAGAAGTCAGATTTATTTACTTTTTAAATCCTCTTTTCAGATTTCTATATTGTAATCCATTTCGGCATCTATAAAAATATAGCAACTCTGCTTACTATTCATTAGGTACTGTTCATAGTGCATGTTAAAAAAGGTTGGAGTTATTTTTTTATTGCCTACTCATCTTCCCCATCCAGCAGTTTTTAAAATCTAAAATATTCTTCAACTATTTCTTTCTGTCCGTATTTTTTTAAGCAGTTGTCCTATTTCATTCATCATTGCATTACACCTAAACTACTACAATGGTTCTTTGGTTGCTCTGTCTTTAGCATTTTGTCTTCAAATCCATATATCTCAAAACTGCTTGAAAAGCTCAGTACTCTTTTCATTCTTCAAACCAAGTGTAACCCACTTTGCAGCTGAAGTAACTTTTCGAAAGAATGAGGCAACATTATCCTTAAATGGAAATAATATGATTGTTCACTAAAAATTTGATTGAAGAATTATTAGAATTAGTAAGAATTTGTTAAATTAGTCAAATACAAACAAATATGCAAAAACCTATGATTTCCTTGTCCTATAGGCCCAAGGACAGATTGAGTTGTGCTCATGTACCCAAGGAATATGGTTCCATCCCTTTATGAATCTCACCAACTCTCCCTGGAATCATGGCCAAGAGATTGTATGCTTTATTTCTGTATTCCTGGCAGGCAGGAGGAAATGCTTTCTCTACCCAGGGGAGGTTGATTCTTGCCTTGTCAGTTACCTCATAAGGAGAGGGCTAGGTCCTCATAGGTCTGGTTCAAGTGTGCAAGACCCTCGGGCTGAAAAAATCATGAAGGAGCGGAATCAATTCTGAGGCTGGCCTCCTGGGCAGGAGGCTAATGTAATCTGATTTCCTTAAACTCATTCAGGATCAATAATTAAAGAAGATGGAAAGAGTGTAAAAGAAAGGCAATTAATATAATAGTTGCTTTGAGTGCTTTCTTAATGTTGTCCTTTAAGGAAAAACTCTTCACTCTTCAAAATTGAGTTTATGTTATTTTTCAAAAGCACATTAAAAAATGTGAAATTATGATCACGTCCCTTAAGTCTGACACTTGAGCAAATAAATGCCTTTGGGAAAGAGTGTGATTTCCTTTTCTTGCCTCTGTATCTTTGGGAAGGAATGGGAGCAATGCAGTGTTTTGTCAGATGGCCTCCTAGTTGAGTCTTGAAGAGGGAGGTGAATACTGAGAGAATCATGAACAACTTCAAGATGTAAACAATGATACCATTAGAATTCACGTGTCATATATCTGATTTATGTCTACTCTTCTTTGAAATGAATACAGGTAATATGATGTCACTTTTTTCAACACATTCTTTGAGAAAGTTATTATACTTTGACACACAGATACTAATTATATCAGGTAAACTCTATACCAGGGGTTCCCAACCGCCGGGCCATGGACGGCTACCAGTCTGTAGCCTGTTAGGAACCAGGCCGCACAGTAGGAGGTGAGTGGTAGGCAATCGAGCGAAGCTTCATCTGTATTTACAGCCACTCCCCATCGCTCACATTACCGCCTGAACTCTGCCTCCTGTCAGATCAGCGGCAGCATTAGATTCTCATAGGAGCGTGAACCCTACTGTGAACTGCACATGCAAGGGATCTAGGTTGCGTGCTCCTTATGAGAATCTAATGCCTGATGATCTGAGGTGGAGCTGAGGCGCTGATGCTAGTGCTGGGGATTGACTGCAAATACAGATTATCATTAGCAGAGAGGTTTGACTGCACAGAGACCATAGTAAATCAATTGCTTGCAGACTCATATCAAAACCCTATCAGTGAGTAGCAAGTGACAATTAAGTTGCATCTTACAGAGTAGACTGAACATAAGCTACACACTTTGGGTGTCACTGTCTCCCATCACCCCCAGATGGGACCATCCAGTTATAAGAAAACAAGGTCAGGGCTCCCACTGATTCTGCATTATGGTGAGTTGTAAAATTATTTTATTATATATTACAATGTAATAATAACAGAAATAAAGTGCACAGTAAATGTAATGCACTTGAATCATCCCAGAACCATCCACACCCCCCACCCCAGTCTGTGGAAAAATCATCTTCCATGAAACTGGCCCCTGGTGCCTAAAAGGCTGGGGACCGCTGCTCTATACAGTATAGTATGGTAAATAAAATATAATAGGTATTACAGTTCTTCAGACAGCTAATTGGCAAACAATCCCACATCATCACTAAGAGCAATGGAGATATGGATTTAACTAAGGTCACAGGTCAAGATGGATTCGGGAAATAGTGAGTCATTGCCAGATTAATAAATCGATTTTCTTGGAGTCAAACTTCTACACATTTTATTTTTGCCAACTCTGCTAAAGACGAGAACTGAATTAACATATTAATGGCTCCCACCTTATCGGGCCACTTTTATGTGTGAAGAATAGATTTTTTCTCATGAAGAAGATTTCCGATCTGGGCAGGATCTTCTCAATATGAGTAAAAGTGTGTCCAACATAAGATTTTATCTTTTGTGAAAGTAGCACTTAACAAAAAATTTGACAGGGTTGAACAAATTGCCAAGGCCATACCAATAAAAATAAAATAAAAGAAAATTTTTAAAATTAAATAAATTATAATTAAAGAAAACAATCAATCTAGCCTGGTGACAATATGATGGCAGCTTCTCTCAAAATGCCAGTAAATAGATACAATTTATAGTTAAAAAAAATACTGTGTTTAGGATATTGGGGCAAATCTAAGGATGTAGGGGTTTCGAGGTAGCTGTTTTGTAGACTATTCCTGGTTGAAAACCCAGTGAATTTTATTATACTATTTAGAGGAAAATGATTTAGCATGACCTTGACCTAGAGTTTTGGCAGTTGATATTGAGATATGTTCATATTATAGTTTTGGTGAATTAATTTAAAACAACTTAGAGATGTTAATATTGCCTTGGCTCTTCTGAGAATTGTATTCTCTTTGTTTATGAATCAGTTACTTAAAAAAAAAAAAGCAATGCATTTAAAAATCAGCACTAATTAAGTGGCCGTGGAGTCATGCTGTCTGGCAAAAATAAAAAAGAGCAACGTTTTGGAAACTGACTTATTGTGGTTTAGGCTGACTTTTAAGTCTCACCGGAAGTTAATTAAAACGAACATTGTTTTCTCTTTCTTCCTTTCTTTCTTTCTTTCTTTCTTTCTTTCTTTCTTTCTTTCTCTCTCTCTCTCTCTCTCTCTCTCTCTCTCTCTCTCTCTTTCTTTCTTTCAGCTTTTAAAGTTTATTTTATCATCTTTGAGTTTGCTCACTTAGTGGTAGATGCCAAAGAATTCCTCAATCCATGGTACTAATTGAAAAACAACTCTTCAATCTGGGTGGAGAGCTCAGACATTCCAAATATCTCTTTTTAGTTGGATTAAAGGGTTTGCAATCTAAATATCTTGATTTGAAAGAAATGTGAGGAATTTCAAAGTTTCCAGTCCTAAAACCATGAACAAGAGCATTGGCCATGCCAAGTTTATTTCTCCAAATTCTTTTGGAGCTCATAGGGTGTGGTCTAGACTGGGATGCCCATAGGTCAATATCCAGGGGTTATATATAAATAATATGAGTGTATCCTCATTTAAAAAACATGTATATGAGTTCATATCCTGATTCCTTTAGGGAACTTCAGTTTGCTTTGATCAGTAACTCTCAGGGTCTATGATATTTTTCCTGGCTAGCCCAGCAAGCATTCAGACCTCTGTCCTTCAAAGATAACACTCCTGGTGGTGATGACTATCTCCGTGAGGGCGTAGTTTACCAGCAATAATTTCTCATTGTGCACCTTGGCTGTTTGTTTTGATGTGGCTGCAAAGAATATTTGCAATTATTGTCATTCTCATCTCCAGATTAGCCTAGACTTTTCTCAAAACAGAATTGCCTCTGTGTTGTCACGGTTTACCCACTGCCTACGAGCACAGCAAGTTTGAGATGATCCCTTACGCTCCTTTGAAGGGGTTTCTTTCTCCTTTCCTTTTAGCATCTAGTAGTTGTGTGTCACATCACGGGCTGCCTAATTGGATCATAAAATTGATGACGCCCTGGGGGTGCCTCTGAGTTGTGCTTAATTTAGCAAAGCACCAGTTTTTTCCCCGTAAGGGACAACCAGGTTGTGCAGAGTGTACCCTGAGTTTTACTCCACCTTCAGTGGCTTAGGCTGGCAGATAGACAAGTGAAGGGACACAGGCTGGAATCCTGGGGAAGGTGCTAAGTTGAAGGAGAATCAGCAGAAGTTGGAGAGAAAGGTAGGGAGGTTTGCTGGGAAGATGAGAGTAAAACCATGCTGGCCCAACTTCAACCGCTAAGAGTGGTCAAGCCAAAATATATTGCTTAAGAAAGTTAGAAGAATGGTTGTGATGTGGAGACTGATCCCAGGATGAAAATCATTTTGTGAACACTTGATTGAGATTTCTAATTTAATCATTTTCAGCTGCAACAAACAAATGTTCAACAATTGAACATTCAACAAATGTTCACATAAGAAGCCTTGGCTTCACATATTTAACAGATTTTTTATTTTTTGGTATGCAGTAGTATTTATTTATTTATTTACTTATTTATGTTTCATGGTGCATCGTAACTGCCTTTCTCTAATTTGCCTTCTGTTCAGCTCTTGGTTTAACAGTGAATTACAGTGTGGTGAAGGAAAAAGCTTGGACTTCAATACCTGAGTTTCAAGCCCTGCTCTTACAATTACTAGCTGCATGACCCCGGACAAGTTGCATCAACTCTCTGAGTCTCAGTTTCCTCATCTGTAAAATGAGATATCTGTAAAACACCCACTAAATGTTTTCTGCAATGTAGGATACACTAGAAATGGTAGCTGTTTTTATCACCATGATTACTGTTTTGAACGGGGGAGCGTGCTAAGCTGGTATAAAAAAGCATGTAGTGATATTTTCTAATAGATAAAAGGGAATGAAATAAAATATAAAGGTCAATATGGAACAAAGGTGAAACTGCTTAAAATAAAATCAGTCCAGTACTCTAAATTGACATATATTATGCCATATAGCTTCACTCTCAAACTCATCTGTGTTCTACTGAATTAAATAATAGATCTCTTTGGGATGTGAGTGAAGTTTTCCACTGTTTATTTATCTAAAAATAATTATTATAAAGATAAATAATGTGCCCTACTCATTTATCACTAGCTTGGAGATCATCTGAGCTCTGTATGGTCTCTTAGTTTCTTTTGGTTTCTGTGGGTTTACTGTTGTATGTGTGTGTGTGGGGATGGGTTCTGTGTGTGCCCCTGTCTACCTGGTACCTGGTGGTAAAGGGAAGGAAAATGTGTCCTTTTGCATTAATTTATACTAAGATATCAATCTAGAAGCAAGCATAGCTTTAAAACACTTCTAAAAGTATATTCTTATAAAAGTACATCACCACTTGGAAGTATCGTTTTATTTCTTCAGAAAATAATTTATTTGCATTTGTGTTAACCAATCACTTTGTGCGGTCATTTATTTTTTTATACGAAGTCATCAGATCTACTTATTTTATTCTTTGGTACTGTTTTGAAATAAGCATACGCTTGCTGACACATGTTTCTGTCACATTCTTTGCTTCCCCCAATAGACAAGTTCAGACCTGGGAGGCAAAAGTCCAGTGGAAAGTACCGGAACTGAGGGAAGAATATTTGCCTAACCACCCATGCCACAGAATGCTTTCTTGGAATCTGCTGTGTGTATAAGATGGTATCCTACCCTCACATACGTAACATTTGCCTTTCTGAAAATCAAATCTGATTCTACAAGGAAATCGCAAAAACAAAAATACTGTTCTCTCAAGTTATACCAGATTTGTTTAAAAAAAAAAAATCAGGCTGGTTTTAAAAATTGAGAACATCAAGCATTTTATCATTCATGGAAGTTGGCTTTGCGACCTCAGTTTTTAGCAAAAGTGGTAGAGGCTTTATTTATAAGAAAAAAAAAACCAATTTAAGTGCGACTAAGAGCTATAAACATTAAACTAGTTCCTTTCTTTCTTTTTTTAAATGTGTATGGAACGTTCCCTCTTTTCATTCCTCAACAGCTTTCCTGACCTGAAACTTGGTTTGCTGAGGTAACCTCTGACCTCTGGCTTGCCCAACTATGGACTCTTTATATAACACGTTGTATTTGATCAATCTATGACATTTCACCCAATCAGTGTTTTCTCTGTGGTAATTGCTGCCTTTGGCTTCCATGACACCATCCTTGTGTCCTTTTTCTAGTATTTCTGACCACTTTTTTCAGTCTCCTTTCCTCTCTTTTTGGTTTACTTATTTCATAATTATTGTTTTTTCCCCTAACCCTTGACCCTTTTGTTTCTATATACATTCCCTGGGCAACTTCACTAAGTCATGAATCAGAGGACCATGTAGACACTGATGAATCTAGAATTTGATCTCCAGGCCTGTCTACCTGCCCTGGACAAATAACCCAATGTTCTGCAGACATTTTAACTTAAAGTGTCCAAAGTACAACGCATTTTTTTTTACTTTATTCTACCACTGCCCTTAGACCTGCTTCTCTTCCTGTATTTTCTGTCTTATAACATCACCATTTCTTATGGAACCCACTAAAACCTCTTTTAAGTTAGGCTGTTCTAGATTCCCTTCCCTCCAGGACTTTGCCCAGGTTCTCTCTCTACCTAGAATATTCTCAGATGTTCGTTCACTTACTTAACTCTTAAGCATCTTACATGTTTCATGCTAATTCCTCACCAAAGCTCTCTCAAGTTTGTTTTTCACAAGCTGTTTCAAAACTGAACTTATTACAGCCTGAAGCAATGCACAGATTTGAGTGGTTATTAAATAAATGAGTATATTTTTTATGTCCCCACTGTTTACCAAGAGCTCAGGGGTCAGATTTATTTTGATTCACCATTTTATCCTCGTCAACCAGCACAGTCCCTGGTACATGGGATGCTCTCAATAAATCCTCTTGTATCTTTCAAATCTGCTCTTTCATTATCATCCCCTGTCTAGTCCATGGAGGAGGCCCTCAGCATCCCCGCCTACCATCAGCCTTGAATCCTTTCACCAAACTATCAGTATTGTTATTTTTTTAGACACAAATATATAGAGGTGCACTCCTGCTCTGGTGTCTTTAATAACTCCCAAATTTCTCTAGGAGCAAATCAAAACTCCTAAGAGTCTATAAGGCTCTTGACAGCCTGATTCTACCTTCCCTTTCCAATATCATCTTCCCAGCTTATTCACCATGTGATTCTGTCACAGCAGAAGTCTTGTGTGTCTTGAATGCACTGTATTCTTTCATTTTCTGTGTTGGTTCCCTCTGCTGTTTTGAACTCCCCTTTCACATTTATTGTGAATCTCACAATTTGAAATTATAAAATCCTTCTGTGGCAGATTATTACCCATTTACATACTTGTAATTTCCTATTTCCTAACACTGTATTAGCCACTGTGTACAATTAATGAACAGAGGCATAATACGGATGTTACGATCATCTTCTCTGACTTTAGATTCTACCTTCTTTGTGGCTAAGGGGACTCTGATTCCAGTCGCAGCGTATTCTCATATTGCTCCCAATCATTTCTTATCACCATCACTTTTTCTGCCAGCTGCATTCGGGTCATGTTTCCTGTATCACCATTTTGGCAAGTAGCAATTCTCTGCTCTGCTACAACTGTGGTTGTGCAGAGATTGGTGGTAACTATCCTCTTATCACATACATTGATCTTATTTGTGGGTCAAAAAACCAGGGTGACCCCATTTTCTTGCTTTCCTACTGTACCTTTACTAATGGAGTACATTTCTTGATTCATTTTAAATATATCTCCCCTCTCTTGAGGAAACTGGCATGGATCTTTGAGGGGCTGAGCTATAAGACAACTTAGGTAGCCATCCTCCAAATCCCAAATCAAGTCTTTTCATTACTCCCAGCAAAAGTACCAGGTCTAGGTTTGTTACTCTGAAAACCTCACTTGAGGACTGAGGCTGTCGGGGCCAGCTGCAAAGTTCTATGCCCTCCAAACATCATTTTCCTCTAGGTCTTACTGGATCTTTGGGCAAAAGAGTTCTCCTGCTAGTCTTAGCTTCCTAGCTTATTAAAATGAGTCATGGACTGAAACAGAGAGACAGAACATCTAAATAGAGAAGATATCTCAAAAATTAATGCATAAACAATTAGCTTTTAAATTTCTAAAAATGGATTATCAGTTGGTACTAGAAGTCTCAGAATTATTTTTCCAATAGGTCCTCATATATTGTTTGATAAAAAATTACTGATGGTTTTCCAGTATCCTGTAATAGATGATTTACAAGGAGATGCGTGTCAGCTTAATTAATTTGACAATTTATATATGTGGTTATTAATAAAGTAGATTCTAGATCTTTTGAAGAACCAGAGGAAGAAAATGAGGTTTTCACATATTCAGTGAGGATAATTCTGCAGCTAGTGATTTGGAGTGCATCCTCTTTGTAGAGTTTAGCTGGGTGGAATTTGAACTTACTCTAATATGATAAGGTAGGGTGAAATATTTTGACCATCTGCCACTTATTGAGATAATGGTCTATAATCTACTTAGCCTTTCTTCCATTATTTTTTAAAAGAAGAGAGGGACGTTGATCTGTATTTAGATTTGTTGTGATTATAAAATGAAAGAAAATCTTTTGTTCAGCATTTCTATTATGCTGAACCCTGAGAGAAACATTTCCTTTGTATTGTATCTTTATTATAAAAAGAGATATGGTGTAATACAGCAGGTATCTATAGTATACATATAAAGTATATAAGCTATAACTTTTCCCTAATAGGTACAAATGTAGTAACATTCATATGGCTCTTATTATAATGTCCTTTAGGTAGTGTGTGGAATTCAATTCAGTAAAAGAAGTTCTGTAAGGGATCATAAATACACTCTATGTGAGTAGCTCTGATGATTTAGCAAGATGCATGAATTTTAAAATTCATTAACAAAAAAGGTAGAAATTACTAAAGGTGTTTAGGAAGTGTTTTTGCAGAAAAATTGTCCAGAAAGCAGAAGTGCTTTGAAAATTAAATAAAGATAACTAGAGACAAATAAAATATATAAAGACGTCATGCTATCACAAAATCACATTTACACTAATAAGTTAAACCTCAATAGAATTTAAATTTATCATCGTGTTTTATTATCTATATTAGATTTCTTATTTTACTTTCTGAATCTCTTTTTTTCCTATTTTTTTAAATTGAAGTATAGTTGATTTACAATGTTATGTTAATTTCAGGTGCATAGCACAGTGACTCAGTTATACATATACATATTTATCTATTCTTTTTCAGATTCTTTTCCCTTATAGGTTACTACAAAATATTGAGTATAGTTCTCTGTGCTATATAGTAGGTCCTCATGGGTTATCTTTTTTATATATAGTAGTGTGTATATGTTAATCCCAAACTCCTAATTTATCCTCCACCCCCCTCCCCAACATTTCCCCTTTGGTAACCATAAGTTTGTTTTCTTTGTCTGTGGTCTGTTTCTGTTCTGTAAATGAGTTCATTTGTATCTTTTTTTTTTTTTTAAGATTTCACATATATGTGATATCATATGATATTTGTCTTTCTCTGTTTGGCTTATTTCACTTAGTATAATAATCTGTAGGTCCATCTGTGTTGCTGCAAATGACATTATTTCATTCTTTTTTAATGGCTGAGTAATATTCCATTGTATATATTAATCTAGTTAAACAAATTGGCCGAGTTTGTCTTTGCTAGACCTTTTTACATCCTAACTACCCTTCAAGATCCAGATCAAGTCCTACCCCCCCTTAATCTTCTTTCTCCTTTTTCCAGGTAGAGTCTCTATTGCACAGTACACCTCACTATACAGCTTCATGCCCGTATTGTTTCTATCACATGCATAGTCCTAGTGCAGCTGGCAAATTATCCTAATACAATATAACTTAATAATAAAAGACTTTCTAACAACTGCCTTACATAGTTAAAAACAGAACTTAAGGCCAAGACTCACAGACTCTATGTGGAAACCTAGTAATCTTTTCTTTTTACATAAGTGCATGATGAATATCTAGGTGGCACAGATTCATTCAGAACTGAATGAGCCTTAAAGGGGCAGGACAAAATGGAGGAATTTAGTTTCAGCCCTTCTCAAAAAGGGCTCTGCTTGAGTATATGCCTGTATCTCTGTGCAAACTCATCTCTATTGATATTTTTCAGTAGTGTGGGATACAGGTTTTATTGATATTATTCTATTATAGCTTTTTACTACAATGCATAAATAGAATATCATGTTACTACATCTATGCTTTCTACTAGTCTACATTTTATATAACTCATTAGTTATTCAATATGACATACTATATTTTAGTTGTGAACCCTGATACTTAATTTTCATAGCCCATATTCAGTGCATAGATAGTTCAGTGGGATATCACTGCCTCAGTAATTTCAATGAAAAGCTCCATCTCTGTCCTGGAATTTAGCTCATCACTGAATTTGCAGTTATGTCTGATGAAGAAGCTAACTGTTCTAGCATAGAAACATAAAACCTCATTTGTGATAATGGGATTTGACTTGTCTTCTTCCTCTCACTTTTAATAATATCATAATGTTGATGCATCTGAATGTAATTAGCATAAACTGTTTTAAAAAATGCTCTACCGTACTAGAAAACATGAATTACAACTTCAGTTATTATTTTTTTTCCAGACATTGACTTTAGGGGCCAGGCCAAATGGAATTTTGGTTCTTGGACTGTGTTAATCAATATAACCATAAGCATGTTTTCAAGATTAATTTTATTCCCAGATTTTCTTGTCTTAATGACAAGAATATTTTTTTCTCTCTGGTGTCTGTTGTAGTGAACGAACTTATTTTCGGAGAACACTAGAGGGGAAAAACTCGAAGGTAGCAAGTGAAAAGATTTCTTTTCTCCTGCTTTATTCCTTCTCCTAAATGTAGATAGTGGGAAATTGAGTTAAAAATAAATGTTTCACTATTCCAGTCACGCATTATTCAAGTAAAGTGAAAAGGCAAGAAATATAATGTGGGTGACTGATCTCCAGAAGTATTAATTTAAAAGAAAGTTTGTAACTAATTTAAAAGAAGTTTGACTGACATATATTAATAAATAATCAGTAATTAAAATGTATTCTAGTTATACAGACATATGATACTAATGGACAACATTTTTATATGGAGTGTACTGATTAATTCTTATGGCAGAGCCTCATTTGGGAGGACCTGGACTTCAAGTCTTCAGTGCCTCAGGAAACTGCTGAGATAAATGATGTCAGCCTATGGCTTGACTCTGGTCCACTGCTCCATGAATTTGTTGACAATAGGCAGCCATACTTCCTCCTCCCACATAAGAGAAGAAAATACCTCTCTCACTACTTGCTATCTTAGCTAAGAGAGTACATCTGATGTCTGTGAGTTGTATAAATGAGGTCTGAAGTTAAATCTTGAGGTTTACTACCTACTACCTGGAGACTAGAGATCTTTAACTTGAAATTTATGGGAAATTTCAGTAATTTGTAAATTTCTGGAGATGTTAGAGTGTGCTCTACTGGGCTGACATTTCTCTTAGACCTTATCTCTAGCGCATTGTCTAGAGGTTATTGCCATATCCTCTTCTTTGTGGATGTGGGTAATCTCACTTATTAAAATAAATACTCCATTATACATTTGTTTTGGTATAGGTTCTTTTTTAGACCTTTGTAACTCTGAAAAACTGTGTATGTGTGAGTGTTTTGTCTTTGTCTGTATTCTTGTGTCATCTCATGGTTGCAAGATGACTGCCCCAGCAGGAGGTATAACTTTTGTCTTTAAGGCAGGAATGAGAGGAAAGTTTGAAGGCAAGTTTTTTTATTCAGGAAGCAAAGTCCTGCTCATGAATTTTCCCCTCTCTCTCATAAGCCAGCATTATATCCCAAGGATATCCTCAGTTGTAAAGGAGACTAGAAATTTAGATATTTCACTTCTTAGTCTCTCTTTTTGAGGATAGCAAGGAAAAGAGAAGATTGAGAATAGGTGTTCAGAGAACCAATGTTCTATTGGTCAGGATTACTAGTTGCAGACAAAAGAATTCACAGTATTTAATTTAAACAGAAATATTTATCATAAAATATCAGAGTACAGAATATTCAGGAGGAGCAGAAAACTAAGATTAATGATTACAAAGACTGATGATATAGCTAAGATCATACACAATGCATCACAGGACTTTTCTAGCAAAAACATCATAGCTGCTACTGTCCCAGGTTGGCAGTGGTCATTCATGGCCTTGGATCTAGATTCCAGAAGCTCTATGATACTACTATTCCCACAGCACATACTAAAAGATGTTGCCACTAATGGTCACTCACTCATATTGTTTCTATCTGCATCCAAATCTCAGGTACCTCTGACTAATGAAACCTGGACATAGATCCATCCATAGCTGCAAAGGAGCCCGGGAGATGTAAGAATTTTAGACCAGGTCCTCCAGAAAGCAAAGCCTGGGACAAGGATTACCATGCTAACACTTTATCTGAGAAGCACAAATCCAGAAATGAAAGTGGGGAAAAAGTGGAGGCAGAGAACAGTGTTATGGTGCATTTCTGTGTTGGTTCCTGCTATAGCAGTAGCTCAGCATATGTGTCCATTGGCATGTCGTTCTTCTCCAGAGCAAGTGAAAACAGGAACTGATTCAGGGCAGTCCTTAGAAGGGAAAAAGGAGGAAAAATTTATGTGGAGCTTCTTCCCATATCCATTCCCTATTGGCCAAGGTCAACCTCATGATAGGCTAGTTTCCTCATGCTTCCAAGTTATATAATTCAGCCCACTGGTGACCATTCAGGAAGCCAGGTCTCACTTCTGGCACTGTGGCATTTCATCTAAGTAAGTGGAGGGGCAATTTAGGGCAGAAACTTTTAACATCTGAGGGATGTGGACCATGTGGGCCAGAGCTTCCTCTCAGGGATGACACACTCCAGAAGTGGGTATCACCTTCTGAAGGAAGGAAGCAGGTGAAGGAATCTAAAGATGCACGACAGTTTTTTGTCCTCTATAGGAGGGTTTTTGTTTCCACCTTAAGAGCGCTGTTTTCACAATGCAGAAAACTATCATAATATAGGGAGGGTGTTCACAAAATGTTGGGCAGCCCCTAGTGACCGATGTTCATTACCACCAGCCTTACCTGATCACCTAATGAAATTACCTCTCCCATGTCACTTCCTCTACAACCGCCTAGTGTTGTGTTTTGTTGGTTTGTTTGTTTGTTTGGCTAGAACTTTTCACAATTTAAGCTCTATAGTACTGCCTCTGTTTTGATCACTGTTGTATACCCAGGAACTAATATAATGACCAGCACAATAAGTTTGAATACATATATGTTGACTGGATAAGTGAATGAATACAAGTTAGCAAATGATAAGCTAAACCATGGTATGAGTGGCTATTATAGGGATTAAGATAAATTAAAAAATCTTAGACTGGGAGACGTTTCACAAAAGAGGTAGGATCTAGGTTAAACGGTAGCATATGGTTTTAACCAGAAAAGCCAGGAGAGTAGGAAAACCATGCATAAAGATATGTATGGGGAAGTGCTCTTAGTTTGTCCATAAGACAGTGGGGAAGCCAATGCTCTATCAAATTTCTTGTAAACACATTTGCACATATATATGGGTTTCTGATGATCTCTAATTATTTTCCTGATTAAGAGGTCCACAAAATGTACTGGAGAGAATCACGCCTTAATTCTATCACGTCCAAATCTCTCCTGAGAGACATTTTCTTTCAGTGACCTGGGAAGCTGAACTTTCTTAATCGGATTAGTGGCATTTTGCTGTTTCAAACTGAAACAGGATCCACTGGCCTACACTAGCTAGCGCTTTATAATCTACACCATCTATTTTGTGGTCATTGCCAAAGTATTAGAGCTAACGCAGGGAGACAGGAAGTGGCATTAGAATTCTTTCTGTTCAGCCCTGCTTAGAGATGTAGTCTGAGATAATAAAAACAGTGCTATTTTTCTGTATCAGAATACATCTCTGTAGAATTGAGGTCTGCAAAGAAAAGCCAAAAAGGAAATTTTCAGTACAGCAGGATAGATATTTCCTGGGCACTCAATATTTCAAAAGAGCCTTTGATTCAACCCATTTGCCCTCTGCTATTTTCTTGTTAATGAGAGAGTGAATCCTACAAACCTTAATCCCATTTACCAAAATACCAAAGCAATCTGTACTTTCTATCAAATAATTATGTCTGAGGTAAGCATAGGGAATTTAGTCATTTGTAGAGGGTTGTTTTTCCCATAACAAAGTCTCTAAATAGAATTATCAAGTCTATCAAATGTTAATTTGTCAAGAAAAAACCAAATAGCTAATAAGGAAAATTAGATTTATATTGTAAATAGGGTATTACCCTAAAGACTTCCATGTCTCCAAAAGGAAGTATGACTGAAATATGACTGAGGCAAAGTCTTAATCAACCAAACTATAGAGTCATTTTCTCTTCACTGTACTACAGAATCTTGCTCTGGGGTAGTGTTTAGGAAAACACCACCACTGCATTTTAGGTTTTCTGTGGGATATCCCGTTCGCCCTCACCACCCTCCCACACACCCCTTCCCCACCCCCCATGGATAAGGAGGGGCAACTGTATTCATTGTACTACTGCCATTTTATATCAGGGACTTGAGCATCCCTGGATATTGGTATCCCCGGGACTCCTGGAACAAATCCCCCATGGATACTGAGGGACAACTGTGTAGACAGTTATAGGGACAGTCCTGACTTTGGAATCCTGGTCCTCAGCTGTGACTTGTCTCCTGAAGAAAACAGCCGCATTCATGTAACAGACTGGGTGGCTGCCTGACTCTGTTGGGGAAGGGGAGGGATCAGAATACTGCTCCTGTCCCTGCACAAGGGTAGATGCCAGCCTCCTGGCAGGATTTCAAGATTTCCAATGGATGAGGTTTCCTGCAACTTTTCCCTTCGAGAATGGACACTGACCACGTTTTAGTAGAAGTTCTGAGGACTTAATGCCCTCCCTGGACCTCTAGGAATCTGAGAGCATTTTCTCCACACTCAGTGTTCTGTCCAACTCTCCCATCTCTTGTTCTCCTCCACCTCCAAAGTTTCTTCTGTAACATTAGCCAAATGAATTATAATTTTGAGAAGGTGGTCTGCGGTGCAAATTTAAATTGCTTTTGTGAAAACCAGTATCTGTAATTTATGTTGTCGTAAGTTATTTAAATTTTAGGGCACCGAAGGCAAACGTTTCCCTGCATCTGAAACGGTACAGGAAGAGAGGGGGTGTATGCTAAGAGAATGAGATTAGAGAGAAAGCTGCTGACACTAAGTCTGTTTCTAAGGAAAAAATCAGAAAACTTCCCTCATTCCCCTCTTTGGCCCCAGCTGACATGACTAGAGTTGGGAAGAGTGGCTGTGTCAGCCACTTCCCTTTCCTCTCGTTTTCAATGGAAATGAACAGAAACTAAAGAAGTTTACAGTGTAGCAACTGCCCAATCTCAATCAAGTAGACTTGAAGATCTGCAAGTTAATTCATTGGAACCTTGGTTATTGGAAAACCAAGTGAAGATCTTCCCATTAGGATGTGCTGGCTTAACTCCACTCATTTTCTCTCTGTTCTCTTCCACGACCATCTGATGACCATGCTATGCTTTATGCTTGCCTCCTTCTTCTTCCATGTTCTCTTTTTACCTACTCTTTTTTTTTTTTAAATTGAGATATAGTTGATGTACAATATTATGTAAATTTCAGGTGTAGAACATAGTGATTCACAATTTTGAGGAATCTCCATACTGTTTTCCATAGTGGCTGCACCAATTTACATTCCCACCAACAGTGTACAAGGGTTCCTTTATCTCCACACCCTCTCTAACACTTGTTATTTGTAGGCTTTTTGATGATAGCCATTCTGACAAGCATTACGTGGTATCTCATTGTTTTGATTTGCATTTCTCCAGTAATTAGCAACATTGAACATCTTTTCATGTGACTGTTAGCCGTCTGTATGTCTTCTTTGGAAAAATGTCTTTTCAGGTCTTCTGTCCAATTTTTAATTGGGTTGTTTGTTTGTTTTTTTTTGATTTTGAGTTGTATGAGTTGTTTGTATATTTTGAATATTAACCCATCACTGGTTCCATCATTTTCAAATATTTTCTCCCATTCTGCATGTTGTATTTTAATTTTGTCAATGGTTTCCTTTGCCGTACAAAAGCTTTTGATTATGTCCCATTTGTTTATTTTTAGTTTTATTTCTTTTGCCTTAGGAGACTGATCCAGGAAAACGATTTATGTCAAAGCGTGTTCTGCCTATGTTCTCTTCTGGGAGTTTTATGGTTTCAGGTCTTAATTTATGTCCTTAAACCATTTTTAATTTATTTTTACAAGTGGTGTGAGGGCATGTTCTAATCTCATTGTTTTACATGTAGCAGTCCAGTTTTCCCAGCACCACTTATTGAAAAGGCTGTCTTTTCTCCATTTTGTATTCTTGCCTCCTTTGTCATAGATTAATTGACCACAGATGTGTGAGTTTATTTTTGGGCTGTCTATTATGTTCCAGTGATCTATGAGTTTGTTTTTGTGCCAATACCATGCTGTTTTTTTTTTTTAAATATTTATTTATTTATTTGGTTGCACCAGGTCTTAGTTGCAGCACGCATGTGGGATCAAGTTCCCCTGCCAGGGATCGAACCCAGGCCCCCTGCATTGGGACCGTGGAGTCTTAACCACTGTGCCACCAGGGAAGTCCCTTTGCTGTTTTGATTACTATAGTTTTGTAGTATAGTCTGAAGTCTGGGGGGGTTTATACCTCCAGCTTTGTTCTTTTTTCTCAAGATTGCTTTGGCAATTTAGAGTCTTTTATGGTTCCATATAAATTTGAGGATTATTCTAGTTCTGTGAAAAATGTTGTGAGTATTTTGTTAGGGGTTGCATTAAATCTGTAGATTGCTTTGGGTAGTATGGCCATTTTAACAATATTAATTCTTCTAATCCAAAAGCACAGACTATCTTTCCGTTTCTATGTATCATCTTCAATTTCCTTCATCAATGTTTTATAGTTTTCAGAGTCTTTCACCTCCTTGGTTAGATTACATACATTTAATTTTCACAAACACCTTTCTCCCTTGGTTGTCCCAACTTTATAGAGGAGCACACTCATAACGAGTCTTAAAGAAGTTAATTGTCCAAAGCTTAAAACCTGGATTCATAATCCTTGTCCTATGCTGCATCTTGATAATCAAGAATCAATTTGAAATACTATGATTGTCTACAAGATACAGTAAATGCCTAATGAGCAGCAAGATAGCTACAATTTTTGATACTGTAGCACTGTACTCTGATGGCCCTTGTAGGGATCTGTCTACTTTTCAACTCTATTTTTGTCAGGTTCTGATTGGGATCGAGCTGTTAGGTGGTTGAGCTACATACTTTTTTTGGCATGAAAATTATCTTGTTTTTCTTTATCATTTTTCATCAGTTTTAGTTATATTAAAACTATTAGGATATATTATATTACAAACTGTAAGCAATGGTATCTCTGTGATTTTCCTGTTGTTTAAAATTAGAGTATTAGCCTTAAATGCTGGCTCCAACCTATGCTGGGAGTTCCTCCTACCAAATATGATTAGAGAGAACATGAGTGTAACTGAAAGGTAGATCAAGCATGAAAATTCAATCCACTTTGTCAACTGTGAGAGCTGAGGCAAGACATGTGTATTGTGTGAACCTCAGTTTCTTCATCTGTTAAAAAGATAATCCTTACTTCATTGGTTTATTTTGAGGATAATATGGGATTTTTGAAACATAACATCTGGAAAATGTTTTGAAATTCTAAAACACTATAGAAAATATGAGGAACTTAATTTATGGTTACCAAGAGGGTAGCTATTTATTCTTAGTGTATTAGGATCAATTCTGATTTACTCCTAAAAGGGAAGACATTAATTCAGACTCTGGATGTGGCTGTACGTTTACTTTCCTACCATCTTAATAATTAATATTATTAACTCTAATAATAAAACATTAGAATATATTGCTCAACATCAATTTATTTTGTCCTCCAGAGGTAAAATTTGGGTTTCTGGGAAATAGTAGGGAAAATTATGTAAATTATACTTAAATTTGAGCCCCACTATATAAAGTGAGGGGTTGCATAAAGTAAACTCAAAACTTTTTTTTTTTTAAGTGAACATCCTTTTAGTTTTTAGACACAGGTTACTTAGATGGGGAAACAGTACTTAAAATACACGGAACTAAGGTCAAGTGGAGACCATGACCAAATACTTAACAAGGACACCACATTTTGATGCACTTTATTTGAGTCAGGAAAACATCCAAAGACAGGTGAGTCTTCCCAATTTACTTCCCTGATGACCACTGAATGAGAGCTTTAGTCATCTTTGTATGTATCAATTTCTTAGTCCAAACATTTGAATAGGGTGGTCTTTTCGTGTTGTTTACAGTTTCCTTTGCTGTGCAGAAGCTTTCAAGTGTCATTAGGTCCCATTTGTTTGTTTTTATTTCCATTACTCTAGGAGGTGGGTCAAAAAAGATCTTGCTGTGATTTTTGTCAAAGAATGTACTTCTTATGTTTTCCTCTAAGAGTTTTATAGTGTCCGGTCTTACATTAGGGTCTGTAATCCATTTTGAGTTTATTTTTGTGTATGGTGTTAGGGAGTGTTCTAATTTCATTGTTTTACATGTAGCTGTCCAGTTTTCCCAGCACCACTTATTGAAGAGACTGTCTTTTCTCCATTGTATATCCTTGCCTCCTTTGTCATAGATTAGTTGACCATAAGTGCGTGGATTTATCTCTGGGCTTTCTATCCTGTGCCATTGATCTATATTTCTGTTTTTGTGCCAGTATCATATTGTCTTGATTACTGTAGCTTTGTAGTACAGTCTGAAGTCCAGGAGCCTGATTCCTCCTGCTCTGTTTTTTCCCTCAAGATTGTTTTGGCTATTCGGGGTCTTTTGTGTCTCCATACAAATTTTAAGATTTTTTGTTCTAGTTCTGTAAAAAGTGCCATTGGTAATTTGATAAGGATTGCATTGAATCTGTAGATTGCTTTGGGTAATATAGTCATTTTCATAATATTGATTCTTCCAATCCAAGAACATGGTATATCTCTCCATCTGTTTGTGTCACCTTTGATTTCTTTCATCAGTGTTTTATAGTTTTCTGCATACAGGTCTTTTACCTCCTTAGGTAGGTTTATCCCTAGGTATTTTATTCTTTTTATTGCAATGGTGAATGGGAGCGTTTCCTTAATTTCTCTTTTTGATCTTCCGTTGTTAGTGTATAGGAATGCAAGAGATTTCTGTGCATTAATTTTGTATCCTGCAACTTTACCAAATTCACTGATTAGCTCTAGTAGTTTTCTGGTGACATCTTTAGGATTCTCTATGTTTAGTATCATATCATCTGCAAACAGAGACAATTTTACTATTTCTTTTCCAGTTTGTGTTCCTTTTATTTCTTTTTCTTCTCTGACTGCTGTGGCTAGAACTTCCAAAAAGATGTTGAATAATAGTGGCAAGAGTGGACATTCTTTTCTTGTTCCTGATCTTAGAGGAAATGCTTTCAGTTTTTCACCATTGAGAATGATGTTTGCTGTGGGTTTGTTGTATATGGCCTTTATTATGTTGAGGTAGGTTCCCTCCATGCCCACTTTCTGGAGAGTTTTTATCATAAATGGGTGTTGAATTTTGTCAAAAGCTTTTTCTGCTTTTATTGAGATGATCATATGGTTTTTATTCTTCAATTTGTTAATATGGTGTATCACCTTGATTGATTTGCGTATATTGAAGAATCCTTGCATCCCTGGGATAAATCCCACTTGATCATGGTGTACGATCCTTTTAATATGTTGTTGGATTCTGTTTGCTAGTATTTTGTTGAGGATTTTTGCATCTATATTCATCAGTGATATTGGTCTGTAATTTTCTCTTTTTGTAGTATCTTTGTCTGGTTTTGGTATCAGGGTGATGGTGGCCTCATAGAATGAGTTTGGGAGTGTTCCTTCCTCTGCAAGTTTTTGGAAGAGTTTGAGAAGGATGGGTGTTAGCTCTTCTCTAAATGTTTGATAGAATTCACCTGTGAAGCCATCTGGCCCTGGACTTCTGTTTGTTAGAAGATTTTTAATCACAGTTTCAATTTCATTACTTGTTATTGGCTTGTTCATGTTCTCTGTTTCTTCCTGGTTCAGTCTTGGAAGGTTATATCTTTCTAAGAATTTGTCCATTTCTTCCAGGTTGTCCATTTTATTGGCATAGAGTTGCCTGTAGTAGTCTCTAATGATGCTTTGTATTTCTGCAGTGTCCTTTGTAACTTCTCCTTTTTCATTTCTAATTTTATTGATTTGAGTCCTCTCTCTCTTTTTCTTGTTGAGTCTCGCTAAGGGTTTATCAATTTTGTTTATCTTCTCAAAGAACCAGCTTTTAGTTTTATTGATCTTTGCTATTGTTTTCTTTGTTTCTATTTCATTTATTTCTGCTCTGATCTTTATGATTTCTTTTCTTCTGCTAACTTTGGGTTTTGTTTGTTCTTCTTTCTCTAGTTGCTTTAGGTGTAAGGTTAGATTGTTTATTTGCAAGTTTTCTTGTTTCTTGAGGCAGGATTGTATTGCTATAAACTTCCCTCTTAGAACTGCTTTTGCTGCATCTCTTAGGTTTTGGATTGTCGTGTTTTCATTGTCATTTGTCTCTAGGTATTTTTTTATTTCCCCTTTAATTTCTTCAGTGATCTCTTGGTTATTTAATAATGTATTGTTTAGCCTCCATGTGTCTGTGTTTTTTATGTTTGTTTTCCTGTAATTGATTTCTAATCTCACAGCGTTGTGGTCAGAAAAGTTGGTTGATATGATTTCAGTTTTCTTAAATTCACCAAGGCTTGATTTGTGACCCAAGATGTGATCTATCCTGGAGAATGTTCTGTGTGCACTTAAGAAGAAAGTGTAATCTGCTGTTTTCAGATGGAATGTCCTATAAATATCAATTAAATCTATCTAGTCTATTGTGTCATTTAAAGCTTGTGTTTCCTTATTAATGTTCTGTCTGGATGATCTGTCCATTGGTGTAAGTGAGGTGTTAAAGTCCCCCACTATTATTGTGTTACTGTCAATTTCCTCTTTTATAGCTGTTAGCATTTGACTTATGTATTGAGGTGCTCCTATGTTGTGTGCATATATATTTACAATTGTTATACCTTCTTGGATTCATCCCTTGATCATTATGTCGTGTCCTTCCTTGTCTCTTGTAACATTCTTTATTTTAAAGTATATTTTATCTGATATGAGTATTGCTACTCCATCTTTCTTTGATTTCCATTTGCATGGAATATCTTTTTCCATCCCCTCACTTTCAGTCTGTATGTGTCATTAGGTCTGAAGTGGGTCTTTTGTAGACAGCATATATATGGGTCTTGTTTTTGTATCTATTCAGCGAGCCTGTGTGTTTTGGTTGGAGCATTTAATCCATTCACATTTAAGGTAACTATTGATATGTATGTTCCTATTACCATTTTCTTAATTGTGTTGGGTTTGTTTTAGTAGGTCCTTTTCTTCTCTTGTTTCCAATTAGAGAAGTTCCTTTAGCATTTGTTGTAGAGCTGGTTTGGTGGTGCTGAATTCTCTTAGCTTTTGCTTGTCTGTAAAGCTTTTGATTTCTCTGTCGAATCTGAATGAGATCCTTGCTGGTTAGAGTATTCTTGGTTGCAGGTTCTTCCGTTTCATCACTTTAAATATATCATACCACTCCCTTCTGGCTTGCAGAGTTTCTGCTGAGAAATCAGCTGTTAACCTTATGGGAGTTCCCTTTTATATTATTTGTCATTTTTCCCTTGTTGCTTTTAATAATTTTTCTTTGTCTTTAATTTTTGTCAGTTTTATTACTGTGTGTCTCAGCATGTTTCTCCTTGGGTTTATCCTTCCTGGGACTCGGCACTTCCTGGACTTGGGTGGCTATTTCCTTTCCCATGTTAGGGAAGTTTTCCCTAGATAATATAGATTATTAGACTATAATCTCTTCAAATATTTTCTCGGGTCCTTTCTCTCTCGCTTCTCCTTTTGGAACCCCTATAATGAGAATGTTGGTGCATTTAATGTTGTCCCAAAGGTCTCTTAGGCTGTCTTCATTTCTTTTCATTCTTTTTTCTTTATTTTGTTCCAAGGCAGTGAATTCCACTAGGTCACTTATCCATTCTTCTGCCTCAGTTATTCTGCTATTGATTCCTTCTAGTGTATTTTTCATTTCAGTTACTGTATTGTTCATCTCTGTTTGTTTGTTCTTTAATTCTTCTAGGTCTTTGTTAAACATTTTTTGCATCCTCTCGATCTTTGCCTCCATTCTTTTTCCGAGATCCTGGACCATCTTCACTATCATTATTCTGAATTCTTTTTCTGGAAGGTTGCCTATCTCTACTTCATTTAGCTGTTTTTCTGGGGTTTTATCTTGTTCCTTCATCTGGTACATCTGCTTTTTATTTTGTCTATCTTTCTGTGAATGTGGTTTTTGTTCCGCAGGCTGCAGGACTGTAGTTCTTCTTGCTTCTGCTGTCTGCCCTCTCCTCAAAAATTTTTAAATTTAATCAAGTTACCCCTTAGATTGGCAGAAATTATGCCCGTTTCATAGTGTAAACAATTGTTCTTATTCTAAAATTTATTTAAAATATCCTATTCAAAGATACATTAGAATGATGATATAAAAGGAATGATTTAATAATGTAGAGGATGACCAAAGTTTTGGAGAAAAGAGCATGATAAATACAAAATGAGGGAAAATTGCTTAGTTACTTTACAATATATTAACACAAATGTATTAATAAATTGCTTTACAGGAAGGAATTATTTCTATATGTATTTATGGTAATAAAATAATCCTAGACATATGACTACTTTGACTACCTAATATCATCCTCATCCCAGTCCTGCTACATAGTGGTAAACAAATGTGTCACTGCTCATAACACTTCTTTTCTATTTTTAATATTAGTAAGAGGATTATAGTTAAACCATTTCTGGAAGATTATTGATTATCATAGGGAGTTCAAATCTTCAGACTCCAAGTTCAGGATTTAAAATCAGCCAGAGTGAGGAATGATTACTTTGAAACTAACCATGTCATTATATAGTGTTGTACATCATGAAATTGTAAAGAAAAATTTTTCTATGTTGCATGTTCTTTCAATGTTTTTGTCTTAGTAAATCATACTTTTTCTAAATAAGCTACCTGGCTGTAGTAAGCCACACAGCTGAGCAATGGAAATTAAAGCTTAAAATTTGACTTATGTTCACATATGTGCACATCTATTTCTTTGTCTTTGATCTTAAATAGGCTACTCCTTTTGTATAAGTTACTTGTGTACACTACATGCTGTTGATTGGTTATTGCATTTGCATGGATGGTATCATAGTCATCATCCATTAGTAAAAATCAGAATTGGAACTAAATGGCTATAGTTGCTTTCTTCAATATTTCCTATTATTTTGGTAAAAAGACAGGACTTCTGTCATTACTTGGTCACAAATTAATCATTCATTACCCATCTACATTGAGGGATTCAGAATAAATTCAAGATAGAAATGTCCACACAGTTGAAGCCATTGAGGGATGAGATAATCAACATTTATTGAGCTGCTGATAGCTCTAGAATATATATATATATATATATATATATATATATATATATATACACACACACACACACACACACACAGGTAGTTCCCAGGCAGCAATATATTATAGTGGATGAAAAACATAGACTTTCACTATCAACATATTTGAATTTTAATTTAGGCCTGCAGTGTAACTAGTTTTGGGGCCATGGGTAGGCCACAGTTTTTTACTTATGAAAGCAGAATAAGAATACCTACCATACAGAACTGTTGTGAAGGGTCTAGATAATGCAGGTAAATTCCTGAGCACAGTGACTGGTATGTGATAGGCTCTCAATACATTTAAACTGCTTTTTCTTGAAACCTGACAGACCTTGTTAAAACTCTGCTTTTGTCTCTTGCTAGTTTGTGACTTCAGTCAAATTACTTAGTCCCTCCAAGCCTGGTGAATTTGCTTGTAACATAGGGGAGAGAATTGTTGTTCTCCCTTGAATCCCCCTCTCCTACAACTGTATTGCAAAACTCCTCCATCAGTTCTCTATATTAATTTTTTCTCCTAATAACTAAAAATATTAGTATGATCTTCTAATTAATTCTTCCAGGCTGGGTAGTACAGAGACGAGCTGATTGAGTTGTTCATGCCTGAACATAGTCAGTTGGTCAAGCCGTGGAGTACAACACCCAAAGAGAAGGGGGAGGCATGCTTTCCATCTGACGATATTTACATTGCCAAGCATATAATATTTTGTCTTTCATCTTATGTGGCAAAGCTAGTAGAGGATTCATGAAAAGAAAGCAGTGCAGTTGCTAGTAATTAAAAAACGCTAAATTTATCTTTTTCCTAGATTTTCCCAATTGCAACGCATGGTGGGTCATTTTATTTCGGAGCAATTTATTTACAGTTTTCTTTATTCTCCCTTCTAGTAATCTCAAGCCTCATTAATATATCCTTTAAGCCTTCAGCCAGATTTGTGATTTGTGTCAGTTACCTGTCTTATTACTATTTAAAGGGAAATTTAAGATTCATTTATTTAGACACAAGCAAGGATGTGCTGATTAATGGTATTTAGAAAAGGAAATGTACATCGCCCTCCAACTAGAATGTGGCATGAAGTTAAATTTTCAGTGATTTATCCCAATATGGAAAAGCACTCAATTCCATTCCTATTCAACTGAACATTTGTCTTCTACTCCCTAAGCTCATATTTTTCTCAAATGAAACTTTGGAGGAAGGGGAAAGGGAGTTAATGTTTGCTGAGAGCCATAATATGATGCAATGCGACACGCTTTGTGTAGGCTGTCGAGTGTAGAGCCACTACACACCTTGTGACATAGGTGACAGTACTGCACTTGTTAGATAAGGCAAGGTAGTTAGAAGTTACCAACATGCCTTGGGTCAATCACTAGGAAGTCACAAACTTGGGCTTCAAGCCCTACCTTCTTTTCTTGCCCTGTGTGCTGCTTTTTTATGTGCTAATCTCAGATAGTATTTTTTTTGTAATGTTCAAGTCCTGGTTTTAGGTGGGCCAAAATAAATAAGACCATTTCTTCAACCTCTTTTCTTTAATGTTAGCCTAACCTACAAATCAGTGAGCATGAAGTTGTTCAATAGTAAAACCCCAGGCAACTAACTCCCAGGGCATCATTAGATTACAGATTAGTGACTCGTAGGAAATACCCCAGAGGTAAAGTGTTGGAAAATTCCCTTCTCCAGTGAAAGCCAAAGTAGAAAAAAATTCTACTCACTGACGCATCTTGGGGTTTGTCAGAAAGACAGAGTTGGGAGTTGCAATGCTATGTGAATAAAGAATTGTTATTCTTAAGGCAAAATAGACAAGCAAGTATTTTGAAAAAAAAAATGCAGTCAAAGAGAAGCAGTCTCTTTAGGAATAGTGTTGAAAAGACTGTATTTTTTCAGCAGTAACAGATGGAAACAGATTTCTCTGAGGTTATTATTAAGAGCTTTGCATCAAAGAAACAATCATTCTGATGCGGTCCCATGGAGGAACACAAACACCATGTAATGTGTGTTAGGTGAAGACAGAGTTAGAAAGCAAGAACCAAGAGACAACAGAAAGGACCAGAGTGAGAGCAAAACCAGTTTCACTAATTCCTTTAATGAAAGAATTTAGATGTTAATAGCATGACTGCACCCTACATTCGTTCAAATTTTTGCATACATATTTATGTTCAAGTTAACAATACCGGAAAAATTATACAGCTCTCATTCTGCATTGTGTCTCCTTGCATTTTGTTGCCTTTATATATAACTTAAAGTTAAAGAACTCCCTTCAAATACATTCAGACATTTGGGTCAGGAGGACCTCTGTTTATTATTATGGGCCAAATTTGGTTGTCCCCAGGGACCAGGTAAAAAGAGGCACTCTTTATGCAGTGCTACTGAAGTAAGACTTGATCTGCTTTGCTAGACTTTCTAGACACCACACTGTGGCTAGTCAACACCAGAAAACACTTCAAGTATTAACACTTTAGACCCTCTGAGTCACTCAGCTCTTCAGGATAAATGAAGTATCCTCTGTCTCTGTGCCTGAGAGCATTCTCTGACCATAGAATGTGGTAGGTCCAAGAGGTACAGGCCGGGGATGTGAGGGAATTAGTACCTCAGGAATGACACTCAACTAATAAGGGATGGGAGCTGGTGGATAAAAACCCCAGGTTTCTTCCTGTTGCTGGGACAGTTCTAAGGAATGTTCTGCACAGCTTGGAAGATCTCAGTGGGAATGAGCCCAGATTCCCACCGTAGTCATCTGCTCATTCACATACCCTGCATTGTCTTCTTTCCCTCTTCATTTCCTTTACTCTTCTTCCTGGGATCACTTCCCAAATAAAGCTCTTGCACTCAAATTCTTGTCTTCATCTGCAAACCCAAACTAAGACAACTTCCTGCTGCTTTTTCTTCCTGGTTTACAGGAGGACACTTCCCAAGTTAAAGAAGAATTTTAAGAGATTGTGTTTAAAGAGATCTTGTTATGTTTTCTCACCAGTGAGATTAGTGATTTGGGGAATGTAATGGAATTGGGAAAAAGATGTGGGAAAGATGGTGGTGAGGGGACCCAATGGCCAGTGACCAGAAGAATCAAATTTCTGATAACGTTCTCAGGTGGGCATCTCTCTGGCACATGCTGTGTACTAGCATGTACACATGCTGTGTTCTCTCTGTATGTATAATTGTGTGTGTGTGTGTGTGTGCGCGTGTGTGTGTGATGAAGATGCACCACCTTTGTACAAAGTTGTGCTTGTACAAAGCTGTTTCTAGTCCAAAAATTTTTGGGAAAATTGAGCCCAATAATGCTAGGAAAGTTCCATCAGTCAGTCGGTATGAAAATATACCCCCTATTGTTTATATTATACACAGTAAGCATTGTGGTCATGATTTAAAGCTCACGTTGAAATTAAGGCCAGGGTATTAAAGGTAAAAATCTATAAAACCTTCCTCTTCTGTAATGTATATTCTTCAGTTTATTTTATATGTTATCAAAAGAGATCCTATGATTCTACTTAAAACAAGTACTGAATTAAGTTAAAAATTAGATTAACCAGTGATTCATGGATTTTTAGGAATAGTTCAAAATTTTTTTTTGAAAATCTGCTTTAGAAATGTTTCCTTCAACAAACCTCCTCTTCAAGAGACCAAAAAAAGTCATTCATTCAGAAAAGAGAACCCTTTTCTTAAAGGGAAAAAAAAATGACTTCAGACCATTTAGATGGTCTGAAGATCTTCTGAAAATAAATACTCTTACAGGTCACTACTATATTTCCAAGCAAACTATTGTAAAGTGTTGGCAGTTGACCAGGAGGTGAAGCACTGCTCGTTTATTCCATGTCTTCTGTTTTCTGTAATTTCAAGACTCATTTCTTTTCACTCTACTCCAGGAAGCAGAATGATATTTTTAAACCATCAATATTTTTAAACCTTTCTCTAAACTAATGAATCTACTTATTTCTTCTTTCTTTATACATTAAAATAAATTCCAGTTGTTCCTTCTGATCTCACTGGTGAACTATAAAGTTTGTACAATTTCATCACTAGTGGGTATAGAAACTAAATTTAACATCAATAACATAAAAGATATTTTTTCCCTAGCTACATAAACACCTGGATTCATATTCTTACATGATGTTGATCTCAAGAGATAAGAGTTAAAAAACTAAAACCAGCTGGAACAAAGGATTTGATTAGAGATGACAGTTGTTTGGGAGTTTATTTTTACAGGACAAAGGCGAGTTTTCAGTTGTTTATTTTAAGGTTAGAGAGTTTACATTATGGAGGTATTCATATCTCCATTTCTTTCTGTGACACACTTCCTGGCTATTTCAAATCCCTCTGTTTTGCAACACTACTTTGCATTCTGAAGAGGTTTCCTGCCTAATTTAGTTACATCAACTGATTGCCATGGAAACTCTTAATATCCTTCCCTCTTCCTGGAATGAGACGTTGGCTCTGTTTCAAATAGAATTTTTTGGCACAGAAAATAGAGTAAGTTTTATAAAGTAAAATGTCTTGTCAACAAAAGAGTACACTTTAGGGTGACCACTGGATGGACAGAAGTCACAAACAAACACATCCCTACTGAACTAAATAGGTAACTTAACAATTAGGAACAGGTAGCAGGATAGTCCAAATCAAAGCGAAGTGATGCCTGACTGCTTTTCTACTTTTATTGAGAAGGAAGTTGAAATCAGGCCTTTGCTGCCTGTCAGCCCAGCAAAGTCAAAACAAAACAACCAATTTTATGAGATTGAGTCAATCTGAATTTCTCAAGGGCTTCTCAAAGCAGATTCATTTGGAAAATGTGAGCAGTTGGCCTGGAAAAATAATCTGTACAATGAACTTTAACACAAAGATCTACCCATTTTTATCATGAATTTTATTTTAAAAGTATATTTTTCTAAGAAGACTGAATGTATTAGCTACATTGTGCCATTCTATGAGACCTATGCTTTGAGACTAGAATCATATTCTGGGCTTATTCACTCATATTTGACAATTTTTTAATGGAATTCAGAAGGAATGGCTAATTATAACCATTCGGAAGACAGGAAGGATTATGTCTAGTGTTTACTGCTTTCCTTTGTGTATATACACATGTGAGAGAATGTTTTAATTGCACGACTGAATATATGTACACAACTATTACACAGGGCTGTCCGTGTGCCTGTCTATTGTACATAGACATGTGGTTGTCAGAAGGACAGACTGATAGAAAAACAGGTAGGTCAATATTAGGAGAAAGAGGAAAGCCTTTTCTAATGGTTGTCTGTAAATTCAGAGATACAATAGCTTCTATAGGGTAACTGTGTTATGTTTTTGTTATTTCTCATAATATCCAGATTTTGCATTTCCTTTGTAAAAAATGAGTGAATCACGGTCAGATATCTTTTACCCAACTGGTAGTGACCTCTGTTTTCCTAAGACATAAAAGTAAGAGAAACCAAATTTTTGGTTCCTTGCAAATTTTGGATTTACCTGTAGACATTAATGGTGTCTTCTGATGGCTTGAAGTTTGTCTATATATAATCATTGGTCATGAATTATTTTGCTACCTGGGTTGATAGGCATATTTTATTTTCTTTTCCCACAACATATTTACATGTCTAGAAAATGCATTACTCTAAAAAGTTTATTTAAAATGAAAATTGCACATGCGTGGGGATCACTTCCAAAAAGGAATGCATATTTAGCAAATCTAGAAAGAATAATAATAATTTTATAAATCCTAAATGTTGCAGGTAAGAGATTTCAAAGCCTAGCTTATTATTTTAGGGGTCCACTTTGATGATCTAAATTAGAAAAGTGTATGATTACTTTCACATTAACTGTGGCCTTAGCTGCTTTGTCGAAACTTACCAGCAACTCTGTTTCAATATCTCATCATGACAAAGCAGTAAATAGCTCTGGCTACCCCTGTATGTTGTTCACTTTCAGTGTAATTCACTCTTGGCTATAGTGCACATAAATAAAGCATAGTTTCAAAATGTCTGCTCTTTCTTGTTAGAACAAATGCCTGAGTGTAAATTATATTCATACCTATTCCTGGAATAGTTTCTCCAAACCCACTTCCCTTCATCCTGCACTGACAATTTGAGTGCATGATGGAAATCTCGACCTGATTTTGCAGTCATAAGATGTTTGGAGAGCAGTGACTAAGATCCCTAACATTGACCTGACATTTCAGGGAAGAGTTTCAACTTTATGAGTCCCTTCACCAAACTAAAGTTATTTTTATATACTTTCTTTTTTGGATCTTTGCACACCCTAACATATTGTTATTTGTTTTAATAACCTGACTCTTCAATCACTGTGTGAGTTCTAAAGAGGCAGGGAGCTTTCCTATGATTCATTTTCATCCTTTGAACCTAATTTAGCCACTTGTGCACACATTATTGTCTCTATTGTAAAATACGCAAGCATTATCACCACTTAAAAACCACATACATACCAGTGACGCGATTCTTGTACTAGTCAGATAGTACTTGCCTAAAATGCATGCCATGGAAATTAAGGTTCTGGTTCTGGAGAGGGCAGGGTAGAACAAGCGTAAGTGGAAATTATATGGATGTGGATTTTAGCTCCATCTGAGGAAGAGCTTGGCAATAAGTAGCCATTGCATTCCTGATTCATGAAGGAGAAAGTATTTCTAGCAATACTGCTTCAAAAATTAATTTTCTAAAGAAAACAAATTCTTTTTCCCCATTAATTATACATCTTAAATGTGTTGCTGGAAATAATGAGGCACTCATGAAAATAACAAAAGATGAACAAGAAAGTTTGGGAAAAGCATTTGCATTTGAACATCGATACCCAAGCCCTCCATTCATGCCATCCCCTCATTCATTTCTTCCAAAAGAATGAAAAGAAATAGAACAGAAAGGTGGAATAGGGAATTTATTTGCTTGTGATGAGGACAATCAGTAAGATAAGACTGGAAATATGTGAAGTTATCCTTTTGTCCTCCTTAGGTAGAAAGGTCTCTGAAGCACAAACTACAGTTTTCCCCCGAATAACTCATCTTCCCTTTCACCATAGTAATAAATTTGAGCATAGCATATGGCCACTCAGAATACAGACTACATATCCCAGACTGCTTTGCAACAAAATGTTGTCATGTTTCTAAGTTTTGGCCAATGTAATATAGGCAGACTATCCTATAACAGTTCGGGGGAACCTCCCTTAAGAGACAACGATTATACCCCTTTTGTTCCCCCTCTCTTCTGCCTCTCCTCCGTCATGCTGCCTGCAAAGCAGATGCTGCCATCTTGGGCTATGTGAACAAGTGTCATAGCCCAGCTATGGCAGAATGGTGACTGGAAAGAGCCCAGGTCCCTGAAGAGATTATGGAACAGAGCTGCCATTAGCCATTCTAGAGTGCCTCCCTTTAGACCTTTATATGAGGGAAATAAAAGGCTGTCCTCAAGTAACATTATTTTTTAAGAATAATTAAGAATAATTAATAGTATTTATAATCTCAACGAATACTGCCACTTTATAGGAAGGCTAAAGACAAGTTGTCTCTATTTCCAACTCTTAGATTTTTCATCTGTCCCTCAGCATTCGTAGTAGGCAAGGAACTAGCAGCTTTTCGTAATCTTCTATAAGATAAATTACACATGTTGTAGGTATTTTACATACGTTTTCCCCTACTTAATCCTTACCAGTGGTACCAGGCTCAAACGATGGGTGAGAATACTCAAACTCAGAGAGAAAACATAGGAACTAAATGTCAAGCAACTCTAGAATTTAAACATAGACTTCCCTGACTCCAAACTTAAAGTTGTTCTGTATTTTATGTTGCCTCTCTGATACTCTGGTTTAAGATCCTTCCTCAGTGACATGTTTCTAAGACTGATAGATTGGCTGGAATCCACTTGGCCAGTATGCTTTGAGAGAAGACCTTGGAGTAGGTGAAATTTCCCTTCGTATATTATCGGGAGGTGAAAACTGATTTCCAATCTAAAGAGAAAAGGTCAAGTGTGACTTCTGTTTGAGGAAGATTTGAGAGGAAATACCTCATCTGATTTTATGTGTGTCTATAGATCAGTGGTCTTAATTTGGCAGCCCCAGGTTGATTTCAGATTCCATAGATACTTAGTTTGGCTCACAGCATTTAAAAAAATACTAATTAGCTGCTAACCTTTAAAAGTCAAAATACTTTACATAAAACTCTGGACTTCTGACTTCTCTTGAAAAATCGGAAGATCCAGTAACACTAGGGTGGCCTTTCCACATGACAACACTTAGCTGAAGCTCTGTATGGTTACCTCTGTCGATGGCTTTGCCATCTCCGGTTTGCCTACTCAGCCCGTTCCACTCATTTACATTACTGACCTTTTCCTGTCAGGCATTTGAGAAGTTTATGACCTTTGTGTGGACACTTTTCCTTGACAGTGATTAAGATGATTACATAGAACAGATTGTCATCTGGCTGTACTGCCTGACGTATGTTCCTGATTTGTAAGAATGATTTGTAGAGACACTTTCTTTACCACGGGGTCTCTTAAGAGTACTTGTAAACTTCTTTAGAGCAACTCAGAGATGAACCAAGTTCTCTCCACATTCTGGTACATAAAGTTGGATTGTTTCAAAGTCTGAGAGGTTTTTTATATCTCTGTCCAGTGAATCTGCCCAGTGGGCTTTGAGCCCAGTTGCAACATGGTCCAGCAAAATAACTCTTGCAGTGGTGGTACTTTTGCCAAAGCAGTCCCTCTCTCTTACAACATGATAGAAACATAATTTTTCACTGAATATAGTTTTCCTTATATCTTTTCTAAATGGGATATAACATTGGCAGTAGTGGAAGGAATCTAGATATAACTGTATATAAGATGTGAGAAAAAAATAAAATGAGTCTTTTCCTCTCTGTGTTCTGAGAGAGTACATCATTATACCCTTGAAAGTCCAGAGGGAAAACTTCAATAAATATTGATAATGATGACCATGAGCTAAGCATTCTCTGGAATAGTCAATTAACTCTAATATAATTAGAACAAAACTCAAAGGCCTATTAAAGGCATCAAGCCAGCCCTTTAAAGTGACTGCTGAGGGAGGAGGTTACAGGGTAGGTGAGGTCCAAGGACTTGTTAGATCTTTGTGTTCCGTGATTATGACACATATTAGTTCATTTGCCTTCACCTAATGAACAGGTAAAGTTATGACCTTCCACGTGTATCACCGATAATAATCACCATCTACAACGCTATGCATTTTGGTTTTCTTTTACCAAATTGTGGTAATGCAACACCTAAAAATGATCCATTTTACACATTTTGAGATCAATTGTCTTTTAATCAGTTAAATTAAATAGCATTTTTCATGCCATTTTCACAGCTTAGACACTGTCTATCATTCTATTAAGACAGCCACTTTCAAACTGTGATGTTCACAGCTCTCTATGGTCTGGTTTTATGCCACCAAACCAGTCTTATTTTTAATAGACACCTGCTGCCTCCATGACCCCAAAATGCATCATGTTTACCCCAGAAATTTTGCTCTCCTATGAATGGAAATTCTTCCTCCATCTCTATGATATAAATCTAAGATCTCTTTGACCTTCTCAGATTGATACCACATGGATGACCCCAACTACATAATGAAGAAGGATAGGTGCTGTGTAGTGGTCAAGGGCCTCGGCTCTGAAGTCAAACTTCCTAGATTCAAACCTCATTTCCATCGACTGCCAGCTATGTTTAGCAGGTTAACTAATCAATCTTCAGGTTTTCCTTGCCAAAATAAAAATAAGAATATCTACTTCATAGGTTTCTTGGGAAGATTCAATCTGATAGAGAATGTAAAAAAAAGAAACATTATGTTATGCCTCCAATAAACATAAACCAATAGCTCACATAATCAAAAAAATGTGTTGACAGCAAGGCTTAAAAATGTAGATCAAAAGTAAGAAAGGCTACACAGCAGGAAGCACAAGCAAGGGTTTGCTGGACAGTTGGGTTAGAACATGGCTGGGCACTGTTGTACCTGGACATTGTAAGCTATTGCCATTGGTAAATTCTCTCAGTCTCTCTCTCTCTCTCTCTCTCTCTCTCTCTCTCTCTCTCTGTCTCTCTCTCCAGCTCTGACTCTCTCTCTTTCTCTCTTTGATCAGATGTTCAATGTCAAAGTTCTAGGTAGAAGTATTCAATGAATCTCTGCCACACTCTTAAGCCATAGCTGTCTTTCAAGGGCTAAGGAGAGAAAAGATCTGATCCCCTTGCCTCCCACCAAGACTCAACAAAAAGGAGTTTCTCCACAAACAGAACAGAGTTTAGATGTTGGTCAGTTAAAAAGTGTTCTAATATACAGTGATGCCCTTTATTATTCTATAACTACAAATTGGTCTATAAACTCTTGAAAAGCAGAACCTAAGTATATCTCACAGACCTCATCATAAAATAGGTTCTCAATAAATACATGTTAACCCATAATTTAAAGTTTGACAGACTTGTTTTCAGGATTTATTGCTTTTTATGCTCTAGTTAGAGTTTAACGAACCAACGAATTGTGAGAATTTTATTGTGGTGTCAGACTTAAGTACAGTTGCCAAAAGGTGATTACATAATGGTGAGAGAAAACTAGAATATCTTTTTAAGCTCCATAGATCATCTCTATTGAAATTAATCCCTGTAAGGTGGAGAGTCAAAATGAGAGGGTTGTGGCTTTGGGAGAATTAAACCCTGCATTGTGTGAGGGATTTTCAGGGAAAATCATGGTAGAAAATGGGAGCAGCAGAGAAGTAAGACCTATTTAATATTTTTTAATAAAAATTCATATCATAAAAGTAACATGACTATTTCAGTAAACTTTTAAGGTACAGAAAAACCCGAACAAAAAAATTTTCCTGCTCAGCACAATTATATGTATTTTTACATTTGTTTGTATACATCTATGTATATATGTGTGTATGTGTATGTGGTGTATGAGTGGTTAGAACCACAAATTAATAACAAACAAACCCATAAATACATACAGTTGTTGTTAAAAAATTGTTACAAAAATGTGCTCTTATATACAGTAGTTTTTATTAATGTGTTGTGTAATTATTTTCTTAAAAATGAACATTCTTGTTAATAAGAGAAATAAATGCGTATTACCAAAAACAATAGGAAATACAATAAAAAAGGAATGTAAGACATGCAAAATCTCAGCAACCCAGAAATAACCGTTCTTAATATCTTCTGAATGATCTTTCAAAATCTTTCTATATAGACACACAAATATACATTTTTTGTGAAATAGATTATGCATTCTATAGGATATTCTGTAACCTACTTTTAAAGCATAACTATAGATTATAATTATCTTTCCATGTCAATAGGTGTATTTCTACACCATCATGATTAATGGCTGTATAGAATTCTAATTTGTGGAGGTACACAATTGATTTTCAAAAATATGCAATGTTAGACACTTAATCTTTTACTGCCTTTTGTTTTTACAAGCAGTACTTCAATGAACATTTTTATAGTTTAATCTTCAAACGTATCCTTAATTATTCCCTTAGGACAAATTCCCAGAGGTATAGTTAATTGATGCAAATGTTACGTATATTTTTATGTCTTTGGGTAACAAATTGCTTTCCAGGGTTCTGTACCAATTTGAAATTACAGAACAGAATATGAGTGTGAATTCTCCCAAAACTAAATATTGCTCTTTTAAATGAGAGAAAGAATAATGTAGGTTAATTATTTTGGCTTCTCACATATTGTAAAATATTCTCATGTGATTAAACATTTTAATGACATAGTTTAATTAAAAGGCTTGAGTGTATTCCATCTTGTGAAACAACATAGTGACATATTACTGAATGTCTGCATATGTTTATGAATATTTTCTTAGGAAAATTTCCAAGTAGTGGTGTCTCTGGAAAGAGTATATGTTATTATCTAGCCTCACCATCCTTGATCTCTTTTCCTCCAACAAACTAAACTTGTTTCTTCCTGACACTTTGCACTTACTCTTTGCTGATCTATTTATGACTGGCTCCTCATTCAGGTCTTTGTTTAAATGCTATTACTTCAGAGAAGCCTTCTGTGATAAGCCCGATGAAAGTGGACTGTGTCAATCATTACAGCTCTTCACCAATACTTCTGCTTCTCATCCTGCCAGTAATGCGGTAGGGTTGCCTTTTCCTACCACCTTAACGTTCGTTGCAGCCATGTGACTTGCTTTGGCCAATGAAATGTGACAGCATATGACCTGACTCTGCTGTTGGAAGTCTTTAGAAGGTAGCGTATAATTTGTTGCATATCCTTACCCATGTCACTGCAGTTGGTGACATTCAACAGTGAAGCCACCCTCATTCTGCATCCCTGAGAGAGGACAGGCAACTGAGCCCCACACTGAACCATGACGACATGTATCGTGAGGGAAAAATAAATCCTTATTTATTTTTTTTTAACACAGTTCAGACTTTGGGGTTATTTGTTAGTGCAGCAAACCTAGTCCATCCTGAATAATATATACATTCCTCCTCCCTTTAGTCAATCTCAATATTTTCTTGTTTTATAATTGTATCATCTTATTTATTCCTTTATGAGTTCCCTTTCCCCACAAAAATGTAAGATCCTTGAGAGCAGGGGCTTTCTCTGTCTTGTTCATTGCAGTGCCTAGAATATTGCCTAGTGCACAGTAGGCCTTTATTAAATATTTGTTGAATAAAATTAAAGAAATGAGTGGAAGATTTCAGCATGTACCCGTGGAATCTAGACTAAGACAATGTCTTTCCTTTGGAAAACAATTGTTTGTTCCCAGATTCCAAGCTAATCTTTGGCATACTTGAAGAACACGCTACGTTAGAGTTCTGATGGCCAGAGAGAGGTTAAATATTTTCTCACCAAGATGTACGAACCCTTAACCACTTTAATCATTTGGTCTTTTTTTTCCCTCTAGCACTATGTACAATTTGCTTCTGTGTGGATGGAAAACAAGCATGATTATAGTTATTTTTAAATGTTCTATCATTACAGATTTTTTTAAAATGAAAAACACTTTAGTAAAGCCTGAAGTTTATTTAGTGAATAGACAAGTGTATTTTCCCTGGCCATCCAAAGGATAAGACATGGCATTATATTTATAATGTCTAGATTTTAAGGTGTACTCTTCCAGTTTGGTACTTGATCATTCTTTCTTTATAACCATTATGTTCCAGCTACATTATGGTCTGCAGATGTGTATCAATTACAAAGATGTTTTGAGTTAATGATTTCTAAAAAGCCTTCAAACAAGTGGAATAGATATGTTTGTTATTGGGTAGTTGGTCAACAGTGTTTTCCAGTAAGAAGTAATAGAGTCATAACCTATTCCCTCATCTGCGAGGGCCTCAGCACTTGAGCCAGATGACAACTTCTCTTCTTTGATCTTAACACACACTAATTTAGGGTAACTATTTACAGCTGTTATCTGTTGGTATCTTCTCAATCAGCATGTGTGCTCTCTTGACCAGAAATAGAAAAACACACATGGCATTGCTATGCACTTGTATCTCCCATTTGGCTCAAAAGCTACTTGCTGTCTTTTCACATGCCAGGCAAAGGGAAAGACTGGAGAAAGCTCTTCTTTTGCTGAACTATAATGTGGCCATTTGTTTGCTTGGTAACTAGAAGCATATCAGCATGAATCTGCCTTTAGATGGTCCATATGCTTGGATTTGCTATCATGTGGTCCAGCTTCATCAGAGCTCATTTCTTACAGAAAAAAAGAAGTACCTGGTCCTTCTGTGTTTTGATTTTCTTATAGCTTTCTGGAATTCCTTACCCTTAAGTGAACTCTTCCTGGTCCTCCCAAACATGTTTCATGTTTCTTTCTTTTACCCTATTGCATTTTTAATTTACTTTGGCACTTTGTTTTCATATGTTGTACTATATATCTGAAATTTTCCATATTTGCTTGACTGCTAAATGGAAACAAGGTAGCTATTGTGTTAAGAGCATGGAATCATTTTCTCCCATCTTTAAACTACTTTGGCATCCAAAATAGTGCAAGTACTTTCAAGAGAATTATATATCAGGTAAATCTGTATAAATTTACAGTGATGTTTTTCCAGCTCTGATGTGAGGTATAAGGAGGACTGTATAAGACTTTGCAATCAGACAGTCCTAGATTTGAGTACTGACACATTTACTGATTATGGGCTTCCAAGTATGTTACTTAATATTTGGGGACTCAATTTCCTCATCTGTTAAATTGGGAAAAAATATTTCCTATCTCAAAGAATTGAGATGAAGATTAAATCAAATAAAGCATTTTAAATCCAGGGCTGAGCTCCTAGTGAGCACTAAGAAAATGCAATTATTATCTTACTGAGAGTCATGGCACATACCTAAAAGATTAGTGTCTCAGAGATTATGATTTTACCAGTGCTATGATTAAAGCTGTGTAGTACAAGTGGTAATTTAGGTAGATTTCAATGTATAGGTAAATCAAATTCATTCTAAAGAAATGAGGCATAATGCCGACAGATATTTGTTATTAAAATAATAGTAGTAATAGTAGTATAGTAGTATATTATATTTATCTAATACCTTGCAGTTAATAAAATATTTGTACTTGCATGTCTATGTAACCCTTGTAAGTCATATGTTTATTTGAAAGAAGAGCATTGCAGGTGGGGGGAGCAGTCAGTTGCCAAGGTCCCAAGGGAAACCATGCCAGGGATATTCAGTGAATATCCAGAAGGCCCATGTAGCCAGAAGAAGAGTGACTGAAGAGAAGAGAAAAAGGAGACAATGGTGAGAGAGGAAAACAGAGGTCAGATTGTATAGGTCTTGGTTAAGTCCTTGGGCTTTGCTTTTAGTGAAATGGGGGAGCCACTGCAGGAAGTTGGGTATGACGTGGTCGCATTTCTATTGTATAGAGTGGCCGTGGTCACTCTGGCTGCTGGCTTTAGAATAGTCTGTAAGGGAAGCCTGGGTAAAGCGAGGAGATCAGTTAAGTGGCATAAAAATGGCCCAGATCTAAAGTGGTCAAAATGTGGGTCTATTTGAAAGCTAGAGGCCACAGGATTTCCTGCTAGACTGGATGTGGAGCTATGATAGAAAGCAAGAGTCAGGACAAGTCAGGTTTTTGGCCTGAGCAATTGCAGGATGGAGCTGCCATTCTTCAGGCAAGTTGGAGTAGGTTCCAGGAGAAACATCAGAAATTCAAAATATCAATTAGGTGGAGTTCAAAAGGTCTGCCAGACGTCCAAGAGTGTGGCTGTGTAAATATTCACGATGAAAGAATGGAAGCTTATTTGCCTTAGAAGACAAATAAATACAACCCCAAGTAGCAAATGTTATTACCTGAAGGAAGGAGACCAGTTTCAACAGATCACTCATTAGTACGGAGTGATTGATATTCTAGAAAAATTAACCAAAGAAAGAGAATTCTTCACTTACTTTTCAAACTGGTTATCAATTAGAGGACCAACTGTGTTCTCAGGCAAAGAGGGAAATCTTTCTATCGCTCAACAGCAAAGTGAATGTACAAAACTCCTGTCACTGCGTACAGCAATTCCAAGGGGTTCATACATATGCCTACAAGAAATATAAAAATTGCTTTTTAGGATAAGCACAGATGGAAGAAATGGTCTTGTAGTCAGACAGTACATAGATTTCCCAAATCACAGAATATCTTCCCACTGACTAGAGATTTCTGATCTGCATGTTTTGGGCTAAATTAACAGTTTTGATTGATAATAAAATAATTGACTCTCTTTGCCCTTTAGCTGGGGGAGGGGAGGGCAATGCCAGTTCACATGTGTAGTACAAATCTTCAGTCTGAATGAGTCAGGAATAGTCATTATTACCTAAAAGATGTCTATTCACATAAAGTGAACTTGCATTTGTCTGATAGTAAATTTTCATATGCTATTTACAACTTACTGCTAATAGTTTATAACCATTAAGGTAAAATCAAAATATATAAATGACTAGTACTGTAGCTAAATTTGTGCTTTATCATTATGGGACCAATGAAGAATCTCAGATTACTCATTTAAATACTCCATGGCACATTCATCCTGAGAGGAAGACAGTTTGAGCAGCTCGGAGGATGTTTAGAGGGCAGTGGTGTCAGCAAAAGCAAGGTAGGATGGCTAGATTTTAGAAGGTTACATATCCTATTTCTTAATTGATTTGCATTTGGATTTTATTCCGTGGGCAATGGGAGTCATAGAATCTTTTCAGTTGGGGATTAGTAGAGTTCATTGTAGGATCTTAGGACGATATTTTTACACATAAGGAATATTTTGGGGAAATGAAGAACTACTTAATATGCATGTAATTATAGTGATTTTTATAAGTAATCTAATTGGCTTTGTTGAAAAGGTTATTTAAATAATATTAAAATATTTCATTAATATTAACTATTTATTTATAAAGGGGAGCTCAAATTAATATCTTCAATATCTATCTCCAAAAATCCAGATCCATATGCTTAGATATTTATATTTAGATGTTTCATTTCCCTCAAATATCTGCAACTAAATTTATGATTTTTGCTACAAACATGTACTTCTTTTCAGCCTCCATTTCTCTTTATATGGTGTCTTACTATCCCAAGAAGATGGATGATAAAATAGAAATAATCTTTTTATCACCACTATTTTCTCCCCTATTCATTTGGATACTAACTTTTAAAAAAATTGTCTTCCCTAAATAGGCATATATTTGAGCATTGTATGTACCCATTCCAACACTTTACTATAGATTTTATCACATCACAGGCAGAGAACTTCCACAGGCTTTCCCGAAATAGCCTTTAGGTGTTTCTACCCAATGAATATTTATGACCTTGATGATGACAAAATAGCGTTGTGGAAAGAAGACAGAGCTGGAAAGTCAGGTGAAATCCCAGTTTTTCCATTTACTAGCTCTGTGAGCTTGGCATGTTTCTTAACTTGTCTGATCCTTAGCTTCTTTATGTGTTAAGACGTAACGCTTCAGTCATGGGATTATTATGAGGATTAAAAAAGAGAATGTGTAAAAACATCCTGGCATCTAACAGGCCCTCATGGAATGCTAGCTGCACGTGATTTCATCCTTCTCCCTCCAGGTTCCAGATGGCTCCCTTTTGTCTATCATGTGAAATATAAATTCTCTTCCAGTTTTCACCTGCGATTCTCCTCTTTGTGTGCATCAGAGGATTACACTTTTTGTCCCCTTGTAGTTAGCAAGACCAGTTGGTTATCTCACTTTTGAGCCATGGCATTTAGTTGCCAGGACCCTCCAATACTCCCTTTGTTTGGTGTGAGAGTTGCTAAAGAGCTCTCTTAATGGGATGGTAGAGCCACAAGATCAAAGCAGACCTGATAGCTGAGTCATAGAGGAGAGTTGCCCTGGAGTATCTTCTGCACCTGCAGGTACATTTTATGTGAGCAAGAAATAAACTTGTCATGTTAAGCCACTGGAATTTCAGGATGCTTCATTACCACAGTATAGCTTTATCTAGCTTATTAAAACCCTGGAATCTTTCCATTTTCTGGCCTCACCATAGTTATCTAATCTTATGTACCTCTTGGACTTCATGCAGTCTGTTTTTACTCACAAGTCATCTCATTTGTTTATGCCTTTGTGTGTTTGTTCATGTTTTTCTTTCTTTCCTGCCTCATATCCACCTAGACTACATGACACCCATGTGTCAGAGGCTTTCTAAACCTCACAGTCACGTAGCAAACAATTTATGCCCTTCAATGTAAACATCCTAAACACATTAGGGTTCTAGTTGCTTTGTGTCATAAACCTTGAGGGTTCCATCTGAGCAGCCTCTGAGTCTTCTGCCTTCTTCCAATCGCATGAACCGGTTTCCCTGCCCCAAATGTCTCTTCCTTCTAATTAAGACTCGAATACCATAGCGTTTATCTCTTGAAAGCATTCCTCTGATCATGGATCTTCCAAGCTCAGAAGTTTCCCTGGACACTCCTTTAGGCAAAGGCCTAAGGGATACGTTTAGACATTTTAACATGACAGTTGGGGACTTTAAGACCAGCCCTAGATTTTTCTTCTACTCTTCTATGCAAACATAACGTGAGCTCACCTAGTTTCATGATTTTGTCTATGCCATTCACCAGGCTGGAATGCCCTCATTTCAGCCTGTAAAAACTCTGTGTTTCCAAAAAAACGTTAACCAGGATGGAAAAGATTGGTAAGTGAGACTATATTAAAATTAAAATTGTCTCTTCACCAAAAAACCCCATTAAGAGAATGAAAAGGCAATTCATAGACCCTGAAAATGTATCTACAATACAAAAAGGGCTTATTTTTACTCTATGTAAAGAACCCCTACAAATAAATTTTTTAAAGTACAGCTCAAAAAAATATAGACAAAATACTTGAACAGCCATCTCACAAAGGAAAGAATCCAAATGACCTATAAACATACGAAAAAGTGCTTAACTTTCCTAGCAATCAGCAAAATACAAATGAAAACCACAATGAGAAACCCCTACATATGCACCAGATTGTTTAAAATTTTTAAATCTGACAATACCAAACATCAGTAAGGATGTGGAACCACAGAAGAACTTGCCCAGCAGGTAAGAAAGAACATTATTAAGCCACTGGGTATAAAATTAGCATTATCTTCTAAGGTTAAATATGCACATAAATGATGACCCAGCAATTAAATACTTAACTGTGATTATGTGGGCCAGGATTCAAACACAAAAATGTTCTAAGTAGCATTGTTCCTAATAGCCAAAAACCCGGAAGCAACTCAAAAACACATCGAAGAAACAATGAATTAATAAATGATATAAAAAAAGGAAAAAAAATAAAATAAAGAATGAGCACCAAAAAAATAAATAAATAAAATAAATGATATAATTATGTAATAGAATACAACACTGAAAGTAAATAAAGAAGTTCCATGGATTTCACGGGGGAATAGTAAAACCACAACGTTGAGCAAAAGAAGTCAGACAGAGAAGAATGCATACTGCCAGTTTCCAATTAAAAAAAAGTCCCAAAACAGGCAAAATTAAAATACATTGTTTAGGGATGCACACTCAAATAGCAAAACTATAAATATATACATAAAGCAAAGCAAGAATGTGACTGCCATCATATTTAATAGGGAAGTCATCTCTAAGGTAGGGTTGAAGGAATGAACATAAAGGTTAATTATGAGGCAGGTAGGATGATAGTTACATGATAGCTGCCTTAATTTTTTTTAAAAAATTATTATTTATTTATTTATTTATTTTTGGCTGTGTTTGGTCTTCGTTTCTGTGCGAGGGCTTTCTCTAGTTGCGGCGAGCGGGGGCCACTCTTCACCGCGGTGCGCGGGCCTCTCACTGTCGTGGCCTCTCTTGTTGCGGAGCACAGGCTCCAGACGTGCAGGCTCAGTAGTTGTGGCTCACGGGCCCAGTGGCTCCGCGGCATGTGGGATCTTCCCAGACCAGGGCTCGAACCCGTGTCCCCTGCATTGGCAGGCAGATTCTCAACCACTGCACCACCAGGGAAGCCCCATGCCTTAATTTTTTAAATTTTATGCATTTTTATGTTTGTGTTATTTATTATTTGGCAATAAGAAAAAAATTTAAATCTTATGCATCCTTCAAGACCTACTTCTCCATGGAATCCATTCTAATCACCGTACTCTATGAGTTTTCTTTCTCTTCTGAACATTGAGTCATTATCTGTATTAATCAGTTAGGCATTGACTTACGATATTGCATCAGTGGTTATCTTGAAGTATAAGATACCTATTTTGTAGTGGTTCAAACAGTGTTTTATTATAGGTCATGTCTCCATGCAGCTCTTAAATCCCATTGCAATGATTTACACATGCAAGATATCCAATTTTTTTTGTTCACAATAATAAGAGATCTATATTTGGTATTTAATATGTAATTATAGATTGCAAATCTAGGGAATACATTATTCAAGTACTTATTTCTCAAAAGTTCAGATGGTATTATTGTATATCATAGAGGGCAGTATTGTGTTCTAGAAAGAATATTGTAATAGAGATGAAGAAGTTTGAGTTCTAGTTCTTTCTTTACTAGATTTTGTCTTAACTAAGCCATTTAAGTTTTCTAAGTGTTGAGTTCTTCATGTGGTATTTGGGCTAAATTCTACTTTCTAGTTCTAATAGTCTATGAGTCCTTAAAATATCATTTTTTAAAAGGAGCCCAGGACCTATGTTCAGAATCTCTTAAGGAAATAATATCAGAAAAGTCCAGAGGTTATAAGGGAGAACTTCCGGGGAAAAAAAAAATGGACCTGTTATTCCTTGAACAGGTTAAACACATTTTTTTAATTGAAGGAAAGCTCAGTAAGTTTAAAATAAAAAGGCAAATAAAAATATAAAAATAGAGAAAAAAATTGTGATACACAACAGCAAACCACTTTTTTTTTTTTTTTTTTTTGAAGAATGGATGAGATGAGTCACCAACTGACTCTGTGACCAAAAATCATAGAGGAAATTCAGAAACAGAAGCTGAATTGAGAGAACTGAAACAACCATCAAGGAAATAAAGACATACATGTTTATTTTTCATGGGTGAGGACATTAGGTATTCAGTTGTCTCAATCTGCCATTTTATTTCAAAGATTTGTTTGGAAGAAAATAGTGTATTCAAATTTAGATGGTAATTATAAAAGATTATTGGTAAATAACTTGAATAGTCATGAAATCATAATCTCTCAAGAGATAGAAATTTTGAAGGTTGTTTATTCCTGATACCTAATCATTAAATATGCCTGAGTCAGTTTATAAAATACCTGCTGGTTGGTCATCTAGCATATTCTTGAATGTCTCATTGCCCAAGAAGCTCCAAGGAGCTACTAATATGTACTAAGAGTGAGATCACAGAACCTTTTACTCTTGCAATATTAGTTTCAAAGACTGTCATTGTATTTTCACACAGAGGGCTACTTTTTATTGAGAGATTTTACTACTCCCCACAAATGATATCATTTTTGTTTCTTTTACATCATAATATGTACATTTGACTCTCCTCCATTTTATTTACTGTTGTCAGTGAACACTTCTAAGAAATAATATTTTCTGAGGGTGGGATTACATGCTTATATTTCAAATATTAGCATGAATCTGTGACTTTGAGCACCAAAGCTCTATAAATCCTATATGGAGGGCTGAAAGAAACAGTTCCTATCCATCTCATTGGACAATCCTGTTTCACATTAAATGACTGAATACAGTTCGACCAGGTCATGTTAAACTTACTTGATGGTTGCCTCTCCACACATGTGGACCCTCTGGTATTCAAGGCTGAAACGAAATTTCCTAGAGACAAAAAAATTAAAGTATTATAGAACAAAAGTAAAATACCATCTAAATACCACACAGAACACAGAGCTGCTTTGAATTACTTCCTCTTTCTGTTTTTTCTTCTTTGTTACAGAGTTTCTCTATAAAGTTGGAAATTACTCTCCCAGAAAACATGTTAGGTGTTTGCCATAGGAAAAAGAGCAATATTTACTCACATAAAATCAACTACCATTCTGTTTATAGATAAGTGCTTGAAATGGGTACAAGTTAGATGGTTTCTTATCTAGAATGACTAAAAAACAAGACAGAACTAGACAATTTTATTACATTTATAGAAATGTGTAGAAAAAAATATAAGTGTGAATGCATTATGTGCTTTCAAATTTTACTGCATCTGACACTGTAATCTTGGCACTATCAGTGCAGTCTGTGCCTTAAGGCATGAAAGATGTTCCTGCATTCAATGCAATGTATTTTACTTAGCTGTGCAATGGTGGCACATCTTCAACTTTTCTTTGAGTTCTCAGTCAAAAGATAAGTGACTTCAAGGGGCTTCCCTGGTGGCGCAGTGGTTGAGAATCTGCCTGCCAATGCAGGGGACACGGGTTCGAGCCCTGGTCTGGGAGGATCCCACATGCCACGGAGCGGCTGCGCCCGTGAGCCACAATTACTGAGCCTGCGCGTCTGGAGCCTGTGCTCCGCAACAAGAGAGGCCGCGACAGTGAGAGGCCCGCGCACCGCGATGAAGAGTGGTCCCCACTTGCCGCAACTAGAGAAAGCCCTCGCGCAGAAACGAAGACTCAACACAGTCATAAATAAATAAATAAATAAATAAAAGAACGTGAATTTCTTAAAAAAAAAAAAAAAAGATAAGTGACTTCTTAGTTAAGATTCTTATAATTTGTACATTCCTTGCTGCAGTGCCTTTTCTTTGTGAGAAATATGATTTTACATGTCTGTATTTTTGACTCTGTATTTTTTGGCTTTTGGCTGTGACACCACCTGGTTTAATAGAGTCGTTTATTCTATAGCATACTCTTGATTTTTATCTTTCCTTTTTATTATGTTGAACATAAACTTGAATTAATGCTTGTTATTATGTCCACAAAAGAGGACTGCTCTATTTGGAGAGGCTGTTCGACAGCTTCCCAAAGAAACAGCTTTTTATTTGACTGTGGGCCAGAGACATCTATTCTAGCAGGGTCATGTCCACAAGCACATCTGTGAAAACATAGCTACATTCTCATTGCCCAAGAAGCTCCTCAAATCTTGGCCTTCTACGTATTTTGATCGTTTATTTGCCTCTGTCTTCTTTATTTCCTCATTATGTAGATCAGTGAATAGACACAATATGTTTCATGCAGGAAATCCTCAAGACACATAGTGTGCAATGTAGAAATGTGTTACCACCAGATTTGTCTGCAGAGGCTAACATTTTAATCACAATATGGCTAACCTAAAACATAAATGTTATTGACTTTGTGTTACAAAATTTGGCCTATTTAGTATGTTGGAAATATTTTTTACCTCTGATGCTTAATTATTTTGTTTGCTAAATTTGTGTTATCTTTATGGCTTTCTAAAAAAGATGTCACCTATCTAATTTTGGCTTTGACTTCTAATAAATAAATAGAATAAACTAGTAAATTATATAGTGCATAAGGTGATAGGTACCATGGAAAACGGCAAATGGACAAGGGATATGACATTAAGGGACAGTGTGGAAGTACTGAAGTTTCCAGTGGCTGAAGTACCTGGAAAGAGTGTCATGAGGGAAGGCCTAATTGCAGCTTGGCAATTAAATGCATCAAAAGTAATCAACATTGAGGTAGTCCAAATAAAATATTAGGGTATGTGTTCCTATGCAATACGTATTTCTCATAGACTCTGGTCAGGTACATACACAGGCCACACTTTTCTGGGAGAGCACTCAGTATTTCCTTAAGAGGTAATTTTGACATAACTCTCAATTCCCTATGGAAGTTTAAGTGGTAAATTCATAGTCATTCATCAATTTCCTTCTAGCTTATATGGATGTTGAATCAGAAATATTAAATTTGAGCAAAATGGCCTAATTTCACTTTTATCATTTTTGTGGCAACTACTTTTCTTCTTTTGTAGATGTTAATAGTAAGGTTAAATACATAAAAATCAAATAGTAGATGAACGTTAAGAAAGTAAATAATCATTACTAGATACTGAAAGTCTCATAGTTAAGCTGTATTAACTTAAATGAATCATTTCTTTACATGTAAAGGTTAGCTATTTAAAAACCCAAATTGAATTTCTTTCTTGTATATTTGAGCAGATATTCAATTGTGCTGTTTTATTTCCAAGAAGACATTTATACATGCTCATTCTTTTCATATTTGCTATCCAACTAAAAAAAGAGCCACAAGATTACCAAACTGAATCTAAACCAATAAAATATTTTAACACATCACTTCTCACATCCATAAATATACTCTGATTTTTTATCTTGGCCACTTGAAGAGCCAACAAAAATGGGAGAATTTATGTTAAATAAAAAAGGCAACTAAACTTTGTAACATGAGCATAGCAAACACATATTAAAATTTAAGTGAATGCATCAGTTTACAGATAGATTCATTTCGGTCACTAACACTCAAACTCTTTCTGAAAGTAGATTTAGCGTCCAGACAGTAGAATGCAAATAAATACTCACCTTGGTTGCTTTTAGTTGTTGAATCATGTTTCCTAAATCAGTTCGCATGTAAAGTAGTCCAATTCATTCTAACTGAACGTGGGTCTACTTTTCCTTTCTTTTTATTCATTTTAAGGTCAGTATTATTTGTAATTGTTTTAAAAGCTTTTAGTCTTACCCCAGCCCACTTCAGTAGTGCGTAGAAGCAGAGATCTAATAATGTGGTTGACAGTTAGTTGCTCTGTCCACCCATCTAGGCTTCCTTCTTTGCCAGTGGAGTGCGACATTGCATCAAGTATCTACCGCTGGAGGATCATGATTCTTTCCCCTATTTTAGGGGGAAATCCTGATTTCTCTAACATTTAAAGAAATTCCCTTCGCCTTAACACTTAATTAGTTTAAGTGATCAAATTTCTGTTCAATGAGGTATCGAGGAAGATCTGTTGAGAGACTTCTGTGAATGCTTTCTTGTTCTTTTACGGAGCATTTATTACCTCCTTTAATCCACTTAGTAGCCCTATGGGAGTTTGTATTAATATTATTACCATTTTTCATATTAGAAAACCAAGAACAAGAGGTTTTTACTTTAGGATGAAGCCAACACTGAGGATGGCAGAGTGGAAGGATGGAAGGGATCTGAATCTTGATATTCTTTAGCTACTGACTTGATCAAGACTATATATGTCCCACTTCTGGACTTGTTCATTTATTCATCAAATATTCATGATATGCCCTAAGAATTGTTCTAAGTGTTAGGGATATAGTTTTGAAAAAATTATGAAAAATCCCTATGCAATGAAGCTAACATTCAAGTAGAGGAAGCCAAACATTAAACAGAATGAATTAATAAATTATATAATGTGTAAGAAAGTTGTCTCAGTCAGCTCAGGCTGCTATAACAAAAAATGCCATAGATTGGGAGGCTTATAAGCAACAGAAATTTATTCCTCAGGATTCTGGAAGTTCATGTATAGGGTGCCAACTTGGATGGATTCTGGTGAGAGCCTCTTTTAGGTGGCAGACTGCTGACTTCTCGTTATATGCTCACATGTCTGAGAGCAGAGAGAAGAAGCAAGCTCTCTTTGACTCTTATAAGGGTACTAATTCCGTTCATGAGGGTCCATCATCATAACCTCACCTAATCCTAATTACCTCTCAAAGGTCTCCATCCTAATACCATGCTATCAGGGAGAGTAGGATTGCAAGATGTGCGTTTGGGGAGATATAAACATTCAGCCGATAGCAAAGGTGATGCATGCAATGAAAACATTAAATCAATAAGGAGATAAGGTATGCTAGGAGGTGGGAGGGGTATTGCACATAGAATCATTTGGGAAGACCTAAGTGAGAAGGTGACATTTTATCAAAGATAGCAAGGAGATACCAGAGAATAAAATTCCCTACTGAGTGTTTTTGTCCCCCTGTTATTTGCAGAAGCATATTTACAGATAGTGAGAGCATGATAAGTTATTCATGTCTTTATAGGAACTAATAACTCCCTGCCTCTCAGTATGTATGTATTTGCATTTTTTGAAATCTGGTATCATAGCCAATTCAAATGACTTCTCTGAATGTGTTATCGCAGCTTAATTATCTGCTGAGACAAACTCTCTGCTTTCTCTATTTCTGAGTCAGTTTGCTACTTCTAGCTATTCAGGTTCTAATAACGTGGAGAGAAAAGGAATTTGCGGGTGGACATTGAAGTTTGTGATTTTAAAGTGTCTATACCACTTTTGCCATAATAACAATAGCTAATATTAATTAAGCACTTGCCATACTCTGGGTAATATTCCAAGCCCTTTGCATTAATTATCTACTTTACTCTGATCATTAGCCCTATGGGTGTCTGTATTTCCATTTTTCACAATAGAAAACCAAGGGCAAAAAGTCAACTTTGCAAAAGTCGCAGAATAAGTAGTGGAACATTGACTCACAACAAGGAATTGGACTCTGGAGCCAAAGCAATTAAACATAAGATAAAAGCTGTTAATTTTTTCAGGTGAATACTGATAACTATTATAGAGCCCACAGGAGAATGAAGGATCCTATTCTCTGACAGGTTGAACAACCAGTGTAAATCATAAGAACCAATGGTCCTTTACCACAACGAATATGCAGGCCTTTAAAGACTAGTTGTGTCAGAACAGGACAAAAATATATAGTCACAAGTTTGGGAAAAGCATATAATGATGAAATTGCTTACTAATTTCTATGCTTCCAAGTTTAGATCAAATGAAAGTTAAAGAGAACAAGCTATATTGATTCAGTCGGCAACTAAATTACCTTTAAATGCTGTATGCGTTTGGATATCAGTTTTTGGTATCTTTTTTCTTAGTGGTAATGTGAGATAAACTTATTTTTAAAGCATATCTTGGCTGTATTTTTAAATCATGTATTCCAATGATTCTGTTAGCCTCCAGATACTTTTCAGATGAAATATCTCTAAATTTAGAGCAGTGGGTTAATTGTTAATCTGATAGAAGCGCAATAAATACACCCTTTTTTCTCTGTATTTCTAGACACTTTTGACACCCTGTATTATATAATATTTATCGTACTGTTTTCCAATTGACAATTGAACCCATTGCTATAAATTTAGAGGTATTTCACCTGAAAACATGTTGAGCATTATTTGAATATGTAACTTACATATTTTTTAATATAAATTTATTTATTTTTATTATTTTTGGCTGTGTTGGGTCTTCGTTGCTGCACACAGGAATTCTCTAGTTGTGGCGAGCGGGAGCTACTCTTGTGGTGCGCGGGCTTCCCCTTGCGGTGGCTTCTCTTGTTGCGGAGCACGGGCTCTAGGTGCGCGGGCTTCAGTAGTTGTGGTATGTGGGCTCAGTCGTTGTGGCGCATGGGCTTAGCCATTCCACGGCATGTGGGATCTTCTCAGACCAGGGCTCGAACCCGTGTCCCCTGCATTGGCAGGCAGATTCTTAACCACTGTGCCACCAGGGAAGTCCCTTACATATTGTTTAAAAATAAGTTTATTCTCTGTTCCCCAACTTTGTGAACCCTGAATTATTTAGACATTACAGATTATACCTCTTTAAGGATGCGAAAAATTTCATAGTCTCTATGTTAAGTGAAAAAAACAGGATATAAACACACAATTTTATATACATAATATCAAATTTATGAATATATTTGGAAGAGAATATGATATGTTAACAAGGGTTATCTTAAATCACAATGGTGTGATTTCTTAAATTGAACTAACAAAGTTTTAAAAGGAATATTTCTTATTCTTTATAATTAAACATTTTATATAAAAAATGCTGTATGTATTTTTCTATTACGTATTATAAAGAGGAATCATTGCCACCACAACAGTGAAACAGAGTACATTTCATTAACCTTGGTACCTTTAATTACCAAGCTATTTCTAAACTTCTGAATAAGGCAGTCCCCTGCAGTGAAAGTTTCCAAGAGAAAGTTAATGGTTAGGTATTATCTGATATTGACTCTGGAGAAGGGAAGAAAAAATGGTTTCTGGAGAAGGGAAGAATAAATGGTTTCTGGAGAAGAAACTTCAAACAGAGGAGAAAGTAAGAAGAATCGAGTGTCCATTCTGATGGGTGGGGTCTGGGAGTGGGAGCAAAGATATGCATTAATGAACTCTAAGGTATGGTGAAGAATTTTCCACAGAGTTGCAAAATATTAGTCCCCAGGATGTTGATAGGTTTTTGGTTAATAATCAAATAAAAATTTAGGTAATAATATAATTTTTGGAGACCCAAAGTAACAGATCTTTAATTTACGTTATAATATTTTCACATATGAGGGAACATTTTATGCTATGTTTCCTAAAATTATTTATCCAAGGTTAAATTGCCCCTCCCCTGCCTTATTCAGCAGGGAATCTTATAGGGCTAAGATTCCATGATAGACATTTTGGAAAATACTGAAGAGTGATAGATATGTCTGGGTACTTTAACGAGTGCCCCAGAGAGTTCTCTGGGAACCATGGTTGCTATGGAAAGAGAGGGGGGTGAGCTGAGCTATTCCCATGTATGATCCTAACATTGGGACTGGAACATTTTCACAAGCATCAGCTCCATTAGAGAGTCCTTCATTGGGCAAGGTGGTCTTGTCAAATAGCCGGCATCTTAGGAATCATGTGAAGTTTCCAGGTGTTGGTTGAATACCTGGCAACCTGATGACTAAAACTTGTGTATGGAAATACAGTCAAGAATAGTCCAGATATATAAATACCCAGTATTTTCAAATTAAATGTCACATAATTATGTCATGACCTGTCTGCCCATGAGTGCCCTCACACCCTCTCTGCTCTAAGCAGTACTTTGCCAGTTAACATGTTAGCTGTGAACCTTGAGCCTCCCTGGCACATCAGTAGAGTTCTAAACATATTTCCAGTGTTGTGTTAATGCTAGTACCCGGCCAGGTAACATAGAACTGGGTATGTGTGGCAGTATATCTGTGTCAATATTTTCCTTTCTCCATATTTCATCTTTTTCATATATTGCAGTTCCCTTTTAAGGCAAAAACTATTTGGCCACATTCTTTAAAAAATGTATACTACAGGAACTTCCCTGGTGGCACAGTGGTTAAGAATCTGCCTGCCAATGCAGGAGACACGGGTTTGATCTCTGGTCCAGCAAGATCCCACATGCAGTGGAGCAACTAAGCCCATGCACCACAGGTACTGAGCCCGCACTCTAGAGCCCACAAGCCACAACTACTGAGCTCACGCGCTGCAACTACTGAAGCCCGCACAATCTAGGGCCCACGTGCCGCAACTACTGAGCTTCCGTGCTGCAACTACGGAAGCCCGCACCCCTAGAGCCCATGCTCTGCAACAAGAGAAGCCACCGCAATCAGAAGCCCAGGCACGGCAACGAAGAGCAGCCACTGCTCGCCGCAACTAGAGAAAGCCCGCACACAGCAACCAAGACCCAATGCAGCCAAAAAGAAAAAGTATACTACATAAATGATAAAGTATTATTATTTCAAAGTTTTAAAAAATGGTTAATATTTTGCTTCAGTTCCTGAGCTCTACGCTATTTTGGAAATAAGTTTTATTATCATAGTAAATCAGTAGACCAAGGTTTTTCAGATAAAGTGTTGAGTCATGAAGAAGTAAACTTGATATTTTAAAAATATGTATTTCCATTATTGGGAAGGAAAGTATGAGATTCTGAACTATGGAAAATTGATAAAGAACCTCACAGTAGATGGTAAAACATATGCTGTAATGTAGGTGGTTATCAATACATGATACTATATGTGTAAACATATGGATTTTATGCAAGTATTTTTATTAAGCCTGCTGATTATATTCGTAGATGTCACCTTATGAGCATAATAATAGTCGGTTCCCATATCAGTGCATTGGAGACTGTTAGTCCTGATGATGGCTCTTTGTAAAATCCCTCGGGACAAAGGACTTCTTCAGTCACTTGTTCAGAGGTTTTTAAACTCTAGTCCAGACCCAGGGAATTGTATTCAAAATTTGTGGGTATGTGTTTATTCATTTTCAAGTGAGAATGTCCAGAGCTTTGGGGAGATTCACAGTGCTGGCCGGTTACCCCGGAGAAGTGAAAAATCAATGCTTTGGTACTCCACTCCACAAGGCAGGGGGAGCCGTGGCAACCTCAGTATGTGCTTAGCATACTCGCTGCACCTGGATTGATGATTTGAAAAAAGCTTGGAAGATTTATCCTTAGTGTTACTTCAACCATCATGCAATCTTTTAATTGAAAGTGATGTGAAGATTCATTATAGTAGGGCTCAATCATGTCTGCACTTTGTCCATTATTCCTGGGTTATTTCCCACCTGATGTGTGTGTGTGTGTGTGTGTGTGTGTGTGTGTGTGTGTGTGTGTGCGCGCGTGCATGTGCGCGCGCACACATGCACAGGCAGCAATGACCCTCTCAGTAGACCCTTTGGTGGAGTGTGACAAACTAGAGTTAGAAGATAAGTCCTAAGGCTCAGTTTTAGGAAGGAATGCTCCTGTTTGTGTAAGCTTAAGCGTTTTCAAACTGGAGCTTGTTTTTTCTTAACAAACCAGTTGATAGTTTGAGTTCATAGTTCTAAGATTATTTTTGGAGGTGGGTATGTCAGAAGGTTTCAGAGTATTTTTAAGACTATCAGTCCCACACTATCACTGACTCTCAAATTAAGGATGGCTTTGCTTCCAATCCTGAAAAGTACCAAAAACGTTTAGATTCTGGCATTTTAAGACACATGCACACACACAAAACCACAAATAAGATCTTTTGCTGCAATTGTCTTTCTTAAGCATATACTAACTATCGGACAAATTTATTATGAGAATAGAGAGGATGACTCATGCTTGAATCATAATAGACCTCTTTGATCGCTAAAATGAGGAACTATAAAATCTTAATTTGGTCAGCTTCAAGGAGAAAATGATTGTCCTTCAAAGTCTTAGGCATTTTGTCGTGTGGAAGGGATCAAAGCAGTGGAAGCTGCTAATTCAATTTTCTAACAATAAACAGAGAGTTGTGTCCTAAAGTACAATAATTGGCTTCCCACGGTTGGCTGGGGGAGAGGAGCGTTACATGCGAACCTCCAAGTATCTACAGAGTGTTGGGCTTGCACAACCTCCTGGCTGCTGATCTGGCTTTTTCATTCAGCAAACGTCGTCTGACACTTCAGTGACTCTCATAATAAACTTTTTGCGGGCTCATCACAAAGGATGAGGTAGAAAACAGAGCAGGACACTACGAAGCTGAAAGGGGTGGGTTTCCTTTGGTTTGGCTTAGTCAAAACATCACATGCCTTTCAAATTCCACCCTCACCATATCAGCCTTCTCCAAGCAAAGCATGTAGAGGATTTCTTTTTCTTTAAATTTTATTGGAGTATAATTGATTTACAGTGTTGTGTTAGTTTCAGGTGTACGGCTAAGTGGTTGTTATACGTATACATATGTTCATTCTTTTTTAGATTCGTTTCTCATATAGGTCATCACAGAATATTGAGTAGAGTTCCCTGTGCTAAACAGTAGGTCCTTGTTGGTTATCTATTTTATATATAGTAGTGTGTGTATGTTAATCCCAAGCTCCTCATTTATCCCTCCCCCTATGTTTCCCCTTTCATAACCATAAGTTCATTTGTATCATTTTTTAAAAAATTAGATTCCACATATGACTGATATATGATATTTGTCTTTCTCTGTCTGACTTATTTCACTTAGTGTGATAATCTCTAGGTCCATCCATGTTGCTGCAAATGGCATTATTTCATTCTTTTTTATGGCTGAGTAGTATTTCATTTATATATGTACATCTTCTTTATCCATTACTCTGTCAATGGACATTTAGGTTGCTTCCATGTCCTGGCTATTGTAAATAGTGCTGCAATGGACATTGGAGTTCATGTATCTTTTCTTTTTAAAAAAAAAAATTTTTTTTTAATTTTTATTGGAGTATAGTTGATTTACAATGTTGTATTAGTTTCAGGTGTACAGTAAAGTGAATTAGTTATACATATACATATATCCACTCTTTTTAAGATTCTTTTCCCCTATAGGCCATTACAGAGTATTGAATAGAGCTCCTGTGCTAGACGGTCCTTATTAGTTACCTATTTTATATATAGTATTTTATATATGTCAATCCCAATCTCCCAGTTTGTCCCTTCCCCCCTAGTGGCCATGATCTAAGCACTTCACATGACTTAACCCACTTAATTCCCATAAAAACCCATGTGGAAAGTGCTATAATCCCCTTTTTTTAGATGAGGAAATGAAGGCCTTGAGAATTTACATAACTTGCGGAAGCAGAATATATACCCATGCAGTGGCTTCTTAACCATTTTGCTATCCTGCCTGTGGATACTTGAAATGGAAACGTATGTTTGAAAGAAAGGGGGACAGGGAATTGGGAAGGGTGGAGAAGAATTAACATTGCCTGCTGAATGTGCCAGCAGTGGGCTAGGTGCTGCACTCAGATTATCTAATTTTGTCCTGTAACATTTTATTTTATGAGGTTAAGCAGTTTGCTAAGGGTCACAACCAGTTAAGTGGAAGAGTCAGGAATTGTCAGATTCCAAGGGCTCATGAATTTTCCTTTATGCCAACATCACTTCAAAAGAGAAAAACAAAAACAGAAAACAAACATTAGAAAACTCATTTTTTAAGTTTCCTTCAAAATCCTTGGACACTTTTTTGGGGTTTGTTCATTCAATTGTTTTTAATTAACATCATAATGACTTAACACCTTAGACCTCGTATTAGATTTAGTGAATGAAATGAATAGGTATTTCTGCTCGTAAAAAGAAGTTCTCATGATACGTCCAACGTGTGTTTTGGCAAGGGTTCTCACATCCTTTTTTATTTTTGAGAAAAAAAGAAAAACTGTGTTGCAATATCGTTTGAAAAATTTCACATCCTATTTCACAGAAATTTTGAGTCTTTCAGGGGACGAAACATAAATTCGAAAAAGATTTAAATGGCTACTCACATGACAGACAAATTGCTTTTAGATTTTGACTTGCTCTCCCTGCATGACCAGCATGTAGAAACAGAAGCCATCACATAAATGGTGTGACCTATTCGTCTTTGCCCCTGCTTGCTGATATGACACCTCAGCCATCTGTATAGAGTCCGTCTGGTTTTTCTGGGAATTGCCCTGCCCCCGGATTGCCAGACACGTGCTGATGAACAAGTCTGCTTCCCAAGCCCCGCCCATGACAACTAGGATACTGGAGCCCTTGAAGTTCTAAAGCTGCTCAGGTTTTTGCTGTAAACTGGAAGAGCTTCTTTGCTGGCCCAGTAGTTCTGCTCCTCTTCCAGTGTCCTGATTATGATGTGAGTCAGGATGCTCTTGATTTTCTTTCTTCCCACACGCCCCAGATGAGAGTGCAGCAGGCCTGGAGCAACAGATAAGTCCAACGAAGAGGCATCGCGTGTACCCATATTCACCTCTCACCACCGGACACCAGGGCTTTCTGTTGAGCTCATTATTCTGGACTGCCTTTTCCATCAGAATAATTACTCTCCTGGGAGTTGCCCAGCCCCATTGCAAAAAGGCTTCTGGAGGGTCCACCATCCCATTTTCCTAAATATGCCCAGACCAGTCTAATGAACTCTCAGAGTCAAGTTGAGATACCCTTCCACGCTGCATAATACCTAGTAGAAATGAAACATCCCAGACCTTGTTGTATTTCGTCTTTACAACAACTGCATGAGGAAAGAATATTATTTCCATGAGTCAGTTAAGGCTTAGTGTGAGGAAATAACTTGTCCAAGGATATGGAGAGTAATAGAGATGGATCACTCACGACTTCTGAACCCAAGTTCATGACTCTTTCCACTATATCACAGTTTCTTCCAGTTAAGAAAAACAAAACCAACAAACTTTACTTTTTTCAAAAACATTAAAAACAGAAATCCTTATGCATCATAGAGTGATATCTCTAGCAAATTCCATATTTAAGCAACCCAGAAACCCCAAATTCAGGCAGAGTGGTATTCACTTATGCCATTAAGACAATTGTTTTCATTTTCACTTTGGATTGGCAGGAATCACACATGGTAGACAAGACATTAGATTTGAAAGAAAGCATTGATTTGCTTGATTCCAACTGTAAATCTGGAATGCATCATTCAGTGTATGGAGTTACAGTTATTCTTCTATGCCTCTGGATTACAGTACAATTTCCTATAAAAACCAGATTATTTATTGACAGATTTTAAACTGCAGATCTTAAAAAGAAGAAAGAATTTGAAGATATTTCCACTTTCTTTTTAGTGACCCATTTAAAATATATTTGTACAGTAAGGTTATAGAATTACAGGAGCATTTATATCTCAATGAATTAACGATTTATAGCACATTACTCTTGAAAAAACAAAGCCAAGAAAACACAGTACCTGTGTCCAATGATATACTGTATATGATATTGAGGGTACCTCTACTCTCACATACACATGAACATGACTTGGGTTAAATCAGACAAATGTTCTGTGCAGGTGGTCTCAGACTACATAACATAAACCACTTATTCAGGTAAACCTATTGGCTTCTTCTCTGAGTTTGTGCCAGGTGGATAAGCTAAGAGTTGTCTTCAGAGCTTTTCCTTTCCTAATGCTTAGCCCCAACACAAAAAGCTCTTTGAAACTCAAAATGGTTTGAGTATGGTAGAGATTGTAGTAAAAAGGTAAAAACTTTTGCTGAAATGCTAAAATGAGGTGAAGATCATAAACTTGATCTCACGAATGAGAAATAACATGTTATGGATTAAAAGTCTGCAATAATCTATTTAAATACAGGTAAACACATATATAATAAATGTATGCTCTAGATTTAGTAGCAAAACTGCAAACGCACCTCGTCTGGCCCCTTACTTCCCCTACCATCTATGCTACGTCGCCACATGGGCAGGGTTACTGGAGCTTCTCTGTGTAATGTTTCCGTCTTTCCTGTTCTCCTCAGTTTCCACAAATTTTACACTCGACAATTCCACTTCATAGAGCATGTGTGCAATAAAATCATCCTAATAGAAATCTTCTGCTGGAAGTGAAGAGATTTTTGTATGAAGTTCATAAAAATATAATCTACTCATATTCCTAGTGTTAATGTTTGTGTAAACCACCTTAGAGATTGAGGTTCTAATGTACATTACAAATCATCAAACATGTCATGAACTCTGGGATCCTCTGTCATAACAGGTATAATGATGAAAATGAAAACAATATTTATAGGAAACTTTAAAGTTTTAAAATGTTCACATGCATTTTTCATATTAATGGAATTAATACGTATTAATCCCTGACATTTAATATATATCATGTTAGTTGTTACGAACTCCTTGCTATATGTTTTATTATCTCTACTTAATGAAAGAGCACCATTTATTATTGTCTCCAGATCACAGATGGAAAAAGTGACTCTGGGTTTAATGCTCTTCTCCACTAGATAAACAGTAATACAAAGTCATGAAGAAAGTAAAATATATATCTATATATCTATATACATATATTAGGTATTAAATACTTTGAAACAAACAAAAATCTATTATTGTTATAATATAGTTTATCATTCTTTGTTTTATTAAATTCTTTCAGCACAGGTGAGGGGTGGTTTGATAAGTGTTCAACTCCATAATTCCATTTTACAGAAATGAAATCAATTCTGAGGGAGAACAAATGATTTTCTCATTTCTTGCACATAAGATAAACAATGAAATTCAGATTGCATTCACATACCAAATGTAGTGTATTTACCTAGACTTCTAGGCTATAGATAGACAACATAAAGTGAAATAAAAAATTTAATTTTGTGTGATAGAACAAAGGCGGGGAGATTATATATCTTTTCATGGTTACATAGAGATGCCAGCTAACCACCAAAATTCATGACTGCCCTGCCATAGTATAGAGTTGTGGTTGGGAAGTCACTGCTGAGCTAGGTATCATAGATCTCTTTACATTTATATTAGACGTGGGAGTAGATCTCGCCAATGGAACATGAGCGGAACATGGTCAAGGTTATGTTTTCTCTAAGTTTTCTTCCCTTTCTGCTAACTTAGGCAGTGAAGAATGAGGCTCCAAGAGATGGAAGACTCATAAGACAGAAGTCATCTGAGTCTTTAAATCATCATGTGGAGGAAAGCAACGTGCCAGGAATACCCAGGTTAGACTATTGTCCAGCTGAGAAATAAGCTTTTCATATAGCTGTAGCCATTGAAATTTTGCAATTTATTGTAGCAGCTAATGTTATCTAACCAATGAAAAATTGAACATGTGTTTCAATAAGGAGTTAATATCATGTGACAGGTAAAACTAAGCCCTGAATAAATTTTAAATTTATTTAAAAGAAGTTAATTCACTCTTAATAAAAGAGTAACTTATTTTCTTAATTTAAAAATTATAAATACTGCATAAACTAAATGCATATTTTTTTCAGAGATGATGTATAAAAAAATCTTTTTACTAGCTGATGTAATTTATAGATGTACTCTCTAATTAGTTTTACAGATATTATCTCACTTTTAAGAGAAATGATAGATAACAAGGACACTTTTCTTTACATATTTTATAGATGGGACTCTGTAATTAAATATACAGACTATTTTACTTTGTTCTGAAATGTACAAACCCAGCCTTTGGCCAGCATGATATTATCAGCTGGAGAAGTGATCTAAAGCAAACTGGAATTTGGAGAAATCTCTCTGTGACACTTAAAAAGTGATCTCAGCATGTCTCTGTTTATGTGTGGGTTCATGTCACATGCACTTACATGCACATTCTCAGTCATGGTGGCCAAGGGCCAGGATCCAGAGATGGAGATCTAGTGAAGCATTTCCTATCTGTGACACTTGAGCAATGTACTTTACCTTCCCGAGTCTCAGTTTCCCCATTTGTAACATGAGAACAATAATATCTAAGCTATAAGATTTTTATGAAAGCAAAAGGAGATAATACACATGAAAGTATCTTTTAATCTGTAAAGCAAAATTCATATGGTATTTGTTGTCATTATTTATTGGACCTTATATTCTATCACACACAAAAAATAATTCATAGAAAAGCTTGGCTTAAATTTGGCAGAAATTCACTTTTTGTAGGACTGCATGAATATGTGTATATTTTAGAATATTTCTGTGTTTCCCTGTACTTTTTTGCTCCCTTGCAGGGGGTTAAAGAAAAGACAAATTAGTCATCTGAGATTATCTGTACAATCCACTCTTGTAGGTCAAGATGGAGCCATGTTAATGGAGAAAAGATATCATTTATTTACAAACACTTTAGTTAACTGAAGTGACTATGCATATTTGACTGACCTCAGAGCTTCTAGAGGGTCACTGTGTATAGGAAAAAAATAAAGGAATCATCAACATTCATCATGCTGACGCCTGTTTGTCTGATATCTTTTAGAATATTGTGGGAAGCTAACAGTGAAATTTGGCAAACAATTTGGAATTTGTATGTGTGTGTGTGTTTTATAAAATGTGGCTTTTAGACTTGTAGTTAATCTTGGCCTAAACCCCATTCTCTGGAGCTCTGGGCAAACAAAGTCTTCAAATACAAGAGATGCTGAATACCAACTTGTGAAAGGAAAGAGGGTGTTGATAAATTTAATAGTCATACATGTCATGATATTTCAGAAAATTGCAGTCAATTAGAGAATAACTCTACTAGATATTTTTAAAAGATGGGATTCAATACTGGAATTTAGGTAGGAGAGACATATTTTTATATGCTGTGAGTAGATATGTACTGTGATTTAATAACTGTACATTCATTTAAGTATTACTCTATAAGAATACTCAGGAAGGACAATATCAGAGTGTCTTCAGAAATCAGAAATAGATGTCAAGATTATAAAGCCTAGATAGCAACACAGAATTTCTATTTTTACAAAAGATAAAAAGTGTAGCCCTTGAAAATGGGAACAAATGATATTAGTCCTTTGGTCAGCAATGGAAATCGCAAATATTGTGGTACAGTGAGTTTTCATTTGAATAGATATTCAAGATACAACAATGATCTAAATCTGTCTTATGTCAGTTAAGTAAAAAAACAAAGACGCCTCAGACATTCTGTGAATTATGACAATTACTTGGCATCTGTTTGTGTAGAGGCTCTAGAGTAAAGTATTAAAGTCCAATACTCCATGGAGACAACAATATAGAAGAAAAATTTGGATAATAAATGACCAGAGTCTCTCAATGACATTTATATATTCTATAGCACTTAGAAGATTCTTTTTATTTAAAAGGTCTGTCATTTTTAAGTGACTTGTTTATCCTCTTTTGTGAAAATGCAGAGAATTCTGAAAAGGATTTATTGCTGTTATTTCTAGCTACAGTGGGGTGATAGAAGACTTGGGTAGAAAGCAATAAAAAATAACTGCTTAAGTATCTCGGGTAATTTGAAGTTCATTAAGTCCTGACTCATCTTGTCTCCCATTGTCTAAATGTTTCTTTTATCCTTATTATCAGATCCCATTTTTCAATCGTGTGGCTCTGCTCTAAACCTGCTTCAAATTCTCTAATTTTCTTGTAAATTGTGCAACCCAGAAATGAACAGAAGTTTCTTTTAGTCCTCTTGATTAAAAAATTTTTGTTTTTGTTTTGTTAACAGTTATGTGGGTGTCTAAATAATTTGCATATGATGTTTTAAAGTTTCCAATGAAAGCAGGAAGTTATGGCATTCTAATAGCAACCCAATGCAAATATGTGGGACTTCAGTATAATTTACCCTCTGGACACAATAGTGAAGTATCATTTTCTTCCAGTTATATTAAGCAAGCGGCAGCTTGGTTTGAATAGTGACATATTCAAACACACTCAAAAACTATTTACTGGCCTTTTTGTGTGATGATAAATTGCCTCTGCTAAAAAGGTTTTTATATAGTTTGAACAATTTGTTAAGAAGTAAAAACAGACTTCAGAATTTACTAGCGGAAACAAATAGCATAGTTGTCATCTCTAATTCATTTTGAATCACTGACTTCTATTGATGATGGTCTTGTGAGCAATGACGCATCCTGCTGATGTATAAAAATAGGCAATTCCATTCTTTGGGGCATAGTTTTCAGTGCTCAAAAGTATTCAGTTTCTAAGTTACACTACATGTTCACCATGTACACACAAATTTATTCCTTGATTCTGAAGCCTGGCATTTTGTTTCATATGAAATGCTGTTGCCTTGAGGGAAAGGGAGAACAGAAACGAGTAGAGGTCAGAGTTGAATTTTAGACTTATTCTCAGAATTATTTGCTAATACAAGTCTCCACACCTTACTATCTATAAAAGATTATTCATTTCCAATAATGAAAGAAATTTCTAAAAGAAGATCCCCCCTCATCTTGCTATGATGTATACTTAGAATGTGTTCTTTTAAACTTTTTTTAAAGACCAACGCAATTGAACATTCTAAATTAAAAGTATTTGAATTCCAAAGATTTACCTATGCTTACTATACATGAATCAATCTAGAGGACAGCAAATGTATTTTCAAATACAAACCCATTTGATACAAAGAATCCCACATATGTCAAGCTGTCTGAAGTTGTGGCACATATATACAATGGAATATTACTCAGCCATAAACAAAGTTGAGTTATTTGTAGTGAGGTGGATGGACCTAGAGTCTGTCATACAGAGTGAAGTAAGTCAGAAAGAGAAAAACAAATACCATATGCTAACATATATATATGGAATCTAAAAAATAAATAAATAAATAAAGGTTCCGAAGAACCTAGGGGCAGGACAGGAATAAAGCCGCAGATGTAGAGAATGGACTTGAGGACACGGGGAGGGGGAAGGGTAAGCTGGGACGAAGCGAGTGGCATGGACATATATACACTACCAGATGTCAAATAGATAGCTAGTGGGAAGCAGCCGCATAGCACAGGGAGATCAGCTCGGTGCTTTGTGTCCCCCTAGAGGGGTGGGATAGGGAGGGTGGGAGGGAAATGCAAGAGGGAGGGGATATGGGGATATATGTATACATATAGCTGATTCACTTTGTTATACAGCAGAAACTAACACACCATTGTGAAGCAATTATACTCCAATAAAGATGTGAAAAAAAATACATCAAGCTTTACTTTACCACTTATAATTACTGCCTAACCAATCAAATAATTATGAAAATACATTTGCTGTGAACATAATTCTTTATTTTACTGGGATAAATGCCCAGAAGTACAATTGCTATCATACAGTAGTTGCATGTTTATATTTTTTAAGAAACTGTGAAATTGTTTTCCAGAATGTCTGTAGCATTCTACATTTCCACCAGAAATATGTGAGTGATCCAGTTTCTCTGTATCCTCACCAGTATTTGTCACTTAACAAAAAATTTATTCTGATAGGTGTATAGTGATATCACATTGTGGTAGTGATTTGTACTTGCCTGATGGCTAATAACGCTGATTGCTTTTTAATGTGCTTTTTTGCCACCTGCATATCCACTTTGGTACGATATCTGTTTACATCTCTTGTCCATTTTCTAATTGAATTGTTTGGGGTTTTTTTGCTGTTATTTTGAGTGTTCTCTACATATGCTAGATATTTAGTCCTTTTATTAAACATGTAGTTTGCAGGATTTCGATCCCGTCTCCAGTTACAGGTGACTTCCACTCCCAAACCTGCCTGCAGCCCCACGCCTGCAATTAACAAACGAGTGGGAGAGGTCTGTGTGCTGGTCAGTGCAGGAACTCAGAGCCCACTGAAACTCTCAGAGTGGGTCTCGGGACCCTTTGTCATAAGGAGCAATGCTACCCTATGGTAATTGTCTCTTTACCTGCATGCTTCACTAGGCTTCTATTTCTAGTCTTTCTATGAAAGTTACAAAGTCTCCAGAGAACATAAAAAGGAACTGGATCATGAATTTGACTTGAGGTTGACACTGTATTTGGAGGATTAAAGAAGAAACCAGTCAACTTTGATTGGAGCTTCTGGATGAAGTGGGGGAAGCAGAAGCCTGTGTGGCTTCTCCTTGGTCACATGGCTTGCAGCCTACTTGCAAGGAAGATTCCTAATCTGAAAAAAAAAGGTCTGTGCTTAGAAATCTACCCTGTATAAACAAAACACCACCAAAAACTGACTTGGAAGTCAACCTAGGACAAGTATTTGATCCTTATAGGTTCATGGAAGTGAAGAAACTGCAAGATAAGAAGCAGCAGAAGTTTCTGGGCAAGAGAGACCAGAACATGAGACTGAGCAAAGTACCACGTGGTTAGAGATGTGCCCCAGACTTGGGCTATTTTTCAGCTCTTTCCTGAAAATCTGTACTTTCTGGGCCTGCTTCTCATCCTGGAATATAGGGAATTCCAAGAATGCACTAACTCTCCTTTAAATATGATACTGATTACTGTGTTGTACCCAAGGGGTTTCCATCTTCTAAAGGAGCAAAAACTAGACTATTAGATGCTGTCAGATCTGAATATTTTAAAATTTCATATAACTTTCCTTCTTTTTGGTTTTATTCAGATATAATTCACACATAGCAGTGTATAATTTTAACGTGTACAGCGTAATGACTTAACTTACATATATTATGAAATGATTACCACAATAAATTTAGTTATCATCATCTCGTATAGATACAAGACGAAAAAGATTTTTTTGTATGTGAAGAGAACTTTTAAGATCTACTCTTAGCAACTTTCAATTATACCACACAGCAGTGTTAACTATAGATATCATGTTGGTACATTGCACCATCAGAACTTATGAATCTCATAATTGGATATGTGTGCTTTTTGACCACTTTCATCCAATTTCATGTAAGTTTCTGAGCTGACGATGATAAATAATACCTTTATTGTATTCCTAAAAAACACCATGTACTTTGCAAAAATTATCTCTCAGCCTCTAGATTGTCTTTTCATCTTCTTAACAGGAATTCATGCAAAGCAAAAGTTTTTTAATGTTGATGAAGTTCAGTTTATTCTTTTTTTTCTTCTGGATCATGTTTTTGGTTTCAAGTTTAAAAACACTTTCCCTAGCCTTACATTCCAAAGATCCTCCATGTTTTTCTAAGTTTTATAATTTTTCAGTTTTGCATTTAAGTCTGTGACCCCTTTTCAGTTAATTTCTATATAAGGTGTAAAGTTTAAGTCACAGTTATTTTTGCCTCTCCAATGGCTGTCTGATTGCTTTTTTTTGGCAAAACTATCCCTCCTTCATTGAATTGCTTTTGCACCTTTGTCAAAAGAAAGTTGAGTATATTTGAGTCGGTCATCTTGATTTCTTTCATTAGCATTTTGTAATAGTTTTCATCATGGAAGTTTTGTGCATGTTTTGATAGAATTACACTATTTATTTTATTAAGTGATTATAAATGATATTATATTTTAAAATTTTGTTTCCATGTATTCTTTACAAGTATGTAGAAATGTGATAGATTTTTTTATGTGTTTACTTTGTATTTTGCGACCTTGCTAAACTTATTTTTAGTTTTAGAAGCTTTTTGTGTGTTTTTGTTTTTTGCATATTCCTTGGGATTTTCTATGTAGATAATCATGTCGTCTGCACATGGCACAGTTTTTGCCCTTTCTTTCCAATCTGTATGCCATTATTTCCTTTCCTTGCCATATTGCACCAGCTAGAACTTCCAGCACTATGTTGAATAAGAGTGGTGAGAGTAAATATCCTAGCCTTGTTCCAGATCTTATAGATAAAGCATTCACTCTTTCATTCTTAAGTATAATTTTAGCGTCAGGTATTTGTGGATCCTATTTATCAAGTTTAGGAAGTTCCCCCTCAATTCTTACTTTTCTGAGAGCTTTTTCTTCTTTTTTTAAACATTAGTGGTGTTGAATTTTTTCAAATTCTTTTACTTCATAGATTGATATGATCATGTAATTTTCCTTTTACAGTTTTTAATATATTGGATTACATTAATTTATTTTCAAATATTCAACCAGTCTTAAAACTCACTTGGTCATGGTGTGTAATTTGCTTTATATACTGCTGAATTCTATTTGCTAATATTTTGTTAAAGATTTTGCATCTATATTCATTAGGGATATTGGTCTGAAGTTTTTGTTTTGTTTTATTTGGTACCATCTTTGGTTTTGGTATCAGGGTAATACAAGTTTCAAAAAATAAATTAAGAATTGTTCTCTCTTCTTTCTTCTTTAAGAGATTCTACATAACTGGTGTCAATTTTTCTTAAATTATGACTTCAGTTTACTTAATTGTTATAGGTTTATTCAAATTGTCTATTTCATGTTAGATGAACTGTGGTAGTTTTATGTTTCTTAGGAAATTGGTTAATTAATCCTAAATTGTCAAATTTAGCTATGCAATGTGGCTCATAGCATTCACTTATTTTTATTTTGATGGATCTGTCTTATTCCTGATATTGGTGATTTGAATTATCTGTTTTGCTCTTTATCTCAGTCTTGCTGGCAGTTCATCAATTTTATTTATCTTATAAGGAAGCAGCTCTTTGTTTTATTGATTTTCTCTATTTTTTTTTTCTGTTTTCAGTCCTATTGCTTTCTGCTTTTATATATATTATTTCATTCCTGATACTTGCTTTGAGTAACTTGGCCCTTTTTTTTTTTTTTAGGTTCTTGAAATGGGAGTCTAGATTATTGATTTGAAACATTTCCTTTTTAAAAACCTAAGTGCTCTAATTTAGTGCCAAAAATTTCCCTCTCATCCCTGCTTTACCTATGTCCTCCAAATTTTGATATGGTATATTTTCATTTTCATTTTGTTAAATATATTAGATGTTTTTTTCTTGAATCTTTCTCTTTGATGAATTAATTGTTTGTAATTGTTTAATTTCCAAGTGCTTGGGGGATTTTTCTGTTTTCTTTCTATCACTGATTTAGAGTTTGATTCTGTTGTGGTCAGAGAACACACTTTTTATGGTTTAAATTCTTTCAAATTTGTTGGATTTTTTTTTTAATGACCCAGAATATGGTCTATCTTGGTATAAGTTCCATGGGTGCTTAAAAATAATGTGTGTTCTGCTTCTGTTAAGCAAAGTATTCTAAAAATGTCTGTTAGGTTCATTTTTTGCATGGTGTTGTTCAGTTCTTCTATACCCTTGCTGATTTTCTGTTTAGTTGTTCTGTCAGTTGTTGACATAGGGGTGTTGATGTCTCCAACCATACTGGTGGATTTGAATATTTCTCCTTTTAGTTCTATTGGCTTTTGTTTCATTTATTTTGCATCTGGGTTGTTTGGTATTTATATTTATGATTGCTATGTCTTCTTGGTGCATTAATCCTCTTGTCATCATTATTCAATAGCCTTCTCTGCCTCTGGTAATTTTATTTGCTCTGAAGTCTACTTTATCTGATATTAATATAGCTAATGCTGCTTTCTTTTGAATAATATTTGCATGATATATCTTTTCCCAACTTTTTCTTTCAACTTTCTTATATCATTTTATTCTTATATCATTTTATTTGAAGTAAGTTTCTTGTACATACAAATGAGTTCCGTTCTGAGACCGCGTTCATAAGTCCAACAGAGTTAGCCTAGGTACCCAACTAACACAATCGGCTATATAGTACTGTATTGTAATAGGTTTGTAATACTTTTCACACAAATAATACATAAAAAATAAACAAACCCAAAACATAAAGACAACATTTTTAATCTTACAGTACAGTACCTTGAAAAGTACAGTAGTACAGTACAACAGCTGGCATACAGGGGCTGTCATCGGGTGAACAGGCAAGAAGAGTTACCCACTGGAGGAGGGAGAGGAGGTGGGAGATGGTAGAGCTGAAGGATTGTCAGCAATAGGAGATGGAGGGTAAGTTGCTATTTCACTCACACCTGATGTTGATGGCACAGGTTCTGGTTCCCTGTTGGATTCAATTCTATCTACCCTACTGAAAAAGCGATCCAGTGATGTCTGATTAGTAGCTCTTTTTTTCTCATCATAGATGACATGGTAGCACTGGATTGCATTCTGAACAGCGGCTGCAACCTTCGTGTACCATTCTATGTTAAGGTCCTGTGTGTCAAAAACTAACAGTGCCTCGTCAAATAAAGAAAATCCCCTTGCCATTTCCTGTGTCGTGAATCTCTTCAGTTCTTTAGTTACTTCTTCTTCTTGTCTCTCTTTGTCCTTTCTCTGGGCCTCCAATTCCATCAGGTCTTCATTAGTAAGCTCCTCATGTTGCACAGCAAGGAGTTCCATGAAGTCGTCCTCTTGCAGATCTAGCTCCAGCTTCTCGCTGAGGGTCACTAAGTTGCTGAAGACCTCTTTGGACTCCTCATACCCCTTCTCAAATCCACGAAAATCGTGAACAAACTGCGGGCAAAGTTTCTTCCAAACTCCATTCATGATGACGGCCGTAACCTCACGCCAAGCAAAGTCAATGTTTTTTATGGCCTTGTAAATGTTATAGTCCTTCCCAAATTGCCAAAGTTGTTCCTGATTCATCACTCGGCTTTACTGCCTGACGAAAAGTGCGACATAAATGATATTTCTTGAAAGTCGCTGTAACTCCCTGGTCCATAGGTTGGATGAGCGACGTAGTATAGTATTCAGTGGCAGAGGCACTACTTTGACGTTGGGATGAAAGTCATCCCTGAATGGGGGGGTGGCCTAGAGCATTGTCAAGCAGCAGAAGAATGTCCAGTGGGACGTCCTTCTCCAAGCAATATTTCTCTAATCTCTGGGATAAAGTGGTGGAAAAACCAGTCCTGGAAAATGACCTGTGTAACCCAGGCTTTGGGGTTATTCTTCCACACAATAAGGAGAGAGCCCTTGGCTATGTTTTTAAGGGCTCTTGGGTTCTCTGAGTGGTAAACTAAGAGAGGCTTTGGCTTCATATGGCCAGAAGCATTGCCACCAAACAGCAGAGTTAGCCTATCCTTTGCTGCTTTATAGACTGACATCAACTTTCCCTCCTTACTGATATAACTTTGGTCTGGCATCCTCTCCCAGTACAGACCTGTCTCATCCACATTAAAAACCTGCTTGGGTAAATATGCACCTTCATCAATAATTTCTCAAAGCATTTCAGGAAATTCCTGGGCAGCTACCGTATCTGCACTTGCTGCCACGCCACTTACTTTTACGTTGTGGAGGTTGGCTCTAGCCTTGAACCAATGAAACCAGCCATGGCTGGCATTAAAACATGCACCCTCTGATTCTTCACTGTGTTTCTTCTTCAAGTCTTCACAAAGGCTCTTAGCTTTCTCTTGAATCAGCATTAAGCTGAACGGGACTCAACACTGATGCTGATCCTGCATCCACACACTGAGAAGTTTCTCCATCTCCTCCATCACTTTTCCATGCTTCTTTGATATTATTGTCGACATCATCGGCACAGCATATTTCACATGTTCCATGATCTTGTCCTTGTTTAGAATTGTGCCCATGGTTGAACGATTCATGTTATAAGGAGGAGCAACGTCTACCATCTTTTCACCTCATTCCACTCTCTCAATTATTTTCACTATTGTTTCCATCGTTATCGCTTGGCGCTTCTTAGAAGTAGCAACTACATAATCGCTGCTTTTACACTTGCTTCCGGACATCCTGGGCTTGAAATAAAGATACCGTACTACTGTGCTGTATACAGTACTGTACAGTAAAGTACACAAAAGCACAACCACTTGTAGAGGATGCACACATGTGACAACGCACACCAGACATGTGAACTAACATGTGTTTGGACATGTGAATGCACATTCACATCTTTGAAAGTTTGCAACTTGAAAGTTCATATGTAGGGGACTTAATGTATTTCAGAAAGCCTGTTGATTCATGATTTTAAATCTACTTTGCCAGGCTTTGTCTTCTAATTAATGTATTTAGACCATTTTTGTTTAATGTAATTTTAATATATTAGGGCTTAAGACACTCATATTATTTTTTGTTTTGTCTTTGTTCTCTTTTTTCTTATTTTTTTTCTGTTTCTTTTTCCCTGTGGGTTACTTGAATATTTTCTAGAATTACATTTTGATTTATTTATCATTGTTTTGATTTACCTCATTGTATACTTTTTTATTTTTAATGGTTGCTCTAGTTATTACATTACACATATAAAATTTATCACAGTCTAATGGTGGTGTCATTTTACCACAGTGAAGTGTGAAACCTTGCTTTTCTTTATATCCCTTTACCCTCCCCTATTTGTAATATAATTGTTGTAAATATTTCCTTTATGTACATATGGAACCACATGAAACAGTGCTATATTTTTTACTTCAGTCATCAAACATGATTTAGTATTTTGTCTATATTTTTGCACACCATGTTCTATTTTACTTCCTGATGTTCCAAGATTCTTTCTTATTGTGTTTATTTTTCTCTTTAGAGGACTTCCTTCAGCCATTCTTTTAGATTAGAACTGCTGGGAACATATTCTCTTAGCTTTCCTTCATTTCAGAATATCTTGATTTGCTCTTCATTTCTGAAATAGATTTTCATTGGATATTTGATTCTAGATTGAATAGTCCTTTTTCTCAGCACTTGAAAACTGTAGTGTAATTCCTTCTGACCTCCATTGTTTCTGGTGAGAAATTTGCTGTCATTCAAATATTTTTCCTCCATATGTAATGTGCTATTTCTCTCTCGTTTCCTTAAAAAAATATTTTTTGTTCTTTTAGTCTTCCAAAGTTTGACTATGATACATCTTGTCATGGATTTCTATGGATTTATACTATTTTCAGTTCACTCAGCTTCAGTCTTTAAGTATGCCTTTTGCTAAATTTGGGAAGTTTTCAGCTTTGATTATTTGATTTGATGTTATTCAGTCACTTTTTCATTACTCTCTCCTTTCTCCTCTATTTCAAGGATTCCAGTTGAATGAATATTAGATATTTTTGGTATAGTTGCACAGGTCCCTGAGGCTTTGTTAATTTTTTTAAGTCTATTTTTTTCTCTATTGTTTCCAACTGGGTAATTTCTATTGTTCCACTTTCCAGTTCACTGATTATGTCTTCTGTCCCTTACATTCTGCTATTGAACTCATTTACTGAGATTTTTTAATTTAAATTATTGTTTGTTTGTTTGAGTTTTAGTTCTAAAATTTCCATTTGGTTCTCCTTTATATCTTCTATTTCTTGGCTCACATTTTCTATTTCTTTCTGATACTTTCTATTTTTTCATTTGTTTCTTACATGTTTTTAATTGCCTCTTCAATCATTTTTGTAATAGCCTTTTTATAATCTTTGTCAGATAATTCTATTATCTCTGTCATTTCAGTGTTGCCATCTATTGATTGTCTTTTTTCATTCAGTTTGAGATCTTCCTGGTTCTTGGTATAACAAATGACTTTACTGAAACCTGAAAATTTAAGGTATTATGTTATAAGATTCTGGATCTTATTTAAACCTTCTGTTTTAGCTGATTTTCTGTGACCCCCACTGCAGTAGGAAAAGGGGTGGGGTGGCACCTTGTTACTGCCAAATGGGGGTAGAAGTGCAGGTTTCCCACTTGGCTTCCATTGACATCTGAGGAGGGAAGGTTCCATGTGACTCCTGGGTCAGAGTGGAATTTCTGGCTCCTCAGTAGGTCTTTATTCCTACCTCTCCGGCTAGGAGGGATAGGAGTTACTGTGCCCCATGTGGCCTCTACTGGTGCTACAGAGGGGAGAAATGGCCTCTCTTTCCTGCTGGGTGGTGGTGAGAGTCCTGTCTTTCCACTTGGCCTTCTCTGACACCATCCCAGTTGTGGGAGGTTGGGTGCCTTATTGCAGCCTGGCATGGGTGGAAGTCTAGGCAACTCACTCAGCCTTTGTTGGTATGGGTGTGTGTTGGGCCATAGTTATTTCTGTGATATTTGGCTGGAGTAGAGTAGTTCTTATCTAAAAGGTATTTGGGCGCTTTTGTTTGTTTGTTTTGTCTGTGCCTGCTCGTGTTACCAGGTTGCTAGCTTCTTTAACTGAGAATTTGGGATATATGAGGCCAGAAGAAAATTCAGAGAACTCACCACCATATCATCCCTGAGGTCCCTAGCCAATCTGCCTTCTTTTCTCCTTTTGGAGTCTTTTGATGTTTATTTTATGTATAAAGTCCAAAGTTTTCTGTTGTAATTAGTGGGAGAAGAAGAAAAAGTATGTTTACTTTATCTTCTTGAAAGTGGAAACTAGATCTTGCATATTTAACCACTAGGAAATCTTTCCATCACACAGGAGGGTTAGTTGCTGCTTAATCTGAAATGCAGTACACATCTGAATCTCTAACACTGAATGAGTGATTCATTCCAGGCCTAAATGATTCTCCCTACTTAGCGAATCACATTAAAACAGATGTAGTACTGGGACCCATATTATTGTGGGTTATGAAAAGTAGAAATGTTGTTTCTTTTTACATAATGCCAAAATATCCAAGAATTCTGCCATAAAAATGAATGTTATGGTACTAAGGATGTACAAAAAAGAAAATATTTTAATTTGTTTGAGAAACTCCTGGGGCCTTATTATTGATACAGTGATGGGGCATTTCAGACAGCTAATCGGTTAGAGGGTAAAGCACTGAAAAGTGTGTCCCGGTGAATTTTCCAGCCTGCGTAGACGGACACTGGGAGTGTTTCTTTTGTTCCTTAATCAACACCAAAAAATATCACAGAGTTCCTCATTAACTAAAGAGCTATTTTCAAACATTTGTTGAGCAATACAAAAAATAAACACATAGAACAAAATAATTGAATAGTCAAGGAATACGAAGGAGTTTTGCCTAAAACTGAACACTAAAGTGTAGACCAAATTTTATTCAAAATTTTAAACGTTATAAGATTTCTAGAATAAAACAAATCCTGTGGCCTTTATTCGTTGAAAGTTCTGCCAAGTAAAATGAAGTAAAACTGAGGTTATCCGTCATATTTCTAATTTTATGCTACCATTTTGGTTTTTGCCAAATGAGACAATCATGAAGCTGACTTATGAAGTTCAGCAGAACTTTGCCCATTTTGAAGATCTCCTTGGACTAGTAATTTTCAAGAAAAAATTGTATTTTTATATTTCCTGCAAGGTAGTGCTAGTCAAAGAGTGGCCTGTGAATCAGTGTCAGGTCATGAACGGTGAGTTACCTGTACAGCAAGGTAATTACAGAAATTAAAAATATGCATTCAAAAAAAAAAAAAAGAAAAAGAAAAAAAAATATGCATTCAGAAACTTTTGTAGAAAATTGATGTCACAACATCCAAGTATGTAGTCAGTGGATTTGTCCCCTTGAACAGAATCTGGGCCAGTTTATATGTTGCTGAACTTGTGTGGTGGGTCCATGTAGTACAAACTGCTCACTGAGCATGTGCATCTGGACACATATTTGTCCCCAGCAGATTAGAAATAAAAAAGTAAAATGAGTCTTTCACCAGAGATAGTCTTAGCAATACTGTACAGCACAGATTACATGGGTCTTATTCAAACATTTTAAAAAATATTTTTTATGGCTAATTGGGTAAATTTCCAAATTAACTCATATAAAATATTTTTCTGTGTTGAAATATTGACTAGAAGGAGAAGACACAATCACTTTAATCTTATTGTAAAAAAACTTTCGTAGATCACTGTTCAGTCAGAAATCGTAAGATGTTAGGTGGTGTTAGACTTCATATTCCTCAGAATATCAAATACAAATTAATTAGCCAAGGAGTTTTTCATCATTTCACTCATGAGACTTTTTTTTGCATTGAGAATATAGAAATAATCTGTCCACCTTTCTCACACTAGACCAGTTATGTACATTGAGATTTACAGTGGTTTCCAAAGTCACTTTTAGCATTACCTGGCAAGTAATTAGAAATACACATTATGTGCTCCGTTCCAGACCCGCTGAGTCAGAATGTCTGGGTGTAGGGCCCAGCAATCTGTGTTTTAACAAACCCACCAGGTGATTCTGATCCACATTAAAGTTTGAGAACCACTTCCCTAGACCAAACTACCAACACCGCACATCTTGGTTACCACAATAGCTTCCAGACTTTGGTTCCCTCCCGTTCCTCCTTTCTCTGCTCTATACTCAGATTGACATTTACATACACACACACACACACACACACACACACACACACACACACACACAAATGCTCTCAGGCTAAAGACCAAAATAGGTCTTTTTCTTAAATTAATTTTTATTGGAGTATAGTTGATTTACAATGTTGTTTTATTTTCTGCTGTACAGCAAAGTGAATCAGTCATACATATACACATATCCACTCTTTTTTAGAGTCTTTTCCCATATAGGTCATTACAGAGCACTGAGTAGAGTTCCCCATGCTATACAGTAGGTTCTTATTAGTTGTCTATTTTATATATAGTAACATGTATATGTCAATCCCAATCTCCCAGTTTATCCCTCCTGCCCCTTCCCCCTTGGTCTTTTTTTTTTTTTTTTTTAAAGGAGGCAAGTTCTTTTTTTTTTAAATTAATTAATTAATTTATTTATTTTTGGCTGTGTTGGGTCTTTGTTTCTGTGAGAGGGCTTTCTCCAGTTGAGGCAAGCGGGGGCCACTCTTCATCGCGGTGCGCGGGCCTCTCACTATCGCGGCCTCTCTTGTTGCGGAGCACAGGCTCCAGACGCGCAGGCTCAGTAGTTGTGGCTCACAGGCCTAGTTGCTCCGCGGCATGTGGGATCTTCCCAGACCAGGGCTCGAACCCGCGTCCCCTGCATTGGCAGGCAGATTCTCAACCACTGTGCCACCAGGGAAGCCCCCCCTTGGTCTTTTTAAAACATAGAATGTTAACCTCTATCAGGTGTGGTGTTCAAACTAGTTCTGAGGCATCATCTCATTCCAGTCTTTCTTCCTCTCGCCCCCTGCTCTACTGGTCTTCTTTCAGACTTTTCTACTGGCTTAGTCCACTCCACTCTTGGACCGATTACCTCCAATACACCCTTTAGGAGAAATCATTTATCAGGGAAATCTGTAGCTTACTAGATTAGAAATCCCCTATTCCGTTATTCAAAGGACCATGTATTATCTCTCCCAGCATTTATCCCAGCTGCGGTTTTTTAATTTATGTGTGATTATTTGCTTGTTTGCCCAGCCCTACATCCCAAATTATTTTGTAAGTGCCTGGACAGAAAAGACCACATCTGCTTGGTTACAATTGTTTCTCCAGAGCCTAGCATTGTATTTCCTTTGTGGTTGACATTCAGGAAATTTTGAACGACTTAATCAATAGCCCATTGCACTGTAATGAACCCCTATCAAAGGAGTGACCCCCACTGCAACTGGGCAACCACACTGGATAGCTCTCTGGTCATGTTTCCTGTAGCTACAGTTATTAGCTATTAGCTATTAGTTATTATTACCCTTCTCATCCGTTTCAGTAACAGATACTATACTGTCTGTCACCATCCAAGGAACATCCGTCTCTAAAAAGTGGAGCAATTCCTGTTCACCCATCTGCTGCTAGAAAAGATCAAAGTATCAGTCCATCATGCTGGAAGAATGCCCATCAAGCGTTAAAGCTCAATGGGAATCGTCCCATACCAAGAACTGAACAAATCAGTGATCAGCTTTTACAGTGGTATTATTTCTATGGTTCATTGGGCTAAACTGGGAATTTACAATACTTTACAGAAAATTTTTGTGGAAAAATAAAATCTAGTTTCTGAAAAACTTACAAAAAAACAAACCTTACAAACACCTTTTTTTTTTTTTTTTTTTTTTTAGGGATTCAATACATAAGCAGAAACTGGTTTGCTTATTTTTTTCCTCAATGCCCCTAAAATTCAAATGTTTTTCACTAGCCTATAACCTTACTTCATCCCTCCTCTAAAATTTAGGGCAGAATTTAAACTTAAACCAAAACTTTGGAAGCAAACTTAAAAATTACATGGGATGGCTTTTTAACCTAGTCCCATTTATTCTTTCTCTGGTAATTCCTAAAGGTTAAGAGCTACTGAATACGATGCTTAATTAGTGATGTTAGAAGAAATTCCATACAGCAAACAAAGTAAAAATAAATGTTTTTAAATTCTAAAACAAACAAACAGAACTTCTATCCCCTTTTAAGGCCTCCAAGACCTTTTTGTCTCTAGTTTCACTCTGGGGCAAATCAGCATGCTTCAGCCAACTGACTGTTTTTCTCCCTGGATTATAGGATTCGAATGATAAATTTAAAAGAAGGTAACAATGGAGTAACTCCCCCGAAGGCCAAATCAGATGCAGCAAAGAACACTAAGCAATCTGCTCAAAGTCTCAAATCAAGGGATATTTTTAAAATATGGTTAACATAATGGACATTATTCATGCTTTCTATTTTCAACATCCTCACAAAGATAATCACCATAAATAGAGTATGGGGGGGTATGTGTATGTATATCTTTCTATATGTATATATCTTTCTATATGTATATATTTATACATATGTGCATGTGTGTGTACATATAAATGTATACACCTATACATATTTTCATCTGTTATACACACCCATATACACTCACATACCTATGTATCAAGAGAAATACAATTCTATTTGACCTTATAACAAATTTGTTGAGTAAGTTTTATCCTTTCTTTTCCCAGTGAAAATCAGGCAGTCTTCAAAGCCCTGTTAAGGATGGAAATTAAGGATGCTGTGTCTTTGCATGAAATGTTCTCCATGTGGCACGTCACTATGTCTTTAGGAAGAAGTTACTAATAGCACTAGAACACCTTTCATAGGTTCTCCCAAGGTTGTGTGCTACTGTGTCAGTTTTTCTTCGAATTGAAGCACATGTATCTAATGGCAACACAATGTATTTCAGAACAATGTAGTGGCTATCTTAAGGCTCAAAGCCTTTCAAAGGAGAAATATTTCACCTATCTGAATTAAGGAATCAAACCTGAATTCCTTATTGAATCTTAATTGGGTTCTTTACCAAATAACCTAACATTAGGTACTAAATTAATTAAGCAAGAGGGACATTCGCCTGAGGTGGCTTTAATGGCTTGGGAGCCTATGTAAGCAAACCAAAACCTAAGCCTGTAAATGCCTCAAGGTTAAGAAAGCAAAAATCTAACAACAACCACTCACAAACATCCAGCTAGGGTTTTACAAATGAGGCAACTGCTTAATCTACAGCCAATCAAATAATTTCCTTGCTCTGCTTCTACCTCTTCTCTATAAAAATCTCTCCCTAAGCTCTCATCAGTGGAGCACTTCTAACCACTTTTGGTTTGGTGCTGCCCAGTTGGAATCAATTTTGGCTCAAATTCTTAAAAAATTTTAATATGCCTTAGTTTACCTTTTATCATAAGGAATTCTACGTATTTCCAAAAAATAAATCTTGTGAACTTCTTGAGTCTTACATTTAAGATATTCTCATAGAGATAGTCATTTTGCAAATAGGCATAATTTCTAGCTGAGTCCCCCAACAGGTTTATTGGAAAAAGATAAAGGATAAATTAAAGATAAAAAAGTGGGTATATGGAGTGGTAAATCGTTAGGGCAAATCATTTCATACCTGGAACAGTGGTGTCTGAAGACTGTTAGTCCCCCAGCCAGGAGTCAGCATTCATGACTTTTCTAGATAACTATTTCAGGTATTAGGTGGTCCTGTGCTTCAAGCAAGGCTGGGATCCTTGGAAGCATCAGGGCATAAGTCATGAGTCTTGTTTCCTCCTAGTAAAATACGGTAATCCAATCATCTTTCTAATATTTGTTTAGAAATGTATGTATGAGGTGATGAGGAGAAGTCTGCCTAGATGTTGGGAGAAGATTTTTCTTGCCAAAAAAAAAAAAGACCTAAGGAAAGCACATTCTCCTTTCAGACTTTGGACTATCATTTTATGTAGCTGTTAGGCTGAGGACAAAGGCCAACAGCTGAAGGTGGCAGAGTAAAGTGATGTAAAGCACTTGGGTCCTTGATGATGAGATTGACTTGGTGAGTAGACCAACTGGGGAGCTAACTCACTTCTGGTCTTCCTGTCTTGTGAGACAACAAATTACCTTATCACAGGTGCCATTTCAAATTGGATTTTCTCTTACTTGCTGCCTGAATGGCTTAACTGATATAAGTAGTTTCTGCAAAACTGGTTGTGTAAAAAATGTAACTTAAGGATGAAGATGCTGCTGATGAATGTTTTTCTACCAAAAGTAAAGTTAGTTTTCTTTCCTACTGGAAGCAAATTTAATGATATATGCAATCCATACTTGCTATTTTAAATGTCAACCACCTTTGAGAAGGTGATAGAAACATGGAAAAATATTAAATCTAAAGGATGAGTGAGTAGTAGGTGGGAATGAGATGAAGATAAGTGATGCTTAGCTGAGAGTCTTTGGCAGTTCTTTCAAAACATAAAGAGCAAATCTTATATCTTGAAATGCATTGGGTAAATATTGCTGAAATGTCTAGGTTACCCAAATATACATTATGGGCAAGAAGAAGTTAGTCTTTTTGGTTGTGCACTACTGTATGGTTCACCAAAAGGCCGAATGAAACAAAATACCAACACCATGTAAAAAAGACAATATCATTAGGACATCAATGTAGGACAGAGTCCAGAGAGCCCAGAAACTTTCAATGTGTCCTTATAAGAAGAAGTGCAGATATCAGGCTCAGGGACTGTGGGTAGGAGAAGTCAGATCTTAGAACAGTCAGAAAATTCGTCTTCCCAGAGCATATCCAGTTTATCTAAATTTGGGGAGTGTGCCTCACTCTGGAAATATGCTGAAAGAGCTGTGTCCAAGAAATCATCTGATATTTTCAGTCTCACTACTGATCAGACGAGGTAGACTCTACAAAATAAATGTTCCTTTTTCTTAACTAGGTTAGTGCTTCAAAATGGGCTAGAATCTTAATGATACTCTAAAGGTTGTAGAGAGGGATTTGTACTTTTTTTTAAAAAGTAAATTTATTTATTTTATTTATTTATTATTTTTGGCTGCGTTGGGTCTTCGTTGCTACTCTACGTTGCGCTGCATGGGCTTCTCACTGCAGTGCCGTCTCCCGCTGTGGGCTCCAGGCACACGGGCTTCATCAGTTGTGGCACGCTGGCTCAGTAGTTGTGGAGCCCAGGCTTAGCTGCTCCGCGGCATGTGGGATCTTCCCGGACCACGGCTCGAACCCGTGTCCCCTGCATTGGCAGGTGGACTCCCAACCACTGTGCCACCAGGGAAGCCCTGTACTTATTTTTGAAGAAAAAAAGAGTTGTCTTTCATGCAAAGAATTGATGTTGATGTGATATTGACTATCATCTCTGCCTACCATTTATCTTATCTCCCCCCAAAATTATGACCCTTTCTCAAAATTCACAGGCAAGAGATTAAGTAAGTTAGTGGCCAAGATGTTCGAAAATCTCTCAGGAGTTAGTCAGAAAAGTAGAATTTCTTTTCTGTGAGGTCACCCACATAAAGAATAGGAACATAAATTCATCTTCAAAAACTAGCTCTACACAGGTTAAAAAAAAATCAGCTTCTTAATTCAGTATTTTAAGTTTACAGATCCATGCAATATTGAATACGTTAACATAACAACCTAAGAAGAGATTCATTTTACATATAGCTATAGCTTATCTATGGCAAATTTCTTCCTTTTATATGGAAAAACCCTTCTTCAGCAAATGGATTTTATAGTATTAATGCAAGTTGATTTGGCGTTTGGTGATTCAAATTGGTAAATCAAATATTATGCAATCTAGTTTTCCTAAATATATTTGATCGATTGTATGGCAATCTATTTGATAGGTTTTCAGTAAATCTTCACATACCTCCGTAGCCTGCGATGATGTTTCCCTATTTGGTTGTAGTACCAAGTATTGACAGAATCCAGCTAGAATCCTAACCATTCTCACATCTGCCACCTGAGTTAATTAGCCCATATTGTTGCATTGAATGCATTTATCTCCTGCTCAATAACTAAAATGGAAAGAACTTTTTCTTTGGCTATAATACTTATTTTGTATATGTTTTTGTTATGGAAGAGATTTCAGAATTTATAAAAATATTTTTAAAATAATCATTTGATACCAATAGCAACTTTAGTGTCATCTCCCTTATATGTGTTTAATGCTTTATCTGTTCTCATTAAGTGGCATATGTAGTAATTCTTGAAACTTTGACATATATTTGAGCAATTGGCAGCATACTCTTCTGGAAACAGCTCTGGGCTAAAATTCAGATGATCTGTGCTCTAATTTACCAGCTGGGAACCTTGTATTAGTGACTTAACCTCCTTAGTCTTATTTTCTCCTCTGTTAAATGGGTATGCTTAATTAAGTGGTATATTTTAAGGATTAAAATGACAAATGAGGTAAGCATGTTGAAAACTTTGTGAAAAAGTGTATGGTACATGGAGATGTTTGTCCCTCAATATCTGTGAGGGTTTGGTTCCGGGAACAATCCATCACTCCCCCACCCTGGCTTGCCTACCAAAATCTATGAATGCTCAAGTTCCTTATATAAAATGATATTTGCATATAACCTACATACCTCCTCCCGTATATTTTAAATCATCTCTAGATTATTTACAATACCTAATACAATGTAAATGCTATGTAAATAGTTGCTTGTGCATGACAAATTCAAGTTTTGCTTCTTGGAACTTTCTGGAATTTATTTTCTGTATGTTTGATCTGCAGTTGAATCCATGCATGCAGAACCCGTGGCTATGGTGGGCCAATTTAACATGGCAGTTTGGACTCAACTGATAATTTTAAATGTTTAGTTTTAACCTTTTAAATGATGTATTGATAAGATCGATTTGGTTCAATAGGATAGGAAAAACAACTAAATAATGGTGGCAGAAAAAAAATTATTTTTCTCTCTCAAAAACATTTCAGAGGTAGCAATAATCTAGGGCTGGCATGGTGGTCTCATGATGTCATCAGTGGGCCAGACACCTGTCTCTCATCACCCTTATTTTTGTGGTCTCTATCCTTAACACTGCGTATGTGAGTTCTAGCTATTATATCTGCCTTTTCTGTGGAACGAAGAAGACGAAGGTGGAAAGGGTAAAAGTGCCCCCTTCCAAGCTGAGTCAACCTACTGCAAAGGGCATTCCTGGAAGAAACGATGACTTCTGCTCTCTCAAGGGAGTCTGAAGAATGTAGTCTTTTAGCTGAGGTCATCAGTAGTTTTCTGCGGTCTACAAAACAAAATATCTAACTTCTGCTTTTTTGTTACCAAATAGAAAAAAAACGTTGTGAAAGACATACTGGTATCCCTTACTTCAAACTTACCCTGAACCTCCCATGTCTCCCTTTTCTACAGCATCCCTGGTTTGGGATGGGGTAGCTAAGAAATGGAGCAATGTTCAGAAATGGAATCAGGGGTGGGCTGATGCTCAAAAATACTTCAGGCATATATCCTTGGAAATAAAGAACCTGTCTTTACATTTTGTTATGGTCGCTTTGATAATTTGAAAATATTAAATGTTCATTTGTTCATTAATTTTTTAGCAAATATTTATTGAGCACCTTCTATGTAGTTAATATGGCAGAAGATGTTTCTACTGTCTTGGAACTTACAGTGGATGAAATGGCAGAAAATAGACAAGTAAAAAAAAAATAGGTTACTTCAGAATGTAAGTGCTAAGGAGATAATAAAATAGGTTAAACTAGGAGCAAGAATGGGGTGAGTGGAGGAACAAAATTTAGAAGGGATGGTGAAAGGAGGCTCCTGGAAGGAGGCAGAATTTGGGCTGAGGTCAAGAAGCAGTTTTGTAGGAAATTAAAGAATAGTATTCCTACTATTAACAAATGCTGTTTAGCATTCCTTATAACCCAGTGGATGCAATTGCATGTGAGGTCTGGTCCTTTCTTCCTGTTTCTTTTCTATCCATAAGCTACCTTATAGAACCAAAAAAGAATTTCCACTGGTGGGTCAAGTAGGGCAAAGGAATGATGGGAACCAGGTCCACATAGACATTTCCTCCTTTGGTCTATTAATTCCTGACCTACTAAACTGATTATCGCTTCATATGATAATCTGATATGATCAAACCACATTAAAACATCATTGCTAACATCCCATCAGAAACTCCATAATACAATAGATCTATGCAGTAAGGGAGAATGTCAAGTATAATGTTCCTTGTTTTCACTTACGGTAAAACGATACCATTTTGATTTTAAAATCATCTTGTTCTAAATTATGTATGAATGTAGTTACGATTTTTTTCACCAGCAGCCATTTGCCTTCTCTAAAGCTGACCATTCTTTCTTCTGGTAGGAGGATTTAGAGTCCATTTAAGTCTCGTTAACTATTTGTGACGATGTAAACAGTTCATCCAACAGTTATTCCTCAGTTGCTTTATGCCACAAGATGAGGCAAAAATAAAGAAAATATCAGGAAAAAAATCCAAATTTCTCAGACCCACTTGCCCACCTCATCATGTCATATTTATGGTACCAGGGAGGCATATTGCCTAAACCCACTGAACTCACAGTAAGATTTCCATTTCCACCCAGCCTACCTTGATCTATTAATGGCTCCTTTTACAGTAAGAGTCTGGGTGCATTTACTTTAGATAGTTATCTATGTTTGTGGAATCAATTTGGACCCTGCTGGTCTACAGTCTATGCCAAGAAGAAAGGAGTTTATAACTTGCCTTTAGGGCTCTTGATTCATCTTCTTGAGTGAGCAGCCAGCCAGCCAGCACTGTGTTTGAGGGGAAGCTTCTTGGCCTGGAGCACATGTGGTTTGGCAGGGCCTGGTGTGAACATGTAAGTGCCAGTAACCAGTGCTGGGTTCCAGGGCTGCATACTCACTGTGATCACAGCCCTGATTACTATCAAGTCTCTGGCAGGACCTGCTTCAAAGGAGCCTTCTGTGTGATTTGAGGTAAAGAAGCCAATAGAAGTCACATCTAGAAAAATTAGTTGGCATTGCTTTGTGTGATTCAGCCTGGGATTATGCTTATAAAGGAAGAGAGGGCAGAGGCAGATGGTCTCAGATATTACAACATCATGGCTGTTGAAGGGTACTGGGAAGCTTCTGCTTCATATCACGTTTTAAATAAACAAGTATGCACTTATTGCATTATTACTGCGTACGAAACACCATGGGGGATTGTAAAGACATAAAAGACAAACATCCTGATCTTTGATGAGCTGCAGCTTTATTGGGGAGACAAGATAAATATACATAAAAGAGGGGAAAAAAACACATGAAATAGTTTATGATTAAGAGCTAAATAACTAATGTGGTTTGTACTGTAATTGCCGTGAGAGCTCAGACAAGGCTTTTGGTTTTCTGCTTTTTACAAGTTTATAGTGTAATCGCTTCATCTTGTGGATCACAGAGGAAGTACCATTGAGTGTTTCCATCGGTTAATTAAAGGCAATGTGGCGTATTCATTCAACAAGTGCTTGCTGATGAAGGAATGACTTAATACTCACTCAGAGGTAGAGTCCATAGAGGTAGAACCTGTAATACGATCTAGTGTTACATATAGCACATTAGATATGTCAGAGTTTCATTTTGCAAATTCAGATTCTTATAGGCCAGATGGGGTGAAGTGGACTGAAGGTGAGGCCTTGCTTACTGGTGAGGACAGTGGAACGTGGCCTCACTAGAGAGGTGGCCACTGAGAAGCTGTAGTCCGTTTCATCAAGGATGAAGGCAGGCTTAGTGTTGCTGAGTCTTCAGATTTTTTTCAGGAGGAGCCAGAAATGAGAATTCGGAGGTCAAATTCACTAACGTTTAAAGCGCTCTGTTGGAGCTGGCTAGAAAAGGTGGCTGCATTTTGCACCCCCATGCTGTGGGCCTGTGCTTGCTCTTGCCCTGAGCCATCAGTACGTGGTGGTCCTGGCAGCAGTGCCTTTCAAGCCGGCACCGGTGATGAGGTCACGTATTCTAGAAAGCACCTCACTGTAAAAATGCTAATCAATATCTGAAGTGCCCAGTTGCTCCAGAGTAGACGTAAAATAAGAGACAGTATTTGCAGTCATTTTTGAAGCAAACGTATCCAAATGGAAAACAGGAACAATTATCTTTCCAAACATCCTCCCTGATATTTTTTTAATTTGAGGGAAAAGCTGTAGCTGCCTTTTCTTGTCAGAAGTCTTACCTGAGCATCTCTCTTTGGTCTGCACTGACTGTGGGACCAAGCCTTGCAATTTGCATTAAAGCGTCTCGATGGCAGGAATGCAAGCAGGGCTTTCAGGGCTCTAGTGGGCTCTTGAGCAGAGGTAAACGCTGAGTGACAAAACTTTATCACATCTTTCCTCTGCCTCTGCTCTAAACTGAAGAACTCAGGAGACTAAAGAAATCCACTTCCCTTCCTATTCTCTTTCCGTGATTCTTTTCATGCACCAAACCAGACAGAAATGGGATACTCAGGAGTGCAGGCTAGGAAAACCCTCTCCACTCCTCTTGTCTCCTCCCACTCCAGCAAGGACAGTCGGTAAAATCAGCGTCTGCATCTACACAGTGAAGATATTAAACACTGACTTCTATTGGCCATCTATCCATTCTCATTATCCTTCTTATTTAGCGCTCAAAAGCAAATTATATGCACATATTTAGAAATATATGTGGTGGGTAAATTAATATTATATTTTTCTCCGTAGAGCTTTAAGCTCAAGTATAGTTTCTGATGGTCTTTATTTTACCCGAGTAATGTGTATGTTTTGAAATGGGATCTGAACTTTCATTGAAAGGGAACACTTTTGTAACTACCTTTTATTTTTTAATGGACCTCTAAACTGCATACCAAAATTATTTTAGACTCACTCTTTCTCCTTTTCCAGACTCCTGAAATATTCCATCATGTTGTTTATAAAGTATTTGCTTTTGTATCTTTCTTGTTTTACTTTCAATTAGTCAAAATGTGCTTATTTTCTTCTTTTTTTTTTCTGTCATTCCTAAAATGTGGTTTTCATAGACTTTATGCAGTACTGCATTTTCTTGAGTAAGACCATAGGCCTTTTATTAGCCTTGGAAAGGATGGGGTAGAAGCACATTGTTAACCAGTCTTTACTGCTGTTGAGCAGCTTATCTAAGGCCAGCTTTAACTCACCACCAAAAAGGGTCATAAATGATTTATCAAATGAGTCACTGTACCTGGTGATCCTCTTTAAGGCTCATTTGTACTCAGTTCAGGATTCAGAAATGGGGTATGACTGTGGGATAAGCCTAATTGAAATATATTGACCTAAGAGATCGGGAGTTACCTGGAGGAAAATTAATCATGTAAGGGATTTGAAGTGTACATGTGTGGCCCCAATTCTGTATCCCAATATTAGAGCAAGGGGAAATTTGGGGTACAGTTCAATAGGTGTCTATAGTTTGGGTGTATCTATGTAGTATATAACACTACTTTTTCTGCCTTTTCCTTTCTCTTTTTGTCCTGAGCATGTATGTCTGTGATCTCCATCAAAGGCCTCCTAGTACATTGTTTATAAAGTGAGATTTAAAAGCACATTAAAAGTGTCATCTGCCATTTGCAATTGCGAAATAATATACCAAGGATCAGTGACTGAATTACTTTAATCAAATAGATCTTATTAATTTAAAAAAGAAAACCCGCCAATCTAATTGAAGTAACATTAAATTGATACATTTAGTTTGGAGAAAATAGAATCTTTAATAATATTAAACTTCCCATTCAAAAACATGGTGTGCTTTCAGTTTATTCTCATCTTGTTTTATGTATTTTGGTAAAATTTTTTAACCATAAAGTGTTGTTCTTGTTTTATTATGTTACATTTTAAATTATCCATTATATATATTCATTTTATATCCTGGCATCTTATTGAATGATTTTAATAATTCTTCTTAAATGGACACATCAGTAAATAAACAATAAGAAAGGCTATCATGAAATTTACCAGTACAATCAATAAGTTTGATAGAGCCTACACACTTCAGACAGAGAATATACATTTTTCTTATGTCCATTGAACATGTATAAACCTAATCTTGTATTTGCCACATATAAAACCTTAAATAAAAATTTATAAATACTAATGGTTATTATTTTTATGTGATAATACACTAAAATTAGATAGGGATTATCACTGTCTCTCTTATTGAGCTTCATAAAAGAATGTAGCTAGTACAATAGGAGAAGAAAATGAAAAACCTGGCATAAATATTTATAAAGTTCTTTTTTATGACGATATAATTTTATAGCTAGATCATTCAGGAGACTTTTTATAAATTTATTTATTTATTTATTTTTGGCTGTGTTGGGTCTTCGTCTCTGTGCGAGGGCTTTCTCTAGTTGCGGTGAGCGGGGGCCACTCTTCATCGCGGTGCGCGGGCCTCTCACTATTGCGGCCTCTCCCGCTGCGGAGCACAGGCTCCAGACGCGCAGGCTCAGCAGTTGTAGCTCACGGGCCCAGTTACTCTGCGGCATGTGGGATCTTCCCAGGCCAGGGCTCGAACCCGTGTCCCCTGCACTGGCAGGCAGATTCTCAACCACTGTGCCACCAGGGAAGCCCCAGGAGACTTTTTAAAAATTTTTATTTTATATTGGAGTATAGTTGATTTACAATGTTGTGTTAGTTTCAGGTGTACAGCAAAGTGATTCAGTTATATATATACATATATCCATTCTTTTTCAGATTCTTTTCTCATACAGGTTTTTACAGAGTATTGAATAGAGTTCCCTGTGCTATACAGTAGGTCCTTATTGATTATCTATTTTATGTATAGTAGTGTGTATATGTTAATCCCAAACTACTAATTTATTCTCCCCCCCCCCCACCTTTCCCCTTTGGTAACCATAAATTTGTTTTTGAAGTCTGTCAGTCTATTTCTGTTTTGTAAATAAGTTCATTTGTATCATCTTTTTTTTAGATTCCACATCTAAGTGATATCATATGATGTTTGTCTTTCTCTGTCTGACTTACTTCACTCAGCCAGATAATCTCTAGGTCCACCCATGTTGCTGCAAATGGCATTATTTCATTCTTTTTTATGGCTGAGTAATACTGCATTGTATATATGCACCACATCTTCTTTATCCATTTCTCTGTCAGTAGACATTTTGGTTGCTTCCATGTCCTGCCTATTGTAAATAGTGCTGAAATGAACAATGGGGTGCATGTATATTTTCGAATTAGGGTTTTCTCCAGATATATGCCCAGGAGTAGGATTGCTGGATCATATGGTAGTTCTATTTTTAATTTTTTAAGGACCCTCCATACTGTTCTCCATAGTGGTTGTACCAATTTACATTCCTACCAACACTGTAGGAGTGTTCCTTTTTCTACACACCCTCTCCAGCATTTATTGTTTGTAGATTTTTGATGATAGCCATTCTGACTAGTGTGAGGTGGTACCTCATTGTAGTTTTGATTTGCATTTTTCTAATGATTAGTGATGTTGAGCATCTTTTCATGTGCCTTTTGGCCATCTGTATGTCTTTTTTGGAGAAATGTCTATGTAGATCTTCTGCCCATTTTTGATTGGTTTGTTTGTTTCTTTGATATTGAGCTGCCTGAGCTGTTTGTATATTTTGGAAATAAACTTCTTTTTTTATGATAATATAATTGTATAAGTAGATCATTCAGGAGACTTTAGATTATATTCTTTATAATAATCAAAATCAATGATTTGGGGCCTGCATTTCACCTTTAATGACAATGTTTTTCTAACCATGCATGATTACTCCAAAGGATGCTTAATCATCCCAAAGAGCAGCCCTGCTTATTGTTACAGTGAGGAAAAATACAGGAAAATCATACTCAGACCGAAAGGAATCCCGCCCCCCCCCCCTTTTTTTTGACCAGAGTAGGCTATTAACAAAGGACATCACTGTTAGGTACACACCATCTAATGTTCCCTGTTCAGCCTTTGTTGCATTGGTGGTTCTGCTACCCTGGTGTCAACCAAGCTCACCAGTACAAAGGTCCACTGAAATCCAAGGACCCAGAAAGAAAAATGCACCTTATCCACAAGAAGGGCTATTTTGGTGACCACAACTGCCATCACCGTCTTTCAGCAGTTTCTAGAACTAAGCAAATAGGCAGAGAGGGACTCTTTCCCCTGATGTTATCATAAGTGACAGGCACTCTTTGTCAATAAGACTTTTCAGATCAAATCCCCACCTTATTAAAAATGAAATCTAAATAAAAAGTTCATTTTGGCAGAGGGACTAAAATTATAGATTAATTCTGTATTTATAAATCTATTTAATGTTTTACATATAACCAATGGGTTTGTAGGAATAATAGCTATTAAAACTTCCACATCTCTTGTCAGTATTTTTCTAGCAGCATAGGTTTTGCATTCAGCCACTTTATGAGATCTTTTGCATGTGATTCTTTTTTCATTTGAAATGCTTTCTGAGAAGAATGATGGTTAAAATAAGATTAATTAAACAATTATATAGTGAGTGCAATTCTTGAGTTCAGACTTCTGATGAGGATATAATTCTCCCCAGCTGAATTTCCAGCTCACTCTCTAAATTATTAGAATGAGGGGAATTATGTTTTTATTTCTAGAACCAATATTAAGGATAACTTATATTAGCTAGATTTTGCTCTAAGAATGAATTCAATTTGCAGGAACTTCTTAAATTACATATATATATATATTTCTTCATAGAAAATGCTAAGAAATCTGCCTACTATATTTCTACATTGGCATCAGCTGAAAGCCCCCAAAACACCCTATAGGGATAAAGCAACACCAGCTCTAAGGAGCACTGTTGATCTCAACCAATAGTCAAAGAAATGAAGGGCTGGGGAGGAGACAAGAGGAGCAACTCCCACCCTACCCCAACTCCATCACCTCCACCAGTTGACATTAAAATATCCTGGGCTCCTAGATCTATGTTTTAACTCACGTACATTAGATGATTCAGAGTCTGGCAGGATTCATAAGAGATGTTTTGTTTAGTTGTGTTTTGTAGCTGAGATGTTTTAAAATGAGTTTTTTGAGAGCACACAGCTGGACAATAAAGCTGGCACAGAGTTCCTGGGTTAGGGTTGAGGCAAACTGAGAAACATGCCATGGGACCTGGATCATGCTGACTAGGAGGGCACAGAATGCCCCCCTGGTTAATTTTCACAATGTTACAGATAGTTGTTATCATCATTGTTTTTAAATGCAATTTCTATACAGATTCACACAGAGTGACTATATCAAGATTGTTCTAGATTGTTCAGTATGTCCTCTTATGTTTTAAAGGAGAAGAAAGACAAATTTCATCAAGGAAAGAGCTAAATTAATATAGAATATCTGATGATTTCTAAAAAGTTTAATAATGTCATGTAGGAGGAATAGAATCTCTTGTACATCCATGAAATAAAACTCAAATTTTAAACAAACACGTGATGGACTTGTTTAATATCACCCAATGTTATGAAACCTAACTGCCTAAAAAGTAGATCAAATTGCTCTTTTAGATTTGTCATTTGGTGTTTTCTTTGTTTTTTGTTTGTTATTAAAGCCTGTACCTTACTTTGTAATACACATACTGAAGAAAAGCAAAAAAATCAAATTTAGATCAACATTCATCTAAAATTTATTTAGATTCCAAATGTTCAGTCTGTATGAAGCTGGAAAACACTGTATAGTTTTCAAAAGATATATCGAATATACTTATTTTAAATTTCAGGCTATGTGCGATAGACATTTTAAAACATTTTATTTTTTGAATTTTTATGTTCATTCATGTATTCAACAAATATTTGCTAAGCACCTATAATGTGCTAGGTACTCCGCTGTTGGGGATACAAAGCAATTCCTGCTCTCCTAGAGCCTTTATTCTAGTTAGGGAATGATAACAAAGGGTAAATTATCATTTGTTAGGTTGTGTTAACCATCTTGGAGAAAAAATTAAAGCACAGAGGGAACAGTAAGTGCCTCAGGGGTGGGTAGTATGACATGTGGTTTGCAGCTTTAAAGTGTTCAAAGAAGACCTCACTGTATATAGTAAAAAAGCTACAAGGTTATACTGTAAAGCACAGGGAATATAGCCAACATTTTATAACTTTAAATGGAGTGTAATCTATAAACATTTTGAATCTATGTTGTATACCTCAGACAAACAATATTGTAAGTCAACTATACTTCAATTAAAATAAAAACCAAAACAAAGAGGACGTCACTGAAAAAGTCACATTTGAAAGACCTGAAGGAAGTGACAAAATACACAGAAAAATATTACTTAGATTTCACCTTCTTTTCAAAAAGAGTTAAATTGAAATCGTTTCTAAGTATTTTAAAATGGCAATATTAGAATAATTTATTCCATTAGTCGTTACATGAGGAAGATGTGTACAGTCCACTGTGGACCTATGATCATGTCAAAGGTCGTCTGGATGTCCTGCAACATCCTAACAATTTCCATTTTATTCAAGGCAATTTTAAGATTCAGTGTGGCTTTGTTTCATTCTTTTGAAAATTAGGGATATGGTCATTGTATGGACCTAGCTTTAACCACTGAATGACTTTTATTTAATAAGCAAGAACATTCCATCCTCCATTCTCTGACCAGAATAATAACATCGTGAACCAAGCAAAGAACTCAACAGAACTGAGACCCAAGTTTTTGGCTAAGTGCTCACTGAGGCTCCTTGTGACTCTAGACAACTGGGTCTCAGTTTTCTCACCTGCTAAGCACTCAGTTTGCATACCATGATCCTTCAAGTTTCTTGGAAGTTGTTAAGTGTTCATCATTTCCCAAATTCTCTGATTTCACCACACATTTCTGTGCCTCTTACTAAAATAAAGGGCTGCAGGATAATAACTGTTTTGTGGGAAATTTTGTGGATGACTCAACAGACCAGACTAGGAATCCTGAACACGCCTTTCTACCTGTGCCCATGTGAATCATTTTCTTGAATTTTCAGCTGTATTCACTTATTGCGGAATTCATTAGTGCCCTTGCCAAAGTCCTTACCCCATTGCTCAATCCACATGCCAAGCTGCTTCATCTCCTGCTATTGTTGTCCAGAAGTTACAGCTTCCCTACGTGGCTGGAAGCAGTGCTTTGAAGTGCCCCCATACGTGGGTTGTCCTGTTTTATCTCACCATGCCCAGATTCCAGGAATCCTAAGGTAATCCTTTCTCCTCGCACAGTAGCTCAGTGAAAATGTGCTGTGGTGTGTCTTACTGAAGAATTAATTCTATGAAGACTGGCTCTGTTCTGGCACTGGGATGGCCTTATTTATTTGTTTGTTTACATTTATTGCAGGGAAATGATATTTATCAGAGCTCAAAAATCCAAAGTCCAACTTAATATTGTTTTAGTCTCTTCTACAAAGATATTTGAGTACTTCAACTCACATGAGTCTCCTCTCTCTTCTTTTCTGAGAGGAGAAGGCAGCTTTGTGGGGGTAGCTGAAAGAGCACAGGTGTTGATGTAACTTGGAAATGAACAAATTGGATTTCAACTTCAACTCTGCATCTTACTTGGCTGGTTATTTGGAAAAGCACTTTGACTGCAACTACTGAGTATTGGTTGTAATGATTATATATATACAGAATATAACCACTATTCACTACTACCCAATATGATTCCATTTTTTTAAAATACCAATTGTGGGGACTTCCCTGGTGGCGCAGTGGTTAAGAATCCACCTGCCAATGCAGGGGACACGGGTTCGAGCCCTGATCTGGGAAGATCCCACATGCCGCAGAGCAATTAAGCCCATGTGCCACAACTACTGAGCCTGCACACTACAACTACTGAAGCCTGCGAGATCTAGGACCCATGTGCCACAGGCAGCCCAGGTGATTCTGAGGCTAGTAATCTATTGATCTCAGTAAGGCAAACTCTGTCATAGACTCTGCACTACTTAGGAAAGAGCATGTGGTTTTTACAGCCAAATAGAACTCAGTTCAAATTCAAGATCTGTAATTTACTATCTTTGCGTGTGAGTTTGGGAAAGTATGTAACCTCTTTGAATCTCAGTTTCCAACTATAAAGCTGGATAATTCTTACCATATAGGTAAGAATAAATGAGGTATTTTACCTAGAGCATTATTTATATATGTATTTTGACAGTAGGTCCTTGTTGATTTTCTATTTTAAATATAGCAGTGTGTACATGTCATTCCCAAACTCCCAATCTATCCCTCCCTCTCTCCCTTGCCCCCTGGTAACCATAAGTTCATTCTCCAAGTCTGTGAGTCTATTTCTGTTTTGTAAATAAGTTCATTTGTATCATTGTTTTTAGATTCCACATAATAAGTGATATCATATGATATTTGTCTTTCTCCTTCTGACTTACTTCACTTAGTATAATAATCTCCAGGTCCATCCATGTTGCTGCAAATGGCATTATTTCATTCTTTTTTATGGCTGAGTAATATTCCATTGTATATATGTACCACACCTTCTTTATCCATTCATCTGTCAGTGGACATTTAAGTTGCTTTCATGTCATGGCCATTGTGAACAGTGGTGCAATGAACATTGGAGAGCATGTATCCTTTTGAACCATGGTTTTCTCCAGATATATGTCCAGGAGTGGGATTGCTGGATCCTATGGTAGCTCTACTTTTAGTTTTTTAAGGTATCTCCATACTGTTCTCCATAGCGGCTGCACCAATTTACATTCCCACCAACAGTGCAGGAGGGTTCCCTTTTCTCCACACCTTCTCCAGCATTTATTGTTCTTAGATTTTTGATGATGGCCATTCTGACCAGTGTGAGGTGATAACTCATTGTAGTTTTGATTTGCATTTCTCTAATAATTAGCAGTGTTGAGCATCTTTTCATGTGGCTATTGTCCATCTGTATGTTGTCTTTGGAGAAATGTTTATTTAGGTCTTCTGCCCATTTTTTGATGGGGTTGTACTAATTCTAATAGGAAAAAAATATTGTGCATGCATTGATATAATGTCCTAAGCTAGGTTTAATTCCTTAATTCTTCTGTGGTTACTCAGGGGTGGAAACTGCCAGTAGTGGGAGCGTGGTATCTAAACGTGTCATTCACTTTTGAATCAGAGCAATGAGTTTCTTGAGTGTTATGCTAGACAAAGGCTGTTGAAGGAAACGTATAATTTTATACACTTGATTGCCCTAAATTTTACTATTAGAAAGAAACCTCATCTATTTCTGGCTCTGTAACTCCACTTAAGTCACAGTGTAATTTCCCATAAGGGTGAATTGAGATGATTGCTCAAGCACACAGTACCTGTAAGTTAATCTGTTTTGAGGCTTCCTGGTAGGTCTGCTGCTAATGCAGGTAGAAGCTGGAGGGCTTAATGAGCAAGTTGTTTTGGGGCCACTCCGGAGGTGGGAGTGTACTTCATTGTACTCTGAAGGTCATCAAGGAGGAGGCTGAGGAGAACCCAAGCCCCAGGTAAGACTCCCTGAGATATCACTGACTTGGAGTTACGCTGACAACCCTCCGTGAAAAGCTTTCCTGATGCCCAGAGACTGATGTTCTTCACACCCTCCCAATGCACTTGATTGTTGTACCTCCACAGCCTTAGGTGAATGTACTGGACTTGATTATTTGCACCTCTGTCTCCCACTGAGGACATTGATTTTGGTTCTCTCCTTTTTATATCTGTTGAGAGGACACTGTCAGGCATTGAATAAATGAATAAGTAAATGATAACCCTTAGCTATATACCCACTTCCTGGACTGGGTAGTTCTCTCCTGTGTTAAGTTTCTCTATGGAAATGTATAAATGTTTTGCCTAAAAAAGGCTAAATTAGTTCCATTTGTACATGTAGTACCTTTAGAGTTAATGAGTTGAGTATTTTATACACTAGTGCTTCAGCATTGAGAAGAAAATAATTGCCCTTGTGATTTGTTAAACAGACGAAAAAGATTTTTTGTTTTCTACTTTGTACTGAAGTGCTTCAGAAATCATTTTAGCAAGTATGCATATCTTTAAAAACAGATCTCAAATAACAAAAGGCCAAGAAAATATTTTATGATAATTTCAGATTCATTTATATAAGTTTAAAGTTAACCCATAACTATCATGAAAAATAACTCAAACTTTCAGAGCCTTCTACTAACCAATTATATCCAAAATATGTAGAAAAGAGCTATTGGAATGTTGAAAAGGTTTTTTTTAATAAACTAAATGAAATGCTGAAACATTTTTATAAATGTTATCTTGGAGTTTATCTATTTTTTGTAAAAATGTTATAAAATGCTAAAAAACCCAATCTGAATTCAACTTGGAGCCAAATAATGATGTGCAAGGAGAAAATGCCATCTTTCTTGAGAACATTCTTGATAGTTCCAAATGAGCTGTGCTTAACCATAGTATGTATGCCTGGGATCAAGTCAGGTTGCACCTCCCCCTAGACGAGTGGGATGTTCCAACCATAACTTACCTGCCTTGATGTCATATTTTCTCTGCATCAAAAAGGCTTAGTCAATTTAAATATGTTAACGCTAGGAATAACTAACAAGATCTTTGATTCTCTTTAATTAAGAGAATATTGTCCCAAAACCTCATTATACTATTTTCATTTAAATTAGATGAGAGAAAAACTAATTATACCTTTAAGCCTCTGACCTATACCTCCAGATGATAAATATGCCAATAACATTAAAGAAAAAAAACACAGCACAATGGATTCAGTCCTTTAGTTGTAAGGAAATTTATTAGTAAGCATTGAAAAATCATCCAAGGAAAGATCTAGGCAGTAACATGAGACTCCTAGAAGAGGTGTGCTGGTAAATCATGATCTCTCTGCAAGGGAATCTGGTCATTGTAAAAGTGCTGCGTGTGCAGGCATGAATGTGCACTTAGAAATTTCCACTTAGGAAATGGTAAAGCAAAAGTCAACTTGGAGACCTTCAGATAAGAAAAATGCTCTTGAACTTCACCAGTGCCTCTGGTTCATTTTCCCTCAACTTATAGTGAATTCACATGAGAGTTGGCATTTTATTTTCACTGTGGTATACTTGGCCAAAAAGAATGCTTACAGCAGGGATTGTTTCTGTTTCTCATTGAGGGTTGGGATATTTCCCAAGGATTTTCCAAAAGAAATATTCAACTGTGAATCATTGTGAATGTTAGTATTTAGAATCACTTGAATATGGATCTTTGGAAAATACTTTGAAGTTAACTTATTTTTAGAATGTAACATATATGTAGGAAAATACACCAATCATATGTACAGCTTGATGATTTTTTTTCCACGAAATGATGACTTCTGTGTGGAACCTGCACCCAGATGAGGAAACAAACCATGATTTGCACCCAGAAAACTCCTTTTTTCTTCCTTCTAACCATTAATCCCCAAGGATAACCACTATCCTGATTTTTTTAACTTGATATAAGTGGCATCATACAGCAAAGATTATTATGTGCTATATTATTATGATTAAGATTATTATGTCTTATTCTTTCACTTCACATATGCATGTGAGATGCATACACGTGGTTGCTATAGTTAACTTCTTTTTCTCATCACTGTGTAGTTATCTATTGTATCAATGTACCATAATTTATTCATCTCTTCTACTGTTATAGACATTTGATATCCCTATTTGAAAGCTATTGCAAATAGTGCAGCATGAACATTGTCGTTGTCTTTTGGTAAACACACGAGTGCCTTTCTCTTGGGTACAAGTCTAAGAACAGAACTGAGGGATTATTGGATACATGGCTTTAGTAGCTTGAGTAATTTCTGCTAAGCAATAAGAGTACCACTTGATTCATATCTTCTGCAACATTTGGTGTCTTTTAAAAATGTGTTATATTGGTGAGTGTGCAGTGTGTCTCTTTTCAGTTTTAACTTGTGTTTACCTGGGGACTCTTAAAGCCCCCTTTTATGTATTTAGGAGACATTTGAATAGTTTCTTTTGCGAGTTGCTTTTTCAAGTCTTTTGCCTATCGTTCTATTGTGTTGTTTATATTTTTCTTACTGATTTGTAGGAGTTATATACATTCTTTGATAATACACTTATAAAAATGTATTTTTATGCTTACTATATAGATTACCCTTTAGTTTTGTAATGGTGTCTTTTTCTTTTGAGGAACAGCAATTGTTTTAGCATAGTCTAGTTTATCTTTTCTTCCCCTCTTCTTTAGCCTTTTTAGAATCCTGTTTAAGAAATACTTGCCTACCTCAGGTCATGAAAATATTCTCCTGTTTCTTTATGAAAGCTTTAGTGTTTTGCATTTCACATTTAAATCTACAATCCATCTGAGATTAGTTGCTGTGTATGGTGTGAGACAAGGATCAAATTTTATTTATTTTTTTATATGGATATCTAATTGATCCAGCACCCATATTGAAAAGTCCCTCTTTTCTGGAAAAGACTATCTTTTCCCCCCTGTACTGCGGTGTCATTGTGTCATAGATCAGATTACTGGATTTTCAATTCTGCTTCACAGATCTATTTGTCTATCCTTGTTCCAAAGTCACACTGCCTTAATTACTACAGATTTTTAATGTCTAGCAATCTGTTAGTGTAATTTCTCCAGCTTTGTTGTTCTTCCAGTTTGTCTTGGCTATTCTCGACCTTTTTCATTTTCACATAAATTTTAGAATGAAGCTTTCAACTTATACCAAGAAAGCACTGAAACTTTTATTGTATTTATGGATCAATTGGATAGAGACAGAATTTACATTTTTACAATATTGAGTTTTACAATTTATGACCATGGTATATTCCTATATCTTTTTACATCCACTTTGATTTCTCTCAGTAATGCTTTGTACTTGCATATTTTTTGTCAGATTTACTTTCATCAAAGTTATTTTTTAGGTATTATTATAAGTGGTTTTGTTTTAAATTTTTTATTTTCTATCTTTATTTTGGAAGATAAAATGCAATTGATTTTGTACACTGATCTTGTATCTAGAGATTTTGCCCAATTTACTTTTTAATTCAAATGGTTTGAGTGTAGATTGTTTTTCTTTTGTTTTGTTTTTGCTATTTTTTGTGTATACTTTCAAGTCATCTGAAAATAATGAATTATTTTGGCTTTATTTTTAATGCCTTGCACTGGCAACTCCTTTTAGTACTGTACTGAATAAAAGTGTCAATAGCAGATAAGTAATAAGAATAGTCTTATTACTGGTCTCAGGGGAAATTTTTCAATATTTCATTATAAAGTACAAATTTTTAATAAGAATTTTTGAACATTCTATGCTGTTTAGAAAGTTCCATTCTATATCCAGTTTAAGAATTTGTATTGTAAATTGATATTGAATTATCTGAAATGTTTTCTTTGCATGTATTAAGAGGATCATGCAATTCTTCTTCTTTTCTTTGCTAACGTGTATCAACACTAATTTATTTTTCAATGTTAAAACACTCCTGCATTACTAGAATAAATCCAGTTGTTAATGATGTGTTGTCTTTTTATCAAATATTCTTTTATATAGCAATTTACTCATGAGAGACACTAGGTCAAGTATTTTTACCCACCTTTTAAAATAGGTTGAGTTTTTTTGCCATCCTAGCTCTTTTGTTGTTTTTGACATTTTAACTGTTTTAAGAAATAAAATTTTAAACTACCCAATTTTTATAGCAGATATATTCACGTAGGTAATACCTTAGAATGATTATTCCAAGCATGAATGTCTGGTACTGTGTAGATAAAACAGACTCTTGTGTTGTTACACTTTGGGTAAAATGGGTTTTCCCAACTTCTCCAGACATCACAGTTGACACACATTTTTTCTTAACATTCAAGCAGTAATAGTCCGAGTCACTCTCTCACTGTCTACAAAATGCAGTCTTTAGTGAGATTTTGCTCCAATAATACATTTTAGTTGGAAATTTTTACCTTAGCTAGTTTCTGCTCATTTTCTTTTCTTTTCTTTTTTTTCTGCTCATTTTCTTGAAGTGTCATTGCAGAATAAAGTCTGTTCTTTACCTTTGCATAACCCAAAGTCCCATTTTAAGTGTTTTTCTTTAATTAGATGTGTAATTTGTCTTCAAAGGGGAATCCAAACTTTTACTTCTGTAGAAAATTTTAAAAACTGAAGTCTAGTGAATTCTATTATTATACTTGTCTTTTCCATTTAATTGTGATTTCTGTCATTTACATATATATTTTTTACTTATGTGTTTTCTGTATATTTATATTATTTTAAATATTTTTTACATTAAAATATTTTATTTGCATTTAAAAATAGGACACCGTTGACAGAAACTTAAGTATAATTGGGAAAAGTTCATGAGTCATTTAATATGAAAGTTGCTGTGTGTAATGGTATTGCAACAAAATGATGGATAGAAAATAACCATAATCTAGAAACTTCTGTAAAAGTCTGGTAATTATATTTCATGGATGTAAGTATCTTTCTACTCTGTTTGTTTGTTTGTGTTTTCTTTCTCTTTTTTTGTTGTAATCTAGTTTTGGATTGTATGATTGCAAGACACATAAATTCACTCCAGGAAGTGGAGAAAAGCACAAGCTATGGTAAGGGTTAAATAGGCAAATGCAGTCATCAAAAAAGGAGAAATAAAGTGCCAGCAGGCCACAGTAGAACTGGAACTAGAAATCCGAAAGTGAGTTTACTGTTTCCAACTTGAAAAGGCTTATCTCTGTTTGTTCCATCTAATTTCTGTTTGACTTCACTTTAGTGTTTTACATGGTATAGCGTGACCACTCCTCCCTCCCATATTTGCATGGTTTCAGGATTCACGTGCCCTTTGTTATTTCAGATACTGAGGGGGAAAGATTCTTATCCTTCCCTTCTTATGCTTCCACATGAGGATCTTCATTTAAAAGGACTCTAGCTTCTTTTCCTACACTTTATTGACTCCATGTCTTGAAAGGAGGAAGGATTCTTTTGCTTTGTTTGTTTGAGAGGAGTTGTTGAGCTTGCTCTGCTAAGCAGCTGCTTCACTACTCTCTTTGGATCTCCCTGCCTGTGGAAAGTGTCCTTTTTTATCTGCTCTCATTTCACATGCATCTGCTACTTAAATAGGAAGCCAATAGTGATCTACCTGTGCCAGTTAGGGCCTGGATAAATAACTGTTTTAGTCCACTTGGGCTGCCATAACAAAATACCATAAACTGAGTGGCTTATAAACAACAAATTTCTCACAGTTCTGGAGTCCAGGAAGTCCAAGATCAAGATGCCTGCAGGTTTGGTGTCTGGTTAGAACCCACTTCCTGGTTCATAGACAGCTGTGTGCTCACATGACAGAAGGGGGCCAGGTAGCTCTCTGGGATCTCTTTTATAAGAGGACAAATCCCATTAATGAAGACTCAATCTCATGACCTAATCAGCTTCCAAAAGCCTCATCTCCTAATACATCACATTAGGGGTTAGGATTTCATCATATGAATTTTGGAGCAATACAGACATTCAGACCATAGCAATAATTATGTCCAATTTAGGAGTAAATTTTTAGCAAGCCCATTTGGCTTGAGATCTAAAATCATAATCCCCAATTAGCTTTTCCTAGTAGTAAATGTGATATTTTGAGTTCCATTTTTCTGACTTTTACTTCTATATCTCAATCGCTTTCAAAAGAACAAAGAGACCTATTACAAAACCCACATAGAAAGAAAATATGATCCCTATTTCAAATGATATAAAAACAATTCAAATGTTAAGACTGAAATGAGAAAAATAATATTTTAAGTATACAGATGAAAATATAAAACAACATTTCTATGAACTTGAATATAGAAGGATTTTGTAAGCAAATAAACAAAAAAGTACAAATATAAAAACTAGCTTCATACATGACAATATTAAAATAAAAATACCTGGGTCTCAAAATCAAATAAAGTACAAAAAAAAAAAAAAAACCCTCAGACTGAAATAGAAAATTGTAGCCTATAGATCTAACCCAAATTCCTATAAATCAGAAAGAAAAAACAACCCATTAGAAAAATGGGCAATGCATAAAAATTATCATGGGTAGTCAGGAAAATGTAAACTATTTCCACAACTAGTTCCACGATAATATACTAGTTCTACAATGAGATACTAAAAATATCAAGTGTAATAACATAAAGTATTGGGAAAAATGAAGAGCAATTAGAATATTTATACTCTGATGGCAGGGGTATAAATTTGTGCAATCACTTTAGATGGCAATTTGGCAATATTGACTAAAGCTATAGATATATACACCAAATGACCCAGCAATTTCATTTCTATACCCCCTCTCCCAGATACGTACAAAGAAACATGTATAACGTTGTTCATAATGACATCATTTATAGTGGCTAAACTGGAAACAAATCTATGGTAGTAGGAGAAAGGATTAAAAAAAGTCCATTATATCAACACAATAGAACACTATATATCAGTGAAAGCGAATGAATTTGAGCTTCATATATCACCAGGCATCAATTTCACAAACGTGATCTTAATTGAAGAAAGCAAGGTGCAGAAGTATACTTATATATAGCATGTGTAAGGAAAATATGGGGAAAATAAAGGATGGAATGATAATACACCAGATTCAGGTAGTAGTCTTATCTGAGGAGAGGGAAAATAATGGAAACTGTTGAAATGTTTTATTTCTTAAAGTGAGTGGAACATGCATCGATAATCATCATATTGCATGCTATACAGTTTTTAATGTCTAAGATATTTTATAATTTTCTGAAGGAAAGGTTGCCTTATCCTGAAATCATAGGTGGTAAGGCTTGTGGAATATGGACTTTACCACAATACATGCAACCATCATCCTGGGGTTACTAACACTTGTTGGCTCCTTATTGCCTACTGGATAGAAGTTAAATATCCTAGCATGACATAGAAGGTCTTTTACACTTAGGATCTTACTTTCTTTTCCACACTGATTTTCTCCTATTCTCTTCTTTCTCCTTATAACATATGCACTGAGTAACCAATGAATCATTTTTAATTTCGTGAGTGTACCAATTTTTAACGCTTTCATCTGAAATGCTTTATTCCTCCTTAACTTCTGATCATCTTTCAAAACAGTTAAAATATTGCCCTTGTAAAAATGTCTCCAATTTTCACACTGTGTTACATACTTCCAAGTGTTGTAATAGGTTTATATATCTGTATTCTCCATTAAAGGCAGTTCGTGGAAGGTACAACCATGTCATTTATTTTTGTTGGTCAGTGTCTGGCATAGCAGATGCATAATACTAGAAGAATAAATTATTAGAAGAGATGCTGAAATGTCACAAGTCGAAGCATCAGTTGCTAAATTGGTGACACAAACAGTAAGTAGCATGCAACTTCAGAGAATGTCACTGTGGGTTAGAGTGGTCTGGAAAGATTCCATGAAAGCTTAAGTTAGGTCTAAGAGGATGGGTAAGATGTGCAGTCATTGAGGAGCGAGGTAAGCTTCCCAAGCTGAAGCAGTAATGAGAGCAGAAGTTTGGACAAGGGGAAGCCTTTCTTCACTCTGCACATCTCAATGCATATGCTGCCTCTTTAGGAAGCTAGTATCTTTATTCTCTGTGTTCCATAGAAACTGCTCACATTTCCTTACTGCTTATGGTAAAAGCAGAGACTGTTAGGGCTTCAGCTCATAGAGAAGGAAAGAGAGAAGGAGATAATGCAGGAGATGGATGTGTGGCTCAGTTACAATGTAGTCCCCGCCTGATCCTACAGGGAGCTCTGGAGTATGAGTAGCACCGAGAGTTGATCCCACCTCTAGGCAAGCAGTGCATCCTTTTATGTGCCCGGGTCAGTCAGTTATTGACAACAGGCTGTTTTTGAGAGGGTCCCATCCCTTGAGCAAAAGAACTTCCATTTGGCTGGACGCAGTTCTCTTGGAGAGGGGCCAGCTGTGACTATGAGCTACTAACACACCCGGCAGCTGGGGGATGGGTGTTGTTGCCTGCTAAGGTGGACCTGAGCAAGGGACTACTAAGAAATCTGCTTAGTTACCCTATGATAAGTATCTACTTTCCCACGCTTCTGCTTTGGCCCCATTCTGTATCATGCTATTGTATCACTGCCCCTATCTGCTGGGCCACTGACACTGCTTTTGCTGGCACTGTCACTTTAAAATTGATCCTGATCTTTTGGTCACTGCTGTGTTTCCTGGTCGTTGGCACTCTAGCCACTTCTTCTGGGTACCACCATTTATTGCCATGGGATGTCAACTCCTGCTGCTGATTCTGTCAAGTTCAAGTTCTATTCAAGGGCAAAGCTTCAAAGAGATCCCCTTGCATTCTGTTACAGTGTATTTGTTAATTGGGTACCCAAAGCAGAGAAGATTGTACCCTAATGTTTTCAAGAGTTAACAGTAGAGCAACTCTTTTGCTTACTCTAATAGTCACCCAAGCATTACCCAGACTTCCTTATTCTCTAATGACTAACATTCTGTTATTGAAACACTGTAATCTTCCCAACTTTCTGCTCCCTTAGGATGAGTCCTCTCCTCACTGGTCTCTCAACCCCTCTTGCAAGTGGACATTTGGTAGGTCAGTGCCACCAAAGCTCCCGCGTACCCAGACATATCCAAATTACAGTGGTGGCAGAATCATGTCCTCAGCTACATATGCAAAACTCAGATTAAGACTAAATTATCTGGAGAGTTGAAATTGGAGTTAATTCACTATGCAGTAATTATTATGGGGAAAAACACTGTGTTAGGTTCTGTTCTGACCCCCATGATAGGGACGTCTAGTGTTTTCAACAATGTGTGGACCTCCTATCCTTCTAGGCAAATGGAAAGCCAGTGAGCTGTGAATGGAATGACTTCTGGGATGTGGCATTTGATTACCAGTGTCGTTTCTGGGCTGAAGCATTTAATTATACGTGTGAGTTCCTCTTGTGCTTCCATGGCCTGCTGCAGCAAGTATGGAGGAGGCTTTGGGTGCACATGGTGAAGCAGTGGTTGAAGCAGTCTCTATCATCATACTCAGAGTGGGCATTGCATAAATGAGAAATATGAGAAATAGTTTTTATTGAGTTTAGCCATTGAGATTTGAGTATCGTTTGTCAGTACAGTATAAACTTAGCCTGTCCTCACTAATAAAAACAACCACTTTTATCCCCTTCTCATTCTCCATTTAACTGAAAAATATGGTCTCCATAATGAAGGAGATTTTAGTGAAGACTACAAGTTAGAAAACTTCACACTCGTAAATTTTTCTTTCAACTCCATTACTCCTTTTCCTCCCCTCTTCTGTCACCTGGTATGTTATTAAGAAATCTTTGTTTTTGAGTAGAATGGTTTTATAAAAAAAATACTGAACATAAGTAGATTCCAGGTGGTTAATCTATCACACTTATTAAGATAAGCCAAATATCTGAGTTACAAAATGAGTGGTCTGTATAATTTACGAAGTCAGTAATCAGGTCAATTGCATAGCTCTAGAAAGCCAAACCTTTCAAACTCTGCATATCTTTTTATTTGTATTTTTTTTTGGATGAAGGTGGTCAGAAGTATGTCTTTAATCAATGTGTTCATTTTGGGAAGTCTGATAACTAATACTAATACTATATAAATAGATTATAAAATATGTTTCCTCACTGGAATCCCTCAAAATAAATAAATCTCAAAAATACCTTTATTTACACTCTGTACTTGGTGAATTGAATTAAAAAAAAAGATAGAATCTGGCACATTCACATCACAATGTAAACTTTGCTTTTGAAATATTATTACAGCCAAGATATTAAATATTTTAATAAAAAACACTCTGAATGTATGATATGTGTGATGTGGCAAGTCATATTTATCTCAATACATTTATTATGTAGAAAATAATTAACCGATAGTAAAATTTACTTCTTGCAAATCCAATGACTAAAATCGGCAACTGTTTTATGTGTGTGGTCGATGTCTCCGCTGCTTTACTTTTTAACATTTTAGAAAACAAAGCTGGAGGCCTGCTTTTCAGAATCCCTAATTCCTTTGTTATTTTTAAGAAGGGTTCCCATCAGGGCACGCTCTGCTTTTAAAATCAGCAACAGCAGTTCATGGCCTGTATCTCATAAGCGTTATTTACTTGTGAAAGTTATCTGTAGTAAAAACAGCTACTATAAGTAAATTAATATATTGCAAATTTTTTAATGTGAAAAAATTAAACCGTAAAATATACCTGATGATTTAAGTGATGAAAGAGAGCTGATAAAAGCAGTGCTGAGGCCTTCCCTGGTGGCGCGGTGGTTGAGAATCTGCCTGCTAATGCAGGGGACACGGGTTCGAGCCCTGGTCTGGGAAGATCCCACATACCGCGGAGCAACTAGGCCCGTGAGCCACAACTACTGAGCCTGCGCGTCTGGAGCCTGTGCTCCGCAAAAAGAGAGGCCGCGATAGTGAGAGGCCCGCGCACCGCGATGAAGAGTGGCCCCCGCTTGCCACAACTAGAGAAAGCCCTCGCACAGAAACGAAGACCCAACACAGCCAAAAATAAATAAATTAATTAAAAATAAAATAAAATAACAAATGTTCAAGTACAGTTGGTGTCTAAAAAAAAAAGAATTCCCCCACCCTTGGTATCTAATCAAGTTCCTTTCTACCTCCCCTTGATACCTAACCAATTTATTTAAAAAAAAAAAAAAAAAAAAAAGCAGTGCTGAGAAAGAGGTGTGAGATCCCAGAGACAAACAGAGTTTACATTGATAGCTGGGGAAGGGAGGGTGGTATTGATTGGTTCTGAATATTTCTTCCCTGCAGGTACTGTATGATGTCATACTGCAAATCGACCTTTCTATTACAAAGAGTGAAGACACTTCCTACAATCTTTCCACAGAAAGATATTTCATTGTGATGGTAAACAAGTCTATTTGTTTAACACTAGTATTTAACCCGTCTGTTAAATGCTCTTTTATTTAAAAAAAACTTAGAAAATGGAACATTTCTTTTCATGACCATTAGTTATAGGATTTTAATGATTAATAGTTTTCAAAAAAATCATAACAGCAATAGCTATATATTTACTGAACATGAATTATATATAAGGCATTGTGTTCTACATGGACGATTTCATTTCATCCTCAAAACAATCCTTTAAATTAGATACTATTATTATTTCCATTTTACAAAGCAGAAAGCACAAATGGGCTAAGTAACTTAATCAAGGTCATAAATGTAGTCACTTATAATACACAAATTGAACAAATATTTGTCTGGCCCTAGAGTTTCAGAAATGAGTAAAACATAGCCCCGGCCTCTGAGGAAATTTGTGGGAGAGGTAGACACGTAAATAGCTATTCAATATGATGTGAAAAGAACTATATACTCGAATCAGGAACCATGATTTGACACAGAGAAAATAACATGTGAGCTGAGAGTTAGATTTTATCAGAAGAAAGGGGAAGGTCATTCCAGACACGGTAACCATGACATCCAGAGATAGAGAGGCGTGAAAGGGCATGGGACATGCTAATGAGTATGTACAGCTGGAACGGAATGTGTGGGGAGAAGAAAGAGAAACCCTTGTTACCCAACTGACAGAGCTAAGATAATGCAATTAATCTTTGATTTAAACTTTTACCATTTCCTTCCTTTTCTTCATCGCCTGTCTTCTTTATTCATTATATGCTCACTATTTCCACAAAATCTTTAGAGTGCTTATATTTTTAAAAAACCATAAAATAGAATGATTGAGGTGAAAATATATGAGCAGTTGCTGTATAATAGACTCGGGGACTTGACAAGAAGAAATAGAAAAGAGACATGGTTCCATTATTTAGACCAAAAGTGGTTTCTAAAATTAAATAGCAAATAAAGCCCCACACATCCTAGATGATCTAGGGAAAAAAAAAGAAAAAAGATATTGAGTTACACACATAATTTAAAATTCTAAGTTCTGAGTATTAAACCCACTCACGAGGTTGGAAAATCCCTAAGGTTATTTAGGACATTTGAATATACCACAACCCATGGGGAAACCCCTAAAGAAAAGTAAATTTATTTTAGAAGAACCAGGGTTTTCTGAGCTGATGTTTAAAGATGCTAATGTAATTTTTAAGGTTGAAAGTCTAACAGTTTATTTCAAAAGGCAGTGTGCTGTTATATAAAATTTGAAATAGAATACAAAATAAAATTCTAAGATTGTCCAGAACACATATGGCTACTCAGGAAGTCATGCATACATTTATTGCTCATGAGAAAAGTAGAAAACATAAGGCATGAGATATGTTTTCACCCAAAGAATAGCAAAATAAGGATGGAACAAACACTAATTTTGTCTAGCTTTTTCTAACAAGAGAAGAACCTACTGTAGAAGTAAAGAGGCCGAAGCATGAAAGATAATCATGTATAACACAAGAGGTAAAAGCCTGCAGGAAGAGTGCAAGTAAATGCTTGTCTCACTTGTTTATCATTTAAGAACAAAACCATTTAGGGAAATATGTTTGACATAATAGCATGTGATGGCAAAGGCTGATAAAATTACCATTTTATGAGTGGAAATAATAAAAGACAGTGTGAGTCAGAGAAAACGTTATGAATGCATGTACATATATGACACATAGAATTTATACAGAGGCCCTAATGCCTAATAATTCAGGGAACACAATGGAGATGGAAAAAAGAAAAAGAGAGTGAAGGGGAAGTCAGGAAAGATGTAGCAGATGTGACTTTTTCCAAAATGGCTTCAACAGTGTTTCTCATCCCATACGTTCTTTCATGCTCCTCCCATTGAGAGATGGGGGTCTATGGTCCTACTTTAATTGGGGTGGGCCAGTGACTATGGTCAAAGAAATGCCACGTGACTTCCGAGACTAGGCCATAGAAGATGACACAGTCTCCACCCGGTTCTCTTGGGACACTCTGCGGTGGGACTCTGAGCTCTGCGGAAGACGTTTGAGGCTGCCACATTGTGAGGAAGCCCAAGCCTCATGAAGATGCCACATGTAGATTATCTAACAGCTCCAGCCAAGGACCCTGCCAACCACCAGTATCAACCATTAGACATGTGAATAAAAGATGCTTCCAGACGATTCCCACTCCCAGCCTTCAAGTCCTTCCAGCCAAGGTCTCAGGCATCACGGAGCAGACACAGCTGTTCCCACTGCTTCCTTTGTAAATCACTGATCCACAAAATCCATGATTGTAATAAAATGCATATTTTTAGCCCCTGAGTTTTGGAATAGATTTGTTATGCATCAATAATGACACAAACAAGAGAGAATAGAAAATAACTTTTATTGTTAAAAGTATTGAGATTGAACACTCATGTACTCAGGTCCTTGTTGACCTACACCTAGAAGTGGTATTGCTAGATCATGGAATCTCAACATCTTAAATTTAATTAATTGTTGCCATGCTCCCATCAGCAATGCATGAGAGTTACCGTCAACACTTAGATTTATCATAATAGTAAAATTGATCTCTCTGACAAATATGAGAAAACATCTCAATATTACTATAATTTGTACAACAGTGTTTCGTGCCGCATGTTTTAATACAGTAAAATCTAAATGTCCTTAGGGGAATGCATAGATAATTTGCTCGTTATTCATACAAGGGAATACTATATAGCAATTACGATCAGTGAACTAGACCTATACATATTGATATGATTAATCCCAGAAACATAGCATTGGGAAAAAAGCAAATTGCAAGAGAATATATAGTATGATAATATCTCTATGCATTTAAAAATCCAAACAACATCTCCATTGTTTAATCATTCATAAAAATCGATGGAGTGTCTGCCAGGTTGGCAGACTCTGTTCTAGACACTGGGGATACAACACTGAAAGGAAAACATAAAGGTAAACATATAGATCTTGGCCTCCCAGAGTTTGCATGGTTGGTAGACACCATGCATATGAGTGTGTAGTGAAAGAACGAAAATGTGCGCAGCAGTGATACCAGCTTCCAATAGTGGTTCCTTCTGAGGAGGGACAAATGCAGAAGGGGTAGGTAAAGGGTATGAAGTTAGAATATAACTTTATGCTTTCTTTGAAAAATGTGAAACAAATATGGTAAAATGTTAACATCTGTAAAACTTTGGTAGCACTTATGTAGTACCTTCTGTGATTTTCAGTTTGAGAAGTTTCATAATTTATAATAAAAAAATAAATCTATTGATAGACTACAACTCAGTGGCTGCTCTTCACCTATAGGGGAAATATCTGTCTTACTGATAAGTGGCATGTATGAATAAAAATTTAATGTTTAAAATTTATCAGTATAGCCAAGTCTTGAACTAAAAGAAAGCAGTGCGATATATTGGAAAGAGTTTAAATAGGCTTTGGACCCACGTAAACCTGAATGAAAATTTTATTTTCTCCACTTCCTATTATCAGTAGCTGAGGTACTTGGCCTTCTGGAAGCCGAGTTTCCTAATCTGAAGTTAGTCGTAATAAAATAAACTGTAAACAATCTGTTGTTTGAATCAGAGGTAAAATAGAAAAATAGCTAACATTTTTGAATGCTGGTACATGTCAGGCACTGTTCTAAGTGCTTTACATGAATTAGCTGTTTGATTCCCAAACTGTGTACCTGGGGAACACCACAGTACACTCACAGCAGCTCGGAGGACTATTTCAAATGTTTAAGGGAAATATTATGGTACTCAGTATCTTTGGACAATGCTAGAACTTCTAGCTCAAGCTATTTCATATTTTAAGCCTTAGATCACATAATATTCTTCGTGATTATGTTTTATCTTTGCTATACTAGTTTTCTTTTAAATTATGTGTGCTATATTTTTAGTGGCTGCTATTGTAAGTTGCTAGGACATAAATACGTATTAAGCTTAAATGGTATTATGAGGTATTTTGTGTGGGCTGGGGACTCAGTGAAAAGAATTACTGACACTTAGAGCTTTATGAGAACAAAGAAGTTTTGGCTTCTTTGAAATAGCTCATTTAATCTTCATATCAACCAAAGGAGGTAAGTCCTAATCTTATCTCCATTTTACAGAAACTAAGACACCAAGAATTTTACTGTCTGGCTCAGACAGCTAAAGAGTATTATGCAGGATTTGAACCTAGTCAGACTGACTTCAAATCTCATAACTAGTACATGCTACTGTTTCTATGTACATAACTATGTAAATACAGCGTGATAGTATCAAATATCCTACACTGAAGAGGAAATGTCCTGAGGATAAATACAATTTCAATCAGAATCTTAGAAATATATAATTTCAAGCTGGAGCTTGAAGGGACTTTATACATTTTTGTACAAGGAGGAAACTAAAGTCTGGATGAGTCTCCAAGACAAGCACACCTAGTCACCAGCAGAGTCAGTAGAAGAACTTCTCCTCTTCCCAGTTCTGATATAACTGTGTGAAACTGAAGAAATTCTGTTCAGAAGTGGCCACCAAAAATAGGATATACTTACAGTGCCACAGGAAGACAATAGAAAAAGACACACCCACATTTGGAGAATAGTGGCATGGCAGGTATATTTGTAGTTGGTAAGAACCAAGAGATTAAAAACCAGGTGTTTTTCCACTGAACTCGGGGGATTTACAATGCTTATTTCAAGCACTTACTAGAGAAACTGCTCTCATTGGACAGTCAAGTAATTCTCACTAAAATGCTCTCATTTGAGCTCCATGCTTCCATAATCTGTGAAAAAGTTCCTTCCGTTTTGCTCCCCAGCAGATGATGTAATACTCACTTCTTTTCTTGTTGAGTGGCTTCCTCACCAGCTGGGAGCTCCTCCTAGGGCAGGGACCATGGCTTTTGCCTCACTCAGTATTTCCAGTGTCAGTCAAGCATAGTGCCTAATATATAGTAGTTGCTCAAGAGGTGTTTGCTAAGTGAGTTTATAATGAATGCATTTTGGCAGAAAGCTATATATGAGCTATGGTGTCATTTACTTAATCAGCTCAAATGCAAACTTGTCTCCAATAGGAAACGCCTGATTTGGACTTCACCTAAGTAAGATATAAATGTCTATTATGTTAAGCTGCTGAAATTATGGGGTTTATCTGTTACACAGGCTTCTGTTACTCTAATACATCTGTTCACTGGCCTATAATAACCTGCTGTTCTCCCCAAACCAAAACTTTATCAAGAGTCAGGCCTCTCTTTATACGTCCAAGCTCACTTGGAACCATCATGCAGATCCCCTCTGCTTTGGCCAGGTGGTGAGATATACACACATCTTCTTAATGCTTTGAGAATTCACCATCATCATTCCCACCTCTTTGCTTTTATTCCTAATATTCATGTTGCTTGGAATGTTCATTCTCTTACTTCTTACCTATCTACTTTCTTCATTATCTAGCTTAGGCTAATCACTGTGCTATACCTTTTGTGATAGTTGTAGACCCATTGGCAGTCTTCCTCTGACCCTTAAGAGCGTGACAAGGCTGGGCTGCACCATTTGGCTCATGACTATGCTGTCTTGCTTTATTCTTATTTGTTTCTTAGTCTAGACTCCCCCAGTTGATTGCAAGCTCCTTGAGGACAGGCATCAGTCCTCAAGGAACATCACCATGTCTAACATGGTCCTAAACAAATGTTAGTCATTCACTATTTCATGATTCACTCGCTCCATGGATAGCAGCCTCACATATTGTTTAATTTCAATCTCTGTGCCTTCAGGTGTACTTAAACTACAGAGTTTTCCACATGGTTCTGTCGAAGTTTAGACTATTTTCACATTCCTTGCTCTCAAGCCAGTGCCGCAACACATTCACCCTTCTTTGAATAAAACCGAGTCATCTTCATGGTGCAGATCTCAGAGAAGAAGGAAAATATCAGAGATGTGAATGAAGATGGTGGCTAAGAAGGGATGAGAGAATTGTTCCCTTCCTGCTGTTTTCTCAGCCAGCAAGGCATCCCTTAAGAAGTGTGCAGATCATTAAAAAGTAGGAATTTGTGTGAGTTAAGAATAAAGACAGATACTTTAAACTAGCTTCATTATAGCAATTGTATTAAGGATTTTTGTTAAATCTTCAGAGGAACGTAAATCATTTTTAAAAACTGTTGGAAAAAAGATGTTGGAGGGGTTTAATTTAAAGTCAGTTGTGGGGCTTCCCTGGTGGCGCAGTGGTTGAGAATCCGCCTGCCAATGCAGGGGACACGGGTTCGAAGCCTGGTCTGGGAAGATCCCACATGCCGCGGAGCAGCTAGGCCCATGAGCCACAACTACTGAGCCTGAGCGTCTGGAGCCTGTGCTCGGCAACGAGAGAGGCCGCGATAGTGAGAGGCCCGCACACCGCGATGAAGAGTGGCCCCCGCTTGCCGCAACTAGAGAAAGCCCTCGCACAGAAACGAAGACCCAACACAGCCAAAAATAAAATTAATTAATTAATTAATTTAAAAAAAAAAAAAAGAGAAGCTCGGAAGCTTAAGCTTAATTCATTCACGGTAAATAAATAAATAAATAAATAAAGTCAGTTGTATGTGTGAAGAATATTGACATCACAAAATACCTTCAATAAAATTGATACTGATGATTTTTGCTGTCACTTCCCAACCGCCTCTAAATATTCCAGTTATTTTACAATTTTATTTTAAACTTTTTAATGTTTGTTTTCAAAAATATGAGTCTTTCCCAGTTAGGCTCACTATATCAAGTTCAATCAAGAAGTTATTAAGCTTCTGGAATAGGCCTAAACTATGAAAAATTGAACAACAGCTAGAAGAAATTGAGAGTCCTGTAGGCATTTTGCCTTAAAGTAAAAGATGGCATCTAGCTTGGGAAGAATGATGGTAAAAGTGACACAAATAGGATACACAGAACAAATTTTAATGAGAAAAAAATAATTATCCCAGTTTCTGGAAAAATGGTTGCTATAGAATACTCACTGCAGATGTTTAACAGCAGTTAAAAGTACTGATTTGGCACACATTAAGAATTAGGAGTGAAGATGCCGATTTAATAGGCACCTGCATTCTGTCGAAGGTTTTGTAGGAGAGCAAAATTTGCCACCCCAAAATGTGTCTCTTTGTCATGAGGATTGTTTTAGGATGATTATTTTTATTATTTTTATTTTTTATTTTTGGCTGCGTTGGGTCTTCATTGCTGCACATGGGCTTTCTCTAGTTGCGGCAAGCTGGAGCTACTCTTGGTTGCAGCGCACGGGCTTCTCATTGCGGTGGCTTCTCTTGTTGTGGAGCACAGGCTCTGGAGCACGCAGGCTTCAGTAGTTGTGGCGCACAGGCTCAGTAGTTGTGGCACACAGGCTTAGTTGCTCCGCGGCATGTGGGATCTTCCCAGACCAGGGATGGAACCTGCGACCCCTGCATTGGCAGGCGGATTCTTAATCACTGAGCCACCAGGGCAGTCTCTAGGCTGATTATTTTTAAATCCCAAAAGACTCAGGAAGAACTTTCAAACTTCCTCATAACTGCCTAAAAGAATTTAGATGAGGACCTATTCCAGGAAGGGACCTATCACCACAGATTACTACAGTATAATATGAACTATGTGTGGTAGACAAGGAGGAACCTGGCAGAGTCTGTTTGTTAAAATTCCTCTCTGTGTCCATTTGCTTCTGTATGGCCAGCAAACATTTGTTTACCAAACATTTGCTCTTTTCATCTTCCTGTGAGTTGCTTTCCTTCTGTTTGAAGTCCCAGACCCCTACCCCCTTCTCTTTAGCTCAGAATAGCAAATATACCTCAATTGCCTGACTGTCCTTTGAGCCCCATATTCTATGGAGTTCCCCATACGTAATTAAATTTGTTTTTCTCCTATTAATCTGTCTTACCTCATTTTAGTTATCTTACCAGCCAAAAGAACCAAGAGGGGAAGGGGAAATTTTTTCCATCCCCCAACAGCATGTAGTGGATAAGTTTACTATGATTTTTCTCCCTCATTTTCTAACCTCTACCCAGCTCTGTGCAACCAATTTCATCTTCTGAGGTTTTATTTTTTTTCTTTCTAATGTGCTTCATTACACTTTTGTGGCTGTATGCCACATGAAGGGTTGAGGACAGGGAGAGAGGAAAGGAAGAGGTTTCAGTTTGTTGCTACTACTCCTATAAGAATCAGAAACAGCAGGGAATAAAAGGATGCCTGCTGAGGTGGTTGGAAATGACAAGCCCCCTGATGAGTTGCTGTACAGACAGAAGCCTTTGGTAACATGAGCCATGTCCCCTTGTTAAATTGTGTCTGATGTTGACACCCTCTGCTGCTACGGTTTTATTACAGCTAGCTCAAAATCCAGAATTCCTTTATGAACTATGGGCAAACCCACTAAAAGCATTCTCTGATGATAAAGTCAGCTCTGCGAAGAACATCTGACCTTTAATCAAGTAATGCATGAGGGGGAAAATTTCTGGTATGTTGTTGAATGGACAAGAGTAACATGTTTCTCTCTGTAAATGCGCTTTAGATGACATTGAGTAGCTTTAGAGAGATTTATAACAGAATGGGATTGGTATGACAGTAGAATTCCGTAACTCATTCTTTTATGTCTCTCAGTGGAGATCTTTATGTAGTCAAATGTCAGATTATAGGCTCAGCACAATAGTTTTTAAAACATGATCCTGTATGTCAAAGCACCTCATCATTTAGAAAGATATCTTCGTTTTAAATTTTTTTTTTAATTTATTTATTTTTGACTGCATTGGGTCTTCGTTGCTGTACGAGGGCTTCTCATTGCGGTGGCATCTCTTGTTGGGGAGCACGGGCTCTAGGCATGTGGGCTTCAGTAGTTGTGGCATGCGGGCTCAGTAGTTGTGGCTCGTGGGCTCTAGAGCACAGGCTCAGTAGTTGTGGCACGCGGGCTTAGTTACTCCACAGCATGTGAGATCTTCCTAGACCAGGGTTCGAACACGTGTCCCCGGCATTGGCAGGCGGATTCTTAACCACTGCGCCACCAGGGAAGTCCCAATATCTTTGTTTTAATACTGCCTGATACAAATTTAATTTGCTTTGGTTATCATGGGATGTAGTAAGTGTAGTTAACACTCCTTTGTGCTTGCATCACAAAACTTCCAATAGAAACCAGTCAACACAGATTTCATTAATGTTCTTAACATTGGGCAGAGAAGTTTAAATGAGAAGTATGAACATCTTTTCACAATTGTACATCTCTACTAGATTTGTTTATCTCTGAGTAGGCCCATGTGATGAAAACAGTATGTCATTGTGGGGTTTCCCAAGTGGAGGGCTGTAACTCTTTGCACAGAACAAGGAGTGTACTGTGCCATTGGGAGATTTGGCCTTGTTGCATTGCCATTTATATAACTGTGATTATGGCATCTTCCATGCCAAAGTGTCAGGAGTTACTTCTTGCCTAAAAGAACTGTGGTTAGTCCAGAAACAAAGCAGGTCTTAATCCATATGCTTTTTATTTCTTTTACCCAGGCCCTATACTACTAACCATCCTCTCATGAAAAATTTCAGCATCTCAAGTTCAACATCTGTGCTTCGATCTATGACTCTTTAGTGAGTTCCTAAACTTGCCACAAAACCACAAAAACATAAATCCCAAACAGAATACAAACAAGTAAGCCTCAAACTTTTAAGAGCTGATGGCCATCTATTTTAGGAAATGATGTTAAAATAAGGATTCTGAACTATGAGTAAAATTCTTCATGTTTGATTTTGTGTTGGTGATAGCATGATATAGGTACAAAGATGGTAATCCAAATTAGAGTGCCCAACTGCTGTTCTCTAACCCAAACTGTGAATCCCTGTATGACACTTAACACGCTGCAGACATTTGATAACAGTGATGGGTACTTTTATGTGTCAACTAGACTAAGGCTAACACACTGCAGACATTTGATAACAGGGATGGTTACTTTTATGTGTCAACTAGACTAAGGCTAAGGGATACTCAGATAGCTGGTAAAATATTATTTCTGGGTGTGTCTGTGAGTGCCTGTTCTGGAAGAGATGAACAATTGAATTGATAGGCTGAATAAAGAAGGTTTGTCCTCACCAATGTGGGTGGGCCTCATCCAATCCACTGAGAGCCTGAATAGAACGTAAAGGTGGTGGAAGGGTGTATTTGCTCTTTGCTTAAGCTGAGACATCCAGCTCCTCCTGCCGTCAGACTTCAGTGATCCAGGTTCTCAGGTCTTTCGACTCAGACTGGGATTTATACCATTGGCTCCCTTGGTTCTCAGGCCCTTGCGTTTAGACTGGAACTATACCACTGGCTGTCCTGGGCCTCCAGCCTGCTGACAGAAGATTATGGGGCTTCTCAACCTCCATAATTGTGTGAGCCAATCACTCATAATAGATCTCTTTCTGTGTATCTCTATGTATATCCTATTGGTTCCATTTCTCTGGATAATCCTGATACAATAACTTATTAAAATAGTATTCTAAGTTCTTACGGCCATGAGTACCTGTAAGAACCAACTAGTAAGCTATTGCCCATTTAACTTCTTCGTTTCTATGCTAGGGCTTTCTCTAGTTGCGGCAAGCGGGGGCCACTCTTCATTGCGGTGCGCAGGCCTCTCACTATCGTGGCCTCTCTTTTTGCAGAGCAGAGGCTCCAGACGCGCAGGCTCAGTAGTTGTGGCTCACGGGCCTAGTTGCTCCGCGGCATGTGGGATCTTCCCAGACCAGGGCTCAAACCCGTGTCCCCTGCATTGGCAGGCAGATTCTCAACCACTGCGCCACCAGGGAAGCCCCCATTTAACTTTTATGTCAAATAAATGCATATTAGTATTAGAAGTCAAATAGAGACCTAGGTGGAATATTGGAAGGCACAAAGTTTTTCTTTGAGTTTAAGACTCCATTTCGGATCAAAAGTTGAGTGATGAAATGTCTTTTCAGTAAATCTCCTGAAAGCTTTTCTTCTCCCTCTTCTTTTCACCTGCGTAAGAGGAATGTGCTAATGACTAATATGGTGGTTAATGTGTAGCAGCTAAGAAAGTGCTCTCAGCATACAATATATATTATCAAAGAAAGAAAATAACATCCCCTTCCCCTCCAAGGTGCCCACCTCCTTGTCATTGTAACCTTTGAATATGTTACTGAAATAGCTAAAGGGACTTTGCAGAGGCAATTACATTTAAGGATCTTGAAATGAGATTAACCAGGGTTATCCAGGTGGGATCAATCCAATCACTTGAATCCTTAAAAGCGGAGAAACTTCCCAGCCTTGGTCAGAGTAAGATATGCCCACACAAGGAGAGTCAGAGAGATGCAAGTTGAGGATTCCTTCTGCCATCCCTGACTTTGAAAATAGAAAGAAGCCAGGAACCAAACAATGTGAACAGACTACAGAAACTGGAAACGAAAGGGCGTATTGGTGAGTTGAAATTGAATCAATAATTTCCGACTGTTAATATGTACAGCAAACTGATGTGTTACTTGTTTAAAATGCACATCTCCAGGCTCAATCTCAGGCATTCTGATTCATTATAGCTGGCCTAGGGCCCTAAATTCTGAAATTTAAGTACATTTAGATGACCGTTGATCAAGATGAGCTATAAAAGCCATTCTAACTTGATTTTATTAGAAGTAAGTTGTCATATTAAACATGTAATTTGTCTTATTTTCCATATTTATATTCCAGAGTGAGGGAAAAGTTAACACACATGCAAAATGGTACTTACCCTTGACTCCATTCAGGTTAGCCTGGCTGATGGTCCATCTCTAGAAAATTAACCTCAATTTTTGAAAACTGAACCAGAGCACATGACCAGAAAGCTCAGCAACGTCCTCTTTCAGAACATCTATCACACATGTTTATTTGTTTAATGTGTGTTTTCCACACTAGACTGTAAACTCCATTGAGGCAGACAACGTGGGTACCTTATTCACATCAGTAGCTCTACCGGCCAGCAAAATGCCAGACATTTTGAATCAAAAAGTACTTTCTTTTCAGGGAAATGGAAAATGCACAAGTGTTGTTGGTGGAAGGAGAGATGCAGGGCGGGGATAAATGGAATAAATATTTAAGAATTAAAATGAACAGATTTACGAATCCTATGAGGGATTACAGCAGCTTGGGTTGTTGGGTGGAGATATCTCCATCAAGGAAAAAACACATTTGTGGAACGTTAGTTTTGGAGACCATATGTTTGAAATATCTACGGGAGATAATAACCAGCGAATATCAACAGATATAGTTGACTTTACAACTCTCAGGTGTGATTAAACAGAATAATGGCCCAAAAGATGCCTGTGTTCTCATTTTCAGAACCTGTGAAGGTTATTTTCCATGGCAAAAGGGGCTCGGCATGTGTGATTGAAGTTGAGAATCTAAAATGGTGAGGCTAGCCTGGATTACCCAGGTGGGCCCAATCTAATCACATGCATTCTTTAAAAACAAAGAGTGTTCCCCAGCTGCAGAGAATCGGACGGTGGCAAGAGAAAGACCTGACTTACTGTTGCTGGCTTTGATGACGGAGAAAGGTAGCCACTAGAAACTAGAAAAGGCAAGGAAATGGATTCTGTCATAGAACCTCTAGAAGGAACTCAGGCCTGCCAGCACCTTGACTGTAGCCTAGTGAATCTGATTTCGGACTTCTGACCTCCCAAACTGTAAGAGAATAAGTTCATGTTGTTTTAAGCCACAAAGTTTGCTGTAGTTTTTACAACAGGAATAGAAAATGAATATACTAATGATCCTCTTCCACCTAACAGAACAAAAGAAGTTTATTACTTAAAGACAAAACTCTCTTGGGCCACACTCTCTGGAGGCAAGAAAGGAGCAACTTTTCCCCCTCAATTCCCTTTCATTGTGAGAGACATTTGTTTGGATGTTGATTTCTGATCTGGTTTTCACTGACACATGCTTGTAAAGCACCTAAGGAAACTGTCAGGGCGAGGCACGTTATAGCCCACAACAGAAGGTAGGAGACCAACTCTGCCAATCACAGGGTCCATGCCAAACTCCTTGAAAGAAAAATTCACATTCTCTGCCCTAGTTCGCATCCTCAACATCTATCAGTTTGGGTTTTCTCTATCACTTGTGAAACTCTGAGGCCTTCCTGAGAACCACAGGTAAGCTATGTCTCCAGGTGGAGTCTGGCTTTTTTGGATGTATGAGCATGGCTGTGTTTAGAAGCAACAGCAGAAATTGTACATGTGTCTCTTCCATCATCTCTGATCCTTCTTGTTCAATGTTAGGGTCCAGTCTCAGTCAGAAGAGAACCAGAAAAGGGCCTGTCTGGCCATCTTGACAGAGAGCCAGAAGGAGAATGTCTTCCAAGACCAGTAATGTTAGCTGTGATGATCACCAGCTGAGAACAGGTGTTTCCAGTGAAATGACTTAATATTTTTCTCATTAGACTGGGGATATGGGCTTTGGGGCAGAAGACCATTTCATTACATATCAAGGAGAATGCATATTATCAGCATGTTTTATGGCTGCTGTTGTTCCCTTTAATCACACAGCTGAGGTAGTGCTTGTCAATTTTTTTTTTTTTTTAAAGCTTCTTTATTTATTTATTTTTGGCTGTGTTGGATCTTCGTTTCTGTGCGAGGGCTTTCTCCAGTTGCGGCGAGCGGGGGCCACTCTTCATCGCGGTGCGCGGACCTCTCACTGTCGCGGCCTCTCTTGTTGCGGAGCACAGGCTCCAGACGCGCAGGCTCAGTAATTGTGGCTCACGGGCCCAGCTGCTCCGCGGCATGTGGGATCTTCCCAGACCAGGGCTCGAACCCGTGTCCCCTGCATTGGCAGGCAGATTCTCAACCACTGCGCCACCAGGGAAGCCCCAGTGCTTGTCAATTTTCTCCACCTTACTCCTTTTCCTTCTTTCCATACTGTAGTTTTTGGAAGTCACCATGCACAACCTGTGCATAAAGAGTGGGGAGTTACATTCTACCTCCTGGAATATGGAATACCTACATTAAGTTATTCTTGTATACACATTCGTCTATTTGCTATTTATTTATTGAATAATTTATTTATAGCAGTATGGACTCATAAGTATTTATACTTTAGTTTATAATCCAATACTACTTTATTTTGTTTTTTTTTTGGTTTTTTTAAATTTTTATTTTATATCGGAGTATAGTTGATTAACAATCTTGTGTTAGTTTCAGGTGTACAGCAAAGTGATTCAGTGATACACATACATGTATCTATTCTTTTTCAACTTCTTTTCCCATTTAGGTTATTACAGAATATTGAACAGAGTTCCCTGTGCTATATAGTTGGTCCTTGTTGGTTATCTATTTTAAATATAGCAGTGTGTACATGTCGATACCAAACTCCCAATCTATCCCTCCTCCCCGCCCTTCCCTGCTGGTAACCATAAACTCATTCTCTAAGTCTATGAGTGTGTTTCTGTTTTGTAAATAACATTTGTATCAGTTTTTTTTTTTTTAGATTCTGCATATAAGCGATATCATGTGATACTTTTCTTTCTCTGTCTGACTTATTTCACTTAGTATGACAATCTCCAGGTCCATCCATGTTGCTGCAAATGGCATTATTTCATTCTTTTTAATGGCTGAGTAATATTCCATTGCAGTACTATATTTTGTTGCTAAAATTGTTCTAACTTTGGCCTTTGGGAGTTGTTTCAGTTCATGCCTATGTCCCCTTCACCCACCATATTACTGTGTGCTTTGTCTGTTTTATTTTTCCCCGTTTTTGTTTTGAGTCTTCCTTGCTTTCTGGCACTACAAGATGCTCCAGGTTCATCTTGCACATTTCCAGCTCCAGTCCTAGAATTAGTGTGTGTGTGTGTGTGTGTGTGTGTGTGTGTGTGTGTGTGTGTGTGTGTGTTTTCTCCAAGAAGTTCTGGCTACTCTTACTGGTGAATGGTATTACAAGACAGGATCTGAGTGTTAGATGAGCTCATTGCTTCTACTCAGCTGGGAAAGTAAGGAAGTGCGTGTATTAATTTGAGTATACATACATGACTGTAAATTTTTTATATGTAATCATATTTTTTATATTAAGCTGAAAATAAATTCATATGGGTGTCTCCAACTCTAATTATGACACGCAGCTTTGTCTTCCACCCCTTGCTTACTTGTAACCTCCTACTCCAACAGTGAGGGAACTGGCTCCCATCATCCATATCGATTTAAGTAATTGTTCAGTTCCAGTATACGTGTAGAGTGGTTTCAGAGCTTTTAACACATATCCCCATGAGAAACAACTTTATGAACTAGAATACAGTGCTTATGTACAGTTGCTTTTTTTTTTAACATCTTTATTGGCGTATAATTGCTTTACAATGGTGTGTTAGTTTCTGCTTTATAACAAAGTGAATCAGCTATACATATACATATGTCCCCATATCTCCTCCCTCTTGCGTCTCCCTCCCACCCTCCCTATCCCACCCCTCTAGGTGGTCACAAAGCACAGAGCTGATCTCCCTGTGCTATGTGGCTGCTTCCCACTAGCTTTCTATTTTACGTTTGGTAGTGTATATATGTCCTTGCCACTCTCTCACTTCATCCCAGCTTACCCTTCCCCCTCCCCGTGTCCTCAGGTCCATTCTCTACATCTGCGTCTTTATTCCTGTCCTCCCCCTAGGTTATTGAGAACCATTTTTTTTTTTTAGATTCCATATATATGTGTTAGCATATGGTATTTGTTTTTCTCTTTCTGAATTTCTTCACTTGTACAGTTCCTGTTGACTTAGATCTTAGTGATCTTATTTATTTCCCAAGTTACTTATGTTAACACCTTTTCTTCCAACTCTGTTTAGTGAGGTCGTTTAATCCATTTGTAATACTGTTGGATTTTTTTGTTACATTCTGCATTTGATCTTGAGATTCCATAACTTCTTGAATGACTTTTATTTTTTAATTTAAGAACAGTTGACTTACAATATTATATTAGTTTCAGGTGTACAGCATAGTGATTGGATATTTTTATAGATTACATACCTGTGCTGTACATTACATCCCTGTGATTTATTTTATAACTGGTAGTTTGTACCTTTTAATTCCCTTCACCGGTTTTGCCCATCCTCTTACACCCCTCCCCTGTAATTACCACCTGTTTGTTCTCTGTATCTGGGTTCGTTTATCTAGTTTTGTTTGTTAGTTTGTTTTGGTTTTTAGATTCCACATATAAATGATATCATGCAGTATTTGTCTTTCTCTGTCTGACTTAATTCATTAAGCATAATACTCTATGGGTCCATCTGTATTGTCACAAATGGCAAGATTTTATCCTTTTTTTATGGCTGAGTAATATTAGGTTGTGGATATCTATACCCCATCTTCTTAGCCATTCATCCATCAATGGTTACTCAAGTTGCTTCCATATCTTGTCTATTGGAAACAATGCTGCAATGAACAGAAGGGTGCACATATCCTTTCTAATTAGTGTTCTCATTTTGTTGAGATATATACCCAGGAGTGGAATTGCTGGATCATAGGTTCTAGTTTTAATTTTTCAAGTAAAGTTTATGCTGTTTTTCATAGTAGCTTTACCAATTAGCTTTCCCATCAACAGTGTACTAAGGTTCCCTTTTCATACCTTCACCAATACTTGTTATTTGTTCTCTTTTTGAGGATAGCCATTCTGACAGGTGTGAAGAGATACCTCATTGTGGTTTTGATTTGCATTACCCAGATGATTAGTGATGTCGAGCATCTTTTCATGTGCCTGTTGGCCATCTGTATGTCATCTTTGGAAAAACGTCTATTTAGGTCCTCTGCCCAATTTTTAATTGAATCTTTTTTAAAATACTGAGCAACATGAGTTCCTTAAATATTTTAGATACTAACCCTTTATCAGACATATCACTTGGAAATATCTTCTCCCATTCAGTAGACTACCTTTTTGTTTTGTTGATGATTCCCTTTGCTGTGCAAAAGCTTTTTAGTTTGATGTCTCGTTTGTTTATATTTGATTTTATTTCCCTTGCCTGAGGATATATATCCAAAAACACATTGCTAAGACATGTCAAAGAACTTACTACCTCGGTTTTCTTCTAGGATTTTTATGATTTCAGGTCTTATTTTTAAGTCTTTAACCCATTTTGAGTTTATTTTTTACATATGGTATGAGAAAGTAGTGCAGTTTGATTCTTTTGCATGTTGCTGTCCAGTTTTTTCAACACCACTTACTGAAGAGACTGTCTTTTCCCCATTGTATATCCTTGCCTCCTTTGTCATAGAATAATTGACCATATGTGCATAGGTTTATTTCTGGACTCTATTCTGTTCCATTGATCTCTGTGTCTGTTTTTAAGCCAGTACCACACTGTTTTGATTTGAAGTCAAGAAGCATAATACCTCCAGCTTTGTTATTCTTTCTCAAGATTGTTTTGGCTATTTAGGATTTTTTTTGTGGTTCCATACAAACTTTAAGATTATTTGTTCTAATTCTATGAAAAATGCTACTGGTATTTCGGTAAGGATTGCATTGAATCTGTAGATTGCTCTGTGTAGTGTGGATATTTTAACAACATTTATTTTTCCAATCCATGAACACAGTTTATGTTTCCATTTATTTGGGTTGATTTCAGTTTCTTTCATCAGTGTCTTATAGGTTTCATAGTGCAGGTCTACCACCTCCTTGCTTAAATTATTTCTAGGTATTTTATTCTTTTTGATTTGATTGTAAATGGGATTGTTTCCTTAATTTACTTCTGAGAGTTCATTAATAGGGTAATAGAAATGCAACAGAACTCTGTATATTAATTTTGCATCTTACAACTTTACTGAACTTGTTTATTCTAATAGTTTTTTAGTAGAATCTTATGGTTTCCTATATAGAGGATCATGTCGTCTGCAAACAGAGGTAATTGTACCTAGTCCTTTCTGATTTGGATGCTTTGACTTCTTGCCTAATTGTTCTGGCTAGGACTTGCAGTGCTATGTTGAAAAGAAGTAGCAAGAGTGGGCACCTTGTCTTGTTCATGATCTTAGAGGAAAGCTTTCAGCTCTTCACTGTTGAGCATGCTGTTAGCTGTGGGTTTGTCATACATGGCCTTTTTTATGTTGAGGTACATACTTTTTATTCCTAGTTGGTTGAGTTTTTTATCATGAAGGGGTCATATGGTTTTTCTACTTCTGTGTTTTTCACTTTCTGACTTACTTCACTCTTTATGACAGTCTCTAGGTCCATCCACATCTCTACAAATGACCCAATTTCATTCCTATTTACGGCTGAGTAGTATTCCATCGTATATATGTACCACAACTTCTTTATTCATTTGTCTGTCGACGGGCATTTAGGTTGCTTCCATGACCTGGCTATTGTAAATAGTGCTGTAATGAACATTGGAGTGCACGTGTCTTTTTGAATTATGGTTTTCTCTGGGTATATACCCAGCAGTGGGATTGCTGTGTCATATGGTAATTCTGTTTTTAGTTTTTTAAGGAACCTCCATACTGTTCCCCATAGTAGCTGTATCAATTTACATTCCCACCAACAGTGCAAGAGGATCCCCTTTTCTCCACACCCTCTCCAGCATTTGTTGTTGGTAGATTTTTTCTTGCTGCCCATTCTAACGGGTGTGAGGAGATACCTCATTGTACTTTTGATTTGCATATCTCTAATAATTAGTGATGTTGAGCAGCTTTTCATGTGCCTCTTGGCCATCTGTATGTCTTCTTTGGAGAAATGACTATTTAGGTCTTCTGCCCACTTTTTATTGGGTTGTTTTTTTTTTTAATATTGAGCTGCATGAGCTGTTTATATATTTTGGAGATTAATCCTTTGTCCATTGCTTCATTTGCAAATATTTTCTACAATTCTGAGGGTTGTCTTTTCATCTTGTTTATAGTTTCCTTTGCTGTGCAAAAGCTTTTAAGTTTCATTAGGTCCCATTTATTTACTTTTGTTTTTATTTCCATTACTCTAGGAGGTGGGTCCAAAAAGATCTTGCTGGGATTTATGTCAAAGAGTGTGCTTCCTATATTTTCCTCTAAGAGTTTTATAGTGTCTGCTCTTACATTTAGATCTCTAATCCATTTTGAGTTTATTTTTTACATGTAGCTGTCCAGTTGTCCCAGCACCACTTATTGAAGAAACTGTCTTTTCTCCATTGTATATCCTTGCCTACTTTGTCGTAGATTAGTTGACCATAGGTTCATGGGTTTATCTCTGGGCTTTCTATCTTGTTCCATTTATCTATATTTCTGTTTTTGTGCGAGTACCATACTGTCTTGATTACTGTAGCTTTGTAGTATAGTCTGAAGTCAGGGAGTCTGATTCCTCCGGGTCTGTTTTTCTTCCCTCAAGGCTGCTTTGTCTATTTGGGGTCTTTTGTGTCTCCATACAAATTTTAAGATTTTTTGTTCTAGTTCTGTAAAAAAAAGAAGAAATGCTATTGGTAATTTGAAAGGGATTGCATTGAATCTGTAGATTGCTTTGGTTAGTATAGTCATTTTCATAATATTGATTCTTCCAATCCAAGAACATCATATATCCCTCCATCTGTTTGTGTCATCTTTGATTTCTTTCATCAGTGTCTTATAGTTTTCTGCATACAGGTCTTTTACCTCCTTAGGTGGGTTTATTCCTAGGTATTTTATTCTTTTTGTTGCAATGGTGAATGGGAGTGTTTCCTTAATTTCTCTTTCTGATCTTTCGTTGTTAGTGTATAGCAATGCAAGAGATTTCTGTGCATTAATTTTGTATCTTGCAACCTTACCAAATTCATTGATTAGCTCTAGTAGTTTTCTGGTGGCATGTTTAGGATTCTCTATGTATAGTATTTTGTCATCTGCAAACAGTGACAGTTTTACTTCTCCCTTTCCAATTTGGATTCCTTTTATTTCTTTTTCTTCTCTAATTGCCGAGGCTAGGACTTCCAAATCAATGTTGAATAATAGTGGCAAGAGTGGACATTCTGGTCTTGTTCCTGATCTTAGAGGAAATGCTTTCAGTTTTTCACTATTGAGAATGATGTTTGCTGTGGGTTTGTCATACATGGCCTTTATTATGTTGAGGTAGGATCCCTCTATGCCTACTTTCTGGAGTGTTTTTATCATAAATGAGTGTTGAATTTTGTCAAAAGATTTTCCTGCATCTATTGAGATGATCATATGGGTTTTATTTTTCAGTTTGTTAATATGGTGTATCACACTGATTGATTTACGTATATTGAATAATCCTTGCATCCCTGGGATAAATCCCACTTGATCATGGTGTATGATCCTTTTAATGTGTTGTTGGATTCTGTTTGCTAGTATTTTGTTGAGCATTTTTGCATCTATAGTCATCAGTGATATTGGTCTGTAATTTTCTTTTTTTGTAGTATCTTTGTCTAGTTTTGGTATCAGGGTGATGGTGGCCTTGTGGAATGAGTTTGGGAGTGTTCCTTCCTCTGCAGTTTTCTGGAAGAATTTGAAAAGGATGGGTGTTAGCTCTTCTCTAAATGTCTGATAGAATTCACCTTTGAAGCCATCTGGCCCTGGACTTTTGTTAGTTGGAAGATTTTTAATCACAGTTTCAATTTCATTTTTTATGATTTGTCTGTTTATGTTCTCTGTTTCTTCCTGGTTCAGTCTTGAAAGTTTATACCTTTCTAAGAATTTGTCCATTTCTTCCAGGTTGTCCATTTTATTGGTGTAGAGTTGCTTGTAGTAGTCTCTTAGGATGCTTTGTATTTCTGTGGTGTCCATTGTAACTTCTCCTTTTTCATTTTTAATTTTATTGATTTGAGTCCTCTCCCTCTTTTTCTTGATGAATCTTGTTAAGGGTTTATCAATTTTGTTTATCTTCTCAAAGAACCAGCTTTTAGTTTCATTGATCTTTGCTATTGTTTTCTTTGTTTCTCTTTAATTTATTTCTGCTCTGATCTTTATGATTTCTTTCCTTCTGCTAACTTTGGGTTTTGTTTGTTCATCTTTCTCTAGTTCCTTTAGGTGTGAGATTAGATTGTTTATTTGAGATTTTTCTTGTTTCTTGAGGTAGGCTTGTACAGCTATAAACTTCCCTCTTAGAACTGCTTTTGCTGCATCCCATAGGTTTTGGGTCATCGTGTTTTCATTGTCATTTGTCTCTAGGTATTTTTTGATTTCCTCTTTGATTTCTTCAGTGATCTCTTGGTTATGTAGTAATGTATTGTTTAGCCTCCATGTGTTTGCGTTTTTTATGTTTTTTCCCCTGCAGTTTATTTCTAATCTCATAATGTGGTCAGAAAAAATGCTTGATATGATTTCAATTTTCTTAAATTTACTGAGGCTTGATTTATAACCCAAGATGTCATCTATCCTGGAGAATGTTCTGTGTGCACTTCAGAAGAAAGTTGTAATCTGCTCTTTTTGGTTGGAATGTCCTATAAATATCAATTAAATCTCTCTGGTCCATTGTGTCATTTAAAGCTTCTGTTTCCTTATTTTCATTTTGGATGATCTGTCCATTGGTGTAAGTGAGGTGTTAAAGTCCCCCACTATTGTGTTACTGTCGATTTCCTCTTTTATAGCTGTTAGCAGTTGCCTTATGTATTGAGGTGCTCCTATGTTGAGCGCATATATATTTATAATTGTTAGATCTTCTTCTTGGATTGATCCCTGATCACAAGGTAGTGTCCTTCCTTGTCTCTTGTAACATTCTTTATTTTAAAGTCTATTTTATCTGATATGAGTATTGCTACTCCAGCTTTCTTTTGATTTCCATTTGCATGGAATATCATTTTCCATCCCCTCACTTTCAGTCTGTATGTGTCTCTAGGTCTGAAGTGGATCTCTTGTAGACAACATATATACAGGTCTTGTTCTTGTATCCATTCAGCCAGCCTGTGTCTTTTGGTTGGAGCATTTAATCCACTCACATTTAAGGTAATTATTGATATGTATGTTCCTATTACCATTTTCTTAATTGTTTTGGGTTTGTTATTGTAGGTCCTTTTCTTCTCTTGTGTTTCCCACTGAGAGATGTTCCTTTAGCGTTTGTTGTAGAGCTGGTTTGGTGGTGCTGAATTCTCTTAGCTTTTGCTTGTCTGTAAAGCTTTTGATTTCTCTGTCGAATCTGAATGAGATCCTTTCCGGGTAGAGTAATCTTATTTGTAGGTTCTTCCCTTTCATCACTTTAAGTATATTGTGCCACTCCCTTCTGGCTTGCAGAGTTTCTGCTGAGAAATCAGCTGTTACCCTTATGGGAGTTCCCTTGTATGTTATTTTCATTTTTCCCTTGTTGCTTTTAATAATTTTTCTTTGTCTTTAATTTTTGTCAATTTGATTACTATGTGTCTTGGCGTGTTTCTCCTTGGGTTTATCATGCTTGGGACTCTCTGTGCTTCCTGGACTTGGGTGGCTATTTCCTTTCCCATGTTATGGAAGTTTTCAACTATAATCTCTTCAAATATTTTCTCTGGTCCTTTCTCTCTCTCTTGTCCTTCTGGGACCCCTATAATGTGAATGTTGTTGCGTTTAATGTTGTCCCAGAGGCCTCTTAGGCTGTCTTCATTTCTTTTCATTCTTTTTTCTTTATTCTGTTCCGCAGCAGTGATTTCCACCATTCTGTCTTCCAGGTCACTTATCCGTTCTTCTGCCTCAGTTATTCTGCTATTGATTCCTTCTAGTGTATTTTTCATTGCAGTTATTGTATTGTTCATCTCTGTTTGTTTGTTCTTTAATTCTTCTAGGTGTTTGTTCTTTAATTCTTCTAGGTCTTTGTTAAACATTTCTTGCATCTTCTCGATCTTTGCCTCCATTCTTTTTCCGAGGTCCTGGATCACCTTCACTATCATTATTCTGAATTCTTTTTGTGGAAGGTTGCCTATCTCCACTTCATTTAGTTGTTTTACTGGGGGTTTGTTCCTTCATCTGGTACATAGTCCTCTGCCTTTTCATTTTGTCTTTCTTTCTGTGAATGTGGTTTTCGTTCCACAGGCTGCAGGATTGTAGTTCTTCTTGCTTCTGCTGTCTCAATGTTGAGACTTCTTGCATGTCTTTTCCTCAAGACTCTTGGCCCATAATTTTCTTTTCTTGTGATGTCTTTCTCTTGGGTTTTTGCAGGTAATGCTGGCTTCATAAAATGAGTTTAAAAGTTTTTCTTGCTCTTAAATTTTGGGGAAGAATTTGATAAAGACTGGTGTTAATCCAGCATCAAAATGAAAAGGTAGCCTGTGGAATGGGAGAAAAAATATTTCCAAGCCGTATATCTGATAAAGGGTTAATATCCAAAATATATTAGAAACTCATATGGCTCAATAGCAAAAATAATAATAAAAATGGACAAAGGAATTGAGCAGTCATTCACCTAACTTATCTGAAAACTTTTATACACACAAATGCCTGTATATGAATCATTATAGCAGCTTTATTCATAGTTTCTAAACAGGAAGGAACCAAATGGCTTTCAATAGGTAAATGGCCAACAGGTGTATGAAAACATGCTCAACATCATTATCAGGGGAAGTCAAATCAAAACTATGAGATACCATCTCACATATGTTAGCTTTATTATTTAAAATCCAAAGCTAACAAATGTGATTGAGGTTGTGAAGAAATCTAAACACTTGTGTACTGTTGATAGGAACATAAAATGGTGCAGCAGCCATGGAAACAGTATGGAGATTCCTCAAAAAATTAAAAATAGAACTACCATATGATCCAGCAATCCCACTTCTGAATATTTACCCAAGTGAATTGAAATCAGGATCTCAAATAGATATCTTCACTCACAGGCTCACTGCAGTACTATTCACAATAGCCAAGATATGGAAACAACCGGTGTCCACTGATAGATGAATGGGAAAGAAAGTGTGGTATTACATACAATAGAGTATTATTCAGCCTTTAAGGAAACTGTGCTATTTGAGACAACAGAGATGAACGTGGAGAACATTATGCTAAGTGAGGTAAGCTAGTCACTGAAGGACGAATACTGTGTGATTTCATTTATATGAGGTACCCAATGTCAAGTTGGGACATTATTCCCCAAACTCCCCAGCTATTCACTCTTGGTGTAAAGAAATGTTCATTAATAAGTATTTTATAAATGTATTTTGAAACTCAATTTTATCTTAAAATATGTTTATATCGTAAGTTAAATGTATACCTTGTTTTCCTTTTCAATTTCTTATTTTTAAATGTCTCACCACTTACTCTCTTTTATAAAACTTCCCTTGAAGCTTTCAATTCTTCAAATTACATGTCATGGTTAATATTTAGATTTATTAAGATTGTAGGAAAATGCAGAAAATTTAAGAATAGAAAACTTAGTTATTTTGAGAAATGGACTTGGGACTAATTTGAAGTAACAATGCAGAACAAAAAAAAATCATCTATAAACACTGGTTTACATTGATCTGTTCATTTTCGCAATTTATTTCGTATTGCTTTCCATTTCTAATGCATTCCCTTTTTCTTTTTCTTTTCTTTCTTTGTAATTTCTCCTTCTCTTTCACATTGGGCACCAATTCATTGTCACCTCCTTTATTTTCCTCCACATTGAAAACCCACTCCCAAAGTACTTTCACTCAACATTTACACAAAAGAGGGTTTTTTTCACTCCAATTCATTAGAAGAAAAGCTAATTATATGCCTTTTTTTTTAAGAATACAGGTTTTCAAACTATATCAAGAAGCATGCTGTTAACAAAGTTTATAAGGATTTTCAGCATGATTTTTTTCTTTTTAACACTCTCCTTTATCATTCCCTCCTTTCACATATCTTTTATAGAAAGATTTCAGAGGATCATTTATGAAAAAGCTTAGGGAGAAATCTGTAGTAGAGTGTACCTACAAATACTTAAGTTTTATCAGAAAAGTAGGAATGCAAATATCCCATAAATGGCAACATATCTGATGATGAGATGATTGGTGGAATAAAAAAAGAGTAAATTACGAAGCACAATTTATACTCAATACATATTTACCTGAGATGTAGAACAATTGATACACCTTTAGTCCTTGATTTCAACAGAACACATAGGTGATTTCTAAGATCAAGGACTAAAAGATCATGAATTGTTCCACCTTCTAGGTGAATGCGTATTGAATATCAACTGTGGAGAGACACAGTATTTCACCTTGAGGATTTTATAATCTAGAGGGAGAATTACAGGTACAAATTTAACAGTTTGTATTTTAATGTAAATGTTAATATAAGGCAAAATACGATCAATGTCATAAGTAAAGAGGGTTTGAGGAATTCAAAAGAAGGAGAAAGATTTTGTCTGATATGGTAATCTGGTTGAATTTTAAATAGGAGGGGGCATTTGGGATGGACTTGAAGGACTGAAAAGAATTTCACAAGAGAGAACAGAATGAGCAAAGCTAGAGGTGGAAAGGGGTAGTGAATATTTAAGAGACCTAAAGTAATGCTGTGTAGATTTGGGGTGGATTAGGAGTGAACAGTAAGTTAAAATTTTAGCTAGATTTCCATTTTCAGAAATTGCTAAAAGTCAGATCAACGCTTTATCTAATTCACTAGACAGCAAGAAACCATTGAAGATTTTTGAGAAGATTATTTTAGAAGAGATATTTAAGGCCAACTAGATGAAATATTAAAAACACAATTGGAAATTATGAGGTCACTGCAGTTGTCTCTCTAGGTCTGGATTTCAAACCTTAGTGTGTACAAAAATATCTGCAGAGCTCTAAGCCAGTGATTGGGCCTAACCCCTGAGACTATGATTCAGATCCTAAGCTGTGGGGCTCAGGAATCTTTACTTTTAACCAGTCCCCCAGATGACTCTATGCACATTAAAGTCTGAGTGTCTTAGCGATAGGTGAGAACATAACCTTGAGTGTGGCAGGAGAAATGCCTAATAGCGTACAGACGAGACAGATGTGGCACCCTGGCTGCAAAACCTGAATTTTTATAGATGACTCAGTTTCAGTTCTGAGGCTCGCTTAACTGAAGCATCAAAAACAATGAACATTTCTTAAGCCATACGGTGCTAATTCTCAGAATTGCTTCCTGAAGGTGACTAAAACTGAACGCTGCCTTAACACACATGGTTTGTGGTTGGATATGACAAGTTGGGACTGAATTGAGAGACTTAGAGTGTCATCTGCTTATTCTCCTAACTTCTTAAAAGTATGGTGGGGCTACTGAGAGAGATTGCAGGGAAAATCGGGAGATGAGACTGAGTTCCTCCCGGTCAGAGGTAAAATAAATGAGTGAGTGAGTGAGTGAATGAAGAGGAAACATGGTTGACTTTTGATGAAAGTTTACAAGACAGAGGTTCAAATGGCATGAGGAAAAATATCAACAATGTCCTAATGACAGATTTTTAAAGATTACAAAATAGATTCAGGAAGTCTCTCTGACTTTCTACCACAACTGGGAACGAAGTAAGCCAAAAGCAAAAACCTCTTAGTCTGTCTTGTAGGGCCTTTACTTCCCATTCCCAGAAACCCTTATGCTGGAGTTTACTACTCAGTAACGTTTAATAGCAGACAAGATATTTCAGATGAGGACATGACTGGTGGAAGATCTATTTGAGTATCTCTTCAAGGCAACATATATTTCTGGTACTAGATTCTCCTCCTTATCCTTGGAAAATTCACCAAAGGGTAACATGAAGCTCAAAAGAGAACCTCAAGGAAAAGATTAGTGCTACAGAGCAAACATTATTTGCTCTGAAGAAATACAGTTGTGAATCAACTCTGCAGGAACAGTATTCATAAATACTCCTCTACATATCAGCACTCAAGACTTTCTGTTAAGATTATGTCTGACTGAACAGTGTTTTAAGTTCTGGGAAACAACTATTTTCTAGACCACTTACCAGAGTTTAATTTGAAATGATTAACATAATTATTAAAATTATAATTATTAATTACAATAATCGTGGAGCATTTTTATAGCAGTGGGAATACTTTTAGTTTAATAGCTACTGAAGTAATCTCTCTGTCAGGACAAGAAACCAGCAATAAAGAACACAGCATTTCTTTAAATTGATATTTCATAGTATTATTTCTAATATGTTTGACTCGAGCTCTGTCACTTGGAAGATAAATAAATCTCATGAGTTGGACTATCTGGTGTTTCAGCTTCCAAAATATTATGTACAGTGTAGTGTTTTAAATTGAAAAATTCAGATAAGTATCTAGCAGGTGTTTGATTTATTGGCAAAGTCATATAATTCCCTTTTTTGGTCACTGCAGAATATTAACATTAGTCTTGGATGACTTGAAGTAGATCCTATTTATTTTAGTTGACTTTTACTAGGATTATAAAAAGGATAGTATTCTGCTACAGAAGAGATTTGCCTACTCTAACAGAGAACAAAGGCATTTCTAGCCACAGTGTACCTTACTATATACCATTTCATCATACATGGTAAACACTTTGTAATGAAAACAGTGAAGCCACTGACACAAAGTAGCTATTGTGTGAGGGCTCCTGAGTCATGCTTAGGTCATACTAAATTTAGTTACTAATTTCAATCATAACCATATGGCATTTTAGAGATCCTAGTATCTAACTCCAATATATAGAAACACATACTTGATCATAAATAAAAATTTAAAACCCACGTTAACAGGCCCTGTCAAGTTTACCTTCTGTAATAATTAGATAGCAGACCAGAAATTACATATTTTATGGCCTTCCTTAGGATATTAGGTGACTTCTTAAACAATTGATTATTATAATGGCATATGATGAATAATCATTAATTCGATTAAGAGTAATTTTGATGCAGACTACTTCATACTGGGCTAATTTTTCCTTCCAGGTGGGTTTCAGTATTGATACTATATTCTTAGACTCTTAGAAGTTATAATTAGGGACTTCCCTGTTGGTGCAGTGGTTAAGAAACTGCCTGCCAATGCAAGGGACATGAGTTCAAGCCCTGTTCTGGGAAGATCCCTCATGCCACAGAGCAATTAAGCCCGTGCACCACAACTACTGAGCCTGCGCTCTAGAGCTCACGAGCCACAACTACTGAGCCCACGTGCCACAACTACTGAAGCCCACGTACCTAGAGCCCTTGCTCCGCAACAAGAGAAACCACCGCAATGAGAAGCCTGCGCACCACAATGAAGAGCAGCCCCCGCTCGCCACAACTAGAGAAAGCCGGCGTGCAGCAAAAATAAATAAATTAATTAATTTTTTTAAAGTTATAATTAAAGATACAGTCTCTCTAGAGAACAAATAAGTATCAATGATTTCCTTGAGATAACCATGCTTATTATCCAAGCATACACTAAACCATTGTGTGTATGCAATAAAAATTTAACAGGAATAGAATAGAGTATATTTATTTGAGTATTTAGAAATGTACTCAGGATTCACTTGAATTTTGGAAGACAGAGAAAATGAATATAAGCATAAAATTGATTAAATACATACAGCATGTAATTCGAAGCTCCAGTCCTGTAACTAAATCTAGAAAGACCCCTCCCTCCTACCACCAGGAAAAAAAAAAAAAGTGCAGAGGGAACAGAGATAATATTAAAACAAGAAATCTCCAAGCCTCTTTAAACATTGAATTTCTATTGAGTATAAACTTATATTTCACTTTAAGTGTTGTTTTGCTCGGAATTTTCTAATTTCGGTTGAGACTTTTTTGTCACTTACTGGTTTGGAAATACTTTTGACTTTCATATTCTGAATAGACAATATTTAAAGTGAATGCCTTGAAGGACTATGAGAAAGGTTAAATTTACGGCACTTTCCATCTAAAACAAGACAAATTGGAAATTCAAAGAGAAAGATAATTCTTTAAGCTACTTCTGAGTGGAACGTTCATACTAATTTTATGGGTCTTTATCAAAATACTGCATTTGAGCCTAACCAAAATAATATTGTGTGTGTTAAGAGAAAAGTCATTGGTGGTTTAAAACATGCATGGAGACTTTTAGCTTATGTTGATGCTTGCTTATGAAATATCAAAATATTAAATTTTATGGGAGAGAAATTTTTTTTTAAAAGCTACTAGCCTTTGAGCACATATTCATATGGATTTACCAGTATGTTTTATGGAATTTATACATTAATTTCATTATTTATTTCTACACTTATTAAATACTTAATATATGTTAAACCCAGGATATTCAAAGTGAATTTTTGTTCTTTGGCCTAATGGAAATAAGTACAGTGCCTCCTTGTACCTCAGTGCTACATAAAGTTACCAGTGAACGACATTCCTTCCATTTTTACTTTCAGCCTCATCTCTCCTAACGCTCAGAAGTGATTCCAGACCGTGAACAAGGCTAAAAGATACTAGGATGCGCTCACAATTGAGATATTGTTATTGGGTCAATTTCTGTGCCTGACACACCCTTCCCTTGGGAGGAAATCCCTTTGGGGCACCTGGATGAAACAATTAAATTGATTCCCAGCAGGCTGTCCTACCAGAGTGCACCACATGTGTAGACAAGCTGACACTGGGCATAACTTAGGCTCCAGTGGAGATTCCCTTTTAAGGTTAAATGGGGCTCAAGTTGGGAAGTATCTCCTCTTTTAACACAAGGAGTGGCTTGGATTTTCTCTTGTAGGGAATGAGTCATTGTTTCTTAGAAGGATAGAAGGATAAATAGGCCATGGATGGGTGCTTGGTTCAATGAACCAATAGCCTGAAAATTTTTTATAGGAATGTAGCTTTAACCATCTGCCTCTCAGGGAAATTTAAAGTTGTCTAAGCATTGACTTAGTTCAAAGCTTAGTTCAAAGCTACAATTCACCACTGTTATCAGTCACTCACTTTTTTGTTTTTAATAGCAATGAATATCATTTGGATGTATGACAATGTTTCGTAAGAGTTCCAAATAAGTCCCATACCACACTGTTACTGATGGGTAATGGGGAAAATTTCCCTCTGCATTACCATCCTCAGGAATTTCTTCCAGCTTCATTATGTCACATTAATATGTTATTGTAGTCATTTTGCAACCTCTCTACTTCTGGACAAATAAGATATGCAGCTTTATCTTGGTATGCTGACTTTCTGAGGAAACTTCTTTGGGTGTTCACAAAGTTATTGGAATAAAAATCTGACACCCAAAACACATTTTTTATTTTCATTGAAACAGAATTTTCCACATAAACAAGTCTGATCACATAACACTAAATATTATAGAGCACACATAGAAATTTTAGCTGGCCACAGGATGTAAATGGGACATAGAATTTAGTAATTAGGATTTACCATGGAGCTGGCAACAACTTATTTTTATAAAAACAAAGTCCAAGTGTTACTCATTTCTCTTTCTCAGAATTCACTCACAGGGTTTGCCTAGATCCTATGAGTCATGCTGCCATCTTCAGCCCTGGGAAATGGGCCTCCCACGTTTGTCTCTCTCTCTCTTCCCCAAACACAATGCGGCAAGACAAAGAAGGGCCTCAGTCAAGAAGCTGCAAAATTGCCTTAAAATTATTGCTTTCATACCCACTCTCTTTTCTGCAAAGAAAGAATGCTTCATGACTTCAAGATAATCATAATTTAACTAGAGATATCAAAGACCGTTTTTCTAACAGGTTCCTGCAGTGGTTTTTCTGTCTCAAAATCCCGTTTCAAGATTGGCTTGAGACCTGGAAGCCGAGATACCAGGACAATCAAATTATCTCATGAAACCAGACTGACTAATTCTGTAACTCGCGCTGATCTTGGCTACCAAAGGATCTCAGTAGATGATTAAACTTTATGAAGTGAAAGTAACATTTAACTTGCTCTTGACATGGGATCTTAATTGTATGAATTATGAGTATATTTCTTCTGAAATTTTCACTTGATAATTGGTACCCATTTTTCCCCCATCCGTATTGCCCTAAAACTGAGATGCTTAGTTAAAAGTGTTTTCTTTTTATTTCTTATTTCGTTTTTATCTATGTCTATGCTTCACAGTCAAACTAGGTTTTAGCCAAACAATGATGAGGGCGAGGGAAGGGAATAAATATAGCAAAAGCAAGGGAAAATAATCTCTGTTTCCTTAGCTGTACTCTGGTAATCCAGCCCACCATCACCTTTTTGTCACCCATCCCCCCTCAACCCTTGACATTTCAGGGACAGCTGTGAAGCACGTAAATTTGATAGGAGGATAGTCCATCCTTTAAGGAGGTTATTCTCAAGGGGGCAGTATTACCCCTAATGGGCTGGGGAGAGCATTGGTTCTTTGGGAAGCAAAATCTTAGATAATAAAATGGCTTGTAGCTCTCCAAACGATTTGCATGCCATATATCTGTACATAGACATGTATACAATGCATTTCTGGTATTAAAATTTCGTAGGGGGTTACAATTAGGAAGAAAAAGTCTAAAGACTCCATAGGGCAGACAATAATAATAAAAAGGTTGAGAAACACTGCTATTCTCTTCTAAAATGACTTACTTATGGGACTTCCGTGGCAGTCCAGTGGTTATGACCCTGCGCTTCCACTGCAGGGGGCACAGGTTTGATGATCCCTGATTGGGGAACTAAGATCCTTCGTGCCGCACAGTGCAGCCAGAAATTTTAAAAAATAAATAAAAAAATTAAACCCTAATAAAATAAAATGACTTATGTAAAAACAGTCCCTTCCCCAGCTCCCGCATGCTCTGGCATTGTTAACTCCAAACCTAAACCAGAAAGAAATATTTTAGCCTTCTCCCAGTTTTCCTAATGCTGTGTTTCTGTATCATTTTAATATCAGTTACTGAGATTTGGTGCTTTTTCTGTACCTAAGTGCATATTTTTAGTAGCACTTTGCTCTTTGCTAAGTAATTAGGAAAGAATGTATCTTATGTTTGTTAAACATCCTGTTGACTCAACCAAATTCTTCTTTGTCATTAGGGTTAGGTCGGTCTTTTGTCGTAAAGCTTTTTTCTTTATTTCTGAAACATCTTTGGCTATGAAATCAGGATTGCCTTGAAGAATTAGTTCACAGGTGACAATTTCTTTTTTGTTCAAGTCATAATTTTTTTTCACAGTACCTAGAATATTTTCCAATTATTTTGAGTATGATGTATGAAAATATGTTTCGTTATATATTAATGTGCCTGTGGATCAGCTAAGTCGAATAGCACAACCTTCCTCAAATATTCAATTTCAAGTGCCTATGGCAAGTAGATTAAATATTTAACACGTTGTATACTAAATATGAATTTAATGATCATTTGCATTCTTAAAGTTTTTCATTCAGATTTTTCTTTTTATTGAACCAAATTGGCATGTTTGTAGTTCCTTGCAGACTCCTTTTTGAAGAAAAAATACATATAGTTTAGAAAGCACAGTTACTATTTCCAACAAGGGGAAAACACAAATATCAAATGCAGAGGTAATTCCATCGAAATAGCGTAACCTTAGAAATATTTATATGCTGATAACTCCCAACTGTGTTTCCCTAATTCAGACCTCTCTCCCAAACTCTAGACCATGAGTTAGCAAACTGTGGCCCTCAGGCCAAATGTAGCTACAGCCTGTTTGTGTAAATTTTTATTGGAACACAGCCACGCCCACTATTTTGCATATTGTCTGTGGCCGCCCAATGGCAGAGTGGTTGTGACATAACATCTGGCCCGCAAAGTCTAATAAAATACTTACTCTCTGGTTTGCTGATCCCAGCTCTAGACTTATACACCTAACTCCCTCCTGATATCCTCACTTATGTCCAAAAGACATATCAAACTGAAAATGTTCAAAACCAACTCTCATCTTTCCTCTGAAACCAGCTCCAACCAGAGTCTAACCCATCCCAGTTAATGGCAACTCTTATCTTTCCGGTTGTTCAAACTTAAAGTTTTGGAGTCATTTCTTTGCTTCCTGGTTTATCTCTCACCCCGCTTTGAATCAATCAGATCATCCCACAGGACCTATTTGCAACATGTATTTAGAATTCAGTTTCTTCTCCAGCACCACCCCTGCTAACGCTGTGGCCTGAACCGGCGCCGTGTTTCAACGATGCTATTGCTATTGCTGCCTGGGCTGCCTTCTTTTGACTATGGCCTTTATAATCCCTTTGTCTTTTTTCAGCACACATCTAGAGTAATCTTGACGAAGTAGAAATTACTCTATGGCCCTTCTCTAAACTTTATGGTGGCTCCCAAGTTTCCTTAAAGTAACAGCCATAGTGCTTGTAATGACTCATGAAACTGTCCGGAATCTGGCTCTCCTCCATTCCCCACTGATCTATCCCCCACAACTCTCCCCATCATTCACTCTAATCCATCCACCTTTGCCTCCTTGCTGTCTCTCACAAACAGTACTCCTGCTTCAGGCCTTCGCATGAGCTGTGTTTTCTGCCTATAACCTTTATCCCTTCGATATCCACGTGCCTCACTCCTTCACCTTTTGAAATATTTTTTAATTTACAGTTATAAATTTCTATCCCTCCACCACCTCTCAAGGGTCCTGATATTCCTTATCTTGCTCTATTTTTCCCATAGCACTTACTACCTTTGATATACAGAATTTAGTTTTTTTTGTCTATTTTCAGCTTCCACTCTTAGAATATAAGCTCTGTAGGGAAGGTTTGGGGAGACATTTCATTTACCTATTTATCCTGAGCACATTAAAAGAGTAAGTGGCCCATAACAGACCCAAGTAAATGTTTGATGAATTGCAAATTATTGAAAATTGATATTTTAAAATATTCAATAGAAAGTACAACAATCACATTTTTATCTGATAACTCTTCTTTAAGACATTTGTATGTGTGAATGTGTATGTATGTATGTTCTTCTGGGTAATTTCCCATGTCGCATAATACTGCAGTTCTTGTAAATGTTTTCAAACTGTGATTGCACTTTCTTATGTAAGACCACTTCAACTCAGTGTCTCTGAGATCACTGCTTTTTCAGCTTTTCTTCCAAACACTCAATACCATATTTCCATGTCACATCATTTGTTTTGAGAATTGTTGCTGTATGACCATCTCTAAGTCATTTTATTCCCCCAAGTCCATTTCTTCTACCTTCAGAATTTGATTAATAGAATTTCTATTTGATTAATAGAATCCTCCTACATTTTGATTCTATCCACATTTATGATGATACTTCCCTCATTAAAACTTCATGACTTAACCTAAGTTCTTTAGAAGCCAGAGCCTAAGGCAAGGATCATAAATCTTTATTGAGGAAGTACAAGTTTAAGGTCAATGATATGGTAGAAAAATGGTAGTAAAACAAGGAGAAATGTAAAGCAATGAAATATAACGGGTTATCTCACTAGCCACCCTTTTCAACCAGCTGTAGAAAAAATAGTGGGGTACTCAGTAGGTGTGTTCTGGCATGCAGGAATTTTTTCAGTGACTGCAAGAGAAAGACCATAATTGAAAATATTGACCAAAGGGACAAAGAAAGGGAAAAGTATCTGCCTAGCACCTTTTGACTCCCACTTCCCCTTGGTCAGAGTTTCCCCATAGCAAGTTGATTTTCCTCACTCTTATGTTGCTTTGTCTGGCTATGCAGAAAACAGGCAGTGTGGCATTGTATTGAAACCCAGAAATGACTTGACACAGATGAGCTCAGCATGTGGGAAATGAGGACAGTTTACGCATGATGCTTTAAAAATCTGACTCAAGCCTCCTCTGAGAACTAGACAAGGGCACCAGCAACGTCACTGGTGGTCTGCAAGGAGGGTGAATTCTTTAGAATTAGGCCACTGAATCTGAGAAGGGATACAAAACCACCAATTCCAGTTATCAGCTTTACTCTACTTCTAGCCATCTTCAGAAAAAACACCGTTTGAATCTTGTTTCATTCCTCTAAATTCTCTATCATTGGTCGAAATATTTGCGCTCTCACTTCCAAGCAACATGCTCCTGCCTCTGTCCCTGATCCGTAGCCTTTGGTGCCTCTATGATCTCAGCGTCAGCTCCCCTTTGTTCTTCTTGCTTTATTATCCACAGCCAGTCAACCCAGGGTTGCTTTTTTCTTGGAACTCTAGCCAAGCCCTCAGGAACATCTCCAACACATCTTCGTCTGTCTCTACTTCTGGGTTGCTATATAATACTGGACAGTGTGACAAAAACATATGAATGAATGTCAAGCAAATTCATATTATTTTAAGCTTAGCCATATCTTCACTGCTGTCCTTGAATCCTTTTATTTATCTCAAATGGACTCTCTGTAATATTTTCACCACCAACTATTGAAACATTTACGTTTGTTCAACCTCCAAATTCTAGTTTATCATCTCACTTCTTACAGATTATTAAATTTACTGATTTATTAGTTCAAGAGCATTCAAAATGGGCTCATTCCCGTTTGAAAATCTTGTTTGAGTTGATGTTGTTACTGATGCCATGATTTTATCCTGAGTTTCCTCCTCCAGAATCTTGCTTCAGTAATGAGCCACTCTTAACTTTGTCCACTTTTCTTTATCCATCTTCTCAAGCTACTAGCTAGTGTCTTCTCTATCCTAAAATTGAAGCACACAAGAGGGAAGTGAAGTAAAGCAAGTAGTTATTCTTTTATTTTTTTTCAGCTGTAACCTAATACAGATTCAATTACATGGTAAAGGCAGTATTTCCAGTGATATAATCTGCTTTTAGAGATACTTAGACAAGACATAGCTTGGGGATGAAAAATGAAGAAGTACAAACTTCTGCTCTTACTGTGTGAATTCTTTCACATGGCTAAACCCAAAGTGGCATATTCAGACTTCAGCAGTAAAAGTGATTTGAATAAGCGTCTAGAAGTTGACTAGGAGCCATAGTTCTGGTAAACAAGCTCACACTCCCTTAGACAAAACTAGGTTAGTCAAGATGCAACCTTAGTAGTATGTAATTGTAGTATTCCTTTCCTTACACTTGATTAATTAGCATTCACCTCGATAACTAAACCATATTTCCTGGCTTATAATTATTGGTATAAAAATGATGAAGCACTTCAGGAATAGTGGTTTGAGCTCTGTGGAGCCTCTCCCTAGTGAAACAATTATAATTGGTGAAAATCATGAAAAACAACCATTTGAGGTATGTGGAAATTGTTCTAGGACAAACAGGCAGCTAAAGAAGTGCTTAGAGGAAAATTTATCTATAAAAGCCTTTATTTAAAATAAAGAAAGATAGCACAATAACTTTCCACATTAAGAAACTGGAAAAAAAGAGCAAACTATACCCACAGCAAGCAGATGGAAATTAAAAATAGTAGAATGGAAATAAATAAAATGGAAAAGAGAAAATCAATAAAACCAAGAGTTGGTTCTTTGAAAAGATAAATACATTAATAAATCATTACTTGGCCTACGGAAAAAGAAAAGAGAGAGAAAAATCGAATTACTAAAATCAGGAAGAAAAGAAGGGAGTTCACTACCACCTTACAATTTTTTTTTTAATTATAAAGAATACTATGAACAATTGAACATCAACAAATGAGATAACACAGATGAAATGTACAAATTTCTAGAAAGACAAACTACTGAAACTAAACCAAGAAGTAGAAAATCTGACTATACCTTTAAGTGAAGAGATCGATAATTTAAAAGTTGTACCTAATGAAAAGCCTAGGTCTCTAAATGGCTTCACAGGTGAATTCTACCAAACTTTTAAACAAGTAATACCAATCCCCCACAAACTCTTTCAAAAAGTAGAAGAGGAAGTCATATTTCCCGATTTTGTCTGTGTGGCCAGTGTTAACCTAATACCAAAACCAGACAAGACCTCATGAGAAAAGGAAATAATAGATCAATGTTTCCTATAGAGAAGCAAAATCCTCAACAAAGTGTTACCAAACTGAATCCAACAATATGCAAAAAGAACAAGGATTATACAGCCAGGCCAAGTAGAATTTATTCCAGGAATTTAGCACCAAAAATAAATTTTAAAATAGACCTTATTAATAGAATACAGTACAAAAATCACATGATCATCTCAATAGACACAGAAAAAGCATTTGATAAACCAAATACTCTTTCATGATAGAAGCACACAGCAAACTAAGAGAAGGGAACTTCCTTAAATTTATAAAAGGTACCTATGAAAAACCCACAGTTAACATCACACTTTGTGGTGAAAACCAGAAAGCTGTCCTCTGAAGATCAGGAATAAGACAAGAATGTGCAGTCCCTCCACTTCTGTCAAACACTGTACTGGATGGTCTAGCCAACGCACTTAGGCAAGAAAAGTAATAAAAGATACCTAGATAGGAAAAGAAAAAACTCTCTTTATGAACAGATGACACGATCTTATATGTAAACAATTCTAAGGAATTAGAAAAATACTCTAAGAACGAACACAAGTTCATTAAGGTTGCAAGATACAAGATCAATATACAAAAACTGGTTGTACTTATATGCACAATAACATTAAGAAAATAATTCAATTTACATCAGCATCCAAAAGAATAATATACCTAAGATTTAAATTTAACAAAAGAAATGCAAGTCTTGTGAAGTGAAAACTGCTACAAAACATTGAAAGAAGTTAAAGAAGATAGATAAATAAATGGAAAGACATTCCATATTCATGAATAGGAAGACTTAATACTGTTAAGATTGCAATACTCTCTGGCTTAGTTTCCTATGGCTGACGTTACAAATTACCACAAACATCGTGGCTTAAAACTACAGAAATGTGTTCTCTCACAATTTTAGAGGACAGTAATCCAAAATCAAGATGTTGACAGGGCAGCATACCCTCTAAAGTCTGTAGAGGACAATCCTTCTATGCCTCTTCCAGCTTCTGGTGGCTCCAGGCAACTCTTGGCTTGTGGCTGTGTAACTCTCATGTCTGTCTACATCTTCATATGTCCTTCACTTCTGAATAGCTGTGTCTTCTTTTCTATGTCTTACAAAGAGTGCTTGTAATTGTATTAAGTGTCCACCTGGATAATCCAGGATGATCTTATCTCAAGATCCTTAATTCCATCTGTAAATATCCTTTTTTTCCAAGTAAAATCTCATTCACAGATTCTGGGGCTAGACCACGGACATATTCTTTAGTGATCATCATTCACCTGCTACCCTTCCTAAATGAATCAATAAATAGAATATAATCCCTATCCAGCTGGCTTCTTTTCTGGAAAATTGACAAGATCATTCTAAATTTCATGTAGAAAACAAGGGACTTTGAATAGCCAAAACAATTTTAAAATAGCAGAATAAAATTGGAAGATCCCTGCTTCCCAATTTTAAACCTTACAGTGAAACTACAGTAACGAAGGCAGTGTGGTACTGGCATAAAGCGAGATATATAGATTAATGGAATAGAATTTAAAGTCTAGAAATAAATCCACACATTTGCAGTTAATTTCTTTCAACAAGGGTGCTGCAAGAGTTCAATGCGGAAATAAAAGTCTTTCAACAAATGGGTGAGAACAACTGGATATCCACATATAAAGTATGAAGTTAGACCTCTACCTCATACCATACACAAAAATGACTCATAATGGACTGTGGACCTAAATGTAAGAGCTAAAACTATAAAACTCTTAAAAAACTTCAGAGTAAATTTTCATGATTTAGGATTAGGCAATGGTTTTGTAATTTTGTCAATAAATGTACAAGTAACAAGAAGATAAATTGGACATCATCAAAATTAAAACTTTTGTGCCCCAGAGGACACCATTAAGATAACAAGAAGACAACCCACTGAATAAAAGAAAATATTGGTCTATCAAATAGCTAAAAAGGGACTTATATCCAGAATATGTAGAATTCTTAGAACTCAATGTAAAAGACTATCCAATTAAGAATGGACAAAGCATCTGTATAGACATCTCTCTAATGAAAAATATATATATATAGCCAATAAACACATAAGAGATGATCGGCATCATTAACCATAGGGCAATGCAAATTAAAACTGCAATGAGATACCACTTCAGCCCACTTCGATTGTTATAATGACAAGAATCAGTTGGAAAGACTGAGAAATTAGACCCTTTATATGTTGCTGTGAAATTGTAAAAATGGTGTAACTGCTTTGGAAAACAATTTTTCTGTTCTGCAAAATGTTAACTACTGTATTTGTATATGACCCAGCAATTACACTTGTAGGCATAAACATAAGAGAAATAGACACGTCCACACAAAAACTTGTACATAAATGTTCCTAGAAGCATTATTCATGATAGTCAAAAAGTGGAAACAATCTAAATGTCCATCAAGTAATGAATGGATATTTTATACCCATATGATGGAATATTATTGGGGCATAAAAAGGAATGAAGTACTGATACAGGCTACAATATGGATGAACTTTTTCATCATGCTGAGTAAAACATTGTGTTAAGTGAAAGAAACCTGTCACAAAAGACCACATATTGTATATTTCTATTTATTTGAAAATGTCAAGAATAGGCAAATTTTAAAAGACAGAACATAGACTAGTGGTTGACAAGGACTAGGGCCTCTGAAGGATGGGATGTGACTGCTAACAGGGACAGGGTTTCTTATGAGGTGATACAAATGTGCTAAACTTAGATTGTTGTGATGGTTGCACAACTCTTTGATAGTCATTGAATTATACACCTGAAATGGGTGGTTTTTATGGTGTGTGAATTTATCCAATAAACTGTTATTTGTTTTAGTGGTTACCCTATTTTTTAAAAAATATGTGTATGCAGCTTCCAAACTAATAGAGGGGACAAAAACCTCAACCAATATAACAGAAATCAATAAGGAATAAAAATAGAGGAAAAGAGCGAAATGAAATTTATGGAATAGGATAGTAGAAATAAATGTAAACATTAATAATTATAGTAGAAGTAAATGGACGAAGCTCATTAATAAGGCAATATTGTTTTAATGAATTTTTAAAAATCTAGCTAACTCGTATATACTAGAGATACCTAAAACCTAATGGCTTAGAAAGGTTGAAAGTAAAAGACAGCAAAAGGTATACCAAGTATATATATTAAGCAGAGAAAGGTGATGCTGTTATAATGACATCAGGGGAAAATAGTCTTTAAGAAAACAAGAATTATTAGAGAAAAACTAGATCACTACATAATAATGATAAGCTTATTTTACCCAGAAAATGTAACCATTCCAAATTCATATAAACACAATAACAAAGCCCCCAGATATATAAGGCAAAAGTTGACAGAATTACTAGAACAAATTGACAAATCACCATCATGGTGGAGATTTTAACAAAAATGACTTATAGATCATGCAGACAAAGATATCAGAAAATAATAGGCCATAAAGCAAGTCCCAATAGAGTTAAAAGAAACAGCAACGTAAGACTAAATGTTTTACTGATTTGTACAGAGTAGATAATAATCAAAGCATAAAGAAGTTATGTTTAAGGTACATTTCTATCTAGTGGAGGATCTTCATTTACCTGTTTTTTATTTTACAGTTTATTTTCATAATTTGTATATTGTAGAAAGGGAGCTAGTGTTTATCAAATGCCAGGTGGATACCAGGTGTTTACTTATAATGCCCACAACAACTTCATAAGAATAACTACTATCTTTAATTGCACATGTGGAAATAGATACTCAGGAAAGCTACGTGATTTTCCTAAGGTCTGGTAAGTGATGGAGATCATGTTTGGATTCAGGTTTGTCTGGTGGAGTCCTGTACTAAGTACATTTTAGAAATGAGAAATTGTTTCTCGACTAGGTGTCTGACTGCTCACTTGAAACTACACAATGAATTTTGAGCATGGGTAAATGTATGTAATCCTACTCTAAGAGCAATTCATATAAACTTCCTTTCTTCCTTCTTCTTTTCTCTTTTTATTTATTTAAACCCCAAATCACTGCCAAAAAAAAAAAAATACAGACTCAACATCACGTGAATCAATATAAATTATTTGCTGCAGTTTTAGTCCAGAAGAAAATATAAAGTTCACCTTACCAATATTATATGAGTAAGATGCTAGTGCTTATAATGTGGAGTTGATCTCATTTTTATTAAGGGATGGTATGTAAAAGGAGTAGAAAATTTGAAAGGCAAAAAGGAGAGAGTTTAGCTTTCTTAGAAAAATACATATATCTTGCAGATGAGGTACAAGAATCAGCATTTACTTAGCTGGGTAGTGTACTTTAAATATGACTTAATTTATGTATCCCACCAATCCTATGAAAAAGGTACAATTGTATTTCACATTTTATAAATGAGAAAACTGAGGCTCAGAGAAGTTAAGTAACTTTACCTAGAGTTTCACTTATAGTAATTGGTGAACAAGAGTCCATATTCATAATCACATACACCATAATGCCTCAAAGGTATGTAAATGTCTTATAATGGAAACATTTCTTCTTTGATGACGGCAAATGTTCAGTCTATGTTTTCTTCTATTCATTTTTTTTGTTTGTAGGCTAGATACCTACCTTCATTTCATTCAACCAATTTATTGGACAACTTTGAACTTTAGCAGATTTTTTACAGGGCATGACTATGACCAGTTGCATGTAAAAACTGATAATTGTTCTGTTTGCTAGAAAAAGTCCAGTTTTCTACTCTTACAGTAAGTGGTCCAGAGATGTAGGAAAAACTTTGTCCAAATGAGGGAATTTGGTACGAGCTAGGAAAGCCAACCCAAAGGCCAAAGTTGAGGGAAACTGATGAATAAAATGACAAAGGCATACAACCTGAGGTAAAAGGGTAGCATACAGGAAATAGGGGATTTAAAGTTGGGTCAAGAAGTTGAATATTGACTAGCACTGTACTAGAATAAGCTGACTATGTAGAATAAAAAGAAGTATTTTCATCTCATTTGTAGCTGAATATTTCCTGCCCCTATCTCTTCAGATTCCAAGAACTAAAGGGCCAGTACCTTGAGCTAGAGGTGAAGGGTGAGAGGGATTGGAACTACCAGGACATGTATTAGGAATAGATGCTCTTAAGCCACATCTGTAGGATACAGAGGGTCTCCTATTGGGTGCCTGTAGTCCAGCTTGCTCCTTTCTAGAATCTTTGCCCATGGATTACATCCACTATAGGAATACTAGCTATGAAAAATTCCATGTTTTCCCCTTTTTCCATATTTGAGATAAAATAAGATAGAGGTTTTATATACAAGATAACATGTTTCTCCCATGTTAAATATTTAGACTGACTGTCCGACAGTGTTTTCTCAAGCAGTTATAATATAGTTACAATGTAGTCTATGGGATTAAAAATCCAAAGGACTCAGACAAATGTTACACAGATGATAAAAGGGTTTCCTTTAATTATTTTATCTTTTTCAGTAAAAAAAAAAAAAAAAATGCAAATGAAATTATTAGATTTTCATTTGGCATTAATTTTTATTTTGGAGATGTATTCACTGTTTAATGAAGGTTAAAAAGTATAGCACTATGTTAAATGAACAGTGTAATGAATGAGATATCACCTCATACCTGTTGGAATGGCTATTATCAAAAAAGCAAGAAATAACAAGGGTTGGCAAGGATGTGGAGAAAAAGGAACCCTGCTGCACTGTTGGTGGCAGTGTAAGTTCATGTAGCCACTATGGAAAACAGTATGGAGGTTCCTCAAAAAATGAAGAATACAACTACCGTACAGTCTAGCAATTTCACTTCTGGGTATTTATCCTAATAATAGGAAAACACGAATCCAGAAGGACACATTCACCCCCATGTTCATTGCAGCATTATTACAATAGCAAAGGTATGGAAACAACTTAAGTGCCCATCAACGGATAAAAGGGTAAAGAAGATGTGGTATATGTATATATATATATATACACACACACAACAAAGTACTACTCAGCCACAAAAAGACGAAATCTTGCCATTTGCAACAACATGGATGGACCTTGAGGGCATTATGTTACGTAAAATTAGTCAGACTGAGAAAGATAAATACCATAAGATTTTATTTCTATATGGAAAAAAGAAAAAAAAAAAACTAAATAAATGCACAAACCAAAGAAAAACACATAGATACAGAAACAGAGTAGTGGTTATCAGAGGAGAAGGGGCATGGGGAGAGTGAAATGGTAAAGGAGATCAACTGTAAGGTGACAGATGGAAACTAAATTTTTGGTGGTGAGCACGCTGTAGGGTGTGCAGAAGTAGAAATATAATGTTGTACACGTGAAACTTACCAGTGTTACCTCAATCAAAAATGAATTTTAAAAGATCAAATGAATAATTTTTTAAAATATCCTGCCAGTGTCAAGTGAAAGAGGTAATAGTAGAAGACTTTGAAGTTCCCAGTGTTGCTTAACGCGTGTTTATGTTTCTCACAATGCCCAGAATAATGTATTTTACGTAGCTTGTGTTCATAAAATATTAGTTGATTTTTCATAGCAGTTTCACTTTAAGTTCTTGCCCAAAATTCAGGGAGCTCAGGATCAACCGGTCTTCGAGAGGTGGAAACCCCACTTGTTAACTGAAAAGTTGCTGGTTCTTGGGCGTTGATGCCAATAAAGACCCGCACATCATTGTTAATAATGTGGGTACACCTATTTATAAATGATAGGCATAGAAGAGTCTCAGATATGTTCATTTTTACCAAGTGCGATATAGGGACAGTTTGTTTTATTTTAAAGAGAATACTCTTTTTCATTTTGTTTCAAAATGACTGCAGACGGTTGAGAGTGAAAGGTGTTTTATTCTTACTGACTCTCAAGTTTGCTGTAAATCACATGGTTTCTTTCTTGGAAACACAGAGAAACTATGAGCTGGAAAGAACCTTAGAAATGAACCTTAGTCCTGTTATTTTACAGACTAAGAAACTGTAACCCAGAAAATTGAAGCAACTTCCTAAGGTAACAGATTTAGTTAGTGGCTGAGCCAGAACTGGAATCTGTGTTTGCCTTATTCTACCTCCAGTGTTATTTTTCCACTATACACAATCCTATTTTGCATATATCATGTCAAAATGACTGGTCAGTTTACAAAAACATGAAGTCCAGTTGGTTATTTGACCTGTTAGCCTGCCATGTGGGCTGCAGAATTCTCCGTTATGTGTATTACACAGGGGATGCTGTTATTTATTGTAGCACATGGTATCCAGTTCATGCAGACAATAAGGAAAGCATATCTTTCTAGTCTTTGTATCAGAATATGTTGTGTTTTATTCCAAACAACTTGGTTCTATCTTAGGAACACTGTGAATTCCATAACCGATCAGTTTTGCCTTTCCTAACTAGCGGCTGGAAAGCTAAGAGCTAATGTGTGGCCTAATTTTATTAGTGCAGAGAGTGCTGTGTAACAAATTATTCTGTTATCTTTAGTTCTGGCTCTGTTTTACATCCCTACATTTGATTTTTTTTTTTTTTTTTTTTTTTTTTTTGGCTTTTACACCTATTTCTATTTTGTCTTGCAGGACATTTGGTCCTGTCCAAAATGTTATGACATTTGGTCCATGTCAAAAGGACCTTGATACTTTGTTCTGTCCAAAACCATTTGGCGTGGGTCAGATGTGCTCATGGATGTTTTTGACAGGCCAAATTTCAAGGATCTTTTGATTTGGACCGAATGTCTTACAGCCATTTTAGACAGGACCAAATATCTGCTAACCTTAGTTTGTGTTATATTGGGTGTTTTTTTTGGTTGTTGAAACTTAAATCCTTTTTTTTGTTAAGACATATATAAACAAACATGTAGGGGATTAAATTCACTATGAAACTATTTTATCATAGATTAAATTTCAGTATTTATTCCGTAGTTTATTTTGAAAATATCTAGAAAGAGTTTTCCAACTCAATTTGATTAGTTTACTCTCTTCAACCTTGGTCTAGTGTCATTTTGATAAGTTTACATCATGGAGATGACATGAGGAAATTAAATTATTTTATAACTTGTTTACGTAATTTTATTTGCCTGAACTGCATCTGAACCTGAATTTAAACTTGCAGAAGATAAGTAACAGATTTGCTGTAAAAGTATCTCATATAAATGTGAAGAGATGTTAATTATCAGTGCTTAAAAAATTCTTTTAACAAGGTAAAATGTTTACTTTATTGGGGGTTTCTTTGGAGTTGAAAAAGCTGTTTGTATAGCAAGTACATTTCTGAGAGAAGATCAATAGGATTGGCCTAAGCTTCAAAGGGTGTTCTTTTCCAAATATTTCACATTTATTAGCAGTGAAGAATCACTTAAAGGGATAAAGATACACTGTGGATTACAGAGTAGCTCGGAATTATCTGACAATCCTAGTTGATGTTTGCAATTTGTTCAGGGCCTAATAATCTGGTTTTACTTGAAAGCTGATTTACTTTATAAACGAACATTTACTGTTTCTGATTATTCTATTCACAAGACTACATGACCTCAAAAGCAAAAGATTTCAGTGGTCCTTCCTGAGCTTCTACCGTCAGCTTTTCTAAGTGTTCAGCTACATGAGCTCTTCCTTGGTCTGTTGTATGTGGTGATACTATAAATGAAGAATCAGCAAATGTTTGGAGGGAAACAGGGGCACAGGATTTCAGGCTCACTTCTCTGTGGTTCCCTTTGCTCCTTAATCTTGGTTCTTCACATTCTGGCTGCCATAATCATTCTCTGATAACTTCAAAGAACTGGTGTTCGCAGTTCATCCAGTTTATAGAGTGATTCTCAGCATGAAGATTAATCTGATAACAGCTACATTACCATAGCGTATCATAGCGTTTCTTTGGTAAAACAATACTTGTATATTTTCTCTTTCAGGGGCAATAAATGTTTCCTCTCCTCCTTCCTGAACTTAGAACTAGCACTAATCCAAATGTAATGGGAAAAGTGTATTTCTCTAAGCTTAGGAAATCGAAGTAATAAAGTTTAAATCGAAGTAGTAAAGTTTGACTTCTTGGCAACCTTTCTCCTATCCAGACTGTCTTGTAGTCAGCTTACTAGCTGCTTCTAGTTTACCATGGCATCGCTCAAGCTTCACCCTTTGCTTAAGATCTGTTTTAAGCTACCTTTTCTCTCTCACTTCAAAACTGAGTAGTCTCTGTCACATATTGTCAACTCTAATTGCTTTAGTCTATCCTCTGAAAGCTTAGCGCACCCCTCCTCATTAAAGCAGAGTTAGCTATTAAGTTGCCTCTTATTTCTAAACTCCAGTGTTTTTCTGCTGCTTCATTTGCTATTCTCTGAAGAACTTTCTGAAATTCAGGCCTCAGATGTCACGTCACTGCTTGATACCTCTCAGGCATTCCCCATAGGAAAGTGTCCAGACTCCTTGGACTGGTAAGGGCCTTCGTGTGCTGGTCACATCCTACTTTTTTTGCTGCATTTTTAGCCTTACTTCTACATGCATCTGAAGGTCCAATTTCTCGAGATTTTTTTCATGGAATTTTTTTTCCAGAACATGTCATATCTTTCATACTTCTCCGCTTTGGTCATATGCTGCTTTCTTCCATAAATGGTCTTCGTTCTTCCTTTCCCAGAAGGAATTCTACTGACCCTTCAAGGTCCACTGAAGCATCGTCTCTGTTGTGAGACCTTCATTCTCTTCCCTCCCAAGTTTTAGGGCCTCTAGGACGCTGTGATGATTCTAATACTGCTCTTTTTACATTTTAAGAATTTGAAACTACTGCTAATCGTTCTGATGTTCTTCTCCTGCTGGTCTGTTAGCTCCTGAGCACAGCACTCAACAAGTAGTAGTTGCTTTACAAGTGTTTGTTTTCCGTAACTGAACTGCAGTGAAGACCGGTGTTTGGCCTGGGCCTCAGCCAATTCTTTGGACAGAGGACCAAGCGTTTCAAGCCCTGCATGGAAGTCCCAAGGGAAGCTCTTTTGGTCAGATGGGTCTTGCAGCATTTGTCAGCTCATAGCATCGAGGTGGCCACCTGCTTTCACTTACAACTTGTCCAATCCTAGAAATTATTAAAAATACCATCAATTTTTAAGCACAACAAAGTTTTTTGCCTAATCCCTTCAAAGAAACTAAGTTTTTATACCGTTCCCTGTGGGGAAGAGACTGTATGGAAATACTAATATTTTACCATGTGAGCCATAAGTTGTATCTATACCTCTAAATTTAGTTCTGAATTGTCAGTAGGGTATAATACCTAGTAGTTCCATGATTCCTTAGTAAGCTAGCTGACTCTTACCCTGGGGGTAAATTTTATTTAGCAATTGAGTTGAGAAGTATTTGGGTTGCTTTGTTAGGTTTAGGTGATTCTCTAGCTTATGCTCCAAAGATCTAAACTGTAATGGAACTTTGAATGCAAAACCGACATCTGCTTGTGCCTGAAGCAGTGCAAAAAGAGATCTTAGTGCCCTTGATACAAAGCTTCCCAAATGCTTACTGTGTACAAAATTGAAGCAATGCCAAGGAAGGAAAATAAAACAAGTGAAAACACTTAAGGGCGCACCCTAGGATACTTTAATAAGGGTGGAACGGAAAAAATAGGATAAGTGCAGTTACACCAGGGAGAATTATAGAAGGAAAATTAAATATTTGATGTCTCTTTGAAGAGCCCAAGGGGTTTATGTTGTCGGCTGTTTAGATGACTGTGCAGCACTTGTACATCATAACACACACGGCACTGATCAGCGAACATATATTCCAAGGAGAAAAGGACAGGATGCAGAAGATCTTAAGTGGGATGGGGACACCGTGATTGGGAGCCATCAGAATCTCCTACAGAGATTTCTTTGAACAATTAGAAAACTTCCTGTCTCCACACCAAGAAATTATGACGACCCTTCTAGGGAAGCTAGAAGCACCCTTCCTACCTCCCCTTGAGGTTCACTGTTGTTATGTCTAATGATTTCTAAATTCAGTGACTATCTTTATTCAACACCTAGATTACTTTCTCTTGAGGTGTGGCACATAGCAGAGAAATCATATGAACGAATTGCGTGCACAGGATCATATTATACTATCAGGATGTCTTCATGACAGTGCACAGATCATGTTAAACATACCAATTGGAACTCTGCACTTTGAAATTGGCCCGGCAAGGCCAAGCACTGACTGCTCTCCCTTTAGCCTCTTTGAGCCTCTTTTTTCCCTGAGGTTCATTGACCTTAAATGTTTGGTAAAGTGGCAGCACCACTCCAATTTTAGAAAGAGGACACATTTCAACACTGATGAGCAATGTTTCTTATCTCAGTTGCCAGCCAGTATGTTAAACTTCCATCCATCAATTCTGACTGAGCTAGGAGTGTATGATGAATGCTTATAGATTTTCTACCCTGCTGGGGACTTGAAGAGCTTTAGTAGAAAAAAGAAGAAAAAAAAAAAAAAAAGCTGGCTCCTGGCCTCTGCCTTGAGTTGTAAAAGTATTCCTCTAAATTAACATGTTTCTCTGAATTGTCCCCATATGTTGATTTTTTAAAAGTGTGCATTAGATGACAAAAACTGTTAGAGCCTAATCTAAGTCAATATTGATAGCCCTTGGATTCGAAACTTTCTCATGGAAAATAGATTTAGTCATTTAACACAAACCATCAGAGAAGAACAATACGAGTCACCGAGCATTAAGTCCCCACCCCTAACAAATGTTATCCCAACAAATAACTTACTCTCCAGAGGATTAACATAACCTAAATTTACTTCATCATTATTTATTATTATATGGAGAAATATATACTAAAAGAAAAAGACCCTCTAAATTTCTCCAAGGCCTTGGAGAGAGCTGATTTTTTGAGATGCTTAATTTAATGCAAACATTCCACACTCACTGATTAAATGAAAAGCAACGTGAAATAACTATCTATAGCGCATTTTTCATTTATTGCGCAGAGCTGGCCTGAGGCTTGTTTTTAAAAGTACCAGATGTTTTTTTTGAGAAATATATTTGTCTTTGTGTGATGACAGATGCTCTTTGAAATGACAAAGTATATAATAGCAGAGTTTGCCATTTGAAATCAGGAAATTCAGTTTTTTTCCCCAAGTCACATCTAAAAGACAAAGCTTACTAAGGTTTTTTTTAACGTGATTCCATTATAAGCCTGCCACTTTGAATTTTATTCCCCAGCTAGGAGGACTAATTAATTCTAAAAGGCAAAGGCTTTATTTAAGAACAATTTTCCTGTTTTGATTCAGGTGTTGTGTGGTAATAAAATAAGTTATTAACCTATGCCATAGTCTCAGGTCTAAGCCACCTTCTTTTTCTCTGTTCCTCAAAACTGAGGATCACATGCAGGAGAATGTGACAAATTTTTCGCTTTATAAGTGTGAGGAAAAGTGCCTCGTAAGTAGTTATTACACTCCTGAGAGGATATCACTGATTATGGTGATAACAAGGGTGAATAAATAGAGCCAATTATAAGATATATTCTATTGGTTGCAAAAGATAGAGAAAAACTGATAGTATGCTGTGTTGATGAGTCTGGAGATTAGCATTCTTATACTTGGTTAGTAGGAATATAAGTGGTGACACACTGTAGGAGGGGGCAATTTCATAATAAAACTAGGAAAATAGTTTTGAGCCTGCAATTCTACATCTAGGAATTTATTATGGAAATATATTTGCAAAGACAAAAGGACATGAATATTCATTACAATAGTGTTGTAATAGAAAAAGCGACCTAGATGTCTAACCAATATGGGTAAAATTAATAATGATTTATTCACCTAGTAGTAAACTTTTATATGAATACTACGCTACCACTTGGGTAAACATAGGAGTATACACATACCTACCTACAAACATACATACACGTGCACATTCGTGTAAAGTCACTTATATCCTTTTCTATGCAATGTACCCATGAACTGTTTCTGAAAGGGTGCATGTGAAACTACTAAGCTGTCTCTTCTGAGAAAAGAAACTAAAGACTAGAATGGGAAGATGATGTACTTTTATATTTATTATTTTGTGTTGTCAGAGAGTTTTTGTCCATGAATTGCTTTTTACAGTTAAATAAGGAATTATTTTAAAATATAATTTTTTCAGAAAAGTTTATTTTAGGATAAATCCTATATTCTTTTTGTCTTACATTATATGTTACTAAGGATAAAATCTCCCAATAGGCTAGTTGGGAAAAATTGAGGCTGTGGCCAGCCCTTACTGTCTGAGAGGGGATGGTGTGGAGAATGCTTACACCACACCTAGGGCTTTCCTTCTGGAGCAGGTAGAATGCTAATGAAAGCAGCGGGGTTTGTCAGAAATGCATTTATCTTGTTGTATATTGTCTGCCTAGCACCTTTCTTTTCTTCTACAAATGTCATCTTCTTTCTTTGGGAATTTCTCTTCCCTCCCTCCAACCACATTTCCACAGAAAAAAAAAATTTTTTTTAACCTGACTATGCCTTCTTTGCCAGGGTTCCCAGAGAGGACACTAGATTTAAGCCCAGCCAAACAGGTCCTTCCCTGAGAGCAGGTTAACATGAAGTTCACACAGACACACACACACATGCATGCACACACACACACATGCACACATTAGCACCCACTTGAACATTTTTCAAATTAGAAAGTGAGAAATTAAGAATATTTTAAAAATTACTTAAGCATATATGTGCATCTGTTATACACACCATAAACAGCACTAGATGTCAGCACTCTGCAAGTTGTATTGAATGAGGCAAGATTTGTTATTTCTGATTGAAATTTTGTTTTAATTTTTTGGATTTTTTGAAAGGAATTTCTCCTTTAAATATTCCAGAGATGCCAAAATGAACATTATTACTGTAGTGTACATTTTGAGTGATATCAAAATGACAAAACACTAAAAAAGCTATAGGAGTAATTATTACATATTTGCTTTTTCTTTTTATTAAAGATAATATGTTTTATGTTATAACATGACTTATTCCTGGGACAAACTCTGGGAACTCACAGATCCCTATTTGACAGTTTTTGTTTTCATGTCGCATCTACTCAAAATGTACCATCACAAAATTTGGGGGGTATTTATAAAATATGACAGGTCTAAATATTTTTACTGACCAGGACTGCTGACCTTTCTCCCCTTCATAAGAAGTCTTCTTTACAGTCAAAAATTTTTCATTTGTCTCAGTGAAACCCTCTGATGTGTTTCAGATTCACTTGTTGTAATAACATTATTTAAAATAACAAAACATGAAAATAACAGAATATCCAACAGTAGGGGATTGGTTTAAAGGGACTTAGTAAAGGAGAGGGAGTGGCCAAGTTGGTGGAGTAGGAAGACCCTCAGCTCACTTCCTGCTATAGGCACACGAAAACTACAACTATTTAAAGAGCGACTATCAGTGAGAATGACCTGAAGACTAGCAGAAAAGATTCTCTACAACTAAAGATATAAAGAAGGAATGACAGAGAGATGAGTAGAAGGGGTGAAGATGCAGTATAGTCAAAATCCACATTCCTGGGTAGGCGACCTACAAATGGGAGGATAATCACAATTGCAGAAGTTCTCCCCAAGAAATTAGGGGTCCAAATCTGGGGGTCCTGCACCAGGAAGACAAGCCCCAGAATGTCTGCCTTTGAAGGCCAGTAGGGCTTGCTTATAGGAGAGCCAGAGGGCTGTAGGAAACAGACTCCATGCTTAAAGGACGCATGCAAAATCTCACATGTTTCAGGACCCAGTACAGAAGAAACAATATGAAAGGAGCCTGGGTCAGACCTACTTGTGCCTTGAAGAAGCCTGTCCCAAAGAGGCAGAAGGCAACTGGAACACCCTTGGGGACACAGACACTGGAAGAAGCCATTTAGAAGACATTGTTCTACCACAAGGACACTTGTGGTGGCAAGCATCATTTTGGAGTCCTCCCTCTAACCTTTTAATGCTATTGGCTTACCTGGCAACCAGCTGGTTGGCACCAGTCCTAGGACTTCCCAGGCCAAGTAGGCAGCCTCATGGGGACCCAGTTCCACATGCCAGGAGGCCCAGGATCTTGCCCCACCCACTAGAGGGCCAACCCCAGGCCTGGGATCCTCCACACCATAGCCTTACCATCAGAAGTTTGATACCAGCCCCAGGAGCGCAGCCGGCCACCCTAGGATGTGGTCCTTCTCACCAGTGGCCAGCCTCCACATAAGACAGGGCCTGGAAGCCAACCAGGCCAGGGGACAGCATTGCATACAAGTGTACCCACAATAGGCAGCCTTGCCACAACAGAATGAACCATTCAGTTCATATAGGGGGTACCCTAGATCACAGTTGTGGTGACCAAAGGAGAGTGTGTCACTGAGCCCCATAGAATGTCTCCTACATAAGGCTACTTCTCCCAGACTGGGAAATGTAACTGCTCTACATAATACACACAAATAAACACAGATAATTTGGCAAAATGAAGTGACAACAGAATATGTTCCAAACAAAGGAACAAAATAAAACTCCAGGAGAAGAACTAAGCAAAGTAGAGCTAAGCAACCAAGCCTACCAGACTGCCTACCAGACTACCCACAGTAATCAGCTTGCCACATCAGAAGAACTCACACAGCCAACATATAGGACACACTTAGAGCATATAGCTCTGAAGACCAGAGAGGAGTGTGCTCCTGGGACTCATAGGACATCTCCTACAAAAGGCCATTTTTTTTCAGGGTGGGGAAATGTAACCAATTCACCAAACAATTAGAAATTTAAAAAGCAAATTAGGCAAAGTGAGATAATAGAGAAATATGTTCCAAATGAAGGAACAAGGTAAAAACCCTGGAAGAAGAATTGGGTGAAGTGGAGATAAGCAATTTACCTGATAAAGAGTTCAAGGTAATAATCATACAGATGCTCAAAGAACTCAGGAGCAAAATGGATGAACACAGTGGAAAGTTAACAAAGAGTTATAAAACGTAAAGAAGAGCCATACAGAGCTCAAGAATATAATAACTGTAATAAAAACACACTAGAAGGAATCAACAGTAGATTAGATGATAGAGGAACGGATCAGCTATCTGGAAGACAGAGTAGTGGAAATCACCCAAGATGAAGAGAAAAAAAAATTTTTAAATGAAGACCATATATGCCTCTGGGACAATATCAAACATACAAACATTTGCATTATAGGGGTCTCAGAAGGAGAAGAGAGAGGTAGGGGCAAAAACTTACTCGAAGTGATACTAGCTGAAAACTTTTCTAACCCAGGAAAGGAATAGACGTCCAGGTCCAGAAAGCACAGAGAGAATTCCAAACAAGATCAACCCAAAGAGGTCTACACCAAGACACATTACAATTAAAATGGCAAAAGTTAATGATAAAGAGAAAAATTTTAAAGCAGCAAGGGAAAGCAACTAGTTTTGTACAGGGGAACCTCCATAAGACTATCCGCTGACTTTTCAGCAGAAACTTTGCAGGTCACAAGTATTAGCATGATACATTTAAAATGATGAAAGGAAAAAGCCTAAAACCAAGAATACTCTACCTAGCAATCATTCAGATTTGAAGGCAAGAGAAATTATTTTATAGGCAATTAAAACCTAAGAGAGTTCAGCACCACTAAACCAGCTTTAGAAGAAGTGTTAAGGGGACTCCTCTAAGTGGAAAAGAAAAGACCACAGCTAGAAATATGAAAATTACAAGAGGAAAAAAATATCATTGGTAAAGGCAAATATACAGTAAAGGTAGTAGATGAACCATTTATAAAGCTAGTAGGAAGGTTAAAAGATAAAAGTAGTAAAATCATCTGTATCCACAATAAATAACTAAGGGATCCACAAAACAAAAAGATGTAAAATATGGTGTCAAAAATACTAAATGGGGGTGGGGGACAGTAAAAATGCAAGTTTGTTAGAATACATTTGAACTTAAGAAATCATTAACTTAAAATAATTACCTATGTATATAGGTAGCTATATATAAACCTCATAGTTATCACAAACCAAAAATCTATAATAGACATACACAAAAGAGGAATCCAAACATAACACTAAAGATAGTCATCAAATCACAAGGGAAAATAACAAAAAAAGAAAAAGGAACAAAAAAGAACTACAAAAACAATCAGTAAAATTACAATAAGTACCTACCTATCAATGATTACAGTAAATGTAAATGGACTAAGTGCTCCAGTCCAAAGACATGGAGTAGCTGAATGTATTATAAAAGTAAGACCCATCTATATTCTGCCTACAAGAGACTCACTTCAGTTCTAAAGACACACACACACTGAAAGTGAGGGGATGGAAAAATGTATTCCATGGAAATGAAAATGAAAAGATAGCTGCAATAGCAATACTTATATCAGACAAAATAGACTTTAAAACAAAGATTGTAACAAGTGACACAGAAGGGGATTAGACAACAATAAAGGGTCAATCCAATAAGAAGATGTAGCAATTATAAGCATATATGCACCCAACATAGGAGCACTTAAATATATAAAGGAATATTAACAAACATAAAGGGAGAAATTGACAGTGACAGTAATACTAGGGGGCTTTAACACCCCACTTGCAACAATGGACAGATCATCCAGACAGAAAATCAATAAGGAAACACTGGCCTTAAGTGACATACTTGACCAGATTGACTTAGATGTGTATAGAATATTCCACACAACAGCAGAATACACTTTCTTTTCAAGTGTTCATGAAACATTCTCCAGAAGAGATCACATGCAAGGCCACAAAACAGGTCTCAGTAAATTTAAGAAAAGTGAAATCATATCAAGCATCTTTTATGACCACAACAGTGTGAAACTCGGAATCCACTACAAGAAAAAAAAAACAAAAAAACTTCAGATGCCACACACATGTGGAGGCTAGACAATATGCTACTAAACAACCAATGGGTCACTGAAGAAATCAAAGAAGAAATCAAAGAAGAAATCAAAAAATACCTGGAGACAAATGAAAATGGAAACACAACCATCCAAAATCTGTGGGACACAGCAAAAGCAGTCCTAAGAGGAGAGTTTATAGTGATAAAATCCTACCTAAGGAAGCAAGAAAAATCTCAAACAACCTAACTTTACACCTAAAGGAACTAGAAAAAGAAGAACAAACAAAACCCAAGTTAGTAGAAGGAAACAAATCATAAAGATCAAAAGAGAAATAAATTAGAGACTAAAAAAATAGCAAAGATCAATAAAACTAAAAGCAAATTTTTTGAAAAGATAAACAAAATTGATAAACCTTTAGCCAGACTCATCAAGAAAAAGAGAGGGCCCAAATAAAATCAGAAATGAAAAAAGACAAGTTACAAACAACACTACAGAAATACAAAGGATCATAGCTATTACTCAAGCAATTTCACACCAATAAAATGGATAACTGAGAAGAAATGGATAAATTTCTAGAAAGATAAACTCCCAATACTGAATGAGAAGTACAAAATATGAACAGACCAATTACCAGTAATGAAATTGAATCAGTAATTTAAAAAAAAACCTCCAAAGAAACAAAAGTCCAGAATTCACAGGTGAATTCTACCAAACATTTAAAGAAGAATTAACACCTATCCTTCTGAAAGTATTCCAAAAAGTAGAGGGAAGACACATTTTGAATTCATTCTATGAGGTCAGAATCAACCTGATATCAAAATCAGACAAAAATATCACAAAAAAGAAAATTATAGGCTAATATCACTTATGAACATAGATGGGAAAATCCTCAACAAAATATTAGCAAACAAAATTCAACAATATATTAAAGGAATCATACATCATGATTAAGTAGGATTTATTCCAGGGATGCAAGTGTGGTTCAATAGCCACAAAACAACCACCATGATATGCCACACAAACAAATTAAAGAATACAAATATGATCAACTCAATAGATGCAAAAAAAGCTTTTGAAAATTTTGATAGAAACTCAACAAAGTGGGTATAGAAGGAACATACCTCAACATAATAAAGGCCATATATGAAAAACCTACACTCCATTATCATACTCAAGGAGAAAAGTTTATAACATTTCCTCTAAGATCAGGAACAAGACAAGAATGCCCACTCCTGCCAGTTTTATTCAATATAGTATCGGAAGTCCTAGTCACAGCAATCAGACAAGAAAAAGAAATAAAAGGACTCTAAATTGGAAATGAAGAAGTAAAACTGTCACGATTTGCAGAGGACATGATACTATATATAGAAAATTCTAAAGACACCACCAAAAAACTATTAGAACTAATAAATGAATTCAGTAAAGTTACAGGATACAAAACTAATATACAGAAATTGATTGTGTTTCTGTACACTAACAGCAAACTATCAGAAAGAGAAATTAAGAAAACAAACCAGTTTACAATTGCATCAAAAAGAATAAAAGGAATAAATCTAACAAGGAGGTAAAAAACCTCTTCTTAGAAAACTATAAGACATAAAAGAAATTGAAGATGACACAAGCAAATGGAGAGATATATCATGCTCATGGATTGGAAATATTAATATTGTTAAAAGACCATATTCCCCAAGGCAATCTACAGAGTCAATGCAATCCCCATCAAAGTACCCACAGCATTTTTTACAGAACTAAAACAAACAGTTCTAAAAATTCTATGGAACTACAAAATACCTTGACTAGCCAAAACAATCTTGAGAAAGAAGAACAAAGCTGGAGGTATGACACTCCCTGATTTCAAACTATATTATAAATAAATAACTAAATAAACAAATGTAGCTACATCAAACTAAAAAGCTTTTTCACAGTGAAGGACACTATCAACAAAATGGAAAGGTCACCTCCCGAATGGGAGAAGGGATTTGCAAAGGATATATCTGGTAAGGGGTTAATATCCTAAATATACAGAGAAATCATACAACTCAATATAAAAAGAACAATTTGTTTAAAAAATGGGCAGAGGATCTGAACAGACAATTTTCCATAGAAGACATACAGGTGGCGAAAAGGCACATGAGAAGAAGCTCAATTCTTCAGGGAAGTGCAAAATCAAAACTGCAATGAGACATCACCTCACACCTGTCAGAGCGGCTATCATCAAAGAGACAAATAGCAAGTGCTGGAGAGGATGTGGAGACGAGGGAACCCTCGTGCCCTGTTGGTGGGATTATAAATTGGTGCACACACTGTGGAAAACAGTCTGAAGCTTCCTCAAAATTTAAAAATAGAACTGCCATATGTTTTAGCAATTCTACTTCTGGGTATTTTTCTGAAGAAAACAAAAACTCTAATTTGAAAAGATATAGGCACCATATGTCTATTGCAGCATTATTTACAATAGTCAAGATATGGCAGCAACCTAAGTGTTCACTGATAGATGAATGTATAAGGAAAGTGTGGTACACACACACACACACACATACAGAGGACTATTACTCAGCCATAAAAATAGAATGAAATCTTGCTGTTTGCAACAACATGGATGGAACTAGAGGGTATTATGTTAAGCGAAATAAGTCAGAGAAAGACAAGTGTACGATTTCACTTATATGTGGAACCTAAAAAATAAATGAATAAACATACCAAAATAGAAAAATAATCATAGACACAGAGGACAAACAGGTGTTTGCCAGGGGGGTGCTGGGCTGGAGGATGAGTGAAAAACAGGTGAGGGAGATTAAGAGCTACAAACTTCTAGTTACAAAATAAATGAGTCACGGTATAAAACGTAACCGTTTCATGATGTTTCCAAGTCAAATCATTATGCTATACACCTTAAACTTATACAGCGCTGTATGTTAATTATAGCTCAGTAAAACTGGAAGGGAATAAAAGGTAAAGGAGAAGATGATTAGTTTCTGGATGGTTCTCTTGAGAAAAGAGCAGACGTAGGAATGTTAGTAGGATCTAAGTAGGTATGGCAAAGGGAAGGTTCAAAGGTGTCCTGAGCAAACCTGCGCTCTGAAGACTTGCCCAAACTCAGAGATGTATTACAGGATGAGTGAACAGATGCACCAGCTACAATGGAACAGATGTTCCCAGCTGCTAAGTCACGAGAGCTGCTTTTAGAACTGTATGTTTGGACCAAATTATAAAAAGCCACAAATGACATGATGATGATAGCAGCGTTTAAGCAAAAGAGAGCTGATGACTCAGTGGAAAATGAACTGAAGTGGAGGGAAAGCTGTTTTACATAATTCAGTCTGAGGGATGACAGGGGTATATAAATGGGAACAATGACAGAAATTCATGACCAATCAGTAATTGTGATAGTAACAATGACTAGTATTTATTTATTCAGTATCTACTCTGTGTGGGTGCAAGTCTAAGTGTTTTAGAGCAAGATGTATTATTTACTTTTCATAATAATCATAAGGAAGCTCTTATTTTCCCCACTTTATGCAGGTAACGGAACAGAGGTTCAAAAAATGTAAGCAACTTGTCCAGAATACCCAGCTGGTGGTAAACAGTAGCGCTGGGATTTCACAGTGGGCTCTCTGGCTCCCCGATGCCATGCTGCTTAATGGGATTTGGTGATCCCCTTGATCCCTTTCTCACCCCTTCTCTCTGAGCCATGCCTTACCACTTTCCTCCTTGCTAACTCTTCTCAACTAGGCTGGTCCCCTTGCTGTTATGGAACAAGCACTTTCCCAAGTCAGCTTTGCTTCTCTTATTCCTGCTGCCTAAGATGCCCTTGGCTCAGAGAGCCACATGGCTTTTCCTTCATCTTCTTCAGTGAACCATTTATTGACCTTCCTATGCAAAATAGTGTCCCCATTCTTCTTATACCTTTATCCTGTTTTAGTTTGCCCTGTAGAATTGGTCCAACCTGACAAATTATTTATTCGGTTATTTGTTGTCTATCTCCCCCAGCCGTAACAGAATATAAGGTCCTTAAGAGTAGCAGACTGCCTGTGTTTCACTCTAGTACCTATGTAAGTATCAGGCACAAAGTAGACCTTTAGGAAATATTTGTTGAATAGATGCACAATGGGAACAGAAAAAACTTTCTGTTGGAAATTTGATTGAAGGACATGTCCCAAACCCGTCAAATGCATATCCACTAGACAGTCAATTCCATGAAGGTATAGATCACATCTCTCCAGCTTTATGTCTCCAGTGTCTGACACAGTACCACAATGGAATTACATGTTCTATTAATATAACCAACAAGAAAAGTAATACACGTGCCCCTACACATACGGTAGATATACCACAGTAGACATGTGGGTGACCTTTGTCTCTACCTACCTCAGATGGCCTCTCCCTCTGGGTTTTCCTTTTCCAGTCTGCTCATACTTTTTAGTTTGTGATTCAGCTAGTTATCTCTCTGGACTCCTGGGTCATTCGTTTATTTCTTGAATCGATTGCCCTCTTCTCTCCCTTCTCAAGGTTTTTCCTGCACCGTTCATTGGCGTTCCTTTGTTATTATTTTGTCTTTATTTTTTTGTGTGCATTCATATATTTTCTGTCTCACTTGATGTTTTCATGATCTGTACCACTCTAGTATTTCTTTGTATCATTTACAAGTGTATGTGCATAAATGAAAACATGAATGAATGAATTCAAGTGTGAAAAATTTTTTATGATAGGGAGAATGAAGTCAAAACATTTATATATCAAGTAGACAGGATGAGCCACCTGAAGATTTAAGTAACTGAAATGGGGCTAACTTAATAGACCACTTACTACAAATTCCAAAAGCCCTTTGGACCAGAGGGGAGTTGGAATATGGCATCCTCTGATAAGTTTGGTTGTTCCTTATTTGACTAGCTTTCATCAAGGAAAAAAAATTAGACAAAATATCTCAAATATAAAATAACATAGAATGCTGTGAACATTACTAATTAGTGTGTATCCTTTAGATAACAGTCTCTTTCTGTGTCTGTGAAACTATATGTTTGCTTTTCTGTTTCAGGTTGCAGAGTACTAAGGAGTAGGAACAATACTGATAATATTGTCTTAAGTAATGCTTTACCATCTCTCACATAAATGTAACTCCCATATATATTCTATAGGAAGGAATGACTGTAGACATTGAGAAGCTCAGGGAAGGTGGCTTCATGGAGAAATGAGGCTTCCACTTTTGCTGGAAAGAAAATCGATACAGCCACAATCCAGCTTGGTGATGTGCTGAAAGTACATAGCTGGGGAGCTTGTGCTAGCGCCCATGAAGTATGTCTTCTGAGAGATGACACACTGCCTCTTAAAAGCTATACAGTTCTTATAAAAATGCTCAGTAATTCACAAACGTAATGCCTGTGACAAACTAGATGAACACAAGCAGTTCACCAAAGATGAGTGATTTGGCGGGTTAATTTTTTTTTTTTTTTTTTTTTTTTTTTTTTTTTTTTTTTTTTTGCAGGCGGGTTAATTTAATTGCTCATTGTCTGACCAGTTGGAATAATATTCTGCCTGGAGACAATGCCAGATACAATCTGAAAGTGACTAGAGCAGGAGTTAAAGTGAACACACATAATGTTAGAACCGAAGTGTACATCGCGCATTCAGAGTTCACTTCTGACTTCTATAAAGTTATTTCACCATCTCCTGATAGGTGTTGGCCCACCATGGCAAACTCTGGCAATTTGGGGTTATCATCTATTTTATTTGTCTCACGAGAGAAAAGCTTTCACCCAGACGCAGACATCTGTTTGCGCTTAGCGCTCTTGTTTCTTTCTGGGCTTGCAAAGTTTGTCAGTTTAAATGTGCCTTTTAAGATATTCCTTCAATATGACAACTGAAGTTGGCTGGTGTTAAAATGTGGTACCATAGGCAGAACTGGGCAAAAAACAAGAAAGCAGATCAAAATGGCATGGATATACATGTTATACTCAGAAAGAAATTTGATCTGTGAGTTCTTGCAGTTTCGTTTAATAAATGTCTTTGTGGCAGGATCAATTATAAGTTAATAAAAATGTGTTAAAAAGGAAATCCCTGATACTAAAAAAGAATTCCCTGCTTGTTGATTTAATGTACTTTGTCATTAAAATCATAGTTTCTGATGATAGAATATCAAGCAGACACCAATGAATTTTTTAAAGTGAACTTTGAAGTTAAACAGATTTACATATAAAACATTAACTTATTTTGAAAATCTATACATTCCTACATACAATGTAAAAGTTAACCTGAAGCCAATTTAGACATAAAATTTTGTGTATTTTATAAAAGATCTATTGCTTATTTGACAGTTCATTTGGGAATAAAAATAACAGTGACAATTACAAGGCAAAAAGGGATATCTAAAATTTATTTTTCTAAGTGATAAAGATTTCTAACAATATAAAATAATTTGTTTGCATAGACAGAAATAATAAACACCTATACTTGATTGCTGCCTTAAAGGTAGCTTGAAACTAAGTTTTATTGTTAAGGCCCTAGAGCTCATAATAGGCATATTGTCCTCAGAGATGTAGACTTAGTGGTTTGGCAAATACTGTTCTGTAGATATGGACTCAAAGTGGGGTGGGATGGCATTTGGAAGTCTCTTGGTGGCAGCTTATTTTTGAGTATTCTGAAGAGTAAAAATAAAGCTACTTTGAAATTACTTTTTAGTTTAAGAACTTCAAAGCATTGAGCTACCCAATCAGAAGTGCGTGTGTGTGTGTGTGTGTGTGTGTGTGTGTGTGTGAATTTAAAGCAACAAATTAAACCTCTTTCCTTTCTTGAGTAATACAGCTATCACACATTGAAAACTTTCTTTGCACTACTGTCAGGCATGCTTTAAAGGGGAAAGACAACTGGTGAGAATTAAACCTAAATTCACAGGGAGAGCATGGGCCTGAGTAAGTGAAAAGGCGTTATTTAGGAAGGAAACAGGGAAAAACCTAAAATGGATTGTTTATTTCCATTGTGCTTGGGAAAGAATTAAGATTCGGAATCCAAATACCGTCGGAAATGACTGCCTTTAGGGTACCAATACGTAAGGAAAAGGCCTGAATATCTAAAAATTCAATCCCATTGTCAGATTCATAACAATAGACAATGAGAATGTTAAACATGACTATACTTTTTAAAGAGCTGAATCTCTGCCATGACCAATAAATTAGATTACTCACTTTTAAAACGATTGTCTAATATTGCAGGAACTGACCATTCACTTTAAAAAAGAATACACCACTTAGAGTAACAGTGTCCTGCCGACTAGATTTTTTGTATGATGTTCATGCTTCTTGAGTATAGATACATGATCATTGGAGTATTACCGTATTTTTTGGAGTTGTTTAGTACTTTGATTGAAAAAAACCCCCCAAAAAACAAAAAACCTTTCACCTGTAGGTCATGGCTTTCTCCATGCCTTCAGTTTTCAGGAGTATGTATCTAGTTAGTACCTCATGGGGTCTGCCTGGTCACTTGTGGGCTATCTGTGAGAAGGAATATCTTCTGACCTTCTCTCACACAGCTTCCAAGCTTCCTTAAAAGACAACCACCAGTTCACTTTCAGAGTTTTACTGCACCTGCTGCAGTAATGTTACTGCTTCTGGAATTTTAAAGCACCTATTTAATGCCACGCCCTCCCTACCCCCACCTCAAACCATCTTCACCTACTGACTCATGTGACTCTTCCCACTTCTTTTTTTTTTTTTTTTTTAAGGAATTGTTAAGGCTACATAGTAGTATTTTTTCTACCCTATTAGGCTTCTTTTTTTTTTTTTTTAAATTAATTTATTATTTATTTATGGCTGTGTTGGGTCTTCGTTTCTGTGCGAGGGCTTTCTCTAGTTGCAGCGAGCGGGGGCCACTCTTCATCGCGGTGCGCGGGCCTCTCACTATCGCGGCCTCTCTTGTTGCGGAGCACAGGCTCCAGACGCGCAGGCTCAGTAGTTGTGGCTCACGGGCCCAGATGCTCCGCGGCACGTGGGATCCTCCCAGACCAGGGCTCGAACCCGTGTCCCCTGCATTGGCAGGCAGACTCTCAACCACTGTGCCACCAGGGAAGCCCCCCACTTCTTCTTAAACATCAATTTCATGTCTTGGAGCAGCTAGAAACAAATGGCCTATTTAAAATAAAGCTGCTTGTTCGAGGTAACACATTAAGACCAAACGTTAGATTATAATCTGTTATTCAATCAAAAGGCTGAATAGCGGGCTTTTAAATCTCACCCTGTTTGAGGGGAGAATGAAGCAACAAGGACATTTTAAATTACTGTTACAGAAAGGTGAAAGTGCTGCATAAATAGGAAACTAAGGCAGAAGCAAACTTCCTGGATTTCACAGCTTTACTCTGAGTTAGCTTTGCTGGCCTTCTAACCAGCAAAAGTTCTACCTGGGTGGAGAAAAATAGAAAAGGTGAACAGTACACTTCTGCCTTGAAGCTGCAAAATCTGACAAGATATATACTTTTTTAAAAAGGTTTTGTACTGTTAAAGAAAGGTAGGATCTGTAAAAAGATTGGTGATGTAAGACGGGGTATTGGAGGCTATCCCACTACACCTGCCAGCCTGTCTTTCTGTCCAAATCTTCTAAACCCAGAAGTCAATCCCTACTAAGCCTCATGGGGCTGCTCAGCTCTGGTGGACGTGCTCTGTCTCAGGTTACTGGGAGCTGGAGGGGATTTGGGGAGTGTATTCAGTAGTTGTCACAGGCAGCCTTACAGTGTGTCAGTTCAGATCAAATCCTCCTGACCCTCAAGTCCCCGGGCCTGGTTGCCTGCTTTTGAGTCCCAGCTTCCGTCATTGTCTGCTTCTTACTGCTGCCCCTGGTCCCTGACTTCCGTAGCTCTGCTGCTCTTCCCTGAAAACTGTGGGCTTGTCTCTCTGACACCAGCGTCTGCTCATTTAGACTATGTTATATCTCATGTTCCAATCATGAATGACTTGATATTCTTTTTTTAAAATCATTTATTTATTTATTTACTTATTTTTGGCTGTGTTGGGTCTTCGTTTCTGTGCGAGGGCTTCCTCTAGTTGCAGCGAATGGGGGCCACTCTTCATCGCGGTGCGCGGGCCTCTCACTATCGCGGCCTCTCTTTTTGCGGAGCACAGGCTCCAGACGCGCAGGCTCAGTAGTTGTGGCTCACGGGCCCAGTTGCTCCGCGGCATGTGGGATCTTCCCAGACCAGGGCTCGAACCCGTGTTCCCCTGCATTGGCAGGCAGATTCTCAACCACTGCGCCACCAGGGAAGCCCTGACTTGATATTCTGAGCCTGAACATCCTCACAAGAATCTCCCTCTCCTGAATCTGCTTTCTGGTCACCTGGCCCCGTGGGTCCCTCTGCTTAGCTTCTTCTTTCTTTGTCCATCTTCCAACTTCCATCAAATTCAGGTCCTCCTCTGGCCAGGACCACACCGCCTTCTTTTGGGAATTTTTGATACCTTGTTTTGTTCAGGAAAACGATAAGTGAATGTGTTTGTTTATAGTTGCTAGTTGAACCTCTACTATTTTATACACATGTTATAGTTGGCCCTAAATCAGTAAATCATGTCTTTAACAAAGATGATAGGAAAGTCAAATCATAATGATATAACAGTATCATTTTACAAAGTTTGGGTCTAACAGGTTCATATATATTTAATATGTTTTCAAGCGAGCTCTAGGTCATTGGCTTCAGCCATGTTTTCTGGTGGGAGAAAAAGAATCTCTCATTTATTACACAGAATGCTCACATTGTCACCAAATAAAAGTTGTCTGATTGGCTCTAGGTAAATCATAAGGTGTTATTAGGAGCATCCTGCCTGCAGTGATGTGAGGAGCGAGAGGGGATATGATCAGAACACTGCACAAGTTGGGAACATTTGTCTCAGTGAAGGTCTAGACACAGAGGAAAAAGGAAGATAAATTATTGTGATAGAGCAAAAATCCACAGGCTGCAAAAAGGCTAGGGTTGTGTGGCGGTGAGGGGGAGGGTGGAGTTCTTTTTAAACAATTATTAGGAAAAGTTAATTTATTGATACTAAAGGAATTTGTCACTGATTATTTGTCAGAAAATAAATTAAGGTCCTAAATGGCTCGTATATTCCTCTAACAAGTGTGGTTGTAGATTGGAGAATCGTCTGAATACGAGAATATTAATTCACCGCAGTAAAAAGCAAAGCTGGGGATTTTCACATCTTCACAACAAACTCCCAAAGTTAAATAAACTCATAGATTCTTGATTACAATAAGTCAAATAACAATTATTCAAAACTTGGAAGATATTCACATAAATTTCCTCATGTAATTGAATGTCTGATAAACAAAACCCTGAAGTTTTGTAACTTGGACAGCATATGTCTCTGCTTTGAAAAAATTTCAAACATCGAGATCAACAGTTAGGTCCTTCCAGTAAAATAACTTTAGTCATAGAATGTGGAAGTACATTATTTTGGGTTTTCATTTTTATTTAGCTGAGTTCCTAGTGATTGGTTATCCAGGAAAACCTACATTTGTTAACCCAGAAAGACTTAGGATACATGTTAAAGAGTCAGGTTAGAAATTTCATTGATTTGTGGTCCTGCTGATTTCTATCTGAAGCAACGTTTCAAAGTTTGATCATTAAAAAATGATTGCCTTCTTAGCACTGGTATTTAACATTTAGCATGAGAAAGAATGGGGAAAATGGAATGGAATACTGAAAATCACTGTATATACATTTCCTATTTCTTTCTAGTTCCAAATCTGTAATAAGTTTCACTAAGCTTTTTCATCAGAAAAATTCTCTTTTCTTATGGGAGATTTATTCCTCATAGAGAAAATAAAATCTATTTTAATGAAAATCTGATCCTTGACGAACTGCTGAATTTCATATTAATGCCAGGAAACCCTCACAGTGAAAGTAACCAGTACTAAGGCAAACACTACTGGATAAAAGAATTTAACAATTGGTACTCTTCATCTTCACCAGGAGATGAAAAGGGCACACATAGGACAATCAGAACATACATTTGTCTACAATGAATCCATGTCAAATTCAAAATTAGGTCTCTCTTCCTGACTTTAAATCCCTTGGGCACTTAATGAGTATTCCAGCTTTCAGAGTTCTTATTTTTTAATACAAATCTTTATTATTTGAAATTAGAATGTCAATACATAGTTGAAATTTTCTAATTTCTTAAGAGACTATACCATTTTAACCAATATATGTGACCGGCGTCGTCTTTATTTTAAACCTCTAAAAATTTAACAAATTACTCTTCTAATTAAGTTGACAATTTTTTTTTTTTTTTTTTTTTTGGCTGTGTTGGGTCTTCATTTCTGTGCGAGGGCTTTCTCTAGTTGCGGCGAGCGGGGGCCACTCTTCATCGCAGTGCGCGGGCCTCTCACTGTCGCGGCCTCTCTTGTTGCGGAGCACAAACTCCAGACACGCAGGCTCAGTAGTTGTGGCTCACGGGCCTAGTTGCTCCGCGGCATGTGGGATCTTCCCAGACCAGGGCTCGAACCCATGTCCCCTGCATTGGCAGGCAGATTCTCAACCACTGCGCCACCAGGGAAGCCCAAGTTGACATATTTTAAATAAGGTTATGACTGAATTACTGCTGTTCTCTGGTCAGTAGGGCAATCTGCATGCAAAATTAATCACCCAGTGATAGTCAGCATCTTGTCAACTTATCTGGTTGATCAGGCAATTATCTCCAAGTGTTAGTTTCAACTCAGTCCAATTAGGATTTGATAGACAGTGAAAATGTTGATAACCCATAATATAGAAGACATTATTTTTTTTTATTTTTTATTTTTAGAAGACATTTTTTTAAATCTTGAATTGCATTTTCACTTTTGGGACATTAAAAAGGATAAATACATCATATACCATGTTTTCTTTTTGCTTTTTTAGACATATACAACGTCAGCAGTCTCTAGATACGGATATATGTTTTAAAATGAATTATTCTAAATTGCTGAAATTTAAAGATTTGATTTAAACACCTTTTTTTCCATCAGTGTATTTTTTAAAACTAATGTCTGCAGAAAGCACTGTACCATGTACATTGGATTCAGCAAATACACCATCCATTCCTTGCCCTTGAGTGTTTAAAACTAAGGTAGAAAACCCAAACTGGACCTTAAACGCATTCTCTGAGATCCATGAGGTAAGAATCATGTATGTTGTGTAATTTCCACCACTTTTTGCAGACCTTTGCATAGAGTAGGTCATTAAATATTTGTTGATCTAATTAATGAATGATAAGGGAGAACTGTATTTATCAGAGGATATTAAATAACAGCATGAGTTTGGATTTGATGTTTTGAGTAATAGGGAGCTATTTTAACTGGTGAATTTTGATATAAACAAAGCATGTTAAAGAAAATTGCTTACTATTTGAAAGTGGCAGACTTCCCTGGTGGTGCAGTGGTTAAGAATCCACCTGCCAATGCAGGAGACACGGGTTCTAGCCCTGGTCCGGGAAGATCCCACGTGCCACGGAGCAACTAAGCCCGTGCACCGCAACTACTGAGCCTGTGCTCTAGAGCCTGCAAACCGCAACTACTGAGCCCGTGTGCCACAACTACTGAGCCCATGTGCCACACTACTGAAGCCCATGCACCTAGAGCCCGTGCTCTGCCACAAAAGAAGCCACCGCAGTGAGAAGCCCGTGCACTGCAACGAAGAGTAGCCCCTGCTCGCCATAACTAGAGAAAGCCCAGGTGCAACAACAAAAACCCAACACAGCCAAAAATAAATAAATAAGTAAATAAATTTATAAAAAAAAAAAAAAGGAAGTGGCTTCCTAGGGCAAAAGCTAGAGTATCAATAATTTTCTTCTCTAGTTCTTACTGGCTTATTTACTTTTTATTGATTTCCTTCCAGAATTCCTCTCAATCCTATTCACTCTTCTCAATTCTCATTGCTCTATTGTAATTGATGCCAATGTCACATCTAAGCAGGGTAATAGAAACTGTGTTAAAGCCAGATGGCTTGGCTTTTAATTCTGGTTCAATCACCTACTATCTATATGACCTTGCACGGATCATTGTGCCTCAGTTTTCTCATCTGCGAAAGGGGATTAGTACTTACTTCATAGGGTTGTGAGGATTAAAGTTAATAAGTACATAGCCTCTGTCTGACACAATGCCTGGCTCATAGTAAGCCTATATTAACCATCAGTGAGGATTATTATTACTACTACGACTACTACTACTACTATCACCCATCAGCCTTCTAACTAGTCTAGTAAGCCCCTAGCTTTGCTCCCTTCTAATTCATTCTGTATAATGCTACCAGAGTAATCTTTCGAAAATGCCGTGCCTCAAACCTTCCAAAGGCTCCCCGTGGCCCCGCAAATGAAGTGTAAACTCCTAACATGGTTACGAGGCCTTTCACTGCAGGCAGCCCCCAGCTTTACAGCCCCAGTTCCAGTCATACTGAAATTCTTTCTGTTATTCAGCTGTGCCAAGCTCCCTGTTGCCCCCATGCCTTGGGAGAGGCAGTTTCCTCTGACTGCAGTATTCTTTCCCTCTCTGTCTCCTGCAGACTTCACTTGTCTAACCCCTACTCACCCCCTCATACTGAACATTAATATGCCAGGCAGCCCACTTTGGCCCTTAGCTTAGGCTGGGGTCCCTGCTCCATTGTGCATTATTGTAACTTCTTGCGTCATAATCTGCCTCCACCGTTAGATCGTATACTATCTGGCTCAGTATTTTCTCTACGGGATCTATCACACAGAGTCTGACACGTGGTAAGTGTTCGAGAATGTATTTTTGTATGCATGAATGTATACATGAACAAATGCATGAATAATAAGATGATTTTTCATAGGCATCAAAGTTTGTTCTTCCTCTAAGCTGAGCTCGCTCCATCTTGCTTTATCCCTTGGAAATGGGAAACTCCTTCTGTGTTCCTAAATATGGCAGTGTGTTTCATGCCTTCATGAATGTGCTCCTTCTCCCTCCAATGTTCTTCTCCACTTGGCACATGTGGCAAGGTCCTGTGTGTCCATCAGTGAAGAGCTCCAAGGCCATCTCTTTTGTGAAGCCCCCGCTGCAATTCCCCTCCATAGAGTTACCCAGCCATGAGCTATGCTTTGAGTTGATGCGTGCTTCTACGATTTCGCTGTGCTACACACTTTTATGTATACATCCTAACTAGAGTGTATGAATCTCGAAGGAAGGATTCAAACCCTATTTTTGTTTTTCCCAGAACTTGCGGAATACCTGGCACCCATCAGTATTTCAACGGGTAGAAGTTGAATTGGAAGTTGAATGTCATAGAAGCCAACAGAGGTGAGTTTTAAGAAGGCAATGTTGTTGAGTGTTGCCAGATGTGATGGGATAATCCAGAGACACAAGAATTCATGTGCAGGGTTGTATTACATATATAAAAAAATACTGCTAACCTCAGACGTAGGGGAATTAAGAGATTACATGATAAGCAAGTAGAAAACTTAACATAGTCCTTTCTGTTAAGCACCAAACATCTGCCCCATATTAAGAATTGCTTTACTATTAGTAACAAGTCTAATATCTGAATATCTAATAACAAGTATATGTTGTCTGAGGATATTTTCTCTCTCCAGGCCCCCAGTCTTATTCTAAAACTCCCATTAGCATTGTTGTGAATAATGACACGTGAGGATGGTGAATCAGACTTTTAATTGGCCCTGAACTGATCACCATGAAATTTAATCATTTTCTCAAATACTGAGAATTTGATCCTATAGCATGACTATTACGGAAGATAAGTCTTAAAAACCAACCTTGTTGAAAAAATTCTGCTTATCTCATGAAAGAATGGCATTAGGCAGACATTTTAAAATGTCAGTTACTATTTGTAATTCAAAAAGAATGATCATGAAGTGTTAGGAAAACACAAATGAAATTAAATGTGAACTATTTAAACCCAAGTACTGTCCTCTCACATCTAATTCACATGTGTTTGGCAAGCGTGCTCATCTCAAAACCTTGAACCCAAGCACTTTGCAAAATCATATGTATATGGTTTATTAAAAAACATTTACATAGGTGTTGGACAAGCTCTCAAACTGATTCTGTAAACAGAACAAGTGGAGGAGCAAAATGATAATGTGGTTAAGATCATGGGCTCTGGAGTCAAACTTCTTGAGTTCAAAACTCATTCCACCCCTTCCTCCTACGGAACTTTGGGCAAGTTACTTGATCAGTTTCCTTATCTGCAGAACTAGAAAAAATAATGTCACCAAACTCAGGGAGTATTTATGAGGTTTAAATAAGACACTGCTTTGAACAGTATCTGGCACATTGTGAGGGCTCAATAAATATTTGCTATTATCATTATTATTAGTTCTACATAAAGGAATATCAATAATAATAAAACCAAGTTAGAATTTAGAGCATATTTGTTAAGCTGATGATGAAGATGATTATTATTAAGAACTGTTATATTTATTTTCTACTCTGTGCTTGATGCTGAGTAAGATGCTCTAGCTGAACAATTTCATTTAGCTTCACAATGGTATAAGTATTATTAACCCTGCTTTATAAAAGAGGAGATTAAGACTCACGGACTTGGCCAAATTTGCTCAAGATCACAGGACTGGTCAGTACAGAGCCAGATTTCAAACCCAGGTGTGTTAGACTCCTAAGCCAGCACCCTACACATGTTCCTATGCTGTAATTCAGAGTCTGACGGAAAGGAACTTTGAGGAAATGGACCCTTGTCGAGTGCCTGTTCATTGCAGGGTTATATGTTTTCCATTAATCTGTGATGCTTCTCAATTTTTAATCAAGCCGATTTCCTAATCTGGGAAAGGATTTAGGAAAAGAGTCTACCGTGTAAGGTTTTACTAAAATAGCCTTGGGTTCCCAAAAGGAACAATTGACCTTTGTGCGAAAGGTGAAATGATGCCCCTAGTTCATTGTTAGGCAACTGTATGAAAGCTGGGGGGCAAGAGCTTGGCACAGCAAACTGCTTCGGGGCCAGAAAACATCTCCCTTTGTTCTATGCGACCATGAATGGTGTACAGTTGGTGAGGGGGAGAGGGAGGTATGTAAACTAGGATAAAGAGAGATCAGGCAATGTCCAGGAGATAAAAAGACAAGATGAAAGAAATTTCTGGATGGCCAGAGGTCAAGGCAGAAACTATTAGGTGCTAATCTACACCTCTAGATTGGTATTATCTTCAAGGAAGCATGGAGCTACGTCCTCAATAGAAGTTCTAAGTTGAACGTACCCTGTTCCTAAACATAAACTGATATACCAAGCTCCCACCAGAGTTCCTGTGCCCTGACTTCCCATTGCTGATACTCCCAGCAGTCTCAGACCTTTTCATGACTATGGTTCCCATGGCTGTACACTGTTGACTTAGTGTCTCTGATTTTAGAAACCTAATATCTGACCTTCGCCCCTCATTTCCTACCAAAAAAAACCCCTTCGCTCCCACTCTATTCCTCTTCTTTGTTCTGCCAGTAAAATTTGTTTGGACAATTTCCAGTGCTTTGTGTGTTCTCTCTGTTCATGTGTGTTTGTGTTCACTTTGTTTGTTTGTTTGTTTTTTCCACAAATTGCCACACATTACCTCCCCTGGCCGAGTAGAGAACCTGGAAAGTTGAGAGAAAAGAACTTTAGGTCTTTGGAAAGAGATGGAGGTTGCTCCATGCACCAGATAGGCAAGTGACAGACCAGTCTAAAACAAGTAGGAAAATAATCAGCATTTAAGGTGTAAGAACAGCCATCTAAAAGCTTATTAAATATCCAATCCTGCCCAAAGCACTTTCTATTGATTATCTCCTTTAAACCTTATGTTCTTTGACATTGGTCCTCTTATTTTACCAATTTTATATATGAAGAAACTGAGGCTTAAGAAAGTAAAGCACTGAGTCAAAGAATCTGCAGTGTCTGATGTTGAGATAGTGGTTACATTTCAGGGTATTGACCGGACGGAGTGGCACAGGGAGACCCACTGTGGAGCTGGCTGTGTCTTCTTTTTTGATCTGGGTGCTGGTTACATAGGGAGGTTCACTCTGTGAAATTTTGTCACTCTTTACATGCCTTGTATATATTACATTTCAATAAATGTTTAATTTTTACAAACTCTAATAATAATTGAAAAAATAACTTGTTCATGGTCTCAGTGGAGGAGCTGAAATAGAATGCAGATCTTTCTGTCTCCTGAGCCCAAAGATTTTAACAGAACACACTGCCTTCCCTTTGATAGTCTCAGGGTATACCCGATAACAAAGAGTATGGGACTGAATCTCCTGAATATGTGGAGTTTTGCTGGCTGAATAATCTCCTTGGGGAAATAGCTTGTCCCCGATAGGGTAGAAGAAATGTTAGGCACACAGTCACTGCGGAGGAGACATTTGTTATGGGTTTGGGGAAAGAGGATGTTGAAACTGGCATGGCCTCTGCAGTGCAGCAGCAGGAACCAAGACTTGGTTTCCAGGGGCCTTAAAGATTGTCGAGGAGTAATGACTTGTCACCCAGAATTAAGTTTAGTTTTTCTTTGATCCTAAATCTGTCCAGTGCACTAAATTGGGCTCCAATTCCATGACCCTGGGCTGGACAGCAGAGTGGAAATGAACCTAACCTGCAGTTCTGAGTTAAGTCACCCCTCCCCCATGAAAAAGGAAAAAAAAAAAAAAGGAACCAAGAAACAATATGAAGGACAAAAGTGGAGTAGACAAGCCAGATAAGAGAAGCTTCAAACCAACCGGGACAGTCAGGTAAAAACCAATGGGGTCCAGTAGACCTGAAAGTGCAGAAAGCAGAACAGAATGAGGAGGCTTGGTGTTATATTGGAGGCAGGGTCTAGAGAGATTTCTAAGGCGCTGTGATTTCACCCTCCGGTGGGAGCAGACTATGTAGGACACCAGTTGTTTGGGCTGCTCTTAAGCAGCCACTCAAGGCTCCAAGTACTTTCCTCTAGGTCGTTAGTAACTCTGTATGTGCTGCTTCTCACAGGGAGAAGGTAGATCATGGAAATTGTCTTCTGTTTCCTAATATTCCTAATAAAATCTTTACAAATTCTTCATGTCCAACCACGGTGGCGTAAAGTACTCTGGTTCCCCCGAAGCCTATTACAAAGTATCTGACACCTGCACGCAGCTCTGTTTTCCCCTTGGACAAATACAGGAAAATAATGGGCGCTTCACTAGTCCCTTTCCCGTAGGTGTTTTCCAAGTTCCACAGACAAATATCCTCCGTATTTTGTCTGCTGAAATATTTATTTCAGTGTCACTCGGAGTTTGGCAGGTCTTAGCTCGACCAGGTCATTTTTTTCCTTCCCTTTGGCGAAAGTTGCATAAACCTTCAGGTCAGAGAAGGCCACTCTACAGAAAAGGAGTCAACAGCACTTCCTGCTACTTTTGTGACCTGAAATACTCCATGGCAGACGGCACAGACCTTATCTTCTTTCCATTGCTTTAGACACGTAGGAGGTGCTAATATCACTTCAACACTTTGTTGTTGTTGTTTTTTTCTACCTAAAGGGAGAGAGGCCCCATCTCTTAGGAGATGACATATTGAGACTCAGTCTAGGAAGTTAGCATAAACCACACATTAGTAACTGAAACTTTCAAATTCATGCTGATGGAAAAAAAAAGGAAAGCAAAAAGTTAAAATTATTGTTGATTACCAAATGCCATCAGAACAAGGAGGAAGAGAGAGAAATAGCAAGAAGTTTCACTAAACCTAAAAATTGGTGCTGTGAAAGGCATAATAAGAGATGATGAATATGGCAAGATGGCCATAATCATCTGTCCTTTGAAGTGTTGTCATAAAGATGAGAAGAGTTGTCCGTAAAGCACCCACTGAGTATTAATAGGTGCTAGACGAGGTTCTAAGTATTTTACTTGTGTTATTTACTTCTATTATCTTTTATTCCTCACAACCACTTGTAAGGTAGAGACTCAACCCCATTTTACAGATAAGGAAATTGAGGCAAAGAGAAGCTTAAAGTTTTTGCCCAGAATAAGACAGCTCCTCATTCTGAGTCAGGATTTGAACCTAGGTGTTCTAGCTCTGAAGATCACAGCATTAACCCTTGGCTTTTCAGAACTGACCTCAGTATACAGAGGAGTCTTGAGCAAGGTCTTGGCTGGTGGGATTTGACCAGGTGGGGGCAGCAGGAGATGCTCAATACTTCAGCCAGAGGGATCTTTGCAACATGCAACTCTACTGACATTATTCTTGTGCTTAAAATCCAGTAAGGGTCGAGTCCAAACTTCTTTGTAAATGTAACAAAGCCCTTCATGATGTGGTGTCTGCTTATCCCTTTAACTCATGCTGTTGTTTGGTTTCTCTTGCTATTGTTTTATTGTGGTTTAAAAAAAAAAAAGTTTCGTTTCTTTAGTACATTATATTTGATTTTGCCATACTCTATGTTTTAGTTGCTCATATACATGTCTGTCTGAGAGGCTAAAATCCTGTGAGGGAGGTTGCATGTTTGTTTTCTCTCTGTTATACTCCCAGCACTAGGGAGCAATGATTAGTTTTATTGAGTTTCTCTCCATTTGATACCTTAAAAATGATAAAACAAAACAAAACTCAATTAACTAAAAAGCCACCCAATGCAAATTCTGCATTTTCATTGGATTCAAGAGGGAAAGATTAATCTAAAATTATGTTCTAAATGCTGGGTACCAGACTTAACTGCAGAAAAAGCAGATGGGCATGCATTTTTCACATGGGTTCCCATGCCCAGATATTTAGTTGTTAATAAGCTCACAAGTGATTCCAATAGGCAGCAGCTAGATTTGGGGGCCACTGATGGAGCATAGGCTCATGTGGCAAAGTTACATCTGGAAAGGGGATCCCTGGGCATCATCTGTGCATTGAATTCCTGGGATGAGAAGGCACATTAAACAAGATGAGGAAGAACATTAAAAGGGCATGGCAGGACACAAACAATAAAAAGTTTCCAGCTTCAGACATAAGGAGATTATTTGTTTAGATATAACATAATCTTCTTTTGAAGGCCAGAAAGTACCCTAGCCTCTGGAAGAAAATCTTTTCAGCATGAGGAGTGGAAGCAAAAGGTATTTTTGGTTAAACACTTAGTTAACCAAAACACTCTAATTTCAGAGCATTCCAATTGAGAGTTTGTGTCACAAATAAAATAAATAAGATATTTCAAGCCCGAATAGCCAGTCTCCTTTTATTTATCCTCTCCTTTTCAAGGTACTACAAATAATGACTTTATGTTGATCAGTGCCAAAGTAATACACATTTTCACATTAAAATTTTCTCTTAAACCAAGTCATTGCTCACTCATGCCATGACCTTAAGAGGCTGTTTAACTTTTCTAACCTTCACTTTCTTAAGGAAGAGGGAAAAGGAGAGGAAAGGGAATAAGTGGTTTCAAATATCCTTCTAACACTAATGTTTTCAGATTCTTTGATTCATCAGTTATAGGTACAAGGTCTAGGCAAGCTGAATTTGGGGATATGCTCCAGTGGAAATAATTCTCTACAGAATTACAGACAGACATTCTGTTGACCTTAAGTGAACTTACACCAAGTTGGTAAATTCCATCATAACTCCCATCCTGGGCTCACAGCTGCTTGTGTCAATGTTGATTTGTAGCTATAAGGTTGGCCTTTGTACAACTATTGTCTGAAACAAGTTTCCCATTTGTGTAACATATGGTTTAGTTGATATTAATCAACATGACTGAAGGAGTAATTCTTCAATCTGAGTATATGAGCTGAGTATGTGTATGTGTACAGGACAAGGCATACCTACCTTTGTGGAGGTCCCCTTAGAACTTCCGCTTCATTCTGAGTACCTTTATGGCAGGCCTCTACCTTGTAGGTGGAAGATTTCCAAAGTGCCCTTTCCTAAGAGTGTGAGAGTAGCTATAGGAAATTTTCCTAGTGTTCTAAACTGGCAGGGAGCTCAGTCTTCCAAACTCTGATTCCTATGTGCTCAGTAAATATTCATCAGCCCTTCACAGTGGTGCTTCAACAAATTCTATCATAACTGTTCAATAGCCATTATAATAGAGGTGATTCATTCCATCAGCATATCCAAAAAAATGTTCATTCAGGCTTTTATCCTTTCACCTATTTTCAGTTTACGGCTAAGAAATATCATCCGTATCTGAACTTTCTTAAATGAAATGGTCTTTTTAATAATTGAGTTTTCTGCATATCCAATGGGTAAGTCTCGAACATTTTATTTTGAGCCTTATTTTTGAAACTAATTTCAGCAATAGTTTTTGTCTACTTCCCTAGTTTAACAGGTGTAATAGAAGGAACAACCCATGATCTATTAGTGTTTGTTGTCAGTAGAATGTTATTGAATCTTTCTTTGATCACTGAGAATTTTTCTACGTTTAATCATTCTAAATATCAACCCTAATTTTTCGTGACTATAAAGATAGAAGATATTGGAGAGAGTCCCAAACCACCTCAGCAATAACTCTTGGGACCATTTGTTGGAACATATAACTAGTTGGAACAGCTCCATCTCCAAAATCTTTGACAACAAGAACTGACCATTTGACCAGAGCATCCTTCATTTCCTGCGCTCTCACACAGCTAACTCCCACGAGGCCTCCTCTGTCTGATCACATCTGGATCTCCAGTCCCTCTCCACAATCTCCCCTCCCCTCCCACAAGCCCAAAAGCTTCTAAGTGGCTTCACTTCCATCTGCCCTCCGGGGACATTGTTTCAACCACTCTCTTTAGAATGTCCCAATCCCCTCGGAAGTTCTTGTGTCCTCCATACACGGAATACCCCACCAAGGATCACAGTACACTTTCTCGCCTTCAGAGCTGCTAAGCATTTCTGGAAACAACTACACCACTAAGAAGCTGGGTGTTCATGAAAGTGGGTGACCCCCAAGCTCAGGTGTTCGGTAATGTCCCTCAGCAATTCAATTCTTATTTTGCTTGATCATTTCAGTCTCCCACCCCCTTGCATAGCTCCTTTACACTTTTACTAGTTTTTCACAACTCACTAGTGAGCCATTTTGTGTTCTCTTTCTCACTTTTAGCACATAACCTTCCAAACAATTTTACGGACAAAATAGAGTTTTAGGAATGAATTCTCTCAATTTCTCCGTTTCATACCACACATGTTATCAAATGTGTCTACTGTGGGTCCAGTCTCAGAATATGAAGTGTCCCATCTCATAATCAGAGCCGATTTTTAATTTATGTTTTGGGTCTAAGATACTTCCATCTTTTCCAAGATCTTGATCCAGGCCTCAAACTCCCTTTTCGAGCTCTTCAGCTGACTGGTTCTCATCACTACGTAGCATGCTTAAGTTTCTCTCATCTTCAAACAAAACCAACAGGCAAAAAACACCACCCCATTTGTTCTGAGTGTTCCCTCTATCACCCTATTTTCCTGTTCTCAATCATAACCAAACTTCTAGATAAAAAATTGATATTTTGCTTTTCTACCTCCTAATCCTTTTTCGTTCTGCTTAATTGGCTCCAACCTATATCACATCACTGAGATCGCCCACGGTAAGATGTTCCTATTTGCCAAGACCAGTGCATTTTTCAATCCATATTCTGAAGTTTTCCTTCACCATTCATTCCTAGTTTTCATTCCATACCTGTCTGGTTGCACCATCTTTAGCCTGCTTCATACTGCCTGTCATTCTTTAGATGACGGAGCTGTTCAAACATTTTGCCTTTGTTCCTCTTTGCTTCTTACTCCCAATTCTTGCTGGCTGTTCTTTGCTCAGTGACAATGAACTCCAATACACTGATGACTTCCAAATTTATACTGCCGGCCCAGACAAGAATTCTGCAACTCATATCCATGTGTTCAGCTTCCAGTTTTGCATTTCTAACTAAATATTCCATGAACTTCAGGTATAATAATTAAAAACTAAGCTCACTGTTCATTTCTCTTCCCACTGACCTATGCAAATATAGTCCTCTTCTCTGTTCACATTCTGGGTTTTAAGCCCCTCATCAGAGCTACCACTAGCTCAAATGGAACATTGTGGGAATTAAAACAGTGTGCCCTTTCTACTTGACTTTTATCTTTCAGAAGAAATGTCTTAATGTGCAGAGTTTGTTAAAATTAGATATTTTACCAGCATTTGCCAGAAATTTTTCATAATAAATATACAAATCTATGATGCCTGAGATTTGAATATAGCCCTTTAGGGTCCTGCAGTGCACAAATACTTCAGCCATAAATGGTGACCTGACCACTCCACCTAATATACTATGGAAGTATTCCTAGATTTAGATGTCTTGCCAATATTACCATCTAAATAAATGTACACTCTACCCTTTCTTCTCTGTAATTAGAACATGGCCCCATTTCAAACCCTTATTCTAGATCAGTTCATCTGCCTCTTAAAAACAGCCTAGCCCCTTCTAATCCACTCTCAACATTGCCTCCAGAGTAATGTTATGTGATACATAAATAGGATCATGACCCTTAACAAATAAATTAATTTTGTATAACATACATTCAAAAAGGTAAACAGATCCAAATGGGCAGCTCATTTTTTACAAAGTGAATACAGGTAACCACCACCCTGGTCAAGAAATAGACCATTACCCATTCCCAAATTAGCCTAGTGCCCCCTCCCATTCACAACCTCTCTCCAAAAATATCACTAACTAGACTCACAACGCCATGAAACTGTTTTTGCCTGGTTTTGAATTTTGTACAAGTGTGATTATTTGGTATGTACTCTTTTGTATCTTGCATCTTTGTTGCAATGCTTTTTGTAAGGAAGGTTGCCAGATTTAGGGAATAATTTCTGATAAATATTTTTTTTACCACAGTCAGCCCACCAAATCCCTGGGTTCCACATCCATGGATTCAATCAACCACGGATTGAAAATATTTTTTAAAATTCCAGAAAGTTCCAAAAAGCAAAATTTGAATTTTCTGCATGTCAGCAACTATTTACATAGCATTTACATTGTATTAGGTATTATAACTAATCTAGAGATAATTTAAAGTATACGGAAGGGTGTGCATATGTGTAGGTTGTATGCAAATACCATGCCATTTTAAATAGGGACTTGAGAATCTGTGCATTTTGGTTTGGGGTTGGGGGGTGAAGATTCTGGAACCAATTCCCTGCAGTTACCAAGGGATGACTATATAGGTGTGTCCCATGCAATATTTAACTGGGTGTATTTAATTGATTTTATATTTAACAATATTTATACAGTTAAACAATATCTAACCGTATTTTATCTGACAACCCAATTTTTAAGAGTCATCCATATTTTTGCATGTAGCAGTAGGTTACTCCTTTACGTTGTTGTCTGATATTCCATTGTGAAATATATGCAGCTTACGTTTCTATTGTGCTCTTGATTGACATTAGTATTGTTGCCACATTTTAGCTGTTCTGAATAGTGCTCATGAAGACATCCTTGTGCATGTCTTTCGGTCACATATGTATACATTTCTATTCAGTATATTTCCAGGTGAATTGCTGGTTCAAAAAGTATGCAAATGTTCAGCTTTAGTAGATATTGGCAAACAAATTTTCGGATGTTTGCACCATTTTATACTCCCACCAATGTTGTTGGAGAGTTCCATTTTCTACCCCTCCTCACCAATATTTGCTATTGTCTGTCCTTTTGTTACTTTAGATATTCCTCTGAGTGTGTAGTGTAGTGGTATCTCATTATTGTTTTAATTTGTGTTTCCCTGATGGAAAATTTCCCTGATGGCATCTTTTATACTCCCATTATAAAACTTATCACATCATCTTGTACCAGCTGATTTGCATCCCACTAAACTACTTCAAAGTAGTTAATTAAAGAATTCGAGACAGAGTGTAGATTCTCATTAAGTATGTGGAAAATAATAATTAATAAATAAACCTATGATAAGCATTACATCCCTGAAAGAGCTAAGTTTCTAGTTAGTTACCACTTTCTTTTAATCTATTAATACATGAATGAATACCTATTGGGTATCTACATTGTCTAGGAATTATTCTAATTATACTGCATTAGAACTTCAAACTATCAAAGCAAAAGTACATCATAACTATTTGAGGGACTAGATCTCTAAAATCCTATGAAGTAAAGATACTCTACACACACACGTCTACATCAAATGTGTAATGAATTCTGATAGTATATACTTAGGAAACGTAGCACGAGATGCTCTAAGCCAGAAATAATAAATAGTGCACAAAAGTTCTAGACAATATGCTAACAAAATATTGACAGCTATGCTCAAAGATGTGTTACAGGGAATTTTTTCAGCTTTAAAAATATAAAATAATTGAAAGAATATAAATGCTCAATAATTCTGAATTGGTAAAATAAATAATGACAAAAACATATGATGAAATACTATGCAACCATTAAAAGAGTGGTTTTGTAGAAGGATACTGAATGCTATGGTATTCAGCATGGTATACATATATATATATGTTTTTAAACATCTTTATTGGAGTATAATTGCTTTACAATGGTGTGGTAGCTTCTGCTTTATAACAAAGTGAATCAGCTGTACATATACATATATAACCATATCCCTTCCTTCTTGCATCTCCCTCCCGTGCCTCCCTCCCACCTTCTCTATCCCACCCCTCTAGTTGGTCACAAAGCACCTAGCTGATCTCCCTGTGCTATGCGGCTGCTTCCCACTAGCTATCTATTTTACATCTGGTAGTGTATATACGTCCATGCCACTCTCTCACTTTGTCACAGCTTACCCTTCCGCCTCCCCATATCCTCAAGTCCATTCTCTATGTCTGCATCTTTATTCCTGTCCTGCCCCTAGGTTCTTAGAACCATTTTTTCTTAGATTCCATATATATGTGTTAGCACACGGTGTTTGTTTTTCCGTTTCTTAGATACTTCACTCTGTATGACAGACTCTAGGTCCATCTACCTCACTACAAATAACTCAATTTCATTTCTTTTTATGACTGAGTAATATTCCATTGTATATATGTACCACATCTTCTTTATCCATACATCTGTCAATGGACACTTGGGTTGCTTCCATGTCCTGGCTCTTGTATATAGAGCTGCAATGAACATTGTGGTACATGACTCTTTTTGAATTATGGTTTTTGCAGGGTATATGCTCAGTGGGATTTCTGGGTCATATGGTAGCTCTATTTTTAATTTTTTAAGGAACTTCCATACTGTTCTCCATAGCCGCTGTATCAATTTACATTCCCACCAACAGTGCAAGAGGGTTCCCTTTCCTCCACACCCTCTCCAGCATTTATTGTTTGTAGATTTTTTGATGATGGCCATTCTGACTGGTATGAGGTGACACCTCATTGTAGTTTTGACTTGCATTTCTCTAATGATTAGTGATGTTCAGCATCCTTTCATGTGTTTGTTGGCCATCTGTATATCTTCTTTGGAGAAATGTCTATTTAGGTCTTCTGCCCATTTTTGGATTGGGTTGTTTGTTTTCTTGATATTGAGCTGCATGAGCTGCTTGTAAATTTTGGAGATTAATCCTTTGTCAGTTGCTTCATTGGCAAATATTTTCTCCCATTCTGAGGGTTGTCTTTTCGTCTTGTTTAAGTTTTCTTTTGCTGTGCCAAAGCTTTTAAGTTTCATTAGGTCCTATTTGTTTATTTTTGTTTTTATTTCCATTTCTCTAGGAGGTGGGTCAAAAAGGATCTTGCTGTGATTTATGTCATAGAGTGTTCTGCCTATATTTTCCTCTAAGAGTTTTATACTGTCTGGCCTTACATTTAGGTCTTTAATCCATTGTGAGTTTATTTTTCTGTATGGTGTTAGGGAGTGTTCTGATTTCATTCTTTTACATGTAGCTGTCCAGTTTTCCCAGCACCACTTATGGAAGAGACTGTCTTTTCTCCATTGTATATTCTTGCCTCCTTTATCAAAAATAAGGTGACCATATGTGTGTGGGTTTATCTCTGGGCCTTCTATCCTGTTCCATTGATCTGTATTTCTGTTTCAGTGCCAGTATCATACTGTCTTGATTACTGTAGCTTTGTAGTATAGTCTGAAGTCAGGGAGCCTGATTCCTCCAGCTCCGTTTTTCTTTCTCAAGATAGCTATGGCTCTTTGGGGTCTTTTGTGTTTCCATACAAATTGTGAATTTTTTGTTCTAGTTCTGTGAAAAATGCCATTGGTAGTTTGATAGGGATTGCATTGAATCTGTAGATTGCTTTGGGTAGTAGAGTCATTTTCACAATGTTGATTCTTCCAATCCAGGAACATGGTATATCTTTCCATCTATTTGCATCATCTTTAATTTCTTTCACCAGTGTCTTATAGTTTTCTGTATACAGGTCTTTTGTCTCCTTAGGTGGGTTTATTCCAAGGTATTTTATACATTTTGTTGCAGTGGTAAATGGGAGTGTTTTCTTAATTTCACTTTCTGATTTTTCATCATTAGTGTATAGGAATGCAAGAGATTTCTGTGCATTAATTTTGTATCCTGCTATTTTACCAAATTCATTGATTAGCTCTAGTAGTTTTCTGGTAGCACCTTTACGATTCTCTATGTATAGTATCATGTCATCTGCAAACAGTGACAGCTTTACTTCTTCTTTTCTGATTTGGATTCCTTTTATTTCTTTTTCTTCTCTGATTGCTGTGGCTAAAACTTCCAAAACTATGTTGAATAATAGTGGTGAGAGTGGACCACCTTGTCTTGTTCCTGATCTTAGAGGAAATGGTTTCAGTTTTTCACCATTGAGAACGATGTTGGCCTTGTGTTTGTCATATATGGCCTTTATTATGTTGAGGTAAGTTCCCTCTGTGCCTACTTTCTGGAGAGTTTTTATCATAAATGGGTGTTGAACTTTGTTGAAAGCTTTTCTGCATCTATTGAGATGATCATATGATTTTTCTCCTTCAACTTCAATTTGTTAATATGGTTTATCACATTGATTGATTTGCGTATATTGAAGAATCCTTTCATTCCTGGGATAAACCGCACTTGATCATGGTGTATTATCCTTTTAATGTGCTGGTGGATTCTGCTGAGGATTTTTGCATCTATGTTCATCGGTGATATTGGTCTACAGTTTTCTTTCTTTATGACATCTTTGTCTGGTTTTGGTATCAGGGTGATTGTGGCTTTGTAGAATGAGTTTGGGAGTGTTGCTCCCTCTGCTATATTTTGGAAGAGTTTGAGAAGGATAGGTGTTAGCTCTTCTCTAAATGTTTGATAGAATACACCGGTGAATCCATCTTGTCCTGGGCTTTTGTATGTTGGAAGATTATTAATCACAGACTCAATTTCAGTGCTTGTGATTGGTCTATTTATATTTTCTATTTCTTTCTGGTTCAGTCTTGGAAGATTGTGGTTTTCTAAGAATTTGTCCATTTCTTCCAGGTTGTCCATTTTATTGGCATATAGTTGCTCGTAGTAATCTCTCATGATCCTTTGTACTTCTGCAGTGTCAGTTGTTATGTCTCCTTTTTCATTTCTAATTCTATTGATTTGAGTTTTCTCCCTTTTTTCCTTGGTGAGTCTGGCTAATGGTTTATCAATTTTGTTTATCTTCTCAGAGAACCAGCTTTTAGTTTTATTGATCTTTGCTATTGTTTCCTTCATTTCTTTTTCATTTATTTCTGGTCTGATCTTTATGATTTCTTTCCTTCTGCTAACTTTGGGGGTTTTTTGTTCTTCTTTCTCTAATTGCTTTAGGTGTAAGATTAGGTTGTTTATTTGGGATGTTTCTTGTTTCTTGAGGTAGGATTGTATTGCTATAAACTTCCCTCTTAGAACTGCTTTTGCTACATCCCATAGGTTTTGGGTCATCATGTTTTCATTGTCATTTGTCTCTAGGTATTTTTTGATTTCCTCTTTGATTTCTTCAGTGACCTCTTGGTTATTTAGTAGTGTATTGTTTAGCATCCATGTGTTTGTATTTTTTACAGATTTTTTTCCTGTAAGTGATATCTAGTCTCATAGTGTTGTGGTTGGAAAAGATACTTGGTATGATTTCAGTTTTCTTAAATTTACCAAGGCTTGATTTGTGACCCAAGATATGATCTATCCTGGAGAATGTTCCATGAGCACTTGAGAAGAAAGTGTATTCTGTTGTTTTTGGATGGAATGTCCTATAAATATCAATGAAGTCCATCTTGTTTAATGTATCATTTAAGCTTGTGTTTCCTTATTTATTTTCATTTTGGATGATCTGTCCACTGGTGAAAGTGGGGTGTTAAAGTCCCCTACTATGATTGTGTTACTGTTGATTTCCCCTTTTATGGCTGTTAGCTTTTGCCTTATGTATTGAGGTGCCCCTATGTTGGGTGCATAAATATTTACAATTGTTATATCTTCTTCTTGGATTGATCCCTTTATCATTATGTAGTGTCCTTCTTTGTCTCTTGTAATAGTCTTTAAAGTCTATTTTGTCTGATATGAAAATTGCTACTCCAGCGTTCTTTTGATTTCCATTTGTATGGAATATCTTTTTCCATCCCCTCACTTTCAGTCTGTATGTGTCCCTAAGTCTGAAGTGGGTCTCTTGTAGACAGAATATGTACATGTCTTGTTTTTGTATCCATTCATCCACTGTATGTCTTTTGGTTGGAGCATTTAATCCATTTACATTTAAGGTAGTTATCGATATGTATGTTCCTATTACCATTTTCTTAGTTGTTTTGGGTTTGTTATTGTAGATCTTTTCCTTCTCTTGTGTTTCCTTCCTAGAGAAGTTCCTTTAGCATTTGTTGTAAAGCTGGCTTGTTGGTGCTGAATTCTCTTAGCTCTTGCTTGTCTGAAAAGTTTTAATTTCTCCATCTAAACTGAATGAGATCCTCGCTGGGTAGAGTAATCTTGGTTGTAGGTTTTTCCCTTTCATCACTTTAAATATGTCCTCCTCTCCCTTCTGGCTTGCAGAGTTTCTGCTGAAAGATCAGCTGTTAACCTTATGGGGATTCCCTTGTATGTTATTTGTTGCTTTTCCCTTGCTGCTTTTAATATTTTTTCCTTCTATTTAATTTTTGTCAGTTTGATTACTGTGTGTCTTGGTGTGTTTCTCCTTGGATTTATCCTATATGGGACTCTCTGTGCTTCCTGGACTTGACTGACTATTTCCTTTCCCATATTAGGGAATATTCAACTATAATCTCTTCAAATATTTTCTCAGTCCCTTTCTTTTTCTCTTCTTCTTCTGGGACCCCTATCGTTCGAATGTTGGTGTGTTTAATGTTGTCCCAGAGATCTGTGAGACTGTCCTCAATTCTTTTCATTCTTTTTGTTTATTCTGCTCTGTGGGAGTTATTTCCACTATTTTATCTTCCAGGTCACTTATCCATTCTTCTGCCTCAGTTATTCTGCTATTGATCCCTTCTAGAGAATTTTTAATTTCATTTATTGTGTTGTTCATCATTGTTTATTTGCTCTTTAGTTCTTCTAGGTCCTTGTTAAATGTTTCTTGTATTTTCTCTATTCTATATCCAAGATTTTGGATCATCTTTACTCTCATTACTCTGAATTGTTTTTCAGGTAGACTGCCTATTTCCTCTTCATTTGTTTGGTCTGGTGGGCTTTTACCTTGCTCCTTCATCTGCTGCATATTTCTCTGTGTTCTCATTTTGCTTAACTTATTGTGTTTGGGGTCTCCTTTTCTCAGGCTGCAGGTTCGTAGTTCCCATTGTTTTTGGTGTCTGCCCCCAGTGGCTAAGGTTGGTTCAGTGGGTTGTGTAGGCTTCCTGGTGGAAGGGACTGGTGCCTGTGTTCTGGTGGGTGAGGCTGGATCTTGTCTTTCTGGTCAGCAGGACTGCATCTGGTGGTGTGTTTTGGGGTCTCTGTCACCTTATTATGATTTTAGACAGCCTCTCTGCCATGGGTGGGGTTGTGTTCCTGTGTTGCTAGTTGTTTGGCATAGGGTGTCCACCACTGGAGGTTGCTGGTCGTTGAGTTGAGCTGGGTCTTAACGTTGAGATGGAGACCTCTTGGAGAGCTTTTGCCATTTGATATTACATGGAGCCAGGAGGTCTCTGGTGGACCAATGTCCTATACTCGGCTCTCCCACCTAAGAGGCACAGGCCTGACACCCGTCCAGAGCACGAAGACCCTGTCAGCCACACGGCTCAGAAGAAAAGGGAGAAAAAAAGAAAGAGAAAAAATAAAGTTATTAAAATAAAAAATAAGAAAAATTATTTAAAATTAAAAAGTAATAAAGAAAGAAATAAAGAAGACAGCAACTAAATCAAAAAACAAATCTACCAATGATAACAAGCACTATAAACTATACTAAAAAAAATACAAAAATGGAGAGACAGAAGAATCCTAGGACAAATGGTAAAAGCAAAGAAGCTATGCAAACAAAATCACACAAAGAAGCATTTACATACACATTCACAAAAAGAGAGAAAGGAAAAAAATATATATATCTATATTTTAAAAAAAGGAAGAGAGCAACCAAATCAGTAAACAAATCTACCAATGATAATAAGCTCTAAATACTAAACTAAGATAAACATAAAACCAGAAATAAATTAGATGCTGAAAGGAAACCCCAAGTCTAGAGTTGCTCTCAAAGTCCATCGCCTCAATTTTGGGATGATTCATTGTCTATTCAGGTATTCCACAGATGCAGGGTACATCTAGTTGATTATGGAGATTTAATCTGCTGCTCCTGAGGCTGCTGGGAGAGATTTCCCTTTCTCTTCTTTGTTTGCACAGCTCCTGGTGTTCAGCTTTGGATATGGCCCCGCCTCTGCATGTAGGTCACCTGAGGGTGTCTGTTCTTTGCTCAGACAGGACGGGGTTAAAGGAGCAGCTGATTAGGGGGCTCTGGCTCACTCAGGCTTGGGGGAGGGAGGGGTATGGAATGCGGGGCAAGCCTGTGGCGGCAGAGGCCAGCATGACCTTGCAACAGCCTGAGACACACTGTGCGTTCTTCCGGGGAAGTTGTCCCTGGATCACGGGACCCTGGCAGTGGTGGGCTGCACAGGCTACTGGGAGCGGAGGTGTGGATAGTGACTTGTGGTTGCACACAGGCTTCTTAGTGGCTGCAGAAGCACCCTTAGCATTTCATGCCTGTCTCTGGTGTCCGTGCTGATAGCCGCGGCTCACACCTGTCTTTGGAGCTCATTTAGGCTGTGCTCTGAATCCCCTCTCCTCGTGCACCCCGAAACAATGGTCTCTTGACTCTTAGGCAGTTCCATACTTTTTCCCAGACTCCCTCCCGGCTAGCTGTGGTGCACTAGCCCCCTTCAGGCTATGTTCACACAGCCAACCCCAGTCTTCTCCCTGGGATCCGACTTCCGAAGCCCGAGCCTCAGCTTCCAGCCCCCACCCGCCCCTGCAAGGGAGCAGACAAGTCTCTCGGGCTGGTGAGTGCTGGTCGGCACCGATCCTCTGTGTGGGAATCTCTCCGCTTTGCCCTCTGAACCCCTGTTGCTGTGCTCTCCTCCATGGCTCCAAAGCTTCCCCCCTGCCACCCTCATGTCCGCCAGTGAAGGGGCTTCCTATTGTGTGGAAACTGTTCCTCCTTCACAGCTCCCTCCCAGAGGTGCAGGTCCCATCCCTATTCTTTTGTCTCTGTTTTTTCTTTTTTCTTTTGCCCTACCCAGGTACGTGGGGAGTTTCTTGCCTTTGGGGAAGTCTGAGATCTTCTGCCAGCGTTCAGTAGGTGTTCTGTAGGAGTTGTTCCACATTTAGATGTATTTCTGATGTATTTGTGGGGAGGAAGGTGATCTCCACGTCTTACTCCTCCGCCATATTGAAGGTCTCCAAGCATGGTATATTGCCAAATGAAAATTAACTGACTTAGAAAGGGCATTAGGACATTTTTAGTAAAGACATACTTTGGAAGAATACATGGAAAGAATAACCTGGAAGTTTTTCTCTAGTGTTTGCTGTAAGTGATGTGATTACATGATTCTGATTCTGATTCTCTTATTTGTGTTTTTCTGTTTTCCATCCTTTATGAATAACACAGACAATTGAATAATGTATGTTATCTTTCAAAGGATTTGGGTAATTTACTAATGGCAAGAGCCTGCAAGAAATATAGGTAATCATTAAGATGTTTTTCAGGGCAAACATCAATGACCCTCCCTCAGTCTGCCAAGGCCCATTGAGTGGGATTTCTCTTGGTATCAGAATTCCAGTCTGAATCAATCACTGGTCTAATGAAATAGTGAAATATTCTGTTCTTTTTATCTACTTACTAGAATATAAACATGTAATAATAACAGGTAAGATGAAAGTTCCCTGCTTTATTCAAATTCATCCATGTTCTTAAGGACTTATCCAAACATAGAGATTCCTTGGAAGTGGAGTGAGTTCTTGCATCAGTGCTACGCAATAAGTAACAAAGGAAAAACTGACCATTGGTGAAAAGTGCAGATTACCTTTATGTCTAACAAACTAGGAAAAGTAATCTGTAAACTATCTCTTACCTGTTAACTATGCAAAATAAGTCACTTTATAAAACAGCCTTTCAAAGGCACTTACTGGCTTGATCTAATCTAATCCAGTCTACAAATGTCAACTGGATTACATCATTTCCCATGCTTATCTGATTATCTCATGGCAACCATCATTCAAAGAATCAGGAAAAGAAACTTTATTACACATTACTTAGGGAGAAAATACTGTTTCAAATGAGTTTCAGCCTTAATTGCAAAACATGTTTTCTGCCCATTGATGGTAAAACTTGTCAAGGCAGCATAAGTAGTGGAAAGGATGTGGGCTTTTGAGGCATATAAATCAGAATTTGAGTTCCAGCTCTGTGACCTTGGGCAGGTAACTTAATGCCTCTGAACTTGAGTTTCTTCTTCCTGTACTTCAGAATCATAATAGTTACCTCACAAGATGTTGTGAGTACTAGAGAAAATATGCCAACAGTCCCTGTGAGTGCACACCACACAGTGGGGTCCCTCTTTTTGTCCCCAGTTCTCCTCCTGCCCCTTCTCGTCTCCATAGAGTTTAGGAGCCAGAAGTAGTGACCAACAGCTGGAGTAATAAATTTGTGCCTTTATTCAGCACACATGTGTTGGACTTTTTCTATATCCCAGGTATTGTGTTAGATGTTGGGTATACAATATAGTGAACAAGATGCAGTCAAGACTTGTAGGTTCTTTCCTCTAGAAGTCTGCACAGATAAGAAAATAAGCAATAACAGAGCAGTAAGCAATACGGAAGACAAGATAAAGGAAAGCCTAACTCAGGGACAGGCGTCACAGAGGAGGTGATGCCTGAGCTGAGCCTGAGGAGAGTGGACGTGTGAAGACAGGACATGATGATAGTGGAATTTAAGGACATTCCAGTTCTCATCATGACAAGGAGAGAATACGCATGCTAGGGAAACTATAAACATCACATTCAGAGCTTGGATTTTTTATGGCTGTTTGAGGTGATAACACTTTTACGGGGGTTACTAGATTTATTCCTATGGAATTTGAAAGCTAAGGAGAGTTATTAAAAAGACATGATAAAATATATACTTTTGAAAAGTTCACCTTGATAAGGAAGTAGAGAATACACTAGAAGGTGAAAAGGCTCAAGGTTGGGAAAGAGTTAGGAGGGTTTTCAAATAGTTCAGGCAAAAAATGATAAGGCTTAGGAACAGGGAGTGATAGTCATGGGATGAAGATGAAAGTGCTGATAGAGAAATAGAAATCATCCATGTACAGGACCCAATGATTGACTGGTGCGTGGTAGGTAAAATTTCTGCTCCATCAATTACTGGGTACATTACCTAGTACCTACCTGGCAATTCATTTCACTTTGTTAAGTCCCACTTTTCTCTTTTATAAATAGTGGATAATTCAGTGCCTACTTCTCGTGTTACTGGGGATATTGAATGAAATGGAGTACACTGAGTGTTTAGAACAGTGTCTCATATATGGTAATTAATCATTACGGGTATAGTAACACTATAATTATAAGTACTGTTACCATATATAGCTACATCATCATTATTGTTGTTGTTGTAACTATTGTTACTACTATTTGTCCACCTTGGAAAAAAATAAGAAACGAAGTCTACCCTACTTATCATGAGCACTTCCCCTGCTGAAAAACTCAGTAGAATTCATCACGATGAGGCTAGGTCCGGGCAAGAGGCCAGTGAGGGTGCCTGAACTTCGTATTCTCTGAGTGCCTTTGAGTTCCCTTGAGCAGGCTGCACACAGCACACTTCTACCAAGCAACTCTGTTAAACTGCAAATTTGAGACCAAAAAAAAAAAAAAGCTTAACATTGTTGGTATAGGCAAACATTTAAATGCTGCCTCATCAAAATGTTGCCACTATTGTCACCTGTAGTTTGAAAAGCAGTGCTTTTAAGTTTTTAGAGAGAAAATATGAGAATTCAGCTAGATTCAACACCATTCAGCACCATTTTTTGTTATAGTGCCCAGAGGAGCCCTGAGACTATTTCCACCAACAGATGAGGTGCCCATTCTAACATAGGAACGTCAGAGGCAGTAGAAGAACGGGAATTACTAAAAATTTAAAGAAGGAGCAGTGTCAATGAAAGTTATGTAAATTGAATAAAATTACCATGACAGTAATGATTAATGTTTAGATGGACTGCTTCTGCCCAACTTAGGTCTTCCTTCCTCCCCTACCTATCATGCCCCAATCCTAGTACCTGTTTGCTCCTGGCTTTTGTACTGTTGCAGTAACTGGAGCAGCCCAACCCCAGCCCTTATCTGCAAGAAGGAAACTGGGGGTAGTAATAGCTGAGCAAGAAACAAGTCGAACAGAGCTATAACCAGCTCCACAGATAAGCCCAGGGCCAAGCCACATAGGCAGAAGCAGCTGCATAACATGTAGGGCCCAGTGCAAAATGAAAACATGGGGCCCCTTGTTCAAAAATAGTTAAGAATTTCAAGGCAGTGACAACCAAGCATTAAACCAAGCACTGGGTGCTTTTCCATATGGAACCCTGTGCCACTGCTCAGGTGGTGTGCCCACGGGGCCAGCCCCACGAGGGTCTTTCCTTCTCCCCTTAACACTAGTCCTATCCCTACAGGAACCACCTCTGGTGGTCCAGCCTTTAGCATGTCCATGGCAGTTTACTTTAATCCAAAACCAAGTAAATATTCAGGCTTTACTGGCAGATACATGATCCAGCTAATGGTTTAAATGATCCTTCTTCGCTAAAGCCTCCAAAGATAAGACCCTTTAATCAAGTGTCATCCCCTCATTGTCTGAAAATGAGACATAGTTTATAACATACGTGAATGTATATGAAAGAATAACCCTTAGGAGTTACTTAATCCTCAGCATGCAATGGAAAAATGGAAATGGAAATATCGTCTGTAAAGAGGCCAGAAGTTCAGCAAGGAACGCATGAGCTTCACATATAATATTATAATTTGATCCAATTATTTTATAGACCCTTCAAGTAGTTAACCATTGTTCTTTTAAAGTCTGTAGTGCAGTGAGTTATACAAGTAACACTGGTAAACCGTTCCATTAGGAATGTCAGATGCCTCTCTGACAGTCTGGTGAAAGATGTAAAACTCATCCAAGATAAATGCATATTTCCATAAACATACACACACACGCACACATATGGTTCTCAAGCATTCTGATGTCCATTCAAGAATTTCAGGTTAAAAAAATTCTTGCTCTGAAGCAAGACTTTTGTCATATGTTAAAATAAATTTACTTTTCCTGAAATATTCAAAGGGAGCTATTTTTAACATAGTAAAGATATAGGTGATATTTATTATTTCACCATATGGCTAGATGAAATTAGAGAAGTAAGCTGAAGTCAGGTAATGAAGGATCATGCTAAATGTCTCTGTAAAAAAATTTTTATGCATAAATATTTGAAAGGAATATAGACATCACAGTATACCCCTAATTACTTCAGTATTCAGCTCTTAAAAGTAAACATATTTTCCTACATAGTGAATATAGCCATTTTTACACCTAGAAAATGAATAATAATTTTTAATTTCACTTTATGTCCAGCCATAATCAGATATCTTCAATTTGTCTCTGCTTTGTCCAAAACCAGGACCCAATCTGGGACAGTGCATTGCATCTGGTTGTTATGCCCCTTAAGCCTCATTTAGTCTAGAATAATCTAGATAGTTTCATGTCACTCATGGAAGAAAACAGATCTCTGGATTAATCTCATGGCTTCTTCTCAGCATGTTTTAAATCTAACCCTGAAATTTCTTATGAATGGGAAGTTCAATCCAAAGTTTGAAGAGATTCAAATTATCTACTTGAGGCTAGAATGCATTGTGCCTGGTGTTGTGTGGAATTATATTACAGGAGACAGAGTATACCTCTTAAGATTTGGTTTAATACCTAATTCAAATGATAACAAATGCATTTTTCTGGACTTTCCCTTTTTTAGTTTAATTGTGCATTAAAGGATTTTTATGAAATTAGTTTTAAACCAACTATAAAATTATTCTTTTTGATGTTCAGTATGTCAAATATTGCTGCTAATCAGAGCCCTTTCAAGCTATTGTCTGCTTTTAAGATAACTCCATTAAATTTTGAAAGCTATCTTTATTTTTAAACAGTTTATTTTTTTCTAATTTTATTGAGATACAATTGACAAATAACATTCTGTAAGTTTAAGGTATACCACATAATGATTTGATATACATATATTTTCAAATAATTACAACAGTAAGGTTAGTTAACACAAGCAGCACCTTACATAATACCGTGTGTGTCTGTGTGTCTGTGTGCTGAGAACACTAAAGATGTACTCTCTCAGCACATTTCAAGTATACAATAAAGTATCGTTAACTATAGTCACCATGCTGTACATTACATCTCAAGAACTTATTCATCTTATAACTGAAAGTGTGTAATCTATCACCAACATCTCCCCATTTCCCCTACCCCCCAGCCCCTGGTAACCACCAATCTACTCTTCATTTCTGTGAGTTCAACTTTTTTAGATTACCCATATAAATGAGATAATACAGTATTTGTCTTTCTCTTTCTGTCTTACCTCACTTAGCGTGATGGCCTCAAGGTCCATCCATGTTATTGCAAATGGCAGGATTTCCTTGCATTTTTATGGCTGAATAATATTCCATTGTATATATACAACCACATATTTTTTATGCATTCATTTGTCTATGGACATTTAGGTTGTTTCCATGTCCTGGCTATTATGAATAATGCTGCAATAAACATGTTGGTGCAGATATCTCTTTGAGTTACTGATTTCATTTGCTTCGGATATATGTACCCAGTAGTGTGATTGCTGGATCATACGGTAGTTACATTTTAGTTTGTTGAGGAACCTCCATACCATTTTCCAGAGTGAGCTATACCAGTTTACATTCCCACCAACGGTACATGAGTGTTCCCTTTTCTCCATATCTTGAGCTCAAAATGTCCCAGGCTCAGTCTGTAACTTTTGTATCCCAGGTCAAGAATCATCCTTTTCTCCCAGGAGCTCTGATTCCTTTTACTGGGGAATGATATTAGAAACCAAAATATCAGTCTAAGTGTGTTTTTTTGATATTGGAAGGAAATTATATCTAGGCCATTTCAATAAACAAAGCAAGAAAATAAATGTATTTTTAAATCATGAGTTTATATTTAGAGTTTGAATTCCATATTAACAATACAGCAGTTTTACATAACTTTTTTGATTTTATAATGTTCTTTTTTCCCTAACACTGAAAATCTTGATTTCTGATAAGGTTAATAACATTTATATGTTTCTGTGCTGGTCCTGAGCCTGTTTATCCTCAGATTGGCTCCATATTCTTCCCTTACTCCACCACCCTTGTGGCTTCCATAACAGCCAATAGTAGTCACTTGTGGGAGATTGGTTTGGGGTGGGGGCCAGAGTATTTCTACGCTTTTCTCCCTATCTTGGGAGATGACTCTGAATGTAGCTGTTTCCACTCTGTAGCTCCAGGTCCCCAGGACAGGCTCACATTAGTTCCAGCTGCCAACAGGTGATGTGGTCCTCTGGACTCGAGAGCGTCATCTTTTCTTTTTTTTGTCCCTCTAGCCTCAAGTTAGAGTGGCTTCCTCCTGTCTCTGAACTCTGGGTTGCCTTATCACCTCCTCTTGGCTTCTCGGTTCTTCCGTTACCTATGTAGTTTATTCCCTAATTTATATCGCCTGAAAACAATGATTTTTGTTGCCTTGGTTGGACTATGATGATAAAACTTTATAATACTGCATAAATACACTAGTTATCAAAAAACTACTGATGATAAAACTACTAACGGAAGTTTAAAATGTCTTTGTGATTCTTTTGTTTTCCTCATAGAATGCGTCCCTAAAGATGCACAAAGATCTATGTCCTAAAGCTACTTTAAAAAATTTTTATTTGCATTTATATTATCAGTTTAAGTAGAGTTATATATATTTGCTTAAGTTTGTTTCCAGTTGTAAGGGTTCCTTTTTCTTTTTTATCTTCCTTTTTTAAAAAAGTGAGGGCGAGACACTGAACCAAGATGGCAGAGTAGAAGGACGTGCTCTCGCTCCCTCTTGTGAGAGCACCGGAATCACAGCTAGCTGCTGGACAGTCATTGATGGGAGGACACTGGGGCTCTCCAAGAAGGGTGCCCCACATCCAAAGATGGAGGAGAGGCCTCAGTGAGACGGTGGGAGGGGCGAAATTGCAGTAGAATCGAATCCCATGACTGCTGGGTGGGTGGCTCACAGACTGGAGAACACTTATAGCACAGAGGTCCACCCACTGGAGTGAGGGTTCTGGGCCCCACATCGGGCTCCCCAACATGAGGGTCTGGCAGCGGGAGGAGGAATTCCTAGAGAATCGGACTTTGAAGACCAGTGGGGTTTGATTGCAGGACTTCTACTGGACTGGGGGGAGCAGAGACTCCACTCTTGGAGGGCACACATGAAGTAGTGTGCACATCGGGACACAGGGGAAGGAGCAGTGACCCCAGGGGAGACTGAACCAGACCTACCTGCTAGTGTTGGAGGGTCTCCTGCAGAGGCAGGGGGTGGCTGTGTTTCACCGTGGGGACAAGGAAACTGGCAGCAGAAGTTCTGGGAAGTACTCCTTGGCGTGAGCCCTCCCAGAGCCCACCATTGGCCCCACCAAAGAGCCCAGGTAGGCTCCAGTGTTGGGTTGCCTCAGGCCAAACAACCAACAGGGAGGGAACCCAGCCCCACTCATCAGCAGTGAAGTGGATTAAAGTTTTACTGAGCTCTGCCCACCACAGCAACGGTCAGCTCTACCCACCACCAGTCTCTCCCAGCAGGAAACTTGCACAAGCCTCTTAGATAGCCTCATCCACCAGAGGGCAGACAGCAGAAGCAAGAAGAACTACAATTCTGCAGCCTGTGGAAGGAAAACCACATTCACAGAAAGATAGACAAAATGAAAAGGCAGAGGACTTTGTACCAGATGAAGAAACAAGATAAAACCCCAGAAAAACAACTAAATGAAGTGGAGATAGGCAACCTTCTAGAAAAAGAATTCAGAATAATGATAGTGAAGATGATCCAGGACCTCGGAAAAAGAATAGAGGCAAAGATCAAGAAGATGCAAGAAATGTTTAACAAAGACCTAGAAGAATTAAAGAACGAACAAACAGAGATGAACAATACAATAACTGAAAAGAAAACTACATCAGAAAGAATCAATAGCAGAAAAACTGAGGCAGAAGAACGGAAAAGTGACCTGGAAGACAGAACGGTGGAATTCACTGCTGCGGAACAGAATAAAGAAAAAAGAATGAATGAAACGAAGACAGCTTAAGGGACTTCTGGGACAACATTAAATGCAACAACATTCGCATTATAGGGGTCCCAGAAGGAGAAGAGAGAGAGAAAGGACCCGAGAAAATATTTGAAGAGATTATAGTCGGAAACTTCCCTAACATGGGAAAGGAAATAGCCAACAAGTCCAGGAAGCACAGAGAGTCCCATACAGGATAAAATCAAGGAGAAACACGTCGAGACACATAGTAATCAAATTGGCAAAAATTAAAGACAAAGAAAAATTATTGAAAGCAGCAAGGGAAGAATGACAAATAACATACAAGTGAACCCCCATAAGGTTAACAGATGATTTCTCAATAGAAGCTCTGCAAGCCAGAAAGGAGTGGCATGATATACTTAAAGTGATGAAAGGGAAGAACCTACAACCAAGATTATTCTACCCGGCAAGGATCTCATTCAGATTCGATGGAGAAATCAAAAGCTTTACAGACAAGCAAAAGCTAAGAGAATTCAGCACCCCCAAACCAGCTCTACAACAAATGCTAAAGGAACTTCTCGCAGTGGGAAACACAGGAGAAGAAAAGGACCAGATAGATTTAATTGATATTTATAGGACATTCCATCCAAAAACAGCAGGTTACACTTTCTTCTCAAGTGCGCATGGAAAATTCTCCAGGATAGATAACATCTTGGGTCACAAATCAAGCCTCAGTAAATTTAAGAAAATTGAAATCATTTCAAGAATCTTTTCTGACCACAACGCTATGAGATTAGAAATGAATTACAGGGAAAAAACGTAAAAAACACAAACACATGGAGGCTAAACAATACGTTACTAAATAACCAAGAGAGCACTGAAGAAATCAAAGAGGAAATAAAAAAATACCTAGAGACAAATGACAATGAAAACACGACAATCCAAAAACTATGGGATACAGCAAAAGCAGTTCTAAGAGGGAAGTTTATAGCTATACAACCCTACATCAAGAAACAAGAAAAATCTCAAATAAACAATCTAACCTTACACCTAAAGGGACTAGAGGAGGAAGAACAAACAAAACCCAAAGTTAGCAGAAGAAAAGAAATCATAAAGATCAGAGCAGAAATAAATGAAATAGAAAGAAAGAAAACAATAGTGAAGATCAATAAAACTAAAATCTGGTTCTTTGAGAAGATAAACAAAACTGATAAACCATTAGCCAGACTCATCAAGAGAAAGAGGGAGAGGACTCAAATCAATAAAATTAGAAATGAAAAAGGAGAAGTCACAACACACTGCAAAAATACAAGGCATCCTAAGAGACTACTACAAGCAACTCTACGCCAATAAAATGGACAACCTGGAAGAAATGGACAAATTCTTAGAAAGGTATAAACTTCCAAGACTGAACCAGGAAGAAATAGAAAAAATGAACAGACCAATCACAAGTAATGAAATTGAAACTGGCTTCACAGGTGAATTCTATCAAACATTTAGAGAAGAGCTAACACCCATCCTTCTCAAACTCCTCCAAAAAATTGCAGAGGAAGGAACACTCCCAAACTCATTCTATGAGGCCACCATCGCCCTGATAACAAAAGCAGACAAAGATACTACAAAAAAAGAAAATTACAGACCAATATCACTCATGAATATAGATGCAAAAATCCTCAACAAACTACTAGCAAACAGAATCCAACAACACATTAAAAGGATCATACACCATGATCAAGTGGGATTTATCCGAGGATTGCAAGGATTCTTCAATATACGCAAATCAATCAATGCGATACACCATATTAACAAACTGAAGAGTAAAAACCATATGATCATCTCAATAGATGCAGAAGAAGCTTTTGACAAAATTCAACACCCATTTATGATAAAAACTCTCCAGAAAGTGGGCACAGAGGGAACCTACCTCAACATAATAAAGGCCATATATGACAAACCCACAGCAAACATCATTCTCAATGGTGAAAAACTGAAAGCATTTCCTCTAAGATCAGGAACAAGACAAGGATGTCCACTCTCGCCACTATTATTCAACATAGTTTTGGAAGTCCTAGCCACAGCAATCAAAGAAGAAAAAGAAATAAAAGGAATACAAATTGGAAAAGAGAAGTAAAACTGTCACTGTTTGCAGATGACATGATACTATACATAGAGAATCCTAAAGATGCCACCAGAAAACTACTAGAGCTAATCAATGAATCTGGTAAAGTTGCAGGATACAAAATTAATGCACAGAAATCTCTTGCATTCCTATACACTAATGATGAAAAATCTGAAAGAGAAATTAAGGAAACACTCCCATTTACCATTGCAACAAAAAGAATAAAATACCTAGGGATAAACCTACCTAGGGAGACAAAAGACCTGTATGGAGAAAACTATAAGACACTGATGAAAGAAATTAAAGATGATACCAACAGATGGAGAGATATACCATGTTCTTGGATTGGAAGAATCAATATTGTGAAAATGACTACACTACCCAAAGCAATCTACAGATTCAAGGCAATCCCTATCAAATTACCAATGGCATTTTTTACAGAACTAGAACAAAAAATCTTAAATTTTGTATGGAGACACAAAAGACCCTGAATAGCCAAAACAGTCTTGAGGGGAAAAAACGGAGCTGGAGGAATCAGGCTCCTGGACTTCAGACTATACTACAAAGGTACAGTAATCAAGACAATATGGTACTGGCACAAAAACAGAAACATAGATCAATGGAACAAGATAGAAAGCCCAGAGATAAACGCACGCACCTATGGTCAACTAATCTATGACAAAGGAGGCAAGGATGTACGATGGAGAAAAGACAGCCTCTTCAATAAGTGTTGCTGGGAAAACTGGACAGCTACATGTAAAACAGTGAAATTAGAACACTCCCTAACAGCATACACAAAAATAAATTCAAAATGGATTAGAGACCTAAATGTAAGACAGGACACTATAAAAATCTTAGAGAAAAACATAGGAAGATCACTCTTTGACATAAATCACAGCAAGATCTTTTTGGATCCACCTCCTAGAGTAATGGAAATAAAAACAAAAATAAACAAATGGGACCTAATGAAACTTAAAAGCTTTTGCACAGCAAAGGAAACCATGAGCAAGACGAAAAGACTACCCTCAGAATGGGAGAAAATATTTGCAAATGAATCAACAGACAAAGGATTAATCTCCAAAATATATAAACAGCTCATGCAGCTCAACATTAAAAAAACAAACAACCCAATCCAAAAATGGGCAGAAGACCTAAATAGACATTTCTCCAAAGAAGACACACACATGGCCAAGAAGCACATGAAAAGCTGCTCAACATCACTAATTATTAGAAAAATGCAAATCAAAACTACAATGAGGTATCACCTCACACCAGTTAGAATGGGCATCATCAGAAAATCTACAAACAACAAATGCTGGAGAGGGTGTGGAGAAAAGGGAACCCTCTTGCACTGTTGGTGGGAATGTAAATTGATACAGACGCTTTGGAGAACAGTATGGAGGTTCCTTAAAGAACTAAAAATAGAGCTATACCATATGATCCAGCAATTCCCACTACTAGGCATATACCCAGAGAAAACCATAATTCAAAAAGACACATGCACCCCAATGTTCATTGTAGCACTGTTTACAATAGCTTGGTCATGGAAGCAACCTAAATGCCCATCGACAGACGAATGGATAAAGAAGATATGGTACATATATACAGTGGAATATTACTCAGCCATAAAAAGGAACGAAATTGGGTCATTTGTTGAGACATGGACGGATCTAGAGACTGTCATACAGAGTGAAGTAAGTCAGAAAGAGAAAAGCAAATATCGTATATTAACGCATATATGTGGAACCTAGAAAAATGGTACAGATGAACCGGTTTGCAGGGCAGAATTTGAGACACAAATGCAGAGAACAAATGTATGGACACCTAGGGGGGAAAGTGGCAGGGCGTGGGGCTGGTGGTGTGATGAATTGGGAGATTGGGATTGACATGTATACACTGATGTGTATAAAATTGATGACTAATAAGAACCTGCTGTGTAAAAAAAAAATAAAATTCAAAAAAAAAGAAAAATAGAAAAGTGAGGAATACAATTGAAAATAATGCCTTCAGAAGTTTTAAAATTTTTAGTGGTTTTAATCATTATGTTAACAGAGATCTGTAACATATTTATTAATACAAAAGAAAAATCCTGTCCTATAACATCATTATCTTATTATTAATAAACTTTTGTTTGTTGGAAAAGAAATAAAGTAAAAATAAAATAAATTAAAAAATAAGGGCAATGCATTTAAATGGTATGATAGTCAAAACTATATTTAAAAATGTACACGTAGATGCCTCTCCTGACCTTTCTCCCTCACTTCCCCCTCCCTGGTCTCTATAATTAACCATTTTTGTTAGCTTTTTGTTCATCCTTCCTATGTTGTTCTTTTTGCAGTCTCTGTATTTCTCCATTTCTTATACAAAAGTATAATATATATATAATCTTCTGTACCTTGCTTTTTTCATTGAAGAATGTATCCCCCAATTCTCTCCATAACAGTACATAAAGGTAGTTCTCTTTCTCTTTTATTACTGCATATTAGTCTATTGTATGGATGTACCATATTTAATTCAGGCAACTCCATGGTGTTAATACTTGAGTTATTTCTAATTTTTGCTATGCAAATAATACCAAAACGAAAACCTTTCTTCATCTGTCATTTTGGACTTGTGTGGGTGGGGATTGCTGGTCCAAAGTATAAATGCATCTCTACTTTGGTTAGATTTGCCAAATTCTCCTCCATGGGGTTTGTACCATATTCTAATCCTGCCAACAATGTATGAGAGTACCTATTTCCCTAGTCTTACCAACAGAATTTGTTGTTGTAGTTTGGGTTTTGCCAGTCTGATAGTCGAGAAAGAATATCTCATTGCATTTCTTTTGTTATATTTGAAATTGAACATCTTTTCCTGTGCATAAGGACCATTTGTATAATTTTCTATGATCTATCTTGGAAACATTAGAGAAAAAAAAAGTGGCCTAGAAGTTGGGCACGTAGACACTATCATGACTTTCAGTTAACTAGTCTTGGTTCTCAAGCAAAGCATAAAACTGCTGAGCCTCAGTTTCTGTCTTCTACCCAAAGAATTTCTGAGGATGAAGTAAATATAGTATATGAACATCATTCTGGGGTCTGTAGCACATTGTGTATTCTTCCTCATCATTCAATAATCTATATCTCACATTAGATTCAATATTCTTTTCTCTCTTCTCTCATCATTTAGAGTCTATGTCTTACAGGTTATAGTCATCATAAAATCTGGAATGAAAACTTTCATTGATTTTTACATGTCCACCTTCTCAGACAACTAGTTTCTATTCATGATCACTTAAGTTGGAAGAGAGTCTTCTGCTTCAAAATAAAAAAACAACAACCAGATGTTCCTTTTCCTTTATAATGTGATGCCTTTTTAGTTATTTAGAGAAAAACTGAAGTTTGCTTTTCAAAGATTGGAGCATATTTACTAGTTTTCTAAAATCCGAATATTAGTATAAAAATGCTAGAGGAAGATGATAAAGGAGAACCCTAATCTTGATTAGATGCTTAAATACACAAAGATCAGATAAAAGTATTGAACTGGCTCTTCCCGAAGTTTTCATGGGTTTGGGCCGTGGTTAGAGTACATTGCAATTGCCGGACACTTCCTCAGAGTGCAAGTTCCTTTTGATTGTTCTTTTAGGAGTCCTTCCTGGAAAAAAAATAAGAGAAATGGTAAAAACTCAGTTCTCTCTTAGAAGATTAACCTTTTTGATACTGGTAAATGGCAAAATTTCTTGTTGAAGAAGAAATGACAGCTGTGTATATAAGCATATTCCTGCCTTGGGCAGGGTACAAAGAGTTTAATCTTTCCTAAACCCCACTGTAATGTCTGCTGTTTAAAACCTTCAGTTACCCTGGACAAGATCTTCATCAGCAACTTGCCGTGCGCTCATGGCAATGTTACTTGATATAGCTAAGCTAGTTGAAAGTACAATTCAGTTAATAGCCAAAGAAATATGAGATACTTGGAAATCCAAGTCTTTTTTTTTTTATTGAAGTATAGTTGATTTACAATGTTGTGTCAATCCCTGCTGTACAGCAAAGTGACTCAGTTATACACATATGTACATTCTTTTTATAATATTCTTTTCCACTGCGGTTTGTCCCAGGAGATTGGCTATAGTTCCCTGTGCTATACAATAGGACCTTGTTGTTTATCCATTCTAAATGTAATAGTTTGCATCTACCAACCCCAAATTCCCAGTCCATTCCTCTCCCTCTCCCTCCCCCTCCCCCTTGGCAACCACAAGTCTGATCTCCATGCCTGTGAATCTGTTTTGTTTTGTAGACGGGTTCATTTGTGCCATATTTTAGATTCCACATATAAGTGATATCATCTGGTATTTGTCTTTCTCTTTCTGACTCACTTCACTTAGGATGATCATCTCTGGCTGCATCCATGTTGCTGCAAATGGCATTATTTTGTTCTTCTTTATGGCTGAGTAGTATTACATTGTATATATGTACCACATCTTCTTTATCCATTCATCTATCACTGGACATTTAGGTTGTTTCCATGTCTTGGCTATTGTGAATAGTGCAGCTATGAACATAGTGAATATAGAGGTTCATGTATCTTTTTTAATTATAGTTTTGTCCAGGTATATGCCCAGGAGTCAGATTGCTGGATCATGTGGTAATTCTATTTTTAGTTTTCTGAGGAACCTCCTTACTGTTTTCCATAATGGCTGCACCAACTTACATTCCCACCAACAGTGTAGGAGGGTTCCCTGTCCTCCACACCCTCTCCAGAATTTATTGTTTGTAGACTTTTTAATGATGGCCATTCTGACTGGCCTGAGGTGGTACCTCATTGTAGTTTTGATTTCCATTTCTCTAATGATTAGTGATGTTGAGCATCTTTTCATGTGCCTACTGGCCATCTGTATGTCTTCTTTGGAGAAATGTCTATTAAGGTCTTCTGCCCATTTTTCGATTGGGTTGTTTGTTTTTTGTTGTTGAGTTGTATATATATATATACAACTAAGCTGTTTGTATATATATGAAGTGTATATATATATATATACAACTGTACATATATAATTGTACATATATATAGCTGTTAGTATATATATACAACTGAGCTGTTTGTATATCTTGGAGATTAAGCCCTTGTTGTTTATGTCATTTGCAAATATTTTCTCCCATTCCATAGGCTGTCTTTTCTCCAAGTCTTAAACAGAGTTTGCTAGCAAATATTTAAATCATTGACCTTATTCTTATTTGTATTTCCTGATGTAGGTCACATGTTTCATCATAATTTTCTCATTTGACCTCTGCAGATCTAGATTTTTTAAAAGCAAAATATAACTAACAAAAAAGGAATTGACTAAATAAGTAGACTGATTGGGAATTTGGGTATTCATTCTATACACATGTGTTATTTTCCTGAACTATTTTTTTCACATACAGAATTTTACAGAACTGTCCTTTTGTATACTTTCAGATTTTAAGAAATACTAAAAAAAAAAATGAAAGCCAGTGTTTCAAATTTGAGGTCATCTGGTTCAAGCAACAACAGAGAAGGCTTAATGTCTCAAACCTCTTTCCAAATTTTTTCATAATAATTTTGTTAAACATTTATGCAGCACTTTGTTTTCTTTATTCAGGAACATCTCCAGTAAAATTCAATGTTCTGAAAGACGCATATGATGTTTCTTGCAAGATTAATGAGATGAAGAAAAAGGACAGGAAAATATCCAAGTATCTATTATATAATTTGCATTTTTAGAGACTTGCTTGCAAACCTTAACTAAAAAGATGAGTCTTAGATTAGATTAACTTATTATTCATTTAATGGAGGAAAACCAGAACTTTTTTTTTTTTGAAGGTTTCATGTTTATAGGTCAGGAGGAAGCCTGCTTTCTCTTTTCTACTTCTCAAATTCTCTGAATCTGGCAACATGAATACAGTATCTAGAAGAAATATGTTTTGGCAATGAACAAAGAGAGACAGTGTTTTACAATTAGCTCCTTTTAATTTGGACTGTTGTCTGTAGATGGTTGTTTGTCTTAATATTTTGAATAATTAGTAAAAGCATCCCATTGGCTATGTAATTAGTGGGCACACAAGAAAGGATAGAATAGGAAAAATGTAATAAATTGTGTACACTATCTAAAACAAGAATGTATATGAAAGAAGTTAACTCCATTTCTTGAAAAGACCTTGGAGATTAAATTTTTTATAAAGGAATTCCCCACAACAACAAATGTTACCAACATAGTAATATATGTGAATATAATGGTTTAGAAATGACTCTTAATAGAATATTAATTTAAGTTGTTTTCCAATATTAGTTAATTGTTTTGCCATTTTCAAAACTATTAGTTGAGATAGATCAATGTGAGATGAAATTTATAACTTGTTTCTCTCTAATAACTCCTGGCTTATTTCCTTTACCCTTTTGATACCTTTAATTCTATTGATCAACCAAACAATCAAAGAAGTATTTATTAAGTACCTACTACAGACTCAGTACTTTGCCAGATATTGAGGGTGAGGCATATATATATATAACATATGGTCCCTAAACTCAAGGAATTTATAATTAGATTATAAGTGTTAAAGGAAACAAAGTGAAAAAAATGAACTTGAAAAATTAGAGATGAAAAACAAGGTAGATAACAAGGATGCCAAGATAATTCAATGAGGAAAGAATAGTCTTTTCAAGAAATAGTGTTAGTACAGTTATGCACATGCAGAAGAATGTAGCTGGACCTCTACCTAATGCCCTATGCAAAAATTAATTCAAAATGGGCCAAAGACCTAAACGTAAGATCTAAAACTTTAAAACTCTTAAAAGAAGGTAAAGGGGGAAAACTTTATGACCTTGGGTTAGGCAGTGATTACTGTGATATGACAAGAAAAGCATGAAAAATAAAAGAAAAATAGGTAAATTGGACGTGATAAAGATTAAAAGATTTTTTCTTTCAAAGAACACTACCAAGTAAGTTAAAAGATAACCCACAGAATGGAGAAAATTTTTTGCAAATCATATCTGAGACCTATCTCTGGGATATATAAAAGTGCTTGCAGTTCAATAAAAAGACAACTCAAAAAAATAGTCAAAGTATTTGAATAGACCTTTCTCCAAAGAAGATATACAAATGGTAAATAAGCACATGAAAAGATGCTCAACATTAACTATCAGGGAAATGTAAATCAAAACTGCAATGAAATGCCATTTTATACCGACTAAGATAGTTATAATCCAAAAGACATAATTAACATGTGTTGGTGAGGATGTGGAAAAACTGGAACTCTCATGAACTGTTGGTGAGAATGTAAAATGGTGAAGCTGCTTTAGAAAACAGTCGATCAGTTCCTCAAAATGTTAAACACATAGTCAGCATGTGACCCAGCATTTCTCCTAGATACATACCCAAGGGAAATGAAAGGATATTTTCACATAAAGATAAACACGAATGCTCTTAGCAGCAGTACTTATAAAAGACAAAAAGTGTAAACAACCCAAATATCCATCAACTAATTAATGGATAAACAAAATGTGGCGTATCCATACAATGAAATACTATTCAGCCATAAAAAGAAAAGAGTGTTATTGTAGGCTACCACATGGATGAACCTTGAAAATATTATGAACTTGAAAATATATATATAGTCAAAGAAGGCAGTCACAAAAGGCCATATATCATATGATTCCATTTATATGAAGTTTCCAAAATAGGTGAATCCTTAGAGACAGTTAATAGATAGTAGTTGCCTAGGGCTGGGTTTCAAATAGGGGCTCAAAGGGAAATGGGGAATTACTGCTAAGGTTTCTTGAAGTGATAAATATGTTCTAAATTGATTGTGGTGATGGTTGCACAGCTCTGTGAATATACTAAAAGCCAGTGAATTGAATACTTTGTATGAATGTGGTCTCTATAATGCCATTAATTTTTAAAAGTGGTATGCCTATAACTGGGAGGTTTAGATGACACCCTCAGCCCTTATGGATTCTGTGATCATAGGAATAATGCCTCTTTATTAAAAAGAAAAAGATAGGAATTACAGAGAATTTTAGACTTAAAGGGGAATTTGGAAAACATCTAGTCTAATTCTCTAAATATTCCCATTTTCCAGATAAGCAACTTAAACAATAGAGTGGCAGTTAAGCCCATGGATTCTGGAGGGAAACAGTGGGTCTCTATCACTCAAAGGTTAAGTCGTGCTAGGCAAGGCCTGTGGACTCTCAGCCTCAGTGTTACAACTACAAAAAGAGGGGGATACAGAATATGATCCACAGTGAAGTTACTATAGGATTACACACACACACACGCACACACGAGCACTCTTTATATTTCAGCATAAGGCCTGAAATATACATAGTGCTCCATGAAAGTTAGCTCTCGTTTAAAAGTGTCCCCACTCTCCCAAGTCATATTGTATGTATAGTGAAGCTGGGGTATAAAAAATCAGGTTGTCTGCCTTCTCTTCCTGTGCTTTTCCCATGATATCAGATTGAAAAATACTGTATTATTCTACCAGGACAAATCTGAGTATCTCTGAAGCCACACCGCTTGAGAACAATTGATTTCCTATGATTTTGAAAGTCTCTAGCCAGAATGAACCTGTGCTTAAGGTTTTAAAAAGGTCTTGTAATACATCCTTCACTTGTAGACATATAGTTTTGCAAGACAGTACTTATATCTTGGCCCTGGGGATCATTTTTCTTTCCTCCGAATTCTCACTCTTGTTTGACTTTCAATCTATTGCATATGTTAATCTGATATGATGACTCATTACATCTGCATTTCTTACATAATCAAATCTGAAAACAACTTTACAGAACAGCTAGCTTTCAATCTTTATCCAGAGTTTATCCTCAAAGAGAAATAGAGAATGATGGCTGCAGACCTTTCTTTGAGTTTCGGTAGCATTCTGCGAGGTTAATATGAATTGGCTCCTCGCATACATGAGGTTACATGCTGAATTTGATTATTGACTTCGGCAGATGTTATCAGAATAGCATTTTGATCAGCAGCCAAAGACGTTCTTTCTACAAAGGTACTATAGGAAATTATCTAGATAATAATACAAAGCATAGGGCTTCCCTGGTGGCGCAATGGTTAAGAATCTGCCTGCCAGTGCAGGGGACATGGGTTCGATCCCTGGTCCGGGAAGATCCCACATGCCGTGGAGCAACTAAGCCCGTGCACCACAACTACAGAGCCTGCACTCTAGAGCTCATGAGCCACAATTACTGAAGCCCACGTGCCTAGACCCCGTCCTCCGCAACAAGCGAAGCCACCACAATGAGAAGCCCGCACACCAATGAAGAGTAGCCCCCCTTCGCTGCAACTAGAGAAAGCCCGTGCACAGCAACGAAGACCCAACACAGCCAAAAATGAACAAACTAATAAATTTTTAAAAAAGAGAAAATAATCAAAATAAAATAAAATAAAAATAAAAAATAATACAAAGCATAGGTATTTATAAGGAACATTTTATAAGGGCACACTTACGCACTCCTGATGAGAGTATTTGTTGATATAACCATTCTGGAGGATATTTTAGCAAAATATTTCAAAAGCCTTCAACCTTTGAGCGAACATTTCCACTGCCAGGAATTTGACCAATAGGAATCATGAGACATATGCCCAAATATTTGTTTATTATAAATTGACCAAAAAAGTATATGTAACCATAAACTTTTTTTTAATATTGTAATCCTATGATGAAAGTTCATAATAATGCAATTGACAAGGAAATTTAGTTATTTCTGAGATACACATTTTAAAGTAATAACTAGAATTATGATTTATAACATTATACCAGAACATATAAGTTTTTTAGAAATTTCATGTAATGTCTGAAACATTTATATTAACATATTTCCATACAAATAACCCAAAGAAAGTTTAGTATTAGTTGTTTTGTTTGTTTGTTTGTTTGTTTTATACTGCAGGTTCTTATTAGTCATCAATTTTATACACATCAGTGTATACATGTCAATCCCAATAACCATAAACTTTTAAAAACAACTTAAGTGTCCAATGATGATGGCTTGGATAAATAAAACTAAGCATATCCATGGTTTGAATTTTTTTAATTCATGATTTAAAAAATGACTATTCATAAGCAGAACATTTCCTTCTTTAGCTCTAACCATTTTAGACTGCTCAGTTCTTTCTCAAAGAGAATGTCTGAAATCATGTGTGAACATGTAATGCAGGAAATGTGGAAAGTGATTATATGGAGAAAAAGAGAAGATGAAATGATTAAAACACAGTCAGTGGGTTTTTTTATCCTACTGGTGGGTCCCTTTAGTATGAGGGTGAGGTACTTTATGTTACCATGTTCTTGTACCATCCAAACAGTGGGTGTGAACAGAGATGCATATCCACTGAGTTGAAGGCAAGCCTTCCACTATCAAGTAGCTATTCCTCTGAGTATTACCCTAACCCCGCCTGCTGCTTTTGCCACCTTGTTTGTTCACAGAAAGTGTTTCCACATGTACTTAAAAAAGATAACGAGATTATATAGATGATACACATATATGGCACAGACACTGTGCCAGCAAATTATCAAAATGAATGTTCCTTAATTTTTTAAAATCTTTCCCCTCTCCAGGAAGAGAGTTGTATCCAGCAATAGAATGCGTATTTTCTTTTCCAAGAATTTGGAGTGATTATTGGAAATATCTTTAAAATTCACATTGAATGTCCTGAGAGTCAATAGGTATTTTATTTTCATAGAAAGATAAATGATCCTCCTGATGTCAGAAATGAGGTATAATTCAAAACATTTCACAGCAATTTTCACATAGAACTCTTTCATCGATTAGCACAGGCCCCTGGGATAAAATTACCCCAATGTGGATTTTGAGACTTCCCCTTCCCGACTAGACAGCTGAACTACAGAGAATGTTGGCTTCCTCCCCAAACTCCATGCTGTAGATGCTGCCTGAGAGAAGAGGAGTGGGTCCTATGAACTAACATGGAAACTATGAGAAACTCTGGATGGATAAAGGGCAGAAGTGGCATTGTGTGAAGGTGACAGGCAGCCTGGAGTACAAAGGGGTCAGGTACTACTGTGGGAAATAGGCTGGCAAAGGAGTTTTGAATTTTCTTTTCTGTGACAAAGAAGTAGCAGCATCCTCCAAAGCTACTTAATATCTAAGGGATAACTTCTGTAGAGTGCCCAGAGAGAGTACAGAGCTGATGGAAACAAGAAAGGCAGACAAAGGAACCCTAAACTAACCCCACTTCTCCTCCTTTCCTCCCAGAGATTTCTCCAGAAACTAATAAGTTATAATCAAAAGAGGTTACCACCTCCCAATATTATTTTTTAACTTTCAAAGAATTTAATGCCAATTCCTGAGGGATACATTTTCCTTAGAGCACGAAGTAACATGAATGAGACATTAATAAAAATAAGCTACAAAGAAAGTTTTAATATGTTCCAGAAATTGCAATATTACATTATCTATATTTTCTGACTATAGGTGCAGTAAAATTAGAAATGAATATCAAAAAGTAGAAAGAGAAAAAAACTTTGGTTTTAAAACTAATAATCTCTCCTCTGTCTGACATATTTATTTTAATTCAGTATGAGTTATTCACATCTATCCACACATTTTCATGTCTCCGTGGTATCTGGATAATATTTTAAGAGAACATAAAAATGTACATGAAAATAGTGGTTCAAGAAACCTTCTTTCAAATAGCTTTCCACAGTGGCTTTAACAATTTGGTAACAGTAATGGCTACCATTTATTAAACAGTTATGATGTTCAGTGTGTTCTTTATGTATTTTGTGTCAAATTCCTTAGGGAAAAAAAAAACTAACACCCAGATTCAGAGAGGCTAAGTAACTTGCTCAACGTAGAACAGCCAGTAGAGGCAGAACCAGGGTCTAAACAGAGTTCTGCAAGATCACAAGGCTCACTCTGTTTCCACTAAAGATAGTACTGATCACCCAAGAGGAAGATAATGTTGTCTTGAATCGGATTTGTAAAGAATTATGCAAGTATTGGGCTTCCCTGGTGGCGCAGTGGTTGAGAATCTGCCTGCCAATGCAGGGGACACGGGTTCGAGCCCTGGTCTGGGAGGATCCCACATGCCGCGGAGCGACTAGGCCCGTGAGCCACAACTACTGAGCCTGCGCATCTGGAGCCTGTGCTCCGCAACAAGAGAGGCCGCGACAGTGAGAGGCCCGCGCACCGCGATGAAGAGTGGCCCCCGCTCGCCGCAACTGGAGAAAGCCCTCGCACAGAAACGAAGACCCAACAAAGCCATAAATAAATAAATAAATAAATAAATAAATAAATAAATAAATAAAAATTTTAAAAAAACACCAAATAGAATCAAAAGTAACTTTAAAAAAAAAAAAGAATTATGCAAGTATGATTAAAAATAATTTTAAGAACTTTAGTATTCTTGCATATTTAGGACTTCACAATTTATTCATTTATTACTAAACCATTTTTAATTGAATGTTTACCATTTGTAAGACATTTACCGAGGGAATATTTACTGATCAAAATTAAATTTGTAATATTTGAGATTTCAAATTTCACAAACAGCTGACTTCCAATATCAGAAATGAACCTCCTCACAAGTCATTTTGAAATTATGCTAAAATGTCAGTTTCCTTTGAAACTGGAAAATCCAGTAAATAAAATAACATTTGGTTATTGGTATTATTCAGCTACCAGTAGGCTGCATACTGGGGTAATGAAGATAGTAAAAACATGAAAGAATAAAGGAGGGAAAAGGCTTATAAACAAAACCGTGAAAGTAAATGGCTCTTCTACCTTTTACTGATACCATGTGATGTACTAGGTAGAGTACAATTTGCAACTCTTTCAAAGTCATCTCCAGATGAAAACCTCAAAGACTTTATCTTTCCCAGTAAACACTTATGATCATAGACCAGGATGAGACAAAATTGTTTATCGAAGTCTCGCCCTTTTACGGAGAAAGAACAAATAAGAGGTTTCCTCACGTTGAACTTAAACAAAGTAGCTTAAATGTAAGGAGTTCCAACTGAAATAAAAGCTTAAAGATCTTGATTAGGATCAAGAATTCAAATACAGTCTCTGGATGTTTTTTGTTTTTGTTTTTTTAAACATCTTTATTGGAGTATAATTGCTTTACAATGGTGTGTTAGTTTCTGCTTTATAACAAAGTGAATCAGTTATACATATACATATGTTCCCATATCTCTTCCCTCTTGCATTTCCCTCCCTCCCACCCTCCCTATCCCACCCCTCTAGGTGGTCACAAAGCACCGAGCTGATCTCCCTGTGCTATGGACGTTTTAAGCCTATACTGTTTCATAGAAAAATAAGTGTCTTACTCAAAAATATTATGTGGAAAATAAAGCAAGTATTTTCTTATTCATTTCAAATATTAAGTCTTTGGGCTAAATAATATCGTGAAACTGTACATTAACTCATCTAACTATTGTAGACATTAAATATTTTTAAACTAGTTGCTCTCGGAATAATGCAAAGCAATGTTTATAGCTGGAAATTTTATTTTCCTCATAATATGTGGAAAAAGAATTATTTTTATAGCTATATGCCATATTATCCTTACTAATTTGTAGATTTATTCATTTATCTTGAGATTTATGTTGCCATTTCAAAATTGTTATAGCATAATCTAGTTTATCCTTGATTATATGGTCAATCATATTTCTCCCTGATTAAGGATTACTTATCTTTGGTCATATATCAAAATATTTCTGATAAGCGATGGAAAATGGAAATATAAGATTGTAATGAAGGGACATTTTATGACTGGACATAGAAATCCATGAACCAAAAAGTCATTCACATGAGAACTACTGTGATCTTTGAGAATTGTGCATCCCTTTTAATTCAAAGTTAAAACTTATACCAATAAAATAGTCTGATGGAAAATAGAAATTTAGAGCACTTCACACTGAACTTTGTACAAAGAATTTACTCAAAAACATTGAACAACTGACTGAGATATAATTACATTTGACGTATTAACCTCTCTAGGAATTTTCATTATGATCTTTCCTTTGGAAAAACTGGACCAGTCTGACCTTTGGCACATTCGAGTTTGAATCTTATGTCATAACATATTATTTCAGAACAAACTGAAAATACAATAGAAACATCTCTTCCAGTGCCATGAAATGGCATACAATAGTTTTTCACAGATAAGCAGTTCAGCTTTCCACCACCAAAGCTAGGATTCAAAATCTTCTTTGGCGGGGCTTCCCTGGTGGCGCAGTGGTTGGGGGTCCGCCTGACAACAGGAGACGCGGGTTCGAGCCCTGGTCGGGGAAGATCCCACATGCCGTGGAGCAACTGGGCCCGCGAGCCATAACTACTGAGCCTGCGCTCTAGAGCGCACGAACCACAACTGCTGAAGCCAGCTCGCCTGGAGCCCGTGCTCCGCAGCAAGGGGGGCCGCCACGGTGAGAGGCCCCGCGCACCGTGGCCGGGGGTAGCCCCCCACTCGCTGCAGCTGGAGAGGGCCTGCGCGCAGCTGCGAAGACCCAACGCAGCCAAAAATAAATAAATAAAAATTTTAAAAAAATCTTGTTTTGCATCATTTGTTGTGTCACCCTTTCACTTGCCTTGCTGCTTTGACCCTTTAAGCCAGACCACAAATCAGCTTCAGGTAGCAGCCACGTTTAAGGCCATTGTTTGGGACCCTCACCCACCACTCCACTGGATCTCAAGCTGACTTAGCCCGCCCCCTAGTTGAGCTTTCTTGCCTTGACATTCCAACATGCAGGTAGTAGTATTTCCCTATTTTGCCTTGGGCGGTCACAACTACGTCTGGCTGAAAATTTTTTATCCCAGTGATCTTTCTGGGCAAGATGCCTTTGCCAGTGCTTGGAGATCTTGCTAACATTCTTGAGTGTCTGCCTGTCACTTTTGACTGTTGGCTATGTAACAGATGTGAATTTTAAATGTTGTAAGAATAAAATTCAGTTCACCTAATGCCAGCTGAATTAGGGGCTTAAGGCAGGTCCACTCAAGGTAGTGTTTCTGAACCAGATAGGCAATTTTGATCATCAGCTGTGACTTCAGTTTCCATTCAGTGTAGGTAACCTCAGTAAGACCATCTATCTAGAAACTACATGTAGACTCTAAAGATAGACAAAGCAGGACATTTTTACAAAAGGGTGGCCTGTTCCCTAGTATGGAACTAGGGAATTTTGACAATTTCAAATCAGATTAGCTTGGGTAACCCCAGAACAGGGCATGAATGAATGTTATTTTTATTTCTTAGACTACTATAATCTGATCTTTCCTGAAGACTTTAACTTACTCAGGCAAATTGGGAAAATAGAGAGGGGTGGAATACCGATCATAGCTAAGGAAACGTAAGAAACACTACATACCCTTGTTTGTCCCAGGGGCTATTCCAATCCACAACTCTTAACACCATGTGTGATAATTATGATGGGTTGAAACACAACCAGAGTCATGGAAGTTAGCCTGGAAATGGTGCTATGCAAGCTTGCTCAGGTCTTTTCCATAACTTCTTTTTTTTTTTTTGACGTTTATATCTTTTGACCACCTTCATCCAATTTCCCCTCCCACCCCTAAATGGTAACCACAAATCTGGTCTCTTTTTCTATGAGTTTGTTTCTTTTTTTTTTTCCTATTTTTTAAAATTCCACATAAAAGTAAGATCGTATGGTATTTGTCTTTCTCTGCCTGACTTATTTCGCTTAGCATAATGCTCTCAAAGTCCATCCATGTTGTTGCAGATGGTAGGATTTCTTTCTTTTTATGGCTGAATAATATTTCATTATATATACACACCACATCTTGTTTATCCATTCATCTGCCCCTAGACACTTAGATTATTTCCATGTCTTAGCTATTGTAAATGAGGCTGCTATGAACATGGGAGTGCAGATATCTCTTCCACATGTTGTTTTCCTTTCCTTGGGATATATTTCCAGAAGTGGGATGGCTGGAACATACAGTAGTTCTATTTTAATTTTTTGAAGAATCTCCATACTGTTTTCTACAGTGCCTATACCCACTTACAGTTCCACCAGCAGTGCGCAAGGATTCCCTTTTCTCTACATCCTCACCAGCATTTGTTATCTTTTATCTTTTTGATAATAACCATTCTAACAGTTGTGAGGTGCTATCTGGTAGATTTGCATTCCCTTATGATTACTGATGTTGAGCACCTTTTCATGTACGTGTTGGCCATTCATATATCTTCTTTGGAAAAATGTCTATTCAGGTCCTTTGCCCATTTTTTACTTGGATTATTTGAGTTTTTTGCTATTGAGTTTAGGAGTTCTTTATATATTTTGCATATTAACGCTTTACTGGATATATTTTTTGCAAACATTTCTCCCATTCCACAGGTTGTCATAACTTCTATTTCTTTGCTAAAATTTTCTAGTTTTTGATTTCTTTCATGAGGATTTGTCATTGATTTTTAAAGCACTTTATAAAGGCTGCTTTAAAATCTTTGTCAGACATTCCAGCATCAAATATATCTTGTTATTGGCATCAGGGGGTTCTTTTCTCATTCAGATTAGGGTTTTCCTGATTCTTGGTATGATAAGTGATTTTCTACTGTATCCAGACATTTTGGTTATTATGTTAGGAGACCATTGATCCTATTCATATTTTCTGTGTTAGCAGGTCATTTCCCTGTGTAGGTTGAGCTTATAGGTAACTTTTGTTCGTTCTGTTCCAATGACAATTTGGGTTTCTGAGTCCTTGCAATGTTATTCTTGTCGGCTGCATTCTTCTGATGCTTTTAGGGTTCTTGCTTAGGCCCTTTTGGTGTCATCTGTCAGGGTAGAAGGCACTTCCTTGGTCTACCTACAATTTCTGGGTGATCTTCTGGGGGAAGACGCCAATGAAGAGCAGGGAAAAGTGAGTGTATACAATCTTGTTCCAGAATTGGAAGCCAGCCCAAGTCCTTAACCATCCTCCTAAGAGTTCTTGAGAGTCTTGACTGCAAATGCACAAAGATGTTGTCCAGAAAATATCCAGGTAGAGGAATATCTAGATGACAACATCCAATTGAGAAATATACCCTGGTGGAAAACAAAAGTCCATTTATCAATGTTTAGAAGATGAGAAGCACTGCACAAGTCATTGGACATTTTCATGTACTGAAATTGCCTGATGCATTGCTTGAAATTTACCTTCCTTTTTCTCACACTCACCTTGGGCTCTCTGTGAGACTCCAGCTTTGTGAAAACCCAGGCTCCATGGAGTTGGTCCAGGAGTCCTGCTACTAGGGAAGTGCGCAGTAGTTTCTAATAGTAACTCCACTGAGGGTATAGAAACCCTGGCACAGATAAGTGCTCTGCTCTTTCTTCTTTGTGAAGAACACTTTGACCCCTGTAGGGGAAGTGGAAAGTATTTTCCCATTATTTACAAAGCACTTTACACCAAGATTGCCTGTCCACACACCAGTAAAAGGCGATTGATGTTCCAGGTTCTTGCTCAAAGAGCCCTCTACTCCTCAGTTATCTCAGCCTGGTTTCTCTTCATTTCCTAACCCTACTGTAGCATTTGGCTCAGTTACGCTGTTTCTCTCATAGCTTTCTCAGCATGTCAGGGCATCTCTCATTTTAGTGGATGTGATTCCTGCTTTAGCTCCGGTAACCTCAACATGGTGCTCTAACAGCTTTTGCCAGGCAAGGTCCAAGTTGCTGGTGAAAAGTCCCAGTAGCCAGCATAGTTCTAGTTTCCATCACAACAAGCCATGTGGTACTGATACATAAGATCTTACAGAAGAAGGACAGCATGTTGAGTCAGGTTTCAAAATGAGACGCCTCTCCTACATCTACCCCTGTCAACTCAACTTCATTCCTCATTCCTAGAGAAGGGGGCTTCTGAAATACTTGATATCATGGGCTGTGAGTACGCTGACCAAAAAATACAGTGGATTTGATGGAATGAGCTATTCTCACACTTCTTGGTTGACAGGTCTGTTGCAAGTCTTCCGTAGCTTAGATTCAGTTACTAAAGCAGATGTTGATGTTGGTCTCATTGAGAGTTCTTGGCACAATCAGAAAAATCACACTTTGATTTTTCTACCAGCTAGTCCCAACGTCAGAGATCAGGAAGACCTCGTTGTTGTTCTTCTTCTTTGTTGAATAAATTCCCCTTTCATTTACATCCATCTGATTTATGATATATTGACCCTTCCCTTGTTTATCCAACAAGAAATTTTGGACACAGGACTCTTCTATTAGGCATTCTAAGGCACAGATTTGCAAAGTTTATTTAATGTATCACTAACATATCTAGTGGTGCATTTTTTTTAAACAAACTTTCCTCTAACAATAATCATAAGGTTTGCAAAATGGAAAAGATTTCAACAAAAAGTTACAAACAACTGAATGTATACCGGGCACTGTGCAAAGTGCTCAAAATACAGAGATAAAAAATAATAATATGGATCTGGCTCCAAAGAGTTATGCAATGTAACAGAAGAAAAATTACACGTACACATGAGCAATAGTTAACATATAGTAAAAGTGCAATATTATAAACACTGACAAAGCCAGAAGTCCTATATCAGAATTGCTTTAGACCGGCAGTTGAGTCAGGAAAGACTCAGCAGAGCAGGTAATAGTTTTGAATTAAGTGTTTAGAATAAATAGGAACCAATCACGTGGGAAGAGAGCAAAGACATTCCAGGCTTAGCGAGGCCCACCTGCCAAGTCACAGAGGCGTGGAGCAATAATAGGCGTCGGGAGCTATAAGCAACTCTGCGTCGCTCAAGTGCAAAGGGATGTGAGATGAGGCCGTAAGGGGTTTTGCAGTCCATGAAAAGGAGCTGGGATTTTGTTCTTTAAGAAATAGGAGACTTAAGATAGATTTTAAAGTGGGAAGCTTTGCATTTCGGAAAAAATCACTGTTGATTACAGGTAATACTAACATCCGTTTTAAAAATTTAAATTTATAACCTCATGTTCGATCATGTTGCCCCTTCAAAGATCTGAAGGGCTCTTACATAAATGTAAGCATAAAGACATCTCAGGCATTGCATACCTCTTAGGTAGGACTCATGTAAGAATAGCTGGTAGCTTCTTTCTGGCCTTATGGAACCATAAAGAGAAAATGTGCCATCTTTAAAGAGACTTCCTTTCTTTACGAATTTTCTAGTAAGCATCAAAGCCAAATGGAAAAAAAAAATTATTCTCGTAATGCTCTCAATAGTCTTGTCCTCCCAGGCCTTCCTAGTGGATGGGAGATCCTGCCCTTTGTACGCATAGAGTGTGCTTGTCTGTGCTGTTGACTTCTGCCTTATATCTGTCTTCCAGACACCTATCCATAGAGGCAGGCTTCATTCCCTATTTCCAGATGAGAATTTAAGTCAAGGAACATATCAAGGAAAAAAATTTAGGTTATATATGCAATGGAAATTATCCATCCATGACTGGTTTTGTCTTACGAATATTTGACTGTACTGATACTCTCACATTGCTTAAGAAAGGTGATTGTCAGAGAAAGATCAACAGATCACACCTTCAACAGGTGCACGCAGATCCTGTGCACCTTCACTCAGGCAGTAAAAGTGAAGGTGCCCAGGACCGTTTGTGATCATCAACCTGCCTTCCTCTCTCTGTCTCATGTCCTTCTCTTGCCGTGATGATGCAGAAAAGCAGGCAGGGCAGCAGCATGACTCTGGGTTCGAACCCTGGCTGACATTGACACAGATTTCACAAGCCGTGGCTATTGATGCAAAAGCACATCGGTCTGGATCTTACGGAAAAAAGGATGATTTCTGCTGGCATCTTAGGTTCTTTATAGGAAATGGCCTGCATGAGGAAAGCCACGGAATGAAAGCAATTGAAAGGTAAATAGAGTAACAACGTGGCATCTCAGTGTCTCATGGATATCACTTTCACAGATAAAAAAAGAGTAGAGAAGTTTCTCTCCTGTGGCTTTTGCTGGTACTTTTTATAGCCGAAGTGTGGTAGGAAGTAGGCCCCAAGTTCCCTTGGCAACAAGTAGAGTAGAAGCGATACACAGAAATCTGAATCATCGGTGAATCATCTGAGGGATTTCTGTTTCCATTCCTTGGAAATAATTTACTGATTTTTTTTTTTTTTTAATCTGTGTGATGTTTGCTGACTCCCAGGGAAGAGCACAGAGAGCGCAAGACTTTACTCTGGTCAGTCATTTAAGAATCATTCTGAATGCTCCAAGTGGACTTTAATGTTGATATTCAAAAACCCACTGTTCTCCATTAAGACAACACTCAGTGTTTAAAGGGAACAGATCTGCACATCAAGGCATCAGCAATGGGGAAGTTCCCCTTCACCAAATAAACCTGATGTCCCCAGGAAGATGTTTCAGGACATTGCTGCATTTAAACTAAATTTTTCTTAGTGTCAGGGAAAGGTGATGTCTATACAGCTCATTGTTAATCACAGAGAACACTTTCAGACACCGAAAAAGAGAACTGATATGGTTCCACCTGAAACGTGTGTGCGCTCCTGGAACGCGTGTGTGCACGCGCGCGCGTGCGCGCACACACACACACCCCATCTGAAACTTCTGGACATCAGTTACTCAGTTTTTTCCCCCTATTTTTTTTTCCACGAATACATGTCTTGTATAATCCCTTTACCTCCATTCTTGTTGCTTCTCCCTTATTTCAAGGTCACTTTGTCTTCTTGACTGAGTGTCCTTACTCTATTCTTTGTGCATAGAGAAAAAGAACTTCCCCTAAAAATGCTTTTTCTCATGTCAACATCCCAGTAAAAACTCATGAATTGTTCAGTGACTTCTTGTGGACCATGACTTAATTATCATTGTATTCACAGCATGCATCATGGTGCGACCCACAGAATATGTTCAATAGACATTTATTGAATGATGTATTATAATTGTGGAATTTTTGATTATACACTTCCCATAATAGATCTAAATCTATTTGTGAGCATAAATCTAATCTCATAAGTCTTTGCATCCCTAGCTGCTAGCATGGTCTCTGGTATATTATCATGCTCAACCAACGGTTATTGAAACAGTGAATGAAATTCAAATTCTGGACTCTTATATGCATATTGTAATCTCCTCTATCTAGGTGGCCTCATTTCCTACCAATCCCCTCCTTCCTGTGAAGTGAGCCTTTGTACCAGTCAAGCTCCGTGTAATCACTCATACCATTTTCCTCAGATGAATTATCACCACCATTCCCACCACCTACTTAAGTTCTATCCTTCGAGGCCCAGCCTAAGTTTCATTCTAGTCACAAATGGAGAGATTTCTTGATTCCTCCAGTCCTCACAGATCTTCATGTTCTTCTAACTCCTCGTGTCTATGGCCTTTATTCAAATTTTGTCCCTAATGCCATCTTCCATTGTTTGCTTCCTTTTTGACTCCTGGGTGACGTCACTTATTTCCTAATCCTCGGCATCTCCCACATATTGATGACACTAAGCTCCCTCATCTCTAGCCCTGTTGTCTCCTCAGATCATCAAAACTCAATGTTTTATAAGTTCTTCAGGCTCAAAAATGTTCAGAAGTTAGTCCATATTGTTAAATTTTGTAGGTGTGTTAATTGTAGTATTTTTGTTACGAGTCCTTTTGTTCTTAGGAATACGTATTAAAATATTTATGGATGAAATGATATGTTGTCTCAAATTTATTTCAGAATAATATGGGAGAGGATCAAAGGAAGAGTTATGGTATTCTATGCACTACATGTTTGGAATTTTTCATAATACAAACTGCTTAGAATTTTTATTCATCATTTTTCTCTATTAGTGCCTTCAATCACTTCAGACCTGCTCCTCCTTTGCTTAACTGCATTTCCCCCCCCAACCCCTGTCCCAATCTCTGGGACATTCTCAAGCGGGGAGCAGAGATTGACATGTGAAACTGACCTAGTTAGCGGCTCATGAGATCAGTGCCCAAGTAGAATATCCTGGTGTCAAGTCAAGTAATTAGAAACAATTTTTGAAAGTGAAAGGAGAGATCAACTCTATTCTGAAAGAAAAATAAGATAATTGAGAGTTACCCCTCCACCCCCCCACACCCCCAATTTTGTGATTCTCTACACATACGACAAGAGAAACAACCAAAATCCATTGTCATGTTGTGTCCTTTGCTTGAACTATCTTTCCCTTCCCCTCTTACCTACTTAGAAACTATCTACTTAAGCTTCATTTAAGACTCTGGTCAACCATCCCTTTCTCTTTGTAGCACTCCCTGGACTCTCTCTGTCTCCCATAGGCAGAATTAAATGGTTCCTCATCAATATTCATATAGGACATTATACCTACTTTCTTTTTTTTTTTTTTTTTTTTTTACTACATCTCTAAGGAGTATAGTGATTAGTTTATCTGTGTTCTTCTGGCATTGCGCTACTGTGGCGAGAGCTAACTTAGACAATTTCCCCCACGCTGTAAGCTCTGAGTTCAGGGGCTGTCTTCCTCTCCTTGATTCCCCAGATAGCACAGTGCCTTGAAAAAGGTAGATGTTCAATGAAAGTCTGAAATTGAATCAGATAGAATCTAATTTCTTTGTATATGTTGCTCCCTTTTTCTGCTAATATCCATGTATTGAAAGTCTTCTTTCCTGATCTCCCCCACTCCAAAGCGTTCCATCTTCCTCTGAATTCACAGCACATAATAGGATCTGCTTTGGTTTTGGCGTCCTATTTCATTTGAAGTTTAAGACTGGTGAGAACAGTGACCGTACCTTTTCATCCTCCTGTTTTCTATGGATCCTGCTCAGGGTTTGATTCCCGAGCACAACTGAAAAATTTTTGAATTGAATGTTTGACTGTAAAAGACCCAGGAAGGGCCTGTTTCCTACTTGAGATCAGCAGTACTGAATATTTGATGTCCACTATTTGCTTAAATAATTTCATGGGCTCCATTATTTACAGAAGGAATAAAGAGGTCTGTAAATAGGCAGCCACAATTCAGAGAGTGAGTACTCACAAAGTTCCTTAAGGTTTCAAGAATTATGCAGCATATGTCACCCACTTAATCAGTTACTTCTCACAAAAACACAACAACAGAGGATTTGTACCTCCACCTTAGAGTTATGGAAACTGTGGCTACATTGGTAGCAGGTTCAGGAGCAGAGCTCAGAATTTTATCCCAAGACTTCTGAATCTAACTCCAATGTCCTTCCCACCCACACCACAGGTGCCTGTGTGTAAATGATACCAGGCTTAGCTCATTTAATACAGTCAGGGACTTGATCATCTGCAGATTTGGTATCCACAGGGAGTCCTGGAACTAATCCCCCATGGATACCAAGGGATGACTGTGCTTCTCATCTGTTACAGGTCTTTTAGAGAAGCATTATAGCATAGGGAGTTAGGAGAAAACCTCTGATGCCAGACTGTGTTCAAATTCTGGCTTTGTCTAGCCATGTGACCCTGGGCCAGCCAACAATCACGCTGGAGAGGGAAAAAAAATTACTTTATAAATTGAAGCAGTGCATTTCATGAAGGAAACTCAGGTGGCTGCTGTGGAGGCTTCTTGCTATCAAATGTGTTCACTCTGTGCCTCAGTTTCCACATCAGTACATTAAAGATGATAATACTCCCTATCTCCTAGGGTTGGGCACAGGATTAGATAAGTCAATATACATAAAGCATTTAAAACAGTGCCTGGCACATATATATAATGGTTTGCGTCTGTCACTCTATTAATCATTTATTTTAAAATAGAGCCTATGCAATACGTTTTGTATAGTAAGAAAGGCAGAAATATTCACTGACTTTTTGGGGTCAATATTTGAGCCTCGTTCTAAGATATTTATGGCATTAGCATCTAAAATTTCTTTCATGTTCTCCACAACCTTTCTAAACATACTTAGTTTACAAAATCAGAGTGGACATTGTACAGGAATAGCTTTTCTCATAATATGTTAGTACTCTCAGTTTCATTCCAGCTGGAGTCTGAAATGTTTTTGCATGCAGAAACTTAAAAGTATGTGAAAACAACATGATTCAAACTTTTTATTCATTTTCATTAATTGTGTTGTTCGTTCACATATGGAATAAAAACAAAGTTGATAGTTTTTTGCTATCACTGGATAGGAATTAATCACCCCCAAAACAGGGCAACATATTGGGAACTATTCTGATGTCTAGTTGTGAAAGAAAAACTAACAAAATGGTACATCATTTATTTAATAATGTAGTCTATACATATCGATCGAGTATTCTCGTATTCCAGGAATTATTCTAGAAAAAGGACACCCACATGGAATTAATCTGCAGGTGTAAGGAGACATAAAATAAAGTAAACAAATAAAATAATTAAAAATTTTATGGTGGGAGTTATGGAAGAAATGTACAGGGTGATATGACCCACTAAATAAGTGGAAAGGTAGAAGGATGAATTTAGATAAGGTAATTTGGGAAGATTGAGCAGAAACTTAAAAGACCAGAAGAAAACACAGAATTTGGTGACATAGTCTGAAAAACAGAGTAAAAAAAAAATCAACCATAGAGACTGGTAAATACCAACAGCATTTTGTTTTTGTTTTGTTTTCTGTGCTCATTTTACTTATATTTTTTGTCCCTATCAGTAAATTTGCTTTGGTTCAAATGCAGTTAAAATAGCTTGGACGAAGATCAAACATTATCCGAGATTCATGTTTCTTTCTCTGTTTCCTTTTAGTATAAATGTAATACTCATTTTAAACAATTTTGGAAATTAAAAATTTTAAATAAAGTTTACCCACAATCCAAAAACGTAAATGCAAACGTTACTAACATGTTGGTCTGTTCCTAAGGCAGATTTTTTTCAAGTTCAGTTTGTGGTTATCTAACCTTTGTGAAATGAGGTTAAATGAAGTAGGTGGCCAACTCGGCTTAGAAAAAAGAGAGGCAAAGCAAAGGTCATGCCGATATTGAGTTTACACGGTAATAAGCATGTTTGGGTTTAAAAAGTTACAATTGACCAGAAAAACTTGTAGTGGTCAGAACAATATGGCCAGATAAATGTTTTGATATCAAATGTTGCCAAATCTTGTCTCCCTAACAGTTGCCCCACTTTGGAAGTAATAGCCTTAAGGGAGAGGGACCGTAGAGAAATCAGCCTTGTTCTGATGGAAAGAAGCTGGGATGGGTGATGCTTCTGGCCCTTACATGGTCCCTGCTGAGCCCTGGTTGATGACAAGACCACAGCGGCAAATATCTTGCTTATTCACATCATTTGAGATCTAATTTTTTCATAACTGTCAACATTATATTTTCCTTCTCTTCCTGCTCCTTCTCGGTCTCCAGTTCTCATACTGAAGAGCCTTTAGGTTCCAACTTGCTTTCTGAGGCAATACTGAACTCACAGATCTCAGTACCACCTTCTTTTGGATAGTGTGAGGCTCATGCTTTAAGGGGTTCAGAGTACACACACCTTCTTTGCTTCAACCCTAAGAATAAGTAAAGTAATGGAAAATAAAGGCCCAGCAGCAGCCAAGTCTGAACAAGAGGAGCCCATCCATAAAACTGAAAGAAAAATATGCTGATTTAAAGAATCTTCCACTGGGAACCAGGGATGGGAAATTAGAGGGAGAGATGATTGGATATAGCTAATTGCTCTATTATTTTTCACTTTACATAATAAAGAGACTTGTCTTTTGCAGTGCCAATGTCAAAGAACCAAATTAGGTTGAAGCATTGATGTAAGCTAGGGAAAAGTAAAATATGTTATTATGTCTCAGAAGTCATTTGGCAATTATTTTTTCCCTTTCAAGTACAGGTATGTAGGTAGGTAGAGAGACACAGATATTTATACATATGTGTGTATGTGTGTGCATTCATTATTGTAAATACAATTCTGTCCCTTGTCTTTCTCACTAAACATCTTCCCATGTCATAAATTCATCTTCAAAAACATCTTATTAAATGAATAATCTATTATCATACAGCTGTATCATAGTTTATTTAACCAAAAGTACCCTATTGCTGGACTTTTAGTTTGCTACAAATGTTATAGATGATGCTATAATGAACATCATAGGATATTAATCCTTTTCCAGTTGCTATTTTTTTAAGGATAAATCCCTAGACATAGATCTACTATAATCAATCATCTGAGTGTTTGTCAAGTCGTAGACCTGTGTTGTTAAGCTGCTTTCCCAATAGCAATGTTTAAAGAAGACCTTCTCACTAAACCCAGCAGTATTAACTGTCTTTCACAAAAATCTTTACTGGCATGAATTTTAATAAAGTTTAAGGTCTGAGTCAGAGTCACTTGTTATTTTCCTTTCTATTTTTTCTTACTTCTATCTTTTTGGAGGGTGGGGATATCAAAATAGGATTCATGGTAGAGCTAAAACATGCATAAAATAATAAGCCACAGTTTAAAAAAAAGAGCATGTAGTTTTAAAAATGTGCACAAGATTGGTCAATGAGTTTATTTTTGGAAAGATTATTTTCTTAGGGCCATTTCAGTGACCTTGGGTTAATACTGCTTTTGAATCCCGTATGGTCAACATTGGCTATTTTTGAGCACAGAAATTTCTAGAACTTATTTAGACACTAATATACTTAACTGCTCGATTATGTGGGATTTCAGCTGAATTGGTAAAACAAATTCATTCTTCTCATAGTTGTCAAATCAGACAGCTGTTTTCTTTCTAGTAACATTTTATCCTTTTCATATTTGTCATTTCCTTTGTGGTCAACTTTTCCCCATAATGCTAATTTACTTCACTATCTACTTATAATTTTACCTATTTTTATATATTATTCTTTTTTTTTAATTAAGTATAATTGATTTATAATATTATGTTAGTTTCAGATGTACAGCAAAGTGATTCAGTTACACACATTTTTTTTCTGATTCTTTTCCATTATACGTTCTCACTAGAAATTGAATATAGTTCCCTGTGCTATACAGTAAATTTTTGTTGTTTATCTATTTTATGTATAGTGGTGTGTATCTGTTAATCCCATACTCCTAATTTATCCCTCCCCCCAACCCTTTTTCCCCTTTGGTAACCATAAGTTTGTTTTCTATGTGAGTCTGTTTTTGTTCTGTAAATAAGTTCATTTGGGTTATTTTTTAGATTCCACATTTAAGTGATATCATATTATATTTGTCCTTCTCTGACTTCCTTCACTCAGTGTGATAATCTCTAGGTCCATCCATGTTACTACAAATGGCAATATTTCATTCTTTTTCATGGCTGAGTAATATTCCAGTGTGTGTGTGTGTGTGTGTGTGTGTGTGTGTGTGTGTGTGTGTGTGTGTGTGTAACATCTTCTTTATCCATTTATGTATAGATGGACACTTAAATGCATTCTTCTTATATACAAGGCCAATGCACCTTTGACCAGAATAATACTAAATTCTAGTCCCCCTCTACACAACCAACCATTACCATCAGGTTAATGTGGATACTTTTTAGACTGTATTCTATGCATGTGTAAACATCAATAATCACAGAGAAAATGTATAGTGTTGTTTTGGTATTTCTCTTTTATAGAAGCTGTGTCATAATATACCTACTGTACCAAAAACCTGATCTTCTTCAGTGCCTCTTTCCTGTAAACTCTGGCCTTATATTCTCTACCACAGATTATGAGTCCCTCTGTATACAGATATTGAGTTCACTTCAAGTTTCTTGTTGTAGAAATTTTTTATTTAAGAACACCTTCTTGATCCCAACATCAAAGAGAAATTATACTACAATTTAGTGTAAGACTTTTATAGTACTATATTTAATACATTTATAGTATTTATGCTTAGATTATAACGATCTAAAATTTGTCTTTATGAATATGAGATAGGAACTAACTATATCTTTCTAAATAAGTAAATTATTCTCCCAGAGCATTTATTTTAAAATCTACCCTTTATCCATTTATTTAAAATGCCATTCTTATTGTATCTTAAATAAGCATATATGCTTGCATTTACTTTTAGACTTCTATTCCATGCATCTAGTTAATTTCTGTCCCACTACTATACTATTTTTATTACTATAATCCTATAATATGTTTGATATATAATAGGCAAGGCCATTCCATCTTGGTTTTCTTTTATAGATTTATCTTGGTTATTTTTACATATTCACTCTTCTATATGGGTTTTAGAACAGGTTTCACATTTCCACAAAATATTGTTTTATGTTTATTTTTAAATTATTTTTTTCTTCCAGTTTTATTGAGATATAATTGATATACAGCACTGTATAAATTTATGGTGTATAGCATAATGATTTGACTTAAATACATTGTGAAATGTTTACCTCAATAAGTTTAGTGACCATCCATCACCTCATACAGATACAAAATAAAAGAAAAAGAAAAAAATATTTGTCCTTGTGATGAGAACTCTTAGGATTTCCTCCTTAACAACTTTTATAATAACACACAGCAATTGTACTTCCCATATTGTACATGCATCCCTAGTACTTATTTATCTTATAACTGGAAATGTGTACCTTTTGGCCACCTTTGCCCAATTACCCCTCCCAACCCTTTTATTTTTTTTTAGTGTTGTACTAAATTCATAGATTATTTTAGAGAAAATAGACATCTTTAAAATACTGAAACTTCTCATTCATGAACAAAGAATTTTTCCCCATTTATTTAGGTTTTCTTTTATGCCCTCCAGTGAAGTCTTGTTAGGATTATTCCTAAATATTTGATGTGGTTGTTTCTTTATAAATAGACCTCTTATTCTGTTTTATTTTCTAACGGGCTTACTGCTGTGAATAAAAGCTACAGGTTTTTATATGCTGAGTTTGTATTTGGCCATCCTGATGAAATTTACTTACTGGTTTTAAAATGTGTCCCATTGGTGTCCTCAGGACCTAATTATCTGCAAATTGTGACAGTTTTGTAACTTCCTTTCCAATACTTGAGTTGTTTTCCTTATTTTATTACATTGTCTGGGACCTTGAGTTGAAGATTGATCAGTTGCCTAATTCTTGTCAATATGGGTCTGCTTCCAATATGTCATGATTATGGGGAAGGCTTGATGCAAGACTTTGGTAGATCCTTTTATAAAGTCAAGGAATTATGTATTTTTTTATTTTACAGAAAGCTTTTTAAAAATTGTCATAAAGATGCTGAATTCCTTTAGGATTCTTTTTCAAAATCAAGTGAGATAATCAAATAGTTTTTATGCTTTAACATATTAATATACTGCATTCCACTGAAAGATTTCTAATGTTGAGCCACTTTTGCTTTCTCAAGATAAATCCCTATTTGGTCATTCTATATTATTTTTTACAGCAAATTGCTGGATTTGATTTGTTACTATTTTATTATTTTGTATCCATAGTCAGCCAGTCAGAAATGTCTTGTTTCAAGAAGATTTATTAGTGCTTGCTCATAACATAATCTGGGCCTTTGATGAGGGCTGGTAGGGGCAAGATACCATTACCATTTCAGTGTTCATTACTGTTTTTTGTCTTTTTAGATTTTCCAGCTCTTCTTTTGTCAATTTTAGTAATTTTTTAATCTTCTGTAGATATAGTCTTACATAATCTTACTTTTTAAGCTGTGCTTTATTTTTTCTTAATCATAACTTTTAAAAAATTGACCTTTCATATAACTTTTCAATGAATTAGTTTTTGTTTTTGAATCATGTCAATTATTTCTATTTGTTTTATTCATTAATTTTTATGTTTATCTTAATTCCTTTCTTAAATTTATTTTTGTAATTGTTTTAGATTGTTGGATTGATTGCTTAGTTCTTTTATCTTAAATCTTTCTAATTTTCTAATAAATGCATTTAAAATGACAAATTTTTCTCTGAGTACAGCTTTGGCCACAAATCACAGGTTTAATATGTAATACTCTTATTTTGAATCAGTTCTAGACATACTTTCTTCAGTCTTTGCTAATATTATAAATTTCATTTTCTTCAATTATTTTAGTGTCCTATAGATTAGCTACCTTTTTCATTCCTTGGATACTCAGGAGAGATACAATATTTATTCCTTGAAAATAAAAAGCCTTGCATACTAGAGCACACAACATGACTAGAGATTGAATAGTGCATAATATTTCATTCCTATGAACATGGATCCTTAATATGTTACATGGAGCAAATGTTATACATTTTAATGAACTCTATTGTTTCAAAAAGATTTAACACTTCTTTGGGAAAAAGAAGAACAAGAGTCACTTGAGACTGGAATTAAGTTCAAAGGGGTGACACTAAGAAGGATCACACTATTTATTTTATTTCTAGGCTTAAGAAAAAGGCTGTTTCTAATTATGCTCAAAATCCAGTACCCAGGATCATATGGTAGTTCTTAGGGTTTTTTGTTTCTTTGTTTGTTTTTTTACTGAGAGAACATTAAAGTTAGTGAAATATGTCAGGCAGAGAAAGACAAATACTGTATAATATCATTTATATGTAGAATAAAAAAAAAACAATACAAATGAACATATATGCAAAACAGAAACAGACTCACAGATATAAAAGACAAACTTGTGGTTATGAAGCGGGAGAGGGGCAAATTAGGGGTATGGTATTAACAGATACAAATTAATATGTATAAAATAGATAAGCAACAAGAGTATACTGTGCAGCATAGGGAACTATACCCACTATGCAGCTCAATATCAAACAAACAAACAACCCAATCCAAAAATGGGCAGAAGGCCTAAATAGACATTTCTCCAAAGAAGATATACAGATTGCCAACAAACACATGAAAGAATGCTCAACATCACTAATCATTAGAGAAATGCAAGTCAAAACTACAGTGAGGTATCACCTCACACCAGTATGGCCATAATCAAAAAATCTACAAACAATAAATGCTGGAGAGGGTGTGGAGAAAAGGGAACCCGCTTGCACTGTTGGTGGCAATGTAACTTGATACAGCCACTATGGAGAACAGTATGGAGGTTCCTTAAAAAACTAAAAATAGAATTACCATATGACCCAGCAATCCCACTACTGGGCATATACCCTGAGAAAACCGTAATTCAAAAAGAGACATGTACCACAATGTTTATTGCAGCTCTATTTACAATAGCCAGGACATGGAAGCAACTTAAGTGTCCATCGACAGATGAATGGATAAAGATGTGACACATATATACAATGGAATATTACTCAGCCATAAAAAGAAATGAAATTGAGTTATTTGTAGTGAGGTGGATGGACCTAGAGTCTGTCATACAGAGTGAAGTAAGTCAGAAAGAGAAAAACAAATACCGTATGCTAACATATATATATGGAGTGTAAAAAAAAAAAAAAAAAAGGTTCTGAAGAACCTAGGGGCAGGACAGGAATAAAGATGAAGGCATAGACAGTGGACTTGAGGACACGGGAAGGGGAAAGGGTAAGCTGGGACAAAGTGAGAGAGTAGCATTAACATATATACACTACCAAATGTGAAATAGATAGCTAGTGGGAAGCAGCCGCATAGCACAGGGAGATCAGCTCTGTGCTTTGTGACCGCCTAGAGGGGTAGGATAGGGAGGGTGGGAGGGAGACGCAAGAGGGAGGGGATATGGGGATATATGTATACGTAGAGCTGATTCACTTTGTCATACAGCAGAAACTAACACAACAATATAAAGCAATTATACTCCAATAAAGATGTTATAAGTAAATAAATAAATAAAAGGAGAAATAAAAATTCAAAAAAAAAAAGAAATACAAAAAAAAAACTAGAAGAAAAAATCCAGTACCATTCACTTCATTAATTTTGGGTTTTTTTTGTTTTTTAGGATTCATGGTTTTCTCCCAATTGCCCTGGTCGGATACGAAGCCTTACATTGGTAAAGAAGTCTATTGGACTGACAGGAAATATTTCTCAGTGCCTGGAAAGGAAGAATCGGTTTGACAGTATGAAATGCAATCATGGGATTCCTGTCTCTGGCGGGTTATGCTGTTTCTAACAAAAACATTTGTGCACACTCATATCCTCTCTTCCACTACCTGAATGCAAAATTCTGCTAATGGAACTGACTAAGGTAAGTGTTTCACACAAAACCCAATTTTGCAGACATTTTATTTTCTGATGTTTTATTTTCACCTTTCAGCTCACAGGGTTTTAGAGAGCCGGAAACTTAATTTTCGCAGTGCACAGACTTTCTGTTTCCCCTACTTTTCATACACATTTTTGAAGATGATTGGCTATGAATCTAATCTCGTTAGCACCATGACCTTTTCACCACAAAGTTTTAAGAACTACCTGTTAGGCCACTGCCTAATAAGCATTAGGAAGTAAAATGCATGGGATATGTGAAGTTATCAGGCAGAACGGTATTTATTCCCTATTGATACATAACTAACAAAACGTTATGTAAAATACTTTCTGCCTACTTTAAAAGATTTGGATTAATTCTCCTTTTCATTCTAAGATAAATAATATTTACACTACAATTAAACTTTAACTAAATTTGGCAAGCTGCACAGAGTTCAAAAGTTTCTGAAAGTCCGGAAACCTTCATATTTTATTTGAACTGGACACTCATTTTTACCTTGGCTATTATGTGGGTCTGGTTATTTCCAGACTTAGAACTCACTAACCCTTGTACATTTTAAAAGAATTGGTAAAGTAAATGTGACACAGAAGTTGTTCATGTGACATTGTCCCTAAATGAAGAAAGAGAATAGTTTGCAAATAACTCACCATGCCTATAAAGAATTTTTTGGATCCCAAGTGGTATAGCTAGATTGTGACTATATTTACTGCTTTTAACTAGACAATTGCTCAACTATCTACTTAACCTTTAACTATTCGGTTGTGTACTAACTTACAAGAATTAAGCACAAGTATCAGGCTTAATTGGTAACCTTTAATGGTTGTTAAAAACAAAACAAAAAACTTTCATTCTAAGAATAATTTCTAGATGAGAAGTAATAGCCATTAGCTGGCAAGTAATAAAGCCTGACAATGAAATACTAAGAATTCTCAGGAATGCAGTCTATATGAGTTTTTATTAAAAATTGTATACTTATATCTACTTTTACTTTTTAATGAGAAAAACAGAAACCCTGTCTTTGATTCTTAATTAGTAAATATTATGGAATTTTACTGTTAAAAGGGTTTTTTATTTCCACTGTTATAAAATATTTTGCTCATTTAAATTATAGTCAGGACAATGACTGAGGATCAAAATCCAAATACAGTTTCTGCCATCACTTGATACAAGTCAGAGAATATAATCTTTATCTTCAGGTGGATGTTCACTGTGAAAGCAGATTACCTTAGCCGCAATCACATCCCCTTGACATGCTTAAATTAACCTTGTTTTGAGGAGAAAGGTTCCTGTGGTATCTCAGGAAACTTCTAAGTGTGGATTAAAAAGTCATAACTTCCTTTATTTAAACACTTCCTCATATTTTTCTTTTGTCAACTTACTAATAGAAGTAGTCTTTTTCAAAAAAGAAACATAATTAAAACGAAATTTCAGCCCGTTTTCCCCATTTGATAGCTTTATAGTATATCAAAAGACCCCACCGTAGAAAAGAATATGTGAAAAAGCTTATATTGGCTTCCCTGGAGAAATGAAATTGGGTTTACAGAGTGCAAAGAGTTCAATTATTTTGGTTTAAAAAAAAGTTAGCTCTCTCCATGAGGGTAGTGCTGTGTTGGTTGAGAAGGTGGTAACGTGGTTATTGATGGATATCATTTATACATGCAGGTGTCACAGGAAAACCTAATGTGGTCTTAATAGTCCTTTTCATGTTCTTTATGCCGGTAGATTGTTCTTGATTGTTGTGGTTGTTACTCAGAGCCTGTAGCTACGGGTAATCCAGTTCTGTAAATGCTCAGTGGTCCCAGCCTCTGCTCTTTTCCTATGGCTGCCTGTCAGCTGGTATGTAGGCTGCAGTGGTTTCTCAGATCTCTACATTTCTCTTACAAGCTCACCCTTGAGCATCAGAAAAGTGTATTTTTATTTCCTACCTCCATACTTAAGGCTATTCCTCTTTAGCTCACTGAACAACCATCTGGATATCCGTTGACATGCATTTATTGCATATAGACACTCCATCAAAAATGGTGAAGTATTTAGCGTCCTCTCAGAGATAAATTGCCATATTCACAGCAAATAAATCAAGATATAGACCATCAGTTAATGACAAGCCATTCACTTACTCTGGTAGCCTTAAAGTCATTCAGTTAACATTTATGTTCTGTGTTCTTATTGGATTTAAGGTACTACTATCTGTGGGAAGTTCTCTGAGTTACCACACTCACTCAGAATGGCTAGAACCCAGGCAAATATACGTTTTTTTTTCCCCTACTTTTTTTTCTAATTTGATTGTGTTTCATTTACATGGTTTCATCTATATTTTTGGAAACACATCACCACCAGTCGTAAAAGAAGAGGTAATACTAATTGCACGTGCTAATTGCTTCACATGAACGATTTCATGGCAAATCTATGAAGAATGAGTATTACTATTATGAGTCCTGCTTTGTAAGTAGGCATGGAGGGGTCAACTGAACAACAAGGTTAATTGAACTACCCAAGGTCATATAGGTAGTAAATAGTGTAACCAGGCTTTGAACCCAAATTGTCTCACTTCAGAGCCTAGGTACTTGCTTTTCCTCCCCCCACCCCCCTTTCTGTATATAATGAGCTTATTATGTTCCAGCAACTCTTCTAATGCTCTGTATGTATTAACTCATTTGATCTGCATAATAACTGTTAAAGTAGGCACAATATTATGTGTTCTGTGTAGATAAGAAAACTGAGGCATAGAGAGGTTAACATGCTCATATTAACACAATTGGTAGATATATGAACTGAGAGCCCAAGCATTTTAATTTCAGAATCTGTGCTCTTAACCTCTATGTTATATTCTCTTTGATCTTTGAAAAGTACTCACAACAAAAACATGTGGTTTCTAGTAATGAAAATCTATCTAATGAAGATACTTCCATAAATAGAATTTTTTTCAAAAATATGTTTTCCACCTCTATTGCCAACACGTTTTTAATTGGCAATTTCCCAGAGGTGGCAAAAGCTATGAACATTTGTGTATTATACAAATTCCACATATGTTTCAGATTCATCCCAGTTATTCGTGATTAATGTTTTTCTAGTCCTCACATTTACATCTGGCTTTACTCTAAACAGGAATCAAATAAAAAGAGGTGAGATATCTGGGGACTGATAATGGAATTAAGGTGTATGGCAACTTCAATTTGGGGAAGGATAAAGAAATCTCACTTAGAAACATAAAGATGAGTTTAAACACCCTGGGTTATTCACACCAAAAGTCACATTCACAGTATTTGAAAACTGATGTAAACATGCCATCAATAGCAACAGAGTAATTCCAAACATAATGCTCATAATACTATGATCAATAGTACTTCAAAATGCTAAGATCAATAATGAAGTTATCATTCTAATGCAGTAGAGAGAAACATCATAGTTTTAATCAGTGTGACTATTTGATTAATGCTTGTATCTCTTCCATTCTCTAAGTTCCGTATTATCAGGTACTGGGCCTGTTTTAAATCACTAGAGTATACCCAGTGTCACTATGTGCTCAATGTTGAGTACAGAAAATGAGCTCGATAAGCATTGAAGGAGTGAATGAATAAATGCACACATAATAGTGACTGAGTTTCAGCATACATCAACCTAAATTCAATCCTTTTGTTCCAGATACAAAGCCTATGGCACCAAGTTTAAGTCTGGCTCACTAGATAATGGGCAAAGGCCATCGCTATAACCCCTACCTTGGTGGTATGGTTGAGTCATGATTAGGAAGACAACAGTGGCCAGAGGTGGTAGAGTCCAGGGACATTTGTCTCTGTTTACTCCCTGATTCAAAATAAAATAATCATTCCCCACCAGCAGCTTTGACCCTAGTGGATCACTCCTTCTTTCTTGACACAACTTCTTCACTTGGCTTCCAGGACCCCATACTTTCCTGGGTTTTTCTGTAGCCTCCTTTAGCTGATTCCTCCTCTTCTTCCCAACTTCTTGAATTTTCATTTTTTTTAAATAGTCTGTCTTTAGAAGAGCAGACTTTTAAAATTTTAATAAAGTCCAGTTTAGCAATTTTTTTTCTTTTTGAAGTATGCTTTTGAGGTCTCATCTAAGAAATCTTCACCTAATGCAAGAACACACATTTTCTTCAAAGTTGTCTTCAAGACATTTTATAGTTTCAATTTTGCTTTTAGGTCTCTGATATATTTTGAGTTAACATTCTCGTATGGTGGGGGGAGATATGAATCAAAGTTCACTTTTTGGATATGGATGTCCATTTATTCCAGGATTATTTGTAGAAAAGATTGTCCCTTCTTCACTACATTGCCTTTGAATCTTTGTCAAAAATCAGTTTTCTAAGAGAATGAAAAGACAGGCTAGCAACTCAGAGAAGTCATTTGGAAGTTACATATTTGACAAGGAACTTGCACCAAAATAAAAAAGCAATTCACAAAATACTACAGTAAGAAAACAACCCAATTAAAGCATGTGAAAAAACTACTAGACACCATCAAAGGGGATATTCAGAAGGCAGAGGAACAGAGGAAAAGATATTCAACATCATTAGCCGTTCAAGAAACGCAAATTAAAACCATCATGAGTTACCACTACACACGTGTTAAAATGGCTAAAGTAAAAATTACAATATTAAATGCTGGTGAGCATGTGGAACAACCCATAAATTGCTGGTGGGAATGCACTAAAGATAAGAATGTTGAGACCATAACAAAATTGTCCTGCCTTGATTTCTTTTTTTTTTAAATGTATCTATTTATTTATTTATTTATTTATTTATTGGCTGCATTGGGTCTTCGTTTCTGCACACGGGCTTTCTCTAGTTGAGGCGAGTGGGGGCTACTCTTGGTTGCGGTGCATAGGCTTCTCATTGTGATGGCTTCTCTTGTTGTGGAGCACGGGCTCTAGGCACGTGGGCTTCAGTAGTTGTGACACGCGGGCTCAGTAGTTATGGCACACAGTCTTAGTTGCTCCTCAGCGTGTGGGATCTTCCTGGACCAGGGCTTGAACCCGTGCCCCCTGCATTGGCAGGCGGATTGTTAACCACTGCGCCACCAGGGAAGCCCTGCCTTGATTTCTTATGACAACAAATATATATATCATTTTTCAAAACAACTTTAACTTTATGTTATGTATCTGTCTTTCTTGCGGTATTAGTTTAAAGAGATCATCTGTTTTAAATAGAAAGATATAGCATATATCAAGATCTATATAAAACACAAAGGCCATATTTTGGATGTGATGTAAAATATAATAATAATATGAGAGATATTTAGAAAAAATGAGATTGATGATTTTTTCCTTGGCCTTACTTACTGGAATTATTTGAGGATAAATAGTTCTTTAGAACTAGCAGGACAAACAAGATGCTCCTCACTGCCAAGTCAGTGAACTTCTCAAGTTCAAAAGGAGTCTTCAGCTATTGCCTAGAGCCATTTCCTCATTTTTGATGACAGCAAATGAGTGGTTCATTTTCTCTTTTACAGCGTTATGCCCTTTAGCTAATTCTGAATAAAACTGCTGCGCTTGTTTGGTGAGAATTTTTTCAACATTCCTCTCTGAACATACCCACTGTTCATAACTAGACCACATAAGTTCAGAGCCTAAAGACAGTTTGCAAAACACAAACACAAAATAAAATGAAAGTATAATGATGTGGGATCTCCATATTAATTTGCCAGTGATCTGTCTTGAGTTGTTTACACATCTGACCTTACCTTTCCAGTGCCAGCTCAGGCTGTGTAATGAGACACTTAAGACTAAGATTCTGAACAATTCATTCATACTTCATAGGCCAAAGGTTAACTCAAGGTTTAAAACTTTTACTTGAGACCTTATAGAATCACATCATGCTTTCCACAGGTCAAGACACCTGCTGGTGTGCTGTTTACCTCCTGGCAAACACTGCCTAATGTATGGCTAAAAAGGCATATAGAACATAAAATAGTCATAACAAATGTTCAACACTGTTAACATAAATAGCCAACAATCACCCTTCTTCCTGACTATGTGTGTTTAGTGCAATTCTTGTTAAACAAAATATTTTTCAAACCTAAAGCTTTGCTACTTAAAATTCAGGCATAAAAATCTTTTCCTAGGACTGATTTATGTCTAATATTTCTACCAATGTCTGTGTGTCAGCACCCAACCATGAGTTCAGTTTATTGTCAACACACGGATAGACAAAGCTCGTGCATAGACCATATTTATTGAATTATTCCTATCCTAGCCTCATTGTAATGCAAAATGCCTAGTGCTTAGAAAAACATACGAATCAATTATCCTAATCTGGAGCTTGCAGGAAGAATGTCAAATGAAATTTTAAGGTTTTATGTTATCTGAATATGAAACTGATAGCTGAGAAATAGGAGTTTATCAAGGGCATTCTTGGTTTGTTAATTATACAAACAGTGGTACTCCAACATCTGTGGGATGGATAGAAGAGAAGTCCATGAACAGAACAGAAAAGAAAGAAATGCCATAAATGCAAGGCAGAAGCCTACTTTAGAAAGGCAAAAATGGGGTAAGAGACAGCTGGTAGGTATTCACTGGAGACCTCTTTGCCAGTGTAGAACAGCACCCAGATGTGGTGGCCTTGGGAAGTCCAAGCATAAGCAGAAATTCCATAATGTAAAATTTATGGACTATAAACAGAGCTGCTCTTTTTTATTTTAAGTTTAACAAATTGTCTTTTAATTATCTTTTTCAATTTTTATTTTATACTGGAGCATAGTTGATTACCAATGTTTTGTTAGTTCCAGGTGTACAGCAAAGTGATTCAGTTATACATAAACATGTATCTGTTCTTTTTCAAATTCTTTCCCATTTAGGTTATTACAGAATATTGAGCAAAATTCCATGTGCTATCCAGTAGGTCCTTGTTGGTTATCTATTTTAAATACAGCAGTGTGTACATGTCAGTCCCAAACTCCCAATGTATCCCTCCCCCCTCACCCTTCCCCCCTGTTCTCTCTAGTGGCTGCACCAATTTACATTCCCACCAACAGTGCAAGAGGGTTCCCTTTTCTCCACACCCTCTCCAGCATTTATTTGTAGGTTTTTTGATGATCACCATTCTGACCGGTGTGAGGTGATATCTCATTGTAGTTTTGATTTGTGATTCTCTAATAATCAGCGATGTTGAGCATCTTTTCATGTGCCTCTTGGCCATCTGTATGTCTTCTTTGGAGAAATGTCTATTTAGGTCTTCTGCCCATTTTTTGATTGGGTTGGGCAAGAATATACAATGGAGAAAAGACAGTCTCTTCAATAAGTGATGCTGGGAAAACTGGACAGCTACATGTAAAAGAATGAAATTAGAACACTCCCTAACACCATACACAAAAATAAACTCAGAATGGATTAAAGACCTAAATGTAAGGCCGGATACTATAAAAACTCTTAGAGGAAAACATAGGCAGAACGCTCTTTGACATAAATCGCAGCAGTATCTTTTTCTAGCCCTTTCCTTGAGTAATGGAAATAAAAACAAAAATAAACAAATGGGACCTAATTAACTCAGAAGCTTTTGCACAGCAAAGGAAACCATAAACAAAACGAAGACAACCCACAGAATGAGAGAAAGTATGTGCAAACGATGCAACCCACAAGGGATTAGTCGCCAAAATTTACAAACAGCTCATGCGGCTCCAAATAAAAAAGATCTGCTCTAGATATAAGGAATTCTTTATTCCCCAATTTTCACCACCAACAATAACCAAAAACTACTTTTATCTATTCTTATATTTCTTTTTATTTTGAGGTAGTTTTCAATGGACTTATGCTCAAGATATCATCTTTCCCAAAAGTTCTAAAAAGGCATTTAAAATTAACTTTAAAGTAGACACCCCTTAAAAAATATTCTTAATCATTCATGACTCAGATAATTTGTGTACTTGTAATATGCCATACTAAATGGTAATATTTGTTATAAACAAAAATCACTAAAAAATAATTTTTCCTTTGAACAGTTTTAATGTAAACATAATGCTTAAAAGACTATAATTTTATAGCATTTTATCTTAGTCCTCAGTTTCTTGAATTACTAATAGATGTCCTCTAAATCAGTTATTTCTACAGATGCCCAACTGTTTTTAAATGCCTGAATCTATAGTATGGCTACCTAGGGTAACTGTAGTCCAATAACTATAATCCAACAGAAATATAAAGTCAGCAATATATGTAATGTGTCTGCCACATAAATATTTGTTTAGGCTTCTGTTTTTAAAAGCAGAAAGAGTTTTGTTTCTTTCCCCAGGAGTAGTACACATTTGGAATAATTTTCTATAGTTAGAAGGCTTTGCAAGAAATGGGGTTTTTTTTCTTAAAAGACAATCATTCAGGTGTTTTCACACTGTCAAAGATACAGTGAGTTACGATGTGCTGATCTCTTTGCTCACGAGGGCAGTTTTAGAACAGGAGGTGCCAATAAATGGAAGGCTTAGCCCTCTTAACAGAAGCTGGCTTTCCTCATGTGAGCTGACCCCCATCACAAAAATACTGTGTTCCTACTGGATAGATCAATTTCATGGATTTTTCTGCCCTTGAAATGACCCATAGCTGTAAATATAACCATGAAGATGATATGTCTTCATGGTATGATATGATAGCACAATAAAGACATTTACTCCAGTGTTTTCTCATAGCAATGGGAATGTTTATTCAATGTATCTTAGTGGGACAACTTATCTCTGACTATCCAGATAAGATTTTTTAAATTTCTTAATTGTGGGAAATATACATAACATAAAATTTGCCATTTTGACCATTTTTAAGTGTGCAGTTCAGTGGCATTAAATATATTCACATTATTGTACAACTATCACCATCATGCATCTCCAGAAATTTTCCACCTTCCCAAACTGAAACTCTGTACCCATTAATCAATAACTTCCTTTTCCCCTTCCTCCCAGTCTCTGGAAACCACCACTCAACTTTCTGTCTCTGTAATTTGACTACTCTACTTACCTCATGTAAGTGAAATAACACGGTATTTGTCCTTTTGTGACTGACTTTTAAAATTTATTATAACATCCTCCAGGTTCGTCCATCTTAGGGTCATATGTCAAAATTTCCTTCTTTTTAAGGCTGAATAATAGTCCATTATATGTATATGCCACAGATAAGAACTTCTAATGTGCATATTATAACACAAGCTGTGTGGACATATTATCTAAAAACATTGAAAACTGAAAGTTGAACTGTTGAATTGCATGAAACAATTTGAAGGTGTCAAATCCTAAAAATATAGACTAAATTAAGTAGTTTCTAACAGATAAATACTTTCTCTGGCTCTATCATGGACCAGTTAGTGTTGGGAGAGACAGGATGATAATGAATTTAAATTGTATAAATATATGATCATTCAGATAATTTCAGTCATTCTTTTAAAATGCTATAATAGTTTTGAAACGAGAAAGAGAGCAGATGTTTGCACAACATTGTGAATGCACTAAGTACCACTAAATGGTACACTTTAAAATGGTTAATTATATACGAATTTTACTTCAATGAAGAAAAATGCTATAATGATAGAAATTTTCTTTAACTTTGTACTGGAAATTGTATTTTTACTACAGATATCACATGCATTGGTAAACAATTTTGAAACATTTGTATTGCAGTTTAAAGGATTAATTTAATACTACAGTTAATTACTATTCATAAATGCAATGGAGCAGGAAATAAGCTTTGTTGAAATTCCATTGCACATATGGTTCTCTCTGCTCAGAATATTTCCCAACTCATTGACCATTTTCTTATAGGAGCTATTCCCATTACCTAATAATAAAAATTTCCCTTTTTTGCACCTGTCAGAGCACTGAGGTTCTGCCTAGTTGTAATTGTCTGTTCCCCCTGCTAAACGGAAAGTTCCTTGAGGACAAGGTTGTGCTTTCTTCCTCTTTATATTTATCAGTCCTATAGTACATGCTCTGTCAGTCCTGGTTATGTTGCAATTTACTGATTTGAATTCTTTAAAATTGATTTTTCTTGCTCACTGGGCTTTGCAAACCATTGTTTCATTGTAATTTTTCCTCAAACGCTCCATCCACTTGGAATTAAGAAAGTGGACACAGAAAGTTAAAATTGAACCTGGCTACTACATGAGGTCATATAAAAATTGAGTGGCTGGACAAATATCTCTTTATTTGTCCATTATCTTTCTTTAAGAAGCATGCATTTCTTATTGCTCTACTTTGAAATTAGTCACTGGCCATTTGTTTCTTATTTTAAAGCAAAAATATTTTCTTAACTTCTCTTGTATGTATCTTTAGTCTACTCATCATAACCAAAGCAGCTGAATTTTCTAGCAAACATCTATGGTATATACAGCATTGAGCAATCTCCTGTTGATGAGAGTCACTGTTCTTGAGTTATGGTCAATATATGCTTAATATAGCTCAACCGTACACACGTGAACTCATTTAAGGAAAGTGACAAAACAAGTATCCAAGGCACAATGATAGACAATAGAATAAACTGGTCATAACAAAATTATTTATAAAATAGTTTCTGCCATGTAGTATATAAATTTATTTCCTGTGAAACAAAACATCAAACAGAATGAATCAGTATGTGATGCCAAAAATTGAACCTTGAGAAGTGGCTAAGTTTAAAGATGTGCAGATCCTGCACAGACAGGGAAAGAAAGAGGAAGCCAGTGCCATGAGAGCCAAGGAAAGAGATTCTTATCTGAAAAATGGGCAAAGGTAATCTGGGTCTCCAGGAAAAGATTATAAAGCTCTAAAGAAGTAAATAATGACAAAGTGCATGTAATGGAGTTGCAAATTTACTCACATCCTCATTCAAATTTGAAAAGAAAACAGAGCCTCTTCCTATCTCTGTAACAATCAGATCTTCCTCGTGATATGCATCCACAAGGTAAGAAAAAAAAAAATCTAAAGTTTGGTCCATCCAAAACCTAAATCCACTATAATATTAATCTCTGGTAAAATAAGCAGTATCTTAGAGGCTGTCTTCTTTGCCCTTGTCCAAAATGGTTTTTACAGTTTGGAGTGTGCGGTTTATTTGGCATTGTAGAGGCAATGGAAGGAGTAGCCTCTGTAATCTCTTTGGCCTCTGTTGTGAAGTGGCTGACTGGTCTGCTGGCTGAGCCAAGTGGCAGTGGAAGGGCTCCTTGAGCATCTGATCCGTGTCTAGGCATCTGCTGGGGAACTTATGGCCTGGAACACCCTGGACTTGGTCAAGGCACAGACATCTTCCTGCTGACTCAGTCCCACCATAAGCTTCACAGGTACTTGAGTACACAGGTGCTGAGCCTTGACTTCTGAGCTCCCTGGAAGAGCCCCCCAGCCTCTCAGCTTCCACCTGTCCCCCTCAGGGCACACAGGACCTTGTAGGTCTGATCTGGGACACACAGGAAGCAGATGTAGAAGGAAACCAAACTTGGGTCTTCTCTCGGCCTAATCAGTCTCCACCACCCCAAGTTGATCTGTTGTTTGGGGTCCAGATTGATACGGAGCCTTTGAGGGCATCTTGTCCCATGTCACACACCTTCTCCCTTTAGAACTTCAGCCTGGAAAGGGGAGATCTAGCTGTAAATATCTCTCTGGCTTCTACCTGCCCCTCCCTTTCTCTTCCTATCAACCCCTTGGGACCAAAAGGGTAAGATTTTCCCTCTTCCTCTTTCTTTTTGACTAGAAACTTTTTTTTTTTTTTTAGTGATCAGTCTTGCTAGGCCAGCTTCTAGACTTTTTAAAAGGAGAAATAAAAGAATTTAGAACAGTTTCGCAAAGTCTGGCTTTCAAGACTCTTGTCTGTCTGCACATTGCCTTTGGGCAATTTCTTTTTGTCTTTTTTTTTTTTTTCTTCCTTTCTGCTGCAACTCTCCTAATCTCCCTTAAATTCCCAAGACTGTCTAAGGAAACAGCTATCCATAAGGAAGTGCAAAAACATAAGCACATTACATCTCTCAAAATATTATATCCATTATGTCTCATCTCATATAATGCTATTCTTTGTCTAATAAGAAAATATCTAGATTATATTTCCATGCTCTATGAAATTCTTTTAAAGAATGCTAAATTTTGTTTGACTTCTAAAATTTTAATGCCTTTTTTTAAAAAAAAAAGACAATTTTTAGAGCAATTTTAGGTTTACAAAAAATTGAGAGGGAGGTACAGAGATTACCCATGTCTCTGGCCCCTACACATGCACAGTCTCCCCCATTATCAGTATCACTTACCAGAGTGGTATATTTTTTTTTACCAAGGATGAACCTACATTGACACATCATAATCACCCAGAGTTCATAGTCTATATTAGGATTCACTCTTGGTGTCGTACATTCTATGGATTTGAACAAATGTGTAATGACGTATGTCATCATTATAATATCACAGTATTTTCACTGTTCTAGAATGCCCTTTTGCTTATTTTTTCCATATTTGTATTTTTTTCTTTCTAGGTAACTAATGTTACATTCTCTAGTCTTCTAATATTCTAAAAACACAGTGTTTACTTATTAAGTTGTTCATATTAATTTCCGCGTCTTAAAGGTAAAATCTAATTGCGTTTGTAAAAGTTTTGAACCACATGTATTAGCATTTAAACGCCCCATTTGAGTTCCATTATGTTTGTTTATTTTCTTTATGGCACTTCAGTTCACAGTGGTGATTTTAATCCAAAATATTTGCCTTTCAAGATGCAAGTTCTACCATTTACAATCCATACTGTACCTCTTCATAGAACACTGTTTGATGTTACCTACAAACTCAAGATGGCTTTTATTTTCCTTGGTGTTTGATTACATTTACCTATTGAGTTTTTGAGTGTGAGACAACATCCCTGAATGTTTATAGTGGTTCATTTTTTCTGAACTCTTTTTGGTAGAGTTGGTGGTTCTACTCGAGTTGTTTTTAAACTCTTGAATTAAATTATAGATATATTTTTGGCAAAGGAAAAAATTTAAATTTGAGGTTATCCACTGCAAGCTTCAGAGTAAGTGAACCAAAAATTTAACTGTTTGATTTAATCATTTTAAAAGTGGTAGACCCTGTTTTGACTATAAGTACAGTCATATCAGTGGGAAAGGATGTTTGAACTAGGAGGTATAGACAAAAACTCATTTTAATTTCTGGGCATCTTCCTTAACTGTTTTATCAGATTACCATGTATAGCAACTTGCCATTCTGTGGTTACTCACTTCTAAGATTGTAAATGTCGAGAAATGCCAGACTATCACCTTGGACTCCAAAGTGAGATTGTTTTGTGTATATGTGGTTTCATACCCAAGTGAGTCATTCTGCCAAGAACCTTGAGAATATGTCTCGTCTAGACATTTCAATCTTAATGGCTGATACACCAGCCATGGTATAAGATTAGGTATCATTAGAAAGAGGATGTAAATGTAAAATGGTTCTGTGCAAATACAAATATTATATTCTTAAACCCACAAAATCTTGACTAGTCATTTCCTCTGCTAAACCTTTCCATTCCCACCATTTTTATTATCATTTTTGTCAACAACTGCTCCTCAGTAAACCTCATATCTTTAAAATAATCTCTGCCTGTCCTATTTACATTTCTAGCATGTACTGTGATGCCTGCCTTAGTAGCTTCAGTAAAAATCTGTTGAATAAATACTGACCTCAAGGGACTTACAGGAAAGCCATAGTATTTGCACCTCTGATATTTTTATCTAACTCTTCTTTTCTTCAGTCTTTCCCCTAAGTATTTCTGACAGCTTTGAGGAATTTGTCACTGGTTTTCACAATGTTATCCTATTTTATCAAGCAGCAGATATTAGGAGAGTTATGAAAAATCATATAAATGTTACTTTTATCAGATTTTTTTGTTTTATAAGAAAATCAGTGTATGTTAATGTAAGATATTCCTTAACTCTGAGGGAGTATTTTTGGGAATATCAGTCAATTTAGCATGAATAAACCTGTTAGTGATGGTCATAGCGATTAAAATGGAAGTTTGGAAAATTGAATGTTAATTTTACCCAGTGCTACTCCTGTGGGCCCCCATCTTTAGAAAGTTTTAAGTTTGGAATCAAGTGGTAAAATACATTATGAATCCAAAACACTTTTCATGAAATATTTTGATGAGCATGATATAGAAGGATGTATACGAAAGGCATAGCCTGCGTATTTTTTCTCTTTAGTGAGAAAAGAGCTAATTCTTCATAGGTTGAGAACACAAAATTCTTTTAGAATCACCAAAGGTAGCATCCTTTAGAAGGGTAGATCTGATAGGAAGCTGCTATTTGCCTGGGGGAGGAGTATGAGAGGACCTTTTGGGTTTTGAGAATTGAAAAGAAAAATTGCCTAGTGCTTTGGCTGGACCAAAATTAGGGCTGCTCTTCAGCTAATATGCCCATATCAGTTGTTAACTTATAAATATTTCAATACAGTTGGTATACTGCTGCCTCCTTGCTTTATTTTCCCTGTTCCTTTTCCTGGAAACAGTAGACCTCCTTGCAATCAAGCCACTAACTGGCACGTGCCCAGGGATCTTCTAGATCCTTCTCCAGTGCTAGGGCTTCTTTCAGTTCTGATTTATCTAGGCCCATATAGCGTCCCCTGCTGGAAAGGTTTCATTTAGGCCTGCCAAGCATGATGTAGAATCCCCTTTTTGGCAAACCTGAATGAGTATTCAGGCCAGCACCCAAGATAACGGGCAGAGTAGAGGACCCAGCCCCGGCCACAAGGCCAAGGTCCACACCGGAGGTACAGCTTCACTCTTCATAACTCTAGTGCTCCACTAGAGGGATGCCACCGCTCCCCAGTTACTCAGACATAACTCCATCATGTTCTGGAGCTACCTGCCACTAGAAAGCAGCACCTTGTGTCTATGGCAGCGGACCACCACATGCAAATCCTCACCGCTTAAGTGCTACACTTTACACCCATGAACAGCAGTGGGTAGAAAGCTCTTCAACCTAAGTGGGTTGAGGTAACTTTGGGAAACATTTCACCATGGGTAGTGTTGGGGAGGGATCTGCCCCACCCAAGAGGAAGTAGTACCCATAACTTGGCCCACTATGTGCTAAGACCTATGTTTATTCTCCCACCAGAGCATCTCTTTAGCAGACAGGATATCGAGACAGAAACAAGCTAGTCTGGACTACCCCACGAAACAGACAAAAGCACCAGAAACTGGGGACAATTAAGGCACATTATTTCTTTCTGAACTATACATAAATAAAATACTGAAAGTTAAATAAATATTCACTCACTTGGGAAAAATTTGTTTTCTCCTCTTTTCTTTAACATTTTATCAACTTCACAATGGTCTCAAGAACCTTAGCTCTCCTTGTCTTTAACCAACCATAGCAGACAGAACGATGGCCTCCCAAAGATGCCCATGTCCTAATTACTGGAGTCTGTGAGTACATTATTATGTTACAGGGCAGAAGGGAGTTAAGGTTGCAAATGGAATTAAGGCTTCTTGTCAGCTGACTTTAAGATAGGAAGATTATTTTGGATTATTTGAGCGGGGCCTATCTAATCATAGTCGTTAGCAGACAACCTTTCCTGCCTGTAGTCAGAAAGAGAGATATGATGATAGAAGAAAGGCCAGAAAGATGCTACTTAAAAAAGGATTTGCCCCGCCATTGCTGGCTTTAATGATGGAGGAAGGTGGGTGCGGGGCATGCGCCAAAGAATGTGAGCACCTCTAGAAGTTGGAAAAGGCAAGGAAATAGATCCTTGCCTAGAGCCTCCGGAAAGGAATGCAGCCCTGCTGAGACCTTGACTTTCAGCCCAGTGAAAAACCTGTGCTGGACTTATACCCTATAGCAGGGGTCCCCAAGCCCCGGGCCCTGGACCCCTACCAGTCCAATCCAGTAGGAACTGGGCCACACAGCAGGAGGTGAGCGGTGGGAGGGCGAGCGAGCAAAGCTTCATCTACCTCTCCCCATCACCCTCATTACTGCCTGAACCATCACCCCCATCGGTCACATGACCCCCTGAACCATTGCCCTCCCCCCCTTCCCCCATCCATGGAAAAATTGTCTTCCATGGAACCGGTCACTGGTGCCAAAAAGTATGGGGACCACTGCCCTATAGAATTATAAGATAATAAATTTGTATCGTATAAGCCATTAAGGTTGTGGTAATTTGATACAACAGCAATAGAAAACTAGTACTCCATCCCTTCCTCTCCCCCAAAAGAAAACTCAATTAAAGAAGTTTATGATAATGACACAATTCTGAAGTCACATTCTCTGGAGCCAAGAAAGCAGAAAACTCCCCCTCAATTCCCTTTCAGTTTGACAGACTTTTGCTTAGTTGTGTGTCTCACTCTGGGCTTTCTGACAACATTTTCGGAAGTTACTGAGAAAACTGTCAGCGTGAGGCATGCCTTGACACACAACAGAAACATATTAGGCCCTTTGATGCTCTACAAGTCATACGTACGTTGACAGCCAAACATCTTGAAAGAGAAATTCACATCCAGTTCCGGGTCTCAACATCTATCAGTTTGGACTTGCTTCATCACTAGTGAAGCTCATCTGAGGCCTTCCTAGAAGCCAGGGGGAGCTGTATCTGTGGGAGAGTCTGCACTTGATGGATATCTGAGTGTGGCTATGGGTATAAGAAACAATTGTAAATTACATATTTTTCTCTCCCATCATCTCTGATCCTTCTTGTTCAACATTATAGCCTAGTCTCAGGTGTAGAGAATCAGAAAAGGGCCTGGTCTAGCCACGTTGGCAGAAAGCCAAAATCTCATCCAAGACCACAGATGGTAGCTGTGATGGTCACTGGCTGAGAGCAGACACTGTGGGAGAAGGCACGATGGGAGAAGGTGAAGGATCTGTTGATTAGTGCATATAAATGCATCCTTAGGCATCAGAGGGCTACTTGGGAGTGGAGTATCAGGGTTGGGAGGCTAAATTCCTACATTCAACCAATAGAGATTTAAGCAATTCTAATTCAAGTTCTTAAGGGAAATCAAAATATATTTTGTGGTCCACAATCTAGTAAGGTGTAAATATTGGTTACAGTGTGGGATTATGTCTAGTGCAACATACATCCTTATTACAAACCCTAGAATGGAACTGAATTATATTTGGGATGTTATACTGGGATGGATAGAGGACATCATATGGGTGTGATATCACCGAAATAGGATTTCTGCTTTGAAGGAACCAGCAAACTGTGATGAGACTGAAATTCAAGAAATTAAACCAACAAGCTGATTTCATATCCTGACCCGGTATAGAGAGAGATTAGGAAGAATGTCAGGAAAAAAAAAAAAAAAAGAAATGCAGTCTTACTAAAGCTTGCTGAACAAGTTAATTACTTGAAATCATCAGATAGATTCTAGTAACAGGAAGTGATCTTTAAGTCCCCTACCTTGTACAGTACATGTTTTGAAAGAGTAAATACTTTTTTTCAGAGAAGGTTACTATGACATATGCCCTGAATCTAGGCCTGGTAACATTCCTATAAATCCAAAGCTGGATTAACAGGAACCTCCTGTTAGAGAAACCGCATCCATTTGCTTCCTTTCCAATCCCACTCCCTCTGTGCTGGCGATGGCTCTCCTTGTCCCCTTCCTGGATCAAGTAGCAAGAGCTATACCCTGGCTTCCACTGTTTTGCTCATCTCACCAGCCTATGGCCATCAGGCTCTTTTCCTAAAAGTCAGATCTGACCTTGTCTTTCCCCTGTTCAAAATCCTTCAATTAGCTCCTAATCTGTAAATACTATCACCTAACCTCTTATGGTTGAGATTTAAACTCCCTTAATAAATAGTTCTTGCCTTGCTTTCTAGCATTATCTCCTGCAATAATACCCCTCTCCCCATTTCACCCCCAATCTTTCTATTCTAACTGCAAGTGTCCAAACATTTCTTGCATCCTGCTGCTTCCATATGGAGGAGAAAGAACTTGATGTTTTCAATGGGAAGATTCATGTTTCAGTCCATCATTTACTAACTTTGACTTGGAGCAAGTCACTTTCCCTCTCTTTTTCTTGATTTCATCATCTGAAAAGTAGGAAACTAAGATGCACGCTTACCCTACAGGGCAGCTGTCAGGGTCAAATGAAAATGATGGTGAAAGAACATTTTACACTGTAAATTAGCATCTGGATGAAAGCTATTATAAATGTGGTCATTCTCCTCCCCTATTAGATACGTAACTCCTGTAGGTAACTACCCTGACTTGATTTTGCTGTCTCCAAAATCTCACATAACAGGCTTCCAACAAATGTGTGACAAATTGAATTGAAACATTCCATATTGTATGAAGCATTCCAATATTTACAGTATGCCTCATTAAAAGTTTGTACAACATGGGGTTACGGAGGACAGTAGAATTGTCACACTCTTCCAAGTAAATCTGAAAGTTGGAAGCCTACAAATGAGAAATCTATTTCAATACTGTACATTCTGTTTTCAAAACTTAATTAGGGCAAGGAAATTAACATTGTGATGGTAAGTTTTATTATCACTGCTTTTCTGATACTACAACTGATAATACTATTTATAAGAATCCTAGAAGCTACATAATAGGTAAAATATGTAAAAAGTCAATGCATTTTTTTAAACCAAAGAGGGCAAAATGAAGGAAAATGGAGAGAAGGAGGAAGAGAAAAAGAAGCTAGATAGAAGCTTCCTCTGTTCATTCTTCGCATTTTGAGTTATGGAGACCCTTCCTTTCCTTACAGGTGATGTCTGAGAAAATAAAGGGTCAGAGAACATAGATTTTGAAAGTTAAAAGTTTTCTTACAGTTCATCAACTCCAAACTTCTTACTTTACAGAAAGAAATTGAGATGTAAAGATGATACAGGAAAGACGTAAATATGATTTTAAACCAGTGATTTAAAATCTGATAATGACAGATGAACTTTTTGCTAGAGGATATGACAGTTATCTTCAAGTATACCTTCCTTCTAGAAAAGCAGACACTGCTGCTTCTGTTTCTTATAATGGTATCTTTATTTCCTAGGGAGTCTCTCCAGTGTGACAGGAAGTGGTTTTCCTAAAGCCATGAATAATAGCCTCTATCCTTTGTCAGGCGCTGCAACTAGAATGCATGGAACAATATCCCTGTGCCCTCGCAGAGTTAATGAGTCTCCCAGGGCTACTAATTTACCAGGAGGGAGTAGCTTAGAATTCGGGGAGATTCTTCTTTATTTTATCAGTGCCCTTTTATTTTGTTAACCTAATGCCCCTAACATTTCCCTCCATTATACTTCTTTCCTTCCTTTTATACCAAAGTCCTTACATGAAAAGTGTATGCTTACCACCTCCCTTTACTTTACCTCTCACCCCTTAATTTGCTTTTTGGCTGCTTTCCATAAACCAATATTCTCTGTATCAGGGACTTCTCAACAAATTCAGATGTCTCTTCTTAATCTTCTCCTTCTTGAATTCTTTGTCATATTAAACAACTTTGACTACTGCCCTTCCTGAAACTCTTTCATCACTTGAATTCTAGAATCCTAAACAAGAAACTTCCTGACCGCCCCTGACCACCCCTCCAATTACATTTCATCCTCCTGTCTGTTTTCTGTGGATGTTGCTAAGGCTCACAGGTTTTCTTACTCTTATCTCTCAACAGATTTACCTATGTTCATGGCCTCAGTGATCACATCCATGTTGATGATCCCCAAATCTTGGTCTCTAGTCTGGATCTCAAATGAGCTTTCTAATCTTGTAATCCCAGCTGCTCTTCTTTAGATCTCTTACCATATCCCAACTTAACATCTCTTAAAACTAAACTCGTCATCCCACTTACTAAATTGTGCCCCTTTGCAAAACACCTTTAAAATTATAAAAAAAAATACAAATTTTGAATTTTTTACATTTCAAACATATATTTTTGCTTCTACTATAAAAACATACTTGAAGAATGACTTTTTTTTGGATTATTCTGTGTTTTCATAGTGAATGCCTTCATTTCTATGCCTGCTGTCATCAACTGAATCCATCCATCTCTTCACCTATCATCATCCCCCATTTAATCTTCTTCCAGACAAATTTACTTATAAATGGTCTGTACAAGAAACTTCCATGCCAGTTTTCACTGGATTAAGTTGACTAAGTAGTCCTGAGTACATTAAGCAGTTTCACTCAGTAGAACTGCTACTCCTCACTTGCCTTTAACCTGGCTTCTCTAAATCAATCACCATGTGCCCGCCTGTCTTCTCTGTTACAAAAGGGTAGGATCAGTCCAACAGAAACCAATCTATCTTTTGTTTGTTCTTATTGGGGTAGGGAGTAACTCCATGAGGAATTAAGAAGGTGGAGAAAAATATCCTCCTACAATGACAGTTTATCTAATAATGTCCTACGCCAAGGTCATCCTTACTCCTAAGAGCTATTAATTCATGAGCTCTAGTTGTCATTTCTAGATTTTGCCAAAAACTTACTGCCCTTCACGCAGCTCAGCTTCCAACAACATAGCACTTGGCTGCTTTACTTAGAAAGGCTAGCTTCTGTGCCAAACATAGGTGTCACTCTGTGGTCTTTATAGCTGCAATCTGTTTTAAAAGTCAAGTATGGGTAATCATGTCAGGGAATAGGCATCTATATTGTAACCCTTGAAGAACGTTAGTAATCAGTTATTTTTCTCTATAATTTTTAAGTCATGTTGTTTCATGGGTTTATTCATTCTTCAACTTATAGATTCATTCATTTGACAAATACTGTTGAGCTACTAATACTGGAGAGCAAGTACTTTGGTTCTGAGAATAAAATGTTAAATATGATAGACACAGACTCTGCCTTCATAGAGTGGAGAAAACAAATACTAAACAAGCAGTTACAAGGAAGCATGAGGAGTATCATGATAAGGGAAGTACCGAGTTCTGTGGAAGCATATGGTATTAATATTACCATCTCAGTTCCACTACCTGTTGGCAGTGAGGTCTCAATTAAGTTGCTTAACCTCTTGAAGGCTCATTTCCTCATATGTAAAATTGTGGCCAATAATAATACCTGCTTTGTAGATTAGCTATGAGGTTAAATTTTTACAAAAACACTTACTACAGTGTTTGGCACATAGTAAGCCCCCAATAAATGTTAACTGCAATAATAAAATAACATTAATTTTATGTTATAACACCATTTTACTGTGTTCATTTATATTCTTAAATTTTAAATTTTTTTAAAGTCTTTTTTTCTTAATTCTGAGCATTCAAGTTTTTAATAAATTAACACATCAGTATATTCCTCAACATGCCTACTTTTCTTCCCTGGCAAAACCATGTATGTTGTGGATTGTACTGTTAGACTGAAACAGAATAGTGCATTTCTAATGCTAACATGAGGAACAGTGCTAAAATAAATGCCTAACTTCTGGCATTCTTGCTTTTTTTTCTTACTTTTCCCATGAAAGGTCTACATATTATCTAAATGTCCTGCTCATCTTGTAAACCTTGAACCTCTTAATATGGTGTCTGGCAAATGTTAGGTTCTCAACAAAAAAAATTGTTGAACATTTCTTAAGGCTGAAGAGATTTCTTTTTTAAGTTCTTTTTTTCCCGTCCTTCAAATAAGTACCCATTGCAAATTTACAGATCTATTTAAAGAGAATTGGAAGGTTCCAGAGTTAGCTGTCACATAGATGAATTTTCAGGTTGGCATTTATCTGATCTAACATTGAGTAAGCGCCCTTTACAAACCTAGCTTTGAGACATGACATTGCCAGTTTCCCGAGCTCATGCTTCGTAGACACAGTTACTGCCAATTGTTGCAATGTTGATATGAAAAAGGCAGCTACTGGATTTAGCAACTGTTCCAGTAAATCATTCTACAGCTGGCTGAGAGACACAGTCCATAGTCTTAAATAGATATATCTGTCATTAGTTTTATTAGCTTCTGTTTTATGTGTCTCCTCTGTTGGTTTGGGGTATAGAAACTGGTGTGGGCAAATGTTTTTCTCAAAATCCATTTTTTAAAAAATGCACCGATTCATTTTTGTTCCACAAACTCAGAATTCACAAGCAATTTTGTATTTTTACCTATATAATCTTTCACATTACTGAATGTTCATTTTAGATCCCAGAGTCCAGCTGAGGCTATCTGAGATGGATAGAAGTCTGTTTGTCCTGTGTCATTTCCTAGTTGTCTCTAACAGCTAGGGAAAGCCTCTAACTGTTGGAGAAACTGTAACTGAGAGTCTATTTTCATCAAATTGCGAGAACAAACGATTGACTGACTAATGTATATACGATCAACTTAATGAATTTGAGGTTGTTTCCACTCTAAGCCCAGATATGCTGACTTGAAATAATTACAGAAAACAAAGAGGAAGAGGAGAAATGCTACATCAAGAAATCCAGGACAGGAAAATGTATAAGACAAGACACAAACCTTAGTTCTGAGCTTCCTGCTTCACAAGGGAAAAAGAGAAACATGATGATTACTTCATTCTCATTGTTTGGAACAATGACCCTCAAATTGGTCCTCCCTAAGGAAGGTTAAAGACCACCAGCCAGGACCAGGACCTCTTAACCCTGAGCCAACAAGAACAGCTCCAGTCACCTGCTCTCCATTTCGGGATAAGGCACGGGCTTTAGATAGACCACAGTCAATATGACTTTGTTTTCTTTTTTAACTTGATAAATGACTCATCTAATTTGAGGAATCATATAGTTCAAGAGAAGAATTTTTTTTTCCTGGTTCAGAGTTCTAGGAGTAATTTTCCAGCTATGGAATATTTAAAAATCTATACCAGTTTTTCATAAAAACACAGAGGCATATACAGTAACTTATGTCTATTTCTAAAAGTGTTTCTCAGTAAAAAATCCATGGCATAACATTGAAGTGTGGTCCTGTAAAACAATTCCAAATTGCCTTTATTTTTGTATTATAATAACCTCCTAACTGGTCTTGTCATTTCCTATTCATTTCCAAAATGCTACCAGTTATTTTTCCAAATATAATTTGTACAATATCATGGAATTCATTAATAACTACTTAGTGAAAATCTATGGACCTGTGACCCTAAAACTGCTCAAAAAAAATAGTCTTATTTTAAAAAATGAAACCCGTGGACCTCATAGACACACAAAAAAGCTTTGCCACAGTTTGTAAGGCCCTTTATGCTGTGCTCTCAGACTATTTTTTCCAGTTTCATTTGACAATGATTTCCCCAGGATAAATAAAGTTTTTTTTTTTTTTGAAGCCAGACTGCCCCTTCTAGACCACGAGCTCCAAACAAACATCACAAATTAATCACAGCAGACTTTCACATGAACAAGGATACAGCTTCAGATTTTTCATTAGTCAACTATTGCTTCCAAGTACCTACCTACAAACTCATGGGAATTTGTTTGAAAGATGCAGAATATTTGGCAGCCCATTTATTCTCTCTCCCACTTTTTATACCACAACATTGAGCCGCTTGTAACTTGAGGAACACACCGTGCTTATTTATGCCACCCTGACTTTGAACATGCTGCTCCCCTTACCTGGAATTCTCTTCCCCGTTCATGTCTTTCATGTAAATTCATATTTCATCTTTCAGATGTTTTCTCAGGTGTCGCTTTTTCTTTGTGATTTCCATGATACCACTCCATCCCCATAACCCTAAGAAGCTAAACTTGTTCTCCTCTGTGAATTATAATTATCTATATGTTGGCCCTCAACTAGATTAAGAGTGAGCTTTTGAAAACAGGAGATGTGCCATATTCATCTTTGTCTTCTTAACACTTAACATATTTCCTAGGACACAGGAGGTTCTTAATAAAGACTGGACAGTTATTGAAATACACAAGAAAACACATATCTGTCCCTAGTGTATCCATTCACCCTCACCACAGCTTCCTTGACTAATTCATTTTAGTTGTGTATAAAGGGCAGAACAAAAGTCAGGTCCAGGCTTAGTCTTTACTACCAGTTAAAATAAGATTTAAAATGTCCACAATGGATTAAACTGGTTAATTACTAAAGCATTCTGGCCTAAAGAAATGAGTAGAATCCAATTAATCTATAAGAATATCCTCACTTCATCAATAAGAACTAGTTAGAAATACAACTTTAAGGACCTTCTAACCTTTCTTTCCATTTCTTTTAAAAAGAGATGAGGAGATTAGGCTGTAAAACATGGAAAACAGATTTAAATTAGGCAGAAAGAAAGAAACATGCCTTTAAAAAAGATTTTTCTATCACTAAGTGTACATAAACCACTAGGTCTAAATAGGATTTTCTCATAAACTTGAGAAGTGGAAAACATTCTCTGCACAGGCTATGGGCTTGCCATTCTAATGATGATGAGAAACATGCATTTGAAAAACAATATAGATACAATATACTTTGCCTGATGTCTCCTCTTTGTATTTGACTATCAGTGAAGTCGGAGGAGATCCATGAAATGTTGACCATGAAGTTGTCAACACTGCAAGAGCCTTTCCCTTGCCCAATTTAAGGTTGCCAGGTATTTGATTTGAACTTGGTTATATCGATAAATAAGGATCTCCATCCAAATGCTGAACAATTGTTCTGATTTCCTATTCCACATCACCAGCAAAGATTCTAGGTTCTTAAATAGTCACCACAGGTACAATCTAAATTAATATATACCCCAGTATGGACTTTTTTTCTTTACCTACTCTTTCCAAGTCTCATATTTTTATTCTTCATTATTTCCTTACTTCTTAAACCAGGGGTCCTTGGGACGAGTTTATGGTGTCCCTAAATCCCTAAAACTGCATACAAAACATTCTACAAATGTTCATATTCTCCTTGGAAAAGGGTGCAGTTTTCACAAATTTTTCAAAGGTTGTGTGCTCCTAAACCATGAAAAACTGCTCCATGGAAAGTTGCTTTCCTCTCAGTATTCCCTCCTGAGCAATCTTCACTTTTTATTTTCTGCTCTCTCTGTTGAAGCTTTACAACTGTCAGAGCTTCATTTCATATTTCTATTTGGATGACATCCTGATTCATAGCCATTAGCTACCAGGCCCTAACTCACTCTTAAGCTTTAGATCTGTATTTCCAAATGCTACTGGACTGACCCCTTAAACTCATTATGTCATTCTAAAATATTGATTGAAGTCCCACTCACTGCATTTGGCACTGGAAAGACAGGACAGTCTTGAAAGACATTTTTATCTATATTTTCATAACTGTCATTTCCTGAGCATGTAATATGTGTCAGGTTTCACCTGTATTATTTTATTTAATTCTCATCACAAATCTGTGAGGTTTACAGATGAGGAGGCATAGTCTCAGAGAGATTATATGACCTACTGAAAATTACCTATCTATGTAGTTGGAAAAACTCACTTTGAACTGGAATATGTGTCTCTAGGATCCAAGTTTCGGACTACTTTGTTACACAGTCTCTCTTATAGTATAATAACAGTTTAGCGTTGGAAGCAGATCACTGCAATAACATATAAAATATGATAAGCACAGGGTCATTTACTACTTAAAAACACTCTGATTTCCAGAGGCCAGAGGATTAAGTCCATACTCTAGCCCAGTTTACGCTGCCTCTCAGTCCTCGGTTGTCACCACATTCCCAACATTCTGGCATCTAGTCACACCAAACTACTGATCCTTTTCTCAATACATCATGCTTTCCTCTTGTACTTCTCTGCCTTGTATGCCATTCAGTTGGCTGGAAAATCATTTGCCCGTCCCTCTTGTCTTCTTAGAAGAGTTTTGTTTTATTCTTATGATCTATTCATTGAGTGCCACCTTCTAAGTAACTCCCCGAGACAAAACAAATTTCCTGTTCTCCTCCAACATTTGTGCCCCTACCACAGGGCTAGAATGTAATCTTATGTTTACTGATCTTTCTCCATTCCTAGCTAAGTCCCTTGAGGAGAGAAGCTGTGTTAGTCTTCCCAGCATCAGTGATGCTTGTGCCATGCTAGCTATTCAACAAATGCTTGTGTACTGAATGGTATTCAATCTTTATCTGCCTTTGAGGTTAAGCATCTTTATGTACAGAAGAAACCACAACAGAACATATATTTGATAAGGCCATTTTCCCTCTACACATATATAATTTAAATAATATCATGTAAATGCTCCACAAAATATAGTTATTTTAAAACTTTAAAATTTACACTTATTACATTATTTTCTTGAAGTTTGCCTTTAACTCTTTGACAAGCTGACACAAATCTGAAGGGAAAATGGATTGTTATAAGGGGATATGAGTAAGATGATATTTCTTAACTTGTTTACTTGGTGTGATAATTGTTTTGTGCAAGAGATAAGATTTCAGAAATGTCTAAATAAAAAGTAAGAGAAGTCTTGGAAGTGATATGAGAAAGCCCACATAAGTCTGTTTAAAAAGAAGACAATGACTTACACTGGAGGGAGGATGCCAGCACAATTCGATGGGGAAAGAATCGTCTTTTCAACAAAAGTGCCAGGACTCCTGGGTATCCAGATGCAAAAGAATGAGGTTGGACCCTTACCTCACATTATGTACAAAAGTTAATTCAAAGTGGATCAAATAAATACCAAAGTGTAATAACTAAAACTATGAAACTCTTAGAAAAAAAATACAGGGGCAAATCTTTATGACCTTGGATTTGGCAATGGTTTCTTAGATGTGACACCAAAAGCATAAGCAGCAAAAGAAAAAATAGACTAATTGGACTTCATCCAAATTTAAAACTTTTGTGCATGAAAGGACACTATTAATTAAGATAGTGAAAAGGCAACCCACAGACTGGAAGAGAATATTCGCAAGTCTTATATCTGATAAGAGTGTAGTAGTCAGAATATATGAAATGCTCCCATAACACAACAACGAAGTAACCTAATTAAAATGGGCAAAGGATTTGAATTGACATTTCTCCATAGAAGATATACAAATGGCCAATAAGCACATAAAAAGATGCCTCACGACATTAGTCGTTGCGAAATTAAAATCAAAACTACAGTGAAACACCACTGCATATTTTCTAAGATGGCTACAATAAAAAAGAGCAGTAATAACAAGTTTTGGCAAGGATGTGGAGAAACTGGAACCTTCATATATTGCTGGTGGGGATGTAAAATGGTGCAGCCACTTGGAAAACAGTTCCTCAGAAAGTTAAACATAGAGTTACTCTATGACCCAGCATTTTTACTTCTAGATATATACCCAAGAGAAATGAAAACATATGTCCACACAAAAGTTGTATGTGAATGTTCATAGTAGCATTATGCAAAATAGCCAAAAAATGGAAACAACCCAATTGTCCATCAACTGATGAATGGATAGTCAAAATGTGATATGCCAACATAATATGTTATTCAGCCATAAAAAGGAATGAAATATTGATACACCTAGGGCGTGGATGAACCTTGAAGATATTATGCCAAATGAAAGAAGCTAATCCAAAAGGGCATTTATTGTATGATTCCATTTATATGAAATGTCCAAAATAGACAAATCCCTAGAGGCAGAAAGTGGATTAGTGGTTTTCTAAAAGTTGGCAGGAGGGGGAAGGGAGTGCGACTGCTAATGAGTCCACAGTTTCTCTTTGGGGTGATGAAAATGTTCTGGAATTAGATAGAATTCGTGGTTTCATAACCTTGTGAATGCACCAAAAAGCACTCAATTGTACACTTTAAAGTGGTGAATTTTATGGTATGTAAATTTTATTTCAATTTTTTTAAAAAAACACCCGTTTCATAGGGTTGTGTAAGACTAAATGAAAGGAAGTATGTAAAATGCTGAGGGCCTATATATGATAAACACTAATTTTCATCCTTTAAAAACTGATTAAATGGAAAAGATAGATTTTATTCATTGTTGAGAATTGAAAACAATTGTGCTTTACAAAAGCTATAGAGAAAGTGAATGCTATATAGAAAGTATTAAAACCTTTTAATCAAAATACTCCTTACAGAGCTAATAAATCCAAAGGAAGACAGTGGGCCATTTAATCAGCCTTTTTCTGACTAGTACAGTTTGTACTAACATGAACGCATCAAGCTATTCATGCTCCTTGTAAGTTTCATCACAATAACAAAGACAGGTCATTGGCTTAGGGATGGACACACAACACCCCATCGAACAGTTGAGTAAACCAATTACTGAATTCCCATTACGACTAATATTTTGGTTGCTATACATCACACAACAGATACTTAAAAATAGAATGTAATCGCAATAATCATGTCAGAGTTTTATATCATCATCAATGGAGCCCCTACCTGTAGCAAAAAAAAAAAAAAAAAAAAGTTCAAAGTTATTAGAGCTAAATTAGGCCAGCCTGTAATGTCTTCACGGGTGCAATACCTCGTGGTGAGCACGTAAACAGTAGCACGGCACATTGTAAAAGTCACCTTATGTCATAAGAAGTGTATATAACTAATTGTTTATGATTCTGCATTCTTGAAAGATGTGTGTGCTGCAGTAAATGTTTTATGTGTTCTTGACCAAAGGAGAATGTGATATTAATTTTGTTTTGATGACAAGTTGACTCCATCCAGAGATAGGTAAGTAACTTAGCTAAGTACAAAAGTTTTAGGAAATACTGCTCCCTAGGTTATGGGATATCTAAGGAACTTTCCTTTCTCAAGAACATCGTTTCAAAGAACATTCTATAAACGCATCAAAGTGGAATGATGATGAAACACAATAAATTTTATTCAATTTATTGGGGAGGTACTTTGGAAGTATATCAGAGATTAAAATTCAGAGAAGACCACAATCATGAAATGGTTCACAAAGTTTTAGGTGAATGTAAAGTGAAAAAAAATAAAAACATACTTAATTTCCTAAAACAATGTGTTTCTTCTGATTCCAGGTTTAGCTTTGATCGTTCTATGACAGGCAGTTTATAACACTGGGAAAAGAAAGAAAGAAAGAAAAAAAAAAAAAGGAAGAAAGGAAAGAGGGAAGGGAGAGAGGAAAAGGAGAGAGAAAATTTTGTAAAGGGAAAAATAGAATAAATTTAAAAAGACAAAAGAAAAATCATAGGAAGAAAGACTAAAGAAAATAAACTAAGGCTTTGTCTAAAAAAACAACTATAAAACAGTTCATGACAGTGTGACTCTTCTTTTCCAACGTAATGGCTAATGTCTGTTTTGGCAGGTTTCTAGTATATAATAAAACTGAGAAGAAATGACTGACCTCACCAAGACTGAGATCATACTGTCATATTGCTGTGTCTTAGGCTACATATATAGCACATAAAACAGAAGGAAAAGAATTTTTCCCTTGAGAACATTTTAGAAATAATAATTGTTAATGAAATATTATTTTAAAATATATTATTCTCAGTATGTTCTTTTGGTTTGAGGTAATTTTGTTAGATTTTAAGATACGAACTAGAATCAAATGAAATCTGAATCAGAACTGAATATAACAGCAGAAAAATGTAAGTAATTAAATAATTTTGCCTCTGTCTTTAAACATTTCATGAACCTAGCAAGACTTTCCTTTCACTGCCTTCAGACCTTGCACCAGGTTTTTTCTGACTTCCTCAAGCCCTCTTTGCTGAGTAATGCCTGGTCTTCAGCAGTTAGCTTATCACTTCAGAACCCCTGAGGTTAGACTGGGCATCCTTTTTACATGCTTTCAGGGTACCTTGTGTTTACCATAATCCTCAAACTCATCACACTGCACTGTGATTTCCTGTTCACTCCCCTCACCCCAATACTCAGTATATTTTCTGAAAACGAGGCAAGGACCATGTCTCATTCTTGATGCTATCCCCATTACTCAGTGCACTCAGGTACTTAAATATTTGTTGCATGAATGCATCCTTTATGCTTATCAAATAAATATTATACTGTACAATTAATGAAATGATCTGGCTTCAGCATATAAACCAAATTACCTAGATTATCTCGAATTACAAGCAATATATCAAACTTGTTATTGACATCTGAAAAAAAGAAACATTGTAGCTGAGAAAACTTGACAGTTACCAAACCAATAACTAAACACAGCATGAATGCAATGTTTAGGTTGTTTAAGTTCAACAATCAAATGTTCAGGCAATGTTGTGTTAAGTATATAAATTCAACTCAAACACATATTGATTAAGCACTTAACATTTCACCAACATGGTTTTTAATTGCATGAGAATTATGGCTTATTAATGAAAAAAATTATAAATAATATGATAAAATTAAAAAGTTAAGGAACAAACACATGGCACAAGCAAGTACTTTATGAGATTGATAGTATTCTTCTAATCAGTTACATATTTCCTGACTTTGCTACATCACTCTGGTTTCAGCCTGGTTCTTGACTCTTCTCCATTTCTATGTGTGTCTTCTTCTGTGCCCTTGAGACAGACAGACAGACAGACACACACACACACCCCTATACATCTATATATATATATAGATGAAACTAGGAATGGTTTTGATCCCTCATGACTTAAATTCATTCACTTGGACCTCAATTATGATAAACACCCTCCAGTTCTCCCCTAAATGTCCATCGACAGATGAATAGATAAAGAAGATGTGGCACATGTATACAATGGAATATTACTCAGCCATAAAAAGAAACGAAATTGAGTTATTTGTAGTAAGGTGGACGGACCTAGAGTCTGTCATACAGAGTGAAGTAAGTCAGAAAGAGAAAAACAAATACCATATGCTAAGGCATATATATGGAATCTAAAGAAAAAAAATGGTACTGATGAACCTAGTGGCAGGGCAGGAATAAAGATGTAGACATAGAGAATGGACTTGAGGACACAGGGAGGGGGAAGGGTAAGCTGGGACGAAGTGAGAGAGTGACATGGACATATATACACTACCAAATGTAAAATAGATAGCTAGTGGGAAGCAGCCGCATAGCACAGAGAAATCAGCTCGGTGCTTTGCCAAGACCTAGAGAGGTGGGATAGGGAGGGTGGGAGGGAGGATCCAGAGGGAGGGGATATGGGGATATATGTATGCATATGGCTGATTCAATTTGTTGTACAACAGAAACTAACACAGTATTGTGAAGCAATTATACTCCAATAAAGATGTATTTAAAAAAAATAAAGAATACTCGTGCCTTAATGGTGGTTTGGCATGTGGGCTGGTTTAAAGATAAAAGGTCTCTTGGCTCCACAGATGCAACAAAAACTGTTTCTGGAGGGAAGAAGATGATAAAAAAAGATTATTTTCTTACTTTAGAAAGTATGAGGTCAGAGAGCACAGAGCAAAATTTTTCCACATCTGCTCAAAATCTGACAGACATAGAGTTATGTCTGTCAGTCCGTTTTCACTTACAGAATCATCATAGTGCTTCTGATTATTATGATAAAAATGTAACAATAACAGGAAAATATAAAATTGAAGATTTTTCATTTCACTTATAAGAAAGGTATCATTCAAACTCGTGGGCATTCTTAGGACTAGAGACTTAGAATGTCTAGATACCTATAGAATGTGCAATTGCTGCTCCTGTGTTATTTGCCCAACAGAACCAATATTTCACAAAATGTGTTTAGACCAATATTATCTGAGTAAAATTAATGACAGGAAAATACCATAAGACATTTTTTTTTTTTTTTTAGAAATTCACGTTCTTTTATTTATTTATTTATTTATTTATGACTGTGTTGAGTCTTCGTTTCTGTGCGAGGGCTTTCCCCAGTTGCGGCAAGCGGGGACCACTCTTCATCGCGGTGCGCAGGCCTCTCATTATCGCAGCCTCTCTTGTTGCGGAGCACAGGCTCCAGACGCGCAGGCTCAGTAATTGTGGCTCACGGGCCCAGTTGCTCCGTGGCATGTGGGATCTTCCCAGACCAGGGCTCGAACCCGTGTCCCCTGCATTGGCAGGCAGATTCTCAACCACTGCGCCACCAGGGAAGCCCCCCATAAGACATTTTTAACAGCCGCTTGTCATGTCATGAATACCCATTTTTTTTTAAAAAAAAGGAAACTATTAAATACACTTAGGTAGTACAGTTTGGTTTTCTCAAAGACCCTATGAGGTTTGAATGAAATTTGCATACGTGTGTATCAGGACAGGAAACAGAATAAACTCCAGGTTCTTTAAGTAGATGGAAACTAAATACAGGGCGTTAAAAGCTTACAAAATAATTGGAAAGGCTAGAGATCGAGGCTCTAGGCTGGGCATCCAGAAATGTTTCCAGAACATGGCAGAACTGACCTATTAGGGGAACCACTACTTCTGCTTCAGTCAGAAAGGTGAGGAATCTAGAAGTCACTACAGAATTTGAGTTCAAACGCGCACCGCTGTAGCTACAAGTAAGGAATCAGGAAACCACCACTGCTGCCACTGCAACAACCTCTCAAAACCCATGAAACACAGAACTTGGATGCTGGAACCTATCACACAAAAATCACGTCTTCACAATCTTTATTAGCAGAAAACAGTGCAAGCAGCAGGAAGATGACCTCCACTTGACTTCTGCCTTCTAAATCTCAACAAGGGCATCTAATTGGCTGAACCTAATTTGCATCTGCAACTTTAATTGCGCAGGAATCTGGGAAGCGCAGTTTTTAGCCTTCAAGCTTCTGCAGTACAGAGATGCACACTGCAAAGTAGACAGTGGTTTCAACCGGCCACATCCACCTTAGGCGATTCGAAGATTTTAGAAATTTCTTATCCAAGATCTCAGAACTAGCAAGTGCTAGAGCAACAAACTTGAATTCAAAGATTTTGGGCCACTTGCCCAGTGCCCTTTCCACTACATCAGTCTACAGCACTCATTACTCTGAAGACATTTGCCAAAGGAGACATATTTTCAAATCTTGTGCTAATTATATTTTCAATGAAGCATTAATTCGGGCATCTGTGAATATTGTTACCTTTTAGTCTTATGTCAAATCTAGTTCTTCTTCCAAACTAAGACTTAATCTTATTTTACAGTACTTACAGTTAAACCAACACTGCAAGGGTTTAATACCTTTGAGTATTTTTCTCAGCAGGCTTGCTGCTTAATCCATTTAATGTCAGAACAACACAAACCTTCTTATTAAAATGGGGGAAAGGACATCGTTAGAATACATTAGTGGCTCTCTTTCTGCTGGGTAAGACAGCCAATATGGCAATATTTGTACCTCATCTTTATTTTAATTTGCATTTTCTGCTAACGGTGCAAGGAAAACATTTAAAAAGAAAAGATATGGGGTGCTAAATCCTCTTGAATTTTAATCATGCATAAAAGAAAAATAGAAGACTGAAACTCCTCTTTGAGAAATCTTCCTAAGTGTATACTTCAATATTGAAATTAAAAATATGGAATATGCAAATAAAGTACTTGGACAAATGGAAAATTTTTAATGTATCTGGAATATCTCATTAATATAAATTAAATCACAACTTTCATTCCAAATGCTTTTTAAAGCAACTTTGGGAACATATTTTTATATGCACATTTAATGATATAAGTACAGAAATTTCTTATCTATACATTAAAAGAAAAATATAAATTACTATATAACGTATATTTAGACTTGATAATACTAGGTGAAAATTAAAAGAAAGGGTTAAATTCATGTTACTACATAAAAAATCATTCAGTTCTTGCCCAAGTTAGCATTTAACTCTGAGCTGTTCAAGAATAAAAAGAGTTAAAGTTTGCATTTTTTATCTTTCATATGCTTTTCATCTACTGTCAAACACTCCAACAGGATTTAGATTGGTATTTTCATCAACACAGGTGTATGTTTTGGTGCTGGTGGTAGTGATGCTTTGCTTCAAAGAATCATGAAAAAGTTGACATAAATCTTAGATCACAAAATCTTAGTTTAAATAAGTAAATATGGAAAAATATAATGTTTAATAAATTAAATAATTGAAAATCCTATTTCCTGAAGAGTTTAGATAAGGATTGTTTACATTATAAAATAATCCAGTTGGTATTCCATCAAATACCAGTGTACTCCAAAACAATTATTGATTTCCATGCTTTTTTTCAGAAACACATTTGCTTTATGTGATTCTTTATTTATAGACCCAGATAACCAGAATGGATTCAACCTGAAGCAGGGACGAAAAGAATGTGCAAGGTTTATCCAAAAGCTGGGAATAAATTGAATCCTTCTAAGCCATTCCCATCAGGACTCCTTGCCACTCTAAAGGCAGATGGGAAGTCGATCGATGTTCAGGCAGGAAAGCAACTCAACTGAAGTTTATAGTTTTACAAGGGAAATTCTTTCACCCTGCCTTAGAAGGGAAGGGTGGAGAACCCACTGTTACACAGGACACTCCACCCTCAGCTACATCCCCTTGATTAATTATGTAATCAGATCTCCTTTATCATTATCTACTTACCAATCAGGTAATGGCAGATTTTTCTGATGCTTGCTATAGAGGTTGCTTTAGGAGGGTCCTGAAAGCCTTACTTATTATACTTGTTTGGCATAGCATTAATGTGAAAAGATTTAACTTGGGGTGCAAGTTAACATTTTTCCCAAAAGATTTTTTAAAACCTATTAATTTAGCATGTAAGCCTTACAGACGTAAATTCTGTTTACTGATGCACTGTAAAGTCTTACACAAGTCAGGGAGTATTAGCAAAAAAGTGGATAACGAAGACATTTCAAATTTATAGTACAAGAACAAGTGAAAAATATTTGTAAGGTAATGGAAACTATTAGCGTTTTAGTATATGTAAGTGACTGGTGGATACAGCAAAATGAATAATTTGTTGTTAACTTAAACCAGCTAAGTTCTTGAAATGCACAACTAACTACTGTACACATACATCCTTCAGTCCACAGATGGTGCAAAATGGGAATCTCGGCTTCTAAGTTTATTCTCAAACCAGAGAAGTGCAGAAATTTCATTTGTGTCTTCTTTCACTTATCTTCCATCTGTTTCCTGGAATATAAAGGGCTAGAGAAAGTTCCAAAGCTTTCTCTCATGTAAGAGCTGGGTGGGTAATATATCAGTCCTGGTCTCACTGAAACAGTTATCAGGTCTCAAAGAATTATTTTGTCTGGGAATTCTAAACTTGAGGGTAAATGGCTATTTGTTTTGCTCTTATTTTTTTCTCTTTTTATTGTGAACACTTTTAACATATGGAAAAATTGAAAGACTAACACTAACACTAAACAAATACCTATATTCCCTTCACAATTGTGTATACATATAAATATACATATATATGTGCATATATATTTTTTTCTTAAATAAGTTGCAGACTTCAGGATATTCCATACTTAAATGTTGCAGCATGCATTTCCTGAGATCTCATTCACAACCACAACATAATTATCACCCCCAAAAGTCCTGATGTCCAGGCCACAACCTAAATCAACTAAATCAAAATTTCTTGAAGGGGCCCTAGGCATCAATATTTTTTAAAGCTCCCTGGAGATCACAATGTACAATAAAAGTTGAAGGTCATTGTCTACAGAATGATTAAATTCAAGTTAAATATTTTCAACAAAGGATACAGCGTTTTTGTTTTTTAATATGCATAAGAATGTGCTAGTCTTTTAAAGTTTAGCAGATCTAAATTATAGATTTTAGGACAGAGTGTCATAATAATTTATATTTCCTTAAGTTTTTATCATGTTAATAAAATTTTCTTTTAAAATATTTATCTAATATAAATATATTTGAACTTCATTTCAATGTCTTCTATATCATGATTTTAAATGCATGAAATATGTATTATTATGTAAATCTTAAATATATTTATATCAAAAGCTAAATAACTTTAAGCAAAAGATATTTATACATATACATTATTTAATAAACTGTCAGATATGAATCTTAGCATGTAAAATATAAAGCTTCTTAATAACTTTTTCATAATCAAATTTCATGTTAAAAGAATAAATGGTCCAGCAAGCAAAAGTCAAAATCTAAACCTAATACATGTTAATATTTTAACAGGTAACGTTTTTTGATTTGTTAAAAATCTTGACGTTTTTTATGACAAAGCATTGTTCCTAAGTAAATAGAAGTAATTTTGACCAACAAAAATTATTCCTACATTTTATTGTAGTTTCCCTATCAGTGTGAAGATTAATATTAGCTTAAAAGGTATTGACTGACACTGCAGAAATACAAAGGATCATGAGAGATTACTACAAGCAACTATATGCCAATAAAATGGAAGAAATGGACAAATTCTTAGAAAAGCACAACCTTCCGAGACTGAACCAGGAAGAAATAGAAAATATAAACAGATCAATCACAAGCACTGAAATTGAGACTGTGATTAAAAATCTTCCAACAAACAAAAGCCCAGGACCACATGGCTTCACAGGCGAATTCCATCAAACATTTAGAGAAGAGCTAACACCTATCCTTCTCAAATTCTTCCAAAATATAGCAGAGGTAGGAACACTCCCAAACTCATTCTACAAGACCACCATCACCCTGATACTAAAACCAGACAAAGATGTCACAAAGAAAGAAACCTACAGGCCAATATCACTGATGAACATCAATGCAGAAATCCTAAACAAAATATTAGCAAACAGAATCCAACAGCACATTAAAAGGATCATACACCATGATCAAGTGTGGTTTATCCCAGGAATGCAAGGATTCTTCAATATACGCAAATCAATCGATGTGATACACCATATTAACAAACTGAAGGATAAAAACCATGTGGTAATCTCAATAGATGCAGAAAAGCTTTCGACAAAATTCAACACCCATTTATGATAAAAACCCTCCAGAAAGTAGGCACAGAGGGAACTTACCTCAACATAATAAAGGCCATATATGACAAACCCACAGCCAACATCGTTCTCAATGGTGAAACACTGAAACCATTTCCACTAAGATCAGGAACAAGACAAGGTTGCCCACTCTCACCACTATTATTCAACATAGTTTTGGAAGTTCTAGCCACAGCAATCAGAGAAGAAAAAGAAATAAAAGGAATCCAAATCGGAAAAGAAGAGGTAAAGCTGTCACTGTTTGCAGATGACATGATACTATACATAGAGAATCCTAATGATGCTACCAGAAACTGCTACAGCTAATCAATGAATTTGGTAAAGTAGTAGGATACAAAATTAATGCACAGAAATCTCTTGCATTCCTATACACTAATACTGAAAAATCTGAAAGAGAAATTAAGGAAACACTCCCATTTACCACTGCAACAAAAAGAATAAAATACCTAGGAATAAACCTACCTAAGGAGACAAAAGGCCTGTATGCAGAAAACTATAAGACACTGATGAAAGAAATTAAAGATGATATAAACAGATGGAGAGATATACCATGTTCTTGGATTGGAAGAATCAACATTGTGAAAATGACTATACTACACAAAGCAATCTACAGATTCAGTGCAATCCCTATCAAACTACCAATGGCATGTTTCACAGAACGAGAACAAAAAATTTCACAATTTGTATGGAAACACAAAAGACCCCAAATAGCCAAAGCAATCTTGAGAAAGAAAAACGGAGCTGGAGGAATCAGGCTCCCTGACTGCAGACTATACTACAAAGCTACAGTAATCAAGACAGTATGGTACTGGCACAGAAACAGAAATACAGATCAATGGAACAGGATAGAAAGCCCAGAGATAAACACACGCACATATGGTCACCTTTTTTTGATAAAGGAGGCAAGAATATAACATGGGGAAAAGACAGTCTCTTCCATAAGTGGTGCTGTGAAAACTGGACAGCTACATGTAAAAGAATGAAATCAGAACACTCCTTAACACCATACACAAAAATAAACTCACAATGGATTAAAGACCTAAATGTAAGGCAAGACAGTATAAAACTCTTAGAGGAAAACATAGGCAGAACACTCTATGACATAAAATCACAGCAAGATCCTTTTTGACCCACCTCCTAGAGAAATGGAAATAAAAACAAAAATAAACAAATGGGACTTAATGAAACTTAAAAGCTTTTGCACAGCAAAGGAAACCATAAACAAGATGAAAAAACAGCCCTCAGAATGGGAGAAAATATTTGCAAATGAAGCAACTGACAAAGGACTCATCTCCAAAATTGACAAGCAGCTCATGCAGCTCAATATCAAACAAACAAACAACCCAATCCAAAAATGGGCAGAAGGCCTAAACAGACATTTCTCCAAAGAAGATATACAGATTGCCAACAAACACATGAAAGGATGCTCAACATCACTAATCATTAGAAAAATGCAAATCAAAACTACAATGAGGTATCACCTCACACCATCATCAAAAGGTCTACAAACAATAAATGCTGGAGAGGGTGTGGAGAAAAGGGAACCTTCTTGCACTGTTGGTGGGAATGTAAATTGATACAGCCACTATGGAGAACAGTATGGAGGTTCCTTAAAAAACTAAAAATAGAACTACCATATGACCCAGCAATCCCACTACTGGGCATATACCCTGAGAAAACCATAATTCAAAAAGAGTCATGTACCACAATGTCCATTGCAGCTCTATTTACAATAGCCAGGACATGGAAGCAACCTAAGTGTCCATCAACAGATGAATGGATAAAGAAGATGTGGCACATATATAGGATGGAATATTACTCAGCCATAGAAAGAAACAAAATTGAGTTATTTGTAGTGAGGTGGATGGACCTAAAGTCTGTCATACAGAGTGAAGTAAGTCAGAAAGAGAAAAACAAATACCGTATGCTAACACATATATATGGAATCATAAAAAAAAAAAAAAAAAAAAAAAGTGGTTCTGAAGAACCTAGGGGCAGGACAGGAATAAAGATGAAGACATGGAGAATGGACTTGAGGACACGGAGAGGGGGAAGGGTAAGCTGGGATGAAGTGAGAGAGTGGCATGGACATATATACACTGCCAAATGTAAAACAGATAGCTAGTTGGAAGCAGCCGCATAGCACAGGGAGATCAGCTCGGTGCTTTGTGACCACCTAGAGGGGTGGGATAGGGAGGGTGGGAGGGAGACGCAAGAGGGAGGAGATATGGGGATATATGTATATGTATAGCTGATTCACTTTTTTATAAAGCAGAAACTAACACACCATTGTAAAGCAATTATACTCCAATAAAGATGTTAAAAAAAAAAAAAGGTATTACTTTTTTTTGGCTTCTGACTATGACATTGTGTAGCATATCCAAGCAAGGAAAGAGGGCGTTATGCATTTAGAAATAGCTCTTAGATACTTATGTCTGTTATTTTGTGTTAGAGGAAGCAACTCGTAAACTGATTATTTTTCAAGAAATGAATCAAACCAGTTCACAGTGAGATAAATTATATATTTTTGACTGGAACTGAAGTCACAAGACCTGAATTCTAGGCTCTAATTAGCAGGGTACTTTATCTCAGGTTTCTCATCTGTTAATGAAGGGTTTAGCTATGCCAAAGATTCCCAGACTTTCCCGGTTCATGGCTCTCTTATTGTCTCAGAAATATTTTCATGGTGTGGAGGCTAAAAGAAATACCTAACAATTCCATTTATTAAGTAGCTAGGTCCAAAGTTATTATGTATGTCTGTCCTAACAACTTTGTTGCTATTTAAAAAAAATAATACACATACATTTTTAAAACTTTTTGTTCTTAATGGCATGTGCATGTTTACTGGGTACTTTACAAATTCTGAAACCTTGGAATTGGGTGGGAAACCAGTGTCCTCATTTCCTGTTCCACAGGCATTTTCCCATGGTTCTTGTGTTTTATAACAGCAACTTACAAAATCCTGCCTCAAAAGATGTCATCAAAAGGACTGAGTACAATTTCATGTCGAAGGTCTAATCTAATTGGAGGTGGTGTTTTGCATGGTGTCCAACTGATGTCACTGTGTTGGCCTTGAAAATTTTAAATATCCCACAAATGTAAGCTCTAAGAGGTGCCCCTTTGAGTTTGTTGTGGTGCCCTTGGGGTGCCCCAGTACACAGTTTGTGAAGGATGAGCTATGCTCTCTAAAATATTTAATGCAAAGTAATATGTGATGTAAAATGAGGAAGCAGAGGATAAGTGAAATAGATCATTCTGAAGGCCTGGGGTAAGAAGCTGCAGGATTGAAGAGAAGGTAAAAATTGTAATAAATGTCTGTCTGCTTGGGGTGCACTTTCCCTCCCCATGTCACCTGCAAAATGCCTACCTGTGTCTCACAATTCGCCTCAGGGCAGCCTCCCTTAACCAAGGCAAATTCACCTATTACACATTCTCAGAGCACTCATCTCATTAGCCCTTATCATAGTGGCAATTATATATTTATTTGTATAACTACTTGTATAAAACTTCTCTCTCCCATTAGATTGTAAGCTCTAAGAGGCTAGGAATATGTCTGGTACCAGCACCACATCCCACGGTCTGCTATATTATAGAAGCTAAAACCTTGCTGGATGAAATGAATAAATGCACATACTCTGACAGTTAGCATTCATTTCAGTTAGCATTTCAGTTTGCAAATGAAATAACTGACAAGGAATTGCCAAAATATACAAACAGCTCGATATCAAAAAACAAACAACAAAAAAAACAAAAAAAACCAAAACAAAGAACCCAATTAGCATTTATTTCAGTTCTTTTTTATTGTAAAACAGCTGCTATTTATAGTACCATTCCTAAAACTTACTTCTTTTTCTCGTAACATTTAGCAGGAAAAAAGAACCCATAGATATAAAGCTGCATCGTAAACCTCAGAAAGTAATCTCATCTAAACTAAATAAAAGGATAATGTTGCTTTGGAAAAGGCAGTCAAATATTCATAAACTCTTAGAGGCAAATTAATTTTATAAGAAAAAGTCATTTTTTGGAAGGTGTGATTTTATTTTTGTCTTATTTTTTAATTAATTTTTATTGGAGTATATTTGATTTACAATGTTGTGTTAGTTTCTGCTGTACAGCAAAGTGAATCAGTTATACATATATCCACTCTTTTTTAGATTCTATTCCCATATAGGTCATTACAGAGTACTGAGTAGAGTTCCCTGTGCTATACAGTAGGTTCTTATTAGTTGTAGTGTGTATATGTCAATCCCAATCTCCCAATTTGTCCCTACCCCCTCCCCCATGGTAACCATAAGTTTGTTTCCTACATCTGTGACTCTATTTCTGTTTTGTAAATACGTTCATTTGTACCATTTTTTTTAGATATCACATATAAGTGATATCACATGATATTTGTCTTTCTCTGACTTACTTCACTCAGTATGACCATCTCTATGTCCATCCATGTTGTTGCAAATGGCATTATTTCACTTTTTTTTTATGGCTGAGTAATATTCCATTGTATATATGTACCAGATCTTCTTTATCCATTCCTATGTCAATGGACATTTAGGTTGCTTCCATGCCTTGGCTATTGAAAATAGTGCTCCAGTGAACATTGAGGTACATGTATCTGTTCGAATTATGGTTTTCTCCAGATATATGCCCAGGAGTGGGAATGCTGGATCATATGGTAGCTTTATTTTCAGTCTTTTAAGGAACCTCCATACTGTTCTCCATAGAGGCTGTACCAAGTTACATTCCCACCAAGAGTGCAGGAGGGTTCCCTTTTCTCCACACCCTCTCCAGAATTTATTTTTTGTAGATTTTTTGATGATGGCCATTCTGACCGGTGTGACTTAGTATCTCATTGTAGTTTTGATTTGCATTTCTCTAATAATTAGTGATGCTGAGCATATTTTCATGGGCCTTTTGGTCATTTGTATGTCGTCTTTGGAGAAATGTCTATTTAGATCTTCCGCCCATTTTTTGATTGGGTTCTTTGTTTTGGGTTTTTTTGTTGTTTGTTTGTTTGTTTGTTGATATTGAGCTGCATGAGCTGTTTGTATATTTTGGCAATTACTTGTCAATTATTTCATTTGCAAATATTTTCTCCCATTCTGTGGGTTGTCTTTTCATTTTTTTTTAAACATTCCTTTTCATGATTTTTAAAAAATTTTACTTATTTATTTATTTATTTACTTTTGGCTGCATTGGGTCTTTGTTGCTGCACGCAGGCTTTCTCTAGTTGTGGGGAGCAGAGGCTACTCTTCGTTCAGGTGTGCAGGCTTCTCGTTGTGGTGGCTTCTCTTGTTGCGGAGCATAGGCTCTAGGTGCATGGGCTTCAGTAGTTGAGGCTCATGGGCTCTAGAGCACAGGTTCAGTCGTTGTGGCACACGGGCTTAGTTGCTCTGCGGCATGTGGGATCTTCCCAGACCAGGGATCAAACCCGCATCCCCTGCTTTGGCAGGTGGATCCTTAACTACTGTGCCACCAGAGAAGTCCTGTCTTTTCAGTTTGCTTATGGTTTCCTTTGCTGTGAGAAAGCTTTTACGTTTAATTAGGTCCCATTTATTTATTTTCGTTTATATTTTCTTTTTTTTTTCACACACACACACACTGTATTTTATTTTTACAAGAGATAAATAAACTGACACCAAGCATTGTAAATGGATGACCACAACAATAGCAACGATTGCAATTACCAAACATGAAACACACTCATACTATGTCATAATATTGACATTCAGTCCAGTAATCCTCCACTGTAACAACTCCTTTGCTTTGCAGTGAAGATTGATTTGTATATTTTTTGCCTCTGAGTCCTTGTGGGATTTTTTTTTTTTATTCAAACAGAAAGTCACAAAAATTATAATCATCCTCATCAGTTCACTCAGTCCCATGTAATTAATTTTTTTATCTTGATTTTTGTTAGCACTTTTATGAATTCATCAGTTTTCCATTAGAGTTCTGAAAATGCTTATTCATTCAGTTCAGCAGTATAGTCAGTTACCAGAAACCTGTACTTGTCAGAGTCTTTTCCATGAATTCCTTGAAGATGAAACCCTTTTACAGGAACATATTTGCAAAAGCATCAGAGTACACCCAGAACTGTCTGTAAATGACAAAAGACTTCAAAATGACCACAGTTAAAGATTTGATGAAAGTTCATAATAATGCAATTGACAAGGAAATTTAGTTATTTCTGAGACATACATTTTAAAGTAATAACTAGAATTATGACTTATAACATTATACCAGAACATATAAGATTTTTAGAAATTTCATGTAATGTCTGAAACACTTATATTAACATATTTCCATACAAATAACCCAAAGAAAGTTTAGTATTAGTTGGTTTTTTTTGTTTGTTTGTTTTTTATACTGCAGATTCTTATTAGTCATCAGTTTTATACACATCAGTGTATACATGTCAATCCCAATTGCCCAATTCAGCACACCACCATCCCCACCCCATCGCGGTTTTCCCCCCTTGGTGTCCATACGTTTGTTCTCTATGTCTGTGTCTCAACTTCTGCTCTGCAAACCGGTTCATCTGTACGATTTTTCTAGGTTCCACATACATGCGTTAATATACGATATTTGTTTTTCTCTTTCTGACTTACTTCACTCTGTATGACAGTCTCTAGATCCATCCATGTCTCAGCAAATGACTCAATTTCATTCCTTTTTATGGCTGAGTAATATTCCATTGTGTATATGTACCACAACTTCTTTATCCATTCGTCTGTTGATGGGCATTTAGGTTGCTTCCATGACCTGGCTATTGTAAATAGTGCTGCAATGAACATTGGGGTGCATGTGTCTTTTTGATTCTTTCTTTTTTTTAAATTTATTTATTTGTTTTTATTTTTGGCTGTGTTGGGTCTTTGTTGCTGTGTGCGGGCTTTCTCTAGTTGCGGCGAGTGTGGGCTACTCTGTTGCGGTGCATGAGCTTCTCATTGTCGTGGCTTCTCGTTTCAGAGCACGGGCTCTAGGCGCGTGGGCTTCAGTAGTTGTGGCACGCGGGCTTAGTTGCTCCGCGGCATGTGGGATCTTCCCGGGCCAGGGCTAGAACCCGTGTCCCCTGCATTGGCAGGTGGATTCTTAACCACTGCGCCACCAGGGAAGACCTCGTTTATATTTTCATTACTCTAGCAGGTGGATCAGAAAAGATCTTGCTGTGCTTTATGTCAGAGAGTGTTCTGCCTATGTTTTCCTCTAAGAGTTTTATAGTATCAGATCTTGCATTTAGGTCTTTAATCCATTTTGACTTTATTTTTGTATACGGTGTTAGAGAATGTTCTAAATTCATTCCTTTACACGTAGCTGTCCAGTTTTTTTAGCACCACTTATTGAAGAGACTGTCTTTTCTCCCTTGTATATCCTTGCCTCCTTTGTAATAGATTAGGTGCCCATAGGTGCGTGGGTTTGTCTCTGGACTTTCTATCCTGTTCCATTGATCTATATTTCTGTTTTTGTGCCAGTACCATATTGTTTTGATTACTGTAGCTTTGTAGCAGAAAAAGCCATGTTATTACATAAAAATTGCTCATAGAAAATTTTAAAATCTTAGCAAAGGCCACAAACCACACTTTGAGAACCATGTTCTACAGTGGTGATATTAGAAGTAGAAGGTCATAGTTTCTAGAAAGTGGCAACTCATTCTTTTTTTTTTAATGGCATTCTACTACAAAGCCTGATTTTATTGACACAGTAAGCACAAATTTTAAGGGAAGTGCATGATGTCACTATTAAAATGAAATGAATTCTGAAAATCTTATTGATATTCTATTTTAATCCTGGTATAAAGATCAATTAGTAAAATAAAGTCAAACAGAATCCTAAAGTCAAACAGGAAATAGGGATATGGAAGTAGGACAAAATAAGATAGCAAAGGATTGTATTAAATAACTAACAACATTAAAAACGGTGGACTTTTTTTAAAACAGTAGATTAAGATTGATTTACGGGATTTTGTACATTTAGTATATCCCTTTTCTGAAAAAGCACTTTAAGATACAGAATCGATAAATTATGTTTTGTTATGCATTTTTCACCCTTCAAGTTCCTATGCAAGGAGAAAATTACACTTTGTTTACACTTTATACATTTTAGACAGAATGGCTATGGATAAAAATACAGAGCTGGGGAAATGAAAGAGAAGGTAAGATAAAGATGGTTGATTCTGTGCCCCTGGAATTGCTAATCCATAAACAGCAAACTCCCCTGCATGCACTGTCTTCTTTGAGAACTTGTTCTACCTTTTGCCTTAAACTAAAAGCTAGCTCTCCCCAAGGCTATCAACTCCCAAATGGTGCCTAATTATTTTCTTTCATCACATATACAGGATATAGTGTTGATGTCCACCTAGTTTCCTATTGCCACATCCTGGATCACTTTTACCTTACAGTCTTGTAAAATTAAAATAAAACAAAAACCATCACCCACAAAACACACCTGTCCCTTTGTAGGTCATGCTACCTCCTCATCACACCTTCTTCATCTTTCTGATCCAAAATTACCAGCCTACTCTATCTCACCCACCACTCTTCTGTCCCCCAGCTTCTGTAATGTTCCTCAAACTTTATGTACCTTTGAATCACCTGGGCAATCTTATTAAATTCAGATTCTGAGTCAGTAAGGACACCCAGAGATTCTGCATTTCTTATAATTCTCACGAGAAGCTGTGGACCACTTCGAAGAGTAAAGCACTAAAGGAGCTGTTTCTGTTATTATCTAAACTACAGTTATCCTAACTCCCCCTTTCTGCTTTGGCACTCTTTCCCTCCTGCCTTTACTATTTTTAGTATCAGTTCTTCTTCTTAATGTTCTTTGTCTTTTTTACACAGTCAATTTCAATCTCTCTCTCACCTCTCTCTCATTTGCTTAAGTACCACCCACTTAAAAAAATATATATATATATATATCTATCTACCTCCCAATTTAACCCTTTACTCCCCCTAGCTGCCATCCTAGGTCTCTCACTTTCACAAACTTTTTTAAAAAAGACAATTGTCTGTGTTTGCCGATGTCACCTCCTCATCTCCAATTCAATTCTGTTCCCACTTCCATGTGATTTGTAGGTCCATTAGCCCACCAACGGTGTTCACTAAAGTTACAAATTACCCCATTTTGAGAAGCCAAAAAGGACATTTCCAGTTCTCATCTTATTTGAACCTCTCAACAGCATTCAATACTGTGAACCACTCTGACATTTTTCCACTTTGTTCTCCGTGACAAAAGTCTCCTTATTTTCCTGTTAGCATTCTAGCAACTCTTTTTCAGTTTTACAGCACCATAATCTTCTATCCAGCAATTAGATATTACATACTGAAGTTTTTTGGTGCCCAGTCCTCCTTTTCTAGCATATATTTGCACCCCACAACCTTCATAATCTCTTCTTTGTCACTTAAATGCAAATGATTTCTGAGATGATATTCTCCAGCTCACACATCTTTGAGTTACAAACCTATATATCCTACGGCCTACTTGACACCTTTGATGTCTCAGAGGTACCTCAAACATAAGAGATCCAAGCTAAATTAATAATTTCCCACCAGCACATGTCATTATTACATAGCCTGATACATAGTCCAAAAAGCTATTATTGTGTTTTTGACACATCCTCTTCCGTCACTTTCCATCTTTCAAGACCTCCTCAAATTCTATGGAACCTATTCACTTTTTTTCCATCTACACTATCACCTCCACCCTTGTATCAGTAATTGTCATCCCTTGGCTGGGCTACTGCTAATGGTTTCCTAAGGAGTATCATTTCCATTCCTTTCTGCTCCTCCCTCTTTTATCTGTTCTACACCCTGCAGATATGGTGATATTTTGAAACACAAATTTGATCATTTGTGCCCTTCTCCCCTGCTCATCCTGAACTTGTTTTCGTCCATCATACTACTTACCAGGCTCCTTCCCACTAAACGATGTTGCTTGTACTATTTCATTGGCTTGGAATACCCTTCCCCTCTTTTCTCCTAAGACTTTATCCTTCAGACCGCAACTCAACCGTCATGATTTTGGGAAAGCCTATCTTTGTCTCAATGACTGGGTCAAATTTCTCTACTAGGAGACCATGCTGAATCGTGTACTTCTCCATTACAGTACTTCCTGAGAGTATGGTACTTTTCTGTTTTTGTTCACCATTGTCTCCTCAGTACTAGAACAATCTTGGCACACAGGCATTACCCTCAAAATATCTCTTAATTGAATTAATGTGTGGAGGGGATAATTATCCACAATATTTGGGTAGGAATTGCAAATGATATGGCATTTGAGTTGGGCACTCTCGGTGTTATTGAAGAATAAGGTGGAGGAAGGTGAATTAGGGATGTTGCTAAGCACAAAATTTAATAGTATTTGCTGGAATATTTAGATGTAAGTGGTAGGGGAGTTGAAGATGTTTCATAGGTTCATTGGAGAATGGTTGAGCCAATGACAAGAGCAAGGTTTCAGCTAAAGAAAATGATGTTCAATTTATCACTGTTCTGAATTTGAGGTAACAGACTCACCAGGTGGAAATGGTTTGATGACGTTTTGAAATGTAGGAATGGATATGGTGTGAGATTTCATCTAGACATCTTAGTCTGATTGCCCTTCTGCTCCTGACAAGCAAAACATACTCCGCTCGTCGTCTATTTCCTTATTAGCTATTCTTTCTTTTTTTTCTCTATCCCACTGTCACTTCCCTGGACTTTTACCTGGACTACTTCAACAACTCCCTAACTACTCTCCCTGCATCCAGTCTTGCTCTCCTGTAATCCAGTTTGCACTTTCATTCCAGAGTGACTTTTCCAAGACACCAGAATGTCATTTTCCTGCTGTGGATCCTTAAAATGTTTCCATTGACTGCAGAATAAAATCTGGACTCTTGATCAAGGCTTTATGATTTGATCCTAGAATTCCTGAATTTCACTTCCAGCTCCTCTCTCCCACCATACCAGACTACTTAACCTCAAATGCCTCCCGCTGCCTTTCTTCCTTCCTTTCTACCTTACTGAAATCTGACTATAGATGAACAAAGTTATTCTGGCTGGGGAAAAAATACTATACTGTCTAGTATGGAGACAAAAACCAAACCCAAACAAAAAGACAAGTAAACGCATAGCCTTCAAGTTCAACTCAGATGTGGCCTCCTGAAGATTTCTTCTCTAGGAAAATTTATAGTTCCACTGGTTATCTGCCAGCTCACTGTAATTCTTAGCCCAAAGTTAGCTGCGTCACTGTCTCTTACATAGGTGAATTTAAGCTCACTATTTGGCATTTCTATCCTTGAGACTGTCTAATTACAAAGCGTTTGGCTACACATAATTTGTTGTCACACGTCTATTCTGGGCTGGAAACGTGTCCACAGATTCCTTCCCTTGACCTCAAGAACATGGATACCGGGGGTGGGGGAGGGGGTCATTACGCCTTGCGTCATCACGTGCTGGGAGGGTGGGGCCCTCAAGGGAACTGTAAGGAAGGGCGGAGTCAAGTAGAATGGGGGCGGGGCTACGAGGGGCGGGGCCGCGAGGGCGGGGCCACGAGGGAGGGGCGGGGCCAGAGAGGAGTCGGGGGCGCTTCTGCCATTCAGCCGGTGCAAGCGGCGGCGGGAGGCAGTGCCTGGGGAGTCCCCTCGACGCTAGGTTACGAGAGCGTCCCTGGGACCACCGGCTCAGACCAGAGGCAGACGCGTAGTCGAGCGGAAGCTGGTGGCACCGAAAGCGGCGGCCGGAGTCCGAGCTCCAAAGGCGGGAAGTAGCCGGGATCGGGGAAGCCCCGAGAGCAGCGCGGCGGCGCCTCCCTTACCCAAGGGGCCGCGGCGACGGTCACGGGGCGCGGCGCCAGAGCGCGCGACCCAGGCTGGGATTCCAAACAGGCGGCCGAGGCTCCTCCTCCATTCGGGCCGCCTCACCTGCGGGCAGCGCGGCGCCGCCTCCGCTGGTATAGACGGCACCTGCGTCGCCCGGCTCACCGGTCTCCGCCCCTCGACCGCCGGCGCCAGGCCCGGGCGGCGCACCTGGACTCGGGGCTGCGGGAGCCGAGGCTCTTGGGGTGCGGCGTCTTCGCCACCGCCCGGGGAGGGTGCAGGTGGAGTGGGCGCGGCTGCGTGGAACCCGGCGCCGGCTGCTGCCGCCGCCGCCGCCGTCCCGGTCGCCGCCGGGTCCCGGGGACCGGGCTGTCCGCGCCCGCGCCAGGAGCCGCCGCCAGCCGGGCACCATGAACAGCAGCAGCGCCAACATCACCTACGCCAGTCGCAAGCGGCGGAAGCCGGTGCAGAAAACGTGAGTGTCTGGTGCGCGTCCTCGGCGCGGGGGTGGGCGCGCAGGTGCGGGAGGCCGCCCCACTCGTGCCCACATCCCCGCGGCCTGGGGATTAGGTTCCTTCCCCACGCCGTCCATGGAATCGCGATTTGGAGGCCGGTCGAGAAACCCAGGCCTTGGGTTTTTCCGTGTTTAAAGATTGCATTTAAAAAATTGTGCCCCGCGTTCCCCAGTCTCCAGAGCACGCGCACCCTCGCACCCCCCTACCCGTTTGTAGCACTGTTCACTGTGCTGTGGTCCTAATTTGTTGACAGCTCTGGTCTGCCCTGTGGGGCTGGTGGGTTAGTTAACCTAAGCCCGTCTTGAAATCCCCTTTCATATTTAATATCCTCCTCGGTTAGGTTAAAGGACGGTCACCATTCTCACTCCTGGTTGGGGGAGATGCTTTTAAGAGCTAAACACGTGCTGTCTGCAAGAAAGGGACTGAGTGCTTCTGAAGGTATTTTTTAGTACGGTGCAGCTGGCTTTCTGTTGCCCTCTTATTTACTTAATTTGGCAGTAATTTTGTAGCGCTCAGCGTGAACGCATCGGTAGAAAGTATAGAGATGGTAGCAGTTTTGAGTGAGTGTAGTAGCCAGAATACAGTAGCGGATTTGTATTTTCAGTCACCTTTTGGGGGAGCTTTCTTATCACTTTGGAGGTGGTTTTAGGGTCTGTAAATGATTTGGAGCTGGAATTATTGAAACAGACGTTTTCATTCTTAGCATCTTTCTCTAATTCCCTTTTCCCTCTACTTCCAAGTTTAGTCAGTTCTGATAGATTACAAACTTAGATTTTTTGTTTGTTTGTTTTGGTGGGATATTTGTGTGAGATGGCAAATACTTTTTTTTTTTTTTTCAGAAAAAAGAAAAATCCGTGCTTGAGACAGATTTACTTTTGTGAATTGGCAGTATTCATGTGTTTATTCCTAATTATTATCCCTGAGTTATTTTACTTCACATTTTTCAAACTTGCATAAACAATTTTCAGAACACATTAAACAGTTACCCAGAACAAATCAGAAGTGTGTATTTGGCTTAAAACTTAATTTAGGTCGCTAATCCAAACCAGAAAAATAACAGTTTAAGATTAATATTTAAGACCAGTTTAAAAGTTTCATTATTCTGGAGTTTTAATTTCCTTTTAGAATTTCAGTGATTATAGGTCTTCAGATCTAGACTTGGCATTAACAGAGGATATTCATCTATAAATAGACTGATTAAAATTTGGAAGACTTATCCTGCAGTGTGGCCGACATTAGGAATACTGCCGAGTCAGCAGTTTTTGTCTTGGCAGTTCTGTTGACATTGGTTTACAATACTTGCGTTTTATAGAGTGGTTTCTTATATAAAAATGTATTTGTCTAATTTGACTTTGTCCTTAGTGGTTATTTAAAATTGAGAGGCGTCACAAACACTTCTATGTATTTATTAATACAATAGTATACTTGGCACTATATATAATAGAGATATCATAGGTTTTATGTATATGGTCAGATAACCTGAAGATGTCCCTGATGGATTTTTAAGTTACTGCATTTCAGTCAGTGTGTTACAGAAAGACCTAGATGACTTTAATAGAATGTTTTAATTTTTATTCATCATAAAGTTTAACATTTTTGGCTTCTCATTAATGTTTTATTAAAGATTTTTCCTTTAAACATAGTACTGTACATTTTCTTTTATTTATGTAAGATGTACCTTTTATTATTTTAGCATTTTAATATACTTTCTAAGATGTTAGTATATTTGTATTTAATAATCTTCTCTAATACAACTAAAGCGTTTCCACATTCACCCTTATTTTATTTAGTTAGTATAAATGTTTATCAGATCTTTATTGAGCATCATGCGTTGCTTTTAATCATATAAATGCCTTAAAATGTCACTGCTCCGTAAGAAAAGCCTAGTGCTGGCATTTACAGAATCACGTGAAATTGTTTATAAATTGTTTTTACCGGAATGAAAAAATGGTTAACTTAAAATGCAGTTAATCAAAGTCCATTTTAAGAATGGGGCCATAAACCCAATATTAAGTTTAATGTGTTTTTTTAGTTAAATTACTAGTTTTTGGCTAATAGGCTCTATAATATGTTGGCACATTGTCAGAAAAATTCATCTTGTTTGAGTTGAAAATGTTATTGAGATCTATTTCACTTTGACCCCTTAAGTCAACCATTGTATCTTACTTAAAGAGAAAATATGTTGTAGCATAATTATAGGACTGTTAATAAGATGGCCATTTAAATATACAATTCCATAAAATTTTGGAATCAAGTGGGTGACATAATTTTAACCTGAAGCTCTTCCAGTCAATATTCAATGGAATTTATTAAACGGGGTAAACGCCCCCTAGTGGCAAAGTCCAACGTTGAAAATTATCTTAGTACGAAATATATTTTAAACGTGTTAAATTTCGTCCCACTAAAGTATCTTGTACATAGCAGACACTCAGTAAATGTTTCTTTTCTTTTCGGAGTAATGAAAGCTAGAAGATTAAAGGATATGAAGCAACCTTGCATCTGATCCATGTTCCTAAAGAAATTTTCAAAGGTACCCTTAGGAATAGGTTCTGTTTCCTTACATGTTCCTTAAAATAACCCTGCTCAAAAAAAGAAAGAAAGAAAGGAAGAAAAAACAATTTGTTTTAACTTAAATCCTCTTCTTGTTTTATTTTCTTTGGAGATGAAAGCCTTTTTGTACATTTCTTTAATTACTTTGCTGCATGAAGATAGGTGAAAAGCACACTATTGAATTAAATAGTGTCTGGGGTTTTTTTCCCCTAATGATAATAACTTTGGATGTATTTTTGTAGTTTTTAAGTTCTATTAATACATAAAAAGTTTTAGTGGTACTTCAATTTACCATATTTTTAGAAAATTAGTGCTGAATATTGGCAAATAATAGGTGTTGAGTAAATGAAATCTACACTTAAAAATGATATCAGCAGTGGTGGTGATCAAGCCAGCCATCATGAAGTGTCAGAGTTAGAAATAACTTCTCAGCCTTAGTTGACCCTTTTTACTTTGTTAACACACTAATAACATTACTATAAAAGCAGTGTCTTCCTTGCTATGTTTGCTAAATTGCTATTCATTCTATTTAAACCTAATGAGCCTCACTTATACAATACCTACTTAGTTGAATAAAATTATGTTTTACTGAAAACGTTTGATATAAACGTACTATGATAAAATTTCCTAAATAGCTTCTAAAATAAAAATATAGGTATTTTTAGTTACATAATTGTTTCTCCACTGTTGTTTTTCTTTCAAGTAAGCTTTGTTCAGATAGTTTATACATAGTGACTATAAAGGCTTTCACATATTGGACCTATGAAATAAAGTAAGTGAAAGTGATTAGTTATTGGTAACATTTATAAAAATAAATGGTGTAAAGACGAAACAGTGAACACTAGTTGAAAAAGCGCTAGTTCTAAACTAAAATTGAAAAAGCACTAGTTCTAAACTAAAGGATGAGGTCTAGTTTTCTCACTTGTGTAGGTCTGGGCAAGTTATTGACCAATAAGGCAGGCAGTCAACACCTACATTGCCACTCTCACAACTAAAATTAGCAGAAGAAGAGTATTTTATAAGCTGTAAAGACTTCTGACAGAAATATAGATTCTATTCTTAAATAATTTCAGCTTACATTATCACAGAGCAATCAATTCTCCTGTGAAACAGTAAGAGGCAGTATATGATTGCATTCTCAATTGTGGGTAATGAAATGTGCTACTCCACTGGTGAGAAAACTTACACAGTACATGCTTATTGGTGCATATAATTTAGACACTTACTTAGAAATTAGTACCATGCAAATCTTTAACAACAGTACCTTTCTACTTCCACTCTTCTTTTAAAATTGATATTTTTGCATACTGGTTTTATATAACAAAAAAACTACTGTTTGTTAGTACTTATTGTGACATAAGCATGCACAGTGCTTTACAGACATCATTTTATTTCATTTTTATAATAGTAGTATGAAAAGGTATTATTATTTCAGTTTTCCAGATAGGGACCTGAGGTTCCGATTCAAAATTGTTAGGTAGTAAATGAAAGGATGAGTTTTAATATCAGATTCCAGGTCTTTTGGCTCCAAAGCTTACGTTCATTCCAACTTCGCAATGCTGTTCAGGTGGGTAAGTTCAGTGATGCGTATGGTACACCCATATACTAGGGATTTCCTTAACGCTCACTGTTTCTTCTCAGATAGTGTTCTGAAATAAATTATTTACCTTTGCCCATACATGATTTGTGCTTGCTTGACTCCACACTCGCATTCATGCCCTTTCTTCTTAGAGTCTTTTCCTCCTATTTTCATTGATGTGCTAGCTACCTCCCCTCCTTTAAAACATTGTTTTCAGTGGCTGCATGGTACTCCCTTCTGTTAAAGTTCTGTAATTTATTTTGAGGCGGAAATTCTGTTATTTCCAATCTTTAAATATTTCAACTAGTACTTCAGAGAATACCCTTGAGATATGTGAATTTCTATGCAAATTTTTAGTTCATTCCTTAGGAAAAATTCCTGTAAGTGGAAATTTGGGTACAAAGATATGATATACTTTTACGGTTGAGCCAAATATTATGCTCTGAAACATGCTGTCAAATTACTCTGCAAAAAATTTCCAATCCTATTGGTAGTCTGTAGGAGTGCCTATATCCTTGCATTTTTGCTTTAAAAATATTAATTGGCAACTTCATAAGCAAAAGAAAAAATGGGATAGATAATTGAACTTCTATGTTGGGATTGTATGTGTGGAATAATAGTGAGTACGTTTGCAGATTTTTCTACTTGAGATATCCTTTACATACTGATTTTCTTTGTCTTATGTTTTTTAGTTGTTTTTCAGTTTGCTCTTTTACCTTATTTTTAACGAAATACTATTTTGAAAAGTATTCGTTTTAAATAACACATGCACATGAAAAAGTCAACAATGTGTATAATGTTATCTTAAGTTTAGCATACTAGGCATTATCTGTTGATGTTTTATTGTGACTATTAGTTATGGTTATTAGTGCTATTTAATCTCTCCTCATCCTCCCAGTATAATTTTATCACAATTCTGGATTAAATTCACATGCAGTGTTTCCTTAACTGTAAGTATTGTTTCTTGCTGAGTTAAGTAATATACTATGATTACATTTTCCTTTCTGTTCTCCATTGTCATTGATTTCACTTCTTACCTAATTTTCATCTTCATATTATTTATATCTGGGTTTAGCTGTGTCTTAGGTTTATCCAAGACAGATTTTGTGTTTCTATCTCTGATTTCCTTGTTTGGCATGATCTTCCAGAGAGAAGGGTAGTTGCAGAAAGCCATGTACTCTGCCATCATGAAACTGGAAGCAATTTACCTATCTTTAAGACCTAATGTAGAAGCCACATTTCCATGAAGCCTTCCCCCATTACTCTACCTGTACGTGAGCTCTTACCTTCCTGAACCCTCCAGCATCACTTTTATGGCATCTACATTATTGAGCAGTACATTATGTTTGATTTTTGCCTTGTTATAGAATGTATCTCCTCCTAGTAAGAAAGACAAGCTCTGTAAAGATAGGTCTATCTTTTATTTGTCTTTATAGCAACCAGAGCTTCCTAGTACCATACACATAGTAGGTATTTGAGAATATTTACTAATTTAACAATTGGGCACCAGTTAAAATTTTTCATGTTTTAGTGATTTATTCTATGTGGGTTCCAAGGGAAATACAAAGAAAAAAAGTGTATATTTGAAAAAGAAGAGGAAAAAGGGAACATTCTTAATGATTTTTTTCCAGGATTTTGGAAGTAACAGTGATTTCTAGGGCATATTTCATGTTCCAGTTTTCATTGTTAAAGTCTTGTGCTCAAGATTATATGCTGTTTGTATCTCATCACCACTCCTTAAGCATAGCAAAAGAGGGAAAGGGAAGAACCCATCACAACTGTAGAGTGGCTGCAGGAGAGTGACTGAAGAATTCAGACTCCTTACAAGTAACTGCCAGCCAGAATTCTCAGAAGTTTTTGTAGACATTTTTTTGCCTCACATAGGGAAGTAAAATATCCAGCTGTATTCAGAGTAACAGTGAAATTTGACTTAATTTGTGTCACAGATCCCCTCTCCAATATCACATTAAGTATATAATTTATGATGATAAACATTCAACATTTATATTCAGAGATAAATAAGTATGCACTGAAGCCATGGGGAGGAAATGAAGAATGAATGGGTTTAAGAGTTGGGCTTAATGGGGTGTACGTGGTATGATAGAGAGATTTATCGAGAAATACTTCAATTTCCTAGCTGTTGGAATGAGAGTCATACCATAGTAGATGCAGAGAAGCAGTGCCCAACTTCTGAAAAATATGAATGTGAGGACGTTCAGGTACAGGGGCTGGAAATAAACAAGTTATTGGTAAGAAGACTGAAGCAGTGAGAGTAGATTAAATCACCCACAGGAAAAAGCCGATAGAGCAAAAAACTCAGTACTGTGATAGGTAATCTTCGTTAGAAAATGCCACCTTAATCTCAGGATTACTGAAACTTTGTCTTTGCCTGTCATTTTGAGGTTTTATGGTAAATGTCATAAAAATATAAACATTTACAATTACAGTAATTTATGATTAAACTGGGTTGTTATGTTTTTCAACTTTGTTTCAAACCCTGAGCACAAGTGATGAGCCTAAGAGACATTTTAGCCTGGGATATTAAACAGGCATTAAAGAGAGCATGCAAGCTGGCACTGGACATGCTATTGGGCTTGTTACCGCCAGTACTTACGGCATGCAGGGCTTCTAAATCAGAAGCATGGCATGCAGTCAGCTAAAGTCTTGCTTTCACAACAATTTTGATTTACAGGTTGGGACAAGATTTTTGAGGTTAAGGTTTAAAAAAATAATAAATTGCTCCTTTACCTGATCGACATCTACAGTCTATTTCAGGAGGTGTCTGAATTCCAGATATCCCAAATCCAATCTTGCGGGGACACTTATTTACGTTTCGGATGTAGCCTTTTATTTAAATAGATGGTTGGCAGTATGTTTTGGCATAGGTTTAAAGACAATACAAAAGTAAAAGTACCAGCATAACTCAAGTGTCATTGGTGTAGAATTACTCTCTATTTTTAATTACTTGGTGCACTTTAATAGGTGTGGATAAGTATGAAGTATTTTCACAAAATAGTTCTGAATATTTCTCATAAAATCGGTGAAAAGGTGTCGCAGATCTATTACTTCAGCTTTAACAACAGTGGATTCGAAATGCCAAGTCCAGTGGGTACTTCTCAGCCCTGACTTTCCTTAATAACTTGGTGCATTTGACTTTGTTCTGTGACCTCCAAAATCTTCTGCCTGGGTTCTTTTCCTATCCGCCTTATCATTCCTCCTCCGTCCTCTTTGCCCGCGGCCCTTTCCTCGACATTATACCTAAATGTTGGCGTCACTGAGGTCTGTCCTCAAGTCTCGTCTCTCTTCGTTTGGCATACCTTCCATTAGGAAATAGAGTTGTGATCCTAAGCTACGAATCCCAGTCATTTGCAACCTTTCCTCACTCACCGTTTTTCTCTCCCTTACTTCCTGTACCTAGGAAGGCAGCACGCCAGTTTAGCTGAGTGAACACTTGAGTCTGGCTATGTACCGAGCTCTGTGGTAGGTACAAAGTGCTGTGTTTAAACATCTCAAGCCAGGACTTACTTGTTATCTTCCCACTATCACTCCCTGTGGTCGGGCTCCAATCATTTCCTTTCTGGACTCTTCTGATCAGCAGCCATTAATTGAGAGTCCACTCTGTGTCAAGTCCTATGGCTGAGCACTGGAGATACAAAATGATTAAGTTGATATCGTAATAAGAGAACAAACAAGTGTATGCAATATAGGTTGCGTAACACTTAGGAAATGCAATCTCAAGCTAAATATTCCGTAATGTGCATAATAATACATTAGAGCTGTGGCCAGTTTTGCATTGTGTATAGACATAGTCTCATCTACTGCAGGGTTGACTACTGCAAGAAGCCAGCACAAGATAGGCAGCAATATCACATGGAGAAACACCTCTAAACCTCTTTATCCTACTGTTATTGTTATTTCTTTCTGTGTCCTAGCAGCTTGTCTTGCTTCAATGTTTGTGTTACTGTCTTCTCCCCAGTGTTTTATAATCGTTACTGGAAAGCTACCAAGAGTGCACGACTAGATTTTATTTTCAGTTACGGGAAACGCTATCTGCACAGAATATTCCTTAATGGAATGGTGCTTAAGGCATTTACGTAAGATGCATAAAGTACAGTAGTCACCTGGGAGGAATCCAGTGGGAGTAGGTCAGGGAAGACTCTACAGTAAAGTGATCTAATTGAGCAGCGCTTTGAAGCTGGTTCACTGCTCAGTGTTCTGTGCTTGGCACGTGGTGGGTGGTCACTGTTTACTGAAGGAAGGTGGCTCTAACTAGCTTCCTCTTCTCTCTCTTTACCCTGTGCCTCACAGATAGGCCCTCTCACAGTTCACCTTTCCTCAGTTACGCCGCCCCCTGAAATACTGTTCACCTTTCAAGATGTAGCTCAGATACCACCTTTTCTATAAAAATCTTTTTTTCAAGCAGTTGCTCACTAGACTCAGTTCCCGTCACACTTTTTGAGTATATAGGAGAAGAATGTTTTCCTGGACCACCCGGGACATAGGTGCAAATAAATATTTGTTTTAACAGGCGATTAGTCAGTAGACAATTATTCAGTGAGGTAGACATGCATTATAGGTAAAAGTTGAGATTCAGTTGATTAATTGGAGAGATGCAGTAATTAGGTGTGACTTGAATTTGATGATACACGTGAATAGGGAAAATAGCTAGAGAAATAGTCACCAATTTCTGTTAAGTGTGTAGTTACACACATAGTCTAGAGAAAGTATCTACTGACTTGTTTTGTATATATGCCACTTTACCAGTTTCTTACTCTTATTTATTGTAGAAATAACATGAACTGTAATAGAAAAAAATAGAAATAGACAAGTTCTGAAGAAATTACTGGGTAGGGACATTGAAAAAAGCCTGTTAAGTTTTCATATTACTTTCTATTATCTTTTTGCATAAACTATTACTTCTTCATGTTCATATAACACTGAAAACATGTTATCTAGAAATGTTTTGATTGAATCAAATTAACAGCATTATACTCAAGCCAATTTCCGCTTCTTCAGATGTAATTAATTTGGATTATCAAAAATGTCTTTGTCTTCTCAGTAAAACTGGAGGAAAAAAGTCTTTGTCATAAGAATGCTCCGGCTAATTCTTTATTTTTCTGGCAAATGGAGGGGTACAGAGACATGATCTAAAAATTACTTTGTTTGGTTTTTTAATATCTTCTCTTTTCATTCAACATTAGGTGTCTGATGATCTGTAAATCCACTTTAATGAATTTCTGTTATGAAATCCTGGCTAAGGCTTTTGTGTGAAGTTCAGTTTCTCATTTCTGAACTCAAGTTATACTCCTAACCATAAGTATCTTTTCTCTCAGATGAAAATCATGCTAAATATTGGGATTTCATTGGATTTTCTAATTGAGACACAAACTATGATGGCTAATAATTAAGAAGGATTACTGACCAGTTCATAAAAGCAAAATTTGCTGGCAAATGCTGGTAAACAGTTAACCTCTAATATTTGTCACAATCAACAAATATCAATAACTAAAGTCAAATTTTTTCTTGCCTTAATATTGGAGGACCCCATTAGATGGCTGGAGGACCCTGCGGAGATGCCACAATGGCTTTGAGAAGTTGTCACTGACAGGAAAGTGTTAAATATAGGAAGCTGAGGATGATGAAGAACAGCTTTTTATTTAGGGTCGCTCCTATTTATTTGCAACATAAATGATGCCAAGATGATTTTTGTGGAAGATAGCAAAGGAGGCATAATTTTCACATAACTTACTGCAGATTTCTTTCTTCCCCCTAACAATAGATGTGTCTGAAGGGGAAAAACTCCTAATAGATTTGTTAATTGGGAATCATGTACCACAAATGTATGAGGTATATAAGAGGTACTCAGCATTTTCCTGTGATGGGTTCATAAGTTTTTAATAAAACATTATGAAGGAGTTTACCCATTCCCTTGTTTTTCTTAATTAAGATATGAAGGGAGCATTTTGAAAGGATTTATGTAAACTTGGAAGTAGATTTTAGATGTTTGTTTTGTTAGAAAAATAGTTGAGGAGATGTTATAATGCGATCGAAATTTTTGCTTTATAGATTTTAATGTATTTTATGGAATTTTGTTTGTTTTTTAGTGTCAAGCCAGTCCCAGCTGAAGGAATCAAGTCGAATCCTTCAAAGCGGCATAGAGACCGACTTAATACGGAATTGGACCGTTTGGCCAGCCTGCTGCCTTTTCCACAAGATGTTATTAATAAGCTGGACAAACTTTCAGTTCTTAGGCTCAGTGTCAGTTATCTAAGAGCCAAGAGCTTCTTTGATGGTAAGACAGAAGGGTTTAATTTTTCTACAGTCGCTTACAAAATACTTACGTTGAATATGGCTGTTTCTGCTTCTGTGTTGAAAACTGCAAAAATTAGCCTTACGTGAAAAAGTTCTGTTTATTGCTGGATAGTAAAACTTAGGTAGCAAAGCCAAATTTTTAATATTTCTAAAATCAGTTTTCCAGATTGATTCATCAAACATATGCTGCCACTTAAATGATATGTGGTGTCATTCTTTGAAAATCGTAACACTCATATTAAGAAGGACACTTTCTGGTTCTTCTCCTTTCTACTCAATTTTTTAAGGTCTTTTTTTTAATGGAAAGAATAAAACACATATTAACTACTATGATATATTTTTGCTGGATTTCCTTCAATATGTTTCACAGATACATCATTTTATTTGTCCTTTCAAAGTTATGTATACTTCTACTGCTTTATATTAACTATATGTTTGCTCCAGGAAAATGTAATTAAAAAATTGTTTTCCATTGGAAAGAGCATTTTGTTGTCACTGGAGTCAGTAGAGTTGGATTTCAGTCTCCATTGTGCCACTGACACCTATTTGACTTTAACATGTTAGCATCGGTTTACTCTGCTTTAAGCTAGGGATTTGAACTAGGTGATATTTGTTACACCTTAATTGCACAGTATATCGTAGTCATAAATTATTTTAAATGGAAGTTTTTGTTTGAAAATAATGCTTCAGTGTGTCTTCTCATGTAAAATAATTCCTCGATTTCTCTTTTGGTCTGTTTATATGTCAGAAATAGATTTTTTAGGAACTGTTCCGTCTTTTAAATATACCATGTCATTTTACCCATAGTAGTAAAGAATTAATGATAAAATCTCAGTGACATGTCAGTGCTCTTAAACTTTAACGTGCTCGTAAATCACATAGGGACCCTGATAAGCTGAAGGTTCTTATTCAGTAGGTTTTGGTGTAGCCAGAGATTTTGCTCTTCTTACAAACTGTCAGATGATGCTGATACTGCTGCCCTTGACATATTTACAGATACTTGAATTTGCGATTTGTGTGTAGAATATTGCAGAACAGTTACTTCCCTTTCGGTTTATGTTTAGATGGTTTGCTGTGTTTAGTCTGAGCATCTTTTTTATTTATTGGTTTATTTGCATGCTGTATGTTCTTCATTTTGGATTAAAAATTATATAGGTTTTTTTTTTAGGTGAGAAATTCTTTTATCATATTTAGAATTAAAATATTTGCATTTTACAGTAAAAAGAATAGCAAAACACAAGATCATGTACGAGCTTAGGTATTCAAGTTTTTGAAGAGCGAAAAAGGAAAAGGAGAATAATGGACTACCACAAAGCTGTAGTACAGTAATAAACGCCTTCAGTGAGTGCAGACTAAAGCGATAAATGTACTCCTTGGGTTTCTGATTCTTGGTCAAAAACTGCTCGACTAAATGATTAATATAATCCAGTTAAGAAGTTGCTTGGCTTTTTGTTGCTCCTACCCTGAGAAAACCGTAATTCAAAAAGAGTCATGTACCACAATGTTCATTGCAGCTCTATTTACAATAGCCGGGACGTGGAAGCAACCTAAGCGTCCATCGACAGATGAATGGATAAAGAAGATGTGGCACATATATACAATGGAATACTACTCAGCCATAAAAAGAAACGAAATTGAGTTATTTGTAGTGAGGTGGATGGACCTAGAGACTGTCATACAGAGTGGAGTAAGTCAGAAAGAGAAAAAGAATTACTGTATGCTAACACATATATATGGAATCTAAAAAAAAAAAAAAAATGGTTCTGAAGAACCTAGGGGCAGGACAGGAATAAAGACGCAGACGTAGAGAACGGACTTGAGGACACAGGGAGGGGAAGGGTAAGCTGGGACGAAGTGAGAGAGTGGCATGGACATATATACACTACCAAATGTAAAATAGGTAGCTAGTGGGCAGCAGCTGCATAGCACAGGGAGATCAGCTCGGTGATTTGTGACCACCTAGAGGGGTGGGATAGAGAAGGTGGGAGGGAGATGCAAGAGGGAGGGGATATGGGGATATATGTATATGTATAGCTGATTCAATTTGTTATAAAGCAGAAACTAACACACTGTTGTAAAGCAATTATACTCCAATAAAGATGTTAAAAAAAAATTGTATAGTTTAACCATTGTGATCTGGGCAGTATACACTGATTTGAGGATAATAATTTCAGGGAAGATTATATATTTAAGTGTTCATAGTAGACACTTGTGTTTTCTCTGATCTATATAAAACGCCTTTGAATTTTCAGTCTTCATGTATACCAGACCCTTCATCATCTAGGTGAGTCACGTGATGTTCAGTGGTGTGTGTGTGTGTGTGTGTGTGTGTGTGTGTGTGTGTGTGCGCGTGCGTGTGTGTGTATGTGTGTATGTGTGTATCAGCTGTATATGTATTTTGTGATCGAGCTAGAACTAGGTTTCCACATTCCCTCTGTTGTTTTTGCTGACCATATCTCAGTTACTTCTCTTTTCTGGGAACCATATATATAGCAAAATCCGAGAACTTTTCCCTAGATCTGTGATTCTCAAAGTATAGACCCTAGACAGTCAGCATTAGTGTCACCTGGGCATTTGTTAGAAATGCCAGATCTTGGGCCTTACCCTAGACCAATGGAATCATAAACTCTGGTGGTGTGGCAAGTTTGGGAGCCCCCGTTGTAGATTGTAACCCCAAGGTCAATCCCAGCTTCTTGGGATGCAGTCATGATCTTCAGCATTTATTCACATGCTGTGCTGTTTGACCTTATGATGGAGGGTTCCGTGACATGTAAGATGTGGTCTCTGTCCTTAGAAGGTTTATAATCGAGAAGCCAGGGAGGCACTATTCCTTGACTCTGGTCAAGATGTATTGACATGATCATTTTGCCTTTTCGTTTCCTGCTCCTCTATAATGGGAAATCAAATTATATGTTAAAAAGAGAAAAAAAATGTATGCGTTGTTCCCTGTTTAGAAGCAGTGGAGCAGAATTGAAGCTGCTTGGAGAATAGCCAGTGTGCCATTTCAGTATTAACATACTTACTGCTTTCTAGGCTGTCTCTGTGTGTGAGTATGTGTATATGCTTACACACATGCATACACATACATATACATTATTATATGTATATTTCATGTAAAAAGCGGTCTCTCTCTCTCTCTCTCTCTCTCTATATATATATATATATATATAATTCATGATTAGATGTGTATCCTGTTCAATACCTCAAGTAAAAGTGATTCCCAAATCTACCTTATAAAGAATGTCATAGTGTAGCGGGGCTCATTGTGGAATTCTCACTTGTTAAAAAGTATTTTCTTGGCTTTTCATTAATAAGTTTATTTTTTATTCTGGCTCTGTATTCGACAGTAAGATCTTATTACCCTATTTGTGTCATTCCTTCATCAGTTATCTTTTTTTTTTTTGACATCTTTATTGGAGTATAATTGCTTTACAATGTTGTGTTAGTTACTGCTGTATAACAAAGTGAATCAGCTATATGTATACATATATCCCCATATCCCCTCCCTCTTGCATCTCCCTCCCACCCTCCCTATCCCACCCCTCTAGGGGGACACAAAGCACCGAGCTGATCTCCCTGTGCTATGCAGCTGCTTCCCACTAGCTATCTGTTTTACATTTGGTAGTGTATATATGTCAGTGCTACTCTCTCACTTCGTCCCAGCTTACCCTTCCCCCTCCCCATGTCCTCAAGTCCATTCTCTACATCTGCGTCCGTATTCCTGTCCTGCCCCTAGGTTCTTCAGAACCATTTTTTTTCTTTTTAGATTCCAGATATGTGTTAGCATATTGTATTTGTTTTTCTCTTTCTGACTTACTTCACTCTGTATGACAGACTCTAGGTCCACCTACCTCACTACAAATAACTCAATTTCATTTCTTTTTATGGCTGAGTAATATTCCACTGTATATATGTGCCACATCTTCTGTATCCATTCATCTGTCGATGGACACTTAGGTTGCTTCCATGTCCTGGCTATTGTAAATAGGGCTGCAATGAACATTGTGGTACATGACTCGTTTTGAATTACAGTTTTCTCAGGGTATATGCCCAGTAGTGGGATTGCTGGGTCGTATTATCTCTAATTTTAGGTCCTTTGAATTACTGGTTTTTATACTTTAGTTTGCATCAGCATAACCTCGAAAGCCTGTTAAAATGCACATTCTAGGACGTGCTCTTTTTATGCTGATTCTTTGTAGGTTTATGTAGAACCCAGGAATCTGTATTTTTATAAGCATTCTAGATAAGTCTGAGGCAGTGATTTAACGTGGTTTTGATTATATCCTGAATTATTAAAAAAATTTTTTTCTTTGCCTTTAGAAAGACAAATCCAAATGTACAAAGTTTTAGAAAGACTCTAAGTGTGATTTCAGGGTAGTGTGTATATCTAAGCAGTTTTGTAGGGTTGTTCAGTACAGGAACAGAGTTTGATGGAAGGTGAGGGAAATAATGTGTGAAAAATCCCAAAGTCTTCCCCAGACCACCAGTTATCTAGGAAGGCAATGCAATATGTTTAGAGAATAAAATTTGCAAGTAATTCTTACGACCTGAACAAGTACTAAACGCAAACGAGGAGACTCGGAGCTGGCGGACAGTGAGGAGGACTTGTGTGTGCGGTTGAAACCACTCTCCCACTATTCGGGAAAGAGTAGAGCGAAGTGAAGGGAAGCTCCAAGTGAATAACAGGATGCAAACGGGGGGTGTGTGAATTCCTGCGGAAAGAACAATATAAACGAGTAATCATACAATCTTGTTAGAAAGGAAACTCAAGTTTTACTGTAACAATAGATATTTTTCCAAGAAAATACATCTATTTATTGTGAGTTTAAATAATCCAGCTTGGATGGGATCTTCTTAAACTTCGTGGAGCCATGACTATACTTCTAAGACTGTCCGAAAAGCAGCACTTAAGTTTCAAGTACAACATTAATCTTTATCCATTTCTAATTAACCAAAACATTCTAAAATACAACTTTGAAGTACTTGAACAAGACGCAGTCATTATGGTAAAGTTAGAAGGTGTTTCTTTGACATAATTAAACTGAAATTATTTTTTAATACATTTTGTAATTCAAGATTGTGCTGTGTTCTAAATAGTGTGCACTGTGCTGAATTCATGAAGAAGAGAAAGAGGGGAAAAAAGGCTTCTGCCCTCTAATAACTCAAGGTCGAGCATCTCAGAAACTGTGACAAATACTGTATGTGAAATCCTTTAAAAATGTGCACATTAAATATTTATAATGCAACATTTAGGGAGCATTTTCAAGGGAGGGAAAGGGATTAGAAGTTTCATTAGTTATTAGTTTTGGTTTCAACTGAGGAACAGTGGGAACCTTTGAACGTTTAATCCTTGAAAATTCTTGAACTATATGTATTCTAGACAGTAAAAGCTCAGAGAATTGTTTTTCAGTTTGGACACTCTTTATTTTACAGATGATGAAGCAATCATTATAAAATTTTCATTTTCATAATATGCTTTTTTTTTGGTGCACTTAAATATGCCATTTATTGCCTGTTTTTCTCACTAGAATGGAAGGTCCTTGAGAATATTATCAATATGTTTACTGTTACACCTTAAACACTTAGGACAATGCCTGCCCCAGAGTGAGCACTCAATAATTATTTATTAACTTAATTGTATTAACATATCTGAAAAACAATGTGGAAATTCTAAATTATATACTTAGAAATATGGCTCTAGGGCTTAGTTTTTGACATTAATATTTTGCTATTTCCAAATAAGCTTTCTGTTAAAAGCCAATTATAATTATTGGTTCTGTCAATTATATTCTTCTCTATTTCTAAATGTACAAATGCAAGGAGTGTTTGTTTTAAGGAATCAGAGCAGTAAGAAACTTTTTACATGGTTTTTAATTAATTGATTGGCTGGATCATACAGTGAAACGTGCAGAAGTATTTAAGGATTCAATCTTCTTTGAGCTAACTGTATCACTGTGCCCTTTCTTGGTGCTTTCAGTACTGCCCCTTAAGTTCTTATGCCATCCTCTTTGCTCCTTTGCCTTCACTTTGTGTTTATTATCTTGTTCCTGGGCCTACGGTCGTTTTCTTCTTTGCTGCATGTTCCTGTAGTATTAATACTTCCCAGTCGTCTGGCAATCTTGGTGTGTTTTTCAGTTTTGTCAGTGTAGATGGGATGGACAAATAGGTCTCTGGATTTAAAGGAAAAAAATCACTCCCTTTGTAAATTTGATAGATTAAAAATTCCAGAATAAAGTGATACTTTATTTTTAATTTCTGCACAATGGACACATTTAAACATGTTTAAGGATTAATAACAATGATATATTAATAATAGGTTAATTGAAATTGTAGAAGGTGTTTAAGTTCTATTCAGTTTCCTCAGTAACACTGTTCTTCTGTGTTACCGTCTATTCTTCCCTGCTTATTTTAACTGTTTAAAGACTTTTCGAAATTATGTATCTTTGAAGTACTTCTGTAGTGTCTTTTGTATTTTTAGGAAACAAATTTTAAAAGTTCAAAATTGCTATTTTCTCATGTTGGTAATTAAACATAGTAAAGTGCAAATTTTGCGTCTTGATAGATTAAATCAAAGTTGAGGGGAGCCTGAAGACAGAAAATTACCAAGTGGAGCTATGACCTGGCAAGTCAGTGTGGACTTAGGTCTTGGAAGTACAGACTGAAAGCCTAAAATCTTTAACATCACGTTCACACTTTTTCATCAAATTTCAAATTGTTAAAATTAAACTATCCCCTTCTAATTTAAAAAGAAAAGTAGAGAATAAAAAGAAGACCCCAGTCATAAAATGAGTTTTAGACTCACATATCATGTTACCTTTGAGACAGAAAATATTTAATAAGTTTAAATTACTTAATGACTATGATCAATCATAGTTTATTAGGAGAGACTTAGATTTGGGTGGTTATACATAACCCAGTCTTTGAAATTGGTTGATGTGAAAGGAAAGGGTTGTTTCCTCCTATATTGTGTCTCTTAATGCCAGGATCAAACAGTGGACATTGTGCTTGTTAACCAGTTTGAATCAGTATGGTAATGTTTTATTCTTAGCAAGAGTAATTTCAACATGTAAAAATTTTGAATTAGATTTCATTATCCGTTTTAAAAATATTCATCATCATGTAAGGATTGTTTAAATTATTGTACTTTTCGACAGCAATCCCCAAAATTGATGAGAATGACTAATCCACGTTCTTTGTTGAGACACAAATACCTAATGAGGTAAAAAAGGCAGAAAAGTTTTCTTTCTTTGAGACAATAGTAAATGTCAAGGGCATGTAGTATTTGCTAATTCTGTAAAATATTCATGGTAGTTATTATACCATTAAAATATAGTCATTAACTGTGAAATCTTTTATATCCTTCATTAATCTCAGTCATGAGTTACTCTTTATGACATCTCTATAATTGAGATGTACAAATTTAATTTGTGGGAAGGAAAACTTAAAAACAAAAAGTGATTTTTGTGTAGGCTGCATTAAGCCTGACAGAGGTGAACTTGAGGATCTGAGTTTCTAATTCCAAAGTTCTGTGTTTGCAACTGTCATAGGGAATAGTTTTCTGGTTATTTTTAAAACTAGGCAGTGCAGCGGCAATGAGTCATGAATCATTATAAAATGGTGATTATTTTAAGCATGTATTAAGTGTAAATATTTTACATATTGGAGTATTTTAAATTCACCAAGTCTAAAAATGCTGTGAGAGGAGAGGATGGTGAGAGTTAACTTACATTATGTTGTGTTGTGATCTAAAATTTATTCAACCTCATTGTTTACCATGGATCTTTCTTGACTTCATTTTACATTAAAAATTATATGTGCTCTTTTCTTGGTCTTCCTTTTGTAGATACTTTAACAGTTCATTTCCAGTTCATTAGGTTTTCAAAAAGAGCTATTGTGTTTATTCATCTTCAGCTTGTGTGTTTCTCTGGATTTCAGAACATTATCTTGAAAAACAAATATATATGCATGTATATATATGAAGAATGAGCTTGAACGAGCAGTAAAAATGAATTAAATAGAAAGCCTTTTTAAGGGTTGATGTTTTATAAAGTTTAAGGCGTTTGTATGTGCGTGGTTTTTTACATTCACAGGGTTTGGGTACTAACTTTATCTGTTTTTTTTTTTTTTTTTTTTTTTTTTATTACTATGTGTCCAGTAATTTACAAAACTTTCAGTATCGCAGCAATTGTGATTTCTGAATTCTAGAAATGTCCGAAGTAGGTTTGTTTGCCTAAAAGATCAGCACATTTGAAATCATCAAATAGTGTTGAGTTTCATTAACCCATGGTGCTATCCATTTTAGATGGTAATTTAGATATGTGTTTTTTTCCAGAATTTACATTCGAAAACATGAAACTCTAACATTCATGATACCTTCTGTAACTAAAACTGTAAGATTTAGAGATTCTTTTAAATTTTAATTTATGGACTTAATATAATCAATTCCATGCAAATTGAAACATGGATGGATGAAAAGAATGGTAGGACATTCTTATTGAGTCAGGGTATCGTGGTATTCAAATCCTGGCTCTTATAGTTAATAATATGGCCTCTTTGGATCAGGAATTTAATGTCTCTTTTCCTCAGATATCCTAACTTACAGCAGAAGAGTCAAATTCTATGAATAAGTAAAATGAAAAAATAATTTTATGATATTTTACATAGGATACTTTTATCTCTGAGTGTTTTCCTTTGCTTTGACAAGTATTTTTTTAAAAACAGTGACAAATATATAACAGTTTCAAACTGAACCTACACTCATTATATCCTTTATTATATGTTTTGCTTCTTTCTTGTCTCTTTTAAATTTACTGCTTTAATAGGTTTTCTCTTTGAACATTTCCTAGTGTTATATGACTCTAGGATCCTTGATCCTTAATTGCTTGGCCATGAACAGTTCCAGTTGGTCATAAATTTATGGGCTTAGCTTTCTTTTTTAAACAGAGATTACCATTGGGGGAATATTAAAGCCAGCCAACTTTCAGCAATTTTCTCTTTTTTTTTTTCCCAGTACAGATTTTAAATGTCTGTAGTTAAATTGTTTGACTTTCTGTGAGTCTTTGCTGATCTGGCTAATGGAAATATACATCTGCCATGTTATAGTGTTTTAGAAACTATTTTCACATGTAATGTAAAATTAATCACTTGAGGGTCTGTAATAAAACACATTTATATTACCACTAATCATTTTTATTTAGTAATTATATTTATGTGTTCTTTTTTAATCCTGCTCTTACGGCTTTTTGACTTTTTGATCAATCATTTTTAATCAGTAGATCAAATTCATTTATTTGTTTGTACTGGAGATTTAGATTTTGGAGTCATCATAATGTCATTGGAATAGTATTTTAAACTATGAAAGTGAATAAAATATTCCTGGGGAAAGCATATAGAATAAAAGGGAAAATACCAAAGATGAAATGTTTTAAGGATGGGCAGAGATAGAGGAAAGCACATCTCTGTGTGTGGAATATGAAACTGTGCTATGGTGATAATGAGTTTGCTCAAACATGACTTCATTTGGTGTTTCAGGTTCTTAAAGGGGCAAAGAGAAAATTGCACATGAAAGTGTAAACTAAAGTGAAATTAAAGTCTACAGAAAAATAATAATACTAGAGGAGGTAATTTCTGATTCTTGGTTGTCCATAGAAGACATAAAGCCATTCAGGTGTCAGCAGTGGGAGGTTGAGAGAAGAGACAGTCAAATTGGATCAACTTAATGAACCTAGAATTGTCTGTATTGAATTCTTCTAGCCTTAAATTTGCCCACATGATGTGGGAGTGCCTTTATGGTCAGTTTTACAGAATATTCTGTTGCCTCCTGCATCTTTGACAGTGTCTAGTTTCAAGTGTCTAGTCTCTGTGTTACAGAGGCAGCTTGCCTCTCTTTGTCCTGGCCCAGTAGATGGAGACTGTGTCGTGTAAGGGGAGCACCAGCAGGCAGGGGACACGGGGGTAGTTCGGTTACTAACCCTGTGGCTTTAGATTAGACCTTTGTCATCACTGGTCCACAGAGTCTTCATCTTCTCAGCATGGACAGTAAGAATGCTTGCCTGCCTGATGTTTTAAGTGCGTAGTGGGTTTATCCTAAAAAGTAACATCTGTGTGAACCACAGTTATAAAATTAAAATTGTATACAGTTGACCCTTGAACAACACGAGGGTTAGTCGAAAATTGGCATATAACTTTACAGTCGGCTTTCCATATCCATGGTTCCTCCATCTCCAAAATTCTGCATCCGTGGATTCAACCAGTCACGATCGTGTAGTGCTATATTATTTACTGGAAAAAACCCACATGTAAGTGGACCTGCCCAGTTCAAACCCCATGTTTTTCACAGGTCAACTGTACATACAGAATTTTTTGTTATTGCCCTGTGTTGCAGTAGTAAATTATGTGGTTCTACTTTCATCTTTATAAAATTGGGATTAGAATTACCTCCTGAAGACATAGTAATAATGAACTCTTTAAGCAGAGGAAAGGTAATTTTAGAAAGTACGAAGGAATGAGATCCAGAACATTTGTGAGTTATTTCCTAAATCCTGATTTTCTAAGTCACTAGTTCTCAAAATGTGATACCTGCTCCTCAGCAGCCCTTGGGAACTTGTTAGTAATGCAGACTGTGGGGCCCCTGAGTCAGAAATTCTAGAGGGTGGAGTCCAGCAATGTGTTTCAGTAGCCTTCCAGATGATTCTAATGTCTATGAAAGTTTGAGAATCACTGCTCTGGCTGATTAAATTTTCCTACTTAGAATGCAGTTTTAATTCCACTCTAGTTTATGTGGAAAACTAAATGCAACTCATTCCCCACTGAAAAGGTAAATTAATTGCTCTAGTTGGTTTCATTAATTCAGAGACCTAATATATCGTTACAGTAGAATTGCATGTAACTAAATGTAAAACTGGAAAAATGTTGAGTAACATCTTTGGAAGTTAGTTTCCACTTAATCGAGAGTGAGAATAGATCTAACTTCTAAGGATTTTTGCAGCTTTAGAATGATGTGTGTTTTTAGATTTGCTAAAAAGACAGTAACCGCCAGTTATGCAACCTACATTCATTCATAAAGATATAAACTAACATGTGCCTTTTTAAAAACTGAATTTACTTTTATTCTGCCTTGGTGAGTAGAAACTTCTAGGCAGAAAAAAATCTGTGAATATCATCAAAAAGCACTGAACAGTGAACACCTAATCTTTGTCTCCTGAAAACTTAGAATATAACATAGTTTTTAAAAAAAATTTTCAGTTTCTTCCTTCTTTCCCTCAAAAGGACAGTGCTTCATTTACCAAACAAACAAACAAACAAACAAACTTGATGTTACTGAAGTGAAATATCTATCTGTTACCTCAGAGGATCTAGAAGGAAGTCTTTTTTAGGTACACTTATATATGATTGGAAATTATTTGTAAATACTCATCCATACTAGACTGGGCATGTTTTCCTTGTATTCAAGAAATATACATTACTTAACCCTTTCTAATTTATAGGTGTAGTTGGTTGAATTTCATAATAGGTGATAGCTTTGCTCTCTTTTATGCTTATATGAATGTGGGAATGGAATTTAACTTTTCCTACCAGAAGTAGTAAAGGGGGATGATAAACATTATTGTAAAATAAATTGAATTTATATCAACAATTAGAGATTAAAAAGGCTTATGCTTTTTCCTGGCAAGACATTTACCATGTCATCTTTCTGTTTAAATGCCAACTACAGTAACAAAATACAAAGTATAGTTTACCACATGCCAATATTTGTTCCCCATGAATTCCTCTCTTGAAAAATTCAGAACATGTTTTTTGAAGAGGAAATATTTGGCTTGTAGGGAGAAATGGAAATCTGAGCTTAGATGTATAAGGAAGGAAAGTGCCATATTAGGAAACATGGATATGATTAAATGCATGTGGGAATAAGACTTGAATACGGGAAAAAGACTTGAATCAGTTGGTAATAATTATATGGATAATATTACAATCTGATAATGCTGTGATATATTTACACTCTAAATTCCATTATCAATTAAATTCTTGTTTAATTGCATCATTGATCTCTCAAAAGAGCAAATAGTTGAAATATTTTGATGGTTTATTATCTTAATATTCCGCTGAATGCTGAAAGTCAGAGCCTTACACTTCGGAAGGTGTGCCGTTCCTGCACGTGCGGGGAGGATTTTAACAAATGTCTCTTCAGTACGGCCAGCGTTTCCCAAGTAGCAGAATTGGCTCATGACTTATTTTCAGATATTATATTTTGTTTCTATGAACTGCCATGTATTTAATTCCAGGGGTGTAATGATTAAAGTGTCTTCTGCATCTGATGATGCATATAAATTTTATAACAATTTACAAGTTTGAAGTACCTTCAAATTTCTGTTGCATAGTCATCATATTAGTCCTGTTAGACACTCATTAATGCTCCCTGTTTAGAGAGGAGAAAACACTCAATTATCCCTAGTTTGCAACTTTTAGTGTCAGCTTCCATAATGGTTTGAGGGTGTGTAAACTCAGCATATAGCCCATTTTCTCCATCCTTGACTGTCAGTTATAGATTCAGGCATTACCCAGGTACTCTACATGTTATTTTAGCTCTCACAAGAATTTGTCTCCAGAGGTATCACTGTCCTAATTTAAAGATGAGGAAACTAAAGGTCGAAGGTGGTTAGCTTGGGGGAGAAGTCTGGTAGGTGGTTAATAATAGCTCATGCACTTAGGATTAGGCTACCTGGGTTCTTATCTAGGCTCTACCACTCAAAGCTAGAACCTTGGGAAAGTTTCCTAACCTCCTTAACTCTCAGTTTCCTAATCTACTGAAAGGACAGTAAGGCCAGTCCCATAGAACTCTTGTGAAGATTAAATAAATAAGACGTAATACATGGAGACTGCGTGGCATACAGTGTGGGCCCTGAGTATCACATATTATTATGAAGGAAGTTATTTAAGGCCACTCAGATGGTAGGAGGTCATATCCCCACATCATCTTCTTACTCTTCTATTGCTTTCTGATCAAGGCAAGAGATGTATATGTGAAAGTGAGTAGTATTAATTAATACATCTTCCAGTAACTTTAAGAAGGGAGGGGTGGTAGGTATGAGATCAAGAAATAGAGGACAAACTTCATGGAAAGGCAAAAATTACATAGTTTGGGTCAGGTGGCTAGGACATAAAATAAGTTTTCTAAAAAGTCATATTAGTATTTTTTAGATGAGAATGGGAAGGGAGTGCACCCTTCCTGGACTCATCTTTGCACAATATTTACTTAAATTCTTAACTGATTAATTATTAGCCTTAAACAAGAGAGCAACAGAAATACTTGTTTGCTTGTTTTTGGAAGGACCCTCCAATGATCCTTCCCCCAAATGCACTTACCACTTTTCCTACTTAAGCAGTAGTTACACATACATATTAAATATTGTCCCTCTAACATTTAGAATTGTAAGCATTGTTGTTTAGAAAGAATTTATTCTTTTTCAAGTTCCTCTAATGCTTTAATTAAATTCCATCCTGGTACTTAATATTTTTGACATTCTTTTCTGGTTCTTCATTTCCATAGCTTATATGCCCTACTTAAAGGCAGAGTCTGTCTAATGTCTAATTACATTGGCTAATATCCCCAATACAAGACCAGAAACAAATTGTAAGTTACTGAGATGAATGGCCTCTTTCATTTCTTATTCAGCTTCTCAGTGGTCCAATAACTCTAGTGGGAACTGACATCATTCCATTGATTAAAAGTTAATTTTAAAAGATTCCTAAGAAAATTTAGACATTGTAAATTTGACACAATTAATATCTATCCATTTTTAGGATGACTTTGCTTCTTTCATAATGTCAGGGTTTGGGTTTTGTTGTTTTCTTTCTAATAGCAAATCTTATTGATATTTGGTATAACTCTTAAATTGTGCCTCGTACTGGAGCTTTTGGAAAAGTAGGAGACTGTAGTTAACCCTTACGTTGTGAGGTTTTAATGCGTTCAAGCAAATGTGGCCACTGGAAAGCAAGGAACAACAAAGCTTACAGGACAGAAAGGGAGGAAAGGCCTCTCTGTCCTTTACCTTTCAACGAGAAAAGATGAAGCCTTTCCTTTGGTCTTGGTTAACTGTTACATCAGTTAATTTACCTCAAACTATATTTTGGCCTAAGGAAATCTGTTCTGTGGCCTTTTGGAATTGTTATATTCAGAGGCCAGGTTTTTGGCTTCTTCTTTCAAAGAGATATGCTTCAAGTTCTGCAAAGGCAAGGACTTGGCATAAGAGTCCAGTGTGACACATGCACTGATGGTTTACCAGAAAATATGCTTCACACATGAAAATGTTTTATATGTGATGCTTTGCTCAAGCTGAGAGAAAAATCTGGTTATTAATATATCTCCAGCTTATCACTGAGCCAGATTATCCTTAGTGCATAAAAATCTAATGAAATAAGAAATCTTAAAAGGAACGTCACAGTTAGTTTGGCTTAATGATTTCTCTTATTTTAAATATCACAGGTTAAAAAAAGATCAGAAAAATAGAAAGGTGGTGTAATAGTGTCTAAAAGTATAAACTTTATAACAGGGCAATCTATGAGCTTTGGGAAATACTGCTAATAATTAAAGCTACCAACTAATATTGAGCTGCTCTACGCCAGGAACTTCACATATATTCTAATTATTCTTCACAACGGCCCTGCAGGGTGTTTTTTTTTGTTGTTTGCTTTTTCAATTACCACTTTACATATTAGGAGACAGGCTCAGAAAGCTCACACATTTAGGAAATGGCAGAGCTGAGATTTGAACTCAGCTCTGTCAGAGACCAATGTCCCTCCACATGTTTTAACTGAGAAAACATTTGAGAGTGCTTGGAAAAATGCTAAATAAGTAAATGGTAGCAATTATTATTTCTATTCAGCTGTGCTGCCTCCCAGACTATAAATGCTTGCACAACACACACGATGCGGAGAGAGATGGGAAGGTGGGGAGATGCAGCATTACAGCGTGCTACCCTCTAGAGTAAGCACCCCACCATCCCGTCAGACTCCCGTTCACGTATGCAATCCATAAGCAACTAGAAGATGATAATGAAAGAGAAGCCACGTTACAAGGTGTAATACCTAGGAATAGACGTAAAAATACTTTTTTGTGGAGAACTTCAAAACATTCTAGTGGGACAAAAAATCCAGACTTGAACAAATGGGAAAACAAACATGTTCTCAGATTGATTCAACATCATAAAGACATTAATTCTCCATGAATTGATCTATACATTTAATATGAACTTAATAATACTACTAACAGTTTTTTTACCTTAAAACTAGACAAGAAGATCCTAACCTCAGTGGACATATATTTCTTAATAAGGCATTTGGTGGATTCTTCTTCTCACCACCCATTAGTTCACAGATGTTAAGATAAATATGTAGAGACATATTAAAAATATGTTTATAGGTTAGGTTGTGAGGAACCTTATTCTCCTAAATAGATAAGAACCGGAGGAGTGTTTATAGCAATGTCATGGCAATCCTTTGAAACTCCTTAAGTAATATGCCAAAAAGCATATAGTGAACTCATCAAAAATTATCTTTAAGAATCTGTCAGGGGCTTCCCTGGTGGCGCAGTGGTTAAGAATCTGCCTGCCAACGCAGGGGACACGGGTTCCATCTCTGGTCCGGGAAGATCCCACGTGCCGCAGAGCAGCTAAGCCTGTGTGCGACAACTACTGAGCCTGCGCCGGAGAGTCCGCGAGCCACAACTGCTGAAGCCCGCGCTTAGATCCCGTGCTCAGCAACAAGAGAAGCCACCGTGATGAGAAGCCCGCACACCAACGAAGAGTAGCCCCCGCCTGCCGCAACTAGAGAAAGCCAGCGCAGCAACGAAGACCCAATGCAGCCAAAAAAAAAACACCAGAATCTGTCAGCTGACTGGAAACCACCCATTGGCAAAGGATTGTTCACTTACTGTAGTACCAGTAGATTATTATCTACTGTAGTACCAGTAGATACCAATTTTTCAAATTATCTCTGTGTTTGGTGTACAGAGGTGTTTTATTATAGCTCTTTGAAACTGCTTATTTTTAAAACCACTTATACTATATCATTGTTTTTCCCTTTTTTTCCTAGTTGCATTACAGTCCACTCCAGCTGACAGAAATGGAGTCCAGGACAACTGTAGAACAAAATGCAGAGAAGGCCTGAACTTGCAGGAAGGAGAATTCTTACTGCAGGTAAATTGTAGTAAATTTAGTTCGTTTTCATTAGGACAATTATAAATGGAAAATTAATTAACAGCCTTTTAATTATCCCCAGTTTATTTAGGACTCACCCAGCGTTTCATACCACTTTCATCTGAACTGCAATAGTGGTATAATGTTAGTATTGTACATGAAAAAAATGGAATTTTATGAAGCATATATATTAGAAGTCTAGTTACCACTTTCTGTGTTGCATTTCTTTAAATAGCAAGAACTCCTAGATTATTTTAAAGGTTCTCATTTAAGACATTGGGTTTACATATATGTTTTGAGGAATATAGCTCCATTAAAATAATTTTATTTGTTAAATAGTTTGAAATTGTTCTTAACCTGAACTTTATTTTTTTCAATGTGTTCTTATAACTATATTTTCTTTTAGCAGCTGTGTGTGACTTATCAACTTGCTACAGATTTTTTTCAACAGTCGTCAGCCCTATTGTCATGCGCTAGAACTTGGAGAGTTTCTAGTAGATTTGTCTGTAAAAGTATTTTAAATCTTTTCCAATTTTTCTTTGTTTTGGATCTGATACGATGCTCGATTCTCAGTTAAAATTCTCAGGTATTTATCTTGTTAAAGAAAGATAGAATGAAGATGTGTGCTATAAAGAATATATATATATGTATAACTGCATCACTTTGCTGTACACCTGAAACTAACTCAACACTGTAAATTAACTATACTTCAATTAAAAATATGGTAAAAAAAAAAAAACTAGTTAAATAAAACAAAACAGAAAAGATGTGTGCTATAATCTGTGCTATTACTATTACATAATTTTCAATTCTACCCAGTGAACTGAGTGGAGAACTTAATTTGCCTTTGTGACAAAAAGTAGCTGTAAGTTTCAGTAACTCCATTCATTCAGTAAACGCTTAAGTGTAACCTAACAATTTATAAGATTTTATTATAATTTTGTAATTGTGTTCAAATCCCTGATAGCGGAAATTAACTTTTGCTTCCATTATGTTAGAAAAAATTAAATATATTCAACCGTGAGTCGTCCTCCTCCTGCCTCTAGCTGAGGATTTTTATGTATATTAGCTGAAACGTAAAGACCCCTTATTCAGGTCACAGGAAGCATTCTAATAATTGCTGCTTAATGTGATTAAACACGCATCTTAGTTTATGTAGTAAAGTAATAAGGAAGTTCTTTATCTCAAGTGAAAATAGACAAATGTGGCATGTTTAACACTTGTAAACTGCTTTAAATTATGGGCCAGTGATTATTTTTTTAACATCTTTATTGGAGTATAATTGCTTTACAATGGTGTGTTAGTTTCCGCTGTATAACAAAGTGAATCAGCTATATGTATACATATATCCCCATATCCCCTCCCCCTTGCGTCTCCCTCCCACCCTCCCTATTCCACCCCTCTAGGTGGTCACAAAGCACTGAGCTGATCTCCCTGTGCTATGCAGCTGCTTCCCACTAGCTATCTATTTTACATTTGGTAGTGTATATATGTCCATGCCACTCTCTCACTTCATCCCAGCTTACCCTTCCCCCTCCCTGTGTCCTCAAGTCCATTCTCTACGTCTGCCTCTTTATTCCTGTCCTGCCCCTGCGTTCTTCAGAACCATTTTTTTCTTTTTAGATTCCATATATGTGTTGGCATGCAATACTTCTTTTTCTCTTTCTGACTTACTTCATTCTGTATGACAGTCTCTAGGTCCATCCACCTCACTGCAAATAACTCAATTTCGTTTGTTTTTATGGCTGAGTAATATTCCATGGTATATATATACCACATGTTCTTTATCCATTCATCTGTTGATGGACACTTCAGTTGCTTCCATGTCCTGGCTATTGAAAATAGTGCTGCAGTGAACATTGTGGTACATGACTCTTTTTGAATTATGGTTTTCTCAGGGTATATGCTCAGTAGTGGGATGGCTGGGTCGTATGATAGTTCTATTTTTAGTTTTCTAAGGAACCTCCATACTGTTCTCTATAGTGGCTGTATCAATTTACATTCCTACCAACAGTGCAAGAGGGTTCCCTTTTCTCCACACCCTCTCCAGCATTTATTGTTTGTAGGTTTTTTGATGATGGCCATTCTGACTGGTGTGAGGTGATACCTCATTGTAATTTTGATTTGCATTTCTCTAATGATTAGTGATGTTGAGCATCCTTTCATGTGTTTGTTGGCAATCTGTATATCTTCTTTGGAGAAATGTCTATTTAGGTCTTCTGCCCATTTTTGGATTGGGTTGTTTGTTTTTTTTGATACTGAGCTGCATGAGCTGCTTGTAAATTTTGGAGATTAATCGTTTGTCAGTTGCTTCGTTTGCAAGTATTTTCTCCCATTCTGAGGGGTGTCTTTTCGTCTTGTTTATGGTTTCCTTTGCTGTGCAAAAGCTTTAAGTTTCATTAGGTCCCATTTGTTTATTTTTGGTTTTTATTTCCATTTCTCTAGCAGGTGGGTCAAAAAGGATCTTGCTGAGATTTATGTCATAGAGTGTTCTGCCTATGTTTTCTTCTAAGAGTTTTATAGTGTCTGGCCTTACAGTTAGGCCTTTAATCCATTTTGAGTTTATTTTTGTGTATAGTGTTAGGGAGTGTTCTAATTTCATTCTTTTACATGTAGCTGTCCAGTTTTCCCAGCACGACTTATTGAAGAGGCTGTCTTTTCTCTATTGTATATTCTTGCCTCCTTTGTCATAGATTAGTTGACCATAGGTGTGTGGGTTTATCTCTGGGCTTTGTATCCTGTTCCATTGATCTATATTTCTGTTTCTATGCCAGTACCATACTGTCTTGATGACTGTAGCTTTGTAGAATAGTCTGAAGTCAGGGAGCCTGATTCCTCCAGCTCCATTTTTCTTTCTCAAGATTGCTTTGGCTATTCGGGGTCTTTTGTGTTTCCATACAAATCGTGAAATTTTTTGTTCTCGTTCTGTGAAAAATGCCGTTGGTACTTTGATAGGGATTGCATTGAATCTGTAGATTGCTTTGGGTAGTAGAGTCATTTTCACAATGTTGATTCTTCCAATCCAAGAACATCGTATATCTCTCCATCTGTTTGTATCATTTTAATTTCTTTCATCAGTATCTTATAGTTTTCTGCATACAGGTCTTTTGTCTCCTTAGGTAGGTTTATTCCTAGGTATTTTATTCTTTTTGTTGCATTGGTAAATGGGAGTGTTTCCTTAATTTCTCTTTCAGGCTTTTCATCATTAGTGTATAGGAATGCAAGAGATTTATGTGCATTAATTTTGTATCCTGCTGTTTTACCAAATGCATTGATTAGCTCTAGTAGTTTTCTGGTAGCATCTTTAGGATTCTTTATGTGTAGTATCATGTCATCTGCAAACAGTGACAGTTTTACTTCTTCTTTTCCAATTGGGATTCCTTTTATTTCTTTTTCTTGTCTGATTGCTGTGGCTAAAACTTCCAAAACTATGTTGAATAATAGTGGTGAGAGTGGACAACCTTGTCTTGTTCCTGATCTTAGTGGAAATGGTTTCAGCTTTTCAGCATTGAGAACGATGTTGGCTGTGGGTTTTTCATAGATGGCCTTTATTATGTTGAGGTAAGTTCCTTCCATGCCTACTTTCTGGAGGGTTTTTATCATAAATGGGTGTTGAATTTTGTTGAAAGCTTTTTCTGCATCTATTGAGATGATCATATGGTTTTTCTTCTTCAGTTTGTTAATATGGTTTATCACATTGATTGATTTGCATATACTGATGAATCCTTGCATTCCTGGGATAATTCCCACTTGATCATAGTGTATGCCCCTTTTAATGTGCTGTTGGATTCTGTTTGCTAGTATTTTGTTGAGGATTTTCGCATCTATGTTCATCAGTGATATCTGGGCCCGTGATTTTTATTTTTCCCCTAGAATGTTTAGACAAATTGTAAACATATCCTATGTCAAGGACCCAGAATTAAAATATACTGTTGCAAAACTAGTGTTAACTTTTTAATTTTCTGAAAATTGGAAACATTTAGGTATTTAAAATAAATGGTCTTGTCATTAATTCTGTTGGATGCCATTTGTATAGTATGTGATGCTTCCTCTCTAGTAGGAAGCATCACACACTATACAATTTGCTTAGGGCCATACCTCTTATCTCTTATGAAGCAGATGAGCACATTGTAGACATGTGAATATGGCATATTTCATTATACACAGTTGCCATAATGGCATCTTACTTTATATTTCCAATGTGCGGTTATCACCTAGTTACCACTTAGATGCAGAGGATGTTTCCAGAGGTACAGTATACCATTTGGCTTGAAACTTTTGAAACGAAATCTTTTCCTTTGGTTTTAACAAAGGAGGCACATGAAGAAAATGTTACAAGATGTTTAATGAAAGTTTAAAATATTTATTTTTTTGATTAGCTTAAATTTGTTACTGTTTTATGAGGAATAAAAATAAAACAATAAAATAACTTTTTGTATCCTTTCATTATCTGTTATTTGCTTTAGTTGTTTATTTTCATATATTTAAATATGTTCTATCCATTGCTACGTAATACTGTGCTTATTAAAATCTGTAGCTTCATTTTTGAGATAACAGCAGTTGAAATTATAAATAACAGTATTAATTGCAGTTTATTTCTCTTATTAAATAGTAAGTGAAGCTCAACATGATTTTCAGATAGAGAGTTGTGACTTAGACCAAAGAATAATAATCTCTTTTATTAATATGTAATGACCAAATTAATTCCTTCTTTTAATTTACTAAGATAATAATTCAGTTCAAGTAATAACCTTGGTGCACATGGTATTTAAGATCATTTAATATCCATATAATTGGTATGTATATATTCTTTTAAGATTGGTATGTATATATTCTTTTAAGAGGCTTTTTGTTTTATTTCTGACAGTTAACATTTGTCTAAAAGTGTTTATCTGTCATACCCTAAATTATCTTTGTGTCACCTGGCATGCACTAATGAGCTTATTGTGCAGTACTAAGTTCATTCCACTGTTTGAAAAACATGATATTCTACAAAATAACATGCATATGATCAATGGATACTATTTTCTAGAAGGAAGACATTTGCAAGATAAAAAAAATGCGGTAATGGATATATACTATTACTGCCAGCTAAAACTTAAGAATACTCAGTTTTGGGGGTGTTAATCATTAAACATTTAACTTCTTGGTGGGTGCCATCGCCATTTTTCATCCTGGGGAAATTGCCAGGTTTTATAAGGCATAATATCTAAAGTCAAGGATCTTAGATCCCAGTTGTGATTACATGAGATATAGGCGTGCAACAGTTGGTGATCAGTAACACATAAAAGCAGTAGATCATGATATAACGTTAAGTGTGCAGGCTTTAGAGCTAGACAAAGTTTACCTTCTGGCTCAGCTTTTTCCTAGCTGTGTGGCTGTGGGCAAGTTACTGTGCAGCTCTTTACCTCAGTTTTCTCGATTTAAAAACTGGAATATGACACCTACTTCAGTGGATTGCTGAGGGAATTAAAGTACTTGAATACATTAAAAAAAGCATTTAGAAAAGTGGCTGTTAATTAGTAGGTGCTGTTTGTTGTCTGCATAATCAAGTTCTCAGAAGTATAATATAGACCAGGGATCTTGAAGGTGAAAGGACTTTGAGGGAAAAGGAAGACAGTCACCGTATTTCTTTTACCTCATCTAACAGTGAGGGTATCTGCAAGACTGTGTGAGCATCATAAGCACAGGCGCAGTAGCTCCTTCAGTTTTGAATCTCAGTACTTAGTACGCATCCTCTTTGGCATGCAGTATTTCATTAAATGTTGAATGAACTACTTGCTCTCGTTTATATATCTCTCTATAGTTCACAAAGCATGATCATGTAAATCTTTATCTGCTCATTTCCACAACCTCATATTATAGTAACGGTGCCTTACATGAACTGAGTGCCAGCTCTGTACCAGGCACTGTACAGTGCCTGTTTTTCAAACAATGACACTAAAGCTTGAAGGGGTAAATAACTTAATAAAACCACACAGTAAGTAAGAAACAGAAGAATCCATTCCAAATTCTGACTCCAAACTATGTGGTTCTTAAACTAAACCATTCCACGTCTCATCTTACATGAAGAAGAGTGTCTCAGGAGGGTTTAACAATGATCACATAGCATAGAGTAAAACAAGTACTGAATTAAACTCAAGCAGGAAATAATGAGGGCTTTAGAATTAAAATATGTGATCACAATTAATGTTTAAGTTGATCTAAATACTTTTATTACCTTAGAGTATAGAGATATTAACATTGGACTTGAACCACCACTGAAAGAATAGGAAAAGAGAGGATAACTTCTAAACTAAAAGAAAGAAGAAGGAGTAATAAAAAATAACTGGCCCAAAGCAGGCAAAATAGAAAGAAAAAGCAGCATAGTATAAGTGGAACAGATAAAAATAACACCTATAAAATGATAGCTTTGAACCTAAATATATTAGTAATTATATTAAATTTAAATGGACTATATTTGCTGTGTACTTGTCTTACATGTATTTGTTCTACATGTGTATTTTATGTAGAGTCCATTTGTGTATTCCTTTTCTAATAAAAAGTTTTTATAAGTTTTATAATACTTTGAGAGCATCCACATTTCAAACTGTGTCAGTGCTTAAACTGTCTTTGCACAGAGCTTTTCTTCTATCAAATTTTTTTACGGTTCTAATAAACATCTTTACACATTATCTTCCTTTAAAAGCAATGTGACAGATTACAGTAAATGATGTGTATACAGTTATATTTAAAAAACATGTACAGTATATTTAAAACAAAATCTAAAGCATGAGGAAGAAGAAGAAATAAATATTAAAGTTATTGTGATTGAGTATTAAATTAGCTCTAAGCTTTTCTTCGGCAGAATCAAAAGGTGTGAATAGATTCTTCTCACTACTGGGGTGTGTGGTGGTTCTGCATTTGTGGAGTGTAATAATATTAACCATTTTAAAGATTTTTTCATCAATAAAAGTAACAGCCTTAACTGAAGTCAATATTTATGGATGATAATATTTTTATTTAGTCACATTACTAATTTTGTAACTTTTTTCCTTGTAGGCACTGAATGGCTTTGTATTGGTTGTCACTACAGATGCTTTGGTCTTTTATGCTTCTTCTACTATACAAGATTACCTGGGATTTCAGCAGGTAAATATATTTTTCTTAGGTCATTAAAAAAATTTTTTTGGAAAATTAATTTTCTACTTTTATCTTACACTTTAGGGACACAAGTGATAGTTTGTATATATAAAATGTAATTAAAATACATATGCTATGGAATAAAAAAGTATATGTTTGTAGCTAATATATTTTTATACTTTTAAAAATCTGCTGCATTATAATTTCCTTAAGGGTATATGTGATTCATGGATTTTGTGTTTCTTCTTTCACTTATAAAGAACTCTTACGTATACGAAACTTTAGGGTAAGGGGCAGATAGGGTTTGGACAGGGGCAGACAAGAGAATATTTACCATCAAATTAGTTATGGATACTGGAAGGTATATGACAACTATGAAATGAATGAGGTGATATGTAAAGGTATGAGCAAAATACTACGGCTTCTCCCTTAATTCCGACTTGTATGGATTATAGAAGCTTTCCTGAAGGAAATGGTATTTAAGCTAACCTAAAGAAAGTGTAGGATCCGGATGGGTGGACAATTGTGGAGGGAACACAGAGAAGAAAAGCTAGACGTACCGTAGACAGTAGGTTGGAAGGCCTTGAAGGAGGCGAGCGTGTTTGGTTTAATGTTACTGAGTGTATAGTGAATAAATGGAGTAATAAGGTGTTCGGCATATTTGAGGGGCAGGAACATCCAATATGATTTGAGAAGTTTGTAAGTACACTTGAATGCTAACTACTCTTATATATCAGTAGTTCTTAAATTCTAATGTGCATAAGAATCACCTGAAGAACTTCATAAGATGTCATAAAATTGATGGGCCTCATTCCCATATAATCTGATTCAGTACGTCAGAGTGGGGCCCATGTATTTCATTTCTAACAAGCTGGCAGGTGATGCCAAGACTGATGGTTGAATGGCACCGTCTGCACCATTATATAGACTGAAGTTTAAATTATGTCATACACACTATAGAAGCCACTCAATGTTTTTGTTAAAGGGAACGTGTATGCTCCCATCTATATTTCAGAAGATAACTCTGGCATTGTGTAATGGATGGCATAGAGATGACTTCATGCTAGAAGATAAAGTTCGTAGGAAGATTTAAGTCCAGATAGCTAAAGTGGTGGAATCTGGCTACTGACACAAAGCCTAACTTAAGTATTTTTGAATTTTAAAGAAAATATACTAATGTCCATGGCAAAGCCTGTTTGCAACTTAATTACATAACTAGTTTAATTATTATTTGATCTGATTCATAACAGTTAAGAAATCAGAAAGATTAGCTGTTTCCCAATCTGTTTTTTTCTTCATATATACATATAACCTGGATATTCTTTAAGAAAACATTCATATCTGACATTGGTGGTGGTTTATGGCACCATTTTTAAAACTGCACCTTGTGACTCATTAGTGGGTTATGAAATTGATATAGTGGATCACCATCAATCATTCCTTTTAGTTGCTTAAAATGAAATAAAATAGAAAACACAATATTGCCACACATATGTGGAATCTAGAAAAATGGTAGAGATGACCTTATTTGCCAAGCAGAAATAGAGACACAGACGTAGAGAACAAATGTATGGACACCAAGGGGGAAAGGGGTCGGGTGGGAGGAATTGGGAGATTGCGATTGACACATATACACTATTGATACTATGTATAAAATAGACAACTGATGGGAACATACTGTATAGCACAGAGAACTCTACTTAATGCACTGTGGTGTCCTAAATGGGAGGGAAATACAAAAGAGAGGGTATACATAGATAGATAGATAGATAGATAGATAGATAGATAGATAGATAGATAGATAGATGGCTGATTCATTTTGCTGTACAATAGAAGCTAACAGGACATTGTAAAGCAACTATACACCAGTAAAAATTAATTTAAAAAATATTGTCACACATAAAAGAAGTGTTCTGTGAAACTTTTTTCCACATGTGTATACACACACACACACACACACACGATGGATAGGAAATGTATTTCTTGCCATGAGTTGCAATAAAAAAAGTTAGAGCAATTCTGGTGGAAGGGCTAAGGGCTCAGCACTGTAGTAAATGCTGAGAAGCAAGAGGTGAAGGAGGGATTCTGACCTGGTAATGGCATAATCCCTTACTCTTATGGAATCTACTAGAAGTAAAAATTTCATATAAGGAAAATGATTAGAGAGCAGTGAAGGAACTACATAATACTATGAAGCTTAGAGAAGTCAAATGCAGCTGGATGTTCAGACAAGGTTTTGTGGAAGGAGGAGGATTTTAAAAGATCAGTAAATAGATGAAAATCAGCAGAACTTAATGTGCTGCAATTAAGGAGTGGGAAGGTGACTTATTTGACTGAAAAGCATTCCCACAGGGAAGTGATGGCAAATAACTTTTGACTTGTCAATTACCGTGCTAGTCTCTTTCTAGCTTTTCCTATATTGGATTCCTGGAGAGCTTTGCAATCACTTCATTTGCGTTCATCACCACTAACAAGCACCCACGAATCTAGCAAGGTTTTGAAATTAGTAAACCACATTTTGAAAAAATCAGTATTTCTTGTTAATTTCCTTGTGCTTTTTTTCTTTAGTCTGATGTCATCCATCAGAGTGTGTATGAACTGATCCACACTGAAGACCGAGCTGAATTTCAGCGCCAGCTACACTGGGCATTAAACCCTTCACAGTGTCCAGACTCTGGACAAAAAATTGATGGTAAGAATGTTTCCCAAAAGATAGTGTTGGGGATTTTTTGATGTAATTCTGGGAAAGAAGGCAGAGAACCTTTAGGGGCATAGACCTCCATGGTGAAGGTTGGGAAGAAGGGGAAAGACATGAATCTCTGGCTGTGGGCCAGAGCCAGGTCACAGGGAGCCTGGTGACCTAAGGAGGATTTTGACAGATGACAGCCATTGATGAATTTCACGTGACAAAGCATAGCCATATACTCACTAATATATTGTATAAAAAGAACTCTTACACTATTGTGAAAAGGGGGAAGGAATGTACAAGGTTGATTCTGGAGTGTGTGTAAATTGTTCTGTGTTTAACATGCACCAAATACAAAAGCAGACTAGCATATGCAAGGATAAAAAACCTTGTTTCAATGCAAGCAGTGTTTCCACACATCTGTGAAAATGTTAAAAAGAAAAAAAGGCTTAGAAAATACAGAAATTGTTGACAGGATAGCTCAATAGAAATAAAAACACGAATAGGTAAAGTTCTATGTAGTGAAAATGTTATTCAATAAGTTTTAATTTCTTTTCACTAGCTCCCCTTCTGAAAGCGATTTTTTTTTGTAATCCAAATACAGACTTTGGTTTAGAAATTAACAAAAATTTCATCTATTCAAACACTTAATTTTACAGCAAAATGGAAAGTAACTTTTGTGTTGCTATTATTTCTACAGAAGCTAATGGCCTCTCACAGCCAGCAGTCTATTATAACCCAGACCAGGTTCCTCCAGAGAACTCTTCGTCTATGGAAAGGTGCTTCGTTTGCCGACTAAGGTGTCTGCTGGATAATTCATCTGGTTTTCTGGTAAGGTGCAAAATCTTTTACTGACATTTACTATTAAGTTTTAGAAAATTAAAAAGAAAAGTGGGGGCTTCCCTGGTGGCGCAGTGGTTGAGAATCTGCCTGCCAATGCAGGGGACACGGGTTCGAGCCCTGGTCTGGGAAGATCCCACATGCCGCGGAGCAGCTAGGCCCGTGAGCCACAATTACTGAGCCTGCGCGTCTGGAGCCTGTGCTCCGCAACAAGAGAGGCCGCAATAATGAAAGGCCCGCGCACCGCGATGAAGAGTGGTCCCCACTTGCCGCAACTAGAGAAAGCCCTTGCACAGAAACGAAGACCCAACACAGCCATAAATAAATAAATAAAAATTGTATAACTTAAAAAAAAAAAAAAAAGAAAAGTGAAACCAATTTAATTTGAATGTATTTGAGTTTGGGTTATAAAAATCTACTTTATTAAATAATTTTATAAAGGACAGTAACTTTTTAAAATCTTAAGTTTTAAAAATAAAATATTCCATAACTCAAAATCTCTGTCCTTTAGGATGCAGTAACAAAGACAGTGGAATAACAGGGAACTCTCTATATTTTTCCCCTTTTTTTGGACTTTTTAGGTGTAAGATAGAGAATTATATAGCACTTCTTTGGCAGCAGACTGCTTACCCGCCTTGGATTTAATGCCTGTCAAATGGAAAAATTATCACGGCCTTTTCCGCACGGCTGGAATAACTGCCGTGTAAAAAAGTGGCTGTGTCTTCATGATTACAGGATCCTCCTCTAGTATGAGATGCTCTTGAGCAGTGTGAACTCCTGAGCAGGATGGCCAGGGAGCAGCGTAGGCAGGACGCTAGGAGTAGAGACGGCCCGGCCTCTCAGGTGCCTGTGTCCTGAAGACGGTGCACTCCACCAGGTACAGAAGAAGAGACAAAGCATGTTGCGTATCACTTTTGTGACTTCTCAGGAATTGGAAACAGATAATCAAATCTATTAGCAAATGATGATTCTTGTTGGTGTGTTTATTCCTGAAGATAGTTTTGCTGACCCAGAATTAGAACTGTGCTTTGAGCTAGTTTCCTAGTACTGATGATCAGTTAGTGTGTATATCTAGGTGGAATTTCTCTGTGTAATTGGGCCTTTTCTCCCTTGTGCTGCTCTCATATTGACGTCAGAATCATCCTTTGGCCTGGTACTGTTTTAAGCAACCCAGATTGATCATGGTCATGATTAAATTGTCTCCGTTTCCTCTGTCTTCTAAAATTATTCTCTAATAGAGTTCTGTGTTCTTTGTATGGTTTTATGATTCATTTTAGTGTTTTTAAACAGTTGTGTTTCTCTCTCTATCAAAGATTCCCATGAATTTTGAAATATACTCTGAGCTGTAGACTAATCCACAGACTATATCTGAAAATTAATACGTACCTGATGACTGTATCACTATTCATTCGTTCAGGAAATAGAGTTTGAGTGTGCGGTGTGCACGGACCCGTGCTAGGCGTGGATGGTAGGGCAGCCGCAAGGTCAGAAAACCATGAGGTCTTCCTTTTGTGACCTATTTTAAAGCACCGAGTGGTTCACTTACCAATCCCTTGAGGATAGTCCTCATACTACCTTTTAGGATATTTTTAATGGGCTTCCTGGGGAGAAAGGAATTAAAGTCACATTTGATAGCCTCATGAACTTTTATGGACTTATCAAGAACACTGGAAATGGCCTTGATGGAGCCATTTTAAAGTGTTAATCTTAATGAACTGTGTTTTGGTTTTCTCAGGCAATGAATTTCCAAGGGAGGTTGAAGTACCTTCATGGACAGAACAGGAAAGGGAAGGATGGATCAATACTTCCGCCTCAGTTGGCTTTGTTTGCAATAGCTACTCCACTCCAGCCACCGTCCATACTTGAAATCCGAACCAAAAACTTCATCTTTAGAACCAAACACAAGCTAGACTTTACACCTACCGGCTGCGATGCCAAGTAAGTGAAACCTTTTCAGGTTTATTTTTACTAAATGTATATTTTGTTGCCGTAAGTGTGTCTTAGCATGTATATATTTTCCATATGGTGTTGATTGTAGTATTGTTTATTATTATAGTAGCTATTATTATTTCATACTTTACAGCATAGCCTTTTAAAATAAAATTTCATCACGTTCACAGATCATTTTATTATTTTACAATATTTGACATAATTTCTGTATTGTACAGATGATGCGTTTATATAAGATTCAGTATCCTGATGACATTTATTGTTGGCTTGTTGTACATTTTTAAATTATACAAACTTTGACTTTTAGCCCTAGACGTTTAGTAACCAAAACATGTTGCTGCTTTTCTCCTTCCTAATACGGGAATGCAGACAGGTTGGAGAAACCCTGCCCCTCAAAATGTAGTATAAGTATTCTAGAAGTTAATTAGAGATTTTGTGTTTCACCTATATAATCTACTCTGTTAGACTCATCTTTAGCAATAATTTTCATGGTCTTTCTTCAGGAGAAGAAAGGAGTCTAAAAGTGAAATTTGCAGCCATAAGCAAAAGAGAGCAGTTACAGAATTGTGTGTGTTGCTACCTGCTAGTGTGAAATTCTGAATGTCAACATAGTACAGAAACTAGCACATAACTAATGAATTTATGTTGGCTACTTCATTTATGTTACATTTTAATTTCATTCTTATTTTGCCTTGTTTTTAAACAGAGGAAGAATTGTTTTAGGCTATACTGAAGCAGAGCTATGCATGAGAGGATCAGGATATCAATTTATTCATGCTGCTGATATGCTTTATTGCGCTGAGTACCATATCCGGAGTAAGTTGTAGTTTCTTATGAGCTTGGCTGTGAAAGCAGCTTACGCTCTAGTACGTGTTTCAAATTATTACTAATGTAATGTGTTTAAGGAAACTATTTGGATAAACTTCTCCTTAGTATCACACAATTATGATTAAGCCTGAGTTACACTCTCTATTCATTAGCTGCCACACAGGAATTAAGTAGTTTAATTACTATGAAAATGACCATTTTGCCCATGTTTTTGCTCAGGAGTTGTTTTAATAGCATCATTTTTAATTCTAAAATTTATGTTAATACAGCTTCTGCTTTAAAATTGTATAGTAAAATATTAGGCTGTAGGAAATGTTCCCTTTTTTTTTTGAAACAAAAACAGTTTTCCCTCCAAACTCTGTACTCTCTTTTCACGTTACGAGAATTGTCTGACTTAATCTTTCCTTGAACCACTTAAATAATAAATTTAGTATGAAATAGGAAAAAACAGCAATGCTGAAGAAGTATTTTGATACATTTTAATATATTGTGCTTAAAAGTTGTCAATATATTTATCATCTTTGGTGATATGTGAATTACATCTAGAAATATTACAGAGATTATTGTGTTGATTTTGGATTTGATAATTTAATTCTTTTTTGTTTTAGTGATTAAGACTGGAGAGAGTGGCATGATAGTGTTCAGGCTTCTTACGAAAGACAATCGATGGACTTGGGTGCAGTCAAATGCACGCTTAGTTTATAAGAATGGAAGACCAGATTATATCATTGCAACTCAGAGACCTCTAACGTAAGCACAAAGACCTAGAACATTTCATGTTTTGGTTTTTTATTTTAATAACACTTTGGTTTATAAATTCTCCTACATGAAAACCTAAAAATAAATTTTAAGAGAATTTACACTGGAAATAAAAATTGAAAGGTAATAATGTATAGAAAGAAGAAGGCATAGGGTAAGGACATTGAGAAAACAGAGTTAACAAACTTTCTTGAAAAACTGTGTATGTAGAGCTACAGGAAGAGAATAATCAAAGAAAACTCCAAGGGTTTATCCTGGGTATATGAAGGAAAGATGAAAAGCCAGTGCCATCTGTCAAATAAAATAAAAACGTAACAGTGCTTTCTTCAGCATGTTTGCTAATAAGCAGGCAGTGATTTTTAAGCTTCTCATATATTCTCGAAGTGAGTAGTTTGTCAAGTATTTGTATTGCAAATGTTTTCTCCAGTCTGGAGAATTGATTTTAGTATGTGGTTTTGAGGGCAAGGATCAAGATTATCCTTTTCCTTATATGGATATCTAGCTGACTAGTAACATTTATTGGAAAGATGGTTTTTTGAAAAGACCATCTTTTCCCCACTGCACTGCATTTCAATCAGGGGATTGTATCTGGGGTTCTGTTTCTGGGTTCCATTGGTCTGGTTGTCTATTTTTAGACCAAAGCACATTGTCTTAACTATTCTGTACCTTAATATGCCTTGATATCTTGATGTATGCCCACCATCTCGTTTGTTCAGAATTTTTGTTGTTCTCTTTCAAGAGAATCTTGTCTCTTTACATTTCTATATAAGTAGTTTAGGAATCAGTTGTCAATTCCCATGGGAAAATTTGTTGAGATTTTGAATGGGACTGCATTGAAATTATAGTTTCTTTTGTGAGAATTAACATCTTCTATAATATTGAATCTTCCAACCCATGAACATGGTGAATGTATATATATGTGCATATGGGTACATGTGTATGCATGTACCCATGTCTTTATCTCAATAATGGTTGTATTTTTCTTAGTTTTATACATCTTTTAATTTTACTCCAAAATATTTTATGTTCTGTGGTGTTGTTTTAAATGGTATATATATATATATTATATATAATTTTTTATAGAAATAGTTGATTTTTTAATATTGGTTTATTATATCCAGTGACCTTAGTAAAAATTCACTTGTTAATTCTAATAAGGTATCTGTAGATGTTTTTAAGGTTTTCTACTCTATATATACCATGTTGTTTGTTTGCAAATAATTTTTTTCCTTTCATCCTTTAGACTTAGTTTCGTTGTTGTTAATTCTCTTATTGCACTGGCTAAGCCCTCAGTGAAATGTAATGGCAATAATAATTCATTTTTGTCTTATTCCCAGCCTTAAGGGTGAAAGCCTTTAGTATTTTACCATACCATTATGAATCGTTGTTGAATTTTACCGAATACTTCCTCTGCATTCATTAACATCATGATTTTTCTCCTTTATGCTCTTCTTTTCTTTTTACTGTATAAAGTCTGTAGTGGTATAATTTTAAGAAGCATTTCCTGGTATTGGGAATTTGTGCCCTCTTAATCACTATTACTAGAAGGACATTAATTTTATTCTTCTTCTCAAGGAGCCAGCTTTTGGTTTGTTGATTTTTCCTGTTGTACATTTGTTAATCCATTTTATTTATGTCTGCTCATTATTATTTCCTTCCTTCTACTCTTTTGGGTATAATTTGAATTTCTTCCCAACTTTTTTAATATATATGGTTAAGCTAAGCTATCACTTTTCCTTTAAGTATGAGTATCTACAACCCTTATGTTTTGGTATGTCTTATTATTATCATTCAATTGAAAATATTTGTTAGTATTTATTTTGACTTTTTTTAGTCATGAATTATTTAGAAATATAGTGTTATTATATCCTTTGTGCTATTTGTTAGGAGATTTTCTAGTTGTCTTTTTGTTACTTTAAGCTTAATTCCACTGAAGTTAGAGAATAGTCTATATGATTTCAGTCCTTTGAAATTTGTGGTGGCTTTCTTTATGATCTAGTATATGGTCAATGTTAAAATATCCCATATGCTCTTATCAATACATGTTCTGTTGTATGTATAGTATTCTTTATATATCAGTGGTCTGGTTTGTGGTGTTCATGTTTTTATACATTTGATATTTTTGTTTGCTTGTTCTATTAGTTATTAAGAGGTTATGAGATCCATTGGAGCTCTTTACCTAATATGGATATTAAATTTTACATATATACACTCTGTATAGTACATATGAACCTATAACTATGACGTTTTCTCCGTGCCTTGATTTATGAATTCCTTTCCCATGCAAAAATTTTTAATTTTCATGTGTCAATCTTCCTTTAGAGCTTCTGGGTTTTATATTTCAACAAGCCTCATTTTTATATTGGGATCTTTATTCCATTTGTAATCCATTTTTTCAGGTAGGGATGAAACCTGAGTGTGAAATTAATGACTGTATGAAGTTTTTTGACAAATTCTGAATTATTTAAATTTGTCTGAGAAACAATTTTAAGTACTTACCATCAGAAAGCTTTCTCTCAAAGTTCATGTTTCCTGCTATGAAACTCAACTCCAGTGTATTTTGCTTGCTATTATTTTTTCTTTTCTAAAATTTCTTATTTTGAAATGTTTATGATGTGACTCTTCTTAACATATGCCAACTTTCTTGTGCACAATTTTAGAGATGAAGAAGGAACAGAGCATTTACGAAAACGAAATATGAAGTTGCCTTTTATGTTTACCACTGGCGAAGCTGTTTTATATGAGGTAACCAACCCTTTTCCTCCCATAATGGATCCCTTACCAATAAGGACTAAAACTGGTGCTGGTGGAAAAGGTTCTGCTACCAAATCAACTCTAAATAAGGATTCCCTCAATCCCAGTTCCCTCCTGAATGCCATGATGCAACAAGATGAATCTATTTATCTCTATCCTGCTTCAAGTAGTACACCTTTTGAAAGAAACTTTTTCAATGACTCTCAGAATGAGTGCAGTAGTTGGCAAAGCAATGTTGCACCAATGGGAAGTGACAATATCCTGAAACATGAGCAGATTGGCCAGTCTCAGGAAATAATGAACCCCACAGTCTCCGGAGATCACGCAGGGCTCTTTCCAGATAATAGAAATAGTGACTTGTACAGCATTATGAAACACCTAGGCATTGATTTTGAAGATATCAAACACATGCAACAGAATGAGGAATTTTTCAGAACTGACTTTTCTGGTGAAGATGACTTCAGAGATATTGACTTAACAGATGAAATTCTGACTTACGTCGAAGACTCTTTAAATAAGTCTGCCTTTGGCTGTTCAGGTTACCACCAGCAACAGTCCATGGCTCTGAACCCCAGCTGCATGGTACAGGAGCACCTCCAGTTAGAACAGCAAGAGCAGCTGCAGCACCGTCAGCAGCACATAGCAGCGGAGCAGCAGCAACAGCTGTGTCAGAAGATGAAGCACATGCAGGTTAACGGCATGTTTGCAAACTGGAACTCCGACCAATCCGTGCCTTTTAACTGTCCTCAGCAAGACTTACAGCAGTACAGTGTCTTTTCAGACTTACCTGGGACCAGTCAAGAGTTTCCCTACAAAGCTGAGATTGACACTCTGCCTTACGCACAGAACTTTATCCCCTGTAGTCAGTCTGTGTTGCCGCCACATTCTGAGGGTACACAGTTAGACTTTCCCATTGGGGATTTCGAACCAGCCCCATACCCTACACCTTCTTCTAATTTAGAAGATTTTGTCACATGTTTACAAGTTCCTCAAAACCAAAAGCACAGACTCAATCCACAGTCAGCCCTAGTAACTCCTCAGACGTGTTATGCGGGGGCTGTGTCAATGTACCAGTGCCAGCCGGAAGCTCAGCACAGCCATGTGGCTCAGATGCAGTACAACCCCACGATGCCAGGCCCAACGGTGCCAGGCCCGCAGGCGTTTTTAAACAAGGTAAGGGTTTTTATCAAACTGAATAAGCCCTTTAGATGATTCTTCGTACATTATAAATCGAACCAAGTTATAAATTTTCTATGTCAGTGACTGATTTTAATCTATTTTCTGTAGCATTCATGTGAGAGAGCATTTTTAATTTTATCTGTGACTACTATTTTTTTTTTATAAGCCAGTACTTTTTTAATATGTTAGTAATACAAGTATATCATACTTACCTGAAAGGAGAAAGAAATCAAGGAAAAAAGCAACATGGCCTTAAGTGACGACCAGGTGAAATTAGTTAAAAGTATATTATTTAGAATAATCTTGATTTTTAAAAATAGGGCCTTTTAAAAATTCGGACTTCAAAAAGATGATTTAAATTTTTAAAAATATTTTCTTCAAAGCTCATTTTTTTTGCTGACATATAATTGATGTACAATTACTTTCAGGTGTACAACGTAGTGATTTAATATTTTTATAGATTATTGGCTCGATTTCTGTTGAAATTGGATTAAAATCAATATAGTTGTGCTTCCTTCAAATGCTTTTGTCCTAGATGATCTCTGGAATTCAGTGCTCGGTTCCTTGGTGTTCTCTGGCAGTCCCTCCATGTGATCTGCCAGATGCTCATGTTTTCCTTCAAGATAGAATAGTTTTTTTTCCTGGCATTCTTTAAAAAAAAAAAATTGGGTAACTCAGCTGGCTTTCTATCAGGGGACTCAAACTGGATGTTTTATGTTTGTTTAAATGTGTCATTCGAGCCCTTCTAGCATCACGGTAACTTTAAAAAATAAAGTCCTTGCTGATGAGTGCTGCTCTCTGTGGCCACCCAGGAATATATCATGTTTGCATTTACGCTTTTCCATTAGAAAATATTTAGTTCATTTTATAGTATATTTAAGTTTAGTTTTGAAGTAAATCCTGGTTATAAGAGTACGTATTATAATAGTTTATAAATGTTACTTGAATCTTTTTCACCAATTGTTTTTTCTGGCCGTTTTTTATACACGTGGTTTTGTCTGATTATATATGAGGTTTGTCTGATTATATGAGCTTATTAATCGAAAATGGCTGTGAAAGTTTTTCTTATCCTCATTCCTGACTTCCTTCAGTTATTTAACAATTGGTTACAGTCTATCTCACACCATTGCTGTGAAGTAAGCCTGGGTAGGTAACTTCGGTACAGTTTACTGTACAATTATGTAAAATTACATTTTGAACAGGGCCTGCATTAGCATGAGTTCCTTACAGTATTTTCTTCCCCCACTGTTTTGTATTACTTCTTTATGAATGATAAGAATTCTAGACCTATATATTCCCCCTAGGAGTTATTAAAACTAAAGAAAATTAAAATTCCATCTGTGGCTCACATTATATTCTGGTGGACAGCACTGCTATAGACAATATATTTAAAGAGAATTGCTGATGTGCATTGTATTATGACTGATGAGAGAGTAATTTATTCAAAACCTACCATTCTCTGGGCAATTACTATATTCCCTTTGAAAGCTCCACGAAGTTTAGAAGCAGTCTGTTTTGATTGCTGAAACCTAATGTTACGTAGGCTTTAGAAAGGTAGCTTTCATTCAAAGCAATTAAGGGTATGATTATAATGTTACTTTCACTAACTGTATTCTACAATACAAAAGGCTGTCTAATCTATAAAAATCCTACAGAACTAGGTATCTCTGTCCTCCCTCCTCCTTTTTTTTCAGTAGCAGTTATGGAAATCAGCCTAATTTCATTGTTACACGGCAAGAGCAAGTATTCTACTTTGGTAACTTATTTCCATAATTAGGACAGTCATTTTAGTAGTAAAGCATGTTATGAATTAAAAAACTTGGTTCTAGCAATCATGTACCCATGGTGTAATATGTTAGGAATGTTAAGAAACCTCTTGCAAATCAAAACTGACCTCCTTTGAGAAGGTTCTAGGTTCTCTGTAGTCCAGTGTAGTGATCTTCAATGTAATTAATTCATTGGTACCTAGAACTTAGATAAAATCTGGTCAAAACAAACTTACTTACGACAGAGAGTTCAGTAACTGTGATGCACGATTGGTACTCTCTGATCCATCAGTTCCTTTCCAAACCAAAGGCAGCTCGCTGATCAAGTACTCTCTCAGTGTATGGAATGCCAAATCTGAAGTGAGACAATGCTATTATTCATCCGTACCATGTAATAGAGAAACCAAAAGGCTGTAAACGCAACTAATACAGAATATATGTTCAGTATGTCTTCACTGAATGATTTAAAATTTAACAGCAGGAGAGGAATTTGAAGTTTAACAACGTGCAGGACAAAGATGTTAAAAATAACATTTTCATACATCTAATGGCTTAAGATATACGAAGGATCTGTTCTAATAAGTTGCATTGCAATTTTTGTTTTCAGTTTCAGAATGGAGGAGTCTTAAATGAAACCTATCCAGCTGAATTAAATAGCATAAATAACACTCAGCCTACCGCCCATCTTCACCCGTCAGAAGCCAGACCTTTCCCTGACTTGACATCCACTGGATTCCTGTAATTCCAAGCCCACTTTTCATCTTGGTTTTTTGATTAAATTCATTTGTGAAACATCATGACGGAGTAATAAAACTGTCATTGTTGGATGTTAGCAAGTTCACGTGGAGGCATTGATGTATGTAGTTCTGTTATTCCAAACCAAATTTTAATGTTTTTCTAAGAGGAGTTAATTACATATATTACCATCATTAAAATAGAAAAAGTATGCTGCCACAGAGGAGTGAAATAATCTACACTTTATAGTATTCTGAGATACCACAGAATATACAAAACTTATTCAGGGGGACATTATGACACTTTTAAATAAGAAAATTTTCTCTGTTGGAATTATTTCTGTCAGAATAAAATGAAATACTTTGAGTTTTGAACTTCAACATTCTTATTAGTGTACCAAATATGAACTATTTCCTTTTATTTGTAGCTTCTGCTTTTATCTCAGATGTTAAAACGAGTGGTTTGGTGCTTTTATAAAAAGGTTATCTCAGTGCTCTCCTCCTTCCTTGGTAATGTAAGTGCCTCACTATTTTTTCTACCTATAACACTGTAGGAGTATGTTTTATATAAAATATACTTTCTCTTTTTAAAATTAATAACATTCTGCACACAAATATTATCGGTGTTTCTTAAATTCAGTCATTTTTATTAATCCAGGCATGTTTTAACTGCACTACTCACCCACTTTCTTCAGGTAAAGGGCAAAAAATGGTTGAAAAGATAATTAATTATTTAATCTAGTTGTTTCTAGACTTTAATGTTGCCGTGTGCCTTATGTTGAAAAATTTTGAAAGTGAAGATGTCTTTCCAAATTATTTTTTAATTATCATATAAATAAGACAGCAGCACTAAAATTTCAAGTTTTCAGAAGTAAGAGATATACCACCATTTAGCTTTACTAAAATCTCCACCTTAATAGTTGAATGTTGCAGTGTAAAGAATCTGCTGTTAAATGCAACAGCATCTAACTTAACATGTATATTAACTTAAAATGAAGAGAAGCAGCTTTATTTTTAGCTCTTTAATAAGTAAAGCACCCATTTCAATATGTATAATTTCTTTAAAAACTGTTTTAGATCTATGATCCTTTAAGATGTTGGAATATGTTGACTTTATAAATTTCACTTCTTAGTACAGTGGAAACTGTTTTTCTCATATTTGAGGAGTGTTAAGATTGAATATAGCAATGTTTGTGCAAAGTGTTGGTATGAGTGAAAATAATGGTGCGTTTTGTGTAGTTTATAATGAACAAAATTATTTGTAAAATATTTTCAGTCTTTCATTTAAAGATAGTGCACACCTTATATATGCACGTAAATAATTTGTTTGGGTCTTCACATATTTTATCAGTGTGTCTTTTTAAGATAGCAAATAATGAATCCAACTTCTTTCCAAATTTGGTATTAAGAAAAAGACAATCATGCAGTTCTCTTAACTTCCAATATTAGGTTGTTTCTATGCTATAATGACCTCTATTATCAATAAGGCAAATTAATCAGGCTATAATTTAACCATCCTCAGGTGACTTAAAAGTGCCACCATCTGCCTTTCTTTTATTTAACTATGACATCTGAAAGGCATAGACATATTTTGCATGTATTATATAAAAACATGATGGAATCCCACACTGAAATGTAGTGTTAAAGTACATTTTTTATTTTTATTTTTTTAGTAAATTAATGTATATAAAAGTGACTTCAGACAAAATATCTTCTACATCAGTTTTATGCATTTTCAGACAAAAGTTTGAACCTGTAGAATCAATTTAAGTGTTGAAAATAATAAATTTGTCTAAAACATTTCATAATTTGTTTCTGGCATGAGGTATCACTAAAGATTTAGACCAGTGATCCAGATTAATATTCCATTTTCACATTTAAACCTTTCATTAGAAGTCTTCATATAAACCATTTTTGTTAGTCTCTTCCACATGTTACTGAATGGTTTAGTGTAGTGGGGGAAAAAAATAGGCTTTTTAAATTGTGAATATGATGACAATCAAGTATACACTTATAAAATTTAAGAAACTTAAAGCAATATTGTATATTTTTATCTATAAAAGTAACTAAAATTTATCTAAGAATAATAAAATCACATTAAACCAAATACACCTTTGTCTGTACTGCTAAGTGCCAAACAAAGGAAGAATGGTTTGTGTACTGCTGTATTGAGGGATTTATTTTTAGATGATGTGCACTTCTGAGGATGTGGATATGCCTCATTTGATCTTTTTCCTATGCCAGGTTGTTCTTACTGTACCTGAAGATTTACCAGTGTTCCAATGTATTATATAGCTTTCAATCATTGCTATGCACAAACTAGTGTTTTTCAGTATTACTAAATTTGAGGTAAATGTTTTCATGGGTATTCTCTCCTTCAAGATGTTAATGCTTACATATGCCGTGAATACATTTTTGTTTAAAATATGATTTATAATAAATATCCTTCCTTATTATCAAAAAATTGTATACAATAATATATATGGTAATAAAATAATCACCAAGTATGAATAATATGTTTTAATGCAGATTCTTCTTTCTGGTCCATATAAAGGAAGTGAGTATTTATAGTACAGTGTTTTATATTAGATGAAAGCAGTCTTCAATATTTAAGGATAGGTTAAGTCAATAATTCATAAACTTCTTATAAAGTTCTGCCCCTGGATATTTTGGCCTTGACAGGAATTTAAAAATACACACTTCAAGTAACTTCATAGGTTAAAATGCTTCTGAAATGCATGTTCTTTTAAACCTTGTCTTATCAGTGTTATAGTCTAATGGTGTTTTTTAGTATCTCAGATTAAAATCCAACATTCCATTTTAATAGACAATATTTTAAGAATATTTATGACAAAAATGTAAACAACCCATGTTCTATTTTATGCTTAGATTAGAAAAGTTATTGCCCAAACTTACACCTCTAACAAATATAAATGGCATGCTAAGCCTTTGGTGTTAAATTCATCACTATTAAACACTCACCAAGAATTCTGCAGTTAGAATTGAAGAAAAATTCCTGGGAAAAAGTTTTCATTCTAGTAACAATTTTTTACATTAATTTTACCTTTATTCTTAATCATTAGGTATTTTTCTCAACACGTCGATAAAAACATAGCAAATTAGCATCATACTTAATTCTGAATATTTGCGAAAGACTAACACTGTCTTTTGCCTACGTACATAATATATTCAGTTTTAACTGTTGGATCTGAAAGAATCAAGAAAAATCCAGATAATATTTCTGATCCCTACTTTCAGTCAAATGACTTCATCAGCATGAATGACTTCACCTTGCCCCCTTGTCACCAAGCCTGTCAGACACTGACCAGGGATGTTAGCTACTCACTCACAAGACTAGGGAATATCTCTCAAGTTCCTTCCCAGTGTCCGCAGAGGACCATGCTTCCAGTTCCACTAATACGACTGAAACCATCAAAACCCCACAGGACATCCGAAGTGTGTCTGTACTTTTACCTCAACAATACCACCGTCCTCTGCTCTTAGGCCAACCTCCAACATGGGAGGAGGAGAAGCTCCCCGGCCTCCAAGATGGACACTCTTCCCTAACCACAACCTGCCCCTCCATCCCTCCCCCAGCCCCTCCCCCTGGGCAACCACAAGTCTGTTCTCTACATCCAGAGGTTGGGGGTAGCAGATGTAAGCTAATGTATTTGGAATGGATAAACAACAAGGCCCTACTATACAGCACAGAGAACTGTATTCAGTAGCCTATGATAAAGCATAATGAATAAGAATGTAAAAAAGAACATGTGTATATATATTTAACAATGACTTTGCTGTACAGCAGAAATTAACACAACACTGTAAATCAACTCTACTTCAATAAAAAAAACAAACACCCTTCCTTTCCAGTTTTCATACACTCAGCTACTCCATCTCCCTCTTCCAGAGTCTTTTCTCTCTCCTATGGGCACCCCTGTGTACAGGTCATCCTCTATCAAGAAAAATTACTTGATTCTGCATCCTTTTTCTTATTAAATTACTTCCTTGCCTCCTTTCTCTAAAATAATGTTGGTCTCCTGAAATCTTGTTTTCTTCCTATTACGCTGCTTTGTTGATGTTCACTTAACTTCCTTCTTACCATAGGCTGATTCTCTATGGCCCTGCACCCTCAATGAACTTTTTTCCTCCCTTAGGTTCTGTGACATCAGTTGTCCTGCATCCTGTTTATTTTATTCCCTCATTTGCCTTTGTTAGCTACTCTCCTCTCCTCCCACCTGGCAACAGGCTGAGTTCTGACCGCCATGTGTGGTTCTTTCTCTACATACTGACCCTTTGGAAGCTCATCCATTCTGCAGCTACTACCTTTATGACGAATCCCTTGTGATCTCACCTCTGAAAAAGAGTGAAGTAAAGACACCTTATCTCTGATTGCCTTTCGTTGAGCATCCTTTCCCTCTAAGAGCAGCATAGCAAAGCTAAGCACACAGACTCTGAAGACTCCTGGCCTCAACACACACATGACGTGAATCATTGGGAAGGTTTCTTACTCTCTCTGAGCCTGAGTTTCCGTTTCTACAAAATAAGGATAACAGTAACAGGCGCCTCACAGGATTGTTGGAGAATTCGATAAATAATTTTATGTAAAAACAGTTCCCAATTGCCAGAACTGGAACAATTTGAGCAAAAAAATAACAGCATTGGATTATAACCCAAAGAATAAAATATCCATGAGTCCATCCTGATACAAATAAATGATTGAAGAAATAAATAAATGGGGAAGAAGGGGCAAATCTTCCTTACAGGAAAATCACAAATATAGATAACTATGCCTTCCAATAGATGGAGCTTAATACCCCTCCCCTTGAGTGTGGGCTAAACTCAGCCTCTTGCTTCTAAAGAATACAGTACAGAAAGGGGAAAAAAATGTTTATATTGTAGAAATCTGGCAAGCACCACTTTAACCAAGAGATCGAGTTTGACATCAATTATGTCGTGGTGTTCTCACAGATATGATGCTATATGATCAGCACACTTCTGCCCTGTGGTATTTTCTCAAACACACATAGCCCTAGTCTAATCATCAGAAAATGTCAGAGAAACCCAAATTGAGAGACATTCCACAAGATTCCTGGGAGTATTCTTTAAAGTGTTAAGGTCAAGAAAAACACGTTGAGACGTCACAGGTCGGAGGAGACTAAGGAGGCATGACAACGAAATACAAAGTACAATAGAGTATCTTGGATTGCATTCTGCAATAGAAAAGAGGCATTAGTGGAACAACTGCAGAAAGCCGAATAACGTTTAGTTAATAGTATTGTACCACTGTCACTTCCTAGCTTTACCAATGTACCATGGTTATGTAAGAGGTTAAGTTTAGAGGAAAACGGATGAAGGGAAGGAAGAAAGTCTGTATCTTCACAACTTTTATGTAAATCTAAAATTATTCCTAAATAGTTAATTTAAAAATCATTTTTATATTAAAAACACAGTTTCTTGTTTGTCACATAGCAAGTACTCAATAAATGTCTGCCATTTCTAATATTTCCCTGCGATTTCCAATCAACCTCTCCTCAGTTGTAGGTGAATTTCTAATTGACCCTACTCCTCATTCTGTTTACTTCTGATCTCATGAATATTTAGGTTTTTAGTCTCTAGTTCAGTGTTGCTTTCTACTTTAAAGTCCTGATATCATCCTTATCAATGATCCTTCTAGCCTTGTTTCCATAACTACTACACATCAATATAATAACCTATTTTTCCATTCCAGCCAAGAATAATCACATCTCATACTTAGAGCATTTGTAACTGCCTTATTTTTGACAACTTGAAATTTCCTCTTCTCAGCACACCATCTTTCTTCCACTTTCCCATTCCTTTCTTCTTTATTCAACTAGCTCTCTGCGCTCCTTGTGATCTCTAGCCCCATGAGTACCCATTGTTCTTTTTCAGTCCATCCGCCTGGACCTCAGTATCGGGGTTTCAGCAGTATGTTTGCTTGTACCCTAGAATTGCTCACTTCCTTATTGGAAACTGCCACTCCAATCCATAGCCCTGGCCAAAACATTTCTTTTCCTGATAACCAGTTTTGCTAGAAAAAGTGACAAAACTGGAATAATGGCCTCATCACAAATGTTTCACCATGTCTATGGCAGAAACTGACAATTACCAAACACCACCATCATCTTCCCGTCCTTCTTTGTAAGAGAACCCTGACATTTCTCTGGTCACAATGAGGGAACAGAACTATATTTTCCAGCCTCCTTTGCGAATAGGTGTAGCTGATAAAAGTTCTGGCCAAATATATGAAAGCAAAACTTTTGTGATACTTCCAAAAAGGCTGCTGAAAGAGACCTAATGCAGCTGCAAGGAGCCGTTTTTGCTTTTCTGCTTTTCCTTTCTAGCCAGCACACATGGGTGTGATCAATGGAGATCCAGCACCTCTCTTGAACCATGAAGACAGAAGCTATAAACTAGGATGGTGAATTGAAAACAGGATGAGCCAGGGCCCCTCATGACTTGGAGCCACATGTTTGGAACCACCAAATAAACCCTGTGTGTGTACCTTGTGACTTCTTTTATATGAGATAAAGAGACTTCTGCCTTGGTTAACCCATCATTCTATTATCTATCCCACCCCCACTGCCAGCCACCCACGGTATCTTCATCTTCTCAGTCTCTCCAGTGACGTTATCTCCAACTTGACTCAGAAAAGTCTGATATAATTTTCAGTTTCCTCCTTTTTTACTTTTATGTTGCTATCTATCAATTATCCTCTCAGATTTTCCTTAACTCCTTTTTCTTTGCATTCTCAGTCATTGAATGTGTTGGTTTCTCCAGCAAGCATCATCCCGTTTCTTCTAAGGACAATAAATCAAACTACTTCATTCTTTTTTCTTTATCCAGGCATCCATTCACTCATTCATTTTTATTGTTTTACTTCTGAATAGAGCAGCTTGCTACGATTTGCTTTCTTCATTACTGACCTCTTATTTCTTAAATCTTCAGTGTGAACTTACTACCAATTTGTATGTAACAAATGTTCTATTAAGTCAAGAAATCTTCTTTCCTTGATACTTTCTCACCTTGGCTTCTGTAACATTGTACTCTAATTAGTTTCCTGATTTGATTACTCCTGGTCCCTCTCTCTCCTTCTATATTGCTACAGATAGGCTTTTTTTTTTTTTTTTTTTTTTAACAGTTTGATCTGTATCCTTTTTCCTACCCTCCCTATACCTCCCTCTCTTTGTAATCTCACCTACTCAAATCACTGTGTATAACTCAATATGTAACCTAGACCTCTTTTCTGCGTTCCTGGCCCAGATTTCCAATGGTGTATTTTGTACAATACGTAATATAGTATAGTTTTCTTTTAAAAATCCTGCCAGCACCTTAAATTGTCTTTGAACAAAACTGAATGACTGATTTTCCCTCCCGAGTCTAGGGATTCTCCTACCATTTTTGTTAACACCTCCATTTCCATCTTCTAGGAGCTCAAACCCAATCCTCACATCTGGCCCTCTCTATTACCACAGTAGTCAGTCCCACTGGACAATGGAATTCTTTGCTTCTGTACTTATAATCTGAGACACTTTAGATTGAAACTATAGTTAGGAACTCAGCAAGAGTGATCTGCCGACTTGCAGTAAGAAAAGACAGAATGGGAAGAAAAAAAACTTCTACCGAAGATCTGACAGGAACGTGTAGGGAGAGACTGGTTGTAGGGATTGAGAGAAGTTTCAAAATTAAAAACAAAAATGGTTTCAACAAACAAGGATTTGGGAGTGGTTAGAGAGGAGGAGCAGGGAGTCATTCATTCATTCAACAAACATTTAGCCATCCAGGCCTACAGGGAGCCATTCTAGGTTGACCATAAAGCATCCAGCTGAATAGTTCTCTATTTTATTCCATCACGGTGGGACCTATGGTGGGGTCCTCAGGATTTGGTGTATCTGATGTCAAAAGAACCAGAAACAGTGTATTTTACTGAGTGTCCATGGGCCATCTGCATATCTATGGAGAGAGCTATTGAAAATTAGATTTGTGGACACCCCATGCTCACTGAATCCAATTTGTAGGCCTGAGAATCTTATTTTTAACAAGCTACTCTGATGATATGATATGAAAACCACCAGGATAGTCTTACAATTTAAGTATTAGACTAGGGAGGCCTGCCCAGGATACACTGTTCCTTGCGTGATCCCAGTTGATCCTCTGGCTCCCAACTGAGGAGTAAAATCACGTTTATTACGTGAACTGCCCTTCTCTCGTGGTATGTGATCATTAGGATATCACCATGTGCTTGGATAGAATTTAAGTCTGCCCCATCAGCTTTCCTGTGCTGATGAGCTTAGACTTTTAAAACTGCAGGAGGCAGAACCAGCCCTGGCTTCCTTTCCCCATCTCCAACCCCACTGCCACCATCTTGGACACGATCCACAGCCCCTGGAGATCAGTTTCTGATACTAGTTCTTCCACCTCTAGCAAAATTTTTCAGGAAGAGCAATGGACAGAACTCTATTTGTGCTGTCTAAAGTACACAGGCCTGCATGAAACAGCTTACAATTTAAGACCAACCAGAATTAGGAAGGAACACAAACTCATATATAGAAGAATTTATAGGAATCAGGGATTAATAGATTAGAAAAGAGTGATCTCTGATGTGATTACCTACTTCAAATAACTAATATGCTAGCAAGGGTGAGGGGGAAGAGATTATTGTTGTCATTTATGGTCCAGAAGTTAATCCAGGATCGATGATAAAAGTTACAAGTTAACACATTTTACCTCAATATAAAGAAGACTCTATTATTGAAAGATGTCTGGAGATGAAATAGGCTGATTTGAAATGTAATGATCTTCCTCCCTCTAGAAACGCCAGTTAGAATTTATGCTGAGAAAATAATTCACTACTGTTTCCTTCTATTTCAGAGAGTCTATGATTCCACTAACTTCCATGTTAGATGTGAGCTTTGAGATGTATTTCATACCCCCTGTTTTATGCTTGAAGAAAAAACAAGGCCCAGATACTATCCTGTGCAAGTCTCACAATTAGTTGATAAAATGATCTCACCTATCTTGAGTTCTGGTACAGTATTCTTTCCCCAACACAAGAAGTTGGCTTTATTCCCCACTTAGGGGAATCAAAATATTCAAATAACTTTATTTTTTAATCTTTATGTATGAAATTTTTGTTTTCCTTCTATTCAGAATTATAGTTTCACCCTCCTTTCCAACAGAGCTGGATATCCTAATGCTTGTGGAAAGTCTAAAAATTTATCTCAACTCCATTTCCCCATCAGGTTGTATCTGCAAAAAATTTTAAACTACATATTTGTTGACATTTTAGGGTACTGAAATCTAATTTGGGGACTTTGCCATAAACATTTAGAACTGACTGAACTCTGTGTTTCAGAATTAGGTTGACATGAATTCTGACTAAATGAATATCTATTTCAAGGATGTTAATTTCCATTGTCTGGGAAGACACTTCCCTTCCTCCTTATTCAATCAACTGACATGTAGAAAATCCAGACCAGCTGCCTTTGAATATTGAGTGTTTCATTGCACTTAAAAGGGGATAGAAAAATTTACCTTATTGTCAAGGTAAACTGTGAATGGTCTGAGATTCTACCCTACATTCAAGCCAACAGGTTAACCAGCTGCAGAAAGACATGTGATTCCTGGGTCAGAGTCAAAGGGCACTTGATAACTTACAACAGTAGCAGCAACCAGTGACAGCATTTGTGTTGGTTGTCCACAAGGCAAAACAAACATTCCCACATGCAGTTACAGGAAAGGAACCCTGACCTTAGGGAACCCAAATCTTTCATGACAGCAGTACACATGCCTGACCCTTTACTCTGAAGGGAGACACTGTCACTATCTTCTAAGGCTGCTCACTATACAAACATCCTTGGAAAGATGGTTCATAACAAAAGCAGTCAGTGCCTCTGCTTGCAACACGTGCAGAAACACAAGAGACCCTTGGAGAATGGTCTCCAGCACTTACCCTGATGGGTTCTGCTTGCCCTTTCAAGTAAAATGTTCATCCTTCCTCTGTTGACTGCCTCCTGTTTTGACTACAGAGACGATTGTTATTTGAGAGGGGGAGCATGGCAAACCTGAAGCATTTTCTATCCTCAAGTTACATTATTCTGACTTTCCATGGAAATAGCTCTGAAACCCTGCATTTAAGTCTCTGTTCCAAGTCCTTGTAAAGGGCAAAGACACCATGATGTTTAAGATTCAAGGCAGGGGGCACTGGGTTTGAACTCTGACTCTCTCCCTTGCTAGATGTGTAGTATAAATTGCTCATTTAACGTTCTTTGCCTTCATTCCTTCTTTTGTAAAAAGAAGATGTAATGACTTTACCTTAAAGGATCTTCATGAGGCCCAAAATACATAATACATGCAAAGTGCTCAGCACAGACACTGGCACATGACAATAAGTGTTAAAGAGGACCAATCACAAGTACGGAAATTGAAACTCTGATTTTAAAGCTCCCAGGAAACAAAACTCCAGGACCAGATAGCTTCACAGGCGAATTCTATCAAATGTTTAGAGAATAGTTAACACCTATCCTTCTGAAACTCTTCCCAAAAATTGCAGAGGAAGGAATTCTCCCAAACTCATTCTATGAGGCCACCATTACCCTGATACCAAAACCAGACGATACCACAGAAAAGAAAATTAGTGACCAATATCACTTATAAATATAGATGCAAATATCCTCAATAAAATACTAGTAATCCGAATCCAACAATATGTTAAAAGGATCATACACCATGATCAAGTGGGATTTATCCCAGGGATGCAAGGATTTTCCAATATCCACAAATCAATCAATGTGATACACCACACCAACAAATTGAAGAATAGAAACCATATGATCATCTCAATAGATGCAGAAAAAGCTTTTGACTTTGGCAAACATTGACACCCATTTATGATAAAAACTCTCCAGAAACTGGGCACAGAGGGAACATACCTCAACATAATAAAGGCCATATATGACAAACATCATACTCAATGGTGAAAAGCTAGAAGCATTTCCTTTAAGATCAGGAACAAGACAAGGATGTCCACTCTCGCCAGTCTTATTCAACATAGTTTTGGAAGTCCTAGCCATGTCAATCAGAGAAGAAAAAGAAATAAAAGGAATCCAAATTGGAAAATAAGAAGTAAAACTATCACTGTTTGCAGATGACATGATACTATACATAGAAAATCCTAAAGATGCTACCAGAAAACTACTAGAGCTCATCAATGAATTCAGTAAAGTTGCAGGGCCCAAAATTAACACACAGAAATCCATTGCACTTCTATACACTAACAATGAAAGATCAGAAAGAGAAATTAAAGAAGCAATCCCATTTACCATAGCATCAAAAAGAATAAAATATCTAGGAATAAACCTACCTAAGGAGACAAAAGACCTGTACTCCAAAAACTATAAGATGCTGATGAAAGAAATTGAAGATGACACAAACAGTTGGAAAAATATACCATATCCTTGGATAGGAAGAATCAAATTGTCAAAATGACTATACTACCCAAGACAATCTACAGATTCAGTGCAATCCCTATCAAATTACCAATGGCATTTTTCTCAGAACTAGAACAAAAAATCTTAAAATTTGTATGGGAACACAAAAGTCCCTGAATTGCCAAAGCAAACTTGAGAAAGAAAAACAGAGCCAGGAACCAGACTCCCTGACTTCAGACTATACTATACTTCAGACTATACTAAAGTCACCGAAACAGTATGGTACTGGCCCAAAAACAGAAATATAGATCAATGGACCAGGATAGAAAGCCCAGAAATAAACCCATGCACCTATTGTCAATCAATGTACAACAAAGGAGGCAAGACTATACAATGGAGAAAAGACAGTCTCTTCCATAAATGGTGCTGGAAAAACTCGTTAACTACATGTAAAAAATGAAATGAGAACACTTTTTAACATCATACACAAAAACAAACTCAAAATGGATTAAAGACCTAAATGTATGACTGGATAATATAAAACTCTTAGAGGAAAACATAGGCAGAGCAATCTTTGACGTGAGTCGCAGCAGTATCTTTTTTGAGCCATCTCCTAAAGTATAGGCAATAAAAACAAAAATAAACAAATGGGACCTAATTAAACTCAAAATCTTTTGCACAGCAAAGGAAACCATAGACAAAACGAAAAGACAACCCACAGAATGGGAGAAAATAATTGCAAATGATGCGACCAACAAGGGATTAGTCTACAAAATTTACAAACAGCTCATGCAGCTCAATATCAAAAAACAACCCAATCAAAAAATGGGCAGAAGGCCTAAAAAGACATTTCTCCAAAGAAGACATACAGATGGCCAAGAAGCACATGAAAAGATGCTCAACATCAGTAATTATTAGAGAAATGCAAATCAAAACTAAAATGAGATATCACCTCACACCAGTCAGAATGGCCATCATCAAAAAGTCTACAGACAATAAATGCTGGAGAGGGTGTGGAGAAATGGGAATCCTCCTACACTGTTTGTGGGAATGTAAATTGGTACAGCCACTATGGAGAACAGTGTGGAGGTTCCTTAAAGAACTAAAAATAGAGCTATACCATATGATCCAGCAATTCCCACGGCTGGGCTTATATCCCTAGAAAAACATAGGTCAAAAGGATACATGCACCCCAATGTTCATTGCAGTGCTGTTTAGAAGAGCCAAGACATGGAAGCAACCTAAATGTCCATCGACAAATGAATGGAAAAAGAAGATGTGGTACATATATATAGTGGAATACTACTCGGCCATTAAAAAGAATGAAATAATGCCATTTGCAGCAACATGGATGGACCTGGAGATGATCATACTAAGTGAAGTAAGTCAGGCAGAGAAAGATGAATATATGATATCACTTATATGTGGAATCTAAAAAAAATGATACAAACGAACTTATTTACAAAACAGAAACAGACTCACAGACTTAGAGAACAAACTTATGGTTACCAGGGGAGGGATAGATTGGGAGTTTGAGATTGACATGTACACACCGCTATATTTAAAATAGATAACCAACAAGGACCTACTATATAGCACAGAGAACTCTGCTCAATATCCTGTAATAACCTAAATGGGAAAAGAATATGAAAAAGAATACGTACATGTATATGTATAACTGAATCACTGTGCTGTACACCTGAAACTAACACAACATTGTTAATCAACTATGCGCCAATATAAAATAAAAAATTTTTTTAGAAAACTCAAAAAAAGTGTTAAAGAATTGTTAGCTCTTATTGTTTTTGGAGTCTGTATTAGCTAAAGACCAACTTGCTATAATGAAGAGATCAAAGAATGAGTTGTTTCAAAAATAGACTTTTGTCTCATGTGAGTGGGCTCTGCTCCAGAATGCCACCCAGACTGGTGGGGCAACTCTTCTATCCTCAATATGCTCCAGCCACTGCTTCTTCCTACCAGGAGAAAGGAAAGGAAGGAACTTGTCCGGGCCAAGGATCTTTGAGAGCTTAAGTCAGAAGGTGTATACATTGCTTCTACCCACATTCGGTACCCATGAACTTAGTCCTATGGTCACACCTGGCTGCCACCATCTGCCCAGCAACAATTCTATTTCTTTGGAAAAAGAAGAAACAGATTTTGGTGGGCAACTGAAAGGACCAAGAATAAAAATAAATATCACTTGTCTATTCCACTTGAATTTTGAAGCTATTGAGAAATAAGAAAAAAGTGTAAACAGGGCAAATGTCATCATTATTAGAAACTATAACTTGGAAGAGTCACATGGGGATTGACCACTCCATTCCCCAGTCTTTAATCTAGACCTTAGCGTAAACTATTCTGGGATATTTTCAGTGAGTAGAGCCAGCCTACTTTTCCATGTCACTGCCTCTTGCCATTCCAGAGAGAGAAAAAGGGAAAAAGAGACCCAATTCCTCATGCCCGGGCCACTGATAGGTGTGCTTCACATATGTGAGGAGAGTGGAGAGTGGCTGTCACCCACCCAGGCTTTCTACCATGGGGAGAATTAAGGAATAAGGCAAGAGGCTAGGAGCGCTCATCCTTCCTCATGGAAACTCGAGCAACAGGAAAAAGATTTTCCTGGCCAGACATGACCACCATCACCACCATCATTATTATTATAAGGCAAACTAATTGGGTAAAAACTTCTCTTACGGGCCCTGTCCACTGTCCATTATTTTGTTCAATGACACCAATGAGATGCAGAACTAAGTCAGAGTTTAGACTGAGAAAAAAGGTTTGTCTCTTCTGTCAAAGCGCTGCATAATATCTTTCATTTACCTGTTTGCTCTGCCAGGAAGCACAGAATTCAGTTTCGTACTTAGTGCAACAGTTTCCCTCTGCCTTTATTTCTGGCACATTTATTTGTGCTTCTGCCTGAATACTCTTCCTGCTTCATCTGTTACTTCCCTCTAGACGTCACCACTTTTAAGTTTTCATGTCAGCTGCCACAAATTCTTTTTAGGTAGGATATAAATTATCCTCATAAAGATGCAATCAGTAAATGCAGTGATGTAGGAAAAAATGTTGAAGAGAAACATGCTATCCATGAGTGCTTTTGGAGAAAGTGTTGGCCAATTAAACTTGGGAGCATTTACAGGAGACAGATTGGCTCAGTACAGAAGTAGCCTTAAGATGAAGTGATGATGACTATGAATCGTGGTTTCAATCTTGTCTGCCTTTCTGGAGCTGTGACATTTTTTCATGATCCTTCTCTCTGACACTGCTAACTTGAAATTATTTGCACTGTCATGAAATTCTTTACTTTTTGACCCTTCTAATATCCCCCATTGTGGTTGTCATGTCTTCGACTATTTCCTATCCTACAGATTATCTGCTTTCTTTTCTGGACCTGAGTAAAAAGGGCCCAGAGTGGGAACACTTGGGAGAACTGATGTGTGGATACATGCAAAACACCACCTTAACACTCCTACAAATAAGTAGGTGACACTGTAAGAAGGTTGTAAGTGCTTTCTTTTATAGGTGGAGTCATATTGCAATTTGGGTCATTATTCACAGGCTGATGAGAAAACTCAGGTGACGCACTTAAAGATGCAAAAAGTGAGGCCAAAGAGGCCAAGTGGCCTGTTCAGGTAACATAGTCGGTAGTGGGTACAGAATCTAGACTTTGCACCTCTGAATTGAGAGCACTTACAAAAAGTAAATCTTCTAATGGCCACCATGCAAGCACTTTGCTGTGATGCTGAAGCCAACCTATCTCATGAACTCTTTATCTCCAGGAGGTGAATATATAATTGTCCCAACTTTACACATGATGAAACTATTTTAAAAAGTAATCAAAACAACCAACATGGTGGCAGTAGATAAAATAATGCCCCACCCCCCAACCAAAGATGTGCATATTCTAATCCCCAGATTGGATGGCAAGAGGGTCTCCACAGATGTTACTAAGGGAAGAAGCTTGAGATGGAATGGTTATCCTCTATTATCTTGGTGGACCCATGTAATCACAAGAGGCCTTATAAGAAGAAGACAGGAGGGTCAGAGTCAAAGGAGGAGATGTGATGAGAGAAGGAGAGATGAGAGAGAGAAAGAAAGAGAAAAAGAGAGAGAGAGAAGATTTGAACATACTCTGCTGCTGGCCTTGAAGATGGAGGGCCACAGGCCAAGGAATGCAGGCAGCCTCTAAAAGCTGGAAAAGGCAAGGAAACCAATTCTCCCCTAGTGCCTTCAGAAGGAAGGCAGCCCTGCCAACACCTTGATTTTAGGGTTTCTGACTTCCAGTACTGTAAGATAATTAATCTGTATTGTTTTAACCCACTAAGTTTGTGGTAATTTAGGAATTACCACCAATAGGAAACTAATCCGTTGGTTATCGATTTTAAGAAGGCAAGGGAGGCATTTGGGGAAAAAAACACTCCTCTGTTATAATCATGTCTAGAGAAGAATAGAAGAGCTGCTCTCTGTACCTCTCCCTGACCATTCTGCAGGAGAGGACCAGGAAGGTCTGGCAGTACTCCCCATCCCTGCACTCCACCCTTAGATACATCTGGGTCTGAAAAAGAACCTCCACTTTATAGATGATAGCGGTGCCTTACGGGCGCCAGCCTTGCCTTGCCTTTGCAAAGAAATGTGGAAGAACACAGCCAATGCACAGTTTCATTACAGCTTTGCCTTTTCCAGATGTTTAGCTCATGTCAGAAGCCAGGAAATACATTGCTTACAGCCCACATGTGTTTCTGAAGAAGGGTCCTGATAAATGTGTCTGGTCTTTGCAAATAACCCAAAAAACTGGCCTGATTCCTAGGAGAAGAATGGTTTTACTACAGTAAGTTAGACATTACACAAGCAGTGTCAGTTATACGGCTTTAAGTGTTTGTTCTTATTTTAAAATTAATAAAGCCTTTTTGAGGATGCTATTTGCAACTATGCATCTAAGGTTCTTGTATATGGGGAAAAACACATTTTTACCTAGACCTTGACGGTCTCACACAGGTGGATCTAAGAAAAGACCATTAAAAGAGAATAAGTGACCCAGAAGTGTCAGAAAGTTTTTCTTTTCTGAACACAGGGCAGCATATATCTGGTCAGTGCTTTATTTACCCAGAAATTCCACAACCATTATCAGAATTGATTCCAACGACTATGCTACAATAAGGTGAATTTTTATGGAAAAGGAAGACTCCAAGAAGATTATGCAACACCGTACAGCCAGTAACTGGTAGCATCAAAAACTGTGCTCAAGTCATCTGACCTCCAAGTTCAAAAATTTTTTTAAGGATATTTCAGGTTGGTCTTCAGTAGGATACAACAGGAATTGAATCACTGGTTTAACTACACGCATCAAACAGTTAAAATTTCCCTTGAAGTTGAGATGCTACACTGTGGGTTAATCTTCAGATAGCAGGGCAGGAATACGTGTGTGGAATCTGTTGAGGAAAGACTACTGAGGAATTCCTACAGTGGAGGAAATTGAAGCTAGAATATGAGATAATCAATGCTTGTTCTACCTAAAATGCCCCTTATTGGTCTAGTAAATTAATATAACCAGATTTAAGAATCATCTGGTCATTTGACTGACCAATCTTTTAGGAGGTTTCTCTGCTTGATTCAAGTGAGATATGAAACTGTTTCCCACTGAACATTCATATCAACTAGGATATTCAAGATGGCTCTTTGCTCTTGACAGAACTTCGCTGTTCCCAGAAAATTAACATGTGCCTCTACACAAGGGCCATTGACAAAGTATAGTCTTACATTTGTGTACGTATCAAAGAAAAGTCCTAAGCTGCAAATTGGACTTTTAAAAATTTATGAGAATACCTCACTTAAAAAACAAAGAAAACAGACTCCCATATTTTCCCTGAATTCACAACCTACGGCATTTGAAAATTCATTTAAAAATCAAGTTACCCAACAGATTTTATAGTATAGAAAAGAATTTTGACTTCTGATTACCTTCCATGTTATAAACATCCAATATATAAATTTTCATTAGCCTTTTGAGGTTCTAAGGAAGCCGTATGTCCATTTAATACTTGTTTAAAGTAGATATACCAGAATCCTATTCTGGCTGTGGGTGTGCAAGAGCTTTGAGTTAATGTCTACTGTTTTGTTTCCTAGAACATTCTTCACAATGATGTTTTTTAAAGTGATTTTAATCTTAATAACATTGAGTCAATGTCATCAGAAACTATGAGATATTTTTCAGTGTCTGTTTTATAGATTAGTCACACCAAATGTTAACGTGGATTTGATGATCAAATAAGTTTGGGAAACACTAGGCAAAGAAAAGTTAATCAGATTCCTTTATTACAGATCTCTAATGTATTACTGTGCTGTGTAGTATTGTGTAGTACTACCATGTAATACTACTACTAATTTTCCAAGAGATGGAACTGGTATGCAATATTTTCCAAACTTATTTGACACTGGAGCCATTTTCAGACCTTATCACATGATGTTAGTATGCCAAGGAAAATACTTTGAGAAAATTTGATCTATGGTAAAAGATCCCAGGTTCTTCTCTTGGATTGTTCCTATGGCTCAGAGTCCTTATTTTACAGATATGGTTTGGAATACCTATGATGTACCCATCCACATTGAAATCATCTGCCATTTCTCTGCCTAAGCACACAGATTCCTCCAATCCAGCTTTTCACTATGTGGAGGAGTTTAATGTTATTTTTATACTTCAAGTACTCACTGCAGGGGCTCTTCTCTATATCAGCTATAAAAATATTGTAAGGTTTTCTTCTGATCAAGCTTGACCATCAAAAATCTCTGTAGTTTAACCACATTATTTTGACTATATGCAGAAAGAGTTTCACCGAGTTTATTTTGGAAGGTTTTGATCTTAGTTTTTGTTGAGGGGTAGTAGGAAAAGCAGTCCTATGAGATATATTATGGCAATTACTGTAGAGATTGTATTTAAGTCCCTTTGCGAAGATCCATATGCATTTTTTAGTATTAGAACTAGGAAAACAGCATGTTTTCTCCTCATCAAACTATAATTGAGTCTCTTTTTATTCTGAACACCAGGAAGCTTAAAGCCAAGTAAGAGCACAACTAGATCAAGGATTTATGCTCTTACAGACTGCACATTTGTGTTATATTTTCACCTCTCTCTAACTTGTGTTAACCTCTCCCTCTAATTTATATTTTCTCTGCTGTTATCTTGCTTTTTTTTTTTTTTCTGTTCCTGCTATACTATTTTATGTGTTCTCATTTTAATCAGATTTATTTTTTCTTTTTGGAATGATTTGATAAAAGAAGAAAACAAAGAATGTAAAAAAAGAAAGAAAAATAACTCTGGTTCTAGTAATTCTTGATGACTAGAAGCAGTGATACCAGATATAACTGATACTGGGTGAGTACTTAACATTCATAGTTCAATTTGGAATACATGTCAACAAAGTTCATGGTAGCTAATTTTTTTCTGGTTTTATAATAGTGCTAGCATACACATTATAGGAACCAAACTCTTCAATCCTCCTTAATTGCTTCAGTTAAAAATCCATGAGTATCTAAAGGGGTGACCAAGATAGTTATGAACAGGGAGGTCAACCAAGATGGCAATACAGGAGGCTCCTGAATTCCCCTCCTATGTACACAATGAATCTATGGCTACACAAAGAGCAATTACCTCTGAAAGAAATCTGAAACTAGGGAACAATTCCTACACATCAAGCAAATTAGAAAATTACCCACATCAAAATGGGTAGAAAAGGCTGAGATATACACATGCCATAAACTCCACCCCTGCACAGCACCATACAATTGGAAGGGAACTCCTAATTTCCAGATTCTCCATGAGGAGCAAAGAGTTTGCTCCAGCATTTAATACCCAAACTTTTAAAACTCTCAGTTGAGGTACAGGCCCCTAAAACATCTATTTCTTAAAGCCAATGAGGCTTGTATCTGTAAGACTATAGCAAACAAAGGAATAGTTGTTAACAGGTACGCAAGTGCTTGCAATAGAGCTGTTCTCCCAGGGTTCAGTACAGAGGGAGCAGGCAAAATTGCCCAAGTCCTAGTCTTTCCCCCAAAAGGAGTCCATCTGCATACTTGGAAAGCTACTGCCTGAGATTTAGGCCTTTTGATTTAGCACACATACAGGGGCTAGCTGGAAATTCCTGGAAACCAGGGAAACTAACAAACACCTTTCTCATTGACTCCTGGTACCCTGCTCCAAGTCACCAGTATCTTCCTGGAAGAAGCTTCCTGGAAAAGCATCCCAGCTTTTGCAGCTGCTGCACAAGGGGCAAGTCCCTGGTATGTCTGGCACTAATAGCCAGTGGGGCTTCCCTTTACAGGTCCAACAGGGCTATGGCAATTACAGGTAACTCCCGCAGCTATACACCTGGATCCAGTACAGAGGAAGCAGGAAGAAAAATACCCATCTCTGGTTTCTCTATGAAACGGACTTACCTACATACATTCCCTTCCACCTAAGGGGACATTCTAGACACTGAATGCAATCCTCCCTCTAGGGACACTGACAGGTCTTGGCACACCCTCAACTACTGTAAGTCACTAAGAACAAAGAGGGCAGCTTGGTCAATTACAAAGTCTTGCGAGAAAACCAGGATCCTAGGCTGGACTGATTGATGAGGTTCATCTCCTATATGAGAGCACTCTGTCAGGACTGGGAAATGTGGCTGCTCTATTTCATGCATAGAAAACAACACAGACAGTCAAGGAAAATGAATAAAAAGGAATGTGTTTCAAATAAAAGAACAAGATAATTCTCCAGAAACAGATCTTAATGACACAAACTTTAGTAATTAACCTGGTAGAGAGTTCAAAATAATGCTGGTAAAGATGCTCATCAAGGTCAGGAGAGCAATGCATGAACAAAGGAAGAATTTCAACAAAGAGAAAGAAAATATTAAAAAATACCAAAGAGAAATCACAGATCAGAAGAATATAATAATTGAACTGAAAAATTCAATAGAGGGGTTTAACAGCAGACTAGATCAACCAAAAGAGAAGATCAGCAAACTGAAAGACAAGGCAGTGGAATTCATCCAATCGAGGAGTGAAAGGAAAAATGAATGAAAAAAATGAAGATAGCTTAAGGGACTTACGGGACACCATCAAGCAGCCAATATTCAAACTATAAGGGATCCCAGAAGTAGAGAGAAAGGAGCAGAAGGTTTATTCAAAGAAATAATGACTGAAAATTTCCCTAACCTAGATAAATAAACAGACTTTCAGATGCAGGAAACCAGTAGAATTCCAAATAAGAGGAATCCAAAGAGAGCCACACCGAGATACACCATAATTAAGTTGTCGAAAATTAAAAACAAGAAAAAAACCTTTAAAAGCAGCAAGAGAAAAGCAACTTTTTACATACAAGGGAACCCTATCATCAGAATTTTTAGCAGAAATTTTGCAAGCCAGAAGGGAGGGGCATGATTTAGTCAAAATGCTGAAAGAAAAAAACTGCCAACGAGAATACTCCACTGCAAAATTATCTTTCAGAATTGAAGGAAAAATAGTTTTCCAAGCAAACACAAGCTAAAGGAGTTCATCACCACGAGACCAGACTTACAAGAAAAGTTAAAGGGGATTCTTCAGCTGAAACAAAAGGATGTTAATTAGTAACATGAAAAAAAGATGATAGTATAAAGCTCATTGGTAAAAGTAAATATATAATTAAATTCAGGATACTTTAATGTGGTAAAGGAGGTGAGTAAATCACTTATAACTCTAGTACAAAGAGCAAAAGACAAACGTATTAAAATAACTTAATTACAATAATTTGTTAATGGACACACAAAGTAAAAATACGTAAATTTTGACACCAAAACACAAAATGCAAGGAGGGAGAGTTAAAATTTAGAGCTTTCGTGTGCATTTGAAGTTGTTACCAGCTTAAAATAGACTGTTACAAATATAACATGTTTTACGTAAGCTTCATGATAACCACAAAGCAAAAACTTATAGTAGATACACAGATGATAAAGAAAAAGGATTCTAAGCATATCACTACAGAAAATCATCAAATCACAAAGGAAGAGAACAAAAGAGGAAGAAAGGAAGAGAGGATGTATAGAACAACCAGAAAACAATTGACAAAATGGCAACAGTAAGTCCATACCTGTCAATAATTACTTTAAATAGAAATGAACTAAATTCTCCAATCAAGAGACATAGAGTGACAGAATGGTTACAAAAACAAGACCCAACTACACACTGTCTACAGGTGACTCACTTTAGCTTTAAGGGCACACATAGGCTGAAACTGAAGGGATGGAAAAATATATTCCATGCAGATGGAAGCAGAAAGAAACAGGGGTAGCTATACTTATATCAGACAAAACAGACTTTTAACCCAAAAAACTGTAACAAGAGTCAAAGAAGGTTATTATATAATGATAAAGGCGTCCATTCATCTGGAGGATATTACATTAATAAATATTCATGCACCCAACAGAGGAACACCTAAATATTTAAAGCAAATATTAACTTATCTGAAGAGAGAAATAAATTTCAATACAATAATATTAGGGGACTTCAATATCCCACTTTCAACAGTGAATGGATCACATAGACTGAAAATCAATAAGAAAATGAACCCAAGCTATGTTAGAGCAGATGGACCTAACAGACGTTTATAGTACATTCCATTCAAAAGCCACAGAACACATTCTTCTCAGTCTTAATAAATTTAAGGAGATTGAAATCATATCAAGCATCTTTTCTAACCACAGTGGTAAGAAACTAGAAGTCACAAGAAGAAAACTGGAAAATTCACAAATATGTGGACATTAAACAATACACTTCTGAACAATCAATGGGTTAAAGATGAAATCAAAGTGCAATAAAAATATCTTGAAATGACTGAAAATGAAAGCACAGTATACCAAACTCATGCCATGCAGCAAAAGTAGTTCTAAGAGAAAATTCATAGCGATAAATGCCTAGATTAAGAAACAAGATCTCAAATAAACAACCTAAGTTTATGACATAAGGAACTAGAAAAAAGAAGAACTAAGCCCAAAGTCAAAATAAGGAAGGAAATACAAAGATGAGAGTGTAAATAAATGAAATAGAGACTAAAAAGACAATAGGAAGGATCAGTGAAACTAAGAGTTGGTTCTTTGAAAGGGTAAACAAAATTTCCAAGCCTTTAGCCAGACTAATCAAGACAAAAAAGAGAGAGGACTCAAATAAACAAAATCAGAAATGAAAGAGGGGACATTATAACTGATACCACAGAAATAGAAAGAATCATAAGAGACTACTATGAACAATTATATGCCAACAAATTGGACAAACTATAAGAAATGGATATATTCTTAGAAACATACAAATTACCAAGACTGATTCATGAAGATATTGAAAATCTGAACAGACTAATTGCTATAAGGAGGTTAAATCTGTAATTAAAAACCTTCCAACAAATAACCATCCAACAGATAGCTTCACTGGTCAATTTTACCAAACATTTAAAAAAGAATTAATAGCTATCCTTCTCAAACCATTCCAAAAAAATAGGAGAGGAGAGAAGACTTCCAAACTCATTTTACGAGGATAGCATTAACCTCATACCAAAACCAAAGACACTTTAAGAAAATAAAATTACAGGTTAATGTCTTCAATAAACATAGATGCAAAAATCATCATCAAAATGTTAGCAAACTGAATTCGACAATACATTAAAAGGATCACATGCCATAATCAAGTGGAATTTACTCCAGAAATGCAAGGATGGTTCAACATGCACAAATCAATTATTGTGATACACCACATTAACAAAATGGAGAATAAAAATCATATAATCATCTCAAGCAACACAGAGAAAACATTTCACAAAATTCAAAATCTTTTCACAATGAAATATCTCAATCTTGCTAGAGAAGGGATGTACCTCAACATAATAAAGGCCATATATGACAAGCCCACAGCTAATATTATACTCAATGGTTAAAAGCTGAAACTTTTCCTCTAAGATCTGGAACAAGACAAGGATGCTCACTCTTGTTACTTCTATTCAACATAGTACTGCAAGTCCTAGCCAGAGCAATCAGGAAAAAAAAAAAAAAAGCCATCCAAATCAGAAAGGATAAAATAAAATTTTCTGTATTTACAGATGATGTGATATTACATAAAGAAAATTCAAAAGACTCCACCAAATAATGGTTAGAACTAATAAATGAATTCAGTGAAGTTGCAGGATACAAACTCAATATACAAAAACCAGTTGTGTTTCTGCATACTAACAATGAATTATCAGAAAGAGAATTTAAGAAAACAGTCCCATTTATACTAGCATCAAAAAATAATAATAATAAATACACTACCTAGGAATAAATTTAACCAAGGTGCTTAAAGAGCTATACACTGGAAACTATAAGATATTGATGAAAAAAATTGACAAAGACACAAATAAATAGAAAGATATTCTGTGCTCACGGATTGGAAGAATATTGTTAAAAAGTCCATACTACCCAAAGCAATCTCCAGATTCAATGCAATATCTATCAACATTCAAAATGGCATTTTTCACAGAAATAGAAAAAAACAACCCTCAAATACATATGGAACCACAAAAGACCCCAGATAGCCAAAGCAATCCTGGGAACTAAATACAAAGCTGCAGGCATCACACTCCCTGATTTCAAACTATATTATAAAGCTATTGTAACTAAAACAGTATGGTATTGGTATAAAACCAGCCATATAGATGAATGGAACAGGATAGACAGCCCGGAAATAAACCCTTGCATATATGGTCAACTAATATTTTACAAGGGATCCAAAACACTCAATGGGGAAAGGATAGTCTCTTCAATAAATGGTGCTGGGAAAACTGGGAAACCACATGCAAAAGAATGAAACTGGTCCCCTATCCTACACCATACACAAAAATCAACTCAAAATGGATTAAAGACTTGAAATTAAGATCTGAAACCTTTAAAATCCTAAAAGAAAACATAAGTGGTAAGCCCCTTGACTTTGGCCTTGGCAATGATTTTTTGGGTTTGATACCAAAAGCAAAGGCAACAAAAGTAAAAATCAACAAGTGGGACTGCAGCAAACCAAAAAGCTTCTGCTCAGCAAAGGAAACAATCAACAAAATGAAAAGGCAAACCCCATATCCAGTAAAAGGTTAATATCCGAACTATACAAGGAACACATACAACCCAGTAGTGAAAAAACCAAATTACTCGATTAAAAAATGGAGAAAGGACCCGAATAGATGTTTTTTCCAAAGACGTACAAATGACCAACATGCACATGAAAAGATGCTCAACATCACCAATCATCATGGAGATGCAAATCAAAACCACAATGGGATATCATTGCACACCTTTTAGGATAGTTATTATCAAAAAGAGATTAAAAATTCTGGCAAGGATGTGGAGAAAAGGGAATCCTTTATACTGTTATTGGAAATGTAAACTGGTACAGCCATTATGGAAAATAGTATGAGGTTCCTCAAGAAAAAACAGAACAACCATAGTATCCAGCAAGCCCCCTCCTGGGTATTTATCCAAAGGATATGACACCATTATCTCAAAGAGATGTCTGTACTCCCTTGTTCACTGCAGCATTGATCACAATAGCCCAGGTATGGAAACAACCTGTGTTCATTGACAAATTTATGGATCAAGAAAATGTGGTATATACATACAATGGAATATTATTCAGCCTTAAAAAAAAAAAGAAAATCTTGTCATTTGCAACAACATGGATGAACATGGGGGGTATTATGCTAAGTTCAAGCCAGACAGAGAAAGACAAAAACTGCATGACAGCACTTAAATGTTTTAGAAAAAGAGAAAGAGAGAGAGAAAGAGAGAAGGCAAGAGAGAGAAAGAAAGAAAGAGATAGAAAAAGAGAGAGAGAGAGAAAGAGAAAGAGAGAGAGAGAAGGAGACAAAGAAAGAGAGAGAGAGAGGGAGAGGGAGGGAGGGAGGGAGGAAGGAAGGGAGGAAGAAGAGAGTAGAAAAGAGGTTGCCAATGGATGAGGTATGGGGGAAATAAGGAGGGGTTGGTTAAAGGGTACAAAATTTCAGCTATAAGAAGAATAAGGTCTTAGGATCTAATGTATAACATGATGGCTATTGTTGATAATTCTGCATGGTGTAATCGCTATTTGCTAAGAGAGTAGAACTTAAATGGTCTCACTACAAAAAAGGGAGGGGGGTAAATAGGGCTATGTTAATTAATTTGGGGGGAATCTTTCCTCTCTCCTCTCTCTCTCTCTCTCTCTCTATATATATATATCTCAAATCCTAATGTTGTTGTACACTATAAATATCTTAAAATTTTATTTGTAAATTATACCTCAAAAAAGCTGTGACAAAAAGATAGGTGTGAATGGTAGAAGCTAACCTTTTGAGGCAGGCATAGAGTCTCCCCAGCAGCTTTAAAAAATGCCCTTTTTATCTTGATGCGGAGCAGGGTTTCTCACTCATGGTACTATTGACATTTGGGGACAATTCTTCCTTGTGGGAAGGGCTGGCCTGTTGCACGACGCTTGGCAGCATTCCTGGCCTCTACCCACTAGATGATAGTAACAGTCCCACCTCCAGGTGTGAAAACCAAAAATGTCTCCAGATATTGCCAAATGCCTCTAGGGATTGGGGGGTGGGGAGGGAGGGAAACAGCCTTGTTTCAAAACCACTAATAGAAGAAGAAGGATTTCCAAAAGGACACAGTTTTATGTGCCGGAGACGGTCCAGGAAATGAAATTAAATGGTGGTTTCTGAGCGGTCCTACCTAACTCATATCTTTCTCTTTTCCAACAGGCCCCTTGAAATTAGTGAATAGCTGTTTGCCCTCTGGAGCCTAGCTGTAACAGATCATCTAGCAGAGAGGGTCAGTCAGAAGGGAGCCAATTATTCACACAAAGACCAAGAAGAGAGGCCTTTGAGACAATAAATTATGCACAATGAGTAAGGGTTGATAGGATGTTCATTACAAAACAGTGGTGGGATTGGTAATATTATATAATCAAAAACTGTTCATCTTTATTATTTGTTTCAGGTTATAGATATAAAAAACCAAATATTAACTATGTTTGCAAAAGTAGTTCCTGCTACTGCATAATATTTAGAGTAAGGAATGCATAAAACAGAAAGTGAAAGTTTCATCTCTCCAAGCCATTCTCCATAGGTTGTCATTTTTAATGGCCTGCTGCACGGATGTATATACTTTCATACTCTATATGCAATCGTTTCAGTGTTTCGTGTGTGTGCGTGGGTGTATGAAGCTTTTTCACTTACCACATTTTCTACTGAATGATTGTATATAAAACTCAATTTTGGGCTTCCCTGGTGGCACAGTGGTTGAGAATCTGCCTGCCAATGCAGGGGACACGGGTTCGAGCCCTGGTCTGGGAAGATTCCACATGCCGCGGAGCAACTAGGCCCATGAGCCACAATTACTGAGCCTGCGCGTCTGAAGCCTGTGCTCCGCAACAAGAGAGGCCGCGATAGTGAGAGGCCCGCGCACCGCGATGAAGAGTGGCCCCCACTTGCCGCAAGTGGAGAAAGCCCTCGCACAGAAACGAAGACCCAACACAGCCAAAAATAAATAATAAATAAATTAAAAAAAAAAAACAACTCAATTTTTCCTCACTAGGAATTTGGGTAGTGATTTACTATATGCATATGCCACGAATTATTCAATCTCTCCCCTATTAATGGAAATTTAGGTTGTTTACAATTTTTTGTAACTATTTTACAAAGAAGAAATAATCATCTTTCTATGTACATCTTCATACACTTTTGGAGATACTTCTGTTTGATAAATTCTTAGTACAGTGAAGTATATGTACATTTAAAATATTGAAAGATAACAGCCAAATTGCCCTCCGAAAAGATTGTAGCAATGTAAATCCTGCTACAGTGTTTAAAAATGCACCAAGTATTAATAATCATTTTATAATTTTTACCATTATGATAGAAGGCAGACCGGGATGTGTCAAGGAATGAAAGAAAGATCCCTTTTTTCCTTCTTGAGGCATGGAAGAGCTGGTCTTTTCTAAGGTCTGACCTCCTTCTCATGGGACAGTGGAAGTGGACTAACTCCATCTGTGGAGACCCCACTGGCCTGGGCAGGAAGCTGCACGTAGATGGGCTGCAAGGCCAGGCAGACGGTGTGTGAGCAGACAGGAGGACCCCTGCTAGGTCTGCAGTAGCCACAGTCCAGATGCCACCCCAGGCCTCCCACCTCATCACCTGCCAAGGCACCAGCCCTGTGAGTTCTTAAACAACCCTGGGAGAGGACATTGATACTGAATGTTTTGCTCATCCGATGGCTGGCAGCTGGGCCCAGTTCTAATTTAATTTGGGAAATGAAGACACGTGACATTATTTTCAACTCTCTATTGTAGAGCAGTTTACACTGGCTACCTAGACAATAATAAACTATTATATTTTTTCTATGTTCTGGTTTATAGTAAAAATAAATCTCACTTTTCCACTTAATTATTCCATCGTTTCCAGAGGAAAAAGAACTTCAAGGGTCCCTCCTGTGCTTCAGAGGTATGGTGGTGTCTGTGATTGGGCTGGCGTTTGTGATCTTGTGGTCTCTTGAATTGTGCAAAACAAAAAAGCCAAAGTACTGTCTCCCCAGATCACACTCCAGAGGTAGCTCTTGAAAGAAGCTGAATTGCAGACACTTTTCATCTTTGTGAGTTGTGCTGAAAGATCTTCCTACACCCAGGCTTTCTGTTTTCAAGTGGTGCAGACTGCAAGAAGGGAGCTGGGTGACCTCTGCTTTGGGATTTAAGTGGGGTGATTCGGAGCAGGCAGACATTGCACAGGGGCCCACATGGCACACCCAGGTAGAGCCTGCTTGTACACACAAGACTGGTGCTTGGTGATGGTTCATTTACACAGGATGCTCATTTAACCAGGCAGGCAAGGAATGCTCCTGCAAAAAGCAGATCCAAGTGCCAGTCAAGAGGCAGCCCCTGACTTCAGTAGGTTCAGTTTCCAAGTTGGAGGTGGAATATTTTGCATAAAAATTCAGTGACTATTAATTGACAAGGGTCTATGCATATGTGCATCTATGGTATGTACTGGCCAGAGACCTTCTTTTTCTTAAGTTTACATTCACCAGGATAACTCAGGCAGTTATAAATGATGTTTACACTGGAGAAAAAATTCTATTTCTGACAATGTTAGAAGTGGAAAAGAACTTAGAGATCCTCTCATTGTCACTCCCTCTTTTCAAAAATGAGAGTACTGAAGCCCAAAAGGTGAACCAATTTGCCCAATACAACAGAACTAGTCATAAACAAATGCCCATATACTTTGAAAAGAGTAAAATGCATTTTATTCACAGGCTCAAAAATTAGAGCTTGATTACCATAGAATGAAGATCATCTAGCAGCGCTTCTTGATCTTGAACATGCATAGCCATCTACCCCACACCCCACTCCCGTCTTGTTACAATGCAGATTCAGATTCAGTAGGTCAAGTCTGGGCCTGAAATTCTGCACTGCTAACAAGCTCCCAGGTGGCGCCCACGTTGCTGGCCTCTACTTTTGAATATCAAGTGTTTATAGGCAACGCCCTGGCCTTGTGTGGATGGACCTCAGCCTCCAGCAGAAAGGTATGCAAGACTTCCCACTGAGAATTAATTCTTTCCTGGTAAGGTAAGGAGTTCTCATCAGAAAATTATTTTGCTGTGCCTAAGGCGAACAGAATTTCTTGTGAGTGCTCCTTTCAGAAAAAGAAGTAAAACTAAGAGGATGGATGAATTTACACGTCTCCTATTTGTGTAAGTACACAAATTGCATTTCTTAGTGTCCTTAGCGCAGGAGGCTCATAATTCAGAAAGTGCACGCCTGTGTCTCTCACTCACTCGGAGCATGCTTTGCTTCCTCTTAAGTAATAATCAACATTGCAAAATTGCAACTAGGCAACTAGAGAAATGTTCCCAGGAAATACAACTGCTGGCTTTCGCGCATAACAAGTTCCCTTCCCTAACCCACGCTGTTCTTTCCTGCGGGCTCTCATTCACGGGTTTCTCAACTTCAGCACTAATGCCATTTGAGGACTGGTCATCCTTAGTTGTGGGGAGCTGTCCGGTGCATTGTGGGGTGTTTAGCAGCATCTCCGGGCTGTGGTCATGTCTTAGTTTAGGCTGCTATAACAGAATACCCTAGAAGGGATGGCTGAAACACGGTCCACTTATTTCTCATAGTTCTGGGGGGGTTGGAAGACCACAACCAGGGTGCCAGCATGATCGAGTTCTTGGTAAAGGCCTTCTTCCTGCTTTAGAGAGAGGCGTCTTCTCAGATCCTCACTTGGTGAAAGCAGATCAAGAGCTAGCTCTCTTCCTCTTTTTATAAGGACAGTAATTTCATCATAGGGGTTCATGACCTAATTACCTCCCAAAGGCCCCATCTCCAAATACCATCACATTAGGTATGTGAATGAATAAGGTATGTGAACATATGAATTTGGGGGGGGGGGGGCACTAACAGTCCATTACAACCCACTAGATGCCAGTAGCACCACACCACCAGTTGTGACAACCAGAAATGTCTCCAGAAATTGCCAAATGTTCCGTAGGAGGCAAGATCACCCCCAGCTGGGAACCACTGCTTTAAAAAGTAATAGTACTATGTTGGAAAAGACAACTAGCTTAAAACATAAAATTATACAATTTTAGATCTGAAAGGAATCTTAGAGCTCTTCCTGCATCTTGGGGTCACACACTGAATTTAAGTCAGAAGGACCGTTATTACTATCGGACATGTTTCTTTCTGTTCAAACAGTGAAGTCAAGGTATTATCAATATTGCATTTTTCAATGGTACAAACTTCAGTTAAGCAAAATCTCAGATTCCAGGTCAAGATGGAGTCTTTGCTGATGTGGTAGGGAGTGGGGAGGAGTCAATACTTTTCTCCATGGTCATCAGTACCTGCTTAGAAAAGGTGAGACCAGAGCTGTATGGAGGCGACAACATGTCCCCAGATCAGGGACTATCCAGCTGGGGTGCGAAATGTCTTCAGTCTTCTCTAAGCTGCAAATGTACAAACATTACTTCAAGAAAAAATTCCTCACCCTCTGCACACAGCTTCTTAGCCCTCTAGTCAGCTAGCTAAATTCTGGAGCAGCTTGTGTTTATACTTAGCCACAGTAGGTCAGCTTACAACATGCACCACAGGATTCTGAGAGAGGTTTTCTCGCTGCAGTATTAGTCACAAATGTTTTACTAATACTCTATTGACAAAAGAGAGAGCAAGAGAGAGAGAGAGAGAGAGCAGTTAATCAGACATTTGCCTTTTGGCAACTGCTGAACAACAATGGTCTACTAGAAGAACCACTTGTTATTAGATTTGTTAGCTCACTGTTAAGAGAGCTCTGAAGTAAAGCACATATGTTAAGTATTTAAAAACTCATTTCATGTTCATGGCTTCTCTAACATTATGAAAACGTGATGGCCTAGACGTGTGTCAGTGTCAACACAAGTTATTTATGGTAGATAATGTTAATAGCTAAAGGCCCTGGCACAGGGCCAGATTAAAGGGGCCCTATTTCCCCTCTCCTCTACTGAAAAGAAAAAGGAAAAGCTGGTCTCTCTCTCAGCTCTAAGCTGGGGATGACATCCATCGCCTTCCAATAACCAGTCTGCTGCCCTGTAGCTTTCACACCATCTCTATTGGCACTCAACTAATATTACTTATACACCTACCATGTGCCAGATGCTAATCCAGGCACCTCCACAAAATTTATCTTAATTTTTACAACTCAATATATTTGGGCACTATTGGGGAACATACGGAAAGCATTAAGGCTAATAAAGTCAAACCTGTTTTAGAGTTCTCTGTGCTCAAAAAAAATTACTTTCCTTTTAAAAAAATTTCTAATTTTATCTTTATTTATCACTTCCTTCCTTGCTTGATGCCTTTATGCAGTAGATGTGCTCCCAAAATTGGGAAGCAAATTGCAATTTTCTAAGTTGACTCACTTTTGAAAAGTTTTAGTATGGCTCAATATTTAAGACTGATGAAATAAACCTGCCTTTGATTAAACAAGACATCCTTTGGGAAAATGACGAGCCACCCTTTATCTGATTTTTGTTTTATTTTTTTGAATCACAATAACTAGTTTTATTTATTTATTTACTTATTCATTCATTCACTCTTCATATTAAATATTTTTCCCTTCCAGTTATGCTGAGATATAACTGACATACAGCACTGTATAAGTTTAAGGTGTACAGCAGAATGATTTGACTTACATACAACGTGAAAAGATTACCACAATAAGTTTAGTGAATACCCATCGTCTTATACAGATACAAAATTAAAGAAAAAATATTTTTTCTTGTGATGAGGACTCTTAGGATTTACTCTCTTAACAATTTCCACATATAACATACAGTAGTGTTCATTGTATTAATCATGTTTATATATAACATCCCTAGTATTTTTCTTTTCTTTCTGATTTTTAATTCTGAACTTTTAAAAGTTTTCTCAAAGATGGACATATATAATATTTTCTCAAGTCATCAATGAAATCTAAACCAACAACAGATTATGTTTTTACAGTGATGAATTAGATGGTGTAGGAATCAAATATTAACACCAATATTCAGACCAGTCTAATGGAAGGTACAGCTGTCTGTCCTGAATGTTTTTTATTAGTTTCCTATTGCTGCTATAACAAATTGCCATAAACTTAATGGTTTAAAACACCACAAATTTATTATCTTATCGTTCTAGAGGTCACAGATCTAAAAATCAGTCTCACTGGGCTAAAGCCAAGGTGTTGACAGGGCTGGTTGCTTCCGGAACAGGAGAAGAAACAATTTTCTTGCCTTTGTCAATTTCTAGTGGCTACCTGCATTCTTTGGTTCATGATTTCTTCACATCACTCCAGCCTCTTGCTTCTGTTTACTACTACTCATCTGATCTCCTGCCTGCCTCTTATAAGGGCTCTCATGATTACATTGGGCCCACTCCGATAATCCAGGCTAATTTCCCCATCCCAAGATCCTTAATTTAATCACATCTACAAAGTCTCTTATCATGTAAAGTAACATATTCTCAGGTTCTGGGGATTAGGATTTGGGCATTTGCGGGGCTATTATTCATTTTATCACAATGCTGAAACAAACTTCAAACTAAACTTAGTTAAGAATTGGTAGGCATCCAACTAATTACCTAAACCAGTTTAAGTAAATAAGAAATAGGTCTGGAAAAAATTCACTGAGTGATTAATTTTAATCCAATGTACATCTGGGACTTTTCAGTGTTGTATTAAACCCAGGAGTGAGGCTTCCTGAGAAGATTATTGAGACGCCCTGTAATTGTGACTTGTCCCATGGAAATGAAATGAAAACTAAAATATGATCCAAAAAACCCAGAACTTGGCTCCATTTATCAAAGACATTGCTAAGTAACAATACCATACAACCTTGGCTTTGAGTTATTTTCTAGATAGATTGATTAGTTTGATTTGAACCATTCTTTTTACCCAGACCCCATTTATAACCAATGCTATACATTTATTAAAAAAAGGGTTTGGAATTAGAGTATAGTGCAGGTATCTTTTCACTAACTACTCTGCTCTGATTACCTGAGCGAGCTGCTTAGACGTTTTGCTTGCTAACAAAGTGTACTTTAAAGAATTCAGTTCTATTATCTTCCAATAGATGTAAAAAATCATTATAAACTATGGGACATCAGCTGTACTGGTTCAACAAATATTTAAATACTTCCTATTAAGGTAGGCATTATGTACTTTGAGGGAGACATAAAGGTGGATTTTATTCTTGAGTTGAAAAGCACCTGTGGGGTGTTGGTCTCCTCCTCTGGTCTCTGAGCAGGTTTGTGTCTGCTTCAGTCAATAGAGTTCAGCAGAAGTGATACCGAGTGACTGTGCACAGCTGGAAAGGTCACTGAATATCAGGTAGAACTTTTGCTTTCAGAGCCCTGAGCTGCCCCATAAGGCAAAGCTGCAAAGGTGTGAGGAAGCCCAGGCCACATGGAGAGCCCACGTGTAAGGTACCAGTGACAGACCCAGCTGCAGCTAGCCTTCACGTCATTCCAGCCCAGGCCCCCGAGACCTGAGGGAAGAAGCCTCCAGATGATTTCTGCCCAGTGCCGTTCAAGTCACCTGCAGCTGTTGGAGCCCACACCATGGAACCATCCCTGCCCAGATCCCTGCCCCATCGAATCTGAGGGGGTCATGAGACGGTGGTGTTTTATGCCACTAAATTTGTTTTTGAATTTTATTTACTTTTTATACAGCAGGTTCTTATTAGTTATCTATTTTATACATATTAGTGTATACATGTCAATCCCAATCTCCCAATTCATCCCACCACCACTTTCCCCCCTTGGTGTCCATACATTTGTTTCCCTACATCTGTGTGTCTATTTCTGCCCTGCAAACCGGTTCATCTGTACCATTTTTCTAGGTTCCACATATATGCGTTAATATACGATATTTGTTTTTCTCTTTCTGACTTACTTCACCCTGTATGACAGTCTCTAGATCCATCCACCTCTCTGCAAATGACCCAATTTCGTTTCTTTTTATGGCTGAGTAATATTCCATTGTATATATGTGCCACATCTTCTCTATCCATTCATCTGTCGATGGACACTTAGGTTGCCTCCATGTCCTGGCTATTTTAAATAGAGCTGCAGTGAACATTGTGGTACATGGCTCTTTTTGAATTATGGTTTTCTCAGGGTACATGCCCAGTAGTGGGATTGCTGGGTCGTATGGTAGTTCTATTTTTAGTTTTTTAAGGAACCTCCATACTGTTCTCCATAGTGGCTGTATCAATTTACATTCCCACCAACAGTGCAAGAGGGTCCCCTTTTCTCCACACCCTCTCCAGCATTTGTTGTTTGGAGATTTTCTGATGATGCCCATTCTGACTGGTGTGAGATGATACCTCATTGTGGTTTTGATTTGCATTTCTCTAATAATTAGTGATGTTGAGAAGCTTTTCCTGAGCTATGCCACTAAGTTTTGAGGTGGTTTGTTACACAGCCATAAATAACCAGAAAAGTCTTCAAAGATGACTAAAAATTAATATAATGGGATGGGAAATGAAACTTTTGTGTTAACCTAGAATTGTGACTAAAGCCATAAAGCTGGAAAAGTGAGGTGTTATAAGTATATCAGTTATAATGAGAGCTGCCCAAAATAGGCACAGACTAAGAAGCAGCAGAATAGGCCGTCTGCAATCACCCCGATCCCCAGCGTATTTAAGGATAGGATAGAGAAGTAGGGTGCGGAGGGAGGTAGAGGAGAATTGTGATGGATCCTTTGTGATTTGTAACAAGCAGCTTTCCCCTCCCTTCCTAAGGTCATGCCCGATGAATCCAAGGCAGGTAAAAGGTGGTTCTAAGAAAATTATTCCTAGATATCGGCAAAGCTCACCAAAGAGGAGACTGAAATAACTTCAGTTGTCTTAGCCCAATCATCTGTGCTTAGAGTGGGAAGGAGGTGGAGGGAGGAGGGGGAGAAGGATTATGTCATGTCCGGAGGTGACAGTAACCCCAGAAGATGAGGATCAGGACACTTATTTTGCAAAGCATCATTTCTCACTAAGAATAAGGAAATGCTTGCCCCACCTCCACAGGTACTCAACATAGGGTGATTTTAAAAAAATACTAGGGGCTTCCCTGGTGGCGCAGTGGTTGAGAATCTGCCTGCCAATGCAGGGGGACACGGGTTCGAGCCCTGGTCTGGGAAGATCCCACATGCCACGGAGCAACTGGGCCCGTGAGCCACAACTACTGAGCCTGCGCGTCTGGAGCCTGTGCTCCGCAACAAGAGAGGCCGCGATAGTGAGAGGCCCGCGCACCGCGATGAAGAGTGGCCCCCGCTCACCGCAACTAGAGAAAGCCCTCGCACAGAAACGAAGACCCAACACAGCCATAGGTAAATATAAATAAATAAATAAATTTGAAAAAAAAAATACTAATGCCAAGTCCCAACCCCAGACTGACTGAATCAGAATCTCTGGGGCAAGGGGTGGGGGTGAAGCCCCAAAGTATTTTTTAAAACTGCCTAGGTGATTCCAATGTGCCAGCAGCTTTGATTATAAATACAAGCAAAAAGTAGCTCAAGGAAGCTGTCCAAGGACTAGGTTCAGTGGAATGGACTAAAAATACTTGAGAAGGTAAATGTCAGCATTATGATGGGCAGGGGTATGGCATCCTGGGGCTTGGTCTTCTGCTTGCTAATCCTCTAACCCTGGCCTCTGGGCCTCAGGTTCCTGTCTTTAAAATGACTCTATGATGCCACCTACCCTCTGTGATTGCAGTGACGAATAATGAGGTAATCCATACAAGCCATGAACTGTTTCTGGTAATGTTTAAAGACTCAGAAATGAACTGGTATTCATATAGGGTTATCTTGGACGTTTACACTGAAATACTGCCACGTAATAAAGTCCTCTTGGGTTTTTCAAGCACTTTGTAAACGTATTTCATTTCAGGTATATTTTAGTATCCAAACAACCATGCCAGATTGACCTGCTGTTTATCAGATTTTTCTCAGTATCAGGAAAAGCTGTGCTTCCCCTAAGCAACTAGTCTGTTTTCATTTTTCTTTTATTTTAATTTGGATGCTATGAATCTTGTGGTCAATCTCTCTCTTTGCTTTGGCCATTAGAAAACTAATGTGACCCAAATCTCAAGAACTAAATAAAACTGGCTTCATTATTTTCTCTCCCTTTTTTCCCTCTCCTCCTTAAAAATCTCAGCTTTTGCTTTATACTTTTATATAATATTTATGTACATTTTACATACATAAATTTTATATAATTTTATAAGAATGTCTGTGTTTTTGTAAGGTGATTCAAGTACTTTGTGGAATGGTACCAGCATAAGTTAATTACATTAGAAGCACTTTTCTATGATGAGATCCAGGCTAATAGGTAATTGATTCGTTGAAAAATGCAATTAAATGCAGGGTTTTATGAAAACATGATGTATACACACCTTAAAATTTTTATTTTAACTAAAAACATAAAAATTGTGCATCTTTTAATTGATCTTTTGACATAGAGCCAAGCCCTTGTCTTTAGAAAAAGATCTACTGATGGAGCTTGTCACTGTCGTTCTTATATCTATCATATCTGTACTAGCCCCATTTTTAAAAAATGGAATGAGAACTCAGAGACGCCTGTAAAGAAAGCAGAGTGCAGAATCTCTCTAGAATCTTAACATTTTCTTCCCTGATCTCTAACAACTTTCCTGCCCACACTTAATTCAAAAGCATTTTTTAATGACTCCCTTTCTCAAAAACATCTTAAAACTTTTAACTGAATTTTTACAGGCACAGCAAAATTCTTCCTTGTTACACTTACTTCACTTGTAATATTTGTAATTACAGGTTTGGGACAAATTAAAATGAATTTCAGTCAAGGCACAACTGAATTGCTTGGAAACAAAAGTGCATGAAACCTATTAATTGTGAATGGTCTGTGCTCTAGAGCTTTGGTTTGTGTGTTTCAGACAGAGTGAAGAGCTCTGTATAAATTGTTGACTTAGAAAAACAGCTAAATGAATAGGCCCATATAAAATACACAGCTAAACTTAGCAATGAGAACATTCAGAGGTACAAATATACACATGTGTGGAGGAACATGAGTGGATTATCATGGGTTACTGTGTAGATGTCTGTATGTGTGGATGTGCATATGTTTTCCCAATGAAGATTATTTTCCTCCCACCCCTCTCATGGCGCTGCTCTTCCAAGGACCTGGGAATACCTTTCATTTGGTTGTCATTTCCAGAATTGGTGCATCTTTAGTTTTTATATTGGTGGTGCAAAGGGTGTTTCCTTAACTGCTATTTGCTGTTCTCTAATATTTGTGGGAATATTTGATATTTTTCCCAAAGTAAAAATAATAATAATAATAACAGGGTTATACGTAGCAGAGCATATTCTACCTCTTCGTGGCTCTCTTTTTAAATTTCTTGATCTTGTGCCTCAAACTATAAAATAAATAATTATCCACTTGGGGGATTAACATCACAAAACAGTGGATCTCCTTAAACTGGAAGGTAGGTTTAACATTGAGCAATGAAAACTGCTAGATATTAGGGAAAGAGTTAAATTTCTACCCCTTCTGCAGCCAAGTATTACATGCAGCAACATGTCATCTGAGACTTTCTATGACTCTCATAGAAAGGGAAATTTCACGGGAGGGTGGGAGGATAATCCTGGTGATGAGTGTGAAATTTTTTGAGGTGCACTCACAATCAAAATCGTACTCAAAATGACAAGCATTTAAGGCAAAAGATTTTTATCTAATGGCTGTTACATCTGCAGTAATGCATAATGTTATAGGTTTATTTAAAATATCATGGAATTTGGACCAAGAATATGCACCTATATGACCCTGAAGTGCATGTTAAAATTGTCAAGCTTAAAAAGGTAATTTAAAAGAAAGTTAGCCAAGTTTATCAAATAATGAAGTACTCTTACCTTCTCTCTACCAAACATTAAGGCGTGTATACTTTTAGATATCTACATGCATCCACCACTGCCTATCTTAATGATTAACATGACAAACTGAAAAGGACATTTACAGAAATATAATTTATTTGGCTACATCAACTTGAATCACAAAGTTCAGTTGAATGAGCACCCATCTCTCGGCTCTAACAATGTGGTCAGTAGATTACTAGACGGTTCTGAGAATTGCTGGGCAGCATGTCTAACAGACTGTGTTTCACTATTTTTAATCACACAGCTCTTAGGATTTATCCTAAAACCTCTAACCCAAGATTGATCCCGAAGCACTTTCTTCCGGTGCAGTTTTCAGTATGGGTGGTATATTTCCATTAATAATGTCTTTCTATGAATTATAAGTTACCATATATATCCCCAAATATTTTAAACATGGGGAAAAGTGTGAAGTGTTTAGGTAAATTACATGCAAAATAGTCAAGCATCTTTATTTTTCTTCCCCAGAGACCAAAGGATTAATATGAATATGTTAACTGGCTAATGTTAAGTATTCATATTAAGGAAAAATTGATCATTAGTCACAGAAGGAATGTTAGCCAGATGAAAAATTAACATTATTTGGATCAGAGTCTAATGAATCAGTCATGGACTGACGTGTTACAGTGACCAGATCTTAGAATTTTAAAGCATGAAAACACCTAAGAGCATTAGTCTCTAAGCATTGTTCTTGCCTCCCAGGAAATGCACTGAAGGATCCAACAGAGCACAGGAAGTTAATATCAGAACTTAGATTTAAATGTACTGTTTATGTGAATAGAGAACAAGCTACACTTTACTAATATTTGGTCCACTGTCTGACACCAATGCCTGGATTCTTAGTGCACTTCTGCAATTACAAGTCATGGACTACACGTGAGTGTCCTGAGGGCTTTCCACAAGCCAGTAGCATTCTTAGTCCTTCACAGCCTTTTAGAATTTAGAGACGTAACTGCAGTTTACCCATGAAAACTTTTTGTTACAATATTTTTCTAGGTGTTGGAATAATTTATCTTGACTTTACTATTAGACTTTATTGCTTTTGTTATCATTTTAAAGATTTTATCGACATTCTCCCTTAGTTCCTTAATAAATCTCAAGATGACCAAATAAGATAGTTCAAAAAAAGGAGTCTATAGTTTCTCGTCTGTTTTATCAAAATGTTCTAAGTATCTTTACAACTTACAGTTTAAAATGGTGTATTTGAGCTTTATTAACTTTTTAAATAAATGTTGTATCTTGTTTGAGTTTGAGGTTCCCTGTTTTTTTAAATATTCTTAAAAGTTCTCATCACAAGAAAAAAATTGTAACTAGGTATGATAATGGATATGAGCTAGACTTATTGTGGCGATCATTTCACAATGTATACACATATCGAATCGTTATGTTGTATAACTGAAACAATCATGTTTGTGTCAATTGTATTTCAATTAAAAAAAAAAAGAAAAAAGGTATCATCGTACCTCTTTTCCAAGGCCTAAAAAACTTTGCAATGGGCAAACCACCTCATTATATTTAAATTCTTTAAAGGAAAATCTAATTTGGCATGTGCGTTTAAATACTCCATTTTTAAGACAAACATGAAAAGCAGACATAAATATGTGACTGTTGCAACAGTATATAAATAGTCTACAATTTCAGGTTGCCCTGGAGGTGGCTCTTTCTTTAATGAAATTTAGAGAATGAGCTGCTCCTGGACATATTCTGTGTATTTATTTATGTGTTTAAAAGAATTCTGTCTATACCTTTCATTACTATCAAAAGACTCATCATAAATGCTGTGAGTCTTTCAATTGCGGGTACAATTGTCCAGAGCTCCTTGGTTGAGTAAAGTCACAGAGGGGTTTTAGTTGGCAAAAAAAAAAAAAAACTTAAAAAGGCTCACAGGATTGTTCATTTTAATAGCTGCACACAATAAGCACCAATTGATTGGTGCTGGTCACATTCAGGACAGAATCTGCAATAACGGACTCATATTTGACGTTTAATTTATTTATTCTATTTACTACTTCATCTGGTTTACATTTTCCAATTATTTTGATTAATTCTAACGAGTTTTTTCAGGTAAATAATACTGGTTTTCGAAACTTGACTTTTTCCCAGCAACCTTTGTAAAAATATATCCAAATCAGCAATTTGTTTAATGATTCTATGATATCCATGAAATTTTCATTATTTGAAAAATGCCATATTTTTATCATGCCTCTGAAGGGCCAATCTTTTTCATTTATAAATGTAATAACTACAATAACCCTTTTTAGCACCACAAAATAATACCAAATGTTCTGTCTCTTCCATTATTCAAGATATTAATCTGATACATTTTTATTTGATTTCCATGTAATCCAAGCAAACACTATTCTTTATTGTCTGTCCTACCAAGCCTTTGTCAGGTCCTTTGGTCTACAGAAAGCAGGCAGCTCTGTCTGCTTTATAAACTGGTTTAAACCATAGCCTCATTTCTTCAGAGAAATTAAAAAACATTTTAACAATAGATGCATCTGAAAGAAAAATGAGAAGACTGAAAAGTTTAATATAAATATTCTTACAAACCTTCAATTTTAATTAAAGTTGCTACCAAGTGAGCCCCTTATGACTCTAAGTCTAACCTGCTTTTCATTAAAAGGTAAAGTCTGATAGAACTTCAGAGATCAAATAAATCCTAAAAATCCCTTAGGCAGAGCCAAACTAAAGCAAAATTTTACACGAAGTGTTTTTCCCCTGGACTTCCTCCAAAACATCCATCCTTCCCTTCTTCTGTATCCCCAAACGTGTACTTACTCCAAATCCCACACATAACTTAATTTCAATTTTGTGGTACAACCGCTTATAAAAATTTAGCCCAGTAGAGGTCAAAGCCTTCTTTTGCCAAAGAACGTTTGCATTATTAACATTACTTTATTTGCAAAGGAGTTGTTCCCTTCTCCATAGACCTTCTGCATCTTTAGTGAATTAACCAGCTGTGTGGTTCTATCACATTTCTCTCTGCTGCCACAGCAAACAACCAGTGTTTAGAGATTAAGTCAAACTGATTTAAATAAAAAGAAATTCAGAATCGCTATACAGCGTGATTGCAAATGTGCATTTTCCTTTGGATTATTTATTAACCTCTTATCAGAAAATGGACCAAAGGCCAAAGTGCTTATTTCACTAGGAAGAAATGTGATGATTCAGTGAGTTGCTCCCTACTGAAGCAATAGAAAGCAGATGTCTTATTTTTCTTCCCTGGCAATCGGTACTATATAAGTCCTCTACAGAAGATGATGTTTAGCATGTTTGCATCTAAATGTGGATTTGTGTTACTGGCAGTCACATGTGAAAGATTGCTGCCCCACTCCTATTTGATTTTAACACTAGGTAAGTGAGTTGCATTTTGTTTATCATAACACTGAGCCAAAATAAATCTGCCCCAATCTATGCACGGCCATCATGTCAAGTCCAGACCTAGTTTCTTCAGCAAATGTGCAACTCTACACTACCCTTAGGCTTCCATAGAATATCTTAACTAGGTTAAATGAATTACTTCCCAATCAAAGAAAACAGCAAGATAAGAATGACCTGTAAAATAGGCCGTTTCAGTCATACAGTTGGCAAAACATGCCCTACTTATTTTCTAGAGTAAGACCTTATCTTTGTTACTGTAGGTAATCATTTTGGGAAACTGCCACCTAAAGCATGTAGATGAAAGTGGTATTTTATTACTAGATTACCTTTCATTTTTTCTTATTAAAAATCCATGTTGATTACAGAAATACTAGACTATTACAGGTAAGCAAATATAATAAAGTAAAAATTAATCTGTAATCTCACCAGTAGGAAATAACCATTATTAGTTAGCATTCTGATACACATATTTATAGACCTTATAAGCTCGTTTCTGTCCAAAGGCCTTTCCACTGCTGTTTCTTCTGCTTAAAATGTTCTTCCCCAGATCTACGTGTGCTTGCCTCATTCAGGTTTCAATTCAAATGTCACCTCTGTAGAGAGGCCTTCCCTGACAGGTCTGGACAAAGCAGCCCCTCTCCAGCCTCCCTGTCACTCTTTATCACATCACCCTAATTTTATTTTCTTTATAGTCCATAGCGGTACCCGAAATTCATTTGTTTGTGGTCGTAGTATGTCTCTCGACATTTTTGTATCAGCTGAGCCTACAACCAACGTCAAGCACGTTTTTGTTTTTCAGGAAGTATTTGTAGGTCTGTTAATTGGAACTGACCATACCACGAACATTTTTCCAAGTCAGAAAATATTTTCCCAGAACATCATGCATTGGCTATATCCAGTGGCTCTGTGTATATAGGTGTGTATGGGTGTGTCATAAATTATTTTTATCAATCATTCTAAAATTTCATAATTTCAAATGCAGGACATTTTGGTCGTTTCCAATTTTTCACTATGTTAATCATGCAGTGATAAGCATCTTTTTTTCTTGTTGTTTTTATGCGTTTTGTTGTTCTTGTTGTTGTTGTTTCAATAGAATTTTATTTACAAAAACAGATGGTAGGCCAGATTTGGCCCATGGGCCATGGTTTTCCAAATAGCGGTTGTTTTTGTTTTTAAACAACTTTACTGAGACATAATTCACTTACCTATCTATGTCTAAGTCTCTCAATGAAATATACAATTCCTCCATTTCAAGCGTACAATTCAGTGTTTTTCGTATTACATTATTAAATTTTTTTGCCACTTCAAATCATTTTTTCTCCCAGTTTTGTTGCGATATAATTGACATACAGCGCTGTATAAGTTTAAGGTGTACAACACAATCATGTGACTTACATACATCCTGAAATGATTAACACAGTAGGTTTAATGAACATCCATCAACTCATATGGACACAAAATAAAAGAAAAAATATTTTCTCCCTGTGATGAGAACTCCTAGGGTTTGCTCTCTTAACTTTCATATATAAAGTACAGCAGGTGCTAAGTATATTTATCATGTTGTACATTACAGCCCTAGTACTTCTTTACTCTTGTAACTGCAAGTTTGTACCTTCTGACCACTTTTATTCAATTCCCTCTCCCCTCCCCCCCCCACCTCTGGTAACCACATATCTGATATCTTTTTCTACGAGTTTGTTTTTAAAGTATGATTGACCTCCAACACTATGCTAGTTCCTGGTGTTCAACAAAGTGATTTGATATTCTACACATTACAGAAATGATCACCACAACAAGCATCTTGATAGCTACATCTGCGTGCACATCCAGAATTATTTCCTTAGGAAAAATTCCTAGAAGTAAGACGGCTATATTAAAGGATATGCTCTTTTTAAAGCCTCTGGCAACATGTATTCAATTATGCTGCCGAATATGGAACAAATCAACACCCTCACTAGTGATGTAGGAAAGTGCTCATTTAGTACACCCTTGCCAATCTCTGAGTTCTGTCATTTAAAACTCCTTGCCAGTGCTATTTTTAATGTGAAACTGTGTTGAAATTACAAATATTTCATGCGCATGCTTGTGTCAAGGATACAAGGAAAAATGATCAGCCATAAGTCTCAGTGTGACTTCTCAGGGCATTTATCATGACATGAATTTAATTGAGTATCCTCCCACTATCAACTAGACCTTTTCTCGGTTTTATACATCTTTTTTTATTAGTTGCAAAACTGAAGCTGAATTTAACTGTCTCCAAATGGGCTGCTTTAAACTGTAAATATTATCCAATGCATTTAAATCCAGTAATATTCTAAATATAGATCTCATCTTCATTTACATCTAAAAATCATACAAGGAGAAATAATCCTGGACTAGAAACCAATTTGGTTTGGCGATGGTATTTGGAAACGATGGCTAAATATCTAAAACTCTTCGTAAGAACTGCAGAAACATTAATGACATCTGAAAATTACATGGATTTCATGAGAAAATTAAGTCTATTTCTTGACAGACCTGAGCAGGAACAGAATGGGATCCATAAAGTTAGCTCTTCTTGTATATCCAGAGTCCTGCTCAGTAATTTATTGACAGGGGCAAAGATATAAGCACTGAAAAAAATGAGCTGAACACTGTGTGTAAATGATTGTCCACGGAAGACACTAAGAAGCATCGCAAATGACCCTGAACCCAAATATACTTTTAACTCCTAAAAATGAATACCAGGCCCTAAACATAGGCTCATGGTAAGAATATTGAGGGATCTCAAGGCAGTACACGACAGACTAAATGTATGTGTCTTAGGAGAGAACAAGCACAAAGTCACAGAGGACTGCCCTGGAACTAAAAACTGAGTTGAGTGGGGAAATAAGTCAGCATTGCAGTCAAAAAGATAAGCAGGATGACAAAAGGGTTTCTTGACCAAAGTTGGAAATGTGGGAAGGAGTATTTGTTCAGGAGATGGACGGTAGGCCGGAAAGCGTGGGTAAACACAGAGAGGGGTGGGGAAACTGCGTGCAAGCAGACCCCAGAGGACCTTAGCTACTATAAGCAAGCTCACTAAGACTTTCTTCATTGTGAAGAATCAAAGGGCTGCGGCAATGTTGTTTGTTTTATGGTTTAATATTCTTAGGTAGAAGATAATATTTCAAGTGAGAGTTAAACCTCATCTATAGCCTTCTCTAAATAGATGGCGGATAATAAAAACCTGAATATACCCAATTGCTTTCAGAAGATATTTAAGACCTTCCACTACGGATTCCAAACAGCTTTTTCAATTTTTGTCCAAGTATTGTATGTTCCAACCAGCCCAAGTGACTTGTCGGCAACTGTTCCTTTTACATTCTTGCCTTTGTCCTCATTGTTCTCACCGTTTGGAAAGTGTAGATCTTCCCATGTACTTAAATCTAATTCAGTCAGGCCTTAGCCAGATGCTACTTTCCTGCGAAGCATCTCATCTGTCCTCTGCTGAATCAATCCCCTACTTTCTCTGTGCTAGTAATTAATACATTCTGCCCTAAATGACAGCTCTTCCTGTTCTTAACTTTAGTCCTCTGTTGAATTCTTAACTTCATGAGGATAGATATCATGCCCTTCGTTATTAAATTACATCAAATGCTTCAATAATTTCCCCTCTTTTAAACTAAGACAATCATTGTCTGTTATGAGCTTATGACACTTGCCCAAGGACACATGGCCACTAAGTGGGGATTTGAAAAATGTCAGGCTTCAGAGAACACTGCTTTCTAAAAGAATCAAGCATCCTTTTTAAGTAGAAGCAAAGTGTTCCGTCATGTTGATGTGCCATAATTTACTTAACCATTTTCTTGATATTGACATTTAAGTTGCTTTTATTTTTGTCATGTAAAATGGCACTGTAACTATCATTTTGGTGCCCAAGACTTTTTTTTAAGATAAAGTAACAACCCAAGTGAACTACTGGATCAAAAGATGTGATTATTTGAAGACTTATAATGCATATTACTAAATTGTTTACCAAAAAATTTTTTAAATTATGGTTCCTGGATACAGTCACTAAAGAATACTCTAGTGAGCACATATCACTAACACTGAGGTTTTTTTTAGAACTTTAATTGGTTAATTTCATGAACCTATCTTTATATATATTTATGTCCCTTCCATTGCTAGTAGAGATAAATACGTTTATGCAAACTGCCTTTTTATATCTTCTGTTGTGAAGTCCATTCCAGTTCTTTGACCATTAATTTATTAGACATCTTACTATTTTTCTTATCAGCTTGAATAAACAGTTCTATAAAAGAAGTAACATAATATTCCCACTGGAATTACTTAGCCAAACTGTTAAACATAGATATAATCTATCTATTTCAGTTATTTCCAGAAATATAAAAGTTTAAGATTTTTATCTTTGGCTTTTTTAATTGTGATTTCTTCTACCCTTTTTAAATCTAGGAAGCCCTTGCTTCTTCAGAGACTTATGAAATATTCATGTCTATTTTCTTTCACTTCAAAAAAGTAGATATAATAGGTTTTTAAATAATTCTTATTCAACCTCTAATCAATTTATTGATTTGGCAGCATGGTTGAGAAAATGATCAAAATGTAAGAAAAACATATTTCTTTTCTCTAAATATTTAAGCACTTAATACCAAGAGCTCTGTCTTTACCACATATGTGCACTGTGGAGGGCTCAAGAGAGAGTCTTACAAAATCCAGGTACAACAAAAAAGCTTATTACAATTGGCCTGGGACTTAAATTTTATGCCATTGGGGGTGATTTGAAGAAACTAAAGTCATCAAGCCAAGAGTTGGTGCTGGTGCAGTGTCTTAGTGAATGTCACAGGTTTTTGCCAAGAAGAAATGGAATAAAATCTGTATTTTATACAAATATCATATATACCTAAGAAACTTTTGATCACGATTTTAAGCCCTTAAGTATTTCTACCAGGTCTTCTCCAAATAGTCTACCTAAATTTTTTTACCGTAAAAAGTCATGCAAGGCAAAGTATTTTGCCAACAATGGTTTAATAATTCTGGGTAAGCAGAGGACAAGTCTCACTACTCATCAAAAAACAAAAACAAAACAGAACAAAAATCCCAAAATATTTTAAGTCTGAGGTTGAAATGATACATAAACTCCTAAGAATGTAGGAGAGAACAGATTTATTATAACTCTAATCAGGATTTTAAATTAGATATCCAGACAGATCTGATTAACTTCAATAATGAAGAAAAATGGCGTAAATAATTATGGAAGTACTTCCACAGAAAACACATTCCCAAATGCATACCTATGACACCTACACCAATACATAAAGACTATGCACTTAGAAGTACAACAGATAAAAGATCAATTCAGGTGTGAAATTTGCTGAATGACTGCCAATCTAAAGTCTTTGTCAAAGAAAGTTCTCGATGGCAGAATGATTACCACCGTTCATTAGTAGGCAGAGCTTTTCATAGATAGAAAAAAGCATTCTCATAGCACATGTGACAGAGTATGTTTCATCCTTTCCATGTGCCCTTACGCCCCTTATCTGTAATCAGAGATTGGTTTCTAAGTAAATTTGTGATTTTAAATGACACAAATTCTTCCTGCATCTTGTTTCCTCTGAAGTCTTGCTCTGACTTCGGAGCTGAATGAGTACTAGAAGCCTTCTGAGTGGCATACTCAGGCCTATTGTTTCCTCCTCCAACACTACACGAAGAAAAACACATGTGTATTGGTATTAATGTATCCTGAAATGATACCATGATCTTTCTGAATACTGAGCCATCTTCTGAAGCGTCAATTCAACCCTAGATTTCTCTATTCATGTTTTATACAAAATACGTTTTCTTTTGAAGGTCTCATGATTTTCCAATTAACGTGTGCTTCTGTTTACTACGTTATCTGCCTCTATAAAGCAGAATACACATTCTGTGGGAGCAAGGTCTCTGTCTAATCTATTAGACTATTAGTGGCCATTGTATTTCCAATGCTTGGCATCAAATATTTACTTCACGAATGAAGACAACACGCCTTTATTCCGATGATGTAGCATTTTCAGAGAATTATGTGTGGATTGCCTTATTCCTATTACCCATTCTTCTCAATCATTATCTGAATTCTGCACTTGAGAGCACTGAACACAATGCTTCTTTCCTAACTCCCAGCCCCGCCTCACTCTAGACAAGCAAGTATCAAAGCACGGTCCAGGGACCCGTGGTGGGGTTTTGAGATCCTTTCAAGGGGTTCGTGCTGTCAAAACTATTTTCATAATAATGCCAAGATGCTATATGCCATTTTCACTTGTTTTCACTCAAGCACACACTGGAGTTTTGCAGAGGCTACATGACACGTGATGATGTCGTCGCTCTGACGTCTAATGTGGCATGTGCTTGTGTACTCTTTTGTTTTAAAAGTTTCTGTTTTAATATGTTAAATATCAGTAACTGTGACTCACATAAACACAGGTCTCTGAGGTCCTCTCTGAACCTCACGTATGATGATTATACATGGTTTTTAGGCAACATGATTTCAATGTTCCAAAAAGTAACTCACAAGTGGACCTTTAGATAAACCATTCATAAACACTGGATCTCCTGTTTATGTATGGAATAGGTTGTCGAATTAGACCTTCCCTGTGATCAAGTTTCAGCAGAGGCCCATAAAACCAGTTAAGTTCCAAGCAGCCCAAGATCCTAAATGGAGGTGCAAGACCACCTATGCAGCACATGCTACATTGTTCAACTGATCACCCACATCCAGCTTATACAGAACAAATCCTTGCATCAAGAAGAAGGTAGTAATAACTTTGTAGTAAATGTGTTATGTATTTCTCCCATGCGGGAGGGGAAATGGAGTCTTCCCATTTGTCTCAAATCCATGAAGGGAGCTTTGAAAGAACCACTTGAAGAACTTGTCATATTTCCCTTGGAGTGTGGGGCTAGGGAACGGCCTAAAAATAATCCAGAGCAATACACTGGCAGCATTCTGAGAAGGCAAAGGGAATAAATAAAGGGCTCCCCTTCGACCCACAGTATATAAAGGATGCACGTTTTCCATGGGCTAGGAGGGGAGGTGATGGCAAGCTCTCTTGAAAAGGAACAGGGCTTCTGGCTGTGAGTACAACAAACATCCATTACTGAAACTGAGCAGGCTTCAGGTAAAGGCAGTGGAAGGTCTGGGAGGTGATGGAGGCACAGGGTCCAAGGAACTCTTGAAAGTCACCCACAAGTGAGTCAGCTTTTGTCATCTACCACCACTAAAGGGTACCAGTGCCCTATTAACTGTACCAATCCAGAAAGACTTCCCTTCACTTCCCTCTTCTCTCTGCCTTTCTTTGACCACCAGAAAATGCAGCTAGAAAGTAAGGGAGGAGCTGTTTCAAGGGAGAAAAGCAGCCAACTATTCCCTATTCCCCACTGCAAGATTCCCAGTCCAGGGCTTCCCTGGTGGCGCAGTGGTTGAGACTCTGCCTGCCAATGCTGGGGACACGGGTTCTAGCCCTGGTCCGGGAAGATCCCACATGCCGCGGAGCAACTAAGCCCGTGAGCCACAACTACTGAGCCTGCGCGTCTGGAGCCTGTGCTCCGCAACAAGAGAGGCCGCGATAGTGAGAGACCCGCGCACCGCGATGAAGAGTGAACCCCCCAGCTCGCCGCAACTGGAGAAAGCCCTCGCGCAGAAACGAAGACCCAACACGGCCAAAAATAAATAAATAAATAAGTAAAGGATTCTTTAAAAAAAAAAAAAGAAGATTCCCAGTCCATGGAAATTTGGATGAAGCTGGTCAAAAGGTACAGATTTCTTGTTAGAAGATAAATCAGTATTGGGGATATACAATATGATGACTGTAGCTACCACTGCTGTATGATCTATTTGAAAGTTTCTAAGAGAGTAGATCCTCAAAGTTTTCATCACAAGAGGAAAAGTTGTTTGTTTTTTGTTTTTTTTTTTTTTTAGTGTCTGTATGAGATGACGGATGTTAAATAAACTTATTGTGGTCATCATTTTGCAATATATGTATGTCAAGTCATTATGCTGTACACCTTACATTTATACAGTGTTGTATGTCAATTTTATCTCAGTAAAACTGAAAGGAAAAACATGTTTTTTTCCTGGAGAAAACAGCCAGGCTCAGATGGCTTCACTGGTGAATTCTACCAAACACTTAAGGAAGAAGTAAATTCTTCCAGAAAAGAGAAGAGAATGCATTCCTCCTCAGTCATTTTATGACTCAATCATTTTATGAGGCCAGCATACACTTTATACCAAAACCAGGCAAGGACATCATTAGACTAGATAACTTCAAACAACATTCAGAACATGTCCACTGTAATTGCTAAAATGGAAAATTCTCATACACTGCTGCTAAGAGTGCAAAATGGTAAAGCCACTTTGGAAAATACTTTGGCAGTTTCTTATATAAATTAAGAACATACTTATTATATGACCCAGCAATTCCACTTCTAGGTATTAAACCAAGAGAACTGAAAACATTTCTACGTAAAGACCTGTATGTGAATGTTCATAACAGCTTTATTTCATAATAGTCAAAAACTGGAAACAATTCAAATATTCATCAACCTTAAATGGATAACTAGTTGAGGTACCTCATACAATGGCATACTACTCAGCAACGAAAAGAATGTACTGATATATGCAACAACTTGGATGAATATCCAAAGCATTATGCTAGAGGAAAAAACCCAACCCAAAAATACATACTCCATGATTTCATTTATATGACCTTCTAGAAAAGGCAAAACTATAGGGACAGAAATAAGATCAATGGCTAAGACTGGGAGAGGGAAGAGACTGCAAAGGACTGAGAGAAAGCTTTTTGTTAGCGTGGAAATGTTCTATAATCTTGATCACAGTGTTGTTACAAGACAATATAAATTTGTTAAAACTCATTAACTGAACACTGAAACACAGTGAAATTTGTTATATCTATATTATACCTCGATAACCGTGAAATGAAACCCTGAATGAAAATAGATAAGTGTACATTTTTAAAAAAAGATTTCCAGCCCAATAAAGAACAGCAGTTGTAAATTGGATGACAGCTTTGGGTTTTGAAATTACACTGGACAAGGCGTTTCAATAATTGGAAAAAGAGACTACTTATTTATTGCCTGGGTAAGTTACCAGATCTATACAAGATTCCATCCAGGAATGGAAGGGTGAAGTCTATGGAGCAAATTCAAAGGGTCAGAAGTAAAAAAGGAAAAAAGAAAACAAGGCATCTTCCTAGAGAACATATGAAAGGCATGTTGGTCGTATGTTCAAGCAGAAATGCTGGAGACATGCTAACTCTTGCTAAATGTACCACAGCTTTCTCATCCTAGCTTTCAATACGACCCCAACCTCTCTTTCCAGCACTGCCTCTCTTACTTACATCTTTTTGTCAGCTCTGCTACCCCATCCTCAACCTACCCCATCCTTCTGCATACCTGTATATGCACTATTTCCTTTTTCTAGAATATTCTTCCTCTTATTTCTGCCATTTGAAATCCTTTGTGAGTTTCAAGGTTAACTTCAAAATATCTTTCATAAAGCTCGTAAAGAAGAAACAGCTGGGATGCCAAGTCCTAAAATCCTTTATGAGCTGCCAGTGGCCTATGACAACACCTCTGCTTATTTCTAAGGGTTATTTTCATGGGATTTACTCCAAAAAAGTGATAGGTTCCCGACTGCCAACTAAGGATTAGTAACAAATCTTCAGCTCTCTCCTGCTCTAGCACACAGAGCTGGGTCGTTTGTAATTCACCCACTGTCCTTATCCCTTTATAACAATGCCAAGAGTAAGAGGTGCCTCCTTTTCCAAGAAGCCCTATAATGGATGCTGCTTCAGAACCCTGGACACTCCCATAAAGACCACATCAGCCATATCAGAATTCATGGAAGAAAGCACCACAAAGAGGAAATTTAAACTCTTTTATCCTCCCATGAAATGAATGAATGCTCCAGTCATTATTGTAACATCTTACATAAGCATATTTGAAGATTTCCTTTTCTTCGTCCTATACTCGTTCTCATATTATTTTTCTGTCTTTGGAGGAAGGGATCTTATTTAGTGATTCATGTTCTGGTGTTGGTTGTGAGAATGGGAATAGTCAGCTCTTCCCTAGAGATTAGAGAGTGACACCAGCAAAGCCTTTTCCTCACCCACTACCTGAAACATAGAACTATTTTACCTCTCTTATAAACCTACATTATTCTGTCTATAGAACTGTTATGGCTATATGCCTACATGGGAGACCATAAAACATAAATTCTACAAAGGCAGGGTCTGTCTTTTCTTACTAATATTTGTATCCTATATAGATACTAGCACATAGGAGGTATTCACTAAATATTTGATGTTAAATTAAAATATTGCTATATGGCAATCCCTCTTAAATATAAGATAAACTACGACTTTCTTGAACTATATTCAAAAGGTTCATTTATTGATGTTCCAGGGACCCTTCTCTATAAAATAATCTCTCTTTAAGACTCTCTTAATATATGGAAACTAAAAAGGTTACAGTGGGATTCAACGTAGTTAGTTGCTTACCACCTCATTATATATAATACTGGGAAAGTCTGTTATCCATTGTGAAAGTTCTTATGAAAGTGCATGGGCCAATTTCATTCTACAACTCTTTTGCCAAGTTCAAAACCACAATATCTTAGCAGCTTTTATTTTTCTTCCAAACACCATAAGTTATTACACTATATGATGCATTGCATACTTGCCAAAGCACTTCAGCCAGATTTTTTTGTTACATAAGCACGAAAGCATCCAATACTAATAAACTCCTATTTTTCTTTCCACTTTTTTTTTTTTTTAATAAATTCAAAGAACTAAAGCATGTTTCTATGCCCTTGGGTTAAAAAAAGCAGCAATCACTGACATTTGAAAAGTATTGTGCCAAAAGCCAAAATTGTGAGACTGTTTCTCAGCTGACAAACTTCTTCCTAATTGACCTGGAATTATACAAGTTTTGTAATAATTTTTCTTGGTAATACATATAAAACATATTGCTTATGGATCCAACACAGTGACTACTGGTTTGTCTTTTTTTTGTTTGTTTTTCAAAATACAGTGTGTCAGAGTTAGTAACTTGGTTTTTGTTTTACTGCCCAGCTACAGGATTAATCCTCTGTGTGTGAATTTTAAAAACTGAAATGCATAACATACACATATTTGAACAATAATTTGGGAATTTTACTTGACCATCTAAAGAAAGATGATTATAGTTTTCTCTCACCAAATGTAGCTTAACAAGCAGTGGTCCAAAGCTTGCCTAAAGATTCTGCATAAGTTTCTCTAAGGTTTGTACACTGTCAATTTATCTATACATTTTTAGAAGAAAATGTTTCTCTTTCTTAATACTTGCGCCATTAGTCTGAAAAGTAGGCTTACCACAAGACAACAAGCAAGTACTGTTGAACTAGTAATGGCAGGAAAGTCAGCAACAGTAGCAGTTCTCTACTGAGGAACAGCTAGAAGATGGTGTTAAGGAAAGAGAAGCCATTCAGAGGATGGATCTAAGGTGCATCAAGAGTTATTTTTCATTTTCCAAAAGCTCAATCAAAGATGTTTGTACTGTAAGGAGAAATTTATTTCTATTTGTGAATCAATAGGGCAGCTGAAATATGTAAAGTGATCCAATTCACATTTTTCAATGAAACGATGGAAACATTCTCTAAGATTCTTCAGAGCTGTATTAACAGACAGATGTTCTTTCCTGTGCTTTAGTAAGTAGCAGCCATCAACAATGTGACCATTTTGAAATATGACAGTTGGAGTGATTACTTTGCAGAATGTCTAAAGCTAAAGGCAGGGTCAATACGGCACCGTAATAACTAGTGAAAAATGAAGAATTTGGCCAACTTGCTCCTTGGTCTATACAAACAAACCATCAGGTGGACTGGTTTTGTTTTCGACTTGCCCATTACCAGAATAAGTTGGGGAGTCAATATGGATGATACAATCAAAGTTCAAAGTAGTCATTGCAGTACAATAAAATCTGAGTTTTGAGGTCTGGGCTGACCCTGTCCACCATATCTCAGATAATCACAATGAGACTGACCAAAATTTCGGGTTGGAATCCTTCCAGAAAAAGTTACATTGCTAGTAACAACATAATCTCCTTAGTTAACCGGTTGTTTTTCTGTCTTATAGGTCCACCAACAGTTATGTTAGGCGTCTTGTATTGCCTCACTTCACTGTAAAGTTCACTAAAACTTCAGTTTCTTGTGAGATAACTGGAGACAGTATGAGGTGAAAATGGAGGGGTGTTAGAAGCCAGAAACAATTTTTATTTGAAAGGAAGTTGATTAATTAAATAATTGCCTGTGCCTATACACACATGTATCAACGTGCTAGGTTCTGAATATACATGGAAAATAAAGGAGATATCGTTCCTGCCTTCTTTTAACTGATATTCTAGCAGAAGAGACCGACTTTAACAAGTACAGGCAAAAATGAGAAGAGAATATCATGAGAGAACAGTAGGGAGAGACTTCAAATTGGATGGTCACGGATGACTTCTCAGAGAAAGTAACCAGGAAAAATGAGGAGGAGCCAGCCATAAAAAGAGAACATTTCAGGCTGACGAAAGGCTCAGAGGTGAAAACAACCTTGGCCTGTGGGAGAAACAGCAAGGAGACCTCAGTGGTGGGAGATCACAAGCAAAGGGTTGGAGAGAATAGTAAGAGCTGAAGAGGCTAACAGCCAAATCACGCCAGACCTTGATGGCCAGAGAGAAGACTCTGTCTTTTATCCAAGTAAAACTGGAAGCTAAGGAGAGCATGGGATCGACAAGATACAATTTATATTTTTTTCAGAAATTACTCTGGCTATTGAGTGGTATGTAGTGAAGGCAGGGAGACAGAGTCAAAGCTGGAAGATGTGTGTGTGTATGTGTGTACGTATGTGTATATGTGCATTTGTGTATGTGTGCATGTATACATGGATGTGACCTATATCTTCTGCAGTCAGGGTATTAAAACACTTTTGTGTCTGAACATTTAAAAATGGCAAATAATCATGTCAAAAAGTACTTAGAAGAGAGGAAAGCCAGGCAAAAGAATTTTAGGTCTTAGTTTCCAGAAACTTCTCCTTTTTCAAAAAAACCTATAATTTTCTCATAACCAGGGTAGGCTGACTTTAATGCATTATTTGTATTTATGTGTCATATACTCATATATCCAATTCAAGGTACTGAGGCAGGAGATAGATGGGCCCCGGGCTGAACAGTTTCTCCCCTGGGGACAGAAACTCCATAAAAGCAGGATGATGGAGGAGGCTGGGCCCTGCCCAGATGAAAGACCACATATTCCTCATTTTCAAAGTCAAGGAGACCTCCCTGACTACACATGCACAGAAAGGCTACCTGGAGGTCAAAAGAGAGGAGGCGCCACCCCATAGTAAGTGATGTCAACTACCCATAGGCCTCTTCACTGGAATCCATCTTGGCTAAGAGATGCACAGGCACACAGGGGAGGACCCTGAGATATACCAAGTAGGGACCCAGAACCCAGCAAAGCAAGATGATTGGTCTAAGGAAACCCAGAATAAATGCCCTATAAAAGTAATTCAAACTGCCACGAGGGCATGACTCTCTCTCTCTGAGCCCGCCCATGCGTCTATCCACACGTACTGTACTCTTTTTCCTCCTAATAAACACTTTACTTGCTTCACTACTCTCTGTCTCTATGTGGAAATTCATTTCTACACAGCTGACAGGCCAGGGCCTTGTTCACTGGCCACTGGTCCCTGGTGGTCTGGTAGCTAGGATTTAACGCTCTCACTGCCACTGCCAGACCTCAATCTCTGGTCGGGTCGAAACCCTGCTTCAAGCCGCTGTAGGCCGAGGTCACCCGAGATCAGTACAATTATTCATTTCCTCTCAGTGTGCTTTCCATAAAGAAACACACACTGCATGCAGGTGAATATATTTCTTGGGGCAGCCATACGCCTTTCTCGCCTTTCTAAGGCTAATCAGGTTGCATTACTATTTCTTCTCATTACATGTTGTCAGATAACCCATGTGAATAACATGTGTGGTAATATTTTTTGAGAGGCAATTGTTCAAAGTACACTTTTTATTCGTGTTGTGGTGTCCATTGAGGGACTTTCCAGAACTCCACGTTCTTAGACTGCTAGAAGTTTGCCGTTTAGAAGTCATCAATAGTATTGTTTAAAGCTTTAGGTTGTTAAGAAGAATAGTGACTGAAACAAAGTTTTATGATATGTATAAGTGTTTGTGTATGTGTACATGTGTATGCGTGTGATATACATCTCATTGTGGAGACTTAGAGTAGAAGCTGGAAGGTGTGTGTGTGCATGAATGGAAAGATAGACAGTCACTGAAATGTCAAGACCTAAAGAAAAGAAATGTCCTTTTTCTTTTACATATTCATTCATTTTCTTAGTCACCTGGAAGAACATGATATTGTTTTCAAAGTCCACCTGCAGATCTACAAAAGCCAAGTTTTGAAACTGTGGAATGAGAAGCTAGAAATAGAACTCCCTGTGTCTTTTTGGTCCATTTCATTGTATCTTGAGGGTAACTTATGTCACATTTCATGACACGTGATGTTCAAAGATGATGAATGACAGGGAGTCTATTCTGGTGTCAGATCCTGTTTTGGTCATCTCCAGGATCTCTTAGATTTGGGAAAAGAAGGAAGTAAGTGAGTCTCGCAGCATAAAATCTTCCCATTTAATTAGAAGGGTGCATGGAATAGCCTTAAGGAAAAGGAAACATTTTCCAACTTCAAATCCCTCTCTGGACACATCTCTTTAGGAGGAAGCTCTAGTGACATGATCCAAGTAACATTTTCCCTGCAAAGGACAGCAATATAGTTTTCCCAGCGGAAAACTAGTCCAGTCAATTCAAAGACAGGACTTTAGGATATATTACCCATGACTGTGCTTTTAAAAGTCTAAGTATATGCTTTTAAACTCTAAATACAAAATTGTGTCGATGGTTCCATTTTCAGATTAATATAAATCAAGCAGGTGCTTTGAGGCAGAGCTTAAATAAATAAATAAATAAATAAATAAATAAATAAATTTATTTATTTATTTGGGGGGAAAAAAAAATCTCAGGCTTAGAGGTCAGGCAGCTTCCATTCAAATCCTGGCTTAGCCACTTATTTGCTGTATGACTGGGCAAGTCGTTAAATCTCTGTGTCTCAGTATCTTCAACCTTTAAATAAGGATAAAAATAGCACCGACCTCCTAGAGTTCATAGAGGTAATCAAACTATCTCATGCATAGCACTTAACACAACTCCTTATTCATTATATTCACCCGATAATAGTAAATATTAGTATAACAAGAACTAACGTAACAAATTATTATGATCAAAGAATTAAATTCTTTAACTCTGTACTGTCAGGGCCTAAAGTGTTGATGTGACTTCCAAGTATGTTAGGTTATTCTTAAGGAGAATGTAATCCCTGCTGTGATGGGGCAGATGCAAATTATGCGAACAGCTAGAACTTTTTGCTTCTTCCCTGTAGCCCATCTCAGTATCCCACAGCAAACCAAGGGGCACCTACAAACCGCAGCTGAAAAGCAGTTTAACTGTCTATGGAAGCATCTTGAAAAAAGTGTCCAAGGGACATTTGATCATGATGCAGAGAATTATTTTTTTTTTAATTCTCTTTTCCCATCACTCCTATAGTTGTCTCACCAGAAAGACAGCTGCCTTCCCATTCCTCAGTTTGACCCAAACTCTTTCTTAATCCAGACCAAGATGTCTCCTATCTTCTCTCTCTGCACCGAGGCAGCTATTCTAACTCTTCTGGTTTTCTATTTAGTAACCATCTGTCCTTTCCAGTCCAAATCAGATCACACTGTAATGAACTATTTTGAATTCCTATCCTCCCTCCCTCTCTCTCTCTCACCTATTACTCAACATCTACCCCAAAAAAATTTAAGACACATAGAAATAAGACCCAGTAACCTGGATACCAAACTCAACCTCCATCTCAGCAGAAAGAGTAAACTGTGAGACTATGACGATCATACTTGTTTTCTAAAGCTATTTTCTACTACTATTTTCTTCTTGGCTCATTTTCTCCTAAGGCAGACCTTAAAATATTAAAAAAATATAAAAGAAATGTGATCATATTGTTATTGTGCTCTCACATGGAATTCAAATAAAGCAACATGGAAAGGTCACTAAATTCTTCCTATCTTCAAAAAAGGGAAATGATAAGCAGTCCTGAAGAGCTCACCCAGCTTCCTTTCCAAAGGGCTCTGCTAACACGGTTGCCTACACCCTTCCTGTTGCCCCAGGTGCTTAAGATGAAAATATTTAAACACTTGGCAATCCTGAAGACACTCTGTGAGGTGCCTATAAAAAGACTGGTCTTGGCTTCTGCCAATACAGCAGCAGGCACTTCAATTTTATTTTATCTTGAGAGGAAGTTCATCGAGTTGCCGGCCTCGCCCACAACACCTCAACTTCTCTTTTTTTATATGTGTAAATTTTTTTTTCTACTTCTGTCTTTCAGGAATAGGTTTTTAGTGGTCCAGGCATTTCCCACGATTTTACCTGAATGTGGGCAACCTCAGCAGCAGAGGAGCGCAGAAATATCCTCCACCTATTTTTCTCAGAAGATGTGAGAACCGTTGACTGGAGTTAGGAGGGGGAAGTGGTTGGTGTATACAGCTGCGAAAGGAGCAGTGGAAAGTTCTTTATTGATTTAAAAATAATAACAGCTCATATTTATCTTGTGACCATGGCAACGTAAGGAATGAAGTCTCTCTGCTTTCCTTTACCTCAAGCAGGAAGTGAGAGAGATGTTGGGCTCTGGGAAGCCAATGGTTTGGGGTTATTTTTCTTCCTGCCTATTGTCTACATTACTTGAGATTTAATACTGGCTTCTGTCTTTATCATTAAATCTTTTTCTTCAAATTAAGCAATTCTAGTGAGATGATTTCTTTTATACATACATCGATGTTTTATTCAAATGAAGCTTTTAGCAGTATCAGTCATGAGGAGCTTAGCTGTAAACCCAGAGGTGATAGTAAATCCTCAAGGTTAAGGGGAACTTAGAAACTGCAAAAACAAGTTTAACTTCTTTACTCAGAGGTGAAGAATGGTACATCTCTCGCATCAGAAACTACTGAAGTTGAGGGCAAAATTATAAGTAACGATTAAGCAGGATGGGTTATTCCTTGGCCATATTTAGGCTTTTTTTAATTTTATGGAGCAATTTGAAAGGAGTGAACTAGTAAGAGATTTTATTAAGTGTTGGTGTGATGAGAATTGACAGCTGACAAGTAGGGAGAGAGTTCAAGTTCAGTCATGCTGAATTTTAGGTGCCTCTAAATGAGATAACCAGGAAGAATTTGAAATTGCACCTTAAACTCAGATGGCTATCGGAGCTAACAGCACACGTGTGGGAGTCATGAAAGTAAATCTGGTGCCCAGAACTGCACATAAGGGGCTCAGGTGGAGCGAGAAGAGATGATGACTGAGAGCACACACACTGTGGGAAGAGTACTATTTAGAGGACAGAGTGAATGAGGAGCCGGGGAAGGAGCCTGCAACTCCTGAGCTGGAACAGAAGGGGACACTGGCTCTGTGTGCTTCTGGTCCAGAGCACAGGCTGTACCTGTTTTTTTTTTTGCCAACTGCTAAAGCAGTTAAGTCCAGATCTTACCATCTATCTGATGTTCAGTGACATTCCCTGAGTTTGAAAAAAAGTAACATTCCCAATTAAATATCACTTGATTAACATAATTTATAGATTTTTATTTAAAAGGACATTTTACTACAAAACATGGAGAGGTACGTATCATAGGGGTGTTCAGAGTGGCACCAGGTGATCCTCTTTACTAGCCATTGCCAAAGAGTCACTAATGATCCTGCCTCCTGACTCAGGGACACAGCTGAAAAATCAGACCTCAACCTGATGTTCTGGTGGTGAAGTGACCTATGACTCTGGAACTTCCACCCCAATCATTCCAACAGGAGCTTTACTGAAGTTGACTTTTACCACTTCTACAGAATTGGAAGGTTGCCGTTAAAACCAGCACCTAGCCATTTATTCGCTGGTAATTCAAAGCAAATCAATCAACTGCATAGCAGGATGCAATAAAATCAGGAAGTGATAGGATTTTAAGTAACAAGCAACTTCTAAGATGGGCTGGTGCATTTTTGGAATAGATGAATGACAGAGCAGCCTTGAGAGACAAGCAGTTCTTGCAATAAGAAATAGAAGTATTGGGATGCATGGCCAATAGCCCATTGAACACACATAGGGTTAGGAAAATGTCCTTGGTTTGGTAATATTTCTTATAGACCTTATTAGGATAACAGACAGTGTGAAAATACCATCCTAGGAGTTGGCAGTGGCAAATTCCAAATTAGCATGTGTCAGTGTGCATGCCTATGTAATATGAGGGAGGCATCAGATAATATATGGAAGAAGAGTAATTCATGGAGAAAGTGAACAATAGTTTCAGAGGCTGCAAAGTGAGAAAAGATCTGATGAGCATTCACTTTATTTAGGAATTATGATGTCACTGGTGACCTGAGCAAGGATAGATTCTATAAAGTGCTAAGGGCAAACCTTGGTTACAGGAAGGTGAAGAGTAGACAGAAGCTTCCTTTTCCAACAATACTGGCAGAGTAAATATCCTGAAAATGATCCTGCTGCTTATCCTAGCTCCTAATTTTGTATCCTAGTAGATACAAAATTAAAAACATATTTTAACACATGACTGAGTTGGAAAGAGTAAGAGAAACTACCAGGATCATCAGACGCCAAAAGTTCTGGGGAGAATCAACTCAAAGAGTTATTAGCACCGAAATCATCTATTAACTCCAGAAACCTAGAGCTTTGGTTTTGACCTTGACAAACTCAGGTCTGCATTGTCAGGAGAGCTGGAATTCAGTTCTGGGACCTGTAAAGAATTGCATCTTCAGAGAAAGTGTGAATTAGAAAAAATTTCAAAATAAATAAAATATGCCTTGGATGAAGAAACAAACAAAATATCCCCTGGGAGTTCATAAGCCCAAGCTAGTCCTCATACAGGCTAGGGTCTCACATCTCACTGCCTGCATTGTCTGAAAAAGACTCAAGCAACCCCAGTCTTAAAGCTTCCCTAAGTGCCTGTCAAAAGCAAATGATAGCTTTCTCTAGATGAATCAACCATCAAATCAAGCCTCAAAGAATTTCCACATGTAAAGTCCTCATGTCACCTGAGAATTTAAGTACAAAATAAACAAGGAAACAAGGAGTAGGAGTAAACATCAGCAGAAACAGTAAACACAAAATCAAACTCAAGAAAGAGTTCTGATGTTGCAACTGTCACATTCACAATATGAGATTAGTGTGTAATCATTTAAAGCAAAACAAAAAAATCAAATGTATGAATAAGGAAGAAGTGACTATAAACATAAGCAGTTGGAATAAAAAATCAAAAATAAGTTGGACATACAGAAATAAAAATTGGGAATAAAAACAATAGGTGTCTACTTAGTCTATTAGACATGACTGAAGAAAGAATGACTAAACTAGAAATACAGACATAAAGCAATTAGCCCCAAGAGAGCACAGAGAGACATAGATGGAATATAAAATCAATTGAGACATAAAGGATACAGTGATAGATGTAACACAAGTCAAATGAGAATTCCAGAAAGAAATAGCAGAAAAATAGGAGAGACATTATTTTGGAAGGCAAAATCTCAGGGACATCTCAGAATTCCAGATGATTTGAATCCTCAGATTCAGGAAGCAAAACAATCCCAATCTTAACCAAGCTGTAGAACACAAATGCCAAAGAACTTTTAAAAACCCAGAGAGAAAAACATGATATCCAAACAAAAAATGAGAATGATAACTGAATTCTAAATGACAACAATGGAAGCACAAAAACTGTGAGATAATATCAAAATTATGAAAAAATTATTCATAGCTACAGACTTAGAAGTGTTGTATGGTAGTATAATGAAACTTTGAGATACAACTAAATCAAATTTCCTACAAGCAGCTCCTCCCTACAGAAACTTCTAAAATATATACTTCAAGAAAAAGGAAAATGATTTCAGAAAAACTACCGAGTTCAAGAAGAAAAGGTAAGCAAATGAAGTGGTAAATATAAGTGAATCTACACAAATATTAACTCTATAAAACAATAACAATGAAGTCTAATTTGACAATGTATTAGTTTTCTGTTGCTGTGTAATGACATACCACAAATTTAGTAGCTTAAAACAACACATATGTGTTGGTCCCTAAGTTTCCAAGCATCATGAGTTGGGACCCAGATTAATGGGTCCTCTGATATGGGTATCACAGGTCTGCAATCAAGGCAGATATCAAGCTGTGATCTCATTTGGAGGGGCCACTGAGGAACAATCTACTTTCAAGCTCATTCACATTTTTAGCAGAGTAATTTCCCTGAGGCTCTATTACTGAGGGTCTAGACCTTTAACTGGCTGCCAGCTAGGGGTCACCCTTAGTTCCTAGAGGCCATCCCATTCCATACACCCCCTCACAATAGGGCAGCTAATTTCTTCAACCCAGTAAGGAGAATCTCTCCCCAGTCCATATAACATAACACAATAACTGAAATGACATCCCCATCACCTTTGCTATATAATGTAATCTTATCAAGGGAGTGACATCCCATTATTTTTACAATATTCTATCAGTTAGAAGCAAGGCATAAGTTCTGCCAACACTCAAAGGGAGAGAATTATGCAAAGGCATGACTCATCGGGGGTCACCTTAGGGTGTGTACTGCACAAAGAAGTTGGGACAAAAAAACAAGATAAAGCTAAAACAGTAAGTCAGAAAGAGCATGATTAGAGTTAAAGCATGCTAAAGTCCTTGTATAAAGTTCAAAAAGATACAGATTAATTTTAAACTGTATTAAGCATGAATACAAAGAACAAAATAAGATGGTAGAAATTAACCAAAATATACCAGGAATCTAAAATATAAGCACACAAACATCTTTTTAAATGAAATGGTGAACAAAATTTAATGTGGCTATACAAATGTCAGATAAAATAGTCCTTAAGGTATAAAGCAGTATTTCAGTTAGAGGGTCACACTACCTAATGATAAAAATATCCCATGCACCAAATTTCATAACTCAGAATGTATATAGTAAAAATTAGCAGGAGAGAGTCACAGATCATAGTTGGCGATTTTGAGACATATTGCTTGACAATGGATAGATCAAATTGACCCCCCCCCCAAAAAAAAAATCAGTAAGATACCAAAGACTTTGAGAATACAAATAACATGCTTGAACTAATTACATTATGTAAAGTATGAAACAATTAGAGACAACACATAATTTTCAAGCACACTTGATGCGTATTGCCTATATAAATATACAGAAACCATGTAATAAACTATAAAACTAGTTTTAACAAATATGAAATATTTGATACGATATGGGTCACATTCTCTAGCCACAATAAAATTAAGTTTGAAGATCATGAAATGACTCATGTTTAGAAATTTGAAAATACTTATAAATAACAAAGCAATCAAAATGGATATTAGAAAATTTTAGAACAATTATGAAAAATTATATCACATAGCATACAGATAAAATAGTTCACAGAGAAAAATGTATAGTCTTATGTAGTATGTTAGGAAGGCTGATAATTAATAAATTAAGCACCTAATTAAATTTAGAAAAACAGTGACAAAATAAACCCAAAAATTAGAAGAAAATTAACAAAGATAATAAAAATTAATAAAGTAGAAAATAATTAAGAGAATCAACAAAAACAAGTCTGTGTTTTTTAAAAACAAAATCCAGATGTCTCTGATAAAATTGATCAAGAAAAAAGAGGAAAGATACAAACAATATTAGCCAAGTTAAAGGAAACATAGCTACAGAAGAAACAGAGCAGAATGTTATAGACGACTTCAGATCATGACAACTTCGATGAAATGGGTGCATTTCTAGAAAATTATTTCTCAAAAAAATTGATTTATGAAAGAACTAGAAAACCTGTGTGATCCTATAACCATTGAAGAAGTTAAACTCTCATCTTCTCACCAGAAAAACTCAAGTCCACAGTTTGACAATAAATTCCACTAGATATTTAAGGAGCGAACAATTCCAACATCACATAAATTCTTCCAGAAAGCAAAAAACAACGACACACTCTTCCTTGACTTGTTTTATAAGGTCATTATTATAATCTTGATCCCAAAAGCCAATAATGAAAGTTTCAAAGGAAAAATTATAGCTCTCAATTATGAACACAGCTGTAAAAGTCCTATATAGAATATTAGCAAACTAAATCCAGCAATATATTAAAAACACACACACACACAGACACACACACATATTACTAAGTTGGCTTTATCCAAGAAATAAAAAGCTAGATAACATTTAAAAAACTATTAATATAAATTAACAGAAAAATGCTAAAAACCCATAAAATCATTTCATTTTTTACAGATAAAAGAGACAACATTCATTCATATTAGAAACTCTTAGCAAACTAGGAATTGAAGGAAACTTTCCTAATTTACAAAAGAGTATAATAATTTCACAGGAAACATCATAGTCATTGGTAAATGGTAAAATCATTCTCTTTAAATAGAGAAACAAAGAAAGATACCTACTATTACCACACACATTAACATTGAACTGAGGATCCCAGAAAGCACAAGAAAATAAGATAATGAAAAATATGTAAGGACAGAAAAAGTACAGAAGAAATCTCACTTACTGAAGACAGTCAAACCCAAAAGAAAGCTACAAAGTATTCAAATAAAAGAGCTTAGTTTGGTGACCACATAAGATCAATAAACAAAAGTTAAAAACAAAATATAAATTATAAAAATATATATAATTAGGAATCAATTTAACAAAATATGACCAATCCTTTCATGGAGAAATTTATACTTTTTAAAATGCATTTTAGAAAACCTAAATTGAGAGATATAAATAACAATATTTTAAATATATCAGTTTTTCCTAAATTGATATACAGAGTCAATGAAATTTCTTCCAAAATCTAAACAGAATATCCCTGGAAATTTAAAAGACTGATGTGAAGATTTAAGGAGAAGGGTTAGAGTCAAGAAGAAAAAAAACGAAGTATAGATACTAGCTGTCACAGGTGTCTTAGCTTCTTTGGTCCAGAATTAGACAAATAAACCAGTGGAAGTGAAGAAAGAAGCCTGAATTAGACCAAAGCTTTTAAGGAAACTTGATAGATTCAGCACAGACATGCATGAGTACAAGATGAACTATTCAATAGATGGTGCTCTGGAAATCGGTATCTGTATTTTTAAAAACTGAAAATGGATTCCTACTTCACATCTTACACAAAAATCAGTTCTAAATGGATTTAAAGATAAAGCATAAAAGTCAAAACTTTAACAATTTTACATAGCAAAATAGGAAACTATCTTTATGGTTGTAGAGGAGGAAAAAGGAATTCTTTAACAACAACAACTAAAGAAAATAATTGGTGAAATTGACTCCATTAACACTGAGAACATTACGACCTTCATCAAAAGACACCACAAAAATCAAGGAGGAAAAATATGCCACAACTGGAAAGATATATTTGCAATCAGTATCACCGGGAAACAATTAGTATCCAGAACTCGTAGACAAGTCTTACCCAACAAATTTTAAACAGAAAAAAAGGGCATAAGCATAAAGCAAAGAGGAAACACAAGTGGCCAATAAAAATATGAAAAGATAACCTCATTACTAATTAGGAAAATGAAAATTAAATACATAAGAAAAGCTGGTTTTGCATACAAGGAGCTTGGAAGACATCACTCCATCCTAACAACAAGTAAGGCTGAACTTGACTGAAAAATTAACAATTCTTGGGTCCGTAAAAGGGAGGAGGACAGAGGGGAAACCGCTGCCCCCAAGACTGGAGAGACAGAGTAGGGAAAAACGTCTGTTGTCACTTACCCGAGCAGAGATTCACTAGCAGAATCACCCGTGGGAACCAGTGCCAGGGTCGGAAGGCCTGAGCCATAATTGTGGAACTGATGAGGGCTCAGTGTGCACAACTCTGAGAGTTAAAAAATCCCTGGGAGCCCAGGCATAAAGGCGCCCCACCATATTGTGAGACTCACTTCCATAAGCTCAACCAGACTCCACAGTAAATAGGGGAGAAAAATCCCGACATGCTTCTGGCAGGGTGAGGAAAACCACTTTAAAATAAACCAGAGCACCTTTGTGCTTCTTAACAAGGCCTGACCTCAGGGGAAACTAATTAACCAGAGCCTAACCTGCTGGGGTATAATCAGGACCTAACTGACCTGGGGGGAGGGGAAATCTCAACTGCAGTCAGCTGTACCTTCCACGAGGGAGTAGCAAAATATCAACTCCAGCCTTCTCTAGTCATCCTGTCCCACTTAAAGGGGTAGAAAAAACCAGAAACACTAGTGAAGTTCACAGTCCAGAGATATAGGCTCCTGAAAAGACTTGAGACCTAATTACTCAACAATAAGAAAGTAAACAACCACATAAAATGGGCCAAAGACCTTAACAAACTCTTCACCAAAGAAGGTATACAGATGGAAGATACGCATATGAGAAGATGCTCCACATTATTTGCCATCAGGGAAATGCAAATTAAAACAACAAGATACCTCTACACACCTATTAGACTGGCCAAAATCTGGAACACTGACAACACCAAATGCCGGCAAGGATATGGAACAACAGAAACTCTCATTCATTGCCGGTGGGAACGCAAAACAGCACAGCCACTTTGGAAGACAGTTTGCTTGTTTCTTACAAAACTAAACATACTCCTATGATACGATTCAGGAATCTCACTCCTTGGTATTTACCCAAAGGTGTCAAATCCTTATCTCCACACAAAAATCTGCATGCACATGCTTATAGCAGCTTTATTCATAATTGCCAAAACTTGGGAGCAACCAAGATGTCCTTCAGTAGGTGAATGGATGAACTGTGGTACATCCAGACAATGGAATATTATTCAGTGCTACAAAGAAATGAGCAATCAAGCTATGGGGGAAAAAAATGCAGGAAATTTAAGTTAATAATTTAATTTATTAATTAAAATTAATATTACTAGCTGAAAGAGGCCAATCTGAAAAGGCTACATATTGTATGATTCCAAACATATAATATTCTGGAAGAGGCAAAACTATGGAGACAGTAAAAAGATAGGTGATTGCCAGGTGTTGGGAGAGGGGAGGATTGAACAGACGGAGCACATCAGAGTTTCAGGGCACTGTAATGAAACCATAATGATGGATACCTCTCATTATACATTTATCCAAACCCACAGAGTGAACCGTAATGTAAACTACAGGCTTTCTGTGGTTATGATATGTCCGTGTAGCTCCATCAGTTACAGCACATGCACCACTCTGGTGTGAAGCGTTGATGATGGACGGGGGAGGCTATGCATGTGTGTGGGCAGGGAGTACATGGGAAACCTCTGTACCTTCCCCTCGATTTTGCTTGAACCTGAAACTTCTCTTAAAAAAGCGGTCTTAATACAAAAAAAGTTCAAGACATAGTGAAGTGTAATTTTACACATCTCAGACTTGCAAATTTTTTCCTCTTACACTATGTGTTGTTGAGAATATGAACCAGTGAGGACACTTAAACATTAATGGTGGTGACGCCGACTGGAACAATAATTTTGAAAAACCATTTGACATTACGAAGTAAACACGGAGATGTTTATTCTGTTGGAACAACGAATTCCACTTCTACCTTGACCTCGAAAAGTTCTCACACATGGCATAAGAAGACATGTACAGGAATGTTTGCAGCAGAGTTGTTTGTATAGGTTAAACCATACTAAATCCTGATAATCACATATTTTTAATCTACAAAAGCTGCAGTTTCATGCGGCTCAAGGTAATAACAGCAACAACTGAAAACAATTTCCATTCATAGTAAATTCTCATGATGTAATGTATTACTAACCACAGTCACCTGGTTTATCAATATAACTATAAATTGAACAGAGCTAATATGGAGCAAAAACAGCAAAGAAAATAAGATACAGAAGAATACCAACAATATGATAAAATTTACATAAAACCAAAACAGGTAAGACCATACCATGTATTGTTTAGGTAGGTATAAATGAAGAAACAAGTGAAAAATAAGCAAAAATTCATGACTGCCTTTATAGGGGAGGGGCATGGATTGGAAAGGAAAACACAAACTAATTTTAAAGGCACTGGTAATATTATATTTCCTAAGCTGAGCTGTGGAGACATTTAAATTATTATATCTTATATATGCACATTATTTTATGCATATGGAATATTTTATAATAAATGATTGATAAAGCAAGGGTGGAAGGTGAGGACATGGAGGCTGAGCGTGTATGTTCCTTTTTTGGTGGGGGGACACTTAGGTGTGAAAGGAAGAGAAAGGAGAAAAGTAGCTGGAGTAGGAAACAGAATCAGAAAAGGGTCTTGTTTTTTTTCTTAGAGAAACCTGAATGTTAATGTGCTGAAAAGGAAAGGCTGACTACGGAAGAGGAAAGGCAATTGATGAATCAGGTGACTGAGGCTACAGGTGGAAATGGGAACCACGTGAAGGTGGAGAGAATAGCTTTCATCAGAGGTGGGTGTCTCTCTTCCCACTAAAACTGAAGGGACAGTTTATGATACATACAGATCTTGACCGAAAGGAAGGTCAAAAAGTCAAAGAGGTTTGATGGTCACTGTTTTCTCGTGAATTCGGATTTCAGTCGTCTGCTGAAACTAATAGGTAAAACAGCAAGTCAGGGCATTAAGGAGACTGGCAGAAGTTTAAAGTGATTTCTGTGAGTCTGGGAAAGAGAACAAGGGTCTGCATCAAGTTGGAGACCATGAATATATCATCACATCCGTTTGTTCCTTCTCTCCAGTTGTGTCAAGATTCTCAGGTATAAGAGTAGAGGAAAGGTCTGGAATGAGCTAAGCTTTGTGTTTTCCTCGGAAGGTGCCGCAACAGGCACACCTGAGCTCAAGTGATACATTAATGAGCCTCTGGGGTTTAGGCAGATGCAAGTCAGAAACAGAAGAGAGGGTGGAAGGATGGAGAGAAAAGGAGAGTAAAAGTGTTGGTGTTCTTGATGTGGCCAAATAAGGGGAGTGCTGAAAATGAGGGGTTGAGAGAAATGTGAGGAAAAGGAAGGTACTGCCAAGAGTTTAAGAATCCAGAACAGGAAAACGGAAGGATGCTGATGAAGTCCGGGTGGGGTCTGTTGTATGTGGTGCTGGTCCCTGGCATTGAAGAGATCAGGGAACTGTGAAGAAAGTTGGTTGGATGGGGTCATCTGCCCTGACATTGAAACTGGCCACGAAAAGTGGCAAGAAAAAAAAAAAGTGATCAGAGTCTAAGGCCCTTGATGAAAGTGGAGGAGTGACAAGGGTGTTGGTGAACAAGAGCCAGATGGAAGGTAGGAGAGGTAACCAGATGGCAAGAGCCCCAAAGTCAGAGAGGTTTGCATCTGAGGAATGAGAATGAATGGTTTGAATCTGAGGAATGAGAATGGATGAGTCGTGTTGGGAAGCTAGGAGGCTTTGATAATCACCTTTTGTATGGGGTACACACAGTGTGGGAGAATAACCAGGCTTCCCTTGAGGCTCAGGAGAATGCCAGGTCCCAGCTCTACAATGTTTTCAAATGCAGTAGCGCCAGGCTCCTGCCTTCACTCTTATTTTCGATTTTTAAATTTTGTTCCTAGCTATCCTTCCAGCTCAGATTTATCTTTGCACTTACTTCACTTCATAGCACCTGATCACTATGCATTGTAATACTTAGTTACATGCCTGTGTTAGTCACTGGACTGCACTCTGCTTAAGGGCAGAAAAACATGTAATATTTACCTTTAGGTCCACAACACTTAGCATAGTGCCCAGTATATAAAAGGTGCTCAATAAATGTTTACTGAATACATGAATGGAAGGAGTAGAGTAATATTTATAAGTGGAAAGGACTGTGAAAGCCATGGAATGACAGGTGTGTGTTCATATTTGTGAATGAGTTTGCGTGTGTGTGTTTCTTGCATGAGCTGTTAGAGATGAAATAAAGATGCCCCAGAGGGCAGTTACAACAGTTTAATTACCTGAGAGGGTTTTGGATGAGAAATACCATGTTAGTCTAAAACTCAGGAAAAAAGTCAGTAGAAGAAGAATAAACCATCATGGACATGATAAAACCATCACAATCGCTTTGTGAACAACAATGAAGGGAAAATGCTAGTATAGTCCTCACTGGTATATTCTGAAATTAATAATGATCTAAATACCTCCTATGAAGTTTTTCATTAAAAACACTTCCGTAATCTAAGTACTGTAGATGATGGATTCAACAAAGAAAGCTTTGCTTTATAATGTTTGAAATTAGAGTCCTATGAAATCGAGTTTATCTTTAGAAGTAGGTTTTAAGAAAACTGAAAGGATTGATAATAGTAAAGTAAATATGGAACAGATGTTGCCTGAAGCAGGGTCCTGGATAAAATTTTATTTCGATATGAAGTTAATGAAAAAGGGTGGGGTCACTGGTATGATTTTTGCAAAATGTATACATTTGCTTTCCAACCTGTAGTGTGTAACTTCCTTTTAGTTTCATAAATAGCTGAACATTTTTACTGAGTATTAAGTATGCTTTGAACTTAGATATGATAGGTTATATATTTTACAAAAATACTAGATGAGATTTTGGAAGTGCAAATCTTGCTTTTTATTCAATGGAAGGATTTCCCATTAAACAATTTGTTCTAGTCCTTACAATTAAGTCTGCCTAGAAGATATGCCTAAAGAGATAATAAATAATAATCTAATAGTGTATATGATATGTAAGTTTGTAAACTGTAAGGTACTCCATGATGTTGTAACATTGGGGTGCTAGTATCCTGGAAAGATTTAAAGATACATAAATTAGTAAACAGAATATACTGTTCTCTAATACTTAGGAGATTTGTGGAATTTGAGAAATACACGAAAACTTATATTTTGTCTCAATATGAAAAAATAAAGGGAGTTTAAGGAAGATTAACAATTGATTGATGGCAGAACTGGGACAAAGGTCAGATCTTCTGCACTCCGGGCCTGTATTTTCCCCCCTTCTCTTTTTCCTTATATTCAAAAACTGTATTCATTATACTAATGCTTGATATCTATACTAAAATTACCTTGGCTTTTTTTTTACACGCAAGCAAAATGATTTTTAAAAATTAAACTTTAAATTTTATTATAGAGGTATGAACATTTAATAGAACTAACAAGAATAAAGAAAATAAAGTTTCAGGTGTAGAAGTAATTGTTTCATTGGAGTGATAGATCCAGAACCAGAAATCATATTAGCTTAGACTTAAAACTAAGCAGAGAATTGAGATTCATAATGGTTCTCCAATATAATACTTAATTGATCTTCCCGCCTCCCAAAAACAAGCACAAATTTTTCATAATAAAGAGGTTCATATGTGCAATGATATTCCAATATTATAACTTGTATAAAGGACTGAATGCTAAAATGTTGTGTCCAAAGTTATACAGAAGCAGAATTGACTTACTAGAGGGCCTCTTTGGGTTGAAAAGGGTTGGAGATTTAAATAGAGGCATAGCTAAAGTGGATCTATCCTTCTGACTTCCCCTAACAGCCACATAATCTTGGAAATTTCTTTATCTCCTTTCTCCCCAAATAAAACATTTCAAAGTAGTGTTGAAAGCAGAATTTAGAATTTCAAACCCCCAAAAATGTTATGGTTTGGCGTATTTAATCTTGGTAAAGTGTTAAACATATCTAAGTAGGTATTTGGTTTTATTTGGGACTAACAGCAGACTTCAAACCAGAAAAACTCATCAAGAAGTCTAACAGCTGCTTCAAATAAATTTTGGCTTAAAAAAATTTAAAAACAATATTTAAAAAAACGGCATATGATAAAACATTATATATATGTATACATATATATATAATTACTTTCTACCACTGAAATTTTGGAAGGCTTAAGAAATTATCCAACTTTGATCTTCAAATATTAAGTATTTTTTATCTATGTATTCCTATCTTCCTCCAAAAGAGAAGATAAAATTTAGTTAGTTCTTTCAGCTGAAAGAAACTTCCAGCCTAATCTTTGCTCCTCAAATCCCCCCTCTTGGTGCAGGAACAATTAATAACCTGTTCTGAGCAAAGCTATATGGCTCTATTCTCTCCTTCTGACTTTAAAATAATTTCTAAGAATTTGGCTTCAAGAAAATTAATCTCCAGGCTCTTATTCAATGAGTCACTAAGTCATTTATTATGTACTTGGTGCCCTAATTGCAGAGCAAAGTGTATTTTATAGCATAAAGTACATAAAATAAAGGCCAAGTTCTTGACGTCAGAACAAGACATTTTTTATACAGTTTTGTATCAGTTGGCTCATCAAACCACCTGTAAATAAAATAATGGGTAAAAATTCAGAGCAAACTTCTCCGGGATGTTGAGTTCCCTGAGATGAAAACCCATACCTTACTCATTGCTTCGTGCCAGCTACAGAGAGCCAGACACATAGTTGTGCTTGATAAACAGTGAATGTGGAAGGAATGGAGCCTTCCTTACTGATTCTGCATCTGTGGTGTCATCTTCAGATAATTGTTTCTAGTAAGGACTGGCTCACAGACATCATTTGGTGTTTCCTTCTTTTAGCTTCCTTGCATGCTGTGGGCCACATAAATGAAGAAGTTTTGCACCTGCTAAATTTTCTATTCTGTAATTAGGTTATTTATCCTAAAATGATTTTTTTTTTTCCTACAAGGAAAATTAAAGGCTGACTCTTTTTCTCCTTCTTTTTAAGAATGTAGGTTCTGCATTTACTCTTTGCTTCTCAACAGAGTATGTTTGTATAGTTAAAAGCGCATTGGCCACCCTGTCAATCCTATTCTTCACTTCACTCAGGAGGAAGTATATGCCTACTTCAATTTTTCCTGGTGCTCGTCAGTGTCTATTCTTTTTCTTTCCATTACTTCTATTCTTACTAGATACCACAGACACCTGCCTGATCCAACCTGCGTTTCAAACCCATCTCTCCCCTGTCCACAACTGCCACAGGACAGTAAAAGTTAAAACTCAGTTTCTCAGCATTTCTTTCAACTGTGAGTAGTCACATGACACCGTTCAGGCCAATGAAGTGAAAAGCTAATTAACAGCTCTGATGCTCTCTGTTCCCTTGCCTCCTTCTCCCTACCTGGAGCATGCGTAGTAGAGTGGCCCTCTTGCAAACATGAAGATTAAAATCATACGCTAAGGAAGGCAAGGCAGAAAGATGCCACAAGCCTAGGGCATCGAGCACATTGTGGAACCACTGCACCAGCTTTAGAGGATCTATCATAACTTCTCTTTATGTAAGAAAAAATAAATCTCTTTCACTGTAATTTTGGTTTTATTTTACATGTTGCTAAACACCATCCTAACTGATACACTGGAATAATGTATATTTGGTATTGGGCTCAGTTACATTAGGATAGTTTCCAAAAAATAAACAGTTACAATTGTTTCTTTCCAATATGTAAAGCAATAGAGGAAATGTCTCTTTAAGATAATTTTGTACAAAAAGGCCGTTTCCTTTGTTTTCTTGAATATAGGTACCAGAAAATTGATAGTAAGCCTAATGTATCTGAAACAGTGAGTGTGGGGCTTCGAAACTCAGGGCTTCATAAACCCAACTCAGGAATTTATTGAGAATAACTTCAGTGGATTATCATATCGGCTTCTGCATTCAATCTGTTGGAATATGTTATTTTGGTTGAAGTATATAAAGACAACCACACCTCATATTCATGGTTGGAAAAGGGAAGGATATTTTAATAATAGCTTCTTAAAAGTTGCAGTATGGAATCTGAAACTTTCTCAGTGAACTCTTCCTACTCTGTTACTTTAAAGGCCATTGGTCTCTCCTGCCCTCTGAATGGATCATTTACCCAAGCATAACTTTGTATCATCATGCTCTGGTTACTTAGAAAATATTGCTTCAATGAGTTATATAGCTCTTCCAAATGTCGACCCATTCATCATGTAACATTAAAAAAAATCACATTCTGTAATACTAAATTAATTTTATCAGAAAAGTCTTTAAGTACTGGGAAGCTGTTAAGCTCATACGGTGGATAGCAGTTTTCCAAAATTCTAATTTTCACCAGAAACCTCAGATTTTTATCCCTGACAACAAATACTGCTTATTGTTTTCCTTGAAGTAACGGGCTCACTATGATCATTTTCAAGAAAATGTTGAAAATCCAGATCAGGATAACCATAGCCTTCTGTCAGTAATTCTTTCAAGTAAAAATGAAAAAACTAATAGTTCAGCTCAGAATTTCAATCAATAATAGCCAAAGTTCTTTCCCTTAAAACAATCATCATACTCAGTATACTTTAGGTTTATTTCCTATTGTGTCATAGAGAATACTATAAAAACTCAAGGACTAAGATTTAATAAAGTAATTTTTGTTGCTTCCTCATGGACACTCTGAACTAAATATTTTTCTCCTTTTTCTTTTTTTTTGCAGTGAGTATGTGGTAGCAAAAAATGCAGTAAAAACTGGTACAGTTTTGTGCCATTACCTTGATTCACGCTAAGGCACCAGAAGTTTTTATCCGCTATTCCTTTTGTACTATCAGTGCAAATGTCACACTATGAAAAAGGCAAATAATGTCTTAGTATTATTATGAAAATAGTTTTTGAATCCAGAGGCTGCCAGGGATACACACCACATTTTGAGCACTACTCCCAAATAGAATACAAATTGACCAGTAATTAAATAAAAAATACACAATATATCAAGAAAAGCTATTGCTCTTTTTGAATTATGGTTTTCTCAGGGTATATGCCCAGTAGTGGGATTGCTGGGTCATATGGTAATTCTATTTTTAGTTTTTTAAGGAACCTCCATACTGTTCTCCATAGTGGCTGTATCAATTTACATTCCCACCAACAGTGCAAGAGGGTTCCCTTTTCTCCACACCCTCTCCAGCACTTATTGTTTGTAGGTTTTTTGATGATGGCCATTCTGACTGGTGTGAGGTGATACCTCATTGTAGTTTTGATGTGCATTTCTCTAATGATTAATGATGTTGAGCATTCTTTCATGTGTTTGTTGGCAATCTGTATATCTTCTTTGGTCTATTTACAATAGCCAGGACATGGAAGCAACCTAAGTGTCCATCGACAGATGAATGGATAAAGAAGATGTGGCACATATATACAATGGAATACTACTCAGCCATAAAAAGAAACGAAATTGAGTTATTTGTAGTGAGGTGGATGGATCTAGAGACTGTCATACAGAGTGGAGTAAGTCAGAAAGAGAAAAAGAATTACCATATGCTAACACATACATATGGAATCCAAAAAAAAAAAAAAAAGGTTCTGAAGAACCTAGGGGCAGGACAGGAATAAAGACGCAGACGTAGAGAACGGACTTGAGGACACAGGGAGGGGAAGGGTAAGCTGGGACAAAGTGAGAGAGTGGCATGGACATATATACACTACCAAATGTAAAATCGATAGCTAGTGGGAAGCAGCCGCATAGCACAGGGAGATCAGCTCAGTGCTTTGTGACCACCTAGAGGGGTTGGGGAGGGAGGGTGGGAGGGAGGGAGATGCAAGAGGGAAGGGATATGGAGATATATGTATATGTATAGCTGATTCACTTTGTTATAAAGCAGAAACTAACACACCATTGTAAAGCAATTATACTCCAATAAAGATGTTAAAAAAAAAAAAAAGAAAAGCTATTGTCCTAGAAACCCAAGTCATTCACAAATCAGCAGCAAGGGTCACTGAATTCCCCCGCTGAAGTGATTCTATTTGTATTCCAGAAACAAGTCATTACATTAAAATGTTTGCTTTTTCTTCTAATGGACATAATATACGCTAACATTTGGAAAAGCATGAAGAAAAAAATTAGCTGTCTTCTACCACCACCAAAGATTAACTATTGTTGATGTCTCACATATTTTCTCAATATTATATTATAAGCTTTTAACTTATTTAAAATTCTCTTGAAACATAACTTCTGTTGGCTGTAAATTATTCTGTTTTGAAGTGGTACAATAAATTTCTGAGAATTTCTATAGGGTTAGATAATTTAGTTCCAGTTTTTTTCTATTATAGGTATTGCTGCCAACATTGAATATAGATGTACAATTCTGGCTATTATTAGGTGTTGTCAGACATTTTAATTTAGTCATGTTCTGATACGTGCAATGATATTTCCTTGTGACTTTAATTTGCATTTTCTTGACAAATAGTGACATTCAGCAAGTTTTTCGTGTACCTATTTGCCATCCATATATCTTTTTTGGTGTATGCTATTAACATTTTTGTACACTATTCTCAAACTTTTATAATACATGTTTTCTGAAAAGTTTGATTCTGTTAATATGCCATTTTGTATCACAGTTCCTTTTCTTTATAAAACATATTTTGACTTACTATAGAATTAATAAATACAGCTCATGGGAAATAAAGAAAAGTATGAAGAAAACATATAAAATTTCCTCATAATCTGACCACTAAGAGATACCCACTGCCAACCCCTTATTTTTCCAGTCTTGGCTTTATGCAATTTTCCATAATTGAGTCAATATTGTATATTCAATTTAGTGTCCAACTTTTTTTTTGCTTCAATACCATATCATGAGCATTTTGTATGTTATTAAGTATTCTTTCCACATCACTCTGTCTTCTTCCTACACCCCTCACAGGAAATTAAAGTTTACTTAGGGCAAATACATGCAAAATTATAATTAATAGAGTACTGAATTTTATAAGGTAGGTGTTGGAAAATATGACTAAGTTTACATGGGTGTTACGGAAGGTCCCTGAGAGCTGGGGTCATCAGGAAAGAGCAGTGGAGATGAAAGATGAGTTGGGCCTTGAGGAGGTGGCTGGCATGGGAACTAGTGAGCAGGGAGCGAATGATTCAGGATAGGAGTGAGCAGGGCGGGATCAGGGCCATCGAGCGCTGGGCAAGGATTCAGCGAGGAGAGCCGAGTGATTGGTTTGCATTGAAGTAAATGAGAGGGACCAAATTTCAGAGGTCCTTTCAAGGCTGGCAAATGAGCTGCTGCTCTCTGTAGAACTGAAATGTGTTTGAAATTACATAAAATTTAGTGGTTTGTGGGAGAAAGGCTGACTAAACTACAAAACCCTTCTTTATGATAACACACACAAAAGAAACAGCACATGCACACTGCCATTCCCAGAAAAGACAGAAAATATTGTGTTGTGGCTAGAAACTGTATAAGCCCGCTTTGGCGAGTGGCACATATATTTTCCAATTTTATGTTAATGACCAATATATGGGACAGGTATTATTATTATTACCACATTATTATCAAAGCTTTTTTAAAAAAATGAATAAACTAAGTCTAGATAGATTGAGTCATTTGCTTATAGTCACCACTTGCTCCACAAGTCACAGGCAAGGAGTTTAAACCCAGACCTTCCAATCTCATGCTTGTTCTCTATCTAAATGATGGGTCTCAACCCTGGCTACATATTAAACTCAAATGTGAAGCTTTGAAAGCATTAAACACCCACTTTCACACCTCCTGCTCTGGATTTCTGATTTAATTAATCTGAAATGGGACTTAATTGCTTGTGGTTTTAAATGTTCCCCTGGTAATTCCCATGCATTTCCACATTTGCGAACCGCTGCTGTAAACCACACTGCTTCACGAGCACGAACGCTGCTGTTCCTCAGATGATTACGGAAAGCATCAAGGCACTTTCTCCAAGACTTACCTAGTTTTGAATTCTTACTTTGATTAATTTCTTGAACACACGTTGAACTTCTCAATGAAATTTACTTTTCAAGAAACATGCATATGTGATGGTTTCCAAATCTTTCACATATGAGAATGTCTTATTTCTTTACACAAGAAGAGTAATTTAGGTCAATGTGGACATTGGGGGACCAATTTTTACTCAAATTGTATAGCTATTTCTCCACACTCTCTCCTGGCATTTATATTTGCGGAAGGCAAGTCTGATGCAGACTTTTCTTTTTCCTTTTTAATTTGGATTGTTTGTTTATTCTTGAAACTTGCAGGGTTCTCCATCCTTTCTAGCTATCACCTCTTCATGTTTTTCGCCTTTGACTTTTCTTATATAAGTTCTGAAAGCATCTCCTATCTAAACTCTGAATCAATGTTACACATTAACTCCTTCATGACTCCAATAACAGTTCTAATACTCCTACTATACTTAATTCTGAACTCCTAAAATCTCTTTATCTCACATACCTTGCTTCTCAATTCATCTTTATGACTTCTGCCTCTTGTCTCACGGAGTGCAAATGGACTATGTCAAGCAGTATAAAAATACTTATGGGCTTCCCTGGTGGCGCAGTGGTTGAGAACCTGCCTGCCAATGCAGGGGACACGGGTTCGAGCCCTGGTCTGGGAAGATCCCACATGCCGCGGAGCAACTGGGCCCGTGAGCCACAATTACTGAGCTTGCGCGTCTGGAGCCTGTGCTCCGCAACAGGAGAGGCCGCGATAGTGAGAGGCCCGCGCACCGCGATGAAGAGTGGCCCCCACTTGCCGCAACTAGAGAAAGCCCTCGTGCAGAAACGAAGACCCAACACAACCATAAATTAATTAATTAATTTTTTTAAAAAAGAATTGGAACACAAAAATATTAAAAAGCTACTTTACAAAAAAAAAATATTTATGTTCTTCGGCTAGTAGTTACTTTCTCTGATATGTTTTCCCTTGTTTTGTTTTGTCTTTTCTCCTTTATTTATTCTTAATGAAACAAGCTCTGTCTAGAGCTTGTCTAAACACTTGCCACTCCGCCAGTGTTTGCCAGCTGATGGAAATGTGGATTTCCTTTCATGACATTCAGCGTCTGTTAGAATCTAGCTATAGACCAAATAGAAGGCAGGTCAGTGAATATATATTTAGCCCAATTCTTGGTTTCTAAGAGGCAGTCTTCATTGTAGTAGTTCTCATCTGTGGTGGGCTGATTTGGGGTATTATCCTTCCCAGGCTATGCTGTTCTGAACAGATTAAATAAATGTAAATTTCTAACATCCAGCTAGCATGCTTATAAGGGCTTCTTGTGGCTTTGCCTCGCCTTCCACACCTTTATTTGTAGGATCTATATCTCCGTGATTAAGCACAGGATGCCCAGTTAAGTTTGCATTTCAGATAGAACTACAAATCATTTTTTAGTGTAAGTATCTCCCACAAGTATTGGGGACATACTTACACTAAAAAATTATGTTGTTGTTTCCGTTTACTATTTGGGACATAGTTATATTAAAACATTATTTGTAGTTTACATGAAATTCAAATTTAACTGGGCATCCTGTATTTGTATCTGCTAAATCTGGCAACCCTTCCTCCACACCCCTCTCAAGTTGTTCTCTAGAAGCATCAGTCTCTAATTTGCATAGGAACAGCTGTATTAGCTGTAGTGTACTTCGTAAGGCCGGACACCTGTGCAGGAGAGCAAGACAGCTGCTCAATTTTCTTGCTGGTATAGTTCTGAGATTTTGGAGCCAAAAGACAAATGGTTTGGGGATTTCTCTACTTTTCTTCCAGCTGGGCAGCTTGCTCTGTTGCAAAGATCTGGCATTGGTGGGTCTCAATTGCATTTTTCAATCCGATTCTGCCCATCTTGCGGTTGGATGTTAAGAGCTCCCAGATTCTGAAAATTCAAACTTTTGGTGGCTTTTCTCAGCGTTCATATTTTTGTGTGAGAAATTAGGAAAGGCTCTTAGCCAGAAACTATTGGAAATCAGACTCCTGGCACTCTTCAGTGTGTGTGTTTGCATGCTTGGATTACAACTTCTGAAGCATTCTCAGAGGCCCAAAATGAAGGAGGCAGTTATGTTTGGCCTAATGAATGCTGCCAAAATGGAATCAAGTGTGATATCTAAATCTACCTCCACAACGGCAAGGAGGCCTTCTCTGGAAAAGGAAATAGTGTTGCTGGTTAAGAGATTATGTTGCGTAAGGTAGGTATTCCAGGCCGTGCCGTGGTTTAGTATTTACGCTTTCGTCCCTGTTGAATGCCCACAGATGTATGTTGGAGTCATTCAGCACTGCTGGGCCCAGTGCGGTCTTGCCAAAGGTCTGCTCACCCCCTGCATGTTTTACAGCCGCCCCGCATAGCAGAGGCATTTTTTACAAGAATTTTTCCTTCCTGCTACTCTGGGGAAATGGTCCATCACACAATCCCTCACATCACTTAAAACACACTTAGCGGAAGGGCCATCTGCCACTGGCTGTTTGGCGATCCTCGGAGCACAGCACAACAGGCTAAGTATGAGAAAACGTCTTCAGAATTGGTCTTGACACTCTTAGTTCAACTAGTTCCCAGCTACCAGCTCTTCTAAGTCATGCATTTAGCTCAGTTCAAAGCCTGACAGAGGTTACAGATCTTGCTTTTTGTGTCAATGTGAGATGCCTCATGCTGTGTTTTATCTTCCCAAACACAAGCCAATGCACCTGCTTTGCTTGTTTGATTTCTTCCAGCTGTTTTCCCCTTTGTCTTGATTTACTCTCAAGGTTTTTGCCTTATTGATTTATCAAGGAGGCCTCCTCATTTATTTCATGAAGATTATCTTTTTACGACTGTGCTGTTTGGTCAGCAGAACAAATTTGGTGTTAATTATATTTATTTGGCCTTTGTAGAACAAGATGATAGCATTTTTTTTTTTTTTTTTTTTGGTAAGGAATGATAGCCTCCCTAAGAGATGGGGACAGATGAGGAACTCACGTGGAAAGAGTCCTTTCTTCTGCTGCCGTTTTTCAGAGGTGTTGAGATCAACTGAGGTGATGTCACATGACCTACAACCCTGAAAGCTCTTTTTTGAACTTGCAGTGAGGACGGGCAGTTCCAAGAAAGCAAACCTCTGGAGGAGAACCACTGAATGAAAGGGTGCTCATTTGAGATCCAGAAATAGAATAAAGAGTTCTGACTTAGATCTTTATTTATTTATTTATTTATTTATTTCGGCTCTGTTGGGTCTTCGTTTCTGTGCGAGGGCTTTCTCTAGTTGTGGCAAGTGGGGGCCACTCTTCATCGCGGTGCGCGGGCCTCTCACTATCGCGGCCTCTCCTGTTGCGGAGCACAGGCTCCAGACGCGCAGGCTCAGTAGTTGTGGCTCACGGGCCCAGTTGCTCCGCGGCATGTGGGATCTTCCCAGACCAGGGCTCGAACCCGTGTCCCCTGCATTGGCAGGCAAAGTCTCAACCACTGCGCCACCAGGGAAGCCCTGACTTAGATCTTATAGGGGCTGAGTGTTCTCTGGTCCATGGGCCCACATGGTTTTGGGTTTTGTTCTGTTCTATTCCAATGGGGCTCAGTAGAAATATGCTCTGCTGAGCAAGAGGGGCAGCTGCACAAATCCTAATATGTAAGTGACTTACCCCTGTGAGCCTCTCTTTTCTTGATCTGTAAAATGAAATCAAGAAATCTTAGTTGAGGTAAGGACCAAGCTGCTGAAAGAAAGAGACCTCAAAATACAATGCTTAAAAAAAAAAAAAAGGCAATGACTTAAATTAGAGGTTTGTGTCTCTCCTTCTTGTGGAACCATTTTAAGGTGGGCATTCTAAGCTGGGTGGGCGGTTCTACTCCTCTGAGCCGTTTAGGAGCACGGATTCCTTCCATCTTTTAGCCCCTCTTCTACCTTTACAAGGGCACAGCTGGGTCTCAGCAAATCCAGCCAGCCTGCAGGAAGGGGGAAAAGAGGAAACCCAGGACGAGCAATTTTCTGTAAATAAGTCACACACGCAAAGGTTTTGCTCTTCACCTCACCTCCCATTGATCATGTGACTCATTCTCACCAATAGGATGTAAGGGGAAGAGCATGAGAAACTGACAAATGTGACCAGGAACAGAGAGGCCATGTGGCCAGGAAAAAGGGGAGAATGGGATTTTGAGGGTGAATAGGTATTAGATAGATAGCAGCAATACCAATATCAAAGCAAGAGGTAAAGATTAGATAATATTTTTAACATGCTAAGCACATGCTAATATAGAGTATGACTAAGGGCTTAATACCCAACAAAGACTCTCTCTTGCCCTCATTTATGTTCTTCTTAAGGGATTGGTAATTATTAAAAAAACAGGAGGGGAAATGAGAAACATGATGCACAGCTCTAAATTAAGACATGAGGGGAGTGAGGGAAAGTAAGCCAGGTCTGGGGATACCTGAAATTTAAATAACTCTCATTCCTGAATGGTTTAATTAACACTAAGTGTCACAGTTGAGGTTGAATATGGAATAATTCTCCTAAGATACCTCTCTAAAAACATAACAGGGATGAGGAGTCATTCCTTTTTGGTTATATGAACCATGACTTCTACTTTTTGTTTCTAACACAGTTCTTCAGAAATTATAGGTGGTAGATATTTGCTAGTTTATTATTTGCTGTTCAACCATATTCAGCACTGAAAGTCCTAAGGTAATAAGCTTAAGAGCAGATTAGACTCTGATTGGGACTTTGTCAGTTGAACAGTCCAAGGATAAATTTCTGAGTAAGGTGTTGTCCAGATTACCATGATTTCCCTTTCTGTAACTCTGGAGCCATCTAAGGGTTTGGATGATATGCACTGGATAAAACGTGAAATGTCTGAGTCGTACACAATCCATTAAAAAATTTGTAAAGTATTATTGTGCCTTAAGGTCAGAAAAAATAAAAATTAGGGTAGTTGCTTGGCAGAAACAGAAAGTTTTGTGGGAAATAAAATCCACAAATGACTTCTATTTGAATAACTATGCTTAAAATTTTTAAAATCAATCCCATTTGTTATAACTTACAAAACTCTTAATTCTTACCTTAAGAGCAAAACAGTACATACCTATTTATATGACTATAAGGATACATGTTGAAAGTCACAGAGAAGTTAATGTATAAATATAGAGGGTTATTATTTTCTTCTTTACGTTTTTCTAGTATTCTCTATTCTTAAGAAGGAGAAAATTAACATGAGGAACTGAGGGGTGGAAAGAGTAAGATTTGACACAATCATGCCTTTTAACAAATCTTCAAACTGCAAATGTTCCAAAAGGCTTTACATACTGTCTGTAATTAAAATAACCCAGTGTCCCCATTAGGTGACTTGGGGAAGGAGGTACAGTGTTGATTGTTTTTTCAAGTATAAATCTAAAGTATTATGTGTGGTCCCCAAGACAGTGCTGGAAACAGGATTGGAACCTGTAACGCGTCCATTCAAGGACCCAAAACTCATGAAATTCATTGTTCACAGGAACATAATGAGTGCAGGAGGCTGACATTTCCTTTGCCATTGTTTCTTTCTTTAATGCTCCCTAGTGCCCCATACGCTTCCAGGAAACAGCTCCCCGCTCCTTCCTCTTCATGAACATCAAAAGGCTTAGAAGCCATTTGTAGATCCACCATGTGTACACTGTGGAGACCAAAATCAAATCTCGTTTCAAGTTCTCAAGGAGGAATTCCGGTGGACATGGCAGGGCTACTCCAGGATATGAAGGGAAAGGCCATGGTATTCATTTTCCATAGCCAGCAAATTCTAATGTCACCAAACTCCAATAAGAGGTTTTTCTTTTTAATGTGACTCTATATTTCCAGAGCTTGTCTGTATGGTTTCTTTAAACACCTTCACACTACAGGTTGGGATCCCTAGCAATGAATTTTGAGTACAGATAACTAGGGCAGGGCAGAGGGACAGGGAGAGTGGAAATTTCCAGTCATAAATGAAAAGCACTTACTTTAGGAAGTCTTATTTCAAAATAGTGTTGCTATTCACTCCTTACTTTAGCATTTGTTCTTACCCAAACCTCATTTTCTCATTTTCCATACACTGTTAGCAAAGGTAATTTTGGCCATACAAAGCTCAGTAGTGATATTGGTTCACAAGCATAGGATGTGCTATCTTCGTATCTTATATACATATTGATAACTATGATTTAATTTACCTATGATGGGGGTAAGGGCAATGGAGTAGAAGGGATAAATGTACAGCTTCCCATATCCTGCCTTTTTTGAGAAGCTTTTACTTTTAAGACTTCAGGTGAACCATGTTTAATTTCCTATTTCTCTTTGTCTGTAACTCAGCAGTACAATAGAACAGAGGGAGAAAGTATAACTGATATGCCATCTATTAAAATAAGGTAAATGTATATTCCTGGTAATTATTTGTGTGAAGCCCATTTGAATGAATGGGGGTTCTTTGATCACAAGAATGTTTCATCTTAATAATGAAATAAAGTCTGGCTTCAAAAATCTCAATGCTTCCAGTCAACATAAGCTTAGTAAACTTATAACATTGTTTTCCAAAGTTTTCTTTGGAAAGTACATGAAACACCTGTTCTGAGGCATCGTTAAGAGGTACTACACAGAAACTAGCCAATTTAAACTTTTCAGATGTGCAAAGAGCCACTGTAAACGTAGTCTAGCAAATGAAACATGAATCCAAGAAAGACAGATATGGAAACAAGAAATAACGTGGAGCAAGGAACCAGTAAAACTAATACCTGTCTAAAGAATTGTTGAAAATGAGGCTGTGCAACTTAATGCCTGAGTTAAAAGATTCTTTGAAAAGAAAGGGTAGACAGGAACTTATTTTAGAACAGAGTGTAATTAACAGACTATGTCTAGAAAAGGAAATGCACACCTGAAATCCCTGAGTATCCTTAGACTGAAGTATGAAAATACTCTCGTGCTGCATCTTCCCTTAAAGAAAAATGAGGCGAAGGAGTCTGGGAACCAGGGCCACATTAGGAGGGGAGAGGTTGCCGATTGGTCACCAAGGAGTCATCTACAAACAATGAACATGCAAAATCATGCAGATTGAGTTTGGAAAATCTGAAGTCATTTTGTACATTACCTATAATGTGAAGAGTTAGTTGTTCATCTTTTTTTTCCTGTGAAAACTGCTCTTAAAAAATAAAGTTTAGGGCTTCCCTGGTGGCTCAGTGGTTGAGAATCTGCCTGCCAATACAGGGGACACGGGTTCAAGCCCTGGTCTGGGAAGATCCCACATGCTGCGGAGCAGCTAGGCCCGTGAGCCACAACTACTGAGCCTGCGCGTCTGGAGCCTGTGCTCCGCAACAAGAGAGGCCGCGATAGTGAGAGGCCCGCGCACCGCGATGAAGAGTGGTCCCCGCTTGCCGCAACTAGAGAAAGCCCTCGCACAGAAACAAAGACCCAACACAGCCATAAATAAATAAATAAATAAATAAATAAATAAATAAAGTTTATTAACAAAAACAAAATCCCAGAAAAAAAAAAACATGCTGAAATTTCAGATTGGATAATATGGTATGTAACTTTAAAAAGGCACATTTTCTTTTAACATCTTTATTGGATTATAATTGCTTTACAATGTTGTGTTAGTTTCTGCTGTATAACAAAGTGAATCAGCTGTACTTACATATATCCCCATATCTCCTCCCTCTTGCGTCTCCTTCCCACCCTCCCTATTCCACCCCTCTAGATGGTCACAAAGCACTGAGCTGATCTCCCTGTGCTACGCGGCTGCTTCCCACTAGCTAGCTATTTTACATTTGGTAGTGTATATATGTCAATACCACTCTCTCACTTCATCCCAGCTTACCCTTCCCCCTCCCCATGTCCTCAAGTCTATTCTCTATGTCTGCATCTCTATTCCTGTCCTGCCCCTAGGTTCTTCAGAACCATTTTTTTTTAGATTCCATATATATGTGTTAGCATACAGTATTTGTTTTTCTCTTTCTGACTTACTTCACTCTGTATGACAGACCCTAGGTCCATCCACCTCACTACAAATAGTTCAATTTCAGTTCTTTTTATGGCTGAGAAGTATTCCATTGTATATATGTGCCAATCTTCTTTATCCATTTGTCTGTCGATGGACACTTATGTTGCTTTCATATCCTTGCTATTGTAAATAGTGCTGCAATGAACATTGTGGTACATGACTCTTTTTGAATTATGGTTTTCCCAGGGTATATGCCCAGTAGTGGGATTGCTGGGCCATATGGTAGTTCTGTTTTTAGATTTTTAAGGAACCTCCATACCGTTCTCCATAGTGGCTGTATGAATTCACATTCCCACTAACAGTGCAAGAAGGTTCCCTTTTCTCCACACCCTCTCCAGCATTTATTGTTTGTAGACCTTTTGATGATGGCCATTCTCACGTGTGTGAGGTGATACCTCATTGTAGTTTTGATTTGCATTTCTCTAATGATTAGTGATGTTGAGCATCCTTTCATATGTTTGTTGGCAATCTGTATATCTTCTTTGGAGAAATGTCTATTTAGGTCTTCTGCCCATTTTTGGATTGGGATTTTTTTTGCTATTGAGCTGCATGAGCTGCTTGTATATTCTGGAGATTAATCCTTTGTCAGTTGCTTCATTTACAAATATTTTCTCCCATTCTGAAGGGTGTCTTTTCGTCTTCTTTATGGTTTCCTTTGCTGTGCAAAAGCTTTTAAGCTTCATAAAGTCCCATTTGTTTGTTATTGTTTTTATTTCCAGTTCTCTAGGAGGTAGGTCAAAAAGGATCTTGCTGTGATTTGTCATAGAGTGTTCTGCCTAAGTTTTCCTCTAAGAGTTTTATAGTGTCTGGTCTTACATTTAGGTCTTTAATCCATTTTGAGTTTATTTTTGTGTATGGTGTTAGGGAGTGTTCTAATTTCATTCTTTTACGTGTAGTTGTCCAGTTTTCCCAGCACCACTTATTGAAGAGGCTGTCTTTTCTCCATTGTATATTCTTGCCTCCTTTATCAAAGATAAGGTGACCATATGTGCATGGGTTTATCTCTGGGCTTTCTATCCTGTTCCATTGATCTATATTTCTGTTTTTGTGCTAGTATCATACTGTCTTGATTACTGTAGCTTTGTAGTATAGTCTGAAGTCTGGGAGCCTGATTCCTCCAGCTCCATTTTTCTTTTTCAAGATTGCTTTGGCTATTTGGGGTCTTTTGTGTTTCCATACAAATTGTGAAATTTTTTGTTCTAGTTCTGTGAAAAATGCCGTTGGTAGCTTGATAGGGATTGCACTGAATTTGTAGATTGCTTTGGGTAGTAGAGTCATTTTCACAATGTTGATTCTTCCAATCCAAGAACATGGTATATCTCTCCATCTGTTGGTATCATCTTTAATTTCTTTCATCAGTGTCTTATAGTTTTCTGCATATGGGTCTTTTGTCTCCTTAGGTAGGTTCATTCCTAGGTATTTTATTCTTTTTGTTGCAGTGGTAAATGGGAGTGTTTCCTTAATTTCTCTTTCAGATATTTCATCATTACTGTATAGGAATGCAAGAGATTTCTTTGCATTAATTTTGTATCCTGCTACTTCACCAAATTCATTGATTAGTTCTAGTAGTTTTCTGATAGCATCTTTAGGATTCTCTATGTATAGAATCATGTCATCTGCAAGCAGTGACAGTTTTACTTCTTTCCTATTTGGATTCCTTTTATTTCTCTTTCTTCTCTGATTGCTGTGGCTAAAACTTCCAAAACTATGTTGAATAATAGTGGTGAGAGTGGGCAACCTTGTCTTGTTCCTGATCTTAGTGGAAATGGTTTCAGTTTTTCACCATTGAGGACGATGTTGGCTTTGGGTTTGTCATATATGGCCTTTATTATGTTGAGGTGAGTTCCCTCTGTGTCTACTTTCTGGAGAGTTTTTTATCATAAATGGTGTTGAATTTTGTCAAAAGCTTTTTCTGCATCTATTGAGATTATCATATGGTTTTTCTCCTTCAATTTGTTAATATGGTGTATCACATTGATTGATTTGCATATATTGAAGATTCCTTGCATTCCTGGTAAAAACCCCACTTGATTATGGTGTATGATCCTTTTAATGTGCTGTTGGATTCTGTTTGCTAGTATTTTGTTGAGGAGTTTTGCATCTATGTTCATCAGTGATATTGGCCTGTAGTTTTCATTTTTTGTGACATCTTTGTCTGGTTTTGGTATCAGAGTGATGGTGACCTTGTAGAATGAGTTAGGGAGTGTTCCTCTCTCTGCTATATTTTGGAAGAGATTGAGAGGGGTAGGTATTAGCTCTGCTCTAAACATTTGATAGAATTTCCCTGTGAAGCCATCTGGTCCTGGGCTTTTGTTTGTTGGAAGATTTTTAATCACAGTCTCAATTTCAGTGCTTTTGATTTGTCTGTTTACATTTTCTATTTCTTCCTGGTTCGGTCTCAAAAGGTTGTGCTTTTCTAAGAATTTGCCCATTTCTTCCAGGTTGTCCATTTTATTGGCATATAGTTGCTTGTAGTAATCTCTCATGATCCTTTGTATTTTTGCAGTGTCAGTTGCTACTTCTTCTTTTTCATTTCTAATTCTGTTGATTTGAGTCTTCTCCCTTTTTTTCTTGATGAGTCTGGTTAATGGTTTATCAATCTTGTTTATCTTCTCAAAGAACCAGCTTTTAGTTTTATTAATCTTTGCTATCATTTCCTTCATTTCTTTTTCATTTATTTCTGATCTGATCTTTATGATTTCTTTCCTTCTTCTAACTTTGGGGTTTTTTTATTCTTCTTTCTCTAACTGCTTTAGGTGTAAGGTTAGGTTGTTTATTTGAGATGTTTCTTGTTTCTTAAGGTAGGATTGTATTCCTATAAACTTCCCTCTTAGAACTGCTTTGGCTGCATCCCATAGGTTTGGGGTTGTCATGTTTTCATTGTCATTTGTTTCTAGGTATTTTTTGATTTCCTCTTTGACTTCTTCAGTGATCTCTTGGTTATTTAGTAGTGTATTGTTTAGCCTCCATGTGTTTGTATTTTCTACCGTTTTTTTCCTGTATGATATCTAGTCTCGTAGCACTGTGGTCAGAAAACATACTTGATATGACTTCAATTTTCTTACATTTACCAAGGCTTGATTTGTGACCCAAAATATGATCTATCTTGGAGAATGCTCCATGAGCACTTGAGAAGAAAGTGTATTCTGTTGTTTTGGGCCGGAATATCCTGTAAATATCAATTAAGTCCATCTTGTTTAATGTATCATTTAAAGCTTGCATTTCCTTATTTATTTTCATTTCAGATGATCTGTCCATTGGTTAAAGTGGGGTGTTAAAGTCCCTTACTATTATTGTGCTACTGTCGACTTCCCATTTTATGGCTGTTAGCAGTTGCCTTATGTATTGAGGTGCTCCTGTGTTGGGTGCATAAATATTTACAATTGTATATCTTCCTCTTGGATTGATCCCTTGATCATCATGTAGTGTCCTTCTTTGTCTCTTGTAATAGTCTTTATTTTAAAGCCTATTTTGTCTGATATGAAAATTGCTACTCCAGCTTTCTTTTGATTTCCTTTTGCATGGAATATCTGTTTCTATCCTCTCACTTTCAGTCTGTGTGTCCCTAGGTCTGAAGTGGGTCTCTTATAGGCAGCATATATACGGGTCTTGTTTTTGTATCTATTCAGTCAGTCTATGTCTTTTGGTTGGAGCATTTAATTCATTTACATTTAAGTTAATTATCAATATCTATGTTCCTATTGCCATTTTCTTAACTGTTTTGGTTTGTTATTGTAGGTCTTTTCCTTCTCTTGTTTTTCCTGCCTAGAGAAGTTCCTGTAGCATTTGTTGTAAAGCTGGTTTGGTCGTGCTGAATTCTCTTAACTTTTGCTTGTCTGTAAAGGTTGTAATTTCTCCATTGAATCTGAATGAGATCCTCTCTTGGTAGATTAATCTTGGTTGTAGGTTTTTCTCCTTCATCACTTTAAAGATGTCCTGCCACTCCCTTCTGGCTTGCAGAGTTTCTGCTGAAAGATCAGCTGTTAACCTTATGGGGATTCCCTTGTATGTTATTTGTTGCTTTTCCCTTGCTTCTTTTAAAATTTTTTTTTGTATTTAATTTTTTATAGTTTGATTAAAACGTGTCTTGGCATGTTTCTCCTTGGATTTATCCTGTATTGGACGCTCTGTGCTTCCTGGACTTGTTTGACTATTTCCTTTCCCATATTAGGGAAGTTTTCAACTATAATGTCTTCAAATATTTTCTCAGTCCCTTTCTTTTTCTCTTCTTCTTCTGGGACCCCTATAATTCGAATGTTGGTGCGTTTAATGTTGTCCCAGAAGTCTCTGAGACTGTCCTCAATTCTTTTCATTCTTTTTGCTTTATTCTGCTCTGTGGTAGTTATTTCCACTATTTTATCTTCCAGGTCACTTATCCGTTCTTCTGCCTCAGTTTTTCTGCTATTGATTCCTTCTAGAGAATTTTTAATTTCATTTTTTGTGTTGTTCATCATTGTTTGTTTGCCCTTTAGTTATTCTAGATCCTTGTTAAACGTTTCTTGTATTTTCTCCATTCTATTTCCAAGATTTTGGATCATCTTTACTATCATTATTCTGAATTCTTTTTCAGGTAGATTGCCTATTTCCTCTTCATTTGTTTGGTGTGGTGGGTTTTTACCTTGCTCCTTCATCTGCTGCATATTTCTCTGTTTTCTCATTTTGCTTAACTTACTGGTTTGGGGTCTCCTTTTTGGAGGCTGCAGGTTCGTAGTTCCCATTGTTTTTGGTGTCTGCCCCCCGTGGGTAAGGTTGGTTCAGTGGGTTGTGTAGGCTTCCTGGTGGAGGGTATTGGTGCCTGTGTTCAGGTGGATGAGGCTGGATCTTGTCTTTCTGGTGGGCAGGATCGCAGCCGGTGGTGTGTTTTGGGGTGTCTGTTAGCTTATTATGATTTTAGGCAGCCTCTCTGCTAATGGGTAGGATTGTGTTCCTGTCTTGCTAGTTGTTTGGCATGGGGTGTCCAGCACTGGAGCTTGCTGGTCGTTGAATGGAGCTGGGCCTTTGCGTTGTGATGGAGATCTCTGGGAGAGCTCTTGCTGATTGATATTACGTGTGGCCGGGAGGTCTCTAGTGGTCCAATGTCCTGAACTGAGCTCTCCCACCTCAGAGGCTCAGGCCTGACACCCAGCCTGAGCAGCAAGACCCTGTCAGCCACACGTCCGAGGAGGATACCCTCCCTACCTCTCTCCCATCCTCCCTCCCTTCCTTCCTTCGTTCCTTCCTTCCTTCCCAAGGCACACATTTTTAAGCAATTGTTCACAAACATCTTTTGAGCAGTTCATTTTCTAGACACAGGGTTATTACTTTATACGTGTGGAGAGAATCATTTTTTTCCTTTGCTTGGGAAGTACAGGCTTAGACTGTAGATCCATTGCTATGGATTTTCTAACAATCCTTCTCTTAAAGGCAATAGTCCTGATCTTGGCAGCCTGAACAAAAGTCCTATCAAAATATATCATTCTTCTCCAGTTCCAAAGACAGCCCTGTAGGAAATATACAAAATTGCTGTCTTTGGATGGTGATTCTTTTTTATACCGTTGTGTAGTTTGCAAATTGAGTTCAATGATTATTTATATTTTTCTTTGGGAAAGGTGAAAATAATGCCTTACTTTTTAGAATCAGTAACCATGAAATACTTACAGGTATATTTTGAAATAAAATTTTTCTACCAATAATTTTCTACCAAGATATAAAGGAAAGGGGCCAAAATTTTACCCTAGAAATGTTCAAAATGTAGAGTGAAGAAATTTAGCTAATTTTTTAGTCACAACTTTGCTAAGACGGACTTAGGTATGGATCATACATATTAAGATACCTTAAGAAATGTGATATTTTGAAAAAAACAACTTTTATTTGGTCTTCTAGTCAATGTTACCTAGGGTTTCACGCTTGACTGCCTCTCTCTACAGCTATGCTATTTAGTAGAAATTCTCCAGGCAACAATCTGATCAAAATCAGCTACCTCTAAATACTTAAGGTTTTCCTTAATTTCAAAAGTCTAGTTTTTTCTTTCAAACAATGTTCAGGGTCATGATGTATGCCCCAAAATCCTTTCAGGATGTCGTGAGAAAAAAGTGAAACTTTTTACAAAATGATGTGAAAACTCAGATTGTAATGTTGATGAATAGCCCCTTGTGATCTGCAGCGCCTGAAAAAAGATGAGGAACCACTTCCTCATCACTTTCTCCCTGGCAAGCACTTAACACAGAGCCAGCTTTACAAGTTTAACAGAAATAAATGACAAAACAAGCAGTTGTAAAGAAAATATATATCCTAAACCTTTGAAGCCCCAACTTTTTGAAATGCTTTGCCCTTCATGCATGATGACTGATGGAATAAGAATGCACTCTATTTGAGGGGGGGGTTTGGAGACCATGCCTCCAACCCTCAGATATTGAAGGGGTATTTCTTTTCCATTCCTCCAGAAACCCTATCTCTGGCATGACCTCAGTTGTGTGTGCTTCCCTCCATTTCTTTGAAATGATGACACATATAGAACCCTATAAACTTCATTCAAAGGAAAAGAAAAATCTTTCTACTTGGCCAACTGTTTAACCACCCAGGCTAAGCCTGCCTCTTGGTTCCTCCTTGTCCTCCATCAGTATTACCATACATTGAGCCCTGATGCTACACCAAGCACTCTGCTAGGTGCCCACATCATGCACCCTCTCAGGTGTCCATGTTGATATCTAAAATTCTTTTATTTAGTCCTCCTCTCTTGGGAGTAGTGACTTTGGTTTCTATGTTCTCAGAAGACTTTCTCTTCCTCATCAAACTAAACATGCCTTATAGGATAAGATAGAGGGTACAGAGAGCGGGGCATAGTATAAAGAACTGGGAGATTGGGATTGACATATATACACTACTAGGTATAAAACAGATAACTAATGAGAACCTACCGTATAGCACAGGGAACTCTACTCAGTGCTCTCTGGTGACCTATATGGGAAGGAAATACATAAAAGAGGGGATATATGTATACGTATAGCTGATTCACTTTGCTGTACAGCGGAAACTAACACAACATTGTAAAGCAAGTATACTCCAATAAAAATTAAAAATTAAAAAATTAAATAATTAAAAAAAAAAAAGAGCTTATAAGCTTCATTGAAGAAAGCCCTTTTCCCCTCCTCTTGTGGTGTATAAATTAATTGCAGTTTTATCTCAGCCCCATCCTTTTGTTTCCCCTCTGCCTTTTCTTAAATGGAGAAATACCAATAAATTCAGTTTAGCCATAACTGAATCACTGTTTTCCTTCCTCTCATTCTTCTTATAATTTAAACTCCACATCTGAGAGTGAGAAATGTGAGTTCCCCATTTTTCCACAGCTTCAATAACCAGGCTGGAAAATGTTTTAATGGACCGCTTGAATCAGTGAATTTTAATGGCTTCCCACGTCCCTCCTGAAGATTTTCACATTTAGCTCTTCCCTTTCTCTGTGTCTTCAGCAACTCTGTCCCAACCCGAGTGGTAATGAATTAAGCCTGTGGTAGCAATACTGAAACTGCTGTTTCTTAGCTTAAATGATAGCCATGACACTGTGCTGCTAAAATTAATTTTATATTATCATTTTCACACAGTTCTCTCTCATTTACCTTTGTTTTAAAATAAAAGCTCCTAAATTATTTCTCACTGTACTCCTAAAGATGTGACAAGGGATGTAGAGTTAACCCTTATCTTGCCTGGAAATGCTTTCTATCCCAATAGGTACCCCATTTTAAACATGTTTTTGTTTTTTCATATTTAAATCTTAATCAAAGACTTTTCTAGAAAAGTCATACTCTGGACATGTTATGTTTTTGCCAAAGTGTCCAGGCTTTGTTTTCGTCATGTCAGGGATATGACTGTGAGTTTTCCTTTATCTGTGAGAGAAAGTTGACCTTTTGTGCTCGTTCTACTTCCTGGTGAGTCAGCCCTCTCTCTCTCAGGCTTGTCTCCTCACTCAGGGCCAACAACTTCTCACATTCCACTGATTCAGCACCTGCCTCTCCGTATCCAGGCTCTTCTTCAAACCCATTATACCAGCCCCAACTTTGAACCAGTGACTTCTTTGTGTGGCCAGTTACTTAACTTTTCAAAGCATCTGTTATCACATATGAAAAAATGAAAATGAAAATAAAAATAGCATATCATTTATCATCCTACTAGAGCATATTAAATGAAAAAAAAACCATAAATGAGGGTTACTAGCCATGATAATTTTCTCCAGGAAGGAGGTAATGGTGAAATAATGAGAATTTATTTGATCACAAAAATTCATAGGTAGTAATTTCTCTTCTATTTTTTTCCTCCAGGAATTAGGCTTAAAATTATCCATGATCCATTTTCCTTTATGTCTTTCCAGTTCAGAATAGTAGAATGGAAAGAAGTAGAAATAAATTTTCTCCAGACTTTTCAAAGCTTACGTATGGGTTAGGGGTGGAGAGGGAAAAGCAGTAACAAGTATTGATTCATTTATTCACCAAACACTGAGTGCCATCTTGGTGCTAAGTCTTTGCTTCTATAGGGAAAGGAAATATCCCTCTGGGACGTTCCCTCACTTTGTAGATGTCAGCAGTCCAAGGAGCAGAGCACATAGCTTTCCACAAGCTACAGAAAAAGGATACACAAGGATCCTACATCTCTGTTCACCAATTCCAAGAGCTGAGCTAAGGCTTTTATTTTATTTTATTTTATTTTATTTTAAAAGATCTTTATTAGAGTATAATTGCTTCACAATACTGTGTTAGTTTCTGTTGTACACTGAAGTGCATCAGCCATATGCATACATATATCCCCATATCCCCTCCCTCTTGAGCCTCCCTTGCATCCTCCCTATAACACCCCTCTAGGTCATCGCACAGCACCGAGCTGATCTCCCTGTGCTATGCTGCTGCTTCCCACTAGCTAACTATTTTACATTTGGTAGTGTATATATGTCGATGCTACTTCGCCCCAGGTTCCCCCTCCCACCCTGTGTCCTCAAGTCCATTCTCTTTGTCTGCATCTTTACTCCTGCCCTGCAACTAGGTTCATCAGGACTTTTTTTTTTTTTTGGTTCCATATATATGTGTTAGCATATGGTATTTGTTTTTCTCTTTCTGACTTACTTCACTCTGTATGACAGACTCTAGGTCCATCCACCTCACTACAAATAGTTCAATTTCGTTTCTTCTTATGGCTGAGTAATATTCCATTGCATATACGTGCCACATTTTCTTTACCTATTCATCTGTCGATGGACATTTAGGTTGGTTCCATGTCCTGGCTATTGTAAACAGTGCTGCAATGAAAATTGGGGTGCATGTATCTTTTTGAATTATGGTTTTCTCAGGGTATGTGCCTAGTAGTGGGATTGCTGGGTCATATGGTAATTCTATTTTTAGTTTGGTAAGGGACGTACATACTGTTTTCCATAGTGGTTGTATCAATTCACATTCCCACCAACAGTGCAGGAGGGTTCCCTTTTCACCACACCCTTTCCAGCATTTATTGCTTCTAGACTTTTTAATAATGGCCATTCTGACTGGCGTGAGGTGATACCTCACTGTAGTTCTGATTTGAATTTCTCTAATAATTAGTGATGCTGAGCATATTTTCATGTGCCTCTTGACCATCTGTATGTCTTCCTTGGTGAAATGTATATTTAGGTCTTCTGCCCATTCCATAATTGGATTGTTTGTTTTTTTGATATTGAGCTCCATGAGCTGTTTGTATATTTTGGAGATTAACCCTTTGTCTGTTGTTTCATTTGCAAATAATTTCTCCCATTTTGGGGGTTGTCTTTTTGTCTTGTTTATGGTTTCCTTTGCTGTGCAAAAGCTTTTAAGTTTAATTAAGTCCCATTTTTTAGTTTTGTTTTTATTTACATTACCCTTAGGAGGTGGGTCAAAAAAGATCTTGCTGTGGTTTATGTCAAAGAATGTTTTTCCTATGTTTTCTTCTAAGAGTTTTATAGTGTCTGGTCTTACATTTAGGTCTTTAATCCATTTTGAGTTTATTTTTGTGTATGGTGTTAGGGAGTGTTCTAATTTCATTCTTTTACATGTAGCTGTCCAGTTTTCCCAGCACCACTTATTGAAGAGAGTGTCTTTTCTCCATTGTATATCCTTACCTCCTTTGTCATAGATTAGTTGACCATAATTGCGTGGGTTTATCTCTGGGCTTTCTATGTGTTCCATTGATCTATATTTCTGTTTTTGTGCCAGTATCATACTCTTTTGATTACTGTAGCTTTGTGGTATAGTCTGAAGTCAGGGAGCCTGATTCCTCCAGCTCTGTTTTTCTTTCTCAAGATTGCTTTGGCCTTTCAGGGTCTTTTGTGTTTCCATATGAATTGTAAAATTTTTTGTTCTAATTCTGTGGAGAATGCCATTGGTAGTTTGATAGGGACTGTACTGAATCTGTAGATTGCTTTGGGTAGTATAGTCATTTTCACAATACTGATTCTTCCAATCCAAGAACATGGCATATTTCTCCATCTGTTTATGTCATCTTTGATTTCTTTCATCAGTGTTTTATTGTTTTCTGAGTACAAGTCTTTTACCTCCTTAGGCAGGCTTATTCCTAGGTATTTTATTATTTTTGTTGCGATGGTAAATGGGATTGTTCCTTATTTTCCCTTTCTGATTTTTCATTGTTGGTGTACAGGAATGCCAAAGATTTCTGTGCATTAATTTTGTATCCTGCAACCTTACCAAATTCACTGACTAGTTCTAGTAGTTTTCTGGTGGCATCTTTAGGACTTTCTATGTATAGTATCATGTCATCTGCAAACAGTGACAGTTTTACTTCTTCTTTCCCAATTTGTATTCCTTTTATTTTGTTTTCTTCTCTGATTGCCATGGCTAGGACTTCCAAAACTATGTTGAATAAGAGTGGCGAGAGTGGACATCCTTGTCTTGTTCCTGATCTTAGTGGAAATGCTTTCAGTTTTTCACCATTCAATATGATGCTTGCTGTGGGTTTTTAATATATGGCCTTTATTATGTTGAGGCAGGTTCCCTCTATGCCCATTTTCTGGGGAGTTTTTTTTTATCATAAATGGGCGTTGAATTTTGTCAAAAGCTTTTTCTGCATCTATTGAGATGATCATATAGTTTTTATTCTTTAATTTGTTAATGTGGTGTATCACACTGATTGATTTGCGTATGTTGAAGAATCCTTGCATCCCTGGGATAAATCCCACCTCATCACGATGTGTCATCCTTTTAATGTGCTGTTGGATTCTGTTTGCTAGATTTTGTTCAGGATTTTTGCATCTATGTTCATCAGTGATATTGGTCGATAATTTTCTTCTTTTGTCATATCTTTTTCTGGTTTTGGTATCAAGGTGATAGTGGCTTCGTAGAACGAATTTGGAAGTGTTCCTCCTTCTGCAATTTTATGGGAGATTTTGAGAAGGTTTGGTGTTAGTTCTTCTCTAAATGTTTGATAGAATTTGCCTGTGACACCATCGTCCTGGACTTTTGTTTGTTGGAAGATTTTTAATCACAGTTTCAATTTCATTACTTGTGATAGGTCTGTTTATATTTTCTAACTCTTCTTGGTTCAGTCTTGGAAAATTTTACCTTTCCAAGAATTTGTCCATTTCTTCCAGGTTGTCCATTTTATTGGCATACAGTTGTTTGTAGTAGTCTCTTATAATCCTTTGTATTTCTGTGGTGTCAGTTGTGATTTCTCCTTTTTCATTTCTAATTTTATTGATTTGCGTCCTCTCCCTTTTTTTCTTGATGAGTCTGGCTAGTGGTTTATCAATCTTGTTTATCTTCTCAAAGAACCAGGTTTTAGTTTTATTGATCTTTGCTATTGTTTTCTTCATTTCTCTTTCATTTATTTCTGCTCTGATCTTTATGATTTCTTTCCTTCTACTGACTTTGGGTTTTCTTTTTCTTCTTTCTCTAGTTGTTTTAAGTGTTGGGTTAGATTGTTTATTTGAGATTTTTCTTGTTTCTTGGGGTGAGATTGAATTGCTATAAACTTCCTTCTTAGAACTGCTTTTGCTGCATCCCTTAGGTTTTGGGTCATCGTGTTTTCGTTGTCATTTGTTTCTATGTATTTTTTCATTTCTTCTTTGATTTTTCAGTGGTCTCTTGGTTGTTTAGTAGCACACTGTTTAGCCTCCATGTATTTGTGTTTCTTACAGCTTGTTTCCTGTAATTGATTTCCAATCTCATAGCATTGTGGTCAGAAAAGATGCTTGATGCAATTTCAATTTTCTTAAATTTTCTGAGGCTTGATTTGTGACCCAAGATGTGATTTATCCTGGAGAATGTTCCATGTGCACTTGAGAAGAAAGTGTATTCTGCCACTTTTGGGTGGAATGTTCTATATATATATCAATTAAATGTCTGGTCTATTGTGTCATTTACAGCTTGTGTTTCCTTAGTTATTTTCTGTTTGGATGATCTGTCCATTGGTGTAAGTGGGGTGTTAAAGTCCCCTACTATTATTGTGTTACTGTCTATTTCTCTTTTCATGGTTGTTAGCTTTTGCCTTATGTATTGAGGTGCTCCTATGCTGGGTGCATAAAGGTTTATAATTGTTATATCTTCTTCTTGGATTGATCCTCTGATCATTATGTAGTGTCCCTCCTTATCTCTTGTAACAGTCTTTATTTTAAAGTCTACTTTATCTGATATGAGTATTGCTACTCCAGCTTTCTTTTGATTTCCATTTGCGTGGGATATCTTTTTCCATCCCTTTACTTTCAGTGTGCATGTGTCCCTAGGTCTGAAGTGGGTCTCTTGTAGATAGCGTATATATGGGTCTTGTTTTTGTATCCATTCAGCCAGCCTGTGTCTTTTGGTTGGAGCATTTAATCCATTTACATTCAAGGTAATTATCGATATGTATGTTCCTATTACCATTTTCTTAATTGTTTTGGGTTTGTTTTTGTGGGTCTTTTTCTTCTCTTGTGTTTCCCACCTAGAGAAGTTTCTTTAGCATTTGTTGTAAAGTTGGTTTGGTGGTGCTGAATTCTCTTAGCTTTTGCTTGTCTGTAAAGGTTTCAATTTCTCCATCAAATCTGAATGAGATCCTTGCTGGGTAGAGTAATCTTGGTTGTAGGTTTTTCTCTTTCATCACTTTAAGTATATCCTGCCGCTCCCTTCTGGCCTGCAGAGTTTCTGCTGAAAAATCAGCTGATGACCTTATGGGGATTCCTTTGTATGTTATTTTTTGTTTTTCCCTTGCTGCTTTTTTTTTTTTTTAATAAACTTATTTATTTATTTATTTATTTTTGACTGTGTTGGGTCTTCGTTTCTGTGTGAGGGCTTTCTCTAGCTGCAGCGAGCGGGGGCCACTCTTCATCGCGGTGCACGGGCCTCTCAATATCACAGCCTCTCTTGTTGCGGAGCACAGGCTCCAGACGCGCAGGCTCAGTAGTTGTGGCTCATGGGCCCAGTTGCTCTGCGGCATGTGGGATCTTCCCAGACCAGGGCTCGAACCTGTATCCCCTGCATTGGCAGGTGGGTTCTCAACCACTGCAACACCAGGGAAGCCCCCCCTTGCTGCTTTTAATACTCTTTCTTTGAATTTAATTTTTGTTAGTTTGACTAATATGTGTCTTGGTGTGTTTTTCCTAGTGTTTAACCTGTATGGGACTCTCTGTGCTTCCTGGACCTGGGTGACTATTTCCTTTCCCATGTTAGGGAAATTTTCTACTATAATCTCTTCAAATATTTTCTCAGACCCTTTCTTTTTCTCTTCTTCTCCTGGGACCCCTATAATTTGAATGTTGGTGCATTTAGTGTTGTCCCAGAGGTCTCTGAGATTATCTTCAATTATTTTCATTCTTTTTTCTTTATTGTGCTCCTCTGCAGTTATTTCCACCATTCTGTCTTCCAGCTCACATATTCGTTCTTCTGCCTCAGTTATTCTGTTATTGATTCCTTCTAGTGTATTTTTTTATTTCAGTTATTGTGTTGTTCATCTCTTTTGTTAGTTTTTCAGTTCTTCTAGATCCTTGTAACATTTCTGGTATTTTCTCAATCTGTGCCTCCATTCTATTTCTAAGATTCTGGATCATCTTTACCATCATTACTCTGAATTATTTTTCAGGTAGATTGCCTATTTCCTCTTCATTTATTTGGTCTTGTAAGTTTTTACCTTGCTCCTTCATCTATGACATATTTTTTTTGCCGTCTCCTTTTTTTTGTTTTGTTTTTTATGAGTGGGGATAGTGTTCCTCTTTTACTGGTTGTTTGGCCTGAGGCTTCCAACACTGGATTTTGTAGGCTGTTGGGTAGAGCTGGGTCTTGGTACTGAGATGAGGACCTCTGTGAGACCTCACTCCAATGAACATTTGCTGGGGTCTGAGGTTCTCTGTTAGTCCAGTGGTTTGGACTTGGAGGTCCCACTGCAGGAGCTTCGGCCCAACCCCCGGCTCATGAACCAAGATCCCACAAGCCATGTGGGGTGGCAAAAAAAAAACAAAATAAAAGAGAACAATAACAAAGTAAAAAGAAAAAAAATTAGACTAGGAAACTGACAGATATGTTAGAAAGAATATAAAAATAAAAATACAGATGAATCAACAACCAGAAGTTACAACCATACCACAATAGTAAAGTAGAGGAGGAGGGAAAAGAAAAAATAAAGTTGGGGGGGTGGGGAAGGCCTTGGCTATGGAGAGCAGGACCTAAGCAAGGGCAAGGTTTGGGTGGTGGGTGGGGCCAATGCTTAGGACCCCCAGTGCTAGAAAAGGTCCTGAGGGCTGTGGGGGTGGGGTTTAGGCTCAAGGAACAGAAGGGGCCCAGACATGCCCCCCACCCCTCATCTCAGAGGGCAGGGGACCTCCCCTGGGAGCCCAGCAAGCTTCCTGGGCTCAAGTGGGTGGGGCAAACGCCCTCTGCTCCTCTCCTGCTGCCCCCCACAGGGCCCCTTCCACCTCCTCTCCCCTCAGCCTCCTTCCTAAGCCCCCAGGACCAATGTGGCCAGGGGAAGGGGAGAGCCTTGGAGGGCAGGGGACTGGCCTGGGAGCTCAGAAGGCTCCCCGGGCCCGAGTGGGTGGGGCAAACGCCCTACACTCCTCTCCCACTCCTCCTGGAGGGACCCTCCCACCTTCCTCTCCTGATCTCCTGGGCCTGAGGGGCACTAATCCTGTCTGGCCTCAACTTCTCCTCCCTCTTCAGTCCCCCCATGTCCTACCAGTTCACTTGGGGGCTCCTCCCTTCTCCTTGGGCGTCAGGGTCCCCCACCAGCGGGCAGGCACTCTAGTTGTTGGGAGACACTAACTTGGAGTCTTCCCACACCACCATCTTGACTCCACCCCTAAGCCTTTTTATAAACAGTGGTAAGAAATAATAAGACTATGACTCCAATAGGAGAAAGCAGTGCTTTCAGTTTCTCTTCTCTTCAGGTATATTTTTAATAAAATCTGCCTCCAAATTAGGTTTCAGCATCAATGCTGATAATTTTTCATGCTTCTTACTTCCCTCTAGTCTAGAATTACCTCGTTTTTTGTTTTTTTTTTCCTTTTCTTTTCATGGCTGCAAAATCCTTGAATGAAACATGCTATATATCATGCTTTTATAGGAACACATGTGTCTCTACTCTACCAACCTTTTTCTTTTTAAAAGAAAGATTTTTTAGAATTAAAGTTTTCATATGTCCCAATTAGAAGGTCTCATTACAATCCCAACAGAAGAACGGCAGCGTACAAATCATTAGATGAGATCATTATTTTCACCTGGAATCCTCTATCCCTCAGAAATGACTTTGTCCCCTAGTGAGCACGATTTCACTTTTAAACTGAGTGTATTTTCCAGCATTTAATACTGTATGTAACATGATTACAATTCATTTAACCTATGAATCATGATATTTATTCCTTACCTGTATTTATATCTCTTCTAAAGCTTGGCTTCATTATACAATGAAATTAATGGAATATACTTGCAAATTTTTACAGTTGCAAAATACAACACTATTTTGAAAATATAAATAATGAACTCTTAGGAAGGTGGGATGGTTTCATAGCAGAAGTACTGGCTAGAGTTAGGAGACCTGGATTCTAGTCCTAGTTTTGCCACTCACCAGCTGTGTGAACTCGGACAAACCATTTAATTTCATTTAAATTCAGTTCTTTATTATAAAGACACAAGGCTGGATCCTTTCAGTGCTAAAATTCTAAAATGATAGAGATAGGCACCTATCCCTTTCCAGGTCAAAGTGACCAACTATCTAAATACATTAACCGATTAAACTTTTATGAGAGAGTTAAAGAAACACTTTGCATTTTAAATAATATTTCTGTTAAAGTTGGAAAAATGTGTGAAAACAAAGTGGCTCATAATCTCACTGCTTAGCTAAATACTTGTAAAGAAATACATGTGCAGAGGATAAAAAGAAATCCAGACATTGGAAGAATGAATAAAATGAAAAATATTCACCTCCATCCCTAACAGTCACCAATTCCACTTCCTGAGCGAGAAACATTGTTAACATTTGGCCGTTACTCCTTTGAAAATCATGGCACACTAGGAAATAGATGTGCTGCTTAAGTATTTCCTAATATGGGCAGATCCCACCATGAAACTGCATGAAACATTAGAGACTGGTTAAAGAGCATTTGCTAAAATGTTTTCAAATGGCTATGTATGACTGCAAATATTTTTTCCTGTCCTATATATAGACAGTAAGGACAAAGGTCCGTTTTGAAACAGGTCAGTTAGTCCAAATGAAATAAGATATGATTCTGTTTTCTTCAGTAAGGTAATTATTTTCCCCAAAGTTTAAATGAAACATAAAAAGAGCAACCCAAAGAGCCAAAGCTATAACAAGTTTACTGGGGTTTCAACACCCCACCACTAATAGTACAGACAGTTTTCTGGGAAAGGTCTCAAGTGTTCTCTGAAAAGACAGTAAGGTTTCTGAAAGCCCCACAGGAAGACCTGCATGGTAACAATAGAACCATCTGTTCTGGAAAACTGACTCCGAAATGAATTATCCTCAAGGCGAGATGATCAAGCACTCTCTATATATATGGGGAGCCCAACACGTATGTCACAGCTGTTTACGGCAAATTTATAGGGCTCCTGGAGGTTACATTTGCAATTCATGGTGGCAAGATGAGCTCAATATTTGACTTAAAGGAAATTAGATTCATCAATATTTAGCGACTGCAGGATTCACATTCTCAAAGCAAAAAGTAAGTGAAATCTCCCTTCACGTAAGGGAGCAATGAGAGTGTATCAGCAAAGACACTACCATGAGTCATTTCTTCAAGTCAAACCAACGTCAGTACTCAAGTATAATAATTGTATTAGAAAAATCATCTTCATACACAAAGAAAAATTCTGCTTGTATGTATTAAAGACCACTAATAAAAAGAAACCTTTTCCAAGAATCAGTTCACCACTATATTCATAAACATATGGCAGTAAATCCTCATAAGATCGTAAACTCAAAGGCTAGGTATCCAGGGTTTAAATCCCAGTTCTGAACCTCATTTGCTGTGCTAGGCTGGGCAAGTCCTTAGCCTCTCTGTCCCTTAATCTCTTCATCTGAAAAATGGGGATGACAAGAGTAGCTGGCTCACTGGGTTGTTGTTTAGATTAAATATGTTAATACATCTAAAACACATGCCTGGCACAGAGTAAGTGCTATATAATACCAGCTATTATTTTTATTCTTATACAATGGGTCTATATCAAGAGCATGGAAAAGGTTCAAATAAAAATAACAAAAATATTTTTAAGCTGAAGAACAATTTCTTCAAAAACAATATCACTGTTGAGTATTAACACACACACACACACAAAATTTAAGAGTTAAAAAGATCTGTATTCTGCAACTAGATCCTAAAAGAATGTGCAAGATATTTTAAAACATTGTGTAAAGGCTTATATTTGTGAGCTTAAAAATCCGCCATTTATGAATCCATTTTTGCATAGAAATCGTATGCATGCAAATAGGAAGACTTACACTAGAAAGCAAATTGTTGAATTAATTTTAAAAAATAAAATTTACAGCTTTTCCTGGGAATTCCTTAATGAAAAGGCACAAGAAGATAATGAGAAAGGACCAAACAGATGTTGGTTTCCCCTGAAATTTGCCAAACTTTTATAACATCGTTATGATATATTTCCATTTGGGTCCCCATAGTTTAAAAGTAAGTGGGACATTTGGATCCAGAAGAGAGCAGAGATGATTAAAGGGTTGGAAAGCCAGGCTTACAAGGAAGGGATCATGGAAATGATGTTGGTTGGCCAGAAGGAGGAGAGGGCTGCGGGTGACTTAACTGCAGTTTTCGTGTGTATAATACGCCTTATGAAGAGGCTAGGGAACAGATGTTGTTCCCCAATGAAAATGGAACAAGATGGAATGGGAGCACTTGGGCTGTGACTCGAGATAAATCTTTTTAAAGAGTTAAATTTTTTTTTGGAAAAGAGCTATTGAGCAGCTAAACCTTTGTTCACCCCACCAATATTTATTCAATTCACCCTGTGTCTTAGATACTGTATTAAGTGCTAGGGATTCATTGATAGATAATAATTCACATGTAGACATGGAAATAGATAGACTGAGTGGGATCTTCTCTTTGTTCCATAATTGTCCTTGCAGTAGAGTTGACCTATGCCCACTAGAGTGTAAAAATAGAAAGACAGCTGAGTGGGGAAGGTAGCAGTGGTGTGTTCTGTGTTCCCTCTCACATTGTACAGAAATGCATGAGTTTTCTGAGAACACCACAGAAGGCACTTAGGTGGGCTTCTTGGGTTGATACCCTATTCAAGAGGACTGCCCTGAGGGTGAGGGGAACCAGCAACATATCCTGTGGGCTGTACCACAGGAGCTGGGAGGGCACTGGGCTGCAGAGGAAAGCAGAGTGGATCTTTCAGCTCAGGGGATTACTCAGTGGGTAGGCTCCCCTTGTAGGCCCACCTACCCTACCCAAGAACTGATCTAGGAGCCACCCCTAAATGCCTGCCTCCCAAAGGCACCAACACTAGTCTTGGATTAGCCAGAGAAGCAACAGGAACCAAGAGACAATAAGGGACACAGAGGTCAGTGAAGTGATATCATGAATAAAATGTTTAAGTACTACTGTCATATGAAGCTGTTATCTATCAGTCAGGAAGCTATTAATGTATATACCCCTAAGCTTCTCCTTGCTAATAAATGTTGTTCTTAAAGCTCTATAAGATTTGGATTGTTTTTTCCTGCATCTGTGTCAGCTAGAAAAATTAAATTATAATTCATATAGCTTTGGTGTTAAGCGTATTTGTTGTATTCTAATGCTTTGAAACTTGAAAATCAAACTACTTGATTTACTATTACTCAGAATATCTGAGTAAACAAAGTACTGTATTTTCTTTCACAGCAGTTCTCACACTCTGACCAATATGCACTTTTTCTAGTGGTTATAGTGGACGCTGTGTTGTGTTATCCAGTCCCTCTACTAAGCGCAAAGGTTTGTATTTCCCCAGCTACTTGCACTTTGGCTCAAAGCTCAGTCCTCTCTGGGAATTTCCCTGTGTTGGAGGGAGCCACTAAAGCCACGCCCCCTCACAGGGTACACCAGCATCCAGCAGCTGATTGACACAGTGGGGTGGGTGGTGGAAGACTTGGCCCCTTCGGCCTCAATTCAAGATCTCTCTGAAGGGCTATCAGCTCCACAGCTCCCTATGAGATTGGCTGAGGCCTTCACTAAAGCTGAATCTCACCTCAGCTCTCTGGCTCCCTGTACTCACTGGCACTCTGATTCTCAGAGCACATTCCAATAAACACCTTTCATGCAAATCTCTGTCTCAGAGTCTGTGTTCTGGGGAATCTGACCTAAGACAAATGAATATATGTAGGAAGTAAGCAACAAATTAATGATCCATGAAAGAATAATAATTTTGGTTATTAAAAATTAATATTATAAAATTTCTAAAATGCAACCTCATCTCCATCTTTGCCTCAATTCCATTAATGTTAGAATTAATTATTTGATCTAAATTAGGAGGGTAGCAGAGAAATCAATTTACTTACCAACAAAAAAATCTTCTGCTGCCCTCTACCACTAGCTCCCAACTAGGGGAAAATGCAGTCCAGTTACCATTAGACTGAATAGTATCACAAACTAACAAATACATGAGCTGTCCCACCACCATCTCCTCCTTCTCTCGCAATATTTCCCCAGCTGTCTCTATAAAGCAAGTGAAGATTCATCAGACCAGAAGTGGAAAGGCCTTGCCCACTAACTTATGAAAGATACCTGAAAAAAGTTATTCCTTTTCTTATGCAACAAGATGTAGAAATTCTTGTAATAAGCATATTTTATTTAATTTGAAAAAAACTTTCTTGAAACTATTTCATCTGTTTTATTACACAGCCAATTGATATTACTGAAAAAACGTGATTCTGGTATACCGTTTTGGCTTGGATAATTGTAAAAAAGTTTTCTGAAATGGCATCCAGGCACATTTTTCCCTTGTAAATATCACTGGTGAGGGAACATTCTAAAGTATAATTTGGAGCTGGCTGGATATATTTTTAGAAAACTTAATTAAGGGGGGTTTAGGTTGGATTCCCCCCAAAAGTAGACTCTGAGACAATGATTTGGGTCCACAGAGTTTATTTGGGTAGTGATCTTAGGAAGTCCTGGTAGGAGAGTGGGAAAGGAAGGAAGCCAGTAGAGGATATATTAATGAACAGGTTACTACTCTAGGTAATAGAGCTCAATCCCCCTGTGTAGAACACACCTAGAGTTGTACCATCTAAGACATGAGGAAGCTGGAGTATTTAGCTACCAGCTCCTGTCATTAGTTGATTAAGGACTGCTTCCAGGGGTGTTCACTACAGAGATCTTCCAGCCTTCCCCATGCATGTATGGACCAAGTTTGCTCCTTCAGCCAGAGAAAGCTCTCAGGCAGAAAGTTGCAAGGGTTTGCATTAAGAAGCTGTCTAACTAGATGGGCATTGAGGGAATAAGAGTGGGATATCCACAGCATCTGCTAAAGGTGTTATGCAATACGTTGCCTGAAAGCCTTTGAAAATAAATAGGCCACTGACAAGACTATTTAAAGTCCATTCCTTTTGGGAAATGGCAGGCATGACTGTCAGATTAATTGTAACTCTAAGATTCCAGGCTTCTAGAAATATTTAAATGCCACTGATAAGTAAAAGCAAGCTATTATTTGGTCACAAAGAGAATTTTATCAAAAAACACATTCAGCATTGAATATTTATAAAAGGTGTATTGTGAAGAATTCATGTTGTTAAAATGTCCATACAATCCAAAACCATCTATAGATTCAATCCAATCCCTATCAAAATTCCAATGACCTTTTTTACAGAAATTTTAAAAAACCCTAAAATTCATTTGGAACCACAAAAGACCTTGAATAGCCAAAGCAATCTTGAGAAAGAAGAACAAAGAAGGTATCATACTTCCTGATTTCAAACTATACTTCAAAGCTACAGTAATCAAAACAGTATAGTACTGGCATAAACACACACACACAGACCAGTGGAACAAGAATAGAGAGCCCAGAGATAAATCTATGCATATACAGTCAACTAATATTTGACAAGAGGGCCAAGAGTACTCACTGGAGAAAAGATAGTTTTGTCAATAAATGGTGCTGGGAAAATTGGATATTCACATACAAAATAATGAAATTAGACCTCTATCTTATACCACTTACAAAAATTAACTAGAAATGGATTAAAGACTTAAATGTAAGATGTGAAACCATAACACTCCTGGAAGAAAACAGAAAAGGCTTCTTAACATTGATCTTGGCAATGAGCTTTTAAGTAAGACATCTAAAGTACAAGCAACAAAAGCAAAAATAATGTGGAATTACATCAAACGAATAATCTGCACAGAAAAATAAATTATCAGAAAAATTAAGACACAACCCATGCAATGGGAGAAAATATTTGCAAACCACATATCTGATAAGGGGTTAACATCTAAATTATATAAAGAACTCACACAACTCAATAGCAAAAAACAAATAATCTAATTTAAAACTGGGCAAAGGAGCTGAATAGCTTTTTCTTCCAAAGAAAATATTCAAATGGATAACAGTACATGAAAATGTGCTCAGCATCACTAATCATCAAGGAGATGCAAATCAAAATCATAATAAGATCTTACCTCCTATGTGATAAAATGGCTACTATCAAAAAGACAAGAGATAACCAATGCCAGTGAGGATGTGGGAAAAGGGGAACCCTGTACGCTATTGGTGGGAATGTAAATTGGGGCAGCCACTGTGGAAAACAGTGAGAAGGTTCCTCAAGAAATTAAAAATAGAACTGCCATATGATCCAGAAATTTGGGGTACATATCTGAAGGAAATGAAATCACTGTCTCAAGTACTGCCATGTTCATTGCAGCAGTATTTACAATGGCCAAGACATGGAAACAACCTAAGTGTCCATCGACAGATGAATGGGTAAGGAAAAGGTGATACACACACACACAAATATACACAACTGGAATGTTTTTCAGCCATTAAAAAGAAACAAATCCTGCCATTTGTGATAACATGGATGAAACTTGAGGACATTATGCTAAGTGTAATAAGTTAGACATAGAAACACAAATACTGTATGAACCCTCTAATAAACAACAAACTCAGAGAAACAGAGAACAGCTTGGTGATTGTCAGAGGCAGGGCATGGGGAGTGGGGGAAATGGATAAGAGTGGTCAAAAGGCACAAACTTCCAGTTATAAGATAAGTTGTGGGGATGTAATGAATGACATGGTGACTATAGTTAACAATACTGTACTGTGTATTCAAAAGTTGCTAAGAGAGTAGATCTTATATAGAATGGATAAACAACAAGGTCCTACTGTATAGTACAGAGAACTATATTCAGTATCCAATGACAAGCCATAATGGAAAAGAATATTATAAAAGAATGTGTATATATGTATAACTGAATCGCTTTGTTGTACAACAGTAACACAACGTTGTAAATCAACTATACTTCAATTAAAAACAAGAGAGTAGATCTTAAAAGTTCTCATCACAAGAAAAAATTTCTAACTATGTGAGGTGATAGATGTTAACTAACCTTATTGAGTAATCATTTTGAAATCTATACATATATCAAAACATGTTGTATGCCTTAAACTTATATAATGTTATAGGTCAGTTATATCTCAATAAAGCTGGAAAAAAGTATATTGTAAATTATGAATATTCACCAAAAAATGTGTACACAAAATTTAAGATAGAAGATGTTTGTTTCTTAACATGTTAATTATGAATATTCACCAAAAATGTGTACTCAAAATTTAAGATAGGAAATGCTTATTTCTAACATGCTATGATAAAACAAGCTGGGGGGCTAGTCCATGGATGATCTAATGTATTTATTTAGAAGCTTAATATAAATGTGAATTTACTTTTCCATTGTTTTTATAATTCAGTCTTAGATATCAGTCTCAGTAATGCAGCTAGGATTCTCTTCGTGATATGGATACATTGTTCTTTTCTTGTCTCAAGTGTAAAGGTGCAAATTTACCTAACTTTGTAATTGACAGCATCAGGTTGACCACAAGGAGGGCCATATGCTGTTCTTAACTCTCTGTGGCCCCATCCTCTCAAAATCAAATTCGATACAGAAGGCCAGAGACTGAGAAGCCTGGAATGAGCCAGGGTAAAGCAGGAAGTCTATGACTGGCACACACTTGCCCAGCACCCAAGTCACCAGCAGGCCAATGCTGCCTCAGGAGAGGATCTCTGTGCTGTCAGATGGCCACCCTCCAGTTAACTCAGGAAACGGGTCTTTTGAGCCAATAATATGTCAGCATCACTGTTTGTAAAGTGATCTATTTAGATGGTGTCTAGCAGTTTACAAAGTCCTTTTACACACACTGACTCATTTCATCCTTTAGATATGCAGAGTGTGAATGACTATCTCCCTTTTACTGGAGTGGAAACCATGACTTAAAAGAGATTAAATAATTTCCTCCTTGGGAACCAAATAGTAAGTGACAGAGCTAGAGCACAAACTTTATTTCAAAGAATAAAGATCAGGGCAAAGAGAAATAACAGAGAGGAGATAATAGGAGACTTAAAGGAGGGCAAGCATGTAACCTACTAGAATCTTACAGCGAATCTCTGAATCAGAAATTTGGATAATCATATCTTCATGACTATAGAAGCGCAGCAGGAAAAACAAGCTGCATGAAATTTGAGGTGGCAAGGGTGTGATATAAAAACAGATATCTGTGAAGTCCCTCATTGGAAGGGCTGAAAGGAAGGAAAAAATGTCAAGACAGACTCCACTTCCTGCTTGAATTTCTTCAGTGGCATCATACTGCTTACATTAGGTTGAAGCAAACCACTCAGCATGGTTCTCAAGACCTCTTAGACTGGCCTGCTCCTCGGGAGCCATATCAAACCACCACACTGCCTCAGTGCTCCTTTTCCCAGCCCTCCAGCAGTGCTCCAGTTGCCCTATCTGTTTATCATCCCAGACACATATTTTCACTCGTTCTATTTCTTCTGCATGGAATATCCTTCATGTCTTTTCTCCACACCACCACCACCTACTCACCTTTACAAATTCAATGCAAAAGTACTTTGCTTGATGAGGTACCTCCTCACACTGGTCAGAATGGCCATCATTAAAGAGCCTACAAATAACAAATGCTGGAGATGGTGTGGAGAAAAGGGAACCCTCCTACACTGTTGGTAGAAATATAAGTTGGTGCAGCCACTGTGGAAAACAGTATGGAGTTTCCTTAGAAAACTAAAAATAGAATTACCACATGATCTAGCAATCCCACTCCTGGGCATATATCCAGACAGAACTATAATTCAAAAAGATACACGCACCTCCTATGTTCATAGCAGGACTATTCACAATAGCCAAGACATGGAAACAACCTAAATGTCCATTGACAGATGAATGGATATAGAAGATGTGGTACATATATACAATGGAATACTACTCAGCCATAAAAAAGAATGAAGTAGTGCCATTTGCAGCAACATGGATACAACTAGAGATTATCATATTAGGTGAAGTAAGTCAGAAAGAGAAAAACAAATACCATATGATAGCACTTATATGTGGAATCTAAAATATGACACAAATGAACCTATCTATGAAACAGAAACAGACTCACAGACAGAGAGAGTAGACTTGTGGTTGCCAAAGGGGAGGGGAGGTAGGGGAGAGATGGACTGGGAGTTTGGGGTTGGTAGATGCAAACTATTACATGTAGAATTGATAAACAACAAGGTCCTACTGTATAGCAAAGCGAACTATATTCAATATCCTGAGATAAACCATAATGGAAAAGAATATAAAAAAGTATGCTAACACATACATATGGAATCTAAAAAAAAAAAAAAATGGTCATGAAGAACCTAGGGGCAGGACAGGAATAAAGACGCAGACATAGAGAATGGACTTGAGGACACGGGGAGGGGGAAGGGGAAGCTGGGATGAAGTGAGAGAGTGGCATGGACATATATACACTACCAAACGTAAAATAGATAGCTAGTGGGAAGCAGACGCATAGCACAGGGAGATCAGCTCTGTGCTTTGTGACCACCTAGAGGGGTGGGATAGGGAGGGTGGGAGGGAGACGCAAGAGGGAGGAGATATGGGGATATATGTATATGTATAGCTGATTCACTTTGTTATACAGCAGAAACTAACACACCATTGTAAAGCAATTATACTCCAATAAAGATGTTAAAAAAGAATGTACATATATGTATAACTGAGTCACTTTGCTCTACAGTAGGCATTAACACAACATTGTAAATCAACTATACTTCAATTTAAAAAAAAATTTTTTTTTAAGTCATTTTGCTTGGAAAGATTTTTCTGACTCTCCTCTTTCCCCATCCTCATCCCAGCCCTAATACCATCACTGCAAGTGCATGTACATGTAGCAGGGCACTCACTCTATTTAACTGATTCTAATAACTATATTCAGATTTTACAATTGAGGGTATGTCAGAGTTAATTTGACATGTTTTTCCTTGGTGGTAGGCAAAATAGTGCATCTTAAAATCGATGGTTTCTTAAGTTTGATAGAATTTATTTGCATCATTACTTCTTGCCTGAGACTAAAAAGACCCTGAGGTCCAAGATCATTTCTTATTTATTTTATATCCCCATTGCCTGTCACATTGCCCTGTATATCATAGGCTCTTTATAACTGTTTATTAAATAAATAAATGAAAAACACTGATCTTTAAATAGGTAAGTTAAATAAGTGTCACTGTTCTGCACCAGGGTCTAAGAAAGATGACCCTGATAAGCCCCCTCATCTCATTTAAAAGGGTCAGCTTAGATAAGTAAGTGAATATGCCATGATTTGTTGACCCTGTTACATCCTTTGACCCGAAAATTACAACTCCCTTCCTTTTATATCATATCTCCCTGAGGCTTCCTGGAATTTGTGTTAAAATCCCCAAATCTCCTGGCAGGACACCATGGTTTTCGATAATGGACTTAGAGCTGTAAATGTAAACAGCTGGTGAAATGCCTGATCAATGAAGTCAGGCAGGCCTGAATTAAAGTCCAGGTTTTAATATTTATTAGCATGTGACCTTGTTATTTAACCACCCTGAACCTCAGTTTTATCCTTTGTAAAATGGGGGTAATACAACTCATCTCTCAGGATAGTTGTCAGGATTAATTACATTATCAAAGATAGAACAACTGGTGTGGAGCCTGGTACAGGGACGTATTCAATTAGTTTTAGAACCATCCTTATCCCCCCACCACCTGGCACATAACAGAATGAACAACAAAAATAATGAATGAGAATAATCCACATGGTCAGGTGAGCAAGATGGACCTAGAAATCCTTGCAAAATCAAATTAATGAGGTACTGAGGTAATTGTCCACATTAGTGATATTAAAATGCCATGGACATCAATTCCTATAGAGGATTTATTCTGCTTGGTCTTCCATCCATTTATCTTCAGGTATGAGTGAGTCATTTTAAATTTGGATCTGGTTTTACCTTGTCTTCCTATTCACCAGAACATTTTTATCATAATGACATAGAATTTATGACAATTAGACCATGTATTTTCCCACACAGCATTATTTTAGGAACTAGTCTATAGTTATTGCTTCCAGGCACTCTAACTCACTGTACGACAGTCTTTAGCCCCCATTAGCTGTATCTCAATAAGCCTATCTTATTTCCTCTAAACCTTTCCCATAGGCTTTGCAACTTTCTTTTGAACTTTTTCCAAAAGCTCAAAAATTCCTAAAAGTTGCTTGATTATATTTCCCTTTCTCTTCTATCAAATACTCCTCTACATTGAGTCTTTGGGAAGCAGGGAGTTACTCTACCAACTGATGAAGACTAGGCTAGGCATGGAGTGTGAGGAAGCCCTTCTAAAGGGCGTTTAGAACTGTGGGAGCAGAGCAGGTAGACCGGAGAGATGAGGAAGGAGGGAGAAAGGGAAAGGAAGAAAGGCACTGGGGACTGGTTAAGGGAAGCTGGAGAACATTAAAAAAAAAAAAGCATGGAAGGAGCAATAAGTGTGATGATTTGTTGCCACGCAAAGACAGAGATGTAGAGCAGGAGAGGGGAGTTTTGGCTGTTTTCCATTTCAAGAAGATAAAATGGGAGGATAGAGAGTCAGTTTACACAAAGGAATTTAACTAAAAGCCAGATGTAAAATGCTGAGTCTTCATCAGGTAAGTCCGGCCACAGTAGCTGGGAAATTCTAGATATCAGTACAAGAAGAGGTGAAAACCCCTCTGACTCTTCAATAATCTAGGAATAGAATCCCAGAACAATGAAACAGACACCTAATACTATTTTCTGATCTTTTGGCTCTTTTTGCTCATTTTGTAAACTCCACTGCTCTGTGGAGGCCTAACGCTAGTCCCCCAAATCTATGTGGATTGATGACTACCTGGTCCTAATGCTCTGATCAAGACATAAACTTTTCTACCCTTCTTATAGACAAAACTTTCAAATATACTTTCTCCAAAACCCTGTGCTTTGATTAACAGGTTTAAGTGCTATAATCACCAGGCATTAGAATGCAGATTAACTCATAGACCCAGATAATGAATCTTGTTCTGTTATGTTGTTTTTAGGCAAAAGTTGAAAGAGAAAGCTTTGAAGAATGTGGAGAAACACAACTATGAAATTTTGATAGTCTTGGGGCAGAGAGACTTAACACAAAGAAATAATCGTCATTCATTCAAAGAGTATCATGGCCTTGGTGGAAAGATAAATGCCAAAATTCTGTGATTAATTACAGCTGTTGAAGAAGCTAGAAAAAAAAAAAGCATCAAGAGTTCTTGGTCTAATCAAAGACAGAAAGTTCGAATAGCTGTCCTAGAGTCAACAGAGAGTTTCTGGAAAATTCTCATGAGCCTCATTGCTATTTTGAATTATAAGACTTCACCTTCATTCTGAAAAAGATTTCATCTTCATCCTGAAAAAAAATTGTCTGACTGAACATTATTGATTTGATAGAGAAGGTAGCAATTATTTTGCTATGTAAAAGTGACTAATGAGATCTGAGAGTTGTGGTATTTAGGCTTTCTCGCCTGAGAGATGTCACTTCACAGTAACCTCCTGAAATGGTAAGGACCACTACATATGTGACTGGTAACTTTTCTAGAGGTAAAAGGATAAAATAACAAGAACAGGTATAAAATAAGTGATATGAAGGACCACCTAACTAATTATACGGATAGGGCATCTCTGCTTCTGTAATCCAGACAAAGCCAATCTAAAATGGATCTGTCTGCCAGAGACCTACTCGCAGAGCTGGCAGAGGGAAGGGGTAGCTGGATGGTATTTTAATTACAGACAAGGCTGATGACTAGGTTCAGAAAGAACCATAACTTCTCTTCCTTACATTTCCAAGGAGCCTTTTGGAGGAGACAGGACTAATATACCATAAATAGAAAAATAAATTCTTCATTATAAGGCTTCAAGAGGTAACTTGCTTTAAATAGTGATTGTGGCCCTGGTTTCTTCTGTTGGGCATGGGAAAAGGATGTACATTATGTCAGAGATTCCTGAAAGTTTTGATTCAATTGAAAGTCAACTCTACAGAATGTGACTACTGAGCTTGAACTTGCCACCATTCTTGAAATCATCTCTAACATCTACCTATAATATGTAAAGGAATTTAAACAGTGTACTTTGTACACTTGAAGCCAATAGTTTCCAGATTTCCTACTACTTAAAGGATGGAAATACCTCTGCTATAGTTCAATTACTTTTCTAGCAACACAGCTAAATATGATTTGAATATGATCCCAATTCTGCTCACTTTTCTGAATAACCACAACAAATGAAGTATATGTACGTACAAAGACAGAACTTGTGAAGTCTGAAAAGCCAGACACACTGGGAGAGACATGCAGTTTCAATTCCAGTAAAACAACCACATGGCTAATTAAATATAGATGTTTTCTGTTGATCTCTCCACTAATTGCTGAAAATTTCTACACGTTTTCGGCTAATCAGCAATTAGTTGAGGTCACTCTCATACGACATTCTACACACTACACATCTTTCTTACCTGTTGCTGAGATGAATCCTTAAGCTCTTATATATGGACTTAAGGTTCATGCCCTTTTATAGACTTATAAGTCCATCAAACAAACAAAAAATGTACCTCTATGAGAACACTGCATGTTGTAAAAGTGGTCCTATCAGTACCCTATTCTTTTTCTTTTCCATGCCAGAACAAGACAAAAAACAAATCCAAGGAATCTTTTCCTGGAGGAACTGTATATGAAATTGAGAGGGACCCTCTTTTTCACCATCGACTGAGTCACCACACTGCCAAGCCAAGTCCTACTCTCCCATCCAGTCACTTCATTCCTTCCTCTTTCATAAAGTTCTCCCCCAAAAAAGTCAAGATGAAATGTAGATATCCAGATTTGCTCACCATTTCAGAAACTATCACTCTCCTCCTAAGAGAAGGAAGGAAACATGAAAATGAAAAGAATGGTCTAGATCTGTTTAACCTAGCACTCTTAGGATGGGAACCCCTGAAAAAAGCAGACAATTATTTCTACATTTTCTATAGTTATAAGTTCTATGTGGTATAGAATGAACATTCTATAAATAAATCAGCAAGTTGAATTTGAACCTTGATGTACTGATTTAGGACAAATACAGAAATGAAAGAAGGCTATTTAGGCCAAATTCCATCCAACTCTGTTTTTATAGTACAGCAATACTATGATTTGATGAAACAAAGAAAGAAAAAAAAAACTGCTTTCAAAAATAGATGGAAGTTTTACATGAAGACTTCGCATGAGCCTAAGGTATACATAAATATAAACCCTAGGTTTATTACTGGTAAGGTTATAAAGGCTCAATAATATGTGTTTGCTGCTTCTCCCCCTCTTTAAGGTAATAATGATTTTATTATAAGGCCTGGTTTGGCTGTGGGCAAAAAGCTGAAGACTTGGATCATAGAAAAGTGGTGTGCTGGCTTTCATCACTTTCCCATAAATCATGAATATTAACTTTTTCCAAAAGATTACTGCCCTTGGGATTTTGAGTTATTCTTTTCCAAATCTATTATTTTGCATGTATTGTTTTTCCTCTCATTAAAAGAAGGCAACTGAGGCTATTCAAATAAACTCAGATTTAAAAAGAAGAAGGTAAGAAAAAAAAACGTTTGTACGTTTTTTTTCAACCCCACTGCACATATGCAAGCTGAAGCTAAAATAAACAAAACTCTTAAATCCAGTATTAATGACAGGACACTACTTTGACAGATTCCATTAATTGCTTCTATTCTGTCTTTAATTCCCCTCCTAAATGATCTTCTCATTTAAGCAGTTTATGTTTGTCCTCATTATCTTCACAGCTTGCACACACTGAAAACCAGTTTCTCTGCCTCTCATGCAAAGAATGATGGTTTGTCCACAACTGAAGTTGGCCATTATCTGAAACAGGTCATTGACAAAGAGGACTTGAAGGCCCCTTTGTTACTTCTGCATTAGTGTTGCTCTCCTGGCAAGCAGACAACTTCATCAGAGAAGTCAGCCAAGGAGAGTCTATAAATGGAAGTTGTGCATACGAGGAGCAAATGCATTTTAAAAAAAGTTGCTGACGGGCATGAAATGCTTTGATCTGAAGATGGAAAACTCCAAAGCAGGAAGGATTTGGGCCATTCTGAGTCTGATTGACTCTGTGGTTTCTCTGAGCAGTAATTCCACGGGCGAAAATAAATGCAGAAATGGTATTTTGAGACCACAGCTGTGGAGGGGAGCATGGTGAATTTCAATGAAAATCCAGTTGAATTGTGAAGTTCAGATCTTACAAAAGCAAGGGACATGAGAGAAGTAATATTGTTTCCTGAAATTTCACTGTTTTTATTTAAGAGGTTGAAAAAAGAGAAAATCCCATTTATTTATTTTTATTCTTAGGAAAAATGTTAAATCCCTATTGCCTAGAACCATGTGGCAGATGCTCTGAAAAAAGGGATGATCTTATTCCTTTTAAAATTTAAATGTTGGAAAGAGGCAATTTAATGAATAATGACAAAGGTAAAGTTTGGAGATTGGCAAGCACAGCTATGAGTAATGATTTTTTACCTTACTGTCTTCACAAACAGGTTTATTACACTCGTCAGTCAATGACAAACAAACTTCATAGAAAGCTTGTTTCAATGAGCAATATGAACATGCCAGCATGGTATCAACTTTTACCACCACAAAAAAGAATAAAAATCAAGAATACTCAAGCAATACTGAATCACTTTGCTGTACACCTGAAACTAACACAACACTGTAAATCAAATATACTCCAATATAAAATAAAAATTTTAAGAATACTTTAAAAAAGAATACTCAAGCAGAACTTTAAACATAAATAGTATTTTCTACAGAAAGTAATGATGGGATGCACTGGGGTTAAATGGAATTAGATATGTTATGAGACCACAGAAATTTTAACAGTAAAGTATGCAGATATTCGTTTTAAATAGAGTCTTAACGATTGGAATTATATGGAATAATAAATATAATAGCATAATTGTTAAGAATGTGGCCTCCTGAATCTGTTACCTGGGTTTCGAATTCTGGCTCTGCAGAACTTATTAGATGTATGACCTTGGCCAAGATACTTCAATATTCTGTGCCTTAGTTTTCTCAGCTGTAAAATGATATTCTAATAAAACTTTCTTCAAAGGTTAATTATGAGTATTCAATTAGTGAATATGTGTAAAGTGTAATAGTAAAAAGAACAGAAAACTCTAAGTTAGGCATCTGGCTCTGGTTCTTCTACTAGTTAAATTCCCCAGACTTCATCTCAGCCAGCTGTAAAATGGAAGGGTTGGGCTAGATCGTCTCTAAAGTTCCTTTTGACTTTAAAAAATATTGTTTTATTGTACGGAAACACAAAAGACTCCGAATAGCCAAAGCAATCATAAGAAAGAAAAACAGAGCTGGAGAAATCAGTCTCCCTGACTTCAAACTATACTACAAAGCTACAGTAATCAAAACAGTAAGGCACTGGCACAAAAACAGAAACATGGATCAATGAAACAGGACACAAAGTCCAGATATAAACCCACGCACCTGTGGGCACCAAATCCATAACAAAGCAGGCAAGAATATAAAATGGAGAAAAGACAGTCTCTTCCATAACTGGTGCTGTGAAAACTGGACAGCTACATGTAGAAGAATGAAATTAGAACACTCCATAACACCGTACACAAAAATAAACTCAAAATGGATTAAAGACCTAAATGTAAGACTGGATACTATAAAACTCTTAGAGGAAAATATAGTCAGAACACTGTCTAGCATAAATCACAGCAAGACCTTCTTTGATCCATCTCCTAGAGTAATGGAAATAAAACCAAAAATAAACAAATGTGACATGATTAAACTTAAAAGGTTTTGCACAGCAAGGGAAACCATAAACAAAACGAAAAGACAACCCTCAGAATGGGAGAAAGTATTTGCTAATGAAGCAACCAACAAGGGATTAATCTCAAAAATATACAAACAGCTCATGCAGCTCAGTATCAAAAAAACAAACAACCCCATCAAAAAATGGATGGAAGACCTAAATAGATATTTCTCCAAAGAAAACATACAGATGGCCAAAAATCACATGAAAAGATGCTCAACATCACTAATTATTAGAGAAATGCAAATCAAAACTACAGTGAGGTATCACCTCACACAGGTCAGAATGGCCATCATTAAAAAGTCTACAAATAACAAATGCTGGAGAGGGTATGAGGAAAAGGGAACCCTCCTACACTGTTGGTGGGAATGTAAACTGGTACAGCCACTATGGAGACAAGTATGGAGGTTCCTTAAAAAACTAAAAATAGAGCTACCATATAATCCAGCAATCCCACTCCTGGGCATATATCTGGAGAAAACCATAGTTCAAAAAGATATATGTACCCCCAACGTTCATTGCAGCACTATTTACAATAGCCAGGACATTGACCAACCTAAATGTCCACTGACAGAGGAATGGACAAAGAAGATGTGGTACATATATACAATGGAATATTACTCAGCCATAAAAAAGAACAAAATAATGCCATTTGCAGCAACATGGATGGACCTAGATATTGTCATACTGAGTCAAGTAAGTCAGACAGAAAGACAAATATCATATGATCTTGCTTATATGTGGAATCTAAAAAAATGGTATAAATGAACTTATTTACAAAACAGAAATAGAGACACAGATGTATAAAACAAATTATGGGTACAAGGGGGGAAGGGCAGAGGGATAAATTGGAAGACTGGGATTGACATATACACACTACTACTATATATAAAATAGATAATTAATAAGGACCTACTGTATAGCACAGGGAACTCTACTCAGTACTCTGTAATGATGTATATGCGAAAAGAACCTAAAAAAGAGTGGATATATGTATATGTATAACTGATTCACTTTGCTGTACACCTGAAACTAACATAACATTGTAAAGTAACTATACTCCAATAAAACTTTTTTTAAAAGTTGATATAACCAAGTGTTTCTGCAGCAAATGTGCTACTATGATGTCAAAGTTAATTAGATATGATCATTTCCCCCAAACACACACACCCTCACAGTGTTGTTGAAATGACGGAGACAATAATAATGCAAAGCACTTTAGCCCAACAACAACAACAAAAATATTGTTTTAAAATACTTTTTTGGGGGGTGTGTGCTACATTGTGCAAAGTTTTTAAGCAGAAGGTGATACTATTTTAGCAGAATATTTTTAAGGCATTTAATCACTTTCATAAAGATGTGTTTCATGGATTCCACTTTCTCTTCTTGTATTTTCTCCTCAACCAACTGCTGTTGGGAGTTCACTTGCCACTGCTCTAATCAAGTGACTCTTGTCAAGGTCACGATGATTTCCATATTGCCAAGAGCAATGGTCACTTCTTTGACCTCCTTGTATTCTCAATAGCACTTGATACAGCTGATTTCCCTCCCTTTCTCTGCTCAGCAGCCAAATTATCTTTTTAATAGATAAACACATTATTTCACTACCCTACATTAAACCCTGAAATGGCTTTCCATGTCATATATAACAAATACAAACCTTTACCCCTTGACTTCCATTGCCCTTCCTGATCTAGACACATTTCACTTTATTTTCTACCTTTCTCTCCTTGCCCAGTGCAATCCCTCCAGCCACCCTGACCTTCTTTCTGAACTTTGAACACTCTAAATGTATTCCTGTCTCAGACTGGCTGGTTCCTCTACTTGGAATTCTCTCTCCATAGATCACTGCTGGGTCCTTCTGCCATCCAGTCTCAACTTAAATGTCTCCTCCTCAGAGAAGTACCTCTGATTAGATAGTACCCAGATTCCTCAGTTAGTCTGCCTCCCATTTCATATTCTTAATGAAATCTGTTATTATCTCAAGTTATCTTAAATATTTATTTTTACCATGTCTATCTCCCTCAAAGAAAGCAAGCTCCACGAAAACAGGGACACTGTATAGCTGAATGCCAAGATTAGAAAATGTTCTCCATAAATATTTATTGCACGAAAGATAAGGAACCCAGTTTCTCTTGCATCGTGTTCAACGTGTCACTTCCTTCCCTAAACTTTAATCACTCTTAATATCAGTTCCACTTACCTGATATCTGTCATGCATTATCCTGTATTATCATGGATTTTTTCTGCATGTATGTCTCCTTTCTCCAATTACTATAAGTTAAGAGATTTGTGGGATGAGTCCATGTCAGACATTACTGTGTCTCCCAGAAACTCAGGGGACCTTGTTCGCAATATCTCACTAAATATCTGATAACATATTTATTTTAAAGGAAGACAAATTGACTCAATTTATAAAAACCTAAATTATCCATTACTGAATAGCCAAAGGGAGAAAAAAAAAACTGTTCAAGTGTTTTAATAAAAACATGTCCGCCCAAGAGTTTACTGTCTAAAACTGATACATTTGCCTATGCAGTAGGAAAGGAGTGAGAGATGAATTTCAGTTTTTTTAAATGCGCAACCTAAATTATTTCAGTTCTTTAGAAAATTAGTTGTTACTTATGTTAAGAACAAGTGGTCTATAGTCTAAATGTTAAAATAATGCAATCTATGGAAAATCCCAACTTGGTTGAATACATTTTACTTTACATTTTGCATATCTTGTGATAGCTAGTACACACTCATGGGCAAAATGCCCATTGTCTACATTGAAAATGAGTCCTATTTCTAAATAACAAGTATAATTTTGTCTCTTCCGGGCTTGACACTCTGCAGTGACTCCCCACCACTGTACTCAGCGGTTCAAATTCTTTAGCATGCCTTCGTAAGACTTTTCAGGATTAAGTCTCTATTCACAACTTAGTCTCACCTCTTAATCTTTCCACTCCCCTCTTCTGGGCCCTCTTTTGTCCAGCCCCCAACAAACACACACTCAGTTCTAGACACAACAAAAAACGCAGATCTCCCAATGAACTCTACCACCTTCCCCGCTACCTTGTTTTCTCTGAAACACATTGACTTCTTACCCACCCCTTCAGTTAACCTGATTGACTCCCACTCATCATGAGTTGGAGATCAAATTCTCCAACTTCCCTACCCCTGTGTACCCTCCTGCCCAGATGGGGTTAGGCCCGTTCTATGGAATCTCACAGTGCTCGTGCTAGCCCACATGGAGCACGTATCACACTACTGAGTGTCCTTTTTACCAGGCTGTCTCCTTGCAGTCACGGACAACTTCTCCTTCACCATTATAGCCCCAGTACCTTACCCGTAGTAGGGGCTTAACAAGTAGTTTTGAAGAAATGAATAAATGGATGGATGAGATTTTGTTATCAATGAATGTGGCTTATTAAAATGAGGATTAAAATAATTGATTACTTTCAAATATAATTTACTTGTATGGGAAAAAGAGTCATGGTAATAGTGCCCTATGGACTGGAAATTTTACATTCAATATCAGCAATTTGCTATGTTTGGAATAGAAATACATAGTCACAGTTCTTTGCTCAAAGCTACCTTCTTAGAAATAATTAAAATAAATAATTCTAAAACTATCTTTTAACAAATGCCTTTGCAAACACATCCCAAACATGCCCACAATTACCAAATGAACATTGAGATTTTCTCTTTTAGCCAGATTACCTCTATTGATCTATAATAATCAATAAGAGAAAAATTATGGTAAGGAGAAATAGAGTCAAAAGTCTCTCTTGAGGGCATGACTATTTGGATAAATATTACTTAAGAACAGCTTAAAAATAATTACTACCGTTTTTTCTTAAACATAAAACACACGTTGTGTTTTTCTCCAAGAGCAAAATACTTGAGAGTAGTCCATAGAAACTATATCTAATGTGTTCACTTTACTGTCAACTGTATTTTGAACGTTTTCAAGAATAAATGCCTTTATAGGCAGAAATAATTGCCTTATTTTTTCAAGTTTTATTGAGATATGATTGACATATAACACTGTATTAGAGGGTACAATATAATGATTTATGTATAGATTATAAAATGATTCTCACAGTAAGTTAACATCTATCACTAAACCATTTTTAGTTAATAAATCAATACTTAATAATAAATAATTTTATTATTAAATAATAAATAAATCAATACTTGATTAATAATCTATTAATAATTCAATCAGTTGTTTAAGTAACTGCTTTGTTTTAAATGCAATTAGTTTAGGGGAGATTATATACATGCTGTAATTCTTAATTCTTAATTGTAACAATTAAGCTCTCTTTGTGGTTTTGATGATTATTATTAACGAGTGTGCTATCTTTGGGCGTGTCTGGCTGACTGGGTGCAGCAGAAGAAAGAGACAACAAGGATTAAATTAAAATCAAAATGAAACAAAAACCACCTGACCATACAGATGGAAAGATGAGGTCTTTCAGAGTAGAGTCATAAATCAGAGAAAGCAATCGTCCAGGCACAATGGAAGCCATTTACCACCTGCACTCCCCCATAATAATCCTTCCTTTCTTCCTTGCCAGGAGTTCTTGTTCACCCTGGCTAGGAGTGGACTGCGTAGCTGAGGCTCCCCAGTCCTACTGTGGGATTCCCTCTTAGAGAACGCTGCTCATGAGAAGGGAATAGAGTTTCTCTCCATTCTCCACAGGGGGAGAGGAGCCCTGGGGGTCGGTGGGTTTGAGGGGTCAGCAGCAGCAGACTGGGCAGGGTGTAGAGGAAGGTGAGGCTGACTTGGACAGAGGAGGCCAGCTCCTGCGCTGAGAACAGTGGGGACCACAGGTAGAGGGATGATGTTCATCTAATACAGTGTAAATAACATGTGGGCAATGATAAATAGTGCAGAAATATATTAATCACCCTGAAATAATTATTAACCTAATTCCTTTGTTAATAGGCACTAAACAACCTAAAAACAAGACATGAGTCCCCCAAAAGAAGTCACTTATGCTAAGCTCTATATCACAAAACTGAGACTTAATGACAGTTTTGATTCTCCCAGACATGGAATCTTAAACCAATCAGGACTCTACTGATTACCATCAGTTAGCTAATCGGCCTGACAGACCCCCACCATCTCCCATAAGGAAAGAAACCCTGCAATAATCAATCTGCTTCTTCCTGCCTAATACAACTTCCTTCTTCCTGCTCCCTCTGCCTATAAAATCTCTTGCCTTGTATAGCTCTTTGGAGCTCCTTTGTACCTGCTAGATTGGATGCTGCCTGATTCATGAAGCCCTGAATAAAGCTAGTATGATCTTTAAAATGTACTCAGATGAATTTTGTTTTTTAATGCAACCATTAACACTGTCTTTTAAAAAGTTACAAAACTATTTCACCAACGTTCTTTACTTGATTCTCACAACAGCATCATGAAGCAAATAATTTTACTTTTATCCACATTTTCTACATCAGGAAACTGTGTTCTATGAAAGTCAGGATTTTGGAAAGTTTTTGCAAGGCTAGACTGGGTTCCTAGGCTTAGATCATTCACTAGGTAGCAAGTCGAATCAGTACTTAAACTTAACGACTTGAAAACTTATTATTACTCAGTTTCAAGATCAGAGTATTTATCAATTACAAATACATGAAGAGTGGTCAGTAAGAAATTTGACAAGCTAATAAATGTCATTAGCCTTGGCATTTCAGCTTCCACTTTTATTCTTATTAGCTGAATAAAATATTTTCTCTCAAATTCTTTAAGGAAAAAGCTAACATATTTCTATGTTAGTCATAAAAATAACACCTGAGATTCTGCAGAGTAAGTAAGACTTGGAATGGCATTTTGTCAGAAATTAAATTAAGCCAATTATTGTGGGAGGACACTTATTCTTTATATTTTTCTTCATGTAGGAAGGAATTTAAATAATTTAAATTCTTATTTCAGAAGAAAGAAGTAGAAAAACATTGCCTGTAGGTTCTGACCAGAGTTTATTTCTCATGGTAATATGTACACAATTAACCATTGAACAACTCAGGCATTAGGGACACCGACCCTGCATGGAGTCGAAAATCTAAACATAACTTAGAGTTGTCCCTCTGTGTCCCTAGTTCCTTGTATCTCCAGTTCTGTATCTGCTTATTCAACCAACTGGGCTCTTATAGTACGGTGGTATTTGCTGTTGAAAAAAACTTGCATATAAGCGGACCCATGCAGTTCAAACCTGTGTTGTTCAAGGGACAATGATATATAAGAATTTGGATGTGTGATGAGTGATTCCTAATGCCTTTGCAGACCTCTCTATGACTTGAACATAGGAATACATTTGCCTCCCCTTAGGACATAGTATTTACATCAAATAAATATTTACATCGTTTGTCTGTTTTTCCTGTTTGTTTTTGAGTTTGTGGGTTTTAGAAAGACAATGTGCCCAACTATTGCACACTGACCTAGGATTGCTATGCCAGAAATTTCTGTGTAGCCTGTGACCTTAATAACAAATATGTGTATGATTCAACTCCCTTAACCACTTTCCAAAAAGGACTTTCTGTTCCTTCATAACCAAGCTTTCAAAAGATGATGATATGGCACTATTCTCACACTTAGATTCCATATCTACATCTCTAATATGGCTTGGGCACAATGCTGTTCTCAACCCAAACCTGTCATCCTCAGGGGCTAGGAGTTCATTCAGATGATGCTTGAAAAACTAGAAAGGTGTTACTTCAGAGATTGATTAACAGCTTCCAAGACTATGGATGAAGAGTTTTGAATCAAGGAAATGAACCGGGAGTCTCCTTATGGCAAATCCAACTCTTGCATAGTTGAATTATTTTTGATTCTGCCCATAAAAATGTCAGCTCTTGGGCTTCCCTGGTGGCGCAGTGGTTGAGAATCTGCCTGCCAATGCAGGGGACACGGGTTCGAGCCCTGGTCTGGGAAGATCCCACATGCCGCGGGTCAACTGGGCCCGTGAGCCACAACTGTTGAGCCTGCGCGTCTGGAGCCTGTGCTCTGCAACAAGAGAGGCCACGATAGTGAGAGGCCCGCGCACCGCGATGAAGAGTGGCCCCCGCTTGCCACAACTAGAGAAAGCCCTCGCACGAAACGAAGACCCAACACAGCTAAAAATAAATAAATAAATAAATAAATAAATAAAGTAGCTATTAATAAAAAAAAAAAAAAAAAAAAAAAAGCAGAAAGCCTTGAGACTGTATCTCAAAGCACAGGCCTCAGAGTCCCTAATCCCAGGTAAAAATAACACTCAATTCAGGAGTAAGCTCTGATGTCAAGAATCACATTAAAAAAAAAAAAAAAAGTCAGCTCTTTTCCAAATAGCTTTAAAATGCTTTATTGGAGGAAGTAATGTTTTAGGACGTGTTTGAGTACTAGAATACAGAATGCTTTTCAAACTGGAAGACCAAAAAAGTCATGAAGAAAAAAAAAGTTTCCAAGCACAGATACAACATGAGAAAAGCATCTGAAGCTGGAGTGGAATTATCAGACAAGGACCATAAATACATCTACCTAAGATGAGTGGAGTTTGAAGAAGATGAAAAAATGTAGACTTATTAACAGGAATAAGGTATCGATTAAAACACTCCAAAACCCCTGATATTTGGAATAGACTATTTCCATTCCTTTTAGTTTTAGCATAGCATTGAAAAAATGGAATGCAAGAAGACATTTGAGTTTATTTAAATATCATAAAATGGTGTTTGTACTGCTTCTAAAATTAAGACAATTTTTATAATACATAAAGGACAGGAAACAAACTCTACAAATAGAATGAAATCCATGTGGAATGGCTAAGTCATCCAGAATATGTGTGTGTGAGTGTGTGTGTGTATGTGTATGTGTGTGTCTGTAACTTGAAATGCTCTCAATCATTTTGTCAAGCACATTTTCTCCTTTTGTTTTTTACTTGGATATTTGAAGGAAGATGTAATTCATATGTTTTTCATTCATTTACACTTGAGGTATTAAAATGCGGCCTGAATTATGTATTCGTGTACCATGAGCCAGTTATTTCTGTTGAAAATGTCTCTTTTCTTGATTAAAAAAAATTTACACTAAATTAGAATCCAAAACTGTTAATTCACAGCATCAACTCCTAGTCTAGAATATTCATATTCTCTTGATATATGAGAAGATGTTCTAAGTTTTACAAACAACCTTCTGGCACAATTAAAATCAAGGTCTTGCCTTTTCTGTCACTATTAATGACCACTGTATGCCACGACAAAATAATCATATCATGACGATCATTTCTACTTAGCTCCCTATTTCAAGGTTCAGTACATTTCATTATATCTATCCTACGAGACTCCAGATTTAGGAGTTCTTCCTTTATGCCTCTAATTCAGGTTTATAAAATAATTTTTATTTTCACCAAATACAGGGAATACTATCATATGCCCTAATAAAATCAAACAAAATACAAAACAGAACATAAAACAAAAACACAGTTTTATTTTTCATAAACGTATGAATTTTATTTTACACACAATATTATCTCTTGGTTTCCAGATCAGCTTCTCTTGTCTGTTAACTGATTTATCTCCATTTGCAATGATTTATTTCATTTCCCCCCTCAAAAAGGTCTTCATTGTCAATTTTTGCGGAGAAAAAAGCAAAAAGAGGAGAAGAAAGATCACATTACAGCACTGGAAGCCAGATGTCACGGCCTTTGCTCTCAGCTGTCACCAGGCAGAGCTCCCAGAGTCACAGTGGCTCATTATCTGAGATGAGAGATGATCTGTGCGGGTCCTGTAACCCTAACAGGGGGAGCTTCTGCTGTGGCTGGTTCTGTGGTAGCTTTTAATTCATCCTCCATGATACCAAATGCCACTTTCGGTGGTAGCCTACTGGTGTTGACCCTTGTTTCTGTATGCCATAGTTTAAAGAACCACACTACGAAATAGCTCCGGAATGTGCCTTGTAACATTTAGTCACAATAAGGGCATTTACCTACCTCCCAATTTTTTGTTGTTGTTGTTCAACTCTTTTAGCAAATTTCAGTTATATGATACAGTGTTATCAACTATAATCACCATGTTATACATTAGATACTCAGACCTTACTCATCTTCTAATTGAAAGTTTATACCTTTTAATGAATCTCTTCCTATCTCCGCCCCCCCACCCTCCTGCAAACACTTTTCTACTCTCTGTTTCTATGAATTTGACTATTTATGCTTTTAGAATTCTACATATAGGTGCTATCACGGAGTATTTGTCATTCTCTGTCTGGTTTATTTCACTTAGCATAATGCCCTCCAGGTTCATCCATTGTTGTTGCAAATGATAGGATTTCTTCCTCTTTCAAGGCTGACTAATATTCCATTGTGTATATATACCCCGTTTTCTTGATCCATTCATTCATCAACAGATACTTAGGTTGTTTCCATACCTGGGCTATTGTGAATAATGCTATGAACATGGGAGTACAGATATAGCTTCAAGAGATAATTTCATTTTGGGAGGATATATACCCAGAAGAGGAATTGCTGGATCAGATGGTGTTTCTATTTTTAATTTCTTTAGAAACTTCCATATTGTTCTTCATAGAGGCTGCAACAATTTACATTCCTACCAACAGTGTATAAGGCTTCCCTTTTTTCCACATCCTCACCAGCATTTGTTATCTCTTGTCTTTGTGATAATAGCCACCCTTACACATGTGAGGTGACATCTCATTGCGTTTCTGATTTGCATTTCCCGATGATTAGTGATGTTTGGCACCTTGGACAACTGGATACATGCTTTGGAAAAAATGTTTATTTAGGTCCTTTGCCCAGTTTTTAATTGTTTTTTTCTTTGCTAATGAGTTGTATGCGTTTCTGGTATGTTTGGGATATTAACCCCATATCAGATATGTGGTTTGCAAGTATCTTCTCCCATTTTCTAGGTTTCCTTTTCATTGTGCTAATGGTTTCCTTTGCTGTGAAGATGCTTTTTAATTTAACATAGTTCCATCTGCTTATTTTTGTTTCTGTTGCCCCCAAATATTCGTAAGAAATCACTGGATTAATACTCTCGAAGATATGCAATATTGCAGAGAGCTCAAGATATGTTCTTGGTCCTTAGAACACAGAAAACATATTCTGCTTACATTCTACAGCTTAGTGAGTTTAATTAAGGTTATTACTTTCTGAGCTGTTTTATAAGCCAGGAGTAAGTCCACTGCCTTCTCCCTTGGGCATTTATTCAATAAGAAGATTATGGTTACATAAAACTGAATTTTCCTGAACCATGTGTCAGTGTTTATTAAAGTGCCATAGTAATGTCTTATTAATAAGAATAATGTAAATATTCTGGATGTTATGAATTGAATTGTGCTCCCCAAAGACACATTCAAGTCCTGACCCTTGGTACCTACGAATGTGATCTTATTTATAAAGTTTTTGTAAATGTAATCAAGTTAAAATGAGAGCAAGCTGAATTTGGGTGTGGCCTAATCCAATATGACTGGTGTCTTTATAAGAGGAGGAAAATTTGGACGTGAACACAAAAAAGAGACTACCACGTGAAGACAGAGAAAGAAATCGAATGCCTGGGGCTACCAGAAGCTGGAAGAGTCAAGGAAGGATTTTCCTGTAGAGGCTCTGGAGAGACTGTGACCCTCCCAACACCTTGATTTTGAGCTTCTAGCCTCTAGAACTATGAGAGAACAAATTTCTGTTGTTTTAAGCCACCCAGTTTGTAGCACTTTGAGATACTCCAAGCAGCTAGACGTAGAAGTCTTTCAATCCTGTAGGAGAGCTCTGGTGGTGTATTACAGTGTAGCAGTGTCCACTTCAATGCACTGTATTTGTAGTCATAAAAATAATAAATCTAGGGGCTTCCCTGGTGGCGCAGTGGTTGAGAATCTGCCTGCTAATGCAGGGGACACGGGTTCGAGCCCTGGTCTGGGAAGATCCCACATGCCACGGAGCAGCTGGGCCCGTGAGCCACAACTACTGAGCCTGCGCGTCTGGAGCCTGTGCCCCGCAACGGGAGGGGCCGAGATAGTGAAAGGCCCGCGCACCGCGATGAAGAGCGGTCCCCGCACCGCGATGAAGAGTGGCCCCCACTTGCCGCAACTAGAGAAAGCCCTCGCACGAACCGAAGACCCAGCACAGCCAAAAAAAAAAAAAAAAAAAATAATAATAATAATAAATCTATATTTTAAAAAGAAATGAACTTGTTTTCTGAGGAGCTAAATTCCAAGTGTATTATACAGAAGACATACAGTCAGAAGTGAAGATACTGCTACCCAAACTCAATGTTGCAAAGAACCCTTCTCCATAAATACCCTTCCAGAAAAGGCTGTCCTCCAAGCTGGCTATGTGCTATACACTTTACCATAAGGACTGCATATCCTATAGACCACTGAATATGAAAATCATGTGCAAACATCTCATGTTTCTAGATTTTTGGCTAGTGCTTCTTAGGCATGGCTTTATAATATGAAAAAACTGGTGATAGCTACTCAAATTAAATAACAAATAGCTTTGAGTTTAGCTACTTGAGGGCAGGGATCATTTTAGATGGGCCATGGTATCTCATTCGCCCCACACAGTATATGCCAGATTGTTGGTGCCAAAAAGGAGTTATGAAGTAATATGTAGACATTAGATATGTGTAAATGGTTGGTTATACATGAAAAAGATAACCTGTAACTAAAAACTGAGTAAAAGTATTATTTACTGAGTACAAGGATACATTATTTAACTTAATTTTCAAAACACTTCTGTCAAATAGATATTATTCTCCCTGTTTTATGGACAGGAGACTAAGGCCCAGAAAGTTTTAAATAATGTTCCCAAGATCACATAGTTTGTCAATGGTGTAAAAACAGTAGGTAGGAATGACTCACAGTCTGAATCTCTGTGCCACATTCTACACTGTGCCTTATACCATAATCACCTTCTGGGGAAATGCCTACTCAAGACCTAGACTCCAGACTTCACTGTAAATTGTTACTTGCCTGGAAACTATTCACCTCAACTGTTTTTATCACAATTTGTCCACTTGAAGTGGGGAAGTGGGGTTAAAAATATTTGAAACCCCCTTTCTGATTTGAACAATATGAGTGTACATGTGTTAATGCTTAAATCACACCAGAAACTATCAAAAAGAATGGTCTCTGTTTTAAATCCAAGAAATTAGTTTTATAATTATATAAGTAAAATTCTAACCAGATGGAGTCCCAAATGAATTATGTTAACTAACTCTCTTCTTTCTCTCTCATTGTGATTATAGAAATTTTGTGTTAATTTTATCTATGCTATATATACTATTCTGGACATTCTTAACTACAATACCAACTACCTTGATTAAATATTTTTTAAAGCCATGATTTATCATCATTTGATATATAAAGCACACTGTACTGGACTAGGTGTTTTAACTGCCCAGAAGCTCTCTGCATGAAGGAACAGCTCTGCCAGCACATCATTCAAAATTATTGCCATGGAGCCAGCATTGGAGCAATGCAATTGTGTCTTCTGAATCCAAGCTTGGTGGATCCCAGTCCTGTCCCAGGTATCTGGAATTTGGAACTGAGAGTCAGGAAAACTGTGGCGGTCATTAAAACTGTATCACATGACTTCAATGTTCTAAGGAAGTCCAGAATTCCCAACGACCAAGGTCCCTAAAAGCTAGCCCGATGTGAAGTCGGTTGCAAGGGCTTCTGAAAGACCAGCCAGAAGTAAACCAACCGAAAACTAATTGTGATAATTAAGCCTGACCATAACAGAATTTAACCACCTTCTTGCAAATGAAATAAAACCATTTAGACATTTTATAATCATGCCCATCCTCCACCACATAAACCATGCTATAGAAGACAAAAAATAACGTCACACTTAACACTACTGAACTGTACAATTAAAAATGGTTAAGATGGTCAATTTCATGCTTTTTTTTTTTTTACCACCCCCCAAAAAAAACTCACAGAGAAATTAACTTGTTAGTTAAGAATATAGTGTTTATCCAGTTGAGGTTCTCTATTTCCCGACTGATGAGAACTTGGTTAAATTTATTGGTCATGACAAAGAGATGAGACACTTAATGTGGCCCTGAATAATAATAAAATTTAGTCTTGAAGAAATTGATAGACATTAGTAGTGGTGTACTGTAATGTTTAACAACCATCTCTCAAACAACAAAACAGTGCTGATTTGTAAAATTAGTCAGTTTTCATGGTGTAAATATTACCACCATGCTTATTTTAAGCCACCAATGTCACATCAGTAAACACAGAATTGGGCACAGATGGATGGGCAAAATCAGCTCTCTTAAGTGGAATCCAGCACCCCATGGTGGGGACAAGGCAGAACAGAACCACCCCGAATGTCTGCTGTGTCTTCATTTCATTTGTGTCAAGTTCAAAATGTACTGATGTAGGAAAAGAAAAAGGGAACTAATATTTATGAAGTGGCTACTGTGTGCCAGACCCATTTTAAATTATCTCATTATAAAAAGCTACGAGGGAGATCACCCAAGATGGCAGAGTTGAAAGACCCTGAACTCACCTCCTTTCACAAGTACACCAAAATCACAACTATTTTCAGAACAACCATCAGTGAAAAATATCAGAACCTACCAGAAAAGATCTTCTACAACTAAACACATAAAGAAGGAAATACAACGAGATGGGCAGAAGAGGCAGACTCATGATACACTCAATCCTATACTCCCGGTGGGCGACCCGCAAACTGGAGAATAATTATATTGCAGAGATTCTCCCACAGGAGTGAGAGTTTGGAGCCCCATGTCTGGCTCCCTAGCCCAGAATTCCTGCACCAGGAAGATGAGCCCCCAGAGTATTTAGCTTTGAAGGCAAGCAGGGCTTAATATGGGGAGTCCCACAGGACTGGGAGAAACAGAGATTTCACTCTTAAAGGGCACACACAAAATCTCACCCACCCCAGGATGCAGGGCAAAAGCAGAAATTTGATAAGATCCTGAGCCAGACCTACTTGCTGGTCGGAGAGTCTTCTGGAGAGGTGGGGGAGGGGCAGCTGTGGCTCACCCTGGGGACATACACACAGATGACACCCATTCTTGGGAGCTCCTTCTACCACGTGGATGCTGGTGCTGGCAGGCACCATGGTGGAATCCTCCCTCTAGCTCACTAGCACCAAGACCTGGCCCCACCCAACAGCCTGTGGGCACTAGTGCTGGGATACCTCAGGCCAAGCAACTAACTGGATAGGGACACAGCCCCACTCAGCTTAAAGAACTCCTGAACTTGTAGCTGCCTCTGGATATGGCCTTGCTCACTAGATGGCCCAGGACCCAGTTCCAGCCACCAATGGGCAGACACCAGCCCCAGAACCCCTGGGCCCTGGCCCTGCCCTTAGGAAGCCTGCTTTAGCCTCTGGGGCAACCTCACCTACCACAGAGCAGATACCAGACACAAGAAAACCATAATCCTGCAGCCTGCCCACAGCAGGCCAGACCCTGCCCTGGAGCCAGCTGGGCCCTGGCCCTGCCCACTAGCAGGCCAACACAAGCTTTGGGACACCCAGGACCCCATACCCAACTGTGTCAGGAATCAACCCCCCCAACAGCTATCTGACACCAGCTCTGAGACCCCTGGGCCCTGCAAACAGACTCCAAGACCTGGCTATGCCTGCCAGTAGACTGGCACTAACCTGAGGACATGGCTTCATGTACCAGTGGGTGGGCAATATCCCAAGAGTATTCTAGACCCTGACTCCATTCACCAGTGAGCCAGCACTAGCCCCAGGGCCCCCTGGGACTCTGTGGTCAGCTGCCTCATGACCCAGCCCCCGCCACCCCAACCAGCAGCCAGCAGCCTCTGCACAAGGTAGGACCTGGCAACCAATCAGACTGGGGGCCACACAAGCCTACCAGACTGCCCTCAGTGTCAGCCTGCCACAACAGAAGGACCCAAGCAGCCCTCATAGGGGGAACTCCTAGAGCATATAGCTTGGGTGATAAGAGGGGAATACACTGCTGGGATGCATAGGACTTCTCCTACAGGAGGCCATTTCTCCAAGGTCCAGAAATATAACTAACCTACCAGATACATAAAAATACAAACAGCAACTTAAGTAAAATGAGGTGACAGAGGAACATGTTGCAGAGGAAGAAACAAGATAAAACCCCAGAAGAAGAACTAAGTGAAGTGGAGATAGGCAATCTACCCAAGAAGGAGTTTAGGGTAGTGATCGTAAAGATGATCAAAGAACTCAGGAGAAGAATGGATGCGCAGAGCAAGAAGTCAGAAGTTTTTAACGTGGAGTTAGAAAATATAAAGAACAAACAGTGATGAGGAATACAAAAACTGAAATGAAAAATACACTTGGAGGAATAAATAGTAGACTAAATGATACAGAGGAACAGATCAGTGAGCTGGAAGACAGAGTAGTGGAAATCACTGCTGCTGAACAGAAAAAAGAAAGAAGAATAAAAAGAAATGAGGACAGTTTAAAAGACTTCTGGGAAACAGCAAGCACACTAATATTTGCATTACAGAGGTCCCAAAAGGAGAAGAGAGAGAAAAGGGAAAAGAGAATACATTTGAAGACATAATAGCTGAAAACTTCCCTAACCTGAGAAAGGAAACTGTCACCCAAGTCTAGGAAACGCAGAGAGTCCCATACAGGATGAACCCAAAGAGGAACACACCAAGACACACTGTAGTTAAAAATGACAAAAGTTAAAGATAAAGAGAGAATATTAAAAGCAGCAAGGGAAAAGTAACAAATAACATACAAGTGAACTCCCTTAAGGCTATCAGCTGATTTTTCAGCAGAAACTCTGCAGGCCAGAAGGGAATGGCATGATATATTTAAAGTGATGAAAGGGAAAAACCTACAACCAAGAATAATCTGCCCAGCAAGGCTCTCGTACAGATTTGATAGAGAAATGAAAAGTTGTACAGACAAACAAAAGCTAAAAGAATTCAGCACCACCAAACCAGCTTTACAAGAAATGTTAAAGAAACTTCTCTAAGTGAAAAAGAAAAGGCCACAACTAGACACATGAACACTATAGCATGAAAAAACTCATCCAGAAAAGCAAACATACAGTAAAGGTAGGAAATCATTCACACACCCAGTAGGAAGGTTAAAAAAACAAAAGTAGTAAAATCATCTATATCCACAATAAGCTGTTAGGGGATACACAAAATAATTAGATATAAAATATGATATCAAAAAATTGTGTGGGGAGGAGAGTACAAGTGGAAGGTTGCTAAAATGCATCTGAAAGTAAGAGATCAGCAACTTAAAACAATTATATATATATATAGCTGTATAAAAGCCTCACAGCAATCACCAACCAAAAATCTATAATAGATACATACACAAAAAAGAAAGAGAAATCAAAACATAAAACTAAAGAGTCATCAAACCACAAGAGAAGATAACAAAAGAAGGAACAAAAAATACCTATGAAACAACCCCCAAACAATTAACAAAATGGCATACATATCAATAGTTACCATAAATGTAAATAGACTAAATGCTCCAATCAAAAGACACAGAGTGGCTGAATGGATACACAAACAAGACCCATATATATGCTGCCTACAAGAGATTCACTTCAGATCTAAAGACACATACAGACTGAAAGTGAGAGGATAGAAAAAGGTTTTCCATGCAAATGGAAATCAAAAGAAGGTCAGGGTAGCAATACTTATATCAGACCTTAAAGTAAAGACTGTTACAAGAGACACAGGAGGACATTATATAATGATCAAGGGATCAATCTAAGAAGAAGATATAACAATTGTAAATACATATGCACCCAACATATTAGCACCTAAATATATAAAGCAAATATTAATGGACATAAAGGGAGAAATCAACAGTTACACAATAATAGTACTGGACTTTAACATCCCACTTACATCGACATACAGATCATGCAGACAGATAATCAACAGGGAAGCACTGGCCCCTAATGACAAATTAGACCAGATGCACTTAATATATATAGAAAATTCCATCCCAAAGCAGCAGAATACATATTCTTTTCAAATGTACATGGAATATTCTCCAATATAGATCACATGCTAGGCCACAAAACAAGCCTTGGAAAATATAAGAAAATTGAAATCATATCAAGCATCTTTTCTGAACAGAACACTATGAGATTAGAAGTCAACTACGAGAAGAAAACTGCAAAAAATACAAACACATGGAGGCTAAACAATATGCCACTAAAGAACGAATGGATCACTGAAGAAATCAAAGAGGAAATGAAAAAATACCTATAGAAAAATAAAAACAAAAACATGACAATCCAAAACCTATGGGACACAGCAAAAGCAGTTCTAAGAGGGAAGTTTGTAGAAATACAAGCTTACCTTGGGAAACAAGAAATATCTCAAATAAGCAACCTAACCATACACCTGAAAGATCTAGAGAAAGAAGAAAAAACAAAACCCAAAGTTAGCAGAAGGAAAGAAATTATAAAGATCAGAGCAGAAATAAATGAAATAGAGACAGAGAAAAAAATCAATGAAACTGAAAACTTGTTTTTTGAAAAGATAAACACAATTGATAACCTTTAATCAGACTCATCAAGAAAAAAAAAGGGAGAGGACCCAAATCAATAAAATTGGAAATGAAAAAGGAGAAGTTCCAACTGACACCACAGAAATATAAAAGGTCGTAAGAAACTACTACAAACAACTATATGCCAATAAAATGGACAACCTAAAAGAAATGGATAAATTCTTAGAAATGTACAATCTCCCAAGACTGCACCAGGAAAAAATAGAAAATAGGAACAGACCAATTACCAGTAATGAAACTGAATCACTAATTTAAAAACTCCCAACAAACCAAAGTCTAGGACAATATGGCTTCATAGGTGAATTACACCAAACATTTAGAGAAGAGTTAACACCTAGCCTTCTCAAACTATTCCTAAAAACCGCAGAGCAAGGAACATTTCTGAACTCACTCTATGAGGTGAGCATTACCCTGACACCAAAACAAGACAAAGGTATCACAAAAAAGAGAATGACAAGCCAATATTACTGATGAACATAGATGCAAAAATCCTCAGCAAAATATTAACAAACTGAACCAACAATACATTAAAAGGATTATATGCCATAATCAAGTGGGATTTATCCCAGGGAGGCAAGGATTTTTTAATATCCACAAATCAATCAATATGATACACCACACTGACAAACTGAAGAATAAAAACCATGTGATCATCTCAACAGATGCATAAAGAGCTTTTGATAAAATTCAACATCCATTTGTGATAAAAAAAAAAAAACTCTCCTGAAATTAAATTTCTGGATGGATTTTGTTTTTCTCATTAAAAAATCCTTTTAAATTCTCCCAGGTGAAAGATTACAGATAATGAAAAGTCATTATCTTTATCATCATCAAGCTGTTGTTTTCTTAATGCTTATCTAAATTGAAGGCTATAGCAGCTTACAAGTGCTTACCTTTGGAGCACAGGTGACAAAGGGGTAAACTGGAAGTTTCTGCTGGTAGCCTAGTGTGAAGTTGTGATCTGTATCCTGTCAACTCTTCCTCTCTCACAGAGACTGATGTTGATATTTACAGAAGATTACTGGTCCCTGAAAGAAAGACAGTAAAAACTATGCCAGTTATGTTTCAAAAGTATCAGTGGAACACGAGAGCTTCTAATTTCTATCTGCATGCCAATTTTAATGTATTCAAAAGTTCTTTTAGAAAAGTATATCTTCATCATTCAAATAATTACCCAAGTTAGAGTACTAAAATCATAGAAATCTGGAATGGAGAATGCTAAAAGAACTCTTGGGATATACTCCTTTTACAGATGAAGAAAGAATAATCACACCACTTTTCTTTAAAAAGAGAAGGCAGTTATTGGCTCCTAGAGAAGCAGTTCCCATCTCATCACACTGTTGTGTGGCGCTGCAATTCAGAATATTTATATTTTACAGAATTCTCGCTATAATGTCTAATTCCAGAAACAGCAGCTCTCCTTAATAGTATCATCTCTATTTTACAAATTTTCAGTACATTCAGATATTTATATAATTAAGAATCAATGTAGAGAAAAGGGAACCCTCCTACACTGTTGGTGGGAATGTAAGTTGGTGCAGCCACTACAGAAAACGATATGGAGGTTCCTCAGAAAACTAAAAATAGAACTACCATATGATCCAGCAATCCCACTCCTGGGAATACACCCAGAAAAAACTATGATTCAAAAAGATACATGCACCCCTATGTTCATAGTAGCACTATTTACAATAGCCAAAACATGAAACAACCTAAAGGTCCATCAAAAGATGAATGGATAAAGAAGATGTGGTACATGTATACAATGGAATATTACTCGGCCATAAAAAAGAAAAAATAATGCCATTTGCAGCAACATGGATGCGACTAGAAATTATCCTACTAAGTAAGTCAGAAAGAAAAGACAAATACCGTATGATATCACTTATATGTGAAATCTAAAATATGGCACAAATGAACCTCTAAAAGAGACACAGACTCATAGACATAGAGAACAGACTTGTGTTTGCCAAGGGGTAGGGGGAAGGGAGAGGAATGGACTGGGAGTTTGGGGTTGGTAGAGGCAAACTATTACATTTAGAATTGAAAAACAAGGTCCTAACGTATGGCACAGGTAACTATATTCAATATCCTGTGATAAACCATAATGGAAAAGAATATAAAAAAGAATGTATATATGTGTATAACTGAGTCACTTTGCTGTACAGCAAAGATTGACACAACATTGTATATCAACTGTACTTCAATAAAAAAATTTAATCTAAAAAGAAAGAAAGAATCAATGCCTGGACTAGACCAAATTATCAGGGGTAATTCAGATCTTTCCATTCTTTATCTCCCATCATTGGTGAAACTTAAAACTTTTATGTGGAATCTAGAGTTCACAGTTTCAACTATCTGTTTGATTTCATACTACTGATAGGTATGAATTATATAAAATATACAATACCCCAAACAGTTGTTTTTGCACTGGTTCTACCTTTAACAGGAATGTAATTGGCAAAAAAGTATAATGGGGCTTCCCTGGTGGCGCAGTGGTTGAGAATCTGCCTGCCAATGCAGGGGACACGGGTTCGAGCCCTGGTCTGGGAAGATCCCACATGCCGCGGAGCGACTAGGCCCGTGCGCCACAACTACTGAGCCTGCGCGTCTGGAGCCTGTGCTCTGCAACAAGAGAGGCCGCGATGGTGAGAGGCCCGCGCACCGCGATGAAGAGTGGCCCCCACTCGCCGCAACTGGAGAAAGCCCTCGCACAGAAACGAAGACCCAACACAACCATAAATAAATAAATTAATTTAAAAAAAAAAAGTATAATGAAGTCAACAATGACACAAGCTGGTATAAGGAAAAGGAAAACCTTCAGATTCCAACCACAGTATCCCCAGGAAAGCTGGTACTAATAATAGCTAAAGTTAACATACTGTATTACATGCCTTAAATGAATCATAATCTAATTATCATAACTTCAAAGCAGGAGCTACGATTAATGCCATTTCTCTCTTGAGGAAACTGGGGCAGGGAGAAGTTGAGTCACTTGTCTAAGGCTACTACTCATTATGGAAGCCAGACTTTGAACTCAGGTAACCATCTTTGGAGACTTGGGCACTTAACTAGGCTCCCCCACCTCTATCTGTGAGGTCTAATGGGCTCCTGCCAAACCCCAAGAATTGCTCACTCTCTCCTGCAAACAGAGGACATACTTGGGGCTAAGGAGTGATGGAGATGGCAGGAGAGCAGAGGCTCCTATGTTCTGTTCTTCCCTCCCTCCTTCCCTCTCTTCCTCCCCAGGGATGGAATTAATGTTCCTCTGACCCCTAGTCCACAAACTCCTTACAAGCATGACTGTAGGGCTATATGGTGTTCAGCAACCTATCTCCAGCATCTAGTACAATATGGACACATAATAGGCACTTACCATTGTATTTGTTGAATGAATGAATGAATACTTTCTGTGCTGTAAGTGTTAAATGAGACGATGTATGGGACACACAGAGCTTCCCACAATACCTGACGGATACCAGATACTTAATAAATATTAGTTGTTGCTATTCTACTATTACTGCCTACTGTTACTATTATTTGTCTACAAGATAATTTTAAGCAGAATATAAATGTTTTATTTCATTGATCCTCTCATTTTTTAATTATTTTTTTAAATTAATTAATTATTTATTTTTGTCTGCGTTGGGTCTTCGTTGCTGCACGCGGGCTTTCTCTAGTTGCGGCGAGCGGGGGCTACTCTTCGTTGCAGTGCATGGGCTTCTCATTGCGGTGGCTTCTCTTGTTGTGTAGCACAGGCTCTAGGTGCGTGGGCATCAGTAATTGTGGCATGCGGGCTCAGTAGTTGTGGCTCGTGGGCTCTAGAGCACAGGCTCAGTAGTCGTGGTGCACAGGCTTTGTTGCTCCATGGCATGTGGGATCTTCCTGGACCAGGGCTGGAACCCGTGTCCCCTGCATTGGCAGGCGGATTTTTAACCACTGTGCAACTAGGGAAGTCCCCCTCTCATTTTTTATTTTTTAACATTTTTCTTGGAGTATAATTGCTTTATTATGGTGTGTTAGTTTCTGCTTTATAACGAAGTGAATCAGTTATACATATACATATATCCCCATATCTCTTCCCTCTTGCACCTCCCTCCCTCCCACCCTCCCTTTCCCACACTCCTAGCTGGTCACAAAGCAAAGAGCTGATCTCCCTGTGCTATGTGGCTGCTTCCCACTAGCTATCTATTTTACATTTGGTAGTGTATATATGTCCATGCCACTCTCTCACTTCATCCCAGCTTACCCTTCCCCCTCCCCGTATCCGCAAGTCCATTCTCTAATAGGTCTGTGTCTTTATTCCCATCTTGGCCCTAGGTTCCTCATGATCATTTTTTTTTTTTGATTCAATATATATGTGTTAGCATAAGGTATTTGTTTTTCTCTTTCTGACTTACTTCACTCTGTATGACAGACTCTAGGTCCACCCACCTCACTACAAATAACTCAATTTCATTTCTATTTTATGGCTGAGTAATATTCCATTGTATCTATTGCCACATCTTCTTTATCCATTCATCTGTTGATGGACACTTAGGTTGCTTCCATGTCCTGGCTATTGTAAATAGAGCTGCAATGAACATTGTGGTACATGACTGTTTTTGCATTATGGCTTTCTCAGGGTATATGCCCAGTAGTGGGATTGCTGGGTCGTATGGTAGTTCTATTTTTAGTGTTTTTAAGGACCCTCCATACTGTTCTCCATAGTGGATGTATCAATTTACATTCTCAACAACACTGCAAGAGGGTTCCCTTTTCTCCACACCTTCTCCAGCATTTATTGTTTGTAGACTTTTTGATGATAGCCATTCTGACCAGTGTGAGGTGATATCTCACTGTAGTTTTGATTTGCATTTCTCTAATGATTAGTGATGTTGAGCATCCTTTCATGTGTTTCTTGGCAATCTGTATATCTTCTTTGGAGAAATGTCTATTTAGGTCTTCTGCCCATTTTTGGATTGGGTTGTTTGTTTGTTTGATACTGAGCTGCATGAGCTGCTTGTAAATTTTGGAGATTAATCCTTTGTCTGTTGCTTCGTTTGCAAATATTTTCTCCCATTCTCAGGATTGCTTTTCATCTTGTTTATGGTTCCCTTTGCTGTGCAAAAGATTTTGTTTCATTAGGTCCCATTTGTTTATTTGTGTTTTTATTTCCATTTCTCTACGAGGTGGGTCAAAAAGGATCTTGCTATGATTTATGTCATAGAGTGTTCTGCCAATGCTTTCCTCTAAGAGTTTTATAATGTCTGGTCTTACATTTAGGTCTTTAATCCATTTTGAGTTTATTTTTGTGTATGGTGTTAGGGAGTGTTCTAACTTCATTCTTTTATATGTAGCTGTCCAGTTTTCCCAGCACCACTTATTGAAGAGGCTGTCTTTTCTCCATTGTGTATTCTTGCCTCCTTTATCAAAGATAAGGTCACCATATGTGCATGGGTTTATCTCTGGGTTTTCTATCCTGTTGCATTGATCTATATTTCTGTTTTTGTGCCAGTATCATACTGTCTTGATTACTGCAGCTTTGTAGTAGAGTCTGAAGTCAGGGAGCCTGATTCCTCCAGCTCCGTTTTTCTTTCTCAATATTGCTTTGGCTATTTGGAGTCTTCTGTGTTTCCATACAGATTGTGAAAATTTTTGTCCTAGTTCTGTGAAACATGCCATGGGTAGTTTGACAGGGATTGCACTGAATCTGTAGATTGCTTTGGGTAGTAGAGTCATTTTCACAATGTTGATTCTTCCAATCCAAGAACATGGTATATCTCTCCATCTGTCTGTATCATCTTTAATTTCTTTCATCAGTGTCTTATAGTTTTGTGCATACAGGTCTTTTGTCTCCTTAGGTAGGTTTATTCCTAGATATTTTATTCTTTTTGTTGCAATGGTAAATAGGAGTGTTTCCTTAATTTCTGTTTCAGATTTTTCAACGTTAGTGTATAAGAATGCAAGAGATTTCTGTGCATTAATTTTGTATCCTGCTACTTTACCAAATTCATTGATTAGCTCTAGTAGTTTTCTGGTAGAATCTTTAGGATTCTCTAAGAATAGTATCATGTCATCTGCAAACAGCGACAGCTTTACTTCTTCTTTTCAGATTTGGATTCATTTTATTTCTTTTTCTTGCCTGATTGCTGTGGTTAAAACTTCCAAAACTACGTTGAAAAATAGTGGGGAGAGCGGATAACCTTGTGCTGTTCCTGATCTTAGTGGAAATAGTTTCAGTTTTTGACCATTGAGAACAATGTTGGCTGTGGGTTTGTCATATATGGCCTTTATTATGTTGAGGTAAGTTCCCTCTATGCCTACTTGCTGGAGAATTTTTATCATAAATGGGTGTTGAATTTTGTCGAAAACTTTTTCTGCATCTATTGAGATTATCACATGGTTTTTATCCTTCAGTTTGTTAATATGGTGTATCACATTGATTGATTTGCATATATTGAAGAATCCTTGCATTCCTGGGATAAACCCCATTTGATCATGGTGTATGATCCTTTTAATGAGCTGTTGGATTCTGTTTGCTAGTATTTTGTTGAGGATTTTCGCATCTATGTTCATCAGTGATATTGGCCTGTAGTTTTGTTTCTTTGTGACATCTTTGTCTGCTTTTGGTATCAGGGTGATTGTGGCCTCATAGAATGAGTTTGGGAGTGTTCCTCCCTCTGCTACATTTTGGAAGAGTTTGAGAAGGATAGGTGTTAGCTCTTCTGTAAGCGTTTGATGGAATTTGCCTGCGAAGCCATCTGGCCCTGGGCTTTTGTTTGTTGGAAGATTTTTAAACACAGTTTCAATTCCAGTGCTTGTGATTGGTCTGTTTATATTTTCTATTTCTTCCTGGTTCAGTCTCGGAAGGTTGTGCATTTCTAAGAATGTGGCCATTTATTCCAGCTTGTCCATTTTTTGGCATATAGTTGCTTGTAGTAATCTCTCATGATCCTTTCTATTTCTGCAGTGTCAGTTGTTACTTCTCCTTTTTCATTTCTAATTCTGTTGATTTGTCTTCTCCCTTTTTTTCTTGATGAGTCTGGCTAATGGTTTACCAATCTTGTTTATCTTCTCAAAGAACCAGCTTTTAGTTTTATTGATCTGGGCTATTGTTTCCTTCATTTCCTTTTCATTTATTTCTGATGTGATCTTTAGGATTTCTTTCTTTCTGCTAACTTTGGGGGTTTTTTTGTTCTTCTTTCTCTAATTGCTTTAGGTATAAGGCTAGGTTGTTTATTTGAGATGTTTCTTGTTTCTTGAGGTAGGATTGTATTGCTATAAACTTCCCTCTTAGAACTGCTTTTGCTGCATCCCACAGGTTTTGGGTTGTCATGTCTCCATTGTCATTTGTTTCTAGGTATTTTTTTTAAATTTCCTCTTTGATTTCTTCAGTGATCTCTTGGTTATTTAGTACCGTACTGTTTAGCCTCCATGTGTTTGTATTTTTTACAAGATTTTTCCTGTAATTGATATCTAGTCTCATAGCGTTGTGGTCGGCAAAGATACTTGATACGATTTCAATTTTCTTAAATATACCAAGGCTTGATTTGTGACCCATGATATGATTTATCCTGGAGAATGTTCCATGAGCACTTGAGAAGAAAGTGTATTCTGATGTTTTTGGATGAAATGTCCTATAAATATCAATTAAGTCCATCTTGTTTGATGTCATTTAAAGCTTGTGTTTCCTTATTTTCATTTTCGTTGATCTCTCCATTGGTGAAAGTGGGGTGTTAAAGTCCCCTACTATTATTGTGTTACTGTCGATTTCCCCTTTTATGGCTGTCAGCATTTCCCTTTTGTATTGAGGTACTCCTATGTTGGGTGCATAAATATTTACAATTGTTATACCTTCTTCTTGGATTGATCCCTTGATCATGAAGTAGTGCCCTTCTTTGTCTCTTGTAATAGTCTTTATTTTAACGTCTATTTTGTTTGATATGAGAATTGCTACTCCAGCTTTCTTTTGATTTCCATTTGCATGGAATATCTTTTTCCATCCCCTCACTTTCAGTCTGGATGTGTTCCTAGGTCTGAAGTGGGTCTCTTGTAGACAGCATATATACAGGTCTTGTTTTTATATCCATTAAGCCAGGCTCTGTCTTTTCGTTGGAGCATTTAATCGATTTACATTTCAGGTAGTTATCAATATGTACGTTCCTATTACCATTTTGTTAATTGTTTTGGGTTTGTTATTGTAGGTCTTTTCCTTCTCTTGTGTTTCCTGCCTAGAGAAGTTCCTTCGGCATTTGTTGTAAAGCTGGTTTGATGGTGCTGAATTCTCTTAGCTTTTGTTTGTCTGTAAAGGTTTTAATTTCTCCATTGAATCTGAATGAGATCCTTGCTGAGTAGAGTAATCTTGGTTTTAGGTTTTTCCCTTTCATCACTTTAAAGATGTCCTGCCACTCCCTTCTGGCTTGCAGAGTTTCTGCTGAAAGATCAGCTGTTAACCTTATGGGGATTCCCTTGTATGTTATTTGTTGTTTTTCCCTTGCTGCTTTTAATATTTTTTCTTTGTATTTAATTTTTGATAGTTTGATTAGTATGTGTCTTGGCATGTTTTTCCTTGGATTTATCCTGTATGGGACGCTCTGCACCTCCTGGACTTGATTGACTATTTCCTTTCCCATATTAAGGAAGTTTTCAACTATAATATCTTCAAATATTTTCTCACTCTCTTTCTTTCTCTCTTCTTCTTCTGGGTCCCCTATAATTCAAATGTTGGTGCATTTAATGTTGTCCCAGAGGTCTCTGAGACTGTCCTCAATTCTTTTCATTCTTTTTGCTTTATTCTGCTCTCTGGTAGTTATTTCCACTATTTTATCTTCCAGGTCACTTATCCGTTCTTCTGCCTCAGTTATTCTGCTATTGATTCCTTCTAGAGAATTTTTAATTTCATTTATTGTGTTGTTCATCACTGTTTGTTTGCTCTTTAGTTCTTCTAGGTCCTTGTTAAACGTTTCTTATATTTTCTCCATTCTATTTGCAAGATTTTGGATCATCTTTACTATCATTATTCTGAATTCTTTTTCGGGTAGACTGCCTATTTCCTCTTCATTTGTTAGGTCTGGTAGGTTTTCACCTTGCTCCTTCATCTGCTGTGTGTTTCTCTGTCTTCTCATTTTGCTTAACTCACTGTGTTTGGGGTCTCCTTTTTGCAGGCTGCAGGTTCATAGCTCCCGCTGTTTTTGGTGTCTGCTCCCATTGCCTAAGGTTGGTTCAGTGGGTTGTGTAGGCTTCCTGGTGGAGGGGACTAGTGCTTGTGTTCTGGTGGGTGAGCCTGTATCTTGTCTTTCTGGTGTGCAGGTCCACATCTCGTGGTTTGTTTAGGGGAGTCTGTGACCTTATTTTGATTTTAGGCAACCTCTCTGCTAATTGGTGGGGTTGTGTTCCTGTCTTGCTAGTTGTTTGGCATAGGGTGTCCAGCACTGTAGCTTGCTGGTTGTTGAGTGGAGCTGGGTCTTGGCATTGAGATGGAGGTCTCTGGGAGATGTTTGCCATTTGATATTACATGGGGCTGGGATGTCTCTAGTGGACCAATGTCCTGAACTTGGCTCTCCCACCTCAGAGGCTGGAGCACCAAGAGCCTGTCATCCACACGGCTCAGAATAAAAGGAAAGAAAGAAAGAAAGAGAGAGAGAAAGAGAGAGAGAGAAAGAGAGAGAAAGAGAGGAAGGGAGGAAGAAAGGAAGGGAGGGAGAAAGAAAGAAAGAGAATAAAAGAAAGGAAGAAAGATAAAATAAAATAAAATAAAGTTATTAAAATAAAAAACAAAAAATAATTTTAAAAAAATGTTTAAGTAAAAAAAAAAAAGAAGAGAACAAGCAAACCAAAAAGCAAATCCACCAATGATAACAAGCGCTGAAAACTAACTAAAAGAAAAAAAAACGGACAGACAGAACCGTAGGACAAATGGTAAAAGCAAAGCTATACAGACAAAATCACACACAGAAGCATACACATACACACTCACAAAAGGAGAAAAAGTGAAAAAATATATATATATCATTGTTCCCAAAGTCCACCTCCTCAATTTGGGATGATTCGTTGTCTCTTCAGGTATTCCACAGATGCAGGTACATCAAGTTGATTGTGGAGATTTAATCCGCTACTTCTGAGGCTGCTGGGAGAGATTTCCCTTTCTCTTCTTTGTTTGCACAGCTCCTGGGGTTCATCTTTGGATTTGGACCCGCCTCTGCGTGTAGGTTGCCTGAGGGCGTCTGTTCTTCCCTCAGACAGGACGGGGTTAAAGTAGCAGCTGATTCGGGAGCTCTGGCTCACTGAGGCCTGAGGGGAGGGAGGGGTATGGATGCGGGGCGAGCCTGCGGTGGCACAGGCCAGCGTGATGTTGCACCAGCCTGAGGCGCGCTCCCCCGGGGAAGTTACCCCTGGATCATGGGACCGTGGCAGTGGCGGGCTGCACAGGCTCCCAGGAGGGGAGGTGTGGATAGTGACCTGTGCTCGCACACAGGCTACTTGGTGGCGGCAGCAGCAGCCTTAGCGTCTCATGCCCGTCTCTGGGGTCTACGCTGATAGCTGCGGCTCGCGCCCATCTCTGGAGCTCCTTTAAGCGGCCCTCTGAATCCCCTCCCCCTGCGCACCACGAAACAAAGAGGCAAGAAAAAGTCTCTTGCCTCTTCAGCAGCTCCAGACTTTTCCCGGACTCCCTCCCGGCTAGCTGTGGTGCACTAGCCGCCTTCAGGCTGTGTTCATGCCGCCAACCCCAGTCCTCTCCCTGTGATCCGACCGAAGCCCGAGCCTCAGCTCCCAGCCCCCGCCTGCCCCGGCAGGTGAGCAGACAAGCCTCTTGGGCTGGTGAGTGCTGGTCGGCACCGATCCTTCATGCGGGAGTCTCTCCGCTTTGCCCTCCGCACCCCTGTGGCTGCGCTCTCCTCCGTGGCTCCGAAGCTTCCCCCTCTGCCGCCGGCAGTCTCTGCCCGCGAAGGGGCTTCCTAGTGTGTAGAAACCTTTCCTCCTTCACAGCTTCCTCCCACTGGTGCAGGTCCCGTCCCTATTCTTTTGTCTCTGTTTTTTCTTTTTTCTTTTGCCCTACCCAGGTATGTGGGGAGTTTCTTGCCTTTTGGGAGGTCTGAGGTCTTCTGCCAGCGTTCAGCAGGTGTTCTGTAGGAGCTGTTCCACATGTAGATGTATTTCTGATGTATTTGTGGGGAGGAAGGTGATCTCCACGCCTTACTCTTCCGCCATCTTGAAGCTCCTCCCCCCCCTCATTTTTCTAATTGATCTCTTGTTACATGACCTTTAGATTTTATTTTATTCAATTTAATTAATTTTGTTATTAAGCCTGGTTGTGACCATTTTTTTCACATCATAAACAAAAGTGTGACAATGATTATTCTTATTTGACCTCAACACATATGCAAAGTTATTACTTTTTGATAAATATTAGAAGTGGAATTGCTGGGTCAAAACATATACAAAATTCTAACGTTTTTAATGGTTATTTAAAAGGACTACATTTCTAAAATCTCTAATACAAGTTCATCAATCGTAACTCAGAGTAGATGTGCCCATTTCTTATCCTGGAATAAAATGATTTAATAAGAGAAAGATACTACATGCACAAGGCTGTTTTTTCCAACATCATTTAAAATATCAACAATTCAAAACTACTAAAATATCCTGTAATAAAGAAGTCGTTAAGTAAATTATTGTTAATCAACATAATGGAATACTGTGTAGCAATTAGAATAACAATTCAATGACTATAGAGAAACATGGAAAATATAAAAGCATGAGGAAATGTTTCACACACAATATTAAATAATTAAGGGGAAAAAATAATGAAAAGAAAATTTTCAAAAATAACAGTAAGAGTGGTCATCTTTTTATTTTCCAAAAATAATTAAATGTAAGGAGTAACACATTCTAATAAACTTTTAGTTTACACGGACAGGAGTAGACAGTATTAATGGGATCATTACTGGAATTACAATTTTAAGGTTCACTATTTTAAAACCTGCCATTAACTTGTATTGGATGGTTCGCTGATGCTAAACTGAGTTTTCTACAAATTAGTGAAACTGAATTATGAATTTCTTCTAATATCTATTGAAATCAGCCTTTTATATTAGCACAGCACTTTTTGTTAGCACAACATTCAGAAGGTACAAACAATATTAACAGTGCAGGGGGAGGGGCAAGATGGTGGAAGAGTAAGACGCGGAGATCACCTTCCTTCCCACAGATACAGTAGAAATACATCTACACGTGGAACTGCTCTTACAGAACACCCACTGAACGCTGGCAGAAGACGTCAGACCTCCCAAAAGGCAAGAAACTCCCCACGTACCTGGGTAGGACAAAAGAAAAAAGAAATAACAGAGACAAAAGAATAGGGACGGGACCTGCACCAGTGGGAGGGAGCCGTGAAGGAGGAAAGGTTTCCACGCACTAGGAAGCCCCTTCGTGGGCAGAGACTGCCGGTGGCAGAGGGGGAAGCTTCGGAGCCACGGAGGAGAGCGCAGCCACAGGGGTGCAGAGGGCAAAGCGGAGAGACTCCCGCACGGAGGATCTGTGCTGAGCAGCACTCACCAGCCCGAGAGGCTTGTCTGCTCACCCGCCGGGGCGGGCGGGGGCTGGGAGCTGAGGCTCGGGCTTCGGTGCTAGCCGGGAGGGAGTCCGGGAAAAAGTCTGCAGCTGCCGCAGAGGCAAGAGACTTTTTCTTGCCTCTTTGTTTCGTGGTGTGCAAGGAGAGAGGATTCAGAGCGCCGCCTAAACGAACTCCAGAGACGGGCGCGAGCCGCGGTAATCAGCGCGGACCCCACAGATGGGCAGGAGACGCTAAGGCTGCTGCTGCCGCCACCAAGAAGCCTGTGTGCGAGCACAGGTCACTCTCCACACCGCCCCTTCCGGGAGCCTGTGCAGCTCACCAATGCCAGGGTCCCGTGATCCAGGGACAACTTCCCCGGGAGAACGCACTGCACGCCTCAGGCTGCTGCAACGTCAAGCTGGCCTCTGCTGCTGCAGGGTCGCCCCGCCTCCTCCGTACCGATCCCTCCCCCCAGCCTGAGTGAGCCAGAGCCCCCGAAGCAGCTGCTCCTTTAACCCCGTTCTGTCTGGGCGGGGAACAGACGCCCTCAGGCGACCTACATGCAGAGGCGGGTCCAAATCCAAAGCTGAACCCCAGGAGCTGTACGAACAAAGAAGAGAAAGGGAAATCTCTCCCAGCAGCCTCAGAAGCAGCGGATTAAAGCTCCACAAACAACTTGATGTGCCTGCATCTGTTGAATACCTGAATAGACAATGAATCATCCCAAATTCAAGAGGTGGACTTTGGGAGCAGGATATATTAATTTTTCCCCTTTTCCTTTTTTTGTGAGTGTATATGTGTATGCTTCTGGGTGAGATTTTGTCTGTGTAGCTCTGCTTTCACCATTAGTCCTAGGGTTAGGTCCGTCCGTGTTTTGTTTTGTTTTGTTTTGTTTTACTTAAAAAATTTTTTTTTCCTAATAAATGTTTTCTTAATAATTTTTTCCTTATTTTCTATTTTTAGAAATTAAAAAAAATTTTTAATAAGTTTTTTCATATTTTTAATTTAAAAAATTAAAAATTTTTTTTTCTTAATAAATTTTTTCTTAATAATTTTTTCTTATTTTTAACTATAAAAAATTAATAAATCTATTTTTAAAAATTAAAAAAAATTTTTTTTCTGAATACATTTACTCTTAAAATTTTTTTTCTTATTTTTTATTATAATAGCTTTATTTTATTTTATTTTATCCTCTTTCTTTCTTTCTTTCTTTCTATTTTTTTCTCCCTTTTATTCTGAGCCATGTAGATGAAAGGCTCTTGGTGCTCCAGCCAGGCATCAGGGCTGTGCCTCTGAGGTGGGAGAGCCAACTTCAGGACACTGGTCCACAAGAGACCTCCCAGCTCCACGTAATACCAAACGGCGAAAATCTCTCAGAGATCTCCATCTCAACATCAAGACCCAGCTTCACTCAACGACCAGCAAGCTACAGTGCTGGACACCCTATGCCAAACAACTAGCAAGACAAGAACACAGCCCCATCCATTAGCAGAGAGGCTGCCTAAAAACATAATGAGGCCACATACACCCCAAAACACATCACCAGACGTGGACGTGCCCACCAGAAAGACAATATCCAGCCTCATCCACCAGAGCTCAGGCACTAGTCCCCTCCACCAGGAAGCCTACACAACCCACTGAACCAACCTTAGCCACTGGGGACAGATACCAAAAACAACGGGAACTACGAACCTGCAGCCTGTGAAAAAGGAGACCCCAAACACAGTAAGATAAGCAAAATGAGAAGACAAAAAACCACACAGCAGGTGAAGGAACAGGGTCAAAACACACCAGACCTAACAAATGAAGAGGAAATAGGCAGTCTACCTGAAAAAGAATTCAGAATAATGATAGTAAAGATGATCCAAAGTCTTGGAAATAGAATAGACAAAATGCAAGAAACATTTAACAAGGATGTAGAAGAACTAAAGAGGAACCAAGCAATGATGAAAAACACAATAAATGAAATTAAAAACACTCTAGACGGGATCAATAGCAGAATAACTGAGGCAGAAGAACGGATAAGTGACCTGGAAGACAGAATGGCGGAATTCACTGCTGTGGAACAGAATAAAGAAAAAACAGTGAAAAGAACTGAGGACAGTCTCAGAGACCTCTGGGACAACATTAAACGCACCAACATTCGAATTATAGGGGTCCCAGAAGAAGAAGAGAAAAAGAAAGGGACTGAGAAAATATTTGAAGAGATTATATTTTAAAACTTCCCTAATATGGGAAAGGAAATCGTTAATCAAGATCTGGAAGCACAGAGAGTCCCATACAGGATAAATCCAAGGAGAAACACGCCAAGACACATATTAATCAAACTGTCAAAAATGAAATATAAAGAAAACATATTAAAAGCAGCAAGGGAAAAACAACAAATAACACACAAGGGAATCCCCATAAGGTTAACAGCTGATCTTTCATCAGAAACTCTGCAAGCCAGAAGGGAGTGGCAGGATATACTTAAAGTGATGAAGGAGAAAAACCTACAACCAAGATTACTCTACCCAGCAAGGATCTCATTCAGATTTGATGGAGAAATTAAAACCTTTACAGACAAGCAAAAGCTGAGAGAGTTCAGCACCACCAAACCAGCTTTACAACAAATGCTAAAGGAACTTCTCTAGGCAAGAAACACAAGAGAAGGAAAACACCTACAATAACAAACCCAAAATATTTAAGAAAATGGGAATAGGAACATACATATCGATAATTACCTTAAATGTAAATGGATTAAATGCTTCTACCAAAAGACACAGACTGGCTGAATGGATACAAAAACAAGACCCATATATATGCTATCTACCAGAGACCCACTTCAGACCTAGAGACACTTACAGACTGAAAGTGAGGGGATGGAAAAAGATATTCCATGCAAATGGAAATCAAAAGAAAGCTGGAGGAGCAATTCTCATATCAGACAAAATAGACTTTAAAATAAAGACTATTACAAGAGACAAAGAAGGACACTCTATAATGATCAAGGGATCGATCCAAGAGGAAGATATAACAATTGTAAATATTTATGCACCCAACATAGGAGCACCTCAATACATAAGGCAAATACTAACAGCCATAAAAGGGGAAATCGACAGTAACACAATCATAGTAGGGGACTTTAACACCCCACTTTCACCAATGGACAGATCATCCAAAATGAAAATAAATAAAGAAACACAAGCTTTAAATGATACATTAAACAAGATGGACTTAATTGATATTTATAGGACATTCCACCCAAAAACAACAGAATACACATTTTTCTCAAGTGCTCATGCAACATTCTCCAGGATAGATCATATCTTGGGTCACAAATCAAGCCTTGGTAAATTTAAGAAAATTGAAATCGTATCAAGTATCTTTTCCGACCACAACGCTATGAGACTAGACATCAATTACAGGAAAAGATCTGTAAAAAATACAAACACATGGAGGCTACACAATACACTACTTAATAACGAAGTGATCACTGAAGAAATCAAAGGGGAAATCAAAAAATACCTAGAAACAAATGACAATGGAGACACGACGACCCAAAACCAATGGGATGCAGCAAAAGCAGTGCTAAGAGGGAAGTTTATAGCAATACAAGCCTACATCAAGAAACAGGAAACATCTCGAATAAACAACCTAACCTTGCACCTAAAGCAATTAGAGAAAGAAGAGCAAAAAACCCCAAAGCTAGCAGAAGGAAAGAAATCATAAAGATCAGATCAGAAATAAATGAAAAAGAAATGAAGGAAACAATAGCAAAAATCAATGAAACTAAAAGCTGGTTCTTCGAGAAGATAAACAAAATTGATAAACCATTAGCCAGACTCATCAAGAGAAAAAGGGAGAAGACTCAAATCAATAGAATTAGAAATGAAAAAGGAGAAGTAACCACTGACACTGCAGAAATACAAACGATCATGAGAGATTACTACAAGCAACTCTATGCCAATAAAATGGACAACCTGGAAGAAATGGACAGATTCTTAGAAATGCACAACCTACTGAGACTGAACCAGGAAGAAATAGAAACTATGAACAGACCAATCACAAGCACTGAAATTGAAACTGTGATTAAAAATCTTCCAACAAACAAAAGCCCAGGACCAGATCGCTTCACAGGCGAATTCTATCAAACATTTAGAGAAGAGCTAACACCTATCCTTCTCAAACTCTTCCAAAATATTGCAGAGGGAGGAACACTCCCCAACTCATTCTACGAGGCCACCATCACCCTGATACCAAAACCAGACAAAGATGTCACAAAGAAAGAAAACTACAGGCCAATATCACTGATGAACATAGATGCAAAAATCCTCAACTAAATACTAGCAAACAGAATCCAACAGCACATTAAAAGGATCATACACTATGATCAAGTGGGGTTTATCCCAGGAATGCAAGGATTCTTCAATATACGCAAATCAATCAACGTGATACATCATATTAACAAATTGAAGGAGAAAAACCATATGATCATCTCAATAGATGCAGAGAAAGCTTTCGACAAAATTCAACACCCATTTATGATAAAAGCCCTGCAGAAAGTAGGCATAGGGGGAGCATTCCTCAACATAATAAAGGCCATATATGACAAACCCACAGCCAACATTGTCCTCAATGGTGAAAAACTGAAACCATTTCCACTAAGATCAGGAACAAGACAAGGTTGCCCACTCTCACCACTATTATTCAACATAGTTTTGGAAGTGTTAGCCACAGCAATTAGAGAAGAAAAAGAAATAAAAGGAATCCAAATCGGAAAAGAAGAAGTAAAGTTGTCACTGTTTGCAGATGACATGATACTATACATAGAGAATGCTAAAGATGCTACCAGAAAACTACTAGAGCTAATCAATGAATTTGGTAAAGTAGCAGGATACAAAATTAATGCACAGAAATCTCTTGCATTCCTATATACTAATGATGAAAAATCTGGAAGTGAAATTAAGAAAACACTCCCATTTACCATTGCAACAAGAAGAATAAAATATCTAGGAATAAACCTACCTAAGGAGACAAAAGACCTGTATGCAGAAAATCATAGGACACTGATGAAAGAAATTAAAGATGATACAAATAGATGGAGAGATATACCATGTTCTTGGATTGGAAGAATCAACATTGTGAAAATGACTCTACTACCCAAAGCAATCTACAGATTCAATGCAATCCCTATCAAACTACCACTGGCATTTTTCACAGAACTAGAACAAAAAATTTCACAATTTGTATGGAGACACAAAAGACCCCGAATAACCAAAGCAATCTTGAGAACGAAAAATGGAGCTGGAGGAATAACGCACCCTGACTTCAGACTACATTACAAAGCTACAGTAATCAAGACAGTTTGGTACTGGCACAAAAACAGAAATATAGATCAATGGAACAGGATAGAAAGCCCAGAGATAAACCCACGCACATATGGTCACCTTATCTTTGATAAAGGAGGCAAGCATATACAGTGGAGAAAAGACAGCCTCTTCAATAAGTGGTGCTGGGAAAATTGGACAGGTACATGTAAAAGTATGAAATTAGAACACTCCCTGACACCATACACAAAAATAAACTCAAAATGGATTAAAGACCTAAGTGTAAAGCCAGACACTATCAAACTCTTAGAGGAAAACATAAGCAGAACACTCTATGACATACATCACAGCAAGATCCTTTTTCACCCAGCTCCTAGAGAAATGGAAATAAAAACACAAACAAACAAATGGGACCTAATGAAACTTAAAAGCTTTTGCACAGCAAAGGAAACCATAAACAAGACCAAAAGACAACCCTCAGGATGGGAGAAAATATTTGCAAATGAAGCAACTGACAAAGGATTAATCTCCAAGATTTACAAGCGGCTCATGCAGCTCAATAACAAAAAAACAAACAACCCAATCCAAAAATGGGCAGAAGACCTAAATAGACATTTCTCCAAAGAAGATATACAGATGGCCAACAGACACATGAAAGAATGCTCAACATCATTAATCATTAGAGAAATGCAAATCAAAAGTACAATGAGGTATCATCTCACACCGGTCAGAATGGCCATCATCAAAAAATCTACAAACAATAAATGCTGGAGAGGGTGTGGAGAAAAGGGAACACTCTTGCACTGTTGGTGGGAATGTAAATTGATACAGCCACTATGGAGAACAGGATGGAGGTTCCTTAAAAAACTACAAATAGAACTACCATACGACCCAGCAATCCCACTACTGGGCATATACCCTGAGAAAACCATAATTCAAAAAGATTCATGTACCACAATGTTCATTGCAGCTCTATTTACAATAGCCAGGACATGGAAGCAACCTAAGTGTCCATCATCGGATGAATGGATAAAGAAGATGTGGCACATATATACAATGGAATATTACTCAGCCATAAAAAGAAATGAAATGGAGGTATTTGTAATGAGGTGGATGGAGTTAGAGTCTGTCATACAGAGTGAAGTAAGTCAGAAAGAGAAAAACAAATACAGTATGCTAACACATATATATGGACTCTAAGGAAAAAAAAAAAAAAAAGGTCATGAAGAACCTAGTGGCAAGATGGGAATAAAGACACAGACCTACTAAAGAATGGACTTGAGGATATGGGGAGGGGGAGAGGTGAGATGTGACAGGGTGAAAGAGTGTCATGGACATATATATACTACCAAATGTAAAATAGATAGCTAGTGGGAACCAGCCACATAGCACAGGGAGATCAGCTTGGTGCTTTGTGACCGCCTGGGGGGGTGGGATGGGGAGGGTGGGAGGGAGGGAGATGCGGGAGGAAGGAGATATGGGAACGTGTGTATATGTGTAGCTGATTCACTTTGTTATAAAGCAGAAATTAACACACCATTGTGAAGCAATTATACTTCAATAAAGATGTTTAAAAAAAAATATTAACAGTGCAAGCTACTAAAATACTGTATTAATGTAATGCAGAGTGTCCTTGTTCTACTCATCTTTCTTTCTAGGAAACTGACCAGAGCCCACTTGAGTCCTCCTATCCTTGTCCTTGGGGATGGCATGGGGATATGAGTCCCCCCTCCATTTCATCCCTCTTCTTTACTTCAGCCCGATTATCAATTGCCCAATCTTATTCACGTCTTGGAAAGAGGCTTTTGAGTCAATCTTGAAAAGAGCCATTTAAATTCTGACCACTGAGCCACTTCGAAAGCTGGATCACCTTGGTGACTACCTAGTCTTTCCAAGTCTTCACATCCTCAGCTATCTATGGAAACAACACCATCTGTATCATATAGAATCTGGGGGTTAAATGATGAAACGGGGCAAAGAGCCTACACATGCTCTGCCCCTTCTGTGCTGAAATTCTGGAGCAAATTCCCCTCAGTGGGCTTTGCCATTTTTAAGTCAAGATCCACTGGGAATCTGAGGACGTCTAAGGATGCACTGTGCAGAGAAAAGCAGGTCCATCCTCACAAAATGTGGTGTACAATTTCAAGGGTTTCAAGGACCCTGGGGGAAGACCTTCCATTCACTGCCTAGTACACCACAGACCAACGGCTAGGAACCCCTAGTACGGTGCAGAATCTCTAATGAGGAACAGTGAAAGCAAATGTGGAAAAGAACAAAAACAAAGAGATCATGAGGTGAAAGATCAAAGGAGGAAAAACAACTAAATAAAAAAGAAATAAATGAGCAAAGAAAAAAAAGGCAAGATGTGGAAATTTGGTTCAGGTAGAGGGAATATGTAAGAAGTATGGATCCATTTGTCTCCATTTTCCCCAGCCTAAGTGGAATTACCTGTTAGTCATGGATTTAAGTAATTTGCAGAGTGCTTAAATAGTTAATCGTAGCCTTAGAAACATTTGACAACAAAGTGTACGCTAATCCAAAATATAATCAAGTTGTAAAAGCCAAACTGACCTTCCAGATGTCAAGGATGAATAATTCAAGTCAGCCCTTCCCCAGCCCCGCATCCAATGCATTACACTGATGAGGCTTCGCCTTCCTGCTTGGCTTCACCATTTATGTTAAGGGGACCATGGTTTCTGGAGGCGTGTTTGAACCACATACACAAACAAATTAGCTTAATTATTTACTGCTTTCCCAACTCAGATGAAATGATTCTGTTTTTTTTTTTTTTAAAGTGACTCCCCAAAAACAACAATCTCAAAGCCAAGCGAGAGCTCGCCCCTGGTGCATCTCCTGCTACTCTGTTGCTCTGTGCCAGCCCTGATTCAAGGACAGATTTCTGGTATATCTGCTATTTTCCTTCTCTCCTCTCTTCCCTGAGGTTAGCGCCCTGCCCAACTAAAGGAAGAAGCTTACTTTCACATGCACTCTCAGGGCTGGTGTCAAGCAGACCTGCACACACTGGAGGATCCCCTCTGGCTCTCACATGGCCTTGTTTCCCGTTTCCAGGCATAAGTAGAATTCTCTATTAGGGAAGCCACCACGATGGGCTTTTACCAGAATTTATATTGCAACCCAGTGGTTCTCCACCAGGGGTGATTTTGTCCCCAGGAGTGATTTGGCAATATCTGCAGACATATTTGGTTGTCGCAACTGGTGGAGAAGGGGGAGCTGTTACTGGCATCTATTGGGTAGAGCCCAGGGATGTTGCTAAATATCCTGCAATGCACAGCACAGTCCCCCATACAATTGATCAGGCCTCACATGTCAATAGCGCCAAGGTTGAAAAACCCTGCTGTAACCCCGGAGTTAGAATATGAAAAATCTGAGAGGACTGTTTCCATCTGTGGTTTCTCTTCACTCCATTCACAACACCTAGTATTTGTCTAGGTGTCTTTTCCCAAGCTGCACACTGAGTTTCTAATGGACCCAGAAAATCTCCTTACATGGGCTACCTCGTAGGATGGGGGAAATGACAGGGAACGCTCCCACTCTCCATACTTAGTCTGGTGCCCAGGAAAGAGAATGGCTGGAAGGAAGGCTGGGAAGGAATCCCAGGTGTACTACCTAAGGGCCAACTGAGTTGGAAAAGATACTTAACCTTCCTGAATCCGAGCTCCTCAGTAATAAAATGAGAACAGAAGAATGGATCTTGTTCAGATTAAACAATATATATCTGTGTCTGACCCACTGTTTGCCAAAGTAGGTACTCAATAAATGCTATTATTAATACTTTATATCAATAGATCCCAAACTGTATTATGCATAATTAACCTGGGGAGATTATTAAAATTCACATTGTCAGCTCCTAACTGCAGAGGTTCTGATCTCCTATGGCAGGAGTATCTACCTAGAATCTGCATTTTTTAGAAGAGACCCAGTGATTCTGACCTACATGGTCTATGGCCCATATGTTAAGAAACTCTGCAGCCCAGGGGTTGGCACTGGACTTCCCCAAATATTCTCAACCAGATGCTCTCTGACTCCTTGCACCTCCGGAGAGAAAGCAAAATTATGATATGTCTTCTTGCCTTCTGTTTTCTCTAGAATCTAAATTCTGGGATCGGGGCTTCCCTGGTGGCACAGTGGCTGAGAATCTGCCTGCTAATGCAGGGGACACGGGTTCGAGCCCTGGTCTGGGAAGATCCTACATGCCGCGGAGCAACTAGGCCCGTGAGCCACAACTACTGAGCCTGCGTGTCTGGAGCCTGTGCTCCGCAACAAGAGAGGCCGCGATAGTGAGAGGCCCACGCACCGTGATGAAGAGTGGCCCCCGCTTGCCACAACTAGAGAAAGCCCTCGTACAGAAACGAAGACCCAACACAGCCAAAAATAAAATAAATTAATAAATTCTGGGATAATTAACCTCAAGAGTCTCACTTTCCCCAACCATATGCCCTCCTCTCTGAGAGCCATCAGCTAACTCACTGACATTTCCATCTCTTATTCTGTACAAAGAAACAGAGCATTTGGCCATATGGGCCCACAGATGAAAACTCAGGAGAGAGGAAAAGTGGCATATGCTGATTTACCCTCAGAGAGCATCATGGAGTCATGGAAAAATCTGTCTTTGGAGTCAAACAGACTGGAGTTTCCATCTTAGCGCCGCCCTTTGCTTGCCCTGGAGCCCCAGTATCCTCAGGTGTAAAAGGGGAATGGAAACATACATCTTTCACTAGCCGGTGCTCTCAATTACCTATTCCACATGGGTTAGTCAAACTGGGATTAGGTCCTCTTGTGTGTGGCAGACATCGCTAGTTACTCATCCATTCTTCCATTGTGGCTTGCTAACAGAAGCCCATCATTTGACAGAAGGCAGCAATGCATCCAGATAAAGAGCAGCATACCTAACTCTTACTCACAGCTACGAGTGGGCCCGTGACTGCCCACTAAGACCCAAGATGAATTCAGTTGAGTGTTTCTAGGAAAGTACTGCTTCCCTTTCTCCCTTTTCCCTTTTCTTCATGTTCTTCCTCCCTTTTCTTTCTCCTCTGACGAATACTCTTTCTACTAACTGGAATGTGTCTGTGAGGCTGGGGGTGGAGGTGGGCCATTATATCCATGAAGATGAAAGCCTGTGCTAAGGATGATGGAGCAAGAAGCCTGGGTCTTTGGTGGCATCTTTAAAGCAGTCTTGGACTTTCTACCTCTAGATTCAGTGCTACATGACAATAATAAGCCCGCATTTGTTTAAACCACTATTACAGTTTTGTACTACAAGCATAATCCCTACCCAAAGCACTGCTGTGGAATAGAAGTACTTCATCCCAGCCAGAAGACTACTAACACTAGCAAGATCCAGCCTCCCTACATTAAACCTCTGGCTTTTGTAGGCCTCCTCTTTGATTGGAGCTTTCTAACTCAGCTCTACCCTCTGGAATATTCTCTTCCAAGGTGTAGCCAGTTGGGTGAACTTCTGACCTACTATTTATCTTAAAGTGTTTCATTTTTCTTTCTTGGATCTTTCTCCTGGTCTCATTTTACCTTCCTGATTCTGATACTATTCTTCAACCAGAATGAAATGGTTGGCTCCCTATTAAGGAAGCTGTTTTGGTCCGCAGGGAAGTGACCAAGATGTGGAGTGAGGTGCAAGAGGGCAAAATTTAAGGAAGCACTTACTCACAGGTCCTGCAAGCAAAGAGTCAGTTATGTTAGGGTAAGTACCTCCTTAAATTGCCTCACTAGCCTCATCCTAGTGGCCCTCCCACCCCCCCACACTCCTCCAGCCTTACCCCTAAGACCAGCTTCTGGGATGGACCTGACCTTTAATTCCAGTGTTTGTCAAACTGCAATTCATGACCACTATCTTTTAGTAAGATTTCTATAACGGACATATATTTTAAAAGATGATATACAACAGAAAATACTGGAAAGCATCCATTGCATAGAAAGCATTCTTTACTGTAGTAAGGGTAAGTATTGTTACTTTTGTTTCACCTATACATATAAATATGTATGTATGTATGTATGTATGTAGGTATGTGTAGCACCAGGCCATGAGATAAAATGTAATACTTACTGTAGATTATGGTCCAGTAATTTTGAAAAAAATAAAAAAAGTTCTGTTCTTTGCTCCCAGTTAATAATCCCTCTTGATCTAGGTTTCTCACCTTCACACTAGCTATTTTCTAAATTTCACCTGCTAACTTAGCTTATTTATGTTATAGAATATTTAGCATATATTAGCAACAAGGAGCTTATGTATGTGGGATATAAGGATTCACAAAGTCTAAAGTTGTTCAGAATGATGGAGTTCTTCACAGAGTTATGGGAGAACTTCTCAGGAGTACTTAACAGCTTACTTTTATTCTTTATTTTATAAAGATTGTTTACCTTCTTAAGACTATTAATATCCCTGTATGTGTTCCTTTGAAGGAATCAACTTAATCAGTTCCAGCGTTTTGAGATCATAAAGTAGGTCAAGCCTTTATAATTATATTAGGAGCTTTGGGGAACATCAATCTAGTTTTCCAAATCCAATTTCTGAAAGAGCCAATCCTCAACTTCTATAAAACTTGAAGTTTTCGGCACACTTAGAAAACATAAAAAACATCTTTGATTCTTAGAATGACTCATATTGTAACAGTGACTTCTATTTCTGCTAATGTTTATATTGGTGCTCAAGATTTTGCAAGGGTTTATAAGAGTTTATATGATCTATTCCACCTGAGAAGCCAATACAGATATAGGAGATATCTACTGCAATTCCATACAACGTATGAAGCAAATGAAATATGACATGTGGCCTTAAGACCACAACAAAGACAAGGAAGAAGAAAAAAGTATTTGTAATCGCAGATGCAGTAAATATAACAAAGAGTTATCCAAGTAGCTGATGGAAAGTAAAGTACAGCATTGGCTTGTTTGCAAAATGATGCCTAACGGAGCTAATTTATTGCTCTTTCACCTTGGCATGCTCTAGCCAATCATGTCCACACAAAGTACCAGGGACAGGATGATACAAAGAGTTAGAGAATGTTTTCTTACTTTGGATTTTGAGCCTTCAGAGCCCTTCAGGGGAGGTTTGTCCAAACCCTAAGTAACAACTGCTTGCTGCCTTGGCACATTGTAGGCACTCACTGAATGAGTGTAGAAGCAATGAATGAATGCTTGACCAAGGACAGGCAAATTTAGATGCATTTTTGATCATTCACCTATCAGACTACTTACAAAACTGCCTGAGTCCACTAAGAAATCCAAAAATATTTACTAAAGTATCTTTTTCATTTACTCTGAATCATATGGGAATTCAGGAGATTCAGGTTCATATATTTTGTATTCACTTACATTAATACATTAAAATGTTATCGGTAACTAATTGCTCTGTAGAGATTCATTGCATTTGAAGCCATTTGGAAAATAAGACTTTTATGTTTCAAACAAGAAGTTTTGTTTTGCCAAGAGTAAAACTCTTGAACACAAACACATTACAAATGGACTTTTAATGACGTTCCAAATGTGATTCCGTTGCTTGTGGTTTTTCTATTTTATGCATTTGTATGTAAATTGTACTTTATGGAATAAGACAGAGGTGGGAGAGTTTTTCTCCTTAACCTGTTCATTGTTTCCCTTCTTTGCTTCCATGTTAGAAAATTTATGAGCTTGGATGATGCAAAAATCATTATCACTGTGCTAAGTGGCTTGGCATGACTACAACCTCCAAATTCAATTCAACAAACATTTATGCAGCACATGCTAAGTGCTTCACACATTAACTGGAAACCTACAGTATTCTAGGCACTTCACAATGCAAACTTTTGAGGTGCCTCCTATTGGCCATGGTTCAAAACTGAATTAGACACTCTTCCTACCCTCACAAAGTTCAAACTACTTAATTAACCACCACATATGACCTTTGAAACAAAGTGGTTAAATCGTTTACTGCTTCTGCTATTTCCTTGCTTCCAACTGAATATTAAGTATGTCACAAGATATTTCATCTTTGGAAATTTATTCCCCAGATTGGATGATTCACATTATCTTCAAAATGTTTTGGGGTTATGATCATACAAGTCCTAACAAGAGTGAGTTCTTCAGCATTGTCAGCATGAAAAGGCAAGTCATTCTCTGCTCACTTTTAATGTGTGACTCTTCAAATGTCATTTTTCTAGTTCTCTGGCTTTCACTTTCCTTCTATGTAAATGAGGTTGGATCAGTGACAGTGATCACCCCTCGATCTCTCATCCTATAAGTCTGTTTACACAGCTTGTTTGGTCACTGGACACTTGTACATAAGAATCTATGAAATAAGTTTGGTGGAACTAAACTTTAAAAAAAAAAAAGGAGGTTCCTTAAAAAACTAAAAACAGAACTACCATAGGACCCAGCAATCCCACTGCTGGGCGTATAACCTGAGAAAACCATAATTCAAAAAGAGTCATGTACCACAATGTTCACTGCAGCACTCTTTACAATAGCCAGGACATGGAAGCAACCCAAGTGTCCATCGACAGATGAACGGATAAAGAAGATGTGGCACATATATACAATGGAATATTACTCAGCCATAAAAAGAAATGAAATTGAGTTATTTGTAGTGAGGTGGATGGACCTAGAGTCTGTCATACAGAGTGAAGTCAGAAAGAGAAAAACAAATACTGTATGCTAACACATATATATGGACTCTAAAAAAAAAAAATTGTTCTAATGAACCTAAGGGCAGGACAGGAATAAAGACACAGATGTAGAGAACGGACTTGAGGACACGGGGAGGGGGAAGGGTAAGTTGGGACGAAGTGAGAGAGTAGCACTGACATATATACACTACCAAATGTAAAACAGATAGCTAGTGGGAAGCAGCTGCATAGCACAGGGAGATCAGCTCGGTGCTTTGTGTCCACCTAGAGGGGTGGGATAGGGAGGGTGGGAGGGAGATGCAAGACGGAGGGGATATGGGGATATATGTATACATATAGCTGATTCACTTTCTTATACAGCAGAAACTAACACAACACTATAAAGCAATTATACTCCAATAAAGATGTTAAAAAAAATAAATTATAGGCACTTAAAGATCAAGGGCTCCCTGTTTGGTGCCTAATAATAATAACGGTAAATAACCAATAATTATAGCTGCTACAAAATTTTTCACAACAAAGGGGAGAAACTAACATTTATTGAATGTACTTAGCAATAGAACAGAGGCATCAATTTATGATGTGTGGGTCAAATGCTGCTCAACTGCCTGAATAGTTTAGCAAAAATCTTGTATGTATTTGTAAGGCCTGTAAAACATCTGAGAAGTTTGGTCCAAATGTCTAAAAAAATAAATGCACTTGCAAAAGAAAAAAAAAAGTCCCCGTCCTACCACATGTCATGTCTGCCCACAGGCAATTAAGAATCCTTTTCTGGTTATGAAAGAATTAATGCATTCTTCATGTTTTTAGCAGTTTACATCATCTCTGATGACATTTAGGCTAAGAAAGCTATCAAAAGATTCCCAGGAAAATATGTCAACTTGTGCAGGGACTGTGCAAAACGATTAAATCCCATATGTGTGGGGGGTTATATTTATGTCTGTTTAGCCATATACACATGTGGATATGTGTATATGGATATATACATATCCACATGTGTATATGGATATATGTGTATACGGATATATGTGTATACATATACATATGTGTATATGTATGTGGACAGAAATAGGTATATTTCTGTGCGTAGAAATATGTATATCTCTATGCACAGCTCTATATTTATGTCTTTATGTGCATAGGCATAAATACCTTATTATATGCTAAGTGCCAGGGTTGTGTTAATGCTCTATATACATTTTCTCATAAAATCCTCACAGCATACCTACAAGGTAAATATTTTTTAAGAAAACAGGTTTGAAAGACAGAACACAATTTGCCCAAAGTCACAATAAGACAGTGACAGAGCCAGAATTAAAACCAGTTTATCCAACTGTGAAGCAGGGACACCAACATTTTATATACATATAAGAGAGAAATGTCATGTAACTTACAAATTGTTGGAAACCGAGCTGTTAAGAGATGACTGCAGGAATGTTTGCTTCAGTAAGAAAATATGTCAATCATGGAGGTATAAATTTGCCCCCAAAATACTTCACTGAAACTCTACCATCCTTATGCTGGTAGAGAAGGCATCTCTGTTAAGGTAAAACTAATCAGAATTGGAATATATTCATTTAAAAACCACATACAATATATTGCTCATCAGTTAATAATTTTCCTCCTTAGAACAAGAATGGCATAACCAACAAAACAACTGTGATGATATGGAAAACATCTGGAAAAGCATTCACACCATCTTCAATTATGAGGGTTCCCTCATGTTCTACTTTCTTTAGTAAAAATGATACCAATTCACATTTCACATGTTCAAATGCAAATACACAAAATAATGACCAAAACAATGGCAGAATTAGTGGATTACTTCGGATAACTGTGTCTTGTTCACCTCATTTAGTTGGTGTCCCCCAAGAATCTTGAGATATCCAAACAACACTATTAACAATGAGCAGAATTGAATTTTGCTATGTAATATTTTATCACCAACCCGGGACTTCCATACTATCCTGCTCAGGATTTATTGGGGGGCCAAAAATTCAATGCAATGTTAGCCTAAGAAACATACAATATATTTCATACACTATCTGTTGTGTTTAAATTTCTATGCAACTGTATTTACATTGGTTATTGACAGAGATTTCCCTAGCCATAAGCATTGCATTAGAACATAATTTGTTTTTTAAGTTGACTGCTTTACTTTCCAAATATTTGAACTAGTTTCCAAAGGATTTTTCCATAAAGGATAAAGTAGAAACATACACATCAACTTTTTAATATGAAGCCTAGTTAACCAAAGGGTGGTGTTCCATTTCTATAATTAGGAAAGGACTGCCCCTATCAGCTGTTATATTAGGTGACCTCTGGCAGGTTACTCAGTCTTTACATAAGAGTTTCTCAGTGAGAGGTGAAGATACAAGTAAAAAATCTATCACACTGCTATCCATCTCTTCCCAAGCGTGTTGGAATCTTGAGTTGGAGGGAGCAGGCGTATATTTTAAACATCACATTGAGTATTACAATAATTTTTTTTAATTCTTCTTACAGTGAAATTACAGACTAAAATTGGCAAAGTCTCAACTGGTATCATTAATCACAGATAGATTTTGTGGTTTCAACTAGGAGATAAAGGACATAACATTTCTAGGAGGACATCACATTTTTTACAATTTTTAATAGCCATGGACATACATGGATTTAGGAAGGAGGAATAAGTTTTTTTGAGAAATATGGCTTTAGATGACTTTTAAATCAGCCCTAAACATTCTCTGTACTGTGACTTATGATTTAGGCTCTGCACCTTGACTCCTGAATATACTATCGGACGCTAACTGGGCTGCCTTGCTTTTTACCCTCAGAGTTTTGCAGGAACTCTGGGAATGCTGTCCAGATAAGAAAACACACTTTACTGGAGATTCCTGAGGTGTTTCTAAAACCCTCCTGAATCAAACAGAGCGTTACAGGAGCAGATTACAAAGATAACATCTGCCAGGGAAAATATATCTTTGAGATTCCCTCTGACTAATAAATCTCTGTGTCGTTTGAAAGTGAAAGGAAAAGGAGATCTGGAAGCCCAAAATATCACAAATGTTTTGGTACCTAGTAAACAGCTCTGTGCTGGTCTTGGGTGGTTCATACTGACTTGCATGAGTCCACTGTGAATATCTCTACCCAGTAGCTTGAAATCAGTCATGATGGGAGTCTTTATACCACAGAAACTATCAAGTGCTACATATCAATCCCTTCACCCTCACCTCGAAACATGACTGTTAAACATTTATACTAACAATTATGGAGGAGATGGGGAGGATTGCCTAAGGACCTTTATTTTTGAGTCTTCCATATAATAAGAATGTCATGGTTTACTGTTTGTTTTATTTGATAAGTTTCTCTGTAAGGTTTATGATGGAAATTTCATTATCAACCTAAGTGAAATGGCATTCCAGCAATATTTTTCACTGTTTTAAGGACTGAACTTATATGTGTATGCCTGGCAGAGAAAGATCTTAGATAATATAAGAGTGTTTACTCAGGTAATTACCAGCTGGTTCCATGCTCTCAGGTTTTAATACTGACAGAGTTTCCCCAGCGGGTCCAGAATTCTTGGAAATGTAATGGCAACAGTCATGTTTCTAGATCCCTTCAACCTTTTGACCTTTGGCCTTTGACATAAATTGCAGCAATATCTTTTTTAAGCCATCTCTTACAGTAATGGAAATACAAAATAAATAAACAAATGGGACTTAATTAAACCCAAAAGCTTTTGCACAGCAAAGGAAACCATAAACAAGACAAAAAGACAACTCTCAGAATGGGAGAAAATATTTGCAAATGAAGCAACGGACAAAGGATTAATCTCCAAAATATACAAACAACTCATGCAGCTCAATATCAAAAAAACAAACAATCCAATCCAAAAATGGGTGGAAGATCTAAATAGACATTTCTCCAAAGAAGACATACAGATGGCCAAGAAACATATGAAAAGCTGCTCAACATCATTAATTATTAGAGAAATGCAAATCAAAACTACAATGAAGTATCACCTCACACCAGTCAGGATGGCCATCATCAAAAAATCTACAAACAATAAATGCTGGAGAGGGTGTGGAGAAAAGGGAACCCTCTTGCACTGTTGGTGGGAATGTAAATTGATACAGCCACTATGGAGAACAGTATGGAGTGTCCTTAAAAAGCTAAAAACAGAATTACCATATGACCCAGCAATCCCGCTACTGGACATATACCCAGAGAAAACCATAATTCAAAAAGACACATGCACCCCAATGTTCATTGCAGCACTATTTACAATAGCCAGGTCATGGAAGCAACCTAAATGTCCATCAACAGACGAATGGATAAAGAAGATGTGGTACATATATACAATGGAATATTACCCAGCCATAAAAAGGAACAAAATTGGGTAATTTGCAGAGACGTGGATGGATCGAGAGACTGTCATACAGAGTGAAGTAAGTCAGAAAGAGAAAAACAAATATCGTGTATTAACACATATATGCAGAATCTAGAAAAATGATACAGATGAACTGGTTTGCAATGCAGAAATAGAGACAGAGATGTAGAGAACAAACGTATGGACACCAAGGGGGGAAAGCAGGGGTAGGGGGTGGTGGTGGTGGGATGAAGTGGGAGATTGGGATTGACACATATACACTAATATGTATAAAATAGATAACTAATAAGAACCTGTTGTATAAAAAATAAAATAAAATAAAATTCATAAATAAATAAATAAATTAAATTAAATTAAAAAGGAAAGATTCGTTGCATCCCTTCTCTCACCCTTAGCCACAAAGTCATGGGTCAGAGTCACTTATAAATTTGTTTCTTTTTTAACAGCCTTATTGAGATGCAATCAATGTACAAAGAACTGCACGTAGGGGATTGGTTCAAGATGGCGGAGGAGAAGGACATGCTCTCTCTCCCTCTTGCGAGAGCATCGGAATCACAACTAACTGCTGAACAATCATCGATGGGAAGACACTGGAACTCACCAAAAAAGACACCCCACATCCAAAGACAAAGGAGAAGCCACAATGAGATGGTAGGAGGGGCACAATCACAATAAAATCAAATCCCATAACTGCTGGGTGGGTGACTCACAAACTGGAGAACACTTATACCACAGAAGTCCACCCACTGGAGTGAAGGTTCCGAGCCCCACGTCAGGCTTCCCAACCTGGGGGTCTGGCAAGAGGAGGAGGATTTCCTAGAGAATCAGACTTTGAAGACTTGTGGGATTTGATTGCAGGACTTCAACAGGACTGGGGGAAACAGGGACTCCACTCTTGGAGGGCACATGCAAAGTAGTGTGCGCATCGGGACCCAGGGGAAGTAGCAGTGACACCATAGGAGACTGAACCAGACCTACCTGCTAGTGTTAGAGGGTCTCCTGCAGAGGTGGGGAGTGGCTGTGGCTCACCGTGGGGACAAGGACACTGGCAGCAGAAGTTCTGGGAAGTACTCCTTGGACTGAGCCCTCCCAGAGTCCGCCATTAGCCCCACCAAAGAGCCCGGGTAGGCTCCAGTGTTGGATCGCCTCAGGCCAAACCACCAACAGGGAGGGAACCCAGCCCCACCCATCAGCAGGCAAGCAGATTAAAGTTTTACTGAGCTCTGCCCACCAGAGCAACAGCCAGCTCTACCCACCACCAGTCCCTCCCATCAGGAAACTTGCACAAGCCTCTTAGATAGCTTCATCCACCAGAGGGCAGACAGCAGAAGCAAGAAGAACTACAATCCTGTAGCCTGTGGAACAAAAACCACATTCACAGAAAGATAGACAAGATGAAAAGGCAGAGGGCTATGTACCAGATGAAGGAACAATATAAACCCCCAGAAAAACAACTAAATGAAATGGAGATAGGCAATCTTCCAGAAAAATAATTCAGAATAATGATAGTGAAGATGATCCAGGACCTCAGAAAAAGAATGGAGGTAAAGATCAAGAAGACGCAAGAAATGTTTAACAAAGATCTACAAGAATTAAAGAACAAACAGCGAATGTGCATGGAAGATGGCGGAAGAGTAAGACGCGGAGATCACCTTCCTTCCCACAGATACAGTAGAAATACATCTACACGTGGAACTGCTCTTACAGAACACCCACTGAAGGCTGGCAGAAAACGTCAGACCTCCCAAAAGGCAAGAAACTCCCCACGTACTTGGGTAGGGCAAAAGAACAAAGAAATAACAGAGACAAAAGAATAGGGACGGGACCTGCACCAGTGGGAGGGAGCCGTGAAGGAGGAAAGGTTTCCACGCACTAGGAAGCCCCTTCGCGGGCGGAGACTGTGGGTGGCGGAGGGGAAAGCTTCGGAGCCACGGAGGAGAGCAAAGCCACAGGGGTGCGGAGGGCAAAGCGGAGAGATTCCCGCACGGAGGCTTGGGGCCCAGCATCACTCACCAGCCCGAGAGGCTTGTCTGCTCACCCGCCGGGGTGGGCGGGGGCTGGGAGCTGAGGCTCGGGCTTCGGTGCTAGCCGGGAGGGAGTCCGGGAAAAAGTCTGCAGCTGCCGAAGAGGCATGAGACTTTTTCTTCCCTCTTTGTTTCCTGGTGTGCAAGGAGAGGGAATTCAGAGCGCCGCCTAAACGAACTCCAGAGACGGGCACGAGCCGCGGCTATCAGCGCGGATCCCACAGCAACAGGGGCACAGAGGAAAAAATGGAGAGATTCCCGCACAGAGGCTCGGCGCCGAGCAGCACTCAGCAGTCCGAGAGGCTTGTCTGCTCACCCACCGGGGTGGGCGGGGCTGGGAGCTGAGGCTCGGGCTTCGGGCTTCGGTCCGATCGCAGGGAGAGGACTGCGGTTGGCAGCGTGAACACAGCCTGAAGGGGTTAGCGCACCACAGCTGGCTGGGAGGGAGACAGGGAAAAAGTCTGCAGCTGCCAAAGAGGCAAGAGACTTTTTCTTGCCTCTGTTTCGCGGCGCGCAAGGAGAGGGGATTCAGAGCGCCGCCTAAATGAACTCCAGAGACGGGCGCAAGCAGCGGCGATCAGTGCAGACCACAGAGACGGGCGTGAGACGCTAAGGCTGCTGTTGCCGCCACCATAAAGCCTGTGTGTGAGCACAGGTCACTCTCCACACCGCCCCTCCCGGGAGCCGGTGCAGCCCGCCACTGCCAGGCTCCCGTGATCCAGGGACAACTTCCCCGGGAGAATGCACAGCGCGCCTCAGGCTGCTGCAACGTCACGCCAGCCTCTGAGGCCGCAAGCTTGCCCCGCCTCCTCTGTACCCCTCCCTGCCCCCGGCCTGAGTGAGTCAGAACCCCCCAAGCAGCTGCTCCTTTAACCCCGTCCTGTCTGGGCGGGGAACAGACGCCCTCAGGCGACCTACACGCGGAGGCGGGTCCAAATCCAAAGCTGAACCCCGGGAGCTGTGCGAACAAAGAAGAGAAAGGGAAATCTCTCCCAGCAGCCTCAGAAACAGCGGATTAAAACTCCACAAACAACTTGATGTGCCTGCATCTGTGGAAGACCTGAATAGACAACGAATCATCCCAAATTCAGGAGGTGGACTTTGGGAGCAGGATATATTAATTTTTCCCCTTTTCCCTTTTTTGTGAGTGTATATGTATATGCTTCTGGGTGAGATTTTGTCTGTATAGCTTTGCTTTATAATAGCTTTATTTTACTTCACTATATTATATCCTCTTTCTCTCTTTCTTTCTATTTTTTCTCCCTTTTACTCTGAGCTGTGTGGATGAAAGGCTCTTGGTGCTCCAGCCAGGCATCAGGGCCGTGCCTCTGAGGTGGGAGAGCCAACTTCAGGACACTGGTCCACAAGAGACCTCCCAGCTTCACGTAATACCAAACGGCAAAAATCTCTCAGAGATCTCCATCTCAACATCAAGACCCAGCTTCACTCAACGACCAGCAAGCTACAGTGCTGGACACCCTATGCCAAACAACTAGCAAGACAGGAACACAGCCCCATTCATTAGCAGAGAGGCTGCCTAAAATCATAATAAGGCCACAGACACCCCAAAATACACCACCAGACGTGGACGTGCCCACCAGAAAGACAAGATCCAGCCTCATCCACCAGAGCTCAGGCACTAGTCCCCTCCACCAGGAAGCCTACACAACCCACTGAACCAACCTTAGCCACTGGGGACAGATACCAAAAACAACGGGAACTACGAACCTGCAACCTGTGATAAGGAGACCCCAAACACAGTAAGATAAGCAAAATGAGACGACAGAAAAACACACAGCAGATGAAGGAGCAGGGTCAAAACACACCACACCTAACAAATGAAGAGGAAATAGGTAGTCTACCTGAAAAAGAATTCAGAATAATGATAGTAAGGATGATCCAAAATCTTGGAAATAGACAAAATGCAAGAAACATTTAACAAGGACGTAGAAGAACTAAAGAAGAACAAAGCAACGATGAAAAACACAATAAATGAAATTAAAAATACTCTAGATGGGATCAATAGCAGAATAACTGAGGCAGAAGAACGGATAAGTGACCTGGAAGATAAAATGGTGGAAATAACTACTGCAGAGCAGGATAAAGAAAAAAGAATGAAAAGAACTGAGGACAGTCTCAGAGACCTCTGGGACAACATTAAACGCACCAACATTCGAATTATAGGGGTCCCAGAAGAAGAAGAGAAAAAGAAAGGGACTGAGAAAATATTTGAAGCGATTATATTTTAAAACTTCCCTAATATGGGAAAGGAAATCGTTAATCAAGATCTGGAAGCACAGAGAGTCCCATACAGGATAAATCCAAGGAGAAACACGCCAAGACACATATTAATCAAACTGTCAAAAATGAAATATAAAGAAAACATATTAAAAGCAGCAAGGGAAAAACAACAAATAACACACAAGGGAATCCCCATAAGGTTAACAGCTGATCTTTCATCAGAAACTCTGCAAGCCAGAAGGGAGTGGCAGGATATACTTAAAGTGATGAAGGAGAAAAACCTACAACCAAGATTACTCTACCCAGCAAGGATCTCATTCAGATTTGATGGAGAAATTAAAACCGTTACAGACAAGCAAAAGCTGAGAGAGTTCAGCACCACCAAACCAGCTTTACAACAAATGCTAAAGGAACTTCTCTAGGCAAGAAACACAAGAGAAGGAAAACACTTACCATAACAAACCCAAAACATTTAAGAAAATGGGAATAGGAACATACATATCGATAATTACCTTAAATGTAAATGGATTAAATGCTCCCACCAAAAGACACAGGCTGGCTGAATGGATACAAAAACAAGACCCATATATATATGCTGTCTACAAGAGACCCACTTCAGACCTAGAGACACATACAGACTGAAAGTGAGGGGATGGAAAAAGATATTCCATGCAAATGGAAATCAAAAGAAAGCTGGAGGAGCAATTCTCATATCAGACAAAATAGACTTTAAAATAAAGACTATTACAAGAGACAAAGAAGGACACTCTATAATGATCAAGGGATCGATTCCAGAGGAAGGTATAACAATTGTAAATATTTATGCACCCAACATAGGAGCACCTCAATACATAAGGCAAATACTAACAGCCATAAAAGGGGAAATCGACAGCAACACAATCATAGTAGGGGACTTTAACACCCCACTTTCACCAATGGACAGATCATCCAAAATGAAAATAAATAAGGAAACACAAGCTTTAAATGATACATTAAACAAGATGGACTTAATTGATATTTATAGGACATTCCACCCAAAAACAACAGAATACACATTTTTCTCAAGTGCTCATGCAACATTCTCCAGGATAGATCATATCTTGGGTCACAAATCAAGCCTTGGTAAATTTAAGAACATTGAAATCGTATCAAGTATCTTTTCCGACCACAATGCTATGAGACTAGATATCAATTACAGGAAAAGATCTGTAAAAAATACAAACACATGGAGGCTACACAATACACTACTTAATAACGAAGTGATCACTGAAGAAATCAAAGAGGAAATCAAAAAATACCTAGAAACAAATGACAATGGAGACACGACGACCCAAAACCTATGGGACGCAGCAAAAGCAGTGTGCTAAGAGGGAAGTTTATAGCAATACAAGCCTACATCAAGAAACAGGAAACATCTCGAAGAAACAACCTAACCTTGCACCTGAAGCAATTAGAGAAAGAAGAACAAAAAAACCCCAAAGCTAGCAGAAGGAAAGAAATCATAAAGATCAGATCAGAAATAAATGAAAAAGAAATGAAGGAAACAATAGCAAAAATCAATGAAACTAAAAGCTGGTTCTTTGAGAAGATAAACAAAATTGATAAACCATTAGCCAGACTCATCAAGAGAAAAAGGGAGAAGACTCAAATCAATAGAATTAGAAATGAAAAAGGAGAAGTAACCACTGACACTGCACAAATACAAAGGATCATGAGAGATTACTACAAGCAACTCTATGCCAATAAAATGGACAACCTGGAAGAAATGGACAGATTCTTAGAAATGCACAACCTGCCGAGACTGAACCAGGAAGAAATAGAAAATATGAACAGACCAATCACAAGCACTGAAATTGAAACTGTGATTAAAAACCTTCCAACAAACAAAAGCCCAGGACCAGATGGCTTCACAGGCGAATTCTATCAAACATTTAGAGAAGAGCTAACACCTATCCTTCTCAAACTCTTCCAAAATACTGCAGACGAGGAACACTCCCAAACTCATTCTACGAGGCCACCATCACCCTGATACCAAAACCAGACAAAGATGTCACAAAGAAAGAAAACTACAGGCCAATATCACTGATGAACATAGATGCAAAAATCCTCAACTAAATACTAGCAAACGGAATCCAACAGCACATTAAAAGGATCATACACTATGATCAAGTGGGGTTTATCCCAGGAATGTAAGGATTCTTCAAGATATGCAAATCAATCAACGTGATACACCATATTAACAAATTGAAGGAGAAAAACCATATGATCATCTCAATAGATGCAGAGAAAGCTTTCGACAAAATTCAACACCCATTTATGATAAAAGCCCTGCAGAAAGTAGGCATAGAGGGAACTTTCCTCAACATAATAAAGGCCATATATGACAAACCCACAGCCAACATTGTCCTCAATGGTGAAAAACTGAAACCATTTCCTCTAAGAACAGTAGCAAGACAAGGTTGCCACTCTCACCACTATTATTCAACATAGTTTTAGAAGTTTTAGGCACAGCAATCAGAGAAGAAAAATAAAAGGAATCCAAATCAGAAAAGAAGTAAAGCTGTCACTGTTTGCACATGACATGATACTATACATAGAGAATCCTAAAGATGCTACCAGAAAACTCCTAGAGCTAATCAATGAATTTGGTAAAGTAGCAGGATACAAAATTAATGCACAGAAATCTCTTGCATTTCTATACACTAATGACGAAAAATCTGAAAGTGAAATTAAGAAAACACTCCCCTTTACCACTGCAACAAAAAGAATAAAATATCTAGGAATAAACCTACCTAAGGAGACAAAAGACCTGTATGCAGAAAATTATAAGACACTGATGAAAGAAATTAAAGATGATACAAATAGATGGAGAGATATACCATGTTCTTGGATTGGAAGAATCAACCTTGTGAAAATGACTCTACTACCCAAAGCAATCTACAGATTCAATGCAATCCCTATCAAACTACCACAGGCATTTTTCACAGAACTAGAACAAAAAATTTCACAATTTGTATGGAAACACAAAAGACCCCGAATAGCCAAAGCAATCTTGAGAACGAAAAATGGAGCTGGGGGAATCAGGCTCCCTGACTTCAGACTATATTACAAAGCTACAGTAATCAAGACAGTTTGGTACTGGCACAAAAACGGAAATATAGAGCAATGGAACAGGATAGAAAGCCCAGAGATAAACCCACACACATATGGTCACCTTATCTTTGATAAAGGAGGCAAGCATATACAGTGGAGAAAAGACAGCCTCTTCAATAAGTGGTGCTGGGAAAATTGGACAGATAGATGTAAAAGTATGAAATTAGAACACTCCCTGACACCATGCACAAAAATAAATTCAAAACGGATTAAAGACCTAAGTGTAAGGCCAGACACTATCAAACTCTTAGAGGAAAACGTAGGCAGAACACTCTATGACATACATCACAGCAAGATTCTTTTTGACCCAGCTCCTAGAGAAACGGAAATAAGAACACAAATAAACAAATGGGACCTAATGAAACTTAAAAGCTTTTGCACAGCAAAGGAAACCATAAACAAGACTAAAAGAAAACCATCAGAATGGGAGAAAATATTTGCAAATGAAGCAACTGACAAAGGATTAATCTCCAAGATTTACAAGCGGCTCATGCAGCTCAATAACAAAAAAACAAACAACCCAATCCAAAAATGGGCAGAAGACCTAAATAGACATTTCTCCAAAGAAGATATACAGATGGCCAACAGACACATGAAAGAATGCTCAACATCATTAATCATTAGAGAAATGCAAATCAAAACTACAATGAGATATCATCTCACACCAGTCAGAATGGCCATCATCAAAAAATCTAGAAACAATAAATGCTGGAGAGGGTGTGGAGGAAAGGGAACACTCTTGCACTGTTGGTGGGAATGTAAATTGGTACAGCCACTATGGAGAACAGTATGGAGGTTCCTTAAAAAACTAAAAATAGAACTACCATACGACCCAGCAATCCCACTACTGGGCATATACCCTGAGAAAACCATAGTTCAAAAAGAGTCATGTACCAAAATGTTCATTGCAGCTCTATTTACAATAGCCAGGACATGGAAGCAACCTAAGTGTCCATCATCGGATGAATGGATAAAGAAGATGTGGCACATATATACAATGGAATATTACTCAGCCATAAAAAGAAATGAAATGGAGGTATCTGTAATGAGGTGGATGGAGTTAGAATCTGTCATACAGAGTGAAGTAAGTCAGAAAGAGAAAAACAAATATAGTATGCTAACACATATATATGGAATCTAAGGGGGAAAAAAATGGCCATGAAGAACCTAGTGGCAAGACGGGAATAAAGACACAGACCTACTAGAGAATGGACTTGAGGATATGGGGAGGGGGAGGGGTGAGATGTGACAGGGTGAGAGAGTGTCATGCACATATATACACTACCAAATGTAAAATAGATAGCTAGTGGGAAGCCGCCGCATAGCACAGGGAGATCAGCTCAGTGCTTTGTGACCACCTAGAGGGGTGGGATGGGGAGGGTGGGAGGGAGGGAGATGCAAGAGGGAAGAGATATGGGGACATATGTATATGTATAACTGATTCACTTTGTTATAAAGCAGAAACTAACACACCATTGTAAAGCAATTATACTTCAATAAAGATGTTTAAAAAAAAAAGAACAAACAGAGATGAACAATACAATAACTGAAATGAAAAATACACTAGAAGGAATCAATAGCAGAATAACGGAGGCAGAAGAACGGATAAGTGACCTGTAAGACAGAATGGTGGAATACACTGCTGCGGAGCAGAATAAAGAAAAAAGAATGAAAAGAAACGAAGACAGCTTAAGAGACCTCTGGGACAACATTAAACACAACAACATTCGCATTACATGGGTCCCAGAAGGAGAAGAGAGAAAGGACCCAAGAAAATACTTGAAGAGATTATAGTCGAAAACTTCCCTAACATGGGAAAGGAAATAGCCACCGAAGTCCGCGAAGCGCAGGGAGTCCTATACAGGACAAACCCAAGGAGAAACACGCCGAGACACATAGTAAGCAAATTGACAAAAATTAAAGACAAAGAAAAATTATTGAAAACACCAAGGGAAAAATGACAACACACAAGGGAACTCCCATAAGGTTAACAGCTGATTTCTCAGCAGAAACTCTACAAGCCAGAAGGGAGTGGCATGATATATTTAAAGTGATGAAAGGGAAGAACCTACAACCAAGATTACTCTACCCAGCAAGGATCTCATTCAGATTCGATGGAGAAATCAAAAGCTTTACAGACAAGCAAAAGCTGAGAGAGTTCAGCACCACCAAACCAGCTCTACAACAAATGCTAAAGGAACTTCTCTAAGTGGGAAACAAAAGAGAAGAAAAGGACCTACAAAAACAAACCCATAACAATTAAGAAAATGGTAACAGGAACATACATGTTGATAACTACCTTAAACGTGAATGGATTAAATGCTCCAACCAAAAGACACAGGCTTCCTGAGTGGATACGAAAATAAGACTACATATACAGGCTGTCTACAAGAGACCCACTTCAGATCTAGGGACACATACAGACTGAAAGTGAGGGGATGGAAAAAGATATTCCATGCAAATGGAAATCAAAAGAAAGCTGGAGGAGCAATACTCATATCAGATAAAATAGACTTTAAAATAAAGAATGTTACAAGAGACAAGGAAAGACACTACATAATGATCAAGGGATCAATCTATGAAGGAGATATAACAATTATAAATATATATTGACCCAACATAGGAGCACCTCAATACATAAGGCAACTGCTAACAGCTATAAAAGAGGAAATTGACAGTAACACAATAATAGTGGGGGACTTTAACACCTCACTTACACCAATGGACAGATCATAGAGACAAAAAATTAATAAGGAAATACAAGCTGTAAATGACACAATAGAACAGATATATTTAATTGATATTTATAGGACATTCCATCCAAAAACAGCAGATTACACTTTATTCTCAAGTGCACACAGAACATTCTCCAGGATAGATCACATCTTGGGTAACAAATCAAGCCTCAGTAAATTTAAGAAAATTGAAATATCAAGCATCTTTTCTGACCACAACACTATGAGATTAGAAATCAATTACAGGGAAAACAAACGTAAAAAACATAAACACATGGAGGCTAAACAATACGTTACTAAATAAGCAAGAGATCACTGAAGAAATTAAAAAGGAAAACCAAAAATACCTAGAGACAAATGACGATGAAAACACAACTATCCAAAACCTATGGGATGCAGCAAAAGCAGTTCTAAGAGGGAAGTTTTGAGCAATACAAGCGTACCTCAAGAAACAAGAAAAAGGTCAAATAAACATCGAACCTTACACCTAAAGGAACTAGAGAAAGAAGGACAAACAAAACCGAAAGTTAGCAGAAGGAAAGAAATCATAAAGATCAGAGCAGAAATAAATGAAATAGAAACAAAGAAAACAATAGCAAAGATCAATAAAACTAAAAGCTGGTTCTTTGAGAAGATAAAGAAAATTGATAAACCATTAGCCAGACTCATCAAGAAAAAGAGGGAGAGGACTCAAATCAATAAAATTAGAAATGAAAAAGGAGAAGTCACAACAGACACCGCAGAAATACAAAGCATCCTAAGAGACTACTACAAGCAACTCTATGCCAATAAAATGGACAACCTGGAAGAAATGGACAAATTCTTAGAAACGTATAACCTTCCAAGACTGAACCAGGAAGAAATAGAAAACATGAACAGACCAATCACAAGTAATGGCATTGAAACTCTGATTAAAAATTTTCCAACAAACAAAAGCCTAGGATCAGATGGCTTCACAGGTGAATTCTATCAAACATTTAGAGAAGAGCTGACATCCATCTTTCTCAAACTCTTCCAAAATATTGCAGAGGAAGGAACACTCCCAAACTCATTCTATGAGGCCACCATCACCCTGATACCAAAACCAGACAAAGATACTACAAAAAAAGAAAATTACAGACCAATATCACTCATGAATATAGATGCAAAAATCCTCAACAAAATACTAGCAAGAAGAATCCAACAACACATTAAAACGATCATACACCATGATCGAATGGGATTTATGCCAGAGAGGCAAGGATTCTTCAGTATACGCAAATCAATCAGTGTGATACACCATATTAACAAATTGAAGAATAGAAACCATATGATCATCTCAATAGATGCCAAAAAAGCATTTGACAAAATTCAACACCCATTTATGACAAAAACTCTCCAGAAAGTGGGCATAGAGGGAACCTACCTCAACATAATAAAGGCCATATATGACAAACCCACAGCAAACATCATTCTCAATGGTGAAAAACTGAAAGCATTTCCTCTAAGATCAGGAACAAGACAAGGATGTTCACTCTCACCACTATATTCAACATAGTTTTGGAAGTCCTAGCCATGGCAATCAGAGAAGAAAAAGGAATAAAAGGAATACAAATTGGAAAAGAAGAAGTAAAACTGTCACTCTTTGCAGATGACATGATACTATACATAGAGAATCCTAAAGATGCCACCAGAAAACTACTAGAGCTAATCAATGAATCTGGTAAAGTTGCAGGATACAAAATTAATGCACAGAAATCTGTTGCATTCCTATACACTAATGATGAAAAATCTGAAAGAGAAATCATGGAAACACTCCCATTTACCATTGCAACAAAAAGAATAAAATACCTAGGAATAAACCTACCTAGGGAGACAAAAGACCTGTATGCAGAAAACTATAAGACACTGATGAAAGAAATTAAAGATGATACAAACAGATGGAGAGATATACCATGTTCTTGGATTAGAAGAACCAATATTGTGAAAATGACTATACTAACCAAAGCAATCTACAGATTCAATGCAATCCCTATGAAATAACCAATGGTTTTTTTTTTACAGAACTAGAACAAAAAATCTTAAAATTTGTATGCAGACACAAAAGATTCCAAATAGCCAAAGCGGTCTTGAGGGCAAAAAACGGAGGTGGAGGAATAAGACTCCCTGACTTCAGACTATACTACAAAGGTACAGTAATTAAGACAATATGGTACTGGTACAAAAACTGAAATATAGATCAATGGAACAGGATAGAAAGCGCACAGATAAACCCACGTACCTATGGTCAACTAATCTATGACAAAGGAGGCAAGGATGTACAATGGAGAAAAGACAGTCTCTTCAATAAGTGGTGTTGGGAAAACTGGACAGCTACATGTAAAAGAATGAAATTAGAACACTCCCTAACACCATACACAAAAATAAACTCAAAATGGATTCGAGACCTAAATGTAAGACCGGACACTATAAAACTCATAGAGGAAAACATAGGAAGAACACTCTTTGACAAAAATCACAGCAAGATCTTTTTTGATCCACCTCCTAGAGTAATGGAAATAAAAACAAAAATAAACAAATGGGACCTAATGAAACTTAAAAGCTTTTGCAAAGCAAAGGAGACTACAAACAAGACGAAAAGATAACCCTCAGAATGGGAGAAAATATTTGCAAACGAATCAACGGACAAAGGATTAATCTCCAAAATATATAAACAGCTCGTGCAGCTCAATATTGAAAAAACAAACAACCCAATCCAAAAACGGGCAGAAGACCTAAATAGACATTTTTCCAAAGAAGACATACAGATGGCCAAGAATCACATGAAAAGTTGCTCAACATCACTAATTATTAGAGAAATGCAAATCAAAACTACAATGAGGTATCACCTCACACCAGTTAGAATGGGCATCATCAGAAAATCTACAAACAACAAATGCTGGAGAGGGTGTGGAGAAAAGGGAACCCTCTTGCACTGTTGGTGGGAATGTAAATTGATACAGCCACTATGGAGAACAGTATGGAGGGTACTTAAAAACTAAAAATAGAATTACCATATGACCCAGCAATCCCACTACTGGGAATATACCTTGAGAAAACCATAATTCAAAAAGACACATGCACCCCAATGTTCATTGCAGCACTATTTACTATAGTCAGGTCATGAAGTGACCTAAATGCCCATTGACAGACAAATGGATAAAGAAGATGTGGTATATATACACAATGGAATATTACTCAGCCATAAAAAGGAACGAAATTGGGTCATTTGTAGAGACATGGATGAATCTAGAGACTGTCATACAGAGTGAATTAAGTCAGAAAGAGAAAAACAAGTATCGTATATTAACGCATATATGTGGAACCTAGAAAAATGGTATAGATGAACCGGTTTGCAGGGCAGAAGTTGAGAGACAGATGTAGAGAACAAACGTATGGACACCAAGGGGCGAAAGCGGCAGGGGGCGGGGTGGTGGTGTGATGAATTGGGAGATTGGGATTGACATATATGTACTAATATGTATAAATGGATAACTAATAAGAACCTGCTGTATAAAAAAATAAAATGAAATTAAAAAATTTAAAAAAAAAGAACTGCATGTAGTTGATGTGTACAATTTGATGAGTTTAGATTTATGCAAACACCCATGATACCATCACTACAGTCAAGGTAGTAGATATATGCAACATCTCCCAAAGTTTCCTTGGGTCACTTTGGTTTGGGTTTTTGTTTTTTCGTTTTTTTTTTTTTTCTCTAATTGAAGTATAGTTGATTTACAATGTTATGTTAGTTTCAAGTGTACAGCAAAGTGATTCAGTTATACATATATATATATTTCAGATTCTTTTCCATTATAGGTTACTATAAGATACTGAATATAGTTCCATGTTTTTTGTTTTTTGATAAGGATACTTTACATGAGATCTACTTTGCAGTAACTATGGAAAACAGCATGGAGGTTCCTTAAGAAATTTAAAAGTAGAACTACTGATCCCTCTTCTGGGTTTATATCTAAAAGAATTAAAATCAGGCTCTGAAGGAGATTGCCCTCATTCCCACGTTCACTGCATCATTATTCACAATAGCCAAGATATGAAAACAACTCAAGGGTCCATCTACAGATGAATGGATTTTTTTAAATGTTGTATACACGTACAGTGGAATAATTATTCCGACTTAAAAAAGGAAGGAAATACTGTCATTTACAACATGGACGAACCTGAAGGAAGGTGGTAAGTGAAAAAAGCCAGTCACAGAAGAGCAAATGCTACATGATTCCACTTTTAGGAGGAATCTAAAGTAGTCAAACTCCTAGAAGCAAAGAATGCAATAGTAGTTTCCAGGGTCTGGAGGTGAGAACAATGGGGAGTTGTTGTTCAATGGGTACATAGATGCAGTTGTGCTGGATGAATAAGTCCTAGAGATGCGCTGTAGGACAGAGTGCCCGTAGTTCACAATAAGGCATTGTGCACATGTCCATCTCTTAGACAACCGCTCAACTTCATTCCTCTCCTGTGTCCCATCAGTCACAGGGAAAGGACCATTTGGTAATTATTTGGTTAATTTGGCTAATCTGGGTAATAGAGTTAGAAAAAAATAATCCCTCTGGTCTTTATAGAGTAATGACATTGGATTCTCAGCTATAGCTGGGAAAGGGAACTGGGAGGAATTTTTTTCTGATACAACCAAAATATACAACAGAATAAAATCCCCAGGAAAACAAAACTTTTTACACAAAAATCAACACACTCATGGTCACATGAGGAAAATATGTTAGGAACCAATAGGAAAACTGCGTCCTAGGCTCAGTCAAAACCACATCTGGAACTCTGTGTGTAATTATGCTGCTGCCCTCAGGAGAGCCAGCACAGGGCAGAGAGCACTTCGTCAGGGAAACCCACTTCATGAAAGAGATGCCTGAGGTGCTGGGAGAGGCCTCCTCTGTTGACTGGAATCAGGGAAGCAGGGAAGAGTGAAAATGAACAGATACTGCCTTCCTAGGGAAAGGAAAAGGAGCACTGATTCAGACAACAGGTGGTAAACTTATGGGAACTTCTAGCCTGACAGTTGGTATTAGTTGAATCAACGATTTAAATAAATTTACAATAAAAGTTGACAAAGATACAAAGGAACAAAAAACATTTCAAACAGATTCTTCCTCTCCAAGGAGTGATTTAGAATAAATTCCATCCTCTTCCTAAGTATGATTCTATTGCCAGAACTAAATAGATCATGGCCCTGATGCATACAGAAATGCCGATGGTATGTATGTAGAAATGTAGTCCACCCTTTCCTGGAGCATAAAATTAAAAAACATTATCCAGAATCAAAAGCAGTCTTTATTACCCTTAGAAATGATAACAATCTAACACTTCTTCATAGGTGAGTAATGCATGACTTTTTCCAAAACCAACAATCAACCACAAACTCTTGGCTGGCCCAGGAAAGATTTTAAGGCTTGAGAATATTAGGACAGGCTTACAATACCAAGTGTTCCTGCTCACATACCCACACAAGACCAATCTGTGCTTTTAGGAAAAATGACCAATATGTGGTTAAGGAGAATGTTGTACTCTACCTAATCTGTCACATAAATCGTCTCTCATGTCTGTTCAATTATGTATTGTTTATCTCGCTAAAACAGCTTTATCTGCATCCTGGTACATAATATCCAAGCAGGAGATCTTTCTGTTCCCACTAAACCTGATAGAGACCGGAATACACCAATTTTGAATGAAAGTACGGGAGAAATAATACAAATGCCCTTGGGCTATAAGGTCTTGACCCAGAGATGGCAGAATACAGGAACAGTTACTCCTGTTTGTGTGTCAGAAAGCTAGAGCAAAGTGAGGGTGGGCAACAGAGGCAAAATGTGTAGGCAGGTTCCTAAAATCCAGTGTATCAAAGCAATGTAATGCTCTGGTCCAGTGTTCCCTGTTGGCCCAGTGGCTGATGACACATTGTCCAACAAGGTGGCAACAGGGAAAAAGGTTGCCTCCAAGCCTTCATCTTTTGGCAAACAGCAAGACAACTACCTTTCCATTCTCCAGTTCCAACTATGTGGTTCCCAAATTTGACTGTACATTGGAATCCCCTGGGGAGCTTTAGAAACAAGGGATACCTTGGCTCCAGCCCCAAAATGCTGATGGAATGATTCTGAGGTTCACCCTGGGCATCAGGACTTTTAAAAGCTCTGCAGTTGATTATAACAGGTGACGAAAGTTGAGAGTCACTGATGAAGAGGAACTAAGGAATTGTCTAGGGAGTGCTTCTCAAATTTTAATATATGAAATTACCTGAGGAGCTTATTAAAATGCAGGGTTTTGACTTAGTAGGTCTGGGGTAGGGCCTAAGATTCTGCATCTCTAACAAGCTCCCAAGTGATGTTGTCTGGGAACCAGGCTTTGATTACCAGGGCTCAGGAGCAGTGATCACAAAGTTTCTGAGGCATCATCCACCATCAACTGTAGAACTATAGAAACGCAAATTCTCAGGCCCAACCCCAGACCTACTAAATCAGAAACTGGTGGGGCGTGGGGTCGGGGGTCGGTGGCAGTGGTGAGCAGCAATGCACACTTTCACAAGCCCTCCAGATGATTTTGATGTGACCAAAGTTTGAAACCAATGGTCAGAGCCTTGCTATTCAAAGTGTGGTCATTAGACCAGCAGCATCAGTATCACCAAGGATTTCGTAAGGTTAATGCCGGATTTTAGGGCCCACCCCAGACTTACTGAATTGGACTTTGTATTGTAATAACACCCCAGATGATTTCTATGCATTCTAAAGTGTAAGAAGCACTAGAGTCTTGGCAAAGTTCCTCCTCAAGTACCTTGCCTAGAGCAAGTGATGATGATACACTCATTTGAAACAAAAAATTAACCATATTGATTATAACTGTGATAATACATGGCAGGTTTCTTTTTAACTACAAAAAAAAATCTTGTTTATAGTGGCAAGTTTTAAAATATGGCAAAGCCTAATCAAGCAAATGGAAATCACACATGATCTCACCATGTGGAGAAAACTATTGAAAACTGTTTATTCTTCCATCCAAATAACAGCGTCTCTAAAGAGAATAAAAATAAATTACTGAAAGAGATTGTTTTATCCTGCACAAACAGAAACTTGGCAATGTTTTAATTGAAACTCACACCCATCAGATCTGCCCAGTGTGGCAAAAATATGAGTCTCTTGTTTAGGATAACGTTGGTTTCTGAAGGAGGTAATGTTGCATCCGGTTCCGATGGTCATCTCGGGAATATTCAGAATGTTGAAACCAAGCTATCCTATTCTGCTTCTAAGTTAGAAGGTCAGAGCTCACAGACAAAAATACCAACCAGTAATGAAAAACAGAGTGGCCTCTTTTAAGTTACCAGCAGTGAATAAATTCCCAGCAAGTTGAAACACTGATGTGTACTGGTGACCTTTAAATATACAATGAGTAAATAGTTTGGGAAAAACAAGTAATTCACATGGATCTCAAATGAATTTTCTTTCAATCTGTAACAGATCAGATTGTTTTCTGTCAGAGGTCAGACTGCTAAAATTTTAACATTCTTGGCTGCCTAGAACTTCTACAGCCAGAGCTGTCAAATCAGAAGCCTAGCAAATGAAAGAAGCTAGAACTTTAATTAGGAATCAAGATTCCCAGCTCCTTCATAGTAAGCCAGACCAGTAAAAGCTAAGAAATGAAACTGCTTTTTTAATGGTCCTTTCTTTAGACAGTTAAGGTATTCAACAGGCACTGCCCACTATCCTAAATGACTTTGAACTCTAATAAGACCTTTCCTTTACCTGAGTGAACACATTTGCATCAAACTCCAAAGTAAGAATGAAACTATATGAGCTGTCTATCGACTTTGGGAAAAGGGGCTGGAACAACCAGTCGTGTTGTTTCTGCACAAAAAGAAAAACTGGACACAGTGGTGGGAAGTAGAATAGTTCGAGAACTAAAAGACGGAGAATTTGGAGGAGGGTCAGGAATGGACAGTATAGTAGGAAGGATATGTCACAGGCAGTTCCTCTCAAAGAGGCAAGGCTGGTTGCTCGAGTCCTCTTGGCAAATGTTCAAGACTTTGCTTACTTTTTAGTGAAATGATGGCTGTGCGTGTACATATTGGCATACATATGATTTTACGATAAAGCCCTTTTCTTATACTTCTTCATGTTCCTTTATATTATGGTAATATGTATTATTTTAAATTTTATGTATAAGTAGATTTGTATATTCCATGACTTTCATTTCAGACAAGCAAAAGGAGGTTACAAAAGTGTTAGAGAAAGAGGGCATTGTGTCTGATAGAACCTGTGAAATTGTTAATTATCTTATCATCAATATAAATATAATTACATGTGTGGCTACTTGATTATTACCTCAATACCAGAAAAAAAAATGTGAAATAGTTTTTTCCCAAATTTGGAAGGTATGTTTGGGATACTCTCTCACTGAAATCCAGTCCATGTAACATGTGAAATACAGACTGATGGAGACCAAAGCCAAAGCACCAGAGTCTCAGGGACAGTCAAACAGGAGAGAAGTGATATTAATATAAAATGCTATGAGCCAAAGAAAACATGATTTCAGTACAAACCCCAGCTTGAAAGTCCCAGGGGTAGAATGTGAGGTACTGCTGAGCTCGACCTCACACACATAACTTTATCCATAGAGCTGTAAAGTTAGTACCAAGGACATAATTATTTACTATGGTTAATGTGGAGGTTAGCTAGTATAAACTTAAAGTAATCTGGAAGGGTCTAGTTTGCAAATGGAACAGAACTGTTGCTCTGGAATTAGTTTCAAAATAGAGAAAAATTTAACAAGCCCCTTTTATAACCTTGGCAATAGAAAGGTACTTTAACACTCTCACCTTACCCATTTCTGTTTCTTTTCATCATTTGTACCTTCATCATGCAACATAGCAATAATATGCAGAACAACATCAAAGTGTGTTCAGGGTCTAAATGAGATGAAAAAGGGATGTGTCTCAGCACTGCTTTGCTGACTTGAGTATCCTGCAGAGGATGGAGGTAGGTACTCCCTAAAGGCCATGGCGAACTCTGACCCAACATGGCAGAGCACCAGGTTTGCATTTACATGCCCACAACTTTGCTACGTTAGGACAGGAGAACACTGGAATCCAAATCAGAACTCCTCGGAAACAGGGTCCTTAAAGGCCCCAAAAAGAGAAACGGAATCACTCCCTACTTTTTTTGTTTGTTTTTTTGTTTTTTTATACTGCAGGTTCTTATTACTCATCAATTTTATACACATCAGTGTATACATGTCAATCCCAATCGCCCAATTCAGCACACCACCATCCCCACCCCACCGCAGTTTTCCCCCCTTGGTGTCCATACGTTTGTTCTCTACATCTGTGTCTCAACTTCTGCCCTGCAAACCGGTTCATCTGTACCATTTTTCTAGGTTCCACATACATGCGTTAATATACGATATTTGTTTTTCTCTTTCTGACTTACCCTTGACACAGTAACCCACCACTTTAGCTTTGGAACACAAGAGCAGAAATAGAGATTTTTAAGATGACTGGCACATCAGCTGAATTTCCAAGGGCCTCTAATCAGCTACAATGACGGTAACCACATTTCCTTACCCAGTGGTTCTCAACTGAGCTCTATATTAGAATCACCCAGAGATCTTTCAGAATAAAATCTGATGCCCATGTGGTATGGTACCCCCAACCAATTAAAATTCTCTGTGGTTGGGACCCAGACATTTGTATTTTCAAAGCCCCCCTGGGTGATTCCAATGTTCTTCCAAGGTTGAAAATTACTCTCTTAGCCATATCCCGGAAATGAAACTAAACCCAAAGGATTGTAATAAGCTTCACAAGTCAAGTGTAGTAATTATTATCATTATCACCTAAGGCTATCCAATACTGCCCTTAAGTTACCTACAAAATTGGCTGCATTGGCCATTGGATCAGATGGGAAAAATCAGCTAAACAAAACAAAAATTTTTGATGGAAATTTAGCTTTCTGCCAACTGCATGTTTGAGTATTTGTGGCTCAACTTCAAATGAAAACAAAAGATTTTTTTTTTCTAACTGAATCATGATATTCACAATATACGGCTTGACTGACAGTGCTTGTGGGCAACTGAACAGCATTAGAGATTCCTTTTTGCTTAAAAGGACACTGCGGACACTTATTTTATTTATTTCCAGAACAGGACTCTGAAAGCCAGGCTTGATTCTTGCCTTAAATAATCTGTGGGATTTGGAACACAACCCAAAGCTCTCTAGATTTTAATTTTGTTGACTCCAACTAAAATAAGTTTGGACTAAATGACCTCAAAGATCTTCTCCATCTCTTAACGTTCTGATTCAGTAATATATAGTTTTCTCCCGTTTCCCAAGGCATTTTCCCTCAAATCACTTAGATTCATATGGTGATACCATTTATTTTCACTACTTAGGCCACATTAATGGCAAGGAGTTGCACAATAACTGATTGTTTTGCGTGGTATATAGGAAGTACCCACAGTACTAAGCTTTTCACAAAGGATAGCACAAAACTTAAGCATCAGCCATCAAGTGTGAAGAAATATCTCCAGTAGAGACCAAGAGAATATCTACTTTCTAATACAGATATCACTTTTCCATAAAAAATTATTGTTTTAGGAGGCATTCACCGAAGGGAAATGGCTGGCCCTGGAGGCAAAGATGTGATAAGATAATGATTTCTACTCTTTCATTTCAGCCAAATGGTAAATAAGTCACAAATGAAAAAACTTTGGCACTATTAATTCTCAAAAGCAGATTTAGGCAGAGACTTCAATAAGTCTGAAATCAGCACTTAATTTTTCATTTTCTCTTTTCTGGGAGACTTCAATGGAACGGTTTCAATTCTAAATTTAAGATATACTGCCAAAAAACTGATTGAAAAAACATGGTGCATGAAAAGTTGTTTAGGTAGGTTTAAAAAAAAAACAAAACCTGGATATGAACACTGCTTGAAAGAAAAATGACTTTCACACCATACTTCTTTATCCTTTTAATAGAAAAAGACTCCTTTCTTTAGACTTTGGAGCAACTTGGTACCTAAAAAGATATACTTTTTTTGGTGTTGATTATATATTTGAGAAGTACTGGTCAAAACCTGGAAGTTTAAGAACTACATTTCAAATGGAAATAGTTTACATAGTTCCAACATTCTCTTTTCTTTCCCATTTCCTTTAATAATATTGGATTTTAAAGTTATGCTGCCTTCTGCCTTCATATTATCAGACATAGATGGTTTTTATCTTTAAATTTAGAAATTCAAACAAAGAATGTTGGAAGTGGTATTTTTTTCATCTATATTTTTCTAAGATTTTAGGTAACTTCTTCCTATTTGAGTGATCAAATTATTTCATCAGTGTTTCTCAAAATGAAATTACTATCGTTGGCTCAATATAGATTCATGATATAAATATGATGAATTTTTGAGTAAAAAATTCTTTCACAGTCACAAGATCTTAAGGTCCCAAAAGAGAAAAAGCATTCTACTGACCAGAACTGAAACTAGATGGAGAGGAATTAGATGTCCAATTTGAAATGATTGTTGTTAAAAGGTAAATTTTAACCACTCTAACCTAATTTGGATCCTTTTGAACTAGACTTGTTAAAGTTGGAACTGGGTTGAACTATTTTATGTTGGATTGAACCATTTTCACCAATTTTTCTCTTGGTCTTAGCCTTGTCCAATGTCTGCCTGGTCTGCAAGAATGGAAATATACAGATAATACCAAAAAAGAGGGAGAAGGTCAATATCCATTACTGCTTTTAGAGAGATTACGTGAAATGCAAGAGATTATCAGAATTTTAGGACCAAAAGTCAAGTCAGGAAACACGCAGTGGGTGTCTCCAGAGACAGGACCAGGGAACGATGGAAAATGGGGAATCCAAATTCAAACAGGGAAGTTTGGTTGGCAAACACTGAGCATCCATTGGATGTTGTTCTATGAGCAGCCTAGTTGGGGACTGGGGGATGCATGGCCAGGCTTTTAAAGAAGTGAGTTAAACTAAACATTATCCTTGAACACAGGGTGGGCAAAAATGTGCAGAGGCTTGCCTGGCAAAATGTGGGTCAAAGTGGGCTTTTTAAATGAACTCTTCTGTTCAGTGCCCCTCTTGTTCCCCCAGGTGCTACATCTCTACAGCCCTGGGAGCCTACGTAGCCTGGTCTAAACCTTCTAGTATCCTCTTAGTCACTGTGGTAGGCTTCACAGCTGCAGCAGGACAATAGTAAGGTCAGGCAACATGAAACAGGCCCAGATACCTGTTCTTGACATTGTGGCAGTGCTAAGCTATACAAATGAGATCAAAAGAGATGAATATACCTAATCTTCTGAACCGATGGCTTCTCCCCCAATGTGGGGATACCAGCAACAGTAGTATTGGATAAACTAGAGATTGTGTGACTCTTTTCTAAGCACTGGACACAATCCGGGTTCATTGAGCAAAGCAAGGAAGCTACAGGTGATGCCTATTAATTCCAGAGGAAGGGTCTGTTCTGTTTCAGGGCGTAGAAGAATTTGTAAGTACTAATTCTGCAAACTCTTCCAAGTGCTTCCTCTGAAATAAAGATATGATTAGGAGCCCAGGGTTCTAAACAATAGTTTTGAATACGCTACACAGCTAAATGCTTCCTGTAGGAAGTGTGCTGTTTTGTCTGAGATCAATAAGTCCTATAAAAGGGGTAAACTCGATCTTCTTGGTCAGTCCACCATGACTGTGATGGTGTCAAGAACTTGTGCTGGAAGGGAATTAAAAATAAATTCTAACAGTACCATCCCCCAAAGTGTTTGGGGGTCAGGAATACGTGTGGTTTTTCAAACATGCTTGATCCAAAAGCAGCTGAAATCCATGTTAACTTGGTTCAGCAAAGTGAGTTATGACACAGGAAGAGTCCCAATGACCCTGGCAGTGCAGGTGACCCGTCACTACGTGCTGAGTTCTGTGGCTCTTTTGGGGGCAGCTCTGGAGCTCTATCAGGCACTGTTGTCACAGAGTCTGTATGGTGGCACCACCATCACTATTGTTTTCCCAGCTCCCAAAAAGTCCACCCCTACCTAGGCTTGCCTTAGAACTGAGACCTCAAAAGCAGTTTAAATGAGTTAGGACTCTTTTGAGGTAAGCTCATCCTAGGTTTGAAATGTTGAACTGAAATATTAACTTTAGCTAGTCCTTAAAACACAATCCTAAGTTGGTTATTGTTATTGGTTTTTTTTGTTTTTTTTATTTATTTATTTATTTTTGGCTCTGTTGTGTCTTCATTGCTGCACGCGGGCCTTCTCTAGTTGCAGCGAGCGGGGGCCACTCCTCGTTGTGATGCGCAGGCTTCTCACGTGGTGACTTCTCTTGTTGTGGAGCACGGGCTCTAGGCACGTGGGCTTCAGTAGTTGTAGCACGCTGGCTCAGTAGTTGTGGCTCACGGGCTCCAGAGCACAGGCTCAGCAGTTGTGGCGCACGGGCTTAGCTGCTCCGCGGCATGTGGGATCTTCCCGGACCAGGGCTCGAACCCGTGTCCCCTGTGTTGGCAGGCGGATTCTTAACCACTGCACCACCAGAGAAGCCCGTTCTTGTTGTTCTTGAATGAATAACTACTCCTGAAGAGGTTTTGCAGATTATATTGCTAAAATTTTACCCCAAAGAAGGTGGTCACTAATTCAGAAACGAATGAATCAGAGACAACAGTCAATGCCTAATTCTCCAAATGGCCTCATTCCTGGCCTTCTCCTATGGAGCAATAGGCCTTATCAAATTTCCCCAGATTTCAATATTTTTCTAAACCACACTTGTTCTTGTGTGTCACTTTCGATGTAATGTTTACCATCTGTTGCCTGTTTATAGGGAATACATGCATGTGGTCCTGTTTATATGTGACATGTAGGTTTACTACAACAGATTTAGTCAAATGGGAATCAAGTCAAGGTGAAATTTTATTCAAGGACATTTGTTTAATTTAAATCATTTTGCTTATGACATAATCATTGCAGGTTGATAAAATAAAATGATCTCAAGCCACTCCGAGTAAGAAAAACATGTTCACTGTTCATATCTCAGTGATATCCTTTCCACTTAAGGAAAGTTTGTTTCAAATCTTGGTTGAATTATTCATAGGTTTTTGAGATCCATACCAGTCTGTACCACTTGCATTATACACTAGAAGATAATGAGAGGAAAATCAGATTTTTAAAGAAATTCCTATACGTGAAATGAAGTCAACATCATCATTTTGTAATACGAATTCGTACTGACACAGATGTAATTTAAACCAGCTTTACAAAATGAGAGGAGCTAATGTATAAGAGTGATTTCTCTTTTAAAAGTGAGAGGAAGGGCTGAGTGTAAAATTTAGGGGTTTTTGCTAAGTTCAAGTTTCTTTTTATTCTTTCTCTTTGCCCAAAGAAACTAGTACAAAGAAATGCAAATATCTGAGTATGTGTTCAAATAAAGATTGCATCAGTCATATGTTTGGGGAGCTATCGGGGTCTACTTTGCCTGACTGGAAGTAATGGGTGGGGTCACGATAGGAAAAACACAAGAAGGCAGCTTCATGGCCAAAACCTCAGGGCTCTCCTGAAATCATCCATCTGGGAGCCTCAAAGCCGCAAAATCCCCGCCAACACACTTCCAGCCTAGGAAGAAGAATTGAACATGAAGCCCAAGAACTGTTCACAACAGCCTCAGACCAAAGGTTCCCAGCTAATCCCTGGATTTGGTCCTTATTTATGATTCTAACTATTTTTATTATAGTCTCTAAGATAATTTATATATTCTATTTCATGACATCATTTAGTTTGCCCCTTGAACTAATATTACTTTTCAACTCTACATTTTATTTTCTTTAATCTTTTAGTTTCTAGTTTTTATTGTCTCATCTCTAATTTTTATGATATTTTATTAATTCTGGACTTTTATTTTTGCCACTTTATAGTGTTTATTTTATGCCACTTTATCTTACTGTTTTCTTATGTTATCTTGGTTATTTTTATCATCTACTTTAAAAGATAATTCTTGTTTTCTTTTCAATGTTACCCAACATTTATAAATGGCAAGCAGAAATACTGGCTAAAAGGAGGCATCTGGGAGCTCAGTCTAGGCCCTAAGCAAGGAATGTTGAAAGATGTTTTTCCTCTTATGGGTTTTACAATGTCTCTTCCAGATCCCCTCAATGCCCTCCCTGGATAAATCTTTTGATTGTGAAATCAGTCTGAAAGGGGAGTCTGACTGCTATTATGAACCCCTGACGCCAGGTAACTGAATCAACCTACAAGCCAAAAATATACCCTCAGCATAAAGATAATGTGGCCCTATGGCAGCACACAGGAATACCTGAAAGACAGTGTCTTCTTCCCTCACAAATTAGCCAATCCATTCAAGGAAACTGTGAGAAAATGTCATGACTTCTGTCTACGAAACTGTTGGATTCTCGGTAAATTCTGGGAACAAACCACAGTTTACCAGAAGAAAGAAGGTCACAGTCATGGGACCAGAAGGAATTCAGGTAGTTCAATTCAAGAAAAGAAAGTGGCTCACGTTCTCCCAGATTAACCTTTTTTTCCTTCTATATAGAAAATGGCTTCATTATTACCCTCTTGCTACTTAAATAACAAGATCACTTAGACAATTCAAAGGACATAAAGTGCTAAGTAAGATATCACTTGGTATCCCACCCTGAAATGATCACCTTTAACGTTTAATGCCCATCTTTTCATGCATCTCCTTATGCATAAATATCATAAACGTGTCATTTTATGTAAGTGGCATTATATCTTACCTGCTTTTTTAAAAATGTAGTCTGTCATCTTACTATTTCCCCTTTATTTTTTGTTTATCTTACACTTCCCATTTCTTTCTATTCTCCCAATCTCTGATTACATCTTTCCTGACTGGTAACCCATGTTAACAAGCTAGTTGATAAATATCCATGTTTATATATATGCTCATCAACATATATACACACGTTTGCACACATATATACACACATTTACACACACACAGACACACATTTGCACACACATATGCATGTTGATCAGTAAGGAAAGACTAGGTTATGCTGCTGTGACAAATGAACCCAAAATATAAACAACGATTTATTTCTTAATCATGATATATTTCCATTTTTAGGAAATTCTGCTCCAAGTTATCTTTACTCCTAGATCCTGACTGACGGAGACATTGTTACACTTATGGTGGCAGAAAGAAAATTAATATGATGACAACACTGGTATCAGTCAAAAAATATCCTGCCCTAGTCTACACTTTTTAGAAGGCACTGATCTGGCCCTCCCCTGGCAGTGTGTCTCTTAATGGGCAAGCAGTCTGAAAGGCTAAACATTAATACCCCTTCTGAGTCCATACACCCCTCCTAATCTGGACTATGCTATAGGTACTAAGATCCCAGAATTCCTGCCCAAATGGCCTCTGTGAGGGAGGCGCTCTCCTCCCTGAGTTCATCCCTCTGAGGGCAGACAATGCTGTAGGAGCATGTATACCTTAACCCCAAGAAGTAGCCAAGTGTATGATGGTTGCAAGGAATGTGGATGGAACTTGAAAATGTGGGTTGGAATGTTCATTGCAGCTCTATTTACAATAGCCAGGACATGGAGGCAACCTAAGCGTCCATCGACAGATGAATGGATAAAGAAGATGCGGCACATATATACAATGGAATATTACTCAACCATAAAAAGAAACAAAATTGAGTTATTTGTAGTGAGGTGGATGGACCTAGAGTCTGTCATACAGAGTGAAGTAAGTCAGAAAGAGAAAAATAAATACTGTATGCTAACACATATATATGGAATCTAAAAAAAAAATGGTTATGAAGAACCTAGGGGCAGAACAGGAATAAAGACGCGGATGTAGAGAAAGGACTTGAGGACACGGGGAGGGGGAAGGGTAAGCTGGGACAGAGTGAGAGAGTGGCATGGACATATATACACTACCAAATGTAAAATAGGTAGCTAGTGGGAAGCAGCGCATAGCACAGGGAGATCAGCTCGGTGCTTTGTGACCACCTAGAGGGGTGGGATAGGGAGGGTGGGAGGGAGACGCAAGAGGGAGGAGATATGGAGATTTATGTACGTGTATAGCTGATTCACTTTGTTATAAAGCAGAAGCTAACACACCATTGGAAAGTGATTATATTCCAATAAAGATGTTAAAAAAAAAAGAATCCACATAATTTTTAAAAAGCTTTTAACGCAATTCATTACAGAAATTCTGCTGGGATTCTAATAGGAATTATATTGTATTTATATACTTATAACACTGATAATTTTATTTTATTAATAAGTATTCCCATCCAAGAATTACTATGCCTTCCACTACTTAAGATTAATTTTTTATGACCCTTAATAAAATTCTACACAACTGGCTCTGAATCTTTTTGGTTAAATTTATTGCTAAAGTTTTCATCACTATTGTGAATGAAGTATTTTCCCATTCCACATTTTTATTGCTAACACAAGAAAACCTATTGGTTTTGCTTATATTTATCTTGTATCCATCCTTACCAAATACACTTTTTTTTTCCACTGGTATTTCTTTATACACATATAGTATCATTGGCAAAGAAGAGAAGTTTTATATCTTATTTCTCAATGTTTTATAATATTCTCTTGTTTTATTACATTTGCTGGAACCACCAATACAATAGCAGTAGCTGTTACATTATTTAGTCTCTGATTTTAATTGAAATATATTTTAGTATTGCACCACATAGAAAAATATTAGCTGTTGGTTTCTGATGAATAGCCTGTCTCATTCAAGTAAATTATTTTTATTCTTTCTTTCAGAATTTTTTTAACAGTTGCTGAACTACAGCTATATAGTCCTTTTTCTGCATTGCATTATATAGGGTCAAGTTCAGCTGCGAAGAGCAGATGACTAAAAGTCATCTGGCTTAAAACATATAGAAGTTTGTTTTTCTTTGGTGTATAAATGTGGTAAGCCAAGGGCTGGGGTGACAGACCCACAATCACTGGGACCCAGGCTCCTTCCATCCTATTGTTCTGCCACCTCAACAAATAGCTGTGGTGCCGTAGATGCCTCAGGGTCAGTCACCATGTTTTCATTCCAGCCAGCAGGAAAAATAAATGGAAAAATGAAGGGCAAGTCCTCTTCCTTTGAAAAACCTTGCCAAAATATGCGCACACTGCTTTTATCTGCATTACATTGGTCAGAAATTAGTCATACGGCCTTGCCGTACAATTTTCCACTCTTTTTATCCCCTGCCTTTTGTGGTTTTAAATAAGCATTTTATAGGATTCTATTTTCTCTCCTTGCTTAGTATATTGATCATATTTCTGTTTTTAAATTTTTTTTTAGTAGTTGCCCTAAAGTTTGCAATATACGTTTACAGCTAACCCCAATTCACTTTCAAATAGCACCATACCACTTCACAGGTAGCGTGAATACTTACAAGTACAAAATAAAACTAATTCCTCTCACCTGTTCCCTGTATCATTGCTATCATTCATTTCACTTATACAGGCATGCATAACCATATACATGCATATGTATACACACACACACACACACAAGATATATATGTAAGCATACATAATCGAATACACTGTATTATTATTCTGAATGAACTGTTATATGTTAGATCAATTAAGAACAAGAAAAATGAAAGTTTTTATTTTCCCTTTGTGTATTCCTGCTTCAATGCTCTTCCTTACTTTATGTGGATATGAGTTTTTGACATGTTTTTCTTCTAAAAAATACTTCTTTTAATATTTCTTACAAGGCAGGTCTATGGAGGCAACAAATTTCCTCAATTTTTGCCTGAGAAAGTATTTCTCCTTCCCTTTTGAAGAATAATCCCACAGAATTCTAGGATGGTGGGGTTTTTTTCTCTCAACCCTTTAAATATTTCCCTCCACTCTCTTTTTGTTTACATAGTTTCTGACAAGTTGGATTTTATTCTTATCTTTGTTATGCCATAGGTAAGGCACTTTTTTCCTCCAGCTTCTTTCAGGATTTTTCTTTCCCTTTGATTTCCTTCAGGTTGAAATGATATACCTAGGTGTAGATTTTTGGCATTTATCCTGCTTAATGTTCTCTGAGCTTCTTGGATCTGTGGTTTAGTCTCTGGCATTAATTTGGAGAAATTCTCAGCCATTACTGTTTCAAATACTTCTTCTGTTCCTTTCTCTCTTTCTTCTCCTTTGGTATTCCCTTTACAGATATGTTACATCTTTTATAGTTGCCCCACAGTCCTTGGATATTCTGTTCTGTTTTTCAGTCTTTGTTCTCTTTGCTTTTCTATGATATATCCTCTAGCTCAGAAATTCGTTCCTCAGCTGTGTCCATTCTACTAATTAGCCCATCAAAGGCATCCTTCATTTCTATTACAGTGCTTTTGATCTCTAGCGTTTCTTTCTGGTTCTCTCTTAGAATTTCCATCTCTCTGCTTACATTGTCCATCTGTTCTTGCATGCTGTCTACTTTAACCATTACAGCCCTTGGAATATTAACCATAATTATTTTAAATTCTAAGCTTGATAATTCCAACATCCCTGCCATGTCTGATTCTGATTTTTGCCCTGTCCCTTCTAATTGTGTTTTTTGCTGTTATGCCTTGTAATTTTTTCTTGATAGCCAGATGATGTGATGGATACAAGGAACCACTGTAAATAGGCCTTTGGTAATGTTGTGGTGAGCTGTGTGGGGGGGGGCGGGGGGGATGTTCTATTGTCCTATGATTAGGGCTCTGACTCTTAGTGAGCCTGTGCCTCTGACGTGTGAACTTCACAAGTGTGTCTCAGTTTTTTCCTCCCCTTAGGTGAGACAGGATGGCTAGAGTGGGCTGGAGTTGGGCACGTTCTCCCTCACTAGGTCAGTTGGGCTCTGGTTAACTAGTTTCCCCTGAGATCAGGCCTTGTTAAGAACACATTGCTCTGGTTTATTTCCACATGGTTGCTTTTCTCCTACCCCTGCCAGAAGCACTAGGAATTTTTCTCCCATATTTACTGTAGGAACCTGGTTAGTTCCTAGAGGTAAATCACAATATTGTGGGGGGCCCCCTATGAATGGGTCCACCTGGGGTTTTTAACTCTCTGAGTTGCCCACACTGAGCCTCCAGCGATTCAGCAATTACAGCACAGGTTTTCCTACCCCAGCACTAGTTCCTGTGGCTATTTCTGCTTGAGAGTCTCTGCTCAGGTAAACAGGGACAGCCTGTAATCACCTGTTAGTCTCTCCAATCCTGGGGGCAGTGGTTAGCCCTTTGTCCTCCTCTCTCTTACGGATCCAAGTAGAGTTATTAATTTTCCAGTCTGTTACTTGTTGTCAGGATGGAATGGCAGCTTCCAAGTTCCTTATATACAGAACCAGAAACCGGAAGTTGGAAATACAATTTTTATTCTAGGCAACCACGTACCCAGCTGAAATTGGAATATTGTATTACCTTTGAAGATGTGGAGAACAGATATTGTGGGAGAGCCAACAGTTACTTCCACAAGTATGTACTCTATGACCTCTGGAATTTTATCCTCTGTTTATTATAATAAATTATATTGACAGATTTCCTGATATTGAAAATTCTTGGAATAAAAGTTACTTAGTCATATAGTGTTATTTTCCATATACATGCCCAAATATATAAATTATAAAATTTGACCCGAGAAGAAGTAGAAAGCATGAATTTACCACTACCAAAGAAGATATTACAACACTTGTTAAAGTTCCTTCATTATAAAGATAGCAGGACCACTTGGTTTTATGACTTAGTCAATCTATACTTCAAAAAATAAAAACAGACAAATCAAATGTCATTTAAATTACTCCAGTTCATAAAAAGGAAATATTCCCAAATCATGTTATGAAAGGAGCATTTAATACTAACAACCTGTTAGAGATTGTTTATGAAAACTGTAGATTTATCTCACTTATACATTTATATGCAAATTTTTTAAGTAAAATAATTACAGTGTCTATAGTAAAGCTGTTGGTTTGGGAACAAAAGGATGCTCCCACTAGGAATTTGTCAGGTGTACATTACCATGATTTTTTTTAAAAAGTAGGTCTCCTGAATGCTGGTGGAGTAATTTAAGCCATAGCTATCAATATAGAGCTACAGCCTCTCTAAATAACTTTGGAAAAGTGGACCCTATTCCACAACTTTTTATATTATTTAACTTCAATAAGCCTCAATTTCTCCATTTATATTAATAATATTGGAATAATAATGGTATTCTTGGGGCAGTTAAGTAAGATAGTGTAAGTAAAGTATCTTTTTTTTTTTAAATTTTATTTATTTATTTATTTATTTACAGCTGTGTTGGGTCTTTGTTTCTGTGCGAGGGCTTTCTCTAGTTGTGGCGAGCGGGGGCCACTCTTCATCGCGGTACGCGGGCCTCTCACTGTCGTGGCCTCTCTTGTTGCGGAGCACAGGCTCCAGACACGCAGGCTCAGTAGTTGTGGCTCACGGGCCTAGTTGCTCCACGGCATGTGGGATCTTCCCAGACCAGGGCTCGAACCCATGTCCCCTGCATGGGCAGGCAGACTCTCAACCACTGCGCCACAAGGGAAGCCCTAAAGTATCTATTATGTGTTTGGTTTATGATGGGTGCTCAGTATTAGCTCTCATAAATGGTAATTTCCATTTCCTATATCCTAGAGAAGTAGAGTTTGCAATGCAAAGGGCCTATCATGTTACCCTATCTTAAACAATTTGCCAGTAGAAAAGTGATTCTTTTATATCCTTGTTTTGAGGTTTTTTACTTTTCTGTCTTTATGAATGAAAAACCTAGCCAATTGGGACAGCCATTTTTAAAACAATTTTCACTTCAGTTAAGACTTTGTTTCACACCTTTTCCCCAAAATTAAAGACAGCCCTCAAGTGTGCATGAAATACAATAACAAATTAGACATAGAAGATGTCTAAGAAAAGGACACTGAAAGGGATAAAGTAAAATCATGAATTATGTAAATGAAAACCCCACATACTATAGAGTCCTATGAACGTGCTGTGGTTAGGCATGTACTTCATTATAAAATTCCTTACAGTAAGTGCTGTAAGATGCTAACTAACCTCCTATGCATTTCAAAACTGAATTTTCTGCTTTGGTTCCTTTTTTAAAGAAAGGACGTTGTATGTCTTAATAGGCATCCTCTCTTATAAAAGCATGCAAAGATTATTTTGATGTCTGATATCAAGTCAAAACCTTACAAATTCTGTAGATGCTAGGCACCAACCTAAACCTCGACTTCTGTCCAAAAATCTGAACAGAATCATTAATGATTTTTCAATTTTCCAAAACCAAATACATAGATGACTTAGAAGATTTCGGTTTAGAGGGTTGTTTTATTATGGGCCATTTTCCTAAGGGTCACTGTATGAATTAATTATAAAAACATTTACCCGATGAGATTTTGAAATATAACAATTTGAATGGTAACTAACAGAAAGTTCAGTTATATTTTAAATCAAGAAAAATGGGTTACAGCGGCCTTAGCAGTGAACTTATCTATGCTCATTACCACATTGATACGTTTATTAGGTCACAATTAAAGTGACTATTTCTCACTCAATCTGAACTTCACTAAAGCCACCTCCAAGTTTGGGCACATAACTAGAAGGCCTAGGCCATAAGGGTTGGGACAGCTGTGATGGATCAAGGGACTCACAACAATCTACGTTTGGATGTTTAGTGAATTTTGTTCTGACTTCTTGAGAGAGGTTTCTGCTCTCTCATCAATGGTTTACTATTATCAAGCAGATTTCAAGTGCAATCACCTTGCTACTTTACTCCTGCATGGCGAGAACTCTGCCAAGAGCCTTGTAACACTGCTTTCGGCTTTCATTTAACTACTCTTAGCCTTGATTACAGGAACAGAATTTGAATATGGAGCAAGTTATGAGAGCTTAACATAACATCCGACTATTAATGCATGTGTAAAATTTGCATTTTAAAAACCAATGCAAGAATGAGCCAAGCAGAAATGGAATTCAAATATCAAATTTTAAAGATTGTTTTAAGTCCACTTTTTTCTTTAGTTTATAACTTAAAGGATTAATATGCTAATGTTGTTTTAAAGCAAAAGTTAACAATTTTTTTCTGTAAAAGGCCACAGAATTGACAATTTTTTCTGTAAAAGGCCACAGAATTGATAATTTAGGCAACACCATCTCTGTTGCAACCACTCAACTCCACCATCATAACATGAAAGTAATCACAGACGACACCTAAACGAATGGGCATAGCTGTGTTTCAATAAAATTTAATTACTAAGACAGCAGACTAGATTTGACTTGCCACCAGTATTTTCTGCACCCCAATTTCAGAAAAAACTGAGTCTATACCTTCCAGTTACAACATTGATCTGTATGTTTTTAATGGTAAGATAGTATTGCCATTCAAAACTGTCAGGTAGCTGCATAGTTATTTGTCACCAAAACATCAAACTGTTTGAAATGCTAAGAACTCTAGACCCTGTGTACCAGCAAGCTTACCATTTAATGACATCTCAAGTACTTCAAACCATATGATTTCATAAGAGAGAAATTATACAAGATAATGTTGACAAACTAGAAGGCTAACCCTTCATATTTAGTAACCTAAGGATATATACATCCTTCTGAAGCAATCTACAGAATTTTTTTTGCATGTCAAATTCATTTTAACTTCAGTTTCATGGGAAAATAAAAGTAGCTGAATACAGTTACAGAATCCAGAGATGCCTCAACTGACACTGAATGGTGTGGGCTTCCTCATTCATCTGACTGCTCAGGATAGAATATTTATATTTACGCTTATTACAATGCTTGTAACTGGCATTGGCTGTTGCTATGATTTCCAGTGTGACATAATTATGGTAAAGAGAAAACAGCCTACAGGGAGACACATGTAAGGTCCTGTAGTATTTTTTTTCCTGGTGGCTCATACGCTTTCTCCATGATTTTCTAAAATAGAGTGAAAAGCAATCTCAGGGGAGTAATAGTTTACCATAGGGAACTACAAGGATATTGAATTTAAAAAAAGCACATAAACAAATTATTAACAACTCAAGAAAAGTGAAGATGCAAAAAAGCTTTCTAATAAAGGCACATGCTGACAGGTATTTCTGAGGATGGGTAAAAATAATGCCTTATTTATTTATGTTTTACATAACAAAACAAGCTTTCTCTAGTCATGAAGCATTTTAAAATGCCACTCTCTCTTCCTGTAAACATTCCGGTCTCTATTGACAAGAGCACCAGAACTGTATCTCCAAAAAGCTTTTTCTATTCACGTGGAATATTTTATGGTTTGATGCCCAATTAATCTGCTACAGTTTAGCTTTGTGGGGCTCAAGTGTCTGCTTCACTTAGCTGTTATACCTCTAAATGGGTCAGCGCTCTTTAAAATTTAAAGAGTGAAAGGAGACTTGGGATGTACACAAGGAAAACACCATGTTCTCTAATATGTTGTTGCATTTTAAATCAAAATAATTAATAGAAATGATTATTCATGAAACAATTTTTCTTCTAGATACTTGAACTACATTTTCATTTGCCTTAAATGTATGGCTCTGCTTCAAGTTCCACTCTTTTTCTCATGTTCAATGGTAAAACCTGCCTTTTCATGACATTTACACCCTTTGAATATTTATAAACTGCTACCATACTCTCAATTCTTTGCCTTTAAACTTGATTCCTATTTTCATGGGTACATGGATATTCCACCATAAAACAGGAGCAAGTCAATGACAAAGCACCAAACTGACTCTTTCTTTGGTGACAGGTTCTAAAATCCTTCATCTCATTCCAACAAGAAAGGTTTTAACTCTCTACCAATTTCTAACCATTAACTCTCTTCTTTATTTCTTTATCCCTTCAAATGCGGACGATTCATGTGCTTTAAGGCAGCTTGGCAGATTTATAATATATAAATACTGGGAGAATCAGAATATATGCCAGTAGTTGTAAACTACAGATGCACAGTGATTATTTTCAGAAATGGATGTAGGGAATGTCCACAGATGTTTGGAGTTCAGTCTCTTTGAAAATGTTGTATTTGAGTTATGATGGAAATAAACAAATATCAGTGTAGCTAAGGAATTAAGACATTTATTCTGTTGGTTATGATAAACAATGCTGTGTCCCCCATGTTGTGTTTTTAGCGTATTATTAACTTCAAGGTCTGACATTGACCGAAATAGTAAGTACAAATGCTGGTTAGTGAAAAATAATGCCAATGAGTTGATTCTTATACCAAAAATGATGCTTGTTCTACACTTACAATAACAGGAAAATGATATCTTTCACTATCAGAAAATAATTCTACCTACAATGAATAATGTCTCCTTTGCATTCTCCCTCAAAATATAAATAAGAATTAACAAACAATTCTGGGATTGGAAGTATTACATGGATTAAATTAAACAAACAAACCTAAAATGTAGTCAGCATCTCATCTACCAAACATTTTTATCTGCTAACAATCTACACAAGGACTAAAGTGAGGGATATGGCATTATCAAAAATAGGTGCTCAAATGAGTGATAACTAGTGTCTGGATAACCAGCCTCCAAATAAACTGGATTCTGTTATTTCTGTTTTGCAATTACAGTTCTCCTAAGCTGCCACTGCAGCTTATAGATAACTAAACTCATTTATTAATTTTAGTAGCATTTTTGTATATTCCATTGAATTTTCTACATAGTTGGTCATATTATTTACAAGTAAAAAGTTTTACTTCTTCCTTTTCAATTTGAGGGTTTTTGTTTTTTGTTTTGCCTTATTACACTGGGCAACACCTTCAATAAAATGTTGAATAGAAGTGTTCAGAGTTGGCATCTTTGCCTTGTTTGTGATCTTCGAGGTAGAAGCATTTAGCCTTTCACCTTTAAAACTGATGTTATATATTTTTTCATGGATGCCTTTTTCAGGTAGATGAAGTTCCCTTTAACTCTTAGTTTTCCAGGTGTTTTTATAATAAATAGGCGTTAAACTTTATCAAATGCTTTTTCTGCACCTATTTAGATAAGCTTATGAGGTTTTTTCACCTTTATTCTGGTAATTATGTCAACTTCACTGATTGATTTTTCAAGTGTGAAACTAAACGTGCATTTCTGAGATAAATCCTACTTGGACATGAGGTATTATCCCATCTATATATTGCTGGATTCTTTAAGAGTGTGTCTACGTTCATAAGGAATATCAACCTGAATAGTTTTCTTTTCTTGTATGTCTTTGTGTGATTATGGTATAAAGGGAGTGCTGGCTTCCTCTCATCATCTTTTGTGTCTGTAGGCTCTGTAGTGATTCCCCTTTCTAAAATTTTCTGATATTAATTTGTCTCCTCTCATTTTTCCTTTGTCAGTTCCATAGAGATTTTTAATTTTATTGATCTCTTCAAAGAATATGCTTTGTTTCATTATTTTCTCTCAAGTTTTCCTGATTTCAATTTAATTGATTTCCTCCTTTTATTTATTTTGGGTTTAGGTAGCTCTCCTCTAATTAAAGTGAGGAATTAGATAATTTAATTTACAATTCCTCCTATTCTAATAGGCCTATACACTGTAAATTTTCCTCTATGTATTGCTTTAGCTGCATCCTCCACACTTTAATGTGCTGTATTTTAGGTTTCATTTTCTTCCAAGTAGTTTCTAATTCTATTAGTGGTTTTTTCATTGGTCTTATGTTTTTAATGGAAAATACTGTTTAATTTCCAGATATCTGAAGACATTTTGAACACCTCCTAAATTGTTGTGATCAGAGAACAAACTCTGTATGATTTCAACTTTATTACATATTTTCCAAGTATTTTATATATGTTAGGACATATTTTATAATTCAGCGTACAGTATATACTGGTAAATGTTGTATGGCTACTTGATAATAAATGTTATATAAATGTTAATTAGGTCTAGTTGGCTGTTAATTCCAATCCATTTTTCTACATTTTTACTGATTCACATTTCACTTATTATATCAATTACTGAGGAAAGAGTATTGAAATGTTTTTTTAAAGTATAGCATCTAAAAGTAATATAGAACCCATGCTCTTGGATTAAAAGAATTAATATTATTAAAATGCCAAACTACCCAAAGCAATCTACAGATTTAATGTGATCCCTATCAAATTACCCATGACCTTTTTCACAGAACTAGAACAAATAATCCTAAAATTCATATGGAACCATGAAAGACCCAGAATTGCCAAAGCAATACTGAAGAAAAGGAACAAAGCAGGGGGCATAACCATTCCAGACTTCAGAAAATATTACAAAGCTACAGTAATAAAAATAGCATGGTACTGGCACAAAGACAGACATACGGATCAATGGAACAGAACAGAGAGCCCAGAAATAAACCCACACACCTATGGTCAATTAATCGTTGACAAAGGAGGCAAGAATATACAATGGGAAAAAGACAGTCTTTTCAGCAAATGGTGTTGGGAAAGTTGGACAGTCACGTATAAATCAATGAAGTTAGAACATACCCTCTCACCATATGCAAAAATAAACTCAAAATGGCTTAAAGACTTAAACGTAAGACATGGCACCCTAAAACTCCTAGAAGAGAACATAGGCAAAACATTCTCTGACATAAATTGTACCAATGCATTCTTAGATCAGTCTCCCAAGGTGATGGAAATAAAAACGAAAATAAACAAATGGGACCTAATCAAACTTAAAAGCTTTTGCACAGCAAAGGAAACCATAAACAAAATGAAAAGACAACCTACAGAATGGGAGAAAATTTGCAAACCATGCGACTGACAGAGGCTTAATTTCCAAAATATATGAACAGCTCATACAACTGGACAACAAAAAGACAAAAAACCCAATTGAAAAATGGGCAGAAGACCTAAAGAGACATTTTTCCAAAGAAGAAATACAGATGGCCAATAGGCACATGAAAAGATGATCAATGTTGCTAATTATTAGAGAAATGCAAATCAAAACTACAATGAGGTATCACCTTATGCCGGTCAGAATGGCCATCATTAAAAAGCCTACAAATAACAAATGCTAGAGAGGGTGCGGAAAAAAGGGAACCCTCCTACACTGTTGGTGGGAATGTAAGTTGGTGAAGTCACTGTGGAAAACAGTATGGAGATTTCTCAGAAAACTAAAAATAGAATTACCATATGATCCAGTTATCACACTCCTGGGCATATACCCAGACAAAACTATAATCCAAAAGGATACATGCACCACTATGTTCATAACAGCACTGTTCACAATAGCCAAGACACAGAAACAACCTAAATGTCCACCAACAGATGAATGTATAAAGAAGATGTGGTACATATACACAATAGAATACTACACAGCCATAAAAAAGAAGAAATAATGCCATTTGCAGCATCATGGATGCAATTAGAGATTATCATACTAAGTGAAGTCAGAAGGAAAAAGACAAATAAAATACCATATGACATCACTTATATGTGGAATCTAAAATATGACACAAATGAACCTATCTATGAAACAGAATCAGGGACACAGAGAATAGACTGGTGGTTGCCAAGGGGGTGGGGGGTAGGAGAGGGCTGAGCTGGGTGTTTTGGATTAGCAGATGCAAACTGGTATATATATTGATAGAATGGATAAACAACATGTCCTACTGTATAGCATAGGGAACTATATTCAATATCCTGGGATAAACCATAATGGAAAAGAATATGAAAAAGAATGTATATATATGTATAACTGAGTCACTTTGCTGTACAGTAGTGATTAACACAACATTGTAATTCAACTATACTTCAATAAAAAATAAATTGAAAAATTTTAAAATAATATAGGAAATTGATCTCTTTATTTCAAAAATTTAAAAGATTAAAGATTAAAATTTAATTATTCTTCAAAAGAAGAATTTTGAGTTTAGTTTAATAAGATAAAAACACAACAAAACAGAATAAGGAATAAATGAATTTTATAGAAGTAGTTAACTTTTGGCCTACATGAAACTTCCTTATACAACATATGTGGTTTCCTTGATTTAAGTCTGACTTCCTGAGAACCAAATTAAAATTGTTCAAGGGTAATTCCACCCCAAATTTCAAGGTAACTAACTTCTTGCTCTGTTTCTCTTTTGCAGACTATTTCTATCTTTTTCCATGTAGAGTGGAGTTTAACTCTTTTTATAATTTTGTAAGTTAGGTTGTTTACTACGTAAGTACTCAAATTGCTATTCTTCTACAAGTATAGTCAATATATACCTTGAGAGACCAATTATTCATACCTTGTTTCCAGTAAACCTATTTCTTCCGACTTCTATTGTATGACATTGACTATGTCAAAGAGAAAATACAGATACAAGTGAAAGAAAAAAAATAGTTTTAAGAAAGATAGAAAAGAAGTGGACTTAATCCAGGAAGTTCAGTTTTAGCCTTAAAATGGTAGCTTACAAGAGAAAACTTGTCATTTTCCTTCATAGTGCATAATTTAATATATTAGAACAATTTAATTTTATGGGACTTGCACAATAACACCAGATTTTTCTGGTTCATTGATCATTAATTTTGTGTGTGACGATATTGATGTTGTAGGATACAGAGCCAGATGTCAGGTGCTGTGCCACATTGCTAACATGGGCAGCTGATTTATAGTTAGTTATTCATTGCCATTAATTGGCTTCTTAAGATTTTTTCCATTCAAATTGAGAACTCAAGATGTTATCTGGGCTAAGCTTTTTGCAAGGAAACTGTTTCCTAATTCCTAATGCTTTGACCTCAAGAATGTTTAAGAAAAAGGCTGCTGTGATGTATGAATGGGATTTACAATAAGTCTGTTAGATGTCTTCTTCAAAAAGAATAACTGTCAAAACACAAGCCAAAATTTAAATGTAGGCAATAGTAGGAGATTTTTCTGTAACCCAAATGTCTGCTGCACAATACCCATTAATTTGACTTACCACTTCACTCCAAGTAAGTCCAAGTATTTCGGAAATAAAAAATCCTCCCTATATTCTGAACAAATTCAATAAGGTATAAGGAGACAGGATAAAGACCTTCATTTTTGTGGCTTCTTGATCTAGAATTCTGCTTTCACACTTGCTATTTATCTCCTCTATCCCAATCAGTATATCCCAACTCAGTATATCCCAATTGAAATATATCTTCTTTGATTTCTACAAAACAAATATTCCAACGCAGTAAGAATTTGAAGGCATAAATGATTTCTGGAATAGAGTGCACAAAAGGACTTATGTTCCAGCCACAAAATCAACTTGAAAGTAAATAATAAGTATCATCTATCTTAAAATTCCCTTTGATTATATCACCAGCAGGGACTGCCACTGACCTTTCATTTTATGTAATCTCAGTTCTCTTCATCTTGTTGGTTCTTCTCTCCATCCTTCATTCCATATGTTCTCTCATCTCCTCTTTCCTCCTCTGAAAAAGCAGCAAATTTTTTCCTGGTCTCTCTTAGGTAAAGTCATTGTCTCCCTTTTTACCTGAGCCTTGGTGCCAGCCAATACCAAAGTTCTTGGGGTCAAGCCTCCTACTCAAAGAGCCCTTCAAGTAGCATATCCAGTTCTAAGAATTCTGGGGACAGCTGTTATGTTGGGAGATATTTTATATATTATGTGTATATAATATATCAATTATACATATTATAAATTATATTAAATTATATATTAATTATAAATTATATAATTTTATAAATCATGTTATCCATTATATATACATTGTATATGCTATATAATATATAAATTTTATATATATATACATTTTTATTTTATTATCTATATGGAAGAGGTAAGAGAGGTAAGAAAATATTATTTCATATTGTGAGCGCCTACCATGCGTGGAAGGCTAGGCAGAGAGCGCTGCTTTTGGTACTATGGTGAAGGCAACTTGACCTCTCATACCTTTAGGGAATTTTAACATTTATAACATAATATAATTTAAAATAAATACAAACTTAGTAAAAGTATATTAAATCTCTAATACCAAATATTATTAAATATGTTTAGGACATTGTATTTCCATAAAGTGTCCTTTTACCATAGGCCTTACTTTCTGCCACAATGGACCTGAAACTTCCCTGCTCATTTGCAGGATATGATAAAACTAGATACCATTTGAATGAAATGTTATAATTTATAAACCTAAAAAGTATTAATTTCTAAATTATATTTTCAGTAGCATGTCCATTGCATGCAAACATGCCATTTTCAATAATACAACATAAAAAGAAAGTTTAAAATAATCTATTTTTCCCTGTAATATGCCCCATGTTAAAGGCCAAATGTGCCATAAAGGATTAGTTAAGTGAAAAGAAATTTGTATTTCTCTTTTCATGTGTATTTTTAATCATTTCTTCTTTCACCAAAAAAAAAAAAAATTACTGAAAATAAAATTCAATTCCATTCTTTCATCAAACAGTTGCCAACCACATCCTTTACCAGGAAATAAGGGTCAGAAAGTTTTAGTGGAGGAAGAAAAGTTACAAAGTAGAATAAATAATCTCTAATCTTAGGAGGATAAAATTCATACCGGAATCTGGGGAAAAAAAAGGTTCACAAGAGTATGTTAAATATTAAAGATTTACTAAACAACATGCTGCAAAACACATTTTAATTGTTAAGGCAATGTCAGGGAGTATTCAGTACGGGCTGAAGTTTGACCTATAGGTTAAATCTTCAGCTAGAAGCTGGAACTTAAAGGTATATGTGTAACTGATATATTGAACTATCATAATTCATGACTTAATTGAAATGTGAATTTTTTTCCCTCTACAATTATCCTCTAAACTTTATTCAGTAGGGGTGGTTTCCTCTAGCACCAGTTGAAAACTCACAGGCTCACTCTTAGATAATAAACATTCCTATGGACACTTTAAGACAAACAGAAATGCAGTTTAGGAATTAGAATGTCTAGTCCAGGATAGTAATCAAAATTTTGAACTGGATTTAACATTAAGTCTTCCTTCCTCCACCAGCTTGGGCCTGCTTTCCCCAGTTTGCTGGCCTGTTTTTGCTTTTTCCAGGGGCTAGTGGTAAGAAAAAGAGAACAGGTGAGATTATACTGGGCCTTCTTCTGGCTATCAGCCCTCACACCCTCAGGACCTGCAGATTTTTAAAGCTGACTCTCTCAAAGAGCATTTTGATGGAGTCTTCAAAGAGTCTCTGATTAGCTACTCCAAGGACAGTTTCTTTGCTCAGAGAGGATATACCTTTATTCCAAATGGTTGTGAATTCTCCATCTTACTGACACTAGGACCCCTACTCAATACAGCTCCTTGTCACTTGGTTTCTGTTCTCTCCCTCTCTCTCTCTCTCTGCAGTGATATGCTACAGCTAGCTCTTAGAGGCTCACTACAGCAGATTGTGCGCATTTCTTTCCAACTCCATGTTCAGTGATGCCATGTTGGTAGCTTGAAATTGGTCATAATGGCGATATTTATACCACAGAAATAGACAAATGCTACAAATTGTGTGTCCGGGGAGCACTGCTTTTATTTGGGTTTTTTTTTGAGAATCAGTTTTTCAGCACAACACTGGGCCCACAACGTACACTTAAACATCCCTTGCCCCAGCAATCTATAGATGTACAGGCAAATCACAACATTGCTTCTTCTAATGGCTCCATCACAACACAGCAGCTAGTATTGTTTTGTTCTCTGAATATACCTGGTAGAAGCCAGACCACAGAAAGGCTCAATGTAGCAGTCACATATTAAGCTCCCTACATGCCCTTGGAAGTCTCTCCATCATCAGGTTTCATGAAGAGGAGCAGGCATTCTGACTCTGAAGGGGTAGGGCTCACAGCACAAATTTCTCCCAGGATACCTTCTGTCCCAAATCCACTCTTCTAATCCACTCTCTGACTCACTATATCCTCCAAGAGTTGTGGAAGTGATGAATTTTGCATTTATAAGGTCTTTGAAAATTCACATCTTTTTTGTATTGATGTCTTATTCAAAACTCAATTTTAGCACCCCGTTTCAAGAAGTAAGTATAAATAATGAAAAAGAGTAGGGAATCCCAAACATATATTCTGTATAGAAGGACCAGCAAAAATAAGGTCAAATGAGAGAACATATCAATCTCATATTTTGTGACTATAGTTGTTGTTGGAGTTTTTGTTGGGGGGGTGTTTTTGTTTGTTTGTTTGTTTTTTATGTGGTAGGGAGGCAAGTTCATGTGTTGAAACTCATTTAATTTGAAAGGAAAAAAAACTACTTTAACTGAGCCTGGGGTAGGCTCTGTGCTAGCCTGGGCAGTGCTTCTTATACTTAATGTACAAAGGAATCTCCTGGGAGGTCTTGTTAAATTGCAGATCCTAATTCAGTAAATCTAGGTGGGGCTAAGATTCTGTATTTATAACAGGGATCCAGGTCATCCCCATACTACTGGTCTGGAATGTCTTTGAACAGCAAAGGACTAGGAAAACACACACACACACACACACACATACACACATACACACTCATGAAATAAAACAATTCTATGAGATGCTTTTTATTATCTCTATTTTATCAATAAGAAAACTGAGGCTGAATGAGGTTAACTTGTCCGACTACACAGATAAGTGGCAGAGGGGATCCACAACTACATGTGTCTTCTTCCCTTTCTCTTTCCAGTGGATGACACAGCATCCCTGAAGTTGATACTGTTATTTTCAAACTATAATCTGGTAATAAATAAATAAATAAATAACGATGTTGAATTTATTTTCCTTATAATATGATTGACTTCCTATTTTCATGTAACTGTTCAGATTCTTCTATTTCATAGCCCCAGAGTTAAAATGGATTTAATTAATATCATGTTCCATGCCTTTTATTGGTATATATAGCTTAACTATGGAATGTCTTCTAGATACTTGGTCCACATCTACATGGTACAAATGTCTGCATCAAAGAGGTGTATTTTGTACTCTACAGCGGTATATCTGTGAGTCTTCAAGTTATCCCAGGTATACTGTCCAGCAAAGAGATTTCTAAAACATGTATTGACTCTCTTTATCCCCCTACGCTTCTATGGAATTTGTATAGAATGCTATCCAACGGTCACAAAAGCTGAGCCCCAAGAAAAAATATGATTAATGTGGGCTTTCCCTAGAAAGGTGGTATTAGCCACCTGAACCCACAAATTTCAATTTTTTAAAGATAATAATCTTTAAGTCCCGATTGCTCATAAAATACTTGGGTTCTTACAGTGCATTTGTACAAAATACAAAATTATTCATTAAATAATGATTCTTTTAATATAAATATTTATACATTTATTTTATTAATTGTTGTCATTGCTGCAGAGCCTCAATCCCTTGATCTTTACCTTTATGCTTGTTTAGAACGAAATGAAGGAAGGAAGACAGAAGGATGTGAGTCACATGCTAACAAAAATAACAAAACAGGCTTGGCCACAGATAATTTCCTGAAACCAGTATGAGAAGGAATAAGCTATGTGAAAGAAAAACATTAGCAAGCCATTTCGTGAAACAGTAAAATTTCCAAATATAATTGAAAAGAGAAAATCCTTTCCAAACAAAATATCTGTTCCTGAGCCTGAGGCAATAAATAAATAAATAAAAGGTGGGGAAAGCTCAGTCTTAATTTTTTTTAAAAAATTGTTTGCTTTCCGGATTTACACTATGATTGAGGAGCTGTTTAATAAAAACAAAAAGAAACATTTAGGTAAAATTTTTTTTTTTTTTTTTAATTTATTTATTTATTTATTTATGGCTGTGTTAGGTCTTCATTTCTGTGCGAGGGCTTTCTCTAGTTGTGGCAAGTGGGGGCAGCTCTTCATCGCGGTGCGCGGGCCTCTCACTATCGCGGCCTCTCTTGTTGCGGAGCACAGGCTCCAGACGCGCAGGCTCAGCAATTGTGGCTCACGGGCCCAGCTGCTCCGTGGCATGTGGGATCTTCCCAGACCAGGGTTTGAACCCGTGTCCCCTGCATTAGCAGGCAGACTCTCAACCACTGCGCCACCAGGGAAGCCCCTAGGTAAAATTTTTTTAATAAATAATAATATAATCTCTATGTAAGAGATGTAATAAATTGGTATGTATTCTGGGGTTCACTGAGTTTTAACTTTGAAAACATCTCTTTGGATAAATGGAGTTTAATAATTGGGAATAATTTCATGTGAAATATCATATCAAAAGACCCTGAAAAAACATAAAAAAAGTTTGATTATCACAACACAGCCATTAAAAATCATTTTGATAAAAGTCAGGCCCATCCTGGTTTTAAAACATTTTAAAAAACCAGAATTAAAAATTGTTGTATTTATATGCAAAAACAGCAGTCTATCTAAAATCAATCGCCATTTTCTTAATATAAACATTAGATACCTCCATAAATTAAAATCTAGAACAAAGGATGTTCATAATCCTCACTAACATAAAATATGTAGAAATAGCCTTTTTCAACACATGTACAAGAATCATGAAGGTGTTTTCTGGGTTATTCATATAAACAACTTGGATATATGATGAAATATGCCATGTTCATGGATGAGGAAATAGAGTGTTACTAAAATATTAGTTCTTTTAAAATTAATTTATAAATTTGCAATAATTACATCAAAATTTCAAGAGGAGCTTTTGAAACGAGACAAAATTTTTTAGATTTCATATGAAAGAATAAATGACAAAAGGAGGTCAGAAAATTTTAAAAAAGAAGAGTAATGGGTGAAGGAGTTTAATCCTACCAAATATTAAAACATGTTATAAAGTTCTAATAATGTGAAGAACATGGTACTATCAAATATGTAAGAATCAAATATGTAATAAATAAGGCATTCCAAATGAATAAGGAGAAGGGGAAGATTTGTTTGATAAATAGTTCTGAAACAATTCCAGAATGATGAAAGTGTAAAATTTTTTAATAACTAATAATAAATTACATCATAAAAAATAATAAAAGTTAAGTAAACAAATTTGCCAGTCATGGGAGGGGGGAAAAAAAAAAAGCACCTAAACCTAAAAACAAAGGAACAGATTGCTAGATTTAAAGATCTAAAATTTCCAAAATTCTGTCAATAAATAAATAAATAAATAAATAAACCTTAACAGTAAGAAATATCTGGGTAAAATATTTGCAAGATAAATCAACATGCTCTTGCATGAACTAAGCACTGACAAAACTGGAGATACACATGGCTAACACTTAAAAATAAATGTCTTCCTTACCAATAATCAAAGAAGTAAAAACAAATTTAAACAAAATAGCAAGTTTTTGATTCTTCAAAATAGTAGAAATTTTAAGCAATAAAAATAGCCAATACGGCACACTTCGTTCTTATGTCTTCTGAAGTTGGTTTGGAAATTAACCATTCAATAAAATGATCTACCAGGTGAAAGCAAGTCTTGCACAACATTCTCCTACTCTTACAGACAATTATTAAACAAATATTCTTAACAAGCAGGCAAAAACAGCCTGTACTATACTTTCACCGAAATGCCCGCCCTGCCCTTTTAACTGGACAGACCTCCATCTGGATGCAAAATTAACTGAAACCAGATATGACAGCCTTCCAGAAGCAGGATCTAGTACCCTGATAGTCAACTCCAGACAACCTGAAATCTTCTAAACCAATGGCTGGTCACAGTATTATTTAGGGATCAAGAATTGGGCCCTATTTTAAGGGAAAAGAGCATAAGCCTTGTTGGTTTCTTATTCTACATCCATACAAGTGTGCAGAGTGTCTCAAACATTTTTAACCAAAACTTTTTTTTCTTGAAAACTTTTAATTTCACTAAGCAGTAAAATCACGCTAATTTATAAGCTGCCAATTTCACCAATAAAAGTTAATTTCTGACCATCATTATGCTAATTCCCATACTGGTTGTCAACTGAGACATAAAAAACAGAAGCACTTGTATTAGCCATTGCTGGGGTATGGACTTCCTGATAAGAACTCCAGCTGGCTTTCTTTGGACTTTTGCACCGTTGATTAGCACCTGGGTTATTCCTTAACCTAACAAAACCTGCATACTCTATATAATGCGAATTAGAGACATTTAATACCAGGTGTATTTTCTCTCCTTGTACATGTTCCCTCTTATTATTGCATCTTGTATGCTTTCAGTATTCCTATCTATGGAGATGAGTGGAACTACTACACAGCTCAAGTTGTATTCAGCTTAGTTCCATCAACACTGATTCTGGTAAATCATTGCAAATGTCAGATTCTTCAAGTGAAAAAGAAAATCCACAATTTGTGCAGAGTGACGATCTATTTTTACTTTCAAAAATTTCATGTACACTCTGCTGAGAAAGATTACTTTTAAGTATTTGATGGTAGTCTAATCTTGCATAATCTCAAACTTATTTCAATAGCCTTACCTCATCGCTCTGGAAGCCAAACAAGGTCAACGCGTAGTTTTTGGCAAGGCACTCGGCACTGTTTATGATGCCACAGCTATTTGGCAGTGACAGCTGCCCATCCCCCCATCAATCTCAAGCAGCCTGTCTCTCTGCCAGCAGCCATCAATGAAGAGAGGAAATAGAGCTTCAAAGGTCTCAGTACAGCTCATAAAAGATCAGGAGGACTGACCCAAGCCAAGATGAAGATTGTACATTTGGCAGTTATGTTTGGATATAACGACGAGATAATCCATAGAAATGCAGGATTAACCGAGAGGAAGTCTGGATTTAATAGCCCCAGAGCAAGGTAAAAATAAATGTACAAGAGAAATGAAAATCCCCAGGGAAAACACTTGGTATCTCACAGCCATCATAGAAGAAGAAAAGGAAGACAAAACAAACAGAACCGCTCAAGATTCGGAGTTGATCATATATGACAATAATGTTAAATATGCAAAGAATGAAAATGAAGAAATGAGGGAGAGTAACAAGATACTCAAAAGACATGATCAGTAAGGTGGTGACGAACTGAAGGCACTGCCAAAGTCTGCAGACAGTTAGCACGAAGAGAGACTCTGAAGGGTTTAAAAGGAAACCATAATTCTAGGAAATTAGAAACCAGAAGTCAGCTGGAAATTCATGGCAAATTTCAAACCATTTCAAAGAAAAAGACGAAAAAATTGGATATAGGTTCAAAGGATAATTAAAGATCCAAAGTTCACTGCCAATGCAACTTGGAACTAATCTCTTTTATACCCAGATGGGAAGACTTTTGCAATTCCTAGATATAAAAGTTTTTGACTCCAAAAGCCAGTACCTGGCTGCAGTGAGAGGGGAAGCTATTATCAGATTTGGGGTTTATACACCCCCATTCCAAAAACAGTATATGGTGCCTTACAAAAAATAAAATAGAAACACTGCAACATGACAATAAAAATTAGAAGTGAGTGAAAGAATTCAGGCAAAAAGAAAATAAGGTAGCACTTATAAAATAAAGCCAAAAATGAATAACACACACAAAAAAAACCCTTACAATAAAATCTGGTAAGAATGGTTTCCAACCATTTTAGTATGAAGTTGCTTTTTCTAAAATTAGAAATTTTCCTACCCTCAAACTACAAACTGCCCCCCCACAGCCATGATAAGAATTCTAAGTGTGCAAACATCCATTGATGAATTATGCAACAATAAACTACAATGAATTCAATTGAGTGAAATTGTATTTTATGAGTCAAAAGACACATGCACCCCAATGTTCATAGCAGCACTATTTACAATAGCCAGGACATGGAAGCAATGTAAATGTCCATCAACAGAGGAATGGATAAAGAAGATGTGGTACCTCTATACAATGGAATATTACTCAGCCATTAAAAGGAATAAAATGGGGTCATTTGTAGAGACGTGGATGGACCTGGAGACTGTCATACAGAGTGAAGTAAGTCAGAAAGAGAAAAACAAATATCATGTATTAACTTATATATGTGGAATCTAGAAAAATGGTATAGGTGATCTTATTTGCAAAGCAGAAATAGAGACACAGATGTAGAGAACAAATGTATGGATACCAAGGGGGAAAGGAGGGAGGGGGAAGTTGGGAGACTCGATCGACACATATATGCTATTGATACTATGTATAAAATAGATAACTAATGAGAACATACTATATAGCACAGGGAACTCGACTTAATGCACTGTGGTGACCTAAATGGGAAGGAAATCCAAAAAAGAGGGGATATATGTATATGTATAGCTGATTCATTTTGCTGTACAGTAGAAACTAACACAACATTGTAAAGCAAGTATACTCCAATAAAAATTAATTTAAAAAAAGAAAAAAGTGTATCCACATGAAAAATAATCATATATAAATTATAAGATATTAATCTAATTAAAATATTTGATATTCACATCAATTAATGGGCCTTTCTGAAAAGTCTGATGCCCTGACTTAGCAAATCTATTTATTTTCTAAAGAGCTTTGCATTTCATGTCTCACCAAATACAATGGAAGTTTTAAAGGAAATCCAATGGGTAATAAAGCACAGCCATTAAGGCCCATAAAAATTACCACCAAAAGGACTTTTTCTTGGAGTCTATTAAAAAAGCTCTCTGTAGTCCCCAATTATCTGTTCTCCATTCTTTCTTCACAAATAGCTTCACCCAATCTCCCCAAGTATTAACAGGGATACAGTTCCACCCCACTGCCCTTAGGTATAGTCATGTGACTAAATTTTAGTCAATGAGATATACATAGAAATGGTGTGAGCAATGTCCACCAAGGAAGGGCTGTGCACTTCACCTCCATTTTTCTCCCTCCTTCTGGGTTGAATGAAGACAGTCCTGATAAGTGCCCTACCCTCCAGGTAGCAGATAGAAAAGCTAGATGGAGCTTTGATGAACTTATGGAAATCCTATAATAGGACTTTGCCTACTGGACTTCGAAGAAAACAAAACTTTTTTTGTTTTGTTTTGTTTTGTTGTTTTTTCACTGTAACAGCTCCTTTACTTTGCAGTGAAAATTGATTTGTATGTTTTTTGCCTCTGAGTCCTTGTGGGATTTTTTTTGTTGTTATTCAAACAGAAAGTCACAAAAATTATAATCATCCTCATCAGTTCACTCAGTCCCATGTAATTAATTTTTTTTCATCTTGATCTTTTGTTAGCACTTTTATGAATTCATCAGTTTTCCATCAGAGTTCTGAAAATGCTTATTCATTCAGTTCAGCAGTACAGTCAGTTACCAGAAACCTGTACTTGTCAGAGTCTTTTCCATGAATTCCTTGAAGATGAAACCCTTTTATAGGAACATATTTGTAAAAGCATCAGAGTACACCCAGAACTGTCTGTAAATGACAAAAGACTTAAAAATGACCACGGTTAAAGATTTGATGAAAGTTCATAATAATGCAATTGACAAGGAAATTTAGTTATTTCTGAGATATACATTTTAAAGTATTAACTAGAATTATGACTTATAACATTAAAAACTTCTTTTAAAGCCACTATTAATTTGGGGTTTTTGCTGTCACATGCTTTCAAGTCTAGTTCCAATTAATACACTGTCTCTACCTGTCAACAATTTTCAATTGTAATACTTAGCTTATATTTACTCTTAGAAAAATCACACGGTCTGAATGAACTTTATCTCCTACAACTTTGCAGCCTCATTTCTTGTCCTTGTCCTTAGTTCTTTCTGCCCTTTTCCTCTAACCCCAGGCATTTACTCTGATACAGGCTTACTGGTTCGTAATTGGAACCAATAGCTTTCTAGGTCTCCTGTATATGTAATCAATGTACTAAGGTTTGTTTTCAAATTACTCCAGGGTTAATTCTTCAGTATTTTCCCCCACATCTTTCAATTTCTTGGTTTTCACCTTTGTTTTGCTCAAGCAAGTCTTCAAATAACCTTTTATAGAAAAGCTTATAAAAGTTCATGAAATTAGAATTTGAAAAGTAACCTCCTTAGAAAAGCTTCTGAAAATTTGAAAAAAGCTGTATTTTACCATCACACTTGATTGCCATTGTGACTAAGCCTAGAACATTTCCTCACCGCTTCTGAGGCATTGTTTCATTGCTTCTAGGATCTAATGTTGTTGGTGAGATGTCTGATGTCAAACTGATTTATTTTCATGAATCATAATTATGACATGTCCCCTGTAACCCAGCTGGGAACTTTTATTTTTTTAAATCTCTGTGTTCTGAAATTTCAGATATGAATATTTGTTTCATCACCCTGGGAATTTAATAGACCTTTACAATGTTAAATAATTCTTATGCTTAGTATTAGAAAGTTTTCTTCAATTTTTTCATTACTAACTTCCTCCCTTCCATTTTCCTCCATTTTCCTATGTTCTTTTTCTCCAGAAATCCTGTTAGATCAGTGTCTGGCTTCCTGGATTGATCCTCCATATTTCTTATCTTTTCTCTTTTCTTGGTATTTTCTCTTGTTCTGGTTTTCTTAATTTCACCTTCATAACTGTCTATTAAATTTTTGCAATAATATCTTCAATGTAAAAGAACTCATTTTTGTCCTCCATTAGTCCTTTTTGTAGTTTCCTTTTCTTATTTTTGGAGGCGATATCCTTTCAAATTTTCATGAGGATGACAATTAACTTCTTTTAAAGTTCTCTTCTTTTCCCTAAATTACCCGTGTTTCTTTTGAAGAGAATGTTCTTTGAGTTGTTTTTTTCATGCTGCTGGTTTGATTCAAATTTTTTATGATCTTTGGCTGGCTTTTGATGAATAAGAATGGTGGACTGGACTGATTTTCTAAGATAATAGCTATGAATGTCCTAGGCTGTTGTTTAACTATTTTAATTTTAAATCTAGGTTTCTCACACAAAGATGATACTCAACTCAAAGTTCAGAGCATATGGGCAGACTGGTCTACTTACAGGCTTCATATTAGGGTGAGCAGTAAAGGTAAAGGCATTTAGGCTGGAGTGGGGACAGAGCTTCCAAATGCTTCCAGGAGGACTTTACCCTGGAAGACCTGATTTTATTCCTGCGGTTCATTTGATTTCTTTTAAAAAAGTGGCTTTAGGGTTGTCTTGTTATTATTGTTTTGTTTTTCTTTCTTTTTGCCTGAAAGTTGTATATTAGGCTGCCTAGAAATGTCTGCTTTCCACCTGTCTTGAAATGTGGAAGGGCAGGAAGGAAGGGATGCTGTAATCCTACTCTTCATTCAATTGTCAGCCTTTCAATTAATCTTCCGATTTCACTTCCCTTCTCATTCATGTTTTCATTGCTCATCGTCTCTCGGCTGGGATCGTCTCCAGTTCTGCTACACAGCTCAGGTGTCTCTTTATCATAGCCTTCCCTCCTGCGTATTCTGGACTGCTATGATTTACTTGTTTTTGATCTGTCAACAGTTTTATCTTCCTCGCATCTTCTAGAAATTTATTGACGTCTTTTTCAACAATATTTCTCCTCCCATTCCCTCCATTTTATGAGCTGATTTCTTTACTATCATATACTGGGATTTCAAGAGGGAAGGGACAGAAATGCTTGTGCTAAGTCTACCATCTGAAATCAGAAGTACTGTTTAGTCAGACTTACTGTATAGCACGGGGAACTATATTCAGTATCTTGTAATAACCTATAATGGAAAAGAATCTGAAAAAGAATAGATATATGTATATATGTATAACTGAATCACTTTGCTGTACACCTGAAACTAACACTGATTTACGACATTGTAAATCAAGTATAGTTCAATAAAATAAGAAGTACTGTTTAGTGTTAAGTAAAAATGAATCTTACGTGGTCTGGTTAAGATCTATCAAAAATCGTTATTAGATTCAGAATTTAATATTTCTTTTTTATTTATACTTCATTTCTTTGCATATATGTTCATTTATCTATTCTTTATACCTTTTTTATTGTATGACTTCTATTTTCACTTTTGATATTAACACAGTGAAATAACTTTACAGCTACCTTAAGTCTTTTGGAAACAAGAAGGTTGATAAATCAGTAAATATTTTTAAATAAGTTTTGATGTCACTAACTATATAGAAGTTTTGTTCTTGGATTTATTCTTTTGTTCCTGGACGAAAATAATTGCTTAAACACCTTTAAAGTGTACTTTTAAAAATGCTAAGGATGAAGTAAAAAAAAAAAAATCCGATGAGACTAATAAAACGTCACCACAGATATAGTTGCCAATTCACTGATTTTTGATGCCCAATAGCCAAATCATACAAATCCATCCTGGGCAAGAAGAGCAATAGCGCATGGTAAAACACAAAGAAACTGTCCCAAGTCTATGAGAAAATACTTCAGAACATCAGTCTGCAGATTGAATGTCACATGTTATGGTTGGGAGCATATTTGGGACTTTGCTACTTATAAAACTCCATTGGGTTTTCATAAACACACTTTATACTCAAACCACTGGAAATTGAGTCATTTGTTGAGACATGGATGGATCTAGAGACTGTCATACAGAGTGAAGTAAGTCAGAAAGAGAAAAACAAATATCGTATATTAACACATGTATGTGGAACCTAGAAAAATGGTATAGATGAACCGGTTTGCAGGGCAGAAGTTGAGACACAGATGTAGAGAACAAACGTATGGACACCAAGGGGGAAAAACCGCGGTGGGGTGGGGATGGTGGTGTGCTGAATTGGGCGATTGGGATTGACATGTATACACTGATGTGTATAAAATTGATGACTGATTAAAAATAAATAAATAAATAAATAGTTTCTAAGATTAAAAAAAAAAAAAAAACCACTGGAGTAAACTCCATAACAACAGGAGTGTCCTGACCTGAATGTAATCTCTTCACATTGTTTGGAAGGGGAAGGTTACCGCAGAAGCCATTTTAACTCGATTTCTGCTAAAATGTCACTGTCCTTAAAATAAATATATTTGCAGCTTTTAGAGCGATCTATCAAGACTTTTTTGGGTATGACTGTATTCTGCACAGAAGGAACAAAAACGAACAGAGAAATATTTAAATTGGTTTCCCATATAATTTCAATGCATATACACACAAAACCCTGCAGATGTGTTATTGTTTAAGATAAGTCCACTGTCTATTTTAGGATCCCTCCCCCTCCCAAAATTTAATGTGACTCATTTACTCTGGGCAGTGACTCATTTGCATTCACTGATCAGGCTGCACTAGAGAAAAGGTCCTCTTCAGAGTGACTAATAAAAGACAATATCCTTCTTTCCATCCCAGTATATTACATGTCTCCCAGATGTTTTTCTCTATCCCTGCAAGAAAAAGGAGAGAGGTGGAATCTTATGAATTACCCTTTTATGCTTGAATTGATCAAATTAGAAACTTGCCCTTCCTGGAAGTGGAGCATTAATGAAGGAAGCTCAAACCGATTTCATGATGCCCAGCAGTCAGTCTTTCTCTGCCTCTGCCTCTCTCTCTATGAGATATAATTCACATAACCATAAAATTTACCCAACTGAAGTGTACAGCTCAGTGATTTTTTAGCATATTCAAAGTTGTACAATCATCATTATCTAATTCTAAAATATTTTCATTCCCTCCAAAATAAACCCCATACCCATTAGCAATCACCTCCTAATCTCCCCTCCATCATACTCCCCTCTTCCAAACTCCCATCTCTGGCAACCACTAATCTACTTTCTGTCTCTATAGACCTGCCTATTGTGGGCATTTCATCTAAATGAAATCATACAGTATTTGGTGTTTTTTGAATGGTTTATTTCACTAAGCATAAGGTTTTCAAGGTCCATCCTTGTTATAGCAGGTATCAATACTACATTCCGTTTTATTGCCAAATAATATTTCATTGTATAGACACACCACATTTTATTTATCCATTCATCAGTTAATGGACATTTGGTTACCATGAATAACGCTGTTTTAAACATCCATGTACCTGTTTTTTGTGTAAACATATGTTCTCATAGGTTTATGCCTAGCACTGGAATTACTGGGCCATATGATAATTCTATATTTAACTTTGTGAGAAACCTCTTTAATACATAATTTAAAAATTTTTACTATATCAATTGAATGGAATAATTTTCTTTTTGTAGTAATATTACCAGAGAAAAAAGTTCCAAGCATAAATAAGCCTCATTAAGATAGAATTTTTCAAAGGATGTTGTTTACTTAATTTTTCTCCAATCTGGACACCAGTATCATGACCAGGCTATGCAAGTAGGGTCCATTCTTTTCAAATATCTATAAGTAATAATACCAGAAAGAGTTGCTAAACATACTTTCATTGTTTAGATAAATGACAGCTGTAAAACAGAAAGGACAATTTGCAAAACTCTAAATTGTGGTGGTGGTGTTGCTATGCTTATGTTGTTAATATCACAAGACAGATGGACTTTACGAAATATCATATTTTACTTTACTTTTTTGTGGGGTTTTTTTTTGCCCCACCATCAAGTCAACGATAAAAGAGTCATTTACTGTAGTGACATCTACAGGCACTTTCAGAGAAAAACATACTCAACTCTCCTTCGAAACTGAAACACTCTCATTCCCCAATCAGGAAGCCCTGTGTGGATTTAGACGGATGGTTAGTGGTCTTCAGTGTAGTACCACATAGAAGGCAGACCTTACCCCATATTCAATTGAGTTTTTTTTTTTTTTTTTTAAAGGAAGAGCCTCAATTAGCCATTTTTTTTAAGTACATTTTTTTTAATTAATTAATTTATTTATATTTATTTTTGACTGTGTTGGGTCTTCACTTCTGTGTGAGGGCTTTCTCTAGTTGTGGCAAGTGGGGGCCACTCTTCATCACGGTGCGCGGGCCTCTCACTATCGCGGCCTCTCTTGTTGCGGAGCACAGGCTCCAGACGCGCAGGCTCAGTAGTTGTGGCTCACGGGCCTAGTTGCTCCGCGGCATGTGGGATCTTCCCAGACCAGGGCTCGAACCCGTGTCCCCTGCATTGGCAGGCGGATTCTCAACCACTGCACCACCAGGGAAGCCCCAATTGAGTTTTAAAACACATCCATTTGTCTACAAAACTAATTTTCATGAAATGATTAGTCATCTTAATTTCCTGCACTCCCATTCCATCCATATTTATCCAGTGAAAACTTAACATTACCATTTGGGATTCATACTGTACTAAAACGATTTCAGTGTCTCCAATTGGTTTGTCTATACCTTGTTTCACACACATAGATTATGTATTTTATGGCATTTGACGGTATAAAGGGAGACTGCTGCCCTCATGCTTCCTGAGCTGTAGAAACTTGTGATCCTGTCTCGAGATACTACAAGTGGAAAGGGTTATCAACTTCTTGAGATTGGCTTGAATTACCAGAGTTGGAAGACTATAAAAGTCCACAAGGTTGAGTAACCTTGAAAGAGATTTACCCAAGACAACCTTTTATTTGCCACATCTGAATGACCCCAGTTCAAGCGAAGCTGTGGAGTGGTGGATACCACTAGATCAGGCAAAGAGGGCAAGATGAAATGGCTTAGCCAGAGAGAACATCTCCCACAGCAGGAGACTGTGCAGTGTCCGAGATGAGGGAGGGGCAGGATGCCCATGGTAAACACGTCATAATGTTGCCCTATTTAAAAAAAGAGCAAGCATTAGAAGTCTGCCATGCCAGAGAGCACTTGACAGTCACCTAAGATCCCCCAACAGCACCAGTTAAGTAAGTAACACTTTTTTCCCCTTTATACCTTAACTCCTCTGTCCCATCCAACCCTGAGGCAAAGGATGGAAAGTCAGGAAGATACGAAGTAAGAAAGACAGGAGATTCACTGCATCCCTTCCCAACCTTCTGGGTCCGGACTAAGAGAAAGGTAAAGTCATTAAACTGGATATGAGAAGCTCAGTTTAGACTGCACTTTTAATACCATCAAAATGAAACTGAAAGTGACCAGAAAATATCTCCTAGGTGTGAGAAAGGAATGCATATCTGACAAAGAAGTTTTCAAAAATGGTAGAAGAAAAATAAAGCTATTTCTAATTTTATACTACAGAGTCCAGCTCATATAGTTGGCTCAGTCAGGATTTTACTTTCTACTATCTTTTCTTTTTAGCTAATCAGTCAACTAGTTTTAGGGAAGGCTTGAATAAAAAAGAGAGAGATTTTTGTCCATGTTCAAAATTCAGGAAAATATCCCAAAGGTTATAGTTATTCTAAAGCATATTTATTTTGCATATTTATAGTTTTTAATTTATATACCCTTCATTTAAATTTATCTTCCTCGTAATACTACTTTATATAGAATGTTGCCTCTATTCTATGAGAATATGAGAGCAAACTCCTTTCCTAGAAGTTCATTTAGCCAGACTTAAACCAGACTTTTGATCCCCTAAACTTTCCCACTCCCCAAAGTGAGGCTTTTATTACCTGTTCTCAATAAAGTCTAATATCAGCATCTGAAAGTGTCTGCCTTCTGTGAAAGCTAATAATTTATCTTTGCTGAAGGCTCTTCTGAGTTCCCTACCCTTCACCCCCAGGAGGAAGTTCCCATGGCCAGAATGTGCTGTGTGTCTCCAAGTGGCTTTCCGAGGAGACTGCCTTGCAGACTGAGTTATGCTGATCAGACGTGAGGATTTTGAAACTGCACAAATATTTATCAAAAAGATTTACAGATACTTGGTTTTTATAACTGCCTGTTGATACAACTGCCACATCAGACTGCCTAAAAAATAAAATGGATTACTCATCAGACAGGAGCATAAATGATTAAACACAAAAGACCCACTAGTAATTATATAACCCCCTGTGAACCATACGACAATGAAGGTGAGGGTCCAAGGAAAGGTTTCTGTAATTCTTTTTTCACCCCATGCAGGATGAATTATGCTGTTCAGGTAAGAGTAATGAAACAGAGGAACAAGGAAGGAAGTGCTTTCAAGAACCAATTTACTGATAGCAAAGACCAAGAAGTAGTGATGTGTGTTGCACAAATATCCACTTCCTTGTCCCGTGCCACACAAGGTCCAGCCACACCACTGACTCATCCAGCAGCTGTCACTCTCTTATCTCTGGCCATCTTCCACCTTCCCAGCTTCTTCCCCTAGAACTCAGGCAACCCTCAAGATTCAAGGACGCAGTAGATGGGGTGAAGAAGGATTATTGTGTGCACTTCTCCCTCTCCTCTATTCCCCTGGGCAGACTGCCCTACCCATCACCACCATGAGGTAGGAAAGCAGGAGCCAGTCCAGTGCCCACTGGAGGTGGCAGAGTATGATTTAGGGCACAGCTCTGGTTGGCCTGAGAGGTGAAGTGTTAACAACATGAATTAAGCAAATCTGTTCACCCTGAGCATTTTCTCCTTCCATCCATCCACTTTGTCCTTCTCCCCGTCCCCATTCCCATCCCAAGCCTTCTTAAAAAGCTCTCCTAGGGGAAAATAACAACCACCCCCACCCCCACCGACTAAGCTCATCGAGAGGCTCTCCTCACACATTACTATCTGAGGTAGCTAAAGTGCTCTGGGAAATATTAATTTAAAGGGAAGAGCAACATTGAGCAACTTAGGAGCACAATCATTAAAGGAAAAATTATGTGTAGTGTTTATTAAATAAGAATTAATAAACCAAAAACACGATTTGAAAGTAAACACATGAAATATCTTCAAAGAGACAGAGAGGATACTGAAAACAAGAAATGGGGGTTTGGGGCAGAGGTGAGGGGAAGACATATAAAAGGTGGGTATGTTACTATGGACAAAGATTTGAAAAAATAATGTAATAAGTCGGTTGATTATCATGGATAGATACAGCTGCAGAACTATAAGACTCAGTGGAGGTACTTGCCCGGTCAAAGGTGGTACAGTGTGTTCTCCAAGGTATTACTTAATCCATTAGATAACCTCTGTCCATTACAATCTAATACAATCTCCTTTTCGGAAAATCATTTCTTCTCCCTATTTAAGTCATAGCCAAACTACCTTCACCTTCACTCACATTACTAAACTGTAAACATAACATACCAGGACCAAGCATCTGCATCCAGACAGATTACTTCACAGTTTTATTTTAGATCTTGGGCTGGTGGTGGATGCCTTGCTACATTAATATAAATAAAGTGCCAATGCTGGTGATTGTCTCCAACCCAAGATGGTTTGGCCTCTGACATTTTCACTTCAGAAATTGAAATTGACTGTGACTAACACATTCTATCCTACTGCCACCAAAAGATAGCAAATACATTGATAAATGGATTAAAAAAAATTAAATTCCTTTTCACCAGGTACACTGTTATGTAGAGTGAGATTTGATATGCTCAAGGAAACATTTGTGCTGGTGTTCAAGGATCATCTGCTTAAAAAAAAAAGAAACAAAACAGACTGCTTTAAGAATTTGAAACATTTGTTCCTTGTTTATATCAGGCTGATGGATAAATTAGAGCACATATTCAAAGTTACCTATTCTTTTGGTCTGGAGGAAAACACTTTGCACTGGGACTACATCCAAGCTCTACATAGAACCTCAATACTAGTTTGGGATGCCGTAACAGGCAGGGTTCCCCCAACCCCACAACCTACTACTACAAGTGCTGTGAAGAGTAACTGTTCGAATTACAAAATATTTTTCCTGAGACCACAGAATTTGAAGTTATGCCTCTAAAATTGTGGCGTCATATGATACGTAACATGATATCCCAGATCAAAAGTAGGACATTCATTCCCTTCACACTATAAATGTTATTAAATACCCACAATGGGCCAGGAAAGAAAAATCCCCATATTCATGAAAATAACTGAACATTATTTGGAAGAAAGATTTTAGATGAAGAGAATCACTTACATTATTCGTTTTAAAATCACTACTATAATATATGACAGCACTGGTTTTCAACGTACTAATTTTACTAGTCCCTAATCCACAGATTAGCATCTTAAGCATAGAAAAGCTTTCCTCCTGAGGACACCCAGCAACATATTGGAAAAGTACTGAAATACATGTCTTGTGGCAGCAATTAATAGGAAATGTGTATATGACTCAGATTTAATGCTGTCCTCCTGAATCTTTACACTGTAAAATGTAATTTACAATCCATGTATATAACACTGCTTTTTCTATATATGGGCAAGTGGGTAGAAGAAACCACTTGGTCATATGATGTCTGTAACAATAAGACCTAAAAAATATGTATATACTATATTTAAATGATTTACACAATCTTGGAAAGAGAAGAAAAGAGACAGAAAAATGAGGATTTAATTAGCTTGTGGGTTGAGTAACATCCAAGGGCTAATACCTCTCCTTGCAGAAAAAGATGATTTTCTGATGACATCATCCATTACAACATGCAGGATATAAAGAGAGGACACTGCAGAGTCATTACCATGCCCTATAGAGAGACAAGTGTCTGCTTCATTAGCTCATCATCAAGTTTTGGCCTTTAGTTAAAGATACTCAGAACTGGCTATGTAAGGCATTTACCATTACCTACTTGGCCTCAAACCCCCTTAGTTGGCTTAAAATCTCTAATTTTTTCTTTCTGGTAACTAAAAACTTTAAGTAAGAAATGAAAAAGTGAACAAAGTTTATAAAAGGGAAAAATTGGCTTTCTTAGTCTGTGTTTACATAACACGAAAATGACAGAAGAAGAAGAAACAAAATTCATGAATGGTAGTGGTAATATCATTTCCCCCTACAGTTACCTAGCTGCACCACTTGAGTGAATTAGAAACCAAACATACTAAGAAGAAGCAAAAGCAAACATGCTCTGAAGCAATACACTTGCAATCAGACCTCAAAGAATCCATTAAATCAAAGATCATGACTTCAAAGTCAAAAATCACAATGCGTGCAAGGAAATGGGGCAGCATGAGAGACAGTGATCAGAAAAAATACAGCAGATTCAGATTTGCAGAAGTTTTAGATATTGGAATTATCTGATAACAAATATAAAGTATGTTTTATATGTCTATAGAAATAATGTATAAATAAGAAAAGCATAACCAGACAGTTCTGATAAATTCATAAAATTCCTAGAAATAAAAAAATATATATTTAGATATAAAAACTCAATGTATAGGTTAAACAACAAATTAGAAATGAAAGATGAGAACACAATTAGACTGATAGAAAAACCTGAAGAAATCGTCCAGAATATAGAATGAGATAGAAGGTATGGTCAGAAGTTAAAGAACGTGAGGGATAAAATGAGAAGACCTAATATCTATGTATAACAGTTTCAGTAATAGGAAAATGAGAGAATAGGGTGGAAGTTATCATTCAAAAATAGGATGACTGAGAATTTTGCAGAATTGTTGGATTTTTAGATTTAGGAATCCCAGTGAATTATAAGCAGGATAAACATCATAGAATACTGAAGCAAAGAAGAAAATCTTAAACATAGCCAGAGACAGAATAATATTCAGCAATGAAAAGAAGTGAACATGCTGCAAAATGGATGAATGTCAAAAAATTATGCTGAGCCTAAGAAACCAGATGCAAAAGACTGAATATGACTGGATTTACGAAATGTCCAAAAGGCTGATTTATACAGAGAAAAGGCAGAATCATTGTGGACTAGAGATAGGAGAAGAAATTAACTGCAAATTGTCCTGAGGAAACTCTCTGGGGAGATGGAAATGTTCTATAACCAGATTGTAGTGATGGATATACAACTCTATACATTTACTAAAATCATCAAATTGTGCCCTTAAAAAAAAGATAAGGTGAGCTCTGAAAGAAAAAAAAGAATAAGCTATATCAGGCAAACATAAGCCAAAAGAAAGGTGGATTAGCTAAATTGATGTAAGATAAAACATAGTTTATGATAAAACATTACTAGAAATAGATCTGGTCATGCTATAATAATAAAAGGTTTAAATCACCAGGTAGATGCAAAAGTTCTAAATTTGTATGTAACTAACAATACAGATCAAAATACATAAAGCAAGAATCTACAGAACTACAAAATGATAATTAATAAGTCCATCACCACAATGGTAAGTTTAAAAATATCCTTAGTAATTAATAGGTTAAGCAGACAAAAGTATCAGTAAGACCATAGAATATGTGAACAGTGTACTTACTTATTTTAAACTAATGGACATATAAAATCCATTATACCTAATAAAATTTTTATGCATAAAGAAAAAATATAAAAGTTGCTAGAAAGCATGCCTCAAAAAATCCTTCAAGGATTTACATCATGCAGATCACATAACCTGACTTCAATACAATATTCAGAGATAATTAGAAAACTATGACATATTTGGAAATTAAAAACATTCTTCCAATAAATAAAAAATAAATAAAAATCATAATGGAAAAGAACTGAAAGATAATGAAATATAGTTCCACACATCAAAACTTGTACAACATAGCTAAAGCAGTACTTAGACACTGATTGCCTTAAGAAATTTTCATAACATAAAACCTGAAAAGTAATAAACTAAGCAAAAACTTGACATAACAGATGAAAGCCAACAAAAGTAGTAAAGAGGAACAGAAATAAATAAAAATTAAATAGAAAACAAAGATACAACAGAGGTAAACAAAAGTTTAAAAGTTGTTTTTTTTAAAATCAGCTAATAAATAGAAAGATTTGCAAGATTGATCAAGAAAACAAAGGAAAATTCACAAACATTAGAAATTAAAAGGGGGGCATAATGAGAGCGATTAAAAGGTTATTAAGAGGATATTCTGAACAACCTTATATCACTAAATTTGAAAACTTAGCTAAAATGAATAATTTTTTAAAAATAATTTAACAAAATTGATTCAAGGAGAAATACTAAAAATACTGAAACACTAAAGATAATAAAATTAATCAATAGTTTATAATCATCCCTAAAGGAAAACATGAATACTAAATGACTTGACAGGCAAGGTCTACCAATCATTTTAAGGTCCATATATGAGAATCCTACAAACAATAATCCAGAAAACAGAAAAACAAAGAACACTACCCAATTCATTTTCTGAAACTAGTAAAACTTTTGAGACCAAAACCAGAGAAGGTCTGTAAGTGAAAGAAAACTTAGAGGCCAAACTCACTCTTGAACATAGATGCACCAAAATAAAATACTAGCAGACCAAATCCAGCAGTGAATATAAAAGCCATCATGATCGATTTGGGTTGAAATGGAAGGTTAACATAATATAAGAAGATCAGTGATTCAACACATTAACACATTATAGGAGGGGAATCATATACTCATTCCAATAGGTACAGAAAAAGCATTAGATGCAATTTAGCAGTATCCATGATTTCAAAAAATTATACACACACTAGGAACAGAAAGGAATCTAAGGAATCTAATGAAGTGTGCCTACAGAAGCTATGGCCAATATGGTGCTTGATGGCAAAATGTGAATGAATTCCTTTCATAAAAGCAAGACACATGTGCCTGCTATCACCCTACAGAGCTAACAATTGCACAGTGCTTATCTTGTGCCCAGCATGGTTTTCAAATACTTTGCTTTTAGACAACGGATAGAGGATTCGGTGAGGTACAAGATCCCAGTGTTAATATACTGTCTCTCAGGGATGCCAATAGCAACTGACAAATTTTCTGGTGACAGGCAAATACTACTATAATCTCCAGAAGAGCTGCTTCAAGGGAATGACAGCACTCTCCCCAGAGTCTCTGCAATGCAAAGTGAAACTTGTTTATTGTGTGAGATTAGGCAATGCAATATTTCTGATAACAGTTTGAACTCTTGGAATTAGACTGGCTTTTCATTTTCTGAAAACAGTGATAGCAATCTGCTTTACAACAGAGCACTGAGAAAAAATTGCCTGTGTGTGGTCAGTGATTTCTCATCCTTTAAGGAAAAACACTGAAATACTGTACCTCCTATTCAACAGTATCTTTAAAAGGATACTGGAGGTCAAACTTAAACACAACTGATTAAACCTAAGACAGGCAAGGGTTCAGTTTGTCTTATTTTTTATTTTTCTACATTCCACTGCCTGCCTAGCCCCAGAAATATAACAGTGATTTTTTGAAATAAAGAAGGAAGGGAAGGGAAGGAGGGAGGGAGGAAAGAAGAAAAGAAAATCGAAAGATTCAATAAACTAAAGAAAAGTAAAAAACTATTTTTCTTCATTTTATTTAACCCTTTATAAGGTGTGATGTTACAGATGCTGGGGAATGTATCACACTCAGTTGTTTCAACAGCACGTGTGGAGCATCTATAATACATCAGGCACAGTGCTGGGCTCTGGGTAGAGAAATGAAAATGCATGAACCATTCTCTCAAGGCGTTTCGAGTTTAGTGGAAACTGGAAGCATGCATGTACCCCTCCAAGCAATGAAAAGGATGTTTTACAGACATCTGAGCACGTGTCAAGAGACACTTTAAAAAATACTGTGTAAAAAGTTTAACATCAAAATGAATTTTCAGTCAACATAGATGTGATACACCTACACCTGGTTGCTAACGAAGAGAGATGTTAAAGAAAAACAGACTACAATACAAATTAATAATCTGAGGAAAGAATTTTAAAATGACAAATGTGAAGTAGAAAAACATATATATATATATATATATATATATATGCTATTCTGTCATAGGACAATGCCTTTTTTAAAAGCTGGATGTTTTGTCTTGTGAGCAACATTTTTCAAGCTCAGTTGCGCCTATCAGTGATTTGAACCTGAACTTAGCAGTACAGACTCTGACCAAAGAAAGCGGTCATGCCTAAAAGGGTCATCAATGACCAAGGAAATAATGGAGGGATGTCCACACTGGACTCGCCATAGGACCCAACAGAGAAAATTTTGGTGAGCTGGGGGACCTGACTCTTCTAAGTCTACAGTGGTAATGGTAGCCAAAATGTACAGAGCACATATTGCATTGGGCTCTATGTCAAGCACCTGACACTGGTCATTCCACACGGACACTTTAGGTTTTGGTCTGATGTAAATTCTGGTCAAACCATTTTTCTTTCTGCCCACTGGCCACGGCAAGGTTTAGACACTCATTCCCTTTCATCAAAGGGTAGATCAGGAATTAATGAGAGCGTCACAAACTTCCACCCTTATCTTCTTTGTTCCCCAGAACTCCCTGGGAATGGTCAGAGTGAAGCCAGGGCCACATAGATGTTACTTTTCCTATCCTTCTCTGATGGATCTTGTATGAACTGAGCAAAAGCTAAAAAAATCCCTTGAAATCAACCATGAGACATTCTAAGAAGGTGGACTTTACTAAGTAACGAAGGCATCACGATAGGGCTAGCATACACATGGGGCTATTAATTGAGATCACATTTCCAGAGAAAAACCTGAGAACAGTGATTAAGGGCTCAGAAAGTTCATTTCCTTTGATCCACCAATTTTCATGTCTAAGAGTCTTTTCTAATTCAGTCTAAACAGAAGTATACACAAGTATGTGTGACCATGAATATTCAACAGTTTGTTTATAATAGCAAAAAATGTGGAAACAATCTAAATTTCCAACAATGGAGCAATGGATAATTCTAGCTTAGGAGAGAATAATAGGTAGCTATCTAAAATAATGGTATAAAAGAGGGTTTCTAAACCTCAGCATCATTGACATTTTGGACCACATAATCTTTGTTGTGAGGCTGTCCTGTGCGCTGTAAGATGTGGAGCAGCGACCCAAGCTTCTACCCAGTAGTTGCCAGAAGCAAAAATTGTTTCCACATGGTACCAAATATCCTTGGGGGTGAAAACTGCCCCTGGTTGGGAATCCCTGTTATACAGGAATATTTATTGTCATGGGAAAATGTCCACAATGAGCTAAAAGATGAAAGAAGGAGGCTACAAAGCACTATGACAAATATGATCCCCTCTCTCTCTCCCCCTGCCACACACAGACACCTTTTCTTTTTGTTTTAGAACTGGAAGGATAGGCACCAAAATATTAATAAAAATTATCTCTGGCTGGTGAGATTATAGGGGTCTCGTTTTTTTTCATTCTTTGGTGTTATTTAAATTTTCTGAGTTGAACTTTTATTCCTTTTATTATAAGAAACAAAATGGGTAGCGTTTATGAGCACCACTAAATGGGCCTCCAGCATAAATATGACAGTGTGTCTGCTTCCAAAACAAAGGACACGCAATGGCTAAGGAATGGCATGTCATTATTGAAACATTTTCCAAAAGGGGACTTTCCTTCCCCACAATACAATGAGTCCTCTGCTGCAGGGATTAAGGAAGGTCTGCAGACCGGGAGAACGGGTCTTCCCTTTGGGGCACGTCCTCCTCCCCAAGCCAAGCCATTGGCCTAGGTGCTCAGTGTTGTTTGAAATTTTAGGTTTCCAGGTGGATTTTAGCCCCTAGGCCATTTGGAACAAGTAAGCAGAAAACCAACATTCCTGTGGTACTGTGCTTAACCAATCTCCTCTCCAGGGGTGTCTGTAATAAGCAGTAGTCGCTTATGAAACATTAGGGTCTGGAGATCACAGGCATCATTCCATGTTCCCCCATTTCCCATGCCTCAGTTCTCTTTGGTGCAAACACATGTGTACACACACATGCTCACTCACACACACACACACACACACATTTCCAGAGAAATCTTTAGTCAGTAATAAGGCCATCTGAATGAGAACGGTCCAGATACTGACTTGGAGAAGATCCTTGGTCCCCACAGTTATACTGATGGGAGCATGCTATCCTACACTTTTCCTATGGCATTTCAGTGTGTGAAGATGTTAGATTAATGAGGGGGAGAAGGATGCACTACTGAGAAAGGGAAGCAAAAGTGTGCACAAAGAAGCAGTCAGGGACGTGACCAACTTTACCTACTTTCCAGTTCTACCCTGCCTGGGCAAACGCTAATCCTGCCGTAAATAAGTCTTTCTCAGAGTGATTCACTAGAAATCAACCACTGTATCCAGAGATTCTATCTAAACATAAGCTTCAAAAATATTTTCCACATATGAAGTATTTACTCCAAAATATCCAAGTTTCTACTGAAATCAACTACATACTAAGCTGTGATGATACTTTCTGCTGAGTAAGCTTCAAAACCCAGGATGTGGTAAAAGGGAACCCCAGTGCACTGCTGGTGGGAATGTAAATTGGTGCAGCCACTATGGAGATCACTATGGAGGTTCTGCAATAAATTAAAAATAGGACTCTTATACAATCCAGCAATTCCACTTCTGCATATATATCCAAAAGAACTGAAATCAGGGCCTCGAAGAGAGATCTAGACTCCCATGTTTGTATATTACTCATGATAGCCAAGACATGGAAGCAACCTAATGTCCATTGAGGCATGAATGGAAAAAGAAAATGTGGTATATAGATACAATGTCTATGTTTATTCAGCCTTTATAAAGAAGGAAATTCTGCCATTTGTGACAACATGGATGAGCCTGGGAGACATTATGCTAAGTAAAATAAGACAGACACAGAAGAACAAATACTATCAATACATGATACCACTTATATGTGGAACCTAAAATAATCAAGTTCACAGAGCAGAGAGTAGAATGGTGGTTGTCAGGGGCTGGAGGGAGGGAGAGATAGGAAAGTAATAGTAAAAGGGTACAACGTTTTGTTCATACAAGATAAGTCCTAGAGATCAACTGTACAGCATAGTACCTATAGTTATCAATACTGTATTATATACTTAAAAATTTAGTAAGAGGGTAGATCTTATGTTGTGTTATGATCACAAGATAGATAGATAGATAGATAGATAGATAGATAGATAGATAGATAGATAGATAGAGTGGGAGAAATGAACCTCGGGATTCTTAGACTGCATTACTAAACATTTTCCAATGTTGTTTTGTCCTTTTTAAAAACAAAACTCTTCTGGATCTCTGATTACAGAAAACTGCTTTTACTTATAATCCATAGAAAAGTACTTTTTACCCAAGAGGATAATATATATGTTTTAGATCCTGTGTAATTTTTAGAAAACATGCTAGAAGGTCATACCTACTATATTTCTCCTGATTTGATAACCTTGAAATTCCTAAATAACGGTCTTAGAGTAGATGTGAGAATTAGACTTCTTGAGGCTAATTCCTAACAAAGCATCTAGGAAGCTTGCCAGGAGTACATGTAGACAACTCTGAGTGATACAGAAAGGGGAGAATTGTGTCCCCGAGCCCACTGAGCCAGGGTGGCATGTTTTATCTATGAGGGATATGCCCTTGGGTGTGTGTTTCAGGGGAGAGAAAGTGCAAAGAGGGGTGAAGCAAGAAAGACTGAAGCTGAGGAGATTCAGTAGAAAGAATAGATTTTTTTCATAATACTGTTAGAAGTTAGGCCAAGTGATTCTCAGGGGAGTCAATTCATTAGTTTTTTCATTCTTGATGAATTCAGTATGAAGTTGAACAGAGAGAATGTTCTCCCCTTCTGCCAAGAGAGACAAAATTTTTCTCTGCCAAGTTTGAAGAATACAATTAAACTCATTAAGCATGTCTAAGATCCCGCTTCTATCTCATTCTAATTTTTCCTTCTGGCCTGCATAACATGACCTTCTTCACAGCACATGTAGATGGATAAAGACTTCGAAGAGAAGCCTGGTTTTGCTCACTCTAAAGACAACACAATAGTCTGTTAGGAGAGAGGTCTGGGGAGGTGGAGAAGAATCAAGCCTACTGAGAAGGCTGTGATTTATCAGGCTGCCTATGCCTTCTGAATTTGTTCTGAGTCTTGTATACCTTGAAACTGGCGAGGTAAAAATATTTAGTGTGCTGAGTGGCTTAGATTACAGCACACAAGGAAAAGAAAAGAAAAAAACTATACACACACACTCCAAAAATGTAACTGACCAAGAAAGCCACGTAAATATCTAAACCACGCAAATCACAAGATGGTTGATCACATGTTGAAAACCAGTCATAGCCAAAGGTTCAGAAACCCCTGAAAAGGTCATTACTTTCTTTCCTGGCGTATTTTCCTCACATTCCACTAGCACTGTTAGGAATGTCGTCATATAGAAATGACCACACAGCTTGTCAAATCATTCTTGACGCAAAACCACAAAGGATCCATTTACAAACAAAATGACAAATATTGAGTATGCGGGTTACCTAGCAGTGCAAAACTCTCACAAAAATCTCCTTTTTTTTTTTTTTTTTTTTTAACTGGATGTGTACTTTCCCCATGGCCTCAGCAATTGTGGAAAAGAAACCAACGTCTTATAAATCAGATATCCCAGAAATAAGTCATCTATGCCACCAAGTATTGACCTTTGCTGAATTTCCATCTACTACTGAAACATGCCTTCATGTTAATCCATAGTGTGTCCCTCATCACCCACCCTGGTAGAGCGATCCGTCTTAAAAATCCTTTCATTTATTTTCAGCTGCCATCTTCTTTCCTCTGCTACAACTTTAATCTCTCTCTATGGTTTTGTGTTCTTTTTTTTTTAGTACAAAGAAAATAACTTGAATTTTGTTACTTACAAGATTTAAAGTTTATTTTTGGCAAGACTCTCCAACCCCAAAACTAATCATCATTTCTTGAGCCTCACTTACATAATCACCCTCCCACTAAGTGACAGTAGCCATGGCCAGCTTTGCCCATCAGTGCTGCCTCTGTGAAAGTCTACCTAAATATAGCCCACCTCCTATGCATCTGTTTAAATAAAAAGAACTCGGCCAATTATAAACTGAAAAATTGAACATTCCAGTTAACTTTCTGGGTAACTATTCCAAACCTATAAAAATATATACTTCCAAATATACTACTTTCTGGCTACAATTTGAAGATAGTTAATTTGTCTAGGTTCCTATAAGGGATAAGAATCTAGCAAGAATCTAAAAAGATGTTGGGCTTTAAGAATTGACTGGTCTTTAACTAATGGCTCTGCTTCTCTGTAAAATAGAGATAATTGGTTTCATGAGAATTAAATGAAATGTTTATAATGCTCCTAGTGCAGGATAAGAAATCTAGTAGATTCTAGCTTACATTAACTTAGTTCTCCCTCTGTATCTAATTTCTTTTCTACCTTCTCTCTTTAGGAGTAAAGACAGCTCCATGTACAGACTGTGACTCTTATCTAGATGAGGCCTGGGCTGTCTTCTGTCTTATCCTCCATGTGGTTTAGTTTTTGTTATGGAATCCTTTTAATGTCAGATGTTGCTAGGCAATTTTTTCTAGTTTGATTAATTTAGTTCTAGTACAAACAAAAATATATCCAAATGGCTTGGTCTTCACTAATGTTGCTCTTCATCCAAAATAAATGTGCTCTACTTTTGTGCTCTACTTTCAGAAGACTTGTGATGTGGCTCCAGACCTTCACAGAGCTGTGGGTGAGCATAAACTTAGAAGTTTAAGAACCTCGCTACTCATGGTTAGCATAAATACATAAAGAATGAATAACGATAAGTGATGAAGTACTGTAAAAAAAAAAAAAAAAGAACAATTTAAAAAAAAAAAAAAACCTCCAAATTAATTGGAGGGGAAAATGTACAAGTTTCAAATCATAAGCAGGCAAGAAAGAAACGTGACTTCTTTTTGAAATTCTTTATCTAAATAGCACATGGAAAATAGGACCCTTAATCTTCAGGGGAAAATTGATATGCCATAATATGGGTAAAACATGGAAACAGGTTATTGAAATTAACCACTTTGACGAATAATCTCCAGAGGTTTGACAAATCCATATGATTTTGGACTAAAAGTTAGCAAAGGAGGGTATGAACTGCCTTCAATTACAGTTTACCAAGAGGATAATAAAACTAAAAAATGCTAGATTACAAGTATTGGCTTTAGAAGATCTTTTAATATTTAATTTTGAAATGTTTTCTGATTTCCTGATCCCTGTTGTCCTATTTTATTTATATAGGCTGTGGGAAATTGCCAGGATCATTGTTTTCGATAGGAAGAGAACACTATTCAAAGTAAAGGGATTTAGAACAATTTTCTTTTATCCAAGGCTAATTGGGGGTAGGTTTCTATATGATTCCACCCTATTTTATAGCCACATTAAAATGTCAGAGGACTTTATGGATTGCCAGATGCTGCCAGGGTTACAGTTTCAGAAATACCCACCGAGCTGGAAAGACGGGACACAGCAGTACTATTAACAATGCTTTGTTATTAACAGAAGTGTATGAGAAGGGAATTCAGTGGAAATGGCTCGCATCCAAGTCTACAGCTAATCTTTTTTTCAGCTGAAGTTGTGGATTCTAACCAATGGTTTAGAAGGAATGAGGTTGGTGAATCTCACAGAAGAGTTTTTGAGATACTTTTATTACACAAAAAGCTTTTGAATGAGGCAGTAGGCCTTTAAATGGGATGGCCTCCCTCAGATACTTTATTCATTTCCAGTAAGTTGTCTTCAAAAATGAACACTGCTTCTAACTGAATAATCATAGTATTTCAACACACCCAAGGCAAACTGGGGAGGGAGAGCTGAATGATGATGAAAGCCTGTACTATTATGACCTTTCTCATGACCATAACTGATGGATGTGCCCCTGAAACACTTTGCAGGACTGTTGATATATTTAGCAATGTGCCTGTGACTCATTATGTCCATAATTTGGCAGTAATAGGGGGCAGATTACCCCAGTGGCTATGGGGACAAGTCACTGCCCCAAGACTTGATTCTTTCATGTGGAATCACCTTCTGTAGCCTGTACAGTTGTCTCCTTTTTGAAACCGTACAGCTGGGCTCAGAGCTTCATGAGCCAAGCTCTATTTTTTATCAGAATAAATATCAAAATAATCAAGATCAAAATGTTTCAACATCCATTTTTGTATGAATACATGCGAAAAATGCTAAAAACTTTTCCTTAAAAGCTTATACTGACCTCTGGCTTCTGCCTGGGATGTAGAAATGTGAAAAGAGGATTACTTCTACTCTATCAACTAGAAAAAGCTGGATACATTATAAATCCTGAATTTTTTAAACCTAGAGAACTGATGTCACATGATATTCAACCAGTGTAAAGCTTAAGAAAAGACAGGTGTCTTTAAGGAGCGAGGGAATATGAACATGGGCTTACTAGTAAGAACAGAAGAAAGTCAGGGCTGCAATATAAGTGGGTAAAACAACCCAGCCCTAAAGTTCAAGTGTAGGCCTTGAAAATATAGAACCCCTGGAAACTGCAGGTGCAAGGAGAATTTGCACCATATCAGTCATTCTCCATGACTCCATGATTCTCCACTAAAAACAAAGATTAGCTCTCCCGTCTCAGGTAGCAAAACCCAAATAACAAGCAACAACAGCCCACCACTGTGCGAGTGGCAAGAATAGAGAGAAGACCTCTCTAAAATATAGGTAGAGAAGGTCTCTTACTGAGGGCAGAACAGGGACATTAAGAAAAATCCACTGGCAAATGAGATCTCACACTAAACAAGATAATGCTAGAAGAACATGAAGCCAGGGATACAGTGAATGAACCCATAGCAACAACAAAACCCAAACCCAGCTCACCTCTGAGTAGACTGACTAACACCCTACAGTAACAGCTCAGCAGAAGAATAGTGGACCCATTTCCAAGCATAAATACTAGTTACCTCTACTTACCTTATGCTCTACCATTCTATACATGATACCCACTATTCAATGAAAAATTATAAGATATACAAAAAAGCAAGAACAAAACAACCCACTGATAAGAGAAAAAGAAACTGGCAGAACCAGACAGAACAAGAGATAACCCATATTCTGGGCCACAACATAGTGAATTTAAAATCACTATAATAAACGTGTTAAAGGGTCTAGCAGGAAAGGTGGTCAACATGCGTGAACAGATATTGAATTTCAGTGGAGATATGAAAACTATAAGAAGAGTCGATTGGAAATGCTAGAAACAAATACACAGAAACAGAAATGAAGAATGCCCTCAACTATCAATTCCATAGACATGATGTGTGGCTGAAGAAAAAGGTCAGCTAATGTGAAGACAGGTCAATAGAAATTATCTAAGCTGAAACACAAGGAGAAAGAGAGTGAATAAAACAGATGAGAGGGGCTTCCCTGGTGGCGCAGTGGTTAAGAATCCGCCTGCCAATGCAGGGGACACAGGTTTGAGCCCTGGTCCAGGAAGATCCCACATGCCACGGAGCAACAAATTCCGTGTGCCACAACTACTGAGCTTGCACTCTAGAGCCCGCGAGCCACAACTACTGAAGCCCACGTGCCACAACTACTGAAGCCTGTGCACCTAGAGCCCGTGCTCCTCAACACGAGAAGCCACAACAATGAGAAGCCTGCGCACACTGCAACAAAGAGTAGCCCCCGCTCGCCACAACTAGAGAAAGCCTGCATGCAGTAACGAAGACCCAACATAGCCACACACACAAAAAAAAAAAACAGATGAGAGCATCCAAGGGCTATCATATGATATCAAATGGTCTAACATAAACCAATTGAAATCCTAGACAAGAGAGAGAATGCAACAGTAAAGATTTAAAGAGAGAATGGTCAAGAATTTTCCAAAAGTAATGAGAGATGTCAAATGCACAGATCCCAGCAGCCCAGAGATTTCTAAGCAAGATAAATATAGTTTTTAAGTAGATATGTATACAATATGTTGAAAACCAAAAAGAGAAGGAAAATCTTAAGAACAACCAGAGAAAAAGACCGCATTACATACAGAGGAACAAAGGTAAAATTGAAAAAGATTTCTCAGTCAGAAAGTACGAGAACAAGAAGACATGTTGAAAGAAAAAAAAAAACAAAAACAAACAAGAAAAACAAAAAACTTGCAACTGAGAATTCTACACACAATGAAAATATCCTTCAAAAATGATGCCAAATTAAAGACTTTTTCCAGACAAAGAAAAGATGAGATAATTAATTACCTGCACTCATGCATTATAAAATGTAAAAGAAAGTTCTTCAGGCAGAAAGAATATGATATGAGACAGAAACTGAGATTTACACAAAGAATTAAAGATCTCTGGAAACAGTTAAAATGAAAGTAAATAGAAAACAGTCTTCTCATTTTTAATGGCATTAAAAGAAAATTGACTGTCTAAAGTAAAAACAGTACAAATTTACTGTGTGTTTATAGAATATATAAAAGTAAAATCTGCAGCAACAATAGCTCAAAGCCTGGGAAGGTAGAATTGAAAGAATGATGTTGTAAGGTTCTTAACCCTACACATTAAGAGGTATAGTATTACATGTAGGCAGATGGCAATTACTTAGAGACATATATTGTCAATGGTATGACATGAGAAAAGTATTTCTAAAACGTAAAAATAATTCAATAATGGAGCTTAATAAAATGGAAATTTAAAAATAATCCAAAAGCATGTAGAAAAAAGGGAACAAAGAAAGAATGGAATAGAAAACAAGTAAAAAAGATTTTAATCCAACCATATCAGTAATATTAAAGGCAAATGGTCAAAACTAAATAAAAATCAGAGATTATCAGAAGATGAGAAAAAGCAAGATGCAAATAGACGTTGATTAAAATAAAACCAGTTTGGGAATTCCCTAGCGGTCCAGTGGTTAGGACTCCATGCTTCCACTGTAGGGGGGCACTGGTTCAGTCTCTGGTTGGGGAACTAAGATCCTGCATGCCACGCAGTGAGGCCAAAAATTGATAATAATAAAAACAATAAAACCAGTTTGAATTTAAAAACTCAAATCAGTTAAAAGCAAAAATATGGGAAAGATATACCATACACACACTAGCCAAAAGAAAGATACAGTGACTGTATTGTCAGACAAAGTGGATTTCAGAACAAGGAATATTTTTAGGGTTAAAGAGTAACATTACAGTCCTAAATGTGTATGCAACTAACAATAAAGATCCAAAATGCAAATGTGAAAGCTGACAGACCTGAAAGCAGAAATGGACAAAATCACAATTAGAGTTGTAAACTTAAATATTCCTCTGTCTCTGTGATTGGTAAAACAAGTAGAAGAAAATCAGTAAGAATATGGAACCTGAACAAAACTAGCAACCAATGTGAGCTAACTGGTATTTTATAAAACAAACAACAGCACAATACCCATTCTTTTCAAGCGTACAAGGAACATCAACAAGACAGACCACATTCTGCCCCATGAAACAAATCTTGACCAATTTATAATAATTAAAAGCATAAAATGTATGTTCTATGATACTAAAATAACCTAGATTTCAATAACAAAAATATATTGAAAATTTCTACAAATTTGGAAATTAAACAGACATAAATAACTCATGGGTCAAAGAGAACATCATAAGGGAAACTTATAGCATTAAATATCTATACTTGAAAAGAAGAAAGTGCTCAAATCAATTACCTACATTTCTAACTTAAGAAACTAGAAAAAGGGTACAAATTAAACGCAAAGCAAATAGGAGAAAATTATAAAAATGAGAAGAGAAAAATCAACAAAATTTTAAAAAGAAAAATAAAGAAAATCAATGAAACCAAAAGCTGGGTTTTTAAAAAGATCTATAAAATTAATAAACCTCTAAGTAGACTGACAGAAAGAGACAAGGAGAGGGGACATGACAGAGGGTAGGGAGTAGATACAAATATCAGTAATTCAACAACCCAAAAGGAGTGGACAAATTCCTTGAAAGACGCTAACTGCCAAAGAATACTCAAGATGAGATAAATAATCTGAATCACTATCTCTTAAAGAAATTCAATTTGTAGTTAAAACTTTCCAACAAGAAAAACTCCAGAACCAGATGGATTGACTAGCAAATTCTACCAAAAACTTAAAGAAGAAATAACATGAATTATACATAAAATCTTCCAAAAACTAGAGGAGAAAGGAAAACTTTCCAGCTCACGTTAAGAGGCCAGCATTACCCTGATACCAAAACCACATGAAGAAATTACAATGAATAGAAAACTACAAACCAACAGTCTCAATCAACATACATGTTAAAATCCTCAACAAAATCTTAGCAAATAAAATTCAGCAATATTTACAAAATAAAATAATACATCATGGCCAAATGAGGTTATCCTGGGAATACAGAGCTGGTTCAACATTAGAAAATCAATAATGCTATTCACTATATAAACAGACTTAAGAATGTAATTATCTCATTGGTGCAGAGAAGTCATTTGATAAAATTCAACATCCATTAATAATAAAAATTCTCAGCTAGGAAAAAAAGGGAACTTCCTCAGTCTGACCAAGTCCATCTATATAGAGTACAGCTAAATCATACTTAATGTAGAAACACAATGTTTTTCTCCTAACATCATGAAAAAATTAAGGCTACCTACTCTCACCACTTCTATTTAAGATCATACTGGAATTTGAAGTCCGTGCAATAAAAAGAGAAAAATAAATAAAAAGGTATAAGAATGGGAAAGGAAAAAAAAAACTACTATTTGCAGACAACAAAAAAAAACCCCAAAGATTCTACAAAAACTCTAGTAGAGTGTCACAGATACAGGCCAATATAAAAAATCAATTTCATTTTGATATATTTACAATAACCATTGGAACTTAAATTTATACAGTAAAATTTTTTATCAAGTATATTTGCCATAGCACCAAAAAGCATGAAATTATTAGGTATAAATCTAACAAAAGATTATCAACATCCGTATATTGAAAACTACAAGAGCTGATGAAGGAAATGAAAGAAGACCTAAGTAAATGGAGATATATTCCATGTTCATGTATTAGAAGACTTAATATTGTTGGAGAACTCACACTGCCTGATTTCAAGGCTTTCTATAAAGCAACAGTAATCAAGGAAGTATGGTACTAACTATATTCAGTGGAGTAAAATGAAAAGCCCTGAATTTTACCCACACAGATATGGTCAACTAATTTTTTACTGAAGGTGCAAAGGGAATTCAAATGAGAAAGGATAGTCTTTTCAACAAATGGTGCTGGAAAAATTGGACTTCAATATACAAAAAAATAATGATCCTTGACCTTTATCTTACACTATACACAAAATTAACTTAAAATGGATTATAGATTTAAATGTAAAACTGTGAAGTATAAAATACCTAGAAGAAAACATAGAAAAAAAATACTTGTGACCCTGGGTTAGCCAGTGATTTGTCAGATACAAAAGCACAATCCTTTAAAAAAAAATAGAAATTGATAAATTGAAATTTATTAAAATATAAACTTCTGTTCTTCCAAATACACTGTTAAGAAAATTAAGATAAAAACTGACTTGGATAAAATATTTTTGAAAGACATGTTAGGTGAAGAACCTGTATCTAGAATATCTAAACTCTCCAAACTCAATAATAAGAAAAAATTTTTTAAATAGGCAAAAGATTTTAACTAAGAAGATATACAAATAAATGGAAAATATGCACAGGAAAAGATGCTAACATCTTTAGTCATTAGGAAAGTGCAAATTAAAACCACAATGTGACGACACCACATACCCACTTGATTAAAAAACAAAAACAAATAAAAAATCTTACACAACTGACAATATCAACACTGGCAAGGATGAGGAGTAACTGAAGCTCTCGTGCATTGCTGGTAGGAATGCAAAATGTTACAACCACTTTGGACATTAGCTTTGCAGTTTCTTATGAGTTAAACATACATTTACCATATGATCCAACAATCTCCTTGATTTTCACCCAAGGAAAATGAAAATTTATGTTCCCACAAAAACTTATACATACTAAATGTTTACAGTGGCTTTATTTGTAATCAACAAAAACTAGAAATAACACAAATATTGTTCAATTGACAAATTCACAAATAAACTGTATTATATCCATATAATGGAACAACACTCAGCAAGAAAAAGGAACAAACTACTGATACACAAAACAAGAACGAATTTCAACTGCATTATGTTTAAGTGACAGGAGCTAGACTCAAAAGCCCACATACTATATGATTCTACTTAGTTGTCATTCTGGAAAAGGCAAAATTATAGGGACCAAAACAGATCAATGGTTGCCGAGTGCTGAGGATTAGGAATAAGATGTTGATTATAAGCACAAGTGAATGTTGGGAGCTACTAGAATTGGTCTAGATCTCGATTTGGTGGTATATGCATTTATCAAAACTCATAAAATGATACACTAAAAAAGGTAAATCTCACTTCTTACTGTATATAAATTTTATCTCCATAAAACTGACCGCCCCCCCCCCCACACACACACACATGAACTAGAGGCCTCTGAGATTATTTCAAGCCCAGTGAGTCAGTAGTAATAAACATGTTCCAGGAAATAGAACTTACACTAACAGAACAGATGTGATATCGGCTGCATCCAAAGTGACAAGCACTGAACCAGTCTGATGATGATGATGATAAAGCCAAATTTTATAGCCTCTATATCTGCCCCCAAAATATGCTCATAAGAATATTTTTATTCTTCCAAAATCCCTAAGTCATCCCTTATCACCCAGACTGTCATGTCCATATGACGTTTTTTGTCCCCTCATCGGACCCAGTTTCAGAGCCCATGCTCATCTTGCTTGCTCTTCTCGGCAATCTCGATCTGCCATCAGCACAATCCCCATGTATCCTCAACCTCCTATGTGAATGTTCCCTACACATTCTTGCCGCATCTGAAATCTGGATTCCCTTGAGGACCTGCTTCCCCTAGAGCCTTCTCATTGTCTTGCCGTTTTCACCCTTGGGCTACCAGACCAGGAGACACAGTAGTTGTCCTTGCCATTTAATGCTGCTTCGAGATCACTGTTCTTCCCATCTCAAAAACAAAAACACAACATTCAGCAATTTAAAAGTCATGCCTGTGATTATAGCACCCAATATCTCTGCTTGTTGCAATCATCTACAGAGATCCACCTGACTGCCTCTCATTTTTTGAAGAGTTCAGCTCATGACTCACTCTCTCTCTCTATCTCATCACCAGTCTTTTCACAGATCTTGTGATCTTCATATTCCTACAGAAAATCTTTGTTATCTTGGCTTTTCCAGTTCCTGGACCAGCTCATCTCCAGTGATCTTGTTTCCTCTGCCACTTACTTCCCAGTCATACCTCCCACAACTCCTCCCTTTCTCATCATCAGCTGATAACCCTGCTTCTTATTTCACTTAAATTGGAAGCATTAAGAAGAGACCTTGCTCATTCTCCAACCACTGGCCTACCCACCTAACTGTAGCTTTGCCTGTGTACTCTACCGTCGTTCTTCCAGATAAACTACACATACTTCCATCTAAGCCCAGCCACTGCAGCTGAGAACTGGTTCTTAGCACGGCTCACACACTGAAGGACATCACTCTCGCAACTTTTGGCCGCTCTCCCTGTTGGAATTAATCAACATTCCATGGACCATCTGAACACAATCAACTTTCAATTTCCTCTTCGTGGATTACACACTCGATGCAATCCTTGTCTCCATTCAGAGTGTCTCCCATCCCAGAGTCTCCACTTCCCTCTGGACTGCCAACAGAAGAAATTTTAGAGTTTTTTGACCAGGGATAAATTGTACCTGTATATCTCTAACTTTCTGACTGCAGTCTGGACCTAGATACCCACCCCAAATGGGTGTATACAGTAGCAGAGCAGACACAGATTCTATGCTGGGATTATAACTTAACCACATTTATGAAGAAGGGACCTAATGATTCTCTGACCGCCAAGAGTCTGTGCCCTCCCCACCTCCATGGATCCCAGGAATTCCATGCTCACTCTGTTTCAGACAGTCCTGACTTGACATATTGCTGTCATTCACCCTTGGCTGGACTCCTGGCCAGGTCAGTGCTGACTCTGTGACAGCTAAGTAGACCCTGCTCATTTTCCAAAGAAATCCAGAAGCATGATGGCAATGAAGGGAGAGAAAAATTGGAAAAGAAAACAAATAACAAGAGAGCAGGAGAAATTTAGTAATCTCTTCCTTTTCCAGGAACTTGCCTATCTAGCCCTCTGTTTCTCTTAGCTTTATCTAAATTAACACAGCCTTGCCAGACAGAAAAGGCCATGCCCAAGAGAAACTTGTAACTCTTCAACTTTGATTCAGGTACCACAGGCTCTAAAAATAAAACTCGAACTCAGAGCAGGACAGTGATTCTACACAAATTACCTGTCCTCTCACCAAGAATACCGGCCTACTCCTCCTGATACACAAAGGATGGGCTCTGCCCTGTGACAGATAGTTCTGGCAAATAGAACGAGGATGGCCCATTCACTATCAATCCAACCATACAAGCCAGCGGGGAAGCCTGGAGCCCAGTTCTGGGGTACAGTTGACTCACTTAGCAGCAGATCTTTCAAATCCTTTCCCAGGTAACTCATCCCCCACTTGGTTCGTAAGCTGCCTGTGTCACAACTGGTCTTTCATTTTTCCTCATAAATAATACTTTCTACACTTGACTCCACTTCTTTCACTTCTTTTACCGCTCTGTTTCCCTTCATACTTTGCTCAATTATAAAATGAGAACTCCAAAAAAAATTTACTAAGCTTGCCAACTATTTTAAATATAGGAGATGCTTTTATTCTTATAAGTCAGTAATGCGAGATTCAGGAAGTATAAAGAGCCAAAGGTCATATAAGTGAGGGCCAGTGCTCAGATATGAACTTGGAAGTCTCATTCAAAAGTCCTTCTACTTTCCATCAGACCATGCTGTTGTTAGTACAGGTGATGAAGGAAAGACTCAGGGTGTATTATAGTGTGTAAGGCCAAGGGCGCTAAGAGATGGTATAGAATTGTGTTTGGCACGTAGTAGATGCTCATGCTAGAAAACAAAAACAAAAAAAACAAGATCCAAAAGATACATTCTTAATTGATTTCCAGATTCAATAGGCTTCACCAAACATACTGCCACAATGTGTAGGTCCTTGTTTCACATCACTGCAAGTATGGCCTGGTGCCACCAGGTAACCCTGCTCACCTGCTCTAGCTGCTCCTAACCAGGGTCTGGTTTCCCTGGGCTTCATCACTCAAATGTCAGTCCGGCCCTGTAGGAAAAGGCAATGGATAGGCACCTCTGAGGACATAGGAGAAGGCTGGGTGTGGCTTTGACATTTACAAGAGTTGGAAATACCTCTGTTTAGAAAACATTTATGACGATATCAAAAGTAATCTATAATGACAGCTAAAATCTACAATTCCCACAAAGAATTAAAGAGGTTAATATAATATCCTCACAACTTAAAGGATTCTCTCGATTTCAGAGAGGAAGAAAACTCTGCTTTTAGATTTATTTCACTATTAGTTGAAAAGTGCCAGATGATTTATTTGTCTTCTAGAAAACCAGGCAATACATTGTCTTGACTGAGTGGCTTCTCTGAAGCTTTCCTTTAGTGGAAAGAGTCAGCTATTAGTCTGTTCTTTCTTCAGATCTCAAACATTTTCCTTAAAAAAAGAAAGGTGTTTCTAGCATTACTGATTCATAGTTACCAATAATACAATTACAGATCATATGTAGTGCATTCATCCCAGATCTTATGCTTTGGTTCCAATGGTTAGACTGCGGTGTCTCTGAGGTGTTAGAATTCAGGTTAAATTCCATGCAGCAAGGATGCTTCTCACACTAGACCAGGAGTCTCTGTTAGGCAGACTCCACTCTTTTCTCTTGCTTCCTTGCAACAGCCAGAGCCCCTAGAACTTACCTCAAACTCCAGATCAAACTCATTGGGTGAGAAGGCCTACGGAAGGGCACTGATTTCAGAGAGGAGCCCAAAGTGCACAAGGCTTCTTGTCCTGAATCCAGCAATATCTGGGAGAGATGGAGAGATCACTGATTGCCTGTATATTTCGGTTTACTTTCCAAATTCAGCATTTAAACAAAAGATGTTGTTTATCCAGTTCAACTCCAGAGCCAAAGTATGTGCCAAAAGGGAGTCTTAATGTCTCATAACAGAACAGGTTTGGCCCTAATGTGTAATTTATGAGTCAGTATATCAAATTAGACGAATGTATTTGCTCCAAGTAGGGAGCAAGCCATTAGGCATTACACATCCTGAACTTTGGGGAGAGGAGGAAAATAACTTTGATTTCTCTGCTCTTTCATTAATAAACATGAATCCAAGTTGATGAATAAACTTTCTGGATTGCTTAATACCTCCCAGATATCATCACCAAGGCCTGGGCAAGGCAGGTGAAAAGATTTCCATGAGCAAGAAGCAGTGGAGAAGGGCTTCCTCTGTGAAATAAATTGTTGGTAATTCTGGAAAATTTTCCTGTATCCTAACATCCTTCCGTTTCCTTTGCCTTGCCCTATTCTCTGTGTTTTTAAATGTGCCAAATATGTCTTTCTACTAATAGCTGGTAAATGGAGTTGGGGGAAAAGCCACAGTGTCACCCCTCTATTGCAGCCATGTAATAAATACACAACAAGATAAACTGCATAGTCACAGAGAGACATCACATCTTCCTTCCTCCTAGCGCAACTTGCACAGTCATTGAATATGATTAAAGTCTTGAGGACCTGGACATAGTCATTTCTATTTTGGTACCACTGGCTTGATCCACCCCTGCAGCTAGAAGGGAATCACCCTCTTTGTGTAAATGTTTGCCTTGTTGGAAATTCCGAAGCAGAAATTAATAGGATACATGCTTCAGGAGGAGTATTAAATTATCCATGATAAACAATTCCTAGGCAATGTTTAGACTGGCCCAAAGTCATCTTAAGAACTGTGCACAAGGATAGAACAACACATTTGGCATCTATACACTAGGACTGTATATAAAACAAAAGGCAAAGTAGAGCTCTGTCAATTAGCTACTTATTCTAATTGATGGGTTCTATCAGCCTAGGGAGACAACAGATTAATGACTAAACAAGTACTGAATCTCCACTTCATTCTATGTGGTGTAGACACAGTTAACGTATCATGAATGTTTGCTTCTCTTTACCAGCAGTTACAGAACACACTTGGAACTCCTCTAGAAATTCTCTTTGATCTCTTCTTTGAAGTCAAAGTGCCAATATTCTGGACTCCTGTGACATGAACTATCACAACCCCCAGGCTATTAAAGAGCTGAAACTAATCAGGTAGAATCAGCACCAAAAGAAGTTTCAACACAACATAGTCATTTGTTCAAGGAAACTTTGTCTAGGCATTCAGGATCTCAATATAGCTGCAAATATTCTTTTTAAATACATTCATACATACACACAGACGCAGATGCACACACACAGACACACATACGTAGAGAGAGAAAAATAAAGAAAAAAAAGACCTTTCATTTTCCTTGGTCAAAATCAGGATTAAGGCATTATTTGGGGTATTCTCAATAAAAACTATGTATTGTATTTCTTTACATGAATCAGCAAAATGAAGCAAATTTAACTGAGGGTCCTTTGAGGTTGTGTCAGTTTCCCCACAGAGCTGACCCAGAAACTTAAAGGATATATAGTAACAAAGAGGCCAATTCCATAGGACAAAAAGTCGTATTTTGAATAACATCTTAATACGGACTTTGAGCCAAAAGAAAAATGTGGCTTTTTTTTAAGGGGTGGGGGGGTAGCGGATTGTACTCCATTTCTGTTGTCTGATTCACAAGTATTATTAAATATTTACCAGAAATCTGACGGCAGTTTCCTAACATTTGTTAATCATAGAGAATGTCATTCCATTAACAACTCAATAAACTTCTTTAAAGTTGTACAAGGTAAGTCTCACTACCTTAACACAGCTAACCCATCCTTGTAGAATAAATATTTGCTTTCAATTTCACTATGCCAAGTTTTACGGGATCACGTAATCTAAATCTCCTATTATAAATGAGGTATGCCCTCCAGAAAAATGAGAGAACAGAGTCTAAAGCCTTGTCTGCCTTCTCTCTACAAGTCCTTGAATCAAGGGTTTCATGTCTCCAGAAAAATAGACTTAGGGCACTTCTGACAAGTATCCCAGCAGGAGTGTCTTTGAGAAGTACTTTAAAGACAGTTCAAGCCTCCCTCACAGATTTTTTCACATCCTCCAGCCTGAAGTGGTCTGTGCTGTTGTATATCTACCAGGGCACCAAATGACTAAAGATTATATTTTCCATTCTCCTAATTATTTTTACTTCTTTGTAATAATTTTCGTAGAAGTTCAGCCTAATTTCTTTCCCAAAACCTGCATTTTGTAGTTCCTGACTTTCATGATTACTCTTACCCTGAATCAGCTGGGATAGAGCTCTGATGATAGGTCATCCTGAGATAGCCATTCAATGCTTCCTGCACAAGCACATCCCTGAATGTGACTTGGAGTAAGTCTTCCCTGCATGCAGAGTAGAAAGCTGCCTGCATGGAGCGAATTCTCTGATATTAAATTTCTGTAAAGAGGATAAGCCACCCAACCAGTAACTCTCATAGTAAAGTACACAGTAAGCATCACTGTCTAATTATCATCACCACTATTATTAGAAGTCTACTTCTGTAGAATATCCTAAGAAATGAAAAAAACCGACAAATTCTCAGGTATTGACATAAATGACTGGCATCAGTTTCTTTCTGAGAATATATTTTGATAGAGGGAAAGGGAAGGAAAAGAGAAGATAAATTACATTTACTGAATAACTACCATGTCCCAGAATTGGTACTAGGTGCTTTATGTAAATTATCTCGCTTTAATTCCTACAGCCATCATAAGTCATAGAGTTACCTTCATTTTAGAGATGAATGAACTTAGTCTCAGAGGAGTTAAGCAATTTGTCCAAAGTCCCATGCCTGGTGAACAGTAAGTCTGGGATTCAAATAAGTCATTTTAGCAAAGCAAATCGCTGTAGGCAGGGGAGTAGAGTACGATGTACAGTTTTTTAAAAGCATATAAACACACCCAATATCTCAAAAATGTGTGAGGACCAGGGGTGATGAATTGAAGACCATGGAAAACAATCTGTCTGTCTAAGGTTTGGGCAAAGGATGACTCTGAAATGACCATAATATTTAGACTCTTTGTCCTGAGTCAGAATATATCTAACAGAATTCACCTCTGTCCTTTTCCCCCATTTTATCTAAAAGGAAGAAAATTCATTTGTATGTATGTGATAAAAACTAGGATCTCAGTTCCTTTAAAAAGAATGAGTTGAACTCGCTTACAAATCTTTACCCAGGTAGTGTTAAAATAAATATTCCAGTAAAGATAGATTCAGAATTAGAAAAGCCGTACGTAACTCAATTGCCATTTCCAGCATTTAAATCAGGACCAATCACACAGATCTCAATGTTAGCCCAAATCCCTTCCACCTATTTCTCCTCTCTGCCAATAACCAGTTTTTAATCTATTTCAGGAAGGAGTCCAGGACACCGTGGAAATAAAGATTAACTTTAAAATACTTCCTGAAGCATTACCAGAAATCATGTTTTGAATTTCCAAATGACTTGCATTGTTCTAAATTTCTGGGCTGTGCCCAGGACCACAGAGATAAATGGGGCATTGGGACAACCATGTGAAGGACCAAGTGGTAACGTGAAGTAAGTGTACTGTTCAGCACGAGTCATTTGAAAACAGAAAAAAGAAGAATGGCTAGAAAAGATGATGTTACATGACAACGATATTCCAAACAAAACACAAGGAGTTGATCTACGTTTGCTTTCAGGTCATGAGATACTATATGGGAACCCACTGGCTATGGATCACCCTGATTCAACAACCCAATTCATCATATTCTCGGGTTTACAGCATAATCACTGGTTCTCAAACTTGGCTACACAGGAGACTCACCTGAGGAAGTTTGGGGATTTTGTTTTGTATGCAATACCAGTGCCTGGGCCCCCTCACCAGAGATTTAGATTAATTGGCATAGGGCGGGGGCCAGGCTTTAGTATTTTTTAAAGTTCCCTGTGTGATTCAGTGTGAGCGAGACTGGAGCACGACTGTGTTAGCTGTATGCAACGGCCTCCGAAATTTTATACCTCAACCTTTTAGGGTTGTCAGAACTGACATCGTGGCTGTATAACTCGTGAAAATTTGGGCAAGTTACTGATCCCTGAGACTCAGTTTCCACACCTCTAAAATGGAGATCAGAACCCTGTTCAGCATGTTCTTCGACATGGGACCCAGGTCATCATATTTCCAAAGTGAATGTCTAGATCTTTTCAAAATAAATGCCTTCAATCATTTTCTGATTCATATGTCTCTAGAATGAACACCGTGGGTAACACGTGAAAATATCTTCTCAATGTAACAGCATTATTTCTTTTGCTTATGTAACAAACTATGGCTTCAGAATGCCAAAAAAATTGGCTTGAAAGTGGAAAAATACTATCACCAAATATTTGTTCTATCTCTATATCCCCAAATCGGAAAAACGGTGTTTTGGGTATGGTATTTGTCAATGTTATTTATTTTGTTTAAAACTGACCACCTAGCCTATACTTATACCCTCATACTTCAAGACTCCCAAGTTGGCAGTCTTAGTAACAAAACTGCCAACTCACTGTTTAGATTTTGAATACTTACTACCCTGCGTTACTGAGAAATTTGTATCATTTTGTTGTGGGGTTGAAGGAAGATTTTAATTTGCATCTTTAGTCTCCATTGTGCTGTCACAGTTCCTGAAACGAAGTGGATGTTTACTATATATTTGTTAAATTTATTTTTAAATGTTTACTTCAATATTCCTGATGATTAGATTATGTAACAGCCATAACCCAAACTTGGGTACTTGCTTACTGTCAAAGACTCCAGAATCAAGCAAGAGCACCAATATTTCCTACCCAACTAGTCTACAGCTCAAATTTAGGAGAATTTTTTGCTTTTGTGAAAGTTTTAATCATTTATAATTACACATTTTGAGGGGTAGGTTATATATCCTTCCTATTCTGGATCTGTAATCAAATCTTTGACAAATTAATTGAGTTTTCCTCCACAAAAGTTAAAGAGATGGAGTTAATCCATACACATATCGATACTTCACAGAGGTATTTTGGCATTTATAGAATAAAGAATGTGAGAGTACAAGGTAAGTCTCTTTTAGGGAATACATGGACTACTTTATTATCTAGAAGAGCACGACTTAAGTTATAGTAATGAAGGATGAAAATATGCCCTCTGTGTCAGACACTGTTCATTGCTACCTAAGACTGACTCCCCTCCCCACTTTATTCCTTAGGATAGCAATGTGCCCAGACTCAGGTGATAGATTATGATGAGACTGAGTCAATCATAATCATTTCATTCCTTGGCTCCTCATCCTCCCTTGCATGAGATGTTCAGGGAAGTCAGCTGGTAGGTTTTTAGCATTTTTGTGTACCTGCTAAAAGGGAACAGAAACAAGAGGTATGGCCCCTTTCTTCAGCTTTCTGATTTGAATAAGGCATTTTTTAGTTGACTGAAGCTTCAGAAGCAATCTTGTGACCATAAAGCAGCAATCCTCAAGACAAAAGAAAATAAAATAAGGACAATGGAGCTACAAGATAAAAAGATCCTGGATCTTTGATGGAGTCTTCGAGGAGCTGAATCAATGCCAACAAACAACTACTCCAGACTTTTCTATTACATGACAAAAAATTAACTACTTAGAAGAAAACCATAATTTCCACGTATGAGATTATGAAGACTATCTTCTCCCTATAAAATTCTTAAGATGGTAATATTTCATCTATGAATGAGAAACAGACTTTCATAACAAAATCAATCATTAGAAAAGACATTTCAAACCCAACCTCACTGTTGCCCTTATTTTCCTTCCAAATTCCTGACATTAAAAACAAACTATTTCACCACCTCAAACCAGTGCAATCCTCGTTGCCATATAAACAGTTTCTCCCCTCTCCCCCCTCCCCCTTTCCCCTCCCTCTCCCTCAAATACATATGTATATATATGTATGTATTGTACTTATATACATACACAAACAATACATACACAACTTCTCTGAATAACTCCCCTTTGAAACGTAGTTTTGAATGATTGGGAAAGTGATTAATATGAGCAACAGGGTTTCTTGACTGCACAGGAGATGCTTCTAACCTACTTTAATTCCCATGACTATCCCAATGCCATTGCATTTTTTTAAAGAATAAACTGACCACTTTTACCAAGTGTGTCCAAATTAAGGACTTATGAGTAACCTTGGTTTCAAATGAACCAAAACAGGGATACCCACAGAAATAGCAGAGCTGAGAATAAAGGTCTCTTGAATAGAGCTTTTCATCCATATGACTCATCAGACACCATGATTAGGAGAATGAATTTGCCTGTAAAGTCCAAAGGCTATTCTGATCCTGACTCCTTGTACAGACTTGGAAAAGTACCACAATTCTTAATGCCCTAGTTGCTAAATTTACGTAGGTAATTTCTTCCTGTTTATCTCATAAGACAGTGAGGAAATTCCCAATAAATTTTAAAGTACTGCACATATTAATGCTATTAAAAGATCTGTTTCCATTTCAAACACCCCAGAGATACCCAGTTACCAATTTAGATAGAAGAGGTACGTAAGCTGACAATATCAGTCACAGAACTAGTTTACTTGGGGGCACATAACAGATCTCTCATCCTTATACTTCTGCTTGACCTGAGCACAGGGTTATTAGCTTAAATGGCTTTGTGAAAAAAAATATCAACAGTCATTCAACCATGTGACAGCCTGATGGGTACAGACAGAGCCGAACAGTAAAACTATCAATTTCCTTAAGATAAAGCTCTAGAAAAATATGCTACAGTTTCAATATGTCTAAAATACTGTAAAACTATTCAAAAGAAAGCGGTCAGAGTCTCAATCTAATCTGTCCACTCTGCCCTTAAACCTTAAAATACCACAGTAAGACTATAGCATATAACAATGTATTCACTTACAAAAACTACATATATATTGTATTTGCATAAAATATTGTAAAGAACCTATTGGTGTCCGATTAACCAATTAATAGTAAAAATAGAAAAACCAAAGAGATCACTTATAAAAGCAACTGTCTAGCATGTCCTATGTTGAAAAAGGTATATATATATATAACTTATTTTGTACAAGGGTAGAAATAATATTACTCAACTTACCTTTTCATTAACTGGCACAAAAAGGCAAAAAGGATAGTTTTTAAATTGAAAAAATAATTTTTTTTACAACATCAGCTTTCATATAAAAGAACAGTTTACTGCAATTGCAGGATATTCTCATTTAGCTTCCCTATGCAGAGAAATAGGAAACTGAAAGGAGATTAAGATGAAACAAACTAACAGATTTGATAAAAATTTAAAAGTTGTTGATGAAAGCTTAAAAAACCACAATACAAATCATCTCAATGGTCAAAGGCTGGAGAAAAACAAAGAAAACTATACCAAGTCACATCATAATCTAACTGCTGAAAAAAATAATTTTTAAAAAATATTTTAACCAGAGGGAAAAAGACACATTATGTATTAAGGAACAAAGATAAGAGTAACATGAAATTTTAGTCAGAAACACTATAAACCAGAACACAATGAAAAGAATAAAAACAAACATAATGTACAATTCTATACCCAGAAAAAAAATCTTCAAAAAATAAAGATGAAATAAAGGCTTCTGCAGATATAAAAAACAGAGGTATTTCACTGCCAGCAGGCATGAACAGAAACCAAAAAAAATTTTAGAAATACTCTTTGAGGAAGAAGGAAAATGATTTCAGAGGAAACTTTTTATATCCACAACGAATGAAAAACACTGGAAATAATAGAGAGAGACAGAGGAAATGAGTGAAGGAGGGAAGGAGAGAAGAGAGAAAGAAAACACAAATTATCAAATAAGAAGTGAGTGGGGCCATCACTATATAAACTATAGATATTAAAAAGGTAATTAGGGAAAATGATGAACAACTATATTTCAATAATTTTGGTAACTGTGAAGAAATGGTTAAATTCCTTGAAAAACATGATCTACCAAAGCTCACCAGAAACAAAAAGATAACCTGAATAGCCCCATATTTATTAAAGAAAATACATTTATAGTTTCAAAACTTCCTGCAAAAGAAAGTCCAGACCCAGATAGCTTCACTTGTGAATTCTCCCAAACACTTAAGAAATAATGCCATGTATACACAAACTCTCCTAGAAAATAAGGAGCTGGGGAGGTGGGGGGATGATACTTCCCTACTCATTCTGAGGGCATCATTACCTTAATACCAAAACCAGATAAAGACATCCAATTAAAAAAAAAAAAAAAAAACAAACCCTAAAGACCAATATTTCTCATGAACATATCACAAAAATTTTTAACAAATTTAATGCAATTATATATACTAAGAAAAAAACAACATAGCCATATTGGTTTTACTCCAGAAACACAAGGCTGCTTTAACATTCAAAAATCAATATAACACTCCCTAACACCATACACAAACATAAACTCAAAATGGATTAAAGACTTAAATGTAAGGCCAGACGCTATAAAACTCTTAGAGGAAAACATTGGCAGAACACTCTATGACATAAATCACAGCAAGATCCTTTTTGACCCACCTCCTAGAGAAATGGAAATAAAAACAAAAATAAACAAACGGGACCTAATGAAACTTAAAAGCTTTTGCACAGCAAAGGAAACCATAAACAAGACCAAAAGACAACCCTCAGGATGGGAGAAAATATTTGCAAATGAAGCAACTGACAAAGGATTAATCTCCAAAATTTACAAGCAGCTCATGCAGCTCAATAACAAAAAAACAAACAACCCAATCCAAAAATGGGCAGAAGACCTAAATAGACATTTCTCCAAAGAAGATATACAGATTGCCAACAAACACATGAAAGGAAGCTCAACATCACTAATCATCAGAGAAATGCAAATCAAAACTACAATGAGGTATCACCTCACACTGGTCAGAATAGCCATCATCAAAAAGTCTACAAACAATAAATGCTGGAGAAGGTGTGGAGAAAAGCGAACCCTCTTGCAGTGTTGGTGGGAATGTAAATTGATACAGCCACTATGGAGAACAGGATGGAGGGTCCTTAAAAATCTAAAAATAGAACTACCATATGACCAAGCAATCCCACTGCTGGGTACATACCCTGAGAAAACCATAATTCAAAAAGAATCATGTACCACAATGTTCATTGCAGCTCTATTTACAGTAGCCAGGACATGGAAGCAACCTAAGTGTCCATCGACAGATGAATGGATAAAGAAGATGTGGCACATATATACAATGGAATATTACTCAGCCATAAAAAGAAACGAAATTGAGTTATTTGTAGTGAGGTGGATGGACCTAGAGTCTGTTATACAGAGTGAAGTAAGTCAGAAAGAGGAAAACAAATACCGTATGCTAACACATATATATGGAATCTAAAAAGAAAAAAAAATGGTTCTGAAGAACGCAGGGGCAGGACAGGAATAAAGATGCAGACGTAGAGAATGGACTTGAGGACACGGGGAGGGGGAAGGGTAAGCTGGGACGAAGTGAGAGAGTGGCATGGACACATATACACTACCAAATGTAAAATAGATAGCTAGTGGGAAGCAGGCGCATAGCACAGGGAGATCAGCTCGGTGCTTTGTGACCATGTAGAGGGGTGGGATAGGGAGGGTGGGAGGGAGGGAGATGCAAGAGGGAAGAGATATGGAGATATATGTATATGTATAGCTGATTCACTTTGTTATACAGAAGAAACTAACACACTATTGTAAAGCAATTATATTCCAATAAAGATGTAAAAAAAAAAAAATCAATGTAACTCATCAATTCTAGAGCCTATAAAAAAAGACCATCTCATAAGCTCAATAGACATAGAAAAGGCCCTTGACCCAATTCAACCTCCATTCATTATAAAAACTCTCAGCCAACTAGAAACAGAAGGGACTGCTTGAAACTAAGAAAGGGCATTTATGAAAAACCTACTGCTAACATTGTATTAAATGGTGAAAGACTAAGTACTTCCCCCTAAGTTCAAGAACAAGACAAGGATGTCCACTCTCACTGTTTCCATTCAACACTGTTGGAGAGGCCCTATCCAATACATTAAGACAAGAAAAAGAAATCAAATGTATACACACTGGGGGTGTAGGGGGATTATACTTCTTTTTACTCCCAGAACATATGACAGCCTGTGTAGAAAAACCTGTGGAATCTACCCACAAAGAAACCCTATTAAAATTAATTAGTGAGTTAAGCAAGGTAGTAAGATATATAAAAATTCATTGTATTTCTATGTGCTAGCAATGAACAGCTGGAAATTAAAATTTAAAACAATTCAGTATCATTTACAATAGTACCAGAAGATGTTAAATATTAAGGGATAAACTCAACAAAAATATTTACAAGATATGTAGGCGGTAAATACAAAACACTGCTAAGAGAAATTAAAGAAGACCTACAGAAATAAAAAGATATATCATGTTAATAAAAAGATTCAGTATTATGAAGATGTCACTCCTCTCCAAATAGATCTAAAGTTCAACACAATCCCAATAAAAACTCCAGAAACTTCTTTGGTGTGGAAATTGTCAAAGTGATCTTCAATTGCCCATGGAAATGCAAATAATCTTGAATATATAAAACAGTTTTCAAAAAGAACAGAGTTGTAGAAATTACGCTACCTAATTTTAAGACTTTATTATAAAACTTCAATAATCCACATAGTGTGACTTAAAGATATACATACAGATGAATGAAACAGAATATAAAATGCATAAATAGACCCCCCATATTTGGCCAATTAGAATTGATTAAGATGCCAGGGAAATTCAATAGGGAGGGGATAATCTTTTCAACAAATGATGCTGGAACAATTGAATAACCCTATGTAAAAATAATAATAAACCTCATACCATACATAAAAACTAACTCAAAATGACTCATAGGTCTAAATGTAAAACCTAAAGTCATAAAGCTTCTAAAAGAAAACAGAGGAAAAAAATTCTTCTCTCCTTGAATCAGGCAAAAATTTATTACTACAGGGCACAAGAAGCAAGGATTATACTTTTTAAAAAGTGCATTAGATTTCATCAAAATTTAAGTATTTAAAAGCTACTAGTAAGAAAATGAAAGAGCAAGCCAAGAACTGAGAAGAATTTGTTTGAAAACATGTAGCTGTCAGGAGCTATAAAAGGTCTGAGATTTTCTACTCCTAGCAAACTGACACGTCAGCCTGCCACAGTTTCATGGATTCTAGCGGAAGACCTGAGACGTCTGGGCCACAGACGAAGGACTTCATTACTCACAGCAGAGCAAGTACCTACCGGGGTGATGCATAGCTGGGCCCTAATGAATGCTGCACACGCGGTAGATTTGATCACAACTCAGTAACTCCAAGCTTAGGAAAGCCCATTTTCTTTAAAGAGCTGCAAGCAAACCTGGGAGATACTATCTTTATTGTCCTGGACAGCAAGCAAATGTTTCCTTCCCCAAAGGGAGACACTATCTCAACTGTCCAAGGCTTTTTTGCTATACAAAACACCTTTAAAAAGATAGTATGGAACAAGAGCTGTCAGTGTCTCGGCTCACAACATCTGCAGAAACATGAAAGATCCACAGAGAAGTCTCTCCCAACAATATCCAATAAAGAACATGTGTCCAGAGTACATAAAGAACTCTCAAAGCTCAATAATAAGACAAACAACCCAAAATTTTAATGAAATAGGTAAACACTTCACCCAATAGAGAGGTAGATGGAAAAAAAATATGAAAAATATTCAACATCATTAGTCATTAGAGAAATGTGCATTAAAACTACAATGGAAAATTCCCACCCACCCTCTAGATTGGCTAAAAGTTTTTAAATCCCAAGTGCTGGTGAGGATGTGCCGCAACTAGAAATCTCAAACATTGCTGGGAGCAATGCAAAATGATATTGCCACTTTGGAAAACAATTTGGCATTTCCTTATACAATCAAACACACCCTTACCATTTAACCCACAAATTCCACGCCTAAGTATTTACCCAAGATAAATGAAAACATATGTCCATACAAAGTGTATATGTTAATGTTTATAGCAGCTTTATCCATAGTAGCAAAAACTGGGATGTTGAGCGTTAATTCTCCATGAGCCTCCTGAATTTCTGCATGTCTCGCAGGCAGATGCAATGACCACCTTTGTTTCCAACTATCTCTTCAAGGACCTGCATAGAGCAAACAGCCTTGGAAGATATATTTCTCCCTCTAAGGAAAGTCGCCTTGCTGCATGTCAACTCATCTCTGTGCTCTTAAGAAAAATACGCCAGACAGTGTTGCTTTCCAATGTAACTGTAACCTGCTTTGCTTGGGATAAGACTTAGTAGAAAATGGTGCTACAATAAACTACTTCTGGTCCAGTCACCATTACCATGTTGCTGTGGGAACACGATTCCTGTCTTGAAGCCAGCTGCCCCATTCCGACCGCAGAAAAATCTAAGCAGCTGGCTAGTTCCCCTCTTGTTCTCCCTCTACCAATTTTCTGTTTCCATTCCAAATAAATGACTTGGTTGCCCCGCCAACCGTCCCCACCCCACCCTCCAAAAAAAGATAAGTTTGTTTTGTTGTACAGTACAATAAAGATACAGCTTCCTTCTAGATCAAAGATCAGGCAGGCTTACTACCCATTATAAAAGATTCTATTGAGTGCCCTAAGCTCAGGATTCCTCTCCTGTAAGGCAATCATCCCCTGGTCTTCATGTCAACCTGTGGGAATAGGGACTCAGGAAACTGGCACAAATGCTGAGACTTTGGCTATGTTATTGCAATTGTAATAAATTGTTCTTAGTCTGTGACCCAGAAATTTCGTGTCTTCTGCCAAAATCCATGAAACTGAGGCAGCCTAAGTGATAAGCATTTATGTAGGGTAAAGCACTCACATTTGACACTAGAATCAACTCAAATGTCTATCAAATGTCTACAAAGTGCAGTATATCCATGAAATGAAAACTTACTCAAACTTATTCAAAAACAAAATAGAAGGAACTACGCATACATGCACCATCATGGATGAATTTTAAAAGCATATATCCCAAGTGAAAGAAACCAAATTAGAAGGGCTACATACTATATAATTAATTCCATCTAGGTGAAATTTACACAAGACAAAACTATAGTGATAAAAAGTAGATGAATGGTTACTAGGAGAACTGACTGCAAAGAGGTATGGAGAGTTCTTACGGTGATGGAAATATTGCTTATCACAATCATGATAGTAGTTATGTGACTATATATTGTACTTTCATCAAAACTCATCAAATTGTATCCTTAGGCTGGTGGATATAATTGTATATCAATTATACCTCAATAAAGCTTACAAAAGGATTTCATACTCAGCAAACACTTAAAGTGCATCTAGTCTTTTTCAGGCACCTTTCTAGGAGAAGAAGATGCAACAGTGAGCAAGCAGAGAAAGTCCTTGCACTCCTGGAATTCACTTTCTAAATGAGTGGAGAGGGTGAATTATAAACAGATACTCAAAATAAGCAAGAAAATGTCAGGTAATGATTAAGTGCCTTAATGAAAGTAAAACAATGTGTTCTAATAGGGAGAGTGACTTGGGGAAGTACTTTCAGTCAGGTGGCCAGAAAACACTCTCTGATTCAAATTGAGTCCCAAGACATCAATAAAGGCAGTTACCTGCGGGGGTGGGAAAGGGGCCAATGGGAGACTGGGGGTATTAGAGGTAAGAGAGGACTGGAGGGTAAACAGACTTTTATCGTGTATCTTATTATAGTGTTTGAATATTTTACTATGTGTCTGGATAAAATTTTCTTTTAAAAAGGCAAATTTAAAGATATATGTTAAACATAGGCAATCGGGGAAATATATCAGAATCCAAGGGGCTTGCCAAGCTATTTAATCTCAGGATTCTACAGTCATCTTCAAAATGATGAATCACAGAGAAAAAAATAAACCATTTCTTGCTCCTGTGCAGGTAAATGATTCTTTACAGCCAGAAATTGGATCTTCACGCCTAAGTCCAGAACAACTATTTGAAGAATCAATGTTAGAAAATAATCTTCACATGGAACTTTCTCCCTGCTTCCACATGGATCTATAAGTAATTACAGCGGCAGAAAAATGGGGTTTTTTTCAGAATCTCCAAAAATTTTTGGTGCTTACATTTACCTTCCCTTGCAATAAAACTCTACTGATTTTTTTTAAGTTTCATCCTAGTATATAATAAAACAAAACATTACTTTTTGCATATAATTCAAACTGCCATCTCTTTGGTATTCTAGAAAAATTAGAGTCAAAAACCAGTGTGGGGACTTCCCTGGCGGTTAACACTCTACACTCCCAATGCAGGGGGCGTGGGTTCGATCCCTGGTCAGGGAACTAGATCTCGCATGCCACAACTAAGACCCAGTGCAGACAAATAAATAAATAAATACTTTTTAAAAAAACAATGTGATGTCATTTTTTAGGTCAGATATATAAAAATAATACAGAAAGAAATTTGCTACAACTTCTTGCCCAAGCACAAATATAATCATTTTCTAAGAAAATGAGAAAATAGGTATATAAAAATCATACATAACCTTAATTTATTAAAACATATAATATAAATATACTACATGCATATGTGTATAATACTAGGTATTATATTTTGCTAGGGATGTTATACAAGGTACTTCAAACTATTTGAAGAAACTATTTACTAGAGAACCTGAAATAAAATAACTTTGAATAGTTTGAAGTACCTAGTTGTAAACCAGAAACACCACAATCAGTGGAAAGGGGGAACCTAAATTACCAAGAAGACAGTCAGTCAATTAGGTGTTAATTTTTAATGTAAAAACGTTGAGAGAGCACTAATTTGTTCTTCCTCTTAAATTCTCTCACTTCAAGTCCTGTGTTATGATGCCATGAGCTCCACAGTCTAAGGTGGAGGCCAAGGACAAGTACATAAATAACTACAGCTGAGAGTATAAAGCAAAATTTCCAAAGTAGAGTCTGTTACAAGTTACAGAAGGAGCTGGGAGAGGATAGTGGTCATTTCCATCCCGAGAAATCAAGGAAGCCGCGGTGAAGGAGCTAGTCAGTGAAGGACAGCTCTGCCTCTTCAGCATTGTTGAAGGCAAAGGGTATTCCAGGCAGAAAGAGCAGTGGGGAGCAAGCCAAGAGGAAAGACATCACGAGTTGGTGGCAAGACTGTGGAGGACATTGGTGACTTTCTCTCATCTGTGTCCAATTCTCTCACTTCAGGGTATATCCATTATAATGAACTGTTTCTGACTCAACAACTGATTTTCTTGAATACCAAGTCATTGTTATTTAATAATTATCACAATTTTTTTTAATAAATCAAAGTGCTGGTATATTATTAATCCCATTGCCATATTTAGTTTTGAAGCTATTTTTGAGTATTAATTGTTGACTATGAAAAAGTACCATAGACTGGGTGGCTTATAAGTAACAGAAACTTATTCCTCACGGTTCTGGAGGCTGGTAGGGTGCCAGGATGATCGGTTCTGGTGATGCCCTCTTCCAGGCTGCAGGGTGATGACTTCTCATCGTACCTTCACATGGCAGAAAGAGGACTAGATAGCTCTCTGGGGCCCCTTTATAAAGGCATTAATCCCATTCATGAGGCTCCACCCTCTCGATCTAATTACCTCCCAAAAGCCCCATGTCCTCATACCATCACATTGGGGGCTAGAATTTTAACGCATGAATTTGGGGGAGGAACATTCAATCTATTTCAATTGCGTATAAATAAACAACAGCCAAAAAAATAACTAGGACAGTAAAAAGCACTAAACCTGCGTTGGATTATTGTATTGGTGGAGAACATTGAGCTCTGCTTTCTAGAGATAAGGAAACTGAAGTGCAGAAAAATTCGATGAGTTGCCCAAATTTATTTTTTATTTAACAACTGCTTACATAAAACATTTTAGAATATTAACTCATTAAATCCTCTTAACAATCTTCATGTAGATGCCACTGTGATCCCCATTTTACAGATGAGGAAACTGGGGCACAGAGAAGTTAAGAGACTTCCCCTGTCCAGTGGCAAAGCCAGGATTAGCTCCCAGACTGGCTGATGTAGGCTCCACGTGTCAGGTTACTAACCACTGCTTCTCCGAACCAGGTAGTGGCAGAGGCAAGGCCAGAATGCGAGATTCCTAACCCTAAATGCCATGTTTTTTCTACTCTAAAATTTCTGTCTCTACACAGCCAAGACAGGTTTTCCTGAGGCCAGTCATTGAGGCTCTTGGCTATCTCTACATCGAAATACTTCCTTTTCTCCACAAACTTTAGAGTTGGTTGTGTTTCTCATTTTCACAGATAGAATTTTTCTCTCTCCTCAGCTACACTCATTTCACATCCCACTACAACCAAACCATGACTAGTTAAACCACAACAAAAAAGCCTCAGCGTCATGCATTCCTTAAACAAACAGAAAGGGAGAGAGAGCAAAAACTAACTACAAGAAGTGCCTGCTTTTATGTGTCCTGGAAATGAAGGGGTAGAAATGCCTGCACCCGCCCATACAACTCAATCGCAGCTCAAGCACTTGGCGCTATTGAACTTCATGCTCACCTCCATTTCTGGGGCCACAGCTGAGGAGAATAGTAAGCCCTTTGTTTCACTTCACTTTCTAGTCCCCAGGATGTCATTTCATCCTGTAAGACAGAACGTTGAGGAAAATTTTTCCCAGCATGGTTTGCTAGGTTCCACAGCTGGAAACAACAGATGAGAAGTATCCACATTTTAAAAAGAAGGTCAGCAGATACCTGCCACCCTTGCCAGGGCTTATTAAGAGGTGGCAAAACCAGATGTACCCCAGTCATGCTCACCCCTGCTTCTAATCTACGCGCAGTGGTTCTCAGCCTTGGCTACACGTTAAAACCACCCGGGAGCTGGCAAATCCAATGCCTGGATGCCTCCTGCAGAAATATTTATTGAATTGGTGTGCGGTGCCACCCTAGGCAATTGGAATTTTTTTAAGTTTCCTAGGTGATTCGAATTGCAGGCAAGGTTGGCATGACTGTCCCACAAGAAAAGCATGAGGTGAAGACACTGGCCAGAATACAAGGTGAGAAGGAATCTCTCTTTTCCAATTAGGGGTGATTTTTCCTCTCTGGATAACCTGGGGAGTAGGAAGGTGAGTAGGGACCATTCCAAGAGGGCTTTCCTACAAGAAAGGATGCTATTGTAGGTAAGCTTAGCCTCTGCCTATCTGGGCAAGGGAAGAGAGAACGAGAAGAACATTATGGTGCAAAGAGGAACCTGTGGACGTAGAAAAGATACTTGAGTTCCAAAAGGCCACATGGACCATGCAGCACTCAGCTGAGCCCCAGCTGTCTTTCATGGAAGCTTATCCAAGAAAGCTGCTTACCATGTTCTGGCCAAAGGCTGGACTGTGGCAGCAGGAGGCTGTGGCTCGACTGCTGGTGGTGGGGATTGGCGGGGCTGGAAAATATGGGATTCCAACATCAGGGAGCTGGGTAGTGGCGAGACCACACGCTTGTGCCCCAGGACTTGAAGGTTGACACTTAGATGCTGTCCCACAGAGGCGCCAAAGGCCAGTACAGAAGCATCACCAAACAACTAGGAAAAATCTAATCAGGACCAGATGAACAAAGAGATGCAGCCCCTTCCCCTCTCCCTCCTCCCATTCCAAGACTCTGGAGGTACCCAGGGCTGAAAGATGGAGCAAGAACTACTTAGGGCTTTGGATTAGAGGTGAGCTTGAAAACTGGGCTGAGTTACAGTAATGAAAATTGACCAGAAATGTACAGAATTCACTCAAGATTTTGCCTCAGGTCAGAAAAGAAGTATTCTAATCAACAAAGTCAAAGGCAGAATTGGAAGGGGAAAAACTATTAACTCCTATTAACTGAATTAACTATTAATTAATAGTTAATTGTTAATTAACTATTAACTCCTATTAACTGAATTGAGACTCCTAAATAAACCTATTAGATTTGTAAGATTGTGCCCATTCAGAGGTAGGTTATTTCTGCCGAAAGTAAAAGCAAATGTTCACCAAATGCCACATCAATGCGCTACGATAGCATCCTTCAAGTAGAAGGAAGGAACAGACACTGTGAGTCTGGCTCCTTTACAATTTCTCTGTTTTAAGCCTCTGTGCCATGGGCTAGTGGGCCAGGCGGATACTGACTTAGCTGTGCTGAGTGAGAGAGGAAACCCTCACTAAGTAGTTATGCTGATCTTGGGCAGATTATGTAATTCCCTCATCCTCAATTTTCTCATATAAAATATGTGAATGACGTCGATTCACGAGGCTGTTTTAAGGATCCCATTCTGTCCTCCACAACGGCTGGCCCATGAGCTACTCAATCAATGTTCGTAGGATTTCATTCTCGATAGAATACTTTTCTAGAATAAAATTCTACTCAATAACCCCCACTTAAGTGGACATAAGTACCAAAAGGGTTTGTTGAAAGATCATTTCATAAAGGCATCCATATGGCACAGATATGGATGACACTCAGTGTTATATCTCCCTCCAGACTAATGCTTGTGGTTTCCTGAGAAATTTTTAAGCACAGTTCATACTAATAATAGCCATACCTCATCTCTATACTCCTGTTTAAAAACAACTTCGTTTGATGATTTTTAAGTGTTCAGATTTAAAAGTGTGTAGCCCATTTAAGAAGACAGTGAAATAAACAAACAAAACAGGGCTCTGAATGAGGAAATTAGTAACAACTATAGGTCCAAAACTATCACTTTTCTTTTTAGAAGGCAATTCAGAGTAGGAGGGGAGAGAGAAAGAGTGAATCCAAGGGCTCAGTAACTAGCCAGCAGTCCACGGATCAAAAGAGCACAAAGGCGAGAGTGATTAAGAGTATTAATGAATGCAGGGCAACAGGGAGACTTCCAGAAAAAAATTACACCTTTCCTCTGAATAGAAGTGAGGAACAGCTGGAAAGGAACCTAGTTACAAAAGTCTCCCATAATTGAGAGAACACTAAAAACTTTCCTTTAGGATAAAAGGAAAGTAAATTCTTAAATACTCAGAGCTTGTATCAGTTATTACTTGCAAAGTACACCCTGAGTTGTATACTTAGGAGTGTGAATTTCTTTGATTCTAAGTATTATAAGAAGGCAAAAGAAGCTCATTAATATACCTATAATTTCTTCATAAATAATTATATAGAAATAGCAAAGTCAAGTGCTTCTTGCTTTCTATCTTTGTTTCCAGTTATCCTTACCTGAGAAAAACTTATTCTTGGGCACCGAGATATCCCAAACTCCAAATCAATGGCTTTTTTTAAAAAAATTTCTTTAACATCTTTATTGGAGTATAATTGCTTTACAATGGTGTGTTAGTTTCTGCTGTATAACAAAGGGAATCAGCTATAGATATACATATATCCCCATATCTCCTCCCTCTTGCATCTCCCTCCCACCCTCCCTATCCCCACCCCTCTAGGTGGTCACAAAGCACCGAGCTGATCTCCCTGTGCTATTTGGCTGCTTCCCACTAGCTATCTATTTTACATTTGGTAGTGTATATATGTCCAGGTCACTCTCTCACTTTGTCCCAGCTTACCCTTCCCCCTCCCCGTGTCCTCAAGTCCATTCTCTACGTTTGCATCTTTATTCCTGTCCTGCCCCTAGGTTCTTCAGAACCATTTTTTTTTTTTAACAAATCAATGGCTTTTAACTATAGATGTACATCAGAATCAGCTCAGAAATTTTCCAAAAAACGCTTGCTTGATTCCCAATTCAAACCATATGAATCAGAAACTGCTAGAGTAGGTGGGGTCCAGGAATGTATATTACAGTATGTTAAGTCCCCAGAGATATGGATATGCACCTCCCATTATAACTACCAGCCATCACCATTCAACTAGTGGCAGCTACCCAAATTGTACACATCATCCCCCAAGGAAGGATTAATCCACCCATACAACCCTTCTCTCTAGATAAAGTTGAGAGCCCTTCACTGTTTCACTTAGCAATCTCTGGCAAACTAGCCGGGACAATTCTAATCTGTATTAGTTTAAATTAAGTAATCTAAGTGCATCCTGAACCTTTCCAAAAATAAGAAGTAGGATTTGCTCAATAATGATTTATGATAAATTAATCAAGGCTAGATTCTGATCTTAAGTTCATCAGTGCTTCTTTCCCAAAGGTCTACAGCACCTGTACATTCTGGGAGGCCCGACCACAGCAGGTGACAGAGTCGACCTCTCCCTTATAGGCCATTTCTCCTATTGTTGGGATTAGTCAATCAATAACTAGCAATTGATCATCTGTATAACAGAGTGCTTTCCAGGTTCCTTGAAAGGTGCTATGCATTCAACCTAGACTGTATTTTAAAGAAATTTAAAATGCAATTTGGGGAGCCAACACAAGAGAAAATAAGCAAAAGGAACAAAAGGATATAACACTTTGAAGTCTAACAATGGGAGAAATAGTTTCAAAGGTGCTAACATGTAAAGTAGGGAAGCTATTGGCTGAGCTTGTTGGAGTAGAATGTGGGCAGGTGGTCCAAGATCGATCCTAGGAATAGCAACAATAAGGTGAGTGAAGAAAAGCTGGAAAGAGCACTCAAACTCAATTTTCAGTTCAAGAAATAGTCACTGGAAGTGTGTTTACATGATCAGTGCTGGGGTTATATATGTGGTGGAAGACAATGATGACGGACACCAGGCCTGCCTCTGAAAGGCTCACACTAACTCACACCACAGGACAGGTCTTCTTCACTGACACGAAGAGCTGTTGGGAGAACATGGCAGGCTTCACGGAGTCAGTGGCTTTTTACAGAGGCCTTATGTAACACAAAGGAATTCAAAAGGAAGATTTTAAGAAAAATGGCTTTCCAAAGGAAGGAAGCAGGTTGTATCTGGGGAAGAGCAAGTCATCTAATTTGACAGAGCATTAAAAAAAAAAAAAAAAAAACCTAAAAGGTCTTATCAGATGTTTAAAAAATGTTTAATCATATTTCAGAGAATTCAGAATGTCAGTTGGATACATTTATCTAATTTAATAGTCAGTGTGGAGTCAAGAAAATTTATGCTCTGTGGAATTACATAATCAGAGTTGTAATTTAGAAGGAAAATACTGGCAGCAGCCTGTAGGCTGATTGGAAACAAGGAGAGGAGGGGCAGGAAAGTCAGAAGGCTGGTCCAGAAGTCCAAGTGGGAAGGAGTGAGGTGTGGTCCAGGCAGAGCCTCTTCTGCAGCAGCAGGTCCCTCCCCCACCCTGAAGATTCTGGTGAAAAAGGGTCACAAGAATCTTCCTAGTTTAGTAGAAAAAATAATCTCTTTTCAACAGAGTGATGAGGATAACACTATAAGTGTGATAAATGATTACTACCATAGCAAATTCCTGTGAAAATTACATCACTAATGCATTTGTTAGATTATATTACATATTTACATATTAATTTATATGTTGAATATACAACTCTGAAAAGGGAAATATTCCCAGTTTTTATGATTCAGGCAAGTAGATGAGCAATGCCTCATAGGCAAATTCCCCACACGTTCACATCACCTCCAATTTGCCCCCATATTCTTCCAAGGAGGGAGAAAAGAATCGAATAACAGAATAATTAACCTGCCTTCAATTCCATGTCTCAAACATAGGCAATTCTGACACAAAATCCTGTGCTTATTCAACTGAACCACAAAACTTGCTTCGAAATAATATGGAAACATAAAATAACAGCGCCGGAAAATGTTTGGGAAACATGACGCACGTTAGTTTATAACTTGGGGATTACATGGCAGAGGCAACATTCATCTTAATATCAAGTAAGTCTGTCATCACTGTTGAGAAAGAAAGGTTTGATAGATGACAAGAATCTCAGGTTTACTTTCCTTGAACTGGGTCCCATCTCTCAAGATGTTTTTATATCCTTTTATATTCAGAATACCCCCCTGTTACTCCCATTATAGAGAAAAGAAAATCAAGGCAAGGAAAGCTCATCATCTCACAACTAGCTAAACTAGAGCCCCAGGCTTCAATTTCTAACTACTTCAGTTAAACTTTATTGACTCTTCTTTCAATACTTACTGTGATCTGCTCCCCTCTTTGAGCCAAATCCAGTCTTCACCTTTGTGTCAGCTGCCTTTAATACCATGCCTAATGCTTTCTAAGGTCAAAAAGGAACTTAGAGCATATTAAAAAAATTACTCAGAGGGTTTGATGGATGTTAAATTGCTCTTATAAAATAACATCTTGATATGAGTTAACTGCAAATTAATGAAAACCATATGAATTCTAATACATTCAAATAAAACTCATTGGTTCAAAAAAAATAAAGGAAAATCTGCTTAGCAGAAAACATTCTGCCAACTCCCAGACACTTAAGCAATAAATCACGACAGTCTATGAATCCAACACTTGCTGGATTGGTCTATCTCTGTGCATTAAAGAAGGCATTTCCATGAGTGCTAACCAACCAAGCCCCTGAACACCAGCTGAGGATTTGGAAATTATATTCTAGCGCTCTATTATTGCTGTAAAGAAGTCCAGGGAATGGCAAAGTTCTCCAAAAAAGGCACCTGAATCACCTGGGAAATATATGTGGAAAGACAGTGAACTCTGGTATTTATCAGATTAGTCCATTTTCTGGCCTGTAACACCTTGAAGTAGAAAAAAATTTCCATTTCTCTGAAAGTCCCCAAGCCCCCCACCCAGAAAAAGCACAGCAGGTTGAGCTCATATGAGTCCAAAATTTCAATTTAGATTCAGTTCAGATGCCATTGATGATGGTAATGACCTCCCACCAAACAACATTAAGAATTCTGTCACTCTCAGAGACTAACACATTACAGCCTCCAAAATGGATTAGGACATTCAATGTTTAGTTACTCTTAAGTTACACCCTAGATCATTTAGTGCTTTGAAAGTACGGAGACTCACCAATATCACCCTTTTTGGCTTTGAAATTAAGCCAAAGGAATATATAAAGGTGATACAGGAGCAAATAGTGCCATGAGAGATTTTGTGAAGATAAATAATATTCAGAAAGTAGCATTTTAAAAAGACTTTCCTACAGCAGTTTGCCAGCTGTAATGAGTTAGGAAAGACACCTGTGTTAAGAGCTATCTTCATTAAGCGGCAGAGACCCAGTACAAACTAACTGAAGCCAAAAAGGAGTTATTGTTTACTGGGACAGGCTAAAGATTGAAGAAAGACAACGCACCAAGGACTCTGTCTCCTGGACTCTCTCTCTATTCATCTTTCATATCTGTTCAACTGCTTCTCCTCATGTGTTGGCTTTACTGTCCTTCTGCAACTTGGTCTCCGTAGGCAGGAGCTATGGCTGGTAGCAGCCTCAGCTTCACGCCCTCATGAACCACAGGGAAGGCTGCTCATTGGCTCTCCTTTTATCACATGGTCCACTTAGACTGTTGTTAGGCTCAGGGGATGGGGTGGTGTAAGTGACCACACTTGGCTCACATCGTCCCGTTGCCAGAGAAAGGACATTGGGACAGCTTGCTAGGCAAATAATAACAACAGTGACAATAATAACAACGATAATAATGGCCTCCCCAATCTTACAGTCTTCTATAGTGGCCTGAGAGACTGTGGGGCTTTGTAAGCATGTGCCTACTCTAGGGGGGCAGTTGTAGAAAGGTTCTTCCCTCTTCATCACCTATCCAGAAAGTACCCTTCTTCTAAAGCCAAGTTGATATCTCACCTCTCCCCATGACTCCGTCACATTTCCTTTCCCCAAACACCTCTTAAGTTCCTAGTCTGTTTCAACTCATGTAGCATTAAGATGGTTTTCTATTTTAGATTTTATTTTATTTCTGAAAAACTAAAATACATAAAACAAAGTTAAAAATCTGCGATTTTGTTTATTTCTATCTTTATGATGGGTGTTATCTCTACAGTAAATTCTTCAACTCTCATATTCCATTCACAACAGAGGCAGCTGAGTGAGTGATCACACTCTTTCTTTCAACATATATTATCAGGGAAATTTCCCCCATTAAGTAATTTCATAATTCTCTTTTATAAAACTAAATATGATCCTAAGGAAGCTGTAGCCCTTAACATATTTAAATGTTTGTATAGTAAAGAGTACACCGATAGAGTTAGGAGGCCTTTATAGTACCCTCAATTGATATTTTTTTCTCCACAATAATGCTCAATTAATTTGGATTGATTAATTTTTAATCACGATATTTTTCAACTGATTTGGCTTCTTAGCCTGTCTCCTACCTATTTCTGCACACTGATTACCAAGCAATCAACATGCTTTGGATGTGAAGCTGGCTGAACTTACTGGATCACCTACTCTTTAATTTTTTCTCTTACATTAACCCAGCCTGAGTAAGTAGAGGCAAAAACATTTCATTGTCCGAGATCCCTGGATCCAATATGTAACACAGAAATGATAATATTTGCTTTTTGAGTACTTCAAAGAGACTCTATAATATTAGTGAGCTGATATTAACATCTTGATTTATTTATGGTAACCAGAAGAAACAAGTTTGTAGGAAACTACATCCTGAATAACTAGTTAATATAAATTATGATTATTGTTATTGTCACTGTCATGAAACTCATGTAAAGTTTCCCCTCCTCATAGCTGTTTATCAAAAGCAAAATAAATATAAGACTGATTCTACTTAGATTAAAATCACTGAGTCAATGTAGGTTCAAGCAACCGTTGTTAAAACATAAAAGGGATGTAAAAGATGTTTACTATTACAGAAAACTTCTGGTTATTGTGTGCTGGATATCCCAAGCTACGATGGAAATTTTAAATATTTACCTTGACTTATACTTATCTAAAACATCCATGCTATTGAAATGTTACACCAGGCCTCCTTTTCCTCCGTGATCATGTGTGCACATGCACGTGCGCAAACACACACACAAATCCACTAGCCTCATTCTTTTTTAACCTTCATTTGTATCTATGATTGGGGCACTGGTTTTCCTTTTCTAATGAAGTTCAGTGAAGTATGAAAATTATTATATACAAACCTGAAAGAAAATAAAGCTCCAAAATACACAGCCACAGGATTTTCCCCCAATATATAACATGCTAATCTTATTACTCAATTAAAACAATTCCAGGTTTTTAATTTATCTGGGCCTGATCATAATAAAATTTTTTTGACTTTTATGCTCTCCTGGAAAGGAGGTTTCTAATACATTTTTAGTCAATTTGGGTCAATTAAAACCATATCATTTCTTTTTTTTTTAACATCTTTATTGTAGTAAAATTGCTTTACATTGTTGTGTTAGTTTCTACTGTATAACAAAGTGAATCAGCTATATGTATACATATATCCCCATATCTCCGCCTTCATGCATCTCCCTCCCACCCTCCCTACCCCACCCCTCTACATGGTCACAAAGCACCAAGCTGATCTCCCTGTGCTATGCGGCTGCTTCCAACTAGCTATCTGTTTTACATTTGGTAGTGTATACATGTCCGTGCCACTCTCTCACTTCGTCCCAGCTTACCCTTCCCTCTCCCCATGTCCTCAAGTCCATTCTCTATGTCGGCGTCTTTATTCCCGTCCTGCCCCTGCATTCTTCAGAACCATTTTTTTTCTTCTTAGATTCCATATATATGTGTTAGCATACGGTATATGTTTTCCTCTTTCTGACTTACTTCACTCTGTATGACAGACTCTAGGTCCATCCACCTCACTACAAATAACTATTTCGTTTCTTTTTATGGCTGAGTAATATTCCATTGTATATATGTGCCACATCTTCTTGATCCATTCATCTGTCACTGGACACTTAGGTTGCTTCCATGTCCAGGCTATTGTAAATAGAGCTGCAATGAACATTGTGGTACATGACTCTTTTTGAATTATGGTTTTCTCAGGGTATATGTGCAGTAGTGGGATTGCTGGGTCGTAAGATAGTTCTAATTTAGGTTTTTAAGGAAACTCCATACTGTTCTCCATAGTGGCTGTATCAACTTACATTCCCATCAACAGTACAAGAGGGTTCCCTTTTCTCCACACCCTCTCCAGCATTTATTGTTTGTAGATTTTTGATGATGGCCATTCTGACCAGTGTGAGGTGATACCTCATTGCAGTTTTGATTTGAGTTTCCCTAATGATTAGTGATGTTGAGCATCCTTTCATGTGTTTGTTGGCAATCTGTATACCTTCTTTGGAGAAATGTCTATTTAGGTCTTCTGCCCATTTTTGGATTGGGTTGTTTGGTTTTTTTTTGATATTGAGCTGCATGAGCTGTTTGTCAATTTTGGAGATTAATCCTTTGTCAGTTGCTTCGTTTGCAAATATTTTCTCCCGTTCTGAGGGTTGTCTTTTTGTCTTGTTTATGGCTCCCTTTGCTGTGCAAAAGATTTTAAGTTTCATTAGGTCCCATTTGTTTATTTTTGTTTTTATTTCCATTTCCCTAGGAGGTGAGTCAAAAAGGATCTTGCTATGATTTATGTCATAGAGTGTTCTGCCAATGTTTTCCTCTAAGAGTTTTATAGTGTCTGGCCTTACATTTAGGTCTTTAATCCATTTTGAGTTTATTTTTGTGTATGGTGTTAGGGAGTGTTCTAATTTCATTCTTTTACATGTAGCTGTCTAGTTTTCCCAGCACCACTTATTGAAGAGGCTGTTTTTCTCCATTTTATATTCTTGCCTCCTTTATCAAAGATAAGGTGACCATATGTGCATGGGTTTATCTCTGGGTTTTCTATCCTATTACATTGATCTGTATTTCTGTTTTTGTGCCAGTATCATACTATCTTGATTACTGCAGCTTTGTAGTAAGAGTCTGAAGTCAGGGAGCTTGATTCCTCCAGCTCCATTTTTCTTTCTCAAGATTGCTTTGGCTATTTGGGGTCTTCTGTGTTTCCATACAAATTGTGAAAAATTTTGTCCTAGTTCTGTGAAACATGCCATTGGTAGTTTGACAGGGATTGCACTGAATCTGTAGATTGCTTTGGGTAGTAGAGTCATTTTCACAATGTTGATTCTTCCAATCCAAGAACACGGTACATCTCTCCATCTGTTTGTATCATCTTTAATTTCTTTCATCAGTGTCTTAGAGTTTTCTGCATACAGGTCTTTTGTCTCCTTAGGTAGGTTTATTCCTAGATATTTTATTCTTTTTGTTGCAATGGTAAATGGGAGTGTTTCCTTAATTTCTCTTTCAGATTTTTCATCATTAGTGTATAAGAATGCAAGAGATTTCTGTGCATTAAATTTGTATCCTGCTACTTTACCAAATTAGTTGATTAGCTCTAGTAGTTTTCTGGTAGCATCTTTAGGATTCTCTATGTATAGTATCATGTCATCTGCAAACAGTGACAGTTTTACTTTTTCTTCTTTTCAGATTTGGATTCATTTTATTTCTTTTTTCTCTATGATTGTTGTGGCTAAAACTTCCAAAACTATGTTGAATAATAGTGCGGAGAGCGGAGAACCTTGTCCTCTTCCTGATCTTAGTGGAAATAGTTTGAGTTTTTGACCATTGAGAACGATGTTGGCTGTGGGTTTGTCATATATGGCCTTTATTGTGTTGAGGTAAGTTCCCTCTATGCCTATTTGCTGAGAATTTTTATCATAAATGGGTGTTGAATTTTGTCGAAAACGTTTTCTGCATCTATTGAGATTATCACATGGTTTTTCTCCTTCAGTTTGTTAATATGGTGTATCACATTGATTGATTTGCATGTATTGAAGAATCCTTGCATTCCTGGGATAAACCTCACTTGATCATGGTGTATGATCCTTTTAATGCGCTGTTGGATTCTGTTTGCTAGTATTCTGTTGAGGATTTTCGCATCTATGTTCATCAGTGATATTGGCCTGTAGTTTTCTTTCTTTGTGACATCTTTGTCTGGTTTTGGTATCAGGGTGATGGTGGCCTCATAGAATGAGTTTGGGAGTGTTCCTCCCTCTGCTACATTTTGGAAGAGTTTGAGAAGGATAGGTGTTAGCTCTTCTATAAGTGTTTGATGGAATTTGCCTGCAAAGCCATCTGGTCCTGGGCTTTTGCTTGTTGGAAGATTTTTAAACACAGTTTCAATTCCAGTGCTTCTGATTGGTCTGTTTATATTTTCTATTTCTTCATGGTTCAGTCTTGGAAGGTTGTGCTTTTCTAAGAATGTGGCCATTTATTCCAGCTTGTCCATTTTTTGGCATATAGTTGCTTGTAGTAATCTCTCATGATCCTTTCTATTTCTGCAGTGTCAGTTGTTACTTCTCCTTTTTCATTTCTAATTCTGTTGATTTGATTCTTCTCCCTTTTTTTTCTTGATGAGTCTGGCTAATGGTTTATCAATCTTGTTTATCTTCTCAAAGAACCAGCTTTTAGTTTTATTGATCTGTGCTATTGTTTCCTTCAATTCTTTTTCATCTATTTCTGATGTGATCTTTAGGATTTCTTTCCTTCCGCTAACTTTAGGTTTTTTTTGTTCTTCTTTCTCTAATTGCTTTAGGTGTAAGGTTAGGTTGTTTATTTGAGATGTTTCTTGTTTCTTGAGGTAGGATCGTATTGGTATAAACTTCCCTCTTAGAACTGCTTTTGCTGCATCCCATAGGTTTTGGGTCGTCGTGTTTTCATTGTCATTTGTTTCTAGATATTTTTTTTTAAATTTCCTCTTTGATTTCTTCAGTGATCTCTTGGTTATTTAGTACCGTACTGTTTAGCCTCCATGTGTTTGTATTTTTTACAAGTTTTTTCCTGTAATTGATATCTAGTCTCATAGCGTTGTGGTCAGAAAAGATACTTGATACAATTTCAATTTTCTTAAATATACCAAAGCTTGATTTGTGACCCAGGATATGATTTATCCTGGAGAATGTTCCATGAGCACTTGAGAAGAAAGTGTATTCTGATGTTTTTGGATGAAATGTCCTATAAATATCAGTTAAGTCCATCTTGTTTAATGTCATTTAAAGCTTGTGTTTCCTTATTTTCATTTTGGTTGATCTGTCCATTGGTGAAAATGGGGTGTTAAAGTTCCGTACTATTATTGTGTTACTGTCGATTTCCCCTTTTATGGCTGTTAGTATTTGCCTTATGTATTGAGGTGCTCCTATGTTGGGTACATAAATATTTACAATTGTTATACCTTCTTCTTGGATCGATCCCTTGATCATTATGTAGTGTCCTTCTTTGTCTCTTGTAATAGTCTTTATTTTAAAGTCTATTTTGTCTGATATGAGAATCGCTATTCCAGCTTTCTTTTGATTTCCATTTGCATGGAATATCTTTTTCCATCCCCTCACTTTCAGTCTGGATGTGTCCCTAGGTCTGAAGTGGGTCTCTTGTAGACAGCATATATGGGTCTTGTTTTTATATCCATTCAGCCAGGCTGTCTTTTGGTTGGAGCATTTAATCCATTTACATTTAAGGTAGTTATCAATATGTACGTTCCTATTACCATTTTCTTAATTGTTTTGGGTTTGTTATTGTAGGTCTTTTCCTTCTCTTGTGTTTCCTGCCTAGAGAAGTTCCTTCAGCATTTGTTGTAAAGCTGGTTTGATGGTGCTGAATTCTCTTAGCTTTTGCTTGTCTGTAAAGGTTTTAATTTCTCCATTGAATCTGAATGAGATCCTTGCTGGGTAGAGTAATCTTGGTTGTAGGTTTTTCCCTTTCATCACTTTAAATGTGTCCTGCCACTCCCTTCTGGCTTGCAGAGTTTCTGCTGAAAGATCAGCTGTTAACCTTATGGGGATTCCCTTGTGTGTTATTTGTTGTTTTTCCCTTGCTGCTTTTAATATTTTTTCTTTGTATTTAATTTTTGATAGTTTGATTAATATGTGTCTTGGCATGTTTCTCCTTGGATTTATCCTGTATGGGACGCTCTGCGCTTCCTGGACTTGATTGACTATTTCCTTTCCCATATTAGGGAAGTTTTCAACTATAATGTCTTCAAATATTTTCTCAATCCCTTTTTCTCTTCTTCTTCTGGGACCCCTATAATTCGAATGTTGGTGTGTTTAATGTTGTCCCAGAGGTCTCTGAGACTGTCCTCAATTCTTTTCATTCTTTTTGCTTTATTCTGCTCTGTGGTAGTTATTTCCACTATTTTATCTTCCAGGTCACTTATCCGTTCTTCTGCCTCAGTTTTCTGCTATTGATTCCTTCTAGAGAATTTTTAATTTCATTTATTGTGTTGTTCATCGTTGTTTTTTTGCTCTTTAGTTCTTCTAGGTCCTTGTTAAACGTTTCTTGTATTTTCTCCATTCTATTTCCAAGATTTTGGATCATCTTTACTATCATTACTCTGAATTCTTTTTCAGGTAGACTGCCTATTTCCTCTTCATTTGTTTGGTCTGGTGGGTTTTCACCTTGCTCCTCCATCTGCTGTGTATTCTCTGTCTTCTGATTTTGCTTAACTTACTGTGTTTGGGGTCTCCTTTTTGCAGGCTGCAGGTTCGTAGTTCCCATTGTTTTTGGTGTCTGCCCGCAGTGGATAAGGTTGGTTCAGTGGGTTGTGTAGGCTTCCTGGTGGAGGGGACTGGTGCCTGTGTTCTGGTGGGTGGGGCTGGATCTTGTCTTTCTGGTAGGCAGGTCCACGTCTGGTGGTGTGTTTTGGGGGGTCTGTGAACTTAGTATGATTCTAGGCAGCCTCTCTGCTAATGGGTGGGGTTGTGTTCCTGTCATGCTAGTTGTTTGGCATGGGGGTCCAGCACTCGAGCTTGCTGGTCATTGAGTGGAGCTGGGTCTTAGCGTTGAGATGGAGATCTCTGGGACAGCTCTCGCCAGTTGATATTACGTGGGGCCAGGAGGTCTCTGGTGGTCCAATGTCCTGAACTTGGCTCTCCCACCTCCTAGGCTCAGGCCTGACACCCGGCCGGCGCACCAAGACCCTATCAGCCCCACTGCACTGTGCCAGGTCCTGGGCATAGAGTCGTGAACAAATTAGATCACCTTTACCACAGAGATTACAATCTCTCACTGGACAGATTCCTGGATTCTTCCTCTCTGAAGCGTTCAGAAGTGCTACTAAAGGACGTAGGGGTGGCAGGACGCTGGGGCAGCAGGCTGAGTGAATTAAATCTCTTTCCCAGACACAGCATTTCTGAGCAGCAACACACTTCAGGTTTGACTGGACTCTACTCATAAGTGGCAATCCTGCACATTGCCATCAAAAATCAAATGGCTTTTTGGCAGATTCAAAGCCTCTCTCTCCTGGTATCTCAGTTCAACTGTGGCCCCTCCTGAGCTCTTCCATACTGAGGATTCTCCTCCTTGCAAGCGTGTTTCAGAACAACACAGAAAGCATCTGTTCGTAGGCTTCAGAAACGCTCGATTTTGAGGAAGCTCCTGAAGAAGCCTCGCAGGAGCTGGCTGGGCCACGTGCAGACCCGGGAAGGCTCAGTGGTTCTCCCACGTAGGCCTCCCATATCATTTCTTCAAAGTATAATATTGCAGCCATTTCTCATCTTCTTACTCTCATCACTAAAGATAAAATATTAACTGAGAAGTTTACATTTCACTCAGAAATGACTAAAGTGATAGGTCTCAAATTGTGGTCCTCAGACATCATCACCTGGGAACTTATTTGAAAAGCAAATTCAGTATCTTTGAAGGTACCGAATCAGAATATCTGAGGATGGAGCCAGCAATCTGTGTTTTAACAAAAGGCCTCTAGGTGATGTGATGACCTTGGCATAAAGAATCCTATGAGCAGGGCTGATCCCTGAGAGGTGGGCAAATTTTTTATCATTCCTCTCCCCTGTCTAGTCCACCCTCTCTCCATCTCTGATCATGCAGTCTTTTCTCTATGAGCCTAGGCACTGGGGGCAGCCTGCCTGGCAAATGCCTCAGGTCCAAAATTCACCCTCCCTTCTTCCTAATCATCCAGATCTCTCTTCCTCCATAAAATGCCCCAGTCATATTCCATTGGGTGGGAAACACGAATTCACACCAAGATGTTAATGATTAACAGCTTACCATGTCATGCTCTCAGGATGATTTGCACTATATGCTTAGATCTAATCATCACATGTGGGATAACATTTCTGCAGTAGTATCTGCAGCAGGACCATCTCTAAGGCCCCCTCAGGCCTTGACAATGATACTCAGCAGCAATGTCATCACCCCATTCTTCACTCCCACAGAACTTCACATCTACCTCTTTTCATTCATTCTTTTGTTCATGTAGCAAATCTGTATTGAACATCTAGGTACCTGGTCCTGTGTTAAGCTTATGTTCACTTTTTCATCATTGCAATAAATGTCAAAAGAAAGAACTTAAAAAGGGAAGGGAAAGGGGAGAGGTAAGTGAAGATCTCTCTAACTTTCCCCAGACTGCATCTTTCACTGACTTGCTGAAGTTCCTTCCTTACTGTTTTTCACTGCTAGCCCAAATCAGCTGATTGGCTTTTGTATTACACATCTAAAAAAATTTATTTTTTGATTAGCCCAGTCTGAAGAGACCAAGGATTAGAAATAACTAAAATGTTACAGTGGAGCCCACAGTTAATTGGCCTGGAGTTAACACACATTTAAACATGAGGCCATTGGCTGTACACTCCTATTCTACCAGTTGGTTTTCCACAGCTCTTTCATTAACATGGAAATAAAGAAATTCTACATTGTATGCAATGAATTTTTTGGACTTTCTTATAGGGTCATGGTAGGGTCTTACTTATAGTTCATAAATAAAAGGACAGACCTGACCTCATTGCTAAACAGTAAAAGCACATACCTCCTCCCTGGATTGATGGAGTATGGCTAAATGGTTTTTGATAGCAGAGGTGCCTTCCAGACTTAGAACCATACATGTCTATATATATACACTGAGTAAATCCTTGGGTTTCCGGCCTGAGGCAAGTCACTCTCCCTTAAATAATCTCCAATTCTCTTACACCTGTGCTTTGATAAAACAGTAGAACTCCTCTAATGAGGCAGTTTTCAAAGAGTGGTTGATCATCATGACCAATATCACCTGGAAATACTAATTGTTGGGCCCCACCCATGACCTACTAAATGAGAGATTCTGAGGGTGGGCCCAGGAATCTGTTTTAACAAGCACTCCAAGTGATAACAAGCACTCTAAAATTTGATAACCACTGTTCTAGTGCATTTATCACTGAAACCAGGACAACCAAATGAATGTGGAATATATGAGGAAAGTTCCCCTTTCCAAAAAAGGGGGGAACAGTTGCCTTAGGAACACAGAAGTATCTGATTAGTCAAGGAACACCCCAAATGACCATCTGAACATAAAGATGTTTTGTGGATGGAACCCAGATTCGGGGATGAGGTAAGGAAATGTCATAAAATAAGCATCATGCCTAGATGACTTATGATGTTTTCTTCCTAACTTGGGAGGATAGTTTATTAAATCAATTCATTTGCACCAGAAAGAGAGAGGAAGAGGGGAAATGGAGGCGGGAGGAGAGATGGAGGAGGGGGGAAAGGGAGAGGGGGAAGAGAAGAAGGGAAAGAGGAAGTTTGAATATGGCTGTGCTTTGGCTGGCTTTTTCCAATGGGTTGCAAAGTAATTCAGAAGTTAGGTGGTAAGAATAATAGTATTACCTAATATTTAAGAAGAAAAGGAAAAATTCGGTAAATGAGGGCAGAAACAAGGTAAATTATAAATGATATGAATACAAAGAAAGTGCCATGATATAAAGTCAAGAAAAAACAATATAAAGTTGCATATATCTTACAATCATTACTGTTTTTAAAATAGTAGTATGTGAACAAGAATTGGAAGACATTGTAATGAATAGCATTGTAGAGTAGACTAGTTTTTTTTTTTTTTCTTAAAATTGATTCTAATGCTAATGTACTTTCTTTTTAAGTTTTGCTGACTAAAGGTTGTAGTTGCAGAGGATGCTCTGATTCAGAGTTTTTCTGTTCTTCCTTCTTCATCCCTATGATCACATCCTGCATCACCTAGTGGTGCCAGGAGGCTGCTCACCAAGCTGCAGCTCATGTGTGAATTCACCGACAGTTATGTCCTTACCCACTGGTCAGGTGTCACATTAGATCAGTGAATCTGATTGATAGGCACCTATTCTAAAAGCAGAATTTCTCACAGGGAACTCTGCTCAATATTATGTAACAACCTAAATGGGAAAATAATTTGAAAAAGAATAGATACATGTATATGTATAACTGAATCATTTTGCTGTACACCTGAAACTAACACAACACTGTTAATCAACTATACTCCAATATAAAATAAAAAGTTAAAAAATAAATAAGTATATATATAACTCCCCCCCCAAAAAAAAATAAATAAAAGCAGAATTTCTGAGAAAGAGCTGAATTGCACAGCCCCATTTTTGAAACAGTTTGTTCTAAATGCAGGAGCTACAACACCTCAAGTCGTTTGAAACTTCAAAGTCAATGGTGTGGTCAGCTTAGATATGAAAATTAGCATTAGGGGAAATTTGTAACAGAGACATGCAGAAAGGACAAATAAGAAGGCCCAGATAGGAAATCCCTCTGTACTTCAATCACTAGAGTCACATAATAAGATGTTACTGGGAATGGAACAGCATTGGGAAAAATGAATGTGAACAATTAAGAAAATGTCAAGTACAAAGAGCCAACTCTTATAAAGAATAAATAATTGGTGAAGCATTTACTTCTTCAGCACCCAAGGGGAAAATAAATAGAAATGGAAGAAACAGAAAGGAACTTGCTTAAAAGTTGCTTGGCAGTCTGAGAAACAGCTGGATTTAATTTAGCTTTCCCAAGCAAAGAGAGGGGAGATTTAGAGCTAACCCAGCTTGTCTGTCCAGATTAATTTAGCTTTCAATCATTCATTCATTCATCAACCAACCTCTACCAGGTGGCCACCACAAACCACCACATACCAAGCAGGCAATGTTCTAGGCTCAGGGAAAGCAGGTCCCCTCTCCTTCCCTGGGCCTCTTCTCTGCCTCTTGCCCTCTCTCCTCCCCCTCATTTTGACACACCAACTCTTCCCTGGGGGAAGAGTGTGCAGCCGCATTCCACACTTTTCAATTGTTAGAGCACCTAGAATAATCTGAAGAAATGGAAGCTAAAAGTCCAACTTTTAATGCATCAGTTGTGTTGAAATAACTTTCTAGGCCCAAGGTGGAGCCGCTCCTGCCCAGGGTGCCATGTCAGCAAATCAAAACTTAGATAACTCTCGTGTCTGTGTAAATGCTCTACTTGACTAGAAATGCAGTATATCCAGTCAGCCAATCCCCAAATGCCAAGACTACTCTGTGCTCTATACTTATTTTCTTGTTCCTTCTCACCCCAAACACCCAAACATATTGACACTATGGCCTCAGCCCATCAGCTACTTTCTATTTTTCTCTTCCTTGTTCTTCATTCTTTATCCTATAAAAGCTCCCTGCCTTCTACCCCATTTTGAAGTCCTCCAATGGAAACTGTCTACTTCATGAAGTGATAAATAAAAGCTTAAATTGTCTTCTTTAATCATTTTTAACAGTTGAAACCAAATTCTATTTCTTAGTCAATCAAAGAGTCTCAAGAGGTTAGTTACTTTTACTTTTGACTAGTCTTGGGAAGGAACGAAGACATAAAAGGGAGTTAAGGAAGCCCAGTGCCTGCCATTGAAGTGCTTCCAGCATACAGTTTAAACAATTAGAGAACAATACAAGATTGTACACAATGGGGAAAAAACCCTGATAGCCTAGTAAAAGACGTATTAAAGAGAAGCAACCCAAAATTCATACATTTTTGCCCATCTTTCCTAGCAAGTTTGACCTTATCGAGGACTAAAAGGAAAGCCCCAGACACATTTTGGTTATCAGTGTCAGACATCAAAAGCAGTCCTTGGTGATTATCTACTCGTCTAGTATTTATGTAATACTAAACATGTACCAGGATGCTGGACACACCTAAGTCAGGTGTCTTCTTTCTGTGCAATGAGATTGGGATGACTGTGCATCTGGCTATTTCAAATACAGGATCAGTATGAGAGTGAAGTATAAATTCACAGCATCCTGGTTCTTTCTTACAGAGTGAGTTTCATTCTGGCAGATTCAGGGTGTAAGGAGCACATCTCACATTGCCCACGCCTTAGACTCTAGATAGCTGCCTTCCTCCACCCTTACTCATGCCTTTAACTTCGAGCATACACCCACATAATCATAACAGTACAAACGACACATCAAATCTGGTATGAAGACCCCAGCCTGATTCAAAGCCTTGGGTGGCAGCCAGTGAATTCCTGAAACTTCAGAGAGAAGAAATCCCTCTGGTATATTTGTCTTTTGTGCCAAGCTGGATGCAAAATTAAAAAATTAAAAATCCCTGATTTCATGCAAAAGTACACCTAACCTACACAACCCTTAACCAGAATTTGATAACCCTTTTTATAACAGAGCTACAAATAGAGGGAAAAAAACATACTGTGATCTGAAAGAATGCATACTTAGAGCCCAATCTTAGAGCAACAGTTAAGTTGGTTTCAGAGAGATTAATTTAGAATTCACAGGGAAAGGTCTGATTGCCTTTGTTTGGGATGCCCTGACACCCAGCCCCACCATGGAATCAAAATGACTCACCTAATCTCAAATGAGACCATTGCACTGTGAGTGGAGAAATTCCAGACCCAATGCTCTGAAGACAAGATCATAAAATCAGGAATATTAAGAGTTGGAAGGACATTAGCATTTATCTATTCCAACCTTCTACTTTGCATATCAATTCTCTCTACAACATTCTAGAAAAAAATGGCCATCAACTTTTTTTGAAAAAGGAAATGATTATCTCACAACACCATGTTTAAGTGACAGCAAGATCACTGGGTACCTCAAATTATGTGTATCCCCTTGGGTCTATTTTTTCTTATGCTAATGGTAAATGCTAATCTCCTTGTTCATATATGTAGATCCTATGTCCCTACATGCCCAAAATTTTGAAGTCTTCTTATCCTGCCTTTTCCAAGATAATATGAGCCAGTAAACCCTTTGTTTTTTCAGCCAATCCATTCATACCAGGTAGGAAGAAAGTTTACAGGGAGAAGTATATTGCAAGTGTTAAATTAATATCCACTCTCCAGTTCAAAAGTAAAGAGTCCATAAGTGAGAACCATTCATATTGATTATATGTTGCCTTGAATATATATTATTCTCATTTATCCCTACCTCCTCAGAGAAGAGTCATAAAATATATGATTGAAGAACTGGATAATTTCTTAGAAATCACTGACTCTAGCCTCTGCAGAAGCTAGAGAGACATCTATGCCATCACCATCCATAAATACTGTGCTGCAGCACTAAATTTAGGTCTGAGATCCTGACACCCAATGCAAAAAAAGGCGGGGGGCAGCAAAAAAGTGATTGTTTTAGCATTTTAATTATCCAACCAATTAAATAGGCTGTATCCTCAAAACAGAAAAACTTCTGAGAGCAAAATTCAGAAAGAGTAAATCATGCAGGGTCTTATATAAGAAATAATGGGCATCATAACAGGCTGTAAACAGTGTTCAGCATTTTTTCATATCTGCGTCTCTTGCATAAGCGTTTAATCAAAGCTGAAGACACAGTGTTGATCTGAAACCCAGTGATATATTTCCTGGCACTGGGGTGAGGGTCCTTTTGCTTCAGAAATGAATTTTTCCTGCCTTGTCCAGCTTAGTTTTACTTAAGAAAGAAGCCTAATAGAAAAGAACACAGATCATGCGAGTGAATAAAACTTTCCTTGTGCTGTTCCCTGTTCAGGTGATAAATCGAGAATAAATCCTGAAATATAACAATCTGTTAAGGTAGCAACACACTAATTAAATGAAAAAAAATCTTTCCTTGAATTGGGTTCATCTGCATCTGTGATAATTGCCCTCTTTCTCTCGTCCCTAAAATTTGGCAGTGCCCAGAGTTCTCCCACTTTGCCCACACACTTCTTTTCTGCGTTCTCTGTGTGTTGCTGAGTCTCCACTACCTGGGACCCCCAACACTATAGAAAAGTCGTCCTTCAACACTACCTGCATCCACCATACCTTCCCCTGTTTTCTCCCTGTTACAACAGAAAAATTTCTCCTATCAAATGCTTTGTGATCTGCATTCCTTCCCTTTCCATCTCTCAGAAATGTGTTTCATCTGCCAGCCCATCTCTATCATGATCTTCAAGCTCTTCTCCAGAGAACCATTCCTTAAAACACACAAACATCACTGTAAAGTCTTTTCTTCACCCCATCTTCTTCCAGTTCCCCCTCTAGGTCTCATCTCACAGCCCTACTCAACCATCTTAAAGAGGTATCTACACATTGCTGTCTTTGCTTTCTTACTTCTTATCTGACTTTTACCTCAAATCTAAATGACTCTTGCTAAAATCACCAATTGTGGTTATTTTCCAAGGAGAGCCCCAAACAACTCTGTTAGTTCTTATATAAGCATGCTGCTCCTCCAATCAAGAAGTAGAGCTTCCAAGCCCTCCCCTTGACTCTGATGTGGGCCTATAACTGCTTTGATCAATATAATATAGTGGAAGGGATGCCTTTTGACCTGCTGCTTCTACTTCCTTCTCTTGGAGCACTCTATCTCAGAAACTAGCCACTGTGCAGTGAGAACCCCAAGCCACGTGGAGAGGCCAACTGTGGGTGCCCCCCTCCTTCAAGAGCCTACACAGCATCTGTTCACTCTTCTGAAAGGGCTCACCTTTCTCCCGACTCCATCCCTGACTCACTTCACTCATCCTTCAGATCTGAAACTAAAAATGATTTCCTCAGAGATGGCTTCATTTGAAATATGCCGACTCAAAGGAGGTACCAACATTGTCATTTGTCATCCAACATTGCGTTTCCGATTCATAGTGCTTACCGTAATTTTTAATTGCTACTTTATTCTAGAATTATTTTTAACTTCTGTCTCCCCCAATAAACATGTAATCCTCAAGTATGTATTGTTCACCATCATGGTAGGCAGCTTCTAACATGAACTCCAATGATCCCTGACCCCTGGTACTCACACTGGTATTGTGTAATAACCTCCCTTTAAGTGTGGGCTGGACCTAGTGACTCACTTCTAATCAATAAATATGGCAAAAGTGATGGAAGATCACTTCCATAATTAGGTTGTAAAAGACTATGGATTGCATCTTGCTAGCTGATTCTAATCTCTAGATTTCTCAGGTTGCACGCTTTGACGAAGAAGCAAGCTGCCATGCTGGAAAGACCCAAACAGCAGGAAACTGAGGGCAACTATTAGCCAACAGCTCTCAAGGAACTAAATCCTGCTGACAACTATGCGTGTGAGCTTGGAAGCAGATTTTTCCACAGTTGAGCCTTACAGAGACTACAGCTCAGGGGCTACCTTGAGTTCACGCTGTAAAGTAGAAGACTCACCTAAGCCATGCTCAGATTCCTGACCCACAAAGACTGTGAGATAATAAACATGTGTTGTTTTAAGCCTCTAAATTTTAGGGTACTTTAGCCTGCAGCAAAGTAATCAGTGCGTCTCTTACACCAAAAATTAATAAATGTTAGTGTGTATAATGTTTGAGACAATGTTCTAAGCACTTCATAGGTATTCATGCATTTAATAATCACAACAACCTTAGGAGGTAAGTACTATAATTTCTCTAATTTTACATGAGGAAACTGAGGCAGAAAGGTAAAGTAACTGCCAAAGTTTACTCAACTAGTAAGGATTAGAGTTAGTCCTTGGTTTAGATACTCAAATATGTATTAAATGAATGAATAAATAAAAGAATATCCTTTACTCTGCAAACTAAGAAAATTAATATTGGGGGGCTACCAAAACATTTCCAGCATTTTAACAAACTGTGAAATCAATCAATGTACACGTAATGTACTCTCACTGTGTACTAGTACCTTTAGGTCCTATAGTTGACGTAAAATATATGTTCCCTTAATCCAATGTACACTATACATATTCTAGGTACTTTATACTATTTACAGATTAGTTAAGGAAATCATGCGTAAGAGTCTGGTCAATGGCCATGATTTTATGGCATAAGATTTATGGCTAAGATATATGAATCTGACCATTTTATTGACCCATATTACCAGCTTCAGCTGCAAGCAAGCCATTTTTCCACCTTGAGTAGCTAATGGGCATTTTATAGAATACCTGCTGGTTACCCATTATCTGTCATGCTGATGCCAACTCCTTCCTGTTCCACACCTGCAAGCAGGGTCATCTGATTTATGTCAGATGATTTCCTTGCTATGACTTAGGTGGGGTTTCCAAATAAAACAGCTCCAGAATATGGCTTGACTCCAAAGACTGAGACCTGTCACACATCTTTACCTTATCCATTATTAGGAGCAAAAATGAACTCCCAACAGAGAACATTTTAAAAGTTTGATCTGAATAAAAGAGAACAGGTGAGACTAAATTCTTCAACACTAATCTTATTTTAGCTCCTGAGATTCTGTGGGTGTTTGGATAGTAACGTAATAACAAATATACTGATACGTGTCTAAAAGAAATGCTTACATGACCGTGAGTCACGATGCCCATCGCTTCAAGGCTGTTTTGGTAGCTGGCAGGAAGTGATGTGTGTCTTCAGAGCATAAAATGTGCCTCAAAGCAGGTGAGGCCTATGAAAATTTTGATGTAATATAAACATTACATTTCTAAACTATTTAAAAGGTCACCCCCACCCTACATTGGAGGTCAAATCTACTTCTGAGATGTTCCACATGGATTTCTAGAATACTCTTTGGATTTCAGCACTTCTGCTGTTCAATTCATTTCTGAAGTATGTGGGAAAGACAGCATAAAGTCATCAAAAGAGCACTTGCCTTGGAGTTCATATGTATGACTTTCCTTCAAGTCAGTTCACTGGGCTTTAGTTTATTCTAAAATGGGAATAATCTTAGACCTATCTTTCTTTCGGGGTTGGCCTCCTTTCCATAGCTTGGTGGAATTCCCAGTGGTTAAGGAACTACAGCTGACCCTTGAACAATGCAGAGGGGTTGGGCTGCCGATACTCTGCCGTCAAAAATCTGAGTACAACTTACAATCGGCCTTCCACATCCATGGTTCTGCATCCTCGGATTCAACCAGCAGGGATCATGTAGAACTGTAATATTTAACACTGAAGAAAATCAACATATGCATGCAACCTCGCAGTTCACACCTGCCTTGCTCAAGAGTCAAGTGTGGTTCCTTTTAGTATATGTGGTTCCTTTCTGGGGCAATACCACACTCAGACACAACATCAGTACCACCTTCTCCACATCCACTCCAACTTGCTCATACATTTTTCATTATCTGCACCTCCCTTCAATTTACATCCTGATGACTTCAAACCTTCAGGAAAATAAAAAGTAACTCCTCTGTTCCAAAAGTTGGAGGACCACTGCCCCTAATAAGAAAGCATATAGGGAAGGAATAGCAATCCCTCGAGTATACATCAGCCCTACACCTCACCTCCCACACCACTCCCGAGAGAACAGATTTATTCTTACTTACAGCGAGGATGGTTTAAACTAAGAAAAGTGCCCTACAACAGTAGTTAATATTTATTAGACCTCTTTTACGCTTCACAATAAACCTAGAAGTAATCCCGTTTACTAAATGGCCATGAGTTCTCAGACCCAGAGAAGTCAAGTAATTTTCCTAAGGTCACATGGCTCATAATAATAGAGTGAAGATTTGAGCTGTGGTTCCCTAGAAGAGAGTCTCAGCCACATCTGATTCTAACTCAAGGAAATATCCTCTAATTTTTCAGCGTGCTAGTCCAGACCAGAGCAGACTTCAGTTAAAGCGTAAATCTGGTCCTCAGTTTCCTTTTTAGCACATTTTTTCCACCTCAGATATCCAATCCCTTTCCCACCCTCCACTAAGTCTGTTTTCTAGAAAAGAACCAGTCAGGAATTGTGAGTTTAAGCCACTACCTTGCCTCCACTGACAGATATTTGCATTTAAAACACCTTGCTCTTAATAGCGATGGTGGTTTCCCAAGGTGTATACTTATCTCCAAATGTAACAAGGTGTATACATTAAATATCTACAGCTTTTTGTATGTCAATCATACCTCAATAAAGAAGTTTAGAAAAAAATACCTTGCTCTACTTTTCAGCATAACAATTTCTCAGAAAGTTGCCATTAGACATCTCTGAGCAAATGTGGAGTGGAGGATGGGGCCAGAAATGTGTAGGCAGGGCAGAGGATTTTTCTTACTGCCTCAGAAAGCCCACCACAAGCACCTGACAATTCCACTCAGGGTTCCTTGCCTGGAGGTACCTCTTTCAGTGCTAAATGACGAATGGAAATTGCACCCAAGCCTGTTTAATTCAGCTTCATTATTAACTTAGGACTCTATAGGATACCCAGATACAAAATAAATAGATGATGGTTGACACCCTTGGGCACATCACTACTACAGTGGAGAGACGGAGCACACATATGAAGATGGGAACCAGAGAACAACCAAAAGTGATATCCAATGATAGGATGTGCCAACAGAATTAATTGAGGCAATAACTGCTGTAGAAGATTCAGAGACTGGAAAAAATCAGTCCACACTATAGAATTTGGAAAGATTTCCAGGAAGAGCAATGACTTGGTATAAGCCTTGAAGGATCTGAAGAGAAAATAGAAGCATTAAAAGTAGGAGAATCAAAAAACAATAGTGCACATATATACACTACTATATATAAAACAGATAACCAACAAGGACCTACTATATAGCACAGGGAACTATACTCAATATTTTTATAATAACCTATAAGGGAAAAGAATCTGAAAAAGAATATATATGCATGTATGTGTGTATATATATACACATATATATATATACACATATATATATATATACACACACATATATATATATATATATCACTTTGCTGTGCACCTGAAACTAACACAACACTGTAAATCAACTATACTTCAATAAAAATAAATATTTAAAAAATAAACAATAGCACAGAAATGAGAACAAAAACTTGACCAGGTTGAAACTAAGCATCTATAATTCTTCCCCTCTCCTCTCTGCCTTTTCAGTTATTCCATGAACATTCAATGAGCTTCTATTTTGTGCTAGACACCATTCTAGCATAAGGAAACTTACAGATGAAGACCCTTCATCCATAGAGCTTACATTCTGCTGGGGAAGACAGATAAATAAGCAAATCGAGGAATAACACAAACTCAGATAATGATAAATGCTAAGAAAAAATGGCACAATGGGATCGAGTTAATGAGGGAAGCTGTTATGGGCTGAAACGTGCCCCCCAAGAATTCGTATATTGAAGTTCTAACCCCTAGTACCTCCGAACGTGACTGTATTTGGAGATGGGTATTTAAAGAGGTAATTAAGTTAAAATGAGGTCATCAAGATAGGCCCTAATCCAATTTTACTTGTGTCCTTATGAGAAGAGGAAATTTAGATATAGACACACAGAGAGAAGACCATGTGAAGACTCAGGGAGAAGACAGACGTCTACAAGCCCAGGAGGGAGGCCTCAGAAGAAACCAGTCCCGCCAACACCTTGATCTCAGACTTCTAGCCTCCAGGACTCTGAGAAAATAAATTTCTGCTGTTTAAGCTACCAAGTCTGTGGCACTTTGTTATGGTGGTCCTAGCAAATTAATACAGAAATCTACAATATTTACTGTGGTCAAGGAAGGCTTCTCTGAAGAGGTGACAGGTAACATCTGGGCTGAAACCTAAATGAACATTGTCCCAAGCAGAGAAAAGGGCCAGAGCAAGAGACCTGAGACAGCAATTTCAAAAGACAGAAATCAAGCCGATATATCTGTGGCTCACTGAATGGGAGCGTGTGTGATAAATATTGTCTCCTGGAGAGCATAGAAATGTTCTCTCCTGTTTCACAGGGATGGTGCACAAGTACAAATATTGGGACCAGGAGTGGGGAGCATTGTCCTTAGACAGGAACTAATAAAAGGAGGGAAGGCAAAATATGTGTGAGCAGACATGTCAGTTTTATGTATTCTTTTTAAAATGTATTACAAGACAAGGTCATCAGCTGAGGAAATCAGAAGAGAGACGGTGTCACCTCAATTCGTGGAAGAGTGAAGGTATGAAAGAAGTTTGTAGGACTGACAGTCTGTGTTGGTGCCCATTTGAGATCTGTGGTTACAAGTTTAAAGGGAGAAAGTCAGCACAGTTGCTTGATTTTCTCCAACAATGCTCAACTGTTACATCAGGTGCGGAATAGGCAGAGGTGAATGTAATTGGGCTTGTGATGTTGCAGATGAGTATGATTGGGGACAAGGGAATAAAGGGTGTTTTCAAGAGAGTGGTGATAGTATCAGGCCAAGGAATCTACACTTGTTCCTTCTCTCCTCCTCTGTGGACTCAGGTGCCCAGAGGGCTTTGTGCTGCTAAGAGTCCCAGTGGCTGGGTAGCATGAGGCCAAATCATGAAGAGTCTTAAACACCCAGAATGGAAAGTAGACTTGACCTTGGAGACAAGGTGTAGTAATTCAGGATATTTTGAACAAGGAAATGATGATTTTTTTAAAATTTAATATGGTTCATAAAAAAGGGAAACTAGGAAAGACCAGGTTTCCTCTCCTCTCTTGAGAAATCAGGATTTGTGGAGGTTTATATATACTTGAGTTTACACAACAGGACAGCAACACTATCATTAAAAAGCATCTTAGTAAACCAATTTTATCCACTGTGCAAAGTCTAGTAAAGAGAAATTAGTGACATGTGATTCTCATATCGTAGGGACTTTTATTATAAACATGATGACCAACAATGATGAATTTTCCAGAAAGTTTCACATTCAAGTATTCTTCCATTGTCCTGAATGATACCCTGGACTTACAAAACCACATGTCTTCACTGTTGTTTCAGAAAAAATATTATTACCATAACAACAAGGCCAAACACATTGACATTAAAAGAACAAAGACAGAATGCAGATTAAAACCTTATGTAAAAGAGATCCCAGAATATGGGCATAGGCAGTTTACTTGTTAAAAATTCCACCATTTAAGAATCCAGAGGTCCTTCACGAAAAGGAAAATTGACTCGATATGTTCAGACCAACAAGTGGCCCAACACTGATTTTGCCTAAAAAATTAAGGGAAAAAGTCATTGCTCAACTATCCAGGCTCTTCCTGAGAGTCAAGGTACACAAGCTCAATTTGCAGACATTGACTGGGAGTTGAAGGGGAAAAGTCATTCTGTGTCCATTAGATCACTTTCTAGGCCTATATATTATTTAGGATATGGGTAAGATGCTGTAGCAAAGAGTCGCCAATATACAAGTGGCTTGAACAAAATAGAGGAATATTATTCTTTCATATACCATATCTGGAAGGAGGTGGTTCTGTCTAAGAGCTCACTCAGTGGTCCCAATTGAGTCCAATGTGGAGCTCTGCCATAATTGAAGGCAGGGATTCTCAAATGTTTTGGTCTCAGGACACCTTTACCCTCAAAAATTATTGAGGACCCCAGAGAAATTTGTTTCTGTGGGTAGTATCTATTGATATGTACTGTGTTCAAAAATAGAACTGAAAAATTATCAAAATATTTGTCTACTAATTTCTTTTTCAAACAATTATCAACCCACTGAATGCTAACATAACTAATTTTTTTAATTATGTCTTTTAAAAAGTGAAAAGAGTGGCATTATTTGATATTTTTGAAACTCTCTTTAATGTCTGGCTTAATAATAGAAGACATGAGGATGAGGATGATGATGAATGTGGTGGTGATGATTGAACGTGTCTATATTCAATCTAGTGCAGTAAGTTATTTTAAAGTATGTGAAGAGAATCTAGCCTCACACAACTGTATAGCTGGGAAAAGGAAGAGTATTTTAATAGCCTTTTCAGATGGTTGTGAATGTTGTTCTTTGATACTGCACCAAAACTCAAGTGGTAGTTTCTTAAAAGCTAGTTGCAGTATGGAATCTGAAACCATATCAATGAACTTTTTATACTCTGTCACATCAAAATCCACTGGTGGTGATTGCACACTGAATACATTTGTCAAAAACTATCAAACAAATAAACAAAAAAGCAAATTTTCTTATTTTACACTTCATGTTTTACACACATGGGATCTTTTACCCATGTGCGATTTCATAACATCATGCAACAGTCTTTTGGGAAATTATTGGTTCACTGAGTTATGCTGAACTTCCAAATGTTGATACATTTTTTCATACTATATCAGAAAATCATGTTCATTAATATCACCACCAATCTCACAAGAAAAGTTTTTAAATATTGAGTTGCTCTCAAGTTCATAGTGGCAGATACATATTTTCCAAAATTCAAATTTCTGTCCTCATCAGTGTGACTGATGTTCCCCAGGGGAAAGTGGGAACAATAACGTACAAAGCAAACACTTTCTTTTTAAGTAAGTGATCAAAAATGTAAACCCTGATATTCCATTAGTGAGCTCGTAGTTCCATGGCTTTACCTAGCTGCAGGGCAGGTGGGAAAAAGTAGGCTCTAACTCTGAGGCAGCCATATCATCTGGAAGAGGGTCAACAGATTTGGGCGTATAACTAACAATCACCACACTAGTCCAATTAATTAATAAGCATGCCAAGTGCAAGGACAGTCACAACCAAGGACCTGCAGACAATTGAGGACACAGCTCTTCGGCTTCGTGCCTGGTAACAGGGTGTAACACTGAACAGAGCGAGCCTGGAGGTGGTGGCACAGGAGCAGAGGAATTGCTCCAACCACAGCTCCAAGCCTGTGGCCAGGGGGATGGAGCGCCAGGAAGAGGGTCCTCGAAAGGAGTCACCAGTATTACAGGCAGGAGAGGATCACTGGAGAAACCCAGAACAGCAGCAGCAGAGAGAAAAGCAGGACCCTCGAGGTCAAAAAAGAGGGCAGATCACTCACAACCTTTGGTGAGCGTATGGTAGAGCACCCAGAAACTCCTTCAACTAGAAAGAACCTTGGGTTGCAGGCATATCACTAACTGAGCTGGGCCAGAAATCGGCTGCTCTGTGACTCTTACTGTGACCTCACTTTGTCCCCAGGCTGGAGAGCCAGGGTAAATGTGGGTGGTTCTATGATGTTTTTATAGCTCTACTTGGTCAAAACATATTCCTATTTGAAAGATAAGTCCAAATATTTTGTTTGTATTCCCTTCTCGATAGCAACAAGCAGAGAAGGCAAGAGCCAATTCTGCAGAAAACATGCTGTTCTGCAGAAAACCGATGTGAACTTAGCAGACACAGGTAAAGAACATAGGGGTAAAGGTAGCTCTGGTGACAGAGAACAAAATCCTAATAATCACAGCAAGCGTACTGGGAGCCAAGACGAAACTGTCTTTGCAAATCTAGATAAGTGGGAAATATGGGACCAAAAAGCTTTTAACTGCTATGCCTTATCTGATACACTCGCAAATGTACACAGCGGCAAAAGGAAAGAGCTAGAAGGCATTCATTTTGAGATGGGATCCAGGTCAACCAAGAGGTCATAGGTACTTGGGCTCCATTTCATCTGCAGCAAACAAAGTCTATCGTTACCTGGTTAAAGGGGTTTACGACAAAATAACTGTCTAGGGATCATCCTCATTCATGTTTTTCCTGATTGTCTCCCTCAGGGCTTCTATTTTTTTTTCCTGTACTGGCACTCTCTGCCCTACAAGGGAAAGCAGTTTTTTAACATATGCTTCTGGTATATTAGCTCAGATTACAGGACATACAGACAATAAAAAAAATATAAATGAAAGGCACATCAGAACCAAAGAAGCGAGAAATAAACATATATCTTAACCTCAGGGATTTATGCATTCCCTATGACTGGACATGAATTTTGAATCCAAGATTTTGTGCAGGTGCAGCAAAAAAGCAAACAATTATTTTCATGGTTCTCGATTGTAAGAAAGGAGGAAGCAAAATTTTTGTGGGCTCTAAATCCTCACGTTTTTCGTATGAGTTCTTTAATGGGAGTCATTGAGTTACATTATGAACATTATCCTCAATACCAGTTCTGTCATCAAGGCAAATCAAGGCTTATTTAACCCTAAGCCTACGACTTACGTTGCTGATTTTTTGTGCAGATTTTCCAAGAACCTGCAGGAGGACAACAAATTCCACGTAGAATGAACTAAGAATTTTTAAATTATTTCAATTGACCTGAAATAAGTCTGACCTGGCAAATACCTGGCCATGCTGGGGGAACCAATGCTACCTTGGTGCTTGGTCAGGAAATGCTGCCTCCAGATGAATCAAAAGGTCCATCTCATCACAAAGGCTCTGGGCACCTCCACTGGCCTCTGTGACAAGTATCTGATTTTACATTATAGGCCTTAATATAAAGTCCTGCCTCTGCCAGCACTAACTGAAATTTGGAGCACATCACTTAACCTCTTGGCTGCGATGCCCCCCTTTTTAAATGAATAATAAGATAGCTACCATTTTCTGAGCCCCTACTCTGTGCCTGTCGCCATTTCATATCTGTTTTCCCAGCTGGATTATAAGTTCCATGAGAACAAGGAGAGTATTTCTTTCCACTGCTGTATTCCCATCATCTCACACAGGTCTGGCACATAGTAGATGCTTAATAAAATTTTTTTAAACTAACTAAATGTCCATTGTCAGGACAACCCTGCAAGCAAGTGTTATTCCTATCTTATAGCTGAAGAAACCGAGGCTCAGAAAGTCTAAGTAACTTCCAGAAAGTCACAGACCTGGTTAAACAGAGTAGCCTGTCTAGCCCCAGAGGCTGCAGCAATGGAAACAGACCAGAGCAGGTCCCAAGGCTCCTCCTGGCTCCAAAGGCAATGATTCCCCACAACTCATGGGCAGCTAATACCCCTTAGCATGGGACTGCCTGCTGTGGAAAGAGCTCTTGCTTCATGAAATTCCTCAACACTTTTCACCACCTCAAGCCCCCAAAGCTCTGGCTCCAGCAGCTTTGGGCATCAGCCAAGGTGGGGAGCTCTGGTGAGGCAGGGTAATCATCAGAGCAAGTCACCCTGGAGACCTCTTCACTTATCTAAGAGGCTCTGGTCAACATCGCCCACTTCCTGCCGCTACCTGAGGGACATCAGTACTTCATCCTCACTCCACCCTGAGACTTAGCCAAGATGAGCATCACCTTGAAGCAAATCCATGTAGTAAACCTACATTGATAAAGCAGTAGATAGGTGTGTGGAGGATGACCACATGAGCTACTTTATGGTCATTTTGTTATAAAATTCAAAGCAATGACATGTTCAACTTAGCTAGAGCAACTTGCTTTGCTGGTGCTCTTAACCTTATCATTCCTTCAGCCACCTGTTATTTATGGAGGATAAAATCCCTCAGTCACTTCTTTTTTTTTTTTTTTTTTAACATTTTTATTGGAGTATAATTGCTTTACAATGGTGTGTTAGTTTCTGCTTTATAACAAAGTGAGTCAGTTATACATATACATATATCCCCGTATCTCCTCCCTCTTGCGTCTCCCTACCTCTCACCCTCCCTATCCCACCCCTCTAGCTGGTCACAAAGCACCGAGCTGATCTCCCTGTGCTATGCAGCTGCTTCCCACTAGCTATCTATTTTACATTTGGTATTGTATATATGTACATGCCACTCTCTCACTTCGTCCCAGCTTACCCTTCCCCCTCCCCATGTCCTCAAGTCCATTCTCTAGGAGGTCTGCATCTTTATTCCCATCTTGCCCCTAGGTTCTTCATGACCTTTTTTTTTTTTTAGATTCCATATATATGTGTTAGCATACAGTATTTGTTTTTCTCTTTCTGACTTACTTCACTCTGTATGACAGACTCTAGGTCCATCCACCTCACCACAAATAACTCAATTTCGTTTCTTTTTATGGCTGAGTAATATTCCATTGTATATATGTACCACATCTTCTTTATCCATTCATCTGTCGATGGACACTTAGGTTGCTTCCATGTCCTGGCTATTGTAAATAGAGCTGCAATGAACATTGTGGTACATGACTCTTTTTGAATTATGGTTTTCTCAGGGTATATGCCCAGTAGTGGGATTGTCCTCAGTCACTTCTTAAAAATATGTTTCCCATTTGCTGAGGACTAGCGTAAAGCATGCAACAAATTTCACAGAGCGCTAATAGGGACAAGCCACGTGTTTCACTTTCTTCTCACCAAGCAAAATTGCTAACTTCCCTTTCACCAAATGCAGGGGATTCACCATTTCATCCATCAACACAACTTACACCCTGCCTGTGACTGGGATCTAGGAACTCAGGGCCTCATTAAAGCCAGTATCACAATTCCTTTTTTCTTTTGGGAAGGAAAGCTGTGATTATTGTCTTCAGTGAATTTCTAAACCAGGGAAAGAAATTGTTTCAGCACTAAATTCAAATCTCTGACGCCCTATACCCCTTCCATAATGTCTTTGTTGTAGGTTGTGTCTCACTTCTTCCTCCCACAAATTTCTATTTATTCCCACCTCAAAATCCCAGGTTTTATTTCACAGAAGTAGGGTGTCCTTAAAATCCACATTTACTGTGATTGTGTTTTGTCTGTGTGGTTTTGTGTGAATCAGGAGGAGCTTTAGGATCTGCTATCATCAAAGCTAAGTAGCCCTGTGGACATGGCAGTGAAGTTGAGATAGAGGAGGGATGAGAAGGGGTCTTACCATCCTACCTATGCCATGAGCCTCCTTATTCTCCCACCACCCTCTCCTGTTGGCCACCAGATACCTACAAGCAGCGTGAACTCGGAAACTGAGGGTCTGCAGTAGCCTCTCCCGTTCTCCACAGGCACAAGGCATTGGATCCAACACTGGACAGAGAGGAAGAAAGAAAGAAAGGTGGACAAAAGTAGAGAAAAAAAAGAGCAGTAAATAGAGGCAAAGGCAGCAGAGGGATGGGGGAGTGAGACAGAAATGAGGTAGTAGAACATCAGATAGTGCCAACACTAGTTATTCATTCACAAATATGTGAAAGACAGAATCCTGAAGCTGACACCCTAGTCAGGCAATAAGATAAATTAGTAAAATACATAGTATGTTAAAAGATAATCAGCACTAAGGATAAAAAGGAAGCAGAGAAGAGGGATACTGCTTGTCTGGGTGTGAGAGAAGAGAAGTTGCTTTAGTGTGGTGTCCAGAGAAGCCGCATTGAGCAGGTGACACTGGAGGAAGCCTTCAAAGACAGCAGCACCAGCATTGCTCACTCTCAGGCCTTTCTGCAACATTTTGAGGCCCCCAAAATATTTATTTTGTTTTTGAGTCAGTTGTCCTTTGTTTTCTGAACTTTTCTCTTATTATATTTCATCTATCATTTCTATGTACGTAAGGTGGAAGGGATTATCCAAGTCTGAACCCTCTGCATCATTTAGACTCCTGTGGTCATTTCCTTGTACCAACTGCAAAAGGACTAAAGGCTTATCCAAGAAGAGCCAACCTATCTTGTTTGGAAATCTTGTCCTGAGGAGGAAGGACCAGTGGGTGGTAGCATTCTTCTGTGTTTCATCCTGCTGATGTTACACAGTTTAACATAGGGAGCTTCAGACCATGACAGGAAAAGCAGAAGACGTTTCATGAGAAAGTTAACCCCCTTGTTATATCATTAAAAAGTCATTTGAATCATCTTACTTGCACTTGGAATCTTGTTCAAATGTTAGGAAGGCCTTGTATAAAACTGTGGCTGGTGTCACATTTGCATAGTTTTTCACCTTCTTGATAAAAAAAAAAAAAAAGCACATCCTCTCCATAGTGAGTTTGCACTAGGAAAATCTGTGAGGATTAACTGGGAGGAAGGGTTGACAGTGATGGGCTCATGTCTAGGGCGATTTTATTACTCATTTATTACTGATTTATGAGTCAGGAGGCTGAGGAAAGCAAGTTGAACAGACATGGCTCAAGAACCTTGAAGACATTAAGAAAACGTGGTTTGCCAAAACCCAAAATGAGAGCCTGAAATAGAACAAATATCAATTTAAATACATATAAATATCATATGTATTTGTATATATACATACACACACACAACACACACATACTTACACACAACTAAGCCCTAAAATGAAATCTTTCACTTAACATCTGCATTTGAACTAGTAAGTAAAAGAGTTGAAAAGAAATAGCTTGAAAATTCATCAAGGAAGCACTGCCAGAGGAAATTTTTTTTTTTTTTTACCTGCGCCACACTTGAGGGATATTAATCCCCCAACCAGGGATCGAACCCAGGCCCCAGTGGTGAAAGCTTGGAGTCCTAACCACTGGACCACCAGGGAATTCCTCCAGAGGAAATTTTCATTGCCTTCCCATTGGTCAGCCTCAGAAGTGAGCTGGCACAATTTTGCTGTTTGATTAAGGGAGAGAAGCCAGCTCAGACTGGCTCGTGAGAGCTGATCGTTCACATCTCTTCCCAACTCATCCAGGATGGTAGCCTCACGTAGGCCATGAGGGGAGTTTTACACTGTGGACATCACCAAGTGCTACCAGTCAGGGCCAGAACACTGGTTTCTTCCCACTGAGAGCCTGACGTCAAGCCTTTAGCAGCGCAGCACTAGGGGAGGGAGAGGCTGCTCTAGATAAACTAGGTGATTTGTGTCAACACTCAGAGGCGAGGCAAGAAGGAGAGAAAGTGAAGTAAACGTGCTGATATTAAAGGCGCTCTAGGGAGTTGAGTGTCAAATTCATTTAAAGCTAAAGCATCCCATTTAGGTACAGGAGATTCCAAAAATCTATTAAACGCAGGATTATCTTGACTTCATTAAACAGAATGAGAAGCAAGAGCACCAGCTGATCAGCTAAGGCTGAGGACTTCTGGGCAGTTTTCTTCAACAGCTCTACAAGCCTCCCAGAACAAATGGTTGGCTTACTCCAAGACTTATGTCATAAAGTCAAGATCAATTTTCAACTTGAAACTTATTTTTAAAATACTCTTTAATTCCTAAAGGTAAGAGATGTGGAAAAAAATATGTATATATGAAATCAGGTTGATCCCACAGCTTAGCCATATACATGTCACTGTCTAAATCACCAAGGAAAGCCACAAACATTCCCTAATTATCCTAATTATTCCCTCTCATCAAAGATCAAAGCTTTCATCAAAACTGAAGGGCTTTAACAGTGCGGAGCAACAGTACAAAGGACCACAAGAAAACAAATGTCTGTCATAAAATCTCTGTGTTCCTAGCTTAGAAATGCGCACGCTGACAGAGCTCATGCAAGTTCTGAGAATACATTAAATGTGACATCACTCAGTACTAAACTGGAAACTTTCTAATAAATAACGTAGAGCTGGAGGAGACAGTTTGTTTATTTGCCCTCATTTATACACAACCCCAAAGTCATTGCCTGTGTTTTTCCAGACTCCTTCAACAAAACTTTTCTTGTGAATTCGTGTAACAGGAAGAACAAAAAACTGCTATCAACTAGGGGGAATGATCATTTCTTTACTAAAATGGAGACTTTGTGATATCCGCATTCTCTCTGTAGCTGTAATTTTTTTGAGTCGTTAGATAGTCAAAAAGCCATTACTATAATATAGCAAGATGGTTAAAAATCAGGTCTTTGGAGGCAGCCAGATCTGGGGTATTTCTTCCTCTGCTACTTTCTAGCATTGTGACCTTGAACAAGCTATTTAGCAGAGATATTCTTCCTTTGTACAAATGGGGCTACTAATGCCTAAGCTTCCTGAAAGACTGTATGTTAAGTGATTAACACAGGGATTGGCCCAGAATAAACCCTCTATAAATGTTAGTTATTGCAGCTCTCTTAGTCAATCTTCTCTTAATCAAGCCACTAGATTAACTGCCACTTGCTGATGTCCACAGAATGCTAAGCACTTACAGCTGCTACATTCACCTCTGGTACCCTCGCACACGTTCACTCCTAACTGCTGTGTTGTCACTTGTTTTTAGGTTCTCAAAATTGCAAATTCTGATGACATGTTATTTTAATTATGTACAATCAATGAAATTTTATGTAAACCCATGAAATACGAATGGATAAAGCTGTATACCATTTCTCTGAAAACGAAAATGGTAGCTTTCAAAAGATTCATAAACACAGGCCACTAGAAAAAATACCGCTAATATGTGAGGTATGGATGCATTGACTACGAATACTCAGAAATTTTTTTTGACACTTTAAAGACCTATCTGGAAGGTTGCTTGAAAATTATCAGCAAATTATCCTTCCACTTAAAAATAACTAGCAATAGTAGAGGATGCCTTTGTGTGTGTGTGTGTGTGTGTGTGTGTGTGTGTGTGTGTACGTGTGCATGTTGAATAAATGAATAAAACAGAAGGGTTTGATCAATGCTTGGGGAAGAAGGAGTGAGGAGCAAAGGGAGGAGACTTGGTGTGATTCTTCCACATTCTAGTTCTAAGTCTTTAGGCAAGGTATAGAGCCTAAGACAGGGCTGTAAACCAAACCGAAAGGCATGCATCCGACTCAGAATCTTTGAGGACCCTTTCTAACTCAGTGGTTCTTGATAGCATAGATTTTCATAAGAAGTGCATGCAAAATGATGCATGCTTGGTGTCCTAGCAGATGAAACACTGATCAGGGAATGGATAGTCACAAGAGGCTCCTTGGTTTGCTGATGGGAATACAACAAGCACCCAAAGGACACCAGCTCCTCAAGCAGGAACCAATAGGACAAAGCCAGAGCCGTGACCTAATCCTGCTATTGGGCCGCAGGGCCAGGCCAGCTTACTTGCCTTGCTACTTCCATTTCACGATGGTGCATTTAAGCAGTTCCTAGAGATCTAGAATTGAAATCTGATCTAATTTACTTAAACATGTGTAGATAGATCTGGTGTTCAGCAAAGGCACTTATAACCTCAAGTGAGACAAGTCTCAGATGCAGTAGCAACACTTGCCAGACTGCTTCTTTGTGCAGTCAATAAATCAAAATTTAAATTTTGTGAAAATCACTCTAGGGAAGGGTCCACCTTGTTCTGTCTTTGCCTCACTATAATCAACAGAAAAGAGAGATGGTTTTCAAATGTTAGATTACTGCCATTTGGTAGAGATTATCATCTGAGCCCCTTAAACAGAGTCTCAAGGCACTGGACAACCTACCAACAAAATGAGATAAGATGCATTAACATCAATTTGTTAATTTTTAGTGAGCCTTCAAAATGCCCTAGTAAATTACTGAATCATTTTAAGGATGTGTTGCTGCTTCTTCACTATCCCTCCTTGCTGTACATGAAAAAGCTGACTTATTTTTAATCAGTTCCGTTCCTCCTTTCATCCCATCGAAGCTTACCTAATTCTCTGCTGTTACTGTCACTCACCAAAGCAGCCCATAAAATTGAAGATCAAATATAAAGAAAGAGCATTGAATAGTATGGCAGGATTTTCAAAGCAATTGGATTCTTTAACAAAAATTACCCCCCAAAATTGGATTCACAGTATTAACACTGGGAGTTAACCTATTGCGTGTCTTCCCCTTTGGAAGTAATGCTTTCCGTTACTTAGAGGATGTCACACACTACTGCACTTCCAATGAGTTAGATTATACACAAAACTGCACTTTAATTGATCATTTTCTTAATCAACTAAATTTTAGAGCAAAGTTCAGCAAAATGAGGCAGAAAGGATTTAAAGTAGCCTACAGGCACACCTTGGAGATATAACAGGTTCGGTTCCACACCACTGCAATAAAGCATATATCACAGGAAAGCGAGTCATATGAAGTCTTTGGTTTCCCAGCGCATATGTTTACACAAGACTGTAGTCTATCAAGTGTGTAACAGCAATATGTCTGGAAAAAATGTACATATCTTAATTTAAAACGCTTTATTACTAAAAAATGCTAACCATCACCTGAGCCTTTTAGCGAGCTGTAGTCTTTTTGCTGGTGGAGGGTCTTGCCTTGAGGTTGACGGCGGCTGACTGAGCAGGGCGGTGGCTGAAGGCTGGGGTGGCTATGGCAATTTCTTACAATAAGACAACAGTAAAGTTTGCGCATTGATGGGCTCTTCCTCTCACAAACAATTTCTCTGCAGCACGCAACACTACTTGATAGCATTTTACCCACAGAAGAACTTCTCTCACAATTGGAGTCAGTCTTCTCAAACCCTGGCACTGCTTTATCAACTAAATTTTTGTAATGTTCTAAATCCTTTGTTGTCATTTCAACAATTTTCACAGCATCTTCACCAGGAGTATATCCTATCTCAAGAAACCACTTTCTTTGCTCATCAGAAGAAGCAACTCATCCGTGAAAGTTTTATCATGAGGTTGCAGCAATTCAGGCACATCTTCAGGTTCCACTTCTAATTCTAGTTCTCTTGCTATTACTCACCTGCAATTACTTCCGCCACTGAAGTCTCAAAACCCTCAAAGTCATCCAGGAGGGCTGGAATCAACTTCTTCCAAACTCCTGTTATTGTTGATATTTTGACCTCTTCCCATGAATCATGAATGTTCTTAATGGCATCTAGAATGTAAATCCTTTCCAGAAGGTTTTCAATTTACTTTGCCCAGATCCACCAGAGGAATCACTACCTAAGGCACCTATATTCTTACAAAATGTATTTCTTAAAGACTTGAAAGTTGAAATTACTCCTTGATCCATGGGCTGCAGAATGGATATTTTTTCTAGCAGGCATGAAAACAACATTATTCGCATTGTCCATCTCCATCAGAGCTCTTGGGTGACCAGTACACTGTTAATGAGAGTACTATTTTCAAAGGAAACTTCTTTTCTGAGCAGCAGGTCTCAACAGTGGGCTTAAAATATTCAGTAAACCATGTTGTAAACAGATGAGCTGTCATCCAGGCTTTGTCGTTCCATTTATAGAGCACAGACAGAGTAGATTTCGCGTAATGTTTAAGGGCCCTAGGATTTTCAGAATGGTAAATGAGCACTGACTTCAACTTAAAGTCACCAGCTGCATTAGCTCCTTACAGGAGAGTCAGTCTATCCTTTGAAGCCTTGAAGCCAGGCATTGGCTTCTCCTCTCTAGCTATTAAAGTCCTAGACGGCATCCTCTTCCATGATAAGGCTGTTTCATCTACATTGAATATCTGTTGTTTAGTATAGCCAGCTTTATTAGTTAATTTAGCTGGATCTTCTTGATGACTCGCTGCAGCTTCTATATCATCACCTTGCACTTTTATGTTATAGAGATGGCATCTTTCCTTCAACCTCATGAACCAATCTCTGCTAGCTTCAGACTTTTCTTCTGCAGCTTCCTCAACTCTCTCAGCCTTCACAGACTTGAAGAGAGTTAGAGCCTTGCTCTGGATTAGGCTTTGGCTTCAGGGGGTGTCGTGGCTGGTTTGATCTTCTACCCAGACCACTAAAACTTTCTCCATACCAGCAATAAGCCTGTATCGCTTTCTTATCCTTCATGTATTCACTGAAGTAGCACTTTTAATTTCCTTCAAGAACTTTTCCTTCGCATTCACAACTTGGCCGTTTGGTGCAAGAGGCCTAGCTTGTGCCAGGCACACAAGAAGTACTCAATAAATATATTTCTTTAATTATTCCTTTAAAGGAAAATTTGCTTTTCCCAACAGTTGGGATCAGTTCAAAGAATTTAATGGAAATAAAAACAGCACAGGTTGAAGGCAGTTATCAAACCTGCAACTAAAAGACAGGAAACCAGGGATTCCCTGGAATAAAAAACAAGGCTTACACATCTGATCGAAGCAAATATAACCCACAGAATGGGAGTCAGTCTTGTTCCAGTTCATGGCAGCACCATCTTTCCAAGCAGAGTAATACGCATCCCTTCTAGAGAGGTCTGTAACTTACAAGTAAGATGCAGCACTTTCAGTGGCTCTAGAATATTAAATATTTGGAGAGGAGAATCTCTCATTTTCTATAACTCAAAAAAAGACAAGCAAAAGCTAAAACTTTTAGATCTTCTATTTCCATGGCCAAAAATTAAAGATTCTCAAAAATATTTTCACCAAAAAAGCCACTCTAAGGAACCACGTGGGGCACATGACAGTAGTCTTCAAAGTCCTCCCTGCTAGGATGTGAGCTAGGAGGACAGGGGTCTGCACCTGTCTGCCTGCCTGTTTCCCTAGCACCTAGAGCAACAGAACAAGCCGTGGAATTAAATCAGTAGAAGTGGATTCAAATCCCAGCTCTACCTCTCACCAAGCGTAAAATGAAAGTCTCTCAGAACCTCGGGTTCCTTCTCCATAAAAAGAAAATAACCTCTCCTTCACAGGGTGCTGTGATAATTCAGGCCCAGGTATCTGCGTTTCATACAAGCAGGCGAAATGATTCTCACTCAGGTTGTCTACATAGATAATATTCTAAGAAACACCGCCTTTATCCCAAACTTCATGTTCAGTGAGGACACTGAGCCCCAAGTGGTATCATCGAATGGTTTTCTAAAAGACCTTCAGTGACTCTGAAGAAGTCTTGAGGGGCAGGGAGTGGGGTTGGCAGAGAGCAGACAGATGGGTGCCCATGATGTAGCAAGCAGAAGGGTTGTTTTGCCTCCTTTAGATATTGGAGCCATGTCATCATAGAACTGACATCCCATTTCACTTCCAAATCCATATATATGATTACTTTAAAATAAATTTCTAGCACTGGAATTACTAGGTCACAGAATATGAATTTTTGAATGCTTTTGATACATGTTTCCAAAAATGCCTTCTACAAGGCTTATTCCAATTTTTTCTCCCACCAGTAGAGTAAGAGAGAAGGGGGACCCTTTTCAACATCCCACCAAATAATGGCTCAGGAGATAAGAGAGTGCTAGCTAGGGCTCCAGCTAGACCTACAGAGTTCTGCAGAGTCTCCCGTGGAATGTAATTTTCCAGGCAGAACATTTAGTTTTTGGCACAGACCTGTGGTTGCATCTTGTGTTTACAATATATTTTTGGTCAGTTGGTTGCATCCTTAATCTTTGCTGCTAATTTGGGACTAAAGTGTATTACTTCACAAGACCTGTGGTTTCATGAGATGAAACCACAAATTCTTACTCCCAAGAGAAGCAAATTAAAAATGTTGCTTTGGATGATGAGCTTTAGTCAGTGAGTCAGAACAGAGCACAAACTTAACATGAAAGGGAGTGGAAATGGAAAAATAGTTAATTCCAAAGGCTAAAGTGAATAAGCCAAATATCTGGAATTTAACCATTTCACATATTTATACCCATTGCTTGCTGAAGAGAGAACTGTTACGTCTATTCAGTCTGCTTGCAGTTTTTTGCCTGTTTGTTTTTTTTTTCAATATCCATCACCCAAAATACAGCAACTCAGCATTTTCTGCAACATCTATGTACAATATTCGGGCTTATGTAGAACTATCTAAATCAATGCTACTTAAACTCTGATGTATGTACAAATCACCTGGGGGTCTTGTTAGAAATGCAAGTACTGATTCAGTAGTTCTGGGGTGGGGCCTGGCATTTTGCATTTCTAACAAACTCCCAGGTCATGCTGATACTGCTGGCTCCTGGATCACACCTTGAGTTGCAGGAATCAACACTAAATGTCCTGAGAAAATATGAAGGACATCATCTGTTTCAAGCCAATGGCTGTCAGCCACAGTACAGTAGAATGACTCTCTCCATGAGAAGGAAAGTGATAGAATAAGTACCTGGACTTGAAACGACCCTTGTGCACCAAAGCCTATATTATCAATGGCCCAACAATTTGTTACTGATGGGGTTGTGTGATGGGGTCGTGTTGCCCGTAAGAAGTTGTGAATGGGTGGATGTGGGAGGGAGGGAGGGAGGGAGGCTCTTTCTGAGCCTACTGCATGCTCTCTGGATTTCTTTAAACCTTTGAGAATGGTTTGCAATTTTGAAAATGGCCCGAAGTCATTCGAAGCAAAGATAATGAACGAGGCAGGACAACAAATACTCTTTGGAGAAAACAAAAATAAATAACTGGGACTGATTTTCTTTTGTGGCCAGTAAATGGGTTCTGAGTATGTCCTCAAGCTGGAGCCACAGACATGCTTGACAAATAGCATCACATTGTGACGACTTGGAAGGCTAACACATATTTCAAGGTTATTTTGTTGAAAATTGACTCACTGCTCTTAATGGGGTGTCAGCACATCCGCAGGGCTTTCACAGATGTGTTTCAGTGGCGGGGCTTTCACAGATGTGTTTCAGTGGCGGGATGGGGAGTTACAAAGTTCCTGCAATTGCATATAAAACGTGATGTGTATGTCCCTTGGGGTTTCTTTTTTTTTTTTTTTTTTTTAATCAGAGGAAAGAACTTTCTGCTCTCATCAGATTTTCAGAGATTTTCATATCTGGCAAAAAGGCAGGTTGGGAAGTCATACAGATATGTGGGCTCAAGCTGTCCGCCTACTTGCAGTGTGACCTTGAGCAAGTTACTTACACTCTCTAATCCTCAGTTTCTTCCTCTGTAAAATGGCGATTATACCTACCTTGAAGAATGTGAGGCAGAAAATAATAATTCAACGATTGGTAATCTTATCGATACATAATTGTACAACAATAATGCAACAATCTTGCAGATATCCTATTCATTGCCAAATGGCCTTGATTCTCCCTGTGCCAGGAAATGCGGTCTCCTTTCTTGGAAATTGGGTCCTGCCCTGAAGACCCAAGTTTCTTGAGGCTAAGAGTAACTGAACTTGGAAAAGTTGCAATTACGGTAAGGGAAAATCTCCAATATGAATAAATCAGAGTTTCAATAATGCTATATATAATTATTCTAATAATGCTATCCATATTCATAAGCAAATTAGAGCTTCAAAAGGCCATTTCATCTCATTCTATACTATATATATCTATGTGTGTGATATATATATAATATGTACACATATATATATGCAATTATTCATTAGTCAAAGATTCACTGAGCAACTTCTACACTCACATTATGTTGCTAAGCAAATGGGATACCAAAGGTGACTAAGACACAATCTCTGTCCTGGAAAGGTTCATTACTAGAGGAGACAAATATGTAAACAAATACTTGAAACAATATCAGCTATACTAGCTGACCCTTGTTGTTCACTTCTTGTCAGCTAGACGCTATGCTAAGTGCTTTACCTGAATATTTTTATTTAGTAGTTCACAATAATATCATAGGTAAGTACTATCACCGATGAGCAAACAGAGGCTCTAGAGACGCTGAGTGTCTTGTCCACGTCCATAGGTGGCAAAGGGTTCAAACCCAAGTCTGTCCAACCTGGAATGCGAGCGCAGAACCAGCACGTTTTCTTGTATCCAAAATGCTACAGGAGCAAAGAGACAAGAAGAACGCCTTGGCTTGGAGAGGAAAGGGGGTTGTTCTTACTCCACAGCCACGTGTGGGTTTACAAAGAAAAGGGAAGCTGACTGAGTCCCTAGAGCCTAAAGAATAAAAGGAAGCAGGGAGCCGCCGGGATCCTGCCAGAGTCAGAGCCAGGGCCCTGGGAATCACTCTGTCGCGCGGCCCAAGCAGCTTGGACATGAGCAGTGAGCACATGAGGACTCCCCCGCCACCCTCTGTAGCTCTCAGTTAGGTTCACCAAGAGCTTAGACATTTTTATCTGGATCTTCATTTCCATTTCTCACTACGGTATGAGGCACTGTTTCTCCATACTGCTCCTTTGAAGAGGCAATGCACGTCACACCCACCTTACACTGGTCAGTGGCGCTGGACTTGAGGAACAACCAAGGATAGTTATGCAACTAAAATCTCTAATCCCATGGGCCTGATAGCTGCCTTGTAAAGCTGTTCTTAGAGGAAAAAAAGAAAAAAAAATAGGTGTTCTGAGAACCTTCAACAGGGCATGCTGAATACCTAGTAACATTTGTGTACTTCTTATAAACACTTTTTGCTAACATACCAGTTCTTATGAAAGGTGCAACAGGTTCTTTATCTATTTAGTCTTTCATAAAATGTTTTCTGAGGGCCTACCACCTGCCCGGCACTGCTCCAAGCACTGGAGATATAGCTATGAAAACACAGACACAAAAAAATTAAAATACCTGACCTCAGAAAGCTTACATACTTGCAAATACAGCTGGACAGAAACATAAAAGGATAGCTCGATAAGGACCTAGTCCTGGCAACTAATTACACAGAGTGGTAAAGAGAAAAAAATACCATTTCACTTATCAAAAGAGTTTCAAAATGAGTTGGTAAGTGGATGAAATTGTTTTTATCACTTTGTTTTTTTACAAAAACAATTGTCGTTTGTTGAAAAAGTCAAGCAACATAGAAAATTGCCCAGAAAGAAAGCAATAAATCAACCATATCCCTTTTCCCAGATTACCCCATATAATCTTTGTTGAACACAATTCTAGACACCTCTGGGCAGCTTTAGACATAGGTAGATAAAAGTGTTATATGATTAGGATCACACTATATGCGTGATTTTTAAAAACATTTTTAAAAAAATTATACTTGAATTAAAAGAAGAAACAGAAGTCAGAGTAAAACTGAATGGAATTACTGAACTTCAAATTAATGTTCTTAACAGACAGTAGTACAAATATTCATCAAAGGGAGGCCTGGAAAACACAATGCACCGGGGGTGGGGGGCAGGGGCTGGTTGAGGAAGGGCGAGTGAGGACACAAGTCCCTTAACAAGGCGGCAGCAGTTCTCAGGTCCAGAATGGGCTTGAGTTGGATTCCAGTATTTTCTGATCTGGATTTTTGTGTAAAACTTGACCCAGAAACATGGGATTTTGTGTCAAACAAAAGATCCATTATATGACTTTAAAAAGTCATATTAAAACATTGCTGTCCTTTGCCTAAAACAACTAAGCACTTTTATTTTTTTTAATGTTTTTTTTATTGTGGTAAAAGGCACATAATATAAAACATACTATTTTAACCATATCTAACTATACAGTTCAGTGGCACTAAGTACACTCACATTGTCGCACGACTCTCACCATCATCCATCTCCTGAATTTTTCACCTTCCTAAACTGAAGCTCTGTCCCCTTTAAACACTAACTCCCCATTCCCCCTCCCCAGTCCCCCCACTGTCTCCCTTTGGCCCCTGGCATCTACCAATGTACTTTCTGACTCTATGAATTTGACTGTTCTATGTACCTCGTGTAAGTGGAATCAAACAGTATTTGTCTGCACCTAATGTATATTGGAATGCATTTCTAAGGTTAACTTGATGTATGTCCTGCAAACAGATTGTAAGTGGATGGACCTAGAAACTGTCATACGGAGTGAAGGAAATCAGAAAAACAAATATCGTATATTAACGCATATATGTGGAATTTAGAAAAACAGACGAACCTATTTGCAAAGCAGAAATAGAGACACAGACGTAGAGAAGAAACGTACGGACACCAAGGGGGAAGGGGGGGTGGTGGGATGGGTTGGGAGATTGGCATTGATGTATGTACACTACTATCTATGAAGTAGTTGACGGTTGAGTGCCTACTGTACAGCATAGGTAAAAAAAAAAAAAACTAAGCACTTTTAGTACCTTTTGTTTTTCAAGTATTTATCTCCAATTCCTAAAAATTGTGCTTATGCTGGTATTTCTTGATTTATCCATTTTAGGTATATTCAGTTCTTAATATGAAAGATGACGATTAGTGTCCTTTCCTGTCGCCCGATTATTTATGTTTAAATTACTACGGCTGTATCAACTGTTTGCTGCTAAACCAAGTGGTGAGCTATAATTACATCCTTCACGTTCAACTTTTATTTTTCCTGAAAATAACTCTTCAATTTTTATTACTTATTTAGTTTAGTTTTCTACGTCACTATAAGGACACAGTGAGGAATTCCCTCACTTTCAAACAGCCTCTCAAAACAATCCTCCACATGGTCAAATGTATCAGGTAGTCTATTGATCCCATTTTTCCCACCTGGAGATTTCCACCCTAAAGCACTCTTTTTTGCTACAGTGTGTAACTGTTTATTCTGGACATGTTTCTTAAAGCCTAGATTATATTCTTCTGATGTAAGGAAAGGAAGAATAATACTTTCTTAAGAATTATTATTTAAAGAAATATCTTAAATATTGGCTGCCTTTGTTTTATTAGAATTAGGCAGTTTTGTTGTTTTCTTTTGTTTTTTGCTGAGATGGTTCTTGCTGACCCTTCTTGGCTCTTGACCACCTATATCTGGGCAGCCCAAACCTAATCCTGTTCAACTGCAGTAAGAAATAACCCTTTAGGTTCAACATTTTTTTTTAAAGTGGCTCATTTTAGGGGTTCATTTTTTTTAAGAGAGAGCAGCAACTGCTCAATATTTTACTTTGGGTTTTTTTCCAACATTAGTTTTGCTTCCTAATGTTTGAGGAATGTTTGATGTTTGAGTTATTTTACAGCAGAGTTTAGCTCTCTGAAGTTCAATTCAAACATTCTGTAAAGGCTGTTGTGTGCGCGTGTGCGCGTGTGTGTGTGCGTGTGCATCTTCTAAGCAATGGGTCTGTGGTTTTCATCAGATTCTCAAAGCAGTTCTTGATTCCAGGGTTAAAACCTCTGCTTTATAGAATAGGTGTGCTTGTGATTTGGAGAATCAAAATAATAAAGTTAGAAGGGACTAGAAGAAACCATCTGGTAGTTAAGCAATTAAACCATCCAGGAGACAGAGTGAGTTATCCTTTTCTGGGGGTGGTGCATCCATGACTAAAGTGCACAGCTTTTCACCTGTCAAAACCACTAGGCTTCAAGTCTGTCTCCGGACTCGAGAGCACAGTTAGGCTCTCTGACAAAGAGGCCTCTATTTTTCCTTATCACACTGCTTCAGAGGCCTCCTTACAGCTTTAGGCTGTTGAAAATGATTATGGGGCAACTGAACAGGGCCTGAAAAATGTGTCTGGTACAATTTACCAAGCATGATCTTAACAGATAAAACCCACCAAATAGGTTCTTCTGCCAACCAACTTGATGAGCATCCCCCATGACGCAGGTCACACAAGTTACAACCTGTGCAGATGGGCATCTCTCACTGCATGTGAAGCTGGGTTTCTGGGAAGTGTGTGGGATGGTGAAAAATGCATTGGACGAGGAGGTAGAATATTTGGATTTGGTCTTATTCTGCTTTAAACTTACCATGTCCCGGGCTTCCCTGGTGGTGCAGTGGTTAAGAATCCACCTGCCAATGAAGGGGACATGGGTTTGAGCCCTGGTCCGGGAAGATCCCCCATGCTGCAGAGCAACTAAGCCCATGCATCACAGCTACTGAGCCTGCATTCTAGAGCCCGCAAGCCACAACTACTGAGCCTGCGCGCCTAGAGCCCATGCTCCACAACAAGAGAAGCCACCGCAATGAGAAGCCCACGCACCACAATGAAGAGTAGCCCCCACTTGCCGCAACTAGAGAAAGCCCACACGCAGCAAAGAAGACCCAACACAGCCAAAAATAAATAAACAAACAAACAAACAAACTTACCATGTCCCTCACATGCAACCTAAGGGCATTTAGGGGGAAAGGAACCAGCATTTTCTTTTTAGGACTCAAAAAGAGCCAAGAGAAAGAGATAAATAGTTATGTTCAGCTAATCTTCTCAATATTGGTATGGGATCTACTTTATTTTCATTTTATAGAATAAAAACCTAAGACTCAGAGAGACAACTTTTTCAGTATTACACAAATAGTGAGTCACAGAGTTGAAATTCTAACTAACCCCCTTTTTTTTTTATTAATAAACTTTATTTTTTAAGAGCAGTTTTGGTTCACAGCAAAATTGAGTAGAAACTAGAGCTCCTATTTATCCACAGTTCCCACACACACACACACACCTCCCCCACTACTGACATCTATCAACCCTTTTGGTAAACACAAAAAAAAGTCATTTTTTTTTTCTACCGTAACTCTGAGATTCTAAACCCATTCACCTAGCACCTAATGTGTTAGAAGAATATCACATTTTAAAGGGCCTATTATTCTTTTTAAGCAAAAGACGTTTTTGTAAAATGAATAATTAATAACCACTTCATTTATTTTTTGAGTAAATGTAGAGTTTCCTATATAGGATGTTCCTTAGTGTAGTGTAAACTCTATCAAAATCTAGTCCATATGACAAAATGACTCTCCTGATACTTAAATTTATGCACTAGGTCATATTAAATTATTTACTTTGAAGAATTACGTGGGATATACTATTTCTAAACTGTCTTCATCTGCATAAAGTTCCATGAAAACGAGGAAATGAAAGTACCTGATCTTGCTTCCTAGCTGGAGCCAGTCAATGGCAAATACTCAACAACAGTAGCAAGAATAGAGACGGGGAAATAGTAGGCAAGAGAAATAGAATTCAAAAGAGTGTTTGGTAAAATGTAGATTAAAAACTTCAAAAAGATGAATGGTTTTAGAAGATTTTGAATGAGTTAGTTGATCTGTCAAAGCTTCAGTTTTCTCATCTGTAAAATGTAGATAATAATCAGACCTGCCTCATGGGACCCTGTGAGAAGGAAAGGAGTTGGGTGGGGGCCGGGTGAGCCGGTACCCACCAGTGCGCATGAGCATTCGAGGTTATCACGGCTAGTGTGTCTGCCGCTGCAAGAGGAGAACTCGTTTCCCTTTTTAGCTGAATGGAGTAGAAGTTGCATTTGTGAGAGGTGGTGACAAAGTGCTTACAACCCTGAAGGTAAAAAAAAAAAAAAAAAGAAAGAAAACAAATATGTGGATTCATCTTGACCTTCATTTCATTTTTCCCCTGAGAATCTACTGCTTGTTCCTTTCTTGAAACAACAGTATTTTAAATTAAAACGAAAAATCTACATAAGGCTTCCTTGGGAGGCAGAGTGGCCTGGACAGCCACAGCCTTGGGTCTGAAGCCCATACTTCATTATTGGAGGCCTATCTTTTCTACCACATTAAAATCACATGGCAAAAACTCTATCCTATCTAAATAGGGAATCTCTTTGGCAGAGATTAAAAAATAACAGAACCATAACTTAAACTACTTGGGTCTCTGTTATCACCTCAAGTCACGACTGTGATCTAGAAATTTAGTCTGTCTTTGCCCCACTTCCTTCATCAACAAAGTGGATTGTGAGTATACATATTAGAATCAGAGTATCCAAAATGTAACACATAAACTGGATTTTAGATGTCATTCGGTTTGACTTTTTCCCCCCCTAAAAAGCTGGAAAGAATTCCTGAGAAAGAAAAATGCAACTAAGGTTTAATTTTTCTCTACAGAATTTTAAAATTCTGTCCACATTCCTAAGCCTTGAAGAAAGAGGCCTCAAATTGAAGCGTTAGAGCCAAAAATCACCCAATAGGGGCCAAACTAGAATGAGCACCAAAATCTCGTAACACCCAGCTCAGCGCCCTTTCCAGCACCTCAAGCTGCCTGACTCACAAAATAACATTTTTAGAAGCTAGCACACTTTTTCCCCATCCCAGGCTGTCTGGGATCATTATGTTTTGAGGTAGGAACAAAGTCCAGGAACACCAACAATTCAGCTCCAACAACTCACCCAGAAGCAGAAAATGAGGAGCTCTCTACCAAGGTTATGTAAAACCTCCCCCCAAAACAATATCCCACTGACAGAAAAAGGCAGTAGTCAGAATCTTGGCATGTGGCCCTAAAGCTCAAAGATCAACCTCATTTCCAGATGTGCCTAAAGTTGCTCAGGGAATTCTCCCCAGATGCTTAAATTCAGCAATGGAGAAAGTCTTTAAGTTACATGGGAGTAATTATCCTTATCCTTTCAAAATATGTTGCCTTCTTTGAAATATAAATTACATATATGCACTGTAATTAAGTTTCTCTGATGGAGAATGAATGGCGATTGGATTTGGTTTTCCACTTGCTCTGTTTACCACAGGATACACTTACTCTGATAAATATTCTTCAAACTATTATTCTCAAGCTGATTATTCCATTTTCCTTTACAAGACCAAATGCTTGGGGGGGAAAAGTTTTAATTTAAAATGCCTAGGAAGGGTTTGTATAGAGCTAACTTTAAATGATCAGTATTCATTATTCTATTTAATTTAACTAGTAATGCAAATAAGCAAATGTCTTCCCAGGAGAGCCCAAAAGAAACCAAAGTGCAGTAAACTAGATTCTAAGAACTGCTCTTTCACCTTCTAAGTAAGCCATCTGCTTTCCTTCCCTTTCCCTTTCTCCTTCAGTCTTCTTTTCTCCATTTACATTGCCATCACCACTTTAATCACCTCAAAACCTCAAAAGGAGTTTTATCCCTTTGAAATACAATTTGTTCCAACCTTAGGGTTGTTCTAAATGTGAACAACTCTGGAATTAAACATGATGGAAGCAAACTAATAAAAAGATTCTTTTGTCATCACTACCATCATTAATGTCATAATTTTGCTAAGATATAGGGCAGAATTATGCATAGCATGTACCTATTTTTAATATTTGCAATTATTTGGGAAGCTAGGTTAAATTAAGTACAATAAGTACAATAAGATATAGTCTAAAAAAGTGGACCCCTCTGCCCCAGTCCAGAAAACTCCATCAATCAGTCTGTCTACTTCAAATCAGAAGACCAGATACATACAGAACATTTCATCCAACAGCACCAGAATATACATTCTTCTCAAGCACTCCAGGATAGATCATATGTTAGGTCACAAAACAAGTCTTAACAAAGTGAAGACTGAAATCATATCAAGTGTCTTTTCTGACCACAATGGTATGAAACTAGAAATCAATAACAGGAGGAAAGCTGGAAAATTCCCAAATGCATGGAAATTAAACACACTCCTGAACAACTAATGAGTCAATGAAGAAGTCGAAAGAGAAATCTAAAATATCTTGGAACAATGAAAATGGAAACACAATATACCAAAATTTACAGGATGCAGCAAAAGCATTTCTAAGAGAGAAAGCTACAGCAAGAAACACTTATATTAAGAAAAAAGAAAGATCCAAATAAACAATCTAACTTGACACCTCAAGGAACTAGAAACAGAGGAACGAACTAAGCTCAACATTAGCAAAAGGAAGGAAATAAAAAAGATCAGAGCAGAAATAAATGAAATAGAGACCAGAAAAACAATATAAAAGATCAAAGAAACTAAAAATTGCTTTGTGAACAGATAAACAAAATTCACAAACCATTAGCTAGACTAAAAAAGAGAAAACTCAAAAAAGAAATAAAAGATGAGATGTTAAATCTGATCACACAGAAACACAAAGACAATAAGAGACAACTATGGGGGAGGAGGGGCAAGATGGCAGAAGAGTAAGACGCGGAGATCACCTTCCTTCCCACAGATACAGTAGAAATACATCTACACGTGGAACTGCTCCTACAGAACACCCACTGAACGCTGGCAGAAGACGTCAGACCTCCCAAAAGGCAAGAAAATCCCCACATACTTGGGTAGGGCAAAAGAAAAAAGAAATAACAGAGACAAAAGAATAGGGACGGGACCTGCACCAGTAGGAGGGAGCTGTGAAGGAGGAAAGGTTTCCACACACTAGGAATCCCCTTCGTGGGCAGAGACTGCGGGTGGCAGAGGGGGGAAGCTTCGGAGCCACGGAGGAGAGCGCAGCCACAGGGGTGCGGAGGGCAAAGCGGAGAGATTCCCGCATGAAGGATCGGTGCCGAGTAGCACTCACCAGCCCGAGAGGCTTGTCTGCTCACCCGCCAGGGCGGGCGGGTGCTGGGAGCTGAGGCTCCAGCTTCGGTGCTAGCCGGGAGGGAGTCCGGGGAAAAGCCTGCAGCTGCCGAAGAGGCAAGAGACTTTTTCTTGCCTCTTTGTTTCGCGGCGCGCAAGGAGAGGGGATTCAGAGCGCCGCCTAAACGAGCTCCAGAGACGGGCGCGAGCCGCGGTTATCAGCGCGGACCCCAGAGGCGGGCGCGAGCTGCGGCTATCAGCGCACATCCCACAGCAACAGGGGCGCAGAGAGAAAAACGGAGAGATTCCCGCACAGAGGCTCGGCGCCGAGCAGCGCTCACCCGCCCGAGAGGCTTGTCTGCTCACCTGCCGGGGCAGGCGGAGGCTGGGAGCTGAGGCTCGGGCTTCGGTGCTAGCCGGGAGGGAGTCTGGAAAAAAGTCTGCAGCTGCCAAAGAGACTTTTTCTTGCCTCTTTGTTTCGCGGTGCGCAAGGAGAGGGGATTCAGAGTGCCGCCTAAATGAACTCCAGAGGCGGGCGCAAGCCACAGCTAACAGCGCGGACCCCAGAGACAGGCGCGAGACGCGGTTAACAGTGCGGACCCCAGAGACGGGCAGGAGACACTAAGGCTGCTGCTGCCGCCACCAAGAAGCCTGTGTGCGAGCACAGGTCACTCTCCACACCGCCCCTCCTGGGAGCCTGTGCAGCTCGCCACTGCCAGGGTCCCGTGATCCAGGGACAACTTCGCCAGGAGAACGCACGGCGCGCCTCAGGCTGCTGCAACGTCACGCCGGCCTCTGCCGCCGCAGGCTCGTCCCGCATCTGTGCCCCTCCCTCCCCTCCCTCCCTGTCCTGAGTGAGCCAGAGCCCCCAAACCAGCTGCTCCTTTAACCCCGTTCTGTCTGGGCGGGGAACAGACGCCCTCAGGCAACCTACATGCAGAGGCGGGTCCAAATCCAAAGCTGAACCCCGGGAGCTGTACAAACAAAGAAGAGAAAGGGAAATCTCTCCCAGCAGCCTCAGAAGCAGCGGATTAAAGCTCCACAAACAACTTGATGTGCCTGCATCTGTTGAATACCTGAATAGACAACGAATCATCCCAAATTCAAGAGGTGGACTTTGGGAGCAGGATATATTAATTTTTCCTCTTTTCCTTTTTTTGTGAGTATATATGTGTATGCTTCTGGGTGAGATTTTGTCTGTATAGCTGTGCTTTCACCATTAGTCCTAGGGTTAGGTCCATCTGTGATTTTTTTGTTTTTTTTTTTTCTTTTTTTCTTTTTTTACTTAAAACAATTTTTTTTCTAATAAATGTTTTCTTAATAATTTTTTCCTTATTTTCTATTTTTAGAAATTAAAAAAAATTTTAATAAGTCTTTTCATATTTTTTATTTTAAAAAAATTAAAAATTCTTTTTCTTAATAAATTTTTTTCTTAATATTTTTCTTATTTTTTACTATAAAAAATTAATAAATCTATTTTTAAAAATTAAAAAAAATTTTTTCTGAATACATTTATTCTTAATAATTTTTTTCTTATTTTTTATTATAATAGCTTTATTTTATTTTATTTTATCCTCTTTCTTTCTTTCTTTCTATTTTTTTCTCCCTTTTATTCTGAGCCGTGTGGATGAAAGGCTCTTGATGCTCCAGCCAGGCATCAGGGCTGTGCCTCTGAGGTGGGAGAGCCAACTTCAGGACACTGGTCCACAAGAGACCTCCCAGCTCCACGTAATACCAAACGGCGAAAATCTCTCAGAGATCTCCATCTCAACATCAAGACCCAGCTTCACTCAACGACCAGCAAGCTCCAGTGCTGGACACCCTATGCCAAACAACTAGCAAGACAGGAACACAGCCCCATCCATTAGCAGAGAGGCTGCCTAAAATCATAATAAGGCCACAGACACCCCAAAACACACCACCAGACATGGACGTGCCCACCAGAAAGGCAAGATCCAGCCTCATCAACCAGAACACAGGCACTAGTCCCCTCCACCAGGAAGCCTACACAACCCACTGAACCAACCTTAGCCACTGTGGACAGATACCAAAAACAACGGGAACTACGAACCTGCAGCCTGTGAAAAGGAGACCCCAAACACAGTAAGATAAGCAAAATGAGAAGACAAAAAACCACACAGCAGGTGAAGGAGCAGGGTCAAAACACACCACACCTAACAAATGAAGAGGAAATATGCAGTCTACCTGAAAAAGAATTCAGAATAATGATAGTAAAGATGATCCAAAGTCTTGGAAATAGAATAGACAAAATGCAAGAAACATTTAACAAGGATGTAGAAGAACTAAAGAGGAACCAAGCAACGATGAAAAACACAATAAATGAAATTAAAAATACTCTAGACGGGATCAATAGCAGAATAACTGAGGCAGAAGAACGGATAAGTGACCTGGAAGATAAAACAGTGGAAATAACTACTGCAGAGCAGAATAAAGAAAAAAGAATGAAAAGAACTGAGGACAGTCTCAGAGACCTCTGGGACAACACTAAACGCACCAACATTCGAATTATAGGGGTCCCAGAAGAAGAAGAGAAAAAGAAAGGGACTGAGAAAATATTTGAAGAGATTATAGTTGAAAACTTCCCTAATATGGGAAAGGAAATCGTTAATCAAGTCCTGGAAGCACAGAGAGTCCCATACAGGATAAATCCAAGGAGAAACACGCCAAGACACATATTAATCAAACTATCAAAAATTAAATATAAAGAAAACATATTAAAAGCAGCAAGGGAAAAACAACAAATAACACACAAGGGAATCCCCATAAGGTTAACAGCTGATCTTTCAGCAGAAACTCTGCAATCCAGAAGGGAGTGGCAGGATATACTTAAAGTGATGAAGGAGAAAAACCTACAACCAAGGTTACTCTACCCAGCAAGGATCTCATTCAGATTTGATGGAGAAATTAAAACCTTTACAGACAAGCAAAAGCTGAGAGAGTTCAGCACCACCAAACCAGCTTTACAACAAATGCTAAAGGAACTTCTCTAGGCAAGAAACACAAGAGAAGGAAAACACCTACAATAACAAACACAAAATATCTAAGAAAATGGGAATAGGAACATACATATCAATAATTACCTTAAATGTAAATGGATTAAATGCTCCCACCAAAAGACACAGACTGGCTGAATGGATACAAAAGCAAGATCCATATATATGCTGTCTACAAGAGACCCACTTCAGACCTAGAGACACATACAGACTGAAAGTGAGGGGATGGAAAAAGATATTCCATGCAAATGGAAATCAAAAGAAAGCTGGAGTAGCAATTCTCATATCAGACAAAATAGACTTTAAAATAAAGACTATTACAAGAGACAAAGAAGGACACTATATAATGATCAAGGGATCGATCCAAGAGGAAGGTATAACAATTGTAAATATTTATGCACCCAACATAGGAGCACCTCAATACATAAGGCAAATACTAACAGCCATAAAAGGGGAAATCGACAGTAACACAATCATAGTAGGGGACTTTAACACCCCACTTTCACCAATGGACAGATCATCCAAAATGAAAATAAATAAGGAAACACAAGCTTTAAATGATACATTAAACAAGATGGACTTAATTGATATTTATAGGACATTCCACCCAAAAACAACAGAATACACATTTTTCTCAAGTGCTCATGGAACATTCTCCAGGATAGATCATATCTTGGATCACAAATCAAGCCTTGGTAAATTTAAGAAAATTGAAATCGTATCAAGTATCTTTTCCGACCACAACGCTATGAGACTAGATATCAATTACAGGAAAAGATCTGTAAAACATACAAACACATGGAGGCTACACAATACACTACTTAATAACGAATTGATCACTGAAGAAATCAAAGGGGAAATCAAAAAATACATAGAAACAAATGACAATGGAGACACGACGACCCAAAACTTATGGGATGCAGCAAAAGCAGTGCTAAGAGGGAAGTTTATAGCAATACAAGCCTACATCAAGAAACAGGAAACATCTCGAATAAACAACCTAACCTTGCACCTAAAGCAATTAGAGAAAGAAGAGCAAAAAAACCCCAAAGCTAGCAGAAGGAAAGAAAGCATAAAGATCAGATCAGAAATAAATGAAAAAGAAATGAAGGAAACAATAGCAAAAATCAATGAAACTAAAAGCTGGTTCTTCGAGAAGATAAACAAAATTGATAAACCATTAGCCAGACTCATCAAGAGAAAAAGGGAGAAGACTCAAATCAATAGAATTAGAAATGAAAAAGGAGAAGTAACCACTGACACTGCAGAAATACAAACGATCATGAGAGATTACTACAAGCAACTCTACGCCAATAAAATGGACAACCTGGAAGAAATGGACAGATTCTTAGAAATGCACAACCTACCGAGACTGAACCAGGAAGAAATAGAAACTATGAACAGACCAATCACAAGCACTGAAATTGAAACTTGTGATTAAAAATCTTCCAACAAACAAAAGCCCAGGACCAGATGGCTTCACAGGCGAATTCTATCAAACATTTAGAGAAGAGCTAACACCTATCCTTCTCAAACTCTTCCAAAATATTGCAGAGGGAGGAACACTGCCCAACTCATTCTACGAGGCCACCATCACCCTGATACCAAAACCAGACAAAGATGTCACAAAGAAAGAAAACTACAGGCCAATATCACTGATGAACATAGATGCAAAAATCCTCAACAAAATACTAGCAAACAGAATCCAACAGCACACTAAAAGGATCATACACCATGATCAAGTGGGGTTTATCCCAGGAATGCAAGGATTCTTCAATATACGCAAATCAATTAACGTGATACATCATATTAACAAATTGAAGGAGAAAAACCATATGATCATCTCAATAGATGCAGAGAAAGCTTTCGACAAAATTCAACACCCATTTATGATAAAAGCCCTGCAGAAAGTAGGCATAGAGGGAACATTCCTCAACATAATAAAGGCCATATATGACAAACCCACAGCCAACATTGTCCTCAATGGTGAAAAACTGAAACCATTTCCACTAAGATCAGGAACAAGACAAGGTTGCCCACTCTCACCACTATTATTCAACATAGTTTTGGAAGTGTTAGCCACAGCAATCAGAGAAGAAAAAGAAATAAAAGGAATCCAAATCGGAAAAGAAGAAGTAAAGCTGTCACTGTTTGCAGATGACATGATACTATACATAGAGAATCCTAAAGATGCTACCAGAAAACTCCTAGAGCTAATCAATGAATTTGGTAAAGTAGCAGGATACAAAATTAATGCACAGAAATCTCTTGCATTCCTATATACTAGTGATGAAAAATCTGAAAGTGAAATTAAGAAAACACTCCCGTTTACCATTGCAACAAAAAGAATAAAATATCTAGCAATAAACCTACCTAAGGAGACAAAAGACCTGTATGCAGAAAACTCTAAGACACTGATGAAAGAAATTAAAGATGATACAAATAGATGGAGAGATATACCATGTTCTTGAATTGGAAGAATCAACATTGTGAAAATGACTATACTACCCAAAGCAATCTACAGATTTAATGCAATCCCTATCAAACTACCACAGGCATTTTTCACAGAACTAGAACAAAAAATTTCACAATTTGTATGGAGACACAAAAGACCCCGAATAGCCAAAGCAATCTTGAGAACGAAAAATGGAGCTGGAGGAATCAGGCTCCCTGACTTCAGACTATATTACAAAGCTACAGTAATCAAGACAGTTTGGTACTGGCACAAAAACAGAAATATAGATCAATGGAACAGGATAGAAAGCCCAGAGATAAATCCATGCACATATGGTCACCTTATCTTTGATAAAGGAGGCAAGAATATACAATGGAGAAAAGACAGCCTCTTCAATAAGTGGTGCTGGGAAAATTGGACAGGTACATGTAAAAGTATGAAATTAGAACACTCCCTGACACCATGCACAAAAATAAACTCAAAATGGATTAAAGACCTAAGTGTAAGGTCAGACACTATCAAACTCTTAGAGGAAAACATAGGCAGAACACTCTATGACATAAATCACAGCAAGTTCCTTTTTGACCCAGCTCCTAGAGAAATGGAAATAAAAACACAAATAAACAAATGGGACCTAATGAAACTTAAAAGCTTTTGCACAGCAAAGGAAACCATAAACAAGACCAAAAGACAACCCTCAGAATGGGAGAAAATATTTGCACATGAAGCAACTGACAAAGGATTAATCTCCAAGATTTACAAGCAGCTCATGCAGCTCAATAACAAAAAAACGAACAACCCAATCCAAAAATGGGCAGAAGACCTAAATAGACATTTCTCCAAAGAAGATACACAGATTGCCAACAGACACATGAAAGAATGCTCAACATCATTAATCATTAGAGAAATGCAAATCCAAACTACAATGAGGTATCATCTCACAACCGTCAGAATGGCCATCATCAAAAAGTCTACAAACAATAAATGCTGGAGACGGTGTGGAGAAAAGGGAACACTCTTGCACTGTTGGTGGGAATGTAAATTGATACAGCCACTATGGAGAACAGTATGGAGGTTCCTTAAAAAACTAAAAATAGAACTACCATACGACCCAGCAATCCCACTACTGGGCATATACCCTGAGAAAACCATAATTCAAAAAGAGTCATGTACCACAATGTTCATTGCAGCTCTATTTACAATAGCCAGGACATGGAAGCAACCTAAGTGTCCATCATCGGATGAATGGATAAAGAAGATGTGGCACATATATACAATGGAATATTACTCAGCCATAAAAAGAAATGAAATGGAGGTATTTGTAATGAGGTGGATGGAGTTAGAGTCTGTCATACAGAGTGAAGTAAGTCAGAAAGAGAAAAACAAATACAGTATGCTAACACATATATATGGACTCTAAGGAAAAAAAAAAAAAAAGGTCATGAAGAACCTAGTGGCAAGATGGGAATAAAGACACAGACCTACTAGAGAAGGGACTTGAGGATATGGGGAGGGGGAGGGGTGAGATGTGACAGGGTGAGAGAGTGTCATGGACATATATACACTACCAAATGTAAAATAGATAGCTAGTGGGAACCAGCCGCATAGCACAGGGAGATCAGCTCGGTGCTTTGTGACCGCCTTGGGGGGTGGGATGGGGAGGATGGGAGGGAGGGAGATGCGGGAGGGAGGATATATGGGAATGTGTGTATATGTGTAGCTGATTCACTTTGCTATAAAGCAGAAACTAACACACCATTGTGAAGCAATTATACTTCAATAAAGATGTTTAAAAAAAAAAAAAAGAGACAACTATGAACAATTATTAGCCAATAGATTGGACAACCTAGAAAAAATGGATAAATTCTTAGAACAAGCAACCTATAGAAGGCGCAAATATAATTGCAAACCATTTACCTGATAAGGGGCTAACAGCCAAAATATACAAGGAACTTATATAACTCAATAGCAAAAATCCAAATAGCCTGATTTAAAAATGGGCAAAGGATTTGAATAGACATTTCCCAAAGACATACAAATGTTCAACAGGTACATGAAAAGGTGCTGAACATCACTAATCATCAGGAAAATGCAAATCAAAACCACAGTGAGATGTCACCTCACACCTGTTGTGATGGCTATCACCAAAAAGACAACAGATAACAAATGTTGACCAGGATGTGGAGAAAAGGGAACCCTTGTACACTGTTGGTGGGAATGTAAATTGGTGCAGCCACTGTGGAAAACAGTATGGAAGTTTTTCAAAAAATTAAAACAGAACTACCATCTGATCCAGCAATCCACTTCTGTATTATATCCAAAGGAAATGAAATAGTATCTTAAAGAGATATCTGCACTCCTTATATTCACTGCAGTATTATTTACAATAGCCAAGACATGGAAATGATGTAAGTAACCATCAACAAATGAATAAACAGGGTGTGCTATGTATGTATATATATACACATATATACATTTATATACACACATATAATGGAATATTATTCAGCCATAGAAAAAGAAAGAAATGTTACTATTTTCGGCAACATGCATTACAAGCTAAGTGAAATAAACCAAAGAAAGACATACTGTATAGTATTACTTATATGTGGAATCTAAAAAAAAAAAAAAATCATAGAGAAACAAGAAAGTAGAATGACTGCCAGGGACTAGGGGGTGGGAGAAATGGGGAGAGGTTGATCAAAGGTTACAAACTTTCAGTTAGAAGATGAATAACTTCCGGAGACAAAATGTATAGCATGGTGACTACAGTTAATAATACTCTGTTGTATACCTGAATTTGCTAAGAGAGTAAATTAAGCATTCTCACCATAAACCAAAAAAAAAAAAGGTAATGTGATGAATGTTAATTAACTTATTTGTGTAATCATTTCACCATGTTTGCATTTATCAGATCTTCATGTTGTACACCTTAAATATATTCAGTTTTGTCAATTATACCTCAATAAAGCTGGAAAACATTTATCATTATCTGTGTAGGTGGAAACTAATTAGAATTTAGATTGACTTTCATTTACATTTATAGCAAATAAGGCAATGTGCCCTGGCCTTCCCTGGGAAAAACTGTATTTTCTAACTGAATTTGATAGCCATGAAATGTTAGGCAGTTCCAATATAACTCTCTTCCTTTATTTTTAAGATAAAAACAGCCATGGGCTCTGTTGGGCATGGTAAGGACATAAGTTTTTATGCCCATTTGTATTTTCCCTTTGGTACTAAGGCATGGAGTCTAGAGTCAGTGAGCCTTCTTCATTTTAACTCCCAACTCCCTCGCTTACTATCTGTATCTCAGCAACTGTTTCCTCCCCCACTGCCCTTCTGCACCACAGAAAGCACAGCCCTGCCTTGTGCTGAGCTGAATAGCCCAGGAAATGCTTGACTTCGAGGCTGTTCTTTGTTCTCTAATTTATATTGAAGGAAAACAATTATCCCACATTACAGAAAGGCAAGCAAGAATCCCAGGAGTCTCTTTACATCTTTATAACAACCCACCCTGGTGAGACCTGAGACCAGGATGAATTAAATCCAGTACCCAATACACACATCCCTACTACATGCAACAATTCTATTTGCTATTCTAGAAAAGCCTTGCTAAACATATCTGCCTTACGATGACATCTGCTGGGAGTTTCTGGCACTGGAAGAAAAAAAGGCCAAATATCTGATATTAACAGCACTGCCCAGGGAGAAGAGAACTTAACAGCATCAAGAGTCAATGTCTTAAATGATCTTTCAAACTGGGAATTGCATTGTTAAAAAATAATAGAATAAAATAGACCACAGGTGAGCCCATAATACCAGATGCTGAGCTATGAAACAGAACCCAAAACACGAATTAACATTCTAACACTGTTATCCAGCTTTTAAACATCCATCTAGAAAGAAAAGGATGAAATATATGACATTCTTCTTGGATGTGCTCGTACTTCAAAGAGTTTCTCAATGCTGAAAAATTGTCATTTTCTTTCAAAAGTATCAAAGTATTTATTGAGCTTGATTATTCTTCATATTTAAAGAACAACTGCTATAAGTTTAGGTCAGACATCTTCAAGGGTTGGTTAAAAGCATTCTTCTTCTAACCTCAGGCTTAAATTCCAGTTGAGGGTGTGGCCAAGGCAGAGAATGGAAAGACCATGAGAATGAATCTTCCAGCAAGCCACTGACCTGTCCCTTCAGTGATGCTTAATTAAGATGATGGTTAAATTAAGATGAATACGAACGTTTCCCTGTACAAGTAACCTAAGTTACAAGAGAGCACACTGTTGGGATGGGGTCTCCCGTGGAAGAGCAGACACTTGAATGAAGGAGGAATTGTAGGAGTCCACAGATGAATCATAAAGTCAAAATGGGGGGCTTCCCTGGTGGCGCAGTGGTTGAGAATCTGCCTGCCAATGTAGGGGACACGGGTTCGAGCCCTGGCCTGGGAAGATCCCACATGCCGCGGAGCAACTGGGCCCGTGAGCCACAACTACTGAGCCTGCGCGTCTGGAGCCTGTGCTCCGCAACAAGAGAGGCCGCGACAGTGAGAGGCCCGCACACCGCGATGAAGAGTGGCCCCCACTTGCCACAACTAGAGAAAGCCCTCGCACAGAAACGAAGACCCAACACAGCCAAAAATTAATTAATTAATTAAAAAAAAAAAAAAAAGTCAAAATGTATTATAACATGGACAAGTTATAATTTGACTTAATTGTCCCCGCTAAAGCAGATTAACACTAGATGCAATTAACCTATGTATTAGCTCAAAGTCCAATCTTCAGCTGCGGGTCAGTCAAAAGATTCATGTACCTAGATAGTTTTCATCATTCATTAAGGAAAATTCAAATTGGTATCATGTATTTGAGACTGTTAGACAAATTCTCTTTCCCCTGTTTTGTTCAGAGTAATAATTGGGACCATTCTTTAACATGTGATTGGAGATAAATTTAAACTAAGAAATGCCTGAACTTAATAACATTGCAATCTTGGGATTTCCAAAAAGAATGGAAAAAAAAATTATAAGACAAATTGGACAAGTCTTCTGAGAAAATGCCCTGGGCTGTAAGAAAACCTCATCCCATAGTCCTTTGCTTCTACTTTAAGAGCTAGCACCCCATAACTGTGATGTCCAGATTTCAGTTTCATTTTCGTATTTAAGGACATGAAGAAACACAGTATTGAATCTAATAAAGTCTGAAGGCTTTGCTTCTAGCAAGACTCAAGTTATTCACCCATGACTGGCATGGGGTGAAAGAATATATTAGTATACATTCTAAAATCCCCTTTTTTTTTTCCATAAATTGAGCTCATTTTGAGGTAAGGCTGTATAAGACCAAAGACTGTGTCCAGCTTCATTCAGTGCCATATCCCCTGTGCATGAATGTCTGTGGAACTGAACCGGAAGCCTCTTCCTATGAAATAGCTACTTTCATACTTCTCAGCTACTTTGTAAACTTGGGACCTGATATATCTGCGTCTCAAAGCAAATTTTTCCAAGTTCTTTCTGACTCTCATTGCTTCCCCATCCTTCTCCAAGATCTACAGATTCCAGAGGTTCCCCCTCACCGTCCCCCCTGCCCAGCTAGTCTGGGTCTCTCTTACACCACTCTGGTTGTAGAAAGAGGCCTCTGATTCTTACATAGGCCATCTGCTGCCTTGAACCAAAGACCTCTCTGCTGAATGAGTCCTTTGGCATCAGGACTCCGGGAGTGAGAGAAAAGAGGAATGAGGAGCTTTTGCAGCCATCAGACTGGAGGCAAGCCATACAAAGGAGACTCCAAGGAAAGGTTCACCCAAAAGGTAATTTTTGAAATGGCTCTTGAAAGATAAGTAGGGGCATGATGGGAGGAAGCCAGGAAAATTCTAGGCTGTCTGTTGAATCCATGTCAGACGTTACTACGTGCGCATAAATCATTTAAAAATTACAGGCAGCAACGAAGACCCAACACAGCCAAAAATAAATAAATAAATGTATAAAAAAAAAATTACAAACATTATGCATAACGGAAGAAAAGACTATTCAAACAGCCTTACAGTTAAGTATACTCATTTCTCTTACCTGATTATTCACAATACTCAAATATCTGAATGCCTGTCTGCTTGCTATACGAACAGAAAACTAGAGTGACTGTATACTCAGATTAAGTTGAAAAAGTTTTGCCTGTGAACATAATAAAAAATTTTGTTAATGCTGTGTCTGAAGGTTTTTGTTGATCATTTTTAAAAGCAGCCAATTTGACTAAAGAAGTTATTTCGCAATTGTGCAGTTATTTTATGCCTTCTTCTGCACGAGATGGTCTCTTCTTAAGGAGAAAATTTCTAAATAATCCGCAAAGGAAATAGTGTTCTTTTAGGCTACTTCTATACATATTTACCAAATCTGCCCTTCTGCTATTTCCCAGCCACTACCAAATTCTATCTCCTTATTCTGCATTATTGCCACAGCCTTGGCTCCTGAACTTAAGCACACCCTACCAAAATAAAACGTTAGCACTTTATTCTTGGGCACACACAAAAATGTTGTAATGTTTCCTAATTTTTTGCAAGTTCAAGCCACTCCCTAGACCTCAATCCACTCTGTGCATTTTTTTTTTTAATAAATTTATTTATTTATTTTTATTTTTGGCTGTGTTGGGTCTTCGTTTCTGTGCGAGGGTTTTCTCTAGTTGCTGCGAGCAGGGGCCACTCTTCATCGCGGTGCGCGGGCCTCTCACCGTCGCGGCCTCTCCTGTTTCGGAGCACAGGCTCCAGACGCGCAGGCTCAGTAGTTGTGGCTCACGGGCCCAGTTGCTCCGCGGCATATGGGATCTTCCCAGACCAGGGCTCGAACCCGTGTCCCCTGCATTGGCAGGCAGACTCTCAACCACTGTGCCACCAGGGAAGCCCCACTCTGTGCATTTTATATTCCACTATTTCCCACTACATAGGCTTTGTTCTGTCAACACACTGCCCTACTAGCATGGACTTCTAGTGTCCATTTTAATCACTTCATTCCTTCATTGACCTCACCTAGAACTCTCTGCTCTCCACTCCACTACCTATTCAGATCCTACCCATACTTCAAGATTCACCTTAAGCTACATCTGAGAGCTTCAAGTGTTGAAGATCTCTCCTACCCTTCTCAACAGGACTTAGGCCCATGACCAAATATCTACTGTTCACATGCAGAAGCTAATCGTAAAACAGTGAAATGAACAATTTTAATCATCTTAATCAAACGAATATTATTTCTATATAGGCAATTCAGCTTCACTTAGTACCCAATACTAGTAATCAGCACTTCTCCCCATTAGTATAACTCAGATTCTCAAAATAAACTGCCTTTCAAAATCAACTATAAAGCCTATAGAAGGATAGAGATCTTGACCCCTCCCTAAGATTATGATTCAGAAGGTCTGGGGAAAATATATTTTCAAGTAGCTCCACAGGTGTTTCTGACATCCACCTAAGTCCAGGACATTGTTTTTCTAAGGAAGATTCCAGCTGATTGTTTATCAATTGACACACAAATGACTCCCCAGGAGTCAAAGAAGCCATACAAACAACAGGAGATTGGGGTTGATCCACTGATTAAACAAAAAGCAAAAAGTTTTGCCTTTACATACCAAAATTCAGCAGACCCTACACGGGTGATCAAATAATTCAGAATACATACTTTGTTACTAAAGTTACTCAAACTGGCAGAGGTTCCCTATCATGACTGTGCCCAGAATAATCTGGAAACAAATGTATATACACACTGACCCACTGAACCAGAAACTCTCAGAATGGGATCTGGGGATCTAGACTCTCATTAATCTCCAGGCGATTCTTTTGAGAAGAAAGATTTGGAAATCTCAGGCCATCCCAAGTTAATAGCTATATTCCCTTTAGTCAGATTTTTGCCTTAAAAGAGCAGCCTGGTAAGTCTGAAGCCAATTCCACTAGACCTTCCTGCTATGAGTTCTTCCCAACGGCATTCCAGAAATCCATATTTGGACCGCTAACGACATAAGGAAGTAATAAACGATTGCTGTGGACAAAGACAAAAATTTGGTTTTGGTTAGCTGATATTCTTTCATCTTTCCAATGGCCATCACAATGATTGCTTAACTAAGCTATTTTAATGGCATGAGCATCAGTGTGTTGTTCTAAAATCTTTCCATTGGCCATGACTCCAGCGTATATACCATTCCTCCTGCCTAGAAATAACCTAATATCCCGCTGTACAGATGACAAAAAAAAAAGCAGCTGAAAGGTTTACTTTAAGTGCTTCATAGAGTAAATATCTTAACTGGGTATTCATATCATGAGCTATCCCCCTCTTTAAATTCACTTGGAGACAGTTTTCTCTCAATTGCAAAAATAACCATTATGAAACTTCTATTTTAATTACAACACAGGAGATATTTTGCTGTACACCAACCAACAAAGAAAAAGTGTGTTTGCCAGTTGGTATTTTGCCCTTATTCTACAAAATTGGAAATGGAAACTGCGGCCTTGATGAAAACATTGAAATTCCAGTAAGTAGGATTAGTCATACTTTTTGGGTACCAGGGTTAGATTTCAAACGGCAAGGAAAAGTTCCCTGAGCTACTAGTAGAAGAAAACATTCTCAAAGGAAAATAACAAGAGCCAAAGCGGGATGAGTAACACTGGACCTTTGAAAGGCCGGGATCTGAGCAAACGGCCTTCTCCCAGAGGAGAAGCTTCTCACCAAAGAGCTGGCCCACGGTGCTGTCTAGCTTGCTTTGAGGCAGCAAGCCTAAAATCTTCAGGGAGAAGGCAAATTAATGAAAACCTTTTTGGCTTAACTCCTCACAGCCTGGGAACTGCTGCAATCAAATCAAGAAGCTCTGACCAATGGAGTTTTAAATGAGACCCCGGCCAGAGAAGGCGGAAGGGCATCAATTGTAACAGATTGCTGACAGGCCTGGGGGCCCCCAGCTGCCTCACTCACTCTTTTAGTGAGTGCCTGGGGGCTTTTTACTTCCACTCTCAATAAGGTCTCATTTTGGGGAGGCAACATTTGGACCTCCTTCTTTGTTTTGTGTATTAGGGCAGTTATCATTTTAACTGCAGGAAAAAATTTTCATTATAAACAAAAGAGTAGGTAGGTAAAAGGATGAGCCAGGGATCAAAAAATCTGCACTGTCACCCACATAATTCAGAGAGAGAAACAGACAAGCAGAGAGAGAAATAGGGTAGACATTTAGAAGTCCTAAGCATTTAATTAAACTAAGATTTATACATGTTCCATACATCTCATAATCCTTCAGAGCAGTGGAGTATAAAATAACCCTGCTGCAGTATGATATTAAGTGTCTTAAACGCCAATGGCAAAGTTTAGAGTATTTATGTGTTTTTCTTTCAAACCATCCGATGCACTCCAAGTAATCCCTTTTGAAGCCATCAAATCCCCTCACAACTCACACAGAAGATTCAAGTCTTACTGTACTTCTACTAAATCCTTCTCAAACAGATGAGCAAAAATAGTAAGCTCTTGGTAAACCTGAGGCGAGGCCTGCTGCCGTGCCCTGTTCTGCTCAGTCTGGGTGGCATTTGTTCCCATCCATAAACAGGATAAATATGAGAACGGATTGCCCACCTATCTTACAGTCTGACAGTGGCCACGAACTTTCATGGTGGCACATTGCTCCTTACATGCCTCTTCCTCTTACCAAGTCAGTCTCTAATACGTAGTTCTGCATAAACATTTGGGTTAGTTTCCTAGGGCTGCCATAACAAAGTACCACAAAATGGGCGGCTTAAAACAGAGATTTATTGTCTCCCAGTTTTTGAGGCTAGAAGTCTGAGTTCAAGGTGTTGGTAGGGTTGGTTCCTTCTGAGGGCTGTGAGGGAAGGCTCTGTTTCAGGCCTCTCTCTCTGGTTGTAATGGCCACCTTCTCCTTGTCTCTTCACATCATCTTCCCTCTATGTGTATCTTTGTCCAAGTTTCCCCTTTTAATCAGGACAAAAGTCATGTTGGATTAGGGCCCATCTAATGACCTCACTTTTATTTGATTACCTCTATAAAGATGCTGTCTCCACATAAGGTCACATGTTGAGGTCCTGGGGGATAAGACTCCAATATCTAAATTTTGGTCAAAATTCAACCCATAACAATCCTCTGTCTGACCTTATACAGTAAACACTAATGGTAGGACTTCCCTGGTGGTCCAGTGGTTAAGACGCCGCACTTCCACTGCACGGAGCAGGGGTTCGATCCCTGGTCAGGAAACTAAGATCCCACATGCTGCATGGCATAGCCAAAAAAATAAATTTTAGAAAAATTTATAAAAAAAGAAAAGAAAAAAAAAAAGACTCAAACAAAAAACTTAGTCCCCAACCTGATCCAAAAATATTACTAGACATGAAAAGAGGCAGGGAAATATAAACCATACTGAGAAAAAAATCAGTCAGTAGAAACAGATAAAAAATATAATATCAGAAATAAAAATTTTACTGGATGGAATCAACAGCAGATCAGACACTGCAGAAGAAAACATCAGCAAATGTGAAAACAGCAGTAGAAACTATCTAATATGAAGCATAAAGAGAAAAAAATACTAAAAAACAAAACAAAGCTTTAATGATCCATGGGACAACATTAACAGCTTTAACATAACTGTAGTTGGAGTCCCAGAAGGAGAAGGAAAAGCGAAAAGAATATTTGAAGAAATAATGGTTGAAAATATTCCAAAATTGATGAAAAGTATGAATTCACAAATTTAAGAGACTCAACAAAACCTAAGGAAAAATACAAAGAAAATCACACTGAAGGAAAACATAATCAAATTGCTTAAAGCCAGTAATAAAGAGGAAATATTTAAAAAGAGCCAGAGGAATAAAGACACATTAACTACAGAGGAACAAAGCTAAGAATATCACAGACTTCTCATCAGAAGCTATATAAACTAGAATACAATGAAAGAGCATGTTAGAGTGCTGAAAGAATAAATGAATATTCACAGTAAACAAAAGCAAAAATGGACAAATGGTCTGCATCAAACTTAAAAACTTTTTTTTTTAACATCTTTATTGGAGTATAATTGCTTTACATTGTTGTGTTAGTTGCTGCTGTATAACAAAGTGAATCAGCTATACTTATACATATATCCCCATATCTCCTCCCTCTTGTGTCTCCCTCCCACCGTCCCTATCCCACCCCCCTAGGTGGTCACAAAGCACTGAGCTGATCTCCCTGTGCTATTTGGCTGCTTCCCACTAGCTATCTATTTTACATTTGGTAGTATATATAAGTCCATGCCACTCTCTCACTTTGTCCCAGCTTACCCTTCCCCCTCAAGTCCATTCTCTACATCTGTGTCTTTATTCCTGTCCTGCCCCTAGGTTCTTCAGAACCATTTTTTTTTTTAGATTCCACATATATGTGTTAGCATACGGTATTTGTTTTTCTTTTTCTGACTTACTTCACTCTGTATGACAGACTCTAGGTCCATCCAGCTCACTACAAATAACTCAATTTCGTTTCTTTTTATGGCTGAGTAATATTCCATTGTATATATGTGCCACATCTTCTTTATCCATTCACCTGTCGATGGACACTTAGGTTACCTCCAAGTCCTGGCTATTATAAATAGAGCCGCAATGAACATTGTGGTACATGACTCTTTTTGAATGATGGTTTTCTCAGGGTATATGACCTGTATCAATTTACATTCCCACCAACAGTGCAAGAGGGTTCCCTTTCCTCCACACCCTCTCCAGCATTTATTGTTTGTAGATTTTTTGATGATGGCCATTCTGACTGGTGTGAGGTGATACCTCATTAAACTTAAAAACTTTTATTCATCAAAGTACACAACAGAATAAAAAGGCAACCTATGGAATAGGAGAAAATATTAATATTTGCAAATCATTTATCTGATAAGAGGTATCCAGAAAGCCATTAAGACAGCTTCTATTAAACAAAACAAAAAAGGAAACAAATGTTGGTGGATATGTGGAGAAGTTGGAACCCTTGCTCCAACCCTGCTAATGTGATTGTAAAATGGTACAACTGCTACGGAAAACAGTATGACAGTACCTAAAACAATAAAAAATAAAGCTACCATATGACTCAGCAATCCCACTTCTGGGTAGATATCCAAAAGAATTGAAAGCAGGGCCTCAAAGAGATATTTGCATATCTACACTCATAGCAGCCTTGTTTATAATAGCCAAGAAGTGGAAGCAACCCAAATGTCCATCAAAAGATAAATGAATAAATAAAATATGGTATATACATAGAATGGAACACTATGCAGCCTGAAAAAGAAAAGAAATCCTGTCACATGCTGCAACACGGATAAACCTTGAGGACATTATGTTAAGTGAAATAATCCAGTCACAAAAGGACAAATACTATATAATTCTACTTATATGAGGTTCCTCAGTAGTCAAAATCATAGAAATAGAAATAGAAAGTAGAATGGGTTTAGGCTTAGGGGAGGGAGAAAGGAAAACTGTTTTTAATGGGTACAGAGTTTCAAATTTGCAAGATGAAAAAGTTCTGGAGATCTATTTTACAGTCATGTAAATATACTTAACACTACTGAACTATACACTTAAAATGGTTCAGATAGTAAATTTTACATGTTTTTTTAACCACAATAAAAAAAAGAACAAATGTTAACCTAGAATTATATACCCTGTGAAAATATCTTTAAAAATGAAGGCAAGATAAAAAGACTTTTTAGAAAAATAAAAGCTGAGAGAATCACTACCTAATCTGCACTTTGAGAAACATTAAAGGATATTTTTCAGGCAAAAAGAAAATGATACTAGATGGAAATCTGGATCCACACAAAGGAATAAAGAATGCCAGAAATAGTAAATATGCTGGTAAATAAAAAGCTCTTATTTCTCATTTGTTAATTTCTTTAAAAGATAATTGACTAAAGCAAAAACAATATATTATAAGGATATACATAGAAATAAAATTTATGACAACAGAAGCATCAAGAATGGGAGAGAGAAATGAAAATATACTGCTGTGAGATTTATAAATTATATATAACATTGTGATATAACATTATTTGAAAGTTGGTTGTGATAAATTAAAAATGCATATTATAACTCATAGAGTAACTTCTAAAAATATAAAACAGGAATAGCTAATAAGCCAATAGTGAAGATAAAATTAAATCCAGAAAAATACTCAATCCAAAAGAAGGCAGAAAAGAGGGGGAAAAAACAGATGGTACAAATAAAAACAAATAGCAGGGGCTTCCCTGGTGGCGCAGTGGTTGAGAATCTGCCTGCCAATGCAGGGGACGCGGGTTCGGGCCCTGGTCTGGGAAGATCCCACATGCCGCGGAGCAACTGGGCCCGTGAGCCACAGCTACTGAGCCTGCGCGTCTGGAGCCTGTGCTCCGCAACAAGAGAGGCCGCGATAGTGAGAGGCCCGCGCACCGCGATGAAGAGTGGCCCCCGCACCGCAATGAAGAGTGGCCCCCGCTTGCCACAACTAGAGAAAGCCCTCGCACAGAAACGAAGACCCAACAAAGCCATACATACATACATACATACATAAATAAAAAGAATGTAAGCAGACAAGAATAGCATTAAAAAAAAAATTAAAAAAAAAAAAAAAAATAGCAAAATGGAATATTTAAAACTAATTCATATTGTTATTTGCATTAAATGTAAATAATCTAAACACTAATTAAATGGCAGAGATTATCAGACTAGATAAAAAAACTATATGGTACCAAGAAATTCCTTTAAAATATAAAGATACAGATAGTGGGAAATAAAAGAAGGGAAATAGAGCTACCACACAAAAGCTACTAATAAGAAATCTGGAATCTCTATATAAATATTAGAATGGCTGTCAGTGGCTCCATTAGCCAAGCATTACCAAGGTGTCTGCCTCATTCTGTTTTACTAGTTCAAATTTGCAGGCTCACCTTCTTCTACTCACACCACAAATAGTAGCCAGCCTGGCCCAGCCTTAAAACATCTACCGTGAACTTCCTACCCCCTAGTCAATTTTACTTTGAACCAGACCTCATGCCCCTGCAGGGTCCTGTTAGGCCATTCTGCTTTGTCAGGGCCACATGCCTTCTTGGTTAAAAACACAACTAGCTCCACATTAACTCAAACTCTCCATCTGTTCCCAACCATCCTTACTTCTCTAGCGCCAGGTATTGAGTTCTAGGTCAAAATCCACGTGGCTTTATCCTAGGTAGCATCTAAGTACTGCCATACTCTGCAGAAACATGCTACAGCAGGAATTAGTTTCTGCTTCCACCACTACAGAAACAAATGAGAGACATGTGGAAAGACAGAAGGGCTCTATCCTTTGCCTAGCACTGCTCACATTCTAACTAAGCTATTTCTACTAAGGTGCCCACATTGGTAACCATATTTTACTTATATCTGCATAGCACATTGCATGTTTCAGAATAGTTTTAGCTACTTCATCATTTCTAGTGTCCTCCTCAGACTAAGGGTGTAGAGACAGATTGCCAGGGTTTAAATACAGGGTCTATCATGTATTAGCTTTGTAAACTTTGGCTAGTTACTTAAACTCTTTAGGTTTTAACTACTTGTATAGTAGTAGGTGAGCAGACTTTCAATTAAAAGTAGAAAAATGAAACCCAGAGGTATTATACAGGGTGCCTGAAGCTACCTACAGAATAATAGATCATGGATTACAACGCCAAGATTTTCTACGTATTTTGTTACCACTTCTCACCACCCCCATCACTACTTCTCTAGCATCATCTCTTGCCAAGGTTGTTAGTTTTTGAAATGGCTGGCAATGATCTCCACCTCCTGATATTCACTCCCTTGTACAATCTCTTCCCCTTCAGTGTGTGCTGGACTTAATGTCTTATTTCTGACAAATAAGACAAAACTAATGGGATATCACTTCAGAGTTTAGGTTTTAAAATACTTTGACTTCCAAATGAATCTCTCTCTCTCTCTCTCCCCACCCCACCCTCTCTCTGTCTCTCCTTACCCATTTGTTTGCTCTCCTAAAGTAAGCTTCCATGTTACTGTCAGCTCTCCTATGAAGAGGATAGTATGGCAAGAAACCGAGGGTGGTATTTGACCAATATCTAGGGATTAGTCCAACAACCCACAAGGATCTAACTTCCATATGAGTGAGCTTGGAAGTGAATCCTCCCCTAATCAAGCCTTGAGCTGACACCTTGACTGCATCTTTATGAGATACCTTGAGTTAGAGGATCCAGATAAGCCATGCCTAAATTCTTGACTTACAGAAACTGTGAAATGTTTGTCGTTTTAAACTAGCAAGTTTGGAGGTAACTTGTTACGCAGCAATAGATAACTAAGACACCTAGATGACTGCAATAGCCTTCTAATGGGTCTCCTTACTTCTACTGTTGATCATCCAGAGTATAGGCCAGCTTATCCTTATAAGCAAGCCTGATCAAGTTATCCCTCAGCTCAAAATCCTGCAATAGCTCCCTTTTCTTTTAGAGTCAAAGTCCTTACGTGACCTAAAAGATCCTAAACTCCCCTCTGCTCTGACCTCAAATCCTACTACGCATTCACTTGCACACCAGCCCCACAGGCTCCTTGGCTACTCTCACACATGCTGAGTGTAGTTGCACAGGGCCTTCTCATTGGCTACTGCCTTTCCCTGAAATGTTCGTCCACCTCCCCCACCCGACCTAGATATCCACACGACTAATCCCCTTGCCTCCTTTAAATATCTGATCAAAAATCACCTTCTCAGGGAGGCCTAATCTGACCATCCTACTGTAAATTGCCATGTACCTCCCACCCGTCACTCCTAATTTCTCTTTCCCCATATCTTTTTTTATTCTTAACACTCATCATCTTCTAACTTAGTGCATATTTTACTTATTATGTCTATTGTTTATTGGCTTTTTCCTCCACAAAAATGTAGACTCCAAGAGAGAAATCTTTTTTTTTTCTGTTTTTTTTAGCAGAGGACTAATGAACTACCCTGCACTCAGTAATAATCTAGAAAGAGTTTTTTCCTGTACAAAGATCACTATAGTTTTCTTTGAGCACGTAAAAATAGTTACCATGGACTCAAGTCAGATGCACTACTCTTTATAATTACTCTTTATTTAACATCACAGTTTTCAAGATTTTTTGAAGCACTAATGAGATTTTATAGTGCCGAAGTCTATAGAGTCTATGGTGATCATGCAAGCAGAAGTAAACCATCTCTACTATAATTCCCTTTCCGAGGGGCTTTTATCACCACACCAGAACTTTAAAATTAAAAGGATGAAGATAGCTTAAAAACTAAAACCATTGATATAAACTAAAAGCTTGAATGACATTTCCTTATTAGATGTATTAAACAAAATAAAAGCTCAGGCTCACCTATGAGAATATATGATAAGAAAAAAAGATATTTGGCTGCCAAATGAATTTTGTACTATTACATACTTGCCTTGCTGTGTGGACGTATGGGATAGTCCCAAGGCATCCTTTATGTTTATCAGAAACTTGATTGTGAAGCAGTAATTCAATTTCTTTGTCCAGTTTTTATGGGCTTATATCAAACCTTGATTCTAAAACCAATTTCCCTGGTAACAGAAGCAGGATTCAGCTTGTCAGGTACCCACAAATAAAGGCCCCTTTCATTCTGCTTACTTCCTTCTAAGTTGAAAGGCCCTCCCTCATCTGTGGTGAGCAACCTGATTCCCAAGGCAGCCTTTGTGTCCAAGTAGGGGTGCAGTATGTTACTTCCAAGTAGGTGAAGGGCAACGACCCCCCACTATGTGTGTTAATAGGCTGCAAAGCTTAACAGTCCCAACTGAAGCGACACCTTTGTGTTTTGATACTTGAAACCTGACTGCCATGTATCTGTACCTCCATCCCTGCCCTTTCCCTCCCAGCTAGGTACACAAGGCTGCAAACACCACACACACACACACACACACACACGGAAGTAATGTGCTTTTCCAAAGCTGCTGTTAGACTTGCTTACATCTCAACAGCTGTGTGGCAATAAGAGAGAGCAAGGGAAATTGAATGTTTTATACCTAACTGTTTTTAAGGCTAATGCAAATGCTTTCTGGGCCCAGCCACAATAATCTCATACACACTCTCTCTCTCTCTCTCTCTCTCTCTCAAACACACACACACACACACACAAAGAAGGAGAAAATGAAGGCTTGTCCCCAGAGAGAGCTGTTTATGAGTGACATCAAATGAATACAATATGAGTCAATGGAGGCCACACATTTCTTGGGCTAAACAACTTGTAAGGCCCTGGGATGAGATCCAGGACACTGATCTGGGGACATGCAGGCCCTGCCGACATCACTAACTCAGCTGCACATGAGAGGAATGTAGTTACCTGGATGTACAAGCAGATCTGCCTTGAGAAGCCTCTCCCAGAGCAGCCCCCGGTCCCCAGAAACCCATACGTAGGTGAGGGAAGGGTGGACGGAAGATGAAGAAGGGGAAGCACAGGTGTGAGGGATGGGGGCAGCCTGCATATTATCCTTGAAAACAACTAATCACACCTAATTGCTTGAGAAGAAACCAGTCCCAGTAGCTTGCCTCAGCCCCATCTCAGTCTTTGATGGCCACTGCCCCTCCTCGAGGCAGGGACATCACATTTCAGGCTGAACATTCATCTATTCAGAAAATATTTATTGAGAGCTTAGTATGTGTTGGGGGTGGAGGCACAGTAGGAAAGCAGGCAGTCAAGGTTCCTGCCCCCGTGAAGCCGTAGGTGCAAATGCTGGAGCCACTCAGCCTGGGTTCGAATCATGACTCTCCCACTTATCAACGGTGTGAGTTTTGGGAAATTTGCTTAATTTTTCTAAGCTTCGGTTTTCTCCTTGATAAAATAGGGATTAAAATATTACTTATCACCAAAGGCTATTGTGAGGATCAAGTGACATAAACATCAAGTGCTTTAGAACACTGTCAGGCATGTGCAATGTTAGCTATTGTCACCTATTACTGTCACTATGGTCACCAGCCTAGGGGCTGGGTGTACAGAAGAAGACAAAGCACATGGTCCATGCCATTATGACACTTATACTCCACTGGAGGTGACAGACAACAGACAAATAATCAAGGAAATATACAGTAGGTCAGCAATATGGATAAACATAAAGAAATAAAGAAAAATAAGAAATAAGGAAATGAAATGAAGCGACACTGGGAAAAAAGAAGGGAAACATGATTAGTACAAAGCACCTCCTCTTCTCTAACACACCAGACCTCCAACCTCCAACCGCTGAACAGAATCACCCGGCTCTGCCTTCTTTTTTCACGCAGAAGAAAATAACCCCCTTGGAAGCCATCTCAGTGAAATCCTACAGACTCCTGGGAGTTGACAGTATTGTCTTGTTTATTTTCTCTTAGAAGATTACCATTATTGTGCCACTCAGCAACTATAACTGTAAATCTACTTGGTATCCTAGCAATTTCAAGACACTCCAGTTTAAAAAGTACTACATGGAATGTGTAGTCAGGCGCAGTTTTTTTCTTTTGACTCCATTCATGATAAAAGGCCTGAAAACATGAGCACCAACCAATGTCATATCCCCCCCGTAGGCATACACCCTTGAAAAGACGCGAGACCATAATGCTGCCCTGACTTTGCAAGAAACAGCAGGTAAAGTGGCTTCAAATTGACAAGGAAAACCAAGATACATAGTACAGCTCATTACTCTTACCAATATAATCCCCAGAGAGTATCTTTAAGTGGCCTCTAAAATTGTATTAATTATTAAATGGAAGCCTCAGGGGCAAGGAAAACCTTCCATTTACAGTTTTATTTACCCTCATCACCTGCTGTTTGCTCAGGGTTTATTTAAAGTCATAATCACGTCTCCTGTGATGGAGGATTTGGGCTGCTTTGTGGTCACATGTGGAAAATATTATATATCCACATCAAATGTGCATGTGGTCTCCCTTAGTAGAAACCGATGTCATGTCCCTTGAATTAGACCATGTTGCCCCTGTGCACATATAAGATTGAAGTCTACAGGGAGTCCTCAAGAAAAAGTAATTCCTTAAATGATCCACAAGGAGAGAAGAGTTACTTAGACCTTTACTAGCACTTTGTAATCATTGCTCATCACCAAAACACAAACAAAAGAACAAAAACTTATAGAGTAAAAGAATAAAAACATGTACTGATTTGCAATATTATTTTGGTCCAAAAGTTTGCTCTGCTTTATCCATGCAAGAACAATGAGGAGATTCCTCAACACCTGTTAAACACTGAGAACCCCAAAGCTCCCTTTGTGTCTACCGGAGAGAAGAAAAAGGGATTTGTCCCTAGACTCGGGGCAGGCTGCTGGGGCCTGTGACCAGTGTGGTCGCACAGGGTCCCTGGCTCAAAAGGTCCCAGAATTGGTATTTAATGCTTTTTAGTCACCATCTTGAATTTCTTCATAAGTTGGGCTTTAATTTTCCGCAGGGAATTTAGCGTCTCAGCTCACACAGAGTCCTGCCTCCTGCGCCTCCCCACGGTTCCCGGATGGGTTCTCAGTCAGCTGCCCGACCCCTGACAGCCTGGACCCCATCCCCCTCCCCTCCTCCTTGCACCATCGGTCCACGGCGGCCCTCATATGCGGGCCCCTGGGTCAAGTCCACCCAGCAGGGCCCGCATTCCACCACTGTGCTCCGCCCCCCAGGAGATGCCTGGGCGCTGGGAGGTCAGGCTCGGGCACACCTAAAGGCCCCGACTCCTCCGTCCACCCCCGCCCCAGCACACACACGTGGCTGGCAGCGCCACCGTGCACTGAGCAGGTGACCGCAAGGGCCAGCCTCTAGCCCACCGGGATCCAGCTACTGCGTGCACCCCAGGGCAGAGGCTGCGATGCACTACGCTTGGTGGTCTCCATTTCTGACACGGGGGATGTCCCCACAGGGAGCATAAATATTCCGTCTCTTCCAGGACCTCACCGTTCCCCTTCACCAACCCCCGACTTAAAAACCCCATTGCTATCACGACCACGTGCCCGTCTCCTTTGGAGTCTGGTAACTGAACTCAGCCATAATGCAGCTGGGACTTAGGAAGCACCGAAGGGTATAGTTACCTCCATCTATGTCGCTTGAGAGAACTGTTGGCACAGGTGAAATACTGATCCATCTCAAGTGCATATTTGTTAATGTTTAAATGCATCTGAGCCTAGACAGGGGCAAGGTCGGTCAGTCAGTCAGGGGTCAACTCCAAGCCCTTCGCGATCTTCCCCCTCATAGCACATAAAGGAGAACCACATGCTACTTACGTTTTCCCAATGACCACAACCGGGTTTAGGTGAAATCCAGCCACAGAGAATGCTAAATATTCATCACTTTTCAGTTAAATGTAAGAACGCAAAATCAACAAGGGAGTAGCAGTGATCAAATCAGGAGAAAATATCAAGCTCTTAAAGAGAAGCTAGTTCCTATTTCTCAAAGCTTAATGTTCAGACATCTGCAGTACTGTGTCTGGAGTAGGGGGGCCCAGGAGAGGATGTGTGTTAAAAATGCAGATTCCTGGCCTCCACCACAGACCCACTGGATCTTAAAGTCTCAGGGGAGCTCACTGAATCTGCATCTGTTCAGGCTTTCTAGTTGGTTTTCACACCATTGTGTGTAGGTCATTCTTATCATGAGCTTTCTGTCACTGGAACAGCAATTCTCAAAAATTCAGTATTTATAGGAGTCAACTGGAATTCCTATTAAAAATCCAGATTCCTTGAGCACCAAGCCCCTCAGAGATTCTAACTGAGTAGGTCTGGAATCTGCGCCTTAACAAGCAGCTCCCCCCACCCCCATGCCATCCCATTCCCCACATTTCTGATGCAGGTCTCAGAACACACCTTGAAAAATACTAACATTTAAAAAATCCCCCAATTCTTAGCTTTCTATTATTTTAGCACAGCTACAATTAAACTTCAAATCTTTTGACATCCAACTAATGTTATTTAAACACCTTTTATATGCTAGAGCCAAGGATGGGAAGATGGATTGGTCCTTTTCTAAAGATCGGAGCTCAGGAAGGAAAAACAGCCAAGTAAGCCACAGCTGCCACACACTTTAAATGTGTAAACCCGTAAAATGTTGAATTACGTTATTGTTTACATACCATGAATTACAAGAGAGCAGAATCCAAGTTCTTACAGTAACAGTAGCTGCCATGTATTGAGTTCCTACTATAGGCTAGGTGCTGAGATAGACACTTTTCAAACAATAACTACCCAACGAACTTGCATAGTTAAGTTTTCACATCCTCAAAGTGAGTAAGGAGCAGAGGTGTTATGGGTTGTGGACCTAGGGCCTGCCTCATGCTTAAAATTGTTTTCCTTCTGGGAGAAGCTGCTCCTTACATTTATACATTTTTTGAGTTTACAATGTGTCTTCAATTATAATGTTTTAGCTGATCTTTATTGCGACAGTAAAAGAAAAAATTATTTTTATTTCTATCTTTCTGATGAGAAAACAGTTCTTAGAGGAGGAGCTTGCCTATGAAACATGAAAGATCAAACTTGAAACCAAGACTCTATGAAATTGATGGAATTCCCACGACACCATATATAATCAATCAGCTAATTTATGCTTGGTTGAAAACAAACAAACAAAATGATCCCATGATCTCTGTGGTTTATAACAACAAAGGTTTACTTCCTGCTCACATTAGTGTCTACTGCAGATGTTTTTCAGTTGAAGTCCATACCTTCTCATTCCAGGGCAGCCCTTAATCTGGGAGGTGAGTGCTGCTTTCGTGGCAAAAGGAGAAAAGCAACGGTGGATCATGCAACAGCTCACAAAGCTCCCACTTGGAAGTGACATATGTCACTTCTTGCTATTTAAATGGACAAAGCAAGTCACATGGCCAGGCTGCTGTTCAGGTGCTACTGAGAAGCGATACTTCTTTCCTGAGTGAATGGATTTGACATCTGTAAGCACTTCTGCCACTGAAATTCTGAGCTCTGAAGTAGCGTCATTCTCTGATGTCAGCAGGAACACTTGCTCTCAGTTTCCATGGCATTCAGACATGGGTTATCAAGGATATGGGATGAGAGACAAGGAGAAGTGTTTCTCTAGAGACAGTGTTAATCACAAGAAAATCTGTTCAGATTTGCAGGTTGCTCCCTGCCTGAGATTTGCAGGTTGCTCACAGGCTCTTTGTATTTGTCTGCGTAGTTTGCATTTGTGTGTGTATTTGTGGGGTCCAGCCTCAGAGTAGTATTACTAACCCAAGCACCAATTATTGCATACATCAGCACCTTTCAACATCTAAACTGTGTGGGCAGTCAGTCGTGAAGTAATTCATTACTAATGACAAAGTACCAAAGTTTTTTAAAAACTGGCATTTTAAAATAAATGTGAATAAATTTAAGTATGTTCTTTAAATACTAGCATGCTCATTCACTTGCATTCTGTTTTCGTGAACAGGAGAGAGAGGAATGGGGTTACAGCTACTTCCTAAAGAATTGTGTTTGACCATGATTACACACATGGATGTGCATCCCATCTGTGAACTTCAATTTACATGTGTGTTGAGGCAGAAAAAACAGGTTGAGAGCCACTTACCTAAACCACGGCCACATTTATCACTTTTATATCATCACACATAATTCCATGTGTGTTCTCACTAGCCAAACAGTAAGCGTCCCAAGAACAAGAACCATATTTCCCCCTTTTCATCCTGAGCGAGTGAGGAAAGAGAGGACTTTTATTTTCTCTTAGAAAGCAGATGAGCCTCTGAAACCCTCCTCAAAACAGAAACTTGATGTATCTGTTATCATTTTTCCCCTTGAAGTCAACAGGAATTAAATCTCCAAGATACACGGTACAAAGCACAGAATTATCAGTATTCCAAGCTCGTACAGAAACAACCAAGCTCCAGACAGCTTTGCCCGGGAACAAAAAGGAGATAAATGATTCAAATACAGACTCTATTTCATCATGACACAGTCTTCTATTTTATTTTTACATTTATTTATACGCTGGCTGACTGACTGCATGAAAGAGTTGAGTCAGATAAAGCCCTGCCTTTCTTTAAGTAGATAGGAGCTCCTATGCTAATTCTTCCTAAAGGCTCTGCCAACAGTGGCACATCTAATAAATGAAAATGTATGTATAATAGAAAAATAATTTTAATTTCCAGGGAAAAAAAGCTCTTTGATTTTCTCAAGGGAATCAATTTCACACACATTGTTTAAAGCGGGATCAATGCCTGAAATTTATTTGGAAAGGCAGAGTGTTTAGTTTTCCTGGGAGGAAACTGATTTTTTCACTTAAGAAGAAAGACTTCCACTTGAGAGAAGAAAAGAACATTTGTGCATTATTGGGTGTAATCATAGTGAGGTGACACTTTCCTATTAATTTGTATCAGGAAATGCCTCTTCTCCTTTAGACTGTATCTTCCTGTCTCCTCTCTCTGGGTTTGGCTGTAGCTAAAGTTAAACCCCAATTTATACCAGTCCTTTAAAAAAAAAAATCTGTATGACCCTTTCCATAAATCCTCTAACTAGTTTGATACGCACAAAACTGCTAGTTAATTAACTGCTCTCTCCCTCCAGCCAAACCTTTCACTGTGAACTTGGACCCAAGGTTAAGGACATGTGGGTCAGTCACAGGCAGCGGGATAGAGAAAGTCACAACCACAGTGTGGAGGTAGGAGGCTTCAGGAAGCTAACACGCTCCGTAGGTGAAGACCATGCCGTCATGCAAGCTGTTTTCAGTGACAAGTACTTTGCATACATGACACTGTTTAATCCTCTCAGCCGGCCTAGCAGGCAAGATTATTGCCCCCATTTTAGAGGTGAGGAAACTGAGGCCTAGAGAGTTTGGATAACTTGCTTGCCCAAGTGTGTGCACATTGTTTGAGGCTAGATCTGTTAAAATTCAAATCCCCTATTTTTAACCACTCATTTTGTCCAAGGTGCTATGAGGAGGATACCTTTGAAAGGATAAATAAGAAATTGATAATAGCAGTTCCCTAAGGATTGGGAAGCAGGGAGCTGGGAGAACTGGGGGGTCTGAGGATAGAGGAGAAGAGACAGACTTTTCATTGTCTGCCCCTTTGCACATTTTGAATTTTTTTTTTACCGTGTACAATTGGTCCTCATTATTCATAGATTTCATACCTGTGAATTTGCCTACTGGCTAAAATTTATCTATAACACCAAAATCAATACTTGCATGCTTTAATGGTCATTTGTAGACACGCGTCCAGTGTTGAAATATTTTGTTCACTGGAACGAGCACGTTCCCAGCTGAGGTGGAACAGGGCCTATGCTCTGCTTCTGGTTTCAGCTCTCAGAAAGCAATGAGTCACTGACCATGGAGCCGTAGAGAAGCTGAGAATTTAGGAATCCAACATGAAGGAGTCATGCTAGACCAGAGGTCCCTTTGTTTATGTAAATTTCTCTGGGGATAGAGTCAGATCAGAAATCAAATTCTGAAAGGATTCCATGACCCAAAAAAGTTAAGAATTTTACCAATAAAATGTACAAATACTTTATCTTTTTTTTTTTTTTAAACTTCCATCATCAGTCTTAGTAGTTTTCCTTTTCAAAAAAATTTTTGAAAAGAAACAAAGACTACCCTCGCCAACCTCCAGCTGCAGGGTGTGTAACAGACAATGACCCCAGCTGCTCTGAAATCCATTGTCATGTGTGCCATGAGGTCATGCCTCCCACTGGCTGCTTTGTGTGGGGCAGGGATACCGAGGTAGGCCTGTTCCTGGGAGACAGAGGACTTCTCAGATGGTCTCTCGGAACCTTCCTTAGGCTGGACTATGTCTAGGGCACTTCCACCTAACCTTACCTCCCAGTTCTTCTCTCTCTGCATTAACGTCGCATCCTAGCCTGATGGCTTCATCCAGCTCCATCCATTCCGTCTCCCAAGGCGGTTCCCTAATAAAACTCCTTGCATGTTTAATCCCAGCCTGGTGTCTGCTTCTCAAACGAGCAGGACTAACCAAAGAAGCCAGTGTCTAAAGTTTCGCAAAAGTTACCAAGTTATGGGCCAAAACCTGGGAAGCTGCGCTCGGTGCTCTGTAGTCAGCTTGACTCACTCACTGCCCACAGGACACACTCTGCTTCCGAGACTGAAAGCCACCAAGGTTTAGATTCAACTCTTGAACAAATTACAGGTTACTGTACGTTACACATTACGTGCATAATTAAAAGTCTTTAAAGATCACACGTAAATGAATTTAAAGCCACAAATTCCATGAATCTGTTCCACTGAGAATCTGGATACCTCAAAACCATGAATTAGCCTAATAGGTCCAGGTGCCAGTCAGCCTGTGAGTCATTCCACACGCACTTCCTCCACCTGCATGCACCTCCCTGCGATTTCTACCTAGTAGATTTCCCCCTGTTCTTCAAAATGCAACTCAAAGTTTACCCCATGTAGGAAACCCTCCCTGACTTCCCCTGGCCAGATTACCTCCCTGTACTCTGTTTCTTTAAGGATTTGTACCTGACTTTATTGAAATACCTATCAATTAAGCTTTTTTATTTCAGGTGCTGGTAATTAATGACTGACCAAAAGTGCCTGAAACAGACTGCTAGCATGATTACCTCACAGAACAAGGATGCCAGAGGAAGTCGGTGGTGAGGTTGAGTCCGTCCCTCCACAGTGTCATTCAGAACTTACTCCTGTTCCATCCGTGCAGTCGATCATCCTCAGTGAGTTAGGAATACTGTCCCTCAAGCTCTAACCACTATCACCTCAAAAACCAACTCAAAGGTGGGAAGGGAAAAGGAAGGCTCCTACGCACTGGCCTCTCATTTTTGACTAATGAGAAACCCCTTTCCAGGTACGCCCTTTTATCTCATTGGCCAGAAAGGGTCACGTGGCCATTCCAACCAATCACAGCAAAGAGAAATAGGATTACATGATTGGCTTAAAACAATAATGATTTATCCCTTGAATGGAGCCCACCTTCTCTGAGCGCCTTGCTGCCTCGTGCCTAATTTCTTTTTTGAAATCAAGGCCCTGTTAGCCAGGAAGCTGGAAAGAGTGGCTCTTGAGCAGAGAACCAACAATGTCTGGCGCACCCCCGACTCAGAGTTCCCGGTTGACCTGCCTCCGTCTGCCACCGCATACTGTGAAGTCTTGTCTCCCGTCCGTAACTGGCCCACAGTAGCATTCAATAAAAGTTTGCCGAATACTGGAAACATTTATTTGTTTGTTGAAAAATAAATGCAGCACACATGAAAAACTATAGGAATGCTAAAAAAAAAAAAAAAAAGTGGCTTACAAAATAAAATACTAGATAAATTTTCCAATACCTCCCCTAAAAGATTAATAGGAATGCTATCACAATTGTAGAGAGGAATAGACTGAGACTCAAGAAAATAAATAACCAAGCTGAAATGACAACATGAATATTCTGACTCAGTTTCTGCAGTCAAAATCACAGACCCTTCAGCTTTCTGACTCACACTCCAAATATGGTTTTGGTTTCCCACTCAGGAACACAACTATTTAAATGGGGGCCACAGAATACATGACACACTGGGAGGTGTTACACTAGATAAAAGAAACATTAATACAATTTTACTGGTGATCACAGAAAATTACAATCAAAACACGGGTTTTGGTGTTACATAGGATGCGCTACTCACCGAAAACCTCTTGCAGTTCTCGGACTTCAGAGGTTATCAACTGGCAAACTGAATCTCTCTGTGTTGGGTCCCTGCAACAGTTCTGATCACACTCACCTGGCAGTTTTGTTTGCAATTGCATGTTTAGGTCACAGAAAAGATAGGTCTTAGGAATTTGGGGGGATGAGAGGTCAGGAAAAGGATACATAAGGATGCCCAAATTCCTAGTGTGAGCAACTAATGGTGGATGAGTGGATGGTGGATGGAGGAGCAAATCTGGAGAAAATCCTCTGCCTGGAACACTCTCCCTGAAGAGAAACCATGACTCTTCCACTTACCTTGGATGAGTCTGGGCTCCAAGCCACCTCCTCCGAGAAGCCTTCCCTGACTCTACCTAAAATGTGAACACCATCATCCTCCATCCCCTTACCCTGCTTCATCCCTTCTGGACGTTACACTCTGTTGTTTTCTGTCCATCTCCGCCACTAGAATGTAAGTTCCAAGAAGGGAGGAACCATATCTGTCTTGTTCACTACTGAGTCTCCAGAGACCAATACGTCTGGCACATAGCAGCTGCTTGGTAAACATGAGCTGTGAGACTGGATGACAAGCCAGACTTATGCAGGAGGTCAGTGAGAAAAGAAAATAGGTATCTGATGCTCTGGACCTTATATAGTTGAGTACAGCCGGGAGGAGGGAGCAGTGAGCCGTATGCCCCCAATGGGAGAGATTAAGTGAAAGAAAAAAAAAGCCAAGGGTGGGTTCCTGAGACCCTCTGCATTTGAGGGAGAAGAATTGGAGATGGAAGAGCATCCCGAGCAGTTGAAGAAGAACCAGGAGGTCGTGATGCCATGAAAGCAAGAGAGGGAACAGTTTCAAGAAGATTTGATTAACAAGGCCTAAAATATAGAAGAGCCAAGAGGATGAGGATAGAAAAAATGTTCTGTGGTTTATACATATATAATACAATCTCTCTCTCTAATGGAAAATATCTAATGGAAAAATGGCAAGATTGCAGAATCGAGTCATTTCCTTTTGATCGTTAATCATAATTCCACAGAATCAATCATTTCTTTACTTTGAAATTCATATTACTTCTTCTCATTAAAGTTTCCAGCCTATGTATTACTGTAGTTTACAAATGTATATCCATCCATAAATATGTATAATACACACGTGGCAGAAGCAGCCTAAAACAATTATTCCTAATTCATTTGCAAAGAGGCATTTTAGTTCTAGGTCAGAACCCCCAGGATCCCATATAAAAAGTTCTGGAGAAAAAAAAACCTGGAAAACATTTCTGACTCCACAGGCCTCACAAGGACACCTTTCAGACTCTGATTCAGAACTCCCAGGAGCAAAAAGCCATCCGGCACTTGTCCTTATAAAAGCCAAAACCCTTTCTTCAGAATGTAGCAACCTTATCACACGACCTCAGCTGGCCTGGAGGAGAGCAGGTGGGTGTGACGTTAAACTGTAATACGAAGTTCACCAAGCCCTAGGGACATTGGGGAGGGACTGGATTTGCTCCCAAGCACGCTCATTCATCCCTTTGAGGTGTAGATGGGGGTCGGGCCTCAGAGAATGATTAATCGCCAGAGCAGCTCAGAGCTGAATTCCTCTCCAGCAGAGGGCTTCCCAAGTCTTTGTTTCAGGATGAACTGGTGATGAGGACAGAGGAGAGGAGGGATGAGCTGGTGTCCTTTCGGTCTGTTACTTGCCTTTCGGTTCACAGTGGTGCTCAGGCTTGCTGTACATGAGAATCACCTGGCAGCTTTTAAAATGCTGCTGTCGAGGTATGGGGGCCCAAATAGCAGTTTAAGCTTCCCAGGTGATTGCAATGTGCAACCTAACTGAGACCTTTAAGGCAACTGTCTAGCCTAAGATGGCTGCTGGGAGGACACTTGCCAGACTCAGGTATCACTGATTCCGCAGAGACGGCCATGGTCATGGCCGAACGCAGGAACAGTCCCTGACCTCATTAAATCCTGCAAGCTGCTGCAGTTTCACTTTCTGCGTGACCCCCAGTCAGCCCAAAAGGGAATTAGCCACTGCGGCTGCGACGCTGCTTAAGGCAAAGGAGCTTTCCCTTATGCTACTCATTCACCCAAATAGAGCACACGCTTTTCTGATCCATCCTAAAGAAAGATTTCGGGTTTTGAGAACGCAGGCATTTTTCCATAAAGCCTTATGATTTAAAGGGTGGTCCTCTAGTATCAGTATTGGCATTTGGGGGAAGCTTGGTGGAAATTCAGACCCACCCTGGACCTGTCTCAAACTATAAATCTTGCTAGATGGCGCAGAACGTATTAAAATATTTTTACTGTATTAAAACATACACAAGAGAGGGAGAAATACTCGTAAACTGACAAATCTTTGAGAGAGTCTTGGGGAAAGAGGCAAAACAAGCCTCTCAAAAAGGAGAAAAGTAACATAAACTTTGGTTCATCTGAAATTGACTTTTGTTGTTATTTGTTTTTGTTTTGTTTTGCTTTATGATTACCACCAGGAAGGTGGCTAAATCTGGTAAAGATTTCTTTAAACTTAAAGGAACAAAACTGGGGGAGCAACCAAAATCTTAAGAGCAAATAATTTAAGAATTTCTATAAATCATGTAATTAGTTTAGCAGGTCTAAAGGATTTTCCCTAAGTCACCATCTTCTCAGGCTCAGAATAATACATTTAAATTGAATATAATTATTGCCTCCTCTTGCTCAACATTTTACCATCTGAAGATCCTTGAAATCAAATATCCCATCACAATACAAGTATTTTCAAGTCACACAGAGTCTTAAGGATTTTGTTACCACTAGGTGGCAATGTTGACCAAAAAGTGCTAGAAACCTATGTAACCATCCTCTTTTTAACCATATTTTGTGTTTTATTTAAATTTGTTTTTCAAAGATCAAGACATCTGGAAAGGTTAGAAATTGCACTACTGTGCAGTGAAGACCAAGAACTGAAACATGTAAATGTAGAAAATCATCAGTGAAAGACAACTGGAGGAGAAAGAAAGGGAGCTGCAGGAAGTAACAGAGACTGTCTGAAACAGCAGGCGGCCCAGGAATTCACGGGATGGACCTGAGAAAGAATTCAGTGAGTCTGGACAACCAGAGGATTCCTGACCATGGTAATGTCCCCAAGGAGATCGCTGCCCTGTAGAACTCGCTGCTAATATATCTCCTTGTAGCTTGAGAGGGCCCAAGGGAAACACATATTATGAGGTCTGATTGCAGGCAAGCACATCATTCATCAGAATTTTTCTGACTTGCCCTATACCTGATTCCTAGCTATTATCTTCAATGTCTGGCTTTGCCTATGGATTCCTGACCTTGCTGTGCTCTAGGACTTAGGACTTCAGCCCTCCCCTAGGAATCCATGCTACTCCCCCTACAACCTCGCCTTGATGTTACCTCCTGGACCTTAGAAGAACTTGACCCTAACTCAGACGATACTTGCATCCCTCTCCAGACCCCACTCCTGCCAAATCTTGTTGCACCTTAAAACTCCCCACTCAGTTGCTTTGAGCAAAGAATCATCAATTGTTAGAGCTGGGAGTAATTTAGAAGTGTCATCACATCAATCCCTTTTACTTTTCAAGAGAAATCAAGGGGAGAGGAACAACAATAATAAATACTTAATAAATTTCAGGCAGAAGTGAATTTACTGTCTCCCGGAACAAAAGTCCTGATGCGGGCAGCTCCCAGGGGAGTTGATTCAGGGGCTCAGCCACGTTATCAGAAGGCAGCTTGCCTCCACGTCCTCTCCTCTGCTGTCCCCAGCGTGTTGCCTAAGATGTCTTTGTGGTACCAAGTAAAGCTGTCTCAACTCCAAGCACCGCATCCTCACACACCAATGGCCTAGGCCATTTTCCCCTTGCACATCTCTTACTAAAAATGAAGAAAACCTTCACAGAATCCCACTAGCAGATTTGCCTTCACAATTCATTAACCGGTACTGGGTCACCTGCCCAATCCTCCTTGAGTCTCAGATGAGGGAATGGAACTATCGTAATGGGTTGTGACAAATCGGAATCTGACTTACCTGGAGGAGGGGCGGGCGCTGGAAAACAATCTTAGGTGCTGCCAGGATACAAGAAAGGGAAAATGCATCTTGGGTCAGTCGGCCAGCACCGACAGCTGCACTGGGGCAGTGAAACCAAGCACGAGGATATTGATGTGCTTGAGAAATGGGAGAGATGAGAAAACAGGGACATCCAGGCAACTCAGAGTCAAAGAGCATCCCTTAACATAGGACATTAGTCCCACCATGACCTTCACTAGTCAGCTGATAGGAAGCTGACTGTCCCTGCTACGTTTCACATCAATTTCTCAGCACCGGCATACATTGCTCAGTTGCATGCAGCATCATTCACTTGTCAAGCTGCTATGAGCAGAAGTTTCTCACAATGAACCTGACGAGAGTGGAAGGTCAAAGGCAGGCTTCTAACAATTCATCCATTGATTCATGCACTGAGATTGAGCAGGCATTACTGCAGGCTCACTTACAAGATTTACACTCCATCATTCGGTAACTCTAAAAGCCCTATTTTATAGCTGAACCGACAAGTGTCAAGACTGAAGAGAAGCCCTCCTAGAACTCCCTCTAAGCCAGTGGTTCTCACACACGAACATGCATCAGAAGCATCTGGAGGGCTGGTTAAAATACAGATGGCTGGGTCCATGCCTAGAGTTTCTGATGTAGTGGGACTAGGTTGGACCCAAAAATTTGCACTTCTCACAAGCTCCAGGAGATGATTATGCTGTTGGTTCAGGGATCACACTTTGAGAACTACAGCTCTAGGAAGGTCTGAGAGACTCCAAAACTGTCCTTGGAGCCTAGAGCTACTACAGCCTTGGCTGTAACCATTAATGTAGTTGAAACTTTCTAAATCCCAAAGGCTGCCATAAGACCTAGCTCACTCACACACAGTTGATTTAACTTTTACGTATTTCAAAGGCATTACATTATATCTGGTGGATCCTAAACCTTGGGTACATTTCTAACTCTCTCTCTCTCTCTCTCTCTCTCTCTATCTATCTATCTCACACACGCACACACACACACACACACATACACACAATTATTCACTTATTTATTAATTAAAGAAAATATTTACTAAATGCTGCTGTATGCCACACACTGTGCTAGGCTTTTCTAGAAGAAATTATTACACATATAGGCCCTTCCCAAAAGGCCTTATATGACATTAGAGAAGACCAAGGCCTTATATGACATTAGAGAAGGCCAAGCATGTTCACACATAGTTACACGGGTAACCACAATGCAAGCTTGCAATGAAAGCCATAAAGGAATTACAAAGTGAGATGAAATTTTGGAAGGTGAAGCAGTGTTTTTAACTCAGGAGAATAAAAGAAGATTTCAAGAAAAGATGTGATAGCTAAGCTGGACCTTTAAAGAAAGGGTAGAATTGGGACACAGGAGACCAGACAAAGGCCACTTCAAAGTGTAAACATGAGTCAACATAAGAAAAAGTGTTAAGTATATAAGGAAAATAAGCAGCTCAATATTACTGGGGTGAAGATGCCTGAGGATAAACTATATAGGGAAAGTGTTGGAAAGGCTTTTTAACACCAAGATAAGAAAATGAGTGAAAGTTTTAAACAAGGAATTGAAACACTAAGGAATATTAACCCAGCAATAAATAATATGGGAAAGACACACTGTATGAGGGAAGGACTTGGAGTCAGTTGGGAGCTAGCTGCTTTTAAAAAATAATCAAGATATAAGAATAAATCAAAAATTCAACTGAGAATTCCCTTGAGATAGTTAGGAAGTCATTCAATGCATGATACCTATTTTTAGATGAAAAAATTAATACTAAAATATCTATAGCTGGCCCATACATGCAAAGAAACCCTAGACTAAAATTTAACTTACTAAAAAAGGCATTTATTCAGGGCCACTATAATATAAAAAGACAGCATATCAGAAGTTAAAACCTCCTTGAATTTTAGAGGAAATTAAAAATGTATTTAATGCATTTTTTTTTAGCATTAAGTCAAATGAACTGGTTGTGACTTTCTCATGGTGACATCACAGTCAACCAGAAATGTCATTCTGTAAACAGCAGCTTTACACCTATGGGTTTTCAACTAAATTTCCCCAGAGCTTTTACAGTACTTCCCCAAGCATCTCTGGTAGACTATAAAATCAGTTTAGGTGACAAGGAATAACTATATTTTTATTTTAATAGTTACATATTTATTTTAACATGCGATGAAAAAATATAACCAGCCTACTGGACCCCTTAGTTCACAGATATTATTTTTTTAAACATATATAATTTTAAAAGATGAGCCAACCTAAAGAAAACATTAAGTATATAGTAGTATTATAGACATATTAAATACCAACTATTCCAGACCTGTTTTGTCAGATCTTTGACACCACTAGGGATATCATAGGGCCCTAAAACAAGAGTTGGAGATGGCCATTTTATCTCATGCCAGTATGGAGACCACGTAAAACAGGGATTCCACTTAAGGGCTGTGAAGGGGAAATTACCTTAAAGTTCTTTTAGTATTTTCTTTTTGAGCCTGATTTGATCAAGGAAAAAAAAATTGCAAAGACCTCTGGGTGTGCAAACATGTCCTGAAGCCCCTTGAGGTTGAAGTTGCTGTTTCTCTTGACTAGGTTACTCCCAGGATAACAAACAAATCAATCAATATAAAAATATAATTAAAATTGTCCTTTTTTTCAGAAGCAAATGCTGCTGTATAACACCAACAGTCCATGACTGGTGGACTGTTCAGTCCACCAACCATGGAATTCACCCCATGAATTCCTCAAAATTAAAACACTTCATTGGTCCTCATATGACAAGACCCTATGTATTAGTCAGCTTGGGCTGCCATAATAAAATACCATAGACTGGGTGGCTTAAACAGCAGAATTTTTTTCTGACAGTTTGGAAGCTGTAAATCCAAACTCAGGATGCTGGCCGTGGTTGGGTTCTAGTAAGGGCTCTGCTCCTCGCTTGCAGAAGACCACCTACTCACCGTGTCCTCAAATGGCCTTTCCTCAGCGTGCACGTGGAGAGAGAGATTTCTCTCTCTCCCTCTTCTTATAAGGTCACCAATCCTATAGAATTAGGATCTCACCTTCATGACCTCATTTGACCTTCGTTACCTCTTTAAAGGCCCTGTCTCCTCTACAGTCACATGGAGGTTAGGTCTTCGACATACGAATTTTAGGGGAACACAATTCAGTCCATAGCACCCAACTTTATAGCCTTGCTGTAATTTCCCAAGGACTCTACCTCCCTCTCAACACACACATGATTCTCCACCATCTGTCCCAATGAATCTGGGAGTCCATTTTTCCAGTTTGCTTTCCATCCACTTTGATAAAGTGAATGTTGTTGAAGAGAACTACTGTACTTGGAACCACAGGATTCCAAAGGCTCTCCCAAGAGCTGTAAATCAGCAGGAATTCTAAGCTACTGCAGGTGTGAACTAACTGGCAGTTTTCCCCAACCCTTCTATGTCGTGGCAGCCACAGCGATTCTTGGAACACATCGAGATTCTCCACTTCTATCTGGTTTACAAACAAAACGCTCAAATGCAGAATAACCTTGTTGAAAATGGTGGTCACCTCAGCCAGTTCTCAGATGCCCACACTACCCTGACCCCATAAATTCAATAAATTGAAATCATTTTCTTGATGAAACAAGATAAAGCCACATCTGCCAGCCTTTCATTGCGCTCATGATCTGCTCAGGTTTGATGCTCACCTGGGAACTTCACCCTTTCTCTAATAGTATCTTAATGCCTAGTCAATTTATTCTCCAGCCTTTTTCAAAACACAGATATTCTCTGCTTACTTATAGGTCATTCAATACTGGCTGAAGGTTTAAGCATTTAATTGTGTTATTTGTATGGCGTGCTGGATTTTAAAATCAAATAGCTCTGCCCTTTACATCAACGACCTTGGGAAGTATATCAGGAAAAAAAGTAGATTGCTTTTATCTCTAAGTCATACAATACCCAACAAACAGTAGCTTAAGCAAAAGATAATAAATTATCTCATATAAGCCAAGACTGGAGAGAGGCAACTCCTGGCATTCTTTCAACAGGCTTCACTGTGTTAGGGCTGGTGCCTAAGATTCTCCTGGCCTCTTCTTTGTGGCCCCCAAAATTAAATCTGGCCTTAGATTCTCTTTTGATCACTCAAAAAATATTGGTTGAACACTACTACATTCCAGGATGGTGCTAAGCCTTTCTGGGGGAAATATACACAAAGGCCCTGCCAGGAAGGCCTTATATGACAGCAGAGATGAGCAAAGATGCACACACAGAACTTCAGCGAAAGATTGCATTGAGAACCAGAAAGAAGATATAGATAATATGTTGTGGAAATATAGGAGCTGAAATAATCACTTTATTCAGGAGGACCAGAAAAAGGTTTCAAGGAAAGAGGTCATAGTTGAGCTGAGCCCAGAAGTCTGAGTAGGACTGGGACATGGGTTGGGGGTGAGGATAGAGTAAAGGCCACTCCAGAGAGAATAAACGCCATGAGCCAATGAGCATCACGGGGAAAGCATTAGGGACATTGGGAGGAAAAGCTGCTCGGCATTGCAGGTGTGTGAGTTGCCTGAAGACACAGACATCCTCAAGACGGGAAGAGAAGGGTGATAAAATCTCCCCCAGAAGTTTCCATCACCCTCCTACTTGTCTCATAGCCAAACACTGTGTCCCCGGGCCACCCCTGGCCATCAGTGAGGCTGGGAAAGTGACTCTTTAGCATTTCCAGTCTTTACAAAGGAAACAGAGGTGAGAGAAAGAAGTGGGCGAGTGTGGGAGATTAGCAGTCGGTGATGTCGATCACAACAAGATACCTCATCTTTCCGGACCTCTGCTTTCCTTCTCTGAAGCGGGGAATAATGGTGCCTTCGTGGGCCTATTATGAGGATTAAATGAAACACAAAGCACCTGGGTGTCCCAGCACCTGGCGTATAACAGGGACTCCATGTGTTCCTCTTCTCTCCTAGTTTATGTCCCTCCATCATATATAGTTTCTGCTCCGGGTGAATATGGAGCAATGTGACATTTACGATTATGACAGGTTAATTGACAGGCTAACTTATTTTGTTCTCACTACAGAGGGAGTCTTCTCCTTCTTATTATAAGAGGGTAGTCAAGGCTTTTCTTTCCTTATGTCAGAGGTTTTGTGTTACAGGAATGCATGCAGCATTGTCTGGTATCCCAAAATCCATGTCCCACCTCCACCCTACCTCACTCCTACTGGCCTTGGATATTTATTTATGGAAAACTCAACCCACTCAGAAGGATTCTACCAGATAGTCTGAGGGGTAGAGGGGATGAAAGAATGGACTTGGACTAGAAAACGTGGGCATGTCTGAAGGAGGCATAAGATTTTGAAGGTTTTATCTCAAGATTGGGAAGGGGGTGAGGGCTTTGCTGGTCTCTACAGTATACCTTAGTAAGGCTCCTTGTCTTATCTCAGAAAAGCCCATGACAAGGCTTGACCAAAAGGCAGACAAGCTAAGCAACTTAAATGTCCATCAACAGAGGAATGGATAAAGAAAATGTGGTACAGATGTACAATGGTATATTACTCAGCCATCAAGAAGAACAAAAGAATGCCATTTGCAGCAACATGGATGGACTTATAGATTGTCATACTGAGTGAAGTCAGACACAGAAAGACAAATATCATATGGTACTGCTTATATGTGGAATCTAAAAAAAAGGTACAAGTGAGCTTATTTACAAAACAGAAGTAGAGTCACAGATATAGAAAACAAATTTATGGTTACCAGGGTATAAGCGGGGGAGGGATAAATTGGGAGATTGGGATTGACATATACGCACTACTGTAATAAAATGGATAACTAATAAGAACCTACTGTATAGCACAGGGAAATCTACTCAATACTCTGTAATGGCCTATATGGGAAAAGAATCTAAAAACAGTGGATATATGTGTATGTATAAGAGTGGATATATGTTAACTTTGCTGTACATCTGAAACTAATACAACATTGTAAATCAACTATACTCCAATAAAAATTTGTTTTAATTTTTTTTTAAAAAGCTACTTACCTTCATGGAACCAAATAGGTCAAGATAATTTAAATACCAATATTGAATACTATAAACTCAGGAGACCACAGGGCCTTATTTAAATGCTCTGGACAATAAAATGCACCTGGGATTGCTCATATGACCCTGGGGTCAAGGTAAAGAAGACTCCAAATGACAGAGAAGTCCCTACCTACCTTGCTGAACAGGAACATAAGTTAAATTTGATTTAAACAAATAAGAGAAGCATGACTTTTCTTATACTTTGTATTATGAGTGACATTAATACTCCCTCCATTTTACGCATAGTCCCACTTTTTTATTTTTGTTTTTGTTGCCTTTGCTTTTGGTGTCAAATCCAAAAAATCATCAACAAGATTGATGTCAAGGAGCTTACTGCCTATGTTTTCTTTTAGGAATTTTATGGTTTCAGGTCTTACATTCAAGTCTTTAATCCATTTTGAGTTTATCTTTGTGTATGGTATAAGAGAGTGGTCCAGTTTCATTCTTTTGCATATGGCTGTCCAGTTTTTCCAACACCATTTATTGAAGACACTGTCTTTCCCCATTGTATATTCTTGACCTCTTTGTCATAAGTTAATTGACCATACATGCATGAGTTATTTCTGGGCTCTCTGTTCTGTTCTATTGATCGGTGTGTCTGTTTTTCATGCCAATCCCATACTGTTTTGATTACTATAGCTTTGCAATATAGTTTGAAATTGGGGACCATGATGCCTCCAACTTTGTTCTTCTTTCTCAAGATTGCTTTGGCTATTCAGGGTCTTTTGTGATTTCATACAAATTTTAGGATTGTTTATTCTATTTCAGAGAAAAATGCCATCAGAATTTTGATGGGGATTGTATTCAATCTGTAGATTGCTTGGGTAATATGAACATTTTAATCGCTTCAGTCCATGAGCATGGTGTATCTTTCCATTTATTTGTGTCTTCTTCAATTTATTTCATCAATGTCTTATAGTTTTCAGTGTACAAATCTTTAACTTCCTTGGTTAAATTTATTCCTAGTTATTTTTTGATGCAATTATAAATGGATTTTTTTTCATAATTTGTTTCTGGTAGTTCATTATTAGTGTATAGAAGTGCATCAATTTCTGTATATTGATTTTTTATCCTGCAACATTACCAAATTTATTTATTAGTTCTAACAGTTTTTTTATGGACTCTTTAGGGTTTTCTATATATAGAATTATGTCATCTGTAAGTAGTAACAGTTTTACTTCTTCCTTTGTAATTCGAGTGCCTTGTATTTCTTTTTCTTGCCTAATTGGTCTGACTAGAACTTCCAGTACTATGCTGAATAAAAGTGTTGAGAGTGGGCATTCTTCTTCTTGATCTTAGAGGAAAAGCATTCAGTTTTTCATCGAGTATAATGTTAGCTGTAGGCTTGTCATATAAGGCCTTTATTATGTTGGGGTAGGTTCCCTCTATACCCACTTTGTTGAGTTTTTAGCATAAATGGATGTTAAATTGTGTCAAATGCTTTTTCTGCCTCTATTGAGATGACTGTGACTTTTCTCCTTTGTTTTGTTAATGTGGTGTATCACATTGATTGATTTGTGGATGTTGAAACATACTTACATCCCTGGAATAAATCTCACTTGATCATGATGTATGATCCTTTTACTATATTGTTGAATCTGGTTTGCTAATAATTTATTGAGGATTTTTGCATCTGTGTTCATCAGGGATATTGGCCTGTAATTTTTTTTTCTTGTGGTGTCTTTGTCTGGTTTTGATGTGAGGGTAATGCTGGGCTTGTAAAATGAGTTTGGAAATGTTCCCTCCTCTCCTATTTTTTGAAAGAGCTTGTGAAGGATTGGTATTAATTCTCCTTTGAATGTTTGGTAGAATATACCACTAAAGCAGTCTGGTCCTAAACTTTTGTTCGTTGGGAGGTTTTTGATTACTGATTCAATCTCTTTAATAGTAATATTTTTACTATTCAGATTTTCTATTTCTTCATTATTCAGTCTTGGAAAGTTATATGTTTCTAGGAATCTATCCATTATAGGTTGTCCAATTTGTTGGCATAAAATTGTTCATAGTTGTCTCTTATGATCCTTTGCATTTTTGTGGTATGATTTGTAATGCCTCCTCTTTCATTTCTGATTTTTGAGTTCTCTCTTTTTTTTCTTGGTGAGTCTATTTAAAGTATTGTCAGTTTTATTTATCTTTTCAAAAAGCTGTCTCTTGATTTTATTAATCTTTTCTATTGTCTTTTTAATCACTATTTCATTTATTTCTGCTCTGATCTTCATTATTTCATTCCTTCTGATAAATTTGGGCTTCATTTATTCTTCTTTTCCTACTTCCTTGAGGTGTTAAATTAGGTTGTTTATTTGAGATTTTTCTTATTTCTTGAGGTAACCATTTATTGCTGTGAACTTCTCTCTTAGAACTGTTTTTGCTGCATCCCATATGTTTTGGTATATTTCCATTTTTATGTGTCTTAAGGTATTTTTTATTTCTCTTCTGATTTCTTCATTGATTCATTAGTTGTTCAGGAGTCTGTTGGTTAATCTCTCCATATTTTCCAGTAAATTTTCCTGTTTTCTTCTTGTAATTGATCTCTAGTTTCATACCATTGTGGTTGGAAAAGATGTTTGATATGATTTCAATCTTCAAGAAGGTAAGTCTTTATTCAGTTGCTAGGACTATCATTGTCAGTTTTATCTTTATGAAATAATGATTACAGATTTATCTCCTGGCTAATTTGGAACAGTGGCCACACATAAAAAGAATTCTCTCCTTTGAAGAAGTATGTGTAAGTTAGAATAAATCCTTTATGCGATAAGATGTATTGGTGTGTTTTAAGGTGATCTCTGTCAGTATATGATTCCAAGACTTTAACCTGGAATACTTCCTTTTGGAAAACTTTCATCTGGCTCCACTGAAAGTCATTTTCCCCAGCTCCCAACCCCATCTGTCCTGAGACTAAGTTTCTATAGTTGATGAAAGCACCGTGGGCTAGAAAGAATAGCATAGGGAATGTGGTTTAGAAAGTCATTTCTAAAATTATTCTTGGCATGAAGCACCACTGGTATGGTAGGTATTCAGGGCTGAATCTGTTGGGTTTTCCTCATGCTGTGCACTCAGACAAGTCTGAGATGGGTGATCTAAAGCCACTGACACTTCACTGTGATAACATTACTTCTCATTAAAGCAGCCATCCTGCTCAAGTAGTCCTCAAACAACGGAACCATTTTTAGGTAGAAAAACATGTTCCTTGTTGTGGTCTAAAACCACCTCTCTCCTCTGGGTTCAGTTACAATGCACAGGGGGAAGTGCATGTCTCTCCCACGCCCCACCCCCTACTCTGACCCATCCCCCTTTATTATTACCTGACCTCTAGTCACACCCCCAGGTATTTTTATCCCAGACCAATTTAATGTCTTAAGGGAAGAAGAAATATTTTGGCAGTCACCTTCTGTCCAAAACAACAATGATAAAGCATACGTACACAGGGCTTGATTGTACAAAGTGCTCCCACACATACAATTACATTTGATCCTCACAATAACCCTATAACTTTCTTACCTGTAAAACTGTGTGTCATAAAATTCTTGTATATATATATGTCCTTGCAGGCATATATCTGCCATGTGACAATCCTCCCCTTTGAGAGGGAAAACGATGCACTTGACATCACCAGAATGCATAATACTCCAAGGCTTGGGCCATTCCGTTTACAAGAGATAATTTATATAAAACAAAAAAGGGAGGAGTGGAAAGTACACAATTACTGCAGTCTTTGCTTTGCCTTGTGTCATAAAAGTTTTTCCAGGCTCACGTCTCAGAGACCCACATGAGAAAGGAAAGCATTTCTAAGAGGATACCATCATGGTACATCAACTAAAGCACAAAGGAAGGAGGCAGTCACCTTACCCTGGGAAGAAGTGAACAGCCACGTACCTGGAGCTGCACCGTGGATGACTCTCTCCATGTCTGTCTCCCAAGACTGGTGGGTGTAGGGAAGATGTTCATTATTCCAACATGTGAACCAAAGTGGAGAAAACTTCACCAACAGAAGGCTGAGGAAACAGTATGGGCAATGTCTGATGTTAACTAATGTTTTTGAGTATTAAAGACTTTGTTTAAAAAAAAAACACTTTCTACCTGATGTCTATCTCTTAGAATTCTGAACCTTTTATTCATGTCTTATATAAAGAACTTGCTAGTTAATTTAAGGCTTGGCAAGAAGAGAGTTATGCTTGAGCTTTAGCCTAAACTAGTTACGAGCTATTACATTTATTTTGCAAATGAGAAAACTGAGGCTTAGAAAGTCTAGAACTTCCTCTTTCCTCACATCCTTCTCCACATCAGGGGACACACAGAAATTGATCATTTTGGTACAGTTCTTCCTTTCTCTCATTGACACAGCAATATCAAATTCTCCAAAATAATGCAAATTGACTTTCGAGACAATACAAGTTTTTTACGTCAAGTATTTCCAGATAAAGATAAAGCTCTAATCTGCAAAGGTGCAGGCATTGTTAGAAGAGTCAGTGAGCTTGAATCCTATTAAAATGACCCATCAGCCAAAATGGGACAGAAGTATCATAGATATGGAGAGAGTAATTAGAAACAGGCTGGTGGACCAGTGCCCTCAGGAGTCCTACTCAGAACGCCCATTCTAGCCCCACATCCTCCTGACCACCCACACCTTGGGCTGAGCTCTGTACATATTTGGGCATCTGGAACATGAACCACCCCTCTGCCACAGACCATGGGCCACTTGTCCATGATGGGCATGGTCCTGCCTGTCCCCGGCTGCTGAAGAAGTCCTATTGGCGGTACACAGAGTGTGACAAAGGAGCCATGAATGATGACATAGCTGACAATGCTCACCTCCTGAGATACCGTGCACCTGGGACACTGTAGACTCTGCTAGGTCTGCCCTCGAGGTGGCCTGGACAAGCCTGCTGACAGTCAAAGCTGCTCTTCCTCGGGGCTTCAACCACCAGGGCCCTGAGTGACCCCAAGGGTGGGAGAGATCATTAATTCAAAAAACCACTTGTAACTCATTCAACACTGTGGTTGGGAGGCTCCAAGCTCTGTCTCACAGATAATAAGGGGTCGCTTTACAATCAATGTTTCTGATTTCTGATCTCATCTCTTTCCACTGCACCTTTATGCTACAAAGGTACTGAGAGTGAAGGCCAAGGTCAAAGGAGTGATGGTCTAGGAAGAACAATAACAGTTGGCAAGAAGAAGAAAAGCTGAGTCTCCTTAGCAGACGATGTGGCTCATAGCACCCAGTACATTGACTTCAGAAGCAACCCTGCATCAAGAGACGCAGTCAATCAGCAGATGTCAACTAGACAGTCACAACCTAGGGAAAGGTGTCATCACTCTAAAGCCTCGGGGTAGGAGAGGCTATCAAGCAGATTATATTAAGTCCCTCTGACAGCTGGCACTTTCCTTTCCATACTACTTCTATCTTCTCTGGGTGTCTACGGTCCCACGCATTTCATTAAGTTCATCTCATTTGTTTGTAGTTCAGAGGTGGTCACTTTCAAGTGTCCTGATCTTTGAAAGGAGGTAAATGCTTGTTGGACGAACTGAGCAAAGTCTTGAAGAATAAACAGGGATGGTCCCTTTTGGAAGATACACGTGAGATTTGCAGGCAGGTGTCGCTGAGCAGCCCCAGGTGCTCTCTCATAAGAACAAGCCCTCCACTGAAGTCCACTTGGATTCTACAACACTCCCTCATGCAGAGCTGAGCCATCACTCAAAGCAGATCCCCTTCTCCACGGGTTGGGCAAGGGTCCCCTCCTGCACAGGAGGCCATTGAGCCCCCTCACCTAACCTCTCATCTTTCTATTTTCATGCTTGTTGTTGTAGTTTTTGCTGTTTGGTTTTGCTGTTTTTATTATTGCTGCTATTATTATTATTATTGAAATATAATTCATATGCCATAAAAGTCTACCCTTTTAAAGTGTACAATTCAGTGATTTTTTCAGTGTACTCACAAGGTTGTGCAACCAGCTCCACTGTCTAATTCTAGAATCTTTTCACCACCCCAAAAGAAATCCCTTACCCATTAGCAGTCACTTCTGCCATTCCCTGTCAACCAAGAATTTACTTTCTGTCTCTATTGATTTACCTGTTCTGGACATTTCATATAAATAGAATCATACAATATGTGGTCTTTTATGTCTGCCTTCTTTCACTCAGCATAATATTTTCAAGGTTCACCCATGCTGTAACATGTATCAGTACTTCATTTTCTTTTATGGCTAAATAACATTCCACTGTATGGACATACCACATTTGTTTATCCATTCATCCATTACTATACGTGTAGGCTGTTTCTACCTTTTCCCTAGGAAAAATAATGCTGCTATGGATGTTCGCATACAGGTTTTTGTGTAAATACTAAAAAACTTTCTGATTTGCTTTTTATTTGTTTACAAAATCTTTTTAAAATACACTCAAATAGAAAGCTTTAGCTTTTACATTATATTGTCTCTTAAGTTTCTTTTGGTCCTATTATCATGTCACAGCTGAGCAATCTTCCTTTCTTATTCTTAAGTATCTCTAGAAACTTCGTTTTCCCAAGGCAAGTGATTGAATTGAGGAAGATTTCCTATGGAGGCATTCACAAGAGAAAGGGTATAATATACTTCAAAATAGCATTAGACAATACATCAGTGATGTTCTTTCAAAATGACACTTGTGTCCGTTAAGCTAACCTGCAATTCTCAAATTGCGGAAAATTAACTAACTAGACACCAACTCCCATTCCTGAAATGCGCTTTTTAAGAAAAACCAAAGCAAGATGTATTTTTGATCTGCTCTACAACATTCATTACAAAGCCCAGCAATGCGCCAAAATAAGTTTGAAATAAATAATTGTCAACTAAAAACATTAAAAATGAATAAATAAATGTACATTTGATAGGAGACTCGTCATGGGGGAAATTAAAAACCATTTAGGCACAATTTCTTTAGAAAAATGCCAATCAAACACCAGAGATTTTTAAAATGTAAAATTTTATACATTAAGGTAGTATTTCTAGAAATACAAAGTATTAAAGATTAGAGAATGTTGTTGTCTTTCAGATCAGTTTTGCTGATACTATTTTATTGTTCATAAGAATAACGAGCTGTACAAGCTTGTTAATACAAGCTGTAGGTCCTTCACCTCCTGGACCAACACAGGCTTCCTGATGGAAGAGCCATCACTCTTGCTGGGCCCAGCTCATTGGCAAGAGTTAAGATTATCAATGAAACATAACATGGAAGACAAAGAGGGAAGGGAACAGAAGAAGATACGGAGAGAAAAAGAAGGCAGCTCGTTGTGAGGTCAGGAGATGTTCATGTGTCACAGATACATTGTCTCTGCTCATTCTATTTGTTTTTAATTAATTTTTATTGGAGTATAGTTGATTTACAATGTTGTGTTAGTTTCAGGTGTACAGCAAAGTGAATCAGTTATACATATACATATAGCCACTCTTTTTTAGTTTCTTTTCCCATATAGGTCATTACAGAGTATTGAGTAGAGTTCCCTGTGCTGTACAGTAGGTCCTTATTAGTTATCTATTTTATATATAGCAGTGTGTATGTGTCAATGCTCGTTCTATTCTTGACATGACCTGCAAGCTACTTGGTGGCACTGAACACATCACTTCAAGTTCTGTTGCCTCAGTTTCTTGGTGTATAAATTCAGGCTAACATCATTCCCACTTAACAAGTTCCAATAGCATGCGAGGAAGAAAGTTGGAAAGGCTCAACCTGTCCCTGTAAAGATTTACAGCTCTCTGGAGCAAGGCAGGTTGGAGCTAAAAGTATCATTATTTTTGTAGTTAGAAAGTCAGAATCCATCCTCCATCCTGCTTTAAGCCTTTGAAAGAGCTCTTTGTTTTTCTGCCTAAGCTTTGGCCCACCGGGAAAAATATGCTGTCTTTCAAAAGGTTTCTTTCATAAACAGGTCATTCTTTTTAAGTGGATTTCACCGACTATGTTTATTAACATGTAGTAACACTTAAGGAAGGTTTCATTTGGTCCTGGGAATAAAGCGATGTGGGCAGCCTGCCACCCCTTAGCCTAAAAAGAAATATTGTCTAGAACAAGGCCTGAAGCGTTTGGGGAGGCCAGCACTGTTGCAGGTTGCCGCCTGGGTCTTGCATCACTCAAAGCAAAACAGTGCAATGATGCGTGTCCCGGGGCGGGGGGGGGGCTCATCCTGGATAAGGCCAGTGGAGGAAGGCTTTCTTAGTCACTGAAATGATCTCACCAGAGAGAAATCTCTATCAATTAAAGGAAAGATGAAGATATTCGCGTTCATAAACAGCAGAAAATTTAGTTTAACAAGCTGTTGGTCCACGTTTTCTTTCTGTCCGCATGGTTAAATTCTTCCTCTGTTCTCTAAGTTAAACATTCCCATCTTTGATTTATGTCATGATTGAGTCTGTTAACTCTCCCTGTTATTTTTTTCTGATCTCACCTCTCACTACTTGTCTTAATTCAGGCCTTTTTTTCCCCCAAGATACAGAAATCTTTTTGATGAAGGCCATCCTTAGAGATTCCTGGGACTTAATAAATCTTACAGTAGGGTTACCCATTAAATTCTTTACGAAGGGAAAGTCAGGTTAGAATGTGTCTCTAGAGCTGTCTGGAATGAAGACTGTAAGTGAGGAAGGGCAGCCTGTTGCCCAAGGGGTGTGTGGGAAGCGTGTGTGTGCAGCAGAGGAGCTGAAAAGAGGTGACCAGCTGGGAAGGCCCTTTGCTTCCTTTCCGCTGGGTCTTTGTCTCCAGCAAAGCCTAGTGTTTGAAGCAAATGTTCTGCCTCAATATAAGAATATGCACTGCCTGTCCTTTCAAGCTCCCACCCCTTCAAGTTTCATTCCAGAATCATGAAATTCTGCCCTGCCATATGAGCTCAGAAACTGACAGAAGATTTACTGGAAGCCAGAAAGTTAAACTCTGACCAAGATTTTTATCCAACACCCTCCCAGAGCTGGATGAAGATCTTCAGAAGTCCTGAGCCTGAGCAATGATACTCACCACCACCTACCATATGTAATAGCATATTTTTTTTAAAGATCTAAACCCCGAAGTAAGTAAAAGGAATTTCAACAAAGTTCAGAATGTTAACAAGATAATGCAATCCCTTCTCTAAAACACCCATTTCCCCCCAGTTTTTTTCTATTTGTTTGTATGTCCCTACCTACTGGTGATCTAAGCCTAAGCTTGGCCCGTCTACCGGGGATTCTCCATCCGCCAACACATACCCACCAAGTGTCTTTCATTTGATTGGCTATTTGTACCACAAGCTTTTCCACTGGAACAATCATCCTTGACATGACCATCTCTTTCTAGAAGGAACTCCAAAGAAGTAGGAGGAGATTTTTTTCTGACATTTTAAACATAGATTCAGTGTATTTATTTAATACATATTTCTTGAGCTCCCATGATGTTCCAAGGAGGACCCAGGAAGTCAGCTACATTACAAGGATCATTAATGCTAGGGGCAATGTCACATGTGGACAAGGTCTTGAAAGATGAGAAGTGAGTTAAGTGAAAAAGGCATATGACTCTCCCCAGTGCAGGGAAAAGCACCTGAAAGGGACTGTTTTAGTCTGCTTGAGCTGCTATAACAAATATATCACCCACAGTCTGGGTGACTTAAACAATAAACATTTTTTTTCTCACAGTTCTGGAGGATAGCAAGTCCAAGATGAAGGTACAGGTCCATCATAGGGGTTCAACCCTCATGACCTCATCTAAATCTAATTACCTGCCAAAGGTCCCACCTCCTAATACCATCACATTGGGGGTGAGTAGGGCTTCAAAATATGAATTTGGGGAAGGGGGGAAACAAACATCAGTCCATAACAGGGACAGAGGCAAAGATAACATGGAGCATTGAGGGACTGAGAAGAGATCCATAGAACTCAACAGCAGGGTATAAAAATGGAGCTCTGAAGACAATGGAGATGGCGCCATATTAGGAATGATCTTACAGGCTTTCAAAGAAATTTTTTCTGAAAACAATGGGATGCAAAAGGATTTTAGGCAGGGCACACCATGTTGAGTTTTGAGTTTTATAAGAATCATCCTGACCAGCTGCATATGAAGATGGATTGGTAGGATGTAATTGAACTAACCTAGTGGAAAGTTGGCCACGACTCTCTAAGAAACCTTTGTACCAAACAGAAAAATTCACCAAGTCACCCTCTGCGGGCAGAGGAATTAGAGGAAAAGATCTTCTTTGAGCAACACAACCCTGTAGGCACACAGCTTGAAAAAGAGCCCCTTTGTGAAAAGAAAGATTGCCCTTCCTCTCACCTGAGGCAGACTTGTGCCAGGTGCAGGGCTGGGTCGTGGCTTTCAGCCACATTCACCCCGTCGCCCAGGCGCCCTTGCGCAGTACACACGCTGCACATGTCTATGCACAGTGGTGGGGCTCACAGAGAGAGGCAACAGGATGGAGTAGCTGAAGGATGGGGGGAGAACAGAGATGCCTGGGATGACTCACGAGTCCACAGCTTGTATTTCTGGGTGAGACTGATGAGTCTAGACTTGCGTCACACTGAAGGTGACTGAGACATCCAAATGGGCCATCAGATAAGATCTGCTCCCACTAGACTGCAAGCTCTGTGAGAGCAAGGATAGTGTTTTATACGGGGTTGCCAAGTAAGGTTGTACAGTGGGCAACCCACATGACCCTGAGCAGCAGCCCTAGAAATGATTCTTAATACACAGCACTGAGTGAATAAATAAGTAAAAGGAAGCTCAGGAGAGAACTGGGCATTAATACCTTAACTCCTCGTAATAGATCATTGAACCAACCTCCAGTTTCTGATTCGGTCATACACACTTTTCCACCAGGGCTTGTGAAGTATGCCTTTTGACCAGACCTGAGCATTGGGAGATAGAGTGGGAAAATGGGATAAAGCAAACAAATATGGTCAATCCGGGGGAAAGATGATATAATTATGTCAATTGGTAATTTTTAAAGCACACTTCAGTCAGCAACTTAAAACAGGCAGGGTAGGGCCTCCCCTAGTGGTCCAGTGGTTAAAACTTCACCTTCCAGTGCAGGGGGTACGGATTCAACCCCTGGTGGGGAGCTAAGATCCCACATGTCTCGGGGATAAAAAAACAAAACATAAAACAGAAGCAATAGTGTCACAAATTCAGTAAAGACTTTAAAAATTGTCCACATCAAAAAAAAACCTTTAAAAAAACAAAACAAAACAGACAGGGTAGGATGTAGGCGGTGGGAAGAGACAGAACAGGAAAGCAAGAGGGAGAAGCCGTCCTCTCCATTGCATAGTTTTAATACCCCCTTTCCTCTTGAGTAAGGCGCAAACCACTGCAGAATGCCATCTCTCACTATTTCCTTGCTTAACCTTTCTTGCCTTCTTACATCTTCATTCTTTTAAAAATCAACGTTTTCGGGCTTTCCTGCTGGCGCAGTGGTTGAGAATCTGCCTGCTAATGCAGGGGACACGGGTTCGAGCCCTGGTCCGGGAAGATCCCACATGCCGCGGAGCAACTGGGCCCGTGAGCCACAACTACTGAGCCTGCGTGTCTGGAGCCTGTGCTCCGCAACAAGAGAGGCCACGATAGTGAGAGGCCCGTGCAATGCAATGAAGAGTGGCCCCCGCTTGCCGCAACTAGAGAAAGCCCTCGCACAGAAACGAAGACCCAACACAGCCAAAAATTAATTAATTAATTAATTAATTAATTTTTTAAAAAATCAACGTTTTCAGGGGGAAGAAGGATAAGGCTCAGGGAATAGAGATTAAAAATGAGAGTCAACTTTGATGCGTGAGAAACTCTCCATGTTCAAATGTTCATCACAATACCAGTCTATCAGTTTGACGGAAATGCTACATTAGCGGCTGCTGCCTTTAAGGAATTACATCCTGTCTTGTCCTGTAGCAATAACAGGGCTGAACCAAGACACCAGAGAAAAGGACTCCAAATCGTGTGCGTTGATAATTCCCGAGTTTCTCTGGTCCTCTTGTTTCTCGCCCACAAAAAGGAGTGGGAGCCACTCTGACAATAAACTGACAATCTACATCGATTTTCCTGCTTTCATGCATCTAGCCCATTTCCTGCTGTCATGAAGCATTCCTTACTGAGGAACACCACACCTGGTATTGTTTAACTACGCTCAATTGGCGAAACACCTTGAGGTTTTAGAAATCTAAGAAACATTAAATTACTGGGGGGATGGGGAGGCAGGTCGTGATGATGAGAACACGGAAATGTTCTTGTTCTTTTAAGATAAAAACTTAATATCGGGGGCTTTGTGAACCTGTGACGGCAATCTGTGGTAAAAACAGGTGGTTCACAAAATTTAGGTACCTGTTAGACTATACAGTTTTATTATAAACAGCAGCGGTGGCCCTAAGGGTACTTTTTCAAGCCGGTCATTTTTGAGTTTGCCCACAAGAGGGCAGTGCTGCGTAACAGTTGTAGCCTTTGAGTGGGACGTTGAGGGGAGGCTGGGCAACTGTGTCCACCTAGGTAAAACTGAAGACTTTGGTTTTGTCCGTGGCCATGTCTTAGGGAAAAATCTTAGCAAAAGTTACCTTTTGTCCTCTCAGAAATTGACAGAGTGATCCTGGCTTAATAAATAGCTACACATTGTCTTGCTTCAACCCTGGAAATGAAGAGAATTGAAAGAGTATCATTTGGTTAACGACAGGATGAGTTGGGTTACTGAAACCCTTTTTGGTGATCTAATGCACTTTATGGGCACTTTTGGAGACTGTAAAAATTCATGAGATACACATAAGTGCTTCGTACAGTATCCCTGAGACATGAACCTATCCTCAGGGGAGAGCTAAAAAACGTTTTACACAATTACATTTTACAGGACAATTTAAACCTTATAACATTCTGACTATGTGAACAAAAGGAAAGTTACTAATCAAACTTCAGAGTTACAGTGACTGAGGTCTAAAGAATAAGTTTCCAAATGCTTTTAGAAATGAAAGTTTTTGTGTGCCTCTCTTAATGTGCACTAACCACGATTATGTCACTGACAACTTACTACAAGGATGAATACATACGCTGGACCTCCTCTAAAAAGAGTAAATTCAATTTCAGAAGTATGAGTTCAAATTTTGAACAGTTACCAAAAATTACCTATGTGGCTTTAATGTTCCCTCTAAATTCTTCATGTCACAACAATCATGTTTTCTGTTAAGCCATATTTGAGAGTGAATTTCTGAGGGCTATTTCTATCAAATGTAAAGGTCATATCTGGTCAAAATAGAATGTGTTCACCAGCAATGAACAATCCAAACCTTAAATTAAGAAAACTACTCCATTTATAATAGAATCAAAAACAATAAAATTTAACAATTTAGGAATAAATTTAACAAAAGAATTGCTAGTCTTGTTCACTGAAAACTAGAAAATATCATTGGAAATTGAAGACCTTACTAAATAGAAAAATATCCCAAGTTCATGGACTAGGAGACATTGTTAAGATCTTCCAAACTTCTTAAGATGGTAATACTTCACAAACTGGTCTACAAATTCAACACAATTCCTATAAAAATTTTAGCTGCGTTTTTTGCAGGAATTGACAAGCTATTCCTAAAATCCATATAGACATGCAAGGGATCCAGAAGAGCCAAAGCAATCGTGAAAAAGAAGAACAAAGTTGGAGGTCTCACTTCTTGATTTTAAAATGTACTACAAAACTACAGTAATCAAGACTGTTATTGACATAAGGATAAACATCGAGTAATGGAAGAGAATTGAGAATTCGAAAATAAACGTATACACTTTTGTTCAATTGATTTTGACAATGGTGCCAAGATAATTCAATGAGGGAAGACAAGTGTTTTCAACAAATGGTGCTGAGACAAATGTTATCCACATACAAAAGAATTAATGTGGGGACTTCCCTGGTGGCACAGTGGTTAAGAATCCGCCGGCCAATGTGGGGAACACAGGTTCGATCCCTGGTCCGGGAATATCCCACATGCCGAGGAGCAACTAAGCCCGTGCTCCACAACTATCGAGCCTGCGCTCTAGAGCCCGCGAGCCTCAACTACTGAGCCCACGTACCACAACTGCTGAAGCCTGCACGCCCTAGAGCCCGTGTGCCGCAACTACTGAAGCCCACGTGCACTCTAGGACCCGCATGCCGCAACTACTGAAGCCCATGCGCCTAGAGCCCATGCTCCGCAACAAGAGAAGCCACTGCAATGAGAAGCCTGTGCACCGCAACAAAGAGGAGCCCCCGCTCGCCGCAACTAGAGAAAGCCCGTGCACAGCAACGAAGACCCAAACACAGCCAAAAATAAATAAAATGTTTTTAAAAACAGAATGAAATTGGACCCTATTTCATACCATGTACAAAAATTAACTTAAAATGGATCAAAATGTAAGACCTAAATGTAAGAGCTAGAACTATAAAATTCTTAGAAGAAAACATAGGTATAAATCTTTGTGACCTTGAATTAGGCAATGATTTCTAAGATATGACATCAAAGCACAAGATGCATAAAGAAAAAAATACATACATTGACTTCATCAAAATTAAAAAGATTAGTGCCTCAAAAGGGCACTATCAAGAAAGTGAGAAGACAACCCAGAGAATGTGAGAAAATAATCACAAATCATATATCTGATAAGGATCTAATATCTGGCATATATAAAGCACCCCTAGAACTCAACAATTAAAAGACAAACAGCCCAATTTTAAAATGGGCAAAGGTTTTGAATAGAGATTCCTCCAAGAAGATATACAAATGACCAATAAATACACAATAAGATACCCAACATCATTACTTGTCATGAGGGAAATTAAAAACAAAACCACAATGAAATACTACTTCCCACCCACTAGAATGGCTATAATAATAGTTTTTAAGAAGACAGTAACAAGTGTTGACAAAGATGTGGAGAACTGGAACCCTTATGTTGCTGATGAGAATGTAAAATGGTACAAACACTTTAGAAAATAGTTTGGCAGGTCCTCCAAGTTTGAGCCCAGTAATTCCATTCCCTAGGTGTATACCCAAGACAGTTGAAAACATGTGTTCACACAAACACTTGTACACAAGTGTTCATAGCAGCATTATTTATAGTAGCCAAAAGGTGGAAACAACCCAAAAGTCCATCAACTGATGAATAGCTAACTATCGTATGATATATCCATACAATGGAATAGTACTCATCCATTAAAAAGTAATGAAGTGTTTATATATGCTATGACATAGATGAAGAATTGAGCTAAATGAAAGAAAGAATTTATTTTGAAAGGTCATATATTGTACTCCATTTAAATGAAATTTCCAGATTAGCCAAATCTGTAGAAACAGAAAGTAAACAAGGGCTGGGGGTAGGGTGGAATAGAAGTGACTGTTGATGGATGTGGGATTTCCTTTTGGGGTGAGGAAATGTTACAGAATTAAATAGTGGTGTTGGTTGTATAATTTTGTAAATATACTAAAAACCATTGAATTTTATGCTCTAAAGAGTGACTTTTATGGTTTGAGAATTGTATTTCAATTAAGAGAGAGACAGAGAGAGAGAATGAACTTTGGCATACTATTGCCAACCATGAAGGAGATGGAAGTGAAAATGAGGTCGTTAAAATTTTTAAATAAAGAACAGCACTGGAAATTTACTCTCAATCCAGGTCCCAAGAACATTGTTTGCTGAAGACAAAAGCTTGACGTTTTTCAATATATACAGATTAGAAAATGATAGCTATTGACCTAAACAAAAAGAAACCCAAAAATTGTATTATGCTTTCTCTTTTTTTTCAGCAAATATTTCTCTTACTAGTTCATATAAACAAATACTCATGAACAGGAAAATTGATTAATATAATGTATTAATGTAATGGAGTATTATATAGCAGTGAAAATGAATAAATCTGTATTTCATCAACATAAACATGACCAAAAAGCAAATAACAAAAGAATATATATATACAGTGTGAGATCATTTATATAAAAATTTTAAAATGAAAAGCAATACTATACACACAACACATGTCACTTACAGAGTTATATATATATTATACAGTATTCACATATATATATGCATACACTAAGATATGTATAGTATATATATTTATACTATATAACATATAGTATTAAAGAATTAAGTAGTAAGGATTATATATAGTACATGGTATAATGTATATATATTGAAAGATTAAGTATTAAGTTTTAGATATATATGTAAAGTATTAAGAAGTTCACGCAGTGATCAGCATCTGATTGAAGAAATGGATGCTCTTGGAGGATAGAGGAGGGTTATGAGAAAAAAGAGTAGCATCCACAGGACTATTTCAAGAATATTAATAATATTGTTTTCCTTAATCTGGGTCGTAGGCACATGAGTTTATATTACTTTATTCCTTATGTTTTTGGTCTGTCAGAAACTTTCTAAAATAAACTCAAAAAAATTTTTTTAATTTAAATAATTATCATGACAGCTTTACTGTTCACCTTAAAATCACAGCCATCACACTACAGATGAAGCACTAAGAGCTTCTCCAAAATACTTGGCAATTGTCCAGGGGCACGTATCAAAGCTTTAGAATATTTTAAAAAACGAAAGCAAGAAGCCATGAGGTGGCCTGTCTAGGGTTCTCTTTCCATTGTCATCTGCTGAAAATATTTCTTAGTGCTTGAAAACCAGTAAAGAGCTGGTACCCCAGAGCATCAAGTCAGTAGTCAGATCTCCTGGCCTGTGACTGGATTCGCTCCAGTTCTCTGGTGCTGTGTCCATCTCCTGCAACCCAATTCTCAGTCCCACACCCATTTGCAGCTTTTTAGAGGATTGAGCCAGAAAGTAGCCAAACCTTCGAACAAGTGATGAAAAGACTGTTGTTAATCTAAGTGTTTGCAAGTATATGAAAGACATGTGTGTACAAACTGTCTACATGAAACCAGTTCACAAAATTAAAAAAATTTTTTTAAATGCAGTGATCTACCATTTTAGCTTCTATGACAACTTATCTAACTGCTCGCATGATTTTTTTCTCCAAACTGACCAAATTTAACAATACTTGGGGATGTTTTAAAAAGTATTAATGTGTGTCTGTGTGTGTCTCTTATGAATGTTAATGGTTTTTTTTTTTTTTTTTACTATTTTTATATGACTACTCTGTAACGTATACTTTTTAAATCAATTCATTTAAGCTATTACTATGTAAGTAACCCCTAGAAGTAGCCATGAAAATGTTAAACAGCAAAAATCCCAGGCAGCAGCAAGTAGATAGCCTTGCTGTCAGGGCTCTTGTCAGGGGCATATTTGTTAACGATAGACTAGAAAACAACCGCAGCTGAAAGGACTTCTGGGTGATGCCCAGCCCAGAGGTATCTTTTTTCTTGTCTAAAGCTAGAGCGATTTATAAAATTTCCATCTTCCCAGCATTCTGAACCAGCAATTTTTCCCAAGACCTCAGTTGAGTGCAGTGGCACTGGGAAAGAGCCCCTCTTCCTGTAGAGATCTTGTTGACAGCTTTGCAAAGTAACAGTGATCAACGCAAACAGCCAGTACAGATGAAATCCAGCTGATGATGTCTTCCTAATAAAAACCAAAAGGTATTTCTGTATTTCAACATCTCCAGCAATTACACACCAGACCTCAAGTCCTTCCTGATTGAAGAGGTTGCCGACCTGATTGAGAGGCAAGGACGGAAGCAAATTAGAAGACAACACAGGGTCAAGTAAGAGTGGAAGAGAAATGAGACTAAAGCAAGATATTGATAAAATCTCTCTCTCAGTCTCTGTCCCAAATGAATTTTTCAACTATAGTTTTCATTAAAGTCTAACACGCATATAGAAAAGTACATAAATGATACAAGTAGCGCTTGATGAATTTTCTCAAATCAAACATACCCCATGACCACACGTAACCTAGCTCCCCGGAAGCCTCTTCCGTGCCTCATTCCGGTCACTCGTTCTTCTCCAAAGGCAACCACAATTCTGGTTTCCACCATCATCAGTCAGTTTCACCTTCCTTTGAAATTTAGCGCACTCTTTTGTATTGGGCTTCTTTGCTTGACATTATGTGAGTGAGATTCATCCGTGTCCTTCTGTGTGGCAAGTTTGGTCATTGTATGAACAAACCACAGTGAATATCTTCATAGTCCTGTGGATGAGCATTTGCTCATCTCCGAAGAACCAAAGGTGCTGACACCCTAGATTTTCTAAGATCGGAGGATTTCTTCTGCAGTGACAGAGCAGCCTTGAGTTAGCAGGTTTGGGCCTCCAGGGTTGGAAAAACAAAGAAGCATTTCTTTTGGTTTTTTAGTTTCAAAGGATTTCAAATGCACTGAGTCAAGTTGTTCTTAATATCCTCTCTCTCTTTAATGTCTGTGTAGTAATATCCTCTCTTCAGCCAATATATTGGTGAATTTTGCCTTCTCTAATTTATTCATGATCAGTCTTACTAAGAGTTTATCAATTTTGCTAGTTTTTTTTTAAAACAACTTTTGGCTTAATTGATTTTCTCTCTGACACATTGATTTTCATTGTCATTAATTAATGCTCTTGTCTTTAAAATTGTTTTCTTCTCCTTTCTTTAATTTGGTGATTTTCCTAACGTTTGAGATGGAAACTCAAAAGTTAGGAATGATGGAGATCACTGATTTTTCAGCCTTTCTGGTTTCTAATATTAAGTTTTCTAAATTAAGGGTTTTTTTTTTTCCATCTTCAAACTGTACTCTATGATGCTGGGACTTTTACTATGCAAATGACATTTCCCCTCCCCCAATGGGTTACACTCTGCAAATAGGGGGAGTTGGAGGAAGACAGCAAGGCTGGAGAAGGAAGAAGGGCACCACTCCTTCCTGTCCCCTTGCTCTCCTGTCAGCATCTCCCCAGCAACCATGGCCTCTCATCCCAGCAGCACCCAAAAGCACCTGATTCTTTTCAGTTCTCCTGGTCCAGCCTCATGATCATTTCTCAGCCATCTATCCCGACTCCATATAGCATCTCTTCCTTGGTCTAAAGTCTCCGATTTCTTCCCTTTGTTCCCTCAGCCCTAGGATGGAAGCTGTTCCCTGCCATCGCTAGCCCTGTGCCACCTAAGTGTCCCTTATTAGCTTTTTCTTAAGTAATCCCTTTATTGATTTCTTTCCACTAAAATAATTGGTTTGGCTTCTGTTTTCTAACTGGACCCTCACTGTACTTGTCCCAAAACCACATGAAGCAAAGTGAAGCATATTCAAAAGTGGACTCACAGGGCCTTCCCTGGTGGCGCAGTGGTTGAGAATCCGCCTGCCAATGCAGGGGACACGGGTTCGAGCCCTGGTCCGGGAAGATCCCACATGCCGCGGAGCAACTGGGCCCGTGAGCCACGACTACTGAGCCTGCGCGTCTGGAGCCTGTGCTCCGCAACAAGAGAGGCCGCGATAGTGAGAGGCCCGCGCACCGCGATGAAGAGTGGCCCCCACTTGCCACAACTAGAGAAAGCCCTCGCGCAGAAACGAAGACCCAACACAGCCAAAAATAAATAAATAAATAAATTTTTTTAAAAAGTGGACTCACAATCTCATTTTCCTCTCCCCCAAAATTGCTTTTCCTCCTCTGTTATGTATCTCTGTTGGGAAGCAGCCAACCAGAAATCTGAGAGGTTTTTCTCATGTTTTTCTTCTCCCTTAGTCTGTATACCCAATGTCATCAAATTCCATTGACTCTGCCTCTTGTATATTTCCCTGGAATCTCTTCCCTCTTTTTATTTCCATTGCTACCACTTTAATTCAGGCTCAGGTCATTTCTCACCAGGCCCAGTTAATTAGTCTCTTGGCCTTAGGCCTCACTGTATACCAATCCCTATTTTGATACCGAAATCATGTCCTATAAAGGCAAAGCTGCTCTCTTTAAACCACTCGAGAGGCTCCCCATGGCTCTAGGGCAAAACCCAAACGCCGCAGGAGCACATTCATCTTCCAGCCTCTCATGGGCTGATCTTCACCCACTCCCTCGGCTTCATCTGTCACTAAGCCCCACCTCCCACCAGCGCAGCCTGCCGTCCCACCACACACGCCATCTCCCAGGACTCCTGTCTCACCGGGCTGTGGCTTTCTTGAGATAAGGAGAATCACACACACACAACTTGGCAGTCAGGGCATTAATAAGCTTCCATGATGAGAAAATGATATTTTCCCTGTTTCTATATCGTCTTCATAGTCATAATTTTGAATAACTATGATAGTTCACTAAACTGATGCCCATCATTTGATAAAACATTTCTCAGTTTTTAGGTATGTAACTATACTAGTTGTGATGATTAATGTTAAATATCAACTTGTATTCACAGTACCCAGATAGTTGGTCAAGTATTAGTCTAGGTGTTTCTGTGAAGATATTTTTTATTTTTTATTTTATTTTATTTTGAATTTTATTTTATATTTTTTTTTATACAGCAGGTTCTTATTAGTCATCAATTTTATACACATCAGTGTATACATGTCAATCCCAATCGCCCAATTCATCAGGTATTTTTTAGATAAGATTAACATTTAAATCAGCAGACTTTGACCAAAGCAAATTACTTTCCATATGTGGGTGGGCCTAGTCCAATCAGTTGAAGGCCTTAATAGGAAAAACACCTAACTTCCCCACAAAAGGAGGGAATTCTGCCAGCAGACTATCTTTGGACTCAAATTGTGAGTCTTCCCTTGGTCTCTTGACTGATGGACTACCCTGCAGATTTTGGACTTGCCAAGCTTCCATAATCACAAGAGCCAATTTCCTAAAATCAATCAATCAATATCTCTCCCCCATATATGTATATGTACATATATATGTATACATACACACACACATCTTGATTCTGTTTCTCGGCAGAACCCTGATTAATACACTGGTCTTTATATTTTAGGTTGATTAGTGTGTTTGCTATCATAAATACAATTTTATACTGGTGATGTTTATCTCAAATAATCATTTAGGATTACTATCTAGGACTAGGTTTCCATTTTAAAAGGATGAATGTTACAATGCTTTTAAATAAATATTCATTGATTTCCCTCCAAAAATGACTGCACCAACATATGATGCCCCAGTGTTGTGTGATATATGTTGGTCTCCACAGTCTTGTCAGCACATTTCACATTTTAATTTATAATTCTTTAACTATTCTCTAGGTAGAATACGGCTCTGTGCATTTACTTATCGGGTATGTTTCCTATTATATAAACTACTTTTTTACGTATCATTTGGTCATTCATCCCTGGAGTTTTAGAGGTGTTATATGATTTCTTCACGGGAACATTTGTTATGAGAGAATAATGCTTATAAGCAATAGGTCTACATGTGTCATGTTCAAGTACATGAGGAATCTATTCTCTGCTTATGCAGGACACCTCTATACAATGACTGGGACCCCAGGCCATAGAGGCTATGCCATCTTCAGCTCTAGGCTCCCAACTTGCTTTGCAGTACATCTCCATTCCAGTCAGTCAGACAAGGGAAAAGAAGAAGACGAGTATTCAGAGGATAATTTTTTAGGCCAGGCCTGCATATGGAACACTTTTTTCCACCATCAATCCATTCAATACACTCAGTCGTACGGCCGACTCAGCACAGAGGTTCTGGGAAATGCGGTCCAGCTGTGTTCTTAGGAAAGAGAGGATAACATGGATCAAGGGAGCAGATGATGGTCTGTACATGGTGTGGAACCTCTGTGCTTGGTGGTGAGAACACGGACTCTACAGTCAGACACACCCATCTGACTATCACGTCCAGCAAGCAAGGTACTTCAACTTTCTGGTCCTGAGGTTTTTATTTTTCCAATCTGGCCATAAAAATAGGGGCCTTATAGGGCAATTGTAAGGACTCAGATAAAGATGTGCAAATTCCTGGCCGATAGTACATATACATATATACATATTATATACATATACATATATACATATGTATGTCATATATATATACATATATGCATATATAATACGTAAAATACATATTAGACTCCTTTCATAATTTTTCAGTTATATTTTTGGTAAATGTACATTTATATTTTGAACTTTTTGTCATTTTCATTCATGTTCTTCTGTTTGGGGATGTTAAATTGTCATGTTTCTATGAAGTTTTTAGTCATCTTTCACTTCGTGATTTCTTGTGTTATTTCTAAGAGTTCCAAGCTATCATTCCTCCACTGTGGAGTAGGATGTCTGCTCCGTTCCCTTCCAGTGTGTCTATGGTTTGAATTTTTATTTTCTTCTTTGATTCCTGTGTACTGCATGTTCTGAAACACCATCAGGATCCTTCCAAATGTCAAATTCCAAGGGTCAAATATGAAATAAGTTGAGTATCTCTCCTACCAGACTATATCAGGTAAGTTTTTCCCTCCCTTTTTTCTTCCCTTGAGCATTGCCCCTCAGCGCCCCGCCCCCTCCTGAACACCCTCTAGATCTCTTCCCCACCCAACATCTGCCCAGTTACAGCAGCCCAGTTATGACAAAATGACTAATAATGGATTGAAGTAGTGACAGTGATCTTGTTGGGAAAAAAAATCACCTGGGAGCTTGTTAAAACGTAGAATCCCAAATTTCTGATTCAGAGGGTTTTGGTACCAAATCTTTATTTTAACAAGTATCCCAGGTAACTTTAAAACAGCTAGTCCCACGCTTAGATAAAGTGGCTTACCTCCTTCCAGAGACATGTGTACCTAAGATCTTAAACTATATAAAAGAAAAAGTAATAACATTATTTCAGGCACTTGACAATGAATAAGAACGCTTTTCTGGAGAGAGTGTAAGTTTCCTTTATGCCCTCAAAACTGCAGATTCTCTTCTTTATGCTTACCGGTACTGTAACCACCTCTTTTTCTTATAGCTAAGAATAAACACTCACTCGTCTGTGGCCTTATCCAAGATCAAACCACGTGTTTTCCAGTCAACCTCTTCATGGGCTATATGATTTACTGTCTAAGAAAACTAAAACAACTAGACCTTTCAGTTGCTTTGTGATGTGCTATTCTTATAGCCAGGAGGGAAATCAAGCAGGAATAGCAAGTTACATGTCTAAATGTGTATTTCTCTGAATGCTCCAGCCACTTCAATCTTATTATTGAGTCCTCTAGCAATTTTTCTCATTCTAAAGAAAAGATGTTCCTTTCATTTTCTTTTTTCTAAAAGAAAATACAGGTTTTAAAATAACATATACTTATTTTCTTTCTCACCACATGAGACTTACATTTCCCAAACCCCCTTACTGGGTTGAGTAGATAAAACAAAACCTTTCTTAATAGCACAGTGAGTGTGACAATAGAAGAATCGCAGGGCTTGACAGAGTCAAGTTACATGAGTGGCTTGGTATAGTACCGGAGGCGTTTCACCCCAAGTGACTGCCATTTCAAGCATCACCCAACAGAGGCCTGATCTTAAAAGCGCTAAAGGAAAAGAACAATAATTTAAATAGTACCCCGATGTGGAAGAAAGTGCATACACGGTGTGCTAAGACCTGTGTTGCTGACAGAGTGAAACAGGACTGAAGGCCAAGAGCCTGCGGGATATAAATATCCTTCTAAGGACCGTCTAAGACATCTCTAACAGAATTATTAGTGGCTCCGTTTGATCATCAAATGAAAGGCTGTCATAAATCAAGAAGATAAAGGACAGTTTTTATCCAGAGCACTGAGAAGTCTTCAAACATCTGGTCTGGAAAAGTTCAGTGCAGTGAGTGTAGTTCGGATATCCTATTGGAAAGTGGATTGAAGGATTGCAGTTGGCGCTTGTCTTTATTCAAGGTACAGGGATTAATGACCAGATAGGAGAGCTAATGACCCAGCCGGAGTGGATTCTTATTCAGCCTGGCTGGCAGAAACCCCTTTGAGGCTATCCTTTGTCCCACATTGTTCCATTTATTAAATTAAGTATCTTTTTTTTTCCTTAAAAGGAAAATCCACCTGTGCCCCCCACCCCAATTATTTTTATTTTTATTGTGGTAAAATACACATAACATAAAATTTACCATCTTAACCATTGTTAAGTGTGCAGTTCACAGGCATTGAGTACAGTCACATTACTGTGCCTCACCCTTCCCAATTTATTTTTAAATTATTAAGCAAACTACTGCACTGATCAAGGACAAAAGAGAGGGTCCCAAAAACAGTGGAAAATGGTGTCTCTGTCTCTCTCTCTCCACCTGTGATCTTAGGACAAATAGACAATTTTAAGTGCTTCCTCCCATATACCCTCCCCCCCCACACACACAGACACACACACAGACACACACACATACATACACACATACACCCCACTACATAATGATTCCTGGAGTCCCAGGGGAGTCTCAGATGACATGCATGCCACTTGTCCTGTGTTCTGTCACTGCCAGAACTGCTGGCACCAGAGTTGCCAATCCACCGAAGCAAGGCTACAAGTCCTTCTTCCGATTACACAGTTCCCAAAACACAGGCATCTCAAGTCCCTAATGGCTTGATGAGACTTTCCGTGAACCCCCTCTCTTTCTGCTCTGCTCAAAGCCTCTTCCCGTGAAATCGATTTTGTGGGCTGGGCTGGAAGAGACCCCAAATGACTGTTGTCATGTTATTGTCAGTTCTACCCTCCACTCTCAAACCAGAACCTTCTTATTAGAACAGACCTGTGTCTTCTGCATCTCTTACTACTCAGGATGAATACCTTTCTTCTCCGGCAACCGCTCACTTCAGGCGCCCCTGCCATAACCTCGGGTATTGCTAGGCATTCCAGAGCAAGGGGAGCCCGCCTAGGCACAAAGCTGATCTCCAGTCTGCTCACCTACCGTAGGCTAGTGGTCGTGGATCTGAAGATGTGTGCTTCTAGCAGTCCTTTTACCCAGAATTGAAGGTAATTGTCAACATGGATTGATATTAATAATGACTTATTTGCTACTGGAAGAAAGAAAGTGAATCCTCGGACACTTTCCAGTTTTTAAATAAACAATGACTTGAAACAGTCACCATATGACATCATCTCAAAGGTCGAAGCTCACATTCACTCCGCAAGTGCTACTCCCCCAGCCACCAAAGTAAAAATTGTATGATGGAGTAGATACAGAAAACATACAATAACGTCGTACTGCTCTGTAGCTACAGCAGTGACAGAGTGCCTTACATTTATTTCTTTAGGTCTTTGGAGTATCCCTGTTGCTTGTCTATAGATAGGCACAGTATAGTTTAGCACCCTTGTCAAGGTGAGAGGGGAAATATCAGTACCTCCATTTTACAGATACTGCTGTGCAATAGAATCTGAGATAAAATAGCTGACAAGCAACCAAGCTAGGAGAATGGCAATCTCTTAAATCTCCGTAAAAATACGGTAATGCCTTAATGTGAAACTTGAAGACAGGAAAATTGACCCCCAGATTATTTCACTCGTCTCTCCATCCCATTTCCCACCCATCCTCACCAGTTCATTCCCAACATTTTCAGTTTGGACCAACTGTTATTGATAGAGGCGAGACCTAAGGTAAGTGTCTGAGTGTCACAGAAAAAGATTTGCAACAAAGGTTTGACTTTGGGTTTTCCTCAAGAAACCACTGGGATCTGACCAGAAGTCCTCATTGCCTAAGAACAGCATTTTTTAGACTTAAACCAACTGCAGTAGGTAAAAGGCCACTTGTAACTGGCACATACACAAGCAAACAACATAGTCAATGGGATTTGGTTTTGACATATTTACGCTTGAGCAACAGAGCTACCACGTCACAAAATTCTTCTGACAGTTTTCTCTTTCTGATAATTTACTGGGAAACACCATAAACCTTATGAACTTTACACAGATGAGAACTGATCCTGTAAAATAGTTCAATAAAAACAGAGTAAGAAAAATCGAAAAGGGTTTTAAGTGTGCTGTATAAAAAGTTTGACCAAGTAATTACATTGAATTAAAGAAATTTGTGAAAAGTCTTCAATGTCGGTACAATTCCATTAAAATGTAATCATCGACCATTTCTTAAAACTTTTTCATTGTGAAACTGGGGCTGTTCCAAACATGAATGTGTGAGCTTGATTAAAATGGCTGGTGGGGGAAAAAATATTCTAAACTTGCCCTGGGGAGGTGGCAAATGCTATCTTTTAAAAACCGGTGCCTCAAGAACTGGAATTGCTAGGTGAGGTAGGTGGGGCTCGTTAATAAGTAAGAAGTCAACCTGGGAGAAGGCAGAGGGGACTTGGAGGATGTGTCTCACCGGAAGAAACCGGAGAAAAGACCTGAGTCATAGACTCTCACTCAGTTCCCCAGGAATAGGAAGTCGACACGGTCAGCACCCTTCATTTTCCCACACACACAGTTTCAGGGGTCCTGCTTTTGAAGCAGGTGCCAGTACTTTCACAGCACTATTGTCATCAAATCCTGTGAGGGAGTAATTATTACTCTCACTTTATAGATGAGGAACTTGAGTCTCCTAAAGCTTAAGAAACCTGTCCCAGGCTAACAAAACAAAGCAAGACTCCATCCCATTAATCCCCTGGATTGCAACATCTTTTAAAATGTAGTGTTGAGAGAGCACCAAATCCTAACCACTGGACCACCAGGGACCTAGAGGTTGTCATACTGAGTGAAGTAAGTCAGACACAGAAAGACAAATAGGATATGATATCGCTTATATGTGGAATCTTAAAAAAAAATGGGTACAAATGAACTTATTTACAAAACAGAAGTAGAGTCATGGATGTGGAAAACAAACTTATGGTTACCAGGAGATAGAGGGGGTTGAGGGATAAATAGGGAGATTGGGATTGACATATATACACTACAGTATATAAAATATATAACTAATAAGAACCTGCTGTATAGCACAGGGAACTCTACTCAATACTCTGTAATGGCCTATATGGGAAAAGAATCTAAAAAGAAAAAAAAAGAGTGGCTATATGTATATGTATAACTGATTCACTTTGCTGTACACCTGAAACTAACACAACATTGTAAATCAACTATATTCCAATAAAAATTTTAAAATATATATATAGTGTTGAAAACTCCAAGATAAAAAGATCTTTAGCATTATTCTAGGCTCTGAATTCTGTAATGATATTGATTAAATTAAGGAGAGGCATCTTTTTTAAGAAGTTGATCTTACTTTCCAGTTGTCACCAAGAAGTGGAGAAATCAAGATTTTGTTTGTTTTGCTTTTAAATAATTGCTAATGAATAATACATAGATCAAATAGCTGTTGTTGACCATTGTGTTAAAGAGATACGCTCAGAATAATAGGTACACTGCTGGCCATTTGATAAATGATTAAAATAACTTGAAAATTATGGGTGAGTCCATATGAACTTCACAACTGTGTTCTTAGAACATAAAACTTAAAGGAAAAGTGCCAAGATACATCTGTGCTGGATTATAATGTGACAGTTGTTTGTTACATGCAGAAAGAGGCCCAATTTAATAATGGCACTGAATAACGTTTGCTTAATGGTATCATTCTTATTGGTTATAAAATCATTAAAGACCATGGGAAGTCAAGATGTAAAGAGATCACATCAGCGCCCCTGGTTTGAACTAGGAGCCCAGTCTGGTGTGTGTGTGTATATGTGTGTGTGTGTGTGTGTGTGTGTGTGTGTGTGTGTGTGTGTGTGTGTGTGTGTGTGTATTTAAGGGGACAAGCAGGGGTTGGCGGAGGGTCTGGAGGGGGGATGGGGGCGCCCTGTGAAATGAAGCTCATCACTTCAAAGGGGTGGCTCGCAGAGAGCAGGTGGGCAGCTCTCTAGGGAACGTGCGGGGACAGTTGCTGTGCAGCAGGGCACATGTGGCCGGGCAGCAAATGAGCGGGGCTGGAAGATCAAAAGGAAACCTGAAAATCACAGGTCACCCCCAATCTGTACCTCTCAACTAGGATTACAGTGTCAGACATTTGAAAGGGAGTGCCCGATCTTTACAAGGTCAAGAGCCACAGACTCTGGTGGGTCTGTAATGGATCTGATTCAGCGAGTTTCATTACTGCCAAGTACAGAATACATCCTGCCCTGAGAAATCAGGTAGTTCTCAAAGCCCTTTAAAGTTTGTGGAGGAAACCTGCATTCCACAGGCTTCCACGGGCTCTTTTGAAGTATCTCCAGGAGCTAAACAGCCTTTCCAGAAGGCTATGCTCATAAAGAGTGATGAAAGCTCTCTCACTTGGCCCCATTTTGTTCCTCCATTGCTGCCATCCAGGTAGAAAGAGGACAATCTCCTGCCAGTTTGCCCTAAAACAAGGTCACCAATCATGCAGTGATACCATTTCCAAATATTTCCTGTATAAGTGACATCCGATGTCAATATACTACTCTTTGAGTCCTGGTCTTTTTCGTTGGTTAGGAAAAAAAAAAGACTACGTTTCTAGGTTTATGTAGATAGAATTTCCTCTATGCAATTTTAGCAGAATCAAATCCATGAACAGCCCAGCTTATGCCACTCTGTGGTTACAGGAAAGGGTCTGATGGGGATTGTTTCCTTATACATTATGAAAAACAAAATAGTCTAGTCATTGATTCTGTTAATTAACTTCATGAATACAAGCAATTCTTTATGGCCCTCTGTGTTCTGGTTTCTTCCTTTTGAAAGCCCCTTACCCAGTCTCAATGGAGGTATTTATGAAACATTTTGCCTAGTTCAACATAACATCTTAAATGCTGCGTTAAGGATTAAAAAGTCAGTTCAATGTTTTGTTCATGTAAGTCTTATAGACTCCATTTCCAAAATTACATTTTTTGATTGACTTCTACTGTTTTTCTTTAACTAAATACATTGAAAACATCTGCAAAATGTAGTCACAGTTTTGAGGTTCCTTGGAGAAAAACCCCTCTGGCTGAAAGGAATCCATTTTTTTCTAGCTGTAATCACACTTGTACGGGTAATATAAGCCAGCATTACTCAGGCCTTTTCCTCCTCAGGTGGTGCTAAAAAGTCTGGACAGCTTAGATAAAAGTACATTTTGCTCTGTGGCTAATATGTGAGGTTTATTACATTTCATATCTCATCTTGCATGGTTCAGTGTGTCCATCAGCACAATTTCACAAAATAACAAATCCAGTCTAATAAATGTTTAAGTCATGTTCTCTCTGCTTGGGTACCTAGAAATGTTAGCTTATTTGATTTAATTACAAAAGAGCAAATCAATAAACACTATCACCAGAAAATTTTAAGCTATGCACACGCAATAAATGTATTCATTTAGTTGCCAGCAAACATACCAAATACTCTGGCAGAAAATTCAAATTATCTGATTATAGTTGATTAAAACTGAAGTAAAACCAATGGGGAAAAAACATCAATCATTTGTAGTGAAACCCCAACAGGGGAACAGCTTACATAATAATTAAGTTTCCTAGTGGATAATGTTTAAGATTCATTGTTTGAAAAACCAGGTCTTTATAGACAACAGGGACTGAAAAAAATCAATTCAATTATAAAGGTCTCTACTTCTGAAATGCAAGTACTATTGACTTTTTGTGATTTTCAGCAAAGAATAATGATGAGACATCATTACCCAATGGATGGGTGAGGCAGTTCAACATGGGGAGGGGCTTGGCAGGGACAGCGGGTCCAGTTGTCTGGGGACAGGTATAAGGTGGCAAAGCTACCAGCAGTGATATCCTAGGTAGATCATCATGTGGCAGAATTTTGGCTGTGATTTACTTGTCATGGTTTTTGCCCAAGTTGTTTTTCCAGCTTCTGCATAGATTCTGTCAGCCTAGATATGGTTTTAATAAATTCAATTTTTGCTTAAGTTAGCCACAATTTTACCATTGTTTGCAACAAAGCATCTTTTTTTTCTTAACATTTTTATCGAAGTATAATTGCTTTACAATGGAGTGTTAGTTTCTGCTTTTTTATTTATTTATTTTATTATTATTATTTTTTTGGCTGTGTTGGGTCTTCGTTTCTGTGCGAGGGCTTTCTCTAGTTGCGGCGAGCGGGGGCCACTCTTCATCGCAGTGTGCGGACCTCTCACTATCGCAGTCTCTCTTGTTGCGGAGCACAGGCTCCAGACGCGCAGGCTCAGTAGTTGTGGCTCATGGGCCTAGTTGCTCCGCGGCATATGGGATCTTCCCAGACCACGGCTCGAACCCGTGTCCCTTGCATTGGCAGGCAGATTCTCAACAACTGTGCCACCAGGGAAGCCCTAGTTCTGCTTTATAACAAAGTGAATCAGTTATACATATATATATATCCCCATATCTCTTCCCTCTTGCGACTCCCTCCCTCCCACCCTCCCTAACCCACCTTTCTAGCTGGTCACAAAGCACCGAGCTGATCTCCCTGTGCTATGTGACAGCTTCCCACTAGCTATCTATTTTACATTTGGTAGTGTATATATGTCCATATATACACTACCACTCTCTCACTTTGTCCCAGCTTACCCTTCCCCCTCCCCGTGTCCTCAAGTCCATTCTCTAGTAGGTCTGCATCTTTATTTTTCCCGTCTTGCCCCTAGGTTCTGCATGACCTCTTTTTTTTTTTTTTTTAGATTCCATATATATGTGTGAGCATACAGTATTTGTTTTTCTTTCTGACTTACTTCACTCTGTATGACAGACTCTAGGTCCATCCACCTCACTACAAATAACTCAATTTCATTTCTTTTTATGGCTGAGTAATATTCCATTCTATATATGTGCCACATCTTCTTTATCCATTCATCTGTTGATGGACACTTAGGTTGCTTCCATGTCCTGGCTATTGTAAATAGAGCTGCAATGAACATTGTGGTACATGACTCTTTTTGAATGGTTTTCTCAGGGTATATGACCAGTAGTGGGATTGCTGGGTCATATGGTAGTTCTGTTTTTAGTTTTTTAAGGAACTTCCATATTGTTCTCCATAGTGGCTGTATCAGTTTACATTCCCACCAACAGTGTATGAGGGTTCCCTTTTCTCCACACCCTCTCCAGCATTTATTGTTTGTAGATTTTTTGATGATGGCCATTCTGACCGGTGTGAGATGATATTGCATTGTAGTTTTGATTTGCATTTCTCTAATGATTAACGATGTTGAGCATTCTTCCATGTGTTTGTTGGCAATCTGTATATCTTCTTTGGAGAAATGTCTATTTAGGTCTTCTGCGCATTTTTGGATTGGGTTGTTTGTTTTTGTTATTGAGCTGCATGAGCTGCCTGTATATTTTGGAGATTGATCCTTTGTCCATTGCTTCATTTGCAAATATTTTCTCCCATTCTGAGGGTTGTCTTTTCATCGTGTTTATGGTTTCCTTTGCTGTGCAAAAGCTTTTAAGTTTCATTAGGTCCCATTTGTTTATTTTTGTTTTTATTTCCATTTCTCTAGGAGCTGGGTCAAAAAGGATCTTGCTGTGATTTATGTTATGGAGTGTTCTGTCTATGTTTTCCTCTAAGAGTTTGATAGTGTCTGGCCTTACATTTAGGTCTTTAATCCTTTTTGAGTTTATTTTTGTGTATGGTGTTAAGGAGTGTTCTAATTTCATTCTTTTACATGTAGCTGTCCAGTTTTCCCAGCACCACTTATTGAAGAGGTTGTCTTTTCTCCATTGTATATTCTTGCCTCGTTTATCAAAGATAAGGTGACCATATGTGTGTGGGTTTATCTCTGGGCTTTCTATCCTGTTCTATTGATCTATATTTCTGTTTTTGTGCCAGTACCATACTGTCTTGATTACTGTAGCTTTGTAGTATAGTCTGAAGTCAGAGAGCCTGATTCCTCCAGCTCTGTTTTTCTTTCTCATGATTGCTTTGGCTATTTGGGGTCTTTTGTGTTTCCATACAGATTGTGAAATTTTTGTTCTAGTTCTGTGAAAAATGCCATTGGTAGTTTGATAGGGATTGCATTAAATCTGTAGATTGCTTTGGATAGTATAGTCATTTTCACAATGTGCAACAAAGCATCTTAAATGCACAAAATATGATACAGGAAGAGGTGGTAAGGCAAATAAAGGAATGTAAAATGTGAATTTATTTGAGTGGAAAACATAATGAAGAAATAAATGAGAACCCAACTAATTTTTCAATCTGAGAAATTGGCAACTTTTCTTATGAAGTTGTGAAACACCTGACAAAACAGTTGAATTTTTAATCTTGGGGTGACAAGGCTGATGTATAAAGAGAAATAGGAAAATTTTATGATGTTGGAACATATGACATATGACTATTTTTAAAAAAAAAAAGAAAAAGAAAGGAAGGAAGGAAGAAGTCTGGGCAGGTAGTAGCCTATTTGGAAGCAGAGAGCTTGAACATGTTTCAACTGCTGAATCCACCAACTTCTGGACTTTCTCTTACCTGAGTTAATACACTTCTGTAATGTTACACCAAATTGTTTTCAGTTACTTTCCATTATCTATCTGAAATGCCTCATGCCCACAGCCCATGCCTCTTCCTTCCTCCCCCAACTTCACCATTGCTGCTAAAGCGGGAGAAGCCAAGGACCTTCTTAAAGATCAAGCGAGTACACCCTGGAAATATGGAGTTAATATCTTGTGAAGAGTTAATACCCTGTGAGGTAAATCTTTGACCAATGGGAAATGGGGCTTATCAGATAAACTCTTCTTTCCTAAAATGCAGTAGTTCATACGGCCTCTCAGAAAATGCCCCTGCAAGGTACAGCCGCCAGTTGCTCTTGATATCAAATGTGGCCAGCTCTGCAATGCACTTCCTGGCACTCCCCTCCTCTCTTCCTCTGCCTCATTTTCTATTTCCCTCTCTCCTTCTCTGGGATTGCACTCCCAAATAAAGTACAGTCGTCTCACATTGCTGGGGATGCGGGACCCGGGGAGGGGTGTTGGTGGGGAGGATGCGCCGGGCCGAGTGCGCTATGCTATTTTATAGAAGGGACTTGAGCATCTGCAGAGTCGGGTATCCACTGGGGTCCTAGAACCAGTCGCCCCACAAATACTGACGGACAACTTGTATTCAAAGTTGAAAACTTCTGCTGACTCTGTTTTCTACCAAGTTTGGGCTAAAATACCCCCAGATATTTAAAAATAGATCACATACTTCCAATCATCTTATAAAATTTCAGCCTTGGCATCTAATTTGCCCCCTAAATTAAAAATGTACAAGCAAGTTGGATCTGTCAGCTTTCTATTGAAGGTTTATGTATATCTAATAATTTAGGGGACAGTCTGGGAACCAAAGCAGTATTTGTTTGGGACCAGATCCCAGAAGAGGCCACAGGAAGGTGCCAACACTATCCGTTTACAGCCTTGGGTTGCTTGTCCCTGTGGTCAGGCTATGCCCCACACTCCACACAAAGCTTTTGTGTACGTGTTCCCAATTCTTGGAACGCTCTTTAACTATTCAGGACACTTCTTCTCCAGTCTTGCACACACATGTATTTCAACTAATTATTCCCAGGGTTCCTGACGGCTCACCACCCCGCCCACCCCAGAGATAGACTCTGACCTTTGAAATTATATTAGCCTTTGGAACCCACATCCTGACCATCTTGTTCTTTATTCATTAAATATTAGTCTGAACTGGGCTGATAGTGAGAGATTTCATCACCAGAAGACACTGTGGTGTCAGAGCTTCTTAATCTTTTCCAACAGTTCAGAAAACAAATTTGTGAGTACGTGTATCAATTGCACTTTCTCTCCTCATTAACTTCTATTTTCCGGAGAATATTGATAAGAAATAATAAAGTGACTAACGTTTGTTGTTTGTTTGTTTGTTTTTAATATAAACACCTCTTGTCATAGGAGAGGTAAAGTTAGAGATAAGGTAAAAACTGCTTAAGATTTCTATACGTGAAGCATCTCATTTAATATGGGCCTGGTTATCCTCACCAAAACTTCTTTTACTGAGGCACTAAGAGTACCTCTTTAGTTATTAAAGCCATTACACAATTAGAATACATTTGCCTGAAGTCTAAATAACATACTCTTTTTGCCCCATATTACATGTTTTTGAGTCTAAATATCACCATCAATAACATATCAACAGATCTGAATCTCGGGGAAGAATCAACATTTCATTTCCAAATGATAGAGATTAACAAAGACATTGTTTTCACCAACAAATATTTGGACTAAATGGCTTCTTTCTATCCAACATGTTGATGCTCCAAGTTTCTGCTAGAAATCATTTATCTCCAGATAGCAATTTCTATTTTCAGAAATAATCAGATACTGAAAGAGCTTAATTACTCCTACATGAAAACAAAACTCTGGTAATCAGTCCAAGAATTCAAGGAGTGGCATGACAAACTGCTAAAAAATAATACATGGTTGGCTCAATTTTGGAAATTGAGAGGAAGAGACTTTCATAAAATAGAAACTGCACATAAAATCTTTGAAAAATCAAGGTCCTGAGTTATAGTGGGGCAGAAAATCACCATAGATGATGTTGGCTGTTCTCTCATCCATTCACACTGTGTACATCCTGGGAAGAATCAACCAGCCCCAAACCCCCATCCTCAGAGAGCCTCCCTGCTTGGAAGCCAGCCATCAGGCTGAGGGCACACGGCAGGCAGATTTCCTGAGAATATACCTTTCCTCTAAAGAGGATAGCAATACCTACTCTTGATTAGGCTGTTGATAGGATCAAATAAAATTCAAAAATGTAAAATAATAATCACAGAGCCTGGCACAAAGTAATTCTTCAATAAATTATACCTCTTTTATTATTGTTATGATTATGGAAAAATCACATATGCTCACAATGTTTCTTATTTCAAATAATGTCCTTATTGCTAAATCCTCTTGCCTATCCCCTACCCTGCAGTTTTGGTCTCATTTGCCTAACATTCTCTGTTTATATGGAAATAAAACAGATTATTCTATTCTGGCTTTTCAAAGAGAACAACTAAAGCTAAATGTTTTGACTCAAGTCTTCTTGATGGGCCAAAGCAGGGAATACACTAGTATTTATAATATAAATTAATCCAATATTTCTCAACAGGGACAGTTGCCCTTCATGGAAAACTTTGGAAACTTGTAGACACGTTTTTTGATTGTCCCAATGTCTGAGAAACGCTGTTGCTATTTAATGTGGGACCAGGGATGCTAGACAGTACAGCGCTACAAAAAAATTGTCCCACATTCCTCCAAATATTCAAATATTTCTCCAGACAGTCATGTGGATAAGAAAAAAATACATTATACCTGCTCACAAACATCTGAGGTCAGATTCCATTTCTGTTCCATATGTAAACACAAAGTATATCTGAACACACTGCTTTAAAAACTCTGAGACTAGGAACAGAGGTTACTTACCAACTGGAATGGGAATATTTCATTATTTAACAACTGCTATGTCCATATTGGAATAAACCAGCTCTCAGCCCTGCAAATATAGCTGTGCTTTTTTCCGTTTTTTTTTTTAATCTGAAGAAATGAACCTGACAAGATGAACTGAACATTTTATAAGAAACACATTAATAAAGTTGGCAAAAAAGTTATCAGTCTTTGTAAGAATATAAAGAGAAGTTTGAAAACTGTAAATATTGCCACTGAAAGTTTTAAAAAATCTTCTAATCAGAAGGATCATCAAATAGCACAAATGATCACAGATGGAATAAGGCACCCAATGTTGCAGAAAAGGTGATCCTACTGGGTGTATGATAGCCTCCTTAATGTGATGGAGGAAAATAAATCTAAGTGAAATAATGTATTGTCTTCCATTAATGAATAGTATTCTTTTAAGAATAACCAATAAGATGGTGAAAAATGGCAAAAGTCAGCTGGGTAATTAATAGCAGTCAAATGAACAAGACTTCTGTGTAATAATGAGGACTTATACAACAGTTTTAAGGAGAAAAAGTAATATAAGAAATGACTTTTTGATTACTAATAATATAAAAAAGCTGTCAATGTACAAAAACTTTACAATTAATTAACAGGGAAAGTATTACCTTTCCCACTGTTGCTACTTATACAAAAGGTAAAGTTGCACCTCATTGTTTAGCCACATAGGTTTACAGCAGCTTTTAAAAAGTAGAACCAAGTGTTTTAGCAACTCATTGAATTATTCCTTGACCATTAATTGCTAAGAATTGTAGTGAGAAACTCAACAAATCAGTAGATGCTATTAGTTTTATTCATAAAATTAAGAGTAACCCCTTAAATGATAGAGTATTTTGTAAAATACTCAAAGATATGAAGAAGAGTTTGTATACCTTATCCTACCAAAGGAAATAAGTTGATCCTCCAAAGAAAATTATTTGAGCTTGTTGGTTTCATGTTTGATACTACTGTTGAATACTATTGTCGATTTTTTATTCTATCAAATGAAAAATTAAGGAAAAGAATTAAAATGTTGTGAAATAACATGAATTCCTCTAAAATATATTTTAAAGCTTAAATGAAATCCTTCTTAAGCTGGAAGGAAATGAGATTATTAAAGTAAAAGAAAGTTTAATGGGAGTTTACAGAGAGTTTTACACGATTTTAAAGTAAGCTTGGCCACAGAATTCCCGGATCTTCTGTTTTTGCAGCAATTAGAAAATGATTAGCTTAAACTATTGATTTGAAAATGCATTCCCAATTAAAAGTTCTTTAAAACATTTGATGATGACATTTAAACATTTATATGTCATTTATAATACCATTTTCTGTGATGTATCCATTTTTTAAAAAAAATGGAACATACTAGCTAATATTTTCAAGAAGAATTAATCAAGTGAAAAATTGACTTTAGGAGTAAAGCATAATTTTACTAGGGTAACTGAAAAAGAATTGAACCCATTAAGACTTTTAAACTTATTTCTTTAGAAAGAATCTAAATTATTTATTTGTAGCATTTTCCATTTACATATGTAGTTGAAAAAAGTTTCACTGAAAAAGTGAAATTATTGCAAAATGCCAAAGCAACAGTGCATTGTAACAGAAGAGATAGGAGACTTTTTTTTTTTTTTACAGATTTCCAACAAAATATTACTAAATTAGCAGATACACACAAAATGCTGGGATATTACTGAGTTTTACTGCTAAGATTGCTTTTTAAATATTTCACATCATTGTCATACTTTTTAAATTTTTTGAAACATATAGAGAGGGTGTGGAAAAAAGGGAACCCTCCTACACTGTTGGTAGAAATGTAAACTGGTACAGCCACTGTGGAAAACAGTATGAAGGTTCCTTAAAAAACTAAAAATAGAGTTGCCCGGTGATCCAGCAATCCCACTCCTGGGCCGGTATCTGGACAAAACTATAATTTAAAAAGATACAGGCACCCCTATGCTCATAGCAGCACTATTTACGATAGCCAAGACATGGAAACAACCTCAATGTCCGTCAACAGATGAATGGATAAAGACGATGCAGTACATGTGTATAATGGAATACTCAGCCATAAAAAAGAATGAAATAATGCCATTTGAAGCAACATGGATGGACCTAGAGATGATCATCCTAAGCGAAGTAAATCAGAAAGAGAAAGACAAATACCACATGATACCACATATATGTGGAATCTAAAATATGACACAAATGAACTTATCTATGAAACAGAAACAGACTCACAGACTCGTGGTTGCCAGGGGGAAGGGGATGTGGGGAGGGATGGTTGGGAGTTTGGGACTAGCAGATGCAAACTGGTACATATAGGATGGATAAACCAACCAGGTCCTACTGTATAGCACAGGGAACTATATTCAACAGCCTGTGATCAACCATAACAGAAAAGAATATGAAAAAGAATATATATACATATGTATAACTGAGTCACTTAGCTGTACAGCAGTAATTAACACAACACTGTAAATCAACAATGCTTCAATTTAAAAAAATTAAAAATATTTTTTTGAAACATAATAAGCACCCTAAGTTGTGAAAATTCTATTTTGAGATTATTTCTTTGTGTTACCCATTGTTTTTCAGTGTTGCGCCACTAACACTGGCGGGGACAGACGTTCAGACCAGACAACTTTTCTATTTGTGCTTCCATTTCCTTCTCCAATCCACACTCCGTTCCCCATTACTTTTCTAAAGTTATGGTCCTCAAGACCTTTTTCTTTTTTCATTTTTAAATACTTTTAAATACTTCTCTGATAAGTACATTTTAGAAATACAATCAATGCTCCATTATCACATCTAAAACTACGACCATAAGTTATTTGGTCAAGTTTGATCATTTCGTTTTTCAAATATCCTGTGACATTACGGGTTTATTTTGTACACTTGTTCTGTTAGTTACTGAGCGAGATGTATTACAGTCCCCTACCATATCTGTGGATTTGTCTACTTTTGTCATTTATCCTGTCAAGTTGGTTATATATATTTTTAAGCTGAGGCTATATTATTAGATGCATACAAATAAAAAAGTATACTACTTCCTGGTGTATTGATCCTTTTATCATTAGGAGGTGTCCCTCTCTATCTCAAGAAACACCTTTACTAAAAGAAAAGTAAAAGAAGCTTCAGGAGATAAGCTTATCTGATATAAGTATAGCTACACCAGCTTTTTTTTTTTCTTGGTTACCATTTGCATGCACATCTTTTCATCCATTTATTTTCAATCTTTCTTTTTCTCCATACATAAGGTGTATTTCTTGAATGTAGTGTTTTATTTTTAAATCTAGCCTGATAATCCTTGACTTTTTACTGAATTGCATTTATATTTAATACAATATGTGTATTCGGGTTTGAGTCTAACATCTCACCTTTTTTATTCTATTTGGTCCATTTGTTTTATGTTACTTTTTCCTTCCCTTGTTTGCCTTCTTTCGTATTAGTCAACTATTTTTATCTGTTCATTTTCCCCCTCTGTTAGCTTGTTAGTTATATATTATTTTAATCTGCCCTTATTGGTTATTAGAGACTATAACATGCATCACTGACTTATTTATTACCTTTATCAGTTCCCAGACATTTCAGGAATCTTACAACACCGCAACTCCATTATTCACTTTCCTGTCTTCTGTGCTGTGATTATCAGGTATTTGCATTCTTCCAGTTTTAAGCCCCTAAAACATTATTCCTAAATGCTGTAACTAGTTATTTAGATTTACCCATCTATTTACCCTTTCCGTTATTCTGCAATCCTTTTTGCACTTCCATCTTTTAACCTGGGATCATTTTCCCTCTTTCTGAAAACTCACTTTAAATTTTTCTTTTAGTGTAAGTCTAGTGGTACTGGCAAATCCTCTTTATTTGTGAATACATTCACTTTGCCTTCATTTTTGAAAGATTTATTCATTGAATATATTAGTCTAGGTTGGCATCTACTTCTTTTAGGACTTTAAATGTGTTATTACCTTGTCTTCTGGTTTTTACCATTTCTGTGGAGAAGCCAGCTTATCGTTTCTTCTGTGAAGGTAATATATTTTTTCTTTTGGCTTCTCTTAATATTTTCTCTTATTCTTTGGTATTTAACGGTTTTACTAGGATGTGCTGAGGTGTGACGTCTTTATATTTATCCTACTTGAGGTTAATAGAGCTTTTTTAATGTGTAGCTTGATATCTTTTATCTGTTTCACAGAATTCTCAGTCAGTGTCTTTTCAGATATTGCTTTTGCCCCATTTTGTTCTCTATTTTGGAGACTACTATTAAGTGTATGTATCTTAGACTTCTTCAGTGTGTCATGTATCTTCTTTTCCCTCTTCATCTGTATGTTTTCTCCTACTTTATATTTCTGTTCATTAATCCTGAGATGTCTTATTCGTTAAACTCAGCTATAAAATTATTTTTCAATACTTGAATTTCCATTTTATTTTGTATAAACCTCAGTTTTTGATGAAATACTCTCTTATCTATTTTATTGAAATAATACTTACAGTTATTTTAAAATCGGTGTTGGAAAACTCCAATAATTGAATCACCTATTGATTTCTAATATATTTTTCCTTTCTGTTTTTAGTCATTTATATTTTCTTGCACAATAAAATGAATGAATGGAATGATAAATTCTAGAGATAATTTGAGCCTCTGGTTGATGTTATATTCCTCCAGAGAGGATTTATTTTATTTTTTGGAGGGGAGGCCATGGAGATAGACATAGTATTAGGAGATAGACATAGTATTAGCAGATAGACATAGTATTAGCAGATCACCTTGGTCCAATCTGGGCTTTAACTGTTTCAAAGTTGGGTTTCACTCTTTATAAAGGCTGGTATTTTTCCAAATACCCTTACTCCTGGGTATAGTTCCTTTTGACATCCTTCCTGGAAGTGTGGGTGTTTCCAGTGCTCCTACTTTTTGGTGGACCCTGAAATCTTCATTTTCATCTCTGCACCCTTGTGAGATAGCTCAAAGCTCTACTCAGTTTTCTAGCCTCTTAGCAGCTGTCTGACTTCTAAGCTTCTTGGTTTAGTGTCACAAATGCACTATGTTTTGAGGGGCAAGGTACACACCTCAGGGAGCTTCTCTTCTCCCTGGGCTCTTGGTGCCTCAATTTCTGATTGCCTCGGTAGTGATCTAATGTCTTAAAACCAACGTTTGTTTCTTTTGTCTAGCATTTCTAGATGTGCTCAGTGAGAGAGTTTGTCTTCAATTAACTACTCTGTTATTGCCAGGAGCCAAAGATCAGTCCTGCTGTTTTAGTCCCTAGTGTTTTCACTTAGAAAGCTTCAGGATGGAGTCATGCTTTCTCTTACCATATCCGACAATAATGTGCACCAGGGTCCTACAGACAGGCTTCATCACAAAGCAATTCCTCAGCTCTGCCCGTCTATATCAGTGTATAAAGCATCTTTTTGACTCTCATCCTTTGGACTTGGGTTCAGTAAATCAAGTTTTAATGCTCGTGGTTTAAAGGTGGTGTTTCCATTCAGGGTCCAATTCAAGATCCCATCTTGCCATTTCATATGAAGATTTAATAATAAATTATACTGTGGAATAACACCGAAGGCTATCAAAGATTCTAGTCTCTCAGGTTCACAGAGCAGTCACAACTTTAACAATAATAATGTATTTGTAGTTTGAAATTGCATTCTCATCTATTTTTATATTAATTTCTTATAGGGGAAATGAGACACAAAGAGCTTAAATTTTCTGATCACAAGGCTAGCTAGTGAGAGCTAAGACTGCAATCTATTTATTTTCATATATAGGCTATGTTTTCCATATTCAGCTACACTCTATTTTTTGAACTGACAGTGTAGTTTGTTAGGTGGTCTCTGCTTCCATTTCGATAAATCTGCATAAGAGGGGGCTGTGACGTCTGTTATCTAATGGTAGTCACTGCAGGAGGCATCATCTGCACAGAGACCTAGTACTTCTCAGACTACGGCATCTCTTCCCTTTGTAATTCCTACCAGGGCTCCCAGTTAGGCTTCTGCAGCTCCGATGTTCTCGCCATTGCAGCACATGCCAGTGCAAAGTGGGGAATCCCACGCACACAGCTTCAGTCTCCCATGCTGTCGCCAAACATTTTCTGGTCCTCTCAGTAGTGTCCCACACTTCCTTAAGTGATTTCGCTGCCTTTGGCCATGATCTAAAAATGGAAGTGAAATCCCAGTGGGGCAATATGAACGAGGCTTTGTGCCCCCTACTCCTTTGGAATGCAATTCAGTGGCCCATGCAGAAGCCTTTGCCTTGCTTCCAGTACCATATAAACCTAGCCTGGCATTTTCTTGAAAGATAAGAATCTCTCTCTAAGCAAGTGGCATTCATAAAGACTAATTACCCCTATGTGGGCTTCCAGTTCAGTTGTCCCAACATTCACATCTGTACGAATAGCAACCAAGCTGCGAGTTCTCACCCCAAGGTTTGGTGTTGGGTGGCACAGAGGTGCGACATTCAAAGGAAAACCTCAAGAATCCTTTCTGTGTAGGCAGGACTTTCTGCCCAATTGGGGTGTCCACATGTGTGTGCCATTATGAAAAGGGCCTCAAGTTCGTTCGGTTTTTATTTAAGGATTTTTTTAAAATTTGTATTTTATATTGGAGTATAGTTGATTAACAATGTTGTGTTAATTTCAGGTGTACAGCAAAGTGATTCAGTTATACATTTACATGTATCTATTCTTTTTCAAATTCTTTTCCCATTTGGGTTATTACTGAATATTAAGCAGAGTTCCCTGTGCTATACAGTAGGGGCTTATTGGTTATCAGTTTTAAATATAGCAGTGTGTACACGTTAAGTTCATTCAAACACTGTTTTTTGGAAGGAAAGTAGAACATGCCCAGTACTGTTAATACCAATGGATACTTTTCTTTTTAATATTTTCTCTTTGGTTTCTTGGCTCTGTCACTACTACCATGTGATAATTGGTTAGTCAGTAACTAAAATTGCTGAAAGCAAATGATCAAATACAGAGTTAAACTCTAACATTAACCCTTCAGAAACCAGGAACTGTTTTTATTTCTCCCCAGGCATTGCCATCAGGTTCAGATAGAAAAAAAAAGTGGATCCTGTATGCCCTGGATTAGCAGACTCTGTGAGCCCACATGGTCCCTTGGGACACATAAAAAGGAAAAGGTTTAATAAGTGATTGGTATTTTTATGCTTTTTTGAGAAAGTTTAATTTTCCCTTTTCTCAAGCTGTCCAGTTATAAGGATGGAGGTGGTAACAAGTAGGAAAGTTATATGTGTGCAAAAATCCCTTGAAATTAAAAAAATTAATTTTCTTTTGCTTATTTATGGATATCCCAAGAGAATTTTAATATTTTCTAGAAGGAGGAATAAACCTCTAAAAAAAGAAAATGGATTCATACCAACAGTGGGAAAAGGCAGTCATGTGTGGAGAAAAAAGTGTCAAATACATATTTTTATATTTAAATGTGCTATGGTCTACCATAAGAGATTTCTGTCAGTTTGTTCCAGATGTTTCCTTAAACCTTACTAATAGTTCGTTTATCTGTGAATAAAAATGCTTTGCTCTTTCTCATTATTTCTGCAGATGAAGTTGAGCATTTCTCTTGAGAAACAACTCATGTTTTTAGGACCAGCTCTCATATCATGGGAAATAAAAAACACCATGTTGCAAAACAAAATTCCTTCCACCAAATTTCTTTTCTAGATTAATTTACCCCTTGTTCTTGATTAGAAGCAAGAATTCCAGTCTTATGTGCACTCCCCCAGTGTAAAAGCAGAAAGTATTCTGTTGAATTCCCTGAAGATAAGAAAAATGATTATTGGGACATAAAGTTTGGCTTCAAAAAATTCTAGAATTTCTGTCAGTGAACGTTTATGGGGACATTTTTAGTGTGTGTTTATTACAAACTACAAGGTTTATAGGATAGCTTGTAAGTTAATTCTTGCACCAGTAGAAATTTAGAATTGCAGAGTAACTCAGAATGACAAAAAAAAAACACAAAAACCCTAATATTCTGTCCTATGTATAAAAAATTAACTTAAGATTTATAAACTCTCAAATGCCACGATCTTCATTTCTAAGGACTTTTACACATTCATGCATCTAGAAAGCACTCATAAAATTTTTGACAACCATACTATTCTCTGCACTGCTAAAAAATTATGGTAAATATTAACTGTTTATCTTAATCTACCTTTTATTAGCTTTGCAACAAAGAAGGGAAGAAAGGGTAGTGACATAAATATCAATGAAAATTTGGGGATCTGCTTATTTGGGATATGTACTTTAAGATTAGAATTGTTTTTATGCTTCATATATAATGGTGACTGTCATGAAACTGTGGGAAATCAAACCTTCATTTTTTTTTTCATTAAAAATGACGTATTTTCTCCCTAAAACATGGGGATCTTGAAGATATTGATATCAAGTTTACAAGGTACCCTGTATGGATTGCATTACCCATTTATGTAAACTTGTATAGGAACCTCTCCACATGTACATAGGCTCAGAGTCATATCATATCTGGGACTGTGTTCATCAAAGTATGAAATAATGTTTTTCTCTGGTGGAAAGACTTGAGATGAATTCTAATTAAAATTTCATATTTCGCTTGATTATTTGACTAGCTTTCAAAGGAAGATGCATTATTTTTGTCAGTATAGTCAAACCATGTATTGGATGTCCCCAAATGAAAGTTTTGTTCCTTGGGCCACTGTTGTGGTTTCCAACTGGAAGCAAGGCCTCCTGAGCTCCCCCTGAGACAACAGGTAGGGGTCAGCTTCTTGCACACAGTAGCCCTCTGAGCACCTCCGGGGCCAGAAATGTAATAATTTCCCGGGAGCTTCTTAGTTAGCAACGCCTATTTGCAGGAACCTGTCGATTATCATCAGATTCTCTGCCCTTATCCCACCCAGCTGACAACACCAGGCAACGATGTTCAGTTTTTAACTCTGTGTCTGGGGTGGGGTCTGGATATCTGTATTTTCAACAAGAATATCAGGTGATACTGAAACACACCAAAATTCCAGAGCATCTGGACTCAGCGTTTCCCAGTGAATGTTCTCTGCCATGCAACAGAACTTTATATGTCCCACACATCAGTCCACCTCGTCAAAGTCTTAGCAGCCAATGAATAACTCCAGCATCCTGAGATGACTTCTCAATGAAGTGGTGAACCAGAATCATGTCAGAATAACCTTAGAAGCCAGGCCTGACCATTAAGAGATAGCTCCCTCCCCAGCAGGTCTAAGATCACAAGTGCCTTGTAAAAGCTACCTCAGTTTCTCTCTCTAGCTCAGGAAAGCCTTATAGCATTAGAACATTCTGGTCAAGAATCCAGGCTTTGGATTTGACAGACTGCTTTTGAATTCTGGCTCCATCACTAGTTCATTTGGCCTTTGGGAAGGAGCAGTTACTTTAACTATTCAATAGAAATAATACCTACAGCATAAAATTTTTTGAATTTTCATTTATTATCAGCTTTACTAACATATAATTTGCACACATAATCACACGTTTAAAGTATACAATTCAGTGATTTTAGTATATTCACGGAGTTGTGCAACCATCACCACTAATTCCAGAACATTTCCATCACCCTGAAAAGCAACTCCATACCCATTAGCAGTCATCCTACAACTCCCTTTCTTCCCTCAGTCCCTGGTCACCACTAATGTACTTTCTGTCTCTATAGATTTCCCTATTTGGGGCATTTCATAACAATGGAATCATGCATTATGTGGCCTTTTGTGACTACTTTCTTTCATTTTGTATGTTTTCAAGGCTTATCCATGTTGTAGCACATACCAATATTTATTCCTTGTTATTGCTGGATAATATTCCATTGTACGAATATGCCACATTTTGTTTATCTGTTCATCAGGTGATGGACATTTCTGTTGCTTCCTACTTTGGGCTATTACAAATAATGCTGCTATGAACATTCACGTACAAGATTTTGTGTGGACATTCATTTTCATTTCTCTTGAGAATATACCTAGGAGTGGAATTACTGGGTCGCATGGTAACTCTATGTTTAATAGTTTGAGCAACTGCCAAACTGTTTTCCAAAGTGGCTGCATATTTTACATTCTCATGAGCACTGTATGAGAGTTCTAGTGTCTCCATATCTTTGTTGTATTTTTGATTAAAGCCATTTTACAACTGAATATGAAGTGGTATCTCCTTGTGGTTTTGATTTTCATTTCCCTAATGACTAATGATGTTGAGCATCTTTTCACATGCTATTGGCTATTTGTGTATCTTCTTCAGAACCATGTCTATTCAGATCCTCTGCCCATTTTTTATTTGGGTAATCTGTCTTTTTTTCAGTGAGTTGTAACAGTTCTTTATATTCTGAATACAAGTCTCTTATCAGATATATGATTTGCAAATATTTTCTCCTTGTGGGTTGTCTTTTCACTTTCTTTATCGTGTTCTTTGAAACAAAACACTTAATTTGGATGAAGCCCAATTAATCTATTTTTGCCTTTGGTTTCTTATGTTTTGGGTACTGTTGCCTAATCCAAGGTCCTGAAGATTTATTTATTCCTCTGTCCTATAGAATTTTGGTGAAGATTAACTGAGATTATGTATGTAAATTCTAAACATGTAAATATCAGCAGAAAGTAGTTACCGTATTTAATATTACTATTCAGAAAACTCTGGGCTCTGCCTTCCACCCTTATCTGTTTTCTCTTGTTTCCACCCCAGTGCCTTTCTCCTGGATTTTCTTCTTAGTTGGACTGGCTATCTGGCTTTGATTTCAGACTCTTTCTGAAACACTGCCTCTGGAAACCACATGACTTTTAACTTGAAGCAAGTGAGCTGACCCTTGCTTAATCTAAGTTCTGGACTGTCCAGGAGGGGGCATCAGACAACCAGAATAGAATCACATGGAAAAATCAGCTTTAATCAAATAATACCTACTATTCACTTTAATCAAATAATACCTACTATTCATTTGATTTTTGATACGGTTATAGTATAATTTGCCATGAAAATATTATCTCATTGGAATAACTATAGGCATTAAGTATTATCATCCCGATGTTATAAATGAGCCAACTGATTTTCAGGGAAGTTTAGTAACTTTCCCAACATTTCTCACCTTAGTAATTGATGAGCTGAGATTTGACTGAATATGAAGCCTGTGGTCTATCTTGTATGCCACCAAGTCTTGCTCTTACAGGGTAGCAAGAAGTCTTGAAGCAGCATTAGGACTTCCTTCTTTCTTTAGTAGCTCTAAACAGTATGAAAATATTAATAAGAATGACCTAAGAGAATATGTCCTGGACTTGGAGGACATTGAAGAAACTGGAAATCAAATTCATGGACCTCAAGGACTTGCAATATAAATTAGAATACAAAACACAAACAAGCAGCATATCCTGAAGGCAGTTACAAAAGGATACTGCCTCAATAAACTCAGCATTTTCTCTTCTGGACTGGTTTAGGATGTTTGTTATAGTTAAACACTGGCTTAACTTTTAAGAAACTTGAACCTGACCAATTTCTCTAAGTCAGTACGCTTACAATTCAAATACACAGCCAGGGGACAGTTAGCAGTACTTCCTCAAATTCTTGTCTGATGCTTATTCAAGTGCAGATTCCAGAGCTGCTCTCCCCATTTACTGACATCAAGGCCTCCTGCCTGTCATGCTGCCTTTCTAGCAGCTGTTCACTAAAAAGCAAGAAGCAGTAAGTAAGAGAGTTATTTCCTCATCGCTGGATCCCACTTTCTGCCCTTAGGAAACAGCATCTCCCCGTGAAGTTCTCTTTTACTGTGAGTCCTAAACATTATGAAATCAGATGTTGTTTATTTAAAGCCAGTAAAATGTATATTGTTTGGCACATAGTGACAATAATAATAACTAAGACTCCCAAAGCAACTATCACGGGCCAGGTACGATTCTAAGTCCTTTACCTAGATATTATCACATTGAATCCTCACAAAAGTCTCATCTTGTTGATACTATTATCGTCAAACCCATTACACAGATGAGGAAACAGACAGGTCCAAGGTCAAGGTCAAGCAGCTTGAAACTGATAATAGCCAAAATCGGAACCCACAGGCAATCTGACTTCACAGTCTAAGCTCTTGAACATTACAATTCTTTTTCTTAAAAAATTACTTAAAGCAAAAGAGTAGAAAACAAACCCGTATGTCCATTAATAGGGGACTGGGTAAAGAATTACATATTCCCCAAACAATGAAATACAGAGGTGAAAAAGTATGAAGAAGCTACCACTTAGGTAAAAGTCAGACGCAGAATGTATATAATGTGCTGCCTTTATGTGTAGACTAAATCTCTTTTTTCAAATTGATTTTTGAAAGATCTTATGTACTGGGAATTTAGCCTTTGGTTGTTATAATTTTCTTCCCAGTTTATCATTTGATTTTTGATATGGTTATAGTATAATTTGCCATGAAAAGTTATTTTTATTTTATGTACTTGAGTTAATCTTTCCTTTTACAGCTTTTGGATTTTGAGTCACCACAAGAAAGACCTTCCTCACTTCAAGGATACAAAGAAATTCTCCCAATATTTTCTTGGTGTTTTTAAGGTTTCTTTTTCAATATGGGACTTTTAATGTATTTTAAGTTTATCATGATATACAGGTGAGGTATGAACAAGCTATTTTCACAACACCCATTTTTTTTTAAATTAATTAATTTATTTATCTGTGGCTGTGTAGGGCCTTCATTGTTGCGCGTGGACTTTCTCTAGTTGCGGCGAGCAGGGGCTACTCTTCGTTGTGGTGCACGGGCTTCTCATTGCAGTGGCTTCTCTTGTTGCGGAGCACGGGCTCTAGAGCGCAGGCTCAGTAGTTGTGGTGCACGGGCTTAGTTGCTCCGTGGCATGTGGGATCTTCCCGGACCAGGGCTCGAACCCGTGTCCCCTGCATTGGCAGGCAGATTCTTAACCACTGCACCACCAGGGAAGTCCATTATTAAATTGCCTTCTTTGCCCCACTGGTGTGAGATGCCCTGTTTATCATAAACTGACTTCTCTTATGTATTTTGGATTATTTGTGGATTTATTCTGTTCCTTTGGGGACAATGTTTTCGATTTACAGGGCAGCCAGAAGCCATTGCCTTTGTACTCAAATATTATTATTTCAGTCCTGGAGATAAATTTATGGCCTATTTAATGTACCATATTACTGCCAGCATTCCTCATGGTCCTCGGAAAGTTACAGAACTAACAAACAGTGGGTTTACAGTGATGGCTTCAGAAGCAAACAGATCTAGGGAAACACTTGCCCTGTTGATAAAGATATTGTACCATTCCCCCAATGAGATTTTCTAATTCATATCATTCTGTCCACTCAACTCTACAGGTACCTTTGGAAAATAGCAGCCACGAGGATTGGGATTAGATTCACATTGTCTGTGGCCCAGAAGAAAAAACACCACCTCCATCCATTCGCATGTCCTTGGCATTGTGTGAAAGTGCAGGATCAAAATCAAACATTTCAACTTTCCAGACTCTTAATTTGGTGTGTGTGTCTGCTGTTGGCTTCCAGGATCTGCCCATATTCCCCCAAAACCACAACAAAATGGCAGCTTGACTCAAGAATATGGCGAGAATGCCACAGGGGCTACTTTACCTAAAATCACTTTTCATATCACAAAGCTCCTGCATGGGCCACTCTGTGACCCAAAGTCCCTTTAATCCCCTAGAAAGCCTGTTTGAATGGGATAGACTTTCTGACAGTTTTTGAACTTTGCAGACTCCATATCATACCCCAAGTCTAAAGTTACCCACGAACAGTGGGATAAGGCAGTGGGAGAGCTGGGCCACAAGACCTGCATGTGATGGAGGCAATGTTCTTGGTTCAACCCTTGCCCCATGTTAAGCGCCAATAACCCTGAATGAATGTGTGTGCAATCTTTAGGCCTGAACAGCTGGGAGGAAGGGGGTCAGTCACAAATTTAGGAGGTGTAAAATGCTGTGGGAAGAAAAACAAACCAAGATGGCAAAAACAGGTGCCAAAGGGCATTTGTTCACAATTCCATCACAATTTCATTACTTTGTATGTGATAAGCAGCTAGGCTGCATTAAGGAAAATTTCATGCTTCTTTGACCCTTTGATGTCCTGAAGAGAGAAAGAAATAACACCTGTTGCTGAAAGATTTTCCAAGAGAGTAGTAGGCTTTTTTCACCAGCAATCTCAAGTGCTTGACTATCCAGCACTGTGTATGAATTTAAAGATGTGTCTTTTAGATGGGTCTCTTCAAGCACTAGCTGAACAGTACAACTGTCCCTTTATTATAATTTTCCAATAGTCTGAGGATTATTTATTCTTAAGCCTGAACTTTTTATTAGAAAGACTTTAGAAAGTTGAAGCTTACATCACAAGAGCACTGATTGGTCTGTCATAGTCCAAAGCATATCTCACAGGCCCCTGATGATTCATGCATTGTAAGTAGGAGACCCAAAGCGCAACACTTCTAGAGCACAGCCACACAGCTCTATTCCCAAAGAGCTTTGCCAGCACAGCCTGCAAGTAAACACTGGGTTGCAATATAGCCACTAGTGATTGGCTCTCTGGCTCCACTCACCCTTGCTGGGGGAGCTGCACATGCTTCAATTTTCCCTCAAATTGTTCCAGGAGGCATCTCATGTGTCCCTTGACCTGGTCTTCCTGGCTACCCTTCAGCACTCAGCCTTTTCTTCATTCCCCACTCAGCTGCTAATTAATGCCTGTAGAAGGTACCACCATGGCTGCAGAGGCCCTCATGGTCACATCTGTGTCCAGATTGCAAACCAATGAGCTCCACACTGAGAGGTCGTCTCTTGGTGCTGACACCCAAGTTCCTGACATTTCATGCCCTCAGGATCACGGCTTGATTAATTTTTGACCTGGTCTTTCATTATAGCCTTTACGTTCAGACTCAAAGTGGAAATAGGACTTGAGGGCCATCTAAATGAGTGATAGACATCCTACTTTTCCCTTGAAACTTTTGCCCTTAGAAGAGGTTCTAAGAACTTTCTTCCATCTCAGAAGCCTTCTCAGTCCTTCATGCCAAGAGAACCCTGGCCAGCCTGCGTCCAGTCCTTTAGGTAAGTCTGAGTCCCAGGACAAACTTACGTAGGCCTTCTGCTTTGAGATTAAAAGCAACACCGACATAAAACAACTTTGGAAATGTTATTCTTTCTTGAAACTGGCATTCTGAATATATAATCCTATGGGTGTAGAACAATAGTTTTATTTCCTTCCAAATCATTGGAGGGGAGCAAGAATTGGTAATTCAAAGGAAATGGTCTGCAACCATGACTGTCACTTCACAGAAATAGGCCCACTAATTGATATGCAGCATTAATGATGTGTTACATTTCCCGTGCGCAGCCCAGGTTTCTAGAAGTTATTCTCTTCAAGTATCAGATATTCACTTGGCCTCCCAGATCCATGAACCAGTCAACCTCATATGTTCAGACCTCATGGGCCATGGGTTTTCTGGTCCTGGACATTTGTCCTAACTATGATTCATGATCCAGTCCTGTTTTCAAGCTTAACTTTCCACCCAGTGGCATTCACCTCACTACTCAGAAGCAAGGTGGAATAGTGATTAAGAGCAACTTGGAATTCTTGGCTTAACCGAGTCTTAAATGTATGACCTTGCACAGAGTACGTGCCTTGTCCCTGTAACTGAGTCTCTGCAGCTATAGAATGGGGAGAATAATAATAACAATAATAATACTTACCTCATGGAGATTTTTCAAGGATTACACAAGGCAAAATATGTAAAGCACTTCAAATGCCAAGCACTCACTAAATGTTAGTTAGGATTCTTCTTCTTCAGGAAAACGTATGCCATAGTTATCAATTAAGAGCAGTCTTGCGAATCAACTCTGAAGTACACAGTTAGAGAATGTGATGTAAAAATACCTAGTGATTTTTTAATAGTTTGCGAACTGCTTCATGGTAAACTTATCTCCATGGCAACTCAACAGAAATAAATTAAATGACTCCATAAGTTAAAGGCTGTATCATTGTACCCTTCACGCACCAGCATGACAGAGTGGCTCTAAGTACCAGCTGCAGATGAAATGAAGGAGAACAGAATCACTCATTTCTTTACTATTTATTATTTGATGCTATTCTATCCACATAAGAAATCCCCCCAAGTAATCTGTAAGCTCAGCAATAATTCAAGAAATAGAAATGGCTCTGCAAAAGAATGTGTGGACATCATCTAGAAAACCTAGCTCCTAACAGGTGAAAAGTCTCAAAAGGAAAACAAATGATTTAGGCTAATAGGAAAATAACTCCTAAAGGAAGGCACACAGGAAGAGCCAGGGCCCAGACCTCTGCTGGGCCTTGCGTCCATCAGGGCTGTGCTTGCCGGTGGTTCACAGGTGCCCGAGAAGTGCTCTGATCTTTACAGCCCCCAGCGCAACAAAGGGGTCCTGCTGAAGTGAGGGGAATTCATCTCAGCTCCATTTCTGAGCTATGCTCTCAGTTACATGAGTCCCAGATAATTGTCTGTGACTCCAAGGTTTTGCAGAGATTTGGAAAGTCCCGTCTTTGAGATGCCCTTTCTGATCACTTGGGCAATGTTATTTGACCAAGCTTCTAATCCAGCCTCCCTCTTGACCTGGGACACATTCTCTTCCAGGAGGTTCTTATGGACGCTCCTTAAGTCAATTACACATGCCTGAAAGCATCTGATTCAAGAATGAGCACAGCTGGGGCTCAAGATGGCCCCAGCCCCAGAACGATTTTGTCAGTGATCAGGGTTACAGAGTCAGTGGGTTATAGAACTATTACCGAGAATCTTATCCCAATGTCCTTTCTCAGTGTCTTCCCTCACTGCATACTGCCTCACTCTGTGAAATAGCACAAGGCAAGTACAAGGAGGAACAGTAGGCAGGAAGGAACAAGGTCTCACTACAGCTAATAAAGGAGTATCTTTCCCCTCAATTACCCTTCAGCAGAGGGGATTAATTAGTGAATTCCTTAAAAGCTGTTTTCTATGTACCAACTTCAGACAAGTGTAGCTTTGGTGGGAGGTATGATGCTATTGTAATAGGAACCCAGACCTGGTGTCTAATCTTCGGTATATTACTAACTACATGATTGTATGTATCACTTAAACCTTCCTCTGCCTCCTCAGAGGTAACTCTATCCTAATTCTACCTCATATAAATTCTAGGTAAAATGTAAGTAACTGTCTCCTATGAAAATATGGACACCCAGAGGATGGATGAGCTTCTCTACAATATTTCTGGGATTTAGGACAGGAGTATGAAAATTATCTTGATTTCCCTCTCCCAAAAAGTGATTTTGCTTTTCCTACTTTGCCCTCCCTGGTAACCTGTATTGGACAGGAGTTTCCCATGCTTGGGATGTTGGCTGGCCATGACTATGACATCTATCAGAAATCTCCTTGCTTCTGATGCCTGCTGAGACAATCAGCTATAGGCATTCATGCTCTATACTACAAAGCCCTGCCATAGATGACTGGACAAAGAATGGCTCCTGACCCAAGGCTAACTTCTGAAGTGGTCTGTCCTGAAATCTCCACCCAATAGTAATGCCCTAAACTGTATGCTGATTGGATGAATCAATCAAATCCTCTCTCCTGGACTGAACACAAAGAGACCAAGGAATGGAAACAAATCCCAGAAATGTGTTATGCACATAGACACATGCATGTCCACATACAAATCTAGACACATCATATTCAAACTGCTGTAAAGCAAAGATAAAGAAAATCCTGAAGGAAGTTAGCATTTTTTTAAAAGGATGCAATGTATATAAAGAAACAACAAAAAAAAGAATTACATCAGGCTTCTCATCCCACAACATGCAAGACTGACAACAGTGACATTTTAAAAAATTATTAAGACTTTATGTTTGTTAGTAGTTTTAGATTTACAGAAGTGAGAGATAGTACGTAGAGTTCCATATACCCAGCCCCTCCCCAGCCTTACCCTCCAACTCTGCACACAGTTTTCCCTATTATTAACATCTTACATTAGTGTTGTAATTTGTTACAATTGCTTATTGTAATATAATAATTAGTGTAGTTAAAATAATTATGTAATGTACAATTATAACAATGTAAACGATGGACTACATTAACTATAGTTCATGGTTTATACTAAGGTTTACTCTTAATTGTTGTTCTGTGGGTTTTGACACATGCCTAATGACATGTATCACCATTTGATTTATAAAAAATAGTTTCCCTACCCTAAAATCCCCTCTACTTCACCTATTTATCCCTCCTTTCCCTCCTCCCAAACTCCTGGCAACCACTGATCTTTCAACAGTCACAGAGTAGCATATTTAAAATACTGGGTGAAAAACAGCATAGTCAACCCAGAAATCTATGCACAGTGAAAATATTGTTCAAAAATTAAGGTGAAATAAAGACTTTTGTAGACAACTCAATGACAGTAGATGTGTACCACAACAATGTTAATTAAAAATTTTCAGGCAGGAGTATTATTACCAAATGGAAACTTGGATTTGCACAAAGAAATGAAAAGTATCGTAAATGGTAAAAATGAACATAAATATACTTTTTCTTCTTTTTAATTAAGAGATATTTGACTAACATAAAATAATTAACAGATTACTGTAGGGCTTATAATATAGCTAAAAACAAAATGTACAACAACAGTGAAGGCAGGAGGAATTGAAAATATACTGTTGTATAATTTTTACACCACACATAAAGCAGTTTAATATTATTTTAAGGCAGCTACAGCTATGATAAGTTACAGTTATACATTTTAAACCTATAGAAACCATTAATATTTTTAAGAGATAAAGCTAAAAGCCACAAGAGAATATAAAATGGATTCTTAAAAAATAATGCAAAAGAAGAGGAAAGAGGGAATAAAGAACAAATGTGAAAAAATAAAAACAACCAGCAAGATGATAAATTCAACCATTTAATAATTAAAGCAAATAAAAATGGTTTAAATACTCAAGTTAAAAGGCAAAGATAAAATACATAAAAAACCAACAATAACAACAAAAACAGTCAACTATGTCTTATCAACAAGAAAGTTTCTAACACAGGGGTCAACAAGGATTAAGGATTTAGCTCATAGGCTAAATCTAGCCTGAAGTATTTTTTAAAGGCCTTTATTAATATTAGACAAAGTAGACATCAGAACAAAAGATATTAGCAGGGAAAAAGAGGAACATTAAGCAATGATAAATGGGTCAAATCATTATATAGACATAAAAATCTTAAATATGTATGAACAAAGCCTCAAAAACATGAAGCCAAACCTGAGAGAACCAAAAGGAAACATAGAATCACAACTGCAATCAGAGACTTCAATACCAACAACTCCTCTTTCAGTAACTGAAAGATAAAGCAGGGAAAAAGAGGTAAAGATATAGGCCTGAACACTACAACCAAACAACTTGACCTAACCAACAATCATTGAACACTCCACCCAATTACAACAGAATATACATTCTTTTCAAGTGCATACGAAAGATTCACCAAGATAGATCATATTCTGGGCCACAAAACAAACCTCAACAAAGTTAAAAGAATGGCAAGTATATAAAGTATGTTCTCTAACCAAAACAGAAATAAACTAGAAATCAATAGCAGATATATGGAAAAATCCCAAAATGTTTAGAAATTAAACACACTTCTAAATAACCCATGGGTCAAAGAAGGAGTCAAATAGAAATGAAATATCTTTTTAATTGCATGAAAAAAATAAAAAACAAATCCAAATTTATGGGATGCAACTAAATCATACTTAGAGGGAAATTTATAGTATTAAATGAACATATTATGAAACGAAGTTTTCAAATTAATAATCTAAGCTTCCACCTTAAAGAACTAGAAAAAGAACAGCAAATTCAACCTAAATCAAGCAGAAGAACAGAAATAGTAAAGGGCAGAAATAAAACTAAAAGCAGAAAGTCAATGAAACCAAAAGCAGTTCTTTGCAAAGATTAATGAAATTAATTTAACTCTCTAGCCAATCTGATGAAAGAGAGAGGAGGTAGAGCAGGAAGAGGATGGAGAGAAGGAAAAGATACAAATTACCAATATCATAAATAAAAAAGAGACCCCACAGATCTTACAATACATTAAAAGATCAGAGGGGAATACTACGAGAAACTTTAAGCCAATGAACTTGTTAACATAAGTCTGTGGTTCCCAACCAAGAGCAGACACTTGGCAAAAATGTGTGAAGACACAAGTGGGGGACTTGCTCTTGGCATCTAGTGAGTAGAGGCCTGGGATGCTGCTAAACATCCCATCATGCACAGGACACCCTCCCACAACAAAGAATCATCCTGCCCAAACATCACTTTGGTTGAGAAACCCTGACTTAAATGAAATGGACAAATTCCTTGAAAGACATCAACCACCAAAATTTTCCCAAGAGGAAACAAATAACCTGAATAATTCTTCTATGAAAGACACTGAATTCTTAGTTTAATATTTTCCACCAAAAAAAAAAAAAAAAAAAAAAAACCCACAAAACTCTAGGCCCTTCTGGCCTCACAGGTGAACTCTAACAATTAGGAAGAAATAATACCAATTTTATACACGTTCTTTCAGAATATAGAAGAAGAGAGAATACCTCCCAACTCATTTTATGAAACCATTACCCAGTTACCAAAACCAGACATTACAAGAAAACTAATGACTAATACCATTCATGATCACAGGCATAAAAAAAAATGTAATAATAGTGGTTCAAATCCAACAATTTATAAAAAGGATAATAAATTATGAGCAATTGGGATTAATCTCAGGAAGACAAGGAGTATTCAACATTGGAAAATCATCAATGCAATTCGCCATATCAACAGACTAAAAAAGAATAACCATATGATCACTGAAAATGATGCAGACAAAGCATTTGAAAACCTTCAACATCCATTTGTGATCAAAACTGTTAGCAAATAGGAATAAAAGGAATCTCCTGAGTCTGATTAAGGGTATTTACAAAAAGCCTACAGCTCACCGCCAAACTTAATGGTGAGAGAACAAGGCAGGGATATCCACTCTCATCATTCCTATTCAGCGTTATACTGGAGTTCTTAGTCAGTGAAGTAAAGCAGCAATGAGGGGGTGAGGGAGGGAGATGGGGAAAGGGGGCATACACATTGGAAAAGAAGATTTAAAATGGCCTTTATTTTCTCCCTTTCCCCGTCTCCCTCCCTCACCCCCTCACTCCTGCTTTACTTCACTAAAAACTCCAGTATAATGCTGAATAGGAATGATGAGAGTGGATATCCCTGCCTTGTTCTCTCACCCAAAACATACAAGCAACTCATGCAGCTCAATATCAAAATAACAAACAACCCAATCCAAAAATGGGCAGAAGACCTAAATAGACATTTCTCCAAAGAAGATATACAGATTGCCAACAAACACATGAAAGAATGCCCAACATCATTAATCATTAGAGAAATGCAAATCAGAACTACAATGAGGTATCATCTCACACTGGTCAGAATGGCCATCATCAAAAAATCTACAAACAGGGGCTTCCCTGGTGGTGCAGCGGTTGAGAATCTGCCTGCCAATGCAGGAGACACGGGTTCGAGCCCTGGTCTGGGAAGATCCCACATGCCGCGGAGCAACTAGGCCCGTGAGCCACAACTACTGAGCCTGCGCGTCTGGAGCTTGTGCTCCGCAACAGGAGAGCCCGCGACAGTGAGAGGCCCGCGCACCACGATGAAGAGTGGCCCCCGCTTGCCGCAACTAGAGAAAGCCCTTGCACAGAAACGAAGACCCAACACAGCCAAAAATAAATATAAATAAATAAAAATGTAAAAAGATAGTCGCATTATTATTATTAAAAAAAAAAAGGCAGGGGGAAATAACAACTGAAAATTGAAAAAGCCCCAATAATTAAAAAAAAAAAATCTACAAACAATAAATGCTGGAGAGGGTGTGGAGAAAAGGGAACCCTCTTGCACTGTTGGTGGGAATGTAAATTGATACAGCCACTATGGAGAACAGTATGGAGGTTCCTTAAAAAACTAAAAATAGAACTACCATATGACCCAGCAATCCCACTACTGGGCATATACCCTGAGAAAACCATAATTCAAAAAGAGTCATGTACCACAATGTTCACTGCAGCTCTATTTACAATAGCCAGGACATGGAAGCAACCTAAGTGTCCAACGACAGATGAATGGATAAAGAAGATGTGGCACAAATATACAATGGAATATTACTCAGCCATAAAAAAAAACGAAACTGAGTTATTTATAGTGAGGTGGATGGACCTAGAGTCTGTCATACAGAGTGAAGTAAGTCAGAAAGAGAAAAAAAAGTACCGTATGCTAACACATATATATGGAATCTAAAAAAAGAAAAAAAAGAAAAAAAAAGAAAATGGTCAGAAGAACCTAGGGGCAAGACGGGAATAAAGACGCAGACCTACTAGAGAATGGACTTGAGGATATGGGGAGGGGGAAGCGTAAGCTGTGACAAAGTGAGAGAGTGGCATGGACATATATACACTACCAAATGTAAAACTGATAGATAGTGGGAAGCAGCTGCATAGCACAGGGAGATCAGCTTGGTACTTTGTGACCACCTAGAGGGGTGGGATAGGGAGGGTGGGAGGGAGAGAGATGCAAGAGAGAAGAGATATGGGGACACATGTATATGTATAACTGATTCACTTTGTTATAAAGCAGAAACGGACACACCATTGTAAAGCAATTATACTCTAGTAAAGATGTTAAAAATAAATAAATAAAATAAAAGTTTATTTTAACAATATGTATTTCTAACACAACATTGTAAGTCAACTATATTTCAATAAAAATTTTTTTTAATATGTAAAAAGAAATAAATAAAATGGCCTTTATTAACAGATGACATGACTGTCTATATAGAAAATCTCAAAGAATCTTTAAGCAAGTTTAGCAAGGTCACAGAATATAAGGTCAATATAAAACTTTGTATTTCTCTATACTAGCAATGAACAATGGGAAATTAAATTATAGTACCATTTGCAATAACATAAAAAATGAAACACTGTTAAATCTAAAAAAATGTAAAAAATGTGTTCAATGAAACTAGAAAACACTGATAAGTCATACCAATTCATAGACTGAAAGATTCAATATTAAGATGTCAATTCTTACCAAATTGAGCTAGTGATTAAATACAATCCCTATCAAAACCCTAAGAGGGTTTTTTGGTTTTGTTTGTTTTGTTTTACAGACAAGCTGATTCTAAAATTTGTACGGAGAAGCAAAGCAGTCCAAACAACTAAAACTATTTTGAAAACTAAAACCAAGTTTAAGGACTCATACAACTTAATTTCAAGACTTACTATAAAGTTATTCAGTATTGGCATAAGATAGATATATAGATCCTTGGAACAGAAATCTAGAAATAGAACCACACATGTATGGTCAATGTATATTCAACAAAGGTGCCAAGGTAATTCAATGGGGGACCGGATGTTCTCTGCAACAATGATGAAGGAATAATTGGTCACTGATATGCAAAAAAAACCAACCTCAATTCATACCTCACACCATATATAAAACTTAATTTGAGATGTACCAAAGACCTAAACGTAAAACATAAAACTATAAAACTTCTGAAAGAAAACACAAGAGAATATCTTTGTGGTACTGAATTAAGTAAGGAAAGTTTTCTTAGACAAGACAGAAGAAACAAAAAGGAAAATCTGATAAACTGCACTGCATCAAAATTTTAGAATCCTGTTAGCTGAAAGACACTGTTAAGGAAATTAAAAGATAAGGCACAGACTGGGAGAAAACCTTTGCAAAACACACATCTGTTAAAGAACACGTTTCCAGACTATAAAAGAATTCTCAGGACTTATTAATAAGAAACCAAACAACCCTATTAAAAAGAAATAAGATTTGAACACACAATTCACCAAAGAGATAGGATGGCAAATAAGCATATGAAAAGATGCACCAAATATTAGTCATCAGGAAAATACATATTTAAGTCACAAAAAGAGACAACCATACACTCATTAGAATGACCACACTTAAAAATAAATAAATAAAAGCCTTATAGTACCAAATGCTGACAAAAATACAGAGAAACTGAAACTCTTATAAATTGTTAATGGAAGTGCAAAATGCTACAACTACTTTAGAAAATAGTTTGGGAGTTTCTAATAAAATTAAATATATACTTATCATACAGCCTAGCAATCCCTCTCCTGGGAATTCACCCCAGAGAATGAAAGCATATGTCTACACACAGACTTGTACTGAGTGCTTATTCTGACACCAGCTGGTGTACTGCAGTACAATTTCGATGCGAACCAGTAGGAGTTAACATCACATTCCACAGGTTTAAAGGCACAGTCTCCACCCTGACTGCCCTCACTCCTGATGCCAGCCACACTTGGGGGTGCCCAGGCCAGTGGTACTTTTGATTAATTGGCTACAAATCCAGGGGTTACCACAATTCCCTCAGGTTTGATAATTCACTAGAACAGTTCACAGAGTTCAGAAAAGCAATAAATTATGATTACGGCTTTACTATAAAGGATAAAAATTAGGACCAGTCAAGTGAGAAGACACAAAGAGTGAGGTCTGGGAGGTCCCACAATATGGAGCTTCCATGATCTCTTCCCTTCCCACGGAATCAGGGTGAGTGGTCACACTTATTGGCACAGCAATGTGCTCTCCAACCGCGATGCTTTACTGAACTTTGATGTCCAGAGTTCTTATTGAGGTCATCACAGAGAGATATGATTGAAATCACTGGCCATTGACTGAATTCAATCTCCAGTCCTCCTCCTCTCCCCAGAGGTCAGCTGGCTCAAAGCCCCAAACCTCTAATCACATGGTTGATCTTTCTGGTGACAAACCCCATCCTAAGTCAACTCATCTCCTTAGCATAAACTCAAATGACTGAAAGAGCTCATGAATAGCAAAGACAATCCTAATGCTCACAAAAGTCCATGGATTTAGAGTATACCTCCCAGGAGCCAAATTGTTTATTATACAACAATGTTTATAGCAGCTTTATTCATAATTACCAAAAATCTTAAAATAACCCAAATGTCCTTTAACTGGTGAGTGGATAAATTGTAGTATGTCCATACTATGGAATAGTATTAACAAGAAAAGGATGAGTTATTGATACATGTTAATAATATACATGAATTTCAAAAGCAATATGAGGTTTTTTTTTTTAAATAGGCATTGTAAATGCAATAACTATCTACATAGCATTGTCTTATGATCTGTAGCATCAGAGGAACATATCCTTTTTCTATAATAATTACATTTAGTTCAGGGTTTTGCAACCTCAGTGCTATTGACATTTTGGACCAGATAATTCTTTGTTGTGGGGTGTTATATATAGGATATTTAGCGGCATCCCTGGCCCTACTCATTAAGATGCTAACAGTAATTTCTCCAGCCCTGACAGTCAAATATGTCCAGATATTCCCAAATGTTCCATGAGAGGTAACTCACCCCCAGTTTAAAACTGCTAATTCAGTCGAACACAATTTTTACAGTTTTCATAATCTTAAATATTTTGTGGAGACAAACATAACTTACATCAGTATAGGAAATTGATAGCATTCAAATTATGCTTTCCATCGGAAAACTCATCCAAATTTTGTATAAGTTAGAAACTTTAGAATAATGTTACTTTTCACACCAGGGCAAAAACATATAGTCATTTTAAACCAAAATTATTAAAACTGTCTAATTTGTCCAAGTATTCCCTTTGTTTAGTAATATTATCTTATATTTTTCTACATTTACATACCTAATTATTAAAACAAGGACTAGCATTTTCCTTATTTCTTCTTGTTATACACATACAACATATGTATACTTTTGTTTCTTATGTTGTATACTAGGCAATCAAGGCCATTAATTTAAAGAATGGCTAACTTTTTCCACTCACCTCCGTCAATAAGTATTTGAATTTCATTAAAGAGCTAGCAAACTTGCCCACTGGACTTTTTTGCTTTCTCTCTGAAAATTATTTTGTTCTTTCATTTGCAATTTATTTAGTCCGAATTAGTCTATTTATTTAATCAAAGTAAGAGCTCCATTAACTTTAAGAGACTTTATAATTAACTTATTAATTATCTATGGAGATACGCAAAGGCATGTAAGTCTATCAACAAATACATTTAGAAAATGCTTCATACTCATGTGATAAAAGAATTTCATCCAACTCTTGAGCAAGCTGAGGGGACTCTGGAGGAGTTCAGTGATGGATTTCTTGTTATTTCAGTATATATGCGTGTGTATTTTGTTTTGTTTGTTTTTAACACAAAGCTCTTTTTCATATTTTTTACCTGGCTCATCATGGAGTTTTGTTTTTAAAGAAATGAGAAAGAAAAATCAGGCTACTCAGCACCCTTCAGGTTGCATAGAAAGTCATAAAGCTCGTAACAAACCAGAAGTAATCTTTTCCATTCAACCTGCAGTCCCATTCCACCATACATACAGACCCATTTATAAAACTTATAAAAACCAAGAAAAATTCTTAATTTCAACCACTCTTACTCTAAAACCACGTAAAACTAATTTCAATTTTTCTTAAACTTTTGTATGAACTCTCTATTTGATGGTTAATCTGTATATCTGAATTAGATATCCTCAGTAGTGCATATAAAAGATCAATTTTTATGCTCACTCAATTGCCAGAACTTGAGAAACAATAAAGTGGATGAATGCCATCGGCGAATACAGTATTACAATTATATACAGACCATTTGTAAAAGGCTAATTACTTCTCTTTTACAAAGATAGAAAAGGTTTCCCCCCCCACACTTATATACACACACACACACACACACACACACACAGAAGTAGCAGGCTTACTTTTACAACTTTATCCATGAATCAAAAATAAAGAACAAAACTCACCAATTTGTTGTAGCAGCTTTGGAAGGAGGGAGGTCAGAAACACAAAGGATTGCAAGGAGCCACTATCTTTCAAGCAGGCACAAAAACTTTTTTTCTTGAATGTCTTTTTTTAGCTTTTTGTGCTGTGCAAATAAGACAAACAACATGGAGGATTCTACCTCTGGCAGAAGAAACACCATTACTGGTGTAGGCTGCAATGTGAACTTCTTAATTCCAAGGCGAGACCTGCTATTGGCCAGACTAAACCTATGTCTGAAATGCCAGTAAGTTTTCTTAAGAACCCTCAAGATGTGCAAACAAAAAAAGCAAATGGCTGCTTGAGAGAGAATCAGAAGTTCAGACCACAAAAAAATCAGCTTCCCAACATTGCTTCCACCAACAGAGAAATAAAAAATCTGTGCACTAATCAAAATCAGAACCAGATTGACCTAGAGTCAGAAAAAGAACCAGAGGGAAGAAAAGTAGGAAACAGTCAGCAAGGGTGAAAGCTCTAATTGTTGAATGCGTTTCATCCCTGGAGGCAAACTCAGTTCACCTGGTCATCCCAGGGGAACTTTCACTTGTCAAAGGAAAACGGAGACACAAGAGCATTTTAGGAAAGGCTTTTACTTATAAAGAAGACTGCAAAAGAATTTTCAGGCTCTAGAAAGACTGGCTCACAAAATAAAAAGGACAACAGTTGAAAGTAAAATATCCCATGAGTAACAACGTTACTGAGTTAATAGCCTGGTCATGGGAGTAAAACAGCAATTTTCTCATGTAATCATTCATCTCACATCTTTAAACATCAAGAAAAACCCTGCTTTTCTTGTTTATCTCAGTTGCAAAACCCCTCTCTTCCCTTCCCCTTCTTCCCAACTATGGGATGCCTACTTAAATCAAGACAAGTTAAAATATTTGGTTTTGCTGCCTCTAGCCTTCTCCTCCTCTTAAAGAAGGGCTAGGCATCCCATTTTCATTCTCCCTGCAAGACTAGCCACAGATTTGTCAGATGTTAGCTTGTAGAGAAAAAACAACAATACCCAGAACCGAAGTCTTCAGTTCCTACTTTATTTTGTAAGTGAGAGCACAGATCAGTGGTTCTCAGCTGGCGGCAATTTTGCCCCCAGACATCATTTGGCAATGTCTGGAGACATTTTTGGTTGTCATAGCTGCGGGTGGGGGAAGTGCTACTGGCATTATGTAGTATGTAGAGCCCAAGAATGCCACTAAACATCTTTAATGCACAGTACAGCTCCCACAAAGAAGAATTCTATGCAGCCCAAAATATCACTAACACCACTGTTGAGAAACTGTGGCACAGACTCGAGTAAGATCACCTGTGTTGAGATTTCAGCCTCATCACTTACCAGCTCTAAAACTTTGGTATGCTTGAGTTTTCCCACCTATAAGCTGAAGAAGGTAATAGTATCTACACCTCAAAAAGTTGTGATTAATAAGTGCTGTATAACTGTTGCTATGGGAATCTTTATTGGAAATACACAAATATGTTCCTCCAGCTTCTTGGATTGCAACATACATTCATAACGTTATCACTATCTTTTCCCCTCTCATCTGCATCTGAATTGCCATGTTTCCACTTCTAGGTGTGGAGGCTTCTACACAAGGATAATTCTTAAAGATCTTCAGTGCGACTCATCGCTTTCTGTTAGCCATTTCTTCGGATCAAGGTGTTCAGTTGTGTAGAAAAGAGTTAACATAGCAGGTATGACTGCTGTCCTTTGAAAGGCCTGCTTATAAGGTTGGCCTTTGTTCTCAGCTATCTGAGAACTTAGATTTCGGGAGTACGCCTACCATTCCCAAAACTGATAGAAGTGGCTCAGTATGCGTAAACCGTTTGTACAAAATATATGGTTTATGTGGAACACGTGCTTTCCTTCCAGGAGTCCAGAATTTTGGTGTCAAGCAGAGGGTGCCTACATGACCTGGCCCCCCAAAAAACTGTAGGCAGTCTTAAATTAGCTTCCTTGATTGGCCATGTTTCACACGTGCTGTCACAACTCATTGCTGGGGGGAATTAAGTGTATCCTGCAAGACTGCATTGGGAGAGGAACTTTGGAAGCTCGTGCCTGGTTTTCCTCAAACTTCACCCCATGCACCCTTTCCCTTTCATCTTGTTCTATGTCCTTTTGCTGGAAGAAATCTTTGCTGTGAGTATGACTGAAGGCCGAATCCTGAGAGGCCTCCTGGTGAATCACCAGGGGGGTGGTCTTGCAGTTTTCCAACAAACAATTAGACCTATTGTTTTATTCCACTCAATTATATGTAAAAAGTTCATGTTTGCCAACTTAAAATGTCACATTTCATACAATTCTCATTCACTGTGCATTGGGAAACAGACGTTAAGTATAATTTCCATTCTATGAATTGTTTTTCTTGTGAAGTACTAGGTTCTTAGCTGCTGTCATTGTTCCTAGATCAAACATAGCATCTCCTTATTATATATGGATTAATGTCTGGCACATATTTTAAACTCTGACCTATATTACATTTCTCTCTCCTCTTTGCATTTCCTAGTTACTACTCTTTTGATCACATCAGCAAGATAAGGATCTTTAAGAAGTAGCAAATATCTTTCCTACTTCTCAGGAGACATACTCTATTATCCCTCACTGAGTTCATTATTCTGGTATCCAGGGCCAAGTTCAACTTCAGTATCTCCTGTTAATTTTTCAAATTGTCCTTTTTCTTTCAAACACTGAACTTTGCATATGAATGACAAGCTAAAAAAACAGGAAAAAAAACACCCCAAAACACCATCTCCCAAATTCATGGGTTTTTCTATATAGAGTTTAACTAAAGATGCCTCACCTTATTTTCTCCCCTACTAAGATTTTTTTTTTTAAACCACGTTCCTTGGGAACACTATCCTCAAGCTATTAATAGGTATTTATGACAAAAGATTCTGTAGTTAACTAAGTTTGGGAAGTCAGGAAAACAAAGTTAAACAGAGTTATTCATTATATAACTTTTCAGAACCTTTGATACAATCATTTGAATTGTGAAGGAACATCTTAGGGTTTCGAATAATGTAGATTTACATTAAGTTACATAAAAGTATAAAATTATTCCTTCAGTAACAACTTAAAGGGACCACTATTTTACAGTATGCATTTTGAGAAACACTATGCCTGCCACTGGTAGGGTAGGAGTAATCCTACCCTGATGTCTGAGAAGTCTGTGGATATAGATCCAAGAAGCCTGCAAAGACTATCGCCAACTAGGCAGAGCTACATTTCTGAGTATTGAATCTATTGCCTTTAGAAATGAAACCTCTAAAATAGCAGGCAGGCTATGAATTTAAAAGAGATCAAACAAAAATTGTTAATGGATTACTTATAGATCTTCCTCTCTATGAGAAGATTATCATTTTGCATGTAGGGAAGTATGAAGTTTCTTTAACACGTGGCAGTAAATTAGTTGCCCCATAAAAGGAAAAATTAAATTCAGTTAGCTGTAAGTCAGTAATCACTCAATAGTTCATCTATCAACCTGGAACTTGAATTGCTTGATTTCTAAAATGAAAAGAAAGGAAAATACACACAGATAATAAAGACAACTGAGCAAGCATTTTTTCAAGTAATAAAAATACATCACTACTAAATAAAATTCAACAAAAAGGTTTGTTAATACTTTATTAGTATTTTCTAATGGACAAAACATAACGCAAACCAAATAAAATTTTTAATCTTTTTAGTTCAATAAAAATAACTGACATTCTGATTGTTGTTTCTTCTTTGTTAAAGAAGTATTGATAGAATAGTTAGGCACACCGTTGACACTTACTGTACAATGAATGATATGCACAAGTTATCTTTTAACACTTATAATTCTAAAATGTGCTCTTTATATTTTTCCCTTGTAATACAGGAGCCATGCTCCTATAAGCAAAATTTACTAATAACAAAAGAATTTTACAAGGAGTGACAAAAAGACTTTTAAAACAAGTCCTTAAATAAAAGGATGCAGCAACAACGGAGTGTAAGTTGTTGGGTTAAGAAGACAGCTTAAACTAGATCTCAAAACATTAAAAATTCATTTATTTTACAATTGCTCAAATACACATGCATTAAATGAAAATATTGCACAAATTAAAATTTTAGATTGTGAAATTTTATATTGTTCTTAATTTTTTAAAAATTGGTACACTTTCCTGGTAGCACTTAACTGTTTGATTTTTTTCCAAACACCAAAGCACAAACTTAAAATGAAGGAACTGAAATATTCAAGGTTTTAAATAAAAAAAAAAAAAAAAAAAAAAATTAAGGCTAACCAAGTGCATCCATTAGTCAATGGCACAATTGTTTTCAGCAACTATCAGAAAACCCTAATCATAGGAAATGCCCATCTAACCCTTATATATAAATCATACAATCAATTTTTTAGGTGAATTAACTATAAGTTAGTAGTGATGGTTTCTAAATAGTTTATGTTACCTGAAAAGTCAGAAAACCCAAACAAAGAATGGTTAATTTAGAAGGTTCTTGCCTAAAGGCACCACTGACTTAAAAACACATTCAAAAATCAAATATCAGAAGACATAAAGCCTCTTCATGTATATATTCATATATGCAGTAAATGCATTAAATGTAATAACTTTATTAAACATAGTACACTGTACTTGACTTATGGGTTAAATATTTTACACACAGCTCGACCAAGTCATTCAAAAAGTATCTCTAATTTTAGCATGACCACGGCTCTCTCTGATGTAAAACATAGATGTGCAAGGAGAAGATGCATAACCATTTACACAGACTACCATTTGACATTTCTGCTTTTGAAATATAAACTCTTTTAAACAAAAATTATTTTAAAAACCCATTTACTCAAATAGTTTTTGGTATGACTGCAGTTCTCTTGCAGGGCTCCATGAAAATTCACAATCCTGCATGACCTTTCTTTCCCTGGTTGATGGCCAGCGATCCTCACATTATCTAGAAATGCTTTTTCACATGTACACACTAGGCTCTTACTCTTAGATTTATGTCAAAAATATACTTGAAATGGGCAGGGGTATATCTGAAAATCATTGCACTTACGGCCATGCTGATGCTTCCTACAGACGTGTTTCACATATCTTTTCTTCCAAAGCCTGGGGCATGAGGAGAGACCAGGGCAGGAAGACACATTGAGAAGAAGAAACATTATATCTTCCACCAGAGTCAATAAGGATCTTTTCTCATTTGGAAGTTTAAATGAAAGGGATTTCATTTACATAATTCTGAAGACATGCAACACAGGCTGAAAATATGCATACTATAAGTATGCACAACAGCGTTACTAATAAATATGATTATTATTATAAAGCTTTAAAGGAAGGCTTTATTCTATTCAGCTTCACTTTGTAAGTAGGATCTCAGTGAGAACAAGACAATAACATCTTGTTCCAATCTTAAAGCTCCCAAACAACTGGGATACCAATACTCTGTCCCTTTATCTTAAGCACCCGGACGTTCTTTTAATACCAGCATCTTGGCTCAGTGGTCTGATAAATAGCTTCACTATTTTAAGGTTTTAGTGTTAAATAATTTTAAAACAAAAAACGCTGACACACCCAAACCCTTAGTCAGTGGAAGTTTAAAACTATGCAGAAATCCTGCATACAAAACATATGAAGACTTCCAAGATTGACAAATGGAGAATGAGAAAACTATAGGAAATGCAGAGGCTCCAAAACTGGAAAAGGTATTTTGTTGTTGTTGGTATAAAATTATTTTAGGGACTTAAATGTATACACCGAGGGGTTTTGCCAACTTGCTTTATTTAGTAGAATTTTACATTATGCAAAATATAAATAAAGCCTATTTTAAAAAATATTATAGTTCTGTTTTCATTATTTATTTTCATATATGTACACTATGATAGAGTTAAGAATTTGTATGTTTACATACGACTAATAAACTCATTTAATCCTTTGATTTGCTATTTTTGCAATCACCTAACGTATGTCTAGATCACACAATTTAAAATCATCATATAGTAACTTTCAATAGAGTACTGTTTTTTAAATTTCCACATTTTTAGAAGTATTTGGCAGTTCTTTCAACAAATTATAGCCCCTATTATATAATCAGTAATCTCTTAAAGAAAACTGTAATAATTTCGTAACTTAAATAAGAGCCATCATATGCTTCTTTTTACACACAGAATGCCAAAATAAAGCTTATGACTGAGTACCGTAAGAGCAAAATAGAGCCCTTAAGACACATAAGAATCAATTAAAATGTTTTCTACCAATGAATAACAAATCCAATGAAATTTTTGTTTTGACTGGTTTTATTTTATACTAGGTTTTTACTTTATGTCACAAAACTGTAATTTGGATATAATGTTACTTCATACTTTAAGGGCATTCTGTCACTTTCCCTAGACCTGAAACAGATGTTCCAAAGACCACTCACCTGGCTATCTACACTATATCAAAATTCTGAAAAAGACCTATAAAATCATTATGCAAAACAAATCCCTCCAAATAGTACATTGCACAGTTTCCCACTGTTAAACAAATCAGCCAATTTATCTGTGAACTCGTTTTGTGCTTTCCTTAGCTCTCATATATACACTCTGGCACTTTGTCATTGCTGGAGAATGCTGATTAGTTTGAAACGGAAGAGACCAACATCATTCTTGCTTGAGATGGGGGCAGTATCCTCTCAGTGTTGCAAAAATATGCACCAAATCATTTAAGACAGAAATCTCTCTTGGTAGTGGCTGGATAATAGACAAGGATGAGAAGAACCACAGTCTTGTGGATGTATTAATAATCTATTTTGAGACACTAAAAGACTGGTGCAGACACAACAGTATATGAGTTAAGCCCCAGAAGATCCGTCCATATCATCAGTCCTGGACAAAACGAACACCAGCTTCATAGATTGGAGTGTCACCTTTTCTGTAAAGAAGGCGCTTGAGTAGTTTGAAGTTTCTGTTTATATTTCTGCATCTGCTTTGACCGTGAATGCAGTCTGTTGAAAAGTTCACGGAATTTATACTGTGGAAATAAGGTTTCCAAAAAGCCTTCCAAAAAGACATAAACCATCCTCCTATTTAACTGGTTGTGCTGAAACATTTCAAAAACACGAAGAATACCTTTCCGTGTTGTCTCAGCCCCAATAATGTGCTTCAGTTCATCTAAATGAAGCGGGGGAGAGGGGAAATAAACACAGTTCATTATTCAAAGGAAATCCAAGGCCTAAACTATGCTAAGTATGTAAAGTACAAAGCAGAGTAACTGATAAATAGCAAGTATTCAGTTAATGACCTTAACATAAGTTTAATAACGGACTTAAAACTTATATACGTTTGCAAGCATGCATGCACTTATGCAATAGATACTGTGAGACAAATACAGCACAGGAGAAAGTAGGAAACCCCAAATTAGAGTTGTAATCTTGTCCCTTAATACCTATATGATAACTTACCCACCCTGAGTTTGCATCGTCATCTATAAAATGGGAATTTATAATAACCAATATCATTATAACTGTAAGAATTTATAAAGACTTGATGAGATAATGTGAAAAGTGATCTGTAAACTCTAAAACACTATACACATACTCTTACTACATTTAATGCACAGTGAGAAATATTATAAGAAAATGTGTGAAAGTTGATCTATGATTTCAAAAAGCTTGCAACACAGAAACAGTGCCATTAAAATACTAAAAGCATAAAGACACTTACAAGGGGGGAATGCAACATGAGTTAACAAGGAAAGGTTCCCTTCAAGGAAGTGACAACTGAAGTAGATTTTGCTACCTGGGCAGCATTTTCATAGGTGCAAACAGATGAAGGATTTAAGAACAGGAATGAACAAATGAGCACTAAGTGGAAACGAAAACAAGACAGGCTCAAGAAATGGGGTAGTAAAGTTTGATTGAATTTTAGGATTCCTGTAAGAGAAAGTGGTGAAAAAAATGGAAAACTGACAGTAATGTGACTGTCAGGGTAAGCAAGTTTGGAGTTTACTCATAGGCAACAGGAAGTTACTAGAGACACATAAATATGGGAACACCATGTATTATTCTTTTTTGTTTTTCCTCTTTTATTCTTGAATTTTATTTTATTTTTTTATACAGCAGGTTCTTATTCGTCATCCATTTTATACACATCAGTGTATACATGTCAATCCCAATCGCCCAATTCATCACACCACCACCACCACCCCCTGGCTCCTTTCCCCCCCTGGTGTCCATAACGTTTGTTCTCTGCATCTGTGTCTCTATTTCTGCCCTGCAAACCGGATCATCTGTACCATATTTTCTAGGTTCCACATATATGCGTTAATATATATTTGCTTTTTTCTTTCTGACTTACTTCACTCTGTATGACAGTCTCTAGATCCAGCCACGTCTCTACAAATGACCCAATTTCGTTCCTTTTTATGGCTGAGTAATATTCCATTGTATATATGCACCACATCTTCTTTACCCATTCGTCTGTCGATGGGCATTTAGGTTGGTTCCATGACCTGGCTATTGTAAATAGTGCTGCAATGAACATTGGGGTGCATGTGTCTTTTTGAATTCTGGTTTTCTCTGGGTATATGCCCAGTAGTGGGATTGCTGGGTCATATGGTAATTCTATTTTTAGTTTTTTAAGGAACCTCCATACTGTTCTCCATAGTGGCTGTATCAACTTACATTCCCACCAACAGTGCAAGAGGGTTCCCTTTTCTCCACACCCTCTCCAGCATTTGTTGTTTGTAGATTTTCTGATGATGCCCATTCTAACTGGTGTGAGGTGATACCTCATTGTAGTTTTGATTTGCATTTCTCTAATAATCAGTGATGTTGAGCAGCTTTTAATGTGCTTCTTGGCCATCTGTATGTCTTCTTTGGAGAAATGTCTATTTAGGTCTTCTGCCCATTTTTGGATTGGGTTGTTTGTTTTTTTAATATTGAGCTGCATGAGCTGTTTACATATTTTGGAGATTAATCCTTTCTCCGTTGATTTGTTTGCAAATATTTTCTCCCATTCTGAGGGTTGTCTTTTTGTCTTGTTTATGCTTCCCTTTGCAGTGCAAAAGCTTTTAAGTTTCATTAGGTCCCATTTGTTTATTTTTGTTTTTATTTCCATTACTCTAGGAGGTGGATCAAAAAAGATCCTGCTGTGATTTATGTCAAAGAGTGTTCTTCCTATGTTTTCCTCTAAGAGTTTTATAGTGTCCGGTCTTACATTTAGGTCTCGAATCCACTTTGAGTTTATTTTTGTGTACGGTGTTAGGGAGTGTTCTAATTTCATTCTTTTACATGTAGCTGTCCAGTTCTCCCAGCACCACTTATGGAAGAGCCTGTCTTTTCTCCATTGTATATCCTTGCCTCCTTTGTCATAGATTAGTTGACCATAGGTGAATGCGTTTATCTCTGGGATTTCTATCCTGTTCCATTGATCTATATTTCTGTCTTTGTGCCAGTACCATATTTTCTTGATTACTGTAGCTTTGTAGTATAGATGGAAGTCTGGGAGCCTGATTCCTCCAGCCCCGTTTTTTCCCCTCAAGACCACTTTGGCTATTCGGGGTGTTATGTGTCCTCATATAAATTTTAAGATTTTTTATTCTAGTTCTGTAAAAAATGCCACTGGTAATTTGATAGGGATTGCACTGAATCTGTACATTGCTTTGGGTAGTATAGTCATTTTCACAATATTGATTCTTCCAATCCAATGACATGGTATATCTCTCCATTTGTTTGTATCGTCTTTAGTTTCTTTCATCAGTGTCTTATAGTTTTCTGCATACAGGTCTTTTGTCTCCCTAGATAGGTTTATCCCTAGGTATTTTATTCTTTTTCTTGCAATGGTAAATGGGAGTGTTTCCTTAATTTCTCTTTCAGATTTTTCATCATTAGTGTATAGGAATGCAAGAGATTTCTGTACATTAATTTTGTATCCTGCAACTTTACCAAATTCATTGATTAGCTCTAGTAGTTTTCTGGTGGCATCTTTAGGATTCTCTAGGTATAGTATCATGTCATCTGCAAACAGTGACAGCTTTACTTCTTTTCCGATTTGGATTCCTTTTATTTCTTTTTCTTCTCTAATTGCTGTAGCTAGGACTTCCAAAACTATGTTGAATAAGAGTGGTGAGAGTGGACATCCTTGTCTTGTTCCTGATCTTACAGGAAATGCTTTCAGTTTTTCACCATTGAGAATGATGTTTGCTGTGAATTTGTTGTATATTGCCTTTATTATGTTGAGGTAGGTTCCCTCTATGCCTATTTTCTGGAGAGTTTTTATCATAAGTGGGTGTTGAATTTTGTCAAAAGCTTTTTCTGCATCTACTGAGATGATCATATATGGTTTTTCTCCTTCAATTTGTTAATATGGTGTAACACATTGATTGATTTGCGTATACTGAAGAATCCCTGCATCCCTGGGATAAACCCCACTTGATCATGGTGTATGACCCGTTTAACGTGCTGTTGGATTCTTCTTGCTAGCATTTTGTTGAGGATTTCTGCATCTTTATTCATCAGTGATATTGGTCTGTAATTTTCATTTTTTGTATTATCTTTGTCTGGTTTTGGTATCAGGGTGATGGTGGCCTTGTAGAATGAGTTTGGGAGTGTTCCTTCCTCTGCAATTCTTTGGAAGAGTTTGAGAAGGATGGGTGTTAGCTGTTCTCTAAATGTCTGATAGAATTCACCTGTGAAGCCATCTGGTCCTGGACTTTTGTTTGTTGGAAGATTTTTAATCACAGCTTCAATTTCATTACTTATGATTGGTCTGTTCATATTTTCTATTTCTTCCTGGTTCAGTCTTGGAAGGTTATATCTTTCTAAGAATTTGTCCATTTCTTCCAGGTTGTCCATTTTATTGGCATAGGGTTGCTTGTAGTAGTCTCTTAGGATGCTTTGTATTTCTGTGGTGTCTGGTAATTTCTCCTTTTTCATTTCTAATTTTCATGATTTGAGTCTTCTCCCTCTTTTTCTTGATGAGTCTGGCTAATGGTTTATCAATTTTTTTTATCTTCTCAGAGAACCAGCTTTTAGTTTTATTGATCTTTGCTATTGTTTCCTTTGTTTATATTTCATTTATTTCTGCTCTGATCTTTATGATTTCTTTCCTTCTACTAACTTTGGGTTTTGTTTGTTCTTCTTTCTCTAGTTCTTTTAGGTGTAAGGTTAGATTGTTTGAGATGTTTGTTGTTTCTTGAGGTAGGACTGTATTGCTATAGACTTCCCTCTTAGAACTGCTTTTGCTGCATCCCATAGGTTTTGGATCGTAGTGTTTTCGTCGTCATTTGTCTCTAGGTATTTTTTGATTTCCTCTGTGGCCTCTTGGTTATTTAGTAACATACTGTTTAGCCTCCATGTTTGTGTTTTTTACATTTTTTTCCCTGTAATTGATATCTAATCTCATAGCGCTGTGATCAGAAAAGATGCTTGATATGATTTCAATTTTCTTAAATTTACTGAGGCTTGATTTGTGACCCCAAGATATGATCAATCCTGTAGAATGTTCCATGCGCACTTGAGAAGAAAGTGTAATCTGCTGTTTTTGGATGGCATGCCCTATAAATATCAATTAAATCTATCTGGTCTATTGTGTCATTTAAAGCTTGTGTTTCCTTATTAATTTTCTGTTTGGATGATCTGTCCATTGGTGTAAGTGAGGTGTTAAAGTCCCCCACTATTATTGTGTTAATGTCGATTTCCTCTTTTATAGCTGTTAGCAGTTGCCTTATGTATTGAGGTGCTCCTATGTTGGGTGCATATATATTTATAATTGTTATATCTTCTTCTTGGATTGATCCCTCGATCATTACGTAGCGTCTTTCCTTGTCTCTTGTAACATTCTTTAATTTAAAGTCTATTTTATCTGATATGAGTATTGCTACTCCAGCTTTCTTTTGATTTCCATTTGCATGGAATATCTTTTTCCATCCCCTCACTTTCAGTCTGGATGTGTCCCTAGGTCTGAAGTGGGTCTCTTGTAGACAGCACATATATGGGTCTTATTTTTGTATCCATTCAGTGAGCCTGTGTCTTTTGGTTGGAGCATTTAATCCATACACATTTAAGGTAGTTACGATATGTATGTTCCTATTACCATTTTCTTAATTGTTCTGGGTTTGTTTCTATAGGTTCTTTTCTTCACTTGTGTTTCCCACCCAGAGAAGTTCCTTTAGCATTTGTTGTAGAGCTGGTTTGGTGGTGCTGAATTCTCTTAGCTTTTGCTTGTCTGTAAAGCTTTTGATTTCTCCATTGAATCAGAATGAGATCCTTGCCGGGTAGAGTAATCTTGGTTGTGCGTTCTTCCGTTTCATCACTTTAAATATGTCATGCCACTCCCTTCTGGCTTGTAGAGTTTCTGCTGAGAAATCAGCTGTTAACCTTATGGGAGTTGCCTTGTATGTCATTTGTCGTTTTTCCCTTGCTGCATTCAATAATTTTTCTTTGTCTTTAATTTTTGCTCTCTGAGCTTCCTGGACTTAGGTGGCTATTTCCTTTCCCATGTTAGGGAAGTTTTTGACTATAATCTCTTCAAATATTTTCTCAGGTCCTTTCTCTCTCTCTTCTCCTTCTGGGACCCCTGTAATGTGAATGTTGTTGCATTTAATGTTGTCCCAGACGTCTCTTAGGCTGTCTTCATTTCTTTTCATTCTTTTTTCTTTACTCTGTTCCACAGCAGTGAATTCCATCATTCTGTCTTCCAGGTCACTTATCCGTTCTTCTGCCTCAGTTATTCTGCTATTGATTCCTTCTAGTGTATTTTTCATTTCAGTTATTGTATTGTTCATCTCTGTTTGTTTGTTCTTTAATTCTTCCAGGTCTTTGTTAAACATTTCTTGCATCTTCTCGATCGTTGCCTCCATTCTTTTTCCGAGGTCCTGGATCATCTTCACTACCATTATTGTGAATTCTTTTTCTGGAAGGTTGCCTATCTCCACTTCATTTAGTTGTTTTTCCTGGGGTTTTATCTTGCTCCTTCATCTGGTACATAGTCCTCTGCCTTTTCATCTTGTCTTTCTGTGAATGTGGTTTTTGTTCCACAGGCTGCAGGACTGTAGTTCTTCTTGCTTCTGCTGTCTGTCTTCTGGTGGATGAGGCTATCTAAGAGGCCTGAACAAGTTTCCTGATGGGAGGGACTTGCCTACCAGAGCAAAAGAGCTGGCTTTTGCTCTGGTGGGCAGAGCTCAGTAAAACTTTAATCTGCTTGTCTGCTGATGGGTGGGGCTGGGTTCCCTCCCTGTTGGTTGTTTGGCCTGAGGCAACCCTACACTGCAGCCTACCCGGGCTCTTTGGTGGGGCTAATGGTGGACTCTGGGAGGGCTCAAGCCAAGGAGTACTTCCCAGAACTTCTGCTGCCAGTGTCCTTGTCCTCACGGTGAGCCACAGCCACCCCCTGCCTCTGCAGGAGACCCTCCAACGCCAGCAGGTAGGTCTGGTTCAGTCTCCTATGAGGGTCACTGCTCCTTCCCCTGGGTCCCGATGCACACACTACTTTGTGTGTGGAGTCTCTGTTTCCCCCAGTCCTGTCGAGGTCCTGTAATCAAATCCCGCCAGCCTTCAAAGTCTGATTCTCTAGGAATTCCTCCTCCTGTTGCCAGACCCCTAGGTTGGGAAGCCTGATGGGGGGCTCAGAACCTTCACTCCAGTGGGTGGACTTCCATGGTATAAGTGTCCTCCAGTTTGTGAGTCACTCACCCAGCAGTTATGGGATTTGATTTTATTGTGATTGCGCCCCTCCTACCGTCTCATTGTGGCTTCTCCTTTGTCTGTGGATGTGGGGTATCTTTTTTGGTGAGTTCCAGTGTCTTCCTGTCGATGACTATTCAGCAGTTAGTTGTGATTCCGGTGCTCTCGCAAGAGGGAGTGAGAGCACGTCCTTCTACTCCGCCATCTTGAACCAATCTCCTATTCTTCTTCTTAATTATTCATAGTCAGGGCCACTATAGCAGGGGCCTCAGAAGCAATACTTTATTGCTTTCGAAAGAAACATGCAACTTCCAAAATGTATATTTCTAACTAGGGTACAATATAATTTAAAGCAAATAGTTTTTAAGTTTACTAAAAAACAGGAGAGGGATTATGTATATATAAAAATATATACTTTTACATCTATCCTCACTTCCGTCAAGTCTTCACATAAGTGTCATCATCTCAGGGAGGCCCCCAATGGCTACCCTGTCTGCAACTGCAACTCATCTGACACCTCCCTTTTCCTGCACTATCTGTCTCCTCAGCACTTACCACTATCCAACATACTGTGCTTTATCTATTTCTTTCATCTGTTTTCTGTGTCTCCTTAGTAGAATGTAAACTCCAAGAAGGCAATGATAAGTGTAAAGAATAGTGTCTGGCTCATGAAAGGCTCTCAATAAATATTTACTGTATAAATGCATTAAGATTTCTTCCAGCCACATAACTGAGTCAGTCTATAGCACCATCTGGTTTATTCTAACAGTATATTAATATCCTAGGTTATTGTTTCTTTCCATTTTTCTAAAATGTTATTTCTGTAACTTGCTTTTTATCTCCAAATGCAACAGTAGAGTCTATTGGGCAGAATAAATAGCTGTGTGGCAAAGTTCCAACTTAACTGTCAGAAGAGAAAGCTGATTAAAATCTATGGTGAAAATATAGTTTAAATTAAAAATAAAATTATATGAAAAGAAATAGATATTGAGAACTTAAATATTTTTCTATTCTCTACATCCACAATTAAAATGTGGAGAAGAGATATCTAGGTATTTTCAAAGATATTTATAACCAAAGAAGAGATCAAACAACCACCCAACTACACAAAACTGCTCTTATTGAGAGAAGACAAAACAGACGAAGTGAATCTAAATTAGTGAGACAGCAGTGTTCTAAAGTAACTCAAATCAGACCAACAGAATGCCACTATGTACACTTTCTTTAGGATCATGTTTTAGTAAAGATTAAGACTGGGCCAATCAGTTGTTTCAAAGGGATTCTTTGAAAAAATGTGTTTGTTCTCTTAAATAGAACAAACATTCTTCCTGAAAACCTCATACTTCATATACTTTTATCAGCCCTTTCATCTGTCACAGAATTTATCATCAACTTCATTCTCAGAATGTTTCAAGGCAGCAAAGTGAAGTGGTTAAAAGCAACACTTTTTCTTCAAGTGGTTGAAAGCAGTGGCTTTCAAGGAACTCAGAGCTGAGTCAGAGTCCCAACACTCACTTACTAGCTATAAACCTTGGGTGACTCACCTAACCCCTTTGAGCTTCTGTTTCCTCACATATAAAGCTGTGATGTTAACAGTACCTAGGCTTCATAATGTTATGAGGATTAGTTAAAGATATATGAGAAATGCCTAGCACAGTGCCTAGTGTATGATAAGCCATCAAATGATAGTTATTATAGTCAAAAGGCAGCTATACTTAGCATGCTCAATGCCTTAAATTCAGAAGAAGTACAAATTAATAAGATTTATACTAAAAATGTTCACTTACCTGGCATAATTGAAAGTAATTTAGTTTTTCCTGCAACTCTTGTTCTCATTCGAATAGCTTTATCTCTGCATGGAACAGTCTCTGCTAAAATGCCATTTGGCCAAAAGGCATCTCTATTTAAGAAGATTAAATAAATTTTATAAACATTTTCATTTTCTAATGATACAAGTTGGTCAAATTATTCCAATTTTCTACAGAAAACACAAATGTAAACAGAAAAAGGAAACACTTCTGAAATTTTATATAGGTGTGATATTCAACAAACAGTAACTACATACAGGGTTCAATTTTAGGTGTAAAAGGATATATACAAGAAAAAATAACAGAAGTATGCCCTGGAATAACTTAAAACTAAGCCAATATAAAACAAATTCTGCACCCACACCTTAGAGCTATATTGGTTACCATGTTTCTTTCACATATTTAATCCATTCTCCTTTACTTTCACAGTGTACTTGATTCCTGTTCCCTAGTTCTCAGGCCAAAGGAAGGAATTGAGCAGAGTAACTAAGCTTCCATCTGGGAATTTGGTCTGAGAGAGAGAGACTGCCCAGAGTAGTCCTTCTTAACTCTGACTGCACATTAGAAAACACCTGGGAGCTTTAAAAGAGCTTAAGGACCAGGACCTCCACCAGATTAATTAAATCAGACTGTTTGCAGATGGGACCTAAGTATTAGTACTTTTTAAAGCTCTCCAAGTGATTCCAGTGTGCAGGCAAGGTTGAGAATCAGTGCTCCAGAAGAACAATATTTACCCACCCTGAAACAGAATGAAGGTGCCAGGCAGGTGGTACAGCTTTTAGAAACAGTACAGTATAGTGAGGAGAAACTTAGCTTCAGATTAGAGAGACCTGTTTCCCCACTGTCCAGCACATGAGGCTTTGGGCAAGCTGCTTTACTTCTCAAATCCTCAATTTCCTTGTAACAAAACGGAGACAAAAATCCCTATCTTGTAAAATAGGATAAAATCAGAAAGTGTACGTAAAGTAGTTGGACAGTGCCAAGTAAACAGTGTTCGATACTGACAGTTCCCTTCTTTCTGTTACTTCAAAGTACGTGATGCCATGAATGTTTATGCCTTGCTTATCTCTCACTTTTAGAAAAGACGTTTATTTCTCTGCCATGGCATGCTTTCCTTGAAGGGACTGAACCTTACCCCTCAGTCCCTGGTAAGAGGGCTAGACACAGAGAAGGGGCTCAGAATATTTTTGCAAAATGAACATATGAATTGGAGTATCATTACTCTTAATTTGAACCTTTTCAGAGGTTCAAATATAGTTAATAAAAATTTAGACCGTGGACATACATATTTCTAAAATTCTTCATTTAAAATCAAGGTTAGTGGGGACTCCCCTGGTGGTGCAGTGGTTAAGAATCCGCCTGCCAATGCAGGGGATATGGGTTCGATCCCTGGTCTGGGAAGATCCCACATGCCACGGAGCAACTAAGCCCATGTGCCGCAACTACTGAGCCCACGTGCTGCAACTACTGAGCCCACATGCCACAACTACTGAGCCCACGTGCTGCAACTACTGAAGCCCGCCCACCTAGAGGCCATTCTCCGTAACAAGAGAAGCCACTGCAATGAGAAGCCCACGCACCACAACTAAGAGTAGTCCCCGCTCGCAGCAACTAGAGAAAGCCAGCATGCAGCAATGAAGACCCCAGGTAGCCAGCCAGCCAATCAATCAATCAATCAAATCAAGGTTAGCAAATACAACTGAGAAAAGTTAATCCTGGAAACTAGGTAACCTGATTATATGACCATACCATGTCTACATTAATATTTCCATTATTTTAAAGCCACATTACTATGATAAAATGTAGCCTAACATGTTAAAGATTTTTCATTTACACTTTTTTCTATTCTGGTTTTAAAAAAACAAATATGAATAGGTCCATGGGACAAATGTTTATAATTCTTGCAAGTCTTTGCTCATCAGTGATGACTAAAACCAACTGTAAGGCCAGGAAGAGAAGGAATGCAATGAAAGTTAGTGATAACAATGCTCAACTCTGTACTATCTGAAAGAAGTGACTGTGTCTTAAGACATACCTGAAACGTTTCACTAAGTCGGCTACTTGCTCAGGTGAGGTCATCCAGTCAACATGGTCAACTATTTTTCTGAAAGCAAAGAAATTCAAATGAGTAAGGTCAAGATTTTAGAAGGTGAATAAAATAAAGAAACATTACTTCCATGGAGTAAGCAACTTAATTTGTATGAAGATTATCTCTGAGAGCAATAGTCTGCTTTAATGATCTTCAAAGACCCAGAGAAGGAAATTCCCCTACAAAAGGTTGAGCAATCTACTTCCAGAAGTAAAACTTCAAAAGCTAAGTAAGATCAGCTCTAAGTAGTTTAAGAAAAAAAAGTGGTACCTATTAATAGTATCACCATATGTGGCTCTAATAAGCTGCTGAAGTAGGTTTTTGATATTCCTTCGCAACCACTGATTTCTCTCTTTTAAGTCGAATACTTCGTCCATGAGAAGCAGCATTACCCTAAGTGGAATATTGTCATCCACCTGACAAAATATGGGAAGAAATAAGGATACGTTTATTTGAGTTACCTATCTACTATAAATGGCTAATTTTCCTGCTTTTACCAAATGACTGTTACTATTTACAGGTTGGAGAACAAGTTATACTATAGCCTTTGTAACCAACATTTCATTATAATTTAGAAAAAATATTTTTAACAGCCATTTTGACAGAATACAGAATTTTACAACTCTACAATGATGAGTAAATTCCAAGGCTGTAGTGAAAAAAGCTTCTCAAACTGGATTCATGATGGTCTTAGGAAAAGATGATTTGGGATCTTGCAGTAGAGTCTGTATTAGTTTATAAGGCAAAGGTTAGCCCCTTTGCCTATTCTCTGGGGCATCTTTTTCAAATGAACAAAATATTCTCAACATTTCTCTTTATTTAATAGAACAAACTACAATCTACACAGAGCAATCTGTTTTGCTCGGTTACTGGGTTGTATGTATATAGGTATTTTCATGAAAAAGAAGCTGAAATAAAATCCAGCTAACATTACAAAAGGCAACTAGATTACTACAATTTTCCTTTTATTTTTAAGAAGTAAAAATTTGTACACTTTCATCATGGGAATATTCAATTAATGATATAAAAAGTAAAGAAAGACAACTAGAATGCTTTGATGCCCAAATATATCAATATATATAAAACAAAAAATAGGTGCAGGTTTAGAACTGCAACAAAACTCCATAATTGCCAGTAATTTTGTAATTCTTTCATCACTAAGCCAGTCTTTCCAATTATTTCCTCATCAATGTTATAATTTAAATACTTAAATTTTTTCATGAGAAAACAGCATGAGTCATACATTTTTCACTGTGTTGTAAACATTTTCTTAGCGTACCTTCTCTTTCACATATTTTTCAATAGCTTAACCACTTTGGAGGCAAAAATCACTACGGCTCTATTCTCTGATCAAGTATAGTCATGAGTCTGATGCCACATGACAATTCTAATAAACAGTTAAATTGTAAAAACCCTTAACAAAAGGTATAATGTTATGGATATTACAACAGTACAATGCATAATAAACATTCTAAAATATTCTTGAAAAAACAAAAATATTATCTTTAAGTCAGTTTATTATAAAGAAATTCAATGAGAAACTGAAGAGAGATAATTATAACTTTAAAATAACTCTGCCTAATAGAATAGAATATAAAGTCCAGACCCAAATATATAAAATAAAAAGATTTGTGACAAGGGAGAAACATACACTGGGAAAAGAGGGCCTTCTCAGTAAATGGTGCTTAGGTCAATTGGACCCCTACCTCATTCCACACACAACAATCGATCCTAGATGAATGGCAAATCTAAGTTTTGGCACGGTAAACAAAAACAAGTTTTAAAGAAAATCATAGGAGAACATCTTTGTGACCTTGCAGTAGGCACAGATTATACACAGAGCATAAAAGCACACAAAGTAGAAGATATTCACAATACACAAATACTTATATCTGACAATGAAACAATATTCAGATTATACAATGCACTCTTACTAATCAAAGACAAAGACAGCCAAGCCAACAGAAAAAAAATGGGGGAAAGAGCTAGACATGTAAGACAGGACACCCAAATGGCCAATAAACTTATGAAAAGAGGTTCAACATTTTAACAGCCATCAGAGAAATGGAAATCCACATGAGATACAACAAAGAGAATGGCTAAAATTAAAAAGGCATAACATATTGATTTTTGGCAGGCTGTGAACCACTGAAATTCTCATGCATTGCTGATGGCAGTGGAAGCGGCACACACACTTCGGAAAACTATTTGACAGTATCTATTAAAATTGAATTTTTGCATAACCTCTGACCAAGCAATTCCATTCCTGGGTACAGAAAGAAATATGTACTTATTTATTTAATCAAAAGACAAGTACCATAATGTTCATAGGAGTACAGTTCGTAATATAGCAAATAAATTGTACTATATTTACAAAATGTAATTGTACTATAATTACAAAATTGTACTATAAGGCCACAAAAATGAAGAAACCACAATCACATGAAACAAACATGGAAGATTATCACAATGTTGAGCAAAAAATGTCAGACTTAAAGGAGTACATACCTCACAGTTTCATTTATATAAAGTATAAATGCAGGGTAGAAGTCAGGATAGTGATTATCCTTGGCAGGGGAGAGGATAGTGACAGGAAGAGAGCATTAGGGGCTTTCTGGGGTACTGGCAATGTTCTGTTTCTTGTTTATAGTGTTGATTACATGGATATGTTCAGTTTGTAAGAATTCATCAAACAATGTTTACAATATATGTACATTAATGACAGATATACATATTATACTTTATTAAAAAGTTAAAAAGATCTGCCAAGCGTGATATGAATTTCAACTGAATGCTACCAAAATAAAATTAACTCACAGTATCATCAAGTTGAGCTGAAACTCGACAATGTTCAGGATCTGAATCAGTCTTCGGAATTAAAGGAGGAACCTAATATTTAAAAAAACAAAAAACAAAAAACAAAGTAAACACACTAAAGCAGAAAATGAAAGAACACAATACAATAAACCAAAATGAGTATCAAATATAATGAACAGCATTTGATTTGATTTTGGGGACAATATATAAATAAAATTTATATAGCATTAACAAAGTATTAACAATCTACAGTTAGAAACCCAATATAAAAGGGTAATTATTTCATTACCAACAGATTTTCTTTCCTTTAAAAAAGGATTCATTTTGAGTTGGATGGAGATATTACTCAAACTCCCATACTTTTTAGAATTTAAAGCTAAGTAAGATTAAATGATTTAAAGACCAAAAATTAGTAGCACAGTCGGGGAATAGAACTCCAGTCTTTTTTCTTTTACCATAAAGAGCCTGACAGTATGCTAATAGGCCTAAAGGAACTAATTAACTGACTGTTATATAATGTAAGTTATGGGGGAAAAGGACACAAAGACCAGTGCTAGTTGATAACCATTTCTCAGCACAGGAAGGACCATCAAGATCACCTATTATAACCCCTTCACATTACTGGTGAGGAAAAAGAAGCCTGGAAAAGTTCAGTGACTTTTGTACGAAGTCATATGGGTAGCTATCAGCAGAAGCGGCACAAGACAACCCTCACTTCAGTGTTAGTGTACTTGCCCATGATTAGAAATTCAGATGAAACATCAGAAAATGTATGAGAATCAATAGAAAAGTATGATTTACACACACTATATTTTAGGAGTTGCCTCTTAGAATAAAGAAATTCTATTAGTGTTTATATATATGTCCTCTTCATTGAAACATTCTAATAGTTACACGATTTAATAGTCTTGATTATAACCTTAAAAAACTAGGTCAAAATTATTTTAAAAATGTAAATTAGGAAGCAAAAACTACTTGGTCAACTACCTATTCTGCTAGCGTAATGAAAAAGCTTCCCAGGAAACTCTTCTATGCCTCTCACAGGTATATACACAGGTAAGATATGGCTGCAGAGATTGATGATGTTGAAAGACTTTTCCTCTCTTTGATCTCGTGAACCTTGATCGTGTGACTCGGAAGAAATTAGACTATGTTTGCTGATGAATACTAGTAAAACTAATTTACACAACAGCACATACCTGTTTTGTTATAAATTTTAATGACATTATAGAATAAACATGGCTAAATAGAATAAAACAGTACAAAGAATGTTAACTACACTAATTTTAAATATGTGCTTTACATGGATTTTAAAATTCTACTGTAGCAGAGACTGAGGAGTGACTGGATTTTACAGTATCCATTTTTGATAAGAATTCATTCTCTTTAGTTTTTTAATTCTTTATGAGACTATGTGTTTATAGGGCTTTGGACTTATAAAGGAAAATAAGGTAAATCTAAGCAGGAGCTCAGTAAATCTTAGTTGACCTGAAAATAGTTTCCTTTAGGCATTACTGAAAACATCTTACCTTGAAAAATGATTGCCTTATGTCTTGACCTAATCTTTCTGACATTTTGCCCATGTTGTCTGACATTTTAGTCATTCCCTCTGCCAAGCTATCAGGAAGGGATTTAACTGCATTTGAAACATTCCTCATGGAATTTCGAAGCGGATTTACAAAAGTGTCCATCTAAAGGGGAAAAGATATTATATCATGACTTCACTGTATCAGATTTGTTATTCAACTGAGCATGGGAAAATACAGAGTGCAACACATGAAAGATATAATAATTTTCCAGTCTATAATATCTCATTGCATTTTAAAAGGATAAACTGTTGTCTTCAGTGTGTCTTTAAAAATATGAATAAAATTTTTGAGTGATATGGTTATTGGCAGAAAATGAATATAAACCTTGGGTTGCCTTCTTATTAAGAAAAACTCTGAAAACATGAGAATTTTTCCAAAATAGAAATTGATGCAAGTATAAACAGCTACAACATACTTCCGCCTCAAATTCAAGGCAACAATGACATAGATATTCTGAGGTGATATTAAAAAGCAAACAAGCAGATAAAATAAACAGCTCACATAACTAACAAGTAAGATTTATTTTTTAAAAAAATAATTTTAAGGATATGTTACATGCTCAATTAGAATATATGGAAAGAATCTGGAATCTATTAGGAAGAAGAAAAGAAGCTGCAAATCAGACATGTAAGCCATACTTTATTAAGGGAGAATAGAAAAACGATAAAGAAAATATGATAAGAGATATAAAAAGAAATGATCTCAGAGGGATAGGAAGCTTTAAAATTGACATTCTGAGAGGAGCTTCAAGATGGCGGAAGAGTAAGACGTGGAGATCACCTTCCTCTCCACAAATACATCAGAAATACATCTACATGTGGAACAGCTCCTACAGAACACCTACTGAACGCTGGCAGAAGACCTCAGACGTCCCAAAAGGCAAGAAACTCCCCACGTACCTGGGTAGCGCAAAATAAAAAAGAAAAGACAGAGACAAAAGAATAGGTATGGGACCCGCACCAGTGGGAGGGAGCTGTGAAGGAGGAAAGGTTTCCACACACTAGGAAGCCCCTTCGCGGGCGGAGACGGCGGGTGGCAGAGGGGGGAAGCTTTGGAGCCACGGAGGAGAGCGCAGCCACAGGGGTGCAGAGGGCAAAGCGAAGAGATTCCCGCACAGAGGATCGGTGCCGACCAGCACTCACCAGCCCGAGAGGCTCGTCTGTTCACCCGCCGGGGCGGGCGGGGGCTGGGAGCTGAGGCTTGGGCTTCGGTCGGATTGCAGGGAGAGGACTGGGGTTGTCGGCGTGAACACAGCCTGAAGGGGTTAGTGCACCACAGCTAGCCGGGAGGGAGTCCGGGAAAAGGTCTGGACCTGCCGAAGAGGCAAGAGACTTTTTCTTGCCTCTTTGTTTCCTAGTGCGTGAGGAGAGGGGATTAAGAGAGCCACTTAAAGGAGCTCCAGAGATGGGCGCGAGCCACGGCTATCAGCGCGGACCCCAGAGACGGGCATGAGACGCTAAGGCTGTGGCTGCAGCCACCAAGAAGCCTGTGTGCAAGCACAGGTCACTATCCACACTGCCGCTCCCGGGAGCCTGTGCAACCCACCACTGCCAGGGTCCCGTGATCCAGGGACAACTTCCCCGGGAGAACACACTGTGCACCTCAGGTGGGTGCAATGTCATCCCGGCCTCAGACGCCTCTGGGACAACATTAAACACATCAACATTCGAATTATAGGGGTCCCAGAACAAGAAGAGAAAAAGAAAGGGACTGAGAAAATATTTGAAGAGATTATAGTTGAAAACTTCCCTAATATGGGAAAGGAAATAGTTAATCCAGACCAGGAAGCACAGAGAGTCCCATACAGGATAAATCCAAGGAGAAACACACCAAGACACATATTAATCAAACTGGCAAAAATTAAAGAAAAAGAAAAACTATTAAAAGCAGCAAGGGAAAAACAACAAATAACATACAAGGGAATCCCCATAAGGTTAACAGCTGATCTTTCAGCAGAAACTCTGCAAGCCAGAAGGGAGTGGCAGGACATATTTAAAGTGATGAAGGAGAAAAACCTACAACCAAGATTACTCTACCCAGCAAGGATCTCATTCAGATTTGATGGAGAAATTAAAATCTTTACAGACAAGCAAAAGCTAAGAGAATTCAGCACCACCAAACCAGCTTTACAACAAATGCTAAAGGAACTTCTCTAGGCAGGAAACACAAGAAAAGGAAAAGACCTAAAATAACAAACATAAAACAATTAAGAAAATGGTAATAGGAACATACATATCGACAATTACCTTAAATGTAAATGGATTAAATGGTCCAACCAAAACACATAGACTGGCTGAATGGATACAAAAACAAGACCCATATATATGCTGTCTACAAGAGACCCACTTCAGACCTAGGGACACATACCGACTGAAAGTGAGGGGATGGAAAAAGATATTCCATGCAAATGGAAATCAAAGGAAAGCTGGAGTAGCAATTCTCATATCAGACAAAATAGACTTTAAAATAAAGACTATTACAAGAGACAAAAAAGGACACTACATAATGATCAAGGGATCGATCCAAGAAGAAGCTATAACAATTGTAAATATTTATGCACTCAACACAGGAGCACCTCAATACATAAGGCAAATACTAACAGCCATAAAAGGGGAAATCGACAGTAACACAATCATAGTAGGGGACTTTTACACCCCACTTTCAACAATGGACAGATCATCCAAAATGAAAATAATTAAGAAAACACAAGCTTTAAATGATACATTAAAAAAATGGACTTAACTGATATTTATAGGACATTCCATCCAAAAACAACATAATACACATTTTCTCAAGTGCTCAGGGAACATCTCCAGGATAGATCATATCTTGGGTCACAAATCAAGCCTTGGTAAATTTAAGAAAATTGAAATCGTATCAAGTATCTCTTCCGACCACAACGCTATGAGACTAGATATCAATTACAAGAAAAAATCTGTAAAAAAATTACAAACACATGGAGGCTAAACAATACACTACTTAATAACAAAGAGATCACTGAAGAAATCAAAGAGGAAATCAAAAAATACCTAGAAACAAATGACAATGAAAACACGATGACCCAAAACCTTTGGGATGCAGCATAAGCAGTTCTAAGAGGGAAGTTTATACCAATACAATCCTACCTTAAGAAACAAGAAACATCTCAAATAAACAACATAACCTTACACCTAAAGCAATTAGAGAAAGAAGAACAAAAAACCCCAAAGCTAGCAGAAGGAAAGAAATCATAAAGATCAGATCAGAAATAAATCAAAAACAAATGAAGGAAACGATAGCAAAGATCAATAAAACTAAAAGCTAGTTCTTTGAGAAGATAAACACAATTGATAAGTCATTAGCCAGACTCATCAAGAAAAAGAGGGAGAAGACTCAAATCAATAGAATTAGAAATGAAAAAGGAGAAGTAACAACTGACACTGCAGAAATACAAAGGATCATGAGAGATTACTACAAGCAACTCTATGCCAATAAAATGGACGACCTGGAAGAAATGGACAAATTCTTGAAATGCACAACCCGCCGAGACTCAAGCAGGAAGAAATAGAAAATATGAACAGACCAAACACAAGCACTGAAATAGAAACTGTGATTAAAAATCTTCCAACAAACAAAACCCCAGGACCAGATGGCTTCACAGGTGAATTCTATCAAACATTTAGAGAAGAGCTAACACCTATCCTTCTCAAAGTCTTCCAAAATATAGCAGAGGGAGGAACACTCCCAAACTCATTCTACGAGGCCAACATCACCCCGATAGAAAACCAGACAAAGATGTCACAAAGAAAGAAAACTACAGATCAATATCACTGATGAACATAGAAGCAAAACTCCTCAACAAAATACTAGCAAACAGAATCCAATAGCACATTAAAAGGATCATACACCATGATCAAGTGGGGTTTATCCCACGAACGCAAGGATTCTTCAATATACGCAAATCAACCAATGTGATACACCATATTAACAAACTGAAGGAGAAAACGATATGATCATCTCAATCGATGCAGAGAAAGCTTTTGACAAAATTCAACACCCATTTATGATAAAAACCCTGCAGAAAGTAGGCATAGAGGGAACTTTCCTGAACATAACAAAGGCCATATATGACAAACCCACAGCCAACATCGTTCTCAATGGTGAAAAACTGAAACCATTTCCTCTAAGATCAGGAAAAAGAAAGGTTGCCCACTCTCACCACTATTATTCAACATAGTTTTGGAAGTTTTAGCCACAGCAAACAGAGAAGAAAAAGAAATAAAAGGAATCCAAATTAGAAAAGAAGAAGTAAAGCTGTCACTGTTTTCAGACGACATGATACTATACACAGAGAATCCTAAAGATGCTACCAGAAAACTACTAGAGCCAATCAATGAATTTGGTAAAGTAGCAGGATACAAAATTAATGCACAGAAATCTCTTGCATTCCTATACACTAATGATGAAAAATCTGAAAGTGAAATTAAGAAAACACTCCCATTTACCACTGCAACAAAAAGAATAAAATAACTAGGAATAAACCTAGCTAAGGAGACAAAAGACCTGTATGCAGAAAATTATAAGACACTGATGAAAGAAATTAAAGATGATACAAATAGATGGAGAGATATACCATGTTCTTGGATTGGAAGAATCAACATTGTGAAAATGACTCTACTACCCAAAGCAATCTACAGATGCAACGCAATCCCTATCAAACTACCAGTGGCATTTTTCACAGAACTAGAACAAAAAATTTCACAATTTGTATGGAAACACAAAAGACCCCGAATAGCCAAAGCAATCTTGAGAAAGAAAAACAGAGCTGGAGGAATCAGGCTCCTGGACTTCAGACTATACTACAAAGCTACAGTAATCAACACAGTATGGTACTGGCACAAAAAACAGAAATATAGAGCAATGGAACAGGATAGAAAGCCCAGAGATAAACCCACACACATATGGTCACCTTATCTTTAATAAAGGAGGCAAGAATATACAGTGGAGAAAAGACAGCCTCTTCAATAAGTGCTGCTGGGAAAACTGGACAGGTACATGTAAAAGTATGAAATTAGAACACTCCCTAACACCATACACAAAAATAAACTCAAAATGGATTAAAGACCTAAATGTAAGGCCAGACACTATCAAACTCTTAGAGGAAAACATAGGCAGAACACTCTATGATGTAAGTCACAGCAAGATCCTTTTTGACCCACCTCCTAGAGAAATGGAAGTAAAAACAAAAATAAACAAATGGGACCTAATGAAACTTAAAAGCTTTTGCACAGCAAAGGAAACCATAAACATGACGAAAAGACAATCCTCAGAATGGGAGAAAATACTTACAAATGAAGCAACTGACAAAGGATTAATCTCCAAGATTTACAAGCAGCTCATGCAGCTCAATAACAAAAAAACGAACAACCCAATCCAAAAATGGGCAGAAGACCTAAATAGACATTTCTCCAAAGAAGATATACAGATTGCCAACAGACACATGAAAGAATGCTCAACATCATTAATCATTAAAGAAATGCAAATCAAAACTACAATGAGATATCATCTCACACTGGTCAGAATGGCCATCATCAAAAAATCTACAAACAATAAATGCTGGCGAAGGTGTGGAGAAAAGGGAACCCTCTTGCACTGTTGGTGGGAATGTAAATTGATACAGCCACTATGGAGAACAGTATGGAGGTTCCTTAAAAAACTACAAATAGAACTACCATACAACCCAGCAATCCCACTACTGGGCATATACCCTGAGAAAACCGTAATTCAAAAAGAGTCATGTACCAAAATGTTCATTGCAGCTCTATTTACAATAGCCAGGACAGGGAAGCAACCTAAGTGTCCATCGACAGATGAATGGATAAAGAAGATGTGGCACATATATACAATGGAATATCACTCAGCCATAAAAAGAAACGAAACTGAGTTATTTGTAGTGAGGTGGATGGACCTAGAGTCTGTCATACAGAGTGAAGTAAGTCAGAAAGAGAAAAACAAATACCGTATGCTAACACATATATATGGAATCTAAGGAAAAAAAAAAAACAAGTTCATGAAGAACCTAGGGGCAAGATGGGAATAAAAACACAGACCTACTAGAGAATGGACTTGAAGATATGGGGGATGGGGATGTGGAAGGGTAAGCTGCGACAAAGTGAGAGAGTGGCATGGACATATATACACTACCAAAGGTAAAATAGATAGCTAGTGGGAAGCAGCCGCGTAGCACAGGGAGATCAGCTCCGTGCTCTGTGACCACCTAGAGGGGTGGGATAGGGAGGGTGGGAGGGAGGGAGATGCAAGAGGGAAGAGATATGGGAACATATGTATATGTATAACTGATTCACTCTTTTATAAAGCAGAAACTAACACACCATTATAAAGCAGTTATACTCCAATAAAGGTGTTAAAAAAATAAATAAATAAAATAAAATAAAATTGACCTTCTGACTGTACAAATGTCAGATAATTTCAATTAAGAGAGCCATCTAAAGAAACCAAAGTAGATGCATATGGATCTCTCTGAGATTTTTAACAGACTAAAACAAACAAAACAAATGAAAGAAAGAGAGAGAAAGGAAGGGATGGAGGAGAGAAAAGAAAAAGGGGACACAAAAACCAAAGTCAAACAAAACTGTAAGACTATTTTCCAGAAAGTATTGAATGTCATAAAAACTACCACAGAAATGAGTTATGTTCTATGCAAAAAGAGAAAAAATAAAAGCAATAAGAGCAAAAAAATGGAACCCCACTGCTTAAGGAACACAATGTTAACAGACGATATCAAGAAGATAAAATTCTTTAATATGCTTTCATGGTTTCCAACAAGAAAAACTAGAGAAGGTGAAATAGGTACTGCAATAAACAATAACAACGAAGAGTGTATTTCAAGATAACTGTAAAAGTTTTAGTAATTCCTTGGGTTAAGCAGAGCCAACAGTCTTATAGATATGCTTGCTGGAATATACAATGTTTAGGAGGGACACTGTCACAGTACAACAAATTCAAAGTAGAACCAAAGGACAGAAATGAAGAAGAAGGGCTTGAAAATCACTACCACTGGTGAAGAGAGATACAGAGATTAAAAAGGGTAAAGAAGATGAAGTTAACTCTCTTGTGTGTGCACACACTTGTGTGTAAAATTATATACATATATTTGGGTGTAAAATGATATATATGTGTGTGTGTAATTCTAATTCTATATACAGTAGTTCTCAGTTAACCATAACAGTGTGTTCAAATCAATCAGGACATTATTTCCAACACTGACATTACTGCCAAGTGTTTTTTTTAACCGTAGTAACTCTAAGTCATAAGAACACAAGTAGATTTCTTAAAAGAGGTAAACATGAGAATACGACACTTAAAATGTACAACTTGAGGGAAAACTGCCACCATTCTACTAACTTTTAATGTTCACAGATGAGGTAGAATTTCAGAAGCATAAAAGGCATGAATTTCACTTTAATCATAACCTACATTAAAAATTGTTTGAACACTGTCAAAAATATTTTAGAATTTTATATATCTTACACTTTGCAGTAGAAACATAGGTTCAACTAACATAACCTTAAGTTGGTTAAATGAATACAACCTCAAATGCTATCTAGGCATAGGGCTAACTACCACTGATACTCTTTCAAAATAAGATAACTTAAATCTGTATCATGAATTAGGTAACTGAAAATAGTTGCCTGTGCACCAGCCCCAGACCTACAGAATCCATTTCTTTTTCTTTCCTTTTCTTTCTTCCATGTTTTTTTTCCTCCAATTTCTGAGGGCAAAGCTTAATCATCTGTGTTGAGGGTGGGGAGTGGGGGAACCAAGGGGCGTGGAGAAACCTCCACACGTGATTATGATGCTCAACCCTGAAGCAGCAGAATTTAGAAGCATAAAAGCAGCCCATCACAATATGATAATGTTTCCAGAATCAGAATTCGTCTTAAAACAGATGTTTAAAGCAAAAAAAAAAAAAAAAAAAGAAAATTGCAAATTACCAGGCAGAAGAGTAGTAAATTATGGATTGCCAGCAAAAGTGTACACTTAGCCTGACATACATAGATGTTGTCTATTCATTCAATTATCACCTCAGTTGAGTTATCTGTATTGGTAAAAACACGAACAAAGGAATTTTAACTTAAATTTATGTCCCTATCTACAGCTTAAAACTGCCATCACACCATGATACAAAACTGGATAGAAAGATAGTGTGTACATGGAGGAAGACTGCTTGTCAATTACTTCTTCTAGGAATTGGCCCATATATTTTGCAAAGCTAGACAAATTAACACAAAGTTAATGTGTTGTAAAGTATTATTTCTCAACCTGAGTAGTAGGTGGTTTTCTCTAACAGCTATTTAGTTTCCAGTGAAATATAATTAAGGAAAATATTAAACTACAATTTAGCCAAAAAGGAAATGTAGCTGAAAACTCCTAATTCTTGATATGTATGAAAATTATTCTGACAATCTAAAAGAGGTCAATATGAACTTGGTAATTATCAATATGATTTATGAAAAATGTATGTTACTGTGGATTTCCAGAAATGATTGAGAAGGATTTTTAGACTCTAATGTGTATATATGTACGTATGTGTGTGTGTGCGTATATATACACACACACACACACACACACACACACACACACACACACACAGACATACACACTGGGTTGGCCAAAAAGTTCCTTCAGTTTCTAAGTAAAAATAAAAGCCGTATTTTTCATTTTCACCAAGAACTTTATTGAACAACGTATTCACCCTTTTGTTCCACTACCTTCTGCCATTTTTCAGGCAACTTCATAATTCCATCCTCCCAAAACTTTTTATCTTTTTGAGCAAAGAACTGTTCCAGGTGTCTTTTACAGTCTTCCAAGGAATTGAAATTTTTTCCATTAAGAGAATTTTGTAAAGATCTAAATAAATGGAAATCTGAAGGGGCTGATGAATCAGAACTTCCCAGCCAAGCCGTAACAGTTTTTGCCTGGTCATCAAAGAAACATGCGGTCTTGCGTTATCCTCATGGAAGATTATGCATTCTCTGTTGACTAATTCCGGACGCTTTTTGTCAAATGCTGCTTTCAGGTGGTCTAACTGGGAGCAGTACTTGTTAGAATTAATCGTTTGGTTTTCTGGAAGGAGCTCCTAATAAGAGGACTCCTTTCCAATCCCTCCATATACACAACATCACCTTCTTTGGATGAAAACCGGCCTTTAGTTGGTTGGTGGTGGTTCATTTCGCTTGCCCCACCATCTCTTCCATTCCACATTATTGTATGGTATCCACTTTTCACTGCCCATCACAATTTGTTTTAAAAACAGAACGTTTTCGTTGAGTTCAAGTAGAGAATCGCACGCAGAAATATGGTCAAGAGGGTTTCTTTCTCTTAACTTATGTGGAACCCAAACATCAAAGCAATTAACATAACCAAGCTGATGCAAATGATTTTCAGTGCTTGATTTGGATATTTTGAGTGTGCTGGGTATCTCCCACATGGTATGACGTCGATTGCTCTCAATTAATGTCTCCATTTGATAGCTATCAACTTCAATTGCTCTAACCGACCGTGGAGCATCGTCCAGCGAGAAATCTCCAGAACGTAACTTCGCAAACCACTTTTGACCCATTTAGTCACAGCACTTTCTCCATACACTGCAAAAATCTTTATTTGCGTTTCAGTTGTGTTTTTACCTTTCTTGAAATAATAAAGCATAATATGCGAAAAGTATTGCTTTTTTTCTTCCATCTTCAATATTATAACGGCTACACAAAAATTTACCAATTTTGATAAGTTTTTTTTTTTAATGCACGCTGATATGACAGTTGTCACAATACAATCTAACAAAATTGTTCTGAATGAAGTTAAAGACAACTAAGCACTACTAGAGCCGTCTTATGGAAAAAACAAACGAACTTTTTGGCCTACCCATTACATATATACATGCACAACTGTTGGTTGGTAAAAAAGACACTGTCTACATTTAATATAATGCTTCTTTTATCTCAAAAAGCTCTTATCAATTTATTGGTTTATCTTAAAATTGATGCAACCTTAAGAGAGAAAATAAGGTAAACATAAAAAAGATGGAATATTAAAATGCATCTCTATTGACAATAAAGCCATTTAGAGTTGGAATTTAAACTCAATCACGAAATACAAAGATAAGGCCACCATATTTTTTACCTACCATTATAAGGTACATAACCTGGAATTTCTTATTAAAATAAAACATTCCACTTAGAAATGTTAGCATTCACTTGGATGTTAAACCGTAGTATCCTTGAGTATGCTTATAGTTGTTAATCTTACTTACTTTGTACCAATTCCTTAATCTTTTTTAAGCAAGTTAGCCTTTTTAGAATGAACGAGTGGTGGGGAAGTCTTTTACTTCTAATTTTCATTTTGAAATAATTTTAGACTTTTAAAAACTTGCAAAAATAATACACAGAATTCCTACTTCCAGCTTCCCCAACTGCTGCTACAGCTCCTGCTACTATTGTTACTACTTCTAAGAGCAAACTTTTATTCAGACAGGCACTGTAATACACAGATTATCTCATTTGATTCATACATGCTCTAAACTGAGGATTAACACTTTCAATCTTTAGAAAATTAAAGGCCCAGAAGGTTAAGTAACATTTTGCAGGACACAGCTAATAAGTGGCAGAACAGGAATTTGAACCAAAGGCTGCCTGATTCCAATGTTTGTGTTCTCACCCAGTGAGCTATCTTGCCCAATTTGAGCAGTAAATCATTTATTGCCTTAAGCTAGCATCTTAATAGGTCTTGTGTCCCCAGAATTTTAAACAATAAATATTTCACTCAAAAGGCACAAATACTTTCAGGAACATATCCTATTTAACATTTTTCTTATCCTTACTCCAAATAAAAGACATTTCCTCCCAATAAGAAGTAGCTCCTTCTCAAGCTAACGAAAGCTTGTGACCTGTCTTAGGCCAACTTTCCTTACTGTATCATTTCAAAAGCTTTTTTTTTCTTGCAAGCTTTTGCTGGATTTTAATCAATATGTAAAGACAGGAGTTTATATTTATTAGATATACTTATCAATAGTAGGCTTAATTAAGCATAGAAGATAAACATGCCAAGGAGCATTTAATAAAGTTTTCTAGTTTTAAAACATACACACAAATACAAATTTATCTTCTTTTATTAAAAACAAAGTATGAAAACAGACCTATAAAGAAAACCAATGCAATGGTCTGCTTACCTTGCGAGCAAAATCCCCCTTCCCTTTACTATAGGCTTTGTTCTCAAGGAAATCATACACATAGTGAGCCAAAGCTGGGGATGCTTTCATCATTTCAGGAGTTAACAGTAACTAACAGGAAAAGAAAAGAGGTATCTTATATTGATAGGGTACTGGAAATTAACTATTATTTATAATTTCATCTGCTAGAAAGTTAAGAATGTATAGTAAAAATGTTATTTTTTTTTAAAAAATTTAACACATTTTTCTATCCTCCTATCTACCTGCCTATCTATCTATTTTGGCTGTGCCACGCGGCATGTGGGATCTTAGTTCCTTGACTAGGAATCGAACCCATACCCCCTGCAGTGGAATCACGGAGTCGTAACCACTAGACCGCCAGGGAATTCCCCCAAATGTTATTTTCTATTCCATTTTCAGGTTTTATAACTTATACTAAGAAGATCCACATCAGTAAACTGTTATGTTATTCCCATTCTAATTTTAAAGTTAACACTAATAGAAAGTACATAAAATAATTCAAAGTTTTTTAAGTATTATAAAGAAGGCCCAAAACAAAATATTGCTTTTACACTGTTAATGATACAGTCTAACATTCTAGCTTAATCTCTTCAATGAAAAATGTTTTGACATATTGAGATCATTACCTAAGAAGTAGACAGTATAGCCACAATTAAAATACACATTTATGGCCCCAGATTTGGAAAAAAGGTGTTTATTTTCTAAATTTTATAAATAACTGATACAGATTTTAATGCAACTGAAGTTAATACATTTTAAAAAATCAAAATGTTTGACAAGAGTCATATAAATGATTTCAGATATTTAGCCTTAAGCCAGAAGACAAAGGTGAGTAATAGCAGATGTATATGTTTTTCCTACCCTTTCAGTAAATTATAATGCCATGGAATTACAATTATGGTTATAAACAAACCCAATTAAACCTGTAAATGTTTGAGAGAGAGAAACCTTCCAAACAGAATATCAAGTACAGTATTAGCTAAGTTTCACTAAATATAATACTAAGACATGGTCGGCAAACTTTTCCTGTAAAGGTTCATATAATTATTATTTTAGGTTTTGTGATGCATGGAGTCTGCTGCAACTACTCAACTCTGCTGTAGTAGTGTAAAAGCAGTCATAGACAGCACTAAACTAAATGGGTGGCTGTGTTCTAATAATAAAATAAACTCTTAATAAAACAGGTGGCAGGCTACCCCTGTTCTAAAGAGAGAAGTGGGGAGCTAATAGATGAGAAAACTTTATAAATCATTCATTAGTATAAAAAACCATAAAGTGATACTATTAAAATCTGGCATTTGGGTACCCAGGTCTAAAACAAAGTTATTTCTGATAGTCCCAACGGCTTAGGTAGTATGTAACCTATGAGACACGTTTTATTATTCCATTATTCCAGAAGAGAAATCTACATGCTTAGCGTGCTACACTTCAGAAAAGTCCCTTGGATCTATTCCTCTCTTGAATTATCCTGTAATTTTAGAAGCCTCAGACTCATTCTGGAGCATGGCAGGCAGCTATTCACTTTATCTGAGAATAAAAATCTACACAGAGGACTATATTTAATACCATGTAATAAGCCATATGGAAAAGAAAAAAAAATCTACTAGCTTTGGATACATCACGAAGAGCAACTATTTACTGAACTGGGAACATTTAACTGTCTACCATAAAATACCTAGACTTCCTAGACTTTACAGTAGTGTAGAATGGATATATGCCTGCCAGTGTGTGTGTATATTCATCCAAACCTGAAGAAGCAAAATTCCTAGCACTGAGTGTCCAGAAAACTTTTAAGTTAATAAACAGAGAAATAATATTTATAAATTACTGAGCAGATTGCATGTCATATCTCAGCACCTCAGAAGTGGCTGCTATCCCACTATTATAGTACAAACATTTGCTAATAAAGAAATCAGCTATATTTGTATGTTATACTGAAATGAAAATCTACGAGTAATAATAAACATGAACTTACCTGCAAATATGCATTTAGATCCTTTTTTCTCTTTTCTAAAAAATCTCTATCCATATTATTAAAAGTCTTTTTACCGGGAAGCTTTAATATGCTTGACAGATTTTCAAACTAGAAAACAAAATACATTCAGTAATCTTAGTTTTTTTACAAAAACAGAAAAGTATTTTCCAAGTGACAATTTCTCTACATATCAAAAGCATCTAGAACAGATTCTGTAATATATTAAGCCAAAACCAGAAAATATAAAATATTGTCCAAATATGTCCAAACCACAGTTCGAATGTTATTTATTATAAAGAAGTTATTTTCTAAGAATGACAAACATGGATAACTGATGAAGATATCCACATGGAGTTTCATTTTATACTCTCTCTGATATTAAGACTGTTCAAAATTTTCATAACAAAAGGTTTTAAAAAATATTTTGCTATTCAGTTGGCTAAAAAGAACTTATGATACAGTACTGAATACTCTTATTATTATTTGTAAATTATGTCTTTAATATTATTAAAATTAATAATAAACGTAAAAAAAAATTTTGCTTAACAACCCTTTAACTTGTGAATAAAGTATTAGTCAATAAATTTTTAATAATCAAAGTTATGAGTTCCTGGCTTGTTAAAAAAACTCAAAGAAATATTTTATATTGATGACTTCAAATCAGTTAATCACTGTAATAGCTAATTATTAAAGGAAGAAAAAGCAAATTTCAAAATATAGATTACAGCTATATCATAACTCCCTATATATAACCAGTACAACACATACTTCTCCTACATGAAACTACATGAAAAATAAACTAATAGATAACTAAGAAAAAAACAAATTAAAAGCTATCAAGTATATATCTTATCTTTGTAAAGCCACAAACAAAAAGTGTACATACTTGAAATTTAGCATTTACAGACTCTACCTTCAAAAGTCCAGATATGTAGGAATCTACTGTGCCTTGATGAAGCACAGATTTTAACCATACTAGCTGCTAACAAAGTGGAAGAGCAAAGTCACTGAGCGAAGGATTGTGTTTGGCCAGCAATACCTAGTATCTAAAACTTCAATGAGCAGCCTCATTGCTTTTCCTTTGTGATACACATCCAGAAGTGCAACAAACTTTCTAAAACCATTCTTTGTTTAAAAACAACAATGCTTCTGTAAAGAAAACTCATTCCTGGTGCAGAGATTAAAGAAAAGAGGAAATGAAAAGGTGTAGGATAATTTTCATCCCGAAACTGGAAGATTCTGATAAATTATTAAATGGAATGGCAAATCAGATGGTCGCTTGGAGCTATAATGCGAACAAGTTCATTACATGTTAATGCATGAAACTTAAAAGCAGCTCTTTCGTCCTAGCCAAGGCGAAAAAAAAGGGGGGGGAAGGGGGAGGTCATTTACAGCAGTGGTCCCCAACCTTTTTGGCACCAGGGACCAGTTTCACAGAAGACAATTTTTCCACGGACCAGGGCGGGGCGGGTGGGGGTACAGTTCAGGCGGTAATGCGAGCAATGGGGAGCGGCAGATGAAGCTTCACTCCCTTGCCCTCTGCTCACCTCCTGCTGTGCGGCCCGGTTCCTAACAGGACTCAGACCAATAGTGGTCTGCGGCCTGGGGGATGGGGACCCCTGATTTACAGGGAAAATGTTATGCTGCAGTGACAGTCACAAGTTGGGTGGTTCACAAAGTATTAGAATGGGTCCACACTGAATGAATGTACAATATAGAGTACCTGGTTTTATGAATTAATTTTTTGAAAAATGACACCTTATAGAAGTACATTTACAGTTTTCAAGGTGTCCTAAAAGATATTTAGTTTCCTAGAATAGGACTTAACCATGGTATCTTAAACTACTGACTCAATTTTATAGAATGCATAGTTTATTCAGGCATTACCAGTATGTTTTATTCCCTAAAAAATCGTATGTTGAAACCTTAACCTCCAATACTTCAGAATGTGGCAGTATTTGGAGACAGGGCCTTTAGAGAGGCACTTAAATCAAATCAAAGCCCTTAAAAGAGGGAATTTGGACATACAAAGAGACACAAGGGATGCGAGCACACAAAGAAAAAGTCATGTGAGGCCACATCAAGAAGGGGGTCATCTGAAAGCCAAGGAGACACTCCTCAAGAGAAACGAAACTTGCCAACACCTTGAACTTGGACTTCTAGCTCTCAGAACTATGAGAAAATAAATTTCTGCTGTTTAAGCTACTCAGTCTATGTTATTTTGTTATGGCAGACCTAGCAAACTAAAACACCAAGGCAATATAACAGTACTCAGCAAAACAACAATTTATCTCCAAAACTTTAAAATATTAAAACTTATTAATAAAAAATTAAACGTAACAGTTATTTTGTTAGAGTCTAAATTAACCAAATTCCTTTTAAAATTATCTGTCTGGAACAGAAAAAGATTACAAGTATTCACACAAAGAAAATTTCGTATTATACCAAATTCCCATAAATTCGCAAGTAAATAAAAAGAGAGATATATGAGCTATGTGATTCTTTTTACACTGTATATCTTAATTTAATTTTTTTAACATCTTTATTCGAGTATAATTGCTTTACAATAGTGTGTTAGTTTCTGCTTTATAACAAAGTGAATCAGCTATACATATACATATGTCCCCATATCCCCTCCCTCTTGCGTCTCCCTCCCACCCTCCCTATCCCACCCCTCTAGGTGGTCACAAAGCACCGAGCTGACCTCCCTGTGCTATGCGGCTTCTTCCCACTAGCCATCAGTTTTACATTTGGTAGTGTATATATGTACATGCCACTCTCTCACTTTCTCCCAGCTTTCCCTTCCCCCTCCCCGTGTCCTAAAGTCCATTCTCTAGTAGGTCTGTGTCTTTATTCCTGACCGGCCCCTAGGTTCTTCATGACCAATTTTTCTTTTTTCTTTTTTATCAGATTCCATATATATGTGTTAGCATATGGTATTTGTTTTTCTCTTTCTGACTTACTTCACTCTGTATGACAGACTCTAGGTCCATCCACCTCACTACAAATAACTCAATTTCGTTTCTTTTTATGGCTGAGTAATATTCCATTGTATATATGTGCTACATCTTCTTTATCCATTCATCTGTCGATGGACACTTAGGTTGCTTCCATGTCCTGGCTATTGTAAATAGAGCTGCAGTGAACATTGTGGTACATGACTCTTTTTGAATTATGGTTTTCTCAGGGTATATGCCCAGTAGTGGGATTGCTGGGTCGTATGGTAGTTCTATTTTTAGTTTTTTAAGGAAACTCCATACTGTTCCCCATAGTGGCTGTATCAGTTTACATTCCCACCAACAGTGCAACACGGCTCCCTTTTCTCAACACCCTCTCCAGCATTTATTGTTTGTAGATTTTTTGATGATGGCCACTCTGACCGGTGTGAGGTGATACCTCATTGTAGTTTTCATTTGCATTTCTCTAATGATTAGTGATGTTGAGCATCCTTTCATGTGTTTGTTGGCAATCTGTATATCTTCTTTGGAGAAATGTCTATTTAGGTCTTCTGCCCATTTTTGGATTGGGTTGTTTGTTTTTTTGATAGTGAGCTGCATGAGCTGGTTGTAAATTCTGGAGATTAATCCTTTGTCAGTTGCTTCATTTGCAAATATTTCCTCCCATTCTGAGGGCTGTCTTTTCGTCTTGTTTATGGTTTCCTTTGCTGTGCAAAAGCTTTTAAGTTTCATTAAGTCCCATTTGTTTATTTTTGTTTTTATTTCCCTTTCTCTAGGAGGTGGGTCAAAAAGGATCCTGCTGTGATTTATGTCATAGAGTGTTCTACTTATGTTTTCCTCTAAGAGTTTTATAGTGTCCGGTCTTACTTTAGGTCTTAAATCCATTTTGAGTTGATTTTTGTGTATGGTGTTAGGGAGTGTTCTAATTTCATTCTTTTACGTGTACCTGTCCAGTTTTCCCAGCACCACTTATTGAAGAGGCTGTCTTTTCTCCATTGTATATTCTTGCCTACTTTATCAAACATAAGGTAACCATATGTGTGTGCGTTTATCTCTGGGCTTTCTACCCTGCTCCACTGATCTCTGTTTCTGCTTTTGTGCCAGTACCATACTGTCTTGATTATTGTAGCTTTGTAGTATAGCCTGAAGTCCGGGAGCCTGATTCCTCCAGCTCTGTTTTTCTTTCTCAAGATTGCTTTGTCTATTCGGGGTCTTTTGTGTTTCCATACAAATTGTGAAATTTTTTGTTCTAGTTCTGTGAAAAATGCCACTGGTAGTTTGATAGGGACTGCATTGAAACTGTAGATTGCTTTGGGTAGTAGAGTCATTTTCACAAGGTTGATTCAATGCACGAACATGGTATATCTCTCCATCTGTTTGTATCATCTTTAATTTCTTTCACCACTACCTTATAGTTTTCTGCATACAGGTCTTCTGTCTCCTTAGGTGGGTTTATTCCTAGGTATTTTATTTTTTTTGTTGCAATGGTAAGTGGGAGTGTTTCCTTAATTTCTCTTTCAGATTTTTCAGCATTAGTGTATAGGAATGCAAGAGATTTCTGTGCATTAATTTTCTATCTTGCTACTTTACCAAATTCATTGATTAGCTCTAGTAGTTTCCTGGTAGCATCTTTAGGATTCTCTATGTATAGTATCATATCATCTGCAAACAGTGACAGCTTTACTTCTTCTTTTCCAATTTGGATTCCTTTTAATTCTTTTTCTTCTCTGATTGTTGTGGATAAAACTTCCAGAACTATGTTGAATAATAGTGGTGAGAGTGGGCAACCTTGTCTTATTCCTATCTTAGAGGAAATGGTTTCAGTTTTTCACCACTGAGAACGATGTTGCCTGTGGGTCTGTCATATATGGCCTTTATTATGTTGAGGTAACTTCCCTCTGTGCCTACTTTCTGGAGAGTTTTTATCATAAATGGGTTTTGAGTTTTGTCGAAAGCTTTTTCTGTATCTATTGAGATGATCATATGGTTTTTCTCCTTCAATTTGTTAAGATGGTGTATCACATTGATTGATTTGCATATACTGAGGAATCCTTGCGTTCCTGGGATAAACCCCACTTGATCATGGTGTATGATCCTTTTAATGTGCTGTTGGATTCTGTTTGCTAGTATTCTGTTAAGGATTTTTGCATCTATGTTCATCAGTGATACTGGTCTGTAGTTTTCTTTCTTTGTGACATCTTTGCCTGTTTTGGGTATCAGGGTGATGGTGGCTTCATAGAATGAGTTGGGGAGTGTTCCTCCCTCTGGTATATTTTGGAAGACTTTGAGAAGGATAGGTATTAGCTCTTCTCTAAATGTATGATAGAATTCGCCTGTGAAGCCATCTGGTGCTGGGCTTTTGTTTGTTGGAAAATATTTAATCACAGATTCAATTTCAGTGCTTGTGATTCGTCTGTTTATATTTTCTATTTCTTCCTGGTTCAGTCTCGGAAGGTTGTGCTTTTCTAAGAATTTGTCCATTTCTTCCAGGTTGTCTATTTTATTGGCATACAGTTGCTTGTAATAATCTCTCATGATCCTTTGTACTTCTGCAGTGTCAGCTGTTACTTCTCCATTTTCATTTCTAATTCTATTGATTTGAGTCTTTTCCCTTTTTTCTTGATGACTCTGGCTAACGGTTTATCAATTTTGTTTCTCTTCTCAAAGAACCAGCTTTTAGTTTTAATGATCTTTCCTACTGTTTCCTTCATTTCTTTTTCATTTATTTCTGATCTGAAATTTATGATTTCTTTCTTGTGGGTCTCCTGTAGACAGCATATATACCGGGTCTAGTTTTTGTATCCATTCAGCCAGTCTATGTGTTTTGGTTGGAGCATTTAATCCATTTACATTTAAGGTAGTTATCGATATGTATGTTCCTATTACCATTTTCTTAATTGTTTTGGGTTTGTTATTGTAGGTCTTTTCCTCCTCTGTGTTTCCTGCCTAGAGAAGTTCCTTTAGCATTTGTTGTAAAGCTGGTTTGGTGGTGCTGAATTCTCTTAGCTTTTGCTTGTCTGTAAAGGTCTTAATTTCTCCATCGAATCTGAATGAATCCTTGCTGGGTAGAGTAATCTTGGCTGTAGGAGTTTCCCTTTCTTCACTTTAAATATGTCTTGCCACTCCCTTCTGGCTTGCAGAGTTTCTGCTGAAAGATCAGCTGTTAACCTTATGGGGATTCCCTTGTATGTTATTTGTTGCTTTTCCCTTGCTGCTTTTAAGATTTTTTCTTTGTATTTAACTTTTCATAGTTTGATTAATATGTGTCTTGGCGTGTTTCTCCTTGGGTTTATCCTGTACGGGCCTCTGTGCTTCCTGGACTTGACTATTTCCTTTCCCATAGTAGGGAAGTTTTCAACTATAATCTCTTCAAATATTTTCTCAGTCCCTTTCTTTTTCTTTTCCTCTTCTGGGACCCCTATAATTCGAATGTTGGTGTGTTTAATGTTGTCCCAGAGGTCTGTGAGACTGTCCTCAATTCTTTTCATTCTTTTTTGTTTATTCTGCTCTGCAGCAGTTATTTCCACTATTTTATCTTCCAGGTCACTTATCTGTTTTTCTGACTCAGTTATTGTGCTATTGATTCCTTCTAGAGAATTTTAAATTTCATTTATTTTGTTGTTCATCATTGTTTGCTGTTTAGTTCTTCTAGGTCCTTGTTAAACATTTCTTGTATTTTCTCCATTCTATTTCCAAGTTTTTGGATCATCTTTACTATCATTACTCTGAATTTTTCTTCTTCTAGGTCCTTGTTAAACGTTTCTTGTATTTTCTCCATTCTATTTCCAAGTTTTTGGATCATCTTTATTATCATTACTCTGAATTTTTTTTCAGATAGACTGCCTATTTCATCTTCATTTGTTTGGTCTGGTGGGTTTTTATTTTGCTCCTTCATCTGCTGTGTGTTTCTCTGTCTTCTCATTTTGCTTAACTTACTGTGTTTGGGGTCTCCTTTTCGCAGGATGCAGGTTCATAGTTCCCGTTGTTTTTGGTGTCTGCCCCCAGTGGGTAAGGTTGGTTCGGTGGGTTGTGTAGGCTTCCTGGCGGAGGGGACTGGTGACTGTGTTCTGGTGGATGAGGCTGGATCTTGTCTTTCTGGTGGGCAGGGCCGTGTCTGGTGGTGTGTTTTGGGGTCTCTGTGACCTTTTTATGATTTTAGGCAGCCTCTCTGCTAATGGGAGGGGTTGTGCTCCTGTCTTGCTAGTTGTTTGGCATAGGGTGTCCAGCACTGTAGCTTGCTGGTCGTTGCGTGGAGCTGGGTCTTGGCATTGAGATGGAAATCTCTGGGAGAGCTTTCACCATTTGATATTACGTGGAGCCAGGAGGTCTCTGGTGGACCAATGTCCTGAACTCGGCTCTCCCACCTCAGAGGCACAGGCCTGACACCCGGCCAGAGCACGAAGACCCTGTCAGCCACACAGTCCGTTCCAGGCTGTTCTTGGTGCAGGTGACAGAATGCAGTATAAGAAAGATGAGATCCTTGCCTCAGGGAGCTCACGGTCTCATGGGCAAGATGGGTAGGACAACCTGGAATACAAGACAGCGGAGCAAGGGAAGTTCTCAAACTCAGGAGACGAGCCTCTTGGTTACTTAAATCGAGCTCTGAGAAGCAGTGGGAGGCTGGCATGTGATCTGGGAGGAATGTAGGACAGCAGTAACACCGGTGATGATCTAAGCCAGGCCAGGGGTCGGAAGACTTTTTTAGATTGCTGGTTTGTTGTAAAAGGATATAACTCAAAAACAGCCAGATGGAAGAGATGAATAAGAAGATATGGAAAAGGGCATGGAGCATCCATGCCCTGTCTGAGCATACCATGTGTTTGCCAACCTAGATGCTCCAAGGTATGTGATTATAAAACAATATGAAACAGGTAATAATAGAAAAAGTAAACAAAGCAATTATTTCTTCAATGTGGGGCAGAAAATTCTTTCACCTCTACAAACAAATCAAGCTAAACATGAAGAAAAGATCTATTCAACAAGAACAATAGAACAGTTATGTCCAAAGTTATTAATTTCCTTATGAATATAATTAAAAACAGTCCTTTTAATATGGGCTTAAAAGTGTTTAGAGACCAGGCTTAACCTGGTCTCTAAACACTTTTAAGCTATTAATAGTTTATCTCACTCTATTCACGAAGTATTTTAATGAGATTATCATGGTGCCAACCATATATTTTCCACTACCCTAACTGAAAAATATACTTTCAGATTACTTAAGTAGTAAAATGTCATTTCAAAGCTTTAGTCCACCCAATCAAATGTCACCGTTAATTATGATTATTTTATTGGCTTAATAATAATTGTTTATTTTAAAACCCTGAATGAAAGATTCTCATGACTTAAAATAAATTTCACAGAACACCTATTCCAATTTATCCTGTGATAAGTTATTTTGTTCTAAGTTAAAAAGAAAAGAATATTTAATAAAAAATAAAACAGAGAAATAATTTGTTTACATTCGTTATGTTTAAGAGTCCTCATACTTCTATGAAACAAGAGGGTTATATTTGGTAAGAATTAAAAACATTATTTGATTAATGTTGAATTTAATTTAGATTTTGGTTCTTCATAACTTAATGGACCAAGGATTTAACTGTTAACACTTAGAAAAGGACGCCATTTAAAATAACCATAGCTTTAAATTATACTGCCAAAAACAAAACCACCAAATGCCTTCCAGTGATCCCCATCCCTACTTTAAACCAAACCCAAATACCTCTGCAAAGCACAGCACATACACACACTCTTAAAATCAGAAATATACACTTATTCTAATTTTCCAAGGTATACCACTGATATTTTGTCACTAGTCCACAACAGTTAAGACTGGTTAAAATTTGATTTATTGGTTAAATGTGCAAAATCATTATAACATTCATGTTGCTTATAAAAAAATTCTTACCTTATTTACTTAGCTTTGGTCAATACCTTCGCATCACTCAGAGCTATTTAGAATCAAACATGGAATCAAGAAAAAATGTAAAGTACACAAACTTTAAAAACCTCATTACCTGTTCGGTGATCCTCATGTGGAAGTCGTGGAAGTCACTATAACGACGGTAGGTTTTCCACATCTCCTCACTGTTTAGACTGCGCCGGTGCACAGTGATGGCATATAACGCGTATGTCTTGCCATGATCATTACAAACGCCTGCCACAGCATATGGGTCATAGTCAGCATATACTAGTCATTTAAAACAAAATGAAGAGGAACAAAAGACACAGAAAGGAGGAAGATGAAGAACAAAAACAAACAAAAAGGAGAACATGAAATGAAGAAGAATTTGAAATGACAGACTGAGACAAAAGGATGTCACCAAAGGATAAAATAGATTCTCATCCTCTGTACTCACATCCATAATGTGTTATATATGATGGCTACATTACAAAATAACCTAAAAGTTTATGATGATAATTGCCAACCACACAGTGATGTCTACTTTGGACTCTCTTCTCAATGAGCTTTTATTTATTATTAGTTATGATAACACAGTACCACCTCATAGTATGGTATTAGAGTCTCTTAAATTTAATAGAAGAAAAACAACAGAAACAAAATAATAACCTTCTGTACTAGCCTTCACTATTCAGCTGTAACTCGAAAGCTTTTTAACTGAACAGCAAGCAAAAGCTATAGGATAAGATCTATCTGCTCTTTTGACGAATCTCTTTCTTGTTTAAAATATTCAACAATTTACAAGTGTAATTTATTCTGAAGACTGTTCTAAATAGTCATTTTCCTACTTAATTGACACAAACCATCCAAGTCAGGTAGTCTCGAAAAAGAAAACCTATTCCTATTTTGTACTAATCTTAAGTAAAAAGACGTATTTTGAATCATTTTGTCTTTCTCATGTTCCATTTCTCCCCTCTGTGTTGTATTCTATTCTAGATCATCACTTCAGGTCTCTAAAAGTTTATTGAGTCTCCACTCATTTGTACCTGGTCTGTTTCTTAATTCATCCACTCACCTTAATTTCAATAACTAATTTTTTTTACTTCTATAATTTTATATGGTTCTTTTTTTATAGTGTGGTGTTCTTGCCTCATTTTATCTCTACGAATATTTTTAACAGACTCTTGGGCTAGGAAACCCTGTGGTACACAACCACTTGAGGATGGCTGAATCTAGACACACCAATGTCACAATACAAGACAGGCTTTCAATTTCATGTGGGTGATAGATACCATTCCCAACCATGACCTTGACATTCTTTGTTCTTTCCTCTGACAGTAGGCTAAGTTCTGGTTCCTCTTTCACATCAAGCCACCCTCTGTGACTCTGGGCTTTATGCAAATGACTGTGTTCCAGCTTCTCCTTGCCTTAGCCCATCCTGCCTCTTCTAAATTTGAAGGCATACAAATGCTGTCAAAATCAAGACAGCAGTCTTCATGATCCTATAGGCTCCTTGGCTTCAACTCCTCTTCATTTCCCTAAATTTGCTTTTCCTCATGGCCTATTACACCTGTAGATTTCCCCTTTTAGCTATTTTTATTCTATTGTTTTCAGCCCTTCGATGTGTGGGAAGCAAGATTTCCCAGAGCAGTTTAGACTACCATGTTGACCAGAAGTATAAACTGCTCTTCTAATAATAGATTATACTGATCCATAATTACCAAAAAAAAGTGGCCAAGCTTTGGAGCTGACTAAATATTTGTATTTCATATATAATTAGGCAAAGAAGGGTCCATGCAGCTTCTTAGTAAATTATTTTAATAATATAACAGCTACAAATCTATACTGGCAAATGTAGTTGGACAGAAACCTCTCCCAGCCTTTCATTAAAATTTTTCTAAGATTTGCACTTTCTATTCAAAATTGTCCTTCATTCCCTTACCATCTAATATCAGTGTTCCTGACTTGACAAAATAGAAGACTAGGGATAGACTTGGGTCATCTTGCTGTCAGAGGCTTTAACTCTATTATTCACTGTTCCCCTCTTTCAAATATCCCTCACTCGGAGACCTATGTGGAACAAAGTGTACAACAATTTTTCATCACATGAGAGAACCACCATCACTCAACAGAGTTATTAGCAAGGCAACAAGGGAATGGCTTTACCTGTTGTGTTCAAGATAGGTTTGGGAAAGGATAATAGGAAGCAGGGGCCAATTAGGCAGCAAATCATAACCAATTAGGAGTTAATAAGAACAAGGAGAATAGCAAGAAATAGAAACAGAAAGAACAAAGGAATGTAAGAAAGCATTCTAAAAAAGAATAATCAGATTTGTCACAAATTGATAGGCAAGGGAGATCACGACTAGGATGCATGCACAATAGGAAGAACAATGGGGCTATTATAAAAGAAGCACTAAGACAGAAAGGTAATTTGATTTTAAAAGATAATGAGGTTACATATATTTTGAGATGATGGTGAGATATTATAGTGGAAATAACAGGTTTTATTTGCATTAGGACAATGTTACTACTCATAACAGGTGATGTGCAACCTCTTTGTTCCTAATCCATAACCAGACAAGGAACTAGGATCAGAATATAAATAAAGCTCATCACTAAGCACATTGCCTAACTTAGCCAATATTTTTTAAAACAAGATTTCTCAGTGAAGAAGCCAGTACACTGTAGTCCATGGATCACTCCTTAAATAGCACTGCACTGGACTCTTAAGTTCTACTTTCCGTCATACAGATATTAAGGACATGGGATCCAGACTCAAAGAGACTCTAGAGCCCAACTCGTAAAAGAAATCTTTATTGAACAAACACTAATATATAATGCCCACCATGTAATTACGAATACAGTTAATTAGTCCCATAACAATCCTATGAGGCAAGTATTATTATTTTTATCATTATCATTAATATCCCATTTTACAGATGAGGAAATTGAGATACAGAGATGTTAAGGAACTCATCCAAGTTCACCCAACTATTAGGTGGAAGAGCTGCGGTATGAACCCAAGCAATGTGGACAAAAAGTTGTGCTCTTAACCACCATACTATGCTGCCTCTTACCACCATACTATGCTGCCTCTTTAGTGTTTATACATAAATTTGTCTGACAGAAATTACAATTTATTAAAAATACTTAGTGTTATGCTTCCATATCTTTTAAGAAGCTAATAAATACTTGTTGAATGAATGGACAAAGCAGCTAGAAAACTAGAACCCTCAGAGAAGAGAAAGATCCACATAAGAAATATGGACATTAGTATCTTCTTCTACACACAAAAGTTTAAGGACTTAAAGAAAGAAACAAAACGACAAATTCTAAATGTTTGCACTTTAACAAAGGCTTTCATATTTAGAAGACAACTCAACAAAGAGGATAGTTTTTTAAAAGAATTTTAAAATTTTAAGGAAGGAAAAAGTGAGACAAATGTATCAAAAGCTAGAAAGAAACGCAACAGGACCCTCTGGTTTTATTGACAAGAGTGTTATCTAATGACCTTTAAGAGCAACGTATGCACCAACTATTTGTAAAAGGTAAAGGAAAAACTGAAAGAGCAATTATAGATAACTTATTACAGAAATCTGGTAGAAAACACAATGGAAAATTAGACTCCAGCTCCAGTGAAAAGTAAGAAAAGATCTTAAAAAAACAGATGCAAATGATCTTTTTAAAACTACACTTGTACTATTAAATCTCTTTTCAAATTATCTAAATTATAAGTATGAAATTGAACTGAGGTATTTATCTGTACGTTTATACTTCAGTATGTAATCTGACAAACACACTCCTGTATTGTAGGAATAGTGAGAAGCCAAATAAGAAAGCCGTCACTGGCATTATCTAATAACCCAATAACAATGATGGAAATTGATTTTTTTTCCTCAGTTCACTAGCCACTTTGCACATATGCTGATTCAGTCATGAATCTCACCTCATCCAAGCATTTCTTGAACTTCTATAAACTCCTATACCAAAAAACTTCATTTATCCAGATATCTAATCTGACTTTGCATGTATGAAAACAAATATTAAACTAAAATCTGCCCCAAGACAATTTAATAAGGATTATGCAGACAATTATCAGCTAGACTCAAAGAAAAAGAAGATTGGTTTCAAAGTTTATTAGCCATGACAAAATGCTTAAAATTTAACCTTTTTCAAATGATAACAGTGACAACCTTAAGAAAGGAAACACCCATATAATAATAAACATCATAGAATTTAATGAAGAACACACTACAGAAAAAAAGTAATTTGAAAACATGACTACAGAACAGAAAAATGACTTATAAAAATAAATGTGGAAAATAATGTAGGAGTAGTAATAGTCAATAGTTTTTAAGTAATAATTAAACCACAAAGTCTCTTACCAGTGTCTGAAATGTAAGCATGAAGTTGTACTGAGTCATCAGAAGATACATTTGAAAGGTCATCTAAAGACTGGGTGGTGGAGAGGGGGGGGAATCAGAACACAAAGTTGTTAAATTTTACAGGAAAAAAAGTGTTAAAGAATTCTACATCATATATAACATTACTCATCTTTGCCCTATGTAAGCTTTATATTATTTGTATCCTCCCCCCCAAACAATAATCCTATTTATACTAATAGGAGAGAGAGAACCTAAGATTAAGAAACTATAAAACAAAGTAATTTAGTAATCAACTTAATACATCAGATTATTTCTTCCTTCATTACCTGCCCACATACTATAATTTGCTTCTTCTCAATTATATATATTCAATACATGGCAAAAAAAAAAATGTGGATAAAAATAAGCAAACATATTCTTAAATCAACATTTCAATTTTAATGCTGAAATATACTAGAGTCAACTTTGTATTCTTTAACTTAACACTTTTGTTAACTTAGAAATAGTTTTAGTTAATTTAGATTCCTTATCTATAAAATAAGAATAATTGTACCTACATCAAAGGGTTATGTGAGGACTAAGTGAAAAGACATGTAAAACATTTAGAAGACTGCCTAACACAAAAATGTTAGCCATTATTATGATTACTTACTAAATGAAGTGAATCTACAGTTTAAGATATTTTAAATAATTTATTTTCAAAAATTATTCCATAAACAAAAAGTATTACTGATCGATTCAGAATAAATCTTTTGTAACTATAGACTTTAGCTCTAAACTTAAAACTTTTTTGCTACATATCCATACACCCACACATACACAGAAGGGAACATAACGCATATAATGAAGGCAGACTGTAAGGAAAAGAATTAACACAACAGACTTGAAGTTGCTCTCCTTAGAAAGAACTGCTTGCAAGGTTGGCCCTTGGACAATATCTGGGAAATTAGATTTAGAAAAGGTCCCCACCATTCCCTAACTGCTAAGAGTGGCTCACTCTACGTAAACTATCTGTACAAACAATGTGGTTTATGCTGAATACCTGCTTTCCTTCTGGGAGTCATTTTAGTATATGCTAGGCAGAGGGTGCCTGTGTGATCTGCCTCCAATAAAAACCCTGGGCACTTAGTGTCAGATGAGCCTTCCTGGTGGCAACATTTCACACATGTTGTCATATTCACTGCTGGTGAAATTAAGTCTGTCCTATGTGACTTCCATGGAAGAGGATTCTTGGAAACTTGTGCCTGGTTTTCTCTGGACTTTGCCCCATGCACCTTTTCCCTTTCCTGATTTTGCTTTATATCCTTTCGCTGTAATAAATTCTAGCCTGAGTATGACTATGCTGGGACCTGTGAGTCCTCTTAGTAAATCAATGAACATAGGAGTGGTCTTGGGGACCTATAACACACAGACATTATATGATTCAGACATATTTTACACTTTGAAAACCACAGGATTGAATGAACTTTGGAGTATTAATGTGATATTACCAGTTATTACTAAGAGTCATCTAAATGACTTAAATGAAGCCATGCATATGACATAAAGCCATTTAAATTAAGCAATTACAGTCCAAGAAGAAAGCCAAAATTCTATCTACTAAAGACTGATCATCAGGAGAAGCAAAATTTGATAATTCCATACAGATTAACCACAAATCAAGTGGGAGAACCATTCAATTAAATTAGGTCTAGTCCAGGCTTCACCACTGATACCTTAAGAGACTTTAGCCATATCAACTAGTCCTTCCTGTTTCTCAGCTTTCCCAATGTTATAATGGTGTAATACCTGTTCTACAACTCTATCAGGATATAAAGTGAAAGAAAATACTTTGAAAAGAAATAGAATGCACTTATTTTTTTAAGTGCTCACCTGACCTATAATAAAACATTTTGACAGAAACAGCACGACCTCTGTTTTAGTATTATTTTTACATGAAAGACAGAAGCCCCAAAGGAAATGGAATATTCTACAAAATTTAAGATTGTTATCTACTATAATCTTCTTCTAATTACAAGCTAGCACAGGGACTATAAAACAATCACCTTTCTCAAAAAAACATTATTATTATCGGTAACCTTCCCTTGCAGGTAACATTTAAAAAGCTAAATGCCGCTTACTTATTACTTTAAACATGTTAGCATCTTATATACTATGCAACCCAGAAGTTGTTGAAAAACTCTGTATAATATATATATGTCTTTTTAGCACATTTAAAATATGCAAGTAATATTATTTTCATTAAATATGATTTAAAAAATCCAATGAGATATCTCTTAACCATTAGTCACAGGTACAATGCACATGTAAACATCAACTAGACTACATAAAGTTACAACTGGTGAAAGAGTAACTACAGAACTACATTGTGATTTAGCACTATAAGTATTGATTAGTCATAGAAAACTGTGATTTCAAAACAAGTGCATTAATGCTGTCCTGAAATAAAATCAGTTTGTAAAGTAATTCTTGGGTTAAGATTCTTGAATTCCTTGCCAAAAAAAAAGTGGTTTTTTTTTAACACTATGCTAAGATAAAAACCAAAAATTCAAATTTACTATGATAATCAATTGAGCAAACACAACTACAATGGCACTTCTAAAAATGTTTATAATTTATGTGTCAGTCTCAATCACAAAATGAGTAAACCACCACATTAAATATTTTCTTGCTTAGTATACTGGAATAAACTATTATGATCTAGTTTATAATTTTAATACAATTAATAAATGTTATCTTCATCAAACATGAAAAATATCTGATGGTTTTTAAAACAATTCTTTATCATCTTAAACTATTTTTTAAAATGCAGCTGTTCATTAAAATTTGTCTATGTATTAAAAAAAAAGAATCGAAAAGAGTCTAGCTACTTAAAAGCTTGGATTTAACAGATTTATGTGAAAACCAAAAAACTGTAAGTCACTGACCTCAAGTGTGACCTTTTTCAATCCACACTGTTCTGGTTTACATCACTATGTGATAAAAGGGATCTCTTTTACTTTGAAAAAGCATTTATTCCCAATAGGGAATGAGGAAAAAAATATTTTTTACTAGTGTTCAAACACTTGTACAAGCACTACAAATGTGAATATTAAAAAATTTCAAACCAAGGAAAAGTTTCATCACATTTGGAAACTTTTTCTATATAATGGGCATTATATTGCTAACACTCTTCATTCTCTAGGAGCTATTCCTTTTCGTTATAACTCTGTGGAATATGAGAAGTAAATGCTAATGATACCAAATAATTTAGGAAAACATTTAAAATGTTACTAAATATATGACATATGGCTGATTTGCTTTAGTGTTTTGTTAAAGGTTATACTTTGCACAATAATAGAACATTTATACAATAAAGTAATTTTAGAAATAAATGTAGTACTGAGGAACATAAGACAATGGACCTCTAAACTATTTAGCTATTACAAAAAGTTTGAAAGAAAATGTGTTGTAGGTAGTCGAAGGAAAAACAAAGCAAACAATCTCTGCCCATCCCCCACGAATTCTGGACTGAAACTTTCATAGAACAGTAATATTTCTTTCCAGCAGCATTTTATGAAATAAGGTATTCAATGGCAAGGATGGATATATAAAAGAACTGAAATGTTCATTGTTCCACATTTCGCCTTGAATATATGAAATGTCAATGACAGTTTATATGCTAAAAACATGTCATTCTTAAACCTGTAATCATAGAATACAGTTGCTTAATTCTTGTAAAACCCTCTAAGCTTAAAAAAAGGTTTTTTTTTATAATAACTTGAATTTTTTATAGTGTAGCCTTTAAGAAATATCTTTTAAGTTTTCAGATATCCCAACTAATTTTATATTTCTTTTCTAAATACAAGAAGAAAAAACGAATTCCAGTGTAAACATTTATATGTCACAAATTTACTGCCCATGATAGCACTGATCAGAGTCATTTTCAAATATTAAATACTGGGGTTGAAAATAATAAAATCATTTTTTATCACCTGCAACTAAATCATTCAGGTGTGGCTTAAGCACATTTTTTAAAATGAAAATAAATTTCATGTCATTTTTAAGTTCTAATTCACAGATCCCTTATTTGTGAATTTAATATTTCTTTAAAAGCATAACAACTTCTTACAAAGGATGACTTGGGGACTTCTAATACATCATTTATTTACATATGTTAAGGCTCAGTCTTTCATATTGTTTTCAGGCCACTTTATTAAAGTACTCATAACAGTACTTACCAAATTTATGCTTCCTGTAGGAGACCCATTAAAAGATTCTGTGAGAAGGGAAATTCAACTTAGTACACAGTAAAAAAACTTTTGAAACAGTGCTTTATCTATCTAAGGTTCAAACACCAAGAACAAAAGTCACACAAGCCAAGATACAACAGAACAGTAAATTGTGGTACACTATTCCCAAACACCTGTTCCCATGGTTTTCCGAGCCAGATATTTCAGTGAAAATAGTTATGTACCTAAGTTGCTCCCCGCCAAAAAAGGTATTTATGTACAGGAAAGCAATTATTATATATTTTATTCTCACAGTATCATATTAAGTTGTCTAATACAATGTAGATATGAGGTAAACACTGCAGAGTGAAGTCCACTAGGAAATGTCAGAGGTATTTTGTTATTTCTGTCCCACTGGATTAATATTACAAATAAAATTATTCTTTAATATGAAGGATAGATTGACTTTTAATATATCTATAAAGTTTACTTATTCTTGGTTGATCTGGATCAAAAATATTCGAAATCTAGATTCTAAAATCAATATACAATAAAACAAAAGATACATAAAATTCCATGTGTAATGTCATTTAATTAAAAAGCAACTAAAATTATTTTTAAAAATTAATGTTAGAGAGTAAGTCAATTATTAAAATTAGTGTCTTTCCCTCAGAATTTTAGTCTATATCTGAGCAAATTAGGTTACTAATTAAGATGTTCCTCTGTTAAAAACACAAATGAATATATGGTAAAGCAATATTCATAAACAGTTTAATGTATGGCTTGTAGCCCTTAAGAGATTATTCATAATTTGGATCTCTAGATGGGTCTTCAAAGGAAATTTCTATTACTCTTGAGATAGGCAGTTGGTGTTGCTTTCCAACTTCAACAACTCTAAATGCCCAAGAACATTTCTCAGTTCCTCAAAACTTTGGTCACAAAAATAGGAAATCCCACCTAGGATTACCCCTTGGTTAACAGCAAGGTGAAAATTAAAATGAGTAAACAAACAGTTCTCTAACCTCCTTATTCAATTATATGCCTCCTACCTCTTTCTGTGGTCTGCCCACCTCTTAAGTCTTCCCACCAAAGACATGTCAAATTAAAAGAGAAACTAGGAGCAAAACAAGGCATAGTTTACTTTCTCGATCAATAATAAGATCCAGAAATAGAGTCTAAAGCCAATCTAGGTCCACATTTAATCAAAACTTTAAGAACTGCTTATTAATATTAGAAAACAAAAGAAACTATTGTTTGACATGATGAGAAAAACGTGATTGAAATTAAAATTTAAAACAGCACAATTTAAATATTTTTAAAAGGCTGTGAAAGTATGTTTTAATAAAGGAAAAAATATCTACTCTTAAAATAATTTAAAGCTGAACTAACTAAAGAAGGCAATCACGAACAAAGAAGAAGAAAAGGAAGAAAGGGAAGGCGAGGAGAAGAGAGAGCATGGGTAAGCAAGCCATCCAGCCACCTACCTAACTAGAGAAGTTTAGTTAAATAGGAATGAAATTTCTTCCACAGCAAAGAAAAACCACCAGCGGATACTACTACACATGGTAAGACTTGGCCCACTAATTCTGTGCTCAATTTAGGCTGCATTTTCTTAAAATCAGCTACACATTAAACACTAGATTAGGTAATTATTTCAAAATGTCTAAAAAGTAGCCAAAACTTCAGGACTTTAAAAAATACATAAAGTACCAGGAAGCTTAATTTTATGTCAGACAATGAATTTATAACCAGAAGATTTAAGAAAGGCCTATTTTTAATTAAACAATCTTATAAAGACAAGAAAATCATAAGCATCACTATTTGAAAAAGTTGTCGCAAGTGCCTAAAACCTAAACACTGACAAAGATAATATACCTAACTGCCATTTTTAATAATAATGTTTCATATTATACCCATCATTCCACATACTTTTTTCAAATCGTTTCAAAAAAGGGTTAGGCAATTTCTCAGTTATAAAATATATAAAAGCTCATCAATTAGGACACACAATGTTAAAAAGCAATGTCCTAGAAAGAGAAAAGATGTGTGTGTGTGTGTGTGTGTGTGTGTGTGTGTGTGTGTGTGTGTGTGTGTGTATACACACACACACACACACACACACACACACACACTAATTCCAAACTACAATCAATGATTCCAATGTGAGGGACTACTCAATGACTGATATATAAGAGAAGTACATTTACTTCAGATCAAAACTAGTTGCAGAAAAAAAACTTGTGTAATCTACTTTGTGTTTTAAATAAGTATGAGGTTTTGAGAAGTTTGAGACAACATAAATAATTTGCTTCCATTAGTTGCATACAAGACAAATATAAATGGAAGCTAAAAGTCAATTTAGAAGACTTTGAAGTTCTTACACTATAGGATCAAAACCTACTCCCAGAGAATATATTATTACTGTCATCATTATATAATACTTAGACACTCATATATTAGCTGATTATGATTCAATTTATCTTCTTTGATTCTGGGTCAGATAGAAAATCCATTGCACAATACTAAGGAAATTTCTAAAGTAGACAGAATTAAAATAATAAAAACATTTTTAATAGTTCTTTCTGGAAGTAGAGTTCCTACTGCAAATTTCATAGCAGCTCTGCAAAAGATTTTTCAAAAGAGACAGTAAATAGATATACTATATAACAAACTTGAGGTACACTGAATTTTACTATTCAGCTCCCATAGAAGTGCTCTTAAAAAAAAAAAAAACAAAGAAAAAACCACTTCCTCAATTATGCAATCAAATCCAGTTAATAAAATATTATCCCAATTTTACAAATAACCAAGATATTAGATAAACAATCAATATAAAAGTTATTACAACATGGAAACTTCTACAACTAGATTTCTTAGATTATTTAAGAAGTAAAATCTTGCTGGAGAGGGTGTGGAGAAATGGGAACCCTCTTGCACTGTTGGTGGGAACGTAAATTGATACAGCCACTATGGAGAACAGTATGGAGGTTCCTTAAAAAACTAAAAATAGAACTACCATACGACCCAGCAATCTCACTACTGGGCATATACCCTGAGAAAACCATAATTCAAAAAGAGTCATGTACCACAATGTTCATTGCAGCTCTATTTACAATAGCCAGGATGTGGAAGCAACCTAAGTGTCCATCGACAGATGAATGGATAAAGAAGATGTGGCACATATATACAATGGAATATTACTCAGCCATAAAAAGAAACGAAATTGAGTTATTTGTAGTGAGGTGGATGGACCTAGAAACTGTCATACAGAGTGAAGTAAGTCAGAAAGAGGAAAATACCGTACGCTAACACATACATATGGAATCTAAAAAAAAAAAAAAAATGGTTCTGAAGAACCTAGGGGCAGGACAGGAATAAAGACGCAGACGTAGAGAATGGACTTGAGGACACGGGGAAGGGGGAGGGTAAGCTGGGACGAAGTGAGAGAGTGGCATGGACATATATACGCTACCAAATGTAAAATAGATAGCTAGTGGGAAGCAGCCACATAGCACAGGGAGATCAGCTCAGTGCTTTGTGACCACCTAGAGGGGTGGGATAGGGAGGATGGGAGGGAGACGCAAGAGGGAGGGGATATGGGGATATATGTATATGTATAGCTGATTCACTTTGTAATAAAGCAGAAATTAACACACCATTGTAAAGCAATTATACTCTAACAAAGATGTTAAAAAAATTATAGAAAAAAAATTTTTAAATAAAAAGTAAAATCTCACTAATATAGACTAGGGAGTGGGGAGGATGGGTAGAGAAGAGGGGAGGCTGGAAAGCTTCCATAATAGAGGTATTTTTTAAAGCACTGCTCACTATCTAATACATCTATTATATCTCCAGCTTCAAGTGATCCTGTCCATAAAATCTATTTATAAGTAAATGAGCATAATTAAATCACTCTCTTAAAATAATTTCTTAGTCCAATCTTTCCCATTTACTTTGTATTTACACTGCTTATTTGCTAGAAAGTTTATCAAATCCTAGATATTTAATTAGAGTTTAATAAGTACTTCTGAATTGAATCACAAGTAAAATGGTCATCAGGTCTAAAATCTGCAAACTGTACTCTAAGGGCTGTCTCTCCCACTATTCTTAAATAACAAATTATTTACTACTAATAAAAACTGATATTTGTTTTTTAGTTTATATTTCATTTTTATATATAGAATTCCATTAAAATATGACAACTCTGAGGTAAGATATTATTATGAGAAGAATATTATTCCAGATTTACAACTGAGAAAAATGAGGCTTAAAGAAATTGTTTGGCCAACATCACACAGGCAGTAAGAAAAGGATTAAAATCTAAATATTATGACTCTTAAAGTCTGCTTTCTTTACTATACCATGTAGATAGAAAAAAACTGAAAGATTGGAATAAATGACTCTTGTAGCTTCTTCCGGCTTATATTGTGCAGGATTTGGAAAAGGGTACAATTAAAGAGAGAAAAAACTGTATTTTTATAATGTTTTATAGTTTATGGTACATTCTCAGAATCATCACTTGTTATTTCATTTAATCTTCTCAATAATTCTATTGCTAGTCATGAATATTATTACTTATACACAAAAGGGAAACTACCATAAAAACACTGGGGTGACACAACTCAAGAAAACATGCTTCTTTAAGAATTCTATTTTCAATAGTTACATTCAAATTTGTTATTAAATTTTAACATTTTAATTTAGTATAGTAAGTAAACTTTGTCATTTATTTACAGATTTTTTAATATATTACAATTTATATTTGGGTTTCAAGAACATTTTTTATCTTATTTGAAAGGACTTTTTTTGGTAAGCAGAATATATACAGGAATATACATACACACATAAATGTACAATGTGTGCCACCTTACCTCCATCACCATCATCTGATCCTCTGAAACTAGGATCTTTTAACATATCCAGCTCAGCTAACATGCGCACATAAAGTGCATTCTGTCTGAAGGAAGGATAAAATCTTTCATCTCGTAGCATCAATTCATATACCTTATTGAAATAAATCAAGATATTCAATCATTAATACAGATAATGCACTGATTTCCACTAATAAGATTTCAACAAAAACTAGATAGAGGTCTTACTGTAATGAATTACAGGTTCCATATTAACAAGATGTCAGTAATAAGACTATGTCACAACTAATAATTTTTTTCTGGTCCCTCCAGTACCCAAATTGTACTGAAACAGGTCCTACTGCAACACAAGTCACACGACAGCAGGTTATATAAAATGTTCCAGAAAGTAGTACACTCTAAGAAACAAGTACACATAAAGGCTCAAGACACATATTTAAATAAATGAATCATGTTATTTATACATCATCAATTCATAAAATTCTAGAATCTATATCTGGCCCTTCAGTCAGATTCAAATTAAACAACCCAGCTAAGGATTTTCCTCATTTGTCAATTAAGTAAACAAAGAAAAACTGACCTACCTTTTTTGTAATTGTGAAGTACTGATATTATTACCATAACTCATCTTTTTAGTTACCACTGTACTTTCATAATGCTTCAATAACCTTTTATAAACAAATTACATGCATATAGAAATATACATTGTTTTCGAGAAAGATATAATGATAAATGTTGTACATAATACCTTCCTTTGAATGTCATCAAAGATTTCAGGAGTTGGATCTTCATGATTCAAAGTATCTGCTAATTTTGCTACCAAATAATCATCAACAGTAACTCTTGGAGATGCCTGACAAACAGAGAAAAATAACAGTAGTATTGATCTTTGGAATTTCTAAATACAAGTTAAGCCTTAATAGTAGGAGAATAATGGAATCATATTATTGAAAGTAAATGCCAGAAAATCCTTGGTTTGTAAATGACACCCTGATGCTTAAAGGCTGAAATAAGAGCTAGAACCTTCTTGTCATCAGGTACTACACAGTCGACCGTTCGACAAACATGGATTTAAATCTTGACTTTTGCCGAGCAACTTACCTCTCACTAGGCTTCACTTAATCTGCAAAATGGTGGTAAATACCACATATGGTTATTATGAGGATGAAAAGAGATTTACGTAAGGCATATGTGTCTAGCACATAGGAAACTCATTAGGAGTTAGTGTTGAGCACTCAGTAGTCCTAGATGTGTATTTAATAAAATACCAAAAGAATAAGCCATTTGTTATTTATCATTTAACATTAGAAACAATCCTTTTGAATGGCACTTAAAAGAGACTATGCTTATCTTAATTTGGTTTTATAATACTGCAGCAAAGTTCCAGCGTGATACAGGATGGAAAAAATCTGAAAAGTTAATTTGTTCCAACAATTTCCATCTCAAGGTGCATAATGTGACAGATACTACACAGAAATATAAAATATGATGTGCAATGTGAAAAATCACTTTACTGAAAGAAAATAACACTGAGAAGCTAGAAATATGGTCATCTTTGGCATGTCAACTTTTGTATTTTTAGTTCTGAAGGCTGTGGAGAATAAATGAGCGACAAGGATGGTAACCTTTAGAGAAAGTACCAAAAGAATGCATTGTTCAAGTAATTTCTCTATGCTAATAGACTATCTAAGGAACAGAAAAGAAGATGTATCAAGAAAAGAAGAAAAAGTAAAAGTAAGTAAGTAACCTGGGCATATATCCAGACAAAACTATAATCTAAAAAGATACATGCACCCCATGTTCAAAGCAGCACTATTCACAATAGCCAAGACATGGAAACAACCTCAATGTCCAACGACAGATGAATTGATAAAGATGCGATACATATATACAATGGAATACTACTTGGCCACAAAAAAGAATGAAATATGCCATTTGCAGCAATGTGGATAAACCTAGAGACTATCATACTAAGTGAAGTTAAGTCAGAAAGAGAAAGACAAATACCATATGATATCACTTATATGCGGAAGCTAAAATATGACACAAATGAACTTATCAACAAAACAGAAACAGACTCACAGACATAGTGAACAGACTTGTGGTTGCCAAAGGGGAGGGGGGATGGGGGAGGGATGGATTGGAAGTTTGGCATTAGCAGATGCAAGCTATTATATATAGAATGATAAACAACAAGGTCCTACGGTATAGCACAGGGAACCATATTCAATATCCTGTGCTAAACCATAATGGAAAAGAATATAAAAAAGAATGTGTATTTATATGTATAACTGAATCACTTTGCTGTACAGCAGAAATTAACACAACACTGTATATCACGTATACTCGAACAAAATTTTTTTTTAGTTTTCTTTAAAGTAAGTAAACAGGAGGCAAAGGGCTACACAACTTCTAATGCTCCCTTGTTAATCCAACACTCTTGGTAGTAAACCCAAGTAGGTCGTGTGGTGGTTGTTTTTTGGTTTGTGTGGGGTTTTTCTGGAGGAGGAAGAGAAGGATACTTACCTGCTATTTGTTTGTGTACGAGTGTGGTGTTTTTTTGTTTCCCCCGAACTAAGAACAGGAGAACTAAACAACTTCAACTACGTGACAAAGATCAGAGAGGAACAAGATTTAAGTTAGTTTTGTCCTTTCATTTGCCCTCTAAGCTCAGTAAAACTCAGTGTCTAGGAAATAAGAGAAAAATTTGAAAATAATAACATTATCTATTTATCTAGTTTAGTTTTTTCTATAATCTCAGGTATATAGAATTGGATTAAGCCTCATCCTTGGAAGAGGGTGACCAAAACTTTCAGAGAGCCCACCTTTCAAAAAAAGTAATATGGAAGAAATACTTATACATATCTGTTACTTCTTTAACATAAAAATACAAAAATGGGTGTTTTTCCAAAATTATCTGTTAATCTGTATTCTTTACTTTTCTGTTACACAAATGTAGTTATTTAAACAAAACAAAAGGACTAGTTAACAGTGGCAATTAGTAATTAATTGGACTAATCAAAAAAATAATGTTTGAGAATATTAAACAACATACTTAATGTTTCTGTACTCTGATACAGCAACTTATTTTAACATATTTTAAACCTTTTACTTTTAAATTTAAATATTGCAGGCGCTATTATTGTATATTCTTAAAATATAAAAATGTGACTTTTTAAAAGATTATACATATAATAGGACTAATTAGATATATCTATATTTAATAAAAAGTAAACAATTACTTTTCTTTTTATTCCATGATCTTGTAGGGTATTTTTGTGTTGCCCTTTTAAACGATACTTCTCTGATCTGCCTGCAGCCTTCAGGACATTATTTTATGCAGTGGTATAATTTAAGTACAATCAATTGTAAAATAAAATTCACTATGACTTTCAGCTCCGCTCTTAAGCCTACATATCACACTTACTTCTCTAACCAGTGCAATGGCATGATATCAAGTTAAATATCCCTTCAATAAAATCATTTAGGCAAAGAATAATGGGATTTTACTCACTAAAAACAGCAGGTTTTTAGACCTGTAGGGGTTTGTTTCCAGCTCTCCAAAAAAATGTCCATCAACTTTGTATCTACAGGTTTGTTTCATAGACCAGCTGTTTGTCTATCAGGTCCTTTGCATCCATGAATTCATCATACAGGCTACCCATGTCTAAAATGCCCATTTTTAAGTACTTCAAAGCATAATGAATGTCATAAGTTAAACCTCTCCTTTTCAAGGAAAATGGTTTTAAAACACACAGATCATTTAAACGTGATAAAGGTGCATTCCAAATAAATTATAGTTTTAGTAAAGAAAGTGAGAAAATTCTCTTTAAACTAGCTGTTCCTTTCTGATGATATTTGAGTTCTCAATAGCCTTAGTTCCAAAGTGAGTCATTTTTTACATTATATGAGTTTTTGTTACAGTCTACACATAAAGAACTCAGTTCAGTCCATCCATTTCAAGGTTTATTTTAGTCCCTTCAAAAATCATTCAATAGTTTTAGAGAAAGCATATAAATTTCTGTTTACTTTATTTCACCATACTCATTCTTGATGCATTTTCAAATGAGAGGAGGACATTATTCTTGTCCCATTCTTTGAAAATATGATTTACTGCAGGCCAACGTTGGCATCTTTACTATGACTGGAAACAATGATAGCCATCTGGAAGGCAAATGTCTCAAGTTGTCTCCTGACTTTTTTTTTCAAAGAGCTAAGGGTCTGGCTTTTTTATTTATTTATTTATTTATTTATTTATTTATTTATTTATTTATGGCTGTGCTGGGTCTTCGTTTCTGTGCAAGGGCTTTCTCTAGTTGCGGCAAGTGGGGGCCACTCTTCATCGCGGTGCGCGGGCCTCTCACTATCGCAGCCTCTCTTGTTGCGGAGCACAGGCTCCAGACGCGCAGGCTCAGTAATTGTGGCTCACGGGCCTAGTTGCTCGGCGGCATGTGGGATCCTCCCAGACCAGGGCTCGAACCCGTGTCCCCTGCATTGGCAGGCAGACTCTCAACCACTGAGCCACCAGGGAAGCCCCTCCTGACATTTCTGTAATGTCAAAATCTCAGAAAGCTGAAGCAATAATATTGTTCAGAACATACAGGTATAATAAAACTGTATGGGAAAGCAAGTGAATAATTACAGAAAACGGGCTTCATCAGGAAGCAAGGAAGTAATGACAGGTAGATAATATATAGGGATCTTTAAAAATATAATGAATGCTCTATTTCTAAAGCTGGATGGGGTACAAAGGTGTTTGCTATACTACTATTCTCAAAACTGTGTACTCTTTTAAGTAGGGTATATTTCATAAGGCAAAAATGTAAGCAAATGCACAAATAAGCAGTTTCCAAGTATCATTCATACTTAAAATTCAAATACAATATTTGTGTTAAGTATAAATTAAAAAGTATAGCATAGCCATTAAAAGTACTGGAGTGTTAGTAACCTTGAATCTTGAGGATTTTTGTGTCCATATTCATGAGGGATATTAGTCTGTAGTTTTCTAAATGATGTCTTTGTCTGACTTTGATATGAGAATGACACACTCATAAAATGAGTTGGGAAGTGTTTCTTTTTTCTCTATTTTCTGGAAGAGTTTGTGAAGTATTGGTATTATTTCTTCTTGAAATGTATGATAGAATTCATACCTAGTGAAACCAGCTAGGCCTGGGCTTTTCTTTGAAAGATGATTTTTAATTATTAATTAAATTTATTTACTATATTTTCTGTTTCTTCCTAAGTCAGTTTGGCAATTAGTGTCTCCCCAGGAATTTGCCCATTTCATCTAAGTTGTCAAATTTGCTGTCATGAAGTTGTTTGTAATATTTCCTTATAGTCCCTTTAATTTCTATAGAGTTGGCGGTGATGCCTCCTCTTTCATTCATGATTTTGGTGATCTGTATCTTTTTTCTGGGCCAATCTAGCTAAATGTTTGTCACTTTTGTTGTTCTTTTCCCAACTTTTGGTTGTACTGATTTTTCACTATTGTTTTCCTGTTTTCTATTTCACTGATTTCCATTTGATCTTTACTATTTCCTCCTTCCTTCTGTTTGCTTAGGTTTGTCTTGCTTTTCTTTTTCTAGATTTTTAAGGTGAAAATGTAGATTGTTGATTTGAGATCTTTCTTCTTTCTAATTAGGCATTTAAAGCTACACATTTCCCTGTAAGCACTTCTTTAATTGCATCCCACAAATTTTGATGTACCGTGTTTTCTTTTCATTTTTTTTCTTTTTGGCTGCATTCGGTCTTCGTTGCTGCGCGCGGGCTTTCTCTAGTTGCGGCGAGCGGGGGCTACTCTTCTTTGTGGTGCACAGGCTTCTCATTGCAGTGGCTTCTCTTGTTGCGGAGCACGGGCTCTAGGCGTGTGGGCTTCAGTAGTTGTGGCTCGCGGGCTCTAAAGCGCAGGCTCAGTAGCTGTGGCGCACGGGCTTAGTTGCTTCGAGGTGTGTGGGATCGTCCTGGACCAGGGCTTGAACCCGTGTCCCCTGCATTGGCAGGAGGATTCTTAACCACTGCACCACCAGGGAAGTCCCAGAAGTCACTTTAAAGTAAATGAACTTTAAGAATAAAGGAGTCTGGAAGCCTGGGTCCCCCTATTATTCACTGCTTCTCGCTCTCCACTCCTCACCCTGCCTCACTGACTTATGTTGGACTGTGGCATGAGAGAGAAATAAACGTTTGTTGAGTTAAGCCACTGAGAATGTGGAGAGGTCTAACGGGTTTATAGGGCTGTTCAATTCTTGTATATCCTTAGTCATTTTCTATCTAATTGTTTTATCAGTTTTTGAGAGTGAGTATTGAAGTCTCCAACTATTATTGCTGAATTGTCTACTTCTCCCTCAATTCTGTCAGTTTGTGCTTCATGTATGTGGGGGCTTTGTTGTTTTATCATCCTCATCAACTGACCCTTTTAGAATTACAAAATGTTCGTTTCTCTAGTAACAATTTTTTGTCTTAAAATCTATTACTGATATTGGTATAGCCACTCCAGCTCTATTTTAGTTACTGTCAGCATGGTTTACCTTTTTCCATCCTTTTACTTTCTACCTATTATCTACAGTCCATGTGACCTTGAATTTTAACTGTCATTTTGTAACTGCATGACCCTGGACAAGTTAATTCAATTTTCTAATTGAATCAGTTTCTTCACCTATAAAATGAGGATAATACACAATAAGGCAATGTAAGGCAGTTGTACATAGCAGCATGAATAATGGATATTTACAAGTACTACAAAAATCATTATTAATGATACTGCCAGAGAAGATAAGAATACAGTAATCAAAATATATTCTCACCTTTTCTGATAGATACTGTTCATAAATTCCAACAGCAGCTGCTCTTAAAAGACCTTTGGTTTGGTTGGTTTGATGTTTTCCATCTTTCTGACGACTTGATAAAACTTCTAGCTGTTGTTGGGCTGTAACCCGGTATCCTTCCACTGTCATCCAGAAGAAGAGATGTGCCTGACCTCCAGTTTGTTGCATGTAATCTACCAAACAAAATCCATAACAACACAGATATTAAAGTCACACATTTTTGGGTGCATACAGCTGTATGACAAGTTAAGAAGGATTAAAGTTTCAAATACTTAAAACTCTACATTTTGAACATGTTTAGCAAATGCTTGAGGTTAAAAAAAAAATAGTTATATCATAAACTGGTTAGGCTGAAAAGACCAGTTATGCAGAAAAAACAAATGGAAGCACATATTAAAAAAAAAAAAAATCTGATTTTTCACTAAAATATCTCTAGGGGATAAAACTGCCAGAGAAGGCTTCATCAGAAATAAACTACTTCACCAACATTCAGCTTCCATTCTCAACAAAGATTATTAATCATAATATTACTACTATCATAAATATTAAAAATAAGGTTTGGGTTCTTCAATAAGCCATGCATTTGTTTTTGATCATGAAAATGAAGAATCAGGGAGTTTTGCTGGAAATGTCCCCCAGATAAAAGCAATTTTGATGTAATATTAATAAAATTAATAAATATTTATATATTAAAATGGCATTAAAAACAAAGCCCCTCCCCCATTCATGCACCAAAATGATATACACAGGTTATACATACCACGTATTCCTGATAAAGTACTCTTTCTCAAATAACTTAAATTTAAATTCATAGTAGAATCTCCTGGGGTTTATTTAAAAGCAGATTAGCAAATGCACACTGGAGCTAAAATAAGTATTTTTTTCCTCGACAACAAAATAAATCTCTCTGGTTTCCAAGAAAAGGGAGTATTTCAGAGAATAAGGGGTGGAAGAGAGATATATATGCCACGCCTAATATCAGGTATTTAAAATTTAACAATATTTACAATTATTAAAAATTTCAAGGGTTATATTATTTTTATAAAATGGATTTACCTACCCATAAAAAATTGTAGTGCAACATTGTCTACAAGAATGCTGTCCAGGGGGACTGTGCAAAGTTTCCCAAAGTTTGCTGCCAGTTTCACAGTATTTATTTCCTACAAATAAAAGTTAATGTAGATTAATATTTCATCTATTCACTCACTAGGTTAAAGATCTTTAAACAGATGTAAAAATTTAAGTTAAAATGGAATAAAAATAAAGGTTTCTCTTCTTGTACATGTGGGTGCCCAATAAAAAGTATCAGCTCACTGAATTTCTTAGAGTTATTTTAAGAGCTGCTTAGTAAATATACATTAAAAGTATGATAAGCACTCATTTCTTCTAATAAAAAAATAAATCTAAATGTATTTTCATGGATTCTCTATCTCTACATATTCCAAACAAAAATGAACATTTTAGGGGCTAAAGGGGATATTTGGGTCCCCTTAATATGTTCAAGAATAAACAAATCCCAATATTTTCAAGTACAGATTGAAGTCTATCTACTGGAAAAACAGAAAATATTCCCGAGTTAATCTGCTCCTAATGGAGAAAAATTCTATAATCTTTATAGAAAATGTATTTCTTTTCAGTCTACCTAAATAGTAAATTACATATACTTCAAAGCAAGAGAGCAGGCAACTACCTGCATAGGGTGAAAAAAAATTTTTAACAGGCTCAAATTTAGAGAATCTACATGTCCAGCATTGTGCTAGGTGCATTATACACATTACTTCATTAATCTCCACAGCAATCCTATTGGATAAATATTACCAATCCCACTCAACAGATAAGAAAGTTGAGGATCGGAAATGTTGCCTGGGTTCACAAAGCTGGTTAGAATGAGTCAGTGTCCTCGAAACCTGCTGCCCCTTCCACAAAAACCCACAGTGTTTCCGGGAATGATTTTCACCAGCTTCTCTGCGTTCCCAAATCCATATCTCACAATCCTCTATTTTTAAAAAAAGATACACAGGTTTTCTGAAAGTTAGACAGGCTGTCTTATTCAGGGGCAGATACTAAATTAGGCATAGGAAAAGGAAGGAAAGGAAAAGGACATAAAGGAAAAGGAAGATAATTTGAAAAAAGGAGAAAAAAGCTTTCTCTGTAATTAGTATCTCTCCTTCATATAAGTACTTAATAATAACAGATTACCAACTTAAAAATGTCTGGGGTAAAGCAATCTAGTCCCAGCACATGATTTCTCCTAAGTCTTCCTTCCTCAGATTTTATCACCTCTTTTTCCTGTCCAGCAGCACCTCTATAGATAGGGAATAGAAAAGAGTATTCACTATCACTTTATTTCTGATAAAAAGAATAAAGCACCTCCTAAGACTTTAAGTAGCATGGTTAAAAAACTACATCTCTGTGAAGAGTCTCAGTTTTCTTCCAAAGGAAAACACTGTATGACTTGAGCTATTAAAAAAGGTAAAGCTTGATATTCAAAATAGAATTGACAAGCTTCCAAACAAGGTTTCAAAATTTCAAAAGGATTCAATATCGGAAAGTGTTTAGGCAAACAGACTTTAAATAATGATGCTTATGGATCATTAACTCTTAAGATCTAGGTAAGGTAACTAGATAAAGAAAGAGTAAGAACAAGTGAAACAGTATTATTCTTCTATTCTGAATTTACATGCATGTATAAACTCACTTTAAAATACAGTTAACTGAAACAAAGACAGACAGACATACACCCGCACACACATATAAATGACAAATGTGGGCCTCAAGTAATGTAAGTTATAATTAAACTAGCAAACTAAACTCAAGATTTTTAAAAGTAAGTCTTCCATTCCTTAAGGAATTTAAGTACACTGCAAAATTACAAGACCAGAGAGTCACAAATAAATTTCCAATAGAAAACCAGCATGAAAAAGGTGACTACACTAAAAACGAAAGGTACTAAAAAATGTTTTTTTCTGTTTTAAAGCCCCAAATCTCTGCTTCTCCTTTACTATGAAACTCTTCCAAACAGCTACCTATAATCACAGTTTCTAATTCACCTCTTCTCATTTTCTCCTGGACTGACTCCAGTCAGGGTTTCTCTCCACTATTCACCAAAATGCTATCATCAGATCACCAATAATCCCCCTGCTGGCAAACCCAATAGTCGATTCTAAATCTTCATCTTACTCAACTTATTAGTCGCCTTTGATATACCTGATCTCTCACTTCTTTAAACATTTTCTACACTTGGCTTCGAAGATATCACACTCCCAGGTTTTCCTTCAATCTCACCAGTCACTCTGTTTCTTTGGCTAGATCTTCCACTTTGTCTTAAACACTAAGTAACTGCAGGGCCTCAGGACTAAGTCCTTGATATCTTCTTACTTAAACTCATTCTTTTAGGTAACCTCATCCAGTCTTTTAACTTTAAATAAATATCTGATAATCCTGAGGATTCTCAAAGTTTGTTCCATCACTAAACATTCCCTTGAACTCGAGTTTACCAATTAGCATGTCTACTTGAATGTCAAACAGGGATCTCAAACTAAAACATTCAAACCTTGATTCTCTCTTCCAGACTTCCTCCTCCCTCAGCTGTATCCGTTTTAGTAAACAACAACACTATTCAAACAGTTGCTCAGGCCAAAAAACTCTGGAATCATCCTTGAGCCCTTTTTTCCTCTCTCATCCCGTATTTAATCCATTAGCAAATCTTGTTAGCACTATATCTAGTCTCTAATTACTTCTCACATGAACCTCCACAGACATCTCTTACTGAACTAATGCAACAGTCTTGTAAGTGATCTGTTTCCATTCTTGTCCCCACCACTCCACCACAATCTATTTATCACAAAGAGTGCAAGTAATCATTTTAACTCGTAAGTCACATCATGTCACTTGCCAGGGCAAATCTCCAATGGATTCCTATCACAATTAGAATTTTTAAAAATCTGACTATGGCACTAACCCCCAAGGTTCCTCTCTAATTTCATTCCTACTACAATCCCTCTCATGCATTCCATACCAGACACAGTGACCTCCTCTAACTCACCAGGCACTTTCCTATTCCAGGGCCTTTGCATGCTCTCACCCTTGCCTGCAAGATTCCTTTAAAAAAAAAAAAAAAATTCACAGGACCCTCTCGTTATTCACATCTCTCTATGCTCAAATGTCACCAAATCTCTCACCATGTATCTAAAACACTCCCAGACATTCTCTATCACCCTACTTTGCTTTACTTATTTTTTTCACATTTACTTATTTTTTACATTTTTTACATAATACATCAATTTATATATTGGTTAATTTTCTGATTCTGCAACTACTGGGTTGGCCAAAAACTTCGTTCGGGTTTGTCTGTTAAGATGTTATGGAAATGTAAGCTCCATGAGAGAGATTTCTGTTAGGTCCATCTAAAAAAAGGTGCCCAGTGTACAAAATATAATAAATGTTGAATTTTGAATAAATAATACATGAGTAGATAAATATATAAATCAAGAAATAAAATCTTTAATTACTTCAGTATTTTTCATGCAGCATTTTAATCTCTTTAGCTTGTTTTAACAAATACTTACACTACATTATGTAAGATAAACTTTTTTCTAAATTCTTAGTTCTTTTGTAGAGTGCTACACTGGTTAATATTCTACCTTTTGTCATTTGCTAGATGTTTTAATGAATATAAAGTATTTATAACTAAATATTAATTCAAAAGTACTTTACTTACCTTGCCTGACTGCAACCGTTGTATTCTTGAGTCACATACTTTCTTTACAAATAATAAGCTATTTATTTGATTTTTGATGGTGTTGATATCTAAAAACAAACAAATTGATTATGAGGTAGAAAGTGGCAATGTTACTTGTGAAATACTTTAAACATACACTTACTACAATTTAACATAATAACCAATGAATAGAGCAATTATTTTATTTAATAAAAGAAATAACTGGAAATTTTACAGTGAAATTATTTAATTAAAATTAAACCATGCCAATTATCTTTACTTTAGAGATAACTGCAATAATAAGAGTCTCATATTCAGAAAATTATTGTGCTTTAGTCTCAGCACATATTAGCATAATAAAAGTCAGATTTACTTAAAGTGAAAACAACTAATAGCATAAAATGACATTTAGGTAAATTAAAGTTCTGTGTGAAGACAGTAATCATTAAAGAAGTAAGACATTCTTATGCTTAAATAAATTATCAATACTTACCATCACCAGCTGTATCTAGAGATCGAAGATACTGTAATTCTTCTGCTGCTTTATCTCGGACTGCTTCTAGCTCTCCAATATTGTCACTCAATTTAATAATGTTCATAAAGGCCTCATAGTTGCAGTTAGAATCACGGATCTGAAAATAAAGTTTAAAATACAGATGGGAGGGAGACTCGCTTAAGTGAAAACAGAATCTTGAGTGCCTACCATGGGCCAGGCACAACTTTCCTCTATATCCCCTCTGTTTATAACAAAACAAAATGAAAATCTCTGTATTCTTGGTACTTAAATTCTCGTGGGTCACAGACTATTAACAAAGTAAGTAAGATATACAGCACACTACAAAGTAAAGAGCATGCTCAGAATGTCTGATAATAGCAAGGAAGCCATGACGGCTAGAGCTAAACTAAAGAAGTGTAGAAGAGTAATGGAGATCAGTGGTAATGCAGGGCAAATATGGTAGGGTTTAGTAAATATTTTGGCTTTCACTCTGAACGGAATAAATAGTTACTGGAGAGTTTTAAACAGAAGAGTGGCATTCTCTGACATAAATTTAACAGAATCACTGTAATGACATAAATAACTGTTATTTCACCTTTTTTCTCCAGCCACTTGCTATTTAAGAATAGGAATGGAGTAGAAGGTTAAGTTGGATTTAACCAGAGTGTGGTTTCACCAAGCAAATAATAAAGTGAGAGAGAGGAAGGTAGTTGAGGATGCTGTGAAGGAACGAATGACTATGACTGCCAACAAAATTTAAGCTAAGTGAAACAGTAAGGGGAGCTATGAAAAGGTAGCCAACTTGGGATACTGTCCACTCTAAACAAGGAGTCAAAGCACTGGGGATTGTGTAAGTCCAGAGCTATGAGGAAAAAAAAAAAAAAAAAGGCCAATAAGCACATGAAAAAATGCTCAAAATCATTAGTCATCAAGGATGTGCAAGTTAACCATAACAAAATGACAAGGCCAAATGTCTATCAGAATGTGGAGAGACCAAACTCTCAAACAGTGCGAGTGGAAGTACAAAATTATAACACAACTTTGTAGGACTACTTGGCAGTTTCTCTCACTTGGTATAAATTTTACTTCAATAATACAACAAGAAGTAGGTTTTTAAAGACCTGATTTTTCTAAGAATACATTAAGAAACAAGTAAGTAGCTGTTCACTTATCTGCTCTGGGCGGGGGGATAACAATATGAACCAATTAGGTACTCTATTCCACAGAGATAGGACTTAACATTAACTAGTTTGTCTTAAAAAGAAATAAAATATATATTTCGAGATGAATAATGCAAATCCGTCCACACTATTTTTAGAAATGACTTAAAAATTTTAAACTATTGTTGGGTAACATGAACACTTTATATAGAGAAGATATATGTTACTATTACACTGCTCTAAACTTTTCCTTTCAAATAGAAATAAACTATACAATTAGATATCATTAATATGAAATTTAACTGGGTGAAAGAGTAAGAACTGAGCTAATTTTAATCTTTATAATACCTACACACATAAAGGGTTTTCCACACAAAGAATGCCAAAAGTGTGCAAACCAGACAACAAAGTAGGCTAAAGATCCTTTATTGATATAAAGGATTTTCTCTTTTAAATATATTTTCTGATATTTTATAGCAAAGTACAAGAGTGATCAATTCTTGTTCATTAAATAATAAAAAGACCCACCCATCATACACAATAATAGTACCAGCCCAACTGTGGGGAGAACAAGTAAAAATTTGATGGTTTGAATTCTTTTTTGAGTATGTGTTAAGTCCCCCTAAAATATCTTTCCCATATAACTAATTATATACTTAATATAAGCTTAGCAAAAGAAAAATTGAAAACTAAAGAAAAATATAAATAGGAATAAAAATAATTCCTAACCTCATGAGTGAGAGATAACGATAACATTCTGGTAAACACGCATCCTTTTCTGTACTATAGGTAAGATTATACAGTACTGTACCCTGATTATTTAAGGTAAGTATACAATATCTATTTTTGTGTTACAAAAAAAATTTTTTTAATGTCATTTACTCTTACTTTATTACTCAAATGTTTTTAAATTTTACCCGTTTCTTACTTCTTAAAAATTCATTTTGTTACATAACCAATACTCCTTGTAAGTAAAGTGAAATATATAAACAAAAGAGAAAAATTAAAACTTTCAGGATCCTACCTCTCTATTAACATTTCAGTCAGTACACATCTTATCAGAATCATAGTCATTCATAAATATATAATTACTTATATATTTTTTAAAAGATTAGATATCTACACATACATCATTTTTAATTATGCTTTCACATAAAAATATACATATCTTTTCATATTCATAAAGATACACTACCATAATAATGGCGGCATAGTATTTTATTGTATCAATATGCCTAAATTATCCCTCTATGTGGGACAATTAAATTGCTTTCAATTTTTTAGTATTCCTTGCAACACTCATTAATGGCCTTAAATCGGATTGTTGCAAACTTGCTTATTAGCACTTTAGAATAAATTTCAGGAGTAGAATTCCTAAGCAAAGTGCATGTATTTTTTAAAGTTTTAATTAAGCGGATATGCATATTTTTAAAGCTCTTAGTAGAGCCTAGCAGGACTCTGAAGAAGCTGACAAAGGAAACGAAAAATCAAGTTCTGTGACCTCCATGAAAGGCTCTAGGAACATAAAGATAGTAAGATAATTTCTGTCTGCAGGTAACCCACCATCTGATGGGAGAGACAAACACTGCAACAGGAACAACAATAAAAAATGGCAAGTCTGATAATGGATATGGTTAAACAAAGAACAATCAAGTAGTTTCTTCCTAGGAAAGCTAGACTGAGTTAACAGAAGACACTGTGGGGAAGAAATTTCAGATTCAAAAAAATGAATCAAAGACCTAGAAGTATCTATCAAAGTATTCCCAGTAATAGCCCATTTACACTCTTCCTCAGCCATGAATTTATTGAGGAAAGCATATATAACCAGAAAAAAAAAAAAATTAGAGCTAGTAAACTTAATAACCACTAACCCTTTGATATATCTGACGAATAAGAAAACTGAGTTATCTAACTTATAGACATACTAAGCAACTTACAGAAACAAATTTAGAATAAAATGTAAAGTACATACTATTTAAGTAGTTCAGAACACAGTTGTATTTAACATCAAATAGCAGTTTTTAAAAATACTCATCATCTATACACACAGACAATAAAATATCCTTTTTTAAATTTAAATAAGTAGAAACAGCACCAAAATTGTAAGGAAGATTACCTTATCAACAAACTTTCTTACAGAGAATTTGGCTAGTACATTCAACACATAAGCAAACAGAAATACTGAAAATATAAAGATTATATTTAGATGTATTTTTACTTAATTTCTTGAATAAATTATTGCTTAATCATCCTGACCTCCAAATCATATTTGTACATTTTAAAAAACTGTTTTAAAAACAAGAGCTGTAATTTTACAAAGTACATACCATCCATATGATATATTGATTAATATAATCAGGATCACTGAGTTGATTTATTAATGGAAGAAGAATTCCTCGTGCAAGGATTTCCTGGACAAAAATTTTAAAACACAAAAACAAACTTAATCTAATATACTTCTCAAATCAATAGCACAATGTAAATTTCCTAACACAATGCTGTTACTTAAGAAAGGTAAGGTACACGTAAAAGTAAAACTTGATAAGTGACATGATTTTACAAAAAGATGAGCTAGTATACCTCAGTTAAATGAGATGAAGCCACCTATATCAACTTGGATACATGGCCACAATGATAAGTAGAGTTGAGTGAAAAAAAGCAAAAGGATACCTCTAATATGTTAGCATTTATACTCATTTCTAAAAGGCAAAACACGACACTATAAGTGCTTATGGGTTCCTACATCTAAGTTAAAAGTATAAAAACAAAAAAGAAAAGGAAAAGATACCAATCTTAGAATAGTGATTGCCTTCAAGGGAGGGACAGAGCAACTACAGCAAAATATTAACAGTGGTTAAATCTGGGTTGTTGGTACATAAATGTCTACTGTATTATTCTCTATACCTGTCTGAGTTTGAAATTTACCTAATAGAAGATAATAAAAATAAAATAACATGTTAAAACAATTACTCAACATTCTTTAGAATATACCTTCCCATTCTTTGCAGCTGTTTATGCTCCTACCTATTAAGATTCTGCCTCTCCTTCAAGGACTGAGTACAGAATTAATTTTCCAATTAAATAAACCCTGATCATTCCAGCTGAACACTTTTTCACTTATATGCTTAAAATACACTAATGCCCTGTATTTAAGCCATTTATCACATACCATTCTCTATATAATTTTCTATCTTCTACTTCTCTAATACACTACAGCTCTTCAGGAACTTTTTGTATATGAGTGAGATTAGTTAATCTATTGATTTATCTATCTTCAAAAATATTTAGCCTCTTCTTCTCAAGGTCATTGTCTTAAACATGGCTGGAATTTGATAAATATTAAATGATGGAAATGAAGAAACTAAGAATTCAGTCCTGATTCTACTAAGACAATATTTTTACCTGTTATTACTCTTCAGTCCTTTATGCCTGTGATATCTAAATTTATGAAATATCATTTCTTATGAATACTGGAGAGGCTAAATAGCTACAAGTTTAACAGGATGTTTCACTTTTCTAAGTAAAGGACCAATTTATTTATTTATTCCTTTCCAGATCTCTAATTTATCTGTGCCATTTTCTGGTGTAAGTTCACAGAAGGTAGCCTTCACTTTATTTTCCTTTAGAGAAATACATTATTTAAATTCTACTTTTGTAAGTTGTACAAGTCTTTTGACAACTTTTCCCCCATGATGAATTCATATTTCCAAAAGGCACTAAATGGAGGCTCCAGTAACTTTCTGAAATCTCTTTTGAGACATCGTACAGTCTCAAAGTAGAAGAAATTGTTTATTCTTTCAAGGTTAGCTTTAACTCTAACTTCTTAAAAATTATATTTATTTATATAATCCCTTCCTTCAAATTATGTATCTGACCACAGAAGCTCACATTTTAAAATGTACTTTGTAAGGAGAAAATTCACAAACAAAAAAGTATTTTTTGAAAGTTTCTTTTCAAAGTGAGAGAAAAAAACATGTGGACAAAATTTTTGAATAATTCTAGTGCTTCTTATTAGTTAATGCAAACAGTCAATATGTCTCAGAAAACTACGCTGATCTCCTAATTTGCCTCATGAAAGGGTTTGGTTAGTCAAGATGTAATCATATGACTCAACAATTCCTCTACAGGTTCTAGTGAGAGCTCTAAATATTCCAAAATATGTATCAATTTCCAGATAATTTTCATATACTTTAAGACAAGCACCAGCTGCCAAATATGAAGGCTCAAAAGATAGAGTCATTGAGGCCATGAATCGCTAAATCAATAAAACACGGTAATGGAAGAAAGGAGAAGTAATTAAACAGCAATTATCTCAGTCAAATACTGTGATCTGTACAATCCATACAAAGGATCCATATAAAGGAAAGAACTAAGAACTCTCTAAACTGTTATTTAATCTGAACAAAATGTCTTTTGGGAAAACCTAGATTTAACTATCAACAAAAGAAAACTGATAAAGAACTACCAAGTTAAAAGAAAAACAAACTGATTGCAGTGCTCTAACAATTATACTCAACTCAATTAGACTCAAGCAAAGATAAATATTGGTCTAAAAGAACAATCTATGGCAAAACATATTTGCTCTTTAAACTGTCCTACTTATTTTAAACTATAACCCCATGTAACAAGACTCATCTTCATTCCTGTCTCGTAAAAGTCAATTTAATCTTTAAGGAGCAGCAGTAGCATGTCCACCACAGCCAGCAAGAAGGACAAACAGGTTTCCTTTTGCATTAAACCCAATTCTCTGATTGGGTATGTGCTATGTGGCAGGTACTGTGATAACCACTAAGTACATAATCATGATAAATACAAAATATGGCCCCTGTCTTTATAGGACTTAGGATTCTACTGGGGGAAAGAGGCATCAAGCAAGTAAATGCAACAACCAAATTATCATTTTAAAATATGGTAAATGTTATGAAGGAAAACAGTACTTACCTACGCTAATAGGGAATTATGAGGGGGCTTTTAGATTGGAGGCCTTTCTGAGGAAGTGAGATATGTGGAACAAATACAATTTAGCCAAGAGAAGGAGAATCATTCTAAGCAGATGAAAAAGAGTACGAGACAGCCCTATGGTGGGGAGAAATGGCACTTCTGGAGAAGCCAATGTAGTTGGAACATAGTGACGGCATGGCATGAAGGCCAGAGAAGTAAACAAAGCCACATCGTGCACAGTCTTATTGTAAGCCTTTTAAAAGGACTTGAGATTTAAAACATTTGCTGGATAGTTATTACTGGGATGAAGAAAAGACATAAAAGGTAGACAGGATTTGGAGGCAAGAATAAGATTTCCATCTTGGGCATTTAAAGTTTAAAAGGGCTGTGAATCAATCAAATAGTGACTTTAGTGGGCAGCTGGTCAGAGTGGCCTAGAGCTCAGAAGGGAAGTCTGGACTAAAGACATAAATTTTTATTAGCATTTGGCTGGTGTTTAAAGCCATAGGAATGGATGAGCAAGAAGAGGGCTCAGAACTGAACAACTTGGATATTTAAAAGTTAAGCAGAAGAGGAATTAAAGCATATAAAGGTGACTGAAAAAGAGACCAGCGGAGGAGAAAAAGAGAAGACAGTAATGACATGGAACCCAAGAAAAGACAGAGTTTCAAGAAGGAAAACATGGCCAGCCATGTGAAATGCTGCTGAGATACTGCCTAACAGTGGCTATCTGGAGTACCAGGCAGACAAAGACTCTGCTGCCAAATAATCAGCATGAATGAGTATGATGACTGATTAGCAGTATCTTCCTTCAGTGGTAGATGTGAATCTAGTGATAGACATGCCAGATATTTACCTCCCTTGATAATGACTAGCCCAAATAATTGGTCTTCACTATATATAATCTATCAGACTCTTCCCATCAAAATCAAGCATTTTCTTCTCACTTCACTTCCCTACCTGAGAAGTGCACTGAACTCAAGTTAGAGAGCTATTAGGAAATCGATACTGCTTAAATAACAAACAAGCATTAAAAAACAACAAACACCTTAGGAATTGGTGTATCTGTTCTGCAGAATGGTAGACTAAAGAGATCATAAGCTTTCATTTTTAGAAAAATTAGAAACTTCAATTTTACCCCTTCAGTCAGGGTAAGGGCTAATGTTAGCATTAGCTAGCATTTCTCAATCATAACCAGTAGCCAAAGCCAAAATGTTATTCCTTTACATGTGTACAAAGAATTTTACTCCAAAGGTTTATACCCAGGGAATAAATGAGTCCGAGACTACTGTTCTCATCTGACTTAACTTATTTTCCAATGACGAGAAGTAGAAACTTAGCTACCCAGGTTTTTTTGAAAGTTTCTATCCAGAAGTGTTACTTTAGTCAGCCTAATTTAAGTAAATTTATAGGTGAAGCTATATTAAAGAAAATTTAAAACATATCTTTGTTATAACCAAAAATCCAAGTATCTAACTCTAACTCAGGCAGTTTTCAAGGTGTCATCCAGGAACCTCTGGGGCGTAGGGGGAGACAAGCATACAGTGATATTTTCAAAAAGGAACATGATGGTGTGATGATACCATTAATGGAATGTGGGCTTGTGTATTTCTGTGTTCCAAAATTTCTTAGTTTTAATTTACAATACAATAAATAGTGATAGATAAAGCCCACATAAACAGAAGCTCTTTGGGGTCCTCGATAATTTTTAAGAGCGTAACAGGGTCCTGGGACAAAAATTTTAATAATTACTACTCTAAGTTTCTTTACAGCCATGTATTTTGTATGAGCTTAGGCTTACCCTGACAAAGTATCGCATGATCTTGTTCTGGAAATCTCCAGGAGGTAGCAATAAATATAATAAGACCTCACACAAATCCCTTAGGAATCCTAGAAATAAAAGAAGTAGCTATAACAACATTAGAAAATACGAAGTCTCCACCTACTCTTGATATAAAACACAAATAGAGGTAGAAATAAGCAGTTTCCTGATTATACCAGCTTATTACCTTAGTAATCAGTATTCACTAAAAATCCCTTTATTGTTCTCCAAATAGCAACTATTCATTAATCAAACTAATACATATTTTTTATTCTGCCCAATCCTATCCCACATTTTGAATTGTTGAGAAACTTCAATTACAAAAGTGTTTTCCCCAAAAAGTTTTAGTTGTACCATGTATTCTATACTTCTACCACACATCTTTGCATACTTAAAAGTTATTTGCACATTTAAAAATACACTTGAAATTATTTTTTCAGGAAAGAACTTCCACTATCTTGGCAGGTAATAACAAGAAGAGTATGTGCTTCTATTGGGTTGGCCAAAATGTTCGTTTGGGTTTTTCTGTAACATTATGGAAAAACCCGAGCGAACATTTTGGCCAAGCCAATATTTTACTGATTGAGGAGGGCTTGATTTACATAAAAGGACTGTACATTATTATATCTATTTCTTACATTTAGTTATTTCATATTAGTGCTAATGAAGTAGCAGTTAAGAACTGAATTGCACAATAAATATAAAAAGGAAAGAAGGAAAAAGGGAAAAAGCGGAAAGGAAGGCAAAGAAATAAAAAAGCTGAGCACATTTTAAAAAAATCTAAGAAAACAATTTCCACAACTAGAAATGCATTTCTGAATTGTTCATATGCTGACACTTCCCGGGAATATAATTATTGGGTCAGAATGAACTTTTTGGCCAACGCAAAAAAGAGCTAGTCAAAAAAATGTGCCAAGTAGCACAGTCTCCTAGTCGTTGTAAAACTAGGAAAAGACAACATCCTCAGCTAAAGCTCATCGGGTCTGACCTCTCAAAAAGAAAAGTGCATTCAACTCTCTAAATTTCATTTGAAATATTATAATCATTCCCTTAGGAAATATTTAGGGTAACAGGTGTACTCTTGAAATAGAAATAATAAATTCAAGGGGAAGATAAATTACTATAGATCAAAAAAAGTAAATTTATAATTATAAAATGTTTCAGTTTGCTGTATTTTAAAAGATGACGAAAGAGGTACTCTTTAATTGCCATCTTTAAATTTTAAAGATGACCTTAAAAAAAGAAAAAAGAATCTGGAAACTACTTTTAAGAGTTAAAAAATACAATAAAGTGAATAGCAACAGTGTCTTTACTATGCTGCCTGTCCTGTAAGAATAATTTCACTCTTAGATTTTACGCTTATATTTATTTGTTCACTGATTCTGCTAACTTGTCTCCAACCAATGTGAACAGTTACTGTTCTCAAAAAAGTTAAACTGAAAAGAAAACCTTCTTCATCTTTGGGAGATGTGCACACTAGGTCACGGCAAACATCCTTCTCCATTTCAACTTCAACTTCAAAGAAGGTATCTACAAGATCTTCTGCTGTACCTAGACAAAGAAGGAACAGTTCAAGACATACAGAATAACAAAGAAAAACAGGCTTAAAAATCCTAATTTTCAAAGGGGATAAAGATATTACCTTTTACTTGATCATCTTTCTCTGTTATCTTCTGTTGAGCCTTTCTGAATACTCGTAGGTGTGTGCCAAAATCATCTACAATGCGTGTAGTAAAATAAGGTTGCCAGTCTATTTCTTTTGACCTTACAAAAAACACATGACATAAAAGCATTACATAAATGCTTTTTTTAATCAAAAAATAAGTTTATTTAATGACTACTGAAAGACAACATGATTATCAAAGAGACTGAATTTATTTATACTGAGATTTTACTCATTTAACCACTATTACATCTTAGCATTCCCTTTCAAAAGACCCAGTTTATCAAATCTACTTAAACCGTCGAACAATATTCTTTGAAGTATTTTATGTGCCAAAGCTTAAAGGTACTAACTAAATGCTTAAAATAAATAAGAGAAAAGACAACAGGTATATTATGCAATTTCTCATCCCAGACATAACAATATATTAGGAATTCAGAATGTTTTTGCTTGCTTTTAAAAGAGCAGTTGAGATATTTCTTGGTTCCTTCTGAACCCTTTCTGAATTCTCCACATTCTTCCTTTTAGTTATACGGTCCAAGTTTTGAACCAAATACCTTTCGTATGAGCCTGACTGGTTTCTGTTTGCATATACAAACACTTAAAAACTTAACTATTTGAAATAACTACAGTCACATGGAAATGGTGTAAAGAGTAATGTAAAATACTTACCCATGAAAAAGGTGATTACTAAGTTTATTAAGTTACCTAGTACTCTTATCTCAAAAGCAACAGACCTCAACAAACATCGCTAATTTAGTAAACCAGCGAAACAGATAACAAATACAACAGATAAAACCAGATTATACATCTCCTTGGATTAAGTGATATTTTTAAACAAACATGTTATTCAATGCTGTTTTCCTTAAGTTAGCACTAAAATTAATTCACCCCTTTAGGAACATACCAAATAAATAGAAGATAAAGAGGCTACTCATGAAGATGATAGACAATGGGGGAGGAAAAAAAAGTTACAATAATTCATTATGCTAATTCACCATACATGTATAATAAAGAAGCTAGTGAATAAGTTGACTTGATTACTGTCTTTTGAGAAAAAACTTTTAAATGTGGTAATGGCATTGAGGAATATAACAGATGGCTATTTTCAAACAAAAACATAAATTATTAACACTCATGATTTTTAATGCACAATTATGATTTTGTTATACACATGGAAAGAAAGCATAAATTATAAGTACATGAATACAAACAATTTAACAAAAATAAATGTAACCTGAGCTCTGGGATCTGAGGAGGGGTTACCATTACTTAGTATGTAAGAGCCATGTATATAAGCATACACTAAACTTGGTAACAATACTCAGTCTCAACATAAAATCTAAAATAAACACTTAAACCTAGAGGTCCCTAGAGTCTCTTTTTGTCCTTATTTTAAAAAGAAAAGCACAATCTGTGTAAGCATCTTTCAAAACTCTTTACATGAATATTTGTACAAAATCATCCAAACCTGAAAATTTTATAAGAACAAAATTTACTTGGTATAGGCCATTAGCTCATTTAATCCATAAAAGGTTCATTCTAACAAATTTAGAAGAAAGCAGAACACATAATCTTTCAAATTACATATGTTCTGTTTCATGGTACAGTGCTATTTATAGAATTTACTGAAATTTTCAAACAAAACAAAATTTATTAATTTTAGAAGGCATTTTAAAACCTATCTCAATTCATTATGGAGGATGTAATGACATTTAAAATGACCGAAAGTTAACAAGTAATGCAAATACATAAAAATTATTTTAAGTATTAAATACAGATTTCTACTTTCAATATACAAATACATTGAGGGTGGGGAAAACAGGGAACACAGTATTTCATATTCTCTATCCAAGGTCATCATTTTCCCTCTGCTTGACTCATTTACCCTGAATACATGCAAATCTATTGTAAATCTCAACTCAAAGGAACTGTTCTAGGTTAGGAAGATAAGAACAACAGTAGTACATGGCTTCCCATTTATATAATTAGGAAAATATCTACTAACAATTTCTAGTAGTATTTGTCTTAAAATTTGAAAATATTTTGGTGACAGTGAAGTACTTTCTAAAATTATGGTATATGATTAATATGTAATAAATGGAATATAAATATAAATTTAAAAATCATTCAATTTATGTAATAGCCACACTTCCTTCTATTGATCCACAGGTAGTTTTCTATTAAAGCTCTTAATATTATTTATTCTTAAATTATGCCTACAGTCAAAGCTCTTTTTTCACTATGTTTAAAATATTCCCCCACATGACTGTTAGTAAAAACACCTGGACTATTACACAATGAATCCTATTATCTACACTTTCATTTTATTATTACTTAGAGGCTTTCATTTCTTGAATTTAAAAATGAGAGCATACTTCCTATATGACCAAGAGAATAAGGGATATATTCAACCCCACCCTGAGAATATACAATTTATATTAGGCCCTTGAAGCTTATATATCTTGATAGAATGCTTGTAAGAATTACGATGGTTAACTAGGAATGCAAATAAGCAATGAAGTCTTAATTAAAGAACAAAAGGAAAAGTCAAACTACCAAGTGTAGCTCTCTGAATATATGTGGCATGCCTTATCTTCATCTCTAACACCATCATCTTATTCCTGGCCTTTTCATTGATCTCCCACATCCACTCTAGTCTACCCTCCATTCTATTTTCCATACAGCAGCCAGAGTGATCTTTTTAAAAATACAAATATGATGATACAAAACAAGAGCTGTAAAAACCCTTTCATGACTCTCCGATCATGCACAGCTGGGACCCTGCTTACTTCCTCATCATCTGTCCCACTGTCCTTCCTTTTCTGTTCTGTGTTTACCTCAGTGCCTCTGGACAGACTATTCCTTCTGCCAAGTCTGCTCACCCTGTACACTCTCCATAAATTTACCTTCTCTCCCCCACATTCCTTTGACAATTCTCACTTATACTTTAGAGTTCATCTAAAATGTCAATTCCACACGGCACTCTTCGTTGACCCTCACCCTTTGCCTTATTCCTTCGGACTAGGTCTGGATCTCTGGTTACATATTCTCATAGCAGCACATTTTTCACTTTTTATAGCACTTACAACCTGCAGTTAAATAATTCAACTGCTGAGATAAAAATCTCAGGAAGTCAGGGATTTTGTCTGTTTTATTCCACTATGTTTTATTCACTAGTGGTGTTCCCCAATGGCTAAATAATATGTTAAACACTGGAGGCACTTGATACATACTGATTTACTGATTTCTCTTTCAGGGTCAGAGCACTGTTAATAGGTGCTTGGAGAATGGCCACATGAACCACATACAGCAACTGCTTCTGTACTCCTTAAACTTCTGAAATAGGACATATATTGAGGAGCTCTTTTTGAGTCTCTAAACCCCAAAGCTACTTAATGCTAATGCCAAAAAAAGGCAATGAATGTCCCAAATCTGTGGGCTGAGACTGAGATTACATAAATTGCTTCACTGGGGCCATCTATTCTAAGCAGCATACAGCTCATCATCAGTAACACAAAAAACACATCAAAATCAACTAAATACTTTTGTAAAGAGAACTGGACTGAATACATGTCCTTGATTCAAGTAAAAGATACACCATGTCATTAGTTGTGAAATTCAGTAAGTCACGGCACCTTCCATGGTTTTTCTCTAGGGACACTTACAGCTTTAAGAATCTATGATTAACTACATACCTATCCCAACCCACACACACATACACACACACACACACGCAGGAACACAGTACATGGAAAAGTGGTAATCGGTAAGTAAATCGAAATATTTGATCAAAAGAAGGAATCACGAATGTATTTCATTTTAACTTAAATCATATAAATCTTTCAGTGTAAGACTAAGATAAGACCTTTTGATTAATGTTTTGCTAAGTGTTATTAACGTGGCCTTCGTCTTGAATAAACCATTCTCACATTGAGGAAGTTATGGTTTCCAGTTTCTTTTAAATGGCATAACAACTAACGACATCTGTGAACAAATCCAAATGCAGAGTAAGAGTCTTTCAAGGCTTTTCACCAACATTTTATAGTTGTCTTTTACACACCTAATTCTACTGTGATCTATTTAGCAACTAGCTGAGTAAATTCCAAAGCAAGTGACCTCGTTTTCATAGGAACTACCCTGTCATACTCATATTCTTCAATCTATGTAGAAGTAAATTAAATTATATGATTATAATAAAAAGTATAAGCAGGGTACACAGGTTCAGAAACAAATACAACTTCCTTTTTTAACACACTCAGTTGTCCTCCTCCTCTAAAGCATCCATGCTCAGCTCATACCACAAGACAATTATATCAGACTTTCTGTGCCCAGGAATTGATACCTAACTTCTGATAAGTTTAAAAGTCAAAAGGTAGGGACAGAAGTGGACAAAAGTACTAGAATGTAGTCTATTAGCTTAGCTTTAATGCTAAGGGCATGAGTCAGTATGTCTTACAAAGGGAATGGAGAATAACTGGCTAACAAAAGAGAATTTCTATTACAGTAGTACAGAACTGTACTACTTGGTACCCTTCCAAAAATAGCTTACAATTTTTTTTGACGATACCCACACACAGAAATAAGTAGAAGTTAGTTAAGTGCTATGTCGTAAGTCAAAAAAGATTAATTAAAGAGGCCACATTATAAAAATATTTTGATGAATGACTAGTATTTAAACGGGGTAAAGAAGGATATAGGAACAGGCAAAAGAGGGAAATGAGCAAGGCCTATGCAAGAGTCATCATGTAGACCTGCCTAACTAAAGAGGTGGGTGACCATTTGGCAGTAGAGGCAATCTTCACACACTGGGCAGAATACTGCCCAGGAAAAGGTCCTTTATGTCAAAATGATAAAAGTAAAAACTGATTTTCCCACAGAAACAATCCTATAATAAATGTTACGTTCCTGATGCTATATTATTTTTTCACAGAAATGACTACTAAGACCTTATTTTAAAACAATGAGAATGACACAGTAGGGACCTCCCTGGCGGTCCAGTGGTTAAGACTATGCACTTCCAATGCAGGGGGCATGGGTTCGATCCCTGGATGGGTAACTAAAGATCCCACGTGCCGTGTGGCGCAGCCAATAAATAAACTAATTAATTAATTAATTAAATTTAATAAAAAAGAATGACACAGTATACTGTATACTGCATAGTATGTATGTACGTATATGTATGTATGTGTGTATGTATATATATATATATATATATATATATATATACATACACACACAAACACATACACACACACATGCATATATAGAGACTTTTTAAATGTGTATTAATCAATAAGGGTGATATAATAACCAACCGCATAAAATTAGAATAATATGTATTAATCTCCTATATGAGGTCTTTTATTTACCTTCTAATTACAAAATTCAGACATTTAAAAAAAATCATTAGCATAGTAAAATTCCTATACTAATGATTCCTAGTTTTTCTGGGTAGATTTTGACAAGCATCTCTGAAGACATTTTGAGAAGTTTTATTCCACAAGAGGATTTTTAGATCACTGACTCAGACATCTTTTGCTGAAAGTGGGTGTCCTATCTGTGAAAGAAAAAATTCCTTCCTTGAGTCACGGAATCAGACAGTAACTTCCCCCTCAGACTTCAATATTATAAAGGATATACTCTTTAAAATACATAAACCTTTACATGTTTCCACCCTTCAAGAGTCCTTGAGGGAGTACGTTGTTAGCGTCAAAAGCTTCAGCCTAAAATTGAATTTGAGCAATATTTTAAAAGCACAGAATTGTAAACTTGCTCCTAAATGCATTAAAAAATTACCCCTTCTTCCAGTCTCAATTTGCTCATATTATAAATACTTCACGTTACCATAACCACCTCCCTAGAGCACCTTTGTTTCCCTTTTAAAATCTACTTTAAGGATGAAGTTATAAGGATTGAGTATAAAATAATGAAACTGAACTTACATTAAATTTACTATTACTCTCTACCATAATCCTTAAAAATATATGGAGAATTACTCTTTCATGCGAGCTAAATTAGCAACCACACGAGGTAACAAGTTTCATTACTTCATGGTTACTAATCTGTCTGCTCCCTTCCCTTGGCTGCACTGTTGTATGCTGAAGTGGGAGAGCCAAATGTGCACATCTCTCTCCTAACTCCACATTCAGTGACTTCACACTGACAGCTTAAAATCAACCATGGTGGGACTATTTACACTTCACAAAACTGAAAGTAGTCGACTTATAAAACTACAAATTTATTGTTTTCAGTATTCAATACAGAATAGTACTAGTTTGGATAATCAAATAAAAATTTTTAAAGTTTCATTGATACAAGACTTTTAACTACAGAGAAAAGATTGGTCTAGTAAATATCTTTCACATTTGAAGTCTTGCATCCTTTCTGACCATGCAGAAATACAATAAAAGGTTTAAATAAAGTTTATCATCACCCTACTCTAAGATCTCCTATCAGTAAAACAACAGACTAGAGGAGTACTTTAATCCCAAACTAAATTAAATCTAATTAGCAACCCCACACACTATAAAAAATAACTCCCCAAATGGTATTCAAAATGTGGGGTGTGATAGAGAATGTGAGTGAGTGTTTTGAAGAGGAAGTATGAGTGAAAACAAACAAATCAAGATTAGTACCAACCATACTAGGGAATCTCAGTCTTTTAGAACTGAAAGAGATCCGAAATAATTACCACAAACCCCTATAATTACAGAGCCAAAACTTAAATTACTTATTCTAGATTATATAGTTATTGAGATCAAGGCTTTGTTTAAAACAAAAATAAAAACAAAAAACAAACAACAACAAAAAAAACCAGGGTTCCTAACTTTCAATTTGGTGTTTTCTCTGCTATACTTTAACACAAAACCTTCTGACTCATAAACGTTATAAACAAATTGGTAGAAATGGAGAAAAATTTAGGCATGCAGTTTTATATAACCATAGTAAAGGAAATGGTATTTAGTGCACTACAACTCCACCTAAGAAATCCATCCAGTTCTACATCCTGTGCCCCAATGCTTCAAAGAGGTCAAGGATGCAGAACTTTTAAAGAACTTGGATCTTCAAATATAAAGAAAAACTTAGATAGAGGAACACACATGAAGCACACTCACCTATTTTAGGGGTTGAGTATAAAGAACACAGAGCTGGAAGCCTTAATCAAGCTACAGGAAAAGAAAAAAAATAACCTGGGGCTAACTGTGAATCTTCTTAAGTATAATGTTAAGTATTAAAAATTAAATTCATGCTATTAAGTATTTTAATAAATAAGGTTTTCAGTAAAATTTACCTGATAAATGAAAAATTCCTAGACCCAACAGTGAAATATATTAAATTTTGTGGGAAAAAATTACCAAGGAAGTCATAAATGGAAACTCGATTAACAATAATTTATTGAGTATTCACTACCTTATCATGTACAAAACACTATATTTAAGCATTAGTTTCAAGATAACTTCCCAAGGAAATAAAGATTCAGTGGCTACCTATACAAAACATGTCATCTACAGTTGAAAAACGGTTTCTTTTATTTATGTGTTGACAAGAATATTAAAAACAGAGAAACAGGAAAATGAATTTAGTTGCAAAAAGTTATCCTGGATATTTTTATTGCTGAGCACCAAATGTGTCTGTCTTGGGCTATAAGAATAATACATGCCCGTTTTGTAAAATGTAATTTCCTTCTTTAGATTTTCTGTATCAGCTATCAATTAGCCTTAAAACCACAATCCAAAGATCACTGTTAATATTTTAGTGTTTTTTCTTTTAGTCTCTTTGCTGTGCTTACATACTTACAATTTTTTACACAGCTAAAATCATATAGTGTACACTACTTTGTGTGCTTTTTATTCTAATGTATTTCCTACTTCGTTAATACTACCTCTTAATATTTTAATGTATGCAAATCTATGTATTCCAGGGATCAGCAAACTCTTTCTCTAAAAGAGCCAATTAGCAACTATTTTAGGCTTTGCATGCCACATCATCTCAGTCAACTCTTGCCACTGTAGCACAAAAGCAGCCATGGACAAAATGCAAACAAATGAGCACGACTGTCCAATAACACTGTACTTACAAAACCAGGCAGCAGTACAGTACACTCAATAATAAAATGACAAATAACCTAATTTTAAAATAGGGAAAGGATCTGACATTCTCTATATACAAATGACTAATTTGCACATGAAAAGATGCTCGACATCGTTAGCTATCAAGGAAATGCAAATCAAAACCATCATGAAATACCGCTTCACACCCACTAGGATGGCTATAATCAAAAAGACAGACAATAACAAGTACAGTCAAGGATGTGGAGAAATTGGAACCCTCATACATTGTTGGTGGTAATGTGTAGCCACTCTTTAAAAGTTTGCAGTTCCTCAAAAGGTTAAACAGAGTTATCATACGACCAGAAACTCTACCCCTAGGTGTACATCTAAAAGAAATGAGAACATTAAGTCCACACAAAAACATGTACATGAGTGCTCACAGTAGCATTCTTTATAAAATCCAAAAGACAGACGCAACCCTACTGTTTGCCAACTGATGAATGGATAAACAAAATGTGGTGTATCCGTACAATGGAAAATTATTCAGCAATAAGAAGCAATAAGTAATAATATATGCTACAACAAGGATGAACCTTGAAAACATTACACTAAGTGAAAGAAGCCAGTCACTAAAGACCACATTTTTTTTTTTTAATTTATTTATTTTTGGCTGTGTTGGGTCTTCGTTTCTGTGCGAGGGCTTTCTCTAGCTGCGGCAAGCGGGGGCCACTCTTCATCGCATTGCACGGGCCTCTCACTGTCGCGGCCTCTCTTGTTGCGGAGCACAGGCTCCAGACGCGCAGGCTCAGTAGTTGTGGCTCACGGGCCCAGCTGCTCCGCGGCATGTGGGATCTTCCCAGACCAGGGCTCGAACCCGTGTCCCCTGCACTGGCAGGCAGACTCTCAACCACTGCGCCACCAGGGAAGCCCAAGACCACATATTGTATTATTTCATTCATGTAAAATGTCCAAATGCATAGAGAGAAAAAGTATATAATTGACTGCCTAGAGCTAGAAGCTTTGTGGGGGATATGGGGAGAGACTGATAGCGGATATCAGGTCCCCTTGCGGGGTCACTAAAATGTTCTTAGGGCTTCCTTGGTGGCGCAGTGGTTGAGAATCCACCTGCCAATGCAGGGGACACGGGTTGAATCCCTGGTCCGGGAAGATCCCACATGGCACGGAGCAACTAAGCCCATGAGCCACAACTACTGAGCCTGTGCTCTAGAGCCCACAAGCCAGAACTACTGAGTCCACATGCTGCAACTACTGAAGCCCGCCACGCCTGGAGCCCATGCTCTGCAGCAAGAGAAGCCACCGCAGTGAGAAGCCTGCACACTGCAAGGAAGAGTAGCCCCGGCTCGCCACAACTAGAGAAAGCCTGCACGCAGCAACGAAGACCCAACACAGCCAAAAATAAATTAATTAATTGAATAAATTTATTTTTTAAAAAAAGTTCTTAAATTGACTGTGATGAAGGCTGCACAACTCTGTGAATATACTGAAAGCCAATGACTTTAAGTGGGTGAACTGTACAGTATATGAACTATAAAAATATACAGTTAACCACCCCTGGTCTATTCTATAGATATAAAAACTTTAACTTTTTCTCCCCTTCTAAATATTTAGATGGTTCCTAATTCTTTTTGCATCTTTCTGATTAACATCTCTTTTGAGCTAAGTTTTCAAATGGAAAAGAATATAAAATGACAAGAGTATAAAACTTCACTGTTGCAAATGTCCATTACTGTCCATTATTGTACTTGCCTTTTGGACAAGTCTAGGAACATACGATTTATATTTCTATGGCAAAAGGGAGTGAGAAAAATGGAAACCTTTCAAAACAAACTAAAATCAAGCAGGACCCTTGGGACCTTCCCTAGACAGATCCCACCACCACCACCATCATGTCTTCCACCTGCCTCTTGTCTGTGGAAAAACTTCAGGCAAAGAATAAATTTAATCAAAGAAATGAGAAAATACAGAAACAAAGGAAAATAGTCAAACAGGACAAAATAATAATAGTTCAGTCCTTAAACAAAGTCAAGGACCTTTAGTTCCTCCTCAAGGGCTACAGATAATATTGAGCCGTATCCTTTGAGCTGTTTTACAGATATTAAAACCCCCTCCAGGTGGAAAAAGTTAACTACATGATGACCAGACTGTAGCCATGACATAAGCTGCTCCATCTTACACAATTCTAAGAACTGACCTCAAGGAAATGGGAACAAACTGACCCTGGAACTGAAGATTCACTGTACTTAAAGCAATCAAGATGATGCCAATCAGACCACCTCATGACCAATTTCAAGATGACTATCAGAGCTTACTATGCTGCTCTGCACAAAGCCCCCTCCCCTCTGCCTATACACCCCTGAAACTCCCTTTTAAAAGCTCTTGTCCCCTGATCAGCAATGGGGAGTTGGCTTCTGGACATGAGTCCACCTTCTCCCCAGGTTGCCAGCCTCCTGAATAAAACAACCTTTCCTTTCCAACCAAAATTTGTCTCTCAAGCTGCGAGCAGTGGGACCTGAGTTCAGTAGCAAAACCCCCTGTCATTCCAGGAACAGTGATCCCATCAGCATCAGAACCACTGAATCTCAGAACCTACATATCCGTATGTCCTTCCACCATGGGAAAACCCTTCAGGAAGGAACACAGTAGCATTAGAATATATCTCCTTTCCACTAACCCTAGGGTTCAGAGGAACAGATGTGTAGAGTTAGTAACCACATTTCACTTTTGAGAACAGCAAGGTTCCTTGGTCACCTGGACCTCCTCACACACTGACCTTATCCCCCTTCTGAGAACTGTGCTCAGATTATTCCTTTTGCCTAACATGTCCTTTATCCCTCTCTCTCCATCTCAATACACCCATTCTTGAAGTCCAGTTTTGGCCTCAATCCACATGAGGTCTTGATCAGTGACTCTGGTCCATTCTATCTCTAGATGAAATCCTCTAAATGCCACACAAATCACCACTTTATTTCTCTCCATTTCATGTGCTTTAATTTTGTTTCCCTTTCCCCTCAAAAAAAAAAAAAAAAATAGAGCTAAGAAGACAAGGTCAAAGAATCTGTGTATATATCCTAGGAATGTAACAAATAACAAAAACAACAATAATAACAAAGAGGTTAACATTCACTGAACACATACTATGTGCCAGATCCTATGATGTTTTACATGCACTTTTCCCCCATATAATCATTACAACAATCCAATGAGAAAATTACCCCATTTTACTGATGCAGAGATTTAGGCACAGAAAAGTCAAATAACTTGCTCAAAAAGTCATTTATTGGTTGACAAATACTTTATGAAATATTTCATGCACATCATCTCGTTTGCCCCTCACAACTCAGAGTTTGCTACAAGTTCAGCATCACTGTTGTACAGAGTTATTAAGAAATTTTCTTTTAAGTACACTGTAACTTAATGGTTCAGGTAGGATTATAATACAAATCTCCCAGGGCTTTCTATCCTATATCATACTATCTTATTTGAAGAGAGAATAAAAATACATGGGTTATCACAGATTCATCTGCTAAAGCTCCAGCTTAATTTATGCCCAGGTTCCACAGAGAACTCGAGTGCTATGGGAAGGTTTCCTTCCCTAAACTGTTACTAGAATAACAGGTACTAATGTTAGTATGAGGTGTTATCATTACAAAGTACTCTCTCACATACGATGTCATTTAATCCTAACAACAACCTGATAAGCAGACATAGGTTATCACTAGACCCAAAGAACTTATGTTTTTTACCCATTCAAGGTCATAGAACTTAATAAATAATAGAGCTAAAGCTCAAAACCAGAACTTCACACTCTAAGTATATCCTTTTCTTCCTGTTATATCTCAAAATGAGTATTTTGTTTTATGTTGATATTCTGTAATTGTTTCCCCAAGCTGATGAATAAATATGAACGCTAGAATCTGGTGGTTCTAAATCTTTTCTGGGTTCATAGGCCCTTTTTGAAAATAAAATCTATGGAATCACTCAATAGGAAAAAAACACAGACAATTTTGCATACACCTTCAGGGCTTCATGGGCTGTTGGTTAAGAACCCTATGCAAGATTGTAATTTGAAGGAGAGAAGTGATAACTTATGCTTCACAGGGCACAGCAGACAAGAATAAGAATTTTTAAAGTATTTGAGTGATTATAACCAGACAATTTTCTTGATACTCACGTTGGAAATAGTCAAGGAGCCTCTGTGAAGACATACATTTTAGTAGTAACAGAAAAAGCCAATGAAGGACAAAAATAAAGTCATTCACAGAAAAGGCACAAACAATAACTGAGCTTTACTGTATGCTACAGGTTTTACATCATATTGTTTTTTAGCCTGAAAGCAGCCTCAAAAGTAGCTTATTATCAGCTTTTTACAAATAAGGAAACTAAAGCTCAAGAGAGGCTGATTAATTTGCCCAAAAACGTAAGACCAATGAACAAGCAAAGATATGAATTCATATCAGTCTAGTATGGAAGAAACCTGGCTCTTCCTGTAATCACCCAAATATTTAGCTTGAAAGCACAGAATATTAAAGAAGGGGGAAAAAAAAAACTTATGACAGGAAGTTTAAAGAAAAGGTGGTTATAAGATCAAAAACAGGGAAAGCATTGCAATGATAGGAAAGAAAGGTGAGAGAAACTAAGATGAATAATCTAGATCATAATATATCTGGTAGGGAGTGGAGGAAAGAATACTAACTATTAAGAACAATCTGATTCTAAGTCTTGCTCTGCCCCCAACTCAACAGATAATCCTAGACTTAATCGCTTAATCTTTCTGGAATTTAGCTTCCTTGTCTGTGAAATTATGGATGTTGGACGGCATAAAAAACTTCTAAATTCCTTCACAACTTTGAAAACATTTTCACAAGGATTATTTTCATTACATTCCACTGAGCAGGAATTTTGCTTTATTCACTGCTGTATCCGCAGCACCTAGCTGGTACAAAATATTAGTTGAATGAATAGATGAATTTGATCATGACAATAACCCTGTGAGGAATGCAGTACTGGGCAGGTATTTATTAGGCTTATTTCACATGTGAGAAAAACCAAGATCCAAAAAATTTTTAATACTTGCTCACAGTACCACAGCTAAATGGTAGAGCAGGATACAAACTCAAGTCTTCCAATTACTAGTTCAAAGTTCTTTCTAGGTCTAAAATTTTTTATATTTTCATATACTCTTAAGCAGTCAGACACAAGAATAATGAACTCTTCTTATTCCCACTCTTCCAAAGGGGGAAAAAAATCATTAGTATGGTGTTACCGTAAAAAGCAGTGAATGACCGATTCAGAAGAATGATCTTAAAAAATACCTAACACACAATAATGCTACATATATGAAATAAGGAGATAAAATCCAATTTCTGACTTCTTTGATTATACTTTATTATATTTTCTGTGTTCCACAGTAAGTCTGCACTCCTAATTATGGCTGGCTACTTTACAATGTTTGCTGTTAATCATAAGGGAGAAGGAGCTCAAATCTAAGTAAGGTTAAAATTCAAACCATGAAACTTACTGCAGGCCTCCTCAGTGACCTCAGGCTGAGGAACTCACCTCACACTCTAAAGCTTAAGATCAACTGAATTATAGAAGAAAAAGTCTGGATAGGGCAGCATGAGCTAGAAATATCTATGTGAACAGAGATGGAAACAAAGTAACAGCCCTAGGGCAAAGCTCTATTCTCCAAGACTCTCAAAAGTACAAAAGTGTATTTCAAGAACCTAAGTAGGGAAGAAGAGGGGTTGGCTGGAGAATAACACCTTCAGATTTGAGAGTGTACTCGTGGCATAACAATGCAGCCTCCTGCCTTGAGGCCACAGGCTCATAGGAAAATCACTCTGTGTACTGGGTAGCAAACTCTTTTATTTAAGAAAAAAAAAAAAATTGTAAATTCACCCAAAGATAGAATCCTTTCTTTCAAAAATAAATAATTTCTGCATATGAAATGCGCCCCCCCAAATCAAGCAGTTTAAATACAAGGATATAGACCAAAATATTTTGTCATATGGGAGGCAGTATGTAAGGGGTGTTTGTAAAGTGAGAATTTTTGTATATCTCAGAAAAGTTTCTTAAAGGAAACTCATTAAAATACACTTCTCTTCTGAAAATAAACAAATAAACTGAATACGTATTCTCCACTGACTTATGCTCCTTTGGTTTCTTCTTCCTCTAAGAGGACTCCATTAGGTATGTGCCAAAAGTGAGCAGTTATGCTGAACTATTTTCAGAGCACTTGAATAAAACAGAGTATCTGGGGTGACTTTGGAATCTCAGTGAGCCCCAGTCTATGCTGCACCCGGAACCGCCGCCATGGCCATGTACAAGGTGGTGCTGATCCCACACAGGAAAAGCACAGAGAACCTGTAGAACGGCTTCAGTGGCTGGAGCAAAGCCAACAGGAGCCCAGGAGGCATGAGGAGGTGAAGCACCACATGTAGGCGCTACAGGATGCTGGCTATGAGTTTGACATCTGCTTCACCATGGTGCAGGAGAAAGCAATTTGGATCTTCTGGACAGCACTGGATGCCAATGACCAAGTGTGGCCGCCAATAGTGAGGACTTGACTTCAATAAAGCAGAAACTGCTGCCAAGCATGACGAAACCCAGGTAAAGATCTGGACACGCTATTATGTCCTGCCACCTCCTATGAAGCTCAATCATCCCTTCTACAGCAACATCAATAAAGACTGAGGTATGCAGACTTCACTGAAGATCAGCTACCCTCCTGTGAGAGTCTGAAGGACACTATTGCCAGAGCTCTGCCCTTCTGGAATGAAAAAATAGTTCCCCAGATGGAGGAAGGGAAGGGGGTACTGAATACAGCCCACGGCAATAGCCTTCAGGGCACTGTCAACCCTCTGGAGGGTCTCTCTGAAGAGGCTACTGTGGAGCTGCACCTGCCCACTGGTAGTCCCACTGTCTATGAACTGGACAAGAACTTGAAGTCCATCAAGCCCATGGAGTTCCTGGGAAATGAAGAGCCCATGTGTGAAGTCATGGAGGCTGTGGCTGCCCAGGGCAAGGCCAAGAAGAGAAGGCAAGCGAGCAGGCTACTTTCCCAAGGACGCCCCCCTCCTATCCCATTCCTCTGCACCTCTTCCCTGCACATGTCTGTGGGCATCTTAAGTTGTAGCTCCAGATGCGGATCAGTGGCTCCCAATTTTCTTTTAGCCATTTTGTCTCTTGCTCCCACTCCCTTCATACAATCCAGTCAGAACAGCACCTATGGGGCAAGGGGTCCTCAGTCCAAGTCAAGGGAAGACTTATTCAAGAGGGTGGAGAGGAAGTAACTCTGGGACTTTTTGCTAGTGCTTTGTTTATTACTAAGGCCCTGCTTGAGTAGAAGATAGGCAAGAACCATGCTAAGATGTGATGAATGAGGAGGAACAAGAGAGCTTATTTGTGTTCCCAAAAGCTAATCCTGTACTATTCTGTAGTCAGGTGACTGTCTGGGAGGCTCTAGTCATTCCAGTAGAAGATGAATGTAACCTGCATTCAAACAAACATTTCCTCCATTACACCAGAGGAACTCGCTCCAGAAGATTAGGATCAATCCTGAATGTTTAAGTGTTGCATTTACTTTTACAAAAAATATATATATAAAATACATATATGTTGTGTCTATATTCATACATATTATATATATTTCATATATTATTTATATATTAATATTAAAAATACCAACAACAACAAAAACCTTCTGGGGATTTTAGTGGTGGTTGACAGAAAACAAACCACTCCTTACACCAATATGAGATAAGCTCCCTGACTCCTAAGGTATAGAACTTCACCCTGTTGTACGTTTCAGAACCCCTCCCCTGCCTTATTGTTTTACGGCCATAAAATACCTCTAGATCATGTCCAAGCATGTCTTTCACTGTGTCAGATTTCTGAATCATGTTCCAGTTGTTTGGCGCTGCCACTTGGCCCAGTACTCATTTTGAGCATAACTGTACTAAATCATATTTCCAGAACAGTGTAATAAAGGAGTGATATGCAACTAAAAACAAAATAAAACAGAACAAGAGTATCTGGATAAGAGGGGAAAAAAGTACTATCAGTTAAGTGGCATGAAAGACTCTGAACAGTCACATGATTGGACAACTGGACCCTGAGGAAGAAACGGACATACAGACTAAGAGAACAGGGATTAGTCAAGATAAACATTCTGTAAATGTAAAGGAGTAAAGGTTTTTATGGCTCTAGTTCTATAATCTAGGAGTTATCCCACAATAATAATCTACTGTTCTACTTACCTTGTAATAATCAATTTTCTCCTTCCATTTAAAAGTTATTTTCCCTATTGATACAAACAATATTTAAATTTTTCTGCATAAATACAATGCAGTGACCTTACCTAGTAGCAAATTGAATGAGTGCATTCTGAAGAGCCTGCCTAATTTCAAGAAGAAAAGATTCATCATCACTTAGTGTATAATACCAATACTGGACATAATCCCTCAAGGAAAACTGGATAACCTAAAACAAAAATACGGAAAAAAATACAATTTTTTAGGATTTAAAAAGTAACAGTGTCAAACTGAAACCTGAAAGGATTATTTGCGATTTATATTTATTCTCTACATACTAAATTGTAGTGGTAAACAACTGCCTTCATTAAAAAAGCATCAATATACTAAAAAACATTTCAAAAATTTTTCAATTATTTTGGTAGCCCAATTCATCCACTGCCCAAATTTTTTAAAAAATTAAAGAATTATCTATGGCCAAGCCCCACCCAATTTCAAGTGAAGATGAAGCCTGCAGAAAAAATAAATTTCCAATGCTATAACATAATGAAGTTTTAATCAGTTTGATGGAATGAGATGCAAAATAGTGTCAAGAGGTGCTAATAATCTTGGAAATATGTTTTCTTTTGAGAATATCATCAGATTCATTGCAATCAAATTACAAAAATGACAATTCACTTAATTCTAATACCGGTGATGCTGCCAACAGCACTGTTAGACGATAAACAGCAAATAATACAGTTTAATGTATTATGTTTTTGCAAATCAGACAAACTAAATATGGGTTCATCTAAAAAACAGTATTACAATTTTAAAGTATACATTATTTGTAATAATCACAAAATCAAGAATCGATGAAAAATATTTTGGAGGAGAATAATTTTAATTCTAATTTTTAAAATATTTTTGAATGAAACCATAAATATCCATTTAAAAAAGTAATAAAACTAGTAGGAAAAACATCTGATTTATCAAACCACTAAGCTTGTTCATCAGCTGAAGAGTAACATTTTAACTATATATATAAAATAATTAGAAACATTATCAGATGTCAGTAAAAACTTTTTTTTCTAAATGTAAATTCAACCAAAAGGCTTTAATATCATATTAAGCAAACACCTTATTATAAATAAGTTCATAAGTAAGGCAATATCTTTACGTACAGACTCCAAGTACAGCCTTATAATGAATTTCCAGCATATTACACAAATAGCAAAAATTATTCCCTAGCATTTTCAAAAGAAATGCACCTAGCACACAACATATGGAATTCAAATACCACATACTGAAACTCACTTGCTGGAGAGGTTCATCAATTATATTGGCACCTGTCAATCTTCTATCGATCTTTATAGTCCTGGCTTCCCGTTTCATTTCTTCTAAGCACTGAAAGGAAACCATAACATTCTATTACATAGTTTCTTGATATAAAGTCTCTGTAGTTTACTTCTAACTAAATATTCATTGTAACTTCCCTGTCATTATCTTCAGTTAATAAATAACCTTATTTCTTGAGACTTGGGTATAAAGCAAACACTATTTCTCAAATTAACAAAACTAGACATCCAGAAAAAAATCTTGTGTTATCACCAAAAACAATTATCAGCAAACATTATTTAGAATGTGAGAAATTGAAAATATCAGATATAATATTGCCATATTTCAATGAAACTTTAAAATCATAAGTTAGTGTTTCAGGTGAGTCAAATTAATAATTGTCTTTATTAAACACACCCCTATTTCCTCCCTCTCCCTCCCAGCCCAAAACAGTATACCAGCTGCCAAATGAATATATTTTTAATTAATTTTACTTAGGGATGGTTTTTAGCAACTAAAGAAAACGAATTTTTCTCTGTAGTCTTCAGAAAGACCAGTGACCTGGAAATAGGGTGAAAAGTAGTAAGACACTCTTCAATTAAAAATACAAACCAAAGCACAAATACATATAAAAACATATGCCTCGAGTTATCACATGTAACCTCTAAGATATTTTCATAAAATATACTTATGAATCATTTTAGAAATAGCAATCAAAATCACCATTTTTATACCATATACTAAAAAATAGATTATAAAGACTTAACTAGTCTTGACTATGATCTATTACTGTTTAGGATCTTAATTCTTAAAATATTTTGCATTCTCTCTATGTACCGCTCAAGTGAGTGGAAAATATGGATGGCTAGGAAATAATTCAAAAAGAAAAGGCAAAAAAACAAACAACCCAATAGAAAAATGGGCAGAAGACCTTAATAGAGATTTCTCCAAAGAAGACACACAGATGGCCAGTAGGCACATGAAAAGATGCTCAACATCACTAATTATTAGAGAAATGCAAATCAAAACTACAATGAGGTACCACCCACCTTACACCAGTCAGAATGGCCATTATTAAAAAGTCTACAAATAACAAATGCTGGAGAGGGCGTGGAGAAAATGGAACCCTCCTACACTGTTGATAGGAATGAAAGTTGGTGCAGCCACTTTGGAAAACAGTATGGAGGTTCCTCAGAAAACTAAAAATAGAGTTACCATATGATCCAGCAATCCCAATCGTGGGCATATACCTAGACAAAACTACAATTCAAAAACATACATGCACCCCTATGTTCACTGCAGCACTATTCACTATAGCCAAGACACAGAAACAACCTAAATGTCCATCAACAGATGAATGGATAAAGATGTGGTACATATATACAATGGAATACTCCTCAGCCATCAAAAAGAACGAAATAATGCCATTTGCAGCAACATGGATGCAACTAGAGATTATCTCATTATATAAATGAAGTAAGTCAGAAGGAGAAAGACAAATAGTATATGATATCACTTATATGTGCAATCTAAAATATGGCACAAATGAACCTATCTCTAAAACACAAACAAAATCAGACAGAGAGAACAGATTTGTGGTTGCCAAGAGGGAGGGGGGGAGGGAGGGGTGTGGACTGGGAGTTTTGGGTTAGTAGATGCAAACCATTACACTTAGAATGGATAAGCAACAAGGTCCTACTGTATAGCACAGGGAACTATATCCAATCTCCTGGGATAAACCATAATGGAAAAGAATATTTAAAAAAAGAATGTACATATGTGTATAACTGAGTCACTTTGCTGTACAGCAGAAATTAACACAACATTGTAAGTCAACTATACCTCAATTAAAAAAAAAAAAAAAGGTTCATTTCCTCAGAAAGATCTGTGAGCAAACTCAAAGAATAAACACTAAAGGGAGTTTTAAAGGGAGACAGAAGTAAGTTTCAGAGATTACTTTAAAAGTTACAGTATTAGAAAAAAAATGTATTTATTTATCAATATGAAAGTCTTATTAGCACATAATGGATAAGTTAATAATTGTAAAATTCAGTTACTGGCATCAACTCCAGACCATTTGCCTCTCTTCATACAAGAAAAACCATCCTAATCCCACAATAATAATTGAAGGCAATGAGGATCTGAAGCCTACTTCTAGTACGCAATTCCAATTTTATTTATAGAGTATAATATTGAAAAAAAAAGAACAGAAAAATAGGAATATGAAAGATAATATAAAATTGGACTTGAATTATTAAAATTATAGAAACTGCACAGCCTAATCGCAAGCTCTATTTTTCAAATGAGTTAAAGAAAAAGTGCCCATTTTCCTCCCTCTGGTTCCTATGCATTTATTTCATTCAGAACAGTATATTCATTGACAGTTCCACAAGTCATACACATGATGAGATGCACTGAAATTCTAAGTTAAGACAGCAGGAAAAGACCCTAAATTTCTATCTTTTCCTCAAATTTGCATTCTCACCTTTAACATCTAACATGCATTTTCTAAGCCTGATCAGATAGTCTCTCATAAATTTATAGTGAGCATTAGTGAATTATAGGAAAATCTGCCAAGCCATATAAAGATGATCACATTATCATCACTGCATACAGCAGGACTTTAAGGTTTCACATTCCTTTACCCTTACCTTAGGAATCCCAGTTGATGTTGGAGGAAGAAATGAGTGTTCACACTGCTCTAGGTACTTCTCTGAGTTTGTTTTTCCAAAGAGGAGAGTAACCACAAAACCCCTGAAAGAAATTTAATTATAGATACAAAAACAAAACTTCACTACAATTTAACACATCTATTTATTACCAAATATATTTTTCAGATTTAATTGATGGCTTACCATTCACTAAAAAGTCAGTTTGTGACTTTGATGAGGCAAGGAATTGACAGATTTTGTTAAGTTCTGAAGTTTAAAACAACTATAAACATTTTGTGAATTTATACAATAATGCCTTTACGAGTTTTCATCCAGTATATTTCATAAAGAATATCAGGCAACATTTTCAAACTTTAGAAAAATAAACCTTCATTAAATAAGTAGGTAAGCTAATAACCAAAGACAAAGACAAATGAGATGTACATCTATAGCTATACCACACATTTCTATAAAATTCTGTTAACTAATTAAAGAGAGATATAACTTGCCACTATGAATACAGAATAAACTATACAGGAAAAAAAAGATCCAACTTATGATTTGTTTAAAATAAGACCGGAATTTAAAAAAGAAATATAAATATATCCCCAAAAGTTAATTATTTTTAAAACAATTATGGAGTCAAGGTAAGATAAATACTGGTTTAGAATACTTTGTATTGACTAAATGCTATCAGTATTTCCTACATTTAAAGTTTACCAAATAAATCTAAGCACTACTAAGTAGACAGGAAATCCATAAAAGAATATTAAATTTTAATTTTATAATGATTTACAGTAATCTTACAACGATTGAAAGAGTGTAGTTGGGGACTTCCCTGGTGGCGCAGTGGTTAAGAATCCGTCTGCCAATGCAGGGGACACAGGTTCAATCCCTGGTCCGGGAAGATCCCACATGCCATGGAACAACTAAGCCCGTGTGCCAGAACTACTGAGCCCGCGTGACACAACTACTGAAGCCCGAGTGCCCTAGAGCCTGTGCTCCGCAGAAAAAGAAGCCACTGCAGTGAGAAGCCCACGCACTGCAACGAAGAGTAGCCCCCGCTTGCCACAACTAGAGAAAGCCCATGTGCAACAATGAAGACCCAACACGGACGGACGGAAGGAAGGAAGGAAGGAAGAGTGCAGTGACAAGAAGGGAACAGTAAAAAATTAAACACAGTCAGCCTCAGCTATTGAAAGGAAGATTCTCAAGGTCCTCTGCTTTTTGTGGCTATCTGCCATTTCACTGCTCTTCAGTACAGGCACCACAAAAGCAAGAAGGAGGGTGGAGAAACAGATAAAGTCAAATCAACTCATGTCATCAATTCTGTTTCTGTTTCTTTGTTAAAAGGCTGGCCTCAGAATTATCAGTAAATTTCACATATCTGTGTTGTATCTGACATTATTACTAAGAATCAAGTTGGTCTTGTATTTCAGTTTTACCTAGCTGTAAGCATATTTAGACACAATAAAATGCTGATGTTAAGTTAACAATGCATTTCTAAAAACATTACCATAAAATAAACTGATAAAACGTTCACCTTTGCCCACAGTGTGACAGTAGTAAAGTAAGCTAAGGAACAGTATGATCTTAGAAAGAACCTAACTAATAGCTTCAGCCTTGAGGTTTAAGTAAAAACAGGTGCTACAAATGATTGCACAACCAAACAAATATAACGGAATGCCATTAAATAACTCATATCGGTATTGAAGGTATCCCAAAATACCAACCAAAAAAAAAAAAAAAACCAAAATTCAAAAAAACAAAAACTTCTGAGTGGTTTTCTTTCCAAAGGGTTTCTTTATATTAGAAAATAAGGGATTAGCTTTGACTATAAGCAAAATATATACATTATCAACACTGGATACAGGTAAACTGCAGAACTCAAAAACTTGTTTTACTAGCCAAAAAAAAAGATAGTTTCCATAAGAAAATGCATTAATTCCTCTCTGACTTGCATTTTAAGTAGGAAAAAGAACAAAAACAAATCTCTAAAACTTATACAACAAAAACAAAAAACCACTAAAACTAAGAAATGATTTTTAGTTATATGAAATGTAACTACTTTATTTAAGATTGATATATAAAAGCCTATTTTTGCTCTTAAAATTCATAAGGCACTAAACTATATTAAGCTACATTAAAGAAAGGACAATCATTCTTCATAATTAGAGCCAAAATTAGAAAGATTTTTGACTCAGGGATTATGATGCTCACTGACTGTAACTGAGTAACCTGGGAATGCTTAATTAACTAATCCTCTGAGATGATTCTGGGATGCTTGTTAGTATATAAACTGAAGTCCCCTTACTGTGGCACTATATTTCCTGACATCAGTAGTCCGGAACAGAATATCAAATCAATTTATGACATAACATGAATTTGGAATTTCAGATCCTTCCATGTGACTTAATATTATCTAAAGAGTCTTTAGTGGCCCTCCCACACCTACCAATATCCCAACTTACCTAAAAAATTTCACAGAACTTTACAAATATCAAAAAACTTTCTTGAAATTATTCCTTAATAAATTAGCAGACTCAAAAAGGGAACAACAAAGGTTCCTGGGACTTTGGAATGAATGGACTCGTCACCCTTTTCCCTTTCCCAAATTTTATATGGAGCAGTTGAGTCTAAGAGAAATGATTCTCACCCCTCTACCTTCATCTGTAACGCTGCCATTTCTTCCTTTTCTGAAGTATTGTAAAATATTCTGAAATCCTTCCTCACTTTTGCCAAAGGCTTATTCAATTAGTGAAATAAAAGAAACCTTCCCTTTGTGAGAGAGCCATCTCCTCCATTTCCTTTCCAATCAATAAAAGCAGCCACGACCTCGTGGGGGAGGGGTGCAACCATGCAGCTCCGGCCTAAACTTGTGACCAAAGAAGGTAATTTAGGAAGCCCCAATGGCCGCAGATCTGTAAGTCTTCAATCATCTTTATAATCAATAAAGATATTCAGAACTCCATTTATCTGATTCCTATGGCTTATTTCTTAATTGTCTCAGTACATAATACCATATCCAAGCAATTATAAGGAAAATACTAAATCTAATATAAAATACAGTTTTATGAATAGTCCTTGATGTAGCTTCCCAGTTAAATTAATTCTCACTTGTTCAACAATCAGTGGGTGACCTCCCTATAAAATGGTTACACATGACTTTCAAACTCATAACCTGAAAAATGTGACAGGTGGTAGATATATTCAGAAGCCATCCCTTCAGTGTCTTATACAGTCTCTCTCAGGCCACAGTTTATATATGCTATTCAATTCAGCTAAGTCCTCTAAACCTATAGGCTCAAACAATTCCTCCAAATATTTGGGGTCTCAAAAGATTTTTTTTGAAAGAACTCATAGGTATTCACTGCACAAATAATTACATAAATGTATTATACATATACATATACACAAATACACATATATATACATACACACATAAACATTAACAACAAAATGCTCATTTCAGCTAAACTACCTTGTTCAGAGTATCTAAATAGCAAGCATCTCTCTTGTTTATACACTTTCTTACATACAATTCATATCTCATACCAAATGTTCTACATAGGAAGCTATAAATCATGACTGAAACCTCTCCTGTAAAGTTTTATCAACTAGGGTAAAGCATAAACACTGTAAACCAAATAACCATGAAGAGAAAACGGCAAAATCAGGTGTTTGTTGCAATTTTCTAGAACAAAATGACAGCATTCACTAAGGGAAATAATTAACACAATAATTAATATTAACATAATAATTAACATTAGTGTCTGAAGTCTAATCAATGAAACAGTATCTTCTACTCTGTAAAACTTGATGTGTCATCTCAATTTAACTTATTTATCTATTATTATAGATAAGGAAAGTTCAACCTTAAAGGGGAAATAACACCAAAAGGAATAAAAAATCTTAAAAAACTTTTCAAGTTACACAAAAAAGTTTGTATCATCAGAAATTGAAATTTATTTTTGAAGATGACGACACATATTGCTGGTACAAATCATAACCATCATCGTTTTTATTTCTATAGGTATCTTAATTTTACTATTTTTAACTTTGGTAAAAACAATGTGCAAAAATAGCATTCACAAATAAATCATACTGCCATTTCTCATGATCACTTTTTTTTCTTATTGAGGTCTCATGGTCATTTGTTTCCATTTTGAACAACTGAACATGACATGAATTATAAAATTATCATTGAGAATACTTACCCACCCACAAAGCAGAGGATATAAAATGCCAAATAAAATATTACAAAGGGTCCAAACGTTATTAGAGAAAGGACAATGCCAAGGCTTCCCCATCCCCATATGGACAGACTGGTCTGAAATAAAGCAGGAAAAAAGTCTTTTTAATAAATAAATAATTTTCCATAGGAACTAGAAAAGAACCAACAAAACTTTTACATAGTTTATGTTTCTCCTTTTAAGCATTCATGGTATTGTTTCAGTAATTTTAAAAATATTTACTTTTGAAAGTGTTAAGTACATTCTTGGAAATTTATCTCCCAGAAACAATATACAAAATCTATATATAGAAACAAATTTATAGCATATCAGCAATGATTTAAAAAAACAATCTATTGGCAATATAAATGAACAACAAATTACATAAATTGCTGAATGACATGAAAAGTGATAAGTATTTATAATAAAAACATTTATACGTTTATACATGCAAAAGCATGTATGAAAGCTTAAGTAGACAACAGATTGTACTTGTTTATATTTCATTTTAAAACTACAGCATGAGACTTTTTAAAAATTAAAATTTCAAGGTAAAAAACCCTGTCTCACTAAAAATTATATTTTTATTTACTCAAATTGTGTGCAGAAATTTGTAAAATTATAACTGCACAAATTCCAACTTCCCGTTACCAAAATTTACCACGAGTTCAACAAAACATCTCTAAAAATTCTCCATCCTATTTCCCTATTTCGTTTAGAATTATACTGTATTATCTATTAAAAATACTCCTTTTGTTGAAGGCAAACTGGATTTTAGCAATTTAAGTCATTATGAAATAAATAAATGTATTCAGTTCAACAAGTTCCTATATCCATTTGCCATGCACTGTGAGGTATACAAAGGATGCATTTGTCCCACTCCTGCCATCAAGAAGCCCAGAGAAGAATGTCTTACAGGAATTAAACAATTAGACACTGACCAAAAGAAAATAATAGAAAGCATTATAAGATGCTAAACTGAACAAAATTAATGACCAAAAAACTATGGAATAGACAATAAGTGCTATGGACTATGAGAGAAAGCACAGTTTTACTTATTTATTCATTCATTCATTCATTCCCAGTCATTGACTGCTTCCTATGTGCTGTAAGTTCAAAGTGCTGGGGATATCACAAGGAATAAAATATACCCTCATTGGGCTTCCCTGGTGGCGCAGTGGTTGGGAGTCTGCCTGCCAATGCAGGGGACACCGGTTCGAGCCCTGGTCTGGGAGGATCCCACATGCTGCGGAGCGACTGGGCCCGTGAGCCACAACTACTGAGCCTGCACGTCTGGAGCCTGTGCTCCGCAACAAGAGAGGCCGCGATAGTGAGAGGCCCGCGCACCGCGATGAAGAGTGGCCCCCGCTCGCCGCAACTAGAGAAAGCCCTTGCAGAGAAACGAAGACCCAACACAGCCATAAATAAATAAATAAATAAAATTTTTAAAAATATATATATATACCTTCATAAATCTACGTTTTAGTAAGGGAAGAACAACAAGCACACCCTCATGAATTTACATACCTTCGTAAGTTTACATTCCAGAAGAGGAAAAAAGACATATAAATAAGTAAATATATATCAGATGGGGATAAATGCTATAGAGAAAAATAAAGCAATTGTATGTGGTTGATCTAAGAAGCTTTCAATGATTAAGTGACACATGAACAGAAATCTTAGATAAGATTTAAGGAAAATTTATAAGTCTTCCTACTCCCAAATAATATTTTTCCATTTATTCATATCTTCTTTTATGTCCCTCAGTGAAGGTTTTTTAAAAATTTCTTCTATATAAGGCTTACACAACTCTTGTTCATTTGTATTTTTATTACTTTTCCTCATCCTGGCCACATCTTTTTAACCAGAGGACAGAATGCCTACTGATGTTTCTACCCTGCCTCCATGAACTCCTCCTTGAATTGGCTGGGGATACTACTGCACCTACAGAAGTGGTCTCCCCTGACTTCTTTCCAAGAGCTGAAAGTAGGCCGTGGTGGTTTAGAATAAAGTACAGAACATTTCAGTCCCTCTGACAATAGTTCTGCTGAACATCCAGTACCTGATCCACACTATAGTACCGCCAGATGGCCAACTCTAAAAAACAGATGCTATTTCCCAAGATTCATTCAAAACCTTTTCCACTGACTTTCCTGAAAAGAGTTCTTACAAACTCTCAGGAAAGCTCAGACCAGACTATGACCCAGATACTTTATCCAGCCTACCTTCTTCAGTGATATTTGACCTAATATTAGCAATATTACTCTTTCTTTACAAAGTTATATTTATGCTTGCTAGCCATTTTTCATAGCTAAACAACTTACTGTTTAAAGATCTAGTCAGAGGTTTGAACAATGAAACCAAGCAAAATGGCTATCTCTGGAGATAAAAGGAAAGAAGGGAGCATGCAATTGGAGGACAATACACAGGGGGCTTCTCAAACGTTCTATATTTTTTAACCAGGTGTTTGCTCTAAACTGTATAAATGTGTTACGGCTCCCACTGTTTGACTATCAATTAAAGAAATTTAAAAATTAAATTTTCAAAAAACAATCACAATTATATAATGTGGGAAAGATTATTAACTCAATTATTTAACATGGGGAGATGCTCAATTGTCTAAAAACTCAAATTTTCAGAATCTTACAAGTCTCTTCTTACTCATTTGAAAATGGCAGCAAAAATCATCAAAAAACAAACTCTTATTCATTCAACAAATATTTGTGAATACCTACGTGCCAGATGCTAGTGATTTAACAGTGAACAAAACAGACATTACTGTCACATGAAAAAACAAAAAATCTATGGAGAAGAACCTTTCCTTAATTAAGTTTGAGAGGAATTTCTATATTCCAGGGACTAATAAAATTAAACATTTCTAATCAAGCAAGTCAGGTGCTCATTTGTTTTGTGGTTAATCTCATAATATTTAACTTCAAATGTTAAACTATTCAATGAAACATCAGAATAGAGAATTGTCCAAAATTAAGAAAGTTTCATGTTATATTTAGTGTTCCCATTTACATATTTGGCTAATATTATAATCTTAACTGGTGAGTTTAAGAAGAACATTTGATCTAAAACCATTTAAAATTTTGAGTTCTACTTATTTCCTAAGATGATACAGGATGATAAAATTTAGAAAAATTTTGCACTACATCAGAAACTTTTTACAAATTCAGAACGGAAGCCAAAAAATATAAATAAATCCACTTCACACTGATTTACATTAAAATAATACTTGATATGTTACTATTTTCTTCTCCAAACACAATAATCAACACTGAAATATCCATGTGTCTGGTTCCCTAAAATCACCGACACACCAACTGTGAGATGGAAAAAACCTTCATGATCATCTACTGCAGTACTTCTCAAACTTTAAGAATCTTAAATGCAGGTTCTTAAAATGCAGATTCTGATCCGTTATATCTGGGGTGGGGTCTGTAATACTTTTATTTCTAATAAGCTACCAGAACTGTTCAGAACTAAGGACAATTATATATTTATAATTCTCCTAAATTAGCCTCTAGGTCCACAAAACCTTACAGTTCCGGAACCCAAAACCTCTGAAAATCAAAATTGTACCAAGTATTCTACATACCTATCTCATTTACTCCTCACAACAACTTATGAAGTAATCAAGAAGGTAATACAGCATAGTGCTCAAAAAATATGAACCCTGGAGTTAAACTATCTGAGTGCAAATCTCACCTTTACTATTTATTAGCTGTGTAACCACTCCATGCCTTCATTTCCTCACCTACGTTACGTGGTTTTTTGGGGAGTAAATAAGCCCATGGTCTAGGGGTCAATTTTAGCTTAATCGTTATTATTATCCCTAGTTTAACAACACCGAAACTAAAATGCAGAGAAGCTTTTTTAAAAATGGCCCAAGGTCACACAGTTAGTATAAGAGTGGGATTTGATCCCATTCAAATCCTGACTCCTTAAAGAACCTTAAAATTTGTCAGCTGACAACTGCCTGAAATTAAAACTCACAATAAGAAAAAAATGTTAAAATCATAAATGAGTGCTTTCTTTTATTTAAATATTCATCAGCTTAATATGCCTCCCAAGAAATTAGTAAGAACACTACTTGTAATGAATGTAATAAATTCCTGGTTTGAGTATCAAGTACGTAAATATAAAGTATAATTTTTATTAGACAATCAGTTTATCTATAAATAATGAAAATAATTTCAGTTTCAAAGGGTATCAATTTTATTAGCATGCCCTGGTTCTTATATGTATCCATTTGGCCTTGAGCAGAGGGACACACAAAGACATAAAAAATGACTCCTACTGCCAAGATGCTTAAAATCAAGAAGTGACAATGTAAAAAATCTTAAATGCCTCCTGATAGTAGAAAGCAAATGGAAATAATTTACATTGTGATATTTTATGCCTATCAATTCATACTACCATTTATCTCATTTCATCCTCATCACAGACTTTTATTGGGTTGGCCAAAAGGTTCGTTTAGTTTTTTCCGTAAGATGGTTCCAGTAGCACTTAGCTGTCTTTAACTTCATTCGAAACAATTTTGTTAGATTGTATGTGACAGCTGTCCTATCAGCATGCATTTTAAAAAAAGACTTACAAAAACTGAATTTTTGTGTAGCCATTTTAATATTGAAGATGGAAGAAAAAAAGCAACATTTCCGGCATATTATGTTTTACTATTTCAAGAAAGGTAAAAACACAACTGAAACGCAAATAAAGATTTGTGCAGTGTATGGAGAAAGTGCTGTGACTGACTGAATGGGTCAAAAGTGGTTTGCACAGTTTCGTGCTGGAGATTTCTCACTGGACAATGCTCCATGGCTGGGTAGACTAGTTGAAGTTGACAGTGATCAAGACATTAATTGAGAACAATCAACATTATACCACGCAGGAGATAGCTGGCACACTCAAAATATCCAAATCAAGCACTGAAAATCATTTGCACCAGCTTGGTTATGTTAACTGCTTTGATGTTTGGGTGCCACATAAGTTAAGAGAAAGAAAACTTCTAACCGTACTTCTGCATGCGATTCTCTACTTGAACGTAACGAAAACGTTCCGTTTTTAAAACAGATTGTGACAGGCGATGAAAAGTGGATACTGTACAATAATGTGGAACAGAAGAGATCGTGGGGCAAGCAAAATGAACCACCACCAACCACACTAAAGGCTGGATCTTCATCCAAAGAAGACAATGTTGTGTATATGGAGGGAGTGGAAGGGAGTCCTCTATTAGGAGCTCCTTCCAGAAAACCAAATGATTAATTCCAACAACTACTGCTCCCAGTTAGACGACCTGAAAGCAGCATTTGACAAAAGCATCCAGAATTAGTCAACAGAAAACGCATAATCTTCCATGAGGATAACGCAAGACTGCATGTTTCTTTTCTTTTTTTTTTTTTTTTTTTTTTTGCATGTTTCTTTGATGACCAGGCAAAAACTGTGACGGCTTGGCTGGGAAGTTCTGATTCATCCGCTCCTTCAGATTTCCATTTATTTAGATCTTTAAAAAATTCTCTTAATGGAAAAAATTTCAATTCCCTGGAAGACTGTAAAAGGCACCTGGAACAGTTCTTTGCTCAAAAAGATAAAAGGTGCTGGGAAGACGGAATTATGAAGTTGCCTGAAAAATGGCAGAACGTAGTGGAACAAAAGGGTGAATATGCTGTTCAATAAAGTTCTTCGTGAAAATGAAAAATGTGTCTTTTTACTTAAAAACTGAAGGTACCTTTTGGACACCCCAATATGATAGGAAAGGTAGCAGAACACAGTACTAAAAACACAGAATCAGAAATTACAGGTTCCAGTTTGCCACTAATGTTCTGTGTAACCACTGCAAAATCACTAACCACTCTTTGATCCAGAATTCACACTAGCACAATGAAGGAGCTGAGCTGTGAGACCATCTCTCAAGTCAAGTCTATCTAAAGCAGACTGATTAAGTAACTTGGATGCAGAGCTAGGCATAGACTCTCCTGGCTACATGTGGAGAGTGGGGCTAAGTGCAAACAGCTATTTTATATATCAATAGATCACATGAAGAACAGATTGTCAGAGCTCCCAGAGAACGGACCTTGGACTCTCATAAGAGTCTTACGAGAGTGAGTCAGCCACTCTCAGTTATATTCACCTGATATGTCTCAACACATTACATGGCATAGGGCAGCCAGATAAGGCTGAGAATCTTAAAGCTGATATTACTTCAGTGCCAACTTGGATCACAGAAACTATATAAAAGAATTCAACAACAACAAAAAGTACCCATAAGAAGAGTCACCTTATTGAAACCATAGATTGTTTTCCTTCCACCTTATCCCACCTATAATAAAGTGGAAGTTCTTCTCCAAGTAATTTCAATAGAATGTGCTCCTGACAACAGAATTTTGGCTCATTCAACATTACATAATAATTTAACCAAGGCCTGCTACAAAGAAGCTGCTCACTAAATACAGAACAAATTAATCAATTTACTAACTAGAGAAATTAAATAAGGGAGGGAATGGAAAGAGAAGGTAGGGGAGAAAAGAGAGAAAAGGGGAAAGGGCAAGAAAAGGAAAAGGTGAAGGGAAAGTGAAAAAGAAAAGAACGCTAAATTTAAGTCCTGCCCCTCACTCCCACCTAAGAACTTCAGGCAGAGTTATACATTCCTACCAGCACAACCCGTACCAAGCCCCCAACCTCCAAAAAAAAAAAATCTCCCAAGAGCTTGGTCCTTTTTCTCCCACAGGACTGATGTACAGAAATAACAGACTTTTGACCGTCTCAACATAGCCTACACCGGCCGACATCACGACTTTCCTTTCAGGGAGGCAGCCACACAGGGATCATCAGCACATTTAGCTAAGTTGGTCCCCAAAGCCCTCTTTTCATACTCCTGGGACACGGAAATGAAGATTCCCTTCCACTCCCGTGTATTTAAGATACCTAGTATATCCTTGTGAGGATGATTAAAGACTAGCATGATATGGTGCACATTTTCAATCCAGCTGTTGAGCCAGGAGGGATAGAGGGCCTTGTCTCCAAGATGGCTAACTGCCCAGCTGGCAAAGATAATGGCCACTGGATACCTGTGGAGATTATCCTCTCTCTCCCAACCAGGGGTGCCCAGAATAATTAGGTTATATACACACATATACACCAGCCCCATGTATTTTTAGTTCTTTGGTAACAGAACTCTCTCCCTTAAAACAGAAATCTATTGTTCAACTTTTATATATTTTCAAGAATTAATTATGTACACATATGTAGGTAACTACTTTAACAAACCCTTCAATGTTTTATTAGAGCAGTAGTTATAAAAGATCATAGACTACTACATAATTAGGACTTCTAGCATCCAATGATGAAGAAAATACAAGAAAACAAAAAAAGCTACGATTATTTCAGTGTTTTTTAAACTAGATACCATCAATTACAAAACAACTATACAGTCTGAAACAACAGCAGGTACATTCATATGCATTTGTTTTTTCAGGATACAAACTAAGTTAGGCTGTACAACCCCTCCCCAGCCCACAGCCCATACATTGGGGATCACTGGAATTAGAGTCTAAAAGAAATTACAGTACTGAAAAAACAAAGGACTGTATTCACTGAATGCTTTCCCTTATACAGAAAGAATAATAAAAGTATTTAAAATGTGGATGGAGCAGTGTAGCAAAGAACAGTCCTGACAGTATTCTAGTAGACTCAAAGTCTCCAACTGCAAAACCACGTTAACAAGGTTTCCTGAATTACCAATATAAGGTCCAGTAGATACACAAAGCTGAAACAAATTAATCAAAGGTGCTTTTTAGAAGCTGTATTTTTCTAGTTATAATGTTTTTGTGCCTTAATAATAACTGCAGGGCTTCCCTGGTGGCACAGTGGATAAGAATCTGCCTGCCAATGCAGGGGACACAGGAGGTTCGATCCCTGGTCTCGGAAGATCCCACATGCCACGGAGCAACTAAGCCCAAGTGCCACAACTACTGAGACTGCGCTCTAGAGCCCGTAAGCCACAACTACCGAGCCCACATGCTGCAACTACTGAAGCCCACGCACCTAGAGCCTGTGCTCCGCAGCAAGAGAAGTCACCGCAATGAGAAGCCCACACACCGCAACAAAGAGTAGCCCCCGTTCTCCACAACTAAAAGCCCATGCACAGCAACGAAGACCCAGCCCAGCCAAAAATAAATAAAAAATAAACTAAAATTAAAATAATAATAATTTAAAAACTGCAAGAAATCATAGCAAAGACTTTTTAAAACAAACGTTTAACCTAGAGGGATGGGATAGGGAGGATGGGAAGGAGATGCAAGAGGGAGGAGATATCAGGATATATGTATATGTAGAGCTGATTCACTTTGTTATAAAGCAGAAACTAACACACCATTGTAAAGCAATTATACTCCAATAAAGATGTTTTTAAAAAAAAGAGAAATAAAATAGATTATTTTCCTTATAAATGTTTCCATTTGACAGATAAATGTCTATTTTTACTTTACATATATATCAGTCTCATTCTTAAATACATATGTATGTATACATGTATATGTATATACAGATAACATACAAAAAGGAAAAGTATTCCCTTAAAAATAACTGATTAAAGCAAAATTTTTAAAGCTACCAAAGAATAAGACAGCTAAATTTCTAATTATGTGAACTAAAAGAATCCATCAAGATATCAGAAAAAAAATACCAATCCTGGGCATTCTGAACAAATTTTTTTGTATCAGCATACTTAGCCTGATTATTTTTTTAATTCAATTACATACCAGTAAAAGAAAGCATGTATAGCTATCATTCATCTAAGAAAGGGAGGGGGAGAGTTATAAATTTATATAAACATTTGCTTATATTTTTTAAATATAAGGATATACAGAAAATTTTTTAAATGACGATCTATAAGGAATGGAGAAAATGGGGTAAAGGGGACAGGGATAAGAACGAGATGCTCTGAAAATACCTTGCTCTGTAGATCTGACTTTGTATCAGTATAAATATTTTACATATAAAAAGAATTTCAAAAGCAATCTCTAAAATTCAAAAGCAAAGTGAAATTTAAAAATCTAACTGTATATACTAACAATGTGGAATAACCATATAAAGAAAGCAAATCAAATGATTTTACAATATAGTAATTTTACTATGAATCATTGTTTCAGTAAAAAATAGTGTTGATAGTTCCACTAAAACGAACTAGGGCTATTGGAGGAATGGGTGATTCCAAGTCTGGAGCAGGAAATGAGTTTAAGATGGGCCTGGAACATTTTGCCATACCAAAAAGCTACCAAAGATTACTAAGAATATGTCAAAACTCAGCAGACAACCTGAAGAGGCTTCACCTGGCTAAAGATGGAATCAGTAACACTAACAACTGCAATGTATTGAAGCACTTCAGATATTTGAGTTCATGAAATCATAGAAATATTTTTAAATTTCACTGATCACCTTTGAAGGGTTCTAAAGAACCAACTCTTTTTGAAAAGTGGTAGAGAATTAGGCATTTATCAGGGTAATCAGAGAGTTGATGAAAAATCGGTTTCTCTTTAAGGAAAAAATCCATATAAGAAGAAGAAATGACAGAATATTGCCATATTGCAATCCCTAACATATTTAGGGATCTACCAGTCTAACACATGCAAGGGAGGGATGGGGGGGGGGGCAGAGAGAGAGAGGATGAAAGAGAGAGAGAGGATGAAAGAGAGAGAGAGAATATGAACCAGACATTACATGCCTCTTGAAATAAAAATACACATCGCCATCTATCAAAGAGTTTTGTGGGGTGGGGTGGGGGGACTCAAACCTGAATCTGACTGAGGAAAAGCAGAAGACTGAGAAAATGTTACATCATGGAGATGAACTTAGCAAAATTCAGACTGTGAGAAACACTAAAGGGCAAAAGACCCAATTCCTTCAACAAAGGGCAAAGGGAAAAAAAATAAAGAGAAGGAGGGAAGAGGAAGGTTGAGGAGAACCTGTGGATTAAAACTGCAATATGTAGAGCTTATTCAACTTGATTTTAACAAAAATACAGTGGAAAAAGGAGAAGAAGAATGAGGAGGGAAAGAAGGAAGAGAAACTGGGTAATTCTAAACATCTTCTGAATATTTAATGACATTAACAAGTTACTGCTTATCTTTTAGCTTAAATAATGAATGGTACCAGCTATTATGTTATAACAAAAAGAACCCTTATGTTTTAGAGATGCATGACGAAATATTTGAAGATGAAATCACGTATCTGGAATATGCTTCAAAATAATTCTGGAAGTGGACAGTAGAGGAAAAGTGAAAAAGGATATATAGACAAAATATAATTAGCCATGAGTTGGTAAATGTCTAAGCTGGGCGTGACAGAGGAAGTTCACTATACTAATCCTTCTACTTTTAATGTTCAAAATTTTTCACTAAAAATGTTTTTTAAAACACACACAATAATCACAAAATTCACTTACATGGTAAATGCACTTGCATTTCTTAAGGAACCAATGCAGGAAATAAACAGTGCACAAACATGCTACAGGTTCACAGCCCAGAGAATTAAACTGGGATTAAAAATTTCCTGTGATTAGTTGATAGCAGAGCAATATACACTTGGCTACTCAATTAAGAAAAAGATTCTTTTAAATATGGAACTACTGTGAGAAATGAGTTTTAATATCCTATTTTATGTGTGGGTTATGTATTTATTTTATATAAGAATTACTGCCTTTCAAAATAATTATTTGGAGGGGTTACACTGATCCTATAATAATTAGATAACCATGTATTGGGCCTTAGTTATACAAAGATGAATCAGGCAGTTTCTGCCCTCAAAACGCTCATAAACTAAAAAGGTAAAATACACATGTAATGATAACACAAATGTGGTAAGTGCCATAATAAAAAGTTACAAAGTGTTTGGGAATACAAAAAAGATAAATCCTCCAGAGCTTAAACAGTATTGACACTCCTTTAAAATTGGTTTCCAAAGGCAGTTTTGCAGTTGAACAAGAAAAATCAATCTCTTTTCTTTTCAGTTACCCACTTCTTTCCATCAAAATGGTATTACCCAAAATTACTCACTTGATTTACTGAAATTTTGTTAATTTCCAAAAATAAAAATTCCAAGTGAACAAAGATTCACAACTGCTAATGCTACATAAGAGTGTGCCACAGGGGAAGTACTCTTTCATTCAAAAGTAGGACAGAGAATATAATTTGTTTACTGAACTTTTACGCCCAATGCTCAAGGCTATTTATACTTTTATGTGTAAATATATTTAAAGATTCCATTTATAAATGGCAACAAAGTAAGTTGTGAGAGATAAATGCACTATTCAAGAGTTTCCAAAAACTACACATAACCAAAGCCAATCTTTTCAACAAATGGTGCTGTCACAGACATCCACAAAGAAAAAAATTAATCTAAGACATGGATCTTATACCTTTCACAAAAATTAACTCAAAATGGACACAGACCTAAATGTAAAACATAAAACTATAAAACTCCAGAAGAGAACTTAGGAGAAAACCTAGGCAACTTTGGGTATGGTGATGCATTTTTAGATATAACACCAGACATAATCCATGAAAAAAAATAATTGATAAGCTGGACTTCATTAAAATTAGAAGCTTCTCTGTACTTTCTCTGTACTTTCCTTTTAATTTTGTTATAAACCTAAAACTGCTCTTTTAAAAAAGTCTTTAAAAAAACTACATATAGGGCTTCCCTGGTGGTGCAGTGGTTGAGAATCCGCCTGCCAATGCAGGGGACACGGGTTCGAGCCCTGGTCTGGGAGGATCCCGCATGCCGCGGAGCAACTGGGCCCGTGAGCCACAACTACTGAGCCTGTGCGTCTGGAGCCTGTGCTCCGCAACAAGAGAGGCCCCGATAGTGAGAGGTCTGCGCACCGCGATGAGGAGTGGCCCCTGCTCGCCGCAACTAGAGAAAGCCCTGGCACAGAAGCGAAGACCCAACACAGCCAAAAATAAATAATAAATTAATTAATTAATTAAAAAAAAAAAAACTACATATAATCACAAATACAAGATGATTTTACAGCAGGAGAGAATGATAAGACAGCACCAGTCATGAATTATAATAAACTGATACACCATCATAGTCATTATCAATGCACAAAAGTATGAAACTGAATCGTCAAACTGCTCAAAATTCATTCAACTTTATTAAAATGTAAAGAAACCTATTTTTACATAATGTTAAAATTAACTATTTAGGGGCTTCCCTGGTGGCGCAGTGGTTAAGAATCCACCTGCCAATGCACGGGACACGGGTTCGAGCCCTGGTCCGGGAAGATCCCACAATGCCATGGAGCAACTAAGCCAGTGCGCCACAACTACTGAGCCTATGCTCTAGAGCCCACGAGCCACAACTACTGAGCCTGTGCTCTAGAGCCCACGAGCCACAACTACTGAGTCTGTGTGCCACAACTACTGAAGCCCACAAACCTAGAGCCCCTGCTCCACAACAAGAGAAGCCACCGCAATGAGAAGCCCACACACTGCAACAAAGAGTAGCCCCCACTCTCTGCAACTAAACAAAGCCCGTGTGCAGCAACGAAGACCCGATGCAGCCAAAAATTTTAAAAAATAAAATAAATTTTTTTAAAAAATGTGTCATTTAAAAAAAAATTAACTATTTAGATTCATTTCATAGATTTCATAATCTCTCATCTTAGAACAGGAAACAAGAGGTCAATACCTCTGATACAGAAAACCTTAAGAGAAACTATAAACATACACAAAATATGCCATCATGTAATTAAGGAAAATTGTTTGATGATCAGAATTTTAGTTGACATAATACATTAGCACATACTTCAACTACCTCCACCTAGACTCCCCTCCTCCCAAAGAAAATCACACTGTCTTTATTCAGGATACCTAGTGTATGAATTCCTCTCATAATCTAATCTAGTGTGGTCAAAAGCCAATTAGATCAAGAATCAACAATCAAATTCTAACATTTTGTGGCACCGTTTTTTAAATATAATTTTTACTTGTGAGATCTAATTTTTAAACAAATGGAATTTATTTACAAGGGAAAGTTGTTGCTAAAAGGGAACATGCACACTCAAAACTATGAAAGTTCCACTTGCAGGAATCATTACTTTTCCCTCCCATGGAGAACAAACAGAAAATCCAAAGGTCAGTTCCAACATATCTCCCTGATTTTCCTATGGAATGAGGAGATTTTCTATAAAAATTCTTTGACTCAACAAAAATAAATAAATACAGTAAGCCCTAACAAATTATACTTTGAGTACATTCAGTAAATCAGGTGTTCAGAACTTGAAACCCACCAAGTGACAGAAACATTATTCTTCACATGGGTTACATTCTGGTGGCAAAACACCAAAGCTGGGTGTGGGGATGGGGGTGGGTGTGTGTGTTTAATTTTGTACTTAAATATGCAATGATAAAATAATAGAAAAATATCCTCCCTAACTAAACACTCCAGTTTCAAGTCACTGATCATGGTGCTCAGGATCAAAACCTCAGCAAATAAGGAACTGAAGATAGGGAGGATTCATTACCAGAATACTTACTGCAGATGGGACAGGAGTCAGCCCATCTGATTTCATGACCCTTTATTACTCAATCGTCCAAATCAAGAGATTGAGCCTGTCTCCTTTTCCACTACAGTCTTCTGAGGCTTCCAAGTCAAGTTTCCTCTCCTACCCTAGTATGCAATAGAACCAAACACACCTCAAATATCTCAGTAGGTGATGATGGTCGGTCTTTGTTACAAAGAATTTAATGTTTGAGAAAGGGATCAAAAACTGCCAGCATAGTATTTTTTTTAATTCTGAATAAACATTTTTTAAAAATCACATTAAAAATCAGGATTTCTGACTTTTCTTGAAAAACAGAAAAACCTGGCATCAGTGGAATCACCTCCCTGAAAGGCAATAATGGAATGAAGCTGAGTGGCAACAATCCCCATGAAAATGAGCCACAAACTCCTCGGTAGTGCCACAGTCCCAAAATTTGCTATAAGGTGTACCTGATGTGAGTCCAAGATGTGATTTATCACCATAACTTTACAGTTGTTTTAATGAAAGAAGCAAAATATTTACCTGTATCTATGTTACTATCAGAAGAGGAAAAACAAAAGATAAACCAAGAAAGTAATATGTTTAAAAAATGGCAGACAACCTATTTCTTAGTGGAAGTAAAGTTAGAAATACATATCCCCATTTCATGAAGAGATGTGAATTCACATTAAGCGTTTCCTTTTCCCTAGTGTAGTCTGACAACAGACACTTCAAAGAGGAATAAACTAATAGCCTCAAGAAGAATCCAGTGGAGTAAAGAATGGAAGGAACAAATAGGGGCTGCAAAGGGGAAATTTCTGAAATCTGTTAAAGTGGGAAAGAATAAAAGGAAATTAAAGAGATCAAAGAAAATTTCTACTGCTTTGCAAGTATACCAGATTATCTTTAAGCAGAAGAAAGCCTGCAATGCCCAGGATTCTGTTTTCACTCTCCTACAGTCTTACTATATATGCAATCCCTGAGTAATCTTGTTTTCTAATCTACCACTTTTAACTACCTCATAACGTACCATGACTTCCAAAACTGTGCCTCCAGCCCAGATATACCTCCTGAATTTCTAACACTTATATTCAACAGCATACTGAACGCTTCTGCCTGAATTTCTCATGGGTACCTCAAACTCATCGTGTCTAAAATTAAACTCATTCCATACCCCAATTTCCTATATTCCCTCATTTAAATTAAAAGGAGGAGACGTCGACATAGAGAATGGACTTGAGGACACAGGATGGGCAGGGGGAAGCTGGTGAGAGTAGCATCGACGTATATACACTACCAAATGTAAGATAGATAGCTAGTGGGAAGCAGCTGCATAGCACAGGGAGATCAGCTTGGTGCTTTGTGACCACCTAGAGGGGTGGGATAGGGAAGGTGGGAGGGAGGCTCAAGAGGGAGGGATATGGGGATATATGTACGCAGATGGCTGATGCACTTTGTTGTACAACAGAAACTAACACAGTATTGTGAAGCAAGTATACTACAATAGAGATGTATTGAAAATAATTAATTAATTAATTAATTAAAAGGAGGCATCACTGCCTATCCAATCACTGAAAAGAGAAGTCGTAAGAGTTACCTTGAACTGTCCTCTTAGAACTCTCACATCCAACTAATTAGTTATATTTTACATCTTAAATATCTCTTGGGGCCCTCCTCACCACCAAAGCCTTATACAAGACCTTCATTACAGCCTGCAAGACTACAATTCCTGCCTCTCCTCTGTTACATCCTCCTCACTACCAAAATGACTTTTGAAAAAAGATTCTGAAATACCTGGCTTTTTCGTGAGTAGGACCTGTTCTCTTGCTTTTGTTCTCTAGGATGGATCACATTTCCGCTCTAGCAAAATCTCTACCAAGTTCCCTTCAAGAACCAGATCAAATTTATATCTGCCATAAAGCGAGTCTTCCCTCATAGGCACCTCTCCCTCTTCCCAGATACAATGTTCAGTCCTTGCATTCTCTGCCTCCACTGCACTATTTAAAGCTCTATAGTAATTATTCATGAATATCTGCTTTTTGTAAACTAGAAACTTCTTTCATTCATTGGTCAAACATTTATTAAAGTCTAGCATGTGCCCCCTATAGCCAGGCTCTGCAAGTAAAGGATTGTTCTGGGTCTCAAGAAGCTCACAATCTTGTGGAGGAAGAGAATTACATATAAAATTATAAAACAATAGAGTAAGAAAAATGATAGACATGCATCAGCTATTACAAGGCACTAAAAAGAAGGAGCAGGTAATCTGACCCAGCCTGAAGGGGAGGAGGGCCGGCAAATCAGAGGAAGCATCCTGAAAAAGGTAACACCTAAGATTAATTTTAGAGGATAACAGGACACAGCCAGGTGAAGAAGAGGGCAACTGATAAAGAGAAGACAACAGGAGTAGGCACTGAAGCAAGAAACAGTGTCCCATGGGGAAGCCACTGAAGGTTGTTTTTAAAAGGTAGATTGTGAGAAGCATATGGAGTGTTCAAGTTAAACCATTCTGTCAATTATGTGCAAGATTTGAAATAGGCAGGAAAACCTATGAAGAGCAATTACAGTCATACTATCTAAAAGCCAGAAACAGGTCAGTAGTAGTGGGGATGAACAGACGTCTGCATAGTAGAGAGATATCTAAATGACCCGATCAACAGGTCAATAGATTGCATGGAGCATGACAAAGAGCCATCATCACAGCTCTTTAAGCTTGAGTAGTATCTGGCTGAACAACTAGTCACCCCAAACAAGATACAAGAAAGAAGGCTGGGGGATGGCAAGTTTGTTGTTTTGTTTTGCGGATGAAGAAGTGAAGTTCAGTATGGGACATGTTCCGAGCAAAGATACATACAGATCTCAAGTGAAGACAGACAGCAAGCAAATGGATATAGTGATACAAGTTATTTTCAAAGGAATACTCAGGACTACTGATACACAGAATCAGAATTGATTACCACACAGATAGTCATCTAAAAAAATGAGAATGAAGTAGATCATGAAGAGAGTCACTAAGTCAAGGATGAAATACTGGTAACATCAACATTTTAAGAGGCAGAAAAAGAGAATGAACCTCATGAAGATGACTGAGAAGGTAAGCTTAGAAAGGTATAAAAAGAGCCAGTAATGGATGGTGTCCTAAAAGAATGATCTACAGGTCCAAAACCAGGAGAACAGTTCAGTAAGATAAAAGCCAATAAATGTCCAGAGGATTTGACAACTAGAAGGTACCTGTTGGTATTACTGAGAGTGACATCTGTAGAGTAGTGAGTACAAACCAGACTGCAGTAGTTTAGGGGTGAGTGGGAACAGAGTTGTATATATGTTAGGCTCTAGGGAAGGATCCAATAAAGAGTACAAGTAAGATAAGGTATGACTCATAGGGCAGCAGGTGAAAGAAGCAACGGTACAAAGAGAGTCTGACCTCTAATAATTTCATTAGAGACAGCTCAGCTTCCAAAGCATAGAATTCTTTAAGGGCAGAGAAAATACCATATTCAACTTTATCTGCCCATAGCTAGCAAAATTCCTGGAGCATAATACAAACTCAAAGATTCTGTGATATGCATGAATGACCAAGGGCAGCAGGGCAGGGGGAGACACACTAAAAAGAAATACTCCCTAGAAGCATGTATCTCTTGTATTTCCACTCTTAAGAGTTACTACTTTAGAGATTTATTTACATTTAAGGAACTTAAAAACGCACAAATGTATGGGATATAGAGTGATATACCATGATAGTCTGTTCAGTCTTTGCCATTCAAATATAATATCTATTTAGTAGTTTACTAGACAACTAAAAATGAAATCAGTAATTGCTACATACTATAAAAGGTATGTGCCTATCCCATCCTCTCATCCACAGCCCTGAAAATGATATCATTCTGTCTACTGCCCCATCCCCAACCTTGTCTACACCAGGAATGTATACCTGACATAGAGACAGCCAATGCATACTTTGGCTGTATACTGAGGCAGACAATGTACACTCTGTGAGACTGGGCTCCATCAGTGATCTGAGCTAGACCCTCTCTCGGTAATCTGAAAAGTTAAAAACTGTTGCCAGCCAATGGTGGACACTGAACCTGAAAAAGGATATATATGTTCTGGGGCTGGAGTAGCCATTTTAAGGGGACATACAGGCCAACTGGTAAGCAAGGAAGCCAACCGAGAAAAACTGAAATGAGGCAGATACACTCTGAAAAGCCAAGATGAGAGACTGTGCTTCCCTGAAAGAGAGAGAACTGAGACTTTGGTCAGCTTTTTAGTTCCCACAGGACCAGCTACATTCCATTTTACTTCCCTGGATTTTCCCTTTTATGTGAGGTAACTGGGGTATATTTCTATTCCTTACACTCCAGAGTCACCACTGGAAAAACTCCTAAACAAGATTAGATAAATGCCAACAATACAAAAGTAGTTTTTGTTTCTTTAAGTCTAAACAGATACTACACACTGTAACACAAAAGTAGTTAGGAATTCTAATCCTAGCTGGTTTCTACTCCTAGCTCTGCTCAAAGTTCATGTGAACCTGAGCAATCAAAATGTCTCTCAACCTTTGTTTACTCACTTCTAAAAGGAACTGGATTATAGACTTCTTATATATACTTAAATGGCTTAAAAATTAACTTGAGATGATAGTGTGAGCGGTGTGTGTATGTGTATATACAACAAATTCAAAGATATACTCAAAGCAACTCGATGTCTTTCGTGAATTTCTGTAACTGCAAGAAGAATGTAAACTTGGAGTATAAAAGGGCTCTTTCCTAAAACCCTTAACTGGATTATATGTAATACATTATTTTGCTATTGAGATCATCACTAAGTCTACCAGAAATCCAAAAAGCAGTACCTGAAACAAATGTAGTATCTATGTGAAAATATGAAACTGCCGTTCAGGACAAAGTACTCATCTACTACACTGCCTCCCTTCTTGGACTTCTTAAAAATGCCTACCTACTATGGTTTAAACCATCTTCTGAGGGACTCCTTAAGTACAGATCACCATGCTCTGAATTATAAGAATGACCCCCACCACACTGGGCCACAGTTACAAGGGCGGATTTCTAAGGCTGGTTTACTGGTCTGTGAGACAGCCTGACAGAATAGCTCTATCAAATAATATAGGTAACCCAGAGTAACTGGTGACTCTGATCTGGCCAATAAAGTCTTCTCTTGGGACTGTCAGTTGATGGTGATGGGAATAAAAGTAGCAGTGAGGCAGTAACAGAGTCAGTCAGGATGGCACAGCACCAGCACAGGCACTTACAAAAGCCTAATGCTAGGAGCGCCACAGGTTACCCACGTAGCTAGATCTGTATTATATATATTGTACATGACCTTCTGGTGGCCAGATATGTGCTGTACCCATAACTCCAGTCTACATCTCAATCTATCTGAAACCATGCAAGGCAGCCGTTTCTGTTGTATTGTGAAGTCTGGCTATCTAATAAGGCTCTTCTTTCACTGATTTCACCACTACTTTATAATAAAATTCTTGTCGCCTAAGGGGTTATTCCAGAATTCCTCTGTGCCTTACATCCTTAAAAAAAAAAGTCTACCATACCTAATACTTTTCAAAAAACTAAATGCATTCTATGTACCTTTTAGTAGGTCTCTATCTTCTAAAACTAAAGAAATAAAAATAATGACCTTCAGATTCTTTCCTCAGTACTACAGATGTAAGTTTATACTCTGTTTTCTCTGTTAACAGAAAAACTCAATTAGATCTTCCAGAGCTGACATTAGCTTCTTAACTCTTTTTTCTTTCTTGGCAAACATAATTTAGTGAGGGTCATTTTATGATAAAAAACAAATTAAAAATGAAATATTGAAAGAAATAGGCAGACTTCAATAATGTCAGAAGGTCATTATTTAGTCCAAACTAAATCAAAATTAGCCTTATCTCAAAAACCTCAGATAGCTGATGACTATTTAACTTATCTTAAACCATTTACTTTAAATTTTCTACAGTATCCATTTATCAAGTATAATACAAGGTACTATTTTCATAAAGATGTTATAGTGATGGATGGCCCCCAAATGTAAAGAGACTCAAAAAACAATTCCCAAACCCTTGGCAAAAGTAGAAGACAAAGAAATGTGACCTGCACTAAAGTCACTAAAGTTAAAACCTATAAATAACTTCTTGAAGGTACCCAAGACTATTTGTTACTGTTTTTCCCTATTTTTTCTTTTTCATTATTTTCATTTTATCTTGCACAGTAAATAGATTTACATTTACTTAGACCTCTAAAACCATTCTCTGGGTTCTAAGAACATAAATATAGTGAGAGAAAAGAAATGAAGGAGCACAACTTCACCTCAGTTTGAATGAAATGAACAAAGCAAAATCATGTTCAATAAACAAATAAACCACTGGAACAGAGATAAACAAACCCGTTTGAAAAATCTACTGTATAAAATGTACTAAATAAGAGTTGATATCCTAAAAAAACAACAACAAAAAACTGATCTTTGGCTCATTTTCTTTTTCAAGTCACCATGATCTTACATAGGAGAGTAGAAGGGAAACAAATAAACAAACAAAACTGGGATATGTAAAATGGTACAGCCATCGTATAAAATGGTTTGACAGTTACTCAAAAATTTAAACATACAATTACCATATGACCAAGAAATTTCACTCCTAGGTATATATCCAAAAAGACTAAAAACTCAAACAAATACATATACATACATGTTCACAGCAACACTATTCACGATAGCCAAAAGATGAAAATAGCCCAAATGTCCACTAATGAATGAATGGATAAACAAACTGTGGTCTCTACTTACAATAGAATATTTATTATACAATCATAAAAAGGAATGAGGCAGTACTGATATATGCTACAACATGGATAGCACATCATGCTAAGTGAAAGAAGCCAGGCACAAATGGTCAAATACTGTAAGATTCCATTTATATGAAATACCCAGAAAAGATAAATCCATAGAGACAGAACGCAGAATGGTGGCTGCCAGCTGCTGGGAGGAGAGTAAAATGGGGAGCAAGTGTAATTCGGGGTGATGAAAATGTTCTGAAACTAGATAGAGGTGGCGGCTACACAACTTTGTGATTGTACTAAATGCCAATGAATTGTTCACTTTAAAATGGTAACTTTATGTTATGTCAATTTCAATTTCACACCAATTTTTTGAAAACTTAAAAAAAAAAACTGGGTCAGTTGTTAGAAGACACAATTTCTAGACCCAGGTTCTAGGCCAGCCACTTATAGCTGACCTCTCTGAGCCTCAATTTCTTCATCTGTAAACGGGTTGGGAACAGATGATATCCAAGCTTCCTCTCATTAACTGGTGCTCTATATCTGCAGCTCTGAATTTTTAAAGAATTGTATCATATAGGAATATATCTGAAAAACAAAGCATGAAGTACTGGTTAATTTCTCAGCAAGTTTTACAGGAAAGTCATTAGAAAGTTTAACAAAATTGCTTCTCCTAATGACTTTAAATAAAGTGGACATAAACATTAAAAGGCACGTCAATGAAGGCAATTCTGCAAGAAGTAAAACTAATGTGTTCTAAGATTGTAATTCTCTAGTAGTCAAGCTATATCCAAGGATACAAATTAGAGAATCTAACCACAATTATAAATAAACAAATAAATTAGATGAAATTTGAGAATCTAAAAGAAAGACTGGATTAAATAACTCTCAGGCATTTTCCCCTAATATCAATTCTTTCAGGCTTTGAGAAGTGCTGAGAATCATGTAATCTGTGGTCACTGAATGTGGGTAGTCTATATTCCGATTTAGAGTTAATCTATATACACCTAAAATAAGGTAAACCATAAAAACTAAAGAGCCTAACTAGTGTTCTCATGACGCTACTTCTACAAGTTAGCAGACTAAAGCCACATAAGCAAGCCAAAATTTTCCTCAGGAAGAAGCTTTGGATATACTCTAACATAATAAATGTTGAGCTGAGTTATCAGAATTTACCACCATACAGTATAGCAGAAATAATTTTGGCCTAGAAAATTTAAGCCAAATGATGTCAGCTGCCACAGCCAAAGAGAAATCTTATTAACATTCTTATGAATAGTCTAAATCTGTATTGGCAAAACTAAACTATGAAATGTCCCCACAAATGACTGAGACAACTGACTAGCTATGCAGAGTTTTTTAATAAATATCAACTGACTTTTAGAAAAATGAGTACCATTCATATCCACCTAAACATAGGTAAATCAATGAATGCAATCCAAAAAGAGAAAAGGAAAACAAGCACCATTTAGCATAATTGCTCCTCAGTTTTCATCTTGCTAATAAGCACATCTGAAAACTATGAATACAAAAGATACATATAAAAAAATACATGTCACAACCCAGCTGTTAAAAGCATCCTTTTGATGTAACCTAAATCCCTATGACCCATCATAGGTATCATATGCTTGGTGTCACAACCTCAAAAAGTTACTTTTACTTTCATAATTCAAACACATGTGAAATAACGTCACTGTATACAAAATCATCTAATTTTAAAAAGTACAAAAGCATTAATCATGGACATATATTTTGCTCAGTAAGGGCATATGGGTTTTAATTACTAGTTGACATGATATACTGTAATTATGCAAAAGTATATTTTCCACTAAACATACAATTTTCTTATTTCTAAATCAGGCTACTACCAAATTTACTACTTACCTTATTCTGACCAAAAATATATTAAAAATTTTTGATAATGTTTTTGAATGAACTCTTCATTCAAAAGTAATTCCACAGCTCATCTGCATAACTAGGGTAGCTCTTGAACTCTGCAAGTATTATACTTTAAAATGCTTTCTTTAATTTAAAAGAAATATAAATTTTCTGCACTCCATTGACAGTGATATCTGATGTTCTCATCTTCCAAGTTTAACAATGCAAAAAAATCAAGTTACATGTCAAATTAATCAAATGAGTTGCAGTAAACCAATTTATTCTGACAACAAATTTGAATCAGTGTAACAATTATAAATTTCTAGTCTCATATATAGTTTATACTTTAATCTAGGCTGAACGGTTTCTTTGTGAAACTGACTTCAATTCTCTATGCATAAAATTCTAATGTATAAATAAGGGAAGTTTGCGTAGATAATATACAAGGTCCCTTTTCACTGTTTCTAAGTCTATACCATTTCTTCAATGTTGAAAACAATCTGGAATTGGGCAATTGAAATTGTTCCTGAAAAGCATCAAGTGTAAAAAGTAAAGAAATAGCAAAGGCTTTGCCATTGTTAGGTACAGCAAAGTGTCAAACTCACACAAGCAAGCACGCTGCAGTGAGCAGAAGAGCTATGCTCTGCAGACCTAACCAAGCCTTGACACTCCAGAGCCTCCTCCTGCCAGTGTCACGACAAAAAAGACCAGGCCCCTAACCGCTCACCTAGGAGCCTGTGGAACAGCAGCATGAAACGCTGGGCCTCCCCATGGATATTATGCAACCAATCCAAACCCCTTAACAAAGAGAAGAATACAAAAGCTAGAACTTCCTATTAAGTTCAACCCCAGGTCTTAAACCGACTCCTGAGAGCCACTCACCCAACTCCCAACTTTCATCCACCATGGGACTGCGGAATGTATTTTCCAGACTAATTGTGAACCCACTATGCCCTGTTATCTTTGGTCACTACCAAAAGAAAAATTTATTGCCGTTATCAGTCCTCTCCTGTACTCTAACCACTGTACTGTTCTTGTTTTTTTTTTCCTCCTTTACCCAACCTCCCACTGCTTACCTTCCTCCCAAAACCTCCCTCTAGGTTTACTCTGCTCCAGGGTAAAAATAAATGGACCTATATCATCAACAATTTCACTGTTTGCTTTAAGTAAAAGCTGCTTCTCCTGCCTCACTCTCAAAGGTTGCTTATTCTTTCATTTATCATGTACTCCAACTTCATGATGCAGGGTCATGTTCCTAACCATAACTCCCAGCCAGTATCCTGTAAAAAAACAGAAAACAAAAAAAAACAAAACCCTGTCACTGTGCAATTGCTGCACATTAGAATTCCCAGGGGCATTTTAAAGCCCCACTGCCCAGGTTACACCCCATACAAATTAAATCTGAATAGCTGAGGATGGGAGCTAGCCATTAGAATTTCCAACGTGCAGCAAAGTTAGGGTAAGAGCATTAGCAGTTTGTAAAGTTGCCCGGGTGATTCCAATATGCAGTCCCAGGTGCAAACCACTGATCCCCAAGGCATTCCTAATCATTCACTCAAAACTCCTGACATGCTTCTGTCCTAAGTACTACAGAACCTTGAATTATTTCAACATGCATCCACCCAACATTTTTTTTCTTTCTTTTTTTTTTTTGGCCACGCCGTGCAGCTTGTGGGATCTCAGTTCCCCAACAAGGGATTGAACCCGGGCCACACCAGTGAAAGCGCCCAATCCTAACCACTAGACCACCAGGGAACTCCCAACACTCTACTTTTAATATCATAAGCATTTCACCTCCACCGACATTCATTGCAAGTCCATTTTAGCCACTTTAAGACCACACTCCAGACTTCATCACCCTGTCTTCTCTGAATGGGAAATGTGAAAATTAACTACCTTCCTCTCTGATCACAATCTTCCAGTTCTAAATTAGTTAAACCTACTGCATCTATTTTTCATTATCATTCAGAATTGCAGACAATTCTACTTCCTCCCTACTTAGCCCACTTCTGCATTCATTTCCCTATCTAGACTGGACTCCACAGTTCACCATTTCAACCACTCTCTTGCCAATATCTTCATTTATCACATTACGTTGGAATCGTCTATTTATTTTCCTGTATATATCATATACCTAAGTCTCATGAGATCATAAAATGTCTATGTTTTATTCATTGATGTATTCCTGTTGACAAGTATAACATCTGGCACATCCAGTATACTCTGAATAAGTATATATCGAATCCACAGATCTTCTCAGTAGTCATCTAAGTCAATGTGATATACACATCAATACTTTTTCCTAGTGATAATCTTCACCAGATTACCTTCCTTTCTTATCATTAATTGGCACCTTAATACTTCAATTTCACTTGCCCTTTGTTTCTGTGTCAAATCAATTCAGTGAGCACATATCTATAAGGCAGAGGGAAGGGGAGAAGACACGAGTATAAAGTGTAACAATAAACACTACTGGAAAAATTAGATAAACACTTGAGAAACTTATAAAAGTGGGAAAAGATAATTTACAGCACCACTTTTAAGAGTAATTTTTTTAATTTAATGAAAATTTTCTCTCATGTGTATTAAATATAGAGAAAGGTATAGAAGTATGTACCCAGACTGCTTTTAAAACAGAAAAAGCAAATAATACTTTCACTTCTTACTAAATACACTTCTGCACTGGTTTACTTTTCAAGCAGCATGAACTTTTTTTTAAATATATATTGCAAATAATACTTTATTCTTTTTAGATTACACATACCACTTTTCCTACAAAAGACACACCATATCCTTAACTCATTTTATTTACATTCAATTAACAGTCATTTAAAATATTTAAGTGAATACACTATTATGGATGTTTATTTCTATCAAGCAACGATCATAAAGGCTGTCATAAAATTTGTACTCCACCAAGTGAAAAACATGAAACTAACGTCCTGTTTAAGAAAGCAAGACAAAACAATTGGTCAAATTACGGTAATAACGAGAGAATAGCTTAAAACACATAACCTTTAAAATAAATTGGAAAATCTTAAAAAACAGATATGTATTTGTATATTGTCAAAGTTTAATTAGGTAGTAAATAAAATTTTTAAAACGTTAATAAGTATAAAAGAAGGTGGAGATGATGAGAGCAGACACATTGCTGCAAGTGACTGTGAAGAGGCAGCGGGACCATAATCAGAGATGATCCTCATTCAAGACTGAGCTGTGATTCCTGGACATGTAGTGTTGCTGAAAGAATAAGCCGGCCTAGTTAGGAATCTGCAAAGTCAAGACCCAGAGACTAAGAATGTGCCGGGAGAAAAAATAATGGATAAGCACGCCAATAATCATGAAATAATAGAGCCAGGAATTCAGGAGAAGGTAAACAGATTATTACAGACAGAGAGGGCAGAACTAGAAATAAATAGTCTCTGCTTTTGGAGGATTCCTCCTCCTCTAGGGGGTACGGTTAACCATGAAAACACTCAAAGCATGGCAACTGAGGATTGGGACACTGCAAAATTTTAGGTTACTGTAGCTAGCTACTCCACTACAGAGCAGAGTGGTTTTTAATTATCTAGCGCTGCTACAATGTAAACCAAATGCCTCATCACCCTCAAATTCTCAGTAAAGTCTTCTACCAACACACACACATCTAAATATGGTAATAAAATTTAAGAAAAAAATTATTTTCTCAAAATTCAAGTTGGGGAAAACTATAATGGCTTAATTTCAACTCTCTTTTTATGTATTTAGTTTGTCTTGTTTATGTGATCCTTGATACCATTTCCTGAAGCTAATTACAGAAAATATATTACAAAATTTAATTATCTTTTGACACAAAAAGCACAATCAACAAAAGAAAAATAAATTGGACTATGTCAAAATTTTTAAATGCTGTGCTGCAAATGATACCCTCAAGAAAATGAAAAGCCAACCCATAGAATGAGAGAAAATATTTGTAAATCATATACCTAATAATGAACTTCTACCTGGAATATACAAAGAACTGTTAAAACTAAGAGGGACTTCCCTCCACAACTACTGAGCCCGCGTACCACAACTACTGAGCCCGAGTGCTGCAACTACGGAAGCCCACGCGCCTAGAGCCCATGCTCCACAACAAAAGAAGCCACCACGATGAGAAACCCGCGAACCACAATGAAGAGTAGCCCCCGCTTGCTGCAAATAGAGAAAGCCTGTGCGCAGCAACGAAGACCCAACGCAGCCAAAAGAATATATATAAAAATAAATTAAATAAATGAATAAATAAATAAAAACTGACTAAGAAATAAACAAATAATCTAATTTTAAAATGAGCACAAGATTTGAGTACACATTTCTCCAAAGAAGATAATATAAGTGGTCATAAAAAGCATATGAAAAAATGTTCAACATTATTAGACATAAGGGAAATGCAACTCAAATACACTACAAGATACCACTTCTCACCCACCAGATGGCTATAATCAAAAAGACAGATTATAACAAATATTCTTGAGAATGCAGAGAAATTAGAAGCCTCCTATATTGCTGGTGGGAAGAAAAATGGTGCAGTACTTCTGAAAACAATTTACAGTTCCTCAAAAGGTTAAACATAGAGTTACCATATGATTCAGCAGTTCCATTCTTAGTATATACCCTAGAGAAATGAAAACATGTCCATACAAAAACGTGTACACAGGTGTTCATAGCAGCATTATTGATAATAGCCCAAAGGTGAAAATAACCCAATATCCATCAATAAATGAAATAATACACAAAATGTGGTGCTTCTATACAATGGATTACTAGGCAATAAAAAGAAATTTGAAACACTGATGCATGCTACAATACGGATGAAACTTGAAAACATGTTAAGTGCAAAAAGCCAGTCACAAAGACCACACACTGTATGATTCCATTTATATAAAGCGTCTGTAACAGGCAAATCCATAGAGACAGACTTGTGACAGCCTGGGGCTCAAGGCAGGGAAGATTTGGGAGTGACAGCTAAAGGGTAAGGGTTTTTCTGTTTGAAGGTAATGAGTTCTACAACTTACTGTGGCAACAGATGCACAACTCTGTGAACATACTAAGAGCCACTGAACTGTATTCATGTATGGTATATAAATTACATGTCAATAAAGCTGTTTTTTAAACTACTACTTACTAAACAACAAAGAGAAGTACAATAAATAAGCAAAAGAGGCTGAAGTCCAGACACACAGATCAATGGAACAAAACAGATTCGAGATAAAAACAATTCTAGAGGGCTTCCCTGGTGGCACAGTGGTTGAGAATCTGCCTGCCAATGAAGGGGACACGGGTTCGAGCCCTGGTCTGGGAAGATCCCACATGCCGCGGAGCAACTGGGCCCGTGAGCCACAACTACTGAGCCTGCGCATCTGGAGCCTGTGCTCCGCAACAAGAGAGGCCGTGATAGTGAGAGGCCCGCGCACCGCGATGAAGAGTGGCCCCCGCTCGCCGCAACTAGAGAATGCCCTCGCACAGAAACGAAGACCCAACACAGCTAAAAATAAATAAATTAATTAAAAAAAAAAAAAAAAAAACAATTCTAGAAATAAGTATCTAAAAAAACAAAGTGCAGAAAAAGCACTATCTTTACTGCAGTGGTTCTCAGCCAAGGGCAATTATTCCCCCAGGAAACATTTAGCAATGTATGGAGACATTTTTGGTTATCAAAATGGGCGGTGGGTGTCACAGAGGCTAAGGATTTTGCTGTGTGCATCCTACACAGCATCCTAACGCACAAGATAATCATCCACAACAGGGAAGAGCAGAAAGAGGATGAGAAAGAGGAGGAGGGACTTCCCTGGTGGCGCACTGGTTAAGAATCCGCCTGCCAATGCAGGGGACACGGGTTCGAGCCCTGGTCCAGGAAGATCCCATATGCTGCAGAGCAACTAAGCCCTGTGCCACAACTACTGAGCCTGCGCTCTAGAGCCCGCGAGCCACAACTACTGAAGCCCACACGCCGAGAGCCCGTGCTCCACAACAACAGAAGCCACCACAATGAGAAGCCCGCACACCGCAACAAAGAGTAGCCCCTGTAACTAGAGAAAGCCCGTGCACAGCAACAAAGACCCAAAGCAGCCAAAACTAAAATTAATTAATTAATTATTTTAAAAAAAGAGCGGGAGGAAGAGGAGGAAGAAAGATGGCGAGATTATCGATTCTGGATTAAAAAGACACAACAATGATATTGCTGGATTAGATCCTAGTTCAAACTGGGGAAATCTGAATATACTATTAGATGATAATAGGGTATTACTGGTAATTTTATTAGGTGTAACAATACTGCTATAGTTATATCAAAAACATTCTTGGGAGATTCATGAGGGTATTTTGAGAAGTGACTTATAATATCTGCAGTTTACTTTAAAATGGTTCAGCTACAATATCAACATAAATGGCACATAGAGAGTCAGAGATAAAACAAATATAACAAAATTTGAACAAATCTGGGTAATTGGTACATGGGTGCTAATGGCAATATTTTTCAAAGTTTCTGTATGAAAATTTGCGTTATAAAAAATTGATAAAAATTATGAGTATTTTTCCCCTATAAAATACCTCACAACAGTACTAAAAATATGTAGAAAACAACTAAAACTATGTAGAATTTCTGACTAAAAAATGATAAATCATTGTATAATCTACGGACAGGAGAGCTCTTAAATGGCAAAATCTGTAGGAAAGGACTGACATTTCTGACAACATAAAATTAATTTTTATTAATATTAAAAAAATCCATTAAGTTAAATATATATACACTTGCAAAAATATATGCATCATATACAACAAAACATTAAAATCCATGAGTAAAGGGATGTTATAAATCATTAAGAAATAGACCAATACTCCAAGAAGAAAAATAGGATAGGAACAGACAATTCAAAACTGAAAATACAAATGGCCAATAAGCACATGAAAAATTATCAACCCCACTGGCAATCAAAGAAATTCAAACTTTTAAAGCAAGAATTTTTCACCTATTGATAGGCAAGGATGAAAAATTATTAAGTCAAATTTGTTCATGATAAAAAAAAGGCTAAGCATAAGATTAAAAAGTATAAAGTATGCTGCTGACATTTGTTTTAAATACAATTAATTTTTTTCTAAATGTCCTACTACGAGTACTTTATTATTTTTTTAATACATCTTTATTGGAGTATAACTGCTTCACAATGCTGTGTTAGTTTCTATTGTACAACAAAGTGAATCAGCCATCTGCATACATATATCCCCATATCCCCTCCCTCTTGAGCCTCCCTCCCACCTTCCCTATCCCACCCCTCTAGGTGGTCACAAAGCACCGAGTTGATCTCCCTGTGCTATGCAGCTGCTTCCCACTAGCTATTTTACATTTGGTAGTGTATATATGTCCATGCCACTCTCTCACTTCGTCCCAGTTTACCCTTCCCCCTCCCCGTGTCCTCAAGTCCATTCTCTATGTCTACGTCTTTATTCCCGCCCTGCCACTAGGTTCATTGTAGCACTATTTACATAGTCAGGACATGGAAGCAATGTAAATGTCCATCAACAGATAAATGGATAAAGAAGATGTGGCACATATATACAACGGAATATTATTCACCCATAAAAAGAAATGAAACTGAGTTATTTGTAGTGAGTTGGATGGACTCAGAGTCTATCATACAGAGTGAAGTAAGTCAGAAAGAGAAAAACAAATATTGTATGCTAACGCATATACACTGAATACAATTTTTAATATAGTATTCATCTATTTCTATTTTATTAAATATATTTAATAAGGAATAAAGCGGAATTTAAATGCTGCCTTCTGGGCATTTCCTATAATACTTAGGATTTTTTCCTCCACTGACTAATAATGAGTTATAATAATATATTTCTAAATAATGAGCCATCTTTGCATATCTGCAATGAATCTCAATTGTAGCAGTCTTCCTTTAATGTATAATGTAACATTAGTCTATTTTACTTATAATTTTTACTTGAATATTCTTAGATAAAATTGTTCTGTAAATTTATACTAAGATAGGAGGTTGCAAATGTATTTGTATACATGATCCCACTTTTTAAAAAAGTGTACAGGGGGCTTCCCTGGTGGCGCAGTGGTTGAGAATCTGCCTGCCAATGCAGGGGACACGGGTTCGAGCCCTGGTCTGGGAAGATCCCACATGCCACGGAGCAACTGGGCCCGTGAGCCACAATTACTGAGCCTGCACATCTGGAGCCTGTGCTCTGCAACAAGAGAGGCCGCGATAGTGAGAGGCCTGCGCACTGAGCTGAAGAGTGGCCCCCGCTTGCCACACCTAGAGAAAACCCTCGCACAGAAACGAAGACCCAACACAACCATAAATAAATAAATAAATAGAACTCAATTATTCTATACCCCAAACGAAAACAAATCTATTTAAAAAAAAAAAGTGTACAAATATAACACAGACCATTATTTCCCAAGAACTGAAGACAGAAATATTAATCGCGGTTGCTCTGGATGAAATTAGGAGCAATTCATGTTTTTTCATTATACTTTGTTTCAAATTTTTATAAGCATGAATCATTTTAAAAACTACTTGCCAGGAAAGCTATCTTCATTTGAAATGGAAAAATAATTAGTTGTAAATGCCTGCACAAAGAAAGGAGACCCCTATATAACCTACCTGAGGCTCAAACAAACAGAAACAAGTCTTTGAATTAAACTGACATCATCTCTCACAGGTTATGCTACTCCTGTACCTAGGTCAATGTATATGGATAAAGAAAAAAAAACTAGATTTCCACCAACAGTTTGTGAGAATTTTAAAAAGGTTGAAAATTATGTTGTTAGTAATTTTAATCATATTCTTAGAAATAATTAAACACACTAAAAATTGTATTTCTTCTAAGACATTTAACAACAAAAAATGATTTTTTTAATTACATTTAAATCATTCCTTTAAAAAGCTCTTTTTCTGAATAACAGAGTTCTAATTCATTACATTTCTTGAAACTACTACAGGAATATTTTAGTGAGGAAGGGAGCTTTATTCCACTATATTTTTCAAGGCCAGAAAGAAAACATCAAAAGGAAATTAAAATCTTGAATGCCCAGGTTTCTCAATAATTTTCCTCCTGTTCCATAAATATCTTGTTCTCTTTAGATTGTGTCACTTTAACACTACTAAAATAACATGTATTATTTTGATATAATACAGTATTGCACTTGGCATTTCTAACCCAATAATTTGTCTACAGCCTACCCACTCTGTTTGAGCCACATTACAGTAAGTACATAAAGATCTTCAGGGGCTTCCCTGGTGGTGCAGTAGTTAAGAATCCGCCTGCCAATGCAGGGGACACGGGTTCAAGCCCTGGTCCGGGAAGAACTCACATGCCACGGAGCAACTAAGCCTGTGTGCCACAACTACTGAACCTGCGCTCTACAGCCCACAAGCCACAACTACTGAGCCCACGTGCCACAGCTACTGAAGCCCGCGCGCCTAGAGCCCATGCTCCGCAACAAGAGAAGCCACCGAAATGAGAAGCCTGCGCACCACAGCTAAGAGCAGCCCCCACTCTTTGCAACTAGAGAAAGCCCGCGTGCAACAACGAAGACCCAATGCAGCCAAAAATAAATTAATTAAAAAAAAAAAAGATCTTCAAACACCAAGGCCATTCTCTATCATTACCTCATACTGAAAAATAAACTCAGTCACACAGCAATTCACCTTAAGCTCCTTTTACAAAAGTGAATCAGAAAGAATGAATTTAGTTTATACATTAGAAGACTGTCATTTACCAAAGTGTTCTCCACTATAGTACACAAAACTTTTACTACGGCAGTTAACTAGTGCAATGCAAGATAAAACAGGCCATATTCATAAGTGGCCCCCCCTTCACCTCATTCATATAAGACTGTAACAATACAAGAATAATAGTCCCAGTATTGACCATTCAACTTCTGCTTTTCCCCATAATATATAATCCAAGGGGAAACTACAGTAAACAGAGTTAAATGTTCAAAGCACAGCCTAACACTGAACTGTCACCAATCTCCTACCTCTCCCTTTCTTCTTATGAAAAGGAGCATCCTCTGAAACAGTAGGAGCCATGACGTATTAAGTGCTTAGTATTAACTGCTTAGTGCTTTGCTAACCACTTTACATAGATTTCTAATTCTCACAACTCTATGACATAAGTTATATTACTAACTATATTCTATAGATGAGGAAACAGCTAAGTCATAGAAGTGGACCATGAACTGAACTTGGTTTAAAATTTAAGCATGGGGCTTCCCTGGTGGCACAGTGATTAAGAGTCCGCCTGCCACTGCAGGGAACATGGGTTCAAGTCCTGGTCTGGGAAGATCCCACATGCCATGGAGCAACTAAGCCCATGCGCCACAACTACTGAGCCTGCGAGCCACAACTACTGAGCCCAAGTGCCACAGCTACTTAAGCCCACGCGCCTAGAGCCCATGCTCCGCAACAAGAGAAGCCACCGCAATGAGAAACCCGCGCACCGCAACGAAGAGCAGCCCCCGCTCGCCACAACTAGAGAAAGCCCACGCGCAGCAACGAAAACCCAACGCAGCCAAAAATAAATAAATTTTTAAAATAAAAAAAATAAAATTCAAGCATATCCTGAACCATTATTTTACACTGACTCTCAAGTAGACTTTTTTTAAAAAAAAAAGGATGTGGAGGGGATGGGCAAAATTCTGCACACATATCTAAGGAATCAAATAAAAGTGATTTATTAAGAAATTCAATTTATTTAAAAATTCAATTTATCAGAAAAACCTGAAGTAACTAAACTGACACTAATATCTTAGTCCTTGGTACCCCTTAAGAATCTGGTGTAGATTTTTTAGGTATTAGTATTCAGATAACTTTCAAGGTATATTCTAGAGTTGGTACAGGTTCAGACAAATTTCCTTCACGTTCCTGAAGGCTGTACAGTAACGCCACATCAAAACAATGACCCTGAAAGTACTACAAGATGCTCTTAATTCACAATAAAAAATAAAGCTCAACATTGTTCTCTGTTAACTCAGAGATTATGAGGCTTTTTAATGAAGATAAATTAAGACAAGAGGTATACAATCACAAAATGAAATTATACTGAACTGTATTATCTAAAAATATATATAAACTGTTGTATACATTCGCCTTTTAAATTTTTAAGCAATGGAAAGTATTTTTAAACCCATTAAGTGGAGTATAACTTAAAAAATAAAAGTTACATTATTGTGGCCTGTTTAATTTGCTGGAGGGGGGAAGAAAAGGGTGAAGGTTAGGTGAAAAAACTGAGAAAGCAAGCATGCCTACAGACATAGAGGAGAATAATAAAAGAGGTGAGGGAAAAAATCAACACATTCACAAAGCAACAGCGACAAGGAGGAAAAAATAAGTATAGTAAGGAAAACAGAGACAGACACAGATTCACCCACAAAGGTGGCATAATCTTCAGCTAAGTAAAATGTTATTACCACATGAACACTCCACGCTTTGAATATAACAATTTATTGTACTATTACATGAATGCAGATAAGCAGCTGCTGAATAAAGGAACTGAATTTACATTCTTAATACCCATATTTAGATGTATAAGTACAAATCTTATTTGTAATAACTTAGCCTAAGTCTTTTTCTTAACCTACACAGTATACTAATACCAATCAAGCTAACTACATAATTTTTTCAAACAAAGGATTTTAACATTCCTCATCTTTCTATTCCCTATAAAAGGAACAAAAGCTTAAATAAGGAGAAAAGCTTAAATAAATTCTGAGCTACTTTACCTAAAACTTTATCAAATTGACAAGAACCTTAGTACTTCCCGTAGCAGAAAACTACACAACACTGGCATTTCTTAAAGCATAATACGAGATTATACTACAACTTTTCCCTTTCACTTCATCTATGGTAAAAGCTTTAGTGGGCAGAAGAAATTATTGGTCGGTCAAAAGTTCTAGTCATGACCACAGTATACAAGTGTCACCTCTCTTGATTTCCCCCTGATATTTAGTCTAGATCTAGCTCTTAGTGCAACACATAAATTAGAAAGTTAATAAAAACTAAGAAAGGGAAGAATTAGATCATCTGCATCAAAGGGGATTATTTTGTTTAATTTGACAATTTTAAACTTCGTCAATAAAACAAAGACAGAATACAAAAAACAACTTCAAACACATTCTAAGTTATAAAAAATAAACCACTTGTTATTTACTTCTGAGGAAATAATAATTAAAATCTAGTTATTTCTTGAGTTTTATTGTGGGAAATACTGTGTGCAGTACTTAACATGTTATTTCACTTAATACTTAGAACAACCCTATGGGGTATCATTAATTTAAAAGTTACACAGATGAGAAAACTGAGGCTCAAAAAGGTTAATAACTTTCTAAGGTCAAAATATTCTGAAGTGACAAAACAGATTCAAATCCAAATAATCTGACATCAACTGCCACTCTTAACCAAAAGCATACACTCTTCTTCAGAAACTAAGAATGTCCAATTTGTGATTAGAAGACATATATGTGGCGGGGTGTGGGGTGGGGGGAGAGAGAGAGAGAGAAGAGAGAGATAGAGATGATTAACACTCTTGAGTCCCAGTACAAAGACAATCTCATTAACTTCTGTAGTTCTATAAATTTTGCATTAGTGCCTATTGTTTGATTGAATATTCTGAGCTATCAGACATTAACTGGAAGAGCTTTCTCATTCAAAAAATATATTATTATAAATTACAGAATATTCTTAAGCCTAATTGATTTTTCTAAAATTTTTATATAATCAACACACCCACTATTTGTAAAGTCCATTATTTCAGTTTCTTTTTCTGTACCTTTGTTGTGTTCCACCTTTCAAGTTGTCGCCAACCTCCCTCTAGACCTCTTCCTCTTATTCTGCTAACTCTTACCAGGATTAGACTATTGCAACGGTTTGAGTGTTGAACACTTAGGTAGTACTCAAGAAAAGCATCTGATGTTAGTAATTAACACTGGATGTTAAAGTAGCTTAGTTATATTGACAGTTGTGATCTGATTAAACACCCTGAGGAAAGTTCTGAGGAAGAAAAAAATGCCACCTCAAATGATCTCAGGAAGAGAAATCAAGAACAAATTCTAAAGTACAATATTATGACTTGGAGAAACATTAGATAACACATAATATCATAGTATCTTAAAATCAGACCATTATTTCCCAAAATCTATGTAATAACTGAGGTGAAATTTTATTTCAGACTTAACTCTTCCATTAAAACTGTACAACTTCAGTTTTATAACTTCCAAGCCTCAAATGATCGTGAATCCAAGAGCCATTCTCCATACATGTCCTGTTGTCACACAACTCTGGCCTGAAAATAAAAGATGTCACAATACAAAGAATCACAGACTCGCTCACCTGCCAAACCACAACCAGGCTAAAGATAGCTCCAGGGTTCCAAGAGCAAAACCAATTCAGGTTTAAATGGAGTAACATTCAAGGACTCTCCAATAATGCAGGGCTAAGGTCAAAAGCAAAACAGGATTCACCTTAGGAATTTCACAGCTGCATCAGAATTAAAAGGTCCCTCAGGAAATTGGAGAAAACAGTGCAGTAATCTAACAATGGTGAATTATTCCAGTTGATTGTATATGAGCCTCTGGCATTAACTGAAAGATCATTAAACCAGTTGCAGAATTATTTTATTGAACTTTTCTGGTACATATTATTTCTGAATATACAATGGAATTATAGATGGGTGAAATGATCTAACAATGCTCTAAGAGTGACATTGAGAGGTATTTTAGGTAAGAGATCGTGGCAGCAGCTGCCCTCCTAGAAAAGGAACCCCCCAAATTTCCAACTTTTTGAAATTCATGACTAAATTTTTACTCTTACTTGCAAACTTCGAGACAACATTAAAGGTCATATAAACACGAAACATTCAACAAAGCACCACAAAAATCTGCATTACTGTGCTATTATAAACAAAGCTTTAGGTTTATCTAGTTCAGGAATACAAATGAAATCATAAAAAGTAAGTAGTAAGAAACACAAAATAAAATCCAAGTTGTTCTTGCATTTATGATTTGTTACATGAAAATAACATCAATCTAATCAGATTCTTCTCTGTAGGAAAAATGAAAACAAAATTACATTCTAACTAAATCCTTAATGTTCACCTTTTTTTTTTGTCTAACTTTTGTATGCGTGTTTTGTGATCCCAAACATAACATTCAACCGCGGTGTACTATTTTAAAAAGCCTAATGGACAGAGATAATAACCAATCCTTGAAAGGTAATTAATGTGATAGTTTAAATTTATCAAAGAGATTTTTGTCTTAGTAATTTTTCAATTTTACTTTCATTTTGCTGGAGGGAATATTCAACATTCTTTTATTTGACAGATATTTAGTGAGGACTAAGCGTTAAGCTCTGTTCCAGGCACTGGGAATACAATGGTTAAGGCGCACATTCAGGAGTTTACACGACTATGTGATATACGGGGGTAGGGACCAAGTATTACTTTTACCAAGGTAATGGAATTCAGCTACGTCTTTCAGTAAAATCTGGTAGACCTCTTAAGGAGATATAAAGAGTCTTTTCATAAAAACAAAACAAAAGACAAATTCACTTTTTTTTTTTTTTTGCTCCTCTGTTCTCTCTTTTTTTTTTTTTTTCCCACTTCTCACTGTGAATTAGCTTGGAGCAAATAGAGACAGTAGAAATGGGCTGACTCTTCAGTTGTAAGAAGAAGCTCATTTTAGAGCTGCCATCTCATCCAAACTGGTAGTTTTACCTGGAGTTATAAAGCACATGCAAGTAATTACCTTTTAATTACATTCTCCAACCTTTTATTCCTCTTAATTTTTCACCTTTTAATTACATAATTTGTTTTATTCTGACAAAAGACCTCAAAGCTTCAGCTGAGTGATGGCCAAACTGGCACCAGTTAGCTCTGATAGTGAATTTTCTGAGGGCAGGTTTCAGGTCAGACACAACTGCAGCACCAGAACTTAGCATGTGCCTACCACAGAGTAGGGGTATTTATGTTTGGTGAACAAAGTGATCCACAAAACTTAATCTCCAGTAGTACAAGTTACAACCAAAGCCTTATAAAAATTGTATTAAACAATTAGAATTAAGAACTTATTAATTTATTTCTTAAGACTCTACCAGGATTTTAACAATTTACCAGGGTTGATTAAAAATAAAGTATTTCTTTTCCCACAAATATTTCACACTATGTATACACAAATGACTACTAACCCTCAAATAAGTAACCTTTTTCAAAATATTTTTTGGAACTGCCCTTTCAGATATTCTCTGGAATCAATTTACCAACCACACAAGAAACCATCCTTATTATTACTCAGCAAGACATGCTCTCAGTCTATTTTTTTTCCTTTCCCTTCATTTAGTCTAGTCCCTGCCTCCCTGTAACTGCACCAATGGCCAGGGGACACCCTCTTTCTCCTGGGATCCACTGAGAAGCTAGTGAGCCATAAAGCTAGATGGAGCCTAGAACCTGAATTCATATTAGTGCAAGACATATAGAGAACAAAACTGATGTATTAACCACTAATATTTGTATAATGACTGACAGTTTACAAAGAATTTTACTCTCTATCATTTTATTTGATCTTCATAACAATGTGAGAGTAGCTAGGAAGGTGCTATTATTATCCCAACTTCACAAAGAAGGAAACTAAGGCTCAGAAAGTTCAAACAACTTCCCCAATGTCACATCATAAATAAGTGGTGAAGTTAAGACTCACCCTTAGAATGCCTAACATATAGGTCATATTTGTGTAGCCTCACTATTGTGGTAGTTGATAGACAAAGTATGCAGCACCATGACTTCAACCTATTACTCAAGTTTTAACCATTTTTTATCATGATAAAACAGAGCTGTCCACTTGCTTCAATTCAAAGTTCCCTCTCCTCACAAATATATAAGGCATTGTAATATGAAAATTAAACTTGACTCAGAAATAGAAAGTCAATGTTAGAGTTCCATCAATTGAGGGAGCACTTGATGGTCTGTGAAACTGCAAAATTTCAAAACACAATTTGAAAAACCATACCCTGAGAACCTCACTCAGGAATGCCATAAAGTCACTTAGCTTTGCCACCAAATGGCTAGTGAGTAGCCAGCATTGGAAACTGTTAACCATGATAGAACCTGTTTTCTTCCTCTTCCAGAAGCTCATGCTCCCTCCTTTTCCATTATTACTCAGCTAACAGAGCTTACTTGATCCACCTAAAACGATCTACTTCAAACATCCTCTCATACCCTTTTTTTCTCTCTCTACTCTAGACAATACTCTTTATTCCACAGTTAAACTAGAAATGACACTAAACATAAGCATGAGCACATCTAACAACGTGATTAAATTAAGAGATAAAGCACCCTTTATAATCTGCAAATGTCTATACATGTGCTGGTAGTTACTACACACAGAAATGTAAACCCATACACTTTGCAGTGGCCTTATGATTCACAAACCAATGCCTTGTATCTTTAAAACTACAAACGTCTGTACTTTAATTCCATATTTCCTCAAATAAATAAAAGTAATTTTATAAACTTGTAGCAATTAAGGCAAAACTTTTAAACACAGTGGACTAGTTAAGAAACTTTTATCAATTTCTATGAAACGCTGGTCAACAAACTTTGGAACAAACCATCTGAACACTAGTATCTCCCTACCTAGGACTCCCAAGGATGGTTATGGACATCTAAAACCTCTATTTTAATATTCTGAAATCCCAAATGGAAGACCTACATTTATCTAATATAAAGTTGTAGAGTTTAACTAAAAAATCACACATTTGCTTTTGTTTGCAATTCTATCAACCAGCTAGCTAGTTGAAAATCAGAAGTGATGAAAGACGGTATATGCGTGCTAGAATAAAAAAATATAATGAAAATAAATACTAAATAAATATAGTTTATTTATAAGCTCTCTGAAAATCTGGAATCAATGGGCGAAAAATAAAACAAAGGCCCTGTAGAATTCTTGAGACATGGTTGGCAATATTCAACTTGGTTTGTCAAAAGATGTTGTATGTAGAGTGGCAAGCCAGCCTCATTCTAGACAGTAATGTCCTTCTACTTCCCTTATAAAATCTCTTTCTCACCTCTTAACATCCTTTGACTTTTACTTTTTTTTTTTAAAAGTATTTGTTTATTTATTTATTTATGGCTGTGTTGGGTCTTCGTTTCTGTGCGAGGGCTTTCTCTCGTTGTGGCAAGCGGGGGCCACTCTTCATCGCGGTGCGCGGGCCTCTCACTATCACCGCCTCTCGTTGCGGAGCACAGGCTCCAGACGCGCAGGCTCAGCAATTGTGGCTCACGGGCCCAGATGCTCCGCGGCACGTGGGATCTTCCCAGACCAGGGCTCGAACCCGTGTCCCCTGCATTGGCAGGCAGACTCTCAACCACTGCGCCACCAGGGAAGCCCCTTAACATCCTTTGAATAGCAATGGGCCTATGCTTCTTGTTCTGGTTAGTAGCCTTTATAATGTCATTAATTAATAATTAAAGAAATAGCTCATGTCATTTAAGGAGTAACCCACCCCAAGAGTATTTCTCTTAACTAATGTATTAATCAACAAAATCAAGTCATAATTTTTTCTTAAGCACTTACTATGGGCAAGAGTGTGTGCGTGTGTGTCTTTAAAAAAAGCTCTGAAAGTCCAAAGACTCTCCCTTAATGCGCAACTCATCACATCTCAGGATTTCCCAAAGCGAAATACAAGAAACTCTGTAAGTATCTGTATTTGTCAGGGTTATCCAGAGAAACAGAACCAATAGGAAATTTTTTTAAGGAGATTTATTATGAGGGACTGGCTCACAAGATTATGGAAGCTGAGAAGTCCCACCATCTGCTGTCTGCAAGCTGGAGAGCCAGGAAAGCCAGTGGTGTAATTGAATCCAAAGGCCTGAGAATCAGGGGAGCTGATGGTATAAATCCCAGACCAAGGGCAGGAGAAGATGAAATGAAATGTCCCAGCTCAAACAGTGATGCAGAAAAAAGGGGCAAATTCCTTCTTCCTATTGTTCTACTCAGGCCCTCAACAGATTGGATGGTGCCCACCCACACTGGGGAGAGCAGTCTACTTTAACAAGTCCACCAATTCAAATCCTAATCTTATCCTCAACCAGCGGCACCATCACGGCGGTACCCAGAAATAATGTTTAATGTGGCACCCCAAGGCCAATCAAGTTGACACATAAAATTAACCATCACAGTCTCTATGCAATTTGACACAAATTCTAACACATTCTTTGACAGCAAATCACCTATCAAAAGCTATAAGAAGTCCTTTTTTAACTTCCTTTAGGCAAATCTTCCAAATTTATTTGAACCACAAAATTTTACTCCCTTAATTATTAATCTGGGACCTCTAAAAGTGCAGCAGTTTATGCCTTACCCATCTGTATCATATTTGTTAATCACAAAATCAAGAATTAGTGTTAATATATAAAAAAATCAATAAATCTGGATGGAAATAACTTAGCACAACTACAAACAATTTTTATGTAACATTTACTAATGCTCCACATTTACACACAACCCACACAACTACTAAGTTTAAATAAGTATGATTTTTATTCACTATTTTTAAAAGCACAAGTGTCAACAGGCTGGAAACTGGTTTTTATGCACAGACAACCCCTAGAGTATGCCACAGCAGTGGTGCAAATTCAGCATATTTTCCTACACCTTCTATACCTTTAGTTCTCTGTAATAATACATGCTCAGAAATAATAACCCCAGTAGTTTTTTAAAGTGTGTGTAATGAAAATTCACTAATAAATATTTCATTATATTTGAATGTTGTGAAAAATCAGATTAATTGAAACAAATTCTCAGGTAAACATCCTATACCCTAAGTCTGATATATGGAAGTTCACTCCTATTTAAAAAAAAGAGTGGGTGGGGCTTCCCTGGTGGCGCAGTGGTTAAGAATCCGCCTGCCAATGCAAGGGGACACGGGTTCGAGCCCTGGTCCGGGAAGATCCCACATGACACGGAGCAACTAAGCCCGTGCGCCACAACTACTGAGCCTGTGCTCTAGAGCCCGCGAGCCAAAACTACTGAGCCCATGTGCCACAACTACTGAGCCTGCACTCTAGAGCCCGTGCTCCGCAACAGAAGCCACCACAATGAGAAGCCTGCGCACCGCAACAAAGAGTAGCCCCCGCTCTCCACAACTAGAGAAAGCCTGCACGCAGCAACGAAGACCCAATGCAGCCAAAAATAAATAAATAAAAGAAAAATAAATTAAAATAAATTAATTAATTAAATAAAATCTCTCAAGAGAGCCGAAAACTACTCATAGAGAGCAAAATGGTCAGAGTTCTATACTGAGAGTCAGGAGATGGGATTCTAGTTTTACCTTTGCTACTAATAATTGTTTGGCCTTGGACAAGTCTCTGGGCTTCAGTTTTCTCATCTATAAAATGACTACTCACAACCGTAGATAAGATCCAAGTACCATTTAATGTGGGCCTTAATATGGAGAGGTAATCCACTGTAGTGGTTCATGATAAACTCAGCAGAGACTGCACAGGTTGGAACCCTGGCTCTTCCACTTAAAAGCTACGCACAGCACACACACACACACACACACACACACACACACACACACACACACACATAGCACTAAAGCACATCTAACTACTATCACTGACTTATTGTTTAAAATATTTCACTGAAAGATAAAAATTATTTTAAAATACAGAAGCTTCAGGGAGTTCCCCGGTGGCCTAATGGTTAGGATTCCGCGGCTTTCACTGCCGTGGCCCGGGTTCAATACCTGGTCGGGGAATTGACATCCCACAAGCCGCGTGGCACAGCCAAAAAATAAAATAAAAAAATACAGAAGCTTAGAAAGTTCAGCCTTTCCAAATCAAGACTCTCATTTTACTAGCAGGCACTGAGTTCATGTGAAAGCATTACAACTCTTCAAAGGCTGCTAATCTAAGCCAAATTTAACCAAAAGATTATCTCGTAAAATATTGTACATTAGCAACACCACTGAAAATTTATTATAAGGCTAATTATTCCCAACAAAATATCACACTAAAGGTAAAAACAGAACTTCTGCTACTTGCCTTTTTTTTTTTTTAACCTAATACTGCTAATGACAACAGAGCTTATGATATACCATAATCTCTGTGAATAAACTTAACCATGGGAATAAAATTAACTACAGGAATGAAAAAAAAGATCTGTGGAATTCAGAAATATAAAATGAACTACAAACGACTAGAAATAAGTAGTTCATGAGTTAAAAATCAACCAATAAGTATTCACCAGGCCCATCCTACACCAGGCTGTGTGCAGATTATTAAGTACAAATACCAAAGTATGAAGCTCCTCAGAGTTAATAAGGCTGGAAAGGCAAGTCCTTTATTATCACATTTTCACACAACAAAAGCCACTCATCTACATTTTTATTTCCTCGTTAGCCCAAGTAGGAATACTTCCCATTGCCCATTAAAATTGTTTGCTATCCTTAGTTCAGCCCACAAAGACGCCCAAACTAGTCCCTGACAGCTGACATTGGAATCTTCACAGGACTTAAAGTGAGTATAGCTTCTAAGATATTTCCTCAAATCCACAAGCTTCAGAATTTATCTTCAATGACCCCCACACTAGCATATACCACAACACATAACTGTGTTAACTTAGGTCAAGTACCTAGTTACATCAATTTCGTTCTTCCCCTTAAAGTACTGCTAGTAAAGGCAAACTCTACTTCTTCAAAAAGTCTGCTTTTTGCAATGGTCATCAAGCACTAGAAAAGGGAAATTGATTGGCTAGTCATAGTTGCCCTACTTCCATTTCAGGACCAAGGGAAAAAACTGTTCCACTGGGAGTACCAAGGAAGTCTTAAGCAAATCAAGAGGACAGATGCTAAACTCAACTTTCTGATTCCTACGATTTAAGCGAAAGGTGACAGGGTGTGGGAGAGGGAGGTGATGTAACTGGGCTATCTAAGTATCCCCCTGAGAAAAAGAGGTCCTCTTCACGAAACAGTCAAGGTAGGGGGTGGGAAACAAACCGCTCTGGCCGAGTGACAAACCCAGGATGCTGACCGAGCTTGGAGATGGAGGGGCCTGGAGGCCAGGGGCCCGCGAAGAGAGAGACCTCGGGCAAACCGGGGGGGAACAGGAGCCAGCAGCAACGCAGAGAGACCGACGCTGCCACAGACCAGCGTGTAAGGGGACGCCACGAAGGGAGCGGCCAGTTAGGAGGCAGCGACGGCAGGAGGGAGACCAGTGCCGGGGGCTACGGGCAAGTGGCAACTGCGAAAGAGGCACAGGCAGCCGGAGGTGGCGGGACTGTTGAGTCAGCACTGCTCCTCTTCAGGGGGAACTTGTAGGATCCCCGCTCTGCTCGGGCCCCGCTACCAAGGGTCGGACCCGCAGGCGGCGGAAATAATGTTATCCGACCGGCCGACGCCGGCCCCTTCCCCATTTCACAGGTAAACACTGGCCGCCGTCGCCGCTTACCTCTGTTAACATTATTACACCCCGGGGAAGTGAGCTCCTCCCTAGCCTCGCCGCATGGCAACAGCCGAAGCAGCAGCGAAAACTGCCTGAGCCGCCGCCAACGGCGGCAACAGCTCCTTCAGTCCTCTCCCGGGCGGCGGCTTTACTCGGCTTCGTTGGCTTCCCCCCGGCCCGGCTGCTCGCGACGGACGCGCCGCCATCTTGGAAGAGCGACGTCCGCGTCTCCCCGCGACGTGCGCTCCCATTGGCGGGCGCAGGGGCAGCCGGCGTCTCGTGACCGTCGCCATAGCGCCGGCGCGAGGGGAAGTGGAGGCGGGTGGCCGGAGACCCAATCGGCGCCAGCTGCCAGGGCCCCGGGGCAGGGCGCAGAGGCCGACTTGGGACCGCTGGGAGGGCAAAGAGACCCCAGCGCGGGGCCAGCCCGGGAGTCGATGCGCGCGTCCGCGCCGGCCGCTGATCCTCCGCCGCCTGCCGGGGTGGGTCGGCCCTGGGGTGCAGCGAGACCGGCAGAGGCCGAGGCTTCGACCGATGGCGTTGCGGACCTCGCGCGTCTCGGGGACAAGGCGGCAGATGTCCAGTAGAAAAACTTCCTTCTCGCATATCTCCGGCCCCGCGGCGACCCAAGAGCAGGAGGGGGTTGTTCGGCTTTCTCCACTGTCTGGGGCTTAAATATGATCTGAAAGTGCTCCCTGCTCAGTCCCTCTTTCCTTCTAAACTTTGACAGAAACTTTCCTTTGTCCTTACCAGTCCTCAGCGAGTTCTCTACTGGGGTGCCTGACAGGCAGTAGAAGTGATACAGGCATATCAGCTTTACCCCGGTCGTGGCAGACTGTCGCTGATTCGGTGTTTGGCCAGCACCCGTATAACAATGAGGGCTTGGTTTTGCTCTTCGTAAGAGACTTCTAAAAAATGTAAAGCCAATTTTACTTTTTAACTGCGGGCTGTACAACTTCACTGGCTTCTTGATACAGTGTGTGCGTGTGTGTTGTGTGTGTGTGTGTGTATCATGGTGAGCAAATTTCAGCACGTGTCATTGTCAATAGTCCTAACTTAAACGGGACTGAACTCTGGAACGCAGGGTGCATAGAAGCCCCTGTTACTGACACCGTTCTGAACCTGCCACTAGGCGAGTTACAGTGTGTGAAACTGAAGGCAGTCACTTCTACCTGAATTGTAATGAAAGTAATTTACCTGAACCTGTTGTCAAAGTGAATTACCCTGTTGTATGTTAGAAACCAGTTTCCATGGAAATTGACAAGTACATTTTCAAATTTGACACGCAGAATCCTTCTACCTCTTTTAAGGGGATACAGAGGCATTTAGGAAAGAAGTTCCTTCCCCTTAACCGGGACTCCCCCCTTCCCCTTCCTTAACAATAGTACTATTGTGTAAAATGAAATTTACCTAATACATTACTCTTAAATTCTCAAAACATTAAGTAAAGGCATTAGAAACTTTGTGTTACCTCTGTTGTGTCCTCATCAAGGAAAGAGAATGATTCATTTAGGTAGCCAGGTAGAAATTCAAGATAAATCCTGATTTTACTCAATTCAACTAAGTGAGGCAAAGTAATTTTGCTGTTGTTTTAATCTACATCTAATACATAATTTTCATATTACTGGGCCAGCAAAATTCTGACCTCTGCAACAGAATAAAATGTGTTACAGGGATTGACAGAATAGCCATGAATAGAAAATAAGATTGGAAAATACTCTGTGGCCTAAGATATTAAGGAAATGAAGAGATACTAGAGACAACAAGGAACCTGGAAAAAGATAACTGTTCCAACCTATAAATAAGAAAACAGAGGAGGCTCATTAATATTTAAGATACCAACTAGTAAGTTAAAACTGTCATTTAGGTATCTGGCCTGAGTATTTAATTTTCTTTTCACATGTTTTTCCCATTCCAGAAGGAAGGCATTTTCACTTATTTTAAAGGTGATAAATTAAGTGTAGGCACAACTGGAGGTTTGTACCAACCTGTAATATGACATGGCTATGCTTTTAACATTTAGAAGTTTGTCCGTAGACCTAGGAGCAAGCCAAAATCATTAGCTCCAAGTTTTCTCAAGCAGAGTTCTTTCTGTGACCTAAAAAACCCTATGTTATCTAGCGTCCCCAGTCCCACCCCACATCCACCTCTCTGACCTCATTTCTGCTAAGCACTGCTCCTATAACAGCAAGGCATCCTCTAGCCCTGGGGCCTTTGCACTGACTATTTATCTGGAAGGATCTTTCCACCAGGTACCCGCGTGGCTAGATCTCTCACTTCTGTTCCATCTTTGCTCAAATACCACCTTTTTCAAGGAAGTCTATTCTGACCATCCTTTTAAAATGTTGCCCCTCCCCCAGTGTCCTCCTAAAAGACTCCAAAAGGAAAAGGCCTAATTAAAAATGAAAACAAAATCCTTGGTGTTGAAAGAATGTTTTTTTTTTCAACTGACCATTGTGTGTTCTTATCTTGCAATTAATGGGAGAATTACTTTTACTGTCACTAGAATGCCAGAGAGAAGTTTATGACAGAATAGTAAGCTGAGCCTTTCCCTTAAGCTTATATCACTGCTGATATTTTCAATGGTGATAATGGGATGGGGGGATAATAAAGATAAAATATGTTTAGAAGAAAAGCTTTCTTATGTGTATATACCTCGGCATGAGTCAAAGTTAATTTGCTAGCAAGGGAAGCAACAAAGTAAATAAGGTATGTCATTTCAGAGATTTATGGAAGTTGGGAAAGAGAATGCTTATAGAAGCAGCTAGCTTCAAAAAAAAAAAGGAAGCATCTAATTTGGCACAGATTGCAGTTTCATTCCACGTGGTCTTAAAAGCATCCTATCAGTTGTTACAGAGGAAACCTGGGACAGGCTGACCTGAGATGCCCCTTTCTTTGGCTATCAATCAGAAATTTGAAACAAAACAAAACTATCCATCTTAAGAAACACACGATAAGGATACATCTGTGGTTGTTATTGCAAAAGGTTTGATTCCTCAACAGCAGTGTCCAGTCTAATTAACACAGGAAAGGATGACAAAAAGAGGTCAGAGGCAAAAATCAAGTGTGCGATGCTTTTAAACAGGCCACTGCCAGTGATTTCCAAACCTCCGAGCAACAATTCCTAATATCCAATTTGCCTAATTTTTTAATTTTAAAGCAAAGAAAAAAAATTCAACTACATATTCAGGTTGTCACATGTTGGCTATAATCCTTTTTGAGAAACTGGAAAAGTATAGCATCAATCTCCCAAGCAAATTGTATCTATCAAACAGTTGTCACATTTAATCTTTTGGTTTCTTAAGCCATTTTATTAACTCCAGTTTCTTCATAATGCAATGTCATCAGTGTCACCTACCACCTGTAATGAGCATTAAATAGTACCATACATTCATTAACAAGGTCCAATATCACAGCCAGTGAATCAGTATTAAAATAATGCATTGGCAACAGAGAAGACACATTCTAAGAACAGACAGCAGCAGGATATCCTGATTCTTTCTTATAGCTGTAGTATGACAACAGTAAAGCAGAAATTTCAAGGCATTTAATTAAGAGTTTTCTGAAGTCTAGCTTCAAATAGCTCAGCAGGTGCTTTTTTCTTACACAGTATTTTTTGAGGAAATACTGAGGCAACTCAAGACTAAGAGAGAAGCAGTAATAAGATGAAGTTTTGCTAACAGCAGATGCAGCCATAAAATAATAATATTCACAAGTCCACAATGGTACCAAGATCTCAATCGAAAGGACCATATTACAAATATGTAGAGTCTGTAGTGTATTTCAGAGGTTTTACTAGATCACTGACAGCCCCAGTCAATAGTTTTTAAAACAAATATTTTTACACCATAAAAATTAGCACTTTTCAAACAGTTAATTCTCAATTTTGAATACTATTTTTCAATATATGGGCCAGGTGCTGTGGGAGGCATTTCACATATATTGAACAATTGAAAAAGACCATCTCAGTAGATCTTATTACCCTCCAGGCCGTGAGTTTAGTAACATTCCCCGGATCACCTATGAAGGATACATGCTATCAACAAGATCTTGATGTTGACCTCAGTTACCTCCTCCTCTTTGAGTATAGATCTACATAAATTATTTCAAATTATTTTGCATAGGTGACTTGTCTCTTCTCCATTTTTTATTGATTCAATCATTTCTTTATATGCGTATGTACTCATAGATATTTATTTTATACTTTGGGTTAAATCCAATACTATTTTATTTGGTTGCTCAAATTGCCTCAGCTTTGGCCACTGGGAGCTCTTTCAGTTGTCCTATGTCCTTTTAGTATAATCCCATCAATGTGGGGTGGTTTTTTGTTTGTTTTTGTTTTTGAGTACTTCCTTAATTTCTCATACTACAAGATACTTCAGGCTCGTCATACTTCTGTCCTAGAATCATCCATTTCTCTAAGGAACTTTGGTTCCTTTACTGGAGAATGGTATTAGAAACCAAGATCTGTTCTTGGTTTCTAGAAACTAGAAACTAGGAACACATCTAAAAACTAGATGTGTTCTTTGCTACTGGTGGTGTCCTTTCTTTTCAGCCCTTGCAGTTGAGAAAGCAAGGAAATATATGCATGTACACTAATCTATATATATACACCTATCTATATATACTTCTGTATGGAACCATCTGTACCTATATTAAACTAAACACAAATTCATAGTGATGTCTACAGCTCTAACCCATTACCAGAAGGATCATTCTAGCCTCCTTCCTTGGCTTATCTGTAAATTTTCACTCCAACAGTGAGAAACCTGATTCCTACTATCAGCCATCCATTTACTTACTTGTTCAATTTCAGTATGCATGTATAGCTGTATCAGAATTGTTAGCCCATAACCCCTTGTGAAGTCAACTAGAGTACAGTGTCTAGGTGCAGTTTCTTTTATCTTTAGTCTTACAAACTTCAGTCATTTCCAAAGTTGCTTAGTTCAGCACCTTTCCTCCCACCCTCTTCAGTGAGGTCATTTCTTATATTGGTAATATAGTTAGATTCTCTTGTTGCAGTCTACTTTCTTTCTTGAGATTCCCCCAACCTCCTAAATAATTTGAATTTTTAAATTTGCATACCTTAAGTTTCACTCTTTGTGCTGATTTCTGACAAACGCATAGTGTCACATCATACAGAATAGTTTCACAGCCCTAAAACATAAAGAGAAACTCATAGTGAAATTACTTTTACATTTTTATGTACAGACCCAAACAACTAATGATTTTATAGAAGAAACCTCACTTGGATATAGAGATATCATAAATATATATAAATCTATATTATATACATATATAATATTAGATATATTAGGTATATAATCCTCTATAATACCTGATATTAAATTCTTACCATGTGCCAGGCTCTGTTCTAAGTGCTTCACAACAACCCGAGAATATAGGAACTGTTATTATTCCCATTTTACAAATGAAGAAATTGGGCCCCAGAGAGTTAAGTTTTTTGTCCTAGTTGCACAACTAGTAGTAGAAACAATATTTAATGAAAAAATTAATATATACATACATGTATGTATATATATACACTGTATAGTTATATAATTCAGAATTATATGTGTGTATATATTGTATTTTCAAGTACATTAAATCAGTTAACTTTAAAAACTAAAATTTTTCAATGATCCTGTCCTCAGTTTCTTCTGTGAATCATAAGAATAGTGATTGGCCTTTGACCTCCTGTTTCTGCCGTCAGCCAAAGGAGGAAATGAGAAGAGGAATCAGTACTCACAGACAGAACCTAGTATGTCCACTTATTTAAGGCTTACCTCAGCTAGTTCCATTTTTACAGGGTAAGGGTGAAATCAAAGACTGCTATTATATTGCTTCCTACTTTACTAGCTTAACAGCTAAGGTAAAAAAAAAAAAGATTGCTCTGAGTCACCAGTGTTTTTAAATGGTTACATATTACCTTAATTGGCATAAAGTTAATGAGACCTGCCTTCACCCTTGCATATATGGTAATCTTTCTGTTTTCAATAAAATTTTTAAATTTAAAAATAACTGTAATAGGGACTTCCCTGGAGGTCCAGTGGTTAAGACTTCGACTTCCAATGCAGGGGGTGCGGGTTCGATCCCTGGTTGGGGAGCTAAGATCCCACGTGCCTCACGGCCAAAAAAACAAAACATAAAACAGAAGCAATATTGTAACAAATTCAATAAGGACTTTAAAAATGGTCTACATCAAAAAAGAACTTTAAACAATTAAAATAAATTTTAAAAAACAAAAATAACTGTAAGAGATGTACGTACAATTGAATGGAAGAGTTATTAGACACATGCCCCATAATATTGGCCATGGAATGAGAAGAGTGGAAGCCTGAGAAGATTTGCATTGTGGTCCTGTCTTTGCTATTAAATAGGATTAAACCTTGAAAGTGAAAATTCATCATTTTTTGAGCTTCACTGTCTTTTTCTGTAAAGTTAAGAGCTCGAAACATATAATTAGATTAACACTAATATACTGTGTACATGAATACAGTCAGTTGTTTGAAGCATTGGGCAATGCACTGCGGCTCAAGATCAAATGCTCTCTAAGGTTTCTTTCAATTTTAAAACTGTGGTACTTATGATAGCAAGCTTTCCTATCACTTTCCTTCAACAAGCATATTCATCATCACCTTTTTCAAAAACCTTGCTACCAAGCAGAGGCTGCTGTGAACTGTTTGGCGTGTAGTAATGAACTCCTTGAATTACCACCTTTCCACTTAAAATGAGACACCTCCTACCTTATAACGGCCATGTCTGCAAATATCCATGAACAGAGAAATCAGCAGAAATGTCAAGAAGAGTTCTGGTGTATAAAAAACAAAGCAAATAATCAAATAAAAAGCATCTAAAATCACACTATTCTTGAAATCTATAGGACATTCACCTAATTTGGATAGATAGGATTTATCTTGTTCACTTAATCAGCAAAATGCTGAGGGTTTCACATTTTATCTTTAAAAATAGATGTCCTTTTTGGGTTTTCCTGTTGCTGGGGAAGTGTACTTTCTGTTGCTAACTGAGAGCTAACTGTTCTGCTTTGAATGGAAGATGTTTGTTTTTATCAGTAGCAGTGGCAGAAGGATGAATGAAGGAATCCCCTTTCTTTTTAACTTGTTTCTGTAAGTGAAATGTCTGCCTTCTGGGTAAAAGCATATGATTGGCTATTTACCAGAGTATCCTTTAATAGAATCATGGAATTTGCTCATTTGTTTACACATTACTTTATTCACTAAACCTTAAATGAGCTAACTATTCAATTTTTAAAGATCACAGGGTTATGGAATTCTTATTGAAACATCTGTTATCACTCAATCTCTAATGGTTAGAAGGTACAAAGAGATTATCATCTTCACATTTTTGTCTGATATAATTTAGCCTCAAAGGGGGGAGGGGAATAAGAAATAGATGAGATCTGACTTTCCTTTCAAATCTTATGATCATATAATTAAAATACAAGGCATCTTCCTCTTCATTTTTATGTATTACTGTTTGCGCTGTTTAGGACAGGAAACTGAAAGGGGAAATATCACAGGCAAGCAAATTTGAACAAAATATTACTTTGGTATATTTACTTTCATGCTTAAAACTGCATTAAAAAACAAAAAAATAGCCATTCTGGCTACCCTCAGCCTAAGGTAAGAATTACAGAATTATTTTTTAAATGTAATTGTCTTAACTTGAAATTAAATTCTATATTATCACCATCTTAATTGTACTGTAGTACTCTGTGAAAAACTGTTGATTTCTTAAACAAGGACTTTTGTTTTGTTTGAAGCTGTGTCTCTCGGTAATTCATCAAGTTTATACTTTATGGTTATGCCACAAATTTTGGTTACACTGAAACTCTATGCTGTGAAAAATATAATTGAGTTTCCATCTTCCAAGTTTCATTTTTTGTCTTTAGAAGTAAATTGTTAATCTATGAGCCACTGGCTTTTGGGAAAGAGGGGATATTTCATTATATCTCTCTAAATCATTCTGTGGCATGATGATGTTGCCTTGGCCTAGTCATTTCATCTTCCTCCTGGGCATTGAGGGAGATTACAAATCCTGCCTGTCTAGGTGGGGTCCAGTAACTAGCTCAATGGCATGTAGCAATCCTCCTCTCTTTCCACCTTCCAAGGTGACCTTGGATGCTACGCTAGATAATAGAGACTTCAGATGGAAGGAACCACACAGGAGAATCTGCCCACCAGATCCAAAAAAGAAAATCTTCGGACTTTGCACAAGTGACAAATTCTTTTATTATCTTGGGTTGTTGTTACCGTGTTAAAACCCTCTCTCACTCTACTTACTGACAGTAGAAAGTGTCTAACCTGAGAAATCCTCCCCCTCCTCGCACCCTCCCCACCCCATGCAAATGAGGGCACTGTTTTAAGTGATATTACTTAAGTAGATCCTCAGTAGTTCTACATTTTTTTAAGGAGAACCATTTTAAAAGTCACGGCCTGGGTGTTACAGATTAGACAGACAAACACACACACACACACACACACACACACACACACAGGCACACAGAGACAGCTCCTAAAGATTCCTGGGAGAGGCGGATGGATTGAAGACCCTGTTCCATCCACTCTTCTCAGAAAAGAAAACCAGGGAAGTTAATGGAATAGAAAAAAGAGTGAGTAAGAGACAGGCATGAACCAGAATCAAGGACCAGTTGCCCTGAAAATCCTGAGAGCCTTCCCGGAGAGTTCTAATAGCCAGTGCCCAAGTATGTGGCCAAATTAGGAACTAAGGAGGGTTCAGACCAGACCAGTGTTTGACTCAGGAATTCTATCAAAGAATGACTTCCCGGTCACTTGGAAGGTTTTGCCCTGGGGATGTCTTACAGGTACTCCTCACCTCTGACAGAGCCTCCCACACTGAACAGTTCACTTGGGAACAAGGGAACTAATGTTTTTAAACGCCTCCTCTGTGCCAGGTGCATTCTGTACCTTATCTTTAAACCTCATGGTAAGCAGTGTTGGCCCCATTTCTAAAATGAGGAAATTATGGCTCAGAAGGTTATTTAATTTGCCTAAGAGTCTTCTGCTAATAAACAGCAAATCGATTTCAACTTTCTGACTTGAAACTTAACTCTTTTTTTCCCATGATACCTCCCCCAAGCTCAGCCTCAGATCTAGGATACCCTCCGAATGGCCAATAAAAACCTGTCTCTTTTCCCAAGCATTTCCTGCTTTTTACAGTCCAGATCTCTTGAGGATCTCTTGGAATCAACTATCATTTACCTAATGATGACTTGTTTTTCCAGTTTACTCACTTTTTCCTCCTTCACATATAAGAAGAGACAAGGGTATGAGGCCAATAGCATTTTACCTGATTTCTTCTGTTAATTTGTCAAACCTAACCATAGTTCTTCTCTAATGTAAACATGCTTTACCTCTCCTGATTGTAAAATGCTAATCTCACATATTTATTGAATTTTTCTTATTGATTAGCATGCATTCCACATTCATTATTATCTTACGGAGCCTGCTCGAGGCCTCTTTATCAATAACAGCAATATGATTTTCATATGTCTGCCTCAGGCCTGTTGACCTCTGCCTTATGCCATACCTGTACATAACCAAAGGGTATCTGGCCTGTTTCTTTCGTTCTGCCTTCCTTTCCAAGTGAGGTGCCAGACTTTAGCTGTGTCGGTTCTGTTCTCCTTCACTTTTTTTCCCTCAGAGGCTTATGGTTTCGTGTTTTTCCAGATGAATTACATCTCCCTCTCCTCACCTGCTTCTGACATTGACAACTCCATCATTAATCAACTCTTCCTCTTTCTCCTTAGGCTAATCCCTAGTCCCTAAAGTATCCTACATGACCATGGTCATAAGCTGTCTCTGAGCCCCATTAGAGCAGAAAGGGATGACCCTGTGATTTGTAAACACCAGAAAGAACAAACCACAAAGTATAGGCTGTAACTTCATCAGCAAGCCTATTTTGCTGCAGCACATTGACATTTATGAGAAGTTAAGTCCAGTTGGTTTGCAAAGTCTCCCATTTTTGACATCACAGACTACTAATGTAACTTTATTTTCAGTCATTTCTGGTGATTTTTCTCCTAAGCTCCAGATAATCTTTCCCTTATGCATTAGTCTCATTTGTTGTCCCTTTTCTTTTTAACCAATTCCTCAGAAACACGTTTGGTATTCTGTATTTCACATAATTGTATGGGTTTTTTTTTGCTTTGCTTATCTTTAGAAATAAAGACACTAAAATGTAAAACGTACACTGAGGAAACCAATAAGGTTTTACAACTGTGCAACGTTTAAAAGCAACAAGTCTATATGCAACATCAAAGACAAAATAATTACTAAATGACACAATTACTACCCAGTTTTGAACTTTATTTATTCACTAATTATTCTCATTTATCCACTTCTTTTACTGATTAAAGCACATGAGGGTTTGAGTCGCCGGAAAGCCAACAAGTAGACACCTCTAGAGTCAATGCTAAATACATAAAAGTAAAGTAAAATATCGAAAGTGTTTCTCACTGTTATTTTCCTTTATTCCTATTTCTTGGCCAAAGCATACTCACTAAAAGACAGCAGTATATCTGAGATAAACCGCATTTTCCTAGTGTTCGTTGTCCCACTTTGTCTAGTATTTTAGAAAATTATTAGAGTGTGAAAGAGATTCTGATAGAGTTTATAATGTGAAGAAATAGAAGTCAGATTTTAATCACACACATCAGTGAAGGAGCAGAAAAGGCTTCCAGAGATTCTGCTTTTGCTTCCTTTTCTAACTAAAATATAAAGCTTATGGAAATTATACTTTTTGTAAATGTGATAAAATAACCTCTCAATCACTTGCACTAATAAAAAGAGAAAATGGATTTGAAAAATCCAAAATAGTGAATAATCTAAAACTTGTCAAACTATAAAGTAAAGCCATTGAAATTGGAGTGTATCTAATGCTGGATACCCACCTAGCTATATTTACTGAGTATATTGTTTTAGACAAATCTAGAGATTTAGAAATGCCATGGCAGAATCTTGATTTTACATGTCGGCTCTCTATTTTACGATAACTTCAAGTTATTATTTCTTAACTGCCATTTCTTCATAGTAATCATGCAAACCATCACTAGTGGTGTGCTGGAGCTGGTTCAGACTGACTCACGAACTAGGGGAATTGTTAAAATTCTTAGAATTTTACTAGTCAATTTTTAGATACAGTAATTATTAAAAATTAAATTATATAAACATAATTAAATACATTATCTATAAAACAAACATAATAAATACTCAAAAATCTTCACTTCCTAATTATTTTACTACTTTTTATTATTATCTATGTTTTGAGGTTATTTATGCTTAGAGTATGATGAAAATACTATAGAATAGTGTGCTAGTTCTCATTTCTTCCCAACTCTTTGTTTACTGATGTACTATTAGTAGCTTAAAATCGGCTGTGGTAGGAGTATTTACACCATGGAAATTGGCAATTATTACAAATCAAGGCGAATTATTGTTTTGTTGATTTTCTAGAGTTAAGGAAGTGATCGAGAACATGTTAATAATGCATATTAAACTTTAAAAGCGTCATGACTAGCTGTTACATTGTGAATAACACCAAAAAAAATTGAGGAACTATCCTTCCACTATTCAAAAATTATTATCCAATTCAGCAAAGAAGTTGTTCACACCACTGACAAATGAGGGAAGTTCTGGCATTTTACTAGTTAATGAAAAAGAAAATATCAGCCAATATTCATGTTCGTCAAACACTTGTCAATTGCAACCACAGTTTAGCCAGGTTACAAGAACAGCAAAAATCAGCAAAAGCATCAAACGAGAATCAATTGGCTATATTCAAATAATAAAAATCTTGAACACTGTATTATTTTTAATAAGTTGTGTGCCACTCATTCTTTATATCAATAAAATGTGTAATAAGTTTATATGCATCTTTTAATATATGCATGCATGTTTTCCAGAGAGCCAGTTTACAAGCTCACTACTGTCTAGCACTTACACTCTGACCCCCTTCCCACAGCCTCAGTTTATTAATCAGTTGCCAGCTTACTCCCCTCTCCTCCAGTCTCACGTTTGATTGGTTATGACTTGAACGATAAAGTCCGTCTCTGGTTTTGATACCTGGCTGCTCAGGAGCGCTGTTTTTCCTGGGGTTGCCAAGCTGGATCTGCTGGCAGGTATGTTCTCAGCCACATGAAGAAGGCATCTCCGCAACAGGAGAAAATGAGATTAACGTGCCAAGAGAAGTAGAGACAAACAGAAATATCTGCACTTCAAGGAGTGCAGATGGAGTATGTCCTGGTGATGGTGAGTTCCCAGATCCAGTTCATCCTGTAGGCATTGCTTCCTATAGCCATTTCTTTGAGTTATTTCAGTATCTTCCCAGCTACATGGACCAATACCTTTACCTTTGCCTTAAGATAATATGAGCTGGTTTTCTATCACTTGCAATTATAGAGCCCTGACCAATACAAATCCCTATGCAGTTAATGGACAGAGTTCAGCAAGTCTGTAAACTGCCTGAAATTGTATGCAAGATTTTGTGTGTTTGTGTGTAAGTGCATTTTCCCCCCTGAGAATAGGGTTCATAGCTTCCCTCAGATTCACAAAAAGACCTATAAACCCACAAAAGCTTACTTAAGTTAACGTGAATCAAAATAAACCAATATCTTTCTGTGTCAAAATTTGCTCAGCATATATACTACACCAACCTAGAGGTGATTACATTCACCTGAGTATGAATTTGAGTTTGTCTTTATCTGATGTTTTTAACCTAGATTATAAGGCCTCCTTAGAGTCTTAAATCCCAAAGGCACTTAATTTTCATTTAATTCCTTCCTTGTTGTTACATTCTTCACATACTAGCCTATTTCTATACGTGTGATATTGTGAGCATAGTTCTCAAGAGAGACTAAAGTGGGAGGCACTTGTTATTCATTTGACTTTTATGAAACTTCAAGGAAGATGAACATCTGATAAGAAGCCAGTATCTATATTCTATCAAAGCTTTAAAAATGACATTTATCCACCTTTAGAAATAACTTTCAAGGAAGTAATATGAGGCATTAAATCCAATATTGGATAAATATATATCAGTTGTTTTAAGATTATTTTCTAGGTTAAGAAGTTAAGGAAATTAAGTTATAGGGCAGGAAACATCTTTATTGGGGCAAATTAAAACTGGGCTCAATATGAATAAGAAAACAGTAAAAGGTAAGAAACCCATCTTGTTGTCTTGTGATGTTAGTTCTCAAGTGGAAAATAACTGTATTCGATAAAAAGCAAAATAAAGGGTTCCCAGTACTAGGCATTCAATCCCTTCACTTCAGCAAAAGCTAAAGCAATTTCCGAGGATGATTTTTGTCTAAAAAAAGTAATTTATTGCTTGGATAAGCATGACATAGAAAGCTGTGCAGGTCCTGCTCACCTAACTGAAGCAATATTTTGTTAGCCTGTGTAAGAGTTTTTTGGTTGATTGTACCTATTGCACTAAAAAGAAATTATTTAAATCGCCTTTAAAATATAACAGACACAATAAAGTAATATAGTCAAAATGTCTTTGAAAATAAATTTGGTTTGAAAATTAAAATGTGATACATTTAAATTTCTAAAAAATAAAAACACTTTGTCATCAAAGCCAATAGACAGCATTATAAATATCCCATCAAGGCAGAAGTGAATAAACAATGTTTATGGCTTATATGAATACAACTAGACTAAGATATCAGGTTAACTGGTAAGTCTAGTAATGAGAGCTTAAGAGCTAAAGCTATCAAGTTAAACGGACCATTTTAAGAAAAAAATGACTACATTTAAACTTTACTCTTAGTTGAAATTTAGTGTTGCTTCTTTAAATCACATAAACTATTAAGTTGAGAACGATTAATCAATGCACAGAAAAAGAATTCTAAACTTAGTTCTAAGGTTACAATAGGTTATACCTATTTAATGGGTAGTTGGGTTAGTCCAACCTTTAAGGCTAGAGTCTATAACTGCCTTGGAGTCTATAATTGTCTTCATAAGTACTTCTTATGCTATCGGCTATAATGTTAATCCAAACATGTACAAATAGATTGATAGATAAGCATGACACAGAATACTATGAAGGCCTTGATCACCAAACAGAAACAATATTTTACCATCCTTTAATAAGGCTTGGTACAATAAGAGTAAGAAATTGACCCCTGGATGTTTCTGACTACAGAACTCAGATTTTCATGATAGTTCATTATAATAGAAGTGCAAGTTAACATGGCTCTAGGTGTTCAGCTCTAACAAGAGAAAGTTATATGCAAAAAATTGGTTTGGGAGAAGAAATATGTAGTTCCTTATTCTTCATTATCTACTTATCGATATTATTCATTTCTTCCATAAGATGCCTTACACTGACATCAAAAGTGGTAACTTGCCCCAAACTAAAAATATCCTGTAAACTGAGCTTGACACCTATTTAAGTCATTATTCTATGTAAACTGCAAATAGAGTCTAAAAAGGCAAAATAAATAACCAACAGAACCATGTGGCAATTCCTCACAATAAAGACTTTATAGATATTGAGGAGTATGAAAAACAATACACACTGGCCTACACACAGCACTGACTAAGAGTTAGGATATTTTCACTCTTATACTATCTGGGTGAAAATTACAAGCAGGTGATATGCACAGTTCATCGATATGCTTAATACACTTACCCCGTGAAGTGTAGAGAAACTATCAAAAAAGAAATTATGAACAGTGTTTCAAACATTTAGGAAGTTAAATGTTATATTTCAGAAGAGTAATGATTAAGCACCATTTTCTACTTCATACAAGTTACTTAGATATCTGCATAAGTTTTCCTCCTACATATAAAAAGCTGATAATACTAAATAGCAAAAACCAATCAATGATGCCACTAATATTGACATTTCTAGAAGAAGGACAAATAATGTAGCACCTTTCATAGCTGACAGGATTCCTACTAGAGGCCTGGGGGATTGTTCTCTACTGGATTTCTTCTTCTTCCTATTTCTCATTTGCAAGCTTGTTCCTTTGAGATAACAGCCTAGCCAAATGAATAATCTTTGTCTCTGGAAAAAGCCTCTGCCCTAGGTCCCTCACTTTAATAAACAGGGATCAGGAAGCTAGAAAAAAAATCATTAAATATTCTTTAGTAGTATCTCCTGAAATACAGCATCTAGAATTAGTCCTAAGTAGCCATCTTGGTGCCTTCTCTTTTATACCATATCCTGACTTCTTTATCTTTTCTAATTCACGAGTAACTCTCAAACTGAAAGCACCTCTGACCCAAGAGATAGAGAGAGAACCTGTTGCAAGGGAGGAGAAAGACATACAAATGTTGCAACAGTTCAAGCCAAAGTATGTAGGAGGCCAAAAGTTTACTTCACCATGTCTAATTTTAAGTTTTAAGTTTAAAATTTTCTTTAAAATTTTAAGTTTAAAATTTCATCTCCTTTTTCCAAAAGTTCCACTTCTATCCCCCACCCCAAGCATTAGGACCATCTTTTCTACTCTCCCCAAATTGGAAAGTGGTTGAGAAATTGTAAAAGAATGAAGTCAAAAGGCACTGGGAGGGAAAATATGGGTCTCAGAGTTGATTTGGGCTCAGTACACAATATTTAAAATGTTAGTGTAAATCTTTTAACAAAAATAAGAGAATTCCTTTGCTTTCAAAAACAATTATTTACATAATTTTGTTTAATAGACAACTGAGTGGTCTTTGATGATAAAATAATTATGAAAACACCAGGAACTGACAAATGAGGTAGACTGTTTGTCATAATCAATTCATCTACAATTTTAAAATAACATGAGGGGGGAGGGGGAAATAAGATAGGAAATTTAGAATTTCTGGAGGACATCATCATGACATTTTCAGTTAGTGACTACTGATGAAGGCCAATTTTGAATAATTTTTAAAAGCAGAGATTAACAGATAGTATTATAGGACACAATTTTGTACAACTTAAGAGTAAATGTTTAGGTAAAGCCAACTTTCTGCAAAGATACAAGTAATGAAACACTTTCTACAATGTAATAATTATATTATATACAATCATTAGTTTGTAGGTCTTTCTCTTCTGCTAAATTGAGCTCCTGGAAGGAAAGACAGCCTTAGTCTTCATTTTCACAGGTTCTACACAAAGTGTGATTCAAATGTTTGATTAATTTACTTACTGATATCATATATCCTTATGGAACATATACTCAAGGTACTCAAGTTAGAGTTTGTACTATATTAAAATCACTTTCAAAGCTTTTTATAAAACAGATGCTTAGGCCCCAATCCATACACAGTCCTAGATATGTTTATTTTTTTATTTTTAAACATAAATATGTATGAAGTTTATTTTTTATTTTTATTTTTGACCGCGCAGCACTGCTTGTGGGATCTTAGTTCCCCAACTCACACCCTCGGGCAGTGAGAGAGGGGAGTTCTCACCACTGGACCTCCATGGAATTTCCCCTAGATATGTTTAAAAAGCTCTAATTGATACACGTTTCCATAACATGCTGAATATACAGAAAACCACTAGAAGCATTACCACCAAAGTCAGAAACAAAGCAAGGATGCCTATTAGCTCCACTACTGTTAAACTTGGATCGCAGGTGCCAGTTTCAATCATACAAGAGAGAATAAGCAGAAGCATAAGAATCAAGAAAGAAAGAGCAAAACTATATCTAATGACATATAATGTATTTGTACACCTAGAACACAGAAGAGAATCAATGCTAAGACTAACACAAATAAGAAAAAAAAAACTTTTAATAAGGGAGCAGATGTTAAATTAACATATAAAATCAATAGCTTTCACAGATAGAAAAGTAACCACTTAAAATATATAATTAAAGAAAAAATATTTATAATAACATCCAAAATATAAATAATTAGATATAATCTTAACAAAAAGTGTGTTTAACTTCAGGAAAACTTTAAAATACTCTTCAGCTCCGAAAGTAGACCTAAAGAGATAGAAAGACATCCCTTGTTTTTTAACAGGAAAACTCAGTATTATAAAGATATAAATTCTCTCCAAGTTAATATGTGAATTTAATGTTGTCCCAGTAAAAATTCCTTGAAGTTTGTTTGATGAAAATGGGTGATTCTAAAGTTCATATGGAAAAATAAACATGCAAGAATAGCTAGGGAAACTCTAAATATAGAAAATCTGAGGGAGGACTAGCCCTATGTGATACAAAACATACTATAAAGCCTCTATAATTGAAAATGTGGGGAGTAGATGCATGAATAGAGACACCAATGGAACGGAATACCGTGTCCAGAAATAGCTCCAACTACATATGGAATTTAGTAAATGACAAAGGTGGCAGTTTAAATCACTAGGAGAAATGATGGACTTTAAAAAGCTGTATGAGAATATTAGATAGAATTTTAGAAAGACAAAATTAGATGCATACCTCACCCATACAAAAAAGAAAACTCACCAGATAGCTAAATGTAAAGTATTAAATCATATACATACTAGAGAAAAGCAAGGGAAATTTATTTAAAACTCTGTTGTATGGAAAGCTTTTCTAACTATGACTCATAATCCAGAAGCATTAAGAGAAAATATTTGACCTCATAGCCTTTATTGCTGATGGAATCTCTAGTCAACGGGAAGTTGAGCCTATCCTCACCAGAACAGGGAAAATCAGGCAGAGGGGTCAAGGGTGAACCCTGCAACTGCAGGACCAGTATCTTAGAGTGTCCATGCACAGGGGCAGATGCGTCTCCAAGTGCAGCCTGCTTCTACCCTTCACAGTGCTGCTCACTTCAAATACCTGGGATTCTGCCTTTGCTTTCCAACCTGGCATTCCACTAAGACTGGAGCCTCTAGCCTGCTTCTCTAATAGCCAGAGACCATGCATAGAATTTACTACCATCGTCCCACAAAAAAGGTCACATCCTATTCCCCCAATTCCCATACCATTAGTCACTGACTGAGGACCTGTTGTGAAATAATAACCCAGAACCATCAAACTGACTTCTTCCAGTATTTACATTTCCCTGTAAATACTGCTTATTACCTTGATGTGTCATGGACTCCTTGTATTGCCGATGATTCCTATTATTACTGCACAATTTGCTCTCCTCAAATAATGGCTCCTGTTAGAACCAAGCCCAGGGGTTCTTTCAACTTTGCAACTTGAACTACTGGCCTGGCTTCCTCAGCATCTTACCCAATGGAGAAGTCATTTTTCTCAGTGACCCTTCCCCCATGAAATCCTGTCTTCCTTCTCCATGTCCAGTCCTTGTTGATAGAGTTGGTTGGCTAAACCCAGGTCATTTGACCCTTAGTTTAATCACCAAATTGCTTTTCATTATGCTATGGTAGACATTACAATGCTCATCTATATCAGTTCTTTCTGGAAACATCATGCATTACACTTCTCTGCCCACCTTTTAGTTAGGTGGCATTCTCATAGCTTGAGCTCCCTAGATGCAGCCTCTAAGACAAGAATGTGTGAGCCCGTGCGCCACAACTACTGAGCCTGCTCTCTAGAGCCCGTGAACCACAACTACTGAGCCCACATGCCGCAACTACTGAAGTCCGTGTGCCTAGAACCTGTGCTCTGCAACAGGAGAAGCCACCGCAATGAGAAGCCCACGCACCGCAACAAAGAATAGCCCCCGCTCACCACATCTAGAGAAAGCCCGCGCACAGCAATGAAGACCCGATGCAGCCAATTAATAAATAAATAAATAAATTAATTAATTTTTAAAAAAAGATGGATTAAGAAAATATCCTCCAGAGAGACTGATAAGGAAGTGAGGGAAGCAAAACAAGGAATGAAATAAAGTCAAGCAAGAGTATAAGCTAAGGCAAAAGTCCCATAGAGGGCAGGCTTTAGCATGATCCCACAGGAGAATTCTGGAGGGTAAGTGATACCTCTGAGTTGTCCTAAGCTGAGGAAAGAGAGTTGAGCTTGTATTCCTGCACAAGACAGTCATTAATAAACAGCCACTGGGGGTGTATGTCCTTGTGAAAGCCAAACACTTCTGGCTCTCTGTGCAAAGGAGTTCCAGTAGCTCAGAGACAGGCTGCTGAAGAAGAGCCCGTGGGTGCTGGCCATTGAATGCACGCAGACTAGGGATTTAAGGTGACACGCCAAGGAAAGAAAGACACTGTCTGTGTACCTTAGGTGCTATGTGAGTACTTCTGGCCAATAATGTTTCAGTGGAAATTACTATCACAGGTGAGTTTAATTTCCTGTGTGTAATCTTCCAGCATTTTATTCTCTTGTCTTGGCAACCTAGAAGTCTACCTGCTTCAGACAATCCAGCACCACAAGGTGGTGGAGTCTTGTCAGTCTGTATCCTTGAGTTATTGGGACAGATCCTCCTTCTGATCTGCACTGGACATTTCTACTAAGTGAGAAATAAACTTAGGCTGAGTTTGTTATTATGGCATATCCTCTCCTATCCTGACTAATACATATATCATTTATACATCCTTCATTCAAAAATATTTGTTGGGCTTCCCTGGTGGCGCAGTGGTTGAGAATCTGCCTGCCAATGCAGGGGACACGGGTTCGAGCCCTGGTCTGGGAAGATCCCACATGCCGCGGAGCAACTGGGCCCGTGAGCCACAATTACTGAGCCTGCGCGTCTGGAGCCTGTGCTCTGCAACAAGAGAGGCCACTATAGTGAGAGGCCCGTGCACTGCGATGAAGAGTGGCCCCCACTTGCCACAACTAGAGAAAGCCCTAGCACAGAAACGAAGACCCAACACAGCCATAAGTAAATAAATAAATTAATTTTTAAAAAAAAATTAAAAAAAAAAAATTTGTTAAGCAAATACCATCTGCTAGGTACTGTGCTTGAGACTATAAAGACAGAATAATTATTTTTCCCCTCAGAAAGCCCATTGTTACAGTAGAGTATAGTTAGTACCATAATAGAGATACAGTGTGGGATCCAGAGTGCTATATGAACAATGAATAGGAGACTCTAAATCAGACAGCAAGTTAGGGAAGGCTTCTTAGAGGAGGTTACATACAAGTTAAGTTACAAAACATGAGTAGAAATTAGCTGGAAAAATAAGGAGACTAGGGAAAGAAGGTCACCTCAGGTAATGAGAATATGAGATGCAAAGCTCAGATTCATGAGGCATGGGACAGGCTACACTGATGACTCACAAAATATAATATGCAAATTAGTATTTTGATATTTTGTTTCTTGTAGCTTGGCCTATCATGTTGAACCACAGACCAGTTAACTGACAGGAAGTCAATTCAAATGATAAGCTAGTTCATGACCTAAGGCAAATCACTACTTTACCTCACTATATCCTGTTTACCTACTCTGAAAGATAAATGTACTTACTGACCTGCTTCATAACGATGTTGTTTAATTAATATTTGAAGTTGCTCTGAAAATACCAAGCACTTCTCACACGTGAAGAACTAGTACAATTTCCTTGGGAGTTGTCTTGATAAAAGGCAGCATGACTTTTAAATCTTTAGACTGGAATAAATGTAAAGAAGAAAATAATTGTTGCTTCCCTTCCACTGACACTAAAGGACTTTCTACTGCCATGCCTTTCTACTTCCATGACCTCAGGCTAAAGAATATAGAAAAGGTATGATCATTCCATGACAAAGTTGAAACGCTTTACAGCAGATGCGAAAAATTTTAAGATGGGAACATTTACAAAGTGACCATCATTGGAAGGGGCTTCCAGGGAATACGTACTCAGATGGTCCGTTTTTAAATTTAAGTGCAAATGATGACGATGTTTATGATAATGAGGATGAGGATGAGGATAACTAATATCTAATAAGCCAATTCTGTGTTCTGGAACTGTTCAAAGTGCTTTTCCATGTATCATCTTTTAAAATTCTCTAGACAACCTTACGCCATAGGTTTATTACTATCTCTGTCTTACAGATGAGGAAATGCAGGCACGCAGAGTTTACTAATGTGGCCAGGGCCACTCAGTAACCTTGATAGCTCATGGCTTCAGCATTATTCCTGAGTACTCATGTGGCTCTGAACTCTGTTTCTTTATATCTTTTCATGCCACCCACAGTTTCACTATTGGTCTCATGGGCAGAACAATGCCTTTAAGGTATTACCATACTTGGGGCAAAACTTTTGTATTTGTGACTGGATTACTAAAAATAGTTATTTTAGAAGGCAACCTATATGGAAAAGTTAATTTGAATCCATCTTTTCACTGATCACTTTTGTTGATCATACTTAGTTGCTCCATCTATTTTCCAATTCAACTGCCATCAAGATCATAAGGGATTTCTGATTCTTTTCCTCAGGAGCAATTGTGAGTATGCACTTTTTTGTGCACAACTGCTCCTGAATATTCTGCCCATATTTGATGCCACTTCCTAGAATTCAGACAGAACCAGAAACTCTGCCATAGGTCCATTTTACTGACCTGACAAATCCCCAGGTTTCTTCTTTGCCCGGACTAGGATATGATGTTAGGCAATAATGCACACGAAAATAATCCCCTAGAAAAATATTTTTTGGTTCTAAGCACCTAGAACCTGCACTTTTTTTCTTTGGCTGCACCACGTGGCATGTGGGATCTTAGTTTCCCGACCAGGGATTGAACCTGCACCCCCAACATTGGAAGCGCAGAGTTTTAACCACTGGACAGCCAGGGAAGTCCCCATGCACCCTTCTATAGTGTATTTTCATTGTTCTCAAATATATTAATGTACACAAACAATCTGAGCTACATATTTATTAAGCAATATTGATGGGTAAAGTTCCCCATTACAGGATATACTCTGAGAGCCCTATTCATTCTACAGCATTTTAAAAAACCTAATATAGATCAAAACACAAATAAATTACAACTGGTGGTGTGTGAGTTGTATAGTCTATTACACCAATCTGAAAAGATACAGCTATGAGAGCAGAGTTGTGTCTCCTTCTCAAGTGGGCATGTCCTATTGTTTTTACTTGCATAGAACATTAGTCAGGTTTTGAAGAGTCAAATGATAGATTCATAGGATGGTAATGAAAACAATAGCTAATATTTACTGAGCACTTACCATGTACCTCGCATTTTGTTACCAGCGAAGCCCACCGGGGTCCTGGAAAAATAAGATGGGATCTAGGTGATAAGGTCTACCCTCTTCTTTTGTGCAAAGTCTGGTTTCACTTGGCAATAGGGGGCCGTGTGCAGAGCCCTTGCACCTACCGCAAAGTATCAGAGGTCCTGGCGCAGAACCACTGCACCTGACACCTCAGCTCTGCAGGCCACCTGCGGAAGAGCCGCCCACGACACCTCGATTGAAGACGGAGGCGGCGGGCCGTGCACAGAGACACTGCACCCGGCATTGCAATCTGGAGGAATCAGCACACTGCCAGGGACCCCGGAGAACCCTGCCCCCTCTCCTCCCCCGCTGCGAGACCCTATAAAGTAGCTCCGCCCATGGCCTGTTGGGAGAGCGTGTGCTCTAGGGCTGGAACTCACACGTCTCCATTCTCTATTCAAAGAATAATTTCCCTTTGCCTCTGAACTGAACTCCATCTCATTCTATTGGCTCCAGCGACATCGGACAGGAGGACCCTTGTTGGGCCCCGACTTGAGAGAGTCGGTAACAATTTGATTTGAATGATCTCATCTAACATCCCCTTAAAAATCTGACTCATATCATATATTCATATACCGTGTATACTAATTGATACCTGTTAAAATATATGTGTAGATTTGCCTAACTTTCCCATTATGTAGACTGAATAGGTGTCTCAATGATATGATTTTATGAGAACTATGAAAATTCTTCCAATCACTCTGCATTGACATGCAGTTTTCCCATTTATCACTTATTTCCTATAGAAAATATCCTTTGCTCTCTAGGGGTTTACTTATTACTTCTAGCAAGTTTTATTTAAAAAGTAACCTGTCATTTAGCAGATGTTGACAAGAGTCAAAAATTACAAGAGTGAACAATTAGGGAAAATTAGAGAGGGAAAAGACAGGGTCTGGGGCTCCAGCCCTTTATCAGTTCAGATAGCAGCCAGCAAAAGCACAGTATTAGACTGGAAGAGACACGATTGGGAGTAGAAAGGGGAAGAAAAAAGATAGAGCGTTAACTTTGTATTCAAACCATAACATAGGCTAAAGACAGATACCTATTTCCATTTCACAGAAGAGGAACTAGAAAGGTCAAACAACCACACAAAGTCACACTGGTGGTAGATCCTAGAATCAAATCCCAGTCTGTCTAATTCCAAATCCTTCCTACCATTTCTCTGTTTATAGTAGTGCTGCCTGAACCCTTGGTGCTTTTTTATTGCAATAGTCTGAGGTGAGCTGAGTTTCCCAGCCTCTTCTCAAAGAACCTAAATCTAGGTTGTCTGATGTCTTTGGAGATTCAACACTAGTGCGCAGTAGAACTAATTAGGAAGAAAAGTTAAGAGATGCGCTGAGGCATGGAAGCAGTGACTAGTTTATGGACTCTGGAGCCTAACCTTGTGATGTTCAAATTCCAGCTTCACTACTTACTACCTGTGTTCCTTTGGGCCAATCACTTAAACTTTTCATGCATAAGTTTCCTTATCTGCTAATTGGGGACAGTAATAAAACCTAGTTCATGGTGGAGGTTTTTTAAAACATGAAGTAATAAATGTTGCAAAGCACAGAGAATAATGCCTTTCACACAGGGAGCATTCAATTCATGTTGTAAGATATTTCAACATAAATAGCAAGACACTAATGTTATGGTTGGACACAGGGGTAGAAATCTAGAGGGCAGTGAAGGTTGAGCATTGATATCCTCTACGACAGACAGAAATGGCTTAGTGGAAGGTGGGGAAGAAAGAAAAGAGAAAGTGCGGAGGGACTTCTAGGCAAGTTGAACCAAAAGAATAAGGTGCATATATCAAATACTGAGAAATAAAATAAAATTTAACAATACAGAAATTGCTAGGGAGTGAGGAGGAAACCTCCTTTCTGGCTGATTGTAGAAGCAGCAAAGGCAAGAACTTCCTAGGGGAAGATGTAAGAGATGCAAGGACACCTACGGAGAACTCAGAGGAGATGGAAGAAAGTTATGAAAAATAGACAGGATTAAGCACAAATACACCCTCAGGGGATTGGGCCATGGAGGTCACAAAGAGAATAATGGAAATGAGGGGGAAAGGATTGTTGAAAGAGAATTTTATGGAAAAGAATGAGGATAATATATCTGGGCTGGGAAAGTGGGTGGGGAAAATAAGAACGAGGAAGTAGTGGAGTAGGAGAAAGAAGTAGGTTGTTATATGAAGCAGAAGAGAGTCAACAGCCTATTTTCCATGCACCAAGAGACTTAAAGATAAATCAGGTACGTGGCCAGGTTTGCAAAGTAAAGGTAGTCTCATGATAAACATACAGTCATAGAATTGTGCAGGCGCAGAGTTACATGCCTTACTTCTAAACCCTTGTCTCATAGACATTCTCTGCCTGACCCAGAAAATCTATACTCACAGTATGACACACACACAGAATTACAGCTTGATCCATGCTGCATATGAGTGGTTAAGACATAGGAATCCTTTTCACACTTGTGGGTAGGTGCAAATTTAGAATGAGAATGAGCTTCTCACCATTTATTAAGCTGGCTGGGTTCTATTATAGCTACTGTATTAATTTCAGGGTTTCTGACAAGGGAATGATTTTAGAACAACCTAGTTAAGGAAGTGAAAATTCAGCTTTTCAGACCTTAGAACAGATAACTGTCATATTTAAATCTGAATAGTTCGCTCAGATTTTGACAGTGATCCTGATGTACAGTAGAAGCCTTTGACCCCCCATTGTGGCTGTAAGTGAAGCAGAGACATCAAATAGGTTATGAATGAAAGAGTTGGGCTGAATATATTTTTGTTCTAGGAATTTATGACATAAGGCATACTAAATAATTTGACTTTTTTTGAGCACATACATATGTTAATACATTAAGTATATTTTCCCAAAGACTCATTTTTTACAACTATAGCCAATAAAAATCAACATGTTTTACTTCTAGTAGTCTTTTATTTTCCTCATAAAAATGCTACTTTTTTTTGGAATAACTTCCAAATATATAGAGACATTAAGTTTCAGAAGTAAAGGACTTCTGTGTACATGTAAATATTAAAGCATTATACAATCTCAGATTGTTAGAATCATTTTTATATTGTATTTTGAACTGAATTAAAATTTCAACTCTAGGTGGCAGTTTACTCCATCACTTACTTACGTTCTTTAACAAGCAGTAGATTCATTCACAGTTTTTCATGTATGCATAATTTTGTGTAAAAATTAGTCCCTGGCTCTCAGTAGCTGTTAAAAATAGATTTGATTTTAGGAATAAAATCATGGCTTGAGATGCAGGCTTTGCATGTATCTTGCCATTCTTGGTTTCATTAAGTTGATGGGATGAAACAAAAAAGAATAAAGACGAACATTTTAACTAATTTTTTTTGAGGAATATTATCCTCAAATCATGGCAATCATTCTGTGTCAAAGTTATGTTTCTATCACACAGAAAAGAATTTAGGATGACTAATTTTTTCATGAATACACTAATTTTCAGAAATATCAAGGATGTCCAAGACACTGAATTTTCTGAGATTTTTTAAATGATATTAATTTAGGTGAAGGAAAAATACACTATAAAAAGGAAGATGACTCATATCTGTGTTTCTCTTTGCATCTCATTGACGGAAATAGCTAAAGCTAGAGTTTATTTGGGTCATCAAGGACCAAAATACTCAGACTGCCCGATTAAAAACTACGTTTTCCCTAAGCCACTCCATGTGAGGTATTTTGTTTTGTTTTATACATTCATAAGGACCTTAACAATGGGTTATGCAGAATACCTCCAGGCATTCGCCACCCAAACAACTTGCTACAGTTCATAGTTCTTTCATTTTTTAGTCCCAGCAAGAGAAGGATGGATAAAGATTTAAATTGTCCTAAAATTAGATTTCCTTTAAAGTGGGGATAGTAACAGTACCTACTTGACAGCATTGTCACGAGCATAAAGTAAGATTATGTTTGTACACAGTAACTGGCACCAGACATTCCGTGCATATTAGTTATTCTTATTTTTACTAATCCTTTTTTAAATTAATAAAGTGTATCAACTAGAATCTCAAAGAGACTGGTCAATGTGACAAATGCAGAAAGAGTTCTTATTTATGGAGTTGCATGCCTTTAGCTCCCCTGGGCCAAGCGCTGTCTCCATACTCTCCCACAAGTAAAAGGAACATAGGAAAAAGCCATATGGCATGGGCGTAGGGGGTGAGAATATTAGTCACTGAAGTGAGAAAATGAACAATTTCCAAAATGTGTCTAATTGTTTATAAAAATGAATATAAAATTATATTTGGTAAAACTGGGTTTCTGCATTTCTCCTTTATATATGTACATGTCTATATATATGTGCGTATATAGATATATACGCACATATATTTATAATATGTGTGGATGGAGAGATATATATGCATTGAAATATCATCATCATCTGCACTCTCATCTTATTGAATGACACTCTTCAGGGTTTATATAGAAATCGAAGATACTGACCCTAATAATAGAATGTAATCCTTTATTTCACTCAAGTTCCATTTCTAAATCATTCACATAAGTATGTCTAAATAAAACGTCCCTGTGGCCGAGCTTCCTAACTGCAATACCACAAAGGGAATAGATAATAGGTGTGCTGTCATATCGCTCCTCGAAGGTGCCAGGGCTCCCAGGTGGGGCCTGGAGCAGCTCTGTGTGGAGCCAGTTGCCCTCAGCATATGCAGCCTCATGCATTTAACCCAGGGTGCTCTACAGATATTACTTCTATGTATACTCTTATGTGAAAAAGTTTGGAAAGAACTATCCTAGCATCACCAGGTATTCTCACTATCAAGGGCTGAATATGGTCCATAATTATATGACCTCTCAATAATACTTCCAAAGAAGAGTACTGATCATAGACAAAAGCTTTTGATGACTCCCCATTGTCTGCTGAGCAAAGCCTCAACTTCTTAGGGTGGTATTCAAGCCCATACACTGTCTGGCTCCCGGCTACCCTTCCAGGTCTATTTCCCACCGATACCCTTTCATACCTGACACTGGAATGTCAGTCTCATTTCCACATACCCATACCCTATGTGATTCAAATGCAACTGTCTCTATATAGCCTTCTTGATTCCTCCAACTAGAACTAATCCCTCCGTTTTCTTAGTAAACCCAGCATTTTATTTTGCTCTCTATGTGGCTGTTCTCATATTCTATATGCATCTTGTACCCCGGTGTTAACTAGGATCAAGCACAGCTCTATGTAGCTAAAAATTATCAAAATGACCCAAAATAACAAGAGCTTAAGCAAATGATTTTGTTTTCTCATTCATATAAAGTCCAGAAGGAGGCAGCTAAGAGCTGTTGCAGGGCTCCATTGTGTCACCAACCTAGGTTCTTCTATGTTGTTGCTCTGCCTTCCTTGGCACATGGCTCCAACCTCACGGTCCCAGATGGCTGGTAAAGCTGGGACCATCATGTCAGCGATCTAACCAGCTGAAGGAAGAAGAAGAGCATTACCTTTGCACTTTAAGGACTCTTTCTGAAAGTTGCAGGCCCCACTTCTACCTGTATTCCATTAGCCAGGATTGAATCACATGTCCACATCTAGCAACCAGGTCAGCTGAAAAGGCAGCCTTTATTCCACATGGCCACATGCCTAATTTAAAAAAAAAAAAAAATAGAGGTTATATTACTAGAGGAGAAAGAGAGGATGATGTAGGGGACAACTATTAATCTCCACTTCATTCATCTATGAGAAGTATAAACTTTTTGAAAGACAGATTCGTATTTGATTTAACCTTGTAATCCTGGAATCAGGAAGAGTACCTTATATATATTAATACTGAATGAATGCATGCATACATAAGAGTAAGACATAGGGATACTAGTCATCAATTCTTTTATTGACTCCATTACTACAAGTGACATTGAATACTGAGTTTAAATATATGGAGTCGATTTTATTTTAATATGCACACCTGACTATGGCACATTGAGAACCAAAGTGATATTTAAATGCAGGGAAGTGAAATGAAAAGCGATCACTCTGAACATTTGGACAATAGGAATCTGAAAATCACATGCATTAGACTTGTGTTAACACCGAATTTGAATGTCATTATTGCCAAGCTTATTGTCGTTGCTCTACTCCAACTACCTGTATAGACACAAGTAAATTTACAAATCAGGACTCTTTCCTGATTATTGGAAACAGTGGGATTGTCAATTATAATTTAAAAGAAGAAGAAATGTGAATTCCTCTCCTTGTTCTTCCTCTCTGAGGCCAGTGACAAGTTGTGTCACTCTGTCACTAACAGCTAGTCAGATCTGAAGTTTTCTTAAATTTACCCCTCCCACTCCCCACCCTCATCAATGGAAGATGTTGGCTTTGGAGAAGTGAAGATATATCCCTATAAAAGTTCTCCCCACATACATTATAATTTATAATTTGATGTCCCTAGCTTCATTCTTAGATTGTGATTTTGGTAGAAGACTGTTGGATTTCACTTTCTAGTTCTTTTTCTATGGGTCATTATTTAGGCCTCTAGAACTTTCTATTGTGTTTTACATGACTGTTTAAAACATTTCCTTAACAACACACAGACACATTATTGTGAGAAAAGGACCTTTCATCTGGGCAAGAACAGGAGGAAGAGAGGAGTAGAAACTAAAAAACTACGGGAACTTAAAAATAAGTTGTACCTCTCTCTCTTACGTTCCCTCAAAAATGGCTACAGTCTCCTAATTTCCCTTGACTTCCTTTTATGTGCCTATCACCATAGAGCAGACTTTATTGTTAAAATTTAGGATTTATTGCATTTTGATTAAGATCAGAAACTTAACCTTCTGTAAACTGACAGGAAGATTTAAAATCAAATCCATCCATCCATTCAACAAATACTTGAGTGGCCATACTATGTAAGGTGCAAATATCAACATCTAAAATGAATACAGAGACGAATCCCATATCAGGTTGGCTCTCAGGAAGATGACCACACAAAATAAGCATCATATAAGAGGTTGTGGTCAGCATTAGGTTTAAATGTGAGTAACAGGAAAACTCAAAACAGCAGTGGTTTAAGGAAGATATTTCTTACCCATTTTAAGAATTCGAGACTTGGTCAGTTCCAACAATGAACCATGGCTGCAAGGTTACTCTGCTGTGCTCTCCTTCCATTTCCAAGGCTCCTTCATGGTACCATGATGTTTTTGGGGTTGCAGCTTTTATTACCAGTCAGCAGGAAAAGGGAAGGAAAAGAAGAATGCATACCGTTTGTATTAGTTTCCTAAGGCTGCTGAAATAAATTGCTAGAAAAGTGGTGATTTAAAACAAAAGACATATTCTCTTACAGTTTTGGAGGCCAGAAATTTGAAATCAAGGTGTGGACAGGGCTGTTCTCCCTCCAAAGTTCCTACTGGGGAATCCTTCCTTGCCTTTTCAAGCTTCTGATGGTTCCAGGTGTTCCTTGGCTTGGGGCTGCATAGCTCCAAGCTCTGCTCTGTCTTCACATTGCCATCTCCCCTGTGTGTCTCTGGGTCTCAAATGTCCCTCTGCCTTTCTTTTATAAGGACACTGTCATTGGATTCAGGGCTCACCCTAAATCCAGGATGATCTTGTCGCAGGATCCTTCACTTAATTACATCTACAAAGACCGTTTTACCAAATAAGCTCACATTTACAGTTTTCAGGTGGTTGTATCTTTCAGGGAGTTACGATTTAACCCACTCTCCCCTCTCACTTTAACAAGGCTTCCTGAAAGTTGTGTTCATAGCTTCCACTTCTATCCCATTTAATAGAACATGTTTAGTACCCATACCTAGCTACCTGGGCAGCTGAGAAACGTAGTCTTTGTTCTGGGTGACAATGTACTCAGTTACAAACCAGGATTTCCATTAATAATCACAAGGAAAAGTGATACTGTTTTAATAAAAATTATTTAGAAATGTTATGGATTAATATAACATACTTGTCCATTTGGGCCAATGTTATACTCAGAAGTTAGACTTGTAAGCATTATAAAAATTTTAAATAGTATTTACTTCTTATAAAGAAGGAACTGTAAAAACCCTGCTAGGAATTTGGTACGCAACCAATTCCATAATGGCCACATTTTCCTAGGGAGTTTGTGAGATTTAGCGAAACTACTCTATAAAAGTCTCCTCAGCTCCTCTTGCAGTTGCTTCTCTGTGCCTTAACTCTAGTTCCTAGTAAAGTCTGAGAACCACAGACATGTTTTTTTATCAAGAAAGAAATCAGTTCACGGTTGAGGAGAAAAATCTGTTAAACTCACAAACCTATAATTTGGGGGGCAATACAGTGTTTCTTTTTGTAAAGAGGTAATCATCTATATACTGAGTCGAATCAGAACCGTTTGCTATCAAGTTGAGAAAGATAGATAAATAAAGCCTAGAGTTTAAAATGAATTGCACTAGATGAAGAAACATGTCCGGGACTCAGTCAGCAAACAGCCTGATATTCAAGGTTCTGAGCGGTGGATCTTGGTTTATAAACTGGGAAAAATAAAGCCCCCAAGATACAAGGATTTAAGCGTTCATAAACCTATTGACTAACTACATTGCTCTTGTAATCTTAGAATTTTCTCTTATTGTTAAAATTTTCAGTCAAATTTGGGTCTTCTCACAAAGATTATATGAGGGTTTTGTGCTTGTTTTTTGTTAGCCAATAATGCATTTAGAGTAGAGCATCAATTCAAAATTATTTCTTTGTATGGCCCCCTTTGCTTGGCTAGATATTCTTTTTACCGCTCTCCTGAGGTTCTCTTCTTGTATCCCAAAGCAGAATGCCTCACCTTAAAGAAGAATCTTGCATTTGCTACATGTTGCACATAGAAAACTGGTTTGAAATGATACACAATCTCATATGAGGAAGTGAATAGGAGGAACAGAAACATTTCTCAAGGTACTTGGAACATAATTTATTTAAATAATTATTGGCTGTCAAGAAGTTACCAATCAGATTTAGACTCCTAGGCCCAAGCTACTGTTCTTGACTCTGTAAAACTGCCCAATAGGGCAGACTCTGGTATATGAAAGGGAAAGGAACACTTCTCTTCTTGTCCAAAGTAGCCAGCTCCAGGATGTTAACCATCAAAATGGCAAGAACTCCAAGCTGTAAAGCTACCACCCCCTGAGCATATTATATGCTTAGTTTTGTCCGCATATATCCCACGTGTTACCATTTAGAAAGTGCAGGTGCTGTTTATAGCTAAGTTTTGTGAGGAATTTTCCATTTAGCAGTTAGTGCTCTACATGGTCAATTCTTAATTTTTAAAAGCCTACCTAACTTTCAGTATCGCTAAACTTTAATACTGTGGTATTAGTCAGGCTTATGACAACTGCTAGAAAGTCTAGTTTTCTTTTCCTTGTTTCCTTGGAAACAGGCAAAATTTTGAAATAAAAAAGCTTCTTGATTCCGTTTTAGTGTCCTTTTTTTCCCCACTATCTCCTCCTAGTCTGCTCAAATTCTCAGTGTCTTCTTTCTGCCCCAAGTGCCTTTTATAAGACCTCTCTGAGGCCGTCCTATACCCCAGGGCACTCACTGTTCCCAGTTATCTTACCTCCCCTCCCGGAGTCCAAACTCCTTCCCCACAGCCTTCCCTTAGGTACTATGAGGAAAGCAATCTGATTGAATTAGTTTGAATTCTGTGTCAGTCAGTAATAGTTTCTTCAGTCTCAAGTTATTCACTTTATTAAAGGAGGAGGCTTGTTACCTAATAAGAATGGCTAATTGGAAGAATTTCATTCCGGAAAACAAAGTAAAATAAAATATACAGTTCCTATAATAAGATGGAGTGAAACTGGATGACTTTTAATGCTTCCTTATGTTCTTTAATTTTATGACAAAATAGGAGTTGTATAAGGGACAGAGATTTTTGGCCACAGGCCACTTTCCCTCCCCAGGAGTTGCTCCCTGGATCTTCCCCAGGCTCAGCTCATTGCAGTTCTTAGGACCAATTGGGACTTTGGGCTAGAAACATGTGAGAACCTCTGTCCAATAGAAATATAGTGAGTCACATATGTAATGTTGAATGTTCTAGTAGCCATATTTTAAAAAGTTAAAAAAAAAAGTAAATGCAATTTAATTTAATTTAACTCAATATATCTAAAATATTAGCATTTCAACATATAATCAGTATTAAATTATTAATGAACATTTTACATTATTATTTTCATAGTAAGTCTTTCAAATCCAGTGTGTATTTTACACTTACAGCACATCTCAGTTGAAACCAGTAGCATTTCATGTGCTTTAATAGCCACATGTATCTAGGAGTTACCATACTGGACACTGTAGTTCTAGACCATGAATCTCCACCATCACTGTACATTAGAATCATCTAGGGACCTTTTAAAAGTTCTGATGTCCAGGCCAAACCCCAGACTCATTAAATCAGAATCTATTTGGGGTAGAAACTGGACTCACAAATTTTTTAAAGATACCCAGGTGACTACGATGGGCAGCTAAGGCTGAGAAAGGGCTAGACTAGTGTTTCTCAACTTTGGCTTAGAACATTTGTATAGTTTTTGTTTTGAACAGCTATGCCCAATCTCCAATGCGCCAGAGGTTCTGATTTTAATTTGTTTAGATTGGGTACTAGCTTTGTTTAGATTGGGTACTAGGCAAAGATATTTGTATAAATTTCCCCCAAGAGACTATAATGTACAAGCCAGGTGGAGAAACATTGGTGGACACGTTTTTCATTTCGTTTTTTAAAACTGAAGTACAGTTGATTGGCGGACACTTTTGAATTCAGCTTTCTATCAACAGCTTTCTCTATGATCTTCCTGATCAGCTGATTAGGCTTCCAAGACACACTTCCCAAACTCTATCTGGAGTCTTATAGCTGGATCCTTGTTTTTGTTTCCCTACTTTGGCCCCTACTGAACCCACGCAGTATTCCATTTCCCATAGATCTGTCATCTGTTGCCTTGCTAGTTTCCCCTTCAGACACTAGAATTCTCTCCCAAGACCCCAGCCAGTAAATAGGTCACCTGCTGACAGACATCCCCTGTAATAGTTGTCTGCCTGCTGGGATTCCCAGGTATTACCCTTCCCTGAATTTTATATCATTGCTTGGCTGCCCATTTGGCACTTTCCTCAGATCACAATAGATTTTCCCATTGCTGGAGATTTGCCTCTGCCACCACCTGCTGCCTGTCTCCATCCATTCCAGGTGCCACAGACTTCCTCAGCCTTCAGCCGTGTTTATCACCTCAGCCCAGGCGCCACCCCTGGTACTAAATCCAGGTTATATATTCTTTCTACTCTGCCTCGTTCTTTTGTGTGTGTGGTGGGGGGGGGGGGAGTTTTAATGAATATATTTAGCACAATCCTCTTTATAAAAGATACTTATTTTAAAACCCCAAGCAAAAGCCCTGACATTCATTTCAAAAGACAAATCATTTCAGTGCTCTTCCTTGAAGTGCCTGCAGTTCCCTCCTCTGGTCTCAGAGAAGGGCATGGGACGCGTGCTTCACATCATCGGGATAAAAATCCAGGCGGGAGAGATCCTGTTGCAGAGGGTAGCTGTTTTCATCTAACACAAAGAGGCTCTGCACCTTCGGGACACAAGGTGCCCCACTGCCCAGCAGCAGGGCATGGAGGAGGTCCGCGGCGATTAGGCAGGAGGTGACGTCTGAGGGAGGCACCATAACTCTGTTGAGCCAGTCAGCAGAAATGTTGAGAAGAATCTTCTCTATCAGCTTTGATCCTACATGGATGCAAACCTTATACATTCCATCTACTGTGGTCATTAAAGCTGGCGATTTTAGACGCTATCCCTTCCAAGGTAGTTGCCCGACCAGGTGTTAGTGCCAGAAAAGTTGTCGCAAAGGAATGGTACAGAAGGTGTCCGCACAGGGTTGACGCTGAGCGGGAATTGGTCTAACTAGTCTCAGGACTTAATGAAGCTCAGGTTCTTTAAGTCTCATTGCAGAAAGAATTCAGTGAGAGACAAAGTGGAACTTAGGAAGTGGATAAGGAGGGATACACATTCCATAGACAGAATGAGGTCCATCTCAAAAGGCAAGAACGGCCTTGGGAAAAACACACCCCACAGACAGCGTGGGCCACCGCAGAAGGTGAGAGGTGCACTCTGCCTCATTCTGATACAGCCAAAGCATCTCATCAAACACATGAGAAGGAATGTCTTTATGATTGACACACATTTTCTTGTCAGTCCTCCCTCCCTGGAAGCTCACACTAAATTCCCTTATACTGTTGATTATAGTTTCCTCCCCGAGTTCTAGTTTTATGCCCAACTGCACTTATGATCCCATGCTTCTCAAGTTAGCTCCTTCTCTTATTGGCCGCATCTCAGGTACCGCTATCACCATCTACACATTTACCTAAGCTGGGAGAATTGGGAATGCTCTTGGCTCCCTTAATCCCTACCTGCACTTTGGTCACCTTGTTCTTTTTGATTCTACCAATTTTCTTTTTCACATTGCAGTATTTCTCCACAGAACTTATCTTTATAAAATACATTGAAGCATCACACACTTGTTTAAAACTTCCTGGCTTCCATCTGCCTACAAAAGTACAAATTCCTAAGCATGGCACATAACAATAAAATTAATCATGTATACGATTGCCGAGATTGGGTTAAGAACGTCCCATTTTTCAGCCTTTCCTCACGCTATCGGTTCAGCCTCATCTCATTACATTTTTGCCTTGTACCTTCTGTCTAGTCACTCTGAACATGCACTGTGCATTCGGGACTTTTCCCATGTTTGCTATTCCTCCTGCCTGGAGTACCCTTCCTTCCATTCTCTGCCTGCGAAACATTTATTTATCTTCAGAGTTTAAATGGAGTAGCCATTCTAAAATTCTGAAATTTGACATTCTTTCTCTATGGATCTTTAGCTCTTTGCACTGAATTACATTACTAGCATTTACTGAATTATTATTTATGTCTGTCTACCCAGTTAGGATGTGACCAGAAATTTCTTATCTATCTCTGTGTTCCCATCTCTGACACATGTTAGATGTTCAGCAAATGTTAGATATAGTTATTGCATAAAAGGATCATGGTCTCTTTTATACGGAACTGTGTAAATCCTTTTATTTTTCACCTATTTGGGGAGTTAATTGTTGGTACATATTCTGAGACCATTTAATAGGAAAATACATGAAGATTTTAGTCCCAGGTTTCTTTTTTCTTGCTTTTCTTCTTGTCAAAAGCATCTTACCCAATCACCCAGTGCTATTCATTGCCTCGGAGGAAGATGTGATCGAATCTGGAATAAAGCACTAATACTTATTTCTGAAAATTTATAGCAAAGACAAATAGTAGAGTAAAGCAATTTGATTTGCTAGAGCCAAACAATTAGAAGGAGACAAATATTTTAGGTTCCCAAAAGTCAGAGTTTGGAGAACTGAGACTAGTTTATACCAGAGTCTTTCAATTTTTTTTTGATAGTAACTCACAGAAATAAATATGTATCCCATATACAACACACACAGAAGTAAAACAGGAGTTTTACAAAACAATAGTTACTCTTATTATGTGATAGAGTAGTATCTTCTATTCAGTTTGATTCTATTTAATTTTTAAGAAAAATACATTTATTTTATAACCGATTTATGAGTGACAATTTATGGTTTGAAAATCTGATTTATACTACAAATCCTAAAATGGAAAGAATTTACTATTTAATAGTAAATTTAAGAATTTACTATTTAAATTTACTATTTTGCTATTTAAATTTACTATTTTGCTATTTACTATTTATTTACTAATTTAACTATTTAAAGAATTTACTATTTACTATTTAATTTAGAATTTACTATTTAATTTACTATTTAATTTAATTTATTTTTTCTCACCACTATGAAAAATGATAAAATTTCAGCTAGCTGTCAAGAAGAAGATGAGAGGCGCATGACAAAAATTTAGATCCTACCTTACCTAGGAAACCCAAATAGGTTTAGAAGGAATTCAAGGAAAAGAGTGAAGAAGAACACAGGCCCTTTAGAGAAGCTTTGCAGGAACCTCAGTGCTCTAGGACTTTGATGTCCGTCTGTGGCTGGAGGAGGGGTCTGGGCAGCAGAGACTGGAGGTCTCACAGAGGGACACACACATTCCAGCGTGGGAGAGGGAAACAGAAGAGCTATATAACAGAGGTATATAGTAGAGCTGAGAAACCTGGAGGACCAGAAAAGGCCTGAAATTAGGATGAGAAAAACTCCAAATGCATGAGATCTTGTGACCAGGCACCATATTAGCACCATAGCTCAGATATCAGCAGCAGATGCCAGCTCGCAATACCCAAAGGCCAAGTAAGGGCAGCCAGACCACAGGTCATGAGGCCTGAAGGCCAGGTGGGACAAGAGACAGCTAACCAGGCTACAGCTTTGGACCAGCAATTCCCTATCCTCACCCTCAACACATAGATACACAAGGCTGATACATAAGTCCCGAGGGAACTTAGTTCACTTAGGGGAGAGAAGAGAAGACTGAATAGGAGGAGGAAGAGGAGAAGGGAAACTTTTTTTTTTTTTTTTTTTTTACTACCTCAAAGACATTGAATTTTAAAGACATTGAGTTTAAGACATTGAAATGGCAAAAATACGAGATGTTCACCATCATTTCTGTACATGTGAGTAATGACTGCACATTTTAAATCTACTAAACACAGCTAACTGCCAAAGTGATACATTATCTAATGGTGAGTGTCTCTCATCGTCCATCTGTCATCAGCAGAGGTTTTCTGATTGATGTGGGTAAGAATGAAAGTTTTAGCATTCTTTCCTCTACCTCAACCAAGGCCAGTCAGAGGGAGAAGACATTACACCAGCCACTGATGGTGATCTCTTGAGGCAGCTAGGAGCACTTCAGCAGCCAGGCTGAGCCAGGGGAAAGCAGAAAGGCTCATGGGTGGAAATGCTATTAATCAAGAACAATCCCAGGCTAGAGGGGGATCTGAAAGGAAGGGTTTGACCAGCACCTGGAGGCAGAGCAATGGCTTGGGCAGGATCCCAAGAGAGGACACCCCTTACTCATGGGGACCCAATAATGGGAGAGAGAATAGAGTTCGATACTGGGTGGTCAAGAAGTACCCTGAGACAACTGAGAAAGGCAGTCAAATTCCAGTGGAGTAGGAGACAGGCAGTACACAGAAGCTGGGCTGGTCAGGTGCAGCTGGAATGTTGACCTTGGGATGTGGGTTTTACTGATTGTATTTTGGACTCTCAACCAGCCCTACCTGCCTTCAAAGGCACACTGTCCATGGACTGGGAACTCTCATGAGCCACTACTCTCCACGCTCACCAACCACTCTGTTTCCTCAGTATTTAGATGGCTCATTCTCGCTTCCTCTGTACCTGCCTTCAACTTCAAGGACATCTGCATTCTCTTAATGTCTTCACCTTTATTTGCCCATGACACTTGCTTCTCTTTAGACAATGTACCTCACAGTGCACGCAGAACTCTCACCAGCACCTTTAAAGCTTCTTTGGCCAACGCTTCCTGCAAATTTTCAACTCTGTATCAATTGTATGATCTCTCCTTTTTTTTTTTTTTTTTCTTTCCTGTTATATCCAGCCTGCAAAGCATGGTTACAAAATATTGCCTAAGTGTATAGAATGGGGCCATTCCAAATGTAGGCCACCCAATCTCAGTTGGTCTTTTAATACTGTATGAAAATCCTTTTAAAAACGTAGTGTGTTGATATACATTCTCCCCAAAGCTCTGATAATCTGTCAGCCCGTTTACTTGTAATAAAACAAATAATAGCTAATATTTATTGAACACTCATTGTGATTGGTGTTCTACAAGCATTACCTCATTTAATTTTCACAACCACATAGTGACAGGTACTATTATTGACCTCATCTTACAGGTGAAGAAATCTAGAATTAGAGACATTTGCTCCTGGTCACAGTTAGTATATGAAGGAGCCAGAGTTCAAATCATTTCCCCTCTGAATCCAGAACAATGCATTTTAACCACTAGGCGGCTCTGCGTACTTCTCAACAGGCTATTCTTTTTTTAAAAATTATTTTTAATTATTTTTTAAAATTATTTTTAATTTTTTATTGAAGTATAATTGATTTACAATGTTGTGTTAGTTTCAGGTGTACAGAAAGTGATTCATATATATATATATATCATTAGTTCCAACCTATTTCTGTTCATAATCTTGATATCGGTGGGCCCAGATTACCTCGGAGGAGGCGAGTGTAATTTCTATTCACTTGGGAGTGCTCTAAGTGATGACATCATATCCTTTCATGCCCCCAAAATGCAACTGTCTTCCTGGTATCCTGATGTTGTTCCCATTTTACACATGTTCCTTACGACCCAGTAAAATATAGAACCCTGAACGGTCAAGCTACATATTTGAGTTTGAAGTGTTAAATGTGTAATACGTTAGGTTGAACTCAGATAATCAAAACTCAAGTTGTATACCCTATTGTCTCTGCAATGGGAATGCAACAAACTCGGTACGAAAATTTGCAAAACTCAAAATCTGAGAGCTTCAATATTAGAATTTTATGCAGTTATTCCTGCCCTTTCCCATAATACCCACTGATGGCTTTCTTCTTACTCCTTACTCATCCCACCCCCATCTAGTCGACCCTCCCGTCACTCACTTTTTGGCATGAGGAACTCGGCCTCTGCTTGTGCCTAGGTTCGTTATGTGGCAGCTGTTTTCATTACCATCTCATTATTTCACTGAGGGGGAGATGTTTCCATGGTGATGCTGAATTGCATAAGTAGAGATTTTACTACACTGAGCTTTTGTCTACTCAGTGTTCCAGTTACAGGGGAATTGAGCTAGAACCTTTCCAGTAGGAAAATAGATTGTAAATCTCCCTTTTGTTTACTGTTATGTCTGTGCTTTTTATCAGTGAATGTATGTTGTAATTATGATTTCAAAACAACAGATGGACGTTGATGAAGAAAACAAGTAGTTGTTTCTTTTTATTCTAATTAACTTGACCTTTTAACATATCCATGGAAGTTTCCAGAGTAGCATTTCATGCGATAACTGACTAGTACTTTTAATATTTTTTTAATAGCCCCACAAGGAAAAGAGGATTTGAAATCCCAGGAAAAATTCTATATGGCAACTAGACCCAATTACTAATGTGATTATTGACTAAGCTTTGATTGCTTCCAAAGTTGTCATTGCCCAGGGAAACAAAGGTCACAACAGCACTGAAATGACTATTTAATCCTTTCTTCACATGTGAATGAGTGACACAGCTTTTCATTAATTGCTTTGTGGCTAATCCTACATTTGCAGGAAGATTTTTATTAATACATTTTCCCTTGCAGTAAACATTCAATAATTTGATCTTACTAAAAGTAAGTCTATCCATAGCTGCAGATTCCTTTTTCACCATTTGCTTTTGGACTTTTAGCCAAATCAAACCACATTTGTTTAACACTTAAGTTCTTAAGCTTTATATTCTAATTTTTAATGTAACAACTCTGTGCTAACTGAAGTCCAAAGTGAGAGAGTGGCATGGACATATATACACTACCAAAAGTAAAATAGATAGCTAGTGGGAAGCAACCGCATAGCACAGGGAGATCAGCTCTGTGCTTTGTGACCACCTAGAGGGGTGGGATAGGGAGGGTGGGAGGGAGGGAGATGCAAGAGGGAAGAGATATGGGAACATATGTAAATGTATAACTGATTCACTTTGTTATAAAGCAGAAACTAACACACCATTGTAAAGCAATTATACTCCAATAAAGATGTTAAAAAAAAAACAAAGGCAATTAAAAAGTTTAGAATAAATAGCATTGACATTGACAGAATTATTAAGGACATCCATTAAACAAATGCACCAATAAGGTAAGTACATTGGAGCATGTTAAGGTTAATACAGAGCATGATCAAACCAATTGTGGCCTGGAATTCAGTTTAATATAGATATATTTCTTTTTTTTTTTAAACATTAACTCACAGTATTTTAAAAAATTAATTAATTTATTTATTTTTGGCTGTGTTGGTCTTCGTTGCCACACGTGGGCTCTCTCTAGTTGCAGCGAGCAGGGGCTACTCTTCGTTGCGGTGCACAGACTTCTCATTGCAGTGGCTTCTCTTGTTATGGAGCACGGGCTCTAGGCATGTGGGCTTCAGTAGTTGTGGCATGCGGGCTCAGTAGTTGTGGCTCGTGGGCTCTAGAGTGCAGGCTCAGTAGTTGTGGTGCACGGGCTTAGTTGCTCCGTGGCATGTGAGATATTCCCGGACCAGGACTCGAACCCGTGTCCTCTGAATTGGCAGACAGATTCTTAACCACTGCGCCAGCAGGGAAGTCCTAGACATATTTCTGACCGAATCCAATGGACTTTTGATGAGAAGAATATTCTTTTCATATAGTTAACTGGTATTTTAGCATTAGTACTGCAGAGATTCTCCCATGGCTAATTTTGAATAAATGTAACCTAATAGGTGGTACAGTAGGATACGGTGCAACAGAACACTTCTTGAGGAACTATTATGTATTAGAAACAATGGTAGATCTTTTCCTACATTACCTCATTTACTCCTTGCACCAACGTGAGGTGGATATTACCATTTCCTCTTAAATGATGATGAAACAAATGTTTGGATGTTTACGTAACTTGCCGAATGTCAAGCATCCGGTCAGTATTAGCATTGGGGTTCAAATTCTGGTGCTCAAGTCTATTGTTCCTAACACTTCATCAGAAGTAACTGTGGAATTATAGCAGTCACTGTCGATCTCTAAATAAACTAAGAAAGCTTTGGGGGGTACTGCGTGAACAATTTTAGGGTGAGAGCAAGATGGAGAACCATAGAAGAGATAGCAAAATCTAGCACAAAAATCTGCTTTTATGAAGAATTTTGTGTGTTAATAAGTAATAGCAATACTTTAGGCAAATAAATCACATATTAAAATGAAAAATAGATTTTTTTGTGGGTGAGAATTTGTTTGGTGGGCAGTTCAAACTTAGTACAGTTTCTCCTCTCTATGAGGCCTCATTTCAAATCAAAGGGCATTAGAATTGTTCATCACTGTTTATTTTAAGCTGTTTCTATTTCAATCAAAGTCCCACTTCTAGGGGAGTAATGTCTCCTATCTGTACATGAAATTCAAGTGCTCTCTTCCTTAAGTGCTTAGATATAACCCACAGAATGTCATAACCTGTACATTTGAAATACATGTAGGTTCAAGACATGATGGTCTTGCCTTAATATCCCATTTGGTATTCAAAGTTCTATTTCATTAACCCACTGAGCTAGATTAAGTAAAATTCCATCTTTCCTTATTAGAATATTTTATTTTTATTAGAACATTGCTTATTATAATTATTTACTTTCCCTGTAAAACTTTGTTTTCTATATTTTAGGTTAAGGAGAAATTGTGGAATTGAGGAAAGAGATGTGTATTGACATAGGCTTATCAGGATAGCCTCTAGTCAGGGTATTTCCAAAATATGCAAGATGAAACTAACAAAACCAAAGTGTTCAGTCAAGTATTTGTAGAATTGAGTCCTTTGAAAATTGTAGTTGTAGACAAAGCAGAGCTCCATCTGACTGGGAGCCAAGTATCACCTGGTACTATTTTTGTACAGTCTATTATTATCAAGAAATATCTTTACAGAGAGTGAAAGGATAATGACCTTTCAGTCCTCTAAATGTGGATAAGAGCTCAATGTCAAAATACATTGCTATGCCTCACCACATAACTAGAAAGAAAATTAATCAAAATTTTATGTGTGCAGATGGAAATGCTTAAGCCAGTTTTACAAACCAATTACTGTTCAGTTCCAAAATCCTGTAACTTGTTCAAGATTTAATACACGCTGAACAGCCTCAGAACTCCTTGAAGAATAATAATTCACACTTAATGTAGAATGTAAGTTGACTACTATTTCTGTGTTCTTTAGTTTCTATATTTTTCAGTTAAGTTATAATTCAGGACCACGCAGGAGGTGCCTTTATAGAATATGTTTTCTGCTGATTGGCCTTTTTACAAAGACTTATGCAGCATATTTTTCGTGATGTAGTACCTTTGCTATTAGGGAGTCTGATTCTGCACTCCTTGGTCGGAGTAAATATCCTGAGAATCCTGGATAAAGACAGCTGAATTTAGGATTAAGAAGCGAGGTTTTATTTTAGCATTTGTCAGAGCTAAACCTTCAGAATTACTATTAAAAGGTTTAATTCTGCAGGGATTTTTGTTGTTGTTGTTATTGTTTTTGCTTAGAAAAGCTGTTGATGTCCAGATCAAAGAATACACATTATTGTTTTATTTTAAATAAATTTTTGTTACAATGTAAATAATATGTGCTCATGTATAAACTAGAAAAAGAGATAAACAAAATGAAAATAAAAATCACTCATAATTCCACCACTCAGATATACCATTGTTAATATTTTAGTATTTAATATTAGTATATAATCAGATGAACATTTTTTAAATAATAGCCATAATTTGCTAATATTGACAATAGTGTTAAATTTTTAACATTTTCTAGATTTTAAAAATTGCAATGTATCACATTATGACTGTCACTTAGTAAGCAATATATCTTGAATGTTTTTCCATGTCTTCAATAAGCCCATTTACAATGGTATGAAAATATTAAAGACTAAATATAGTGTCCCATAAATGAATCTTTAATTGTTTTTGTTTTATTATTCCCTAAAACTGTTTTGAAAAATTTAGATACCCAATTGTTCATTTTAAGTCAATATTTACATTTTAAATCATGGGTTTAATAGTTACCAAATGTGCCATGTCCATAATATTAAAATATTAACATTTTAAATTAAAACTGTTAGGAGCTCTTAAGTATAGCTAATGGAATATAATATCATGGTGATTTGGTGCCCACAATTGTACATTTGAAAAATACATCAACAAGATGTTTTTGTCAGAAAGTATACACTGTTTCTTTTCCTTCTTATACTCATATTTCCATTACATTTACCTCACTGATTTATCCTAATATAATCTATTTTTATTTTTGAAGTATTTATGTTTTGAAAAGATTTATTGATTACATTTTTATACCTCTCTGAAGCAAAATATACACATAAAATGACATTTGAAAAAAAAAAAATGACATTTGAAAATTTACTTATTGTCTATTACCATCTGTTAGAAATTCTTTTGGATTGAGTTATATTTATATTTAGTATTAAATGATTGATCAAAGATAGCTAAATGCATTGCACTTTTCATAATTTACTATTAAACATTAAAGTAAGATTTTATCAGAAATACATTTCTTTTTTAAAAATTAATTAATTTATTTATTTTTGATTGCATTGGGTCTTCGTTGCGGGCACTGGCTTCTCACTGCGGTGGCTTCTCTTGTTACAGAGCACGGGCTCTAGGCATGCGGGCTTCAATAGTTGTGGCACGCAAGCTCAGTAGTTGTGGCTCATGGGCTCTACAGCACAGGCTCAGTAGTTGTGGCGCACGGCCTTAGTTGCTCTGCAGCATGTGGGATCTTCCCGGACCAGGGCTCGAACCCGTGTCCCCTGCATTGGCAGGCGGATTCTTAACCACTGTGCCACCAGAGAAATCCCAGAAATACATTTCTAATTAAATAGATGCAGTTTTTTTCCTGCAATAAAGGTCATATCCATAGGTAAGGATGCCCTATTTCTAAAATGAGAGAAGTTCTAGTGGAAATTAACTAAATGTTCAGTTATAAGTGTATGGCTTACATAAAGTTTTTTCATTATTGTTTCTAAGTGCATTATTTATGATAGAATCCACAGCACATCTCCTCTAAGTTAGTCTAAATTGAGTAAGTATGTGGCAGGAATGAAAAAATAAATAGAGAAGTGGTTGACATGTGATGGTGAACAGGAGACCCACCCAAAGAAAAGACAAATATAAATTTACAATATCAATAATATTTTAAGAAATGTTAATGAAAATATATATCCTATGAGTCTGAGTATATGCTAAAAAACTCTGAAACCCATTAACTTACCTCCACCATTGTTTTATCACCCAAGCTTGAGATAGTCATAGGAAGTAAAAAAAAAAATATATATATATATATATATATTTACATATATACATATATATATTTCACTACCTCCTTCTTGAAATCATTTTTTTAAAAATGTCACAGAGACCCAAACAGTGTCTTGATTAAAGGAGGCTTCACAGACACCAAAATTTTGAACTGTCCTTTGTTTGGCACCCCATAATCTTTATACAATCTGGGGAAATGCAGCCTTCATAAATTCAGAATGGGCAAGAGGTATGCTTTTTTTTTTTTTTTGTTGGTAAAGTGGAAAAAGGCATTAGGGAAAGTGAAGCTAGAGAAGGAAAACAGACATGATATTTTGACCATAGCCACATTCTCACATTTAAGAAAAAATTTGTTTAAAAAAACGATCTGGAAATTGATTTTCTTAACACGTACTGTCAACGCTTGTGTTCCATACAGAGTGCCTTCAAATATCCCCAAAGATACTGAACCTTGGGATGAACATCATTGGTGTACTAGGTCTTTAACACTAAAACATTTGCCTAAATATACTGACAAGTGATTAATATTAAAACTTAGTTGTTTTTAAGATGGTTACTCAGAAAGAGGAAATTCCAATAATCCAAGCAAGGGTTTGTGGAGCTGCACTAATGCCACATTTCATATACTCTGTTGGTCTTTCCATATTTTGCACATCTTTTCAAACTTGTCTCTCCCACCAGTCTCTTGCTCACCCATCAGTCTCTCTTTGACTGCTTTACAGCTTTTGCTAACTAATGCTGTCTGCTTCTTTATTACTTTAGTTTTCTCTTGGCCCCTTCTCTGCCTCAAGACCTTTCTTTGTACATCCTTTCAGCTTCAATCTCGCTGCCTGATTCCTTCAAAATTCACAACTGCAATTTCCTTAGAGCAGGATTCTGATTGACCCATCTTATTTCTGCTTGGTCGGAGATTTTGATGCCGAGCCACACTGAGCTTCTGGCCAGCTCGCAGACTGTCTGCCTAATTAGATTTGGTAAAAGTGGAGTGCGTCATCAAAGGCTTGAAACTGTCCCTTCAGTAAGATGATCCACCTTGCACATAGAACACCAGTTTAAGAACACTGCTATACCCTCAATAACACTATTTTGCATGTTGATTTTTTTTGACAAAGCAATATATTATAAACATTCTTATGGTAATAAATTTTTTTGATATCACCTTAATGTAATAGTTTCCAAACGACATTGCACATTGCAATTTGGGAGCTTAAAAAAATAATGATGCCTGTGTCTCATTCCCAGAAATTATGATTTTTAAAAAGTGACTCAGGCTTTGGAATTTTTAAAATATCTTCGGATAATTCTGAATTGCAGACAAGTTTGGGAACCATGGCTTTAATGGTTGCAGAGAGTCCTTGAATGGATGCACTGTAACTTATTTAATAAATATTTTCTCGATAGATATATTTTAAGATTGTTGTTAAGTTTTCACTACTTTAAGCAACACTAACAAGACCGTCCTCTTAGCAAAATTTTTTAGCACAGCTGTGGTTACTTTCTTAGGACAAATTCCTACTACTGGAATTATTGAATCAAAAAGCATAAACATTTCCAAACTGCCCTCAAAAAAATTTACAAACTTATACTTTTGCCAACAATGTATGTATTAATATCTTTGCCTATTCCAGCTAATACTGAGTATTTAATTATTAGTTTTTTCTATTTAGAAGTAAAAAAAACTGTATGTTTTATTTTAATTTTATTTCTTGCATTACTAGGAAGATTGAATTCCACCCCATTCTCAGTTTATTTTGCCCTTTTTTTCCTTCTGTGAATTATTCATACCTGTTTTTGTTCATTTTTCTCTGAGGTGATCATCTTTTCTCTGATTTGTTTATTTCTCTTTGCATACTAAAGCTATAGATCCTTTGTCATATATGTTGTGCATATATTCAAGATTATTTGCTTTTCATTGTTGTTTAGCTATACAGATTCTTTACAAAGTTAAATAATTCGATCGTTTAAAATTTTTTCTATTTTTTTAGTGCCAGTTTATTTTTAGTGTATTTTTAAATCAAGATATAATTGACATATTAGATTAGTTTCAGGAGCACAACACAATGATTTGATATTTGTATATTTTGTGAAATGATCACCACAATAAGTCTAGTTACCATTCACCACCATACATAGTTTCAATTTTTTTTCTTTTTTTTGCAATGAGGGTTTTTTAGATTCACTCAACTTTCAAATATGCGATACGATATTATTAATTATAGTCACCATGCTGTACATTAATCCTCATGACATTTATTTTATAACTTGAAGTTTGTACCTTTGATTCCCTTCACCCATTTTGCCCACCTCTGGTAGCCACCAATCTGTTCTCTGTATCTATCAGCTTGGGGTATTTGTTTTATATGTTTGTTTGTTTGTTTTGTTTTATAGATTCCACATATAAGTGATATCATACAGTATTTGTCTTTCTGTCTGATTTATTTCACTTAGCATAATGTCCTCAGGTCTATTCATGTTTTCGGAAATGGTAAAATTTCATTCTTTTTTAAGGCTGAATAGTATTCCAGTGTGTGTGTGTGTACCATTTTCTTTATCCACTGATGGACACTTAGGTTGTTTCCATAGCTTGGCTGTTGTAAATAATGCTGTAATGAACATGGAGTACATATATATTTTTGAATTCATGTTTTCATTTTCTTCAGATAAATACCCAGAGTGGAATTGCTGGATCATATGGTAGTTCCATTTCTAATTTTTTGAATGACTTTCATACTGTTTTCCTTAGTGGATTCACCAATTTACATTCCCACCAACAGTGCACAAGGTTTCTCTTTTCTCCACATCCTTGCCAGCACTTCTTAGTTCTTGTCTTTTTGCTAATAGCCACTCTAACAGGTGTGAGGTGACATCTCAATGTGGTTTTGATTTGCATTTCCCTGATGATTAGTGATATTGAGCATTTTTTCATGTGCCTATTGGATATCTGTATGTCTTCTCTGGAAAAATGTCTATTCAGATCCTCTGCCCATTTTTTAATAAAAAATTTTTTTATATTGAGGTGTATGAGTTCTTTATATATTTTGGATATTAACCCCTTATCAGATATACGATTTGCGAATGTTTTCTTCCATTCAGTAGGTTGTCTTTTCATTTCATTGATGATTTCCTTTGCTGTGCAGAAGCTTTTTAGTTTGATGTAGTCCCACTTGTTTATTTTTGCTTTTGTTCCCTTTGCTTTAGGAGTCAGATTCAAAAAAATCATTGCCAAGACTGATGTCAAGGAGCTTACCACCTACATTTTCTTCTAAGAGTTTTATGGGTTCAGGTCTTACTTCTAAGTCCTTAACCAATTTTGGGTTAATTTGTGTGTGTGATGAAAGAAGTAGTCTAGTTTAATTCTTTCACATGTGGCTGTCCAGTTTTCCCAACACTGTTTATTAAAGAGACTGTCCTTTCTCCATTGTATATTCTTGCCTCCTTCATTGTAGATTAATTGACCATATAAGTGTGGGTTTATTTCTGGGCTCTCTGGTCTGTTCCATTGATCTATGTGTGCCAGTTTCTTGGCTTAAAAAATACAATTTTTCATTAACGATTTTTCTAACCCTCAAAAATATAACCTTTATCAAGACTGAAATTTGTTATTTTTATGATAAATAAATGAGATCTGAAGAATATAACAGGTTTGTATTACTCAGCCATTATTTGTTTTGCATCCATTTCTTATCAGAAGCATAAGTGAGTAAACACAAAAGACATGCAGAAGTTTAACTCCAAAAGTTTTTCCTTTTTGCAACACTTCTGCAATAGACACACTGAAAAATTCCCAGATATACTGAAGCAACAAGGAAACAATGGTGATGGTATAATAAAGCCAGATGATATTCAACTGAAGACTCTCTTGCTCATTTTATTTCATAACCAAAATCCCAAAAAGAGTTTAAAAGGGATTTGTTTCCCCATAGTGCTACCCTGACATTTGTGTCTGTCGGTAATGCAATCCGTAGACATAGATCTCAAGTCCTGTGGAAAGTTAGCATTAAATTACTGGTTAATGTAACTCTGGAAGCATCGTGTTCAGTACAGCATGTCTTTGAACCAACTCAAGTATCCTTATAGTTGTCCTCCAGTTTATGATGCTGAACATATGGTGCTCTAACCCAATAAGAAAATAGAGAAGATGAGATTGCCTGGTAGTCTCATTTAGACAGTTAATTTTATCTTTGTTTTCTTAAGTCACATTTCATTGTTCTTCTCAATGGTGCAAAACTAATTGGCTCTTATCACAGTTACATTACCATTACACAGGCAGATAAAATTAATGCAAAGTAAAAGATCACTACAATCAGAGATATCTGGTTAAAAGAGAGACAGGCTTGCATAAAGTGTCCGCACAATCCACAGAAGGGCTCTGGCAGAATAATAAATCATTACTTTCTCCAGGTTATCATCTTGTACTCTAGTTCATTATTTTGTATCATTTGTTTTAACCTTGGATTGTCCCCACTACATCTGCTCTGCTGTGATTAATTCTGCTGATGGAAATAAACTGTCGAAGGGCAATCCTGTACTGCATGACTAATTAGCCTACCGAATTATGTCCATAAATTAACATTTTGTTTTTATTCATTTAAATAAATCAAAGTTACCCAAACTTATTTTGTACAGATCGCTCTAATACCAATTTATTTTTGTAACCTTTTAGCTAGATCAGATGACTTACTTTTTGGTCAACTAATTCATAAACGGTTTCTTACCTTTACATTTCTACAGCTGCTACAGCTAGGTTATTGCTGTGTTATAGCTAGGGCCGTTGGCCCAAGTGGAAGAAAATATTTTTTTTTCAGTTAAGCTGATCTCTCCATCAGGCTTTCTGCTTTAGTTTACCCTTCCTCTGCTTCCTCCTACCCTCAATCCTGGCCACAGCCCTTCATCCTATGTTTTTACTGATTATATGAAAATGACTGTGCTATGAATTGAATGTCTGTCCCTCCCAAACTAATATGTTGAAGTCCTAATCCCCAGTGTGATGGGCCTTTGGGAGGCAATTAGGCTTAGGTTAGGACATGAGGGTGGGACCCTCATGATGGGATCAATGTCCTTATAAAAAGAAGAGGAGACACAAAATCTCTCTCCATGTCATGAGGCTGCAGCAAGAAGGCTGCAAGCAGAAAGCATGCTCTCATCAGACATCAAACAGGCCAGCTCCTTGATCTTGGACTTTCCAGCCTCCAGAACTGTGAAAAATAAATGTTTGCTGTTTAAGCCACCCAGTCTATAGTATGTTGTTATAACAGTCCGAACTGACTAAGACAGGTTACTACTGAGAAAAAAAAAAAACACACAACAAATTCTTCTCATAAGAATCTGCTAGAGCCTCTACCAAAAGAAAAGATTTTTTATGATACTGAGGTAGGGACCAAGACCTTGGTCTTTTTAGGCCTTCCCTGAAAACAATGGTTCGGGCCAACCAGGCTCACAGTAAACTTTAAAGGTCTGCTCAAGATTGCTGTATGAAAGAATATTATCAGTTATAAAACAGGTTATTTGAAGAACAGCAAAATTGATGGGAAGTGTTTCTATATATTCTGCAGCATTGGGTTGCTTGCCTCCAAAGATTATTTGAACATTAGAACTTAGTCTTTTCAGAATACTATTTCACTGGTCTTATTTTAATAAAAGCGTTTAGGCCCTTTTCAATAAGGGGTTCACTCCCTGCCACCTCAGGAGACTGAATAATACGAGAGAATTTACAAGCCCTCAAGTTAATTTCAGAAAGTTCTCATAGTGGCTGTCCTAAACTTATATGCAAGGGTGTGCTGGACCCAGCTCCTTCCTGCCCACTGGACCTGATTACGCACATTCTTCCCAATTTTGTGTTCAGTGCGGGCAGATTGGTAGCTTGAATTTGGCAGTAGGAGTATTTATTCCATGAAAAACATGCTATCAGTACCAGTCAGGACTTTCATTTTCCAGAGAGCTGGTTGTTAAACCTTTACCAGCACCCCACTGTTTATAAGCCAGGTCAGTGTCGCTAGGCATGGCTCTCTTACCGTGTCTTTTCTGGTTAAACTGTTAACTGGTTCATAGAAGAGGAATCTTTATATTTATAATCATTCTTCTCCACCCCTTCTCCTCTCTCTCTTTTTCTTTTTCTCTCTTTCTTCCTGGGAGCATAGTTCATCCTCCTCCACCTTTCCTCAGTTCTTTGCCCTGTTTTGCATAAATATCCTAGAAGTTCTCTCCGAGTGAAACAATTAGGGAACAGTTATTCCCAGGCCTTTCAACTCAGCTGAGTCAGGTACCATCCCAGTTACCTTTCTAGACAGGTTTCCACAATTATAACACCTGTTTCTTCTTTACACAGGCAGAGTCACCTTATGTTTTCTCTGATACTTAGATGGCTTAGACAGAGGAAAGCATCACATAATTAAATCACTATATCAGAGATAACCAAATCAATACTCAGCTTAGTGACCAGTGTGTTTTCAATGGAAATGAAAGATTTGCATAAGGGTACTTTTTAAACCAAATGAACTTGTTTTATCAGTCTATTTCATGCCTCCTATTACTGTCCTAAACACTGTAGGGGATACAATGGTCATTTCTTACAGAATCCTTCCAAACTTCTTAGGAAAATCAGGACTAATGAAATATATGAAGCAAACAGGAAAGAATTACGTACTAAATTGTTAAAAACTGGGTTAATGTAAATAGCTGGAGGGATCAGGAAAGACTTTGTGTTGGGATTTCTTCTTGAGCTTGTCTTTGAGCAATGACAAGGACCGAAGCATGCAGAAAGAAAAAAAAGAGGGCAGTCTATGTGGGACCAACTGCATAAGCAAAGGACTTGGCCAGTGAGCAGGTCATAGCTGACTCTCGGGAATTACTGAGAAATTTGGAGGGATCCTGGGAGGTTCCTAAAAGCCAAAAGAAGAATTTGTTAAATGCAACAGGCAATAGGAAGCTATTATAGGGCTTCTGAACATCAGAATGATGACATTAAAAAGATGTCTTTGAAGATTAATATGTCAGCATTATGAAGGTAAAGATATAGGTAAAGATTAGTGGCAGGGGAACAAGTAGATGCAACTCAGGTGGGCCTTGTTAAGAAGCACATGGGGACATCAGCAAGGAGCAGGTCAAGGCCACGACTAAATGGCAAGCTGCTTATTCACTGTGGCAGAGGTAAGGGTATGGGAAGTGGGAGAGTAGCCTCAGTGGGGTTAGATGGGGGCTTCAAAAGCCTGGAATCCGAAAGACATGCTTAGGCATGATACTGGCAACTGCCAGAATCATAAGAGTTTATGTGATGGGCAGAACACAGTGATGAGAAATCTAGGTGATGGTGCAAGAGAGTTGACCAGATGCGATAATGCAGCAGGTGTGGGAGAAATCATTCCAGGCTTCTCCTCAGGAAAGGATGCAGACACTAGAGCCAGCACACTTCTAGGGCCTTGACATCACCTGGGGTGCAGTATAGGGCCCTAGTCCAAATAAGAACCAGGGCACAGAGCTGATAGAATATGGAGAGGAGAGATAATGAAAGGAAAATCCTGATCTAATGGCTAACACAGGAGGAGTGTCAGAGTTTGCCAACCCAAGGAATGCCAAGGCCTGAGGGTTGGTCCTCATATAGCAGACCTTGGGCTGAGTTATGTTGATGGTAAAGGGGAAACAGAGGACATGTGGATGGCCGACAACTGTGGGTGCCTGTTGCATCACTGTGATCAATTCTAGGCCTACACCAGGTTACAGATTCAAAGCTGTTGATCCTGAGTTTTTAGGATTAGTTCAGAAACTAGCAAATCCCTGTGAGAGTAGCTGAGGAAGGAGAGGTGGGAGACAAAATAAGGGTTGACCCTAGGAACTGATGCAATAATACAGGTAGTAAGAGTCAATAATTTAACTTTTTGATATTTTAACTTAGTGATCTATGTTTTGAAGAAGTATACATGTTTGAGGGGCAAAGGAAGCAGAGAAGTTGGAAAAACTTGAAAGGTATTTACATTCAATTTCAGTAAAATTTTGAATAACTATCATGTTCAGAGATTGTATTCTTCTGATTCATTTAGATTTCTGATTACTTAAGCTATGTAGAAATTTTTCGGAACATAAACTCTTCTATTTATTTTTCTTAGGTTAGCTTAACTTTTCTGACTTATGGTAGTATAATGAACACAATTTAATATTACTTCAGTAACTGGAGATTGCATAGAACTCACAGTCATTACTCTTTCCTGAAAAAACTGAAAGTATTTTTAGACAATTCTTTATTAGCTCCGGGACTACATTTTTGTAAATGAGGCACTAATTTGAGCTTATTTTTTCATCATTTGCCTGTAGGAATTCGGTATGTTTTACTAAATATGTTGAGGGTCTCATTTAATTCGGAGGGACTGTTATTCCATGGTTTCCTTACAAGTCTAGGGTATACACCTATACACAAAAAAGGGTTAATTGAGGATTTTGCTTGTTTGAATACATGTGAGCTATCAAACTTTGAATAAATAACATTTTAGAGTATTTCTTAAAATTTCCACATTATACTATCCAAATTCTGTTACCAAATAGAGGAACACAGGAAACAGTCTCCTAAGCAAGTCTATTAATAGAGGGAGATTTCTGTTTCAAGCGAAGGAAAGGAGGAAATCTAGGCTTTATTTCATGTACACACCATGTGACCAAAACTGTTCTAGCTGTTTCACACATGTTCATCTTGAATCACAACAATTGTGTGAGATATTTTGTCTCCATTACGGAGATGAGGAATGAGAGATTCAAAGACATATACTAACTGGGTGGTAACATAGCTGGTAAGCAGCACTCCCAGGAATGGAAATTCAGGTCTACCTAATTCTAAAGCTAATTTTTATTTTCACTGCCCCATGCTCCAGAAATATGTCTGTATACATAAACTTTTATAAAAGAAATTTCAAAATCCATTTTTTTTCAGATACTGAAGCTATGAAGTCTATATCAATATATATTTCTGAGCCAATAAAACAAAATTATCCCTACAGATCAATTCCCCCCAAAAAATACCTTTTTCTATGTAATAATTCAATATTGCTCAAAGTAAAAATCACCTGAGAAGTCTCCCTGGTCTAGAAATAACCCTACAAAAGGGATGTCATGTAAGTTTCATCTTCTATGTCAAGTCTTATCAATTGGTAGGGCTGCCTGGATCCCTGTATGGAGAAGAAACCTGAAGTTATGTCTAGAGTCAGCAGGAAGGAGCCTTGGGACCCATTAGAGATGAAGGCCAGGGTCACGGGAGAGGAAAATGGCAACTCATGTACCATGTATTGCCTAGAACTGCCACAAGTATTAATAAAGTAGTATGTAATTTGGGAGGCTACTGCTCAAAATTGCCTTCCACACTCAAAATTCTCTCTATTAATTTCACTTTTGGGGCTTAGTATTTCCTAAGCTTGCATCATCATAAGAATCATCTAGATTAATTGTTTGAAAATATTGTTTTCCAGGCCTCCCTGGAGATTCAGGAGGTTAAGAGGGGGAAGTCAGGAATTTTATCATCTGGCAAGCTTGGGAATACTTGAGTTGCTTTTGCATTCAGAAAGCCCCTGCGAAAGACAAACATTACATTATTAAGCAGTAATAATTTAAGACATAATCTTCCCAGTAAAGATTTGAGTACTTACAGGCCAGGGGCAAACAATAGATCAATTTGATGCTGACTGGTGATCAGAGAAATTCAGAGCAGGTGATAACTTACCTACTTTATCTGGCTCTGCCCAACTTACTGACTTAATCTCATTCTGCTTTCCCTCTTGCTCATGCTACTCCAGCCAGACTGGTCTTCTTTCTGTTGCTCTAATACGTGCAGGCTCCCACCTCAAAGTCTTTGCTCTTGCTGGTCCCCTGCATGGTATGTCATTCCTGGAGACGTTCACAGGGCTAGTGTCCTTTTAATCCTCTCTTAAGTGGTAGGGCTGTTAAGTGAACACGCCAAATGGCAAGCAAAGAGAAGGAAGAAAAGCACAATTTTAAATCTGTGAAGCAGATTCATTGCCTAGCTGACAACCAAACTCTTTAATTTTGTAAAACAGAGGATCCTAGCCCTTTCTTTGCTCTAAGCAATGAGTTATGCCAGTCATTGCATAGCATCTGCAATGAAATCAGGGTAAAGAAAGTAATGGTTTTCCTAGAAAAGAAGGAAACAATGACAAGTATAAAAACAGAGAATAGAGTCACTAGTTGCAAAATAATTAAATCTGGGTAAAATGTATTATTTAAAACCGATCACTGCCGTATCTTTTCTGATTCTTGCAGGGTGCTCATAAGTCTAATCATCTGACTGTATCTTTGAAATAGAATTAGGATTTGGGAAGCATCTTAATAAACACTAACCGAAACCACTCTGAAGAAAACATCATTAATCATGTCATCTGATAAGAGATACTGTCAGTGTTACGTTTAGAAATTTATACTCAGATTGAATTCCAGTAAACAACCCATGTGTGCATTAGGGATTAGGAAAATGAGGGCTTCTTTGTTTACTATAAATCTAAAAAAATATTATGTTGGCCTACTTTCTCAAAATGGAACCCACCTGGACTCATTTGGTCTCCCAGTTGCATAGGCGGTCTAGTCCAGTTCAGTTTGCACAATGCTGCGACATTCTTTTCAGAAAGTACTATTTTCACTGCAACAGTCTTCTACAGAAAACATATCGAAAAAGCTACAATAGTTCCCTATTGCTTTTTAAATAAATATAAATCTTTAGGTTGGTATTTAAGACACTTACTTAGACATTTTTAGGTTTACCCACCATTAGGTAAGATTTATATCAATTTTTAAAAATCAACTGAAGCATAATATCTGACTGCTTAGTATTAAACATTATATGAAGCATCATAAAGATACAAAGAATATACGAAATATTCCCAATCCTTAATGACTACCCAAATTAATCTCACAAGAGAAGGCAACATTGTAGAGAATGATGCACACAATAGGAATTTACGGGAGAGAGAAAGAGGTCAGATATTGAGATGTTTGTAAAAGAAATAGGCCTTGAAGAAAGGTAAGATTTAGTCAAGTGGAGGAGAATAGCGAGGCTACTGGAGGTTAGGTGAATTGTATAGAGGAATTACGGCAGAGATTTGCAGGTATTTTCTGGGGCAATGAACAGATCAATAAGAATGAAGTGGAAAGTTTATATTGGGAGTAGTGGACCAGATTTTGATGGCTATACATGAAAACAAAGGGTGGATTTTTCTGTAAAGAATGAAAAAAAATAGAAAATTTTGATTATGGGATTAAAGTTACGAAAGTAATATTTTAGGAATTAGTCTGGCAGAAGTACAGAGGGAATCTGAAGGACGATATTAGGGTAAGCAAGTGCTTACCTTAGACATTAGTGTATGAAGAGACCTCAACCCTTCTGATTTGCCCACAGTGGCTGAAACGAGCTGTATCAGTGGGATGGCAGGGAAGACGTCTGAGAAGAGCCAAGAGTTGGGAGGAAAGCCCCTGTACTATAGTGTTATAAAAAGTCAAGTGAAGAAGGCACCTTGATAAGAAAATAGTTATAAATTTTGTGATGGTTTTTAGAAAGATCAAGGAGAATGAGGGAGGTCAATAAAAACAAATATTTACTTAGTCTGAAGGGAAACCATCAGAAGACCAGAAATGTAAACAATTCCCAGTTAATATAAAGTATATGGAAACCAATTGCCAACAAACCAATTGCCAGTTCTTTCCCAACAGAACTGAAGAATTGGACGTTCATAGAGATAAAATAATCCCCCAAAAGGAAGTTGTGTAGCAAATTTCTAGAAAAACTCTCAAAGGGTTATCGGGTATTGAAAAAGGGAAGGGTCTATGAGCAATTTATTGAATTAAATTAAAATATTAAAGAGCAGTGGAATGGTTGTGACTGTCTCCAGCTTTTAGACCAGTAGACTTCAGAATTTTGCCACAAGAGACAATTTGTGAGTTCGGTTCTTAAAAGTGAGAGGGGATAATTTCATGTGGGCTTTTAGGCTTGAAAAGTGCAGTATCCAAAGTAAGTTATGGTCACCCCAATAGCTAGGAAATCTTTGCAGCCAGAAGTCAAAATATCCATCACAAAGGAAAGGCCCCCTGCTATACTTCTTTCTCTCCATTACTGTACATCCTCAATAAAACAGCTAATACTGGGAAATAGAATTAAAAGTTAAATATAATTAAAATCTACAAAGAGAATCGAGATATTGTATTCCATAAAATGAAAAATAATGTCAATGCTATCAACCATAAAAAAAAGACAGGACGCTGTCAAAAACAAAAGGAGTATGTGAAAATTAAAAGCATGGTTGCTTGATATTGAAAGGAAATTCAATAGAAGGGATGAATAATAAAATGAATTACTAATAGAATTAACTGAAGACTGAATTAACTGGAGGATCAAATTAAAGAATTAACCACCAACCCAGTGACAAAGAATAAAATGATGAAAAATATGAGGAAGTTATAAGATAGGGAAGATACATCCAGAAAATAAAATACCCATCTAATAGGGGATACAAAAAAAGATCAACAGAGAAGGGAAAGTATGCAGTGTAGTAGGTTGAATAATAGCTCCCAGCACTCATTTATTTTGTCCTGTCTCTGTACCCATTGATTTTGTGCCTGTCATGGGGTCCCCACAATGAGATAAGAGGGTACCTCACCAATCCTTCCTGGATAACTATTTCCATTCCTGCCTTCTGCTGAGACGGTAGATTGGATCTGTGAGTTACATCGTCCTCTTCACATCCTTCTGAGCTTTGCCTAGAATCTCCTTTCATGTCTCTGTTTCTACCAACAGTCTCTTCAAAGTAATCTAGGCTTTTATTATCATGCACCTCAAAATTCTTCCAAGCCTTTCAGGAACCTAGCCAAAAATCATAGGCAGTGCTAAATCCAAAGACAGTCCCTTTCTAGCATAAAATGATGACTTAACATCATAATTTAAATGTATTTTATAGTGTAGGAGACATACCACCTCATAAATTTGAAGAATGTTATTTTGAAAGTCATTTTATCATGTTTAAAGGGAAAGGCCATAGATCCAGTGGCTTACCAAGATTAGAATTTTCTGCCTTGCTCAATAAGCATTCCATAGATTACCACGTTATATTCTCTAAATTCATGGATGCTGAGCTGCACCGTGTTACTCTGTTTCCCACAGAAATCAATTTTCTCCTAAAGTAACTAATGATTGCACCCCAAGCTGCACTGCAAAATGCTCCATTTAGATAGAAGAACACCTGCAGCAAATCCAGAATGTCATAGAGAATGATGCCGTCTTCACCTTGAAGTTTATATAGACCATACAAACACAACCTAAGTTTGAAATCTATCTTCTGTTCAACTTTTTAAAAATAAAAAGTACATTAAAATAAACGTCTTCCAAGCCTATTCCCAATACTTAATTCCAAAGCCACTTCCACATTTTTAGGTACTTGTTACAGCAGCACTCCATCTCCTGGTATAAACACTGTATTAGTTTCCTACAGCTCCAGTAACAAATTATCACTAACTGGATGGCTTAAAATGACAGAAATTTATTCTGTCATAGTTCTGTAGGACAAAAGCCTGAAATCAAGGTGTCAGTAGACTTGGCCCTTTCTGGAGGTTCTGAGGGAGAATTTGTTCCATGCCTCTCCCTTAGTCCCTGGTGGCTACTGTAACCCTTGACAATCCTTGGCTTGCAGATGCATCACTCCAATATCTGCCTCCATCTTCATGTCACTTTCTCCTCTGTGTTTCTCTCTCAAATCTCCCTCTGCTTTTCACTTATAGGGACACCTGTCATTGTTTTTAAGGCCCACCCTAAATCCAGGATGATCTCATCTGGAAAACCTAAACCTAATTACACCTACAAAGACCCTTTATCTCAATAAGGACACCTTATCCAAATAAGGTTCAGGTGGTTATGACATGGATATGTCTTTCGTGAGGCGGGCCTCTATTCAACTCACTACAGTCTGCTCTCTAGTCCCTGCCAAATTCACATCTGTCCCACATCCATACAAAACCCATTCACCTCATCCCAACATTCCCCCAAAGTCTCAACCCATTACAACATCAACCCTAAGTTCAAAATCTCATCAAAATATCATCAACTCAAAAGTCCCAAATCTCATTATTAAATTATCTGAATCAGAGACGAGTGAAACCCTGAGTATGAACCATCCTGGAGCAAAACTTTTCTCCATATGGGGACTGGTGAAGAAGCAGTTATCTGCTTCCAAAATACAATGGTGGGACGGGCATGGGATATACACTCTCATTCCCAAATAGAGAAATTTGAAGGAACAAAGGGGTTGCACATCCCAAGAAAGTATGAAATCCAGCAGGGCAAATTTCTTTAGGTTTTAAGGACTGGGAGTAATTCTCTGTGGCTTGATGCTCCACTTGCTGGGTCCACAGCTCCAGCCTCTGGGCCTGCGACAGTGGCTCCATCAGCCTCTGGGTTCACAGCAGAGGCTCAGTCAGCCTCTAGCCCGCTCTCAATGAACCTTCTGACCTCTGTACCACTCTTGGTGTCTCTGCCCTTAGAGTCATTCTTTATTTGTCTCGAAGAGTAGCACAAGTCTGCAGCTGAGTAGCTCTATCAGCCTATTTCCTGCCTGTAGAATCCCAGAAGTCATGCCTCAATCTCATCTTTTATAAATTTTTATAAGTTCTCTACTACAAGAGTACAAAAGTTATTCCACATTTTCTTCCAGTGTTTTACACTTTTGTTCCTTATAACCATTCCTTCTGGAATTTATTTTTGTGCATCATTGAAAGACAGAAACAAAAAACAAAAAAAAAATGCTGCCCCAATTAGTAGTCAGTTATCCAGCATCATTGACTGATCAGTGCATTATTTATCCAATGACATGATATGCCAGTTTTATCATATATATGAGCTGGTATGTAATACTATTGAGTGTATAAAACAGTTTTTGGTCAATAAGCATAAGCATACTATCGCTTTCAGCTATGGAAACTGCTACTTTGCTAACCATGGGGTGAATATATTCTGCAGTGTGTGGTATTTACTATGGTATGGCCTCTTTCATCTATTTTGTATTCTGAGAACAGTTTGTCCAAAATGACTGCTTGTATGTGTAAAAGTAACATTGGATATGCTTCATATAAACAAGGTAATAATGTTATAATGGTGCTTAAAGTGGAAGTTTTAAGGAGGCTGGAAGTGCTTTCCAGGATATAATCAAGAAAACAGAAAGTTAAGATCATCAAGGAGCTAGAAATTGATAAATGACAACTGACATTAAGAAGCCCATTATAAGCATCACTGTTATCTGATTGATCAACATGTATATGAAGATACTTAGGAAAAAAAACTATGGCAGGAGTCTTATCCCCCCTTTCAGAGAATCTGAGTAGATTTCAGGAGTGGTTGCCAAGGCAGGATATCAGGAAAGCATCTCCAGAGGGACTTTGTAATAGTGATTTTCCTATAGAATTGATTCAGTTATGCTCCTTTTTTCCAGTAACATAATCCTTCCACTAAATAGTGTATGTGTGTACTAAATTCCCATAAGTATACATAGGTCTGTTTCAGGAATCTAAATTCTGCAGTATTAATTTACATGTTCATCCCTGCATCAGTACAACAGTTTTATTACTGTTAGCTTTACAATGTTTTAATATATTGTAGTACAAAAACATTTTCAAAAAGATCTTGAATATTTTTGATCTCTTATTTTTCCAGATCAACTTTAAGAAAAGTTTATCTAGTTGTCTTAAAAAAAATCCTTTTCGGATTTTTACTGGGTTTATACTGACTAGATGATTTGAGGAAACTCTCATATTGTTCTTTATCTCCAGATTCATAACACATTTATTCAGGTTATTTTCTATATCTTTTCATAATTTTCTTTCATACAAGTCTTACAGTTTGGGAGTTTATTACTGGTTATTTTGCACATTTTATTGCTCCAGGTTGTGGAAACTGTTTTCAATTATATTTTTCAATTAGGATTTGTTGGTATTTAGGAAAGGATATTATTTTATTTACCTGATGTACAGTCACTTTACTGACCTCTTGTAGGAATAGTTTTTCTTCTGATTGCTGGATTTTTTTGTTGATAATCATGACATTTGCAAATAATGTGAGTTTTGCCTCTTTTCCCTCCAGTGTTGCTAGCTCTTTTCTTTTTCTTGCCTTATTTCACTGGCTTTGAAATTTGCCTGACTTTAATGGGAACATTTTCAATATTTCATCATTAAGTATATCTTTGTAGGTCTCTAGTAGATTTTCTTTATTAGATCTAGCAAACTTCATTCTATTACTATTTTACTGAGAGTTTTATTTTTTCAAAATGCAGTCTGGATGATTGTAGTAAATCCACTTTACTTATATATAGTCTTTATAAATTCCTTTTTAAAAATTTATGAAGACTTTTTGTGACTTACTACATTTTTAATATTATAAATGTTATCATTCATGCTGGAAAAATGTGAATTATCTGTTTAATTTCCATGTATAGTTATTAAATTGTGATGTGGAGTTATTTTAAACCCTATAATATCTTTTCTTGGTTATTTACGTGAGAGCTTTGTTAAAATTTCACAGTTAATGTAGATTATACATTTCTCCTTATATTCTCACTGTTTTATTTTTCTTCTTATACTTTGATGTTGAATTGTTAGGTTCATAAAGATTCATAATCAGCAAAACATTCTGTTTTTACTTTGACTAGAAGTACCACTCCTAGTTCCTCTTTGTAAGCATTTACTCGGTATGTTTTTCATTATCTTTTTACATCTAATTTTTTGTTTTGGTGTGTCTCCCATAAACAGCATAGCATTAGATATTTTTGCTACTCATTCTGATAATCTATCTCTTATCAGATTAACTTAATATATTGACTTTATTTGTGATAACATATATTTGGTATTTTCTATTTGATCTGTTTTCTTCCTCATTTCCTACATTCAGCTGGATTTGTTTACTTTGTTTACTGTGCCATTATGCCATTATTATGGCTATTATGCCATTTTTTTTTCTGTCTAGGAGTTTGGAAGTAATTTATCCCATTCTTTTCTTCTCTTGCTTGTCCTTGAATTTTAGAAAACATATTTAAACTTCGGTTTTTTCTATCATGTCAATCATTGGTGTCAGTAACTGCCCTCTCAAACTAGATAGACCATTAATATACATAGACTAATCCTAACCTCTCATGTTTTGTGGATATCACCTGGAATTTTGTTTACAGATTTTTAAATAACTTGCTTTACATTGTGGCTCAATTTTTATGTGAATTTTATCTTAATAATTGTGATAATATTCACAATAATTTCACAAAAAAATTTTATCAGTTTCACTTCTTTCTTTGCTCACCATTATCTCTTTCATTCCATGTGTTCCTCTTAGTTGTACATACTTGTTGTTTTCGGTATCCTCAAGTGATACTTTCAGGAAGCATTCATGGTGGTAAAGTTTCTGAGTCTTTTAATATATAAAAATGCCTTAATTTTGTCCTCAAACTTAAATAATAGTTTGGCTAAGCACACAAATTTAGGTTAGAAGGAATATTCCTTTAGAACTGCAAAAATATTGTTCCATTTTGCTTATTACCTGAGAGATCAAATGAGAAGTCTGACAGCAACTGAATATTATTTCTTTAAAACTATTTTACATTTTAACTTTCAGAATCTTTTAGGGCCTGTCTGAATTTTCTTGGAAATCAGAAATTTCAGGATATATCTTAATGTGGACTTCTTCTCACATACATGCAGACTTTTTATTGGTTTTCCCTACAAGAGACAATAACGTAAGTTTTAAAATATAAATCTGAAGTCATCTGAGAGGCAAGGAAGAAAGATTAAAATTAAATGCTTAATCAAAAGGTACTACAACACCACCTAAAATCTACTACCATGGCAGTAGCAGGCTAAGATTAAGCTACAGCAAAAACATCTGGTGCCAATTTTAGAGACTATATAGCAGGAAATGGATTTGCTTTCCAGAAGACTGGTACACTGATAATTTGGATCCAACAGAATGTTTGACCAGGAAAATATCAAGATGGTTAGAAGTAAAACTAAATCAAAAAGAACAGGTACACTGGAGAATCCAAAACATGTAATCTCCAAACAGATGGTGACAGATTTATCTTCTTCCTCTCAAGAAGCATTTGCTGCACTTTGCAGCCTTTTCTCATAATCCTACCCAATGGCTGTTCAAGCTGAAAGCTGCTGCTCTTGCCTTGCAGATGGCTCAGCAACCAGGTAAACTAGGTTTGGGTTGCACAGGACTCTTGATTAATTTAGCACAGATCTTGGAGAACTTGTGACAAATGGGGAAGAGGGGAGGGGAATACAGGGAATAAGAGGGGGTTGGTGGGATGGAGATGTGGTGGTGGTGGATTGGGTTGGTTGCATTGTTAGTTTTTCTGAACAAAGTGAACCCTGAAGCATTCACATATAAAGTAGTCTAAGTTTCCCCAATTAATTTCATACAACTCCACACAACACCTTCAAAGTCTGAAGTCAGCAGCTGAACTGTAGTTAGAGCTACAAGGCTCACAAAATCATCAAAGAAACCAGAATGAGACAACCCAGATAGGATATTCCAGCAATTATTCTCAATCTGTCTTTCTCCAATCTAAAATAAGCATCTAATATACATGATGTGGGATGTAGAAAGCCACACTGGAACAAACAGGGTCTTCTGCCGAACTTTTCATCAAACACCAAGGGAAACCAACGGTCAAGGTATATTTTTATTTTATCTTACTTTATTTAAAATACAACAACCCCAACGTTATTCTATCACAATGGGACATGGCTGAACAGGTAGGAGACAGATTCCCCAATGTGAGTTCTTTTGATGGCTTCCGCAAGGATCATGGAGATGTCGATCACCTGTATTTTGGAGCAATGCTTCACCTTATCCTCCTAAGGTATGGTATTGGTGACTACTACTGCTTCAAAGCCTGCACTGTTGATGTGAGTAATGGCCAGGCCAGAAAAGATTCCATGAGTCAAGATCGCAGAAACTCTGGTGGCTCCAGCTGAGAAAAGTTTGTCAGCTGCATGGCAGATTGTACCACAAGTGTCAGCCATGTCATCCACAAGGATAGCCACACGATCCTTCACATATCCCACTAGTACCATTCGGTCCACTTCATTGGCCTTCTTCGGTTCTTTGTGAATCAAGGCAAAGTCCACATTCAATCTTTCTGCAACGGAGGTCACTCTCTTAGCTCCACCAGCATCTGGAGAGACAATCGTGCAGTTCCTCCACTCAGAGATATTCTCCTTTATCCACTTCAGGACAGCTGGATCTGCATACAAATTGTCTGCTGGGGTATCAAAAAAGCCCTGAATTTGAGAAGCATGTTGGTGCATCGTGATGATATGATCTGCACCTGCTATAGACAGCGTATTTACAACAAGCTTGGCGGAGATTGCGGCTCGGCTCTTATCCTCCTTATCCTGCGGGCATACGGGAAGCACGGGACGACTGCAGTAACTCGGCTGGCTGGAGCAATCTTGCAGGCATTAATCATGATCAAAAGCTCCATTAGATTGTCGCTGATTTCGCCACAACCACTCTGCACTCTGTGGACGTCCCCTCCTCGCACACTCTCGCCTATTTCCACGCAGGTCTCCTGGTTGCTCAATTTCTTGGTCACCACCTTGCCCAGCTCCTGGCCCAGTCGGTCGGCAGTTTTCTGGGATAAGTCCTGGCGGGAGCTGCCGCTGAAGATTTTGATATTTGGCATTTTGGTCAACTGCCCTAGGCTCTCTACGTCCGGTGATCACCCGGCAGTTGAGAAAGGAACAGAGGTCAGACCACAGACTACTCCAGCCCCCAGCCAGGCGCAAGAGACCGCAGACGCTAACTAACGGCTTCCGGTTGTTACTCAGCTCTTCCGGTCTCTTCCGGCTGTGCGCCGCTTTAAACTGCCTTCTGGGTCTTCAAAAAAAAAAATTCCTTCTTGGCACCCAGTTCACGCTTCTAAACTAACGAGTCAAATCTTTTTTCAGTTCATGGATTTTTTTTTTTCCTCCTCTATTAGTGCTTGTATTAGTTTCCAAGGGCAGCTTAAATCTGAATACGGAAAAATAGAAACTTTCTACAAGGCAAAACACGTAACTTTGAAAGGAAAGTTCTGGACTGGAGGAAATGTGTAAAACGTGCCCAGAGTTCTTCCAACTGAGTGAGAAAAAGGTAAGTCGGAATAAACGTATGAAAAAATCCTAGAAATCAAGAAATTGACATTCATTTTCACACACCAGGTAAGCCAAAATTATAAAATAGATAACTCCTTCTAGTCTAATGGAAAGTGTAAGTGTGTAGATTTTGCAAGGGAAATTGAGTACATAACATATGGCTCAATGTGTCTTCTAGGAATCTACTCAATAGAAAGATTCACAAAGTATATTGATAATAGTATTTTTTGCTGTATTAATCCATTTAGTCAATATTTCCCAAGGTGTTCTGTGTGTCAGGTGTTGCACCATTTACAGGGTATAAGATGATGAATGACAAATAGTAACCTCTCCAGAATTGCTTATAAAAGCAAAATATGGAAACCAAAAATAATTCTGTCAATAGCTAAATTATCAGATAATGTATTGTACATACACAGGCAGCCATTAAAGAGACCGCAGTAGTCATATGGAAGTGTCTCCAAAATATTTTATTTTTTTTTCATTTTAAAATTTTATTTATTTATTTATTGGAGTATAGTTGCTTTACACTGCTGTGTCAATTTCTGCTGTACAGCAAAGTGAATCATATACATATATCCCCTCTTTTTTGGATTTCTTTACCATTTAGGTCACCAGAGAGTACTGGGTAGACCTCCCTTTGCTGTACAGTAGGTTCCCATTAGTTACCTATTTTATACATAGTAGTGTATATATGTCAATCCCAATCTCCCAATTCATTCCACCTCCTCCCCCTTCCCCCTTGGCGTCCATAGGCTTGTTCTCTACATCTGTGTCTCTATTTCTGCTTTGCAAATAAGATCATCTGTACCATTTTTCTAGATTCCACATATATGCATTAATATACAGTATTTGTTTTTCTCTTTCTGACTTACTTCACTCTGTATGACAGTCTCTAGGTCCATCCACGTCTCTGCAAATGACACAATTTCATTCCTTTTTATGACTGAATAATATTCCATTGTATATATGTACCACATCTTCTTTATACATTCCTCTGTTGATGGGCATTTAGGTTGCTTCCATGACCTGGCTATTGTAAATAGTGCTGCAGTGGACATTGGGGTGCATGTATCTTTTTGAATTATGGTTCTCTGGGTATATGCCCAGTAGTGGGATTGCTGGGTCATATGATAGTTCTATTTTTAGTTTTTTAAGGAACCTCCATACTGTTCTCCATAGTGTCTGTATCAAGCTACATTCCCACCAACAGTGTAAGAGGGTTCCCTTTTCTCCACACCCTCTCCAGCATTTATTGTTTGTAGATTTTTTTGATGATGGCCATTCTGACCAGTGTGAGGTGATCCAAGATATTTTTAAATGTAAAAAAATAATTCACAAAAATATGCATAGTATGATATTTATGTATTTACAATTAAGTAATAGTCATAGCATCAAATCATTAAGGAGGTCCTTTTTATTATGATTACCTTTGCAGAGGGGAGTAGGTTGGTTATAGTTGGGGATGAATATGTCACAATTTATTGACATCTATTAATGTAGTATTTGAACTTTCATTACTTTTATAATTTAAAAAAGACTAACAAAATATATATGATAAGTCTTTTTTAGGAAATTTTAAGTACACAGTTTCCAAATGCATTGGGGGTTGGAGTAATGAGCTAAGAAGTGGAAGAGATCATAGATACCAGGAATTTCAACAGCAAACTGTGTCATAAAAATAGTGGAAACATCAGATAGAGATCATAAAGTTTTATCCTACTAATTGTGTGTTTAACATTTGGTTCTGGGATATTTTTATTTAGCCTAAAACCAAATCATCATTTTATAATATTTTGAAATTACTAAATAATTTGTTGAATGTATCTTCACACCCCACTTTTGAGCTTCCCCTCTGGGTTTGGTTCATGGATAGGATAAGATCAGGATTGAGGTAAGGAATGGGGGGAGGCAACAGAAATGGATAAGATTTGGCAATGTCTGTGAAACACATTGCTAGCAAACAGTGTTTTTATATATTAAATGTGCTATTATTATAAAACATAAAAACAGCTATGTCAAAAAGGCTAAATCAAAATGTCCTGCTGCTGATCCAACCACATCTCTGGAGACATCAACATGCTTTTCTCTTCAGTTCAAACTCTTCATGGTTGACCGTATATGCAGGCTCATTTCAGTCCACAACTCTTCATTCATGTTCTTTCCTATTGTAAAATCAACAGACCCACCTATACTATATAAATCTCATCTTCAGCCAAGACTACATACAGTGATTTCTAAAGAAAATTCTGTGTCTTAATTTAGCAACACTAAAAAGTACTTGCAGCTTCCATTAAAATGATTCTTAGTGTTCTAAATGTGTCACACATTTTTCAGTTTTTAAAGAAAAACAAAACAGGTTTTTAAATCGACTTATTATTACCTAAATTGGACTGAACGCTAATGTAAACATTAAAAACCCATAGTTGGTTGTGTTTTCCTTGAGGTGTTAAGTAGGAGAAATTTTTGTGTTGCTGCTATTTTTGATCCATGCTCTGGCTGTTGCAGCACCTCACGGTTTCAGGGATTTGTCTAGAATCATTAAATGTTAAAGATGGAAATGACCTTAGAAACCACCCGGTCTAGCAACCTAATTCACAGACAGGGAACTGAGGCCCAGAGAAACGAAGCAAGCTGCCTGGGATCTAACAGCTAATAAGAGGCAGAATATGGATTAGAACGTGGAATCCCTGAATTTCCAAATAGGGCTTTTCTCACTGTACCATGTCTAGGCCTTTTCTTTGAGGTTTATCAGAATGAAGGAAAAATCAAAAGGTTATGTAGAAATTGTTGCACAAAAATTTTACTCTTTTGTCGAACAACTACAACAAAGAACAAAACTCCAAAGCTGAGACTGGAAAATTCTTTTTAAGAATTATTTCCAGAAAGAAATGAATGATTAGTAGTGTCATGGAAATACCTTTATTACTCTGATATTTCTGTTACATGGGTCTATTGTAAGGGGATTTATAGTCTCTGTAGGTTGAGGAAGACATCTATCTTATCACTGACTGTTTCTGACAAAGGTTACAGGTAGGAATGATGCCCATTGAACAACACAGTCTCTCTATTTAAGATGTTGTTAATAAATTACTCTGGAAACAAAAATTGTGGTATAGAGAAAATGCCTTATCTTTCTCCTTCCCAAGGCAAGCATATTTAAATGTCATCTCTACAGATCTGTGAGAACTGTTGTATTTTGAAGGTCTTTTGAGTCAATACCCAGAATATATCTATTACCTTGGGAATAGTTTCTTGCTTTACTGATTATTCTTTTACCCTTCACAATTCCAACATAAATAATTCAAAGAGAGCCCTGATGCAGCTTGATCAACTAAGGAGAAAAGAAAGTCAGTCGGTTCTTTCAGAAAGTGGAGAAAAATGGTTGTTGTATTGTAAGTAAAATAAATGCTTTCACTAAATACGCTTGCAGTTGACAAAATGCTAGATGTTTAGGTGACAATTATAGGTCTTTGATAAACTGTCAAATCTTGTCACAACACATGTTACAAACAAGGACAGATTTAGATGTCCTTTATGACAGCTTTGTGTAGTTTGAGAATGTATGGCAGTTAATTTCAAAAAGGAACATATTTTTCTTTCCAGCAGTTATCTGCTTGTTTATTAGGAAGAGTTTCTTTGTGCCTTTAATCTTCCTCATTTGACTCAGAGTTCCAGATCATTATTGTAACATTACCTTACCTCATTTATTTTGTTCATAATAATCATCTACAATACTTTGAGAAAACAATTTCCCACAGAGCTTTACATTGGTAGAAATGCTTTAAAGTTTGATTTGTGATTGTTTACAATTGAAGTTGACTACCATGTTTGTTTACTGAATTTTTAGTTGGAAATCTGTCTTTTTATACAATAGATGTGAAGATGGTGATTAGGTAAATAAATTTGAGTGAAACAAATAGGAGAAAAAGACAAAATTTTGTTACTCAGAAATGCGACTTTAATTTTGAGTATTATGTTAGACTCATGATGGTATTTTTGAAACACACTTTGGAATTTAAAAAAAATTTCTAATGAACTTAAAAATCTTAGTATGAAATAATAGTCTTGGAATAATAATGAGGTTAGGTGTGCTGAATAATATATAATTGTAATGAGAGATGAGGCAATGTATGGAGAGGTTCCATAACTAGTAAATTGCAAATAAGAAAATATCTCCCTAATATTTATGTGAAATATTTTTCAGTATTTTAAAGCAGGTATGGATCTTTCCCTTCTCATGTAGAATATTAGTTTCATGAAATTAGTAAAATGATACTCATGTTAATTATATTTTGACAAAATGCAAGCTCCATTTATGCTATTCAAACCTATTTAAGGACTTTTAATTTTTTCTCTTCCATTATGATAATTTATTTAATCTTCATAATAAACATTAAACCCAGTTGTCCATTCACATAAGAAGAAATTGAGTGTAGCCTGGTTTGAAATGGTTCAGTGATTCTCCAACTTCAAGGGCAGCAGGGGACTTCCCTGGTGGTCCAGTGGTTAAGACTCTGCACCTCCACTGCAGAGGGCGTGGACTCAATCCCTGCACGCCAAAAAAAAAAAAAAAAAAAAAAAATTATAGTAAGATTCAAGGGCAGCAGGTTCACCAGTAGGGAGTGTGAGATATAGATTCCCGAGCCTCATTCCCAGAGTTACTGATCGGTAGGTCCAGGGTGGAAACTCAGACTTCATGTTTCTTACAAGACACCAGGTAATGCTGATGCTGCCATTCTGGTGACCACACTTCTGAGAACCACTGGTATGCATCATTAACATTTATTTATTTTGGGAAAATAAAAGGTAATGGTTGATTTATTTCGCTTCTACTCATTTCACTAGCCCTTGTAATTTTGCATATTTTATTTGGCTTCTAGATCTTTTCACGTTCTTTTCTACATACGAATATTGCTTTCAAATATCACATAATTCTTTATGAACAGTACACATATATCCTTCAACTTAAAATACCTGTATTGTGTTACAGAAATACTTTGACAAATACGTGTAAGATGTGAATTCTTGTTATTTGGGGAGTTTTAAAAATCCATTAGATATTTGAACATCTGAAAATTAATTTCTACCTATTAGCACACTAAGAATTGAATGAAGCTAAGAGGCTCTCCTATTTATTATCCCATTTCCCCTCCCTCCTTGAGTCTTTTCCAGTGTTCATCACTGAAAAGGATCTTTTTGTCAAACTCTGAAAACCACTTGTCTGTCCATGATGATACCGAGTATTGTACAGAGTGAATACTTGCTGATTTGATTTGATGTTGCCCTTTGGGAGGAAACCATTGTACAGACTCTCTCCAACTTACGCTGGTTCAACTAACAATTTTTCAGCTTTACCAGGGTGCAAAAGCCATACGCATTAATTAGAAACTGAACTTCGAATTTTGATCTTTTCCTGGGCTAACAATGTGTGGTACAGTGTTCTCTCGTGATGCTGGGTAGGGGCAGCAGCTGCAGCTCTCTGTCAGCCATGAGATATGCACTTACAACAAATTCCTACCCATACCGCTGTTCAATTTTTCACTTTCAGTATAATATTCAATAAATTACATGAGAGGCTTTGTGTTAAATAATTTTGCCCATAGGCTAATGTAAGTGTTCTGAGCACATTTAAAGTAGGCTAGGCTAAGCTGTGATGTTCGGTAGGTTAGGTTATTAAATGCATCTTTGACTTAATGATATTTTCAACTTACAGTGGGTTTATAGGGATGTCACCACATCGTAAGTTGAGGAAGGTCTGTATATCAGTTTATAAACAAAACTAAACAAAATAAGTAAAAACAAAAGAATTTCTCTATTCAAATATATGTTAGAATGAGTAGACCCCTATGGACTACATATTGTTCTTCCTCGAGGGTATTTTGTCTATTTTTGTTCTCATTTACTCCCACATACATTTTAGAATTTTGTTCGGATTTTGATTGGAATTACATTAAATCTGTAAATCAATTAGGGAAAATTGACATTATAATATTAAGTTTGCAAATCCATGAACATGCTATTTCTCTTTTAAATTACTCTTTAAAATGACGATAAGTTCCTGTAATTTTTCCATAGAAATCTTTTCTCAGATATACATTTTTACATTTTTCCAGGCACTTCATTTTTATATGATTTAAATGGTATCTACTGGAAATTGTATTTTCTGTTACATAGCAATATAGTTCATAGTTTAAATTTTGTGTCCATTCTTAAAAGTCATTTGTGGATTTTAAAAGTTTCTATATAAACCATATATCATCTGGAAATAAATGACAATATGGCTCTTTGATCTATTCCTTATACTTTTTCCCCCTTCTTGCCTTGTGATGCTGGTTAGGACCTCTAATGTCAGGTTGACTAGAAATGGTGACAGTGGCCATTCTTGCCTTATTTCTAATCTCAAAAGGGAAAACTTTTAATATTTTACCATTATATATGATGTTTGTGTGTTGTATTTTATCAGGAAATACTCTATAAGGTTAAGTGTTTCCTATTGTTAGTTTGTTGAAAGTTTCTTTTTTTTTTTTTTTTTTTGATCAAGAAAGGGACTTGGATTATGTCAAGTGCTTTTTTTCTGCATCTTTCATGATTATAATATGATTTTTCTTGGTTATCCTCTTAATATGGTAAATTACAGTGATTTCTTTTCTAATGTTAAACAGACCTTACATTCATGGGATCAACCTAATTTAATCATGATATATTGTCCTTTTTATATATTACTTGATTCAGTTAGGTAATATTTTATTTAGAATGTTTTCATGTATCTTTATGAGAGAATTTGGTCCATAATCCTTTGTCTGTACTTATTAGGTTAAGAAAACAAGATTGTACTAACTATGTACGAATTGGAGAGCATTTCATCTTTTTCTATCCTATGGAAAAGTTGTAGAAATTATGACATTAAGTGGAACTGGACCAGAAGATATTTGACTACTTATTCGATTTCTCTAATGGTTATCAGTTACATTTAGGTTATAGATTATTGGTTATATTCAGATTTCCATTTTTTTGTCAGTTTTGTTGTTTTATTTTTCTACAAAATTTCCTACTTTATCTAAATTTTCAAATTTTACTGACAATGCTTCCCACAATATCCTTTTATTATGTTTTTTGTATCTACAGCATCTTTAATATGATTCCCTTCATCATTTCTGGTGTTACATTTTTGAAACTTTTTTTTTTTTTGATCAGTTTCACCAGAAGGCTATTCGTTTTATCAGTCTTTTCCAAAAAAACTAATGGTTGAAATTGTTGATGCGCCTTCAATGGCTGCTTGTTTCAAACTTTGTTGACTTTAAGATTATTTTTAATTATGTTCTTTCATCCTTTCTTTGTGTTTATTTTGCTGTTCTTTTTTAAAATTCTTGAGATGTATGCTTAGCTTATTATTTATTAAAATACATTTTTCTTCTAAGTACTGTTTTAACTTAAGATTTATATGTAATATTTTTATAGTATTTCTGTTGGTATTCAGGTAAAACTATTTTCCAGTTTTGATGACGATTTCTTTGTTTCAGGGACCATTTAGTTTATTTCTTAAATAACAGATGTATAGGGAACATCTAGATATCTTGTTGGTGTTGTTTTTAGTTTCTAGCTTAATTGTACTGAAGACAGAAAACATACTTTGTGTGATTTAAGCCCTTTGAAATTTGCTGAAACTTTTTTTATGGTCCTAGGTGGTCACTTTTCATAAGTAGTCCATGTGTGCTAGGAGGAATATGTACTCTTGAGTGGTTAAGTGCTGTATACATACACACACATTAGATCTGGTTTATTTGTAATGTTATTTATATCTTCTGTATCTTTACTGTTTTTTTAAATCTATTTAATCAAATACTGAGAGAAATATGTTAAAATTTCCACAGTGATTATTGGTATATATCTATCTCTCCTTGTAAGTTTTTCTTTTTTTATTTCTCTATATTTTGAGACTAATTGGTTATCTACAAATTTAAGTTGTAACTTTTTGGTGAATTGAGATATCATTTTAAAGTAACACTCTTTTTTTTCTAGTAATGCCTTCTGCCTTAAATTCTATTTTGTCTGGTGTTAATATAGTTATGTTAGTTATCTTTTAAATAGCATTTGGTTCATTTTCCTATCTTTTAGTTTCAACCTTACTGTATGTTTATGTATCAGATGCATTGCTTATAAATGTCATTTAATTTCATGTTAATTTATGCCACTTGACTTCAAGTCATTTAACTTCATTTATCCCCTTCTGACATTGTGTGGGGATATTTGCCTATGATTTTGCCTTCCTTTCTTCCTATTTTCCTTCTTTCCTTCCTTCCCTTTTTCACTTCTACAATCACTTTATTATTGTTGCTTTTTATAATCGACATTCATTTATATATACCTACCTATGTATTATTCTCTTTGCTCCTCTTTTATTTTTGCATCTTAAACCTTCCATTTGGGATCGTTTGCCTCTGCTTGAAAAATATCCTTACAAATTTTTGAGATACTGCTGGTGAAAAACTTTGGCTTGGAGTTTATAATTCAGTCTCCTTTAATGTTATTCCTTTAAAGGTAATACATTTTTTTCCCCCTCTAGATGCTTTTTAAGATTTTCCTTCCTCCCTCTCTCCTCCCCTTTCTTCCCTCCTCTTTCTTTTCCCCCCTCCCACCCTCCCTTCCTCCCTTCCTCCCTTCCTTCCTTCCTTCCTTCCTTCCTTCCTTCCTTCCTTCCTTCCTTTTCCTTCTTCTTTTCTTTCTTTCTGATGCAGATTCACTATTATATGTCTAGGTGTGGAATTTTGTAAAGTAATTACTTGCTTGAGATTCATTTGGTTTCTTGAATCTATGGGTGTTTTTCATCAGTTGTGAAATTATTTTTTTATTGTCTCTTCAAATATTGCCTCTGTCTAATTCTCTCTCCTACTGGAACTCTGATGAAACTCAAAACATATCTCTTCTGTTTTCCATGAACCTCTCTTTCAGTTTCCTTTAAAAAATTTGTGTGTGTGTGTGTTGTATTCTGCCTTTCTTCTTCTCACCTATCTTCCAGCTTACTCGTTCTCTTTTCATATGTGTCTATTATGCTATAAGACCAGTTTATTGAGGGTTATTTATTTATTTTTTTGTTTTGTTTTTTGTTTTTTTTTTAAAGACTAACAGAGACAACTCCCCATTGCCTTTTTGTTTTTTTGGTTTTTTTGGCTGCATTAGGTCTTCGTTCCTGCGTGCGAGCATTCTCTACTTGCAGTGAGCGGGGGCTACTCTTCATTGGGGTGTGCAGGCTTCTCATTGTGGTGGCTTCTCTTTGTTGTGGAGCATGGGCTCTAGGCACACAGGCTTCAGTAGTTGTGGCACGTGGGCTCAGTAGATGTGGCTCACGGGCTCTAGAGCACAGGCTCAGTAGTTGTGGCACACAGGCTTAGTTGCTCCACAGCATGTGGGATCTTCCTGGACCAGGGATCAAACCCGTGTCCCCTGAATTGGCAGATGGATTCTTAACCACTGCACCATCAGGGAAGTCCCTATTGAGGGTTTTTTAAACAACTCTATTTTTTTTTAGAGCAGTTCAACTTTACCACAAATTGAGAGGAAGGTACAGAGATTTCCCATGTACCCCCCTGCCCCACACATGTATAGCCTCCCTTATTATCAACATCACTCACCAGAATGGTACATTATTTTTTACCAAGGATGAACCTACCTTGACACGTCATAATTACCCAAAGTTCGTGGCTTACCTTAGGGTTCATTCATACTGTTGTACATTCCACAGGTTTGGACAAATGTATAATGATATGCATCTATCATTATAGTATCATACAGAATATTTTCACTACCATAAAAGTCTTCTGTGCTCTGCCTACTCATCTCTCCTCCCCTCCCTCACCTCTGGCAACCACTGATCTTTTTATTGGCTCCATAGTTTGCCTTTTCCAGAAAGTCATATTTTTGGAATCATACAATATGTAGCCTTTTCAGATTGACTTCTTTCACTTAGTAATATGCATTTAAGTTTCCTTCGTGTCTTTTCATGGCTTGATAGCTCACTTATTTTTATCACTGAATAGTATTCCATTGTCTGGATGTACTACAGTTTATGTATCTATTCACCTACTGAAGGATATCTTGGTTGCTTCTAAGTTTTGGCAATTATGAATAAGACTGCTATAAACATCCGTGTGGAGGTTTTTGTGTGGGCATAAATTTTCAACTCCTTTGGGTAAATATCAAGGCGTGTGATTTCTGGATCGTATAGTAAGAGTATATTTAGTTTTGTAAGAAAATCGCCAAACTGTTTTCCAGAGTGGCTGTACCATTTTGTATTCCCACCAGCAATGTATGAAAGTTCCTGTTGCTCCACATTCTCACCAGCATTTGGTATTGTCAGTGTTCTGGATTTTGGCCATTCTAATAGGTGTGTGTAACTACAGAGTTTTTAATTTCCATTATTGCATTTTTCATTTGAAGACATTTTGTTTAGTCCTTTTAAAGTTCTACTAGGGCAGTTTTAGAGTTCATTGCTCTCTGAACGTATCTTCAAACTTGTTCTTATTTCAAACTATTTTTAAAAACATAGTATAATAGCTGTTTTATAAGATGCATCCAGTAATTTCAATGTCTGAAGTTTTTGGAATCTGTATCTGCTGTCTATTTTTCTTGCTCATGCTGGCTTTTTTCTTTTGTGCTTGTTTATGCTTAGCTATGTACCATTATGGCATATGAAATTTTATTTGAGGAAATTCTTTGAAGTCTAGAATGAAAGTTTTTCTTCCAGAGAGAATTTGCTTCTGACTCCTATATGGAGTTGCTATTAGTCTGCGACTACCTTAAGTTTCCCTGGACTGTCAAGGTGATATAACCCCAGGCTGCAGAACTATGTAAGGGCAGCCTAAGGTCACAACTTCTCAGGAATCCACACCTTCCAACCCTTTCACCCCTGTTTCTTACACTGTTTTTCTCTGCTGTCTGCTGTGCTCACCAACAAACCATCCCACCTTCCTATAGACCATGGAGGCAGGTTTACTTCTGATTCACCATTATTCTGAAGATAGAGAGCTTTGGGGTCCCAATTTAATGAGTAGAAAGTCTCTTATGAGACTCCTCACCTTGGGCAGGCCCTGGGCCTTAACTTGCATTACCCTTGACCCATGAAGTCTATAAAACTGAAACCTAAGATAATTAGAGCTAGTCTTAGCTCTTGTATCCAGAATATAGGGTGAGCCTTTGCTCATATTCCCTCCCTGAGGGCAGAATGGTGCAGGCAGCGAGCAGCAATTGGAACAGGCAGAGAACACCTGTCCCTGTGGAGAAGCCATGTCAGGAAGGCTAGTGGTAGCAGAGATTGTGCCATGGTGGCTGATAAAGAGACTGGACTGGACAAGTCTGCAGGCTATTTAGCAGAAACAGAAACTGGTAGTCTGAGAAATTGTCAGAAATAGCTCACTGTGGGACATTCAGAGACGGGGCTCATTTTTTGAATTAGCTAGAGTGTGCTTGCGCCACAGTAGTTATATTTACAGTTCCAACCTGGTTTTCCCATGTCTGCTAGGACCTTTGAAATCAAGGTTATTCTTATATTTATGATAAACTTAAGGTCAGTGATAATAGAGACTAAATATATATAATGAATGTATATTCTGTATACTATCTTCTAGTAATTTGTCTTTAAAAATATTACTTGTGATTGTTGTTGACTTTAGCAGTTTACTTCACCAACAGTTACTTTTTGTGTAAATACATTCTGCTTCATATCCTTATATGTTAATTTACTTCTTATCAATTCAATTCATGAGCTCTCTTTTCAAATAAACTACAGTGAAAAACAAGAAACAGCTTATTAGTGTCAATCTGTTTCCTTCCTTTTGTAGACATAAGAAAAGAGGTTTTGCCAGTGGATAAATGAATTTATGACAATGAGATATTATTTTATTTTTTGAAAATTATGTATAAATAATTTAAAGCAATATCTTATTTTCACTGACTTTGGAGAGTTCTGTGCTGTGTTTTGTGCCTAGAAAAGTAGTGACTAATGATGTTTCCAAGTATAAGGAGTAGAATAGAAATAGCTGATTTCTTATTTTCTGTATGTTTAATCCAACAGCAGAGAGGATAGATGTTTGATGTTATGGATTTGCACACAGACTCTGGTGCCAGACTGTTTGGGTTTGAATCCTGGCTCAATAGCTTAATATCTCAGTGGCTTTGGACAAATTACTTAACTTGTCTTTGCCAAAGTTTCCTCATCTGTTAAAAGGATGACAATAATAGTACCAACCTTTCAGGATTGTGAGGATTAAATAAGTAGAACAAATATGAACCATCAGTAACAGTACTTTATATATTATGTGTATATCGCATGTAAGTATACACTTTATAAATGTTAGCTATTTATGTGTACAGAATACAGACAAGCATCGAAAATTTTGAAAAGTGATAACAGGATTGGTCTACATGGAGACCTGCTCCAGGTTCTTCTTTCACTTGCCATATATCTTCCTCCTGGAGGGGTGATAACAGTGTAGTAGAGCCAGCAAATTATTGCTGTGTCCATATCTCTCCCATGGGATTAGAGAGAGCTGTAATGAGAGGGTCACATGCTGAAGGTATGCCTGTTCGTTACATGGAGAGCTTGGTTCCATCTGACTTCTCGAACTAGAGTGAGCCTTTACCCAAGTACTCCTCTGTCAGGTGAGAGTTGAGAAGACACTGACAGCTTAATGCATCCTGATGATAGCAACTTTTCTCCAGATATAAGGATAGAGTAAGGTCTCTTTAAAAAAGTTTAGTCATAAGGCCATGTAGAAAATTATTGGTTAACTAAAAGAGGATGGTTTCTCATTTTCCGTAGTTTATCTAACAGGGATTAAGCATATTTTAACTATAGATCATAAAATCTTTTGAATATTTCAATGTTTAATTCTTATAACTATATAGTAAGTCTCTATTTTTAGAATATTTGAAAGCAATAAGTGGTGATTGGGAAACATGATCTTCCTATCCTGAGTTTCAGTGATAGTAGACTATTCCTCCCAGCAAGACATCACTGAAACATTTTGAACAAGAATATATACCTTACTTATACATATCTCCAGGGAAGGAAATCCCACAGATCCTTTGAATGATTTGCTCTTTTTAAAAATATAACTGATTTGAGATATTCTCTTATATCTCACTTAAGTCTGCTCTCCTGAGAATTAATCTTATTCTTACTTATTCATTCCTCAGTAGAGATGGAGAGCAGCTGATACCATCCTCTTCACATACTTGAGAACCATTATTAAAAAATTCCTTTGCTGAATAATCTCATTTTGTCAAGGCTTTTATTATAGATTTTGTTTTTAAATCCTTTGATCCTTTTTACTGCTCTGTACATCTCTTTCTTGAATCTCTGAATCTAAACAATTTGTGCTCACATGGGTCTGACTGATGTTTTATTTATTTATAGTTTTATTCTAGATGTGTCACCTCACATTCCTAATGTTTAACTACTACTTATGCATTGCAGTATCCCGCTTGCTTTTTTAAGAACAAAAGCATTTCAGTGGAGGTGATACATTATCTCTGAGCATTTATTTGTATCACAGGTAAACTAAGCCCATTTGAAAACAAACAGCCTCCCTTCACACACACACACAGAAGTGTATATCTTGATTGTAAATTTTTCTAATTAAAGAAGTTTTTGTTTGTTTGTTTGTTTTTTAACAGTTGTTAAAGAACAGCACTATGTTCCAGAGCTACTTGGGGTTAATTATGGTTTATCACGCACTGAAGAAAAAAAACACAGGGTGCAAAGTGGATAAAAAGAATGAATTTTTAACAATTAATTATATTTCTTTAAAAAAGATAATATATCTGAAATAAATAAACAGATTTTGTGTTGAGTTGTTAGATTTTACCAGTGGTATGCTTTTGATCTTTCCACTTTAAATATGGAATATAGGCATACTGTTTGTATTTGAAGTTTGCATCTGTCATTGGTATAGTTAAATAAAATTGGGATAATTACATTATGAAACTGGAACCAAAATTGGCAAGGTAACTCATTGAAATTTAAGATTTCCTTGATTATTGTATTAACTATCAGATTATATCTTGAATTTATGATTAATTCAAAGAGTACATGACACAGATTGTTTTCTTACTTTAATTCTGTTTGCATGATAGGTTTATGATGTTGCTTTGTTGAATGACAGAATTTTACTTGCTTCTTTCACTTGTGTCTTTGTGTCTTTAAAGAGCTTCTACCACTTTCTAAAAACACTGCAATCAGAGAAGATTTTCATTAAATCCTTCTTTCCATAGTTGCTCTCTTGTTTTTCTGATGAAATCTTTGTTTACTTTTCTTTGGGAGGTTTAGATTATGGCCAACCATTTACAGCATGTTCATAGTTTATTTATGACTCAAAATAAAATAAGACCGAAATTTAGTGAAACTTAACACTTGAAAGGTTCCATATGTTTGAATGTGCTCAGATTATTATTTTTTGCCTATAACTAAGTTACAAATCACTGAGATGTAACTTATGTGCAGGCACTGTATGGGATTTCATGAATATTTAGTGCTTTGTTTCTATTTCTGAGTCTGTGAAGTTTCATAAATCAGCACTGTTTTTGCTTGGTTGCTACATAGCAGTGATTTTTGTGCTGTCTCTTCTGTATTAAAACGGCTGAGTTTCATACAGTTTGCCTATGGAAATAATTCCTGGTAGGTAAAAGACAAATTATGTTGGCTCAGTGTTAAAGGTTATGGTTTAAGTATAATGGAAGCAGGAAATAGACATTTAAATTTCACCTTAAACCTCCAACCTTAAACAGTATTTACTAACCTATGTTGTCTATTGGTTAGTAAATAATGAAATCTTAAGAATCTGTTTCCAATTTTATGATCTGGAATCCAAACTATTACCAACTATTTTTTGTCTGAAAGCTCCATTGGCAATGTTTCTTTAGACTTTGTAACTATAAATAAAGGCTCTCAGCTATTTTATTGGGACGTTAACGTGTCCTAAGCCAGTGATTCCCAGTATGGTCAATCATCAGCATTATCTGGGTTGTTTTCTGAAAATACAGATTTCCAGACTCAACCTTAGGAAATTTTTTTTTACTTGGTAGCATTAAATCAGAGATTCTCAACCTTGGTTGCACATTAGAATCCTCTGGGGAGATTAAACCCCCCCAAAAAACCTGATGACTCAGCTCCATCCCCAGAGATCCTGATGTAATTCTGTGTCACCCTACCTTTAACCCAAACTCTGAGATCTTTTCAGACTAATGTCCAGCTACTTTTGAGAACCACTGCTTTAAACAATACATTTCTTTATTAGAAGTATGATATGCAGCGTTTCTTATAGTGACTATTGATTTGGTTTACAATTTTACAATTTTATTACCATCTTCAAATATTTCCCTTTTTTTGTTTAAAAAGTTATACTAATAACCCCTGGAAGGCTGATAGCTCCAAGCAAGTTCTGGCATGGGAAGATGTCTGAGCCTGTTCACCTCAGCAGGAGAAATATATGACTTCTTTGAGAAATGCTACAGAAGCTGGATTGCCTTCCTCCCACCAGATAGACAGGGAGATTAGGGATAGTAGAGTTAGTAAGTTGATTTTGCTGTGCCCAGGATAACCAAGAGGCCTACTTTAGCTTGAGTTGACTCCTTGGCCCTTGGTAGTAGTAGCTAGCGTTTATTGAGTACTTACTATAAGCTGAATACTTAGAATTCTTCACCATAGCCCCACTTCCATTTTATAGGAAAGAAATGGCAAGCCCAGGGAGGTTAAGTAACTTTCCCAAAGTCACACAGTTAGTATACAGTAAAGGCTGGATTCGAACCCAGGCTTGTCTGACTCCAGGGCCCTTATGGCTGCCTATGATGTCACCTGGACGACTTACTAGACCACAATATGGTATAATAGATATGAATGAGGGGTATATAAGCATATCGAAGTATGATCTCATATGAGCAATGTTTACATGTACAACTTACTTGACTTCTCTTCAATTATGCCATCTCTATAATGAGATTAATAATAATACCTTCTTCACAGTGTTTATTATGAGGCATTTAAATAAAGCGGTAGCTTGGTACCTGGATTATAGAAGTACTAAGGAAGTAATGTCTGTTTTTATAAGTCAGCACAGTTTACAAGTCCAAAAACATAGAAATTTGGGGTTTGGATTGATTGCCATTCTTCCTGTGGGTAGGCTAGATTGTTCCAGTCAGTGTATATAGATTAGTTAAGGTTTATTCTAACCCTGAATTTCTCTAATTTTTATAAATTGTATCATTCACCCAGATACATTGTCTCTACTTGGCAAAATTCCTCTGGTCGTACCATTATGGTTAATCATTTAGTTTGTTAAATAAATCTTATTTTTTCATTGATTTACATAAGAAAAACAAAGCTTCATTCTTGTGAAATATACTACTTTAGGTTCCAAGTAGAAGACTTTTCCTAAGGAATTAATATGCTAGCTTACTTAAAAGTCTCTCCCAACATGGTGCCACATGAAATTACTGAAATGGGAGTCAGAATACTTGAATTCTATTCTTCCTGATCTTCCTTCTTTAAGTACTGGGCAATTTCAGGCACGTTCACTTAACCTCTTAAGTCTTTGGTTGTCTTAGATGTAAATTCGAAGCTGTATTATATGATAGTGGTAGCTTCTTTTTGCTCTAATATTATGTGATTCTGGATATTATAAAATAGCAACAAGGATATATTTATACATGTAAACTGTGTATATAATGGGAACTGCAGTTCTCACCCACCAGTTCATCTTTTTAGTTCCAACAATCTCTTCCGTATTCTGAGCTCATTTATCAACAAGAAACAGGATTCTATGATTTCTAACTTTTTTATGATTCTATTAATCTTTCCTCCATTATCAGCCATTTGCCAAAAATGTAACAGCCTCTGTACCTAGAGATCTCTTCCTTGGTTACTCTCTAATAACTTCTGGAAAATTGCTTTATCTTCTATCTAGTATTTTATTACCTAATTATAGTGTTTCTCAGATATTGATTCCTGGATATACATTTGCTTACACAAATAGTGGAAATCTTTTCCTAATTCACACATACAAGAGTTAAATCAATGGATAAAAGACTTCTTCCATAAAATATTTTAAAACCTCTGTCACCTGGTACCATTTGTTGGTGTTAGAACAAAATATGACAGAATATACCATTAATACAAAATTATTTATATTATAGTATAGTGATTCTCAAACTAATATCCAATCCACTGCAGACCAATTCTTTTGTAAAATACAATGAAAATGAATTACTAGAAAAACAATATCTTAAAAAGACAAAAAATACAAATCCAATTTTTAAAACTATGTTGCAGTAGACATAAAATAATTCTGTCAAACTGCTCTAAAATTAGTTCTCTCAAATTTTCATTCTCAAAGTCTATACTTATCATAAACTGAAAGCAAAGAGTTCATAAAACTGTACTGATCTGTGGATAAGACATTGAATTGCACTGGTCTTGAAAAGCAAGTTTGACTTTATCTTTTTTGTAATTTTGAAATTCTTTCTCAAAAATAAGGGAGCTTCCTTATTCCCCTCTCTCAGCTTGTAGTATTCTTTAAGAGGCTGGATCTCCCTAGCTTCAGATAATCCCTACATTCAGCGACTGGATCCGTCAGGTTCTTTGCTGGATTAAAATGTAAATAAAGTAGATGTGTATTAAGCCTTACCTGTATTTAGCCTCAGTGGAAGCGGGTTGCTCAGATCCTTTCTCGATAATAGCTTTTAATGAAAAGGAGAAGAGGACAGCCTGGGGGGAGCCAAGTGACTCAGGTGTAGAGAGGGGTTACTACCAAAAGGCCATGTCTGTCTGGGCCACATGCCTGCTAATAAATCACCAGAGATTTATCCGTGATTTTAATATCAGAATCATTGTCCAAGTGGAAAACAATCCAAAAAGTTGATGATAAGGGAAATACATGTTAAGATGATTGTGTTGTGAAAATATCTGAGGCTTTAAAGGTGTTTTTTCTTTTGATTTATTATAAGAAAGAAATTACTATTGCTCAAAACAGTCATTCTACTGGAAACCTCAAATAGCAAATTAGAATTACATTTTTTTTTTTTGTAAGATAGTTGCTAGGAGAGTAGGTTTTCCAGACCCCAATGAAAGATTCATTTTGCAATCAGCTTAAGCCTATATTTTTGAAACTTGAAACCGTACTCATCTGGCAGAGAAAAGGATCATAACCGCTGAGAGGAAATACGGAGATCTTTCAGAGTATCCATATTTTACTTCTAAATCTTAATCTTCAAGGACTTTTCCCTATACTTTAAAAAATCTTATTTGTCTGCTAAGGAATTTTCTGCATTATTTCACCACCAAAATAATTGTTATTATATTAACTATTATAATTCAAAAATCTACCTTTATAAGGACCCATGAGAGAGATTTCTCTCTGACAATGCATTAAAAATACAGTACTTCCTCTGAGCTCTCCATTTGTTTTTGACTTTTTCTTACCTCTGTCACTTATTAGGTTTAAGACTTTGATAATGTATTTAACTTTTATGGTCCTCACTTTCTCTCATTTCAAAGGTGGGGGTAAAAATTTTACCCACTTTATAGAGTTGTTCTATAGATTAAATGAATTAATATACTGTAAGTGCTTAGAACAGTGCTTGGAACGTAAGTGCTTAACAAGTGTAGGCTGTTATTATTATTGTTGTTACTGTTTTCTTTCATGGAACTGGCAATTCTTATAACTATTCATGTTTTCTTCTTTGCTTTTTCTCCTAGGAACGTTAAGGATCAAATCTGTTTCTTTTAGTAGCTGTCCCTTATTCTTTTATTCCCTTTATTCTCAATTCTTCATCTGTTTAATCTTTATTCTGCTATTTTGTGTGCATATTCGCAGGCTGCCTCAAATTCTTTCTGGAATAAAGTGGAATATTAATCAATGCATCTATCAGTCTCTTTTTAAGAGACTGGATTGGATTATGAGTCCACCTATGGACAAGAGTAATCTCAAGGACATTTTAAAATCCTGATCGGCTTAAATCTGGTTTCCTGAACCTATCAGCTGAGAGGGAGATAGAATTACTATATTTGACTTGGAAAATCTTTACAGCCTAGTTCCTGGGGCCAGTCCTCAAAGTTACATTGCTATTACACCAAGCGGGAGTGCTGGGATGGATGATGAGGAGTCCACCTCAATATCAATTACAGTAGAGAATCCCAAATGGGAGAGTATCTTACCCACTTTTGTAACGCCAGTGCCAAGCACAGTTTCTGGTGGATTACAATACTCAATAAATGGTTGATGAATGAACATACCATTTTTGCCTGGGTGCCACATTTTTCATTTGGCAACTTCGGCTTAGGACCTCAGTTATAACCATAGAATTCCTTTAAATGAAACTTTTATTTTCTGGAAACAAGACCTTCATATCAAGCAAAACTCTAGGAAGATTTTTGTGAGTTTTTCCCTGCCTAATCCACTTTCTGTCATTCCTCCATGCTCACTCTGTATTCTAACATTATTAACTCACTTATCAGAGGAAGGTCTCTGAAACCAACATGCTTTTTCTCTCATATTTGCCTTTGAACCTGCTGACCCCTCTGTCTAGTAAAGTACTTACCCTTTAAGTCTGGACCGGGTCTCTGCCTCTCCTGGGAAGATTTCTTTGCTAATTGGCTCCGTTAGGCAGAACTAGACGTGCCGACATTTATGACCCCCCCCCCCCCATGCCTGGTACATATCCTCACTGTAGTCCTCTATACTTTGTATTTTCTTAACTTGATGCTCAGGTAACATGTAATGGAGAGAAAGCACAGGTTTTGCAATTGGGCAAAACTGTGTTGGGTCCTTTTTAGCTTTGTAACTAAGCCCTGTTACTTAACCTTGCTGAGGGTCAGCTTACTTGTTTTGAAATGAAGATAGTAAAGTCTATCTCATAAGGTGTTGTAAAGATTAAATTAGGTAATATATGTAAAGGCCAAGCACATAGTTGGTGCTCAGTAAATAATAGAGTAGGCACTCAATAACTAAAATGTGTGTGGCGTTACTGGGGGGATTCTTGAAAAAGTGAAGATCATGTACCAGATTTATGATGATAGGTGAAAAATCAATTTGAATTTTGATTTAAGACATTAGATTTTTTAGAATTAAATTTATTTTAGGGCTATAAGTATGAAAAGGGGGAGAATCATGTTTCTAACTGCCTCCGAAAAAACACTTAGTATAGCGCCATGTGTTAATAGACAGTCATTAATGATTTTGATAACTGACCAGCAAGCAAATTTGCTTCCTTTCTTTACATATCTTTAAGGCTCTATCCAGAGTCAAAGTTAAGAATGATTAGCATGGTATTAGAGCAGAAGTGCTCCAGAACCTCACCATAAGCACTGGTTTCCAGATGAGGCTATTCTTGAAAGACTTAATTTAAGCTTTTCCACTTAGCATTTAATGTGACTTATTTTGTGCAATGACAAAGCTGCAGGTGTTAACAAAATCTAAGAGTTTAAAAATGTGCTTGTGGTATATTTAAAGTGACCAAAATAACATTTTTTAAGATTCAAAAATAAACTGTTGACATAAATCACAGAAATACCACTGCTTAAGAAATAAGATTTGTTGCATTTCATCATTTTCACTCGGAATTAAAGATCCTCTGTAATCTAGCCCCAGTTTACCTTCCAGACACCTCCTGCACCCACCCTCTTCCCAGACCCTCTAGACAGTCCAGTCTTAAGATGGATTTTTTTCCACTTCTGCCTTTAATTCCTCCTTAGCCTCTGATGTGTTTTTGTGTAGAGACATGCCTTTTCCATCTTTTTATTCCACCTTGAGCTGAAGCTCAGGGCCTGGCAGGTGGTGAGGGCTCAAGACATATTTTATTAGTGGCAGGTGACTCAGAGAGGCCTAAGCTAGGCTACGGAGAAATCAAACACATCCTGTCCTTCATGGGAAAGTCAATGACTAGAATTGTTGGAGGTGATGGCTGGTCTCCCCAGACTGGTGATAAAAGCTATGCTTAAACTTCCCTGGCAGTATGCTTGATGGACAATGAGTCCAGCCTGGGTGGCAGGAGAGCTGAGGTTCACAGACTTGGCCCACAGACAGTGGATAAGAGTCAGAAGGGAAAGGCAACTTTGAATGAATCACAAGCCATAACATATAGCTGGTCTTTCAGCTTAGATCTTCTCTCCTAAACTCCTACCTTCCTCAGGATTTGTGGCAGAGCCCTGGGGAGATGTCGCCTAAGTGAGAAAACACACAACTGAGAGCCATCACGTGAGGGGTGGGCATTTAGTTCCTTTAGGCAGCAGTGCAGGGGGGCAGCACAGTTGGAAAGCTGAATGGGAAGAATAGGATGCTTAAAAAAATTAGTGGCATCCCTGTCTCTCTGATTTCTCATACTTCCAAACTATGAAGCCTAAAGAAAGTTCTAGAGTCTGGGCTCTTTCTTAGAGAAACAAGGTAACAGCATTTAAAGTGCCTTGTAACTCCTTAGAAGAGATTATTTCTCTGTAGGGTCTCTCAGATGGAAGAAACCAAATGTGACATTTCACAATCTGGGAAGGGGGAGGCATCTTGCTAATTGAGAAAACATTTCTATTCACAGTCTTTAGACTGAGATTTAGACTATACTATCCCCCAACTAACATCTGTTCTTGGTAAAGATAGCATGGCTAAATTCAACCCGTCCATTATTTAAAGGATAAGGCATGTCTCCATTTTACCTTGGTGTGTCTGTGGAGAAGGAAATACAATCAGGAATTTTTACAACCTCGTGACTACACCAACTATTCTTTTTACATAGAATAACTTATTTCTCCATTGCCTCCAGAAGGAAATCTGAAAGGTTGAGCATTAATCTTAAAATACTGAGCAATTAATAAGAGTTTAAGAGACTGAGAACCGAACATTTGGTAAGTTTGCATCTCTCACCAACAGCACTCTCTCCCCACCAACTCCCTGCAGTATTGGACTCAACATAAACATTCATGAGCATTATAAAACACAAAGGAACTATTTTCTTTGCACATCTGCATAATAAATTGTTAATTTTCAACCCAGGTATATGTAAATGATGACTGCTGTATATGAAATACTTCCCTTGCTTTTAATCAAATGTTGCCCATCCTTTAAAGCCCCAATTAAATTCTACTCAAGTTTGCCCTCCCTACACTCTTTCACCCCCAGCTTATTTAACTTTCTTAAGTCAAAGTAGCACCCTCTTTTTTAAACCTCTGAATTTAAAGCACTGTTATCTATATTTTGTATCTATTTGACAAAGGCTCAAGGACACGGTATGTAACTGGTTAGTCTTTCATTAAAAACTTAGTTACCTTAGCCACTGATTTGTTCATACTTGATTGGGTTAGATATACTGTAGCCCCAGGAGCTAAAAATTTGGGAGCTCTAGTCTACAAAAAATTTCAAGATAGTTTTTAAAAAGGAATAAATGAACACTTGGCAGGAGATGCCTGTCACAAACACCGTACACATCAAAGCACATTCCAGTAGGAACTTTTCAATGGCGAACGTTAGTTCCTAGTATTTTTACTTGGAATTCAACATAAATATGTAAAACTTCATGTTTATCTATTTCTTATTTTTAAATTAATAAATGTTCATTGTTGAAATTTTGAAAAGTATGAAAAGGCATAAGTGAGTAGGAAAGAAAGTCACTTAAAATCCTACTACTCATTTTGGCATACTTCTTGCATTTTTTTGTTACATATTTGAGACTTTACATACAATTTCATATCCTGTTTTTGCATTTAATATTATAACATAAGGGTTTTCCTTAGTTATTTGAAATACCTAGCAAACGTAATTTTTAAAGCAAAAATGGATATTTCTTTGTTTCCTATTCTCATTATATGAATAATTCATGCTAGTTATAGAAATTTCAGAAAATGCATAAATGTATAGAGCAAAAGTAATTCCACCCCACTGAAATAAATGCAGTGAAATTTAGTGTATATCCTTCCAGACTTTTGCCCATGCATTTAAACAAAAAAGTATGCATATATACAGATAAAATATATGTACATAAATATGCAATCCTGGGATCACACTTTGTATACAGTTGGGCAACCTACATTTGCACTTAATACATTTTAAAATATTTTACTGTCTATCATCTATATGTTTATCCTTTACCCCGTTAAATAGCTGCATGGTATTATATCATAAAAAGAATTTTAATGATTATATAAAACTCCATTGAATAAATGTATGTAGTGTACTTAACCTCTCCTCACTGCATATACCCACTCTGCCATTGATGGAGACATTGTTTTCTTAACTTTTAAAACTAAGAATAATTCTAAATTAAAAATAATGCTATGATGAACATCTTTACCAATAAAGCGTGTCCACACAAAATTATTTCCTTAATAGAGCCCCACTGTTGAAATGATTGATTCAAGTATGTGAAAAAGCTTGATTCCTGATAAATATTATAAATTTTCTGTAGTTTTAATTTCAAACTTTCTTTGCTATTCCTTATTTCATGTAAAATGCTTGCACCTACCTACCCTTTACTTTTTAAACTCACTGTATCCTAAAGGTCTTTTACATTTAAATTTGCAGTTCTGTCATTTTCATTGAAGATATTGGACATGCATTTATAATGCTTTTATAAGTTTGAATTCAAGAAAGACGACTGGCTAGATGGCTGGTGTGTGTGAAATTTGCTTGTAGATTGACTTGATGGTAGTTTCTGGCACTATCTTTTGTCCTTTGTCAGCCCCTTTGGGAAAGTTTATGACAATAAACACAGTGTAGCATACCCCACAATATGAACTTGGTCTTCAGGAACGGGCATTAAGTGCTTTCATTCTGTAACAGTATCTACTGAGAGATGAGGTTTTATTTAGGAAAGTGCTCAAGCCTGAAGTCTCTTGCAATATCTATGAGATGTGTGCATTCAGAGTTAAAATTTCATGAGAACTTTATTCAAGGAATTACTTTTCACCTCAGTTCAACGTTAATTTACTTTACTTGTAAGCAAGCAGAATGTAGTGATACTATTTCTATCCTAAGAACATATGCATGTTGTTCCATTAGTAGTAATATTTTCATCAGAACATTGTTGAACAGTAGCAAGTGATAACATTTGTAGGCAGTAATCAGAGACTTGACAGCTTTCCTCACCACTAACATTCTTCCTTCTAGGAGGTGAGAGATGTAAATTAAATAGAACACTTCAGAAAAGGATTATTAGCTGTTAACTCAAATACCAAGTTGAAGTTGGATCACTCAAAAAAAGAAAACCATCTTCTGAGGTATCCTAGTGGCTTCATTTTATAGGTGACAGCCATAGTAGTGTAATCTTCTTATTTGAGGAGTCATCAATCCTTGTCTTGTCCTATCCAAGAAATGAATACAGGTTCACATATCTTTAATAGCATTTAGTTATATTTTCCTGATTTTTCCTCTTGATTTACTTATCTCAGTGTTGATTATTCATCCTCCATTTAGCAGCTTGGGCCCAGCTTTCCTCCATGAGCCTTGGCTACATTGCTGGCTTGGCTTGAAAGGTAGGTGTGTGACAGGGAAGTTATCGTCACTAAGTACATGAAGAAACTAAACATAAAGATAATGAATGAGTTACAGTCATAATAACAGTAGCAGTAATGATTAGTGCTGACATTTATGGAGCACTTACTTTGTGCCAGAGACTGTACTAAGCACTTTACAGGCAATAAATCATTTAATCTTGACAGCGGCAACTTATGAAGTATATGCAGCTATTATGCCTTCCATTTTACAGTTGAGGAAACCAAGGAACAGAGAGGTTGTGCATGTATATTCAGCTAGTAAGGGGGTGAAGCCAGCACTGAACCCAGAACATCTGGCTCTGTGGTGCTTAACCACCTGTGCTATGTTGCCACTCAAAATGATAAATGGAAGGGTTTGGACTAAAATTTCTGGTTCCTAGTCCACTGCTTTTCTTGGATAATAAACCCTAACTATGTACCATCTATATACTGACTGAGGATACAAAATATGTAAATTACATGGTCCTCATCTTTGGGAAAATTTCCAGACCAGCATTAAATGCACAAAATACCTTTATTTGGAGGATGAACTGTAGAAGATAGGACCAGTTCATGGAGAACTTTGATTGTCCAGCTGAGTAATCTGTATTCATAACATAGTTGGTTTCAGTTACATCAAATATAATGTTAATGTATGTGGTCATTGACTTTAAATCTAACATTCTCTTTCTTTCTTTGTTTCTTTCTTCCTCCCTTCCTTCTTTCTTTCAGCCTTCCTTCCTTTCTTTTTTCCCCACCTATATAACATTTGTGTGTATTTCTATATAACTTCAGTTAGTTATAAGGATGTTTTAAAACTTGTTATAAGTATAGAAAGAGCACTCACTTATATTTAATATGAAAAATCCTCAGCTAAATTTATGAAATCTGGAGAAAATATTTACAAATAATTACAGCTTTTTTGCTCTTTTAAGGAAGGTACCATAACTAGGTCTAAGAGAAAAATTGGCTTAGATGTCCTTTGCCGATTGGCTCTTAGTAAATAGATCAAAATTATTTCTAAATAGCATAATAATGATCCACATGCAAATGAGTATTTTTAAATGCTTAAAGGTACTTGAATATAGTTTAAACAGTTTTCATGAAATTTTGTGGAAATTTTATTTACTTAAAAAATACATTCTTTAGGGCTTCCCTGGTGATGCAGTGGTTAAGAATCCACCTGCCAATGCAGGGGACACGGGTTCGAGCCCTGGTCCGGGAATATCCCACATGCCATGGAGCAACTAAGCCCATGTGCCACAACTACTGAGCCTGTGCTCTAGAGCCTGCGAGCTACAACTACTGAAGCCCGCACGACACAACTACTGAAGCCCGCATGCCTAGAGCCTGTGCTCTGCAACAAGAGAAGCCACTGCAGTGAGAAGCCCGTGCATGGCAATGAAGGCCCAGTGCAGCCAAAAATAAATAAAGTAATTAATTAATTTTTTAAAAACTTAAAAAAAAATACATTCTTTAGAGATAGTTTACACATTAGTCTGGCCTTCTTCTGACTAATTACAAATTCAGCTTTAGTGGACTGTGAATTAAAGAAGTGTTGTTGCTTTTCCAATGCTGTTCATTCTATTTGGAAAAATTAAGGAAAGTAAGGAAAGTGTTGTCTAATTCTTTTTAAACACACCATAGTATCTGGTACCAACAGTGGGTACTCACTAAGTGCTGCTGATTGATGAGGATGAAAGGACAGATGTGCCCCAGGAGTGCATTTACCAATGTAGATAGTCCGTTTTGTGGGATAAAATCACAGGAAATAGAAGCCACTTTTACAAAAGAAGAAAAAGAAAAAAAAAAGATTTGGTTCATAATTTTTTTCTGGTTGTTTTAGAATTTCCATTTTTAGATGCATTTCTCACTTGTGTGAATTTATGAAAGGCAAATTATGACTTCCAGTGTTTTTCTCTCAAGCTATCTACTCAGTTTTCCATTCTACATTCCTCAAATGATTCGATTCTGTTACAAATGTTATATGTAATTCTGTATTCACAGAAGGAGTGAATTGCCGGGGAGGGTTTGAGATTTGTGGTTTGGGTCGCAAGCATCTCTTATATTACCTCCTGCATATACTCATAGTAAGATTATGTTCAGCAGGTAACCTGACTTAACATCAAACCTGAGCAACTAGAAAGTGAAACAGACAAACGAAACTCTTCTATTTGCAGAGAATCAATTAGAAGCATCAGTTAGAAGATCACTATACTATTGAGACTTGATAAAATCCTCAAAATAAAGGTCAAGATGCAGACATTAACATTCTCAAATACTCAGAGTGTAAAATTACTTATTAAACTCAATCAATTTTATTGCAATCGTACTATATACCAAGTACTGTTCTAAGTGGTTAGGGATAGGACACTGAATAGGACAAAAATCTCTAACCTTGTGGAGTTTGCATCAAGTAGAAGTGGGGGGAAGACATATAGTACTCAAATAAATAAGTATAAAATACAGTCATCAGACATAGATAGGGACCATAGATATAAGGATGGAAGGGGGATAAGGAATGACAGAATGTGAAGGGGGTTCAATTTTAGTAAGTGACTTATGAGTAAATACTAACTCACATGACAGACTGTGTTGTGCATATATTTGGGAGAAGAGCATTGCTACAAAGGAAATAGCAAGTGCAGAGGGTCTGGGAAGTGGTGTTCCAGGCATGCTCAAGGGAGTCATAGAGCTATAAGACATGAGGTCAGAAGAAGAAAGTGGGAAGTAGATCATTATCCAGGGATCTTGCAGGCCATTGTGGAGACTTTGGCTTTTGTTTGTGTTGGCTTCTTTTTTTTTTTTTTAACATCTTTATTGGAGTATAATTGCTTTACAATGGTGTGTTAGTTTCTGCTTTATAACAAAGTGAATCAGCTATACATATACATATATCCCCATATCCCCTCCCTCTTGCGTCTCCCTCCCACCCTCCCTATCCCACCCCTCTAGGTGGTCACAAAGCACCGAGCTGATCTCCCTGTGCTATGTGGCTGCTTCTCACTAGCTAGCTATTTGACATTTGGTAGTGTATATATGTCCATGTCACTCTCTCACTTCGTCCCAGCTTACCCTTCCCCCTCCCCATGTCCTCAAGTCTATTCTCTATGTCTGCATCTTTATTGCTGTCCTGCCCCTAGGTTCCTCAGAACCAATTTTTTTTTTTTTTTTAGATTCCATATATATGTGTTAGCATACGATATTTGTTTTTCTCTTTCTGACTTACTTCACTCTGTATGACAGACTCTACGTCCATCCACCTCACTACAAATAACTCAGTTTCGTTTCTTTTTATGGCTGAGTAATATTCCATTATATATATGTGCCACATCTTCTTTATCCATTCATCTGTCAATGGACACTTAGGTTGCTTCCATGTCCTGGCTATTGTAAATAGAGCTGCAATGAACATTGTGGTACATGAATCTTTTTGAATTATGGTTTTCTCAGGGTACATGCCCAGTAGTGGGATTGCTGTGTCATATGGTAGTTCTATTTTTAGTTTTTTAAGGAACCTCCATACTGTTCTCCATAGTGGCTGTATCAATTTACATACCCACAACAGTGCAAGAGGGTTCCCTTTTCTCCACACCCTCTCCAGCATTTATTGTTTGTAGATTTTTTGATGATGGCCATTCTGAATGATGTGAGGGGATACCTCATTGTAGTTTTGATTTGCATTTCTCTAATGATTAGTGATATTGAGCTTCCTTTCATGTGTTTGTTGGCAATCTGTATATCTTCTTTGGAGAAATGTCTATTTAGGTCTTCTGCCCATTTTTGGATTGGGTTGTTTGTTTTTTTGATTTTGAGCTGCGTGAGCTGCTTGTAAATTTTGGAGACTAATCCTTTGTCAGTTGCTTCAGTTGCAAATATTTTCTCCCATTCTTAGGGTTGTCTTTTCATCTTGTTTATGGTTTCCTTTGCTGTGCAAAAGCTTTTAAGATTCACTAGGTCTCATTTGTTTATTTTTGTTTTTATTTCCATTTCTCTAGGAGGTGGGTCAAAAAGGATCTTGCTGTGATTTATGTCATAGAGTGTTCTGCCTATGTTTTCCTCTAAGAGTTTGATAGTGTCTGGCCTTACATTTAGGTCTTTAATCCATTTTGAGTTTATTTTTGTGTACAGTGTTAAGGAGTGTTCTAATTTCATTCTTTTACATGTAGCTGTCCAGTTTTCCCAGTGCCACTTATTGAAGAGGCTGTCTCTTCTCCATTGTATATTCTTGCCTCCTTTATCAAAGATAAGGTGACCACAATGTGCGTGGGTTTATCTCTGGGCTTTCTATGTGTTCCATTAATCTATGTTTCTGTTTTTCTGCCAGTACCTTACTGTCTTGATTACTGCAGCTTTGTAGTATAGTCTGAAGTCTGGGAGCCTGATTCCTCCAGCTCCGTTTTTCTTTCTCAAGATTGCTTTGGCTACTTGGGGTCTTTTGTGTTTCCATACAAATTGTGAAATTTTTTGTTCTAGTTCTGTGAAAAATGCCAATGGTAGTTTCATAGGGATTGCATTGAATCTGTAGCTTACTTTGGGTAGTATAGTCATTTTCAAAATGTTGATTCTTCCAATCCAAGAACATGGTATATCTCTCCATCTGTTTGTATCATCTTTAATTTCTTTCATCAGCATCTTACAGTTTTCTGCATACAGGTCTTTGTCTCCTTAGGTAGGTTGACTCCTAGGTATTTTATTCTTTTTGTTGCAATGGTAAATGGGGGTGTTTCCTTAATTTCTGTTTCAGATTTTTCATCATTAGTGTATAGCAATGCAAGAGATTTCTGTGCATTATTTTGTATCCTGCTACTTTACCAAATTCATTGATTAGCTCTAGTAGTTTTCTGCTAGTGTCTTTAGGATTCTCTGTGTATAGTATCATGTCATCTGCAAACAGTGACAGCTTTACTTCTTCTTTTCCGATTTGGATTACTTTTATTTCTTTTTTTTCTCTGATTGCTGTGGCTAAAACTTCTAAAACTATGTTGAATAATAGTGGTGAGAGTGGACAACCTTGTCTTGCTACTGTTCTTAGAGGAAATGGTTTCAGTTTTTCACCACTGAGAATGATGTTGGCTGTGGGTTTGTCATATATGGCCTTTATTATGTTGAGGTAATTTCCCTCTATGCCTACTTTCTGCAGGGCTTTTATCATAAATGGGTGTTGAATTTTGTCAAAAGCTTTCTCTGCACCTATTGAGATGATCATATGGTTTTTCTCCTTCAATTTGTTAATATGGTGTATCACATTGATTGATTTGCATATATTGAAGAATCCTTGCATTCCTGGGACAAACCCCACTTGATCATGGTGTATGATCCTTTTAATGTGCTGTTAGATTCTGTTCGCTAGTATTTTGTTGAGGATTTTGCATCTATGTTCATCAGTGATACTGGCTTGTAGTTTTCTTTCTTTGTGACACCTTTGGTTTTGGTATCAGGGTGATGGTGGCCTCGTAGAATGAGTTTGGGAGTGTTACTCCCTCTGGTATATTTTGGAAGAGTTTGAGAAGAATAGGTGTTAGCTCTTCTCTAAATGTTTGATAGAATTTGCCTGTGAAACCATCTAGTCCTGGGCTTTTGTTTGTTGGAAGATTTTTAAACACAGTTTCAGTGCTTGTGATTGGTCTGTTTATATTTTCTTTTTCTTCCTGGTTGAGTCTCAGAAGGTTGTGCTTTTCTAAGAATTTGTCCATTTCTTCCAGGTTGTCCATTTTATTGGCATATAGTTGCTTGTACTACTCTGCCATGTTCCTTTGTATTTCTGCAGTGTCAATTGTTACTTCTCCTTTTTCATTTCTAATTCTATTGATTTGAGTCTTCTCCCTTTTTTTCTTGATGAGTCTGGTTAATGGTTTATCAATTTTCTTTATCTTCTCAAAGAACCAGCTTTTAGTTTTTTGATCTTTCCTATTGTTTCCTTCATTTCTTTTTCATTTATATCTGATCTGATCTTTATGATTTCTTTCCTTCTGCTAACTTTGGGTTTTTTTTGTTCTTCTTTCTCTAACTGCTTTAGGTGTAAGGTTAGGTTGTTTATTTGAGATGTTTCTTGTTTCTTGAGGTAGGATGGCATTGCTATCAACTTCTCTCTTAGAACTGCTGTTGCTGCATCCCATAGGTTTTGGGTCATCGTGTTTTCATTGTCATTTGTCTCTAGGTATTTTTTTATTTCCTCTTTGATTTCTTCAGTGATCTTTTGGTTATTAGTAGTGTATTGTTTAGCCTCCATGTGTTTGTATTTTTTACAGATTTTTTCCTGTAATTGATATCTAGTCTCATAGCGTTGTGGTCGGAAGAGATACTTGATACGATTTCAATTTTCTTAAATTTACCAAGGCTTGGTTTGTGACCCAAGATATGATCTATCCTGGAGATGTTCCCTGAGCACTTGAGAAAATGTGTATTATGTTGTTTTTGGATGGAATGTCCTATAAATATCAATTAAGTCCATTTTTTAATGTATCATTTAAAGCTTGTGTTTCCTTATTTATTTTCATTTTGGATGATCTGTCCATTGTTGAAAGTGGGGTGTTAAAGTCCCCTACTATGATTGTGTTACTGTCGATTTCCCCTTTTATGGCTGTTAGTATTTGCCTTATGTATTGAGGTGCTCCTGTGTTGAGTGCATAAACATTTACAATTGTTATAGCTTCTTCTTGGATCGATCCCTTGATCATTATGTAGTGTCCTTCTTTGTCTCTTGTAATAGTCTTTATTTTAAAGTCTATTTTGTCTGATATGAGAATTGCTACTCCAGCTTTCCTTTGATTTCCATTTGCAAGGAATATCTTTTTCCATCCCCTCACTTTCAGTCTGTATGTGTCCCTAGGTCTGAAGTGGGTCTCTTGTAGACAACATATATACGGGTCTTGTTTTTGTATCCATTCAGCCAGTCTATGTGTTTTGGTTGGACCATTTAATCCTTTTACATTTAAGGTAATTATCGATATGTATGTTCCTATTACCATTTTCTTAATTGTTTTAGGTTTGTTATTGTAGGTCTTTTCCTTCTCTTGTGTTTCCTGCCTAGAGAAGTTCCTTTAGCATTTGTTGTAGAGCTGGTTTGGTGGTGCTGAATTCTCTTAGCTTTTGCTTGTCTGTAAAGATTTTAATTTCTCCATCAAATCTGAATGAGATCCTTGCTGGGTAGAGTAATCTTGGTTGTAGGTTTTTCTCCTTCATCACTTTAAATATGTCCTGCCACTCCCTTCGGGCTTGCAGAGTTTCTGCTGAAAGATCAGCTGTTAACCTTATGGGGATTCCCTTGTGTGTTATTTGTTGTTTTTCCCTTGCTGCTTTTAATATTATTTCGTTGTATTTAATTTTTGATAGTTTGATTAATATGTGTCTTGGCATATTTCTCGTTGGATTTATCCTGTATGGGCCTCTCTGCACTTCCTGGACTTGATTGACTATTTCCTTTCCCATATTAGGGAAGTTTTCAACTATAATCTCTTCATATATTTTCTCAGTCCCTTTCTTTTTCTCTTCTTCTTCTCGGACCCCTATAATTTGAATGTTGGTGCGTTTAATGTTGTCCCAGAGATCTCTGAGACTGTCCTCAATTCTTTTCATTCTTTTTTCTTTATTCTGCTCTGCGGTAGTTATTTCCACCATTTTATCTTCCAGGTCACTTATCCGTTCTTCTGCCTCAGTTATTCTGCTCTTGTTTCCTTCTAAAGAATTTTTTATTTCATTTATTGTGTTGTTCATCATTGTTTGTTTGTGCTTTAGTTCTTCTATGTCCTTGTTAAACGTTTCTTGTATTTTCTCCATTCTATTTCCCAGATTTTGGATCATCTTTAGTAACATTACTCTGAATTCTTTTTCAGGTAGACTGCCTATTTCCTATTCATTTGTTTGGTCTGTTGGGTTTTTACCTTGCTCCTTCATCTGCTGTGTGTTTCTCTGTCTTCTCATTTTGCTTAACTTACTGTGTTTGGGGTCTCCTTTTCACAGACTGCAGGTTCGTAGTTCCTGTTGTTTTTGGTGTCTGCCTGCAGTGGCTAAGGTTGGTTCAGTGGGTTGTGTAGGCTTCCTGATGCAGGGTCTGGTGTCTGTGTTCTGGTGGATGAGGCTGGATCTTGTGTCTCTGGTGGGCAGGACCGCATCTGGTGGTGTGTTTTGGGGTGTCTGTGTCCTTATTATGATCTTAGGCTGCCTCTCTGCTAATGGGTGGGGTTGTGTTCCTGTCTTTCTAGTTGTCTGGCATATGGTGTCCAGCACTGTAGCTCACTGGTCGTTGAGTGGAACTGGGTCTTAGCATTGAGATGGAGATCTCTGGGAGAGCTTTCACCGTTTGATATTAGTTGGAGCTGGAAGGTCTCTGGTGGACCAATGTCCTGAACTCGGCTCTCCCACCTCAGAGGCTCAGGCCTGACCCCCAGCTGGAGCACCAAGACCCTGTCAGCCACACGGCTCAGAAGAAAAGGGAGAAAGAAAGAAAGAAGAGAGCAACCAAACCAAAAAACAAATCCACCAATGATAACAAGCACTAAAAACTATACTAAAGGCCACTAGTGAGCACTCCAACCTCAAGGCACCTAGGAGACAGTACTACTCATACTTTGTTGCAGTTCAAAACAAAACACAGCAGAAATCATCCAACTCTAGAACATATTGGCAAATAATGAAAAATTTATTGCAGATTTTGTGGCTTGACAGAGAAGAAAGTTGATATTGCACACTACACGGATGAAATGTAATACAAATCTCCTCCTCTTTTGCTCTTCCCCCTCAGTTTTTCTTAGACTGCCAGCTGTCACATCTTCATTCTCTTCCCCCGACCCCTCCACTACTTCTCAGAACCCTTCTTACTACTCACATAATTCACTTTTGGTCTTAGACTTGTTTACTCTTCACCCTCCACAAAACAAAACCTCTACCTACATTTAACAAACCTATTTTTCCTACAAAGCAGTTCAGCAACCTTCTACTGTAACTCAAGTTTGTCTTTTAGGTGACCAGCTATCCGTTCCAAAGTACTTATCCAAATGACCAAGAAAACCCAGGTCTTCTTAAGTGTGTGTGTGTGTGTGTGTGTGTGTGTGTGTGTGTGTGTGTGTGTGTAAGGGAGGTAGAGAGAGACAGAAAACAGAGAAAGAGAAAGAAAGAGACTGCGTGTTGAAGATGTAACTCTCCAAATCAATGCACATTTGTTCCCAAGTTTGGATAAGAACTACATTGTAGGCTGAGAATGTATTATTTTTATTTGGTCATAATTTGAATAAGGAACAATATAAAATGCCAAGAAATTTTCAATCATATCTTCACAATCCTTTTACTAATCTTTACCATACTATTACTTATTCATGTTAATATAATTATTTTTGAACTCTCTTCCTCTGCCATATAAAATATGCATCACTGGATAATTGGATATAAACCAGTGTATGTTCTATTTTAACATTTTCCCTTATACTAGTCTTCTCTACTATCATGGATACTGTACTGTGCTGTCCAAATCCCCTGTTCAGAACAGAGGGACTTATTTCCTCAGCTGATGGGAAGAATTGTCCTCTGTTAAAGAGAGCCTCTTTACTCAAATTCCATGCCTTTGAACTAAGGATAAAAATGGCTCAGCTTCCGCCCCAGCTCAGGACAACTTGGAAGGGCCATCCCAGCTCCAGGGATTGCTGTGCAGTCAGCTAAGGCCGTGTTGTGGTTTCACTGAAGCCCAACTTCTGCTTCCACCCTATCCTGCTGCCTTCTCTTCCCCACAAGGTGTTGGTCCTGAGAGCTGTGCTTTCTGCACACTGATCTCCATATCAGTGTCTGCTTTCTGGGGAAGCCATTCCCTCATAGTCACCTCCTTCCAGAATATTTGAGGTTGGGAGAGTTTTTCTCACACCTGTTCCAGAATTGCCTGCCCTCAGCTGCTTCTCCTCGTCATGTGCTCCTGTCTGTCACCACTCGCTCTGCTGTGGGCCAGTTCCTGAACCACGATGCTGCTCTCTCCCATCAGGCGCCCCTCTAGAGCATTCCACATGGGGCAGGCACCATTCCCTTTACTGTCTTATTTTTACTCTCTGCAATATCACCCACACCAGGCTACAAAGGTATATCAGAATTATTGAAGCATTGCAGGCAACTGAAAGCTACCGCAAGTAAATATGACTGACTCCATAGTGCAACGAAGAAGAGCACAAAATGTTAAGCCCATTACTGGGGGATCCTCATGGACACACACTGAGTCTTTATTATGTTCTTTGTTGTCAAATCCTTGTCTCTCCCTTCCCCCCCCCCCCCACCACACACACACTGCAATAAGCATTTCCATTTTCAAATGTTCATAGTATACCTCTTCTTTCTCTTTTAGGGATTTCCCACTCTCAACCTACAATATTTCTTGGATCATCTCCCTCAGGGATTATCTCCCCCTTCCAGGGTGTTAATTCATTCCCAAAGTCTGGGCATCAACTGGACAGTCCCATGTGGGCAGTGGCACTTCAAGTCAGTCTACAAGCAGTCCAGGTATCAATGTAACATACAGTCTGTCTCCTCAGTTTCCCCAGTCATCCACTGGTTCACTATTAAATCACCTCCTAAGGGCAAGTGAAAATTTGCGGAGCTAGTATTATCTACCTCTGCACTCTGCAATACTGTATCCACTAGCCAGTTCCACTTAGAAGTTCCAGTTACTTCCAATTCTTGAGCTGTGAGTTGATGTATCTCTGGTTTTCATTTTCTCTTGGCTTCGAAATTGGTTATAATTCATCCATCTTGTTTCCACCTCGAAAATTGTGCTGTTGTCATCTTCTTTCCCATTCTTTTTCTTCCATGGATTTATGCTTTAAAAAATCTTTGTTGTCATTTTAATGGGGTTTTAGGAGAACCTGAGACAAATACATGTTCAATCCACTATGTTTAATTCAAAATTCCAAATACAGTATTCTCAAACAGTTAAACTTTGTCTCATAGACCCTAGGTTTATAATAAAATTGTAGAAAACTCATTATTATGAAATATAGGAATTAGTCTTCAAAAGAATTTGTTGTAGGATAAATATTTTGGCTACCATTGAGGTTAAATCATATTGAAATAGGAGGAAATAGGATTTTCTATAATTCCATATGAAATATATTAAAATAGCATTTCAATATAAGGATTTGTGAATATAGCCTATCAGTTCTTCTAAAATTCCTCAGTCCTTTCTGGGGAAGGCTTCTTCATATTTTTAAACTTCTAAGTAAGAAAAGCAGTCAGGAAAGAATATTTGCCCTAGTAAGCTTTTTCTTAACATTAATTTATGTCTCTTGTGTCCTATTTTTTACCTCAGTCTTTGTCAGGCAATAAAGTAGCATATTTTTAAAATCATGGATGCATTTCATATTTAAAGTTGAGAAAATATGCTTTCATTACCAGTAAGCCAAAGAGTTAGGAAAAATAGCACTTTGTTCTTGAGTATTAAATGGACAAGTCTGAGCAATACACAAAGCAGTGGGAAAAAAAAGATACATAGTTAAGAAATATATTACAAATCTAAAATGCTTTTTTAAAGCACTGAAGTTTGCAACTGCTATGAGATGAGTAATACCCCATAAGATACAGTTGCTGATTTCTATTTTTCAAGGGTTTTCAACAGACACTAGAAAATTTTTGTTCCAGAACAAAGATCAAAGTCTTTTCTTAATTGAATTATAATTGACATACAGTATTATATTATTTTCAGGTGCACAGCATAGTGATTCGATATTTTTATACATTACAAAATGATCACCATGATAACTCTAGCTACCATATGTCACCATACAGAATTATTATAATATTACTGACTATATTCCCTATTCCGTACATTACATACCCATGACTTATTTATTTTATAGCTGAAAATTTATATCTCTTAATCCCCTTCACCTATTTCATCCATTCCCCCCACTCTCTTCCCTTCTGGCAACCACAAGATTATTCTCTATTTATGAGTCTGTTTCCATTTTGTTTTCTTTGTTTGTTTTGTTTTTTATATTCCACATATAAGTGAAATCATATGGTATTTGTCTACCTTCTAGGTCCATCCATGTTTTCACAGATGGCAAGATTACATTTTTTTTAATGACTGAATAATCTCCATTGTATATGTACACTATGTCTTCTTTATCCATTCCTTTATTGATGGACATTTCAGTTGCTTCCATATCTTGGCTATTGTAAATAATGCTGCAATGAACATAGGAGTACATATGTCTTTTCAAATTAGTGTTTTTGTATTCTTTGGATAAATACCCAGAAGCAGAATTGCTCGATTGTATGGTAGTTCTATTTTTAACTTTTTGAGGAACCTCCATACTGTTTTCCATAGTGGCTGTACCAATTTACATTCCCACCAAGGTGCACGAGTGTTCCCTTTTCTCCACATCCTTGCCAACACTTGTTTCTTGTCTTTTTCATAATAGCTATTCTGACAGGTGTGAGATAGTATCTCACTGTGGTTTGATTTGCATTTCCCTGATGATTAGTGATGTTGAGCATCTTTCAGTGTGCCTGTTGGCCATCTGAATGTCTTCTTTGGAAACATGTCTACTCAGATTCTCTGCCCTTTTTTTAATTGGGTTTCTTGTTTCTTTGATATTGAGTTGTATGAGTTCTTTATATATTTTCAATATTAACCCCTTATTAGATATATCATTTGCAACTATCTTCTCCCATTCAGTAGGTTGCCTTTTTGTTTTTTTTTGTTTTTTTTTTGTTTTTTTTCCTTTTTGTTTTACTGATGACTTTTTCACTATGTGAAAGCTTTTTAGTTTGATGTAGTTCCATTTGTTTATTTTTGCTTTTGTAGCCCCTGACTGAGGAGACATATACAAAAAAAATATTGCTCAGACCAATGTCAAAGAGAGCACTGCCAAGGTTTCCTTGTAGGAGTTTTATTGTTTCAGGCCTTATATGTAAGTCTGTAACCCATTTTGAGTTTATTTTTGTATATGATGTAAAAAAGTGGTCCAGTTTCATTCTTTTGCCTGTAGCTGTCTAGTTTTCCCAACACCTTTATTGAAAAGACTGTCTTTTCCCCGTTGTATATTCTTGCCTCCTTTGTCGTAGATTAATTGACCATATGAGCATAGGTTTATTTCTGGGCTCTCTATTGTGTTCCACTGATCTATGTGTCTGTTTTTTGTGCCAGTACCATACTGTTTTTTTTTTTAACATCTTTATTGGAGTATAATTGCTTTACAATGGTGTGTTAGTTTCTGCTTTATAACAAAGTGAGTCAGTTATACATATACATATGTTCCCATATCTCTTCCCTCTTACATCTTCCTCCCTCCCACCCTCCCTATCCCACCCCTCTAGGTGGTCACAAAGCACAGAGCTGATCTCCCTGTGCTCTGCGGTTGCTTCCCACTAGCTATCTATTTTACGTTTGGTAGTGTATATATGTCCATGCCACTCTCTCACTTTGTCACATCCCCCCTTCCCCCTCCCCATATCCCCAAGTCCATTCTCTAGTAGGTCTGCGTCTTTATTCCCGTCTTGCCACTAGGCTCTTCATGACCTTTTTTTCCTTAGATTCCATATATATGTGTTAGCATACTGTATTTGTTTTTCTCTTTCTGACTTACTTCACTCTGTATGACAGACTCTTAACTCCATCCACCTCACTACAAATAACTCAATTTCGTTTCTTTTTATGGCTGAGTAATATTCCATTGTATATATATGCCACATCTTCTCTATCCATTCATCTGTCGATGGACACTGTTTTGATTATTATAGCTTTGTAGTAAATTTGAAATCAGGGAGCATGATACCTCCAGCTTTGTTCTTTTTTCTCAAGATTGCTTTGGCAATTCAGGATCTTTTGTGGTTCCCCTACAAATTTTAGAATTATTTGTTCTAGTTCTGTGAAAAATGTCATTGGTATTTTGACAGGAATTGCATTGAATCTGTAGATTGCTCTGGGTAGTATGGATATTTTAACAATATTGATTCTTTCAATCCATGAGCCTGGTATATCTTTCTATTTATTTATGTTGTCTTCAATTTCTTTTATCAATGTTTTATAGTTTTCAGGGTACAGGTCTTTCACCTCCTTGGTTAAATTTATTCCTAGGTATTTTACTCTTTTTGATTCAATTGTAAATGGGATTGTTTTCTTTATTTCTTTTTCTAATAGTTCATTATTAATATATAGAAATGCAACAGATTTCTGTATATTAATTTTGTATCCTGAAACTTTACTGAATTCATTTTTTAGTTCTAGTAGTTTTTTAATGACATCTTTTGGGTTTCTATTTATACTATCATGTCATCTCAAATAGTGATAGTTTTATTTCTTCCTTTCCCATTTGGACACATTTATTTCTTTTTCTTGCCTAATTGCTGTGGCTAGGACTTCCAATACTATGCTGAATAAAAATGGCAAGACTTGGAATCCTTGTCTTGTTCCTAGTCTTAGAGGAAAAGCTTTCAGTTTTTTGCTGTTGAGTATGATGTTAGCTGTGGGTTTGTCATATATGGCCTTTTTTGTTCCCTCTACCTACTCTGTTGAGAGTTGTTATCATAAAAGGATGTCAAATTTAGTCAAATGCTTTTTCTGCACCTATTGAGGTGATTATATGATTTTTATCTTTTGTTTTGTTAATTTGGTATATCATGTGGGTTGATTTGCGGATGTTAAAAGATCCTTGTGTCCCTAGAATAAATCCCACTTGATCATGGTGTGTGATCCTTTTAATGTATTGTTCAATTTGGTTTGTTAATATTTTATTGGGGCTTTTTTGCATCTATGTTCATCATGGATACTGGCCTGCAATTTTCTTTTTTTGTAGTGTCTTTGTCTGGTTTTGGTATCAGGGTAATGCTGGCCTTGTAAAGTAAATTTGGAAGTATTTTCTCCTCTTCGATTTTTTGAGAATAATTTGAGAAGTCTAGATATTAAATCTTTAAATATTGGGTAAAATTTACCTGTGAAGCCATCTGGACCTAGACTTTTGTTTCTTGGGAGTTTTCTGATCACTGATTCAATTCTTTTACTAGTAATCAGTCTATTCCGATTTTCTGTATCTTCGTGATTCAGTCTAAGATTGTATGTTTCTAGAAACTTATTTTTTCTTCTAGATTGTCTAATTTGTTTTCTAATTATTCATAGTATTCTTTTATGATCCTTTGTATTTCTGTGATATCAGCTGTAATTTCTCCTCATTTCTGATTTTATTTATTTGGTCTCTTTTTTTCCTTGATGAGTCTGGCTAAAGGTTTTTCAATTTTGTTTATATTTTCAAAGAACCAGTTCTTGGTTTTATTGATCTTTTCTGTTGTTTCTTTAGTCTCCATTTCATTTATTTCATCTCTGATCTTTATTATTTCCTTCCTTCTATCAATTTTGGGCTTTGTTTTTTTCTTCTAGTTCCTTTAAATGTAAAGTTAAGTTGTTTATTTGAGATTTTTCTTATTTCTTGAAATAGGCCTTTGTTGCTATGAACTTTCCTCTTAGAACTGTTTCTGCTGTGTCCTGTAGATTTTGGATCTTTCTGTTTCCATTTTCATATCTTAAGGTATTTTTTCATTTCTACTTTGATTTCATTGTTGACCATTAACTGTTTAGTAGCATGCTGTTTAGTCTCCACATGTTTGTGTTTTTTCCAGTTTTCTTTTCTGTAGTTGGTTTCTAGTTTCATACTGTTGTGGTTGGAAAAGATGCTTGATATGATTTCCATATTCTTAAATTTATTGAGACTTGTTTTGTGGTCTGGCATGTGATCTATCCTGGAGAATGTTCTGTGTGCACTTGAAAAGGATGTGTATGTATTCTGCTACTTATGGTAGGAATGTGCTGTATATACTTGTTAATTCTATGTGGTCAAGTGTGTTGGTTAAGGCCAATGTTTCCTTACTGATTTTCTGTCTGAATGATCTATCCATTGATGCAAGTGGAGTATTAAAGTCCCTTATTATTATTGCATTGCTGTCTATTTCTCTCTTTATTTCTGATAATATTTGCTTTGTATATTTAGATGCTCCTATATTGGGTGCATAAATGTTTACAAATGTATCCTCTTGTTGGATTGACCCACTTATCATTATGAAATGCCCTTTTTTTGTCTTTGAACTCTTTATGAGGTAAATTGCTTATCTCCATTTAATTAAGGTCTTTTTTCTGGGGATTTGCATTGTTCTTTGGTTTGGAACATATTCCTCTGTCTCCTCATTTTACCTGTCTCTCTGTGTTTGTCTGTATGTATTAGGTGAAACACTTACCTCCCTCAGTCTTGAAGTAATGGTCTTGTGTAGGAGATTTTCTGTGTGACCCAGAAGCACAATTTCTCCTGGCCACCAGAGCCACCATGCAACTCTGTGGGCATTCCTTGTGTGAGCTGTGTGCACCCTCTGGCTGTGTTAGGGCCATGGCTACTGTGCAGTGAGGGCAGGGCTCAGGGCACCCACCTAGGCAGATTAAAGCTTGGTTGCTGCAAGGAGGGTGGTGTCTTGGCGTGCTTGATGACCCAGTTGTGGCCCATCCACTGTGTGGGGAGGGTAGGTCTCAGGACACTCGCCTGTCCTGGCTCTGTAAGAGGTGCTGCCTGATTTATTCTTGATATGCTCCTATTGTTGGGTGTTTGCTGAAGCCTATCAGTGTTTGAAAGAGAGAAATCTCATTTAGCACTTAATTTCAGGCTCATTAGATGCCAGACCCTCAGACAGCAGCTTTTAAAGTATGCATATGTATTCAGTCCTGTGGGGCCATAATCTTAATGTCTGCTGGCCTCCAGACCAGGAGATCTGCAGGTGTCTCCTGGGAACAGTTGCAAAAATTGTGGCTCCTGATAAGCGTATAGGCTCCTTTCTGGGGAGTCTTAGTAAAGCTAAAGGGATGTGCAAGGATGGGGTCTCCTTGCTTATGTTTCCTGAAAGCACCTCTTTAGCCTCCAGATGTGAGGGTAACCTGAAGTCTGTCCTGCAGGTTGAAACTTCAGGCTATGTAAATAGGTTTTTTTCCATAGGAAGACTGGGGTTGTGTTACAGGCAGCTGTCAGTGCAGTGCCCTGGGAGTGGTAGCCTGCCAAGAACTGTCTTTCTGATTGTTACAGTCCTGTGGAGCTCAGGAATGCTGGTCCCCTTGGCCACCAGGGCCAAGAGATCAAGATGTGTCCTCTGTGTGAATTGCATGTACCCGCTGGCTTTAGCTAGGTAGCTGGAGAGTGTAGGGGTCAGGGCTTGTTCTCTTGCTTCAGGAAGGCAACCAGGAAATGACTTGACTATTTGCACCCACTGGCTTCAGCAATGTACCATGAGAATGCCTTGTCTGTGCACATGTGTTGGCTTTAGGCCAGGGGTGGGAGAATACCAGCCCTAGCCAGGGGGCAGGGAAGTGTTGAGTTGGCAGACTTTAGCTAGGGAGGAGGAGAAAGCCACAACTGTCAAGCACACCTGCCCCAGCCAGGAAGTGGGAGAGTGCTGCAAGCCACTGGAGCTCTCTGGCTTCAGCAACGGGCAGGGTAGTGCCCACAATCGATTGCTTGCCTCCGTGTCCCAGCTTGCCCGCCTGTACTGGCAGGTTAGGTGGGAGTACAACAGTGGTGTCTGTCAGGGTCTCAGTCTCCAGGGAGTGTTTCCACCATCCCCAACTCTCTAACCGTTGCTTTTATAGTCACAAATGACTCTATTTCATGTATAGTTTGGGCACTTTTCAAGCTGCTATTGTTTTGCTGGGTCTCAGGGTGAGTGAGATTGCATGGGAGCCCTTTAAGAGGAGAGTCTCAGTTTCTCATAGCACTTTGGGACCCTTGGATGGCAGCCCCATCGGTTTTCTTTTTTTTTAATAAATCAATTAATTAATTTATTTATTTTCGGCTGCGTTGGGTCTTTGTTGCTGTGTATGGGCTTTCTCTAGTTGTGTCGAGTGAGGGCTACTCTTCGTTGAGGTGTGCAGGCTTCTCATTGCGGTGGCTTCTCTTGTTGCAGAGCATGGGCTCTAGGCGCGTGGGCTTCAGTAGTTGAGGCACGTGGGCTCAGTAGTTGTGGCACGTGGGCCCTAGAGCACGTGGGCTTCAGTAGTTGTGGCGCGTGGGCTCAGTAGTTGTGGTGCACAGGCTCTGGGGTGTTCGGGCTTCAGTAGTTGTGGCATGAGGGCTCAGTAGTTGTGGCGTGTGGACTGTAGAGCACAGGCTCAGTAGTGTGGCACACGGGCTTAGTTGCTCCACGGCATGTGGCATGTGGGATCTTCCCAGACCAGGGATCGAACCCGTGTCCCCTGCACTGGCAGGTGGATTCTTAACCACTGCGCCACCAAGGAAGCCCCCTACCACCATTGGTTTTCTAAGCCAAGCATTTTGGGTGCTCCTCCCTCTTGTGTAGATTCTAGGGGCTGGTGTGCCTCATGTTGGGTGCCAATACCTTGCTTCTCCAGGAGCAGCACCTGTCTGGTGCGATCCCTCCCTAATGTATGTCAGGGGGTGGGTTTTTTGGTAAGAGCGTTTTTCTGCCTCTCCTACCTAACTTCATGTCATCCTTTTTATTCTTTGCTGTGGAGCAGGTGTTCAGCTACTTCTCAGGTTTTTTTCGGAGGGGATTGATCCACAGGTGGGTGTATATTTGTTGTGTCCATGGGAGGAAGTAAGTTCAGGCTCTTCCTGTGTCGCCATCTTGAACAGCCTCCTCCAAAGTCTCTTTTTGAAGAGTAGGAGGGTGTTATTGATGGGACTGGGGATTTACCCTACTCTGAATTCATTCAGGGAAAGTCAGTTTCTTTAAGGTATAAAAAGAAATGCATCCATAAGAGGTACAATGGTGACATTACGTTTACAAAATACAAATAAATACCAAGACTGGAGGAATAATAAAGAAGCATGCAGTTCCAAACCAACAGAAGTAGTTTAAAATGTTCTTTACTGCATTATGGAACTAATCCCCATTCCTTGAGTTATCTGTATTTTGCTAACTATTTTGCATTTATTAAAGACTATTTTTATTGATTACTTTGATATTTTCCCAACAAACTGCCCCTTTTCAGTTGTTTGGTAGTTTTGTTATGAACCATGATGCTAATGAAATAACCAAATGGGAGAAGAACCACATTTTTTCCTTTCCTTCATATATGGTGAATTTTCCTATTCTTCCAGTTCTCCTAACACCTCATTATGCTATTAGACCATCTATTCTAAATTTGCCTTTGGAGTTGGGAGTATTGAACAGCCTCTTTTGAAGACTGACAGGAATATTACTTTCTTCAATCATGGCCCCTAAGAACACACTGTAATGGAAAGAATGCATTTCTGTGACAAGTACTTCAAAAACAGATTTCTTCTTGGTCCATAATTCACATGTTTTATGTGGAGGATCCACTTCCATGCAACCTGCTACTTGTCATGTCAATACTACTATTATTGTGTTAGATATGCCCATTGAAGACACACATGTACATCTTAAGTTGAAACACACACACTCACACACACACATTCACACACACACACACACACATACACAGTGATCTTTCCCTTTCTGGTGAGGCTAAAACTTGGAGGAATACACACATCCCACTTCTGTTAAATAATGTTGGATGGGAAAATCCAGTGTTCTTGAGTTATCTTAGAATTTTGGCTTTGGTGAGCTCCCTGATGTGCCTTAAAACAGTTATCCAACCTTACTCTTGTGATGATGATAGAGCTATATGGTAGCTGCAATCAGAGCATTTTGTGGTTGACTAATTTAAAACTTTATTCTTAGTACAGGTGGTTTTTAGCCTATATTACCGTCCAAGCAGGAAAACAGGTGGCACAATCAAAGGGGTAAAGAGGGTTTGAGTCACTTCTCATGGAGATGTGGGCAGTGTGAGAGGAGTCAACAAGTTGTAGAGAAGTACCTACAGCCCAGAAATAGCAACAAGTCCTTAATGTCCCTCAGCCTGAGGTGTTGAGGGGTGAAAGCAGTTGAGCAGAAACCCTGTGAGAGCTGCATCTGTGGGAGCTGCCGGCTGAAGAAGAATGCAGTCACTGCCAAATTATGGCTCAGTAGGCAGAGCTGGATAGGTTGGACTAAGAATGGTGTGACTTCTCTCTCTGAGCCTCCCACAGGCGAAACCCAACCAGTAGCCCAAAGGCAAGGAAGTCCAGGTGATACAGTCTGCAGAGGCCAGCCTTCTGGGCACAGAGCCAGACTGGGAGGAGAGTGGGCCTAGAGGGAATGGATGAAATATTCCCTTTAAACTGAAAATGTGACCCGATTACTATGAAACTGAAATTACATTGAGATTAAACTGAAAATGTGATTCAGTAAAACTCAGCTACTGATTACGGATTACACAAAGGCACAAATGATGAAGAGCAGAGCATAAATGAACAGTTAAGGTTGGAACCCAAAATGAATTGACACATTTAATAATGTGCTCAGTCAATATTTTGTTCATTTATTTATCCATTCAGTCATCTATTTGTCTATTCAAGGTGAGAGGTTTAATATAAATTGTGATTTATATTCAAAGCCTAACTTAAATTTTAATTAAAAACAAAAACTGTTCCCTTTTTTTAGTGTATCAGAGGGCCAGGATTAGAACTCAGGAATAATAGGGATAAAACAAATACAGTTGACCCTTGAACAACACAGGTTTGAACTGTGCAGGTCCACTTGTATGCAGATTTTCCTCACTAAATACACAGTACGGTATTACATGACCCATGCTTGGTTGAACCTGCGGATGTGGAATCAGGGATGGGAGTCCGACTGTAAAATTACACGTGGATTTTCAACTTCACGAGGTTGGCGCCCCTAACCCTCCTATTGTTCAAGGGTCAACTGTATACAGTATTTTATGTGATAAGCTTATGTGTTCTAAGTGTGTATGCAGACACACCTGGAAAATTTTTTGTTGAAGAGCTAGAGAAAGAAGAAGGAGAAGCAACTAGGCTGTTGGGGCAAAGAGAGAGAGAGGGCTGGGCTGATTTCAGTTAGTAGGGAAAGAGTGGGACCAACAACTTGGAAAAGTGGGTAGCAGCATAGCAGACATACTCATTGGTCCACACCTAGCTGCTAGAAACAATTCTGTGGTAACAGCAGCAGGCTTATCTTCCCCATGGAAATCTATTTGTGCTAGAATGTAATCAATATCAGATTCTTTCTTACTCTGGTGGATGTGGGACGTGGTGAAATGATCGCCAGTGTGAAAAGAAGAATGAAAAGTAAAGTTGTAGGTTTAGAAAAAAAACTTATTTATTGATTCTACATATCTTTCATATAATTGTGTAAATATGGGCTTTAATTTTATGCACTGCTGCCTACTCCTCTAACTCATCTGGAGTGACACAAGGGGGACAAAGTGACTGCCTAGGCACTTATGTAAAAGCTAGGCTGTAGGATCAGACAGAGCTGGCATCTAATCCTGACTCATCACTTACCAGCTCTGTGATTTTAGGCAAGTTGCTTAATCCCTAAAGACTCAGTTTCCTCAAGTGCAGAAGATGGGTTATACCGGTATATTTCTCATCAAGTTATTATTTGGATTGATTGAAATAGCAGAGCAAAATGCCTGATACTTGTTAAATCTCACTGAATGTGAGCTGCTGTGATGTTAAGGATAATACCAATGTGGTCACAATGGCAAGGTCAGAATGGTTCTTTCTGATGGCTACTACTGCTAGGAACAATATCAATGAAATTTCAGGTTTGATAAAATGGCATCATTTGAGAGTGAGTCACAAGTATGTATTATAGACAAAACTGTTACCACATTAAGATTGGTGATAGCACTTTAGTATAGATAGCTAAAAATAAAGAAACATTGTGTGTAAGTTGACTTTTGATCACAAATCCCTCTTAACCAGGGAGAGGCAGTTCACTAGCCTGAAAGGCCAGGCACCCACATCTTAGTTAATTTCTTAGGTCTCCTTGGTTTTGATCTTTGTTTTTCCAATAAATATAATCTTTCTCACACTATCCTTCTTGGTCTTCTTAGCCTCAGTCCCTAGCAATGGCTCTTTCTCTACTGCTATGGATATTGCAAGGGATGCATGGATTGCTTTTGCAAGTAATCAAGTTTACTGAATACGCGTATTACCAGGACTGGCTGACTTAGTGCTAGAGTCTTACGAGCTTCTTTTGTGTATCTCATATTTCTCAATATTGCATCTTTTGTCTCCTTCATTCCATAATCAGTGAACTGTGGACTAGGACTTTGTGTGCTGCTTCAGCACACTGGTTAGGAGCTAGGCTCTGGAGGCAGACTGCCTGTGTTTGAATTTAGGCTCCAATCTTCACTGGCTAGCTGTGGGATTTTAGCATTAATTAACTTAATCTGTCTCAATTTCCTCTTCTTCAGTGGTGACAACTGTCAGCACCCAAATTTTAGGATTGTTATAACAATTAAATGGGATAACCTAGACTAGTGCCTGGTGTATAGGAAATCCTTAATAAATATTATTATTATATGATTATCAATACTACTTGAGGCTCCTCCCTGTGAGAGGATTGTACTTCCTACTGCATTGAAGTTAGACTTGGCTAAGTGGCTTGCCTTTGCTAATGAAATATGAGGGGAATTGATGTATGCGACTTTCACACAGAAGCTTTTAGAACCAGTGTCCACCAGAGCTTGGCTCTCTCTGCCAAGAATGCACTTTCAAGATAGCTATGCTCTGCCTGTCTAAGCCCAGGAACAGACACATCATGGAGGAGACTGGCAGCTCACCTGCCAAGGACCAATTTCATGAGCATGAAGTAAACCCTGAGGTTTGGGGGAGTTGTTTGCAGTTGTGCATAACTTAAAGAAAGCAAATATGCCAACAGAATTCATTGTCAGACTTGTTCACTGTCTTTATACCTGTAGGGCTTTGTTTCCTTTTCATAGAGTAAAATACATGTTCTGTGGCTTAGTGAAGTTGATCATTTGTCCAATAAAAGACTTGATCTCAGAGCAGTGCCACCCGTAAGACAAGTTCATGTTACCCTCTACTCAGTTCCATCGTTGTCTTATATTTGATATTAAGAGTCACATGGCAATTTATGAAAATTTAGTTATAAAACCCTGGTGTTTTCTCTTTTAAGAATTTTCTGCCAATGACATTCAGATAATTTAAAAGCTGTTTATTGCTGTTCTTTTGCTTGGAAGAAATAATGCCTATAATTTCAAACAGAAATTCATATTACCATAAATTATTAAAAGAAAAAAAGACAATGGCATAATGGGAATTAATTTACTTAATACTTTCTATGTGTTCCTGAATTGCATGAAAATAAAAATTGGGAATTTTGAAGTCACTAGAAAAGCTCATCATGTAATAAAATCCAGAGATTAAATTTTTTAAACACTTGTTCATAAATTTTATGAAAAATTTCCATAGATTTTCCAATTATACTTAACATTACATGATTATAGATTTCAATGATCAAAACTATTATAAAACAAATAATTTTTTGTTAATAATCACTCCCCAAATTAATCTTTTTTTCTAAATTTAAATTTTCTTAAGACTATTTTTATGGTTGTATCCTAGCCACAGGAACTATAGAAGAGAATGTACTCCTTTATAGGCAATTACAATCATCTTTAGAGAAGGAAGGTGGATTCCAGTGTTCTGAATGTTCAGAAATAATAACTGCAAAGTTAACAGCAGAAGATTTAGAATGGGACAGCAGAAAAGGAGGGTTATAGTGGTAAACTGTCTTTAAATACTAATCCAAATAGTATCAAATGTATTGGAAAATTTTTACCATGTATGGAATTTTGGCTCAGAAGAAAGTAATAGGTTAGAAAAGGATGGTAGGCATACTTTTCTTCTTTCTTCCTTCTTTCCTTCTTTCCTCCCTCCTTCCCTCCCTCCCTTCCTTCCTTCCTTCCTTCCTTCCTTCTTTTTTGTGCTTACACAGAAAAGGCAGAGTGGGCAAGAATTTCACTTGGAGCAGGATGCTGACACAGAAGGTATGTGTTAGGTCGGAGAGGGGCTCTTAGTTCTGAAAAAAATCAGGACCGGACTGTGGTCTTCGGCTAGTTACTTAAAACTTCTGGATCTCAGTTTCCTCATTTGTAAAATTGAATTGGATTAGATTTAATCACTAAAATCAGGGTAACAAACTTCTGAAACTCCATGAAATTCTGTAACGAAACACAGTCTTTTTAACAATACTGAGTAACAGAATTTTTCTAGTAGAGCCAATATCAATTTTTTGAAACAACTTTGGAGTTTTGGAAGATATTATGGGTTGGTTCACTCACCCATTCAAACTCTCTTTCCCTTGTCTTTCTTTAATATAGAGGCTGGAAAAATAAATATGAAATAAATATGAAATAAAATTTGCTATCCCAGCCTCCCTTGCAGACAGGGTTGATGGCATGACATAGCTGTGGCCAGTGAGAACTAGGTAGTAGTCTGTTTGGGACTTCTGAGAAAGTTTCTGTTTCCTTGGTATATGTGTTACCTATTTTATGTTTCCCCTCACCCTTGCCTTTTCCTACCCTGTAGAAAGTAGATTTGATGTCTGGAGCTGCAACAGCCATTTTAGACAATAAGGAAAAGGCCTTGAAAAATCACAAAAACTTGGTCTTCCATCCTTGAGCTACCAAACCAATACCAGCAGCTTCCTATCTCCAGACTTCTTATTGTGCTAAAAATATAAATAAATAAAACTTTTAGTTTGCTCAAGGCACAGTTTATTTAGACTTTCCACAGCTGAAAGCAAACTTTAACTCTTAGAGGACTGAAAATAGACTCCTTTAAAAAGGAAGGCGTCCTAAAATTTGTAGTATATGTTTATTCATATGGCAAACAACATTATGCAGCTGGTTGAACAGCCTAAGTTCAAAAGGTAACATTAAATTTATACTTTCACGTCATAAGGTAACATTTTTTTAAGAGCTAAAATATAACTTAATGGTTAGTTCAAGTATAGTGAAAAACAACCCATTAATTTGTTCAAGTTCTTCCTTTAACTTAATTGGCATAAAATTTAGTTATATTAAGAATTATTTTCTAATAAACACTTTTAATTTACCCACCAGTATTATGTATAAATATAGGCATGTGCATTTAAATATGCATCTAGATTTTGAATGAATTTCTTTCACTGTAAGCTGATTAGCTATAGATTAGAGGTACATAAATCACTTTAATACGGATATGAAAACTGCTCTTTTAAAAGAAACTCACTGTGCAAGTATAAAAAGCAAAGGCTTTTCTTTGATTGTTTCATAATTCGAAAACTCGGTTTGACAGCCTGCTAACATGCACGTGATAAAAGCACTTCACATCTGTATGTGACTAATTGCAGTTCAGAGTATTTCATAAATGAGCAAGGGGTTGTGATTAAACTCTACTATGACCCACACATTTTTGCTTAAGAAAGGAATTATTAAAAATAGAGGCAGCATATTCATCTAGTTTCCATTCAATATTTAGCAAGGGAAAGAAATCCTCAATGCGTAACATTACAACCTCTATTAGTGCATAGACCTCTCCCTTCAATGGGGAATTCCTGAACAGATGATGAGCAATACAGTATCCATTGTTGCAGACCTAGAAATGGACAAAATGAATTCAGAAAAAATAGTCACTTAAACCTCCTGAGGAGGTTATCAGCAGCCATGAGAAAAATTATTTTCAAAATGAAATGACTTCTAGGAAAAATTGATCTCAGTGAAAACTGGAACTTTTATGGAGAGGACTAATAATGTGCTCAAAGATTTTTTGGGATTACGAACAAAATTAAAGGTACATGATGGAAAAATGCTACAGTGGGTATACAGAATTGGCCTTGCAAGTTGGGTACTTTCTGAGTTCAACAGGCTCTGCTTGATGATGGATATATCCTCTTCTCTTATTATAGATGCACATGCTGACTCAGTTTTAAATCTGACCAGGGAACCCAAACTTCAGGGCCACCTTGCACGGAACACTTTCTGGGAGGTCAGATGCACAGACTGTGGGAATGTTGCCTGTCATTCTTATAACTCTTACAGCTCTTTTTTTTTCATCCTTTCATATTTGGTATTATACAGGGAAAGAGCCAGTTGGTGGGTCTGAAGCTCATACATATTTGGGGCCCTATTAAGTAAAACAATACTAAATTATAAATACAGAGCCTTAGAAGATGTCTGTGCAAATGAGGGTCTCTGAAACCGAAGCCTCATTAGCTTCATAGTAAAATCATCCTCTGGTATATTATTCTAGCTAAATGTCTTTATCTGTTACTTCTAAATATTGTATCTTTACTTTTTAAATGGTATCACCCTGAAACTAGTATTCAGAAAAAACAAATTACAGGATCTGCTACAGGGTTCTGCACTTAGTGGGTGTTCAATTAATTTTATTGACAGTGTCATAAATAAAGGATGGGATTTTTATCATTCATAAGAAACATTTATTTTTAAACATAATGGAAAACGATTTTAAAACATACCTTTGTCATAACAAAACACAAAGAGGTCCTAAAAGGCTGTACTTCAGAGGTGATCACTGATGACAACTGAATCAAGCATAGCACTTGGTGGTCCAATTATAGGAACTCAGGAAGGACTCTGCAGTCAAACTGGATAGGTTAGGCAAAGGTGTGGTAACAACAAACCCCCAAATATCAGTGGTTTATTCCTTGCTGATATTTATGTCCTCTGTGACTTGGTGGAGGGCTCAGTGTGGCCTTTATTTCTGGAAGGGACTATCCTTATCTGCTAAAATGCTAATCTAGTGGCTGAGGGCAACAGAAATAGAGGAACAACAGGAAGGCTGTTAAAGATTCCCCTTGAAAGTGGCACATCACTTCTGCTAACATTTCATTGGATAAAATAAGTCATATGGCTAATCGGTGTAGTGGGAGGTCTGGCCCCCTGGGGGATGCCCCAGACATTTCAAATGGTAATAAAATGTATGCAGTACTTCTCCCTATAAAGAAAACTACACAACATCTAGCATCACCACCACCACCACAAACACCTCATTTGTCTTCCCTTCTATGCCTAACATTTAAAAAAAATGGAGCTTTATCATAAGGCTTTTTCTTTTTCTGCTAAAATGCAGAGAATATTATCCATTTTCCTGCAGGGAAAATTTTTGTTTAAACCTAGTCTTGCAATCCATAACAGCCTATGATGGTGAGGGCACTATGCTAACCCCTGGAGAAGAAAGTACAAATGAGTGCACAAGAATTCCAAAAAAATTATGTAGATACTCTGCCCTAAAGGAGGCAGGGCTAAGTGCTCACTCCTTATGTGTGTGTAGGCTGTGCATAGTGACTTCCTTCCAAACACTGTTTCAACCAGGTCAACATCGACAGGGATAAATCATGTTGCTAACATGTACTGTTTATATGATGTGCTGAAAAGGCATTTTATGATCTTCGTCACCAAACCCATAAACCCAGTCTCATCATGAGAAAAATGTCAGACAAATTCTAAAAGTGGGGCATCCTACAATATATTTGATCATTACTCCTGAAAACTGTCATTGTCATGAAAAACAAGGAAAGCCTGAGAAACTGCCACAGCCAAGAGGAGCCTGAGGAGACATGATCACTAAATAGATTGTGGGAACCTTTGATGGGACCCTGAAACAGAAAAAGGACATTAGGTAAAAACTAAGGAAATATGAATAAACTATGGACTCCAGTTAATAATAATGTATCAACATTAGTTCATTAATTGTAACAAGTATACAATACTAATATAACATGTTAACAACACGAAAAATGAAGTGTGTATGTGGGGGAATATATGGGAACTCTCTACAGTATCTTCTCAATTTCTCTAAAATATAGCCTATTAAAAAAAAAACTACAAGAAGTTTATCTCTTGTAAAAATAAAATACAGTGTGTGTGTGAAAAAAAAAAACCTACAAGAAATAGGAATGAGGATCTATGTTCTCCCACTGCTCAGTTGAGGAGAGAGTAAAACCAGAAAAAAAATTATAATACAGTGTCATAAATGCTGTAATTTAGGTTGGAACAGAGACCTGTGGGAGCACCATCACAACTTTTAAGAGAAACTTTTCTACTAAACCATATCTTTAGAATATTTGAATCTCCTGTAGCACCCAGCAAGTGCCTTGCTCAAAGTCAGCATTCAAATATCTAAGAGAATGACAAGGAATTCAGCTCCTTGTGAAATGACCTAGATGAGGTAGACATAAATAATTAGAGTTGGGCTTCCCTGGTGGTGCAGTGGTTGAGAATCCACCTGCCAATGCAGGGGACACCGGTTCGAGCCCTGGTCTGGGAAGATCCCACATGCCGCGGAGCAACTAGGCCCGTGAGCCACAACTACTGAGCCTGCCCGTCTGGAGCTTGTGCTCCGCAACAAAAGAGGCCGCGATAGTGAGAGGCCCGCGCACCGCGATGAAGAGCGGCCCCCGCTTGCCGCAACTGGAGAAACCCCTCGCACAGAAACGAAGACCCAACACAGCCAAAAAGATGAAAATAAATAAATAAACTAAAAAAAAAAAAAAAAATTAGAGTTGAGTAAAGAATAACTACGGCCTGTACCACCTCCCTAAGGGGTAAAAACAAGTTCAGTTTGGCCATACACACCTTTATTACATAAATATCTAGTGAAATCCCAGCGATATTTTTTTTGTGTGCTTCAAAAAAGGTGTTTTTGATGCTTCAAAAACGACGTCACATGAAAGGTTTTCTTGAGAGACAATAGAGGGAAAATTGTTTCCTTTTGAGTCAGTAGTAGGCAAACAAACACCATCTTAAAAAAAAAAAAAAGGGCTGGACACTTGACCATTTCAGAAAGGGTTCTATTTTGGAAAGTAAAGGGTGAAAAGTCACTAAATGTTTATACCTGCTTATACCTAATTCATATGAGAATGAGGAGTTTCCCTAAAATAGTCAATACAACAGATTTCACCACTGAGAGCCCATTACAAGATCCATCATGCTCATCAATGGAATTCCTAGCACAGACAGAAAATTAAGCTAGACGAAGTTCTAGCACCAATGGCCTTAGGAGTGTGACCTTTTTACTTAAAGGTAGCTGACAACGCTTGGAATGTGAATTCTTGATTAGAGCAAAATGAGGGTTAAATCTAACCACAACGTGCCTTCATTCTACCATGAATGCTGGACTATTTTAGATTAAATTACGGGCACCATACCACTAACTTTCTCGGAGTTATCCTGGTTTTATGGCATTGGTAGTTTGGCTTTAATCTTAGGGTTTAAACTGAACCCTGCCTCTAACTTGAGAGACCTTGGTCAAATCACATCACTTCTCTGGATCCAGGTTCCCTCCTCTGAAAATGAGGGCACTGGGTTAGGTCTCTCTTGTTCTTTACATTTGAGCCAGCTGTGTTTTACATGACACATAGAGGAAAACATAAACGTATATGTAGAAACACTATAATTCGCGTGAGGGTCAAATTATAAACAGTGTACACCATAAATATTAGCCTCTTCGAGTGACCACATGTTAGCGTGAGACAAGTATGTTTAGGGTTACATTTTTTAAAAAACATCTTTCAGTGTTCTACGCTTTATAAATAATTCTATAGGTATTACTGATACTAATATGGACTAAGTTACAGGAGTTAAAAAAAAAAAAGTCCACAAAATGAAAATACTAACCACTGAAGGGGATAACCTCGTCAATTCTCGGACCTACTGACTCTACCTTCCTTCTCTTAGGGCTGGTTTCAGAGCAGATGGTGGTCTCTGTTCAGCCTTAAAACGCCACAAACCTACTTTACGTTCCCAGTAGCCGTCACCATATTTCCTCGCGTTTCCCGTTTGGTCATTAAAACCCCAAATGGAAAATCCCCTTGAATGATCCTTTGAAGTCCAAGCAACTTTGGGGACGCTCCAGGTACCGCCCCAAAACGCTCTCTTCTCTCAAACAAGAAGTCGCGGAGCCGTGCAGCCGCGGACGCCGCGCGCACCTGAGCGGCCGGCTCCTTCCCGGCGCGGTCCTCGGCCCGGCCCCGGGCTGCCCAGGGGCCCTGCAGGGGGAGCGCGAGCCCCGGCCGCCCCACCGGCACCTTGCACCTCGCGTGGGCGTGTTTCGCTTCAGAGATCTCAGGTCGGCTCAGGCGCCCCGTCCTTCCCCGGGGAACAATCGCCGGTCCAGCCCCGAGCTCCCCTCCGCTCCACCCCCGGCGGCCCTCTGGCCCCCCCTGCCCCCCGCGCGTCCTTCCCCGCGCCTCGGCCGCACGCCCAGGTGTCCCCGCATCCCTCGCTCTCCCGCGCCCGTGCGTCCCGGGTCTCCGGCGCCAGGGTCCGCGCTCTCGCCGCCGGTCCTGCCTCTCTTCTCATGCGGCCCCGCCCAGCCTCAGCCGCGGCGCGGCTCCCGGCCCGGCCTCTCAGTCTCCCTCCCACCTCCGCCCCCCACCCCTCCCAGAGAGTTGCTATTTTTAGCAAATCCTCTGCGCGCCGCCACCCGCTCTGCTCGAAGCCGCGCGGCCGCCCTCGCGAGCTACCCCTCCCGCGCGGCGGCAGCGGCGGCGGCGGCGGCGGCGGCGCGTCCCGCACAGCGCGTAGCGCACACCCAGCCCGCCCCGCCGCGCCCGCCGCCCTCGCCTCCGTCTCCTCCTCAGGCGCCTGCCGCGGCCGGTAAGTCCCTGCTGGCGGAGCAGCGGCGGTCCCCGAGTCAACTTTCAGTCACCCCTTTGCTTCTGCCTCGCCATTCTCTTCTCCTCCGCGAAAGATGGCTGTTTGGAGAAGGGGGAGAAGTTAGGGGGTCGTCGGCGCGGGGCGAAGGAGGGCGCGACAGCCTCGGCGGGAGCGGGCGGAGGTGAGTGGCACCACAGCCCGGTCCGCGGCTGGTGGCCGGAGAAAGCCCTGGGAACGGGGTGGGGGCCGAGCGTCCTCCGGATGCGCCGCTGTATTCCCTACTCGGGCTCCCCAGGTTAACAGCATCCCAGTCCGGACCCCGACGCAGCTTGCCTGGCATCTCGCAACCCAGAGGTTGGTGGGTTTAAGGGCGCCTTGGCCATAAGTTCGGTGCCAGGTGATATTTTGGTGCAGACCTCGACATCTGGTAGACTGGCCGAGGCGTGGGGTCGTCGGCGTGATGTCCCCCCCGCCCGCCGACACACACACACACAGCCGGTGGATGTTGGAGCCGAGTTATGAATGAAAAGTTTGTACTGCCAACGTGTTGCTTGAGGGCAGCAATACTTAGTGGGGGTACCTTTGATGTTTCTTGGGGGACTTCAGCTCCAAGTCCATACATGAGAATTCTGGGTTTCAAGAAAAGTTCCGGAGCCTGGGGGATGGGAGATAAAGCAGTTCCTCGGCTAGTGGAAGGAGAGTGATGAATCGTAAACTTCTTGAGGTGAACTGATTAATTCAACGCCACCCGAGGGTGTCGCAGTGAGGACCAGAGGGAGCCGAGGACGGGGGCGTTCCCTGAGTGCCTAGCGGGCGGCGTTTGTTTGGCTTGGAAGCCATCGCCCCGTGGTCCGCAGTGAGAGGTGCTGGAGTCAGAGGCCTGAGCGTCCCTGGTGTGCCTGGAGCGGGACCGAGGCCGAGAGGAGAGGGGGCTGCGGCGGGAGCGCAGGACGCCGTTCCTGGCATGTGGAACTGGAAATTCTCTAGTGAGTCTCCTGTGCTCTAATTTCAAGAGTATCTGTCGTGTTTGTTTTCCCTGCCAGGGAGGTGTGTGTAATCTCCGAAGAGGAACTTTTAGATTAAGTAACTAGAGCATTTTGAAATCTGTGAGGAATGGGATATCTACGTAGATCCCATTATACGTCTGTATTGTGTGTGTGTGTGTGTACGCGTGTGTATACGTAGAATGTGGGAGTGGGGTAAGAAGGGCTTTAAAAGTTTAACTTCAACCGGAAAAGAAAATGAAGAGTTAATTTTTTTCTGCCCAAGTGGTATAACAATGCTTATACAACTAAATACTCTTGTTGTGCTGAGATTTATCATAAAGGGTAAGATTTAGGAATTACAGGTATTTGGAGTACAATCATGTTTTCAAATCTTACAGGCATGATTGAAATCTAGGAAAAGGGAATAAGTACATAGAGAATCTGTATTAAAGAAAAAGTAATTTAAATTACTTGGAAAGAAAATCTTTTGACATTTGAAAAGGTCTGGATGTTATTTTCTGATGTTCTAGAAATCTTTTTAATCCCGTAATTAATAACAGCACAGAATAAGTTGCAGTTGGTAAATGAGGACAATTAAAAATATCATGTTTGGAAGGGATATCTTTTGAACTACTCTTCGGTACTTTGGGTGTTTATTATGGAAATTATTGCGATATTTGCTTTTTACCACAGATAATTAGTCCTCCTTTTCCTTTTAAACCACTGTTCCAGTTTGGACCAGTTTAATTACCCAAACATCAAATCACTGACATGCCTTCTGAAAAGCATTTGTATTTAAAATGCTTATTAAGAATATTATATTTTCAAAAGGACAAATAATTTCATCAGTTGTAAAACTTTCTTGTAATTTAGTTTCATCCATTTTGTTTGAATGAGGCAAATCTCAAGAAGAGAAGCATTTTCTTGGGATATGTTATTTTCTGTGTGGGAAAAAGTGAATGTCTTCATATATGTTTCAGTCATAAACAGGTGTATGTAGAGTAGGAATCCTGAATCTGACCTTTGATATCAGCCTGCCAGCTAGAGGGAGGGATGCTTTCCTGGCTCTCCTCCTGCATCGATCATCTCCACTACAGAACGGACACGGTTAGATGCCTACAAGGTTGTTCAGAAGGAAGTTTAGAGTTTTAAATTAAGTACCAGCTTATGGTTAGGAGGGAGGTGGGGTTTTTTGTTTTTGTTTTGTTTTTTTCCTCGGTCTTCCTGTTTCTCTCCTTCTGCAATTGATTCAGCCTGTTGGGCTGGCCTTTATTGGCAAAATCAGACCGTACACTCTGGCTAGAGAGTGTTTGGCATATTAAACTGCTATCTTCTGTAAAAATGAAAATGGCTCTTCTGAAATTAAAAAGGTAATTTTAAACATTATCATAGACTGCTATGATTGTTCTATGCCCATTATTATAGTAGACAGAGTTGCTTTATGAAGTTACTGCCATTATCTATAAATACTTATTGTGTATATTTGGCATGCATTTGGATAATATTTGGGTTTTAAGGAGTTTTAAATCATGAAGCCAACTGACCAGATAACCTTTTTAATTAACTAGTTTAAATGATACACATAGTTCAGATTTATATTGATATCTGCATCGAAGTTTGTTTTAGGGTTATATAGCTTTCATTTCTTTCTATTAGCGTTACTTCTATTTTGAATTTGTTTAAATATTACAACATATTATACTGTAATTTACACCTGCTCAGTGGGGAAGGTGTAGGTTATTCTTAAATAGAGATATGGAGAAGTAGCTAACAAGGAGAGTCATTTGAGAAGCATATGGACATCATAAAATCCTTCTGTATGTAGCATCTGTACCTTCTCATTAGTGAAATATTGTAGTCATGGATATTTTTTGTTATTATATCCAAATATGGCTTTTTATATTTGATTCCATAGATTTTTTTAAAGAATGTAATTTATTTGAGTATTTAAGTTAGTGGGGGCTTTTATTGTTTGAAGCCTTTTCCTTTCAACAAAGACACCATACTTAATTTTTATTGTACCTGTCCACAGATACATACCATTGTTTCCTAGCTTGTGATTATAACTCTTACCTTTCCCGGTGATGCTTCAAAACATTTGAGAGATAGGTAGGAAGACATACTGTTCTCATTTTCAGAAGGAGGCAGCAGGTACACTGATAGACCCAAGGTCACACACTACTGAATCAGTGTGAAGCTGAGGATAACATCTATATTTCCTGTATCCTAGTCACAATAGCAAGCTGCTCCCATGGCTGTGTTATGACATTTCCATAAATTAAACATTCCTAGATGTTTAAAATGCTGAACTCTGTAGATGTTCAGGTCAGATTTTATGCCAGGCAATATAGTCCTAAGTGACTGGACCCTTACTGTTGCCTGCTGACGGGGGAGACTCATGACTCCAGTAGCTGGTTTTAAATCAATTATACCCACCTCTGAGGGGTATCCACTCTTGCAGTCAGTCCGTATCCCACACATCCCTTTGCTCCCACTGGCCCCACCTTATCAACTGCATGCTGCCCTTTTATTGGTCAAAGCTGCTTTGAAGTTTATCAGCACAGTTGTCAAGCTTGAGGATCATCAGACTCCCTGGTGAGAGAACTCAGAACGTGATTTTTGAAGAGAGTATTGACAGAGGACAGTAATGGACTGTCCGCTCTAGAGGCAGCCAGTATCAATTAAGGTACATGTTGTTTTTTTAGTGTCAGGATATCCACTTTCTCTTATTACCTCTGCTTCTTTAGAAATCAAAGTGAACAGAGAGTTTATGCAGTTATCTAGTCATTTCTGTCCATGTAGACCTCTTATCTTGATAAATCAGACTTAAAAAAAAGAAAAAGGATAGCAACTTGTTCTTCTGTAGGGAGGTACTCTTAAGACTTTTTCTTCATCCTCCCAAATGCCCTCTCCTTCAAATTTCACCAGAACTTTTGAGAGTAATTACCTATTTGATTTGTAAGAGCCAAGGTGATAGACTTTCGATATTGGATTATTAGATTCAAAAGTGGAATACATTATCCAGGATGCAGAAGAAACCATTGCAATTTCATAGAAAATAGTAATATATAATCTTATGTAAGCTCACATGTATTTGATGAAAATACTTTCAGCATTTTTGAATAAGCAGATGGTACCAGGAGCTCTCTACTCTATTCCGTTAATATATATATGTGTGTGTGTGTGTGTATGTGTGTGTGTGTGTGTGTGTGTGTATATATATATATATATATATATATGTATATAAAACTGTTCTTTTCTCTAAATGTATAGTTTATAAGAGCTCATTCAGATCATTTTAAAATGTGAAATATTGAAAAAGAAGTGACTATTCAAGTGTGGTTTGCTACTTACTATAATGAATTCTCTTTAGAGTCCCCCCAAAGAAGAATACTTCCATTTGTTATATTCTTTGCTGTACCAGAGAGAGTATTGCATGCTGCTGGTGAGATTGAGGAGAGTTGAAGTTGCTGGAAATGGTACTTTCTTCCCATTTCTACAGAATCTGTGATAAGGAGATGGGTGTGGACTAGTGTAGTTTGAATGGAATAGTGACGCATGGAATTTGAAATGGCCATTAAAAGAAGAATAAGATTCGGATCACTCAAATATCACTGGAGATATTTGGTAGCAAATCATTGAAATTAACTTTAGTTAATTTAGGCATTACATAAACTTATTAGAGGATATTGACTCGATTTGTTTTCTTTTGCTTTGTCACGCATTACCACAAATTTAGCAGCTTGAAAAACACATATTTACCATCTCAAGTTCATTGCTCAGGAGTTCACACGTGGCTCAACTGGATCCTCTGTTCAGGGATCTCACCAGGTGTTGGTCAGTGCCGCAGTGTTATTACAGGGTCACTGGGGAAAGATCTGCTTCCAAGCTTTCTTAGATTGTTGGCAGAATTTATCTCCTTGTGGTTGTAGGACTGAGGTCTCCATTTTCTTGTTGGCTATCAGTCAGAGACCACTCACAGCTCTTACAGACTGCCTGCTGTACTTTGCAATTTGATCCTCTCACAGGCACGAGTGACCCTCTTACAACATGGCAGCCTACTTTTTAAAGTCAGTAAGGAAGAGTCTCTTGCTCCAGTATGATATAACATATGGGAGTGACGTGACATCACCTTTGCCATATAACATAATCTAGTCAAGGGAGTGACATTTATCACCTTTGCCATATTTTATTGGTTAGAAGCAAGTCACATGTTCTACTCAGACTTAAGAGGAGGGGACTATAGAAGGACATGACTCATTGGAGGTCACCTTAGCATGTGTCCACCACATTGACTAGTTCATAGAATCTCTGGGATAGACAACAGACCTGGCTTAGAAGCCACTCAGTCAGAGCAGTGCTCAGAATCACTCTGCAGAACTGATTCTGTGAGATAGCATTGCTGTCACTGTTGGCACACCAGCTTCTATAGTGGAAGGTGGGCTCTTTCATAAGAGAGAGAATTCTCCATATATAATAGTGGGGTTCACTTGTTCATGGCCAAAAAGAATGATGTATTCATTGCTAAGGAAGGAAGGAGAGAAAAATATGAGCAAGTGATTGCTTAATGAAATGTTGAAGTTTTCTACCAGGGTAGGTATGATGACCATCTGGAGATGGGATTGGATTGGAGAGTAGCTAGGGTCGTGCAACTCCTTAGAAAGAAAACTCTCCTGCGATTTAGGAGAATGGTGAGGACTCATTTAGGAATGGTGGTTATAAGAAAAGAGTCTGAATCACTAGCATGTATGTTAGTCTAGGAATTGACTTAATTAGTCTCCAATATATTCCACATGTGAAAGGTTTTTAAGGGACTGGGCCCATCAATCCTTAGAGGGAACCAACCTTGTGATTTGGAGTCCTACAGTGTGGCCTCCCTTTATCTTACAAGATGGAACCGATCCAGAGACCATCTTAGATCCACTGTACATCTGTGGCCCAATGACTATGGGGCATTGTATAGGGACATGGGGGTCTATGGAGCATAGCTAATGCCCAAGCTCTTTGCAGGAATGATTTTATCTAATCTGCCTCTCATCTCTAGCAACTGAGTTCAAGTTTCCCTAGTTCCACCTCCCCTCTCTCCCTCCCCCTCCCCCCAAATAAATGGAGACTTTGAAAGGTTAAACGCTAACAGTCATTCAGATAGCAGTGGCACCAGGGTTTGAATCTAGGTCCGATTTCAAAACCCGTAGTCTTGTAATATACATCTCATACTCACATGCAGTAAGTGAAGTTTCCAGGGGAAAAGCTTGTTTTTTCCATTGAAGTGAATGTCAGCACTACAGTTGTTCTTAGGTTCCTTCGTTCATCTTGAGAGAACTGGATACTGGAAGATGAGGGTTAGAGAGAGGAGTGAAGGAGTGTGCTGTATCATGCCTTCTTTTATTTTCCCGGCAGGAAGTACAGATTATAGGTCTCTCTTCTATATAAAAGTAAGAGTGTGGAGTGGAGGCTCTGTATTTTTATTTCTACATATCATTTTGGCGGAAATCAAAAGCTCTGTGTCTCTTTTCTCTCCTATATGTAGATTTCTACTATTAAATTCAATCAGGAAACTTGAATTCTCATTGCTTTTTCGGCCATAGGGTTCTTTCTATACAGCTTTTTCAGTAGATGCCACAGTTTTGATCTACTTGAAAAGTCTATTGAGACATTCCTCCTTTGTTCTTCTATTACTCAGTTCCCCTTTCTACTCTGTGGTGGCTCTGAATTCTATTCATAGATATTCTACTTTTTTTTCCCTTCTGTTTTATGTACTTAAATCTCTTCTTTAAATGGATCTAGTTCCATTAATCGGAATCATTGGCCCAGATCCCCTTACTGCTCTATTGCAAAATGCAAGCTCAGTGTGGGACTCATCTGTATTCTGTTAATTTTACAGAGTTGTACCCTATGTCCCACCATGGTCTGAGGAAGACTTTAAGATTTCCCTGGGTATTTCAGTCAAAATGTAAACATTTTAAACCCAATACCCCCAAACTGTACTTTGATTGGATTGTGTTAGGTCAGGTGTATACCTATGAACCACTCATCTGTGGCCAGGTAGACAGGGTATTGGGATGGCCCCATCTGGCCTCAGGTGTCTGCCCTTCTAGAGTAGGACTGTTTGCAGAGAGGGAAATTGTGAGCCACTCAGCCTGATTATGGGTGACTACAGTAACTTCATCCAGAGCAAGCTACAGCTCAGGAATTTTTGAAATAAACTTATTTCTTCATTCAGATAGATTTTCTAACTTAGCTTAGGCCCGATTTGACTGTAAAAGTCGAAACTCCTTAGCGTGACACCTAGATTCTCTCATAGACTGGACTTAGCCTATCTTCATTACCTTTACATTTTTAACTCTTGCCACTCCCTGCCTTACAGCTTTAAGGATTTAAGCCCTAAGCTTGGAGCTACCAAGTGGCTTAGATTTTAGATAATGGGAACAGGCAGCCTGAGAGAGTAAGTCAACATGTAAAGAAAAGATGTGCACATCTGTGCCTGTGTGCGCACGTGCATTTGTGTGTGTGTGCGTGTGTGCGTGTGTGTGTGTGTGTGTGTGTGTGTACCCATGCATGTGGTGGGTAGGGAACAAATAGTAGGAGCATTTCAGTTTCTCAGTTCCTGCATCCAGGCATTCTCAGGGTTGTTCTACCACTGATTTTTCTGGGATTATGTTATGTGAGCAATGAATTATCCATAAATTGAATTTCTGCCCCTTGCAATTGAGAGTACTCAGTAGCAGAGGTTTCTGTCAGCCCAGCATTTGCAGTGTGTTTTTTGAACCAACTTCTTCCAGAACTATCGTGGCCATCTCTTAGCCAAACTCAGACTTTCCTCCTCTGTGGTTTTACTTAAGAAGCTACGCCTTCTCTGCTTTCCTTTTCCTCTAGGCCCAACTTATGTCCCTCCTCCTTTGTGATGCTTCCTCTGATTTCGGCAGCTCCCCATGATCTTGTTCCTCTCTGAATTCCTGCAGTAATTTAGAACTATGGCAGTGCTTCACACAGGCTTACAAGTTGAATTTTAGTATTAATTGATTGAGAAAATCCATAATACAAAAAACGACTACTGTATGAGTAAAGCCTTTAAAAGAATTGGCCTTTTATTACCCAGAACAGCATCTTTATACTTTTGAAATATGGTAGTAAATTTAATATATGGAATGATTTACATATGTATTTCTGGTTTCTTTCTAATTCCTCTGTGGCTCACTAGGGAGAGGTCCATGGCCTCCCACACCTAGACGGAAAGGAGAGAAGAGGTTTGGCTTCCAAATGAGCACCCTCTTTAAATAAAACGCCATGGGATGAGTGGTTTGATTTTAACAAAGACTACTGGTCTGTACAGTGTGAATCTAAGTTATTCTTATTAAACATTTCACTTAAGTATTTAGGAACATAAAACAAAATATGGATTGGGAGTTTGGATTGACATGTACACACTGCTATATTTAAAATAGATAACCAACAAGAACCTACTGTAAAAAAAAATTTAAAAATAAGGATACAGCCAAAGCTAAAAAAAATACAAACACATTTCCTTATAGAATTCACAAGTTATAAAACCAAAACCAATGAGAAAATATTAAATGTGAACAACAGAATTGATAAAATTAGAAGGAACAACATTGAGTTATGTTTCTAGTGATACTGTATTGTTGAAATTACATTGCCAGAGTTGGGTTTAAGAGTAAAAGATGTAGCCTCAGATTTTTTTCTTTAATCTGTGTCTGTGTTTTATATTAATGTAGAAAGTGTCCTTTTAAAATATAGATTAAAAAATTAACTTAAAGGCTTTGTTTGCTGGTTCAGGGTAATCAGACTTCACACATGATGAAAACTCTACCAGTAAATAATCTTCAAATGTCAGTTTTAATGAAGTATCACCTGGGAACTTGATAGCATCTTTTTGTTTTCTTAAAGATGTGATTAGAACTGTGAAGTTCTTGAATTATAAATCAAATCTGTAAGCCATACCCAAAGACTGCAGGAGTGGAGAACATATTGTATAGGAACAGAGAGATAGGATGCAGGCATCACCTTCACTCTCAACATGATGGTGATTTTTAACCACTGTAGCACAGGTATTTTTGGATGCCTCTGCTAGCATGTGTTCTGTAATGACTCAATTCATCCTCACCTTTTTTCCTAATCAGACTTTACTTATTTAGCAAACTGTACGTTATTTGGCCTTCACCTAGTACATGCATGATTGAGAACAGCAACAGCAGACGCCAGAATGAAAATTTGTTGGTGGTATTTAGTTTTAAGATGCTTCTTCATGGGCTTCCCTGGTGGTGCAGTGGTTGAGAATCTGCCTGCCAATGCAGGGGACACGGGTTCGAGCCCTGGTCTGGGAAGATCCCACATGCCGCGGAGCAACTGGGCCCGTGAGCCGCAACTACTGAGCCTGCGCGTCTGGAGCCTGTGCTCCGCAACAAGAGAGGCCGCGATAGTGAGAGGCCCGCGCATCGCGATGAAGAGTGGCCCCCGCTTGCCGCAACTAGAGAAGGCCCTCACACAGAAACGAAGACCCAACACAGCCAAATAAATAAATAAATAAATAAATAAATAAATTTAAAAAAGAAAAGATGACTACTATCTTAAAAGAAAAAAAAGAGGCTTCTTGAGATATTAATTAGAATACATTTATATGTATTTTATTTTTTTAGATTATCATTCCAGTGAAGACCCAAAATGGAAGAAATAATTCCACATCAGGCTCATAGATCTCAGTTTGAAGTACACAGTCTCAAGTATTAATTGCCACTTAAAACATTTTACATCTTACTCTGTGTTGTGTGTCATTAGTTAGATTGTAAGCCCCTTGAAGGCAGAGAGAACTTGGTTACTGTTTTTTGTTTCCTTCCACATCACTAAGTGCATTTCTGATAGTTGGTGCCCAACAAGTATTTGCTGATGGATCAACTATTCGTATGTCATTATTTCCTACTGCACTTGCGAGCTCCTTGAGAGCAGGGAATGTTTTGTTTTAATCTGTGGACTCCAAATTCCTAGCACAGCGACTCTCACATGAGAAATGCTCAATAAATTGTTCTGAAAGAAAGAATGGATGAGTTATTGGCTCTGTGTGTGTGTGTGTGTTAGATTTCATCTTTCACATACAAGGCATCTCTCACAGCTGTATAGATCAGTGCTTTTCAATAGAAATAGTCTCTGTCTGTATCTTTTAAGCACTTGAAATGTAGGGAGTAAGGCTGAGAGCCTGCATTTACTCTTATTTAATTTTATACATATAATATACAGTAGTACCTCCTTATTCATGGTTTCACTTTCTGTGATTTCAGTTACCCATGGTCAACCATGGTCTGAATGTATTAAATGGAAAATTCCAGAAATACACAATTCACAAGTTTTAAATTGCATGGCATTGTGAGCAGTGTGATGAAATCTCTTGCTGCCCCGCTCTGTCCTGCCTGGGATATGAATCATCCCTTTGTCCAGTGTATCCACACTATATATGCTACTGACCTGTTTGTCACTTAGTAGGTCTCTTGGTTATCAGACTGACTGTCTCAGTATCTCAGTGCTTGTATTCAAGTAATCCTTATTTTACTTAATAATGGCCACAAAGTGCAAGAGTCGTGATGCTGGCAGTTTGGATATTCTCTTACTGTGCCTAATTTATAAATTAAACTTAGTCATAGGTATGTATATACATATATATATATATATATATATATATATATATATATGGAAAAACATAGTATATATAGGGTTGGTACAATCCGTGGTTTCAGGCATCCCCTGAGGGTCTTGGAATATATCCCCTGCAGATAAGGGGGCGGGGGGCGGGGGGAGGGCTACTGTACTATCATATGGCCAGTAGGCAGCCTAGGTTCAGATATAATGCCTCCATTCTCAAACTCATTTGCTCACATCTCCAACACAGCTACATTGTTTGGTTGTACTTGGATGTTGCTATTGAATATTCTTGTTATTTGTATCACTTTAAACATGGAGCAGTGTATTCCATCAGTTTGGTTTCATTCTTTTCCCAAATGCCCAACACTGCATGTCATATCTTCACTCATGCCACCATCTGATTTGGTTTTTCATCATTTCCTTATTAGTCTAGAGGCCTGACACTGACCACTTTACCAGATAAATTTTACATTCACTTTTTTTTTTAATGACCCAGGTTTCCTTGTGTTTGCTAGTCCGACTGTTTTAATCCTTTCTTTCCTAATAAGCCATTTAAATTCAGATTAGCTGCATCATTATCATCATCATCATCATCGTTATCATCTAAAATGTTGTCTATGCTATGCTAGCCTTTATTTGATGTAGTAATGTATGCTGATATTCTGAACAGATTTTGAGTTTACTGTATTCTTAAAAATGTCTTTGAATATTCCTTCTCTTCTCTTGATTTCTTTGCTTTTCTTGTCCTTTTACCCTTTCTGGTATAGGAGAAGAATGAAGAAGCATCCTATGCATTTAAACATATTATAACTCAATCCATATGTAAGACATAATCCCACCATAACAAGTTTTACAGCTGGTGTCGAAATGCATGAAATAAATACAACAGGATTTTCTATTTAGAACGGCAGGAATTACTTCCAATAAGTGGCCAAAATCTTTTATGCCACTTCTGGTACTTCCAGAGCAAGACTTAGATTAAAATCCATCATGCATTTATTGAGGCTCAGTATTGGGTGTATTCACATGTATTGTCTCATTTAATTCTTTCAAGAACGTTTAACCTAGTAATATGTAATGGTTATAGAGACTTAATATTCAAATAAATTGAAATAAATTCTGCTGACAAGCAGAAACACTTTAGGATATTTTCCACTCATCCTCTACTGCTGGGGATTTTTTTTTTTAATATTTGTTTATTTATTTGACTGCGCCGGGTTTTAGTTGTGGCTTGCGGGATCTTTTAGTTGTGGCATGTGGGATCTAGTTCCCTAACCAGGGATCGAACCTGGGCCCCCTGCATTGGGAGTGTAGAGTCTTAACTGTTGGACCACCAGGGAAGTCCCCTGCTGGAGATTTAATAGTTGTCTTGTATGGCAGAATTTGAATGCACAGACTTTGGCATGGGACTTCTTGCTTTTTGTTCATTTTTTTAGTCTAGAGTAGTAGTTCCCAAAATTCAGTGTGCATCAGAATTTCTTTTCAGGGATGCACACAAACTATATGTTATGGCTGAGTTAACCTCTTTTCCAAGGTAGTTTTGTTTTTATTAGATTTTCATCTTGGAATCTACTTTACTCTTACTACCCAAAAGATCTATCTCCTTTGTATATTTTACTGATAATTTCCACTTCCATTCCAGCATAGGGCTACTCATTGAAAGAACTTGTAGGTATGCTTTTGAATAGATTTCACAAAATAGGAGAAAAATTCAGTAGCAATGTACAGAATTTTGCACTTGTGAATCGCCTGCTGTGCTTTGGTCTTATGATTGCTTTCATCTACCTCTTAATGGTAAGAACTTATTTGTCACCTTCTCCCCCTAACCTTCCTGATAAACATTCTCCTAAAAGCCCAAATGATATGTATTATGCTAATTGCTCATTTTGAGCTGGTTGGGGGAGGAATGAAGGGAACATTCTTTTGTGACTTGTGCTATAAATATAATTTTTAATCTACTTATATGTTTGACCCAATTTTTAAAAGTTACCTACATTAAAATAAATATTTGATGAGTTTAGCTTTGTATTGAAACAATAGTTGTTTGCTTTTATTTATAAAGTTTGGCAAAAGCCATTGCCAAACCTTGTGAGATAATTTGTTTATTAGAACATCCTTTTTGAATTACTACTTTTTCTCTATGAAAGCAAATGTGATAAGTTCAACTTAAATTATATTTTCCACAGCATAATGCTAAGACTACTCAAGCCAAATGGGAAAATGTAGGCCATGTGGAATGGGATCTCAGAATAATGGCAGCAATTTTAATTTCTCTAGAATAGTAGCTCTGAAATATTCTTGTGTGAATTTATAATTTTCAAGTAACTGTTGAAAGCACGTTAAAATTTATTTCTGTTTTTCTGTTTTTCATACATATCTTATTAACCCCATACTACATTTATCAGCTTTGCTTAAACAGCAAATAATCTTTTAAAGAAATTTACACAATAGAAACAAATCTGTTGTATTTACTCATGTAGTTGCCATTGTCAGTGGTCTTCCTTCCTTTTATTCCTTCATTTTCCTTCATGCTTTTCACACCATTTCCATCTGGTGTCATCTTCCTTGTGCCTGAAGGGCTTCCTTTAACCTTTGTTGTAGCACAGGTCTGCTGGTGATGGATCCTTTCAGCTTTTGTATGTTTGAAAACGTCTTTATTTCATATCTTCATTTTGTAAGATTTTTGTTAGATATAGAATTCTAGATTGGCCTTTTTTTCTTTTATGCTTTAATGATGTTACTCCACTATGTTCTCACTTGCATTGTTTTTTATGAGAAATCTACTGTCATCCTTATTTTTGTTCCTCTTATGTAAAACATGTCCTTACGGATTTTCCCTTTTTCGTTAGTTTTGATCAATTTGATTATGATGTGTCTTGGTAAAGCTTTCTTCACGTGTCTTATGTTTTGGGTTCATTGAACTTCTTGGACCTGTGGGTTTATAATTTCCATCAAATCTGAAAAAAAATTAGTCATTACCTCTTCAGTTGTTTCTGGTTTCCCTTCTCTCCCTCCTCTCTTTCAGGAACTCCAGTTACTTGTACATTAGGATTATTGATACTTTTTAATTTTTTTTTTTTTTAATATATAAATTTATTTATTTATTTTTGGCTGTGTTGGGTCTTCGCTTCTGTGCGAGGGCTTTCTCTAGTTGCGGCGAGCGGGGGCCACTCTTCATCGCGGTGCGCGGGCCTCTCACTATCGCAGCCTCTCTTGTTGCGGAGCACAGGCTGCAGACATGCAGGCTCAGTAGTTGTGGCTCACGGGCCCAGTTGCTCCACGGCATGTGGGATCTTCCCAGACCAGGGCTCGAACCCGTGTCCCCTGCATTGGCAGGTGGATTCTCAACCACTGCGCTACCAGGGAAGCCCCCTTTTTAAATTTTTTAAATTAATTTTTCTTTGTGTGTTTCATTTTGGATAGTTTTTATTGCTGTGTCTTTAAGTTCACTAACAGTAATCACATTTAGTGTGTTTTTCATCTCATACATTATAGTTTTCATCTCTTGAAGTTTAATTTGGGTGTTTTAAAAATCTTCCATGTCACTATTTAATTGTTTTAAACATATGGAGTAGATTTATAATAACTGTTTTAATGACCTGGTCTGCAAATTCTAACATCGTTTTCAGTTTTTGGTCAGTTTTTTGGGTTGATTTTTCTCCTTGTTATGGGTTATATTTTCCTACTTCTTTGCATGCCTGGTAATTTTTGATGGATACCAGACATTGTGAATTTTACCTTATAGAGTGCTGGATATTTTTTTATATCCCTATAAATCTTCTTGAGCATTTTTTTTTTTTAATGGGATGCAGTTAGTTACTTGGAAGCAGTTTGATTCTTTCAGTTCTTGTTTTTAAGATTAGTGTCTGAGTACTCTACCCTAAACCACATGAATTATCAGGTTTTCCAGTCTGGCTGGTGGGAATAGGCACAGTTCGCAGCCCTGTGTGGTTCTTTTCCTGGCCGTGGGTTGTTTTCTTATATACATATGCTGATCAGTACTCTGCCGAATACCTGCAGGGGTATCTACAGATTAGAGATCACTCTCTGTTCAGCTGTCCTCCCTCTGGTACTCTGTCCTGAGATTTCTAGCTTCTCTGATTTACCTGATTTCTCAGATACATCTCTTCAATTCAGAGACTGTGCTGGGCTCTGCCTCAATTTTCCTTTCCAGAGCCATGGTCTGGAAGCTGGGTCAGTCATAGGGCTCATGTCATCAGTTTCCCATTTCTTAGGGTTCACCTTTTGTTTTTCATTTCTCATTGCCTGGTATCCAGTGTCTTGAAAACAGTTGTACAGTTGTTTCATTTTTTCCAGCAGGAGGGCAGTTCCCATCTCTGTTACTCTCGTGATTTGAAGTGGGTATCCTCCATTCATTTTCTCTTTCATGTAACATCTTATTGGTCAAGATAATTTTGGGGACTTCCCTGGTGGTCCAGTGGTTAAGAATCCACCTTCCAATGTAGAGGATGCAGATTCGATCCCTGGTCAGGGAACTAAGATCCCACATGCCGCGGGGCAGCTAAGCCCGCATACTCTAGAGCCCACGCACCACAACTGGAGAGCCCACGTGCCACAACTACTGAGCCCGCACGCTCTGGAGCCTGTGTGCCACAACTAGTGAGAAGCCTGCATGCCACAACAAAGATCCCGTATGCTGCAACACTAAGACCCAATGCAGCAAAATAAATAAATGAATGAATGAATGAATGAATAAATAAATAAATAAAAAGATAATTTTGGACGTACTATACATATTTAATACTCAATTTAATGCAGTTTATTGTGATATTCTTCCTACTTTTCAGTAGTTTCCAAACTTTCTATAATGAATACTTTGTACTGTAAACATATTTTCAAAAATTGTTTTAATAGTTATGTCCTACATTATGCTTGATAATGTTAATCATTGCCCTAGCCATTCAAAACCATTCTTAAGGCAACCCAGTCAAAAATTAAGATCTTAAACTTGTTAAACATAATAATTTACATGCTCTTAAGTGGATAAAAATGCTACTGTAGGGAAGTACCGTGTTTTGTTTTTTTAAGAAAGATTGAAGCCAAGAAGCTTTTAAATAATATACTCTTGAATTTGTAGATCTGAATCATCATAAAACAGTCAATAAATTACTGTCTTGTAAATTATATCACTTTTTATGGAGTTCCTCTTCATATTTATTTACGAGATTCAGTAGTTCATGGGTAGGCTTTTAGAATGTTCACATATCAAGCACAAGTGAACCATGTACTAGTGAACTATTTTATTTTTAGTTTTTTCTAGTATTTGATAAAATATAGTACTGTGAACTAATATGAGAATGAAGTGTCAAAATTCAGGAGCATATCTTGCTATAGTGCATACTTGTTACTTCAAGAGTTTTCTGGCAGTAAGGGCACAATTGACTGTGTTAATTTAAAAGAATCTTTGAGGTAGTATAGTTCCATATGCTGTAGGAATATGTCAATGATTTTTTTTATTTTATAATTTGAGTTTTTAATGCAGTCTTTTGAAAGCTAGTTGTTAAGCATGGCAAGAAGACTAGAATTGCTTTAGAATTCTTAGGAAAATAATTTTGTAAGAACAGATTAAAATTAACTTTAACTTTCTTCAGCACTGTCATAAATACCAGCACGATGAAGCCAAAATTGTGGCAATGTTACACTGCTGTGTTTCCAATATTTAAGCATAAAGGTTAGGCCAGATTTATATTCCCTTGTAAAACTGAACCAAAATATAAATTATTTATAGAACTTTAAGAACAGAATCTTTAAAAAATTGAATACCACTCTGTGGTGGAGATCGCTAGTTGTCTCACAGTGTCGCCTTTCTCCATCATCCTAAGATGTAGAGCCCCTGAATTTTCACTGGGGACAGACCCCTACAGAATAAAGATGACACTTTTCAGCCTCCCTTGCGGATAAGAATTATTCCATGTGGCATGTAGTTCTGGTCATTACGACGTATGCAGAAGTGACTTGTGTGACTTCCTGATGCCCTTTAAAGGCTGGGGGTGCTGCCTCCGTCCCCTTCTCACTTGCTGGGATGTGGATATGGAGGTGTACTTCCTTAGACCTTGCTGAAGAGGCCAGCGCTCTAAGGATGGCAGAACAACATGATTTGGGACAGTCATCATCACTGTCCCAAAAGGCCTGGGACAGTGAGGATGACTTCTCCAAGCAGAGCTGCCATAACAGCTTGGAGTTTCATATGAGTGAGGAAGAAACTTCTAGGCTGTCTAAGCCACTGTTATTTTGGGTCTTGGTCACATACCAGCAAAGTTATATACATTGTTCCCACAATTTTTTTTTGTTTATAAGACTTGTAAGTAATTCCTTTGTTAAGCTGTAAGCTTGAAAGGACCAAGTGGTCTTAGATCATAGAGATCTAAACTTCTTCAAAGGACCTCATTTCAAAAAAAAATTGGGCTATTTCAATGTTTATCAGCTGGAGAGGACAATACAACTAAACCCAGCTGGCTCTTCTCTGAGAACCATAAAGATTTGAGGCACATAATCTTTATGTTGACTGTTGAAGAAAACAATGTTTGGGAAAAGAGAGAAAGCTTGTTTTTAACTTTCTACTTTGCTGACAGTCACCAAATACTTTTTCCATTTTCCCGTATTTCATAGTTGTCAAATCCCAAAGTCCATTTTTCATTCCCCAGTGTGAATGGCTCCCTGTGCTGTTTTACACCATTTCCTAGTCCCCTTCTTGGACTTTTATCATTCCTGAGCCTCTGGGATGTCACACCATTACAGTTTCCTCCTCTGCTTCTGCTCTCTCCTTGGTCTTCTTTATGGAATCTTCTTTAATCCACCCCTTCCTTGTGGGCATACTCTGATTCTTGGCCCACTGTTCCTTTTACTCTGTGTTAGGGAGGTCACAAATTGGCAGCTCATAGGCATGTTTCGTTGATATCGCACAGAATTTAAAGAAATATTGTATCTACTGGCAGTATTTAAAGATCAGGATATTTAACATGAAATCCAGATTTTGGCTTCTCTTGACCAAGGAGAATTTCTGACAACACTGCACCTACATTCCCCATAACATTAGGTGGTTGGAGCTGAGTTATAGCTGCTTCCTTTAGATTGGATGTATTCTTTCTTCTTTGTTATAGTCTCCACCACTCCCTATTGCTTACATCTTGTATGTTTTATTTATTTCCATTACTTGTCTGATCTTTTAGGCATTTAAGTTTATGATACTTATCTTCCTGGGTAATTTAAGTTTTAAATCAGTCTTTCTAGAAGTGATTTCACTTTTCTTCCCCTTCCTTTTATATTTTTAAAACTTATTTATTTATTTTTGGCTGCATGGGGTCTTTGTGGCTGCGCACGGACTTTCTCTAGTTGCGGTGAGCGGGGGCTACTCTTTGTTGCGGTGCGCGGGCTTCTCATCGCTGTGGCTTCTCTTGTTGTGGAGCGCGGGCTCTAGGTGCATGGGCTTCAGTAGTTGTGGCATGTGGGCTCAGTAGTTGTGGCTCGTGGGCTCTACAGTGCAGGCTCAGTAGTTGTGGCGCACGGGCTTAGTTGCTCAGTGGCATGTGGGATTTTCCCGGACCAGGTATCGAACCCGTGTCCCCTGCATTGGCAGACAGATTCTTAACCACTGCACCACCAGGGAAGTCCCTCCCCTTCCTTTTTAATTCCAATTCCTCCTCTTCAACCCTACTACTGCTTTCCTAATTAGACTGTCTTGTTCTTTCACATGGCTTACTCACAGTAGAATCCTAACAGACTTCTCTGCCTCTTTTTTATGGAAATCCTCTAATCATCCTCCACACTGATTCTAGAGTGACCTTTTAAAAATTAAAAATTTAATATGACTCTATGCAGCCTTAAGACTTTGAGTGGCTCACCTGCTTTCTAGATGGCTTCAGACTCCTTAGAATTGATGTGGCTGTAAAATGGTACAGCCACTTTGGAAGACAGTCTAGCAATTCCCCAAAAAGTTAAACGTAAAGTTACCATATTAATCAGTAATTTCACCACAAGTTATATGCCCAGGGGAATTGAAAACATATTTCTAGACAAAAGTGTGTACATGAATGTTGATAACTATTTATAATAGCCAAGAAGTGGAAACAACCCAAATGTCTACTAACTGATGAACAGATAGATGTGAGATATTCACACAGTGGTCCATAAGGAAAAGAATGAAGTATTGTTTCATGCTACATTACGACGAACCTTGAAAACATTATGCCAAGTGAAAGAAGGCAGACTTGTAAGGCCCTTTGTAAGGTCATACATTATATAATTCAATTTATATGAAATATCCAGTGACAAAAATAGAGTAGTGGTTGCCAGGGGCTGGCAGGAGGGGAAATGGGATGTTACTGCTATTGGATATGGGTTTCTTTTTTAGGGTGATAAAAATGTTCTGGAATTAGATAGGGCTGATGTTTGCAAGCTCTGAATATACTAAAAAATCAGAGTTATAAAGTATAAAGGGTGAATTTTATGCTATGTGAATTATATCTCAAAAAAAAAATAATAGAGAACTTAACAGATCTAACTTTTGCTAGTCTCTCCAGTCTCATTTCCTGGTACTTTAGCCCTCCCACATCTCTCACCTGTCCCTCTCCCCTTGTGCTAGTGTACTAATCTCCTAACTGCTCTAAGAGTTCTGTGCTATCGCTCAGTGTTACCCATTTACACAGTTCTGCCAGAAGACTCCTACCTACTCTTCACTCTCTCTGCCCATCTAGAGAATTCCTAATTTTCCTTCAAGTTTTAGTTCAGATCTCACCTCCTCTGGAATTTCTTCTTACACACCAGTGCTGGATTACTTAAGAGGGGGATTAGGTAGATTCTCCAGAGCCAGGCAGGAGCACCCTAGAAAATGAAAAGAGATTAACTTGGATGAGTTGATCCAAATTTTGCAATCAGGAAATCTAGAAAGAAGCTCTTTTAAATTTCAGTGTGCATGTAAGTGTTCATGTTTTATAGTTTTTAATTTTCAATTTTAAATAAAATATATGGACTGGGTATGGAGAACCATATTTTAAAGCAAACATCATGTCGGAGTCTTAATCCAGTTTTGCTGCCTCCTGAACCCACCCTGTGTAGGCTAGGAGCGTCTCTTTTGTGACCCCCCAAGCACCCTGGACAGTCCTTGTCACCCTGAATAGTAACTGTTTAGTTTTCTGTCTCCTCATCTCCCAAGGCGACTCCTTGGGCATAGCTCTGTCTCTCTTATTTTTCTAGCTATACAAGTGAATCCTAGTAATTCTCCATAGAAAGTATTGGCAAAATTTGAATAAATGAATGGACATGCTCAGTGACATCAAATGGGAGAGACAGCTTGTATTTGCTTTATTGACGATCAGAGATCTGAGGAATGTTTAAAGATGCCTTCATTAAAACATAACCTGATCTTTCCTTCTTTCTCTCTCCCCTCCACATATATCCTCCCTCCCTTCCTCCCTGCCTCCCTCCCTCCTTTTCTCTCTCTCTCTCTCACACACACACATACACACAAGCACACACACACACCCTTTAACGAGCTATTTCAAAAAGAAGAGAATAAAAAAATGTGAGAATTTTCACTTTTCTCAACCTGTGCACCTAAGGAAGGTGTTAGATTTAGGCCTAAAGGCCTAAATTAAAATGGTGCCATTAAAATGGCGCTTTCCCCAACAGATTTTTAAAGTGTTTTCTGTACTTTTCCTTCTCATGTCAGAAATTTCATAAGTTAAAATTCATGTAACATTAACTCCCAGTTTGGATTTTTTTCACCATGCAGTACCAATTAGTGGCTGGTTAATGTTTTCTTTTTGAAAAAATGTGATTATACTTAATGATTTAGAAATGATCCCTTACTTTTTTACCTTTGTTTTTTAAAACTGAAAATTATTTCCTGTCCTGTAGTGTCTCATTTCTCAGACCCTGAGACAAAGGTTTGAGAGCGGGTAGCTTATTGAGGAGGCAGAGAACACATGAGTAGGAATAGGGAAGGCAGTAGAGGGTCTGTATTAGGCTGGCTACAATTTTGGGCAACTAAAGCTTAATTCTTCTGGGGAAACTGTGGAAGGTCCCCCTTAGAATTATCTATCTACAAAGCAAGGGAGCTGGGGATTACGCCATAGGACTCCTTAGTGGAGGGCTGCTTTCAGCCTGCTGTGCAAGTCCAGTGAAAACCCCCCGGCAACAAAACAGAAGTGTTGGCAGTTGGAAGTCTGTGGGCATACCGTTGAGTAGTAATGGCCAGGGGACGTGGGTGAGCATCGGCAGAATCCGCTATATATGGAGACGGTGCACCACTGTGAGAGGAGTGCTCAAGTATGAAAAAATCAGAATTTAAGTTAGCCTAACGCAAGCGTTTACTCAACCATTAGATTATGTGCTAAGTACTGTGCTAGGTTATGGGATATGCTGATTTACTTGTTGAGGTACTTAGCTTTTTAAAACTCAGCTTCTTTATAAAGATAACTTATTTTCTTCCTTTCAAAGTTCAGACATAAATGATATGATATTCCTGAAAATGCTTTGAAATGTTTAAAGCAGTATTTCATATTTATTATTATGGCATTTACCCAAATTTACCCTGAGAAAGCAGTAGACATGTGGTTAGGCCATAAACTTATCTCTTATTAGGGATCCGTTAGCCAGTCAAAAGCTTTTTTTCATAAGGCTGTGTGAAACTGGCCTCCCTGTGCAGTTTGTATAAGATAGTAAATTTACAAGTTCCATGAAGGAATAAAGTACCATGGGAATGGCTATTTTTAGCCAGTTGGCAGTGAAGGCATCCCAGGGAAAGTGGATAAAATGAACCTTAACGTAGTAGGTAGGAATGAGCCATGTGGAAATAGGGAATTTATAAAGGAGCAGTATTCGGGAGAGATTAAGTTCAAGAGGCAGTGAAGGTGAGTACCCACTCAGTGCCCTGGTTAAACTTTTGGGCCCATGAGTTGGTCAGGACAGGTTGACATTCTGTCTTTATTGCTAACTAGCTACATAGTGTTTGACTGTTACTTAAGTTTTTGTAGCCTTTCTTTCCTTAACTCTCCATTGGGGATCCCAGTACTACCTATACTTTAGGATTGTTGTGAGAATATGTTGTAAGGGTCAATGAGGCACATTATGTAAGGCAGTTAGAAGAGAGTAAATCTCAGTAACCTCCTCTGTAGCTTTTGGTATCACTGTAGTTTCAGATTACAAGTCTTATTTCCTGAAGCTGCATCTAGTCTCATGCAATGCAAGGTTTCCCAAAGTATATGGAACATTAATCCTACAACATCTGGAAGAAAAAAGGATTATGAAGTTAAAAGAACTTGAGAAATCCTGTGGATCATAGATGGACTTCATGGAGAGTCACATTAAGATATTAATAGCTCTGAAAAGTCTGGCAGTAAATAAACCTTTTCGACTTTGTTTAATACTATGTACTAAATTTCTTTAATCAGTGTCCTCTCCCATATTCCCATTGTATATTCTTTGGGAAATGTTAATTTGAAGAGCTTCGTGAGGTAGATCAAGCAAATTACTGGTACTTATAGATCCCCATTAATATTGTGAATCTGTAATAAATGATAAATAATAAAATATGTTTTGAGATTTTGTATGACTCTGAGCCAGTTTATTAGTTACCCCACATCAATCATTACATGATCTTTCACATATTTCATTCCTCATTTTCTACACAGAACTATATCACTTGCCCTATGTTTCCTCCTAGGCCTCAGATATGTTCAGAATGATGTTTTTTTGGCCTGACTTGAGATAATTTAAAGAACGTTCCCCAGACAGTTCTGGAAGTTGCCTTCCAAAAATACTTGGAGTAATGCCACCATCATTAAACTAAGCAGATAACTTTCAAGGTGGATGGTTTTAAAAGGGACAGCAGCTACTTGGATGTATATTTTCTCTGCAGAATAAAAGGTTTGTCATTTTATAGTCACGTAAGGAGTGCTGAGTTCCTACTATGTGCTTGTCCCTGTGGTAGATAGAGTTGATTTTGGGCAGACATTCATAGTCTAGTGCGGGAAAATAAATGTTCAAAATGAACCATTATGGAAGGGGTTAAATACAGTCATAGAGGGATCCAAGTGTTATGAAAGTATGGAGGAGGGGTTTGCCTTGGGGGTCAAAAAATGCTTCATAACATCAAGGATACTTACGATAACTCTTGACCACCATGTGAACAATAGAGAGAGGATATTCCAGGCCGAGAGCAGTAAATGTACACAGGCCCAGAGATGGGAAAAGGGTGGGGAACTGCAGCCACATGAGTGCAAGTGGAGTGTAGGCTCCTTAAAGGAAAGTGGAAGGTGATGAAGCCAGATGGAGTTCTGACTGTGAAGGCCTTGTAAGTTCTGGGGGATGGAGTTTGGAGTTCATCCCCTAGCTGGTGGAGCACCACCGGTAGACTATTAGACAGAGATGGCCATAGTCATAATTTTAAAAAGATTGTTTTGGTAGCACTGTGCAGTTGAGTTGGAATAAGAGAGACAGGAGCAAGGAGCAAGGAGCCCATTGCAGTGGTCCAGGCAAGAATGAGTCTAAACTAAGGGAGCAGGAGTGATGATGGGGAAAAGGGAACAGCTTTGAAAGATATTTAGGAGATGAGGAGGTAGACTGTCGTGAATGACTGGATAAGAAGAATAAGGGGAAGAGGAACTCTGGGATTCTCTCCGAGGGGGCAGGGTTGGATATTGGCATCATTTAGTGTGATTGGCATTTAGTAGAGAAATGCATATTGGGGGACACTTACTGAGTTCTGTTCTATACTTGTTGCATTTGAAATGCTTATTGGTTATTTATTTGTGCCTTTATTGATTCCTGGAGTAATTACTCTGTGCTAGATAACGTGGTAGACTCTGAGGATACGGCAAGAAAAAAAAGGCACAATGTTCCATGTGCCTGTGAAGCTCACAGCCTAGTGGGAGAGACAGACAAAAACAAATAATTACTCAACTAATTACTTAATTAGTAAGCAAATAAGAAGGGGCCCTAACTCATAAGGCAGTGTGGAGTCCATTCTGGAGCTTAGCAGAACAGTCTGGTCTGTGATAGAGATTTGGGGGTCATTGGTGAATAGTTGGTAACTGAAGCCATTCGATTGCCTAGACTAGGTTTGCAATATGAGCAAGAAAGGGGACTGAGGTTAGAATAGCATGAACATTTAAGGGGGGTGGTGGGTGACTAAAGTGCTAAAATACATCTAGAAAGGTTGGCAGAGTAGTTGAAAGGTTGGGAAAGGGTTGGGACTGTGACAGAGAGGTCAGATAAGATAGGTATGCAAAGGTTCCCTGGCTTTGGAACTGCAAGTCCATGTTGGCTGTAGTAAGAGCAGGTACAGTAGAGTAGAAGGTGTACAAGCCATGTTTTCATGCAGCAGTGTGCTGGAGCTGGTGGCTTACACTGGTTTGTGAGAGCCAGATAGTTAACTTTTCAGGAATTGTACAAGCTGGTTGGTAAACATATCCATTATTTAAAATTAAATTATGTATGCTTACAATTAAATAAATTATATTAAAAATAAATGTAACAAATATTCAAAACTCATACTCCTTAATCATTTTACTACATTTCCCTATTATCTATGCTCTTAAGTTTATTTAGGTCTATTTTATCTGAATGGTGGGTATGCTATATATAATGGTGTGCCAGTGCATATCTATTCTGAAGTTTGTGTTTGTTGATTCACTTTAGTATCTTGAAATTAGCCCTAGTGAGAGTATTTACGCCATAGAAATTGGCAAATGTTACAAATCAGAGATTTTGGTTTGTTGATTTTCTAGACTTGATGTGATAGAGATATTGCTAATGCAGACTAAACTCAAAAGTATGTTGAAGATGTAGCAGTTACATTGTAAATGGCACAGAAAATTGAGGAAATGGTATTCCAGATATTCTCCAAATACATGAACTATTATCCAGTTCAACAAAGAAGTTGCTCCCATTATTGATGAGCAAGAGAAGTTTTGACATAAATATTCATTGTTTCACTTTTCTCTTATTAGTGCAAAAGAAAATATCAACTAACATTCATGTCAGAACATACCAGATTTGGTAAATATCAATGAAAGCATTTTATAAGAAACAGTTGGCTATATGGAATTTACAGTAAAGAATATTGTATATTTTATTATTATGTGTAAATTGTGTGCTTTATATTGCTAAAATTTATAATAAACATAAATGTATATAGGTACATACATACATACACACGTATTTATGTTATGAGAGCTGATTGATAAACATTTACTGGCACACAGTGGCTGTATACAGGGGATGTGTGGAATCAGGTGGAATCTACTCTTCAAAAAGCTTGGCTGAGAAGGGATATTCCCTCAGTACTAGGTTATAAGTAGCCAGAAGACATTTGCAGGCTTGTGGACTTCTTTTGTTTCATTTTGTTTGTGTCTTTACTTGAATGGATTTATAGCCCTAAAGAGAGGAGCCAGTAGAGAGGAAGAGATTGATGGTGCAGAACAAGATAAAAGTAAATGTTGGCAAATGAAACAACAGACAAAGGATTAATCTCCAAAATATACAAACAGCTCATGAAGCTCAATATCAAAAAAACAAACAATCCAATTAAAAAATTGGCGGAAGACCTAAATAGACATTTCACCAAGGAAGACATACAGATGGCCAAGAGGCACATGAAAAGATGCTCAACATCACTAATTATTAGAGAAATGCAAATCAAAACTACAATGAGGTATCACCTCCTGCTGGTCAGAATGGCCATTATCAAAAAATCTAGAAACAATAAATGCTGGAAAGGGTGTGGTGAAAAGGGAACCCTCCTGCACTGTTGGTGGGTATGTAAATTGATACAACCACTATGGAAAAGAGTATGGAGGTTCCTTAAAAAACTAAAAATAGAACTACCATATGGCCCAGCAATCCCACTCCTGGGCATATACCCTGAGAAAACCATAACTCAAAAAGAGACATGTATCACAATGTTCATTGCAGTTCTATGTACAATAGCCAGGACATGGAAGCAACCTAGATGTCCATCGACAGATGAATGGATAAAGAAGATGTGGTGCATATATACAATGGAATAATACTCAGCCATAAAAAGAAATGAAATTGAGTTATTTGTAGTGAGGTGTCTGTCATACAGAGTGAAGTAAGTCAGAAAGAGCAAAACAAATACTCTATGCTAATGCATATATATGGCATCTAAAAAAAAATGGTACTGATGAACCTAGTTGCACGGCAGGGATAAAGATGTAGACATAGAGAACAGACTTGAGGACACGGGGTGGGAGGGGGAAGCTGGGGCAAAGTGAGAGTAGCATTGACACTACCAAATGTAAAATAGATATCTAGTGGGAAGCAGCCGCATAGCACAGGGAGGTCAGCTGTGTGCTTTGCGATGACCTAGAGGGCTGGGATAGGGAGGGTGGGAGGGAGGCTTAAGAGGGAGGGGATATGGGGACATACATATGCATATGGCTGATTCACTTCGGTGTACAACAGAAATTAACACGGTATTGTGAAGCAATTATACTCCAATAAAGATCTATTAAAAAAAAAAGTAAATGTTGGAAGAAGGTGACAAAGAAATGGTAGGGAATAAGATGCAGACCATTGTGGGAAAATTAACCTTGAGCACAAGGAGGATGCCTATTCCTGTAAGGATGAGGAATGATCGGAGAAGATGTGGTAAATTCAAGTACACGGACATTAAAGTCATTTACATCAGTGAAGTGTAATTTAAGAAGTGGGCAGGATGAGCTCAAGAAAAGAAACTCAGAAAGGTATCTGTTAATTTCTGAATAAATTATAGAATAAGAGGTGAATACTATGATTGACCAGGGCAAGTTTTTATACTCATTTAATCTCTGAAATATTGTGTTGCATTTTTAGTCTGTTTTTCCAGGTGGAAAGATTTAAATAAAAGTGAGAGACAATTTAAAGGCACCTCATGTATTTAAATGCCAAATATTATTTGTTTTACTGAGCCCTGCAATGTAGTCCTACATTTCCATGGACATGGGTTGAGTTTCTACAAGATGATCAGAAATGGGGAATCATTTGAGGTTGACTAAACTGCATTCATTGCATGCATGGATAGTTCGAACACAAGGTAAAATGTTACCCAGACTGCTGAAGAAAACAAGACTTATTTTGGAACATGACTTTTTTCAGCATTATAATTTATGACTTTTTCACTTGGATTCTTTCTTTTAACACACTCATATTTATATATATGTCTCAATCAAAGAAATGCATAACATTTTGCTTACACTGCCTCAGTTCTATTAGTTTTCCACTATTAAAATTTACGGTCCTTATTTTTCTCTCAATTGAAATACAATAAAATAAAGAACTATTTTATATTTTCATAGTACTTTAACATCTCAAGTCTTTTCATATCTGTTTTCTCAAAATATATTAAATTAATTATCCTAAATATTCAGAAGTACTGGTACTGATGATGCTAAATAAGGGTATTAGTATTGAGTATTGCATGCACCTGGCTCTCAGTTGCCATTATAGCTGTCATTTTTGAGCCTAACAACTGTGGTTACCGCCCTTGCAGTTTAAAAGCACCTCATCCATCTGGCTGAGGATTTCAAGGCCTTAGCCTTGACTTCTGGAAGCATAATGCTTCACTCTGTGTTCGTGTTGTTATGGTTAGAACACTGTTGTAGCCCTGCTCAGACAGCCGGTCTTGTGTGTGTTGATTGCTTCATGGTTGCAAGGTGCTACTGCTGGCCTAAGTATCATGTTCATATTCAAGGTGGAAAAAGGGGTGGGGGACAGGGAAGGGACAGCATCAGGCAATGAGTGTGTCCTGTTAAATCATGAAAGCAAAAGCTTCAGAGACACTTCCTTTAAAGTTCTGCTTAGACCTTATTGGCCACCCCTAGGCACAGGAGAGTCTGGAAAGTGAGTATTTATTTAGCTTTCCAACATCTGTAGTGGGAGACAGCAAAGGAGAAGTTAGTAGAGAATGGCTTTGGTTGGCTCATTGCCAGCGTTTGCCAAAGGGGAGGATCTCAAGTCCTGTCTAGAGCCAACTGTTGCATTTCTTTTACTTATCAATTTAAGGCTGTCTCACCTGGAAAGCAGCCTTTTTAGTCTCCTTCCCTGCAGGCTTGGGAGAAGTGTTGGCCTCCATCTAGGCTTTACTTTGGTAAAGTTTGGTAAGTTATGAGGTATTCCCTTCTGGAGGAGAGGATCCATTCTTCAGTGTCAGTCTGGATAGAGCAGTCCAGGAAATAAGATACAGCCCTGAAATGGAAAGGGTACCAATGTTAACAGCATCTCAGTACCAAGCATGGCTGCTGTGAAGGCTCCTGTGAAAAAAAAGATCAGCAGGAAGAAAATAACCTGAGAATCTGCCTGATAGTACTTTTTGCATCTGAATGATTTAAACAAGTAGAGCTGCATACGTTACCGGGTTATTTTCTGGTCGGTGTGGGACTGTACATCAAGACTTCTTGTTTGAAGTGTTAGTTTCTTTCTTTGCAGCTAAAAAATATTAGAAAAGAATGAAGTTTAAGTAAACTATTTGTGGACTACTTGGGAGCACTGAGAATGGTTCTGAAGTGAATATACTTCTAAAACCCATGTCTAGATCAATCTGGCACTATTCACAACTGCAAAAATAAAATATTTCTGACCCTCTAGGTGTAGAATAATTCTTTGTTTTGGATTTTTGAGAATAATTTTTAAATGACAAAAAATTTGCAGTGCACATAAATGAAAAGCCAATTATTAAATTATTTACAAAGTTGAATTCCACCATGAAGATATAATGAGATATATATATTTTTCTGAGATCTTATTGTATTCCAGTATTGGGCTAAGCGATTCATGTGTATTGTTTTATATCCTTGAAGTACGTCCTTACTGTTATTTTCTCCTTTTGAAGGATCTGATGTTCATAGAGGTTAGGTTACTTGCCCAAGGTTTCAATGCCAGTAATTCACAGCAGCTGTGATTTAAAACCAGGCAGTTTTCCATGCCTGCCAGGTGTGGATCTGTGCTCTTAATAATAATAACAAGTAGGCACTATGCCAAAGATTTTATAGTCATTTCACCTATTATTCATTAAAATTCTAGACGTTGGTATTAGTATCATCATCCCTGTTTTACAGTTGAGAACACTGAGCGATTCACAAACTGTCTCAGTTTTTCACAGCTTCCAAGGCATGGGTTCCACCTCTGGCAGTCTGACCTGACTCCAGGGGAACCCTAAGCTCTTCACTACACTGCTTGTAGGTAGTAAGTCACGTGTTTGACTTGTATCTCTATAGTTTTCTATAAACTGTGATGTTTATTTCTAAAAAGAAAATTTCATCCACATTGTAAAATTCCAGAAAAGCCTTCTGGTGTTTCTCAATGGTTTCATGCTGGGAGACAACTTTCTTCTGCCAGATCAAATTTGGTAGCTATTTTTCTGGTGTATGTTAATGAAAATTTGATATGGATTGCTTTGTGTCTTGCACATATGACCAGAGCTTAGATTAGTTCATTTTTAGATGACTGAGTAAATTTTAAAAATCAAAATTAACTAAACTTATATTAGAAAGATTCCAAGCTGAGAAAATTTGACACAGAAATTCAGCAATGATGAAAGATTATGCCTACAGGAAAAGTTACGATTTATGTAACTTGCTGATGTTTTATGATAAGGGAAAAGCGATCATTTTTATTCTTCAAATATCATTTTGCTTAAAGGATATTAATAGAAAGTAATATGCACTTCCTTATACTGTGGATTGTGATTGGAAAGAAAATGTGATTGCTATTCAGTCTCAAAAAATAATCTACTTCATTACAGAAACATTCATATTAAATTATAGTTCATTCTGTATCAAAGTGGTGCTTTGATTTTGATTCAAATGTATGTAAAATAAAATATAATAAAAAATTGGTACATGAAAAAAATCAACTCTGTATTATTCCAGGCACATTTCATCACCGAACTCCCTTTCACCCAAATTCAGTGCTATATTTTATAGTAATTGACTCACAGGAGAAAGATCTGTGACTTCTATCTTGCTGCATGACCTTGGGGAAAATTGGCTTAAATGTATGAAAGGATATTTCAGGCATTGACTCAGACTAAATAAATGTGCTAAATTTGATACAGTGAGTGGGAAATTTTTCTCACCACATGGAACCACTAATGAGCTTGGGAAGTAAACATGGTTAAGTAGACATAGTTGCCTTTTTGTTACAGTAATTCTGAATTGGTCCATTAGCATAAATATCATTTCAGTAAATTTTACAATTGTAGCTTTAGGGCTGACCAAAAAAAAACCCAAAACCAAAAAAAAAAAAAAAAAAGTCTACAAATGACAGAGCTATTGTGAGTTGGATTATGTTCCCCTAAAACATATGTTCAAGTCCTAACCCCTGGTACCTGTGAAAGTGACCTTATTTAGAAAAAGGGTCATTGTAGATATAATCAAGTTAAGACGAGGTCATACTGGAGTAGGGTGGGCCATTAATCCAATATGATTAGTGTCCTTATATGGGGAGAAGAGAGAGACACACAGGGAGAACAGCTGTGACAACAGAACTAGAGATGACGTGATGCAGCAGCAAGCCAAGGAGTGCTAAGGATTGCCAACCACAAGCAGAAGCTAGGGAGAGGCAAGGAGGGAGTCTACCCAGAGTCTCAGAGGGAGCATGGCCTTGCTGACACCTTGATTTCAGACGTCTAGCGTCTAGAACTATGAGAGAAGAAATATCGGCTGTTGTCAGCCATTTAGTCTATAGCAGTTACCGTAGCCCTAGGAAACTGATAACGAGAGGTAGCAGTAGAGCAGTGATGGAGTCAGTGGTAGTCCTCTGTGGATTTGCTCTTTCTCCTGTAGCTCCATATCTTTCTTCCTCTCCCCATGTTATTATCATAAACATCAGAAAATTGGGTTCTGTTTCTTCCTCCATCACATACCTTTGCAACATTACTTAATCTCTCTGGGTCTCATTTGCTTCATTGGTGAAGAGAGGATCTCGGACCCTTCCGAATAATGATAGCCAACATTTATGGGAATTTTGCCCATCTAGACCCAGGGCTCAGTGCCTAACATGCATGGTTTTATTTACTTCTCATAAGAATTCTATGAGGAATGTATTATTATCCCTACTTTACAAATGAACCAAATAATGACATTTCTCTGTGACTCCTCACTTTTTCTTGTCTTGTCCCCTCAGAGACTTGAACATGGTAGTCAGAGCTGAAAAAGTGTTAGTATTCATGTTTCCTTGATGGGAAAGGTAATAACAGATACCTAACGACTTAATCTGAGTAGAAGAGGGTGAAAGCCATTGGAAAGGGATGTTACAATCACTTTGGCCATTTCACACTTTCTCCATGTGCAAGACAGAGGGTGTTTCTTTTTAAAAATTCTCTTGTTATATTTGACCCCTTTTTCTTATTAACAAAATCTTTGTATAGTTTTATTCTAGCTCACTTGAAAATTTTCATTATTGGAACTATTTCAAGTTAGGGTGTAATAGAGGAATTTAATGATATAACTACCATTATTGATATTCACTCTGTCCTAGACACTACATTGTGTACAGCAGCCTGTGAGTTAGGTGATATTGTTATTCCGCAGCATACAGACTGAGGCATAGGAAAGTAACTTGGTCAAAATTACTGGTCTTCAAGTTCTGGTTTTTTTTGGTGTCCAGAGTCTATTTTTGTACATATCTGTTAGAGGAGGTCATTAACACACTGACATGGACTAATTTATCAGATTAATGATCAACTTGGAAGCTAGGCATCTGGGCTCTAAGAGGTATTGGCCAAAGTAGGTAAGTATGGGAAGTCTGGAAACATCTGAAAAATGGTATGCTGAGTGGAGTAGCGTAGGCTTGAGGATGGGGCACAACATGAGGACAGCAGGTGCATCAGCATAGGGATATCAAAGATGAACTTGGCTTCTTTCAGAATATTTAATCCTCTTCTAGAATAAGACTAATTTATCCTTAGTTACCATAATTAGGGGCAAGCAAAAATTCAGTATTTTCTGCTTAGCTTTTGGTTGCTTACATTCTCCCATTCAAGGATATGGTGACAAACTTTACACTCCACGCCTAACATGGACGTTTTAGTAAATGGTGGGTTACAACCTGATAATGTTACAGTTGAAAGATGTTACAGTTGAAATCAGAGTGCATAAGTCCATTCCATGCCATTTCCTTGGAAGGCACAGGCACTGTGTCACATGCCTTTAATATTAAAAATTCTTAGAAAATACAGCAAGCAGTAGCCTTTGAGTAAGGTCTTAGAGGCAAAACTGATCTGTCCAAGCAATGTACATTGGTTAAGTGAAGTATGAAAGACTGTCTGTTCTATCTCAGCTGAGGATGTTTGCCATCGAAAATGTTTGTTATGGCACAGTAGAGAGACTGAAGCTACCGGTTTCTTGCTGCCCAAACTTGCCTTGGTTAAATTTGTCTTCTGTCTTCTAGACCCTAGAGAACTGTCAGTCTTCTGAAGAACTGGGCAGTATAGTGTAGGAAACAGGAAGAGAGTTTGAGGAGTTTAGCTAGTTTACCAGAAGTATTTACTGGGAAAATGTACTTGGGCAGTAAATAGACACTGGAAAGTCTGACTGTCTGATTTGGATTTCTCCATATACCTGTCATGGTGAAGTGAAATATCTGTTGGACTGGGAGTAAGTATGTCAGTATTTTGGTCACACCTCTGTACAAATTAACACTAGGACTGGCAAGTGGTGCTTTGTGGCAATAGCTTTCTTCATGTGTCAAAGCTGTGGAGTTTTTACATTCCTTTCAACTTAGAAAAAACCATAGGGGTCATATTGAGAATTTGTTTTATCAAGTATTGATCAACCCACTGGATGTTTCCCATGAACTTGCTATGCTTGCCATCTTTGCCACCAAAGAACATTTTCCTGGGTAATATATGGGAAGTTGGAAGTGTAAATGATACCACAATTTTTATCTGGAAACCAAAATCTAATGGATAATGATAATGTTGACTGCTGCTATTAAGTAAGTAAGCATTTATTATGGGCCAGATAATTCGCTGATACTCCACAGGGGAAGGCTTTGCCCCCCTCCCCGCCCCCCAGGGACATTTGGCAATGTCTGGAGACATTACGGGTTATCACAACAGAAGAGAGGAGTGCTACTGGCATCTAGTGGGCAGAGGCCAGGCATGCTGCTAAACCTTCTACAAGGCACAGGATAGGCCCCCACGGCAAAGAATTATCTGGACCCAAATTGCCAGTAGTGCCAAGGCTGAGAACTCTGCTTTAGAGCCAGTGTCTTATTTAATTTATATACGTGGTGATCGTAGAAGATTTAAGCCTGTCTTACAGCTGAAGTTCAAAAAGGTTGAGTTAATTTCTTAATGTTCATTAGCCAGCATTCCATGTCAGTCTCTAATGCTCAATCTTCTTAACCTAAGAGACGGCACCCAAACACAAACCCTTTCTTCCCCCCTGTGATGGGAGGTGTCCTTCACCTCAGCCTCTTAATCTTTAATATGAGAACATTTCCTGTCCTTTGCCTAGAAGTCTGTAGTAATATATTTGGGTTGGAGGTAGGTAGTAGGGAGGAAAGATGAGGGGTTTAGAGATTTTCAAAAAGTTGAGGTATTATACTTAAATGTAATATTTTTGGCAAAAATCTGTAGTCATAAGCAGTGTGGGTGAAATACAAAATGTATATTTAGAGTTTAGTGTTGCTCATACATATGCATTGTTTTTAGATTAAGAATGAGAGCTTTTAGTTTTTGCTTCTCTTTGTATCTTTCAAAAGCAATTTGATTTGCTCTTCTCTTGGGCGTGGTGGTGATTTGTAGATAGAGCTTGCTGGTTGTTAAGGAATCGAAGACTCTTTGTGGGCACTTAAGGATGAGAGCTTACTTCCATGCAGGCAGTAAGGTAGATTGTGGGTGTTTGGACCTAAAGCATAATAGCAGGTATGAGAGAGATGTGAGCAAGGCCAAATTGCACTTTGGGGAAAGAAGTGTGGAGAGCACCATGAGGAAACTGTTTTATTTACTTCTCTGGTCACTCATAAATCTCAATTTTGGGATAAAGTCTGACAGATAAATAACGTTACTGGAGTGTAAGAGGTGGGGAAAGTTAATTTAAATTATTTTATTTGAAAACTTACATTTTATGAGTGGGAAGTGTGGCTTAGGAAAATTGACAAGACTCATTCCTCTATAATATTAATTTCTTGCCAAAATACTACATTGCCTTTTGAATAGTCTTTAGGGACTGTACACTGAAAAATATAGACAGCTGCCCTGGGTAGGGTTGCACTTGCCACAGAATTTTACACTTGCACAGAGAGTCAGGTTTTATTCTGGAAGACTTGTGGCAGCAGCTTCATTTGCTTTGCAGGATAATCACATAGAACAAAGGCACCTCTTTGGTTTACCTGGTGTTCATTCTGCCAGTTGATAGATTTAATAAACAGAGGAAGAACAAGACATGCAGCTAAGGTAAGGAGAGCACCGGAACAGTATGCAAATTACACCTTGAAATTATCTGTAGAGGGTTGAAAATAGACAGCTTCTAATCATCATCCAAAAACTGAACATTTTCAGGGAGCAATACACAGAGATATGCTCAGTGTGGCAGTCAAGTTAACTGAAAGAATGAATTCCAGCTTTTCGGTGTTAATTTCAACGCATTAAGAACACTGAGGTCTAATCTTTACTGCCTTATGTTAACTACAGACACCATTATTTTCACAGGCATTCAGTGATCATTGCAATTTATTTTTAAGGAAAAAAAATAGTTGTGCTAAGGAGAATAGTTTAGGACACTCTGAAACTTAATAGTTCACAAGGAAAAGATGAGGAGATCTTGAGGTAAAGATGACATTCTCTGAATCATGTCAAACCTTGATTTGAATTGAAATTGTTAATTTGCTTCTTTTTCACCCTTTTAATGAAACAGAGTTACCCCTGTGTATCTTCAACATGCTGATTTCCCAGAAAGCCAACATCAAGATCCATGGTTTCAGCAGAATTTAAATATAAGTTACAGTCACTGTGGTATTGAAAAGTCCCCATAGCAATGAATCATAATATTTTATGTAAGGCAGAGAGAAATGTTAATTCATTTTCACATACAGTTGAAAGATTATGTTAGACTTGATTTTCTTTAGACACCATATGCGTATTTACCAGTAGAATAAACTCTGGTTGTCAGTTATGTGTGTAGGTTGGAGAGAATTTGGATATGTCATACGAGGGCAGTATTCTTGCAGGGGGAGAAGAGGATAGAAAGTAATGGAACTGACACTGAGCGCTTGCTAGTTTTCAGGCATTGCACTGGGCAATGCTATATGTAAGTATCACAACAGCTCTGGGACCTAGATGGTATTATTTTCACTTTACATTTGAGGAAGTAGAGACAACAAGTTACAATAACTAGGAAGTACTTTTTTTTTTTTTTTTAACTATACTCTGATCCAGCTCTAGTATCTGGACCAAAAATTGGAGATTTGTGGGGAGGGGGGGTCAAGTTATAGTTGTTGGTTGACTTGAACACAAAACTCTAAGGATTTGGATTCACCCTTAAATACAAAAATCTCTGCTGTTGTTGTTTTTTTCTTTTTTACTTGGGGGGAAGACTTTCATGCACTCATTCAAATTACTGCTTGAAATATTTCCCAGTGGCCCTAAAGACACATTGGTTACAGTGACAGATTTTGGTACAGTGAGCACTATTTAATTTGTAAGGTAACCTCCTCCTCCAACAGAAAATTACTTTAAAATAGAGTCTGGTAGTTTATCTTAGTTCTGATTATGCACTGTTATTTGGTACTGCAAGAAGTCAAGACCCCTTTTTATTCAGAGATATTTTATCCAAAATGGCAAAGGGACATTGATCAATTTAAAGCCACAGTCCAAATGTGATTTTTGCAGCTAGCTCACTTTCATCCCTGTGTATTTTAATTGTAAATAAGTACACAACCCCCCAATTTAAAATAGGTTGCATTCAAAAGTTCAGTTCGAACAGAGTTGTTTGGAGTTTGAAACATTTTTCCATAGAAACAATGTTAGGTTTCCAGGCCAACCCACAAAAGCCTATTTAAACCATATTGTACAGTTTCTGCTCTAAAATCATCATGGGGCCCACACAACATATATAATAATATTTCTATTATTGTAAATGCATTTGGAGTTTGGCTTGGAATAGACTAGAGCTTCACTCGGAGAGAGCTGGGCACTTCAAGTCCTCCTGCTATCTTGGCAACGAGAACCAGCATTTTTCTTATGATGCTGTCTATAGTGCCCGTGACCTGGGGTGGAGACTAAGGCAGGATGGGGGTGAAGGTAGGGAGCAGGTCATCTTTCAAGGGTGGATACATGATTCAACATGCTTTTTGGCTCCAAGCAGGAGACCACTCAATTTGAATATAAGGTTTATTCTCTCACACAAGAAGTCTGGAACAAGCAGTTTCAACATTGGTTAATTCAACAGCTCAGTGACATCAAGGCTCTAGGTTAGGTTAGGTTCTTGGAAATCTGTATAACCCTGCAGTCATAAGATATCCACTGAAGCACAAGAATCTTGTCCTTGTGTAACAAACTCTGAAAGGTGAAAGAATAAGGAGTGATCTCTTAATCTTATTAAGTAGGAAACTGTCTCCCAGAAGGCCCTTGCCTGGGCATATTTCCCTTTACATACCATTGGCCAGAACTCTGCGTCAGAAGTCTGCTGCTAAACCAATCCCAGGCCACCGAAAATCAGATTGTTAGGACTGGCTTAGGGTCTAAGCCTTAGGATGAGTTGTAGTCCATGTTGTAGGGTGTGAGGCAGATGCGCATCTCCTCCGAGCATGTTGCCAAGCTCATCTGAAGATCTGCTGACAAAGAAGAAGGTGGAATGTCTGTTGGGTGAATGTTATCCACGTCTTCTGCATTGTCTGCCTCTAGGGAACAATGGCCTGGGTTAAGGGGAAGGTCATAAAATCCAATCTTTTCTTTTAGCTTGCTCCAGCCAGCTGAGAAGTCATGTGATTCCTCCCTCAACTCTAGTTTCTATAAAAGAAGCAGGTAGCATAGATTCATTTATTCTTCAGCTTATTCACTCAAGAAATGTTTATTGGGCAACTTCTTTTTACAAGCAGTATTTTGGGCATAGATAACTTGATTGATATTTTCTAATTTTTTTTTTTTTCCAATACTGTCAGCAGTAGAGGAAATAGATGGTGATGGTGGTAGTGGTGGTGGTGTGGAGGGACCTTCTTTATTTTCCCTCGTTTTTTCTCTTATACCTGCAGGGGAAGTTAAAAGTGCATGAAGAGCATACTAGTGCTTCCTTGAATCCAAAGTACGGAAGTAAGATCTACTTATATTTCAGAGAAATATCCAGGTTTGGTGAGGAAGAAAGAGAAAAGTATGTTGGAGGAAATGGACTGGTGACTGAGAACAGCTGCAGGGGTACTGAGGTTACCCTTCCATCTTCTACCCTGGGTCTCAGCCATGTCCATCCCTAACACCTGGGACACTGCCCCGGCCTGGGATCAGAGACTGGGAAGGGAAAGGGCTGTCTGTGTAGGCAACATCAGACTGTGGGCGATGAGGAAAGGGAGAAGGCAGAGAAATCCTCTGCGGAGAGAATAGCAGAAATCCTGCTGCAACCTGAGCTTCTGGGTCTTTCCTGAAAGTCCATTTTCTAAGGGGAAGTATACGTATAATCAAATGTAGCAATAATACTGGCTCATGATAAATATGTTTTGTTCTTTAAGCGATGATAAAATGCATCACAAAGTACTACAGTGATTTCAATGGCTATCCTTTGGAATTCTAGTGGAACCTTTTAGAATAGGAAAGGGTTACAGTTTGTGTTATCTACCTACTTATCTGTCTACCTCAGGAGTTGGCATACTTTTTCTGCAAAGGACAAGAAAGTAAATATTTTAGCCTTTGTGGGCCATATGGCTTGTGTTCTAAGTATTCCATTCTGCTGCTGCACCACAAAAGCACCATTTAGGTAAACAAATGGGCGTGGCTGTGTTCCAATGAAACTTTGTTTTTGGACAGCTTCCTTGTATTTCCTTCAATTTCACATAATTTTAATGTCATGAAATTTTTTTTTAAATATTTTTCAACCATTTAAAAGTGTGAAAGCCACTCTCACCTTGTGGGCCATGGTAAGAGAGGTCAAGGGTCAGATTTTTCTCTTGGGCTGTAATTTGTGGACTCCTGGTCTGATTCTCATCTGTTATCTGTCTGTCTACCTATCTGTCTTCCTTCTTTCCTCTTTTATCAGTGAGCAAGAATCTGATTCCATTAAATTGTATACGAAGAAGAATTCTTATTCATGTAGTCAGCTGCTCTAAACACTTATAAAGGAGAAGGAGAATAACTGATTGATAGGATCTCTAGTATTGATTCACTTCTGTTTTCTGTGGTTGAACTTTACAAGCTTTAAATATTATCATTATTATTGTAAAAATACTATATTTAGCATTCTTATAACCAGTTTGGAGTAATTCCTTTGTAAAAGATCCTTAAGGACATAACTTTCGTGTCTTACAATAAATGATCGTGGATCTTGTTGAGACTTAAAAACCACAGGTGAATGATAGTGTCACGTCAATTTTTACATCCTCAATAGGGCACTTGTGTTTTCCGAGGCAGACAGGCAAGACTTGGATGGCTGTATGTTACTGTTTATGGTCCTTATCCTTTCCTGCAAATCGAGTGTTTATTCCACTCCTGAACTTAATTAGCAGCTAAGAGCTTTGTGCTTTGTATTTTAAGGAAGCATGTGATTTGTTCATTAGCTCAAAAGCAGATTAATTATTATATCTTTAGTCACCATCTGTAAACACATCTATATTGGTGAGCTCTCTCCTGCTCAGTTACCTTGAAATGCCCTGTGGTGCTTTATTAGCTTTCAATTCTGTGTTTATTACAGTTGGCTGTAGACTTTTCAATTTAGTTTATTGGCCACAGAAAGTCCAATCCTTCTGTGGAAACTACCAATTTCTGAGGGTGAGAAATTTATTAATGTTGGCTATCAATTTGCTATAAACATTTTTCCCAGGTCATACTATGTTTTGGTTTGGATTAAAGATATTAGTAGTTCGATTATAAGCCAAGGTTTTAAGCACCTTATGTGCTATCTAGGTTCAAGGAGGAGCAATTGGGAATAAAATTAGTAACCTGCATAAAAAAATGTCTTCTGAATCCAACCAAGTCAACCCTGTACAGAATTCTTAAGTACATGAGGGCAAGCAGAGAAATGAATAGTTATTGATGCATTGGCACTTTAATATTATTTAATTTTGGTGTTGCAATAACACTTTCGAGTTCCAGGCAGTTTTCAGAGAATTTAAAGAGCTTGCCTAAGGTGAGTGGTGGAGCTGGGGTGTGAACGAAAGTCATATGATGTGTGAGTTTATGTTCCTCTTCACCAGTGTCTAGGTTGCCAGGTAAAGTACAGGATTCTCAATTAAATCGGAATTTTTTCATATCAACAAATAATGTTTTAGCTACAAGTACGTCCCAAATATTGCATGGGACATATTTTTACTGCAAATATTTGTTGTTTATTTGAAAATTAAATTTATTTGGGCATCCTGTATTATCATTATTATTCTTTGCTAAATCTGGCAACCCTACTAGTGTCTTCGTCACCTCTGTCTTTCTCCAGGTATTCACACTGTTCAGGGTACCCCACTGTGCTGCTAGCTTTGGTTTATTAACCCTGTCTTACTCTGTTCAGGCTGCTGTAACAAAATACCATAGACTAGGTGGCTTGCAAACAACACGTTTCTTTCTCACAGTTCCGGAGGCTGGGAAATCCAAGATCAAGGAGCTGGCCAATTCAGAGTCTGGTGAGGGCTTGCTGTAACCTCCAGTAGTGGAAGGGGCTAGGAAACTCTCTGGGGCCTCTTTTATAAGGGCACTAATCCCATTTGTAAAGGCTCTGCCTTCATGACCTAATCACTTCCAAGAGGCCCCACCTCCTAATACCATCATCTTGGGGGTTAGGATTTCAACATATGAATTTTGGAGGAACACAAACAGTCAGACCATAGCAAACCCCATTCTTTACTTTTTTAGTTTGAAGTTCACCTGCTCAAGACCGTTAAGTGAGAACCTCAATCTCGCTTATTTTCACAGCATCCAGTGACTAATCTGATAAAGTAATTCAGGTAACCTGTTGATCAGACCTAATGGCTTCACACGTTATTTCTTCCAGGTTACATATTTGGTTAACATGACTTGCTGTAGCTAATGCTTTAACATACAGTAACTGCAGAGGCCAGAACATCAGATTCCATGCAAAAAAAAATGGAAATGAATTTTGAAACCATTCTTTTTGTTATTCTGGTAGTGTGTTTTTTCTTCACAGTACCTGTTTATGATTTTAACTATATTTTTTATTTCATCTAAAATTTGATGGTCATAGTTGTTAATTTTCTTATGATTCCCAAGTACTTTACATATTTTAAAGGCAATTTTGGTGCATTTTCAAAATAAAGTGTGTTATAAAACACTTTTTAGAATTATAGTGGATGATTGAGATTGCTACCAATTTTGAAACTATATTTTCTCTTTTAGTAAAGGGTAATGTTGTACAGTAAATTTTTTCTTTCTTGAGCAATCAGAATACAGTGAGAGAAATTAGTTCTCAGCTTCCAACCGCTTAACCATATACCAAGGTAGTAATAGATCAGGAGCTTCACACTGTAGCTAATCCAAGCCAGTGCCTTATATACTCTGCCAGAACTATAGGACACTTGTATCTTTGCCACCAAAATCTCAGAGAATGGGCTGGAAAACCACTGGGTATATTAGTGGGGGTGGTTTTATTATCAAGTTACCATGAAGCATTTAATAGGGGCCCCAAACCCTTTTCGGACCACTGAGCAGAATTGGTGTGTTGTTGACTATACTATGGAACAAGTCATTTCATCTCTCTGTACCTTGGCTTTTTCAACTGTAAAATAAACCAGGGGTGGGACTGCATAGTCTCTGAGGTCTCTGTTACTTTGGTACTGGCTCCAACAGAGTAGGGAAGCCCCAAGTCATATGAAGCTTTTCCAGAATTACTTCGCAGGATGACTTAGGGTAGCTAAGTGATTACAAGAACCACCTCAGCTATGTGCAGAGCCGTTGGATCTGAAGGACTGTTCTCCAAGGTCTTTGCAGGCAGTAATGCACTTACATTTGACTACACACAGGGCAGGCATATTCACAGGGTTGAATGGTATGTTTCACCCAAATAATGGAAGTTTAGTAAAATACCTTCTTAATGGGACGTTAATGTGCCATGCCTCTCTTCCCTCAAAATTAATGCATCCGAGTCTTGTTTCTCTTCCCTTTTCCTTCTCTCCCTCCCTCCCTTCTTTTCTCTTTCCCTCCTTTGTTCCCTTCCTTATTCCTTCCTTCCTTGCCATTTTAACATGACTTTTAGAGGACAGTCTTCCAGAAATAATACAGTTGTATTTATTGCCTTATCTGGATTTCCAGAGCTCATTTCTCTCCATGTGCTTTCTAATCAGAGAGAAAACAACACAAACACCTAAGCCTTTCAAAATGGAGACAGCCCCCAACTTACAATGGTTTGATTTTTGATTTTTTGACTTTACCATGGTGTGAAAGAGATACGTATTCAGTAGAAACCATACTTCGAATTTTGATCTTCCTGGGTTGGCGATATGCAGTACAATACTCTCTCGTGATGCCGGACAGCAGCAGTGAGCCTCAGCTCCCAGTCAGTCCCAGGATCACAAGGGTAAACAACCAGTACACGTACAGCCATTCTCTTCCCACACAACCATTCTGTTTTTCACTTTCAATACAGTATTCAGTAAGTTACATGAGATATTCAACACTTTTTTATAAAATAGGCTTCATGTTACGTGATTTTGTCCAACTATAGGCTAATGTGAGTGTTCTGAGCATGTTTTAGTTAGGCTAGGCTAAGCTATGATGTTCGGTAGGTTAGGTGAATTAAATGCTTTTTCAACTTACGATGTTTTAAACTTACGGTGGTTTTATCAGGATGTAACCCCATCGTATGTCAAGGAAGCTCTGTATATCAGTTTATAAACAAAACCAAACCTGGGGAGTATGCATTTTGGAGTTTTAGATTGCATGTGTAAGGAAAAATGCTTAAAATCTGTTTCAATTATTTTTTAAAGGTGGACTCTGCTTTAAAAATAGAATAGTGATAATGCAATTGCTCAATACTTGTTCTTATAAACTTGATTGATTGATAACTAATAGCACGATTTGGTTGCTGGTTAGATATCCACAGTCTGCTGAGAATCAGAATGTTATGGTTGAAAAACTAGCTTAGTAGCATTAATCAGAAATCCCTGGCTTCCGGGAAATTAGGAGGTTGCATCTTTCCTACTTAGGAAAAAAAATTTCAAGTATTAATCTTCCTTTATTTTTGACCAGACCACTTGTGGGATGGAGTGGGAGCTACAGTGTATACTACTGAACCACTTTCTGAAGTCAGTTATAGAAAACATCTTTTGAAGAGAAAAAAAGGACTAATGAATGTCTCTCCTGGGCCAAAGCTTTGTCATCCCAGAAAAGGAAAGAACTCTGATGTACGAGCAAGGGAAGAGAGCGAAATCAAACACCACCATCATAAGGCAGTGAATGGCTTAATCCTAGCAAAGGACTTTATACCCTCTTCTCAAAGAAAGCAGATCTAGGCAGGCTGTTATGCTCACTTATTTTTGGTCTTTCAATCTGAGCAATACAAAATTTAAAAATTATGATGCAATGATAGTTAATTGGAGTCAAAATTTAAGACAAACCCTTCCCTAATTTGTTCTAGGCAGAGAAGAGGCTGACGTCAAGTATTTAAGAGCTATTTCAGCTAATGGCAACAGATGGATTATGGAGAATCACTGCTTGTTCGTTGGGCCAGGTAGTAATTAGAGACTGAAGAAAGAAGAGTTGAATGTGTTCCATTCTCTAACACCTTCACACGCCTCTTTTGAAAAATTCTCTATTGCCTGTTCATTTGCTTCCCTTTCTTTGCTCCCAAGTCACAGCAATTACGGGCTTTTTCTTGCCTTCGGTGTGCCGATGTGTCCCAGTGACGTTATTTCTCTTTTCTTCAGGCAATTAGTAGCTTCCAAAATCCACAGCAGTCTCCAAATTGCTAACTACAGAGGCAAAATATAACGATATTCAAAGTGTTTAGAAGCTCTCATAAGATTGTAGTAATATGAGGAATAATAGGCAAAATATTTCGTCATATCAGAGTATACTCAAAAGTTGTGATTGAAGTTTTTAGCCTTATTCTTTGTGGGGATCAAAAAGCTTACTATCACCTTCCGAATTAAGTGGAAGAATTTGATAAGTTCCTTAAAAGACAGTATGTTCTTTCAAGTAAGATTATTCAGAAGATAGCATAGAATCTTTAAATGACCTGGCTGAGCTCTTTGGACCATGAGGCCTTAGTTTTATTATCCGTAAAATGAAGAGTTTAGCCTGAATCAGTCTTTAGCGAGGTGGGTTGTGTAAGGCTGACAATGAAGAACAACTTTTTCAAACGATTTTGTTTCTTTACATCAGAATCCCCATGAGCCCTGCTCCCCCTCCCCTGAATAAGGTGACTTTATTTTTTTATTTAATTTTATGTTTGTAACGCATTCTTGGGTTAACAATCTTTTAAAATAACTCTCAGAATTAAATCAACTGGCTGTGAACTTTGGGTCCTGGCCTAACTGAGTCCTCTGGCCTCATAGATGAAACTGCTCACCATGGAAACAGTCGGTACCGGTGGTCTATTTGTTAAGAAACCAAATCTTTATTCAGACTTATGCTCTCCACCCCCAACTCATCATCCTTAAGCTTCTGTCATAAATTGCTTGGAAATTAACAACAGCAACAAAAAACAACAGAGATGTGAACTCTGGTTCAAAGCAGAACAAATTCCCCTGAAATTACCCATGGCATGTCAGTAAAAAACAGGATTAATCACAGAAAATAATTGTAGTCTTTGGACATGTCAGAAACTCATAATATATTTAGAGCTGTTCATTCCTCATATCACCCTCTTAAGAAAAAAAGTCCTCTGGGCTTTTAGTTAAGCGGTGGTGATATTCTAGATGACATATGAGAAGACTTGTCAAATATCCATGACTTGAAACTAGAAACAGCATGACTTCTTGTCATTTTAGGGAGACTTAGGAGCTCAGTCTGGTAGCTTTGGCATCAGCTTATTTTTAGCAACATGTGATGTCTGTTTTTTCTGGTTATTATCTCTGGGCTTAATTTTACAATTATAGGATACACACGTTATTCAGCAGATAGGAACATTTTCACTTAGTATATTCCGTATATATAAGCACCTTTTTAATGAGTTAATGGGCTCAGTTTTTGTTGATTGTTTTGCATTTAAAATGGCACTTCAGTCAGATAACCAAAGACATCAAGTGGAAAAAATGATTATTGTAGAAAAAAGGGAAAACAGCATGTTTCTTTAAATGCTTTCATGTCACTTACCCAGAGAAAACCATTTGGCTATTGGAAGTTGCTATGGGAAGCACACATTTCTGCAGCATTACATTTTATTTTCTTGTTTGCTTATTTGAAGTTATTCTTTTAAAAAATCTATGTCTATATATCTGTGTAGAAAATCTATATCTATATATTTACACATATGTACACACATAGCTATATATGGGTGTGAGTGTATATAAATGTACATTTTTTTTAATGCCTGTGTGCCCCTTTTCAGGCAGGACCAGCAAAGTAAAATTTAACTTTAATTATAATGTTCACCCTCCTGGACTTGGTCCATTACAACCATTGTGTGCATAACCTTGTGGAAGGAAGTTTCCTGTAACTGTGCTGGCTCTTTGGCAGCACGGTGTTTGCTGTGTTCATGCTGCGGGACTGCTTTAAAGTTCAAGTCTCCTTACCAAGAGGCTTGGTATTTCAGAGACTAAATTCCCATGTGGCTGAGCAATACAAAATTGACCTGCTTTATTCCTAATTCTGCTGGATAGCATATTATTTTTCACTAATGTCATAGTATATATTAATTAAGAAGTGTTATTAAAGGGCTGCTAGGGAAAGAAATGAGCCTTTGGGTGACCATATAAGTTCCTTTATAACTCTGATGGATCAAGACCAATGAAGCTAGTGGTTAATTTCCACCATTAGCTGTACTTATACCTGTCATTATCAAAATTCATGGATTGAATATGAATATAGCTTAGAGAGTCTCATGCACAGCCCTATTTGAGAGTAGAAATTGGATATGACTCTTTAAAGGCAGAAATTAGTTACAGGGACTGCATAAAATGTAAAGAGGGTCAATTGTAAGTTGTGAACGTAAGTGAGTATCCTTATTTCTCATTCTTAAACACTGAGAGTGATTCTGAATCACATTTATGTTTCTAGTTCTCAGCCTCATCTCCATGCGCATCCCCACCCTCAACCCAAATAATATTTGACTAAACCCAGAAATATTCTCTCTTTATTTGCTACATTAGGGATTTCAGAGGGAATTCTGTTCACCCAGGGAAAAGAAAATCAGGCCAGTTCTGAGAAACTAAAAATGTAGCTATGCAAAATTGTTTTCAGAATGGAATTCATTGGCATTTGTTTTTATGCATAACTCTTTAGAATATAGCATTGAATCAAAGTATGATTCTGACTGCAGTGATTTTTTTTGTAGTCAGTTTAAGAATATTGACTATAGATTCTCTTATATATCTAAGCAGGTCTAATTTAAATTCCTATAGCATAATAGTAATATTATAATAATAATGAAACAATAAGAAAAAGAATACATATGTATAACTGTATCACTTTCCTGTGCAGCAGAAATTAACACATTATAAATCAATTATACTTCAATAAATTTTTTTTAAAAAGTGTAAAATATAATGATGCAACATATTTATTGAGTTTGTAATATGTGCCTGACAGAGTGCTGAATTATTTTACATCTATTTTCTCTTTCAATTCGCATCACTACCTTTCCAAGTGGGTAGTATTAGCCCCATTTAATATGTAAGAAGATGGAGAAAATGTCTTATCAGTTTGACAAAAGTAAAAATTCCTCTTAGGAAGAGAAACATGTTAGTCTGAAATCTTGATGAGGGTTCTGGGGAAACCATGATCCTCTGACCTACCCAGTGCCTTCCTCTTCCTCTCTCCTTTCCAGGGCCTCTTCTTATCACTGATGCCAAGACTTCAGAATGAGAACCACATGGCAGAGTAGTGTGAGAAGGGTTTGGAGTTCCTGGGTTTATCTGAGATTGAGGGAGTGTGGAATAGAGACGAGAGGGGGAGAAAAAAGGAGCCAAAGAACAGGATTGTGGGAAGCTTTTAATAGAGTTGTTTTTTTATTATTATTATTTTGTATGTGTGTGTATGTACGCGTGTGCATGCACGTGCCCGCTCATGTAAACTTGGGCTCTAGGCCCAAGTAAACACAGTGCTGGAGGGAGCCCAAGAAGCAGAGAGGGTGACAGGCTACAACCTTTCCAGGAACTGGTAGCAAAGGGGATAAGATTATTTTGGATTTGCACCAGCTAAAGAATTCAGGGCTCAAGGCCATTTCATTATGAATCTTGATTGGCAGAGAAATGCCCAGGGACATCTCTCACATCACAGATTAGCAAACTGAGCATGAGTGCTTGCCTGAAGTCATTCACCTTGTCAGGGACAAGGCTGGGATGTAAATCGGGGACTCTCTCAATTCAGAGTGCTTGGTTCTCTTCGTTCTGGAACTCTAGGATAATGATTTCTAGCATGAGATGTGGTAGAGTCCCATATATAAATGTTATGATTATACCTGTGTTTACTAGCAGTTCTGGTAATCTTCAATTTCTAAACTTGGTAGTAAGATGTGTTTAAAATTAAAAAAAAATAATGTATTTTAGAGAGTGAAAAGTATGCTTAGGAATATTAAATATTTTATTTTATCAGATATCATCATCATACTGCTATAATCGGGACGTTTTATGACATTTTATTTCATCCCCCGGCACCAAGAAACTATGAAACGTATAATGCTTTACTTATAATCCGCACATACTGTGTTTTGCTATTCTTTTGTTTTTGGAGAGTCACAGATAAGTAAACTGGCAGGTTTTACAAACTGTTTTGTAATATATTGGATTGTATGAGAGACCTGTAGTAGGCTGAATAATGGCACTCCATAACATATCCACTTCCTAATCCTTGGAACCTGTGAGTGTTACCTTATATGGCCAAAAAGGGTCTTGGCAGATATGATTAAAGAATTTGAGATTATTTTGATTGTTGTATATTATCCAGGTGGGCCCTAAATGCAATCACATGTATCCTTATAAGAGGGAGGCAGAGGGACATTTGATACATACAGAAGAGAAGGCAATGTGACCTTGGGTACAATGACTGGAGTGATGCTGCCACAAGCCAAGGAAGACCAGTGGCCACCAGAAGTTGGAAACGGCAAGGAACAGATTCTCTCCGAGAGCCTCCGGTGGGATTGTCTGCCAACACCTTGATTTCGCCCAGTGAAATTCATGTTGGACTTTTGGCCTCCAGAACTTCTGTAGGAGGATAAATTCTGTTGTTTTAAGGCACCACGTTTGTGATAATTTGTTATGACAACCCTAGGAAACTTATACAACACTACAGAGAAATCCAAGCCCTCAACTAACCTCAGTCCATGGAAAAATTGCAGGCAGGATGCAGGCTTTCTTTCCCCCAAAACCAAGGCTGTGCAAAGGAGCCTGTGATGAGAAACCAGTGGTGGCAGTGGCAAGATAATCCCCTGCTTAGGGATTCTTGGCATTGGGGGAATGGCCTCGATCTCTTCAAAGACAGAATTGGTCTAAAGAAGGGATTAAATGTTATAAATTTTGTTGTACTTCTAAAAATTGGAATACCAGCATACAAGTTGTTTTATAGGTTTTTCTCTTTGAACACACCAAAGTAAGAAAAAAATATATATCATCTTCCCCAGAACTTAGAATAAATTATGTCACTCTGATTAGATCTAGATTTCATCTCATCTTATTATGATTGTTTTAATCCAAGTAAACAAAATTTAGCAAGCTGCATCAATACTTTGTATTACGTAGGAGAAATTGTTAGTAATTATGTTTAGACAGTTGATTATTCAAGATTTTCCTACTTTTTAGCTGTGCACATAACTACATCCATCTAATTATAATAACTTAGACTTTTTTATGTTACTGCTTGGAATGCAATACCTTGAAAAAGTAAAATTAATTTTTTTCTTTCCAGTACCAAAGATTTTAATCTATATGCCAATGCCATTGAATATATATATCCTGTTCTTCTTTCTTTAAATTTCTCTAGTAGTATCTATCAAACTAAAAACAAAGCAGTTCTGTTGATACAACATTTAATTTGGAGGTCACTCATATTTTGAATGGGAAATCAAATTGTAAGTTTTTTTAATTAAGTGGCTGCAATAGAATTTGATTTCCTGTCCCTTCATAAAACTAAAATTCTCAGTGAGCAGCATTTTCTTTAGAATAAACCAGCCACTATGAAAACAAGCTTCCTCAGCTGGTAAGAAGTTGTGTGCCCTGATTACCAAGCAAGCCACACTAAGCTTCAAGTATTTTAAAACTGAACCAAGGGCCCTGCTGAGGCACAGCTGCCATTGTTTGGTAATAAGTATTTTGCAGGGTCCTTTCAAAAGTAAACTGTATTGTTCCCTTTTTAGCTGCAGTGCATCTGAGTGAGGTGATTATGGTTTGTTAAAAGGCACTTTCAGGACTGCAGAAAAATTATCTATTTGAAAAAAGACTTTTCCCCCTACGTCTGGTGATAAATTTAAAAACCTTGAACATTTCCTGAATGCCCTAGCAAAGGCTATAAAATTTTCTGAAAATCCTGCCTTTGATCCCAGGTGCACAGTCTAAAAACCCTTCAGAGCCCACAGGCAGGGCTCTGCTTCCTGAGCTGCTGGTTTGTTTCGGCAGGAAATTTTGCATACTAAATACTTTAAAACTTTGGTATTCAGAAGGGAATATTAAGTCCAGGGCAGCTCTGAATAAATAGAGCAAATTTTCAACACGCCAGGGTACTTGTGTAGATATTGAGACAGCCTCATTCATCATATAAAATGTCAAACGGCTGGCGCATTGAGCTCACTTGTATCCTCTGATGGAACGTCTTATTGTAGGGCTCTCAGAATGGTGTGGGGCTGGGGGGTAGGCATGGTGTGGAACTGGAGCTCACCTTTTACACCTTTGATTTTCATATATCCTTTCTTAGTTACTTGTGTCATTTCATTATTACCAAGTTGAAATAACTATGGTCTTGGCCAAGTTTTAATATATTATTTTAAAAATATTTGCCGTATAGATTTTATTATTTTTAAATGTTTTTTTTTTTTTTTTTTAAATTTTATTTATTTATTTATTTATGGCTGTGTTGGGTCTTCGTTTCTGTGCGAGGGCTTTCTCCAGTTGCGGCGAGCAGGGACCACTCTTCATCGCGGTGCGCGGGCCCCTCACCATCGCGGCCTCTCCTGTTGCGGAGCACAGGCTCCAGACGCGCAGGCTCAGCAATTGTGGCTCACGGGCCTAGTCGCTCCGCGGCATGTGGGATCTTCCCAGACCAGGGCTCGAACCCGTGTGCCCTGCATTGGCAGGCAGATTCTCAACCACTGCACCACCAGGGAAGCCCCTATTTTTAAATGTTGAATCAAGCACCTCCAAGTTTATTTTCTTTTTTAAAAAATTTTTATTTTATATTGGAGTATAGTTGATTAACAATGTTGTGTTAGTTTCAGGTGTACAGCAGAGTGATTCAGTTATACATGTATCTGTTCTTTTTCAAATTCTTTTCCCATTTAGGTTATTACAGAGTATTGAGCAGAGTTCCCTGTGCTATACAGTAGGTCCTTGTTGTTTATCTATTTTAAATATAGCAGTGTGTACATGTCAATCCCAAACTCCCAATCTATCCCTCCCCTGCCACTCTTCCCCTCGGTAACCATAAGTTTGTTCTCTAACTCTGTGAGTCTGTTTCTGTTTTGTAAATAAGTTCATTTATATCATTTTTTTTTTTAGATTCCACATATAAGTGATATCATAGGATATTTGTAAATATCTGTGTAAGGAGAGTTTGGAATACAGGAGGCAAATATTGGATAAGGCCTACAACACCCTATCAGTTCATTGACTCCTGATTTCCCTTGACAAGTCCTTGGGTTCTTAATTTAATGAATTGATACTAGTCCTTTATTGTCTCAGGATAATGCAGAACCCATACCTCCAAGGGTCTTACCCATTTCCGCACGCATATTTTAGGGGATATTGAAGGGATTAGAAGTGTCTTTGTTTGGCCTAAAGAAGTAACTTAATATGACCCAATGAAACTCTACCCTTAAAATATAAGTTGCTTCCAAAATAATCAACTAGAGCAATCCCCTGTGGGGGACCCCTCACTTCTATTCATCCTTCCTACCCACTCTGGCAATTCTCATTCTTATCCATGAGGTCCTTCTCCCTACCGAAAAAATACATGTTTGAAGATTAAGTGCACTGGAGTCTTATGCACTGCTCCAACTTGTTAGAGAAACATCTGTTCTGTTGTTACTGGGATGAGGTCAGCATCGTCACATAGAATTTTGTTGTCCCATCGTCATCGTGCAAGGGAATTAGTCAGAGTTCTGTTCATTCCCTAGCTGTTCCTCTACTTCAAGCAGAAGTGACACTTGGCCATGTCGTTTTGTCCTTCCTGGGATCAGCTCATCTCAGGTCAGTGTAATAGCACCCAGCTTGCCCTCTCCCAGACCCCTCATCTCAACCCCAGAGAGCTGCAAACTTTTACTTCCCTGAAGTGGAACTCAGTCAAGCCCCCTCCCAGAGGGTTTGGCAGGTCAAGAGTAGGCAACTTTATGTACACATTTTGTGATTCCTGCTCTTTCTGCTCCCAAGTCTGTGGAGTAATCCCATAGCAGCACACATTACACCAAGCTGAGGGGGCCTTTTCCCTAAAAATCTTCCATTACATCAGCAGCATACACTGAAGCACTGGATTTAGCTGTTAGGTCCATTCAGTCCCACCAGGGTCCTTCAGTCCCACTCTTTGGAACCCATAGGTTTTGAACCACTTTAGATTTATAGTAATCTCATGGAGAGACTTCCAAAACTCTGCCCACTGCTGCTTTCTCACCCAAATGTAAGCATGAAGGCAGGGAGTTTTATTCCCCTCATCTTTTGTAAACTGGTGTGTTCCATGCACCTAGGCCTATTGTTGAATGAATAAATCTTTACAGTGGCATATTTGCATTTTTTGACAAACACTAATAATAATTCTTTCCAAAACCTAGAAAAAAAATTCCCCAAAGAAATCAGGAGATGGAGTTATGCTACTTGTTAACCCTTACCATACAACTGACTACATTAGGACATTTTTGAGAAAACTATATATGATGCTTGTGATCATTCTGTTTATGAAGATTGCATGTTATATACGTTCTGTTTATTGACAGGAATGGCAGAATCCTTTTGAATTACCATGTCAAGATGTTAAGTATGTAAGTAAGATGAGTTGCTGTAATTAAGTAAAAATTGAAAGCAACTTAATTAGTTTATAGGAAGTGAATGCCCCTTTTATTTTACCTATTAATTTGGTGCAGAGTATGGCTGGGCATGACATATGTTCACAGTAGACATTACACAAAATTTTCTGTGGCATGTGGTAGATAACCTCATTAGAAGGAGAAAAAAGCCCAAGTTGACATGGATCACCTGATAGTGTCAGAGTCTTCTATTGCTGGCTACATTTATGCAAAAAAAATCCCTCTCCAACCCCCTAAATCTATCTACGTATCACACCTAGTTTTGATTTTAATGACTTTCAGACTCTTCAGTGGGAAGTAAATACACAAAACAATAAAAGCAATTTTATTGAAAAAATTTGGGAATAAAAATATTTTCTGATTATGAATAATACATGTTTTATTTTAGAAAATTTGGAAATTAAGAAAAAGGCTAAAGGAGATAAAATCACCTTAAATACCAGTTTTCAGAGGGAACCATTAACATATTGATGTATTTCCCTTCCTCAATTCAGGGAAAGTAAAGGCTTCTAGTTACCTTTCTTCATTCCTTGTTACTGATTTCTGTGATAGGGACCTCCTTCTGGTTCACCAAATCAGAAACCTTGGGGGTCATCTTTGACTTCTCCTTTCACTCATCCCTTCATCGTTTGGCACTACTGGTCCTACCTCCCTGAGTACCCCTGTGCTCCATTCTCTCTGGTCCAACCCCACTCCCGTTATCTCAGTCTCCCTTCATCTCTTATTTGGGATCCTGCAGCAGCTTCTTACCAGTCTTCCTGCTCCTGGTCATCCCTTCCTTTGAAGTATGAACCATTCTGAGACTAGCAAATTCTTTTTGTCTAAACGTTAACCCTGTTAGGTCCTACTCTTGTTTAAATCCTTTCAGAGGCTCCCACTGCCGTCCTTTTCATGATCTGCCCTTATAACTCCCCAGTCTCTCTCCTGGCCCTTCCCCTCCTCATCTTCTCCTCAGCCATCACCCCAGGCAGTCGACCAGCAGTTACTAGATCATCCTTTTCTTCCATGATGTTCATAATTCTGTTCCTTGTACCTGTGATGCCTTTCTCCTAACCTCCTTGAAGTCTAAAAAAATGAAACAGAAAAACACTGCAGTACTGTGTGTTTATTATAAATAAGTGTTTTGAATGGCATCTTCCTGTTCCTCCTTCAGAACTTAGCTTGTCCTCACCAACTCTGGGAACTCTCCCTGTTCACGAAGACTAAGTTTCACTCCTTTTGTGTTTCTACAATTTGTGACTAGCGCTTAGGCATTGTAAAATTTAGATCATTAAGTGATCCTGAATATATATGTCAGGTGAAAATTGTTGAGAAGCAGATTTCAGGTGGATTTTATTTGAACAGTCAGTAGTATATGTGGACTATCTATCATATGCCAGGCACTTTTTTCTGGTTCCTGTGAATTAGACCTCATCTTTACTTTCATGGAGTTTGTAACCTGGAGTTTATAATCTGACAGTAGGAGATACACACTCAAGGGGAAGCAGTGAATAAGCAAGATAATTTCACATGGAGATAAATAATTTTAAGTAATAAACCAGGGTGATGTGACGGGATTGGATGTGGTAGTATTTTAGATTGACTGAGCTGGTGAAGGCTGTGCTATTTCACATTTGCCAATATGTTATGTAGGCATATGCCAATCATAACTTAGGTTAACACCAGCTGGTGATGAGAGCTGTGCATATTTATGGGGCTAAAGGTATTAAGATTAAAGGCTTATTTGAATGAACAGAGGGCATTTAATTAAGATTTGAAAGAAACTTGATAGCATTCAAATAATTGAGTGACTATATAACATAACAAAGGGATTCTGGATCACCCACAGAAGACTGAAAGAAAGAAACCAATAAATAGAACTTACAGAGGTATACCTCAACTTAATGTAGAGAACATCTTTTAAATGCTTATCCTTTACTCATCAATAGAATGGATTTGGTGAGCCTTTCATAGGGGTTGTGTTCAGGTAGAGGTGATCCATCAGAGGTCAGTGGGGAATTTCCTCTAAAGGAGAGAAGAGCAGCCAAGATGGATTCAGAGACAATTGTTGCATTAAGTTTAAGGCGCTTGACTTAGAATGAATAGAAGTAGGTGTTCAAAGAGGAAACGATCCTAGCCAGAGAAGGAAGACCCCTCAGAAGAAGTGGATGGAAATGACATTTCTCTGGAGAAGAGGCATGTAGAAAATATGTAGGAATGTTGATTCACCAAACACAGGGTCTTCATGCTGCATGGTTGGAGAAAAAGGAACGGGAAAGAAAAAAATAATCAAATAAAATAAACTGGAATAGTATGTTTATCTTTTATTTTAGGCATAATAATATGACAAGCCTTCATTTTTGATCCTCAGAATTATTGATTGAAGCATAAATTTACTTGGACTCGGGCTTGGCTAGATCAGGAAAACAACTGTTTTTCTTTAGAGCTGCTATTATTGCCTTTTATGTTGTGGTTGGTATTTTGGCAGGCACAGGTATTAAATTGTGTGCCACCCAGAACTAAATATAACTTAGTTTTCTCAGGCTTAAAAGAAAGGGACCTTGGCTTGTTTAAGAGATTAAGTAAGCTTTATTTGAATAACAATGGGTAGCAATACAGTACTTCTATTTTTACCTGTCATATATTTAAGTTATTTAAGTTATACATTATTCTTAGATTATTCTTGTGCTTATTTTTTTCTTCTAGCAAAAACAATTTAGTGCCAGTGTTTTAAGTTATGCATCCTTCCTAGAAGAAGAGTTAAAGTTTTCCAGTTCAGGAGGAAAAGCAGTCAAAGTGGAAACCCCCCTCATTTTTTACATTTTCCCAAGAAGAATAATGGTAATTTCCTAATCTTCTGATAATGCCCTCAAGGCATTAGACAGACATTGACACTTAAAAAAGAGAAGAATAGCAATTGAAACATGTGTGATAGCAGTATAAATAATAAAGGAAAAATATTAAACCACAGAAGTAAATTTATATTTTTTCCTCAATATTTGTGTCTTTAGCTAATAGGCTTCTTTATCCTAATTGATGGAGGGTTTTGACAGTGATAAGTAGAATGTTATTTTGTCATTTAACAATTTATTTCAACACTGTATTTCTAAATGAACCATCTCAATTTTTTGTCTGAAAGGTGAAAGCATACTTATTATGGTCCGTTTCATAAATACCCATTTACAAATAGACCTCTTCACACCTGCATGTGCCTATTTGGAGACACAGAAGAAATCCTCCCAGTGTGAATTCTTGGCTTTCAGATGTTAAAGTGAAATTGCTTAAAATAAAAGGAAAAATAAAAATTTGCTTGCTTCATCGTACATTTGGAAGGTTACAAAAATTGGGTCAAATATTGATATTTGCTTTTTGGTATTTTTGTCTTTTAATTGGCAAGTTAATAGGGATACTTCCTTGGGTGTCTCTGTTTGCCATTGGACACATGGAAAAGACATCATTGGAACATATGTTTTTTAGAATTATGAAATATTTCAGTAATACAGAAAATATGGATAATACATTTAATAGTCATCTGTTAACTATATAATTTTCAGACCTTTGTGTTTTGTCTTATTTATCTTAGGACTTTTGTTTTTGTTTTACAAAATAAAGCATCCAAGACGTGCTTGAAGCACTCTGTCCAATTCACTTCACAGAGGTAGCCACTGTCTTGAGTATGATGTTTATCATTCCCATCCATTTATTTATTCTTTAACTACTGTATGTTTATTCAAATATCATCATATCATTTTGTATGTTTTTGAACCATATACACATGGTATTTTATACAAACCGTGCTTTAGTTTATTATTTTATTAACTTACCGTAAGTTTTAAGATGTATCCATGTTGATTTATATAGCTCTATGTCCTTTATATTAATTACTGTGTAGTATTCTGTTATATAAATTATCACAGTGCTTGCTTATATATCCATTCTCCTGTTGATGAACATTTAGACTGTTTTGAAATTTCTGTTCTAAATAATCTTGCAAGGAACATTCTTGTAATTTTGTCCAAGAAGACATGTGGGGGAATTTCCCTAGAAGTAGAATTGCTGGGTTATTTATTAGTTTTCTATTGCTGTTGAAACAAATTACCCCAAACCTGCTGGCTTAAAATAACACAAATTTATTATCTTACAGTTACTGAGATTAGAAGTCTGATATAGGTCTCAGTGGGCCAAAATCCAGGTGTTGGCAGAGCTGTGTTTCTTACAGAACCTCTAGGGGAGAATTTGTTTCCTAGCTTTTACAGCTTCTAGAGAGCGCCTACATTCTTTGGATTGTGGGCTCATCCCTCTGTCTTCAGAGTCAACAATGCTGTATCTCTCTATTATTCCACTGTCACATCTCCATCGGACTCTCTTCTGCTTGTCCTCCACTTTTAAGAACACCTGTGAATACATGGGACCCACCTTGAATAATCCAGGAAAATCTCTCTATTTTAAGGTCATTTATTAACACAATTCTATCTGCAACCTTAATTCCCCTTTGCTGAGTAAGGTAACATGTTTACAAGTTCTGGGGATTAGATCATGAACATCTTTGGGGAGGCCATTATTCTGTCTTCTGCTTCAGGTATTATAAATCTTCCACTTGACAAAATAATTTTATTTTTTATTTTATTTTATTTTTTATTAGAGTATAGTTGCTTTACAATGTTGTGTTAGTTTCTGCTGTACCATGAAGTGAAGTAGCTATATGTATACATACATCCCCTCTGTCTTGGACCTCCCTCCCACCCCACCCCCATCCCACCCATGTAGGTTGCCACAGAGCACGGAGCTGAGCTTCCTGTGCTTTATAGAACGTTACCACTAGATTGCTCTTCTAAGTGATGTGTGCATTTGCACTGTCTCTATGTGTGCGAGAATTTTAGTTGTTCCGTATACTTACCAACACTAGGGTTTTAAGATTTTAAGATGATATCCAGTCTGATGGATGTGATTGGTATCTCACTGAATGTCTTTTCATATAATTATTGGCTCCTAAAGTTTTACTTTCAGTTTATTGCCCATTTCTTTTCTTTGTTTTCTTACTAATTTATAGATGTTCTTTTAATATTCCCATTACTAATTCTTTGTTGGTTATTTGCATTGCAATTTTTTCTCCTCAGTGTGATTTATCGTTACACTTTTTAAGAGTTTGTTTTATTGCACAGTTTTAAATTTCAAAGTAGACAAATTATGTCTTGTTTAAGAAAGAATATCCTACTTGAAGTCATAAAGATATCCCTCTTTATTTTTTAAATGTGCAACAGAGCAAATTATACATTTTAATAATTTTCTTTGTAGATGTATATATTTCTATCCGTGTTTGTGAGATGTAGCAACACAAGCAAGTATGATTTATTGAGTTGGCTCAATTTTATATAGACTGCAACTGAGAACTATATAATTTAAAGGTTGATGGTTTATGAAGTGTTTTTTTCTAGGAAGAACTTTAGAGGTGATCTGGTCCAAACCTGAGGCCCAGAGAGGCAAGGAGTGGCAATTCTAGAACTACTTGCATTGACAGAGTGAACTGCATATATACAGCATTATATTATCTTCATGACTGAGGAAACTGCCTTACTTACCTTGAAGAGTTTTATACTACTGGTAGATAACTTAACTCTTAGACTGAGTAAATAATGGATGCTGATTTACATCCAAGAAAATAAAACAACATTTGCAAGGTAGAAATTTTCGTGAGACAATAGCAAATCACTTTGTTTCTAACTATCCAGGAAAAAAAAGGGCAGTATCAGAAGCAAGGAATAGTCAGTTACTGTGACTGTAACACTTATTCATCCTTCAGTGATGAGCGTGTGAATATAAAAATACTAGACATCAGTTTTGTTGAGAATCACCTATTTCCCCCAGAGTACATATTTTCTTTTGCAAGGCCTGTATCACAAACATGCCTCTACTGTGGACCAGGTTCCAAAAGGGAAACTTACTTTAGCAAAGTCCCTCAACATTTCTGTCTGGGTACTCACCCACCTCACTATGTATATCACACACTGCCCCTTCTCCAACTCATTAAACATGTTTATTTTCACAATATCACTCAATTCTTAGACTCTTTAAGCTCAACAATAAAATTAAGTGCATTTCTTATGCCCAAAGTAAGCGTCTCAAGAATTTTTCACTATTTTTTTTCTTAAAGGAGTGTTGCAGAGGTACTTAAAAGTGAGTGACAGTTGACAGAGCTCTGGTTGCCCAGCAACTGGCAATTTAAATACATAGGAGCCGATATGATTTACCAACTTGATAAACAGCGAGGACTTTAATACAATCTTAAGGACTGCTACAGATGTTGCATTGACCTATTTATATGTCTTGATCTGTCTCAGTCTATTTTAATGTGTGTATATATATATATATATATATATATATGCTTATTTTTTCCTACAGAACTGGAATATGAAAGCAAAGACTGTATTTCTTCCCCTATATGACATTAATAGAAGTTGCATGCGATAAAATTATTTGTTTTAGCCCCGTTGTTTTTATTCAGATACTCAGTTTCAGAGGAGGCCTTCTCACTCAGAGGGAATAAGTGTCCTGTGGATTGAGTGCTTTGTTTGAGTTCTGAGACTGTATTTATATATTCAGTAATTGTTGTTATCTTTTTCTTGCAGGTTTTATAATTTGAAACTTCTCTCCATTTTTTGAAAGGGAGTAGTAGTTGCTCTTTATTCTTCACAGGAATAATGAGGTTTAATAGGTTTGGCTCTGAGTTAGCCTAATTGATTAGTGTGTTTTACTAATGGGATCAAGAGGCTTGATTCCATCATGAGCCAATTAGCTTCCTGGAGCAGGTGAATCTTCATCTTCCTGACCTTCATGACCTTCAGTGGACATTGTTCATAAGGTGATTCTAAGCGATGATAGAAAAGCTGCAACCCATCAATAATAATAGTAGAGTAACCCAAAGAGTCCCCCTCCCTGCAGGAGGTCAGCACTGTCATTCTGTATATCAACAACATGGTATGCTTGAGAAGCAGTCTGTATAAAATTCTACCATCTTGTCGGGAATACAAGGTGCTACATAAAACAAACTACCGACATCCTGTTACTAGCACAGAAGTTGAGAAATTTTGAGGATAATTTTAACACTGAAAATATTTTATGATATGGGAATACAAAAATAGATCATTACAGTCATGGAATAGTTGAACGTCACAGCAAGGTAACTTTAAAATTGTTTCTTGAAACTTTACAGTTCATTAAGTTAAGGCTTGAAGAACCCTGGGAAATGAGGACATTTTTGCCAACCATGAATGTTTGAATAAAATTCAATATCTGAAAGCTGCATGCCAGCTCTTCCAGGGCACCTTTCCTTCTACCTCTAATTACAGTGAAAAGTCCCTTTTCCAAATTCCTATAGTGCTTATGCTGTCCTATTCCTTTTAAGAAATAATGCCTATTGGGGCTGCAGTGTTTCACAATTCCAGGGGCATTTGGTTAACACAGAGGCCTTGACTTTCATAATGATATCTCACGTTTATTGAGCATTATGCTAAGTATTTTAAATATATTGTCATTTGTCCCTAGTGATCCTACAAGTCGTTATTAGAGCCAGCTACTGTTGAGGAAGGTCAGAGTGGTAGAGGAATTTGCCCATAAAAATATAGCAAGAAATTGGAGAGGTGGAATTTTCTTTATGGTCTGTCAGACTCCAAATCCAGTTTTCATTGTGATATTTTTCTCTCTATGTTTTGTTGTTTCTTAATTGTTCATACATGTATGTTATTTCTCCAGTGGTTCTCACTGTCTAGCTCACTTAAGAATCATTGTGAAAATTTGTTAAAAATGCTGTTTCTGGACCCTTGTCACACAGATTCTGATATAGCAGGTCCTAGATAAGTTCCAAGTGTCTTCATCTGTATTTTTAGGGGAGTCCTTAGACCATACTCTGAGAAATACCTGATGTGAAATCTGTGAGGCAGCAATTGTCTGAGCTACCCTCTCAGCTCTGTACTGAACGTTCATAGTAAGCGCTCAATAAATACGTGCTAAATTCAAGCACTGTTAAAACTGTTGCTGCTGTGCTAAATATAGCCCACAAAGTTTCATAGCTTGAACCTGGGTGGATCTTAACTTGAATGTAAAGTTTGTGCAAGTTAGAAAAGTCAATACTAATTGGTAGGGTGAAGACCAAAGAACAAGATATCTGATATGATGATTCATTTTTTCCATATCATTGTATTCTGGAAATTTAGGTGTATTCTAAAATACCGGTATTTGTTCAGAGGAAGCCTCTGTAGAAAAAGGAAAAGCATAAGTAAGAAAAGAACCAGAGAGGAGTGGAATTGAGATAAATCTTAGGTATACAGTACCTAAGATTTTTGGGAAGGGATGGGAAGAAGATAAAGGTGGGAGATAAGAGGTTGATTCAACTCATTAGTGAAAGAAAGTGGGTTCTTTGGAAAGGGGTCAAAGAAGAAAATGACCTATTCAATTGGAGGAGATCTTGGAGAAGCCTAGTGGAAGAAAGGATCAAAGATAGGGGGATGGGAATAAAAGGAATCAATGACAACATAGGTGTTGGTTGGGGAGGGGTTCCATGTACCTCACATTTTTTGAGTGGCCCTGGTGACTCAAGGCTTATTCTGTTTTCCTTCTTTATCATGTGGACATTCTGCTGCTGTCATTTCTTCACCTGAGGTGCTTATCTGTCCATGTGTGAAGATGTGTCTTGGCTGGCTCAAAATTGGACTGAACATTAGCAGTAGATAGAGCAGTGAGTAACATGACCAGTGAAATCCTGCCCAGAATAGAGGGAGGCCTTAGGTCTACTGAAATTCCCAAGGTGATTTGTTAAAACAATAGAAAAGTTCTTTAAAGAAGGATTTATATGGTACCCAGGGAATATACTTCATGTTTTTCTTTAAATTTCTACTAAATGATAGTTGTTCCTAACTTACTGTTCGTGATATTGTAATGTTTTCCTTTCTATCAATACCCAAGTGGATTTTTAAAAGTTTTATATATATATAAATATAAATATATAGTAATATCAATGAAAGATTAAGGTAAACATGATATATTCACAAGCAAATGATAGCACGGTATTTTTCCTTAGAGCACTCATTTGCCTCCTAAAAGAAAAAAGCGAAGAAAGGAAAAGAGCTTTAGTAATTAGATCCCTGTTGTAACCCTAGTGGAGTAAGAAAGATTAATAGCTGTGCTGCAGAACTCGGTTCCAGGGTGAGAGGCACTGCGTGTCACTGTTTTCTCCTGGGATGAAACTTGGCCTGAAGTAAAACACAACTTCTATACTAATAATGATAATAATAGCCAACATTTTTTTTTAAATTTTTATTTATTTATTTACTTATGGCTGTGTTGGGTCTTCGTTTCTGTGCGAGGGCTTTCTCTAGTTGCGGCAAGTGGGGGCCACTCTTCATCGCAGTGTGCAGGCCCCCCATTATCGCGGCCTCTCTTGTTGCGGAGCACAGGCTCCAGACGCACAGGCTCAGTAATTGTGGCTCACGGGCCTAGTTGCTCCGCGGCATGTGGGATCTTCCCAGACCAGGGCTCGAACCCGTGTCCCCTGCATTGGCAGGCAGATTCTCAACCTGTGTCCCCTGCATTGGCAGGCAGATTCTCAACCACTGCGCCACCAGGGAAGCCCAATAGCCAACATTTTTGAGCACCTACTTCTTACTGATTACTTTACATTTATTTTCTCCAAGCCTCATGGTGACGTGGTAAGTTAAATAATTCATGTTTAAGCAACTGAGGCTCAGAGAGGTTAATTGACTACCAGATCACCCAGTTAGTGAGACATTTTACATGGGCACTTCAGATCTTCAGGAGGTAGATTGCAGCATTAAAAAAATCACAGAAAAAAATTTAAATGTATTCAGTATTGAAGTTTGAAAGAAAGAACCATGTCGATCTAAATTGCAATGATGGATAAAGGTCCTTTGTATTTGGCTAGCTGATCATGACCTGTGCCTTCACACTGGCAAGGTAGTAGGCCGGGAGCCAGGTTCTTTAAAGCATGCTTGATCGGGCAAGTTTTCTGTAGGGAAGGTTATAGTGTACAGATTACAAAGCCCTCCTGCTGCACAGGTATCAGAGGTTGTCTGTTGCAAGTTCCTTCACTTCGACTATTACTTCCTTTTCTCAATTCTATTTTGGACTTCTGTCTCGTGTGTATTTACAGGTAGACAAAGCTTTTTTTAACAGCCCCTTTGCCATGACTGAAGAGGAGCCTTGTATGTCCTGCAGTTTCTAGGCATTGTGATTCTCGTTTTAAACTCACTCTGATGATAATGGTGGCTGTGACTTCCTGTTCCCTATTGTCCAAGGAGGGAAGTTGCAGGTAGGGGCCTTCAAAGATGATCCCATAAAAATCTGTGCAGGAAGGCTTTTGGATGAAATGGTCTTCATAGAATCTGTTTGGCATATGATTTGGGTGCTGGATACTGTGGGACTAAGCCCCGTGTTTTGTTTGTTTGTTTGTTTGTTTGTTTATATTTATTTATTATTTTGGCCGTGCTGGGTCTTAGTTGCAGCATACGGGATCTTCACCGCCACGTGTGGGATCTTTAGTTGTGGCATGCATGTGGGGTCTAGTTCCCTGTCCAGGGATCAAACCTGGGCCCCTTGCATTGGGAGTGCAGAGTTTTTTTAACCACTGGGCCACCAGGGAAGTCCCAAGCCCCGTGTTTTTAAAGTCAAGGCTTACTGAGAAAAGGCCAGTCTTTATTAGTGCAGGTTCTGAAGTTGGCAGAATTTATTCTTATAAGATGAAATATACAGCAGACCATTTCTGATTGTGTTATATATATTTTTAGATATTACTACTGAGTTATATTTATAGTATAGGCTACCAAGTTCTATTTTATTTATTTATTTTTTATTAAATTAAGAAAATTATTTATATATTTATTTATTTTTGTCTGTGTTGGGTCTTCTTTGCTGTACGCCGGCTTTCTCTAGTTGCAGCAGGTGGGCTCTAGAGTGCAGGCTCAGTAGTTGTGGCGCATGGGCCTAGTTGTTCCTCGGCACATAGGATCTTCCCGGACCAGGGATGGAACCCGTGTCCCCTGTATTGGCAAGTGGATTCTTAACCACTGCGCCACCAGGGTCCTATTTTAAATATGCAAAATATTTGCATAACTAACCTTACAAACTGCATTCCCTGCTCTGTGTTGCACCCTACAATGTAGCCTGTGCTTAAATGGTTCTGCTAAAAATCTTAGAATAGAACTTCTTATTTGCTTTTAAAATGTCAGCACAGAGAGTGTATGTGAGCTGTATGGCCCTCCAGTGACCTTTCTGTTCTTACTTGTACTCTGAGAGTGCTTGTCAACTAGTTTTCCAGTCTCCAGAGTCCCCAGGGTCCTCAGGGGCCTCTTGTTTAAGATAACTTAAGTGTTGTCATTGGCATTATTTTTGCAGTCCTGCTTCTGCTACTGCAGTTGAAGGGGAACAAGTATCCTTAAATCTCTATATCCCATTCTCCTGTGTCTTGCTGAATAGTAGTGTGATTATTTTGATGGAATTGTGAGTTTGTAGAGCTTGTCTAACAAAGAAATGGATTTCCTTCAACAGAGAAAAACCTGATGCTAATAAGATGAGAAGCTGAACCTTTCCTATGATATGAGAAATCACTTCTGTTGAAAAGCCTTGGTAATGATAGTGTCTCAGACAACATAATTCATAGGCAAATTTGTTTTTGGGTGTCTCATGTCTTACCCTAATTCATGAAGGCACACACCTTGTCTGGGTCTACTCTTTCTAGATGGTGGTCCACGCTCTAGAGTATTTTTCTTTCTTTCTTTGATGTAAGTCAAAGGACTGTGTTCTAGTCCTTCAGAACTTTATACTAACAAATCAGATAAATGATTCTGCCCCAAAGTTAGGCAAGTACAGATTCATTAGTTTAGCCCTTTCCCTTTAAGAATTATTGTGTACCTAAATGTACCAGGCATGGTGGTAGGTGTGGGGATTGCTGAGATGGGGTAGTGCAATCCCTGAACCGAGGAACGTAGTCTCATGGTGGATAAAAGTACTTCACTAATATAAGAGATGCTATTATTATCTAACATAAAGGGTGTTATTATAGGTATGGTACAAGACACAGTGGGAACATAGATGAAGAAGCTGACCTTTTACTTGGAATGATTGGTTAAAAATTCTCATTTGAACATAGCCTTAAAGAATTTGAGCTGGGAGGTAGAGAAGAGATGATAGTATCCTTTGGGGAAGGAGGCACAAAATCATGGAAATGTGAATGTGAGTGATACTATATAGAAGTAATTAAGCCCACAGTCAGCTTATGTGATTTAGAACAGCCACACAGATGCTCATACAAGTGTTCATTCTGATTTGTCAGTGCCTCTGCCTCAGCAGTAGTTAGCAATGTTGAATATCACCCTAGGAGTAATGACAGATTGTCTGGAACCATAGGAGTTATGTGTGAGGAAAAGAAGGAAGGAGAGAAAGTGGAGTTAGAGGAAACAAATTATGAAGGAACTTGAACGCCAACTATGGAGTTTATAGGTCACCACATTTTATTTACTCATTCATTCATTCATTCAGACATTCCTTGGAGGCAGGAATACCAGACAGAAGGCTAGATAAAGAATGCAATCAATAATAAATAATTACTCACAAGCCTCTTAGATAGCCTCATCCACCAGAGGACAGACAGCAGAAGCAAGACGAACTATAATTCTGCAGCCTGTGGAAGGAAAACTACATTCACAGAAAGATAGACAAAATGAAAAGGTAGAGGACTTTGTACCAGATGAAGGAACAAGATAAAACCCCAGAAAAACAACTAAATGAAGTGGAGATAGGCAACCTTCCAGAAAAAGAATTCAGAATAATGATAGTGAAGATGATCCAGGACCTAGGAAAAACAATGGAGGCAAAGATGGAGAAGATGCAAGAAATGTTTAACAAAGACCTAGAAGAATTAAAGAACAAACACCTAGAAGAATTAAAGTACAAATAAACAGAGATGAGCAATACAATAACTGAAATGAAAAATACACTAGAAGGAATCAATAGCAGAATAACTGAGACAGAAGAACAGATGAGTGACCTGGAAGACAGAATGGTGGGATTCACTGCTGTGGAACAGAATAAAGAAAAAAGAATGAAAAGAAATTAAGACAGCCTAAGAAACCTCTGGGACAATATTAAACGAAATAACATTCTCATTATATGGGTCCCAGAAGGAGAAGAGAGAGAGAAAGGACCCGAGAAAAAATTGGAAGAGATTATAGTCAAAAACTTCCCTAACATGGGAAAGGAAATAGCCACCCAAGTCCAGGAAGCTCAGAGAGTCCCATACAGGAAAAACACAAGGAGAAACACACCGAGACACATAGTAATCAAACTGGCAAAAATTAAAGACAAAGAAAAATTATTGAAAGCAGCAAGGGAAAAACAACAAATAACATACAAGGGAACTGAAACTCTACAAGCCAGAAGGGAGTGGCATGACATATTTAAAGTGATGAAAGGGAAGAACCTACAACCAAGATTACTTTACCCGCAAGGATCTCATTCAGATTTGATGGAGAAATCAAAAGCTTTACAGACAAGCAAAAGCTAAGAGAATTCACCACCACCAAACCAGCTCTACAACAAATGCTAAAGGAAATTCTCTAAGTGGGAAACACAAGAGAAGAAAAGTACCTACAAAAACAAACCCCAAACAATTAAGAAAATGGTAATAGGAACATGCATATCAATAATTACCTTAAATGTGAATGGATTAAATGCTTCAGCCAAAAGACACAGGCTTGCTGAATGGATACAAAAACAAGACCCATATATATGCTGTCTACAAGAGACCCACTTCAGACCTAGGGACACATACAGACTGAAAGTAAGGGGATGGAAAAAGATATTCCATGCAAATGGAAATGAAAAGAAAGCTGGAGTAGCAATTCTCATATCAGACAAAATAGACTATAAAACAAAGACTATTACAAGAGACAAAGAAGGACAGTACATAATGATCAAGGGATCAATCCAAGAAGAAAATATAACAATTGTAAATATTTATGCATCCAACATAGGAGCACCTCAATACCTAAGGCAAATGGTAACAGCCATAAAAGGGAAAATCGCCAGTAACACAATCATAGTAGGAGACTTTAACACCCGACTTTCACCAATGGACAGATCATGTAAAACGAAAATAAATAAGGAAACACAAGCTTTAAATGACACATTAAACAAGATGGACTTAATTGATATTTATAGGACCTCCATCCAAAAGCAACAGAATACACTTTCTTCTCAAGTGCTCATGGAACATTCTCCAGGATAGATCTTATCTCGGGTCACAAATCAAGCCCTGGTAGATTTAAGAAAATTGAAATCATATCAAGTATCTTTTCTGATCACAACACTATAAGACTAGATAGCAATTACAGGAAAAAAATCTGAAAAAATACAAACACATGGAAGCTAAACAATACGCTACTAAATAACCAAGAGATCACTGAAGAAATCAAAGAGGAAATCAAAAAATTCCTAGAAACAAATGACAATGAAAACACGATGACCCCAAACCTATGGGATGCAGCAAAAGCAGTTCTAAGAGGGAAGTTTATAGCAATACAATCCTACCTCAGGAAACAAGAAACATTTCAAATAAACAACCTAACCTTACACCTAAAGCAATTAGAGAAAGAAGAATAAAAAATCCCCCAAAGTTAGCAGAAGGAAAGAAATCATAAAGATCAGATCAGAAATAAATGAAAAAGAAATGAAGGAAACAATAGCATAGATCAATAAAACTAAAAGCTGGTTCTTTGAAAAGATAAACAAAATTGATAAACCATTAGCCAGACTCATCAAGAAAAAGAGGGAGAAGACTCAAATCAATAGAATTAGAAATGAAAAAGGAGAAGTAACAACTGACACTGCAGAAATACAAAGCATCATGAGAGATTATTACAAGCAACTATATGCCAATAAGATGGACAAGCTGGAAATAATGGACAAATTCTTAGAAAAGCACAACCTTCTGAGACTGAACCAGGAAGAAATAGAAAATATAAACAGACCAATCACAAGCACTGAAATTTAAACTGTGATTAAAAATCTTCCAACAAACAAAAGCCCAGGACCAGATGGCTTCACAGGCGAATTCTATCAAACATTTAGAGAAGAGCTAACACCTATCCTTCTCAAACTCTTCCAAAATATAGACGAAGGAGGAACACTCCCAAACTTATTCTGTGAGGCCACCATCACCCGGATACCAAAACCAGGCAAAGATGCCACAAAGAAAGAAAACTATAGGCCAATATCACTGATGAACATAGATGCAAAAATCCTCAACAAAATAGTAGTAAACAGAATCCAGCAGCACATTAAAAAGATCATACACCATGATCAAGTGGGGTTTATCCCACGGATGCAAGGATTCTTCAGTATACGCAAATCAGTCAATGTTATAAACCATATTAACAAATTGAAGGAGAAAAACCATATGATCATCTCAATAGATGCAGAACAAGCTTTCAACAAAATTCAACACCCATTTATGATAAAAACTCTCCAGAAAGTGGGCATAGAGGGAAACTACCTCAACATAATAAAGGCCATATACAACAAACCCACAGCAAACATGATTCTCAACAGTGCAAACCTGAAAGCATTTCCTCTAAGATCAGGAATAAGACAAGGATGTCCAGTCTTGCCACTATTATTCAATATAGTTTTCGAAGTCCTAGCCATGGGAATCAGAGAAGAAAAAGAAATAAAAGAATACAAATTGGAAATGAAGAAGTAAAACTGTCACTGTTTGCAGATGACATGATACTATACATAGAGAATCCTAAAGATGCCACCAGAAAACTACTAGAGCTAATCAATGAATTTGGTAAAGTTGTAGGATACAAAATTAATGCCCAGAAATCTCTTGCATTCCTATACACTAACAATGAAAAATCAGAAAGAGAAATTAAGGAAATAATCCCATTCACCATTGCAACAAAAAGAATAAATACCTAGGAATAAACCTACCTAAGGAAGTAAAAGACTTGTACTCAGAAAACTATAAGTCACTGATGAAAGAAATCAAAGATGATACAAACAGATGGAGAGATATACCATGTTCTAGGATTGGAAGAATCAATATTGTGTAAATGACTATACTACCCAAAGCAATCTACACATTCAATGCAATCCCTATCAAATTACCAGTGGCAATTTTTACAGAACTAGAACAAAAAATCTTAAAATTTGTATGGAGACACAAAAGACCCCAAATAGCTAAAGCAGTGTTGAGGGAAAAAAACGGAGCTGGAGGAATCAGACTCCCTGACTTCAGACTATACTACAAAGCTACAGTAATCCAGACAGTATGGTACTGGCACAGAAACAGATACATAGATCAATGGAACAGGATAGAAAGCCCAGAGATAAACCCATGCACCTATGGTCAACTAATGTATGACAAAGGAGGCAAGGATATACAATGGAGAAAAGACAGTCTCTTCAATATGTGGTGCTGGGAAAACTGGCCAGCTACATGTAAAAGAATGAAATTAGAACACTCCCTAACACCATACACAAAAATAAACTCAAAATGGATTCAAGACCTAAATGTAAGAGCAGACACTATAAAAGTCTTAGAGGAAAACATAGGAAGAACACTCTTTGACATAAATCCCAGCAAGATCTTTTTGGATCCACCTCCTAGAGTAATGGAAGTAAAAACAAAAATAAACAAATGGGACCTAATGAAACTTAAAAGCTTTTGCACAGCAAAGGAAAACATAAACAAGACAAAAAGACAACCCTCAGAATGGGAGAAAATATTTGCAAACAAATCAACGGACAAAGGATTAATCTGCAAAATATATAAACAGCTCATGCAGCTCAATGTTAAAAAAACAACCCAATCCAAAAATGTGCAGAAGACCTAAATAGACATTTCTCCAAAGAAGACATACAGATGGCCAAGAAGCACATGAAAAGTTGCTCAACATCAATAATTATTAGTGAAATGCAAATCAAAACTACAATGAGGTATCACCTCACACCAGTTAGAATGGGCATCATCAGAAAATCTACAAACAACAAATGCTGGAGAGGGTGTGGAGAAAAGGGAACCCTCTTGCACTGTTTGTGGGAATGTAAGTTGATACAGCCACTATGGAGAACAGTATGGAGGTTCCTTAAAAAACTAAAACTAGAATTACCATATGGCCCAGCAATCCCACTACTGTGCATATACCCAGAGAAAACCATAATTCAAAAAGACACATGCACCCCAATGTTCATTGCAGCACTATTTACAATAGCCAGGTCATGGAAGCAACCTAAATGCCCATCGACAGACGAATGGATAAAGACGATGTGGTGCATATATACAATGGAATATTACTCAGCCATAAAAAGAAACGAAATTGGGTAATTTGTAGAGACGTGGCTGGATCTAGAGACTGTCATACAGAGTGAAGTAAGTGAGAAAGAGAAAAACAAATATTGTATATTAACGCATATATGTGGAACCTAGAAAAATGGTACAGATGAACCGGTCTGCAGGGCAGAAATAGAGACACAGATGTAGAGAACGAACGTATGGACACCAAGGGGGGAAAGTGGCGGGGGGTGGTGGTGGTGGTGGGATGAATTGGGAGATTGGGATTGACATGTATACACTAATATGTATAAAATAGATAACTAATAAGAACCTGCTGTATAAAAAAATAAATAAAATAATAAATAATTATTTGAGCCAAGGCAGCGTTCATTGAAAGGGAAAGGAGGGCCCGGATATGAAAGATATTTTTAAGACATCAGTGTTCTGGCTTTGGTGACTATCTATGGGAAATGCAAGAAACAGAGAATTGAAATAAAATCTAAGGTTTCCATCGTGGGTAACAGAGTATCTGGTATGTACTCAGTAGAGTTTGTTGAATAGAATATTAAGAGTGATTTTCTAGTGCTTTTCTCTAAAGATGAAATTATGGCAGAATTTTAGGTTTTGAGGCATAAGATAGAGACTGTAGGTCTGATGATCCTCCTGATACTCAATGCATTGTACAATGGATGCTATGAATTGAATCAGCTCACGAAGCCTATACAGAGGATTTGAGGCTAATGGCTCCATCTCAGAAGAGAAGGACTTGCAAGTGAGTGTGATTGGCTTTGTACACTGAACTGTGCATTACAACTTGCCCTAAGTCTGAGAAAGATATATTAGAGACACATAGTTTTTGTTAGCTACATAGCATTCTGCTTTCTTATTGGCACACTGTCCAAAATAATACCAATTGCCCAGAAGGAAAAAAAAGAAAGAAAACTGTAATAAGAAGCTCAGGCTATAGCTTTAAAAAACCGAAATAAAGATTGTGGTAGGGAAGGTGAAGTCTTAGTCAAATTTGAAAGCTTATACTGTGAGAATTCTTGTAGACATTTATTGTAACTTTTCAATTTATTTTATCATCGTTTGTGATTGAGTTCAGTCTATTCAATGGCAAGGTAAGTTCTTTAGTAAAGACCTGTACTTAGTGAGTCAGTACTGAAATTGTGATGACTAGGTAGACAGAGTCTTGGTATTCAAGCAGCTTTGCTAGAATGGTCTGTAATTCCTTGTGATGCAATAAAGAGAGCACAGGGCTAAAAGGCAGAAGGCCAGCCCTCGCATTTGTCATCTGCATGTCTGTAAATGAATTCCCGAAGCTCCCTAAGCCTCAAATTCCTCATCTGTAAAATGGGAATAAAATGACTTAGTATACTCCAGAGGGCTGTTGTTAAGATCAGGGGAAATAAGCCTTGTGCAAATTCTTTGTGGTCTGCAAAGCTCTGCTAACTTGCCATGTTATTACTATGGAACAGACCATGTAGGTGGAATGGTTCAAGGACCTATGGAACCACCTCCACAATGATGTTAATGAGAGTAGCATGGGCTGGGGCAGTGTAATGTGTTAGTGCCCTCTCTTTCCCTGGCTGCACAGACAAGCTAAAGCATTGCAAGATGTCACCCCCTTGGGCTATTGCCCTGTGCTATATCACAGGATAGTATAGCACTAATTTACTTGCAAGCAGCTGACCAACTTGTAGTTAGAGATGACCTTTTTGAAACAAAGACTCTTACCCCCTTACTGTGGATCCAGGTAGCTCAAGGAATATAGTTGACCCAAAATAACCATTCTTGGATCTCAGTAGGTAAAAGTTTTATAGCAGCAATTTTACTTTTGCTGTGCTTGTATTTATCTCCTTAAATGTGCATATATATTTTTTTATAGCATGGACAAATTAATGTACAAATTAATTGAAACTATTACTTGAAGCCAGATATAATTCTGTATTTGCTTTAATAACCTGTACTCATAAACAATCAGCATAACTGTTTTTCCTTTTTTTTCACTTATCTACCCACATGAAGGTCAGTTTCCTATTTTTTCTTGTTCAGACTTACTGTAAGAATGACTAATATGCTAGGGGAAAACTTCCCCATTCTAAGAAAATAGTCTGTTTCCCTGTAGTCCATTTAGATAAAGAAGTGTGGGAAGATTTAAGAACAAATTGCCCTTTCTTATTGACAAATATTCCCCCACTGACCCCTCTTTCTTTTCCAAGCAGCTAAAAATGATCTTAATTTGGGCCCAATTCTGAATCAGTTTTGTCCCTGAAATAGGGCTGCCAATCCATTGATTTTGTGGTCCATGAGTCAAGGGAAGCTTATGGAGCCTATGATGCGTACACACACACACCCCCGTATGCATGTATGTGTAGAGGATCCATATCCCTGGAACATGTTAGGAGAGCTCTTTAAATGACCATATTTCACTTATGCAGCTATAGTTATTGTGATAACTGTGGTTTAATATGGCTCATCGGAAATGCAGATGTAATAAATGGAAACTAGTACGTATCAACATAGAAATGCATATTAATTTTCTTTATAACAGTGTTCAGATAACAAGGCTTTCGTAATGTTAGAAGAATATGTCATGATTAGGCAGTTATTATAAAAGGTTGAATGGCAAGGAGAGTAGTTTAAATTTTAGAAAGGTATTTAATGGTAAGATTTTGGAAGCCAAATTCATATTTCCATCTGAGATTCACTTTGCAACTCAAGTCTAGAGCTATGAAGACAAAACTCCACAATTATGTAAGTAGCCATAAATCAGCATGTTGTGGACAGTTGTTGTGCGTGTTTGTGGAAATAAACAGCAGAAGTGTGTAGAAATAGAAACTTTTTTTTATATATAAATTTATTTAATTATTTTTTTGGCTGTGTTGGGTCTTCGTTGCTGCGTGTGGGCTTTCTCTAGTTGCGGTGAGCGGGGGCTACTCTTTGTTGCCGTGTGCAGGCTTCTCGTTGCGGTGGCTTCTCTTGTTGCAGAGCATGGGCTCTAGGCATGCGGGCTTAAGTGGTTGTGGCGCACGGGCTTAGTTGCTCCGTGGCATGTGGGATCTTCCTGAACCAGGGATGGAACCTGTGTCCCCTGCATTGGCAGGCAGATTCTTAACCACTGCGCCACCAGGGAAGTCCCAGGAACATCTTTTTAATTTTAGATTTTGGGACAAGTAGTAAAACTTTGGCTTTGTATGTATTACCACTGTTCAACTGTTGGAAATTATTGGTTAAACTAAGTTATATTTGTAGATATACAAGTATCAATTGTACAAAGTGACATGATAGATTAAAAATAATTTTTTTTAAAACACAGAGTAACTATGCCTCTGATGGAAGGTACCTTTTAGTGCTGCTTCACTTATATTCTCTTAAGGTTTCCTGTCCCTTGCTTTTTGTTATTTTTAATTTAAAATCAAATCGTGCCATTGAGAATCAAGAATGTATTAAGAACATTTAAAAATGTTTTAGACTGCAATGTAAAAAAAAAATTAAAATGCGAAAAATCTCAAAGTCCACATTCATCAATTTTAGATAGTCTATAAATTCACATTTCACTCAATTTTAACTTTGATTTTGCTTCATTTCCTTTTAATTGTGAAGCATATGATATCAGTTTTTTTACCTGTAAGGGTAGGGAGGGGAGTAACAAGTATCTATTAGCATGGTTGATGTGAAAATGATATAAAATATGGTAATATGTCTAAAAGTACTTTGTAACTGTAAAGAACTATGCAAATGATGTTATTAGTTTAAAATACGATATTGATATCTTTTTATTTAGAAGCCACTGTCAGAATGTCTGTTTGCTGATACAGAAATCAAAGGAATTTTTTACTCTTCATTTTTCATCTTTTTTTGTAGAAATATTGCTTTCTCATCAACCTAGAAATTAAGATTCTTTAAATAATGCTGATAAAATAATCACATCAGTATAATTTTTGAAGGGGATTTATAAAAATATACATTTTATTGTTTCTAAATCTTAATGTATATCCAGCACAAAAGATGTGGTGAGAATTAGCCTGTTAGAACTGATGAGTCAACTGTTTTTAATAACTGGCATACTTCTATTTTGGGACCTTTTGAAGTATTATAGGTATTCTTAGCGATGTTACATAGTTCTTCAAGGGAAATATGTATTTATATCCTGCTTTATACATTTGGGCAAAAATAGTAATAACACTTTCAAAATACTGATGGGAAAACGAGTCACAATAAATATGTTGGATTCTCAAGATAAAGAGATGTACAATTCTCAGAGTTACAGCATACTGTCTTTAAAAATAGTGCAATTGGGATATACTATTTTAGTAAGAAACTCATTAAGTACAACTTTAAAAGCTTCTTTTTCCTCTTCTTTTTTTAAACTTTGACATTCCAGTAAGTTGTGAGGAAAATGTTCTTCCACTTGCTCTTTGCTGAAGTGTCCAGAAAGTCCCTTAAATTCCTTTCAAGAAGTCCATCCTGTAAGTGCCACTCCTAGAAAGAGTATGGTTTTTATTACTGTTGGCTGGAACAAGATTGCAAAAGACTTCAAGAAGAAATGGAAATTGTAATGGGAGTTTTCTGTCACCCTTGTAGTTTATGGTATTTTTGTCCCATTTTTTTAGTGTATTAAGTTTTTTTTTGGCCAAGAAGTCCTTATCTCTAGAAGGAAATCAGTGATATTGATAGTTAAGAATACTATGTAATGAGATTCTTATATCCAGAATTCCAAAAAAATTAAAAATTTCTGTAATAATGATAACAGCAAACAAGTTAGTATACAATAGTAAGTAGGAAACTAATTATAATTTTGTAAAGTGCTTTTCACAGATTCCTTCTACACCTATTATTTTATTTTGGTGTTCGCAGTATTTTTGTGCTTTAAGCATGACTGGTAAACTTGCTCTTTTATAAATGAAGACTTAAGACTCCTGGGAGGTTGATGTGACTGCCTCAAAGACCCTCCGTCGAGGGGTGGCTGAGCTGAGACTCAAGGCTGGTTCTCTGTTTCTTTTCCTGTGTCGCTTGACATAACCTATATAATACACATGCATTTTTCTCTCATTCTAGGCTTCCCCTCTACCAGCTTCTCGTGGACTGACATTGCCAGCTAAAGAAAGGCTGTGAACCCGCATCCCAGCCCATCAGTCCTTCTCCTGATTCCCATGATGAGTTCACCAGTGCAGTCCGGTCAGTCTGGTTGCTTCTTAAACCATTAACAGACTTAACATGAAAGATGTTGTTTTGTGTTGCTTCAAACTAAGCAATTTAAGTTGTGAAAGGACTTTTTTTTTTCTGACGAAGATTGGTTAATATAATGAATTTTGAATTTTGTCTTCTATAGCCAATCCTCTATTACGTAAGCTTGCTTTCCACGCAGTTAATTTCATTTGTGTTGTTATCTGAGCAGTGGGCTTTTAATTCTTCTGCTGCAAATGTAACATTTGGATTGAATTTTATGAAGTTATAAGTATTTGCTAAATATGATGTAGGCATCTAATTCACACCCAGAGTCTTCTGACTGAATACGTGTCTGTATGTTTTTAAATGGTGTTGTGGGCTTTGGAAGTCAGCCTGTGGATTACTCCCCCTCGATCTCTTTGACACACAGGAAGGATATTTCTCTTCCCCACCCTTCTTTGCTGCCACTCCTGTTTCCTATATACATATTTAATTATATTTAATCTCAGCACCTGCTTCCTCTGAGTCCAGTGTAACGTGTGGCTCATGTAGTGTTGTGATCGGCACAGCTGACACCCATTTCTCCAGGAACAGGGTGTCACTTTTGGAACAAACACAATCCAAGTCTTGAGAATGATGGAATAGCTTCAGATATCACATGTTAAACATGGACAAATTTAAAAAGAATTTTCTGTTTGGGTCATTATGGGAGTATTTATTTCTGTATATTCTTTAAAAAATCTTTCAGCATATTGATATCCTTGAGTTATCCAACTCCTTAGATTGAAGCTAGTGTTAATATTTTATTCAGAGTTTATGAAGGGAAGTTTTTTGCCAAGATTTTCATTCTGTGGAGGGCCACACCCAGATCAGTTGCTCTGGAATTCCAGTGTCTCATCAACCTTCCTCACATCCCCAGCAGGCTGCCAGCTTGTGTGTTGAATTTGGATCTGGAAATTATTGGAGAGTAAAACTGTAACTGTTGATTCTAAATGATGTAGTAAAGATATTCCAGAGCCTTTAGTCACAGTCATGATTTATAATCGGCGTTATCATCTGAATAAGAAGATGAAGAGTTACCTAGGCCTCTTATCTCTGAGTCCCTGTAGCCCAGTGGTTCTCAAACTTTAACATCAGAGGGAGGGCTTTTAAATTCAAGCCCCATCCCCACGGTTTTCGATTCAGGTCTTAGGCGCGTCCCAGGAATTGCAGTATTTACAGGTTCCCGTAGGTGATGCTGCTGCCGCCTGGGGACTACACTTTGGGAAGCACTGGTCTAGCCTGCAATACTTGTTCCTCCCTCCACCCTGCCTGCTCTCCACCCCCTCCTTCCCCCACGCCGCCACCCTCACAGGCAGCCTTCTGTGTGACCTGCATTACTCATCGCAATCATGGCACAGTTTTACGATCCTTTCTGTTGAGTTGAACTTAAAATGATATCTGCATTTTTATATCTATGTATTATATTTTAAATATATATTTATTTATATATAAATTTAGTGTTTCAAAATTACATAATTTAAAAGAGACATTTAATTTAGAAATAACCATAGCCAAACATTTTTTTTTCTTGTGGTAAAATGTGTTGGAATCATTAAAGAACATACTAAAAGCAATGGGGACAAATTGGCTACGTACACATGTGGCAGAAAACTTACTCCATTTCTCTAAGTTACGGTCTAGAATTTATATAGGGGGTTGTCTTTAATTCTCAAGATCAGAAACTATACTTCTTATATATTTTTATAAAACTGTCCATGTCCCTTTATTATTCTCTACCCACCTCCCCCATGTCCTCTGTACATTGTTTGTTTACCTCCCACTTTTACTTCACAGAAGAATGACAGGTCAGATTGAATCATGGGAAAATAGACTTTTTGGCAGTGACAACTGTATCCAAATGAAACATTTGAAATGGCGTTTCTACCTGGATATGTAATCTTGCAATGGGCACAAAATGCAGATACCATCCAGGTTAATGAAGGATGAAACTATAGGGGAAATTTTTGATTCCAAATTATAATTAAACTCAATTTATAAAACTTACTGACTTTTAAATAGTGCAAGTGTAGCAATTTCAGTGTCTATATTGTCTCTCTTTAGCATCTTTCTAGCATGTATGGACTTGCACCCATTTTTTTTCTTTCTTTTTTTATTGAAGTATAGTTGATGTACGATATTATATAAGCTACAGGTGTATGATATAGTGATTCAATTTTTTAAAGGTTATACTCCATTTATAGTTGTTGTAAAATATTGACTATGTTCCCCATGTTGTATAATATATGACTGTAGCTTATTTTATATACAGTGGTTTGTATCTATTAATCCCCTACCCCTATATTGCTCCTCTCCCCTTTCCTCTCCCCCCTGGTAAACACTAGTTTATTCTCTATATCTGAGTCTGTTTCTTCTTTGTTATATTCATTAGTTTGTTGTACTTTTTAGATTCTGTATATAAGTGCTATCATACAGTATTTGTCTTTCTCTGTCTACCCGTTTCACTCAGCATAATACCCTCCATGTCCATTCATGTTGTTGCAAATGGCAGAATTTCAGAATGGACCCACTTATTTTTAAGGTGAAACACATAATCCCATTAGAACATTATTGTAAGCGATTAGACTCCCAGTTTAACCCATCAAGGTCTATTTAAAGGTAACTACTTTTCAATGAATGAATATAGAACTATTTTGACAACCTTATTTGGAAAAGAGAATCAGTACAATGTAATGAAAAATATTGAAAACTTTTACGTGTTTAAAGAAAAGTGGGCCAAATGGCAGGAAGACAAACAGGTGAGAAATTCTATGGTGATACTTAATGTAGTCTATGGGCACCTTAGATCGTTTCTCCGGTAGGTCTGTATTACATCTAATTTCATTCTAAAAGTAATGTGTTTTTTGGGAGGTCAGTGTAAGTGTGATTCTACTCTTGGTTTTCTCATCTGATGTGTGGAACAGAAGGTGGGAGTGACATTTTTATTGTTGTGGAGGTAACCGCTTAAGAGGTAAAGTATATTGGGCAAAAAAGCTATAGAAACGATGTATATATGTAAGGAACAGATGGTCAGAAGTAACATTTACAGAACTTTGTGAGGTAAAAGAGAAAAGGAAAACAGATGAGTGCATGCACCTGACTTTTGAGAGAGAAGAAACAGGCATGATTAAAGGGGATTTGAGGTTAAATAAGAATCTTATTGTCTGCCCAGCATAGGTTGTTGGCTGTATAGGAAGGGCACGTGAATTCATGCTTTAAGGTGCATATGGAGAAGGAGGGAGTAGTACGAATAATTCAGCTTCTTGTGCTCAAGATGATAGCAACTTGTAGCATTGTTTAAAAACTCAGAGTTCCTATATGTAAATGTAATACATAAGATGGTCAAATACACTGGACTCCCTTTCAAAAAGACAAAGTAAAATAATACCAAATACTTTGATTAATACCACATATACCTGACACTAGCTCACAACAGGTAATATTTGACAATTGAAATCAGCATGCCCTGCCCGCAAAAGTATTGATTTTATAATATGAAAATGTCCTTTCAGGCAGCTATTTTGATGGGGAGGTTCTTGCCAGTCATGATAATCGTTCAGTTAGAAGAAGAGTGGATGGTAAATGAGACAGCCACCAAGTGAAACTCATTTGACTTTAGAGCTATTAAAATGTCCTTGTGTACTTACTTTCTTATAAATACTTCTGGTCTGTTGAGAGCAGCATTATACAGACATCTTAATCAGTTATGTTTGGGAAATTCTTATGAATGAACTCGGAGCTGAAGAAAGTCATAGCACAGGTGGGTGGGAGTCCTTTCTGTTTATTCCAAGTACAAACTGTGATCAGAGACCTGAAATGCACTTTGCATATATATAAAGGAAATGCTGGCCACAAACATTAAAACAGTCTTCTGCTACTATTAGCCTGTATCTTACGGTACCATATATATTCTACTGGTGAGAGATAACCTAATCGTTTGACTTAGAAAAAGTGTTTTTCTCACATCTCCTTTTTTAAAAAAAACTGTCTAAAAAGAGAATTGAATTGGTCTTATGCAATCACCATCCATTTATTTTGCTCTTGTTCCGCAAAGGGCTCTAAGGAGTTATTGTGCACCAGAAAAATAGTCTCACTCCAGTTGTTCCAGAAATTCTTTAATAGTCAGTATTTCAGATAGTGTAAACTCTTATTTTCCCCAGGCATTGACACAATTCTCATAAAAGTTCTCTATCCATATTCAAATACAGTCGATATCAAGTACTAAATGTTACTGTCTTGATCATATGTGCAGTCAAACAATAAGTACTGATTTCTGAATATAGAATTCACTGGTTTTTATTTTAATCTTGCTGCCCCAATAATGTTCTAAGTTAGAGCAGTGGGTATTGCTTTTGGGCACTGAGGAGCCTGAGTGGAGAGAGGACCACATGGATCAGACTGGCAGCTCGCTGCTGCAATTAAGATAGTCATTCATTTAAAACTTAGCATTCATTCTGTGCTAAGCAGTGTGTTACTCTGTGGGGACACAAAGAGTACTAAAAACATGGTTTCTACCCTATGAACAGTACCCTTTAGTGGGAGAGACAGAAGTGTAAATAGTTGTGGTCCATTCAGTGTGTTAAGTATTTTAATAAATATAGGAACAGAAGTTAATTTCTTCTGTATAGCAGTATGGATGCCATTTCTGGTAATTTATTTTTATCAGGATTGCCAGATTTCAGAAGGAAAGACTTAAGGGCTCATCTAATCTAGAGTTTTCCAAACGTGTCAGATAATAAAAATCATCTGATGCTCTTGTTAAAAATACAGATTCTTGGACCACCCTCCCCCCACCCCCGCCAAAAAAAGACTTACACAGTGGACCTGGAGGGGGTATTAGATAACATACTGCATAGCACTCTTCACTGTGACTTGGCAAAGTGCCGAATTGTTCTTTAATCTGTCCAACAAGCACTAGTGTTTCTCATTGAGACTCTAGAAAAACAAATATATCATTAAATTCCATTTTAATATAGGTATTCGTCCTGTGAGCTAAACTATAGCTCAGTCATTTTGCTTTCTGATAAATAAAAATCTAGCAGTGTTGAAAACTAGAGGAGGTAATAATTTGTGGTGAAATTCTAGGGCTTATGTGTATTCTCTGCCAGTAAGCCACCCTGTTTTATGTGGAGATGAACCAAAGAGATTCTTATAGTAGAGTACATTTTTTTCCTCCTCAGAACAAATTTCTACCTATTTTAACCCAGATCAGTTTTTTAGAATGATCCCAAGGTTATAGAAAACATGATTTGAGCCTGGACATTTTTAAGAGTAACTAAATTCGGCTGTATCAGCCTTAGAATGATTCCAGTATGACTTTTACTTTTGATGAATCTAATTTATATAATGTAATTTTGATGAAAATGCACCCAAAGGAATTTTCCAAACATAGAACACAATGGGCATCATGCCCCCTGGAATTTATAATGTTGTGGCCTTGGGGGCTCCTAGGTGACTTTGGATGGCAGAGTTACTATTAGCTGTATAGCAGAGTCCTATAATATTAGTTTTCAAAGCCCATTGCATATAGGTGGCTAATTTCTCTTTTCTTCATCATTGTGGGAACACTTAAAACAACTACTCCACCCCACTGAGTGAGACGACCTGGCTATTGATACAAACTAAAGGTTTGTGGCAGGATCTTATATTCTATTCCTTTTCTTTTTTCTTTGGCAAATCTTAGGCGAAAATTAGTTGAGTTTTCCCCCTTCATGCCTCTATTTTGCTAAACAGCTGAGTTCTCTTATAGAAATGTAGAGTAGCTTTAACTAATGATCAAAAAGTTCTTTGAGATAAAAAATGTTATGAAAATGCTAAGTAGTATAAACAATTTGAGGGCAAGCATTAATAAAAGCTTCACTGCAAGCATTTTTAAAGAGGACTAATAAAAGCTTCACGGTTCAATTTTCTAGAAGCATATGGGGCCCATAAGGCCTGCCCCTGTTTTTAAAATTTATGAACTCTTTAATGATTCACCACTTTTGCTCTACTACATTACCCACTGTGGTCCCATTTAGTTACTAAGTAGGAAACTAAAACCAGGACAAAGCTACAAACAGATATCACAGTGTCCAAGTTGGTATTTTTTCTTCAATTTGTTCACAATGTGTTACCATAAAAAATGAATGGTAAATGAAATAGAGTCGTAAGGCAAATCAAGTAGGTTATGGCTTCCCCAGATGAGTGTGGTCAGCTGTATTTTTTTAATGAAATATAGGTCAAATCTTATTACAATAAGCTCTGTGTAATTAAAATATTTTCAGGCTCCCAGACAATTATCTATTTCAAGTAGTGTTCAAGAAAAATATTCTAAGATAATGAAATAAATTAGCCCCTTGAAGTTTGTTGTAACAGAATTTGATCAGAGAGTACGGTATTAGTGAAGCATATTGAATGTTAATTTATTAAATATTGTTTTAGATTTTTTTGTTGCTGTAACTTCACAGTTAAGTGATTCATTCTTGTGCTATTGCTAAATCTAAACTTCTAAATATGATATTCAATTTTGAAAAATAAACCAGAGAGAGCATTTTATTCATTGTCTAATTCCTGAGAGACAGTACTTTAAAAATGAGGCACAAATCTTTCCCCAAAATGTTCAGCTTAAATTTACTTTGCATATTTATTTGTTTTCCACTTTGCTTTTCACAATTTATTTTTGTGGGTAATTCAGTTTATATATTTCTTATTGTGTTCATTATTGTAGCACTAGTTCAAACAGAAAAGAAGGTTATTTCTTGTTCATATAAAGACTAAACAGGTTTTCCTGAATGGTAGGTTGTTCTTTTTCTAGTGGCTATTCAGAGCCCAAGACAGATTCTAATTTGTGACTATACTTCTTCAGCTCATGGATTCCAAGGTTAATGTGTGTCTCTACATCAAGCTGATGGAAGAGAAATGGAAGAAGTGGATTGTGTATGAAAAGTTTCCATAGGCACGTTGCTTCTGTTCACATTTCATTGGGTAGAATTTAGTCACATGCCCACAGCTAATTACAAAGGAGGCTGGGAAATGTAGTCCAGCAGGAGTCCAGGAAGTGGATGAAACAAGTTTTTTGAACAGCTGGCTAGTCCCTACCACATTTGTCTTAAACATTTACCTGGGAGTACCAATGTGGTATTGCATACAAGAGGTGGAGTACTTCCTATTGTACTCTTTTAAAAAAAAATTTTTTTAAAGTTTTTTTTGATGTGGACCATTTTTAAAGTCTTTATTGAATTTTTTACAATGTTTCTTCTGTTTTATGTTTTGGTTTTTTGGCCTCGAGGCATGTGGGATCTTAGATCCCTGACTAGGGATCGAACCCGCACCCCCTGCATTGGAAGGCGAAGTCTTAACCACTGACCGCTAGGGATATCCCCTTCCTCATGTACTCTTGATTAAACCAATTATTAAAGAGTTAAGTAAGATTCCTTTAAAGAGATAGAAACACATTAAAGTCAGGACAAATCAGTTTATCTACATTTTCTAAGAGTTACTTAAGGAAGCCTTTCTTTAGAATCATGCTAAGTAGTGAAGCAGTGTAGCTATTAGAAAATTCAAGGTCTTGTTGTTAGTGGGAACTTTGCAGAAAATGGGAATAATATGTATAATGTAGAATATTATGTTTCCTTAACTAGTGTACAAAAGTCATGTGAGTGACAGCTGAAGACTGCAAAAAAAAATATCATGTCAGTTTATCTGAAATTACAGTTGCGTGTATACTGAGGAAGAAGTAATATTCACAATTCTTATGTTTGCTTTTTATTGCATATTGGAGTCACAGTTTTAAACAACTTCATAGTTTAAATATTATGATGAAAATCTAGGCCAGATAAGCAGTGGTTGATAGATACTTGTTTTACATTGATTTTTTTCATGAATGCAGTTATAAAACAATGCTAGGCTTTTTGAAGATCCATAAGCAAAATTTGATACTTCTGCAAAATACACATGGACAGCCTTTTGTTTATAGCATCTGTCATCGTTTGAGAATGTCAATATATAAGCAGTCTTCTCTTATGACTTATTGCCTCTAGTTTGTTGTAGGGTTAGAAAGTGAAGAACTATGCGAAATAAAATTGTTTAGTAAGATAAGTTCTATAAGTTCTGGGGAAATGTACAAAGGTCTCTTTTATGAGCAAAATACATATGTTTGGTTTTTTCTTACATGTTGTAATTACACTTTTTAAAAAATGTTCAAAGAGCTTGTTGTTATGAGGCTGCTTTATTTATTTATTTTTATTTTTATTTTGGCCACGCCAGGCAGCATGTGGGACTTCCCCAACTAGGGATGGAACCTGTGCCCACTGCAGTGGGAGCGTGGAGTTTTAACCACTGGACCGCCAGGGAAGTCCCTGTAATTACACTTTAACTGTCTCCCTAACCCTTTTATTTTCTTGGTTCTTTCTAGCTTGCTATTATAGAACAAGAAAATTCTGAGTTTTTAATAGGTGAGGCATTGTTACGGGTTTGATTTTGTCACGCTTATCCTTGCAGATTACAATCAATCCATTTTATCAATGCATGTTCCATGTGTTGATTTGTGTTTCTTCAGAGGTACTTTAATATGCAAAATGAAAGACTCATGACTAAATTATTGATGAGTTTTTCTTTAAAATCTTGTATTGATTAATGGGAAATAGAAAAGCTCTGAGGTTGTCTGTGAAATAGTTTGAAGTCTTTTTCATGATAACTTTCTGGCATTTGATTATATAAGGCTCTTTCCTTTTATGATAGATGGTTGCTTGTCAAGCAGCACTGAATAATTAACCTTTTCTTCCAGACTTTTAACTTCCAAGAGAACTTTCTCTTCATTGTTGATATTATAACTCCACTGGCAACTGGCCGAGCTGGGGAATTTCCTCTGGAGTTAGAATTTGCCCTAATAATTTTGCCCTCCTTGGAATTCTGTGAGTCCTGAGAGAGGGCAGATAATCATAGCTGCACATATGTGGGCAGTCATCTTTTATCTTTCACTCTCAGAGGAAATTGTTCTTCAGAAAGAAATGCTGAAATGACGTATGAACAAATCATTAATAAGAAAAACTAGTTATGAGGTTTGGACTCTCTGAGATTGTAAGCATGTTTAATAAAAGCTGGTGACACCTTCTGGGTCTATTGTTACTGGAAAGGCTGCTTAATTACCTTACTTATGTTTTTCTGATCTTGAGATTTCGAGTGCTCTCCGGAGATCTAAGACTGCTGTACAAATGGACAAAGCCAAAACTTTATCTTGAACCTCTCTTTTAAAAATCTCTATCTGATAGGAAAAAATATTTGAAGTCATTATAGTTAGTTGTTTGGCTTGTCACTGGGACCCCAGATGTCTGCCCAATGTGTTCATGGATGTGGACGTTTTGGAAATATCACTATCATTTAGGGCATACTGTTGTAATAAATTATTAACCCAGTGATAGTGAAGTAATTCTTCCTGAAGTCCTTTCTCCCCTCATTATATGTTGTATGAAATAAGTATTATAATTAGAGATATTTTAAAAACTGCTTTAAGAAAATAAGAGCGTATGGCTATGAAAATTATTTTTGCATTGTTTTTATAGTATTTTTGGTTATATCTGTATCTTTATGCCTATAATATGGTGCTTGATTTTTTTAATGGAGAATTGAATGTATCTTATTTTGGCTTTATGTTTAAAGTGAAACAATAAACAGTAAAACAGATTTTAAAGGTAAAAGTATTTCAGTGAAAGGACCTAGAAATTAGTAGAAAAAGTCAGGAAGCCAATTATAGAAAGAGGAAAAAGAATATATACCATAACTTGTGTTAGGTAATGTGTCCTCTTGAATTTCTGAATTTCAATAAAACATGTCAAAGTAGAGTTCATTTTCCCTTCTGTTGGGAGAATTGATAATCCGCTTACCCATCTGCCTTCCTACCTTTCTGAGTTTTCTTTCTTTATTTTGCTTTTATGCTGCGTAACTCTAAAAAGGATTTGGGATCTATATAATAAATTAAAAAAATAAAATACATGAAAAGGAAAGGAAATAAAGGAAGGAAAATCGGATAAAGTAAATACCTTTAGTACATATACTCAGATTCTGTAAAGTTGCTAGAAAAGGAATGTATTTAGCTCTGAACTTCCTGGTAGTAAGTCTGTTTTCTACTATGAGATTACTCTTCCTTCAGCCTAAATCTGATCAAGTCACTGCCCTCTTTAAGAAATGTCAGTGGCTGTCCATAACCTCTGCCTGAGGTACACCGGTACCCTTTCCAGATTTATCTTCCTTTTTCTCCTCAGTGAACCCTGAACTCTGTTCTGATCACCACATGGAGCTGCGTGCCTTTCCCCAGGTCTTGCTTTCCTGCTTGCAGACCTTTAAATGCACCTTTCTCATTGCTGGGAGTGCCTTTCCCCCAAACCCTCCACCTCTCCAGATCTTGGGAAATGTCTTTATTTATCCTTCAAGACATGACTCCAATTCCATTCTTCTGTGAAGCCTTCCTGGGTGACCCTTGGCTCCTCTGACATCTGCTACCTCTGTTAATTATGGAACTTATCTCCTGATGCTGGGGGTTGTCTTAGTAATAGCTCAGTAGCAAACTAAGCTTTTGAGAACAAGGCATATCTTCTCGATACTTTTTCTTTTGGCATAAAATAAAGCAGTTGGTTGTTTTACTCCTGGTTGCTTGCTTAGTTAACCAGTACAATGCCAAGCATGTAAACAGAGCCAAATAAGTGAAGAACGAAGGGCTTTCGGAGGCCTATGGTAGTGGTGCTATATCTGAGGGTGGGGAAGCTGTTGAAATACCTGAGCAAAACCAATCTGCTCGATCTCTGGAAAATCATATCCCTTCCCTTTCTTTCTTCTTACGTGTTCATTTGTTGACTTTCTGTTCTTTTCACTTCTGAATGACGGTTTTGAGATGTTCTTTTGCCTCTGTTTAGTTCTACCCATTGAAATGTTTTTTTCTCTTTCTAGGGTAGCTTGTCTGTCCCTTGAACAATAAACATTGCAATAGGGTGCTTATTGTTCGCAAGACTTGCAGCCGCACGCTCAGTTCCCTAAATGCGGAAAAGTCTCTAAATTTGGAACGGCTTTAGCTGGCACAGTGGTAGAAGCAGACCTACACCCTTTTTTCCTTTTAGTACCTTGGAGCTCTCCCTGTTGCAACACTTGTGAGCTACCTCCCTCCCTATAAAAAATACACACTATAGTTAAGAACAGAAAAAAGAGTTAAAAGGATTTTGAGTTGTGATTAAGCAGGAAATTGTTTTAAGTTCGTTTAGAATTCATTGGTCCAACATCCTTTAAACTTTTAAAAATTGATGCAGTTTTTGCATACTGTATTATTAACAGTAACTTTTTACATACTTGGTGTTTGAGGACTTTAAGTACAATATGTATAAGGGAAAACAGCTGGTTTAACAACTTACGACTTTTCAATCTATATGTTTTCAATTCCTCTTATTTAAGATGATGAACTTATAAGCACATTAATATAATAGGTGAAGTCTTCATAGAGATTAAATTAGGATCTTAAACTTTGTGTCTCCATTAAAGGTATGTTTTTGGCTTGACAGTATTGCAGTATGATTCTTGATGGACAGAGTGATCTCTTACTTTGGCCTATATGTAGTCATACAGCATTCCTTTCATATCTGCAAGGATGTTCATTTTCTAAAGATCATGAAAAGAACAGATGTGGAACAGGCAAGCAGTGCATGTCTTTCACTCACAGCTCTCTGAGGAACGTCTTTGGGTAGGTTTTTGTTTGTCACACACGTAACAAGTATGTCTTTACCCTGAATGATGCAATGGTCCAGCCTCCTATGGGGTAGCATCCACCGACAATAATGCCATAACCCATTAGTTGATAGCAAACTCCCTGAATCCATAGAGATTTGCTCCAGTCTAAATGAGTGACTAATTTTTAAACTACAAGGTGAACCTGAGGTCCTTAGGGAATAGGGACATGTGAAGTTGGATTGTTTATTTTGCTTGTTATAACTGTAGGATCATTAAGGAAATGTTTACATCCTGTTGTGGTTATATGTTCTTAACCAATATATGAGGCGAAAAGGTTTGATCTTTTTGCTTCTGCTTCCCTTATATTCCTTAGCATTCTCTACCCCACCCCCCAACTCCTATGAAAAAAAGAGTTAACACTCATCAGGTCTAAATAAACCCATATCTCTTGCTTTGAATACTTTGTTACCTTGTCTATTAATGAGAAATTATACAAATGCATATTTGAAGTTATTAGTAAAAGCCGAGGGACTTAAACATAAGCTCTGGAAACAAGTGTTACCTGTCACCTATCTGTTATTCATTAAATCTCCCTTTGTCCCAGTTTCCTTATTTGGAAAATATGTCATGACTTTGCTATATTGGTACATGAAAGGTATAATTGTAAAAAACATAGTAAAAGATCTAGTGTTCTTTTAGAATTATTATACATAAATTTGTAATTTTTTCTCAACTGGAACTTGAACTATCCTTTTGTGAATGTCTCTGTAAACTCTGATGTATATAGGTCTTTCCACACTGATGACAAAGACCATCATTTCCAGGTTCTATCACAGTTTCCAGCTTTGTCTCTGTCGCAAGTTTGCTCACTTTTGAGCAAATAAAATTATGCCTTTCCTCTTTCTTATTATATGCCAGCTCCCTGCTCTGTCCCGCCCCAAATAGTGAATGACTTTGTTGCCTTGCTTCACCTTTCTGCTGTGTTTTTATACCATTTGCCATGCCAGCATTTCCTGTGAGTTCCCCTCCCACCCCCACCCTCACATCCTAGCGACACTTACTGTTGTATATAGATTACATGTAGTTTAATGAAATATTTGCCCTGAAGGTCTTTTTGGACCTGATATTAGCAACACTAACTTGTCATTTTTGTCAAATGATTTTTTTTTTTTGTCAAATCAGATACACTGCTGATAAAATTGGTATGAGGGATTTATCATCTTTACAGTTTCCATTCTGTGGCCATAGATGAGGTTATATTTGGTACTCACATTTAAATCAAAGAGTTAGAGGGGACTCTTTGGGCTTGCAAATATGTCGCAGGCAGCGTAGTAAAATGGAAAGAGTATCTGAAGGAGTCAGGAAATCTCTGTTAAAAACCCAGTTCTGCCCTAACTTGGGGCTTTGGAAAAGTTACTTTACCTCTCTGGATATAAGTTTTCCATCTTGTGTTAGTTCCCTGTGGCTGCCGTAATTACCACAAACCTGATGGCTTACAACAAGAGAAATTTATTCTCTTACAGTTCTGGAGGCCAGAAGTCCAAAGTCAGTTCACTGGGCTGAAATCAAGGTGTCAGCAGAGTGGCCCTCCCTCCAGAGGCTCTAGGGAAGAATCTGTTCCTTGCCTCTTCCAGCTTCTCGTGGCTGCCAGCGTCCCTTAGTTGGTGGTTGCATCACTCCATTCTCTGCCTCTGAGGTCACATTGCTGTCTCCTCTTTTGTGTGTATCAAATCTCCCTTTGCCTCCTTATTATAAGGATGCATATGATTAATCTCTTCATCTTAAAATCTTTAATCATATCTGCGATTCCTTTTTTGCCAGTTGAGGTAACATTCACAGGTTCCACGGATAAGGATGTAGATATCTTTTGGAGGGTCATTATTCAGTATACCAAACAACTGAAATAGTTTCTGAAGTCCTGCTGGCTTGTAATTTCTATTCATGCATTTGCTCATTCATTCACCCATTCACTAAGCTTTTATTTCATGCCCACTATACGCCAGACACTGTGCTGGATATGAGGAGAAACATGCTGACCATGCCTTTAAGAAGTTCATTATGTTGTCAATGAGATGTACCATACAGAATAAATACAGAGATAAAGGTAAAAGAGACAACTTGATCCAGACAGTAAGATTAATTCTGTGTATGTCTCCTTTTGCATAATTCTAGAGCATAAGCGACCATCATGCTTCAGTGCTCGCAAATTATTTCAGTAAGTCTAGAGGTTATGTGCAGCCTGTGGACCAGAAAGTGTTTTGCAGTGTGGAAAGCATGTATCAGCTTAAATTCAATTCAGAAAAATGTGTTGAGCATACACCTTGCCCCGCAAAGAATATATAATCTTATACAGTTCTTATCAACTCAACATCAGCAGTAGAGTTTTAAAAAATAACCATGCCTGGGCTTCCCTGGTGGCGCAGTGGTTGAGAATCTGCCTGCCAGTGCAGGGGACACAGGTTCGAGCCCTGCTCTGGGAAGATCCCACATGCCGTGGAGCAACTAGGCCCGTGAGCCACAACTGCTGAGCCTGCGCGTCTGGAGCCTGTGCTCCTAAACAAGAGAGGCCGCGACAGTGAGAGGCCCACGCACCGCGATGAAGAGTGGCCCCCGCTCGCCACAACTAGAGAAAGCCCTCGCACAGAAACGAAGACCCAACACAGCCAAAAAAAAAAAATAACCATACCTGCTTCTTCACCCCACATTGTGCTTGGTTCTGGGTGGAGCCCAGAGGGTTTTTTTTAGGCTCTTCAGGAGGTTCTTATATGCTGTTAAGATTCTCTGATGGAATAGAAGCCACCTGTAACTAGGAAAACAAATACACAGGTACTGATAAAAATGCAAGACAAAATGCCCTTTGTTCCATTAGGATATATAGAAACAAAATAATTTGGATACTCAGAGGAGTATGAGAGCATACTTGGCTCAAGGGAAATTTGGAGAAGGAAGTGTTTGAAATGTCCTTGATGGATGGGTAAGATTTCAAAAGGCATTAGGGAAAGGTAGTGGGAAGAGAATCCACAGAGGTGTGGAGGTGGGGAAAGGAGGTGGGTCATGGCTGGAGGCAGGGGCCAGGGTCCAAAATCTAGGTACCAATTCTCCTTTTGCTCACACTTTCTGGCCCAGAACCCAGAGGTGCCTGAGAAATCTAAATTTAAAACTGTTCTTCTAGGTCATTTCTAAGGTATATTTTTTCAAGGTGGGAGGGTAGAACGTATTTTATGTAACAGCTGATAGGTTGATTTATACTTTTTAAACTTTTAGAAACATGATAGTTGGACCTCTGTGTACTCTTGCTGTAGGTCCTGTAAATATCGGGAGCAGGTGTCAGTGAGAGAAATAAAAATGGAAGTGTAAGTTTTCTTTTAAAAGGTTTCAAAAGAGGAATATTCAGGATATGGTGACTGATTAGAAGACAGAAAAACACAGTAGGAAGTAACATAGGTAATTCTGAAGTTCAAGAATGAGGCTAGAATTAGTGGGAGTGAGAGATATTGATAGAAAAGATAGCTAACATTTGCTGAGTTCTTTCCATAAGCTGGGGTCTTAACCACTGCATTTTCTTTATCTCATGGAATTCTTTTCATAACTCTTGAGGTCAGTATTATTCTTATTTCCATTTTACAGATGGGGAAATTGAGATTTGAGAGGTTAAGTATCTTGCTCTATCAAGGTCTCACAGTAAATAGAGTGGAACATCTAGGACTCCGATCTAGGTACCTGAAATCTAGAGTGTGTATTGTTAACAATACAAACTAGTTATCATGAGGCTGGCTTGAGGGTAAAGTTGATGAAGAGAAGTTGGACCAAAAGGAGTTTAAAAGTCATCTGAAGAGAGGTTGCATTTGAAAACATGGCTAGCTTCAAATTAGTGAGCATCACCTTATCAATTAAAACAGGGAAGAAAGAGAAGAGCAGAGGGCCAAGGAACAAGCCTCACTGAAACTTTTATCTCTCTTTAAGGCTGCCAGTCATTTAACACGATTCATTAAAAAAAAAGTCCCTGAATATTTAAATAGACGAATGTACCAATCTTTCAATGCTGAGTTTTTTTCTATTATATGTAAGATTCCCCTTAATAACTTCAATTGCTTGAAGGAGAGAAATCAAAATATTTTCTTAACTTCTGTTGCCTGTATCTGTGAACCTGATTTAGTTTCAAATCCTTAGGGCCTTTGTTGGATTACATTTTCCAACCTTACTCCATGTTTTTCCCAATAGAAGAGGCCTACTCTATAGAAAGGTTATGGTAGGGTAAGAAGATTGGCAGAGTAGCTCCATATTTTTGTCATTTTAAACAGCTTGTAAGCTAAGATATTGAAAGGACAGGTAACATGTAAATGAGGAGTGGGGAGTCTTGGCTGTATGAGTGTGTCTTTCTCCTCCCCCTCCTCTCAGAGTGCCTGAAACTTTCTTTCCACCGTTCTCACAGAGTATGCAAAAAAAAAGCACTATTAAATAACCCAGAAAAATAAAATTATTGCCTTTGAAATATGTGTTATGTTATTGTTTGTTTCTTGTCAGTATAACCAGATCAAGTTTCCCATGCTGGTCTTGTTCTTTTCCCCCCCATTATTCCACAGTCTGAATACAGCAGGTTTACTTGAAGGTTTCAGGTATTGAATAAAAAGAATTTTTCAGAATAACTTTATCGTTGTGTCAAATTTTTAAAATTAATTAATTTATTTTTGGCTGTGTTGGGTCTTCGTTTCTGTGCGAGGGCTTTCTCCAGTTGGGGCAAGCGGGGGCCGCTCTTCTTAGCGGTGCGCGGGCCTCTCACTGTCGCGGCCTCTCTTGTTGAGGAGCACAGGCTCCAGACGCGCAGGCTCAGTAATTGTGGCTCACGGGCCTAGTTGCTCCGCGGCATGTGGGACCCTCCCAGACCAGTGCTCGAACCCGTGTCCCCTGCATTGGCAGGCAGATTCTCAACCACTGCGCCACCAGGGAAGCCCCTGTGTCAAATATTTTAATGTTATACTGTTATATTTCTTGTGCCGGTTTTCATGAAGTCACATTTTTCTCATTAATTTATAATTTCAACTCTTACGATACTAACATCATACCTACATTCTTAAAAAAATACTGCAGAGCTCTAATCTGTATCCTGTATGTCCTATTTTTTTTCTAGTACTATAATTTAGTGCTAGGTATAATGTGGTCTTTTTACATAACTTATCTCACCTAACTTTATTAGGAAAATTGATGGAATTGGGAATCTCACAGAAGTGTTTGATTAGAATCAAGGGAAATCAAATTAACTTGTATTGAAAGACTGGCTTTCAGAGTAAGCAGTTTTACGATTTGAAGTAAAAAACAAACTTCATTTATAGATAGCAATCAAGGCAAAGATGTCTATCACTCGGTTGTTTGAAAGACATTGAGTAAGCTAGTGATTCTCAGTTTGGACTCTGACTTAAAATCATCTGTAGAGCTTAAAAAACAAAAGCAAACCTGAAATAGGACCCCCAACCTCAGTGATCCTTACTTAATTGGACTTCTCTGGGGCCTAGGCATGGGTATTCATTAAACCTCCAAAGTGATTATAATATGCAACCAGTGTTGAGAACTACTATTAAAAGAAACATCAGGGAAGTACAAAAGAGTAGGAGAAAGTAAATAAATATAAAATTCTTACGCTTTAGGAGATAACGTATAGTTTCTAAAAAAGGAAATATTGTCTAATTACTTATGAAAACTAAACTCTTAGTTCTTCTATTTTGAAAGGAGACAAATTAATCTCATTTAGATATTAATTGTTACAAGGATATGTGAGAATACGTATTTGTATGTTTTAAAAAAGCCTTTTTTAATGTGTGTTTCTAAACTGCCTTATTTTCTTATTTCAGATTGTTGAATCTCAACTATATGTCATCTTCTCCCCCCTTATTCCAATTTATGAACTCTTAGTGTACATTAATTTACAAATGAATAATTCAAAATTAGTGGAGTGAATGGGACACTTGAAGTCAATGAAAAATTCAGTGATTATCTTGGGTGTATTTTTCTCCGTAATGAAAGCATGGTCACTGTTACAAAGTGATGTTTGGTCACTGTGTACAAAGTGCCTTGATCGTTCTGGGCCTGGGCTGCTTCCTCTGTAAGACTGAGATATCATGCATTGCTGAATAGCAATGACTGTGTATTGAGTGTTCATTATATTTCAAGTTCTAAGTGTGCCACATGCTGTATATGTGGTATCTTGTTTAATCATAGTGAAAACCCTATGGAGTAGGTACTATTTTCTAAAATCCCATTTTTAAGATGAGAAACTGGTCTCAGAGACATAAATAACATGTCCAAGGTTGTGCATCTAGTTAGAGGTAAAGTCATGATGTGAATTCAAGCAGCCCAACACCGTGGGCAGTGGTACAAGGTTACAGTAATACAATATGAAGGTGAATTTTTCTGTTTAACCAATTGGTTGAGATCAGAAGTTAAAAGGCTTGTACCTTCTTTAGCGGAAAGCTTTCCAAGAAGCCCATCCTGATATTTCCCAAGAGAGTGGCAGATGTTTCTGTGGAAGCTAACAGGGACTAGGTGAGCTACTGGCGTTAGTGTCTGCCACTGGCACTGGGCTAGCTGGAGGATGCGTGTTCTCTGGTGCTGGTTGGGTTTTGAGGAAGGAGCAGTACTCTCAAAACTTCCCAAAGCCCTCAAGATTCTGCTCTACCCTTCACTTCCAAATTGTAGGAGGGAGCTCTTAGGGTGGGAGGAAGCACAGAAGAGAGCTCATTTGGGATAACATGAGTGGGCTTGATGAATGTAGATGGGAAACTCTGCAAACTTGTGGTCAAAAGACCTCAGTTAAATTCATGACTCTGACACTCATGCCCTAAAGATCACTCAACTTCTCTGAATCTCAGTGTGTGCATCTTTAAAATAGAAATGGGATACTGGTAACTGAATTCCTTAACTCAAGGGGCTGAAGATTGAATGAGATAATATACTGTAAAAACTCTAAATAAAGTATAAGATTTTTAAAACTATTAATGTTAATAAAGCAGATTTTTATTTTCTGGCTGGAAGCCTTTATTTCTTTAACATGCAGAATAAACAAACAAACCAATAAAACCCGAAAAAAAAAGAGACTTGTACTTTACAATGCTACTTGATTTAGAATGTCCTCACCAAAACACTTGGATTGGCTTTGACCTCCCCCAAGTGTTCAAAACCCCTAGGCATTTATGCAGTCTCTAAGTGCACGAATTACTGTCTAATGGGCAAATCCTATGATCTTTTCTCAGTCTTCAATAGAATTGCTAATAGCAGTAGTAATTCATTCGTTCAACAAGTGTATATTGAATGCCTACTGTGTATCTGGAATGGTTTTACGTCATTGAAAGTAAAAGTCAGGGAAAATAAAAGCAGGCAAAAATGAAATTGTCTATTAAGCGCTTACTATGGATCAAATGTTACATATAATATCATTTAATCTTCACAGCAGTCCTGCGAAATAGATTTTACTAGCATGATTTATAAATGAGGGTACTGAAGTTCAGAGCACTGAAGTGACATGTCTAGCACCTACTAGCAAGAAGATGGTAGAACTGGGATAAAACCCCTATTTCCTCTCCCAGAAAATGATCTTTCTTTTGACCCCTCATTTATTAATTCGTTCGCTCATACTTTACCTGGTCTAAATCCTTTTAACCTTCTTTCTTTCTGTGACCATAACAGATATCTTCTTAGCCACCTGTGCTTAAAACCGTGGTGCCATTTTTGATACTCTTACTCTGCTCCCCTCCATATCAAATTGGCTTCAATCTTGATTGACTCTGTCTTCCATTTTTGTTGCCAACTTTTATCACTTATTACTTCTTGCTTACAACTATTATAGTAGTCTTACAACTAGTCTGTTTTTAGTCTCTCCTCCATTTAGCCTAGTTGTACAGTGTTGCCTAGTGACTCCTACAAAGCACAAATCTGGTTATTTCCTTTCTTACAAATCTTCCGTGGCTTGCCATGGTCTACAAAACTTGCCAATACTCATGAGCTATTCCTAGTGTCCAGGGTATAGGGCGAACCACATTTCCAGCCTTCTCCCTCAGTGTGCTCCTTCCCATACATGATATCAGTGTTTTTTAGGCTCGCCTGATAAGAAGCACCTGGAGTTATTAAAACACAAGTTCCCAGGCCCTACTTGAACCTACTGAGCCAAAATTCTCGGGGATTTGCAACGCCTTGCGGGGTGTGGTAAGGCCCGGTGGTCCTTGGAGAGGCTCAGAGCACAGGTACACAACTGTGACCACCCAAGGATTCCTACTAACACTGTGTGTTGAGAAGATCAGCCAGGACCACCTGACATTATGACACTTAGTCATATCTGAGTTCTCCTGGCCACTCTTTCACACACATCACTAAGGTGCAAACCAAGTGCCGAAAAACCTAAAGCCACATTAATTAAAGTGAATCCAAAGAGGTGATTTTCTCACATCTATATGAGCATGAGATATTTTGTGAATAAATATGAAATACATAAAGGAGTTTAACGTGTAAATAAATGTTTAACTAGCATATGAATTGTCCCATTTCTAAATTATATATATTATATATATACAATATATATAATTTAGAGAGTGAGAAAGACAGAGACAGAGACAGAGACAGAGACACAGAGAGACAGAGACAGACATAGACATACACACGTATATGTGTATGGCTTGTCCTTCCCCAGAATTATACAAGCTGGATTATAAAAAGACCCCTAATATTGCAAGGTAAAACTTTCACAAAATAAGGTTATGAAACAAGGGACAGATAATAACCAGAAAGTAAAATGGAGTAGAGTCATTGTTCTGTAAAACTTTCTATATTATCAGTGAAATGGCTGTTAAGTAGTACATTGAAGTAAAGATCTTTGCTTTCCTCTTGTTCTTTTATCCTTCCCAGTTTGCACGACTAATAAGCAAAGTTACCTAGTTTTTTAAATCTCTTATATTATCATACTATATATATATGTATATATATACACACACATTTTTTTCTTCTCAGTAATTTGTCTTTCCCCAAATTCCTTTTAAATATAGTAATTTGAACCTCAAATTTAAAAAATTCCAAGTAAAATAGTAGCATGTAATTGTTTTGTTTCTGGAAAGGAAAAATTAGACCCTTTGGCTATCATACAAATTAGGCTTAGAAGTAAATATGGATAGATATTAAATTGGAAGGTGAAGAAATCATTTTAAATCCCTAAGTAAAATAAATTATTTAATTATATATTCCAAAAATGATCAAGTAATATGAATACTAATTCATTCTTTTCTGCATCTAGCCATTCCTCCATCCATTTATCCACAGCACATTTATTAAGTACCTACTTTGCACAGTGCCAGAACAGATGTATACCCTTAAAATTTTGCTACGCCTTGATATTCACTGAATAACACTTTCTCAGAGCTGAAGAAGGATAAATGGATCTGTGTCACCTAGCAAATCCTAGGTTGATTTGCTTCTACATTAAAATACTTTTTTTATATTGATGTAATATTTCAAATATGTATGCATTTTTATTCTCCTGTTGCTCAGCATTATGAAATATTTTTTGAGAATTATAGTCGTAGTATGTTTGGCCTTGAAATTGGTGGATCTACTATCATCCTGGGTGGAATGTTCTCTTTTTCCAGGTGGGACAGGCTGGTCCAGGATATGTGCTCTTAATCAGTTCCCTGACCTGCTTTTATTGTACCAGCATTCAGGCTTTAGTCACCTCTGACAAAGAGGGATTGTATGTGCTATGTGTGTTTGTACCTGGCTTCTGAGGCTACTCTCTTTCTTGCCAGGGAAGGCCATGCTATGCACACCCTAGGAGAGCCAGTGAGGGAGGCTGTTGTCCTTGGTTACAGCCCTCCTGCTCCAGTGGAAAGCGGCTGGGTTTTGAAGCTAGGTAGATTCACATGTAAATCCCTTGCTTCCTCACTTTTTGATCTTGGACAAATAATCATCTCTGAGCCTGTTTCTTCATTTGTATAATGCAGAGAATATTATCTATCTCATAAATTTTTATCCACTGTCAAAAATTTACTTTCCTTTCACTATCAATAAATATTTGTTAAATGCAATTAAGTGATAATGTTTTTGGAATTACATGTATCAAAGTAATTGAGATTATTTGTTTTCCTGTTCGGTTCCTGTTATGGGCTGAAATTTATATGTTGAAGCCCATTCATATATTGAAGTTCATATGTTGAAAATTTATATACTGAAGCCCTAGTCCCCAGTGTGATGAGATTTAGAGGGGGGTGGGCTTTGGAGATAATTAGGTTTACATTACATCATAAAGGATAGACCCTCATGATGGCATTAGTCCCCTATAAGAAGAGGAAGAAGGAGAGGGAGATTTCTCTCTCCATGAGCATATACCCAAGAAAGGCCATGTGAACACACAGCCAGAAGGCACATCTGCAAACCAGGAAGAGGGCCCTCATCAGACACCAAATCTGCCAGCACCTTCATCTTGGACTGTGAGAAATGAATTTATGTTGTTTAAAACACTCAGTCTATGGTATTTTGTTATAGCAGCTTGAGCAGACTAGGACAGCTTTTACTAAAATTCTTACGGACTCCTTAGGGCATGAGCTATAATTTGTACCTTTGTTTAGGATCCCCAGTATTTAGTGTACTACCTGGTACCTAGGACTCAATAAATCACTGTTGAACACAACTTAGCTGTAAAATGGTAAATCAGTCCTCATGTTCTTATCATCATCTACAGCCTCTATTGATCACTTTCCCCACCACACATATACAAAAAACTATGATGGTTTGGACAAATAGGATAAAGTAAAAACCTACAATTTGATCAAAAGGCTCATAGGGAGAACAGTGTGATATAGTGTTCACCATGAGGTTAGGTATGAAACAGAATGGATTTAAATTCTGCTTCTGCTTTTTATTAGCTGTGTGGGTGAAGAAAAGTTACCTAACTTAACAGTTTATTCATCAAATAATCTTCGCAGACCTGTTTTGAGCATTAGATGAAGTCATGTAATAAAGAAATGTGAAGGTTTTCTGAGTAGTTTTATCATCCTGTGCCATTACTGAAATATGTTTACACTCTTTCTCAATTCCTGAAAGAATGATTTTAGATTAACCTAGAGAACTCTCTTTTGAATATCTTTCTTTGTTCCAAATGTATTTCCTTGTGGCAGGAAGTGATAAAAACACATGGAACAGGCAGCTAGTGACTGAAGAGGAAGTTAATGGTGTTTGTTTTCCCTCCAGAATTAGTAGTTCAAAACTTAAAAATAAAAATATGTCTTGCCAAGTTTGGAAAATACAGAGAATGCTTTGATTATAGGACTACAATGGACCTAAGTTTTTGACATTAGCATTTGTCTGATATCTATGAACTGAAATGCTTTTTAAACTTAAAACTTGGAGGCTTTACATTTTATTTTATAAACTATAATGATTAAAATATTTATTTTTATAATTTATTATAAATTATAAATATAATTTGTTATTATAAATTATGAAGAAGAACTTATTTCTTCTTTACCCTGTAGACTTAGAAACCAAGAGAAGATTTAGAATAAAGCATTTTGAAATCATTGACAAGCACAAATGATACTGTTAGGATTCCATGTCAAGACTGTAATACCTTTGCAGAGGTGATGTTTTAGGTGGTTTTTAAGCTATAATGAGAAGTAAACAAGGCCTTTCCCCACCTATATACTGAAAAAACTCCAATTGTGGTCAAGAAGAATTGTTTTACTCAAAGCAAGCTCATTTTTCACAAGAGATTCCTACACACCACTAGTCTGGGGCATTACTAAAGATGGTGGAAAGGAGGTGGGATGAGGTGGGGGTGTTGCAGCAGAAGGCAGCCAATTAAGAAAATCTACAAAAGTGACAATAGATGCTATTCTAGAAAGTCAGAATATCCTTATTTCAGGAAACAAATTCTATAGCTTGGAAGGGAGAATGCAACTACTTTGAAATATCTTTTATTTAATTAAAATCAAGATTTATGTGGTTTGCTGCCACTGCATGAGTATCATTTTGACTTTTGCCTGATTTAGCTGTTGCCTGATGGTTTACAAAGATTCAAATGTACTTCGCTATGAGTAGAAGGGGGTTCCTTTGGTAGATGTTTAATTTTTTATTGCAGAATCCCTGTGGCTTGCTTCTGCTGTCGGGTTTGGCAGTATTCATGCACCCTGGGAAAATCGCTTTTAAAGCCGTTTGAGTGGAAAGGATCATGAGTATTTACTGTGAAGAAGAAGGGAAGGCAAAGATGTTGTAGGGATTATATCATGATTTTTCACTTAATGAATTGGAAAGAATCATCTAGTCTAGTGTTTTCCAAACTGCATGTCATGAACTATTAGTGTCCCATGAAATCAATTTAGTGGTTGCAGGTAAACAATGAAATAGAATAAAATACACTACAACATACCAGAGTGCACCCACATTGTAAGATTTAAGGGTTAATTTGCAAAACTGATTTTTTATATAGAAAAGCATTTTTCTATATAAGTATAAATATGCATACTGCACTTGATATGAAATGTATTTTTCAGTATGAGTAGCAGTTGTAGAAGCTTGAAACCTATTGATTGAGTCCTTCCATTTTTCAGACGAGGAAATTGAAAGAGGCTGACTCCCAGTTGATTTGAGTGGGTCTCCTAGAGGTAGCTTATCTATCAACAAACAAGTCTCTCTCTTGTTAGAATTTTGTTTGGATCACCTATACATCTTATACATTCTCTGCCCCATACTTTAAAATTTCTATATTTTTATCAGAAGGAATTGGGTCAAAGATGTTGATTCTGGGGGAGATGAGTCTTCACTGAGCCTCTGAGCACCTTGCCTGGGGGGTGGTTGGTACTTGTGATAACAAGTGGAAAAGAACAGAACCTCTCTCTATCGATAAGCCCAGTTATTTTTCGTAGGTTCAGTCAGGTGGAAAGTTGGAACAATAACCTGATATATTTCATCAATAGATGCAAGTAATTTTACTAACTTCTACCACTTGTTTCAGTTCAGTTCCACAAATATTTATTAAGCTCTTGCTTTGTGCCGGGTATTTTGCCAGCCACTTACCTTCCCCTCTATGGAGAATAAATATTCAAACACTTAAATTGATCCCTCACTTTGCTTGTGGGATATCCCTTCAGATTTTCCGAAGTACAAAATATTTTGGGATTGTTTGCCAAAGATAATAGAGATGTAGCTCCATGTTTTATAACAAATTATGCCACTTTGGGAATCTATTATGCTTTATCTGGAAATGTTCCTGGTGTCTTGAACTCAACCTTTCACTCATTAGGAAGTTGTGCAGTGATAAAGTTCATGTAGAATGTTTTTCTCTATCTTGTTTTCGTAACACATTTATTTTTATTGAACTTTCTCCCTGTTGCTATTTACAAAGTGTCGGTTCTGCACTAAGAGCTGATGGAGGTTTTTTATTTTTTTTTTAATTTTTCTCTGACTATCTGAGAATCGAGGCAGCAGGACCAAGGGGTCCCACTGGCTGGATGCCATGTGGAGTTTTGTTCTTCCCATGTTGCTGCTGTTTCTTGTTTGCCTTTCTGTGTGGCAGTTCCTGAAGGTAGTGTTCTGTTTTCTGTCTTTCCTTCTTTTGTTTTTAAAGTGTTTGTGCAAAGTGTATTATTTGGTTTAGTATGGTTATTAGTTGAATATTGGCCGCACAAGTCATTTCCTGAGTCAGTTACAGCATCAGGGAGTAGTCCCCAGATGGCACCATGAGCTTGCTTTTTCTTGATCGCTGTCAGTACAAAGAGGGATACCCATTAGGTCCAAGGCAATGGAGGGAGATTGAAAACCAGAGCCTGATCTTGTCGATGGGTTGACAAAAGTACTTCTTTCCTTTTTTTAATTCTCAATCTTTAAAATCTCTGCTAATTTGGAAGTTAAACATGATAGTCTGTAGTCATTTTTACTTGTTTTCTTGACTTGTAGTAATTTTGAACATTTTTTCCACATAAATGCTAGAATTTCTTCCCCTATTCTGAATTTGTTTGTGCCCTTTGCCCATTTTTCTTTTAGATTGTTCTCTTTTGTTACTGATGGATAACAGCTTTTTGTATATTATTGAAATTATTTTTCTATTATAGTAAAATATATATCATAAAATTTACCATTTTAACCCTTTTTGAGTATACACTTTAGTGGCATTAAGTGCCTTCACATTATTGTGCAACCATCACCAATATCCATCTTCAGAACTTTTCCATCATCCCAAAGTAGAAAAAACAACAACAACAAAAAAACATGGTTAGATGCCACAAAGTAGGTGGCTATGTCTTAACCATGTGTTGTGCAGGCCCAAGGACCTCTTTCATCCCTGGCAAGAGGATTGCTAAGCTTTTCTCCTTTCATACAACACTAGAAAAACTTCTTGAATGATATAATCCCCTAATTGTTTTTCTGGATCCAGAGCTTCCTTGATTATTGCTACTTTACTTTAAAAGATGTATTCATATATTAAATAAACAGACGAAAAGCTTTTGTCACATGACCATCTTACTGAGCAAGTTCTATTTTGTCGCGTCTTTGTAGTTCTTCCACTTTTTATTTAATCTACTGGTTTTTGATGTTTTTCTTGCCTGCCAATGTGGTATTTCCAGCTGTGCATGGAAATTAATTTTCTGTTTGAATAGACAATTCCAGGAAACTATCTATTAAGGTTATAGGAGACAAAGAGAATGTTGTTTTACAAGTTTTTTTCTGGTATTCTTGGCATTATAAGGGGAGGAAAAAAGTTGATTTAAGAGTTCATGATTGGCAGTTTGTTTTTGTTTTTAACTAATATTATTTAAATATAAATAAAATAAACTTTGCCACTGATAACAGAAGTGCTCAATCATAGAATGTGTATGGCACTGAATACTTATCCTGCATTTAACAAAACCATTCTAAATGGATCTTTCATGCACTCTGAAACCTTTCTTTGGATGATAGATCCCTTTGTGTATCTGAGTGGTTCTGTGGAATCTCAAAATCTAAGGTCTATAGAATCTTATCCAAAACCCTAGGGGCCAGGTATGTTTTGGAACTGAGAATTTATAAGATTTAAAAAAGGTAGTATGGAGCACATACTCAGTGTTACATGTCATGTCACCTTTAATGGGATCTGGGACAGCTACTCATAATAAAAACAATTAATATTCCTGCAGTGAAATTCATAGATATTAATGCTAAATGAGATGAAGACAATAAATAGCCTCCTGTCTTTCTAGGCCAGTTTTTGTTGCTAGATGAGCTTAGATTTATTGCCAAATGAGTTACGGAAAATCTTTGTTGTTTAGGATCATGGATAAGGAATGAACAGCATTTCACCTGTGCTTTAGGGACTGCCAGCTGCCTCGGTTAGACGTGGCTTGGCTCCATCCTCCGTGCTGATTCTCCATCATCCGTGCTGATTCTCCATCATCCGTGCTGATTCTCCTCGGGCCCGCTCAAGTTGCGGACCTAGCATTCTCCGTATTACAGACATGTTTTTGCTTCTGGGGCTCTACCTAATACTCAGTTATTCTTCTGCTGAATTTAATCTCTTGTTTTTCAGCCATTCTTTGCCTGGGTTCTGATCCTTTATACCAGTATATTTATCGTTTTGGTAAATGTCTCATTACATATATATATATATATTTTTTCGGTATCTCTATTCCTTTTCATTGGTTATTCTCAGTTTTTGAAATGCCTTTTCCACTCCTCCTCCTGTTAAAATTTACCCCCTACCACATTGTTCTACTATTTAGATTCTACAGTTTAGATTTTCCCTCTGTTAAATTACCTGTATTCTCTTAGAGCTTTGTACCTTTGTTATAGCATGCAGTACATTGCTCCATACTTATTTGAATAATTATCTATCTCTCACATGAAACTGTAAGGTTCTTGAGAGTAGTACCTCTTTGTATATCCATTGCTTTACACATCACAGATTCAAAGATTTTCAGCCCGAGATAAATAGAAGGTATGTATCTGGAGGCCATAGCGTGAGATTGGGGACTAGGGAGAGAGGAATGTACAACAGAAATAAAACAGAGTACAAGACAGAGTAGTTTAGAGTAACAATGGTTCTGTTTAGCTTAAATGCATGTGAGGTTTAGAAAATTAAAAGATATTTATATGGTTTGTAGAATTAGGAAAACTTCAAAAAGGAGTTGAAGCTGGAGACAAATCTTAGCAGGTAGATGGGATTGGGGTAGGCAGAGAAGAATGCACAGTGCTTTCCAGAAAAGGAGAGTATGTTGAGTAGAGAAAGGGCATTGATGAGTGAAGAACACACTTTACTATTGGCCACTTATAATGTAAGTTCTGGTTTAGGAGATTGATGGAAGAAACAGGTCAGTGAGGCAGGTAGGGCTGGATTATACAGAACAATACATTATAAGGAAAAGAATTGGATCTATTTAGAGTAAGATACCATTGTGAGTTAAGGAATAGAACAAGAATGATATGATGAAAACAACATTTTTGATAATAAGTGTATCCACAGCGTACCCAGTGATATCTGAACTATAAAGGATGAGAGGGGGCTGTTTTACATCCTTCTGCTGGAAACCAGTAGGAGAGCATAAGGACCTGAACTGAGATAATGGTAGTGAGAATGAGAATAGAGAAAAGAGTGTGGAACTTTTGAAAAGTAAAACCGTAGTGTGATGGTTAATTTTCTGTGTCAATTTGACTGAGCCACTGGGTGCCGAGATATTTGGTCAAACATTACTCTGGGTGTTTCTCTGAGGGTGTTTTTTGATAAGATTAAAATTTGAATCTGTAAACTGAGTAAAGCAGATTGAACCTCTATAATATGACTGGGCCTCGTGTAGTTTGTTGAAGGCCTGAGTAGGACAAAAGTCTCACCTCCCCCAGATGAGAGAGAATTCTGTCTGACAGCCTTCACACTGGAACCTTAGTTCTTCCTGATTTTATAGCAGCTTGCTGGCCTTGACACGTGAACTGGAACATCAGTGAACTCTCTGCAGATTTTGGACTCACCGGCCCCCATATTGTGTGAGCCAATCTCTTATAATAAATCTTTGTTTCTCTGGAGAACCTTGACTAATACACATAGGATATAGAGACTGACTAGATAATGGGAGCCACAGGTGAGTTAATTAGGACTGAGAATTCTGGAGAATAATAATAGTAGGAATAGGAATGGGGAAATTGAAAATAGGAAGTCAGTTTTGAGGGAGAATATGTTTGGTTTTGGTTTTGTTGGCTGTGAAGTGAAATTGGGGATTCAAGTGAAGTTATTTTAAGCAGCTGCAGTAACTTAGGCAGCTTGTATGGGTTAGACTGGGTGTGGCATCTTGAACTCATCTGCAAGCGGGTGAACAGAAGCCACTTGACAGAACAAAGTCCACAGGGCAGTGAGAGAGAGAAGCCCAGGGTAAGGATTTGAGGCTCTCCAGGAAGGAATTATGGCTAGAGGAAAAGATGAGTCAGTGTACAGAAAACTAGTTGTTACCAGAGTTCAGTCTTGACACTGGTTTGTCTGTCTCACGCACTAGAACGCGAGTCCCATGAGGGCAACTATTTACCCACTTCTGTTTCCCCAGCTTTAAATGTTGTTCTTCAGATACTCAAGATCTCTGGACATTGCTTTTACCTTTATTTTTCACTTTAAATGAAGACTGAAACAGGAATTAGGAACCTTTGCTCTAATCTTGACTTGGCATTTAAGTAGATGTTTAGAGTCATGCTTCACCTTTTAATTCCTGGAACTTTAATTTCCTTTTCTAAAAATGTGAAGGTTGGTTTAAGAATTTTTAGGATTCCTCACAGATGAGTAATACTGGGAAAATAACTATATGTCAAAAAGTTGTTCTAAGCTGCAGAAGTAGCGTTGAGTAAATTCAGAAAGTAAATGAAAATTTATAATAATAATATTAATATTATTAATAATAATAATATAATAATCTTCTTTGTCACCTCTTTTGTTTTGAAGTTTTTATTAATTTAATATCAGTCAAAATATTGAAACATATATGAAATAAATCAAAGCTTTTCTTTTCTTTTTTTTTTTTTTTTGAGGATCTCTAGAACTTATTCATCTAGTGTAACTGAAACTTTATATTCTTTCTAATAGTTCTCCGTTGCCTATGGGACACTGGAGGACATATTGAAATTCAAGGCTCTGCATTATCTGGTCTTTACCTGTCTCACATTATTTCTTTTTTTTTTTTTTTAACATCTTTATTGGAGTATAATTGATTTACAATGGTGTGTTAGTTTCTGCTTTATAACAAAGTGAATCAGCTATACATATACATATGTTCCCATATCTCTTTCCTCTTGCATCTCCCTCCCTCCCACCCTCCCTATCCCACCCCTCTAGGTGGTCACAAAGCACCGAGCTGATCTCCCTGTGCTATGCGGCTGCTTCCCACTAGCTATCTATTTTACGTTTGGCAGTGTATATATGTACATGCCACTCTCTCACTTTGTCACAGCTTACCCTTCCTCCTCCCCATATCCTCATCCATACTCTAGTAGGTCTGCGTCTTTATTCCCGTCTTGCCCCTAGGTTCTTCATGAACTTTGTTTTTTTTTTTCTTAGATTCCATATATATGTGTTAGCATACAGTATTTGTTTTTCTCTTTCTGACTTACTTCACTCTGTATGACAGACTCTAGGTCCATCCACCTCACTACAAATAACTCAGTTTCGTTTCTTTTTATGGCGAGTAACATTCCATTGTATATATGTGCCACATCTTCTTTATCCATTCATCTGTTGATGGACACTTAGGTTGCTTCCATGTCCTGGCTATTGTAAATAGAGCTGCAATGGACATTTTGGTACAAGGCACTTTTTGAACTATGGTTTTCTCAGGGTATATGCCTGGTAGTGAGATTGCTGGGTCATATGGTAGTTCTATTTTCAGTTTTTTAAGGAACCTCCATACTGTTCTCCATAGTGGCTGTATCAATTTACATTCCCACCAACAGTGCAAGAGCCTTCCCTTTTCTCCACACCTTCTCCAGCATTTATTGTTTCTAGATTTTTTGATGATGGCCATTCTGACCAGTGTGAGATGATATCTCATTGTAGTTTTGATTTGCATTTCTCTAATGATTAATGATGTTGAGCATCCTTTAATGTGTTTGTTGGCAATCTGTATATCTTCTTTGGAGAAACGTCTATTTAGGTCTTCTGCCCATTTTTGGATTGGGTTCTTTGTTTTTGTTATTGAGCTGCATGAGCTTCTTGTAAATTTCGGAGATTAATCCTTTGTCAGTTGCTTCATTTGCAAATATTTTCTCCCATTCTGAGGGTTGTCTTTTGGTCTTGTTTATGGTTTCCTTTGCTGTGCAAAAGCTTTTAAGTTTCATTAGGTCCCATTTGTTTATTTTTGTTTTTATTTCCATTTCTCTAGGAGCTGGGTCAAAAAGGATCTTGCTGTGATTTATGTCATAGAGTGTTCTGCCTATGTTTTCCTCTAAGAGTTTGATAGTGTCTGGCCTTACATTTAGGTCTTTCCCATATTAGGGAAATTTTCAACTATAATCTCTTCAAATATTTTCTCAGTCCCTTTCTTTTTCTCTTCTTCTTCTGGGACCCCTATAATTCGAATGTTGGTGCGTTTAATGTTGTCACAGAGGTCTCTGAGACTGTCCTCAGTTCTTTTCATTCTTTTTTCTTTATTCTGCTCTCTGGTAGTTATTTCCACTATTTTATCATCCAGGTCACTTATCCATTTTTCTGCCTCAGTTATTCTGCTATTGATCCCTTCTAGAGAATTTTTAATATCATTTATTGTGTTGTTCATCACTGTTTGTTTGCTCTTTAGTTCTTCTAGGTCCTTGTTAAACTTTTCTTGTATTTTCTCTATTCTGTTTCCAAGATTTTAGATCATCTTTATTGTCATTATTCTGAATTCTTTTTCAGGTAGACTGCCTATTTCCTCTTCATTTGTTACGTCTGGTGGGTTTTTGCCTTGCTCCTTCATCTGCTGTGTGTTTTTCTATCTTCTCATTTTGCTTAACTTGCTGTCTTTGGGGTCTCCTTTTCACAGGCTGCAGGGTCGTAATTCCCGTTGTTTTTGGTGTCTGTCCCCAGTGGCTAAGGTTGGTTCAGTGGGTTGTGTAGGCTTCCTGGTGGAGGGGACTAGTGCCTGTGTTCTGGTGGATGAGGCTGGATCTTGTCTTTCTGGTGGGCAGGTCCATGTCTGGTGGTGTGTTTTGGGGGGTCTGTGGCCTTATTATGATTTTAGGCAGCCTCTCTGCTAATGGATGGGGTTGTGTTCCTGTCTTGCTAGTTGTTTGGCATAGGGTGTCTAGCACTGGAGCTTGCTGGTCGTTGAGTGAAAATGGGTCTTGGCGTTGAGATGGAGATCTCTGGGAGATTTTCACCATTTTATATTACTTGGAGCTGGGAGGTCTCTTGTGGACCAGTGTCCTGAACTTGGCTCTCCCACCTCAGAGGGACAGCCCTGATGCCTGACTGGAGCACCAAGAGCCTTTCATCCACACGGCTCAGAATAAAAGGGAGAAAAAATAGAAAGAAAGAAAGAAAGAAAGAAGGTACAATAAAATAAAATAAAATAAAGTTATTAAAATAAATAAAAAATAATTATTAAGAAAAAATTTTTTAAAAGTAATAAACAAACAAGAAAAACTGGACAGACGGAACCCTAGGACAAATGGTAAAAGTAAAGCTATAAAAGCAAAATCACACACAGAAGCATACACATACACACTCACAAAGAGAGAAAAAGGGAAAACAATATATATATCTTTGCTCCCAAAGTCCCCCTCCTCAATTTGGGATGATTCGTTGTCTATTCAGGTATTCCACAGATGCAGGTACATCAAGTTGATTGTGGAGATTCAATCCTCTGCTCCTGAGGCTGTTGGGAGAAATTTCCCTTTCTCTTCTTTGTTCGCACAGCTCCTGGGGTTCAGCTTTGGGTTTGGACCCGCCTCTGCGTGTAGGTCGCCTGAGGGTATCTGTTCTTCGCTCAGACAGGACGGGGTTAAAGGAGCAGCTGATTCGGGGGCTCTGGCTCACTCAGCCCCGGGGGAGGGAGGGGTACGGATGCGGGGTGAGCCTGCGGCGGCAGAGGCCTGCGTGACGTTGCACCAGCCTGAGGCGCGCCGTGCATTCTCCCCGGGAAGTTGTCCCTGGATCACGGGACCCTGGCAGTGGCGGGCTGCACAGGCTCCCGGGAGGGGCAGTGTGGATAGTGACCTGTGCTTGCACACAGGCTTTTTGGTGGCTGCAGCAGCAGCCTTAACGTCTCATGCCTGTCTCTGGGGTCCGCGCTGATAGCCGTGGCTCGCGCCCGTTTTTGGGGCTCCTTTAAGCAGTGTTCTTAATCCCCTCTCCTCGCGCACCAGGAAACAAAGAGGCAAGAAATAGTCTCTTGCCTCTTTGCCAGCTCCAGACTTTTTCCCGGACTCCCTCCCGGCTAGCTGTGGCACACTAACCCCTTCAGGCTGTGTTCATGCCGCCAACCCCAGTCCTCTCCCTGGGATCCGACCTCCGAAGCCTGAGCCTCAGCTCCCAGGCCCCGCCCGCCCCGGCGGGTGAGCAGATAAGCTTCTTGGGCTGGTGAGTGCTGGTCGGGACCGATCCTCTGTGCAGGAATCTCTCCGCTTTGCCCTCCGCACCCCTGTTGCTGCCCTCTCCTCCGTGGCTCCGAAGCTGCCCCCCCCGCCACTCCCCATCTCCACCAGTGAAGGGGCTTCCTAGTGTGTGGAAACTTTTCCTCCTTCACAGCTCCTTCCCAGAGTTGCAGGTCCCGTCCCTATTCTTTTGTCTCTGTTTTTTCTTTTTTCTTTTGCCCTACCCAGGTACGTGGGGAGTTTCTTGCCTTTTGGGAGGTCTGAGGCCTTCTGCCAGCATTCAGTAGGTGTTCTGTAGGCGATGTTCCACATGTAGATGTATTTCTGATGTATTTGTGGAGAGGAAGGTGATCTCCGCGTCTTACTCTTCCGCCATCTTGAAGCTCCTCCATAAATCAAAGCTTTTCTATAACCTTGTCTAAAAGGAACTTTGGACCAAAATAATTTCTTCCTAGATACTAAAGGTGTGATTTAAAAAAAAAATTTTTTTTTACAGGAGGCCTAACCCTACTTTATATGGTTAAAATTAATAAAGGTGTTAAACAAAAACCCAGGAAAAAATATAAGCAGCATTTTTCCTTAAATTCCAAATACTGTAAAGAAATTTTAGTTCTTATGGGACTTTGCTGGTGGTCCAGTGGTTAAGACTTTGCCTTCCAGTGCATGGAGTGTGGGTTCCATCCCTGGTGGGGGAGCTAAGATCCCACATGCCTCTCGGCCAAAACACCAAAACATAAAACACAAGCAATATTGTAACAGATTCAATAAAGACTTTAAAAATGGTCCATATCAAAAAAAAAATCTTTAAAACCAAAGAAATTTTCTTTCTTATGGAGTTTTTGTTCTATTACAAAGACTTTTTACTCTTTTTAAAAATTTTTTATTGGGGTATAGTTGCTTTACAATGTTGTGTTAGTTTCTGTTATTCAAGAGAGTGAATCATCAATATGTATACATATATCCCCTCCCTCTTGGACCTCCCTCCCACCCCCACCCCCATCCCACCCATCGAGGTCACCACAGAGCACCAAGCTGAGCTCCCTGCGCTATACAGCACGTTCCCACTAGCTATCTGTTTTACGAATGGCGGTGCACATACATCAATCCCAGTCTCCCAATTCATCCCACCTGCCCCCCTCTCCCTGTGTCCACATGTCCGTTCTCTACGTCTGCATCTCTATTACTGCCCTGCAAGACTTTTCACTGTTAAAATTGTCTTATTGAATCAACTTATGAAATTTTAAAAAAGAGGAATCACTGGTTAAAATGATCCTATGTGTTTACTGTATTTTATACAAAATTATATTGCACCTCCTCATATGTTTCTTGATCTTAACATCAGACAATCTCACAATACCCATTTTTAATTTACTTTGGAAGAATACTTTCTGTTCTGAATGGCACATTCGGATAAGGCATATCCAATATCAGTTTTAGGTATTTGATCAATGTGTGATATTTAAATTGTAGTCTATACCCTTGAACAATTTTTTTCTGACTGTACAATTTGAAATATGGTGAATTTCTAAAAGTAGTTTGGAAAAAATATGACGTCTCTGTTTAAAAAATGTACAACGTGAATGTTGATATATTTCACACAGAAACTATTGAATAGTTAGGGAATAAATGGCATAAACTTTAATCTGAAGGCATTAAAAATCAACATTTTCTTTATTAAATGAAACTTCTCTAGTCCCCAGCTTGTGTGTTGTGTGTTAGATATTGTTTATCATTCTAATTGTCTGCCTTCTCACTTTCTGTTATGCAAAGACACTGTCTGTGACCAGTCTTGCTCAGTGACCATTTACAATGTGCAACTTCCATCTGGAAATAATCTGTCTTAAACTAACAAAGTGCTGATGTTGTTTTTTAAATGTCTGTTTTATTTGCTTTAAGTCTCCTTAATTAAGGACAATTAACAGTTAAGAATTCTCTCAGAAAATAGACAGTGTCATACAGTAATCAGATATGTACTTTTCTGATACAATTCCTCTATCTACAAAGTAAAATCTAGAAATGTTATTTATTTCCAGTAGTAATACTTTAAAATTATTTATTTTTACTTCACACAGATCCCAAATTTCTGGATTTCTTGTGAAGGCGAGTAATTTATCCTTGAATTGATTTTACTTTTGTGTCTATTTATATCCCAGTCATTTAGTTATTCATGTTGGTCAGGTGGCCTCTTAGATCGGTCTGTATTGTGTATACACACGAGGATCTACTTTTACTGTTTGCTCTGCGATCAGATTTATAGGAGATTAAAAAAAATAAAATCTACTTATTCAGTAACTTAAAAAAGCATTAGTAAAACTTTTGTGACATCTTTGCTCCATTTATTAGTCACACTAATGACTGCTTTGCTTCTCAGTAATTTTCCATTTGTAACATTTTATACCTGGATACACAAATGTAATGCAATTGAACAAGAAAACAATTCTCTGTCTGGTGGAAATAATGTACTTATCTCATTGAAACAACTGACTTGTTTAAAAATACACAGAAGTTCTAGTTCTGCTCAGATTGTGGTTACCTGTAATTTGTAAGGAATTTCCAGGAAGAATTAAAATCCTCTGGTGTAATGGGATCAGTGGTTGAATCCATTGGTTGTGAGTGATAAATTCCCATACAGAATCCCTCTCTCATACACACCTCTGTTTGGAACCATTTTGGGTTTGAGAGCTTTTTTCAATAATCCAGCTTTTTTGGCCAGATCGCTGGAAAACTGCACTTCAAAGTCTGTATCTTGCAGTGAAAACTTCATGTTGACTTGTGGTTCTATGTCAGTGGAACGATTTAGCAGTTTTTGGCCTGGTTCAAATGTTTCTTGGCATTTCCTGAGGGGTTTGGCCCATCCCATCTATAGGATCACATTGGATTTGGTATAAACTGTAAAAGCCGTAATTCATCTGCAAGCTAATTTGGGATTTTATTGAGTTTTGGTAATGGACTAACACCATTGGGCAGTTGAGGATTCAGTATTTTTTAAGAATATTTCTAAGGACATATTTACTTTAAAAATAATATAAAAAAAGACGACTTTTCCTTTAGCCTGGCACTTATTCTTCTTGTATCTGGTCTTTTCAGAGGTCAGTGTCCTATTTTAATTCCTTATTATAATTTTTTCTCCTCAGCAGTTTTTAAAGCTACTGAAGATCTACAGCTTTTTCTTCTTTCTTAAAGAGAGATTGCTCTGGCTGTTGGCTGACTTGTGATGTGGGACTTATACAGGTTTTCATTTTTTCCTTTAAAGGTGCTGCCAAAGCTAGTTAATTTTAGTTATAACATCATAGAATGTTGGTGCCTTAGGCGCCCTACAGATAGTTTGGTCCAACCCTCATTTTAATCATGGGGGACCATGCCCAGTTTCTTAATTGTCACAGGAAGCTATGGCACTGTTAGGCTGGAACTCTTGACCACCTTGCAGCAGAGCCAGTCTACAGAAGCCCCCAGGGACTGCTTAAAAATGTGCCCCCATTCCCTGTTTGCGGATTTTGTATCTTTAGGTAGTTTTCCTTAATGCTTTTTAAATTTAGTTCCCAATACTTCGTATTAATTTGGAAAAGCAGCCAAAATTTTTGTTTTGTATTTGGTTGGGATTCCAGAGTATTATGTACTATTCCTTTCTTCTTGTGTTCCGAGCCACAAAGAAATGAATATAGGAAAGAGAACGGGTTCAGAATAACTGCTTAATTACAAATAATGCTGGGTTTTAGAACATATCATGGACCCAAGGCTGAACCTGGCTTCCTGTGCCTCCCCCAAGTGCCTGTTGAACTTAGCCACTGGGTCATAGATGGACAAGTGTGGAACTATGTGCCTTTTTTTTTTTCTTTTGCTTTACCACCCATGTCTTGACACCACTGTCATTTACACCTTTTCCCCTGAAAGATGAGTTATTTTCCCATTATTCTCCTGAATAGAGTCGAAAAAGCAAGGGTAGTGAAGTCATCTTAGGCAATTGATTATTTACAATTGAGGAAAATAAATGAGTATTAAGCAGCTGGTAATGAGACCCTGTACACGTACTCAGAATACTTCACAGTAGTGGGAAATGAATAACTTCTCTACTCTCTCATCACCAGGTCCTTTCTCTTCTTCTGACATGTTTAAGAAGAGAAAGCTGGGGAAGACATTTACCTCTCTATTTGCCATCTTTGTTGAAGCTCTAGACCCCTGCCAGCACCCGCCGTTATATTTTAACGGAAGATTCAAATAATTTTGTTTTGTTTGTTTTGCTTTTGTGTTCCTTTGGGACCGAACTAAGTAAAATTTCAGGTCATAGAACTCTCCTGGAATTTTTAGTTGGTTTTTTCATTTTATGTAGGTAGGTTTCACTACTTTATTTTTTTTTTCAGGATATTTTTTAATGAGTATCTTGTTTCTTTACCTTCTACACTAGGTCTTTAAGATAGTTACCTATGACACCCCAGAGAACATCTAACAATTTCCTTCCTAAAAGGGGATTTTTTTCCTTAGGATTTCTTGCCCTGTGAAGCATGTTGCACCTTTGTGCAGATACTTGTTCTTGATTCAGAGGTAAATTAAACGTAATTTAAAATTTGAATATTCTGGATACTCATGCCTTCTTTCCCAACTGTTATTCTTATGCTTACTAGACATTTACTTCCTTTTAGTAGGTTCAAGACCATTTAGATAAAAAGATACTGAATTGCAGAAGTGTAAATCTAAGGTTTTATGTTGTAAGATGTTAAAATTTAAGATGTTTCAATACCATTCTTGGAATCAAAATCATGTTTAAGATGAATTGTTTCTGAAGAAGTGGTGTAGATGATGTCTCTTGAATCATCACATTGTTTTTTTTAATGGGCATGTCAAGTTATCTGTTATAGTGGAAACTGGGAGATAACGCACAGGAAATAGCACAGAGAAAGTCATGGTACACAGCAGAAGATGCCTAAGCAGTAGAGTACGGTAGAGACCATGGGCTCCGGAGCTGTGTACCTGGGTGGAAACTCAGTTCCAACGCCAACTTTTGTAATCTCTCTTTTTCAGTTTGCTCATCTGCACAATGGGCATACTGACTAATGGTATCTGCCTCAAAAGTTCTTCTAAGGAATTAAATGAATTAATACATGTAAAGCGTTTTAGGACAGTGTCTAAAATATCATACGTGCTCTATAAATGTTAGCTGTTAAACAGTCTTTCCATTCCTAATTGGGTTAATGGATCAAGGTTCATCTGTATTTTCAAGTGTTTTTCTTAGTACACTATTATTTAGGAAAACTGGACTTTTCTGAGGTGTTCCTGGCTTGTATTTTTAAAAGTGAACTGTGCATCAAAAGATTATGAGCCTTAATTTTATATAATTTAACATTAATAATTAACCTGGGCTTTTTGGTTGTGTGAAATTATTTGATGATGTCAGGCAATATATTTCCCACTGTCAAACTATATATGTGTATTGTCTTCATCATTGACATTGATTTTGGCACTAAAATTGTCCTATATTCACAGTTGCTCACATTAGAAGGGAAATATTGAGAAAGCAGTTCTCCAATTATTGACAGATCTCAACAGGTATAAAGTAGTTCGGTATTTTAGAGGAATGTAGGATAATCTGATACTTGGGGCCATAATACCCTAAGCAGAACATTTCATAATGTAATGTATATGTGTTTGGGGGGGCGTATTAAGTGGGTATGCCAATTTCAGGAATATTGAAGGAGAAGTTTTGGGGGAACCTGAAAGTTTTACTTTAGTTTGTATGATAATTAACTTGACTATATAAATACTAGGGAAATAATTAGAATCACAGATTATGTTGAATGCCTAAAGAAATATGTTTGACAACTTTTAATTTTTCTTTCCTCCCACACACCACTTCCTAGTTTGTTTCTGGCACACCAGATGTGTCTCAACACAGTGGCTGATCCGGGTAGAGTTGTATGAACACCCGTGATTGTGGCAAAACAAATTTTCTCATTTTGGTTACATTAATGAAACGATATGTAGAAGGAGCACTGTTTTGCAGATGTTGTTATACAGATATAAGGGGTAGCCTGCCCTTTCTTCAAACCTCTGCATCAGTGTTCTTTTTTTTAAAGTTGATATTAAAGTTTGTGTCCACGTGGTGAATGTACACAAAAGCTGATTGTAATCTTCTTGTTTTTCATAGTTAGACACCAAAGGGCTACTTTGAGGCACAGGAATGAAGAGGGATGATTGGTGGGGAAAAGTGGAAAAAAAATTAGTCACAGGGAAAGGTTTCTAAATAATATTCTTTTTCTATTTTCCAGCTTATTTGAATAGGCCAATTAACTTGCTGTTTTTTAGCTTAAAATTAGCTTTAATTCTTGATCTCCATGGAGAAAATACTTTCCGTAGGCATTTTAATTTTGTCTTTCATTTATTTACTGTACTAATTTTCTTATTATTCTTAGCCTTTTCTCAATTTAAATGCCAGAGTAAGTACTACACCCCAGAAATTGTAATTTCTTTCAAAGGAACTAATTTTGTTTTTACCTTTGGCCTCATTTATGATTCTTCTGTATATCCCTAATTTTGAAAATCTACTAATAATTTATTTAATAATTTTTTCTCTCAATTTTTAATTATAGAATAAACAATATTACAACTAGAAAGAAACTGTGCCTTAACATATTAACTTGTACAGTTTGTCTGTTTCCTTTCAGCTTCAGATCATATTCAGTTTCAATTTATATTGCCCTTTACATGTATTATACTCTTTAATGAGTGATTTTTAAAGAGCAGTTGTTTGATCATCTAGTTTACTTAATCATTCCTCTGATGTTAAAGATTTGGACTTACAATGTTTGCTAGTATAAATTATATCACCACAAAAATCTATTTGAAAATGCCTTTCCTCCCTCCCTCCCTCCCTTCCTTCCTTCCCTTTTGGAGTTATTTACTCATTTTAAACTTTCTGGTCTGATATTATTAGGCTAAAGCTTTTGAATTTTTTATGGATCAAAGAATGTGATTTTTAAAACATGGCTTTTGAAGTGCTTTGTTAAATTGCTTTCTAATATAAATTGCCAACAATAATGTATGGGTTTATCAGTTTTACTTCCCCAAGAACCTGAATGGTGTTGGATATTGTTTCTTAGAATTTTTGTATTTATTAGTTAAATGAAAAATAGCACTTCAGTGTTGTTTTAATTTGCATTGCTTTGATAAATAAAATGTTTGAATGTTCTTTTTTTTAATGCATGCTTAATAATTTGATTTCCCCTTGTACGTGCCCATGTTATTGACTTGTTTTTCTTCTGGATTTTATGTTTTTCTGTCACATTGTTAACCGCACACCCCCCCCCCCCATGACATAGAAGACCTTTTAGCCCTTGTACTCGTTAAACATATTTCTGCAGTATGCTGCTTTCCTTTTACCATGACTACTACTTTATTAGTATTGAAGATTAAACTGCTACACAAAATTTACATCTTTTTGTTTCTTTTATTCACTCAAAGTTTAGAGAGCTATCATTCTTTCAGAAATACTCAATTTTATTTCATGCTAATATTTTATCAAGTAAATTATATATAATATATATATACATATACATACATATATATAGAGAGAGAATGAGAACAGATTAGTATTATAATTATATTGTATGGTGTAAATTTTGAGTCATTTTCTCCTCAAATTACCAACCATTTATCTCAATATTATTTATTAAATAGCTTTCTTCCCCTACCCCCATTGTTTTGAATTTCCTTTTCTGTCATATTATTGCATTCTTACATATAGATATCTTCCTGGACTTTCTATTCATATTCATTGAACTATTTCATATTAGATATCAAAACCACATTATTTAAATTATTATTGTTTTGCAATGTGTTTTAAAATCTAATAGATTCAGCTCTTCTCAAAAATCATTGAGCTTCTCCTGTGTTTCAGAAAAAGTGTGGACATAGAAATTAAAATTACCCAGTTTCCCCACTCCTGATAATCAAATTCCCTCCAGGAAAACAGACATGTAAAAAGGTATTTGTACTATAATGTGATCAAAACCATGAAAGAGAGGTGAATACAGAACTGTGGTAGCACAGAGAATAGTATATTTTCATATGTTTATATTTTCTAGTTCCAGAGACAGTTCTATTTTAATTATAATTGCTACTTTATTATGTCTACAAAATAACTTTTGGTTTTTTAAATTTTGTAATCTTCTCACTCAGGATTAATGTCTGTGTTATTTATCTCCCACTTAAGATAGTTTTCTTTAATGTGAAATTCTTGTTAGAAAAATTTTAAGTTAAACATGTACATGTTATGAATATTGTTTGTGACAGTCTCTAGGTAATTCTGTATTTGATTTATTTCTTTAAAAAAAAGCCTTTATTTTGGATTTAACACTCTCACTGAAAATTGGAGCACATGCTTCATCTTTCTTTTTTTTATTGGGAAGCACTCATACATTCACTGATAATACTTCTGGGACTTGAAAGGGTTTAGCATATACATAAGACACAAGCATAGAAGTGTCATTGATGTTTACTAATAATTAATTTTTGAAACCAACAGTAGGCCCATGAGAAATTCTTATGCCAAGAAAACCATATTCTTATGAAAACCTGATTGAAATTGTGGGAAACAATCTGTATTCTATTGCCATGGAAACTTCAGATTTCTCATCTTTGGCATGTGAATTATAGTTTCTATCATTGCAGCTGTTAATTGGTGACAAGGAGGGGATAAAAGGTGTTAAGGAGTTTTGGAAAATAAACACACATCAAATGGTAATCATTTCTGGAATTTTATTTATATCAGTTGTTTAAATCCTACTTTTCAGATGCAGAGTAAAGTTTATTTCATTATTTCAGTTTTCTAATCTGTGCTTTATTTAAAAATATTTTTGTATTTGCAAATTAGGTTAGGAGTAAGCAGGACCTCAGTGACGTAGATAAACAAATCCCAGTCGAAGCCTGTCTTTGGACTTTATCTGTGTGTAATTCTTTTTATATACGAGGACACTTCTCTTGGCCAGAATCCCATTATAAAAAAGAAAAGAGGGCTTCCCTGGTGGCGCAGTGGTTGAGAATCTGCCTGCTAATGCAGGGGACATGGGTTCGAGCCCTGGTCTGGGAAGATCCCACATGCCACGGAGCAACTGGGCCCGTGAGCCACAACTGCTGAGCCTGTGCGTCTGGAGCCTGTGCCCTGCAACGGGAGGGGCCGCGATAGTGAGAGGACTGCGCACCGTGATGAAGAGTGGCCCCCACTTGCCGCAACTAGAGAAAGCCCTTGCACGAAACGAAGACCCAACACAGCTAAAAAAAAAAAAATAAAAAATAAATAAATAAATAAAGTAGCTATAAAAAAAAATATTAAAAAAAAAGAAAAGAAAGGTGGGCATGTGGGGGGCTGAATATTCCCAGAGAGACTCCTTGAATTTCAGCCTTTCAATTCCTTGATTATTCTTGTGGTTATGGGAGCTGAAAGAATAATGAGAAGTTCATTTCCTATATGAATCGTATAAAACAATATGGGTATACACAGGGCCACTGACTTGACTATATCGATGGCCTTTAAACAGTTCTCTTTTGGGGGAGCACAGTTTGCGGGGGGAGCATGGTGAAATTGTTTTAGTGGTTCAAATTCTGTGACTTCAGAGTAAGTTCACGTGCAGGGAGCAGGGTGGCAGGCATTTGGTAATAAATTTAAGTCCAGGTGTTTATTTAATATATGCACTGCCTCATTAAAAAAAAAAAACATTTAAGACATCTTATAAGAACATACTCAACTTAATAATGAGCAAAAGTATAGAGAAGAAAAGACTCATTATCAGGAAAACATAAATAAGTAGGAAGTCCTAATTACAAAATAGAAAATAAGTATTTTTAAAATTTATTACACATGTCATGTCTCTTACCACACACACATACATACATTTATTTATTACAATTATTTGTTTTATGTATATTAAATCTCTATATTTGTGTTATTTTTTTAAAAAAACAAATTGCATTCATGAGCCTTGGGAGAAACTCTACTATGTGAATCTCTAATTTCTAAAAGATATTCTTATACAGACCCTTATAAAGTGTGTACCAAGTGATGTACTTAGTAGTAAAGTTAAATGATTACCTTTAAAAGAACTGGGTTACCTGTGGGTGATTTCAGATCAATCTATTAGGTACCTAATTTAAGAGTGGAGGCATAAGAAATGTTTCAGAGAGAAGAGCAGACACGATAAACGTGATGTAGAAAAGTTACTGAATCTTCTATTGAGAGACAACTTCAAATGTTTCTTATCAGTTACCCAGATCACAACCTTTCACTTTTTCTGTCTCAATATCTAGCTCCCTCTTCTACCGAAACATTAGCTGCAGCAAACAAAACAAAAATAACTCCCCCAATCTGAAACCATTTTTAACTTGTGGGTTGGGCTTAGTCACTTGTATCCAAAGTGTTCTGATGCCCATTCTAAATTACAACAAAGTCATCATTGGTAGCATAGCATATAGGAAGAAAATTTAACAAAAAAAAAGTTGATCTAGCTGTCAATGAGAAGGGAAAGAAAGCTGAATAATAAATTAAACTAGCATGAGGAAGTGAAAAACAGTGAGAGACTGGAAGATACCATATAAATTATGTGGCATGTAAATCCTGAGTAAGAGTCTTGAAATGATATTTATTGAGTCAGAAGAGGACCCCTGCCTTACTCAAATGTGCGTTTTCTGCATTTTTAAAAATAAATTTATTTATTTATTTGTTTTATTTTTGGCTGCGTTGGGTCTTTGTTGCTGCACGCCGGTCCTTTCTGGTTGCGGTGAGCGGGGCCCACTCCTCGCCGCTGTGCGCGGGCCTCTCACTGCAATAGCCTCTCCCGCTGCGGAGCACAGGCTCTAGGCACGCTGGCCTCAGTAGTTGTGTTTCGCGGGCTCCAGAGCGCAGGCTCAGCAGCTGTGGCGCAGGGGCTCAGCTGCTCCACTGCATGCGGGATCCTCCCGGACCAGGGTTCAAACCTGCGTCCCCTGCACTGGCAGGCGGACTCTTAGCCACTGTGCCACCAGGGAACCCTGCATTTGGTTTTTATTACATACCACTTGGTTAAGTTCTAATCCACTGAATAAAGAAAAGTAACTGTCAACATACCTTATTTAGCAGCTTTCCCTTTCCTTAAATCTTATTTTCTTTATTATGTCATTATTGCTAAGCTCTTTTAGTTCTTTTGGTCTGTTACCACCCCTGTACTATTGTAGGTATGGATATTTTAATGGAAAGAGCTAGTAATTTTTCTGGTTTTGTAACCTTTTACATTCTGATGGAACAAAACTTTATTGATCAGCTATTTATGTAACAGCACAATGCTAGGAGCTTTTTCATATCTTATCACACATTACTTCCCATAATACCTCCACAAGGTAAAGTACTTTATGGGCAGCATTTAATATGGGAAACTACTAATTTTGGGGAGAGATTAGCTCCAGGTCACATTACTAATAAGTGCTAAATTTTGGCTCAAACTTTTACTTAAGGTACACTTTGCCCTCTGTTTATTAATTATGTTTGTGTTAAATGTAATCACTTAAGTAAGCTGAATCTAAGGCTGCTATTATTCTCTGCGTCAGATTGTGGAAATAAAACGTTGAGATGCAGATCTGATTGTTGTTGACTGTACAACAATCAGAAGAGTGGGATCAAATTTCCCTTGGTTGAAATCAGAGGGGTTGCAGCTTAAGGAAAAAGAGTATGTAATTTTTTGACATTGATGTTAGTCCTAGTTTTGATTATTAAGGGCCACTAGTACAAACAATATATACCATAAACTTTTTATCTGATATAATGAGGAAACTGAGACACATAATAGGAATTTTTTCAGATTTAGTTGTGTTCATCAGAAATTTATTGAGCCCCTAATATAATGCAGATAGTCTGCTGCATTCAGTGATACAACCTTAAATAACAGTTAGATCTGACTCTCGGGGAACTTACAGTCTAGTGGAGAAACTTCGAATTTATAGTAAGATTGCTAGATTAAAGTTCAAATTCGGTAAATTGCTTACTAGAATCATCAGCTTTGGGAATTTATCACTTATCTAATAAAGAATGTAAGTTTCAGCTAAGAGAGTTTCTTATTTTAGACAATGTAAGGTAAATCAGCTTGTACCATGATTTTAAGCCTTTTTCAAAAAAACTCACATTTTAGCTTAGAACTAAAGGATGTTGAAAAGAGTTCTTTATCATGTAATTGAGTCACTTACCAGGCCTATTTTAAACCAGTGGCTTCCTTTTCTTTCTTTACACCCTGTGACACACAGACTCCCAGAATCAGGGAAGTATTGTTTTTGTTTTTAGGGAGTTGCTACATTATGTGGAACCAAAACTAAGTTAATATGAGTAATGTTCAGCTCATGGTAGTGAATTATATTGAAATTTTCTTCTTTGCCCTTCTAAATTTGAGCATGAAGTAGTTTCTCATGTTATAAATTGACAATTTTTCTTTATTTGTAATGAAATAATCCTTTTTTATTTATAGCCAAGTTCATCATTTTAACACTTAATCCTCCATGACAGTCTGGAGGAGAGGAAACTTGGCAACCATTCATTATTATCTGTTTTTACCATCAGAAGGTATTTATTTGTAAGGAGAGTGTGGCAATGACATCAAGGATAGGAATGAAATACTCCCTGACATTTTTATACAGGGTGGCCTTTCCTTTGGAGTCGTGAAGGTAAATATGACCATCATTACTTAAAATGCATTCAGGGTCCCCTGGAAACGCAGTAGTGTGTAATTATAGCTGTGGAAGGAGAATGTCTAATAATGAAAGGAGAACACGTCAGTCTTGGATTAGTGATTCGGGAATCCCATCAGTGACCATCTACTCAACAGCATTTCATCCACCTTATAAAGCAGCTTACAAAGCTCTTGTTGGGCTGTGCTTCCACATCTTCATGCTTGTGTAAAAATCCACTCACTGGAGTAGCCCACTGAGTCACAGTCCCAACATTTTAAGTCTAAGAGCTTTAAAAAAAATTAGAATTTCAGACCCTGATACAATATCTTACATCTAAATATAGCATTAAGTGAGTCTCTGATGTTTTGAGCCTGACAGCATGGAGGTGTATTGAGGGAAATCCAGTATCAGGTCATCTGAAATGATTTGACATTTGCCCTTGCTTGTGAGAATAATGAACTTCTATGAAAGTGCTGATATTCTCTTGATTTTTTTCTGATTTGGTCATAGTATTCTATGGCTATTGTTTGACTTGGTCCTTATGACAAAGTTATGTAGGTGTTCACTGGTGTCTCCTAAATTGGTGATGAACAGGAAGAAAGCTGTAATCTGGAGAGAACTGGGGAGACTTGGTATTCTAAGTCTGTACCTGGAAAGAATAACTTCTGTGGTCATGAATTCAGCAAACACTTCTGAGTGCTGGTTATTATGTGCTGAGCTCTGGGGGTGAAAAATGTGCAGTGAAGACCTGGCCCCTGTAATGGTAGACATCGCAGTCTAGCTGGAAAAATATAAATAATGTTTAAAGTAATACATAGCATAGATTTGTTAATGTAAATTATGGCCATTGTGATTTTTTCTATTATGTTGAGTACAGTATTGTGTGAGTATATAATGGGGAAGGAATGTGAAAAGTGAGGAGAACTCATTGAGCTGAGGACGAGGAGGAGACTTGGAAGAGTGTAAGGAACTATGGAGCGAAGGGGGAGACTGGGTGTTTGAGGGACAAAATTCTCTTGGGAGAGAATTCCTTAGTTACTAAAGGATCAAGCTGTTTCCTGGGATCAGTGGTTCATTGGCTGTTTTTCTATGGGCAGAGGTTTATAACAGTTAGATTGCCCCTGTCTTTTAGTACTCTGTGTTTTGCATGTTTCTATCTAGCTCCCAAGTCTGACTTCATCTTAATTTGATGAGTAGGATGATGATGAATAGCATGATAAGTAATACCACTATGGAGATTTAAATTAGAAGAAAAAAACCTTCTTTATTATTGTAAGATTCAGATCTAGAGTGTTCTAATATGTTTCTTCCATCAAAATTTATGATTACTTCTTTGAACGATATTATTAAATTTTACTATGATAAAATTAATTATTAAAGTTCATTATTAACCCCGTCAATGGTAAGAAATCATAATATTGTGGTCAAGAGTTCAGGCTTTAGAGCCAGAAGATAAGGATGTGAATCCTGGTTGCATCATTCACTGCCTTTTCCACATTGAGCATGTTATTTAGCCTCTCTGCACCATTGTTACCTCATCTGCATAATGGGATAATAATTGTGCTAGCCTCCTAGGATGGATAAAATAATACAGTCAAGTTTCTGGCTGAGCTGTCTTCTTTTGATTATTTCATAAGACATAGGAGGCATCTTTTCTGTGTCCCTCCTTTGGAACACTGAAACATTTAGAGAGGGGCAGGTTCTCAAAATCAGGTTTCAGACTGTCGTATTCAATGCGCAGTCCATCTTGTACCGCTGAAGACCAAACTACAGTTTCACATAAACCTTTTCCTAATCCAAGGTAGTTGTTCACTTATTAATGCAAATGCCTTGTGCCTTGGATGTGTGAGCCCTAAAAATACACTTCCAGGGATAAAAATAGATCTCTTCAGAGTTTTGAGATGCTGCTTAATCAGAACCAGCTGCAAGCTGTCTAGAAAATGCAAGTTATATGAGCCAGATGGCTTTTGCCCTTTTTGCTTTAGACAGCATATAATTTGGATAACTACAGCAACAGTAATACATTTTGCCAGTCACAGTGTTTGATAAACATATTTGTTGAGAACAGCCACTTCCAATTAGAGACCCAGTAAAATGTTAATTTATTTTAATAATTTTTCCCTCTAGGGTGAGACAAAGAATACTTTTAACAGGCTACAGAAATATCTGTTCACCGAGAGAGCACTGTTCGAGTTATTGTATGCCAGTGGTTAACTTTTAGTTTTGGCGTTTAAATAATGATGAGGAGTATTCATGACCTACCCCATCTATTTTCCTTATTAAAATCTAGTTTCTGATCGAGAGACCATGATTTTCCATATTTTATAATTATGTTTGCTTTAACTGTAGAAAGATGGTTTGATTAGTTTTCAACGTCTACACAGATCTAATTACTATAAACTCTGATAATAATTATTGAATTATTGTTTGTCCACAGACCATTATTAATGTGGTATTTCTGGGGATTTTACTTTTATTACCATGGTCTTTGAGAAGGAATTTTATTTATTAGTTGGATGTAACCATGCCTGATTTTCATCTGCTGAAGATGATTGCAAACATAGTCATTGATATTAGCTTTTTAATTTCATCCAGCTCTCAATCAGCTCAGATAAAACAGCACAGTTAAGTGTTTGGGGCTGTTCACACTCTTAAGACCTAAGCTTGGATTCAGCCTGCTTTTAAGACTTGTGAAGCTAGCAGTTCTGTTTTCACTGGTGACACCACTTCTTGGAAAAGCATTTTGAAGCCCTCCTCTCCCATTACATGTGATGAAATATTCTACTTTATTTCTTGAGACATCTACCAGGCAGCAAATAATAGATTGTTAAGTACCTCTGAAAGGTCTCTGTGTCATAAATTTTCCATAGTTCCAAGCCTGCCAGCGTTGTCATTTAGCAGTCTCCCAGCAGTGGTTTTTTTTTTTTGCCTTCTTACCCAGTTTAAAGAAGAGAGGCTATTTCATGTATGGGATCAGTGGTGTTAGAACATAAACTTCGCTATAATAATAGCTACAGGTTTATTTACTCTTCCTGTAGTTTCTGGAACTCTGCTAATCACTTTATACATTACCTCACAACAATATAACATTACACGGTGCATATTTTTGTCCTGTTTTACAGATAAGGAAGCAGTGGCTCTGGAATATAATTACTCAACATCATACAGAAAGTGTCAGAGTCAGGATTTGAAGCTACTGTTGTTTCAATGGTCTATCTGACCCATGCTCTTTAATTCCACCCATTTAGCTATGAAAAGTGGCATTTGACTTAGCCAGAGCTGTTTTTTCTCAGAGATAAACACATGCCTCTGCCCATCCTTGTATCACGGTGATGCTTCTTGGAATTTATTTTAAGCCCCGATTAATATGTGAAAGGGTCTAATCTCTCTCACTCCACCTCATTAGATACACTATAACTGATGCACTTTAAAAGTCATATCAATGAGGAAAATCTCATTTTGGTGCTTTTCCAATATGTACATAAGGATTATACTGATATGTAGTACTTGGAGAAACTTGTAAGCACTTGTGTGACATGAAACAGCATAGGAGGTGAATGTTTGTGAAATTTACCGAAGCTAAATCCTACTTTTATGACGTTATCTAACAGAGTAATAAGATAAAGAAATTCAGTAATGAATGCAGCAGGTCATACCTACACACCGTGTCACATGCAGCAGGAAATAAAGCAAAGCCTTATTTAAAAAACATCTTAGTTATGTCTCTGTCCACGCAAAGCAAACTGATGGGTCATGGAAAAGATTTTATTATTCCTGACTGTTTGGGGAGATTATATTGTTGTGATTATTTACATATGGAACCATAAAATGCTCCTTCTTGAAAGATAATACAAAATAGTAGAAAAGCTTGTACTTAAGTCACTGTGGTTTAATAATGGGCATATGCTGTTTCTTAGTGAATAGTTCATGTTATTTGTTGTTGCCTGGAAATGAAAGGGAGAAATGGATCAAAAATATTATTTTCTAATAAAATAATTATTTCTATTCTATTTATTATACAAAATTATATTTAAATAATTACTTAGCCCCTTTTTTTCATATCTCACACAGTTGTAGTCAATTAAGATACAGATTTAAATATGAAATCTGATACTTGTTTGGCCCAACTGAAAAAACTTTTTAACATCATTAGATGAGAGACATTATAAATGGCCAGGAGAAAGTCTCAGCTCTTTCTTTATTTGGAGAAGTGTAGCTTGGAATGACCCAACAAGGCTGATTGAGTCAACATATACTAGTTTCCTGTTAATGTGTGAGGTGCTGTCGTTGGTGCAGTGGAGGAAAAGGATAATCATTCATTGCTAGATGCATCCACATTTACGCTAATGTGTGTGGATTGTTCCTTTTTCACTATATGAAGGTTTAGTACCTTAAGAATTAGTACGCTTTGTTTAAATGATTTAATAAGGAAGTACTGAGCATCTAATGAAGTGACTGTGTCCTTGTCCTCAAAGAGCTTTTGGCATTTGGCAACAAAAGGAAGCCTTGTTTCTATGTGACTTAAAATATGGTCCCAGAATATTGTGACTTTTGGAGGTTAGTGACTCCAAAGAAAATAAGGTAGATGAAGGGAAACCTTTTATTTTCTTCATCTTATAGGGGACTTGTTGCCTTTGTCTTCCTGAAGAAAAGACACGTATTGGCCTGAAAATGTATGTTACACACCCCTGGGCTCCACTGGTGTATTCCAAGCTGTTATTGTCAATCATATACATACATGTTTAGGCAATTTCAGAAACACTTCCTGTTCTTTGAAAAGAGAGGTGTCACTCATCTTGGTACATCAGATTAATATATAAGGTGGCTTTCCAGAGTGGTGTCATTTCTTCACCATGACTTTTTTTTTTTTTTTTAATATATATATATTTATTATTATTATTATTATTATTATTATTATTTTTATGGCTGTGTTGGGTCTTCGTTTCTGTGCGAGGGCTTTCTCTAGTTGTGGCAAGTGGGGGCCACTCTTCATCGCAGTGCACGGGCCTCTCACTATCGCGGCCTCTCTTGTTGCGGAGCACAGGCTCCAGATGTGCAGGCTCAGTAGTTGTGACTCACGGGCCCAGCTGCTCCGCGGCATGTGGGATCTTCCCAGACCAGGGCTCGAACCCGTGTCCCCTGCATTGGCAGGCAGATTCTCAACCACTGCGCCACCAGGGAAGCCCCACCATGACCTCTTTTGTCCTGCACTTCTTCCAAAGGCCTATTCCCCCTTTCTTTTTTCATTAGATAACCATAATTCTATTTCTAGGTGTGTAGCACTATGAGATGTATGAGTGAGTGAGTGTGTGTGTGTGTGTGTGTGTGTGTGTGTGTGTGTGTAGAGAGAGAGAAAAAGAGGAGGAGAAAGAAAAAAAGATTGATTGAATGGTTGGTTGGTTGTATGTGAATGGGGCTTTTTCCTGAAAACTTTACAGCTGTTGTTGGCATATTGAAAAGGTTACCAAAATCTCATTACTTTTCATGGATTTCAGTTAAATCTCTTGTTTTTTTAAAGATAAACAGCAATATTATATGCACATATAATCTGCCATTCCAATATTTATAAATCTTAGTGTTGTGTTGGTAAGATTGTCAGAATTTCATCCTAATGTTAGTGAAGGGCATATGTACATCTGGCTTTATTGAAAATGACTTTGCTAAGTGTTTAATAGCGTGCTGACTCTAGGTTAAAGACAGGGAGTCTTTATTATATTATTGAACTATTCTGGCTTACTAGTGTATGGACACGTAACCAGATGACTTCATATTTTTTTGAGGAGGTGGTTCTGTTTTAATTGCTCTTGACCTATTGATGTAATAAGTTTATTAGTAGATTTCCCAGTAGTAAATCATTCAGGGGTTACTGAAATAAACTCAACTGGATGTGTTTTATTATTATTATAATATGCTGCTGGGTTTGATGTGTATTTCATCTAACTCTTTGCCTCTGTGTTCATAAATAATACTGACCTGTAGTCTTCTGTTTTCTCAGCTCTTTTTCAGGTTTTAGTGTAAGGGTTATTACCAGGCCCATCACTTTTGATTGTGCAGCTTGCAAACTGTCACCTACTGTATCGTAATTTGTGTAGCTATGACAGTTTTCTTGATGAAGGCAGTAAAGCATCTTGAGGAAGGGACTTTTTCTAACATAGACTTACCATAGCAGCTTGCAGAAGAGTGAGGGTTACTTTAACATCCTAAAATAGATTTTTAAAAAATATCTCCATATTTCCCTATTCATTCAGTGTTTAAAAGAACTAACATAAAATCATTGTGGTCTGGAAACTTTATTTGGCAATAGTTCCTTACTTTAGTTTCTTCAAAACTTTTGGTCTGTTTAGGTGTATGTTCTACTCTTCTGGGAGAATCTTTTAAGTTCATTGAAATTAAAATTTTTGTTTTACCAACCAAGTATACATAGCACTCTTTAAAATTTTTTTAATCTCTTCTGTGTTAGTGATTTTATCTATTTCTAATTTTCTTATTTTACATTTTGGTCTTTTTCTTGAGTATGGAGGTTTGCCTTTTCTTTTCTTCTTCTTTCCCTCTCCAAATATCTTTGGCTTTATTTACTAGAATATACATGTTTTACTATTTTAAAAAATTAATAATTTTTTTATCTTTGGTAATTCTTCCTGCTTTTTTTAGATATAGTTTAATCTATTTTTTTTTAAAAAACTATTTGCATATCTGCATTGACTATTTAGTTAATTTATTTTTATTCTTTATTTGCAAATGGCCATTCCAGGTACTTTTTAGGCTTTCTAATTTACTGTAACTGAAGAATTTAATTGTTAACATAGGGCCTCTCTGCTGCTGGATTAGCACATGTATGTTACCTGTGTTAGAATTCTTTGGAAGAATTTAGCTTGAAAAATTGACAGTGGATTTAATCTTAAAAGTCTGCATCAGGATTACACTGACAATGTTTAGTGTTTTAAAATGACATTTTGTTCTCTCTATAATTTTAAAAGCAGTACACATTATCCATAGAAATTTGCAATATATAGAGAAACATACTTTATTAGTTGTCATGGCTGTGTAACAAATTGCCCTTAAATTTAGTAACTTAAAACAACAAACATTTATTTTTGTACACAGCTCCTGAAAGTTAGGAATCTGGCAGTGACTTTGCTGGGCTCTTCTGACTCTGTGTCTCATTAAGTTGCATTCAGGCTGTTGGCTGGGGCTGTTGTAATCTGAAGGCTTGAGCGGGGCTGGAGGACCCATTTCCAATACAGTCCACTCATAGCTATTGGTTGGAAGCCTCAGTTCCTCACTGGCTGTTGGCAGAAGGTCTCAGATTCTTGCCATGTAGCCCTCTTCACAGGGCTGCTTGCTTCCTCCAGAGTGAGTGATCCAAGAGAGAGTGAGGTAGAATGTGTGGCAGAGAGTGTCTTTCATGAACTGCCCTCAGAAGTGACATATTATCCCTTGTCCTGTATTTTACTGATCCCACTTACCAACCTTGATACAATGTAGGAGGTTATGATACATAAGAATGAATGCCAGAAAGTGGGGATCATTGAGTCACCTTGAAAGCTGTTTACCACACATACCTAAGGATATTAAATTACCTTATGGAACGCTTTAGAGAAACTACCAATCATAGATGGTGGTGTAGGGAAATCCTGAACTCATCTGCTCCCACGGACACAACACATCTACAGCTGCATATGGAATAATTCTCTTTGAAAACTGGAAGAACAGAGTCTCCATAGCAAAGGATAAAAGGACAGCATCGAGACAGGTAAAAGAAACAGATAGAACTTGCCAGGGGAAAGCCACACCCCAGCTACAGTAATCCACATCAGGAAGGATCATGAAGGCATGGTTATTTTCCGTGCAGATTGAGGAATTCAAGCTCCACATCATGCACCCCAGTTCTTAGATCCTGCACAGGGGAGATGAGCCCCCAAAATATCTGGCTTTGAAAACCAACAGGGAATATATCCAGGAAAACTATAGAACTACAGGGAACAGAAAATCTGCTCTTAAAGGGCTCAAGTGCAGACTTATTCAACATGAAAACCAGCACAAGAACATCAGATTGAAAAGTGCATGCGCCTTAGGTGAAGAGGACTCACTAATCTTGAAGTGTCTACTGGAGATACTGGAGCCAGTTCGGATGAAGTCTGAGACACTGGTGGGAGCCATTTTTGTGATCTCAGGCTATCCTGCTAATACCAGCACTGGCGGGCACCATTTTGGAATTCTCTGTCTAACCTATTAATGCCAGTAGGTACACCCCACTAAGAGCCGGGCGCACCCCTGTGCCTTGGCAGGGCCTGCAAGGCCTTAAGCCCACCCACCAGCACCTGGCAGCAGTAGCTGCTGACCTGCGCCACAGCCATTCTGTGGGCAAGCCCCATGCATCAACACCCAGCAGTTGCCATGGCTGGACCCTGCAACTATTTCTGGGGGCCAGCTTCACCCACCAGTGCTTGGCAGCAGACATGCCTCACCACAACAGGAGGGCTCACATAGTCCACATAGAAGACACCCCTTGAATGCCTGGCTCTGGTGGCCAAGCGAGATTGAGCTTTTGAGCTCCATAGGACATCTCCTACATAAATCGCTCCTTCAATACTGGGACGGGTAGCTGACTTACCTAATACATAGACACAAACACAGAGAATTAGGCAAAATGAAGAGGTAGAGTAATATGTTCCAGTCAAAAGAATAAGACAAAGGATATTATATGTGAACCTCACACTAACCACAATGAAGAAACTTCTAATAAATGCACAAAAGAAAATGAGAAAGGAATCTAAACATAACAGTAAAGAAAATCACCAAAATGCAAAGGAAGAGAGAAAGAGGAAAAGAAAGGAACAGAGAGGAACCACAAAATAGCCAGAAAACAATGAACAAAATGGCAGTTAAGTACATACCTATCAATAATTAATTTAAATGTAAATGGTCTAAATTCACCAATCAAAAGAGATAAAGTAGCTGAATATATAAAAAACAAGAGTCAACAAACAAAAGCCCGTGACCAGATGGCTTCACTGGCAAATTCTACAAAACATTAAAAAAAGATTTATTATCTGTTTTTCTCAAACTCTTCCAAAAATTTGAAGAGAAAGGAAATCTTCCAAATGCATTTTACAAAGCCAGCATTACCCTGATACCAAAATCAGAGAAGAACACTGCAAAAAAAGAAAATTACAGGCCATTACCCCTGAGGAGAATAGATGCAAAAATCCTCAACAAGATATTAACAAACCAAATCTAACAATATATAAAAGGATTGTACACCATTATCAAGTGGGATTTATTCAAACGATGCAAAGATGGTTCAACATCTGTAAATCAATTAATGTGATACATCACATTAAGAGAATGAAGGATAAAAATCATATGGTCATCTCAATAGATGCAGAAAAAGTATTTGGCAAAATTCAACATCAATTTATGATAAAAACTCTCAACAAAGTTGGTATGGAGAGAACATACCTCAACATAACAAAGGCTATATATGACAAACTCATAGCTAACATCATACTCAGTGGCGAAAAGCTGAAAGTTTTTCCTCCAAGATCAGGAACGAGACAAGGATGCCTACCCTCACTGCTTTTATCCAACATAGTATTAAAAGTTCTAGCCACAGCAATTAGGTTAAGGAAAATAAATAAAAGACATCTAAATCAGAAATGAAGAAGTAAAACAGTCATTATTTGCAAATGACATGACACTGTATATAGAAAACCCTAAAGATGCCACCAAAAAGCTATTAGGACTAATAAATGAATTTAGCAAAGTTGCAGGATACAAAATCAGTATACAGAAGTCTGTTGCATTTCTATATACTCATAATGTACTATCAGAAAGATAAATTAAGAAAACAACCCCATTTGTAATTGCATCAAAAAAGAAGAAAATACCTAGGAATAAATTTAACCAAGGAGGTGAAAGACCTTTACACTGAAAACTCTGGCACTGGTGAAAAAAATTGAAGAAGACACCAAAAAGTAGAACGATATTTCAAGCTCATGAATTGGAATATTAATGTTGTTAAAAGGTCCAGTCTAGGGATTTCCCTGGTGGTCCAGTGGTTAGGACTCTGTGCTTCCGATGCAGCGGGACCGGGTTCAATCCCTGGTCAGGGAACTGAGATCCCAAATGCCGTGTGGCACAGCCAAAAAAAATTTTTAAATAAAATTTAAAAATTGCTCTTAAAAAAAATAATTAAAAAAAAATCCATTCTAACCCAAAGCCATCTACAGATTCAATGCAAGCCCTATCAAAATGCCAATGGCATATTTCACAGAACTAGAACAAATAATTTTAAAATTTGTATGGAATCACAAAAGACCCCCAATAGCCAAAACAATCTTGGGAAAAAACAAAGCTAGAGGTATCACGCTCCTTGATTTCAAATTATACTACAAAGCTGTAGTAATCAAAACAATACAGTACTGGCACAAAAACACACATGGATCGATGGAACATAATTGAGAGCCCAGAAATAAACCCACACATATATGGACAATATATGGACAATTAATCTAGGACAAAGGAGCAAAGAACATACAATGGAGAAAAGATAGTCTTTTCAATAAATAGAATAACAAATGTTGGAGAGGATGTGGAGAAAAGGGAACCCTTGTACAATGTTGGTGGGACTGTAAATTAGTGTAGCTATTATGGGAAACAGTATGGAGATTTCTCAAAAAATTAAGATTAGAACTACCATATGACCCAGCTATTCCTTCTGGGTATTTATCCAAAGAACCCAAAAACACTAATGAGAAAAGATCTATTCACCCCTGTATTCATTGTAGCATTATTTAGAATAGCCAAGATATGGAAACAACCTAAGTGCCTCCATGGATATATGGATAAAGAAGATGTGATACACACACACACACACACACACACACACACACACACACAGGAATACTACTAAGTTACAAAAAAGAATGAAATCCTGCCATTTGTGACAGTATGGATGGACCTTGAGGATATTATGCTAAGTGAAATAAGTCAGAAGGAGAAGGACAAATACTGTATGTCTTCACTCATATGCAGAATCTAAAAAACAAAGCAAAGAAACAAGCAAAATATAACAAAAAACAAACTCATGAAACAGAAAACAGATTAGTGGTTACCAGAGGAGAAGGGAGTTGGGGGTGGGCAAAATTGTTAATGGGGGCCAACTGTGTGATGATGTATGGTAACTAGACTTGTGGTGGTGATCACTCTGCATGTGCACAGGTGTTAAACTATAGTGCTACACTTGAAACTTATATAATAATAATAAAAAAATATTAACTTAAGTCCAGCATCCACACACAGTGGATCTTCCAGGTTTTTCTTCCCCCTCCCAATGCAGATATGATCTTGAACATTTAAAAAAAAAACAAAAAAAAACAAAAAAAAACAAATTAGGGCATATAATCTTTTCTCACAAAACAGCAGATCATAAACATTTTTTATGTTATGAAATAGTGTTCTAAAATAGGATCTTTATCTGTTTGCTTAGCATCCATTGTGTGGGCATGCCATAATTTATTTTTACTAATCTACTAATGTTTTATAGTTAGGTTTTTTTGAGTATTTGACTATTATAAATTGTTTATTAAATGTTTTTGCCCATAAATCCTTTAACACATCTTCTACCATTTACCTAAAATAAACTATTAGAAATATTACTGCTGGGTCAAGGCATATAAATGTTTTAAGACTTTATACATATACTGCCAAAATATTCTCTGGAAATTTGTACCAAATTTGTGTTCCCATTGATATAATAAAGAGTACGTGGCTTCTTGTATGTTTATTAATACTAGGTATTATATTTGAAAAATAATAAGAGCCTGATAGGGAACATAGTGTCTAACTGCAGTTATAATTTTTATTTTTGGATTACTAATAAGGTAGGGGAATCATTTTAAAAGTCTTATTCCTGAATCTATATTGTATTTTTTCTTGATTTTTAAAAGTATGTCATCCTCATAATTACTTTCAAAGGTGTAAATAGTTCTTTTTGAAAAATGTTATGTTTTGTTTTCTTTGAAAATATATATCATTGGACTTTTCCATTAGGCCTACACTATAAGGCCTACACAATGGACTTTTCCATTAGGCCTACACTATAAGAGTGTTCTGCAGTGAACCTGGGAATATTGGAAAATAATTGGATAACTGAGGCACTTTCAAAGTGCTCATCAGGTTGATTGTTAGTAAATTTTCCCAAACTTATATTTTATTGTTTGAGCATTTTCTAGAACAATGGGTTAAAAGTGAGAAGATGCTTTTTTGTTGTTGTAATCATCCATCTGTCAAAATTTGGTGAGTGTTGAAGAGCATTCATCCAGGGCTAAAGCATGACTGAGAGTTGTCTAGTCAGGAAAAAAAAAAAAAAAGCACTCAGTATTTCCATGTGATAGAATGACTTTTAGTACTTGAAAAAATTTCCTGTCCAGCACTTTCATATCACTGGTGTTCCCAGTGTTGTACCAAAAAAATTAACCTGCTCAACAGTTTTCTGGATCTCAGAAAATGTTAATTTGATATTTTGATAATAATTGATTTTAAACTTAAATGTCATTACGAGGCTGAGACATTGAGCAGGGGTGTAATATAAGAACACACTGGCTGGGGGGCGGAAGAATAGCAGACGGACCTTGGAATCTGAAGGTCCTTCGTTGACTGTCAGCACTTGCTTACTTGCTTTGTTGCCTTGGCCCTTTCTGCCTCTGTTTTCTTACCAGTAAAAAAGGAGTAAAAATGCCTACTTTGCTACATTGTTTTCAAAATTATGTAATATACACATAGTGCCTGGCACACACAAGTGCATGATATGTGTATGAAGCAACAAGAATAACTACAGAAATACATGCTATTCTTGGAAAGCAATCAGACCTAAACAAAATGAAAAATTCAGGGATTTGTATGTAAATATTGAATTTATGCCATAATTCTGACCAAGAATTTATGTGATAGGGGAGGGCACGGACAAATATTATTTCTGTACTAGTGAAGAATTTTGCTATTATTATACTTACTATAAAAGTTTTCTAAGTGATTCAGAATAGAATCATAGTTGCCATGATCTCTATTCTGAATTGAGGGTGATGCCAGGCAAAGCAAACCATAGACTAAGACTATGAACATAAAAATGAAACTGATAGATGTGATAAATTCTGTGGCACTGGCTCTAAAGTATAAATACATCTACATTCATGATTTCGCTGAGGGCAAGACAGGTCTTGAACTGGATATGAAGAATGAATTGGCTTGCACAAGAGTAAGGGAGAAGGAGTGTCCTAAGTGTGGGGATGGTCTGGACACCTGCACAGAAACTGATATCCATGTCTTGTTCTGCCGCAGGTAAATTGACCTAACCTCGAGTAGAGAATCTGTGTTTGGGATTCAATATGGATAGGGAAGGTGTAATCAGAATACTGAGAACCTTGATCATCAGGCAGAAGAGATTAAGCAGACATAGACCATCAATTGAAACTTCTGGAACAGGAGAAGAAGTGATGATACTAGTGTTTGAGGGACTTGGGGAGAAGTGATGCAGTGTCTCTGTCATAATCCAGATATGAAGACACATGCTGAAAGTCAGCTCAGCAACCCAGGGATGTGGTGACCAGATTCCAAACACTGGAACCATTCCTTCTCTTCTGCTCAAGAGGCTTCCAGTGGAGTTCTCTTGTTATTCCCTTATGAATATATTGTTTAAAAGGAAATTAAAATGTGAGATGGTTGGTTAATGGTTATTTACCTTTGGTTGACTGCACTTTTTTTTTAGCACTTTATTTTTCAAGTAGGCCAGGAAAAAGTATGCTTTGACAATTATGTAATTATACAGTTATAATTACTGTAATATTTCACAATTTGTTTTCTTTCTTGGTGTGCTCACTATGAATTATCATGACTGCAGGCAAGCTGGAAAGGAAGTAGCATTTTTTGAGCCCCTGTGTTGTATTATGCATGTTAGCCTCAGCATCCCATTTAGTCTCCACACATCCTTATAAAGCAGGTGATATTATTCCCATTTACGGATGTATACACTAACCTTTCTCAAAATTAGACATCTAGTGAGTGTTGGTACAGAATGCTCTGCTTTGTAACATGATGCTTCCGAAGAGAATATGGAGCTGCACAACTTTTGGCAGGAGGAATGAACCCTAAACTAAGAATGGTGTTGTTCATTTTTTATGCCATAGAGATAAGGAAGTTAGTCTCCCTTGGAGGAGTCCGACTTAATTCTTACTGTGGGGTATAGTATCTGGTCGTAGGGCTGTTCCTCTGCTTCCTGAGGAAGTGAAATTCTTCACTAAATTTGGTGGTGGCCTTCCATATTTAAATATAGTAATAGGGTGCTTTAGTAAAAATGTTAAAAACCATGGAAAATGCAAAACATTTGATCTTAAGAAGATTCTAATGCTGTTCATTGATGAAAAAGACTATCAAGTTTTATTTCTACTGTAATAATCATGAATTTTCCACATAACTGTAGTTTCTGAAAAAACAGGTTAGTTTACTATTAATGATAAGAAATGACTCTCCTAAAAATTACGGTGAAAAGTACAGGTTTTGTAAGCTGTAGGAAACTTCTTAGCTTCTAAAGTATAAAAAACATCTTGAAAGTTGAATTAAATTGAACCTATTATTGTTATTAAGATTTCTTTAAATGCTCTGCCTGCTATGGGTTATAATTCTTGGTTTCAAGTACTCATGGAGATGTTACTTGCATATTAAACTCAGAACTGAGAAACATGCTTGTGAATTCCTTTATAAGTGGCTCTTTTAATTGCAGTTCTTTTGAAAAGGAAGTTAACACTTAACTATATATTAATTCTTGACAAGGACCTTATTGAACCTAAGTAAAAGGTTTCTTAAAAAGGCAGGTAGCTGTTCGCCTTATGTGAGAATCTGAAACTAGGAGAGTAATTATTATATGAGTTTCTTAATCTTTTGTTTTTTTCCAAAATGGAAATGTCCCTTTTTATTATTATAAAAGCAATTCTTAAATGTTAAAAAGTATTCAAACAATACTGAATGGAATAAATTGAAAAGTGAAAGCTTCCTATAATCTTACCCTACCAAGATGACCACTGATTACAGTTTAATATATATTCTTCCAGAACTTTTTCTTTGCAATCATAAATCTCTATTGCTATCTATACATCTTTTAAATAGGATTGATTTACATACTACATATACTATTCTTTAATTTGCCTTTTCTTATTGAATATTGATCTATTGATCTATTTCTTATGGAATATTGATCTACTTCCTGCTCCATTAATTACAGATTTACCTCTTAGGTTATTGATTTGTTTGTTTTGCTGTTTTAACAGCAGTGTGAAGAAATACCTGTTTTGTATGTTTTTGCACACTTCTTTATTTCTTTAGGCTAAGTTCATACTAATAGAATTGTTAATGGAAAGGTAACTGCTCCTCTAAAAGGTTTCACCAATTTATTCTCTCATCAGTATTGTATGAGAAAGTTTTTTTGACTTACTTTTTTACAGTACTGTGAATAATTGTGAATAATCAATTTTTGCTAATCACAAGAGAAAAAAGAAATGTGTTTCTTTGATTATTAGTGAGGTTGAAAAAAATGTCACGTTGTGAGCCTTTATATTTCTCTTGGGAACAGCTTATGACATTTGCCACATTTTTCCTAAGGTACTTATTTTTCATATTGATTTAAGGAACTTTTAATATATTCTTGAAATATGTTGTAAATATGGTTGTTCCTTGGTATCTGCGGTGGACTGGTTCCAGGACTCCTGTGGATACCAAAATCCGTGGATGCTCAAGTCCCTTATGTAAATTGGCCTGCTACAGTGGGCCCTTGGTATCTGGGAATTCTGCATCCGCGGATACAGAGGGCCGACTGTATTTACATACTTTTTTCTTATACTTTTATTGTGATATTTGCTGCAAAAAAAATACTTTAAAACTTGACATATGCACATATGTCATTCTTTTTGCTTATGGTTTCTGGCTTTTGTTTCCATGCTAAGAATAAAAATCACAACTAATTTTGTTGGGCACCTAAGCACTTCATGAGCACATTCTCACTGAATCCTCACAGCAACTCTATGAATAGGATACTGTTAATCTTCCTTTTATAGATGATGGATAAGTAACTTGGGCAAGAAACTTATTCAAGGTTATAGAGTTTTAAACGATAGCACCACAATTCAAATACAGGCAGTCAGATACCTCCCTAACCCCAAGATTAATGAAACAAACAAACAACAAAACTTCCTTGTGTTGTTTCTACTTTTGATTTTATTTATAAAATTTTAAATATAATAATTCCTATGGAATTAATCTTTTTTAATACTGTGAGGTAAGAATCTGTTTAATTTCATTTTCATCTTATACTAAATTTATATATACACGTGTTTGTAGACTCTCTTTTTTATTGTAATAATATTATTTCTTTGCTAGTATTATACTGTTTAAATTACTCTCATTTTAGAGTAATTTTCATATGTAAGGGAAAGTCTCCATTATCATTTTTCTCTCTAAAACTCCTCTTGACTATTCTTATATACTTTTCTTCCAGAATCAGTATGTTAAATTCAGTTTGCAAATTCTCCCTTTAAAATAGTTTGTAATTGTAATAATTCTAATTGAACAATTAGCATCTTTACAATATTGATCATTGTATTCAGGAAAATAGCATATCTTTTAATTAACATTTTTAGTAAAGTTGTATGATTGTCTTCATTTAAGTTTTGGACATTTTATTTTAAGTATATTCCTGGGTTAGATCTTTTTTTTTTTTTAAACATTTTTGAGGTTTTTTTTTAGAAATTCACGTTCTTTTTATTTATTTATTTATTTATTTATGACTGTGTTGAGTCTTCGTTTCTGTGCGAGGGCTTTCTCTAGTTGCGGCAAGTGGGGACCACTCTTCATCGCGGTGCGCGGGCCTCTCACCATCGCGGCCTCTCTTGTTGTGGAGCACAGGCTCCAGACGCGCAGGCTCAGTAATTGTGGCTCACGGGCCCAGTTGCTCCGTGGCATGTGGGATCTTCCCAGACCAGGGCTCGAACCCGTGTCCCCTGCATTGGCAGGCAGATTCTCAACCACTGCGCCGCCAGGGAAGCCCCCCTGGGTTAGATCTTGATTGTGCTGGTTCTTGTTCAAATTTATAACTGTTGCCATTTTGACAGTGGGTGTATGTTGCTTATCCTTAATGTTCACTAATTTGATTTCCATCTTGTGATTATTATAGTAGTTCATGTCCTTTTTTTGTATACTCAGTGTCAGAGAGTGAGGAATGGTTTCAGTATCTTGATGGCCGAAGACTCTACTTAATGAGCTACTAGCATCTGAAAATCTAGTTTTCCTGTAGATCGTATGATTCATTCATATGCTCATAGTTATTGGTTGATTTGGATTCTGCATAGCCATTGAAAATTATATTTGAAACCACAGTGGTCTTTAGGAACCAAAATTCTTCAAAATCCAACCTGAAAGTCACATAGAACCATTAAAATAGTCAGAATTTATTTCACATTTAAATTGTCAGCACAAGTAGTTCTACGTGAACAGGTTTGACTTTTTTTCTCCAAGTTGTGGATGCTTTTGCCATATATGTAGGTTATAGGAAGAATTCAGTATTCCCTTGAGATTGAGGACCACAGTAACATCACACACACGTCACACCTAGAAACTCTTTGCTATTCTTTCCATTGCTGCTGTGTCTCAGAAAACCAAGAGAAAGGAGGCCTTAGTTTACAGTTTCTTCACAAAGCATTACCAAAGACTGTAGAATTAGAAGTGAATGGAGAGTGTCTTAGAAACTGAATTTCAAAAAGAAATATGAGGCTGGAAAGTAATTATAGTAGTGAAAGAAGGCCAGAGGGAGCCAGAAAGAGGAGAAAGGATAATGAAGAAGAAATAAAATGGAAAAAGATGAAGGACATTGAATGCCCCCCTTCACGCCAACCCCCCACAGAATGCTTGAGAGGAAGTTGGAGGGTATGGGGGATAGAAGAGGAAGAGAGGGGCATGACAGTAGGAAAAAACTGCAGCAAAGATGATGAAAATTTAGTAAAACTTACTGATCCTTGCAGATATAGTTGGCTTAAAAAAAAAAACAAACTGAAAAACAAAAACCCCACCAACCCTTTCCTTTAAACTGCTCTGTATCTAAATAAAGAAGTTGTTGATTTCTCTTTAGCAGGCTATTTTGGTATTGTATTTTGAAGATTTCTTCATGGAACATTAGGATATTTTACTACCTGACTGAAAGTGAATAAACAGAACTGGAGGATTTCTGCTTTGCACATTTCTGCAGCTTTATTATATCCTTATATAGGTAAAGAGAGAAGTTATACACAGAGTATGCCAAAATGACCACATGCTTCACACTTGCACTACCTCTTTTTATGAAGCTAAATTTGGAGTTTTCAAAACCTCCTGCTTAAAAATACATCCCAAAAGACTTCTGCTTATTGCACATTTTGTTCCTGTCCTGTATGAGTTAGATCTTCATTTACAATTCTTTGTGGAATGTTTTTCCTTTTGTCATAAATACAAAAGGAAGATACTGACATATAATCCTTTACTATGTTTTATGCAGTAGCATCATAATTCTGAAATTTTGAGAATATATATACATTTTCTTCAAGTGTAGAGACAAATCTTACAAGAATGTTTAATTATGTATTCATGCATATACATGGACTTTTAAATATAATTGAATGAATAAAAATGAAGTTGCCACAAATTAGTTTATGCAGGCATTCTCCACTTAAAGTAACAAATACTTTATAAGAAAAAACATTTCCTGACAGATATTTTTATTATATGATTTGTATTTTCCTGTTAGGTTTCATCATAAAATTATAGATTTTTTTCAAATTGAAGTATAATTGACTTACAATGTTGTGTTAGTTTCAGGTATACAGTACAGTGATTCAGTTATACATATATATGTATAACTGAATATATATATGTATAACGTGTGATTTTTCTACAGTGACTGAATGGATGAAAATGATCTTCAGATTAGTGAATTTTTAGTGTGCTGGCTGATTGGTTTCCAATTTAGGGTTTATTTAAATAGAATGCTATTAATAGGAATTTTAAAAGTATATCAGATTGATGTCAAGAGTCTAAAATTTATTAGATAGAAAATGTTGGATGGGTTTGGAAGTAAGAAATATGTTAAGAGTAGCTACAACTTAATTGGTAGTAATAGCAGTGCCAGAATAGTGGATAATAGGGAAGAATGGCATCTGTTTATTTATTTATTTATTCAATAAACAACAATTTATGGAGCACCTACTACTGGTCAGGCACTTGCTGGGTTACGTCCAACAAACCAGACATATAATGCTTGTCTTTCTAGAATTTATAGATTATTACCAAAGATAGCACATAATTAATTATAATTTGGCGGGTTGAGTGTTCCCAATAAAATCACTCACTGTCCCTGCCTGATTTCTAAATGAAGTGAGAAATGAAAGAAGAGAGTATGGAGGATGAGAAACAGAAATATCACCTTTATACTGATAAAGCTGGTGTTAGCGTGTGCAGCTTGTATCAAGGAGCAAGTGGGCTTTCTAATACGATGAGGGATTTACTCATAGTGTTCCTGGAGGGGTGGGCACCTGCAGGCCCCTCTACAAAGAGAAGCCCCTGGCCCCTGTGAGGCATACAGCACTGGGAAGCAAAGCATATGTTCCCTGTAGGTAAAATGGCTCCCAGGAAGAAAAAGGAAAGAGAGTCTGTGTTGCCCCTTTAAAATTCACCAGGTCAATCTTTCCTCCTTCTATGGGGAAAGAGTCAGAGTGTCACACTGGTAGTGCTCCTTCCATGTGAGAGAAACTTCAGGAGTAGAGAAGAAGCATTTCGCCCACTCCCCCCAACAACAGAACAGTAATAATGTTTGGTAAGTTAGGGTTGATGAGAAAGGAAATATGGACTACTGTGGGAACCTAAGCTAGTCTAGGACTTCAGTGCAAGTGAGATTTAAGCAGAAGGACAAGGGGGTTGTATTGGGGAAAGATTTTTTTGGACAAGGTGAGAGACATCTGGATACATCTATGGAATTCAGAGCAATTCAGCTTGGCTGGTCACAGCCTAGACTATGGGACAAGAAGTGGAGAGTGATGCAGCGGGTGTGTAACCTGTGCCCAAATCTCAAAGTTCATTGTGAGCCAAATGCAGGTGAATGAAGGGCAACTGGAAACATTTGGAGAGTTTCAAATAGAGCAATGACATAATCAGATTTGTGTTTGAGGGAAGTTCATTCTGGCTATAGCTTGGAGGGAAGTAAAGGTGGAAAGAGGGAGACCTGTTAGTGATATGCAAGGAAAGGAGGTTTGTGGCAGGAGATGTGTAGAAGATTAGGATAATTTTGTACATTTTGCCTTTGAAGGACCAGGCATTCAAGTAGAGAGAGAAGGTTAGTGGAGCGCATACATATAAATCTGTTATGAATGCTTTATATTCAAAATATCGATCAGTGAATTTATGTTGAGCTAGGGCAGCCGTGAATTTAATTAGACTTCTCACCTTCTGGTAGAAGCTTTCTAATACTTTTGAATATTTTCTTTGGTTTTCTTTAGAATCCAATTATTTGAATAGAGTTTCTTAAGACAGTTTTTGAAAGAACATACACAATTTCACTGTTTACTACAGGGTGCTGTTGACGTCTTGTACGTGTTCTGGTTTATGGGAGAACAAAGGAAAGCTTAAGTTTTTGAGAAGGCACATTTCCATTGAAACGGAACGTGCTAAAAGTGCATAATCATACCCGAAATGTGTTGTCCAGCCAGTTTTTCTTAGACGCTCCAAAAATACAACTATTTAAAGGCTGCACTATTTCAAAAGATAAAAATTTATTATCAGCATTCTTCCTAGGTGCAGATAAAGAGCCCGGAACTATATCTGATAAAACTTCCGTATTTATATGAGAAAGTCCTTTGCAAAGATAATGTTATGCTACCTAGCTAAAGGGCCCTCGGCATCAGCTAAGAATGCAGCCTGCTGCCTGCTGTCATGTTTCCTCTATGAGAATATTATCATATTATTATTTTTACAGCTTTTGTGTCACGTTATAATAGCTTCCAAAGAATTTTTTCCTAGTAGTTTGAGAACTTTGCGCTCTTGATTTGGGACAGTGTGACCTGTTAGTGGTTACCAGATGAATTGTATGCTTTGAATGTGACTTTTTCTAAGCCATTGTGCTAATACATTTTAAAATTTACCTTACCTTGTGTTATAATAATTATATTTAAGTCTCATGGCAGTCTTCTTTAGTCTGTATGTGTGATGGAAAGATTTATTTGCTTGTCTATTCAGAATAAATCAAAATAAATTTTGCTGGACATGGCATCATGTGAATTGAATTTCTTTAACTTGCAGTTCCTAAACACTGTGCTTTATCTGGTGGAAATGTTAACGTTTGATGGCAGAAGAATTACAAGCATCTTTAAACCCACCTTTAGTTACGTGAACTTTCATAGAATAAAGGTGGTTGCTGAATGCTCCAAGAATTTACTCTTCCTGTTCTATTTTTGTCATTTTTATTGTTTCCAATTGTTTTTTATAAAGAAAAATTATATTTATAAATTTCATTGTTATTTATAGATCACTTCATCATTAAATAAAGCAGATGAGCTTACTAAAAATGATGCTTGAAACAATTCTTGTTATCAGTACGTACTCCTTTGATTAAAAAGCATTTTATTACACCACATCCCCTAAAACACAGTTTCACCTATACAGCAATCCTGTTGTTCTCTGTCACTGTTATAAAGGAAACCTGTGACATTAGAGGGAAATATTTCTAGAGAAGAATAGGCAAATTATATTTCCTTCCCTCCAGGGAGGTTGTCTTGAAAGCTCAAGCAGACTGCGGGGTGGGACCAAGAAGTGAGAAGTTCAAGAGAGGAGCTGCAGTCTAATGACTTTTTCTTTCCCTGCACGCCTTTTTCTCCTTTTACCCTTTCCCTCTCTTTGGTTCTAGGATCAACATGAAAATGCATGCCCTCCTGCTCTTGTCTTTATGCTTTCAGTAGGAGAAAGGCTAGAATTAGCACTATGACTTCAAGCTCAGGAAGAGTTTAGTCTGAGAAAATTTAGCTGAACATGAAAATGTTTGCAAACTAAAACTAAACTAGTCCTGTTATCTTCATGAGTCCATGAGGTAGTAAAATGGAACTACCATTAGCCTACAGCATACAGCTGTGTGAGCCTGTCGTTCTGAAAGGGACTCCGTGGGGAGGTCAAAAGTCAGTATGACCCATGCAGAGGAGGACCCAGGTTTTGTAGATTGTGGATCTTACATAGTTTGGGGGCCCTCTTTAAGAAAAAAATACAAAATTACAAATAGAAAATTAGTGAAAAAGCCTTGGAAGGTGCCTGTGCAAGTAAAGGGCCCTGAACTTAACCGTCATTAATTCACAGTAAATCCACCTCTAACCTCATACATATTAAGTTCTATTCTGAATTGGTAATAAAACTTGACTTATTAAGTTAAATTCTGAACTGATAGTAAAGCTAAATTTTTTTTTTTTTAGGAATTCCTTTTATTTTTTATTTATTTATTTATTTAGTTTTGGCTGTGTTGGGTCTTCTTTTCTGTGCAAGGGCTTTCTCTAGTTGCGGCAAGCGGGGGCCACTCTTCATCGCGATGCGCGGGCCTCTCACTATCGCGGCCTCTTAAAGCTAAATATTTTAAAATAAGTTTTAATGTCACATTCTTAGGGAAACCTTCCCTGATTCCTTCCTTTGTAATGCTGCTATGTCACGTATACACTGTGTAGTAATTGTACACTTGTTTGTCTGTGTTGCCCGCGAGATTCTAAGCTACAGGCAGGCTGAGATGTCTTGCCCAGTGATATATCTCTCGTGCCTAGCACTGTGTTTGGAAGATTGTAGCTGTTTAAACTAGAATGGAGTGTTGCTGGGATCACGGTACCTTCAAGCACGTTCCAACAGCAGCTCTGGTGTTGTACTTGATGTGCTGACAGAGGCCTCTAGTGCTATTACATGCAGAAACGGTTCTTATCAATCATGTGGACAGCAGCTGATGAGTTCTGTTTTACTTGATGTGTTATACGTGGGAAAGATGTCGTTCAACTATGCACAAAAATTTATAAAGAACAGGCTAGGAGTTCATCCCTCTGGTATGAAGTAGTAACTATAACACATCTGAAGGCAGAGTAAGGTACAAAATGGCCATAGTTTACTTCTCTTTGAAAACATTTAAAAATTTATTTCTTAAGACAATCAGTTCAAGGGAAAAAACATGGAAGGCATAACTCAGAGATCAAATTCTTCAGTTTGATGAAGTTGTACTTCATCTAACTGGGTAACTGATTTTAAGCCAGAAGTCTATTTACAGATTTTATAGCTAAGACATCTAACTATATCTAAAACATCATAATAAATATGTTATTTCTGATGAAAGGTGTCTTGAGCTTACATACACGAAAGGAGAAAAAATAATGGCTTTTCTTCTTTTCCTAAAATAAAAGAATGTTATTGCTTATGTTTAGCATTTACAGGATTTAAGATTGGCAGGTTTGGTAGGGGGATGTTATATATCCGTGGTGAATTATTTTTTATATTCAGAAAAATGCAGGATAAATTCTGCAAATACTGTAATTTATATTGCCAAAGGAGAAACATCCTAAAACAACAAATTTAAGGCCTGATATAACACCTAGTTGTATGAAAGGTGACAGGACTGGCCATGTAGTTTGCCATGCCCAGTGCAAAATGAAGATGTGGGAACCCTTACTAAAAAATAATTAAGAATTTCAAGACGACAACAGCAGAATGTTAAACCAAGTGTGGGGCTCTTTTAAGCTTGAGGTGCTGTGCTGTGCAGCTGCACGGATCACACACCCATGAAGCTAACCCTGCAAGATGCCTTTGCGTGGTTTGTGAAAGCTGCCGTTAAAGACCTTACTCACTACGTTGCCTGGTCAATTATACAGAAAGGTTCATGTGATAAACTCCTCTTTGATCACAGTACCAGAATAACGTTTGTCACCCTAAATGACCTGTAAGTTTCCTTTGAATGAAAGAGTTCAGTGTTGTGCTCAAATGGGGTTCCTCAGTTTCGATTTTCTGATGTCGTTTCTTCTTCATTTGACTTTGGTTTTGTATGCAGTGTTAATAGGTTTTGGTCTTTTGTGTTGGAAGCCACCTCAAATCCTCTCTTGGAAGTAGGTAAAAAGCATAAATGAACAACACTCTTAAAAGTGGTTTCAAAAGTTGATTTAAAAAGCCTGTCATCATCAACATTATTTACTGGGTGCAGTAATAGCTCTATTAATGAAATTAATGTTTTCCAACAACATAATTATTTGTTAGAGACTTCACAATCTCAGGCAGAAATAATCTGGGAAGCAGAGGATGCATTTCAGATAAGTAAGAGTACACATCAGCAATTCTAAATAGCAATAAAAATTTCTTAGTCTTAAGCAAAAGCTTAAGCAGTTCAGGTTAAAGGAGGTAAAGGCTGGGGCTTGGTTTATTCTTGGGGAAGGCAAATCCATTGGGGACAAGCTTAGAGGGAAGGAATCTGCTGGCAGACAGACCTTTGCTGGGATGATACAGGTTCCCTTCAGACGTAACATATGCTCTTCTATTCCCTAAAGTTTCCTGCAGCCTCAGCCAGGATCCCAGAAGAGCAAGGAACCAGTTATGGAGACTGTGCTTTGGACCTCCCTCCCTAAGTCATCCCACGAGAATTAAACTGGATTGTCCTTCAAGCAGGGCTGCTATGTTCAATTGTGCAAGGTTTTTCACTGCACAGATCCACTGGGTGATAGGCAAGTGGCATCTGAATTCCTCCCCACTTTATGATGACCAAGCTGTATCCCCTCACATGGGGCTGTGCCCCCTGCAAGAAGGGACACCTTACGGGCTGGTGTTTAGGACAACCTAAGAACGAGCTAAGTAGACATAGTAGAGAATCTAAGTCCTTTAAAGTGAGAAAATGCCTTTTCTTATTGGAAAAAAAATTATTTCCAATTAGCTCTAAAAATAAAAACATTTTGAGTTAATTTCAGCGTGAATGAATACTGGTTAAAGTAGAATGGTAAGAGTAGTGATTCTTCACTTTTTGGTAAGATTGTGGTGTGTGAAGAGCCAGAGCCTTTATATGAGTTGGAGGCCAGGGAATGGGAGAAGTGGATGCAGAATGAAATAGATAGTGTTTTTCACCACTTTGGCTTTGATTTAGGTACCATCTTCTAGGGGTATTTGTTAATCAAAATATTACTTGTATGGAATTCCCTGAAGGTCCAGTGGTTAGGACTCCACTGCTGAGGGCCTGGGTTCAATCCCTGGTCGGGGAACTAGGATCCCACTAGCCATGTGGTGCAGCCAAAAAAAAATAAAATAAAATAAAAAAGAAATATTACTTGTATATGTTAATTGAAGTGCTATTTGATTTGAGAGTAATATTCTCTGAGTTTTTCTTATCCGTTAGGTATCAAAGAAAGTATATTTCTATTTCCTTGTTAAAACTGATAAAAACATGTAAAATCATATATGAACACATGGAAAAATACACACTGATAAATGAGATAACATTTTTGTTATAGCAAAATGAGAACAAGTTAATTTCCATTGAAGATAAAATAACGAGCACATTTGTGATTTGTGCTGCTTGCTCATCATAATTATGAGACATGACGTTTAAGCACATATAAAATGAGACTTAGCCTGCACTTTCACATTTAAAACACTAGTTATTGTCTAGGTGGAATCTTAAGCTTGCATGGCTGTACTAGCTGGAGTATTCTTCCTCCTTGACACTATTGGGCTTGACTGCCTTTCCACAAAATACGTCAGGTGTTTGCTGTGTGCCCAGCATGGTGCTAGAGGATGTGCAACCAAACACCCCCAGGGTTGCAGTATAATTAGTACACGGTATGATTAAAGCCTGTCCTTGATTTTTCTCCCTTTGTTACTGCAGTCCTCAATACTTTCCGAGGTGCACCTTTCAACCACTGTTGCAAGGCTCCATATCTTGGGAGAATCATGGGCTTCTCTCTTTTGCTATCTTTTCTGTAAAATCTTTCCCATTCCCCTATTTGGAGCTAATTACTTCATCCCAAGTGTTTTCCAGAGCACTTCATATTTTACTTTTCTATCATAGTTATTTCTATTCATGTGTTTATTCCCCACTAGATTTCAAGTTCCCTGATGTCATGGATTCAAGTGAATCCCCAACTCTCTATTCCTCATGATGTTAGCAAAATGCCTTTCTCATAGTTGGTGCTCAAAAAAAGTTTATAACATGAAATCAGATTGGATTAAAATAACGTTTTATCTGCTAACTGTTCAGGAACACAGATATATGCTGTAGAGCCAAGTTGAATTCTTGTCAGCATTCTTAATTTGTTTTCATTGTGCAGTGGAAAATTTAATGCCCAATCTCCTATTCCTGAACAAATAAACTATTATCATTTTCTGTTGCCTTTTCCAGTCTTGTATGTTTATAAACATAATTTCTATGAATCTATGAGCATAGACTCATGATATATATTCAGTTTTGAGTTCTGTATTCTTTCAGATATGTAGGAGACTTAATTAAACTAAAGAGACAAGGACTTTTGGTCAATAAGTATAAAAGTTTTGAGATTGTTGCCCCAAATCAGCCTTTTAATTCTAGTAGAAGCATGCAGAGAGGCTTATCAAGCTTCAGAAAGTACATCCTTTCAAGCCTTTCTAATGGCAGTATCATAAATTATGGCCACATATATCAGGGGATCACCCTAGACTGGGATTCTTCTCCAATGAAACAGCAGTGCCTAATAATTCGAGATGAAATTCTAATTATTTCAATGGGATTATTTTGCTTCTTGGCATATCAAGCAATTTGTTTTACACCTTTACTCATTATTTTTCATCTTTAAAGACTTAAATAGAGGAGACATGGCAGAATAGGAGTCCTGTTTCATCTCTTATACCATTAATTATGCGATGGTAGTTTCACTGCTGATGAGACCCTGAGACAAATGAATCTTGTTGGGTCTTACTCTGGTAGCAGATTTCATTCTTTATACTTCAAACAAGTTTTCTTAGAAAATCATTAATCACTAAACTGTGGATTAAATAGTGACAATAATGGAAATATGACCAACAACCAATTGTTCATGGTTGGCTTCTCCAAGGATTTGACAGCTAATTTATAAAACAAGTTATTTTTATATAGTAAGACTTCTGTGACTAAAGTAAAATTGCTTTGACAAAAATGCTCAGCATTATTCTGTAGTCTGTGGGGGAATGCATACACAGACCTTCATCCTTCTCTCTTGATCCCCCTTTCTTGCCATTTTTTTACAAGATTTCAGTTGGTCCTGACTCATTGCCAGCATGTGCCCTTGAAACAGTTACGAAGTTTGCTAATATAAAAGACTATGAAATCTCTTTTATCTTCTCAACCCAGGGTCCACAGTGGTGAGCTCTCAAGCCATATTGTGGGAAACTTGGCAAATAGGTCCAACAAAATTGCAAGGATTCTGTTGCAGGAGAGTGATGGTATCTTCTCAATTCAGGACAGGCATACATTGGGGAGCAGTTGGAGATGGGGAGAAGGGATTTTGTGACCAGGTGGTAGAGGATTTAAAAGCCAGAATGTGGGGTTTATGTTTCATCAACAGCTCCACATGTCATCTTAAGACCACCTGTTTGGGATGCCCCTAGAGCTTGGAAAAAAAATACCCCTTCAGGATCCTTCCTCAGACTCTTGTTCAGATTCTTAGGGGTAGGGCCCTGAAATCTGCATTTTAAACAAGTGCCCCAGATGATTCTTATCCCACTTTAGGTTGAAAATTTCAGGTAAAGGAGAGAATTTGGTAACACACCGTATTTGTATATATTTTAATATGTTTTGTTTAGATTATAAGATTTTTGTGTGGTATAAAGGAGAAAAGAAAGTATATTTTTATCACTTTATCAAAAACTAACACTGGAAAGATACCTATCAAAGGCCCAGTATGTCCTATAAACAGTGATATGCAGGTAAATGTTTAAGAACTAGCTCTCTGAAAGTAAACAACCCAACTGCACGCAAGTCCAAACATGGAGTTGGAAACAAGAATGTCTATCTTTGGTTGGTTGAATGCACAGATACGGAGCCCATGGACACAGGATGGACTAAAACATTTTATACAGGGACTTGAGCATCTGCAGATTTTGGTATGGGGAAGAAGGTCCTGGTACCAATCCCGTACGGATACCGAGGGATGACTATCCAGTGTTTATAAAGGTAACTGTATAGGCTGATGGGAAGTTATGTACACGATAACAGATATCTTACCTTAAATATAACCATTAATTATTTTCAAAGCATGTTCTCCAACATTACCTTTGAGTCCTGCAAATATTCTGTGAGATTGCCATGCAAGGGAAGATAATATCAGCTTTATTCTATAGTTGAGAAAACTGAGAGCTGGTAAATGTAAAGACTTTTCCAAGGTTACATGGCTATTAAAATGCAAAGCCTGATTTAGAAGTTTTGGACTACTGCTCAAATCATTTTCCTATACTCTGCGCTTCTACTACTTAAGCTACAGGATGCATCCAAGGGCGGCTACGTGTAAATGCTGACAGAATGATACTATGGATGTAACAAAAGGATAATTCTGAGATATTAGTTGAAGTACTTCTACAACCCAAAGTGTCCCAAGAATAGACAGGTAAAGCATTCATTCCACCCTCGCTAACAATTGTTTTCTAGCCACAAGGAAAGATCAGAAGCTCAAGGAAAACAATTCAGAGAGTGGAAGAAAACTAATGAGGCACTAAAGTCACCTAGCAGAACTCTAAACATATGCCAGCAGCTCTCAAAGTGTGGTGCCTGAGACCAACAGCATCTGCGTCACCAGGAAACTTGTAGGCAATGCAAATTCTTGGGCCTCCCACCACAGACCTACTGAATCTGAAACTGGGGCTGATGTCAGTGATCTGTAATCAACAAGCCATCCTGGTGATTCTCATGCTTGCTGAAATTTGAATGGAGCCTTAGGTCTTCCCCCTCCCCAGACCCAGGAACCCTAGAGAGGTTGGAGGATCTTAAAGAAGAGAAGACCTGGGTGTCTCATTGCAAGCTGACAGTTTAAATCAGAAATAACTGAGTAATCACTAATATGATTTCATTTACTTGAAGTGACTCAATTAAGTTGTCTGCTCTTAGCTGGAATTGGGGATTTAAGATAGAAATTAAGTTTAATTTAAGGGAAATTAAATTAAACTGCATACACACCTGGATTTGTGGCTTATAAAATCGAGTTTTCTACCTACACTTTGGATGCGCTTGGAATTCTGTGCTGGAATGAACCAAACAGTTGAAGTGAACATACAGACCTTGGTACATCATATAGTGTCAGATTGCAGTTCATACTGAATTAAGACTCATTATGTACAGCTGTGGGGTGGGGAGGTAAAGCATATGAAATAGTAAGCCATGGCAAAATATGATCCATGTCACTTTTCCTTGGCCTTTGCACTGTGACTCTGCCCCCAGCCCCCTGGCTTTGACTTCCCTGACCTGATTGTGCTTTGTGCTTCTCCTTCAGCGTGGCATCTCACCACGGTCTTAACTAGAGTGACCAACTCATCCCAGAGTGCGTGAGATTTTCTCAGTTTTGAAATGGAAAGTCCCATGTCCCTGGAACTCCTAGTCCTGGCCAAACTGGGACAGTTGGTCACCCTAATCTTAACCCTCTTAATTTAAGACCACGACTGGGCATTTCCTTTGTTTTTTTCACTGGCGCAGGTTGATCCCACGTCTCTGACAGGCTGGTGATCCCAGGTTTTGCTGCTCTTGGGGAACTACAGGGCAACTGGCTATTGAGAATCCCTGTGAAACAGTCACTTACTTCTTGAACTCGTAACTAATATTTGTAGAGGGCATGAGTAATAGTTACTTTTAGCGCCATGTGAAATATCTCTTACTGTTTTGAAGATATCTAGTCATATATTACTGACACAGCCAGGTTACTAACTGCGATGTATTAAAGCTTAGAAACATCTTCTTGCTGTTGAGTGGCTTCAATTAAGGAAAATCACTAAGACTGGAATTTAAAAGCTTGGCCTGGCACTGGGGTATTGATTGTTTGGGTGATACCTGAAAGTGGGATTTTAAGAAAATTAATCCTGCCATTTGTGGAGTAGAATACAGGGGTTCTGAGGTGAAGAGGCATGTAAAGGAAACAGATCTGTTATGTCAGGACTGAGATGATAAAGGCACAATAGGGAGTTAATGGTCAGAATAAAAGTAAATAATTATTGAAATATATTTTGAATAAAGAATGCATGAAGTACTAACCTGGGTGACTGAGACATTGATGATGCCATTGATTAAAAAAAATAAACAAGTCTAAATTTAGACAATTGAATTGAACTCAGTTTTTGTATTGGTAACTGTCAGGAACTCAGATCATTCCAAGCAGTTCGAGGTTTGGGGTTAAGGCCTCAGGGAAGAGTGGGCTGCATATGCCCCTTTGTGTTCTTTTATCAAAGGTCATGGTTGAAGCCTTGGAGGTATCATAGTATCAAGAGCAGGCAGCTGAGATGAGTCACGTCAATGGCCGTAAATCTTTTGGTTATTCCTCAATATATTTTGATGCTATGTAATTAACATCTATTCAGGATTTTATTGTTGTTCCTTCCACATTATTTTATTTTATTTTCTGGCCGTGCCGTGTTGCATTCGGGATATTATTTCCCCGACCAGTGATCGAACCCGTGCCCCCCTGCAGTGGAAGCTTGGATTCTTAACCACTGGCCCACCAGGGAAGTCCCCCATCCATGTTATTTTAGGAGCAGAAATTTTTTTTTCCTTTTAACATCTTTACTGGAGTATAATTTCTTTAAAATGGTGACTTAGTTTCTGCTTTATAACAAAGTGAATCAGCTATACATATACATATATCCCCATATCTCCTCCCTCTTGCGTCTCCCTCCCACCCTCCTTATCCCACCCCTCTAAGTGGTCACAAAGCACTGAGCTGATCTCCCTGTGCTATGCGGCTGCTTCCCACTAGCTATCTTTTTGACATTTGGTAATGTATATATGCCCATGCCACTCTCTCACTTCGTCCCAGCTTACCCTTCCCCCTCCCCGTGTCCTCAAGTCCATTCTCTAGGTCTGCATCTTTATTCCTGACCTATCCCTAGGTTCTTCATAGCCATTTTTTTTTTTTTTTTAGATTCCATATATATGTGTTAGCATACGGTATTTGTTTTTCTCTTTCTGACTTACTTCACTCTGTATGACAGACTCTAGGTCCATCCACCTCACTACAAATAACTCAATTTCATTTCTTTTTATAGCTGAGTAATATTCCATTGTATATATGTACCACATCTTCTTTATCCATTCATCTATTGGTGGACACTTAGGTTGCTTCCATGTCCTGGCTATTGTAAACAGAGCTGCAATGAACATTGTGGTATGTGACTCTTTTTGAATTATGGTTTTCTCAGGGTATATGCACAGTAGTGGGATTGCTGGGTCATATGGTAGTTCTAGTTTTAGTTTTTTAAGGAACCTCCATAGTGTTCTCCATAGTGGCTGTATCTATTTACATTCCCACCAACAGTGCAAGAGGGTTCCCTTTTCTCCACCACCCTCTCCAGCATTTATGTTTGTAGATTTTTTGATGATGGCCATTCTGAATGATGTGATGTGAAACCTCATTGTAGTTTTGATTTGCATTTCTCTAATGATTAGTGATGTTGAGCTTCCTTTTATGTGTTTATTGGCAATCTGTATATATTCTTCGGAGAAATGTCTGTTTAGATCTTCTGCCCATTTTTGGATTGGGTTGTTTATTTTTCTGATATTGAGCTGCATGAGCTGCTTGTAAATTTTGGAGACTAATCCTTTGTCAGTTGCTTCATTTGCAAATATTTTCTCCCATTCTGAGGGTTGTCTTTTCATCTTGTTTGTGATTTCCTTTGCTGTGCAAAAGCTTTTAAGTTTCATTAGGTCCCATTTGTTTATTTTTGTATTTATTTCCATATCTCTAGGAGGTGGGTCAAAAAGTATCCTGCTGTGATTTATGTCATAGAGTGTTCTGCCTATGTTTTCCTCTAAAACTTTTATAGTGTCTGGTCTTACATTTAGGTCTTTAATCCATTTTGAGTTTACTTTTGTGTATGGTGTTAGGGAGTGTTCGAATTTCATTCTTTTACGTGTAGCTGTCCAGTTTTCCCAGCACCGCTTATTGAAGAGGCTGTCTTTTCTCCATTGTATATTCTTGCCTCCTTTATCAAAGATAAGGTGGCCATATGTTTGTGGGTTTATCTCTGGGATTTCTATCCTGTTCCATTGAGCTATATTTCTGTTATTGTGCCAGTACCATACTGTCTGGATTACTGAAGCTTTGTTGAATAGTCTGAAGTCCGGGAGCCTGATTTTTCCAGCTTCGTTTTTCTTTCTCAAGATTGCTTTGGCTACTCGGGGTCTTTTGTGTTTCCATACAGTTGTGAAATTTTTTGTTCTAGTTCTGTGAAAAATGCCATTGGTAGTTTGATAGGGATTGCACTGAATCTGTAGATAGCTTTGGGTAGTATAGTCATTTTCACAATGTTGATTCTTCCAATCCAAGAACATGGTATATCTCTCCATCTGTTTGTATCATCTTTAATTTCTTTCATCAGCATCTTATAGTTTTCTGCATACAGGTCTTTGTCTCCTTAGGTAGGCTGATTCCTAGGTATTTTATTCTTTTTGTCGCAGTGGTAAATGGGAGTGTTTCCTTAATTTTGCTTTCAGATTTTTCATCATTAGTGTATAGGAATTCAAGAGATTTCTGTGCATTATTTTGTATCCTTCTACTTTACCAAATTCGTTGATTAGCTCTAGTAGTTTTCTGCTAGCATCTTTAGGATTCTCTATGTATAGTATCATGTCATCTGCAAACAGTGACAGCTTTACTTCTTCTTTTTTGATTTGGATTCCTTTTATTTCTTTTTCTTCTCTGATTGCTGTGGCTAAAATGTCCACAACTATGTTGAATAATAGTGGTGAGAGTGGACAGCCTTGTCTTGTTCCTCATCTTAGGGGAAATGGTTTCAGTTTTGCACCACTGAGACTGATGTTGGTTGTGGGTTTGTCATATAAGGCCTTTATTATGGTGAGGTAAGTTCCCTCTTTGCCTATTTTCTGGAGGGTTTTATCATATATGGGTGTTGAATATTGTCAAAAGCTTTTTCTGCATCTGTTGAGAAGATCATATGGTTTTTCTCCTTCAATTTGTTAATATGGTGTATCACATTGATTTGCGTATATTGAAGAATCCTTGCATTCCTGGGATAAACCCCACTTGATCATGGTGTATGATCCTTTAAATGTGCTGTTGGATTCTGTTTGCTAGTATTTTGTTGAGGATTTTTGCATCTGTGTTCATCAGTGATATTGGCTTGTAGTTTTCCTTCTTTGTGACACCTTTGGTTTTGGTATCAGGGTGATGGTGGCCTCGTAGAAGGAGTTTGGGAGTGTTCCTCCCTCTGCTATATTTTGGAAGAGTTTGAGAAGGATAGGTGTTAGCTCTTCTCTAAATGTTTGATAGAATTCGCCTGTGAAACCATCTAGTCCTGGGCTTTTGTTTGTTGGAAGATTTTTTTTTTTTTTTAAAGAATTTATTTATTTATGACTGTGTTGAGTCTTCGTTTCTGTGTGAGGGCTTTCTCTAGTTGCGGCAAGTGGGGACCACTCTTCATCGCGGTGCGCGGGGCTCTCACCATCGCGGCCTCTCTTGTTGCGGAGCACAGGCTCCAGACGCGCAGGCTCAGTAATTGTGGCTCACGGGCCCAGTTGCTCCGTGGCATGTGGGATCTTCCTAGACCAGGGCTCGAACCCGTGTCCCCTGCATCGGCAGGCAGATTCTCAACCACTGCGCCACCAGGGAAGCCCTGTTGGAAGATTTTTAATCACAGTTTCAATTTCAGTGCTTGTGATTGGTCTGTTTATATTTTCTATTTCTTCCTGGTTGAGTCTTGGAAGGTTGTGCTTTTCTAAGAATTTGTCCATTTCTTCCCGGTTGTTCTTTTTTTTTTTTAATTTTATTTATTTATTTATGGCTGTGTTGGGTCTTTGTTTCTGTGCGAGGGCTTTGTCTAGTTGCGGCACGTGGGGGCCACTCTTCATCGCGGTGCACGGGCCCCTCACTATCGCGGTCTCTCTTGTTGCGGAGCACAGGCTCCAGACGCGCAGGCTCAGCAATTGTGGCTCACGGGCCTAGTCGCTCTGCGGCATGTGGGATCTTCCCAGACCAGGGCTCGAACCCGTGTCCCCTGCATTGGCAGGTAGATTCTCAACCACTGTGCCACCAGGGAAGCCCCAGGTTGTTCATTTTATTGGCATATACTTGCTTGTAGTAATCTCTCATGATCCTTTGTATTTCTGCTGTGTCAGTTGTTACTTCTCCTTTTTCATTACTAATTCTATATTGATTTGAGTCTTCTCCCTTTTTTTCTTGATGAGTCTGGCTAATGGTTTATCAATTTTGCTTATCCTCTCAAGGAACAAGCTTTTAGTTTTATTCATCTTTGCTATTGTTTCCGTCATTTATTTTTCATTTATTTCTGATCTGATCTTTATGATTTCTTTCCTTCTGCTAATTTTGGGTTTTTTTTGTTCTTTCTCTAATTGCTTTAAGTGTAAGGTTAGGTTGTTTATTTGAGATGTTTCTTGTCTCTTAAGGTAGGATTGTATTGCTATAAAATTCCCTCTTAGAACTGCTTTTGCTGCATCCCATAGGTTTTGGGTCGTTGTGTTTTCATTGTCATTTGTTTCTAGGAATTTTTTGATTTCCTCTTTGATTTCTTCAGTGATGTCTTGGTTATTTAGTAGTGTATTGTTTAGCCTCCATGTCTTTGTATTTTTTACAGATTTTTTCCTGTAATTGATATCTAGTCTCATAGCATTGTGGTCGGAAAAGATACTTGATACAATTTCAATTTTCTTAAATTTACCAAGGCTTGATTTGTGACCCAAGATATGATCTATCCTGGAGAATGTCCCATGAGCACTTGAGAAAAAGTGTATTCTGTTGTTTTTGGATGGAATGTCCTATAAATATCAATTAACTCCATCTTGTTTAATGTATCATTTAAAGCTTGTGTTTCCTTATTTATTTTCATTTTGGATGATCTGTCCATTGGTGAAAGTGGGGTGTTAAAGTCCCCTACTATGATTGTGTTACTGTCGATTTCCCCTTTTATGGCTGTTAGTATTTGCCTTATGTATTGAGGTGCTCCTATGTTGGGTGCATAAATATTTACAATTGTATATCTTCCTCTTGGATTGATCCCTTGATCATCATGTAGTGTCCTTCTTTGTCTCTTGTAATAGTCTTTATTTTAAAGTCTATTTTGTCTGATATGAGAATTGCTACTCCAGCTTTCTTTTGATTTCCATTTGCATGGACTATCTTTTTCCATCCCCTCACTTTCAGTCTGTATGTGTCCTAGGTCTGAAGTGGGTCTCTTGTAGACAGCATATATATGGGTCTTGATTTTGTATCCATTCAGCCAGTCTGTGCCTTTTGGTGGGAGCATTTAATCCATTTACATTTAAGGTAATTATCAATATGTATGTTCCTATTACCATTTTCTTAATTGTTTTCAGTTTGTTATTGTACGTCTTTTCCTTCTCTTGTGTTTCCTGCCTAGAGAAGTTCCTTTAGCATTTGTTGTAAAGCTGGTTTGGTGGTGCTGAATTCTCTTAGCTTTTGCTTGTCTGTAAAGGTTTTTAATTTCTTCACTGAATCTGAATGAGATCCTTGCTGGGTAGAGTAATCTTAGTTGTAGGTTTTTCCCTTTCATCACTTTAAATGTGTCCTGCCACTCCCTTCTGGCTTGCAGAGTTTCTGCTGAAAAATCAGCTGTTAACCTTATGGGGATTCCCTTGTATGTTATTTGTTGCTTTTCCCTTGCTGCTTTTAATATTTTTTCTTTATGTTTAATTTTTGATAGTTTGATTAATATGTGTCCAGGCATGTTTCTCCTTGGATTTATCCTGTATGGGACTCTGCGTTTCCTGGACTTGATTGACTATTTCCTTTCCCATATTAGGGAAGTTTTTGGCTATAATGTGTTCAAATATTTTCTCAGTCCCTTTCTTTTTCTCTTCTTCTGGGACCCCTACAATTCGAATGTTGGTACATTTAATGTTGTCCCAGAGGTCTCTGAGACTGTCCTCAATTCTTTTCATTCTTTTTGCTTTATTCTGCCCTATGGTAGTTATTTCCACTATTTTATCTTCCAGGTCACTTATCCGTTCTTCTGCCTCAGTTATTCTGTAATTGATTCTTTCTAGAGAATTTTAAATTTCATTAATTGTGTTGTTCATCATTGTTTGTTTGCTCTTTAGTTCTTCTAGGTCCTTGTTAAACGTTTCTTGTATTTTCTCCATTCTAGTTCCAAGATTTTGGATCATCTTTACTATCATTACTCTGAATTCTTTTTCAGGTAGACTGCCTATTTCCTCTTCATTTGTTTGGTCTAGTGGGTGTTTACCTTGCTCCTTCATCTGCTGTATGTTTCTCTGTCTTCTCATTTTTCTTAACTTACTGTGTTTGGGGTCTCCTTTTCACAGGCTGTAGGTTCATAGCTCCCCTTGTTTTTGGTGTCTGCCCCCAGTGGCTAAGGTTGGTTCAGTGCATTTTGTAGGCTTCCTGGTGGAGAGGATTGGTGCCTGTGTTCTGGTGGATGAGGCTGGATCTTGTCTTTCTGTTGGGCAGGACCACGTCTGGTGGTGTGTTTTGGGGTGCCTATGACCTTATTATGATTTTAGGCAGCCTCTCTGCTGATGGGTGGGGTTGTGTTCCTGTCTTGCTAGTTGTTTGGCATAGGGTGTCCAGCACTGTAGCTTGCTGGTCGTTGAGTGGAGCTGGGTCTTAGCGTTGAGATGGAGATCTCTGGGAGAGCTTTCACCGTTTGATATTACATGGAACCAGGAGGTCTGTGGTGGACCAATGTCCTGATCTCGGCTCTCCCACCTCAGAGGCACAGGCCTGATAACTGGCCGAAGAACCAAGACCCTGTCAGCTACACAGCTCAGAAGAAAAGGGAGAAAAAAAGAAAGAAAGAAAGAAAATAAATAAGCAAAATAAAATAAGGTTATTAAAATAAAAATTAAAAAAATTATTAAAAATTGAAAAGTAATGGAAAAAAAAGGAAAAGAAGAAAGAAGAGAGCAACCAAACCAAAAAACAAATCCACCAATGAAAATAAGAGCTAAAAACTATACTGAAAAAAAAAAAAAGAAACAGACAGACAGAACCCTAGGACAAATGGTAAAAGCAAAGCTATACAGACAAAATCATACAAAGAAGCATACACATACACACTCACAAAACGAGAAAAAGGAAAAAAATATATGTATCTATATATATTGAAAAGGAAGAGCAACCAAATCAATAAACAAATCTACCAATGATAATAAACTGTAGATACTAAACTAAGATAAACATAAAACCAGAAAGAAATTAGATGCAGAAAGCAAACCCCAAGTCTACAGTTGCTCCGAAAGTTCACTGCCTCAATTTTGGGATGATTTGTTGTCTATTCAGGTATTCCAGAGATTCAGGGTACATCAAGTTGATTGTGGAGATTTAATCCACTGCTGGGAGAAATTTCCTTTTCTCTTCTTTGTTCGCACAGCTCCTGGGGTTCAGCTTAGGATTTGGCCCTGCCTCTGCGTGTAGGTCGCCTGAGGGCAACTGTTCTTTGCTCAGACAGGACGGGGTTAAAGGAGCAGCTGACTCGGGGGCTCTGGCTCACTCAGGCCCGGGGGAGGGAGGGGTACGGAATGCGGGGCGAGCCTGTGGCAGCAGAGGCTGGTGTGACGTTGCACCAGCCTGAGGCGCGCCGTGTGTTCTCCCAGGGAAGTTGTCCCTGGATCACGGGACCCTGGCAGTGGTGGGCTGCACAGGTTCCCGGGAGGGGGAGGTGTGGATGGTGACCTGTGCTCTCACACAGGCTTCTTGTTGGCTGCAGAAGCAGCCTTAGCATTTCATGCCCGTCTCTGGTGTCCGCGCTGGTAGCTGAGGCTCGCACTCATCTCTGGAGCTCATTTAGGCATCGCTCTTAATCCTCTCTCCTTGCGCACCCCGAAACAATGGTCTCTTGCCTCTTGGGCAGGTCCAGACTTTTTCCCAGACTCCCTCCCTGCCAGCTGTGGTGCACTAGCCCCCTTCAGGCTGTGTTCACACAGCCAACCCCAGTCCTCTCCCTGGGATCTGACCTCGGAAGCCCAAGCCTCAGCTCCCAGCCCTCACCCACCCCGGCAGGTGAGCAGACAAGCCTCTCAGGCTGGTGAGTGCTGGTCGGTGCCAATCCTCTGTGCGGGAATCTCTCCGCTTTGCCTTCTGCACCCCTGTTGCTGCGCTCTCCTCCGTGGCTCCGAAGCTGCCCCCACGCCATCCCCCATCTCCACCAGTGAAGGGACTTCCTAGTGTGTGGAAACTTTTCCTCCTTCACAGCTCCTTCCCAGAGTTGCAGGTCCTATCCCTATTCTTTTGTCTCTGTTTTTTCTTTTTTTTTTTGCCCTACCCAGGTATGTGGGGGAGCTTCTTGCCGTTTGGGAAGCCTGAGGTCTTCTGCCAGCATTCAGTAGGTGTTCTGTAGGCATTGTTCCACATGTAGATGTATTTCTGATGTATTTGTGGGGAGGAAGGTGATCTCCACGTCTTACTCCTCCATCATCTTGAAGGTCTCCCAAAATCAGGAGTAGAAATTTTAGTGATTAGAATAGTGAACTTGTTTGCAATTAGAATAGTGAACTTGTTTGCACATTAGAATAGTGAACTTGTTTGCACATGCTAATGAAGGTCTTTTAAATTAACTTTTTAATAATAAAAACATCATCAAGTTCTCAAGAGCTATTTACTGCCACAATGATAAGGAAATTAGGCTTTGAGAATACCAATGATTGTTTAGTCCCTTAATTTCTATAGCATTCATAATTGGCAAAGCATTTGACCATTTATTATTTCATTTATCTCTGACTGAAACCTGTTGAGATAGGTGGTTTCATCCCGGATTTACAGGTGAGTAAACTGACGCTGAGAGTGATGGCATTGCCTGCGAAGACATAGGGTGAAGTAAACTGCACCCAAGGCAGGTCTTGTGGTTCCTTGACCCGTGTGCTTTCCACAGGGCCAGATATGCACGCTGCTGATCACAGCTACATAACTCTGGTGTAGTGAGTGTTTCTTCCAGTTTTTCGCTAGCACAGTGTAGACTTCAGAAGCTTGCAGAAATGTGCCTTCATTAATCACAGAAAGACCCTCTCATTGTAGAAATTTTAGATGAATACCTTTATCTAACACTGCTGTAAGACCTTGGCACCATAATTTTCAGATTCAGTCATCTTCACTGGGAACCCATGAATAAAATCAGGCTGACTGAGGGCGGAAGAAGGCTGAGCCAATTAGAGAAAAACCCTGGGAAGCCTGGATTAAGTAGCACAAAGACGCAGATGAGTGAGCTGATGAAATTGCAACCATCACTGAAAAGCAGCGCACTTGCAGTAAAACCATAGAATGTTCTGCTAACTTCAAGCAGTGGGAGTTACATAATCTAATAATTAATTGTCTGTAACTTCCAGGCCTATTAGGGAGGTAGGGAACAGACTCCAGAAGCAAATCACCAGCTTTTGAGGTGGTCAGGAATATTGCCTTAGGCATTCAGCTTTGTAATGGTAATGCTTACAAGTTGTTTTCCCTGTTAATTTTTAACCGTGGGTACAGTCCTTCTCCTACTAATGGGTATTTTAAGTATATCTTAAAGATTTTTCACTGGTTTTTCACTCACAGTTGGAAATTGCCTAGTTTACCACAGTACTTTCAAGTGTCAAATTTGGCTTTTTTTTTTTTTTTCCCGAAAGACAAAGCCCAAAATAAAAGGTGACAGAATATCCCCAGCAGGCTGGAGAAAAATTAGGATCATGTGCAGACAGAAGGACACATCCTTTTAAAATAGTTTAAACTGCCATGAGAAGTAGAAGGAACCCCATTTTATGTGGATTGCTTTGAACAGACCTTACTCTCACAAAGGAGGAATATGAATTCTGTCTTGGAAAGGAAGAGGCCCTGCAACCACACAGCGTGAAGGGGAGGTTCGAGAGAGGCTGTGAGTGGATGAAGGCTTTCAGTCACCAGGGGCCATAGGTTTCATTTTGATGTACATAAAAGCTGACCAAGGACTTTGTGAAAACTTTGAGCTGCCTTCCTGACCACCTTGGTTTCTTTCCTTCACCCATAGATCAGCGTCATTGACGACCCTGTTCTTTTCAAGTGGTAAAAGAAGTTAAAAATAAAGTTCTATTTTAGATGTACCTTTGATTTTCTTCAAAAACATTTCAGATGATAGGAAAGAGAAATAGAGTGATAAATTTTAGCAGAGACCTGGCAGAGTCTTCTTATAGTTTAATCAAAAACGGGCTCAGCTTCAAATATATTAAGTTGCCACAGGAGAATGGGAGTGCCTTTTGGGAACAGTTAATAGTTCCCGGAACTTTAATCTACTTTTATCATAATACAGGGTAAAAGTTCCAAGGTAAATAAAGACAAATAATATTTAAAGGAATATTGCATGATATGTAAGAGGCAACATATTTAAATGGATGTAATCATTCCTTATACGGCTTGCCTTTTCTATGACATGTGCTGCATGTTTTCTCTGGATAATTTGGACTTCATCCAAGACGGCAAATTCCACTGTTCCTTATGCATGTGGTCCTTCTCATCTCCTTGACAATGTCAGAAGAGATCTTTTAACTTGGAAATTTATAAAGGTAATAGAAATACTATTTGGGATCTAAATGCAAGCACTTTAGAGTAAATTATTTTAAAAACGTCAAGTTATTTGTAGGTTTGTACCTGCAAATACTATACAATTAAAACTACTATGGTATTCCTCATGATTCTTCCCACTGGAATATTGATGAAAGCCTTAAGCAGAAGTGGCTAGGTTATACTCTTAGATTTCAGTTGTGATTTGGGTCTTATCTTTTGTTGTGCTGGACTTGCGTTGTCTGATGATTTCCCATTCTATACTGCATTTTCCCCTACTGAAAAAGTGCCTCCCTTATAATTATTTTCTCTTTAATCTGTGTTTCAGAGTAACATCAGAGTAAAATTTTCTTAATTTGTGTGCTAATAATAGCTTTTTATATTTTTCTTTTTTGCCTTCTACTTTTTCCCTATAACTCACTTCAGATTCTTTTCTCACATTTTCCTTAAAGGTTTCTGTTGGCTGCAAAGTCTATACAGCACAGTTCCTATGAATCTCTTGGTCTGTTTATGTACCTTTAGAATATGAGTCTCGTTAGAAAACATAAATTTGTCTGTTTCATATTTATTGACAGAGAAGACCTTCATGCTCTATTGTTAAGTGGAATAAAGGAGCACACAAAAATACATGTTGGGTGATTCAATTTTTTGGAAAATAAATATTTAAGTATGAAAAGATGTAGAAGGTTAGATACCAAAATATTAACTGTGATTGTTTGAGAATAGTTGGAATTTTGGTGATTATAGTTTTCTTTTTATTTTCCCACTATTTCATTAATTCATCCTTTAAATGTTTATTTTTATTTTTGAATTTTCTGTATTATTTGTGTTAAAAACAAACGCTAAGTGGAAAGCATATAAAAAAAAAGTTCTATGGACATAAATAAATGTGAACTCTGATTATTTTATTTGACTGATGGGGCTATAAAATTTTCTTAACTTTCTTTTCTTTGGTTGTGAGGACTAAAAGTCTAATGCCTACTTCTTTTAAACTTCGGAGGGCATGGATTATATCTTTTTCATAAAGTTAGAATGGCCCATTTTTTGCCAAAGTGATCAAGGAAGGAATTCACTTTGGATATCAATTGTGACTTTACATGGGCCTGGAGAAGGCATAATTAAACAGTGATGACTTCTAGCCTCTGAGTAAATCTCAGTAGAATGGCAGTGCCTCTTCCAAACTCCACTCAGGGTGGGGACAATTCTCTTGCTGACTGAGGAGTCCCCACTTGGGAGTGTCATATTGAATCTGTCCTAAATAATATGACAAAAGCCAGAAAGATGAGATTGGGGAAGAAAACATAGAGCTAGGCTAAGATCAACCCTCACTGCTACCCACATATTTGTTTTGTTTACTTGAATGAAATATGGAGCTATTTTAAATTCCTATATAACACAATGGTATCAATAGAATGCAGCTTGGTTAAAAAATATATTTTATTTTTCTGTTTGTGATTACATTAAGCTTCTGTGAAAATGGAACACACCAGTTTCACAGCAGGAGAGGATAGATATAGCAAGACTAGAGAGGCGAGACGTTCAGGATTAGAAGAATCTGTATGGCTGAAAGTGAGGTAATGATAATGATTATGTGATAATAGTACTGTTGTGCTGTTTTATGAGGAAGTAATCCAGCTCCCAAAGCAGATAAGCTATTGGGGTGAAGGCTGAGTTTATCCCATGGAGGGCAATAGATTCTTGCTGAATAACCCAGCATGACAGTAAGGCTTTTTCTTTTTTGAAGCAAGGTCTTTAAAATAAAATGAGTAACTTCCCAAATATGAGCAAGTGAACAGCTGAGCAACAGTAAAAGAAAAGCAAATTGTGCAGGAGAGTGGGGGGCTAAGGGGGTGGAGATGGGATTCTTTTTATGCAATGAAAACTAGAGTTCTAGTAATAGGAGACAAAATTTCCAGGAACCAAAATAAAAACAAAAACAAAACCTCACTACCATACATATTGGCAGCTGAGTTGAAGTGTTATTCTTCTAGAGAAGTATTAAACTACTGCAAAATGCAAACAGATTCCCATTCATCTTATTTTAAGTCATTGTTCATTCGTGGCTTGACAGTTGCTATATGGAAGGGGCTACATTAGTTACAACAGCAGTTATAGACAAATGGCATGTTATCCTTGGTTTCAGTGAGCTTACAGATCAGTACTGCTGAATGAGATGTTGAAAGAGCTTAATCTTCAGTTTTTCTCTCTTTTTTTAGTTTTTATTTTTTATTGTGGTATAGTTGCTTTACAGTGTTGTGTTAGTTTCTGCTGTGCAGTGAAGTGAATCAGCTATACGTATACATATATCCCCTCTCTTTTGGATTTCCTTCCCGTTTAGGTCACCACAGAGCACTGAGCAGAGTTCCCTGTACTATACAGTAGGTTTTCATTAGTTATCTATTTTATACAAAAGTAAGTCAGTTTTTCTCTTGTAGCCAAGATAGACCAGAAAAAAAATCTCACTCCGTCTTGATTCCTCCTGCTTCCCACATGTATATAAGCATGTGAAGGCTTGTTTGGTTCTAGAGGAGGGATGGGATTCAATCCTCAGTCCATGTTGGTCATTCCTCCTGGGCTCTTCGCTTAGGCATGTGGTGTCACTTCAATTTGGGTGGCTCCACTGGTTGCAGGCTTCACTCTGGGACAGCTGGGAAAATGTTGCTTCAGCTCCCAAAGCTTTAGTGTTTAGTACAAATTATTTCCCCCTCATAGGCTGCCAGCAGGCATCCTCCTGTGGTACTGTCACCTCAGAAGCCATAGTATCAGATGGGCTCATGCATCTTACACCCTGTAGAACTGCAATCCCTATCTTTTCTAAGTACCTGGAAACTATTAGACCTCCCCAAGGGATGAGGTCTCACTTCGAACACTGAGCCTCATCCACTCCTCCATTTGCACACAAAACTCTAGCTCAGTAGCTTTTGCCTTACAATGAAGAGGCCCAGTTGGGATTTGTCTTGGGGGCAACCACCCATCTGGACCATCTTTTTAGACTAATTCAAAATAACCAACTTCAAGGAGACTGAGGTTGCTTTTATGGTTACCTTCTGGGAGATGTGAAGATGCAAAAAAATATTTACAGAGTGCTTATGTGTACCAGGCACTATCTGGGCACTTGGAATCTATCACTGAACACAACAGACAAGGACCCGTGCCCTCAATGAGCTTTTGTTTGAGCAAAGGAGACGATAACCAGGACCTGTATTGAAAAGTTATCAAGTATGTTAGAGACTAGGTGTTGTGGGAAAAAAATAAAAAGTTTGAGTGGTGTGAGGGAGATACAGAGTAAAGAGTGGTTTGCCGTATTAAATAGGGTGGTCAGAGTGGGCCTTATTGAGCACGCGGTATTGAACAACCACGTATAGGCGGAAGGGAGTTAGTTGAGTGGGTATTTGGAGCAATACTCTCTGGGCAGAGGAAAAACAACTAGAGCAAAGATTGGAAGTGTGTTTGGTATTTTTAAAAATTGTGGCAAAATGCATATAACATAAAATTCACCATTTTAACCATTTTAAGTGTATAGTTCAGTGGCATTGTACATGCACGGTGTGCAACCATCACTACTATGTAGTTCAAGAACGTTTTCATCACCCCAGAAGGAGACTCCATACTCATTAAGCAGTCACCCCCATCCTCCCCTCCGACCAAGTCTCTGACAACCACTAATCTGCTTTCTGCTTCTGTTGATGTGCATGTTGGCATTTTGAAGAAGACCGAGAAGCTAACGTGGTCTGGAGCATAGTAAGTGGAAGGGAGCTTAGGAGGGGAGAAAGTCAGTTAAGTAATGAAGAGCTGAATCCCCTTTCAGCCATTTTAAGTATATGATTTTTACTCTGAATAAAAGAGAACCATTCCAGAATTTTAAACTGAGGGGTAAAAAAGCTCCATGGGAGAGTAGATTGAGGGGAGTGTGTGTGTGTGACAAGGTTGGAAGGAAGAAGATTGACTAAAGGGTGAGAGAAGATAATGGCTCTGGCAAGGTTGGAGGGGATTAGGAGGGAATTCAGAATATTAGAAATATTCTGAAGCTAACGCCAATAGGACTTGCTGATGACCTGGATTTGGGGTGTGATAGAAGAGTGACACCAAGGATTGCTCCAGTGAGTCTGACCTTTGTGATTAAAAGGATGAAGTTGCCATCAACTGAGATGGGGAAGTTGCAGCTGGAGCAGGTTTCAGGGGTGGGGGGTATCAGGGAAACAGTTCCGGCAGAGTGAGTCTGAGATGTCTGTTCATCCAAATGAAAAAGTCAAGTAGATGGTTAGATGCGTGTGTCTGGAGTTCTGGAAAGTGGCCTGGAGTGGAGATAAAAACTGGGGAGTCATTAGCACAGACATGGTATTTAATGCCATGCGAGTGGAAGAAGTCACCGGGGAACTGAATGTGAACAGATAATGAGAAGAAGCCAATTGCTGAGCACTGGGGTGCATCCTCCTTAAATGATGAGGGATACAGAAGGAACCAGAAAGGAGGAACCAAGGTAGGAGGAAGATCATGGGTATGTAGTGTTGTGGAAGCCAAGTGAAGAAAGTGAACCAAGTAGAGAGTCGTTAACTGAATGAAATGCTGTTGAATTGACTGACTATTGGATCTAGCAGTTTGTGAGGCCGTTTCAGTTGTGTGATTAGCTTGTAAGTCAGATTGGAATGGGTTTAAGGGGAAATGGGAAAAGAGGAACTTAAATAGTGAATAGAGACAAATATTTGGAGGATTTCCTGGGAAAAGGGCTGAAAGAAATGGAGGTGTACCCCCTTCTTCAGCTCCTCACTTTTACAAGAAATCATCATCTCTTATTTTATATATAACATAATTATATAGTTAATTCATGGGAGTGATACTTTTCTTTGCAAAGTATCATTTCATTTTCTTCCTCACAGATCCTCAGGACAAGCCCTATCATTTAAAAAGAAACATAAGTTTATGAGCAGATAGTGAGGGGTAAGAAACAGATCTGAGGGAAGAGAAAGATTCTCTTTCTGAATCACTAATCTTTTTCTGATTCACCTAGTGTTTTACAGAATAAAACCCTTTTAAAAAACTATCCAGTAAAGATTTTGTTCATATACTTCTTATAGGTAGTTTGTAAATATTTCCACAAAAAAATAAGAAAATTTGGAAAATGTAAAAGTCATGGAGAAAAACTGAATAGTCTTTCCTCCAAGCCCCTTGGGAAAAAAGGAAATTATATGCAATGCTTATTTTAAGGCCTTTACCATGCTTAATTTATTTATAACTTAGCTAATAAAGTTTTGTCTGGGATAATTAAAATTTTAAAATATGGTAGATTAAGAAAGTAATTGCAAATTTATTAATTGAATTTGCTATTTGATGTTTCTAATTTTTAAAAATCATAAATAGGGTCCTAAAGTTGCTGAGGTTAAAATAATTTAACTTTTCTTATATGTTCTAGTAACTGAAAAGCAGATGAACCCTGGATAATCATCAACACTAGTATTACAAAAACTCGTGCTGTTTTAACTAGTTTCTTCCTCTTATGAAGTTAAAAATTTTTAGTTTTCTGATAAGTAGCTGTACAATAAAGGGGAGGGAACCCTTACATTCACTGGACTTGCTATTTTGACATGCAACTTGGTTGAACTGTTTGCAGTTTTTGACCCATCACCTTCCACAGTATCGTCTGGTGCATTGTTTCGCGCCAAGCTTGTTCATTTACCCACTTAGGAGCCCAATGAGTGTTTATAAATGCTAACAGATAATTTTATGGGTGCTTGGGAACTGAGGATTTTACTGGATTGAGGCATGCTACTCTACTCTTTTCATTTGATAATTGTTTTCTTACCTGAATATTTCCAAATGAAGGTCAATTTCTTTAATCCACTACGTGAGATGGAGGAGGCCAAAATATGAGATTCAAGAGAAGTCTTAGAGAAATGGTTCTGCAAAAGTCTTCTCACCAGGCTGTGGGAGGGAGAGTCCATTTTATTGAACATTTATTGGGTACAAGTAGTTATGTGCCAAGCATTGTATTCAATGTTGTGATGCAAAGATGAGAGCTAGATTTATTCATTCAGTAATTATTTAATTCATTCAGTCAACATATATTCAGCATCGTTTGGATTATTCAAACAGCTATCTAAAGGCAGTCATTCTGCAGCAATTGAAAATAGAAATAAGACATTTTTTGCATTGTAATTTAATCAAATAAACTGCTATGCTACCCGATATCACTTACATTTCTAGTTTTAATCTAAGATTCAAACTTATTGCAGCTGGAATCTTAGTGATACAGTTGGGGAAAAAGCTATTACATCTGTTTTCATAAAACTCAGAAGAAAAATCTTAATTTATTTTTAATATTTCATGTTCTTTATATTTCCCTATTTCAGGATATATTTTTTAAAACAGGCAAAAATTTAATAGATTTTAAATAGAAAACAATATTTTCATAAAATCTTTCTAAAGTATCTGTTTTTTAAGTGGGTAGTTTTACAGGTGAGGGGTTATTTCTTAAAGCTCCTTGAAGTGGGCAAACCTGTCAGTGTTTGCAGCTGCTTAAACCATCTACTCTCCCACCCCCAAATTAACTCTTCCTTATTGATGAATAATCTTTCTATTTTTCTGAGAGGAAACACCAGTTAAGTAGGTAATTAGGTACTAGTGTCTTTAAGATTTCTTCTTAATACATGTAATCTTCCTTTTAAAAAATAGGTTATATCCCCTGTGCAGATGAGATGTTGTAAATATTTTTAAAGTAAGGATTTAATCCATTATAAATATGCCTGCTAATTTTAGGCAAAATTCTGCACTAAGAGCTGAAGAAATCCAAAGAAAACTAATGTTTTTCCAGCTCTGAAGGAGGTAACAATCTAGTGGGAATGTAGAAGCACACATTATTTAGGTGGAATTGCCAATAAGATTTTAAAAATGGGAGCAGTGATGGACTATTGAAATAGAGAGGAAAATTCATTCCGTGTTTAGATGTGATACTCCTGTAAAGTTGTGAAAATGCTTTTATTTCTCTGAATTATCATATTATTGAAGTTGGGATGGACCTGTGTAAGATAAATAAGAAGGATCATAAGAGAACAGCACTGAGTTTAGAGGCAACATCTAGAAGGAAGTGATTATTTGCTCCCAACTAGTTTCTTAGTAAAAGAGAATACATTTCCTGGGTGACTAAAAGCACACCTTGCATGTTCTTCCAGTACAGTCTGAATCCTCAGCAAAAGGCAAAGAGGATGATTCTCACTCAGCAACCTCTCAGCTTTTATGTACCTGAAACCTTCAGTTGCTATTTGTGGTTAACACTTGCCTTTCCATCATCTCACTTTCCTCACTCCTAATTATGAGCTTAATGTGCACCTTCCTTGATAATTTGTCTCCAACAGGAAGGCAAGATTAGTAGACTACTCTGTACCTTTAGTACTTAGCTGAGGGCCTGGCATATAGTCAGTGCTCAATAAATATTTTTTAGTGAATGAATTACCACCCAGATATCAAAGCCTTTACATATTAAGCTCTAGGGCAGAATTTGGGGTAGGTAGAGGGCAGAAGGTTCTAAGAACAAATTTTTGTGGTACTAGTATAAACATATGGAAGCTACATTAGCAATTGATACTTCGAACCTTTTCTGATAGGACTTTACTTGCAATTAAAAAAAATGATGGACAGCTTTTAATATTCTGTCAAGTCAGTGCTGTCACCTTCATTCATGAAATTTCCATTTAATGTACGGGCTTTAACAATTTGAGTGATAACAGGTGAATGACTTTGTATTTATGTGTTTGTGCCTTGCAGGTTTAGATATTTACCAATTCTGCAAGCTACTATGAAGTTAGCATCAGAAACATATTTTGTTATAGTTGAGGTATGAGTTAAAAGAAATTATGTACATTGTATATACTTATGTCCCTTGAGAGTACACTTTCCAAAAATGATTCGTTGCATTTTTATATTCCTCTAGATTTTCACCTCTATCACGGTCATATAGGAAAATATCTACAAATTGTTTTATATGCCAGTGAGCTGGTCTTGCCGAACACTCAGTATTTACCAGCACAGAGCAGTATAAAATAAGTAAAAAATAGTCTCTGCCTTCATGAAGTTAATGTTTCAATAAAGAAGTTGGACCCCCCAAAATTGTGAAATATATGAGGTCGTCAACAAGAGAAATGTGTAACTACAACCAGTTGCAGTAATCCTCAAATCCAGAGGGGTGGCTTCGGGCAGTGCAATCGCTGATTCCAAAAGTGGTTTGGAGAGTCGTAGATCAGCTATCTGAAAGCTGAGGACTATGTCAGCCTTCTCTTCATGGGTGACAGATAGTATTTGCTGTCTCATTAAAATGTGAACATCATACATCTAAATATTAGACTCAATATAACGATACAAGAGTAGTTTAACTATATGTCCTATGAAATGAACCTACCCTATCCTATGTATAGGACATTTATTCATATGTATATATATCCTGTATATATCCTAAGGTGCATGAAACATAGGAATGACTTTAAAAATACCAAAATTAAGAATAATTTACTATTGCCATGTTTTGAAGGTGCTGTATAATCCACTGCTTAACACTTTGAACTTATTTATCTCAAGCCTGCTTAATAACAAAACAAACTCATAAAACCACTTACCTGATTATGGAAGGTAATAATATCTGGGGAATTTGTACCAGAAATCACATGCTTGGTTTATAAAATATTTATTAAAAGAGAAATTAAATTATTCATGTTTAAATTAGGGTAGGTGGGTATAACTGAGAAGTCCCAAATCTTGATGGTTTAATACAATAAAGGATTATTTCTCACCATGTCTTCATCCAATTCAAGTTAGTGTTGGTGGTAGTGGGGCAGTTATTGGGAGGCTTTACTGTCCTCAGTCATTTAGGAATTCTGGCTTCGTCCACTGAGTGGCTTTGGTGTCAGGGAAGGCCTTGGAGTCCCCAGTGGATCATCTGCATCTGGCCTGTAAACAAGAGAGGAGAATATGGAGCATTGCATTGAAGGGAATACCTTTTTAGTCCAGACGTGGAAGTGCTAGCCATCACTTTTAACTACCTTTCCTGGCCATAATTTAAGCGCATGGTTCCACCGAACTTAAGGGTGTACTAGGATATGTAACCTCGTGCTATGCCCTGGAAGAAAAGGAAACAGGGTTGGGAAACACAGCATGGTCTCGGCCAGAGTGTTTAAACATGCTGCACTGACTTAAAACTTTCTGTACACACTGCTATGTTTGAAAGCGATAACCAATAACCAACAAGGACCTACTGTAAAAACCTAATTAATTAATTAATTAAAAAACAGAACAAAACTTTCTGATCAGTTGAAATACTTCAGAATTTTCCAACTTAACATGAAGTCAGTAGATCATATGAAAGAGGAGTGACCAAAAACGTAACAAGAAGGAAGACATATCAAATTAATCGGCCAATTTGGAAGCAGCTATATTTAAAGAGATGACTATCCAAAGACAGTTCAAACAGAAATGAAAGGTGACGAATTCAGTGCCTCAACTCTTAAACTAAGTGTGATACTGTAAAGAGGTAGATATACGGGTATCGCCATTAACTGGACACGTATCCTGGGCCATTCACTTAATCGCTCTGACTTGATTGCATCCTCTGAAAAATGGAGATGATACTGATATTTGTTTTCATCCTTGCTTTGAAGCAAACAAAATCATGTATATGAGGGGGTTTATAAAATATTAATTGCTAAACAAGTTTTATTTGAGGCTACTTGCATTAAGGAAAAATTACCTCCGAGACTGCTCCTGTCATTCACCTGTGACTCATGAATTTTCAGTTGGCATAGAGTAACAGAGGAAAGTCTTTCAAGTATTGTAAAATCTAGGTTTATCTGAGGTAACCTCTGCTGCTTGTAGGAAGTATGTGGCTGAGTAATAGCTCAAAAATAGCATGTTATTTTGAGGAAGAAAATATGTTCTTCAACAAATAAAATAAGTGTTCCGAAGAATAATTTTATAGCATATTTAATCACACATCTAAAATAATTTGAATCCTGTAGTTCAGAGCACTCTGTACTTTGATATGAATTTTGAAGTGCTTTAGTAACTGCAGTAGTACCAAGGCAAGTACTATTATGTAGAGTTGCATTTTATGAGTAGCTCTTACCAACCTCTGTGAAGGAAACTGTGCCGTGAATAATCAAAACTGGAATACACAGATGAAACAATTTATATATTTAACATGCATTTTGAAAAATTATGAATGTATGCTTACACATACACACACATACACATAAATGGTAGCTGTGATTAAAAGAGGCTTGTTTCATAAGTCAAACAAATAGACAGTCCTCTCTTTGCTTTATGATGACCTGCTGATGCATGTCTACCAGGAGTTCGTTGATGGGTTCATTCAATAGACATTTTAAGACTAAGTTGTAGGGATTAAGGTACGTGTTTTCAGGGTATTAACAAAAAGTAGCTAAGTTTCTTCAGGGTTTGCAGATATTATATACAGAAAAAAAAAATGTAGTCAAAGGCAGTATTTTTTTTTAAGGAGTCAGGAGGCAGATTATAAGTGGTATAAATGTGGCAGAGTGAGATTCCTTTCAGGTTGGAGAACAGGGAAAGACAATGTCAGGAGGAAGGAACGTTTTCATTGGTTCTTGGAGGATGGATAAGATTTAGCTGTGTGACAGGCATGAGTAGTACTTCAGGCAGGGAATATGGCATAATCAAGTCAAGGGGATGATAGAGGAGCCATTGGCAATGAGTAAAATGATTGATTTGGCTGGAGAATTAGATACATAAAAGAATTTGGGGAAATCATTCAGCTTGGAAACAGGTTGTGGCCATACCCTAGATAGCTTTAAAAGCCAGGCAGCTTTATGGACAGCTTTGATGAGGCATTGATGAGTTTCTACAATGATGTGAAGTGATTAAGAGAGCTTTGAAAGCATTATTTAAAAACTCTTAATTGCCTAGGTGACTTCAAAATTATACTTGACTCTTCAGAAACCTTGTCATCTTAGCAAATTGAGGGCTTTTTTCCTCTTAATAACTTGAAGGGCTATTTTTTTGCCCCAGATTTTTAGATTTTTATTTCTTACTACTGTGTTGAGTGTCCGAGATTCTTATGCAATGCCACCTATCGTAAGGTTCCTATATAGAAATAGTAATGTGTTACTTAGTAAGCAGAAAGTAATATTGATTCTGACTGCATGGAAAGTAGGGTGCTAGGTGAAGTGAGGCACACACAAAAATATAAAAATATGATGTTAAAATAACAACACTGCATAGCATTTGGGAGATAGCAAAAAATAGTATAGAAAATAAATTCTTTGGGAGTTCAGAGTTGTGATTAGATTTCAGAGAAGACAGGTGGGAGAATTGCAAGGACTCTTAACCCCCAGACTGAGTGATGAGATTGATGGTTTATCATCAGAGAGTTTCAAGTAAATCAGGCAGCCAATGACAAGCCACTTCTACCTTTCCAACCAGCGTTCTGTCTTATCGCTCTAAGATAATCCATTGCCATCAGTAATGGGAATGATAGTGATGACTTTTGGGACCCTGATTTTCTTAAAAGTAATTTTAAGTCAGCTAATAAAAATTTTAGTTAGCTGATTTATAGTTTTTATAATAGATAATAGCGGAATGTTTCAGAACTGTGTTGCATGTGTTTTCTGCTTCTTAAAATATGTCCTTTTTCCCTTTCTACTTCCATTCCTCTCTCATTTTGAACAGGATTTTAAGTCTGTTTAAAATATATAAAAATAACAATACAAAAGCGAAAATTTAGGGAAATAAGGGCCAGTAAAAAATAAGGAAAGAAAAAGATGGATGAATTATTTAAGATGAGGTTATACATAAAATCCAGGTGCTAAGGTACTACCCATTTTCTATAAATAAAGAGCCCACATAGCTGTCTCTGAGTTTTCTAGCAGCCACAGAAAAGGGGAAAGACCATAGTTTTATAAGATTGATATTGTCTGCAGTATAAGAACAAGCCAGTTTCTCAGAAGAAGCACCACTCTTCCTAATGCCAAGTGCAGGGAGAAATCTCTGTGACTGGTCCTCCAAGAGAAGCTCCACAGAAGTAATAAATAATGAATGTCCTCTTAAACATCCTTACAAGTAAATAGGACAAAGGTTGTCTTAAGACTTTTAAAAGTATGCTTTTATAATGATTTTGGGTAATTGTTTAATGCCTTAAATAGTGTGTGGGAAAACACTCCTATAGAGTCCGAAAAATGAACACCAGGCACAGACCGGGGGTAATTTTGAGCCAGGGCAATAAGAGTGTGATTTGCTGACCAGCAGCTTCGGCATCACCTGGGGGCTTGTTAGATATGCAGAGTTTCACACATCTCAGATCTACTGAGAATCTTCAGGGGGTTTTTGAGGAATACTGATTTCAGGTATCTCAGGTGACTTACTGGATGTTTAGATAATCCTTTATGGATCAAAGGGCACAAACTTTCAGCTATAAGATGAATAAATTCTGGAGATCTAATGTACACCATGGTAAGCATAGTTAGTAATAATGTAGTGTATACTTGAAATTTGCTAAGAGAGTAGATCTCAAGTGTTCTCAACACTCACACACATATAAAATGGTAACTATGGGAGGTGATAGATACGTTAATTAATTTGATTGTGGTAATTATTTTACAGTGTATATGTATATCAAACCATCATGTTGTACTCCTTAAATATATACAATTTTTGTCGAAAATTAAGAAGTAAAAAAATTTTTAAATATTCTCTTAAATGAGTTTTAGTTAGACCTTATATAGCAGTGGATTTGGAGATTGCCTCCCTGACAAAATACGTGGAATAAAAATATATTATTTTACTGGTTAAGGGTAGATCTGATTTTTTTACATCATCCAAGTAGGGGGAAAGGTTTTAGACATTTAGATAATTAGTTATCGCCTAATATGTGTGAAGCACTATGTTTAGGTACTTTAGAGTTGTAAAGATGAACAAGACATGGTAACTGTTTCTAAGAAGCAATCTAGCAGGGAGACTTAGTTGTAAACAAGTTAACCTAATGAAATAAGAATCACAAGGTACAAACAAGGTGCTGTGATAGTTATTCCTATTCTACAAGTTTTTACAGATGAGGAAACTTGGCTCAGAGAAATAACTTGTCTTAGCTAACAATTGAACTCAAGCTCTGTGTGATCTTAAATGCAGTTTACACTTTTAAAATACAGCTTCTTAAAGAAAAGAAAAAAAGACGGGAAACTCATTTTAAAAGTGAGAAAATAGTCATAAATCAGTAGGCTTCTACATTCAAGTTCACTATTCAGACAATGTAATAATTTTGATTCACATCTTTAAGAGCAAGTGCTGTTTTTAGTTAATGTAAACTGAAATGAATCCTGCAGTTTTCCTCAAGTAGGAATTAAAATTTTGCCAAAATAGAGTGTCATGATTGCAGGGTTTTTTTTCCTGAAATAAACATAAGATTTTATTGATATAGGAAGACAAGCTATTTTTATCCCTGAGTGCTGTGTGAGATTTAGTGGATTGAAGTATTTAGCAGATAGTACGTCCTCAATAAATATTGATTAAATAAAAGAATTTAATATTTACCCTTGAAATCTTCTTTGGAGCCCAATTTTACCAGGCAAGTGGAATCAAAGGAATATATTCATAATTTTTAAAATCTTACCTTCTTTAGAAATATTTCATAGTTCCATAATCCTTTTTTACCAGATATGGGCTCCCCACCTCTAAGCACTTTATATTTCAGTTGACATTGGCTATAATTTCCCCCATGTTATACTGATGTGTGTATTTGTCTTATATTTCTGCAGTAATGTAAGCCTTTCAGAGAATTTGTCGTATTTTTCTTTCCTGCGTAGAATCTAGTTAGCACTCAGGAGGCACTTAGTAAATATTTGAATGAACAATGAATGATGATCACTACAATAATTAGTAGTCAAATCTATTCTAGCAACCTATGCCTCTAATCAGTTCCCAATAGCTGCCTTTTAAACCTGGTCAAAGCCTTGCTAATCGAAGGTGTTCTTTGACAGTGTTTTTGAGTATTTGCAGTACTGCTGTTGAGAAGGCTAGCATTTATTGGGTGCTTATTCTTTCTCAGGTACTATTTTTAAAGCTTTTTCTTTTAAATTTTTATTTTATTGGCGTATAGTTGATTTACAGTGTTGTGTTTGTTTCAGGTGTACGGCTAAGTGATTCAGTTATACATATACGTATATTTATTCTTTTTTATGTTCTTTTCTCATATAGGTTATCACAGAATGTTGAGTAGAGTTCCCTGTGCTCAACAGTAGGGTCCTTGTTGGTTATCTATCTTATATATAGTAGCGTTTATATGTTAGAGCTTTAAAAACATTATATCTCAATTGGTCAGTACAACAATCTCAGGAGAAATTCTTATTTTCTCTTCTTTGGAGATAAGAAAACTGAGGTTTATAAGGAATTAACAATTTATGCAAAGTCATGGAGCTAGTAAGTGGTGGAGCTGGGATTTAGATTTGCTTTTAAAGCTCTGCTTACTGTACAAGGGTAGAGTAAAGGAGTGACTAGGAGGTAACGAATGACCAGTCCATTTATTCTCAAAGAGCATAAATATACAAAATAGGCTGATTTGGGACATTATAGTCCTGTCTTCCTAGAAATTGAATTTGGCTAGGCTTATGCTTGGGAAATCATCATCCAGAGCTAGATCAACATCTGTGTACAGAGAAGGTAAGAGTCAGTCCGTTAAATAAACTGAATCAGCCTTAGGATGGGTACTTTATGGCTCTAAAACATAAGTGGACATGTTGGACAACTTCATAGCTGTTTCTGACCTAACAAAATGTGTGCTAATGGGAACCCTACTCCAGTTCTCTGAATCTGGCACTGCCATTCTCTCCTACTTATTTAGGAATAGATTCTAAAGGATCACAATGTAGGCATCACAGTCCAGTCCACTGGATCAGTCTCTCACAGGATAATCACATAAGTCCAGGAACTCTCAGGCTGTAACTCCATGGGACTAATGGGTAGGATTCTCATCTTCATTCCCCTTATAAAATAAGGTATACCCTCGGTATCTAAGACGCAATAGAGAGCACGAACAAAAAGGTTGCTGGCCTATAAAGAAAACAAGCATGACAATGCAAGCATGGGATTAAGATGGGTTTCCTAGGGCATACTCTTTTCATAAACACCAGGGAGGGAACTTTGTTCTTTTTCTGCTGGTGTTTAGAAGTTTTGTGGCGTGAAGGCAGTGAAGTCAGAGGTGTACTCCCTTAGTTTTTTTTGTTCTTCTTGCTGAAGTAAATGAGTGGGGACACTAAGGATTTCATGTGTGCACTGTGGCTACTTATTCTAAAAATAAAATAATACAAACTAAGCGATTATTTCTTTTGATTCACTTTAACATAGTGATTTGCTGCTTATTCATACAATCTGACAAAAACCCCGAAATGATCTCTAGGCAAGCAGGTTGGCCCTAGCAAAGATATAAACACATCCTCTAGTGTATTCCCTTTAATAAGGTATTATTTTTGAAACCAACAAGGACCGACATGGATAATACTAAATACTGTCAGTTATAATAGTAAATAATACTAAATACTGTCAGTTGCTTTATTCTTTTCTTCTTAAAATAAAACTAAAAGACAAAGCAATTAACTGCAAAGGGCTATATTAACCCAACTCAAAGGTTGCATTTTTAAACGTGGGAGAGTGAGGAAGTGTAAAAGTTAAATTCTCATAGAAAACATTAACTCCTCTGCATTTCACCTGTGGCACATTAAAATGCATATTTAATAGCCTAATTAAACATGTACTGAGTTTAACATAACTGAATGGTTGTTAACCTGAAGCCCTTAACTTTTCCCTATCTTGGCTCTTTTGTTTATAAATTTGCACTTTACATTTCATTAGTAGATTTTCTCACTTATGAAACTTTTTTCCTTTCCAAAGAGTTAAAAATAGAGTAGTATTGTAATGATCTCTTGCTAAAACTATGCATCATTTGATAAGAGTCAATTTACTTATTTCAGAAAATTAAAATTTTTAATTAAAAAATAAAATTAATTTTATTTCAGAAAGTTAAACCTGTTGAGGTTTAATAAAATTTAGAAAGACCTATTGTATCCAACTTTGATCATCAGTCAGCTAATTTTAAGCCAGATATTATTTATTAACTAAAAGCTTTCATATGAAAAATATCACACATTAATTTTCATCAGCATAACATGAAATCCAATGACTCATCTTAAAAGCAGACTCTCATTTTATAGGAATTTAGTCAAGTGGAAGTTCTGAAATGTGTGAATTGATTTTGATGTCAATCTCCAAGCATAATAAATTTCTTATTTGACTGACCCCTTCTTACCTAGCTATATCTGGGGACAAAATGGAAAGATGACTGAAACATCCCAGAAATATCCTAGTACAGAGTCTCTGATGACTTTTAGCAAAAGAATTGGGTGTGTTTGACGTACCTCTGTGCTCTTTCTCATCCTCATGGAGAACACTCTTAAGATGGTCTCTGAATAAGAAAGCAGCACTGGAAAGATTAAGTTATCATTTCAAAGGAAGGTCACTGACAAGCCTGTGAAGTCAAAGACTTTGGTAATGTAAGTCCTTTTCTAAATAAGCTGTGTGTGCTAAGCATGTGTGAAAACCACAAAACTTCTGGTGGGGGAGCAGGCTACAGGAGGAGATCCTGATCTTGGGAGCTTCAGAATTTTAATTTGAAGAAAGAAGCACTTTGGCATTTTCTGGACAATGTCATCTTCAAGGTTTTGTTGAAATATGCAAACTTTGTAACATTCTGACTTTTAATGCTTGGACTGGGTTCTGTGGTTTTTAAATCATCTATAAAATATGCAGAGAGAAATTTGTTCTGATGAGCATAGGACAATGATTCATTCAGAGCCAGCCAGAAAAATATTAGCTACTGGAAAAAGGGCAGATCCACAGTAAATTTAGTTCTGTGTCATTTAATAAGAATTCATATAGTGGATACTTCAGTGTCTTGCTTTATATAAAAATGGAACTTTTGTCAGGGCCTACTTTAGGAGAATGTGTAGAGCTGTACACATGTTCAGGAAAGGCCTGAGATGGACTTACTCTCTCACATCTGCCTGACCTTGAGCTTCTGTACAAGCAGGAAGTGAAGGCTAAGGCAGAGTTGTAAACTGTCTGCCAAAGCAGGGAATCCATGCCCCAAAATGCACACAAAGCCCCTTGGCTAAGGCTGGGAGACGTATTGGTTCAAGTTATTTAAATAAATCTTTTTCTAATCATTAGGTGATCACAAGTCTAACTGAGTAGTGACTTAAGTGGCCACACATGACAAAATACAAACTTCAGAGAATTCAGAAAAGTCACTAAGCAAACAACAGCAGAAGCAGCAGCAGCAGTAACAACAACAAACACCCAAAACAACAAACCCTGGGGGTGAGAGAGAAATCTGATTTCCAGAGTTACCACATTCTATTATTTAACATGTCTAGTTTTCAACAAAAGAAGTATAAGATATGCAAAAAAAAAAAAAAAAAAAGAAAAGTATGGCCCATACACAGGGAAAAAAGTCAGTAAAAGCTGCCCTTGAGGTAGCCCAGATATTGGAGTTGCTAGACAAAGAAATTAAATCAGATATTTATAAATATGTTTAAAAAATAATGGAAATCATATTTAAAGAATTAAAGTATGACAACTATTTGTCACCAAATAGAGACTATCAATAAACAGCTAGACATTATTAAAAAGTAGAAATTCTGGAGTTGAAAAGTATAATAACAGAAATGAAGAATTTACTAAAGGAGATTAACATCACATTTGAGCTGGCAGAAGGAAAAAATAGTGAACTTGAAGATATGTCAATTGAGATTATTCATTCTGAGGAACAGAGAAGTAAAAGAATGAGGAAAAATGAACAGAGCCTCAGAGAGCTGTGGGACCCCATCAGCTGTACAAACATGTGCATGATGGAAGTCCCAAAAGTACAGGAGAGAAAGAAAGGAGCAGAAAGAATATTTTAAGAAATAATGGCTGAAAACTCCCCCAAATTTGATAATAAACATTAATGTACACATCCAAGAAGCTCAAAAAAAAACCACATAGTACATACTTGAAGAGAACCACACTTAGACACCTCATAATCAAACTAATGAAGCAAAAAACAGAATCTTGTAAGCAGCAAAAAGTAAGTGACTCATCAAATCAAGGAATCCTCAATAAAATTGACAACTGATTTCACTTCAGAAACCATGGAAACCAGAAGGCAGTGGGTTACATATTCAAAGTACTGAAAGACAAATTAGCCAAAAATTTTATATCCAGCAAAACTGTCCTTCAAAAATGAAGGAGAAATTAAGATATTCCAAGATAAACAAAAACTGGGAAAACTTGTCACTAGTAGACCTGCCCTATAAGACATACTAAAAAAAAATTCCTTCAGGCTGAAATGAAAGCATGCTAGACCACAATTCAAATCCGCCTAATGTAATAACACTAATAAAGGTAACTATATAAGTAATATAAAAGACAGTATAAATTTATTTTTGTTTATAACCCTTTTTTTCTCCTGATTTGAAAGACAACTGCATAGACTATAAAATCAAGTTAATGGGCTTATAGTCTATAAAGAAATAATTTCTTTGACAATGATAACACAAAAAAGAGGGGAAGGAACAAAGCTATATAGTAGCAGAAGTTTCATATGCTATTGAAATTAAGTTAGTATTAGTCTGAATTAGATTGTAAAATAAGATCATTTTAATCCCCAGAGATTAAGGAAACAAAAAATATATTAAAAGAAACAACAATGGAATTAAAATGGTACACTATAAAGTATCTGTCTAACATAAAAGAAGCCAGTAATGGAAGAAGAGAAGAATAAAAGAGACATGACATAGAAAACAAATAACAAAATGGTAGACATAAATCTTATCAGTAATTTATTCAGTGTAAATGGATTAAATAATCCAATCAAAAGGGAGATGTCGGCAGAATGGATAAGAAAACGTCATCTATCTATATCCTGTATATAAGAAATATAAGTTAGATACAAAGACAAATTGGTTGAAAGTAAAAGGATGGAAAAAGATATACCATGCAAACAATAACCAAAAGAGAGCTGAAGTAGCGATACTAATATCAGGCACAATAGACTTTAAAACAAAAATTGTTCCTAGAAACAAAAAAGGACTTCTTATAATGAAAAAAGGGTCAATCCATGAAGAAGACATAGCGATTATAAACATTTATGTTCCACATAATGAGCCTCAAAATACATGAAGCAAAAACTGACAGAAGTAAAGTGAGAAATAGAAAATTCAACAATAGTAGTTGGAGACTTTGCCACTCCATTTTTAATAATGGTTAGAGGAATTAGACAGATGATCTACAAGAAAATAGCAGATTTTAATAGCACAAACATACATAAAACATTCCACCCAAGAGCAGCAGGGTATACTTTCTTCTCAAGTGGACAAGGACTATTCTCTAGGGTAGATCATACATGCTAGGCCATAAAACAAGTTTCAACAAATTTTAAAAGATTGAAATGCAAGGTATATTCTCCAACCACAAAAGAATAAAATTAGAAATCAAAAACAGAAAGAAATTTGGTAACTTCACAAATAGGTGGGAATTAAACAACACATTCCTAAATAACCAGTGGGTCAACGAAGAACAAAAAAGGGATAAACTACATATGTAAATATTAATGAATTAATTTTAAAGAAGCTGTAGACATATCAGAGTTTTTAAAAAATGTATTGTGTTATTGTACTAGCAAAGTACTTTGTTTACAGCCATGGTAAAATTAGGTATGAGAGATTTTAGCTTGCTAAAAATGACTGTACATATACTCATGTAAAAGGGGCATGAATGTAGAGGCCGGCAATTCATTTTGAAGAATTAACCTACTTCTATTTTAGAAAAGATTATTTATTTTGAGACAGTCTTACCTATGTATGCCTGATATATGACTTAGTTCTTATGGGGAAGAATAATTTACTCTTTCACTGATATCTCAAAGCCTTTGCTTCAAATCTTGGCTTTAATTAGACAAAATTTTAAGTGGTAAGAGAAAGCTGTTTATGTAAGTGAATTTACAAATTTAGCTAAGTATGCTTTTTAAAATTTTTTTTGGTTATGTGTCCTTGAAAATGGTTGACTCCATCTAAATGGTGTTAGGCCACATCTTTCACATTTACTTTTTGCTGTATACTTTAGTGCCATTAAGGGAAAACTGGTTACTCTAGAGATATTCAAACATTGTGCACAGTAGTGTCTATGCATGCCCATTATAATGCATCATTAAGTTCCAAGCACATGTGTTTGAGTCTTGATGCTTATTGAAGAACAGCAAGAACTTTTTTTTTAAAACATCTTTATTGGAATATAATTGCTTTACAATGGTGTGTTAGTTTCTGCTTTATAACAAAGTGAATCAGCTATACGTATACATAGCTGATTCACTTTTATAAATAGTGAGTTTGATTTAATTTCAGTCTGTCAGGTGGTGAAAAAATGCATCCTGCAAAATTATTCAGAGAAGATTTACTCTTTCTTCAGAACAAGGAGAAATCAATATTGGGTGTTTGAGTTGAATGGTGTTTTACTTTCAATTAATAATCTCTGTGATTGTTGAAACAGGAGACCAAAGCAAAACTCACAATATGCACAAAAAAGTTGCTGGAAGCAATATTTTATGAGCTATCTGCCCATGCTATTTTCTTTCAAAGAATTTTAAGTTTGGAGATCAGACATTATTTTTTTAAAAAATCTAAATAATCATCCAAGAGGAATATTGTATCCATTTACAAATAGTTTTGTTTATTGACAAAACTATTGTGGTATGGCTGATAAACACCCAGAAGTTTTAGTTGAGTCAGAAAGAGAGTCTATGCATATTTCTTTAGTTTGGGGGCTTGTTTCCCTCATGATATCCACCATATTCCTATTAAAAGCTCTTCTGTCATTTGTTTCCTCAACTGGAAATATTTTGTGCTTCTGCTTCTGTCTTTACATAGCTGTGTACATGGTAGACAGTAAGTATTAGGTGGATACATAAATACTATGAAAACCTCAAAAAAAACCTATGAAGACAGTCTTATAGTATATTTCCAATTTTACTATTCTTCTCTTAGAACTTGATAGAATGCTGTGCACCATGAATGAACACAGTCAATCTTAATTGATGTTGGTGCTACTCACGGCTACTGCAGTAATTTAAAATGTACATTTCTTGATCAATTAATATTTTCATGAGAACTTGGATATTTAAAAAGCTAATAAAAACACTAAACCTATTAGAATATTCAGAAATCAAAGAGAACAGTAGAAAATCTTTTAAAATATTCTTACAAAATATCAATTATGTTGTGTACTTTATAGTTATTTTTTAAGAACTTGTTATCAGTTTCCATGTTTCATTAACAAACATATAACTGATGTATAAATTGCTTGAGCTGATACTTTCTTTGATGACTATGTGTTATTTATCATGTACCTGTAGTACGCAGCGCATTGAATTTTCTCTACAAAAATTTGTTGCATAGCTTGAATTTTGTATCTTCCTTTATGGATGTTTGAGTTATAAGAATTGTGTTTCCAACTGAGTTGAAGAATTTTCACATGTCAGAGAGGTTGTCAGAACTAAAGTTAAAAAATTTTTTTGTTGCTGAAAATCTTTGTTAGGTTTAGACTCTTCAATTTTTAAATGTAGTTGATTTTAATTAAAGTTTAAAGAGAAAAAGAAACCATTGGAAAGATATTGGAACTAAATAATTCACTTCTGGTGAATAGGGAGTTTGCAGTTTGAGTTAATGGTATTCATTACACTAATTAAAAGCAGTGAGCCATTTTGCCCTTATTTTCCCAACCAGTGTTTTCAGTAATGGGGGGATGGGGTGGTTGGCATTTGATGTTTTATGTGATGAGGTATTTACTGATGGGCTGCTTTGACTTCTTCCTTAAATTGACAACCACTTGAAAGGAATTTATCAGACAAAAGAACAACTTCTTTTCTAGAGCTGGACCATTTATTCCAAGTTTGGGCAGTGAGAAGACAATTGAGTAGCTTTCACTGCCACCAACTGTGCTATGGTTATTTGAACAAATAGAAGACTAAAGGAATTGTACAATCTCTTTATATACAACATTATACAAAATCGGGATTCTTTTGCCTATTAAATATTGCATTTGTAGTTGAAACACTTATAATTACTTAGATTTCCATTGCTGTAATGAGTTTGCTGCCCTTTGAAAGCTCACGTAGGTCTATCAAAATTGAGTCTTGTAGAATTTGAGAAGGTGCTGCTGCAGGGTTTGCAGCAAATTCATGATTATTTGTCTTGCAGGTGGGCATCTGTATCTATAGCTATATCTATCCCAAAGTAAACAGCTTGAAAACAAAACAGATTGTCCTAACTACTTTGAAAAATCACATTTCCTAATCAAGGAATTCCAGCGATTAATATCACTTGGCTACTCTAGGGCTTTGGAAAAAACGAGAAGTGGGTGTTTAAATGTTTTAAGAGGTAATTTTCCAAGCAATTGAGCAGGTAGTTAAAAATATGTTGTTTTCATTTCCTTGCCTGAGAAAATCCTAAAGTCTAAAGGTTTAGAAGAGAGTGGAAGAAGTTATACTGAATAGAGCCTGAAGCGTATGCTCCAGACGTGAAATCCTCACACCTGCCAGTCTCCAGAGTTCATTGATCAGTATATGGAGTGATAAGAGTAGTAGTGTTTGAAGTGTGAGTACGGGAACTGCGCCATTCTGTTAACCTAAATATGTAGTTTCTTGGAGATTATTGGTGTACTCATTGATTTTTATAACTTATTAAATATTACTGTTGGGGTGAGAAGGTATCTTGAGTTTGATAGAGGTGGGCAGACTACAGGAAAGGGTAGGTCAGGGTTTCTCAACCTCAGCACCTTTTTTATTGACCTTTTGGACTGGATAATTCCTTGCTGTGGGGGCCTATCCTGTGCACTGCAGGATGTTTAGCAGCGTCTCCGCCATCTACCCACTAAATGCCAATAGTGCCATCCCCACATGTTGTGATAACCAAAACTGTCTCCAAGCATTGCCAGATGTCCCCTGTGGAGCAAAGTCATCCCAGTTGAGAACCACTGTGCTAGATAGAGGGCTCCTGGCAAGTGATATTGGTTCTTACTCCTCTCTGTATCCTCAGTACTTATCAAGGTGCCTGGCATAGAGCTGGACCTCAGTAAATGTTTGCATAAATTTTTAAAAAGATAACTTAGAGAAGAAAGGTAACTTATTTTACTATCACCTTCTCTGCCATTGATTTCCCACATTATTAGTAGAATAGCATAGAATAAAAAAGCTCAATGCTGCATTATTTATAAAGAGCAAAAAGAAAAAATCAGAAAAATATCTGAATGCCTACTAATGTAGAAAATGACCAAGTTAATATGGTGCATTTCTGCGGTGGAATATTACACATTCATAGAATAGGTTATCTAGCAAACCTTTTAAATAATATTATTTTTGTAAAAAGTAGGTTATAAAGTTAAAGAATGATTTGTGTGTGTGTGTGTGTATATATATATATATATATATATATATATATATATATATATATATATATATCTCATTTTTAGGTGAAAAAACAACAGGAGGATAAATGCTAAATTATTAGTCTTGGTTGCTTCTGGCATTATGATTAGATTTTCTGTGCGCCTTCTGAGTCATTATTGACAAGATGCCTTCTCTTTCTTTGGTCTTTAGAAAATCCAAATGAAAGGAATAGAAAACCAGCTAAGTCTGAGTGGATTTTATGTAGTCATTTGAAATGGCATTTTCTTCATTTTTTAATGAAAAGCTAAGAATGAATTGCAAGCTCTACTTACCATTTCTGAAATTGTTACCCAAATTTTCCTATAATTATGTTATTTGATTTTTGTTGTAACATTGTTATTTGGCAAGAACACATGTAGCATTAAAATTGATTTGGCATACTAAGCATAACTGGGAAAAAATACCCAGTGTATTTCGTAACTATTGTATAGAAGTTCCTTAAAATGTAGAAATGTAGAAGAAACAATTTCTACATAGTTTGTCTGAATTGCAAACATCCCTGTGTAATATTGATCATCTCTTACCATTATTCCTGTCATTATTTTACAGTAAAATATTCTTGCAGAAACTATAATTAGGGGAGGAAATGTAGACGCTGCAAGTACACAATGTGTGACTTTTAAAAGAATTACACATTCTCAATTATTAGAGAGATTCACTTATGTGGCAATCTAGCTGCACATATACTGTAGGTATAGATGTGTACATTTAAGTGAGATTGTACTGGAGCTATTTGTGAATTAATCCAATCTCTCTTGCCGAAGGACCTTTTAGGTATTTGCGTATTTCTTAGAAAGATCCACAGCTTAGAACGTTCGGAGTTCCCAGTTCTGACTCCTCATCATCATGTTGAACCTGAAAGTTCATGTATTTCAGGCTGCCATATGTTTGAATAAGAAGTCAAAAATCAAACATTTGGCACTAGTTTCCCTCTTGCTTTCCTCTACCCAACTGTATAGACTAAGTTTGGATCCTAGAGGTGCTGTGATCTCGCATTTCGTGCACCCCATGCCTTTCCCTCAGCCTGAACACTTTTTTCTCTCTAATTCTTAAGCTTATTTCAAGCCTTAGTTTGAACAGCACTTCCTCAAGATTCTCTCTTGGGACCCTAGCTCATAGCACCCCGTATGTCCCTTGTCACAGCACTTTAATACAGGGTGATGAGTTTCTTTTTTAATGTCTGTCTTCTCCAGGAGCCTGTAAGCTTCTGTGAAAGTAGAAATCAGGAACATTCCATTCACCACTTTAGCATCTAAGAAAGTGCCCAGCACATAGGTAAAATTTAATAAGTGTTTGATGAATCAGTGCATGCCTGAATGAAGAAATCATAATTCCAGCCTCTTTAAGAGGAAAGAGTAAGATGCATCAGAGGCAATTCCCAAATAATGTAGAGTAGTACAACATTTGCTCAACGATGAAAGGGCATCAAATGCTCAGTTTTTCTTTTACTACCAAGTGTTTTGATTTGGATTATATGGAACTTTGGAAACGTGTGAATTCTAGTTGCACAATAAATTGTTATAGAATAGTAATATTCCAAATGTTTATTTATTATTTTTTTGTAGAATGAATTCTAGCTATACTAAGAATTGTAGTTTTCACGTTCAGATCAAAAATTCTCTGTTAAAAGAAACGTTATTTTTAAATCTTAACAGTGTTGGATGAGTGCTTTTTCTCATCTGGAAGGTAACACATCTTTGAGTCTCCTGATTATATTTTAACCATCTAAACGTATTAATTCTTTCTTGACAGGGACATAGTTAAGATTAAAATACATACATACATACATACATACATACACACACACATATATACACATATACATATATTGTGTGTCTCTGTGTGTTATACTAAAATACCTTCAAGGAGTAAGAGTAATTTTTTTCTCTGATAAATAATACTAGACCCTTTATTATGAGTCAGATTTTAAAAATGTTTGAATTTTTTCTCCCTTGGTTTTAGCTTTCTCTTCTTCATATTGTCTGAAAGGCAGCCTTCTGCAACATTTTCTTCCCCTCCTTAGACAGTTTGTTTTGAAATCATCTCTAAAATTTTGGGTAATTCTTGGCTGAATTTTTTTCATATGTTAATCTTAGATCAATTGAAATTAAAACAAAATTATACCCAATAGTATTTTTGTAGTTCACCATTATTATAGAATTTTACTCTCACTTAAATGTCACAACATTTTATAGAGAAGGGGGTTAGTTTGCCATTCATTTATTCATAATCCATACACATATAAGGAGCACTAAATATATAATGAGATATGGATACAGGTATCAAGAAGATGTATTTCCATAATCAGAAAATACAATTGAAGATAACTCTAATGTTAGCCATAGAAATAAAAGGAACGTAAGAATAAATGTAATAAAACTTACAAAATATCTTCATGTACGAAAATGATCTTTAATGAAAGTCATTTGAGAAGATTTAAGTAAATGGAAAGAGATACTGTTCTCATGGATTGGAATGCTCAGTGTTGTTAAGTTGTTAATTCTCCCCAAAATGAGCTATGGATTCAATCAAATTCTAATCAAGACCCTAACGGAAGTTTTAATGGAATTCGACAAGCTAATTCTCAAATTTATGTGGAAGAGTAAAGGGCTAAGGAGAGAAAAAATAATGTTGAATAAAAAAGACAAAGTAGGAAGAATGGCATTATAACATACCTAGATGTCTTATGAAATCATAATATTGTACATTGGACCAAATGTACAAGGCCAATTGGACAAGACTGGATAGCCCAGAAAGCACCAATTTATACATGGAAACTAGATATGTGACAGAGGTGACATCATTGATCATCAAAGGGATGAGTTATTTAATAAATGGCACTGGGACAAAAAGTTGAAATTGTATTCCTACCTTATAAAAGCACAAAAGCAATTCCAGATTAATTAAGGATTTACATTTGAAATGCAAATTGGAGAATATCTTTATGACATAGAGAATGAGAGAATTTTCTAAACAAAATACAAAAAACACACTAATCTCAAAGGAAGGGGTTGATAATTATGAGCAATAAATATAAATGTTAAATTTAAAATTTGTACAATGAAAGAGAAAAGAAATTAATCAAAGACCAGGGAAAGATATGTGTCACATAAATAGGACAAAGGACTAACATTCAGGATATCAAAAAAAAAAAAAGACAAAAACCCACTGGAAAACAAGACAAATAAGAATTCAATTCTATTCAGTTCTGATAAAGTGAAGTTCAAATGGCCACTAAAAGCCAAAATAGGGATCAGGGAAATGCAAATTAAAACTAAATACTGTTCAATTTCATACACCCATCAGACTGACAAATAAAAAGTTCACCAGCACCAAGTGTTGGTGAGGATATGGAGCAGTATAAAATTTCACAATACTGGGGAGTATAAGTTAGTACCACTTAAGAGAGTCATTTATTCGTACATACGTAATCAATTTGTGTATTTCATAAGGGCCCAGCAATTCCTATGGGAAGTATAATCCCATAGAGATACACTTTCATTTTGTAAACAAAGAGACATGTACAGGAGTGTTTATTTCATCATTGTTTATAATACTGAAAAACTGAAATCAAACTAAATATCCATCAATAGGAAATTGGATACATGAGGTATTTTCATGCAATGGAATATTATGTGGCTTTAATAATGAATGAACTAGGCATATTATATACATGCATATATGTATTCATAATCACAGATGAGTCTCAAAAATATGTTTAGGCTGCTCTGTATCATTTAGGGTTATATACATATGAAATAAAATCAAAGACATGCTTAATTAAGAGTAATAAATACTAAATGCTTTATGAAACTAGAAATGGAATTAATGATAGGTAAGGTGTGTATACTGAATGGATAGCTCAGAGCAAAGTAGGGTAAGGCAAGGGGGAGCTCACCCAATAGCAAGTATGAACCTTGGCACAATAATTCCTCTAACAATACATTTAATTTAATTAATTAATTAATTAATTTATTTTTAAACATCTATTGGAGTATAATTGCTTTACAATGGTGTGTTAGTTTCTGCTTTATAACAAAGTGAATCAGCTATACATATACATATATCCCCATATCTCTTCCCTCTTGTGTCTCCCTCCCTCCCACCCTCCCTATCCCACCCCTCCAGGTGGTCACAAAGCACTGAGCTGATCTCCCTGTGCTATGCGGCTGCTTCCCACTAGCTATCTATTTTACATTTGGTAGTGTATATATGTCCATGCCACTCTCTCACTTTGTCCCAGCTTACCCTTCCCCCTCCGCATGTCCTCAAGTCCATTCTCTACATCTGCGTCTTTATTCCCATCCTGCCCCTAGGTTCTTCATAACCTTTTTATTTTTAGATTCCATATATATGTGTTAGCATACGGTATTTGTTTTTCTCTTTCTGACTTACTTCACTCTGTATGACAGTCTCTAGGTCCATCCACCTCACTACAAATAACTCAATTTCGTTTCCTTTTATGGCTGAGTAATATTCCATTGTATATATGTGCCACATCTTCTTTATCCATTTATCTGTCGATGGACACTTAGGTTGCTTCCATGTCCTGGCTATTGTAAATAGAGCTGCAATGAACATTGTGGTATGACTCTTTTTGAATTATGGTTTTCTCAGGGTATATGCCCAGTAGTGGGATTGCCAGGTCGTATGGTAGTTCTATTTTTAGTTTTTTAAGGAACCTCCATACTGTTCTCCATAGTGGCTGTATCAATTTACATTCCCACCAACAGCGCAAGAGGGTTCCCTTTTCTCCACAACCTCTCCAGCACTTATAACAATACATTTTAAACTTCTACATGGAACCTTAGCAAAACATGAAATCCTCTAGTTCTGCAAATACTCTTTTGAATTTCTTGGGTGATGCATTCAGCCTATATCAGCTTCTTCATATTATTTTAACATGTCTTTCTGTAATTGTTTTTTAAGTGTGTCACTTGAGTTTTCAGGACTGTTCTAAGTTGTAATTGATCACCGTACATGCATTTTGAATGGGGACATTTGTCTATGCAGCATATTATGTCTACTGACATGCCATTTCTCAGCTTGACAAAGCACCTCTAGAGGGCATAGGTTTTAATAAGAGAGAATATATGATTTTTTCTTCCATGGAAAGTGGGTGGTGTTACATTTTATAATGAAATAATGAATAGTTGAAATGACAGCTTATCCACCTTACTTTTTTTATAAGCCAGATATAAAACTAGAAATAATGCTTATTAGCTTAGGCTTTATAATACTCCAAGATAAATTCTAATAGGAGAATATTTACTAAATAAGTTTGCTTGTAGTCATAGTAAACAGTAACAAAAGTGGCTTCTTTGTCTTTTTCATCTAAATTTTTCTTTCTGTATCCTTTCCACTTTTCTTCATACTCTAAATTTCTTCTTGCATTCAGTTGTATGAGCAAACCTACATTTTGAAACATGTAATTTTTGAAAACATGTAGTTTTTTATTACTCATTTTCAATTCATTTTGATACCATTATTCCTAGTTATTCAGTAATTATAGCACAGTTCTAAAATAAATGGAGGTACAAAGATGAATGAATGCATTTTCTGTAGATTCTGCCCTAGAGGAGGCCCACTTTAGTGTGAGAACTAGACAAAACACTTCATAATGGCAAGATGTGAGCACTCAGGCAGAAGTAGGAATGATGGCGTGTGGCGTTGAAGAAACAGCAACAAGCTCTGCTTGAGTGGGAGACAGTAGGCAGGGGACAAAGACAGCTGGTCCAAAAAAGTGAGTGTGAGCTTGCTAGCAAAAAAGGATGGGAGAAGTGGCTGCTAGGTGGAGCATCAAGTGCAGATGAGTAGAAGAGTGAAAGGTCTTGGCCAGTTGAAAGAAAAATGAGAAATGCCATGTACGTGGAGTAGTGGGTGTTGGGAGAAAATGACAGATGAAACTGGAGAAGTGGAATTTTCATTAGTACATAGGATTTATAGTTCTTTTCTTCCATTTTGATCGTTTCTGCCTGGTTCTAATATCTTGTCTCACACCACCCCTCACCCCAAACATTTCTCAGTCATTTGAACGACTCACTGGTGGTTAGTTTTCCTACGTCATTTTCTCCTTTCCTAAGAACTCCTTTCGACTGTCTTGGTCATTTCCAAATATGGGAATTCATTTCAGTTACTTAATTCAAAAGATTTTATTAAAACGTCTTACCTTCGGTTCAACTAAATGGTTAGCCAATTTACTAATTAAAAGGAAACTTTTTGTATAGTTCAACATGTTAACAATTTAAATCAAATTGATTAATTCATCTTCTTGCTTGGTTAATTTAACCATTCCAGAGGGAAGTTTAGTAAAGAAAATTCTGTGATGTGTAAATTCATGGAACTAGTTGACTTTAGTCCTTTTCCAGGTCTGTGTCACTGCACTTGCTTCTTCCTACAATCAGGAAGGAACATCATCTTGAACTTTTCTTTGAAAAGTTCTCCTTTGAAGGAGTCTAGTTATCACTTAACCGGCCATTTCCCATTTCTGGATATTTTGGTAAATTTTCAGAGCATTTAGAAATCATACGCCATTTCTTTCAGCTTCAGGAAATTATCCTTTTATTTCAGAATTCTGTGATCTGTGAAATGGGTATTCAGTTACTTAAAACACTTCCAGTTGTTAGTTTTATGTCCAGAATGTTTGCCCTAAACAGTTCAAAGCTAAGTTTTGTTTGTTCACATTTAGCAACATTTTTTAAAAAAACTTTGAATGGACTGCTTTATTAAAATAATGGAAGAACTTGGTAGAGGAAGAACTCCCAGAGAAGAAGTTAAATAATATAAATAGCTCTGCTGAGAATGCAACAAAGTTCTCTATTGTGCTGTTGCCACGGCAACACCAATAATTCAAAACAAGGCAATGGAGTCTCATGTTTAATATAACACAGACCTTTCCCTAGAACCTCTGTGGTCTAGGGTTTTTCAAGGATTGGAATGTTTATCTACATATGTCTAAATTTAGATATGCCCTTTATGTAATGTGGTAAAAGTGAAATACTTAAATTCTATATGATGCAGTTATTTCTTTAGCATTTTTTAAAATTGACTTTAGAACATCAGGAATTTTCCTTGGGCATTGTGAATATGTGCTTACGGAGAGAGACATAATCTTTTATGCATTTCACATTCTATTTTAAAAGGTCACTTTGAAAGGTATGAAAGAGGTGTTTGGTAATTCAAGAAAGAAAAATGATTTTTTTTCTATTGAACGTTTAACCACTGTAACAAGAGCTGCCTCTGCTATGGAAGTAGATATTCTATTCTGAAAGTCCAAATCTGGAACTCAAAAACATGGATGTGGAATTTTGGGAGTTTTAAAATAAACTTTGTCATTTTAGAAATAAATTAGAAAAATATTGAGCTCCAATCTCAGGCATGTATCAAATTTAACTCACCATTCAATAAAGCACAACTAAACTGCAACAACAAAAAAAAGAGAGAAATTGTCAACGTTAAAACATAACACACTTTTTCCTTAACGTATTTGACCCAGCATAGTCTAGATAGAGACCTTCTTTGGACTTTAAAATTTTGTTCTCCTTTGTTAGTTACTTTGTCTTGCTGCCTGCCTGCCTGGCTTTCACACCACCAATTTTACCCTTGTTCTTACTAAAAAGTAGGCGTGTAGACAGTTTTGATTGTTATAATTATAAATGAAGTGATTAGGGAAATTTTCATGCTCTGATCTTTTCTACCCAGTTACTTCATCATGAGGTTGATGCCAAATATATATCCAGTATGTGTGTATGTTCACATTTCACCCATTTAATAAGGACAGTTGTTGCCTAGAAACTAGTTTTCTCAAAGGCTTAATTCATGTACTATGTGTAAATTGGTCAAATATTATTTCTTGCATGAAACTTTTATTAAGGAATTATGACTTCATTTTTCACTTATCTCTTCCGCCTAGTGTTGAAAGGGGAATTCTGAGTGTTGAAAGGGGAATTCTCAGAGGTTCAGGAGAATAATTGTGAATCAGCCTTAAAAATGATTGAAAGGTTAGAAGGGAAATAAAAATAAAATGAAAATGTATTCATCCATTCTGCAAATATTTGTTAAGGAACTACCTCTGTCAAATATGTTTCTAGGCACTGGAGATAAAGTATTGAAAAAGACAGACTAGCCTCATGAAACTTACATATAATAAATATTTAAAGAAGGGATTTGGATAATAAAATAACCTATTGGTATTTTGTAATACTGTTATGACTCTTTCCATTCAATCATTCATTCATGCAGTATTTGCTTATGAGCAGATCACAAATTTTGTTATGTACTCTAATCTCCCTTTCTTCATCCAATTTTATCTTTTCCAATTTTTCAAAAGGAATAACATTTTAAAAATTAAGTGGACTTCACATGTCACTTGAAAACAGAGTCAGGATTATCCATTTCAGGCCTTTGTTTTATTTTGCCATTCCCATCTGGACCTTCTTGATACTTTACTTTCAGGAAGATACGCCTGAGGAAGACCAAATTTGAGGTTCTAGATGGAACAGAGCTTTGTCTGTTAGTCTGAAACAGGATCAAGCAATGATACATGATTCCTGAAGGATAATGAACTTTTTAAATGGTGGCCATGCGTTTTGTGTTATTAGTAAGCATCGTAACTATTCACTGACTTCTATTAATAGATTTTTCTTAAGATGAGGAAAATATTGCAAGGGTTTTGTGGCCATTCTTCTTGTTCAGACTTACGCTTTGTGGAGCATGCTTTTATTGGTACTCTATTTGAGAGAGAGGCCGACAAAGGCTTCCATGACTTCCAGTCTTCAAATGACGAAAACTGAGCACCTGGTGAAGGATTTCAGGAAACCACTTACTTAATTGACTCTCTTTTCAAGTAAAATGTATTTCAAAGGATAATAGCCTAAGATTTGACTCCAAAGCTTCAGTGGAGATGAGAAATTCTTCTGGCTGAACTGTATAGCTAATGTTCAATTACCTTAGCTTCTATTGAACTGTATTCTAAACACCTTCCTTTGTAACCATCACCTTGTGCAGAAGTCTATATTTTTAGCCTTTAAGCAGAGCTCAAGCACTGTATTTAGACATCTGACTTGAAGACTAAAATTTGCTCAGTGAGCAGAACAAATGTTCAGAAAATAACATTTCAAGGTTAGAGTTAGTGTCCTGAATAAAATTCCTTTTCTTCTTTTTCTCCCTATTGAATATAATATAAATAATGTACCCTGACTGGCTTTCAAGATTTAAAAAAATCAGAGAATAACAGTGAACTTGGAGAGGGAAGAAGGAGTAATTAAAAATTGAAGGGGCTACTGTTGAAGAACTGTTTCCCTGAATCTAAGTACATGTTTTATTCCTGATTCAATAGGATTATGAATCCTAAAAGGCTTTTAAAAACTGTATAGTAAAGCTTCTAGAAAAAGGGCCAAAATGAACCTATAGCCACCTTAAAAATATTGAAAGAACACACACATACACAACGAAGAGGCATTGTAATATCCCTCTCAGAACGGGGAGGAGAAAACTATTTAAATATTGTTTTTGACTAGTTATAGTAATTGTAGGTTTCAATTTTTGGCCATTTACAATGTGTGCTAGTCACGGCATGAAGGCCTTTTATGTAATTGACCTTATTGAATATTCACAGCAATTCTATGAAATAGGCATTATAAGCCCCATTTTATAAATGAGAAAATAAAAGCCAGAGTGTTTCATAACATTCCTAAGACAATATAGTTAGTGAGTGATAGTATGTTATGGATATTTCTCAGGAAAATCCCGAAATGGTGGCCAAGGCTCCCTAGTGTTGAGAAATGAAAATATTTCACTTCTTATGGGAATAGATGAGAGTGATACATCATGATTATTATTCTTAAACAAGACATTGCAAGGTCCCAGGACCCCTTCCAAAAAGGGAAGTCACATATTTGCACTGAGGGAAAGGGATTATCACTTGGTGAAAACTTCTTGAAGATTTCAATTCACTTGGAGTGTATGTGACTTGATGAGAAACTTATCCCTTTATTTCCCACAAGGCAAAAGGATGTTGTAACTGCATTGCACAGTGGGTCTATAAATCGGCCTGGGCACTCCCTCTTCTTTGTTGCCTGGTTGAGGGCATGTCTTCACTTAGTGTAGCCCAGTCTCCTTGTGGACAGCACCAGGACTGTTTAAATGATCAAATTTTCTCACCCTTGGAATTAGAGCTGAAAGAATTGCTGGAAATTCTGGATAGTTTTTAGGCACTACTTTTAGAAAGGAATAAAGAATATGTGAAACCCTTTGACCTTTTTCTGATCCTTGGTGTCCAAATGCTCAAAATACATTTCAACCCAGCATAGGGAGACATTTCGTAGTAGGGCATAGTAAGGAGAGAGAGAGTAAATCAAAGGTGAGTTAGAGATTTATTTTTAAACTGGGTGGAATACCAAGTTTGTGTAGCAGAAAGTATAACAGCTGACTGTTATTTGGTGAGATGATTATCTTTCTTCTTTGCAGAATGGATTGTCAGTACACATCACCCAAATGGTATCTTAATTCTTTATTTACAGTTCCAAAGGATAACACTAAATTTTTATGTGAAGTATGTTGTATTGCTCTAAAACAGAGATTTTTAAGTACTAAGATATAATTCCAGTTAGTCACTGAGTCAGACTTTTTTCAGAACTTCTGGAGGTTATCACCATTATTTATTGATGGGAACATTCAGCCTGGGGGATTAAATGATTTGTTCAAAGGGAAACAGTAGTAAATGGCAGGATCAGCCATATAATACTTTGAATTTTGGAAAAGTATTAAAAACAAATCCAAACAAATCTCTCAATTCCCACGTTTGTGGAGTATTCCACCTACCCCTCCACCATCCCAGGCAAAATGAGGAGGCAGAAAACCATTACTGTGGGAGTTAGACAGATATCTGTTCAAACTCTGCCTCATGTCACTCACTATACAGCTTGGCCAATTTACCCAATCTTCGTTTTCTTAAGTGCTACTATGATCTTATGAACACGAATAGAAAGAATTCTGGGAAGCTGCCACTTAGCTACTAAATATTTTTGCAGTGTAGGATTATGGGGCAGTTCTTACTTTTGTCCTCATATACTTCTTGTATTATTTGATTTTGTGATCAAATTGTTATTTGTAGAACAATTAAAACTTTCCCCCTTTAAAGTCAATAAAAATAATTTTGAATTTTATTTAGTATTTACAAATAATATGTTAAGATGTCAATTTACACACACACGCACACACACACACACACACACACACATTACTCCTATTTCATATGTTTAGATCTTGTGTCCTGACTCCTGGTTTGGAAAAGATGGCCACCGTTATGTATTCAATTGCATAGTTTTTCCAACTATTTATTAACTCTTATTTAATCTTTCACTATAGTCACTGTAGAGGAGTAAAGCATGTTTATTTCTCATTTTTAATCTCCTTAATTTCATGATCCTCAAGGATTTTGTTCTTCAAGTTGTCTGTAATTTTAAGACTACCACAGTAGGTGAACTGTCTGGATTCCAAAAGAAACCTCTCTCTATAGAGCTGGACATCGGCACTACAGAATTATCTGTAGTCAATTCTGGTCCTCCATTTACCAAATATGAAGACTTAGTCAATTTACTTAGTCTTTGGGTAAATTAGTCTCTTCATCTGTAAAATAAATGTAAGAAAACTGAACCCTCAGGATTGTTGTGATAATTAAATGAGTTAAAAATTTCAAGCATCTGGTATTATGGAGACTAGATAAAGATAAATTACTTTCCCTTTCACTTTGTTTAAATCTAGTACTCAGTATTGCTGTTGTCCCAGGTAAAATTTTGCTTATTAGTTTTGTGATAAATTGGATGTGAATTTTAGCCGTCTGCTAATTTTAAGAGTAATTGAATCTCTTGTGGAGTAACTAAAAAGATGACCAGCTGATTTCAGCCTAAATATTCTGGGTTGTCAGGCAGCCTTCACTTTATCAAGGGAGAAAATAAAAATCCACAACGCTAAAGTAACAGTAAAATAAAATTGGTCCAAAAGATCAATTAAAGGGCACTGTGATACATAAGATTCTAGCACTCATGAAAAGTACAAATATTTTTGCAAATATTTTTGATGTCTTCAGATTTATTTATTTATTTTTTGCCCTGGTGTTCAACGTAGAAAACCTGCTTTTAAAAAAAGGTAAAAAGAAGAATATAAAATTTATCTATAATCATACCATTCAGAGATAATCCTTCTTCACATTTTGGGCTTTTAAAAAAATTCTGTTTTCTATCTATTATGTGGATACATTTTACATGTGAAGTTTGAAGGTGTGGGTGGTGTGTGTGTTTGTGTTCCAAGATATGGATAATAATACATACATGTTTTTGTATCTTTTTTCCTTACTTAACATTGTATTATGAACGTTTTTAGTGTCATTAAATATTTTTAGTGTCATGATTTATAGAAGTTGTATTATAATCCAACCTATAATTATACCATAATTTCCTTTATTATTCCCCTTATATTCAGGATATAGACGGTTTGCAGTTGTTCAAATTTTAAAATAACAGTGTGATAGACATTCACTTACATAAATCCACATCTTTAATTTTTTTTCTTCAGAAAGGATTCCTAGAAATACAGTCACTCTCAAAGAGTGTGACTTTTAAAAAGATTCTTGATATACTGTGACAGTTTTTTTGTCCAGGAAAGGTGTACCAATTTACACTCCCATCAGTAGTATATGAGAGTCCTTTACACATCATATGTTGTCATCATCATGCATTAGCATCAATTGATAGGTAAAAACGTTAATCTTTAATAATTTGCATTTATTTGATTACTAGTGAAGTTGAATACTATATGTTATATTACTGAGGAAGACACACACACACACACACACAGACCCGAGGATGGTTTCCCTTTCTTTTTAGCAAGTATTAGATATGTTGTATTCTTATGGCAATTATAAAAATTATTTGAATATATGTCAATAAGCAAAATCTTGGCTAAAAATAATCACTTTAGCAGCAAGTTTAATCAAAGGCTTAAAGCATTTAAAAGAGACTACATTTGGGATGCTTCCCTCAGAAAGATGTGTTGCATGATACTAGGCTTATGAGATAGCTTTTCATATCTCCTTTTATGCTGGGCAATTGGTAATTTTGTTGTGTTTACCCTGGGTTCCCCAAAAATGTTGAACTAGCAACTTTTGAACCTGCAGACATCTGCTTTTGTCATCGAAATTGAAAGATATAACTGAAAGGAAAGATTTACTTCACAAACTGTATAGTCTTCTGATTCTGCAGAATTGAAATGAATAAACTTGAAAACATGTTTAAGGACTGAAGCTTCAGTAAACATAGAGCTTAAGACTGGAGAAAGGGTGAATTTGCTTTCAAAGTAAGCACCCGCAGGACTGTGCTCCCTAACAAAAAATAAGGTAACATCTCCAAAATTATATCATCACTTCCACACCAATTACTATGATTCTAACAGTTACTTTCTATACAGTCAGTGATACATTTTTATAATTTGCAAAAAATCAGTAGTAATTGCAGACTTTTTAGTGTGTATAGAGCATGCTTTAAATGGTCTTATTAGGTATGGTTTTTAAAAAGACGTTAGCTTATTTTTCCAGGATGTCAATCTTGAGGCCTAGGAGGATCACCTTTGAAACATTTCTAATTAAATAAGTCTAATTTGGGGGAAAATAAGTTTTTAAAGGAGTAAAATGTGACCCAAGTCTTCAGCAGACTGAAGGATAAAACTGGCTTATAAAGAAGAGAGGTCTTACAAGGTATTTCTTAAGCCTTAGAGGAAATTAATAAAATAATTTTAGTGAATTCAAACATGACTCAGCTTCTAATATTAATTTTGTAAATAGGGAAAAGCTAATTAAATTATTCAAGACCATTTTAAAGGTTAAATTGTTATTTAGCTCATAGGGAAATTTATTTTTTACCTCTTTTAAAGCCCTAGATCGACACACAATTATTTAAGTGCTTTCTGTGTTATTCATTCAGTCTTAAATCCTGCCTGTGTGAGCTCTGGCTATCTAATAAAGGAGATAAAATAATGACCTATATATCTGGAACACAAGGTAATGAATCCTGTTACTTGGGTACATCCCTCTTCTGATTTGCAGACAGCTTAATTTTTACATCTGATCTTTAGCCGGTGCTCGAGATGGAGCAGAATTGAGTATTTGAGAGATACTTCATTTGTTTATGCATTTCAACTGTGGTCCTTTCTGAATATCTTCAAAGAGTTTTCATAGTTACTTTCCTCTGATTTTTTAAAAAATTAAAAACTCTCTAGCACTTATTTCTTACTGTAAAACCTTAGTTCATTTTGGGAAAATTAGAAAATACTGAAGAGTAAACTAGAAAAAAAACCCATATTCATGGAGAATTCCTGTTAACACATTGGCAGCTACTCCAGAGTCTATTCTATATCATTCATCTATGAATGTTTTTACAAGATGAGACCAAAGTCTTGGTCACCTGCATGTTACACTGAATATCATATCTTGGATCATATATATTTTGTAAATGTCATTATAGTGTTTTTTATTTAGCAGCTAATACCTAAGGCAGAGATCATGTGAGCCTGCAGACAAATTTTATGTAATCTGAAGAGTGTTTGCCAGTCTTTTGGAAAAGGAGATTTCACATAAAAATCCAGTTATTTATTTTCTCTTGAAAAATGGGAAGCCCTGCAGTGCTCAAAATCTGCTTGCCTGAAGTTAGTGGGAGCCAGATAGGGCTGCTGATGGTTCTTGGGTGACAGCATTTTGTACGTTGCAATCTTTTGGAGTTGGATCAACAGATAAAAAGTATTTTATTTCATTAAAACGTGTCTTACGTCCTGCACTTTCTTCTCATTTATTGCAGATATTTACACCTAGAAAACTGTTTATAGCTTCCTCAGAGGACATTAAATTTTCCCTCATCCAGAGGCACATATCTAGTACTTTGTCATGTGTTTTAATTGCTAAACTCCAGAGGAAGAGAATCATCCGGGCCAGGGCCTCACATTGTGGAAGTATCTATATCCGGTAAACTGGCTCCATTCCAGACAGAATAATTTATCAACAAATGAAACACCAGCTACTTCCCACACGTCCTCTGATTGCATTAAAAATCACTCCCTTTCCCACCCAACTGATGGAGTTTGCGTAGAGTATGGAACTGACATACATTCTCTCTTCTCCTCCTCTTCATTGTGTTGAATCACTGGTTTCTGTCATCTGTTAGGTTTCTTATTAATACTAATAAAATGTTCATTCATTAACTGTCTCATGTCTATGAACTAGATATCATCACTGTCTTTCCCCTCAAGTTATGCTGTTTTTATGAAGTCGTGCTGTAGCAGGGAAGTGAGCTGGAAAACTGATTTTGTGTCTGTAGCATCAGGTACTATTTAACCAGTGGGAGGGACTGATAAAATTAGTAAGTTGACTAACCACTTCCCTTCCTTGTGGTTCTTTAATATTATAACGGATACAGAAAAGTTCAGAAGGACTGGGCTAGTTTTTGAAACCACAGCACACTTTGGCAAAGAGGGAATGCACAACAGAATGGGTAAGTTTCTTTCTTTTAATCTTTTAAGAGAATTGTGAAAAGGATATTGGGGTGGAAGTTTTAAAGTTTGATTATGCAAATAGTCTTTAGTAATTTCTGTGGAAAGATAAACCTGTTAGGAGGAGGGAAGCAAAAGGTTTTCCAATCAGCAGCCGTAGCTCTAACAACAACAGACATTCAAGTGAGCAAAAGATTCAACTCCAGGAATGTCTTAATTGTTCCAGATAGACAAGACTGAAATATCCTGAGGGGAGGATTCTTGTATTCATAAAAGTTTTGACAAGTAAGTTCCTGCATCCTCAGTTCTTGAAATCCAGACTTTGGAATTGTCAGCAGAGGCATTGACTTACTGAGCTCAAATGTCCTTCTGGATCCTGTAACAGCTTAAGATCTTAGGTTATCTTCTCTGTGGTTGAAATGTATATTGCTTTTAACTTTTTATTTTGGTAAATCTCAAGCACAAACAAAAGTAGAGTGAACAGTGTATAGATACCCCGTGCACCTATCACACAGCTTCAAGAGTTATGAAGTCAGCACCCATGCTGTTTCATCCACACCTCTGTGGCTCTTTTGTCTAGCTGAATTGCAATATTTGAAATGTGCCATTGTGAACATTGAATGAAAGAGGCCAAGAATCTCCTGAAGGCTTATACCAGTTAAGTAATGTAAGTTTTAGAGAAATATTTTTATAGAAAATTCAATTATGAGTCAGAGAAAGCAAAACCAATTTTCCAGTGGCTGCTTTACCAGTGGGATTGGGAGTGGAGGATAGTACTTCAGATCATGGACTCTGGAGCTAGACTGTTTGGGGTTCAAATTTTGGTTCCATTGCAATTCAGTGTCCTTATGGAAGTTTCACAATGTTTTTAATGCCCCGGTTGGTTTCCTCACCTGACAAATGAAGATAATAGTAGTACTGATCTTTTCAGGTTAGAAAACAATGAGACAGTGCCTGTAAAGACTTTGCAAATTGCTGAGAGCAGAGAATGCTCAGTGTAGGTTAGTCCCACAGCTGTTTGCTGAAATTATTAGAGGGATAGTAGGAATGAGATTCATTCAAATAGGAAGCAAACGCATGCTTGAGTATACTTGGTTGTCTTCTGACCATTGTTTTTCTCCTGGTTATTTGATGATGTGAGGCTAAGAAAAATCTCCACTGAGATGTCTTTCTAGCTCCTGGGTCCAGAAAACTCTTCCCCACCAACTCTGAGTTAGTTCTGTCTGAAAAGAATGTCAAAGCTGGTCTTGTCCGTCCTCTCCCTTTGAAGATGAGGGGGTAGCAATTTGTCTGAGCTCACAGGGCAAGGAGTAGTCGATCTGAGGGAAGAGTCATGGGCTTCTCTAATCCCTGAAAGGGGGTGTGTTGTAGTTTGGTTTAGGCAGCCCTGCTGAGCCTGGGAGGCTGCCTCACATCTGAGCTCATGTCCTTTCCTCTCAGAGACAGAGCTCTCCAGGCTTGACTCCACCTTCCAAGGCCGCAAGCTGCCCAGATACTGTTTTCATTAGTAATGAGGATGGAGAAGTTCTAAAGATGGCAACAAATGGGAAGTGAGGACCTTCCCTACTCTGTTCCTTCTCCATAATATTAATACAGTTACTAATAGCTGCTATTTCTTTATTTTATTTATTTTTGGCTGCATTGGGTCTTTGTTGCTGAGTGTGGCCTTTCTCTAGTTGCGGTGAGTAGGGGCTACTGTTCGTTGCGGTGCGCAGGCTTCTCATCGTGGTGGCTTCTCTTGTTGCGGAGCATGGGCCGGGCTCTAGGCATGCAGGCTTCAGTAGTTGTGGCTCGCGGGCTGTAGAGCACAGGCTTAGTAGTTGTGGCATACGGGCTTAGTTGCTCTGCGGCATGTGGGATCTTCCCAGACCAGGGCTCAAACCCGTGTCCCCTGCATTGGCAGGTGGATTCTTAACCACTGCACCACCAGCGAAGCCCCTAATGCCTGCTATTTATTGAACATTTACTATGTGCTTGATACTGCACTGGGTGATGTTTTCATAGATAACATATATAATATAGATAAGGGAACTGAGGCATGGAGAGATAAAGCAATTTACTTTGATTACCCAGCTACTAAGAGACAACCAGGATTTTGTTCCAGTTCTGTCTGACTTAACCACTTCTTAGAGCATTTGTCCATAAGAATCAGTTTACTCATACGTGTGCAATCAAAATGCATCCACGATTTTGCTTGTAGCCTTCCTGAAGGTGAAAGTCATCAATAATCCTTTAAAGCAAGTTGAATGGAAAAGCTTTTGTCTAGCAATAGACAAAATTTTTTCCCACAGTGAATTTTCATAATGCCTAATTATAAGCTGGAAATTTGTCAGAAATCTTGACAAATACAGAGGCTAGCGGGGGTGGGCGTGGAATTACCACTGTAATGAAGTAAATATTGAACTGAGAGGGTAAAAAAAGAAATGCTCTTTTAGTAAATTAACCGTGCCTCAGTGGTGGATTTTGTTTATAAGATCACCATTTGTCTCTCTTGAGTTTTTGTAAACAATGGGTGAAATTCATCTAAGTCAATTTTCTAGAACATTCAGTGCTGTTGTAAAACAAATGATAAACACTGATGTGCTGCAGAAATAAAAATTGGCCGAATCTTTTGGGAGGTGCTGCAGAGAACTGGGACATGCACAGTCAGACATTTTAGAGACCTGGAATTAACTTTCAGTGCTTTTTCTTTTAGATTACTGGTACAACTGTAAAAATAGAACTAAATGTGTGAATGAAGGGAGAGGTTAATTTCACAACTTGGGAGAATTTTTTTTTTCCCTTCAGTGGAGTAATGGTGTTTAAAGAAAATTTCCTTCACTGAAAGGGACACTGTCTGGAATTTCCAGCTAAAAATGAAAACATCAGATATAAAATGACTGACTTCTCTTATCAGCAATTGGATACATTCAGCAATCTTTCATCTTGACTTTTATCTTTCCTTCATTGACTACAGTGCTTTTGTCATCTTGATAGAATCGGCCAAGCTTTCCTTATAGAAACATTGGAAGAGGTTTGAAATCCTGCTATCTTTTTACAGAGAAGTGGGGGAATAAGTGGAGTTGAGGCTGCCGGTCGGGGAGGGAGTGAAGTGGGAAGGATCATTGTTATAAAGTATCCTTGGATTCTTAAACCTTGGAGAAAGCAAAGACGCAGTTTAGTACTGGCGACTGCAAACCATTCTTTCCAGGATTGTTCCGTTAACTGTGTGTGTGTGTTTTTTTCCTCTGATATCTTTATCTCATAAGAACACATGATTCACAACGAGAAAAGTAGGATTCTGGGTTGGAAATTTCCGTATCCATCTATGGTTAGAAACAGGTTCAGAAGTACCATTTAGCTTGTCAGGGTCCCCTAAGTCTTTACGCACTAATGTAATTTCTGATGGGCTTGGTCATCCCCACTGGGTGACAGTACCAGTGCCTCATGCTCCCAAATCCTCCATTTCTGTCCTAATATTTAACATTTGTCCTGCTTTTATGTTACTGCTGTTTGGGGATTAAAAGTTTTATTAAAAGTCTTAAATAACTAAAACATTGTTTTTCCTTGAGATGAGTTCTCTCTTTTTTGTTCTTTCAGCCATTTAGTCACAATTTTTTAGTGTCACCTGTCCTGCAGTTTCAGAGATCAGTAATCACAGCTCTTACCCTCAGAAAGCTTACAGACCAGTAGGTGAAACAAAGTTGTATGAAGTGAGTGAAGCTATAGTTCATAAAATATTTTCTATCTTCCTTGGACCAACTACACTGGGAAGGCAGTGCGTGCGTGGATAAGAGATAAGAGAGCCATGGTTCAAATCCTGTTACTCTGTGATTTTGGGTATCTTACTAACTTTCCTAAGCCTTGATTTCTTTACCTGCAAAATGATACCGAGCTCCTAGGAGTGTTGTATGAATCATATGATATGATACATGTTAAATATTTATGTAACATGTCATATATAATTTTGGGGTTCAGGGAGATTCTCTCTTAAAAGCGGTTCACTTTAAGATGAGTCTGAATGACATAGAAAGATCCTTCTAATCACAGGGGAGCTACATGTGCCAAAATGGTAAAGAGTTTGGCCGCTGTGAGAAAGAGAGTAAAGGCCAGTGTGGTTGAAACATGTAAAAGGGGGAAAGTTGCTTGGAGGTGTAAGGAGTCCAGATTGTTCAGGGCCTAGTACTTCATGGCAGGGAGGTTGCATATTATTCTAAGTGCAATCAGAAGTGATTGAAAGTTTATGCAGGAAGTTGCATGATCTGAATACTATTTTTAAATTAGTTACAGAGTGGAGAACACAGTCTCAAGAAGCAAGACTAAGACACATGAAAACAGGTTAGAAGACCCTTAGAGTAGCCTAGTCTAGAGATGATAGTAGCCTGGAATAAGTAGTGCCAATGAACAGAGCTGAGAGATCCAGTATAATCAATAGGATTTGGTAAGGAATTGGATGTGAAAGTAAGAGTGAGGAAAATGGCAATTATGATTCTGTGGCATGGGCATCTGGGTCAAGGGAGTTGTCATATATGAAGATGGGGCAAACTGGAAGAAGAGCAGTCTTGGACATCTCAATTGAAATGCTTTTGAAAGATTCAAGGGAATATGTCAAGTGGCATGTAGATGGTATGTGAAGCCATAGAAATAGATGTGATCACCTAGGGAGATGGTATAAAGTGAGAAAAGCTGAGGGCTCAGTACTCAACCACGGAAAACTCCAAAATTTAGAAGACATGTAGAGGAGAAGTAAACAGTAAAGGAATGAGTAAGTAGTAGCCAGAGAAAAGAGAAAACCAGAAAGCATAGAATATTCAGGAGAATTGAATGGTTACCCATATCCAATGCTAATTAAAGAGCTAATAAATTATCAAAAAACATCATGGAATTTGGTAATGTGAAGCTCATTGGCATACAATAAGTAGACAGGACATTTAATTTCTTTAAGATGTTATTACATTTTGACATACTGACTAATCAGTTTTACTATTGACTAATTCAATAAATATATAAGATTAATTCTATTTAAGAGTCATGTTATTTCCCTAAGTGGCAATATATTTATGTTTCCTTATTTTATTTTCATGTAACTGTACAGTATTCAGGGAATAATAATAAACTATTTATGCCGGTCTAAATTTATTTCCCCCAAAGTGTAAATTGCTTGAACTCAGCACTTTCTACATATTTGTATTTTCAATGTCAAGGTGGCTAGGTACTGTTGCGGAGGGCACCTCTAGAGGGTGCCATTCACATAGTCAGGTGGTTCTCAACTGTGGACAATTTTATCTTCTGGGGATATTTGGCAAAGTCTGGAGACATTTTTGAATGTCACATTTGGGGCCAAATATGCTACTAGGTTTTAGTGGGAAGAGGCCAGGGACGCTGCTAAATATCCTACAATACACAGGGCATCCTCACAAAACAAAGAATTATTTGGTCCAAAATGTCAGTAGTGCTGAGGTTGAGAAACCTGACATTGACTATGATGCAGACCTGCTCAGTGCCTACCATGAGGTGTTGGCAATCATAGTTCTTGACTTGAGTTTTTCTGCAAAAGAGTAGGGATCTCTTACTGTGTTTTTCGTGGTCTACCAGTAAGTTTGTATAGTAATTAATCTTTGAATTTCACTTTTATCCTGAGACTTGGTAGAAAGAAGTGAATCAATAAAAAGTAAAGTACATTTGTATGAACTGCCTCTGCAGAATTAATTTTTAACAGAATTTGTCTGTATGGTTAGAAGTAGAAGACAGTGCTCCACCCAATGGATATTAGAATTTTACATCAGAGCTGGAACCTTTAAGTAGAGTTAGTTCCTATGCTAAAGTGTATATTAAGGAAGTCTTAATGTTAAAAAATAATTTTGAAAGTTATTAGATTCATTTTTAAAAACCCTAAAAGGTCCCATCCCTTTCTTTAAAAATAAACATTTTTGCTTTTAGTTTATTATAAAATAGTTCATATATCTAAAATTGTGTGGAAGTATATATAAATATAATAAACTACTAGGGACACATAACCAATTGAGGAATTTGAATATGACCATTACCAATGAAGCTTCCTGTGTGACTCCTCATTCCCTTTACTCACCCAAAGGTAAACATGATTCTGAATTTTTGTTTATTGTTTCTTTAATTCATATTAAAGTTTTACTACATATATATGTACATATATATAAACAGGGTATGAAATTAGAGTTTTTTAAATGCTTATGTCTATGAAATTAGACCATTATCTTACACCATACACAAAAATCAACTCAAAATGGACTAAAGACCTAGGCATAATACCTAAAACTATAAAGCTCTAAAGAAATAATATAGGGGGAAAGCTTCATATATCGGCCTTGGCAATGATTTGTTGGATATGACACCAAAAGCACAGGCAACAAAAGCAAAAATAGGCAAGTGGGACTACATCAAACTAAACAGCTTCTGCACAGCAAAGAAAACCATCAACAGAGTGAAAAGGCAGCTTATGGAATGGGAGAAAATATTTGCAAGCTCTGATAAGGAGTTAATATCCAGAAAATATAAGGACCTCCTACTACTCAATAGCAAAAAAGCCAAGTAACCTGATTAAAATGGGCAAAGGACTTAAATAGATATTTCTCTAAAGAAGACATACAAATGGCTAGCAAGTATATGAAAAAGATCCTCACTCTTGCTAATTATCGGGAAAATACAAATCAAAACAATGATATATCACCTCACACTTGTTAGATGGACACTAAAAAAACAAAATAACAAGTGTTGATGGCGTTGCGGAGAGATTGGAACCCTTACGCACTATTGGTGAGAATGTAAAATGGTGCAGCACTATCTAAAACAATATGGAAGTTTCTCAAAAGTTAAAAAATAGAACTAACATGTGATTCAGCAGTCCTATTTCTGGGTATTTATCCAGAAGAATTGAAATACTGTAGTGTAGTATTACACTTAAAAAATTGTTAAGAGAGTAGATCCCATGTTAAGTGTTTTTTCCACAATTTAAAAAATAGTCTATGCCTGTAGGATGGATTGGCAAGGGGAAGAGTGGAAAGAATAAAACAAGGTCAAGGACTGTTTTAGAAATGTAGACACGTGGCTGTGAGGCTTCGCACCAAGGGTGAGAACAGTGGCACTATTAGAAAGGATTAGACATCTTTTGTGACTGTATCCATGGGAAAAGGATGAGCCTAAGATCAAAATGACTGTTTTAAACATGGTGGTAGAATGGAGGTTTTATTAACAGAAGTACAGAAAGAGACAGGGGACAAGAAACATACAGAGTGAGATTGATTTTGTACTCTTTGCCTTCCTTCAAGAAGATCGAAGTACCATGTTCATTATCTGGACCTCTCTTTGCCATGGCAACAGGACATCTAAGAGTTTGCTCTCTCAGAGCAATTCCAGGTAGGGATATAGTCGTTGTTGAGATGGCAGAACTGGAGACAGATATTTGAGAGTCTTCAGTGTGGGGTGCAAGTTGAAGCCATATGAAAGGAAAAGTAGGGACAGAAGGGATTTTACGCTTGGTGAATGTCCATAGGTAATGGTGGGAATAAAAAAAACCAAAAACTATGAGCTTTTTCTATTTTTTTTTGCTTATTTTTGTTTTAAAATCCTTTATCAATTTATTTCTATTCCATATGCTTCCTCTGTCTTTCTCTCTTCACAATATGCATTCTTGTAGTGGATTAACATTCAAAACTAGGTTGGATTCTTGTGACGAGAAATATGATATGGTTTGATTTGGAATTCTTATATTACTTGGAACAAGTTGTTAATCCTGTTCGAAAAGGAGTGTAATTTATCAGAAGAACCAGAAGTGGCATCAGTGCTAGGTAAAATTGTGACATCAGCAATATTTGTTTCTGGGGCTGCCATTCCCGTTTTTATTGGTTTCTTTTATCCTAAAATTTTACCTCTTCAAAATAAGAAGTTGATCTAAATAATGTGTAAAATCATTTAAAGACATTTTTTCTACCTTTTGAGCTTTTCTCTTTTTATGAACCTTCTTCCTACCTGTTAGGGCCTAAGCCTAAGGGGTTCACTCTGCTCTTTCCTCTCTCACACCCAGTTTAAATGTTGCAGTGCTACATTCCCTTTTCTCAGAGGCCTGCTAGTTACTAATGCTAATGTGTCAAGTCTGTATTATTCACAGTAATTCACAATAGCTATTATTGGCCTAATGTATTCACTCCCAGATGGCATCTTCACTGGGGGCTTCATGTCTGCACCTAAAGTGGAGCTTAATGGAGGACTATTCAGGAGCTGTGGCCGATGTAAGCCAAACAGGTCTATATTAGTATTATTTATTTGTACAAGTACCTTTTTGGTCCATATTTATCTAACCTTTATCAACATAACGATAGAAATTTAAGAAAGACCTAAATTTTTACATCTTTCTTACCTGACATGCTTTTCAGAAGAAATTTTTACTTTGAAAGTGGTTAACTTTCTTTTATTCAACTTACACTTGAATTAATGAACTAGGTTATTAAGTCAATTTTTATCTTTATTATATTCCCGCATAGGACAGGCTTAGGCATATGCTACAGCTGCTGGGTGTTTTAACTATTCCCATATGAAAAGTTATACAAACAAATAGTAAACCTGCTATTTTAGATTTATCTGTAAGAAAACTAAAATTTTTTAAAAATATTACACCAGAATTTTGTGGTTTTGTAAAAACACCATGAGTGAAAACCCAGTAGATAGGAGAAATAGTATTTTATATTTACAGTTAGAACTGAATCTGTTTGGTTCAAAATGATAAGAGTTAGATTTTTAAACTTTTTTGGAGCCTAACATTTCTTAAGTTTCCAAAAGAATAAAGATATTTAAATAATTAAAATCAGTTTATTATTAAAAACTGAATTAAGATGACAGTGAAAGAACAGCCTCAGGTATGTAACTCTGCATTTTAAAGTGGTACATTTAATGTTTATGCAAGAGTAAGAGTTTTTTTAAAAAATTTATTTTAAAAAGTGATTAGCACCTTGGATGTACAGCTCCTAAGTTTTTTTTTTTTTGTAACACTGCATAAAATTTAAAGCGTTTTTTGCTTCAAAATTTGACCTACTTAGAAAAGTTCTGGTAATTCCAATGTAATATATTCCCTCAGTTTTGTAAGCGCCTTGGGTAATGTATTGGAGAGGCAAGTAATCTCATCAAGAAGCGTAATGGACCCTATCGAATTTCAAGATATATTTTTTTCTACTACTTCTGCTTCAAATTTAGTTCTGTGTTTAATGATACCACACTCTACTGGTAAGGGTACTTTTCCAAGTAGTTTAACTCTCTTTGCATACAAATGGTGTTTTGGTCTGGCTGTCATTGCAGATCTTTTCCTTGAAATGAGGTGACATAATTTGATTTTTTACAGTCAGAAAAAAAAGTATTTGTTCATCTTGAGAGATTAGAGAAAGAAAGATTGTCACTGAATAAAATGCATGGCCTGACACAATTCGAAAAATGGGTTGGTGCCAGCTAGAGAAAGCTGGAAGGAACTCTTACTTGGTTGAAAAGTACGATTAGTCTGGTAGTAAAGGAAAATCTCCAGGATCAGTCATGTGGGGATTTGTAATGGAGAGGAAAGGATCCCAATTCACCTTCACCTTAGCAAACACTTTTCCCTGCTGGATTCCAGTGAGCTGCATGTTTTAGTCATAGGTGTTAAATTTTGAAGGCTTCTCAAGAGACTCTCTTGACAAGTAAAATGTCTTTATTATGTAGACTTTTACAGATAAAATACTTCAGGTCCTGAGAGATATTAAGTAACTTTCCCAGGAGCTCAGATATCACCACCCTAAAATTTGAGTCTTCTTCCCTCTACTGCTGTCTCTCTCTAGACGCTATACTGACTTTTCCAAGGAATGTCAAAAATAGGATCTGATTTTAACAAATGGAAAGTATCCTTCTGTAAATGTCAGGTTTGCTTTGACTTACATATACCTTAATGAAGAAACACAAGGAACTGAAGGATGATTTAAAAGCAGCTTGGATAAGCCACTACAAAAATATATTTAATAGTATATAAAATATTTTTCTGTGCTAAGTAGAATAAATCAGATTATAAAGCAACATATTAATTATATATGGAGGATTTTTTTTTCCAAAATAAAATTGACATCCACAAGAACAAACTCATTCAGTTTTTTAGTTTGCAAATATCATTAAGTAAATATAAGTAAATATTTTAATAAATACATATTTTAAAGTTCTTGAACTATATACAACACAAAGTATTCCAAGTAAACATGTAGGTTAAAGTTAGGCAAAGCCTTATCTTGGCTATACTTGCCAGAAAAAAAAATTTCCTTCATAGTTTGGAAGACAAACATGATTTCATATATGTAACTGACAAAAAATTACTTTTAGGAGAAACACAATCATTTTACTAATGGTTATGAAACAATTGAAAACTCTGAAATCATGGATTCTAGGTAATAATAATAAAGAATTGCTTGCACAGTTCTTCATGAACCATGCTGAGAAAAATACTGTCAAGAAAGAATTCAGTACAGTTAAATAATTTAATTTGGTTTTTAAAACTGAAGTTAAGAAATGCAAACATTTTTGTCCTTTAGGTAAAAACACTTTCCCTGCAATCAGTTTTTAAAAATAAACTGTTTATTGCATATGCATCTGAAGACCACATCATACTCATTTTCTGTAAAATTGCTTAAAGAAATACTACCTCAAGTTAAATGTTCAGTTGGAACTTGCCAGCTTCTCAACATAAGGTATCAGAATGTTTTAAGGTCATATTATCATGAGCTATTGTCTAAGTGGATAGATATAATGTCTATATACTCAAATGGAACAAGTTAATTTAAGTGTGGTAGTTGAAATTGTGTTTTATGATAGAACATGAAATTGTCTTTATTTTGAATTTACACTAAATATAATTATAGGAAAAAACAATCCAGACACATTAGATTTTTTTTTCGCATGAAGTGCTTTAATCCTCTATTTTATTCCAGAGACATTAATTTTCATATAGTATCCCACTGAGATAGTAAATAGCTTAATACTTTCTTTCATATTACTATCTAAGCATTTAAATGTAGAAAGAGACCAAAACTTTGACTCCTACTGCATTTGAATATATGAATTTATATATACGTGTGTATAAATATACAACAATAAACGTGTGTAGAATGCGTCACCAAATTATTTTTATTTGTAACTCATGAAATACAAAATAAAGAAATCAAAATTATCTGCTCGCAAGTGAGGAGTGCCATCCCCTTCTCACATTTCTCTACCAGGTACTCTTGTTCAATAATGAGGGTGAGAGAATGATGCAATAGGAAAAGTCTACCTTGTTATTTAGGTGTTCTCAGGTGATAAGGTCTTAGCATATGTATGTTTTCCTATTCCCTCTCAACTGCCACAGAGTTCAGTACTTAAGAAGATGGATTTTGTATAAATCTTCTACTTTAGTATTTTTGTGCATGTGCATTTGATTAAGTGATTCACTTTAATGTTTTGATGACTCTGAAGTCATATGTGTAGGTCTCTGAAATCTACAGTACTCAGATATTAAGAACAGAGGTATCACCATCAGTTGGCAGTTTCCTTAAGTGGAAATTTCTCTTCTAACTTTAAGAGCTCAAGTTGCAATTAAGTAGACAATGTGCATGTGATTAATAGTACTCCCCAGTCTCCTTGTTTGTTTACACTCTTGGGTCAGTGCTGCTGATTTTATGCACTTAATTGCCACTTGTGACGTATGCCCATGTGCACAGTTCACTAATAATGGTTCCGATGGGGACTCACTTGGCATATGTAATTTTTATGCATCATTTCAGTCAGCACATGAGAAAAAAATCCAGATAATGATATCAAGTATGTGATTTTTTTTTTTTTTTTTTTTTGTTAAGTCATTGCTAATGTGTGGTGTGATTGGAGCTGGGTGTTGAGACATCATGGAAAGGGCATTGGTCTTGACGTCAAGATGATCTGGGTTTTAACATAAACAATATCATTGACTAGCTCAGTGACATTTGCAAATTGAGTTTACCATTCTGAGTCTCAGTTTCCTCATCTATAACGTCTACTTTGTAAGGTAGTAGTGAAGGTAAAATGAAATACTTTATATAAAGCTGGAGCCTAACCTTCCAGAAGACATAGGTAAATTGACTTTATGAGTCTCAGTTCCCTCATCTACAGTGTCCACTCTGTAAGATGATAGTAAAGGTAAAATGAAATAATTATGTAAAACTAGAAACTAACCTTCTGGAAGGCATAGACAGTGTCTAGTCTGTAGTACAGTGTTTGGGCCATTAGTAAGTACTCAGTAATTCTTTGTTTGAATTAATTAAGGCACTTAGAACGGTAGGTGTTGAAGAAATATTACTTCCATGCTTTTCTGTTTTCGGAGTTCTATATCTCAATTTATTAGCTAACAATAGTCAAAGACTTCAGTTCAGTAACTTTTTTTGGTGGTGGGGGTCCTAATTTCCCACATAATACAATATTAAGTGTGATTTTGTCAATTGGTCTTTTCATGGCTTTTCCTAAAGGCATATGATTTCACTGGATGCAGTGGCAAAAATTAGCCACTAAGAGGTTGATAATTTTTCATAGAAAGGGCAGAACATGAGTTAATGTAATTAAGTGTGTGGTAAATTTATCCCCACTGTAACATAGTCAAGTAACTAGCATAATAAGCTGTTAAGTTTTCAGAGACGGCAAAAGCATAGCTGTGGAGTGAGACCTTAGATTCTTTTCATTGAAAAGCATAGGTGTTGGAGTGTACTGCAGAAAATGTTAGCTTTCTAAATCCTTTTTATTTTTTTCAAAATGCTTTCCCCCTTGTTCCATGGAAATAAAATTGTAGCTGAGCACATGATCTACCAACTAGGCACTACAATTCTCATTCCCCATTTGAGGTAGGTATGGCCATGTGACTAAGTTCTTATGAACAGAATGTGAGTGATGTGTGTCACTTCTGGATCTGTGCTTTAAGACTTTTGTTTGTCACTCTCCATGCTCTTTTTCTCTCCTGGTGGCTGGAACCTCAAATGGTTTTGAGCCAGCTTCAACCACACATTGACAAAAGTGCTCTCAGTCTTCCAAGCCATATATTTCCAGAGAACCATATCTAAACTCTAAGCTAGAGAAAGTGTGACTCCCCTTTTATCAGCAGGTTTTCTGATCTGTAAGCCAACAGAGAGAAGTAGTTATCAACAGTCATTTGAATGACATAAAGCTCTGCTTTACCCCATGGAGGGTGCAGAGAAGCAAAGTTTCTGATCTTTAGGTGGAGGTCTAGTCAGTGAGAGGATAAGACATACACATAACACACCATGTGATGTAGAACAAATAAAAGGCAATGACAATAATTGCTTAGAAGTTCAGGAAAGGGAGCTGGCACAATGGGCTGGGCTGATCAGGGAGGCTTGGAGTAGGGGTGGAGGGAGGTATTTTCTGGGTCTTGAGAGACTATTAGAGCAAGGAAAGTAACTTGAGCCAAGGTGAGTGGGCTGAAAGACCATGATGTGTTTTAGTTTGGGTTCATCCCAACCCCAAGCAGACCCTGAGGCAAGGAATCAAGTTTAAGTCCTTTATTAGGGAGGAGATTCCAGGAAACTCTTAATAAGGGAAATGAGCAAGGGAATGGAAAGCAGCCCCCAAGATAATATGATATCAAGTAAGTTTAATTCTATAATATGCTATATATATATCAAGTAAGTTTAATTCTACTTGGGGAACTGAGGGAAACAGTGTACAACAGTGTACATGGTTGCCAGAGATATTCCACCCAGAGGTAAGGGAGCAGAGGTATTTATATGCCAACTCATGACCCTAGTCATTGGTTGAGGGCTGCTGATCAGAACTTAGGGTGAATGTGGGAGTGTTCTGTCCCCAGCACTTCTGGCCACTGGAAAAGAAATACAGGTGCAGGCCGTTGGAAATCAAAGTCTAGCCAGTGTATACTGTAATGGTAAAGGCAAATAGGTATGGAGGGACCATCAACAGCATCTGCTACAGCACATTTTCAGAAGCAAATCTGAGTGAAGTAGCTTTAGACATGTTCCCAAACTGTGTTCATGTGGTTCTGAGGTAGCAGCATTTGTAAAGAAATAAAAGATGATAGTAAGACAAGTTTAACTAACACTGAGTAATGTGGGAGTAGTTTGAAATTGACCAGTAGATTCTGGTCCTTCCACACACAGCTTTGGTGCCTCCTCATATACTGTTCTAATCATTGCTACTGCTGAATACTTTTCCCATATGCCTTTGATCAAGGCACTTCCCTGCTCACAATCCTTGGATGGATACCAATGCTGGTACGATTAAGTCTTAACTCTAGACTTAAATTCAAGACTTCCACAATCTTTTCAACTGCTTCACCAACATTTTTCAGTATAAATTCTTCACTCCCATCAGATTGTTTACTCACCTTCCTCCTGTTATTATGGACATGTGAAACACCTCCCACTTACTAATATTCTTCCCATTCTCCTTATCCATTTCAGCAATCCTCTGTCATAGCCATCTGTCCTGGCCATATGAGCCAGCAGTGGCCTCACTCCTTATCCCTACTGCACAGTTCACATTGTGACATGTCTTCTGTTTATTAACTTGAATTGTTATTTCTCACCTTTATTATTCAATTTATTTGTGTGCTTATGCCTTGGCTCCCCAGCTGGATTGTATACTCTTTGAGAGAGATAGTTCTATCCTTTTTGGGGTGGAGGAGTTTTGCTTTGAAACTGTACTGCCTGGGTTCAAATCCAGGTTCCACCATTTATGAGTTTTATGTCTGTGGGCAAGTAATTGATGCCTCAAAACCATGGGCATTTACAGTGATCAATCCAGGAGTATAAAAAATACACATAGGTGAAACATCTGACTGATATGTATTAGAAAAGTCTCTTACTGTGAGAATCGTCTTGAACGTTGACTTTTGTGAAATGAAGGTTATTATTTAGGGCCATTAAAAGAAAGCCAGAGTCCTTCTTGTTATATTATATCATCTTCTCAAATTAAGTGCTTAGCCATCCTTAGATTCTAAAAATATTTTCTAATATTATAAAATCATAACAATCAAAATCATAGTGATATTTTAAAAACAGTAATCACATACGTAAGAGCAATATATATCATTGTTTATTGATATATAAAAGATATATAAAAAATATATATCGTTTCCCCCAATGATCTTGAACACCAAAGATCATTGTGGGAAAAGAAAGCTATGCATCTGTGATTCTCCATCTCACCAGATGTGCTTTCTAGGTAATGAAAATACTTGAAGTCCTGCAAAAAGCAGGAGAGAAATATTTCAGAAACTAGCAAAGTACGTATATATGAAAATGTTACAAGTTAGATTCTTCGTTGAAAGTTATCCTATGATTCTGAAGAGTAATGAAAAAATTCTTTATGTATGCATAGACAACTTCTTCAATTTAAATTAAAATTTCAGCTCGTTGTCTTAGTTTACATTTACATTCCTGACCAGCTTAACATTTTAACAGTGTTGTGAACCAATTTTGGTTGTTAAAGACTTCTAATGAACTTGGTTCTGGTCAACTAGATTACTTAGAATGTGAAATTTGCAAAACCAAGCCTACATAGAATATCGTAAACATTAAAGAGGAAAAAATGTCACTGTTTTAGCCCTGTTTCCTTCATAGTCATGTGGGTTTGTTTGAACACATACAAGAAAGGAAAACTTTTCCTGTAAGGAAAAAGATAAACTTGAGCTCTGATCTGTAATTATTTAACCTGTGGAAAGTTCACAGCCTTATTGTTGGCTATGAATACAACCTACTTCCCCCTAAAGTGATATTTGATTTGCATTTAGTACTTGATAGTGGATTTTAAACATTCTGAAGATTTAAAAGTTTTAGTAGCCTCTGTAGATGATTGAAGATATACTACTTTGTGAGGAAAACGTGTTAGGTCTGACCTGGAGAGATGTTCTGTTAATCTTTTTCTTGTGCTAGGTTTATAACAAAAAGTAGATACTATCTAAAGCCAGAATATGTTATGTATATTGTTGATATGAAAAGTTGCTAGCCATTATTTTCCCTCTTATTCATACTGGTCCCCAATTTAAACTCAAATTCTGGGGATTAATGTGAGTTTTTATGGATGAACATGAAGGCAAGAAAACAGCCCATCAAATGCCTTCTTGGTGCTGTATCTTAAGGCCACTTCATAAGGCAGGTTTTACCTGTGTGTGCAGATGTAGAAACTGAGGTCCAGAAACCTCAGGAAACCTGTCCAAAGTCACACATCTGGTGAGGGGAGAATTAGCATCAACTCCAGATCCCATGCTCTTGTTTATGTGTGTTGATGTCTGTACATCAATCCACATTGCCTGTATTTTATTGCACAATTTTAAGTTTACTGAGACTGACCAGAGTTATTTGTAAGGCTGTAAGGCTGGGCTTGTTTTATACTATTTGGGAAGAATTGAAGTGTGTCATTTCTAGGACAATGAAATGCTCAGTCCTTTAGGCAGTATTCATTTTTTCCTACCCACTGGACATTTATCCTTGGTTTAAACACCCATTTCCTTCAAGATCTTTCTAATGAGAATTTGTGGATTTTCCAAAAAATATATTGTGTCAGTGACAGTTTATTCACCTTACTTGCATAGTTCGAGGAACTGCTTGTTTAAATTTAGATACTGTTTCTGATGAAATGTTTTGACAAAGTGATACCAGCTTGATACTATTTAAAATATTTTGACAGATGGGAAAATTGTTTCAGTCTGAGTTGAGCAATACTTTATTGCAGTATTTTGCCAGTTAGAAAAAAAAAAAAATGGTAAAGGTAGCCTTACTGTTCCCGAAAATAACATCCTTCCGTTCTCCCTGAGAAAAGAAAGGGCTCCATTCAGTCATAGATTACAATATGTGTACCGCGTATGTTAAGAATTCAGGCAGTTAAAACAAGAGGGAACATTTGGGGATTATTTCCAAACAGGGAACATTTATTGTTCTGTAAGCAAACAGCACCTAAAGAACTTTTAGGAAGGTTTGTTGCTATAGCACTTTATCAGAGCTTTCTCGTGCTCTGGAGAGTGCGCTCTCAATTAATGATGCTGAATCACTAGGATTTAAAAACTGGTTGAAAAAAATCCTCAAATCCAATTACTTTTATATCTTGAATTTTTAGAATGCTAATGTAATAAAAATATTTAAATTTCTCAAATCAGTGGCAAAGGAATAAAATACAAGTGATCTTTGCATTTTCATTATTTTAAGCAAATATGTTAAAGAGATAGGATAAGGCAGCGGTTCTCAAGATGTAGTTGCTGGACCAGTGGCATCAGCATCACCTGGAAAACTTGGAAGAAATGCAGATCGTTAGGCTTCACACCAGGCCTTTGGAATCAGACAGTGGTGGAGTCCAGCCATCTGGGTTCTCTCAAGCCTTCCTGATGGTTCTGATGCACACTGTAATTTGAGAACTACAGAGATAGAATAGAGGAGCTATTCTAGGTCTTCTTCAAATGATCCCACGGAGCTTCTTCAACGTCTGCGATGTGGAAAGAGAAGGGATTGGTGGGGAATGATGAGGGAAGTTTTCCAGGCTCCTTCCAACCCCTGACCTGTGTCAGCTCAGAGAGTCTTGGTTTTCTATCACAAGGTTTTAGGTGGGTTCTGCCACTAAACAATGTCTTGAAAACCACTGGGATACATCTTTCTTTGGAGGCCAGTGTTTGGTGGCTCAGAAAGACTTCTCAGGGTGATAGTATCTCTTTACTGTGCTCATATTATTCTATCCATGTGGTCTTGAAACTGGGTTTGGCTAGTAAAGAAAGAATTGCTGTGTGTCTCAGCAATAGCTTCATGCTCACCAGACTCCTAAGGAACATATGTGCAAATCAGAATGCCAGTTTTATTTTTCAAATTACAATGAGGAGCATAAAAATAAAAATTATACAATACTCATGTTTAACTCCTCTAGTTTATTCTTACTGTGCACAAGTTAACATTTAGAGTTGGGGATATATTTGTCCAGTGATTGGTGAAACTGATTCACTCCCCTACCTTCTGCAGAGTGCTGCAGGTGAGATGTAGAATTAATAACGGATTGTTCCTTTGAAACATGGAATCAAAGGCAAGAAAATCTGATATTTTCTCCAGGTCATCATGAACCTGTATAAATCTCCTTCTCTCTCTCTCTCTCTCTCTCTCACACACACACACACACACACACACACACACACACACACACACACACACACACTTATTATTTACTAGATTGCTGAGGGCCCCTAAATTCAGTATCTCTCTTACTTGAAGCCATGTTATATAAACTTACTATATTATTTCTGTCTATTTTCTGTTTTTAAACATTTTCCAAATTATCATTGACAATTATTTCTATAGATATTTTAATATTATTAATTAAACTTTAATAAGATCTATGTTTCTATGTAATTTTTTGCTACCATCAATTATATTATGATTTTACTTGTTTACTTTTCTGAGTTCTGCAGATGATAATGATGATGATGACAAAATAGGTTATCATTATTACAACGAAGATCACAGAAGGTAACAGAGTGCTTACTAAGTGCTAGGCAGTGTACTAAATACTTGGTATTTATTAATACATTTTTTCCCTCATAGTCAACCTATAATGGAGGCTTTTAAACTTTTGAACATGACCCCCAGAGAGAAATTGAGACTTAGTAGTATGTGATCCCTCTATGTGTTTATTGTATATGAATGGAAAAATTCATGATAAACTTTTAGTGTGTTTAAAACTCATTTTTTTCTATTCTATTTTATTTTATTCTGTCTCGTTCAATTAAAGAAATGCCAGTTGTGACCCAGCAAATTGATTTTATTACTCACACTAATGGGTTGCAACCTGCAGAATGAAAAACTGTGCTATCAGATTAGATAGTATTATTAATCCCTATTTTACATATGAGGAGATAGACATAACAGAGTTTATGTCAGTTACCCAAATTTACTAAGTAGCAAATCCAGAGTTCAAACTTGGGCAGTCTGTCTTCAAAGCCCTTACTCATAACACTACGTCTGTCTTGCCTACTAAGAACCTTTAGATTGTGGTACAATCAAGGAGGACTGTACCAAAGTAGAAGGGCTTAGAGCGGAAGGGTAAACATTGGCTAGGGCGTGGCTTTGGAGCCGCCTTTCCATTGAAGACAACTTTTTTTTTTTAACATCTTTATTGGAGTACAATTGCTTTACAATGGTGAGTTATAACAAAGTGAATCAGTAATACATATACATATATCCCCATATCTCCTCCCTCTTGCGTCTGCCTCCCACCCTCCCTCTCCTGAAGACACTTTTTTTTTTTTTTAACATCTTTATTGGAGTATAATTGCTTTACAATGGTGTGTTAGTTTCTGCTTTATAACAAAGTGAATCAGTTATACATATACATATGTTCCCATATCTCTTCCCTCTTGCATCTCCCTCCCTCCCACCCTCCCTATCCCACCCCTCTAGGTGGTCACAAACCACCGAGCTGATCTCTTTAAAACTTAGAATATGTGCTTGTTTGGGGAAGCTTTTGTAAAGAGGCTGATGGAGATTAATATGGAAGGGAAGTGGCTATTGCCACCAAACCACCTTCTTTGTGCTACCTCGGGAAATTTAAATAATTCAGGAAACAGTTGGTAGAAAAGATGTTTGCTCAAAATTAAAACAGTCTTTGGTATGTGGAGTTTCCTGGTGAGTGAAGAGAAGATGAAATGGAAATTATTTGCATAGTTGTCAGGCTTTTTGTCCTGACTCCTCCTAGGGCATATAGTTAAATGTGAAAGACTGCTAACTTGGCTGAATATTCTTGGACACAGACATTATTCTTTCCCTAGTGTTACTAGATATGATTTTAAAATATGTATTAGATATCCAGGTACAAAATGCTAAGATAGAAAAGCTATAGAGTGAAAAGTCTGTGTCTCTCCCCCTTTTTCCTTGGTTGTTCCTCTTCTCTCTCCTGAATCAGTCACTGCTACCTGTTTCTTGTATGGTCCTTCAGAATCTTGTGCTGCATGTGTGTGTGTGTGTGTGTGTGTGTGTGTGTGTGCGTTAAATGCAAACATATTTTAACACATTTTCTGTGCCTTGCTTTTATTCCCTTTATAGTACTTCTCAGAGTTTGTTCCATGTGTAGAAGTGCCACCCTGCCTTCTCCTTTTTCACAGCTGCATAGTATTTCCTGGAATGGATTTTCTAAAATTTAACAGGTTTTCTATGAACAGACATTAGGTAATTTCTAAGCTTTTGCAAGCCTCACTATTTTACATGCAAATTGCCCTTAGGGCTCAGAGTCCTCTTTGTGGTCTTTTATTCCTAGAAGAAGATTCATAGCCCTCTACATCTTCAACAGGGACTGATAGAGTTCATACTGTTGAATAAGGTCAGGTTTGTGTCAGGAAGTTACTTGATCTCAGTTTTCTTCACTATCTATTTTTAGCTTCTGAACAGTAATCGTGGTAAGAAATCTTCGTATCTTGCCCTAGACAATTTTCTCTTGGAAGATAAAGTGGTCCCTGTGAAAGGGTTCAAAGAACACAATTTGCTAACAGTTTAGTGGGTTGATTAGGGAGATTGTGTGTTTATTTCTAAAAGGACAAAATGTTTGTGCACTGAAAGTTCTATCTGCTTTATTCTTCACAACCACTGAAACTTTTTCAGATTTATTTTCTTATTATTCATGGACATTTGGAAAATTATGTGAAAGATATGTATTTTCTTAAATGCATGATTACCTATTGCTTTGTCCTACTCTTTGAAGACTGTTCCATGAACTGCTCAAGTTTGCAAAGAAAACGTATCTTCACTCTCTGAGTTTTCTGTCATCCGTGTATTTTAAGAATGTTTTAGCCAGTTTCAGACAAAGAATATTCAATATTAGTGATAATTATATGAGAAATAGGCCAGCAAGGCAATAAAGTGGAAAGTTAGTAGAAATGTATGGATGAGTGATTTGCTCCATCCTACGTTTTTCTGACTCGATTATATTCACACTAACTCATAGATAACAAAATTGGTGCTATGTAGCACATACTCTGAAGAAAACAATGCTGCAAATTCTTTGAGAAGTGATTTCAGAATTTAATATTTTCCTGTCAGGAGATTTATGACCTGACATTGAAAATTATTAAGGCTCAGATCCAAATACTTAGTTCATTTCCTCTTGCTCAGCATTTAGTAAAGATGTAGAACACACTAACCAGATATTGGTTAGCCAAGCTTGGGATTCAAGATTTGATATCCTTGTCACCATGTGTGAACTTTGGAATGTTTGGATTTTAATATATGCAAATGATTTTATAATGTGTTATGTGTTAGGTGAAAAATTATTACACATGCCAACAATTTAAAATGCTACTCCTGAATATTTTATAAATCTCTGGAATAATAACATACCCTTAATGAGCATTAGAAAGTTTCTGCTTTCTTTGTTTGCTAAATCATATGGCCTTCACTATACTTAATACACTGCCTCAATTTATCCTTTTTGTGCTAGGAATTTCATGTTAAAATAGAAAATAATCAACAATCCAGACTGGACTGCAATCACCTTCACATGCAAAGTCTGATTTAGAGATATTTGATACATTTTTGGAGACGTTCCAGGGACCTATATTGGTTAATTTGAACCTATAGTTTGGTTGTATATAAAAGTAAAGTTAATCTAAGTGGATAGAATCAATACCCTTCTGAATTTAATTAGATGGCCAGCCTCCAAGCAAGAGATTATTCTTTTTAGTATCTTTCTATCCTCTTTTCTTACAGGGTGAAGTAACTCCTTTGCCAAATTATGTTGGACAGTTCCCTGGTGACAGGTACTATAGAAACTCGTAGCTGTGCTGTTAGCGGATGAGACATGGGGGAAGGGAATGTGGGCAAGGAAGCCATTGTATTCTGGAGACAGTAATGTGCCTGCCCTATCTCCACATCACAGCCCAGCCAAGGAAACAATGTCCCATTTGCAGTGGATCTGCAGTGACTGTTTCTAAACCAAACTTGTAAATCATGATATGGTGCTTCTTTCATGCTGAAGCATTCCAGGACAGAGAGACAGGAAGAGTAGGGAAATGAATCATAAATTAGAATGGACTTGCAGTTTGAGGATACTATTTATAGTTATGTTTGCTAAGGGATGCCTGGAAATGCGGCAATAAATTGAAGCTGAGGTTTTATTTCAGGTAATAACTTTCTTTTTATCTCTGTTGGAGCATGAGTAAAACAACTTAAAGGAGTTTTAGAAGGGCTAGATGGTATAACCTTCATCAGTTTTTATTTATGTTCAATGCCATCAACGGGTTTTTATGTCATTGAGAAGTAGGTTGTTTACAATGTTTAAAGAAGGTGATTTGACTCTAGCTCCATGAAACAACTGAGTTGAGTTGTTACAGTTGATACTATAGAAATTACGTGATGGGTAGATGCCTTTTTAGCAATAAATTTAAAATAAGTTTAGTAATATTTAAGTTACATGAATATATTTCTAATTTTGTGGCTGTCTTTTTAAAAATAAATGAATTGTGACATCTGCATTTTGTAATTCATATTTTTACTGTTCATGTCGTATCATCACAGATAAATATGTGTTAGGCAGCTATTATGAGGAAGGCACAGTGGAGGATTCAAGGAAACATAAGAAAGGCCTTTGTCCTCAATGGTTCTCAGAAATCTGGTTGAAAACAACCTGGCAAAAGTACATGAAATGATTAAGTAACAATAACCATACAAAGGTTGTGGTCTTATTGTAGATGTCATGCAGAATATCAAAACATAAGGTATTTGTCTAAACCCCTGTGTTAAAGGAAATGGATTCCTTTTTATAAGACTAACAAAGATAGAAGAAACCAACATTTTTGTTCTGTTTCATGTACCTTCTTAAAATGAACATTTACTGAGCATTTACCAGCTATCAGGCACTGTTTTATGTGTTCTACATGTATGAATTCCTTTAATCTTTGACATCTTATGAGATGGGTACTACTATTATTATCCCGTTGGAGTAGATAAAGGAGCTGGGGCAAACGATGATTCATTAGTTGCTCAAGGTCACAGAGCTCGTAACTGAGGGAGCTGGGTTAGGAAATAGGCAGCAGGAGTTCACAATCAACACTCTTCACCTCCATGCTTTATACTGTCTCACATTTTGCTTCTTATTAGTTGACACCTCTCTGCTTTAAGCTTAAATAGATGTTCAGTTTGCCCTAGTAAAATACAGGCCTTAAGCTAGGATCAGATGCTTGAAATTTATTTCTGTAGAAAATGATGATATGTTATTTTGATGCCAGTGTTCACAGCACTACATAGTTTAGTGATTAATTTAATCCCCTTTGGTGAGGTGGGGGGAGTTCTAGGAGGATAACCCCCTAACTTTAGGAAGTTGAGAGCTGCGTATTTATGCAAATGTGCATTTCCTCTGCCTCCTCAGTCTGTCTCTTCCTGGGAAGATCTTTATGATTACATGTGTCACAGATCACAAGAGATTTAATCACAGCCTTGGGTGTCCACACACTAAACAGGGACGTTTAGAGACTGCATGGAGGTATATTTGCTTTCAGCGGTGGTCCTTGCCCAGTGCTCCTTTTCATCTGTACCAGCGAGTCCCCAACTTCAGCATGCATCAGAGTCAGATGAAGGACTTGCAAAATAACCCAGAGTTTTGGTTTAGTAGGTTTGAGGAGTGACCAGAGAATTGGATTTCTAAGAAGTACGCAGTCAAGGTGAAGCTGTTGGTCTGGAGACCAGACTTTGAGAGCTACTGATTCACCCTAAAATTGTAACTGAAAGGAGTTTAGGATACCCCTCCCCTTCCTTCTCTTTGCTTTTAGGCCAGTGTTCACGCCTTGAATGCCCAACCTTTTATTTACAAAGATTAGAAAACCTCATGAACAGCTTTCGTGGACCCTAGAAAAATTCTGGTAAGTCTCTTAATAATGTAACAATCATGGATAAGATATAGCACTTTTAATAATAACTGACTGCATTTAGAGAGTGCCCGCTACATTGCCAGGCACTTCACTAGGGCCCACTGTCTATGTTGTCTCACGTAATGAAACAGCAAGCGTAGGGATCGGTACTATTCTTATCTTCATTTTGCGTTTGGAAACTAAGGTTTAGAAAACCACCTGACTTTCTCAAGATTACATATACAACATGAGGTAGAGCTAAAATTGCAACTCAAATAATGGATGAATTCTAAAAGCTATGCTTTTGACCACCATGCTTTTTAAAACCCGTAGTGATGAGCTGAATTCCAGTTAGGCTTAAAGTTTCAGCACAAAGGGTCCTTCATTCTCCTTTCTCCTTTTATTTAAGCTCTTAAGCATCCTTAAATCAGCAGGGGAAAAGATTGCATGACCACAGATTTTTCAGAGGAAATGTAAAAATGAAAATTGCTGCTTGGGATATGACTTTGTCATTTTATAGTGGTTCTCTTCAAATTTCCAGGACTAAAGGATTAATGTTAAGAAAATAAATTTTTGCGGTTTGCCTTTCAGTTGTTTGTTTGCTTCTGTGCCTATTTACAAGAATTTCAAGAAGAGAGTATTAAACTTTCGGGGGATATAGACTCCTTTGAAGGTCGGTTGAAAACTCTGAGCCTTCTCCTGAGAAAGGTGCACTAAACTTTGCATACTATTATTCAACATCTATCTGTAGGCTCTGTGTGAAGACATTCACCTTAAAGACAGCACAGCAGAGAAACAAGTTGGGCTTTTGTATCTGGTAGCCCTGGGTTTGCTTCCATCCCTTCCTATTTATGTGACCTTTGGAAAGTTATTACTGAGTCTTGTTTCTTCATCCATAAAATGGTAATGATAAAAAGAATAATATCTAGCTAATATAAAATGCCTAGCTGGATAACTGCTACACCAGTGTTTCTCAAGCTTTAAGGTGCCCATGAGTCACCTGGGGATCTTGTTAAAATGCAGACACTGATTCAGTAGGTCTGAGGTGAGGCCTGAAATTTTGCATTTCTAACAAGCTCTCCAGGGGCCACACTTCGAATATTTTCTCTACAAAATATGCAGAGATGTTTCTATTAATAAGTACTGTTAGGTGTGTCATATTAACAGAATATTTTCATTGATAACTTTGAGCTCAGTTTGGGGTTATCTGCTAAAATATGTACATAAAATACATATATATTGAGAATTATGTCATTTGGAATGTTCTCATTGGGAGGTAATGCATTGTGGACTGGTATTGTGCTGCATTGTACCCCCCAAAATCAATATGGAGTCCTCTTTGGAATAAGAGTCCCTTTAAAATTTACCCATGTTAAAATATTTCTATGTGTGTAATAGTGAATTAAAGACGTGATTGGAGGCCTTTGTGTCATGTATTTCCTTCTGACAGCTAGATTTTTTTTGAGTACAGCAATAATTTGCCATGAATTTATGATTATTCTAAAAAATAGCTTTATTATCTTCTCTCAAGAGCATTGCTCTTTATACACTTTGAATCAGGAAATGCTAACATTAAGTATGCTTGATTTCTGTCTGGTAAAGTTGAGTTTTAAAGCAGACTTTTAAACATCTTTTTTTAATTTATTTTGTTTATTTATTTTTGGCTGCTTTGGGTCTTCGTTGCTGCGCGTGGGCCCCCTCTAGTTGCGGTGAGCAGGGGCTACTCTTCATTGCAGTGCGCAGGCTTCTCATTGCGGTGGCCTCTCCCGTTGCGGAGCACAGGCTCCAGGCCCGTGGGCTTCAGTAGTTGTGGCACACGGGCTCCAGAGCGCAGGCTCAGCAGCTGTGGTGCATGGGCCTAGTTGCTCTGCGGCATGTGGGATCTTCCCGGACCAGGGCTCGAACCCGTGTCCCCTGCATTGGCAGGCAGATTCTTAACCACTGTACCACCAGGGAAGTCCCTAAAGCAGACTTTTGAAGACACAAAAAGAAAGACTATATATGAATATCTAACATTAACAAAATAGTAGAATCTCTGACTTACATGTATCTTTTCCAAGCATGTGTCTACTAACTGGTTCCAGTTTATCACTAATGACATGCAACCCTGCTGCTGATTCTGTTTTCTCTGATAACTACTGAATCAAACACTGCCTAAAAGTAATGATGAGACAGGTGAAAAGCTTCTGGCAACCTGGGGAATTGTTGTGAAGTCTGGCAGAACTTTCGTTTTTTAATTTTTATTTTATATTGGAGTATAGTTGATTAACAATGATGTGTTATTTAAGAACTTTCTACTTTAGGGAAAATCTATGGTGTAAGGCCCCACTCTGTGTTTCATTTCTTTTCATTAAACTATACTCTTGTGTTGCTGAGATTTCTTCATAAATGTTATTGTTCCACCTTGCACAAATGGCTTAGTGTAAAAGTCCTTTAAAATGATTTGTTCTACTGAAAAATTTGCCTGTAAAAGTGGAAATGGAGAGAGAAGACTGCTGCCCTATTTAACCCTAGGAAATATGATAATGGTCATCAAGAGGGGCTGTCACAAATCATGTATTTTCTTTTTTTATAAATTTATTTATTTACTTATTTATTTTATTTTTGGCTGTGTTGGGTCTTCGTTTCTGTGCGAGGGCTTTCTCTAGTTGCGGTGAGCGGGGTCCACTCTTCATCGCGTTGCGCGGGCCTCTCACTGTCGCGGCCTCTCTTGTTTCGGAGCACAGGCTCCAGACGCTCAGGCTCAGTAGTTGTGGCCACGGACCCAGTTGCTCCGCGGCATGTGGGATCTTCCCAGACCAGGGCTCGAACCCGTGTCCCCTGCATTGGCAGGCGGATTCTCAACGACTGCGCCACCAGGGAAGCCCAAATCATGTATTTTCTGAAGGAATGTGCCTGCCTTCAAAATAGCATGAAACTAGGAAAAGAACCGCATCCTAGCCAGCTTCATTCCAATGTCCTGGCCTTCTTGGGAGTTTTTAGAATAGAATGGTTGTCTACATACAACACTGATGTGCCAGCATCTTTTGGATCAGAGCCTTTCATGAAATAAGGGAGAATTTGAAAGGACTGTAGTGCAGGTCTAGGGATTAATTGAAAGATTACACTTTGTGTGTCATCCAATATAAAATGCTAAATAAACATCTAACCTTTTCTAGAGGTGAAATGTTTTCCCTCAAGCCAACATACTTGATCTACGCCAACACCTTATACTTGCCATGTTTAGTAACAACTGGAATGTAGATGGCATTTATTGCGGTGAGTTTTTTTATTCAGACGGAATAACGAATAACTTTAGCGATTCCAAGAGTCACCTGTGGAGATGCAAAGAGATTTAGACTTCTCAATTCTCACCACATTTTATTGAAAAAGGAGTATATTGCCGTGGAGCCTAAGCATGTGGACTTTTAAACTGCTCTACCATTGATTTGAAAAAATTCATTCTGAGTTAGAAGGTTGTTTGTAGATAGCATTAACTACTAATAATTAGAAATTCTTTTCTTGAGAAAGAAGGAGGTGAAATATTGGTATTATAGACCAGGGGCTTTGACTTCAAAGAGACCTGGGTTCATATTTTGCTTCTGTCGCCTACTGGTTGTTCAAAGTCTCTCTTTTACTCAGTCTCTCCTCGTGTGATAGGTGGAAATAATACTACCTGTATCACAGGGTGGTTAAAAAGGTTAAATGTAAAAACATATGCCTAACATGGTGCTTAGTACGTAATAGACTTTTTTTTTTTAAACATCTTTATTGAAGTATAATTGCTTTACAATGGTGTGTTAGCTTCTGCTTTATAACCAAGTGAATCAGCTATACTTTACATATATCCCCATGTCTCCCCCTTTTGTGTCTCCCTCCCACCCTCACTATCCCACCCCTCTAGGTGGACACAAAGCACGGAGCGGATCTCCCTGTGCTATGCGGCTGCTTCCCACTAGCTATCTATTTTATATTTGGTAGTGTATATATGTCCATGCCACTCTCTCACTTCATCCCAGCTTACCCTTCCCCCTCCCTGTGTCCTCAAGTCCATTCTCTACATCTGTGTCTTTATTCATGTCCTGCCCCTAGGTTCTTCAGAACCTTTTTTTTTTTTTTTTTTTAGATTCCATATGTATGTGTTAGCATATGGTATTTGTTTTTCTCTCTCTGACTTACTTCACTCTGTGTGACAGACTCTAGGTCCATCCACCTCACTACAAATAACTCAATTTCGTTTCTTTCTATGGCTGAGTAATATTCCATTGTATATATGTGCCACATCTTCTCTATCCATTCATCTGTCGATGGACACTTGGGTTGCTTCCATGTCCTGGCTATTGTAAATAGAACTGCAATGAATATTGTGTTACATGACTCTTTTTGAATTATGGTTTTCTCAGGGTATATGCCCAGTAGTGGGATTGCTGGGTCATATGGTAGTTCTATTTTTACTTTTATAAGGAACCTCCATGCTGTTCTCCATAGTGGCTGTATCAATTTACATTCCCACCAACAGTGCAAGAGTGTTCCCTTTCCTCCACACCCTCTCCAGCATTTATTGTTTGTAGATTTTTTGATGATGGCCGTTCTGATTGGTGTGAGGTGATACTCATTGTAGTTTTGATTTGCATTTCTCTAATTGTTAGTGATGTTAAGCATCCTTTCATGTGTTTCTTGGTAATCTGTATATCTTCTCTGGAGAAATGTCTATTTAGGTCTTCTGTGCATTTTTGGATTGGGTTGTTTGTTTTTTTGATATTGAGCTGCATGAGCTGCTTGTATATTTTGGAGATTGATACTTTGTCAGTTGCTTCATTTGCAAATATTTTCTCCCATTCTGAGGGTTGTCTTTGCATCTTGTTTGTGTTTTCCTTTGCTGTGCAAAAGCTTTAAAGTTTCATTAGGTCCCATTTGTTTATTTTTGTTTTTATTTCCGTTTCTCTAGGAGGTGGGTCAAAAAGGATCTTGCTGTGATTTATGTCATAGAGTGTTTGCCTATATTTTCCTCTAAGAGTTTGATAGTGTCTGGCCTTACATTTAGGTCTTTAATCCATTTTGAGTTTACTTTTGTGTATGGTGTTAGGGAGTGTTCTAATTTCATTCTTTTACATGTACCTGTCCAGTTTTCCAGCACCACTTATTGAAGAGGCTGTCTTTTCTCCATTGTATATTCTTGCCTCCTTTATCAAAGATAAGGTGACCATATGTGTGTGGGTTCATCTCTGGGCTTTCTATGTGTTCCATTGATCTATATTTCTGTTTTTGTGCCAGTACCATACTATCTGAATTGCTGTAGCTTTGTAGTATAGTCTGAAGTCTGGGAGCCTGATTCCTCCAGCTCCATTTTTCTTTCTCAAGATTGCTTTGGCTATTTGGGGTCTTTTGTGTTTCCATACAATTTGTGAAATTTTTTGTTCTAATTCTGTGAAAAATGCCGTTGGTTGTTTGATAGGGATTGCATTGAATCTGTAGATTACTTTGGGTAGTACAGTCATTTTCACAATGTTGATTCTTGCAATCCAAGAACATGGTATATCTCTCCATCTGTTTGTATCATCTTTAATTTCTTTCATCAGTGTCTTATAGTTTTCTGCATACAGGTCTTTTGTCTCCTTAGGTAGGTTGATTCCTAGGTATTTTATTCTTTTTGTTGCAGTGATAAATGGGAGTGTTTCCTTAATTTCTATTTCAGATTTTTCATCATTAAGGTATAGGAATGCAAGAGATTTCTGTGCATTATTTTGTATCCTGCTACTTTACCAAATTCATTGATTAGTCCTAATAGTTTTCTGATAGCATCTTTAGGATTCTCTATGTATAGTATCATGTCATCTGCAAACAGTAACAGCTTTACTGCTTCTTTTCCAATTTGGATTCCTTTTATTTCTTTTTCTTCTTGATTGCTGTGGCTAAAACTTCCAGAACTATGTTGAGTAATAGTGGTGAGAGGGGGCAACGATGTCTTGTTCCTGGTCTTAGTGGAAATGGTTTCAGTTTTTAACCATTGAGAATGATGTTGGCTGTGGGTTTGTCATATATGGCCTTTATTATGTTGAGGAAAGTTCCCTCTATGCCCACTTTCTGGAGGGTTTTTATCAAAAATGGGTGTTGAATTTTGTCAAAAGCTTTTTCTGAATCTATTGAGATGATCATATGGTTTTTATCCTTCAATTTGTTAATATGGTGTATCACATTGATTGATTTGAGTATATTGAAGAATCCTTGCATTCTTGGGATAAACCCCACTTGCTCATGATGTATGATCCTTTTAATGTGCTGTTGGAGTCCGTTTGCTGGTATTTTGTTGAGGATTTTTGCATCTGTGTTCATCGGTGATATTGGCCTGTAGTTTTCCTTTTTTGTGACATCTTTGTCTGGCTTTGGTATCAGGGTGATGGGATGGTGGCTTTGTAGAATGAGTCGGGGAGTGTTCCTTCCCTCTGCTGTACTTTGGAAGAGTTTGAGAAGGATAGGTGTTAGCTCTTCTCTAAATGTTTGATAGATTTCGCCTGTGAAGCCATCTGGTCCTGGGGTTTTGCTTGTTGGAAGATTTTTAATCACAGTTTCAATTTCAGTGTTTGTGATTGGTCTGTTAATATTTTCTATTTCTTCCTGGTTGAATCGCAGAAGGTTGTGCTTTTCTAAGAATTTGTCCATTTCTTCCAGGTTGTCCATTTTATTGGCATAGAGTTGCTTGTAGTAATCTCTTATGATCTTTTGTATTTCTGCAGTGTCAGTTGTTACTTCTCCGTGTTCATTTCTAATTTTATTGATTTGTCTTCTCCTTTTTTTCTTGATGAATCTGGCTAATGGTCTATCAATTTTGTTTATCTTGTCAACAAGAACCAGCTTTTAGTTTTATTGATCTTTGCTATCATTTCCTTCATTTCTCTTTCATTTATTTCTGATCTGATCTTTATGATTTCTTTCCTTCTTCTAATTTTGGGGATATTTGTTCTTCTTTCTCTAATTGCTTTAAGTTTAAGGTTAGGTTGTTTATTTGAGATGTTTCTTTTTTCTTGAGGTAGGATTGTATTGCTATAGACTTCCTCTTAAAACTGCTTTTGTTGCATATCATAGATTTTGGGTCATTGTTTTTCATGGTCATTTGTTTCTAGGAATTTTTTTATTTCCTCTTTGATTTCCTCAGTAATCTCTTGGTTATTTAATAGTGTATTGTTTAGCCTCCATGTGTTTTTATTATTTACAGATTTTTTCCTGTAATTGATAACTAGTCTCATAGCGTTGTGGTCGGAAACGATACTTGATGCGATTTCAATTTTTTAAAATTTACCAAGGCTTGATTTGTGACCCAAGATATGACATATCCTGGAGAATGTTCCATGTGCACTTGAGAAGAACGTGTATTTTGTTGTTTTTGGATGGAAGGTCCTATAAATATCAGTTAAGCCCATATTGTTTAATGTATCATTTAAAGCTTGTGTTTCCTTATTTATTATCATTTTGGATGATCTGTCCATTGGTGAAAGTGGGGTGTTAAAGTCCCCTACTATGATTGTGTTACTGTTGATTTCCCCTTTAGGGCTGTTAACATTTGCCTTATGTATTGAGGTGCTCCTATGTTGGGTGCATAAATATTTACAATTGTTTTATCTTCTTCTTGGATTGATCCCTTGATCATTATGTAGTGTCCTTCTTTGTCTCTTGTAGTAGTCTTTATTTTAAATTCTATTTTGTCTGATATGAGAATTGCTACTCCAGCTTTCTTTTGATTTCCATTTGCCTGGAATATCTTTTTCCATCCTCACTTTCATCCTCCTCCATCCATCCTCACTTTCAGTCTGTATGTCTCCCTACGTCTGAAGTGGGTCTCTTGTAGACAGGATATTTATGGGTCTTGTTTTTGTATCCATTCAGCCAGTCTATGTCTTTTGGTTGGAGCATTTAATCCATTTACATTTAAGGTAATTATTGATATGTATATTCCTATTACCATTTTCTTAATTGTTTTGGGTTTGTTTTTGTAGGTCTTTTCCTTCTCTTGTGTTTCATGCCGAGAGAAATTCCTTTAGCATTTGTTTTAAAGCTGGTTTGGTGGTGCTGAATTCCCTTAGCTTTTGCTTGTCTGCCAAGGTTTCAATTTCTCCGTGGACTCTAAATGAGATCCTTGCTGGGTAGAGTAACCTTGGTTGTAGGTTTATCTCTTTCATCACTTTAAATATGTCCTGCCCCTCCCTTCTGGCTTGTAGAGTTTCTGCTGAAAGATCAGCTGTTAACCTTATGGGGATTCCTTTGTATATTATTTGTTGCTTTTCCCTTGCTACTTTTAACATTTTTTTTTGAATTTATTTTTTGATAGTTTGATTAACATGTGTCTTGCCATGTTTCTCCTTGGATTTATCCTGTATGGGACTCTCTGCACTTCCTGGACTTGTTTCCTTTCCCCTATTAACGAAGTTTTAAACTATAATCTCTTCAAATATTTTCTTAGTCCCTTTCTTTTTCTCTTCTTCTTCTGGGACCCCTATAATTCGAATGTTGGTGTGTGTAATTTTGTCCCAGAGGTGTCTGAGAGTGTCCTCAATTCTTTTCATTCTTTGTTCTTTATTCTGCTCTGCAGTAGTTATTTCCACTATTTTTCCTTCAAAGTCACTTAACCATTTTTCTGCCTCCGTTATTCTGCTATTGATTCCTTTTAGAGAATTTTAAATTTCATTTATTGTGTTGTTCATCATTATTTGTTTTTTCTTTATTTCTTCTAGGTCCTTGTTAAATGTTTCATGTATTTCTCCATTGTATTTCCAATATTTTGGATCATCTTTACTGTCATTATTCTGTATTCTTTTTCAGGTAGACTGCCTATTTCCTCTTCATTTGTTTGGTCTGGTGGGTTTTTACCTTGCTCACTCATCTGCTGTGTACTTCTCAGTCTTCTCATTTTGCTTAACTTAACTGTGTTTGGGGTCTCCTTTTCGCAGGCTGCAGGTTCGTAGTTCCTGTTGTTTTTGGTGTCTGCCCTCAGTGGCTGAGGTTGCTTCAGTGGGTTGTGTAGGCTTCCTGGTGGAGAGGACTGGTGCCTATGTTCTGGTGGATGAGGCTGGATCTTTTTGTTCTGGTGGGCAGGACTGAGTCCGGTGGTGTGTTTTGGGGTGTCTGTGACCTTATTATGATTTTAGGCAGCCTCTGTGCCATGGGTGGGGTTGTGTTCCTGTCTTGCTAGTTGTTTGGCCTAGGGTGTCCAGCACTGTAGCTTGCTGGTCATTGAGTGGAGCTGGGTCGTAGCGTTGAGATGGGGATCTCTGGGAGAGCTTTCAACATTTGATATTATGGGGGGCTGGGAGGTCTCTGGTGGACCAATGTCCTGATCTCGTCTCTCCCACCTCAGATGGTCAGGCATGAAACCCGGCTGGTGCACCAAGACCCTGTCAGCCACATGACTCAGAAGAAAAGAAAGAAAGGAAGGAAGAAAGGAAGGGAGGGAGGGAGGGAGGGAGGGGGGAAGGAAGGAGTGAAGAGAAAATGAAGTTATTAAAATATAAAAAAATTATTGTTAAAAATAAAAAATAAAAAAGTGTTAAAAAAAGTGAAAACAAAAAAGAAAGAAAGAAAGAATAGAGCAACCAAACTAAAAAACCAATCCACCAATGATAACAAGCACTAAAAACTATAGTAAAAACAAAGAAAAAAACGGACAGACAGAACCCTAGGACAAATGGTAAAAGCAAAGCTTTTGGGAAGTCTGAGGTCTTCTGCCAGTGTTCAGTAGGTGTTCTGTGGGAGTTGTTCCACATGTAGATGTATTTTTGATGTATTTGTGGGGAGGAAGGTGATCTCCACATCTTACTCCTCCGCCATCTTGAAGCTCCCCACCGTAATAGACTTCTGAAACTCAAAGTCTGGCCTTTGGATCAGAAGCAACCACATCACACCAGGAAGATGCTGGAAATGCAGAATCTCAGGCCCCTCCTACACCTTCTCAATCAGGGAGAAGAGGGAGAGATTCTGTTGTTCAAGTATGACAAGTGCTCATAATAGACGAACATTAAATGTTAGTAGTGGTTGTCGTAAATGTTGGGTGCTTTACAGTTCTAAGCTAATAACGTTAAAAACACTTGATGGTTGAAACAAAAATATTTTATGGGTTTTTTTTTTTATACTTTCTCTTTATTATTCTTTACTAACAGGAGTTTCTGTTGCTGGTGAAGATTAGTTTGGGGTTCAGTAAAACTTTCAAAATTGCCTCTCAGATCTTAAAATAGCATTTAGTTATTTCATTTTTATGTTTGTGCATTTAAACATAAATTCTAAAGCCAAAGAAGCAGTTTAAAAGTAGACACAGTGTATGTACAAATAAAAGCTCATGTAGCAACCAATAAAATGGAAATTTGTGAATGTTTTAAGCAAATTGCCAGGAAGATTTTTAAAAATCAGATCAAATAAAATATTTGGAAATTATGCTATTTGTTGATACCCATAAGTTTAAAAATAAGTCTAACAAATCTGCTATATTTGCACAGCTTAAATTTTTATGGGTTCCCAATATTATGGAATGAGAAATCACCAATGTAAACACTGTGCTAAATTTAATTTCTTTATTTGACTTTTACAAGTCACCAATATAGTACTTGCAGTTTAGCCCTGGCAAAACCATAGAAAAGACTAAATTTAAGAGGCACTTCTATTGTGTTCCTCAGGAAAGTTTTTAGTCATCCATCTTTGAAAAAAAAGGTAAAGATGTATTTGCAATCTAGAGCTAGGGTTAAAAATTATTGAAACGATTATTGAAGGCTTTTAAAAATCTTTGCAATTATTTAAAATAATAACGTTGCCATTTAGCATTGCCATTAACAGCAGAAAGTTGCAACATTCACCAAATATTTTGTGTTTTTTATCTTGGAACACAAACTGAGCGAGAAAAGTAATTTTCTTTTTCACATATAGAATCTATTTTAGTTATTGCAGCAGATTTTTGTTGTTGTTGACTGATTTTCAGCTCCAAGTTTTATAACCTTAACAACTCATGGTGGTGGGAACAAAAGATTTTCTCTCGCTCTACAGCCCAAGTTATTTCAGCACCTGCTGCTCACCACAGGCAGCCCGGCTTTTCATTAGCTTTTAACAGGCTCATCAGCAAAGCTGGGGGAGAAAAGTCTTGAGGACATTCAACCACATTGAGGTGCCCACTGATCATCGAGGATACTTACAGTAACAGCCTATTACATTTAATTAGCAAGTTTGAGTCTATTAAGAGAACTGTGAAGGGCGGAGTCAAGATGGCGGTGTGGGAAGATGCAGGGTTAGCATCTCCCCACAACTAGGGCACCTGCCGGCCGCTGGTGGGGGACTCTGATGCCCAAGGAGTCGGGAGGAACCCCAAAGTGAACTGGCAGCTTGTGGGATCTTGGTTCATGAGCCCGGGGTTGGGCCAAAGCTCTTGTGGTGGGAGCTCTGAGTCCAAACCACTAGACTAACAGAGAACCTCAGACCCCGGGGAATATTCATCAGAGTGAGGTCGCATGGAGTTCCTCATCTCAGCACCAAAACCCAGCTCTACCCAATAGCCTACAAACCCCAGTGTTGGAAGTCTCAGGCCAAACAACCAGTAAGTCAGGAACATAATACCACTCATTAAAAAAAAGAAAAAGTGAGACAGCAAAAAAATATGTCACAGATGAAGGAGCAAGGTAAAAACCTACAAGACCAAATAAATGAAGAGGAAATAGGCAATCCACCTGAAAAAGAATTCAGAGTAATGATAGTAAAGATAATCCAGAATCTTGGAAATAGAATGGAGGCACAGACTGAGAAAATTGAATAAATGTTTAACAAAGATCTAGAAGAACTAAAGAACAAACAAACAGAGATGAACAACACAATAACTGAAATGAAAAATACACTAGAAGGAATGAATAACAGAAGAACTGAGTCAGAAGAACGAATATGTGAGCTGGAAGACAAAATGGTGGAAATAACTGCCAAGGATCAGAATAAGGAAAAAAGAATGAAAAGAATTGAAGACAATCTCAGAGACCTCTGGGACAACACTAAACACACTAGCATTCGAATTACACTGGTCCCAGAAGAAGAATAGAAAAAGAAACGGTCTGAGAAAATATTTGAAGAGATTATAGTTGAAAACTTCCCTAACATGGGAAAGGAAATTGTCACCAAGTCCAAGAAATACAGAGAGTTCCCATACAGGATAAACCCTAGGAAAAACACACCAAGACACATATTAATCAAACTAACAAAAATTAAATTCAAAGGAAAAATATTAAAAGCGACAAAGGAAAAACAAAAAATAACATACAAAGGAATCCCCATAAGGTTATTAGCTGATTTTTCAGTGGAAACTCTGCAGGCCAGAAGGGAGTGGCAGGATATACTTAAAGTGATGAAAGAGATAAACCTACAACCAAGATTACTCTACCCAACAAGGGTCTCATTCAGATTCAATGGAGAAGTCAAAAGCTTTTCAGACAAGCAGAAGCTAAGGGAATTCAGCACCACCAAACCAGCTTTACAACAAATACTAAAGGAACTTCTCTAGGCAGGAAACACAAGAGAAGGAAAAGACCTACAATAACAAACCCAAAACAATTAAGAAAATGGTAATAGGAACATACATATCAATAACTACCTTAAATGTAAATGGATTAAATGCTCCAACCAAAAAAAATAGACTGGCTGAATGGATACAAAAACAAGACCTATATATATGCTGTCTACAAGAGACCCACTTCAGACATGGGGAGACATACAGACTGAAAGTGAGGGGATGGAAAAAGATACTCCATGCAAATGGAAATCAAAAGAAAGCTGGAGTAACAATTCTCATATCAGACAAAATAGATTTTAAGATAAAGACTATTGTAAGAGACAAAGAAGGACACTACATAATGATCAAGGGATCAATCCAAGAAGATATAACAATTACAAATGTTTATGCACCCAACATAGGAGCACCTCAATACATAAGGCAAATGCTAACAACCATGAAAGCAGAAATCAACAGTAACACAATCATAGTAGGGGACTTTAGCACCCCACTTACACCAATGGACAGGTCATCCAAACAGAAAATAAAAAAGGAAACACAAGCTCTAAATGACACAATAGATCAGATAGATCTAATTGATATTTATAGAACATTCCACCCAAAAGTGGCAGAATACACTTTCTTCTCAAGTGCACATGGAACATTCTCAAGGATAGATCACATCTTGGGTCACAAATCAAGCCTCAGAAAATTTAAGAAAATTGAAATTGTATCAAGCATCCTTTCTGACCACAGTGTTATGAGATTGGAAGCCAATTACAGGAAAAAAACTGTGAAAAACACAAATATATTGAGGCTACACAGTGAACTACTAAATAACCAAGAGAGCACTGAAGAAATCAAAGAAGAAATAAAAAGTACATAGAAACAAATGACAACATAAACATAACAACCCAAAACCTATGGGATTCAGCAAAAGAAGTTCTAAGAGGGAATTTTATAGCAATGCAATCCTACCTCAAGAAACAAGAAAAATCTCAAATAAACAATCTAACCCTACACTTAAAACAACTAGAGAAAGAAGAACAAAGAAAACGCGAAGTCAGTAGAAGGAAAGAAATCATAAATATGAGAGCAGAAATAAATGAAATAGAAATGAAGAAAACAATAGCAAAGATCAATAAAACTGAAAGCTGGTTCTTTGAGAAGATAAACAAAAGTGATAAACCCTTAGCAGCACTCATGAAGAAAAAAGGGAGAGAACGCAAATCAATAAAATTAGAAATGAAAAAGGAGAAATCACAACTGACACTGCAGAAATACAAAGGATTATAAGAGACTACTACAAACAACTATATGCCAGTATAATGGACAACCATGAAGAAATGGACAAATTCTTGGAAAGGTACAATTCTCCAAGACTGAACGTGGAAGAAATAGAAAATATAAACAGACCTATCACAAGTAATGAAACTGAAACCATAATTAAAAATCTTCCAACAAACAAAAGTCCAGGACCAGATGGCTTCACAGGCAAATTCTATCAAACATTTAGAGAAGGGCTAACACTGATCCTTCTCAAACTCTTCCAAAAAATTGCAGAGGGAGAAACTCCCAAATTCAATCTACAAAGCCATCATCACCCTGATACCAAAACCAGAAAAAGATATCACAAAAAAAGAAAATTATAGACCAATATCACTGATGAACATAGATGCAGAAATCCTGAACAAAATACTAGCAAACAGAATCCAATAGCACATTAAAAGGATCATACACCATGATCAAGTGGGATTTACCCCACTGATGCAAGGTTTCTTCAATATACACAAATCAATCAATGTGATACACCACATTAACAAATTAAGGAATAAAAACCATATGATCATCTCAATAGTTGCAGAAAAAGCTTTGGACAAAATTGAACACCCATTTATGATAAAAACTCTCCAGAAAACGGGCATAGAGGGAACCTATCTCAACATAATAAAGGCCATATATGACAAACCCAGAGCAAGCATCATACTCAATGGTGAAAAACTGAAAGCATTTCCACTAAGATTAGGAACAAGACAAGGATGTCCACTCTTGCTACTCTTCTTCAACATAGTTTTGGAAGTTCTTGCCACAGCAATCAGAGAAGAAAAAGAAAGAAAAGGAATACAAATTGGAAAAGAAGAAGTAAAGCTGTCACTGTTTGCCGATGACATGATACTACACATAGAAAATCCTAAAGATGCCACCAGAAAACTACTAGAACTTATCAATGAATTTGGTTAGGTTGCAGGATACAAAAGTAATGCATGGAAATCTCTGGCATTCCTATACACCAACAATGAAAAATCAGAAAGAGAAATTAAGGAAACACTCCCATTTACCATTGCAACAAAACGAATAAAATACCTAGGAATAAACCTGCCTAAGGAGGTGAAAGACTTGTACTCAGAAAACTATAAAACACTGATGAAAGAAACCAAGATGACATAAACAGATGAAGAAATATACCATGTTCTTGGATTGGAAGAATCAATGTTGTGAAAATGACTATACTACCCAAAGTAATCTACAGATTCAGTGCAATCCCTATCAAACTATCATTGGCATTCTTCACAGAATTAGAACAAAAAGTTTTCAATTTGTATGGAAACACAAAAGACCCCGAATAGCCAAAGCAATCTTGAGAAAGAAAAATGGAGCTGGAGGAATGAGACTCCCCGACTTCAACTATACCACAAAGCTACAGTAATCAAAAGAGTATGGTACTGACACAAAAACAGAAATATAGATCAACGGTACAAGATAGAATGCCCAGAGATAAACCCATGCACATATGGGCACTTAATTTACAACAAAGGAGGCAAGAACATACGATGGAGAAAAGACAACCTCTTCAGTAAGTGGTGCTGGGAAAACTGGACAGCAACATGTAAAAGAATGAAATTTGAACACTTCCTAACACCATACACAAATATAAACTCAAAATGTATTAAAGACCTAACTGTAAGACCAGCCGCTATAAAACTTTTAGAGGAAAACATAGGAAAAACACTCTGACATAAATCCCAGCAAGATCTTTTTAGATCCACCTCCTAGATTAATGGAAATAAAACCAAAAATAAACAAATGGGACTTAATTAAACTTAAAAGCTTTTGCACAACAAAGGAAGCCATAAACAAGATGAAAAGACAGTGCTCAAAATGGGTGAAAATACTTGCAAAGGAAGCAATTGACAAAGGATTAATCTCCAAAATATACAAACAGCTCATGGAAATCAATATCAAAAGAACAATCTAGTTAAAAAATGCCCAGAAGACCTATATAGACATTTCACCCAGGAAGACATACAGATGGCCATTAGGCACATGAAAAGATGCTCAACATCACTAATTATTCGAGAAATGCAAATCAAAACTACAATGAGGTATCACCTCACGCCTGTCAGAATTGCCATTATCAAAAAATCTAGAAACAATAAATGCTGGAGAGGGTGTGGTGAAAAGGCAACCCTCCTGCACTGTTGGTGGGAATGTAAATTGATACAACTACTATGGAAAAGAGTATGGAGGTTCCTTAAAAAACTAAAAATAGAACTACTATATGACCCAGCAATCCCACTCCTGGGCATATACCCTGAGAAAACCATAATTCAAAAAGAGTCATGTACCATAATGCTCATTGCAGCACTATTTACAATAGTCAGGACATGGAACCAACCTAAATGTCCATCGAGAGATGAATGGATGAAGAAGATGTGGCACATATATACAATGGAATATTTCTCAGCCATAAAAAGAAACAAAATTGTGTTATTTGTAGTGAGGTGGATGGACCTAGAGTCTGTCATACGGAGTGAAGTAAGTCAGAAAGAGAAAAACAAATACTGTATGCTAACACATATATATGGAATCTAAAAAAAAAAAAAAAAAGTGGTACTGATGAACCTAGTTGCAGGGCAGGAATAAAGAGGTAGACATAGAAAATGGACTCAGGGACAAGGTGGGGGAGAGCAAAGCTGGGGCGAAGTGAGAGTAGCATCAACAGATATACACTAGAGAATGTGAAATAGTTGGCTGGTGGGAAGCAGCAGCATAGCACAGGGAGGTCAGCTCGGTGCTTTGCGATGACCTAGAGGGGTGGGATAGGGAGGATGGGAGGAAGGCTCCAGAGGGAGGGGTATGGGGACATGTGTATGCATATGGCTGATGCACTTTGTTTTGCAACAGAAACTAACACAGTATTGTGAAGCAATTATACTCCAATAAAGATCTATTTTTAAAAAAGTGAGAGAAATCTGTGAAGATCTTTCAAATCAGCTTTGAACACACCCCCACCCCCACCCCACCCGCAGCCCATATTATGTGCTTCTGTGAGTAGTTTGGGTTGATCAGATACTTGACTATATTCTTTATCTTCTCTCCTCCATATGCTCCATGGTTGATCTCTCATTAAATCTGCTAGTGACACTTCCATGGAAGTTGGAAATCTGTCTTTAACTCCCAGGTAAAAGAGGAGCTGTATTGTGAATGTTATGAACTCTTATTTTTCAGGACAGCAATAATGGCTGAGAATATAAAATTTTTCAGAACAGCAATAATGGCTGAGAATATAAAATTCTTTGCACTGGCTCTCCTATCCAACCCTGAAAGATGTGTCATGGCAGGATCGTAACTCTTTAAAGCATCCCTTATTGTCAGTCACTTTGACTAATCACCAATGGAGGACTCTTGAATTTGGCAAACTTGGAATTTACTGTAAAAAATGACTTTTCCACTAAGTCATGGAAATTAAGGGAACTGTCATTCCTTCTGCTGACTCATTTTTATTCCCTCATTGTTCTCTGGTGCATGAGGAGGAAGGGTGCTCTATTTTGGTAGCTGTAATTTTGTCCCTCAGTGAAATTCTGAGTGGCAGCTAAGTGTGACATTTGCTCTTCCTTTCACTTTGTTTCTCTCTTTGGACCATCTCACTGTCAAAATGGTGTTGTGGAAGGAGCACTGGGCTAGAGGTAAACCCATATTGTTGGTCCCTGCTCTGCCTGTAGCTAGCAGTGTGATCTCAAGCAGTCCCATAACCTCTTTAGAGGAACTTTCCAATTTCCCGATTCCTGGCATATTTATCTAAGTCATGGTTGGGAGGAGGAGAGAGGATAGGTAATTAGCATTGACTATAAAAATATTTATCTTAGGTTGAACCATATGCAATGGCCATTTTTGTAGGTCAGGCAGTTTCATATGGTTTAAACTACAATTGACCCTTGAACAATGTGGGGGTGAGGGGCACAGCTGAAAATCCACATGTAAATTTACAATAGGTGCTTTATATCTGCGGTTCCACATCCTAGGATTCAACCAGGCTAGGATTGTGTACTACTATAGGATATATTTATTGGAAAAAAATCCACATATAAGTGGATCCGCTCAGTTCAAACCCATGTTGTTCAGGGGTCAACTGTAATAGATTCTACTATCCACACTTCAAGGCCTACGCATATATATATATATATATATATATATATATATATATATATATATACACACACACATACATATATATATGTGTGTGTATATATTTATAACAAGTTCTACAGATTTCTTAGTGATTTTCCTACTGTCACAGTCAGATCTGACTTGAGTCTACATTGTGAACCAGATGGAAATTGTTCTTAGTATCTACAACTATTTTCTTACGTTTCTTCCCTTTCATATTATTGTCTTTTTTCCCAGGTTAAATCCAGGCCTTCAAAACCTTCATGATCTTCCCATCTTATCCATTCATCATCAGTCCATCTACCTCATTCATCTCCTTACGTGTCTCACATGTGTTTTCAACATTTATCATATTCCATGCACTATGTGAGATACAACAAGAAGAGCTCAAAACTGATGATAAACTCAATAACATGCCATATGAAATAGATGGTTTGCCTTAATGTTGCTAAAAAGAATTCCAGTTTAACCACTGAATCACTTTGTAAGCTTTTAAAGACTGTGTGTGTGTGATTGTGGAATTACAGGGTTAAGGAAATTAAATGGAAAGTGGTTGCTTGATTTGGTTCAGAGAGCACTCTTAAAATGGTAGGTATTGGTGAGTTCCAGAATGGAGAGTCCTTCTGAGAGTAACTTTATATACTGTGGCTTTTTTCAAGGTTCACACTCCTGTCTGATTTTAGGTAGCACATGAATAATGGCCTTATTAACTTCTCCTTCCTGAACTAAGCCAAGTTCCAATCAAATTGTGTGGTGAGCCTCAGGTGAGATGCACCCTGATTACAATAGAACCATATAAATGTTGGTATCCATTTTTTTAAAATTGGAGCGCTGTAACTTTTTTGCAGCTTTGAATATTTCATTTAGAATTTATATCAAAAGTAGGGCAAAAATGGAAGTATTTCTGCGTTCCATTATGTATTACCCTCAATTTCAAAGGGATACTTAACATTTCAAACTAGTTAAATTTATTTCACTCTTCTTTTAGGTGAGAATTCCTTTGAGATTTCTAGTGGAAGAAATGTATATCTTCCAAATCACTAAGCCTCCCAAGGTCCTTTCTCTTTTATTTGAAACATCTTCTAACAATGGCATGTAAAAAAAAAAAAACTCATCTATAAGTAAAACTAACAGAAAATCATCCCTTCTTTTGTGTAGATTTAGCAGCATTAAACACTGTTCTCCTGTAAAGTCGAATAATCAAAAAAAATTATTTTTTTGCAGTCCAGTTCTTCAGGATTTGAATATTTAAGCATTATAATTTGGATTACTTAGCTTGTTTCTTTATCATAATCACAGGTTTTGGGTATAGGAAAAAGTGTTTTGGGATATTGAGGAGGGGGTATGGAGTGTAATTTTCATGAACATAAATTATCACAGAGTAGCTAATTTTTGTGGATTACCACATTAGATACCACAGAGTCCAATTTCCTTCCAGGAGTGTAGTTAGAGACATGTTTGGTTGTCAAGGAAAATAATTTTCAGGGTTTACTTAATGTGAGCATATCACTTTGTATACACAGCAGGTCTTATCTCCGACTTAACAAGAGATTATATTTTCATATTGAAAATGTTTAATTCTTTAAACAGAGGCAGAGTGGTTTTTGTTTGTTTTTACCTTGACAGTATGCTGGTGTGGAATCTGCTGATTGCTGATTCCGCAGGGGCAAAGCTGCTTTTCTAGTTAGGGGCACAAGGAGAAGGAAACAGACAGATATGGATACAGGCGTACCTCGGAGATACTGTTGGTTCAGTTCCAGACCACCACTATAAAGCAAATATGGCAAGAAAATGAGTCACACAAATTTTTTTGTTTCCCAGTGCATATAAAAGTTATGTTTACATTATACTGTAGTCTATTAAGAGTGCAGTAGCATTATGTCTAATAAACAATGTACATACCTTAAGTAAAAAATACTGTGTTGCTAAAAACTATCTGAGCCTTTAGCGAACTGTAATCTTTTTGCTGGAGGAGGGTCTTGCCTCCCTGTTGATGGCTGCTGACTGATCAGGGTGGTGGCTGCTGAAGGGTGGGGAGGCTGTGGCAGTTTCTTAAAATAAGACAACAGTGGAGTTTGCTGCATCGATGGACTCTTCCATTCATGAATAATTTCTCTGTAGCATGCAATGCTGTTTGGTAACATCTATCTACAGTAGAATTTCTTTCAAACTTGGAGTCAGCCCTCTCCAATACTGCTGCTGCTTTCAACTAAGTTTATATACTTTTCTAAGTTCTTTGTTATCATTTCAACAGTCTTCATGGCATCTGCACCAGGGATAGATTCCATTTTAAGAAACTACTTTCCTTGCTCATCCACCAGAAGCAACTCCTCATCTGTGAAAGTTTTATCATGAGACTGCAGCAATTCAGGCACATCTTCAGGCACCACTTCTAATTCTAGTTTTCTTGCTATTTCCACGACATCTGCAGTTGTTCCTCCACTGAAGTCTTGAACCCCTCAAAGTCATCCAGGAGGGTTGGAATCAATTTCTTCCAAACTCCTGTTAATATTGATATTTTGACCTCTTCCCAGGAATCACAAATGTTCTTAATGACATCTAGAATGGTGAATCATTTCCAGAATGTTTTCAATTTACTTTGCCCAGATTCATCAGAGGAATCACTGTCTATGGCAGCTATAGCCTTATGAAATGTATGTCTTAAATAACAAGACTTGAAAGTCAAAATTACTCTTTGATCCATAGGCTGCAGAATGGATGTTGTGTTAGTAAGCATGAAGAGAACATTAATCTCATTGTACATTTTCATCAGAGCACTTGGGTGACCAGATGCATTGTCAATGAGCAGTCATATTTTTAAAGGATTCTTTTTTACTGAGCAGTAGGTCTCAACTGTGGGCTTAAAATATTCAGTAAACTATGTTGTAAACAGATGTGCTGTCATCCAAGCTTTGTTGTTCCTTTTATAGAGCACAGGCAGATTAGATTTAGCATAATTCTTAAGGGCCCTAGGATTTTTAGAATGGTAAATGAGCATTGACTTCAACTTAAAGTCACCAGCTGCATTAGCCTCTAACAAGAGAGAGTCAGCCTATCCTTTGAAGCTTTGAAGCCAGACATTGACTTCTCCTCTCTAGCTATGAAAGTCCTAGATGGCATCTTCTTCCAATATAAGGCTGTTTTGTCTACACTGAAAATCTGTTATTTAGCATAACTACTTTCATTAATTATCTTAGCTAGATCTTCTTGTAATTTGCTGTAGCTTCTATATCAACACTTGCTGTTTCACCTTGCACTTTTATGTTATGGAGATGGTTTCTTTCCTTAAATCTTATAAACCAACTTCTACTACCTTTGGACATTTTTTCCACAGCTTCCTCACCTCTGTCAGCCTTCATAGAATTGAAGAGAGTTAGGGCCTTGCTCTGGATTAGGCTTTGGATATGGGAATGTTGTGTCTAGTTTGATCTTCTCTCCAGACCACTATAACTTTCTCCATATCAGCAATAAGGCTGTTTTTATTTCTTATCATTTGTGTGTTCACTGGAGCAGCACTTTTAATTTCCTTCAAGAACTTCTCCTTTGCATTCATGACTTGGGTAAGCTTTTCATGAGGCCTAGCTTTTGGCCTGTCTCGGCTTTTGACGTACCTTCCTCGCTAAGCTTAATCATTTTTAGCTTTTGACTTAAATGGAGAGATGTGTTACTCTTCCTTTTGCTTGAACACTTAGAAGCCATAATAAATTGGCCTAATTTCAAAATTGTTTTGTCTCAGGGAGTAGGGAGGCCAGGGGAGAGGGAGAAAGACAGGGGAACAGACAAACAGTGAAGCAGTCAAAACAAACACAACCTTTATTGAATTTGATGTCTTATGTAAGTGTGGTTCATGGTGACCCAAAACAATTACAGTAGTAACATCATAGATCATTGATCACAGGCCACCGTAACAAATATAATAATAATGAAAACGTTGGAAATATTGCAAGAATTACCAAAATGCTGATACCTAGGCTGTAACCCAAACCAGACAAATCTGAATCCCTGGGAGTGGTGCCTGGGCCTTGTATCTTCCAAAAGCTCTCATGCTCCAAGTTTTTGGGTATCAACAATGAGTAAGACCATGTTTCAACTCTCAAGCTTTTGACACCTGACAGGGAAGACCAGAGTACCCCACCATGAGGCAAGTGCTACACTTATAAGATGAACAAATTTCTGGGGAAGCCCAGAGGAAGCCAGAAAATTATGCACAGTGGAAGGATGTCAAAGAAGTGGCATCCTGCTGGGCCTAGAAGGATGGAAGATTTTCCCTGAGAGAGAAGGGGAGAGAGTGTGCCCGGGACAATCTCCTTTATTATGGCTCTGAGATGCTAAGAGAAAATGTGTTGATGTGATTAAAACCTGAGGTCTTTGAATCAGGCAAAACTGTGTTCAATTAGTTAGGCAAATTACTTCACCTCTTAGTGCTCTATTTCTATGTCTGTAAAATGGAGATACCCACCTCATAAGGATGAGAATTACCAACTGTATTTGGTACATTGTTGGTGCTCAGTAATGTTAACTTCCTACCAAAGCTAACCTTTAAGTGGTTCATGGTTGTGTAGGGGGCTGTATACCCTTGCTACTCACAGGGTGGTTTTCAGAATAGCGGGATCAGCGTAAGCTTGCAACTGGTCACAATCGCAAGGCTTCAGGCCTCATCCCAGAACAACTGAACAGAGTCTGCATGCTAGTAAGAACCCCAGGTGATCTGTGTGCACCTCAAGTTTGAGGAGCATTTTTGTAAAGCATAAAAAGATGAATAAGAAATAGCTCTTGCCCTTATGGAGCTTAGAGGTCCCTAAAACAACTTTAGTATTTACAGAAATAATTATAATGCAGGGTATAATGTGATAAGTGACATGAGGCATCCACGCCAAATGCTAAAATACCACAGATTGTTGCAGCTCAAATTGAAAATAGTATAAAGTTCCTTTTCTGACTGATAAAGCCTGAAAGTTCTTAAAGTTACAATGAGCCCTTTTCCTTTTCTGCCATCCTCCAAATGCTATAAACTGGAAAGCTTAACATATATGTAAGTAGAAAGCTACATTTGTTTATGCTTGTTAGGACATTTGACCTACAAGTTGAGTCACTGCCTGAGAGGAAAGGAACAAAAATGCCAAAAGGTAATAAAAATGACCCACTAATGTTAAGTCTCAGAGCTGAAATAGACTCCCCAGAGAGAGATCAAGGTTAAGACAAAGCAGGTGAATGGAAATAGTACAGTTACCTTAATTTTTGATGCTCAGTGCTTTTGAAAATAAAACCCTACTTTTTAAATTCAAGAGCAATGAATAAAACAGCAAAAATGGCCTATAATTTCCCCTGTTGACATTAAGAACGAAACATTGATTTATTAATTATTCTCCTTTTGATAGTACTGATTTCATCTCGTCAAGTTTACCATTGCAAGTTACCAGAACAGTCAGAAGTAAAGAAATTTAGTGAAAGAATGATTAAACTCTGTATAATCACTACAATGTGCTTATTATTGAAAGTATTAGCAAAATGAATTAGAGTGATTATCAAAATATAGAAGGAGATGGGCATCGTTTAGTATATCTGAGGCAGAGATGTGTTATGTGTGGGATTTAAGAAAAACTGCAGTCATTATCCTACTCTTGTCACCTCCAAAAAAAAACCAAAGGAGACACAGGCTAAGTTAAGACAGAAAAAATAATTTCCATCACTTGCAATGATTCAGTCCCTTCCCCTGATGAAATGGAAATTGAGTTTATGCAGAAGCAGATATCTTTGAATTTGAAGGCTATTTCAGTAATATTAACTATATCGTTACATTTTATTGAATTTATAGCACATATGTTTTGCTTCTTTAAGTGAGCATATAAAATTTTAAAGTCTGGGGATATTTCACTTCAATTTGTGGTGAAACCACATGGCCTAGTATAATGTAAAGCAGAAATAATAATTTGAAATAACTGTTTAACTTTTTGTCACTAACAGTTGACCCTTGAACAATGCGGGATAGTTTAGAGGCACTGACCCTCCCTGCAGGGGAAAACTCTGTGCATAATTTATAGTTGGCCCTTTGTATAGGTGCCTCCTCCGTATCTAGAGTTCTGTATCCGTGGATTCCACCAAGCATGGATCATGTAGTACTATTTTACTTACTATTGGAAAAAATCTGAGTATGAGTGGACCCATGCAGCTCAAACTTGTGATGTTCAACGGTCAACTGTAATTAATGGTGTTTGATGAAAGTGAATCAATTCAGCTGGGTTTTGTTCTCAATACAGAGATGTTGTAAATAGTGAAAGTAATTTTCAGGTGACACGTTAGACCAATGGACTTCTGATATAGCGGAAGTGAAAATGTTCATGGTTAATTTTATTTAATATTATTTTTGTTATTAGAAAACGTAAAGACCTGTTATTGTCTTATTTCAAATTGCGTTTTTGTCTGGTAATGCTTTTACTTTCCAGAACTTATTTCAAATTGAAATTTCCCACTTACAGCCTTTGAATAATGTATATTTGAATCAAATTTCCTGAAATAATATATTTGTCTTAGAGATAACAACATTCTTAGGATTTTTTTTTTTTTACAAATTATTTTGGTTAAGGGAAGCTTGACAACAGATATTGAAAAGTATATTATTTTCTTGGCTATTTTATGCATATTCAGTGGATGCTTCACTTTCTCCTTAGGAATTACAGATTCTCAATTCCTCTTCGCCACTTATATATTTCTGACTTTGTATCAAACAATAAAATATGCCGGTATGTTTTTGGTACCTGGAAAAAAGGGTCTAATTAGGAAGAGGAATATTCACAATGCGTGTGGTCCATCTGTCACCACCAAAATGAATATATATTTTGGATTTTTCAGCACTTTTATTAAATTGTTTAGATTTTTAAAAACTCTGTTAGAAGGGCTAGTTAAAAGTTGTATTAAGTGTGGACCATGTGTTTTTGATGGAAGTTCATCTTGGCAAGCCATTTCTTTCTAAACTTTCGTCGAGTATGGACATTTTGTGGAATGCTGAGGTCTTCACAGTTGGAATCTAGAGGAGAGCTGATGTTGGATAGTTAATTGAATGCTTAAGTCATGCAAGATATTCAGGTAAACAGATCTTTCCCTTCAATGTCCTATTTTTCATCATTTCACCAGTTTCTTATGATTTTGGATACCTCAAGACATCTATAAAAACAATTAAGAGTTGAGGAACTTTTCTTCCCCAAATTTCCCATGTGTTGATGACCCATTAATATAGATATGTCACAATATATCTATGTTTATTTTAACTCATTTTACATTTGACTTGTTATTTATTAGACTGACTTTAGTAAAAAAAAACAGCTCTTTCATTTTTGATTAGTACATGAAGCTCTTATATGATTACAAATAGTTGTTTTTAGGAAAATATACTTATTTCTTAGGATAACAGAGTTATTTGCTATAAATTAAATTTAATCTGGTAACTAAAATTTTACTATTTTTGATTTCTGTATGAGACCCTAGATATAATTGGTAAAAATATTATGCTAATCATATAGATAATCTGCAGTGAAAGCTATATTTTTTCAGTAAATATTAGTTTGAGCCATATGAAATATCTGATATTTGACCATTTTTGACTTACAGAGATGGCAGTTGCATATGGTTCAGTCTAATACTAAAAGCCAAAACTTAGGATGTTACACTAATTAAAATAATAACAAAACAAAACATGGAATGGACAGCACCTCACTCTTGGGGTACACATTTTTATGCTTAAAAAACAAAAGCTAAAGGAAAAACACATATTTCTGAGGAAATTGCTGTTTTTATTATCATCACGTAAATGTGAAAAGGCTAATTAAAACTATTAATAACCAGAAAATTGAAGGTAAAGTTGAAAAGCCTATATCAACAAAAGTTGGATATACGTAAAAAAATACATACGAGTTTCTCTCAAATAATTTTTTGTTTCCTAGCTAACATCAAACTAACTAAACTTCTTGATTTTAATTAGTGTGGAATAACTTACTGGTTATTTTAATCTACTTTGGTACTTATTTCCTTTTTTTAATTGTTACAGAATTAGATGAAATAATTTTTTGCTGCTTTGTAAAAGAGGAGGTTTTGTTAGAAGAATTCTAAGGTGCCTTTCAGCAATAGGATGTCATACAAATAGGAAAAAATCTAACATGGTTTAAGGACTATTTATTTAAGCAGTAATTATGACTGGAAAACATCAGAGTGGAAATGAGGTGTGGTTTAGAAGCCGTTTGGCTTTTTTCTGGAGTTCATTAAAATGAAATTGTAAAAACTTAAACCATGACTCTTTTTCATTTTGAACTTTAGTTCCTGTTGAAATTGGAGAGAAAAACCACATAGCAATTTGCGCGTGCTACTAGGAGAGGTTGACTACCCTGCAGGGCTTTCACAATGTGTCTCACTGCCTTTACTCGTTCATTTATTAAGTGCCTGTTATGTGTCATGGCTGGTCTCACAGATTCTAGGATGTGGACCTTAGCAGTGGAGATCTAGACACTTATTTGGTTAGCATATTTGGACTAGAGCACTCATGCAGGGACAGGCTTGCATTAACCAAACTCACAAGATGTTAAGGTATAAACCAAAATGCAAATATATTGGTTTACAAACAGTGGGTCTTTGCTACATATGATTTAGCATGCACATGTGAACCTACTCAGCACTGTCTCACTGAAAGTTACTCTACAGGGAAAATCAACTTATAACCAGAAGGCTGCTTGGTAGTAAGGCCCTAAGAGGGAATGGAATGAATTGCATGATTCAGTGTTTGATATTGGTCTCTGACATTCTGATGCCTCCAATTCCACCATAACAATGCACCTGCCAGAGGGACCAGATTGCTCAAGATTTTGGACCAGATTATGCGTCCCTTAAACAGCGCTTGCATGCAGATTACTTCTTTAGAAGAATTCCCTTACTTTTCTCAATTTCACATTACACTTTCCTCCCTGCCTCAGTATTTTATATAAGCTTACTAACCTAAGACCTAGTACCTGGCCCCCAAAAGCACCTCAAGTTTAATAAATTGATACTACCATTTAGCTACCTACAAGATTCTTATTATTTTTGCTTTAGTAATAGTACATATTTTACTTCTGAGCTACTTTGGGTATAGTTTATCGCTTCATTCTAAGGGGTGTGTGTGTGTGTGTGTGTGTGTGTGTGTGTGTGTGTGTGTGTGTACACGCGTCTAATGGGAAGGGCATGATACCTTCCATGCCTTGATGCTTTGAGAAAATAAAAGTTTTCTGATTTTATTATTTTGCAAAAGTTCTGGATATGCTTATGCTTTTTTTTTTTTTTTTTTACTTTCCAAATAAAGATTTAGATCATGAAGTTTCTTTCTAGAGACATAACTTCAAAACTAAATGAAACTCCGAGTATCCCTAAGTCATCCCAGTTTAGTGAAGCTCTTTATGATGATAGTGAGTATGTGTGTTTTGCGGAGATAGGTAGAGAGAAACTACATTTGAACTCTTGAAAGTCATACTTCAGATTCCTAGTCATTTTTCAGGGACCTGAAACTTATTGTTGATCCTAGTTTAATCTTCACTAAATGGATGATTTTTTTCTCCTAAAACCACTGTCCAATTATTGAAATTAATGCATGTACAAGATATCTGACATGTAAATAGAACCGATAATTTTAGTATTTTGCCATAATCCCTCAAGGCAGGAGTTGGCAGTGTAGACTAATAGGTTGAAAAAGATACCCGCTTCAGAAAAACCCAAGAGAATTAATCTTTCAGAATTCTTCTGAAACCATCAACTTCCATTTTCTATTTTATATTTCTATACCTCAAGAAAAGCCAACCAAAAAGCTATTTCCCCTCCACCCTCTCCTTCCTTTCTAAAAATAATTCACTTTTGGTTTGTCACCCTATATAACACATACCAAAATTCAGCCCCGAGTGAATTTTTGTAGCCAACTTAGAACCCCAAAATAGAAACTGCTGACAGTTCCTTAAATACAGTAACACTGGCAGGTGCCTTGGTAATAAATTCACAAGCTTAGAATCCACAAAACAATACAGTTATGCAAATTGGAGCATGTAGGAAGAATAATCTGAAATAAAAGGCAGAAGAGTAAGTTTAGCCCTGTGGCATCCTGTTTTACTAACACAGGGCAAATCACTCTGAGGAGAATCATAGGGAAATTTAAGATCAAGGAGGGAGAGATATGGACATAATAAGTAAATGAGTACAGCTTAAGCTGACCAATTAACAATTGATTTCCCTATTACCACAACCATAAACAGAAATGAGAAACTGACCATAAAGTTTCACATTGCAGGTATAAATAACAAAAGGCAAATGGAAAATAAAAAGAGACCTAACCTGATTGAAGTTATCAAAGTTGCTTTGCTTTAATTGTTCCTTCAGCATCATGCCTATCAGTCATATTCAGATTAGTTGTTTAACTTTAGTCAAATAATCAAGCATGTGATACATTTTGAATCCCATTTATTTTAAATATCCCTGCTTAATTATCTTTTACTTTTGTTATTAATCGCTGATACTTTGGTCATAATGGAAAGTTTTTTTTTTTAATGAAAAGAAAAGGCAACATGTTCAGTTAACTTATTTTTAGGAATTATACATTTTCAATTAAAATTTAAAATCGCTCTAATAATCACAGACAGAAGTGGAGCTGAGGACTATACCTGTTGTAAGGTGTGTGGTAAAATGTAACCTTTTGGACCTGTACTATGGCTTGTAGGATGTAAAGGAAATATTTAACTTTTTCTCCTTTTTGTTTTTATCACCTTTAAGTAACTCCCAAAGAAGTACAAAATGGCTGTTGTGTGCACAAGAAAAACCCATTAGAATAATGATTATAAATTAATCATCCTATTCAAGGTGAAGACATAGTGGATGACTTAGTACAAGTTCACTGGAGATGGCACCATAACTACCCTTTATCATATCATATTCCACTACCTAGCTCTTTTGTCTGGCACTTGACTCTTAATAAATATCACCTGAAATAAAGAACAATATCATTTGCAAATTTAGTAGGCTCACAAAAATTGAGTTCAGCGGTGTGGTGGGGACCGTCATTGCAAAGTGTCTCAGGAAAGGGGGGGTCTAGAGAAACCTCTAGAGTTAGATGATAACTAAGGTCAGAGAGCCAGGACTGGAACACACATAACAGAGTTCTGTCAGCCTCAGTATACCTTTCGTGACCACATTTTCCACGCATTCAAAAGTTTAAGCTTATTTAAAAATGGTGTTGTTTATTTTCTTTAAAGTTCTCACTAAAATTCTTTCTGGGAGAGGAGTAAGGACTTTATACAGATACTAAATAATTTTCCTGATTATTCCCTTACTTAAACATTTTCAAACTAACAACCACAGTATTCTCGTGGAAACAAAGCTGACCAGTAAATATTATAACATGGCCTGAGTGACCAGAGTTCCCCTGAGAGACTTCCTCTTTCCAGCTAAAAGACAATGTTTCATTTTTTCAGAAGTCTGTAATTTATAGCTGTGTGTGTATGTATGATTTTTCTAAAAATCCCCTCCCTAGTCACTTAAACTTGATTGTTGCTTTTCTTCTGGCATATAATTTTTCTAAGCAAATTAATGAAAAATACTTAAAATTAGTGAATACATCCCATAACTGGGCCAATTAAACCTGGGAGAACGTTGGAAGGGGACTATGGTGGCAGAATCCAAAAAAAAAGTTCTGCCCCGGCTACCCTGTCCAGGGAGTGAGACAGTATGCAAATCATTGAACATATGTAGATTTCAATTAATGTGTCTGTAAAATACTTTTTAAAAAGTTAAGGTGATGGTTATTTAAGTGGTTGAAAAATAACACTTCTCATTTTGGCTGCTTTTTATGTCGAAGCTAAAGGAAGTTATCCCTTTTCATGTACAATAGACTGTGAGCTAATAATTTCGTTATGGGCAGAGAAATCAACATGTGCCTTGTAACACTGAGAAAGTAGAGACCTGCTCTTTATTTCAGAAGTGGAGGACCCTTTAACAAAACATCCAATGTGAGGAGATAAACTTACACAAAGATCCTGACACAAAATGTTTACTGTAGAGTGAGAAGTCTGTTTATCATGTCAAATTTAGTTGCTTATATTGTTAGGTATTAAGTTATGTGCCAAAAGATACTACCACAATTTTCTCTGATCACAGTGTGATAAAACCAAAAATTATTAATAAGCTAAAACACAAAAATAAACAGTTACTTGGAAGAAATAAGCCGTTAAAACCTATTGGGTCAGATGCAATTAAAACTGCAATCGTGAGTCATTTAGAAAATAATAACACTATTCAGGGGAAAAAAACCCTCCTGAAATACAGGAAAACTGTACTCACAGGCAAATATATAGTGTTAAATAATTTCACTTTAAACTATAAAATATAAAAAATATTTTAGGAACTTTTAAAAAATAAGAAACTTAACATGAAATATAAAGGGGAATTGGATGAGATAAAAAACAAAATTTGAAAAAACAGTGAAAGGTTGAGTTCGTATATACAAGAACTGGTTCTTAAAAATAATACTTTAAAAATTCTGGAAATAAAACTAAGGGAAAATATGAACCGTGGTTATTTTTTAAATGAATGAAGAGGTTGAAATAAAATATAAATTTTAATAAAAATAGAAATTATAAGCTAATTCTCTGTGAAACTTGATAGCAAGAAAAATTCAGTGGATGGCCACTTATAATTTTGGAGTAAAAATGGGCAATATCTGAAGTGGAAGAAATTTTTTAAAACCTTATTTAAGAGTTACTCTTCAAAGTGTTTTTGCCAGTAAGTTTTTCAAATTTTTAAAAAAGTAAATTCTTGTTTGTGTGAATAGAAATTGATAGAAAGTATTCCAATTAAAAATTTGAAGGTCACATAATCCTGAATCTAAAACCTAACAGAAATTATCACAAAAAATATATCTGAATTTTGAATATATAGGCCAAAAGTCTAAGTAAAGTATGGCAAATTAAATTTAGCAATATCTTAAAAGAATAATTCACTTCAACCAGGATGGCTTCGTGTCAGGAATTCAACAATAATTAATTACAGAAATATATCAAAAGAAAAAAATCTTACTAGAGATGAGTAAAAAGCATGAAAAAAGTCAATACCTATTCCTAGGTGAAAATATTAATAAACTAGAAATAAAATAACCTTCATGATATAAGAAAATGTATCTAAATCAGACAGCATCATAGAGGGAAATGCCAGAGGCATTCTTGCCAAAATCAGGGTATTTTTATATTTGATGACATATTAAAGATTATTGGCGATAGTTACTTTTTCAAAGTATCAAATAGGTTTTTTTCCAGTGTATAAATGAAAACATCTGTCTCCATTATTTCCAGAAACCCGATTAAAGTAGCAATAAAAATCTAAAAGTATAAACTCACAGAAGGGAGAGAATAGGAGAGGAGTAATTGTGGAGAAGGGAGGCCAACAAATTTTGGAAGATAGGAGGATGGTAAAGGAGTGGTGACTAACTTAGAACCATGGAGGAAGCCCAAACTCAGTGTCTACAGGGAGGGTGACATTAAGAAGAAAGATATTTTGTTCCCCTAAAGGATCAAGGATTATAGGTGGGGGATGAGGCAAAGGGGTGAATATAATGGTTGGTTGAAAGTTAATATTTAAGTAGCAGGTCACCAGTTCACTCCTCTCTCTTCTTGGCCTCACCACCCTACGTAGTCAGGAGACTACCCATCTTCTTGCCCAGCAGGGTTTGGGGAAGTTGATTATTTGAAGAAATTAATCCATAGGGTCTTGAGACTTTGGGACACCAGGGTTATGGAAAGCTGGGGAGAGGAAAGGCATTGATAAATAGGGGATTAAGTGAAACTCTACATACTAAGTGTGAGAATTGTCCACCTACTTCCCACCTGCTGGCCAGAAGGTCTGATCTTTCAAAAGAACTTTGAACTTTAAAGAAAGAAAGAAAACCTCACAAATAGGAAAGAAAAAAAAAAAAAAAAACTCAAAAATATATTTAATGCAGGGAACAGAAGAAAATTAAAACAATTTAATAGTAGTCTCAGAGAGATAAGAAATACATTCATTAAACAAGAAAAGGATGCTATTTTTGTCCTACCATAGATCCTTTTTTCTTTTTCTTTCTTTCTTTGATTCTTTTCAAATCTTTCCACTTCTTAGTACTACATAGTCTTTATGCCACCAACAATCCTAGGTTCCAGTCTTGTGGCTTCTTCAGCTGGGAGGACTGAGACTGAGAGATCCCATCTTCTGAGTCCTCCTGGATTGTTCAAGGATGTGTTCTAAGAGTAGATCAGATGCAAGATAGTCTTGATATAGATGGATTTGCTGAAAACCCTAGTCCAATGCAGAACGGCTGTTTTTCATTGCCTTAGCCTCTAAGATATTACTGGAGACTGGGAGAAGAAAAGGGTAAGAATTAGACATTTCTAATTTCAAAAATGTAGGAGAAACATTATGGAAGAGATTAATGGGGAAAGTAGACATTCTCAGGTAAGGGGTGGGGATAAATGCTGAGCTGTTTATCTTTCTATTAATGCTTAGAACATCCTTCTCATAGAAGGAGGTCAAGAGAATAGGGCAGGACTACCAGCCATGCTGTATATAGAATGATTCCAATTCACCACATTCCTATCTATCAACAGAAGTGATGAGAGGGGAAGGGATCATGGCAGATGCAATGACGGGGGAGGGAATTTTTTATGTTTGGGAAGCTAATCCAAATGTAAGGGGCAAGTGTTGGTCAGTCGTGAATTAGTATAATTCAAAAAGCTGTTCAGCCACACAAACGTTTTGGGTTTGCAGTTTTTTTACTTGTTTATTTTATTGTTCATGATGTCATACAAATGATATAAATTATATAATTTTAAAAAATATGTAGCTCAAAACAGTTTCAAGTTTTTTTAGGAAAGTTGGGAATTCACCTTCTCTAGTCAGAGTGCCTGGGATGGCATTTTCACCCAACTACTTGCTAACTACTGGACCTTGGATAGTGTTTTAACCGCTTGTACCTCAGTTTCCTCACCTGTAAAACTGAGATAATAATAGTACATAGCGCATGTGGTATCAGGATAAAATATTATTATTTTTATAATAAACATTTTGGTCTCCTCATTTTATCTTCCCCTTGAGATGTTGCCTAGCTCTGATTATTCATTTGTTGTATCTTAACCTCTCTTTTTACTTCTCATGTTTTAATATTCAAACATTGATGTAAATGCAGTCCATGTATATAAGTATATACCAGCAGACAAGGCACTGTGAGATGAATTCTGTAAACAGAAGCTTGTTAACATATCATCCTATATATAGTAAATAATATCTTCATTTCAACGTAGGTAATTTTCACTATGAATATATGTAAAATTCTTCTCGCTGTATTTTAAGGAATTACACCGGTAGAAATTTGGTTGCAATCCTAGCCATTTGGGAGAGATTTAATTATTATTGCTAGGTTAATCTCATGCTAAAGATTTGTAGAAATTCTCTCTCCAAGTTGAGGATGGTATGGATGTAGATGGTAAGACTGATGATGAGTGAAATCTGAAATTTTACCATGATAATTTCATGTTTCATAAGCTGGCAAACTATTCCACTGTTTATTCCTCATCTATTTTCTTTTGAGGAAGCCAATGGAACATTAGGTTCTTGTGGATGTACTTCTTTAAAAAGTAGTGGTGCCATACCACGTACTGTCATTATTTAAAAACTGTGACATTCTGACAGTGTGTCAGAAAGAGTGGTGGCTGTATGAAATTTACATGCCTAAGTTTGTAACTAAAACTAATTAGTCAGAGAATATTTTATAATTACCAAATTAAAGAACTGTATAATTAAAGTAAAATGAGCTCTGCATGTGCCTAGAAACATAATCTCTTAATGCTTTTGTTAGTTTTTCTCCAATGATATTACTTGTAATATATGTGTATATATATATATATATATATATATATATAATTTATTTCAGAAATAGTGACAGAGTAAGGTTGTTTTCCAGAGATATGCAACCATTTGGAGAAATTCATGAACAACTTACTATGCTGAATTACTTTCACATGCAATTTAGTGACTTTTAAAAGAGGAAGAGCAAATCAACCAACTTCAAATGCCCCTCTCCTTCTCATACTTCTGTATTTTATTTATAGCAGAGGAAAAACTTTCTTCATTTGTTCCTGTCAGCTGTGCAGAGGCAGTTTTACTGAAATTGGGTAAAGAGTATCCAGAACACTTTTTAGCACTTTGAGTTAGTCTCTGGTAAATAAATTAAGATGATTATTTTTCTAGCTAAGATGATATGGAGCAGCTTATTTTTTAAAGCACTCCTAAATAAAGCTTTAAAAATTCCTTCAGTAAAGGGAATTTATTTTAATGGATTAATTTTGTGGAAGTGCAATGAATATTATTTATATTTTGGATTCTAATGTTATAATACTGTGAATTCTCAGTTCTCTGATCTAGAGTTTTACTCACATGGGCACTTGCTCACTCTTTAGATGGTCTGATCATGTAGCATTGTAAGACTTTAGGAGTGTGTACATTCTATGATGGACTTTATTACTACTGGGCAGAAAGCTTAGTAACCATATTAGAACTGTTTCATTATTGGGTATATTTGAAGGAGACTATTTAGGAAATAATCGGGCATGTGCAACTACATTCAAGAAAGCTGGTGTATATTTATGAAATCATCTCTCTTTCTGAAACTTAAAGGAGATGGAAAAATACCATCTATGTTTGTGTAGAAATTATATAGCAATAAGTGATGGATAAATCACTTAACTTCTTTGGATCTCAGTTTTCTAATTTATAAAATGAAGATATTATTACCCTCTCTAGTGAGCTCACAGAGTTTTCCAAATCAGAACATGGTAAAATCAATGTGAAATGCTTGGAAAAGTGTAAAGCATTTTGCAAGTATAAGGGATTATGATTTTTCATTATTGTTTTGTTATCTAGAACTACACTAGAGTTAAGTGCCTTTATTTTATTCGGCTAAATAAGAAGGAAAAGAGAAAATTATTGTGTTTAAGGTAGTTCAGGTTTAAGAAATTAGAAATACAATGTGCACAGGTCTGTATTGAGACAAGGTAAGCTATACATAATCAATGGGATATGCAGCTTACTATGTGGCAAGTCAAAATGGGTGGTAGAGTGCCATTGCTGTTCAAAGAAAGATTACCCGACAATGTAAAAGTAATGACAATGACATTGCAGTGATAATGACAACAATAAAGATATAAGCAACAAGGGAGACCTTCAAGATGGCGGAGGAGTAAGGCGTGTAGATCACCTTCCTCCCCACAAATACATCAGAAATACACCTACATGTGGAACAACTCCTACAGAACACCTACTGAACACTGACAGAAGACCTCAGACTTCTCAAAAGGGGAGAAACTTCCACATACCTGGGTAGGGCAAAAGAAAAAAAAAAAACAGAGACAAAAGAATAGGGACAGGACCTGCACCTCTGGGAGGGAGCTGTGAAGGAGGAAAGGTTTCCACACACTAGGAAGCCCCTTTGCGGGCGGAGACGGGGGGTGGTGGAGGGGTGAAGCTTCGGAGCCATGGAGGAGAGCACAGCCACAGGGGTGCGGAGGGCAAAACGGAGAGATTCCCACACAGAGGATTGCTGCCAACCAGCACTCACCAGCCCGAGAGGCTTGTCTGCTCACCCGCCGGGGCAGGTGGAGGCTGGGAGCTGAGTCTCAGGCTTCAGTTGGATCCCAGGGAGAGGACTGGGGTTGGCAGCGTGAACACAGCCTGAAGAGGGCTAGTGCGCCACAGCTAGCCGGGAGGGAGTCCGGGGAAAAGTCTGGACCTGCCTAAGAGGCAAGAGACCATTGTTTCGGGATGCGCAAGGAGAAGGGATTCAGAGCACCACCTAAACGAGCTCCAGAGACAGACGCGAGGTGCGGCTATCAGCGTGGACCCCAGAGACAGGCATGAGATGCTAAGGCTGCTGCTGCAGCCACCAAGAAGCCTGTGTGCAAGCACAGGTCACTCTCCACACCTCCCCTCCTGGAAGCCTATGCAGCCTGCCACTGCCAGAGTCCCGTGATCCAGGGACAACTTCCCCGGGAGAACACACGGCGTGCTGCAGGCTGTTGCAACATCACGCTGGCCTCTGCCGCTGCAGGCTCGCCCCACATTCTGTACCCCTCCCTCCCACCAGCCTGAGGGAGCCAGAGCCCCCGAATCAGCTGCTACTTTAACCCTGTCTTGTCCGAGCTGGAACAGATGCCCTCAGGCGACCTACACACAGAGGCGGGGCCGAATACAAAGCTGAATCCCAGGAGCTGTGCGAACACAGAAGAGAAAGGGAAATCTCTCCCAGCAGCCTTAGGAGCAGCGGATTAAATCTCCACAATCAACTGGATGTACCCTGGATCTCTGGAATACCTGAACGGACAACGAATCATCCCAAAATTGCAGTGGTGGACTTTGGGAGCAACTGTAGACTTGGGGTTTGCTTTCTACATCTAATTTGTTTCTGGTCTTATGTTTATCTTAGTTTAGTATTGAGAGTTTATTATCATTGGTAGACTTGTTTATTCATTTGGTTCCTCTCTTCCTTTGTTTTTCTCATATATATATATATGTTTTTCCTTTTTGTCTTTTTGTGAGTGTGTATCTGTATGCTTCTCTGTGTGATTTTGTCTGTATAGCTTTGCTTTTACCATTTGTCCTAGGATTCTGTCTGTCCGTTATTTTTGTTTTTTGGTTTTTTTTTTTAGTATAGTTTTTAGCACTTGTTATCATTAGTGGATTTGTTCTTTGGTTTGTTTGCTCTCTTCTTTAATTTTTTTATTTTTAATAATTAAAAAAATTTTTATTTTATAACTTTATTTTATTTTATTATTATTTTTTTCTTTTGTTCTTTCTTTCTTTTTTTCTCCCTTTTTTCCTGAGCTGTGTGGCTGACAGGGTCCTTGGCTCCGGCTGGGTGTCAGACCTGTGCCTCTGAGGAGGGAAAGCCGAGTTCAGGACATCGGTCCACCACAGACCTACTGACTCCACATAATATCAAACAGTGAAAGCTCTTGCAGAGATCACCATCTCAATGCTAAGACCCAGCCCACTCAACAACCAGCAAGCTCCAGTGCTGGACACCCTATGCCAAACAACTAGCAAGACAGGAACACAACCCCACCCATTAGCAGAGATGCTGCCTAAAATCATAATAAGGTCACAGACACCCCAAAGCACAACACCGGACACAGTCCTGCCCACCAGAAAGACAAGATCCAGCCTCATCCACCAGAACACAGGCACCAGTCCCCTCCACCAGGAAGCCTACACAACCCACTGAACCAACTTTAGCCACTGGGTGCAGACACCAAAAACAACGGGAATTACAAACCTGCAGCCTGTGAAAAGGAGGCCCCAAACACAGTAAGTTAAGCAAAATGAGAAGACAGAGAAACACACAGAAGATGAAGGAGCAAGGTAAAAATCCACCAGACCAAACAAATGAAAAGGAAAAAGGCAGTTCACCTGAAAAACAATTCAGAGTAATGATAGTAAATAGGATCCAAAATCTTGGAAATAGAATAGAGAAAATACAAAAAACGTGTAACAAGGGCCTAGAAGAATTAAAGAGCAAACAAACAATGGTGAACGACCTAATAAATGAAATAAAAAATTCTCTACAAGGAATCAATAACAGAATAACTGAGGCAGAAGAATGGATAAGTGACCTGGAAGATAAAATAGTGGGAATAACTACTGCAGAGCAGAGTAAAGAAAAAGGAATGAAAAGAATTGAAGACAGTCTCAGAGACCTCTGGGACAACATTAAATGCACCAACATTCGAATTATAGGGGTCCCAGAAGACACAAAGAAAACGAAAGGGACTGAGAAAATATTTGAAGAGACTATAGTTGAAAACTCCCCTAATATGGGAAAGGAAATAGTCAGTCAAGTCCAGGAAGTGCAGAGAGTCCCATACAGGATAAATCCAAGGAGAAACATGCCAAGACACATATTAATCAAACTATCAAAAATTAAATACAAAGAAAAAATTTAAAAGCAGCAAAGGAAACACAACAAATAACATACAAGGGAATTCCCATAAGGTTAACAGCTGATTTTTCAGCAGAAACTCTGCAAGCCAGAAGGGAGTGGCAGGACATATTTAAAGTAATGAAAGGGAAGAACCTACAACCAAGATTACTCTACCCAGCAAGGATCTCATTAGATTAGATAGAGAAATTAAAACCTTGGCAGACAAGCAAAAGCTAACAGAATTCAACACCACCAAACCAACAAATGCTAAAGGAACTTCTCTAGGCAGGAAACTCAAGAGAAGGAAAACACCTACAAAAACAAACCCAAAACAATTAAGAAAATGGTAATAGGAACATACATATCAATAATTACCTTAGATGTAAATGGATTAAATGCTCCAACCAAAAGACATAGACTGGCTGAATGGATACAAAAACAAGACCCATATATATGCTGTCTACAAGAGACCCACTTCAGACCTAGGGACACATCCAGACTGAAAGTGAGGGGATGGAAAAAGATATTCCATGCAAATGGAAATCAAAGGAAAGCTGGAGTAGCAATTCTCATATCAGACAAAATAGACTTTAAAATAAAGACTATTACAAGAGACAAAGAAGGACACTACATAATGATCAAGGGATCAATCTAAGAAGAAGCTATAACAATTGTAAATATTCATGCACCCAAAAGAGGAGCACCACAATATATAAAGAAAATACTAACAGCCATAAAAGAGGAAATCAACAGTAACACACTCATAGTAGGGGACTTTAACACCCCACTTTCACCAATGGACAGATCATCCAAAATGAAAATAAATAAGGAAACACAAGCTTTAAATGATACATTAAACAAGATGAACTTAATTGATATTTATTGGACATTCCATTCAAAAACAACAGGATACACTTCTCAAGTGCTCGTGGAACATTCTCGAGGATAGATCATATTTTGGGTCACAGTCAAGCCTTGGTAAATTTAAGAAAATTGAAATCGTATCAAGTATCTTTTCTGACCACAACGCTATGAGACTAGCTATCAATTACAGGAAAAAATCTGTAAATAATACAAACACTGGGAGGCTAAACAATACAGTACTAAATAACCAAGAGACTACTGAGGAAATCAAAGAGGAAATCAAAAACTTCCTAGAAACAAATGACTGTGAAAAACAATGACCCAAAATCTATGGGATGCAACAAAAGCAGTTTTAAGAGGGAGTTTATAGCAATACAATCCTACCTCAAGAAAAATGAAACATCTCAAATAAACAACCTAACCTTACACTTAAAGCAATTAGAGAAAGAAGAACAATATAACCCCAAAGTTAGCAGAAGGAAAGAAATCATAAAGATCAGATCAGAAATAAATCAAAAAGAAATGAAGGAAACGATAGCAAAGATCAATAAAACTAAAAGTTGGTTCTTTGAGAAGATAAAAAAAATTGAAAAACCATTAGCCAGACTCATCAAGAAAAAAAGGGAGAAGACTCAAATCAATAGAATTAGAAATGAAAAGAAGTAACAACTGACACTGCAGAAATACAAAGGATCATGAGAGATTACTACAAGCAACTATATGCCAATAAAATGGACAACCTAGAAGAAATGGACAAATTCTTAGAAAATCACAACCTTCCAAGACTCAACCAGGAAGAAATAGAAAATATAAACAGACTAATCAAAAGCACTGAAATTGAAACTGTGATTAAAAATCTTTCAGCAAACAAAAACCCAGGACCAGATGGCTTCACACGTGAATTCTATCAAACATTTAGAGAAGAGCTAACACCTATCCTTCTCAAACTCTTGCAAAATATAGCAGAGAGAGGAACACTCCCAAACTCCTTCTACGAGACCACCATCACCCTGATACCAAAACCAGACAAAGACGTCACAAAGAAAGAAAACTACAGGCCAATATCACTGATGAACATAGATGCAAAAATCCTCAACAAGATACTAGGAAAGAGAATCGAACAGCACATTAAAAGGATCATACACAATGATCAAGTGAGATTTATCCCAGGGATGCAAGGATACTTCAACATATGCAAATCAATCAATGTGGTACACCATATTAACAAATTAAAGAATAAAAACCATATGATCATCTCAATAGGTTCAGAAAAATCTTTCGAGAATATTCAATACCCATTTATGATAAATATCCTCCAGAAAGTAGGCATAGAGGGAACTTACCTCAACATAATAAAGGCCACATATGACAAACCCACAGCCAACATCATTCTCAATGGTGAAAAACTGATACCATTCCTTCTAAGATCAGGAGCAAGACAAGGTTGTCCATTCTCACCACTATTATTCAACATAGTTTTGGAAGTTTTAGCCACAGCAATCAGAGAAGAAAAAGAAATAAAAGGAATCCAAATCGGAAAAGAATAAGTAAAGCTCTCACTGTTTGCAGATGACATGATACTATGCATAGAGAATCCTAAAGATGCTACCAGAAAACTATTAGGACTAATCAATGAATTTGGTAAAGTAGCAGGATACAAAATTAATGCACAGAAATCTCTTGCATTCCTATATCTTAATGATGAAAAATCTGAAAGAGAAATTAAGGAAACACTCCCATTTACCATTGCAACAAAAAGAATAAAATACCTAGGAATCAACCTACCTAAGGAGACAAAAGACCTGTATGCAGAAAACTATAAGACACTGATGAAGGAAATTAAAGATAATACAAACAGATGGAGAGATATACCATGTTCTTGGATTGGAAGAATCAACATTGGGAAAATGACTGTACTACCCAAAGCAATCTACAGATTCAGTGCAATCCCTGTCAAACTACCAATGGCATTTTTCAAAGAACTAGAACAAAAAATTTCACAATTTGTATAGAAACACAAAAGGCCCCGAATAGCCAAGGCAATCTTGAGAAAGAAAAACGGAGCTGGAGGAATCAGGCTCCCTGACTTCAGACTATACTACAAAGCTACAATAATGAAGACAGTATGGTACTGGCTCAAAAACAGAAATATAGATCAATGGAACAGGATAGAAATCCCAGAGATGAACCCATGCATATATGGTCACCTTAGTTTTGATGAAAGAGGCAAGTATATACAATGGAGAAAAGACAGCCTCTTCAATAAGTGGTGGTGGGAAAACTGGGCAGCTACATGTAAAATTATGAAATTAGAGCACTCCTTAACACCATACACAAAAATAAACTCAAAGTGTATTTAAGAACTAAACATAAGACTGGACACTATTAAAGTCTTAGAACAAAACATAGGAAGAACACTCTTTAACATAAATCACAGCAAGATCTGTTTTGACCCACCTCCTAGAGAAATGGAAATAAAAAGAAACAAATGGGACCTAATGAAACTTAAAAGCTTTGGCACAGCAAAGGAAACCATAAACAAGACGAAAAGATAACCCTCAGAATGGGAGAAAATATTTGCAAATGAAGCAATGGACAAAGGATTAATCTCCAAAATTTACAAGCAGCTCATGCAGCTCACTATCAAAAAAACAAACAACCCAATCCAAAAATGGGCAGAAGACCTAAATAGACATTTCTCCAAAGAAGATGTACAGATTGCCAACAAACCCATGAAAGGATTCTCAACATCATTAGAGAAATGCACATCAAAACTACAATGAGGTATCACCTCACACCAGTCAGAATGGCCATCATCAAAAAATCTACAAACAATAAATGCTGGAGTGGGTGTGGAGAAAAGGGAATCCTCTTGCACTGTTGGTGGGAATGTAAATTGATACAGCCACTATGGAGAACAGTATGGAGGAGGTTCCTTTAAAAAGTAAAAATAGAACTACCATATGACCCAATCCTACTACTGGGCATATACCCTGAGAAAACCATAATTCAAAAAGAGTCATGTACCACAATGTTCACTGCAGCTCTATTAATGGTAGCCGGGAAATGGAAACAACCTAAGTGTGTGTCAACAGATGAATAAATAAAGAAGATGTGGCACATACATACAATGGAATATTACTCAGCCATAAAAAGAAACGAAACTGAGTTTTTTGTAGTGAGGTGGATGGACCTAGAGACTGTCATACAGAGTGAAGTAAGGAAGAGAAAAACAAATACCGTATGCTCACACATATATATGGAATCTAAAAAAAAAAAAAAAGAAAAAAAGGTTCTGAAGAACCTAGGGGCTGGACAAGAATAAAGACGCAGACGTAGAGAATGGACTTGAGGACACGGGGATGGGGGAGGGTAAGCTGGGTTGAAGTGAGAGAGTGGCATGGACATATATACACTACCAAATGTAAAATAGATAGCTAGTGGGAAACAGCTGCATAGCACAGGGAGATCAGCTCGGTGCTTTGTGACCACCTAGAGTGGTGGGGTAGGGAGTGTGGGAGGGAGGCTCAAGAGGGAGGGGACATGGAGATATGTGTATACATATAGCTGATTCACTTTATTATGAAGCAGAAACTAATACACTATTTTAAAGTAATTATACTCCAATAAAGTTGTTTAAAAAAAAAGATATAAGCAACAAAGATATGAGAGGAGGTTCTATTTTTTCCTGTTGTTTTCTGAGCTAAGAATTAGGCTCAGGTACCTAGTAGGTATTAATGAATATTTGATGATATTACTGCATGAATAGCGTTTACTATTAGATACATCCAAAACTTTCACTTGTTTCCATATAGCTTATGAAGAATTTATTTAGTATTTTTCTGCTTCTATGAGATGATCATGTGTTTTTTTGTCATTTATTCTGTTAATATGTTGTCTTTCATAATTGATTTTCGGATGGTAAACCAATCTAGCATTACTGGGATAAACTCCACTTGGTTGAGGTATATAATACTTCTTATATATTGATGGGTTCTGTTTGAGGAACATTGGTTTATAGTTTTTTTTCTTGTAATATCAGATTTTGGTATCAGGGTAATGTTGGTCTCATATAATGCATTGGGAAGGAGTCACTTGCCTTCAGTTTTATGAAAGAGTTTGCATTATTTTTCTCCTTAAATATTCGGTAGAATTCAATAGTGAACTACATCTGGCCTGGAGCTTCCTTTGTGGGGAGATTTTTTACTACAAATGCAAATTCTTTAATAGGTATAGTACTATTCATACTACCCATTTCTTCTTGAATTTGTTAATTTGTATTTTTCAAGGAATTTGTCCATTTCATCTAAATTTTCACGTGTATAGGCAGAAAGTTTTTGGTAATATTCTCTTATAATCCTTTGAATATCTGTAAAATTGTAGTGATGTCACAAAATTGATTCCTGATATTCGTAATTATTATCTATTCTCTATTTTTCATGATCAGTTTGACTAGAACTTTACCAGTATTATAGATTTTCTTAAATAACTATTTAGTTTTCTGTATTATCTTTCTGTTTTCTATTTCATTGATTTCCACTCTGATCTTCATTATTGCCTTTCTTGTGCTTGTTTCAGGTTTCATTTGCTCCCCTATTTCTAGTTTCTTAAGGTGGAAGCTGAGATAATTGATTTGAGACCTTCCTTCTTTTCTAATATATTTATTTAGTACTGTAAAATTTTCCTTAAATACTGCTTTAGTTATATCTCACAGATATTGATGTTGTTTTCATTTTCATTCAGTTTAGAATAGTGTGTTTTTTAAAAAACGTGTATAATGTCATGCTCTGATATGTATACATTATGAAAGGAATTCCCCCATCAAGGTAATTAAAACATCTATCACCTCACACATTTACTGTGTGTGTGTGTGTGTGTGTGTGTGTGTGTGTGTGTGTGTGTGTGTGTGTTTGTGAGTGAGTGAACAGTTAAGTTCTATTCTCTAGGCAAATTTCAACTATACCATACAGTGTTACCAGCTGTGGTCATCATGTTATACATTAGATCCTCAGACCTTATTCATTTTATAGTTTGTACCCTATTCCCAACCTCTTCCTATTCTCCCCCATCCCCCAGCTCCTGGTGACCACTTTTCTACTCTCCATTTCTATGAGTCCAACTTCTTAAAATAGATTCCACATATAAGTGATACCATGCATTATTTGCCTTTCTATGTCTGGCTTATTTCACTTAGAATCATGCCCTTCAGGTTCAACTTCATCCATATTGTCACCAATGACAGGATTTTCTTTTTCTTAGTGCTGAATAATATTCCATACACACACACATACACTCACACACACACACACACACACACACACACACACACACACACACACACACACATCACATATTAGTGATCCATTCATCCGTTGGCAGACAGGTTGTTTCCATACCTTGACTACTGTAAATAATGCTGCAATGAACATGGAGTACAGATATCTCGTCAAGATAATGGTTTCTTGGATATATACCCAGAAATGAGATTGCTGGATGCTATGGTTGTTCTATTTTTAATTATTTGAAGAACCTACATACTGTTTTTCATAGTGGCTATACCAGTTTACATTCCCACCAGCAGTGTACAAGACATGCCTTTTCTATATATTTTTTACAGAATGTGTTCTCTCTTGTCTTTTTGATAATAACTACCCTAACAGATGTGAGGCGATGCCTCATTGTAGTTTGGATTTGAATTTCCCTGATTGTTAGTGATGCTGAGCACCTTTTTATGTACCTGTTGGCCATTTGCATGTCTTCTTTGGAAAAATGTCTATTCAGGTTATTTGCCCATTTTTTAATTAGGTAGTTTTTGTTTGTTTTGCTATTGAGTTGTATGAGCTCCATATATACATATATATTTTGGATATTAACCCTTTATCGGATATGTGGTTTGCAAATATTTTCTTCCATTTGATAGGTTGCCTTTTCATTTTTTTTTTGATGATTTCGTTTGCTGAGCAGAAGCTTTTTAGAATAGTTTGATGTAGTTAGTCCCACTTGTTTATTTTTGCTTTTGTTGTCTTTGATTTTGTATCATAAAATACTTTCTAATTTCCCTTTTGATTTGTTCTTTTACCCATGGACCATATAGAAATATGTTATTTGTTTTTCAAATACTTGAGGATTTTCCTAGATATTTTCCTGTTAGTGACTTCTAATTTATTACATTTGGGTCAGAAAACCTAACTTGTATGAACTGAATCCTTTTAAAATTACTGAGACTTGTTTTATAACACAGAATATGGTACCACATTCCTAGATAAATGTCCCATGTGCACTTTTAAAATGTGCATTCTGCTGTTGTTTCCTATAAATGTTAATAAGATCAAGTTTGTTGATAGTGCTATTCAACTTACTGATTTTCTATGTGCTTTTTCTGTCAATTATTTTATATCCTTACTGATTGTCTATCTACTTTTTCTACCAATTATTGAAGGAAGAATATTACAATCTCCTACAACTGTGGATTTGTCTATTTCTCCTTGTAATTTTATTACTTTTTGGTTCATATATTTGGAAGCTCTTTTATTAGGTGTATAAACATTTAGGATTGGTATATCATATTGATAAAATGATCCTTTTATCATTATGAAATGGTGATCTTTTTCTTTAATAATATTCTTTGCTCCGGAACCTACTTTTTTCTCAAGGTCTCTTTCTATTAGTGTTAGCGTGGTATGTAGTTTTCGATTCTTTTACTTTAAACCATTTGTGTCATTTTATTTATAGTGAGTATATTGAAGGCAGCATAGAGTTGAATCTTGCTTTGGTATCGAATCTGGCTATCTCTGCCTTTTAATTGGAATGCTGGACCTTTTATGTTTCGCGTGGCTATTGATATGTTTAGGTTAAATCTATCACCTTGCTATTTATTTCCTACTTTTCCTATCTGTTCTTTGTCTCCTTTTTTCCTTTTGTACCTTCTTTTTGATTAATTGATTTTTACAAAATGAATCTATTTTATCTCATTTTGTTAGCCTACCATCTACAACTTTTTGTTTTGTTATTTAGTTGTTATGTTAGGGTCTATAGATACATCTTTAATTTGTCATAGTCTGTCTTCAAGTGATATTATACTGCTTCATGTATGTAGTATGAGAAAGTTACCAAAAGTATACTTGCAATTTCCCCTTCCTGACCATTGATTGTTATTGTCATAGATTTTATTTTTTTACATTATTGATTGATAAACCCTACACTGTATTGTGATGAGTTTTGTTTAAACATTAGAAAAATTTTAAAAGAGATTTAAATAATAAGAAAAATTTCTGTTTTCCCACAGAGTTGTTTCAGGTGCTTTTCATTTCTTTGTATAGATTCATCAGATTTTTCCATGTGATATTATTTTCCTTCTGTCTGAAGGACTTTTTTTTAACATTTCTTGAAGTACAGATCTGCTGGTGATGAATTCTTCTGGCTTCTCTATGTCTAAAGAAATCTTTGTTTCACTTTCATTATTGAAATATATTTTGGCTGGGTATAGCATTTCATATTGACATTTTTTCTATCAGTACTTTAAAGATATTACTCCACTATCTGTTTCTGACATAAAATATGCTGTCATTCTTTATCTGTGTTTCTCTATACTTAAAGTTTGTCTTCCCCCACTCCCACCCCTTGGGCTGCTTTTAATATCCGCCCCCCACCTTATTTCTGTTCTGTTGAGCTTTTTGGATCTCTGAGCATATTCTTTCCATTAAATTTGGAAATTTTGGAGCCATTATTTCTTCAAATATTCCCCACCCTTTTGAGGCTTCAAATATATGTATTTTAGGCCACTTGAAATGGTCCCATATCTTGACAGTGCTCTGCTTTTTTAAAAAATTCTTTTTTCTCTGTGTGTTTATTTCCATAGTTTCTGCTGCTATTTCTTCAAGTCCACTAATCTCTTTTTCTGAAATGTCTAATGGGCTGTTAGTCTTATCCAAATGTATTTTTCATATGACACATTGCAGTTTCTATCTCTAAAACTTTCATTTGGTTTTTAAAAATAATATCTTTCATGCCACTACTTAACTTTTTCAACATATGGGATACTGTTTCATAATTTTTACTTTTCTTTCCTTGTTAACTGTAGAGTTTATCAGTTTTGGATCTGTTTTGATTGATTGATTTTTCTCCTTAGCTGGGGTCATATTTTTGTCCTTTGCATGCCTGGTAACTTTTATTATGTGCCAAACATTGTAAATTTTACCTTCTTGAGTGATGAATATTTTTTGTTTTTCTATAAATATTCTTGAGCTTTATTCAAGGACACAGTCAAGTTATTGAAAGCAGTTTTATTCTTTTGGTTCCAGTTAGGCATGACTGGAGTAATGCTCTCTAGGCCTTACTATTTCTCACTATTGTGAGAAGCCCCTTGCATTTGCTGTATCCAATGTCTCCGATGATTCATGAGATATACCGCTCTGGTTGGTGGAAATAAGCACTATTTCCAGCCCTTTGTGACCGTTGCACACTCTTACCTCTAATGTTGTGGTTTCCTTATACATATACTGATGAGTACTCTTGCCGATCACTCCTTCTGTATATAGCTCTGGAGTTCTCTTTATCACTTCGTGCTGCCTTCTTCTCTCTAGTACCCTCTCCTGTGAAACTTTGGTGTTCCCAGACTTTCAGCTTTTTCTCTTCAAATATGTGAGCTGGCTGCGTTATTCCTGGGTTTTCACTTGCTGTACCATCACTAGCAAATCTTTCAAGTCAATAAACTAGAGTAATTTTTAGGCTTACCTTGTATATTTCATGTCTCTCAGGAATCACTATACTTTGTTGCCTGATGTCCAGTGTCTTAAAACAATTGCTCCAAATGTTTTGTCCACTTTTGGTTGTTTCAGGTGAGAGAGTAAATCTAGTCCATTACTGCATCTTGACAGGAGATGGAAGTTTCTGATACATAGTCATTTTTATGTCACTTATTTTCCTCCTTTTTATTAAGAAGCCTATTTTCTTGACTTCTATATGCCTCACTTTCCTAATCCATAAAATTAGAATTATAGTTTTGCCTACTTTCTGGGTTGTTGAGAGATTTAAATGAGATAGCATTGTAAAACATTTGATAAGCGTGTGGAAAGCCCCCAATAACTTACTTATTTTATTGTTATCATTATTTTTGTTACAAATCACATGAAACAGTTCACTTTCGATTTGTGTTAAACAAGCTTAATATTTATATTATACACAAGCAAGGGTTAAATGAATCTACTGAATGAAAGAGAAGAATCATATGTCTTGAAAGACAGGTGGTAACTGTTAATATAATCAGTTGGGTAAAGTTTCTTGGGAGAAATGTTGTCAAGAACCCTTAATATGGTGCTCAGAATATTCTTATGAGAATGAAAGTTTCTATGCAGACAAAAGATTCTCAGTAACAATTCACCAAGTCATTTATTTGTGATTTGGATCATCTCTGTACCCTACTTGCATTAAATCTCCTCCTGTAAAGATGTACATTTAATCCTATCTTTCTCAATTAAAGCTGGGCTCTTTAACCAAAACAAACTCAGTATCATGGGATTTTTAATGTATCTCTATTACTCATCAGGGTTTTTTATACTTACGTCATTGGGAAACATTTCAGCATTCCCAAAGGTGAAATATAGAAGATATTTAATAGTAAATACTTCATGTCCCATGAACTTTTGGCAAGAGAGGTAATTAGTAACTTGCTATTAAAAACCTCCAAGGGAATTTATGGTATATAAATTATTAATAAACAGTTATAATATATTAGACATAAGTTAATGGAAATAGTATTAGGCACAGTTCACATCATTGTAGCATTCAGATTATCTACAGAAAAAGTTGCCTATGTGTATGGTGTGTGCAGCTCGGATGTGTCTGCAGAACATGGATGACGAGGAGAAGGAGGTATTCCTTATATCAAAATTAAAACAAAAAATCAAATTCATACTTTCATGTTTTTGTTTTTAAATAGAATATAGTTTAAAAGACAGCAAAATATAAAACACAAAATACAAAGTTCTGTTTTGGTCCTAGCTAGAAGACTCTTTTGTTTTCTCCACTTTTCTTGGATTCGGTAAAATAAAGATGATTTTAGCATAGATTTAATCTATACTAATCTGCATTTCCTCAAAAGAATTATTTCCATTTTAGTAAATTCACCTTTATACGTGTATTTATTTCCACCAAAAGGAATCATGGTGTTCTTTTATCAAAAAGTAGGAACAGATAATATTTATCACTAAAGTAATAGTCTAATATAATCTCAAAATAGTTTGGGCAAACTTTATTTTTTCAGTAACTCACCTCTATTGGGTTCTGACCAAATTATATCTACTTTTACTAGAATTTCTTTTGTAGTGGGCAATTCAATAGGAAGGTCCTTTAGCAAGGTCTTAATGAGTAATTGTTTGAGGGGGAGGGAATGGTATACTTGACAGAAAATATTCAGTTTTTTACAGAGTTCTCTTATTAAGACACTGTCCAAAATAAGGGTGTTTCAGATTATAAGTGAAAGCTAGAAATACCTTTTAAAAAATTGTTTTCCTTTTACAAGTCCATGATTAGTGTCTTGAACCCATAGGTGCAAATGTCTAATCGGATATCAGAGTAGGGACATCATTTATTGATTAGCTACTATTAGGAGCTAGGTTAGGTACTTTACATTTATTATATCATTAACTCCTTCCAACAGGCCTATAAAGTATTAATATCCCGATCTGACAGATAAAGAAATTGAGGCTGAGAGATTATGGATATTGGCCAACTAGCAAAGAAAGAATTCTAGAAAAGTTGTCTAGTTTCAAGCCAGATGATGGTAGTGACAATTTCAGGATATCTGTGTTCACATGTGACCTCCAGAAATAGTTCAGGTAGTTTTAGGTACTAAAATAGCAAGTCAAATTAATCTATCATTCTGTTGGTCTTAAAAGCATTTTTCTTTGCATCCAAAATTACCATTGTAAAGTTTTCAAGGAAGACAGAATCTGCATATTTTGAGCTTTTGTTTTGGCAGAAAAAAATAGGAGTTAAAAATGTGCAATTTGTTCAAAGTGCAAATATGCTGTGGCATTTTGGCAATGTTCCAAGGGCACAGATTTAACTTGGAATTTTGGTGGCTGTTACTGGGAATGTACTGTTTATCAAATTCAGTGTTAACTGCACAGTTGACGATTTTCTAGCAAAACTCTTTCTCTTTTTAACTTAAAAAATTCTTTCACCAACTTCTGAGGGTTGATAAGTAAAATCCATAAGGAGCTATGGTGTTTGATGAACAAAGTCTTTTATTAAAGGATAATCAGTGAGGTCATTCCACAGAGAGTTTGTATAATCGGAGTTTGGATGATCTGGCATCTCTCCTAAAACCACATGCCCTCACATCTTAATGGGAATAAGAGAGGATGGAGTTTATAGCCCGTCACCGCCTTAGTGAGTGAAATAACCAGCCAGCAAACACCTGTCAGATGGTAGTAGGTGCTCCTGAGAGGTTTGACAGGTAGTATTTTAATCAGATGCATTGGTAATTCTGTAACCTGAAAGGGTTATTGTTTCCAAAGGCCAGGGTTTCCTTTCTTCTAGATAATGTTGTGTCCTTATGGATAAAATGACTTCCAATGAAACATTATGAACAACGGAATATATTTTAACCTATTGCTGAAAATTTTCTCCTGGCTTATTTCTTCATAGATTTTAGAAATTTCTCCCTCCTCTGTGCTTCAGGAGTTGTTAATTCATACAGATCATGTTAAGCATCATTTTCACTCATGTGCTAGAAAAATGTCTGATTAAAAGATCATTGACAATAGGAATTATGATCCTCCTAGCTAATCACACAGTGGAATTCAATAAATTGTTCATTTAGTAAATTCTTGTTTAATAAAAGTTTATGATAGGTGAACCTAAAACTGCTCTAAAATTGTCATAATAGAAAAAGTACATGACTGTCCTCTAGTAGATTATTATCTATATTAGTCAACAGAAGATGAAAAAAAAGACAATTCTTTGAGTATCAGTAGACTAATGAAGAAATTCCGATTAACTTATTTTGCTCCCCATAATATATAGTTGAGGTATAATTCAACTTTATTTTATCTCTAGGCTAAGGCGCTAAAGAGCCTATTTATTATTCTTATTTGATTGGGTGACTGATTCTTTCCAGGTTGGTGCTGTCTATACCTTCATTCAGCATATTTCTTTTATTTTACCTATATTTTGGGGATTTTACTCCCCCTGCTGGCCCCTGGCATGCATTAGTTTTGAATCCTTTCCAAGGAATCTGGTTAAGTTGTTCCTATCTGTTTCATGTCTTATGTATAGTAATATTTATGTTCCAAACACAGCAGCAACCACAGAAGCTTAAGGGTAGATTTTAAAGTTTTTAGGCACCGTTTTTTCTTTAAAATTTCCTAGAGAGACTAGAGTACATTGATGCTAATTTAGAAAATATAGAAAAGACATTCTGAATTTCCGATTGCAAGATGTAATTGGTTTAATTAAAAGTCTTTTGCTAAAGAAAGGTTATGTTTTTGTTCATAATGAAGAAAGTTTCTTCCTTTTAAGATAGCAGTAATTGTGCTGCAAAAAAGAAAACTGCACTTTAAAAGATTCATAAAACCTTTGAAATAGATAGCTTGATATGAGTAAATGGAGCTAGATGATTTCAAAGTACATTTACTTTGACAATGCTTTGATACAAGTACCACCCACTGTCATTAAATCTTTATGACTATTTCTTTATGAGAGAATTTGGATAATCTAAATCTCAAACATCGTTACATGCTATTGTAGCCTCTGTAGTTTTGCTTTTGTTGGATGCCTCAACCTCCATTACACAACTTACTTTTTTTCCTTTTATTTTTGTTGGACTAAAAGATGAATATGAATATTTCCTGAGAGATATTTCTTTTAGGTTGAAGAGAAGAGCTGCACTTTTCACATCGTTCTTTTGTTGTTATTAAAAGAAAAAAAAATCATCTGACCAGGAAATCATATTTTTTAGGAAAAATACTCTCAGAATCATCTTCCCATCTTGAAATCTGTAGGATGTTGCTGCTTTTGATAGGTAATGGTCAATAGGGTTGGAAGATACTTTTATCTTGTACATTTATAATAGACATCCATATGTTTGATTAGTGACTCTCATCATTAATAGTCACTGAAATCTCAAAGCAGGAGAAGATAGGCATGTCCCACTATTTGCTTGGGAGCCAGAGGATGACAGTTCAGATCATTTTTCTTGGTCCAAATAGAATTAAATAGCCAGTCTGTCACTTTACTTTGTTTCCTATGTCTAAAGTTTTTCCTAATTCATGGGTGTGGCATTCATAGGAGGGTCTGGTGGCACACAAAGATAATATGGTACCTACCAGTCAATTTTCTTACATCATACAATGGATTGAGAGTTTTTAAAACTTCTCTTGTTTGTTCTCTGCATCACGGCGAATGAATATTTTATAGCACTTCTTTTTAGAACACAGAACTTTGTAGGAAAAAAAATACTAATTCACCATTTTAATGTAATGCCATCCACTCCTGGTTACCAGCACTGCAAAATACATACCACTCAGCAGTTGCTAAATATACAGCAATGTGTATTTTTAAAACATATTAAAAACTTTCCAAATGCAGTCTGTTTTTCCCACTCTTACCAGAAAGTGGAGAGGAAAATGAGCACTTCTTCAGCAACACTCTTAATTACATTACCAAGAAATAAAACATGAAGAAAAGTTTCTAAATATTGTGAGACCTTGATCACAACCCCCTGCAGGGGGTTAGGAGGGGATGCTGTTTATAATGAACTCTATATAAAAACTTCCAGTATTAGAAAATAGTTTCTTAGACATTTGCTTGGATTTGTAGCTCATAAAGGGAAAACAAAACTAAAAAGAAATCCCATGTACATTGTTTTATTGCTATTCAGTTAAAATCAACAAAGGGATCTTTGACATGGTTGATACATCGCAACGTTTTTAAAATCTGTATATCAGACCCCTGTAACTTTACGAAGTAGGAAGATAAGTACTGGGTTTTGAAATGGGTAGAGAGTTGAAAGGGACATGTATTCTTCCCCTTTTTATTTTTTTTAAATTTTTAAAAATTTTTATTGGAATATAGTTGATTTACAATGTTGTTAGTTTCAGGTATACAGCAAAGTAGATAAGTTATACATATATTTACATATATCTGCTCTTTTTTAGATTCTTTTTCCACATAGGTCATTGCAGAGTATTGAGTAGAGTTCCCTGTGCTATACAGTAGGTCCTTATTAGTAATCTGTTTTATATATAGTAGTGTGTATATGTCACTCCTAATCTCCCAATTTATCCCTCTCTCCCCCTTTCTAAAAGAAAGTCTGGGTAGCAGTAATGGAATTGAATGGAGCGTGGTACAGTAACTATCCAGTGATTCTCAAAATTCCTTAGTCATACGAATCCCCTGGATTGCCTTGTTTAAAATATCTATTTCTTGGCTGTTCCACAGAAGATTCTGGGTCCTGCAGTGGGACATGGGAAAAAACACAAGCACCCCAGATGATTCTTATAATCAGGAGAATTTGGGAAACTTTTACCTGGTTTAATGAATTGTAGCAGCAATATCAGGAATTTAGACCTGAGATTCGGAGTAAAGATTCATATATTCATTTAAGAAACATTCATTGAGCACTTACTATGGACTGGGTTTGAGCACACTTTACTAGATGTGTAATTTTTCTAGATGTGTAGTTTAATCTTCACAATAGTACAGCAATATAGGTATTATGACCATTTAAATGGAGGCTGAAAAATGCAGTAATTAAGACAGAGTCTTGGGCTTCCCTGGTGGTGCAGTGGTTGAGAATCTGCCTGCTAATGCAGGGGACACGGGTTCGAGCCCTGGTCTGGGAAGATCCCACATGCTGCGGAGCAACTAGGCCCGTGAGCCACAGCTACTGAGCCAGCGCGTCTGGAGCCTGTGCTCCGCAAAAAGAGAGGCCAAGATAGTGAGAGGCCCGCGCACCGCGATGAAGAGTGGCCCCCGCTTGCCGCAACTAGAGAAAGCCCTCTCACAGAAACGAAGACCCAACACAGCCAAAAATAAATAAATAATAAATTAAGACAGAGTCTTATAGCTATGACATTGAAAAAGAGAAATTATTTTAACCCAGATACATCTGTCTTCAAGCTCAAGTTCTGGCTACTAAGCCATATAAACTACTTCTGTAAGTTGAGTACAATTATTTTTCCCCAAGATTGGAGTATACAGTTCTCACATTGGCTTCTCGTTGGCTTTCTTCTCACTCAGACTGAAATTCAGAGTTCTTACGGGGGCCCACCAAGCACTAAACGATATGCCTTATGTGTTCAAGAACCTCTGCACTTACTTTGTCTGGAACTAACTTCCCCTAGATAGGCCGCACAGCTCTGCCTCATCTCACTAGAGATGCCTTCCCAGATCACCTTATGTAAGAGAGCTTCTGCTGACATACACACACAGCTATTGCCCCTTCTCCTTGCTGGCTGATTTTTCCTCTGCAGCAGGAATCAATAGCTAATATGTGCTATGCACTTTAAAATTTATTTTGTATTTTGTATTTCTCCTCAGTATAAGTCCTCAAGAACAGTGGCTTTATGTTCACTGCTGCATCCCCAGTGCCTAGCATATAGCAGGGAAATATTTGAATACTGAACATTGAATTGGAGGACGTATTTGATATTCATTATATTAGTAATTTTATAATTTTCACAGCGTTACAGCTTCATAGATGATGTCTTGGTAATTATCCTAATATCATCTGTATTAGCTTTACTTTTCATAACAGAGTTCCTGACCAAAAAATATATCGTTGGATTTCACTTTTTGTACCAACAGGAATATCACTATGAAGAAAATAAAATATATTTTTCTGGATAGAATATCTGGAATGAAAGAGTTTTCTTATAAGACTTCCTACTCAAGTAACTTAGTCGCTCTTCAGTATTAATACTCAATACATTTTCCTTGCTCTTTCCTTTAGAAGCTAGAGCATTAGAATATATGTGAGGATTAAGCATTATCCCAGTATTAGGAGGTACTCTACGTGCTGAGGGAAAGTTCCTATGTGCTAGCTTGGGTCATTATTCATTATTATTAGTAGCATTATCATATATGTGTGGTAACGCTAATTCAATGGGTTTCTAGGGTTTTTTTTAACTGTCATTACTTTATCTTTTACTCTGAAGTTTGCCCTATGACAAACTGGATATATAGGTGTCCAGAATTATTGTACGTGTAACATAGTGATTTAAGGGTAATTAGCCACCTTGTCTTTTCTCAAGTTCTAACAACATCATTTCATTGATATCTCAAGTAGTGTTAATGCTAATTTTTGAAAAATAATTTATTTTAGGGAGGCAGTAGTTTTGAGTATTTGAAGTCCATGAAACAAACAAAAAAGAGAACTCAGGAGCTAACTGTGCACCAGGTTCATTGGCATTTGTGCAAAGCAATGTTTAGCAACTGTCAGTGGCAACATCCATCTGGCTTCCCTTTATCCCTACCTGGTCAGTTATGTGTCTTCATCGATACTGGTATTTTAATTTCTTCTTTCAGGTATCTTTTTGTTTTTCTTTCCTTCTCACTCTCCCTTTTCTCCTCACTCTAAGCTACTTTAAAAAATAATAATTTAGTGATACTTAAGATGCAAATCACTTTGGAAGTGAGAAGGTGTAAATTCATACATGTGTATGGTGACAGGGGTTTCGAAGTCTGTCCCACTGGGGATGGTTAGTGCATTCCATAGCTATAAGGGAAAAATCCAAGTTTCCCAGAAATAAAGGTCAAGAGACATGGAACAACTCTTTTATTATTTGCTTTCAAAACAGAGGGGTTATGATTTATGTAGGATATAAGCTTATGTTATAGCTGTGCAGGTGCCGCAGCAAAGCCGTGACCCTGGTCTAATCCCCATAACGACACTGGGCATTGACCACATTTGCTTTGTTGTTACCGAGCTGCTTTCCCAGAGGCCTTTAAGTTTCTGAACCCAGCTGCTGGGTAGCTAGCTGGCCAGCTCATGCTTCGTGCAAGAACACTGTTTTTAAGTGCAATCTGAAGTATATTTTATAATCCTTGTCTGCGTTAAATGACTGTCGGTTTGTGCTGCTGGCTATGTGATTGAGTCTAAAGTCTCATATTAACACTCTCTTTTTTAAAAAATGAGTTTAGTATTTGCTTATAAATTATGTGTTTTCTACATTTCTTTCTCGTTATAATGCAGAAAATAATCACAGTTACTTATTTTGAAAAATAGTAAACAGTTGCTTGATATTTATAAGATAAAATATATCTTTGATATTGACTGATAAGTCAATGGCTGATTTACTTATATAATTTACTTTTACTGTGAGAAGATAGTTATTTTTTCCATAATATTTCAATATTTTCTTCATTTCTTACCTTCCCCCTAAGATTAATGACTTAGTAAATATTTGCAAGTCATCACAAAAAAATGATTTACAATTTCGTTCTACCTTCCAGTATTTCCATCTACTAGGGTTTTAATATTTTTAAAGCTTTCTATGTGCCTTAGATTTTTAAAAACCTAAAAAGTATTACCTTTATTTTAAATCTTATTAATGCTTTTTATGATGTGAGGGAAAAATGTATATATGTAAGTTACCATTTAAATTAAGTTAAATTCAAGAAATTAAGAATCAGGACTCTGGAGGCAAAGTACTTGAGCTTGAATCTCAGCTCCATCACATCCCAGCTCATGACCTTGAGCAGTTAGTTAACCTTTCTGTGTCTCATCTGTAAAAGTTAGATGGTAATAATAATGCCGATCTCTTAGGTGTTATGATAACTAAAAAAGTTAATATTTTCAAGGCCCTACATAAATTCGTTATGTAGAGAGGTAAAGTTTAAATTTCCCAATTACTTGTGATTTGATACTTTTCATTAATGTGTGATTTGATACTTTTCATTAATGTGTTTTGAGTCATTCGTACTGGTTATCACTATTTTATTATGAAGTTACTAGCTTTGTCTTAAATCTTGAAATTTTTGAATTGATTGGGAATAAAGAGAAAGTGACAATCCACAAAATTGTTCCTTATTTGAGGTGGCCTGTGGGGCAGAAATAGTTTACATACCTTTGGAGAACAAAAGCTCAAGAAGAAAAGAGTTCAGAATAAATTTATGTTTTTCTCACAATAGCTGCGGGTACCCTTCAAGTCTTAGTTAAGTGATGACAACATAATTAGACTGTAAAATAGTCAATTCAAGTGTTCCTTTGTCATCTCTGAGGCTTCTGAGTTTTGTTAAAGTTTCCTTAGGCTACCTATTTAATCTGATTTCTCTGAAAATGTATACATGAATAAATAGGCTCTGCTAAACAATAACAACAAAATTAATATTTAGCATTTAGCAAAAGCTGAGGCAAATATTACTTTTGAACAGGACAAAAGGAAATGAGGTAAGATGGAAGAGCCAAGAAAATGTAATATTCTTCTTAGGGGAAAACAGTAAGTTGATTTTTAGATGTATATTTTTCAAAATATTTGAGACGGCAGGAGTAAAATTATAATGCGGATTACCTCAGCATTTGGTCCTCATATTAACTGATTAAAAGTATTTGCCAAAGAGTCACCTCTGGAGGGCAGTGCAGTCTTATATTTGTTGCAGGAGCTTCAGGTAGTTTGAAACTTTTCCTGAAGTTCATTTCAAAGATTCCTGGCCTTGTAAGACCCGAATCACTCTCTTTTAAACATGCAAAGGAGACATAAACGTGAAAGTAAAGTCTTTTCTGCTAAGATGGTTAGCCTGTTAGATTGCGGGAGGGGACGTTACCTGAAAAAGGACTTTAAAATCCCATATGAAAAGTGTTTCAGCATTGTTTACACCAAACTGGTAAAGCTGGGTGTATAAATAAGGGGCCAACTGATATTTGTCTTTTTTTCTGCTTGGTTCAAATACCTGTGAACCTCAACTTAATTATCCTTTTTTGGTCTCTTCCTTACTCAGAAATACAAATCTGACCTTCTGTGAAAATCTGTTGACAGCCTAGACAGATGACACTGCTTAGTTGTCAAATCTTTTGACACTATATAGTGTCCTGGAGAAGGTCAGCCCCACAGGCATCAAAATATCTCCCAGTACCTTAACAAATCAGCAAAATATTTTGAGAAATGCTTTACTTTTATGAACAAAATACCCTGGTAGTTATTGGATTTGTCACAGCATCTAAGGTTTCTCTCATAACCATACTGACCTTCACGTGCTATTAAATTACAAAACCAACTCTTTATGTAATCAAACTAAAGGAAGAATGCTTAATTAGCTATACATGACCCTATGTTACAATATAGGCATACAAAAGTTATTTTCTTCAGCACTATCTAACTATTGTATAAAGAAATGTCTTTATACAATAAAGCCTGGGCTATTTGAAGTCTCAGGAGTAAAGTAATATCAGGATTTTCTTTTTCCTCTGAAGGCGATTTGAGAGCCTTCAGCAGGGGGATACCGCATTTAAAGGTTGCCTAAGATCTCATAACTTCAAGTGTCACCAAAAATATGTAGATTATGACTTTCCTCGTGAGCACAACAAATGTGCTTTTCAACCCTAAATCATGACACAGTCTTGTTATACCACAAAGAATTAAAGAATGTTAAGTAAATGACTTTTTTCCCTCCCTCTGTGCCTCTGAGGATAGTTATTAATGTCGATTCTTGCTGCTGAGTGATCCTGAAGCTACTGTCACAACCTTTTTATTCCCTGAGTGCAAATGAATCCTTTATGAGGTAATTGAAGGAAATTGATGACATTATTTTCTGTATCTTGGGTATCAACAGCATATAAATGAAAAACACAGTTATCACACTGACCAACACATTTGGATAGAAAGGTCTCAAGCTGTTTCCTGCCTAAGCAGACTTTACACTTTTGCATTTTATGTGAAGTAGCAGGTACAAAACTTTTAAAATTACTAATACCTGGTATTAGTTTACCATCACCCAGTATAAGCTTTTTAGAAACACAAAGAGCCTGGACTTATTCTTTTTATTTTGTTCCTCTTTGTTTATTTTAATGTATTCACATTCAGAACAGTGACCAGTTTCATATTATTTTATTTTGACTCTTAGTATATGCACATTCTAAGCCAACGATGGCTTTAACGTTTAAGTTAAATCTCACCATTTGGGCCACAGCAAATTCTGGATTCTGTGTTTTAAGGGGGGGGGAGGGAAAGCACTAAAAAGAAATTTTTTAGAAATTTTATTATAATACAGAGTATAGGTGAATGATTTAAATAGAAAAGCTATTTTAAATCAGCACTACTGAATGAGTGACACTAAAAGAATGCTCATTTACTTAGCTAGGGAAAAAAATCATCTTAAATATGGTCTCTAGTTATTTTTCTTCTCAGTTATTGCATTTGCCACTTCATTGTGACCTTACTGTGACCTTGTAGTTTATGGGCTAAAGGTAACCATTATGCAATAATGAAAATATGCAGACTGAGCTTTACCACCTAGAAAGAACTAGTTTTTTATATTTTGTTTAAATTAAAACACTTTGCTGTTTATACAACTCTGCTCCACAGTGCTTAAAAGAGGAGAGAAACATTAATCGCAATTAATGTGCAGATTTGGGCTTTTAGAAACTGTGTTCAGTGGAGGTGAGTCAACAGGCGTTGTTATATTAATTATAGTGGTTGATTCTGCACTGGTCTTGATTCACAAAGATACATACTGTTCCTAACTTAATGCCTTAAAGTATAAATTGCTTAGAAAAAAGGGAACCTAAAATCAAACTATTAATACCCATCTTTGCTTTCTTGTTTGGTTTGATTTATTTTATTTTACTTATCCAGACCTGAATTTATTCTACTTCCGCCTTGCTATGATCCCGTAATCTGACCTTTGTGAAATAGGCAATTTACCATTTGGATGAGGCGAGGGAAAAGCTCTTAGGAAGGCAATAAAAAACAGAGAATACAAAAAGTGTTAGAGGAGGTAAGCACGTACTTGGCACATAGGCCCCGAAATGAATTGTTACCTTCTTTGAGATCAGCCTTTGAATTTCTCCTGGTTTGCTCCTTAGGCTTGGAAATGAACTGAAACCACAGCTTGGCCTTGCAGATCCACAAAGCATATGATATAAGTAATTGTAAATGAATGGTGAAAAATCCTCAGTCTGCCTATTGCCAGTCATAATATTACCAATCACAAGTGCTTTCTTTACTCTTAAACAGAAGTGATGATAATTATCCTTGGTAGAATAACTTTCAGATAACACTGATTGCAGTCACTGTGAGCTATGTTCCAGGCACACATCTCAGAACTTTTACATCTGAAATAAACTCTTATTATCACCATTGTATGGATGAGGAAACTGAGGTTCAGAAACTTAAGTGCTTTCCCCAGGGCAATCTGATAAATTTGAGAGCAGCATGCCTGCTCCAAAGGACAGTCTGGAACTCCAGGACCTAATCTCCAGAGAATCTGAGCTCTTGAGAGAATCTTTATTTTCAGCATGGGGTCTGTGTTGCACCACTAGGATTAAAATGTTCTTGACAGACTCAAAATGGAGATTTTTTTTTAAAACCTCATTAGCAAAGAATACTTAGGGAATAATTTAGGATTTTTGTATAGTCAATTGAAAATTGATTGCTCACACCCAACGAAGGCAAATCTAAAAACTATTAATCCTTTATAAAACCTTGGGATGTGAAACCTTGTTTTGAAATGGACTGTTGACTCATGTGTTAAAAGTACATCCATGGTCAATTTTCCCATAGATATTAGAGACAGATTTAGCATCACTCTCAAAACTGTGGAAGGTTAAATATACACTGTGGGAGACATTTAAAAGTGCATATTTACTTCTCAAAAGTTTGTTTTGGTAAGGGATTTAACCCCCTTTTCATGACACTGATCAAAGCAGGAGGGTTTGAAGGAGAAGCATTACAAAAAGGAAGACTTGTATTGATAGTTATATTATGGAGTATTTAATTCCAGACTTTCGTATTTCAAAAATGAAAAAAGAGGCAAATCCATAGAGATACAAAGTTGGTTAGTGGTTTCCAAGAGCTGGGCGGGGAATGGGTATTAGCTGTAAATTGGCAGGAGGGATATTATTGGGGATGATGGAAATGTTCTGAAACTGGATTATGCTGATAGTTGTACAGCCTGGTTTAAAATTACTAAAAAAAGAATCACTGAATTGTGCTCTTAAAATGGGTAAATTTATTGTATGTAACCTTGATAAAATCCTTTAAAAATGCAGGTAGAAATCAAGAAGAAAAGAAAGAAGATCCAGAATTGTTTCCGGAGAGAACTAGTTTTTGCATCGGATTCAGAACTTCCTCCGTATAATATTAATTTACTTCTCAATTTAAAGTCTGACACTAAACGTAATACATTAGGTCAAAAACCAGGAAAGATAAACATCAGTGCCTTCTGCCTTCTTTCCTTTCAACTTTTTCCATTTTGGTATTTTCAAGTTGAATCATTTTCCTTGTAGCCTCTAGAGGGCAGCACATGTGTTTTTATTTGAAAGAACAATGTCTTCTCAGAAGTCTTAACTTCTTCAAGCAAACAGTAGTAACTTGCAAGCAGTAGGAGAGCCAGATTGCTTTAGATGAACCTTCTGATTTCAGGAGTTTATCCTAAGGACCTGGACAGTTGAGGGTCTTCGTTCAGTGGCCTGCTGGAATGAGTCATTCCCTCCTCCTTGTCAGCTGTCCTTTCCACCTCTCAGTATTTATGCCCTAGAAACATCTTTTGGCCCAACAGGAGACATTGGGCACGTAGGAGACATTTCACTTGAGACTTTCACAACATTTTTCCATTGTAAGGCTTGGTTTTTAGGTAAAGACAACAAAGAACAAACTCAGTATTTGCACGTAAGGGGGGTGGGAAGATCCAGGAAATTGTGATACAAATCCCTGAACCTTATAAATTTATAAGGTTACATTGGAAGAATGAGCTATGACAAAAGGCAAAAGCAATGCCAGTATTCTCATCAGTGTATGAATGGTTAGGAATGTAGGGCTTAAAACTCTGTAAGAATTTTTTGAATTGTGAGACATAAGCATTCTGGGTTTTTTTCCCTGTTCTCATTTAACTATGTACAGTAGAAATCAACAAATAATGATTGAAAGGGTAAACTAGTTAGCATTAAGTTATAAACTTAAGGTCATTTTAAGAAATGACTAGGCTCCTCTTTTGCCACTTGATGGCATTTTTCCTATGGTAATTTAATTTTAAAAATACCTACAAATTTACACCATTCTAGGATCCCATCAACACACAGGATTTATAAGCATTGATTTTGGTATAGGGATCTGAAACAATTTTAGGCTCCCCTCACTGTGTCTTAACTTTACTTTGGTTCTAAAATTCTTCCTACATATACAACCCAGTTTATATGTGAAAAAGAATAGACAAAGAAAGAAAGAAAGAAACTTGAGAATTGTCTGAACATTCACGTTGTCTGAATAAACCTCACAGTCCCATGATAAAAAAATTAGATTTGAGTGAAACTAGCAGTTAATTTTTTCTTCTTCCATTCCTCCTTTTCTCCTTTCCCTCCTCCTGTCTTCATTTCTCTCAGTAAACTTTGATTGCATGCTACTTGTGTGCTAGGCCTTCTGTTAAGTTCCACCTATACGATGGAGAAAGCACAAGCATAGTTCCTGCCTTCGTGGAATTATAGCCAGTGGAAAAGGCAGACAAACTACATACAAACAAAAAGTAAATGCGTCATTATGGATTGAAATCAGTTCTGAGAAGGAAAAGTAACAGTGAGAATAACTCGTGGGATCAACTTCAGGCTAAGCAGTCAGGAAAGCTGTTTCTGAGGAGATGAGGCTAGGCGGCCCCAGCCACATAGAGGATTGGGGGAAGAGCTCTTCAGGAAGGGGATCAGAGGATGAGAGACCCTGGGTCAGGAAAGAGCTCGGCTTGTTCTAGGAGCTGAACAGGTGTCTAGGTATCTCACTGTGAATGAGGAAGGGGGCTGAAATGCAGCTGGAGGGGTGATGGGCCAGGTCAGAAAGGTCTCTGTGAAGAGCCTGGATTTGTTTCTAGGTGCGGTGATGGTTTTTAAAGGGCAAAAGAAAAAACCAGTGGCATCATCATCTGCCTGAGCTTTTGAAAGGCTCATTCCGGCTACTCTATGGAGAAAGGATTGGAGAGGGGCTCAAGTGAATGTGGGAGAAGTTAGTAGGTGGTTGCAGAAATCTAGACACAAATGACTTTGTAATTGACTTTCACTTGCATGTTGGAAGTAGAGGAGAAAGCCTCTTTTTTGTTTCTTTAAAGGTATAGTTTTCAGCTTGTTAAGCGTGGCTACATTGAGAGAATAATGATTAGTGGGATATTTAAAAGTACTCTTGGAGTTCTTGGATTAGAAGAATCAACATTGTGAAAATGACTCTACTACCCAAAGCAATCTACAGATTCAATGCAATCCCTATCAAACTACCACTGGCATTTTTCACAGAACTAGAACAAAAAATTTCACAATTTGTATGGAAACACAAAAGACCCCGAATAGCCAGAGCAATCTTGAGAACGAAAAATGGAGCTGGAGGAATCAGGCTCCCTGACTTCAGACTATATTACAAAGCTACAGTAATCAAGACAGTTTGGTACTGGCACAAAAACAGAAATATGGATCAATGGAACAGGATAGAAAGCCCAGAGATAAACCCACACACCTATAGTCAACTAATCTATGGCAAAGGAGGCAAGGATATACAGTGGAGAAAAGACAGCCTCTTCAATAAGTGGTGCTGGGAAAATTGGACAGGTACATGTAAAAGTATGAAATTAGAACACTCCCTAACACCATACACAAAAATAAACTCAAAATGGATTAAAGACCTAAGTGTAAGGCCAGACACTATCAAACTCTTAGAGGAAAACATAGGCAGAACACTCTATGACATACATCACAGCAAGATTCTTTTTGACCCAGCTCCTAGAGAAATGGAAATAAGAACACAAATAAACAAATGGGACCTAATGAAACTTAAAAGCTTTTGCACAGCAAAGGAAACCATAAACAAGACCAAAAGACAACCATCAGAATGGGAGAAAATATTTGCAAATGAAGCAACTGACAAAGGATTAATCTCCAAGATTTACAAGCAGCTCATGCAGCTCAATAACAAAAAAACGAACAACCCAATCCAAAAATGGGCAGAAGACCTAAATAGACATTTCTCCAAAGAAGATATACAGATTGCCAACAGACACATGAAAGAATGCTCAACATCATTAATCATTAGGGAAATGCAAATCAAAACTACAATGAGATATCATCTCACACCAGTCAGAATGGCCATCATCAAAAAATCTACAAACAATAAATGCTGGAGAGGGTGTGGAGGAAAGGGAACACTCTTGCACTGTTGGTGGGAATGTAAATTGATACCGCCACTATGGAGAACAGTATGGAGGTTCCTTAACAAACTACAAATAGAACTACCATATGACCCAGCAATCCCACTACTGGGCATATACCCTGAGAAAACCATAGTTCAAAAAGAGTCATGTACCAAAATGTTCATTGCAGCTCTATTTACAATAGCCAGGACATGGAAGCAACCTAAATGTCCATCGACAGATGAGTGGATAAAGAAGATGTGGCACATATATACAATGGAATATTACTCAGTCATAAAAAGAAATGAAATGGAGGTATTTGTAATGAGGTGGATGGAGTTAGAGTCTGTCATACAGAGTGAAGTAAGTCAGAAAGAGAAAAACAAATACAGTATGCTAACACATATATATGGAATCTAAGGGAAAAAAAAAAAAAAGGCCATGAAGAACCTAGTGGCAAGACGGGAATAAAGACACAGACCTACTAGAGAATGGACTTGAGGATATGGGGAGGGAGAGGGGTGAGATGGGACAGGGTGAGAGAGTGTCATGGACATATATACACTACCAAATGTAAAATAGATAGCTAGTGGGAAGCAGCCGCATAGCACAGGGAGATCAGCTCGGTGCTTTGTGACCACCTAGAGGGGTGGGATGGGGAGGGTGGGAGGGAGGGAGATGCAAGAGGGAAGAGTTATGGGAACATATGTATATGTATAACTGATTCACTTTGTTATAAAGCAGAAACTAACACACCATTGTAAAGCAATTATACTTCAATAAAGATGTTTAAAAAAAAAAAAGTACTCTTGGAAACATTAATATCTCGTATTCTAGTTTCATGCAAAATGACATTGATTGTAAAAAGCCGAGGCAATCCAATATCCTCAAATGAGTGTTTTCTCTCTGAGGGCTAGAATTTTTAAAAATTGCTGATGAAATATGGGAACGGATGAGAACCCTAAGAACTTGGTAAGTATGTTTACATGCCCCTTAATATTATTTTGTTAGGAACTTCTCTTTTAATCAAATACACTAATAGATTGCTGAGATATAAAATGTCAAAAAAAGCCAACCCTGTGAATAAAACTAAAAACTCCAAGAAGACTTTATGCATGTGCATCTACAAATGCGTATATACTTATATTCGTGACTGCCTAAAGTACATTTGTGAATACTGCTTAGCTGTTGTATAAGTATATATTGGTGGTCTTGACATGAGCAGAAATGATATGGGAGGTTCTTCCCTGGTGGAGCAGTGGTTAAGAATCCGCCTGCCAATGCAGGGGACACGGGTTCGAGCCCTGGTCTGGGAGGATCCCACATGCCGTGGAGCAACTAAACCCGTGCACCACAACTACTGAGCCTGTGCTCTAGAGCCTGCGAGCCACAACTACTGAGCCCACGTGCCTAGAGTCCATGTTCCGTCACGGGAGAAGACACCACAATGAGAGGCCTGCACGCCACAACGAAGAGTGGCCCCCGCTTGCCCCAGCTAGAGAGAGCCCGCACACAGCAACAAAGACCCAACTCAGACATAAATAAATAAATAAATAAATAAATAAATTTATTAAAAAAAAAAAAAAGAAATGATATGGGAAGCAACATATGGGATATTTTATACTTACCACACAAGATTCCTTTCTGCTGAGGTGGTTAATGTGACATGTAATGCTAAAAATGAAAGTATCACATATCTTCATTGCAGCACCCCTGAGGACCAGAGGACAAACTCCATCCAGCATCATCCAGCATCATCACCCCCCACCTCCCCCCACTCAAAATCAGGAATATAGTGCTAACAGAGCTGAAGGGCTCAGATTCTGGAGGTGGGATACTTAGGTCCAAATCCTGCCTCTGAAGCTTACTTTGTGACCTTGAGCAAGTTATTTAACCTGTCTGTGTCTCAGTTCTCTGCTCTGTACAATGGGAATAATAAATTCACCTATCTTATACAGTCCTTGGGATGACTAAAAGAGTTGTTAAATGAAAAGCACTTAGAACAGTATCTAGCACATTTGAAGCACTATATGTTGGTAGTATCCCAGTGGCATCAGTTAGTCACTCAAGGCTATTTGTTAAGCTGAATACAACCCAAAATGTGTCACCAGGTGCTACAGGTTATTTCTTAGGGAACATACAATTTACTGTTTTAGGCACCATCCTTGGACATGCCATTTTCTGGGCATCTTTACCCTTTTCCGGAAACTGCAGGAGTTATGAATAGTATTGCTCTCCTAGTGACCACTAGAGTAAAAGTGGACCTTTGCCTGGTCCTGCTGAGGTTGTGACCCAGCCCTGAGGACATGCATATTTTGTTTACTCTACATACTAGTTTTAGAATACTTTGAATTTGTTGTCAGAGTAAAAATCCTCATTTCCATACTCTTTTGAAAAATTAAAGGTCTGTATATAAACCACCATGTATAAAATAGATAAACAACAAGTCGTACTGTATAGCACAGAGAACTGTGTTCAATATCATGTAATAAACCATAATGGAAAAGAATCTGGAAAAGAATGTATATACATATGCATAACAGAATCACTTTACTGTACACCAGAAACTAACACAACATTGTAAATCAACTATACTTCAATTAACAAAGCAAAAATCAAAAAAATTAAAGATCTGTAAATATGGACCCACTTTTCCACGTGGCTGCATTGACTGGTACTGAGCAGTGACTACTTCTCAAACACTATCTCACAGTTGGGGTGAGCTCTCCAGCCCCCTATACTCATGTGTTACCTACCTGGCTCTTGCAAGCATGTGACTTCCACTTTGGGACAGCTGTCGATTGAGTGCATGTTAATAAGAGCTGTAGATGCAAAGATCCAGAAGGCACTCTCGTCTTGGGTATGGTACTGATGCTGAGGAACCCAACAAAGAGTACCGTGTAATACATTCTACTCTCAGTTGTTACCTCTCTGGATCATTTAGAGTTATGAACACAGGCTCTAGGATCGACAGAGCTAGTTTTGCTTCTTGGCTTCACCACTTACTATCTATAACTTCAGACACATATACTCTCACGGATCCTCCATGTTATAAGAATGTGAAGATTAAATGAAATAATATACGCAAAGGACCTGTCTCATAGTATTCAAGATCACGTGATTTGCCCCAGAACATCAGCTAACAGGTGGCAGGGCTAATATGTGAACCCACAATGGCACCAAAGCTTGCACCTTAGAGATTACACTGTAGCTATACTTCTTCCTTATATTGGGGTGGTGAGGGGAGATGGAAGAAGAGATATTTACTGTTATTCCTGAACTATCATTCTACTTCTCTTCTTCCCTTCACTTTTATTTCCTTGACTCTTATTCACATTTTCTAAAACTTCAGAAAGAACTTTACAAAATCACAAACAAATAGACAATAGTACAGTGACCCTCCATGTAGCCATAACCCCCACTACCTGCTTTCTGTTTTTAGTGATCTACCAAGGTAGATTTGGTGGTTTCCTAGGAAACCCAAGAGCATTTTCTCAGTCTCATTTTCCTCTCCAGTAGAGGGTCTTGCTGTCCAGCACTCCCTCCTCCTGCTGTAGCAGCACTGTGCTATCCTGTCACTTTCCTCAGTCCTCAGATCCTCCCTCTTCTATCAACTTTTTACTTACTTTGTCCCTCTGCTCTTCTTTTTCTAGATTTTTCTAAGAACGTTCTTCTACTTTCTTGGACTCAACTGTAATTCCAATTTAGATGGGGAGACTACTCTTATCTCCAGTCCTGGCCTCCTACCCTGAATATATTTCTACATTTTCAATAACTTTTAAACATTTCTGAACAAACTCATCACCTCTCTCACCAAGTGGACTTCCTTTGTGCCATTATTCTCCTCATTTCCTGTAAGTGAAAGTTTTAAGTTCTTTCTCTCTGCTTTCATATTTCATCAGTCATTCGGTCCCAGTCTTCATTGGTAACAGTTTTTAGCATCTTCTCCTTACTTATTTCCCTGCTCTATCTAGAAACATGTGTGAACATCATGACTGGACTATTAAACTATTATGTTACTGTTAACCTCCTGATTGTTATCCCTACTTTAATCATTTCCCCTACAATTCCTAAAACATTGTGTTAGCCAAAAGTTTCTAGAGCCTCCCCTTTTGCTATGGAAAAAGGAAAAGTTTCAGAATCGCCATTTCCCCCTCTCTGTCCTCTCTCAAGTGCCCTTCTTCTCACAGTCACTTCAATGTACTACATTCTGCACTTCTTCCAAGGTTCACTTTAATCTCATCTCCTTCTTGAAGATTTCCATGTTCTTCTCTCAAACAATAATTTTGTTCTTTTCTTTAGTTAGTACAGCACTCTTGGTCCCACTCATTTCAAAGTTATTTCACACTACATTTTTTAGTTATTTGTCTTGCTTTACCAATAAAAGCATATACTTTCCAAGGGCCCAGATGATTGCTTTCTACTTGCTTAGTTACTCCCACAGTTTCTAGCCATTTCTTTGTACATAATTCTTGATTGATTGATTGATGGATTGACTCTCACACCTGAAAAGTGGCAGAAGAATTATATTGGTCTGATGTCAGTTTTGTAACATGTCACAGTTTCAAGCAATTGCTCAGTTCATTAGGCTTATTCCCAAATAACCTAGTTGCTAGGAGTAAAATGATGTTTCTTCTCTTCTGAGAGTTGTAAGAAAGTGTTTTAGTTAGCAAAGTTGTTTTTTCCCCCTAGCTTATTCTTTATCTCTGTACCTTCTAACTATTAACAATAGCGTAATTTATAGAATATACTAAGGTTTCTGAAAGCTGGGGGGATTTATTCTTTTCTCTGGTCAAGAGAAGCAAGGAGAGAAACTGGGTTTTCTTCTCCTAAAATACTAACTTACTAAAATTATAAGTGCTAGTTGAAAATCTCAATGCATAGGCAAGTGCAAGCAGACAATGGCTGATTGCCTTTACTCCAGCCCTGCCTCTCTCCTGAACTTACCCAGACCAGTGCTTTCTACCCCTTTGAAACATCTAGTCTATTGCATGTTGATTTCTTGTTTGCATAGCATTTTTTCCCCCAAGAAGAACTTAAACCTTTAAATTAAATTTCAATTTAAACATTCTCATTTTGTACACTTGGTAAATAATTACATTCAGTTATATTACACCAGGGAAACCAAAAGAAACATTCATTTCTCTATTTTGGAAACACTTTAACTGCCTCAATAGGCATAAAATTTTACTGAGGGTTAGATTTCTGTTGAATATATAGTTAATACTACTTCTGCTTAAGGAAAAGACCTGAACTTTAATTCATAGAGCAATACTGCTGCAAATGTGTAATTTTCCAAATTGTCCATAGTCTATGAAACACTTTAATGTACTGTTTCCTTTATTGCAGAGAGAGAGAAAAACATTTTGGCAGAAAGCCAATTTATTACTGATACACTTGGGAGACTCATTGTCAGTACATGATATGCTCTTTTCCTCCAAGTCCTCCTTATTTCTTCCCTGCTCTCCTTTCCAGCTCCCCACCCTTCTGGAATTTCTTGGTTCAAGGACAAGTGCTGACTCAGCATGGGCCACCGTCTTGAACTAACTTAGTGCTTTGTGCTGCTCTTGAGGTGTCACTTTGGGGGGAGCAAATGGAGCACCAGCAAATTCCCCAATTCTCTTAGGAGTCGTAGCTCTCCTCACTGATTATGAATTGTTTCTGTGAGAATAGAATGAGCTGTTAGGCTGCAAATGAGCTAACCTTTAATACTTGGCCATGTGGACCTTCAGTATTTATGATGTTCAGTACTCCTTTCCAAATTTTACTACAGAATTGCAGAAAGTAGATTCTGTTGTCACAGAATAGAAATCTGTGATGTTTATGTGTTCAACCCTAGTTTCCCTATATATCTGTGTTAGAGGCAAGTGATAAGTGTTTATACTATGTATGTAGAAGAACCTTGAGTTTTTTTTTTTTTTTACTGGAGTATAATTGCTTTACAATGTTGTGTTAGTTTCTGCTGTACAACGAAGTGACTCAGCTATATGTATACATATATCCCCATATCCCCTCCCTCTTGGACCTCCCTCCCCTCACCCCATCCCACCTATCTAGGTCATCACAGAGCACCGACCTGAGCTCCCTGTGCTGTACAGCAGATTCCCACTAGCTATCTATTTTACACATGGTAGTGTATTTATGTCAGACCTAATCTCCCAATTCATCCCACTCTCCCCTTCCGCTGCATGCCCACACATCTGTTCTCTATGTCTGCATCTGTATTCATGCCCTGCAAATAGGTTCACTTGTACCAGTTTTCTAGGTTCCACATATATGTGTTAATATATGATAATTGTTTTTCTCTTTCTGACTTACTTCACTATGTATGACAGACTCTAGGTCCATCTACCTCATTACAAATAACTCAATTTCATTCCTTTTTATGGCTGAGTAATATTCCATTGCATATATGTACCACATCTTCTTTATCCATTCATCTGTCAGTGGACATTTAGGTTGTTTCCATGACCTGGCTATTGTAAATAGTGCTGCAGTGAACACTGGGGTACATGTGTCTTTTTAAATTATGGTTTTCTCAGGGTATAAGCCCAGTAGTGGTATTGCTGGATCATATGATAGTTCTATTTTTAGTTTTCTAAGGAACCTCCATACTGGTCTCCATAGTGGCTGTATCAATTTACATTCCCACCAACAGTGCAAGAGGATTCCCTTTTCTCCATACCCCCTCCAGCATTTATTGTTTGTAAATTTTTTCTTGATGGCCATTCTGACCAGTGTGAGGTGATACCTCATTGTAGTTTTGATTTGCATTTCTCTAATAATTAGTGAATAATTAGTGAGGTTGAGCATCTTTTCAAGTGCCTCTAGGCTATCTGTATGTCTTCTTTGGTGAAATGTCTATTTAGGTCTTTTGCCCATTTTTTGATTGTGTTGTTTGCTTTTTTGATATTGAGCTCCATGAGCTGTTTGTATATTTTGGAGATTAATCCTTTGTCAATTGCTTCATTGGCAAATATTTTCTCCCATTCTGAGGGTTGTCGTTTCGTCTTGTTTACAGTTTCCTTTGTTGTGCAAAAGCTTTTGTTTCATTAGGTCCCATTTGTTTATTTTTGTTTTCATTTTCCTTCCTCTAGGAGGTGAGTCATAAAAGATCTTGCTGTGATTTATGTCAAAGAGTGTTCTTCCTATGTTTTCTCCTAAGAGTTTTATAGTGTCCGGTCTTACATTTAGTTCTTTAATCCATTTTGAGTTTATTTTTGTGTATGGTGTTAGGGAGTGTTCTAATTTCATTCTTTTACATGTAGCTGTCCAGTTTTCCCAGCACCACTTATTGAAGAGACTGGCTTTTCTCCATTGTCTGTTCTTGCCTCCTTTGTCATAGATTAGATAACAATAGGTGTGTGGGTTTATCTCTGGGCTTTCTGTCCTGTACCATTGATCTATATTTCTGTTTTTGTGCCAGTACCATACTGTCTTGATTACTGTAGCTTTGTAGTATAGTCTGAAGTCAGGGAGGCTGATTTCTCCAGCTGTGTTTTCCTTTCTCAAGAGTGCTTTGGCTATTCGGGGTCTTTTGTGTTGCCATACAAATTGTAAATTTTTTTGTTCTAATTCTTGGAAAAATGCCATTGGTAATTTGATAGGGATTGCATTGAATCTGTAGGTTGCTTTGGGTAGTATAGTCATTTTCACAATGTTGATTCTTCCAATCCAAGAACATGGTATATCTCTCGATCTGTTTGTGTCATCTTTTATTTCTTTCATCAGTGTTTTATAGTTTTCTTCATACAGGTCTTTTGCCTGTAACACAAGATACATAGTATCATGTCATTGGCAAACAGTGACAGTTTTACTTCTTCTTTTCCCATCTGTATTCCTTTTATTTCTTTTTCTTCTCTGATTGTCGTACTAGGACTCCCAAACCTATGTTGAATAACAGTGGCGAGAGTGGACATCCTTGTCTTGTTCCTGATCTTAGAGGAAATGCTTTCAGTTTTTCACCATTGAAAATAATGTTTGCTGTGGGTTGTCATATATGGCCTTTATTATGTTGAGGTAGGTTCCCTCTGTGCCCACTTTCTGGAGAATTTTTATCATAAATGGGTGTTGAATTTTGTCAAAAGCTTTTTCTCCATCTGTGGAGATGATCATATGGTTTTTATTCTTTAATTTGTTAATATGGTTTATCACATTGATTCTTTTGCATATATTGAAGAATCCTTGCATCCCTGGGATAAACCCCACTTGATCATGGTGTATGATCCTTGTAATGTGTTGTTGGATTCTGTTGGCTAGTATTTTGTTGAGGATTCTTGCATCTATGTTCATCAGTGATATTGGTCTGCAATTTTCTTTTTGTGTGATACCTCTGTCTGGTTTTGGTAACAGGGTGACAGTGGCCTCGTAGGACAAGTTTGGGAGTGTTCCTCCCTCTGTAATTTTCTGTAAGAGTTTGAGAAGTATAGGTGTTAACTCGTCTTTAAATGTTTGATAGAATTCACCTGTGAAGCCATCTGGTCCTGAACTTTAATTTGTTGGAAATTATTTTTTTTTAATTATTATTTATTTATTTATTTATTTATTTATTTATTTGTCTGTGTTGGGTCTTCGTTTCTGTGCGAGGGCTTCCTCTAGTTGCGGCAAGCGGGGGCCACTCTTCATCACGGTGCGTGGGCCTCTCACTATCGTGGCCTCTCTTATTGCGGAGCACAGGCTCCAGACGCGCAGGCTCAGTAGTTGTGGCTCACGGGCCTAGTTGCTCCGCGGCATGTGGGATCTTCCCAGACCAGGGCTCGAACCCGTGTCCTCTGCATTAGCAGGCAGATTCTCAACCACTGCGCCACCAGGGAAGCCCTGTTGGAAATTTTTTTTCTTTAAAGTGAAAGTTTTTTTTTTTTAAACTTTTTTTAAGATTTTTGAATTTATTTATTTATTTATTTATGGCTGTGTTGGGTCTTCGTTTCTGTGCGAGGGCTTTCTCTAGTTGTGGCAAGCGGGCGCCACTCTTCATCACGGTGCGCAGGCCTCTCACTATCGCGGCCTCTCTTGTTGCAGAGCACAGGCCCCAGACGCGCAGGCTCGGTAACTGTGGCTCACGGGCCCAGTTGCTCTGCGGCATGTGGGATCTTCCCATACCAAGGCTCGAACCCGTGTCCCCTGCATTGGCAGGCAGATTCTCAACCACTGCGCCACTAGGGAAGCCCAGAAATTTTTTAATCACAGTTGCAATTTTGTTACTTGTGCTTGGTGTGTTTCTATTTTCTAATTCTTCCTGGTTCAGTCTTGGAAAATTGTACCTTTCCAAGAATTTGTCCATTTCTTCCAGGTTGTTCATTTTATTGGTATATGGTTGCTTGTAGTAGTCTCTTATGATCCTTTGTATTTCTGTGGTGTCAGTTGTTACTTCTCCTTTTTCACTTCTAATTTTATTGATTTGAGCCCTCTCCCTTTTTTTCTTGATAAGTCTCGCTAAAGGTTTATCAATTTTGTTTATCTTCTCAAAGAACCATCTTTAGTTTTATTGATCTTTGCTACTGTTTTCTTCATTTCTATTTCATTTATTTCTGCTCTGATCTTTATGATTTCTTTCCTTCTACTAACTTTGGGGTTTTTTTGTTCTTATTTCTCTAGTTGCTTTAGGTGTAAAGTGAGATTGTTTATTTGAGATTTTTCTTGTTTCTTGTGGTGAGATTGAATTGCTCTAAACTTCCCTCTTAGAACTGCTTTTGCTGTGTCCCATAGGTTTTGGGTTGTCATGTTTTTGTTGTCATTTGTTTCTATGAATTTTTTTATTTCCTCTTTGATTTCTTCAGTTATCTCTTGGTTATTTATTAATGTATTGTTTAGCCTCCATGTGTTTGTGTTTTTTACAGTTGTTTTCCTGTAATTGATTTCTAATCTCATAGCATTGTGGTCAGAAAAGATGCTTGATACGTTTTCAATTTTCTTAAATATTCTGAGGCTTGATTTGTGACCCAAGATATGATCTATCCTGAAGAACGTTCTGTGTGCACTTGAGAAGAAAGTGTATTCTGCCACTTTCGGGTGGAATGTCCTATAAATATCAATGAAATCTATCTGGTCTATTGTGTCATTTAAAGCTTGTGTTCCCTTTTTAATTTTCTGTCTGGATGATCTGTCCATTGGTGTAAGTGGAGTGTTAAAGTCCCTCACTATTACGGCTGTTAACATTTGCCTTATATATTGGGGTGTTCCTATGTTGGGTGCATAAATATTTATAATCATTATATCTTCTTCTTGGATTGATCCCTGCTCATTATGTAGTGTCCTTCCTTATCTCTTGTAACATTCTTTATTTTAAAGTCTATTTTGTCTGATATGAGAATTGCTACTCCAGCTTTCTTTTGATTTCCATTTTCATGGAATATCTTTTTGCATCCCTTTACCTTCAGTCTGTATGTGTCCCTAGGTCTGAAGTGGGTCTCTTGTAGACAGCATATAATGGGTCTTGTTTTTGTATCTATTCAGCTAGTCTGTGTCTTTTGGTTGGGACATTTAATCCATTTACATTCAAGGTTATTATCGATATGTATGTTCCTATTACCATTTTCTTAATTATTTTGTTTTGTTTTTGTGGGTCTTTTCATTCTCTTGTGTTTCCCACCTAGAGAAGGTTCTTTAGCATTTGCTGTACAGCTGGTTTGGTGGTGCTGAATTCTATTAGCTTTTGCTTGTCTGAAAAGCTTTTGATTTCTCCATCAAATCTGAGTGAGATACTTGCTGGGTAGAGTAATCTTGGTTGTAGGTTTTTCCCTTCCATCACTGTAAATATATCCTGCCACTCCCTTCTGGCCTGCAGAGTTTCTGCTGAAAAATCAGCTAACCTTATGGGGATTCCTCTGTATGTTATTTGTTACTTTTCCCTTGCTGCTTTTAATATTTTTTCTGTGAATTTAATTTTTGCTTGGTTTTTAAAAACATAAATCTTAGTAACTTATGTAGAATGTGGCCTAGTCATCAAAATCATGAAATAGATTCTAAACGTTGAGGAATTTGGAGATTTATCACTCATAGAGGCATGAAAAAGCAGTATGTGAGTGTATATATATACACACACACACGTATATGTATATATTGATATATAGCTTGGAATTACTATGAGTACAAGTATTAAGTTTAAAAGCAGTGATATTTCTTTAAAAAAATGATTAAAAAGTGACCAATGAATGGTGAATTATTTTTTGTTCACAACCCTTTTTCACATCATATATCAACTTATCATGCTGATGATTTTAAATTTCATGTACCATTTCTCATGCTGCATTTATCTCTTAGCAAAAATTATTTGTGAGTCTCATATTTGAATGTAGAGCAATCCTGAATAGTGAGAGTTCTGGCTTATGTTTTTAAATGTCAGAAAAATATGCATTGTTATGTTTAGTTTATATCTTTTAGTAAAAATCTATGCCTGACAATTACCAAAAGTGTTGAATTTATGGGGAAAAAATTTTATCGTAGATTGATTAAAGTACACAAAGGTGCCAATTTCTGACATGTGTTGATGAAATGTATTAAAATAGTAAGCTCACTAATAAGCATTTTTGCATTTTGGATTGATTAAAGAATGTTTACGTTAAGAAAAGCACATTATGAAAGTAATTACAACTATTAATTATACTAATTCTATTTATCTTTCTTAAGGAAGGATAGGATTTAATAAGGTGGTTTTTCATAAAACCTTTAATCCATGGCTTTTATTTTAGCCACGGTGGATTTTCATATAATTTCCTTAGCTAGTTTTTCTTAATGTCAAATGAGGTACATATATCTTTTGTAACTTCCTGGTGTCTGATCTCAGATACTTCTAAAGCTAATTGTGAGGATTAATGGGCAAGACTTCTGTCTAGTAATTTTGTGTTTTAGAAGAAACATGTTAATCCTAGAGAAAGAACTGATACATTTTTTCCCATTTTTCAGGTTTTGGTTTACGTTAGTGAAAAAAAAAAAAAAAGAATTTTTGGAGACTCCTCGTTGTTCAATTTCTTAAGAAAGGAAGCATCGTTTTTTGTTTTTGTGTTTTAAAGTTTACATTTGGTGCTATGCTATGTAGATAAATCAGTGGAATCTAAGTTAGGCTTGATTTTGAAGTTCTGTTATTGATTCACTAAGTACCACTAAGTCACTGCATCTACTTTCTATTTACAAAATGGAGATGTTTTCTGCTTCTGATTTGCCCCTCAGAAGTGCAGTGTTGTAAGGATTAATTAGAGAAGGCCAGTAGACTGAGCATTGAGGAAGGCATAAATACAGACAAAGGCCACATCACCAGGTGTCTCCTCTTCTTTGTATGTGTTTGCTCTCAATTCTGAGAGTCTTGCTTTTGCATTTTTATATAAAGGACATCACATTGTGTCAGTTAGTTCCACGATTTGCATTGTAAAGATATGAACTGCCCGAGAGTTTATTGTCCTGGTGATATGCCTTATCATGAATATTTTGTTGAGTCCTACTTTTCATAAAGATTCTTCAGGTTCAGAAATTTAATTCTGAATGGATGGGCTATATCAGATTCCTTTGCAATAGCAATCCGTTCCCCCTCTCATGTTGTTCTATCAGATTTCCTGCAAGAGTATATAATCCCTCTTTTGGCACCTTTCAGTCACTTATTTTCAAGATGCAAGTTGGCATCACTGGCTTGCTCATGGCCTCTTGAACAACACTGGCATGAGGCAGGATTGCCAAAGTTAAGATCCCAGGCTTTCGAGTTAAATTGCTTGGAGCTGAATTCCTGCTCCAAGCTGGCTGTACAGTGTTCGTGATGCGACTTCAATTTACCATCTTTAAATGAAAAAATTTCTCATGGATTTTTCTGAGGATTAATTAAGATAATTCAGAAAGTTTGTAGCATAGTGACTGGCACATAATAAATGCTCAAAATAATGTTACTATTTGTATTGATATTAGAAATTTAAAAAAATTAGGCACAAGGAAGAATAAAAGAAGTCAGTAAGGAGACAGAAAAAGGGCAATTAGAAAGTGGGGAAAACCAGCCTGGTGTGTGTCTTGGAAGTTAAAAAAAGAATTATTCAAAAATGAGAGAGTTGTATATAGCCTTGCCACTCAGAGTGTGGTCCGTGGACCAGCAACATTGATTTTGCCTGGAAACTTGCTAGAAATTCAGAATTTCAGGCCCCAGCAAGGCCCAAGGAATCTAAATCTGCACTTTAACAAGATTCTCGAGGGAATGCACTTGAAAAACAGCAGATTGGGATTGAGTGGGATTTAGACTAAACAAACCATTGAATTTGTCTGCTAGACCTTAAGTGGAAAAGAGGAAAGAATGAATAGGTAGCAATAAAAGAGAGAGTTATTGATAATTCTTTCAAGGAGATTAGAAATTAATCAGGGTTGGAAAAAAGTTAAAGGAAACTTTCAAAATGCAACAGAGTTGAGGGGAAATTTGTTTATTTTTATGAGCAAGAAAAGGTTGAGCAGTGTTTACACATGGAGTTAGAGTATCACGTAGTGGGCGAAAGATTTGAAAAGGAATGAATGAATGAAAGCAAGGACAACTAAGAGATGGGACAAGGAGGAAAAACATTGATGACTGGCAAATTTGAGAAAAAATACCTCTTCTTAGGCATGTGAAACCGTGGAAAGAGTTTGATGTCAAAAAGAGGAAAGACGTATGTGTTCTAATTAGATGTCTTCCAGGATTCAAGGCTATTTGCTAGGGGTAAGTAGAGCAGGAATACAATCGATGGGTTTGGAACCATTGTGGTAAGTGAGATAGAACTAGAGTGTTACATAAATTTTAGATTCAGTGCTAACTCTGATTGATTGGTAGTGGTTGCATGGAATATCCTCTTGAGAAGGATTCTAAAGCTGATATAGTGTAAAGAGTTAAGAGAGCTGTGCTTGATGAGTGGTTCCTGGCATTCATAATCAGGGAGAAGTAGCAGTGTATGCTCCACACATATGCCAACCCTGGTATAGAGGATCTCCTGGCATTGTATGAAAATTATTAGGTAGAAATGAAGGAATAACTCTAACACTAATTTATCGTAAATCATTTGTGCAGTATTATTTGACCTTTCTCCAATAACTCTTAGCCTAGGAATAGGAAATGCAGTCAAAGGAATAAAGCAATAATGAGTTTATTTTTGAAATGCCTGACTATGAGTTCCATATTTCATGCAGAGACAAATAAAGCCTGAATTTGCACAATTCCACACTCAAGAAATTGTGGCCTAATGGGAAAAACACATACTATGGAATTTGAACACCAGATCAACTACTTATTAGCTGTGTCATTGGTAAATTATAGTTAACCTATTGCTAAAATGAAAAACTCAGTTTCCTCAACTTTAACATGGGAATAATAATATTAATTTCCAAATAGAGTTCAAGAGAAGTCAAATGAATGTAATATAATGCCTGATGCATTATCTCATGTTAGTTCTTTTTCCCCTTTTGTGTTTTCAGTTGTTTGTTTTTTCTGTCAGTTTCTCCTCTGTTTCTTCTGATTTTCTGCGAGCATCTAAGAGAACCAAGAATCATGAATTAGGATTGAATAATAAAGTGGCAGACTGGTATTCCCATGATCATTCTCCACTACTGTAATTTAATTCTTAATCTCCTTAACTTTCATTGCTTCATGTGTTATATGGAGATAAACTGGAGGAAAATCAATCATGGGTGACATTGTTTTGCAGAACAGTTGTGAGCAAGGCTGCTTCAGAAACTAATAAATTCTTTACCAAGTGCCTCTTAGAAGTAGAGATTCCATCACAGAACACGGGGTCAGTATCTTATAAGTGCTGAGAAGAAAATAATGGCTGACTTAGCCTTGGACCTTGAGAATAAAGCTTTCTAGATCATGGCAGCTGGCTTGGATGTAAAATCTAGAATTTGCTCCAGTGGAAGATCTCTGCCCCCAAATAACTTGCTACAGTGCCAATCAAGATTTGTGCTTACTCTTCCATGGGCTCGGATCTTTCAGTTACACTTGGCTAAGGACCTCCTTGGCTGATGACCTTTCACATGCGTACACTCCAAAGAAGCAGGGCTGAGAGCTAAAGGGTAGTATGCATAAATTCCACAACTACCTTTTTCTTTTTATTCTTCAAGAAAATTTAAGAACATACGATACTGACAGATGATGACATTTTTGGGCTGTTAGGCCCTTGCTACAAGGCAGCTTTCCATCTTTGCAATTGCAAAGTTATAACTTGGTTTCCAAAAGAAATGCTCATAGCTATTCACCTAGTTCATATTCCATTCTCAGTTTGAAATTCCAATGAAATGACTCTCTTATTTTTATGTAAAGGTGATGCTTTTAGTTAAGTAGTTATATCGTCTATATTTTGTTTACTTTGCTTAGTTTAATAAGAAAAAAACTATAGAAAATGTTTTGGATTAAAGACGTTTATTAAAATGTCATAAACTTGGCTAGTTTTGTTAACATGCAATTCTCAACGTGTAGAATTGACTACTTTTCTAGATAACTTGTTTCACATTCTCTTCCCATCTGTATAAGATTTCTTCATTTTTCTCTTGGAATATCCATCAAAATAAGGCTTGTGTTTCTTTTTCATAAGTAATAGATATTACTTATGCAGACAAATAAGCACAGATAAGCAAAAAGAAGAAATAAAACCATATTTAATTTCATCGTTCTGAGAGAGCCATTGTTAATTCTAGCGCATTCTAAGGGATTGCAAACTCAGATACTTAGAAGGGCCAGGGTGATAACAAAGGAGCAAATCAAGCTGGATAGGGACGCTGGGACTAGATGGGGCAGTTTTTACTTATAGCTCCACTGCTTTCACACCATGCGAGAACGTGGGCCCAGGGTCACCAGTTATTACCATGTTTCGAGAGAAGAAGAGTACCAGGTTTTTTTAAATAATATTTCTCATTTTGAAGTTTGAATGACATAAAAATTAGTAAAGACCAAATTCAAACCAAACAGAGCAGGTATGCAGACATTTTTCATTCTTTCTTTTGTATGTATAAAATCTAATGTTAGAAATTGCAGTTATTTTTGTAATTTTTTAGTGTAAGGTTTTATACATACTTTGTGAGTATACAATGTGTAATTTATAATAAAATAAATACCACCACTACACTTAAGAACATTATCAATACATGCACTACTCTTGTGTTTTATACCAATCCAATTCCATGTTAACCACTACCCATTATTCTAATTTCCCATTCCCATTTGCTTTTTTAATAAAAAGGTGCTATATCTGCATGTACGCCAAAACAATCTTTAGTTTTGTTTGTTTTGGAGTTTTGTAAGCATAGCATGAAAATGAATGCAGTCTTCTGTAACTTGCTATTTTCACTGTATGTTTTAAAATTCATTCTAAGGTTATTAGCTATAGCTGGAATTTATTAAATTTTTACTGTACTTTAATATTTTATTACACCACGTTTGCTTATCTGTTTTCCTCTTAATAGGCATTTATGTTGTTTTAGGTTTTTGCAATTATAGTCAGTACTTTTCTGAACATGCTGCCAGTGCATGTTTCCTGGTACACATGTAGCTTTTTCTTAGGATATACCTAGAAGTGGAATTGCTGAGTCATAAGATGGGTACATCAATTTTTTTTTTTAATGTCTTTAATAGAGTATAATTGCTTTACAATGGTGTGTTAGTTTCTGCTTTATAACAAAGTGAATAAGCTGTATGTATACATATATCCCCATATCTCCTCCCTCTGGTGTCTCCCTCCCACCCTCCCTATCCCACCCCTCTAGGTGGTCACAAAGCACCGAGCTGATCTCCCTGTGCTATGTGGCTGCTTCCCACTAGCTATCGGTTTTACATTTGGTAGTGTATATATGTCCATGCCTCTCTCACTTTGTCCCAGCTTACCCTTCCCCCCAACCCTCGTGTCCTCAAGTCCATTCTCTATGTCTGCATCTTTATTCCTGTCCTGCCCCTAGGTTCTTCAGAGCCTTTTTTTTTTTTTTTTTAGATTCCATATATATGTGTTAGCATATGGTATTTGTTTTTCTCTTACTGACTTACTTCACTCTGTATGACAGACTCTAGGTCCATCCACCTCACTCAAATAGCTCAATTTCATTTCTTTTTATGACTGAGTAATATTCCATTGTATATATGTGCCCCATCTTCTTTATCCATTCATCTGTCAATGGACACTTAGGTTGCTTCCATGTCCTGGCTATTGTAAATAGAGCTGGGCAAATTCTCAGAAAAGCACAACCTTCGAGACTGAACCAGGAAGAAATAGAAAATATAAACAGACCAATCGCAAGCACTGAAATTGAGACTGTGATTAAAAATCTTCCAACAAACAAAAGCCCAGGACCAGATGGCTTCACAGGTGAATTCTATCAAACATTTAGAGAAGAGCTAACACCTATCCTTCCTAAACTCTTCCAAAATATACCAGAGGGAGGAACACTCCCAAACTCATTCTACTAGGCCACCATCACCCTGATACCAAAACCAGACAAAGATGTCACAAAAAAAGGAAACTATAGGCCAATAGCACTGATGAACATAGATGCAAAACTCCTTAACAGAATACTAGCAAATAGAATCCAACAGCACATTAAAAGGATCATACACCATGAACAAGTGGGGTTTATCCCAGTAATGCAAGGATTCTTCAATATACGCAAATCGATCAATGCGATACACCATATTAACAAATTGAAGGAGAAAAGCCATATGATCATCTCAATAGATGCAGAAAAACTTTTTGACAGAATTCAACACACATTTATGATAAAAACCCTCCAGGAAGTAGGCATAGAGGGAACTTACGTCAACATAATAAAGGCCATATATGACAAACCCACAGCCAACATCATTCTCAGTGGTGAAAAACTGAAACCATTTCCTCGAAGATCAGGAACAAGACAAGGTTGTCCACTCTCACCACTATCAGGAACAAGACAAGGTTGCCCACTCTCGCCACTATTATTCAACGTAGTTTTGGAAGTTTTAGCCGCCACAATCAGAGAAGAAAAAGAAATAAAAGGAATCCAAATCAGAAAAGAAGATGTAAAGCTGTCACTGTTTGCAGATGACATGATACTATACATAGAGAATCCTAAAGATGCTACCGGAAAACTACTAGAGCTAACCAATGAATTTGGTAAAGTAGCAGGATACAAAATTAATGGGTACATCAAATTTTATGAGATGATTTCAAATCATTTTCAAAAATGGTTGGAACCAGTTTATTTATACACTCATCATCAGTGACTGAGAGTTCCTGTTGCTTCATACTTTCCCCAAAAACTTATATATTCAGATTTCTTAATTTTTGTTGTCTGGAGGGTGTTAATGTGATCTTAATTTTACACTTCCCTGATTAGTATGGGATTGAGCATCTTTGCATGTGTTTATACAACATAGCGTTTCTTTTCATGAAAAATGCCTCTTTTGTCTACTTTGTCTGCTTTTCTTTTGTTTGTTGTTTCTATCTCTCACTGACTTATTGAAGTCATTAGAACAGTCTGATATTAATCCTGTGTCAATTTTATGCTGCCAGTATCTCTTCCCAGGTTGTAGGTTGTCTTTTCCCTTTATCATTTCCTTTGGTAAACAGAAGTTTTTAATTTTAATGAATTCAAACTTATTATTTTTTATTTAATGGTTAATAGTCTTTTATGTCTTGTTTAAACATTCTTTGATTTGAAAGGTCATAAAGATATCTTCCTGTATTTTACTCTAAAATTTAAGTTGCCTATTATATTTTACCTTTAAATCCACCTGGGATTTTTTTGTTTGGTATGAGGTAGCGATCCCATTTCTTTTTTGTGTTGCATAGGTTAACTGAGTGTCCCAGACTAATTAGGGATCTGCAGTGCTACCATTGCCATATATCAAATTTGTCACACATCAATCACATGGTTCTGTTTCTGAACTCCATTTGGTTTCATTGATGAGAACATACACTCTTTGTTTATAAAGCAAAACATACTGTTTTGTTAAAATGTGTTTTATTTTCTGAAAAATAAGTTTTAATTAATTTTAGGGAAAAAAAGGCCTTCAGTTTAATTTCATGCCTGTTCTCTTCTTTCTCCTTTGTTTTTTGGTTATAAGGATTCACTCTTTCTACTGTCTGAGCTTCATGGTGATACACTTGAGTTCTGTTGAGGAAGAAAGAACATATCCAGGTTTCAGACTTGTATTCAAGGCAAGAAAACTGAACACGGAAGCCTTCACATATCCAGTGCCCATGCCAAGGAGAGACGTGCCTCTCTGTGGCTCCTGTGAGCAGGAACCGGGCTTCCAATTGTTGAATTCACTCTGCAGGCACAGCCTTATGCTTGAATATATTGCTGACACAAATCCTTATAAATACCTAGACACAGTGATTATAAATTATCTTTTTTTCCATCTGCTATGAGTTTAAAAATCTACTAGACCCATTTTTCACCCCTGAAAATCTACCACCTGGCTAAGTGCTTTCACACTACTTATATATGTGATATTTAGCGTTTTCTTTATTTTTTTCCTTGGTTCTACTTTAGCATCCTTTATGTGTTCAAAGTGAAAAGTACTCCAATATTTCCCATATCTCAGACTATAAAAAAATTGACTAGATCATGCTACATGTCCTCTACTTTTCTGAATTAAAAAAGAAGTGAAATCCTGTTAGTGAACTATTTTAAGAGTCTGTTCTGTCTCATGGAACAGTAGAATATTGAGATGCTTACCTAAACCATTTTTTTTTGCACTTTAAAAAATTCCCTTTTAGCACAAATTCAGGAAAAAATAATTAACAACCTATGACATTATATTCTATAGGAGTATTTAGACTATTGTAATGATATGCTTATCATGTTATCTGAAAATTAACCAAGAGGGTTTGATTACAGATCTAGCCTCTCTTTTTTTTTTCCTTTTCCTTTTCTCTTTCCTTTCCTTTTTTTTTTCCTTTTTAAAATATCTTTGAGTTTGCGTCCTTACCCTGAAATCTTGAGAATACTTTATCTCAAGCTTTATATCCAATCTTTATAACTATAATGACTCCTTCAGTGGATTTTCTAATTATGAGTGGAATAAATATCCCCTAAATGCTGTGGGCTTTGCAGTAAAGGAAGCTGTACACTAGACCAATTAACTCAAGATAGCTAGTATGTTATTCTAAAAAATTTTTTTTAGAATGCTGCAGAGCAGGTCTTGAAAAGTGTTTCCTGGTCAGTCAGGGAGAGACTCAGAGGAATGACTGAGGAAGTGTGCCTCTCACTGAGTCTGTCCCTCCATTATCCCAAAATGGGATTGTTTGCATCAGTGTAACTGTTGCTCTGAGGGGAAAACAAGGTTTATAGAGAATCTTTAAATCATTCTAGGGTAGAAGGAATTATAAGGTCAACTTTCCCACCACCTGCCAATGCAATAATTTTTTTTGTAGGTTCAAAGCATATTCAAGAAGAGGTTTTTTGTTGTTTTATTTTAAGATCAAGACTTGCTTTTTCAGTTCCCTTTTTTTTTTTTGTATCTACAATATAACTTGTCCACAGAGATAATGATACTGAAATGGAAAAAAAGTATGAATTTTAATAGACTGGAGCACAAGCTATCAAGAAAGTAATTTATTCCTGCAAACCATTGTGCATGTAGTCCTGTAGGTTCTTCAAGCCCCAAGTGGGTTACCTTCTGCCTGTTCTCACTAGCAAGGCAGTCAGTGTGGTTCTAGTTAGAATCCCATAAATCTGCAATATAATTAATTGCATATCCTTTCAAGCTAGCAGTGAAAGGAGTAACACGGGCCAGGATTTTGATGTGTTCCCATATTCTGAAATCAGCATGATGGTATACGACACTGCTGAAAACATTAATTTAGAGGGTGGCTGGAAATTGCTGAAAATATTGAACTCCAGCTTGTGAACCCAAACAGTCTCCTTTTTTTTCTACCCCTAGATCAGAGAAGTCTATGTAGTTAAAACTTCACTGCTAATCGAATTCTTTATTTCGAGTAGATATGCATAAAACCATATTTTTTTGTTTAGCAAGCTCAACACTGCTTCTTATAAGTCTGTAAATCATAAGTGTGAGGCAGTTGGATCATTCTGCTCTATAAGAAGCGTATTCCACAATAGTCAGTTTTTTTATTTAACTTTTATCTAGCCCTTGCTGGCAATATACTGGATTTTGTGTGATGCATTTTGCATAAGGGTTCTATTTGGTCCATAATGGTTGGTGTAATGAACTATTTGTCCTCTTCTAGATGACAGCCAGTTGCTTAAAACCTATAATGAGATGTCAGGTGAATTGCACTGATTGGCATTGATGGATGAGCTTGTTGAAATATTGCAGGGTTTCCTGTAGGGGCATAGAGGAAAATTGCTGTTTAGAGCTTTGGGTCTCCTAAGCATTGAAACTGTAATCACATAAACAGAACCATTTCTGCAGGTCCGAGGTGTCATCGTGAATTTTCTGGCTAATCCATCCATTCATCTCAAAGGTCCAGAACTCGCGCTTCATGTCACTCTTTGCCTTTGTTCTGCACTTTGATCTTTCAAGATGTCTGTCAGGAGAAAAGTGTTTATATTGAATTATGTGTGGAAAGGGGTAGGGTGCATACTTCAGAAACTTGGCATGAAATTTGCTAAACAAACCTTGCCAGTTGCTCTGCAGCAATAATCGAGGTGTGGATTTCAGTTTAACAATACGTAGATATATATTTTTTACCTTCAAAAACAACTTTAATGTAGATGTTTAGGTGCAGAAGATTTTATTTTATTTGCTTATTCTGTAGAGTGCATCTAGCACCTTTATTAACTGTTAAACTTAATGTTAAGAAGGAAGATTAATGAATTTTTTTTAATGAAATTTTTTTCTAAAATTCTGATGAAAGGAGTTAACTAAATGAATGCTTGGGATGAATTATCTTTTTGAGTGTGTATTTTATCTCATTGACTTCTGTATTCTAGTATAAGGTAAGATAGTAAGATACTAGTATCTAGTATAAGATAGTAAGATACTATTTAAGTATACAGTATACTATTTATACTGTATTCTAGTATAAGATAGTAAGATAAATAGGTACTATTTTAGTATCTATTATGTCTATTATAATATATGTGTTAGGACACACTAGGAATTCTACAATAGAATCACAAACAAACAAAATTAGGAACTAATTATGTTGAAAGTACTATACAGGCACAAACGCAGAATAAATGGGTGAATTGTTAATTGCTGTATCCTTTCACAGTGATCCTTTCTCTCTTCTCTCATATCTTTTTAATAATTATGGAATGAAAGTTGTTTTTTCCTCCTTATTGTGTCTCAATTGGTTTAAAAACTCTGAATCAGTTTCCACTGACATGATGCTATGGTCAAGAAAATATGTATTGGTTCCATTTCCCAGACTAACTTACCTTGTGATGGGCAAAAACAATTCAGAGATTTTTGACAGCCGTCATATGTCTTTGCTTAATTTGGACACTGAAGTACTGGTGCTATTGTTATGAGATTCTTGAAGTAGGAGCAGATCTTATGCTAACTTTTGGAACCTTTTGAATTGAAATTGAATGGGACCCTCCAATGACACTGATTATCTCCTTGAATCAGTTTTCACTGCAGATGAGGCATTCATGTAATCTGAATGAGTTCAGCCAGCCCAAAGTAACACATGCCTAACAAATTCAGATGTGGTCTTTGGTGAGGCCCAAGCATTAGTATTTCTGAAAGCTTTCCTGGTGATTCCAATATGCAGACGGATTTGAGAACCACTGGGCTAGGAAGATTCAACGCAGTGGTTGCAGCTGTGGGAATATCAGACTGTCCAGCAAGAATGAATTACATGGACATCAGTGAGCCGCACAGAGCAGTAGCTTGCCCTGCTGATCTTCAGAGGGCTTTTCAATCCTGAGACCCAGGACAGGCATGACAGAGCAGTGGCTGAACTGACAGCAGAGAGCTTATGAGGCAAGAGTGATCTGCTTGCCAGGTCTGGGTTTAGACTTAGCTCAAGATCACTTCAGGAGTTAAATAAAAGTTTTGATCCTTTAAAGGCTTTGATTAGTATAGGGACCCCTTCCTTTAAAGGCTTTGATTAGTATAGGCACCCCTTCCTATATGCCCTAATGACACTCTTAGGGTCATTCTTGAATGGTTGAAAACGTTTTTATAGAAGGGTAAGAGGGACAGAGCTGTAATTATTTCCTGCAAAATTTTAAAGATGACACCAACCTGGACTCAGACCAGACCTAGTCTAGCCCATGACTTACCAGTAATAGAAAAATCTTTCTTGAGCAGCTGAATAGCTTCTGGCCGACTTGGTTTTGTTGGATGGCTCTGGTGATTATGTTGGCAATGCTACGATAGTGGCTAGATATTATGGATTATAAGAAGAGTAAGGCATCTTATACAGGTAGCCATATCACTAATTATTCTATCCAAAGCTGTGTATTTTAACAAACTAGAAATTTTATGTCTGCATAGTCATTTGTTTACTTTGGTTCAAAACATAAATAAATTGGAGCCAAAAGTCTTGAGTTTTTTATCTGCAGTTGTAGTTGAGCTCTACTGAACATGTTACTTTTATAGTATAGTGAGAAAAGGTGGGTGTGTTTGTTTACTTATTTAAAGTTATCATTTATGCAAAGTCCATCTTGTTTCAGAAAATTTTAATGAGAACCTATAGTAAATTTTTTCTAACATGAGAAAGATAAAAGGATCATTTAAGTGTCTCTCTTTCTCAGTTTATTATTCTCATCTCTAAAACGGGAATAATAACAGTGTCTACCTTATGAGGTTATTATGATACATGAATGTATATATTTGGAGGGTCATAATGCTGATATTAACAACTATACTGTTGAATTTTGTGTCCAAGTAATTCAGAAATTCTGATGCACTTTCTTTTATTTGAAGACATTTTTCTACTTTAATGGGATTTCATAGTAGCTTAGAGATTCCATGCAGGAAATGAGGTGTGAGTGCCGCATTTGCAATGCTACTTCCCTTGAAATCCAGGTGAAACTGATGGAGCTTTGAAAGGAACACACCAAAACCTGAACTCTTGAGGTAACCCTTCTTTACAGATCATTGACATTTTTCAGCTCTGCCTTGAAAATTCATTTGTTTTGGAAAAAAACTTACGTATTTTCTCTGGCATTTAGCATTTAATGCTAACTATTAAAGAGAAATACTAGACTTAACACTTGTGAGCCTTTGAATTACTATTTTTGTGGTTGATACTTGATATTTTTAGAAATATGAAAAGCACTCTATAATTAGGTATTTGAGCTGAGTACTTCTAATAATAATGGCAGATATTAAATTATTGGTGCTGTAAAAAGTTTTAGAATATATGCATTATTTAAATCATAAAATGGAGTTAGAATGTGATTAGTTCTCTGTTAGATATGTTTCTTTTAGTCTGAATGAATGTTTATTCACTAAACTATGTCTCTGTCTCTCTGTCTACCTCTGTCTATCTATGTATTGCATGTATATTATACACTAAATCACTATATATATATATATATATATATATATATATATATATATATATATATATATATATATTTCTCGCCCCTGTGGCGTATGTAATAGGAGGCAGCAGTGTTCCAAGGAAAGAGAATGGGCATCAAAGTTAAGCAGTCAGGCTTACCCGTTTTGAGTTTTACTTTTCCATGATTTATTACCCGTGTGGCCTTGAACAGGATCACTTAACCGCATAGAAGTTTATTTTCCTCCTCTATAAAATGTGTGGAATAATACCTACTACGTAAGGTCGTTTGTGAGAATAAAGTAGATAAATTATATAATGGACTTGGTATATAGCAGGCTTTTAATAAATTGTCCTTTTCCTTTCCCCTTAGTTGAGCCACCACGTAGGTGGTACAGATGGGACCCTGCACATTGGCACCTGGCTAAGGGTTGAGTGGATGCTAAAATCCAGCCTGCCTGCCCTCTTTTTAATCAGCCTCAAACCCTGTGTGGAACTGCGTTCACACTAGCATGGGCTGGTGGTGGCCCTGCCCCTTAGAGCTCTGAGATGGGCATCTGAATCCAGGACTGAATCCTGCTTGGTTCTAACCAGCTACATGACCCTAGTCATGTCACTTCACAACTTTGTATCCATTCCTTCAATATAGAGAGAAGGCATTAGTATCTGTCCTCTAATGCTAATCCTGATGTCATTTTTTGAAGATGAAATAACATAATATCTATGAAAAAAATATAAAAGCAATGTTTTATGCAAATTCCTGTGTAACACAGGTTATTTTTTATGAAGAATAGGCAAGATCATACAAATGTTTCAATTATTGATATGGAGAATTATTGTTTAGTTAGCTGGGTAATTTTAAAAAAGAGGCCAAGAGATCTTGGTGACTCTTCTGGGACAGAGCTGCTGTGTGTGAAGATTAAGCCAGGATTGGGAACTAGCCTAAGGAGGAGGTGGTCTAAGAAGTAAGGCCCTCGAGGGAGTGAGAGACATGAGAGGTCAACATGAAGGGCAATGATTAGAGAACATGACATGGATGTTGCTTGGGCCAAAAGACACTGTGAAGGAAGAGGTACTCTGCTCAGTTACAAATTTTATCAAAATAAATTTAGTCGGGCGTCCCTGGTGGCGCAGTGGTTGAAAGTCTGCCTGCCGATGCAGGGGACATGGGTTCGAGCCCTGGTCTGGGAGGATCCCACATGCCACGGAGCAACTGGGCCCGTGAGCCACACCTACTGAGCCTGCGCGTCTGGAGCCTGTGCTCCACAACAAGAGAGGCCGCGATAGTGAGAGGCCCGCGCACCGCGATGAAGAGTGGCCCCCGCTTGCCACAACTAGAGAAAGCCCTCACAAAGCAACGAAGACCCTACACAGCCAAAAATAAATAAATAAATAAATAAATTTATTTTTAAAAAAATAAAAAATAAAAAATAAATTTAGTCTATAAATAGAATTATAGTTTCTCTTCTAAATATGATGTGAAATGTGTACATTCATAATAATTCTGTATCTGAGACATAAGTATTATAAAAAATAAGGCTAAACTTGCTTTCATGCCATAATTATTCCTTAGAATAAATGCATATTTTCCCTCATGCTTCACATGCAGAATGCTTTGATTCATTATATTTGCCATATTGCACACTCTGGCACCCTAAATTGACACATATTTCCATTTTTACCATTAAATTATTGAACAAATTATTGTATATTTCTATTGCTGCGGGATCCTGGAAATCATTAAATAATTCTGGCACCACACTGACAGTAGCTTCTGGCTATTAACCATAATGCTAATGTAATGTTCCCTTCCTTTTGCTTGAATTAAGAAAGAGCTATCAGAGTTGCTGAGGCTAAGATCCAATCAATTGCCTGGAAATTTCTTATGCGCCAACGCTTTGGTCATCTCTAGCCTAGAACTCCTACTTTACAGGCACTCTAATTCATCAATAATGCTTTCCCTCTTTAAAAAATTGGTATCTTGATTTTCTGGAGGATTCCTTTAAAATGAGCAGTAGTTTTACCTACAAAATGCTGCAGCTGTTTTACTTGTCAGTAATATTTATTAATTACGTTAATTCCTTATTAGGAAAATTTCTTCTATTTTTTTTTCTTTAAGAATGGAAAATATACTCAATGTCCACAAATATGCATGATTATTTTGGTCAAAGCTTAAGTATAGTAAAGATAATAATTTCAAGTCTTAAATCCTCTTATCAGAGTGAATGTGGTAAAGGTGTTTAGTATGATTTGAAATTTAAATATCAGCCTCCAGATTTCAGGTGTATTTTATTCTTTTAGTAAATCAGGCAGGCTGTGGATATATATTGAACAGCTATTCTGATCAGTCTTTTATGTTTCATCCCCCAAGGATAGTAATAATGTAATGATTCATTGTTAAAGATGTCAATACATTAAGCATTTTTAAATCTACAGTTATTCATATAACGAGAAGGATTTTGTTTTTTATTATTTCTCCTGTTGTTCTCTAGATTTAAAGTAGAAACTTGGTCCTTTAAATAGACAAGGGAACATGGAAGTGGTTCAATTTTACACGTTGAAAAATACGTAACTTTAATTCCAGAAAACCTAAAGAAGTTCTCAGATTCCTCAGTAGCTGGAACAAAACTAGTAAATCTAGAGACTTGAAAAAACAGAGGGACATAATAGCTAAATTAGGTGCCACTCTTTGTCTACTGAGCCCTTACTGGTAACACCTAGGGACTAGCAAATATGACTGGATGATTTAGTGCAGGTTTAGAAAAATATAAAAGAGATTATTAAGGTAACTAGCAGGTGACAGGTCAAAGGAGTTTCAACTGTACGAATGTCAAAGCAAATATAAATGTTCTTTTTAGTTTAAAAAATGCCACAGCTGAATTTCTGAGAGAGTAAGTCATTTAGTGTGCAGATAGATATATATTTGTGTATACATATTTTGTATTTATATTATGTATTCATTTATGTTTAGAAAATATATATTTATTTTATTTCATCGTTGATCATATTATAATATAGTGTTTTTATAATAATGCCAGATAAAAATAGCTAAGAATGGATTATATTCATATTAAGAATAATTAGGGGGCTTCCCTGGTGGCGCAGTGGTTAAGAATCCGCCTGCCAATTCAGGGGACACGGGTTCGAGCCCTGGTCCGGGAAGATTCCACATGCCGCGGAGCAGCTGGGCCTGTGCACCACAACTACTGAGCCTACGCACCTAGACCCCGTGCTCGGTAACAAGAGAGTCCACCTCAGTGAGAGGCCCGTGCACCCAGTGAGGAGTGGCCCCCACTCAACGCAACTGGGGAAAGCCCGTGCACAGCAATGAAAACCCAATGCTGCCAAAAATAAATAGATTTATAAAAAAAAAAAAAGAAGAAGAAGAATTAGGGAGGAAAGGAGCCTAACCATAAGTAGTTGAATTTTAGTAATCTAATTTTTTCCCTGTGGGTGTTTACCAGAATAAAGTGAATTTTATATATATCCATATCTAACGTAGATATATATTTATTTATGCACATGTGTTTATATACATACAAATATGTTTTTGTAAATGTATAGTCTCTATTTTGGAGTAAACATCAATTTTATAAAAGCAGAGCTCATATGAAAACAAAACAAAATGCCTTCACTTCAATATGTCTGAGCAATTGAAGTGATAAAGCAGATAGCAAAGAGATCTTGCTTTTATTAAATGACATCTGTATTGTTTTTAGTAGAACTAAATATGGAAAGCCTTCTCTTAATTCAATTTTATCTAAAGCTGTAATTGGTTATTTGAGCTAAGGTCACATTAGTTTTTTTGAAATGCCAAAGTGAAACCAAAGCTTGCTTTTTGAAAGATTTATATCTAAAAATCATTATTCTTACTACACATAGGGATCTATGTTTTTACTTGGCATGCAGTTATTGAAATTTATAATTTTATAACTCATAAATGACTTCTCTTTTTAGTAATACTTTTTTGAAAATCACCACTCAGAAATATGGGTCTCTGAATAATAGAAGATGCCCTTAAGGGAATGAATATAAGAGCTATGTTGTGTTTAGTATGTCATTGATCAGTTTATATTGATTCTTAGATAAGTATAGATTGAAATTGTAACTATATTATCTTCTGTTAGTAGTTGCTGTTTGGTTCCTAGTATTTGTTTCAGTAGAGCAAACATTTAAATTTGCAATGTAGCAAAGAGGTCCCAAATTCATATATACCAGAGAAATAACTGTTCTGTCTTACAACAAGAAACCTGTTTATCTTGTGACCATCTTCTTAGGGAAATCATTTTTTCATGGATCCTTGAACATATGGCAGTATCCTGGCTCTAAATGGCTTTCTGCTCTATATCAGAAATTGAACCGAATTAGGTAAGAAATTGGGTACCCCACCAATTGTGTTTTGTTGAACTCACACACACACGCAAATCTAACCTCACAATCAGTTTTTAAATTTTAAGATTAACCTTAAGTATGCAACTCTTTTCTGTCTTTAGTTTCAGAATCTGTCACAAGGTTACTGATTGTTTTTTAATATTCATTTTTCTATTTTAGCGGGAGGACTGTATTTTTTCATTGTGTAGTTGTTTCTTTGGGACTCACAGTGCATTATTGGTAAATAATTACAGTGTCTCTGTTTCCTGACTCTCACCTGTGGTTTTTTTGAACAGATCTAAGGGCTCTCCATTCCATATAGACTCTGGGGAATAGAGAGGATTAGTTTGAACTGCCTGGACACCCTTGGATTTGTATCTTGTGACTAACTCTTATCCAAGAAAGTCACCAAAAAGTAGAAGTGATGTCCGTCATGCTTTTCCCTACCTGGAGTAGAATGAGTGAAATAACTAATTTTAGTATTGCTCTCAAACCAGTTGAGTTCCTAAAATAAAGTGTTTGATCCCTAGGTAAAATGAGACATATAATTATGCCAATTAATACAAATGCATCAAATTTCCACTTTAAAAGACAAAGGGGATCTCTCAGATTAGGCTTAAAAATAGCCTGTTTCCAAAAGGTCTAAAACAAAATGACACAGTAAGTTGAAAATCAAATAATAGGTTAAAATATATAAGCTAAGTGCAAATAGGGAAAATGATATAATAACTCGTAGAATGTAAGTCAAAAGACATTAGGTGAGAAATAAATGGACTTATTTTATATAATTTAAAGAACATCCACAGTGAAAACACAACTGTGACACTTTACATACTAAAAATACAAAGAGCAGCAAATTAAATTGCATTGATTAAGTTGCGTTGCTGCAGTTCGGTGATTCAGAAAAGCTATGAAGAGACCAAAATGTTAGTTGTAAGTTTGCCAAGGGTTCATGATTAAGCAGAATATAGTTGGCTGAACAGAGAGGAGGGATGCAGCAAATTTGTGCCTGGTTTTTCCTTTGCCTCCAACGCAGTTGCCCTTGACTCTCCTGGCATAGATACAGTCCTCACAGAGACCAAAGGGAGGCTGAATTCTTGCTATGTTGGAATCTGTTTGCACAGGGGCTTCCATCACCAATCCAGAACACACATTGAACCTCTATAAGCTTCTCTTAAAGGGGCTTTTGTTCTTTAAACAAGTGTGTTATTTGCAAAGCTGCATCCTCATCTGGGGGGAAAGAACACCTAGTATCCTGGGGTCCCCCCCAAATATCTTTACTTCCAACTCTCTGGAGTTCTAGAAAGCTGTCTCTTCATATTTATAAAGTAAAACTTTTGAAAAAGCAGATTAATTGTGTTGGAAACACAATTATTATGGGTCTTTGACAAATGGTTTAGGAAAAAGCTTGGAGGATGTAATTAATGTGGTTGAATAAATATTTTACATTATCTTAACACAAAGCAATAAAGTAGAAATTAAAATGAAGGCTTAAATAAAAAATCATGGAGACATGAAAAGAAAACTTCTTTTCTAAATTTTTGGATCAAAATGGAAATCAAAACTGTAATTACTGACAATTAAGAAAATAGTGTTGGGAATTCCCTGGCAGTTCAGTGGTTAGGACTCTGCGCTGTCACTGCCGAGGGTCTGGGTTCGATCCCTGGTCCTGGTCAGGGAACTAGGATTCCACAAGCCACACAGCACGGCCAAAAAAATACAGTGGCAATGATGAGATCATGTATCAAAATGATGGGAGGGGATAAAACTACAATTAATAGGCACATTTCAGACCTATGCTTAAAAGGTAAGAAAGAGAAAGTAAACTATACACTAAATACTAAAATTTAGATGAATAATGCTATGGAAAGAATATGAAGGAAATCATTTTCAAAATAAATGTTGATTAGAGACAAATATAGTAGACAAATAAGTTGAAGAGTGCATTTTAGGAAAAATACATCCTGATACTATGTGTCTTATTTGAGGATTTGGCAGTATATTTAATATTAGAAAATATTTTAATGTTTTACATGCTTTTAGGTTACTTGTTTCATGGGGGGTTTTATTCTTCTCTCTTTTTTTCTTTTCTTCTTTTTTTTTCTTTTTTCTTCTTTTTGGCCACGTGGAATATGGGATCTTAGTTCCCCGACCAGGGATCGAACTAGTGCCCCCTGCATTGGGAGCGTGGAGCCTTAACCACTGGACTGCCAGGGAAGTCCCCTGTTTCATGGTTTTTTGACTCTGGTATATGGACTCTTGGATAGTTTATGAAAATATTTAATGCCTTTTCATTAAAAGACATTAAACTTGTTTTTATACAAATTTTATACAAACTTGTGGATCTCTAAGGTTAAATACAAATTTTTGTGTGGGTGATGTTTTTCTGGGTAGAATCAATATTAACATCTCAAGATGGTCTGGAAACCCCTCCCTCCCAAATTGTTTTCATTGAAACAGTAAATCACCTTGGTAAATGAAAAGAGAAAACCTACATGGTAATCTTCTTTTAGGAAATCTCCAAAATGGAGTCCATGTTAAATCTCTATTTAAAAGAAAAACAAAAAAACAAGAAACAAATTCGTTAGTTAGTTATAGAAAGATGCTTTGTTAACAGTAACAGGTTATTCCCAAGCCAATATTTAAGCATCAGTCGTATGTAATAGAGAAATACCATTGACATTCTTGGTAAAGAACAAGAAAAAATAGCTACCTCTACCATGGTATTCATGAGGTTCTAGTCTCTGTATTAAGTCAGGAATCAAAATTTTGAGATATAACTCTTAGAAATATGAAGAGGACATTGCTGTTATTTTTGGAAGATTATTTTATTTCAAGCAACAGTCATTTAGCAAATATTTATTGAACCTCTGCTATGTGGCAAGCACCGTTCTAGGCACTGGAGAGCAAGTCATGCACAGGACAGGAAAGGCCCCCTTCCATGGAGTGTGTAGTTTAAAGTGGGTAAGTGGAAGATGGCAATAAAGAAGGAAACAAGTGAGAAGATTCCACATAGAGATTTAATGATTTCAGCTATGATGTCATTGCCTACCTAGAAAGTCAAAACGTGTCAGCAGAAAATTATTAGAAATAACGTTAGGGAATAGTAAGTTAGAAGGATGTAACATATGTATAAAAGTGATAGTTTTAAATAATCATATAGAAAATGTAATGAAAAAATATCTCCATTCATGATAGCAACAAATAATATAAAATATATAGGAACAAACTTAACAAAATAGTACTGGACATATAATGAAAAAATCTAGATATGAATGTGTATGTATATGTGTATCATGTATGAATACGCACTTTTTTTAATTAAGAGAATGCATGACTAAATAAATAGAGCAACTTATGTTTCTGGCTAGAAGGGCTCATTGTTGTAAAGATAATCTTCATTTTTTTAAATAAATTTACTGCTACTATAATCCTAAAAAAATTCTTTAGGACACTTTTAAAGAGAATATGACAATCATCTGGAATAATAAACATTAAAGACCAGCCATAAGTAATTTGATTAAGAAGGAATATAAAAGTGTACCTGGGCTACAAGATGTTAAAATATATCAAAAAGCTGCAAGGGAATTGAGCTGGAAAATGCAGAAACCAATTAACTAGTGCAAGGATGGCACATTTGTGACATAGTTACCATCTTCCCCTATCTTCCTCCCCATGGCAATCATTCCGTTATAAGTTACCTGGGCGCCCTTCCCTGCTGGGCCTGGACATGGTCTCAGAATACTCCAGGCAGGCACTGTTAGGCCATCGAAGTTGGTACATGAGTTAAAACATATTGGCACCTTGTTCTTGTTCAAGTATGTGATGAAAATGGCATTTAAATTAGTAAACAAAGGAAGGATTATTTCGGAAATGATTCTGGAAAAACTGGCTGCCTTTGGAAAGAATATTTAGGCCTTTACTTCACATTATAAAAATAAATTCCAGATGGATCAAAGGATTGAATGTAAAAAAGAAAGCAGGAAAGAGCTTGACGATAACATAGATATTTATCTAACATCAAAGTAATGTAGGTCTCTTTAGCATGAAAGCGAAGGAAGAAATCAATAAAAGAACGGATGGAGAGATGAAAGTACTCCAAAATTTTTCATTTCTGTAAGTCTTAAATGTACTATTTACAAAACATACTTGGAATGTTTTACCATATTTTGTAAAATATTGTTTGAAAATATGTATATATACTCAAACACATACATGCTGAAGAGGTTAGATTGAAACATACAAAAATATTTTCAGCCATTCATTTAAGGTAGCGAAATTATGGATAATTTTATTTTTTTTTAATTTCTACAATAAATATGTTATCCTAAAAAGGAGTATGTATCAAATTTGTGAAGGGAAATGTAGGAAATTCGTATTTTAAGAAATCTAATATTCAGTAGTTTTCTCATACATCATTTCTGAATTCCCTTAACAACCTCTTGAAGTATGTAGTAATATTCCACTTTTAAACTTCAGGGACCTGAGGTTCAGTGAGATTAAATAAATGCCCCAAGATAACTCATGTAGGAAGAAGCAGAGTTGTGGTCTGAAGCAAATGTTTATCTGATCTCATAAGCCATTGCCCAGCATCAGTTATGGATATCTGTTCTGCTTGGTGTCAAAATTAGATAGAAGGAAAAAAAGGTTAAGCTGAAATTCAGGCCTGATCTTTCAACAGCAGAAAGGGGCTTATTTTATCCTACTTTCAGTGCCTGTTCCTAATTCCTTCCACATACCTCCATTTAGTCCTTCAAGGGGGTGTAAGGTAGACGCTTGTCTCCTATAGATGGTGTTAGGCTTTTGGAAACAAAATATCACAGTTGGGTAAAAAGTGAGCTCTTTCTGTTCTTATCTACCATTTGCAAATATGAGTCTATGCTTGAAGATGATCCTTCGATTCTTCTTTTTCTGGCTCAACGAACTTGTAAAGCTTGTATTTGAGTTCTTGTGGTTGCAAGAGTGTTAATATTGAAAAAGAGAAAGTTTATTTCCTTATTACAGACATTCTGGAGCCTTTAATTCTATGTTATAGGCACCTTGCTGCAAAAAGCGGCAAAGTGATGGAACCAAATGCATGCATTACAGCTCCAGGTAAAAATAAGCACTCTCAAATGCAGAGGTATTATATATAGTTAATTTTACTAGATGGGTGTATCTTCAGTAAATCTTTCTTCTCTCAGCATGCATACTTCTCAAATCCCATCATTTTCTTTTTGGAGAATAAAGAAGTGAATATATTTATGTTATAGTATGCTAATGAATGTAGCCAGTTTACAGTTTGAGTCTAGGATATGTTAGTCTACTAAGGTAAATTTGCATATATTTTGGAACTAATTTTGTGTATTTCATGATTGATACATTTTATTGTTCTCTGGCCTGAGTTTGGGGCCTTTTCTGTTCTTCTGTTCACGGGGGAACATTATTTGAAAACATCTAACTAGATATTACAAATTTCAAATTGCTTAAAAAAAGGATCATGGTTATATTTAGGATATTGTTTTTCTGGAACTATTTGCTGATGGCAGTTTTCTTCTAAATTGGCTTTAGAAAATATTTCTAAATAGCATGATTGTGACCACTGTATTTTACAGCCTCCCAACCTGCACAAACAAACCCAATGCACTGAAGCTTCTGATCCTTTTATTTTTAAGTACAGTTTATAACATTGCAGCCATTATTGACATTACAGAGCCTTTTGCTAAGCTCTTTCCTTCCTTCCAAATTTTTAACAGCTTCCCCACTGCTTGTCAAAAAAAGGTCACAATTCATGTAGCCTAAGGCTACCTTTCAAACCACTTTTATTATTTAATGCGCCCTTTGTTCCAGCAAAATTGTACTATTCAATATTCAGCTGATAAGATGTACTCATTTTCTGTTTCCTTTGGTCATTATGATTTTGATTTCCTGGTTTATCTTCTTCCTCCATCTCTCTCTGGTGAGATCTTAACTTGCCTTACTGGCCCGGCTTAACTCATCATGAAGCTTCCTCTCATTCCCAGTTCTGAATTCCCATTCATGGCTTATTTGTACCTCTGATACCATATGCCAGGTTCATACTGTTTGTAAGTTCTCTTTCTGGCCCAGCTAAGCCTGTGACAGCCCCGTGCTGTACACCCTGGGCCCCTACATTGAGTATCTGCAGTTCTCCCACTTCTTTCTCTTTTTCGTTTCATAAGATAATTCCTCATTCCTTACCTCATTTGGTTTGTATTTTCCATTCACTCCAGTTTTTTTTTTTTTTTTTTAGAAAGTTTAGTATTAGTTGTTTTTTTTGTTTTTTGTTTTTTATTATTTAATTATTTATTTATTTATTTTTGGCTGTGTTGGGTCTTCGTTTCTGTGAGAGGGCTTTCTCTAGTTGCGGCAAGCGGGGGCCACTCTTCATCGCGGTGCGCGGGCCTCTCACTATCGCAGCCTCTCCTGTTGCGGAGCACAGGCTCCAGACACGCAGGCTCAGTAGTTGTGGCTCACGGGCCCAGTTGCTCCGCGGCATGTGGGGTCTTCCCAGACCAGGGCTCGAACCCGTGTCCCCTGCATTGGCAGGCAGATTCTCAACCACTGCGCCACCAGGGAAGCCCTCACTCCAGTTTTACATCTTTAAATGAGGTCTTATTTTCATTGGAGATCTCATTTTGTAATTCTTATTTAGAAGTGGTCTCTCCAGGACGTCTTTGGCCCTGTGCATGTCATTTACGCCTTTTGGGGCCAGAAGGACCTTGAGACCAAACCATAACTTGAGACCCAGGTAACTCTCACCTTGAACCTGCCCTGCACATGGCCCCACCTACCAGAGGAGGGGAATTAAACACGTATGAGAATATCCCACTTAACATTGCCATTGCGGTATTTGAAGTGCTTCCCCAGTCCTCTTTGTGGAGCCTCATTAGGATAATAGAAGTGCCCTTTTCTAATGAATTCCCAGCTGGAAAGGAGTGTTCAGTCTCTTCAGCTTCAAGCAATCTGTTCCCACTCCTATTCAGTCCCCAGGGTGAAGAAGATTCTAGACTTCCTTCTTTAGCCTTTTCAGCTCTTTTACTGAGTTCTACTCGTGGAATTTAGTCCTAGTCTCTTGAGACACACCACGTGGCCAAATCCATTCTCTGCTTTTGGCAGAGACATCCCTCCTGGGTCCTCTCCCTTTAGCTCTCTCTCCATTTTCCTCCCTTCCCTCAACTCAGCAGTCATCAATCTTTTTATGTCTTTGTACCCTTCTTGTGTCTGGCCTTTTAGGGAGATTGTTAGTCTCAGATTTGTCTCTGCTGATAGATAAGGAGTGGTGACCTTCAGCTTCTGAGGATAAAAGGAGACCTAAAGAGGAAGAGTATCTCCTGCTCAAAAGAGTGCCTGTCTCTACCTTTGCTTTAAAAAGCTCCCTTTTTGTAACCTTAACGTTTTCTATATTTCAGCATGGGATGGGTCAAGGGGGAAGCCTGCCCTGTCACATCGTTTCTGTTCATAACTAGTCTTGCTCTATTCATGTTTATATTTCCAGCTGGTTCCCAATGAGAAGTCTTGCACGTAGAAGGTGCTCAATTAAATGCTGGATTCATAATCTTGTCCATTTTTTTTTAAATTTCCACATCTTATTCTCTCCTGCTATTATAGAATCTGAGTATAATTAAATCCTTCTCCAAATTGTCTGTGTTGTATTTCTCAGTCAGAAGCTTGCAAAAAATATTTTAAACAGTTGTCGTGTGGGCTTTTCCTGAAATGCCATGTCACTCCAAAAGTGATACTCTGCTATTTTGACTACTCATAGAAAATGAGGAAGGAGGTAGGCTGAACAGAGAGAAATTCCAACTGAAATTAGTACTTCTAGCCAAATCAGTGGTGTAGGAACATTGCTTCTCTTTAGAATTTTAGAAATAACTAAGGCGATGTGAATTTTTAAAAACCTTTCCTATCAGTGGCAAAAGAAAATGATGAAATGATAATAATGGTAGTTGGTGTATAGGGATAAATTATTGATAAAAGCGTCTCCTGTCTTGGCATTTTTGATACTAATCCCAATAGTATGATGTGGTTATATGCTTTGTTAGAGATTGTGTGTGTGTGAGTAATATAACAAATTATATCAACTCATTATTTGAAAAAAAACTTAATATTTTTTTGTTTTTAAAATTAGGTTGCTGGGGCAAAAGAAAAAAAAAAAGCTTTCCATTCACATTATATTGTAGTAACTTAGTGATTTCTGAATTGTTTCAGTGGTTACTGACATTTTAGTTTTAAACTCTAGTAAGAATATTTTAAATTATACATAGGAGGTGTGGGAGTTCATCTTATCCAGGAGAGAAGAATCTGTTTCACTTAACCAACTTAACCATGTGGGATTGTTTTATGAAAACAATATAAATATTCTGACCCAAAAACACCCTGGTGTGTTTGTCTATGTGGCTAAGGTAATCAAATGATACTTCTCCTCAAATTGTCCCCAGCGTATTTTATTTACGTTCTCAATGGCTCCTGCTGCAATCCTCTGGAAAGTTCTGCCTGTTCATGAGCCTCCACGAAAACATCTGCAGTGGGCAAAGGGGAAGGTGCCCAGTGTCAGGGCTACGTAGCTTTCCCAGCCCACTTCCCATTAACATAAGTTTGGAGTCCCAGTATTGTTTCACACAGCTTCCGAGGACTGAAGAGAAATGAAGGAAGAAAAGTTTTTGATGACTAGCGTCAGAGTGCCTTGTAGAAATTCGGATAGCTACTTCTTTTACCAGAGGCTCCTAGTTTCTTTAACAGTTCTCTCAGAAATTTAATCGGCTTCTGATATATTGCTTCCAGTCAGTTCCATGGCCACTCTCAACGTTTTTTTAAACACAGTTAACTCTGCTTTTTATCTTTCCTTCTATCTTCTATGCATCTTTTTTTTTTTTTTCAAGCCTTGATTTTTTTGGTTAGATTCGACAGATATAAAAGGACTGTGTCAAATTTTTATCACTGTTTCTGTCTCTTGCTCTTAGGTGCTATCCCCCTCTCGTTGCAAACCACTAACAATTGTTCATTTTTTTTTTTTTTAAACATCTTTATTGGAGTACAATTGCTTTACATTGTTGTATTAGTTTCTGCTGTATAACAAAGTGAATCAGCTATACGTATACATATATACCCATATCCCCTCCCTCTTGCATCTCCCTCCCACCCTCCCTATCCCACCCCTCTAGGAGGTCACAAAGCACTGAGCTGATCTCCCTGTGCTATGTGGCTGCTTCCCACTAGCTATCTATTTCACACTTGATAGTATATATATGCCCATGCCACTCTCTCACTTTGTCCCAGCTTACCCTTCCCCCTCCCCATGTCCTCACGTCCATTCTCTATGTATGTGTCTTTATTCTTGTCCTGCCTCTAGGTTCTTCAGAACCACTTTTTTTTTTTTTTTTTAGATTCCATATATATGTGTTAGCATACAGTATTTGTTTTTCTCTTTCTCTTACTTCACTCTGTATGACAGGCTCTAGATCCATCCATGTCTCTACAAATGACCCAATTTCATTTCTTTTTATGGCTGAGTAATATTCCGTTGTATATATGTGCCACATTTTCTTTATCCATTCATCTGTCGACGGACACTTAGGTTGCTTCCAGGTCCTGGCTATTGTAAATAGTGCTTCAATGAACATTGTGGTACATGACTCTTTTTGAATTATGGTTTTCTCAGGGTATATGCCCAGTAGTGGGATTGCTGGGTCATATGGTAGTTCTAGTTTTAGTTTTTTAAGGAACCTCCATACTGTTCTCCATAGTGGCTGTATCAACTTACATTCCCACTAACAGTGCAAGAGGGTTCCCTTTTTTCCACACCCTCTCCAGCATTTATTGTTTCTAGATTTTTTGATGATGACCATTCTGACCGGTGTGAGGTGATACCTCATTGTAGTTTTGATTTGCATTTCTCTAATGATTAGTGATGTTGAGCATCCTTTCATGTGTTTGTTGGCAATCTGTATATCTTCTTTGGAGAAATGTCTATTTAGGTCTTCTGTGCATTTTTGGATTGGGTTGTTTGTTTTTTTGATATTGAGCTACATCAGCTGCTTGTATATTTTGGTGATTAATCCTTTGTCAGTTGCTTCGTTTGCAAATATTTTCTCCCATTCTGAGGGTTGTCTTTTCGTCTTGTTTATGGTTTCCTTTGCTGTGCAAAAGTAGTTTCATTAGGTCCCATTTGTTTATTTTTCCTTTTATTTCCATTTCTCTAGGAGGTGGGTCAAAAAAGGATCCTGCTGTGATTTATGTCATAGAGTGTTCTGCCTGTTTTCCTCTAAGAGTTTTATAGTGTCTGGCCTTACATTTAGGTTTTTAATCCATTTTGAGTCTATTTTTGTGTGTGGTATTAAGGAGTGGTCTAATTTCATTATTTTACATGTAGCTGTCCAGTTTTCCCAGCACCATTATTGAGGAGGCTGTCTTTTCTCCATTGTATATTCTTGCCTCCTTTAGCAAAGATAAGGTGACCATATGTGCGTGGGTTTATCTTTGGGCTTTCTATCCCGTTCCATTGAGGTATATTTCTGTTTTTGTGCCAGTACCATACTGTCTGGATTACTGTAGCTTTGTAGTATAGTCTGAAGTCAGGCAACCTGATTCCTCCAGCTCAGTTTTTCTTTCTCAAGAGTGCTTTGGCTATTCGGGGTCTTTTGTGTTTCCATACAAATTGTGAAATTTTTTGTTCTAGCTCTGTGAAAAATGCCATTGGTAGTTTGATAGGGATTGCACTGAATCTGTAGATTGCTTTGGGTAGTAGAGTCATTTTCACAATGTTGATTCTTCGAATCCAAGAACATGGTATATCTCTCCATCTGTTTGTATCATCTTTAATTTCTTTCATCAGCGTCTTATATTTTTCTGCATACAGGTCTTTTGTCTCCTTGGGTAGGTTTATTCCTAGGTATTTTATTCTTTTGTTGCAATGATAAATGGGAGTGTTTCCTTAATTTCTTTATCAGATTTTTCATCATTTGTGTATAGGAATGCAAGATATTTCTGTGCATTATTTTGTATTCTGCTACTTTACCAAATTCATTGATTAGTCCTAGTAGTTTTCTGGGAGCATCTTTAGGATTCTAAAGATCTACATGATAGTATCATGTCATCTGCAAACAGTGACAGTTTTACTTCTTTTCTGATTTGGATTCCTTTTATTTCTTTTTCTTCTCAGATTGCTGTGGCTAAAACGTCCAAAACTATGTTGAACATTAGTGGTGAGAGTGGGCACTGATCTTAGTGGAAATGGTTTCAGTTTTTCACCATTGAGAATGATGTTGGCTGTGGGTTTGTCATATATGGCCTTTATTATGTTGATATAAGTTCCTTCTGTGCCTACTTTCTGGAGGGTTTTTGTCATAAATGGTTGTTGAATTTTGTTGAAAGCTTTTTTTGCTTCTATTGAGATTATCATACGGTTTTTATCCTTTAGTTTGTTAATATGGTGTATCACATTGATTGATTTGCGTATATTGAAGAATCCTTGCATTCCTAGGATAAACCCCACTTGATCATGGTGTATGATCCTTTTAATGTGCTGTTGGAGTCTGTTTGCTAGTATTTTGTTGAGGATTTTTGCATCTATATTCATCAGTGATATTGGTTTGTAATTTTCTTTTTTGTAGTATCTTTGTCTGGTGTTGGTATCAGGGTGATGGTGGCCTCGTAGAATGAGTTTGGGAGTGTTCCTTCCTCTGCAATTTTTTGGAAGAGTTTGAGAAGTATGGGTGTTAGCTCTTCTCTAAATGTTTGATAGAATTCACCTGTGAAGCCATCTGGTCCTGGACGTTTGTTTGTTGGAAGATGTTTAATCACAGACTCAATTTCATTACTTGTGATTGGTCTGTTTGTATTTTCTGTCGCCTCCTGGTTCAGTCTCGGAAGGTTGTGCTTTTCTAAGAATTTGTCCATTTCTTCCAGGTTGTCCATTTTATTGGCATATAGTTGCTTGTAGTAATCTCTCATGATCCTATGTGTTTCTCCAGTGTCAGTTATTACTTCTCCTTTTTTCTTCTAATTCTGTTGATTTGAGTCTTCTCCCTTTTTTTCTTGATGAGTCTGGCTAATGGTTTATTAATTTTGTTTATCTTCTCAAAGAAACAGCTTTTAGCTTTATGATCTTTGCTATTGTTTCCTTCATTTCTTTTTCATTTATTTATGATCTGATCTTTATGATTTCTTTCCTTCTGCTAACTTTGGGGTTTTTTTGTTCTTCTTTCTTTAATTCCTTTAGGTGTAAGGTTAGGTTGTTTATTTGAGATGTTTCTTGTTTCTTGAGGTAGTATTCTATGCCTATAAACTTCCTTCTTAGAACTGCTTTGGCTTTTTAGGTTTTGGGTCTTCGTGTTTTCATTGTCATTTGTCTCTAGGTATTTTTTGATTTCCTCTTTGATTTCTTCAGTGATCTCTTGCTTATTTAGGAGTGTATTATTTAGCCTCCATGTGTTTGTATTTTTTACAGTTTTTTTCCTGTAATTGATATCTAGTTTCATAGCATCGTGGTCAGAAAAGATACTTGATATGATTTCAATTTTCTTAAATTTACCAGGGCTTGATTTGTGACCCAAGATATGATCCATCCTGGAGAATGTTCCTTGCGCACTTGAGAAGAAACTGTAATCTGCCGTTTTTGAATGGAATGTCCTATAAATATCAATTAAGTCCATCTTGTTTAATGTGTCATTTAAAGCTTGTGTTTCCTTATTTATTTTCATTTTGGATGATCTGTCCATTGGTGAAAGCAGGATGTTAAAGTCCCCTAGTATGATTGTTACTGTCGATTTCCCATTTTATGGCTGTTAGCATTTGACGTATGTGTTGAGGTGCTCCTATGTTGGGTGCATAAATATTTACAATTGTTTTATCTTCTTCTTGGATTGCTCCCTTGATCATTATGTAGTGTCCTTCTTTGTCTCTTGTAATAGTCTTTATTTTAAAGTCTATTTTGTCTGATACGAGAATTTCTACTCCAGCGTTCTTTTGATTTCCATTTGCATGGAATATCTTTTTCCATCCCCTCACTTTCAGTCTGGATGTGTCCCTAGGTCTGAAGTGGGTCTCTTGTAGACAGTATATATACGGGTCTTGTTTTTGTATCCATTCAGCCAGTCTATGTCTTTTGGTTGGAGCATTTAATCCATTTACATATAAGGTAGTTATTGATATATATTTTCCTATTACCATTTTCTTAATTGTTTTGGGTTTGTTGTTGTAGGTCTTTTCCTTGTCTTGTGTTTCCTGCCTAGAGAAGTTCCTTTAGCATTTGTTGTAAAGATGGTTTGGTGCTGAATTCTCTTAGCTTTTGCTTGTCTGTAAGGTTTTAATTTCTCTGTCGAATCTGAATGAGATCCTTGCTGGATAGCATCATCTTGGTTGTAGGATTTTCCCTTCCATCAGTTTAAATATGTCCTGCCATTCCCTTCTGGCTTACAGAGTTTCTGCTGAAAGATCAGCTGTTAACCTTAGGAGATTCCCTTGTATGTTATTTGTTGCTCTTCCCTTGCTGCTTTTAATATTTTCTCTTTGTATTTAATTTTTGATAGTTTGATTAATATGTGTTTTGGCATGTTTCTCCTTGGATTTATCCTGTATGGGACTCTGTGCTTCCTGCACTTGATTGACTATTTCCTTTCCCATATTAGGGAAGTTTTCAACTATAATCTCTTCAAATATTTTCTCAGTCCCTTTCTTTTTCTCTTCTTCTTCTGCGACCCCTATAATTCGAATGTTGGTGTGTTAATGTTGTCCCAGAGGTCTCTGAGAGTGTCCTCGATTCTTTTCATTCTTTTCTCTTTATTCTGCTCTGCAGTAGTTATTTCCACTATTTTATCTTCCAGGTCACTTATCCATTCTTTTGCCTCAGTTATTCTGCTATTGATCCCTTCTAGAGAATTTTTAATTTCATTTATTGTGTTGTTCATCATTATTTGTTTTCTCTTTAGTTCTTCTAGGTTATTGTTAAACATTTCTTGTATTTGCTCCATTGTATTTCCACAGTTTTGGATCATCTTTACTATCATTACTCTGAATTGTTTTTCAGGTAGACTGCCTATTTCCTCTTCATTTGTTTGGTCTGGTGGGTTTTTACCTTGCTCCTTCATCTGCTGCTTATTTCTCTGTCTTCCCATTTTGCTTAACTTACTGTGTTTGGGGTCTCCTTTTCGCAGGCTGCAGGTTCATAGTTCCCATTGTTTTTGTTGTCTGTTCCCAGTGGCTAAGGTTGGTTCAGTGGGTTGTGTAAGCTTCCTGGTGAAGGGGACTGGTGCCTGTGTTCTGGTGGATGAGGCTGGATCTTGTCTTTCTGGTGGGCAGGATCAAGTCCGGTGGTGTGTTTTGGGGTGTCTGTGAACTTATTATGATTTTAGGCAGCCTCTCTGCTAATGGGTGGGGTTGTGTTCCTGTCTTGCTAGTTGTTTGGCATGAGGTGTCCAGCACTGGAGCTTGCTGGCCGTTGGGTGGAGCTGAGTCTTATAGTTGAGACAGAGATCTCTGGGAGAGCTCTCGCCAATCGATATTACTGGGGCCGGGAGGTCTCTGGTGGTCCAATATCCTGAACTTGGCTCTCCCCCCTCAGAGGCACAGACCTGACAGCCAGCCGGAGCACCAAGACCCTGTCAGCCACATGGCTCAGAAGGAAAGGGAGAAAGAAGGAAAGAAAGAAAGAAAGAGAGAGAGAGAGGGAGGGAGGGAGAGAAAGAGGGAGGGAGGGAGGAAGGAAGGAAGGAAAAGAAAGAGAGAGAGAGAAAGAAGGAAGGAAAGGAGGGAGGGAGGAGGAGGGAAGTAAAAAAAAATAAAGTTATTAAAATAAAAAAAATTTTAAAGTAACAACAAAAAAGAGAGCAACCAAAGCAATAAACAAATCCCCCAATGATAACAAGAGCTAAAAATATACTAAGATAAACATAAAAATCAGAAACTAGTCAGTCACTTACAGCAAACTCCAAGTCTACAGTTGCTCCCAAAGTCCACCGCTTCCATTATGGGATGCACACAGGATTCTTGGTGGCTGCAGCAGCAGCCTTAGCATTTCGTGCCCGTCTCTGGTGTCCATGCTGATAGCCTCAGCTTGCACCCATCTCTGAAGCTCATTTAGGCAGTCTTCTGAATCTCTTCTCCTCACGCACCCCGAAACAATGGTGTCTTGCTCTTAGGCAGTTCCTGACTTTTTCCTGGACTCCCTCCCGGCTAGCTGTGGCGCACTAGCCCCCTTCAAGCTGTGTTCATGCAGCCAACCCCAGTCCTCTCCCTGGGATCCGACCTCCAAAGCCCGAGCCTCAGCTCCCTGCCCCTGCCCACCCCAGCAGGTGAGCAGACAAGCCTCTCAGGCTGGTGAGTGCTGGTCAGCACCGATCCTCTGTGCGGGAATCTCTCTGCTTTGCCCTCTGCACCACTGTTGCTGCACTCTCCTCCATAGCTCTGAAGTTTCCCCCCCACCCACCTCCCATTTCCACCAGTGAAGGGGCTTCCTAGTGTGTGGAAACTTTTCCTCCTTCACAGCTCCCTCCCAGAGGTTCAGGTCCCATCCCTATTCTTTTGTCTCTGTTTTTTCTTTTTTCTTTTGCCCTACCCAGGTACATGGTGAATTTCTTTCCTTTTGGGAAGTCTGAGGTCTTCTGTCAGTGTTCTCTAGGAGTTGTTCCACCTGTAGATGTATTTCTGATGTATTTGTGGGGAGGAAGGTGATCTCCACGTCTTACTCCTCCGCCATCTTGAAGGTCCTCTATGCATCTTTCTTAATTCAATGGTGGCCATCATGAATCCACCTGAAACAAAGGCTGGGGAAAGTGGCAGGGGTGGCACTAGCTACAGTCTTATTTTCATCACAGCATTAAGTATTTTTGTTTAATTGGGAACTTTTAATTGATTTTTTTGTTTAAAAGCTTGTACAGTTATATTTATTTTTGGTATTTGGGGATCAGAAGCAGTCTTATTTTTCAATCCTGTATAGTCCTAAATTTCTGAACTCTCTACGCCCTTTCATTTCTGTCTCCAAAATAGTTAAGTTTTGTCTGAGCTCATCTCTTCCTTGTCATACCTTGCACTAAGCATCAAGGAACAAATAATAGACACCGATGTCATGGCCTTTTGCAGCTTCTTCCTCTAGAACTTCAAGTTCACTAGGCAGTTGCATTGCCTTTTGAGAAACTGTGGGCTTCAGTCTTACTAAATGTTTTTTTGGTGGCATGAACCACCAGCTTTCCAGTTGTTAAATCTGTTTTCTTGCTACTTGATTCTGACCACTAAGCCAATCTTAAAGTTTTGGGCCTTTGTTATGGTCCCATTCCATTTCCAGTGGTCAATTAATTTCTTTGTGAAGCTAGGCTGGGTGTGATAACAGAGAGACCCCAAAATGTCAGTGGATTACTTCAATAAGATTTTATTTCTCATTGACATCAGAATCTTTGGGTTATAGGAGATTAAATCAGTACAACATCTTTCCTCTCCTATGGACCCATAGTGATGGTAGTTTTGAAATCTTTCACACATAGCTTCCAGTGTTACCCAAGCACTGGGAGAGAGACAGCATATGGAGGGCCACTCATGGTCATTCTGTAGAGGCTAGATTTGGAGTAGCCCAGGTCACTTCTGCTCACATTCCATTGGAGAAAATATTGTTGTTTCATGTAACTGCAAGGGAGGCTGGGATGTGTATAGTAGGAGGAGAGAAGTTTTTAGTAATTAGCTGGTAGTCTCTGCCACAAGACGTTGGGAAAGAATTTAAGTGTGTCAAGGATATGCATAAGAAAAAAGAATATGACTACTGGAATGGCAGTTGGACTTAGTGACTAGATGATACAGGACCAAAAGGCAAAAAAGAAACTGTGACGTAATGATTACTATCATGTGATATTCTGGAAGATATAACTATTCTGATTTTTTTAATCTAGCAAAGGAAAGGGTGGTTAATAAAAGTTAGTCTCTATGTTTATATGCTTTAAAGAGTGTGTGACTTCCTGAGGATATAATGTTTTATTTATTTTGGCATTTTGTGAATATGACTAACATGTTCTCTACACACATCAATTAGTGTAGTTGTTTTGAAAAAATAAGATATTTTTAGATCTCAATTGTACTTACCCCTGGAGAAAGAAAGACAACACACACACACACACACACACACACACACACGAATGATTGAGGAGGGAGGCAGTGTGGCATGTGGCAAGCATGAGAATGAAAAATTTGTTCAAAGGTTTGACCATGACTTTCCTGGCTTTTGTGGGGAGAGAATATAGCTATATTTAAAAGTCATTCTTAAATAATGATGAAATGATGTTTGTGTGCCTCTCGGCAGCTGACTACTACCTGGAATAAGCTGCTAGAACTGGAGAGGAGGTCTTAGGTTTCTGCAGAATTTTGTCTATGATCCTAGTAGGTCAGCAGGTTCTGTCTCTCACGGAACCACGAGTTCATAGCAACTCTGAAGGTTTACTTCTGTTCTTGAATGTTTGATTTTATTCTTGCTTCTTGCTGTTTCTTTCTGCCACCTCCCAGTCTAGGCGACTTGGCATGTCATTTCTGAATTCCAGCAGTAGTTTTGTAATGGCAGTTAATGTGTCTCCACTTCAGTATATTCTGTACCCTGCTTTTTCCTGCTCATAAAAGCTGAAATTACTGTACATTTTCCATAGGGTACCTTTCAAGATTTTTCACTCTCTGTGCCTAGACAAGGCATGGCCTAGCAGCCAGAGATCTTCAGTTGTGGCTTCAAGTTCATGGCAATCAGCTGCATGACCATGGAGAAGTCACTTAGGAGACGCTAAGTGTCACCAGCCACTCTGTAAAAAATAACTATTTATTGGTCAAAGAAGTTAGAAAACATTGTGCACTGTATCTTTTTCTTAGTAATAAAAGATTGCATGATAGTATATTTTAAAGGTTTTGAAAAGCCCTGCCACAAAGCGACCTGTTTACCTGGATTTAACCCTGCATCCTCCTCACTGATTGAGCATCAAATCCTTTTATTCACACATCACTATTGATACTACAAGCAAATTAGCATCCCCAGAAGACACACTAGTGAACTACATTTGATGGCATTAAGAACCTTCCAAAAATGTCTCCACTTTGTAAAATGAGGGGAATAGTACCTCATCAGGTTGTTTTCTGGATTACGTGAATTTATCCAAGTTAATGCTCAGAGCCAAGCATGAAGCCCAGCATGAAGTAAGCCGTTCGTAAATGTTGCCTGTTATTTATTATTAGTCACTATTTCCTCCATGTAACTTTTCCTTTCCCATACTTTTACCTTCACTTATGTATTTTCCCTTACAGTAAATGACTTTCTCATCCTCATAATTTAGCTGACACCTTCTTGAATGAGGTAAACAAGATAGAGTGAAAAGAGAGCGGTTGTCAGATGTATGTTCTCATCCCAGCACCACAATTTATAAGTAGTGTCTCCTGAGCGAGTTTCTCAGTCTACCTTGACTGTAGATTTCCTGCAAACTGGGATTATTATAATGACCTACAAGTTTGCTGTGAATCCTCCGTTATACATACACACACTTACACACACACAGAATATGTGTTCTGTGTAGGTAGCACTAATCTCAGTGACTGGCACATATAGGTGTTTGGTAAATGAAGACTGTTGCTATTATTGTAATTTTTATATTATTAATTTAAATCCTAGTCTCATGTTGTCACTTTCCCTGACCACTGTTGTCCAAGTAATGTGATTTTTCTCAGAACTGTAAGAGCTTAACTTCTGTGTGTCACACATCTGCATCATTTTATTATTGGCATTTTTAATATTCTGCCCTATTATCAGCGAAGGCTTTGAAGTTAGGGACCTACATTTCATGCTTTTTATTTTGTTAGAGGACATGGCATTTCACTTTTCACATAGGAGGGCTCAACTGCATGTAGTTTAACCTCAGAAAGAGCCAGAGGAGGGCCAAGGGAAACAGTTGAATATACTTTCCTGCTGACCCTCTTTGTTTGCTGGACTGTGTCATTCAGGGTAAACGGTCCAGTAGAAGGCTCAAAAGGCATGAAAGACGGTAAGTGCTGAATGTAGGTTTAGACATGACTGACAAAAAATAATTGAAAAGAGTAATAAAATAGACAAAATTTTGCCAAGATTTATTTTTTAAAATGTGTGGAGATACATGTAAATAGCATTAGGAAAGGGGTTGGGCATAATAATACTTTGGTAAGGATATTAAAATCATAGGGACATAAAAGCTATGTGTCAATAATTGTAAGAACAGATAAAATTGATTTTTTAAAAAGAAAAACATAAATTGATTCAAGATGAAAGAGAAAACCTGTGAATCAGCAAGCAGTAAAGAAATTAATTCAGGCCAAGGTAGAGAGTGAATTAAACTAGTAAAGTTTATAAGACCTATCCTGGATGAAAGATAAAATGTAGAATTGGTGGAAATTAGAATTAGGAGAAAAAAGAGTTTTGGAGAAGAGATCATTTTGGTGTGAAATGATTTGGGACGTTTCCATAAGATAGATTCGACCTGGATAGTAAAGGAGAAGGGTGGATAACAGAGATTTGAAGAAAATAGGCAAAGTTACTAACCTCTTTTAAATCAGGAATGCTTCTCATATTATTTTCGTTACCTTTCTGGATATTTGAAATATTTCTAAGTTTAAAACTAAGCTTTTAAAAGAATGGATGAAGTGAGGTGGGAATGGGAAGCAGAACACTTCATCTGGGGTAGATTTTTGTTTAGAGGGGCAGGAGGAGAGTAAGCTAAAATTAAAGCCCCCGAATCTTTTAGTATTGTGTGAGCCTTCCATTTCCCATTCCTGCTACTCTGACAGAGCTGCTCTTAATACCCTAGATGCTGAAAGCCTGCAATGTGTTTTTCTGTTTTTTTTTTTTAAGTGAAATCATTTTGGCCTTGCTTTCCTCGGTTATGGGAAATTGTTTCAGTGAAAATTTCCTACAGGCTGCTTAAAAGCAATGCGTGGAACAATGGGCCTTGTGGGAAGTGAAATGCATGTGGGGAAGTGCTTAGCACTTAATGTGAGTTATTTTTACTTCCATTCATAGACGTGTCTCAGTGAAGTTCAAATTATCCCTTGGACAGTAGAAGGCAGTCTGTTAATTTAAAGCTAGACTTTTTTGGTTCCATAAAGCCAAATTTAGGATAGATTTCAAAAGCTAAATAAACAACAGTCTACCTCCCCATTAAAAATGAGTGTGTCAGGTTTCTGTGTACTTAAGTCTTTAAATAATCTCCACTTAGCTTTTCTACAAGGGGCCTTAAATATTTAGGAAGAGGCTATCCTTTCCAATCATACCTTGTTTGTGAAGGGGACGCTGAGAGGTGGGGGCTGTCTTAATTTTATTACTAAAATTCTGTAGGTGTCTTGTTGATTTTAACAAGTTAAAAGGAAGGCTGGGCAAGTTGTGCATATTGGGAGTGGTGTGATTGTGAAATGCTGAGAGGCAGCAAAGGCTGAAATCCTTAAAGATACTGCTCAGCATCATTTTTCTGTAATGCCATAATATATTATTTCGAAAAATTGTCGGAGGAAATTAATGTTATACTTTATAGCACTGGTTCTCAATCTTGATTCTTAATCAGAATCCCCCTGTGAAGTTCTTAAAAATATGTATATTGGGGCTGGGTTTTGGAAATTCCAATTTAGTAGTTCAAGGGGATGGGGCCCTGGTGTGTGTGCACGTGCATGTGTGTGTGTATCTGTCTGTATCTATGTGTGGAAAATTCCACAGCTTATTCTGAAGCAGATCCAAGGATCAAAGTTTACCAATGTACTAAATTCCTTCTCTGCGGAAATTCATTGTTTCAGAGCTACACTCTGCAGATTTCATGCATGCCAAGTTGTAATAGGACTACTACTTATGTGACTGCAAAGTAAAGGTTTAGCAGAACTGTTAAATATATGAGTGTGTTGCTTCTTACATCAAAGGACACTTTACAAATCCATCAATAACATAGTTATTTATGTATTTTTAAATTGTTATGTATTTTAGTTTTTAAAATTTTATTTACCATAATTTAACAAAATTTAAAAAAATCCCTGAGTTAAATATACAAATATTGGGAAATTTAATAATATTCTGATTAACATGATAGTTGACATGATTTACAAGAAAAATTTCTGTAAAAATGATAGTAATTTTACAATGTGGATTTAAATGGATAATTGCACTATGTTTGACATCCTATCAAGAGAGGATTATTTTAGTTAAAATACTGTGGGGTATAGAGGCAGTTACAATAAACTGGACAAACGTGATAGTTGAAGTAAGTTCAGGCTTTGAATCACGGTCCTACCACTAGCTGTGTGACCGGGCAAGTAATTTAACGTTAAAATAGGACTAATTTTATCAACCTTACAAAGTTATTTTAAAGATTAAATTAGATAATGTATGAACTGCTACATAAGTATGAAGCAGTATCATTAATTATTTGGACTGAGACTCATTTTGTACAGTTTCCATATTGGAAGATGATGTACATATGTATTGGGTGTATCACGTGTATGTAGGTTGTGGAATTGCCGAAGAAATTAATTATACCAGACATTTTCACATTTACATTTTTAGCAACCTAAGCCTTCCAAAAGGGAATTGTTGTAAATATCTCTGCACTCTTTTGGGAAGGAGAGCATTCTTTCTTAGAGCATTCTCAGGTGTGGTTCTCTGAGATTGGATTTCATCAATATTACTTATGATTACATAAGAGATGGATTCTATGTGTTGGAAACTTGACATTGCCAACACATAGCAGAATTTTTTAACATGAATCTTTCAACCTCTGCTTCCCCAAGGCCATTATAATATTTCAGAAAAGACTGAAGCTTCTAATTTTGCTTCACAATTCTAGAATTGTAGAATTTTGTGTTGACACCATAATATTTAATAAAAAATTTTTTAGTGAGAAAACCTTGGGAGAGACCGTCTTTTGAAAATTTATATTTTGGCCTGGTAGTTGATTCTACCTTAGATTATGTTTTCTCACATGATGAATTACAATGTTTTGAATTATACTTTATATTCTGTTAGGAAGGATGTAGGGAAAAGACAATCTTTTAATACTATTACTAGCTAAGTAGATTTTCCTGACAATGACTGTCAAATTGTCATTTCCCCAAATCTCCCTCTCATTCCCCACCCTCCCTTCCTTCCACAAATGTTTATTGAGGGACACTGTGTGCCAGGCACTATACCATGCACGGAGTACATACAAATGAAACCACAAAGTTCCTGCTCATATAGAACTTACATTCTCATGAGGGAGACAAACAATAAATAGGTTAAAATTACGTATAAGATGATTGCAGAAATGGTAAGGACTAGGCAGGTACTAGCAGGGTGCTGTTGTAGAGGGAACAGGAATAGTATAGATGGGCTCATGCCATTGCATGAGACCCGGGATGTGCACATAGGTTATCGATATCCCAAACAGCTTAGAATCAAAGAGGATTTGATATTTCCCTCTCTCATGCCCTCCCCATACATTCTCCTCTGTAACTTTATTTATCCTTTGAGGCTTCCCTTGCCTTTTTATTTGAACTTGATTCTATCCCTGTAAGTTGTTTTAAAGGATGGAGGTCAAGGTGTTAATTTTTACCCCTGACTGGCACTCTTCAGAGATGATGCCCTTAACTTTCACACTCCTTTATGGAGACCAGGCTTAAAAGTTCCAGGTGTCTGATTAATGGTGATAATTGTGTTCAGCCAATACAGTAAAGACAGCTAAATACTGGAATTTTACCTGGGAAAAGTACTTCAGTTAGCATGTTCTCCTTGGAAATACAAGCTCTCCTGATTCATTTTTGCTTACTTTGATGGTAGAATTAACTTGGGCTGATGGTTGTCATCTTGTCCTAAAACAAATTCCTTTGGTTTCTTTTTTTTTAATCTTATGATGTAATGCCCTCCCTCCCTCATTGACTCCCCCCTCCCGTTTCTAAAGAGAAAAGTCAATGTTATGTTGGGAGAAAAAGCATTTTTGTTTCCTATCTTTGGGCAGAAACAAGAAGGGAACAGAGGGAATAGATTTGGGATGCAGGAAAGTAGGTAATTAAGGGAGATAATGGATATGAATGGAGATAGAAGCATTCAGGTATAAATGGTTGAAGGTGTGTGAAAGAGAATAAGGGCAGAAGGGGTAGTCATTGTATGTTATTGTTCATATAGTTTTCATTTCTCAAGAAAGGAAAATGATACTGAAAGATTAGCACTAAGCTGATTAAGAAATTGTTGGTGAAAACACCGGTGTATTTTCAACTCAGTGCACTGAGAGGCGAGCAAATACTTGTTTATTACAGAAAGAAAAACATGTCACAGAATCTGGAAGTGGCAGTCTGAAATCAATAAAGCTCCTCACTAAGTATGATCACCATAGAGATGATTTCCTAGGTGGATTTTGGACAGGTGAATCATTCATTTTATTTAGTGTTTTAGGAAAATTTAAATACCATCACCTCCTGAGAATACATCAAGGTTCCCCTCCTCTCTATGTTAATCAATGTCTTTGAGAATGCGAGATTCTTTTAATGTTAACCTAAGCCAGACATCATTAAGAAATGCAATATCCTTTTAAAAATTCATGAAATATATGGAAAAATTAAAATATAAGTGATTTTAAACATTCTGCTTTATGGACATACATTCTCTCTGACATTCCCCCTTTATTACTTGATAACAAAAGTTAGTTGTCATGAGGTTTACATCAGAAAAGAAATGACAAAAAATTCCATGTGCCCAATTATTATTGACTCCATATGTAGTACTAAATCAATCAGGAGGGCCAGAGAGGGAGCTTCCTGAGTTGTAATTTTCACAAAGTCACAAAATAGCAAGCCTCCAAACCAGGTATAGTGTAAAATATTTCATCCTAGGATGAGGAAACTGGAAGGGATTTCGATAATAATGAATCCAACTCCATCATCTTACAGGTAAGGAATCTGAAGCCTACTGAGATTAAGTGCTTGTCTAAGGTTACAATACAAAATCTTAAATTCCAAGTTTACTCCAAAGTAAATTTGTATTTCTGTACCGTAATCCTAGAAGATATCCCTTGTGGCTTCAATTTCTGACTATTTTCCACAACTGATTCAAAGAACCGCGCCCTTCAACTAACAGTATTTTAAAGTAAGCAAAAAATACTCAGAACACTATTCAAAAAAGGCATATCAGAGATGAGCATTATTTAATAAGGAACTCATCAGGTTTTTGATTGATTCAGTATTTTTCACATTTTCAATTGTCTTCTAATTTTCCCTATAGAGAAGAAAGTATTTTCAATGTGAACTTTGATGAAACAAAACAAGATTTTGTTCTTGGAAAACCCCTACTTTAAACCTCAGAAAGTAAAACACTGCCTTAGAGTTGAGTTTATTTTTCTTGTTTTTTTTCTTTTGTGTTTTAACAGCTTAAAATATTTGCCAGCTTCCTTGCTCAGAATCACTGTGGTGGACTTTATAGATCCTTAGATTTGACAAGTGGAAAGACATAAGATTGAGGGTGTGTTTCTTTGCTCAACTCAATGGTTGAGCTCTGTTAGCCCACTGGATTCTTTAGGATATATTTCAGCCATAATTTTATCATTTAAGTGTGACTGCACTGAGTTTAGCCAATTCTGATACATTTTTAAGAAGAATGTGCTGCTGAGCTAAGACTCTATATGCCATATTTCAGCCTCAAGCAGATTTTTATGACAAAGTAATGAACCCCTGGAAACGGGTTTATAATGGAAAATGCAACTTGACCTTAAATACAGGAGCCCAAGTGCACCTTACAATACCACGCTTTTTGAAACACACAAAATCCTTTTCTCCCAAGGGTGGTGTCACAAGAGGAAGGTGTATAATTATGGTTGTATTTACCATAAATACCTAACATATTTTATGATTATTTGATTCTATTAAAAAATTTCACCTTATAGATTTTAATAAAGCTGCCTATGGGCAAGGTTATTGCAGTTGGATTTCTTTTCCTATGCCTACTGGTCTCAGTGGAAAGAAGCAAGCAACCCTTATAAAAGGCTTTAGTTTTTAGTACCTGGTTAATAAAAAATAATTTCCTCTCCTTTGGACTTGTCCATGAAGCTGAAAAATAACTCCCCAGGTCAGTGGTGTGTGGCAAAGCTAATTTCTATAAGCTTTTTATCAGGTGGTACTGAGTAAAACAATATGGGGAAACCAAAAAACCCACCCTTCTGTACTAAATTTACAAGGGTGAGAGTTATTCCCAGTGTCACAGAAAGGGGGGGAAAATGACACTTTTCCTCTTCCAGATTTCTACTACAACCACAAAAAAATTCTGAGATATAAAGAGTACAGAAGGAAAAATTAAAGTGTATGAAAAATTTCAGCTAAATATAGATTTTAAAATCTGACACAAATGGCACTCATTGTTTGAGACACAATAAAACTCAGCTTTCACTTGTTTGTTGACAAGGGAACTTCACAGTAGTAAACGTGAGTGAGGCAACGCATATCATAGCAACCCAGAAAGTGGTTGTCATTCAGCTCTCTCCTCCACAAGGCTCCTTCTCCCCAAGCATCACATTTTCTCAGAGGAGCATCATGAGAACATTCTAATCAACAAAAATCAGGCTTCTTCCCTTTAGGTTCAGCAGAGTGTTTGCTGTGTGTCTTGCAAAGTATGACAGCAAGATACTTCATACCCCTTCTGTCTCTCCAGGATATTCACAGGCCACTTTCCAGGAAAGAAGCTGGGAGCAGGGCTGCGTAACACACCCAGGCACCTGTATAGCAGCCAGCCCCGATCCCAGTAAGTTTGAAGTCCCATTTCTTTCTCTACTTCTTCAGGCTGGGGAATCATAAGAATGAGCAGCAGCAATGTTGCTTAGGGGGTAATGGATCCCCTTTTTTACCATCCTTGTGTAAAAGCACCCATGGCATCCTTACACTGGCTTATTCCCCTCAGAGCCCAAAGGAAGAATTAGAAACTGCAGGGATTTGGAGAGGTTGTAGGTGAGTCTTTCTTGGATTATTTTTATTTCGATGGTTACTGTGGATATTGGGAAATGACAGTATTCGACAGAAGAAGTAACATGCTACTTTGGATTCATGTCTTGGATGAAAGTGAAAAAACAAAAACAATTATAAGGTCTTTGGTGGAATGTAACTAAAGAACTTATTTCCCGTTTTAAAATTCAATTTTACAATAAAAAAGTAAAGGCATGTGGTGTGCAATTGTGAGAAGGACTTTTGATCATCATGTTAGAAACATAAATTTCTGAAACACTGCTGTCTAGCAGCTATAGAATTGATTGGGATAGTGATTGGCAGGGAGAAGGAGACATCCTTCTACTGATATGGGAGACAAGTGTTAAGGATGGGTGTGGAGTCAGACAAGTGTATTGTTGTGGGAGCCCGAGGTTGGCAGTGTTCCCTCCCATCAGATGACCTCTTGGTGTCTCTGTGAAATAGACATGTGGACATTCACTGAGAGGGTGTCCAAGAAGTGTGAATGGGAACTTGAAAGTTAGTGGATGAGTTTAGTGGACAGTTTCTGCAATGAGGGAGGATGCTGACAGTGAGACATAGAAAAATCAAGAACCCTGCATCAATTTATACATGGAATAATTTGAGTCAAGTAGAGCAGGATGGAGATGAATTAGGGCTGTGCTGGATAGGTGAGGCAGAGGAAGGAGAACTTAGAAATGTGATGGAAATAATTAGGCCTGGAAAAGGAAGAGTAACCTTCATTGATCAGCTCCTTCAAGAACTGGAGATTGTGTCGTGTAAATCAAGTCTGCATTTTGCAAAAATAACTTTGCCCTTAGGTTTTCTTTCCCTAATGGAGTGGGGCATGAGTGTTTAGTTTAAACGATCAGATGTTAAATAAACACAGCAGTCCAATTTGCGTAAGCTAGGCTGAGAAACCTTAGTTGTGGTATGAAAATGATGGGAAATGCTTAAATCTAAACTTAATCATTTTTAGGCTGTTTCTGGCTGTTCTGGGGGAAATAAGTCTTCCTATATTTTGCCCAGCTCTAGTTACTTTTAGTCCTTTTGGCTGTGGCATGTCAAATATTTGCTGTTTGAAAACTACTTGGGATTGGAATTTTTATGAAATATTGTGCATGTATTTAAAGTATGACACAGTTATGATTTTACGGGCTAAAACAAAATGACCTGATGGTCTCTTCCAGGGATGAATCCCTGAAAGGGATTTGTACTCAAAGAAAGGACAGCTCCTTCCTAATCTTTATGCATCTACTGGGCCTGCCTTTTCACCTTTGCATACTTGAAGAATTCTACAGCTGTTTACCTCAATTGGAGATGTAGTTGGGGAGAAGAGGTGGGAGCAAATTGCTGGGGGTTTGGATGGCCTTGTTCTCCGGTAAAAGACCCAGCTCTTCTGGACCTTCTCTCACCTGGGATCTTTGTGCTTTGCATAATAATACTTAGTGTCTCTCTCGTTTAGGCATATTTAAAGTGATAGAGCTGGCGTGGTCGTGATGGTGACAGGAAATAGCTCTAATGCCTCAGCAGGTATTACAAAGGCAATGAACAATGCTCTGTCCTCTTGTCAAAACCATGCTCAACAATCTGCAGTGGTTTTGCCTTACTTGCATCTTAGAAACTAAACTCATTAAATGCATGAGCCTTCAAAGAACCCCATTGCTCTAACCCTATCCTGTCCTCCTTTGCATTTTTGTTCCGCGCCACCCAGCTCCCTGTACTTCTCTTGGCCAGAGTTACTGCTCATAGTTCACAGTCTGTCATTACCTGCTTCTGGAATTTATTTATACAGGTGTTTCCTCTGACCCTCTTTCCATTTTGCATCCTATCAAGATTTTACCCATTCTGAGAGACCCAATTCAAGAGAACTTTTGTGTAGGAAGGCTTCCTTGATTTTCTCAATCAGTTTCTTCTTTCAACTCCTATCAGCCTTTATCCATACAATCCTTTGTGGCACTTCTCATATTTATTTCCCAATTTATGACTATATAGTTGTCTAATTCCTCACCTGCCAATCTCTTTTGTAAATTCCTTAAGTATCTTTTTAAGAAAGCGAATGACTAATATTATTAAACACCAATCTTGTATGAAACACCGTGGCTGATGTGGGTTGGAAGATACAAAAAGATGACATGCTTTCCTGTTCTTCAGTTCTCAAGGATCTTGTAGTCTAGCCAGAAGTATGACAGGTAAGCAGATCATATCAATATAATGTATTATAATAAGTATAACAAGATAGGCATCTCAAATTGTTCTAAGAAACTAAGTCACCTAACCTGGGTAGTAAGCTCAGAAAAGGCCTCCTACAAGAAAGAACTCTTGAAGTAAATCTTAAAGGTTAAATAGGAATACCAGTCAGGACAGGAGCAAGTTCTGGGCTGAGGAAAGAGCCTGAGCAAAGGCACAAAGGCATGAGACATTATAGTGTGTAAAGGCAGCCATGAACTTTTCAGAATTAGCAGAGTATAAAATGCAAGATTGGGTGAGGTAGGGGGTGAGCCTGAGTGGAAGACAGGGGCCAGTTCATGCAGGCTTTTGTTTGCCTAGCCAAGGAACTTGAATTTTATTCTGAATGTGTTGGAGACCCATCAGAAGGTTTCAGACATGTGAGAGGCATGATAAGATTGTTGGTTTAGAGAACTCACTCTTGCAGCAAGGTGGATAATGGATCTGGAGATGGGGGGACTGGTTCATATTTGTGATTGCTGATGGTTGGAATGAATTTGTAGGTATAACAGCACCTAAAAAAGTTGAATGGAAAGTTGTTTTTCTGCCCGTCTTCATTGGTTAGGCATCTCTTTCAAGAACAAACTCAATAAAGCACCATATACATTGTTAACCTTCAGAGAGAAAATTTGGGGTGGCATAGCTAGTCTAAAATAAAATCCACGGGAAATCTGATGTTCTAAACACAGTGATTATATAAAATGCTGGCTTGTGGCTTAAGCAAACGCAATCATAGAATTGCACAGCTATGAGTCAGAGTCAGCTTGGTCCTTAAAGTCCTTGCTTGATAGCAAATTAGTGGCTTAGGGAAATATATTTACATTTCATTTCTTATTGTACATCTGATTGCATGTTTTGAGAGTTGGATACAAAATTTCTTTATTTACAAATTTGGAGTAGGGAATTATATTGACTGTGTGTGCATACAGACTTAAGTTTCCCAGTTAGGTATGTAAATCCAGTGAGGTATATCCTTACATGGTAAGAGATTGCTAATTTGCCATTTAATTTCAAATAGAAACATATGCAAGATACAATAACGAAATTCAGTTACTCTTATGGTTAGTTAAATCGTCATTACTGTAGAATGGCATATTAGGTCTTATGATTTGATCAGTAATAATTTATTTGTGGGAAGAAGAACAGACAACTATTTTTTAAGTATTTCTTTCCACGTGTTCCCATGTTTCTATCATAAAGCTTAAGCACCTTATTACACTCATTATTTTCCTGTATCTTTCATCTAGATTGTGTGTACTGTGAAGGCAGGGTCTGCTTTATATTTGCTTTTAACCTCAGGGTTTAGCACAGTGTCTCATCAAGTAATTGCTCTCTATATACTTGTTAAAAGTGAATGGCAAAATGAATTGAGTAAATACATATAAATAAATGAATGACTAAGTGAATAAGTAAATGAACTGTATATGAATTGGCTTCACTCATAAACATTTATTGAGTACCTACTATGTCCCAGGCTCTGAGCTGATGCACCAATGGTTCTTACCTTTAGAGTTCTTGCTTTCAAGAGCAACACATCAAATAATTATAGAAGAAACTATGTAATTAAGACGTCCCATAAATGTTGTGAAGGAAAAGAAGAGCTTGCTATGAGGGTACTTAACAGAGACTTGACCCACCCTAAGGAGGTCAGGTAAGCTTTTTTGAAGAAGTAGCCTTCGAGCTGAAACCTGAAGAATGAGTAAGTGTTGGTTAAATAAAGAACGGAGAGACCTTTCAGGCAGAGGAAAAATTTTTTGAAGGTTGAGGACTGTAGGAGTGTGGCATGTTAGGGAAATGGAAAGGCTGATACAGAAAAGGGAATGGAGTTTGATCAGAAAATAATAAGGGCGAGGCACTATATGTGGATACGATTTTCTCTCTCTCTCCCTCATTCTATCTCAATCTCTTTCTTTGTCAGGAATAATACATCAAGAATGACTATCTGCAAATACATGAATATTAATTGTTTCAAATTATTCACCAGAATAGGCTCCCAGGAATAATACATAAATCTTCTTAGATGAATCAAAAGAAACAGCTTGGTTACATGCCTTAAAAATAGTCGTGCAACTATATAAACTATATGTCTGTAAGCAATTAAAGGTACATCAATAAATGTAGGACACAGCTTAGATAGTCTCTTATTGAAATCTCTGATCACTGTATATACTGGGTTGGCCGAAAGGTTTATTCGGGTTTGTCCATAACATCTTACCAAAAAACCGGAATGAACTTTTTGGCCAACCCAATATTTCTGTCTAAATCTCCCAAAGTCCAAGATCTGATTCTTGTTTCTTTTATTTTAGATCTCACTTCCATCTAAATCTGTTGGAGAAGACCCAGCTTTCCTAATTTTCAGATTTTATTGACTTATATATTGGGTTCTTTGCTCTATTTCTAGAATAACCTCTGAGTTTTACTTGATCATCTCTTTTTGTGACCCAAGAATCATTTCTTCTCTGCAGAAGGAAAGTATACTTTGAATATCCCCTGCAGTATCCTTGGTTTACTAGGGACAAATAACATTGTATGTTAAATTTTTGCTTTTCTATTGATTCCATTCTGAGGTCTTAAGCTACTGTAACAAATCTAAAAGGGTGACATATATTTAGGCAAAAAAGAACCCCAAAATATGTGACTAACAAGCAGGAACAGGAGATTCAAAGGCAGTTCCCAGCCTTCTGTGATTGGTCAGTTCAGGGAGTAATACTCTGACCAAAAAAAAAGACCCATCGCTCACACAGTCCTAGCACAATGTGTCTAGGCATTTAGTAAATTACATGGGGTTCAAATTCTTGAAACTCTATGAAGCATTCGTGAGTTAAATGTAAGAATATCGGGGATGCCCAATTCCACAGAACAATAGTAAAGCTGGCAAAAGTACTTTTCAGATTTCACCTGGGATGGTGCTCTAGAGATGGTTAAGGAAAAGGATAATGCTATCCTCAGTTGTTAAAGGAAATCTGATTGTGTTTCCTTTTGTCTAGATATATAAATTCTGCAGAAAATTTCTTTATTTGGGTAGATTGAGATCCTCTAAGATTAGACCCTAAATTATTTTTCAGACAGAGAGAGTGAAGTCACAAGAACAAATGCTTTGGAGTTTAACAGAAGTGGGTTTGAATTCTGCCATATTCGATTATGTATCGATGGTCAAGTTACTTAACTTCATACTTGCCTAGTATTTGCATCATGAAATTATTGGGAGGATTAAATGAGATTATATATATGTATAATGTATTATATATATAATCTCATTATGTATAATGAGTTATTATTATTTGTGTGTGTGTGGTGTGTGTGTGAATTTAACGCTAGGAAGATGTGAATTCTCTTAAAATCAGCAAATATTGAAAACTAGCCTAATGGTTTGTCCTCACTAGATTAGCAGATACATGAGAGCCAGGTTGTGTTGTCTTTTTTATCACTGTACCTACAGTACCTAGTTCTTGAGTTACAGGAGGCACTCAATAAAATAAGAGTGAATGAAAGAACTACTTCTTAACTTGTGTCTGTCTGTTGGCTTTCACATAAGCAGATATTCTCTCAGCCATAGAAAAATCAGATATCATATAATACCTCTACTAGCTTTCTGACATAAATCTTTTAATTACCCTCTTATGCGGCTAGTTCACATAAATAAAACACCAGAAAAAGAAAATGGCTCTGCCTGGTATTGTAAGTTCAGAAAAATAACCAATTTCTTAATATGGTAGTAATTCCTAGTATGACTGGCTGGGCTGGGACTGAAACCAAGGACCCTGACACTAATGGGCCTCTTACGAAACTTACATAGCCTGAAGTCATCTTATTGGAATGTCATTAGTAGCCATCACCATTGTTACAGGCAAAAATTGGGAGGCTATTTCTTTCTTGCAGTGCTTTCTTTAGATTCCTGTATTTTGTGGGCCCCACATTTGAGACCATGGTTTGGATATTTATGTAAGAACGAACAGTCCTAATATATATATAACAATTTCTAATGCAGCCCCTAGGTAAAGAGAATGAAACAAGGCACAGACCTGTAGTACAGTAACACTAGGAAAGGCACAGATTGAGTTTGAAACAAGAGTGACCTAATCCAAGTACAGTCCTTCGGGTGGCAGCTTTTTGGAGATAATCAGATCTGTTTCTAGACCTGCACATTTTCACTAACTTTTTGCCCTCCGTAAGGACGTGATTTTTGATATATATTTGTGTGCTTTTACTTCTTGATGACCTGGGTAAGGATTCGGGCTTGGAATATAGTTGCCTTGGAAAAAAAATCCAAAGGAATATTTTCTAGGTTTTGCTGACTGTGCCTCGGAAGCAAACGAATTATGGTACAGGGCTGGAACTTCACCTACTTGTTAATTAGCAGGTTAAACTTTTATGAGTTTCTGGTACCCTGGCAATACATGGCTATTAAAATTTGCAGGTGGTTCAAGGGGAGAGAGATGTAAGTTCCTGTGCTAGTAATATATCATAAAAGTGTGTATTTCATGTGCCTGTTGTGAAAGTGGAGACTTTAATACTCTTTCACAATATAAGCTGATTAAGGAATCTTTATGGTTCTCATTAACTATGGGTCTTTTTTCATAGAAAAGTGAAAAGTGTAATGCTTATAGACAGAAGCATAGAAGAAAATAATTAGCCACAATGGTACCTCTTTGAGACTAACTAAAATCTTAGTGACACCCTCTGCAGTCACCTCTCAACCCTTGGAAAATGCCCTTGTTTCTGAAGTTGATTCTACTACATGAAGTGCTGTAAATCTCATGCTTTGATTTTTCTCCTCAGAAGACAGTGTTTGCTTAGTTACACTTGTGTTATATTTAAATGTTAGCATACTTCCTTTTTTGACTCCACCTTTTCATCAGGAACTGTGGTGAGCGACATGATTCCACACAATAAACTAAATTCTGGAAAAAGTAATGTGATTGTAGTTTTCTGAAAGCTATACTGTCTTATGTTTTACATGTGGTTTTAGGGGAAAAGCCCTCAAATATTTGCTAAATTAAGCATTTCCCCCCCAAACTTAGAAGTAGCTCGTTGTAATTAAGGTTATAGCTTGTTTTAGCACGGGGAAATAGTGAAATGAATTAATTTTAGTTAAGAAAAGGGTAGAAAAATGAACAATAGAAGATATTTGTTTTATTTTTCATTTTTAATTCCACATTTTTCTTTACCCATTGTGGCCAAGGGTGGATTCTGTTTTGTTTCTCTAGGGTTAAATCATCATTTAAAAATAACTCTTTTGGAACATTAGATTACGATAGAGTTTTTTCATTCTGTTGGTGAATATATCAATATAATGTTTTAGTTTGAACGTGCAGCATCCATTTGTGTGTGTGTTGCTGAGAAAGAAAAACAGGCAAGGATGGTAGGATTGGGCAGGGGCAGGGGATGGGGATGTAAGACAGGGCGGCACGCTGTGGGGACGCTGAGGACCAGGACTGCAGTGGGGCATTGGGAAGTGTTAATGAAGAAAGAAACTTGTGCTGGATGGACACTCCTGTTGGGGCTTTTAGTTCTGATATCAGTCATAAGAACCCTGTTTCCAAAACTCTGTGTGCCAAAGCTTTGTAGTTTGTTTTGACAAAGAATGCTTTCTGAGCATGGCAGTTAAACATACACACACGCACACACATATACACACATACACACACGTAACACTGTTAAGATAATATATTTTTATAAGGACTTGAGCATCAATTTTATGGCTTTCTTTAAATTAGCTTAGTTTTTAAAACCTCATTTTCAAATGTGTGACAATAGAGTATACACTAAAATTGAAAGGAATAGAACTCTTTTAAATACTCGTTCCCTTCACTTTTACTTACTTTTATTTTTTGTTTAAGGATATTTCGCTTCAGGAAGGAAGAATTACAGGTTCTTTCGACCTGATGAAATGCAAGAGGATGAGAACAGGGATGCATTTCAAGACTTCTATCTAAAACTTTTTTAAATGAAAAAGTACTCCAAATAATATTCTTATCAAGTTGATAGTCTTAGAACAATGGTAAATATAAGCTTTACAAAAAGTGCCCTCTTTTTGGTGAGGGGTATGGGAAGCAAACTCCCTTTTGTGGGAAAGATGTAAAACAAAGTCAGCTTCAGAGAATTAGAATTTAGTCAAGGAAGTATTTGCGAATCAAAGCCTAGTTTTGGAAATCCATCTCTTGCCAAGAGAAAAGGTGCTAAGCTGCTCAGCCAGAAGCAGTCTGCAGCAGAGGCTTGTCTGTCAACGTTTGCGAAGTGCTAATAAGCTAATAAGCCAAGAGTTCCAACGCAGGGTATTTGGTGTATCCACAGAGTGGTGGTGGATACCTCACCTTTGGCAAAGATCCAAGTCAGTCCACAAAAGTTACTGGGGACCTACTTTCAATATATGTATGTTTTTCACTGGGTGCCTGTCTGGGAGAAAAATTTATTTGAAAATAGCTGATAGGGATATGTCTCGTCTTACCTTATATATTCTTTATTTCCTAGCCAGGAAAACTAAAAAACAAAAAAATAACTCAATGAGAAAACTGTATAAATATAAAAGAAATACAGATGGAGTACACCAGTCAGAGGAGGAGACTGAGGCAGGGGTTTCACCGAAAGATGGCTTCCCCGGGGCTCTAAAGGATAGTGGTGGTGATTGCTTGCAGCTTTTTTGGCAGGCTTTGTGCTGTGTGCCTTGTAACAGCTTATTTTCACCACTTAGTCTTATAGGAAACCTGTGATGGAGAAATGCTTGTCCTGTTGGATGAGGACCCTGAAGTTCAGTGAGTGAAGTGGCCCTGCTGGGCATTGCATCCCCAAGAGACTCATTCTCATGGCTGACTTGCTGCAAAGCCGTGAGCTCTTTACTACGTGGCAGAAAACAAAGCTAATGTTAGGCAAAATAAAAAATATATGCCACATGTGATAGGGACACATATCCTGTGTTTTCATTGTTCAACTGTGAGATTTAAAATTATATACAAATTAGAAGAAATGGCAGTCTGACAAATGAAGACTCTTCATCTAGTGAAAACTTGAAAAAGTTAAAACAACAGAATGATATGGATAATTTTTTATCTGTATTTAAAAGAGTATTGATTTTTTAAAATATTTATTTATTTATTTGGCTGTGCCGGGTCTCAGTTGCGGCACGCGGGACCTCTTTAGTTGCGGCATGTGAACTCTTAGTTGTGGCATGTGGGATCTAGTTCCCTGACCAGGGATCAAACCCGGGCCCCCTGCATTGGGAGCATGGAGTCTCAGCCACTGGACCACCAGGGAAGTCCCTAAAAAAGTATTGATTTGAAAACCTTTAGAAACGAGCATTATATGAAACAATTTAAACTATGTCAATAACAAATGTCACTTCAAGGTTTTAAAATATGGCCATCGTCAGATTAACTAATGACAAATATGATTTAGCTTAAGAAGCAAATTGTAAAACTTATGGATCAGTAATATATATCTGCTACTGTATCTATCTGAAAGCATTTATTAGGTTTAACTATCAACTTAACTATTAATTATCACCATTATTTGAAGGACATGCAAAATAATAATACCCAGATTCCACTATGACTTGATATTTCATGCAATGATATCACAAAAGGAAAGTAGAGCAGGAGGAAGTATAAGCATATCAAACTAACTTGAGGAAAAAGTATATGATAAGTACAATATACTACTAGTTCTCTAGGTTTAATTAAAAAACTATAGGAAAAAAGAGCAGAATTCCTGGAACTAATGATTGCCACCTGGAGTTCATCTCTGGCTCCCTAAGGGTCCACCAACTTAAGATTTTTTGTGTGCTTATTAATGTTTAAAAGTCCTAACATTAATTATTTTACTCCAGTTAGGGCTACACAGGACTTAACCAGTTGAGCTTTTTTACTCTTTATTGTTACATTAGCAAAGTAATGATAACCTCTCTCATATATGGTAGAAGCTCTGATAGGCTGTTACATGTGTCTTTATTTATAAAACACATAAAACCGTATTAATTCTTACTCAACAAAATTTACTTGCTAGGCAAAATCTTCAAAATAAATGTATACATAGAGGGGTAGATAATAATAAAGGGTATAATGAAAAGGCTGGGGAATCACTCTTCTGTACACTTAGACTTTAAATAAGTAAAATAACATCTCATATCTCTGTAGAACCGAGGCTGGTGTTTATGCTGCGTAAAACTCCAGATATTTAGCATTTGGGTTATTGGTTAATAATCATTAACTCTATAGTAGATGCTGTGTCTTAGTATTAAGCTAAGCATACTTTAATATTCTGCACTTTTTCTTCAATATTGTGTAAGCCACTTGTGATGAGATTTAAGTGACAGTGCTAATAAACTCACTTCAGACTAAGATCACACATGAGAAATTTCAGCTCAAAGGAAATTAGAGGGCCAGAGGGAAGAAATTAGGAGTAAATTAATGATGTTTTAAAACTGAGGTATCATAACTAGAATGCTGCTAAGATATTAAAATACTTAGGCATTTTAGAAACATGGTTATTTGCTTTTATTTTTTAAATGTATTGAAGTGAAAACTTGAAAAATATTTGAGTTAAGCAGAACTTTCATATTTCCTTAATTTGTTAAAGAAAGAAATTTAATTTCATTGTACTTTCGTAAAGATATAGCAAGGATATTGACCATTACATTACATGGTGTCCCTTTTGTAATATTCGCAGGATAAATTCTTAAATTCAGGATGGGGGGATTTGTTCTATTAAAGGAACTAACAAAAAAAAAAGGAAAGAAAGAAGTAACTTTTGTAGTTTTTTCTTGTCAAATAGTGGGAGATATGTCTTCTCCATCCTTACTCTCCATTTTTTTGTCTTGGCCAAAAATGGTTTGTATAAACTACCTAGAATTGATTGTATAAGCTACTTAAAATATCTTTTATATATGTGTAAGGAATGAATTGTAAGTAAAGAAATGACTTCTGAGATATCACAGATTTTTGCATGTTTTTTTTCTTAGTTAAATAGTCTGTAATGAGTAAACAAGTTATTTGGGCTGTATATTAACAATATCAACATTTACTTTTATATACTGAAAAACATTATTACAGTGGATACAAACATTTCTTAGAAGAAATCAAGAAAAAAATATAACAAAGAAGAAAGGTTATTTGTTATTTCTGGAGACCATCCTGGTTGAATTTATATTTAATGGAGATATAGAGGATAGTTGATATTAATGCTTTTTATCTAAACTTCTTGCTTGCTCCATCATCATTTTAGAGAATAATCTTATTTGAATCCTTTATATTTGATCCTAATTCTATGTTTTTCATGCCTTTCTACCTTGCCTCTTCATCCTATGACCTGTGTGCCTTTCTTTTCTCCTTGCTTTGTAGTTTCCCATCCTTCTCTTTGTTTTCCCATCTCTTTCCTCTAATTTTACAGATGAGAAAACTGATGCTTAGAGGCATTAAGTAGCTTGACAGAGTTTACACAACTGTTAATTGGTCCAAGCTAGGGAAAGAACTCTGATCTCCTGTCTCCTGGTACTGCTTTTCTTGACTTTCTAATGGAGTTATTGCTTAGATCAGAAGATGATGCTGATAGATTGTGGTGTTTTCCCAATTGCTTACTGTGTATGAGTTTTCCTGTCTAAATGAGAATTCCATAGAGCTAATTTCAGACAGTTCACATGGGCACAATTGTACCAGTTGTTAAAATATTGAATTATTTTCACACTGGCTAATAAGTAGCTGCTGCAAGTAGCCTCTCAATTGTACCTCATTTTGCTTCAGCAGCCCCTGAATATCCTTTAGGGACCACTCCCCAATCTGCAAGACCCTCATACTTTGGCCCAATAGCAATCAAAGTGAGGCATTTAGCTGCTGACAGTTAGATAAAATGATTACTGAGGCACTTCAGGTGTACAGAGCTACACTCGCTAACATATTTGTCTTTTAGGTTTGTTTCATTTCCCTCTTATAATGATGAGAGGGAAAATTTAATCTGCTAAAAGAATGCTGATTCCAGGTTTTGCTTATTTTGATTCCTCCTCCTCCTCCTCCTTCTTCTTTTCTTTCCTTCTCTTTTTGCAGTGAGAGATGTGAAAGCAGTGTCCAGAGACGTATCATGCTAGATCATTTTAGCAGCTACATCTACTTAAAGTTTTGCAAATGTGTCCCCTTCAAAGATCATTTAAATGTTTTGATTCTGAAGTAACTCAAAGTGTATATATATATATGATTCTCAGTATCAAAATATTTTTGTCTCTTTAATGTGTTATTGGTGGGGTATTTTTTTGCTTTGTTTTTATTTAGTTTGTCAATAGGGGAATTATATTGATTGATTTTCAAATATTAAACCATCCTTGCATTTTTAGTATTAACCCTACTTGATCATGATATATTATTCTTTTTATATATTCTTTAATTCAGCTTGCTAAAATTTTATTTGGAATGTTTGCCATTAAATTCATAAGGGATATTAATCTATACTTTTCTTGTAACGTGCTTATTAAGTTTTAGTATCAAAGTAATGCTGGCCTCATAGAAGGAGTTGGAAAGTATTACCTCCTCTTTAATTTTCTGGAGGAGTTACGTAGAATTGATATTATATTTTCTTTAAATGTTTGATAGCATTCACAAGTGAAGCCCTTTAAGCCTGGAGTTTCCTTTGTGGGAATGTTTTAAACTAAATATTCAATTTCTGTAATAGACGTAGGTTACTCATTTCTTTTTGAGTGAATTTTGTTAGTGTTTCAAGGAATTTCCTTTAAGGTGTCCAATTTATTTGAAACAGGTTGTTCAAAATATTGCCTTATTGTCTTTGTAATAGTTATGGAATCTATAGTGATGTCACCTTTGTATCTTCTTTTTCCAAATTTAAACAAGTTGTTCCACTATCTTCTTGTTCATATTGTTTCCAGTGAGCTGTCTGCTTTCATTCTTATCTTAGTTACTCTGTATGTTGTGTGTCTTTTCCTCTGGACTTATAAAATATTTTCTCTTTATAATTGATTCTGAGTAATTTGATTATGTTGTATTTAGGTGTAGTTTTCTTCATGTTTCTTATACTTGGAGTTCAGTGAGCTTGGATCTATGGGCTTACAGATTTCATCAGATTTGGATAATTTCCTTCACATATTTTTCTGTCCCCTTCCCATTTCCTTTGGGGATTCCAATTACACATATGTTGTATTAGACTGCTTAAAGTTGCCCCATAGCTAATTGATGCTTTATTATTATTATTATTTTATTTCTTTTCTCTCTGTGTTTCCTTTTGGATAATTTCAATTGCTGTGCCTTCACGTTTACTAATCTTTTCTTCTGCACTGTCTACTCTGCTATTTATTCCATCCAGTGTATTTTTCATCTCACACTTTGTAATTTTCACCTCTAGATATTCAATTTTTGTCTTTATTATATCTTCCATATTTCCACTTAATTTTTTTAACATGTAGATTACAGTTTTAGTGACTGTCTTAATCACTTATCTGCCAATTTTAACATCTGTTTCAGTGCTTGGGTCACTTCCACTTGATTGGGTTTTCTCCTCACTATAGGTCATACTTTTCTGCTTTTTTGATTGCCTGTAAATTTTTTATTGGAAGCCAGTCATTGTGAATTTTAACTTGTTGGATGCTGAATATTTTTGTATTCCTATAAATCTTGCTTTGTTCTGGGATACAATAAACTGTTACATGTAAACAGTTTTATCCTTTCAAGTATTACTTTTAAGGTTTTTTTGGTAGAGATGGATCAGTGTTTAGTTTTGGACTAATTATTTCACAATACTGACACAACATCATTTTGGGTACTCCTCCCAATGCTCTTTATATTATGAGGTTTTTTGGCCTGGATGATGGGATCAGGCACTATTCCTAGCCTGTGTGTGCTAGTCACTGTTACCTCTAGGTTTTCAAGTGTTCTTTCCTTGACTCAAGCAGTTTCTTCACACATGTGTAGTGATTGGAACTCTGCTGAATACTTAATGGAAACCCTTTGTTGATTTTCAGAGTTCCATCTCTGTGCAGCCCTCCTCCCTCCGATACTCTGTCCTGAAAAGTCTAGCTGCTTTATTCTCCATGGAATCTCAGATCTGTCTTCTCAAGTCTGGTAGTCCATCAGGCTCCTCCTGGGCTTTCCCTCTCTGTGCTGTTGCCTAGAAACTCTCTCATGGCAACAAAATTGGACAGTTATAGGTCTCGCCTCACTTGTTTTCCATCTCTTAGGATTACTATCCTTTGTTGCCTTGAGCTCAGGATCTTGAAAGCCATTGTTTAAGTTTTTGATTTTGTTTGTTTCAGGGTTTTAGTTGTTCCAGGCAAAAGGATAAATTCAGTTCCTGTTAATTCATCTAAGTTGAAGTTCTTTGACACTTGATACAGAGCTGAGGTGGGAAAACTTTGGGACTGGATACCAAAGTTTCAGCCTCAGAAAGTAAAACTAGGGAGAATAAATCCTAGTATTTTGGCTGTTGGATAAGTATTTATATTAATTTTTTTTCAGAAAATAAAAAGTTGTTCATTAAAAAATTATAGAAACATACAAACCAAAAAACTACAGCCACATGAACATCTAAAGTTTTCTTCAATAAATTAATGAAATAAAGTGATTGTGGGCAATCTAAAAAATGATGTAGGTGGTTCCCAAAGTCATATTCATGGGTGAGTACTTATCTTTAAGGATGTTTTCACCAGACCGTAGAAGAATAAGAAAAATGTAGAGAGTTTTTCATAAAACTAAATTTATTCCATTTCAAAGACTATTTTTGACTATGTCCTTCCTACCTTTTTTGTGATAAAGTTCCATGCTTTATTGAATTTATTATGATAGCAGATGGATGGTAAGGTATTTTGTTTTGTTTTGTTTTTAAAGTAATTACTTGGCAAAAGTAGGAGTAGGCCATCCTGTGTTCACTCCCCATAAAATTTTCATTTTACTGCTCTGGGTACTCCAATAGTCTGGAAATACCTGTTTGGCTATGCGCAAATACTTTAGCTCTACTCATTTTTATACAAATAGTGATTACCACAAAACTTTATTCACGAAAGCTGGTAAAGTTTCTCTTTTTGAGCATCCTTTTACTTGAAGATAGTATGTTTTGCTATGTACAGCTCACAGAATCTTTGTGGACAAGGGGACATATTTGAATGGCCAACCTGGGTCATCTTTATATTTCCTTGTTTTTTTCTTTACTCCATAATGGCTATGCAACTCAATTCTTTCCTCAGTACTTATAAGCAATATTTAGAGACTTATGATTGATTTTCATTGTTTCCCAGTATTGTTTCTCTTTATTATATGACAAGAAACCAGGAATTGACTTGGTTTCTTCCCTCTCTGACATCAACATATGGCCAGTATATTAGAATTCTCTGGAAGAAGAGAACAAATAGGATACATACAAGTATATATATAAAGAGATATATACATATATCTATATCCATATATATCCTATATATATCCTATTTTGCAGGATGAGCCTGGGTCTAAAGGTCTGAGAACCAGGATGTCTGAAGGCAGAAAATGGATGCCCTAGCTGAAGCTAAAAAGAACAAATTCACCTGTTCTCGGCCTTTTTGCTGTACTTGGGCTCTCAACAGATTAGATAATGCCCACTAGTATTTATTTATTCAGTATACTGATTCAAATGCTACTTTCTTCCAGAAACATCCTCATAGACACACCCAGAAATAATGCTTTACCAGTTAGCTGAGCAACCCTTAGCCCTGTCAAGTTAACACATAAAATTAATCATCACAGCCGGTGAGAAAAATATCTTTTCAATGATAACAATAATGATAATACTATTTCAATGATGATAATAATAATAAAACAACTTTGTGAGGTGGCCATCATAATTCTTATTTTACAAATAAAGAAGTTAAGTCTTAAGGAAGGTAAGTAACTGCTCAAGATTTCACAGCTAAGGTAAAGCTCTAGATAAGACTCCAGCTCTGTGTTGGGAAAAGGCAGGGTCCCACTGCCTTCAGGTGAGGAGATGAGTTTCAGTGTTTTCCAAATTGTGGCAATATGTTCCTCTCCAGACAGTATTCAGAATCTCCGAAGAGGAGCAAATGACTCTATTCTATGCACAAATTATTTATTGCTTCTGTTATTATACAGAGCTTTTTATTTAAAGAGGAGAATGTTGCTAATGATAAATTATACTCTGTTGTTGAAATAAACCTTTTATTTATTTTTTAATTTTTTTAAACTTTTTATTTTATATTGGAGTATGGCCAATTAACAATGTTGTGATAGTTTCAGGTACACAGCAAAACGACTCAGCCATACATATACGTGTATCCTGAAAAGGCTTGAAAAGCAAAGGAAACAGACATTCCAAAAGAAGCATGACCACGACCTGTTTTTTTTTTTTTTTAATAAATCTTTTCTTTTACTAAGATCTCCTAAAAATATTTCCATTTTTATAAACGCATTCTGGTTTCTTTGTGAAAATAGCTGCAAGGATATGTCACTGGGTAGTTTCATTAAAAATTACGAGTGTTCACCATTACTGTGAAAAGTTCCTGCAGCCTGTTTCCTGCACTTGGGGAAGGGTGCAGCTTTCCAGTGATGGCTGCCCATGAATCTTGGAGACCTGCACCTGCAGATTCCAGCCACAGGCACAAACAGGCACTGTGAGAACAGCCCCCATTCTGTAAAAACGAAAAGGTCTGCTGTTCTACAGAAATGTTTAGGACAGAGAAGCGAACCTCAATGAGATACACAAAACCCATAAACCACTGAGATTAGATAAATTGCTGGAGTTGTTTAGAAGGCCAGGCAGGAATAAACATTCTCTTCCTAAATGTAGTTTCCCCGCACTTGGGACAAGCGTACTATCTGATTACCCAGGATGATTTATTTATCTTTCTAGACTGTTGACATGAAGTCTGAATTCAGGCCCAGGAATAGGTGTACTTCCTGTTGTTATTTTGTTTGCAGAAATCACTGACTTCTCTCGTGTTACTTTTTGTGATTGCTGGAGCTAACAGTATTGAAGTTTATAGTGTGCTATATCATCTGTAATAGTAAAATCATAGTAAATCACTCTGGATTTGAAGTTTAGGTCATGGCATAATAATCCACAATGAACAGAGTTCCTGCTTTATTTATGGTTTCATCTACAACCTTGTATCAGTGATACTTCAGTTTCTTCTTGATATAGATTTTTCATATAGTTTCATGATAACTTGTAAAATTTATGCTGCAGGATAAGTAAACTCTTTGGAGTACTCGTTCATTTATTTGTTTATTCTTTGACTTCACAAATTTTTATAATATGTCTAATCTCTGCCAGACATTTTTGTGGATCATGGGGACTCAGTGATGGAAAAGAAAGATGAGTCCTGCTCTTGTAGAGCTCATGTTTTAATTGAGGGGTAGAGTGGAGGGGAATAAAATGAACAAGAAAATATCAGGTAGGAATGTTGCTCAGGAGAAATTACAACAAAGTGAAGAAGTCAAGTGTGGCCGGAAGCCTGCTTTCAATCAGGCAATCAAGGATGGCCCCTGCAAGGAGGTGGCATTTAAGCTAATGCCTGAATGAGAAACAGACTGCTGTGCACAGATTTGATGGAGTAGCATCCGAGCCAGATGTAACAGCTAGTATAAGGATGTAGCTATACTGTGGACATGGTGAGACACACATCATGTCACCTTGACTTCTTTTTTTTTGTTTTTAATTTGTAATATATTTTATTTAGCCTACTATTTAAAATATTATTTCAACATATAGTCAATGTAGCAACTATTGTGATCATGTCCAAAATATTAAGTGGTTAATCAATATAAAATTATTACTGAGATTTTTACATCATTTTTCATACTAAGTTTTCAAACTCTGGTGTGTATTTTACACTTACGGCACTTCTTAATTTGATCAATAGCCACATGTGGCTAGTGGCTACCTTGACTTCTTACTCTGATTTGCTTTCACTTTTACTGTTCAGATGTTCCTTCTGCACTCTGTGCCTTCCCTCTCCCCCTTCAAATTTGTGTATTCTTAATAAAAACTATATTATTAGGGGACTGGAAAAATACTGCTTTAACTAATTGATTCTGTAGTGTTTTCAGGAAATTATTCCACATTTAGAATAATTTTACAAAATGATTTAATTTAAAAGTAGCTACGTAAGAAACAGGTAGATTTCAAAACAATTCCCCTCAAATCTTTGATCTACAAACTTTCATTAAAATTGGCAAATGTAATGTCCCTTAAAAACACAAACAAAGAAAAAAATGCAATGCTTTTTCTCTCTGGAAAGATAAAGGGAACTTTTTCCCAAATGAGGTAACTTGGAAGCTGGGAGACAGATTCACACATTCATAACATGAAACTCCCAGGGCATCATTTCCTAAATTATTTCTTTCACTGCCCTCTTGGTAGCTCAGTGTCATGGATGAGTGAGTTTACCTCACAAGTAAGCAGTTAGCTCCCCAAGAACAGACTCTTAACCTTAGCTCGCCACGTGATTAAACTCAGAGTGAATGCAAAAGATTAATGAGGGCCCTGAGTGAAAACAGTCTCTTGTAAGGACGGCACTAAATCTTGAAAGTCTGGTTGTTATTGTTTGTGGAGGCTGAGTCCTGGGCCAACCCCAGAAGGGATCATGGTGGTGGTGAGTCCTGGTTTGGGTATTATCTTAAATGCCTTGACCCTGCTTTTCTGTGGCTGGCATAATGTCATTCTTCTTTGTAATCTATTTTTAGGAGTCACAACATATTCTTGCATTTTCTCAGTGTATCTAAATGTAGATCTTATCAATCTACTTTTACTCCACTTATTTTCCCAGATGATAGAAAGAGGACACATTCTCACATTTGGAAGTGCATGCTTTAGTTCTGGTATATTCTCCCTCCAAGTACACTAAAGACTTTTTCTTCCCTAGTGTCGGTCTTCTAACGGACAATAAAATGGTGAGAAAAGAATCTGTAAACTCTTCCCATTCTCCTCAGTTTTTGCCTATCTTGCCACTTTTTTCAATCCTATGCCATTTTAGTAAAGGAAATATGAAGAGTGATTGTTGGGAAGAAAGGATATTAAGGAGAAGCCATTGACAACTAACAGTCAGCCAAGTAATCATAACAAGAGATTTAATATTGGCAGGTAAGATAGCCTGGTTGGAGATTGCATATGCAAATTATGAACAGATTATAAACAAATACTTATTATACACATGAGGAAAATCTGAATCGACTCCACTTTACCCAGTTTCCGTCAATTGACTACTAGTGGTGGTCTCCAAAGAGCATTCTAGTAGGCAAGAATGAGGCATTGATTTTATAAAACAGAATCTTCAAAGGAGGGGGAAACCAAGCCTGTGGGGAAGGACAGCAAAAGTCTGGCAAGAGGTCATGGGAAAGGAAGGAATCACCGTGGGGTTTGGACTTGGAGAAAGAAGTAGCAGCAGTCCACAGCCCAACCTGTCATTAGCTAAAAAAAAAAACAAAAACAAAAACAAAAAACTGCCACTAACCTCAGAATGGATTAAGTTGAAGGTTATATTTTCCCCTCTCTAGACTCATTTCCTATCTGGAGTTTATGTTAATAATTTCACTGCTTCTCTACAGTCCTGAGTTTGAGGAGGGAGGGGCTAGATCTTAAAACTTTCAATCTAATAGTACTGTATATGACCCCAAAGTGTAATGTGGAAAGATTTCTACTGAGCTAATAGCTACGAATACATCAGTTTTCTATCAAAAGTTACTTTATAGCAGACTGCTATTGGGTAATTGAGATACACTTTACTAAAATTATAACAGGTTTAAACTAGTGGTTTTTATTAATACTTGTTTTTGTTTTTTACGATCCAATTACCCGGAACACTACAGTTTATTCAGAACCGGTATCTTTTTATTTCAAAAAAGACATTGATCATTTTTATGAATGTTTAAAACTTTTAACAGCTTTGTATGGTTTTGCCGAATGAAAATTTCAACAAGTAGTCTTGATTTTTTTTTTCTTTTCTGGGTAAGTTGCTGTGCTTCATTTGTACCATAGAAATTTTCTATTCTATATACTTCTCTCTCTCTCTCTCTCTCTCTCTCTCTCTATATATATATATATATATATATATACACACACACTATATATTTATATATACTCTATCATATATATTTATATATTCTACCTATGTATTTATATTTATCTATCTATATAAAGAATTTTAGAAAATCAGTAATCCGAATTTATTTCTTCTCTGACAGTATTGAGAGAGTTTACTTTCTAGGTACTAGATGTCCCATTAGGAGAAGGCTTTATTCATGAAATAGTATAAGATGCTTAAAGCAGTTGCTTTAAAGAACAGACTTAATTAACCACTATTTTCATTTTCATATATTACAGTTACTGGGACACTATGCTGGGGTATAGTAGACTTTTCCTTTCCCTACTTTCCTTCAATGTAGTAATTAAATTTCCTATGTAAAAAATTTTTTTGATTATTTTGGAGAAATAGAGCTTTCCTCCATTTTGGCTTTGGTTTTTCTAGTTTCATTTTACAAGGCACAAGTAATAATAGCTTTTCTTTAAATATTTGTTTTTTTTTTCTCATTTATAAATTTATTTTTTACTGAAGTATAGTTGATTTACAGTATTAGTTTCAGGTGAACAACATAGTGATTCAGTATTTTTATAGATTATACTCCATTAAAAGTTATTACAAAATAATGGCTATAATTTCCTGTGCTGTACAATATATCCTTGTTGCTTATCTATTTTATATATAATAGTTTATATCTCTTAATCCCATACTCCTATCCTGTTGCTCCCCCTACCCTCTCCCCACTGGTAATTAGTTTGTTTTCTAGATCTGTGAGTCTGTTTATGTTTTGCTTTAAATATTTGGAGGACAAAATGAGTAGGAAAATGTAAAGTTTGATATAAATTCTAGAGGTTTTAGTTTTTTATGCTTACTGATATGTAGTGCTTATACGGAGGTTTCATTTTTCAGAGTTCTTTTTCTTTTTCTTTTATAATGACAACATTCCTCAGAAGAGGAAAGCATTTAGCATTATTTCTATTTTGCCTTTACAGATGTTGTATGATTATATGAGTTTTACAAAAAGGTCATCAAAAAATCTAATGTTGTATTCCCCCCCATTAGGTTTTAATAGTTAAATGAAATGATAGCAATGATAGTAAACTATTTTGTGATTTTCCAATTAAGAATGTTTTATTCTGTATTCAGATTACTCATATGTTATATGACAGAGTTATCTGTGGTTTACTTAAGAAAGACTTAATGAAAATATTATTATGAATTTTAGTCTCTAGGGATAGTAAACCCTCTCATTTCTTGTCATAAGACAGCCTTCAGGAAGTTGAACCTTTTTGCTTTTAGTAAAATTAATTGGACAGGAATTTGTAGACAGCTTGTAAGATTGTGTCCAGGTAGATTAAAAAATTTCAGAAACAGGCAAAATTAATAATATTGACAAAATTATTTTTGCCGAAAATTTTGTTCAAGCAAATATAGAAATAGTTGTAAAATGACAGTTTGCATCCGAGATGTACCACAAGCACTCTATTTTGAAATTGGATAGGAGCTAAGATTATCCAGCAAGTACTCATCTCATCATGAAAGAAAAATGCTGAGTTGAAGGTGGCGTGACACATTTCTCCATTCACAGCTGAGTGGGCAGGTGACACATGTTAGAGAGAGAGCTGCTTTCTGATTTTCCTGATAAAGCTTGTCAACTAAATTGAAGTTTAGATTTTGAAAATATCAAAGTGGATGACCTCTTTGGCATATTTTAACATTTAACTAAGTCTTACACATGGCTCCAGAGGAGGCTCTTCCTTTTCCAGTTAATACTAAATTACCAGTGCTTTGGCAGGAAGAATAAAGTGCTATGTGGGTTATGATTCTGGAGAGTTAACATTTAAATACTCATTATACATTACATTTATAGAAAATACTAAGAGGAAGTTTCTCCCTGGCAAGCTCCATCCAAGGTTGTCTTTTTAGAATCAACTGCAAGTCTCTTTAACACTGTCCTTGTGATCTGTGCGTATAGGTTGAATCATCATATGTCTTATAATGGGTCCTTTTTGTACGTTAGTAATTATATCCCCTCATAATGAATTCATGTCAACTTGCCTTCTACCAGGCCAGCATATGTTTTTCAACTTTGGGAAGAGGCAACAAAAGAGAAATACTTTTGCACTTTGGACATGACTGAATAGTTGCTGGCTCTCAGTGGGAAATAGACCCCATATAATTAGCATGGTGATATGTGGATACACAATTACCGACACGCAGATTCATTTTTTGCATTTTATTTTAGGTATTAAAACATGTATAATATTTCTTCTGAATAAGTCAGGCATAATTAAGAGCCACATGTGACTAAATCAGGAAGGGTGATTTCAGGGAATTGATTGGCATACATCGAGAGTTTTAGAAAAGAACTGTCAGTGGTTTATATTTATTATCTTTTGTTCATGGGACCCTCTGAAGGCAGCTGCTGTGCCAAAGTCATTTGTCATTCTTTCTCTCTAACTTCTAGTTTGCCAAGTGAGTTTCCACATCAGTGGCAGCATTTACACAAATTCTAGTACAGTTTTTTTAATCTTAGTGAGAAGCATAGAATCTGAACATTTTACTGAAGTGCAATGACAATGGTACTTAATATCAAGCAGCAGCTTTTATCCAGGGATATCTATAGAATTTAAAATTGAATTGGCCCAAATTATTTACAAGCATTAGGGGCACTGGGTTACCATATTTAGACCATAATTTATTTGACATTTGAACACCCTGAAAGGAAATGTGAATTTTTCATCCAGTATCTTCAAAGAGTATAAAATGACTACCACAGGCCTATAATAACCATACAGTTTATTCACACTCATATACACAATCTTGGAATTACTTTTATTTACCACTCTCATCCTTATTTCAAGTCTAGTTGTATACTTTATGAATCCACAAATGATTGCCTTTATTGAAGGGCTTGTGTTATTCAAGATGACTTGTAAAGTTTACTCAATCCTCCCTAGCAAGGGAAACAGGAAATTCCAGAGAACGCTAGACTCAGCAAACCTATAAAATCTGAGAAAGCAGACCATTATTTCTGGAGACATTTCACATAACACTTTGGGAAGCAATGACTAATTAGTTTTTGGTCTTAACAATGGCACTTTCAGGGGCCTTTTTTTTTTTTTCCTTTCATAGCTTTCAGATTAGGAAAAGAAGAAAAGTAGCTCTGAAGGATGAAATATTGGCAATGTATGCACTTGCTTCTCTGTAGGAGCTCAACTCTGATCCTTAGTACAATTACCTTCATTGCCTGGCTGGTATTAGCCGGCTGGAGAGTAACAACCAATTGTTGCAGGCACTACAACATCCTAATATGCTTTCCCTCTAGTAACTGACTGATTATTTCAAATTGAAGGCTCTGTTCTATTCGTAAATTCCTGTTGTAGTAAGTCAAGCCCTTAAAGAAACATAGGTGCTTGTTCATGCCTAGAGTCTCATCTTTTCCAAGGCAGTACCTTGCCTAGCCACCCAGCTACAGCTGCCGGTGAATACTTAGTCATTATCAGGGATAGGATTTATTCTGAGTTCTCTCAATGTAAATATTTGCATGCTAAATCTTCCTTCTTCCTGTCTTCCTGCCTCCCTTCTCTACTTAATAATTTACTCATTCATTCTTTTATTCGTTTTAGAATTTCACTTTCCTATATCTACCTTAACTGGGACAGTTTTCCCATTGCACAGCCAGTCTGTCATTGAATCCTATTAGCTCCACCGCTATAATCCTGAGCCTGAGCCTGGTCTCTACCATGTCTCTTGCATTACTGCAATACTCTAACTGATCTCTTTGCTTCTATTCTAAATTCCGTGGCCTCCCACCTTGCCCTGGTTTATTCTAAATCTGGCAGCCCAAGTGCGCCTTTAGAAGTCATACCATGTCTGTCCTCTGCTCAGAACTCTCTAGTAGCTTCTCATCTTTCTCAGAGTAAAGAGCAAACATGTACCCCAGAGCCTGTAAGAATCTGTGCCTCCCCTCATTCTAATTCATCTCCTGCCACTCTTTCCTACCACGCGGGCTTCCTTGCCATACTGCCAACATGCCAGGCACAACCCACTTTGGTGCCTTTGTACGTGCTACTCCTGCTGGTCAGATAGATAGACCTTATATCCCAGATATCTGTGTGGCTCTCTGCACACATCTTCAGAGCTGTGCTCAATTGTCACCTTCTTAGAGAGACTTTTGCTGACTGCCCTGTATAAAATAGCAGTGCTACCCCTACCACACCTTACCCCACCCGTACTCCTTTTCCCCATACCCTGGTTTCTCCACCGTGCTTGTGCTCGTCACCAGCCAGCAGGGTATGCATTTATTTGGTTGTTTATAGTCTGTCACCCCTGAGTAGAACATAAACTTCACAGAGGCAGAGACTTTGTTTTGGAACTACTGTATCCCCTATGCCTAGAAAAATATCTGCCATGAAAAAATGAATAATTGATAAGAATTAGTCTACTTTCTCCTCATTTTCTTTCCTTCGTCTTATGCCTCCCACCACCACCTTCCTTAATTCAGCCGCGTGCTCATGGCTCAAGAAAATGGTATTTTGTTTCTCGTTAGTTACAAATGCATTATTCATCCTTCCACGCCTGTAGAAAAGTTACTTTTCTTTTTAATGTTATTTATTTTTGGCTGCGTTGGGTCTTCGTTGCTGCACATGGGCTTTATCTAGTTGCGGCGAGTGGGAGCTACTCTTCGGTGCGGTGCGCGGGCTTCTCATTGCGGTGGCTTCTCTTGTTGTGGAGCATAGGCTCTAGGCGCCTGGGCTTCAGTAGTTGTGGCATACGGGCTCAATAGTTGTGGCTCGTGGGCTCTAGATCACAGGCTCAGTAGTTGTGGTGCACGGGCTTAGTTGCTCCGCGGCATGTGGGATCTTCCCGGACCAGGGCTCGAACCTGTGTCCCCTGCATTGGCAGGTGGATTCTTAACCACTGCACCACCAGGGAAGTCCCGAAAAGTTACTTTTCATTGGATGTTGGTACTTCTTTTCATGTTCTCAATTACAGATGGCCAGTAGAAGTTTGAGTTTGTGTGTGTTTTAAACTTTCTTTACACTGTAATGTTTGCAATAAAAACAAAGAGGAATATAGATTACATGTCTTTGATATAATTTCCCCATATTGTTGCAAGAAATTCAAGAATGAATGCAAGGCATGTAGTTTAAACTTGGAGAGGCAAAAATTCAAAATTTCTTTGAACCAAATCATGGAATCCCTATGCTATTTGTTGATAGATGCATTTCCCATTGAGTCTGAGAGCTGACATCAAATATAGACTCTTCTAAATACACTAGATTCTTCTTTAAATTATTTTTTCAGTAGTTAATTAAAATATTTGAAGAACTCATTTCAGTTGCATTCAAGTAAAATTTCCTAAGAGATTACTATGTAAAATAATACCGATAATTTATGACTGCTTCTGGGGTGTTAGGAACTCTTACAGGCACTTCACACATTAGTTCATTTAAATTTTAAAAGTTATAACAGTTCTAAAATGTAAAGAATATCATCCTTATTTCACATTAGGAAACTGAGGCTTCTGATCAGTTAGTTTGTCAAAGTCCAAGAGCCAGGAATGCAAAAGCTGGAAGTTGTCTGAGTCTGAATTTAAAGCTTCTTCTCCTAAACTAGTGTTTCTCAAAGTTGTGACCACAACATACAATAATAAACTAATTTTAAATTCTGTTTATTTGCACACATACATATAATTGCAGCGTAAGTTTCATTAATATAATACCCTCACCATATGTAATGGACTCTGATATTTTCTATTCTGTTCTAGCCTAGCCTAGCCTCCCCAAGTCATGCCATGCCTTGCCTCTCCTTTTCTCTGCTCTCTTCTTCTGTCCCTTGCATCTCCTCCCCCTTCCTTCCCTTCCTTCCCTTCCATCCCTTCTTATCACATCCCACCCCATTTCATCCTGTCCCACAACCCACTGTATCAGTGTTATGATGCACACACTGTTCTAGAAACTGCTTCTATATTCATGAAGCACTGTGGATACAAGATGCAACAAAATGAAACCTTAAGGAACCTGTAAGAGGATGGAAAGAAATTAATGGTTAGATATAGTAATCATTTAAAATAATATATTAAATTTCAAAGGCCTTTGACTTTTTTACTTCTCTGAGGTTACAAAAGTAGGAGAGATTCCTTGGATTTCTCCTCTCATATTTTTTAAAAAATATTTATTTGGTTGCGTTGGGTCTTAGTTGCGGCAGGGGGGCTCCTTAGTTGTGGCTCACTGGCTCCTTAGTTGTGGCATGTGAACTCTTAGTTGTGGCATGCATGTGGGATCTAGTTCCTGGACCAGGGATCCAACACGGGCCCCCTGCATTGGGATCGCAGAGTCTTAACCACTGTGCCACCAGGGAAGTCCTGTCTCCTCTCATATTTTTAAGGGTCTCAGCCTGATAAAGCCAGGAGAATTGGGGAAATGACTCCCATAATATGGTCATACCATGGCTATGCAACTTTGCCATTTATTTCTTCCAAGTCCATGACACTCATTTTGATACCTAATCAAAAGCTGTTATTCTTTAATTTTGTGGGTATTTTTAATACCTATGCATTATATCCCCAGTAACACTGTGAACTCCAACTCAAGGAACAACCAAATGAGATACTAACTGTGAATGGGTTTTGAAAACAGAAAGCTAAATACATGCAATGAATCCTTGCTGATGTATAATCATTGCTGCTAGCATTATTATTATTCTCTTCTACCCCTATGATGTCTTAAAAAGTAAATGTTAAATCACTGCCTGTTGTATTGATGAATGAGGGAATTATATACTGGTTTCAATACTGTATGATACATTTGATGGTGAGTGACTGTGAATTACATATCAATTTCTCCATATTTCAGCATTAATTTCTTTATCTATTGTGAGAAAATCATTTATTCAGTTTATTCAACAAAGATTTATTGAGAACTTGGTAGGTATAGAAAGAACACCGTGCTGAATTCCATCTCCACTGCCTTCATCATAAAATCAGAATTCCTTAGTGTGTCCTTTTTACCTCTTCAGTCTTATCTCCTGTTCATTTCTGCTCACATTCTCGCTGGACAAGTGCTATTTGAAGGGTTCTGAATAAAACATGCATCCAGGCCTTTGTGCCTAAGCGCAACTGTTTAGTCCTATTTGTCTGACAAATCTAATTATGTCTTTCACAATCCATATCTATCAATTGTTGCTTTCTTTCTCCAAGGGAGTGTCAAGCTTCCATTCATCTATCCATCTAGCCACTTAACAAATGCTCACCCACTAGATTCCACCTCTGAGCTGGGTAGTGGTGTTACAGCGGCCATTGTGACAGAGTCTCTGCTCTTGGGAAGCACCTTCTTGCTCTCTGCTCCCACTGCCAGCTCCCTCTTCCATTCCTCTGTTGAGCATGTTGTTTTGTAACCATTATACTTATCTGTTTCTTCTGATAGATTATGAACTCCCATGAGGGCACATACGTTAACTTATCTGGGGGTGGGGGAATTTCCAGTGCCTAGTAAGGGGTCTTACACGTGGTAGACAACCAGTAAATCCTAAATTAATGAATGGAAAAACTTTTGTGAAAATTGGCATAGATTGCTCATCACAAGCCTGGTGATGCAAGCTATCCCCAGCCTCTCAGATTTGGGGCTTTCTGATTTACTTCTGTTTGCATCTTCACAGTATTGGGAATAATACTACTTTCCACATACTGAACATTGAGGATTATGTTGGAAATGTGAATGTTCATTTTTTGTGCTTGAAACATCTAGAAGGAAGGGTTCTGCACAAGAGGATCAAAGTCTGTGGTTATATGGATTATGTCAACAAGATTTAAATAAATAATATTTGTGCTACACTAGAAGTACTACTACTAATAAATATACAATACTTATTTTGATGGCTATTACATATTTTCTTTGAAGATATTGAAGTGATATATGAGAAAAAGTAAATTTTTAAAAATCTGTTACTGCTGAAGTCCGTATTATTGTTCAGTCACAATTTGATTGAAGTAATATTTTTAGGAGATTTCTACTCCAAATAAAATTGTGCAAAGATTATTTTTTGGTCACGTATCCCAAATGTTTAGGTAGTGATCTTAATGGAAAAAGTCTGTAGTTGTTGAAAGTTAGTATACATCTATCAGAAACTCTTGTGAATGATGGTACGGTAAATGGGAAAAGATTCCTCAATTCCATTCATTTTTCATTTAAAAATTCATATGTAGTTGTTTTGTTTTCATACTAATTTCAAGATAGACTGATCTTTAGAAATCCATCTGTCTTAATTTTAAGTTGTGGAACTATCATGGGGGACTGTTTGATGTTTCACATATACAATAAATAGTTCATTTAACTTCTTTGCAAGGAAAGGGGTATAAAACATTTAACATCTGCTACAAATGGTTGTACCTTGTAAATTGTAAGTTCAATATATTATGTTTTCATAAAAATTTGCATTGCTAAATGAGGCTTTATTTTTATATACAATTTATAGTTCCAAATCATCCATGTGTTAGCAGTAGCCAGATAATGAAATGTAGATGGTGGTTTAGCATTGTTTATTTATTGAGGCAAGAAGTAGATGGATAAGGAATAGATTTGATATGATGCAAATAATAGGATTGATGGTCCTGAAATCCAAACTCTGGTACGTATCATTTACTGATGAATAAATCTAACTATACAAATACCACTTACATACATATTATTAACTGATGATTCTCTATAGGATGAGGCTAATGTGGGCAAGAGGGATTTCTAAGGCTCTCTTCCAGTGGGACTGGAGGTTTTATTTACTAGTTAAAACTCTGTAAATCTCTTCCTAGCACTGGCAATTCAGTATCAGATTTTTTGAGCTGATTTTAATTAAAGTTGATTTTAGGCTCAATGTCACTTCATGTGAAGCTAAAATGGTCTGTGGAAAGTAGTCTTTTATGTATGAGGGTAAAAGAAGAATTTTAAAAGCATTATACGGGTATGTGTGTGTGTGGTATATGTGCATGTTTATATATGTATAATATATTCGAGAACACTAAGATAAAGCCAGCCAAAAATATCATACAGCTTTTTTGTTACTGTAGTTCGTTTGAGCTCCAACCAAAGGAACTCCGGCCAACTGAAGTCAGACCCTCTGAGTCACCAGTGTATACCTATGTGACCATGGACAAATCACTTAAACCCTCGAGTTCCTCTGTGCTCATCTGTAATCTGTTTTTTTTTTTAAAAATTCCTACCATATACTTCAAAAGCCATATAGAAAAAGATTACAAATTTGACATGTTGTAGACTGACAGAGAATATATGTAACATATATGTTAGATGCTGGGTAAATATATACCATAAATCTATAAATAACATATAAATTGTTCCTACAGATCACTAGACAAACTCAATGCAAACATGGGCAATGGTTATGCAAACAAAATTCATAGAAGGAGATATGCAAATGGCCATATGACATACACTTAAGAAGAAAACATTACTATGAGATACCTTTCTTCACCCTGAGCATTGGTAAAGCTTTTTAAAAGATTGGTATTACACAGTGTTGGTAATGGTATGGGGAACTGGGCACTCTGATATATTATTAGAAACATTTTGCAGGCCAATTTGTCATTTAAAAATTTAAATATAATACTTTGCAAGCGCTTGGACTTTTTAGACTCTACTTATACATCTACATATTTATACATTTGTGCAAACTCATGCACATAGGCTTTTTATTTACAATCACAAGGTGATTGGAGAAGGGTTAAATTATGACATATCTGTAAATTAGGATGTGATAGAGATGTGTATCTAGACATGGAAAGGTCCAAGACATTGCAGAAGTGAACAGAAATTATATGCTACGCCTATTACCTATCTGTCTGTCTAGCTATCTATCAATCTATCTGTCTGTTTATCTGGTGTGTGTGTATGAACATAAATACTTAGTTGACAGGGGCATCTGGAAGCATACACAGCAAACTTAACAGTTGTTAATCCTGGGAGGGGGGTAATTTCTCTTTTTATTCCCTAAACTTCTAAATTGCTTTAACTTTACAGGGCTAAACTTTTAATAATATTTTAAAAACCAACAGAAGTTCTAAATTATCCCTGCCTATATCCCTGCCTATATGCTATTAAGGTCAAAGGGAATTACTGAATGTAAATTTATTTTTGAACACTGCAAGTACCAAATAGTAGATATAAAGTGTATGCACGTCATGGTATGACTTCATCTTTACTATCTGGACTTATGTAGAATGAGTGTCATGTAATTTTGGATGAATCTGAATAGCCCCCACTTGACAAGCACTTAATTTATACTGCATAGTTCACTACTAATTGGATCTGTTGGTTTTGAATAATGCTAAAATTTCTCTTCTGGTAATTGCAGAGAATTAAAATGGGAAAGTTGCCACATATCGGAGTTTTCAGTCAATCTCTCTGCCTTTTTCATTCTCTCTCTGTCTCACTTTCTCTGTAACTCTGTGCACTCTCTTTCCTCCATTCTGCCTCTTTCTTCATCTCTTCTCTCATTCTCTTAAATTCTAAAAATATTGATAGTCTTATATAAATACTGGAAGAAAATTGTAATTTGACTTCCTAACAGTAATGCTAAACTTTGAAATGTTTAAAATTGGTTAAATCAAGGCAACAAATTAAACCCTGACTGACTGTCAATCTTATTATAGTCTCTCACTTATATAAAAACTCAAGATCTTTTGCCCATTTCATTTCTACTCCATCAGGTACCTAAGAGCCTCTGCAGTGAAGATGCTAATATGCCCACTACCACTGTTTCCTCTTCAGTCCTCTAGGAAACCCTGGGCATTTCTTGGTCCAACAACCTGAGAGGTCCTGGCCTTCATTACTGTTGTCTTCTCACTGATGAGGAGACCTATTAGTATTATAGTTTGAGAAATCAATTTACTGGGTTGAGACCATCATTTTTAAACACAGGATCGAAAGTAACAGAGTGCACACAACATGTTGTAAGGGAAGTATTATTTATAAAACTATATTTTCTCTCTCTCACTCTTTTTCTCTCTGAGGCTGATGATTCTCAAAAGCCATAACAACTACATTTGCCATAATAAACAGACATAAAATATGTAAAGCTAGAATCTACTTGATCCTTTTTCTTACTACAGCCTCATATGTATCTTTTATGAGCCCTGATACTCTTATATGTAAGTGCCATCTTTTATGAAAGCTGCTTGACCTTTGGGCTTCCTTATTAATGTTTTGGAAACCAATTCCATAATAAGAGTTAACGATATAGGCAGTGCCTTAGGAGAAAGATCTGGCTTCTAGTTCCAACTTTACCTCTCTGCTCTTGGAGACTTTGGCAACACGATGAACTTCTCTGGACCTTGTCCTTCATATATAGAATGGATAGAGTAATATCAAATGTTAATAAAAACTGAAGGAGTAACCCAGATAATGAATCAAAGTCCTTTCTAGGTCTAACGTTTGTGTGTCTAAGACCATGCCATTCTATTGCACATGAAAATATCATAAGCTCTTTCATATCCAGTGCTATGTAGACATTTGGCCAGTTTTCTTTTTAAACTGTTAGATGACTTCACCCATATCATCTGTCAGCTCTTACTGTAATATTTTACTTGGACATTTGTCATTTTTCTTTCTCTCCATTTTGGATTTACTCTTATCTTTTGTGAGTTTTTTTTTAATATAATTTAGCACTTGTGTGCAAAATACTAAATTCTTAAATAAATATATTTAGAAGGATTTAAAAGTACACAAATGCATATGTATATGCACATATAAAATCTATTTTTTAACGTAGTAGTATGACACTTCCTTGGAAATAATGCGTTATGATTTATTTCAGCTTTTACTTTCACACATGCATAATATAGGTTGCAAATTATCTTACATTCCAAAGACATTTTTCAATATTCACCTGTTTTGAGGTGAGCCTCTCAGGAGACTTACGTTTTAGAAATCTAAAACAAAAGAAAACAAACTACATAAGAGCCCTCCTCTTTTACCCATCTTCTATTCAGAGAGGCATTTGTAAGTTTGAAAGGGCAGCAGAGTTACCCAGGGGAAGTTAATTTTCACACAAATTTTCATTTCCCAATGCAGGGAGTCTTCAAAATGAGAGCAAATTAAAGGTAATAGATGACCAATGACTATCCTTATGTACACTGATATTATACACAGGATTTCTTTCCTATCAACATTTAGCATTTTCCACCCCTGTATTAGTTGTCGTGATTGGGTGGGAAGAACTATTTTTTTTCCCTCTGTCACACTCATTTCTCTTACAAGATACATTACTTCATACAGATTAAGATTCACATTGATGCTTGGAAATAAGAAATATGAAACAATAGAAAAGGCCAAATACACCCCCAAACACACACACCCCCCTCCCCAATTGCTAGATTCACTTTCCTGCAAAGCTGAGACTTACACACAAGTGATCGTGGTACATCCTCCTCTCTGCCCTCCCACTCCTACTTCCGCTAATGTATTCCTGTATTCATCTTTATCTTCATTAGGGGGGGGTCCACAGTCAGTTAAATACCTTGGATTTTCAATGGGTTTGTAAAAGCCTGCATTATCTGAAATACTGCAATTCTCAGAGTAATAAAACTAAACTATGTTTATAATAGGTTTTATCCTTTTGAGTGGAAGTTTACACCATACTACTACTTTGAAATATCTATTTATAATTTTTTTATGCTGTAGCACCATGGGAAATCTATATTTTTTCCTTCTCTCTAGGGTTTTCAATGGTTGGGTAGTCAAGACAGTGCCTGGTTAATTAGCAGCTGGTTTGTCCACATCCCCAGAGTCTCATTCAGTCCCAGCCCAGACACAAATGTACAGCTTCAAACCAGGGAAGGTGACTTTGATGTGGGGCTGATATGATTCTCAAGGGGGCATATTTGAGGATTCAGCTACAATGTATGCCGCAGACACCCAGGCTGATGGCTGATTGACTCCTAATATCTGAGTTATTCTCCTGAACCAGTACAACTCAACGGGAGCCCCTGATTTGCCAGGGTACCACAGATAAAGAATTCACAATAGTCCCTGCCCTGATACAAACTCACATCCATAGAACTGAGGCAGAATCTCAGTAATCACTGACTAGCCGGGGATGATAAAGCCCAACTTCACTTAAAGGGGTTTATTGACTTGAGATTTTTCTGAAGGAAACTCCTCTCATTGCTTTTGATTATAATTTCCACAGGGATCAGATGTTATATTTTAGCATTAATTTTGTGTACTATGACATCAGGGAAAATTATTTAGTAATTTAATGTAACTGTATTTTCTCGAACAGAAAATTAAAGTGAAGAAAACCAATGGGTAAATAGTCTCATTTCTTTCATAAAACCAGGTTGGAAACTGTTATATTACAGGGAGCACACACATATACCTCACAGAAGGAAATAGAGTTCAATAAACAGGAAGTAAGCACTAGTGATACACTGAGGATGCATTTTTTTTTTTAAGTTTTGGCTTTTCAGGTGTTAGTTATGGTCCATTCTAAAAAAAAACATGTTATGCTTTAATAATAATAATATTAACCCTGGAAGTAAATATTAGCGAAGCTCTCAAGATATATGTGTAGATAGATAGATATAGATATATATATTAAGACCAAATGTTTAACTCTTGTGTCAACTAGCAGAACACCACCCTTCGTTTATAAAATAGAATGTAGGAACTTAAAAATGCTTTGTATTACAATAGAACCCAGTGTGAATTTGTACACACACACACGCAGATGTTACAATCCATATATATATACATATTTATGCACACACATATATACCCACACACACATATATATGCAAATGTATGTATGTATGTTTGTATGTATGTATGTATCTTATCTAGCAGGAGGAGAAAAGCTTCATTCTGGCTATGGCAGTTACTAATGAAGATAGTGATTTACTATCAACATCAATAAAGAAATAAGTCTCTGAATAGACGTCTCAGTCTATATTTTCTACATACTAAGTGGCGTATCTTGTAAATAAAAGGGGAAACTAGATCACTATATTTTTATCCTCCAAGCACTGTATATCCCATACTTATTTTAGTATTTAAATTGCTATTTCCAAATATATTTATTATTTTTAAGCATATGGGATGAGATGTTGGTTTCCTAGACACAATAGAGTCTGGTTATTTGACTTTGTTGGAACTTCTTTTTTTTCCTTGCATGTTAATAGTTCTTCACTCTACGCCATGCCCAAAGGAAGCACTAGTGAAGAAATAAAATAGTGCCAACTGTGATTTTAAGATAAATGTTTGGTACCAAAATATAAGCTGTGAATGATACCACAATTCTGTTGTCATTGTTCAGAAAGTGGGGTTTTACTAACCCCTCCTGTTGTTCATTAGAATCAAGTACTGTTTATCATTTTTGTCATAATAAGACTTTCATCCATTTAATTTGTAGGTACTGAGAATAGAACATAGTATCTTTCTCATCTCCTTCATTTAATGATTAAATTTCCCTAGAATATACAACCAATGTAAGATTCAGGACTGGAAATGTTAGTTAAATGTGAGTTTCTCAAATTGTGCAAGAGCTTAATCATTCTCTGACCTAAGAAGGTTATGCCCCCCCCCCATTACCAATACAATACACCACTTTTCCAAAGTTCGCTTTTTTCCACTTCGTTATTACAAAAAACTTACATACCTGTTTTCACTAACCAAAAGAAATTTGAAGAGGATTTTCACATTTGTGAAAAAAGGCTAAAAGCTAAAACCAAACAGCGTTCAGCATTTGTTTTGCAGTGAGTCTAAGTAGTGCAGGAGCAGTGAGAGTGGCGCCACCAAGCTCCTTCCCAGGGAACCACACTCAGTGTCTCAGCCTCAATCCGTTATCACTTTGAACTGTGTCTGTGAGCGTCTGTGCTTGATCTCCACTTAATTTGTGCGTCAGTTAGCAAGATGTGTTCTAAGGTGATTGTTTTTTTTGCTTTACGCCATTACAGTTTACTAAAGGTTTCATAGGAACTCTCCACTTTCAGACAGCTGGGAAAAGCTGTATTTGTATTACAGAAAAGCAGGAGGTTGCATTCGCCATATCAACTGTATAAGAATTCACAGCTGCAGAAAAATGAATTATGCATTTTCTTAAGACAATAATCATATCATGGCAACGGATTACATACTTAACTATAATCAGCTTTCACTAATCATGGAAGGTAAAATTAGCTCTATTAGTTCAAGTCACAACTTTCTTTAAGTAGTAATATAAATCCAATTATATTGAGTTACTTTAACTTTTTTTGGTGATTACTCCATTGTTTTCACTGCAAGCTATTTTGAATGAGTTGTGTAATTTGTTTATATATTTACATTATGTTCTATATGGTGGTGTTAATCGACTTTACATATTTGACATTTTCTGCTCACTAAATGAGTTCCCTATGTTTTTATGGGTATAATTAATGCTAAATATATATATATATATATATATATATATATATATATATATATATAAATATATACTATATTATATTATAATATATATTTTAGCATTGCTAAAATATACAATGCTATAATTGTGTTGACATTGCATATTAACATTATTAAAAAAAGAAGTACCTGTGATAATATGAGTTGATGTTCACAGAGCTTTCTGAGCCTTTTTCTAACGCAAATTTAAACTCAATACTGTTCATCAGTGCCAGCAATTGTTTTTTTGTGTGTGTTATAACCAGGCCTATCTCTTCCCAAATGCCTGGAGGCAGAGCTGTTTACAGGGAGTTAGAAATGAAGGCATTGTTTTGAAACTTCAGCCTGCCTGAATCAAATACTCCTTTTATGCATGGATAGTTAAATGGGTAAAAAAGATAGTTGACAGCAATATATGGAAATATCCTGACAAAGTGATTTGACCTTTTCATTAGGTGCTGGAAATAAAAAGAGAGAATAAAAAGAAGACTTTCATTTAACCTTTTGAACAAAAACCTGCTTACAAGTCAGACACATCTTGGGTTTGCACATGAGCTACTGATGGCATAAAGGCTCATTTGCTCCTTAAATGAACAAAATTTGAGCACAAGGAAAGAGAACCATTCCCTGGTACAAGTAAGCTCTATTTAAAAAGTGTAGCTCTCTACTTAAAGAGAGTAGGCCTGGCAAGGGTCTGTCATTGGGCCAGCCAAGAGGATAATATGCAGAGACATTTAAATTCAGTGGGACAAACACTACCCTTTGTTGGCTCCCACACTCAGACACATACACAGAGCTTCCACTAAAGTTAGAGAACTGTATCTAATTTGGAATTCAGAAGATGGCCAAAAATAGTTTATTGTCATATTCAGATTTTATTCATGGCTTTCTAGGTTGGTGTGTGTAACATCACTTCTCTAAAGCCAGCCATTCATCAGCATTGGTCACTATTCCTTCACATGCCAAGGTTGGGGGTGGGTTTAATAAAGAGATTAAAAAAGAATGTTTTAGCACAGATTTGACAAGACTTGAAAAAAGAAAAAGGTTAGGGATACATTTTCGAGTCAAATCTTCTCCTTTACTCTAACCCTGCTCTTCATGTAAACCATATTTTAATATTTGGCGTATTTAAATTACAAAAATAATAGATGTGTATTACAAAAAATCATGTTATGAGTAAAAACAAAACTAAACTAAAGCTCTCTTTCTGTCTGTACTTCTACTTCCTTGAGGAAAGCACTGTTAATAATATGGTTCTTTCAAACTTTTTGCTATTCATTTACAAATATACAATTGTGCTTGTGTGTGTTTGTGTGTGTGTGTGATATGTATATTTTCCTGCAAGATGCTTTTTTTTTTTTAACTCAGTGAAATATCAAGGGCAACCTCATATGTTGAAAGCTGTAAATACTCTGTTTATTTTAACAGTTGCATGTTTCCTATGTGATTAAATTTTTTCCTAATGTTGGGTTTTAGTCTGTCTCCAATTTTTCTCTATTACACACAAAAAATTGCCCCAGTGAATGCTTACGAGCACGTGAGCTTTACATTAAAAAAAATTCCCAAATGTTTGGATAAATGTTGAATTCCCATGTTGATAGGTTCTTTCTTGCAACCCTAAAAATAGTATGGGATTATTGATGTATTTAAAATAATGAAAATGTTTACTGACCTTAGTGTATCTACGGCATTGTTGACCTTTTGAAAATCCAAATCTAGATATGAGTCAGTGGTATGAAAATAAAAATAGGAGAGAGTTTAAAATGATTTGTGATAAAATATATTGACACCTGAAATAACCTTATGTGAAGAAATACTTCATCTGCTGTTTATTTTAATATTATTCTTATATTTCACAGAAACATTTCTATCCCTTGCCAAAATCATGGTCTATAATATTACCCTATTTTTTTAACTAGATTTTTGGTTTTGGAGGTAAAAATAAATACTGATAAGCTTATGCTGTTTATAAAACAGAAGAGAATAAGATGTATTGAATTTAATCATTGTAGAACCGTTTGTGTTATTAGTTCATTTGGGAGAAAAACAAATGCAACTATGCCCACCACTCCTTTTATTCATGTGTAGCATAGAATTTGAAGTACATTAAAGCAAACATCAAAGTAATGACTTTATTAGTCTTGCAAATTTAAATTATAAAGTTCAAATTACTTTCATAAATACGAGAAATGTTTATATTTTCAGTGCTTATAAACTATATTTTATTATCCAGACTGAATATTGTAGCAGGAATTTTATTGTTAATCACCATATACAACTAAAAAAACTACCACACATTTTAGGAAATCTGTATTTTTGGTTGTTTAAAAGTCTCCATTGGCTTCTATTATGTACATATTTCTATTACAATATATAACTGGAAAAACACAACTAGAGTATGTCCAAAGGAGAGTAGTTACATTACAGAGGGTCCTGAAACTATGTCATAGAAAGAACTGTAGAATGATCTGGAGGTATTTATCCTATGAAGAAGAAACAACCATAACTGTTATAAACTATTTCAAGAGCTCTCACGTGGAAAATAAGCTAAATTTATTCCGTGTAGATGCATAAAGCAGAAAAAAAGACCAATGAGTAGATGTCGAAAGAGAAGCAAATTTCACTTTTAGTCTAATCCTTACAGATATTTTCTGCTTATACAAATAGTATGTATTTATTGTACAAAATGCAAGAAAGTACTAAAATGAAACAGTATTACTTTTGATCCCACCACCAAGAAATAGTTTGATATATTTTCTTTCAAGATTTTATTTGTGTACAATACTCAAATTAAGTGGTCATTATTAGACTTCTAACGGTTATTAGTTGCATAGGGAAGAAAAGGAAGGTATTATTTCTCAGCAAATTGAATACTCGTAACATTTATTTCCACTCAAAAATTCCCACTTAGCATCACTTTTTTTTAAACTCACCCATTCAGTCAGTTTCCTTCTTAGTCAGTGTTCTGCTGATTTTTGTATACAAGTTAGAAAGGACTGTTTCCAAAAATATAATGCAAATAGGTGCAAAGTCAAATTATGGTTTTTGGAAAAGATTAAGGATTTTATTAGCTCGCTGAGAATGATGTTGGAAAACAGTTTGAACAGCAGAGCTTCTGAAATTCTGGTTGAACTTAACCTGTTGATAGTCCAATAAGAGGACACCTGCAATATTTGTGGCATGGTAGATGCTTAAAAAGAAAAGTGAGGGGCAGGGAGCATAATTTGCTTGTAAGAGGAGTAAGAAAACTCTAGGGGAAGTTGATAGAGCCCTAGAGTATTTTGGCAAAACTGAAAACTTTGTTATGGAACTCACCATGTTTTCTGATACAGTTGAGCTCAAAACAGTTTATACTAAATCTGAACATATGCATACCTTATGACCCAGCATTACACCTTTAGCTACATACCCAGTAGAATTGTGTACACCAAGATGTGTTTACGAAAAATATGTGTACAGTATATTTATACACATTATATTACTAATAGCCAACAAGCAGAAACAAACCAATGCTCCTCAAAATTAGAATGGATAAATTGTGATATAGTCATGTAATGAAACATCATGCAGCAATGAAAATGAATGAGCTATTATCACATACAATAATATTTGATGAACCTTACAAATATAATGTTGAAAAAAGAAGCGAAACACAAAAGTGCCTAGTATATGATTTAAGTTTTACAGTGTTAAAAAACAGGCAAACCCGATCTACGGTGTTAAAAGTCCAGCTAGTAGTTACTTAGAGAGGGTTAGCGACAGAGAGGGCCATGAGGAGGGCTACTGTGGTTTTCAAACTGTTTTATTTCTTGATCTGGCTGGTTTCTTGAGTGTGTTTGCTTTGTGTTAATTCACTGAGATCTACAGGTATGGTTTATTCACTTTTCTGTATGTATGTAGCATTAGAATAAGAGAGTTTATATTTAAAAAGCTTCATCACATCCCCTCCAGAAAAATCACAACATTTAGTCACTTTTTGTTCGTTATAAGAAGGTGCTCACATATATACAATGGAATATTACTCAACCATAAAAAGAAACGAAATTGAACTATTTGTAGTGAGGTGGATGGACCTAGAGTCTGTCATACAGAGTGAAGTAAGTCAGAAAGAGAAAAACAAATACCATATGCTAACACATATATATAGAATCTAAAAAAAAAAAAAGGTTCTGAAGAACCTAGGAGCAGGACAGGAATAAAGATGCAGACGTAGAGAATGGACTTGAGGACACGGGGAGGGGGGAGGGTAAGCTGGGACGAAGTGAGAGAGTGGCATGGACATATATATACTACCAAATGTAAAATAGATAGCTAGTGGGAAGCAGCCGCATAGCACAGGGAGATCAGCTCGGTGCTTTGTGACCACCTAGAGGGGTGGGATAGGGAGGGTGGGAGAGAGACGCAAGAGGGAAGGGATATGGGGATATATGTATATGTATAGCTGATTCACTTTGTTATAAAGCAGAAACTAACACAACATTGTAAAGCAATTATACTCCAATAAAGATGTTAAAAAAAAAAAGGTGCTCAGAGTTATAACTAAATTTTAATGACCATATATTAAAATCAACTTATTTGTGTATTTGTTTATCTTTGAGAGAAGGTCCTTCCCCCTTCCTCCTCCCCATCTTATTGTGAAATTTGTGTTCACTATTCACCTCTGGTATCTCAGATAATTAAAATCTCCAATTTATTCTGCCAATATATCAAATATCATACTTTTTATATATAAGTTTCACCTATCGTTCTGCTGTTGCCATTTTCCATGATAATAAATATTTCATTGACTGAAAATACCAAAATGTATTTACCATTTCCTTATTTTGGGAAACAAATTATTTCCAGTTGAAAAAATACTTTCTAACAAAGATGTTAACAAATGAAACAGGTATCTTGGAAGAGTGTGGTCCCTTTATTGGAGACGTTCAAGCTGAGGCTAGTGGCCACTTATTGGAAAAAGTAGGGGGAATCACTGACACTCCAGTGCCTAACAAATATTAAGCTTTTCAAAAATGTCTGTGGAATGAATTAATGTTTTTGGAAGTCCTTCCAACTCTGATCGCCTAGGATATGTGAGCAAGCAAAATCAACAAAAATATTGTGAAATATTCACTAACTGAGGCTAATCAGAGTATGACGGTGCCTGATTCTAGTTATGACATCCACATCTATGATTCCTGATTCAACTCCAGTGCTTTGATATGTATTCTTCAACTTTGCCTTTGTTTTAGAGATAGAAGATCAGCACTGTTAATATTGCTGGGAGTCTTTGCTTTTGGCAAATGGTAGATAAGTTGTCTCAAAAATAGCTTTATCTCAGTGGCAGAAGAATGTTTAACAGAGCTTGTACACTTTATTTTTATTCTCCATCACCCTTGCATAGTACTAGTTATAAGGCAGATACTTTTAGTAACCTTCCTCTTATGACCCAAGTATTTTGTAAGAGTAAGCTATGGTTCCATCATTATTGTCATTCTTCACTTAGCCATGTGTGAATGAACTTAAGACTTTAAGAAGTAAGTGCTTTCTTATTTCAAGAGTGGTTTTTTTTTCTGTTTTACTGAACGTGGAGGTCCAACACTGAACTGTACTTTCATTGTTTCTTCATATTTACAACATAACTAATATTATTATTTAATACAGAACTTTTTATTCTATACTTCTTTTCTTTATATTTTTGAGAAGAAGTAAAGCTCCAGAGATTATAGTCCAATGGGTCAGTTTCTTAATCAGAAGGAAAGGAGGGTTTTGATTACATATCCCTTTGAGTGCAGTGCAACGAGACATACACAATGAAGGGGAAGGTGTCAAGGAGAAAGAAGGCAGTAGAGGTTAAATATGTGTTTCCCTGTGCATTTATGTTAATATGTGAGCTATGCATACTTGTATATGTATATGTGTATGTTTGGGTGTATACACATATAGACAGACAGGTAGGTAGACATGCATAAATAATGGGGAATCCCAGCTGACCGGAGTAAAGAGTGTACACATCCACATGTGGAGTTCCCAGACAGAACACATTACACATTTCCACATTATTTGTAACCACTGATTTATCTGGATATAGCTATACTTCTTGGGAAAAAATGTCTGCCATTCAGCCCTGTTGGTGTATTTGGTCAACTGTGTGATACGGGGTGGCTTAGAGAACATAAGGCAAATTTTAGGAAGGACTTTGTGGCCCCAGGAAAGAATTCATCCAAAGGAAGAAGTCTGGATCAGAAACCTGGGTTCAGCGGGGGAGCTGGGCCACTGGAGGGAATTTTGAGCTTGGAATCAGTATGGTGGTTTCACTGAATCTGCCCCAATCCAGCAGTCCTTATGGTAGATGCATATCCCTAGTTGTTAAGGTCTGTGTGGAACTGAAAGAGATGTTGCACAAAAGTATTATGTGTTTCTATATGGAATCTTGAAAAGAAAATGGTTGTGAAGAACCTAGGGGCAGGAGAGGAATAAAGATGCAGATGTAGAGAATGGACTTGAGGACACGGGGAGGGGGAAGGGTAAGCTGGGACGAAGTGAGAGAGTGGCATGGAAATATATACACTACCAAATGTAAAATAGATAGCTAGTGGGAAACAGCTGCATAGCACAGGGAGATCAGCTCGGTGCTTTGTGTCCACCTAGAGGGGTGGGATAGGGAGGGTGGGAGGGAGATGCAAGAGGGAGGAGATATGGGGATATATGTATACGTTTAGCTGATTCACTTTGTTATACAGCAGAAACTAACACAACACTGTGAAGCAATTATACTCCAATAAAGATGTTAAAAAAAATAAAGTGCATAAAAAAAAGTACTATGTGTATTAATACTGATGAATATACCAGAGATATGAAAATACCAGAGATTTACAAAATCAGAGGTTTTTAAAATTTTTTGAGCTAAAGAAAAGCCTTTGAATTAATAATTTGATGAATTGCAGTTCTTCTTGGGCAATGTAATTAACCTCCTAATTTAGGTGGGTCACTATAATTTTTAGATTAAAGCTTTGGAAAATTTTATAATAGCAGTATTTTATGTTTGTGTAATGCTTTACAATTTGCAAAGTGTTCTGTTTTCAGATACTTTACTTCGTAATATAAATAGGTCGAGTATTGCCTCCACTTTCCATTTTAGGCAACTGTGCCTTAGAAAGTTTAAATTAGTTACTCTAGTTCACAAAGCCAGTAGAGTTGGAAGTCAGACCCAAGTATTTGGACTTTTACTTTAAAATTCTTTCTTTATGTTACATTAAGTCCAACATAATACATTCTTGAAAACAGTTAAAAATATACACTTATTACTCGATTGAGAACCTGTGGATAACAGGAAACTTGCTTAATTTCCTAATTAAACAAAATTGTCTTCCACCTTATTATGCAGATGTTATTTTCAGCATTTATCCTAAAAAAGTGCAATTTGATAATTAACTAATTACACAAGTTTTATTTAACAATTCTGTTGATCTCATTACTGGGTTAAATATAATCATTTTTCTTTAACTGTATGAGGTAGAACAGTACAAATTAATTTTCATTGTGGATCTTGGTTCTTGCTGACAACAAATAGTCAAAATAAAAGGTTTCTTTAACCTAAAAATGGAGGAGGATGGCATCAGAATTTACTTTCTTCTTAACTGATTGCTAATTAGTTGTCCCTGAGCACACAGGTTATACATAATTCACGGCCTTCTGGTGTCTGAAGTTTTTGTCTTTCTTTTTCTTCTTCTAAATCTGAGTGTCTATTTGCTTCATTCAAAGCCCAATATTTGGATGATAAAATGGAGTCAGGGATATGGAAGTGAGTATAGGAAAAAGATGAGAACTCTATTGTGAGAAACTTAATATTCTGTAACTCAAGTATAGTCATGTAAAGAAAATAAAAAACAAAATAACTCCTGCTTTTTCAAGTTCAAGTTGATATTTAAAATATTTTTTAAAATATTAAGTCTAACTCAATGACTCCTGTAAAACTTGAACTAGAAATACTTATGACTGTGAGATCCTGAGTCCTTTTTCCCACTAAATGTGAAATTTTAGCCAGGTCATTGATTTCATTGCACAATCAAAAATTCCTGGTCTATTAAAGCATGTAAACGAAATGAAGACAAACAAAAGAATTTTGGATTGGTGTTTATCTCTTCTTCTCTAAACTCAGAAGGAAAAATTCTGACAATGAGGATCTGCCAGCCAGCTCTGTGCTTTGGCAATAATCAGAATAAAAAATATTATAAATAAGTGTTTTCATGTACTTATTTTCCAAGGGATGGATCTGAGCACAGAATCTATGTAGACCCAGAAGAGAGTGCGAGAAGAAAGGGCCAGGTTGGGGATGTAGCCAGCCGCCTAATTACACTAATAGGTTCACAGCACAGTTGGGTCACAAATTGTGTTTCTAAACTTAGGAGATGAATCTCCACCATAAATTATTGAAAAGCACTCTGTGGTGCTCCACTCTCCATTCCCCACAAATTAGATTACTGAGAGCTATAAAGCATCTTTAGAAAGTATTTTCCTTTCTGTTTTAAAATTTTCCTTCATCATCAATTAATGTCAACTTTGAAAACATCAGCTATAACCAGAAAACATGAAATCAAAAGATAAAATAAAGAAGCAAGGAAATTATTCCTAAAAGAAGCAGAAGCATATTGTTTAACCTGCTAGGGAGAGTTAACTTACTAATGAAATATTTGTGTGTTTCTATATCCCAAACTTCCTTAGGATAGAAATGTAATAACATATTACATAAATATAGTCCCCAGATTTCATCTCCATGTTGATATCTGTTGTGAAATAAGCATAGTTGAACTAGAATAAGTTTTGTGAAGACAATTCATTCTGTTACATAAATTAACCAACTTGCATTATCACTCCCCATTTAGCTTTTGAGCTATATATATTCACCACTTTCATTAATAAGATTCGTGAACCTGAAATGGAGTTGGTAGAAGATATTAGAAAATAAGATTATGAATGACACTACCCTAAATTTAAGGTTTGGCCACTCTGCTTAGCTTATGATTTTCTTCATGCCCTCTCTTTTTCTGTGTCTATAAAAATGGGAATAACAACTACTTTTCTCTACTTACTTTAAATGAGATGATCAGTAAGCTGTGAGATCAGTCAAAATTGTTTTTCAGATTCTAAATTGAATATAGAGCAATGTGCCATTTAAGGTCTCTTTGATTGCAAATTTAAAACTGTCCAGTGACATAACTGTGCTCATGGATTAGAAGAATTAATATTGTTAAAATGACCATACTACCCAAGGCAATCTACAGATTCAGTGCAATCCCTATCAAAATACCAACGGCGTTTTTTACAGGACTAGAACGAATAATTCTAAAATTTGTATGGAAACACAAAAGACCCTGAGTAGCCAAAACAATCTTGAGAAAGAAGAACAAGCTGGAGGTATTAAGACCCTTGATTTCAAATTATGCTACAAAGCTAAGTCATCAAAACACTATAGTGCTGGCACAAATACAGACACGTAGATCAATGGAACAGAAATAAAGCTATGCTTGTACAGTCAATCTATGATAAAGGAGGCAAGAATATGCAATGGGGAAAAGACAGTTTCTTCAGTAAATGGTGTTGGGAAAACAAGACAGCTACTTGCAAAAGAATCAAACTGGACTACTTTCTCATACCATATGCAAAAATAAATTCAAAATAGATTAAAGACTTAAATGTAAGACCTGAAACCATCCATAAAACTTCTAGAAGAAAACATAAGCAGTATGCTCTTTGACATCAGTCTTAGTAATATTTTTTTGGATCTGTCTCAGGCAAGGGAAATAAAAGCAAAACTAAACAAGTGGGGCTACATCAAACTAAGAAGCTTTTACACAGCAGAGGAAACTATCAAGAAAATGAAAAGGCAGCCTACTAAATGGGAGAACATATTTGCAAATGATATATCTGATAAGGGCTAATATCCAAAATATACAACTCATACAACTCAACAAGAAGAACAACAAAAAACCCAATTTAAAAATGGGCAGAGGACCTGAATAGGCATTTTTCCAGAAAAGATATATAGATGGCCAACAGACATACGAAAACGTCATTCATCATCAGGGAAATGCAAATCAAAGCCACAGTGAGACATCACCTCACACTTGTCAGAATGGCTATCATCAAAAAGACCACAAATAAGAAGTGTTGGTGAGGATGTGGAGAAGAGGGAACCCTCGTGCACTGTTGGTAGGAATGTAAATTGCTGCAGCCATTATGGAAAACAGTGTGGAGATACTTTAAAAATTTAAAAATAGAACTACCATACAATCCAGCAATTCTACTTCTTTCTGTTTCTGAAGAAAACCAAAAAAAAATAATTGAAAACATATTTGCACTCCTATGTTCATTGCAGCATTATTTACAATAGCCAAGACATGGAAGCAACCTAAGTGTCTATCTATAAATGAATGGATAAAGATGTGGTATGTATGTGTGTGTGTGTGTGTGTGTGTGTGTGTGTGTGTATATATATATATATATACACATACATATATATAATATATAATGGAATCTTATTCAGCCATAAAAAAGAATGAAATCTTGCCATTTGTGACAGCATGGATGGACCTAAAGGGTGTTATACTAAGTGAAATAAGTCAGAAGGAGAAGGACAAATACCACGATTTCATTTATATGTGGAATCTAGAAAACAAAACAAACAAAAACAGACTCAGAGATACAGAAAACAAACTGGTGGTTGCCTGAGGGGAGGGAGAAGGGGGGATGAGTGAAATAGGTAGGGGAGACTGAAGTACAAACTTCCAGCTATAAAATAAGTCACAGGGGTGTAATGTACAGCATATGGAATATAGTCAATAATACTGTAATAACTTTGTATGGTGACACATGGTAACTAGACTTACCATGGTGATCATTTTGTAATATGTAAAATACTGAGTACTATGCTGTATACCTGAAACTAATATAATATTGTAAGTCAATTATAGTTCAATTCTAAAAAAAGAAAAAACAAAAACAAAAAGTGTCCAACTCAAACTGGCTAAAGTTAAAAGGATATTTATTGGCTCACATGACCAAAAGCCCTGGACGTGGAAACTGCTTCACATATAGCTGTATTCAGGGGTCACAAAATGGTTGTTTCCATGCTCAGTTTTGCTACCTGTGGTGTTGGCTTCACACTCAAGTTTTATGTAATAGTAAGGATGCGGTACAACTCAAGTGCCTACACTTTCTGAGATCCTAAACTAGTAGGAAAAATAAGAATCCCTTTCCCAGGATTCCTTGCAGATGCTCCTGAGTCTCAGAGGTTCTGATTAACTCACGTGTCCATTCCTCAACCCTTTTCTAATGAGCAAGAAAAGAATAGTTTTTTCAGATCTTGGAAAATGTGTATGCAGTTCTGCTTTTATTTTTTCTACAGTGTTATTTGTTGTTGTTGTTTTTTAATTTTTATTTATTTATTTATTTATGGCTGTGTTGGGTCTTCGTTTCTGTGCGAGGGCTTTCTCTAGTTGCAGCAAGTGGGGGCCACTCTTCATCGCGGTGCGCGGGCCTCTCACTATCGCGGCCTCTCTTGTTGCGGAGCAAAGGCTCCAGACGCGCAGGCTCAGTAGCTGTGGCTCACGGGCCTAGTTGCTCCGTGGCATGTGGGATCTTCCCAGACCACGGCTCGAACCCGTGTCCCCTGCATTGGCAGGCAGATGCTCAACCACTGCGCCACCGGGGAAGCCCCTCTACAGTGTTTTGAGTGAACTATTTAATGTTCATCCCATCCATTTCTACCACCTTACTCTTTTAATTTAGGGTAAAATAGAAAGAACTGTCATTAAATGAAAGGGAAAAGGCTTCTCAGAGAATGTATGAGTTAAGGAATAAAATTTATGAGACAGTAGGAAGGTATTTGCTTTTGAATTTTTAACTTAACTTTTCAAATTAATTGTGATGTATGGTTTTAAAAAGAATAATCTCACTTTTCTTTGGCTTTTAATTGTTTCTTTCTGAACAGTTACTGCCTGCCTCTGCATAGGTGACCCATCATATTTACCAATTGGTTGACTTTTGCATATGGACCTTAATAGTCTCATAACTATGTGAGATAAAAATCTGCTCTAATTAACTTCCTCTTATACCAACTGAATTTGACATCTTTGTTAAGACATTAGTGAATTCTAAAAATTATTAAGTTTACAAAGAGCACCATTTTGTTGATTGGTCAAGAGTATTATTAAACTGGCCTCAGTGTTTGAACTCACAAATTTTCAGGTGATAAGAATTTTTTTTTTTTAATTTATTTATTTATCTATTTATTTTTGGCTGTGTTCGGTCTTCGTCTCTGTGCGAGGGCTCTCTCTAGTTGTGGCAAGCGGGGGCCACTCTTCATCGCGGTGCGCGGGCCTCTCACTGTCGCGGCCTCTCTTGTTGCGGAGCACAGGCTCCAGACGCGCAGGCTCAGTAGTCGTGGCTCACGGGCCCAGCCGCTCCGCGGCACGCGGGATCCTCCCAGACCAGGGCTCGAACCCGTGTCCCCTGCATCGGCAGGCAGATTCTCAACCACTGCGCCACCAGGGAAGCCCCGAAAAGAATTTTTAAATTGTTTTTTTCTTTGCCCCTGGATGGGTCTTATTCTGCCACATAGGAGCTAGATCTCTGATATTGGAAGAGATCCTACATGTCTAGCTGAACAGGACACGTGTATACACAAATGCAAATGCAAATACACTGAGGAATAAGTGCATGTGTTCTTTCTCTCTCTCACTTTGAGGTTGGGTATGGGCACGTATGCCTCAAATGGAGTTGGGTTTTATAAAAATGTTACGGATGAATCACATTTGTTTTGTTGTGACATTTGCTGCCTCACCTTCAAAGAGTAGGTGCAGTTGCACTGACAACTCCTTGGCATTTTGCCCCAGGGAAGTGTTACATTATCAAAAGAAGCAGTGCCAGTGTGCTGGCAATTAAAATGTGGACATTTGACCATGATTTTCAGGAGAAAATGATCAAAAGAATACACTGAAGTGAAAACCTTAACTAGGCAGAGTCATCTCTAATGAATAAGAGGGAAGCTCTTTTAGGCTTGGTAACTTAGATGAGCATATGTGAAATACATGGCTAATGTTTCTAAAAGAAAATGGTTACTAGGAAACTATGAAAAGACCCCTAATTATGTTATCTCCAGGCTATACCAATAGATAGAGAATTCAGATCACTTTGTGCTAAAACCAGTACTAAGTAACCTGCTAATATTCTTAATACTCTTGAGGTTTGTTTCTGCAGCAAGTGAGATTTACTGTCCTTTTAAGGATTAGATAGCAATTCGAAAAGACTGTATTTAACTCAAAGTTCATAACCAATGCTATTGACTGAATTTTGGTGTCCTATTGCAGTCTTCTAAAGGTAGCAAAAGAATATCTTGACATAAATATAAGTGTTTGTTGTTTAGTTGGCCAAGACTTCGAATTAGTATATGTTAAGCTCTTGACCTCTACCTGAAGCAGTAACAAAGAAAGAACTAAGGATATTGGCTCTGGGCTGCCACTCCCATGGAGGATGTTTCCTTATTAAACCTGACTGTCCTACCCCATAATTTAAAATCTTCCCACAAAGAAAATTCCAGGCTTCACCAGTAACGTGTTCCATAAATTTAAGTAAGAAATAACATATTATTCCTGTTCATATTAGACCTGTTCAGTGGCAAGAAAAATCAAGTTAGAAGTTCTTATCACCTGAAAATCTGGGATTTCAAACATAGTGAAGTCAGTTTGACAGCACTTTTGATCAATCATTAAAATGGTGTTCTATGTAAATTTAACATTTTTTTTAAAAAACACCTCCTATGGGTTCTCTTCTCTCTGTTGTAATTTCTTCCCTGGTAGATGCAGACCTCACCCTGTTTCATTGGTTGGTTGGGAGTTGAACGGAGCATGAATGGGTGATTTTCTTTCCCAGGCTATTGGTCAAAGCTGTGGTCAGTACCAACTTTGGCCAAGACATGCTTCACCTAGTTCTGCCAAGGGGTTGCTGTTGGAAGCTGGCATGAATCTGAGAAGCAGGGTTACCAGCTGGGCAAAACTCTCAGGTTGGTTAGGTGTATTTTAGGGTCTTTTCGCCTCTCCTTACTCTTTTTCTTTCTTTATTTACCTCTTACATCAGGCCCTTAGATTCCTTCTTCGCCTTAGTCCCAAGTGCTTGAAATCTGTTACTTCCTACTAAATTTAAACAAATAAGTCAGACGGAGGTAAAACTGCTAAGATGACTTTAAAAAGATACTGTAGAGGGGTAGGAATTGGGTAGGAAAGCAAAAAGTTATAGTAAAATAGTAAGAGTGAGATAAAATAAATTTCTAAGAAAAAGATGAACAAATAAATAAAATTGCTTTTTGGCAATATACATGCTCAAATGTTTGAGCTCAAATATTTTCCCTGTTTTTTTGCGGGGGCTGTTTTCTGGAGAGGCAATTTTGTAAACAGGTAAGATAAGCTTCTTTACTGACTATAATTGACTAATGGTAACCATAGAAAATGGCCCTTGGCCTCCAATTTTTGCTCCCTTGCCAGTGAATCAGTCTGCCTAGGGTGATGATTTAATTTTCATGGTGTTCAAATTACAAATTAACATTTGCAAGTGTAGATTTGGGGGATTGTGCTGAAGCCTAATAAAGTTCTCTTAGGATGGTGTGCCCCCTTGGGCCACGTCATATAACTTCCTTATTAAAGTGAAAGGAAATTGCCTTTTAGTTTTCTTATAACATATCAAGTCCTCATATTTGAGAAAGGCATCCGTCTAACCTCTAGAATCTTCAAACCTCATAGATATTCCTGTATCAAAATATTTCAGATCTTCAGTTTGCACAGTGCTTATGGATGAAGTTAACTTAAAATGATTGAGAAGGTCAACAGTATGTTTGCTTCTGATAATCTCAGTTGTTCTTGAGTACAATGTATAAATCTAGTCCATCACCATACAGATGATACTTTAGAGTATTACTTGCACTTGTGCTTGTAGTTTAACTTTTAAGGAATGATAAAAAGGAAACAAAGCTTTGGACAGTGTCCAGGCTTGGTTTCAGGGCAAAATAAACAATTATTTCTTGAATTACGTAAAATTTTGTGGGATTACGGTATATAACAACCACATTTGGAGGGCAAAATTCATAGGTTTCTATATTTTTATGGTTTTCAACTTTATTCTATGGTATCAAGAGTGGATTGTCCTGAACCCTAATAGAAAATATTTAGAGAGAAAGACTACTATCTTTTCCTGTAAGGGAGATTCAGGAGAAAAATTATAAAAACAACCTAATGCTCTACTGTGACTAACATTTGCAACTCAAAATGTTTACTAGACTCTGGAAAATAAACAATGGTTTCTAGAGAAGAGTGAAAAAGCCAAAGAGAGAAAATCTAATTAGTGGCACTCTATCTGTGGGGAACCCTATTAACTGTGGAAAAGAATAACAAAGTCAGACAAAATCTAGCAAAAAGTCTCACGTGTGTGTGTGTGTGTGTGTGTCTACATACATACATACACATACTTCTCTCAGACATACATGGATTTTGCAGTCAGAATAAATTTGGAGTCCTAAGTATTTGGTTAAATGCTGGAAACTAATACCAAATTGATTTATAGAATGTAAATTAACATTTTTTTGGACACAGATTGATCCTATTACGAAGTTATAAAATTCAAGCAATTTAAAAATAAAAATTTGTTATGCAGTCAGTGCTGAAGTGGATATTGGTAATTTTAGATAAGTTTAAGTGATAAAAGGAGGACTTTGAATGAAAGTTGTTTCTTCTGAAATTGAAGCAATTAAAAATATTTTGCTTATAATTTTTTAGAAAGACAAAAGAACTCAAAAAGTTTTAAATCTGATATTTCCTAACATGTTTACAAAATTGTAACCTAGTAATATAACGTTTGCACATGGTTTTGTTAGCAGCAGTATTACGCTGTCTGCTATCTGATAATAGGATTCCTATTTTTTATTATATAAAAATAACACTTAAATTGGTACTAGGCAAAGCAACTGCTTTTCCTATCATCTTATTTTTATTGGCAAATTTGTAATGAAATTGTCACTTTGTTAACAGTTACATTGGCTACTTGTATCTCCAGGGCAGCATCTGAAGAGCTCCCCCAATTATTTTAAGATCACTTTTACGGCATTACTGTTAAAAGATTTTTTTCGTAAACTTTTGGAAGAAACATATTTCCTTGTTTGATTTTTGTTCTTCAATCAAGCCAAACTCAAAACTTCTGTGATTTGTTTTGCTTTATTTGGGGAGCTTATCAGTACTGTCTAACCGTAGGATTAAGTGGAATTTAAGCAATTTTAGCAAGAGCTGTCTTTTAGGGGAAATAACTGTCTCTCCTTACCTATTTATTGTATATAAAGTGCACATGGCTGGGTAAAGGGTTTATTCAACTGTGGTTAGGATGCTCGGGACTTTTTTTGTTTTGTATAACAAACAAAGTAATAAATTTTGAATACATTGAGTTATTTGATTAAAAAATATTATTTATGATACTATATGTTTAAACTAATATGACTTTAGTCAGTTTTATATGATGATGATGATGATAATGGCTCACAATAGGCATGCTTATTATGTGCCAGGCACTGTGCTAAACATCTTACATAGATTATCTCATTTATTACTCCCAAGTGTTATTATATTGGAGTGAGAAAACTGAGGCCTGGAGAAATTGAGTAATGTGCTCATGGTCACTGTATTAGCAAGTGGTCATGCTTTACTAAGTACCTCTTATTATCATTTAATACTGTCTCTCTCCTGGTATTGAATCAGAAACCTCAGAGTTTGAGACTTCTATTCTTAACATTTAAAAAAGAATGGGCTGGAAATTATAAATCTGTCATATAGAGATATATCTTAACCTTTGAAGTAATGATGTTATAGAAATTCCATTTACACAATCACCACCCCCCAGAATTTAATCTCTGATATCATCTTTCTTGTATCTAGACTTCCTGTTCCTATCCATTCTTTATGTAACTGCATGATATTACCCTGATGCAGTAGTCTCTCCTTATCTACCGTTTTGCTTTCCACAGTTTCAGTTACCTGTAGTCAACCCCAGTCCAAAAATATTAAATGGAAAATTACAGAAATAAACAATTTATAAGTCTTAAATTGCAAGCCCTTCTGAGTAGCGTAATGAAATCCCTCCCCGATCCCATCTGTCCCACTCAGGAGATAAATCATCCCTTTGTCTGGCATATACGCCCTGCCTGTATTCCCCACCCTCCCACTAGTATAGGGAAAAACATACAGTTGTCCCTCGGTATCCATGGAGTTGGTTCCAGGACCCCCATCAGATACCAAAATCTGATGCTCAAGTCTCTTTATTTATGTCTGGATTTCACTTCGTATATTTTTATAGGATTTTTGCTATTATGTTCATGAATGAGGCTAGTTTATAATTTCCTGTCTTGAAATCCTCTTGTTAGATTTAGTGTCAGGATATATCTGCATAATAAGTTGATAAGTGTTTTCAGAATTTTCTATTTCTAGGAGAGTTTAGTGTTATTTCTTCCTTAACACTTTGGTACAGTTAATTGGTGAAGCCTGGAATTTTCTCTATGGGAAGATTTTAAATTGTGGGTTCAGTTTTTTTAGTAGTTATATGACTATTCAGATTTTCTTAGTTATTCATGTGTCAGTTTTCTATGTTTTGCTTTTCTAGTAATTGGCCCATTTTATTTAAATTTTCCATTGTTTTCTTTTTACCAGAAATCCTTTGTATGTTTGAATATTTAGCTATCTTCTTTTTTATTCCTATTTTATTCTTTGTGTTATAACCCAATACTACTTCACTTATTTTCTTGCTCAAATTGTTATAGCTTTAGTCATTGGGAGGTGTAAATTTTTAAATATCTCTTTTCCTGGTTAGAATATAAACTCTGTGAGGATAGGTATGATGTCCACTTTATCTGAAAAGGTTAGCAAAGAGCCTGGCACCTAGTAGAAATCAGTATTTATTTCTCACAAAATCAGTTCATGACTGATGAATGAATGGAACCCATAAAAGTGAAAAAATAAAACCATTAAACTTATCTAGTGTTCAATGATTCCTGAGTTACCTTCATTTTCTAAGTGCTCGGTTATTTTTCAATTCCACTGAGCTTCCAGGCTACTGTATAGGGGAAAGTCAGATGATACAAAAATTTAAAAAACAAGTAAATCTCTGTATTGTCAGACTATACATGTTTAGAAGGATAAGATCATTGTTTTCTTGGGTATGTCTCATTTCAGATTTTTATTTATACTTCTTAGTCATCCTGCCATTCCTTCAAGTTTTATAGTCACCTACTCTACATTGATTCACACCCAAGTATAATTGTGGTAGCCTCAGTGTTCTTCTATAGATGGTTTGGTAACTTTTACTTTTACTTAATTGGCCAGTGTGACAAAATTTGTCACTTCATTGGTTGGTGACTTTGAGAAGAAGCTGAGAAGATATTTCTTTGTGGAGCAATATATATATCCGTAGTTGGCTATGTGTTGACAGAGGAATAGTCTTAGCTTATTTACAGTGTTCTGCCACTTTCCCTTCAGGGAAGAGCAGTACATTTTCATGTTCAAATTTGGGAACTTCTATCATTCACCATCAAGTACAGATCTCATAAATCAAAGACCAGTTTTAAATGTCATATTTGTATGTGCTATTTCTGGGAAACACCAAATACAGTGTTATTTTGGGAAACTGTGGGTTGACCTTGCAAAACTCACATTAACAAGGAAAAAAGCACATTTTAAACAGTGACACATCTAACAGTGGGCTTAAAAGAGCAAGACAAAGTGTGTAGGTGTTCAATAGTAACAACCTAGTGGTACCACATTGTATTTCATGAATGAGAGCAATTCACAAAGTTCCCACAAATAGGACCTAGTGCAAGGACATAAGTGTCTAGTAGCTTTCTTTATCATTCATTCTACCAACACTGTACAAGTCCCTACTAAGTACCAGGTAGGATCCTGTTTGCTGTGAAAATAAAAGTGAGTATGGTACAATTCCTTCCTGTGTGTGGCTGAGTTTAATGGGGGAGAACTCAGCTCTTATAGTTGTATCACTCATATTGTTTATTTTAAAACTAATGAGCTGTAGGTAAGATAAACTTTGAGAATAAAGTCATGTCACCTAGATAATGTGTCTTCTTGTATTTAATAAACCACTTACAAAGAGGACTGTAAGGAGACATGTCAGAAACTTAATAGAGCTGATCTCCTGTCTTGCTAATTAGTAGTGATTTTATGTGTTCTATGATTTCTAAAACAAGTATATATTTCTTTTAATTTGAGAAATAAAAAAACAAAACAAAAAGTCACTTAAGTTTCTAAAATTTGCAAGGATATCTTTATGTTTCCTTCAATTTACTTTCACTGTGCTTAGCCAATTATGGATTTTCTGTTTCTTAGTATTACATTTAAATTGATTTTTTTTTTTGAAAAATCATTAAAATGCAGAGGTAGAAGAAACTTTCACAACAGACATTAGATAGCCCACATGAGAATCTCTTAAGACAGAGGTTGACAGGGGACTTCCCTAGTGGTCCAGTGGTAAAGAATCCGCCTTACAATGCAGGGGATGCAGGTTCAATCCCTGGTCAGGGAGCTAAGATCCCACATGCCGCAAGGCACCTAAGCCCACACACCACAACTACTGAGCCCGCGCACCTCAACTAGAGAAGAGAAAACCCTCATGCCACAACTAGAAAGAAACCTGTGTGCCGCAAAGAAGACCCGATGCAGCCAAAAATAAATTAACTAAATAAATAAATAGATAATAAATAAATAAATCTTTAAAAAAAAGGAAAGACAGGGGTTGACAAACTGTATCTATAAACGGCCAGATAGGGCATATTTCAGGCTTTGTGATCCGTACAGTTTCTGTCACAACTGTTCAGCTCTACTTTTTAGCAGGAAAACAACCATAGACAATATGTAAATGAATGAGTGTAGCTGTGTTTCAATTATACTTTACTTAGAAAAACTGGCAGAGGTGTAGATGTGCTACAGTTTGCCAATCCCCTGACTTAATGGCATTTGTTTAAAATGCAAAGACTAGTTCTCATACCTCCCTGAATCAGATTCCAGAGAGATAAGCCCTTGGAACCTGCACGTTTACCCAGTTGCCAATATTATTATTGTTTACTATTTACACTTAAGTTTGAGAACTTTCATCTCCTTTACTTCCTGGGATACCTGAGACAGCAATGTATCTCTGTAGTATCCCTGAGGGACTTCCGTTTAGTTTGACTACTTTGAAGTTTGTGGAGCATATGTTTATCAGGTGGAACCTCTATTTTAAATAATTGACAGAGAAAATATGAAGGGAAAATGTCTGTTGAGTTAAAACCTAAAAATGGAAACTCTAAGAGAACAAAGATCTTTTCTCCCATTTCCTGCTATAGGGTCGGTGCCTGGTGTGTGTGAGGGGGGTGTTGGTAAATATATATTTGCAGACTGAACTGAACGCACTTTCCTATTGCTTCACTCTCAGCACACAACGATGCCCGACATCCAAGTGATTTGACTGTCCCTGTATTTGATATCCAAGCAGTCGAGTTCTAGCCATACCTTTCCTTCTTTTTACACCATAGTTCTAGTTCTTATCCAATGTTCCATCTCTTTTGAGTAATCCGGGGTTTATGAATCTTGCCCTCCAATATAGTGTTTTTCCAACATTCATGATTCCAAAGCAGGATGACATTTATAAGCAGTGACTTAACCAAAAAGGTATCTATTAGGAAAATGAGTTCGGTGAGATCTCAGCAACAGGGGTCTGTGGACCTTCTCTCTGGAATGCCACCCAACATAATTCAGCTCCCAGCTTTTTCCCACCTCTGGGTCTTTGCACACACTGTGCTCTAAGCCAGTTTTAAATTCCTGGAGAGAGATGGGGATTGACCCAGCTAAGGTCAGGTACCTGTTATTTAGTTTAATTACTCAGCCACTGGATCAGGGGTACCATTAAGTAATCACCTCTGTGGAGAGAAAATCAAAGACTATTACCAAAAGGATGTGGGAGTGGGATAAAGAGTTGCTAGGAAGACTCAGCTAGTTTAGACAGGCTAATTTTGGTGCCTTTTTAGAAAAACCTGTAAATGACTATTTGGACTCTGGTGTTCTAAAGCCTGTTAAATTCTGCTACTAACCAGGCTGCAGACCTGAGAGAGGTCCATGCCAATATTCTCTCTATACTGCTGCTCTGCTGTGGGCGGTGTTCTTCTGTAATTGCTGTGGACTTCCTCTAGACCTGAAGATTTAATTTGGAGCCCTACTTTAGCTGCCTTTAGCTGGAAAATTTGATTTTCAGTCCTGTTTTTGCTTTTAGATATTTATTTATAGTATCTATCCCTGCCTACTTACAAGAAAAGACTGTTACTGGCAGGTCTCAAATCAAATTCCTTGGTAAGAAATGGCACAGATGATATTCAGACCACTCCCTCCAATCTATTCATCTCAGGTTCTGTCCCTGATTAGCGGCCACCCAGACATTCACTGCCCCATCAGGGTACTGGACTGCTCTGCAGCGTGAGGGCTCTTAGAACAAAGTTCTTTCCTACTTATAGCCCTGTCTGCCCCATACCCAACCTCTCAACCTCTCTCTATTCTGTTGTCGTAATCTGCAAGGATTGACAGATTCTGACTGCTCTCCCCTCCAAAAGCATCTTCTTTACCTCTCCCCACTCCTTTCTGTGCTGTAGTTCCACTGGCCTGCTTTCTGTTGCAGACACACAGAAGTCTATTCTCTCTGCCTGGAATGTGCCTTTCCCACATATTTACAAGGCTGGCTCATTAATATTTTTCCGATCTCAGTTCGTCACCTACTTTAGGGAGAGATGCCCTCTCCACCACCCTTTCTGAATGGCCCCTGCCTCCTAAGTCACTCTATATCCCATTACCCTCTTTTATTTCAATGTTTCAGTGATCACTATCTGGAATCCCACTTCTTTGTGAACATATTCATTGTTTGCTTCCCCCCAATAGAATATAAGCCCCCTGAAAGCATGAATTTCGTCTCTGGTCTATCTCAGGTGTTTACAACAGTGCCTGGTATATAGTAAGTGCTCACTGATCAAAAGAACAAATTAAGGCCAATTTGCAATTTCCAAATAATCTTTGATGCAAAACAATCCATGTGCATATGGAATGTATCAAAGCCAGGGAGAGCAAAGTTAAGCAACCAGCACCTTTTAGATTGTGGGGAGCTGAGATCACTGGACTGACTGAATCTCTGGTCCTAGAAACAAACATCCATTCAAAGAAAGATGTTGGGCATTTGCAGCAACTTTTATACCTATGCTCTTGGGTCACCCTTCTCATCATTTGTGCCAGCTCTGTGTTTGCACAGCTCACCAGAGAATTTTACCAGGCTGGGAAGAAGTAAAATGTGGTAGGTGTGATGAAAACTTAGCACAAGGCATACCTCTGACTAACTAAGAGCACTTATTTTTGGTGCATCCTTTCATAAGACCCAAGCATTTCTATTTTCTGCTTGGTTGACAGTACCTATTACACAGCAGCCTCACAGGTCTCTATGGGACAATATTTTTTCCACTCATGTACATGTGCACGTGTGCACGCACACACAGACCAGCAACTGTACCTTTGAAAAATGTTGCACAAGCCTAGCCATGGCTTAAGCCACTAAAATGACCTCTGACCTTATAAGGGGGAATTATTTTGGAAAATTTTGAGCTAAAGGTAAGGACAAAAGATATGTTGAGTTTTCTTTAGCAACCTTGATTTTCCTCCCCCAGTAGCTATTCTTGGGCAGCATGCTTAATTATTCATAGCTATTTCAATGTATAATTTGTTTACTTCTCACTGACTAGAGCCTTGTTATAATGTTTTCCATAGAGCTTCATGCTGATGGATCAACCTGTTGGTGAAATTATTTTAAATAGCTTTAAATGGGTTTAAAATACTTCAGAAATCAAACTCTTTGGCCTGTTTGGAAAGAGTGTAAGAGGGACATTATGCTGTATTAGCCGCACAATAAATAATGTAGAGTAAATAATAAGGCTCGTGTATGAGTTTATGGTGTTCCATACACATCACTTAAAATGCAGAAATAAAACAACTAGATCTTAACTTGCCAGGCCCAAGTGCTTCTCAGCTTCTTATCCTGTGTTATTTTAGACCTTCTGATGGCATCCCAATTATTTGTCCTGAGAAGACTATTTCTGTCTTTTTGCCCAATACTGATATGAGGCTTGGCTATATCTCACAACTTTTTTGTGTATGCATGTATGGAAATATTCTAAGTAAGCTAAATTAAATGAAAAAAACAGCAATAAAATGAGGCACAATGTTAAAAGGAGTATGAAGTTCTTTGTATTATTCTTGTACCTTTTCTATAAGTTTTAAATGATCTAGATAAGATGTTAAACAAAATGTCAGCAATCTTCAGGGCAGTCAGGGTTGAGCTTTCCCATCTCAGGTATCCACCTGTAGCAGCCCCTGCTGCATCTGTTTTTCCCTGGGAGATCCCCAGCCACAATAATCTCTCGGGAAGGCTCTGCTAAGCTGATGAAATCAGAGACCTATGGAAATGAAATTTAAAGAAATAAACGTTTGTATCTAATTTTTAGAATGCATCAAAATGATGCAGAGGAAGTAAAATTGTATAACAATAGAATTTTAATATATTCCTCTATTTGTATACATTGTATTATTTTTGACCTACAGTTTTTTCTTTTGGGGGAGGTAGGCAGATTTATTACCAAATTTTAATAAGCTGTTACATTCTCAAATAATTTAAAAGCAAGTTTGAAATAGGTAATGATTATTTTATATGTTTATTTTGAGCTGAAATTCCTATTTTCTAGTTTCAGGATATTAGAGAACTACTTCTTAATAAAGGCAACGCTAGAAACCTGAAAGTCAGAGACACAAAAACAGTGAGATTTGAAATGATGCATAACAAGAATCTGGAATACCCAAAGGAAGAAAAGTGAATGAGAATTGCTACTGGAGGAAAGGAGGGAGGGAGAAAGGAGAGAGGAGGGATGGAGAGAGGAGGGGAGGTGGGGAGAGAGAAGCAAGGAAGGAAGGAAACAAGGAGAGCGGGAAGGAGGAAAAAGAGGAAAGAAAGAAGAAATGATCACAAGAAAGAGAAATCCATAAAGACACAGTGTACAAATATTGCTGTCTTCACTTAGTAGGAAGTATGTAATGTAATTGAAAGGCAATCAAATAAGTGTTAATAGAATTTTTAAATGATGTTCATCATATGGTGTGAATTTACCCTGCAGGTTTATGGAAGCTCAGGCTGCTAGCAAAGCCAGGGACAGTGTCAGGATCAGTTAGAGCCCTTTGCCTAACCAAGCTTGGAAGGATCCTGCTTTGGTTAATAGCCAGGCCTTCATCTTCCCACCCAAGGAAGCTGCTGCCTTAGTAACAAATCTCTGAAAATGGACCAAGATCCCTTTCCTTTTCTGGAAGTACCCTTGAACCCACACAAAGTGTCATGTCACAAAATGTTCTGCTTCTGGAACTAGTGTGGAACAGCTCTGTATTTGGAATGAGTGAGTTAAATTCTCTGAGTCATATTTTTAATGGAGATATAAGAGTTAATTTTACAGAAGGTACCATGCTTCTTAGAAGCAAGGCTCTGGATAAATATTTTTAGTTACCATCCCCTCTGTCTCTGGAGATATCCTACTATCATTATAAGAAATTTTTTGGATTATTTTATAGAGAGCTTCATTTTGTAGCTCCACACAAGGCAAAGGTGGCAATTGGACATTAAATCAATGCCTTAGCTGTCAGCATGGAGATGCATTTTTTTTCTAATCTTACTAACACTCTAGCCAGTCACCATGCCTCCCCAGTCCATGCAGCTGCATAATTATACATCAGATCTCCAAAATGAATTAGTTTATTTTTAAAACAGCTAATTGCCTTAGTGGAGTCATGTTTTACCAGAAGCACAAAAGGGCTTTGTTCGTTGCAGGGAAATTTTCTTCTGGAATGACTGTGTTAGGCTCTAGCTTCTGTGAATGTCAGTCATAAACAGCAACATATCAGCAAAATTCACTAAGATCACTAATATTCCAGAGCACCCCATTGTGATTTCAGCATTATTTACTCTACATGTAGCCCTATGTAATCTTCAAATGAAAATATCCTACTTAGGAATGTTCCGGTACAATGATATGCAATGGAGCCCTGTTACGTGTGTGTTTTCTATAGCACAGTTTAGGTCTCGTCTCTTGAAACCCAACTATGTATTTATAAGGCAAACTCTCATTGATTATTTGGTCCCCATTATGGGTGATAGGCCAATTCTTTGAAATCAAGAATTCTCTCTATTATAGTCCCAAACTTAAACTTTTGATTTTGAATGCTATTTTATTTAACTAGAAGCAGGTATATTTCGATTATGTCACTCTGCAAGGGTAATGTTTTTAGAAAACACTGATTAAAGATTGTTTGCCATGGTAGCACTATCAACTACAAGTGTCTGAGGGTATCCCCACAGGGTAGCATTACCCTAGCAGATTCACATCAACAATGCCCACAAAGACAAATGGATTCAACCAGAATGTCACATAAATAATCCCAATATAAAGTATTACACCAGGGAACAGTACCCTCATGACCTCTGACCAGCAAATTCTGGGAAACCGGATTATAATTAGAAGGATGATGGAAGAATTTTGACTGAAACCCATGCCTTTTAGTTATATGGTTTGAATGTTTAATAGCATGAGGCTAAGATGATGGGATGGATCTGCCTCTGTGGAACCCAGATGTGGCAAGACCACCACAGAGAGCCTCGGATTTGGCCCCAAACTCAATATGACTGTTTCCAAACTTCCCTGCATTCCCCAAAAAGGCAAATTTAACTTCTCACACTTTAAAGCATTCGTGAGTATTTCAGACTGCTACAGAGTATGAGAGTAGAGCCTAATGAATACCACACAATAAAACTTCATTTAAAAATCCTTATTAAATATCTTTCTTTCCCTAATATTCCCCTCTAATATTAGCAGCCAGTAACATTATCTCTTTTTTTAATGTGTCTTTTTTTTTTTTTTCCATTCTCTATCCACACAGCCCCTGGAATATATTGTATTGTCCTAAGCAATTAAGCTCTGGCTCCAGTTTTGTATTCCCACCCAGAAAAGCAAAGCCTGCAGTTAGCTAAATCCTCCTTTTGTTTTCAAAGTTTTGCTGTTTAAGTTTGCCACCTGGAGAGTTCATTTTCCACGCCAAATCACTTTTCAAAGTAGTCACCTAATAATTCCTAGGAAAACATTCTGCTGCTAAGAAAAATAGGACTTCCTATTCCTAATTATAAGAATTTACCAGTCTCTGGGACTGAACCCCCTGCCCCAGAGCTGAGCTTAGGTGGGCCCAGACAATGTTCACCTCTGTGTTCCATGTTTTCTCTGACTCCAAAGATAACATAACATCCCTTCTAATGGATCTTTCATTCAGTAGATTAAAGTAATTAATTATATTACAGTCAACTGATACTAACCTGAAGAGTATATTATATATTATCATGTTTGAGTTAGCTCACTAAGAACTTGAATATAAGAGAATACTAGCCTCCGAGAGCTAACTTGGCCCCCATGAACTGACAGTTTAACAATGGACAATAGATGGCTAAAAGCTGTCCAGCGAAGCCTGATATTCAATGTCAAAATTTCTAAATTAAGGCTGGCAGAGGAGGTAATTAGTTCTCCATACATATTAACAAGCAAACAAACACATACATACATATTTATTTCAGGAACCAGGAGACTATATTTACAAAATATAGTTGAGATGGGGTAGTTATTAAGGTCAAACTGTGTACCTATGGAGAAAATACTTTTTTACTAGTAAAATACATTTTTATAATTTAAGAGCTTTTAGATGGTCTCAAAATTCCTTTCCGGTTAGACTTCCTAGCAGTCATGAATCTTTGAAAACTGGTGAGGACCTTATCACTTGACAGATTACAGAGGTGAGGTTTCCAGAATTTAATGTTATGTTGGTTCTTACTATTTGCCATTATTTTCAAATTGTGTTTATCTCAGACATTCATGAAAATCAAGGCACTTTAGAATAATTATAAATTTTCTTTGATCTATTAATAACCTTTCACAGCATGTTGCTACCTTCTGCCCTTTCTGCCAGTGGTATATTTATTCAGATATTTTAAATAGCAGTTCCAGTTGTTTTTATTTTATTAAGTTAAAATGTGTTTGCCTATCATGGCTGTACCTGTATTTAATAATTCTTGCTTTTGACACTAGAGACAAAGATCAGTCAATACTTTAATTGCCTGAGGGCTATCAACAGACATGAAGCTTTCCTTAAAGTAGTAATCATCTTTGGCAAAGAAATTGTACTTTTAAGTGCAATTTATGCATTTACTAATTCTGTGCTGCATTCTCAAGATGATGGGCTGCACATTAGCTCTTTCCTTTTATGTTACATTATTTAATTTGGGAATCAACTTTTATTTCAGGTGCCATAGTAATTTCTCATTGTTGACAGAATTACAATAAGAAAATCTTGAAAAGAACATATTTAGTTTAAATTAAGCAAAAAAGAAAAGAGAAAGGTAAGCTTAGACAAGATTCAGTTTAGGATTTTACCCAGAATATTTAGTTGCCTTAGAAAATACAAAGTTTTGCCACTTCGAATGGAACTTTCTTCAGAAAATCTAGCCTTCATTAGTGTTTGTAACAAAGGAAAACTTTTGCTGTCAATGTGTAGAAGTTCTTATTACTCAGTATTCTTACCAATACTTGGTATTATTATACTCAATTTTTTACCTATCTGCCAGATTTATAATTGTATCTCATTGTGGATTAATTTATTTTCTGATTATTAGTAATCTTGAACATATTTCATACTTTGGGCATCAGAGTTTCCTTTTCAGTGAATGCATTTTTTTATGTTTTGCCTACTTTATTATTGGGTTTTGTGTTTTCTAAATGATTTGTAAATATTGTCATTATATTCTAAATACTAATCGTTGGTTGATTAAATGCACAATGTTTTCTCCCAATGTGTCATAATTTTTTTTTCTTTTTTAATAGTGTGTTTGCATAACAATTGTATTCTTGTGTCATATTTATGAATCTTTTATGATTTGTGATTTTCTGGGTCTTTTTGGAACAAATGTATTCCTAATCTGAGGATGTGAACAATATTCTTTTATATTTTTTTTCTTCTAAAACTTTTAAAGTTTGCTCTTTGTGTATAGATTGTTAATCTACGTGGAGTTGATTTTGTGAGTGTGTGTGTATAGTTTAATTTCACAGGGTTCTAATTTCAAGGGATCTAATAGTTTAACATAGAGAACAAGTTATCTAAGCACCATTTATTGAGGATCTCCACTTATCTATGGTGCTAGCACTGACACGTGTAAAGTTATCATGTATATGCAGGCCTAATTTTTGTTGGTCTATTATCTTACCTATTTGTTTATGAAGCAATAATATAGTCTCTTTATCATAACTTAACAGATAAGTCTTGAAGAGTGGTAAGGCACATGTTCTCATTTTGATCTCCTTCAAAATTTTCATGACTCTCCTTGGAGCTTTGCTATTTCATATAAATTTTAGAATTAGCTTGTTGAATTAAGGATGATATTACTATTCTGTTTATTTTTTTCTCTCCTTGGACATACTCTCACTATTAATTTTTTTATTTCTTGTCTTTCATCTACAACTTTTAAGTGAAGGGCACTTTATCTAATTTAACCATCACTAAGGGCACTTATTAACATTAATATTAATATTTTAATGTTATGTAATATGCTAATGGCTTATTATATTACACAGTCCTGAGTTGGGTAAGTAGGCCTGTATGTGCCAACACTCAGTTATACTGAGTTGCAAGGCTTAGAGAAGTTTTAAATCTTCTAATTTATTATTATAAATCTTCATGATATTCATAAAGATATTTCTTATCCTTTATTTTATGAATTCATCTCTTTTTTTAAATTGGAAATTATCTGTTTCTAGCAGCACCCTTTTCCTCTTTCTGTTGTTTTCTTTTTTTCTTTTGATCTCTTGTCAACCAACTTGTTAGCATTTTGTCTAAAAGTAAATTGATTTTGAGTAAGGGTTTAAGACATAATAAGTAATTAGTTACTATTCATTAATTAAATATTACGTACCAGCGTTTGTGTTAGACATTTCATATGTCATCACAGCAACACTCCTGTTAGAGACCTATGGTAATAGCCAATGTGTCAGTAAAACCGAGGACAATTTGCCCCAGGTCACAAAGTCAAAATTCCCTGTAGTCAGGGTTGAATCTGTGCCTTTGCTTTTCTCCCTGTGCCAAACTGCCTCTAATGCATAACAAGGTGTTGAAATTGAAGTTTAATCAGAGACACTGTGATGAAATATTTCTGAAGCTAGACAGCCTGATCCTGAGGAGGGATCAGTACCTTCCCCTGTCCTGTGACCATGGAGTTCCTGATTTGCCAGACAGGTTCTAGGAAGGGTGGGTGAGTAGGAAGGAAAGAGGTACCCTGGGGCTAGATCTGGAGGAGTCTCTCACAGGTGGTTTTGGTGGGCTGGGGACGGCACCCCCATCAGAGCAGCGGACTGAAGGGGAGAAAGTAAAGGGAGTTTTAAGATGCTCAGTCTGTTCTGCTACAACTCATGTTCCTGTAACAAAAACTAAATCAAATTTGATTGGTAAATAGGGGATAATAAGAATATAAAGTGATTGTTGGTTCATATGAGATTTTCTTTCCAGGCATAGGGAACTGGAAGAGTAGAAATAGAATAATAACTTGCAGTAAGAAAAGGAAAGGAAAAAGCTATTGACTGGGGGCTACGTTGCCCACAGGAGCCATCGTGACTCTATTTAAGGAAATAAAAACTAGTGCCTGCGTCCCTCACCGCAGATGCACTTGCCGAGCTTCATTCAGCTGGCAGCTCACGGCAGGAGGCTCTTCCCCAGGTGTTCTGCTTCCCTCAGTGCTGGCTCAGTTCCCACCACCCCTCCACGCACATCCCTGTCTATTGTTTTGTGCACTTGTCCACACTGTAGCAGCTTCTGGCCAAGCTGAGCTGTGGTTTTGGTGTTTTCGGGGGGATAGGGTGGGAGGGTCCAACTTATTTCCCCAATTAATAATGATAAATATCAATAATAATATTAGATGATGACAATGATGATAATGAAGTTAGTGGTACATTTACAAAATAACATAGGCTTTGAACAGTTTCCTGATAACCATATCATCTCATAAACTTGTTATCAAGGGTGCCTATTTAACAGAATATGAATTTTCTCTGGAATTCAATTATTGTGTTATAGCTGATGCATGCATTGTTATGGGCCTGTTGTTCAAAACTTATAAATACAAGGCTTAATTTACTTGGATATTACTCTCGGGTTAATCAAATGCATATCCTTAACCAAACACGGCTGTGAAATACTGAACTCTATGGGACAGTTTTATGTCTAAGGTTTGTACTTGGTTCTGTTTACTTACCGTACCAGAGTTTTTGTCTCCAGTAGTCAGATTTTATCCCCAGCATCCATTACAAAACCTAGAAAATCTCTTTTTAATTCAGGGCTTTAGAAAAATCATAAAATCCTTGAATGTGAGTTGATAAACTGCACAGCGATTTATTTTACTACATAAAGTAAGGAAAATTATATGGGACAAATATGATTCCTGATAGGAATCTTCAGTTCTTGTCTCACCTTTACCATGTGGAGCCAAAGCCAGGTTAGATTTCTTGTCTTGCACAGTCTGAAGGCTGGTGTTTCTCGTCTGGGTGGGCCACATTATGGCCTGATTTTTGTCTGGTTGTTGCTTCCCCACGTTCAAGACCCTTGCTATTATTTGCAGAAAAATGATTAGTCTCTGTGTCTGTAATTGCCTGTGGGTCACTTTAAGTGCCAACTCTCCACCACTAGCATTTCTAAAAGGGTTTTGTTTTCCTCTAATATGTTCATCAAATGCCTGATTGCAAGTTGAGTATTCCTGAGGCATGATCACGCAGCCAGGAGCCTGTCTAGTTCTGACTGTGCTCTGCATTTTCTCTGTAAAGTTGGGGCAACGAAAAAGATCAGATTCTGTTCTCTCTGGCAAGAAGAGAAAGAGTCTGAATTGAAAACAGGGGCAGAACCATGGCCCCTGATCTTTTGTAATGAATGCCAGCATGCCCTACCACACTGTTAAAGGGTCTCCCTGGCTGTCACATTTCAGGGATATATTTTTAACTATTTCCCCTCTATATGGATATTGTATGTATTGTTACCTTGATCTCAGCTATCTTCCAGCACTAAATACTTAAGATGTTATTCTACTATTCAAATATTAGAAGTTAATGTGACAGAAGGACAAAAAAATAGTATTAGGGGATTAAAAACATGAATTATGAAGGAATACTTTTCCTCCATAATTATGAAGGAATAGTACCCCTTCATAATTCATGTTGAACCCCTATTTATTTATTTTACCTTATTTTTTTTTCTGGGGCTACATGACACATTTTTAAGGACATAGTCTTAGGATTCAAAGGACATGATTTTCATTCCTGGGCCACAAGATCAAACTGTTCCAGAGGGAACACTGGCACCCAGGTCTGCTTGGCTCTGCACCTCATGAACTTTCCCTGTTCTCACTTCTGGTCATGCTCCGTTCGCTTGAACACCTAAGGCCCTACTTCCCAGAAGCCTTTGAAAGAACGAATATTTGTCAAAGGAAACAATATTTATTGTATAAATATAGGAAACTCTTAAAGTTAAAAACAGAACAAAGGCTAATATATGTTTTAAGGCATTGATCAGAAGTGTTACTTTTGCTACTGCTGCAGTTTTCCCAGTAAGAAAATTATCCAAAGAAAAAGACACTGAATTATGTGTTTGATATATGCTACAAAGAAAGATGAAAGAAGGGGGAAAGAGTATGGATGCTAATGGGTGAGAAATATGTGCTTAGGTTTGAGTCAAGAAAAAAACTGACTTCTGATTTCTATGTGAGAAAACAAAGGCATCAAAGGGTGGGGTGTGAATGAATGTCCCAAAGAGCAGGCTAAGATTCCTGAAGTGAGGGAGAGATCATTCTATGCAACTAGAAAGGACATTTTAAGAAGCACTGATATAAACTGGTTTGCAGGGCAGAAATAGAGACACAGATGTAGAGAACAAACGTATGGACACCAAGGGGGAAAGTGGCTGGGGGGATGGTGGTGGTGTGATGAATTGGGAGATTGGGATTGACATGTATACACTAATATGTGTAAAACAGATAACTAATAAGAACCTGCTGTATAAAAAATAAATAAAATAGAATTCAAAAAAAAAAAAAGAAGCATTGATATAATCACTGTTGGGACACAGTGGTTTTGAAGAACCTAATGAAATGTGTGGCAGGTTTAAAAAAAACAGGAAAATGAATGTTAAAAAGATCTATTTGAAAGTGGATGTGTTCTGATTTAGTCAATAGACATCATCGTTATCGTGATCCTAAGAAAATCCTAGGAAGAGTGTGCTTGGAAGTAAGAGTGTCCATGTTACCTAATGTGTCTTATTCAATTTACCCCCATGTTAAGAAGCTGTATCCTGGAAAATCAAAATTGTTCTTGGATATACATAGCAACTTCTGGGAGATTTTATTTTTCTAGAAATAAAATTAAAAATTTTTACAAATCAACTTCTTTCTATCTTTTCCATCAAATTTTCTAAGACTGATGCTACATTGCTATCTCTTAAAAATTCAAAGTTAATAGATTTTATTATTAGAAAAGAAGATATATCATGAATGCCTATACATTATACTCAAGGGCACAGATTCACAGTTTTGAGTATCATCTTAATCTTGCTGTTTCTTATCAGCTGATTTGATCATATACATTTGGATGTCTGAAAGCCAATATACTCCACTATTTAATAATTGTGCTAGTTAAACATTCTTGAGATGTCATGATAATCCATGATTCATTTGAAAATAGCAAAAAGACTACTTAAGGTTTACCCTAGACTGGATATTAAAAAATATGACTATAGGTGTCATACCATAAGATGCAAAGGTAGCCACATTACCATAGCTGTTGAGATTAACTATGGGTTCTCATTTCTCATTCCTTATATTGGTTTAAGGTGGGTTTTTTCTTTTTTTTTTTTTTTTATGTAATGCTCTACATATGGTTGATCCTGTTTATTTGTTTTTTTAAAATTTTTTTCTTTTATTCTTTTTTTGAATTTTATTTATTTTTACATACAGCAGGTTATTATTAGTTATCCATTTTATACATATTAGTGTATATATGTCATTCCCAATCGCCCAATCATCACACCACCACCCCCACGGCCACTTTCCCCCCTTGGTGTCCATACATTTGTTCTCTACATCTGTGTCTCAATTTCTGCCCTGCAAACTGGTTCATATGTACCATTTTCCACATATATGCGTTACTATACAATATTCGTTATTCTCTTTCTGACTTACTTCACTCTGTATAATAGTCTCTAGATACATCCACGTCTCTACAAATGACCCAATTTTGTTCCCTTTTATGGCTGAGTAATATTCCATTGTATATATGTACCACGTCTTCTTTATCCATTCATCTGTCGTTGGGCATTTAGGTTGCTTCCATGTCCTGGCTATTGTAAATAGTGCTGCAATGAACACTGGGGTGCATGTGTCGTTTTGAATTATGGTTTTCTCTGGGTATATGCACAGTAGTGGGATTGCTGGGTCATATGGTAATTCTATTTTTAGTTTTTTAAGGAACCTCCATACTGTTATCCATAGTGGCTTTATCAATTTACATTCCCACCAACAGTGCAAGAGGGTATCCTTTTCTCCACACCCTCTCCAGCATTTGTTGTTTGTAGGTTTTCTGATGATGCCCATTCTAACTGGTGTGAGGTGATACCTCATGGTAGTTTTGATTTGCATTTCTCTAATAATTAGTGATGTTGAGCAGCTTTTCATGTGCTTCTTGGCCATCTGTATGTCTTCTTTGGAGAAATGTCTATTTAGGTCTTCTGCCCATTTTTGGATTGGCTTGTTTGTTTTTTTAATATTGAGCTGCATGAGCTGTTTATATATTTTTGAGATTAATCCTTTGTCCATTGATTCGTTTGCAAATATTTCCTCCCATTCTGAGGGTTGTCTTTTCGTCTTGTTTGTAGTTTCCTTTGCAGTGCAAAAACTTTTAAGTTTCATTAGGTCCCATTTCTTTATTTTTGTGTTTATTTCCATTACTCTAGGAGGTGGATCTAAAAAGATCGTGCTGAGATTTATGTCAAAGAGTGTTCTTCCTATGTTTTCTTCTAAGAGTTTTATAGTGTCCGGTCTTACATTTAGGTGTCGAATCCATTTTGAGTTTATTTTTGTGTATGGTGTTAGGGAGTGTTCTAATTTCATTCTTTAACATGTAGCTGTCAGTTTTCCCAGCACCACTTATTGAAGAGACTTTCTTTTCTCCATTGTATATCTTTGCCTCCTTTGTCATAGGTTAGTTGACCATAGGTGTGTGGGTTTATCTCTGGGCTTTCTATCCTGTTCCATTGATCTATATTTCTGTTTTTGTGCCAGTACCATATTCTCTTGATTACTGTAGCTTTGTAGTATAGTCTGAAGTATGGGAGTCTGATTCCTCCAGCTCCATTTTTTTCCCTCAAGACTGCTTTGGCTATTTGGGGTCTTTTGTGTCTCCATACAAATTTTAAGATTTTTTTGTTCTGGTTCTGTAAAAAATGCCATTGGTAATTTGATAGGGATTGCATTGAATCTGTAGATTGCTTTGGGTAGTATAGTCGTTTTCACAATGTTGATTCTTCCAATCCAAGAACATGGTATATCTCTCCATCTCTTGGTATCATCTTTAATTTCTTTCATCAGTGTCTTATAGTTTTCTTCATACAGGTCTTTTGCCTCCTTAGGTAGGTTTATTCCTAGGTATTTTATTCTTTTTGTTGCAGTGGTAAATGGGAGTGTTTCCTTAATTTCTCTTTCAGATTTTTCATCAAAGAACCAGCTTTTAGTTTTATTGATCTTTGCTATTGTTTTCTTTGTTTCTATTTCATTTATTTCGGCTCTGATCTTTTTGATTTCTTTCCTTCTGTTAACTTTGGGTTTTGTTTGTTCTTCTTTCTCTAGTTCCTTTAGGTGTGAGGTTAGATTGTTTATTTGAGATGTTTTCTGTTTCTTGAGGTAAGATTTTATTGCTGTAGACTTCCCTCTTAGAACTGCTTTTGCTGCATCCCATAGGTTTTGGGTCATCGTGTTTTCATTGTCATTTGTCTCTAGGTATTTTTTTATTTCCTCTTTGATTTCTTCAGTGATCTCTTGGTTATTTAGTAACGTACTGTTTAGCCTCCATGTGTTTGTGTTTTTTATGTTTTTTTCCCTGTAATTGATTTCTAATCTCATAGCGTTGTGGTCAGAAAAGATGCTTGATATGATGTCAATTTCTTAAATTTACTGAGGCTTGATTTGTGACCCAAGATGTGATCTGTCCTGGAGAATGTTCCTTGTGCACTTGAGAAGAAAGTGTAATCTGCTGTTTTTGGATGGAATGTCCTATAAATATCAATTAAATCTATTTGGTCTATTGTGTCATTTAAAGCTTGTGTTTCCTTATTTATTTTCTGTTTGGATGATCTGTCCATTGGTGTAAGTGAGGTGTTAAAGTCCCCCACTATTATTGTGTTACTGTCAATTTCCTCTTTTATAGCTGTTAGCAGTTGCCTTATGTATTGAGGTGCTCCTATGTTGGGTGCATATATCTTCTTCTTGTTATATCTTCTTGTTGGATTGATCCCTTGATCATTATGTAGTGTCCTTCCTTGTCTCTTGTAACATTCTTTATTTTAAAGTCCATTTTATCTGATATGAGTATTGCTACTCCAGCTTTCTTTTGATTTGCATTTGCATGGAATATCTTTTTCCATCCCCTCACTTTCAGTCTGAATGTGTCCCTAGGTCTGAAGTGGGTCTCTTGTAGACAGCATATATATGGGTCTTGTTTTTGTATCCATTCAGCAAGCCTATGTCTTTTGAGTGGAGCATTTAATCCATTCACGTTTAAGGTAATTATCGATATGTATGTTCCTATGACCATTTTTTTAATTGTTTTGGGTTTGTTTTTGTAGTTCCTTTTCTTCTCGTGTTTCCCACTTAGGGAAGTTCCTTTAGCATTTGTTGTAGAGCTGGTTTGGTGGTGCTGAATTCTTTTAGCTTTTGCCTGTCTCTAAAGATTTTGATTTCTCCATCAAATCTGAATGAGATCCTTGCTGGTAGAGTAATCTTGGTTGTAGGTTCTTCCCTTTCATCACTTTAAATATGTCAGGCCAGTCCCTTCTGCCTTATAGAGTTTCCTTTGAGAAATCAGCTGTTAACCTTATGGGAGTTCCCTTGTATGTTATTTGTCCTTTTTCCCTTGCTGCTTTCAGTAATATTTCTTTAATTTTTGCCAATTTGATTACTATGTGTCTCGGCGTGTTTCTCCTTGGGTTTATCCTGTATGGGACTCGCTGCACTTCCTGGACTTGGGTGGCTATTTCCTTTCCCATGTTATGGAAGTTTTCGACTATAATCTCTTCAAATATTTTCTCGGGTCCTTTCTCTCTTCTCCTTCTGGGACCCCTATAATGAGAATGTTATTGCGTTTAATGTTGTCCCAGAGGTCTCTTAGCCTGTCTTCATTTCTTTTCATTCTTTTTTTTTTATTCTGTTCTGCAGCAGTGAATTCCACCATTCTGTCTTCCAGGTCACCTATGTTCTTCTGCCTCAGTTATTCTGCTATTGATTCCTTCCAGTGTATTTTTTATTTCAGTTATTTTATTGTTCATCTCTGCTTGTTTGTTCTTTAATTCTTCTAGGCCTTTGTTAAACATTTCTTGCATCTTCTAGATCTTTGCCTCCATTGTTTTTCTGAGGTTCTGGATCATCTTCACTATCATTTTTCTGAATTCTTTTTCTGGAAGGTTGCTTATCTCCACTTCATTTAGTTGTTTTTCTGGGGTTTTTTCTTGTTCTTTCATCTGGTATATAGCCCTCTGCCTTTTCATCTTGTCTGTCTTTCTGTGGATGTGGTTTTTGTTCCACAGGCTGCAGGATTGTAGTTCTTCTTGCTTCTGCTGTCTGCCCTCTGGTGGATGAGGCTATCTAAGAGGCTTGTGCAAGTTTCCTGATGGGAGGGACTGGTGGTGGGTAGACCTGGCTGTTGCTCTGGTGGGCAGAGCTCAGTAAAACTTTAATCTGCTTGTCTGCTGATAGGTGGGGCTGGGTTCCCTCCCTGTTGGTTGTTTGGCCTGAGGCGACCCACCACTGGATCCCACCCAGGCTCTTTGGTGGGGCTAATGGTGGACTCTGGGAGGGCTCACACCCAGGAGTACTTCCCAGAACTTCTGTTGTCAGTGTCCTTGTCCTAATGGTGAGACACAGCCACCCCCTGCCTCTGCAGGAGACCCTCCAACACTAACAGATAGGTCTGGTTCAGTCTCCTATGGGGTCAGTGCTCCTTCCCCTGAGTCCTGATGCACACACTACTTTGTGTGTGCCCTCCAAGAGTGGAGTCTCTGTTTCCCCCAGTCCTATAGAAGTCCTGCAATCAAATCCCGCTAGCCTTCAAGGTCTGATTCTCTAGGAATTCCTCCTCCCGTTGCCGGACCCCCAGGTTGGGAGGCCTGACGTGGTACTCAGAACCTTCACTCCAGTGGGGGGACTTCTGGGGTATTAGTGTTCTCCCATTTGCGAGTCACCCACCCAGCAGTTATGGGATTTGATTTTATTGTGATTGCGCCCCTCCTACCATCTCATTGCGGCTTCTCCTTTGCCTTTGGATGTGGGCTATCTTTTTGGTGAGTTCCAGTGTCTTCCTGTCAATGATTGTTCAGCAGCTAGTTGTGATTCTGGTGCTCTCGCAAGAGGGAGTGAAAGCACGTCCTTCTACTCCGCCATCTTGAACCAATCTCCTCTGGTTGATCCTGTTTTGAGTGATGTACATATTTTATATGAAATGCCTGAAGGTTTTAAATGACATTTCCTACTAATGTTTTCTCCTAGCTTATAAAGGGGAAATACTAACTTATATTGGAGAATTCCCTATCATTTAGTCGTCAGAACATTAATTGCTCCTAGACTTTAGTTTTCTTTAATAGGTTTGGGCTCCATCAAGTCAGTACTTAATTATTAATAATTCACATAATCAAAAAGTAGTAAATTTTAATCCAAGTAAGATATTGACTTTAAAGTAATTCAGTTTTGCTTCCAAATGGTCCCTTCAGCTTATCAGAAGTACTTTTGAAAATTTCCTTCAGATATAGCCAAAATAAGAAGACAACCGTCCCCACTTCATTACCAAAAACAGGTTGTTATAGCTTCAGATGAAATTACTAATATTATCTTATTGATTTTAAAATACACAGTCACTGCCAGCTGGAACAAAAACATTAGCTGGGGGGAATGCATTGTGGATTGAAGATATTCCTAGGTTTCAATTAAATGACAAGCACAGATGTAATTCAGTGTACCTAGTGAAGGTTCTGTGTTTCATGTGAGTTTTGTTATTAATCTCTGTTCCTTATATTAAAGTATCTGATTTGACCTTACAAAGTAAACATAGAAAATAGCCTGGCATATACCAATCACCCTCTTGTTCGTTATTTCCATTTCTTATTTTGCAGTTAGGAATCAGTGAGTTTTTGAATACACATGGTTTGTTTAGTCTAGAGAGTTAAATTAATATAATGAGAATTTCCATTCTAATTTTTCTTATCTAGCTTATATATACTCATTATTTTTCCTTTAGGAAACAGCAGAAACTAATGATCTTTATATTCTGTTTTACAGTGTTACAGCTGATCTTGAGAAATAGGAATGATCTTAGTTCAGAATATAGAAATCTAAGTAGGCCCTCAATTATTCACTTCTTTATTTATATAATAATAGTGTGCAATATTAATAATGTGCAATAATATAATAATAAGTACAGTGTACTGGGTACCTATTATGTTCTTGTCATAATGGTAGATATTTTATATTCACTATTTCTAAATATTAAAGCAACATTGCAAAGCAGACGTTAATATTCCCATTTTTAAGATGAGGGAATTGTGACTCAGAAATGTTAAGTAACTTATACAAGGTATACAGCTCATGACTGCCTAATAAGTGACAGAGCTAGAATTCAAGTCAAATTCTGTCTGAATCCAGAGCTGCTTCTCTGTTTAATAAGTCACATGATTTTGAATGTTATGTAGTTGCCCTTCATGTAAAAGAGATTCCATGGTCCTCATGAATCAAATATAAATTAATATCTGAAGGCTAAGTGTCCAATTTACAGAATATATCTCTCTTTCATTTAGAAAATATGTGAACATAAAGCCCCTCCTTAAAAAGATTTAGACCATGTAGGATCTCTTTAAAACTGAAAAGGAACCCTTCAAGTCAATGAGAATATAAAGTGGAACTTCTTTTGACTAGAGCTTTGATGCTTTTATTATTTATTTGTTTATTTTATTTATTTTTGGCTGCATCGGGTCTTAGTTGCGGCACACAGGATCTTCATTGAGGCATGCAGGATCTTTCGTTGTGGCGCGCGGGTTCTTTGCAGGCTTCTCTCTAGTTGTGGTGCGCAGATTCCAGGGCATGTGGGCTCTGTAGCTGTGGTGCGTGGGTTCCAGAGTGCGTGGGCTCTGTAGTTTGTGGCACGCAGGCTCTCTAGTTGAGGTGCACGAGCTCAGTAGTTGTGGCACGCGGGCTTAGTTGCCCCACAGAATGTGGGATCTTAGTTCCCTGACCAAGGATTGAACCCGCATCCCCTGCATTCCAGATTCTTTACCACTGGACCACCAGGGAAGTCCCGCTTTGATGTTTTTAGAAGAGTCATTTCACTGTGTCCTGTAGAATAATTGCAACAGGATCCAGGCTGGCCATTAGAGCCAAGGACAGCCTTAAGAGCATAGAAAAAATTGCTAAAATTTCTGAAATTTCATTTCACATATATCCATTTAACCAACACACATAGAGTGCTTATCATTAGGTTGGGCAGTGGCTTAGGCATGTAGATGAATGACAGATATCTATTCTTGACTTTCTGAGGTCTAGTGTGGGGAACAGACATGTAACCAATGTTAAAATATCCAATATTTATGTTATGGTAGAAGTAAGGACAGAGTTAGGTCCTCTTGTTCATGGCAGCTCAGGTCAGGGAAGGCTTTTCTAAGGAGATAAACTTTGGGCAGAGTTCTGAAGGATGAAATGGACCTACTACTTTTTTGCTCTTGAGAAGATGGTGAACCAGCAAGGGCCACTATCTCCCTTCCATGAACTTAGCAAATATGAGATTTTATGGGATGAGTGGGAAATCAATTCAGAAATACGCTGTCTATTAAAGCCATACTTAAAATAAAAGGATTCAAAGAGTAAAAATAAAGGGATAGAAAACCATCTATCATAGTAGTTGAGGAGACCAATCAAGGAATCTGGAAGAAATAGAGAGTTTGAACAGACCAATCACTGGTAGTGAAATTCAATTTGTAATTAAAAGTACTCCAAGCAAACAAAACTCCAGGACTGGACAGCTTCACAGGGGAATTCTACCAAACATATGAAGAAAATCTAATACCTATCCTTCTCAAACTATTCCAAAAATTGAAGAAGATGAAACACTCCAAAACTCATTCTATGAGGCCACCATTACTCTGATACCAAAACCAGACAAAGACACTACTAAACATAACTACAGGAAAATATATTTGATGAATACAGATGCAAAAATCCTCAACAAAATATTAGCAAACTGAATCCAGCAATATATAAAAAGGGTCATATACCATGATCAAGTTGGATTTATTCCAGGGACACAGGGATGGTTTAATATTTGCAAATCAATCAGTGTGATACACCACATTCACCAAAGGAAGCATATAAATCACATGATCATCTCAATAGACACAGAAAAAGCATTTGACAAAATTCAACGTCCATTCATGATAAAAACTCTCATCATAATTGCAATAGAGGGAACATATCTCAACATAATAAAGGCTATTTATGGCAAACCCACAGCTAACATCATACTCAATGGTGAAAAATTGAAAGCATTTCCTCTAAAATCAGGAACAAGACAAGAATGCCCACTCCCACCACTTCTATTTAACATAGTATTGGAAGTCCTAGCCACAGTAATCAGACAAGAAAAAGAAATAAAAGTCATCCACATTGGAAGGGAAGAAGTAAAACAGTCACTATTTGCAGGTTGACATGACACTTTATATAGAAAACCCTAACGTCTCCACAAAAAAATTAGGGACTTCCCTGGTGGCACAGTGGTTAAGAATCCACCTGCCAATGCAGGGTACATGGGTTCGAGCCCTGGTCTGGGAAGATCCCACATGCCGTGGAGCGATAAAGCCCATGTGCCACAACTACTGAGCCTGTGCTCTAGAGCCTGTGAGCCACAACTACTGAGCCTGCATGCCACAAGTACTGAAGACCATGTGCCTAGAGCCCGTGCTCTACAACAGAGAGAAGCCACCGCAATGAGAAGTCCGCGCACCACAACGAAGCGTAGCCCCTGCTTGCTGCACCTAGAGAAAGCCCATGCGCAGCAACGAAGACCCAACACAACCATAAATAAATAAATAAATAAATTTATTTTTAAAAACTATTAGAACTAATAAATGAATTCAGCGAAGTTGCAATATACAGGATTAATGTACAAAAATCTGTTGCTTTTCTCTATGTTAATAATGAGAAAGAGAAAGTAAAAAAACAGTCCCATTTAATACTGTACCAGGAAGAATAAAATACCTAGGAATAACTTAACCAAGGAGGTAAAAGACCTGTACTCTGAAAACTATAAAACATTGATGAAGGAAATTGAAAATGATACAAAGAAATGGAAAGATATCCCATGCCCATGGATTGGAAGAATTAATATTGTTAAAATGGCCATACTACCCAAAGCAATCTACAGATTTAATGCAATTTCTCTCACAATACCTGGGACATTTTTCACAGAACTAGAACAAATAATCCTAAAATTCATATGGAATCACAAAACACCCCAAACTGCCAGAGAAATCTTAAGAATAAAGAAAAAAGCTGGAGGTATCACACTACCAGACTTCAGACTATACTACAAAGCTACAGTAATCAAAACAGCATGGTACTGGCACAAAAACAGACACATAGATCAAAGGAGCAGAATAGTGAGCCCAGACGTAAACACAGGCATCTACTGTGAATTAGTCTACAACAAAGGAGGCAAGAATGTACAACAAAGAAAAGACAGTCTCTTCAGGAAATGGTGCTGGGAAAACTGGACAGCTATATGTAAAACAATGAGGTTAGAACATTTCCTCATACCATATACAAAAATAAACTCAAAATGGATTAAAGACCTAAGACCATAAAACTCCTAGAAAAGAACATAGGTGGAACACCCTTTGACATAAATCATAGCAATATTTTTTTGGTCTGTCTCTTAAGGCAAAAGAAATAAAAGCAAAACTAAACAAATAGGACCTAATTAAACTTACAAACTTTTGCATAGGAAAGGAAACCATCAACAAAAAGAAAAGACAACCTATGGAATAGGAGATAATAGTTGCCAACGATATGATCGACAGAGTTAATATCAAAAACATATAAACAGCTCATATATATAATGGAATATTACTCTGCTGTAAAAAAAGAATGAAAACCTGCCACTTGAAGCAACATGGATGGACCTAGAGAATATTATGCTTAGTGCACTAAGTCAGACAGAGAAAGACAAATACTGTATTATATCATTTATATGTGGAATCTAAAAACTAAAACAAATGAATGTATGTAACAAAAAAGAAACAGACTCACAGATATAGGAAACAAACTAGTGGTTACCAGTGGGGAGAGGGAAGGGGGGAGGAGCAAGATAGGGGTATGGGATTAAGAGATAACAAAGTACTACATATAAAATACATAAGCAACAAGGATATATTATATAGCACAAGGAATTATAGCCATTATCTTGTAATAACTTTTAATGGAGTATAATCTACAAAAAATATTGAAGCACTATGCTATACACATAAAACTAATATAATATTGTAAATCAACTCTACTTCAATTAAAGAAAGAAAAAAGAAAAGCCAGTAGTAGAATGCAACTGATAAACCACACACACACACACACACACAGGACAATATCAGGCAAATAAATGTGCACTAAAAGAAAGTCTGTTATACTAATTAGAAGCAAAATAGACAAACATTTTAATGAACATACAAAAATATTATATTCTCTTAAAATGAAAAGGAGGATAGGAAGGAGGAACCAACATGGCGGAGTAGAAGGATGTGCTCTCACTCCCCTCTTGCGAGAACACCAGAATCACAACTAGCTGCTGGACAATCATCGACAGGAAGACACTGGAACTCACCAAAAAAGATATCCCACATCCAGAGACAAAGGAGAAGCTACAATGAGATGGTAGGAGGGGCGCAATCACAGTAAAATCAAATCCCATAACCAGTGGGTGGGTGACTCACAGACTGGGGAACACTTATACCACAGAAGTCCACCCACTGGAGTGAAGGTTCTGAGCCCCACGTCAGGCTTCCCAACCTGGGGGTCCGGCAATGGGAGGAGGAATTCCTAGAGAATCGGACTTTGAAGCCTAGTGGGAATTGATTGCAGGACTTCAACAGGACTTGGGAAAACAGAGACTCCACTCTTGGAGGGCACACACAAAGTAGTGTGAGCATCGGGACCAAGGGGAAGGAGCAGTGACCCCAGGGGAGACTAAACCAGACCTACCTGCTAGTGTTGGAGGGTCTCCTGCAGGGGGTGGGGGTGGCTCTGTTTCACTGTGGGGACAAGGACACTGGCAGCAGAAGTTCTGGGAAGTACTCCTTCCGGTGAGGCCTCGCAGAGTCTGTTATTTGCCCCACCAAAGAGCCCAGGTAGGCTGCAGTGTTGGGTTGCCTCAGGCCAAACAACCAACAGGGATGGAACCCAGCCCCACCCATCAACAGTCAAGTGGATTAAAGTTTTACTGACCTCTGCCCACCAGAGCAACAGTCACCTCTACCCACCACCAGTCCCTCCCATCAAGCCTCTTAGATAGCCTCATCCACCAGATGGCAGACAGCAGAAGCAAGAAGAACTACAAGCTTGCAGCCTGTGGAACAAAAACAACATTCAAAGAATGATAGACAAGATGAAAAGGCAGAGGGCTACGTACCAGATGAAGGAACAAGATAAAACCCTAGAAAAACAACTAAATGAAGTGGAGATAGGCAACCTTCCAGAAAAAGAATTCAGAAAAATGATAGTGAAGATGATCCAGGACCTCGGAATAAGAATGGAGCCAAAGATCAAGAAGATGCAAGAAATGTTTAACAGAGACCTAGAAGAGTTAAAGAAGAAACAAACAGAGATGAACAATACAATAACTGAAATGAAAACTACACTAGAAGGAATCAATAGCAGAATAACTGAGGCAGAAGAATGGATAAGTGAGCTGGAAGACAGAATGGTGGAATTCACTGCTGCGGAACAGACTAAAGAAAAAAGAATGAAAAGAAATGAAGACAGCCTAAGAGACCTCTGGGACAACATTAAATGCAACAACATTCGTATTATAGGGGTCCCAGAAAGAGAAGAGAGAGAGAAAGGACCCGAGAAAATATTTGAAGAGATTATAGTCGAAAACTTCCATAACATGGGAAAGGAAATAGCCACCCAAGTCCAGGAAGCGCAGCGAGTCCCATACAGGATAAAACCAAGGAGAAACACGCCGAGACACATAGTAACCAAAATGGCAAAAATTAAAGACAAAGAAAAATTATTGAAAGCAGCAAGGGAAAAAGGACAAATAACATACAAGGGAACTCCCATAAGGTTAACAGCTGATTTCTCAGCAGAAACTCTACAAGCCAGAAGGGAGTGGCATGATAGACTTAAAGTGATGAAAAGGAAGAACCTACAACCACGATTACTCTACCTGGCAAGGATCTCATTCAGATTCGATGGAGAAATCAAAAGCTTTACAGACAAGCAAAAGCTAAGAGAATTCAGCACCACCAAACCAGCTCTACAACAAATGCTAAAGGAACTTCCCTAACTGGGAAACACAAGAGAAGAAAAGGACCTACAAAAACAAACCCAAAACAATTAAGAAAATGGTCATAGGAACATACATATCGATAATTACCTTAAACGTGAATGGATTAAATGCTCCAACCAAAAGACACAGGCTTGCTGAATGGATACAAAAACAAGACCCATATATATGCTGTCTATAAGAGACCCACTTCAGACCTAGGGACACATTCAGACTGAAAGTGAGGGGATGGAAAAAGATATTCCATGCAAATGCAAATCAAAAGAAAGCTGGAGTAGCAATACTCATATCAGATAAAATGGACTTTAAAATAAAGAATGTTACAAGAGACAAGGAAGGACACTACATAATGATCAAGGGATCAATCCAAGAAGAAGATATATGCACCCAACATAGGAGCACCTCAATACATAAGGCAACTGCTAACAGCTATAAAAGAGGAAATTGACAGTAACACAATAATAGTGGGGGACTTTAACACCTCACTTACACCAATGGACAGATCTTCCAAAATGAAAATAAATAAGGAAACAGAAGCTTTAAATGACACAATAGACCAGATAGATTTAATTGATATTTATAGGACATTCCATCCAAAAACAGCAGATTACACTTTCTTCTCAAGTGCACAAAGAACATTCTCCAGGATAGATCACATCTTGGGTCACAAATCAAGCCTCAATAAATTTAAGAAAATTGACATCATATCAAGCATCTTTTCTGACCACAATGCTATGAGATTAGAAATCAATTACAGGGAAAAAGACGTAAAAAACACAAACACATGGAGGCTAAACAGTACGTTACTAAATAACCAAGAGATCACTGAAGAAATCAAAGAGGAAATAAAAAAATACCTAGAGACAAGTGACAATGAAAACACGATAATCCAAAACCTATGGGATGCAGCAAAAGCAGTTCTAAGAGGGAAGTTTATAGCTATACAAGCCTACCTCAAGAAACAAAAAAAATCTCAAGTAAACAATCTAAACTTACACCTAAAGGAACTAGAGAAAGAAGAACAAAAAAACCCAAAGTTAGTAGAAGGAAAGAAATCAAAAAGATTAGAGCCGAAATAAATGAAACAGAAACAAAGAAAACAATAGCAAAGATCAATAAAACTAAAAGCTGGTTCTTTGAGAAGATAAACAAAATTGATAAACCATTAGCCAGACTCATCAAGAAAAAAAGGGAGAGGACTCAAATCAATAGAATTAGAAATGAAAAAGGAGAAGTTACAACAGACACCACAGAAATACAAAGCATCTTAAGAGACTACTACAAGCAACTCTGTGCCAATAAAATGGATAACCTGGAAGAAATGGACAAATTCTTAGAAAGGTATAACCTTCCAGGACTGAACCAGGAAGAAACAGAAAATATGAACAGACCAATCACAAGTAGTGATATTGAAACTGTGATTAAAAATCTTCCAGCAAACAGAAGTCCAGGACCAGATGGCTTCACAGGTGAATTCTATCAAACATTTAGAGAAGAGCTAACACCCATCCTTCTCAAACTCTTCCAAAAAATTGTAGAGGAAGGAACACTCCCAAACTCATTCTATGAGGCCACCATCACCCTGATGCCAAAACCAGACAAAGATACTACAAAAAAAGAAAATTACAGACCAATATCACTGATGAATATAGATGCAAAAATCCTCAACAAAATACTAGCAAACAGAATCCAACAACCCATTAAAAGGATCCTACGCCACGATCAAACGGGATTTATCCCAGGGTTCAAGGATTCTTCAATATAAGGATTCTTCAATATACGCAAATCAATCAATGTGAAACACCATATTAACAAATTGAAGAATAAAAACCATATGATCATCTCAATAGATGCAGAAAAATCTTTTGACAAAATTCAGCACCCATTTATGATAAAAACTCTCCAGAAAGTGGGCATAGAGGGAACCTACCTCAACATAATAAAGGCCATATATGACAAACCCACAGCAAACATCATTCTCAATGGTGAAAAACTGAAAGCATTTCCTCTAAGATCAGGAACGAGACAAGGATGTCCACTGTCACCACTATTATTCAACATAGTTTTGGAAGTCCTAGCCACGGCAATCAGAGAAGAAAAAGAGATAAAAGGAATACAAATTGGAAAAGAAGTAAAACTGTCACTGTTTGCAGATGACATGATACTATACATAGAGAATCCTAAAAATGTCACCAGAAAACTACTAGAGCTAATCAATGAATTTGGTAAAGTTGCAGGATACAAAATTAATGCACAGAAATCTCTTGCATTCCTATACACTAATGATGAAAAACCTGAAAGAGAAATTATGGAAACACTCCCATTTATCATCGCAACAAAAAGAATAAAATACCTAGGAATAAACCTACCTAGGGAGACAAAAGACCTGTATGCAGAAAACTATAAGACACTGATGAAAGAAATTAAAGATGATACCAAGAGATGGAGAGATATACCATGTTCTTGGATTGGAAGAATCAACATTGTGAAAACGACTATACTACCCAAAGCAATCTACAGATTCAATGCAATCCCTATCAAATTACCAATGGCATTTTTTACGGAACTGGAACAAATCATCTTAAAATTTGTATGGAGACACAAAAGACCCCGAATAGCCAAAGCAGTCTTGAGGGAAAAAAACGGAGCTGGAGGAATCAGACTCCCTGACTTCAGACTATACTACAAAGCTACAGTAATCAAGAGAATATGGTACTGGCACAAAAACAGAAATATAGATCAATGGAACAAGATAGAAAGCCCAGAGATAAACCCACACACCTATGGTCAACTATTCTATGACAAAGGAGGCAAAGATATACAATGGAGAAAAGACAGTCTCTTCAATAGGTGGTGCTGGGAAAACTGGACAGCTACATGTAAAAGAATGAAATTAGAACACTCCCTAACACCATACACAAAAATAAACTCAAAATGGATTCGAGACCTAAATGTAAGACCAGACACTATAAAACTCTTAGAAGAAAACATAGGAAGAACACTCTTTGACATAAATCTCAGCACGATCTTTTTAGATTCACCTCCTAGAGTAATGGAAATAAAAACAAAAATAAAAAAATGGGACCTAATGAAACTTCAAAGCTTTTGCACAGCAAAGGAAACCACAAACAAGACGAAAAGACAACCCTCAGAATGGGAGAAAATATTTGCAAACGAATCAACGGACAAAGGATTAATCTCCAAATATATAAGCAGCTCATGCAGCTCAATATTAAAAAAACAAACAAGCCAATCCAAAAATGGGCAGAAGACCTAAATAGACATTTCTCCAAAGAAGACATACAGATGGCCAAGAAGCACATGAAAAGCTGCTCAGCATCACTAATTATTAGAGAAATGCAAATCAAAACTAAAATGAGGTATGACCTCACACCAGTTAGAATGGGCATCATCAGATAACCTACAAACAACAAATGCTGGAGAGGGTGCGGAGAAAAGGATACCCTCTTGCACTGTTGGGGGAATGTAAATTGATACAGCCACTATGGATAACAGTATGGCGGTTCCTTAAAAAACTAAAAATAGAATTACCATATGACCCAGCAATCCCACTACTTGGCGTATACCCAGAGAAAACCATAATTCAAAAAGACACATGCACCCCAGTGTTCATTGCAGCACTATTTACAATAGCCAGGACATGGAAGCAACCTAAATGCCCAACGACAGATGAATGGATAAAGAAGACGTGGTACATATATACAATGGAATATTACTCAGCCAAAAAAAGGAACGAAATTGTGTCATTTGTTGAGATGTGGACGGATCTAGAGACTGTCATACAGAGTGCATAAGTCAGAAAGAGAAAAAGAAATATCGTATATTAACGCATGTATGTGGAACCTAGAAAAGTGGTATAGATGAACCGGTTTGCAGGGCAGAAGTTGAGATGCAGATGTAGAGAACACACGTATGGACACAAAGGGGGGAAAACCGCGGTGGGGTGGGGATGGTGGTGTGCTGAATTGGGCGATTGGGATTGACATGTATACACTGATGTGTATAAAATTGATGCCTAATAAGAACCTGCAGTATAAACAAACAAACAAACAAAACAACTAATACTAAACTTTCATTGGGTTATTTGTATGGAAATATGTTAATATAAATGTTTCAGACATTACATGAAATTTCTAAAAATCTTATATGTTCTGGTATAATAGATTATAATTCTAGTTATTACTTTAAAGTGTATATCTCAGAAATAACTAAATTTCCTTGTCAATTGCATTATTATGAACTTTCATCAAATCTTTAACCATGGTCATTTAAAAAAAATATATATGAAAAGGAGTTTCCTAGATGGGAAAGAGTGGAAAAGCATTATGGATTACAAGAAGAGCATGTGCTAAGGCATGGAAGAATGAAGGATTTGTGTGGGTAATACCAAGAAATTGTATGTTCGTGAATTTTGAAAAAGAAAGTAAAGGATTAAGTTACTAAGTCATGTTGTGGTCAGAACATGAATGGCCTTGGAGGCCATGGTTCTTTGTTCTTGGCACTAATTTAAAGGTCCTTAAATAGGAAAGATTTCATAACCATTGGATGTCTGATGAACTTAGTGATATAGCCAATTGCAAATGTTTGTACTTTAATTATATGCCATTGCTATAAACAGTTTTGATCAGTCAAAAAATAAGTACAGTATATTTTGGCTGCTTGCTATTTCTAAAATTTGGTAGTTGGCACCCAACTAGATCGAATTATGAAGTCAGAATTTAGTTGCAACATTAAAAGAAAATGTTGCTATTTTCGGAAGCAAGCATCCCAACATTCTCTTGATTTAACTTGGTGATAGGTAATAGTTTGGTATGGTAAATACCACTTGATCTTTGTGGCAAGAAATGGTGTTTCTGGGTTTATTTTCTGATGTCTGCTATACTTTTATTAGCATGTGGAAATTAGTCTTATTACAGCTCTGAAATGTAGTATCCATCCAGATGCTAACTATGACTATTAATTTTAGGTGATCAGAATCCCATTTATTTCCAAGATGATAAATATTAAAGGTACAGCTACATAATAATGAAACACACTTTGTAGTATAATATAAAATTAAAAATTTGAGGCATACCAAATAGCAAAGATTAGAATGCTAATTTTACTTAATTGGAATTCTCCCAGAATTTTTATTTTCATAGCCGTATAGCCAAAAATAGTGTTTTTGTCTTGAAACTAAGATTTCTACTAAGAGTTTGTGGTCTTATAAATACCTTGTACATACAGAGTTTGGTAAACATAGCATAGGTTAGCCAAGGTTATACAATTTGAAATACAAACCAGTATTTCAAAGTAGATGCTGTTAAAAAGAGAAAATGGTCTTTTCATACCTTGAATATTAAATGGTCCTCTTCAGTCTATTAGCAAGTTTAATTATTTTCATTTTGAAAAAGTATTCTGTAATAATAATGTTTAATTTGAAATTGGACCCCAAATAGATAATTTATATATACCTTTAGCCATCTAATCATTGCTTTGGAAAGGATGGTCTTATCTACTGGTTCTCAAACTTTACTGTTCCTCAGAATCACTGAGAGGGCTTGTAAAATTCAGATTCCCACCAGAGTTTTTCATTTAGTAGTTCTGGCCCAATAAGTTGCATTTCTAACAAGTTCCCTGATGATCCTGATGCTCTTAATCTGCTAAAAATAGAATAAATCATGGATCAGCACATCCAATTTGAAGGGAAGAGTTAGAGAAGAAATGAGTTTCAACCAAAGCGAGGCCAACAATTCTAGAGGTTTGTTGAAGTTGTTGTTTTGTTTTCTTATGGAACAGTCTCCTGGAATTTCACTGCTGATGTGTTTTCGCAGACCCTTTGGGTCCAGGCAAGATTCCCTTAACTGAAGATCATTTGGTAACCAATCAGGTTGTTATAGTACAGAGGAATCACTCGTAAATTTAGTGTCCACTATTTAATAAGAGAGAGAAAATTCAGAAAAATAAGCTACTTAGTTCAGAGTAAAAATTAGTACATTATACTTTCCCTCTCCTTCCTGTTCCTCGGGGGTCTAGGAATCAAGTCAGTTGCCTGCAGGCAAGTGTGTATAACTTTACTGATGTGACAGTACTTTGAGAAATGTGAGGATGGGAGAAACAGCAACATGAGTGAGAAAGAGTGAGCGGGGGACTTACAGCTCTTGGTGAGTAATTTGTAGCTTTCTTGTAAAGCACAATTCAGTACTTGAGGCAAACAAGTTTTAAATCTTACTGCACCTGGATTCTAGAACCATAAGATTTTGTACTGCATGAGAAGTCTGTGCTTGATTACAGATGAACAGAGGATGTATTATTGTGGTAGAATAAATTAGTTATACTACCTCCTTTGCTTTTTTCCAGTGGAGTCTTCAGTCATGTTATTTGTGGAAATATTTTGATGGCATGTAGATTTTTTAAATCTATAATTTAAATTTTTAATTAAAATTGAATTTAAATATTTAATTTTTTTTGTTTTGCCTATATACCCATAAAAAGAATTGGAATTATCATAATTATTCTTGAATGACATTTTGCATTAGGATTCGATGCCTATTCCCATTTTTTATTAAATTGGGAACCTGGTTTTTTGCCCTATTCTTTTTCACTTATTACTTAAATAAATGTAAAATATAATTAGATCAATTTCCAAAATGTTTATTAAATTGAATTAAAATTTATTATATTACAATTTCAAAAACTGCCCAGCTATTCTAGGCTGACATTTGTATTAGCTTCCTACTGTTCTTATAATATAAAATTTATTATCTTTTTTCCTAGTCAGTAAAATTGGTTTTATAAATACCTAGAAAGAAACTTAGTCACATTTCTTTACCAACATTGTTGAGATGATATGAGAAGCATTACCTCAACTTTCTTAATATTTAAATTATTGGATAATAGACGTAATCAATATACTTGGTGGTAGGTTTTAATAATGCTATCTTTTCCTCCCAGAAACAAGTGGTATCTATTTTATTGTAAGCGTCCAATGTCTTTTCACTCCAAGTTTTCATTATCAAGAGTTGAAAGACAAGACTGCTAATGGCAAAAAATGCTGAAAGAATGCAGGGATGAAATATGAATAAACCTCAAATTAAATAACTTGGTCAAAATGAAGAAGACCCATTATTTATACTGTGCTACGTGGATTGCCTTCTCCTGCTACCTCTGAGAATGGAGAATTACTAACTCTTTTGAGTTTTATTTTATTTTTTACTATTATAAAAGCTTTGAGACTATTTTTTGTAAATTGAGGGCATAATTTAAATGTAAAACGACAAGAGATGTATATTACGTCAATGCAGATGGTCCCCAGTGTCAATGGTTCTGTTACTGAACCGAGTTCGTCCTGCCCGACACACAGCAAGCCAGAACGCTGAAACACTGGAGATGTGCAGCAAAGAGACGGCTTATTCGAAAGGCAGCCCAGCGAGGAGACAGGAAAACAAATCTCAAAGGCCAAGGGCTAGGGATGTCGATGGGATAAAGAATAAAGAAGCAGGGTCGTCTGAGGCATGGGAGGCATGGGGAGCTTCGGGAGCGTGGGGAGCATGGGAAAGGTGATTGGAAAAAGGTGCGGTAATTGTCTTTAGGTGCTGGTATAACAAAGCTACAGGCCTCTGCAAGTTCAAAAAGTCACCTCACGGGCCCTCGGCATGCCCATTTGAAGAGTCCGTGGTCTTACCCAGTCTTAACCACCTCAGCTCAAACCACATGCAGCTGACTCCAAGTTCCTGGAAAACTACTCAGGCAAACATCTTATTGTGTAGACCACGTGCTCTTGGAGGACATGCAAATCTTAAAACACCTTGATCAGTCCAGGCAGGTGAAATGGATTTGGCTAATCATTACACAGAGTTTCAGTTCCATTTACGATTTTTCAGCTTTACTATGGTGCGAAAACAATATGCATTCAGGAGAAACCACAGTTGAAATTTCAATATTCTATGAAGATGCTGGGCAGCAGTAGTGAGCCACAGCTCCTAGTCTGCCACAGTGATCACCGGGTAGATAACTGATACACTTAAAGCCATTCTGTCTTTCACTTTCAGCACAGTATTCAATTACATGAGATAGTCAATACTTTATTATGAAATATGCTTTGTGTTAGATGCTTTAGTCCTCCTGTAGGCTTCTGTAAGTGTTCTGAGCATGTTTTACGGTAGGCTAGGATTAGCTATGATGTTTGGTAGGTTAGGTATATTAAATGCATTTTGACTTAATGATGTTTTTCATTTAGAGGTTTATCGGGAAGCAACCCCATCTTAAGTCAAGGAAGATCTGTACTAGGATTTTTGCTGTCCCTCTTATGTTTATCACTAGTTTTACATATTCTGTTTAAAACCACTCTGAGACAATTAAGAGTGATTCTATTTTTCATAAGTAGATAATATTAAAATTTATTCTCAATATCTCAGATAATTATTTGCATTGTAAGGGACAAGATGGTGGACTGGAGAACATGAATGCTAGACCTGCTTGGCTAGAGTACCTGTTAGAAACTAAGCAAGTCTCTTCAGTCATAACTCCATTAATGAGTGCCTTTGCATCTTTCATAACCCTCTAAAAAGTCTCTTTACTTTCTTCATGTGTAAAATAGGGAGATCATTTGTACTAGATGAGTGGATTTCAGTTATTTTGTTCCTTCCTTACCTTTCTCAGCTTTACTGAGATATAGTTGACATACAGCACTGTATGTTTAAGGTGTAGAGCATAATGATTTGACTTACATACATCATCAATGACTACCACAATAAGTTTAGTGAGCATTCATGTAATAGATCATCTAATATAGGTACAAGATAAATTGAAAAGAAAAAAAATTTTTTCTTGTGATGAGAACTCTTGGGATATACTCTGTTAACAACTTTCATATAACATAGCAGTGTTAATTATATTAATCATATATTAATTATGTATTATATAATAATAATATAACTATTATGTTGTACATTACATTCCTAGTACTTATTTATCTTATAACTGGAACTTTATACTTTTTAACCACCTTCATCCAATTCCCATCCCCCTACCCCTCACCTCTGGTTATCACAAATCTGATCTCTTTTTTTCTTTATGAGTTTATTTGTCTTGGAAGTATGATTGACCTACAACACTGTTAGTTCCTGGTGCACAACATAATGATTGGATATTTCTATGCATTACGAAATGATAGCGATGATAAGTCTAGTTACCATCTGTCACCATACCCCATATTTTTTTCTTAATTTTATTCTTAATATAAGAATTCATTATTCAGAACAAATCTTACATACCCAAATCTAAACAGATGAAAATGAGGCTGCCTCGGTTCAGGGAAGAACGTCTTCTGGAGAACACCGAGTCAACTCCCAGGTACCTTGGCATCCTAGGGGACAGAGAGTTTGGACATCATTATAGACAATCTCTAAATTTCCTCCCAGGTCTAAAATGCTGTGGTTGCTTACATAATCTCCGAGATAAATTGCCAGATCCACAGTATTTCCATCCCTGGAATTTTATACACCAGTTTCTTAATTGAGTGAAAGTTTACTTGCAAAAGCAGATGGAATTAAACAGTTTTTCCCATTGACAGGAACATAAGATTTTCATGTTTAGCTTAAGTCAAATGTAATTTGGAATAACTTTTTAATAAAAATTCTTATAATTTATCTGTTCAAATATAATTGCACACTAAGTAGGAGTTAATCTATGAAAGTAGGAAAATTCAGTGCCATTTTCTTCAGCTGTGAGTTATCTGCCTAATGACTTAACATGCTTCCTCCTTTTCACCAAAAGTCTGTCTCCGTGTTCTCTTTCTTCTGCCCCACACTCTGCTTGACCAAGATCCCTCCTTCACCTGATCATCCTGGGAACCTTGAAATGCTCTGCTGCTTCCCCTTCCTTCTCTGTTGCTACTAATGCTTTAGGAGTTTTATTTTTTTCTTGCTGATCTAGTTTAGAAAAAGGAGAAGAGCTCCCATGACCAGTGGATTTTTCATTTTGGGGTTTGCTCTTGGGAGTGGCTAGATGCTAGCAACCCAATTTGTGATGCAGAATTTATTTCTCAGATAGAAATGATGTAAACTGTACACCAGAGACCATAGAATTTTTAGTACTAAATACTATAGCTCATTTACAGGTGAATTCCACAATGTGTGTTGGTCTGGGAATCTATCAACTATTACAAATGCTATTTCTATAGAAAAGTGAGGTCTGTGTTTCAGGCAATCAATGTAGAAATGAATGCAGAACATTCATAGTTGGGGATTGACCATATTTATTTATTGATCCACAGGTACATATAATCTGTTATTCTGCACCAATCCATAAGAAAGTACCAACATTTTCTTTTACTTTTGCAGGTGAATTGAATTTAGCCTGAGAGGCTGAAATGGAACGTTTTTAGGTCTAAGCTGTGTGCATATATATATTTTAGATATAATAGAAACTGAATGCAATAAAATTGATAGGTGGTACTAAGATTACATTAAGATGTGTGAAACAGGACAATTGCCTTACAAAAATAGCAAGTAAAAAATCAAGCTAGTCCTTCATAAACATTTTATTCTGGGGTGTGCTTGTTTTCTGAAACTACCTCTACTAAATCTCCTGTCAGTCTTAAAACTAGAAGGCAGAAAAGCTTCTAGTGCTACAGCCAACTGCAGTGTAGCCAGAGAAACAGGCAACAAAAATAGAACACCAGGATTGCTGAGCGTGGGTGAGGCAGAAACCACATTATGAGCAAAAGCTTCCAGTATTATTTTAGAACCAATACAGAGCTCTGCACTTCTCTCCTCTCTTCCAAAAACACATACTACAAAAATAAAATGAAATGAAATGTATGTGCATTTGCCCTCTTAGAACTATGATTCTTAATTTTTTTTTTCCCCTTCCTTTCTTTGGAAGCGAATCGCCAGTATGGAAACAGTGTGTAAAGCAAGCTTGGAGGGAGGAAAGAGTTAATTGCTTTTAAGGCCCTGCAATAGAGAATTATGGTTTGAAAGATAGAGGCTGGACAGCTGGGTTTGCTGGGGTATTTTTAAATGCATTAATGCAGGCTCCAATCACTCGGCCATGCTTGACCTATTTTTGGCTCAGGCCGACCATTGTTCTATTTCTGTGCCTGTGGGCCATGCTGTTGTTGATTCATATGCAAATGCATTATCACTAGCTTTAGCCAACTTGAGCTGAGAGAGACCAGAGAGGGGGAAGAGGCACACACAAACAGATAGGAGAAGGGCACCGGCTGAAGCCACTTGAAGGACTGACTGACGGTTCTTAACAACGAAACTCTAGCAGCGTGAGGAACTAAAAGCCAGGTTTAATTGGTTTCTTTTTCTCGTGGGTAGAGTTAATATTTTTCTACTTATTTTGACAAAGCAATAACCCCGAAGCACATTCCTAGTTCCCACCTGCTTTTAGTTTCCGGTGTAGCCTAAACTCCAGAGAGCCTTAGCATCCACTCGGTCCTTTCTGCTTTGTACACAGGTTGGTAACGTGGGAAAAGTGCCCAGGTCTTTTGAAAAGTGTGTGTTAACAGAGAGGAAACCATTGTTGAAGCTGATCCTCTGCTTCTTTTCCTCGGGGTGGAGGGAGGACCAGCCAGGGTAACTCCTGGGGCCCGTATACTGAGCAGCGATGAATCTTTCAGTAGCTGAAGTAAGAGTGATTGGAATATGCTGCAGACAATTTACGAGACTGACTCGTGTTTTTCTTCAGATGGGGTGGCTGGACGAGAGCAGCTCTTGGCTCAGCAGAGAATGCACAGTATGATCAGCTCAGGTAAGACCCTTTTTTCATAACTGAGACCTTTTACGTGTGAGAAGGGGCTGACTTGGGAAATGAAGCTCCGGAAAGCACCTCTGTTAAGGGTTTGCTGCTTTTTGGTGTTGATGTTGCTATTTTCTTGGCGTCTGGAGGGTTTTAGATCCCTTCCATTACTGTTTCTGTGAATATTCAGTCTGCTCAGGGACAGGCTGCTTCTGAATGAAATCTCTCAGCTTCTGATGAAGGATGGGACTGAGATAAGTAAAATGTGCTTGGGGGTGTTTTGCCTGACTATGCCACTAGAAAAAGGAGATCTGTACTGATTGTAAGCGTATTCTAATGGGACTTTAAAATAATCAGGTAAGTTCATATCGGGGCTGCAGCTTACATTGCAGTCTCCTCTAGCCGGATGATTTTATATTTACAGTGTGCCTACAGAAGCACTTCTATTTATAGACCTACCTTCTGAAATGTGTTTGCTACAGGAGTTGTGAAGGTAGTTTTAATGTGGCTTTTTCTCCTAAGCCCAAAATGAAACTGCTTAAGGATGAAATGAAATTATTATTAGCAGATGGTTATTTTAAGTTTCTTCAAAACATTTGGGGAGTCTAGCATTGTCAGGCAGATGCGACGGCATAACACACATATAAAGGTGTTATATGCAGGTGCAACGTTTTAAAGAATAACTAACAGATTCCGATTTTTAGTTTCCCCGTGTATGTGCTTGTGCCTTCAAGGAGCTGTGCGGATGGAAGATGAAGCTTGGCAACTTTATCAATTTCTGTTTGTTAAAAGAGCAGACTCTCCAGGCGATGGCACATACTTGTAATTGTTGCTTTTCATATATATTCCCTACAGCTAGTTCCTAAAGCTTGGGGGACTTTTTGTTTTGGTTCTCTTCTGAGTGCTTCCATCTAAATTGGCTTAAAGTTCTCCCTCACATCTTCTGTGTTCCTATGTGCACTTAATCGTAATTATAGATCACCACCTAGATTTCCATGATAAGAATGCGGCATAAAGCAGCATTTACTTGTTAGCGCTAGAATGGAAAGAAATATTCCACAGGTTGGCATAATGTCTGTTTTAGTATTGAACACCTTCTCATCTCTGGATCTATGTTTGAAGCAAGTTTTCTTAAACCTTGGTTACTTAGGACGATTTTAAGGTCCTTCTGTTGACCCCAATTTTTCAATGAATCAGAATAAAATATCAATTTTGTGTAATTTGGTGTGTTTACAGTTAAGTAACAGGACTTACATTAATTAGTAGTGCCTGCTTATCGAAAGCAAACGTACCAGAATTTCATTATGGTTTATTATATCTTTGTGGCTGTAAAGTTGACAAAAACTTGCGGAGGGGTCAGCCGGCATGTCTCTGATGGTACTGGTCACTTAGCATTTTATTTTTTAAATATCCACCAACTCTATGAAAATTACTATTTTAGATGTGTTTTCAGCACTACACTTTTTCCTTTTAGTCCTTACCTCTGTGTTACAAGTTTACTATTGCTTTCACGTGGTAGAAACAAAGCTGTGCCTTTCAAGCAGATACTGTCTGCTGGCATTGAACCTTGCTACAGGTGTTTGCAAGCTTCACTGTTTCTCAGCGTCTTTGATAATCATACATAAATTTACTCCAATTTCAGTTGAGATTGTCATTTTCCTGACATTTAATGATTTTTATACAAAGCAACAGTATTTTCAAGCAGGGAAGCGCTTGAGACTGTCTGTGCTATTGTCAGTTTTACAGGAAGCAACATTTAAGCACCAGCTGTTAAACGAAAAGTGATGTCAATTGACATCAACTCCCAAACCTGTCTGATAATAAATAAGGAAACTCCAAGTTCTATTTATTTTTAAATTTTGAAACATAAAAACATTTGCATTCTTCCCACCATGTCCTGTAACATTTGATTTTGTTCAATATATTATTATATGCCCTTAAATTTAATTCCCCTAGTTTTTATTGTATACTTCTGAGACAGTGGCTCTCAAAGGTGGCCTCACCAGGAGTATTTTACAAAATACCGATGTCTGGGTCCACCCCTAGAGTTTCTGATTTAAATGGTATTAGAAACATCCTGGACATTGGGATTTTAAAAATCCTGAGCAATTCTAATATGCAGCAAACTTTGGGTATCACTGATACAGGGGAGGGGGAGGAGATGGTGACGCTGGTGACCCGTATCAATAAGGTTTGCCCTTTACGTTAATTGCTAAATTAAGGGTGTGTTTGTCCACATTTAGCTACAAATCTTGTTCAACTCGCTTTTGGACCAGTGGCAGGGATGTGATTGATAGGCGTAGAAATGGATGGAGTCTTTGGATCTGAAAGAGAAAAAGATATATTGTAGCAGTGCAGGGTGGAGGGGGCACTGCTCCAGGAGTGAAAGCTCTGTGTTCCAGCTAGAGCTCTGCTGCTAACCAGTTGTGGAACTGGTTTACTCACCTGTAAACTGAAGAATAATGATGTCCTCCTGCTTACCTCTTGGCATTTCTGTGAAGTTCAAAGGTAACATGTCATTAACGTGTGCACTCACTGTTATTATTGCTATTTTTAATGAATGAACCTGGGTTTCTGGCTCTTCAATACCAACGTCTATCTTGCTGAATGAGCCAGAGGAGCTAGATTGCATGTCACGTGGGGAATGACTTTTAGTTTTGATAAATTTTCTTTAGTTATCTTATAAACCAGCTTTTTGTTTTGTTTTTCCCTGCTCTGATAAGAATTAAATTCTTTCCTTAGGCAAATGGTGACTTTAAATCAGAGTAGCATGGGTATGTGTGTGTTTTCTGTGAAATGTCTTCTTAATAGTCAAAGGCAAAGACGCTGCAGAATACGTAATTGAACAGTGAGACCCCAACAGCAGATTTCTTGAGATTAATTGTTTAAAAAGCTTTGTTTTGTTGTTAGTCGTTGCTTTAGAGTTCCCATTTGTTTTTCTAGTTGTATTGGATACTATGCATTAAGCTAGATGACTTTTTTCTTCAGAGCTCTTTATATACTATTAAATTGCAAGTGTTTTATATGGTTCCATTTTTTTCCTAATACTGACCCAGCCAGGCTAGACATCTAAAGTAGAATTAGGTTCTACAATGTAGTCTGTTAATATCTTTTTAATAAAAAGCTTTGTAATATTGAATCTCGGAATTTGGTACGAGTGACACATTTTGCCAGGTCAGTCTCCGCTTTTGTGGCTTGTGTGGGCCAATATAAGAGATACCTGGCAGAAGCTGAAGCATGTGCAAACATTGACTCAGGTCACTCAGCAGTAGCTGGCAGAATTCGGGGTGTTCTGTTGCCAGGCATGTTGCTTAATGCGTTGGACAGCAGAGCTTTCCAGACAATATTGGAATGATTATTATGAAAGAATTTCCTAGAGTTTGTACAGCATCAGTGTAAAATACGTTTACAATAAGGAAAAGTCGTGTTTTCACTATGCATTCTTATTTTTGGGTACAAAAGAAAAACATTTAAATCTAAATTCTGAATTTCTTTTAAGGAAAATGTTTCTTCACCCTTTCAGAATCCTTTTATCTCCGTGGTGTGTATTGTCGAGGGAAAAGGAACATTTTAGATTCAGTAGTCATTTATGTCTACTTGGAAAGCAGAATCTAATTATGAAAATGTAAGTCTGTGAAATGCTCCTGTCATGTCAAGAATCACTTCTGGTATTCCCCATAATTACTATTTTTGCTGTTCTCTAACTCAGGTTATCTTCACTTACAAGGCTGTTATCAATTGAAATATTTGATACGTAGCAATCAAAAAGCTAGATATAAGTAGGCCCATTGAGAATGGGGACAAGAATGAGTATTTTTTTTTTCTGTGGGTGACACAGGTGGCATAATTGTTGCTATGTGCTTTAAGTAAGAAAATTCAATAAAACCCCTCACAAGAATATAATAAGCCCAAATTCTGAATTTAAAATGCTGAGTTTTGATTTTGGAGATGAGAAATTTGGAAATGTACGACATAATGTCTCACCACAGATAGATGATGAAGTGACCCTAAAATAGTATAAGCCAGCAACCCACCGCCAACCCCATACACAGTACTCAGCACTGACTGAGCGAAGAAAATATGACCTAATGCAACATATCTCAGAAACTGGTAGTCAAGGGAAAAAGGGAAGCAGGGATCTTTGATCAGAACAGAGAGACTTAACAGGGCCTGAATCCTGTTCCTCCTTAGAATTTTACTGACAAGAGGACAAGTTCCTGAAAATTCTCACTAACGTTCCTGTATCTGGAGAGAAGCAAACTGAGTGGATATCCTCAGCTTTTGGTGGTGGTGGTGTTTTTTCTTGTAACTGAGGAATAGTAGAAAGGATTCTGGAAGAGAAACTGGTGAAGTGGAGGAAGGTGAACAAACGCTGCGTCTCCGGAGAAATGAAGACTTCAGAGCAACACTCTACATTGGAAAACTGACCCATAGCTCTTTGCAATGAAATACCCTTCCCCAACTAATCTTATAGATCCCACCAAGAAAAAAGAAAATCAACTTCACTGAATCCATGGAATTGTCTAATAACTGCTCCCCACAAATAGAGCACCTTAATAGGAAAATAAATTCCATAAAATAAGAGCTCAGAGATGAGATGATATTGATAAAACAGTAGAATGGGATGAAAAGGATATTTTAGGTCTAGGGAAACAAATTTAGAATGAAAACATAATTATAGAACAGAAATACTCATTAGAAATAGTGGGAAACGATAGGCACCAGTGACAATCTTTACCAACAAAGGGGAAAGGCTGGAGACAGAGGGAATGAAAAAGGAAAATGGATTAAAGCAATTGGAGAGAAGACCATAATAAGAAAGACAAAGACAATGTAAAGAAAAGATTATTTATGTCCTTGAAGTTGATATTCCAAAACGTTGAAATAGAAGATCACTTTGTAAAAATGAAGAAAGATTATTTAACTGAAAAGGAAACAAGAAAAAGAAATCTGCAGATTGAAAGAACTCCCGTCTTTTAGGAAAATTTGCTGCAAGTGCTCAGCACAGAGACATAGCCTAACTGGGCTATTGAATTTCAAATGATAAATAATTCCTCAGGGGCTCAGGCAGGTAAGGCAAAGATCTACAGTGGGGGAGAGGGGGGAGGAAGGGAATGTGTGAAACTCTAGAAGGCTTATCAAACTTATCCAGCACTCAGTGCCAGAAGATAATGGAGAAAAATCTCTGAAGCTGAAAAAGAAGTACAACACAGTGTTCCACCCGGGGCAGATGTTATTAAAGTATAGAGAAAATAGGTAGGCAAGTTCGACATTCTCAAACATGACCTAGACTGCTTGACAGGGAAACCCACTCGATGAAAAAATGAGCTTGAAACAAAAGCAAAAAATGAAATCCAGTCGGAAGTACAGAAAGCATAGTAAGGTTAATGGGGCAAAAATTGAATCCTTTTTAAACAACTATGAGATTGTGCTTGTAGGAGAGAAAGCAAATTTTATGAAGTAGGGCAATGAAAAAATATTCATAAAGCTCTCATCCATATGAGGCACTGGGGAGAGGTGAAATGCAAGGATGTGTGAAAGTGCTAATATCATCTCCTTTCTGAGCAGGGACAGACTCCCTGCTGCTTAAAATAGAAACACGTGGTTAAAAAAAAAGATCTAAATACCGATTTCTTTTTAGTAGTGTCTTCATTTAATCTTAGAGATATCTTTTTGGAAATAGTACCTCATATAGGAAGGAAGCATTTAGTATGTTTATAGTCCCTTCAGTTACAGTTTTTCATTATTAAATTCATTTAAATTTAATGTTTTTTAAATAAAAATAACTTTGGTGATATGATCTCATTTTATAAGAGTATATTTTATTTATCAATCTCCCAGAATAATTCATATATAAATAGAAGGAAATCAGGAAAAACTGTGTGTGGTGGTGGTCGAGGAGGTGGTCGGAGGGGAGCTTTGGTTTCCATTGTCATGAGTTTTTGCCTTGTGTATGAATTTTTATAATATGCATATATTTTCTAAAGTGTTTCTTACACACCCACACATGAAGCTACTATGCCACAATACTAACAGTGATTAACTGTAAGTAGTAGGTATATAAGGTAGGTTGTCTCCCATCGCGAGTAACAGAAAATCGTATTCGAAGTAACAATGACAAGGGAATTTATCATTTAGTGAAATAGCATGGTACTCAGGCAGCACCAGGGTGGTCAGTAATATCAACAGGTTCTTCAAACTATTCTTCTCTGCTGGCCTGAGAGTTTGTATCATCCTAAGTCTGTTTCCTCAAATAGTCTGAGGTTGATTGTAGCAGTTCCAGGCATTGTCTACATGCACGGTAAATTCCAGAGACATAGATGAGAAAACTTTGCTTCCTTGGATGTTTTCTTAAGGAAGGAAGTTTTTTACCCAAAATTTCTCTAGCAGGTTTTCCTTCATAACTCATTGACCAAAAGAGCATCACCTGCCCATATATTAGCAAGTCATTGAAAAGAAGGATGAGACCCCTATGATAGCTCCTTAGGACCATGACTGAGCCAGGGAAGGTGGAGGCTACAGCTAATAATCTAGTTTCTATAAGGAAGAAAAAAGGGTGAGCAGAATAGATGTTGGCTAGGCACCACAGTATTTGCTACAGTGTTTGTTGGTGGTTGGAATTTTCTTCTTTGTAATTTTCTTTAGTTTGTAATTTCTCAAAATACAAATAAGTGAAGGAAGTGGGCTATGTAATTTCTCTTTCAGTTGAATTGTGTTACTTCATTTTCATGAAGATATGCATCCATTTAAACACCAATAAAAATTTTAATAGTATTGAATAGAAATTAATTGTGGAAGAAGACTGGATGCCTCTAGGTTGCAAGTCATTTTTTTAGAAAGGAGGAAAATCAACATTGTGGACTGGTGCATTACAAGCATTTATTAGAAATTTGAGTAAAATATTCATTTCTTGTTGGCTTTGAGGGATACAGAAAACATTAACAGGAATTTATCTAATAATATGTAAACTTTTCAGTATATTAAGGAGGGTTTTCTTTAAAATATTCAAAATACAATTTCTTTGCCAGTATGTTGTTACAGTTATTACATTTTGAGAGTAATGAACAATTTTAACAATCTGGGATGGTTAACTACATTTTAACATTTTTTTTTCCTGAATTGGAATACTTTGAAAACAATTTAATTGGAATAAAAGCCCACGAAAATGACTTTTAAAACAAGCTTTCTTTAGATGAAATTCAAAGATATTTTGGCATGTGCTTCAAAACAGTGTGTCAGTGCCATGGTCTATCCCATTCTTCAAAGGAAGTTGAGGTGCTAGTGGTTATTAGCTTGGGAGGCGAAATGCCCTTACAACGGACAGTTTTCCCTTTTGTAATCTTGGGAGATTGACAGTTGGGATATGAAAGGACAAGAAAATACCTTGTTCCCACTAGTTCCATTCTTCTTCCACTAAGTCAGTTGCACAAAACAAATTTAATTTAAACAAGTGTTTTTACAATACTAAACGAGTATACTTTTAAGTGTTATCAGAGAACATTTTGTTTAGGTGCTTCATGAATACAAAACTAAGTCATTCTTATGTTTTATAAAAATATCAGTTCTATTCATTATTTCCATGTTAAATTTTCCATAGTGATGGGCCTTTTATATATGGTGTTTTAAAAATACCCAATAATTAAATCCAATGAAAAACTACATTTAAGGAAGAAGGAAATTTACCAAACCACAGAGTGTAACTAGTCATTTACTTATGATTAAACTCTTTGCATGTTGATAAGGTTGGAAATACCCCAGAACTTCACTTTTTTGCTTCTTCCCCTCATGGTCTACCACTTGTGTTTGAGATGTTCAATTCGTAATTTATATTCAGTATTGACACAATTGTAGCCATGTGGATGTCATTTTCAATTATTCGAGGTAAGTTTTGGTGGATGGCTAAGGCACGACATTTCCAATCTCGGTTAAAATATGAGAATGCCATGTAGTTTTTTCAAAATTTGAAATTAAAAGCAAGCAAAAAAAGAAACCTGGGAAAATTTCACTGAATTTCCATTAAATGACATTGTGGCCTGGGAGTTCTTGCTTTAGTAGAAACACGTTTACCCAGAAAGTTCTCAGGGAACTCCACATAGGGTGAACTAGAAAAGCTCTTGGTGAATTGAACTCGATTTTAAGTTTTATTTTTGGTGATGTTTTTTGAATCTGCTTACAAATAGAATTCAAGTATGTATTTTGAGTCTGTGATTTTATATCAGGAACTACTCATTTTAGATTAGAAATAACAATTATCAGTATTAGTTAACATTTTTGTGGTTTTTCTGCCACATTCCACTCTGATCCAGTTGTTTAGTCTCAGTTTAGGAGGTCAGTGATTGGACCTATATATTCTCACCTTTTTTTAAAAAAATCATTGTCATTCTTATTATTGATATAATGAGCTAATGTTTCAAAGCTTATTTGTACCAGGCATTGTTTTATCATTCAATACTCTTCACAGCTGGAAGAGGTATACAGTAGTTGTAGCATATTTTGCAGATGAGGACATAGTTTCAGTGAACTTACTGATGGTTGGTCCTCATGGCTAGGAGCTGGCAGGGTCAGGTATGAACTTATGCTTGTTTACCATGTCCCTGCCACTTTTTCTCAAAGAGAAAAATATTTAGCATAGGATAATGTTTTTCACGTCTGTTTGGTGCTAAAAATGTGGAGTCAGCTGTACTTGTAGACAAACATCTAGGTACACTTCTTAGTCCTGGGAGGTTTACAGCACACATAAGCAAATCTGTTGAAAGGTTTTCTGGAGCAGCCTTACTTCACAGTTCCAGAGCTTGATAATTAAATTGGAGTAAGTTAACAAGATTCCGAGCTGAGACCAACTTAAGGCAACCTCCAGAATTCTATGAGATTGATAATACATGGAGTAATGAGCAGACACTGTGGACAGAACCAATATTCCCAGTGCAGTTTGCCATTGCTCACAGTAACATCTCACAAAGCATAAAGGTAAGGTTTATACCACTTCAAAAGAACACGATTATTAATGTATTTTAGCTAGAGAAAGTTTTTTTTTCAAATGTTGGCTCCGTGGGGCTCAGTTTCTTTCAACCAAAGTATTTGAATTATACCCACCCTGGTCTTTACCTAGAAATGGGGGCAAGGAGAGGTTGGTAAAGTTTGCGTCTCCACTCAAGTCCTGCTTTCAACATGCAATGTCAGATTTTTGAGCCAAGGAATGATCTAACAAAATTTAGATTCTGCCTATTTTGAATATATATTGGTCCAATTTGGGTCCAATTTGGACATTTTGGGTGAAAATTGGATGGAAGTGTCCAATTTGATATTACATTTTTCTTTATCTTGAGTTAAATTTTATTTCTTTGGATGAATATTGTATGTTCTATAGGTGGCTTATGCATAAAATTCACCAATTAGATGCTAATCCGGATATTCAAGACCCAACTCTTTGGTTTCCATCAACTGATTTTTATAATTCTATTTGCTCTGAGGATCTCAAGCCATCTTTATGAATCAATACATTGTAAAAGCATTATTGATTGTCATGTTAATGACCAACATAATTTATTGCCTTCCTAAGGGAAAGAAGCTTTCAGAAGATCATTAAATGCATTAAAATCTGCAAATGCCCACATGTCTGTGGCTCTCTTTAGCAGGCTGACTCCTTTGGGTCAGTTATTCTTAGCTCCGTATTTCTATCTTATGGCATCGCAGGTCTAAGATTAGCTTGTTAGGCGTTATCATGCCATCTGAGTTACCTCCTAATATAACTCGACACTGGAATGATTATTTATAGAAAGAGCATTCTGTCATTTTTGGGTTATTTCTAGTAGTTTAAATAAAGAAGAATAACATTCAAGTGAAACCACAGATTCCTTCCTGCTGCCAAAACAACATGATAACTGTCTGCTTAAGGGGCAATAATGTTTAAATGTGTGCTTAGGGTGATTGCAGAATTCTTTTTATCACTGCCACTCTGACAGAGAGGGGAGGCCTTCGGATAGTGATGTATAATGCTTATGGAAAGGCAGAGAGGCAGCCTTGATGCTTTCTGTCACAGAGCACAGAAGACTCTGGTTGATGATGACAACATGAGACACTCAGGGTTTATTTTTAGAAACAGACATTGCTAAGCTCTCTGTTTGGTGTTAATATGGCTCATAAACAGGGCTCCTTGCTGTTGACCCTTCCAGTGAAAATGGCATTTTATACACCCATACACACACGCACAACCTTTTTTTTTCTTTTTTTACTTTGCAAGAATGACTCTGTTATTAAGAAAAATATTAGAAATTTTTAAGGCTAGTAAGTCTAAATTCTATTAAATTCCTCTAGTAGATATAGATTATTTTTAAAATCCCATGAAGATTGGGTTTAAGAGATGGTTTATGAAAGACAATTGCATGTTTTAAGTACAGTGAATATACAGGTTGGCTATAAGGTGTGGAAAAATAGGTGAATATGCATCCTAAATGACTTTTAATAATACATTACAATGCCTGTAAAATATATCATCTGTGCTTCTGGTTTTATTGTGGCAATATATAAAATAAAGCTATAAAAGATTATAATTACAATGCATTCATGTAAGTTACTGATTTTAAATAGATGAAATAAAATCTTAATATATTTTTTTAAAAGTTGATACAGGCCTCTGTTAGTTGTTTTCGTATACCTAACTCTTGATGAGCCCAACAGATTTCATGTACAGTAAAATGTACAGTTTCACATTTGAGAACTATTATCTTACTTAAACTGTGCACTTAATTCAGAACTTAGTAATTGATATTTTGCTTTAAAATTAGAATTGTTATTTTAATCTGTTAAATTTACATTTCGTGTTTCCTGATTATTAACTCATCATTAGATGATGAAAATGTTAAAGTGGTATGTTTCATATTACACCTTAGTCAAAATGCTTTAGAATGAATAATTTAGAGCTCTGTAGGAATATTCATAATTTTGTTACCAATTATTTACTGAAAAAACATATTATCTTTTTAAAAGATAAATATTTTTGTGCTTGTGCTCAATATAAGCAATCCACTGATCATTAAGAATTTGCAAAATGATGGACAAAAACAGGAAACACACAGCAATTCAAGTGTATTCTCAAAGAAGCCAAGATGTAAATCAATTCAGAGGGTGGAAGTAGAAGCAATTATAGGAACCAGTTGCATCCCAACCACTCTTAATTAGCAGGTTGAAGGTTTGGGGAAGGTGATGTAATTGTTTGAAGCTTTGGAAGCTGAGGCAAAACAGTCATTCATCTGTCCATCTTTTCACTCAAAAATATTTGAGAGTCATCCATGAGCCAGGTACTGTTCTAGGAATAGAGGCTCTACCTATGAAATAGGACAAGGAGGCACATGGTAGACTGTTCAATTGAATGATGGATGGATAAGGCTACTTTAGATAGTAATAAGTACTAAGGGAAAACAAAATAGAAAAATGGAGTAGAAAGTGACTGGTAGCAGGGGTGGTATTAGCTATGGTAGTCAAGTAAAGCCTTTTGAGGATGCTAAGATATGAAGAACATCTTCCCAATGAAAGTAGATTTTCCATCAACAATGCATTTGGGCTAAGCCAAATAGAATGAAAGCACAGTTAGAAAAGAACAGAAAATGTTATGGAGCTGTTTTAGCTTCCACTTGCCTTATGTGAAGAATGGGGGAACTTTTATCAGCATGTCAATGAGAAAGCCCCAGGGAAAGGCTGTTGGCTATGAGTCTCTCTAGTTTCCAAAGAGACTGTTGAATCAGCTGAGCTCTTCCTAGGATTAATGCTGTTGACTGGAAATTAAGGACCTTGTAGAACTCCTTACCTTTGCTCCTTCCTAAAGATTCATCTTTGCCTCTATTCAAACTCTTACCTCAACTGTGCTGAAACTTCTTACCCAGGCAGTATGAACCATCCTAGTAGTTTAGTGAATAATTCCTCTTCCCTGGGGGCCAAAAAGAAGGGGAACAATACGTCCTCATAGGGAAGAAGAGAAGTCTGAGAACATTTTCTCATGAACACAATATTGCACATTTTTTAAGGGGTATAAAATACAGTATAAATTACAGTATTTATTGAGCGCCTACAGTGTGCCAGGTACATAATTCAGGGAAATCATGGGTCAAATAGCAACCTTGTTAGGTGGCTGTAGAACTGTAACTTACAAACAAAATGTTTGGAATACATAATCTTCCTTGTGTTGGCTAGTGAATAGATTTGTGACAAATTGTTGCAATAGTTGAGCAAGGAAGTACTTCATGGAGGTGATAGACCTATTTTTCAAAAAGAAGAAACAGCAGTGTGCTGGGAGCTGTTTTCCCCACATGTTCTGCTCTCTCATGGATAGGGAACAATGATGGTTACACATAGTAGAATGCACAAACATTTTTGAGGGACTGACACATTATCTCACATGCTTGATGCCTCATGGGGTTTTCCCTCAGCATTCCAATTGGTCTAAGTCAAATGGAATGAAAGCACAATTAGAATAGAGCAGGAAGTGTTCTGAGGCTATTTTAAACTCCACTGACATGCCTTGTGGAAGGGATGGGGAAACCTTTATTAGCGGGTAGGTGAGAGAGCCAGGGGAAGGCTGTCAGCTACAATTTTTCTCTAGCCTCAAGAAGACTGGGACTGAGCCAGACTCCTGGCCAACATGCTTTGTTGGATTCACAGTGTAGCTGTGAAAAATAGTTAACAGCTACCTTCTTTTTTTTCTCCAAAGATTGTCTTATTCAATCAATATTTATTGAGTACTTGACAGCTATATTTTTAAGCTAGATTTCTTGTTTATCTCTTATTATTGTTTATATATTTAATCAGCTATTTCCTTTTTCTGAAATATCCTTCTGCTTTATTCCACCTAGTATTCACTGGAGAAATTCTAACTCTTGCAAAGCCCAGTTCAAATGTCTCTATATCTCTAAATTTTCCCCAGTCCCCTGCAATACTTCCCCAGTCATAATATTAATCTCTCTTCTTTCCTCTCTGTCTTCTCTCTCCTCTCCATCCCCAATAATCCTTTATTACTCCCTTAGAACATGCCCATTTTCTGTCTTATACTGTGGTTATTTATGTATGTGTGTCTCCTTCCCCCCCCCCCAATTAGTTATGTGCTCCAAGAGGAAAAGGATCATGTTTTACTTCTATTTTTATTCCCTGCAGTACCTAGCACATAATTGATCCCTGAGACTATTTTTAAATGAATGAATGAATGATTAAATAGTACAGTGGTATTGTACACAGTCTGTTTTTGATTTTTTGAAATGTTTCCTTCTTTTATGTAGAAAATAAGTCCTCAGTTATTTGTAAATTTGAAAAATACAGACTTTTGAGGATGTTAGAAACTTTGACTCAAAAATTTAAATTATTTATTATAGAATGTAAGTCAAGAATGATCCCCAGTGCTTCGAGAATATGTATATGAACCTTTAAATGTTTCAATTATTCTTAACAAAGGGAATTTTAGAATGTTCTTACTTGAGTTGATTTTTCAATGAATAATACCAATAGAAATTTCATAAGATACGTGTCTGCATTCAAAATGTTGTGTGAAATAGCTAATTTAAGACTGCCTGAATGTAAATGCACTCTTTTTTATCCAAGGAGAAGAGTAAATTTGGTTGTGCAGATGATTACAGGTGTACTTTTATGTTATTCAAACACCATTTCACATTTAATCCTATTTTTCTCTTTGTGATACTTTTTATGTAAAGACAGTTTTCTTAGATAAAGGACAAAAATGAATGGATTTTTGGGTTAACAACAGTATCAATTTGAAACATTTCTGCACCTTGCATTGCTATTTAGAACTCATCTTCATTTTTTCAGTCACTATTTAATTGGCTATGTTCTTGAGAAGGGGGCAATGAAAGAAGATTTTTTTTTTTTTGTAAACACTTTACTGATCAAATTTTGAATGCCAAAGGTATCAGTAATTTTAAAAATTATCTGAAGTAAAATGTCAGAACAGGGAATTCACAGAGTGAGATACTAAGGAAAAACAGATGGAAGGAATGAATCAATCTGTATACAGAGCTATTCAAGGAGAAGAATGAAATAAATATATTTATGTCTTAGTGGGAGAGGAATGATGAAAAGAATAGATATAACATATGTGGGGAAAAGACACATAATTTTTTGTGGTAGTCCTTTTGCCCTGGTTTAGGCGTGAACTCAGCACAAGTTAGGATAAATTAAGGGCATTAAGGCTCAGAAAATTAATTGAGTTGGTTAAAAATATAAGTATGAGCCAAAAAAGGAGTTGGATAATAAAACAAAATTTTGCAACCTAGCCATTGAACTCAGCTTAGTAGAGCACAGGGAATGAATGCATGCCCATGTTCTTTCAGTGACTTTGCAAATGCTGCCAATTGTATTTTCTCATCATTAGGAATCCAAGTTAAGTTTCTAAGTGCTGTAATAATCATTTTGAGATGGAAAAAAATCAAGGTTGGTTGACCTTGGATTCAGAAGTTTCTCATTCTTATATTAACCATTACCAAGAAATAAGGATTAGTTCAAGCAAATTTCCAAAGGAATACAATTTTAAAGCTATAAACACAGTAAATTGAAAACACTCATTTGTTTTCTTTTCTGAAGATGAACAAAAAATGTTAAAAAAAAATTACCTTGGTATCAACTTAACCTAACTTGTATAGTGTAAGAAGGAAAACAGTATAAACAATCTCAGGCAACTGATGATTAAACATAATAAAAACAATGCGCCTAGTTTAAAATCACTTCCTTCAGATTTTAATCAAGAGTCAACTCTCACTATTCATTATCCCAATAATTAAATGAAAATTACCTCCACATCATTATCCTGGAAAGATTAATGATTCTTTAAAAAAAAATTTTTTTTTCAGCAGATAGTGCTAAACCTGAATATGGATATAACTTTAGAAAACCTTATGAGTTCATTTTTAGATGACTAGAAAATATATTAAATTGCTTTGTAGACAAGGGAAGAGAACATCTTTCTATTTCATTATCTACTGCCCAGTCATGTTCCTTGGGCACTGAATCAAAATGGAGTAGAGATTATTTTTATGCTTCACCAATCATATATGTGAGAACCATTTTTCCCACACCCCTGCCATCTCTGAATGTTGTCAGATTTTAGATATTTTTACCAAACTGAGAGATGAAAAATGGCACAACATTACTTTTTTATGTGAATTTCACTGATTACTGGTGGAGCTGAATGGTTCTCATATGTTATTAGCCATTTGGATTTTCTTTTATTGAGAAATAATTTCACCAGAATGCTTAAAGGGAAAAAGTCTATCAGTGAATGTCACCTGTTAACAGACTAAAGGAAAAACCCATATGATCATTTCATTAGATGCAGAAAAACATTTGATAAAATGCAGTACCTTTCCAGAATAGAAACTCTACTAAACTAAGAATAGAAGAAAAAAGTGTTAAAAACCAAAACCCTATCTGAAACTTTATATTTAATGGTAAGATTAAAACACATTCTCTTTTATGTCAAGAACTTTGTCTTTGGAGGTCCTAGTTGATGTTCTAAAACATAAACATTCAACAAGAGATATAAGATTTTTAAAGGGAAAGAAACTAATTGAACTAATAAAGAGCTCAGTTGAGGTTGCTCAGTACAAGTTCAATACAACATAAAAAATTGAAAAGATTGTTTGATGCCAGAAATAACCAAGCACAAAATGTAATAAAAATGATAGCATTCATAAATACCAACTGAAATTTTTATGGAGAAATTGATAAAATTATTGAGGACATATAAGAAAACTAGAAAAAAATTAAGTTATTCCGTGACCATGAATAGGAAGACTACTTTTAAAAATTAGTTATTCCAAAATTCATCTATAAATCTCTTTGTTTTTAAAACAGCTAACTTTAAAAAAAAATAGACCATTCATAATTCAAAAGTCAAATGTACTTAATATGATTATATAGTAAGTAACCTGTGTGTTATTATATAGTCTGTAATTCTCACTTCTTTTCCATTTCCAGCAGCCATTCAGTTCCCTGCTTCAGATAGCCTGATATCAATTTCTTCTGTTTTTTGTATGTTAGTACAAATTCAGATAAAATCCTAACAGGGTCTGTCAGAGAACATGGCATACTAAATTCTAAAATGCTAATGTAAGAGTAAGTGTGGCAATTTTGTAAAACAACAAATTAGGAGAAGAAGGGTAGCTACCAAGTCATACAAAGTTGTATTAATTATGATTGTTTGGTTTGGGCAGGGACACAGTCGCATAGATCAAAGGACAAGAATACAGAATTATTTTTAATATCTTGGTGGATGGCAGGCAGAGTTTGCATCACAGATCAATGTCAGAGGACAGACTATTAATTAACTGTTTTGGGAACAATTAATATATTTAACTTGTAAAATTACAGTCAAATGATGTTATATTCAGTATTCTATTTTTATAATACCATTGTTATCCTGTCCTGTTGGACAGGTTACAACTTAAACTTCTGTAAAGCCAATGTATTGTGTAATGTGTGTAGGGTCTTGCATTTTATGGAGAGATGAGAAGTAATTTTATGAAGATATGGGAAGAATTATAGTTAATTTAACTAAATTAGGTGAGAGAAGTACTCAGTGTTTATATAGCTCCCCAAGTTTCAAAAGATAATTTAAGATTAAATAAATTCAGATTTAAGAGTACCATTGAGTGAAATAGAGGGATGATAATGCAGTCAAGTAAAAAAGGTAGATAGCAGCACTGTCCTGAGGCCTCATCATACAGCAGCTGCTGAGTAGTGCCTAAGAAGACCCATGAGGAAGTGATTTTTTTCCTAGTTTTACTGAGAAATAATTGACATACATCACTGTATAAGTTTAAGGCATATAGCAGGATGCTTTGATTTACATCTGTTGTGACATGATTACCACAATAGGTTCAGCTAACATTCACCTTTTCATGTAGATACAAAAAGAGAAGAAAGGAAAGAATAAAGGAAAACAATTTTTTCTCCTTGTGATGAGAACTCTTATGATCTACTCTCTTAGCAACTTTCCTGTGGGTCACACAGCAGTGATAGCTGAAGCCATTACATTGTACATCACATCCCTAGTACTTACTTATCTTATAACTGAAGTTTGTACCTTTTGACCACCTTCCTGCAATTCCCCCTCTTCCTCCAGAACACTCCCCCCAACCCATGCCACCACCATCTCTGGTAACCACAGGTCTGATCTCTTTTTCTATGAGTTTTTTAAAATTCCACACATAAAAGTGAGATCATGCATTATTTGTCTTTCTCTTTCTGACTTATTCACTTACAATAATGCCTTCAAGGTCTATCTATGTTGTTGCAAATGGTGGGATTTCCTCATTTCTTATGGCTGAATAATATTCCATTGAATTGGGTTGGCCAAAAAGTTTGTTTGGGTTTTTCTGTAACATCTTACAGAAAAACCCAAATGAACTTTTTCACCACCCCAAGGTATGTATGTGCAACTTTTTTGTCCATTCATTGTTTGTGGACACTTAGGTTGTTTCCATGTCTTGGCCATTGTAAATAATGCTGTTCTGAACATGAGGGTGCAGATATATTTTTGAGGTAGTGTTTTTGTTATCTTTGAGTGTATTCCCAGAAGTGGAATTGCTGGACATGTGGTTGTTCTATTTTTAATTTTTTGAGGATCTTCTGCACTGTATTCCACAATTTACAATCCCACCAACAACAGTGCAGGAGGGTTTGCTTTTCTCCATATCCTCGCTGGCGTTTGTTATTGCTTGTCTTTTTGATAATAACCATCCTAACAAGTGTGAGGTGATAACCTATGGTGGTTTTAATTTGCAGTTCCTAATGACTGGTGTTGTTGGATGTCTTTTCATGTACCTTTTGTGCTTTCATATATCTCTTTTGGAGAAATGTCTGTTTATGTCCCTTGCCCATTTTTAATTGTTATTTGTTTTTTTGCTGTTGAGTTGTTTGAGTTCTTTATATGTTTTGGATATTAACCCCTTATCAGATATATAGTTTGCAAGTATTTTTTCTCCTATCACAGGTTGTCTTTTCACTTTGATGATGGTTTCTTTCATTGTGCAGAAGCTTTTTAGTTTGATGTAGTCCAACTTGTTTATTTTTTATTTTGTTGCTTATGCTTTAGGTGTCATATCCAAAAAAATTATTACCAAAACCCATGTCAAGGAACTTTGTTCCTATGTTTTCTTCTAGGAGTTTCATGGATTCAGGTCTTACATTTAAGTCTTTAATCCATTTCAAGTTAATTTTTGTGAAAGGTATAAGATATAGGTACAGTTTCATTCTTTTACATGTGAATATCCAATTATCCCAGCACCATGGAGAGACTTTTCTTCATCAAGTATTCTTTGCTCCCTTGTCAAATATTAGTTGACTGTGTACACTTGGGTTTATTTCTGGCCTCCAGACTCTGTTCCATTGACTTGTCTTTTTTGTTAATGCCAGTACCATACTATTAGTAGTCTTAGATTATAGCTTGAAATCAGGAAGTGTAATACCTCCTGCTTTGTCCTTTCTCAGGATTTCCTTGGCTATTTAGGGTCTTTTGTGGTTCCACATAAATTTTGACTTTTTTCTACTTCTGTAAAAATAATGCCATTGGAATCTTGATAAAGATTGCATTGAATCTGTAGGTGGCTTTCAGTAGTATTGACATTTTAAAAATATTAATTTCAATCCATAAATGCGGGATACCTTTCCATTAATTTGTGTCTTTTACAGTTTCTTTCATCAATGTCTTGTAGTTTCAGCACAATCATCTTTTACCTCCTTAGTTAAATTTATTCCTAAATATTTTATTGCCTTTGATGCTATTATAAATGGATCAATTTCTTTATATTCTTTAACAAAAATTTTTTGTTAATGTATAGAAATGATAGTGATTTTTGTACTTTTATTGTGTATCCTGCAACTTTACTGAATTCAGTGATCTAACAGTTTTTCTTGTTGTTGAGTTGAAGATTTCCTATACATAAAATCATTTCATCTGCAAATAGAGACAAATTTTACTTCTTTCTTTCCAATTCTTATACCTTTTATTTCTTTTTCTTGCCTGAGTGTTTTAGTAGGACTTCCAGTACTGTGTTGAATAGAAGCTATGAGAGTGGGCACCCTTTCCTTATTCCTGATCTTAGAGGAAAACCGTTCGACCTTTCATCACTTGTGTATGATGTTACCCATGGATTTGTCATATATGGCCTTTATTATGTTGGGATATATTCCTTCTGTGCCTGATTTGTTAAGTGCTTTTATCATCCAAATGGATGTTGGATTTTGTTGAATGATTTTTGCATCTGTTGAGATGATCATGATTCTTTCTCTGTTCAATCAATGTGATTCATCAACATTGCGTATGTTGACCTATTCTTGCATCCCAGGGATAGAACCCATTTAATCATGGTGAATGATCCTCTTAATGTGCTGTTGAATTCAGTTTGCTAGTACTTTATTGAGAATATCTGCATCTATATTCATCAGGAATATAAGCCTATAGTTTTCATTTTTGGTAGTGTACTTTTCTGGTTTTGGTATCAGGATAATGCTGGCCTCTTAAAAGGAGTTTCGAAATGTTCCCTCCCAAAAAATCCTCTTTGATTTTTTTGGAAGAGTTTGAGAAGGATTGGTGTTAATTCTTCTTTAAATGTTTGGCGAAATTAGGCAGTGAAGCCATTTGGTCCTGCACTTTTCTTTGTTAGGAGATTTTTTCTTACTGATTAAATCTCCTTACTAGTAATTAGTCTATTTAAATTAGTCAGATTTTCTATTTCTTCCTGATTTGGTCTTGATGAGTTGTGTGTTTCTAAAACTATTTCCATTTCTTCTAGGTTGTACAGTTTGTTTGCATATCGCTGTTCATTGTAGGCTCTTATTCTTCTTTGAAGTTCTGTGATATCAATTGTAATGTTTTCTTTTTCATTTATAATATTGTTGATTTAGGTCTTTTCTTTTTTTTTCCTTGCTTAGTCCAGCCAAGGGTTTGCAATTTTGTTTAACTTTTCAAAGAACCAACTCTTAGTCTGGTTAATCTTTTCTATTGTTTTTCTGTTCTCTATTTCATTTATGTCTGCTCTGATGTTTATTATTTCCTTTCTTCTGTTAACATTGAGCTCAGTTTATTCTTTTTTTTTGGTTCCTTAAGGCATGTAGTTAGGTTATTTATTTGGGATCTTTCTTGCTTCTTAATGTAGGCTTTTATTGCTATGCCCTTCCCTCGTAGAAGTGCTTTTGCTGCATCCCATAAGTTCTCATATGTTGTGTTTCCATTTTCATGTGTCTTGAGAAACTTTTTAGCATACTCTTCAATTTCTTCTCTGATCCAGTGGTTTTCAGCAGAGTGTTGTTTAATTTCCATGTGTTCATGAATTTTCCAGTTATCCTCTTTTTATTATTTCTAGTTTGATGCTATTGTGCTCAGAGAAGATATTTGTTGTGATTTCAGTCTTCCTGAATTTGCCAAGACTTGTTTTGTGGGCTAACATAAGATCTATCCTAGAAAATGTTCCATGTGTACTTGAGAAGTATGTGTATTCTGCTTTTCTTGGATAGACTGTGCTGCATGTGTCTGTTAGGTTCATTTGATCTATAATGCTGTTCAAATCCACTGTTTTCTTACTGATTCTGTCTGAATGATCTTTCCATTGTTTAGAGTGGAGTATTAAAGTCTCCAACTATTATTGTCTTGTTGTTTATTTCTCCTTTTAGCTCTGTTAGTTTTTGCTTTATATTTTTAGGTGCTCAGATGTTGGGCAAATAAATATTTACAATCAGTTTGTCTTCTTGATGTATTGACTCCTTTATCATTATATAATGACCTTCTTTTTCTCTTTTTATCATTTGTAGGTTGAAGTCTATTTTGTCTGATATGAGTATAGCTGCCTCTGAGTTTTTTTTGGTTACCATTTGATTGAAATGTCTTTTTGCATCTCTTCACACTCAGTCTATGTGTGCCTTCAAAGCTAAATTGAATCTCCTGTAGGCAGCATATTGTTGGATCTTGTGTTTTTATCCATTCAGCCACTCTCTGTCTTTTGATTGAAGAATGTAATCTATTTACATTTAAAGTAATTATTGATGGGTAAAAGACTACTGTTTCCATTTTATTATTGATGGGTAAAGACTACTGTTTTCTGGTTGTTTTGTAGATCTATTGTTCCTTGTTTCTTATCCTTCTGTCTTTTTTTGTGTTTTGATGTCTTTTGGTATCAGTGTGCTTTAGCTTTTTTATCCTGTTCTTTTGTGTAGTTACTACAGTATTTTCCCTTGTGGTTACCATGAGGCTTACATTAAACATCTTAAACTTATAACAACTAATTTTAAACTTACAACAACTTAACTTTAATAGGATTCATATACTTTACTTCTTCTCTCCCTCACATTTTAGATTATTTCTCTTACAATTTACATGTTTTTTAATTGTCTAAAGACAGATAATTGTTTATGGTTATTTTTGTAACATTCTTTTTTAAACTTTTAAACTAGAGTTGTGAGTTATGCACCATTTTTACCACATTGCAGAATTTAAGTATGACTCTATATTTACCATTACCAGTAAAATTTACTCTACCTTTTTTTTGGTATCATGTTAATTAGCATTCTTTTACTTCTTCTCAAAGAACTCCCTTAAGCATTTCTTATAAGCAAGGTCTGGTGGTAATGTACTCCCTCAGCTTTTGTTTGTTCAAGAAAATCTTTATCCCTTATTCATTTCCGAAGGACAACACCTTTGCTGGGTATAGAATTCCTATTTGAGAGTTATTTTCTTTCAGTATTTTTAATATGTCATTCCATTCCCTCCTGGCATGAAAAGACTGTTGAGAAATCTTATGATAGTTTTACAGGGGTTTTCTTGTATGCAACGTCTCTCTTTTCTCTGCTGCTTTTAAAATTCTTTGTCTTAGACTTTCAAAAATTTACTTATAATGTGTCTTGGTATAGCTCTATTCAGGTTCTATCTATTTGGGATCCTTTGGAATTCATGGATCTGGATGTCCATTTCTCTCCCCAGGTTCAGGAATTTTCAGCCATTATTGCTTTAAATATATTTTCTGTCACCTTCTCTTTCTCTATTTCTGGAATTCCCATAATGTGAATATTGTTTTTTTTCATTGTGTCCCATAATTCCTGTAGGCTTTCTTCATTCTTTTTCATGTTTTTTCTTTTTGCTTTTCTGACTGGGTAATTTCCAGTCCTGTTTTTCAGGACACTGATTCTTCTGAATGGTCAAGTCTACTTTTGAAATGATTGAATTCTTCAGTGATTGTATTTTTCAACTCTAGGATTTCTGGGGGTTTTGTTGTTTTAATCAAACTGCTCATTTTGTTCATGCATTATTTTCATAATTTCATTTAGTTGTCTATCTGTGCTTTCTTACAGTTCACGAAACTTCCTTAAGAGAATTATTTTGACAGTTCATAGATCTCCATTTCTTTAGATTCAGTTATTGGAGCTGTCTTAGTTTCCTTTGGTGGTGTCATATTTACCTGAGTTTTTATAATCCTTGATTCCTTATGTTGGGATTTGCACATTTGAGTAATAGGGCTCATCCCCCAGACTTTACAAGTTTGCTTTGGCAGTCAGTTTTTCACCAGTCAGCTCAGTTTGGTTTCTGGGTGTGTCTGCTGGTAGTGTCTTTGGGCAGGTGGGTCCTGCTATTATGGTCTCTTTTGGGGCAAGGCAACTGTTTCAGCTCTGAGGATGGGGATGGGGGCTAAGAACAGTTGGATAGGACTGGTGGCTTGGTTTCCTACCCAAGTGAGTCTGTAGGATGGGCTCCAAGGTGGCATGGGTTCTCATCAGGCTTACTAGATGTTTGAGGTTGGGTTCTATATTCAGTAGGAGATGGGACTATGAATTAGCTTGCCTGCCCTGGTAGGGCAGCAGGCCAGGGTCCAGGGGCTGTACAGCTTTGGGACCTGTATCATGCCGAGTATATACTGAATTCCCTGTTCAGGTGAGGCCACTAGTTTTGCTCTGCCACAGATCAGGCTCTCTGTTCAAGTGCCACTGTATGTAAGGCTATTGAATGGGCTAGGAAGTTTCCCATGTGCTTTTGTTGGACAGGCTGAAGACTGTATTCAGCAATGAGTGGGACTATGAATTAGATTTCCTGCCTGGGTGCAGTGGAAGAAGCAGCTCTAAAACCTGTAAAGCTGTTTGTTGTCTTAGCTCAAGCTGACCTTCACCCCAAGTTCCCTAGTGGAACAGGTCCACTGGCTTTGCTATGCAAACTATCACTTCTGTCCACCTTCCTCTTGGTTTGAGTGCCAGTGGACTGCACAGCTTTCAGGTGTTTTCACCATCTCTTCTGGTCAGATGGGGCCAGAAGACTGACTCCACAGCAGGTGGGGCTATGTCTCAGCCCCCTTGCCTCCATGTGGGTGGGAGGGGACACTCCAGGCTACTTTCAGTTTCCCAAATGGTTTCTCCAGTTGGGATGGGCTAGGAGCTACCCTCAGCCTTGGTATGAATTAATCCCCCTGCCTGTGCTTAGCACACAGGAACCTTTCATGCCTAGTACTGCCTTTGCCATGGGGGAGATCAGCTCTGCTTGCCTGCCTCTCAGCTGGAGTGCCACTGGAGCTTCCAGAAGTTGTTACCAGCTCTTATGGTCAGAGGGAGCTGGAAGGCACTCCTCACAGTGGATGGAGCTGTGACTCAGCACCTTGCCTGGAAGTTGGCAAACCAAGCTCTAGGGCCTGCAAATCTCTTTGTTTAAGGGCCTGAATGAGGCAGATCTGTACCCCAGCAAATACCTGGTCAGATGGCACCACTAACTTGGTTCTGCAGATGAGCAGAGCTGCTGGTTGAGATTACCACTTTGGCACTGCAGGAACGAACTCAGTCTTTCAAGACTCCTGTGCTGGTTGGTGCAAGCCCCTCCCCCATTCTCCATCACATTGAGATTCCCGGTGATTGAGCCCCATAGATTTCCCTGCAGTCGTCATGGTGTGAGATCAGAGTAGGGGCTCCCACAAAGTGACTCACAATGTTAAGGGAGGCTCCTTGTCCTCCCTGCATTCTCTTTTCCCACTGGAGGCTCAGGAGGCTCAGGGGAGACTTCTCTGCGTGGTGCTGTGCTAGCCTGTGGGAGGGGCAATGTGGTCAACACGTAGCTGCTTCTCTTACCTTCTCATGCAGTCTGTCTTGGTCTCTGAGGTGCAGAGGGTGTTTCAGCCTCACTCCTGTGCTCTAGAATTCTCTCGGTGCTGTCTTCTTGAATAGACGTTAAGTTTTTTTTCTTCTGACTGGGAGAGGAGTCAGGAATGACTTATGACACCCTCTTGGTAACCATAACTCTCCCCAGGAAGTGACTGTTAAGCTGAGGCATGAATAACTAGAAGAGCCCAACCATACAAAGATCTAAGAAAAGGCATTCCAGGCAGAAGGAAACCAGTGCAAAGGGACCAAGTTTAAAATATATATTTGGCTCTTTTCAGAATGAAGGCTAGCATAGCCACTGCATTTTCAACAAAACAGAGAGGAAGGATGAATGGTTAGGCAGGGGCCACTTGAATAGTGCATCCAAACTGTCTTTTGCAATAGCCATAAAATGACCAATTTTTCATATTCTGAATTCAGAATTTCATAAGCGCTTCAGTGTCCTACACCAATATCTGATAGTTTGTCTTCAGAAAGCACCATTTGCATGCTGAAGGAACAGAAGGTTCTTTATCTTTTTATTTTTCCATGCATACTAGAAACGTACTGAATCTAATTCTAGTGCCAGTACATGCAGGAACAATTTAAGTATTGCATGACATAGTAGATATGAAATCGGGAAGACTGGTCTATCTGTTCATTCATATTTTTATGAACCTAGTAAAGGTACTAAAAGATTTCAGGAATGGTAAAACTGATGAAGAAACACCAGTTTCTGGTCTCAGGAGCATATACTTTCTGGGTGTTTTATCTCAGGGTCTGCCATTCTTTGTGTGAAGGTAGGTTATTTAGTTGACTGCTCTTGGCATATATAAACCATGAAGGGGGTTGCCTAGATTACTGTTAGGGTCTCCACTAGTTCTGAAAATGTCAGAGATTTGCCTTTTTAATTCCCTGAAACAGATCAGACCACAGACAATGTCTTTCTTGTATACCAAAAGTAATTTTGATTCAGCAGGCAAATTGCCACAGTAATGTGTTGGTCTGATACTGTCAGTTTATAATACTTTATATTTTAGGCTTAGAAACTCATTCTGTTCTAGCTTATTTTAATTTTATTCTGAATCTTGTGCTGCGTCTGACAGGTTTTGAATGTCTTACCTTTTCACAAAAGCATTGTGGTCCTGTTTACAAAGAATTATTCATTAATTGTTATGATTTATCTAGCTTAATTTTATACTTTAAAGCATTTGAATTATTTTTTATTTTCCTGTAGCGAGAGTCATGGCATTCTTCCAATAGAAATAGAAGAGAAGGTAAAATATTACTCTGGACTAAACTCTTTGTAGCTTAGAACCAGTTATTATTTCTCTTTTAGTAATGAAGATTATCATTTTACTGTTAGAAATGTAAGGTTTTATCATCAGTCTTCATTTTTTTCTTTCTGTATCCACCCAGTGACTACATTTGAATTTTCTAGATCTCACTTATAATTTCACTTTTTCACTTTTTAAAGTTAGATCTTATTTTGGATTAATAGAGCAGAAACTTCAGTTTAAATAACACCATAACAAAAATTATTATAAATAAGCAGAAAGTTTGTTAAATACCTCAATAAATATTACCTATTATTGCTGCACATCAGCTGCTAAAAAGATAAGGAACCATTTCCAGCTGTCTTTTTTGCACATTCATTTAAATCAAAATAATTTTCTTAGTAAAAAACAGTATTTTGGACTAAGTGCTACAGAGTCCTTAGGAACTGTTTTACTCATAATTTTTTCTAACCCCAGTTTATAGTTCATAGTGGGTAGACTTTAAAAAGAGAGAGAGATTACATTGGTTATTGGTTCTAAAGTCATATTTTATTGAGTTTTACACCTACTCTGGGTGATATTTAAATGATGCCAAAGCTACATGTTGCATTCAAGATAACAACAGTATTTTTTTCTTTCTTTCTCATTCCAATCTTTTGAAATGTAATGCATGGAATTTTTTTTTCATATGTTAAGTGTATCTCATTGCTGAATATAGTGTTCCTCACTGAAGTATTCACTTCTTTGCCAAAAACACATCAGTCATTCACAAATATTCAGTACTCTGAGAATGAAAATTTATTTAGCTACTTGTGTAGTTGGTGAAAGCCAGTTTGCAAAGATTTCTAAAGCCACAGTGTTAGATGTATTATTTGGAATCTAGGACTAAGTATTAGCACCCGGTGTGTGAGGTAGCATACTAGATATGTTGGACCCTGCAGGCTATGATATTCTAGACCAAAATTTGTAGCTGGTTAATGGAATGATGTTAATCAGCCTTCTATTTTGTGGATGAGATAAAAATTCATTATAATTTTGGAGAACAAAATCGGTTCCACCCCTGAACACATTCATTAACATTTGAAGAAAATATCTATAAGATAAAAATAGAATCCCTAAATTAATTGACATGGAAATTCAAATAAGAAAACCTAAGACTTAGAAGAATGCCTCAAAAATAAAAACTACTCAATGAATGTTTGTGGAATGAGTAAATGAATGAATGAATTGAAAATTATCCATTTACAGCAGCTGATATTTAAATTGCACACACACCTTTGAATTTTGTATTGAATATGTTTCTCAGCCCATTATACTGCGTTATCTAAGCATAAAGATATACAAAGAATATATTTTAAGAGTCAATCTTGAATTTAAATGAAATAAGGAAGAGCTTCTCTTCCTTTTCCATGATCTTTTTATTAAGGATACATTATTATTTTTATGAATATTAACTATGTTATACTTCAAATGTGGAGATCCTTCAATAACACATAAGGTTTTGGGGGGCTGTTTCTTTCAGAGAAAAGTGGCATTTGCAGCTGTGATTTAAAATCTTTGTCCTCCTGCAGGTCTCCTTCTAGCAGGCCACATTATGTTATCCAAATTTATTATTTATAATATAGTTAGTGAATAAAAAATCAGATGATCATGCTTGTTACGTTAGCTTCTAAAGCAAGTGTTAAAAAGATCCTTTGGAACGATTTCTTTTGTGTGAAATATATTCAGTTAAGTTCATATCCGTAGAAAATGTAGTTTGGCCCATAAGAGGCCAAATGCTTGAGTCTTTAGTATGTTCTGGGTAGCTGAAGTTACTAGAATAGTATCTTTCCAGAAAAGAGAGTATTTCCTCACAGTCCTACTCAGTAACCTACTACCTGAAAACACTTAATAGGAGAAGCCCAACTCAACCTTCCTCTACCCCTTCAGAAAAGAGCCCTAGAGAGTGCTTTGTGTGTCAGGTTGAAATTCTAGATTAGTAAATTGAGCATCTGATCTGGCATAGCTGAAAAATGAAACATCTTCTGGCATAATAGTAAAAAATTACATAGAAAGATTATTTTAAAAGACCAACATCAGATTTCAGGCTTCTTTCTCTGAAAAAATATCAGCCAGCATTCTCTATAATTTTGATTTCTCTTTAAATAAACATGAATATATAGTCTGATTCCTAATTTCTTGGCTCAAAATCGATGACTTCACACATGCAAAAATTCACTTTCTAATGTTTAAAGACAAACATATTTGGAAAGGTTATGATGTGAAGAGCACCAAGTGCTTATGAGCATTGATAGGCTTTGCCTTCATGACTGCTTCATTTCACTGCTTTCTGACTGACTGACTTTCTTCCTTCTGCTCGCCCTTCCTTCCTTCCTTCCTTCCTTCCTTCCTTCCTTCCTTCCTTCCTTCCTTCCTTCCTTTCCTTCCTCCCTCCCTCTCTCCCTCCCTTCCTTCTCTCTCTCTCTTTCTTTCTCTCTCTCTCTCTCTTTCTCCCTTCCCTTCCCTTCCTCCCTCCCTTTCTCCTTCCTTCCTTCCTTCCACAGCATCAATTTACTGCCTCTCAGTTTCTATAGGTCAGGAGTCTTAAGCACAGATTAGCTGCATCCTCAGAGCTCCCAAGGTTGAAATCTGCATGTTGCCTGGGGCTGCATTATCATCTGGAGTTCAAGACCCTCTTCTTGCTTGTTCAGGTTGTTGGCAGGATTGAGTTCCTTGTGGTTGTAGGACTGAGACCCCTGGCTTTTTGTTGGCTGTCAGCTGGGTTCATTCTCACCTACTAGAGGCTACTCTCAGGTGCTTCCATGTGGCCCCCTCTACCTTAGCAATGAAGAAATTCCCTCTTGTTGAATCCTTCTTAAGCATCAAATCTCTCTGATTTATTCTTCTACCAGCAGGAGAAAACTCTCTTCTTTTAAAAAGTCTGATATGATTAGTTTAGGCCCACTTGGGTAGTCCATCTTAAAGTCAACTGATTACTAACCTTAATTACATCTGCTGGTAACCTAACATAATCATGGGAATAACACCAGGTAGGGAATGTCATGTGAACCATCTTACAATTATGCCTTCCACAGTAAGTTTTTAAAAAATTATTATTGTCATATACATTCTTCTGGAGTGATCTCTTCCTTCTACTCAGTTTCAGCTATCAGCTCTATGCTGATAACTCACAAATCTCTAGCTCAAGCCCCAGCCTCACCCCTTAGCCTTTAGATCTAAAGGCTAACAACAACTCCCACTGTCCATTTGGAGGCCCCAATACAGTATTTTAGAGATTGGAAAATGAGCTACCTGCCTTTGTTTCTGTGAATGATAAAAACTCAAAGAACGCATTATGAAAATGAGTTCTGAGGATGTTTTATTTCCTTGCTACTCTCTACTTAGAGGTTCATGTAAAACTACAATCACTTGCACTTGGTAAGAACCCAGAACTTTGGAAATGAATGAAAGGGCCAGCTCTGTAGATTCAGTGACTGCTTTGAATGATTTCCTACCATCCATGCCTCCTCTCTGCCACTCGCAGAGTCTAGCACAACTGCTCTTATTGTTCTTCTATACATTTGTTCTAAAGAATTAGCTATTATCCATTAGACATTGTATTCTGCCTTTGGTGTTCTCTTGTTGTCAACCAGGCTTATCTTACTGCTAATTTGATCATTTGTCAACCTCTAGGGACAAGACCTTGCAGGTTGAGGAGTACAAGTACAGGGTTAATTAAAGAAAAGGCCTTTATTCCTCTTTTCTTCCATTCTTACCCATCTGTTTCCTGCAAGGATTATGACAGCAGGGTGGAAAGTGGGTTTTTAAAGCCGATCTGACAAGAAGCAGGTCAGTGAGGACAAGAATCTTCTTTCACATGCTAAGGAACTCCTGACTATACTTTTGAAGTAGACGTTGGAATGACAGCTCTTCTGGCTGAAATGCAATTTTTTTGTTTTAAAAATACAAATGATTCTCTTCATTTTCTTTTCTCAGTTCTTATACTCACATGCTCACATTTACAGTGTTATACAGTATATTTTCCATTATGGTATACATATACTTTCCATCTTTTCCCCTTTTGAAATAACATGAGAAAATTTCACCATAGACAAATAGTCACATATTTTTTATGTCTTAATTGAGCATTTAAAAGGGCATTATTCCTTATGATTTCACGTAATCTCTCATTTTATTGGGATCTGTCATCTCTATCCACACTGACTTCTATAAATGACTCACTTATTTGGGAACTTTTCTATCTGAACCAAAATCAGGGATTTGAGGTGAATCGAAAAAGGACCTGGAGAGCCCAAGGTTCCATAAATGGGCTTTAGGCAGTCCCTGAATCCTGTGAAATTGTACACACACTAATACATTTGTGTACATGTGCATTTTTCTTGGGAGACTGTCCATTCTTGTGTAATTCTCAAAGAAATTTGTTACCCCAGTAAATGTAAGTAATCATTTTTAGAAGGGGTGATAACAAATTTGGCTGTTTGGATTCTCAACCCGAGACCAGAAGACACAGATTAAAAGGCAGGGTAGGGTCCTAGAGCTAGGGGGCTTACCCACAGCCACAAGGCACAATAGCAAGCAAGAAGAACCCGCCCCCAACCCAAATATTGAGAAAGAAGAGGTAGAACTAAGCCTAATTCCATGAAGGCCAACCATTGTGCCTAATAAGTCCTAATGGAACCACTGTGTCACAGTGCTGTAACCGATGGGCTCAAAGATGACTCTGTGTCTTCCAAACTGTGGGCATTTTTAAAAGCAGGAATATATCTGATCTATTTTGAAGAGAGTGAAACTGCAAAATGGAATTTTAAAAACTATTGAGTTGGCCGAAAAGTGCCTTCAGGTTTTAAGTAAAAAAAAAGACACATTTTTCATTTTCACCAAGAACTTTACTGAACAACGTATTCACCCTTTTGTTCCACTACCTTCTGCCATTTTTCAGGCAACTTCATAATTCCATCTTCCCCAAACGTTTTATCTTTTTGAGCAAAGAACTGTTCCAGGTGTCTTTTACAGTCTTCCAAGGAATTGCAATTTTTTCCATTAAGAGAATTTTGTAAAGACCTAAATAAATGGAAATCCGAAGGTGCAGTGTCTGGTGAATACGGCAGATGAATCAGAACCTGCCAGCCAAGCTGTAACAGTTTTTGCCTTGTCATCAAAGAAACATGCGGTCTTGCGTTATCCTGATGGAAGATGATGCGTTTTCTATTGACTAATTCTGGATGCTTTTCATCGAGTGCTGCTTTCAGTTGGTCTAATTGGGAGCAATACTTGTGGAAATTAATCATTTGGTTTTCCGGAAGGAGCTCATAATAGAGGAATCCCTTCCAATCCCACCATATACACAACATCACCCTCTTTGGATGAAGACCAGCCTTTGGTGTGGTTGGTGGTAGTTCATTTCGCTTGCCCCACGATCTCTTCCATTCCACATTATTGTACACTATCCATTTGTCATCGCCCGTCACAATTTGTTTTAAAAAATGGAACGTTTTTGTTACGTTTAAGTAGGGATTCGCATGTGGAAAAACGATCAAGAAGGTTTTTTTCGCTTAACTTATGTGGAACCCAAACATCAAAGTGATGAACATAACCAAGCTGGTGCAAATGATTTTCAGTGCTTGATTTGGATATCTTGAGTATGACAGCTATCTTCTGAGTGGTATAACATTGATTTTTCTCAATTAATGTCTTGATCACTATCAACTTCAACTGGTCTACCTGACCTGGAGCATCATCCAGCGAGAAATCTCCGGAACAAAACTTTGCAAACCACTTTTGACATGTTTGATCAGTCACAGCACCTTCTCCATACACTGCACAAGTCTTTTTTTGCATTTCAGTTGCATTTTTACCTTTCTTGAAATAATAAAGCATAACATGCTGAAAATGTTGCTTTTTTTCTTCCATCTTCAGTATTAAGGTGGCTACAAAAAAAATCACCAGTTTTGATGTCTTTTTTTTAAATGCACACTGATATGACAGCTGTCACATACAATCTACCAAAATTGTTTAGAATGAAGTTAAAGACAACTAAGTGCTACTAGAGTCATCTTATGGGAAAAAAATGAATGAACCTTTTGGCCAACCCAATACTTTGAGAGAAACCTTTCAGCCATCTGGAATGCTATTCCCATATGAATTGAGATAGGTATATGAGGTTGAGGAATGTGTCACTTGCCACCTGATGGAAGATGAACCTTTACGGCCAGAAGCCCAGTGCCTGGTTTGTTAGTTTTATACACATTTGTGGGCTCTGTTAAGTGACTGAGAAACACTTTGTGTAGGATGAATCTCAAGCTTAGCTTTGAGGCCCTACTTCATAGACCAAAATGAAAAAGGTGCTAGCAGAAACTATAGATTAGATATTATGCGTTGGGGAAAATATTTCTATCTATATTAATGAGCTTATGAGTGAGGTTATCACAACTCATTCTAGGAAATATCTCTGCCAGTGTAATCCTATCTATAGAGAGTTAAAAAAAAGAGTGATGTTTGACTTGGCATTAAGTCAGAAACAACTTATATGACAAATGATGCCACTATTTTTCACTAAACGACAGACAGATGGAAATGTATCCATGTATCTAAAACTCAAGAGGTTAAACCGTAAGGTACAAATACAAACTATAAATAAACTTAAAAATATCAACTCAGCAGAAAGATGGTCAAATGTGTGAAGAACACAATCACAGAAAAAGAATAAAAAATGGCCATTAAATAAATGAGTAGATGATCAGTCTAAGTCTTGATTAATACATCAATGAGGTGCCACTTTTGTTTTCATTATATTAGTAAAAATAAAAAGACTCATAATATCCATTAATTAGGGTTTAGAGGAAAAGGACACCCTCATATTAGTGGAAGAGCATACTGGTGAAATTTTGGAGGTACATAAATTGCAGTACTGTCAACGTAAAAAATGTACATATTCTGCAATCCAATAATTCCACTTTAAATGCTGTACTGAAATACTTGTCCAAATGCACAAGAATATGTGTACTAGGGTATTTATGTGCAATGTTATTTAAAGTAATGAAATATTGAAAGTGGGTTAAGTATTGCATAATACAAAAATCAATTGCCTTAATCCATACTCTGAAATGTTAGATGTCATTAAAATTAATAAGTAATGTCTGAATATATTAAGAATGGAAAATTGGAAGAAAGGACTATTGTTGAGTGGGAAAAACTTCAAAATGTATAACCATATACATATAGGATTGTAAGCTCAACTAATCTTTGTTGTTGCAGGAGCATAGAAAAGTAGTAAGAGTATTTTAATCTGAATAAAAATTACCAGTTAAAGAGAAATTTTAAAAATCCATGATGTATAAATTTAAAGTAAGAAATTATTTTTATGTCAGTATGTTAACTTAAAATTGAAAGTATTAATAAATTTACCTCAGTAATAAGATTTATACATACCTATGAGAGCCTTCTGATGTACATCAAAATACTAAAGTAATGATGCTAGGTTTTAATTTTCATTCTGAAGACCACCTCTCACAGATTTTTACTTATAGTTTATTATACTATCTTATTCTCCCTTCTTTACTTTAGATAGAGCTCACAATTATAGAAGTGGGTTACCTGTTACTTGCAGAAATGTCACTCATTATTAATATCACTTTCCAGCACAGAAAAAATTTTAGCATAATTAGAGGCAACCAGCCTGCTTAAATAGAATTGGTTAAGTTATAAAATTCTAAGGGAGTGTGATGAACTAAGTAGACATATGTAGTTAGAGCTTTCTGTTCTGCTTTTTTTCTCAACTGCCCTTCTGTTGAATATGGTTTTCAAGTTGATGCTAGGAAGTGTAAGTAGTACTCTTTGGACAAATAAGATCTTCATTTCTATAGTGATAATATGTCAACACACATTTTCCAAAATAACGGTCCAACTACCCTCAATGTCTTGGAAAGAGTTACTTGATACCCAGAAAGTGGAGTACAACTTGGTTGGACACCAAGCACTAGGGGCTTTATTAAAGAAGATAGCCCGGAGAGCTGGAGCCCTGCTCTGCTGTGTTGACATGTCTAGAGCTCAGAATAAAATTGAGTTTCCTGCTTTAGCCATAGCTGGGTCTTAAAATAACCTGAAGAAATTATAGTTCTGATTACATAGAAAGTGAAGGACTTAGAACATTCTCCTAATAAAGCCATGAGAATGACACAAAGCTTAGTCATCAGCAGTCCTTCTCTAACAGGCATTTTAGAGAGAAAAATAGAGCTTTGAAATTGGATAATTTGATTTGCAATCTTGCCTAATTATTTTAGGAATGCAGAAAACCTTTCTTTTTGGCCAAAAAAATAATGATCTGGAATCCAAGTATGAAAGAACAGGCTTTTAAAATGTTTGATATCTCCAGTAATGGAAAAAAAAAAAGCCATATATTTAAAGTTACATTCTGCTAGAAATCTCATTCTTGGATGTCTTGCTTTTTGCATTTTGAATGGAGGAATTTAATGTAATTTCCTTTTGGAAACATGGCATTGGAAAAGTTAGATGAGATGTTTGATTCTGTGTTGGAGCCTATCTACTAGGGCACAGATTTTAGGAGCAAAACACTTCTTGTTTCATTTTAATTCACAAAGGGAGATATCTGACTTAACCAGATGCCTTGAGATTTGTCACAACATGAGATTTTTTATATGGATTCAGTGCCCAGTCCTCCATCTATTTGATTAGCACACCATGAATAAAATAAGCAAAGTGGATAAAGCCTTTAACAATTGCAGTTTTTCAAAAAATTATCACTATTACTTTTCACTCTTACTATGCTGTCCCCAATGGCATTTATTGCCACACTTCCTCACCATGTATATTTGTATGCCATTGCTTTCGATTCACATAGTGTTTGAGTTGTAGCCGTATCAATAATATGAATGACCATAAACAGTATTCTAGGATTTCCAATTTTAAGGAAAAGGACAATAAAACAAGTTAAAGAAAGCTATATTAAGATATTTTCTTTTTACTTATAAATTAAAAGAAAAACATAAGATTAATAAAACTTTTTGATTAATATCTTGAAATGGTTCCTGTTATCTTTACTACAAAGTTAGTCGGACCGTCACAGAATTTTTCCATCTTACATGAGATTCAGATTCAGCTAAGCCTTAGCAAAGTGCCTTGAAACAGGAGGTTGAATAAACATTTGTTGAAAGGAAAAATCAGTTATTGAAATATTGTGTCTTCTGTTATCATTCTTGAGAAATGGTGGTGCGACAACTTAGTAGAAGTGACTAACAACTACATACATACAGAAGACAGGATGTAAGTCTCCAAGGTAATCAAGACCATCAGGAGGATGTTAGACCAAAATTAACACCAAGAGAAATGTGTTATGCATATATTACAGCCCACGTGTGGAAATCTGTTCGTTTATAGAGAGACTGCCTCTCTGTGAATGGCTAAGTTGGCTCCTCCAAGCACAAAGAAACACTTAGGGCCATTCAGAAGTAACAGCCACACACTTAAAGATTTTAAATCATAAAGAGTCTGATCAGTAAGTCCATCTTTAAACACAGAGATGGAAATTTTAACAAAGACATGGTAGGAAGGTGAAAAACTTCAGGGGTAAAGCTCCAGGCTGAGAAATTCTGAGGATCCAGAACCTTCTAACAATACACTCAGAGCTCATTCCCAGCCGTCTGGCCACATTTTTTCATTTCTTCTCTTGATCCTGAGGATTGCACCTACTCCTAGTCAGATTCTTCCCAGGCCTACAACAGGACAGGCCATAGTATCTTAGCTTTCACTCAGATGAATCATAAACTTCATTTGCTAATACTGAAAGGAGAAACAGACAGGTTATATACAAACAAGCAACATATGTCTGTCATTTCTTGCCCCATCTCATTTTTATTTAGACCTTCTGGTGAAGCAGTTGGAATGAGGACAAGGATGTATCTTAAAAAGTAATAATAACATTCCATGAATATCAGTTAAGCGCTTTGAACTTTAAATGTATGGTATTTCATTTGTTTCTCCCTAGGATCCTTTTTGTAGGTGGTAAAAAAAAAAAAAGTGAGGAAACTAAGCTCATAGAGGCTGAACAACTTAAATTAAGAAGTATTTATGGGGTTGCAGAAGGCAGGGAATTGGAGGAAGGTAGTTAAAAGGTACAAACTTCCAGTTATAAGATAAATACTAGGGATGTAATGTACCACATGATGACTGTAGTTAACACTGACGTATGGTATATAGGAAAGTTGCTAAGAGAGTAGATCCTAAGAGTTCTCATTACAAGGAGAATTTTTTTCTTCTTTCTTTTTCTTTTAATTATCTCTATGAGGTGATGGATGTTAACTAAACCTATTGTGGTGATTATTTCACAATATGTGTAGATCAAACCATCATGCTGTACAGCTTAAACTTATACAGTGATGTATGTCAATTATTTCCTAACAAAACCATAAGAAAAAAGAAGCACTTACGGATGCCCACTGAATTTTTTAAGTGAATGATGCAATGTCTTGCTTCCAGAGCACACTGTCTAGAATGGAGAAAAAAGGCAAAGTAAACAGAATGCAATAGGTGCCCAAACTAGAATATGCAAGATTGAGAAGACCTGGAAAAGCTTACAAAGAAGATCACTGAAGGGAAGTTCTGTGTGTTTGAGGATGGCTGGAGGGCTTGATCTATATATACTGTTGCTGTGGTAGGAGATGAAGCTGTAAAACAGGCAGGAAAAAGATGATTAAGGACCTTTAATTCCATGCAAAGATGGTGACTGTGAACCTCTAAAGGATTTTAAGCAGTAGAGCTGCACAATAAGAAATTCTTCCTGGAAATGTAACTTTGGCTGCAGTGTAAAGTGTAGGACACCCCTTAAAATGGGTTGTGTAACTTTCGTTCAGCCTGTTAACTATTAACTATAAGTGTCTGGGCAGAAATAGTGAATGAATAATGAAAGGGAACTGGAAGTCACAGAAATCAAGAAATTGGGAATTGATGCAAAACGTAGAAGAACAAATCTAGAATGACTCTTAGATTTCTAACATTCGTGACTGGGTAGATGTGGAGCCATTATTCATTTATTTGACAAGTATTTTTTGAGTGCTTTTTATGTGCCAGACATTGTCTCGGTGCCTAAGGTAGACGAGGGAACAAAACAGACTTGTATGTACGCTTGCCCCCATGGAACTTGAAATCTACGGGTGTGTGTGTGTGTGTGTGTGTGTGTGTGTGTGTGTGTTTCTTCCCATTGCTTGTCTTGCAACCCATCTGGACTGACAGATGTACAGTGGAGGCTGGTGGGAAAAATTGACCGATTTTCACTGAATGAGGGTTGGGGAATAATGAGAGCAGAAAAACCTTAAGCAGTGAAATCATAGAGGGGAAGGAAGCCCTGTGGAAACTTCAGCATCTGGCTGGGTTCAGCATCTCAGAGTAGTCAAATATGAAAGCTGTGTGGAAATCGGGTTTTGGCATGCACACATATATCTACATGTATACATATATTTACATGTATAGTGCATATGAGAAAGCTAATACATATATAATTAACTGCTGTATTTCTTTGAGGACTGAAAGTTAACAATTTTTTTATGCTTGAAGAAAACTAACTATAGTCTTTAAGAATTGCAGGGATTTTTAACTCAGAATTACTAGTCAGTTGTAAATTTCAGATGCAGATTATTGCTTTTCTCATTGAAGGGAAGTGAAATTGCTTCAGCCATCCATCTACTTTGTGATGAGGCCTGCTATCAGAGCTGTAGTTGAGTGGGGCTCACTCTCTACTATTATTAGTAGTTTGTCCAAGTTAAGGCAAGTACACAACTTGTACACAGGTTGGATTCAGGATAACAGGTTATTATGTTTTGTGATTTCAAGATATTTCGGCCTCAAACTAATAGGGTAAAATTTTTTTTTTTAAGTATTAATGCAATTGAAGATAAAGTTCAAGCTTGGGGGAGGAGGAAGAGAGTAGGCATGTATATTCTCTCTGTGTGTCTCTCTTGTGATTGAGAGACAGAGGGAGAGATTTAGAGAGTGAATTGGAGTGAACAGACATGAATTATAGCACTGCTTAATAGAATATTACCACCTCAACACCTGGCTTAAAGTATGCATGAAGAGTTCTAGTAAAAGATTTTGAGTAAAAGGAGATTGTGATAAAATAGAGGTTTAAATATATATGAAATAAAGATAGAAAAGTATGTATACAGACAGAAGGTTGCTTTTCTAAATATTATGTTATGCTTTTAATACACTACCCAAGAAATCTTAGGAGACTCCAAAATCATTTTGAGATTTAATGATAGTGACACGTGTACGTTTTTAATGTGTCATTCATTACAAACTAGAAAAGCTTAATAAATCAGCCTGAATCAGTAAAGCGTCATAGGTTTGCATGCCATAGTATGCTTCTTCAATTGTTCTTATAGGACAAAAATTACTAATTATTTGATAAATTTAAGCTCATAAAAAAGGTGTTGACAGCTTGAAAGGACATGTAATGACTTGGACGGAGACCAGATGTAACACTATAGCAAATCATATTGGGGACTTAAAAACCACTGATTAAAAAAATGTCATTGGGGCAGATATTTTAAAGTGACAAAAATACCAAAGCCTTTGTTTCTTTGGCCCTTTCCCTACTTGAAATTTCGTAATCACTTTGGTGATCACAGAAGATGTATCTTTTAAATTACTGAGTTTGAGTATTTAGAAAATAAATCTAATTCTGTCCAAAAAAACTGTAATCCTTTCATTCTTTTGCAGTCTTTGGTAAAATAATTCGTATGGATATTAAATAATGTTCCTTCTTAGCCATTTTGCTCAATTCATGTTTTTGTGAACACTGAATTGTTTTGCAGAATATATTAATGGTGTGATGAAAATAGGATCGCTCGTTGAATATAGGACTGTTTCCTGTAAACTGAGTCTGGCCTCGGAGAGCAGAGTTGGATGCTTACTGCCTATTCTCTAAAGTTTGGATTCTTTGGTCTTGGTTCCATCTCACTTTGAGAACGTATAGCTCCTGGACTGTTTCTCTGCAGGTGTCATTGACTTTCTGCATATGATTTCTGGTTCACCTAAGTCCTAACTGCCAGTCCTGCCTCTCCTGCAATCCATTCTCCCTTGCCACCTAAGACATAATGTTCTGTGGTTGCTCCATTTTGTCTCTTTGCATATCACTCAAAATTGTTGTGTACCAGATGAAGCTCACTGTTTTAGGCACTATTTAAGGGGCACATGAAGAATCACTTCCCTCAGGAAGCTGCAGTCTTCATGGGAAAGGTTCACAAAGTATATAATGGATAATTATTATATGAACTTCGTTTTACATAAAATTTTGTTGGAATTATATAGCAATATTTTAAAGTTACTATTTGAGAATTATTGTGTCCTGAATCATCTTTCTCCTAGTCTGATGCATAATTCCTCCCACTGACCACTCCTAACACTGAAAAGAAGCATGTTGTGAACACTGCAAAGTAAACTATTAGAGTTCAATGGCCATCACGTAAAGGTACTGAAATATTAAAAAGATGGTATTTTATGAGCAGTGGAAAATTTTGTCATAGAAATTTCAACTGACACTGTCTTTATTACTATTCTGTATCTACATCTGAAGACCTAGACTCTAGTAGTCAGTCGTAATACAATAGGTGTAAAAGGTGGGGAAAAGCCAATTCTTGTCAATGTGGCACCAAACATTATCAAAGCTAATCTCTTAAGGGTGTCAGAGAAATTAAAGTTGCCTTTGGCTCCATGTTATAAGAACTGACTGAAATTTCAAACTACCCTCAGTAGCTGACTACGTACAGCAGCAGGAAGCCTTCAATTAACTGCATCAGTTCTATTTGCAGTACAAAGGATCTGTGGCTTAGGAAAGCCTACATAACTTAAACAGAAAAAAACTCAACTAGATCTTAACAGTATCCTGAAGTACAGCCTGAGAGAAAAAGATACAGGGGGTCAGTCAGGAGCATGGGGGATAGTAACTAACTCAAAGGCAAAGAGCTCTTAGGTGGAGCTTTAGAAAATGTTCTATCTAGTCAATAAAAAATTCAGTGAAATTTTGTTTGAAAAAAGATAAGCCAGAATGTAGAGCAACATTCTACATTTTAGAGATTATAACAGTAAAAGTCAGCAATAGTGATATACAATAATTTAGTAGAGAAAAAAGATGAACTTTTAGAGGAATGGGGGTAGAAGAATTCTTGAGGTTATACATAGAAAATCACATGGATTTGATAGTGAGAGATCATTTGCTTTTGATTCTGAGTCTGATTCTGTTTCTAGGACTACAATTAAAATAATGGAGGAACATTAAGAGAAAGAATTAGAGCGTGGTAGTTGTTCTAATCTTTTACTCTTTGAAGCTATAGCTTACACTAATTTTTCAGAAAAACTTGTTGGAGACTTGCATGTCTTTTGCATAATTTTAGTTAAAGATGAATTATCTAAATTTTGTCATTTTTGTTCTTCCCGTTTTTCTTCCCTCTCCTTCTGCTTTATAGACCATGTCTAATTAAGTAAATTAACATTTTTGAAAAAAACTTTAAGCATTGAGAAAATTTGGGGGAATCTCTGGGTAATGTCACAAAATTAGATTTGAAAGTCACTGAAAGAAATATTGTGGCTCAATAAGGAAGTTGTTAGGTTTGTGATAATACTGAAAAAAATCTGTAGTTTGGTTTTCTCTAAATTAAGGTTCACAATACAAAAGTCATTCTGAGAATTGTAATTAGCATTTTAAAAGTCTGATATTTTGCACAGAATTTGGTAATTATTTTTGGTAAATGATTTTTACAGAAAATGTTCTAGCAAATTAAAATAAAAATCTTTAGGGAGCCAATGTATGATTTTCTGTATTGATATATTTATGTAAAATTTAAATGGTAAAAAATGTAATATATTATTTTTTGAGTTCTGAACTTATTGGGATATTTATGTTATATATGTCTCTGTATAGATGATAATAAAAAATAATTTTGACTAAAAATGGTATTCCAATGATAGTTCATGGAAACTGTCTTCTATACAGATTATAGTTTTCATGACTTATTCTCTATAATAATTTTAAGTAAATATTTTTTTTCAGAAAGTAGATTTTTGGAGCCGATAAGTAAAAATGATAAATACCAGTGTAGCATATTAGAAGAAGTGTTGTGTAGCATATTAGTGAAGCATCTTATATATAAGTGGAAACAAAAGTAATTAAGGTAAACCAATATATTCATAACCCTAATGGAGGAAATGGAATAAATTCTCTTCTGGTTCTTCAGACCATATGGACATTCTGTTTTTTTACTGAAAATTCTGAGACACGATCTGTAAGATTAATGCTTATTCTTCTTTGGCCCTTTACTTGCTTTGTAATAGTCTCCAACTGAGCATTAAAAATGACTTAATGAACTCATAATTATATACTTAGGAGCATTCTCTTTGGTAGGAGTTTCATTCTAGGAAGTCACCTTTAAAAGTGGTACAATGTTTCCAATATATAAGTAATTTTGCACTAATAATATTAATAATAACAGTAAATTTTATGGTAGTGATAGATACACAGAAGATAGGAATCAGTTTACTGGGGGTTGAATATGGAATATAGCTTATCATCTTTCAGCATATGAAGCATTAGAAGATAATATTTTTCCATCTCCTCTGCTCCTCCCTTCAACTTCAGCAATTTCCTGCCCAGTCTAGAGCACGTATGTTTGGAATGATAGATATTGCCAAAGGAACCACATCAGTAAAAAACCTGAGGTAAAATAGCTATTTCAGTCATCAGAGTTTTACTAGGGTACTTGTATGACTTTTCTATTTTCTTGTTTGATGTCTTTTGTCCTTCCATTCTCTGAATCTCTTGAATCCCAAACATTTGTCTGGCTGTAAAGCCTTTTTCCTTATATGACTCAATATAAGAGGGCTTTAAACAGCGAAACAAAAAAACAATGACTGAAAAATGTCTGTAGCCAAGAAGAAAATTAATAATAGGAGGCAGGAAATAACCAGAGAGGAAGAAAGAACCGTTTGAGTGGTGGTGAAATGTCTTTGAGGTAACCCTGCAGGGAGAGATACCTCTCACCTCCTCCTCTTTTTTTACCTGCATCACCCTCTGAAGGCCTTCAGTTGATGTAGGACATAAAAGCAAATCAGAAGGTGGTAGGAAATCAGCAAGTAAAGAAGGGGAGGGATGGTCCAGATCAGAATGAGGACAGAGATACTACTTTAGTTGAGTCTGAGTGTAGTTTCCATCAGACACTTAGTTTGGAGGAATCAGTGGTTAACACGTGAATGCTCCTCTAGATTTCCAATATAGAAACCAAAGCAGACTGAGAAACTTAGCGGACCAGTCCCTAGGATTTGTTAAAGGAATTTGAGAATCTTCCACTGATGCCTTTAACTTAACAGAAAAAGAACTGATGATTGTGCATTTTGTGTATTTTTGCTCATACCCAACATGTACTTTGTTTCATAAATAAGCCTATTTTTTTTTTTTTATATTCGCCATGTATTTCTTCTTTGGGTCTTTTTTTTTTTTTAATTTATTTTTATATTTATTTTGGCTGTGTTGGGTCTTTGTTTCTGTGCGAGGGCTCTCTCCAGTTGCAGCAAGCGGGGGCCAATCCTCATCGCGGTGCGCAGGCCTCTCACTACCGCAGCCTCTCGTTGAAGAGCACAGGCTCCAGACGCGCAGGCTCAGCAGTTGTGGCTCACGGGCCTAGTTGCTCCGCGGTATGTGGGATCCTCCCAGACCAGGGCTCGAACCCGTGTCCCCTGCATTGGCAGGCAGACTCCCAACCACTTCCTCTGAAAGTCTCTGAGAAGTCTCTGAAAGTCTCTGAAAGTCTCTGAAAGTTTCTTATTTTACACTCGTTAACTTTTTATTTTATTCAAAGTGCAGAAATAGGCTATTGGTCATGCATCATAAACTTACCACCTGGGTCCACCCAGCTTTCTGAGGGATTTTCCCTAATGTCACAAACTTCTGAAGATGTATTTCATGTTTGTAAAGGTATTGGGTGCTTAATTTTATATATATAATGGGCATTTTTGTGTGTGTGTATATAAAATAAAATATATGTACATAATACTTGCATAAATATTGAGAGTTTAAAGATGTATATGTATGTATTGATATATGTAGATGTATATATATAGTTTTAAGAAATCAAATCAATCAGTATTGAAAGGCTTATAATAAAAAGAAACTGTTCTCTCTCCAGTTTCACCTTACTCCTAGTCCATATTGGCCAATTTTAGCAATTTCTGACTTTTATGCTTTGCATGACCTCTATATTCTTAAATAATCTACTTGATTTATTTACTTTAAACGTGTCTATTGACTTATTGATGGTCATGAGAATAACTCACTAACTTTCCTCTTCCCTCCCGCACTTCATAATATAGTTATATCGATGTTCTTACTTCTTCTGCTTATTATTACTATTTAAATTTTTTACTGATGCTTCGTAAACCCAGGAACAATAGGTTCTTCTCAGGTCTTCAGTTGGCTGAGGTTGTATGCAGATTTGAATGATTTGGAATGTAAGGAAAACTACAATGTGGTAGACTAGCAAACTGTAAACACCATATAAATGTGCTTTCTTAAGGAATGTGGTTTCTCTCAAATTACTATTTTAGATAAGAAAAGAATTTAAACCACTTGACATAAACTAGAGGAAATTGTTAAATGATTTATCTTAATTTCTTCAAATTCTTTCCTCTGATGTGCGTGTAATTAAGAACCAAATAAGAAATGGACTCTTAAAAAACACTATAAACTTAAAAGAAAGTCACCTTTTTTTCTATGATTGAAAAAAAAGCAAACACCCCTAAAGTTAATGCATGGGCTCTATGTTGCTTTTGACAGTCTTTAGCCAAATTGATGCATTTCTTCTAAGTAAGAAAATGGGGAGGAGAAAAATAAAATCCTCTGTTTCCTTCCTACTTTTCTTCTGATGCATCAACTCTGCACATGTAATTCTGTCTTTATGTGCTTGTGTAAGCACAACTCAATGCCTTTAACCTCGCAGAACTGCCCTTCTGCTCTCTGAATTATATTGAACTCAACTTCAATGCAAACAAGTAAAGGAAATGTTCCAAAAATTGATTCGTGATAAAGAATGAACTCTGTTTTGTCAAAATGTTGGTGATTCTGAAAGAAAATATTGTAAAATAGATTTTTTTTGGTCCAAAGCATTTTGTTTGCTATTGTGTTTTTATGTTTGAAGAATTAAAGTATTTCCATACTGAATGATCACATTTCAGCTACTATATCAGAAATTCTGTTGTCTACCATGATATCATGAGTTCTCCTAAATATATCTTTCTAAAGCTAGATTTAAATTTTTGATTAGTTCAGAGTATAGGGATGGGAAGAGAAATGGTTTGATTATTTAAAATATACCGATTCTCAAAATTAATTTGTACTTTTAAGTTAAATAATACAGCTTTCATGGAATATCATAAACATTCGTTTTATCCCTCCTCTCTCTCAGCTCTGCTGTTAACCATAGTGAGAGCTGTCCAGGCCTTAACACCAACTTGAATTTCAAGTTCTCCATGAATTGAGTAAGATTATTAGAATGTAATATATTAATCCTATATAGTTTTTAAAAATCAAAATAAGGCATATATTTAGTTAAAAAAGTAAAAAAACTCTTATAATGAAAATAGCTGTCCTCTCCTCTGCCTCTCTTCAGTTTCCTTCTCCAGTTTACAGGGGTAATTACCTTCAGCAGTTCCTTCTTCTGGTCATCTACCTTAAATTTTCTACATAATGTGCTCACATAGAAAATTCTTAGTGTATAAATTTTAAGCATTATGTATTATTGTTTCCTTGCCCAGGGAGATGAGGAAGTTCCTTCCAATACCCATTTATATATACACCCACGAGTGTCCGCACGCCACATGTCCATGCACATATGCACACACACGTGCGCACACACGCACATTTCTTCTCCACCCTCCCCAGCAGTTGTATCAAAGTGTTAAGTAAAATCAACTAGTGTTTAAACGACTAGTAAAATGTCGCTTATTGCTGAGCCAGCTGTGCCTGTTTTCTTTTTCAGTTGTGCCTTTTTCCTGGAGTTCATTGTAAATTTACCCCCTATTTGTCTGATTTTCTGTGCTTGAATACCTCTGCTATGTGCTTATAAAAGATATTTGCCATACCTGCAACATTTCCACTCTGTCTCTTCCTGGAGTTTCCTACCTTTTGTCACTATTGCGAACTGTTTGTTCTCTAGGCGTTGCACCCATCCTGGGTCTTTTCCTCGCTGTCTGTTTCAGTGATCCCCTCTTTCTTGGATCCTTATGGCTTCTTTATTGGTTTCCCCATTGTTTTTATTTTTGGAAGAACATCTTAAGGTATCTTATATTTATTGAATTCTTACTTGTCTGAAAGTGTCATTTTTCTCTCTTTATAAGTGATAGATTTGTGTGGCTGGGCATAGAATACTAGTTGAAAATCATTGTGAATTCCAATCCCAGTTTGATTCTATTTCCTTTATATGTGGCTTCCCCACCCTCTTTGGAAGCTTTTTACAATCTTCTCCTTATCTCTGTTCTAAAATTTCACAATTATGTGCCTTAGTCTTACTTTATTCATTTTGCTGAGTAATTCTGTGGACCCTTTCAGTTTGGAGGCTCATTTTCTTCAGGGTTCTCTCTTTTTTTTTTTTTTTTTTTTTTTTTTGAGAATCATCCTTTTTCCAAGTGTCCTGATCTAATTTTAATGCACGAATTAACTTCCTTTATTAGATAGAAGTATTATAGTCAATCAAATGTTTATTTTTCTACTTGTACTTTGTGCTTCCCACCCCTGCCCCCGGCTCCCCCAGCGCCCAACTTCACATTTGTTTTGCTCTCTCCTGCACATTGGGAACTATCATATTTATGAGTGAGCATTTGTATACTGCAGTCATTTGTAGACTAGAGGGCTTTCTGTACAGGAGGCCTGAGTGGTTAGCAGTCCTTTGCTTGGGTGTGCGTGTGTCTGTGTAGATGTAGTTAGGGGGAAATACTAGCATACAGGTATCTTTCGTTTTCTTCTCCTGAGTTGTTCAGTGTCCCCAGGAAAGAATCTTCCAGGCTTCTGTTTCAGGGGAATATGCCTGGCTACCAGAGCTCAGGGAGTAGATTGGCAAGTAGACTAGGCAGACTTGTGCTCAGTCTGCAGCTTTTCAGCTCTACCTGTGTCCCATGTTTTCTGTTAGGGCTGTGGGGCCCCAGCTCAGTTCAGTTCATCCGGAGAATACCTCTCTAGTCTTGTAGCGGTAATGGGCCTGGTGCATGTGGAGGGTGGAAAGGGGCATGGAGAGGAGGAGAAGTTTCTTGGCTGTGAGAGAGAGGACATGGTAGTTTAAGTGCTCTGTGATCAGACCTGAAACCAGTCCCTCTGCATTTGACCCTGCACGTGACCACTTAGCTTCCTTGCTGCCCGTGCCTGCAAGCTCTGAGCCTCCGGGAATTCTCTGGCCTGGGGCTGACGGCTGCTCCCTCCTGCGGTTCCTTCAGTGGTGCCGGCTCCATTCAGCTGAGCTCTTAATCAATCACCGTTCAATTCACTTTCCCCTTTCCACGTTTCGTTGAACTCTCCTGCTCATTTTTGTTATCTCTGCCATTTTCTTTTCCGCTATAGGTTTAAAGAATTTTAATTCTTCCACTGCCATTTTATGGCATTTCTGAAAGGAACAGAAATAAATGTATTTGGTCAATCTGTCATTTTTTATTCAGAAGTCACGCAGTTTTAAATCACCCAAAATTAACATTATTGATATTATAGTTGATGTTCTTCTTCTTATGATTATTTGAAGCACGAGGTATTTTAAGATAATAATACTGGAACGTTTCTAAGAAATCTTCTAAAATCGATTACTGAAGAAGCCTGTTACAGCCATGGACCTTATCAACATCTATAATTTTAAGGAGGATGTCCTAAGATTAAAGTCTGTGGTGGACATCTGTGATCTCTATCAATGATGCATTCATATCTCCATACATTCATTTCTTTATAAAAGCTCATCCACCCAGAACTCAGCTCTCCAGCAATCTCATTTTATTGGTAACAAATGCCAGAACAAAGAAAGTATCAGAAATGGCTTTGAAACAACACAAGTTTGTATTTGAGTCTGCAAATGTTCCTCTGGGGATAGCCTGTAAGGGCCTTAAGCAAAAAAGCACTTACTTCTATTTCATAACCCGTTATAATAGCTTTTGAAATGTACATTCCAAATACACAGAAGTTAGAAAACAAAATACAAGAAAATGAGAGGAAAGCATTCCAGAAGGCAGAAGGCAAGAAATGATCTATGAAATGCTCAACCACAAAGAGACAGGAGAAATAGAACTGATGAACAGAGGAACTCAGATTCCTATTAGGAGCTTGTAATTGAAGCTCTCGGTGCCCCGCCCAAATCTACCAGGGCTCTACCATTTTATGTTAGCTGGTGGGGCTCTTGCCAGCATAGATCTCTCTCTGCCTAAATTCTTTCTCTGGTAGCTTGAGCCTACATCACATGCCTGTTACAGGTGCATGACAGGTCAGAAGTGCCAGAGAATTAATGCCACCAGGAACTAGCTCACAACCAGTGATTGACAGGAGTTGATGTGTAAATATCCTAGCTTCCTTGCCCCTTGGTTGAGTAAGTCTAAAGAATGTGTTGTGCACTGGCAACCAGAGGCCCCCAGAGAGATGAAGCTCCAGTTGTCCACTGTGGTGATTTACTTATTTCTTTGCTGCCCGCCTTTATTGTCTCATTTCCCTTCTCTCCTACTGGCGTTTTGTAGAATCATCTCCCAGATAAACTACTTGCACTACAATTTTTGACTTAGGTTAGGAGAACCCGAAATGAGTAAGGACATTTTAGAGTTGGGGAACAATGATATATTCTTCAGTAGGACAGTATGATATGTACGAAAAGTAAAATATCTAATTTTCAGATGATGCACAGTCACTGAGGAAATAATCAGTTATATTCAATATGTTTTGTTTAAGAACGTGAGAATTATGTGTATATTTAAGAAAGATTTCCCATTTAAAATAGCTAATCTATTTCAGGTCCAGTGTTTGACTTTTATCTATACAGAATTTTAAATCATCCTGAATGATTTATTTGATTAGAATTCTAGATATCCAAGATGTTATTGTGCTAATTAAAACATGTGTGATGTTAAAGTATTTTAATAAATTGGGGATCCTTAACTTAATAGTGCTCAGTAAAAAGCCTACCTAAGCCTCCAAAAATTCATGGAAATATGCTAGTGAAGGTATTAATGAAGTTAATCATATAGTTGCTACTCGCTACAGAAGCGTCAAAAAAAAGTTTTTTTAAAGTCATACACCTATTATGAAATAAATGCTGGCATGAAACACTGTGAGTATATCTGTGTGCACTCTTCCTCAGCTTCTCCTGGAAGTTAGTTTCCTAAAATATTATTGCCAACATGTTTCCACATTCTCCTAATCCTCCTGGGATTATCTGAAATATGGGACAAAACATACTTTTGCTCAACTACAGAAATTTAATTAACATGAATAATTGTAGGGCAGACATTTTAAGTGTAACCTGAATAAGTTATCCTCTGTGCTTCTTTTTCCTGATATCTCATCTTCTAACTGAAAAAGGGTGGAAGAGATTGAGGAATAGACTTTTGGGACAAGTAGAGGAGAGAGCCAGTTCTCTCTGCCAGGAGAATGGAGGATATTTATTTGTTGTTGTTATTTCTAGAGGAATGTAAATGAATGAAAAAGGAGAGAAAAAGGCAGAGAGAAGTAATGAGAGAGCGAAGCCAATGAACTAAAAATAGACTTGTTGCATATTCATATTTCACAGAGTTTTTCTTCACTCTTTATCCCCAACTCTACAAGAAAATCAGATGCCCACAAAAAGTCCACGAGTGAGTGGGTTTGTTTTTATAGGGATCAAAAGGATAAATGGTTTTTTAAAAATTTATGTTAACAACAGGATCAATGCCAGGGCATGGATGAAAGTGAAAAATGCAGCAGAAAATAATAATTTAGTGGCGACAGGAAGTTAAAGCCAGATGGCCCTGGGAATTCCCTTAAATAGGAGGGAACATCATTGGACTTTGCGTATAGAGGGAAATACAAGTCCAATCCAATCTGACCTAAAAGTTATAGGGGGGAAAAGTTAAGGGTTTGGGAGACGTGGCTAATATCTGAGTGTTTAACCATTCAGTGTCCACAGACTTTACAAGTCTTGAAAATGCTCAAATCCTGAAATTGAGCATTTCATTTTCAGCCACAGGTTGAAGAGGTGGACTGTCATCTTTCTTAAGGCCTCAGTTGATGGGCGGGCGACACCCCTAGTCCCTCTGTAACTCTAAGGCTGTGCTTTCAGTGCCTGGAATGATCTCTGCTCTATGCTGTGCTCTGCAAGCTATCAGGCCACTCATTCCCCTATAGCCTTGATTGTACGGAGAGAAAAGAGCTATAATATCTTTTCCCCGACAGTTCTCTGCTATTATTTTCTGTACTTCTCTGGCATTCACCTTCTGAATGTCTCTTCTGGTCTTCCATTCACTTTCATTCTCCCATGGGATCTCTCTTTCCCCATAGTCCTCCTCTCCCAGGTTTGGTGATGTTTATCTTTGTTGTCTGGTATCCCCATGGATGACAGGTCCTGTCTATCAGTTTGCTGATCACCACATAGCTCAGCCACAGCCTTATGAAATAAACACGCTAGTTCAAGTATGTTGGTATGTTGAGTTGGAAAGGTAAAATATAAGACTTGCATACTTAGTGAAAGGAATAAATTGCTTCACTTTTGTTGACACTTATTTTGGAGTAGATGAAAGGACAGTCTGGTAAGGTCAGAGCATGTGTTTCAGAATCAGATATTCATGGACTTGAATTTTACTTCTACCTCTTACTAATTAAGCACTATTTAATTCCAACAAGCCTCAATTCTCATATAAAATCAGGATGATAGTACTTGTCTGGTGTATGTGGTGAAATGGGAAGCACCTTTCACATGATAGGGTTGTGGATAAATTAGGCTTGCAATAGTTAGTCATAATAAGAATGTTAAATTAGTGACTCAGTGGCTGTCTCAGTGAATGGGGAAGGGGAAAAGAGTAATGTTACAGTGGAGAAACCAGGCAGAAACCTCCTTAACCAAGTGATCAAGGTGAACCTCACCAGTGATAAGTACGAGGGTCTCCTATACTTAGGTGGATGTGATGAAAAGGGTATTTCACTTCTTCATGTTCTTCTCCAAAATTCATATCCTCATTCTAATAATGCAAAAACAAAAAAAAAATCAGACAAACTCAATTTGAGGAACAGTCTAGAAAACACTTGAGCAGTAATCTTTAAAAAGCATGAAGATCATGAAAAACCAGGGAAGACTGGACAATGGCACACATCAGAGGAGATTAAGTAGACCCAGCCACTAAATGTAACTTGGGACCTGGACTGGATCTTGAACAGTTAAAAGGATGTTAATGGGAAACTGATGAAATCCAAGGAAAATCTGTAGATTAGTTCATAGTATTGTAGCAATATTAATTTCTTAGTTTTGACAAACATCCTATGGTTATGTAAGATGTTAACGTTAGGGGAAGCTGGGAGAAGCATATATGGGAACTCAGTGTATTATCTTGACAACTTTTCTGCACATCTGAAATTATTCCAAAATAAAAAGTTTAAAAAATTTTTTTTAACATTTAAAAGTAAAACTTCAGTGACAGAGGACGGATCAGTGGTTGCCAGTGGTTGGGGTAAGTGGAGCATAAGGGAGTTTTTTAGGGTAATGGACCTATTTTGTATCCTGATTGTGATTATAGTTTTTTTTTTCATTTAGCAATATGCACTTAAGATTTTTTAACTAATTTTTTATTGGAGTATAGTTGATTTACTATGTTGTGTTAGTTTCTGCTGTACAGCAAAGTGAATCAGTTATACATATATCCACTCGTTTTTAGATTCTTTTCCCATATAGGCCATTACAGAGTATTGAGTGTAGTTCCCTGTGCTATACAGTAAGTTCTTTTTTATTTTTTAAACATTTATTAAAAGCTTCAATTTCATTTATTTATTTTTTATACAGCAGGTTCTTATTAGTTATCTGTCTTATACATAGTAGTGTGTATATGTCAATCCCAATCTCCTATAGTTACATTAATCTATACATGTGCTAAAATTCGTAGACCTACATACCAAAGGAGTCAATTTTACCACATGTCAACTTAAAAAATAAAACAGAAGGAAAGAAAGAAAGAAAATTGAATGGGAAGAATATGCTTTAGGGTACAAGGAAAAAATTATAGATTATAAAGTTAGAGCCTTGTTTCTTATTATATAACACCAGCATCATCAAACTGACAAAACCTTATTAAATATTTTTGTTCTTTCATTTAACAAATATTCATTGAATCCCAGTGATGTGTTGGACACCGTGCTGAGGCTTGGAGGTACACAAGAACCTGGACCTGTTCTAGATATTAAAACAGGTCCTTATTCCAAGATAGGCCAACACATATTATAAAAAATTCTTGTGAGGAATCAGGGCATACACTTATGAGGAGTTAAATGGCATAAATATTTACAAAATATTTCAAGATAACGTATTATATTAAGCAAAGTGAATTATCATGACATAAGTTCAGAGGAGATGTCAACATCCTTAGATGAATAGGGAATTTTGACGAAGGAGGTACATAGAACTTTGAAAAGAGATTCCTTGTCTGTGGTTTCAGACTATTATATTTAGGAAAGGAACATTTAAACACCATAATATTTTTTTTGTTTCAAAAATTTATACTACATATTTTTGTCTCCCTAAATTTATATGTTGAAGGCCTAAAAACCCGCAAGGTAATCTTATTAGAAGGTGGGGCCTTGTGAGGTAATTAGGTTTAGAAGAGGTCATGAGGGTAGGTCCTCATGAAAGGATTAGTGCCCTTGTAAAAGGAGAGCAGGGATTCTGCTCTCTTTCTCTCCACCATGTAGGGGTAAAACAAGAAAGCAGCTGTCTGCAAACCAGGGAGAGAGCTGTCACCAGACACTGGCACCTTGATCTTGGACATCTCATCCTTCATAACTATAAGAAATACATGTTTGTTGTTTAAGTCACCCAGTCTGTGGTATTTTGTTACAGCAGTCCAGGCAGACTAAGACAAAAATTATATTAAAATAACCAATATGAATGAGCATTTAGTATAGTAAAACTCTTATAAAGACTTTACATGTATTAACAACATGATCCTTACAGGAACCCTAAGAGATAGGTACTATTATTTCCCTCAATTTAGAGAGAAAGAAACTGAGTTGTCAGACAGTGAAATAACACGCCTAAGATCGTACAGCTGGTAAGTGGCAGAACCAGGATTTGAATCCAGGTGCCTCATGCCAGAGCATACACCCCACCTCACTAAAATACATGGCGTTGATAGTCATGGTCTGTTTCTTTTTTTTTTTTTTTAAGCTGGAAATAAGCATGAAATGTTTCAGCTATCCAAGAAACCCTGATTTTTCTGAAAAAAAAAAAACTACTTTAAAATACAACTACTTAGAACACACTTTTTTTTTCTGGAAGCAAATAGCCTTTGCCGTGCCCTCCGTTTGGCACCCTGCTCGTTGCTAACGTGCATGGATGAGGGCCTGTTACTTTGCTTCCTGCCAGCAGAACATGACCTTGGCAGCCTGGCGTGCCAGCCAAGATTCCAAATAGCAAAAGTAGCAGTTAAGTTCCTGAAGAAACTCTTTGAACCACTAAGTATGCCTTGCCTTGTCCATAGACACGTCCATAGATACGGTAATAGTCCTTTTACGAGGTGGCTCATTAGCTAACGGTTCTAAGTGTGGCTTAATTGTCTCTTAGTTTGCTCATGATGTGCTTGTAGTTCTAATACATTATTTCCTTAATTTTGTGTTTCTTATTGTTGGAATTGCCTAATTTGTCTAAAATAATTCCATTTTGTGTTACTCAGCAATGACCCATTTGCTTGCAAGCATTTTGGTGACAAACATAACAATTATATGGGATTTTGTTTTGCATTATTTTTGTTGGAACAAAAACAGGAATTCTAATTTCTCTGTACAATTACTGCAAAACAAGGGTGCTCTATAAATGAATTATATGTGGCTAAATGTTCAATTTTTATAGTCTATTTAATTCTGAAAGCTTAATAACAAATTTGATACAAGCTGCCAGTGAACAGAGATGTAGATAACAGGATACGTTCACAGTGATCCATGAAAATATAACCCTTTTATGGTGTGCCTCTATATTGTTTATGCCAAATCTTTCTCTCTGACCTAGACCACTTTTCTGAGTTCCAGACTCCATATTAAATATATCCATTTAGTTGGAGGTTCCCAGCCTCAGTACTACTGACATTTTGGGTTCGCCAGTTTTTGCTGTGGGTGGGCTGTCCTCTACATTGCAGGATGTTTAACAGCATTCTGGGCCTCTGTCCATTAGATGCAAGTATCACCCCCGCCTCCTCAATTGTGATAATCAAGAATGTCTCCAGAAATGGCCAGATGTCTCCTAGGGAACAGTATCATCCCCAGTTGAGAATCACCAACTTAAATATTCTAGAGGCTTATGAAAGTAAACACGTACAAAATTCAGCGCATTTTCTCCCTCAGATCTTCTCCTCCAGAGGAATTAATAGCATGTGTGAGGCAAATCTTAGCTCTCTCCTTTAATACAACTCTGTTAACTTGATCAAGGTACTAACTTCTGTACACCTTAGTTTCTTCATCTGTAAATATATTCATAAAACCCCCTTCATATGACTGTTGTGATGATTAAATGAATTAATATCAATACATGTAAAACATTTAGAACACTTCCTGACACATAGTATGCTTAAGTTAATAAGTGTTTGCAATAATAAATGAACACTGTTAAATGTTAGCAATATTTGTACCATACAGGAAACTCTTGATTCTTCTTTCCAAAGGACGTGGGCAGACAATTTAAAAAGGGAGATACTGAAGTGACAATAAATAGATGAAATAATGTTCAACATCATTAATAATCCAGAAAATTTTTAAGAGGCATCCTGATGTACTATTTAAATCTATTAAAGTTGGAAAGCTTTAAAAAATACTCTGTATCGGTAATTGTATAGCAGAAAGACACCTATACACTGTTGGGAAAATGTGCGGCTATATTCTTTCTGGAGGATCACTTGGCAACACATATTAGAGCTTTAAACTATTTATAGCCTTTAACAGTAAATCTAGTTCTAGAAATTTACCCTGAGCGAGTAATGTGCTCAAAAATTAATAAAGAAGTATGTTGATTACTCTGTTATTTATGATGGCAAAAATTAGAAGCAACTTTAAAAACTCAATAATAGGGGAATGATGAAATAACTCATCGTGTATTTGTCATATATTAAGTAGGTATCACATTTTCAAATAATATTTATAAAACTGGACAAATGCTGTAGGGCAATTCCTGGTTCAGAATGCCTCCCTCACTTTCAAGATAGACATTAAAAAATCTCTAGAAAAAAAATCTTTAGGTGTGCAGTAGCATGCACACATTAAACACTCACCTTTTAAAGTTACTTTTTTGGCACCCCCTCTGCCTACCTATCTAGCTGTTTATTCTCCCTAGGTTTCCTTCCCAGTTTTCCAGCACCCACGCATTATGAAATCCTGATACACCATAAATTGAGGGGCATCACCTGTATTTGAGAACCACAGGGAAGATTCTCGTGGACGTATGAACAGTGAATTTGCATGAGTGGAGACACGAAAGGACTGAGGACTGCTGCCCAGTACCCCAGCTCTGCTGGCCTGCTTAGTTTCCCGAACAAACCTTGCTGCTTCATTCACCCTGCTGAGCTTTGACCCGCCAACCCATTTTCCTAACTTGGAGAGCTCTTCTTCCCTTTTTCCTTTTGTCTTCTCCTCAAGACCGACGTAAAGCATCAGCTGCTGTAGGAAGCTTTCCCTAAGCCACCACCCCATTCAGACTTACGTGTTTTTTTCCCTCTGTACTCGGGTGGCACAGCATGCAGACTTGTTCATTCATTCATGCATTCCCCTATTCTGCTATTCAAAATTTGAAATCTACCATAACACCCTGTGGGTCCACACGGGAAACTGTAAGTTTGGGAACTGTAGGTTTAGTGCAGAGGTTCTCAACTTCGGCCCTGCAGACATTTGGAGCTGGAGATTTCTTGTTCCAGGGGTTGCTCTGTACATTGCAGAATGTTTAACAGCGATGCACCCAATAGAAGACAGTAGTTCACACCGCTCTCAGTTGTGACAATCAAAAATGTGTCCAGACATTGCCAAATGTCCCTTGGAGTGCAAAATTGCCCCTGTTTGAAATTCACGGGTTTGATGGAAGGAATAAGTGAGTCAGTCAATCAACATTTCCAAATTTGAATGAACACACAAAGACACCTGCCAAACACCACGTGCACTACCAGCTGAAGGTAGGACAGAATCTAATCTGGTTCTAAGGTTTGAGAAGTTGCGCAGAGCCCAAAAGGTGTTAGGTTGTTAGGGCATAAATATTTATTAAGTTGTTTGGAGCTGGCAATTCAGTAAATTCAATCAATAGGTATTTCTTTTGGCTTAGGAGTATAGTTTAAAAAAAATTACTGCAGTGCACCATGAAGGAGAAAGTTGGGAACTGCTGTGCTAGATTGAAAGTTCCTTGGGAATAGATACCTAAATTAGTACTTTATATCCCCCTCACGTAGCACAGTCATGGTTCAAGTGTGATGTGTGAGATGCCAAGTGGACATCCAGTGGAGGTTGTAGGAAATTTAATAAATATAGATTGGCGGGCATGGAATAAATGAATAAAGGGGGCACGTGTGCACTGTAATGTCAAGGTAAGGATATGGTAACTAGTGAAATTCTACCTACTGGTTCACTGTATGCTAAGATATAGATATACTAAATATCCCTGTATTTATATTTGGTCAAAAACATAGAGGGAAAAAACGCTTGGCTTACTTACTCTTTGGCCTGTGAATCTCTAGATTATAATTTCTTGATTTTAGTACTTGTAAGTTTACTTCCTCAGATTACATTGAATTTCTTTTTCTTACCACTACAGATTTCTATTCTCCCTTTCATTATGCATATTGACACAACTGTGATCTTATTCTGTAGGAATATGTAAGAGGGAACAATTTGAATATCTCCTAAATTTTTGGCTGCTTTTCTTCCTGTCCCTTTTTGCCAAGCACTACATGCCCTTGCCTAGTGATTACATAGATGCTGGAAAGAGATGTTCTCCTTAGACTTAGTAATTTTACTTTTTTTCAAGTAAAAAAGAATCTTTTTAGTATAAGAAAAAGATTAAAGACTATAAAATTACAGAAACATCCTCGGTGTAGCAGAAAGAAGTTGGCTTTTGGAAAGGAGTATCAACAGTCCTCTGTATCCCACACTCACTGAGGGACATCTTAAGATGCTCAGCCTCTTTGGTTCATAGTTTTGCCATCTGTAAACTTGGAACAAAAATTCTTACCTCTCAAAGTTGTTGTAAGGATTAAACAAGTCAGCCAATGGCAAGTACCCAGCCCTGAGCCTGACCCCAGAGGAGATACTGAATAGATTTGTAGCTTCTCTCTGTGCTTCAACCTGACCCATCCTGGTACCTTCCTTCTCCTTTCTTTTGTTTGACTTAATCTACGATGAAGCCAATAGAACATGTTACCATTTTAGAATAGACAAGATTGTAATTTTCTTGATATTTGGTGGTGTTTGATGGTATGTTTCCCCTTAACGGAGTGAAACAGTAGTGCATTAGAAAATGTAGACACATCCACAGAAGGTCCTCCAGCAGGAGCAGAGCTGGAGAATGGCTGTGTCACCAGGGACTCATTCCAGTTTTCCCCACCTGAGACCGTTCACAGTGAAACTTCTGCCTATTTCTCTATTCCTTGGTCTTGCTCAGTTGTTATAGCTAGTCTGGAAGAATCATAGACCCCCATGGATAGTAATATTCCAAAATCATCAGTAAAGCTAAATTTATATAGTAGGTCTAACTTCTACCAGATCTTTTTACAGAGTTGCTAAAATGCAGCCTGACTGAAATCTGGCTTACTTAACTTCCTCAGAAGAGTTTACCATGTACTAGCCCTGGTGACAATTCCACTGCCCTTCCCCTGCTCTGCTGTTTTGCTTTGGGCTGATGCTGGCAAACATCATTTCCCAGGCTCCTTTGCCACCTGTTTCCTTCTTAGGTTCAGCCAGTGGGAAGTACTGGGTGGAGATTGAAGGACAGATGGAAGAGTTCCCACCTTGACCCCTTCTCTTTCTCCAAGAAGCTCTTCTCTCCATGCCTCCATATCTGTCCAAATGGCTGCATTTTCTCCATGGTCCCAGATCAAATCTCACAGCTCTGGCCTTGTCCCCACTAAGGGTGGCACCTTGGTGGCCGCCTGGGTTTCTGGTTCCCTAATGCCAAACCCAGCTTCTGGGCTCTAGCGTAACATGTCTTCTCTTTGTCACTTTGATCCTTTGAGGCAGTAGCACTTGTTAAATCTCTGGGTTACCTCACCTTCCTCTGTTTTCTCTTTTGTCTCTTCCAACATTTTTCCAAGTAATTCTGCCATATTACTCTACTGAATTACCTCGCATGGGCTCTGTTTCCCTGAGTGGTCCCCAACTAATACAATGATGATGATAATCTTTCTGCAATTGCTGATAATGAGCAGTGTGATTGAAGGATCAGAAGACCTAACATTCAAAAGAAATTTAGGAAAAACACAGAGACTGGAACCTTACTCATAAACACAGGTTTAACTTGCTAAAATAGACGGGTTTTAATTTTGTGACAAAGGATTCATGTAAATAAAAAGCTTTTAAATTGTCAAAAAGAATGTGAGGTATTTGTCACAGTGAGAAAGTAACTTTGATTTTCAGTAAAATAGAAACTACTGTTGAACCTTATAAATATATTAACAGAGAATCCATTGGTCCATGTTCTACCGAGTGACAAAAGGAGACGATTTGCCCCTGCAGCTTTTTTGTTCCTTGGATCTAAAAGCCAGAATGGTGTGTGGGGGATGTGTGTGTGTGTTGGGGGTAGGTGGATATAATTTTATAATAATATGTACTACATGCATCTACAGAATAAATGTGCATGAATGCAAGTAGGATGTACATTTATGTATACTTTTTACTTAAAATTGTTTTTACTTAAATGTTTTTCTGATGAAGCAGAGAAAGGTTTAAGAGATAAAATAAGTGGATGACAGACTAAAGGCAAAAACAACAAAAAAGAGGGATTTTTATTAGTCATTTCAGTATAGTTGTTATCTGTTGTGTAATGAGATCTTGCGTTTATTTAAGTAATAAATGTGTATAATATGAGAATGTGTGCAAAATGCTGACTATATTAAAAAAACAACACTTTTGCAACTACATGTATGACAGAGGAGAGGATTCTAGATAGCAAATAGACACATGAAAAGATGCTAAACATCATTAACCATTAGCAAAATGAAATTAAAACCACAATGAAATACCATTATACACTTATTAAAACAGCTAAAATTAAAAATAGTGACAATGCCAAATGCTGACAAGGATACAGGGAAATTGGATCACTCAGATATTGCTGATGGGAATGTAAATGATACTGCCACTCTGAAAACCAGTTTGACATTTTCCTAAAAATTATGAAAATATACTTACTGTATGATGCAGCAATTGCCCTTCTGGGAATTTATCCTAGAGAAATTAAAACTCATGTTTACACAATAAAAACTGTACACAATTGATCATAACAGCTTTATTTGTAAATGCTCAAAAAAGTAAACATTCACAACGTCCCTTGACAGGTGAGTGATTAAATAAACTTGTGTGGTATGTCCATACCATGGAATACTACACTGCAATGAAAAAGAATGAACTAATGATACAGGCAACATCTTGGATTTATCTTAAGGGCATTATGCTGAGTATAAAAAGCAATCCCAAAAGATCAAAACAACACACTGTATGATTCCATTTATATAACATTATATCAGGGTTAACTTCCTGCTTTTGAGGTAACTATGTAAGATATAATCATTGGGGAAAACCAGGTGAAAGGTACACAGGAATCCTTTCTAGTATTTTTGCAATTCTCTTTGACTCTAAAATTATTTCAAAATAAAAAGGTTTTTTTTAAAGCCATTCTTTGCACACACACTATTGTTTGTTGGAAAAGGGTTACTTTGAAGTAAATGGGGAGTGTAGTTATTTCACTTATTCTGGCCAAAATTGTTTGTCTGTTTCTGTGTAGGATTTTGGGAGTTCTTCCTTTTCTCATTCAGGAATATGCCCTCACTGGTTCTGGCCTTCTGACTAGTGCCTTTGCTTTTAGAAAGGCAACATTTTTTACCATTAGTTAATTAATTTTATTGTGATTATAATTTGGATATATGGCTCCTTTGAAAACTCTAGACCATTTCAGAGGTATCTCATTGTTCTTTGGGTACTCAGCTGGAGTTTTTTTGTTGTTTCATCTGTTTTTTTCACAGATTAGAAACAAAAGCAGAGTCAGTGATATTAACTGGAGTAGATAGCAAAACAGAATAGACAGTTGCCATACCACCCTATTCTGTCTGATCCATTCCATTCCATTCTATTCTCTGATTTCCCAGCCTATTCTGTTCCATTCATTCTATCCTATAAATGTTTATTAAGCATCTGGTATGTGCCAGGTATTATTCTAGGTGGCCTGGCATGTAGCCGTGAACAGAGCAAACAAAAAAATGCTCTCCTAAAGCTTATATCCCAAGAAGGGGAGTCAGAAATAAAATACACATAATACATAAATAAACTTTGTAATATGTTATAAGTTAGTAGGTGCTATGGAGAAAAAGAAAAAGCTAAGCAGATGGGAGGTATAGGGTCGGGAGGGAGGGAAGGTTATAATTTCCAAACAGGGTAAGTTGTGAGAAATTGTGTGAGAGGTAAAGGATTTAGCCGTAAATTGAACTGAGGGAAGAGTTTTCTGGGAAGTAGGATGGGAGGTGTCTGGAATGTTTAAGGAACAGCAGGGAAGCTGTTGTGGCTGGAGCAGAGTCAGGGAGATGAGATAAGTTGGAGGCGGAGTCAGAGAGGAAAAGTAAGATCTGATCACACAGGGCTTGTGCGGGTCATGGCTTTTACTCTGAACAAAATGGCCAGCCAGTGTAGGGTTTTCAGCAGAGGATCACGTGCTCTGAATAGTTTAGGACCATGGTAATCTCACTGAGAAAGACACTGGCTTACACCCACTGGCTTACACCCTACTGTTAGCAGTGGAGTTAGAAAGTGGTCATATTGTTGACACCCACCGCTTCACAAAAAATAAGGATATTTTGAAGATAGAGCCAATTGAATTTCCTGATTAATGTGATATAGAGAGCATGAGAGAATGGAAAGAAGGAACTCTATCCTTCTTTCACCTGGAAGGGTAGAGTTGTCAACAAATGTGGAGAACAATCGAAATGGGGTGGTCTGAGGGGAATATCGGGAGTTCACTTTTAAATATGGTAACTCTGAGGTATATTTTAAACATATTGATACAAGAAGACATTGCTTGTCAGCAGGTGGGTATATGAGCCTAGAGTTCAGGAGTGAGGTCCAGACGGAAATATGTAATTTAGTGTTGCCAACACAAAGTGATATTTATGATGAGATTAGATGAGTTTACCAAGGGGTTGCCATAGATTGAGAAAAGAACCAAGGACTAAACCCTGGGAAACTCCAGAATTAAGAGGTCGGGGGGGAGAAAAGGAACCAGTAAATGGGACCAAGAAGAAGCAGCCAGTCCAATAGGAGGAAACCTGAGGGTACAGTGTCCTCTAGGCCAATTGAAGTATGTGTATCAAAAGGCTTCCAAATACTAGCGTGTATCTGTTACCATCAGTGTAAACGGGCATGATGTGATTCAGTCTTGCTGTACCCCTACTTTTTAAAAATTCTATTTTTATCCTGGGAAACAAGATCGTTGTTGTGAAAATTTATCATGCTAAATTCTTATTCTTTTATTGCTCAAGTTTCAAACACAGAATCAACATTAATTTAAATTGCTTTAAGAACTGGGTTTGGTGTTAGTAGTTTCTCTATAGTGATTCTGTGTTTATTTGACCCGATATTTACAGTAAATGATGGTGTGATGTCTTGATAAGAAGCCCATTACCCTTATTTTAGGAGGCTAAATTGAAATGTACTCTTTGTGTAATTTTTTGAGGAAAAAGAAATTAAGCTTCTTATCTTTATTATGGTCATTTTTGTTATTGTTAGCATCTTTTATAAATAACACTGTTTTTTCGTGTTTCATTTTCTCTTGTGCCTGTACATGTTAAAAGATTAAGCATTTGACTTGGAATTATCAAATAATCCTTTGTAATAACTGTGATTTAAAATTATACGGGAATTTATTTCAAGCAGTGACTAATATATGGAAGTTTACATTCTTCTTATTGAATTTCCCATATATTTTATTCAAGGATATCAAGTATTTATATACCAAGTACATGAAGGATGATAGGTGAAAATAGAAATTATTAGTAACGCAATTTTGCTATATAGGAAAACAGCTAGATTCTCAGGCTTAAAAAAAATTTTTTTTGAGCCTGCAGAATATTTTACAATTAATTTGCATGTATTTTGTGTATATTTACGTTGCCTTTGGCTTGTATCCTGCAGTGCAGGCTTCTGAGTGGCCACCTCATGAGTAGGCTTTACACTCCCCACAAATTACTGTAACAAAGTTAAAATTTTTTAAAACCTACAAACCTAATGAACTGGACTGCTGAGAAGAACAGAGCTGAATAAACACAAGCTTCCCTTTTTGCAGTGACTGTTCCAAACTAAGCAGAAGCTGCTTCTTTTTTTCAGGGAAGGGAAAATAATGACCCGGTTTTCTTTATTTTTCTGGTGAGCAGTTTAACTGCTACCTCCGTTTGGTGTATTCTCCCACTCCTTTTATTGGAATGTGGCGTAACTGTAGGTATGGCACTCTTTACCACAATGTATATTTTCTTTACCACAATGTATATTTTGAACCATATTTACCGATGCAAGCTATTTAATTTTTGTCTGAGGTGTAGTCTTGAAGCAGTTGTTCAGAGAGAAATTCGACACTAAAGCTGGAGGTACAACCATTTCCAGGCATTTAAGTGTGTGTATGTGTGCTTGTAGAATTATCATCAAGGAGAAAAGATTATTCTCCCAGATGGCATTACCTTAATAGAAACTGCTAATATGCACATGCTTGAAAACCATTTCTAATCCAAGTGTACTGGCAGCATATTATTTTCAGACGTGGTTGAATTAACTGTTTGAACCTTTTATTTTATTATTTTCTACTTTTGAACTGGACTTTTAGAAAGATAATAGCTCTCCCAAATAAGTTATTTTTTGAGTATTGTATGTGTGTGTGTCCCTTTGTGTGTATTTGTGTTGTGTATAAACCCTTGTATATTTTGGCATGGCAGAAGTCAGCAGGAAGGCTCCAGGGTTGAGTCTGCTTTCATCCTATGTTATACCCTCACAACCTTCCTGTTTTACGATAATTCTGAAACCTAATGCTCCTGCCACTTTTAACTCAGAACTGTGTTTATTTGCCTGTGGCCTGTTTTATTGTGAAATAAAAATCTTAAGAACCCTATGTTTTAGGGTGTTTTTTTCCCAAGAACAGTACGGTTGTCTTAAAGGCTAAATGATTGTGTTTTAATGGTGTGTAAAGATTCAGTAAAAAATAAATCAAGGCCATTTTGTTTTAAGAAGAAATTTTTAAAGGTCATACATGCTACAGACTTCAAAAAGTCCAATGAAACAATTAAGAACAAACTGTACTTGTGTGAACGAATTGTTTTATTCTGCACTTTCCATAATGTGTTAAGTCTTAAGCTTCAGAAGATTATGCTTCAATTCCAGGTGACCACTGGTAGAGGATTAGAGCCACAATTAGTTAAAAATAAGTTTTCGCAGATCTTGAATGTCTCTAGGAATTTTCCCCCTGTGGCACGTGATAGAGGAAATTATACTGATTTGCTTTCTGTGCCGATGTAAACAGTTAGGTGGCTGTCATTGATTTTATTGCACAGGCTGGCAGCTTACAGCTTCATCATTTTCTGGTAGTGCCCCTCATGGTGATGCGTGATAAGTAGTAAATAATGAGACAGTGAAGTGCTTTGAACATTTTAATTGTTTTTGAAATCTTACTACTTTTCATGTTAATCTGTCAAAAGGTATTTACGTTAATTACATATCTAGCATCCATGTGTTCTAGATGTGATGAAGGTAACATGTAAAATACCATTTTTGTCCTCAAGGAACTTCCGGTCTGGCTCAGCACGTCTTAAGAAGGGAGGGTGGAGCGCTACTGGCATTTTAGGTGGAAGAATTCTTTCTTTTGTGGGAGTGTTCCTCACAAGTTAAGCCTCCCTGGACCCTGACAAGTGAATGTCAGTGGTACCATTATTCATGATGACAGTGAAAAATATATTCGTATATTTATCAAATGCCCCCTAAAGAGGCTGTTAACTACACCTCTTCCTCCTGAGAACAGTTGGAGGCGCTAAAGTATACCCTATATGGATAGAACGTGATTATAGAACTCTGTTGTTGAAACTATGTTAAAGGAATGATACAAACCATAAAAGTTTAGAAAAAACAGGGGAAAAGGCTGCACCTATTTATACCAAGTTATATTACCAATTACTCTCCAAGCCTATGATGATCCTTCTGCTATGACTATCCTCTTTTTTTGGTCCTTATTTTTTATTTTCCTGGCAAATTCCTACTCATTCATCAAGACAAACTGCATTGTTATAGCTTCCTAGAAGCCTTTGGTAACTTTCTCTTTTCTCAGATATGAGGTTGGGTGATTCCTGCCTTTATTCTTACAAATCCTTAAGCATATCTCTACCATTGTCTTTGTCATCATTTTGACATCATCTGTTATGGGTCAGTCAGTTCTGGTGGCTCAATAGCGTGTATGCTTATTGTGGGCAGGAACTATGCTATACATCCTTCCTACCGATTTAAATTCTGTGGTGAGTACATGTTTAATGAGCTGACTTGATACTGACAGGTAAATGATGGAAGCACATAAAGTTGGGTAGTTTCATTGTTTCTTGACATCAAATTTAAATTGTGTTTCAAAGTCTCCTTAATGTTTAACTCTGCTCATTTTAAGAAAATTTTCATGCCTTGCTGTTGGAAATGTAATTTGGTACAATGCTTTCGGAAAGTCATTTGGCAGTAGGTATCAAGAGATTTACAAGTTCATGGCATTTGATTTATTAATTCCATTTCTGGGAACCTCTCCTAAGGAAACAATTCTAATTATAGAAAAAGCCTTTTGCACAAAAGTCTCCATTTCAGCACTGTTACTAATAGCAAAAGATCGGGAAGTCTTTAAGAAGTCTGGGTAATAAAAATGGGACTTTGCTAATTTTCAAAAAAACAATTCTAGTGGACAATTTGGGGGAATTATGTGTGAATATGATCTGGCTTTTAGATGAGATGAAATTATTCTGAAAAAGTAAGATGGAGATTGTTAACCCATAAAAATAATGTAGCTATAAAATAATATGCATACATTATCTCATAATATACATATACATACACAAATGCATACACACAGATACGTATATACATAAAAGATTCAATAGGATATACTAAGATCTTAACCACAGTAACCTCTGGGTGTTAGAAATTGATGTTTATGTTTTCTGATTTTTTTGTGTGTTTCCTAATTTTCTACAATACCCATTACACAGGTATAATAATAAAAGGATATTTTTTAAAAACAAGGAACTGAAAACAAATAATAGTGCAATAGCTTCACAATGGTTAAATTAATTATTATAGCTCTACGTTCTCGATTATTTCATTATATTTAAAGACAGCATTTATGAGAAGCTTTAGCAGCACGATAAAAATCTATCATAATATACAGTGAAAAGAGCAAGGTGAAAAAGTTTTTATGCGGTTTGGTCTCATTATGTACATACTACAAAAGTAGATCTCACAGTTATTGTTTCTAGATGGTAAAATGGAGTTTTCTTTTCTTGCATTTTAAATTTTTTATAATATATAATATTTTTATTTGGAGAAAATATATATATATCATCAAAAATTCTATTAGAAGAGCTCTAGTATGTGTTTCAAAAGTTTTAGGACATTGTCTTAAGAAGTTCAAAAAAGTTGTAGTTGCAAATCATGACTGTATTTAAATAAAAATAACATTTCATACTAAAACTATATATAGGAGAGAATTATGTCTTTTGTAAGGATAGGGTAAGAATCTACGAACTTTTTATAGGCAAAAATGGTTACAAAGATTTGTATAAATTCAGCATAAAGACAGGTTCCTTAATACTACTTTTCATTAAATCATTCATTCACTCATTCATTCAGCAATTGCTCATAGAACATGGATTTTAGTGCTGGGTATTCAGAAATAAGAAATGTTAAGAGGAGACATAAAATTGAATTGTCTTACCTTTTGCCCCAGAATTGAAAGGTTAAATTTTCTTAGGACAGCAATACTGTATGTGATCAAAAGTCCAAAACACCTTTACTATATCTGAGTAATATTTACTGAATTTCCAGATGTTCTTCTAGCTCTTTAATTAGGTTCCCTGGTTTCTGTCTCATTCCAGTGTTGAAGTCAGCAGCCAAATGCCACATATGGAAAAACGTTCCTCTGGAAGTAAATTGAATATTTTTAAATTTACTGTCACTTATCCTAATATTTAACTCAAGAAAACTTCTGTTTCTCAGTGTTGCTCTACAGATCTTCATGTGTCTGTTAAATTGTTGGTGATGCTACATAATTCAGCAGAAAACTAAATGGATTCTACCTCATTTAGAATGGTTTTAAGGGTAAAGTGATAGATCATTCTTTGGAGTAATTAAATACATCTAATAAGTACCATTTGATTTCTTGTTGGTTTAACCACCTTTATTTACTTCCCATATGGTAAATTCAGAAACCTATTAATATTACTATTTATTCAGAGGGCTTCTGAATATCTTTTAATGAGAAAAATCTATCTAGGAATAGTAGAAAATTATGGAATCCAGTAGATTCAGGAGGAATTTTTAATGGATCTCATTAACATTTGAGTTTTAAGTTGAGAGAATATTCTGTGCTTATTTCCCAGCTACTTTAGGAATAGTATGATTATGGTTATTTTTAAACCTAGAAGAAGCTATTTTGGAGTCCTTGTTAGTTCAACATTCTAGATCTATTCTCCATGTGATATTGACTTAAAATTTAAAAAGCAGATGTAGGTCAAAGGAGATTCTGCAAACACTTTCAGTGTTTTATCCTGGGGCTTTGACAACTTTAAAGCAATGGCAAGATGATGAGTCTTTTTAATATCGAACCTGGTAAATTTTAAAGTCATCTCTTTCTAAATTTTCTCTATTACAAGTGAAAATAAAAATCTAATTATTATGCTTGTTCTTTATTTCAGCAATGGTTATCTATTTTGTCCATATTACATAGAGACAGAAACTTAACATTTCATGAAAGATAGACCTCATGAAGCATAGACAATAAAATGTTAATAGGGATTTCTTCTAGGAGTGGTAGTGGGAAGTAAGGAGTGAGAAAGAGGGATTTGGACCTTCTACTTTATCTCTTGTACTGTTGATGTATTTTGCCATGAATATACTATTAATTTTATAATTTAAAACAAGAAGACAAAATTTTATTTATTTATTTATATACAAATTATAAGTTTATATTTGGCTTTTGGCATGTTATGAGCTTAATAAATATTTAATTAAATTTCGGCATTTATTTGCATTTATTTTTATTTTTACAAGTGTGCCTACCATCTGCTGAACTTGAAAGGATCTAGCATGAAAAAGTTTTTAACAATATATGAGACCTGGAATAAACAAGCACAAATACTTTAGACATTTAAAAAAGCTGTTTAAAGAATATTCTCATGTTTGTTCAACTTTGGCCTCCAGATGCTGAAAGCATTTCTTTTCATAATAAACCAAAATTACTGGATATAATCTTTGCCATGTAGAATTTCATGTAATCAGTCATCTTTTCTGACCCAGTCATTAATGGTTATTCTTCTCATGTTTTACGTATTTCATTTTCAGAATCCTCAGAAAACACACTCATTTTCCTACTACTAAAAATAAACAAACATAACAATTTATTCCTAAGTATGGTGTATTTCCAGTTATTGGTGTTTCTTTCACAGGCTATGGTAAGTAAAGGAACTGGAGAGATAGAGGGGTAAAAGGTGACAAGAATGATGTCCTGAAACTTTGTTTGCCAAGGTCACCTAACAGCTATACATCAGGGCTCGTTTCAAGACTATTTCAGGACTAATCCCCTGAATTTATACACCATACTCTACAGATATGGAAACTGAGGTTTGTGCCTTACCTAACACACTAATACTTGGTTCTAATAATGCCAAGATCATGTGGGCTAATTTTTTTCCCTCACAACTATTGTAACTTTTACATTAAACACTTGGGATTTGTAGGGTACCAACAGAAAACCAACTTAAATTTCTTTCCCCTCTGCCCATTCAAACTAGAACTGGAGGAGATGTCTGACCCAACACTGGGAATGAACTGTAGGCCCCATGACTTTTCTGTTCATTATCAGATAATTAAAGGTACTCAACACACTTTAGCCTTAGATTGTTTCAGTTCAGTAATTATCAATGTATGGTAACAATCAAACTTTATTCAAAGTAAAAGTTTCTCAACTCAGCTTAGATTAGCTGCATCGATAAGCCTGAAATAGAAACGAAAGGCATGGTCACCTTCCCTGTTTTCTTCAGCTTTTTGCTTTTATCCCTCTTCTGTCAGCTTGATATGGGGAGCAGGGAGGAGAGGTAAGGACGCAGGAACGGTCTTCTGTGTTGGATTCTCCTGTGAACTGGCATCCCTGCTTAGGACAGATGATTAAAGTTGCCTGTTTCCCTTACAGGTGCTTATTAGGGTTCACTCACCCAGTTTCCTGAACTAAGTGAAACACCCCACAGTTGGCCAATTAGATGCTCCCTCATTCTTTGGGTACCAGCCTGTATGCCTCTGGAGTATTCTTGCTGAAGTGTCCTCGACCAGTTAGGTGTCCCTCATAGGCAGATTGTAAGACAGTCCCGGGCCAGTCTTGTCATCCTCTTTCTCTCCTGGCCTAAATCTGCTCTACACAATATACACCTTAGACCTGCTCATCAGGTGTGCCTTCTTTCTCCAGGTGGACTCAATTACCTTCTTATTCTTTAGATTTCTCAGACTTGAGTCACAAACCAGTCCACTCTGTCTCCAAAACTTCAGGAAACATACCAAGTTCTCCAAGTGTGTTCTTTCAAGCCCTTCTCATTAATCTTAAGGTGAGGGACAGGCAAGCCCTACATCACTAAGGAGGAGGGGGTGGGATGGGGAATACATACATCGACACTCTTCCTCAAGAAACTCTCCATCTCTTTTCTCCAATGTCTTGGCCAGTTTTACTGCAGCTCTTTTATACCTTTGAGTGTTGAGGAGCCAAGGGTTCCCACACTGGTTTTGTTTATACCTTTGCCTTCCTGCATGGGTGATCTAGAATGTGGGAGTAGTTGATACTCATTTTCCTGGGGTCTCAGCCAAAGTAGAGACAACTATTTAGTAACAGCTTTGGGAATATAACTTTTGAAAAACTTTAATGTAGTCTGTGAGATACATTTGCAATCAAATATCTCAGTCTAAAGTCTGTTTGTTTCGTACGTGCTTGTCAGAGCCAGTCATGATAGCTGCCCTACTTAAATATAAGCTTAGACACCAGAGATTAGCAGAGGTGATCCAAATTGTATTGTCCTGTATTTATTTCGATGGATTATTCATTCACTTTAATAGATAATACATAACATGATATGACATCTAAAATACGTAGAAGAATATATAATGACAAGTGCATTTTCCTTGTGCTTGAATATCCCAATCACTCTGCCTTACCAAGAGGCAAATATTTTATTTATTAGTTACTTAAAAATGAATTTGCCTAACATTTGCAGAAATCTTAAAGGTCATGTGGATAATTTATAGAAAATAATGTCCTAATTGTGCTCAGACTGATTTGACTTAGCTTTCCATGTATGTTACCTCTCAGCTGAGAAATGTTGAGTATGGAACATAACTGTGCTAAATCTTGGTATTCCGTCTGTAAAATGGAAATCGTAATACTAAAGACCTTAACGAGTTGTGGAGAATTAACTGAGCAAAATAGATTTAAAGGCAGTAGTACAGTTTCTGTAACAGAGTATTCACTCAATAAATATTAATTTTTTGAGTCTCAAACTCTTTGTCATGTAATATTAGCTTCCACTTCCTCCTCTCAACACTCAACACTCTGCCATCCACATCCTTTGTGTGCCTCTGTGACAATAATTAGTTGAAGTTTCCTGCACATACCCAGCTCCAGAACTTTGTTGTGTAAAAGCATGCCCACGGTGCCCTGTGCGTTATCTCTGATATCCCGCTTCCTCACTGTAGTGTAATTGAATACTGTTTATTTTTCTCCCCACCTTAGTGCTTTGTTCAACGTTTTGTCACTCGGTGCAGTGATTGGCACTTAATAAACGGAATGTATTTGTGGAATGAGTGCATGCACAAATAAAGCAACCTCGCTGAGGGCCTGTCCTGTTTTGCTAGTGGGGAAATGGACAAAGGTGAAATATTTACATTGATGACAGGAGTATTGTGGGGACCATGGGACTTAGCTCACCTAGTGTCACAGAGGAAACATCAAGGGGGTGGGAAGAAAAGGGTTGTTAAGGAGAAGGTAGGGGGCAAGGGGGAAGGTCATGGTCTGATTATACATTTAGGAGTTTTGCTTGGACCTTAACCTTGATTTATCCTCTCGTTCAGGCATTAGAAAGAAAGTGGCTTTTCAGTTAAGAAATTGGAGACTTGAAGCAGACCACATATGTTCCTTCATACTGTATCACTTAGCCCCAGAAAACCTAAAGTGTCAGGGGGGAAAAGGAACAAGAAAATGAATCATTTTTCTCGATCACGTGAAAGGTCTGATGCCTTGATTAAAAGGATGGAGTCAATACTGTGGTGGCATTTTAAGTCCCTGTTTTCATACATTCTGCTCCAAAGAAGCTGGCGATAGTATGTATTGAATTAAAAATATAATCTTAATAGCTTAAGGGAAAATATTAATAAGGCATTGGCACCTTTCACTTTGCATACTTTAAAACTTCTGTATGTTATATTTCTGGAAATATAACAGTTCCCAAGTGATTGTCTTTTATATTTCCGAAATGAAGAAATATTTTGTTCTATATATTAACTTTTTGTTATTTCTAGATCTCAGTATATTTAAAATTTTTTATTCAGTTATTTTAACAGCATAATTGAGATATATCATAAAAATTCACTCATTTAACATGTATAATTCAGTGTTTTTAAGTATATTCACAGGGTTATGTAACCCTCACCACAATCTAATTTTGAATACTTTTGTCTACCCTAAAAAAACTCATACTCACTAGCAATCATTTCTCATTCCCACTTTCCCTCTCCCAGCCATAAACAATCATTAATCTATTTTTTGTCTCTGTAAATTTGCCTATTTTGGATATGTGGTATAAATGGAATCACACAATATCTAGTCTTATGTGGCTAGCTTACTTTGTCCGGCATAGTGTTGTTAAGGTTCATCCATGTTGGCATGTATCAGTACTTCACTTATTTTTACTATTTAGTATTACTGAATAATACTCCCTTGTATGGATATGCCACATTTTATTTATCAGTTCATCCACTGATCGACATTTGGGTTGTTCTGTCTTTTGGTTATTATGAATAATATTGCTGTGAACATTTTTGTACAAGTTTTTCTGTTGGATGTGTTTTTCATTTCTCTTGTTGTATATACCTGGGACTGGAATAGCTGGGTCATAAGTGCTTGTCAATACTTGGTATAATCTGTCTTTTTTTTTTTTTAATTATTATTTATTTATTTATTTACTTATTTATTTTTGGCTGTGTTGGGTCTTCGTTTCTGTGCGTGGGCTTTCTCAAGTTGTGGCAAGTGGGGGCCACTCTTCATCGCGGTGCGCGGGCCTCTCACTGTTGCGGCCTCTCTTGTTGCGGAGCACGAGCTCCAGACGCGCAGGCTCAGTAGTTGTGGCTCACGGGCCTAGTTGCTCCGCGGCATGTGGGATCTTCCCAGACCAGGGCTCGAACCCGTGTCTCCTGCATTGGCAGGCAGATTCTCAACCACTGCGCCACCAGGGAAGCCCCTAATCTGTCTTTTTTATTACAGCCATTCTAGTGGGTGTGAAGTGGTGTCTCATTGTGGGTTTGATTTGCATTGCCCTGAAGACTAATGCTGCTGAGAATCTTTTCAAGTGCTTATTGGTCATTTGTATATCTTCTTTTAAGAAATGTCTTTTCAAGTTCTTTGCCCATTTTTTTAATTGGGTTGTTTGTATTTTTGTTGTTCAGTTTAACTCTTACAAATTTATTTATTCTGGATACTAGATCCTTATCCGATTTATATTTTGTGAATATTTTCCCCCATTCTTTGTATAGATGTTATCATTTTCAGCACAAGCGTTTTAATTTTAATGTAAATCTATCTTTTTTCTTTTTTCCTTTGCTTGTGCTTTTGATTTTGTTATTTAAGAAACCATTGCCAGGATCCAAGTCCACAAAGATTTACTCCTGTGTTGTCTCCTAAGAGTTTTATAGTTTTAGCTGTACACTTATGTCTGTGATCAATTTTGAGTTAATTTTTTGTGTGTGGTGGAAGGTAGGGTTCCAACTTCCTTTTTTTAAAATTTTATTGGAATATAATTGCTTTATAACGTTGTGTTAGTTGCTGCTGTATAACAAAGTGCATCAGCTGTACGTATACCTATATCCCCATATCTCTTTCCTCTTGCGTCTCCCTCCCACCCTCCCTACCCCACCCCTCTAGGTGGTCACAAAGCACCGAGCTGATCTCCCTGTGCTATGCGGCTGCTTCCCACTAGCTATCTATTTTACATTTAGTAGTGTATATATGTCAATACCACTCTCTCACTTTGTCCCAGCTTCCCCTTACCCTGCTGTGTCCTCAGGTCCTTTCTCTATGTCTGTGTCCCAACTTCATTTTTTTTGCATCTCGATATCTAGTTGTCCTAGCACAATTTGTTGAAAATACTGTTCTTTCTCCTTGAGCTGTCTTAACACTCTTGTCAAAGAACAGTTGACCATAAATGTAAAGCTTTGTTTTTAGACACTTAGTTCTATTTCATTGATATATACACATGTTCTATGCCAGTGTCTTGATTATTATGGTTCTGTAGTAAGTTCTAAAACCAGGAAGTGTGTCCTCCATATTGTTTTTTCTTTTCAAGAATGTTTTGGCTATTGTGAATCCCTTCCATTTTCATATGAATTTTAAGATCAACTTGTCAATTTCTGCAAATAAACAAAGCAAAAGTAGGAATTTGACAGGGATTGCATTGAATCTGCGGATAAATTTGGGGGGTATTGCTATCTTAGTAATATTAAGTCATCTGATCTATGAACATGGGATGTATTTCCATTTATTTAGATCTCATTTAATTTCTTTCCAAAATGATTTATAATTTCAGTGAACAAGTGTTGCAGTTATTCTGTTTAATTTCTGCCTAAGAATTTTATTCTTTCTTGATGTGTAGGTCATTTTTATTGACCTTTTACTTCGTTTGATTGTATTTACTGATCAAAAGTTTCCCAGAGTTTCTAAATATATTATAATATGGTTTTGTACAGTTAGAAAACATATTGATGACTACAAAATAGTTTATTGCCATTTATGTGCTCCCCACTTTTGCCATCGAAAGATTTTGCCTCTTTAAAGAAAATAAAATTATATGTTCTTTTGACCTATAATTTTAAAATTAACAAAAAAGTTCAGTGTTGCTGTAACAATGCTACCATAATCTAAATATATCAGTGATTTTTTTTTTTTAAAGAATCCTAGTTGTTTCATTCAGTTGGCCTTCCAGTCTTGCTGACCGTACCTTGAAGACATCTCTTAAATTCATCCCTTTCTATTCTGTGTTCGGTACCTTAGTTATTCAATGGTTATCTTCTTGTCTGCTTTTGTTGTTGCTGTTAGCTTTTTAGTTATTTCTCCATCCACCATCCTCTTAATATCTTGTACTCAGGAGCATTTCTTATGACCCCTATAGAAAGAATTGTTACTATTTCTGTGATTTCATAATGTATTTAAGGTGCTTATTAGCACAATACATTTCATAGAGAAAACTCTCAAAACTTTGCACCCATCAACATCCCTAATTATCTATTCGGATCGTTAAGTGTAGAATTTATCATATTCTATACCTTTTGTATGTTTTCTCACCATTTCTTCCCTCAGATACCCACCCTGCTTAGATTGTAAATCTTTTGATAACAACAACTAGTTATTACTCCTCACCTTTCTATTTTTGGGGCCTGCATTGTTTAGAGGTAAGAAGACTGAGTTAAGTTTTAAGAGTAAAACTGAAAAAAAAATTGTCCATGATTATAAATTAATTAATCTGTCTTGCTTTCACATCTGTCAAATAATTAATAGTATTAACCTTGTGAGAGCTTTGGTGATAAATAAAATATTACAGTTTTCTTAAGTTTGAGGTGGTCCCGTTTTTGAGTTGCTTATTCCTCTTAGGGTTCCAAATATATATGTATTTTAAGAGAAGAATTGTATTTCTGGCTTTATTTAACAATTTGGTTTTATCTGTTTGCATAATGAGGGGAAGCTGGCACTTAGCTATCCAAGCTAAGTAAAAAATAAGTGCTCGATTCTCATGTACAAAAACAGAATCTGAGATGCCAATATTTAAAAATAATTTTTCATTCTGAATAACAATTATGTGCTCTACAATATTTGTATTCCTTCCAATTATTTTGTACCACATGCTTATGGTATTCATTGGATCTCTATTCCTAAATCTTTTGGTTTAAGGTACTAGTTTTGTACTAATATTTTGCTAATAGAATATAAAAATGCAATTCAAAGTGTTCATGATTTCAATTTTATACCTTTTTCCTTGCAAGACATGCAAGTGCCATTCTGTAGAAAGTTATTTTTAAGCACATGTTTGGGCTCCACTCTTCCCTATGCTTTCCCTTATCCTTTTAAACTGTAAAATCCATGAATGTAAGAACCATGTTTTCGTTTTCTATTTTTCTCAAATGCCTAGGCCAGCATTGAGTGAATGTATTTTCATAGTATCCCATGGTTTGTTTATCATATAATTTAAAATTGAAAATCCAAATATTTTTCAAAGGGAGGAGAATTTCTGAAAGTAGTTTTTTTCTTAGCATCTTAACATCCAAACTCTGCTTGCTCACAAGATGACTTAATCAGCACCATATCAGAGACAGCTTGCTGTGTTTACCATTGTTAGTTGGGCCAGCATATGTCCAAAACAGTTGGAATGAGAAAAACAGCATTGACTTGAAGCCAAATTAGAGAGAGGAGAAAAAAAAGAGTTCTTTAGCTATTGAACAGGACCAAATGCTTTGGACAGTTAGGGTACTTCTGTAGAGAAAAAAAAAGAACGATTCTTTTAGGGGAAAAAAAAAAAAAAGAAACCCAAAGCTTAGTTCATATCTAAATGCACTGAAATAATTAAAATAAGTAAATTGATGTGTGATGGTAATTTTACCTGTATAAACCTTTGCAGGTAATGTTATTTTTATACATTAACCAAAAAAAAGAATCCTAAGATATTTAAATTGTGGGTAATTTTTTTTTTTCAGTTTTACTTTTCAACTTTAGTTGGTTTTCTTCTTCCTAATTACTGGCAATTTTCTGTTACCTTATTAAGCAATGTGGGTGCCTTTGACTATCCATTACATTTCATGGGATCAGAATAATCTTTCTGATTTTTGTCAAATTGAGTACTGTATTGCTCTGTAGTAGCACTTTTGAGGAAAATGTTTATTCTTATTTTCATAAGTAATTAATAAAACAAAATGTAAATACTGTGTTCACTATACCTCACTGAGAAACAACTCTTGTAGAAAAATAAATATGTTCTTTGAAATAGAAAATGGAAAGTGTGTTTTGCTGTTTATAATGGAAGGTTTGAAAAGTTTCCATACACCACAATCAGGGAATAGAATAATTTTGACCAAAATTGAGTTTTATATCTCAGGCAAAGCATGCCCTAGGATAATTTTTAATTAGATAAAGCTTTTCTAAAGGAGTTCCTGCTTTCCATTCTCTGTCATTTTCTTCTATTTGGTAGGCATCCCTCTCTTTCCTCCTAGGACCGCTTGCTTTCTCTATGGTCAGACCCTGCCCTGCTGGTTATTGACTTACCCAAAGAAGTCAATGAAGGCAACAGGAATTGCCTATCTCATGAGACAGACTTTCTAATAGAGACTAATACATATTCTATATATTTGAAGGTTGGGAAAGAATAGCCTTGGCCCTAAAACAAGCCTTGAGATCATTACTTCAGCCTCTTAGTTTTTATTTGTCTTATACATGAAGAACCCAAGGCCCATGGAAGTGGAGTGATGAAGATTAGAACCAAGGACTCAGTCTTCTTTCTGCCATGTTCTGCTTCTCTCCTTTGGCAAGATCTTGGGTATTAGCCAGTGATTGAAAGAAGATGGACTGATAGATCGATTCATTTATCTATTCTCTAAAACAACTGTGTCCCATGATTGTGAGAATCAAGTAACACCAAGGCTTGGTTTTAACAATTTGATGTTACTGATGAGTTTGGTGAAAGCATTTTCAGAGCAGCGTAGAAGGTGGGATCTAGGTTTGTACCCTGGGACCTGGAGGTGAGAGTAGACAGAGGAGGGTGCACCTTGTGTTGAGAATCAGAATCACTCAGGCCCTGAGGCTTCGTTATCAGGTCAAGTGTGTCAGGCCTGGCTTCCTCTTTGCTGAAGATGAGTTTTTCTTAGGAGGTGCCTTAGTCATTTATGCAAATGGACATCTGTTGTGCCAGCCCCACCTGCTCTCCAGACATGCCCAGAAATTTCTGAACCTTGACTTTGACTAAATCCTGCATCCTGCCAAATTTACCTTGAGAGGAATAAACCCAACTGAATGGCCTACATAAATCTTAGAGAAGCATGCCTAACGTGGCAGGTTGAATTTCCTCACTGACCTAAGGAATCACATGGGATTCTGTCTCCTTATCTCTCCCTCTACCCCAGCAGGGAGAGGAAACCTGAATAACCACTATAAAAGTGGCTTTTCTCTTAGGATAAAGAAAATTTTCATGTGTTTTTGTTCTCTTTTGTTTCTTTTTGTTTAACCAAGGTAATATTTACTTTTTTTTTTTTAATTTGAAGGATTATAGATACCAAACTGCTGAGTTAAAGCATTTAAAAAAAAACTAGAACTTAAAATTTTGTGTAATAAATGAGTTCTCAAGTTGCTGAATCTCAACTCATCTGATCTAAGTTATATTACGAACTTTGTGGAAAATAAAATGGAACCATTGGATTCAGAATGGCTTTGGTAAACTCTATGATTAGCAATATATTTCCTATAATCTTGGGTTATATTAATTTAAAATTACATTAATATCTGGAAGGACATTTGGGTAACTATTTTTTTCCGTAAGTTTTTTTTTTTCTTACAATGCCTAACTAGTAGGTCTATTTTGTTTGAGGCACCACATTTCTTTAGTGGTTTGGCTGCAGATCTATCACTAGGATATAATAGCCAACCTTGTAGTAGGTATTATTGTAGCTTTGAGGTACATGTGCTGTTTCTTTAAAACCTCAAGGTTTTAAAATATTCAGTACAAACTAAATCAACCCACACATTATTGACAACAATTTTAACGTCAAATAAACACAATATCCTGTAATTTCTAAACATTCCTTTCCTAAACTCATTCAAATGTTCACATGTTGATTTCTGTAAGATGTACTGGCCTTGTGTGTGTGTGTGTGTGTGTAGTATGAGGAATCATATATCAACTGCTCCACAGATGGGAGCAGTCTGTGTCCTTTTCTTTTTAGTAAAAGAAATTTCAATTGAACAAATATTTGTTCTAGGTCTAGCTTCTAACATGCAGAGTCTGTTATCTTTGCCTCATAGAAAAGAGAGAAGTTAGAAGGAGAAGCCACCTGAATCTTTAATGTGGAGTATGATACAGTGACTTTCATTTAGCGTTATTCGAAGTTAATATTTACCATGATTTTAAGTAAGCAAGATAAAAAAGTAGCACTTAAAAAAATGTTGTGTATGTGACCTTGGAAGTTTTCACTCTAGCCTGTCTATTGCTCATTATCATCACCTGTAAAATGGGAATAATGATTGCTATATTAAATGAAAAAACTCCATGCAAAAATTGTAGCTAGTGCTCAGCATACACTCCTCACTTTAAAATGTCATCGTTCTTACTTATATTTTTGTTTTCTAGTTAACTGCTTAATGCGAAGAGCAAGGAACAAAGCCTAAAACTAATATATTAGTCCAGTAAAAATACTTAGAGCTACTTTTACATGGAATTTTCCTTGTTAGCGTAATCTGCTTCCTAATTATGTTTTATTTTAGATGAAATAAGCTATGGTAATTTTTAACCTTCTACATTATACCAGTAGGGTAGAGAGTAGAGAGGTAGCTTAGGCATTGGATTGTCAATGGGAGGTATCACTGTATGAGAATAAAAAGTAGATGTAGATTCTCTGCCACGAGGTTTGGCAGACTTTTTCAGTCAGGGCAGATAGTAACTATTTTAGGCTTCGCAGCCTGTACTGCCTCTGTCACACTCACTCTGCTTTTGTGGTGTGAAATCAGCCATAGACAATATATAAGTGAATGGGTGTGACTGTGTTCCAATAAAACTTTATTTGTGAGCACTGAAATTTGAATTTCACGTAATTTTCACATCACGAAAGGTTTTTCTCTAAATTTACTTTTTCACCATTTAAGAATGTGAAAATCATTCATATGTAGCAGGCAGTAAAAAAACAGGAGGCAGGCTGGAATTGGCCCGTGAGCCATAGTTTGCTTACCCCGGCTCTACACAGTTACGTTCATTTTTAATGCTTTAAATTATTTCTTATACTTTTGTTTGTACAAATTGTATATACCACTTCAAATTGTAGACTGATTATCTCAAAGCTGTGCTTAAAATATTGAGAAGCATTCTGTAATGCTGACAGTTCTCTGAATACAGCCTATTTCTATAAGCAGATACTATGAGTTCTACCAGAAATAGAAATTTTAATGACAGTCTAATTAAACAGAAGAGAAAAATTATTACATTTTCTTATTCCAAATTATGAATATCTTTAAGGCACATATACTGTCACATTGATTTCTCTTTATATATTTTTAAAAATTAGATTCTTCTGACAATTTTAGGCTCTTCTTTGAGGTAGACCTTTTCACTTACCTAACAAGTTGTGCCTTAATGGCTAGTGATCATCTTTTATAATGCACAAGGAATCATGAACCAAAAAAAACTCTGAAATAAGAAAAAGATAAACCACCACAGTCTATCCTGTCAAATCTTTCCTCATACTGTCAAAAAACAGCTGCCTCTTCCTTTTTGTTACTGCTTTCTTTCTTCAATTAAAAAAGTAATCTAAAAATTTATGAGCAATGCATTCAAGTCTCATTAACAGTTTACAGTTAATATGATTCAGTATCTCTTTCTGAAACAATCCAATGTGATTTAGTTAATCAAGTACTAATAATAACTTCATTGCTAGGCAGTCTTTACCTGTGAGTTAGTGGATTTCAGATTAGAGAGTAAGATGAATTTTTAAAAATTATATAGACTCAACAGAAATTTCTGTAGCTAAAAGAAAAGGGTGAAATACTAAATTTGCAATTCCTAAATACAGAATTGTTTCTAAAGAGAGCATTGAAACACCTGAAAATTCACCAATGTGTTAAAATCTGCAGAAATGTGTTCCATTACACATTTCTCTATGGTATATATTGGCTGTTACAAGCAAATGCTTTCCTTTTACCTCTAAAAAATATGTAATATTATTTTAACAACAAACTTGTCATTCTCGTTTACATCAAGGCAAACTTCAAGGTGAACTGTGTAGAAATTAAATTGGATACCTGTTTTGTAGAAGTCAAGAAGAATAATAGTGGAGTGGCCAAGACCGTAGACTCTGCAGCTGGTTGGTGTATGTTCTAATTCCTGTTGCACCACTAAGTAGCCACGTGACCTTGGCCAATTTCCTCTGTGGCCTACATTTTCCTCATTGGTGAAATGAGGCTCATAATTGTGTCTACCCCGTGAGTTACCAGATAGCGCAACCTTACAGTGTTGTAAAGAAGGATAAATGAGTTAACATTTCTTTTAAAGCATTCAGAACGGTGTGTGGCACATAGTAAGTGCTATACTGGTGTTGGCTCCATAATTTAAATTAAAGCAAAACAACTCTCCAGACCAACCAACAATATGGTATTAGTCTTTGTTCTTACCCAAGTTTAGAAAGCTAAATTTGGAATCAGCATAGGGAAGTCACATTTCATTAAAATGCTCAAGGCCTGAAAACTTCGCATAATTCCAAGCTTGCATAATTATTTTAAAACTCATATCCGAAGCACTTCTGACAAAGGATAGTGGGTATTTCTACTTATGAACAAGAGTGGTGCCACCATGTGGCAATAACATAAACACGGGTGCCAATGCATTTATCTGGCTAGATTTGAAATTATGCAATTTTAGATGATTTTTTTCTTTTTTGGCTGTGTTGGGTCTTTGTTGCTGCGCCTGGGCTTTCTCTAGTTGCGGCGAGAGGGGGCTACTCTTTGCTGCGGTACGCGGGCTTCTCATTGCGGTGGCTTCTCTTGTTGCGGAGCACGGGCTCCAGGCGCAGACTCAGTAGTTGTGGCTCGCGGGCTCTAGAGCACAGGCTCAGTAGTTGTGACACACGGGCCTAGTTGCTCCGCGGCATGTGGGATACTCCTGGACCAGGGCTCGAACCCGTGTCCCCTGCATTGGCAGGTGGATTCTTAACCACTGCGCCACCAGGGAAGTCCCAAATTTTTATTTTTTAACATTAACTTCCACCCCCAAATTGTATGTACAAAGTGAAACTTTATTATTTCCAAATCATACATTCCAAATTCTCATAATTCCATGAAACAGTAATGCATTTTTCTTTGAAAGAGAACTAATGTAATTTGCCCCTGATTTGAATTTAGCAAATAAAGAAATAATGCTGTTATAACAGTGTTTTTCAGTTGAATTCCGTGGAGTCTGGATTCCTAAGGGAACAGGCCAGGGAGGAAGTGAGTGGGTGGGACATTGGCTCCTACTTAACAGTTGCACTCGTGCTGGTTTTATACGTTGGGACTATTCATAAGTTTTTATTTGAAGAAAGTGTCCAGCTGTTTAAAGAAATGTTTTTGCTTTTTAAAAGCGAGTTCAATCCTATATTAGAATGTTTTAGTGGGACTTTAAGACTTTTGTTTTGTAATAAAGATTTCCTCAGAACTTAGAAAACAACTGAGATCTGGAGAAGGGGGAAAAAAACCAAAAAGGTTGAAGTCCTAGTCCCATTGTGCAAAACTGAAGATTAGAGAGTAGAAAAGGAAAAGACATGGTTTAAATCGAAGAGGAAAATGAGAGAAGCATTATGCATGGCATTTCTGCTCTTTTTCTTTCATACCTTCCAGCAACTTTTAATATATGCTCTTGTCTTAAATATACTAAGCATTGAAACTTTCAGAAAATATTGGAATATTTTTTAGGTTAAAGGCAATTGTTTCTTGCTGGCAGTACACAAAACCAATAAAAGCTCTTTTTTTCTCTCAAAACAGAATACAGTTACATACTTCTGCACACAAGGGTTCCTGATAGAGGAGGGGGAACATATTCTTTGAAAAAAGTCTATTTGCCAAATAAACAAATGTAATTTGTTCAAAAAAAGTGTTATTAGAGTGGGGTATCTGCTGAGAGAATCATTTATTCAACCAATATTTATTAAACTTATATTACATGTCAGGTGATGAACTAAGTTCTGGAGTTAGAGGGGAATCCCCTGTCTCACATACTAAATTTTCATAATGAGAAGGAAGTTGTGTTAGCCATTTGCAAATAGTAATAATTTAGTACTTGTCTGTAACCTAGGAAAAAATATAAGTTGTAGAGAAAAATATGGAGGAGACAGTTTGTCCCACCTTCGTCATAGTTCTTACAGAAGTCAGTTTGCTGTACATCCCAGATGATGAGTGGTATACATGGCTGAATAAGTAACACTTTTTAGATCAATACCTGTATTCCCTATTTCACAGCACTAACATTTCTCATCTACTGAATGTTTCATTTACAGGTATCATTATATCTGATTAAATTTTTGTCTCAAATTACAAAATGATATGGATTAGGTTCTTAGCTCCTATTACCTTGAAGTCACGTAAATTGGTTTGATTTTGTTCCCATACTGCAGGAAGCTCAATGAAGCTTCTGCTTGGTTCTCAAATAGTAAAGAACTAGCAAACACTGTGATACTTTAGAACTAAGTGGGTATTACAAATGAGTTGGCAGTTCATGTTGGTGTTATGGTTTGTTATGACTGCTTAATTCAAAAGCATATTTGCAGAGAGGGAATTTGAATTAAGTAAATCAAAATAGTAAGGCTTTGATTAAAAAGTTAGCTTTCTTTAGCTTAAATGTTGATATTTCAAGGCCTACTGATATTTTAGTCATTTGTGGTTATTTTTGTTTCCTGTTCAGACCCCTGGGAAATAAGAGAATAGTAAATAAAAGCTCAGATTGCTTCTTGCATTTATTTTCTTTTCATTTATGCCATGTATTAGTGCACCTTAAAGAAACTGTAAACATGTGTAACTTGAACAGAATCACTATCAGGGAGAATTGTATTTCTGGACTAATCAATTTAAGTAATTCTTGTTCTAGAAATTATTTTTTCAAGTTTGATTAATTTATTCTTTATTTCATTATGATATAAATATTAACAGTGGAAAATAAGCTAAGAATATTTATTTGTATTACTAAAGTGAAATTTGGGCAGCATTGTCATCAAACTGAGGTTGTATTGCTTGTTTTTCCATTTCCCATTTTTGATGTTAGCCACATTCAAATTGAGTAATTTACTTTTTCAGAAAAAAATACGCCTTCCAAGTCTGCAATGATTCTACGCATTTCAATGAAGAGCCTTCAATAAAAGGCACTTCAATATTTTTTTAAAAATCAGTTATTGGGTATTTTAGAGAAAATATTAAATAACCTTAAGACGATTTATTCTTTTCTATCAACATTTAGTAATTCTTCATTTTTCAAATTGGAGATTTGAAAAAAATTCTTAGCTTATAGTTTATCAGTTCTGTTCTAGTTTTCTCATAATATAACATGGGCTAATCATTCATGAATTAGGCCTTACTGTTTAGATAATTCAGGATTGTGGCTTATTCTTGGTGATCTCTACTGAGGCAAACAGCATGATGGGTAAGTTTTATTTTACTCAGCGCTCCCTTACTGCACTTTGGTGGTTGTCACCTGTCAGCACACTGAGTTTTAAGAGATAACTTGGGGTCTGGGAAATGTGAAATGACATCTTAGGTGGAAAAATTTTTGAGATTGCTTTTTTCAAATACTTAATCACTTTTGCCAGAAACTCATTCACTTATCAATAAACAGTCGATGTTTACCTGGATTCAGACAGTCAAAAAGAACTAATAAGTAATTGTTTTAGGATTTTAATTGGATATGTACATATGTGTTTCTAATTTTATTACCATATGATTCATCACTATCACTCATTCATTTATTCCTTCATTCATTTCAGGTATGCACTGAGGCATTACTATGATTTTATGCTGTGCCAGGCACTGAAAATGTGGTCCCTCTTCTCAAGGAACTTAGAATAATGGTGAAGGGAGTCAATTAAACAAATACTATGAAAATGAATTGAAAACTTTAATGAGAAAATACAATAAGATACAAAAAGACATCCTACATCAAATCATTTTTAGCTAAGATACGAAGGATAAGTAAGAATCAGTACAGAAAAATGGGGTGGGATTGGAATTTAGAAAGAGATAATGTATATGAGAAATCTCTGAGATTTCGGAGAGCATGGTGTGTTTACGGACTGAAAGAAGATCGGTGTGATTCAAATGAAGGGAGGAGAGTAGGGGGTGTTGAAGCTGAAAACACGGGCAGAAAGCACATCATAGAGGGATAGGCCATCATGTTAAAGATTGGGGTTCCACTGATGGGTGTTACCCAGGAAAGTGACAGAGGGCTGCTTTAGTAAACTAGGCAGTGGTAGTGGAGAGAGCTTGATGAATTCAAAAAATATTTAAGAGTAGAAAAGATTGTTTATGTTGATTGGGTATGGGTAATAAAGGGAAAGAGGAGTCAAATATCACTTTCATGTTCTCCTCTGGCTGCACAAACTGAGACCAGAGGTACTGGAGAAAGAGCAGAGTAAGACAGGTAAATGAAGAGTACCAGTACTACTTATACATATCGGTGGCAAGTTTAGAATAGATGTTTAGTCTGGAGACAGAATTGTGACCATAGAGGAAGCAAATAAAGTCCTGGGAATGGAAAATATCACCATTGAGAGTCCTGGAGGGAAAATAGAAGAGGGCCCAGGTGGGATTCTAGAGCACCAACATCATTGCCCTTAATGCGTCATATTTTCTACATTGGTTTATGGCTTGATGTGCATCAACACATGAGTTCCTTGAAGGCAGTTCCTTCTCTTGTTGACTAAAAACTGTTTTGGCAATTAATATGGCTTTACAAATATTTGCTGAATAAAGGTGTAAATGAAAAGTGATATGTCAACCTATGATACTTTAAAAACAGTGATATCAATGTTATTTTAGATACACACAGCCCTAAACAGTCTAATACTTTCTTTAGATAGTATTAATTATATTATACTTAAGAATTTATGCTGCAATGTAGTTATTGAGGCAAAGAGCTAGAGGAACAAAATACAAACAGCCATGCTGTGATATAACAAATAAGATATAATGGGTAAAAGTGTAAATAAAATTACAAAATTGGATTTCTTTTGTTCCAAATCAGTGTTAAAAGAAAGGGAGTGAGAGGTGATAACAGGATTTCAGAAAAGGAAATATCAAGGTGGTTTAAATGAATGTAAATCAATTCCATGGAGCTGAAGGAAGAAGAACATTTAAGTTCTGTTTCTTTCCCAAAGCCCATGGATTCTACCTGAAGAACTCTTTCTGGTGATCAACGTAACCAATGATGAGGAAGTGGCAGTGAAGCTAGAATCACAAAAGCTAGGTATCCCCCATTGCTGTACCAGAGCAAACTTTAAGATTCTTCATGGTGGGATTGACATCCCACACGTAACGTTGTATCAATAAGACAAAGACTGTAAGTGATACTTATGGATCTTCTTCCATCCATTCTCCAAGAGCTCTCCAGTTTCTGTTCAAGAAGGCTCACAGTGAAAACCGTACTTGCGTTAGCTGACCAGATGATCAGTAGAATTGCGTATGTGCATGTGAAGAGTTTAAGACACAGTAAACCAGATAACTTCCTAATTGGTAGTGGGTGTCACTGTTATTCCATATTGATTTTGGTTTGGCCAGAAAGTACAGAAATGACAGGACAAGGCAGTACATACTATACAGAGCGGGTAATAATCTCTCTGACACTACCTGTCAAACCAGCATAAGTGAACATCTTGGTATTGAGCAGAGTTTCATCGATGACGTGGTATCATTAGGATACATGTACACATATGTTAATAGAACCAGCCTGTCCTGGCGAAGGCTGCAAAAAAGAAACAAGTAGGAAAAGATTAGTGAAAGATGTCTATTCCTGATGAAGTTTCATATAAACTCCTGCAGAGTTTCCCATGTACTTAAACTATTATTAAAGGCTATACTTTGAAAAAGTCTGGATTACATGTATCCGAGACAGCTATTCCACATTCTTTTTTTTTTTTAATTAATTTTTATTGGAGTATAGTTGCTTTACACTTTCGTGTTAGTTTCTGTTGTACAGCAAAATGAGTCAGCTATACGTATACATATATCCCCTCTTTTGGGATTTCCTTCCCATTTAAGTCACCACAGAGCACTGAGTAGAGTTCCCTGAGCTACACAGTAGGTTCTCATTAGTTATCTATTTTATACATAGTATCAACAGTATATATATGTCAATCGCTTTCTCCCAATTCATCCCACCACCACCCCTTTCTCCCCATTGGTGTCCATGTGTTTGTTCTCTACGTGTGTGTCTCTCTTTCTGTTGTGCAGATAAGATCATCTATACCATCTTTCTAGATTCCACATACATGTGTTAATAAACGATATTTTTCTCTTTTTGACTTAACTTCACTCTGTATGACAGTCTCTAGGTCCATCCACGTCTCTACAAATGATCCAGTTTCATTCCTTTTTATGGCTGAGTAATATATTCCATTGTATATATGTACCACATCTTCTTTATCCATTCCTCTGTTGATGGACACTTAGGTTGCTTCCATGTCCTGGCTATTGTAAATAGTGCTGCAGTGAACATTGGGGTGCATGCATCTTTTGAATTATGGTTTTCTCTGGGTATATGCCCAGTAGTGGGATTGCTGGGTCGCATGGTAGTTCTATTTTCAGGTTTTTAAGGAAAAAAAACTCCTCTATACTGTTCTCCATGTCCACATTCTTTTCTGAACCCTGAACTAATGACAGGCCCACATATTTGACAGGATGATGTTAAAGCACAAAACAGCACAACAGGCAGCCTTTTCCCATGGGCGGAGTCTGCAGGCCCAAAGATTTCTGTGCAGGAAAGGAGGAACAAAAGAAGCTGAGCAGATGATCAGAGCAACATTTGTTTCTCCCAGATCTGGAAATTGTTATTCATACGTCCACCTGCCAGTGGTTGTGGTCAACTGTTTCTTGGTGTAAGAACTTGTTTTCCATATAAACTGGCCCTGGGCAGCACTGGTGATGCTGTATCCTGAATATTATTGTAGCTGCTGCAATTGTGAATATTAACTGAGATAGTTAAACATGGTTCCATTTTTTGTCACATGTCTTCAAGTTTCAACTTTTAACTGAATTGACACATACAAATTGGTGGCGAGATTGTGCCTGTGCCTTTTTTCTGTGTGTGAAAGCCTGTGCTTTACACTGCACTGCTTCAGGATCTCATTCGGAGGAACAGCGTGAACAGTCTTCAACCATTGTTGTGATAGTTGTAAATGGTCAAAATTTGCATTCTTAGAATTTTTCCATCCATGAGGTTTGCAAGTTATTCACTTAAAACATTCTTAAAATGGATGGCTTCTTGTTTGTAACCCAGCTGATAAAGAAGCAACCAAAGATTCCTGTTTTTGAACATACGAAAATTCTCCCTACATACCTGTGCTATAAATAATAGCATCTAAAGTGAAAAATTAAGAAACATGCTGTGACTACTTAGGGTATCCTTAGTACTTTGATTTAACTCTTTAATGGTCTGGGTATTTAAAAAAACATATTTATCAGAGAAATTTAGTTACAGCTGAACAGGTGTATATGTTGCTGAAATAAATGTAGTTATCATAAGCATCTATATCAGCTGAGATTTTTATTTTGAAATGGGAGCTTTTTTGTTTCCATGTTTCTTAAAGTAAAAACTATTTCTAAAAAATTGCATGAGTTGATAAGTCCTAAGTAGAGGAGGGAATAACTATCAAAGAGTAAGTAAGAAAAGACACTGAGGAAAGAACGAGCAGAACTTTGTAAAGTGATAATAAGACTAAATATATGTGGAAATGTTCTGACTGGGTATTTGCTATTAGAATAACAATAAACATGTAGTATACATATATATGTCACATGTATTAGAAATCTCAGACAAATAGGGTGAGTCCAAATAAAGTTATGAGATCTGTTAAGAAAACAGGACTTGTTTATAAGTAATGCTAATGCTACTGTTATCGTCAGCTTTCTTCTAACTTATGTATCACTGGCCACCTGTTCTAAGTAATTTGTAAGGAATTTGCATGTTCCTAGACAAGAAATGTTGTTAATAGTGATGATTCCATTTCCTCACTGTTAAAATTGGTTGTTAATTTTTCCTTGTTAGTTGATTATTTCTAATTATGATAATACAGCAGCTGTGGACAATGCCCTTTCTTCCACATTCTGTGATGTGTAAGTGACTGTAACTTGTTGAAACTCAGCCCTGGTATTGTGTTACTATTATTGCTCCTGGGGAGGCTTATTAGCCTGTCACAGAAGATGGAAGAAAAATCCATCATTCTTTTTGGAATACGATGAGCCTTTGTCACCCACAATGCAATTAATTTTAAAAATAGAAAGAATGGCTGTGATATGATTATGATTAACCAGAGATGAGCTATTGTCCAAGTAACAGGAACTAATCCAGCAGGCCAGAGATGACCTACACAGAACCATCAGTTTGCTGATTGCCATTTCTCTCTGAGTTTGATGAAATATTCATGCCTTCACTCTCCTCTCTGCAAGCACTATTGATTTCTTGTGTAAACGCTGCTATATTTAGTCTAGACAAATGGAATGTGGATTGCTGCTGAATAAATTGGATGAAAGACTGGGATCTTGCCTGCCTCTTTCTCTCAGTCTTGGGCAATTATTTATAATCAAGAGCAGTTTTTGTAAGTTGAGGGTGATTTTTCACAATTTAGTGATTAGTCTCTGAACAAAGGCAAGCAGTTAGACACAATCATTTCTGTTGGGATAGCAGGTTAAGAAGTCAAATTACCCTTTGAGGCTTACACTAGCTGTTTTGGAGAGTTCTGGGGCTCTTTTTTCCTTATCTCTTTTGGGTTTTGTTTTTTTTTGGTGGGGGGGTTGACGGTTATAGTTTATGGATAATAAGAATGCCAGCAACAGGAGACCCCAGGGTCTCTTGAAATTTTACATTTTGCCTTTATAGGGTTAAATTTGTTTATTGAGATGTCCATGTAAAAACTGAGGCTTTAGTTTGGCCTTTTTAATGTAAAAGTGAAATATATGCTTAACAGCCATTGCTTTTGGTTGGAATAACGCCAACTCTATAAATTAATGCTCAAAATCTCATGTTACTCCAGAGCCTTAATTGAAAGTTCTACATTGGACCTTCTGACCAAGAGATCTTACAGGCCATCTTCCTCACTTAGTTCCAAACTTGTCACAATTATTATTTTTCCTTTTGTAAATATCATGTTTTAGAAGACACTGTCCCCCAAACTATGGTTTATTAATAAATTGTTTTCCCATTTTCATTAAACTGACATATACAGCACTATCAGTGCAAGCTCTTCTGATCTATACATTGAAAAATCACCAGTGTCAACAACCAAGATTGATACCGATTCCCCCACTCCACCCCTACAAGCTGACACACACACGTGCCTGTACACACACATGGCCTGTGTGTACACACAGTTCAGATGATAAGCAAGACATTGTTTCATTTAGTGTTTGAAGCCTTAACTTCTATAGACAGAATTTATGTTAGGCTTTACTGACTTGCTGAAAATATGTCTTAAATTCGCATGGAATATTAACTTTGTAGGTTCCAACCTGGACTCTTCAAATTTAAGTTACTCAGAGTAGGAGTCACAGCATTAGATACAATTTGTAAAAATACGGAAAAGTAGAAGGGGGAAAATTATTCATATTTCCACCCAAAATACAACTTTCCTTTTTCTCTATCTCACCAGTCTTTGCTGGTAGAATTCAGAGACTGATACCATTAACTCTCCAGTAGAATATATGCTCTATGAGGGCTAGAATTTTTTTGTCTTTTTGTTTTACTACCGAACCCAAACATCTAGAATCACCTTGGGAATTTAAGGTTCTCGGTAAATGTACATTGACTAAATTAACTTCTTTTTAAAGAGTTATAGGGTATATGCCATTTTTATTACTGTTCTTTCATTTAATGTTGTAACAACATTTTTGATGTTCCCATAAACATTATTTTTAATGATTGCATATTTTTCCATGAAATGAATGTGACATATTTTACTAGACATTTCCTTGTAGTTGGTGATTTCAATTAAAATAATAATACTTCAGTAAACAGTATGACATTGAACTGTTTCTTCCTGTTAGTATTATCTCCTTAAGATATATTCCAAGAGTTGGCAAACCTGAATCAAATGGTAGAAATACTTAATGCCTCTTGACAGATATCACCAAATTGTGATATCATGTATCACTTTTTCAGAAGTTTTAAACCAACTGGCGGTGCCACTTGCAACATATAATTGTCTACTTGGTCATATGTTTACCCTATACAAGTGGGTGTTGTACATATGCATATATGTGAATCATATATATGATATTTAATCATTAGAAAATGATGCCTTATTTTTATTTAAAATTTGCATATCTTTACTAGTGAAGGTGGATTTTTTTTTAGTTGTTTGGCTATATTTCTTTGTTTTCTTGTTTTATAATTTTTCTAGACATTTTAGTGTTTCTATTTTCTAATATTTAGTAGAAATCATAAACAATTTTATTTTCATACTGGCTCCATATTTTTGTTTGGTTAGCCCCACAGTGTTGATGATTTATTTTAATACACAGGAAATTTCTGTTTTTACATAATTTTTTTAGAAAAAGCATTTATTGAGGGATGTGCTATATGTTGTCAGTCTTTGAGTGGATTATCACATTTAATCCTTTTAACAACTCTGTGTTGTTATTGTTAATGGTAATTATCTCCATTTTGCCTATGAGGGAACTGAGACCCAGAGAACTTAAATAGCACACTCAGGATAAAACAGTTACCCTGAGGGTGACACATCCTTTTAAAAGTTATGGGAACAGGCATTTAGATTTTTTTTTAAAGATTTTATTTATTATTTATTTATTTTATTTGTTTATTTTTGGCTGCATCGGGTCTTCATTGAGGCATGTGGGATCTTTCGTTGCGGCACGTGGGTTCTTCGTTGTGGTGCATGGGCTTTTCTCTAGTTGTGGTGTGCGGGTTTTCTCTTCTCTAGTTGTGGCACCCAGGGTCCAGGGCGCATGGGCTCTGTAGTTTGTAGCACACGGGCTCTAGTTGAGGCACATGAGCTCAGTAGTTGTGGCGTGCGGGTTGCCCCACAGCATGTGGGATCTTAGTTCCTTGACCAGGGATCGAACCCGCGTCCCCTGCATTGTAAGGTGGGTTTTTTACCACTGGACCACCAGGGAAGTCCTAGGCATTTAGATTGAGAGCAGAGGTTGAAAATTGGCAGCCTGAATATCAAAGTCGATTTATAGAAGCATTTTTTTTTTTTGGTTCCAATAGTTTTTAAATTTTTACAATGATTTAAAATTGAAAATTAGGTGACTTCTGTCTACACTGGGTCTGTATTTTCTTTCTACTCACCATTTCCCACATTTTAGCATGCATATTTTTACTTTTTCTTTGGTAGGTCCGGTAGCCCTACAAATACATTATTTTAAAAACTTTACTTCTTAAGAAATATATCTTAGAATATATTTTCTGACTCTGATTACAAACAAAAATGTTTGCAAGTGTACAAATTTAGTTGTGTTAGAAGTTCTCTAATATAACATGGCATCTTTTCCTCGATAGAGTTGCATTTTTTTTGACTTGAATTTGGTAAGTGGTGCAATAGAATAAGTTTTATGAACAACTTTGATATCCGTGAATCTTTGGAGTCATCTCTTTGAAAAATGGATATGTGGAAGATTTCACAGCAGAGTACAAATTGCTGGCTGAAAATTAGCCTGTGGTTCATTTTATCAAACCTGATATACAGAAGACCTTTTACCATCCTTGTGAAAAAAAAGAGATTTGTTGATGTAAAATTTGTCTAATGGGGTATAGTGTCTTTCACTTTTCATTTGTTTCCAAGTCAGTGTGCTAATTTTCTGTCCTCTATCATCCATCCTTTTTTTCCCATCTCTCCAGTTGATGTAAAGTCAGAGGTTCCTGTGGGCCTGGAGCCCATCTCGCCTTTAGACCTAAGGACAGACCTCAGGATGATGATGCCCGTGGTGGACCCTGTAGTCCGTGAGAAGCAACTGCAGCAGGAGTTACTCCTCATCCAGCAACAGCAGCAAATCCAGAAGCAGCTCTTGATCGCAGAGTTTCAGAAACAGCATGAGAATTTGACACGGCAGCACCAGGCTCAGCTTCAGGAGCACATCAAGGTAGCAAACGTTTCTTTGTCTCTGACCGTTGACTCAGGGAGCCTGCACCATAACATGGGCATAAGAGGGAGCAGTGGAGGGATATTTCACTATGAAAAGATACGGATGCATGGCTGGGAGGAAACTTTGATTGTACTAGTGAAAAACCTGGGTAAGTAAAAGGAATCCTGGCGAAAAACCTGCTTTGCTTCTTGGAGAGGAGCCTCTACCACTCTTTTTTCTGTTAGTTTACAGCATCAATAGTAAGGAATAGTAACTTCCCACCCTTTTTCAGATTCTCTTCTACATGATTTTGTCCATTTGCCCCATCTACTCTCCACCAAGAAGAACGATGAGCCTGGAAAGACCCATTTTATATTTCTAATAAATGTATGGATACCAAGGGGGAAAGGGAGGGGGAGAGGGGAGTATTGGGAGATTGGGGTTGACACATATACACTACTGATACTATGTATAAATAGGTAACTAATGAGAACATACTATATAGCACAGGGAACTCTACCTAATGCACTGTGGTGACCTAAATGGGAAGGAAATCCAAAAAAGAGCCATATATGTATATGTATGTATGTATACATATAGCTGATTCGTTTTGCTGTACAGTAGAAACTAACACAACATTGTAAAGCAACTATACTCCAATAAAAATTAATTTAAAAAAAAGAATCTGCATATGCTATTTACCAGAGAGGATAAATTAATCCCTTTATGTGAAGAGAGAGCCTTTTTTTATTTTTGTCTTTGGTCTATAAGTAGATGTTCTGAGTGCTCTATAAGTAGATGTTCTGAGTATGTCCTAATCTTCTTTATGGAAAAGACCTCATAATGTGTACATTCAAAATATTAACATAATGAAAAGCTCAACAAAATTGTATATAAAGAAACTGATACATATATTTTCAGTGTTTTTATATAAGTCTAATAGACTGTAGATAAGAATTTATTGAAAGAGTTTTGGGAGTAGTTGACAATTTGAGACCCAAGTTGTTTAAATTATTCTAGGAGAAATATGTCCATATCCCACAATTATGTGTGCTGGAGTATTTTATTATCAGTGTCTGTGTATCTATTTATTCTCTTGTATCCTCAGAGATAAATATTACTTCAGCTTTATTTGTAAAATGTCTTTCAACTTCTTGACAAAAATAATTAAAACAAAGCTATTTTGGTCTGACTTAGTAGATGTTTAATTTGAATTTATTATGACAGTAATATAAACTAGCAAATATTTGTAATAAGTCCACTTTTATGTCCAACTCCTTCAAAAATGACTTAACTTATGTTAATTTATTAATATAATAAAGTATATTATTTCATTTTTATTATATTGTATTAATAGACACTTGATTTTTTTTTTTTGCTTTTACATTTTTTTTAATTTTTTTTTTATACAGCAGGTTCTTCTTAGTCATCCATTTTATACACATCAGTGTATACATGTCAATCCCAATCTCCCAATTCATCACACCACCACCACCACCACCACCACCCTGCCACTTTCCCCTCTTGGTGTCCATACGTTTGTTCTCTACATCTGTTTCTCCATTTCTGCCCTGCAGAAATTGATCTTTTACTCACTTGCAAATAAAATACAAGCACATTTATGTGGGGTTAATACAGATAACTAATCTATGTTAATATTATATAATTTTACCACATTGATATTACAGTGTCTGAGAGGGTGAAAATGCTTTTTCTTTCCTATGTTCCTTGTTTTATATTTCCTTAGCCTGGAAGACCTATTTTAACTTATTTTCAGAAAAAGACTCTTTGATACCTGATATAAAATGTAATATTTTTTTCCTTTAACTAGTGAACTTTACTAAAAGATGCTTACAATATATTGCCCCATAAGATACCTTAAAAATAAGAGTGAGGATTTTGTTTTAAGTCTCATATGGAATCCTGGTTGTATTTTGCAGTATAGGAAGCCTTCATTTAGTTTATAGACTTACTTTTGAGTGATTCTGGAACATTTTATTTCAGTTTGACCTTTGAAACAATAATAGTAACAATGATGTCCAGATTTCCTTCTTCATTCATTCTAGGCATGTTAAAATGGCAATGATGAATGAGTAAAATTTATATTCTTCCCCATACTTGAAGGTTTGTTTCATTTTGCTGTGGTATGCAAGTCGTGTTGCCCTGAATATAGGGTGATACTGATAAGTTACAGCTTTAGATAGTTCTTTTCATTTATGTTTGATGCCTTTTGTAGTTATAAAGATCAACATAAAATTTTTTAAGTAATTAATTGTTTGATGTTACTCAAAAGTTAATAGTAACAAGTAGGTAATTGTTACTTTACCCCAAACAAGGTAGTATATAGCAGGTTTATTAACACCTAGAAAATATTGGAAAAGGGGAGGGAGAAAAGTGTTTGGAATTATTTTCTGAAGTAATAAGTTGCTTTTTCAGAAACTAAAGTCATACTTAAAATTTCCCTTTAAGTTTAGGAAGTTTCTTTGCTTTAAATTTTTTAAAATTTTATTGTTTTATATTTTTTATGCATAGGACTAAAAGTTGATTCTTTTAACATTCATCTAGATTTTACTTTTATGAGGAAGACACAGCATGATGCTTTACTTATATTAGTGTTTTGAGTCTTTGGCTTCTATAATCATCTGTTGAGTTAGATGCTGTTATCCCATTTTTCCACCTAGTAATCTGAGGCAGAAACACTGTAACTTGCCCAAGGCTACACAGCCAGTAAGTGGGTGCTCCAGGATTTGTAATCTTGCCTCGTCTACCTCCAAAGCTACTACTTCATTCTGCCTCTGTCTTGGACTGGAACATGAAACTGGAGGAGTGAAGTTTTGTTTCTTTTTTTTTTTTTTTTAACCTCATTCCTGCAATCTTTGAGAATAGTAGCTGTGGAAATTAAATCGGGTGCTTTTCTAATTCCTAAGAGAGATTAATATTCAATTCCATTGGGACTTTGGGTGAAGCAATAAATCAACTTGATCAACCCCAATATCTATATAGAATTAACATTTAAGGCAAAGTTTAAGCAGAATTATGAAATTTTTGGTTAGAATGGAGTATCTAAAAACACCTATTAAGAGACTGGTGGATCAAATCCAAAATGTCAAAGATTGTAATTTGAAAAGTAACCAGAAATGCTTCTAGCCATGTCCTTCTGGGACGAGTGAAGCCATCATGCTTGACATGCGGAGTTGGCTTCCTGTTGCTCCACAGTGACTCTGATGCCATTCCATATAACTTTTTATTTTTGTTCTGTTACTGTGCAGTGTAAATATCAGAGTTTTAGGCACCTGTCTCATATAAACAGCAAATTACACTAACTTCATTAGTATTTAGAGTTTAAAATAGTAATAATAAGCAAAATTAGTATTGTTCAAACTTACAACTTAAATTTCATATGCATTTGAACATGATGCATGGGGGAGATTACTCCTCTTTTTTTTTTTTTTTTTAATAACATACACCCAGCTGTTACTAGTTCTTCTTTTTTTTTTTTTTAAAGGAATTCCTTTATTTTTATTATTTATTTATTTATTTATGGCTGTGTTGGGTCTTTGTTTCTGTGAGAGGGCTTTCTCCAGTTGCGGCAAGCGGGGGCCGCTCTTCATCGCGGTGCACGGGCCTCTCACCATCGCGGCCTCTCTTGTTGCGGAGCACAGGCTCCAGACGCGCAGGCTCAGTAGTTGTGGCTCACGGGCCTAGTTGCTCCGCGGCATGTGGGAGCCTCCCAGACCAGGGCTCGAACCCGTGTCCCCTGCATTGGCAGGCAGATTCTCAACCACTGCGCCACCAGGGAAGCCCTCCTCTGTCTTATATATGAGGAACCAATGCTCTGAGTGGCTTAGTAAGTTGTCTAGATCTCGTATCTAGTAATGTCAGAGCCTAGTAGAACTCAGTCTTGAGTTATTCCTCAGTGGGCACATTTACTATTATTCCATGTCTATTTCTCAGTCTGAGAGAAAATTGACATCTCAAAATGGTTATTAAGAATGCTTTATATTCATGATGTACATTATGTAGAAGTGAATTCAAGGGATTCAGACAGCCAAACAACAGTGCATCAGAGTGTAGTCTGATGGAAGTGATTTCTTCTTGACCAGTCTCTAATCTGAAGGGTTTTGTGTGCTGAGTGAACTAATTAGACTTTGCTATTTTGAGAGAAGAGCTTGTTATGGATATACAGATTGCATTCATCTATTGAAAACCTTCTTGGAAGGTTTTGAAATTTCTGGCCTTCATCTTATTTCAGGTAGATTTCCCCCAATTAACTCATATCTCACTATTCTATTCAGTTTGATTATGTTCACACAATTTCTCAGGATAAGAAGTGAAGATTTCAGTTGTTTATGTTGCAAGGGAATTGGTAAAACAGACTTCTGGGAAGTTCCTGCCTTTCTTTGCCTGTATCATGTATTTCAGATGCACAAAGAAAAGTTACTCAAGGAACTGAAGATCTGAGTGAATTTGGTAATATTGTGATAGGATGGCGTAGGTGTTGAAACTACCTAAAAACTTGCTTGTTAATGACCTTAAGACCATTTATGGCATTAGTTGCTTGTCTTTAGATTTCAGTAGTATACAAAAAATGGGTAAAATGTAAATACAAATAATTTCCAAAAGCTCATAACCTTTCGATTTTGGTCATTGATGACTATGAAGCCTAAAGAAATTGCACACTCTCATGTCTTTCTCTTCTCGCAAGTTGCAACAGGAACTTCTAGCCATAAAACAGCAACAAGAACTGCTAGAAAAGGAGCAGAAACTGGAGCAGCAGAGGCAAGAACAGGAAGTAGAGAGGCATCGCAGAGAACAGCAGCTTCCTCCTCTCAGAGGCAAAGATAGAGGACGAGAAAGTAAGAGGCACCAGGGTAAAAGATGGATCTCTTCCCTCATCTTTAGCTGATGGTCATTCAGAAAGGAGCCTGATAAAGAGTGGAATTAAACTTGTCAAAATTGTCTGTGTTTAAGTAAAAGAATACATTATGGACCTAAATGTAAAGCTTTGGCATTCACATATCAGCTCTCTGCATTCAGTCTACAAGCATCTACAGAAATAAACATAGCATTGTTTGGCAAAGATGCTCATTTCTGTTGTTTTGAGCCTTAAAAATAATGTTATACGAAGGCAATATAGCTATGCCATTGTGTTTAATAATAAACTTACTTGCACATTACTCCACCATACCTTCCTCCTGCTCAAGTAATAATTGCTCTTGAATAAGTCAAGCCTTGTCTCATTTAGTTTTCAAGTACCCAAACTTTGAGAAGATTTAAGGTAGAAGTTTTGTTTAAAAAAAAAAAAAAAGCAACTATCCACAAGAGGGAGACAGATCCAAATAATTCCCCTGTATGAGGTCAGTTCAAAATCAGGTCGTAGCAAGGTTTAAAATGTGATGACTTAAACTGGAATTGTCAGCAATATTTATTTGTTTAATGCTCAAAAGTGCTTTTTTAAAAAGTTTTTCAAACTAGCAATTCAGAAGAGCTCATTTTAATTTGCTTAATCACTTATATGGTCCCCCAAGATTCTTGACTTTTAAAAAGCAGTGTTCTGTTCCTCAGCAGTATTTTTTAAAGCTTAGGAAAAAATTAGTATTAATTCTGGGAATCCCCTTTCTGCAAAAGCAATTAAAGAAATCATCGAAGGTCTTTTGAAAATTGGCAGTTGAAGCAGTAGTTACAAAATATTACTATGTCATTTTCTAAAGCCTGTTTAGACTCTGGTTTCTTCTTTTAATAGGAAAACTTCATATGCTGTGACGAGTGGTGTTACTTCTTAATTTTTGCTAAATATTCCAGAGGCTTGAAAGGACAGAACCGCAAATCACCATCTGTTTCTGTATGTGTGTGTTTCAGGGGCAGTGGCAAGTACAGAAGTAAAGCAGAAGCTTCAAGAATTCCTGTTGAGTAAATCAGCAACAAAAGACACTCCAACTAATGGAAAAAATCATTCCGTGAGCCGCCATCCCAAGCTCTGGTACACGTATGTTCAGTGTTTGGCTTTTTTCATTCCCAGGGGTAAAGATCACAGGTTCTCAATTCAGCCAACCTGGGCACAAATCTCTGGCCTGCCAAGTTCTCAGCTATAAGGCCGTGGGCAAGCTCCTCAAATTCTCCAAGGCTCAGGTTTTTATTCTGTAAAAAGAGGACGATAATAGTACCTGCCCTCTAGGGTTTCTGGGAAGGTCCTGTGAAACAATGTGGTAAAGTATATAACAGAGACTAGCTCTTAAATAAATGTTAGCAAGTATCATCTTGAGGGCTAGAAAGTATTATACATGTTCTTTGCCAAATGAATAACTGACAAATGTAGGGTGGGGCGTAGAAATTAATTCATATTTTGCATTTTTCTATTCTCAGATGGTGCATCTGATATCTTTACAATAATTTCTGAAGATTTGGCTGGTTGAGATTTTATTTTACTTGGCTTGAAATAAGATGGAGATCTGAATTATTTTTAAAAGTCCAGAAGATTTTTGACTTAATTTAAAAAAAAAGAAAGAAAGAAGAGTAACTGATATATCTAAGGCTTCAGTGACAAGTTTACCCGTGCCCACCTCATCTCATTTCTTCCCACCCTGTAAAATGAGAGTAGATTGGCTTTTAACACACACGCTGACAACATAACATACTGCGGTATTACAGTTTTTTATGCAACCATCTTTCTCCAAGTCTAGTAAAGAGATACTGTGCAACACACAATTCTTCCTTCTGTAAAGTGTGAAGGAGGTGATATTTTTAAAAAATCAGGAGAATAACTGATGGGCAAAGCATATTTGGATAATAGACTAATAGATTATAGTTTCATCTCATATTTTAAAAATATGTTTAGGATTTTACACTTACATATTTTTTAATCACATCATAAGGATAAGAGAGTAAAAACTTGATTATTTGATACTCTGTTACATTGACATTTCAAGCATGCCAGGAGTTCTATTTAAAGAGTTATTGTTCTTATAATTCTGTCTTACAAGTATCTTCCCTTCTCTGCATCCAAAAAAAAAAGATGAGGCAGATTCCAGAATGCTATATAAATATTTTTTAATGGTTTACATAATTTCTATCATGCATGTCAATTGACTTGAGGAACCAATCCCTGAAGAAAATTTTCACATGTTCAATCAACATCAAAAAGTATTGAAAAAGAAATTCTGTTTTATTACCTAAAATTACATACATAATTTATAACTAACTCATGTTCCTTCTAAGTTAAAACCTGTTTTAAGAAAAGATAAAACCATTTTTTTTTTTTCTTCTTAAGTGGAAACAACTACATGCAAACAACTTGTCAGCTGAAAATTCTTTAGCTGTTCCCTTGGGTATATTCGACATGGCTCTCAAATGTTACTTAGGAATCCTTTTTTTTGTACTGAACTGAACTTTAGTAGGGTCCAACTCCTGGACAGCCATAAGTCATTAATTCATGAAATCTGAACTTAATACTTTTTGCCAGTTATGGCTAGATAAAATATCCTTACACCAGGTAATTCTTGAGAATGTTGATTCAAATAAATAATATTGGTAGAATCATCATAGTGGTGATACTATGCCCTATCTATGTTTTCTCCATATATAATGATTATAGATGTTTATATCCACTGGGTAATCTATGTTCAGTCCTAAGCTATTCTCCAGTAGCACAATTGCATCTCTTTTACTGTATTAATGCAGGAAAGACAACAGATTTTAAAAGGTCAGGTTCATATTGAAGAAGGATGTGTCTCCAGTCTTTACCTTGAAACTGCTATAGAAGTTTGGAGACCTGAGGCTATACGCACGGTACTGTCTCTCCAGTAGAAAGGCGCCCTCATGTACTCTCGTGTACTACCTAGCACTTTTTTTTTAAATGAAGTCCTTCTGTATGTTTACTTTTACCTTGGTTGTTCTACATTGTTGACTAAAAAGGATTCGGATGATGACTTTCCCACTAATATGGCTCTTAAGAAAACATACACAATAATCTCAGATGTCAAATCTCAGGCTCTGGGTAAATTCTCTCCTTTGGTGACGCAAACTTTTCTATGTGACTGTGTGACCAAACACACAGTGGGCATTCTTGGGCATCCTGCATCATTCCATAACATACTGCTAAATTGAACTTCGTTACATGAGGCTGTGGTTTGTACACACTGAAAAGAAAGAACATAAACACAGCTGAGACATGTGTTACAGCATGTGCAACCGATTATTGCTGACCAATGTGCAGTAAAAACTCAAGGGGAAGTGGTGAACCCTCTTTTTCTTTTGTAGGGCTGCCCACCACACGTCATTGGATCAAAGCTCTCCACCCCTGAGTGGAACGTCTCCATCCTACAAATACACATTACCAGGAGCGCAAGATGCAAAGGATGATTTCCCTCTTCGAAAAACTGGTAAGTCAGTTCCACAAGAAGACTCCCCTTGCTCTTCCATGACCTTCCTGCAGCTTTATTTTGCCATACCTGTAGGGGAGCGTCGAAGGATTTGAATCATAGCTGTCAGGCTCTCTCCACCTCTGCCCTCAGCATAAGCAGACGCGCGCACACACTCCTATTTCTGTGTCAGTTCATTCGGTATATTATCAAAGTAGCTTTTTTAATTTAAAGGTTAGTCACATTTGGGTTTTAGACAAATTATTTTCTTATTAGCAATAAAGAGAAGAATTAAAGAAAATAGAAATTTGATTTCTCAGAAAATTTCAATCTTCTCCGTTAATGAGGACCTCTGTAATTTCCTCCATTTCTCTGATTTTCTTTTGAGCCTCAGCCATTTACTACAAAAATGGAAATAACAATCTTTTCCTCCCACTTTTAAAAACCTTAAATTTTGATTGTTTACTAAAACAGGTAAGGCCAAGGCTAGCTCCTGAGTAAGTGACTTGCCTAGTGTCTCACAGATTATAGGAGAACTCGTGGTGAAGCTTTGTAGCTAATAATCTCATGTTATTGCATTAAAATTTGCTTAGGGGAACTGGGACAATGAATCTGTAATAAATTTGAAATTTAGTAAACAGCTCTATGACTTTACAGTCTGTGTTTGTTTTCCCATATTCCTTTTTAGCCCTCTGGTATGTGCATATTTAATGTGTTACATGCTCTTACCTCTATAATAAATATATTTAAATTTTAGCTAGGTAGAAGCATAAATAGCAGTTGTATACATTATGTTCTAAATCTTTTGAGATTTTCTAAATATAGTTCTTTAGAGGAAGTTGTAAATTTAAAAAAATTTTATAACCACAATTGATGTGAAAAGATATTCAGAGCAGAGAGTTTGGTCCATTGTATTTTACTCAGATCTACTTGAAGAACTATAGATCTGTGTAATTTGTATATAAAATCTACAGAGTGAAAATGATTTCCAATAATTATATTCATTTTCCCAAGCAATTTTGAATAATTAAAATGGATATAGATTGTAAAAACACGTGCTGAAGCTGTTTTCTGTCTTATAATTTACTTCTAGCATAATGAAGATTTAAAAATAAAATCAATCATGAGTAAGAATTTATTCTATCATCTAGCCCGTATTGTACTAGGCACTGAGGAAGGATGGCCAAGTATTGTAAAGCAATTTGTGCCTTTTTATTTTAATAGCCGAAAGATGTTCACATTTCTACTATAAGATATCAGATATAGTAAAATACTTCAATGGAAGGCTATGCAAAGGAAAGAGTGAGTTTTATGTATTGCATGAGAATTTCACACTCTTATCTACAAATCAGATTGCCTTTCATGTAAATAAACTTCTCTGGGATAAAAGGAACAAAGCGAAGAGTGAGCCTCCACATATTTCTAAAACATGGCATATAGTTTATGAAAATTGATCCATAAAGGACATGGGTTTTAGAGTGCGGGGACTTTGATCTGCAGCCTTGACATTTAGTTGCACCAATGGCATGTGTAGGAACTATTGACAGAGATTATGTGAATATTGCCCCGGGTCTTAGGGCAGTGACTGGCATTCAAGAGCCTAAGGAGTCACTAAAAGGAAAGAAAACACAAGTCCCCTTATGGCAGGAGGTTACTGATGAGTGATATAGTTACATTTAGGGAGAAAGACTTCTACCCTGCTGTGCACATAGCCTTTGAATATATTCTTACCACTGGGAGATTGAAAACTGACTGCAGAAGTGACACTGAGTTTGAAAAGTAGTGGCATTTGGAACCAGTAAGCATCCAGAAAGCAAATTTGATCTTTTTCAATACTTAAGGACAAGTACTAAAAACCCATACTTTTGTGTCCCACTGTTTCCATGAGAACGGCTTAGGATTTTTCCTCTGAAGAATGAATAGCAAGCTGTTAATTTATTCTTGTAGAATTTCTCAGTCCACAACACAATTCAAAGAGAAATCCTGCTTATCATATACCTTACAAAATTTAATTCAAATCTGTACTAATATGAAACTCATCTTCTGTATCTCTTTATGTGATATGTAATAATAGTGAAAAGGTACAGCCCTTGTCTTTTCTAGTGGTGTATTTTCTGTATTTGCCCATTACGTTAAGTTTCTTCCCTTTATATCGAATATCTGATATTTATGAAGTGTCAGGCTGCTGATCTGTAAAACCAAACATTTTCAAGCATTGTACCAATAAAGTTCTTGAACAGCCATTAATACTTTTATATCTCTATAGGGGTTTCAAAATATTCCTTAATTCAATTCCTATTGTCTAAGAAAAGTATGATATAATTAAATACAGATGTTTTCTACACATCTAAATACTTAGATACCCCTCATTAATTACAAATAGGCGAAACTCTTCAAACTTTTATAAATATAATCCATTTAGTATATTTCCAGTGCACTTTGAGAAAGTTTAGATGTATATTTGCACTAAATAGAAGAGCATTGAAATATAGTCAAATAATTTTTACTTCAGCATTTGTTGTATTTTAGTGACTCAATAGTTATTACAAAAAAGTAAACAATAAAATACTATCATAGTTAAACTTATGTGATGATTAGGGAAACTGTATAAGATAATTTTCAAGTAAAGCTTTATCATATTTAATGAAATCTAGAGGAGTGGCATTGATCATATAATATAAATACCAGTACAGCCGTAATAGAGTGTAGCTTTTCTATTGGGCCCTGATTATCACTCTCTGAGGTCTACTTGAATTTCATTGAATTCAATCTTAGATTTAAAAGAAGATTTTAAGTGGATTCTATCTTTTGATCTGCATATAATACTAAATACTTTCAATTTCTTTTTAACCTATGTCAGTACTGAATTGCCAATATGCATTAGCAAGATTTACGGGAGTAAAGCTGGAACCAAAGTAAGAAAAGTTCTAATGACCTTAAAATGATTAAAGTGGCCCCAGGGGTGTTCCCTAAGCAGTGAGCAGAATTTGGAACCTCTCGTGACCTCTTAGGACTCAGACAGTGACAGCCTAGGAACAGTCAACCATAGAAGTCTCATTTGCCTGCAGAAATCTGACCTTTGTCATGCAAAGTGGACCTTTACTTCCTTCCCCTAAGGAGAATCATAGTTGCTCATAGCATTTGGGCTTTTTGGAAACCTCAGAATAATATGAATAGTTAGCTCTAATCAGGCCCATTCCGAATTCACTTTTCTTTTAAATGTAAGTATTGAGAGTCTTTTGCTCCTTTCATAACAATGAATGAACGTCAAAGGCTTTCATAATTGGTTCTGAAGTTAAGAATAAAATAATTTTTTAAATTTTTATATTTATTGCCCACACTTAAAGTAACACTTCCTTTTAGAATTACCCTCTGTGATTGCTTTTGTTCCATAACACAAGAATTTGTTGATTGTAAAATTTGGATTATTTTACTGAACTTTAGGTTTTGGCTGCAAATTCTATCATGCTGTAGTAGGTGATTTTTTTTCTCTAATATAATGCTCTGCGGGACTGATAATAAACTATAAAATAGGGAAAGGAAGCTTCTGGGTCTGGGTACTTTTGAAATAGTACATATTTCTCACAAAGATACTGCATATGTGGTGACTTTGAACTGACCTCCAAAACCATTTGAATTGGATTCTGTTACAATGAGTGTGTGCATGTGTTTCATAAAATATTATGGTAAAACATTCTAGAGGTTTTATGCTCCATTGTATTATTGGGGTCTTACCCAGTGAACTTTGCCTTTCTTTGAGTGTTACAGTCTTTCCATTTAATACTTCTGAACAAAGTGAGCTGGCTGGCTAGATTCACCTCTTATATAGAGCACAAGCCATGTAAAGCTACAGCTTGGCTTGGGCTAATAGGACTGTTCCCGCCCCACTGAAATATTCATTTTAATGGTCAGCAACACTAGAATAGGACTCAAAGATGGAAGGGGTCCAAACATAAGTTAAGGTTTTAGAAGGCCAATGTCATTTTCCACACTGAGTAATTGGAAGGAAGGCGGAGATGAGATATATAACTTTATACATCTCCCTCAGTATAGCAGTTAGAAGTTATGTTGTGATACCTTGGTGACTTTTTCAAGTTATTATAATCCAGAATTAGTACAAGGAGATTTTTAAACAATGTTTTAAAATCTCTCTTGCTCTCTCTCTCTCTCTCTGTCTGTCTCTCTTCTCTCTAGCTCTGTGTCTTTCTCATAATACACAATCACACATGCATGTGTACACATGGACATGCACACACATTTCTGCACAGATAGCACTAAGATAGCACTTACGTTTATAAAAATATTCACTCAGAATCTTATTCCAGATTGACCAAAACTGGAGTATCTTTATATATCTTAGTACTCGATCTTAGTTCCATTGTAGTGGCTCGTCTTGCTTAAAATTATTGAAATGTAATCTTTGTAATAAGTCTTACACTAGTTTTCCCAGAATTGAGAAGCAATGTGGCGCAGTCACACAGGCTTTGAATCTACCTACCAGCTTGAAATCTGGATCCTCAATCTTGGGAAATTTACTTAACCTCTTTAGGTTGTGATTCTCTCATCTGTAAAATGGGAATAATTTTTGTACTTGGTTCATTCAGTTATTTTGAGGATTCGGTTAAGTAATGTATGTCATGTACTTAGGATCATACCTAGGACTTAGGAAGGGCTTAGTAAATCTTAACTTTGCGTTTCTAGTTGATAAGGAATTGAGTTTCATTTATTTTCATCAGTGAAAACTAAATTGCTTATTGTTGTGGAAAGCCTTTTCAAGGACATGTATTCTGCCACCTTATTGATAAAATGGGAAAACTGAGGAGCAAGTGATAAACATTTTCACATTAAGCTATCTGCCGCTTGCAATGCTAATCTCAAGATGGGAATAAAGGGCTTTGTTAATTTTGCATATTTGCTGGCATTTGGGAGCATAGTATGGTGTCAGAAAGTAGCAGCAGATTTGTTTCTTTCCTTTACCATAGGAGGAGCTCTTATTAATGCTCCGTCCTCACTAGAGCCAGAGTTTTAATTTCTGCCGTTGACTTCATTTTAAAATCAATAGACTTTAATTTTTAGAACAGTTTTAGATTTACAGAAAAATTGACCCATAGTATAGACGGTTCCCATATTACTCTTCCCTCTCTCCTGTAGTCTCTGCTCTTGTTAACATCTTGCATTAGTGTGGTACATTTGGTACAATTAATGAATGACTATCAATACATTATTATGAATGTAACCCATAATTTTCATTAAGGTTTACTCTTTTTGTTGTAACGTTCTATTGATCTTTACAAATGTATATGTCATACCGTGTACCCACCATTACAATATAATGCAGGATAGTTTCATGGCCCTAAAAATCCTCTGTGCTCCATCTGTTCATCCCTCCTTCCATCAACCCCTGGTAACCACTTATATTTTTACTGTCTCTATGGTTTTGCCTTCTGCAGAATGTCATATATTTGGAATCATATAGTATGTAGCCTTTTCAGACTAGCTTCTTTCACTTGGCACTGTGCATTTAAGATCCCTCCATGTCTTTCTGTGGCTTGAAAGCTCTTTTTAGCACTGAATAATACTGCATTATATGGGAGAGGCCACAGCTTGTTTAACCGTTTACCTATTGAAAGGTATCTTGGTTCCTTCCAAGTTTTGACAATTATGAATAAAGTGGCCCTAAACATTCACATGTGGGTTTTTGTGTGGATGTAGGTTTTCAGCTCAATTAGGTAAAAGCGTAGGAGTGCAATAGCTGGATTTTATGGTGAGACTATGTTCAGTTTTGTAAGACACTGCCAAACTGTCTTCCAAAGTGGCTGTACTATATTGCATGCCCACCAGCAGTGGATCAGAGTTCCTGTTGCTCCACATTCTCACCAGCACTTGGTATTTTCAGTTTAGTGTTCTGGATTTTAACCATTCTGGTAGGTATATAATGGTTTCTCATAATGGTTTTAATTTGTAATTTCCCAGTGTTAGCATGGTATATCTTTCTTCATCCCTTTACTTTTTTTTTTTTTAATTTATTTTATTTATTTATTTATGGCTGTGTTGTGTCTTCATTTCTGTGCGAGGGCTTTCTCTAGTTGCGGCAAGCGGGGGCCACTCTTCATCGCGGTGCGCGGGCCTCTCACTATCTTGGCCTCTCTTGTTGCGGAGCACAGGCTCCAGACGCACAGGCTCAGTAGTTGTGGCTCACGGGCCTAGTTGCTCCGCAGCATGTGGGATCTTCCCAGACCAGGGCTCGAACCCATGTCCCCTGCATTGGCAGGCAGATTCTCAACCACTGTGCCACCAGGGAAGCCCCCATCCCTTTACTTTTAATCTGTGTCTTTATATTTTAAATGGTTTTCTCATAGACAACATATAGTTGTATCTTTTTTTTCTTAACTCACTTTGACAGTCTCTTTTAATTAGTGTATTAGACCAGTCACATTTAAAGTGGTAATGGATATAGTTAGATCAATGTCTACCATGTTTGTAACTGTTTTCTCATCATTGTACTTACTCTTTTTTTTTTTTTTTTTTTTAATCTTCCCTTCTTTTTCTGCCTTCTCTGGTTTTAACTGAGCATTGTATATGATTCCATGTTCTCTAATGTCTTAGCATACCAGTTGTACCTCTTTTAAAAAAATTTCTGTGGTGGTTTCCTTATAGTTTGAAGTGCACATTTGTAGCAAATCTATACCCACTTTCAAATCACACTATACTGCTTAATGGGTATAGGTACTTTATAACAGAGTATTCTCAATTCCTCTCTTCCATCTTTTATAATTTTGCTGTCATTAACTTCACTTTCCCATAGTGATATTCTTATTTCGAATAGTCAATTAGTCAATTAAAAATAAGAAAAATAAAACATTTCATTTTACCTTCATTTATTTCTTCCTTTATACAGCTCTGAGTTTCTGATTTACATCCTTTTTTTTTCTTCCTAAGAACTTTTTAAAATATTTCTTGCAAGGCAGGTCTACTGGCAACAAATTTCCTTAGTTTTTGTTTGTCTGAGAGTTTTTATTTCTCTTTCATGTTTAACAGATAATTGCACTGAATACAGAATTCTAGGTTGCTGGGGTTATTTCTTGCAACACTTTAAACACTTCACTCGCTTCTTGCTTGCATGGTTTCTGACAAGAAATTTGCTTCAGTTCATATCATTGTTACTCTATAGGCAAGATGCTTTCTCATATCTTCTGGTTTCTTTTAAGATATTCTTTGTCTTTGGTTTTCTGCTGTTTGAATATGATGTGCCCAGGTGTCCAGTTTTGGTATGTATCCTGTTTCATGTTCCCTGAGATTCCTGTATCTGTAGATTCCAGCCATTATTCAAGCAGTCTTCTGCTTCGTTCTTCCGTGTTATTCTGGGTTTCCCATTATGCAAGTGTTAACATCTTTTGTAACTGTCCCAGATTGGGGGGGCATTTTGTTCTTTTTGTCATTCTTTTATTCTTTGCCCTTCAGCTTCAGGAGTTTCTGTTGACAGGTTTTCAAGGTCACTGGTTCTTTCCTCAGTCTTGTCCAGTCTATTAATGAGCCCATCAAAGACATTCTTCATTCTGTGCTTTTGATTTCAGGCATTTCCTTTTGGTGGTTTCTTAGTGTTTCCACCTCTCTGCTTACAGTTACTCATGTGTTCTTGCATGTTGTCAACTTTTTCCATTAGAGCCCTTAACATTTTACTCATAGTTATTTTAAGTTCTCTGTCTGACAATTCTGAAATCTTTGTCGTAACTGAATCTAGTCTGACGCTTACTTTGTCTCTTCAGACTGTTTTCTCTTGCTTTTTGGCATGCTTTCCAACTTTTTGTTGAAAGCTGGACGTGGTCTATTAGAAAACAGAGATTGATGGGTTAAGCTTGTGGTGTGAGATTTTATGTTAATGTGGCTGGAACTGGGCTGTGTTTAACATTTGCATAGATGTAGGTGCCAGAGGCTTTAGTTTCCTCTAGTTTCCTTGATTACTGTTTGTTTGTTTGTTTTGTTTGTTTTTGTTTTTTTCTTCCCCTGTTTTGGGGTTTCCCTAAGAACTCCTTCATAAGCAGTGTCTTGCAGCTTTCGCATTTGCAATCCAGTTATTATACTGGAACCCTGTTAAAATAGTGGTAAGACATTGGGGAGAGACAGTGTTCTATAATCTTATAATTAAATCTCAGGTTTTTTTTTAGTGGAACCTGAGTTTGTGGTCTGTGACCTCCAGAGCTGTTTCTTAGCTTCTTTTTTTCAATCTTTCACTTAATAAGTGAGATAGGAAAGGTAGAAGAGGCTGCGGTTGGCTAATTGCCCTACCCTCCAGGTCAAATAAAGTTCTGGTAAAATATTTTCCTTTGGAAGGCAGGTTTTGTTACGTAGAATGCTCTAGGTATATTTGAAAATTGTACTTTTCTCCTGGTGTATTTCAGAATGACTGCTTTTCTCTCCTCCTACACCTCTACTCCCTACCATCACTTATACAGGAGGGGATTCTTCACTGATCTTCACTGAGAGAAGCTGGTCGGGTTCTTGTAAGTCAAACCTGTGAATGTGTACAGGCCCTCTCCTGAGATTGGGCCCCTGGAATTTTTAACTCTCAAGCTAGTCCACACTCAGGCTCCAGCAACTCATCAAAATTAACATCTAAGTGTTCCTACCGGTTTCTGGCTCCAGTGGCTTCTGTTCTCAGTAAGTTGATCTCAGCTGTGATTGTCAGTATTTTTCTGTCTCTCCAGATTTTGGAGTGGCGGTTTGCTCTGAGACCTCAATTCTCTGATGAATCTAAGAAAATCGCTTTGGTTTTTAATTTGCTCAGCTTTCTTCTTGTGGTGAGGATGGCAGTGAAGATTTCCAAGCTTTAGGTGTTGGAATTGATACCAAGTCAGCCATTGACTTTTAAACCGGTAAAATACTTTCAAAAAATTTTAAAAACACAACTTTACAACTTTTTGAAGTGACAGATTCATATTTAAGCAATAAAATTCTTACCAATTAATTATAATCGATTTTTATAAGATTATAAGTCATCAACGATTGACTCTCCTTCTGTTCAGTGTGATCATGACTAACAAATCCATGTGCTAAAAATATTATGACAGAGAGAGGATAGACTAAAATAATTTTAAATCACATTTTGGAAGGAAGGCAATACTTTGTGTTAAAGTCTTTGCCTAATGATTCATTCCGTGGTATTTTATTCTGTGCCCTCTTCTATATGTCCTCTTTCTCTTCTCCTTAATAGGAATCAAACACTGCATTGATTTTTGCTACTTTGAGAATAAGTTTGATGAAGTATTGGGTTGGAACAGAGTATAAACGACTGTGTAAGCAAGATTTGGGAATTATAAGGACTTTTTTCCCTGTGTTTTTCTTACTTTTCTCACTTTTCTCTTCGTATCAAACACTAGAGGTTTGATGAGGTAACCACTTTTTAGCCCTCCAAAATTTAGAAAAATCAACTCCTTTTTAAAGTAAGATTTAATCTTTTACATAGAAAAATTACTTTTTAAAAGAAGGCTTTTTGATAGATTTAACTATTTAGATTATGAAAAGTTAGCCATTTTCAACTACCATTATTTCATTGATACGCATTTTTCTCCAGTTTTATTAAAATATACCTCACATACAGCACTGTGTTAGCTTAAGGTGTACAGCAGAATGATTTGACTTACTTGCTCATTTTTTAAACAAACATATCTGAATGGATCTAATGAATAATATTTTATAGTTTAACTAGCACTGTTTTTTACTTTTCATTTCTTCCTTAGTGGTACACGAGGTAATTGTGCCTGTTACAATTGATAAATTACTGTAGTAGAATTAAATGGTGTAGAGTAGTAAGAATCCTTGTGATAGAAAAAGAATACAAATTTGTAATGTGATTTTTCACTTTAAAGCATAATAGAAATTAATGTTCCTAAGAATTTTTGATTCAAAAGTTAGATGTATGGTTATGTTAGAAACAAGGGACAAATGGTTTAAGTTTCACAGTTCGATAAAAGAGAAGCTGGTCTCACAGATTGTGTATGTGGTGTGTATGGTGACTAGTTGGAGCTAAGAACAAGTGTCAGTTGAGAATTATTTGATAATCAACCTTGTAAGAACTTTGAACATCTAACTAAAATTATTTGCTTACGGGGGAAACTAGTGTGAAAAAGCTAATAGAGCCTAGAAAGACAAAGCTTGGAAAATAATCGCATGGTTTGGAGTTAGATCTGGCTGAGATTCCAGCATGGTGCTACCAGTTAGAGCTTTGTGACTGCGGGCAAGTTACAGGACTTCTCTGAGCCTCAATTTTTAAAGTGTCAAGAATGGAAAATATTTGGCTTGCTGGATTATCATAAGCAATAAAGATACTTCATGAACCTGCCCAGCACAGTGTCTGACATAGCAGAGTCTCTGTACATATTGCCAGTGCGAGTTACTGAGAAGAATGATGTGGCATTAGTAGTAGGAATTATTAGTAGTAGCCACATAGTATAATTGTAAAATAATTGGAATGGCAAAAGGAGTCTAGAGTTGTAGTCTTATGTCACTAATGTATGACCTTGAACATATTACTTCATGATTTTGGAACTCAGATTTCTTGGTTAAATGACAGATTTGGACCAAATGATTCCTAATATCGTGTATAAGTCTAAAAAGGAACTATATCACCATGTTTCATGAAGAGTAAGATAAGAAAACGTTAATGATTTGAAGAACATATAAATGAGAAATAAATGATGGTGCTTTTGCAGAATTGTATCTCAAATTCATTATAATTAACTGTAACAAAGTCTAATGACATATTTTTCACTCCCCATAAAATGCTCAATTAGAAACAGGCAGGACATTTTAGATAAGATTGGAATGAGAAATTGGCAAAAAATAATAATTAAGACTTCAAAAGCATTTAGCCATCTGTTGTATAATCATGAGAATGATTGAAAAATGACTCCTAATTTTTAATATTCACAGTTATATAACTTGATACACGGGAAAATATTCTGTGCAAATATATGCACTTATATCTCTAGATACATCTAATGAAATAAATTAAAAGATGAAAAAATAAATGATAAAATATTGGTGGTTATATTTTCTTTAAATTTTCAGCCCCCCGGTGAGCTACTTTGAAATGAAAGTGTCCTTTATGGTAAAGAAATCTGCTGGAAACCATTATCTGTTTGCTCAAAAACCTTCTTAGTATTTAAGGTAGCACATAATAATGGTTTTACCCTTGCATGCTAGATTTTTCATCAAGTGACCTTAATCTACCCAGAGTTATCTCTATTTCTGTCTACCAATTTCTTCTTTTATAAAACTGTTTGCTTTTGAGCTGATATTTATTTTAATGTTTATACTGATCCCTCCATTGTTTACTACATATCCATATACAAGATAAGTTCAAAAGTCATTTTTCATAAAACTTTCATTCTGACAGTTTCCTTATCTGTATTCACTTTTTGCTGTAATTTTTGCTATAAAAGCTGGCAATCATATGTCAATTATTATGTATCATATTTCATCCTCTTGTTTTTATCTTGTTCTTCCCAATTGGATGGTAAAAATGTCCTTTAAGAGAATGTTTGTCACATCTTCATTCCTTATCTGACAAACCACACTTTGTGCTGGGCCTATTGGTGGGTATTAAAGAAATTAATCTGCGTAACAAAGGATTTTTGCCATTAAGGAGCTCACAGTCCTCATAGTGAGAGGCATGTTGATTGACAATTAGTTTAATTTAGCTTTTGAACCACCTTACTTCTTAAGAAACTACTGTTTCATATTTCCATGTTATAAACATTCTTGAGTAAAAACAAAGACCCAAACCACCTGAAGAATGTAGATAAGAGAAGACATTGATATATTAGTTTTTCTAGTTTTAAGCTTTCAGTGTATTTAATTGGAATTATCTGTATTAATTTTATTATCACATTTTGAAGTAGGTAACACAAAAGAAATTCTCAGAGGGAATTTATTAGCCTGCTACAACTGTACATATGTGTTTTTTTGTTTGTTTGTTTTATTTTTGGCTGCGTTGGGTCTTCATTGCTGCGTGCGGGCTTTCTCTAGATGCGGTGAGCGGGGGCTACTCTTCATTGCAGTGCGCGGGCTTCTCATTGCGGTGGCTTCTCTTGTTGTAGAGCACGAGCTCTAGGCACGAGGGCTTCAGTAGTTGTGGCACACGGGCTTCAGTAGTTGTGGCTCGCGGGCTCTAGAGCGCAGGCTCAGTAGTTGTGGCACACGGGCTTAGTTGCCCCGCGGCATGTGGGATCTTCCTGGACCAGGGCTTGAACCCACGTCTCCTGCATTGTCAGGCAGATTCTTAACCACTGCGCCACCAAGGAAGTCCCCATATGTGGTTTTTTGAAAATAGAATAGACTAGTCCTGCTAAATAGATTATTCTGTAATAATGGAAAAAGTTCTCTGTCTGCACTGTCCAATTCAGTAGCCACTAGGCAAATGTAACCACTTGAAATTGAACACAAAATGTGGCTAGTGTGGCTCAGGAGATAAATTTTCATTGATAAATTTTGAATTTAAATGTAAATATTCACATGTAGCTAGCTAGTGACTATCATATAGGACACTACAGGTATAGACCAAGGCAGGCACACATGTGGCCTGAGTGTCACTACAAAATCCCTTCAGTGCCCAAGGCAGACATCCCAGTCACAGCAAGTTCTTCCCTAGAAGTTTGGACATAGACTTAGAGGCATTCTAAATCATATCACACAAAAAAGGTATAATGTCTGAGCAGAACTGTATTTTCAGGACTCAATTTTTAAGACGCAAGAAACCAGTACAAAGAAGCTTAGTTTAAAAAAAAGGATTTGGAGGATTCACTTAACTGAATTTTCTTAGTGTCTAGGTGCTTAGATGATGTTAGTTCAATGTGTTCACATGTTGTTATTAGACATATGAGTTCCTATCCTGCTTCTGCTTGACTTTACATACAGTAGTGCTCTCTCCTAATGGTGACAAGGATAACCCAGTACAGCCCTAGGCTTACCTCTTCCCTGCTTAGAAAGAACAGCAAAAACAAGCACTTTCCCCCCAAGTAATTCCTTTTTTTAAAAAAAATTGTTATTGAAGTATAGTTGATTTACAATGTTGTGTTAATTTCTACTGTACAGCAAAGTGATTCAGTTATACATATATATACCTTCTTTTTCATATTCTTTTCCATTATGGTTTATCACAGGATATTGAATATGGTTCCCTGTGCTATACAGTAGGACCTTATTGTTTATCATTCTATATATAATAGTTTGCATCTGCTAATCCCAAACTCCCAATCCATCCCTTCTCCGCCCCACTTCCCCCTTGGCAACCACAAGTCTGCTCTTATGTCTGTGAATCTGTTTCTGTTTCATGGTTAAGTTCATTTGTGTCTTATTTTAGATTCCACATATAAATAATATATGGTATTTGCCTTTCTCTTTCTGACTTAGTATGATTATCTTTATGTCCCTCCACGTTGCTGCAAATGGCATTATCTCATTCTGTTCTAATGGCTGACTAGTATTCTACTGTGTGTGTGTGTGTGTGTGTGTGTGTGTGTGTGTGTGTGTGTGTATATATGTATATATACACACGTCTTCTTTATCCATTCATCTGTCGATGGACATTTAGGTTGTGTCCATGTCTTGCTATTGTAATTCTGATAATTCCCAGGACTAACTCACCTGAATAGCTTGGGTCATGTACCGGCCCTGAGTAAGTCACTCTCAGAGACAGAGAAATTATACCGGGGAGAGCAGGTGGGGAGCCTGCCTCACTTGCCCACCCTGGAAGTTTGGTTGGAGTTTACAGCAGCTCTCAGATGGCCTGGACTGAGAATGAACCTCTAACCAGCATTCATCCTTCTAAAGGGCAGCTCTGATCCTATTAACTCCCTTCTTCAAAATTATGTGTGGATTTTCACAAATGCCTCAGTGCACTCTTCAGATCTGGGATACCTACCTGTTCTTCAAAAGTAATTTTAAACACTGAAATTTATAGGAAGTTTTTTCCAAATCCTCTACCTTCCCTGCCCTGAAGCCCCGATGTTGAAATTTTTTACAGTGCATCTCCCTTAAAATGCCCTTGCTACCTATGCCCTGCATAAACACTGCCCTTCTATAATATATTATTGTAATAGTTAAATTTAACTCCAATAAAGATATATAAAAAAGAATTGCTTAATTTCTAAAAAAAAAAGAAAAGTTAAATTTATATGGTAGTAATAGTAATACTGGTTTCATGTGCTAGATACCATTTTAAGTATCTTATCTATATATCATACTGGTTTCCATACAATAACTCTTGAAATACATCTTATTATTTCTCACCAGTTTTATAGACAAGGGAACAATCACAGAGAGGTTAGTAATTTTCCTCAATTCTCATTTTATTTATATGAGCAGGAAGTGCAGTGCCAGGCTCAAAGACAGGAAGTTTTATTTCAGTACCTGGTCTTTTGGCCCCTATGTTTTGTACATAAATAAGAGGTATCTAGTATCATTGAAAAAGGCAGTTTTGCTAAAGTTAAAACACCACGTTGATTCATCTTAATGTAGCGAATTATAACAATTTAGACTGTACCATTTATAATTTAACTTCAGTCCAATGATGAATAACGTTCCAAATATTTTAGAAGTAATATGTCTTGATTATTCTTCATAATTTCAACTACTAAGGCATTTTTCATTAAAAGCAAATTATTTAAAACCACAAATTGATGTGTTCTTTCTACATCTAAATATTTAAACATTTTTAAAAGATAAACTATTCCAGAAGTTAAATATCATTTTAAGTTGGATCTTCCTAATGTTTTTGCCACAAATATAAGAGCTAATTTATTGATCAATGACAGAATTCTGAGAAACTGAAAATATAATGTTAGTACCAAAATATGACACTTTGCAGTCACTATACAAGAAAATAATATCTGCTAGATTTCTTTAGGGGGATAGATAAGTTTGTGAATACAGATGAACTAACAGACATTAATTTATATGAATTTGAATATTCCACATAGAAGCAATTTTACTTTTTAAACTTGTCATGTTATTCATTTATAATATAGTTATAAGAAAAAAGATATGAAGAATATTTTTCCAGCTTTTAAAATGTTTCTTAAAGACATATCCATTATATTTTCCATTACCGTTACATATATATGTAAAATAACTTTCCTTTGGATTTATTACTAGGATCATGTTCGTGTTTCTTGAAGAATTAATATACTTACTGCAACTATATAATTCTTTGTACTTTTCCTTTTGCTCTGACTGTCAGAAACTAAGCTATTCAACTTGTTCAGTTGAAGTAGATTTATTTACAGTTCTCTAATGTTGGACATTTAAAGTATTTCCAGTACTATTGGAAATAATTTTGCAGTTAACGTTATACAAGTTCTTCTTTGGGCAAATTGATTACTATCTCTACAGGATAGATTTCTAAGAGTATATTTTCGGATTCAAACTCTATCTGATCTCAGCTGGCCTCAGCCTGCACTGGCTTGAAGCAGGGTTTCAGTTCCCGGCCAGTGACTGAGGTCGGGTCACGGCAGTGAGAGCACCGAATCCTAGCCACTAGACCAGTGGTCAGCGACAAGGCCCTGGCCCTACGACTTTGCAGAAAAAGAATTCCCACAAAGACAGAAAATAGTGAAACACGTAAAGTATTTATTAGGAGAAAAGAGTACAGTACATGTGGATAGATACATGGCAGGCTCAGAGAGCGAGAGTCGTGCCCTTGTGGCAGTTTGAATCACTTTTATGGGGCATTTCTTCTGGGTTTCCTTTGACCAATCATTTTGATTTGCCTGGTTCAGAGTCCATATCTGGTGTATCTCAGGATTCCCATGTGTGTGCACATGTCTTAGCCAAGATGGATTCTACCGAAGAGGTCTAGGTAGGTTTGGCCACTTGGTAACACTCCCGTTTTGACCTCCAAGGAGCCTTTCTGTGCATGTGTAGTCGGGAAGGTATCCTGACTTCGAGAATGAGGAATATGTGGTCTCTTATCTTCTATGTGGGCAGGGCCCAGCCTCCTCTCTCAATTGTTCTGTTATTCCCGTCTCGGAATATCGGTCCACAGGAACGAACTCAAACCATTTGCCCTGAGGGCCCATCTGTCTCCTGCCTCAAATCTACTAAATAAGATTTGTTTAACCTCCCACCCCTAACTACAGTGAATGAAAATGTCTATATCCCTGGACCCTAAGCTATCCTGAGTGACATTATTTTTTTTAATTGCCTGTTTATACCATTTATTGAGAGCATCTTAAAATTCCTTTAACAGTGGCATAACATAAATAAGTTACAAGATTGCCATTGCAGTTTTAGCAGAAACGGAAAAAATCTGAAATAATGGGCATATATGACATTTCTTGAGTGGACAAATGTTAATAGAGAAATGTTCCTAATTGTGGAATTCACAGATTTTATAATTTGTAAACGTATAAAATTTATACTTAAAAAACTCCAGAAATGTTCTCTGTTGCTTTTATAGCTCAGTATGATGCTTTTTTTGATTCAGATGACATATTAAACTAATTTCTGCCTTCAAGATAAGTAGTCTATTTGTGAAAACACATAGGATAAATACAAATGGAAGACATGTCTGTTTATGTATTTATTTGTTTTTAATCATTACCAATTTTATTCCCCCAAAAGATTTCATTATGGATATAGAATATTATATGATTAAGATCATAACATGTTTAAAGTTTTTAAAGTTCTTGAGAGTTTTAGAAGCAGATAGGGAAGTCTTAGTGGAGAGAACGGGTTCACAATATTACCTCAGTAATGGTTAGGTGGAGAGTTAGGGAAAAGCAAAAAAAGGCAGAGTGCTGAGGGGTGAGCATCTTAAGGTGGAGGACCTATTTTATACAGCAAGGAGAGAAACTTTTGCTAGATAGTGTAGTGCCAGATCATGGAAGCCCACGCAAGACCCAGTTTGCAGGAATTCACTTTCTCTTGAAGCGTAGTGAAAGAAGAGGAGCAAAGAAGTCAGTGCAATACATTTTTATGTATGAGATTAACATGAAACAATAAAAGCTTGAGAGAGATATGTGTTGGTTATTGTGTGCCAATCTGAATAAAAAGAGAGGATGGAAAGCAGAGAGGGTAGCTAATTAGCTTTTATAAAAATTAACATTCACAGAGCTTCTAAATGTATCCAAGTTCACACGGCTAGTAAACAAAAAAGGTAGAATTCTAATTCCAATCTTTCTGACACCAAAAAGTGTAGGTATTAGCATAGCACTGTAGATTTCACTAGAGATGGAAAGGATGATAAAAACAATCAGTGTAAAGGTAAAGGTGTTGCAGAAGGTAATTCCTTCAGGCTTGATAGGAAAGTTGATGATTTTTTTTATTATACTGATGAAAGGTGGGAATAAAACATACAAAATAGAATTAAAGATCACTGACTGAAAATTGAAGTTTTCTTGGATCACTTACGTAGAAAACTTAGTAAGGTTTGGGAATTTTTGACCTCTTTAGAAGAGAAAAGGTATGTGTGTGAGAGAGAGAAGCAGAGAAGAAGCCGAGAGGAAGGGAGGGAGGATATGAATATGAACGTTTAGAGAATAGAGCAGGGAAAAACCTCAGGGAAAGCTGCAGGGTAGGAAAGAAGGTAAGGAGGTGGAGAATTCAATGACAAAGAGCTCTGGTACAGAAGGTAAGAAGAGCAATGAAATTTTGGTTATTTCAAGGAAAGGTATTGGAAATAACTTTCATTTGTTTAGAAATAAGTAAGTAAATCATATAATCCAGAGGTGGTATTGGGTTAATCCTAGAGATGAATGACGTGAGAACACAGGAAAATATTCCGTCAGAGAAAGGAATGGAGATGCTGCCACATGAGGAAAGACCATGACTATTGAGGTCTCTTCTCTCTTAAGGAAAATGTAAAAGACAAAAAAGTCAGGAAGTTTATGGTCACAGTGAACTTTTGAATTTTAAAAAATTGCCGTATGTTAAAGGTTGAAACTTTAGGTTGATTAGAAGGAAGTATTGTTGAAACTTTTTGGTACAAATTATATTAAAATATATAGTCTAAAAGGTTTATATGCTTAATTTAAAGTTAGGGCACAAGTCTCTTAGATAGCTTCATCCACCAGAGGGCAGACAGCAGAAGCAAGAAGAACTACAGTCCTACGGCCTGTGGAACAAAAACCACATTCACCGAAAGATAGACAAGATGAAAAGGCAGAGGGCTACGTACCAGATGAAGGAACAAGATAAAACCCCAGAAAAACAACTAAATGAAGTGGAGATAGGCAACCTTCCAGAAAAAGAATTCAGAATAATGATAGTGAAGATGATCCAGGACCTCGGCAAAAGAATGAAGGCAAAGATCAAGATGATGCAAAAAATGTTTAACAAAGATCTAGAAGAATTAAAGAATGAACGAACAGAGATGAACAATACAATAACTGAAATGAAAAATACACTGGAAGGAATCAATAGCAGAATAAGTTAGGCAGAAGAACAGATAAGAGACCTGGAAGACAGAATGGTGGAATTCACTGCTGTGGAACAGAATAAAGAAAAAAGAATAAAAAGAAATGAAGACAGCCTAAGAGACCTCTGGGACAACATTAAAGGCAACAACATTCGCATTATAGGGGTCCCAGAAGGAGAAGAGGGAGAAAAAGGACCCAGGAAAATATTTGAAGAGATTATAGTCGAAAACTTCCCTAACATGGGAAAGGAAATAGCCACCCAAGTCCAGGAAGCACAGAGAGTCCCATACAGGATAAACCCAAGGAGAAACACAACGAGGGACATAGTAATCAAATTGGCAAAAATTAAAGACAGAGAAAAATTATTGAAAGCAGCAAGGGAAAAATGACAAATAACATACAAGGGAACTCGCATAAGGTTAACAGCTGATTTCTCAGCAGAAACTCTACAAGCCAGAAGGGAGTGGCATGATATACTTAAAGTGATGAAAGGGAAGAACCTACAACCAAGAAAACTCTACCCAGCAAGGATCTCATTCAGATTCGATGGAGAGATCAAAAGCTTTAGAGACAAGCAAAAGCTAAAAGAATTCAGCACCACCGAACCAGCTCTACTACAACTGCTAAAGGAACTTCTCTAAGTGGGAAACACAAGAGAAGAAAAGGACCTACAAAAACAAACCCAAAACAATTAAGAAAATGGTCATAGGAACATACATATCGATAATTACCTTAAACGTGAATGGATTAAATGCTCCAACCAAAAGACACAGGCTCGCTGAATGCATACAAAAGCAAGACCCATATATATGCTGTCTACAAGAGACCCACTTCAGACCTAGGGACACATCCAGACTGAAAGTGAGGGGATGGAAAAAGATATTCCATGCAAATGGAAATCAAAAGAAAGCTGGAGTAGCAATACTCATATCAGATAAAATGGACTTTAAAATAAAGAATGTTACAAGAGACAAAGAAGGACACTACATAATGATCAAGGGATCAATCCAAGAAGAAGATATATGCACCCAACATAGGAGCACCTCAATACATAAGGCAACTGCTAACAGCTCTAAAAGAGGAAATTGACAGTAACACAATAATAGTGGGGGACTTTAACACCTCACTTACACCAATGGACAGATCTTCCAAACAGAAAATTAATAAGGAAACACAAGCTTTAAATGATACAATAGACAAGATAGATTTAATTGATATTTGTAGGACATTCCATCCAAAAACAGCAGATTACACTTTCTTCTCAAGTGCACACAGAACATTCTCCAGGATAGATCATATCTTGGGTCACAAATCAAGCCTCAGTAAATTTAAGAAAATTGACATCATATCAAGCATCTTTTCTGACCATAATGCTATGAGATTAGAAATCAATTACAGGGAAACAAACATAAAAAACACAAACACATGGAGGCTAAACAGTACGTTACTAAATAATCAAGAGTTCACTGAAGAAATAAAAGAGGAAATCAAAAAATACCTAGAGACAAATGACAATGAAAACACGACGATCCAAAACCTATGGGATGCAGCAAAAGCAGTTCTAAGAGAGAAGTTTATAGCTATACAAGCCTACCTCAAGACACAAAAAAAATCTCAAACAATGTAACCTTACACCTAAAGGAACTAGAGAAAGAAGAACAAACAAAACCCAAAGTTAGCAGAAGGAAAGAAATTATAAAGATCAGAGCAGAAATAAATGAAATAGAAACAAAGAAAACAGTAGCAAAGATCAATAAAACTAAAATCTGGTTCTTTGAGAAGATAAACAAAGTTGATAAACCTTTAGCCAGACTCATCAAGAAAAAGAGGGAGAGGACTCAAATCAATAAAATTAGAAATGAAAAAGAAGCTACAACAGACACCGCAGAAATACAAAACATCATAAGAGGCTACTACAAGCAACTCTATGCCAATAAAATGGACAACCTGGAAGAAATGGACAAATTCTTAGAAAGGTATAACCTTCCAAGACTGAACCAGGAAGAAATAGAAAATATGAACAGACCAATTACAAGTAATGAAATTGAAACTGTGATTAAAAATCTTCCAACAAACAAAAGTCCAGGACCAGATGGCTTCACAGGTGAATTCTATCAAACATTTAGAGAAGAGCTAACACCCATCCTTCTCAAACTCTTCCAGAAAATTGCAGAGGAAGGAACACTCTCAAACTCATTCTATGAGGCCACCATCACCCAGATACCAAAACCAGACAGAGATACTACAATAAAGAAAATTACAGACCAATATCACTGATGAATATTGATGCAAAAATCCTCAACAAAATACTAGCAAACAGAATCCAACAACACATTAAAAGGATCATACACCATGATCAAGTGGGATTTATCCCAGGGATGCAAGGATTCTTCAATATATGCAAATCAATCAATGTGATACACCATATTAATAAATTGAAGAAGAAAAACCATATGATCATCTCAATTGATGCAGAAAAAGCTTTTGACAAATTGAACACCCATTTATGATAAAATCTCTCCAGAAAGTGGGCGTAGAGGGAACCTACCTCAACATAATAAAGGCCATATACAACAAACCCACAGCAAACATCATTCTCAATGGTGAAAAACTGAAAGCATTTCCTCTAAGATCAGGAACAAGACAAGGATGTCCACTCTCACCACTATTATTCAACATAGTTTTGGAAGCCCTAGCCATATCAATCAGAGAAGAAGAAGAAATAAAAGGAATACAAATTGGAAAAGAAGAAGCAAAACTGTCACTGTTTGCAAATGACATGATACTATACATAGAGAATCATAAAGATGTCACCAGAAAACTACTAGAGCTAATCAATGAATATGGTAAAGTTGCAGGATACAAAATTAATGCACAGAAATCTCTTGCATTCCTATACACTAATGATGAAAAATCTGAAAGAGAAATTAATGAAACACTCCAATTTACCATTACAACAAAAAGAATAAAATACCTAGGAATAAACCTACCTAAGGAGACAAAAGACCTGTATGCAGAAAACTAAGACACTGATGAAAGAAATTAAAGATGATACCAACAGATGGAGAGATATACCATGTTCTTGAATTGGTAGAATCAGTATTGTGAAAATGACTATACTACCCCAAGCAATGTACAGATTCAGTGCAATCCCTGTCAAATTACCAATGGCATTTTTTACAGAACTGAAACAAAAAATCTTAAAGTTTGTATGGGGACAGAGAAGACCCCGAATAGCCAAAGCAGTCTTGAGGGAAAAAAACGGAGCTGGAGGAATCAGACTCCCAGACTTCAGACTATACTACAAAGCTGCAGTAATCAAGACAATATGGTACTGGCACAAAAACAGAAATATAGGTCAATGGAACAGGATAGAAAGCCCAGAGATAAACCCACGCACCTATGGTCAACTAATCTATGACAAAGGGGGCAAGGATATACAATCGAGAAAAGACAGTCTCTTCAATAAGTGGTGCTGGGAAAACTGGACAGCTACATGTAAAAGAATGAAATTAGAACACTCCCTAACACCATACACAAAAATAAACTCAAAATGGATTAGAGGATGTAAATGTAACACCTTACCTAAATGTAAGACCGGACACTATAAAACTCTTAGAGGAAAATATAAGAAGAATACTCTTTGACATAAATCACAGCAAGATCTTTTTGGATCCACCTCCTAGAGTAATGGAAATAAAAACAAAAATAAACAAATGGGACCTAATGAAACTTTAAATGCTTTTGCACAACACAGGAAACTCTAAACAAGACAAAAAGACAACCCCCAGAATGGGAGAAAATATTTGCAAACAAATCAATGGAAAAAGGATTAATCTCAAAAATATATAAACAGCTCATGCAGCTCAATATTAAAAAAACAAACAACCCAATCCAAAAACGGGCAGAAGACCTAAATAGACATTTCTCCAAAGAAGACATACAGATGGCCAAGAAGCACATGAAAAGCTGCTCAACATCACTAATTATTAGAGAAATGCAAATCAAAACTACAGTGAGGTATCACCTCACACCAATTAGAATGGGCATCATCAGAAAATCTACAAGAGACAAATGCTGGAGAGGGTGTGGAGAAAAGGGAACCCTCTTGCACTGTTGGTGGGAATGTAAATTGATACAGCCACTATGGAGAACAGTATGGAGGTTCCTTAAAAAACTAAAAATAGAATTACCATACGACCCAGCAATCCCACTACTGGGCATATACCCTGAGAAAACCATAATTCAAAAAGACACATGCACCCTAGTGTTCATTGCAGCACTATTTACAATAGCCATGACATGGAAGCAACCTAAATGCCCAATGACAGATGAATGGATAAAGAAGTTGTGGTACATATATACAATGGAATATTACTCTGCCATGAAAAGGAATGAAATTGGGTCACTTGTAGAGACGTGGATGGATCGAGAGACTGTCATACAGAGCGAAGGAAGTCAGAAAGAGAAAAACAAATATCGTATATTAACGCATGTATGTGGAACCTAGAAAAATGGTACAGATGAACCGGTTTGCAGGGCAGAAATTGAGACACAGATGTAGAGGACAAACGTGTGGACACCAAGGGGGGAAAGCGGTGGGGGTCGGGGGTGGTGGTGTGATGAATTGGGAGATTGGGATTGACATGTATACACTTATATGTATAAAATGGATGACTAATAAGAACCTGCTGTACAAAAAATAAATAAAAATTTTAAAAAGTAAATATTGCGGAAAACTAAAAAAAATAATAATAATAAAGTTACAAGGAAATTAAAGATGAGTAAGGGTTGAATAGGTATTTAGTGATTGAGATGGATGGTCAGGGAGTCGTCTTCCTCTGACACTGAATGTAGTCTGCTTTGCTACGTCACAGAATGGAGATTGCGAAGGATGAAAAATATTGAGAAGATCAGTTCTTAAGTTTTGTTATTCTTCTCAGTTTCAATAGCAATCTTCTAATTTAATCTGTTCCAAAGAAAGAGGTAATTTTCAAAGTTGCCCCTTTCAGTCTTGCTTAAGGAGATAGGAGAAGAGAGAAATGAGAGCAAATTTCTATTCAGCACTTACTCTGGGCCAGAAACTGTGCTCAGTCTGATTAAGAGACCATGGTTGCTTTCCAGGAGCTAAGCAACTTTGCTCAAATATCCCCCTAATGCAAGCATCTTCTAAGTCTTCTGATTAACAAGCTTCTTCTATGATGTTCCAACACTCAAAATCAATCCTTCTCCTAAAAAAAAGAATTAAAAAGAAAGAAAATTTTAAATAAATTCTTCTAGTTTTTTCTAACCTTCTTTTGTTGTGAAAATTTGAGCTTATTTCATCATCACCTATATGAATGAGATCAGAATAACATTTACTGAGCATCTATTCTATATTAGTTATTCTTCTAGGTTATGGTGTTACAGAAATGTGTGTATCATCTGATTCAGCTCTTTTTCTCTTCTGTATCAGTATTAGAGAACACCAGTAATTTATGAATCCCCAAGTCAGTGGATTTTTCTCAGGTTTCCTTTTTATCTTTTGCTGCTTTTGAACCCAGTGACCAACTCTTCATCCTTCAGATTTTAACTTTATGTGCTGTACTTCCATTCATCTGAGTTCCGTCTCTATTTTCATGACTATATCCTTTACATCTGCAGTCCATGAAACATGGGAGAAGAGACAACTGGACTCTAGAATCCTATGTTTCATAGGCTGCAATTGTAAAGGATGTAGTCATGAAAGATGCATGTTTTAATTTTCCCATGTTATAATTATCATCACCCTCTTAATGCCTTTAATTCTAGTTTCTGTTCATTCTAATCAGTAGGTAATTCTGATGGTAGGGCTTAACCCAGCTTTCTCATTCCTACAGTGAACAGACTGATCAAGACCATCTTTACATTTTTCCTTTAAGTTCTTTCTTTTGTGATCTAAATCCACATCTCTAATTCTCAACCCTTTCGTAGATTCCAGGCTGACATTTCCAAGATGTCCTGCAATTGGTTTCACCTACCAGGTTTAAACGTTGACCCTCCCATCTTCTACCTCAAGGCTTGCTCCTTTTCCTGATTTCCTTAGTTTTGCTAATACCCCTCCCTGAATCATTCAGGTTTGACCATTGGATTCCACTTTGGCTCCATCATCTTCTCTCTCCTCTTGTCCAATCCATCACCAGGTTAAGACCTTTTCCCCTACCAGCTCTTTCTCATTTATCCAAAAAGAATCATCTTTTCGGATAAATTTCCCACCCCCCTTAATACCTAGTATACAACCTTGCACAGAGCAAGTGCTCAGGAAATTTTCGTTAAAAGGAGCATCTCATTCTCTTTCTCGTCTAGCTGCTGTCAATACTTGTTCAGAAATGTTGAGTCATAATTAAAGCCAATAAAATGAGAATCAGAGCAACATTCTCTTTTTTTCTACCCATAGCTTAAGTACAACATTTAAACCACCTGAATTCGAATCAACTGGTTAGAAAAACAATGCTGTTCTTCGAGCCCTTATGTAACATAAATTCAGTGAAAATCTGCTCAAACCAAACTCTAATTAAAGGTTTTAGCTGCCAAATAATATGTTCTGGTTAAAGCCAAGTTAGTATTAAGGAGTGTTTCATGAATAACAGCACAAGCTTTATACTTTGCTGTTGATTTTCTCATGGGGAACTCATGTAAAGGAGAGTGATACCTCCCTGTTGACTTTAACTTTTAGAAATGCAAAGCATGCTGAAATTGTACATAATTCTCTTCTAAAGAAAAGGAAATAGCATTTCAGTGGTTTTCCTCAGTGTTTTACTGAGTTATGGTAGGGCACAATTATGTCTGTTAAATTGATTTACCAGATGGAAGGTTACATTTTATATTTAGCTGATTAAGTTGTAGGAGAGTAGAATTATATCTCATACCATAAAGATCATACGTAAAGGTAAAAATATTTTAATTAACTACAGTTTGAAAGTGACTGATTAGAGGTCTAAACTGTTTTATTTCACTCCTTGTAGTTACATTGCACCAAAAGGGGAAATCGTTCTTAGAAATGGGCCTTATCATACAGTTGTTATTTGGCTTAATAACTTAATATCTCAAATGGAATCTGTTTTTAAAAAAAAAAAAGTAAAATGTTCCCACTTCAGTGAGTTTTGGAAATTGCTTGCTTTTGACGCTATTTAGAATGTACAAAGTACTCAGCATTTGGGGGTTAAAATAAATGATCTTTAACTTACACACTTATGGAACGTTAACAGAAAAATTTAAAAGAGAAAAGCTACATTTTTGTATTTTTTTCTTTTTAGGATATTTTTACAAATAAGTAAATAGATTAATAAAAGCTTTACTTTTTATAAAAAATTATATCTGATCAAGTGTTAAATATTAATTTTAAGGAAATTACTGTCTTGGTATTTTTGCTAAGCAATGGGCATATATCATTAATAGTTTTCTTTAATATCCTACTTCCTTACCTAAAAACAAAAAAATATAGCACAGTGAAATCTGATCTAGTCAGAACCAGTATTTCAGGATATTCAGACTTCCAAAGCAATGCCAACTTTGGAATTTATTAGACTGCTGTATTGACTTCTTATGACTCCTGTAATAAATTAGCACAAACTTAGTTACTTAAAACAACCCATATTTATTATCTTACTATACTGGAGATCAGAAATCTAAAATGAGTCTCACCTGGCTAAAATTGAGGTGTTAGCAGGGCTGTGTTCCTTTCTGGAAGCCCTAGGAGCAAGTCTATCCACTTGCTTTTGTCAGCTTCTGAGGGCCACCCACACTCTCTGGCTTGTGCCCCACTTCTATCTTCAAAGCCAGAAATGACTAGGTGAGTCTTTGTTGCCTTGCATCACTCCCGATACTCACTATTCTGCCTCTTTCTTCCATATGTTCAAAGGACCCTTGTGATTATATTGAGCCCACCTGGATAATCCAGGCTAATCGCCTCATCTTTAAATCAGCCGATTAGCAATCTTAAATCCATTTGCAACCTTAATATCTTATTTACCATGTAAAGTGACAGTCACAAGTTCTGGGGAGTGGGACATAGACATCTTTGTCCTGGAAGTATTATTCTGCCTACCACAACTACTTAAAAGTTTTCTAGGATGATGTTTGCTAAAGCATACTTTGATTTACTACCTCTTTACCTTTTTTTGCGGGGTGGGGGGGCCGTGTTGCACGGCTTGTGGGATCTTAGCTCCCCAACCAGAGATTGAACCCACACCCTTGGCAGTGAATGTGTGGAGTCCTAACCACTGGACCGCCAGGGAATTCCCTCTTTACCTTTTTATTTGAAGTTTGTTTGAGGTTTATTTAACCAGACAATCACCCAGAGAAAATTGGCTAAATAGAAGGTATTTAACTGAAGGTCTGTCTAGAGATGGTCTCTGGGTGACCTTAATAAATCCAAAGGCAAAATATTACCTTTTACATCATTCTCAAATAGATAATAGTGTTTCCTTATAAATATGTATTAAAAAGAAAATTTATGATAAAGATAATAAAGCTGTGAATTCCATCGAGGCAGAAGTGAATTACCAAGAACATTCCAGAACCATGACGTTTACAAAGTCAAACTTGCAAAAGAAAATAAATAATAACAAGACCTGCCCAAATGACTTGGAAAGTTTTGAAACAGGAAAAGAAGAGCCGGAAGCAAGTTGGCATTTGAGCTGGGTGGAGGACAAACTCCTGTTGACCAGAAGTCAGTGATGTTGCGCCATGGCAACTAGATGTATCTCAGGGGGTTCTGAAGGGCCCAAAAGACTAGTGGTTGCACCTAAAGACTTGAAATTATATTGAAGCTGATAACAGTTCTAAGCAGCAGTAATTAAGCCTTAAAATATATGTACATGACTAGACTGACCAGAAAGCCAGTAAAATCTAAACTGAACCATGTGATTCCCTAAAGAGACTAATGGAACCACTTCTACATGTGACCTAATCCAGAAATCTGAGTCACAGTCACACTGAGCTACTGGCTCCCCTTCATCTCATCAGATACAAGCTTCCGTCATTGCTTGCTCTTAGACTTCCTCTTTCTCATCATGTCTTCTGTTGTAGTTCAGTACCCGTTTAGTCATATCCCCATTCCAAGTATTGACCATTCTCTGATTTCAGCATAGCCTTGTCCAGTCAACCCTATGTCTTTTTAAATTTTAAATCTAGTCTTCCTATCCTCCTACTTACATGTCAATTAATACCTCTTCTATTATGTACAAGGCTAAAGTCCTTCCATGGCAAGCACAAACTCTCTTCTCTCACACTCCCTCCCTCACCTTCCCCCCTCCACCACCTCATTCTCCTTTGTCCTAACAGTACCTAACAGTTTGCAGTTCCATGAATAAGTCTTTCTGTTTCACACTCACACAAGCCATTTACACCTGGTTTTCCACAAGGTCCTTGCTAAAATGTATGCTTGAGTAATTCATACTCATCTATCAGTGCTCAGCTGATACATGCTTCCCTTTGTTAAGCTTTAGTTGGTGCCTTCCCATCACCCACCAGGCTACCCTAAATACTCACTACATTCTTTATGCCAGTATGTATGCCCAAATATACCTGGACAATTCTCTGTGCATATATGTCTATATTAAAATTAAAATTCTCTACTTAGCTGAGAAGTTTCTTAAGGTTAATATCTATAGCTTGTTTTGTATTGTATCCCCAGCATCTTCAGAGAGCTCATATTAGGCACTGAATAAACTTCTCTTATAGGAATAAATAAATATATAGAATAAGATAGGAGCTAATATACATCTCTTTAGGTATTTAAAAATATGGGCAGATTCTTCATGAAATAATTTTTAAGAATTTAACTTGCAGTAATATTTTGTAGTGAAGAGATTGACTGCTTTTGGATGGCTATCACTAGGCAAGTCAGAAGAAAAAGTAAACAAAATAACAGGTTAGAGAATAATGTTATAGTTTTATGGGAATGAACTGAAAATTTTCTGATAAACATCAGAGACAAAAAAATTAAAAGTCATACAATTGAAGAAAGTAAGTTATATGGCATTTAAAATTAGACGGTGATTTGCTCTATTTACTATTTATCATTTTAATCAATACTCCTGAACTCTTTAAGGTCAGGAGGATGGATGGTATTGTCCATATTTGCAGGCGTAAATACTGAGGCACAGCGACATTAAATAATGCTTTACCCAAATCACACAGTTAGCGTGGCACAGTCAAGACTGGAAAACAACTCCAGACTCTTATGAACATAACCAGGTAAGTTCATGCTGAGAGCACAAATGCGTACAATAAACCTTAGGTTTATGGTATACTCAGGGAGTTACTAGCAGATAGGTGTTAGTTTTCTGGACCATACCATCCCGACTATAAGGTTGTTTTCTGGGAAAAATTGTGTGCTGTTCCAGCATGTGCCCCTATAAAATAGCAGGGCTGCCCCAGTGCAGATCTTACCTGCTAAGATGGTCCTTGCCCTGCCATGAAAGCAGTTCACACCTATGTTTATACATGTAGCTCTTATGAAGTGTGTGGGTAGAAAGTATGTTACAAGTTTTACATCCACAAATAAAACTACTTTTTGTGACATTTCTATTCAAAAGAGTATATAAAAGATACATCTAGTAGAGGAGGTGAATAAAACTATAGAGCGCGCAGTGTAATTTTTGTGTATGTGTACATAGACCAGATTAGTTCATTACTTAAAGAAGATTAATAATGTAATTAATTTTCAATTCTATTTTTCAGTATGAAATTTTAGAACTCCAGAGGACTTTTAGAAAAAAAAATATGAATATATCTATAAATACAGACTCCCCCCAGAGTATTACATTATTTAAGCTGTGAAATACTTGTTCAGAAATAAGACTTTATTATAAACCCTTAGGCTCTAGGTTAAAAAACATTATTTTAGAAACTGTATTGAAGAAGATTGAAAGGTGCTCCTAATCAAGTTTGTTTTATTGAAGTCATAATTCAAAATTTTGCTATATTTTCAAAATACAGATTTTCAAAATTTATTTTTGCTTAGGTAAGTAAAATATTTTATATTTGAAAAAATTAAAGTGTATAAAGGAATTAACTTTGAAGGTATTCTAGACTGTATAGGATGTGGATTTCCTTGACTCCAAAACCTGGTATTTTTGATGCTTGCCAGAAAAATGAAATTCCTTCTGCATTCCACACCTGATCTATAAGACCTCTTGCCATAAAGTTCAGCATCAAGAAATTCTTAGAAATTAAAGAAGTTGAAGTTCAGCTAGTTCTCTTCTCAGCAACGTTTGAAACCTGGTCTTTTACTGTAAGTTTCCTTTCATGCTTGGCTATATGCGAGCATTCATTTTTTTCATTCAACAGCTGTTTATTGAGACCCACCATGAGTCTATGTAGTTGTTCAGTCCTGAGAGTAGACACAGGAGTAATTGTTGCATTTACTATTCCGAGTGCTATGTGTGGTAATTTCAGTGAAGCAGTGAGGGTTAGAGCCATATTGCAGTGGTTTGAGGTTAGGAAGCAGTGGTGGCAAGTGTAAAGCTACTTAAAAAAAAAAAAAAAAACTTGGCTGTGAATTAAAGTATAAATGCAGACAGTAGCTAATAATATCTGTATCTCAGGAGGGCTTATTTTTATTTGAATGGGAAAAATCTGAGCATGTCTACATGCTGAGAAGAAAGCCAGCAGAGAGAGGGAGTTTGAAGTTACAGATTGAGTAACCTCTGTTAGTATTGCATAATTTAGCTAAATTTTGCTTGGCATTTAATTTTTTTTAATTTATTTTTAATTTATTTTTATTTTTGGCTGCATTGGGTCTTCGTTGATGTGTGCGGGCTTTCTCTAGTTGCGGTGAGCGGGGGCTACTCTTCGTTGCAGTGTGTGGGCTTCTCACTGCGGTGGCTTCTCTTGTTGTGGAGCACGGGCTCTAGGCACGAGGGCTTCAGTAGTTATGGCATGTGGGCTTCAGTAGTTGTGGGTCATGGGCCCTAGAGCACAGGCTCAGTAGTTGTGGCACACGGGCTTAGTTGCTCTGCGGCACATGGGATATTCCCGGACCAGGGCTTGACTCTGTGTCCCCTGCATTGGCAGGCGGATTCTCAACCACTGCGCCACCAGGCAAGCCCTGACATTTATTTTTGAAGCTTTGTCTTCCACTTAGTATCCTTTCCCCACCCTGCTAGCATATTTAATACCCATCCCTTAAATTTGCCAGCATCTTCCTCTGGACAGGGTTGTTTCCTCTGCCTAGAACTGCACTTCCCTCCCACCTCTGCCTGTCAGGATCTCTCTGTCCCCAGGATTTCCCCTCAAGGCAAATGAATCTCTGCCTCCCAGCCCCAAAGCTCTGCTTACACCTATCACATGGCATTGATGACAGTGTGTCATTTGGTCTTGCTAGACCAGGAATGCCTAGGAGAAAACGGCTCTCTGGTCTATCTCTGAGACAGTTGCCTCAGCACTTAACACACCCCTTTCCCCATTCATTGATTCATTCATTCAATAAATAACTAATGGGTTTAATCTATGTGGTAGGTACTGTATATATGCCGAATAAACAGTGGACATGTGTCCACAACAGAGGACATAACTAGACATGTTCCCACTACTCATGGAACTTGGAACTTTGGTTCTCAGTATTATTTAATAGCTCTTAAACTTAATTAAACAATGGAACCAACTGAATAGAAAGTTTCATTTTAACTATAAAAAGTGATGAAATATATCTCATTATTATTATTTGCTTATTATCACTTATTATTATTTGTTTCTGTCCAGAATCACATTGTTTGATTAAAGTATCTTATCTGTTAAAAATAGCAATTTGTACTTTAAATGTCATAAAATTTTTTTAAATAGTTATTTCTTCTTCTGTCCTAGTATTAAAAACAAAACCAAAAACCCAGCCTTGAGTAGCAATTTGTGTATTCATTCAGTCAGTAGACTTTTTCTGAGTGCTGACTAAGCCAGTTGAGTACCAGGCACTGTGGAGAAATACTGTGAGGAAAAGGAAACGAGATTCAGCATAGAGTCCTGCTGTTGGGCTGAGGAAACTCAGTGCCCTGTCGTGGGCTTTTGAGCTTTAGAGGTGCCTGCTCTGGCTCACGAGATGAAACATCCACAGATGCTAATGGAGAATGCCAACCCAGAGCTAGCAACCCTTCCACTCTAGACGGAGCTCCTGTTAAGCAAGAGCTCCATTTTGTTTTCCCATACTGCTCTGAGCTACTTCCCGGGACTCCGTCATACTCTCTGCCCTTTATACCCACTGATTTTTTTTTTTTCACAAGAAAGTTGTTGTCATTGTTGTTTTCATATGAATTTAATTTCTGTTTACATTGATGGAAGGAAATACAAATGGACATGTAGATTCACAACGATGTGTGCTACTGTGCTTCGAAAGCAAAGCATTGTAGATCACCTAAATGCCCAAATGTTATCAAATGCTTACATAAAATATTGCATATTCACATGTAAATATGGCTGAATAATATATGGTATATCCACATAATGTATTTTTAAAAGACTATGTAATTGCTTGGGAAAAGATTCATGATAGATTTTTAAATGAAAAACAGAATAAATGTAATCATTTCAAGGAATAGATAATTACTGGGATAATTACATAGTACCTTATTAAGTGAACAAACAGGATATTATTATAAATGTAATATGATTCTCATTTTCAAATACTTTTATAAATACAACACAAAGGATACATGAGTAGGGTATATACTCAGTTTGTCCTGTTTCCAAAAATTTCAAACATGCATGATTCACATAATCAGAAGAAAGCAATAAATGTAATTACAAAACACTTTTCAGAAGATCACACTATAAATTGAGTAACATTTACCAATGTGCGTTTTGAAGAAGAATAATTCTCTTTGAACAAATAGACATAATTAGCGTGTTCTAAATAAGAAGATGGATGGTTGTCTACATTAATATTTCTGAAACTAAAAGAAGAGTATTATAATTTGTCCAGGAAATTGCATTTATATATTACCATAAACGTGGCTAGCTATTAGAAGCTAAAATTTCCCAATAAGTGGTTTCTGAAAAAACTGTTTTATATGAATTACATATCATTAAATGATTGTGATTAGAAAGAGTTAGACTAGACATTTTGCTTCTCAATATCAAAATGTATAAAATCTGACTCATAACATTGAAGATTCATATTATCCAAGCCCCCAAAAAAGCATAAGTTGTATTAGATTTACTATATTTTTCTGAATGCTAATTTGAAAATACATGGCCTTTGTCTAGTTATGAGATTTTTAAATTAGAGTAAGCTATATCTTTATTTTTATTTTTTTTAACATCTTTATTGGAGTATAACTGCTTTACAATGGTGTGTTACTTTCTGCTTTATAACAAAGTGAATCAGCTATACATATACATATATCCCCATTTCTCCTCCCTCTTGCGTCTCCCTCCCACCCTCCCTATCCCACCCCTCTAGGTGGTCACAAAGCACCGAGCTGATCTCCCTGTGCCATGTGACTGCTTCCCACTAGCTTTCTCTTTTACATTTGGTAGTATATATAAGTCCATGCACTCTCTCACTTCGTCCCAGCTTACCCTTCCCCCTCCCCATGTCCTCAAGTCCATTCTCTACATCTGTGTCTTTATTCCTGTCCTGCCCCTAGGTTCTTCAGAACGTTTTTTTTAGATTCCATATATATGTGTTAGCATATGGTATTTATTTGTCTCTTTCTGACTCACTTCACTCTGTATGACAGACTCTAGGTCCATCCACCTCACTACGAATAACTCAATTTCGTTTCTTTTTATGGCTGAGTAATATTCCATTGTATATATGTGCCACATCTTTTTTATCGATTCATCTGTTGATGGACACTTAGTTTGCTTCCATGTCCTGGCTATTGTAAATAGAGCTACAATGAACCTTGTAGTATATGACTCTTTTTGAATTATGGTTTTCTCAGGGTATATGCCCAATAGTGGGATTGCTGGGTCATATGGCAGTTCTATTTTTAGTTTCTTAAGGAACCTCCATACTGTTCTCCTTAGTGGCTGTATCAATTTACATTCCCACCAACAGTGCAAGAGGGTTCCCTTTTCTCCACACCCTCTCCAGCATTTATTGTTTGTAGATTTTTTGATGATGGCCGTTCTGATTGGTGTGAGGTGATACCTCATTGTAGTTTGATTTGCATTTCTCTAATGATTAGTGATGTTGAGCTTCCTTTCATGTGTTTGTTGGCAATCTGTATATCTTCTTTGGAGAAATATCTGTTTAGGTCTTCTGCCCATTTTTGGATTGGGTTGTTTTTTTTGATATTGAGCTGCATGAGCTGCTTGTAAATTTTGGAGATTAATCGTTTGTCAGTTGCTTCATTTCCAAATCTTTTCTCCCATTCTAAGGGTTGTCTTTCTTTTTGTCTTGTTTATGGTTTCCTTTATTGTGCAAAAGCTTTTAAGTTTCATTAGGTCCCATTTGTTTATTTTTGTTTTTATTTCCATTTCTCTAGGAGGTGGGTTAAAAAGGATCTAGCTGTGATTTATGTCAGAGTGTTCTGCCTATGTTTTCCTCTAAGAGTTTTACAGTGTCTGGCCTTACATTTAGGTCTTTAATCCATTTTTAGTTTATTTTTGTGTATGGTGTTAAGGAGTGTTCTAATTTCATTCTTTTACATGTAGTTGTCCAGTTTTCCCAGCACCACTTATTGAAGAGGCTGTTTTTTCTCCACTGTATATTCTTGCCTCCTTTATCAAAGATAAGGTGACTATATGTGTGTGGGTTTATCTCCAGGCTTTCTATCCTGTTCCATTGATCTATATTTCTGTTTTTGTGCCAGTACCATACTGTCTTTATTACTGTAGCTTTGTAGTATAGTCTGAAGTCAGGGAGCCTGATTCCTCCAGCTCTGTTTTTCTTTCTCAAGATTGCGTTGGCTATTCGGAGTCTTTTGTGTTTCCATACAAATGGTGAAATTTTTTGTTCTAGTTCTTTGAAAAATGCCATTGGTAGTTTGATAGGGATTGCATTGAATCTGTAGATTGCTTTGGGTAGTATAGCCATTTTCACAATGTTGATTCTTCCAGTCCAAGAACGTGGTATATCTCTCCATCTGTTTGTATCATCTTTAATTTCTTTCATCAGTGTCTTATAGCTTTCTGCATACAGATCTTTTGTCTCCTTAGGTAGGTTTATTCCTAGGTATTTTATTCTTTTTCTTGCAATGGTAAATGGGAGTGTTTCCTTAATTTCTCTTTCAGATTTTTCATCATTAGTGTATAGGAATGCAAGATTTCTGTGCATTAATTTTGTATCCTGCTACTTTACCAAATTCATTGATTAGCTCTAGTAGTTTTCTGGTAGCGTCTTTAGGATTCTCTATGTATAGTATCATGTCATCTGCAAACAGTGACAGCTTTACTTCTTCTTTTCCAATTTGAATTCCTTTTATTTCTTTTTCTTCTCTGATTGCTGTGGCTAAAATGTCCACAACTATGTTGAATAACAGTGGTGAGAGTGGGCAACCTTGTCTTGTTCCTGATCTTAGTGGAAATGGTTTCAGTTTTTCACCATTGAGAACAATGTTGGCTGTGGGTTTGTCCTATATGGCCTTTATTATGTTCAGGTAAGTTCCCTCTATGCCTACTTTCTGGAGAGTTTTTATCATATATGGGTGTTGAATTTTGTCAAAAGCTTTTTCTGCATCTATTGAGATGATCGTATGGTTTTTATCCTTCAATTTGTTAATATGGTGTATCACATTGATTCATTTGCATATATTGAAGAAACCTTGCATTCCTGGGATAAATCCCACTTGATCATGGTGTATGATCCTTTTAATGTGCTGTTGGATTCTGGTTGCTAATATTTTGTTGAGGATTTTTGCATCTATGTTCATCAGTGATATTGGCCTGTAGTTTTCTTTCTTTGTGACATATTTGTCTGGCTTTGCTATCATGGTGATGGTGGCCTCGTAGAATGAGTTTGGGAGTGTTCTTCCCTCTGCTATATTTTGTAAGAGTTTGAGAAGGGTAGGTGTTAGCTCTTCTCTAAGTGTTTGATAGAATTTGCCTGTGAAGCCATCTGGTCCTGGGCTTTTGTTTGTTGGAAGATGTTTAATCACATTCTCAATTTCAGTGCTTGTGCCTGGTCTGTTTATATTTTCTATTTCTTCCTGGTTGAGTCTTGGAAGGTTGTGCTTTTCTAAGAATTTGTCCATTTCTTCCAGGTTGTCCATTTTATTGGCAAGAAGTCGCTTGTAGTAATCTCTCATGGACCTATGTATTTCTGCAGTGTCAGTTGTTACTTCTCCTTTTTCATTTCTAATTCTATTGATTTGAGTCTTCTCCCTTTTTTTCTTGATGAGTCTCGCTAATGGTTTATCAATTTGTTTATCTTAAAGAACAAGCTTTTAGTTTTATTGATCTTTGCTCTTGTTTCCTTCATTTCTTTTTCATTTATTTCTGATCTGATATTTATGATTTCTTTCCTTCTGCTAACTTGGTTTTTTTTTTTTTTGTTCTTTCTCTAATTGCTTTAGATGTAAGTTTAGGTTGTTTATTTGAGATGTTTTTTGTTTCCTGAGGTAGGATTGTATTACTCTAAACTTCCCTCTTAGAACAGCTTTTGCTGCATCCCATAGGTTTTGGGTTGTTGTGTTTTCATTGTCATTTGTTTCTAGGTAATTTTTGATTTCTGAAGTGATCTCTTGGTTATTTAGTAGTGTATTGTTTAGCCTCCATGTGTTTGTATTTTTTACAGATTTTTTCCCTGTAATTGATATCTAGCCTCATAGCATTTTGGTCAGAAAAGATACTTGACACAATTTCAATTTTCTTAAATTTACCTAGCCTTGATTTGTGACCCAAGATATGATCTATCCTGGAGAATGTTCCATAAGCACTTGAGAAGAAAGTGTATTCTGTTGTTTTTGGATGGAATGTCCTATAAATATCAATTAAGGCCATCTTGTTTAATGTATCATTTAAAGCTTGTGTTTCCTTATTTATTTTCATTTTGGATGATCTGTCCATTGGTGAAAGTGGGGTAAGTCCCCTACTATGATTGTGTTACTGTCGATTCCCCATTTTAAGTCTGTTAGCATTTGCCTTACATATTGACGTGCTCCTATGTTGGGTTCATAAATATTTACAATTGTTATATCTTCTACTTGGGTTGATCCCTTGATCATTATGTAGTGTCCTTCTTTGTCTCTTTTAATAGTCTTTATTTTAAAGTCTATCTTGTCTGATATGAGAATTGCTACTCCAGCTTCCTTTTAATTTCCATTTGCATGTAATATCTTTTTCCATCCCCTCACTTTCAGTCTGTATGTGTCCCTAGGTGTGAAGTGGGTCTCTTGTAGACAGCATATATATAGGTCTTGTTTTTGTATCCATTCAGCCAGTCTATGTCTTTTGGTTGGAGCATTTAATCCATTTACATTTAAGGTAATTATCGATATGTATGTTCCTATTACCATTTTCTTAATTGTTTTGGGTTTGTTATTGTGGGTATTTTCCTTCTCTTATGTTTCCTGCCTAGAGAAGTTCCTTTAGGATTTGTTGTAAAGCTGGTTTGGTGGTGCTGAATTCTCTTACCTTTTGCTTTTCTGTAAAGGTTTTAATAACTCAGTTGAATCTGAATGAGATCCTTGCTGGGTAGAGTAATCTTGGTTGTAGGTTTTTCCCTTTCATCACTTTAAATATGTCCTGCCCCTCCCTTCTGTCTTGCAGAGTTTCTGCTGAAAGATCAGATGTTAACCTTATGGGGATTCCCTTGTATGCTATTTATTGTTTTCCCTTGCTGCTTTTAATATTTTTTCTTTGTATTTAATTTTTGTTAGTTTGATTAATATGTGTCTTGGGGTGTTTCTCCTTGGATGTATCCTGTATGGGACTCTCTGCACTTCCTGGACTTAACTGACTATTTCCTTTCCCATATTAGGGAAGTTTTCAACTATAATCTCTTCAAATATCTTCTCAGTCCCTTTCTTTTTCTCTTCTTCTTCTGGGACCCCTATAATTCTAATGTTGGTGCGTTTAATGTTGTCCCAGGGGTCTCTGAGACTGTCCTCAATTCTTTTCATTCTTTTTCCTTTATTCTGTGCTGCAGTAGTTATTTCCACTATTTTATCTTCCATTTGTCCATTCTTCTGCCTCAGTTATTCTGCTATTGATTCCTTCTAGAGAATTTTTCATTTCATTTATTGTGTTGTTCATCATTGTTTTCTCTTTAGTTCTTCTAGGTCCTTGTTAAACGTTTCTTGTATTTTCTCCATTGTATTTCCAAGGTTTTGGATCATATTTACTATCATTACTCTGAATTCTTTTTCAGGTAGACTGCCTATTTCCTCTTCATTTGGTTGGTCTGGTGGGTTTTTACCTTGCTCCTTCATCTGCTGTGTGTTTCTCTGTCTTCTCATTTTGCTTAACTTACTCTGTTTGGGGTCTCCGTTTCACGGGCTGCAGGTTTGTAGTCCCTGTTGTTTTTGGTGTCTGTCCTCAGTGGCTTCAGTGGGTTGTGTAGGCTTCCTGGTGGAGGGGACTAGTGCCTGTGTTCTGGTGAATGAGGCTGGATCTTGTCTTTCTGGCGGGCAGGTTCCCATCCGGTGGTGTGTTTTGGGGTTGTGTGACCTTATTATGATTTTAGTCCTCTCTGCTAAAAGGTGGGGTTGTGTTCCTGTCTTGCTAGTTGTTTGGCATAGGTTGTCCAGCACTGGAGCTTGCTGGTCGTTGAGTGGAGCTGGGTCTTAGCATTGAGATGGAGATCTCTGGGAGAGCTTTCGCTGTTTGATGTTACATGGAGCTGAGAGGTCTCTGGTGGGCCAGTGTACTGGACTCGGCTCTCCCACATCAGAGGCACAGGCCTGACAGCCGGCCAGAGCACCAAGACCCTGTCAGCCACACGGCTCACAAGAAAAGGGAGAAAAAAAGAAACAAACAAACAAACAAATTTAAAAAAATAAAATAAAATAAAGTTATTAAAATAAAAAATAATTATTAAAAATAAAAATAATTAAAAAGTAATAAAAAAAAGAACAGATCAACCAAACCAAAAAGCAAATCCACCAGTGATAACAAGTGCTAAAAACTATACTAAAAAAAAAAAAAAAAAGGACAGACAGAATCCTAGGACAAATGGTAAAAGAAAAGCTATACAGACAAAATCACATGCAGAAGCATACACATACACACTCACAAAAAGAGAAAAAGGGAAAATATATATATTTCTTTGCTGCCAACGTCCACCTTCTCAATTTGGGATGATTCGTTGTCTATTCAGGTATTCCACAGATGCAGGGTACATCAAGTTGATCGTGGAGATTTAATCCGCTGCTCCTGAGGCTACTGGGAGAGATTTCCCTTTCTCTTCTTTGTTCGCACAGCTCCTGGGGTTCAGCTTTGTGTTTGGCCCCGCCTCTGCGTGTAGGTCGCCTGAGGGCATCTGTTTCCTGCCCAGACAGGACGGGGTTAAAGTAGCAGCTGATTCGGGGGCTCTGGCAGAGGCCGGTGTGATGTTGCACCAGCCTGAGGCGCGCCGTGCGTTCTCCCTGGGAAGTTGTCCCTGGATCACGGGACTGTGGCAGTGGCGGGCTGCACAGGCTCCCGGGAGGGTAGGTGTGGAGAGTGACCTGTGCTTGCACACAGGCTTCTTGGTGGTGGCAGCAGCAGCCTTAGCGTCTCAAGCCCATCTCTGGGGTCCACGCTGATAGCCGCGGCTTCTGCCTGTCTCTGGAGCTCATTTAGGCGGCGCTCTGAATCCCCTTTCCTCACGCACCCTGAAACAGTGGCCTCTTGCCTCTTCAGCAGCTGCAGATTTTTTCCCGGACTCCCTCCCAGCTAGCTGTGGCGCACTAGCCCCTTCAGGCTGTGTTCACGCCGCCAACCCCAGTCCTCTCCCTGCGATCGGACTGAAGCCTGAGCCTCAGCTCCCAGCCCCCGCCCACCCCGGCAGGTGAGCAGACAAGCCTCTCGGGCTGGTGAGTGCTGGTCGGGACCGATCCTCTGTGCGGGAATCTCTCCGCTTTGCCCTCCGCACCCCTGTTGCTGCGCTCTACTCCGTGGCTCCGAAGCTTCCCCCCACCCCCGCCATCCCCCGTCTCCGCCCGCGAAGGGGCTTCCTAGTGTGTGGAAACCTTTCCTCCTTCACAGCTCCCTCCCAGAGGTGCAGGTCCCGTCCCTATTCTTTTGTCTCTGTTTTTTCTTTTTTCTTTTGCCCTACCCAGGTACATGGGGAGTTTCTTGCCTTTTGGGAGGTCTGAGGTCTTCTGCCAGCATTCAGTAGGTGTTCTGTGTGAGTTGTTCCACTTGTAGATGTATTTCTGATGTATTTGTGGGGAGGAAGGTGATCTCCATGTCTTACTCCTCCACCATCTTGAAGGTCTCCCTCACTATATCTTTAGATCAACTAGATAAGAGAATTTACTTGTGTTCCCAAAGTGTCTTTTCATAATTGTAATGATCATTTGATTGAACAGTTCACACATGACAAGGAATACTACAGTGTTAGTGTAAAAGTGACTTGGGCAGGAACTACTCCAGGAAACCTAATATTCAGAAAGGACATTCAAAATAGAGTGAATGGGTCATAGATTATACCTGCTTGGTTCTAAGTGACAGAGTGTCAGAATATGGCAGCTCCAAGGTAGCCCTGTGGGTGGGAAATAGCAGGAGAAATCCAGGAGAGAGGGAGGCTAGGTTGATAAACTGATAGATATCTAGTCCAGCAGAGAAGAATAGACAATGCCAGAGAAGGGATCTGACACTGGCTATGGAAGCTTGACCTTCACCTATGATTGTAGTGCTAAACATGGAGGTGGAATTGTTGAGTATCTTAAATATTCATTAATATTAAGATACATTTCTTAATCTAGTACTTAATCTTGATAGATCATTAATGATCTTAATTAATAATATCATTAATCATTACTCAATGGAAACATCTTTCTTTTCTCCTTATGATCATATCCAATGAGAATGAATAACTTCTTTATACCATGATACGTAGTTACTGAATTTTTGTCTAAATTACTGATGTAAAGAATATTCATAAGTTAAGATTAAAAATGAGCAGAAACAAAATGCACAAAGTAGGTAATCATTCTTAGTAAAACAGGATGTATTTAAGACATAGAGTAAATAGAGTAGAAATTATAAACAGGCAAGTAAAAAAAGTGCAGAAAGTACGGAAAGTCAGTTATTAACCATAAAGTATTTTAAATACACTAAGTGAAATATCAGAAAAGGACCATCATTATTTTTGTTGTTGTTATAGATACTATTGCCCTAAGCAAAAGGAGTAAACCACTTTTAGGCTTCTATCCCTCTGCTTACATTTTAATTTTATTCGTTTTGTTTTATTTTAATATAAGTTTCGTAGTCTTATATGTGGACACAATTAAACATTCGTTTATTCAACATCTCTCTATTGAACAACTTTTTTGTGATGGCCAGTTGAGCTAGGAATTTCATTCTACCCCTTTAATCTTCCATCGTGATGTATCCATATATATCATCTACCGTAGATGACAAAATGATTCATGGAGATCAAAAAACTCACCCAGGTTTGCTGGGTGTTAGTACATGAAAAAGTTAGCGTTGAAATCTGAGTCTAGTTTGTTTGTGTCAGAGTCCCATTTGCTCCCGCAAAAGATAGTTTCCACGTTCGTATGTGTGTACATGTGCAAAAGTGACACCTCCACACTCAAATACATGCTCAACACACCAATCTCTTAGAGAAATGACCAGTCTGGGCCTTGTCACTTACTGTGCCTTAGAATCCTAATTTTTTAACTTGTGCTTTTTAACTTGTGCTTCTTCTACCTAACTACCTAACTCTATTTCTTTCCCATTGTTTATTTTCATACCCACTGATACCTAAGTTCATTCTGCACCATGGAGATCAGTATGAGAGGAAAGATTCAAATATATTTAACTCATAAGGCATTCTTCACATGTTTTCTGTTTCCTTCATTCACTTTTTTTTTAAGTGAAAAGAGAAAAAGGTTTTAGTTCTCTCCTCTTTACCATTGTTTTCATTTAAATATTTATAATCAATTTTTTATGCAGTGTTTTCATCTCAGCAAACAAATGCATGCAGATGGGCACACATGCACTAAAAGCTTGCCTTCTGTTTTTGTGATTAATTGAGATGTAGAGAGTGATGGGTGTGGGGTAAAAATAGAAATGCAATTAATGCAGCTAGGCATGAAATACATTCAAATACAAGCAGAATGTCTCCCCAGCTAGTGATCTCTTTCTGGGCTCTTGAGGATTTTCCTCCCATTAGTAAGTCACTGGAATGGAAATCTTCAGCCTTTGGGGATACCAGAGCATTAAACATGGAATTAACTCTTAACTGCAAACTGAGTCAGCTCAATAGGTCATTAATTCTACTGCTTGGGTATATATCATGCTGAGCTTTGGTGTGTGGGCTTCTGAAATGTTAGGAGTGAGTTTATAAAGCATTGCAAGAACTAAATGATGGTTATCTATCATTCCAACCTTTGCCTTCACCACTTAGATACTAATATATCTGGTGACTCAAAATCAGAATTGAAATGCAGGCAAAAGCTTTTGCTAAAACCAATGGATTTGGACCTTTACTTAGAAAAGTTGTATATTGTGTATTTTGAGAAAATAAATTTATGTTGCACTTTATAGAATATGTGATTCCTAGTTTTTACAAAGCTGTGTCCTCAGTTGATAAAGATATCACCGTGCCTCAAATATTATCCTACCCCAAATTAAGAATCTTTCTGCATATCTTCATAACGAGTAGAAGTTGACTAGCTTTGCTTTGAATGTTTTAAAATAAATTTCTAAGTATAAAGTGTATTGAAATATTTAATATTTTAAGCCACCTATAGCACTCCCTGATTTCTGATAATATTTCTTTTCTTCCCATACTCTTTTACATCCTCTTTGAGAATCTCCAACAGATACTATTATCTCCTTTGATCATCCCAGTGTAGTACAGTTATTAACAACTTGCATTTACTGATTGCTTACCCAAGGTTTTTCACACTTGATGATACTGATGTTTGGGTCCAGATAATTCTTTGCTGTGGGGGCCTATCCTGTGCATTGTAGGATGTTTAGCAGCATCGCTGGCCTCTACCCACTACATTCCAGCAGCAACTCCCCATACTGACAATCAGAATATCTCCAGACATAGCCACATGTCCCTTGGTGTCACAATCTTTGCTGGTTGAGAACCACTGGTTTATCTTCTACTAGACATTATTTTGTTTGAGTCTACAATAACTTTGTAAAACATGAAGGACTGTGTTAATCAGAGTCTTGGCAGGAAACAGAACCTACACAATATGGGTCATAGACTTTTACGAAGGGACTGCTTACAACTGCTTAGGGATGTTGAGGCACCCAGAAAATAGCAACAGTGAGAAGCCAGGGCTAAAGAAGCAAGGAGAGGAAATAATGTTGCTGGAGTGCTGGGAAAGCTGAAGGTGTGGAGCAGAGCCCTCAAGAGGGAGATGAAATCAGGACGGGACAAAGCTACACCTGGTGATGCAGCACTGTAGCAGAGAGAGCATAGGATACCTGGTCTCTCACTCCTTAATTCTTTGATCACTAGCCAGTCCTACCAATAGGTGGAGTCCAGATGAAATCCAACCAGCAAAGAACTGAGTGATGCAGTCCCAGGATTCGGTCCCATGAACTCAGAGAAAGAAGGAAATGGAATCTGTTGGAGCATATGGAGGGAAAAAAAAAAAAAACCTATCTCCATTGTAACACGAGAAACTGAGATTTAGAGATATAAAGTAATTCATCCAAAGCCAAAGACCTAATGCGTGAAGTGAAGCGGGCATATAAAGCACATCTATTTCACTCCATGCACTACAAAGGTATCTTCATTGCTTATTTGCATGAATGAGCGGACTGATAGTAGCTGAAAGATGCAAAACCAGGACCCAGTTCTCATTCCTATTCTAATGTTCACTTTTTTTTAATGTTGTCACTGAAAGATATTTAAGAGCTGTATATCCAGCCCATTCTCATAGACATGTAGGAACAAAAGCTATCTGCCCACCTGTAAAAGCTTATGGAATTCTAGGTTTCATGTAGAATGTTTAAGTGGCATATGCTGATTTTCCAAGCTGTTGGCGCATTTTCATCTTGATTGCAGAAACTCGGGCCAGCTGGTGCAATGTGTTAGGAGCAGGAGGACTGGACTGGGAATCAGGGGCTCCGGGGCCCAGCCCTGGCTCTGTCATCCCTAGTGTAACACCCCCGCCACCAGCAGTAGCAGCAAGAATAAAAATTCCGTAAACCTTTTCTTCCGTTTTGCGTTCACCCAGATCTCCGCAGTTATTCTCAGGTATCTAATCCAGTGGCCACAGTTCTGTGAAGTAAGGAAGGTATCAGAGTTTCATGTTTCACAAACGAGGAGTCAGGCTCAGATAGTACTAAAGTCTCGCTGAAAATCGCGTAGCTGGGAAGTGTGGTCCCAACTCCACATATTCCCACTGAAAACACAGTGCCTTTTCTCCCCCACCTTTGAAATGATGAATCAGTCAGTGCACTTCCTCTGGAGAGCCAGTCCGTAGTGTTGAATCTGTTAGGCTTCATCATAAAGTCATGTCTAGATTAAAGTCTGAGACTCTGTGATTTTTGTCCTAGGGTTATAAGCAAGGTGGCAGCAGATACTAATCTGGTTAGCACATAGGGATTCCTCATTTTTTCCTTTCTGGGTTTTAGATGGAATATATTTATTAACCTACAGCTTTTCAGAGACAAAATTGGTATTTTAAAGGCATTTAAAAATAAATATATACCGGGGGTGGGGGTGGGGTGGAATCTAAGTAAATTAATACAGTTCCATTTTTTCCCCTTATTCATGGGTAAGTTGGATGCTAGTAATTCAGACTCAGCCTTCTCGACTAAGATAAAGTGAGTTGAAGGAAGCTCTGGACTCCTGGAAGGTCTGGCAAGAACCTTAATCCTTCCCCCAGACTATTTCCCTTCTTTGCCTTAAGGTGGGAGGCCCAGGAAGTAAGACATTTCAGGTCTCTAGTCACTGAGCTTCTTGTACTCAGTCCTGATCTCTGCCCACCTCTCCTGCCCATTTTCTACTTTTACAATATTTTCAGCACCGCCTCTTTATTTTTACTTTTCCAGTATTTTCAGGCATAAAATCAGGTGTAAAACACAAAAAAATTAACTTTTTTATTTTACCTATCCAGTTCCAAGAAAATCTAAGATTCTTAGTCCAAGGTAGAGCTAAAGAAAAGGGAAAAAGAGAAGAACAAAGAAGAAAGTAAAGTATAGGATTTTGAAGTCAAAAACAAAAAATAAATAAATGAGTAATAAAAGATTGTATGTTCTACGTTTGATACTCTCTGTAGTTTGGCAGAATTATAAAATTCCTTCAAAGAAATCATTTTATCTGATCCAGAATTATAGCTACATTATAACATTGTATCTGATGTAGATGATTAGTAATGCTTTGGAAAAGCAGTTGTATAATTGTTATACTGTTCATACATAAAGAAAGGTGGAAGAGCAGCATTTTCAGTATTTAGAAGATTAGAGTTGAGCTAGGTTACCTGGGTACAGATCCTGGCTTCATCCCTTTTTACTTTTGTGACCTTGGCAAGTTACTTTCCCTGTCTGGGTTTTGGTTTCTTCATTGATATATTCAAGGTGTAAATAGAATCTATCCCATATGGATTTTTATGGTTGAAGAAGTTAATATTGACAAAGCTTTTAGGACAGTAGTGGAACATAATAATCACTATGTGAACGTTAGTTGTCATCAGAAACATTGTTTCCCTAATCATCATCATCATCATTATCATCTCCACCAGCACCATCATAATCACCAATTTCTACTACAGAGTCAATCCAATGTTTCCATTCTTCTAAAGTATAATCACTTAAAAACCTAATAAATAATGACTAATTATAGAGCATCGCTATTTAGGATAGTTCAACCAAAGAAATAGTAACGTATGTATGAATAATGTGCATTCGTATTTTGCAACATATAACCTAACTCAGAACTTTAGTAATAAGACTTGGCCACCCTTCCTTTCTAATTGATTGTGTACTCACTGTATACAAAGGTTTATTCATAGTGATTCTACTTGGTTTTGTGTTGTTATACCGAGTATATTTTCCCAGGATTTCAGGTTCGAAACTACTGACAATGAAATATTTCAGGAGTCAGAATCAGACATAAATTATATGCTGCAGAGGTGTCTTCTTATTACCAGAAGTCAGCCTAGAGTCTCTAAAATCACATTAAGGTACTGTTTTTGTGGTTATTGAGTTTCACCCTTGAGAGAATTGAAAGGACTGACAATGAAGTGTAATAAATCTTACTCTGACCCAGACATACTCAGTCATTTAACTTCCCGTTAACAATCCCAATTCTGCTACCTAAAATAAGTCGAAACATATTTTTTCTCCTTTTTCACTTTACATTTAGAGAAGTAGAAGAACATTTCACATATTTCATAAAAATAATTATGACATTTGTTTAATTAATTTACAGTCAATGCCTTATTTACATGCTTGGGGTTTTACTTTGAGATGAGAAGGGACTATGAAACGGGTGAGCCGTTTTTTATACACAGGAGCGATTGGCTCTCCATTTTTTAATTTTTATCTATTTTCTTTGTCTCAATCCCCAGCCTCTGAGCCCAACTTGAAGGTGCGGTCCAGGTTAAAACAGAAAGTGGCAGAGAGGAGAAGCAGCCCCTTACTCAGGCGGAAGGATGGAAATGTTGTCACTTCATTCAAGAAGCGAATGTTTGAGGTGACAGGTAATTGAGGACTGGGCAGATATACAGTAAAACATGCTGCTAGTAGGAATGAAAAAAAAAAAAGTTTAGAAAAATATACCTGTTGTATATTAAAAGTTATTTTGAGGAGAAACATTTCTCGAAAGGAAATTATATTGAAAACTCACAAGTAGTTCAGTAAACCTTGCCATGCATTCACCAACTGTGTTAAACAGGAAATGAATGAAAAACAGAACTGTGTGTCAATAGGCATAACTAGGGAATGCCAAAGCTCACCTTAATCTTTTCAGAAACAAGCAGTCTATTTTGGGAATGCCAACCAGGAGAATATAACTTTTAATTAAATTTGATCAGAAATGCGCAGAGGGAGGTCCAAGAAGAACACTTCCCCCATACTCAGACATGAATGTACAAAATACACCTGGGAAAATTAAACTACGTGGAACAGCAAAACCTTGACTTTTCAACAAATTTACAGAACTCATAAATGACTTTATGTGTTTACTAGTGAACTGGGACTTATGGCAGGAGGGGGATATATTGCCTTTTATGAAGGGAAAGAAACTGTCATTTTCACTAGTCTCAAATGGAAGAGTTCTTATTTTTTTAGCTGCCTGGTTAGTAGTGGGGTGAACAGGTTAGGAAATTCAACCTGATGTCTTACAAAGCCCTCTAGTCCCATTTGTACCTGGTCTGAAATTGGAGAAGACATAGGGATACCAGAACCAGAAAGGCTAGCCAATACTGACTACTGTTTATCGAGTACCTACTTAGAGCTATGCATTGTATCTGGTCATTTCCTTTGGTTGCATCAATAAAGAAATGGTATTCTACAACCATTTGTCTCCATCCCCAAGGAAAATTGTGCTTATACCAATATAGTCAGTTGGTATTATTTCTCCAAGATCAGATCTTATTCTTCACAAGTTTTAACCAATTATTTGTTTTCTATATCTTCTTTCGTCATGATAGTGTCTAGTTTAGGGAGACAGTATGGAGAAGATTGCAGAGGTAGAGGCAGAGGTGGAAGAGTACAGAATACTAATGACACAGTGCTTTGACAGGCTACTAGGGCAAAAAAATGTTTAGTCTTCTATTCAGTCCTGACAGATTAATATGTTTATCTGAGGGAAAGTATTGGTGGGAAAATTTTTTCTTGAGGGAGAAGAAATATTAAATAAACAATTACTTTACTAGAGTTTATTTTCCAATATCAAATATAATCACTAATTTTGACCAATTGAATTCTAAATTTAGAGTTATAGACTTTTTTTGCCAAGAAACGTATATGTATTTTAGTGAATAAAAATCTTAAGTAAGTTTTCATAATAGAGGTCCTTGGTGGGTTTGGGGAGTTGGGGAGTGAATCTGTTTTAATGAATGTAAGCAATAATGAACATATCAATTGTCTAATGTAAACGAAATATAGGTGATTTTTCTAATGGGAGAGAGTAGGTTCTCTTATAACAGAAAAACTTGAAAATAGAAAAACATACATTACTTTTTTTGTTTTTTTTAGAATCTTATTGTTTAAGGTCATATTTATTAATCCCAATTTCTTTTCTATTTTCCTATTAATCTTTTTCTTGATCATAACTTTTTTCCCATGGTCACTTGCTCGTCCTTACCAAATTTCAGTGGAATTTAGCTCAATGCTTATCTGAGTAACAATTAATTCTCATTTGTAAGGGTTATGATTTGCTAGAGTTCTACTAAGATTTCTTTACTTGTGAAATATCATAATTTTCTCTTTCTAATTTTGTGATTTAATAACTCCCCTTTTCAACTGAAGAAAAAAACATGTATTTGAAGAGACCTGTACATTTATTAGACACACATTGCTGATCAATAAGCTGGGACTCATGGATGCTTTGGTAGATGTTTTTAACTGGTATGTTGCAGTTATTCTAAATGTCTTTGGAGGATCTGAACTACTGGACACACAGCTTTCTTTACCTGTACTCCTTCCCCTTTCTTTGCCAGCTTTCATGTAATTAGGATGAGCTCTGTTTGGATCTTAATACTAATTATTTTTGCTATCGAGTCAGAGACCACCATAGCATCATAGCAGTTAAATTACCACTGCTTTTCTTTTTTCACCTCTACCTCTCTGTTCCCTGTTTCATAGGTTCAAGTGTTTGCTTTTTCCAAACCCATGCCACCTCTCTCTTCCCAGTAATTGACATGGGAACCACTTATCATCTTCCTCTTTTTCAAAGCCAAGAGTTTTCCGCCCCTCCCCACCCCCAAAGCCATGTTAATTTAAAAATCTAACATCCCTGTGCCTGCAACGTCTTCTCCTCCACTCTTCCCTTCTCCACTGACCCCATTTCATGAGCTGCTCTTATTCAAGCCCCAGTTGTGATATTATTTCTTCTCAGAGCTTTTTGTCAGTGTTCCCAGAAAATCAGTTGCTACCTCCCCTCCCAGACCCTATCCAGCGTGATGCTGTAGAATCCTGTTGTAGGATTTGTTGTCTTGAATTCTAGTGCCTATCATAGTGATTTCTACATAAGGAAATACTTCTGTGTAAGTATCACATAAAATAATATAAATAACGTAATTTTAAATTGACAAGACAGAATGTTTAAAAGTAGTTTTCATTTTTAGTTTTGTTTTTTTAAAGAAAGGATACAGAAATGGGACTTTAATGAGAAGTCAGTGTGTAGTCATACAGGAAAGACAAGAGTTAGGAGTCCAGGGGAAGGAAACTCTTGAAGTATTTTTTTTAATGTACATCTTCTTTGTTAAAAGAAAAGTAAACAAGAAAGAGGCAAATATAAAAGTAGACAAATCAAATGTAAGCAAGATATATAGACCGAAAGGTAGTGAGCAATATGTATTTAAGAATTTTATAATATCATTGACTTGATGAAATCCCACAGTCGGTAGGTGGCAGGGTCAGAATTCTGTCACCAGTCTCACATTCTTTCCATTGGTACTGCACTTCTGAGTAGAGAAATATTTATAGTAGAAAGTTGAAAGTAATAGGTGTTCCAAGGGAGGGCAAGCAACTATAGCCTGAAAATTGGGAGTGTCCATTCACGGGTGACAGATGGTATATGAGCCAGGCTTTGAGTATAGAGGTGGGATTGGACCTTCAATGAAGTAGGTGGAGGAAAAGGAGGATAAAAAAGCATGAAATGGGAAAGCAGCACATATGGAGAGTAGGCGATTTAAATTTGACTGAGTGCAGAGTTCAGAAAGGACAATAGTAGAAAATAATGTTAGGCTCCATTTTGGAGCAGAGGAACGTAGTGAAAGTTGTCTTGCTATGATCCATCTGGCAACAGTTTAAGGAAAGTTTGGAGAGACTGACTGCTGTAGCAACTCAGAAATACAGGAGACTTTTGCTATAGTCCATGAGAGAATAATGAGGGCTGAGGGATTAAGCTGAAATCATTGTAGTCAGAAGTAGATGAGAAATGATGTAAAGAACAAAACAAAATAATCTAGTAATTGATTAGATTTGGAGCAGGGAAGGGAATGAGAATGACTGTAAGGGTAGTGATAAACAGAGGTAAGCAGAGCACATTTAATATTGAAATACACTGAGTTTGATACACATATAAAAAGAGATGAAAAAGGTCCAGTATTCCAAAGGGATTCAGGCTAGAAATTATGAGAAGGAAAGACAAGAAATAAAAGTTTTATGGGAGTGTTCTGCCTAAAAATGATAGTATGATGTCATAATTTTGAGTGATTTTGACAAGGGAAAGAGAAACAGGATAAGGCTACAAACTTCGGTGAATATCTACATTTAGGAATTGGTCGAAGGAGGAAAAGCCAGAGAGATGGAAAAACAAACATGGAAGTGGCGAATCTTCTTGTAGAAAGGATGAGGAGAATGAGAACTGTTTTGTCAAAAGCCTTCAAATTTCGGGGTGTTCAAGAGAACGATTGCAGTCCACAGTGAGCAAGCTAGGTTGCCGGGTCTCGAAGAACAAGCACACTACTTCTCACAAGTTATTAGCATGCTTTCATCTAGAGGGACAATTCCAGTGGAAAAGGAGGACCTGAAGATTCAAAATAATTGCTGGAGCAGAATTCTAAAGCAAGTGTTAAGGGGACTGGGTCATGGGTGAGGGTGATTGTGCCCGCATTGGAGCGGGAAGCAGAAGAGAAATGCTTTCACTTTGACACGGGCAAGGAGAGTGTGGATAACAAAATCATGAGGTAGAAAGAAAAGTCACTGATAGAAATCATGTCAGAAGTTGTCAGTCTCTGAGAAGTGTGAGGCCAAGATCATTTGTGCAGAGCTGAGTAGACAAGGTATAAGGATGAGGCACCTAGAAAAATGTTCAAATGCATGAACTATGGAAGGTGATAGGGGATTGATTAGAGCTCAACAGATAATTTGCCAAGGCTTGATAAGATGGCCTCTCTTAGCTATATTTCTAGGAACTGAAAGTTTCTATTTCATTAATTAGATATTTTAGTAAGTGCATTACTTCCTTTGTAACTTGAAATGTGTGTGAATTTTATATCTGAAGATGACAGAGATGATCTATATTGTTGTTATCCAACTCTTGCTAAAATGAGTTTCTTGTTATATTGGTGTTTAAAATTGAACATATTAAATTTAGGCAACTTCTCATCTTCTGGAAAATAAGTTGGGTAGAGTTAAGGTTAGCCAATGTTGTACAAGGCCATCAATACAATATTGAGATTTTATCTTCTATTGTATTTTCTTCATACAACTTTGACTAAGATGTGCTGTAATAAGGTACAGCCTTAGTAAATTAAATAAAGAGCCATTTATAACATAGCATATAAGCAATTTTTCCACACACAACAGGAATGGCTCCAGGCCTCATTTGTTGATGGCATGTTTTTATGAATTATGCAAGTCCATTATCTCTATTACTTTATTTTTTCAGTAGCACAAGAGCAAGTAAGAGAAGATTACATTCTTCCCCCCCCCCAATCAAAAGCTTCTACAATCCTCTCTAACTGGATATCTCTACTTCTGTAAAATTAATGAATACTACGTTGTATTTTTAGCGGTGAAAACAAAGGAAAAAATGTGGTATGGAAATTCAGAAATGTTCCAAAATTTTTCACAGTTTTTTTATTTAGTCATTCACGTAGGGGAAGAAAAACAATGTTCGTTTCTGTATATTACTTAGAGTATAACTGCAGTTCATCTTTGTATGTTTTTCATGAGTGTATTCGTACTTGACAATGTTTTTCAGAATCCTCAGTCAGTAGCAGTTCTCCAGGGTCTGGCCCCAGTTCACCAAACAATGGGCCAACTGGTAATGTTACTGAAAATGAGACTTCGGTTTTGCCCCCTACTCCTCAGGCTGAGGTAAGACTCATTATTTTGGTTCTTGTAAAAGTTAATCCTCGATTAGCCCGCTAAAACGCAGTGATATTTCTGAATTGAAGTTTAAAGCCACCCGTTCTTAGTTATTTTTCTGAGAGGTTTATAATGTGTGGAATTGAGTAAACTCAATCTGATTTACAAAGTTTGGATGACAGTCATGGTTTGAAAATACTGAAGTGTAATCCTCAAAGAAACCACTCTTAGTGATGCTGAGTATATACTTCCCAGCAGTTGTGCAACTCAGAAGTCCTTCTGCGTGGTTCTTGGTTATCCTGATGGGAGTAGACCCATCAGTAAGTAAAACAACGTCATGCAAACCTCTCAGAAGAACAGTTGCCCGAAACAAGTTAGGTGTTTTATCCAATTGACCTGAAGAGTAATGAGAAAATTGTTGAAGTATCATAGTTGAGGAACACAGAGCTCCACTAAGCAAACATGTATTAAGGACCTACTGTGTGCCAGTCATTTTGCCTGGCAGTGGGGATATAAAGATAAATGATATATGAACTCTGTCCTTGAAAAATGAAAGATTAAAGGAAACTGGTCTGAAATAACACATGATTTTTTTTTTTCTGACTATGCAGTCAACTTTAGTAACATTTGTTTTTTGGCACATGATTTATTGAAACCAGTGATACAGCAATAGAGGAAAGTAAATTTGTGAGTCAGCAAGAATTTGTCTATGTAGTTTCTGTAGTAGGCTAAGCAAAGGCAACAGCCACTCCTGTGGAATCAGCTGTTTTGGAGTCACCATCAATCGACTGAAATTCTCAATATTTCTCTTCTGTCATTATAATGCCTCCTTACCATGCACTGCTCTCTGCAGGGGAAGCTGGTGTAGTAACTTCCATATATAACTGTGACATGCTTCTTCCATTGTGTTTTATAGAGTCATGATCCTTTGGGGCTGAAAGGGACTGATCAAATCTCTGATTCCTGAATCATCTCTGTAGCTCTCCTGATATGTGATTATCAGACTGCCACCAGAGCACTCTTTATTCAAAGGGAACTTGCTTCACTGTCTCCTGGGGTAACCTAGTTGATTTTGGACGGTTAGCTTGACTGACAGAAATGTCTTCTGTACCTTATGCCAACATCTGTGTCTGTAACTTCATACATTCACACATAACATGTATAATAAATTATGTATAAGTTATAAATTATCTGGCCAAAATATAAGGGAAGGTTGTCCCTGATAAGGAAAGGACTGGAGCCAGTGAAGTCACTTCTTCACTGAGGACATTTGTGTACTTGAGTCTTGAGTTTTGGTGTTCAGAGCCTCACATAACTCTGAAGGGAGAGAGAAGGCAAAGCCCAGTACTGACCAAAGAGGATAATCTAACAGGAAACCATTCAGACCCAAAGACCCATATCTGTGTGACATTGGTGAGTCCCTCATCCCCACCCACAGAGGTGTCTTGATGTAGACCAGAGCAGGGGCAGAGTCTCCTGGAGAAGTTGTAACCAGAAGCTAGTTGTAGCCCGAATTTTCATAACCTCAAACTGTTAATTTAAAGTGCCCCAGATTTTTAGTTCCCTAGGTATCTGGAAAAAAGCAAAAGTAAATTCTTTCTAGAGGAATACACATTCATTTTAGATTTCAAAATTTTCCCTCAATTTTCCAAGGAAAATGCGCAGAATAGATAGATGCTCTGTTGCTTATGACCATCTTTCAGCTATGTGAAGAATACAATTCAGGCCGCTACATTTTCTCCTGTCCTCCATCTATTTCTTGTTTCTTACCATCCTATTGTCCCTTTCTCGTCTTCATTTTTCTTTCTAAAACATGATACCAGGTGGAATAAATATTTCACATATATTTGTGGCCATAGATGTAAGTGGGATTCTTGGACTATTGGTTACAGGTATTGTATTTCTGTTAGTACAGTTATATCTCAATATCAGTGAGTTTTCTGCAACCCTTTAATCAATTTCCAGAAAAAGAACAACTTGGTCACAAATATTTCTAAAAAACTTTAGATTTCCATTTCCTCTCAGTTTGAAGAATGCGTTTCAATTGCAGAAACACTAAAAGGTCTGGGTTCTAAATAGGTTCTGGATGAATTCTGTATCCTTGGAAAATGAAAACACACTAAACCACATTCATTCAACAGCATTTATGATTCTTAGAAAAGCATTGTTAGTGCGAAAAGGTGCGGAAGACCACTTACAGCTTGATAGTATTTTGTTAAGTTCAGAAACAGGCAGTACAGTATTTTGATCGGAAAAAACGTATGTAATAAAAGTATATTTTAAAAAAGCGAGGGAGTGATAAACACAGAATTTAGCATGGTGGTTACCTCTCAAGGGGGAGGAAGGCAGTGGGGGACATGGTTTGTTACTAAAGATGAAGATACATAGAACCCTTCATTATAAATACAAACATATGCATATAGCACTTAGTACAACATCAAGAAACAACCAAGCAATACATATTCATGAGACTGGTTATAAATGGGAAAAGGTGAGATTTTGTCTTTACTTCAAGCTTTTTAAAACCTGTTAAATTAAATTGAGTGTCCCAGGTTGTGTGACCCTATCATTAAATTTCAAAATATATACAGTGGAGAATGTAAATTAAAGGAATTTGCTTTTACTATTTTAATCTGTTTTATATTCCTAAAACCTTTTGCTGATACCTAAACACAAATATCTGTTTATATGCCCCAGCTTTTCAGCTAATTGTTGACATATTCTTTCCTTCCACCCCCACCAGTTTTAAAAAAAAAACAGAAGGAAATGTGATTGAATGGAGTTTGAAAGAGTAGAGGTATTTCTTCAGGTCAGTGACAGGATGTTCACCTCCAAAGCTGGAAAGACTAGTTCAAAAGCAAGCAGTGACTTACCTCATAATGAATTAATTGTGTGCCTGAACTATGATCCAAAAGGCCAGGTGGGCAGACCTTTATGCACTGATGGGTAGCCTCTCCGTGGCCCAGAACAAAAAATTCAACCCTGATGGCTAACATGTGGTTTTCTGCTGCATTGCATTTACAGAGGTCTGTAGCATAATTCATACTGGAGAGGTGAGGAGACAGCAGAATTCAGACTGAAACTGTCAGCGAATTAATATCCTTGTCTTGTAACACCAAATATTTCCACCTAAACTAGAGAAAAGAGCAAAAAACAATGTTTTTCAGCCAATTTTGGATTAATCATTTTGAATTTAGTATGATGTTTACAGACATCTTCTAAGATTAATAATAGCATGTGATGTCATACCAACAGAAATATTTGGGGGTATGAAAAATTCACATCATTACACTTTCAAAAATCAAATTAGTTGCATACTTTACCATTTATAAAATAGGCTTATTCTACCATCTTTGCTTAAAATAGTGTAACAGTGTACATTTGAATCGACTCTCTATTCTGTGACCTGGAAGTAGAAAAGCATGTCACCTAATTCTTTCAGATCCCATGTAAACAAATGGGATTCTACTCCCTTTTTGCTGCTTAGGAAATAGGAAAGTAAGGCTGTATTTCAGGCTGATCTTGAGGCTTAGGTAAAAAGAAAATTTTCTCTCTCATAATTCATGTGTTCTGCATAATTTAAATAAAGGTTAAGACAGAAGTAAGAGGAGAATTTACTTGTAAGTCCAGGCTAAGGAAACCGCACATTGCATTCAGATGTATGGGTCTTCCATTCAGAAGGCTCCCAAGGAACCTGGCTGCAAAACCAACTACTTTGTCATCATTGGTTAAGTTGCTGAACTTGCCCTGAACCTCAGATTCTTTATCTAGTGAAAGGTGGTAATAACTACCCCAACAGCTTTGTGGTGGGGAATCAGTGTTTGGAAGGCAGGTGGTAAATTGTGAAGTGCAGAACAAGTTCATTTTTTGTTGTTGGTATCAATACTGACTTCTAGTAGGGAAAACTCATTAGTATGTTTGTCATCAAGCCAGCAAATCTCACGTGAGAGTGAACCTCCATCTGCTCTGGCCATTCTGTTCCATTTCTTCAGTTTCTTACATATGCTCAGTCCCGAACTGAGATCACTGGAGCTACTTGCTTTACTCATTTGTAAACTTGGTTGGGGAGCTGAAACCTCAGGAGTTTCTATTTCCAACTCCAGTCAGAGATGTCTTTACCTATCTAGTTACTTTATTGTTAATACTGTGGGCCTGTGGGTTCAAATATGTTTCCATGAATATCAACACCATTATTTTAGATTTGGTAGATTTATTTGATAGCTATTTTAACAGTAGCCAAGCCGCTGGTTTATTTCTAGTTGAACATTAGTGGCTGGCTCTGCTATGCTATTTTTTAAATAATTTTTTCCAGCAGATACAAATGATTTTAAAAATGGATTCTAATAATAAGGTTAAGTACTCTAAAATCATCTGAAATGTCACTTGTTTTGCCCCAATCTCCCATGACTCATCTGCCTGTTGTTTCATAATAGTTGTTGTGACGTTTGCTGTAAGTGTTATGCTCCCTTCTGAGTGGGTGTAGAGCTATGGTTTTAGATAGCTGCAAATAAGACCCTCCTCCCCCCACCCCCCCAGGGGAAAGGAGGTTGCTATGACACAAGAATCATTTACTAGGAATAACATGAGTCAATAATGTAAACCAAGACCTTTAACAAAACATCAGTGACTTTTAAATGCAAAGGAAGCCCTGTCAAATGATAATTTTTTTTTTCCTCCAAGCCATTTTAGTAATACATTCTTGAGTGTCCAGTAAAAATGAAAACTTAAGAGATTTTTACTGCCTAAAAAAATTTATTCATCACATGGAGATTTTAATTTTCTATCAGCTGTCTGAAAGGAGAATGGAAAATAAATACTATACTGAAAAATACCATGAAAGCTGTAGGCAAACATTAAATGCTTAAGAGATTTTTAAAAATTTCTTTGTTTACTTGTTTGTTTTTAATGTGGTTCTTCTTTTTATTTAGATAATCTAGGTTTGGGGATTTGGAACCTTTTAAAGCCAAAACAGATTGAGGCTTACAAGCATGTCTTCCTAGATGCCACTCTAATAGAACAGATATTTCCTGATAGATCTAGTCAGAGGTGCTCCAGTCTTAGGCTGAAGGATCTGATGTCCAGGGAAGGTAGGCAGCTACCCAGAGTCATAAGCCAGTGAGTGGTAGAGCTCAAGTGTAAGATGCTTAGACCACTCTCCTTTACACCATCCAGACTGCTGCTCACCAAAACCTTGTAGATACTTATATTCTTTTTCTAATGTTTCTAATGCTCATGCATATTGTAGATAATTTTGAGCATGCAGTAACTTGAAAATTCTACATTCACTTTTTCTATGAGCCTCTTAAAAAGTGGGTGATTACATAGTTAGTATTCTGTCAAGGGTCATCTGTTGACTTCTTTGTCTTCTTAAGAGCAAGAAAGGAATTCTCCTCCCTCCCTTCTTCCCTCCCCCCTCCCTTCCTTCCTTCCTCAGTATCTCCTATCCCCACATGCATTTTCCTTGCCCCATATGCAGTCATTTTCTCCTGTATTTTTGTTTGCATGGGTTCTTACATCATACATGTATTTTTTGCTTTGTGCTCATGAATTTTGGGGGATATAAATGGCATGGTGTTATCAATCTCATTCCATTTCTTATTTTTATCACTAAACATGTGATAAAAATAAGACTAGCTCTTTTTAGAGCTAGTCACATCATAATGGATGCATATGCCTAATTGCTTTTAATCACTGTGATAATCCATGGCAGGTACTCCTGCATTTTACCTACCTGTTCTCCAGTTGGATTCCCCAGTGACCTCCAGTTCTCACCCACCACCAAAAAATGCTTTAGTGTATATCCGTACTCATCACTCTATAGCTAAATGAGAATTTCTAGAGCAGCTGGAGAACCTCTGGGCCATGGTGTACAGTGCTGAAACATTCGCCAGAATTGCTACACCAGTCCACAGTCTCACCAGTAATGTGTGATGGTTTTTACTTTCCGAAATCCCTGTGACGTTGAACATTGTCTGTTTTTCTCATTTTTGCCAGTGTCCATTTCGTAAGAGAATTTGAATCTTTTGATTGAAACTAAGGTCTTCTTGATGTCAATGGCTAAAGAAATAGCTCTATTGAGAGACGTCATTTTCAGTTTATGTGTATTTTATTCACCTGAATTTCAAATATTATCCATAATATAGGGTTCCAGTTGCCACGATGGTGAGAAAAGTAATTAAAATTTGAAGGTCATTATTAAAATATGGATAGGCCTCCCCTGCCCCGACACCTGGCTCAGTCACATCCCTCTTCCCAACATCATGCTCTTTCTGGTGAAATGCTAGTTACCCATCAAAGCCTAGTTTAAAATCGACAACCTGCTCTGTGCCATTGAAGTGTTTTGTTTTTTTTTTAATAAGTAATAATGACAATAATTATCTTTTTTTTTAAAATTAATTAATTAATTTATTTATGGCTGTGTTGGGTCTTCGTTTCTGTGCGAGGGCTTTCTCTAGTTGCGGCGAGCGGGGGCCACTCTTCATCGCGGTGCGTGGGCCTCTCATTGTCGCGGCCTCTCTTGTTGCAGAGCACAGGCTCCAGATGCGCAGGCTCAGTAGTTGTGGCTCACGGGCCTAGTTGCTCCGCGGCATGTGGGATCTTCCCAGACCAGGGCTCGAACCCGTGTCCCCTGCATTAGCAGGCAGATTCTCAACCATTGCGCCACCAGGGAAGCCCATTGAAGTGTTTTGACCATACTCTAATTATAGTAATTATGACAGGTCATCAGAGCTAGTTCTCTACTTTTCTGTGCACCCGAGTAGCATGTGAACTTACGTGGCCTAGGGCATCTTTGTACCCCGTCCACCCAATTAATCTAACTTAATTGTAATTAATTAATTGTTTTGTGAATGTTAAGCAATAGCCATTGTACATTTAATATTTCCATTTTATCTGACTACAGCAATCATTTCTGCTTCTAAAAATTTTTAGATTAAAACCATCTTTTGCATGTTCTAAGGTATGAAGCATTGGCATCTTAGCACAGCACTGATTTAAGGGCTTCAAAACTGCTTCCTGGAAAAATCCTGGCCTTGCCTGGAAATACTTGTAAGCTCACCACAGTACTAAGGTGGGGTAACCTTCCAGCCTTGCAAGAATGCTGGTCAGGATCCTTCACTATCTCAGTGAAATGGTCCCTCTCACCATCTGTTCATCTGACTTTCAAGTGTGTCTGCACCCTTTTAGCAGTGTACCATACAGCTCCGGTTTCTTATTAAGAAACATTAACCTGGAACAGATAGCCTGCTTCTATCAAGAAGTCAAATTGAGGGGACTTCCCTAGAGGCGCAGTGGTTAAGACTCTGCGCTCCCAATGCAGGGGGCCCGGGTTCGATCCCTGGTCCAGGAACTAGACCCCACATGCATGCCACAAGTAAGAGTTCACATGCCACAACTAAGGAGCCAGCAGGCCGCAACTAAGGAGCCCACCTGCCACAACTAAGACCCAATGCAACCAAATAAATTTAAAAAAAAAAAGAAGTCAAAGTGAGGAAAGTTATATTTAAAGAAGATAATTTGAGAAAAACATTATTTCAGTTAAGTCATTTGTGATTTTATCCATTGGAAGTTTATGTAAATGCTGTGCTTGTTTCCTTATCTGTAAATTGAAGGAAATAAATTTTGTCCAAGTCTCTGAAGTTCCGTGATATGATATATACCAGTTAGCCTCTGTGGGAAGAGCCAACTGTACCCCCCAACTTGGGGGACTTTGGACTTTCCTTACTTCCTCAGGAATTGTCTCCATGACTTGAAGATCCTCACGTCTATATAGTCACCAGGGCTGTTGCTTTCTTCTCACGCCAGGCTAGCTGGCTCCCCGTTGTACACTTTCATTCTTTTCCATAAGCCCCAGGGCCTGATTGTGCTGCCTGTTTTTCTCTCAAGCTTCCTCCTTCTCCATACTTTTTTATGGTTCCCTTATCCTTCAGTAATGGCTGCAGAGTGGTGTGTAGCTTCTGCAGCAGTACCTGACAACAAATCATCCAGCCTTGATCGGTTTAAAAGTTTTATTGCTGATCCCACTGGGAACCAGAATTAGGGCAATCACTCAGTTCCTTCATCCATAACAAGAGCACTAGATTGCTGGAGAGTGCCTGGAATTAGGAACTAGGAATTAGGTTAATGTCCCAAAACTCCCTGGCATAGGGCTTGGCACATGGTCGGTGCTATCCTAGGAAATGGCACCACTCAGTTTTGCTATGAAGCTACAGGGATCTGAAGTCCCATAGTAAGAACATTCCCAAGTCCCTTCGCTTTTGTCAAAGCCCCTGTGAGCAGCCAGTGTGCTACTGCCATATTACACCTAAGAAGAAACCTTTTTTTCACTTTAGTATAGGTTTGCTTCCTACGATGAGGTAGGAGGATGTCGCCCAAGTTCTGACTGGAAAACAAAGATAACCTCTTTTGTGAGGTTGGGGTAACTTTTGGTGTCATTCCCACAGTGCCTGTCAAGTCTCCGTGCTGTGGGAAGCAGATACAACCTTGAATGAAAATTGTACATGATTTAAAGTAATTATTTTTCCACATTTATTTCTCTTCCATAAATACACATAAGCAGATGAAATATCCTTTTATTATAAATGGCTGCTTGCTGCCAATAAGCTAGTTAAAATATTTTTACTTCCTCATATGTTCTTTTTGTTCTTGTTCAGGTATATATTCTATATTTAAAAATCATGGTAAAAATATATCAGTATAAGCAAAATAACTCGTCTTTTTAAATTAGAGCAAATATACAGCTGTTGTTGATACTCCTTAAATAAAATTGCAGTCCCATACATTCTGATGATAAAATCTTTTCCAACAATCTTCATGGGTTTTTGACAACTTTAATTTTGTAAAGGGTTTCATACAAACTCAATGTAATGTTAAAAATTTCAGTATACTTCTCGCTTTCCATGTACAAATATCTGACTTGTTCTTCTGAGAAAAAACAAACTCTGAGTTGGTTTGGAATTCCAAGTTGCAATGAGAAAAGTCCACCTTTAGCTTTCTGTTCTTATTATGTTAAGGCTACGACTCATCTCCAAACAAACGTATGATTGAGGTGATGTTTTGGAATAACATCCTGTGTTTTGGTGGTGCATCACTCTTCAGTGACATGCTGAGGTTGCATTGTATTAGCACATGATATTTTCCCCAGTTAATTGATATCCCAGGTTTGTCCAGGGGAAAATCTACCGCTCCCCCAAACATACTTGACAAGTTATTATATTTACTTTAGTCAAAGCCCGTGTGTGCAATATCCCTCTTGGAGGTGGTCTATTATTGGAGTCCCATATGCTTTTTGTTTGGGAAGAAAGCAGTCACTGTGTCATACTGTTACATGGAGTATTCTTTTTCAGGGATGTTGTTCCCTTGGGGACCATATCAGGCCAGAGTTCCTTAGTCTAATAAGACCTTTGTAACTCTTATTGTATAAGAGTTCTGGGAGGGAAGCAAGAGTTAAACAGAAAATGTAATTCAAGCAACTATATTAGGCCACATGTGCGAAAACATGACTCTTAGTATTGGATTAAAAAAAAGGTTATTTGTTGTAAAAAGGACTCTGATGCCAAAATTTTCAAGGTATTTCAGTGTAAGTGAAGACTGTTGTGGCCCAGCGAACTCACACAACATTTTAACATTTACTTTAGCTTCTAAAGTAAATATGTATGATTTATAAAACACCATACAGAGTTGTCTTTTCACAAATTTTATATTTTAAAAAAGATATAATTAATTGTTATAGAGGTCCTGTATGGTGATATTTAAGATTTTCTTGTGTGAGTTTTCCCATCAGCAAAATGATGTTTAATCCATATGAGGATAATGATTATAGCAACATTACATACATATTCATCACGCAGTAATACAAAAATCTGTACTCATAAGAATTACTCAATTTAATTGTTGTAGTTTACCAATTGATGACAAACACACTGATTATATTCCATAAAGGTAGAATTTTAAAAATGAATTTTTTCCAAATGAACATAGAAGCTCTTTCTTCAGATTTTACAGTTACAACTGATGAAGAAATTTTAAATTTATTACATATAACATTTTTGGATACAGAAGTCATAAAATACTTATAAGTTCTTAATTAAAATACTTAAATGTTTTGACAGATTATGATAATATAAAATCTGTTTTCTGAAATGAGAACATTACAGTAAAATATGTGATATTGTGTAATATTTTGAGAGTCCCCTTTCACTTTTTTTTTTTTTTTTTAACCAGAAAATGGTTTCACAGCAACGCATTCTAATTCACGAAGATTCCATGAACCTGCTCAGTCTTTATACCTCTCCCTCTTTGCCCAACATTACCCTGGGACTTCCAGCAGTGCCAGCCCAGCTGAATGTAAGTCATTACCCTGCAACAGCCTAAACCAGCCCAAGGGATATTTTCATAGGGAAACTCTCATTCTTTTCTTGTATATTTAGACTTCAGGGAAACTTGGTAGTCTACTTCTCCTTCACTGTTTGCTGAGTTGTTCAAAGATGTTCAGTTTGATTTCACATTAAAGAATCATGCTGGTTCATATCATAATATATAAAAATAATAACTAACATTTATAGCTTTTAAAAAAGAAAGCACTCTCCAGGTATATTATTTTGGTAGCTCCACCCAACCATCCTATGAAACAGAGATTACAGGACACATTTTTACAGAAGAAGCAGCTGAGACTTGGAATGCATAAAAGCCCAAGATCACAGATCCAGCAAGTAGCAGACCTGAACCTCAAGTCAGGCCATTGCTGAGAGGTGCAGCATCTGAAGCACAGCAGCATATGTTTAAAGAATTTATTTTGTGAATGACTTTATTTTGAGAATTTAGGTTACTGACTCTGTGGTACTGAAGAATACATATCTGGAAAACCTCTCTAAGAACAATATTAAACTCTTGCCTGGAGATTCAAAGTGAATCAATTACTTTAAAAGTCCTGACAACTGAAATAGGATCTTTTGGAGGTAATTGTCCTACTAACAGAAGACAGCAATAATTATTTTATGCATATTCCCTAAAATAATATAAATTTCAGTCATTGTAAAAGATTTGTAAACTTTACCTAGACTAATTTATCTGTGAAAAGTTAGTAAATTAAATTGTACTTATGCAGAGGTCATATGATGCATTTGGTTTAAAGAGAAGTTTGTTCCAACCCTTGGCACCAATTTTGCCAATTTTTAGATGCAGGTCTTCCACTGAGTCCATCTTGTCAAATTCACATCTTTTACAGTATGCTAACATTAAGAAATCATAAAGAGTTGACCATTTTGTGACTAATTTATTTTCAAAATATGAACCCTGTCTATGGTATGCTACTAGTTTATGCACAAGCACACCTACAGGTGACATTTTTAAATGATAAATTTTATGATTGTGTTCAATACATATTATAAAACCAATCTAAGAGGTACCTTACTGTATTTGGTATTTTTAATAGAGTAGAATGTTACCTTATGTGATATAGTAATCTTATACCAGTGAGGAGAAAGCAAAATTTGGATGCTGTTTTATATTTGGAGATGAAAGAAGACAGGCTTAAAAACACTGAATTCAGCTATGCCCCTGAAATTCCACATGAAGCATTTGTAAACAGTTGGCTCTAGTGAAAAGAAGAAAGAAATTAGGGATGAAATAAAATGTACATATTTATGGATGATATTTTCAAATCTTCACTTATTAAAAATTATTTTCTTCTGTTCCTATTTTTTCCTATCTCTTCTGATGATAAGCAAATACTAACACAAAAACTTATGACACGTGAATAGGCTTTTTTTTTTCCTACTCTTTTTTTGCATGTTCTAAGTCACTCCTACCAGCTAACACAAACATGCACCACTTTTAATGTGGTCGGGGAGAATTTTTTCCCAAAGGACCAAGTACTAAAAACCAGACCATTTAATGTTTCAATGGTAATACAATTTGGTACCTTTGGATGAATAAACCAGTGTGGTTTGGATTGAAGTTTCATTTTTCTTTGCTTCCATTTTGGTGTGGATGAGGCCATCACAATTAATTTTTCAAGCTTAGCATTGCTTTGGCAAAGGGATCTCTAATATTCTAGTTCCCCACTGAGTAGTGGTAAATTTTAAGGAAAAGAGGCCAGGAGAAGGAATCACTTCTAGATTAAACATTGCATTGACTCATTATGTGACTAAGACAAACCATTTACCTCTTTGTCCTTCAATTTCTCAGTCACTGAAAATTGCTTTGCTTCCCTGGTACACAGTAATTTTGAAAGATGAAACATGAGTTTTGAAAAGAAACATGCCACATAATTTTGAGGTATTAGACCTCTGCTTTTGTAATACCAAAATGACCACCATTCATTAAGTTCTTTGAATAGGAGAATTCATTATTACTGTTGATGATATAAATATTATTGCCTTATTACTGTGTTATCATATATTTCAAGTTCTTAATAGCATTTTTATTTGATATCTAATTTCACTTGCAGTTTATTTTATTAAACAAAAGTATCTGGAGTGTCATTTTCAATATTTAAAGATTTGGGAATCTGTTATGAATTAATATAAAATACTTGTTTAAATCAAATTCCTGCATATTTTATATAACCTTTCATTGACTTATCTCAAGAATTTTATTTTAAAAATTAAATACTGGAAACCCACAGCTCTGTGAACGTATTAGAGGACGTATAGAGAAAGGGTGAATTGTTCCTTCTGCTTGAAACTCCAAAATTACGGATCATTTTATCTCCAGCTTCTTAATCCCTATTGTATAGCCATTAGCTCAGCGATTTGAATAAATTTTACTTTTCTAATATACCTTTTACTATAGCAGTATATTAAACTATTTTAGAAATAACTCTCTCAGTTATTAAGCCTGAAATTAACATGATTTTTAATGTTAAAAAAAGTTTTATTTTGGGTTCAGTATGATGATACCCAATACTAAATTGTCTCCAGTGCTTCAGCTCTATTTTTGTTTCTCCTTTGTTAGTTCCCTTAGTTCACAAGACATGGTGTTATCCATTTTCCCTACTCAGCCATTGGGTAAGGTAGGGCTTTTTGGGTCGGGGGTTGGGGGTGGGGTGGGAATTATGGAATAAGAAACTAATCTAATGATTTACAGACCTAATGACCCATATGGATGAAAGCGGATTAACATCTGTATTATTTCTTGAAACAGGCTTCAAATTCACTCAAAGAAAAACAGAAGTGTGAGACCCAGACACTCAGGCAAGGCGTTCCCCTGCCTGGGCAGTACGGGGGCAGCAATCCGGCATCTTCAGGCCATCCCCATGTCACTTTGGAGGGAAAGCCCAACAGCAGCCACCAAGCTCTCCTGCAGCATTTATTACTGAAAGAACAAATGCGACAGCAAAAGCTTCTTGTGGCTGGTAATTCATAACGGCACCATTTGCAGGTTCTTTTAGGGCTTTCATTTTATCAGCAATTCAATGTAATGTCTCTTTAACTCGAGACCTAGTAAAGATTCACAGTGTCCTACACAGGTCTCCCTGATACCTAGTACTTTGGAAAGACTGTTGTCTTTATTTATTCCTCTAGATCCATGAAAAAAAAAACTCACCTTATTTAACCTTCATACATACCAGAGTGGACTATTGGCGAGTCATTGATCAGATGCATATCTGCCCAATGCTTTGGCACTTTTGCCTTCACCCCACCCAACCTAGCCTTCTGATATTTGCCCGGTAGTATACTACTTTTCGTAAAACTTATCCCATAGCTATTTTCTGTAGCTTCTTTCTTAAATTGTGTATGTGTCGGTGTGTGTGTACATATATACATGTACATATATATTTTTTTCAGGTGGAGTTCCCTTACATCCTCAGTCTCCCTTGGCAACAAAAGAGAGAATTTCACCTGGCATTAGAGGTACCCACAAATTACCCCGTCACAGACCCTTGAATCGAACCCAGTCTGCACCTTTGCCTCAGAGCACATTGGCTCAGCTGGTCATTCAGCAGCAACACCAGCAATTCTTAGAGAAGCAGAAGCAGTACCAGCAGCAGATCCACATGAACAAGGTAAGTCCCCAAGCCACGTCAACATGCCATAACCACTGGTGTGGAAATTGGGGTTTTCTTCACTGATGTGTGCATACAAGAGAGAATGTTGGTATCCATCACAGCCAAACGGAGACTGCCCTCCTGGCCCCGCTGTCAGGGCTCAAGGACACCATCACAATATCACTGTTTTCTCCATCACTACATGCGTAGGACATTTGTAGCAAAATTGAGGTCCTAGATTAGAAAGTCTTTTATGATTGGGTACCTATCTTAATACAGAAGCACATACAGGCACGTGTGTGCAGAGCCCCATTTTTTGTTATTGTAGTAAAGGTGTGAGGCAGAGTTGAAGTTTGCACAGGTGCTAGCAGCTATGCCAAGGTCGGCCAGTTAGGTATTTCTCAGCAACTTCTATGTACGCATGTTATATTTATTTTTTAATATGCCCTACTTTATTCCAGTCAGTGTTGAAGCAGTTTCTCAGAAACTTGTGGTAGTTTCTTTCTGGCAGCCTTATTGTGGCTGAAATGAACAGCAAATGCCTGAATCACAGCACATCCTCAGGAGCCCTCCTGCTGAGGCAACCACAGTCATCCTAAAATAATGGTATCAGGCAGGCCAGCAAAGCATTTTCAATAAACTTGTAAGCGAAACTGGTCTGTACAGTTTTGCCACTACTTTCTGCTATGGTAGCCTTACAAAGTAGAATCCTCTCATTTCTGGAGAATGAAAGGTCCTGAATATCAAAATTCTATCTATTATCCTTTGTTACTATATCACCTCCAAATATCTTGTAGAGACATTATATTGAGAAACAATGTCCTGTTTACTGATAAATGGATAGCTAAAAATTGAATTAGTATTTAAATGCTTTATTGTATTGTGATATAAACAAAACAAAATCTCATGGGAGAAGGTCTAATCATCTTTCTAATAGCAAGAGAAGGGGGTCTTTATCATGTGCTCACCTTATTGCAGGTGGGATTAGAGATTTTCTCTCCTCTTTGGCCTCCATCTTAACAAGGCAGAGCCGTGAAGGGAGGGAGCATGGGCTGAAGACCACAATACTGAACACAAATTCTCCCAGCCCAACCCTTTGCAGCATTCAAAGATGACATGTATGTGTGTATATTGGGGTTCAGGGTGGTTGGCTGTGCTAGCTGCCTCTCCTCTCATCGTTTGCTGCACTGCAGATTGTATTTCACTATATTTCAGACTCTTTCTATATCATCACATTAATACCTGTTTTATTGCCACAGCATTTCTCTAAATTTATCAGATTGTTTTGGGTAAAATCAGTCTTGTCAGAGGAGAACCAACTTCCTTCTTGTATAATGGCATATAATACTCCTTGTCTTGAATGTTATTCTGCATGTTTACTACCTTATGGTAGAGTTATGTTGGTTGGTTTGTTTTGTGGTATCTCAGCACTACTTAAAACTACCAGGTATTCTTGAAACATTGTCCGGTGTGAGAGGAAAGACTGGGAATTCTGCTTTTCACCTCACGATATTTTGATCTGGAATTAAGTTCATTTAGAAAAGTAGTATTGGATTGTTAAGTCTGCTTTCTGCTACTTGGTTCTATTTCCTAGAAATATGTGGATGTGCATATTCTATTACAGGTAAATTAGGTAAATTGATCCCTTTGAAATCATCATCTACAGATGATTTCTATGAATACCTTTAAGAACACTTTGGAATACATTTTTTATGACCTAGAGTTGCCACTGCTTCACACTCAGATGGTTTGTTAATATCAGAATCTTTGTATATTAGTATCACAGTCGAGATTTTGACAGGGAGATGCTAACCTCAGTCACATGGAAGAAACTAAGATGGAAAGCAGGCATTTGCATTTTAGCAATGAGAAAAGCAAATCTTATCAGAGACCTTCTCCCATGTGGAGCTGATTCCTTGGAATCTGTTAAGAATTCTTCCCAAAATTAGAAACAAACCTATACTTTTAGGTACATGTTTGTACAGTGGTTTGATTATTAAATCTTGTCTTAATTAGGCAAAATGAAGCCCAGAAAACTTCAAAGTACAAAACTGATCTTTATATATTAACCTCTCTCAACTTGGGTGTTTAGATTACTCAAGCAGGTCTCTACTTGGCTTTTCTCCATGTATATATTCCATATGTTTAATCAAGATGGCATATGCACACTGGGTATTCTCCAGATTTGAAAATATTTCACCTGCCCTCAATTGTCTAAGGAAATAGAGAAGAATCTTATTAAATAAATCTTGAACTCCATCCTGTTCCATGGTATTCACAACAGAACCATTAATAAATGAATTGCTACTGTTCACCCTCCCCCATGAGGTAATGAAATCATTTAGTTCACATTAGGAGAAGGCCAAACTTAGATGCCAAAAGATAACCAGTTTCTATATAATAATATATTTATGTGTACTCTAACCATTTTGAATGACCATTAATGAGAAATAACCACAGAAACTTTAATATATGTCGTTGTTTTCCTATTGTCATGGAAGAACCTTTACTGAATCCATTCAAATTGGAGCCAAATAGCTGGCATCATAAAAACATGGTTCTTACTCTTGAGATACTTATTCCAGCAGGAAATATAGGCACACATGAAGACATAGGTGCGCAGATGACGTATTTTAAAATGTCTTTTCCTTTTATTCCCTCAGCTTTTCTTTATGGTTCTTTTTTGAGGAATTTAGGAATTTTGAGGAAAAATGCAGTGAGAAGAAAGAAAAAATAAGTAGGTTTATCTCTAAACTTACATCATATTAAATATGATTGGCCTTCCTGGTATGAAATTTTTAATGATTTATTTGAATTGCTAATAATCTGTAGAAGAATTAGAAGCAAAGCTATACTTTTCAGAACAGTTTATACAATGATTGACTTATTAAATTTTAAAGACTTTCTCATATCTTGCTATTATTTGACTGCCTTTATGAAAGCAGTCATTCATGCTTGTTATAACTATACAATGTAAATGTTATTAATCATACTAAACAATTTACCTACCTGTTACCTGATACTTTAATGACATTTACATGGGAAATTTGTGTGTGGTAAGATGTTAAGCCTCATGTAATTATGTTGTAAGTGCTTAATAGCTTAGCAGAAATACCGCAGGAATGGGTTTATGTAGCATTTGTATTGCTGTATCTACCAGTAAATAATGGGGCAAGCTTGAAAAATGAATGAAAAATGTCAGAATGATTTATCTCTGCTTCTCAGTTTGTATATTCTGTTTTCACTGAAAGAGTTTTGAGAAGCTTAACCGTAAGAAAATCATGGCTTACAACATTTGTTCTTTGGTTTTTTTTTTTTTTTTTTTTGAGACATTTAAAAAATTCAGAAATGCATTTAAACAATTTATATTACTAATATATAGTACCTTCATGTTTCAAAAAAAACAAGAGTTTTTTAATATGAGGATTTCAAAAGAAAACTGTTGCTTTTGCCACTATCTTTTGATTTTTTTATTAGAAAAAAATGGTTTCTAAAACAGAATTTTCCTTGTAAATACAAAATAGCAAACAAAAATATAGGCGGGTATTGATAATTTTCTTCTGAACCCTTTTCAAGTTTAAATATTGCCACAGATTTTCTGGTAAAAACTATGATGAAAACAAAATACCACAGTTACTTGGACGTTTTTATGATTTTTGAAGGAGTATTCTGACCACTGCCTAATTAATAGAAGGGTAGATCTCTAGTCACATCACTCTCTGAATGATATACAGAAATTTTCCAGAGTATTTTCAGGCATTTTTGTTGTGAGATAATTTGACATAGATCTCTGCCCCCTTCCAAATGACAACATTATTCTTTGAATTATTTCTCAGTTATAGTATTAATAGAATAGCATTGGTTGATGCCTAATGGTTTCTGTTTTAACTAGAATTTTAATAACTTTTCTAATACCTATACTTTTCATATTCATTCCATCAAATCCATATGAGAAGAAATTTTAAGAAAATTATTTCTTCATTCAGTACTTATTTGAATGAAATAATCTATGCAAGTATCCATTTAGCAAATCATTACTGAATTCTTACTTGGTACCAGACACTATTTTAGGCACTAAGAAAACAACATTCATTATCCTCATGGAGCTTACCATATGGGGAGCAGGGGACTGAAATATTCCAGTAAACAGTAATACAATACGATGTTTTAAGTATTAGGATAGGGAACATGAGGAAGGAAATTGTTTTCTTTGAGGAAACAAGATTTGAGACTTGTTTAGTTCTTCTCAGGATTATCTTGTCCTTTTTACATCTTTTCCTCTCCCTTCTCTCTTTCTCTCTCTCTCTCTCTTTCCTTCCCTGCCTCTTTCTCTGTTTCTCTCCCTCCCTCTCTCCCTCTCTTTCTTTCTTTGTAAAATGCTCTGTGATAAATGCCTTATGCATTCCTATGACTGGATATCAGCCAACACTTAAAAAAACCCCACATAAATCATGAGATGATATCTTATACGTGTCAAGGTTCACTCTAGATATAAGTATTTATTATATATTTATTACTATGATACTTAGGCATTTTGACATGAGTGCTATTTTATCATAATAAAAATATATCTAAGACAAGAGCAGTAAAGGGGAGGGCGGGCAGATGTCCTACATTGCCCTTATTAAAACAGGTAGATTTTATGTCTCATAAGCAAGGCATGAATATAGTTAAGCTCAAATGCTGGCATGGAGCTAATGGGGAGCTTTCATCAGTTTTGGAAGAGAATTTGACCCTTTATTTGAGTAGTATCTATTGTATTCCTTTTCTTGACATAATTTTCTAACATAAATGTTACATTTTCTCCATAACCCCTCATGATTCATACCCACTCCTTGTCCCCAGTAATCCATCCAGAGCAACTCAGGGGAGAATATTCTTTCATGCCTGTGGTCACATACAAACATAGCATGGTTGTGTGTGTGTGTGTGTGTGTGTGTGTGTGTGTGTGTGTGTGTATTTTTCCTTATAAAGTATCCCTGAAGGCAGCACGAAAATATAACTGTTTTGTGCACTATTAAGCAAAGTGTATATTTTCCCAAGGAAATTAATTTGAACAACAATTATACAGACATTTACAATCCAAAGAGTTTACATATTTTGAAGTCACACTTCATATTAGTTTATTTTAATAAGAGTATTTCTATCCATGCCTTACTTGTAAGAAGATTAATATTTTAAGGATAATTAGGTAAGGACCATGTACCAATTTTTGCTCTTTTGCTACACCTATTTCTCCTAGTGTATCTTTTCTTCCCCATCTTTTATACAACATGCATCTTTCCAGAACCTTTCCCATAGGGAACTTAGGGATAGGATCATTTAAATGATGCCAGCTCTCTTTTATGTGTAGGATCTTCTATGAGCTGGGACACCATGCTAGCATTCTTATGTGTATCATCTTCTCAAACTATAAGCACACTTTTTTTCTTACTATCAAGAAAGTTAATTTAAAAGGGCTTAAGTAAGCTGACTGAAGTGGCTAGGTTAGTAGTTGACAGAGCTGGGATTCCGACATAGGTTGTATGACACAAAAGCCTGTCCTTAACGTAAACTTAGGCTTATGATTTCAATGTTGCTTTTATCACTAAGCAGGAGACAAGATTTTCCTAATTTTATTTTTGCCAAAAAGTAGGAAACTTACAATGAAAAACAAGGCAAACAAACCAAAAAAAGGAGGGTTATCTTATTTTTTAGCTATTTGTTTGGATTTGCCAGGAAGGAGAAATCCCATTTCCTGACCTTGCTTCCCAGTTCTCCACTCATTGCCCTCCATCCAGTTATTCACTTGTATGTCTTTTTATATGGACCCAATGGTGGGACTTTCAGATATCCTGTTGACTTTCCAGCAATGCAGTGTGAATGCAGTACAGAGCCAACTCCAGCCAGGCCACACTTCATTCCTTTCTTCTGTGTTGTACCATTGCCATATTTTTTAGACTGGGCAAACATCTTGTCACAGGAGTTCTGAGCAAGCCTGAAGCTGAAAGTCAACTGACTTCATCAAGTTCAACTGAAATGCAAATGTTGGCATCTCATCTATGGGTGGTTTGGAAAATGCCTTGTTTTAAGTTTTGAAAAATGGATGAGTAGAAACTTGAACTGGGCTTTCATTTAGGAAAGTAGGCATTACTGTTGTCAGGTTTAATTTCTCTCTATCCATTTGACAGCTTGTTTCCATGCAGAGTCTTTAATCACCAATTTAGGATTACATTTTGCCCATTAGATGGATAGTATGTCCAAAAACTTTAGCAGGCATTGAAAGGCAGTCTTAATTTTATAACAGTAAAAAGCCTCCTAGATTATTTATCTATCTATAGAGGTTTATAAAAGAAACTTTGACTTTACCCTTAAATAGATGCTATTTCGACATGATTAGCCCAATGTAAATAGATCCTTGTAGGTATGTATTGGGCTTCAAAAAAAAAAAAAAAACTACTTATGCTGCAATACCGGCTTACATCATCATAGAAAATTCATATAGAAGCATTTCACTATATAATTACAAGTTGATGGTTCATAATATACAGAAAATGGCTTGTTGCTTTATTATTAGATGTGATGAAATCCTGTGTTTGGAAAAGAAACTAAATGACCATTTCAGTGGATTAATGTGTAACATTCATAAACGTTCCCAGTGCTGCTTTCATAACTTGAAGACCAAGGGAAGGACCTCGACCTTTCCCTTTCACTCTGCACTGTTAATCTAGTCAGAGACGCTTTTATTGAATGAGAAAAACAATAGTTGGACATGACTATGAGGTAAGAAAATAGGGGAAAGAAAAATATCTGGGGAATTAGGCCATGTGAGTGGTTTGACTGATGTTGATTCCAGGAGTTCAAAAGGAGAGGGAAGCTAAATAATTTGGTTGTTTCCCAACCTTGACAAATAGTTTCATTTGACAGAATGAAATAATTAAGTCTTACTAAGGAATTTTTAATATAACTAAGTGATTTGTGGACATGAAAACCACCGATGTGTAGCAGTCTCTTTGTTACAGATTTTGGTTGCTTATAAGTGCCTGATTTTAGGGTTTTTTTCCTCTGTATCTTTCTGCTCTTTCTCTAAATATTTATGAAGACTGAGGGATTATAGTGACCCTGAAATGTCATACAGTCTGGAGTATTCCCATTCCTTCAGGCAGAATTGCATCCAGGGCTCTGCTCCCATGTCCTAAATATATCGTTACTCTCTTGCTATCAACTTAGTTGTATCAACCAGCAATAAAAACTCACTTCTAAAAAATAATTTCCTGGCATGGAATAATTGGTGCTCCACAAAGATTTATTAGCAACTATTTTGCTGCATCCTGGAAGTGAAAACAGAGAAGGCATGTTTTTCCCCTTGAATGGCTCATAGACCTGCAAATAGATAATTTTAATCAAAGATAGTTCTACAGAATGCATAGTTCATATGAATTGCAAAATCTAGAATGCTGGATAGCCTTTCCAAGAGAAGTTTCTGACGCCCTGCACACTTATTTATTTGTTTTGCGACTTTGGCCAAAGTGTCATACCTCTTTATCCACTAATGCTCTAATCTGCACACTTGAGAGGTTTATAGTGAGAATTACATGAGAGGATGTACTGAAAGTGCTTTGTAAACATAGTAAGAAATCCTTCCATTTAACACAGTATTTATATTCTTATATAGCACTAAGAGTTATATCTTCCCAGTTATGTTAATGCAAATGGCTTTCTGGAAGTGTAGAATATTTCTAAGACACACATTTTTCACTTGCCTCAATATTGCATCAAGCTACTTTGTCGTAAACCAAACCACTAAATTTTGTTCCAGCTCTTCCTTGCATCTTTGTATTCATCATGAAGCTGACCTTGTTTTCTCTTTGGAACAATATTATGGTTAGTTATTGAATTTTTTATTGAGGTATAATTCACACAATGTAAAATTTATTCCTTTTGCTGCGCAGTTGAATGAGTTTTGACAAATGTATATCGTCATATAATTACTGCAATCAAGATATAGAACAATTCCCTCAACTTCCAAAATTCCCCTGTGTTGCTCTTTTGTAGTCAATCCATACTCCTACCTCCAACCCCTGGCAAAGTACTTGAATTTTTGACCATGTAGGGAACATAAAACGAATCCCAAGTATGAAGGATGGTGTATTTTAAGAGCATGCAGACATCAGCCCTAAATGATTTAAACCATAAAACATTCAAGCAAGAAGAGACATAAGGGATTCTTTGCAGAGGTCACAAGCTGATAGTCTATGGACTGGATCCATTCCATTGAACTGATGTCTTTGGCCTGCCTGGTGTCTTAAAAAGCATTCAAGTTTTTGGTCAATCATTTCAAATACAAGTCTGGATTTCTGGCATTGCCTGAAAAATTGAAAAGTCTGGCTACACTGGGCCCACTTTTCCATGTGGCAATTATTGTCTGGGGTTTACTCTTGGTTGTCTTTTTTAAGTAGCGCTTGCACTGCTATGCAGTTTACCCAAGCAAGGGATTGAGGGGAGAAAGGGAGATGTTTATGAGTCAAGCGGTCAGGAGCTCCCTGGCTTTGAGATCTTGTCTATTCTGAGCCACAGTCCAAAATCACCAAGAGTTAGCAAAGAAAATAAGCATGCCTCTCCTCACTGTGCCTCTATTCATTACCCTTAAAGAAGGAAAAAAGAAAACTTTAAAAGAAAACATACTGTCAACTGAAGATCAGGAAGGAGATTATCAGGGAAAAATCCTATTATGTAATATAAAAGGACATAAAATTACACAGTGCTCTAAAAGAGGGAAAAATAGCTCATTTGTGTTCTAGTTAAGAAAAGCCCCTAATAGTTCTTGTTACACTCTCTTCCTGAGGATTTTATGTTCTGAAAGGCCAGTCTTCCTGTTTCCACTTTTGCCCACCTAAATCCAATCTTCTGTAGCAGCCAGAGAGATCATTTACAAATGCAAATCAAATCATGTCAAGGGCTTCCTAAAAACTCCCCAGTTGCTCCTTATTGTTTGTAGGATAAAATCAAAATATCTTTTCATGGCCCACAGGCTCTTGCCCCGTCACTGACCTTATATCCGACTCCCTACCCGTACTCGCTGAGCTCCCACCACGTTGGCCTTCTCTCCAGTCTGTGAGGAGTCTCCTTCCATCTCCTGCAATGAACTGCTAGCCACAGTTCTGTGTGGAATGTTCGACCTCCAGGTGTTCTTATGACTCGACCTTGGTACTGGAGTCTCTCTCAGCTCAAACCTCACCTCTTCAGAGCGGCCTTCCTTGCGCATCCAAATTGGACACAGACACTCACTCCTTCCCCCATTATTCCCTATCACATTTAGTTCCACTCTTCAGTTACTTATTTTTTATTTCTCCCTGAGAGACAGAATCTTGCCTGATGGACCGCTCTCTTCCCAGGTCCTGGCACATAGCAAGTGCTCAGTAAAAATTTGTTGAATGAATGAAAGGGTGGGTAACTTTCTCTAACTAGCCAGGAGGAGGAAATTTTCAGTCTCCTTTCTGGAAGTGAACACATAATTGAGTTATTGGAATATTAGGATGTTTTGAGAGCAGAAGAAAGGATATTTTAATTGTTGGCATTGTTTTGGATAGTCATTTAGCATTATAAAAATAAACGCATTTTTATTAAGAATTCATTTTATCCCTAGATTAATTTTATATCTCTTCAATATTGGCAAGAAAGGGTGTTTTTCAGTTTAGACTTTGAATTTATCTGAATAATGGACCAGTACTTAGAAAATCTTTCTCTCTTGTTATTTAACTTTGGTTCTTCTGGTTATTTCCCTAAAATGCACAGAAGCAAAATGACATGTAGTATTTTGGCTTGAGTCGGAGTTCTTCTCTAAGTAGACCTCTTGATTTGAAAGCCCTCCAAGCTCTGGTTGTTTTTGAGAACAGTTGGTACATACCTAATCTATTTGTGAATTGAGGCAGAATTTTATCATTATTTTTAAATCTAGTTTCCTTGGAGCTTAAGGGAAGGGTTTTATTTTCCAAAAGAAGTATTTTACATTTATTTAAAAGAAAAAGAAAAAACTTATGCTATTGCCATTCCCCAAGTAAAATCTGTCTTAAAATCTGAGGCAAAATAAGGAAGTGATGAATAGGGTTGAAGGTCATTTTGCATGGTTTAATTCAAACACTCGTGCTGAATGGTTTGTTGACAATTTCAGAAAATCAGATGTCTATCAGAAACAGATTTACTCCTTATATACTCCTGTTCTTAGTTTGATATTCCATATCTGAAGATATTTGTGGGGACATGAAGGATTTCTGTGGCTAAAGTTAAAAATATAAAATTTAAAGCTATTTTATTCAAAAGCACTATGCTTATGTTGGTTTCTAGAATTTTATCAAACAATGTAACTTACACAGAGATGGACTTAAATGGGTTAATGTGTAAAGATTAGCAGCACAGCCTTTAAATATTATTTAATGAATTTTACACCATTTGCCAATAAATTATATGATGTTCAGCATGGAATTATGTTGAACATCATATAATATAACAAAGTCCAAACATTGAAATTGTGGACTTGCTATAGTTATGACCCTAGCAGGGATTGATAAGAATTCAAGAGCCGAGTTATAATACTTGAAGCTGTGAGCAGTTTGGATAAATTATCATGCTATCTGGTCTATAAAATCTCCAGCATAAGTGTGTATAGTGTGTGTGTTGCGAACCCGGAATGGTGATGGACCGCCTGCAGCATTCTTAGCGTTTGGTACAATTGCTGTACAGTAGCATGGAGAATACAGAGACATGCTGACAGATGAGGAGAAGCCCAGATAAAAGGAGCAGAAGAAGCTGCTCAGCCATCATCTTCTTCATCTCAGCTGGGTTCCCCACCAAAGTAACTCACCTGGTGTCAGACGAATGACACACAGTGTGTTTTACAGATGGGGCCTCAGCCGAGATTCACGCAGGCTTACACATTTATCTGTCACACAGATGTTTCTTCTTGTGTTTTCTAGCCAGCAAGGCAACAGCTCAACTTTGCTGGGGGATCACCTCCAGATGTTCAACCAAAGAGAGACCCTGCCACCCCACTGAGAGTAAGCAGACAGCTTCTCCCTGCAGCTGGGGCCACTCAGCAACAGTACAAATTAGAAAAGGGTTTGCTCATACCTTCTTCGTAATGGTCACATTTGTAGTTCAAAAACACATAGAACACAACATAGTCCCAACGCTGGATTTCCTAGTAAATAGTCAGAAGCTTACAAATAACAGCAAGTAACTTTTCACTTTAAAAATCTGAAATACGTCAAACCTGGCAGGCAGGTTTTCTGTGACTTTTGTTTGCAGATTTTCTTGATGTTTATTGCTAATTTTTCCACTCCGGCAAATTAGACTGTTTAAATAAAAACAGCTTGAGTCAAATATCTAAAAAAAATAAGTGTAGGTTAACTCCCTCTGTGCATTTACATTTTGCAAAACGGTCTCCAGGAGATCCCATTTATTTCTTTTGTATTTTTTGAAACTTCACAAAGAGCATGTTTTATTCCATAAATGGTGAAAAAGTAGTAGTTGTTATTCACGTGGATACTGGCATTCGCCTCATAACCTGGGGAAAAAAACGTGTCAAAGCTTTGTTGCTAAGCACTAATTAAGTTTTCAGATATTTATGAAGACAAGTGAGAGAGAAACAAGGATAAATCCTAGATTTTCGACTCATGCAACTGGGTAATGCTGTTTACTCAGATGAGAAAAATTAGGTGATCAATACATTTGGGTGCAACGGGAATAAAGGTTATCTTTGAGCTACTTAAAGTTTCTGATGCCTATTGGATATTTTAGATCTAAGTGATGATGTTAGGTAAGCAGCTGAATATGCAAGTTTGGAGCTCAGGGGAGACATTGGAATTGTTTATATGAATTCAGTTGTCATTGGAATATAGCCGTTTGAGAGGAGAATGCAGAGTGGAAGGGTATAAAAAGTTCTAGGTGTCTTCTCTTTTCTGGAGATGACTCGGCTTTTACTTGGGCATGAAATTCCTTCTCTATAAAATAAGGATTTGAAGAATGTTATTAGAAAATTTACAATTCCAACATTTTATATCTATATGATCTCCACTCATAAGTCACCGTTTTGTGTCAAGAAACATTTCTTTTACAAACCCGTAAGGAATTCTGCCTTTGGAAGAGATCATTTTGCTGTCAGACCTTCTTTTCCAGTTATCACAGCATTATCCATTCTGGCACTTTTCTCCCTCGTGTTTCCTTTAGTCCAGCAGAAGTGTAGATGAAGCCAGAGGCACTGGAACAAACAGTATTGTTTCTGTGTTGTACACTGGAAATTGTTATACACACTTTTCATGTATGTCGCTATGTCAGTGAGGTGGTAAATACCAAATGTGATTCATGGACTAAATGATATGATTTCTGGGTACTCTGGTGACCTCAGAAATACATTAACAGATCGGATTTTCTGTTAAAGGTTTTCTGTTAAAATGTACATATGATTTATTCTGTAACCACTCAGCATTTTGTCAGTATTAAAGATTTTCTTTGACGTATTTGCTATCTGTAGGAAATTATATTTCAGTAAATTCACATACATCTTGTCTGGTCTTTGGCTGCACCACTGTTAGTAATATCAATCTCTTACTTTCAAAGATGCTATGATTTTGTCATGTTTTCTTTTCTAAAATGCTTCATCCTGACTGCACCTGCTAATATCCTATTTCAAGTGCCACTGGATTTGGTATTTATGCAGTCATTATTGACTTTAACGAGAGAGATTTCAGTCAAATAGTGTGGATGAAAGCCTAGTTGGCGAGAATTCTAAAGAGAATGGGACAAGAGAAATGAAGACAATGAAGAGAAATAACTCAAGAAGTTTTACTGTGAAGGAAGGTACATAATGGGTTTGCGGGGGGTGGTCAAGGGAGGTTTCATTTAAAATGGATCATAAGACTGAAGGTGTCCAAGTGGAAGTACTCCAGCAGAGATGGGAAATGAGTGATGGAAGACAGAGTGGATAACTGCAGGAATGGATAGGACCCAGGGCATTAAGCTGAGGGGTTGACTAAGATAGGGCTGCAGACCTTTCTTTCACTGTAACAGGAGGAAGAGTGAGTGGGACAGCTTGGTAGCAGAATGTTGAGTTTCTCTGGTGATGCTTCTATTTGCTCACCGAAATAAGAAGCAAAGGTAGCAGGAGTGAGGAAGAGGTCTGGATATTAGAGGTTTGAGGAGAGAGGAAGTAATTTGAAATAGTCATTGAAAGAGTGGGAGAAAATTAACTAGAGAAATGTACTAGGATTTCCAGGCAGCACTGAGGGTCCGTTTGAGGGTTGTGATCGCAAATTTGAAGAAAAACACTCAGCATGACTGTAATTTGTTTATTTGTTTCCTAGCTTATTCAGCTGCTTGGGTTTGGCAGGGATTTAGTATTAACCAAGGTTAGAAGTCTTACTTATACAGTAAAATCCATATTGAAAAGGGCAGGGGAGTTGAAGATAATAAGCGAGTGATTTTTATTGATGGAGAATGGAACCTAGTCCAGCAAGGAAGGAAGTCGGGGAACGAGGGCAGGCGGTGATGGGCAGTGAGAATGTGGTAGGCTCAGTAGCTTGGAAGACCCTCCAGAGGTGAGGAATGATTGGGGTCAGAATATTCTGAGGGTGAGCCAGAAGAAAGAAATGATGTTTGAAATTGAGGTTTAGGAAGAGTGTACAGTTACCAACGAAGACCAGGTCATTGAGAGCTGAGGGGTGGAGGACAAGACCATTGGAGGTTAGGGGGTCAAGGCAGTGAGAGGCCATGCTGGAACTGAAGCTGAGGAGAGAAACAGCAACAGAAAAGTCTTTTTACTTAGCGGGTGGCATCTGTAACTTCCTCTTGGTTATTAAATACTCCCTGTAGTCAAACATCCCGAAGCTGGATAAGATGCAGAGTCACCCACAGGAAGCAGGAACTTTTGACGTGGCATTTCCTGGACACTGGTCATGTGCTCTCTGGCTGACCTTTCATGAATGGCCTTTAGTTCCTGTCCTGTGGCTACACATCCCATAGAGTTTTTTTCTTTTGCCCTCACAGAGGCTCTTATGGGCAGGATCCTTTGACCACCCTGTGGAGGTGTCTCTGACCCACCAGTATCCTTGGCCCATCAGCTCTGATGAGCTAGCTCCCGGGGACCTTTCCAGCTAAGCTTTGGTAGCGAGAGGGAGAATTTCTACAGCTCGGTAACCATCCATCCATAAGATGAATTGCAGCAGTCTTCTGGCGGATAGTCTGAGGGGCTCTTGCATTCTCCTTCACCTGACTAATACTTTTTCTAAGTAAATCTCTTCTCCCCACAAAATCCTCTAACCTGCTCTTGTATGTCATTCTAGGTGAGTGATGGAGGTCAAAGTTGCAGGCCTGGCTGATGACCTCTCTGTCTCTCTCTCTCTTTTTTCTCTCTCTCTTTCTCTGTCTCTCTCTCTCTCTCTGAAAAGTGAGTGGGTGTTTGTCACCTAATGTTCTTATCCCTGGTGTCCCAGCTAAAACTGGAGCTTTTCAATTAAAACCCTGCTTGTTTTCTGTGGTGTTAGATGTTTTTTCCCCTAGCCAATTAAATGGAATTTTACAATTGTGTAGTCAGAGTTCAGGAATATTACATTGTCTCTTTCCTCCAGAATCTCAGCAGTGTTCAAGTTATTATGTTTTTAAGACAAGAAGAGCTGATAAGTGTTCACAATTGGTACAAAAGTGCTGCAGATAGTTTCCTAAAAAGTACTTAAAAACACTTAAAGCACGGTGGGATGAATGTTCTCCTTATACTGAATGTCCAGGAACAATAGACGTTAGATTGTAAGCATGAAGGAAATTAATATTTAAGTTTACCGTCTTCATTTTGATATGAGTTTTGATTGGTATGTATTCTCTTCACTTGATCATGTCTAGTTTAGGATTAGTGATGTTTAGGTCTTATATGTGGTTTATCCTAAGTTATATTTTATTTCTCTAGAAGCTTATTCACAACCCAAATATATTATAAACTGTGTTACCCTCTCCAAAATCGTCTTCCAGCTTCCTCTCCCCGTCTTCCTGTGCTCAAACCCCACTGGCCTTTCAATGGCTCAAATGCACAGGGCTCCTCTATCAGTCCACACACTGTGCCTTCTGCCAGAAGTGGTCCCTCCCCTGATTCCCACTCCTTACACACACCCAACGACTCCTGTCCATCCTTCATCTTTCATGTCTCAGCCTAAACACAGCCCTTCCTCAGTGAAACCTTCCTTAGTAGTCCACACTTCCCCTCCTATACCAACTAGTGTGTTTTCTTTTAACACCCTGTGTTTCTTTTTTTTTTTCATTTACCACACTTGAAAAGAAGAACAAATTTATGTATCTATTTGGTGCCTTTCTAACACTCTAAACTATAAGCTCCATGAGGGCAGGGCAGTGGCTGTTTTCCCAGTGCCTACCCGGGTGTCTTGAACATAGTTGGCACTCAGTAAATATTTGTTGAACAAATGGTTGAAAACTCCCAGGATAATTCTACTACAGTGAAATTGAAAGGCTTTGTCAGCATATGCAGGGCCATTTGAGGTTGTGAGGATTGGAGGAATATCTAAGAGGTTAAGACACCCTGCACAGTTTGAGTTCTTATGTATTCTAACTCTACAGTATGTGTTTGGTTTTAAAAACATAGTTAGGTGTGAGTGGGAGGTAAATTTGAATTTTTCATAGAAAAATCTGTATTCATGATTTTTGTGGTGGTATTCTAACCGTGCTGCTCATTATAATAATTGGCGTGTTGCTTACATGGGCACTGACTCAGCAGAAAATTCTAACCACTCTTGAAAACACAGTTCAAGATCTGCAGATGATCAGTCAATAGGGTCCTTGTCAAATAAAACAAAAAGCCTACACGAGATGGAATCATCTTGAGAATTTTTCCCCATATTCTGAGCTTTTATACTATGGCATTTTGCTATTGTTTAAGTTAGGTGTGTTGTCAATTATTTTTTAAAATTATAATTCATACACTTCTGAAGATTAAGTATGATTTAATTTACAAAATAAAAGGTCTAAATAATAATTTTCAAATTAAAAAGAATTCCTTGTTTCTTTCCTGTTATTTAATTACATTTGGATATGTTTATAAAACATTTTTAGTGCTGTCAAATTTTTTTTAATTCCACATCTTTTTAAAGTTCAGGATTTCAAAATCAGTATATCCATGTTTTAGAAGTATATAGGAAGGTCTTCTATCTTTGACCATTTAGGTATAGGAAAATTAATAGGCAAGAATAACTCTTAGCATTTGTGCTTCTGTCCTTTACAGTGGTTGCCATTTGTTGGAAAATGAGATTGTGAAAGTTTCGTTGTTTCCATAGAAAAAGTTTATTATTTACTTTTTTCCAAAAGAGTGGTCTATCTTTAAAAACCACTTAAAGACTTCATTCCCTGTCTAGGACACCAGTACAATATGGAATTGATGGGACTGCTTCAGATTTAGTACTACTGAGGAAGTTTGTTGCGTACAAATTCATTCTGAAACGAATGTTCAGAGATTAGATATCAGAGTGTACTGAAGTAGAGTCATAAGAAATCAAAGTGTATGTTGCTGCTCTGTTACCACCAAGAACTATTGAATTTTGAACCCCTGAACACTCTCTTCTAGCTGCTTTCGAAATCTATTGAACAACTGAAGCAACCGGGCAGTCACCTCGAGGAAGCGGAGGAAGAGCTTCAGGGGGACCAGGCGATGCAGGAAGACAGAGCGCCCTCTAGTGGCAACAGCACTAGGAGTGACAGCAGTGCTTGTGTGGATGACACATTGGGACAAGTTGGGGCTGTGAAGGTCAAGGAGGAACCAGTGGACAGTGATGAAGATGCTCAGATCCAGGAAATGGAATCTGGGGAGCAGGCTGCTTTTATGCAACAGGTAATAGGCAAAGATTTAGCTCCAGGATTTGTAATTAAAGTCATTATCTGAATATGAAATGCATTGCAGGTTTTGGTAAATGGATATAATTTCCTATCCGATTATATCTCTGAATGATTTGACTTTAGTGTTTAAGGATTCTAATGCAGATATATCTTTATATAGATCTTTCTATATACTGATCTCTATATAGATATCAAGGTTTCATTGAAACTCTACTGGTAAGGAAATACCTGTTACACTAAAATTATACTACATCAGTATCCAAGTAATAGGGTTTTAATTCATCCCAAAGCCTGCCCCACCAATTACTTCTAAGGAAAACGAACTCACTGTTGTTTTTAGTTTATCTGTTGAGATCAGTGACTGCTGGATATAGTTTCCCAGTCTGATCAATGAAACATTCTATTAGTTCTTGATTTTTTTGATATGCAGAATTCAATTTTCACATTGTTGTATATAATGTATCATACTACAGTCTTGAACCCTGTTAAAGGTAGTCAGCCCTTCCTTCCTCTCTCTTTTTTGTTAAGTGAAATGTTCTGGTTACTATGCCAGTAGTCCTAGGTTATTGTATAGATTGCAACTGAAAATTTTAGGAATAGAGGTGGTTTTAAATATATAGATGCAAAGTACAGCACAGCACTATTTTAAATATTACATTATGTCTCACCTAGTACTGCTCATTTCGTTTTTATCCTGTGTTATTTGATGACATTGTTTATTGAAAAAGATCAAATGAAGCAGATGCAAATGTTGGCAAGAAGTAATGTGCAGCATTATGGTCCAATCAGATACTGTATTGTATCTACAGTTGTGGAAAACATAGTAACGGTGTGATTATTATCTGATATGAAGTCAAAATCATGTTTAAAAGAAGAAGGTGTATCATGTTTGATAATCATTGTCACTAGGATCTCTTTAATATAATTCCATAATGACACGGCATATACCATACTATTTTGGCAAATAAAAAATTAGGAAAGTTAGGTTTAACAAAAGAATCTACTTGTACATAATGCACCTTCAGAAGGACTATGTCCTTTGATGTTATGAAATGCAAACAACTTTGAAGGCAACAGTAGACTGTTTATTTAAGTCAGTTCTTTGTCAGGTTCCTGCTGTTCTACAGAAAACTGATTCTATGAGGCTGAACAGGAAATGCCTTGTGGAAACAGGAAGTCCAAGTGATTCATGTACTGAGGAATGTAGGGAAAAAAAAAAAACGGAGGATAGTGTTTTACTCTCTCTGTTTTTAAAGGGCACTCTATGAATTGATTTATTGTCTAAGAAAATAACACCACAAGTAGGGAAATTGTTAAGGAAGCTTTTCACTGGAACATTTCCTTCATACTCCCTTTTGATATGTTTACCTTGTTTTATAGGTTTACTTTTGTTAAGCTAGTTAAAGATTCATTGTATTAAGACCCCTTTAATATGGATAATCCAAATTGACCTAGAATCTTTGTGAGGTTTTTTTCTATTAAAATATTTATATTTCTAAATCCGAGGCATTTTAAGGTGTAGTATCCTGTTTCAAAGGAGATATAGCAGTTTTGCCAAATGTAGACCTTGTACAACTGTATGTTACTGGCACGTGTTGTTTACATTTTGCTGTGACATTTTAAAATCTTTCTTAAAAAAGGTTACTGCTAAAGATACATTATCCTTTTTTAAAAAGTCTCCATTCAAATTAAATGAACATAAACTAGAAGTTAGAAAGTTTAAAACATTTCCATATAATGAAAGTCCTGATAATTTGACAAATAGCTGTAATAGGCAACACTTCCTACTACCAACATATTTTGGTTAGTATATTCCTTCAGATTAAAATGACTTTTTGTCAGTTGTTTTGCATTAAAAATATGACATTCCTAAGATAAAATTGTTTATTTTTCCCATCTCATAAATATACATTTTCTTTAAAGTCTTTTTTCAATCTCATAAAAAAGGGATAGTGCATCTTTTAAAATACATTTTATTTGGGGAGGAACATGTGGCTGAACAGCCTTTTGTATAATATTACTGCAAAGATATGTAATCACAAACAAAAAAAAAACCTATTTTTTATAATGTCATTTGAGAGAGCTTCATCAGTACAGTTGGTGGACGTTAATTGTTTGAATTTGATAGTCTTTGAATTTAATCAAGAAAACTACCTGGAACCAGTGAAAAGGAAAGCTGGACTTAAATAATCTTAGAGCTAATTGATAAATGTCTCTTTTAAAATCTACTGTATTTATTATAATTTACACCCTTGAAGGTGATCTCTTGTTTTGTGTTGTAAATATATTGTTTGTATGTTTCTCTTCTTGCCTTCTGTTATAAGTCTCTTCCTTTCTCAAATAAAGTTTTTTTTAAAAGATCCCCTTTCATACATATGGCTTTGTGTAAACTTGATATATTTAATCGAATTTGAAGCTCATGCACTAGGTCTCATATACCAAAATATATTGCCATTCTTTGTTGAAACAAGAAAATAAAGATCTTTCGAGCAGTTACTTCTAATGCCATTAAAAATAATAAATTCAACGATAGTGACTTTAACCTGTTTACATCAGCCATTATCACATAGCAAACACATGTAAAATTTGTTGCAGTTTTATTTTCCCCGCGTGGCCTTTTTCGTATGTTATCATCTTTGATGTCAACTTCTAAATATAAAATTTTATATAAATAGATATCAGTTCCTAACTTTGCTCAACTTAAAAAATTATTTTTAAAAAGGTTAATATAATCCCTTGAATATATCAAGCACTCAATAAAATATTAAAATGAATAATTTTCTGTGTATCATAATAGTTATATCTATTACAGTAAGGACCTGACCTACAAGTATAAAGTGACAGTACATAAATTTAAAGAGAAAAGAGTAATTAAATGACCTCCCCTTATATGGAAACAATTATTATAATAGTAGTGTGAAGAACAAGGAGCCTGACTCAAGTGAAGGGAACCGGACCACATACATCCAAGGGTTCCTTTTCCTTTTCTGGTCAGTTGCAAGCAAAACTTACTCGTCAGTACTTCATAATGTGTTACTGTGTATGTGGTTCAATAGGTTAAAAATATTTGTTTTATATTCTTTGATTCTCTTTAAACTTCAATAGTGTCACATGAGGTAAAGCTACTCTAATTCTGGAGCTGATATCATTGAGTATTATGAAATGGATTATCATTGCATAATGCGGTAAACTAGATAATTTGGTCAGAGTTGTGGAAATACCATTGATGCTAGTCATAATTTCCTGAAAATTGTCTTTGGACTATAAAATTACAAAATTAACTTGGTACTGGAGATCCTCAAAAAAGAGTTGGAAGAATCAATTAGATAATGATTTTATACTGTGTATCTGATTTACAAAATGTACAGGGACTGATAACTGCATCAATATCAGAAACTTCTTCAGGAAAATAGTTTTTGCCAGGACCTGCGGTGAATAACCATTAGATTTCCTCTTCTGATAGCCTAGAGCTGCCTTCTCCCTGGTGAAGGTGGCTGCTGAAATGGAGACTGCTACTTTTCATAGTTCTAAGAAAGACAGTTTTTAAGAAATTTTTATGTTGTTTCATACTTCTTTTTTTCTAAAGTATGTTAAAAAGGAATTCAGACACTAAACGTTTTCTTGAAGCCTGGTACTCAACGGATATATAGGAGGACAACAGCATTTTTTTAAATTTGGCATTCCTTTGTGATTTTTTTCCACTAATGGAAATATACAATTGTGGGTGTATAATTATGGGTGAACAATGATAAATAATCCAGGTGTACAAGTTATAAGCATTTATAATCAGGGACTTAGAGATACTAGAGAAGGAGTTTGAGAGGTAGATTACCGTTCCCTTTATTATTGGTCATTCCTCCAACTGGATTTTAGAGGGAAAGTAAGGGGTGGGTGTGTGCAGGCAATCAAAGAACTCAGGCAAATGAAGCAGGATATTGGGAATATGACTTTACAGAACTAATCTATCTAGGTTTTAAAAGGTCTCTATTCTCATTTAAAGTAACTTCTTTAAGGCTTATAAACTGTAGGGTTTAGACAATGCAACTTTGGGGGACCATCTTGATTTACAAAAAGACTTTTAACTATTGCAAATATATAATGTACTAGGTATTGTTATAAGCACTTTACATCTTTTAAAGCATTAGTCCTCACAACAACCTTACAAGGTGGATATTATTGTCCCATTGTAGAGATGAGGGCGCTGGGGCCCAGAGAAGTCAAATCAGGTCAAGGTCACCCAGTTAGTGACAGTCTAGCTCCCATTTGAACCCAGACATTCCCGCACCAGCCCTTGTTCTCAGCCTCTACCCCTGAGCTGTGTTTGTGCAACAGTTCTTCTTACATGTCCAAGTTTATTAAATCATTAGCACTTTATTCTCTCCTCTCTCTCTCGCTCGCTCTCGCTCTCTCGCTCTCTCGCTCTCTTGCTCTCTTTGTCTTTGCCCATCAGAATTTCCAAACTGTTTTGAATCCATTTTCTCTTTCAGTCATTGCTGTAAGTTAGGAGATCAGGACTCTTTTTTTATTCTAAATCACAGATGAGCAATCTAATTCTTGTACATTATGTTCAACTATTAGAATCATGAAAATTTGTGAGTCTCTTTTTCTCTGACCAGAGCCAGTCCTGAGATGGGGTGAAACAGTGACTGCACTTGGAATTAACTTTTTGGGGGAGTGAAAGAGACAAGATTTCAACCATCTCACAGCTCTCCCTTGCCACTTCTTACCTTCATTCCCCAGCGAAGGGGAGGAGACTTCAATTTCTAAGCAGTCAGGACACTGCCTTTAAAAACTTTTTTGACGTATCAAGGATGCACTTGATAGTCACTTTGACATAGTATAGTCTGTATATAGTGTTGTAAAAAAAAAATAAGGATGTTTGTCTTGAGTTCTAGACCTCCGAAGTGGTTTTCCTATTGAAAGGTGCATAAAAATTGTCTTGAGGGAAGATGTTGACAATTGAGATTCCTGACCACACCCTGCAGAGGTTCTGATCCTGTTGTACTGACTAGGAGCCCAGGAATCTACATTTTTCAAGCCCTTTGGGAGAGTCTGATTCAGAAACAGTGCTCTGGAGATGGCCAGGGGCCCTAAACCACTTCTTAAAATATGTCTTGATTTTTAATAGCTTTTACCTAAGATTCTTGGATTCTCTGATTCATTGTTTTCATAATAGACTGTCTTGTATTTCTTGTATATTGTTCTATTTCACCTGCATGTTAATTATAGGTCAAGTATAGTTGTAGTATAACTATAGGTTACTGTATTTACTGCTATTACTTCTTTGATAGTGTTTGTCCGTTTTGCTTCCCTCTTCTAATAGAATAATTTCCTAGTCTATTATGGAGTTTGCCAAGACTTGGCAAATTATTTTTCCTCAGAATTTCTGAGCTATTGTGGTATGTTGTTTTTTGTTTTTGTGTTTTTTATTGAGATAAAACTCATATAACATAAAATGCACCATTTTATCCATTTTAAAGTGTACAATTCAGCGGTTTTTAGTATATTCACGATGATGCGCAGCCATCACTCCTTCCTAATTCCAGAACATTTTCATCAACTCAAAGAAATTCTGTACCAGTTAAGTGGACACTCTTCATCCCCCACTCCTCCAACCCCTGGCAACCACTAATCTACTTTATGTTCCTATGGATTTTCCTTTTGTGGACATTTTCATATAAATGAAATCATACATTATGTGGCCTTTTGTGTGTCTGTGTCTGGCTTCTTTGACTTTGCATAATATTTTCAGGTTCCTCCACATTACAGCATGTATTAGTACTTCTTTCTTATGACTGGATAATATTCTGTTGTATGAATATACTATGTTTTGTTTATCCGTTCATCAGTTGATGGACATTTGGGTGGTTTTCACTTTTTGTATATTATGAGTAATGCTGCTCTGAAAATTCGTGTACAGTTTTTTGTTTTAACATGTTTTCAGTGTTTTGGGGTATATAGCTAGGAGTGGAATTGCTGGGTTATATGGTAACTCTGTTTAAGTTTTGAGGAACTGCTAAATTGTTTTCCACGGTGGCTGAACTATTTTATATTCCCACTAGCAATCTATGAGGCGTTCCAGTTTCTCCACATCTTCTCTAACACTTGTTATTTTCCTTTTTTTTTTTTTTTCTTAAATTGTTGCCATCCTAGTGGATGTGAAATGATAACTGTTGTTTTGATTTCTGTTTCGCTAATGACTAGTGATGTTGAACATTTTTTTCATTTATTTATTGGATATTTGCTGATATTTGCTTATCTTCTTTAGAGAACTGTCTATTCAGGTCTCTTGCCCATTTTTTAATTGGCTTGTTTATCTTTTTTACTGTTGAGTTGTAAGAGATTTTAAATATATTCTGGATACTAGACCATTATCAGCTATATGAGTTGCAAGTATCTTCTCCCATTCCGTGGGTTATCTTTTCATCTTCTTGATAGTGTCCTTTGATGCACAAACATTTTTAATTTTGTTGAAGTCTATTCATCTATTTTTTCTTTTGTTATGAATATGTTGCTTAATCCAATGTCACAGAGATTTGCACCTATGTTTCCTTCCAAGTATTTTATAATTTTATAACTTACTTTTAGGTCTTTGATCTGTTTTGAGTTATGCACATTTTTAAATATTCTTCCATGCTTTTGTGTTATTTTTAAAGAGATAAGAACTTACTGATTAATGAACTCCACTTGCTCATCCATCATCTTCATTTTCCTCATTCCTAGTTGATTTTGGTCTTGCTTTTCCACCATTCCTGGTGTTGTCTCTTGTTGCCTTCTAGCTTTTGATGGTGCTTCTTTTTTTTTTCTTCTCAATTAAATGCTACAATCTTGATGTTTAATATAGCTAATATAAACTGAGGAAAATACTAAGTTTATTTTTCTGTTAAGAAATGCTTTTTTTTTTTCCTGGTGATCTTTAAAAGCTAAAATCAAAGTTATTTTTTCTTCATTTATGCGGCTTTAAAATTCTGCCCAGGTTACTCATTTTTACTTATGTCTACGTTGCACTTAAATTGTATGTTGAAGTTATTATGTTCAAGTCTTTGATCTTTGTTCCTCTGTTGACAGAATTTCTGCAAAGAACTGTGTATTTGTACTTCCAAACTGGTAGCCACATGTAGCTAGTGAGAATTTAAAATGTGACTGGTACGAATTGAGATATGCTTTAGTGTAAAATAAACACCAGATTTCAAAGACATAGTATAGAAATATATTAATACTTAAGTAATGATGACATGTATTCATTACATATTAAAAGATAGTATATTTTAAATATATTAGGTTATATAACATTATTAAAATTAATCTTGCTTTCTTTTACCTCTTTAATGTGGCTATTAGAAAATTTAAGATTATATATGTAGCTTACATTTGTGGCTCACATTACATTAATGTTGTACAACACTGCTTTTAGATCATCTTTCTCTCATGTTAATAGACAGATCTCACTACATCATTTCGGAAATAGGTAGGCTATAAAATCTGAACGATGAGTATTTGCTCTTGCCAGTATCTTTCTGTTGCTGTAATTTAGTCTAACATAAAGGTATAAAATGTTGTGTTAGCAGAGATCTGTGGCATGTTAATGGTTTAAGGGTTTAAAGATCTCTTTCTTTTTTTACCTTAAAGACAACTCAAAGTCTATCAAGTGTTTTATTAATACTGTCAGTCTTAAAGACAGTACACTCATTGCTCCACTCTCATCTCAAAGTTAGTAAAAGTTCATCCTCTGTAAAATGTGCTGTTTTTTCTCACTCTTCCATTTCTGTCTTTGGAACCACCATTTAGACTCTGGGATGGATTATCCCAAAGTCACCTTTGATCATCTCCTCTTCTTTATCTCTTATAAGCAGTTGGTATTCCTATTTCTGATTTCCAGCCATCATATATCTCTTCACTCTCTCTTTGGCTCTGCTTTCCCTAGTCACTAACATAATTAATACTAAAACAATTTTTTTTTTTATCATTGCAAGAACTTCCTTCCACATCAGTGTCCTCTTTACACTAATTCAGTTAACTTATTGTGAAATTCCACTACCACTTTCCCATTCTCTGTGGCAGAAAATACAGTAATATCTTCCTAATATCTTTATCTAAATGTTATCATCGAACTTCAGTCCTCATAATTCGACCTTTATATTCTGACCAGGCACTTATCCCTCCCAATCTAACTTAATCACTTTCCATGCAAAGCAAATTTCCAACTTGGGATTCCAATTGCATGAGTTTCATCAAGCTTTTTTCACTATCTGGAAAGTGCTTAACTTCCTTTTTCAAACCTTTCTCTGCTTTCTCCTTTATGCCATCTCTGATTTCCCTAACCCGCCTGAATTTATTCAGTCAACTTAGAATCAGTTCCGTACAATTTACCATGTAGTTTTTTCTTTCATTATTACCTTTTGCCTTTTGAAGCTAGGGAAAATATCAGGGTTCCTGGAACCACACAAGGAACCTATGAAGTTCTCAATTAAATGCCATTTGAATGATTTTTGTTTTACATTTCTCTTATTCAGATTCCTTAATGGCTAAAGGACATTTTCTTCCCTATTATGATTACAGGTTCACTTTTGTTTTCTAATGTGAAATGTAGACTCATTTTTTACTTGTTGGACTATTTCTTGTGCTGAATGTCTCCATTAGTAACATTTTCTTTAAGGTGGCTCTAGTAATAATCGTTACTGTTTAATTTTCGTTTTCACCTAGGGGTAAATGACGGAAATTTTTTTCTTGATGAATTTATTATTTGATATTACTCAGAACTTACTAATTGATTTTTCATAATTTGTATTCTATATTAATCATTATTCTGTTATAATATCTGACACACATTTTTAGATAAAATACAATACCTCAATTTTCATGGGCTCTTTATAATACAGGCATATGAGAGATATTGTGGCTTCAATTCCAGACCACTGCTATAAAGCAAGTATCACAATAAAGTGAGTCACATGAATATTTTGGTTTCCCAGTGCATGTAAAATTATGTTTACACTATAATCTATTAAGTGTGCAATAGCATTATGTCAAAAAAATGTACTTATCTTAATTTAAAAATAAAGCTGTCAAAAAAAATGGCGCCAGTAGACTTGCTAGAGGCACAGTTGCCACAAACCTTCAATCTGTCAAAAATAGAGTATCTTCGAAGTGCAGTAAAGTGAAGCACAATAAAATGAGGTATACCTGCATTAATTTTTCTATATCCATGTAATCTATATAATTTTTGAAAGTTGGAGCTTGGAAAGAAAACAAAATGATTTGTACTAATCTTAGAGAGTAAATCAACCTCATCTTTATGCATATTTAATTAAGGAAAACTATTTCTGAACCTGGAAATTATGTGTTGTTTTGACTGTGTATACAAAAAACTTGAACAGTGGCATTTCTCATTGTCTTTGAGATCCATGTGTGAAATTGCATTATAGGTGTAACTGCCTAGTGACAATGCTGATTCTGTAGACTGACTGAAGGAGTTTCAACTCTAACTTCATCTACCAGCAACTCCACCTCCAAATTACTTAGTTTTGCCAAGCCTCAGTTTACTGGTTTGTTAAACGTGATTAACAATTGTAATATTTATTAGGGTGTCATGAGGCTTAAATGGGTTAGTCTGTGTAAATACCAATGTGTGCTAGCAAAATTGAAGCAGAGTAAAAATTAGCAAAAGCTAGTAAAATCACTATTAATAACATGACTAAGAACTTCTTGGAAATTTAGTTACTTTCTTCTCCTTGGTTGGAACTTACCTCACACTCAGTTTCACTTTTTAATAATGTATAACTTTCTCTTCAGTAAATAAAAAACCAGAGAACAATAACTTCCCCACCTTTTCCATGTCCCAGCACACTCAGAAAAAGGCAATAAATATACAGCGTAGGTCCCTGCAGGAGGTGGCTTGGATTGCCCCTCCCTGTCCCAAGGACTGCGAGTAAACAGTCCAGAATTTAATTGATTGAACTGCAACCCTTTCATGACTCGTCGGGCAATACCCAGGTTGGATTGTTCTTTGGGAGACCCTGTGAGTACATGACTTCTTCCTCTCATCCCCTTTCAATCTATCTCCTTTTATCTCCCGTAAAAAGAACCCCAGATATTTTTCTTCAGATTTCAACGAAGGAGTCATCACATTTAAATTAACTCTAGGTATAAATGATCCACATGATCTTCGTGCCAAAGAGTGTATTAAGATAATATATTGATCAAGGGAGGGTCTTCGGATAAGCTGTCTATGCCCAGCTCTCCTCTACCGTTAATTCCCACCCCATTATCAGCACCAGGAAACAAAACTCTGAAAGTCTGCCTTGCCAGTAGCCTACAGGACAGATTCTCTTCTCACATTTGCATTGGGCTGTGTCTTTTTCGAGGCAGCATGAAATAAACGAGAGTAGTGAAATTTCTGTGTCTTTGCTTTTTAACAAAATGATCTGAGAACATTTTCCTTTGGTGTGGGAAGGGGGCAAGAGGGGGTTTCTATTGTCTCCAGTTTGCTGAATGCTAAATTCATTCCATCTTGGGACAAGAAATCCTGCAATGATTTCTTGATCTTAAGTGAATTGCTTCCTGACTTTGAATAGTCATTAGTCCTCTCTATTACTTTCATTTAACATGATAAAGATGACTTAACACTATATTTTTTTGTAGCTTAGATATGTTTTGGTCATGATGGTGGTGCTAACAAATCCCTTTTTTTCTTTATTTATACTTTATGAATTAAAGTAAATGTAACATTTAGTTTTCTGGTGCATATTTTAAATGATTTGATTTTTATTTTATTTCTTGAATGGCCTGACAAACCCGTGAAAATGTCCAACTTGATTCCTTTATTTTTTATTTTCTTTACCTCATACACATTTTAAGTATTTTTATATATCTTACAGCCTTATATATGTACAGTGGTTAGTTGTACTTCAATATAATACTCTTTTTTCTTTAATTTTTGAATTCTATTTTATTTATTTTTTATACAGCAGGTTCTTATTAGTTATCTGTTTTATACATATCAGTGCGTACATGTCAATCCCAATCTCTCAGTTCATCCCACCACCACCACCCCCTTGCCCCTTTCCCCCCTTGTGTCCATACGTTTGTTCTCTAAATCTGTGTCTCAATTTCTGCCCTGCAAACCAGTTCATCTGTACCATTTTTCTAGGTTCCACATTTATGCATTAATATACGATACTTGTTTTTCTCTTTCTGACTTACTTCACTCTGTATGCCAGTCTCTCAATCCATCCACATCTCTACAAATGACCCAATTTCGTCCCTTTTTATGGCTGAGTAATATTCCATTGTATATATATATACCACATCTTCTTTATCCATTTGTCTATCGATGGGCATTTAGGTTGCTTCCATGACCTGGCTATTGTAAATAGTGCTGCAATGAACAATGGGGTGCATGTATGTTTTTGAATTATGGTTTTCTCTGGGTATATGCCCAGTAGTGGGATTGCTGGGTCATATGGTAATTCTATTTTTAGTTTTTTAAGGACCCTCCATACTGTTCTCCATAATGGCTGTATCAATTTACATTCCCACCAACAGTGCAAGAGGGTTCCCTTTTCTCCACACTGTCTCCAGCATTTGTTTTTTGTAGATTTTCTGATGATGTCCATTCTAATTGGTGTGAGGTGATACCTCATTGTAGTTTTGATTTGCATTTCTCTAATGATTAGTGATGTTGAGCAGCTTTTCATGTGCTTCTTGGCCATCTGTATGTCTTCTTTGGAGAAATGTCTGTTTAGGTATTCTGCCCATTTTTGGATTGGGTTGTTTGCTTTTTTAATATTGAGCTGCATGAGCTGTTTATGTATTTTTGAGATTAATCCTTTTTCCCTTGATTTGTTTGCAAATATTTTCTCCCATTCTGAGGGTTGTCTTTTCGTCTTGTTTAGAGTTTCCTGTGTTGTGCAAAAGCTTTTAAGTTTCGTTAGGTCCCATTTGTTTATTTTTGTTTTTATTTCCATTTCTCTAGGATGTGGATCCAAAAATATCTTGCTGTGATTTATGTCAAAGAGTGTTCTTCCTATATTTTCCTCTAAGAGTTTTATAGTGTCTGGTCTTACATTTAGGTGTTGAATCCATTTTGAGTTTATTTTTGTGTATGGTGTTAGGGAGTGTTCTAATTTCATTCTTTTACGTGTAGCTGTCCAGTTTTCCCAGCACCACTTATTGAAGAGACTGTCTTTTCTCCATTGTATATCCTTGCCTCCTGTGTCATAGATCAATATAATACTCTTTTAGATAGGGAAGCAGATTTAAAAAGCTGGGTTTCCCCCCGCCCCCCAAGAAAGAGGCTTTTCTGGAGATTTAAAAAATGTTCCATTTCTAGAGGTCTGGATTTTTTTCCATCATAATTTGGATTAAATTTTTGAAATGAGATTTTACTTTGGTTACTTTAACTGCCTAAACCATATTGGTTTTTTAATCTACTTTTTTTGAAGCATAATTTACATACAAAAATCTACTTATATATGTACATTTGATGAATTTTGACAAATGTGTACACCACGATCTAGGTATAGAATATTTATAGCACACTAAAGAGTTCTCTCTTGCTCCTTTTTACTCAACCCTCCACCCCAACTCTCCACTCAGCCACAAGCAGTCCTTCATCTGTTCTCTGTCACTGTGCATTAATTTTGATTTTTCTAGCATTTCATATAAATGAATTATATAAAAAGAGTCTGTGATATTTTCAATTTTTTTTTTTTCAGTCAGAAAACGCTTCTGACATCCATCCATGTGTGTATCAGTAATACGGTCTTTTTTTAATCTCTGAGTAGTGTTCCATTGTATGGACATGACATGATTTGTTCATTCATTGACAGAAATTTAGTTATTTCCAGGTATAGACAATTATAAATAAAGCTGCTATGAATATTATATTCAAGGTTTGGTAGACAGTTGCTTTATTTCTTTTGGGTAAATACCTAGGAGTAGAATTACTGATTTGTATGACATAAGTATATGTTTAGCTTTATAAAAAACTGCCAAACAATTTTTTGATGGGGTATTTTACAGTGTCATCAGCTATGTATGAGAGTTCCTCTTGCCAACACTTGGTATTGTCAGATATTTTTTTTAACTTTATATGTTCTAGTGGATGTGTAGTGTATTCTCACTGTGGTTTTAATTTGTGTTTCCCTGATGTCTAATGATGTTGACCATCTTTTCATGTGTTTATTGCCCATTTGCAGAGCTTCTTTGGTAAACTGTCGATTCAGCTATGTTGCATGTTTTTTGCTTGGAGCATCTGTCTTTTTGTTATTGGGTATGGGAGTAACATATATTCAGGATACAATCCATTTATAGATGTATATGTTGCAAATATTTTTACCTAAACCTATAGCTTGTCTTTTATTTTGAAGAGTAGAGTGTTTTAATTTTGATATGTCCCATTCTGTCAATTTTTTCTTCTATGGTTATGTCCTGTCCAAGAAAGATTTGCTTTTATATTTTCTCCTTCTAGTTTAGTTTTTACATATAGGGCAAAGAGACATTTTGAGCCATACAACTTTGTGTATGAACTAAAGAAAGGTTGAGATTCATTATATTACATAGGTAACCAAAGTTTTCAGCACCAGTTTTTGTAAGGATTATCATGTTCCTTTGAATTATTCTCGTGCCTTTGTTAGAAATCAATTGAACATATATATGTGAGCAAACTTCTGAACTCTTTCCTTTATTCCACTGATCTATATGTCTAACTCTACACCAAGGTCACAGAATCTGGATTAATGTTGCTTTACAGCAAGTCTTGAAATCAGATAGTGTATTTTTCTTCTGCTTGTTTTTAAGATTTTCTTGTTATCACTGGTTTTCCACAACTTGATTATAATTTGCCTCAATGCTGTTTTCTTTGTTTGCATCCTGCTTTTGTTCACTGAGCTTCTTGTATCTGTGGATTTGCATTTTTTTTAAATTTTGGAAAATATCAGGCATTATTTTTTATAATATTATTTTCACTCACTTTCTTTTGGGACTCCAGTTACACCCAGGATAGACTGCTTGACACTGTCTCACAAGTCTCTAAGTCTCGGTACATTTTTTCTTATTCTTCATTCTCTCTGTATTTGTTTGTGTAGTTTCTGTTGCTGTACTCATCTTTTCTTCCTGGTAAATAAACTTCTTTTAGTCACACCCAATAAATTGTTAATTTAAGACATTTCATTTTTCAGATCTAGAAGTTTCATTTGGTGCTTGTATATATTTTCCATTTACCTCCTCATTTTATTTATGTTTTCTTTTAAATCCTTGAGCATATTTATATGTGTTTGTTTTAAAGTCTGTTTGTACTCATTCTATTCTCTGCCATTTCTGTGTCTGCTACTACTGCTTAATTTTTCTCTTGAATATTGTTCATGTCATCCTACTCCATTTACTGTGTAGTAAATTTTCATTAGATGTCTGATAATTTAAATTTGTCTTTCTTTAAACAATATTGGTCACTTAAACCTTTTCAAGACTCGTTTTTAAGTTTTGTTGGAGCAGGTCTATAGTAGCCTTGACTCTAATCCTGGTTTTTCTCTCTCACTAATTGGTGAACTCTGGGCCTCTAGTGAACAGTCCTAGATGTTTACAGGGATGAATGACCCTAGGGAGTTATCAATCTTAGCCTAGGGCCCTGGGGCAGGGATGAGGATGGAAAAGGGAGGATGGGACTCAGTAAAGGTATGAAGAGCTAAATACAACTATCCTGGGGAGGGGGAAAGAGCTGCTTTAGCTCACTCTTAGGCCTTGGCTTCACTTTAGAAGCTGGTCACTTACTGGCTTCTATCAAGTCAGTTCTTCTATGTGGCTTGACTATTTTCTCTTAAGCTCTGAATTTCTTGAATTTTGGCTATCTTTACACTCAATTCTTAATTTTGAAGGCATACATGGGGGGACAATTGTTAATAATTTCTTATCGATTTCTGGCATATATACACGAACATAGTTTGAATGGGCATTGCTAACCCATGTATATTAGATGAGTTTTGTCATCCTACAGTTATATAGAATAAGCCAAGTAAAAAATAATAATACCAACTAATTTTCAAAAACCTTTCAAACCTCAGTTTAAAGAGTTAGTTCCACCCCTCTCACCCTCCCTCACTCCCTCCCTCCTTTCTTTCTTCCTCCTTGCCTCCCTTTCCCCAACTGACCCCACCTTTCTTTTTTTTTCTGCATAATATTGAATCCCAATAAATTGAGTGTGTTTTTGTAGTTAAAGATTATACTATAATCTTATTAGATCATTGTCTTGAACAAAAGCCTAGAACTCAATGGCAAACTTAGAGAAAATTGTGGTATTGGGTGAGAAATTGTGGGAAGCATGGAAGAAGAGTTTTCTGAAGAGATTCCAAAGGCTCTATTCCTTTTTCAATAGGTCTCCTAATTTCAGTTGTGTAAGGGGGAGGGAGGATATAAAATTGGTGGAAAATGAGCAATAGATTTAATTTTAACTCTGATTCAGAAGTATTGAGGTTTTGATTTAATTTTGTGTAGAAATGTGTCCTTAAAGCAATCAGAATATTGGCTAAAGTAAAACTGTTGGTAAACCTTAGGGGGGGTTTCTTTTTCATTCTTTTTAATTACCATGGGTTTTTCGATAGCTCCTAAAGTGAATTAGGAAGTTCTTAGGCATTTGGCGTTAAAGTCCAGGCCCAGGGAGTTTATGTGGATATGCAACTTTTGATTCTTGGATGGTGTGTTGATACTGTATATTTTTTAATGGTTACATTTTCCTTGACTAGTATAAAAGATTTACTGTTACAGTTTGTGTGTGGCCAGGCCATGGCATATGGAAAAGCTGTTTCCTGCTATTTAATTTAATTAGCCAAATCACGTGCCAGCCTTCGGGCATGTCACTCTGGACCTCTGAGGCTCTTTGTCTGTCAAAGAGATGGACAATATCTTGGCTTTGTTTGGTTGCTCCGCATGCTGCAGATAAAACCACTGAAATTCTGACTGTTTGTTTAACCAAATCTTTGCATTTTTACCATTTGGCTTTGATTTTCTTTTAAAAAAAAATGATGACATTTTGGCCTTGGGAAGGTGAAAAAAAATATTGAGGATACGAAGAAGAGCTGCTGCTCTTCGTGGTTTAATATTGGGTTGAGAATGTTATCATTTTCTATTCAGAAATTTTTAGTTAGTTTGTTACTACCTTGTTAGTAGAAACTCAAGACAATTATTATTGAATTATTTTAACCCTAACTTGGCTGACAAAGTGTGATTTTTAAATCAAGCTTTTTTTCCCTTTTTTTGTTCATGAATATATTTAATGTGACTTTTTTCATCTTGCAAAATCTCTAAATCTTTCATTGTGAATTTGTTGTTGAAGAAGAAAATATTTCATTTGATATTTTGAACGAGAGTATTTTAGTTTAGTTTTGGTTTCACGGAAAGGACAGTGGTTAAAACATTCAATTACTTCAAGACTTGTTCCCAATATTTTAGTCTTTCTTTCAAGGTCAAAGATATTTTTAATTTTTTTAATTGATGCATTCAAATTTTAACAATTATCTTTAATTATATTTAAGTCACTATTCCTAATATTTTTCAAGCTTTAAAATTAGTGAAGAATATTTGAAAAGAAACAGAAGAATAAAAATTATATTCTGCAACTGATTTGCAATGAGGACTTTTGCCTAAATTCCCAGCTGAATTAACAGCAACTTCCATGAGTCAAAGTGACTTGTCCAAGGTAATAAACATATCTGAATATCCACATTTTAAAATTAGGTGTCCCGGATTTGAGATTCTTAATTAATTTATATACATGCACAGTTCAGAACTTCAAGAGGATTTGCATGCTTAATAATGCACTGAGAGAGTTCAATTCAATTACACTGAGCATTTAGTCAGGGTGTACTACTATCCTAGGTGTCCCTCTGACATCGCTTGGCTTTTGGAGCAATGCTTAGGACGTATACTGAATACATGACAGTCAGTCTCTAAGGAAATATCTTTGTTCTAAAGCTAATAGATCTATTACATTTGAGTAGATGAGGAATTTTTGAGAAAGTTTATTGCAGATTTCACTTTGAGAGAATTTGCAAATAAGATCTTTACCTTTGATCATTTTTTAATTAAAAAAAAGTTAAGTGGTAAAGAAAAAGGGAATTAAAACCTAAATAGGTAAATCCTCTTAACCAACATGATTCTTACAACATAATTTACATTTACAATACAGACATTTATAATGGCCTCATAGTTAATATGGGCCCCATATTATGAGCTACATAGATTTTGAATTTTGTTTAAGGGCAAGAAAACTTCAACAACAAAGTGAAAGCTGTGCTTTTTATCTTCTAATGCTTTTCATGATCAGTTCTTCAATGTAATTGTACTTAAATATTCAATATTGTATCTATTTTCAGATTCATTATTGTATTCTATTGTTCTTATGTATGACTAATTTTTCACTTGATTTTCTTTTAAATCTATGTTAAGAGTGTGATTTTTCTGAGGCCACGCACACACACCACCACACATTGATTTTAGAATGAAGTAGTATCCATTCAAGAGAATCCACATTGCTGGTAACTTTTTAAGAATGAATATATTTTTAGTATCAAGAAACACTCGTATCCTCTACAGAAAATAAACTTATGGCAGAAATACAGTCATTTTTCATAAAGCTCTGTTTTTCAGTATTGATGTTTTGTTGAAAATGTTATAGACTATAACATGATTGAGGTTTGAAATGAAATTAGCAATGAGGTGACAGTTAACTCAGAAATAAAGATCTTTTTAAGATTTTCTAAGGAAAGAGTATTTGTTATTAACTTAAACAAAGACTCTTGAATATAGGTACAACCTGGTACAACTTGGTTTCATCTAGAAAATGTAACCCTTGTAAAATTCTGGTATTTTTTACAAAAAAACCCTGAATAACCACGGTGAAAGTAATTATGAGATTTCAAATAGATATTTTTTCTGTCTTTATTCCTGTCCTGCCCCTAGGTTCGTCAGAACCTTTTTTTTTTTTTTTTTTTTTAGATTCCATATATATGTGTTAGCATACAGTAAGAAATCACATTTTTAATTGTTATATTTCAACTCTATTTGTTACAAGGTATAGTTATCAAAATTTGAGCCAAGATATGGGGGTTGAGTTTTCTAAGTGTAATTAAATATAAGTATATGTAAATATGCTTCCATTTATGGAACTTTTTTATTGTGGTAAAAAAAACAACATAAAATTTAACCTCTTAACCATTTTGAAGTGTGCAGTACAGTAGTGTTAATGATATGCACATTGTTGTACAACAGCTCTCTAGAGTTTTTTATGCTTCAAAATTGAAACTCTATACCCATTGAAGAACTCTCCAGCTTCCCCTACCCGCTAGCCCCTGACAACCACATTCTACTTTGTTTCTATGAGTTTGACTATTTCAGATGCCGCATATACGGTATCACACAGTATTTATCTTTTGTGACTGGCTTATTTTACTTAGTATAATGTCCTCAAGGTTCATCCATACTGTAGCATGTGGCAGAATTTCCATCTTTTTTAGGGTTTAATAATATTCCATTGCATTTTTTTTTTCTTTATGCATTCATTCATTGGTGGCCATTTAGGGTGCTTCCACCTCTCGGCTATTGTGAAAAATGCTGCAGTGAACATGCAGTTGTCTCTTTGAGATCCTATTTCCGGTTCTTTGGGATATCTACCAAGAAGTGGTATTGCTGGATCACATCATGATTACTCTTTTTTTTTTTTGAGGAACGTTCATATTGTTTTCCATAGGGGATGCAATATTTTACGTTTCTACATATAGTGCACCAGGGTTCTAATTTCTCCACATCCTTGTCAGCATTTGTTACTTTATGTTTGTTTGTTTGTTTTGATAGTGGCCATTTTGTTGGGTATGAGGTGATGTCTCATGTAGCTTTGATTTGCATTACCCTGTTGATAGAAATGTTGAGCATCTTTTCATATGCTTCTTGACCATTTGTATATTTCTTTGGAGATATGTCTATTCAAGTCCTTTGCCAATTTTTTAATCAGGTTGTTTTATTGTTGTTGAGTTGTAGGAGTTCTTCATATATTTTAGATGTTAATGCCTTGTTGGATATATGATTTGCAAATATTTTCTCCCATAGATTGCCTTTTCATTCTGTTGATTATTTCCTTTGCTGCATAGAAGTTTTTAAGTTTGATATAGTCCAATATGAGTATTTTTTACATTTATTGCCTGTGATTGTGGAACTTTTAAACTTTTTTTCAAGTTTTATTTACTCTAAAATAAGAGAGTAGCAATAACTCACTCATGTAGATCAGAAAAGCAATTGTGATCAATTTTATTGCCAACTAAGAACTTTCATCAAAGCTATAATGAGTTACTGAAAGCACCTTGATTAACACAGCAACTGATACTTTTTAGGTGATTTAAAGGCATCTTTTGAGTTATGTACTAATAATTGTGTTTTTTCTTTGAGTAAGTTATCCAATTTTTAAATAATGCCTTTCTTAATTTTAAAGATAAGATCAAGGTCCTAAAAGCTGATATGGATTGGTTATTCTTCATTGGTCTTGGGAATCTTATTTCCTTCTCCAGAGGACAGTTGGCATATAAAGTAATCTGACACATAAATACATATATAGATACATATTAACATATGTATGTGTATATTTATGTGTGTGTGTGTGTCTGTATATGTATGTGTATATATGTAACCCAGCCTGACATATAAAGATAAAAAATATTTAAACTTTTATTGACAGCTATCAGGCAGATAGACCATGTTGAAAGTCCATTTTAGTTTTAAAATTTCTCTTTTCTTTTTTCTTTTATTTTCATATGATTTCCTTCAAAGTTCTTTTTTCTTCTTTTTTTTTAAAAGGCTGTTGAATGTTTAAATATAATAAAAAAGGTCAAGTGAATACTGATTTACTATTTTTGAAACAGAATTGACAAATAGATTTTCACCTAAAGGAGAGAAGATGGGAGAAACACATTCTATACTGACAGAGTTTTTGATATTCCTCATGAGTGAAAATAACCCAACTAAATTAGTCATAAAATATATGCAAAAATAGTGTTTGCCTGTATTTAAAGTTTTATAGAAAACAATGTAAAAATAGTACAGAATAAAATATTATTGGCAAAGATGTTAGATAATGAAAATAACAACAATAAAGGTAGTATGTTTGAGAATTAATTAAATGCCTGTCACCTGGCCCAGCAGTTTACATGTATCATTTAATCACCATCTCTTATTTACAAATGAAGAAATGTAGGCTTCATCAGTGAAACAGTTGCCTAAAGTCATACATCTAGAAAATGATAGAGCTCAGATATCAACCTCAGTCCAAATCCAGAGAGGTTGAGAGACGGTTTGGAGTCTCACAGCCAATTTGTGATAACGTAACAGAGACTAAGATCTGACTCACAGACCATTGAATAAATTCAACTCATAATTCCTTCATCTGCATATCAGAAAGACATTCCTACTACATTAAATTTTTAACCAAGTCTTTCTAACTCCTCCCAATTATTTTGATGAGAATGTGCTAGCACTTGTAGAAAGAAAAATCAAAGGTGAAAAATGAAAGCTAATTAGAGTCAGGATGTCATTGTATGAGTGTCTTCACAGTTGTAGCCCTGCTTTTTTTCTTCGTACTAAATATATTCCTTATTATCATTTAATTCTTCTATTTAACTCTAGTTCATAAAACTTATTGGTCAAGGCTTAGAAGACACTGCAAAATGTCATTTATGGGATCCTCAACTCTTTAATGCTTACTTTTCATACTCGATGTGAGATTTACTTTATTTACTAAATGTGTTTTTGATTTAAAATATGTTTATTCCCTTTGCCTCAATATATATAAAAAACAAAAATTTCTTCGCAATTGGCTCAAATATCCTTAACCTGCCCTAGGGATTATGCAGTCTTAACTCTGTCTACCAACATTTATACAAAACTGTTCCCTCTCTCCTGTTCATAATTATGAAGCACTAGGTTTAAAGAAAAGGTTGGAATCCTCTGTCTTTTGCATGTAAAAATACTCAGGAAACAATGTTAACTAAGCTAGTTTAAGTCTTCATTTCTTTATTTGTTAATTCCTTATCGTGCATCCATAATGTGTAGGACATTGTTTTAAGTGTTGTGTATGATCCTGCCTGGCTCCAATAAGTTTATAATCTGGTAGGAAGCAGGTACATCACGTATACAAATATTATCAGATAAAAGAAGTTGGGTATGTATGATAGGTACAGGTATAGTAGTACTTTGGGAGTTCATCTGTTTATAACGTAACTGTTAGAGTTTGAATTTTCCAAATGCCCTCTGATTTAATATAAATAGTTAATGAACATTTATGCTTTCTTTCCAATGCCATCAAAATTCTTAATTTAGCTTTGTCAATGTTATTTGTATGTGTATGCATTTCCTAGGTCAACACACTTTCCAGCACAGGCAGTAAGCTGTTCAGTGTATGAGCTAGTAAGTAGTCTTAGCTCAATTGCTTTAAGTAAATATAATTTACATAAACCTTCCACTCACGTCACCCGTCATGCTGGTTCCCTTTATGTATATTTGCATGCAAAACCACAGACTAGTTTAAGATTCTTGAAACAACAGATATTCAAAGATGTAAGATTTAATTATGACAATATTTTAAAGTTATAATTGATCCTATCATAGAACTCCCATTGATGAGAAAGAAATTTCTATATTGGGGTAAATAACACCTGTGCTATTCAAAATTAGTGAATTTTGTATTCTTTCATTTTTACAACTCAAGGCATTTTAGCAGATGTAATAAATCATTATTTTGGCAACCTAGTCAATATTCACGTAGCTTTAATATTCACTGAGAAATAAAACTTTTCAGGATATGGAGAACAGATCCAAAGAGGTGACCTCAAGGGCCCAAAGGTTAATTAATGGCCTAAGATAGCCTGACTCAAAATAAAAAGGAATTCAGAAAGGGAGGGAGCGGGGAAGCTGTGTATTTCTTCAGGGTTTCACAGCTAGTTAGATGGACATATTTTATTATGTTTTCTCACAAGGGAGACATTTTCCTCCATTGCATGTTGAGGTGTGGTCTCTTGTAATAAAGATCGTTTTAGTCTTTACCCAATAAATTTTCCCCATTATCTACTATAAAGTCTGGCTAGCTACTCTTTACTTTATAGAGTTTTTCCATAGTGTAATGTGTGAAGGAATGAGATGGCTATCAGATTTCTCTTTAAGCTAACTAAAAACATGGAAACCCCACAAACAGCGTACATAACTTGAAAATTGAATAAAAGTAACAATATGTGTGAGGTTATGTATATATACATCTATACACACACACATTATGTGTATATATGTGTATATACTATATAGAGTAATTCTCTTTTTCTATTCGTCATTTTGATATTATTCTATTATTAATTCCCTTAAGTTTGTTATCAAAAAGGGGAATAAACAATAGGATTTCAAAAACAATACCAAGAAGTATAATATTCTCAGAGAGCAAGAAAAGACTGAGGGGAAATGCTGTTGTATAAAGCTACCAGTGACACAGGAAATGCTTTCCTGCAACCTAAATAATAAATGCTCCATTTCTAGTGTATTTATAGACAGATTTTATGAATAATATGTATGTGTACAAAAGATGATTTGCTTAACTCCAATTCCAGTCACATATTTAAATCAATTGTTTTAGAAATATTAGCACATGCCTACATATATTGCTGATATTGTCTCATAGTTTTCCTTTTCTTATTTTGATATTGAATTCTGGGCTCACTTCTTAGAGATGGCACATCATTTTTTTATATTTACCTCTTTGTAAATTTCCTTCTTCCAATACACAGTTAAACACCCTGCAAGTGCTTTCAAATAGGAGGTAATTGGTTAGACAACTAGATCCAACTGCTTCCACCAAAAAACTAGAAGAAGCATACATCCAGGGGAAATGTCTTTTCGTTTATCTTTAAATTGGAGCAGGGCAGAGGTCACTAGCTGAAAGGAAGTCAAAATGACAAGGACCCTAACAGTTGCAAAGAAAAGTTAAGACAAGTAAATATCTTTCCATGAGACTCTTGGACTGTTGTTAGCTACCTGGCACAGACCATTTTCTATTGAAATAAATTAAAATATCACTGACTTAGAAAAAGTAAGGGAAAGGTAGTCTAACTTAATGGAAGTCTCAATTACAGTCTACTTTAAAATTGATTTCATTTTATTGCTTCTAAACCTGCATTCTCTCACATAGTTTAAAACTAATATGTAGGAGCAGCTAAATTAAAAATAGGGTTCACAAACCATATTTTACATTGAAAAATAACTTGTCATAAACATAAACACCATTAATACATAAACATTTGTTGCTAGAGCCTGCCTGAACCTCTAGGAAGGAATCCTTAATTTGGATTTGGGGAATTTTCTAAACGTTGTAACAAGTTCCCAATAAATACATTTTACTCTTTCACGGTGGAATAAATATTGAGCTAAATTAAGACATGGGAGGCAGCAGAGAGATTCCAAGTACTATGGCCTCCATTACAATTTTCAAAATCCGAAAATTTTGAATTTTCAAGTAGACTTTTCTGATAGGGTATGGCTGAGAAGCAGTTTCACAGGGGTCAATGGTAATTGCTGCAGAAAATCTAAATGGTCAGAGTGGAATGATTCAAATTCAGAGAGGAAGAAAAATAGTTATAACCAAAGGATCCCATCAGAGCATTTTAGAAATGCACTGAAAATGTTCTAACCAAAGGACAGTGCTTGATATTCTTGGAGAGATTTTCACACTAAGGGTAAAGCTTTTGTTGGTTTATGGGTTTACAGCAATGTTGGTTCTAGCCAATTGTGTGCAACCATGGTAGCAATAAAGACTAGTGCTTAGCATGATGGATTTATGGTCAGTGTTTTGTTTATGGCCATTAGGATCATGAGCAGTCTAGTTTCCTTTGATTTAAACAGGATATCGTTGGTTTGGTTAGTGGTATGTTTTCCTGTGGCTATGGCTGACTTCAAATAAGCATTTTTAACGTACTTGCCAACTCTATCTCTAGGGAGAGGGAATAATCCAAATTGTCCAAATGTTGTTAAGAAAAGGAATCACATTCTTGGATATATTGTGTAAAGGAGGATAAGAATTCCATCATGATGTGTTTAAGGCATTCTTCCATGGTTAATTTTATCACCTTAAATCAAGATTTATTGACATCAAACAGCAGTATTTCATCATATGGCCTGAACATCCTTGAGAAAGGCATAGAGGCAATGACTGGAATGAGGCACCGCTTGATAAGCAGCCCTGCCAGTTCATTTCCAGCACATCGCTGCCTGTTTGTCATCTCCTTCTGCAAGAGCCCCCTTATCTGATGGTAAAGGAGGAACGTTTTATTCGTATTTCATATTCAGGAAGGCTAGATGTGAACTGAAGTGCATTTTAGCTTTTGAGTATATGTAGTACGGAGACATTACTGGCAATAATATGCCAAGATGCATTGGCTGCAATTTGCAATTTTATGAAACTCAAGTATTTGCAAATCATAGCCCACAACTGTTCATAGATTGTATGATAGGACTATTGGGATATTTTATTTTTGTTTTGTAGGCTATATCCATGTTCTCTTCCTCACTTAGAGATCATTTTGGATTTTTGCTGCTGTTCAGGAAGTGAGAAGCTCTCTTTCTGTTTTCACCAAAGTCAAATTGCTAAAGTACCACTCATGCCAAAAAAAGTTTCTATAATATATATTATGCATTAATTTCTTCCTAGAGAAAAGACAGTTGTAATTATTTGGAGAGAAACTGATCTTTTTTTAAATTTTTTTTTATTAGTTATCTATTTTATACATATTAGTGTATATATGTCAATCCCAATCTCCCAATTCATCCCACCACCACCCCACCCCCCTGAAAAACTGATCTTTAAAGTTGAACAAAGATAGGGTAATGTAAATAATTTTGCAGACAAGACATAGTGTAAATAGCTAGTATACTTCAGCATTGTGCCTTTTTTTCCTATTAAAAGATATATCAGCTTTGATAATTAAGTTGATTAATGTCCTTTTGGAAACTTGCCTGTTCTCACTTATGAAAAAGGCATATTTCCACATTATCTGGTACCGTGTGATTATAGTTTTCCACTAAGGAATTATAGAGGAAAGTTTTTAAAAATTACTGATATTAAAAGATATTTGTATAATCCATATTTATTTCTGAATGATTCATGTGAAATTTTCCTATCTTGGAGAATCCTGAGGGGAAAAAATGCTAATTTTATTTAGTTTACAATACTTACACATGTGTAGAAAGTCTTTTCTTACCTGTGAATGGGACCTACATAATAAGTGGTGGAGAAAAAGTGACTGAGATAGGTTTTGAGAAATGGCAAACTGTTCAGATCAATTTGTGGACTCAAACTCAACTTGCTGCATGTGAGGGTTCTCTTTTGTATCCTAATAGAAAAAAAAAAAATATCTGCAATGTAAGAATTTAACGTGTCCCAATTAATGCTGAGAAGATGATCCAGAAGTTTGAATGCGTTTTCCCAAAACTTTTCTGAGGGGTTAGTCACTTTGCATTGCTCTTTTTGATTTTATATCCATTTTAGTACCAAAGAGTAGAGGGACTGAAGTGAACAGAAACTAAATTATATGTTGATTTTTCCATGGGATATTAATACGTTGTTACTTTGAGATGGAAGGAGTTGCTTGGTGGTTTCTCGCTTGGTAGTATGCGGCTTGTAGGTAAACAGGAGACCACCTCTGACATGAATGCTGATTTCCAACTGCTCTTTAACATAAATTTCTTTTGGTTGTTTCCAAATTTACCTTTGATTATATCTTAACATGTATGCATTCCCCATCTTACTCTGTTATAAATGGCAGTCCTTGAGAATGGGTAGAGTTGTAAGTAAAATTATCATCGATTGTGCTGATTTGTCCATGCTAGAGAGAATTCAAATTAGCATAGTCTGCAGTGGTAAAAGGTCAAACCATTAGGATTGCAAATGCAGGGTAAACCGTCTCGATCCTGATGACCTTACATGACCTAGGCACACCAGAGAAGCCACTAAAGAGTTTCACCAAAAAAGAACAGTTTTTTGCAACACAGTTTAAGGGAAGGAGGGAGGCCTTCGCAGTGAGCACATCTTCTGTATGAATCCTGGCTCCGTCACTCCCTTGTCCTCAGAACTCTTAAACTCTCAATCTCAAGTTCCTCCTCTATGAGATGGAGTTGATAACATCTATCCTCCTGAGGTCGATGTGAGCTTTAGATGAGACGGCATATTTCAGGCTCATTCACAGAATGAACTCAGGTTACCACACTTACCTCAGCTTACCACGCTGACTTACCACAATGGTGCTCCGTGTGGTAAGTCCAGGTTGGAAATGAATGAAGTATCACTTTCCTTACGAGCAAATGGATGTAGGAAGGCTGGATGACTTCAGAGATAATTTTCCAAACTGTGTTTTTTGAAACATCAGTCCAGAGAAAATTTTGGAAACTCTGCATTTGATGTAAGCTTTTTGGAGACACCCAATATAATTTAGGAAATTAATGGCTCTGATAAGTCCTGCCTCAAAGCAACTTATTCATGTTGTTTAATCGGACATTGAAAAATATGACCATGACATTTTTCAAAGTTACTGTTCCACTGAACATACTTTTTGAAACATTGACCTAGGACATTAGCTCCTCCCATCCCAGTCTTTAGGTAACCTGTAATTGAAATGAAATGTAACCTACAACAAACCACCTCTCTTAGCTTCCTTGTGGCATGTGGGAAAAAGAAGATTTGGGTCTAAGTCCATTTATCTTAGACCACATTTGGCATTCCTCATTAATCTCTCTTTAAAGAGACTTTGTGGGCCACAAAAAAAACAAATGGAGATCTGGTTAGTATATAATACTTTTTCAGCATGGTGTGGCTAAGTTTGGTTGTTTGCTGATTTTCTGTATAAAAAGGGCACATAAAGCTTCCAGAGCTGACAGTCTGGTATCTTTTGCAAGGAATTTATAAAAGTACCTATTTATACTTTATCTTGAAAAAGGAAGCGCATCATTTGGGTACTAGTAAATAATGAATTGTTTTTGTCCTACCACTTTTTGGAGAAAAAAACCCTACTTTATAGTTAGATGTATGCAGTGAAAGAAAATAGCCATATTCACTAGCTGGTGATAAACACATTTTCAATGTCATATCTTGTCTGCTAATGTGTTTGGCTTTTTAATTTGTTATTGTGGCAAAATATACAAAACATATAAAGTAATTTATTTTTAAATGGTAGCTGAGAATGAAAACTAGATCAACTTAGATATTATTAAAGCCTTGGGACCCATAGGAAACAATAAATTGTGATAAGGGTCATATCTGAGACTTGTTAGAAGGAGAGACAATCAAATCAAGCAAAAATATCTTTATTTCTATTTTTCTATTTATTGCAACATTTTCCTAATGTTATTAGAATTCTAAGCTAAATTTATAAAAACCAACAACATTCTTTGATTATTGTGTACAGAAAATGCCGTTGAATGGGAGAATAGATTAAATTAAGACTTTGAATTATTGAGTAAATATAATACCATTCATATCAAGAAGGCCAATATGTCTTTATAGGATTATGTGATGTATTTGTCGCAACCAAATATTCAATATTAGAAAAGCAAGTGACATAATTTACTTTTAAAGAGAAAAGTAAAAAGTACCACCCCCTCACCCCCATTGGAAGGAGAGAGAAGAAAAAAAAAGGAGAAAGAATAGATGCTTGTAGCCTAGCAGCAGCACACATCAATCCGTTGTCCAGTAGGGGCTGCTCATACAGCAGGAAGGCTGATTCTTCTAGCTACATGTTTCACGACTTCAAGGAAGCTGGGATTTCAAGGCCACTCCAATGTCTGTACTTGAAATAACCTCTTCACATACTCCTGAAGTGACCCAGCCTCTGATAACTACTCGAATAAAACAGTATGTATAAAATTAAAGAATCATTAAATGAGTCATTTGCATGTTGTCATCTGCCTTAAAATGCCATGTTACACACCACATAACTGCATTTCCAAAAAAGAATCAAAGTGTTGTTAAATTGTTTTTAAACACAGATTTAGAGAATGAAATGGGGGTTAGTAAACTAGTAGCCAACTAAAGCAAAACAGGCTGGAATGTTGGTAACCGATTGTGGACACAGGATCCAAGCAAAACATCTTGAATTGCTAGTACCATAATAAATTATAGTTTTCACATTTGTACTTTGCAAGTGAAAACAGCACTAAGTCAAACTTGTGAAATAAAGACCCAACGATGGTATTTTAAATTCACCCGCACCTATGATGACTGGGGAGACCTGAGGCATCATGGAATAAATTGGATAACCGAGGTTGAGTAAAGAAAAGGCCAAGGGACAGACCCTCTGTGGCCAAAATGCAACTGTAGATGGAAGAAAATGGCTGAGGTAGGCAAAGGGTTAATTGCCACATAGAGACTAATGAATGTGATGATTTCTTCTCCTCACAAGAAGACCCAAACCACTTCACCTAACACCCAAGGGGCTGTTATCTCATTTTCTTCAGACTTAATTTTCTCTCTTTAACATAATGAGATAAAAGGCTGAATGGGGTTAGTGTCCCGGGAGTGTTCAGAGGGCAAGAAGTGGTCAAGAACTGGTTTATCTCCAAACTTCATTAGCCTATTAGATAACCGATGCAGGGGACCCCAATTAACGTAAGGAATGAGAGACTTCTAAGGGATGAGGGTCAGTCCTCACAATAATGGAACTTGGCCTCCTGCTTCAGAAAGGAGATTGGAAAATCCCCTTGGTGGAGAGGTACTCTCCTGGGTGGAGATGATGGGCTGATTTATTTCTCCCTGGTGTCCTGGAGTGTATCTGCCCTGATGACTCCCTTGATCTTGACATCAGTCACTTTGGAGTCAAGATAATGAAAACTGCGTTAAAGAGGCCCATCCAGTTTATGCAAATGGAACTTTATCTTCAAAGAGGCCATATCCTTGGAAGAGTTTCTTTGCTATTTAAAAGTATTAATAAAATGTGTTCAATATTTTCTCCGTTCTAGTCCTTGTTTTCACTAATTTACGTAGGCATGGGGGTGAGCTTTTGTTTTTGTTTTTTTTTTAAACCCAAAGCTTTCTTGATGTTTTATCTAAGAAAGTCAAATCGTATTTAGTTTGAAGATTGCTGTATGGAATTAGCAAGGACATAAGTGAGGCATAAGCATTATTCTAAACAAAAGAAGTCACGCATTTTAGTGACTTGGGACTGGGTCTCTTGAACCAAGGTGACTGGAGGAAATTGAGTTTTGCACTTGAACAAGCGTTCTTAGGGTGAGAGGGCAAAAATGATAGTGCAGTTACACCCGCAGATGTACCTTGGGCTACCACCCTAATTAGAAATGAATCATGTTATGTCTGTACAGGGACTCTTTGGGGAAGGAACATGAGATAATGTACACGGAGGAAATATTGGAATCGTGGGGGAGCTTTGTGTTTCCCTATCTTTTCTGCCATGCCATTTACCAAATAATATCAACATAAATATCAATATTGACAATAGATGAGGATTGTGTTTACCTGACTCAGTCCATGTTTATTCGACGTTTTAGCAGATTGATTTTGAGTGTATGTTTCCCTCGAGATACACAGAAAGAGCCTGTTACACAGCCTAGTGACACTTTCAATAACCAGAATGGGACTTCGAGAGCAATGGTGAAAGAACGAATAGAGTTTGCTCAATAATCTCTCTGGTGTTTTCAAAATGTTGCCAACATTAGAGATACAAGATTTATTTCTACCTTGATGTCAGGTCCGTGTTCTTTAGTATTCTGAATTTGGAATGAATGGCTTGTTTATGACTGTGTAACAGAAGCTTATCCTCACCTGAACTTTAACAACAACAACAAAAAAAAAAAAAAAAAGGGAAAGAAAGAAAAAAGAAAAGCACAACCTTAAGAATTGTTCCTTTTCTTGAGAAAAATCACTTATCTAAAGAATAATGTCTCAGTTTTCTCTCGCATTTGTATTTATTTTCTTGCTAGTATTTCGCATATATTGTACCTAGGTGGTAAAATGTTCCTGTGAATATTTCACAGACAACTATTTTGCTGAATGCACTCAAACTGTTACTTTATTTCTGAAAGTTAGAATCTTTAATATCTTTTCTACCAACACTATACTGCTTTAAGAAATATATAGTTAAAATGTGATAGAATGCTTTTGCTTTTAATATCTTTTTTGTCTTTTCAACCAGGTAGTGATCATTCCCTGGATATGTTTACACAGTATTCCAAAATGATAACTTCTTTCAACCAAACAGACTTTTATGTCAAACTAATCACTGAAATAGATTGGCTGTGAAATTATAATTATCTTAAAGCACCACAAAATATAAAACTGTATTATAGTTGCATATTTATATAGCTATATTATAATTACATGTTGTAATTATTACATAGTAGAATAGAACATAGTATATACTATGTGGTTATCTTATAGCTATATAACCACTATGATGATTAACCTGAGGTCATTCTTATTACTACCTGAATGAGGAATTACAGGGCTGTACAATTCCAGGTGGTATTCACAATATTTAACAACCATTTGGCATGGGCAGTGATCAAACTAAACGGATAGGAGCGGTAACAATCTTACATGCTCATTGAACATTATCAGCCTTGGGCAAGAGATATGACTACAAAATATTGATGGAGTTATCATTCTTCCCACAAACAAACAAAAAACAACTTTTCGAGGAGAAATAACAGAAATCAAGAGAGTTCTTTTGCTAATGAAGACACAAATGCAAGGTCTTAGAGTTGGACTAAGAGTAAAAGACTGCCTGAGGTATGCTTTCATTCAAATCCCAAATACTGAACTTGGAATAATATCCTTCTCGAAACGGTCTGGCAGTTTCTCTTCAGCAGCCAGTAAGTCCTGGAGCAGCTTCTCTGAGATTCTGTCAAGTATGTCAAGGCAGTTGTTCATCATGGCAAGGCCTAGCCTATAAGAGATGGGATCATTGGCGTGCCTTTTACATTCAAAAGGCCTATGTGCCTTCCTACTCGTTTGTGTATTTTCCTCCTCTTTTATTTTTTATTCAGAAGGAGCACATAATCCTTGCAGAAAAATTGGCAAAAACAGACAAGTATAAAAACTGGTGAAAAATCACCTATAATCCCACTACCCAGAGGCAAGCACCATTAACATTTTTTTCATGTTTCTCTTTCTCTCTCATTACCTCATTGTTTTGCAAAAATGGGAAATATTTCTTTCTTTGGGTCACATCTAAAGCTTTCGGTAAAAATGTTGTCCCCTTCCAACTCCTTTCAACTGCAATGCCACCTACAGTAAGACTGTTTAAAGCGGCTAATCTTTTAGATGCTGATATTCCTAATGTGTTCAGATGTCTATTATCTGTCCCCTGAGCCACCAGTTTTGCTCAGTCTTCATAGGACCTGTGAGGAAATTCCTCTCAGGGATCTTAGCAATGAGCCAAGGTTCAGAGTTCAAGCGTTCCTTTCTCTGGTTCAAAATGGAAGTAAGCAGATGTTTTTTTGGTATGCCCATCACTGCCAACATTTTCATTTTATGATTGGAGAGCACACAGCGAGTGTGGCCAGTGTTAAAGCCTTGTCTTAAAAAAAAGAATTTTAATGGTAGTCGTGGAAATGTCTGGTGAACCCTAAACACCTCGTGCGTGAGCCAATGATATCATGAATAATGCTAAAATTAGAGCCACTAGGAAAAGATGCACAAACAAAACTTATGTGATTATTAAATCATTGAAGCGGGAGAGAAACTCATCCATTATCATAAATACAGATTACAGCCCTGGGAACATTTCACTAAATACATCAAAAGTATGTTTTGATCAGAAATTAATATATGCTCAGCAAGTTGATAATGTAAGCCCTGTGCTCCCCCTCTTCCTCTCCAGTGAATGCCTAAATAAACTTTATTTTGCAAGTTGAAAGGACCTTCTAAAATTCCTCATTCTTAATGCTCTAAAATGCCCGGGTTCAGAAAATTAAATTACGCCATTTTTATCTGTTCGAGATCAGCTCTGTTTCCTCCTTCTCTTTGTGTTTACTTTCCTGCAGTAGCTGACATCAAAATGTTTTCTGGAATGCTGGGACTAAATAAGTTATGCTTAACTCAATATCTAATACAAATAGCCCTGGGGAGCTTCAGCGACACAATCATAAAAGCTATAGTTTCTTTTAATAGCTTGCCACACTTTGCCGATATAGTATTTCTCTAATCACCAATCTTTACGTGCCTTCCTGACCTTGCAGCTCTCAGCCCAAACGGCTTCGTGGTATCAAAGGCCTATGTCATTGGAAGAGTGAATGGCTTTCATTTTTCCCCTTGAAACTTCCGGTTCCTAGCATCTGTAAAGAATTACTCCGAGTGGTGTTTTGCTGCCTTGCGGCCACTGCCCTGTCCAATGGAAGTGACTTTTCCCAGAAAGGTCACAGTGGTCAGTAATAGGTGGATATTCAGGGAGGAGGCAACTCTGATTTCTCTGGGTTTGTGTTACAATATTCACTCTTCTTGTATCACATTAGCTGTTAAAAATCCAAGTCGCATTTCATTTGCAAAATATTTCAGCAAGGAAGTCCACTGTGTCACGTAGGAAGGCTGAAAGGATTAGCAACAAGTTTCATAAAGTCATCCTATCTGTTGGGAAAAAAGTAAACTCCCCATTTGCACCTTTGGGGAAGATTACTTTTTGACGGCGCACATGAATTCATCTTCAGAATATGTTACCCTACAGGATCTAAAAAGCACACACAAATGCGTGGTACTGCAGTAATTGAGGAATCGCAAATCTGCAGATTCTGTCCTGTAACTCTGTCAAGTGGGGCAACCATTGAGACGCAGGACTTCTGGTTCATGCCTTATTTTAAAACTGAATTCCTCAACACCATTATGTTTTAAGTCTTCTGTGTAGTCGGTAGTGGGGGACTTCATGAATGTATTTCTAGACTACCGGCTTACAGTGAAGTCTGGGAAACGGAAAACATTTCCAAAAGTTCCAATAATTGAGTTGTTCTCAAATAATTTACTACCTTCTCTGTGCATGAGAATCTTAAAAGAGAGAGAAATGGGGTGAGGGGGGCAGAAATAATATAGAATACTAGTAAGGGCTGTGAAGCAATTTGATATGTTTCCAATGAGGGATTTTTTGTTGTTAGTTTTTTTTTTAATGAGAGCTTCTTATTTATTTTTTTAATTTTTAAAAAATTTTTGGCTGCATCATGTGGCATGTGGGGTCTTAGTTCCCCAACCAGAGATCAAACCTGTGCCCCCTGCATTGGAAGCAGGGAGTCTTAACTACTGGACGCCAGGGAAGTCACCAATGAGGGATTCCTAACACAAGTAAGAAATGTGTATTTAAGACAATCAGTGTAGAAGAACATGATTACAAAGTACTGATTACAAATTCAGAAGTACTTGTATGGCATGCAATTTCATCTATCAGTCTATTTATTTATACAAAATCTGTACACGCTTTTACTACTGTAATGAATATCTGCTCACCCCTGGGAATGTCCACGATCTATAATTTTATCTAAATTTCTTGATTTGTTTCCCTAAATGGTTCTTAGAATATCATTTTATAGATAGTCTCCCATTGATTTCCAGTTTATGCTAATTTATTTTATATTTTATATATATTAATATTACTGAGGATTAAAACTAGAAAAAAAGAACTCCTATAATTCCATGAAGTCCTTTACTATTTGGTTGCGTTTTCTTTAAAGTCTTTATTTTTTCTTATTTTATATATAAAATACATAGAATCCTTACAAAATTGTATTCATAGTAAATGTACAATCTTATAAAGTGGGTTTTTTTCTGTATCCACTTTATTTAGCATTGTTTCATGTTACTAAATATTCTTTAAAACCATGTTTTTCTGGAATAGCCAGAATACCTATTTAAAAAAATAAGTCTCACAGATGATGGTGATAGAGTAACAGGCCAGCTTGTCCTGGCATTGGAAGCTACAAGAAGAAGAAAAAGTGTCTCCTTTATGAAGAAGTACCAATTTTGAACATTTTGAGGTCTTAGAGCAATTAGGGAATTTGGATGTTTCCTTTACTTGCTCAGCCATGTGTGTATGTTAGAGAGAGAGAGACAGATGACAGACAGGAGACAGAGAGAAACAGAGAGAGAGAGTATTTTTGAAGTCTTTGAATTTATGTGAAACACACGGAGTCTTATGAATGAACTGCCTTGTCCTTACTATCTTAACTTGACACTCTCTGAAACCTCTCCGCATCCCCTGTAGCCTTTGGCATAAAGATTGGTGACTGTGGGATTGTCTTTCTAGAATTTAGTTTCCTGAAATTAACTGAGATAGCTAATGTATTTATCAAGATGATGAGTGAGGTCGTCTCTTAGCTCTGTGAGGTAGGAACAATTTTCAAGCACTCTAAGCCTTAGTTGGATTTATATTTACGTTTTTGGCGGAACAGTATTGAGTTGGTTACATTTTGCTCTGTAACAAACTAGCTTGAAACACAGTGCCTTAAAACAGTTAACACGGATTATTTCTCATAAATCTGCTGATCAGCGGTGGTTCTTCTGTTCTAAGCCAGCTCAGCTAGGGTGGAATGGTCTAGGATGGCCTCCCTCACTGTCCCTCTGGGAAAACAGCCATGGCTGGGAATGCTGGGGTCTCTCTCCTCATGGTCTCTCATCTTCTGGGGGGCTGCTCATACAGTGTGGCACAAGGGTTCTCAGCACCCAGAAGCGGCATGCCCCAGTGGGCAAGCACTTTACAAGTGTGTGCTTCTATCACACTTGCTTTTTATTATCTCATTGGTCAGAGCGCATCGCATGGCCAAGCTCAGAGTCACCATGGGAGGGGGCTATTTCACGGCATGTATATAGAAAGGGTGATTCACTGGGGCCCTTACTGCTACGTTATACCAGCACCGTCTCCTTAATTTCTGAAATCCATTTCAATTAGACAAATACAGGACCTAATTTTAAATTGTTAATAATTGTTTCATTTATGTTTCTGCAAAATTCACATGAGGGTCAATACACCTGAATATATAGAAACTTGTTTTTGAAAAGAAACATGGCATAGTGTTTTTTTTCTCTTCAAGCAAAACCAAAACAAAACAAAAATCCCAACCCTGTGAGAGAATTAGACTTTCTCTCAGCTTTGCCCTATCATTCTAGTCATTTGAGCCACTTAGGAGAATAATGAATGCATGTGTTTTAACACAACTGTGATCTGGCATAGCAGAAAGACATTTTAAAATCTCTTAAATAAACAGAAATTACCCTGTTATGCCATGTGTTTAAAAAAATACAATTTACTGTACACTACTACTATGAAACTCCACTGATTACATGTAGTTTTAGATGAAGGCAGTTTCTTAAGGATAAATGATTTTATTAGCAGCTCTTAAATATATTATATATATATATATATATATATATATATATATATATATGTTTTTCCTAACAGAAAATGCTATGCTGTTTCAAAGTTGTAATTTTTCCCTTATTAGAATCAATTACAAATAGTCTTCTCATCTTGGGAAGACAGAACCCTGGGTAATTTGTAGATAAAGGCATCTCTCAATAACATGCCTAGTTCATATATGAAATCGGTAGGGAACACCCATTAGATGTCCGGAGACATTCTAGATTCCCACAGATCTGTGATATCCTGTCAATACGACTTCCCTACACCCATATGGAGAAGAGGAGCATGTGTCCTGGGGACAGACTTGGGTTAAATTTCTGGCTCTGTTAATTACTGTTGTAACCTTGAGCAAAATCCTCTAATCTTCTGTGTTTCCACAGGGCTGATGTGGAGTTAAATAGGCGGCAACTCAAAGGGTTTGTAGAAATTCTCAGTGTTAGTTGCCTTTCCTCCTCCTTTTTTCACTCTTTCTTTTTACTATTTATTGACTTCATCTACTGAAAGCAGTTGAAAACTTCCTGATAAGTTGCACGTCAGGCTTTTTGGGAGCAAAGAAGGAGACCGGGAGGGTGACTCTGGGTTAGTCTGAACGTTCCTGGCCTGAGTCAAGGGACGGGCTGTTGGCGCCAGTGCCAGACCCATCTTTCCATGGCTGTTTCCTCCTCCTTCCAATTTTCCTGTGTCTGCTTTTTCAGAGACTGCTGAATTTTGTTGCATACTGATAACCAGCTTGCTCTGCCTGCCCCTAGTGCTATTATTACTTCAAGGAAAAGGCACTCTGGGGCTATAATGAGAACTTAAAACACATCAGCAAAAGCCTTAAGGGAGTTTATGGATACACCGGTGCTTGCAGCACCTCCAGAAAGTGGACGGGGTGAACAGGATGAGAGCCGGCGACAGTCTGGGGTGCCGCCTATAAGGCCTTACCGTTTCTGTGACTTAAATTTGTGTTTTCGCTAAACATTAGCTGGCTTAATTTGTCAGTGCGTCGGAATCAAAAACACTTCAGGACAACCATAATGCTACCCTGAGAGAACCCAGGGACAAGCTAATTAGGAATAAAGAGGTGAGATGGAGAAGAGTGTGTATCTGGGTAACTTCACAAGGTGAAATCCCCACATGGGCGGTGGCAGCTCGGAAATCTGCATAGTAACAAACCTGTCACAAATCAAGGACAACTCGATGGAACAATTAGAATTAACATTTCACTCTGACATTTGTCAAAAATCGCTGCCCACATTTTACTCTCTGCAACAAAAAACTGTGGTTTTGTCCTAACATTTAGTAAGCTGTTGCCTAACTTTAAACATCCATTTGTAAGATAGGCATTGCCTGCTACAAGAGTAAAGTTACATCTTTTGAAATCCTTACCTCCCATTTGAATACTACACTTATTCCATTTGAATGACAATTACATATTTTGAAATATATACATACTGTCTGAATCCTACACTTATTCCATTTGAATCACAAATGCTTTAAGAATTCAAGAAAATATTATTTTACGGTAGATAACATCTGTTTCAATGACCTCTTCTTCAAAACCTTTTTCATTTTATTTTTTCCTAAAACTCTCTAAATTGAATGAAAGAAAACCAGATACTCTGACTATATTATATATTTTTTCTTAGTTAAAAAACCACAATTCTGATTTTCTAATGTTCATTCACTGTAAAACAATAGATGTTTTATTTCTGAACAGAAGCTCAGAGGACACAAACAAATTGTGATATTTATAAGGTATTTTGATATTTTGTAAGCTGTAACGTAATTATATCCCTGACTTCCTGTTTTCATCACATTGTAAGAGATATTCATATATCAGGATGCACAAATAATTAATTGTGAAATTAAATAAAATACATCAAAAGTTACAATGAGGGTAAAAGGCCATTGTTAGATGTCCAACTGTGCAAATTAATAAGAGATCTTTAAGAAGATAAAGACATGGTAGAACAAATCTATGTTGGCATTGCTTTGTCTGAAGTTCTCGCCCACTTTTCTACACAGAGGCACACGCTGGTATGTTCCCAATTCCATCTTTTTAATATCATCCAATTTTTCAAGACCTAATGAGCTAACGCATAAAATACTATAACATATTTACAAAGGATTCCAGAGTGTAAGCGTTGGAGAGAAAACATTGCAATGAGACTAGCAGACGGGTCTGAACACAGAAGGCGGGAAGACTGTGACGTCGACCCCCCAGACCTCCCCCTCCCCTCTGGCAGTTATATTCCTACTTCTTCCTCCAGACAGAACAATCCAGATGTGACCTGGAGTTGCTCCTCCACTGTTTCCCCTTTCTCCACAACACAGGCACACATTCAGTCCATTACTAATTTTAGCCACTTCCTTTGCACATACCCCGGCCACACCCTGACCTTGTCTTGCCTTGACTAATGTGGCAACCCTGCCACTCCTGGGCTGGGGCAGGAGGGCAGCCGGAGAGAAACAGTATCAAAAACAGCCCTTTAAAACAAGAAGCATACCCTGCTTCCACGCATGTAGCATCCGTTACATCCTCTCGAGAGCCCAGGAGTGTCCTTGCCGTCATTAGGACCCAGTGGCACCTGCGAGCTCTTCCTGGCCTGCCTGCAAGCACAGCCTTAGCAAGATCTAACTTGCCACACACGGAAAAAAGGGAGTCTTAGGAGCGCCAAGGCAAAGCTCTTAAGCTGCCCCTACTTTTGCTTATACTCTTCTTCCTCCATGACTTGTTGACTTTGGAAGATTTGGGACTTTCCTTGTTTAAAAATACTAGGAATATTGTGGGGTCCCCTTACCTTTTGTGACTTTAAAGAGTTGGCATTTTTCCATGTACTACCTAAAGCCTTATTGCAATCCATTTCTTCGTCCAGAATTTTAAGAAGGGATTCTAACTACTTAACTGCATTTGTAGGTCCAGATTCTCCTTGAATGGTTGACACATTCTCAATGACAGCCACATCCTTGGGTGACAGTTGGATATTCACATTCTCCTCTGCTTCAACCATGATTTTCTATTCCTTTTAGGTACTTCAAAAGTAAGACAAAAATAGAATTTGGAACAAGTAGAAAGTCAAGAGTTTGCCTGAAATCTAAACACATCAGTGATTTCAATACCTGATGAAACACTCTAAACCTGACTTTATATATCTCAGCAGTAGGAGGGGTATTCTCTTGCATATACACAGATTAGATAATAATTTTTTAACAGTCTATATAGCCTACCTATGACTAGCAGTTAATTACTAAACTACAGTATAATAAATTAAGATAGAGGGATAAAGAGGAGCAAAAGATCAATTTCCATTGGTTAAAAGGCTTTCAACATTTTCTAGACAATGGAATACTTTTTTTTCTTTTTGGATTTTTAGAATTTTACTTATTTTTTTATACAGCAGGTTCTTATTGGAATACATTTTAATTACTATGAAGAAATGGACAGATCTGTGCTATCCAATAGAAATGTAATGGAAGCCACATATGTGATTTTATATTGTCTAGTAGTCACATTAAAAAATAAAAAGCAGGTAAAATTATTTTAAATAATGTATTTTTACTTTACTCAATATATTTTACCCAATACATCTAATATATTGTCTGGTTTCATGATAGAATAACCTGGTGAGATCCTGTGTTTAAGGACGTTAAATCAATATTTACTACCTATTTATCTATCTACCTACGTATCTATTTATTTATTTAACTACAGGAATCCAGGTCCTTTAACATGCTAATTGGTGTTTTGGATCCATAAGCATGGGGTAGAACAGGGTTTCCCAACCTAGGCACTACTGACATTCCAAAATGTCAGCCCAGTAATTCTTTGTTGTGGTGGGCTCTCCTACACATTATAGTATTCAGCAGCATCTCTCACTTCTACCTACTCGATGCCAGTAGCACCTCTTCCCTATCGCCTCACCAGCTGGGACAACAAAAATATTTCTACACATTGTTAAATGTTCTTTGGGTTGCAAAATTCACTCCCCCATTGAGAACAACTGGAGTGTGTGGAGTATGATTCCTCTCATTTGCTCACATCTGCTTATCTAAATAGGTCTGCATCTTGTATTCCAATGATTAACTGAACTTATATATCCATGCTTATTAATTGAATTGAATTAATTTAAAGCATTTTATACCTCTAGGCATTAGAATGTATTTCACTGGAGCAAAACACGAACCTACACTTAGTAGCTAAATTAATCCTGTAGTTGAAAGGAATAATCTCATTGATGTCTGGGCAGTCTTGTGTCCTTGAAGACCTAGACCCTAATCCATCTGTTTGAAACCTTTCCCCAGTCTTTCCCATGTGTTTGGAAAACATCCTATCCCTCTTGCCTCCGTGCCAGCCAGGTCTTTTGTTCACATATGGTAAAAGATCTAGCTCTCCTGAAAGTTTTCCTTTTTTGCTTTCCTCTCCCTGAACTGTAATAAATTTCCAAATTGCTGCAGAAAACCTAAACATTGCATTTGTATAGTTAAGTTTCCATATGCATGCTGACTGCATGTTAGACTCATTTCTTTCCTACAAAATTGTAAGCTCCTTGAGGTTAAGGACTTCGCCAATTTTTAATATCCACCATGGATTAAGGAAACTTGTTAATAATACAATATCTGCTTGGTGGGTGAATAAAAATTGAATCATTTATGTGCTGGACACTGGGCTGGGTGATGGCAAAAAGTGATGAAAACACAGGTCCTACCTACACTTGCAAAACTCACAGCCTAGCACAATGGTTCTCAATCTGGGGGGGGGATTTTGTATCCAGGGTACCTTGACAATGTCTTCAGACATTTTGCATTCTCACAACAGCGGGGAGGTTGCTACTGACATCTAGCTGGTAGAGGTGAAGGATGTTGCCAAACATCCTTCAATACACAGGACAGAGGCCCACAACAAAGAATTATCTGGCCCCAAATGTCAGTAGTGCTGAGGTTGAGAAACCCAGAAAAGAGGAGGGCAAGTCACCAACAGTTTAAATTAAAATCAATACATGCCATGATGCAGTTAGGTATGGGGTGCCATAAGAGCTTAGGAAAGGGAAATAATTCAGAGTGCATGACTGAGAGGGAGAAAAGTCTCCCTAGAGGAGATAAGCAAAGGTTGGATGTGCAGGTTTGAAACCAGCAACATATGAGAATGAAGGATGAGGCATTGGTTACCCCCAGGAAGAAAGTATAGAGATAAAGCCAAGAGGTAGGGATGGAGCTCCAGGGAAGCAAACTTTCACAGGCAAGGCCAGGAAGAGGAACGTGCAAAGGGGCTGATGGTGAGGAACTAGAAGGGTGGAAAGCAGGAAGATGGTTTCTTTCCAAGGGAAATAGAAGCCAGATAGAAGATGGTTTCGAGAAGGGAATCATCGCTAACAATGTCAAGTACCTCAGAGAGGCTGAGTGAGATAAACCAGAAAAGTCTCTTTAACATTGGTAAAGAGTCATTGGTAACTTTAATGAGAGAAATCTCAAGGGAAGGAGGTAGAAGATAGATTGTCTTAGGCAGAGACGTGAGTGGGAGGAGAGAAAAAGTATGGATTTGTCTTCAGGAAGCATGTTTATGAAAATTTATAGAAAAGAAAAATTGAAAACAATCTAACAGTCTAATAAAGAAGGCATTTAAATGGTTACAAATATAATGCAATAATATACAACCACTAACAGACATGTTTGTGAGTATTTAAGACTATGGAAAAATGGTCACAAAAGTGAAAAAAAAAACCAAGATGTGAACCTTTGTGCAGTATGATGCCCATTTTTTTTACAGGTAGTGAAAAATAAAACGAAAGAAACAAAACCACAGTATTAGCAGTTGTCATCCCTGGGTGGTGTATATTATGGGTAATTATTATTTTCTTTGAAAATCTTTATTCTCCGAATATTCTAAAATGAGTGTGTATTACCTTTAAAATCAGAGGGAAGACATGTTTTAAGAAGCTTGGCTGAGAAAGAAGAGAAAGTTTTGCAGTAACTTGAAGAGAATACAGGGAGGGTTAAGGAGTGTGTGTGTGTGTGTGTGTGTGTGTGTGTGTGTGTGTGCATGCGTGTGTGTCTGTGTTTGAGTTGGAAGCAATGAGAGCATTTTTGTCTGTTGAGGGGAGAGGAGAGAGCCCGTGCACCTTGAGAGGTTGTAGATACAGGAGCCTGGATGATTGATGGAGCACGTCCCTGAGGGAGCGGGAGGGGATGGAATCCAGATCACAGGTGGTGGGATTAGTCTTGGCTAAGAGGAGAGACATCACTTCAACTGAAAAATGAGGAAGAGAGGTAAGGATGGATGTGGGTGCTGATAAGAATGTAGAGGAGGGGGCAGGAAGTTGAGGGAGTTGCTGTCTGTTGGCCTCTATTTCCTTTGTGAAGTAGAAGGTGAGGTCATTTGCTGAGCGGGGTCAAGGGTTTATGGAGAATGATGGGCATTTGGAAGGGCTGCTAAGGGGAACGAGGGAGGCAGGGGACTTGGGACACACAGACAGATTGTCCAGCTAACTTGAAAGACCAGCTGAGGCTGAAGACTGAGTTTTGAACGAAGGGCACCTACTTCTGTAACCATGTGGCTTTCTCTAGCAGCACTCTGTAACATTAATCTAAAAATTAAGAAAGTAAATAGTGAGACTGATCAGAAGGTTGTAGATTTAGGGGGAGGCCCTGCAGAAACACCATTATTTCGAGTGCTTGGCGTGATAAACAATGGAATTTACACCAGAAATAAAGAGACAGAAATCAAGCCAGAAGAGAGCTGAAGGGAATGGAGGTCGCAGTGAAGCCTACAAACGGAAGGAAGGGGAGATAGGGAGGGAGAGAATTTGAATAATGGGAGGTTGGGCTAAGCATGGGGTATTGGGAGGTAAGATTCTAGGGATGAAGGATTACTACGTGGAGGTGAGAGTGGAGGTCAGCTGGTGTCTCCATGGACTCTCCCTGCTAGGATGCTCGCTGGACAGTGAAAACACAACTTCTGGTCATGTGTAAAACGCAGAAACGCTTATACAATCACACAAAAATTTCATGTAGATGAAAATACTCTCTCCCTCCCTCTCTCTCTCTCTCCCTCTGTCAATCTCTCTACAGACACACACACAAACACCCAGACACACACACACACACACACACACACACACGTATGCATGTAATTTGAAATATTATTAAGAAAATAGCATAGATGTTAAAACAGACTGCACACCAAGCAAAAAGAACACTGGATCTTGTTTCAGTTCCATATACTTAATTGCTCTATATCTTGAACAAGTCACGTTCACATTAGAAAACAATGATCTCATTGGTAAAATGGGTTAAATTAGATCGATTTAACAAGTTTTCTTTAAAGAACTAGATCAAAAGTTTAAAATAGACCTCAGTTTTGGAAATTCCAAATACTATAGTTTAATTTAGTGTATATTTCTTGAGCACTACAATATGTGATTGGAGAATCTCACAGAGAACAAAACAGATGGACTCCTCTCCCTCACAGGTTTAGAAGCAAATGGGGGAGTTTAATAGATATTGTACAAATAATAGGACACCTTCCTTGTCCTGTGATTCTGTTCCCTACCACATCCCAAGACTTATGTTGGGGTTCTGCCAGGGCCCTCCTAGACACAGATATGTCTCCTGAGATACATCAGGGATAAAGGATTTTGAATATTTGTGATCACAATTTGTTAATGTTTCCTCCTATATTACTTTTATATCTATTTGATTATTTGAAATCTTGAATGCAAGTTTATAATCTCACTTCCAAACTGCTATTTTCACATGCCTATACACACAGGCACATGCACAAATGTATACAAACACACGCATATAAACATGCATATGCATACACACATACATATACACACATACATATTCTGGGAGGAAACACTTCAGTATAATCAAAGCCTAAAAGATTTTAAATATTCAGAATATTAGCCTATCAGTAGTCAGTATATTAGACATAGCGTCTAAATACATCTGTCCATCTAATAGATGACTAGCTTCATACCTAGGAGTTGAAAGTACATCAAATGCTCTTTGATGAGCTAAGAAAAGTGAAAAATTATAAGGCATGCCTCTAACAAAACCACTGAGTTTAATTAGCAGCACAGAGCACACAGAATAGAGAGAAAAGTCCATGTAGCACATTTTATTGCTTAACTATTCAGTGGTAAAGTTAGCCAGTTATACATATGTATGTACATGTGTTTATTTATTCACATAAATACATATGAGTTTAAAACTAATGCTTGTAAATAACATACATTTCAAATTGGTATACAAATTGGACTGTCTAATGTTAACAATTTTATTTACTTGTAATTCGATTACTCTCTGCAGGTATGGTAATAATTGTTAATATGTTCTGAGTACCCAGAAAGTGCCAAGCACTGTGCTAAATATTTTTAGTGGATCATCTCATTTAACTGTGACAAAAATCTCTATGAGGTAGATACTATTATTATTCAAAATTTACAAATTGAAAAAATGGGACAATTGAGGTTTCAAAAAGTTAAGTAATTTACCTAACATTGTACATCTGGTGAGTGATAAACCCAAAGCAGTCTGATTTCAGAGCCCATGCTCTTCATCATTGCTCCCTATCTCCCCCACGTAATCATCTTCCCAATTCATCAAGTTTTGTGGATTCTGTCTTCTAAATATTTCATGGGTCCATTTTCCTCTCTTCAACCCACTGCTGCAAGCCTGGCTCTGACCACGTTCAAAAAGATTGCTGCCTATCTCTGGTAGTCTGACTCCTTGGGTTCACCTGTAACCCATGAGTCTGGCCAGTGGTTACAAATTAGGTCACATTAGCATCAAGTACCCACCTTCTGCTATCATGATAGTCCCTAGCACCGTCATTCTGGAAAAAGAGCCTGACTCACTGCCTCTCAAGTACTTCTGGGTATTCCTTGAGGGAGTCTCGCATGTGTTCAGGAATGAGTCTTTGCTCACGTGAGAACCACCAACACCTGCCATGATCTGCCATGTCTACACCCACCACCCACACTTCGGTTGCTGCCTCCCAGGTCCTCAAAGCCTTACAGTCCTCAGCGTGCAAAATGGCTCTTCATTGCCTTTAGCCCCTCAATTATATCTTCAGCCAGAAATGAGGACAATGGCCTCCTTCAAATTCTATGCCCCATTTTGCCGCAGGAGGCACAAAAGAACAGCATTTGTGACCTAAATCTCACAGGGAAACAGCTCATTCAATCTCTACCTGAAAGCCTGGCCTCCTGGAGCTCAAATAACCACTCACGAGGGCCAAAGAGCAGACTGGTTTGCTTCTCTCTATTCCTCATCTTTTCCCATCTCTTCTCTCAGATCTCACCAGAATTCCTCCTTTTACCTTCACCAAACAAACCCAAAGCAAATTCATATCAACCAGTGCAAAGGTCCAATGGATACAGGCGACAATGGGCAGGTGAAGGCTATGCGGTTTACCCACTGACCCACTGGTCATGGCTCATCAGCTCTGCCAACGGCCAGTCTTTGAATCCCCTAAGTCCTCCTTCCATGCAAATAAAATCATGCTCTTCCACTGATTAAAACGTACCAATGAGTGCTCATTGTCTTCAGAATGAAGTTAAAATTCCTAAAAATGGTTAACAAGGTTTTTCATTAACCAGACACGTTCAGTTTTCTTCTCCTCCCTCATCTGTTGCAACCTCCTCCAACAACCTTACTTCAAACCCCATGTTCTAGAGAAGGACTGGACTATGGCAGCTGGAATCATTGTAGGACAGGCTAATAGCAGTCCATGGAGCTATTGTAGAATGCCATATGTACCAATTCTGCAAATTTACAATAATACCTCTTTTTTTGTCAATTTAAAAATAACTACTATTTACTAAAAGCATGATTTTAAATCTCTCTTGGGTATAACTCATAACAAATTTACCATCTAATAGTGATAAGAACTCTTTCAGCCTTGTGAACAAATATTATTATTATTTACTTTTTGGCTGAAGAATCAAGCCAAAAAGTAAAGAATCAAGCAGATGAAAAATAACACTGGTAAACACTGGGTATTGCAGGTTCATTGACATAAATCAAATATCATAACTTTGGTGATAATTGAATATAACTGCTTTTAATATCTCATTCATATTTATTGCATATTTTCAGGTTTGTATTATAAACATAATTTTTCAATAGCAATTTGTAATATTCTGAATGTATAATATGTGCATAAATGTGAATAATCATAACATTATTTAAATTTTTCAGAGAGATAAAATAACTTTTAAATTGAAGAGTTTATTCATGTAAGCCAGGAATTTATATTGGTGAATGTACTTGGTCTCTGCTCATTCTATTTAGAACTGATTCCATTATACTAAAGCCAAATTACCAGACAAGATTTTAAACTAAATTGTTAAGCATTGTCTAATATTATATCATCCATTTGTTCTTTGTAGGCATTTTAAGGTTTTTTGCTAATACTTATAGCTGTATCCCCTTTTGAATTTTAAAAAGAAATCTATTGGTCTATATTCATAGAAGTCGGAATGGATAAATGCTGATCAATTAACATTTTAAATGAGTTAAGTGTAACAAATGGGACAATCTCAGGGAATACAGAATCACTGAAGATCTAGAGTAAAAAGAAAACTGGGAAAACTTTTTGGAATTGAGAAGTATTATCATTTTGCTTTTAAATTGTATGAAAATAGTCATTTCTGATATAAACAAAAAATTCTTACAACAGGCAATAAGATGATTGTACCTGCTTAAGTACTCATTTGTTATCTCAAGCTGCAAACAGGAAGGCCTTCTTAGATACCATTAGAATGTTATTAACAAACATTGCCCTACTTATTAGTTTCACATTACAAGGTTAAGGAATTAATTCCAAATGATGTCTGATATTGTGGATATGCTCTGGTGAAACTGACCAAACCATTATAACTACAGCCAACATCACCTAGTGTTCAATATATGTCAGGCACCATTATGAAATTTGTACATTTACTCTGAATCCCATGCTCTTTTAATGAACTTTAGTTTGCTAAAGAAGGTGCTTGAAAATTAAGTTATCTACCCTAAATAAAATACAGGTTATTATTCTGCTGGAATGATCATTCCAAAATACAAAGCTGTTCTTATCAACCAGCTCCACTAAATGCCCAATCCCCAGGCCCAAATCCTAGGGAGCTTAAAACTATTCATTGACTTGCCATTGCTCTTAGGATTAACATTCAGCCTCTTTAGATAGAACGCCTCCTTCAGTCTCAGCGGCCTCCTCTCATTATGAATAGCCACGCTGACCTGCACCTGTTCCGTGGTACTTACCAGGTACCCTACTGCCAGGGCCACTCTGAACATGCTGTTCCCTACATATGGAACATTCTTCTTCCTCTCTTTGTCAACTTAAATCCTTCTCATCCTTCATCCTTTGACTCAAATATCCCTTCCTTGGAGAAGCTTTTCTTGACTCTCTTAAATTAGGACTCTATACCACCCTTTCGCAGCCCTTACCTTGGTTGCTCTTTTATATCCCTTTGTGCAGAACTTTGATGACTATTTGTCTCCCTCACTAGACTGTAAACTCCACAGGGGAGTGACTGTTATCTGTTTTGTTCACCATTGTTTCTTCTAGTATCTAGACACAGTGCCTAACATCTAGTAGACTCTTAGTACAGTGAATGAGTGAACAAATTAATTAAATTCCACCAAAGTCAAGAAATGATTACAGAGTTGTTTTAAATTCCGGTGCGTTTTTTGTGATATTTATTTTTAGGTTTGAGCAAATATTTACAAAGGCATTCCTTTAAAAACTTAAACATCAAATTTGGAGGTGTGCTATGTTTTATTCATCTTAGCAAATTTACCCTAGGATTATTGTTAAAGGTCTGGTTGTGGAGGAAACAGCAATTTTCAGCTCTAAACCTACAGTGACAAGTGTTTATTCTATTTAAGATGCTTTTTTACATGCTACAGGTTGAGCTGTGTGCTTCCTTAAACACTTGTCTATTTTAAGCAGAAAACTTTCTGCTTTAAGAGGATGCATGTGGTAAAATACCAAAAGGAATACAGGTTAAACAGTATTCTTTCTCCTTCTCTTTTTGTTAGCCAAATATTTTAGCAGGGAGCTACCAGTAATTGGCTCTAGTTCAGTGACTTGAGACTTGGAATATCTTGCCTTTGACCCATGCATGCTTTGGGAGAAAGACTGAAATGGACATAACGTTACACATATTCTGGAATTTGACATTTTTGGTAATTTTCACACAAACAATTGGATCTGGAGACGAGTGGTGAAATATGGTGATTCCCTTAATGTTGAGTTCAATAAGATACTTTCTCAGGCTGAGAGATGAGGGTATAAAACTTTAAAGCCTGATTCTGCAAGAGTTCTGATCCTACTCACTTGACCAAACTTGTGATATGTTTGAACCCAAGGGTTTCCAAAAAATCCATTCACAACACATTGTTAAAACTGGCTTATTAATAGAGACACCCAGAAGTTGTAGTTAGTGGGATATTATTTTGGCACTTACTGCATTTTTTTTCTTAGAGCTGTGATTCACAACATTTTTTAAAAAAATTAAGGACCTTTCTGATGAAAGCTATGACTGTGTCCCCAGAAAATTCACACATGCACATACTCATACAATTTTGCACACAATTTCAGGGGTTTATTTCCACTAGAATTCTTCCAGAGATCTTAGACTGACAACACCTATCCAACACAAATCCATCTATTTCATGTGTCTTAAGTAGCAATGATTTATATTGCTTGTCATCTCTCTGAGCTGTTTTATATCTGGACTCTAATAATCAAAAGGGAAGAAGAAAGGAAATGCTCAAGAGATTCATCATGGTCAAAAGAAACCTCTTTCTCCCTTTTCTTTATCTTCAGGCTATTATTTCTAGACCAGAGCTCTATTGTTCATGCTGTGCTGTTCACTGGCTACCAACCAGACAGAGGATACTGGTCTAGGCCATTGCACAATTTCATCTTCCTCTGGGCTGTTATGTAATGAAAATAATTTCAACCCACTCTCTTGAACATTTTTTTTTCCTACAGGCAATTGTAAAAATGTAGAAGCTGAAAAGCAAATGAAAGAACAAAAATGTAACTTGTTTTCTTTACTTTTTATTGTGAAATAAATTACTCATTATGGTCTTGTTACTTATTTAATTTCAAAATTCAAATGTGGTTTCTTTTGTGTTCTGTAGTAGAGTAAAATCCCCATTGCTTTAAAATGGTCATTTTCCAATATTGCTCCAAAGTGGCTGGGTCTTAAACATTTCTAAAGCAACCAGCCTTTCACAGATATAAATGCATATATAGTGCATTTATATCTGTGAAAATAGATATAATGCATATATAAATGCAGATACAGTGCAACTGAATTAGTAATTTATTTTCTCCTGGAACTCATATCTGAGGATATCTATAAGTGAATCTGAAGCAATATATATACTCTGTACATAGGTAGTAAGTTTTACCAACATTCTACCCAGCTGAGGAACGATGTTAATAGGTTCAGCTTCACAGCAGGTCAATAGCAGTATTAGAATAAACCTTTAAGCCTCAATCCAGAATCACAGGTTAACTACACACCACACACATTCCCACTGTGCATATATATAAACACTGGTTACACCTGAAATCAGTTCCCTGTTTCTGCTGCTGATGCTTTAGCTGAAAGCTTTGTAGTATTTGGATACCCACAGCACTGCCTTGTGAGTCATATTATTGTTTATTGATTCCTCATGATTTGAAAATGAGGGTATTATTTAATATACAAAATTGTACCCTTCCTTTGTGCTTTTTTGTATAATTGTTTGCTGGCATGAAAAAATATGCTAGACAAAGATTCTTGTTTGGAATGAGAAGAACCTAAGAAGAAGGGAGTGGGACTGACCTGACCTCACTGGAAATAACCAGTCAGTACATGAGAGCAATAAGTCAGCTACCTTGAGCCTGACCTCTGCTACAAGGGGCCACCACTTGGCACTGGAAGGAAGGATGGTAGAGAAATAGTGAGCAGTAACCTCACTATTAATCCAGCTATTAATCCACCTTCTCCTGGATTGTGTGCCACTCTTGCATACTAGAATTCAGAAATACTGCCCATTGCTAGGGGAGAGGGGGCATAATGAAAGTCTTACATGTTTGTTAAAGGCATCCTCTATCTTATCAAATTTTTACTTAACAAGAAAGGAGCCCTCTACCTTTCAACTCTTATGCATAGGTCTAAATTTTTTTTATCACAAGCAATAAAAAATATTTTAGCATGTACTTATACACATAATCATTATATAGATATACAAAGAAATATAAAACACATTTTCACAAATTATATAAGTGTACCACTACATCAGTATATTATATATATTACAAAGCATGCACAAAAACAGAAATTAAGAAAGGTGCGATAAAAATTAAATAAACATCATCTGTAAATAAATGTTATCTTGAGGTAACCTTTTATACTATGATGAAAATTGTTATTTTTAACAACTTTTTTATTGAGATGTAAATCACAGACCATATGGTTGACTCATTTCAGTGTACAATTCAGTGGCTTTTAGTATATTCACACAGTTGTGCAACCATCAACACAGTCAATTTTAGAACAATTTCATCACCTCCAAAAGAAATTCTGTGCCCATTAGCAATAATTCCCCAATGCCCCCGCCTCAACTCTAGGGAACCAGTAATCTACTGTCTCCATAATTTTGTCTATTCTGGACATTTACGTAAATAGAATTGTACAACACATGGTCTTCTGCGACTGTCTTCTTTCATTTAGCATAATGTTTTCAAGAGTGCATCCATGCTGTAGCATGCACCAGTGCTTCATTACTTACTTTTTCTTTCAAATATGCAATACAGTATTATTAACTGTAGGCCCCATGCTGTATATTAATTATATTCCCAGGACTTATTTATTTTATAACCGTAAGTTTGTACCTTTTGACCACCTTTGCCTCCTCCCCGCCACCCACCAACGTGTACTCTGCGGCGCTCTGGCGGGGCTTGCTGGGATCCTGATGGAGAATCACTGCGGGCCTCCAGACGCCTCCTGGGGGCGCTGGTGGGGGGAAGATGCGCAGTCGCAGCAGCGCCCGGCTTCCCGCTCCGCCCCCGCCCCCGCCCCAGCGTCTCGCATCGCGTCCAACGTAGGCGGCGCCTACTTCCTCACCACCCGCCAGATGCCCTGTAGGGATCCGAAATCCTTCCTGTACCGTTCGTGCCAGGCTGACCCCGACCTGGACTCGGACAAGGGTGCAACTGGTGCCTGTTTAACCCACAGCGAGCGCACCTGTTTGGAGCCCGTGCTGAAAACTCTCTGAGACTCCGAAAGCTGGTCATTAACAAAGACCTCGCGGAGGAAGGAGCGGAGGAGGAAGCGGAATTTTACCACATCACCTCACTAGTGACACTTGTAAAGGACAGAGAGAATGGGACAGCAGACCATCACAGGTGCGGGTGAAGCATGCGTACCGCCGGCTTCAGTTGAAGAGGCGCTCACGCAGGTGGCGTCCATCACGTATGAGGGCGGGAAATTAGAGCACCTGGGCAGCATCAGGTCTTCCTGCAACTGGGGGAGTGGAGCCCAGGCCGAGTTCCTCTGCGTGCCCTCTAAAGAGCTGCTAGACTCGCTGTCCGGCCCCACAGTGAGCCCAGCGAGAAAGGCAGGCTTTTTGCAAGAAGGATGTAAGAAGCCACAGGGCTAACAGCCGAAGAAGTCTTTTATCTTTTCCCAAGATGCAGCGAACCACCTTCTCAGGAAGTTTGGCCGTGGGAAGAGACCTGCGTTTGACGATTTACCTGTAGATCCAGGTGTGAGTCCTTTTCTGCCTCTTAAGTTGATGCTGAGTCACGGGACCAGCCGTCCGAGGCCGCATGCGCGCTTGCACCGGAGGCCAGCTGGCGGTGGGCGTCCCTTGGGGGCCCTCCCTCGGTTTTTCCAAGTGCAGCCCGGGCCTGAAGCTGCCGAATCACCGAAGATCATTAAAGGCGACGTTCTTGGTGCTACATAAACAGTCCGTCATGCAGCGTGGGCCTCCCTGGTAGGCAGTGGCCGCAGCACCGTGGCTCCGGGGACTGAGTCCTGGTCCGCGGTCAGGCTCCCAGGTGGGAACAGGTGGCGGTTTCTCCCGGCGTCTGCGAGCCGCTCCTCAGAGGGGCGGCCTCCGCCTTCACTGCTCCCCGGCCTCTGCTCTGGGGCCGGGCCTCCTTCAGAGCCAGGCTCCTCCACCGGGACCCAGGCCTGGAATCACGGCCAAGGCTTCTCAGTTGTGTATTTTCCTGGCAAGAGACCTTTGCATCCTTCTTTCCCAGGGTCCATAGACTACCCAGTGTTTGTACTTTCTAGAAATGCCTGCAAGTGTTGCGCCGTTTTGGAATGATCTGTTGCATCATGGAAAGGGAGGCAGAAGTTTGGCCACGTCTCTCCCACCCACAGGCTCCTGGGGGAGCCAGTAGCCCTGTCGATATGCCTCTGTCTGGCCTGGGATGGAAGTCGGGGCAGGGGCCTGGCTTCTGGATTCCTAGAAGAACTTGTGTATGCATGCTTCGAGAACAGACGGCTCACCGGGTCGTGCGGACTGTCAAGAGTCTGGGGGACCTGGCCCAGATGAGCGGCTCTTTGCTTCTTGACCTCTGGCTTCCCAGGGGAGCTGTGCACACTGATCACCCTGGCGGCCTGAAGGTAGGTCAGAGGTTGTGACCCGTCTAGTTTCAAATGCTTCTGGAGACTTCTGCCCGTGCCCCTTTTTCTTTTCCATCCCCCCAAACCTGATTAACCAAGTTCTTCAGAACCTAGGACTTAAGTCCTCCTCTTTGTAAGGTCTGTTGTATGATAAATGTTTGGCCTCAACATTTTATAACATGCTTTTCTATAGGACACATTGAAACACCAGCAGACCAGTTCTCCCCAGTGGAGCCCCAGGAGGAGGGCGGCCTGCCGTTGGCTTTGGGGTGTCCCCTGTGGGGAGCTGCCGGCCACTTTGCCCTTGTTTGATGTACGACCCTGGCGTAATACATAAGCTTGTCTTTTTTAAGGTTTGAAGATATTAAGAGTTAATGCAATAAAATTTATTTTAGGAGGATATTTATACTTTTTTAGGTATTTGTATTTTATGAGCTTGCAGTTTAATACCTAAGTTTTCCCCTGAAAATAGCAACTATGATTGTGGTTTTGCAAATGAGGAAAAAACAAAACAAAAAAAGTTTTTATGGCTGGATAGCATTCCATTGCATAGATATACCATATTTTATTTATCCATTCATCAGTTGATGGATATTTGGGTTGTTTCTACTTTGGACTATTATGAATAGTGCTGATATGAACATTCATATATGAGTTTTTGTGAGACATATTTTCATTTCTCTTAGGTATATACATATTACTGAAATTGCTGGGTCATATGGTAGCTCTAAGTTTAGCTTTTCAAGGAACTGCAGAACTGTTTTTCAAAGCGGCTGCATCATTTTGTCTTCCCTCCAACAGTGTATGACAGTTCCAATTCCTCCACATCCTCACCAACACTTGTTATTAGCTATCTTTTTTATGGTAAACCATTCTAGTTGGTATGAAGCTGCATCTTATTGTGGTTTTGATTTGCAAATCCCTGACGGCTAATGATGTTGAACATCTTTTCATGTGCTTATTGGCCATTTGTAGATGTATTTTAGAGAAATGTTTATTCAGAAACTTTTCTCATTTTTAAATTGGGTTGTCTTTTTATTATCGACGCATAAGAATACTTTAGACGTGCTGGGTACAAGTCTCTGATCAGGTATACAGTTTGCAGATATTCTCTCTGATTTGTGTGTTAACTATTTACTTGATGGTGTCCTTTGAAGCATAAAAGTTTTTACTTCTGATTATATCTGTATTCTGGGGGGGGTGTCACTGTTTGTTTTGGGCCTTATATCTAAGAAGATTTACTTCTATATTTCTTCTAATAATTTTATAGTTTTAGCTCTTGTATTTATTCTGTGATCCATTTGGAGTTAAGTTTTGTGTTTCGTGTGAGGAAGTGGTTCAATTTCATTTGCCTGTGGGTATGCAGTTGTCCCAGCTCCATTTGTTGAAAGACTGTTCTTTCCCTTTTGAATTGTCTTGGCACCCTTGATGAAAATCAGTTGACCATAAATGGAAGGGTTAATTTCTGGGTTTTCAGTTCAATTCCAATTCTATATGACTATCCTTAGGCACACTCTTTTGATTACTGTAGCTGTGTATTAAGGTTTGAAATTGGACTCTCCTCCCTAACTTAGGATATCTCAGAGAGTTTGTGCTGTATGATCCTTGATGCAGGGACTGGGTGTAAATCCTACTGTCTAGCCATATATCAAATATTAATATAGTTAACTTGCTTTCTTGTGTTTTTATTTAAAAATTAAATACGAGTAGAAGCTTGCTATTTTCTTCTGCACTCACTGGATGCATGTGTACTCCCAACTTCGGAGACCACTGCTCTCAGGTACCATATTTGGGTTCTATTCGGCACTATACCAGTTTTTAGCCAAATGTCGTCATCCAGTGGCCCACCCCTACTTCAAGCCCCAAGGTAATATTGAATTACTTGTACACACCCAATAACATCTCCAGGAGAGCAGACTTTCTCTGAAACTTCATCTCAGTCACTCTGTTCTAACTGTGGTTCTAATTGGATAAAATGATTATTCCAATACACTGGTGAGTTAAAAACAAAATACTAGAGAAAATCTTAGTGACCTAGAATTGCTGATGGGTTTGGGTTTACCAAAGTGTTTTCTGACACAATGTGAAGAAGAAAACAAGAAATTTAAATTACATTGAAAAAAATTAGGTAGATTTATCAGCTCAGTCAAATACATTAGAGAGTCAGATTTTTCCCCTAATCTTAGACTAGAAGCAGTTATATTTCTATGATATAATATATACATTCTCAACATTTAGTGAGCCCTTGTGTTCTGGGCTCTAGGTTTAGGACTGAGAGTATGAAAATGCAGTCAGGTTTCTGTTCACAGGTATCTAGTAGTCTCTCTTTTTCCAAGTCCAAATTAATATCCATTCTAATACCCTTAGCATATTTAATCACTTAAAATATTGATATCACAATAAAGTGTAACATTTGGAAATAACTTTAAAAATAGAGTTAAAAATGCTGTTTATTAGGCAATTTGGAAAATACAGGTCAGCCAAAATATTAAGAAAATAACAATAAATCAGTCATATTATCAGTACTTAGAAATGATTGCTTTTAAGTGTCTTTATGTTTCTTTAGTTTCTTAAAGTTTGCACATTTAAATTTGTTTTTTCTTCTGTTCCAAATAATCATTTCAAGTTTCCAGTTTACATTTTTCTGCACTAACTTCTCAGTCCTTTCAGTATCAATGTTTTCTCATTGAGATGAATTTAATGATAATATGTTGAAATTCTAAAGACAAAATATACTTAATTGTACATTTTATTGTATTCATTTATCAATCAGTGCAATCTAGTACAAATTAATTGATATCTTATGAATATATGACCTAAAAGTAAATTAGCATACTTAAAGTTACTAAAAAATATATTTTTCATGCTTACTTTTTTCTCACCTACTTTTACTTTTTCTTTATTTCTTTTTTATCTAATTTTTTTCTTTTTGTATTTTCCAGTGGCTCTTTGTTCCCTCCCTACAAAAACTTAGTCTTTTCAATAAAACCAATTTTATGTTATAATAATATTGGTGTTTTATATGTGCCAATTTATTAAACATTTAACACTTATTTTAAATGTATTAATATACAGAAAAAATAATAAAGATTACATAATGAACATCCATAACATCCAGCTTGAGAGATAAAACGTAATATATATAAAGTTTACTATGTATCTCTTTCTTATTTCATCCTCTTCCCATTCCTCCTTTTCTGAATTTGCTTTTTATTTTTCCCTTGCATTTCTTTATATTTTTATTATATTCATATATACTTAATGTATATTAACTTGCATATTTTTAAACTTAAATAATTGACTTCATATACATTTTTTGCTGGCTTTTTTCACTCATTCACCATTTATACTGTAGGTTTACTGTCCATCTTCACTGTTACTAAATATTAGTCCATTGTTCTTTAAGGTGGTTATAATGATTTATTCTCCTACAAGCAGTCTATGAGTTTCTCTTGCTTTGTGTTTTCTGTAATGCTTGGTATCATCAGACTTTTAAATTTCTGGTCAATCTCATGAGTATAAATTGGTATCTCATGTTGGTTTTAATTTGCATTTTTCTGATTACTAGTGAGGTTTTTCTATTCATGTGTTTGTTGATTTATTGAAATATTTTATTATTTAATCTGGGAATTTCCTGTTCATACTTTCTGTTCATTTTCTGTTCCTATTTATTTTTAGGAGTTGTATAGGTAACGTAGACATTAAACATTGCATTATTCTATGTTTTGCAAATATTTCTACCCAATTTGTGGCTTGTGTTTTTCTGGCTTATGATAAACAGAAGTATTTGAATTTCTTTCCTTCCTCAAGTGTAGAATGATATTCTCCATCTACTTCCATAAAACTTTAAAAATTGTGCATTTACATTTAAGTTTTTCATCCACTTTCAGTTGTTTTTTGCGTGTAGTGTTAGGTAGGTGTCTAAATTCGTTGTTCCCTTATGGATAACCAGTGTTCCCAACATCGTTTATTGACTGTTGTTTACCTGCTACTCTGTAGATCATCTCTGTTATATATCACAAGTTTCCATGTACTCATGGGTCTGCTTCTAGGCTCTCTATTCTCTTCCGTTAATCTATTCTTTTTTTTTTTTAATTAATTTATTTTTGACTGCATTGAGTCTTCGTTGCAGTGCGCAGGCTTCTCATTGCGGTGGCCTCTCTTGTCGTGGAGCACAGGCTCTAGGCACGCGGGCATCAGCACTTGTGGCTCGTGGACTCTAGAGTGCTGGCTCAGTAGTTGTGGTGCACGGGCCCAGTTGCTCCGTGGCATGTGGGATCCTCCCGGACCAGGGCTTGAACCCGTGTCCCCTGCATTGGCAGGCGGACTCCCAACCATTGCGCCATCAGGGAAGCCCGTTAATCTATTCTTGTGCTAATATGTCTTAAATAATTTAGTTTTTAGTATGTACAGATATCTGGTTGGGCATATCTCCCCAACTTATTCTTTATTTTCAAAATTCACTTGGCTATTCTCTGCCTTGCTCTCCTATGCAAAATTTAGAATCAACTGAAACATTCCAGAAATTATAGATTCTTTTGGGAAGAACTGTTGTCTTTATGATAGTGATTCTATCACAAAATATAGTGTATCTTTTCATCTACCTAGCTTACATCTCTGACTATAATGTGGTCCTCATATATGATTTGAATAATATTAATTTCTCTTTTTTTCAATAAAATATATGTAACAGAAAATTTACTGTTTAACCATTTTTAAGTGTACAGTTCAGTGGCGATCAAGTATATTCACATTGCTGTGCAACCATCACCATGAACCATCTCCAGAACATTTTTCCTCTTCCCAAATTGAAACTCTGTAGCCATTGAACAATAACTCTCCATTTCCCCTTCTTGCCAGCCCCTGGCAACCACCATCCTACTTTCTGTCTATATGAATTTAGTTACTCTAGGTGTATTATATAAGTGGAGTCACACAGTATTTGTCCTCTGTAACTGGCATATTTCACTTAGTATGGTGTCTTCAAGGTTTATCCATGTTGTAGCATATGTCAGAATTTCCTTCCTTTTTAAGGCTGAATAATATTCCATTTTAAATATTAATTCTTTAAAGTTTGTTGACATCTCCTTTATTGTATTGGTCAATTTTGCAGTTGTTACATGTGTGCTTGAAAGAATATGTTTGGCTGCAAGTTTCAATATATCACCAAGGAATTGTGTTAATTCAAATCTTTTGTAGCCTCACTCATTTTGTTATACGTTTGTTATAATCTCCTTCCATGATGTTGATTTTTCTTTATAGTTTTTCTTTATAGTTTTGCCAATTTATGCTTTTTACATTTTGGGCCCCTGTTATTAGTTTTAGAAATTTTTTTTGGTTAATTGAACTTCTGTATTATTTTATATATACCTTTATATGGTCTCTAATATTTTCCCCATAAAGTCTATTTCATCTGGTTTTAACAGGGCTGCACAAGACTTTTACGTCTTTTTGTTGTTGTGTTGTTAGTATTTTCTTATATCATAGAACCTTTTAATTTAATCTTGGTCTGCCAAATAATATAGCCTTTGTACTTTTGAAATTCAGTTTGACTGTCTTCATCTTTTAACTGGCAAATTGAGTACATTCACATCATCTGTGTTTAGTGATATGTGGGAGTTTGTACCATCTTATTTTGTGAATTATATTTGTACAGCTTTTTCAGTGCTTCATTTTCTTCTCCATTTATTTTTAGACTGATTGCTTCTTTGTTTTGTCTCTTTTTAAAAATGTTTGTCTACTTTATAGTTTGCATGTTATTTCTATTTATTTAATAGCTACTTTTAAATTATTAACGTGCATGTTTAGCTTTAAAAAGTCTAAAATTAACCAGTATTTCTACACCCATACTGAATAATACAAAGACTTTAGAACATGTAAATTCCCACTAGCCCTTGGCATCTTATAAGATAATCTCTAGGGATATTTAAGATTCTAATTTTCTGTAAAAGCAAGACTTCTTAAATTCAAAGCACTGCAAACCAAAAAGAAAATTAAATTTTCTCATAATGCCAAACAAGGAGGAACATATTCTTTAAAGAAATGGCTTTAGAAACAGAATTAATATTTTTTCTAATTATTTTCCCATGATCCTTTTTCCTTTACTTTTAGGTCATATCTTTTATTAAACTAATTCAAATAATTTTGATTATTTCAAAGATTAAACACTATAATTTATGATTTCTGTATTTGCTTTTGCTGAAATTGCATGATGATATTGATTATAGCACACAATGAGTAATATGTCTGGAAGCAAAGGTAACCATCCAGAACAAAGTGAAAACCCAGAAGCCATAAAATAGGTCCCTGAGCAGTGGCAACAAGAAAGCAAAATAAAACCAAACAGAAGCAAAATAAAAAATCACTGCTATCACAGAAAAATAGAACCTTGAAGTCTCCTCAACCCAGGGGCTTTATCATTTCATAATCTCCATTAGCAAGCCCTCTCAAATATTTAACTCTAAGCAAGAACATTGTGCCTGCCATACAGAGACCTATATATAGAGACCCACTTTCCAAATAGATGGCAGTGCCTATGCCCCACAGCTTAGGAAGGCCCAGGCCCCAATGACATTGATGTCCTGCTAGGCATCATTGAAGAATTTATAAAGTAGGGGCATAATAACTCTTCACTGAAAGTACTTTGCAACTTTTATCAGTGGGAGGAGACAGAAGATGTTCAGGCGTAGTGGCCTTACGCCACTTCATATAGAAAAGGTTGTCGTACACATCTCCGTAGCCTGACAGAATGTCCCTGAATAACAGTCTGGCAAAGTAACCAATCAAAACCAAGTCCCTAGTTAAATCACCTGAAAAAAGAAAGACCATGTATGCATAAGAAACAGGCTCAAAATACTACATATATTTAAAAAGTATTTTAAACAAGAATGCTTTCAGGGGATGAGGGCATGTTTATTATTCATTTATTAGGCATGACACATTTTCCAAAGGCACTCAATAGATGATAGGTTAATTACTATGAACCTATCATCTATTTTTAGTAGCAGTAGGTTCTGAACTGTTAGATATTTTATTTTTCTGATGATGCAAGAGAGAAACATGCATTTTTGTCCTTACTTCGAAGTATGGGAAATAACCATGAACAAAATTCTCTCTTGTTAAAATTGCTAATAGAAAAAAATGTTTAATGAAACACTTTTTTAGCTATAAAAATACTATCTCAATTTTCAGCCTCATGAAGGAAGCTTTTTATTGGTAAGGAGTAATATCCATCTGAAATAAAAGTGGCCTACAGTTTTGTGATACTTTGGTCACTAATATGTACCATAATAATCAGTGCCTTACTGGATTGTCAAGATTTGCCCTATACATTAAAAGCTATATTTCATTTGTAAAGATGTATAATTGTAGTCAACTCTTTTGAAAGTGAATAAACTTTTCTCTCTTTTATAGTCCTTTTTTGGTAGAAGGTTCAAAAATATTTGATCCATGTCTGCTCTTAGAACCAATGATTATGAATCTGTCCCAGTGAAGTGTTTGAAAGGTTCAACTATTTATTTTAAATAACATTTGCCATTTTTCTTAATTGTGATATGCAGAAAGTTTGGAAACCGCATAAAAGCACAAAGGAAAAAAATAATTCTCAAATCACTTGTTTCCCTCAGCTCTTGGCTCCATCACCAAATAACTTCAGAGTATAGTACTTGGATAATTGTTTTGTCTGTTCTCTATTTTCTTATATTTTCATTAGCCATTCCTTGGTTCTTTATATAATGATTGCTTATAAAATGCTTTCTTGTTTTATCCTTGTAGTGAGATCTTAAAGATGGCCATGTATCTCCTTTCTATTCACGTATTTATTCGAGATATATTTGTTAACACCTACTATATGTGTGAAACACTGCATGGGAATATATGATTCAGTAGGCAAAGCTCATATCCTTATGGAACTTCCTATTTATGGACAAAGGGCTTGAATTTGGGCGTCAACCTATAAGATCAGGAGCCATGCTTAACTCACTTTCCTATCTATACAACTCAGCATGGGATCTATCAGTATTTTCTATCTGCATGCACAGTAGATATTGGAAGGACACTTACATGTGATGAATAAATAACTATTATTGAACAAGTAGTTGTTTGTCTCTTACGTACATTGCCGTATTCCTAATAGTATGGATAAGTAGATTAGATAAGTAGAATTGAGTAAGTAGAATTTGCTTGCCTGTTTGTAAAGGTCTGTGTTGAGGTGTAACATTTGTATCTTGGTTATGAGGTAGCAAACTGTAATTCCATTATCTCAAAGGTTCCTGTGAAGTCCAAGTAAAGCAATAAATATGCTTTATTAGCAAAGAAAGAAAGAAGGTGGCAGTGGTATTTACATGGAGCTCTTACAGTATTGAGTTATTCATTAAGAGGTAAAACATTTAGTAACCCCAGTCATCTAAAACATGGTTATGTTATTTGAAAAAAAACATGGCCTTTAACTCTCAAATATCTGTTACATATGCTTTTTTTAAAAATTAATTAATTAATTAATCTATCTTGGTTGCATTGGGTCTTTGTTGCTGCGCGCGGGCTTTCTCTAGTTGCGGCGAGCGGGGGCTGCTCTTCGTAGCGGTGCACAGGCTTCTTATTGCGGTGGTTTCTCTTGTTGCAGAGTACGGGCTCTAGGCGTGTAGGCTTCAGTAGTTGTGGCACGTGGGCTCAGTAGTTGTGGCTCACGGGCTTTAGAGAGCAGGCTCAGTAGTTGTGGCACACGGGCTTAGTTGCTCCGTGACATGTGGGGTCTTCCCGGACCAGGGATCGAACCCGTGTCCCCTGCATTGGCAGGCGGATTCTTAACCACTGCAAGTCCCATGTTACATATTCTTAATGCACAAATAAATATTTAGCTTCGAGAAAGCATAAGAAAAGATACAAAATGCAGCAGAATATAAGTTCACAGATGATACAGATCCAGTCCCTGGTTCAAAGAGCTTTCAATATTACACATGGAAAGATGATTTCACACACCACACACACACACACACACACACACACACACACACACACACACACACACAAAACCTATCTAGAGCCTTCTCCCCACTTTGCATCTGGCTAATGGAATTTATCTTTTACATCTCAAGTTAAATGTCACTTTCTTAAAGTTCCCTCAACCTCTACATTAGGTTCTTCTTGACAGTTTTTCATGGTACTCTGCATTTTTCCCATATAGCACTCATTATATTTATAATTACATTATACTTAGAAATATTTAGTATCTGTCTCCTCACTAGTCAATAAACATAAAAAAGGCTCAACACACCTGCAAAGTGTCTGGCTCAGAGTGTGACCTCAGTAAGTAGTTACTGCATGCAGTAACTCTAAAATATAAAAGATGGTGGCAGGGAAATGGAGAGAGAAAAACAAAGTGTGATGGGAATGTAGTGGAGAGGGAAAGTGCATGTAATATATGGTCTTGAAAAGGTTCCATGTAAAATTTGAAGAGGACTTTAGAGGTAGTGAATGGTTGCTGAATGTGAAGCTTCATGGACACACCTAGAGGGGGTGATACAGAAAAGATAGATTGGAAGCACGAATGATCAGAGCCAACATATCCGTTAGACACAGTAGACACTGTGCCCAGAACCCATGATACACTAAGGGGCCCCAAAAATGTTTTAAATGTTAATTTTTAATCAGAAAAAATGAATATTATAATAATGATTCCAATGTATGCCAATATTAGCCTAAAATTTAATTTTTAATATTTTTTATACAGGAAAGAGCCCATGAATGCAGCCCTGGGGATGATATTTGTTATACAGTAGATAGGATTTGAGCTGGAATCTGAAAAAGGAATAGAAGATCTAACATTGAAATTCAAGTTGGCCTCACTTAGGGAGATTCCAGATGACAGGCTAGTGAGGTTCTTCAAACTTTGCTTTAACCTTCACAGACTTTCTATCAGCTTTTTACTTATAGGAGAGCTTTAGGAAGAGAATTCTTGCAGGAAAGAATTGGATGGGTTGATTTTAGAGGTAGGGTAATCAATCAAGGGCCTTTGCATTAGTTTGGATTATAATAGAAAGAGACAGAAGGGATAGATATTACAAACATCCAGGTATATATTTACCCAGGCATTTTAGATCACATGCAGAAGAGCTCATTTTCTCCATAGAAAACTCCCAAAGTCATAATTACACATTTACATTCCCTGTATAAGTTTCATGAGAGGAGGAACCATGTCAATCCTACTGCTGTACCTTAGGGAACTGAACATGGAGATGCTCAAGAAAACAAGAGATTTAGACTCCTGTAGATGTGTTAAAACTATTAGAACTAGAACTACATCCTGGCCAAATCATTCTAATCATCAAAGCAAATGCCCAGAGCTCAATGATGTGACAAATGCCTTCCAATTGATTGATGGTTCAGTTATTCTGCAGAGCAAAACTGAAGTAACACCACATACACATACATTAATTATAACTTATTTTAAAGTTAATTTTAAAGGATTCTTAACTTTTTTCTAAGTTGGGGAATCTCTGTCTATGGTCTATAACTAAATATATATTCATAATCAACTCATTTTTATATACAGCATTAACTCATACAGAGAAAGTCATACTGATATAAAACCATGTAATATGCATTGAATACAGTTGTGTTGTATATAGATTTGTTAGCATTCTCACTAAGTAAATAATTTGTACTCTAAGGATGTACCAAGCCTTGTGCTAGAGGAACACCACCCTAAGAAGAAGGTTAAGGCAGGGCCTTACTAAGGAGAGGTGATGTTTGCATTCAGTCTTAAAACAGTACATGCCTGGCAGGTAGACCAAAGCAGAAGAGCATGTACATTTTAAGAATTATAGCAATTAGGCTTGTATTTAAAAGGCTTTGTTAACCTTTAGTATTAGTTTCCTTATCCACGGAACGTGATGATCATCCTTTGTATCACTGTTGAGCACTATTCACTTTTGTTGGGAACATGGAAAAGGAAACAAACGTAAAAATCAACACGAAGGTTATGAATCCCCTCCTGTTGAAGAGAGGAAATATTCGGTGTGTAACATTGATAGTTAAATTAACCACCTGTCTCTATTTTAGAGATTGTCTCTTTTGGAGACAGAGGAATAGACCAAGTGAATCTTTCAGGAGCTTCCATATTCTGGCTCCTTGATTTCATAACTTGAGAAGTATGAAGAATGATAATGCTGTTAAATCACTGAGATTGTATTTAATACTTTATAAAGAAACTAAACCTTTTCATAGTACTGAGATTACACCATGCAACCTATGAAAAATTCCTTATTCTGTACCATTATATGAAGACTGAAAGCTGTCAAATATAGTCATTTAATTGGCAATTCTTAGGCTCCTATAAATGTCATTGACAATATTACTGAAATAAATTCAAGATAGGGTTTTCAGAATTGAGCCTCGTTGGTGGTTTGAAAGCAGTTGAATTGTTCTCCCGCTTTGCGTTGTAACAATTCTGGGGCTGTATTCAAAACGTTGGTATCAAGGTAGGAAATGAGTCTAAGTCAATGTTCCCCTTGAGGTTAAAGGTCTGTTTCTTTCAATCAGTTCAAACTGACAGGCCTCCTGCCATCACCTCCTCCTTAGCCAGGCAGCCAGGCCCTGGCCGTCAGTGTGAAAACATCTGTTGAATGGATTTATTGACTAGATCGTGTTTTGTTTCTCCCTTTCTCTATTTTTTTTCCTTCACACCGTTTATTATGTCTCTGACCTGATGAACTTAATTGGTTGCCATGTCATTCTCAGTGTCTCCCTTAGTGCTTGTCTCATGTTTCTTTCTACTGTGCTCTTCTCTCGACAGCAGCCCTTCCTGGAGCCGCAGCAAGCACGTGCGCTCTCGGTGCGCCCAGCTCAGCTGGCCGCGGATGGCATGGACGGATTAGAGAAACATAGTCTTGTCTCCAGGACTCATTCCTCCCCTGCTGCCTGCGTTTTACCTCACCCAGCAATGGACCGCCACCTCCTGCCTGGCTCTGCAACTGGTGAGAATCCCTCAAGACTCTCCCTAATAGGCAGGCTAAATACACCGTTATTGTAGGATTAAGCGATTTAAAATGCTCTGAATAACTCCAAGAGCAGAACACTCCATTTTAACCCAGTGCAACCCAAATTTTATGAGATTATATAGGCCACAAGACAAACAGCACATCTGATAAGTCTTGGGCTTAGTATTAATAGCCTCATAAATTGTTATCATTCAAGGGCCTGGAAAACACATCAACAGGTGCATGGGTCCCTTTTGGAAACAAAAATCCCTACAACATTCTTTAGCAGTGTTCCTCAATCTCTTCCTTCTAGTAGTCCTGGCCACTAGGAAATTTATGATGCTGGCTTCATTTGAGTCTGAAGAGTGCCCCTCTTCCAGTTTGTTTTTTTTGCTGTTTTGTTGGTGTCCCTGTTTTCTTCTGACTTTCCATACAAATGACTCATAGGAGACAGTGGTGCCAAGGCAAACCTTGTTTAATTCTACATACATGAGTTCCATTTCCATTTATTATGGCACCGATGGGTGGGCTATTTGACCACCCTCTTCCTTTGCCTACAGCTGTGTTTGATATTTCAGAACCTGGCTACAGAGGAAAACAAACCAGATAATTCCAAGGCCAAAGAAAGGTCAAGTCCGGAACACACACACAAAAAAAGGGTGCTATTCTCTCACAAAGTAGCTGTACCATAAATATCCATGTGGATAAATATTCCTTTAAGTCTGCTGGCCCCTGTTCTTGTTCCGTGCTCTCAAACTGTGGCTCATCAAATGAAAGATATTCTAGCCCTAAGGGCTCATAACTTGGATGCAGCAAGGGGAGAATTCAGATGTACCTTCCCCCAAAGTCTCTCACAGGTTATCTGATTTATTTTTGAAGCAGTTTTTAGGATTCAGAGTTTGTTTTTGTGGCTTCTGTGACCTCAAGCAACCCTTTGTGCTTGGAAAAGTTAAAATACTTTTTCTGAAATCACGTTCCCAAGCCTTGATATCATCTTTTATTTAAAAATCAATGAATGAAATGGCCAAGTTATTTAACTTTGACAGACATCTTAATGAGTACGCATAGGAGCTACTTTTTATAATGTGTTACACCCCAAGCCAACATTCCATACTAGGAGCTACAGTCGTTATATTTGGATATATTTCCTTCACCACATTAGCCACTGCCTCTGATCCCTCTATAACTTGGAGCAAAGCAGACCTACCCTGGTATCCCAGATGACCCAGGACTGCAGCCCACTGTCAGCGGAAGCCGCTTGGATCAGTCAGGCCTGGTTCTATCCCTGGTCTTCAGAGAATTTTTGCTCAAAGCCAGATACATGATGTAGAGAAATACTTTTTGTAGGTAGTGAGAGCAGCAGCCTTTAAGAATTAGATACTTCTCAATTCTTTTTACTGAAAGTGTTTTTTATTCAGCCCTAAGCTTTCAGAGACACAGACACCCTATTGTAATGCAGGTTACATTCACTCAAAATCATTTCCTTAGTTTAAAAGTGAGCTTGATTATAAAGTTTTGTGGTGCGGTTTCCATGTGCGCTGCTGTCTACTATTGTAATCCTACTGATAGTTTCTTTTCTTGGTCAAGAGGGGTGACCCTTTCCTGACATGTTTTGGTTTCCTCTACTTTTATATGTTCCTTCCATATGAATGAAGCAAGATCTCTGAATATTAGAATGATCCTACTAGTTTGAGAAAACATGTTGAACAGGGTTTGTAGGCCTTAAAAGAATCAGGTGAAAGGGTGGACTGCAAACCAAATAACATAAGCATGACATAAACATAACCTAATCCTTCAGACTGAAGACTGGGTCATTTCACGTGATTAGTTTCTTTCTCATAATGTCAACATCCTAGTATTTATCAGAGTTTATATTCCAAACACAAATAGGGAAATCAGCTTGAGTTTATTTTCATTTTTAATGTACGTGATGAGGCACATTTCTTGCCTAAATGAGAGATTATATAAACTTATATTTTAAAAAATACAGGATTTTGTACTCAGTAAGTATTCAATAAATTTTAGTTGAATGAACAAATACTGATTTGTAGTATATGTACGTGATATATGTACATATAAATCGTAAACACTTAGGAATTTACTAGTTCAAATTTGAAAACACTGAAAATGAAAGTTACTTTGTAATTATTGTTCTGTAAAGAATGACTAAGTGATTTCAAAGTTACATACTTCAGTAGAGAAGAACCTTCTTATTGTCTTATTTACCTTAAGAATGTTGCATCCTAACACTTAAATTCTTAAAGTAAAAATATTAGATTTTTTTTTTAAAAACATGCGAAGTATATAATTTATGTATCTGTTAATAGCCCCTCCACTGTCATTGGGACGAAAAATATATATTTGATTGGTGACTTTCATTTAGTGCTTTTCCAAATCCAAAGGAAATGAAATGCACTGTCTTCACTCTGCTCCTCCACATATTATTCTGGCTTTAATCCAAACTTAAATTTCCCCTGTAAGCTACATACTCTTACAATCCACATGGTCTCAAAATTCATTTTAGTATTTCTAACGATCTTTATTTTAGAGGAGAACTCTTAAGGCTTTCATTTGTGGTATGTTTGAAAACAAATTTTTTAAGCATTACATGCCTTTCTTTTGGCTTTTTAATATCTGGTGTAGGTACATCAAGAAAAATCAAGTGGCATTTGAGTCACTTTGAAGTCACATGTTCTTTGAGAATATTTAGCTTTTTTTTTTTCAAAAGAAAGTCATAAATCTTAAATACTCAGTGGTTGTTCCACTAAAAAGTAAGGAAGAGAAAACAAGTTGTAAGGGTAAGCGATTTGCTTAATGTCATTCTCTAAGAACTATACATTTTGAAACAACTAAAAAGTTACTCAATACTAAGCTCACATAATTTTCAAGGCACAACATTCAAACCTTTACCCTCCATGTGATCCTCAACAGTCAACTAGAGTAGCCACACCATCCCCTTTTTGTAAAGAACAAAACAGTGGTCCAAGGGAAAAATGTGGTCTGAACTCAGTCAGTTGTTGAAAGACGATGTCTCTCGTCCATTTCCTGTGAGAACTTGAATGGACCAAGAAGCAGACTAAGATGCAGTCACTCCCTGGTGGCCCTACAGAGAGCCTGGTTGAGGATATTTCTGGATGCACAAGAAGATGACGCACCTGCTGTAGTGCTAATGAAGAACGTGTATTGTAGAGCCAGGTTGCCACATATTCAAATGAGTTTTGTTATATTGGAATATGAGTAATAATATTCAACTTTTATATCATACTGAATTTAAGAGGTGCTTTTTTCATTCTATGTAAAGCCAAGGCATGGTGTTTGTATGAGTTCTGATGACTAAGGAAAGGGCAAGGTATGTCATTTTCTCTGCCATAGTCTTCCTTTCTACTCAGCTGTTCCGAACAGAGATGAGGCTTGGTCATGGCTCACAACAGACCATTGAGAGTAGATGAGATAATTGTGCTAAGTTTATACCAAATGGGATTCATTGACACAAGAATTTAATGGCAAATAAATTTGATTGGCTTTATCTTCCCCATCACCCAGTAGCATTTAAGGTCTTCTTTCTCCCTACACTAGGTTCCTTTACATATTCTGTGAGTAAATTCTTTCTTTGTAACATTATCTTTTTAAGTCAGTGTCTAATGTGAAGTAGAATTATAGTGCTCAAACTAAACCAATGTTTATGAAAGCCATTACAAATAGTTTAGTTAAAAGAATTTTTAAATTGATGTTTAGTGGGTGGCACATCGTGACAGAAAGTGAAATACATTTGAATATTTCAGTGTGAGAATAGCAAAACTGACCTTTTTTCCTGTTTTTTTTGGTTTGTTTTTGCTTTTTGTTTTTTAATTAAAGATACTTTCCCTAGTCAGGCAAACTCCCATTAATCCTTCAGGTTTTAGTTTACGTGTTATTTCCTTCATGAAGCCTTGTTCGGCCAGCTAAATCCAAATTAAATCAATTATGATCCCTCATAACAAACTGGATTTTTCACTGAAAGATTGTAATTATTTATTTTGGGGATTGTGTTCAGATGGGCTCTCTGTGCGGGAAGAGATTGTGTTTTCTCTTCTCTCTAACCCTAGCACATAGGTATATGGCTAGCCCAAGGAGGGTACTCAGTGTATGTACTTACTGTATAATAAACAAATGAATATCTGAATGAAATGAGAGTAAATAGACATGAATTACATGCAGCTACACACAGAAAAGATTATTGGTGTGTTAAGTGAAATTTGGGAGTAACACATATTTTTTTAATTTAAAAAAATGTTCATTGAAAGTAATTTGGTAAATTTGGAAAACTGAAAAGGAGAATCACCTATTATTCTATCACTCAGAGGTAACCATAAGTAAAATATACATTTATTTATTCCAGTATTTTTTCCTCTTCCTATGTGCCTCTCTTTAACAGAGTAAAGAAAAGTTATATGTGTATTTTTGTTCACATCTGTGTGCACGTGTATATCTGTAAATATGTATATGTGTGTGTGTGTAATCGTGTGTGTGTATGTATATGTGTCTGCATGTGTTTATGTGTGTGTTTTAAGACTTCTCAGAGTAACTAATGTTACCACCTGTATCAGAATGGAGAGATTAATTTCATTTGGGTATATAATCAGTTTTGAAGTTACTGTCCTCAAATATATGTGCTTGAAATTTCTCCTGAAAAATTCCTCCAAAATTTGCTTATCTAATTCTCACTGAAGATGATAAAATAGCTATCTTTTTTATTTAGGAGATTAAATGGACTTGGTCACATATATGTTACAACATATTTATTAACATAAGTTATAGCATATATTTTTAAAGTATATATTGATATACATTAGTTATACATATATGTATATGTATATATATTTTTTTTAATTAAAAAAATTGTTTTGGCTTTTTCATGCCTGAGAAAGTCATCCTATTACCTTCACACACACTTGGACACAGACTTATTGGGGCACATTTTTTGTCTGGAAATGTGGTTAAATGCTCAAGTATTTGACATTCAAGAGGAGAAATCTGAGGTTAGCACTGAAGAGAAGTCGGAGGCCATCTTAGTATGTGTTCCTTTGTGGGCAGCTTGTTCATTCTTTTCTGGTGCCTCATAGTATATTTTCTTTATCCTGTTAATCCAAAAACCAAAACCAAAAAAAAAAACAACCCCAAATTATCTTTATGATGAGCATTTGCAGTTACATACTCATGTACATTGACTCTTTCTATTTATGGAAAAATTCTTCAATTATTCCGATTATTCAGTTAAATCTGATTTCTTCCTCGAGAACAGTCTTTTTGTTCAGTTTTCTATTCTCTGACCTCCATACTCTCTGTACACCTCTAAGTTTTTACTTAATGGCACTTATCTGGTTTTCTGAAATGTGAATTCCTTTTTTGTTCTCCAGTGTAGGTTTTAATTTTGCCACTATGTATTTAGTTTTCTTGCCATCCTTATTTACCTTACTCATCTTTCTTTTTACTCATTAATTTAGCTTGATTTCTCCTTTTAGCTGTTGGCTCCTATTTTATAGGATCAGTGTCTTTTGACATTTGAGGATCTCAAAAAGTTTCTAAAATCTAATTTTTGTTCCTATAGTAAATCAAATTCACTGATCTAAGTAGTATGAATGATGTTTCCTTTACAGTTTCTGTAGCATATTCTCGTAGGCCCAGTTTTTGTTTTTTTGTTTATTTTCTTCTGCTCACTCAATCTTTTAAAAAAAAATATTTTTTTGAAGTATAGTTGATTTACAATTTGGTGTTAATTTCTGCTGTAGAGCACAGTGATTCAGATATGTATTTTCCGACTTTCGTTTCATTATAGTTTATCATCAGATATTGAATGTAGTTTTCTGTGCTATACAGTAGGACCTTGTTGTTTATCTATTTTATGTATAGTAGTTTGTATCTACTAATCCCAAACTCCTAATTTATCCCTCCCCCCACATTTCCCTTTTGGTAATCATAAGTTTGTTTTCTATGTCTGTGAGTCTCTTTCTGTTTTGTAAATAAGTTCATTTCTATCATTTTTTAGATTCCACATATAAGTGATATCATAAGATATTTGTCTTTGTCTGACTTACTTCAGTTAGTATGATAATCTCTAGGTCTATCCATGTTGCTGAAAATGGCATTTCATTCTTTTTTATGGCTGAGTAATATTCCATTGTGCATATATACACTACATCTTCTTTCTCCATTCATCTGTTGATGGACGTTTAGGTTGCTGCCATGTCTTTGCTGTTGTAAATAGTGCTGCTATGAACATTGGGGTGCATATATCTTTTGGAATTAAAGTTTTATGCAGATATATGCCCAGGAGTGGGATTGCTGGATTGTGTGGTAACTCTATTTTTAGTTTTTTGAGGAACCTCCATACTGTTTGCTATAGGGGCTTCACCAATTTACATTCCCACCAATAGTGTAGGAGAGTTCCCTTTTCTCCACACCCTCTCCAGTATTTATTATTTGTAGACCTTTTGTTGATGGCCATTCTGACTGGTGTGAGGTGATAGATACCTCATTGTAGTTTTGATTTGCATTTCTCTAATAATTAGTGATGTTGAGCATCTTTTCATGTGCTTTTTGGCCATCTGGTGTGTCTTCTCTGGAGAAATGTCTGTTTAGATCTTCCACTCATTTTTTGATTTTGTTGTTTGTCTTTTTGATATTGAGCTGCATGAGCTGTTTGCATATTTTGGAGATTAATCCCTTGTTGGTCACTTCATTTACCAATATTTTATCCCATTCTGTGGTTTATCTTGTCGTTCAGTTTATGGTTTCCTTTGCTGTGCTCACTCATTCTTGAAAGCTGGAATGTAGAGTGATCTTTCCAGATATTTGCCAGTAAATACGTAGTGAATTGTATTTGACTTCACTTTTTGCCAACTTACATACTGGATGAATCTCCTCGGTTATATAGTTGAATGGCAACACTTAATCTAATTCCCAGGTTCTAACAGACTTTCATATAGTGTTAGTTGGAAGCCCTAGGATGGAATTTCTTCCACCCACTTCCTTTTTACCTGCTGATAAGATGATTTACATACACAAACAAATCTAAGCCTTAGAAAATGCTCCTTACGTACTCAGAGGCACAATTTAGCAAGTTTTAAACAATTATTTTTGGATATTTCATTTGCCTGCTGGACAAATCAAGTTTCATACATAATTAAAAATTGTACTATCTGGAGGGAACTTACCTCAACATAATAAAGACCATATATGACAAACCCACAGTCAACATCGTTCTCAGTGGTGAAAAACTGAAACCATTTCCTCTAAGATCAGGAACAAGACAAGGTTGTCCACTCCCACCACTGTCATTCAACATAGTTTTGGAAGTTTTAGCCACAGCGATCAGCGAAGAAAAAGAAATAAAAGGAATACAAATTGGAAAAGAAGAAGTGAAGCTGTTGCTGTTTGCAGATGACATGATACTATACATAGAGAATCCTAAATATGCTACCAGAAAACTACTAGAGCTAATCAATGATTAGTAAAGTAGCAGGATACAAAATTAATGCACAGAAATCTCTTGCATTCTTATACGCTAATGATGAAAAAATCTGAAAGAGAAATTAAGGAAACACTCCCATTTACCACTGCAACAAAAAGAATAAAATACCTAGGAATAAACCTACCTAAGGAGACAAAAGACCTGTATGCAGAAAACTATAAGACACTGATGAAAGAAATTAAAGATGATACAAACAGATGGAGAGATATACCATGTTCTTGGATTCGAAGAATCAACATTGTGAAAATGACTCTACTACCCAAAGCAATCTACAGATTCAATGTAATCCCTGTGAAACTACCAATAGCATTTTTCACAGAAATAGAACAAAAAATTTCACAATCTGTATGGAAACACAAAAGACCCCGAATAGCCAAAGCAATCTTGAGAAGGAAAAACGGAGCTGGAGGAATCAGGCTCCCGGACTTCAGACTATACTACAGAGCTACAGTAATCAAGGCAGTATGGTACTGGCACAAAAACAGAAATATAGATCAATGGAACAGGATAGAAAGCCCAGAGATAAACCCACACACATATGGTCAGCTTATTTTTGATAAAGGAGGCAAGAATATACAATGGAGAAAAGACAGCCTCTTCAATAAGTGGTGCTGGGAAAACTGGACAGCTACATGTAAAAGAATGAAATTAGAACACTCCCCAACACCATACACAAAAATAAACTCAAAATGGATTAAAGGCCTAAATGTAAGTCCAGACACTATTAAACTCTTAGAGGAAAACATAGGCAGAACGCTCTATGATGTAAATCACAGCAAGATCCTTTTTGACCCACCTTCTAGAGAAATGGAAATAAAAACAAAAATAAACAAATGGGACCTAATGAAACTTAAAAGCTTTTGCACAGCAAAGGAAACCATAAACAAGACGAAAAGACAATCCTCAGAATGGGAGAAAATATTTGCAAACAAAGCAACTGACAAAGGATTAATCTCCAAAGTTTACAAACAGCTCATGCAGCTCGACATCAAAAAAACAAACAACCCAATCCAAAAATGGGCAGAAGATCTAAATAGACGTTTCTCCAAAGAAGATATACAGATCGCCAACAAACACATGAAAGGATACTCAACATCACTGATCATTAGAGAAATGCAAATCAAAACTACAATGAGGTATCACCTCACACCAGTCAGAATGGCCATCATCAGAAATCTACAAACGATAAATGCTGGAGAGGGTGTGGAGAAAAGGGAACCCTCTTGCGCTGTTGGTGGGAATGTAAATTGATACAGCCTCTATGGAGAACAGTATGGAGGTGCCTTAAAAAACTAAAAATAGAACTACCATATGACCCAGCAATCCCACTACTGGGCATATATCCTGAGAAAACCATAATTCAAAAAGTCATGTACCACAGTGTTCATTGCAGCTCCATTTACAATAGCCAGGACATGGAAGCAACCTAAGTGTTCATCGGCAGATGAATGGATAAAGAAGATGTGGCACATATATGCAATGGAATATTACTCAGCCATAAAAAGAAACGAAATTGAGTTATTTGTAGTGAGGTGGATTGACCTAGAGTCTGTCATACAGAGTGAAGTAAGTCAGAAAGAGAAAAACAAATATCATATGCTAACACATATATATGGAATCAAAAAAAAATGTTATGAAGAACCTAGGGGCAGGACAGGAATAAAGACGCAGACGTAGAGAATGGACCTGAGGACACGGGGAAGGGTAAGGGTAAGCTGGGATGAAGTGAGAGAGTGATATGGACATATATACACTACCAAATGTAAAATCGATAGCTAGTGGGAAGCAGCCGCATAGCACAGGGAGATCAGCTCGGTGCTTTGTGACCACCTAGAGGGGTGGGATAGGGAGGATGGGAGGGAGACGCAAGAGGGAGGAGATATGGGGATGTATGTATATGTATAGCTGATTCACTTTGTTATAAAGCAGAAACTAACACACCTTTGTAAAGCAATTATACTCCAATAAAGATGTTTAAAAAAATTTTTGTACTATCTGGTACTTTGATTTAAGTGTTCCTGTTAAAAGATATTATAACAAATAATTCAGGTATTAGAATGTAAAGAGTATAGTAGAAACAGAAAAAAACTAGGCAGGATAAACCTTATGGATAGATTAGAATGATGGATAGAAAGTATAACAGCTGCTGTGGGTATGACTTAGAGGTTATTAGAAATGACCCTTACTTCAAAATAGCTCCATGTATCCATTTTAGTAATTCTACCAATTGCAAGCCATTTTTTAAAGATTTTTTTTTTATTTTTAAAAGGTCATCTTTGACCTCCCAGCCCCGTATTTTTGTTTCCTCCTTACCATACAGAGTCTTAAAAAAACATGTCATAAAAGTATATTCGTAAGTACCTCACCTTTACTGCTAGATCATAAGTTAAATGTAATAAAATGAAGTTGTTGGTACCTGGATCATTGTGAGCATTCAATGACTGTTTACTGAACCTGCGTCTTTTAGGAAAGATATTATGTTATATATATTTGTGTTGTGCTTGGTTCAGTTCTTTGGCCCTGAAAAGTGTTTAATATGTGTTGTTGAGCAAATCCTTAGGAAGGTGTGAAACCTCAGGCATTAACCAGAAAAGCAATGTGAAGTTGAATGTTAAGAACTTGTGATCAGGATTAGGAGTTCTAGGTCTAAAGATTCTAGACTCAACTTTCCTAATAGACCAAGGTGGACTCAGCCTCGCAATCATATAAGATTGGGCATAAACCTGAAGATATGAATGGTTTCTATGACTAAATAATGACTTAACTACACGCAGTGATTAAGGAAAGGGAAAGATGCTGCACTTTGCGCTTCCTCATTTAATAAAACTGAAAGCCAGAGAAAGCACAAAGTCCAAGCTTATCTAAAAAAAATATCAAAAAATTTTAACAGTTTTTTTTGGTAGAAAATAAACTACTAGAGTTTAAAATTCAGGTAAAGCCTTTATGTTAAGACTCCTTTGTGTATTTTCTTAAAACCTAATTTTAACTCTTGTCCCATTGATTGAGAGAGATTGATCCATTGGCTTATGTTGTAAGTGGCAACCAGTGGGGCAGAAAGGGTCAAAGAAAAGTAGAATTCCATATGAATCCCGAAGAGAAGAGCAGGCTTGTTTCTCACCCTATAAGTTTTTGTTACTGGAAAAAAAGGAAAAAAGAGAGAGGAAAAGAATGGAGATGAAGGATGAGGTTAAGTCTCACCTTGCAGTCTACCTGTTAACACCTCTTTGCTAGGTCATTAAGATGAGTAAGTGGAGGTTTGGGGTTCCAGACTTTATTTATTTTCTCTTAAATTCAAATGTCTCTCCAAGAGTTCCTGGACTTTGTATTATAATCTCCAGATACTTGACAATAAATTTCAGCTACCATAACCTGTTTAATAATTTTTTTTTTTTGACAGTGGCTTATGGAGAAAATTTTGTTAAAAGAGGAATGGTTAATGTGGAGGTGAAGTTAGATATGTCAAGAGATGAAATAGTGAAAAAAATAAGCAACTTAATGATTAGAATCTCTACTTTTAAAGAATATGTTTTCAAAATGAGGGAAATACTGTATTTTATGTTTTCATGTTAATCATTAATATATCCTTTATGCAGTGCAAAACTGGTTGAAAATATGTTAAACAGTTCCTGTTATGTAGTAGCAACTCATAAATAAATACTTGATATATCTGAACTGTGGAGACATGTCTTATATATCATTGTAGTTTTTTAAAATAAATTTATTTATTTATTTTTGGCTGCATTGGGTTTTTGTTGCTGTGCGTGGGCTTTCTCTAGTTGCGGCGAGCGGGCGCTACTCTTCGTTGCGGTGCGTGGTCTTCTCATTGCGGTGGCTTCTCGTTGTGGAGCACGGGCTCTAGGTGTGCGGGCTTCAGTATTTGTGGCACACGGGCTTCAGTAGTTGTGGCTCATGGGCTTTAGAGCGCAGGCTCAGTAGTTGTGGCTCACGGGCTTAGTTGCTCCGCGTCATGTGGGATCTTCCTGGACCAGGGTTTGAACCCATGTCCCCTGCATTGGCAGGCGGATTCTTAACCACTGCGCAACCAGGGAAGTCCCTATCATTGTATTTTTAATGTCACTTTTTATGCCTGCTTCCTTTTTTTTTCCTGCCTTGCCTCTTGTCTCCCTTTTGAGTTTATTTAAAAATATTTATTCATCTCTTTTTTATGCAAAATGCCATGTAGAAATATAATGAGTAAAATAAATGCCTGTATTAGAGGCACTTGCCAGTTGGAAAATAAGGCACATAAAATAAAAGGTAGAACATTAAAGAAATAAGGCTATAAAATCTTCAGTAGTCCAATGAGGTCCACCAAGTAGGTTCATCAAGGAGGTCTTTATAATGGAGATATCTGACTTAGTTCTTGCATCAATCCATTGATTTATGTTTTTCATTCATTTATTAAAAGTACTTTTGAGGATCTACTATATTCCAAGCATGGTTTACAGACACGAAAAGTTCAGAGGTAAACAATACAACTCTAGTCTGTGTTTTCATAGATCTGACCAGATAGTAAAGAAAATATACAATTAACAATATTATATAACAGTTACAGAATTGTGCTAAATGTTCCGAGGAAGACCTAGAAGAACTAGTAGAGCATATAGTAGGAGATCTAATTTAGAGATCCCAGGGCATGCTTTATTGAGGAAGTGACATTAAAACAATTTTGAAGAATGAATAGGTATAAGCCAAATGAAGGCTAGAGTTATGGGGGCAGGAAGCAAGAATTTTTGGCATAAATGGGATAGCATGTATGACGATCCTAAGGCTGGTATGATTTTGAGTCTTTTGAGGACTGGAAGGTAAACCTTTGTGGGAGAAATAGAGATCAAGTGAGGGAAGAGTATGAGATGAAGCTGGAGAGGTGGGGAAGGGCCTATCTATGCTGCCTTGAGAAATTTTAACCTCATCTGTGAAGTCACCAAAGGGTTTAAGCAAAGGTAGCTACTGTTAAATGCCAAATAGAATAGAGTGAAAGTCAGATAGCCAGTTACAAGACTATCTCAGGAGTTCAGATGAAAGATAATAGTACCTTGGATTTTGTATGGTTTTGGCATTGGAGTTAAGAAGAGAGTGATTCAGTATGTATCTTCCAGGGAAAATAGACAATACGTGTTGGTTCATTGGAGAGGGAGTGTCAAGAGGACTGTAAGATTTCTTCTGTGAGCAATGGTGGATTATGATATCCTTTACTGAAATGAGGAACAGCGTGTGAAGTTTAAGATTATGAGCTCAAATCTATGATAGTCTCACTTTATGAAAACAAATGCAGATTTTGGAGGGGCAATTTAGACAAGTGTGCAAGTGTACCGCTCAGAAGGGAGATCAGCACTGAAGATGAAAATTTGAGAGTTAGGGGCACAAGGAGGGATTTTGAAGCCATTGTGTCTTAAGAATCGATGTTACGCATCAAGAGGGTATCATGCTGAGTGAAACACGTCAGACAGAGAAAGACAAATACCCTATAATCTAAAATCTATATGTTTAGATCTGGAATCTAAGAAACAAAACAAAATGAAAACAGACTCAAATGTGTAGTTGCCAGAGGGAAGGGGGTTGGAGAGTTGGGCCAAATAGGTGAAGGGGATTAAGAGGTACAAACCTCCAGTTATAAATAAGCCACAGGGGTGTAATACACAGCATAAAGGATATGGTCAAAAATATTGTAATAACTTTGTATGGGGACAGATGGTTACTAGACTTACTGTGGTGATCATTTTGTAATGTATGCAAATGTCAAATCACTATGTAGTACACCTTAAACTAACATAATATTGTATGTCAGCTATATTTCAATTAATAGAAAAGAGTGGATGTTATTTGGGCCAGCAAAATGATATTTTTTCCTGGACATAATTTTTGCCACATGGTTCCAAATACACATGTCATTCTGCTGCATGATTTTAATACAGTCAGGGACAAGTATTTTCCCCTCTTGAGTAACAGGGACAAGTATTTTCCCCTCTTGAGTAACATTCCTCTAACACAATAATATAAGGGAGAATAAAATGCATTAATTGAACCTACTTTATAACACTAATTGCTTGTATAGTATCTGTTCTTGAATAGATATTTAGAAATTTCTTATGATGGATTCTTCTGCCCTCACTCCATGCCCCCAGAGAATGTATTTTGATGGTAATTTATTGGAATATTTGATTGGTTAAATAATTTCTTATGTCAGGCAATTTTGTAAATAACATGTTTCCCCCCCCCCCCCAAGGAATCCGGTTAAGGGTGGAAACCTTTTTATAGTAATTATTATCTAATTTGTTGCTTTAAAGAGCCCTACTTTATATATCCCTAATAGTTCATTTCATCAAATGTTTATAAAATCTTCCGCATCAAAGGGTCTAACTGAAATATGAAATGAGTTAACTCATGATAATTTAAAAGCAGAGTTTGTTAAGTATCTATGTGATCTCTACTAAAGGTATTGCAGCTGACTTACTCATTTTTTAAAAGAAACACTTCAGTGTTCCACAATCTATATTACAGATTTTATTTTATTATAAAATAAGAAGAAACTCTTTCTGCATAACTTTGAAGAAATTGATAAGCAGAATAGGCAAGCAGTTGGAAACTCTTCCAGTTTATTACAGATGTAACATGATCTAAAGTAAGGCTAGAATTACTCTTGAAATAAATTCACAATTTAAAGAGTCACCTCATTTTGTGGCTTCACTGATAAAATTGAAACCTCTACTGAATTGAATTATCTGTCTAAAAATGCTTCATAATGATTTAAGATACTGGTAAAATTACAGTATTTTTTTAAACCTGAAGTTTCTTAAGTATCACCATCTTTATTACTTTACTACTGAGTAAGCTAGGGTCTGAGTACTGATTAATCCATGAGTTGACTTCTTTGCATATATATCCAGATCCATAGAACTAAATAGCTCTATGTGCTTCCTGGGAATTTGTGGATATGTATTATTTCTCTATTTGTAAATTTATTTGGAAAAGAATGCCTTTTTTGGAGTAATCATATTGTCATGTAACTTGTATCATTCCTTTGTATCATTACTCATCTTGTGCTGTGTTTTCTTTGTCCTGAAGGAATTGCCTATGATCCTCTGATGCTGAAACACCAGTGCATTTGTGGCAATTCCACCACCCACCCTGAACATGCTGGACGCATACAGAGCATCTGGTCACGGCTGCAAGAAACTGGGTTGCTAAATAAATGTGAGGTAATCCTGAATTGGCCACACTCTTTTACTTACTTAAATAAATCATGTAAAGAGGCCAGTATTCAACTGGGTAGGTGTAGAAAAATGTTAACTCTGTAGTACAAACACCATGATTGATGAACCATCGTAGACATTAGTAGCATAGAACTTATAACCTGACACTGGGCTGGGCACACAGTGGGTGCTCAGTCTATGTTGATGGACTGAGCAGCTGCCTGATGTATGTGCTATTACTGCAGCGTTTTTCTGTACACACGGTAGTATTCTAGGTATCATTTATTGAGTTAATTTTCTGAGAAACTCTTCGCAAACTGTTAAGTGCTAAGTAGTTGTTATTTCTTGTTATAAGCGATACTCTGAACTGACGTATATGCCGATTTTGCCTCATGGAAATGAATAGTTTTAAAAGATTAACTGTCTTCTTACGAAGAAAAGTCACTTCTTTTTATTGATGTTTAGATTCATTTCTGTAGATTCTTGGTGAGTCTCATTTTTTATTTAGAAAAATTTGTTTCTTTAGGCTTTCAAAAGTTAAAAGTAAAAATGTTATCAGGTCAAAAAGACTCCCATTGTCAAATCTGCAGAATATATAACAACGAGCAGTTGTTTGATTTAGTTGCTGTAAATGTCCAAAGTTGCTTAAGATCCAGTAACAGTCTATATTTGAGTCTAAAACTTTTTTAAAAGAAAAATATCCCCCATGTGTTTTCTTACATTACCTTAACATTTATTGATCAAAAGCACTTTTTCTTGGGTCTATATTCTGTTCCAGATGTGTTCTAGGGACTAGAATTATGGAATTTCACAAGACAAACATGGTCCCTATTCTTAGAGACTGATAATTTAACATGTTGCAGAACATATTTGGTTCTGTTATCCTTCTTTATAGAGCAATGAAGGGAATCTAACTAGTTCTTACCAGTTTGGGAAAAAAGTAAACGGATAATACTGATATTTTGACCATAGTTAAGTCAGAAGGAAACTAATACATTGAAACCATATTAAATTCACTATACTTTGATAAAATAAAGACAATCTTTTGTGACTACTTTTGAGTTAATTGAGTTAACTGATTTTGACAATCGAAAATGTAGTCAATAAAATTCTATTCAAAGCCAATTTACTTTAAAGTGAACCTGTAAAATATTTCAGTTGAAATAGAGGTGCCAAAGCAGACAGACTGTTTCTTAGAGTCAAGTGCACTTGCCACTATTTGATAGCAGGAGTTAATTCAGTCTGATCTTTCTTCTCTGCAAAGTACTAAAAATAACTGACTTTTGAAGATGCAAACTCATTCATTCATTCATTGTGTTCATTTCTAAGGATAAATTATTTTCTTTATTGATTTTCTCTTTTGAAGGTGAACTATCTCTCTCATCTTACAGGGGAATTAAACGGTTATTTTCTTTACATCGAAATATAGATAATGTCGATGGGTCATTCAGCAGTTGGGGTTGTGAATGAATACGTCAGAGCAGTGTATACAGACTTAGTTTCAGAAGTTTTATTATGTGTTGATAATAGAATTATCAAATGTTTTTCATATGTAGAGTTCTGCTTTTGATTAAATGTATCCTTTACCTAGAAACCCCAAAGTGAAGGAATTTCAGCTAGATTTATTTCTCTGGTTCTTTGCTGAGTGAAAGTCTATTATTCATATCTTGCCAGTAGCATCCATATTATATGGCAGAAGGCTTTCATATTCTTTGGTAAATTTTAGAGTTATCTTCAAGGTTTCCATGTTTTTGATAATGCAGTTTGGAAGCCAAACCACTCTATTGTCTGCACAATCCTATATGGAGTCGGTAAAGTAAACCATCAAGGAGACTTACTCGTGGTAGACTAGCCTTAACGGATATTTATTCAGGAGAATGTTCCTGTCTCACCTTCGCATCTACTGCAGATGTTTTCTAGCTTGGCTATCTCTCTTTACTTTTGCAAGCTGAGGCATTGCTGTTTACATTTTTTCACTTTCAAGTCTTTGTTATATCCTGAAGCCCTGCCCCAACTGCTCCAAATTAGCAGTGCCTGATCACAGCCTCAAATGCATTGTTAGTTTGTGATATCCCTTAAATCTGTTACCTGAAGGAACACTATTTATGAAAGGAGCAAAGTGCAGAAGTAAATGGAATGTAACATGGTTCACACTGGTCTTAAAATTTAAAAGTCTATTATCCCTTTGTGATCAGTCTTCTTTTTCAGTTCCTGGTACATCACATTATTTTAGTCTTGTATTGTTTGAAACCATGAAATTCAGTTTATACAACAGCACTGCTGATGTGACATCAGACCCAGGATGAAATGTTAGAAGAACAGTGGGCACCCCACAGTTGAGTGAGAATGAGTGAGTCTATTCCAGTCCAGTCAGCAAATATGAGTCTCTCTAGCAAACAGTCACACAATTAACAAATAACGCACTTGAAAGCCCAGATTGGCAGATCGGCTCTTAATGAAGACCAATCACAAAAGTCTGATCCAAAACTTTAAAAATGCAAACAGAACACTCTTTTTCCTAACATAGTTTAAGAGCAGTTCAGCAGGTGTTTGCTTTCCTAAGTGATGGAATTGTTGCCCATATTATTTATTTGCTCCTGTGTTATCAAAACATCTATGACTTATGCTGACCTAATCCAAAACATGCCATAGAATTTCACTGGGACAGGAGGTAAGGAGTCTCAATTCTGCTGGCGTACAGAGAAAAAAATACTTTCCTCAGCCAATGGAGTAGTCAATGTTGCAATTAAACAATGATTATGATAGAAAAGATGGCAATTTTAAAACATTAAAAGGGCTTCTTTGTTTTTAAACAATAGTCTGATCCACAAATCAAACTTATGTATCGTTTCAATTCATTTATCAATGTAGAAAATTAATCAAAATGGATTCCTTCAAAGGTTATTGTTCAGTGTTAGAGTTGACCTTAGTCCTGCCATTAATTATCTGTGTACTTTTGTCAAATCATTTAACCTTAGTGATCTTTGGTTTTCCCATATGTAAGCTGAGGGTGTTAAGCAGGATATTTGCTAGGATCTTTCAGCTCTAAGATCATATGAAATTAGATGCCTAAGAAGTTAATTTGGAGCATAACACTGTCTTTGGTTAAGAGTAGACAAAATTTTTAGGATGTTTTCGTAAACATATTGCTTTTAGTTTGTAAGCTATAGTGTAAATTGGCTGTGATTACAGTCCTGATTGGCAGCCAGAGAAAACATTAGTCCTTATTATATTAGATTACAGTGGTTACCTGGGTTAACTTCTTTTGGCATGACGTGGCACTGATTTAAAAAAATTGAAGTAGTTAATAGTCCCTCATGCCAACACCATTTAATTGTTTCCCCTATTGAATCATTCACACTGAGTTTAGTGATTCTGTTGGGAGTAAAAAGCAAAACCAGCAGCTTTCTTGTCACCATAAGAAATGGGTCTGGAGGGGTCATTTGGTGTCCTCTTTGGGAATAAGCTCTTGGATTAGGTAGCCAGGTTTCTGAAGTGTGTGTGCCCCTGAAGAAAAAGATGTGCTCTTCTGTGCTTAAAAAATTGCAGAGGTTGACCCATCATCTGTTAGAAATGCACTTGGCAGTTGTTTTTCCAGAAGTGCTCATGACTCTCGGCCCCACCAAGCCACCCACAGACATTTGCTTGCTCTCACATTTGTTTTGAGAATAATAACATTTTATAATGCTTTTGTTGGATTACACATTATATGGAATTTGCATTGCCTCTTTGTGACTAATATTGAATAACTTTGTTTCCCTTAATTCATAAGTAAAAACCATAAGCAACATACTGGTGCTGAAATGTTTAACTCCTTTATTCAAGTGCCAACACAAAGTAATTACAAAACAATTCTGGGACACAGAACCAAGCTACTGTTGCCCCTTCTGGGCCTTCTCAGCCATTCCAATGAAAAAAGTGGAGAGCAGGTTTAGTGTAAAATCTTAAGATGCCAAGGAGCTCAGGGATAGGGTCCCCAGCACACTTTCCTGCACACACAAGTGATTCTTAAAATACCTTTTGTAAATCTAAATGAGGAAATATAGTACTCTTTTGAGAAACTCAATTTTGAAGTGTGCAAGTTTTCTGACTTGAAGGTTACAAAGTACTAAATATTGCAAGTTAATGGAAATTCAATTAAACATTTGTTTTATGGACTAATCTAACTAGATGGCAGCACATAACAGCTTACTGTTTTGTTTAGTTTGCAAAAAACTTGTGTGTGTGTGCTTGTGTCTTAGAATCTAACCAGAAAGCAATAAGAAACTCAAACAGGGAATCTTGTGAATTGTCTCTAAAGGATATGGCAGTTATGGAAAGAAGTACAAATGATCTAGATGTGATGAGTAAACCAAGGTGTCATTATTCTGAGAGAAATTTGTATAACCCAGTAGAGTGGACCCTGGCAGATAAGTAACATTAAAAATACCCGTACAGCCCATAATCAGAATTAAGATGATTTGGAATTTTTTGTTTTGATTTTGATTTCTGCAAAAAAAAAAAAAAAAAGGAAGAATTAATGTGGAAAACAACCAATAAAAGGAAGTAAGACAGGCTGCCCTTCTGAGTCGGTTTGGAAAGTGATACAGGATTTTTTTTTTTTTAAACAACAGCATTAAAACTTATTAGCAAAAAAATGACTAGTTATATGGATTTGAACTATCTGAAAGTTGTTGTGCTAAAGTAACAAAATATTTATTGTGACAAATTTGTTTCATACGTGATTATTATTAAAAAAATGCTTCAACCCAAATCAGTAAAATGTTCATTACAATGTTTAAAAAAATAATTGCAACATAGGAGATTCAGTTGCATAAAAATTGTGAAAATTGAGCCAGTTACACTGAGGCATAACATTTTTTTCTTACTTTCTGATGAGCATGATGGTTTGAAATGAGTGGACATAAAACTGGAAAAAAAATACATAGTACATACGCTTTTTACCACCCAGACATTTGTTACTGAATAGACTTGCTGTTTTCTGAAGTACTTTTGAAATTATTCTATGCCCTGAAATATTTGTAAATAAATTGTAATGACTGAATCAAGCAGTATTACATGCAAGTAGATGGCACTTGTCATTTTGAAGATCAGATAAACTTGTTTTTTTTTTACTCTCCAACCTTCTCTCTGCCAACCATTTATTTTAACTATTCCATAGTCCCAAATGTTGGTTAGTACAGGGTCAGTATCTTGGATTCACTTATGAGCAGGAAGAATGGACAGCTCTCTCTAACATGTGGTTCTTGACCTAGGTTGCCCATTAAAATCTACTGGGTGGTTGTCAGTTTCTAGATGCCTAGGTTGTAACCAGACAAAGTTAACCAGGAGCTCTGAAGGTATGACCCAGGCATTAATACCTTTTAAACTTCTGCAGCTGATTCCAAGGCTCACCAATGTTAAAAATCAACAGAAACTCAATTTCTTAACATAAGCTTAATGAGGTAGAGACAAAGAGGTGAATGGAGTCAAATATTTGGAGATGGGAGAGTAACAAAAGTAAACATTTACCTGAGAAACAAAGGTGGTATTAACTCAGAAGCTTCATGCACAAATTTAATTTTAAATTGGGAAAAATGTTCTTTATTTTGAAGTTGTCATGGGATAGGAAAATGAGTTCTAAAAAATTCTCTTATTTTTCAAATATAATTAAGCATTTTTAAAAAATGGGCTTCAAGGAAAACCTAGCATCTTTTTGAAAACCTTCATAGTGAGATCTCCTCTCTTGCTTCAACCATGGTAATTTATCATTTCAGTTATGATATTTGCTTGCCCAAGGCAAATCTATAAATCAAAATAAGGGATATTTTATTGAGTGTTGTGTATAAGGTAATTTCACATAGCCATTTTAGGGCTTACCATTTTCACTTACCATTCTAGGGCTAAAAGTAATTTGGTTAAATCTCCTTATGTTTATAGATGAAGAAACAAAGCTCCAGAAAGTTACCTCACAGCAGGCTATGGGCACGTTAAGGACATGTGACAGTCAGAACCCACAACTCAGGGCTCCTGACTTGCAATTCACTTTCTTTTCATATGACTGACAGAAAGGACCAAGAGCTTGTTGGACTGCCTGCTGGCTTAGTAGCCGCCTTTCTTCTTTCATTCCCCTTTCCTTATAAGAAAGACTCTTGAGGAGAACAGGTTATTAGATGATGAGGGGTCTATGGAAGGAGAGAATGCAGTGCGGGGAGGGTATAGAAACTATCTTCTTTGTAACATTTAAAGAAGCAGTTGGTTGTAGCGTTTGAAAACTCCAGTTGGTAAGCTTGGGCATGAGCAATGAGACCAGATTTTTTGTGTTTGTTTAAGAGAGGAAAGAGTATCGACAATAATGAATAGGTGTGAACTGATTCGTTAAATATTAAGAATGGGATTTGTAACAGAGGGTAACTTTGACAGTCATAAGTCATTTATGATTCTTTACTTTAACTCTGTAGTCTGCAGCCCTGCAGATCTTTGTAGAAAAAAATAAAAACGCATCCCTATATTTAGGGACACTGGATGAAATATTTTCAGAAAATGAGATATTTCAGTGGAAATTCTTGCCTAATATGTCACCACTTTGAAAATGATTAAAGAAAATGGGGTCTCCCCCAGCAGAGGCAGGTACTTTGACTTGTCAAATTTAAGTTGGACATTTTCTCTTAGTTTGGAACTGCCACAAAATAAGCCCTTTCATGTCCTCAATAATACCAAACCAATGCAATCCATCTGTTCTGCTAAATTATTTCTAGTTCCCTAACCAAAGGCACTGCTTTTTCATGCATTTTATCATGATTTTATGCCCTTTATTATATTTTACAAAAGGTTCTGATTCCTCCAGGGCCAATGAGAACTGATTAGGACACTGGCCTCAATCCAGGCTTTGAACAGAGGAGGGGAAGGAATAGAACTATTTCCTTTTTTCCCTGCTCCTTGGCAGAAAAAAATATGAATCTATACCGTGTGTGTGCTCTGTGTGTGGGTAAGCTGCATTTTATCCTGTCACAGTATGACTTTGTAGATCATGTTCAGAACATTCCTTCTATAATCAGGTTGCATTAACAGGCTTTAATTCAGAACGACTACTTCTTTCGGAAAAAACCAGGGTGTGTTGTGATACTCAATGATACGGTCATTTTGAACAACTTTAGTCAAACTTCAAACGTAAATGTATACTGTTTGGGGCTCTGATCTAATAAATAAGATCATATTCCTCGGGTGCTTAGCACAGCGTAGGCGCTCAGGGCACATGAGTTCCTTTCCTGTTTTCAAGGAAGAAACTACTTGAGGGCAAGTCACAGAGAATGGAAATAGAATAATGAATACCTCCTACATGGCAGCGTTCCTTTACTGAGAAATTGAAAGAAGAGCTATAAGCTTTCTTTCTTAGACTTACATTGGCAAGTTACTTAAGACCTATATTTGGATCTCAAGTGAGAAATACCCAGGTGGAGACCCATGCCGTCCTTTGTAGGCATTGAGTGTCCAGATATACTCAGAATTCTCAAAAATTCTTTTGGTCAGAATCATAGATGACTTTAGCTAGGCATCCTGCAGGCTAAATGTCTCTGAGAACGGAAATCAGTATCTCCCTAAATTACAGTTATCAGAGCACTTTATCCTATTTTGTGACTCACTGTGCTCTTGACCTTTGGCTCAAAAGCGCATCATGAGAGAAAATTGAAGGAATAAAGGGTACACAGGAAATAGAAAAGATGGGAAGGGATTAAACGGAACTATCTATATTTAAGCATAAACACATAACTTAATAAATTACTGATGATGATACCAGAAAATGAAAACGGTTGGAGACCTCAATTTGAGAGGAAAAGTAGAATGTTACAAATTTAAGACATCTGATAATAGTGAGGCAGAACGAACTACTGGAGATCCTCCGTGTTAAGAAAGAAGGAGAGCTGGTGCTGTTTCAGAATTTTTAGCTTAGACATCCACTGAGTTCCCACAGCAGTGCCTCTTGGAGGTATAAATCTCAGAGCATGCTTTCTCCAGGTCCTTTCTCCAGGTAGAAACATTTTTTCATATTGAACTGGTTTTCACTGCCCTCTTTCTGTAGAAACATGTACACCCTTGTTTGTGGGTCTTGTTCTCCAGCGGCCTTAAACGCAGAAAGTGATTGTTAAGAATTAGTGCTTATATTTAGCGTAAATATTTTTGTAAAGAAACATATTCTATAATAATAAAAAGAGCCATTGTAAAATACTTCCTGGGAATCAAAAAGAAGTGGGGTTGGGGGCGAAGAAATCAAAGGAAATACTTGTATACTTTGTTACATTTTAGTAGTGAGGGGGAGGACTTGGGTATACTAAAAAGGAATACTCTTAGAATAAGTGAAAGCTAAATAGGCTGGGCCAGATGCTCTATCCTTACTGTTAGTTAACTGATATTACACAAGGGAATGACTGAGATTCAGCAGGTGTTCTCTTAAGATTTATCAGTTCTTGAGCTACTGTCAATAATTGAATCTTGTTAGCAGATTATTTTTCAAATGTGTGATTGAACATTCAGCCTGAATACTAGTGGGATTGTGGGAGAATGAGAAAGGAGTTAGGACAAGCATGGAATGTATGCTATGTAAATATATATGACTAGTTTGTGAAAACATAAAGATATATTTATTACTAATGGTGTTTAATGTTACACCAGAGGCAAAAATTCAGTGTAGAGCTGAAAAATATCTTTATAGGAAAGGAGAAAGGGAAAAAATGATGGAGCTTTATGATAGTAGTCCAAACATGGGTCTGATAGTTAGCTACAGAGCTGGCATTGCTTAAGATAAAGATGTTTCACTGTATCAGCGTATAAGATGTTAGTGGCTATGGATTTCATCGACTCATAGAAGTGAGAGCTGGAAGCCCTGTTATTTCATGGTGTTCACTATTCTGCCAGACTAGGACCGGCTGCCACAGTCTGGTTTCTGGCGTGCTGCTCATTTCAACATTAGATGACTCAGACCATGGAGTTACTACTACTTATCTTGGGGGATTTTCCACCAGCTGAAATCTCCCAGTTAAAATGTTTCCCTTTAATAGTGACTTAGAACTTTCTCTTTCTCATTACGTGTCATTCTGTTTCTTTGGTTGTTCTGGTCTTCCATAAATGTCTCCAAATTTAATGTTTACCAGCAAGCCATCTAGGTCAATAACATGTTTGTTTATTGATCAGAGCAGTGGCTGACCAGATGGCCATCATAAATTTGCCCTAGTCTTCAGCATTACCTACCTGGTTTAATTTTAACATTCAACACCTACCTGGGAATAATTTCTCTAAAGCATATTTTTATTTTTCAGGAAATGTAAATGAGGTGTCAAACACAGGGAACTTCAGTGCCATCACAAAGAAATTCCATAAGCATTTGTTTATTCAGCACATAATGGCACAGTGTCAAGAAGTTTCTGTTTTACATCACTCCTGTTACCTTCTTCTTACCCCTTGGGTCCCTCACCATTCCTTTCTCACTGTGACATGATGATTTATTTTCAGTGACAAGCACCTCTACCCAGTAAAGCTCTAGGAAGTGTCAGTGTATCGAGGTTCTCCCTGCCTGCCCCCTCAGGGAACCACACAGCAGCAGCCGTATCACCTTAAACCAGGGAGATTGAGCGTGGAATTGTCTTGGTTCTGAGAGGTGTCATTGTCACCTTATGTTTCCACGTCAACTGGTAATTCATGGTCAGGAACATGAAAGGACAGGATTCCCTGAACAGATTCTCTCTGAATTTTACTGTAGTTCTCTGCTAATATATTACCTTACAAGTGTCTTGTTGTGATAGATATTTTAAGTAAAATATTAATACGGTTTGGGTAATTTTAGGAAAGCACAGCAATTTTTAAAATGAGGCTAATTAACTTCATACACCAGCACGTTTATTGGGCTCAAAGATGTGCCCCCTGAGAAATGTGACCAGGAAGAACACTTTGTCCATTGACTGACTGAGATTTAATTTATGTACAGTTTTGTCTATGTTGAAGGACCATTCTTTGTTAGCTGAAGTGAAAGTTTCTGCCTAGCATGGGTGTAAAAATATTGACTGAGTCTATAGAGTGTCTCACACTGTTTCTGATTAAACAGCAGTTATTGTTTTTGCTTAATTTCCATTCTGCCACAGACTAATGCTTATATAAAATACATTAAAAATGAGATACTGCAATAGTGAAATAAAAATTGAAGGCATACAAGACTATATTTGATTCAACAGACATAAAAATACTCTGTCAGATTACTATAAAAGTTTCTAAATATTTATTCTCAAGCTTTATGCAGACCTCATCACAGACCATTCATAAACACTTCCTGAACTGTTACCGATCCCAATGTTACATATTTTGAGTGACATTGGTCTAGATGAACACTGTTGTGAGGTGCACACACATGATGTGATCAGCATATGGGTAATAATCAAATACATTAAAATGTATTGGTATTTACTTATGTCCTTTAAGAAACAATAAGGAATTTGTTTCAACAAGTTCTTTGGGTGAGTGTAAAGTAAGGGTTGAATTTACTTGTTAGCTAAGCAATAGCTCTTGTTTGTTTTTAAGTTGGTACTTTTACAAAGGAGTTAACTATTAATTATTATTAATTTTTAATTAATTATTATTAACTTTTTTGTTTGATGCTTTACATAATTATTTTATTTCATTTGTTCCTCACAGTAACACTATAAGGTAGACGTTATCTTCTTTTTTTTAATAAATTAATTTTTACTGGAGTATAGTTGCTTTACAATGTGTTCTACTGTTCAGCAAAATGAATCAGCCATTCGTATACATATATCCCCTCCCTTTTGGACTTCCTTCCCATTCAGGTCACCACAGTGCATTAAGTAGAGTTCCCTGTGCTACACAGTATGTTCTCATTAGTTATCTATTTTATACATAGTATCAATAGTGTATATGTGTCAATCCCAATCTTTTTTATAGATTTTTTCTTTATGCCAAAGAAGAATATGCTTAATGTCAATTGCCCACTTAGGCATAAGCAATCCATTGCATCTGAACCTTGCATACACTTATTTTTCAAATATTATTATGGTACCTTGTTAATGCAAATCCATGTCACCCTCCTACATGATGAAACTCCGACCATTATTAATCATCTTAAATGTGACTTGGGGTCTTATTTTCTCCTAAATGTTGTCAGTGAAGTACTGTAGGTTTCTGCTGTTTTCTTTCAGCGAATTCAAGGTCGAAAAGCCAGCCTGGAGGAAATACAGCTTGTTCATTCTGAACATCACTCACTGTTGTATGGCACCAACCCCCTGGATGGACAGAAGCTGGACCCCAGGACACTACTAGGTCTGTATGGGCCTCCATTCTACTGAGAACAGCACATTCCAGCACTATCATTAGTCAGTGCTGCTGTCAGTTCAAAATACTTGGCAAGCAGTGAGACAAAAAATCAGCTTTTCCAACAGCACTTCTCTGTGGAATGAGTCGTTTACAACAGAAGCCAATGTAGATTAAGAAAATCCTACATTAGAAAAAATGACACTGCAAGTTTCATGATGTTTACTTTTATTTGAATAGCATTTGTTCACTGTGTTTTAGCTGACAGGAATAAATGCACTGTGGAGTTTGCTTGCTTACATTTTTAAACTAAAAAATAGTTTTCACGTTCTTTTTGCAAATTTATTTTCACCTTTCACATTTATTTTGTGTCTTTCAGTTCTTTTTTCTATGACCTTAACAGACAAAGGGCATAATACAACTTATTTTAAGTGAAAACTCCTTACTGCTACACCTAGAACACTGTATTTTATAGTAAGATTGCATTTTAAATCTTAATGTAGTCTATGTAATGCATGTTTTAATTATGGAATTAAATAGTAGTTGACAGAAGTAGAAAACTAATAAACATAATCTGTAAGTTATGATTTTTCAAAACTTTATTATCAGAATTTAAAATCAAATTTATGTTTCACAGTTTTATATAGACTTTATATGAGTGATAGAAACAACAGATTTTGAAGAAAGTTCATGACAAAACCTTATTTTAACTGAAACAATCTATTAATTATATTTATTCATAATCTTTTACAATGGAATAACAATACATGACATGGCAGTGTATGACAAAAAGATCATGTTTTAAGTTTTTTAGCTAAAAAAGCATTTGAGGACTTTTTCTTGTCCCTTTCTTTCAAATAAACCTATTGTGTCAGTTCCAAATTATTGGACTCTTTCACGCAATTCATTATTATTTCAAAATGATTTTATATTAACTGGTCCTAAACAATTCAAAAGCAAGTGTATGATATGTAGTAGGCAGGCATCTTGGAAAGCAATTATAAGGGGAAATTAACAGTTACCAATTATAATGCTAAAAATCTGCCCTTTTAAAACAAGTGGCAGGCATCCCTAAATTTATGAAGTAAAGGTATATGGTTGAGTGTGTGTGTGTGTGTGTGTGTGTGTGTGTGTACATGCAGGGTAGGGAGAAATTGACAGAAAGGGGAACACAGAAAAATTACTCAATTTTTAGAAAGCATATTATGAAAATTTGATGATGAAAATCAATTTGTATAGTAGAATTAAAGTTATATATGGACTTCCCTGGTGGCGCAGTGGTTAAGAATCCACTTGCCAATGCAGGGGACACGGGTTCAAGCCCTGGTCTGGGAAGATCCCACATGCCACGGAGCAACTAAGCCCGTGCACCACAATTATTGAGCCTGTGCTCTAGAGCCCGTGCTCTGCAACAAGAGAAGCCACCACACTGAGAAGCCCACACACTGCAATGAAGAGTAGCCCCCACTCACCGCAACTAGAGAAAGCACACACGCGGCAACAAAGACCCAATGCAGCCAATAAATAAATAAAATAAATTTATTTTAAAAATAATAAAATAAAATAAATATTTAAATTTCTTTAAAAAAAGAATTAAAGTTATATAGTAACATAAAGGACAGTGAGTCAGTCTAAACATGTATAATCTGTGTGTTTTTTTCTTCTTTCTGTTGAAGGAATCCATCTCTGCACATGCAGATCTTTACATAAAGTACTTCTTTTGCTGTGGATACTGTCATAAATGTCCTTATTTTAACATGAATTAATAATCCCACCCAGTTTACCAAAATGATGAAGTAAACCAAACAATAACTTTCGTGGTCTTCTGCAGTCGAAATACTGATGCATTTTAAAGATAGGAAGCTATGTCCATTTTGATTATTGTTAATTTAGTTAAGAGAAAACAAGTAGAAAACCCTCCCTATTTCTTTTCTTTTCTGTATTTTTAAACTAGGTCTCAAACTATTATTCAACCTAAGCATAGGACTAGGTACTTTGGATTTAGTTAGGATAAATTTACACGTAGGTGTTTAGATGTTCCAAGACCACCATTATTCCACATTTTAAGAGAAAGGACATATTTGTAAAAGAAATGAAATTTAAACTCTGGCAACTTTGAACTGTTTTACTTATGAAACATGGCAATACCACTTTTTTTAAAATGAAATTTGACACTTTTGAGAAAAACTGATTTTCTCAAAACACACATATCATTTAAAGATTTGATTATTTAGAAATGAATTCTAATACATAATTTAGAACTTGGACAGAGGTCCTTTTCAAATATGTATGCAATGAAAACACCAAGTACCAATTATTTAATTTTTACAGTTTTAATCCAAATGGCCATTTATCTCATTAGTTTTGAATATTTAATGTGAGATAAAATTCATACAATTGATGATTTTAGAGTTAACTTTAGATACATATGTGGAGTTCCATAGGCACCTCTCAGGGATCAGTGTAACGATGTCAGCCTTGAGTGCAAGCTACAGGAGTAAAGGTAACCAAGGATGTTGCATTGCTAGGTCTTGATATCGAGCACTAAATTCAACTTTGATGATGCTTCTGAACTGTATCAGTTTCTGTCATGAATCCAGAAACTTGGCCGATTTTCCTCAATTCAGGGTCTCAGTTAAAAATCCCATTCTTTTAAAAGTTTAAGTTTTCATAATTTTTTGTTCTTTGTGAAATTTGAATTCTTGTGGCTTGTTTTTTTATCTAAAAGACCAGATTGAAGCTCCCATGTATGAATGTGTAGAAATTCATAGCCATCAAGATATTTTCTCCCTCTTTATCCCTTTCTTTTTCTCCCACACATCCTCTTCTTCATCTGATCCCTCCCAACACAGATGGTGAGGGAGGGTTTGTCAATTGCACACACACAGTAAATTGAAATTTACTCAATTCTATGAATTCTCTGAATTTAATTGATACTACTACTTTTGATAGTTATGTTCTGGAATTAGGAGGAAGGATTTAAACAAAAGTTCGTTATGACCGGACCCATCAGTCTTCGTATGTTGAAAGACATCTATAGCTTATAAAATAATTAGATTTGAAAATGGGCAGCATTTATCTCTTTAAATACTCTAGACCCTGTAAGGTGACACTTTTAAAACATTCTCTTCAGTCATTTCTGGTGAGAGGTTTTCCTTAGCATTAATATTCCTGTCATTCTTACTGCCAGTTTTCGTTATCTTGTGGCTAGCCAGAGCTCAGTCCATGGGTGAGGCAATATAACATTATTAAAAAATAAATTGAGTCAATTCAGTGAAATAAACATTTTTTGCATACTACTAAATTTAAATTATTGATTAATTTGGTTGTTTAATATTATTTAAATGGTACTAAACTAGATTCTCCTCAAGTATTAAATCATTTATTTTCTGTATTTGCTTAGAGTTTAAGAATTTTTTAAATTACTTTAAAAATTACTTCAGTACACTGTAATATTATCTTTAACCTTTTTCACTGACTATGGAATGAAGAGTTCAGACATTAAAATATACATTATTATATATTTTAATTTCACGTATGACATGTGAACACATCCTTGCAAAATATTCAGTGATACAGAAATATCTTTGTTATGAGGAACAACTTAAGAAAACTTTTTACCCCTCCCCAAGCTATCCATAAAATTTTTTATGTATCTTTTACTGATGTCAGTATTCCAGTTTTAATATTTTTTCATGATTTGTTTATTTTTTTTGTTGACTTTTCATCTTTTTTCCATGAGGCTCCTTATATATAACGAGATATCTTATTTTTTCATTTGCACTTACATTTTTCTTTATCATTTTCCATCTGTTAGCAATTGCATTTGAAAATTGAACTCATACAATTTATTGTTTTCAAAATAAACTTTCTTCTGTGACAGTAAAATCTATTTAGACTTTTACTGACATGATGTGAATTCCATCACAAACCTGTTTTCAATTTTCATTATTTATTTCATTGATCATCAGTAGAACAAATGAATTAGGATAAGTGAAATGGAGGTTTGTACCTGGTTCTACCACTAATCTCCTGAGTGACCCATATGAGTCACTTCAGAGCTGTTTAACTATGATATAGAAATGCCCACTGCCTTTCCTTTAATTACTTTGCAAGACAAATTTTAGTCTTGAGGTTTAGGAGTAGTAATTTTTTGTTTTCTCTATACATGTAGTAGATAATGTAGAAAATCAAAGTGCAGGTAAACAAAAATGATTAAAACTTCCATAAAATCTCAATTCCAAAAGATAGTCACAAGTAAGATTTTGGCATTTACTTTAAAGATACATTTATATGTATATTATATAGATCCCCAAAAGGTTATCTTTTTTATAGTGATTTGTGCCTTATTTGTTTAAAAAATTGTGAATGTTGGAGAGGTTTATAGTATTCTTGGTCTTAGCTATATCTGAAGTAGAACTTAAAGATAAGTCTGTATACTTGAATAAATGCTTTAATATTTGGAGCATGTAAAAAATGACAGTGTATTTCATAAACTTTGTGGCTCAAAACATTACACTGGAAGGATACACGTAATGAACAGCTGAGTTATTTATGATAAGTTATAAACAAAAAAGGTATTGTGATAAACATCCTGTAGGGCAGTTGAAAAAAATCTTGAGACTCAACTTTCATAGGTATGTGTTTGTTCATGTGGGGTAAAAGACTCTACAGGTAATAATATATGCATTAATTTGGTTTGAGTTCTTAACTATCTAAAATTTGATCAGTTTCCTTCTGAGTCAAATGAATAAATACCATGTGACATATTATGTGTTAATAGACACCAAAAAATTTTAAAACTGTAATTATATTCCAATTTATATATTTTTTCATGTCTTCTTACTGTGTAGGTGACTCTTCTCAAAAGTTTTTTTCTTCATTACCTTGTGGTGGACTTGGGGTAAGTATGAGTTTGTTTACTGCTTTTTAAAAAAATTTTTTTATTGGAGTATAGTTGATTTATAATGTTGTGTTAGTTTCATGTGTACCATAAAGTAAATCAGTTATACATATATCCACTCTTTTTTAGATTCTTTTCCCATATAGGTCATTACAGAGTATTGAGTAGAGTTCGCTGTGCTATACAGTAGGTCCTTATTAGTTAACTATTTTATATATTGTAGTGTGTATATGTCAATCCCAGTCACTCAAATTATCCCCCCCCCCTTCTCCCCTGGGAACCATAACTTTGTTTTCTACACCTGTGACTCTGTTCTGTAAATAAGTTCATTTGTACCATTTTTTTTTAGATTGTACATATAAGCGATATCGTATGGTATTTGTCTTTCTCTGTCTGACTTACTTCACTCAGTATGACAATCTCTGGGTCCATCCATGTTGCTGCAAATGACATTATTTCGTTCTTTTTTATGGCTGAGTAATATTCCATTGTATATATGTGCCACATCTTCTTTATCCATTCGTCTGTCGATGGGCATTTAGGGTGCCTCCATGTCCTGGCTATTGTAAATAATGCTGCAGTGAACATTAGGATGCATGTATCTTTTCGAATTATGGTGTTCTCCAGATATATGCCCAGGGATGGGATTGCTGGATCATATGGTAGTCATATGTTTAGTTTTTTAAGGAACCACTATACTGTTCTCCATAATGGTTGTACCGATTTACATTCCCACCAACAGTGTAGGAGGGTTCTCTTTTCTCTACACCCTCTCCAGCATTTATTGTTTGTAGATTTTTTGATGATGGCCATTCTGACTGGTGTGAGGTGATACCTCATTGTAGTTTTGATTTGCATTTCTCTAATAATTAGTAATGTTGAGCATCTTTTCATGTGCTTTTTGACCATGTGTATGTCTTCTTTGGAGAAATGTCTATTTAGATATTCTGCCAATTTTTCCATTGGGTTGTTTGTTTTTTTGATATTGAGCTGCATGAGCTGTTTGTATATTTTGGAGATGAATCCCTTGTTGGTTGCTTCGTTTGCAAATATTTTCTCCCATTCTGTCATTTGTCTTTTCGTTTTGTTTATGGTTTCCTTTGTTGTGCAAAAGCTTTTAAGTTTAATTAGGTCCCATTTGTTTATTTTTGTTTGTATTTTCATTACTCTAGGAGGTGGATCCAAAAAGATCTTGCTGCGATTTATGTGAAAGAGTGTTCTGCCTGTTTTCCTCTGAGAGTTTTATAGTATCTGGTGTTACATTTAGGTCTTTAATCCACTTTGAGTTTACTGCTGTGTATGGTATTAGGGAGTGTTCTAATTTCATTCGTTTACATGTAGCTGTCCAGTTTTCCCAGCATCACTTATTGAAGAGACTGTCTTTTCTCCATTGTATATTCTTGCCTTCTTTGTCATAGATTAGGTGACCACAGGTGCGTGGGTTTATCTCTGGACTTTCTATCCTGTTCCATTGATCTATATTTGTTTTTGTGCCAGTGCCATAGTGTTTTGATGACTGTAGCTTTGTAGTATAATCTGAAGTCAGGCAGCCTGATTCCTCCAGCTCCGTTTTTCTTTCTCAAGATTGCTTTGGCTATTCATGGTCTTTTGTGTTTCCATACAAATTGTAAACTTTTTTGTTCTAATTCTGTGAAAAAATGCCATTGGTAATTTGATAGGGATTACATTTAACCTGTAGATTGCTTTGGGCAGTATAGTCATTTTGACAATATTGATTCTTCCAATCCAAGAACATGGTATATCTCTCCATCAGTTTGTGTCATCTCCAGTTTCTTTCATCAGCATCTTATGGTTTTCTGAGTACAGGTCTTTTGCCTCCTTAGGTAGGTTTATTCCTAGGTATTTTATTCTTTTTGATGTGATGGTAAATGGGATTGTTTCTGTTTACTGCTTTTAAATAACATAAACTTCCAAAAATATATCCTTTGATTTATCTGGTCAGTTGTGTTTAAGGCTGTTTCTCAGTAAAAGTTATGCTGGACTTCAGGTTATTATGGCTACATAATTTGTAGGGCTCAATGCCAAATGAAAATAGAGATCCCTTTGTTCAGAAATTATTAAGAATTTCAAGATGGCAAAAATACCAAAGTTATCCAAATATGGGGCCCTGCTAACTATAGGTTCCTGTGTGAAGCCACTTTGCTAGACTTTTATATTGCTAGAGAAAAGGTAATATGAGAGGGTTTAATGTAGTTTCATAGCAAAATTCAGTTTTTAGTAGAGTCATACTGAGTATGCATATGCATTATATTCCTGGTAAAAATGGCATAAACTTCACAAAGCACTTTGCATTGTGGGACATTTTGTTTGTGAACCTCCTGAGGCCATTTTTGTCTTCAATAATTAACAAAGCCTTTTTGACCCAGGATATTTATACCATATTTCAAGGACAAATTTGTTCAAATCCAACAACGTATGAAAAAAAATGTCTACATTTTTGTGGATGATTAGAACATAGCCTATAACCTGCAGTCTATTTAAAGTTAACCCTTACCAGTAACAAGACATCATCCTGTAGAACTGAGTGCTAACTCATGTTAGGACAAAGTAATTCTAGATCAGGTTTCCAAGGACTAAGGAACTTAAGTCAGTTAAGTTTCTTAGATATTGAAGGAAAGAACACAACTAGTCCTGAGTATGTTTTAGGCGATATTTTGCTATAACTAAATTTTATACAGGGAAATCCCATACATTTTCAGCTAATTCTGTCATTTTAGTGATGCTAGATTTTGCAAGGATAATCTTTCTATTCCTTCACCTGTGACTCTGCCTTCTAGAAATAAAAATGGCAACTACAACCAATATCCATTTGGACTTTACAGTTTACCAACATGCACCTGAGGTTTGTAATAACTTTATAACATTGTCGTAATTATTAACACCATTTTGCCGATGAGAACCTGAAGGCTCAGAGAAGTGAGGTTATTTTGCTGAAGTTACTTAGTAAAGGCTGAAAGGCTGAAGGTATGAGGTTGACGTGCATGTCCATGTGGAGGAGTTCCAAAAGAGCATTTTAGGTCCTTCCAACGCTCTCATCTTCAGCAGACCAGCCGCAGCCCCTGGAGCCTAGCAGTGCATCTGTGTGGCTCATGTAGTGTGGTCCCCTTGATGGCAGCTCACCAGTGAGCTTTGCTTTTTGACTCCTAGGGCAGGACAGTCACCATCCCACATTAATCCATGCTCATTTTTTGCAAACCTCCAGTGAAGCCAGGGGCTTGCAGAGTCATTCTAGAAAGCAGAGAATTTACTGACTTTTTAAATGGGTTTCATTGGTTTTTGCACTTATTTTCTGACATCCCAAGTGGCCATTTTTAGAGAATGGCTGATTACCTACAAATGAGGCAAAGAATGAAGCAAAGCTAATGACTACTTAGTGGGTATGGTGATGGGGAGGAAATCAAAGCTGTGAAAAGAGTGGTGATCATCAAACTCCCACTCACTTACAAGTACATTTAATTCATGATCCAGAGTTGAAATGAGGACAGTTCCCTAGGACCCACTTCCCAAGTCTGACTTCTGCTGTGCCTATGACTCACTATGCCTTGAACATAAAATACATGTACTCAACTGTGCCAAACCCATACCAAGTAAACTTCTTATTCTTTAGCAAGAACTGCTCTAGTAAACTCTTAGAAGTACCCAAGGAATGAATAGTGACTGCTGCTTCTGGCACAGTGGGTGTCATAGAATAACACCTAATCAGTATGGTGGCAGCAAAGGTGATGGATAAATCTAGCTTGCACAAGCAGAAGCAGGAAGAGTAAGACTGGATTAGTTTGACTCCATCACTGCTGGAAAGCGCTGGAGAGAGGCACCTCTGTTTTTCAAATTGGCCTATAGGTCTCCTGGTGGTGTTTATGTACGTCTAGGTGAGTGTGTATGTGCTGTGTTGTGTATACCTGTGCTTGTTGATGCTCTAGAGAACTAGCTTGATTCAGTGTTTTGGGTTTTTTTTTTAGGAATCAGATTGTGTTCTTAGACATTCAGGAACCATCTTGACTCCTAAGATCTTTGGTTTTGATATAAGTCCTAAGAGAAACTCTGGGTCCTGTGGATTTGTATCCATCTAAATTTTTACCTCCAGGACAGTCCAAGACATATTAAGTATACAAAAGACACCCAGTATGAACATGGAGTGGCCCAGCTTGGCAACATGGGGGCACACCAGCAAGCTTGGAAACCACTAAAATCGCTTTTGTCTTAAGGCATTTCTTCCGGTTCATATTATCTAAGATGAACCCATTGGTTTAAATTCCAAAACAACACTTAATGCTCCCCAGTTGTTGGGATAAACCCCAGTCGCCTAGAATATATACCTTCCCACCAGATGGGTTTAATTTATACCTACTGAATGCTGATGGATTAATTGGCTTTTGAGGGGTCTGCCTGGCACATTATGAAATTTAAAAAATCTCTACCTCTTATTAGATTTTCCTGTGAAATTGCAGGTGATAATTTGGTCAAGTAGCTCAATGGGTGAATGGTAATAAGTTGCTTTAAAGTGTGCTCTCCAGAATTGCATTTTGGACAACAATCTCAAGGTTTCCAAATTCCTTTGTGTTTGGTTCTCATTTTGTTTCGTTACTATGGCATGACTCATTTCTGATTACTGTGTGATTGCACTGCAAGAAAATGCACCAACTGAAAAGAGCATTTTACCAAATCCCGGGCCTTGGTAGTCATATAGTGAAACAGATAATTAAGGGACTCTGGAAACAAAAGCCAGTGCCGGACCACTTTAGTTCTCACTCCTCAGGGTATATCACTAAAAATAGTGATCATTTTCCTGGCCATCTGACCTGCTGCTGTGTGAAGAAATCTTGAAGTCATTTCTCAGCCTTATTTTTCCCTCTTCACTTGATAGGCCACAAAAAAACCCACAAAAGCAAGGACGAGCAGGCTTTTATGATAATGTCGTCATCAGCTCCCAGCTTCAAACGCTTCTGCGGCTTTTGAGTTGTCATTTATAACTTGGAACTGAATCGACCCATAATTCCCCTGATACACTTAGAGAAATTGATAACAGACTCTGCACTTCTTTTATGGCTCGGAGGAGGCAACTCCAATCACATCACTATTGGCAGGCAATATTATTTTTTGACATGGTTGTAAAAGTATAAAGGGGCTTATGGCATTTGTTTAGATGAGGAATGGGCTCTCAAGCTGTGCTGGGGTTTACAGGACCAGATTAGTGAGAAGCAAAGGGAATATGATGTTTGCAAACAGGATATGATTTTATATATAAGTTTGGGTTTCATGCTCTGTTCCCTGGGGAAAGCCGTGCAGACAGCAGAGAATTCCACTTTTATCCTACAACAGACAAGCTCCTAGTGCCAAAAGGCAGAAAAATAAACGTGGTCAATGGGCAGTGTCAGACCCTTGATTGGAGGAGGAGGAGCTGTGGAAGAGGCAGAACAATTCCCTAGGAGGAATGAGGAATTGCAGAGCATGGGCAGAATCTGGGCCTGCCTAACTGGTCAAAGATGTGCCAGAAATGAGGCTCTGCGAGGTTTAATCAAGGCACCTTCTCCAGCAGCAGCTCAGTCAGTCCGTGAACATGACACTGGCTTTTTATTACAAACTTTTACTCTGTCCTTATTCTCTTTGATTACACCTAGATCTGGCACCCTGTGAGGCTTATGGATGTCATTTTTTGTGATTTTTTGGGAGGGGGAAATAGGGAGAAGGATTAGGTGATAGTGTGGAGGTAATTTTAGGCTCATTCCAATTGCCCAGAGGTTTTCAGCAGACATTTTAGTTATATACTAACTGTACTCCCTATAGAGGAGGCAGGTTTGGATGAAATGTGTCAAATTTTCTTGAATTTCGTCAAATTAAAAATGTAAGCTCTCCCCTCTGATATATGAAATGTACATATATATAAATATTATATATATATATATACGCACACATATTTTCAGAAGCAAATTCTATTCTTTCACTACATTTATAACTTCATATTATTTTCCCATTTATTATACCACCTTGGTCCTCCACATTCATTCCCCCAATGACAATTTAAAAAAGTTCCAGTGGCAAGCCTTTCAAAGACAGCTTTCTCTATTGTATTATAATATCAAGGAATGATTTATTTTATGACCAAATCTATGGACATATGGTTAAATTCAACATAACAGAAAGGTTTGGTTAATACATTTTTCTGCTGTTTACAGTGGTCTTCTTTGAAACAAAAAAAAAAATCAGTATTTTAGAAGGCATAACATGTGCCATCATAAGAGGGGTGAAGGGCAGGAAAAAATAAGATAAGGCTCGTTGCCAGTGATTAGACAAGGAGCAGGAATGCAAAGACTAATGAGACAAGACTACTTTTCCCATTGCTCATAGCCTTTTCACTCGGCTGATCTGGATAAACGTGCTGTGGGAGCACAGAGGAGGGAGCTTCCAGAACAGAAAAGAAAGAAGAGGGGTGTGGAGGTTAACTCCAGCAGTCGTAAGCTGAATATTCAAGAACAATTAGGAATGAACGTGTGTGTGTGTGTGTGTGTGTGTGTGTGTGTTCAGGGTGGGTTATGACTGTGGAGTAGCGGGGAGGCATCCAGGCATTAACTGTTTAGGCTCTCATAACACACCGTATTTTTGACAAACGCACTAAGCAGTTGTCGATTAGTAGGGAATTTTTTTCCTCAGATAAAAACAGAACCAAAACCTAATGCTTATGCCAAAATTTGGATATTCCTGAAATTTTGATAATGATTCAGGAACCCCTTCCTCTTATCTTAAGTATATGCATCATGTGTTATTCCCACCCAGTTATCCCAAGCAGGCACAATGCCTCTTGTTACATCTGCAGAAAGAGGAGGGAATGGCATCTGTTTCTCACATGCATAATCAGGATAATGTTGATTTCTCTCATATGAATGGTCAGCTCAAACCTGGCTTGCAATCAGTGTTTCATTTCCTCCACTGCTGCTATCAAAGATGCATCACAATCCTCTTCCCTCCAGCACAATAAGAGGATCCACCCTGATTTGGAATCTCTCTTTTCCTCATCTCCCTTTCTAATTGTATTTGGATTTTCATTAGTTTTAAACTTGAGGCAAATGATACTAGCAGGAACACCCCAGGGCACCTGGAAAAAGTAAAACAGATAAGCGGCCTTAATGAAATTGTTTTGAGAATTTTGTTTCATGCTGTGGATTCCACAAAAAGATCATGTTGCCCCAAACTTGGAAAATATAGTACAAAATATTATGCAAGCCAGGAAATTCTTTCTAAATAACAAAGGAAGTTTCCAGTATTGCATAAATTATGCTAATTGTGTATACTCAATGATAGTTGCAGGGAAATAGACAACATTCCCCACAGAGATAGACATACATACATTACTCTATGTTTACTGCGAACTGTAAAATTTTATAGAATCTTTAAATGCATGATGTCCATTGCAGGGAAGAGGAAAATTAGAAATGAAAACCTTAACTTCCTCCTTAATTCACTTAACTGTAGCATGCCATCAGTGATTAAATTCTTTCGGTTGCTTTGACATTATGGCTAAACACAACAGGATGCATTTTGGGGTTTTTTGGGTTTTTTAAAAATTTTTCTTTTTTTTTTTTAAGATTTGATTTAATTTTTATGTTTTTGGCTGCGTTGGGTCTTTGTTGCTGCGTGCGGGCTTTCTCTAGTTGCGAAGAGTGGGGGCTACTCTTCGTTGCGGTGCGTGGGCTTCTCATTGTGGTGGCTTCTCTTGTTGCGGAGCACGGGCTCTAGGCACGCGGGCCTCAGTAGTTGCGGCACGCGGGCTCAGTAATCGTGGTATGTGGGCTCTAGAGCGCAGGCTCAGTAGTTGTGGCACACGGGCTTAATTGCTCCGTGGCATGTGGGATCTTCCTGCAGCAGGGATCGAACCTGTGTCCCCTGCATTGGCAGGCAGATTCTTATCCACTGCACCACCAGGGAAGTCCCGACAACAGCATGCATTTTGAAATTTCATTTTCATTTTCTTATTTAAAGTAAAAATACATATAACAAAACTATTAAAAGTCTTCTGTTGTCAAAATGAGATAGCTTAGAAATGCTATCATCAAAGCTTTACACATGTGTTTTTTACACTCGGGGCTACAACACCTGTAAAAAATGACATATGCAACTATGTCAACCAAAGTAGTGTCAGTAGTAGGGAAGAAGAAAACATATTCATTTCTGGAATTCCTTTTTCTGTCATTTTTCTCTCTTCATTTTCTTTACTGGCCTATGGTTCTTGATTATAAACATTCAGACAAGAAAAATTGCACCTTGGAGTCTGCAGTTGCTGAAGGTAAATGGATTTGATGAACTTCTGGCTTCTCCCTAACTCAGGAAATCTATGATTCTATGAAACAAAAATTCAGAAATTAAAACATACTAGAATAAATTTGAATATACATCACTGATTGTCACTTCTGATTGTCAAGAAAACATAAAACCTTAGGTCCAACAAAAATTTAGAGCTGACAAAGGAAATGAGACTACCTAGGAAAAAGGAATCTTTGGGACAGCTTCTGTGTTGTGCAGCCTGAAATGCAGATAAATCCAGACTCACCTCAGACTTTCATTTTGATGTGAAAAAACTGCACTTATATTTTCCCTTTGTCACATTTCTACCCTGGATAGTTTCAGGTCCAGATATTCATCCTGTAACTAATATCTAATACATAGTACTGATATATCATTACTGGATTTGTCTTCGCCAGGTATTTTGACAGAAAGTTTAATGAAGTATAACTCTTACAATTCTCAAACAATACACATAGTTTTCCTTACAAAATCCAAAACTAAAATAAATTAGTTTACTGAATGCTTGAGCCATAGTAGGCAGTTCACAGCAGAGTTCCTAGGACTTATTCATTCCAGACCCCGAAGTAGAATGCGTAGCTCCCAACTCCTAGGCCAGCAGCATCATTATCACTGGGTCGTGTTTTATTTTTAAATATAAAATAGTAAGTAAAATAAAGGTCTTGAAATACAGAGCGATGACGCACCTTAGCAATGAAGCATATACATTGATTCATTGTTTTTATCGAGGCTAATAAGACTATTGAAGGGTTAATACATTTGAGAATGATATGCATCCAAAACCATTTGGTTTATTTATGCTTTTATCATATTCTAAATGATATGATTTATATGGTCTCTAACTAATATGTACTGTGGATACATTTTTATCCTTTATAACAATCTTTAAAGACTTCTCAAAGTGATTCTGTACCATTTTGAAGTGTGATCATTCAATCCCAGGAGACTTACTACTGACTGTGTAACTGAGGCCTTGTAGTCTACAGAAAAGGAAACTGAGGCTCAGAGAGGAGAGTAACTTGCTCAAGTCTCATAGTTAGTAGGTGGTGAAGTATAATAGAAGTCTCCTGATTCCCAAGCTCTTAACCACAGTTCTGTGCACACACAGCTCACCATAATTTCAACCTCACATGATTGTCAGCACTCCTTTCCCAAATGAGAATAACCCTAACCGTAAGAAAAGCAAAATTGTTTCTTTTGCCAAGAACATTCTCTTTTTAATTGAAATTCCTATAAAGTATTAAATCCATGAACTCAGACATCATTAATTTGGGGTAAAAAATTATGTAGCTGTATAAAGCATTTCAACTCTAACTGGACCACCGAAGAATCTCTGGCCTTGGAGGAAACCACTGTGGAATGGGTTAGAGAGAATCTCATTTCACACACCGACTGAGTCAGTTAATTTTATTAAGTTGCTTTTGGTAGGAATGGGGCACTAACATGCATTGTTTAGTGAATAAAAAGATCAGCTTATTATGAAATACCCTTTACACAGTATGTACATCAGATTAAATAAAGAAGCAGCAGGAAAATACTGACATGATATTACTTGGCTGTAGCTCTAACTCAGTCTTGGTAGGACTGATCAGCAGGTCACTGAAATTGTGAATAGCAACAATGGGAACTGTCACGTTCCTTCACTGACCACATAACCCACAGGAATCCATATATTATTTGTCAAATCCTTTAGTCCACTGGTATCTTAACTAAAGATCCTGAGTCTCAGGATGTAGCACTTTGCCACAACAAACATGTCACTTCACTTATTCTTGTTATTGGCACGCAAATAGCAAAGGGATATTTTTCTGAAGACGAAGAGTGACTAAAAATTGCACATGTAAGGTCAGTAGAGCTGCCAGAAAGCAGTCGATCATACTGGGAGGGGGTTTGTAGTAGAGCATTAACGTACATGGCCTGCCCCTTGTCTCCTCCAGCTGCTGCATTAATAGTTCACGCCTTCTTTCCATATGGAATGTTGGTCACAGTGTTCATTCATCATATCCATGGTTTTCCTTGGAATCTGAAGGTCCTCCCTGTAGTTGCTCTGTTTCTTTTTCATCTCACCATGACTAAAGAAGCTAAGGTGTGGGCATTATAACCTACAAGTGATCCCAAGGGAATGGGCTGTCATTCATGTGTTCCTCCCAGTGTTGAACAAAAGAGAGAAAGCATGTGGTTTCACCCACCCATTGTCATCATAAATCCATCCCAGCTCCATTTCAAAGGTCTCAGGGTTTCAGCAGAACATCTAACATGAAATGAATACATACATTCAAAGAGCTGGCATGTTGTATCACATGGGAGAGGGGAGAACACCCATTGTTACAGGCTGCGGAGCCAAATGAAGAAGAACCCAATAAAGAATGCCATAGCTCCTCAGCCCAGAAGTAGGTCTCTCATCATTATACTACAGAGGAAAAAAGTGATGGTAACCCAGAGTTATAGTGGGCCTCTCAAGAGGTTCTGAAGCATTGCTACCTAGATGACTGCAGAACTATCCCTGAGAGGTTTTATGATTTTAGGGGCTATGTCCTTCTGCCCAGCCCTGGAGTCAGAGAAACCAGCGATACAAAGTCTCTGTTAATAATTATTTCATTCATGTGAATCTCAGTTTCTTCATCTGTATAATAGGGATAATGAAGCCTCTCTCATTGTGTTATTGTGAAGATCAAATGTAATGATGTAGGTTATCAGTGACAGCTGTGTCTATAGAATGGCCACTTCCCCACTTTGACGGGTGGCCCTAATTTTTTCTCCTTTTGCAGAGAATAAATAGGCTGCTGTCTCAAGGGTGTGAGTTAAAAGCTTCTTCAAAGCTCTGAAACCCTGGGGTCTCATAGGATGCACCTACCCAACTGAGGTTCTACCATTAGAATCCTGGTACTGTAAGGAGACTAATAAGGAGGGGGAGGCCACTGTTTTTAGAAGCCCCTGTGATGAAGCACATGGGCAAAGAACCTTGATTTAGGAATTGGAATATTTGGATTCAAATCTCCACACTGTCACAACTTGCAAAGTGTTTCTCTGACTGTGAAGTGTAGAATCTGATTCAGCAGAACTGGATGGGGCCTGAGATTCTGCATTTTTAACAAACACCCACGTGATGTTAACGCTGCTCATCCATGGACCACAGTTTGAGTGACAAGATCCTATATGACCGTGAATGGACAAATCATTTCATTCTTCTGTGCTTCAGTTTCTTTACTTCTTTTAAGCAGAGGTGATTAAGGAAATGTACTTTATCTTTCTCCTTGGGGACAAATGTGACATACTTGGGGATCCGGTTGACTAAGACTTAGATAAGCAGTCTGTCTCCTTTGGGCAAATAGTTACAGGGCAAGGAAGTTTCTATGAGGGGCAGGGGTGAACCATGGCAGCAGAGGTCCAGGGTGCTAGGGGAAACTCCAGGCGATGCTGGATGCCAAACCAGGGAAAGGAGGCACCTGATTCTGGCAAATGAAAGCTTCAGGCCTAGGGGTGACACTGACTGAGGAAAAAAGAATGGTTCTTCACTCAATTGTGTATGTAACACAAGACCTAAATGGAAGAGGGATTTTTATGTCACATTTTATCTTTATTTAGCCACAGTAGAACACTGTCAAGAGATACATCACTATGGAATGAATTTGTTTTCATTCGTTAATTTATTCCCTTTACAAAAATTTATTAAGCATCTATTATGTGTCAGACCCTGAAGACATAGACACCCGTAGCCCTGCATTCACAGCGCTTGACACTAGCTTTCATGGTATATCATTAAGAAGAGATCTACAGAACAAACAATAAAGAATATCTTTTTTTTTAACATTTTTATTGGAGTATAATTGCTTTACAATGGTGTGTTGTGTTAGTTTCTGCTTTATAACAAAGTGAATCAGTTATACATATACATATATCCCCATATTTCTTCCCTCTTGCGTCTGCCTCCCTCCCACCCTCCTCCCTATCCCACCCCTCTAGGTGGTCACAAAGCACCAAGCTGATCTCCCTGTGCTATGCGACTGCTTCCCACTAGCTATCTATTTTACGTTTGGTAGTGTATATATGGCCATATATACACTATCACTCTCTCACTTGGTCCCAGCTTACCCTTCTCCCTCCCTGTGTCCTCAGGTCCATTCTCTAGTAGGTCTGCGTCTTTATTCCCATCTTGCCCCTAGGTTCTTCAAGACCTTTTTTTTTTTTTTTTTTTTTTTTAGATTCCATATGTATGTGTTAGCGTACGGTATTTGTTTTTCTCTTTCTGACTTACTTCACTCTGTATGACAGACTCTAGGTCCATCCACCTCACTACAAATAACTCAATTTCATTTCTTTTTATGGCTGAGTAATATTCCATTGTATATATGTGCCATATCTTCTTTATCCATTCATCTGTTGATGGATACTTAGATTGCTTCCATGTCCTGGCTATTGTAAATAGAGCTGCAGTGAACATTGTGGTACATGACTCTTTTTGAATGATGGTTTTCTAAAGAATATCTTTTAAAGTTCATATCTGTGTCAGTCCACTGGGGCTGCCATAAAAAAATACCACAGATTAGGTGGCTCAAGCAACAGAAATTTATTTTATCACAGTTCTGGAAACTAGAACTCTAAGTTCAAGGTGCTGGAAGGATTGGTTTCTCCTGAGGCCTCTCTCCTTGACTTGCAGGTGGCTGCCTTCTCTCTTGTGTCCTCACAGGGCCTTTTCTCCGTGTGTACACATCCCTGGTATCTCTTCCTCTTCTTATAAGGACACCAGTCCTATTGGATTAGGAACCTACCCTGGTGACCTCATTTAATGTAAATTACCTCTGTAAATGCCCTGTCTACAAATATAGTCACATTGAGCTTCAACATTTGAATTGAGGGTGGGGCGGGGGCAATACAATTAAATCCATAACAATATCCATGTGTAGGGTTGACTTTGATTGAAATCCCAGCTCTGTGCCTTATCAACTATGTAACTTTAGTCAAGTTACTTAACCTCCTAAACTCAGTTTCCTCTTTTGTAAAAGTGACTATAATACATTTTTTAAGCTATCATGGGGAATAAATTGAGTTACGTTTGTAAAATGTTTAACACAGTGTCCAACACTTACTAGGTATTCTTACTGCCCTGTATCTCTTTCTTTAGATGCTGACCAAAGATATTTCCTTTTTTGCTTTCTTTGGGTAATAAATTTGATTTTACTACCTCTTGCACTGAATCTACTAATAAATTAGGTTTTTCTCTCTCAGATCTTTGGTACTCCCACCCCCACTATCAGTATTCCCAGAAAGAAAATATCTACTGGAATTTTCAGTTCTAGCTATAAGAGTGGAGGCTTGATGATAGAAAAATATTGAACTTTTCAAATATCTCTTAAGTGGATAAAAGGTAACTATTCTATTCCCAAAACAGACAAATAAGAAATTTGGCTTGCAGATTCCATTATATGTAACATAGAGTTTAAAACTGACTAAGCTATGTAGATATATTAAAGCTAAAATGTCTTAGAAATCAAATCACGCTAAAACAATTTCAGTGATTTTAAAATATTTGATAATTTCTAAGTTACTAAGATGCTGTATGCAGAAATGTCTGGTCCACAATAGATGATTCATTTAAAAATTACACTTTACCTGATGCAATGCAAAAGTTGAAAAGATATTGAATTTCTTTTACAGTTAAACTTTTATACAACATGCCTAAAATGGTACAGAATAAGTACGATGATGAAAAACCTCAGTTTCTTTGTTGAGTCTGGTGTCTGTCAGGAGGTTTCTAGGGGCATCTGATCATTATTTAAAATTTAAACTCAATTATTCAGAAATGCCCTGTGGCCCTAGAAGCAGCATAGCATAGCAGCAAGAGCTTACTAAACTGCTTAGTAGTAGCCAAGGAGTTTTGATTCCTAACTTTCAAGGGGAAATATTCAAGGAATCCAAGGAGCGGTCGTGTACCACATTAACCATGCACAGTGCATATGAAACTTGTTCTGTTAATGGGCACAATAGTATTACATTTAACTCTGGGAATATTTCCGAAAGGAATCAACAAGCTGCATTTAGACTATATAAAGGAGACTGTGCCTAAATTCCTTTTCTTCTAAGTCATTCTCTTTCCCTTTTAAATACTTTCAGTACAGGTAGCTTAATTTCTATCACGTGCAGCTTTTCAGAGCCTGCGCTTTGTTTCGGGTGCCAATGATTGAGCTATGCTGGATGTGCTTGGAAAAGGCCCACATTCATTCAGGAAACTCTAGTTGAACTAGATCCATATGTAGCTAAAAAAAAATGTAGCTTTGTGATTGGAGGTAGTTTCTGGCTTCCAGCATTATCACATATGATTTTTGTTTTTGGTGTACTGCAGAATAGAAAGTAATTTTGGAACAAAACTCTGGAATTTTTTTTTCTTAGTTAGCATTTACTCAGAGCTTACTGTACTATACTTTCATCATTGTGTTGTACTGTGGTAAGCACTTAACATGCATTGACTAATTTAATGCTAATAAAGGTGGAAGGTGGTATTATCTCCATTTTTCTTAAGGCTTGGAAGGGTTAATGAACTTGTCCAAGTTTGAACAGCTTTTAAGTGGAAATGATAGTTTTCAAGGTCTCTAACTCATAGGTCAACAAAAATAAATAAGGTGTTATTGTACTAAACATTGATGGTGCCCTAAGCAAAAGCTACCACCCAAAAGAATGGGATAAGGTAGAGGAGACATTGTCTGAAGATTGGTTCCTTGGAAGCTCTATTAAAAAGCTTATTAGAGGACTGTTACCCTCTCAGGCCCTTCTGGCTCCACAGGTTCTGTAGTTTTGTTTCTGTGGCATCTGCCTTAGTTTCTGTTAAGCCAGCATGCTGTGGGCTTGGGCTAATGATTGTGGTGCAGAAAAAAGAAGTATTATCTCTGACCTGCCGGGTTTTAATGCCACAACTAACCGTGTCTTCTGAGTGTGGGTCCCTACAGTGCCCCCCAAAGAGGGAGCCCCGAGAAGTCAGTCCCTGGGACAGTCTGGGAACAGACTGGAAACAGACCGTCCATCGTCTCCCATCTCCACTCTCCTTGTGCTCAGCGTGAATTAGAAGGGTCGGTACCAGGGCTTCCCTGGTGGCGCGGTGGTTGAGAATCTGCCTGCCAATGCAGGGGACACGGGTTCGAGCCCTGGTCTGGGAAGATCCCACATGCCGCGGAGCAACTGGGCCCGTGAGCCACAACTACTGAGCCTGCGCGTCTGGAGCTTGTGCTCCACAACGAGAGGCCGTGACAGTGAGAGGCCCGCGCACCATGATGAAGAGTGGCCCCCACTTGCCACAACTAGAGAAAGCCCTTGCACAGAAACGAAGACCCAACACAGCCAAAAAACAAAACAAAACAAAACAAATAAATAAATAATTAATTAAAACAAAACAAAACAAAACAAAACAAGGGTTGGTACCACGCCCCAGTTTCAGATGCTGTTCTGCAGTTGGTCGGCCATGTGATCTGGTGCAGTTTTCCTTTAAAAATGAGCAATATCGTAATGACATTGAGAGCAGAAGTACACAGCAGGTAAGATGGTTCAGTAAGCTATAATTACACGTGCATTGTGGGGGAGACCCTCAATATGGCGGAGGAGTAAGATGTGGAGATCACCTTCCTCCCCACAAATACATTAAAAATACATCTACATGTGGAACAATTCCTACAGAACACCTACTGAACGCTGGCAGAAGACCTCAGACTTCCCAAAAGATATATATTTTTTTTTACTTTTTCTCTTTTTGTGAGTGTGTATGTGTATGCTTATTTCTGTGATTTTGTCTGTATAGCTTTACTTTTACCATCGGTCCTAGGGTTCTGTCTGTCCGTTTTTTGGGGGGTTTTTTTTGTTTTTGTTTTATACTATAGTTTTAGCACTTGCTATCATTGATGGATTTCTTTTTTGATTTCGCTGCTCTCTTCTTTCTTTCTCTCTTTTATTTTGTCTTTTTTTTATTACTTTTAATTTTTTAAATTTTTAATAATTTTTATTTTTTATTTTGTAACTTTATTTTATTTTATTTTATTTTTATTTTTTTCTTCTTTTTTCCCCCTTTTATTCTGAGCCATGTGGCTGACAGTGTCTTGGTGCTCCAGCCACATGTCAGCCCTGTGCCTCAGAGGTGGGAGAGCTGAGTTCAGTACATTGGTCCACCAGAGATCTCCCGGCTGAACCTAATATCAAACGGTGAAAGTTCTCCCAGAAATCTCCATCTCAATGCTAAGACCAAGCTCCACTCAACGACCAGCAAGCTACAGTGCTGGACACCCTATGCCAAACAACTAGTAAGACAGGAACACAACCCCACCCATTAGCAGACACGCTGCCTAAAATCATAATAAAGTCACAGACACCCCAAAACACACCACCGGATGCAGTGCTGCCCACCAGAGACAAGATCCAGCCTCATCCACCAGAACAGAGGCACCAGTCCCCTCCACCAGGAAGCCTACACAGCCCACTGAACCAACCTTAGCCACTGTGGCAGACACCAAAAACAAAGGGAACTACGAACATGCAGCCTGCGAAAAGGAGACCCCAAACACAGTAAGTTAAGCAAAATGAGAAGACAAAGAAACACACAGCAGATAAAGGAGCAAGGTAAAAACCCACCAGACCAAACAAATGAAGAGGAAATAGGCAGTCTGCCTGAAAAAGAATTCAGAGTAATGATAGTAAAGATGATCCAAAACCTTGGAAACAGAATGGACAAAATACAAGAAACGTTTAACAAGGACCTAGAAGAATTAAAGAGAAAACAAGCAATGATGAACAACACAATAAATGAAATTAAAAATTCTCTAGAAGGAATCAAGAGCAGAATAACTGAGGCAGAAGAACGGTTAAGTGACCTGGAAGATAAAATAGTGGACATAACTACTGCAGAGCAGAATAAAGGAAAAAGAATGAAAAGAATTGAGGACAGTCTCAGAGACCTCTGGGACAACATTAAACACACCAACATTCAAATCATAGGGGTCCCAGAAAAAGAAGAGAAAAAGAAAGGGACTGAGAAAATATTTGAAGTGATTATAGTTGAAACTTCCCTAATATGGGAAAGGAAATAGTCAATCAAATGAGGAAGCGCAGAGAGTCCCATATAGGATAAATCCAAGGAGAAACATGTCAAGACATATTAATCAAACTATCAAAAGTTAAATACAAAGAAAAAATATTAAAAGCAGCAAGGGAAAAGCAACAAATAACATACAAGGGAATCCCCATAAGGTTAGCAGCTGATCTTTCAGCAGAAACTCTGCAAGCCAGAAGGGAGTGACAGGACATATTTAAAGTGATGAAAGGGAAAAACCTACAACCAAGATTACTCTACCTAACAAGGATCTCATTCAGATTTGACGGAGAAATTAAAACCTTTACAGAAAACCAAAAGCTAAGAGAATTCAGCACCACCAAACCAGCTTTACAACAAATGCTAAAAGAACTTCTCTAGGCAGGAAACACAAGAGAAGGAAAAGGCCTACAATAAAACCAAAACAATTAAGAAAATGGTAATAGGAACATACATATCAATAACTACCTTAAATGTAAATGGATTAAATACTCCAACCAAAAGCCATAGACTGGCTGAATGCATACAAAAACAAGACCCATATATATGCTGTCTACAAGAGATCCACTTCAGACCTAGGGACACATAAAGACAGAAAGTGAGGGGATGGAAAAAAGATATTCCATGCAAATGGAAATCACAAGAAAGCTGGAGTAGCAATTCTCATATCAGACAAAATAGACTTTAAAATAAAGACTATTACAAGAAACAAAGAAGGACACTACATAATGATCAAGGGATCAATCCAAGAAGAAGATATAGCAATTGTAAATATTTATGCACCCAACATAGGAGCACCTCTGTACATAAGGCAAATGCTAACAGCCATAAAAGGAGAAATCAACAGTAACACAATCGTAGTAGGGGACTTTAACACCCCACTTTCACCAATGGACAGATCATCCGAAATGAAAATAAATAAGGAAACACAAGCTTTAAATGGTACATTAAAGAAGATGGACTTAATTGATATTTATAGGACATTCCATCCAAAAACAGCAGAATACACTTTCTTCTCAAGTGCTCATGGAACATTCTGCAGGATAGATCATATCTTGGGACACACATCAAGCCTTGGTAAATGTAAGAAAATTGAAATCATATCAAGTATCTTTTCCGACCACAGTGCTATGAGATTAGATACCAGTTACAGGAAAAAATCTGTAAAAAATACAAACACATGGAGGCTAAACAGTACACTACTAAATAAGCAAGAGATCACTGAAGAAATCAAAAGGGAAATCAAAAAATACCTAGAAACAAATAACAATGAACACACAATGACCCAAAACCTATGGGATGCAGCAAAAGCAGTTCTAAGAGGGAAGTGTATAGCAATACAATCCTACCTCAAGAAACAAGAAACATCTCAAATAAACAACCTAACCTTACAGTTAAAGCAATAAGAGAAAAAAGAACAAAAAAACCCCAAAGTTAGCAGAAGGAAACAAATCATAACGATCACATCAGAAATAAATGAAATAGAAATGAAGGAAACAGTAGTAAAGATCAATAAAACTAAAAGCTGGTTCTTTGAGAAGATAAACAAAATTGATAAACCATTACCCAGACTCATCAAGGAAAAAAGGGAGAAGACGCAAATCAATAGAATTAGAAATGAAAAAGGAGAAGTAACAACTGACACTGCAGAAATACAAAGGATCATGAGAGATTACTACTAGCAACTCTATGCCAATAAAATGGACAACCTGGAAGAAATGGACAAATTCTCAGAAAAACACAACCTTCCAAGACTGAACCAGGAAGAAATAGAAAATATAAACAGACAAATCACAAGCACTGAAATTGAGACTATGATTAAAAATCTTCCAACAAACAAAAGCCCACGACCAGATGTCTTCACAGGCGAATTCTATCAAACATTTAGAGAAGAGGTAAACTTATCCTTCTCAAACTCTTCCAATATATAGCAGAGGGAGGAACAATCCCAAACTCATTCTACGAGGCCACCACCACCCTGATACCAAAACCAGACAAAGATGTCATAAAGAAAGAAAACTACAGGCCACTATCACTGATGAACATAGATGCAAAAATCCTCAAGAAAATACTAGCAAAGAGAATCCAACAGCACATTAAAAGGATCATACACCATGATCAAGTGGGGTTTCTCCCAGGAATGCAAGGATTCTTCAGGTTATGCAAATCAATCAATGTGATAAACCATATTAACAAATTGAAGGAGAAAAACTATATGATTATCTCAATAGATACAGAAAAAGCTTTTGACAGAATTCATCACCCATTTATGATAAAAACCCTCCAGAAAATAGGTACAGAGAGAACTTACCTCAATGTAATAAAGGCTGTATATGAGAAACCCACAGCCAATGTCATTCTCAATGGTGAAAAACTGAAACCATTTCCTCTAAGATCAGGAACAAGACGAGGATGTCCATTCTCACCACTATTATTCAACAGAGTTTTGGAAGTGTTAACCACAGTAATCAGAGAAGAAAAAGAAAAAAAAAGGAATCCAAATCAGAAAAGAAGAAGTAAAGCTGCCACTGTTTACAGATGACATGATACTATACATAGAGAATCCTAAAGACGCTACCAGAAAACTACTAGAGCTAATCAATGAATTTGGTAAAGTAGAAGGATACAAAATTAATGCACAGAAATCTCTTTCATTCCTATACACTGATGATGAAAAATCTGAAAGAGAAATTAATGAAACACTCCCATTTACCATTGCAACAAAAAGAATGAAATACCTAGGAATAAACCTACCTAAGGAGACAACAGACCTGTATGCAGAAAACTATAAGACACTGATGAAAGAAATTAAGGATGATACAAACAGATGGAGAGATATACCATGTTCTTGGATTGGAAGAATCAACATTGTGAAAATGACTCTACTACCCAAAGCAATCTACAGATTCAGTGCATTCCCTGTCAAACTACCAATGGTCATTTTCACAGAACTAGAACAAAAAGTTTCACAATTTGTGTGGAAACACAAAAGACCCCTAATAGCCAAAACAATCTTGTGAAAGGAAAACGGAGCTGGAGGAATCAGGCTTCCGGACTTCAGACTATACTACACAGCTACAGTAATCAAGACAGTATGGTACTGGCACAAAAACAGAAGTATAGATCAATGGAACAGGATAGAAATAAACCCAGAGATAAACCCATGCACGTATGGTCACCTTATCTTTTTTTTTTTTTTTTTTTTTACATTTTAAAGTAATAACTAGGATTATTACTTATAACATTATACCAGAACATATAAGATTTTTAGAAATTTCATGTAATGTCTGAAACATTTATATTAACATATTTCCATACATATTTCCATAGGGTCACCTTATCTTTGATAAAGGAGGCAAGAATATACAGCGGAGAAAAGACAGCCTCTTCAATAAGTGGTGCTGGGAAAACTGGACAGCTACATGTAAAAGAATGAAATTAGAACACTCCCTAACACCATGCACAATAATAAACTCAAAATTGATTAAAGACCTAAATGTAATACCAGACACAATAAAACTCTTAGAGGAAAACATAGGCAGAACACTCAGCAAGAAGATCCTTTTTGACCCACCGCCTAGAGAAATGGAAATAAAAACAAAAATAAACAAATGGGAACTAATGAAACTTCAAAGCTTTTGCACAACAAAGGAAAACATAAAGAAGACGAAAAGACAACCCTCAGACTGGGAGAAAATATTTGCAAATGAAGCAACTGACAAGGGATTAATCTCCAAAATTTACAAGCAGCTCATGCAGCTCAATACCAAAAAAACCAAACAACCCAATCCAAAAATGGGCAGAAGACCTAAATAGACATTTCTCCAAAGAAGATGCACCAATTGCCAACAAACACGTGAAAGGATGCTCAACATCATTAATCATTAGAGAAATGGAAATCAAAACTACAATGAGGTATCACCTCACAGCAGTCGGAATGGCCATCATCAGAAATCTACAAACGATAAATGCTGGAGAGGGTGTGGAGAAAACGGAAACCTCTTGCACTGTTGGTGGGAATGTAAGTTGATACAGCCACTATGGAGAACAGTATGGAGGTTCCTTAAAAAACTACAAATAGAACTACCATACGACCCAGCAATCCCACCACTGGGCATATACCCTGAAAAAACCGTAATTCAAAATACACATGCACCACAATGTTCTTTGCAGCTCTATTTACTATAACCAGGACATGGAAGCAACCTAAGTGTCCATCAGCAGATGAATGGATAAAGAAGATATGGCACATATATACAATGGAATATTACTCAGCCATAAAAAGAAACGAAATTGAGTTATTTATGGTGAGGTGGATGGACCTAGAGACTGTCATACAGAGTGAAGTAAGTCAGAAAGAGAAAAACAAATATCGTATGCCAACACATATATAAGGAACTAAAAAAAAAAAAGGTTATGAAGAACCTAGGGGCAGGACAGAAGTAAAGACGCAGACGTAGAGAATGGACTTGAGGACACAGGGAGGGGGAAGGGTAAGCTGGGACTAAGTGAGAGAGTGGCATGGACATATATACACTACCAAATGTAAAATAGATAGCTGGTGGGATGCAGCCGCATAGCACAAGGAGATCAGCTTGGTGCTTTGTGACCACCTAGAGGAGTGGGATAGGGAGGGTGGGAGGGAGACTCAAGAGGGAGGAGATATGAGGATATATGTATATGTATAGCTGATTCACTGTGTCATAAAGCAGAAAGTAACACACCATTGTAAAGCAATTATACTCCAATAAAGATGTTAGGAAAAAAAAAGCTTATTATAAATTCTGACAATTTCTCCAAATCCTGGGGTTATGGAAACCTCTAGGTACAAACTACTGGTGTAATGCTCAGACAGTTATTGGTAATCATTTTCTCTTGGGACAACTTATCTTGATAGGGCTAATTTATTAATAAAACTTCTAACGCATTCCTAATTTTACCTCTGGCTTCAGCTTTTCTTTCTTCCTGTCTTTCCCAAATAGAGCTCTTTCTTTGTACAATTTGGCAGGAAATTCCTTTCTCTATGAAATCAATACTTCTCAAATTATATGGTGAAGAAAGATTTTTGTTTGCTTATGCTTTATTTCCTACCTGTCGTAGAGCAATGCTTTTGTAAAATGCATTAGAATAGAATTACTAAAATTGAGATACTAAAATATGCAAAATAAAAAATTCAGTTATTTTTTACTAGATTCAACAGGTATAAAATTATTCTAAATGGATTGCTACAAAAGTTTCTAGACGCTTGCTTGTGTTTATCTTGCAGACTGGGAATAGTCTGTGGACCACTGTGGTTACCCGGGCCATACTTTGAGTAGCAGTATTCTAGACCAGTTGTTCTTGATATGGTTGAATTTAAATCTGCCATCTTGTTAGTTGTTTTATATTTGTTCCATCTTGGTTTTTGTTTTTTGTGTTTTGGGGTTTTTTGTTTTGGTTTTTTTTTTTCCTTTTTCTCTCTTTTCCTGCCTTCCTTTGGATTGAATATTTTTTAATTGTTTCATTTTATTTCCACTATTGGCTTAGTAGTTGTACCTCTTTATTTTTTTAGTAGCATTTACAGTTATTAACACTTATCACAGTGTGCTTTCAAGTAATATCACACTACTACTTCATGTATTAGGTAAGAATCTTACAGTAGTTTATTTGCAACCCTCTCCTCCTGTTCAATGTGCCTTTGTTGTCGTCATACATTTGACTTTTACATGTGCCATAAACTCCACAAGAAATTTTTATTATTTTTGCTTGGGATAGTCGATTATCTTTTTCAAGGGAAAGAAAATAAAAGAAAAGTCTCTTATATGTGCCTTCATTATTATCACTTTCAGCACTCCTTATTTCTTTGTGATAATGTGTTATTCTAAGTTTCCATCTGGTGTTATACTGTTTTTCCTAAATGATTTCCTTTACCATTTTTTGTAACTGAGGTCTGATGGCAGTACAGTACCTCAGCTGTTATTTTTATGAAAAAGCTTATTTTATCTTTTAAAGATATTTTTTAAAGATATTTTTGCTAGTATAGAATTCTGGGTTGACATTTTTTTGTTTGAAATCTTTGATGTCATTCCATTGTCTTCTATCTTAAATACTTTCTGCTAAGAAATCTGTTATAATTCCTATCTTTGTTCAAGTTTATATAATGTGTTTATTTTCTCTGGCTGCCTTTAAGATTTTTTTGTTGAGTTTTTAACAGTTTGTGATGTGTCTAAGTATGTTTTTTTTTGTTTGTGTAATTGATTTTCTGGTGTTTTTTTTTTCTAGTTATGCTTTGAATTTTTTGGATCTGTGGTTTCATTATTGTTGAGAAATTCTCAGTCACTATCCCTTCAGGATTTCTTCTGTCTCGTTTTCTCTCTCTTTCCTCCTTCCAAGAATCCAGTTATACCTGAGTCAGACAATGGAGGTTACTTGATTGTCTTGTGACCTCAGCTCTCAAATACCTCCCAAATTAATATTTATCAGCATTTTTCTTTCTATTAATTTTAGGTTGGGTTTATCATTTTTTGTAGCTTTCTTTATTCTAAACAATAGATTAAATTTAAACCATTTGTTCTTAACTTGTGTTCACAAACTGCTGAAGGGCCATGAGTTATTTATTACAAGAAGCCTGTGAATTCATATACACACCCAACATTGTCCATGGACTGAATAAATATTATGTGTCAAAAGTATGGGGCTACATTTACAAATGCATGTAGGTATTGCTGCAATTAATATGCTTGAAATTAATTTAAAATCATTGCTGAATTATAGATAACTTTCACCATGAAACATTGCTCAAATAACAAAATTTAATAGTGCAATAAAACTCTTCCGTAGTGCTGTGAATATTTTGAACATTTACTTCAAGTGTTAACCTGAGCATCTGAACTCTAGTCTTTTTCTCAGGCAGAGGCGAGAGTCCTTTATAAACACACCAGGTGTAGTATAGTCTCCAACTGCCCCACCCTAAGAAATCTCCTTGAGTTAGGCCATGATCTTTGTGCACAAGAAATAACCCAGCTAGTTCCTTGGAGATACATTTTTGCCTTTTCTGCCTTAGAAATTTCAAACTGTGTAAAACATAAGTCACCCTGGACAGCAGGAGTTATGTACTGGCAGCCCAGTAGCCAAATTCAGCACACTAATAGGTTTCTTTTGGCCTGGCTGTGAATTTTTTTAAGTGAATTCTTGTCAGTATTTAAGATTGAAAAATTGTACCTGACCCTCCCACCTTTTCCGCATTTACCGTATATTATGTTATGTCTACATTACCAGTCTGGCCCTGGGAGTCATTAGAATATATAGCTACTGCTATAGTCCTACTCTGCATCACTTCTGTATGCAAGTTTCTCCAGGCTCATTTTTTTTTTAATTTTTATTTATTTATATTTATTTTTGGCTGTGTTGGGTCTTCGTTTCTGTGCGAGGGCCTTCTCTAGTTGCGGCGAGCGGGAGCGGGGGCCACTCTTCATCGCGGTGCACGGGCCTCTCACTGTCGCGGCCTCTCGTTGCGGAGCACAGGCTCCAGATGCGCAGGCTCAGTAGTTGTGGCTCACAGGCCCAGTTGCTCCGCGGCATGTGGGATCTTCCCAGACCAGGGCTCGAACCCATGTCCCCTGCATTGGCAGGCAGATTCTCAACCACTGCGCCACCAGGGAAGCCCTCCAGGCTCATTTTTGGTACTTTGTTTATGGACTCGACTTATCTATATATTGGCCATCAATCCCTTCCTTTAACACCAAGAAAATTCTTTATACCCTAGTTAATATTTAAATTATACATGCTGCAGATCTGAGAAAGTATTTTAGGGAAAAAAATTGCTGCTGTTATTGCTATTTTTAAAATCATAAGTTACATGACAGTGTATATTATCCAGTGACAGATCTATCTATGGATAATTCACTTACTTGGGACTCTGATTATTTGGTGAACTATGTGTCGCTTTTATTTTAATGTCCATTTTTATATGGCCATTCTCAGAGCAAACAATAAAAGAAAGAAAAGGAAAAAACTGAAAGCCATTAGGTGCTTATCCAAAAGGTTTGCAGAAGCACAGAGACTTCTGAATAAGGCAGGACACTCAGGAAACATCTTCATTTCTTGGAAAATCCTAACTGTGGAGTTTTGGTCATTTTAATTCATGTTTCTAATTAATAGTGACATAAAGAAACTGTTAAAACAGTGGTTTTTGAAATGTTATACCTAGTTCTCAGATGCTCAGAATCTATTCCAAAGGAAGTGAACATTTGGAAGGGTGGATATACTCGGAAACAGCACTTCCATATGTGTACTCAACAAAATGAATCATGGTCTCTCAAAGGCCTCAGGCTATCTGTGTACTCCCATCCTGCCATATGTGCAGGGACAAACCCAGCATCCTTATGACAACCATTCATCAAGGATCTGGCTTTTAACAAGTAGAAATTGTCCCTTTCTTTCCCTTCCTTCCTTCCTTCCTCCCTCCCTCCCTCCCTCCCTTTCTTATTTTTGGTATAGATGCCAATAATCACATGATATCCCTTGATGTTTTATTTTGCCACTGATATTGTATAATTATTTACTTTTTGAAATCTTTAAAGAAATTGCAGTCTCTTTCTCTGATATATTAAGGAAAGATAAGTTGAAATTGGAGCAAAAGAATGGGAAGAACTGTGAAAAGTTTTTACTGGCTCTGTCACTAACATTTGTGAAACTTAAGAAACTGAAAAGAGCAGAACAATCCTTAAAAATAAGTTTATATTAGTGTTGATTCTATTCGGTGGACAGAATTATTTGGGTAAATTCAGGAAAAGGATAACATTGATAAAAATTATTCTTGGTTGTATTCCAAATAAAAAAGCAAGAGACAAAGCACAACTTTAGAAAGTAACAGTGAGAATATAAAGTGTTTACCTCCCTGTTCCCTCTCTCACCTATCCTTCTCTGTTGTCTCTGAGCTTTGTCTCTGCTTTCTCATTTTGCTTGTCCTTTCTTCCTTCCCTTCCTCCCTCCATCCCTCCTTCCTTCCTCCCTTCCTTTCTTTTCCTTTTATTCCTGCCATATTTCATAAAAGATTTGAAGCAGCTTTTAAAACAAATAAACATGAACTCTGTGTGTGTGTGTGTGTGTGTGTGTGTGTGTGTGTGTTTTAAAGTAGGTGTGGTAATCATTCAAAGGTGAAAATACCATGAACCAGGAATGAGGTTAGCATATAAAGTGTGCACTATGGTATCTACTGCTTTTACTAGAGAAGGACCACAGATTTGGCTTTGAGATTTCTAGAAGCCAATATGAAGAAAACAGCACTGTTGTTTATAAGGTTCTCAATGTTTCTAGGGCAGGATTTCTCAACTTTGGCATTATTGACGTTTTGGCCAGATAATTCTTTGTTGTACTGTCCTGTTGCACTGTAAGATGTTTAGCAGAATTCCTGATTTCTACCCAGCAGATGCCAGAAGCACACCTGCCCCCTCATTTTTGACAACCAAAAATGTCTCCAGAAACCACCAAATGGCCCATGGGGGGGCAAAACCATCCCCATTGGGACACTGCTTCGGAAAAATGGCAAGCAAATCACAACACTCAGGAAAAGCCCAGCTATTCCAAATACAACTTGGGGTATTTAAATTTCTTGAGTATTTTAGCAACTTTACATGATAGAAGTTCAATACCTTTAAAGATAAAACATTCATGTAGGTCTTAGCTGATTTACTTCATTAGGAAAATCTTTAATTCTACAAATATGATATCTGTTTTTTTTAAACTTATTATTTATTTAGTTTTTAGATTTTGATTTGACTAGCATAAAAATCAATATGAGTTAAGAGTTTATCCTCTTTTTTTCTGGCTTCTCATTCCTGCTCCACTAATTACTAGCTGAATAACCTCTCTGAATTTCATATACAAAACTGCTTAATAATAGCATCTATGTCAGTAGTTGTTGTGAGGATTGTATGAGTTAATACAGGCAAAGAGCTTTTCACAGTGGCTAGATCTTAATAAGTACTCTATGAGATGACAACTCTTATTATTGTTGTCATTATTATTTATAAATAATAAAGACCAGAACTTTGTAGAGTAAGGGAATAAATAAGAATAATAAAACTGAAAACATGAAATGTCCATATTAGTTTTCTATTGCTTTCTCTGTATATTTCCTGAATTGCGTTCTGCTTTGACTTCAAGTGAATGAGATCACATTTCTACCATTCCTGTTCTATAAGTCATGTTTGAGTCAGCAGTCCTTCTTATCACCCCTCATCCTTTTTCACTACTACTGAGACATTACAACATGATGTTCTTCTTTCAGATGTGTATAGTGTTATCTAGTGGCTACATTTTTATAAAGAGGTGTGTAACTTGTGCTTTTTTTGGCCCTTACTCTCCCTCCTACTACACTTCCTATGTGTGTCCTTAGAGAGAGCACCTTCCTAATTATTTTAGGAGCTTCAGAAATGGCTAATATGAATAATCACTGTCTACTTCTGAATTGCTGATTTTCCCCCCATATCATGTTCTTTTCTTTTTTTCTTTCTTTCTTTCTTTTTTTTAATCAGTGAGGTCTGTTGGCCTCTGCTGATTATTCTGAGGTTTTCACATTGCTAGTTGCTCTGGATTTTCTGAGGTCCATAATGAAGTGGAGAATGTGCATATTACCCTCTTTTAACATTATAATTTTCCAAGTTGATACCAAAGTGTTTTACTTCAATCTCATTTTTTTTTTTTACAGAATTTAAAATGTATTGCCTATTTCAGTTTTTCCTTACAGCTTTCTCTATCACTTTACCCTTTTCTACCCTGCTAAATAGACGTGAGTGGCTGGGAGTAAGGGGTAGGAGGATCTCAGTGCCAGATTCTGTACTGTCTTCAGAATTGTGTCTCTTCCTCTTTTAACTAATCTTCCTTATGGGCCAAGCTTGTATGATTCTCTACCCTAAAGCATATTACCACCTTATCTCCCCACATTTGCTCAGTTTCTCACACAGAAAGACTTTTTTTGTGGGACACCTTCAGCTAATGTTTCTGAACCTCAGTTTTGGACACATATTAGGTCCAGACCCTCCTACATATTTATAAAGTGATTTGAACTTTTGGGGAACTGTTTCCAGATTGAAAGATTTTAATTCTGGCAGTAAAATAAGACCTCTGTGGACAGTTACTCAGCAGACTACTAAAGCTGCCTTCATGTTTTGTACACTAGTTACATTGTCAGAAATATTGGAAAGTTGAAAGCATATTGTTTTTTAGAATAGTACATGAGGAAAAGCTTGGTGCACATTCCAGGTGAATTCTGAGGGGGGCAATAAGTTGCATATTGCTACGTTAATTCTAAAATACTATTATACACCACCAGCCATATATGCAGCATATCCTTGGAGAATTCTGCCCAGGATCCTGGCTAGACTCTTTTCCCTGTCATTCAACAGAGTACATTCCTGACCTTGAAAATGGGACACAGAATGATCCGTGCTTACTCATATATGTGATAAATAGGCTCTTTTTTTTTTCTCCTAATTATGCTGATCTTCTCTACAATTAGTAATATATCAGTCTCTTTGAGTTTGAATAGCCTCCTTTCAGTTTTAAAATTCTGTCTCTTCATGATCAACTTATTATTAGACGCAGTCTCTTTAGGTAATTGCTCTGTCTCTCAGCTTCCTCTCTCAAGGTGGCATTTGGGTGTCTGAGGGAGAGAGAGAGAGACCTGATGGGGTCCTTGGATATTCACTGTCCTCTGGATATTCAGGTTTCCATGGCAACCTCCTTAATCTACCTGATTGTTGCTGATTTCCCAGCATTTAAAACTGAGGTCAGCAGCTGAATTTCTCCTGGTTTCTGATTTCACTGCGAAATGGAGCTTGGTGGGGTTTGCAGGCTCCAACAGCCTCACCTCGGCTCTCCCTGTGCTGGGATCTTCCTGAGCTTCTGCTGTGGACTTCATTTGACTCCATCCATAGTTACTCTGTTTCAGGGGCTCTCCCATAGCATACACTTGGAAGACTGTGGGAACTTGAGGCTTCCATTCCTACCACACAGGACCCAAGAGCATCTTAGGAATGCTTCAGTCTGAACTTCCATTTACTTTTCACACTACTCCTTAGCCTTTTTAATGTGGTGCCCACACTTTGGTATAGACATGGACTACAAAACTCCTAAGTGTAAATGACACCAAAGATTTGCTTATTATCTTGTCAATTTACCTAACACATTTTCCTCTCTCTGAGATGTGCTCACTTATCATTCTTTACCTCCCCTGCTTCTGTCACAACTCTTCAGTTTGCCTTTCTCCAATATCTCATCACCATAAAGGATGGCTTCCAGCTTTTTCTTCCTGTCACCATATCCTATCTATAGCCTAGGTCAGCAAGCCCTCTGCCTGGGTGTCACAGGTAGAAAGAGTCTCTTCTCTGAACTATCATTCAGAGAAGCAGTGATAGCATTGTCTTGATGCTATCGCTAACATAGGATTATAATCCGAGAGCACCAAGCTTAGTTTTTAATATGTAAAGGAGTTTGGAAAAAAAATCTTCTTTTACCACAAAATCTGGATTTTTATGTGTATTTATGAAAAATCTTTGTTTTGAATGTCAATTTCTTTATATTTCTTTTATATCAATCCTAATCTCCCTTTGATCTCATGTACCACTGCCCCATAATAATGCACATGTAATATGTATAAAAGAGATACTAAGAACCTGCTGTATAAAAAAAATTAAAGTAAAAAAAATAATGCACATGTACGTGTGTGTGTGTGTGTATTTGTACACGCACACACACACACGTCAGGCAGAAGAATGAATTGGTGGGCAGACCAAGGGGAAGTAAATGTGGTGCATGGAAAAAACAAAGATAAAACACATTGATTTTTTTCAGATTATAATAGTTCTGGTTTTAAAAATTTGCCTTGCATCCCTTAAGAACTTTAGCAAGATCTTAGTAACCAGCTAGTGTGGTCAGCAGGATTGCTTTCTGCTCCACTGCCATTTCTTTCCCCTTTGCTGGCCTAATCTATTATAATTTACATTATTTTACGTGTCCAGAGCCAACTCTATGCCACTTTTCTGATAGCTCTACCTTCAACTTCCAAATGCTAGAGCACCTGTCTTCTTACAGTTCTAAGCCCTTCTGGTCTCTACTTCCACCATTACTGTATTGCCAGCTCAGCTCCTTAATCCTGTTTATGTATATCCACCTGAGGTGAGTTTTTCTTGTTCTTTTCCTTTGCTGTCCAGCCACTCAATATCCCATTCCATGCCAGGAACCACCATCATTTGATGGAGTCAACCATCCTTTCTTACCTAGAGTTTTTTCCTACTGTCAGGAAGTCTTGCACAGTTGAAATCAGCTCTCATATGAAGGAGATCTTCTTGACACTATCACAAATATAGGGAAAGGTTCTTGGCAATCTCTCCAACCAATAAGAGGGACACAGGGGGAGAAGAAATAACTTTTTGCCATTGAGAATGGCCGGAAGTGGATTTGGACATCTCTTCTAATGGCAGGGATTATGTAGGGAGAGTTCATGGGTCATGCATCCTTTTTTACCATTGGAACTCTTGTTAAACTATAATATGCCAAATACATGTGGATAGGTTTTGGTAGCTAATTTTGGCAGCTGATGTCCCTGAAACACGATTTGGAACGCAATGTCTTAGGGAAATATGCTTATAAATTGACTTATAAACAAGCTTTGGGGATGTAACCTTGCTATAGGCTGAATTGTGTTCCCCCAAAATGAATATGTTGAAGCCCTAACCCTTATGTGATTGAATTTGATAGGGTTTTTAGGAGGCAATTAAGGTTAAATGAGGTCATAAGGGTGGGGTTCTAATTCAGTAGGGTTGGTGCCATCCTAAGAAGAAGAGAGAGATCAGGCTCTCTCCATGTGCACTCACTGAGGAAAGGCCCTGTCAGGGCATAGTGAGAAGGCAACCATCTGCAAGCTTGGAAGAGAAATAAACCAGACATTAGATTGGCTGGCACCTTTGTCTTGGATTTCTAGCCTCCAGAACTGTAAGAAATAAATTTCTGTTGTTTAAGCCACCCCGTGTATGTATTTTGTTGTGGCAGCTCAAGCTAAGAAAACCTTGTTCATACATTCAGAATTAAATACAATTACTCATTTATGAATAGGTTATATCTACAAAACTTACCACTATTACCACTTAGTTATAAGTTAAATGTACATAAAATATAGGTTAAAGTAGTATTTACAGAAATGTTTTTTATGTTTAAATACAAGCAAACAAATGAATGATAAATCCCATAGATTTCTAAATAGAACCTGTTTAGGGATAAGCCTAAATTTTGGATGTGGTCAAAACTTCAAGCATCCATTGAGCATCTGTGTGCCTGGTACTAATCAATAACCATATCCTTATTTTTTTTTTACATCTTTATTGGATTATAATTGCTTTACAATGTTGTGTTAGTTTCTGCTGTACAACAAAGTGAATCACCTATATGTATACATATATCCCTTCCCTCTTGAGCCTCCCTCCCACCTTCCCCATCCCACCCCTATAGGTCATCACAAAGCACTGAGCTGATCTCCCTGTGCTATGCGGCTGCTTCCCACTAGCTGTCTGTTTTACATTTGATAGTGTATATATGTCCATGCCACTCTCTCACTTCTTCCCACCTTCCCTTTCCCCCTCCCCCTGTCCTCAAGTCCATTCTCTACGTCTTCGTCTTTATTTCTGTCCTGCCCCTAGGTTCTTCAGAACCGTTTTCTTTTTTTTTAGATTCCATATATATGTGTTAGCATACGGTATTTGTTTTTCTCTTTCTGACTTACTGCACTCTATATGACAGACTCGAGGTCCATCCACCTCACTACAAATAACTCAATTTCATTTCTTTTTATGGCTGAGTAATATTCCATTGTATATATGTGCCACATCTTCTTTATCCATTCATCTGTTGATGGACACTTAGGTTGCTTCCATGTCCTGGCTATTGTAAATAGAGCTGCAAAGAACATTGTGGTGCATGTGTATTTTGAATTACGGTTTTTTTCAGGGTATATGCCCAGTGGTGGGATTGCTGGGTCGTATGGTAGTTCTATTTTTAGTTTTTTAAGGAACCTCCATACTGTTCTCCATAGTGGCTGTATCAGTTTACATTCCCACCAACAGTGCAAGAGGGTTCCCTTTTCTCCACACCCTCTCCAGCATTTATTGTTTGTAGATTTTTGATGATGGTCATTCTGACTGGTGTGAAGTGATACCTAATTGTGGTTTTGATTTCCATTTCTCTAATGATTAGTGATGTTGAGCATCCTTTCATGTGTTTTTTGGCAATCAGTATATCTTCTTTGGAGAAATGTCTATTTAGGTCTTCTGCCTATTTTTGGATTGGGTTGTTTGGTTTTTTTTGATATTCAGCTGCATGAGCTGCTTGTTAATTTTGGAGATTAATCCCTTGTCAGTTGCTTCATTTGCAAATATTTTCTCCCATTCTGAGAGGTTTCTTTCATCTTCTTTATGTTTTCCTTTGCTGTGCAAAAGCTTTTAAGTTTCATTAGGTCCCATTTGTTTATTTTTGTTTTTATTTCCATTTCTCTAGGAGTGGGTCAAAAAGGATCTTCTTGCTAAGTGTTCTGCCTGTGTTTTCCTCTAAGAGTTTTATGGTGTCTGGCCTTACATTTAGATCTTTAATTCATTTTGAGGTTTTTTTAGTGTATGGTGTTAGGGAGTGTCGTAATTTCATTCTTTTACATGTAGCTGTCCAGTTTTCCCGGCACCACTTATTGAAGAGGCTGTCTTTTCTCCATTGTATATTCTTGCCTCCTTTATCAAAGATAAGGTGACCATATGTGCATGGGTTTATCTCTGGGTTTATTTCTATCCTGTTCCATTGATCTATATTTCTGTTTTTGTGCCAGTACCATACTGTCTTGATTACTGTAGCTTTGTAGTATCGTCTGAAGTCCGGGAGCCTGATTCCTCTAGCTCCGTTTTTCTTTCTCAAGATTGCTTTGGCTATTTGGGGTCTTTTGTGTTTCCATACAAATTGTGAAATTTTTTGTTCTAGTTCTGTGAAAAATGCCATTGGTAGTTTGATAGGGAATACACTGAATCTGTAGATTGCTTTGGGTAGTATAGTCATTTTCACAGTGTTGATTCTTCTGATCCAAAAACATGGTATATCTCTCCATCTGTTTGTATCATTCTTAATTTCTTTCATCAGTGTCTTATAGTTTTCTGCATACAGGTCTTTTGTCTTCTTAGGTAGGTTTATTCCTAGGGATTTTATTCTTTTTGTTGCAGTGGTAAATGGGAGTGTTTCCTTAATTTCTCTGTCAGATTTTTCATCATTAGTGTGTAGGAATGCAAGAGATTTCTGTGCATGAATTTTGTATCCTTCTACTTTACCATATTCATTGATTAGCTCTAGTAGTTTTCTGCTAGCATCTTTAGGATTCTCTATGTATAGTATCATGTCATCTGCAAACAGTGACAGCTTTACTTCTTTTTCTCCAATTTGGATTCCTTTTATTTCTTTTTCTGACCGGTGTGAGGTGATACCTCACTGCAGTTTTGATTTGCATTTCTCTAATAATTAGTGATGTTGAGCATCATTTTATTTGCCTCTTGGCCATCTGTCTGTCTTCTTTGGAGAAATGTCTATTTAGACCTTACACCCATTTTTTGATTGGGTTGTTTGTTGTTGTTTTTTTTTGATATTGAGCTGCATGAGCTGTTTGTATATTTTGGAGATTAATCCCTTGTCTGTCACTTCATTTGCAAATATTTTCTTCCATTCTGAGGACTATCTTTTTGTTTTGTTTATGGTTTACTTTGCTGTGCAAAAGTTTTTAAGTTTTTAGATCCCATTTGTTTATTTTTATTTTCATTACTTCTGGGGGTGGATCAAAAGAGATCTTGCTGAAATTTATGTGAAACACTGTTCTGCCTATGTTTTCCTCTAGGAGTATTATAGTGTCTGGCCTTACATTTAGGTCATTAATCCATTTTGAGTTTATTTTTGTATATGGTGTTAGGGAGTGTTCTGATTTCATTCTTTTACATGTCACTGTCCAGTTTTCCCAGCACCACTTACTGAAGAGATTGTCTTTTCTCTATTGTATAGTCTTGCCTCCTTTGTCATAGATTAGGTGACCATAGGTGTGTGGGTTTATCTCTGGGCTTTCTATCCTGTTCCACTGATCTATATTTCTGTTTTGTGCCAGTACCAAACAGTTTTGATGACCATAGCTTTGTAGTATAGCCTGAAGTCAGGGAGCCTGATGCCTCCAGCTTCATTTTTCTTTCTCAAGATTGCTTTAGCTATTCAGGGTCTTTTGTGTTTCCATACAAATTGTAAAATTTTTTGTTCCAATTCTGGGGAAAATGCCATTGGTAATTTGATAGGGATTACATTGAATCTGTAGATTGATTTGAGTAGTTTAGTCATTTTGACAATATTGATTCTTCCAATCCAAGAATATGGTATATCTTTCCATCTGTCTGTGTCATCTTTTATTTCTTTCATCAGTGTCTTATAGTTTACTGAGTACAGGTCTTCTTTCTCCTTAGATAGGTTTATTCCTAGGTATTTTATTCTCTTTGATGTAATGGTAACTGGGATTGTTTCCTTGTTTTCTCTTTCTGATCTTTCATTGTTAGTGTGTAGGAATGCAAGAGATTTTTGTGTATTAATTTTGTATCCTGCAACTTTACCAGATTCATTGATGAGCTCTAGTAGTTTTCTGGCAACATCTTTAGGATTTTCTATGTATAGTATCATGTCATCTGCAAACAGTGACAGTTTTACTTCTTCTTTTCCAATTTGGATTCCTTTTATTTCTTCTTCTTCTCTGTGCCATAGCTAGGACTTCCAAATCTATGTTGAGTAATAGTGGTGAGAGTGGATATCCTTGTCTTATTCCTGGTCTTAGAGGAAATGCTTTCAGTTTTTCACTATTGAGAATGTTATTTGCTGTGGGTTTGTTGTATATGGCCTTTATTATGTTGAGGTAGGTTCCCTCTAATCCCACTTTCTGGAGAGTTTTTATCATAAATGGGTGTTGAATTTTGTCAAAAGCTTTTTTTGCATCTGTTGAGATGACCATATTGTTTTTATTCTTCAGTTTGTTAATGTGGTGTATCACATTGATTGATTTGCATATATGGAAGAATCCTTGCATCCCTGCGATAAATCCCACTTGATCGTGGTTTATTATCCTTTTAATGTGTTGTTGGATTCTGTTTGCTAGTAATTTGTTGAGGATTTTTACATCTATGTTCATCAGTGATATTGGCCTGTAGTTTTTTTTTTATGATATCTTTGTATGGTTTTGGTATCCAGGTGATGGTGGCCTCGTAGAATGAGGTTGGCAGTGTTCTTTCCTCTGCAATTTTTTTGGAAGAGTGTCAGGAGGATAGGTGTTAACTCTTCTCTAAATGTTTGATAGACTTCTCCTGTGAAGTCATCTGGTTCTGGACTTCTGTTTATTGGAAGTTTTAAAATCATAGTTTCAATTTCAGTACTCGTGATTGGTCTTTTCATATTGTCTATTTCTTCCTGGTTCAGTCTTGGAAGGTTGTACCTTTCTAAGAATTTGTACGTTTCTTCTAGGTTGTCCATTTTATTGGTGTATAGTTGTTTGTAGTAGTGCCTTATGATGCTTTGTATTTCTGTGATGTCAGTTGTAACTTCTCCGTTAGCATTTCTAATTTTATTGATTTGAGTTCTCTCCCTTCTTTTCTTGATGAGTCTGTCTAATGGTTTATCAATTTTGTTTTTCTTCTCAAAGAACCAGCTTCTAGTTTTCTTTTGGGGTTTATTGATTTGTTTTATGTTTGCTTGCACCCCCAATAATTTTAAATCTGAAGAATGAGGACTTTCTATGGCACCTGTAGCTATGTAATGGTTGAAAATTGGTTTAAAAGTATCCAACACAATGTAAATGTTTTTTATTTTTTAGCTTGAACAACCATTTTCCTGAAGGCTGTATCCTCATGAAGCTCAAATAACTACTTACAGTGGTTTAGTAAAAAAATAAAACTCTCAATTTAGAGGGTAAATGATTAGGTTCTAAGGTTCATTTGATGATTCCTTTACTTTTTAGTTGATAGTGTTGACCATGATGGTGTTGACTATGACATAGGCTGAATGTTCTTAGAAAGTAAGTGTTATTTCAGGAGTATGGTAGAAAGGCATGTGTTGTCAGGGTCAGAGCTCTGTGTGAGGGTCCTCAGACCTGCTGGGTAGCCTCTCTAAGCCACAGTATGTTCATTCAATAACCACTTATTAGGCCTCAACTATGTGTTAGGCATTACAAAAATGAGTGTAATAGCTGAAATACTAGTAGCTAACAGTTGCATATCACGTACTCATTTAATCCTCCCCAACCTCATATGCAGATGGCACTTTAAAAAGCTGCTATTTCATTGGTAAGAGAAAGCACAGAGTTGTTAATTAATTGATTGCCCATTGTCATTCACCTTTTAGTGGTGAAGTCATAATTTCACCTGGACAGTTTAATTCCAGAATCTTCTCTCTTTACCACTTTGCTGTTGTTGAGAGAATCTTAATATTCTATTTATTTATTTAGTGTTCTCATTTATTATGTATTTACTCATTGTTCTTAACAGAATTTAAGTTGTTAAGGCTGTCATGAGAAAAAGCATGTGAAAATGCTTAGGAAACTGCTTAGTGCATTGTGAATGAGTTATTATTTATTGTGTTTGTTCCCTGTCATTAGGCCTCTTCAATTTAGTTCTTCTTTTTAAAAAAATTCTGTATTTTGTGTCAGAGTTCCCTTCTTTGAGCCATTTGAGAAGTCTTGATATTTGCACAGTCACAAATTTCTTTATTGCATTTCCCAGTGCTCCAACTGTGTCCTAAAATAAGAGACTTCTACAGCTTGATACTGTTATTTTTTTATATTATGACATATTTATACATTAAAAATATGTAACATATATGACAATTATAAACCACTACTATTGCACTTTTCTTGTCCTTGTTGTAAATGTTCTCTTAGTGCGTCCACAAAAAAGAGTAAACAGCATTTTATAAAGGTAAATCCAAAATATTGGTTCATGCTTTGTTTTGATAATAATGTTCTCTAGTATAGGAGCAGCCATATATTTTAATGGCCTATCTAATTTTAATAATACTAGTTTGCACTAAGTCTAGCTGCCAAACTGTACTAAATGTTAAGCTTCTACTTTGAAAGTCAAATCTCTCCTTGCAGTTGAGTGTTGAGAATATTTTAAGTGTGAGGACCACATACTCCCTCCATTTAGTTGGAGAACCTGAACTGCGGTTGCTCCTTCCTCCTCACTGACTGCTACTGCTACCTGCCTAATAATTGTTTTTGGCTACCCGTAAACCTGCAGCCAGAAAGGTATTTGAATTTTCCCCCTCTAGCACTTGCAAATCCGATTTTTATGTATAGCTGAGTGCTCTTAGCTTTCACTCTATCTACTACTGGGGCCTGGTTTCTAGCAAGCCTGTAGCTACGCCAGATCTGGCCTATGTAATGCTGTTTGTAATGAGAAATCTAAACAGGGAACGGCAGTGAGGCATGGCAGGAATGTGTTTCCATTGGAAAAGTCAGTGTAGAGAAAAAGTATAAGCAAAGCCGTGTGCAGAAGGCCTTTTCAGCTGGCCAAGACGGAAGACTAATGTTATTGTACATAGGCTGTTACTGTGCCAGCCCTTCCTCACAAATTTGCTTTCTCTCTCTCTCCCCTCTCCTGAACCTTCCTCCCCCCTCCCTCTTTCATCTACTCCTTCTCCTTCTCTCCCTCTCTCTTCTGCGGGCTCTGCTCACTGTTTGCTCAGGTGGACAGTGACACCATTTGGAATGAGCTGCACTCGTCCGGTGCTGCACGCATGGCTGTTGGCTGTGTCATCGAGCTGGCTTCCAAAGTGGCCTCAGGAGAGCTGAAGGTGAGGTCTGGATTGCATTAAGTGTGGGAAATCCAGAGGAGACGCTGAAACAGAGATGTTGTTGTTTGGGAATTGTGGGGAGTGTGGTGTGGTAATAAAAGGAAAGGGGCGGAGGGAAGAGGGCAAAGAGATGGCCACTAAGGTGTGATAATAACTAGTGTGTAGGTAGGTAGTAGCTGATCGTGCTCCCAGGGCCTTCCTCTCCTTGGGGAAACTCTGCGGTTAGGGCACTCTGGTGTATTTTTAAGAGCATAGAAATGGTGAGTAAAGCTATGGTCCAGGTTAAAAATACCCAGTATATACATACCAGTCATGCCCTCCTGGGATTCTCTTTTGAAGCGACATAAAACATATGATTACTGAGTACTGTGTATAAGCTCAGAATACCACCCAGAGAGAAGGGGTTGGGGGTGGGGAGAAAGGTAAATATCAGATGGGAAGGATTGGGAGGAAGAAGGAAATTGTTGACTAGAAGGGTAATGATCCAGAGTATGTTTTTCCATGAAAGAACTTCAGAAATGAACTACGCTTTATTGTTCTTTTCTTTCTACGGTCTCTTCTTTTCTACATCATGTGAAAAGAACAATGTCCAAACCCCAACGTTTCCCAGTCTAAACAATTTATAAAAGCCAGAGACCTGACAGACGTTGACATTTTATTTGGTATTTTAACAGTGCTATTTAAAGGTATACCATGTGCATCTTGAATGCAGTTGCCCCAATAAACTTTGTTGGTGCTAACATAGCTTTTTAATGCACTGGTTCACACACTTCATAATGAAATCTGGGCAGTGATTGATTTGGTATTTTTAGCAGTTGTGGGGCTTAGGGGAAATATATTGTAACCAACAATATAGGCACTGTGAGTTTTGTTCATCTAAAATAAAATCTAATTAGGATTATTTTTCTTTATGCCTAATGAATTTTTATTCAATTACACCTGACTATTTCACTTGTGATTAAAAATGCAGGGTAGGAATGTGCACTTTACAATGCATTGTCTGCCCCAGAAGTCTTTGCTCTAACTCTTTAAGTCAAAACCGACAGAAATAGCATTATGATAAGGTGGGCTATATTTAAAAAAAAAAAAATATATATATATATATGCGCCTCATGTTAAGTTGACATGATCAGCATTAGGATATTAATTGCTCATCTCAGGAGATTTCTTAGGCCATTAATGTGGTGCTTAATATTCAGTCTTTACCTTTGATAACAAGCTATTGAAAAGAAGAAAGGAATCAGCCTTATGGAGAGGTTTTGGCTCTCTCCCAGTAGCACTTGAGGAATAATTCTTCTTGTTTGAATATGTCACTTGTAGCACTAGAATCAATTGACATTTTTAAAGAAGTATTTGAGAGTCTTATTTTCAAAAGAATTCAAATGACAGACAACAGCCAGGCCACAATATTATAATTTTTAAAAGATTATGCTGGCACAGACCCACTTAATAAAAAACAAAAATGATTGTTAGCATTTCACAGTTTCTAATTGTTTTGATTTTGTTGAAGTTTAATCAGTAATTCTGAAACCTTCTCAAGTAGAATGCCCACATATTACACTCAAAATCATCATTGCTGTTAACCTCACAGAGTGCAGAATTGCCAAATGTATGTGTGAAGAGTGTTGAACAAAAACCTAATTATATTTTTTAGGAGGTAGTCATTTAAAATAGCCAACTACAAACAGAGTGTCAACAATACATAGTATGGACATGCTGACCACCAGCTGTACTAACTAGCATTGGCTGTTTATGTTACGATCAAGGATTCATACAAATGCTTTTCCTCCCCTTGGTTGAGAAATCAGCAAGTATGATTAAAAAAGAGAAGAATAGGGAAAAAGAGCCAGCATAAAAATCAAGAAACATTGATCCACGCTCTGCCACTTAAATGCTGTGTCACTTGTGGCAAATCACTTAATATCTCTAGGCCTCAGTATCTCGTTCCACAAAATCAGTAGGGTAGAATTGATAATGTTGAAGGTTGTACCTGGTTTTGACATTCTGAGCTATTTGCAAATGAGACGTGGATCTGGTTATCAGTTATATACACCATGACATACCCAATAGTAGATATTCCACAACTGATTTCACCTTCCTTTGCTGAATATTCCAGGCAGTGTAGCTGGTTTATCTTTCTGATTGTTAGCCCAAAGTAAAAGTCCAAGACAGGCAGGATCATAACAAACGGACTAGTGCTGACAGACCCAGAGACTGAATCCTTTTGTTGCTAATAATTTGATGAGGCCTATGGGAATACCACTGTAGATAGCCAAGAATTGCAGTAGGTAGCCATGTTCAGGGACCTCTAGCTAACCAAAAATGTTACTCAGTGTCTACCTGTTCCAGACTCCAGTAAGACTGGGCAGGTACACCTGCTGGCCAGGAGCATTAACACTCACGGCTGTGGAGTCACTTCATTCAGATCTAGGAAGAAAATAGGGAAGCTTATTTGAGGACACTGGTAAGTTATCCTCTGTTAAGAGATGTGAACAAAGAAAACTTTAGTGTTTTGTTGATCATTTTCTGCATCTACATTCAGTTCTCACATGTTCTACCTCTTTCTCCCAGTAAATCTATAACTTGAAACAACATTGACGTATTGAAAGACTGCATTTTGTGAGTCTGCACTCATTTTGCTTGGAAATCAGAGAAGAATTAAGAGCTTTATTTCAAATAGGGTGGGCCTGGATGGGGTGCTGAACTGAGAGGTTCGAGATAGCTGGAGAGAGGTCACCAAACTCGTAGGGGATGGGGACCTAGGAGATAAGAAGGGCGCCCAAACAAGGAAAATGCCAAAGGCAAATTTCATTACCTGGAATTTTTCCTTGATATTGAGCTTGATCATGATTGTTCCCCTAACTTTTGACAGGTTCTGTCCTTTCTTCACCTGCAGATACTAATGGGCTAAAGGAATTAGGGGTATAATCCAGGCACAGGGAGTGGGTCTCATGTTGATGCTTAAACTGAGCGTGTGCAGCAAACTACAGCAGTAAGTGGGTGTATTTTTTGCACAGCATGGATATGCTCAGTGGAGTTCAGTGGAAATTATGGGGACTTCCAAGTTTTCCAGGTTTTTAATAAGATACTTTAAAAAACCCATGCAAGTGGAAATTTCTCAAACCTACAAATACCCAAGTTGGCTATTTCTCAGAATCTAGAACTAGGGAATATAAATATTCTGGAAATGCTGACATGTTTGTTGTATTGGAAACTATAATTGGAAGAATAGTTATCTCAAAATGGTTTTATTGTTCTAAAGGTCATTTAAGGAAGTATGTCTAGAAATAGAAATATCTTTAAAAGATGAGCATTTTTCAAGTTATAAATATTCAATATTTCATTCAAAAAATGGTGCCAAATATCATGTTGTACACCTTAAAGTATATAATTTTTATTTGTCAGTTATGCCTCAATATATCTGGAAAAAAATGATTCAACAGTTATCCAGTTTTACTGTAAGAATGCCCTTTGATGCTATTTTGGCAATGCTGTAATTTCATAAAAAAGTAAAAATTGCTTTAGTTGTCTGGAAATTTTTGTCAAGAAAATTCCCACCTGATTATCTGAAAAATGTATGGATTTCTTTACTGTTTGAATGGATATTGTGATACCGTGTTGCTAATAATACCTGCCATTCATTAAGTATCTACTATAGGTTGGGCAGTTTACATGTAATTTGTCATTATTCTCACAACGTCCACCAAAAGTAAGTACCACCAATAGGATAGCAGCTCAGAGACATCAAGTAACTTTTTACGATCCTGCACACAGTTTAATAAATGGAAAAGCCTGTAAGTGTCACAATCCTCTCTTCTCTTTCAATACTTTATAAGGAATTTCTTGTAGAGGTAGCACAAATATGTAAGAAAAAAGGGGTTAAAGCTATCTTTTTAAAATAGTCTAGATTCTTTCCTTTTTATTACTCTAAAACATTTAATACAGACAAAAAAATGAGTTACATTAATAACTTACAAATCATAATAATATGGTTGGATGTGAGCCCTTCATCCAACTAAAGAAATAGTACTGTGCTAACACTATTAAAGTTCTTTCAGTACTTATCTCATTCCTATCTTTTGACCCAGGAGTAATTATTAATCTGTTGTAATTTTTAAATTATTCCTTGCCCTTTAATAGTGTTAACCATATGTTGTAGATCTTTATAAAAAATGGAATCTTATTGAGTGTGTTATTCCTCAGATTTCTCTCCCCCAACTTAAAATCATGTTATGAGGATTTATCCTATTTACATAGCTGTGATTTATTTGTTTTCCTTGTACATCATAATTTGTTTATTCATTCTTCTGTTGGACAGTATAGTTGTTTCCAGGTTTTTGCTCTTTTGATCAGTGCTGCTGTGAACACTCTTGAACTATGACATAACTAAGGGTAAAATGGTAAGCTCCTAGGATAGAAACATAATAAATTTCAGAGAGTAATGCAAGGTAGAATTCCAAAGTCATTTTGCCACAATGACATCAGCAAAAATAAAAATTTAAACCTCTGAAAATTCTTCACTCCATGAAATCAGTGACAAAACTGGCAAAATTTATCAGAATTAATTTTTAAAAATCTTTTATTGGAGTATAGTTGCTTTACAATGTTGTGTTAGTTTCTGCTCTACAGCAAAGTGAATCGGCCACACATATACGTGTATCCCCTCTTCCTCGGATTTCCTTCCCGTTTAGGTCACCACAGAGCACTGAGTAGAGTTCCCTGTGCTATACAGTCTGTTCTCATTAGTTATCTATTTTATAAATAGTAGTGTATATATGTCAATCCCAATCTCCCAATCCCTCCCACCTCCCTTCCCCCCTTGGTATCCATATGTTTGTTCTCTATGTCCGTGTCTCTATTTCTGCTTTGCAAATAAGTTCATCTATACCATTTTTCTAGATTCCACATATATGCATTAATATATGATATTTGTTTTTCTGACTTAATTCACTCTGTATGACAGTCTCTAGGTCCATCCACGTCTCTACACATGACCCAATTTCGTTCCTTTTTATGGCTGAGTAATATTCCATTGTATATGTACCACATCTTTATCCATTCCTCTGTTGATGGATATTTAGGTTGCTTCCATATCCTGGCTATTGTAAATATTGCTGCAGTGAACATTGGGGTGCCATGTATCTTTTGAATTATTGTTTTCTCCGGGTATATGCCCAGGAGTGGGATTGTTGGGTCATATGGTAGTTCTATTTTTAGTTTTTTAAGAAACCTCCATACTGTTCTCCATAGTGGCTGTACCAATTTACATTCCCACCAACAGTGCAAGAGGGTTCCCTTTTCTCCACACCCTCTCCAGCATTTATTGTTTGTAGATTTTTTGGTGATGGCCATTCTGACTGGTGTGAGGTGATATCTCATTGTAGTTTTGATTTGTATTTCTCTAATAATTAGTGATGTTGAGCATCTTTTCATGTGTTTGTTGGCCATCTGTATGTCTTCTTTGGAGAAATGTCTATTTAGGTCTTCTGCCCATTTTTTAATTGGGTTGTTTGTTTTTTTTTATACGGAGCTGCATGAACTGTTTGTATATTTTGGAGATTTAATCCCTTGTCAGTTGCTTCATTTGCAAATATTTTCTCGCATTCTGAGGATTATCTTTTCCTCTTGTTTATGGTTCCCTTTGCTGTGCAAAAGCTTTTAAGTTTAATTAGGTCCCATTTATTTTTGTTTTTATTTTCATTACTCGAGGCGGTGGGTCAAAAAAGATCTTGCTGTGATTTATGTCAAACGGTGTTCTGCCTATGTTTTCCTCTAGGAGCTTTATAGTGTCTGGCCTTACATTTAGGTCTTTAATCCATTTTGAGTTTATTTTTGTGTATGGTGTTAGGGAGTGTTCTAATTTCATTCTTTTACATGTAGCTCTCCAGTTTTCCCAGCACCACTTATTGAAGAGATTGTCTTTTCTCCATTGTATATCCTTCCCTCCTTTGTTATAGATTAGGTTACCATAGGTGCGTGGATTTATCTCTGGGCTTTCTCTCCTGTTCCATTGATTTATATTTCTTCTTTTGTGCCATCAACCATAGTGTCTTGATGACTGTAGCTTTGCAGTATAACCTGAAGTCAGGGAGCCTGATTCCTCCGGCTCCATTTTTCTTTCTTAAGATTGCTTTGGCTATTTGGAGTCTTTTGTGTTTCCATACAAATTGTAAAATTTTTTTGTTCTAATTTTGTGAAAAATGCCATTGGTAATTTGATAGGAAAAAAAGAAAATTACAGACCAATATCACTGATGAACATAGACACAAAAATCCTCAACAAAATACTAGCAAACAGAATCCAACAACATATTAAAAAGATCATACATCATGATCAAGTGGGATTTATCCCAGGGATGCAAGTATTGTTCAGTATACGCAAGTCAATCAGCGTGACACACCACACTAACAAATTGAATAATAAAAACCATATGATCATCTCAATAGATGCAGAAAAAGCTTTTGACAAAATTCAACACCCATTTATGACAAAAGCTCTCCAGAAAGTGGGCATAGAGGGAACCTACCTCAACATAATAAAGGTCGTATGTGACAAACCTGTAGCAAGCATCATTCTCAATGGTGAAAAACTGAAAGCATTTCCTGTAAGATCAGGAACAAGACAAGGATGTCCACTCTCACCACTCTTATTCAGCATAGTTTTGGAAGTCCTAGTCATGGCAGAGAAGAAAAAGAAATAAAAGGAATCCAAATTGTAAAAGAAGAAGTAAAACTGTCACTGTTTGCAGATGACATGATATTGTACATAGAAAATCATAAAGATGCCACCACAAAACTAGTAGAGCTCATCAGTGAATTTGGTAAAGTTGCAGGATACAAAATTAATGCACAGAAATCTCTTGCATTCCTATACACTTAAAATGAAAAGTCAGAAAGAGAAATTAAGGAAACAGTTCCATTTACCATTGCAACAAAAAGAATAAAATACCTAGAAATAAACCTACCTAAAGAGGAAAACGACCTGTACTCAGAAAACTAAAGATACTGATGAAAGAAATCAAAGACAACACAAACAGATGGAGAGATTTGCCATGTTCTTGGATAGGAAGAATCAATATTGTGAAAATGGCTACACTACCCAAAGCAATCTACAGATTCAGTGCAATCCCTATCAAATTACCAATGGCATTTTTCGCAGAATTAGAATTAATTATTTTAAAAACCCAGGAAATTAACCAAAAGCTTGTAACATCTCAGGAAGCATGTATTCAGAAGAAAACTGGCTAAATCTTCATGAGAACAGTGAACTTTGTGGTGTTTTAATTCACCCTTTCCAGTTCCCCAATAGTCTTATTCCCAATGAAAACCAGTAATTTAGCAGTCTCCAGACATGGCGGAATGGGGTTGAAGCTTCTTCAAAGCCTCATTCCCAGAAAATTTTCATTATTTGGCCTGTCTGGTCCTTCAGTACAAGTTCTCAGTTACAAAGTTGTCTTTATTTGGCTGGACTTAGAGTGAAAAGCCTTTTCCTCAGAAGCACTTGTTGAAAAAAATTAAAGGTAATTGGTTAACTTACAGCTGCCTGAAGTGGTGGACAACAGTAGAGAAAACAACAAACTAACTGAAAGCTTCCAGAAAAAATTGAGGAATGAGATGTGCATAAGCGCTATGACAAGCCCTATCAGACTCCTCAGAATCTAGAAGGGCATGTGTCTGATAGGGCTGTGTGCATACTCAGGGCTGCGTTCACACCACAGTCAGGAAAGACTGAAAGGCCCTAAAGTCTCATCTCAAGCTGACTTTGAGGCTCTGCTCAAACCAGAAGTAAAGGCCAAGGAAGAGCTGCCAAGGAAGAGCTGTGAGATCTCTGACCCAGTATTGAAAGTGTGTCCAACACACATGGGCAGGGCCCCTTATAAAAGGCTGGGGACTGTTGGTTCCAGGCATTTAAGGAAATCTCTGTCTGATTATTAACTGACCAGCCACTGAATTAAGCAAACAAAGACTTCAGTCCCACACTCAACATAGAATACAGTCTTTATAGAATTAGTTCAGAAGAATCAACAAGCAAACAAAACAACAATGACAAACCCTAGGGAGTGGTAAAAATCTGATTTCCAGAATTGTCATATTATATTGCTTAAAATACCCAGTTTGCTACATAAAACTATGAGAGATGCAAAGAAGCACATGAATTCACATGAAGAAATAATGAGCATCTGTAAAAGTAACTACATAAATAAATACAATTGATACTAGAATTGTATTTTTTGTTTGTAACTCTTATTCTTCTCTCAGATTTAAAAGACAACTGCATAAAACAATAACCATAAATCAGTGTATAAAGATGTAGTTTGTATAACAGTAGCAGCATGAAGTAGGGGATTGGGAATGGAGCTATATAATAGCAAAACAAAGTTTTTGGATACTGTTAAAATGTGGCTCATTTCTGAACTAGATTGTTAAAAGTTAAGATGCTAATTATAATCCGCTGGACAACAGGCAAGAAAATAAGTCAAAAATATGTTAAAAGAAATGACCAGGCAATTAAAATGCTACACTAGAGAATATCTATTTAACTTAAAAGAAGACAGTGTAATGGAGGAGTTGAGGAACAAAAAAAGGTGACATATAGAGAACAAATACCTAAGTCATTGTGCCAATTTCAAACCCCACCAGCAGCACATAAGAATTTCCAGGGCTGTCCACTTCTGTCTGTATTTGGCATTTTCAGATTTTTAAATGTTTGCAAATCTTACATGAAAATATGCTGAATATCACAAATCATCGGGAAAATGCAAATTAAAACCACAGTGAGATGTCACCTCAAACCTGTCAGAATGGCAACAAATAATGAATGTTGGTGAGGATGTGGAGAAGAGGGAACCCATGTACACTGTTGGTGGGAATGTAAATTGGTACAGCAACTATGGAAAACAGTATGGAGGTTCCTCAAAAAATTAAAAATAGAACTACCATAGGATCCAGCAGTTCTACTCCTGGGTATATATCCAAAAAAGCAAAAACACTGAATCAAAAAGATACATTGAACCCCATGTTCACAGCAGCATTATTTACAATAGCCAAGATATGGAAATAACCTAAGTGTCCATCAACAGATGAATGGATAAAGAAAATGTGGTATATATAAACAATGGGCTATTACTCAGCCATAAAAATGAATGAAATTTTGCCATTTGCACCAATGTGGATGGGGCTGGAGGGTATCATGCTTAGTGAAGTAAGTTAGAGAAAGACAAATACTATATGTTTTCACTTGTTTTTGGAATCTAAAAAAAATCAAACAAGTAAATGTAACAAAACAGAAACAGACTCACAGTTACAGAAAATAAACTAGTGTTTACCAGTGGGGACAGGAGCCAAACCAGGGAAGGAGATTAAGAGGTACAAACTCCTAGGTATAAAAGTATAAGGATATAATGTGCAGCATAGGTATTATCGCCAATATTTTATGATAACTTTATTTATTTTTGTAAATTGGAATATGATTGCTTTACAATGTTGTGTTAGTTTCTGCAGTACAGTGAAGTGAATCAGCTATATGTATAACCATATCCCCTCCCTCTTGGACCTCCCTCCCCCCCCATCCCACCCATCTAAGTCATCACAGAGCACCGAGCTGAGCTCCCTGTGCTATACAGCAGGTTCCCACTAGCTATCTAGTTTACACATGGCAGTGTATTTTTGTCAAACCTAATCTCCCAATTCGTCTGACCCTCCCTTCCCCCTCCGAGTCCATATGTCCATTCTCTACATCTGTGCCTCTATTCCTGCCCTGCAAATAGGTTCATCTGTACCGTTTTTCTAGATTCCACATATATGCATTAACGTATGATATTTGGTTTTCTCTTTCTGGCTTACTTCACTCTGTGTGACAGACTCTAGGTCCATCCACATCTCCACAAATGACCCAATTTCGTTCCTTTTTATGGCTGAGTAATATTCCATTGTATATATGTACCACATCTTCATTATTCATTCATTTGTCACTGGACATTTAGGTTGTTTCCATGTCCTGGCTATTGTAAATAGTGCTGCAGTGAACATTTGGGTACATATGTCCTTTTGAATTATGGTTTTCTCAGGGTGCGTGTCCAGTAGTGGGATTGCTGGGTCATATGGTACTTCTACTTTTAGATTTTTAAGGAACCTCCATACTGTTCTCCATAGTGACTGTATCAATTTACATTGCCACCAACAGTGCAAAAGGGTTCTCTTTTCTCCACACCCTCTCCAGCATTTATTGTTTGTAGCTTTTTTGATGATGGCCATTCTGACTGGTGTGAGGTGAGACCTCATTGTAGTTTTGATTTGCATTTCTTTAATAATTAGTGCTATTGAGCATCTTTTCATCTGCCTCTTGGCCAACTGTATGTCTTCTTTGGTGAAATGTCTGTTTCGGTCTTCCGCCCATTTTTTAATTGGGTTGTTTATTTTTTTGACATTCAGCTCCATGAGCTCTTTGTATATTTTGGAGATTAATTCTTTCTCCATTGCTTCGTTTGCAAATATTTTCACTCATTTTGAGGGTTGTCTTTTCGTCTTGTTTATGGTTTCCTTTGCTGTGCAAAAACTTTTAAGTTTAATTAGGTCCTATTTGTTTATTTCTGTTTTTATTTTCATTACTGTTGGAGGTGGGTCAAAAAAGAACTCGCTGTGGTTTATGTCAAAGAGTGTTTTTCCTGTGTTTTCCTCTTAAGAGTTTTATGGTGTTTGGTCTTACATTTAGGTCTTTTATCCATTGAGTTTATTTTTGTGTATGGTGTTAGGGAGTGTTCTAATTTCATTCTTTTACATGTTGCTGTCCAGTTTTCCCAGCACCGCTTATTGAAGAGGCTGTCTTTTCTCCATTGTAAGTTCTTGCCTCCTTTGTCGTAAATTACATGACCATATGTGTGTGGGTTTATCTCTGGGCTTTCTATCCTGTACCATTGATCTATATTTCTGTTTTTGTGCCAGTACCATACTGTCTTGATTACTGTAGCTTTATAGTATAGTCTGAAGTCCAGGAGCCTGATTCCTGCAGCTCCGTTTTTCTTTCTCAAGACTGCTTTGGCTATTCGGGGTCTTTTGTGTTTCCATACAAATTGTAAAATTTTGTGTTCTAATTTCGTGAAGAATGCCATTGGTAGTTAGGTAGGGATTGCATTGAATGTGTAGATTGCTTTGGATAGTATAGTTATTTTCACAATATTGATTCTTCCAATCCCATAACATGGTATATTTTTCCATCTGCTTATGTCATCTTTGATTTCTTTCATCAGTTTTATAGTTTTATGAGTACAAGTCTTTTGCCTCCTTAGGCAGGTTTATTCCTAGGTATTTTATTCTTTTTGTTGCGATGATAAATGGGATTGTTTCCTTAATTTCTCCTTCTGATTTTTTGTTGTTAGTGTATAGGAATGCAAGAGATTTCTGTGCATTTTGTATCCTGCAACTTTACCAAATTCATTGATGAACTCTAGTAGTTTTTTGGTGGCATAGTCAGGATTTTTTATGTATAGTATCATGTCATCTGCAAACAGTGACAGTTTTACTTCTTCTTTTCCAATTTGGATTCCTTTTATTTCTTTTTCTTCTCTGACTGTTGTGGCTAGGACTTCCAAACTACGTTGAATAAGAGTGGCAAGAGTGGACATCTTTGTCTTGTTCCTGATCTTTGAGGAAATGCTTTCAGTTTTTCACCATTGAGAATGATATTTGCTGTGGGTTTGTCATATATGGCCTTTATTATGTTGAGCTAGGTTCCCTCTGTGCGCATTTTCTGGAGAGTTTTTATCATAAATGGGTATTGAATTTTGTCAAAAGCTTTCTCTGCATCTATTGAGATGATCATATGGTTTTTATTCTTCAATTTGTTAGGGTTGTTTATCACGTTGATTGATTTGCATATATTGAAGAATCCTTGCATTCGTAGGATAAATCCCACTTGATCATGATATATGATCCTTTTAATACATTGTTGGATTCTTTTTGCTAGTATTTTGTTCAGGATTTTTGCATCTATGTTCACTAGTGATATTGGTCTATAATTTTCTTTTCTTGTGATATCTTTGTCAGATTTTGGTATCAGAGTGATGGTGGCCTTGTACAACAAATTTGGGAGTGTTCCTCCCTCTGCAGTTTTTTGGAAGAGTTTGAGAAGGATAGGTGTTAGCTCTTCTCTAAATGTTTGTTAGAATTCGCCTGTGATGCCATCTGGCCCAGGACTTTTTTTTGTTGGAAGATTTTTAATTACAGTTTCAATTTCATGACTTATGATAAGTCTGCTTTGTTTTCTAATTCTTCCTGGTTCAGTCTTGGAAAATTGTACCTTACCAAGAATTTGTTCATTTCTTCATGGTTGTCTATTTTATTGGCATATAGTTGTTTGTAGTAGTCTCTTTTAATCCTTTGTTTTTCTGCAGTGTCAGTTGTGATTTCTCCTTTTTCATTTCTAATTTTATTGATTTCCATCCTCCCCCTCCCCCTTTTTTTTTTTTGGATGAGTCTGGCTAAAGGTTTATCAATTTTGTTTATCTTCTCAAAGAACCAACTTTTAGTTTTATTGATCTTTGCTGTTTTCTTCATTTCTAGTTCTTTTATTTCTGCTCTGATCTTTATGATTTCTTTCTTTCTACTGAGTTTAGGTTTTCTTTGTTCTTCTTTCTCTAGTTTCTTTACGTGTAAGGTTAGATTGTTTACTTGAGATTTTTCTTGTTTCTTGAGGTGAGATTCAATTGCTATAAACTTCCCTCTTAGAACTGCTTTTGCTGGGTCTTGATGCTAAGATGAGGACCTCTGGGAGACCTCACTCTGATGCATATTCCCTGGGGTCTGAGGTTCTCTGTTAGTCCAGTAGTTGGGACTCGGACCTCCTACCGCAGGAGATCAGGTTGGACCCCCGGCTTGTGAACCAAGATCCCGCAAGCCGCGCAGGTTGGCAGAGAAAAAAGAAGGAGCAGAACAATAACAAAGAGTAAAAAATAAAATAAGATTAGAAAACTAACAGATATGGTAGAAAAAATTAAAATATGGATGAAACAACAACCAGAAGTTAAAACAGAACCACAATAGCATAAAAGAGAAAAGAAAAATAAAAAAGCTAGAAAAGGCCTTGGCTGTGGGGGGTGGGGTTTAGGCAGGGACTGGGTTTTGGCTGTGGGCAGGGCCTATGTTTAGGACCCACAGGGCCGGAAAAATCCCCGGGGGCGGGGGCCATGGGACTTAGGCTCAACACAGCAGGAGGGACCCAGGAGTGCCTCTGGCCTTGGAGGGCGGAGGACCAGGTCCGGGACCCCAGCAGGCTCCCTGGGCCAAAGTGGTCAGGGGAAATGCTAGGCACGTTCCCCCCCCCCATCCTCTGATCTGGGAGGGTCCCTCCCCATTGGCCTCTCTTCTTTTTCCCCACCCTCCCTCCTATGCCCTTAGGACCCCTGTGGCTGGAGGGGGCCCCAGAAGGCAGGGGACCAGACCCTCAAGCCCAACAGGCTTCCCAAGGCCGAGTGGGCTGGGGAAATGCCCAAGGCGCTTCCCCTGATCCCTCAGTTCTGGAGGGTCCCCCGCCACCGTCCGCCTCTCCTCTTCTCCCCCCACCTCCCTCTTATGCCCGTAGGATCATTGTGGCCCAGAGGGGGTCTTGGAGGTTTGGGGATCCGGCCCGGGAGCCCAGCAAGCTTCCCAGGGCCGAGTGGGTGGGGGAAACGCCCGCCACGCCTCCCCTGATCTTCCGATCCTGGAGGGTCCGCCCCAACCGTCTGCCTCTCCTCCTTTTCCTCCCTCCTCCCTCCCACGCGCCTAGGACCCATGAAGCCAGAGGGGGTCCTGGAGATCAGAGGACCGGGCCCGGGAGCCCAGCAGGCTTCCCGGGGCGACTGGGCTGCGGAAATCCTAGGCGCACCGCCCTCTGATCCTGCAAACCTCCACAGGGTCCCTCGAGGTGTGGGAACCCTTCCTCTCTCCCAGCCACCCCTCAGGGGCACCAGTCATGTCCATCCTCCACTTCTCTACCCCCTCACTCCCCCCCACATCCTACCCGGTCGCTCTGGGGTTCCTCCTGTCTCCTTGGGCGTCAAGGTCCCCCACCAGTGTCCGGCAGGTGCCCTAGCTGTGGGAAGACACGAACTCCACATCCTCCCATGCTGCCATCTTGACTCCGCCCCTATGATAACTTTAAATGGAGTATAATCTATAAAATCTTGAATCACTATGTTGTAAACTTGAAACTAATATAGTATTGTGAATCAAATATACTTCAAAAAATAAAAATAAAAATATTTTAAACATATATTTTTATGTATTTATAAATTTAAAATATATATATTTATAAATTTGAAATAAATAATAACAAATATTTTAAAATAAAATAAATGTTTGCCAACCTTGTAGGTATAAAATGTCACCTTATAATGAACCTCTGTTTTAGATACGGACAAAATAAGATCGTTATATCCTTCTTAAACCTTTTATTAATATTTATGCCTTATCTCAAGTAAAGCATTTTGTCCTCAGTTATATTTGTATGATATTAATATAGCATTCTTAGTTTTTTTTCTTTCCTAGTATTTGCCTAGTTCATTACTTACCATCCCTTTAATTGCAGAGTTTCTCTTTTTTATATACTAGGTCTGTCTCTTATAAATAGCTTAAGGCTGGATTTTGCTTTCTAATCTGACTGTATATTTTAACTGAGGAGTTGAATTTGTTTCCATTTATTATGGTTGATAGTATACATAAATGTATTTCTATCATAGTTTGTTTTTTCTTTGTCCTACCATTGTGTGCACCCTTTCTTTCACTCACCCCTTGCTTTCTTTTCAATTGAAATGTCTCATTCTATGTTACTTCTAATTTTTAAAACATACACAAATTATTTGTATTATTTTAGTAATTATCATTTAAAAATTTAACCTATTTAAGAAATCTTAAACTTAATTACTTTATTCTCTTCACTAACAACACAGGAACTTTAGAATGTTTTAAAGGCAATTATCCTGTTCTAATTTTATGCTATTATGGTATAGTACTTTAGCTTTATCTCTTTTGTAAAAGTAATATCAGCAGTGAGACATTATTAAACTGTTTATATCATCAGTGTTTCATTATACTTTCCCACATATTTACCATTTTCCTTATTCAACATTTATCTTTGTATCTAAAACTTCCATTTCTTGTTTTCTTTCTTCCAGCACATTTTTAGAAGTTTCTTCAGTGACAGTTTTTCAGTTTTTGTTTATCTATGATATCTTTTTGCCCCCATTCTTGAAAGATAGTTCTGTTAAGTACACAGAGTTGACAGTTTCTCTCAGCACTTTGAAGATCCTCCATGCTTTTCTGGCTTCCAGTTTTGATGTGTAAAATAGCAGTTACCATTCTAATTATTATTTCTTATAGATATTGTGTCTTTTCTCTCTGATTGTTTCTAATGTCTTCTTTCGACTTTGATATTTGTATTTTGCTTCTAATGTCTTCTTTCAACTTTGATATTTGTATTTTGCTTTCCATGTGTCTAATAGTGGATTTTACTGATTCAAAATTGTTTAAAATATATATTAATAAAACTAAAGTTTAATGTAACCCTGTAAGGATACACTGTGATAAGTCACCTGCATCAGACTAAAAGTAACCTTGCTGATTTCAGTCATTAATTATTCATTTATAAAACAAATATATGTAGAGCATATTTTCAGGTGAAAATTTGTACTATGGAGAAAGAACAAAGCATGAAAAAGAAACAGAGCGAGACTGAGGGAGAGGGCTACCTCTGTTAGTTTTTGTTGTCAAGAAGGCCTTAAAGATTGTTAAGGAGAGATTTGAGGTAAATGAAGTAAGGGAAGAATCATATAGAGAAGTGGGAAAGAGTAGTCCAGACAAGGGAAAAAGCAAATACAGAATCTCTCTTGTAGAGTGGAGTAAATAAGTCTTGACATGTTTAAGGAACTACAAGGAGGCCTGTGTGTCTGGAGTTACCTGCAGAGGGGCTAGCAAGAGATGATGTTAGAGAGATAGTCAAGAGCCAGATAATGGGTTGCGTGTGTGCGCACGCACGCACACACACAATTATTTAGCATACATATATATGCATATGTAGATACCATTAAAAACTAAGAGTGTATTTCTAGCTTAGAGAATAAGGATAGCGATTACAGTTTTAAACTTCTGATTATAGATAAAGAAACTAAATTGCTATTTCAAATACATTTTGCCATCAATTTGGCCTTCCTTAAAATTTTATACTATTTTCTAGCCTAAAATTGTACATCCAATAAGGTATGAAATGGAATATTTGTGTTGACCCCAATATTGACCAAGGTCCCAAGCTGAGGACAATGGATGTTAATTATGTATGATAGACACCTCTTGAATGAATTCATTAAAAGATAGTCAAATAGGCCTGCAGTTATCTTACCTAATCCAGTTTATATACCGGAAGACTAGATAAAAGAGATGTGATTGATGGAAGATTCTTTAAAAGGGATTTAAGTATTTTGGCTCTTTTGCTCTGTTCCCTTCTTTGCTTTCCCCAACATAAGCCAAATGGTGAAGGAGTCCAAGGAAACTGCTTATGTCTAAAAATGGAAGGAGTGGCTTTTCAGTCCTTAGCTTGATACCTGGTGAGTTACAGAAATTTGTAGGATCATTCTAGACTACTACCAGGGTGGGGCATGAAAGAGTTCACTAGGGGGACTGATGTATGTATCAGGAGTTTGGGAGCTGTATAAAGATAGAAGAATGTCCAAGCTTGTCACCTAGAGAGGGCAAAGTAGAGAGCTGGCTGAAACTGCCATGTGGGTAGATTGAAGAGAGGGGGTTGAGCAGCTGTAGTGAAACTCACACTGTTGGTAGGGCAAGGACTTTAAGGACTTTTTTTCCTTGTGGACCAGTGGACACTTTGGATGGAAGCCAGATCTGAATCATCTTGGAAGTATCTCACCAAAGAGGTCTACCTTTCAAGACAAAAGCCCCTCAGAAGAATATGACTAGAGATGTTTGAAAAAGCTGATGAGGGCTTGTAAGGTCAACCAACGAGTGCATTGCCCACATTAGTGAACTTTGCAGACTGGAGGTCGCTGACAGTGTCTCTGAAGAACTTGCGAGTGCTCGCATTGGAAGAGGGACAACGTTGGATCTGCCATGACAGAGGGCATTTGAGGAATCCATACAGATCTCCAGATTGCACTGCTAATCCAAAGTCTTCATCCTTTTTATTCTTCCCACTTTCCACAGCTGGAAGATCCATAAGCACAGCATGAAGGTAGTAGAGCAAGAAAGGAAAAAATATAAACCGTATGGCCTCCTCCCACAGCACACATAGATTTTCACCCACTGCTGGTCCCTGATTCTGTGGGTCAGCAGGTCAGTGGGGAAACACTCTCAATTCGATGTGACATTAAAGAGTTTAACTAGACTGAACTGGACTTTTTAATATCTAAAGATGAGAGTGTTCCTATAGCTGAAAGTGATCTGAAAAGCTTTGGAAGATATCAGATAAAAACTGAAGAAAGCTTAGTACTGGGAGAGAAATAATGCCATTTCCTTTCTATACCATTCCTAATGTAACCCTAATATATGGGTGTGTTAGTTTTCTATTGCTGCTGTAACACATTACCACAAATTTATTGGTTTACGACAACACTAGTTTATTATTTTCAGTCCTAGAGGTCAGAAGAACTCTACAGGTCTCACTGCAGCCCTGCTAACACCTTGATTTTAGCTCAGTGAGGCCTGTACACTTCTCCAGCTTAATCAGGTTTTGGCTGAATTCATTTCCATTTGGTTGTGGAGACCATGGGGTCCCCATTTGCTGACTAGCTATCAGCTGGGGGCTGCTGTCAGCTTCTACAGGCCTCTCTCCATTCTTTGCACATAGCCCCTATGTGTCAAAGCCAGCAAGAGGGCCTAGAACCCTTCTCAAGCTGTCATTTTTGTGAACTTTTTCTATCATTGCAACTCTCTCTAACCCTTTAAGAATGCATATAATTTGAAGGACCACCTATATAATGCTGAGTACCTTTTCCATCTCAAAGTCTGTCACGGTAATCATACCTGCAATCATATCTTTTGTCACTGAAGGTAATATTCACAGATTCTGGTAATTAGGAGGTGGACATTTTTGGGTGACTTATGTCTTCCACAGTTACTCAAAATTCAAAGTAGATTCCTTCTTTAATGTTCTCACTGTATATGGCTGTAAGCTATTTAGTAATCACTTGAGATTTTTCAAAAATAGATAATATAATTTATTTTTTAATCAATGTATAGTGTACATTGAATTGAGTGTACAGATTTTCAAGCGTATGAGGTCGTTTGACAAATGTCTATACCTGACTACCACCACAAATTATCTGATATTTAAATCACCCCAGAAAGTTTGCTCATGCTCTCTGGTAGTCATTTTCCTGCTTAGGCAAACACTGATCTGATTTTTCTGATAGTCACCTAATTTTTCCTATTATGGAACTTTATATCCGTGGCAGTATATAGTATGTAGAAATTTCTCTGTGGCTTCTTTCACTTAATATAATGTTTTTGAGATACATCGATTCTATTGCATGCATCATTTAGCTTATTAACTTTTATTGCTTAGCAGTATTCTATTTTTCTTTAAATTTTCTTTATTTTCTTTAAGATACAAACAATATAATTTCCCCTTAGTTTAAAAATTAAAGTTTCTACACTCTTAAAAAAACTAGTGATAATTTTAAATGGCAGGAGCTATTAACTCCCATTTTGGTAATTGCTGACTTACCTCATTAAAAGTTAATCTGCTGCCAAATTTGTAAATTAATTTTTTTATTGAGTAATTTTTGAGTAATTTTATTGAGTAATTTTTATAATTTTTATATTAATTTTTTATTGAGTTGATGTACAATTTATAAATTTCAGGTGTACAACATAGTGAGTCACAATTTTTAAATGTTATATTCCATTTATAGTTATTATAAAATATTGGCTATATTCCCTGTGTTGTACTATATATCCTTGTAGCTTATTTATTTTGTACATAGTAGTTTGTACCTCTTAATCCTCTACTCCTATCTTGTCCCTCTCTCCTTCCCTCTCCCCACTGGTAACTGCTAATTTGTCCTCTCTTTCTGTGAGTCTGCTTCTTTTTGTTATATTCACTAGTTGTATTTTTTAGATTTCCCATACAAGTGAAATCTAAACATACAGTGAAAATATACAGTATTTGTCTTTCTCTGTACGACTTATTTCACTTAGCATAATACCCTCCAAGTCCATGTATGTTGCTGCAAATGGCATAATTTCATTTTTTATGGCTGAGTAATATTCCAGTGTGTGTGTGTGTGTGTGTGTGTGTGTGTGTGTGTGTATTACACATTTTCTTTATCCATTCATCTGTTGCTGGACACTAAGGTTGCCTCCATATCTTGGCAATTGTAAATAATGCTGCTATGAACATATGAACATTGGGGTGCATATACTTTTGCATATTAGTGTTTTCATTTTTTCAGATATATACCCAGGAGTGAAGTTGCTGGGTCATATGGTAGTTCTATTTTTAGGTTTTTGAGAAACTTCCATACCGTTTTCCGTAGAGGTTGCAGCAATTTATGTTCCCATCAATAGTGTATGAGGCGAGGGTTCCCTTTTCTTCACATCCTCGCCAACATTTCTTATTTGAGGTCTTTTTGATGATAGCCATTCTGACAGGTGTGAGGTGATAGCTCATTGTAGCTTTAATTTGCATTTCTCTGATGATTAATAAGCAGTATTCTGTTTTATGAATATTATGCAATTTGTTAATTCATTCCAGTTTTGGACTATTATGAATAAAACTGCAATGAAGATATTTTTCAAAGTCTCTTTTTAGGCATATGTTTTTATTTCTCATTGTTCAATGCCCAGGATGGAAATAATTGTTATAGGGTAAGTGTACGTGTAGCTTTATAAGAAAATGATAAACTGTTCTCCGAAGTAATTACTATTTTATCTATAGAATCTGTAGTTTTGTCATCACTCTCATTCCTGAGAGTGGAAATTTGTGCCTTCTTTCTTTTTTTCTGATCAGCATGGCTAGAAGTTTATCAATTTTATTGATTTTCTCAAAGAGCCAGCCTTTGGTTTCATTCACATTCTTTATTTTCTATTTCACTGATTTGACCTTTATTATTTCCTTTTTTCTGCTTACATGGGGTTTTATTTGTTTATCTTCTAGTTTTTTAAGGTGGAAGCTGAGTTCACAGACTTGAGACTTTTCTTTTTTTCCCAATATAGGCATTTAGTGCTAGAAATTCCTTTGTTATTACTTTAATAAAAATTGTATATATTTAAGGTATACTACATGATGATTTGATATACATATACACAGTGAAATGATTACTACAGTCCATACAGTTAGGCTAATTAACATATTGATTTGGGGTTTGTTTTTTTTTTAATGGTGAGAGCACTTGAAATGTACTTTCTAAGCAAGTTTCCAGTATTCAGAACAGTATTATTAACTATTTTAAATTTCTTTTTAAATACTACTTCAGCTGCATACTATACATTTTGGCATGTTGTGTTTTCATTTTCATTATGTTCAAAATATCTTCTAATTTCCCATTTGACTACTTCTTTGCCATATGAATTATTTGGAAGTGTGTTTCTTAGTGAATGACTCTTTGGGGACTTTTCCAGATATCTTTCTCTAATTGATGTGTGATTTAATTCTACTGGAGCCAGAAAATATACTTTGTATGACTTGAATCATTTTACATTTATTGAGACTCATAACAGTGTAGTTCTCTTTATCTTCCCCTTACCTCTGCATTATTTTATCATATATTTTACTTTTACACATGTTAGATATCTCCACAGTAAATTATCATTATTTTTGCTTTAATAGTTGACAGTTTTTAAACAAATTTAAAGTGTTTGTGTGTGTTTATGTGTATGTGTGTGAGAGAGAGAGAGGGAGAGAAAGGAAGAGAAAGAGAATATGTACATATATGATATAAAGATAACTTATAAAATGTCTTTTATATTTGCCCACATATTTAATATTTCTGGTGTTCTGTATTCATTTGGGCAGATCCAGGCTTCCATCTGGTATCATTTCCTTTCAGGCTGAAGAATTTCCTTCAACATTCCTTGTATTGCAGTTCTACTGGCAACTGATTCACTCATCTTTTGTTTATAAGAAAATGTTTTTCTTTTCCTTTAATCTTTGAATGATAATATCATTTGATATAAAATTCTGTGTTGACAGTTATGTCACACTTTAAAGATATCCTTCTGGTATTTTTTCTCTTTCTTGATAATGAGAAATCAGTTGTCATTCTTATCATTGACCTCTATAATTTAATGATATAATGCATCTTTTTTTCTCTCTGTCTTCAAGACTTATATTTACCTTTGTTTTTTAGTAGTTTTGTGATTACATATAGATTTCTCTGTTTTTATCCTGGATGGAGTTCACTGAGCTTCCTGTATTAGCTGTTTTTAATAAAATTTGGAGAACTTTTAGTTAGTATTTCTTAAAATATTGTATTCTACCGCATTCTCTATATCCTCTGTTTCTTAGAGTCCTATTATATGTTTACTTGATCAGTTCACACCATCCCACTGGATATTGAGGGTCTGTTCATTTTCTTCAGTCTTTTTTCCTCCTCTGTATGTCTATTTGGCTAATTTCTCTTGACCTATTTTTAAATTCATTGTCCTTGTCTTCTGTTGTGTCTAAGCTGCCACTAATCCCATTCAAATACTTCTTCATTTCCCATTTAGTTCTTTTTCACAGCTTCTAGATCTCTCTTGAAATTCTCTTCTTTACCATTATATTTCTCTTCATCATCTTTTCCCATAGATGCTTTAATATATCTATCATAATTATTTTAAAATCTTTTTCTAGAAATTCTAATTTATGAATCGCTTGTGAGTATGTTTCTATTACCTTATTTTTTACTTGATTATAAGTCTTGTTAGTTTGCTTCTTTGTATGTCTTGTGATATTTGATTATATGCTAGGCATTGTGTTTAAAATCCAGTAGAGGCTACACAGGGCTCGTTTCTCTGGAGTTTAATTCTTTTAAAAATTTATTTGTGTTCAAAGCTCTTCAGTGGTAAAGAAAAGCATATTTTTTTGGTTTATTCACTGATTTATTTTTACTTTTGCAGGACTGAAGTTTTTCTACATCCTTTTTCCTTCTAATCAGATGTGGATCTCCAAAACAAATATATTTTTGAGAGGATGTTGAAATTCTCTCCTGTTGCAAATTTTCTCTCCCACACTCATAAGGGACAAATGCAGATGATTAGGATGGGATCATATTGACTTATTTCTCCATTTGGTTTTTCAACATTAATGAAGGAAAGGACAAATATGTTACTGATATACTCTCCCTACATCCACTGAAAATAGCTGTCAAAACATCAGAGAAAGGGAGAAACCTTGGCAGTTAAATGTTTACTCTTGTGGAAAACTGCCTTGTTCTTGACCTTCTCACCTCCTGTTACAAGTGCTCCAACTTTTTCTGAAAGGTCTTAAATTAGCCAACTTTGGACTCATTTATACCTCTGAATAATGACAAACATACAAATAGTTAAAAGCTCTTAGATTAAGTAAAAGGTGAGCCTACCTATTACTCATATTCTTTGCTCAGGAACCAAGACTTGTTGCCTAGTTGGCCTGCCTGTTCCCACTGCACAATTTGCTTCTTTCTAGGCTTTTATTCTGCCTATCTGCTTTTCTGATGGATAATATTTCAATTTCTAGTTTGTAGTTTTAATTGCCTGACCCATGGTAATTGAATCTGCCTATTTCCAGTCTTTCCATCTGGTTCTTGGTTTTGGACTGTCCAGATTTCATTACTTGTATGTGGTTTAGCTCATACTGTCTAAAAATTGCTACATATTCCTTCAGACTCTATCTACATCTCTCTCCCCTCTAAACCGTGCTGAGCTCTTCTCCATCCCTGACACTAACTTTATAATTTTAGTCAAAGTCCTGATGATATTTTAAAAATAACTTAGATGGGAAAGAAAGCTTCCTGAAGTAAATTCCAGTCTCACATTTAGCATTTGCTTGCAAGGTTTTTTACTGCTGTATATTCACCTCTATATTTAAAGTATAGAACAAATAATATGTAATGGAAAAAAAATCTTCCAACTAATTTATGTTTGTTTTTTATCTTTAATAATATTAAATTTGATACCTGCTGGTTTATGTATAATGCAGATGTTTCCTTTTTTGTTTCAATCTCTGCAAAATACATTGTTTGGCTTTTTGATACCAGTGTTCAAATCACACGTATCATACATACTTGGTGAACGTAAGTCTTTTACACCTTTGTAATTTTATATGGCAGTAAATTTCATACACACACACATACACACACACACACATACATATGAACTTACAAAATGAAAAGTCTGGTCAATTGAGTTGGTGTTCTTAGTACATAATGCTATATAATTTAATTTCTTTGCTTGAAATTTTGATTCAGTTGCATAGTTTTGACTGAATTGACCAATTTACTTGTTGGTAGCTATTCTTGTTATAGTGTACGGCCATGGAGAATTAGAATTTAATACAAGAAGAAAATTTACAGTTAGAGGAAGAATAATATGGCCAAAGTTAAAAATTGTCTATGTAAAGAACCTAGACATTTAAATAATAGTTATTAAATGTACATTGCTACTCTAAAACTTTTGAAACTTCATATATATAATTGAATAAATGTATGTATACACCAAAAGATACCAGGAATATTAGATCCGCTGTTGATTGAATGTGAATCTGCTGTAGTAAGATGTGAGTATAATGATAAAAGTGGTATTATCATGGGGCATTTGTTGATACAGTCTTTGTCCTCCAGTGTTATCTGTGCTCAGGTCTTGGTCATTACTATTATCTTACTATTATTATACTATCATACTGTTTTAATTACTATTATTATAATATTATAATGTCATAATATTATTTTGTGCTATTATCTTCTTAGAAGTCTGTGATCATCTGTCTTAAAATTTTTTTTCCTGGTTCTTAAAAACAAACATTCTTTTGCCCTAATTCCATTTTTTTCAGAAACTTTTCATACTGAGGTTCTATTTACATGATGAAAAAAATACCTGGTTTTTTTTGGTTTTTTTTTTTTGGTCACTGTGGTCCAAAAACCAGTCATGTTTCAAAAAGTTCAGGAAATTGAATTGTTGGGTCTTGTATCAACTGAAACCACTGATTGATAAACTGAACAGATTGCTTTTAGTAGGTTATTATTGCCTTACCAAGACCCACATCCTGATGATTCTCACCCCCCAACAGAAACTTCTTCATAGTGGATCCATTGTTATTATTTTCATACGGGGCTCAACTTAAATTATGTGTAATATAAGCACCATCAAATGCCCTGTCTCCTTTCCACCAGGAGACTGGTTTTTCATGAATGTATTTATTCCTGTCTATAGCCACATCTTTGCCAGGCTCAAGGCTGTAGGCATTATGGGCCACAGATGCCAGGCTTCCTCAGAACTGTTTTCCAGTGCTGTCATCAAGCTCCTTCCTTCAGGGAACAGGGCTGGCAGCTGTGCATATGCTTTGGGGTCTACCATTCAGTTAAACTGCCAATGCTAGGCTCCTGTTTTCCTGGCTCCCTTGAGTTCACTCAAAGAAACAAAATGGTATTCCCATATGTCCCTTATTGTTTTCTTGGCAAATCTCCCTACCTCCTTTAACCTCCCAGATTCTAGTATGTAAGAGACAAACTTTCTTTGTCAAACTTCCTTCCCTCAGACGCTGTAGGCTATAATAGCATTGATTCTAAAGCAAACTGTCTTTTTAGAAAGTCTTTTTTGAGGCTGAAGTTGACTAGTTTTAAGGACTATAATAATGTATTCCAAAAATATGCATCCTGGTGAACTGCAGTTAAAGGCAACCCAAAATGATTTACTAATTTGAATGTCAAATTTTAGAGTTGGTTCAGTTATTATTAGGAGGTACCCATTAACTGAGAGTTCAGGCATTTTGCAATATAGTGTTTTATCCTCATATTCCTGTTAAATTCCTTCTTTTCAAAAAGAATCACAACACTAGATTTCTAATTTTTATATAGAGAATTAATAATAAAGGTATTATACAGTACTTATTAGAGACTTGTGAAATTAAGCAGAAGTGGATAAAGTGTAGCATTTGTTAGTAATACGTCCCTAGGATGATATAATTTGATCCCCTCTCTCTTTCTGATAAAGACAGACAGGGTATGGCAAACCAACTATTTATGACATTTAATAGACATAATTTTTTTTACTTCTAAATAAGATTTTATTCCAAGAACTTAAAGGTGGGAAGTGGAAATATTCTACTTTCACACTATTGTTGCCATACTATAAATCACGTGGAACTATTTCATCACAGATAATTAGTGTAGCTGAAGAAAAAGACCTCAGAATACACCAAAGATTCACAGTTGCTATTCAGTGGCAACTTTGAATGGGACCTGGTATAATGCATGTTAAACAAATGATGAGCTGTATCATATCCCTGTCAGTCAGCTCAAGATTGCAGGTTATTTAACAGCTCATTAACAACACTGCTGTCCCTGAGCTGGTCCTGAAAAGTGGACTCTGAGCCAATTGTTGCATAAGTTCCTACAAGGTAAACGGAAGTGGGGGAAGCAAGGCAGGGGAGTGATTATCTGTTTTTCCTTTCTCTGCTCTTGAGTTGGTTTCTGATCATCTAAATCCCCACATCCATTACCCAGAGAGTGAGAGGCAGGGAAGGTAGTATTAATTCAACTTTCATGTATGACCTTCACCTAAAATTTTAACATTCAGTGATATCAACAAAGACACTGTGAACAGTTTCCATTGAACAATTTTCAGTTTCTTTAGCCTAAAGAAATGGACTCTCATACAACAATGTTGAGTGTAACCAGCACCATTTTGGATGAGGAAGCAGAGTTGAATCAAGTTCAAATGAACCATCATAGATGACCCACAAGGTGCTAGGGAATTCTGATGGATGCTTTTGCCTTATTTGACTCTATCTAACAGGGGGCAGGGGGTGGGGGATGAGGAATCCTTATAAATGAAGTGCTTACTATAGCAAGATGAGCAGCATTATTTATGTTTTAAATCCCTGTTACAACAGATAGCATTAGCCACCTCCCTCTGCCAAAACAAAAGAACAACAAAAAACAAAACAAAACAACAACTGAAAACTGCAAACAGATACAACAGACAACACAAATACTTCAAGTAATGATTTTTTAGTAACAAAGTTTTAGTATAATAGGAGAACTTAGGATCTTCTATCCAATTAAATCTTTTAAAAGCATTATGTCTTTGCCATGTTTCTGATTTCGTGATCTTTGTGCAACTTAATATAAAGAACCAGAAGTTTATTACTATACATAATTTTATTAAATGTGTGAAACCAGCTAATGCATGCTTATTTTCATTACTCGTTTGATCTGTCATCAGGTAAAAGACTTGAACACTTGGCAGACACATTTATTGAGATGTTAGAAAGGGCACTTTCAAGCAAATTGATTTGTTAGGAGATAAATTATGCTATCCTAGTATTGTCATGTAAATTGCAGATTCTAGCTGCTTTCAGCTCTTCATTTTACTAGAGCCAAATAGCTTATGCTCTGATATATTTGATAACTATAGTTAGTTTTGAATATCAAAGTAGATTAAAATATCTCCACTTATTCTTAAAAAAATCAGCCTACATATAGGTAAAGAAATATTTCTTAAAGTCAGTTTCAAAATTGATAATGCATGAGTATAAATCTGGGATAGCTGGGATTTTGGTTTCCAGTGAAATACTTCAAGCACATAAATCATTGCATATGAATTTCCAATTCAGCAAATGTATTGGAAGTAATAATTCAACCATCACAGAGTTTTTCCATGCTCTGGTTGGTTTTGATACATATTATTTCACTGAGGATTGATACTTTAGTACACTTAGAAATACTTTGGTGGTAATACTTAGGCATTGGGAGGTAATTACTGAGCTCCAAATTAGTAATGCACTTAAAGAGAAATTTTAAAAATAGAATCCCAATCAACTGGTCTGACATGCTCAATTAGTCTTTGGATAGTAGGCAGTTATATTATACATGAGACATTTTTCTCAGCACGACAAGTTTCTTTGATTTTGTTCCCAAAATAGAGTTACATTTGAAATATTAAGTAAAAATACAATATTTGATCAACTACTTCTAACAAAGAAACACAATCATCTCATCTCTTGTCAGTTTATAAGTATCACATAGACTTTCTGTACTCTGCTTTGCAGTTATGCTTTCATAAAGAATGTAAGTCAAAACTAGTAAGTGGCTAACGGGACTACTGGGTATTACAGGTAGTATTAGTTTAAGCTCTGGTTCATAGCTTAATATCTTTGGAAGTGTATAAATAATCTTTGCTTTTCTCCTTTGGATTGGCTAATTCTGCTATACAACAAGTTATTAACTTTCTACTTCATTCTTATCAGTGGTGATTAGGCCCTCATTTTCCATGATTTCTGAAACCTAAATTACTCTATATAGGTTGGAATTAGTAATGGTTCTTACTATCCATTGAATACCTACTAGGCCATGGGGTTGTCAGAGAAATGAAAATATATATTTCTGCTGTCCATGAGGCCATCTTAATAAATGCAACAAGTAAAATGATCAGATTATTTTGTACTTTGCAAATTTTCAGTTCCCATCAGTTCCATGGGAATGAACTGCGCTATGTAGAGGAATTTGAACTTTGGTCAACGCTGAGTAGAAAAAAAAAAAAGAACGTTTAAAACGGTTCTAGTGATTTGCTAACTGTCTGCCCTTTACCTGCCTGGGGAAGGTTTCACTATGCATATAAGGAATACACAAATAAGTTTGACATTTTAAGAAATTTGAACAGAAAGTACAGATTACATCTGTTACGAAAATAGACTAGTTTTAAATGATTGGATTCCTTTCCATCTCATTCAAATCCATTTTACATATAGACAGTGTCATCAGTTCCCTTTGCTGGATGTCACATGGCTATCTATGGTGAGCAAATAGTCTCCTGCATATCCCCATAGGATAACACCAGAGAACACATTCTTCTTCTCTTTAACGAAAGAGAAGCATCGGTAACACTCATCTAAACAACAACAAAATAGGGATGTGAGCACACTCAGTATTTGAAATGTTAATTGTTAGTGATGTTCAAACACTGCCAAAGCTCTATGATTAGTTGTGTTCATGACTGAAGAGAATGTAAAACTTGAAAAGACATTTTAAAAATTAGATTCTTAGGATAAAAATTACATCACCATTCAATTGTTATAAATCCATAGAAAAGTGGTTTGGCATGCATTTTCTTAGATTAACTGCTTGGTCTGCATAACTTTGAGTAAAATATAGAGCAAAGAGTTTTTTCATGGAGTAAAGTAGAAAAATACTCACAATTGTATGGAATAATACAGCATTTGTAGGTTTTACTACTATACTCTGAGATGCTCACAAAATAAAAGAGATTAAGAACATCATATACACTCCAAATTTTGAGAAAACAGAATATTTCTTCAAAAAATGAAAATGACTATCTATATTATTAGCATTAGATGAGAAAATAATAAACTGAGCCCCTGAATCCTGTATTATATACAGGTTTTCTGATAGTTATACTTTGTGAGGCTAGTAGATTATTGAGGTCTTGGAAAATACAGTTTATTATTTAAAAGGCTCATTGAAAATACTGAAAAATATTCACTGAAGATATATGTTCTTTTTTTAATTGGAATATAGTTGATTTACAATGTTGCATTAGTTTCAGGTGTACAAGAAAGTGAATCAGTTATACATATACATATATCCACTTTTATTTTTTTACATTCTTTTCCTGTATAGGTCATTACAGAGTATTGAGTAGAGTTCCCTGTGCTATACAGTAGGTCTTTATTAGTTATCTGTTTTATATATAGCAGTGTGTATCTATCAATCCCAATCTCCCAGTTTATCCCTCCCCCTTTCCACCCTGGTAACCATTTTGTTTTCTACATTTGTGACTTTGTTTCTGTCTTATAAACAAGTTCATTAGTATCATTTTTTAAATTCGATTCCACATATGAGTGATATATAGTATCTGTCTTTGTCTGACTTACTTCACTCAGTATGTTAATCTCTAGGTCCATCCATGTTGCTTCAAATGGCATTATTTTGTTCTTTTTTATGGCTGTGTAATATTCCATTATATATATATATGTACCACATCTTCTTTATCCTTTCGTCTGTCACTGGACATTTAGGGTGCCTCCATGTCCTGGCTATTGTAAATAATGCTGCAATGAACATTGGGGTACATGTATTTTTTCGAATTATGGTTTTCTCCAGATATATACCCAAGAGTGGGATTGCTGGATCATATTGTAGTCCTATATTTACTTTTTTAAGGAAACTCCATACTGTTCTCCATAATGGTTGTGCCAATTTACATTCCCACCAACAGTGTAGGAGAGTTCCCTTTTCTCCATACCCTCTCTAGCATTTATTGTTTGCAGATTTTTTGATGATGGCCATTCTCACTGGTGTGAGGTGATACCTCATTGTAGTTTTGATTTGCATTTCTCTAATAATTATCAATATTGAGCATCTGTTAATGTGCTTTTTGACCATCTGTATGTCTTCTTTGGAGAAATATCTATTTAGATCTTCTACTCATTTTTTGATTGGGTTGTTTGGTTTTTTTGATATTGAGCTGCATGAGCTGTTTGTATGTTTTGGAGATTAATCCCTTGTTGGTCGCTTTATTTGCAAATATTTTCTCCCATTCTGAGGGTTATCTTTTCGTATTGTTTATGGTTTCCTTTGCTGTGCAAAAGCTTTTAAGTTTAATTACGTCCCATTTGTTTATTATTGTTTTTATTTTTATTACTCTAGGGTGTGGGTCAAAAAAGATCTTGCTGTGATTTATGTGAGTGTTCTGCTTATGTTCTCCTCTAAGAGTTTTATAGTATCTGGTCTTACACTTAGGTCTTTAATCCATTTTGAGTTTATTTCTGTGTATAGTGTTAGAGAGTGTTATAATTTCATTCGTTTACATGTAGCTCTCCAGTTTTCCCAGCACCACTTATTGAAGAGACTGTCTTTTCTCCATTATATTCTTGCCTCTTTTGTCATAGATTAAGTGACCATAGGTGCGTGGGTTTCTCTCTGGACATTTTATCCTTTTCCATTGATCTATATTTCTGTTTTTGTGCCAGGACCATACTGTTTTGATGACTGTAGCTTTGTAGTATAATCTGCAGTCAGGGAGCCTGATTCCTCCAGCTCCATTTTTCTTTCTCAAGATTGCTTTGGCTATTTGGGGTCTTTTGTGTTCCATACAAATTGTAGAATTTTTTGTTCTAATTCTGTGAAAAATGCCATTGGTAATTTGATTGGGATTGCATTGAGTCTATAGATTGCTTTGGGTAGTATAGTCATTTGACAATACTGATTCTTTCAGTCTAAGATTATGGTGTATCTCTGCATCTGTTTGTGTCCTCTTTGATTACTTTCATCAGCATCTTATACTTTTCTGAATACAGGTATTTTGCCTCCTTAGGTAGGTTTATTCCTAGGCATTTTATTCTTTTTGATGCGATGGTAAATGGGATTGTTTCCTCAATTTCTTTCTGATCTTTCATTGTCAGTGTATAGGAATACAAGAGATTTCTGTGCATTAATTTTGTATCCTGCAACTTTACCTAATTCATTGATGAGCTCTTAGTAGTTTTCTGGTAGCATCTTTAGGATTTTCTATGTATAGTATCATGTCATCTGCAAACAGTGACAGTTTTACTTCTTTTCCAATTTGGATTCCTTTTATTTCTTTTTCTTCTCTGATTGCCATGACTAGAACTTCCAAAACTGTGTTGAATAATAGTGGCGAGAATGGACATCCTTGTCTTGTTGCTGATCCCAGAGGAAGTGCTTTCAGTTTTTCACTGTTGAGAATGATGTTAGCTGTGACTTTTTGTCATGTATGACCTTTGTTTTGACCTTTGTTATGTGCTAGATTCCCTCTATGCCCACTTTCTGGAGAGTTTTTGTCATAAATGGGTGTTGAATTTTGTCCAAAGCTTTTTCTACATCTGTTGAGATGATCATATGGTTTTTATTCTTCAGTTTGTTAATGTGGTGTATCATATTGATTGATATACATGTATGGAGGAATCATTGCATCCCTGGGATAAATCCCACTTGATCATGGTGTATGATCCTTTTAATGTGTTGTTGGATTCTGTTTGCTAGTATTTTGTTGAGGAATTTTGCATCTGTGTTCATCAGTGATACTGGCCTGTATTTTTTGTTTGTGTGGTATCTTTGTATGGTTTTGGTATGCAGGTGATGGTGGCCTCATAGAATGAGCTTGGGAGTGCTCCTTCCTCTGCAAGTTTTCGGAAGAGTTTCAGAAGGATAGGTGTTAGCTCTTCTTTAAATGTTTGATAGAATTCGCCTGTGAAGCCATCTGATCCTGGACTTTTGTTTGTTTTAAGTTTTTTAATCACAATTTCAATTTCAGTACTTGTGATTGGTATATTCATAGTTGCTGTTTCTTCCTGAAGATATATGTTCTTGAGCTACGGAAAAACCTCGGTCAGGCGGTATCATGTACAACAAATATCTGTGCTGGACAATAAGGCAAAACAAATGGAAAAAATATAGAAAAATACAAAACAAACTCTTTGTCAAGAGACTCAGAATCCAGTGTGAAAATCAAATATTTCCATAAGAATAAAAAAGTCATTTTAAAGCACTTTCCACAATAGTTCATCAAATCAAAGACTCCATTAAGTGTAAGGAACAAAATGTTTTATGTGCTTCTAAGAAGATGTTACAAAGTCTAATAGGCAGCCTCCCATAGAAAGGTGGGATGCAAAAGCTGGAACCTTGAGAGAAGGAAGTACTTGTTGCTGAGGTGAGAACAAAGGACCAGAGGGATAAAAATTAGGATAATATGTATTCACAAATTGTTTTATCTTTATTGACCAGTAGTCACTTTGTAAGTCTACAGGCGCTATGTAAGTCTAGAAGATAAAAAGGTGAGCCAAGTCATAAAGTGGTGACCCCACTGTTGGGAGTAGGGGTGTGGATACTAACCGTATAAATCACATTAATCAAAAATAATAAATCAGATAATCATACTAATGAGTGTATTGTTACAAACTAAGATAAGTTCTCAGAAACAAGGGTTGGCCGATCTCTAAGAGCACTTTATAAAGGAAACTGTTGGTGACCTATGGAGGCTCAGAGACGGTTTTCCTGGAGAAGTGATGTTGGAGTTGAAATGTGCAGATCAGGAGGCATTATCCATATAAAAGAGAGGGTAGGTAAGTGGAAGATATTCCACACAGAACTAGGAGCATGTGCAAGGGCTTATGGCTAGAGGAAACAAGGCATGCTGGAAGAATCTGAAGGTCAGTGTAGCTGGAGTGGAGAAACCAAAGTGGATGGTGGTATAAGATGAAGAGGTGGCAGAGAGGGAGACCTTCAAGATGGTGGAGGAGTAAGACGTGGAGATCACCTTCCTCCCCACAAATACATTAAAAATACATCTACATGTGGAACAACTCCTACAGAACAGCTACTGAATGCTGGCAGAAGATCTCAGATTTTCCAAAAGGCAAGAAAATCCCCACATACATGGGTAAGGCAAAAGAAAAAAGAAAAAACAGAGACAAAAGAATAAGGATAGGACCTGCACCTCTGGGAGGGAGCTGTGAAGGAAGAAAAGTTTCCACACACTAGGAAGCCCCTTCACTGGCAGAGAAGGAGGGGTGGCTGGGGGGGAAGCTTCAGAGCCACGGAGGAGAGCGCAGCAATAGGGGTGCAGAGGGCAAAGTGGAGAGATTCCTACACAGAGGATTGGTGCCAACCAGCACTCACCAGCCTGAGAGCCTGTCTGTTCACTTGCCAGGGTGGGCAGGGGCTGGGAGCTGAGGCTCAGGCTTTGGAGGTTGGATCCCAGGGAGAGGACTGGCGTTGGCTGCATGAAGACAGCCTGAAAGGGGCTAGTGTGCCACTGCTAGACGGGACGGAGTCCGGGAAAAAGTCTGGGCCTGCGTAAGAGGCAAGAGACCATTGTTTTGGGGTGCGCGAGGAGAGGGGATTCCTCCCCTGTCTACCCACAGAAGGCAGAGCACCGCCTAAACGAGCTCCAGAGACCAGAGCAAGCTGTGGCTATCAGCTCAGACAGTACAGACGGGCATGACGTGCTAACGCAGCTGGTGCAGGCATCAAGAAGCCTGTGTGCAAGCACAGGTCACTATCCACACTCTCCCCACCCTGGGAGCCTGTACAGCCTGCCACTGGCAGGGTCCCATGATCCAGGGACAACTTCCCCAGGAGAACACACGGCGCGCCTCAGGCTGTTGCAACGTCAAGCCAGCCTCTGCCACAGCAGGTTCGCCCTGCATTCTAATTATAACTGCCGTAACCCCAGCATGAGGAGCCAGAGCCCGCTAATCAGCCTCTGCTTTAACTCCATCCTCTCTGGGGGGGAACAGAAGCCTGAGGGCAACCTAAATGCAGAGATGGGGCCAAATCCAAAGCTGAACCCCGGGAGCTGTGTGAACAAAGAAGAGAAAGGGAAATCTCTCCCAGCAGCCTCAGGAGCAGCGGATTAAATCTCCACAATCAACTTGAGGTACCCTGCATCTGTGGAATACCTGAATAGACAATGAATCCTCCCAAAATTGAAGTGGTGGACTTTGGGAGCAACTGTAGACTTGGGGTTTGCTTTCTGCATCTAATTTGTGTTCTGTTTTATGTTTATTTAGTTTAATATTTAGGGCTTATTATCATTGGTAGATTTGTTTATTGATTTGGTTGCTCTCGTGATTTTTTTTAATATATAGATGTATATTTTTTTCCTTTATCTGTTTTTGTGAGTGTGTATGTGTATGCTCCTTTGTGTGATTTTGTCTGTATAGCTTTGCTTTTACCATTTGTCCTAGGGTTCTGTCTGTCCATTTTTATCTTTTTTGTGTGTATTTTTTAGCACTTGTTATCACTGGTGGATTTGTTTTTTGGTTTCATTGCTCTCTTCTTTCTTTCTTTTTTAAAAATTTTTTTATTACTTTTTATTTTTTTAATACTGTATTTTTTATTTTAATAACTTTATTATACTTTTTTCTTCCTTCCTTCCTTCCTTCTTTCCCTCCCTCCCTCCCTCCCTCCCTCCCTCCCTCCTTCCTTTTCTTTTCTTTTCTTTTCTTGTTTTTTTCTCCCTTTTCTTCTGAGCCATGTGGCTGACAGGGTCTTGGTGCTCCAGCCGAGTGTCAGGCTTGAGCCTCTGAGGTAGGAGAGCCAAGTTCAGAACATTGGATCACCAGAGACCTCCCGGCCCCACATAATATCAATCGGCAAGAGCTCTCCCAGAGATCTCCATCTCAACGCTAAGACCCAGCTCCACCCAACGACCAGCAAGCTCCAGTGCTGGACACCCCATGACAGACAACTAGCAAAACAGGAACACAACCCCACCCATTAGCAGAGAGGCTGCCTGAAATCATAGTAAGGTCACAAACACCCCAAAACACACCACTGGATGCAGTCCTGCCCACCAGGAAGACAAGATCCAGCCCCACCCACCAGAACACAGGCACCAGTCCCCTCCACCAGGAAGTCTACGCAACCCACTGAACCACCCTTACCCACTCGGGGCAGACACCAAAAACAACAGAAGCTATGAACCTGCAGCCTGTGAAAAGGAGACCCCAAACACAATAAGTTAAGCAAAATGGGAAGACAGAGAAATATGCAGCATATGAAGGAACAAGGTAAAAACCCACCATACCAAACAAATGAAGAGGAAATAGGCAGTCTACCTGAAAAAGAATTCAAAGTAATGATAGTAAAGATGATCCAAAATCTTTAAAATAGAATGGAGCAAATACAAGAAACGTTTAACAAGGACCTAGAAGAACTAAAGAGCAAACAATGATGAACCATACAATAAATGAAATTAAAAATTTTCTAGAAGGAATCAATAGCAGAATAACTGATACAGAAGAACGGATAAGTGACCTGGAAAATAAAATAGTGGAAATAATTACCACAGAGAAGAATAAAGAAAAAAGAATGAAAAGAATTGAGGACACTCTCAGAGACCTCAGGGACAGCATTAAATGCACCAACATTCGAAATAGGGGTCCCAGAAGAAGAAGAGAAAAAGAAAGGGTCTGAGAAAATATTTGAAGAGATTATAGTTGAAAACTTCCCTAACATGGGAAAGGAAATAGTCAATCAACTCCAGGAAGGGCAGAGAGTCCCATACAGGATAAATCCAAGCAGAAATACTCCAAGACACATATTAATCAAACTATCAAAAATTAAATACAAAGAAAAAATATTAAAAGCAGCAAGGGAAAAGCAACAAATAACATACAAGGGAATCCCCATAAGGTTAGCAGCTGATCTTTCAGCAGAAACTCTGCAAGCCAGAAGGGAGTAGCAGGATATATTTAAAGTGATGAAAGGGAAAAACCTACAGCCAAGATTACTCTACCCAGCAAGGATCTCATTCAGATTCAACTGGGTAATTAAAATCTTTACGGACAAGCAAAAGTTAAGGGAATTCAGCACCACCAAAGCAGCTTTACAACAAATGCTAAAGGAGCTTCTATAGGCAGGAAGCACAAAAGAAGGAAAAGACCTACAAAAACAAACCCAAAACAATTAAGAAAATGGTAATAAGAACATGCATATTGATAATTTCCTTACATGTAAATGGATTACATGCTCCAACCAAAAGACATAGACTGGCTGAATGCATACAAAAACAAGACCCATATATATGCTGTCTACAAGAGACCCACTTCAGACCTAGAGACACATAAACAGACTGAAAGTGAGGGGATGGAAAAAGATATTCCATGCAAATGGAAATCACAAGAAAGCTGGAGTAGCAATTCTCATATCAGACAAAATAGACTTTTAAATAAAGATTATTACAAGAGACAAAGAAGGATACTACATAATGATCAAGGGATCAATCCAAGAGGAAGATATAACAATTGTAAATATTTATACACCCAACATAGGAGCACCTCAATACATAAGGCAAATGCTAACAGCCATAAAAGGGATGATCGACACTAACACAATCATAGTAGGGGAAACCCCACTTTCACCAATGGACAAATCATCCAGAATGAAAATAAATAAGGAAACACAAGCTTTAAAGGATACATTAAACAAGATGGACTTAATTGATATTTATAGGACATTCCATCCAAAAACAACGGAATATACTTTCTTCTCAAGTGCTCATGGACCATTCTCCAGGGTAGGTCATATCCTGGGTCACAAATCAAGCCTTGGTAAATTTAAGAAAATTGAAATCATATCAAATATCTTTTCTAACCACAACACGATGAAACTAGATATCAATTAGAGGGAAAAAAATCTGTAAAAAATACAAACACATGGAGGCTAAACAATACATTACTAATTAACCAATAGATCACTGAAGAAATCAAGGAGGAAATCAAAAAATACCTAGAAACAAATGACAATGAAAACACGATGACCCAAAACCTGTGGGATGCAGCAAAAGCCGTTCTAAGAGGGAAGTTTATACCAATACAATCCCACCTCAAGAAACAAGAAACATCTCAAATAAACGACCTAACCTTACACTTAAAGCAATTAGAGAAAGAAGAACAAAAAACCCCCAAAGTTAGCAGAAGGAAGGAAATCATAAAGATCAGATCAGAAATAAATGAAAAAGAAATGAAGGAAACAATAGCAAAGATCAATAGAACTAAAAGCTGGTTCTTTGGGAAGATAAACAAAATTGATAAACCACTAGCCAGTCTCATCAAGAAAAAAAGGTAGGAGATTCAATTCAATAGAATTAGAAATGAAAAAAGAGAAGTAAAAATTGACCCTGCAGAAATAAGAAGGATCATGAGAGATTACTACAAGCAACCATATGCCAATAAAATGGACAACCCGGAAGAAATGGACCAATTGTTAGAAAAGCACAACCTTCCAAGACTGAACCATGAAGAAATAGAAAATATAAACAGACCAATCACAAGCACTGAAATTGAGACTGTGATTAAAAATCTTCCAACAAACAAAAGCCCAGGTCCAGATGGCTTCACAGGCGAATTCTGTCAAACATTTAGAGAAGAGCTAACATGTATCCTTCTCAAACTCTTCCAAAATATAGCAGAGGGAGGAACACTCCCAAACTCATTCTACAAGACCACCATCACCCTGATACCAAAACCAGACAAAGATCTCACAAAAAAAGAAAACTATAGACAAATATCACTGACGAACATAGATGCAAAATCCTCAACAAAATACTAGCAAAGAGAGTCCAACAGCACATTAAAAGGATCATACACCATGATCATGTGGGGTTTATCCCACGAATGCAGGGATTCTTCAGTATACACAAATCAATCAATGTGATACACCATATTAACAAACTGAAGGATAAAACCATATGGTAATCTCAATAGATGCAGAAAAAGCTTATGACAAAATTCAACACCCATTTATGATAAAAACTATTTAGAAAGTAGGCATAGAGGGAACTTACCTCAACATAATAAAGGCCATATACGACATAAAGGCCATAAACCCACAGCCAACATCGTTCTCAATGGACAAACCCACAGCCAACGTCGTTCTCAGTGGTGAAAAAGTTAAACCATTTCCACTAAGACCAGGAACAAGACAAGGTTGCCCATTCTTACTGCTGTCATTCAACATAGTTTTAGAAGTTTTAGCCACAGCAAAAGGAGAAGAAAAAGAGATAAAAGGAATTCAAATCGGAAAAGAAGAAGTAAAGCTGTCACTGTTTGCAGATGACATGATGCTATACATAGAGAATCCTAAAGATGCTACAAGAACACTACTAGAGCTAATAAATGAATTTGGTAGAGTAGCAGGATAGAAAATTAATGCACAGAAATCTCTTGCATTCCTATACACTAATGGTGAAAAATCTGAAAGAGAAATTAAGGAAACAGTCCCATTTACCATTGCAACAAAAAGAATAAAATACCTAGGAATAAACCTATCTAAGGAGACAGAAGACCTGTATGCAGAAAACTGTAAAACACTGATGACAGAAATTAAAGATGATACAAACAGATGGAGAGATATACCATGTTCTTGGATTGGAAGAATCAACATTGTGAAAATGACTGTGCTACCCAAAGCAATCTACAGATTCAATGCAATCCCTATCAAACTACCAATGGCATTTTTCACAGAACTAGAAAAAATTCCACACTTTTTATATGGAAACACAAAAGACCCCGAATAGCCAAAGCAATCTTGAGAAAGAAAAACAGAGCTGGAGGAATCAGGCTCCCTGATTTCAGACTATACTACAAAGCTACAGTAATCAAGACAGTATGGTACTGGCACAAAAACAGAAATAGAGATCAATGGACTAGGATAGAAAGCCCAGAGGTAAACCCATGCACCTGTGGTCACCTTATCTTTGATAAAGGAGACAGAAATATACAACGGAGAAAAGACAGCCTCTTCAGTAAGTGGTGCTGGGAAAACTGGACAGCTACATGTAAAAGGATGAAATTAGAACACTCCCTAACACCATACACAAAAATAAACTCAAAATGGATAAAGACCTAAATGTAAGGCCAGACACTCTAAAACTCTTAGAGGATAACATAGGCAGAACACTCTTTGACATAAACCACAGCAAAATCTTTTTTGACCCACCTCCTAGAGTAACGGAAATAAAAACAAAAATAAACAAATGGGACTTAATTAAACTTAAAAACTTTTGCACAGCAAAGGAAACCATAAACAAGACGAAAAGACAACCTTCAGAATGGGAGAAAAGATTTTCAAATGAAGGAACTGACAAATGATTAATCTGCAAAGTATATATACAGCTCATGCAGCTCAATATCAAAAGAACAACCAAATCAAAAAATGGGCAGAAGATCTAAATTTACCTTTCTCCAAAGAAGATATACAGATTGCCAACAAACACATGAAAGGATGCTCAACATCACTAATCATTAGAGAAATACAAATCAAAAGTACAATGAGGTATCACCTCACACCGGTCAGAATGGCCATCATCAAAAAATCTACAAGCAATAAATGCTGGAGAGGTTGCGGAGAAAACGGAACCCTCTTGCACTGTTGGTGGGAATGTAAATTGATACAGTCACTATGGAGAACAGTATGGAGTTTCCTTAAAAAACTAAAAATAGAACTACCATGTGACTCAGCAATCCCACTAGAGGGTATATACCCTGAGAAAGCCATAATTCAAAATAGTCATGTACCACAATGTTCATTGCAGCCCTATTTACAATAGCCAGGACATGGAAGCAACCTAGGTGTCCATGGACACATGAATGGATAAAGAAGATGTGGCACATATATTCAGTGGAATGTTACTCAGCCATAAAAGGAAACGAAATTGAGTTATTTCTGGTGAGGTGGATGGACCTAGAGTGTGTCATACAGAGTGATGTAAGTCAGAAAGAAAAACAAATACCGTATGCTAACTCATATATATGGAATCTAAAAAAACAAACAAAAACTGCTTCTGATGAACCTAGGGGTAGGACAGGAATAAAGACACAGATGTAGAGAATGGACTTGAGGACATGGGGAGGGGGAAGTGTAAACTGGGAAGAAGTGAGAGAGTAGCACTGACATATATACACAACCAAATGTAAAATAGGTAGCTAGTGGGAAGCAGCTGCATATCACAGGGAGATCAGCTCGGTGCTTTGTGACCACCTATAGTGGTTGGATAGGGAGTGTTGGCGGGATATGTAAGAGGGAGGCAATATGGGGATATATGTATATATATAGCTGATTCACTTTGTTATACAGCAGAAACTAACACAACATTGTAAAGCAATTATACTCCAATAAAGATGTTAAAAAATAAATAAATTTAAGAAATGCAAAAAAAAAAAAAAAAGAGGTGTCCAGAGGCCAGATCATTTGTGCAATGTGGTTGGTCTTAAATGCTTGTTCTTAGGTTTCAGAGTGTGTGAGATGGAATCCCAGCACTGTCACTTGCTAGACATGAACCTAAAGCAAGTTCTTTAGTCTTTCTGTGCCTTCGTTTGCTCATTTGTGATATAGGAATAATAATATTATCTGCCCTCAGATATTTTTGGATTGAATGAATATCAAATATTGGAGTTTATTATTTTTCATATTATTATTTGCATTATATTATTTTTGTGTTATGTATTACATTATAGCATTATAATATACTATTATTTGTCATTTTGTTTTTGTTTATTTTGTTTATATTAAGAGGAAAAATAAATACGTTTTTTTCTGTGGTGGCAGTAATCTAACAGATGAAATAATTAATGATATTGTAGAGAGAAGGGGAAGCTATAGGTACTATGTCCTTGAATAGGTAAGAGAAGCAGCACAGGGGAATTAATTGCCCTTAGATAGTACTGGGGACTAGTAAATGGATAGAGTTTATTATGGAAGGATGAGGAAATTTTATTCTAATTGCTTCCATTTTATAAGTGAAACAAGAAGCAAAGTCATCACAAAGGGTAAAGGGTGAGTAGGAGTTAGTGGAGATTTGAAGAAAGAGAAGAGGGTAGAAATACCATACGAAAGACTTGGAGAGTTAATCGACTAAGGAATATAGTATGATTGCTGGGCATCATGAAGAGCCTACTGAGATTTCCAATCATGAATTTAAAGGAAGACCAGGCGTGTGGGTTTTATATATGCTTAGGTGCAGGAACAGAGCAGATGCAAGTTGTGTTTAGTCAGAGTTACAATTTTACCAGGGGAGTATGTTGAAGGAAGAAAAGGACAAAGTGACTAAAAGTATGTTGTGGACTGAATATTTGTGTCCCCCAAAATTTATATGTTGAAGCCCTAACTCCCCATGTGACCAAATTTAGAGAAAGGGTCTGTGAGGGAATGATAAAGATTGCATGATTTCATGAGGGTGGGGCCTTAATGCAGTGGGGTTGGTGTTCTTATAAGAAGTGGAAGAGACACCATAGTTCTCTCTGTGCTTGTATACATGCACTCAGAGAATGGCCTTGAGTGAGGACTCCAGGGACAAAGGAGATGGAAGCCAGGAAGAATGCTCTCAACAGAAACCAAACCCTGCCAAACCTTAATCTCAAATTCCAGCCCCCAGAACTAAGAGAAATAAACTTATGTTGTTTAAGGCACCCAGCCTGTGGTATTTTATTTTGGGAGCCTAGCAGACCAACACACCGGGAGAGTATGTTGGAGGGAAAAAGGGACAAGTTGTCTAAAAGTATATGCAAGGAAGTAAATATAATAATGGACTCTGAAGTCTAAGTCAGATAAGGAGGGAAGGGAACATGGTGTTGGGGATTGAATGATGTACATCAAAAGTTAAGTAAGGTCAGGACTTCCCTGGCAGTCCAGTGGTTAAGACTTCACCTTCCAATGCAGGAGGTGTGGGTTCAATCCCTGGTCGGGGAGCTAAGATCCCACATGCCTCGTGGCCAGAAAACAGAAGCAATCTTGTAACAAATTCAATAAAGACTTTAAAAATGGTCCACATCAAAAAAAAATTTTTTTTTAAAGTTAAGTAACGTCAAAAGATTGGAAGTCTCAGTGCTGCTGAAGCCTCAACTGGAAAATAGGAGAGTAGGAGGGTAGGATATTTGACATTGAGATTTTGGCAGAGATGTCGTTATTTATTGGTAATGGCAAGGTCTAGGAGTATGGCTGTAAACAGAAGACAGATTTATGGAAGGCAAGGAGTCAGAGAACTAAGAAATGATATTGAATAGATTTTCTGTGTGGTTATTGAAATCGCTAAGAAATTAACTGAGTGATGGAGACAAAGGCAGAAATTCCAAAGGCAAAATATTCAAGGAATGGATACAGATATAAGTACACAGATTTGAGTGACATTTAAAAGCAAAATCAACAGGAATTGGTCATGAATTAAAATGAGATAGAAGAACAATAGGGAGAGGGAGCCATTAAGGATAACTCACTGGTCCCTGACTTGAGCTACTGGATGAATCATGGTATCATTGGTAAGTTAGGGAAGGCTGCGAGAAGATCAGGAGTTTGATCTTGGATATTCTGAATTTGAAGTGACCTTGGGATATCCCAGCGAAGATATCAAGGAAGTGGGCTGGTATGTTGGTGCTCAGAGCAGGGTTCATCCTGGAAATAAAAATCTGTGAAGTATCTGATGATGGGTGATAATTGAATTCCGTGAGAGTTGTGCCATTGCCTACGAAGTAAGTATGGAAAGAGGAGAGGAGAAGCCTAAGACTGGGCCTTGAGTAACTTCAGTATTTAATGAGCAGATTGAGGAGTATGAGCCTTAAAGGAGACTGATTAGGAAGTTGAAAGAGAGGTAAAGAAACCAGGAGAGTATGAAGTCACAGAAGCCAAGGGAAGAGAATCTTTTAAAAAGGAAGGTGTAGCCAGTAGTGTTGAAAGCTAATGAGACCAAGTAGCCTGAGAGCATAAAAATCTCATTAGATTTAATGACATGGAGACTATTGGTGACCTTAGTAAAAGCTTCATTAATGGACTAATGGAGGTGGAAGGTAAGTTAGAGATAGGTGACTGAGGCAGAGGTGAGGAAAAGCCAAAAAGAGAAAGCAGGATAGACCATGTTTTCAAGATTTTTAAAGGGGAAGAAAAGACATGTGGCAGTTAGAAGGGTCAATCAAAGTAAGGATGGAGATATATATATGTATATGTATAGTGTGGGTGTGTGTATTTGTATTGTCTTAGTTAACATATATATAATTTTATTTTCAAGATGGCAGGAACTTGAGCCTATTTAAATCTTGATGAAATGTATATAATTGGGAATTTTAATATAAATTTAATATGTTAGTGAGGAAAACATAAATGATAGTGGAAAAGTAGGAGGGGATGGTATCCTAACTGCAGGTGATAGATTCTAGGAGGACTAACAACTTCTCTAGTGCAACAGGAGGGAAAGAGAGATGGACTGCCCCAGGACTCAGTCATCTTAATTGTGTTCTATCTTCTCTCTTTCTCGTGATCTAATCCTTTTTTACAAGAAAGTGTTGTGGAGGGTTGGTGCTGTGGGTTTCATGGTCTCAAAGCAGCCATGAGAAAGGAGAACACAAGCTCCGTCTTCTGCTGCAGGCGGGTTGGTGAGATGTGAGAGAGGAAATAGCTACCACCTGAGCATATTATGGGAGAAGCAGCCTTGCCAGGTTTCAACTAAGGAGAGGCAGGGGCCCCTCAGAAAAGACTTGGAAAATGTAGGCGAGTTTGCCATTCCTGAGAACACATTGGAAAGTTTGGGTGGATCATGATAACTAAGAAAATATTTGTTATTGGCAAGAAGATAATTTTCGATCTAAAATCAAGTAGTTGAGCAAAATGGTAGCGGTAATGAAGGAAACTGTAAAGTGAAAGGCAGACCTTTTGTTCAAGGAATTTGGCCGTAAGAGAAAAGAAGAAGATGGAATTAAATTCTATTTGGCTTTTTGTCTTCTATAATCTAGCTAGTTACCTGTGCGATTTCACTTCCATTTTGTTCCTTAACATGAACTCTATTCAGGTTCATTTTCTGTACATAATACTTTCTAAAATCCTTTTTCTCTGAGCCATGTTTATGCTTTTCCCCCTGCCCAGAATACCATTTAAGTCATTTTTCACCTTTATGAACACAACTCTTCTTGTAAGACCGTTTAAAATTTACCTCTCAACTTTCTCTTTGTTTTATAGTATTTTTTCACTGTGAAATAATTGACGTTTGTTGTAAAACCATTTGGAAAATACTTGAAATTATAAATTAAATATAATCCACATAATACTATCGCTCAGATATATCATGCTGTATGTATTATTTTTAACACCAGTACTTGTAAATTGCTAAGTCTTTTCTGTTCCTCTAAATATTTATAACAAAATTTTAATGGCTCTCTAATATTCTGTGGTATAGATGTAGCATATTTCATTTAACCATTCTCCTAATATTAACCAACTTAGATAATTCCCATTTTTCCTATTGTAAATAAAACATTATCTTTTATGTAAATACTTGTCTACACAATTAAAACACCTTTAGAGCAAAAATCCTTTAAGTAGATTACTAGTTCAAAGGGTAAATGTTTTATAAAGGCTCTAAATGTATAGAGGTAGATTATTTTCCAGAAAGACTATAATAAATTATCCTCCTGCAGACATCATTTATCAGTATATAGGCACCCCTCCATTGTCAGCATGGAGTATTTTTAAAAGTTTTAATTTCCTAAGTGGAAAAATGGCTTCCCATTGGGATTTTCATCTGCTTGTATTTGATTACTAATTAAGGTGAATATTTTTTCTTATAGTTATTGATTACTGGATGTTTTCTTCTTTGTATTGTCTAGTCATGCCCTTTAGCACACAAAACATAGTATTTTTAATTGAATTATAAAAGATCATTAGTATTGTTAATCTAATTGTAAAATTTTGTTACATGCTAATTATCTTGCCTTGTATTATATTGGTTGTTATTTTCACCCTAACTACTGTTTTCGCAGTAAAATATATCACACATATCTAATCTTTACAGAATTCTCCATTCTTGGAAGTCATGTAGCACTCTAGAGTTTCACTCCACAATCTTAAAATTGCACTCTCTACTGTCTTGTGTTGTTCATTAATAGTTTCTTTTGTATTAATCATTTATAGCCACAGAGATAGTAACTTGCTTAAGAACAAGAATAGGGAATATGTTTATCATTATTCCTAGATTTGTAATTGGTATTGTGTTATAGACTTCTAACTTGCTTCTGGGATTATCATTATGTATAGGCCCATCAAAATATATAGCAAATTAACTCGTGTGTTAATTACCATTATGTTCTAGAAAAATTTATATACATTTACAGCCGTTGGGAATAGGTTATTTTTCTTGAGACTATCTTTATGCTTGTAGTAAGATTTGGGAAAAAATATCCCTGGGGTATATTAAAATTATTTCAAAAGTTTTAGGATTGTATATTAAAGAAACATTCTGTTGTGAGCATGTTACTTGTATCATAGTTAAGTGAAAGGTGGTGTGAGCCATCTGATAAATGATTTCTTTTTTCACGTCAAGCAGCCCAGCTTTTCTGAGCATGCTGGCTTTGCAAGGATTTATAGTTCCCTGCCTTCATGCTGGAGTTACTTCAGCTTTCCGTGATGCATTCCAACTAATCTGGAGGTTAAGGCATTCCTTGATCATGGATAGATCTGATTGCTACTCAGCCCTGGAATTCTTTATAAAATTCCAGAACGTGGGCTAGAAATTGACTTAGGGAATCCAATAAAGTTGCAAGTCTTGGCAGTCATCCAAGCTAAATTTATAGACTGGAAGAAATATGGGCTTTCCATTGTTCTCTTTTTCACCTTTCTGGGGTTTCTTTTGTGTGTATGTGAGTGTGTGAGTGTAAATTTATCATTTTGCTGACATTGGAGTGGAAATAATCATTGAGGAAATCCAGCTAAAGAATTTACACTTTGGATCCTCCGTGGTCTTTCCGAACTTTGACCCAAACCTGCACCAAGAGTGAATTTGTTCTCCCTCTCTAGGATGCTGGTGTCATAAAATAAGAAGTTGTTCTTGAAAATGAATCATGCTAGTATAACAGCTGATGTACACATTTGCCAGCTAGGTACAACTCCCAAATCCCCGTTCTTCCCCTGGCTCTGTGGGAGCCTTCTTTTTGAGACATGATCTGAGAAAATGTGATCATATGTATTGTTTCTGTTCATTCTGTGAAATGGTAATGGGGGCAAGAAAACAAGCTCTGAAGCCTCTTACAGATTTCAGTCTTTTTGTGTGTGCCTGATGCTCTGTCGTACGTGGAGATCCAAGCAATCCTCTCCTATCTGATCAATGAAAATCTGTCTTGTCCTTACAGAATGGATTTGCTGTTGTGAGGCCCCCAGGCCATCACGCTGAAGAATCCACAGCCATGTAAGTACCAGGGACTGTTGCCCATCTCCAAGCGCCACGGTTCCTGGCGGTCACCTGCCCCGTGCATGTCTCTGAAGCCTCTAATTGTTAGCAGATGGACTGAGAAATCTTGCGAGGTACTCCCAGAAGCAGATTTATGGCTTCAGAGATCATATAGCATTTTAAAAAATGCTCTGAACATTATTTATAATGGTTTTCCTGGCTGATTTGCTTTCTTATTTCTCTGTTCTTCTCTATTCCGCAGGGGGTTCTGCTTTTTTAATTCAGTTGCAATTACCGCCAAATACTTGAGAGACCAACTAAATATAAGCAAGATATTGATTGTAGATCTGGTATGTATTCCTGGCCAGAGCTGCATTTTCAGTGACTCTAGATAAAAGGGAGTGAATTTGTATTTCTCTGTTAGGTTGCCTTGCTTTTCGCACTTGCAAACAACTGAAGGGTGTGTTTCCTTTGAATGTGGAAACTCATTAAATTCAGGATTGCAGTTCTGAAACCATAAACATTCACGTTTCACTTTCATGGTGTTAACTGCAATTTAATGAGAAGAAGGCGCAGATCAGGGCAACTTTTATGATGCTTAAATGAATTGATACTTCCACAGTTAAAATAACCCAACAGAACCTGAATTTACTTTTCCCTGCAGAATATAGACTTTAAATAGTCAGATGTGCTGGAAAGAATGCTGTTGCTTTGGTAACCAATTGGCCACTTCCCCTGGTTAGCAATCATGTTGCTTGTTGTGCAACAGTGGTATTATTAAAACAAGTCAGCATTTCATTTTTTTCTGAAAAGATCTCAGATCATGTATGCCAGTTTGGGATGACTCCCGGCAGGAACCCTGAGTGATTAAAAGTCAGAGGCATTAGATTAGTCTTGCATTTTAACATGATGCATTCTTACACAATAGAGTTATAATTTGTTTAACAAATGGTTTGTTTAAATGCAGATGACACTTGGCAGGTTGTCTATAGTATATTTGTGAATAATGAGCTGGAGATCTGCCCCATACAAAAGGACCAACCCAGGAAAGGGCGAAAGAGAGCTGACTGGTGATTTATGAGCCCCGTTTTCGGTTTGCCTCCAGTTCACGAGGAGGTGTAATAGGTTGTCTGACAAAGCATAGACAGGAAATGAACCCTGGCATCCAAAGCTAACCTGCTACATCTGCACTTAATTAATTTTTGCAGGTGATAAAAGATTTAAAGGCAAAATATGTTAAAAGTTTTTTTTGAAGTGCAAGACTTAATAGTCTAAATCTTGTTCATATCTGCACTCATAATTAAATCTTATTGGGAAGTCGTGGCCTCCCTGTCCCGCCCTCCGATTCAGTTAAGCAGGCACACCAAAGGGTTGAGAGAGCACAAACCAAGCCATGTGAAGAAATACTTAGTCAAGTTAAAATGAAGATAAAAGGAATGAAAGACTGATAACCATTTGTACTGTTTGGTAGGAATGGTTATTTTCCACATCCTGCAGTGTAGCCTTTCTGCAAGTTCTTTGGTGCTGAGAGTATTGAAACCCAACTTCCCATGTATTTTCCAAACATGCTTAAATTTCAGTATAGGTCATAGTTCAACATTAAAGAAATGTGTTGAAGGCCTAGATATACTACAGCAACAAGGTCTTAAAATTTTACAAAAATGAGGACATCAGTACCTATTTTCCCATGTATGTACAAAATGACGTTTTAAATAATTAATAATCATTGGCTTGCATGATTTATAAGATGGTAAATTTAAAAAATAATTTAATATGTTTCTAGAACTCTTAAGTTTTGCTCAAAAGATGAGCGAAAAACTTGAAGAAAGGGTAGCAGACGAAGACCAAGAATTGTGGGAAAATTTTTCTATGCTTTCTAAATTTGTCACAATTATTCAGGAAGGAGATTGTTAAGCTGTCACCCTATCCTTAAGAATTTTTTAGTATTACTTTCTGAGGAATCTCCTCTTCTATGAAGATAAAAACTGTTAAGAGGCTCTTTGAAAGCACATTTGTGACATCCAAACTCTAAAGCAGTGAATTGCACAAGAGACTTGAAGGCTAAAATGCCTGGCTTGTGATAGATGAATATTTTGTACCTCAGAGGATTTGTGTTTAAGGTTTTGTTTTTGTACATGAATATAAGAATAAAAGATTGTTGGATGTAATTTGATATGATTTATAAATTAAGTTGCTTGGTAGCTATAAGGAGTGTCCTGTAAGCTTACTGGCCTTTGATTATGAATTTGCTCCATTATCCCACGTAAAGGATACTGATTTCCCAACAGGCTATAGTAAAAGAGAAGTTTTTGTTTTATATTCTCTAAACATATGAAGTTCTGTCCAAAGGGTTGCCTCTGAGATCACCACCAGCCCGCATATTCTTACTTTCAAGTCTTCCAAATTCTGCAGCTGCAGGGATACTTTGAGGAAATTCCCCTGTTTCTTCCAGCTGCCGAGAAGGAAGTTTTAAAGTGCCACGTGGCGCTGAGACATCCGTTCTCCCTGGCTGACAGGTCTGTTCTGCAAGTTAGCAGAGGAAAAGTGAAGGTTCTTCAGTGGCAAAAGAACTTCATTCCTGCATATACAAAGTCACTAACTTTAGCTAAATGGTATGAACCAGCTCCATCAATTCCTGGGCCAACAGAAGGCAGAGCTACTCCATTGTTTCAGCAGCTAGATTCCATTTTTTAGATGCCTAGTGACAGAGAGCTCTAATTCAGCCCCTATTTGAGGCCACAGCCAAATATCAGAGGCGTTGAGTATTGTAGGCAGGAATGATTCTAGTTGATCTGTGGAGCTTATTCATTCCAGTTCTCCTTCTGGGGAAGAGTCCAAAGATACGCAGATTGGTGAGGAGAGAGAGCAGGTGCACTTGCTTTTCAGCTTGCAAGAGACTGGCCATTGTGTTCAGGGCGTGAACCTGTCCTAGAAGTAGGATTTACCTGAATGACTCAGGTAGCTTTTATGTAATGTGACTTTCAGTTGAAAATAATATGTTTTAGGGTATTTTCATTAAAAAAAAAAGACACTTCAAATGTCCATAGATTTTAGGCAATTCCATTTTTGGTCAAGCATCAAACTTGACCAGAGGATTGTCGCAAGTGCCAGTACTAAATAATTATAAGTGATAACGTTAGTTGATAGAATATATAATTTATTCAGAGCTATTTTAACATTGTAGTGAAAACATGTTGGCTCTAAATCCTTGTATAGAATAAATTTTCACAGTATATCTTTAACCAGTAAAATAGCGAAATGATTTTTCAGTATTTCCCAGCAAATCTTAGATACAAGATCTATTTTGAGGCTGTTCATGATTTGGTTCATTTCCTTACTATAGTAAGTCCTCATAATCACCAATAATTGTCTTATATTGATCTAGTATATATTTGTTGCTATGGAGAAAAAAATCCTCAGATCATATCTGACCAGTAAGTAGTTTGTATTTATATTTTCAGAGAAACTGGAAAAATACTCTCAAGATTATAAGTTGTTGCCCAAAACAAAAGGCACATTTGGACTTACCTTTGTCTCTAAATGCTTTGTGAATATAAATATGGAATCAAGAATTATCCAAGTATTTTTAGAATGGGTTTGTGAAGTTTAATGAATAATGTCTGTCGAAACCTTATTGTGCTATGGGCAAGAGTATATTTCTTAGTCTGAAATTTATGCAACAATAAGCACCCAACACATTTTTGAAGAACATATTATTTTATGTCTAAGACAAATTATCTCTTATTTGACCTTCTTAGGTAAACCTTTACAACATCAAGGCAATATTTTTCTGGTTTTCAAACTGTGGATGTATCTAGGCCCAGAGCAAAATTTTTCTTACAACGCTGACTAAAAATTCTATCCTGTAGTAGAAATGCAAACATTCTATCATTGTTATTTTTCAAAACATTTTGTTTGTCCATCCTCTAGGTATCCAGTAGCAAATTCAAGACATTGTGGGTTAAGTTGTATCATTTTTGTTCTCATAAAGGAAAAGTTTTGCTATTTCCTCCTTCCTTTCCTTTGAACATTCAGAAATCCAGGAATTAATATGTATATTTTTCAGTAAGCTATTTTTTTTCCTGATGTGTATATGCCTTTAGTCAGGACAAGTTTCTGGAAAGATGCCTTTCTTTCCAAATATGTTATGATTCCTTAATTGATTTTGGAAATGTGTACTATGTAAAAGGGGGGAGGATTAGTGTATGTCTACACTGTGGATAGCAAACTCACTGCAGGCTTTTAGAACCTACCAAAAGGAGGTTTTGGTGGTGTCTACTGAGGGAGTTCTGGGCTGGAGGTTGAAGTGGAGACAAGTTATATAAACCTCAATAAGGAGCAATAATGACCACCAGTCTCACTTCATAGGTTTGCTAAGAAGATCAAAGAGATAATGAATGTAAGTGTAAGTTAACAGCATAATGGTTATGAGTTTGGCCTTTGGAGTGAGAAGTGGATTCAAGACCCTGTCTTGAAAAATAACTGAAGCTCTCCAAGTCTCATTCTACTTACCTTTTAAATCAGCGATAATATCATATACCTCATATAAATGTTAAATAATCTATGCAAGATATTTAATATGGTACCTGACTCAAAAATTGTAGGAATCATTGTTGAAAATAGTGTGATTCTTACTGATATAAGATAAAGTATAATGTAAGTAAGTAGTTATAAGTGACCAATACTTTTTTATAACAGAACCTGAAACTATAAATGTTACACATGTAGCAGTAATATTATATTAAATACAAATATATAGGTTTTTCACTTTTATGAGTCATTTATTTTATCTTGTTCAGAAGCTATTAGGAACCATATTAACTGAGACTCTTAACACTTGGGGTCTTTTAGTAAGGACGTTTTTAAAAATGCTATTGGTTTTATTTTTCCTATATCTATTATCAATTCCGGCATGTTTATATCATAAAACAATTAGAAAAAAAGAACTATTAAGTTTTGAATCATTATCAAATACAAATGTCCTAAGAATTTTTTTTCTTTCATTTTAATGAAACAGGCCCTTTTTTTTTCCTGTGGTAAGGGGGAGTGGTGTGGAGAAAGAAAATATAGGAAGAAGGAGGCTGGGAAGAGAGCCATAATATAATATTAAAATTAGGCAAATTGGACAAGATTGCATAAAGGCTCATGCCATCTTTCTGCTTTCGCCCAAATGATTTAATAGCTAATGAGCTCACGCTCCTGTGTCTTTGACTCTTGCCTTCACGATTTTACCAAAATAAAGTATGAAGTCCTTTTTGCATCTGGCATCTCTTTTGAAGTCATTCTAACTGCTGAGGGACTGCTAACTGAATTGAACGCTTCAAGAAAGCCAATTTACTCAGCTGGTTGCAAAGCCTTTGACCTTAATGGTGGGACTTGGCAAATCAATGCGTACACGTATGTTTAGTGTTCTGTCAAGAATTGCGAAAATGCTCTGTAAGCCATAGATCCTTCTGCAAAATACTAGTTTGTAGTTTAAACATTAGTCTTTCTTCAGAGGCCAATGAGGCTAGTTAATTAAGCCTAAGGGGTTATGAACTGTTGGCAGTTAATAAGTCATAAAATTCCTCCATAAAACAGGATGCGAGATTCCATCACTGAAGCAAAGAGTACAAAGGGCCGGTGTATAAATATCTAATTGTACCAAAGGACTGGGCTTTCTCAATGACTGCTCATCTGGAGTCTCCAGGGCATGTTTGCTGTGGTTTCCTGATTTTTAGAAGCCAGTTTAAAAAATGAGTGCATTAAAGGGTAATTTGCCTGAAAGTTCAGGAAGTAAAGGGGGTGGTGTGGAAGCAAGCTGAACAGGAGAAAGAAAGAGGGACATACAAGACAGAAAATGAGAAGGAGGGTGGGGTAGAAAGACAGGGAACTAGAAATTAGAAAAGTTGTCTCCACACAGAGTGAGACGCGACTGTATTTGTCATCTGTCTTTTTTTTTTTTCCCTGTAGGATGTTCACCATGGAAATGGTACACAGCAGGCCTTTTATGCTGACCCCAGCATCCTGTATATTTCACTCCATCGCTATGATGAAGGGAACTTTTTCCCTGGCAGTGGAGCCCCAAATGAGGTTCGGTTTATTTCTTTAGAGCCCCACTTTTATTTGTATCTTTCAGGTAATTGCATTGCATGATTACCCCTAATTTTCTTGTCCTTTGCTGGTGTTTTAAATTACACGAGATTACTGAATTGTCCCACGGGACCAAGAACCAGTGCAGAACAAGTGCATAACCCAGAGCACTGGTTGTCAAGCAAAGTTGGGCTGATTTGACATGTTGTTTGATGTTTATTTCAAGAGCTCACATGTGTTTGTTTTCCTCTCTTCTTGCTTCTTCCCTGTGCTCTTCTCTACCCACTGTGGTGTGGTTTTTCTCTTCCTAGGTTGGAACAGGCCTTGGAGAAGGATACAATATAAATATTGCCTGGACAGGTGGCCTTGATCCCCCCATGGGAGATACTGAGTACCTTGAAGCGTTCAGGTTGGTACTTCTTTCTCTGAAAGTGGAAAATTAGAAAACAAATGAAACAACACCAAATGTAAAAGAGAAACGTAAATTTCTAACTAAGGTAAAGTAGCTAAAGGAGTCATTCTATTAAAGCTCCAAAAAATGTTTGGTTTGAGGGGCCTGAATATTGCTACAAAGCCACTTAAGGAGTGTGTGTACCAAAAAAAGGTACATCAAGACCTAGTTGTAGTTATATAGGTATGTTCGCCAATGGCCAGGCATGTTCCCCTCTTTCTGCAAAAAAAAAAAGGGGAAAAAAAGATTTTATTATTAAGTATTCTGGAAAATTCTGCCTATTATGACATATGATGTGATTTAGAATGGACATTAGCGTATTAACCGCTCTGGGAATTCCTTCACTACCTATTTAACTTTTTTGAACAGACATTTCGCAAACTTCACTGGACTAAAGAATTTTTTGCACATATTTTTACATTTAGCACCACTTGGCATTCTTAGTTCCAAGGAACATTGGCCTAGGCAATCTCATTTCATGGTTAAGTAAATGGCTTTTCCCTCTCATAATATGTGTATTTTCCCTCTCACATTAAAACACCAACTGATTAATTGGTTGTTGCCAGTTTCTTTAGAAAATGTAGGCAGTAATTAAAGTGTATATGAATATATACACATTGCTACTTTTTTTCTAAAGAGCTTTAAAAATTAGTTGAAACAAGAAATACAATAAATTAAAAGTTTTTGTTTTGGATATAGTTTTTTAAGGCATTTATTCTCTGGAATTAAAATTTTGTTCATTGTTTGGAAAGGTCTCTGTTTTAAGGGAAATAGCAGATTATGTCAATATGTGCCTCACTTGCAAAATTTTAGGAGATTTTAACCTATTGGTACTGCGTGAATTTTGGATGTTTTGTTTATTTGAAGCAAAAGCAAACAACTGCATGGTAAGAAATTTTTGAAGTATTCTTTTCTTTGGCTAATTTACCAATTATAAATTCCCAAGGGAAAAATCCTGTCGACAACGCATCTGAAATACATAAGAAAATTTTTTAATCAGTAAAGTTTTGATGGGTTTCTGTTGTCCTTTGTATCATTCATACTTAAATTTCTCCTTTGGGAGTCATTTCTCATTTGAAAACAGGCCCAGGAAAAATGATAGAAAATTGCTATTTTTAAGAATTTACATTAAAATAAATATATTGTCTTGATATTTGAGGAAAATTCTCATATTTCAGATTTGTACTTTGAAAACAATGTACATGTTCTATAAATAGTACATGTATCTTTACTATTTATAAAAAAAAATAGGTGAAATAAGTTTATTTTGACTTGGGTTGTCTATGAAGATACCTTGTGTTAATTAGCAGTAAAAGTAAACAACTATATTAAGAAACTATAGGGGTTTCAATATTATGAATTATTTTTGCAACTTAACAAAACATTATTAATATTTTTAAGGAACTCTAATGGGATAATAGATTTTTATATTATCTCACATATGAATTTGTTTGTCTGTTTACCAAGTTGACCTAGTAACTTACATGATACACACATTAAGTTCTCCACTTTATTATAGCATATGATCATAGTCATTGGTCTGCAACATAAAATTACTAGTTTTTTATTATCATAATACTATTTGTATTACTGTAGCTTTACATAAGAATGCATTATGCATTCACAGCAGGGAAGGATAATTAATATTTTGTATCTATTTGTTCTCTCATGACAAAGTTAATGGTAGATGAGATTTTTTTAAAAGAACCCCTTTGAACACAACAATTTCATTAAATAATGTGAAAACAGATATTAAGTGTACATCATTGATTTTTTACTGAAATGGTAAGTGAATCAAGTGCTCCTTGAATGTCCCCAAGAATGGCACCTTCTCTTTGCCTGGAATGTGGACACTTTATTTTAGAAAACTGTTTTAAACTTCCCAGTGCGGTCACCATATCCAGACTTAATTAGAGGAGAAGCAGCATTATTTAGCTAGGCTGCAGAAATGTAAAATTGTGACTTTTAATGTTCATAGTTATTTAAGAACCAGATTTAAACTATAATAATTCTGTCAGTTTTTAACTGTACTATACCATGTCTGCTTGCTGCTCAATGTGTATAACTAGAAGTACTTGTAAACTTTTGAAGGAGGAATCAAGAAAGTAAGTCCTTCATTCAAAAAATATTCATTGAACACTTAGTATATGCCAGGAACAATGGCGAGCACTTGGAATTTAGAGCCAGTTTGCTCTCAGGGAACATAATAGAAGTGATACTTATTGTTCTAGTGAACAGATGTCCTTAGACATAGGATAAAATGATGAATTCTTCCTGAAGGGTTTCGGGGAAGGCTTCATCAAGTATTGTTCAACCTGTGCCTTCAAAGATGAGTGGGAGTTTTCAAGGGGTAAAAGAATTGGAGTAGGGGGATTCATACTAGGCAGAGAGAATAGACTGTGAAAAGCATGGAGCTATAAAATGATCTTGCTCTGTGGGCTCAAGAGCATGAGGGTGGGATTGCATGGCAGGTATACAGATCATACTTCATAAAGTCTCTCGCAGGCAAAGAATGCCCATCTAAATATATAAATTTCTTTCTAATTTTGGACTCTAGTGCGATAGACTCCCAAATAATTTTTAATGTAGTATTATTTTATAAGCATGTCCTTCTTAATATAATCCTTTTTCTAAGTATTGAAACTAAAGCTTTTTCTGGCATCTGTGCATGGGTGCGGAATACAGAGGTTGGGAGAAGAGTAAATGGTACCTTCTCTTTTTTCTTAATTTTTAATTGTTTCTGGACTATGATAAGTATCTTTGTAAGGAAAGCCTCTCTGAAACTCCATTTGTAATAGGATATAAGATGGCTGCTAATTTAAAATTTGCATATATATTGCCTTTGTGGTCTCTATTATGTGTTTTTCTCTGTGGCAAAAAAAATTGCAGGCAAACCAAACATTTTCATGTTTGCTGTAAGTTTTAAAGATAGTTTTAAAAATATAATAGAATATCTAAATTAGTTCAGATAATTCGTTGTTTCTTCCTTGTAGTTATCATTCATCTCTGTAATAACTGAAGGTTATGATTCAGATTTTTCTCAAGAGTTTTAAAAATCTTCAAATAATTTTAAATATCTTCTATGTTCACCTAAAATATATTTCTTAGGTTATCATTTTATTAAATAATTATGGGTATTTGTGTTAAGGTCTTACATGCCAGGTTCTAGATTATAAATTTTATAGACATCATGGCTATTTCTTAAGTGGTTTGTATAAGCCACAGAACTACTATATGGAAGGGCCATGATGTGGCTCTAAAAATCTATGCTCTTTCTATACCACCACACTGCTACTCTCTTCTACTGTTCATGACTTAAAAGACTAAGGTGTGATAAAGCATAGTGAACTTATACTGAAACATAAGGCCTTCTACCCCAAACCTAAATCACAAATGGCTAGTCCACAGCATGGCAGAGAAGAGCTATTAAGTAATACTGGCTGAATGAATCAATTAATAAATAAATAAATCAGAGAAGAAAGGGGGAGTAATACACTACAGTAGAAGCATTGGAAACCCCTGAGGGACCTGCATGAATCCTATCTCTTGGTCCCTCAAGGAGCATGCTTCACAAAGAACTCTGGACACCCATTCATTTGCTTATAACAGTTTCAAATGTCTTCTCTTCATTCAACAAATTTGCTAAATGCCTGCTTAGCAGCTTCTGTTCCAGTCACTTCAAAATATTATTCCAATGGTTCTGTCTTATCCATAATCCCTAGATGAGTGCTGGACACATTTTTTCTAAAGATTAATTCTTTAAGAGTTCTATAGATGTTAAAGTGGTTATTTATATAAGAGAATTTATTTTTTGTACAATATTATATGTTACAGGTGTACAGTATAGTGATTCACAATTTTTAAAGGTTATACTCTATTTATAGTTATTATAAAATGTTGGCTATATTCCCTATGTTATACAATATATCATTGTAGCTTATTTTGTACATAATAGTCTGTACCTCTTAATCCCCTACCTCTAAATTGCCCCCCTTCCCTCTCTCCACTGGTAAGTACTAGTTTGTTCTCTATATCTGTGAGTCTGCTTCTTTTTTGTTCTATTCACTAGTTTGTTGTATTTTTTTAGCTTTTTCATGTAAGTGATATCATACAATATTTGTCTTTCTCTGTCTGTCTTATTTCACCTAGCATAATGCCCTCCAAGTCCATCCATGTTGCTGCAAATGACAAAACTTTATTCTTTTCTATGGCTCAGTAGTATTCCATTGTGTGCATACACACACACACACACACACACACCCTACATCTTCTTTATCCATTCATCTGTTGATGGACCCTTAGGTTGCTTCCGTATCTTGGCAGCTGTAAATAATGCTGCTGTGAACATTGGGGTGCCTGTATCTTTTCGAATTAGTGTTTTTGGTTTTTTTTGGATGTGTACCCAAGAGTGAAATTGCTGTGTCATATGGTAGTTCTATTTTTAATTTTTTGAGAAACCTTCATGCTGTTTTCCACATTGGGTGCACTAATTTACATTCCCACCAACAGTGTGTGTGGGTCCCCTTTTCTCCACATCCTTGCCAACATTTGTTATTTGTGTTCTTTCTGATGATAGCCATTCTGACCGGCGTGAGGTGATATCTCATTGTGGTTTTCATTTGTATTTCTCTGATGATTAGCGATGTTGAGCATCTTTGCATGTGTTTGTTGGCCATCTGCATGTCCTCTTTGGAAAAACGTCTATTCAGTTCTGTCCATTTTTTAATCAGGTTATTTGGTTTTCTGATGTTGAGTTGTATGAACTATTTATATATGTTGGATATTAACTCCTTATTGGTCATATCATTTGCAAATATTTTCTCCCATTCAGTTAGTTGTCTTTTCATTTTGTCAATGGTTTCCTTTGCTTTGCAAAAGTTTTTATGTTTAATTAGGTCCCTTTTGTTTATTTTTGCTTTTATTTCCTTTGCTTTAGGAGACAGATCCAAAAAACTATATTGCTATGATTTCTGTCAAAGCGTATTCTGCCTATGTTTTCCTCTAAGAGTTTGATGGTGTCTGGCCTTACATTTAGGTCTTTAATCCATTTTGAGTTTATTTTTGTGTATGGTGTTAGGGAGTATTCTAATTTCATTCTTTTACATGTAGCTGTCCAGTTTTCCCAGCACCACTTATTGAAGAGACTGTCTTTTCTCGATTGTATGTTCTTGCTTCCTTTGCCATAGGTTAATTGACCGTAAGTGTTTGGGTTTATTTCTGAGCTCTCTATTCTGTTCCATTTATCTATGTATCTGTTTTTGTGTCAGTGCCATAATGTTTTGATTACTGTAGCTTTTATAATAGTCTGAAGTCAAGGAGAGTGATTCCTCAAGCTCTGTTCTTCTTTCTCAAGATTTTTTAGGCTGTTCAGCCTCTTTTGGGTTTCCATACAAATTTTGAGATTATTTTTTCTACTTCTGTGAAAAATGCCATTGGTATTTTGATAGGAATTGCACTGAATCTATAGATTACGTTGGGTAGTATGGTAATTTTAACAGTATTAGTAGTTTGTTCATAGTGGGCAAGATAATATGTATCTCATGCTTCTAATTGAATCTAATGAGGAAAACATCTCCACGTGTTTAAAAAAAAGAGTAGCAATTTCCAATGTAGAAATAAAATATTAGTAGTCCCTCATATTATGCATATTTTATTGGATAGAAAAATAAATGAATGAATGAGTGAATGAATGACAATCTCTGTGGATTTTTAATTTCAAAAAATAGGTATAAGCCCTTTACATTTGGAAGGTATTGATGAAATAATAAATGACTCATTTGGCACACACTGAAAACAAGCTAAGAGAGTGGCTTAGAGCTGTTGATCTCGGTTCCTTAGATGCAAACAAGTTGTGATTTTTAAAAAATTACTGCTCTCCAGGCCAACGTGTTTATAGTCTGTAGCTACCATAATTAATATTTGTTCATGGTAAGGATTTCCAAATACAAAGGGTCTGTAAATATCAGGTCTTCGGGCATGTTCACCTCTGGGGGAAAACTCCTAAACAGAATGATTCTGTTTCACCAAGGTTGTCAGTATGACAACTGAAAAAGAGGGATTGAGCGAGTTATCTAATCTAGAAGATAAATATCTAGTCAAAATATATGTTGTTATTTCTATTGTAAACTAGTTGTTTTTTCTTTTCATTGACTTATGAAGTATCTCTTTAATCAAAATGTTTTTGTACTTGCAAATGTAGCCTTTGCTAAAATACTTTGACCATATAACCAATAGAATGTTTAAAAATTAGCATATTTGTTGTGAAGTTAAAGCAGCTGAATCAGTTGGACATATACAAAGAGCCCAAACAGCCTATATCTCTTTCCGTTGTCTTTGGTTTATACCTGTTTGCTTTAATGATATAAGCAAATTTAAAAACCATTTATACAAAACTGTGACTGGAAACTTGACTAGATAACATCTATTCTCAGTTCATCTGTCACACTGTCAATTGTATTGTAGATACAACATCTTCAAAATAGAGCTTCCTATGATTTCTCCTGTTTGCGGCAAAAATAGAAACATATACATTTAACTTGAGAGCAGAGAATAGAGCCCTTAATTGTCATATTCATAGAGCAGCTATTCCTCAGACAACTAGTCAGTAATGGTTAGCTTGGAGTTTTCTTAGAGTGGTTGAATTTACCATGGAATGATAGTAGATAATTTTGGGCAGTGAACATAAATAAGTACAATATTTTATTTTCTCTTGTTTTATCAAACATATCATTGTTGTTATAACTAATTTTAGAGCACTGACTTCTAAATAGTCTTGTCATATGCAGAGACTGAAATTTAGAGGTTGCTTAATTCTGTCTGAGAAATGAGATGGGATCATAGTAAATATTTATGTTCTCTCGTTGGTAATGACAACTAAGTACATATTTTTATGGTTATTCTTATTTTTATCATATTTTAGTGAAATTTCATGGTAAGAGAATGGAAAGTAAAACTATTATAAAAATAATAACATAATATAATGATAATAATATCATAGTAATATAGAAATTCATTGAGGACTTTTGCTAGTTGCTCATTTCTTTTCATCTTTACAAGTTGTTGAATTAAGTGCTCCCAGTTTCCAGATGAGGATACCAAGCCCCCCTTGAGTTCAGTAGGTTGGTTAACCTGATGTCACATAGCTGGTTAACGGTGATCAGGGACTGGGTGGCAGTAAGTGTGAGTGTAGAGACAGTACTCCTTTGGCCCTAAGCTATAAACTATAGTTCCTCTGTCAAGAATAGGGGTAACAAAACAATAATAAAGTGAGAAATTCTTTGCCAGTGCATCTTAGTATATCCAGCATTTATCTTCGACATCTAAATTGGTAATACTATTTTAAAATTGAAAATTACTCCCTGATTCTCACTACCCTTGTATCATATAATAATTCCAAGCCACTTCTCTTTGTGCCTTTCCTCATGTGCCACACTAAGCCTATGAAATAACACCCCTATAATTTTTCTTCCTTTTGATAACGAGACTGTTTACAGTGGAAAATATATTTTTTCCTTTTTTGTTAAAAGAAATTTTTTTTTTATTATGTACACATTTAGATATTTTTGGAATGGGTATGTGATTGAACTTGAGAAAACCCAAATTAAATTTTAATAGAACATAGACTGATAAATGAATGCTTAGATCCAATTTTGAAATAAAGAATGATTTGTTGTCATCTAAAAATCATACTCAATACTGCAAAATGATTTGGAGTCTTATTTTGTCTATAAGAACTGTGGTTGATGCTTCCCAGTCTTGAAATGGATTTTCAATTGTTAATGACAACCAAATATATTATGCTCATGATAGTATGTATTTTCCCAAGGATGTTGAAGACATTTTGGGAAAGAGGGTGGAATTTCTTGAAGCAATTTGCCAATATGAAATACTGTACATATCAAATTGGCCCTACTACCATCTTTCCCAGACCATTTATCATAGCTCACAAATCAAGCCCACATTTTCTCTTTCTGCAAGACTTGGCTAATAAAGAAGATGTGGGCTTCAAATCCAAACTTGTCAATCAATCTTGGGAACAAAGCAGTAATGATTTTCACTATTGATATTTTATTTCAATGAAGAGCAATACATATGAAATTACTGCTGGAGTGATCTACAATTTTATTCATTGTGCAGATTCTGTTCTTTATATTCAGCATGTAGAGATGTTTCAAGAAGTTTTATCAGAATAGGTCAGAAGAAAAAGATCCATAGGAATAAATTTTAGAAAGCTGTCAGCTCTATCTGCTCTTTAGTTTCAGCAATAAGTATAGTTTAAGAATAATTTTTTCTCTTTCATCTGTGCAACATATTGTACCAATTTTCATCAAAAAATTACAATTTCTATAGGTGTGTGTCTCTAGATACCCTTAGAATTTTGCTCTTTGACCCTGGGAGTAAATTGATCTTATGCACACCTGTCTTCCTTGGGAAACTTGCAAACTTCATTTTTGAGCTGAGCATCAAAGAGATATGATATTATTAGACAGTATAGAACTCAGGTAAAAAGTCCAGGAAGTATCTTGAAGTGCTTGAAGTTTTGAAATGTGAATTATATTATCTTCTGTGAAGAACTATTTAAAATAGTTCAAATGCAAGGCATAGTTTTTATTATTATTTTAAAAGGTCAGATCAACTGTAAAAATTTTAAGACAACATTTTTCCCTTCTGACTTAGAACAGTTTTAAAGCCAGAAATTTCCAGGAATTTGTGTAGCAATTATACAGTTTTCCAAATAATAAGGACTAATTAAAAGAGTAGCTATGTTCTATTAACTTTTCCCTAGCACTTCTCTCTAAGAAAGAAAGCAGTTTGCGTGACTAGAAATGATTTGTTTTTATTTTCAAGATGGAACAGTGGATTACAAAACCCTTGCCTTGCACAAAATCCTCCCAACATATGTGTAATACTCAGAGATATCAGGAAATGAAAGTTTTCTACGAAATATTATTGTGAAGCTTTTTAGGCCAGAAATAGCAGATCTTTTGGACTGTCAAGCAGCTCAGATCAGTTCATCAACTTAAATCATCTCATCTAGTAGTAATGGAATTGGTGTGCAGTTAATTATGATATGACATAGCCAGAATGGAAGATAAATATAATTAATAAACTATGGAGTCACACTTTTTTCACAGTTTTAGTGAATATTTTAAGATTATGCTTCATTTACTGGTAAGATAAAACCAAATAAAAGTCACTTATCCTGTATTTCATTAAGCAACAATTTATTAACCAAATTTCAATGCCTTTTGTTCTTCATGTGTTTTCTTGAAACTGAATAATTCCCCTCCATTTCCATGATTTCACACCTAAAGTTTACTGTAACTAAGTTTGAGATGACAAATAATGTGAAAAAAGAGATAGAAGTTTGTTTTAATATACCATAAATGTAAATTTGTAATCTTTTTTTCTGAACTAGATAAATATAATGTTTACTAATAGAAATTTACTTATTAACTTTTCCAAGTAAAAGGGTCCACTTTGGGAAACTCGTGTTCAATAGGAAGTCTGTTCAGGTATTACTTCTGAGGTTCAGGGCTGACGCTTACACCATTTTCTGGTAGGCAGGACTTTCAGATAGTAGTCCAGGTCTTTGCATGACATCAGGTATCTGAATGATAGATTCAGTTTTCCATGTTTCATCCCAATGATTTGATGTCATGTAGATGAAACTTGTCAACATTTGTTCCCATTTATATAGACATTTAAACTCCTCTGGCAATTTTATAGAAGGGTGAGGGCTTGTCCTTGTAACTCTTATAAATCTGTCCATCTTTCTTATGGGCGCCCCAGTTCTGGGTATTTGTTGTCTAAACATTTTCTACTCCAAAGAGCAGCCCTGTTGTTGTGAAGCCATACGGAGGTCAGCAGGCTTATAGACTGCATAACTCCTAATAGGAAAGGCTCAGCAAAGTAACATTTTTGCCATTATAATTCATATTTTGCAATTTAAGCAGTGGGTGGGAGGGGAATTCCCTGGCGGTCCAGTGGTTAGGACTCCATGCTTCCACTGCAGGGGGCTTGGGTTTGATTCCTAGTTGGGGAACTAAGATCCCACAAGCCATGCAGGGCAGCCAAAAAAAAAAGTTTGGAGAATACACAGTCTGAGCCTCAGGAGAAAAAATTAGACATTTTATCCAAAAGAAAAAAAAAGTGGGTGGGAGAAGGGGGGAGATGGATGAGTGAGTGTCACCTTTCAATCTCAGCAGAATTTTAAATCCATCTGCATCTCAACTTGGGCATATTTTGCATCCCAAAATAATTGTAGAAATGGCCGTCAAAAAATAGCCTCTACATATTATCTTATGTATTAAAGACATATATTGTTGTAGTTGAAAACAAAATATTGGTTCACCTAGGATGTATATTTTTTGTTGTTTCATAACTTCTTGAAATTCAAGCAATATTGGAGTTACTGAAATGGACTGAATTTCAGAAACAAATGAGCATTTTTACTCATAATAGTGAAAGCTAAGATGTGAAGGGGAGTTTATTTACAATCCAGATTAAGAATGGAGCTGGCACAGGTTTATAATTTAAAAGTTTTATAGCCCAAAGAAAGCTTGATCTTCTGTGCTTTCAGTTTCAGAAAAAGTCTCTTAAATGTTAAAGTTGCCACATTGGGCCTCTGACTTTGCTTTGTATACCCAAGTCCTCTCCCTTGTATAAGTTTCTGATACTATCAATTCCCTTTCATATTCCAGGGCTTCTAAATTGAAAATACATTTGCAGAAATTATTCAGTGATGCCTTTTTCTGCAATAAACATAATTTTTCCAAGTGACTCAGCAGGTGAAAAAGGCAGGGACAGAAATAATAAAATCTGGGGTGTGTCATATTTTATTGATTCAGTTTAGCTATCTGATTAAATTCTAAATTACTCAGAAGACTGAAGTCTGTCAGAAGCTTCATATATTGCCCTTAGTTTAGTTATTTGAGGATATGACAATTGATACAAATCAAATACAGGATCCAAATGAAAAATAATAATTATGAAAGAAGGATCACTCACTTGTTAGTTTACTAGTGTCAATTTTTTGAAAGTAAACAAATTACTATTTTGTGTCTTCTAAAAAAGCAATGATATGTCTATATAGATATATAGACATAATGTTTGACACATTTCTCTAAACATGCTTTTGAAGAAATTAGAATGTAAAAAGATCATCCCATTGTCAGAGCTGAGCATGAAATCCTGTACCAAGTTTGAAGGCCCACTTTAAAATTTTGTTGTTTTATAATACCTTTGGAAAAGTGTATTGTTCCTTGTAAAATACCCACATATTCTCCTTTGGTATGGCTCCAGACTGTAACTGAACCACGAGGTTGCCCCCTGGTGCTTTATATATTGTTTAATTGTTTGCCTTTGGTGGATGTTTTTATTAAAAGCCTATTCTTTAGGATAAGACCAAAGTGTCATTTTAAGAACAGCAGAAGCAGAGCTGCTCCGTCCCATAGCTCTTTTTCGTAAGTGTGTTAGTGAACACAAGATGCAGCTAATGAGCCTGCCAACATTTTTTCTTGTAATACTTCAAAAAGAGCAACAAGAACAACAAACAAAACCCCGGATTTTTATTTTCCTCCCATAAAACATGACTGCGCTGGCCAGCAGAGCTGTGAGTTTGAATGGCTGTGCCCAGGGCAGTAGGGAAGAGAGGTGTTTGTCTGCTGTGTATGCTCACCCACTGCTCTGTCTGTGTCTTGGTCCAGGAGGAGGTCTAGTCTGGCGTTACATGCACCTTGGTGCGCATGGCCAGGTCACGCCCAAGGAGCTTGGGGGGCAGGGAAGTCCATGTGTTAGGAGGGCCATGGTGGGCTTCCTGGGGTGTTTAGCAAACCCATGTATGCTGTAGTGTGCGTCGCAGCTACAAAGAAAGTTCTTAATGTCCTCCCCCTCCCCACAATCCGGTTGTAAGATAAGTATCATTCTGAAGTTCTCAGATCACTCTGAATATAAATTAGGTCTGGAAAAAGTTATTAATCTAATGATTTTAATTCTAAATGTTCTCCCTGAATATTTTCTTCTCTGAAGTGGCATCATCATATCACTCACTGATTTCTCAGAAGTTGGCTCTGGAAAGAATTCAGTGTTCTCTAGCAGGTCCTTGCCACAAAGAGCAAGCAAGAATTCGATTAGTCTTCTTCCCAAGCTAGTCTTCCTGACTGTGACCCACCCTCAGGCAAGAAGCTTGAAGGCAATGTACCTTGATACAATTTCTAGGACTTAAATGATCTCATTAAATTCCAATGCTAGATATCATGTTGACATTTGAGGAAATATGATTATTGACAAAATGTAAGCCTGTTATACACTATATCACTTCAAAAGGAGAAAGGCCATTAGGCCTTAATTACATCAGAACAGTATACACATTTGGCTGGTTTATAAACTGTCACTTTCAGAAGTACCAAGACATATAAAAGTCTCCAAAGGTTCCATTATGACCCTATTTCCAACAGTCTTCTCTGACAAACTAAATAAATTACTGCATGTATTGGACCTTTGAGGCTTGGGGCAAAGAATGGAAAAATTATTTACAAAAGCTTGAAAATATTTAATCACTAGAGGCAGGGGGCAACGGTGTTTTAATTAGCAGGTCCTCGGGCCATTGGCTGACTGGAGGCTTTCTCAAACAACCACACAAATGCACTGAATAGCTGTTTGCCAGCCTTAGGGTCAGGTCTGAGATGAAACAGATAAGATAATTGGCTCTAATGAAATCCAGAAGGCCTTGGCTTTCTTGTTTGAGCTTGGATTTGAAGAGTGCGTGTGGAAGTGAGGCTTAATTCAAACCAGAACGGAGCTAGGCCCGCTTCTTAGTGACTTTGATATTGTTTGAAGTTCTAAAAGTGTTCGCCACACCACTAGCCTGCTGGGCTGGGCCTCCCTGGTACCCTTAATTACTAAGCTTTATTGCTGACTTTACTACACAGGAAAGGGGCCATTATATGTTCCATCAACATCAGCTCTTCTCAGATTGGAGGAAAGGGCAGGGTTAAAGGCCACTGTAGGAAGGCAAAAACTTCACTTTGAGGTAGTCAGATCATTTACCAGTGTTGGATTTCACCATTATGCCCATACATTCCTTACAACACAGAAGCCCAATTTCCATTTTTTAAACAAGTGATTACTTTTCAAAACATTTTTGTTTGTTCCTGTTTTTTTGCAGAGAGAACATTTATTTTTAGGGGCTGAAATGATTGCACCTGATATATTGGAGGAAAAAAAAAAAAAAGTAACACCTCCCAATTAATCATCACACCAGAAAGGTCTGGTTGGATTCTGTAATAAGGAGGATGATTATTAATGCTCCTTTGAAGTGGAAATAAGTGAGGAACCCTCCTGTGGTGTGAGAGTTGTCCTGACACCCTGAGGAATAAAGACCCCTCAGGAGACTGTACAAAATTAAATCCCAGCTTCTAGAGTCTCTCACAAAGGGGTTATACAAAAGTGCTCTCAATCCAGTTCAAAGCCAAGAAGCAGAAATGAGGAAGTCTCCCTCTTAGGGGTTGGCTTCAGTGTCACCAAGCATTCTGTCCTCTGCAAGCTTGCTGCTGCTCTGTTGCTTTTGGTCCATTTGGTAAAGATGGATTATGCATCTTAGCGAATTAATAATTATTCAAGCCTTAGCCCTCTCCGGCAAGGAGATCTGGTCATGCTATGAAAGCCAAGGGACGTGGAGTTCAGGCCTATTTCCTGCCCTACTTATCACGTCTTGGGTAGGAAAGTCATGAGTGATACCATCTGACTTAGCTCTTTTTGAAATAAAAGCTTAACTATTTTTGCCTTATTTCTGTTCATTTGACGTTAGTGTGTTCTGATCTCCCACACGATCCTGGGGACCACGCATCCAGTACTCCTATCTGAGTATTCTTATGCGTAGGCTGGACTGGGCATTAGCTCTCCACAAGGATGATGTGTCTCGGCCTAAGTAACCATATGGAGAACCCAGGGAAAGCAGTATTGAGAAAACGAGACTGAGCGTCCACTTCCTAACCTCCTAAGAGAAATTAAGGAGGCCCTTGACAGATTTTTTTTGTCAGTGATGAACATGTCAGCTCAGATCAAAAGAAAAAAAAGTCTTAGAGTACTCAGCTAATTCAAAATATATTTTTTTATTAGGCACTGTTATTGACTGAATGCTTTTGTCCCCCCCAAATTCATATGTTGATGCTCTAACCCCCAATGTGATGGTATTTAGAGATTGGCCCTTTGGGAAGTAATTAGGGTTAAATGAGGTCATGAGGGCAGGGCCCTGGTCTGACGAGATTAGTGTCTTTATAAGAGACACCAGAGAGCTTTCTCTCTCTCTCCCTGAATGCACGTACCAAGGAAAGGCCCTGTGAGCACATGGCGAGATGGTGGCCATCTGCAAGCCAGAAGGAGAGCCCTCTACAGGATGCAACCAGGATGGCACCCTCACCTCAGACTTTCAGGCTCCAGAATTGTGAGAAAATAAGTTTCTGTTGTTTCAACCACTCAGTCTATGGTATTTTGTTATGGTGGCCTAAGTAGAGTAAGACAGGCATCACAAAGATCTGGGAGAGCAAGACAGTCCAATCATAGCTCTAAATTTGAGATACCAGTAGAAGTATTTTCCACACTACGTTCTGCTAAACACGAGATACAGGGGATAATAATATGCATTTCTCACCAATAAGAAATATCCTTTGGTGAAAAATCTCCTCTTGATAATTTGCAAAAGCATATTAAAGAGTTTTAGAATTCCAGTAGTAAGGAAATCTTAGATTATTTAACACATTATTTCCTCAAATTACTTGAACATGGAACTCTCCATTTCCCCAGTTTCTTTCCCCCAAAAGAACTGCAAATACCACAGAAACTAGCATTCCATAGAACATAGTTTGGGAAATCCTGATATACAGGGAGCAAAGTTAGTTGGCACTTTAGACAGTTCATTATTAATTAAATAAACATGATAATATAAAAGTAAGTAAAATATATCTACCCTTTAGATTCCAGCAATCTAATATAAATAAGTGCAATATATAATATAATATTTCATTATCAGATAAACTGAGTACTTGGGTGAGCCATATTCTACAGACTGTCTTCTCCATTTCTCACTGGTTGCATCTAGATGGTTCTTAGATAACACATGGTCATAAAGACAAAGAAAGAAGGAATGAGAAACAGAGAATCAACAAGAGAGGGAAAAGGGAAAAGAGGGTCAGTTTCCTTTGATATCACTATTAAATCATCCAGTGAATTTTCTTAGGGTAACGTTACTGCCATTCAGAATTATAGCAAATTGGTGATATTTTACAGTCACTGTGTGTATTTTGTTTCAGTTTAAATATGTGCACATATCTCCCAAACTTATTAGATCAGATATGACACATTAAAAACATGGATTTGTTTTTTTTTTAACTCTTAAAATTAGCAACTAATTGCAGTGTGAACACATAATTGGTTTTATGGGTAAATCCATTTATGGACTTAAGAAATATTAAAGCCTCATTTGTTATTCATGACTACATTTTGCTGAGGGAGAAGAGGGTAAATTAGTTTATCTTTATGTCAATAAGAGAAGAGTTTCAATTAAGTAAATACCTTTCATGATAAGAAAGCACACCCTGAAATAAGACAATAAGAGTTAAACTATATTACTTTTCCTGGTTAAAAAAGAAAGTGGCTTTGGGAGTGGATCCTGGGATATCATGGTGTGGTAATGTCATTTTGTTTCCAAAGATAATATTTCTAGATGTACATATGTCCTGAACTTTATCAAAGCACAGCTATGGTTATCACATATTTATTCAAAAGATAATTATGGCTATCAGAGCAGTAAATCAGCAAAGTCCTTAGTTGTTTGCTTAAAATGCTCTTTTGTTTTACTGGATGTTTAAGTACTCAACCAATGTCTTTAGGATATCCATGTAGGTTGAATTATATAAGTGAAAGAAAAACGCCTGCATAAGAACACAAGAATAAACCAAAAAATTATTTATATCAAAGCATTCAGAAGTCATTAATAACAGTATGACACACAAACCTTTGTGACATTTAATAGATTCAAAAAAAGGAGAAAATGATTTTCTTGAATAACAAAAGAATGCAGCTTTCCTTGGCTGAATTGACCCTGATTCCAACATGCCAAGTATGGGATGTGTTTGGGAAACTGTGGTGTGGCTGGAAGGTGCAGTGTTCCATGTAATGCGGACTCTTGTACTTCTTGTTCTGGGAGAGGCAGAAGTGTGACACTTCTCTTCCCAAAATGACAGTTTAGGGAAGAATTTTTCCCTAGAATAAACCTACAGGATGCTTTCCTCCATGAATTGTCAATAGATATTTCCTGGGCCCAATGTTAAAGAAGTATCTTTCTTCCCAAAGCTCAAAAGCCCTGCATCTATTGTAATGTTTTATTTGTCCTCAGACATCCTTATGAATTGGACAAGGTACTTATGAAGATCACACAGGAAGTTAGTGTCAGGGCTAGAACAAAAGCTTGGATGTTCGCTCACCATTCATTCAAAATGGGAATCTAAGTGTATTCCCAAGACAAACATGAATGGATTTAGAAATATACTTATTTTAGAAATATATATATTTTTAGAAATATACCAGCCACTCAGCAATGCCGTCTTCCCTTCTGGCAGGCAAATATATGCCTGTGGGGGGAATACCATAGAAACTGAGGTTTATTGGAAACCTATTCCCAGATACAACTCTCCTGACACGGCTGCTGAGGGGTGCAAAAATGGCACAATTGTGTTCTGACGGAGTGATCAGTTTCTTAGTTCAGCCTTTGGGGCTTGAGGTATCGGTCATAGGTATGGATGTGCATAAAGCTGCCTTACAAGTAACTGACCTACTGTGGGCTCAACCCTGGGCTAGTTGCTGTGGAGGAAGATGCAGAAGTATCCAGCATTTTCCTTGGAGAAGTATACAATCCTAGTTGGGAGTGAAAGTTACTATGAGACAGAGAATCAACAAAGGATAAAATATTGACCATGCAGTAGGAGAACACAGATAAGGGAAAGAGATGCTACTCCAAGCCTTCTAAGTAGTCCCCGCTTCTCCAGGTGTCCAGGGAAGGATGATTTCACACAACACAGGCGTGCTATCATTTCTACTCAGAGTCAGACCTCAGTTTATGGGTCTCATTCAATCTTCTATGATTATGAGTACTCTCTTTCAGAGAAAGAATACCAAGGAAAAAAATTTAAAATAGGTACAAGGCCTTGGAAAGGGTTCATGTGAATGAGGGACTCTGAAAATTAATCTTCTTAGTTTGATGGTAAATATGCCTTGGTTTATTTAACCCTAATGCCTTGTATTGCCATTATTTAGAATGAAACAATGTACAACATATCATGTAATGAGCCTCAGATAAACTTAGTGGCTAATCTAGCTAGGGATGGGAAGCAGAGAAACTCTAAAAAGGTTGAGAATTTCATAGAGAAACTGCACTGACAGAGGATGGTCTTGAGATAAAAATTCAACTGGGATACCTTTTTCATCCTAGGGCACATGCCAAGGAGATCAAAGTAAAGGATTTTTTTCTCTCTTTCCAGTGTATGTTAAGGCAGACTTTTTTTCTAAATAAACAGGATTCATCAAGGGAAAATAAAGTCAATTCAAACAAAACAAAGTGCGGGTGGGACGAGCAATCAGTGTTTACATGGGGAGCACACACTTTTCTATTGGTTTTGGTGTGAAGGGTCTGCACCTGTTTGTGAACGTGTTCAAAACCGGGACTGAGGCAAGTCCCTGAGCTGGCCTGACTCCGACTTTCCTCCGAAGGGGTAGAGTTGCTTTAATGCAGTTCATGTGTAGGGAGTTTCATCTTAACCAGAGTGATTTATGTTAATGAAATGAAACAGAGAAAATACCCTTGACATCCTAGTCTCCTTTTAAAAATATTAAATAAATATGTCCAGGACTTTTGTATAATTATATTTATTAAAACAAATGGAAGACTTCAATAAACTCCAGAATAAATTTGTAGGTGACCCTGGGTAGGGTTAAATCCATTAGGAAAAAAAAATGAGTTTGGGGGTTCCTTACTGATTCTGAAAATTCTAAACAGCCATTAAGATCAGACAATGAGCATCAGTTTTAAGGTAATTTATTCTGTAATTTTGAATATTCTTTTGTCTGGATTTTGCAAATTTAGTCCCCAAATCATGATTCACAAAATATATTCAGAGCATCTTTATAAATCTGATATTAAGCCTCCTTAACCACCTCTTTGGAAATTAAGTAGTGTCATATTTACCTTTAAAGGATCTCTTTGGAAATGTTACAGTTTAAGAGTTTAGTTTCTAGTGTTTGTTATTACTAATATAGAACTAGTCATTTTTAAGACTTTTTTAATATTTATTTTATTTAATATCATTTATTTTTGGCTGCATTGGGTCTTTGTTGCTGTGCACGGGCTTTCTCTAGTTGTGGCAAGCGGGGGCCACCCTTCGTTGGGGGTGTGCGGGCTTCTCACTGCTGTGGCTTCTTTTGTTGCGGAGCGTGGGCTCTAGGCGCTTGAGCTTCAGTAATTGTGGCATGCGGGCTCAGTAGTTGTGGCTCGTGGGCTCTAGAGCACAGGCTCAGTAGTTGTGGCGCACGGGCTTAGTTGCTCCGGGACATGTGAGATCTTCTCGGAACCAGGGCTCAAACCTGTGTCCCCTGCATTGGCAGGCGGATTCTTAACCACTGCGCAAGCAGAGAAGCCCAGAACTAGTCGTTTTAATAGAACTTATAAAGCAGCAGAAAGACTCTTTTCAACTCTTAGATTTCAATAGCGTATATTTACCTATTCCTATGTAACACTATTAAGTAATTAATTCCATGGAAATCAAATTAGTCAAATGAATAGATTTTTTTTAAAAATCAGTTGATTGGAATTTTTCTCAGAAGTTACCGAACTGAAAAAACATTAAAGAATAATTCACATGTCTGGTTATCTTAACTGCTGATTGAATTGTAATTTATCCAGCTGATTGTGACATTTAGAAAAAACAGAATTAGCCAAGGAAAAAGTTTACTCACTAGGAACATATTGACATAGTTTTAATCCACTAGTATGAGTAAACAGTAGTCTATTTTTGGAAGACTTTTTGAAATAAAGATTAAGGGAGTAAAACTGAATAATATTTTTATTTTTAAATATCTTTTTGTCTATTGATGTGGGCAGATTTCACCAGATATGTACCAGAAATGTGCCTAATGTGATTTATCTTGGCTATTTGGTAAGCATGTAAGGTAGCAGCTACCTACCAATATGCAGGACAAGAAAATAAAATGAAAAGGAACTTTTACAACACATTTCTGAGAAATGCCTAGTTCTATCTACTGGTCAATATGTCATTACACTGCCATCCATTAGCAACTGAAATATTATATATTCATTTTTGATCTCTTGGATATAGATATTAAGTGAATGATATTCTTGTGGGACTTGTGGTAGTGATGGTGATTGTGATGATGTTGGCGATGGTCATTTAATGTGTCCTGAGACTGTTATTGTATCTTATAGCATACAAAATAAGTCTATGACGCTTCAGGAACATTATCAATTAGACAGAAAAGGACATCAGTAGGTGAGTAAAGAAAGGATAGAAATGGCTAAGTGAAGACCAATAAAAGGAAAGAGACAAAAGGAAGTGAGGACAGAGTACAAACACTTAAGAATGAAATGCTAAAATAAAAGCAAATTAATGGCAGAAGATGTAAAAAGCCTAATAGGGGAGTAAATAATCAAATCAGGGGTAATTTTTAAAAATGAGTGAGAGTAAGGACCCACTACAGCAAGGAAAAAGCAAAAATATTAAATACCATTTTTTTCAGTTGCTACTGCTACATTTTATAAAAATTGGTCATTGACATTTATCATGGTCATTGACGTTATAGCTTTTATGGTCTGTATGTTTTGTCAGTGCATTTAAACCCTCCAAAGAAGGCAATGTGGTCAGTGTCTGTACAAATTAGTCAAGTCTTATGTTGTGATTGTTAAATATTTTGAATATCATCAACGTTTAAAATAATGCTTTTATAACATAATGGGAAAACAGATGCAATGGTTTGCTAAAGTGATTGATGTCAGATTTCAGAGATGGATGGAATTAGCTAGAAGGGATCCTTTAATCCCACCACACTCTTCTCTCCAAAGGCAGAGTCTGAAACTAGAGAAGTAAAAGTACATGCCTCCATCACACAACCAGTGAATGGCAGAGCCTGGTTTCAAACACAGCTGTCTGACTTCAAGCCCAGGGCTCTTTAAACTAGATTACATACAGCCCATTTTTCTAAATGTGCATCCACAAAAGATCTGTCGTGCCCCAGCCTTGTTTTTGTAAAGAAGGGAGTTTGAAAGCTTGACTAATTGATTAGTGGCTATCTTCTGTGAATCTGACATAATCGTACATGTTCTCTATGTAGAGAAAAAAGTTGCAATATATATGTTTTTTTAATCCGGCCATTGTCAGTAGCCCTAGTCTCCTTATTCCTATCATTTGAAGAGACCATCGTGCTTGAAGACTTCGCTGTGAGCACTCCTTTCCTGCTTGCCCTCTGCAGATACTGTTTATAGTTCACTGCACCCACTGTGTTTAGAAATGGTGGCTGTGCTGAACTTGGGCACTCCTTTTCAGCTGCCTGTGGTTTCACCACTTCTTAATACGTTAAATTTAATTAGGCTGTGGTTGCTAGCCCCTTGCTTTTTTGCTTGCCATTCTGTCGGTTCATGTTTCCCTTGTATAGGTCAGAAGGCATAGGGGGAGGGGAGAAAATGGGGAAGGGGTGGTTCCTTAGCCAGATTCAGGTCAAGCTGTCTAACCAAACGGTAGCTGATTCTACTACTGACTCAGTCTCTGTTTCCCAGCCTCTGTAGTACCAAGAGACCTTTGCAGTAATGGAAACATTTCTTCTCTCACTCCTGTGCACTGCCGTCCCTGACTTCATGCAGAGAAACATGAGGGGCAAAATAATTGTAAGCATTACAGCCTTTCACTCTAATGACCTTGACTCTGCACTGGGATAAATGTCTAATTACCAAGAATTCAGCACAGACCACATTAGCAAGGCTGATGTTTGCTTTGCACACAGACCAACATCTGTTGTATCTTTGTAGTAAGGGCTGTTGGTTAGGGGAGCTGAATCCTGCTGTTCTCTTAAAATGCATGTTTTAAACAGAAGGTGCTCTTACAACATTTTGGTCTTGAGAGTTATTGCATCATAGGTTCAGGCAAAAGACCTGTAGCCCCCAAGAAACTGAGTAACTGGTTAGATTTTGAATCTAACCTGTAAACTAACCCTAAAAATCAGAATCCATTCCCTAAATAAACCTTAACAATCAGAATGCATTTTGCTATTTTGCACATTATGATGAGCAGTCAGAGTTGACCACGTGGCAGTCTTCTCACCACTCATGGCCACTACATAGAAACAGCTTCCAAAGGGTGTCAATGTGATTGATTTTAGAAACTATGTAGATACAACCTCTAGTTTTCTTTTTTCTCCTGAACTCTGAGTGGGTAAGAAGAAGTCTGTTTTCTACAAAGCATTAGCATCTTCCCTTAATTTCAGTTTGTTAGTTTGTAATATAAACGATAGGAAACAAAGAATTTCATGTGCCTTTTCCTTTGGAAATACCACAGCAATTTAATCAATTGTTTTCCATTAACATTTTTCTGGTTAATGTGAACAGTATAATCAAGTGTAACGTCAATTTGGGTTCAAACTATTTCTGTTTGGGGAACCATTTTCTAGTTTGCCACAGTATTGTAGAACAGGTTACCTAATTACCTAAATTATTGAGATCCTGAGCTTAGGAACCAGACCGCCTGGTTTCAACCCTCAGCCCCTCTACTTACTGCCTGTGCGACCTTGGGCAAGTTAGTTAAGCCATCTGTGCCTCAACTTTTCACATCTGCAAAATGAAAAAATTAATAGAAATACTTCCCAGGATTCTGTGTGGAATAGATGAATTTATATTAAGTGAGGCACTCAGAATAGGGCCTGACACAAACTAAGTGCCATTTGCTATTCTTATTACTATTTTGAAATAGGCTTTCTAAAGTGTGTTAAGGCCACATTCTGTAGTTACAATAAATACCTAGAGAAGAATTTAGATTAAGTCTTGTACTCTGCTTTTATATTGCTTCTAATCTTTAATAGTAAATATCAACATACATTTAAGGATCTAATCAACTAAGTGCTTTGCCTCTGTGTAAGAATTATGGTTTATTTTTATGAGGACACTAGCAAAATACAGATTTTCTGTTCTTTTCCTATCTTTCAGGATGTTTTGTTCTTGGAAAAGATTCTAAAGAGTTTTTTTTTTTTTTCCTTCAAGAAAGAATATGCTAATTGATTAAAGACTTGATCTCCAACTTTTAATGGAAGTCACCACAAATACATTTTTAAAAGCTATACCGGGATATTATATTATGCAGTATAATATATTCTAAGAATTACACATCACATTAGGGTATCACAATTCTCAGTCACATAAAGTGTAAATCTTCCTGGAAACTAGGTGAAAAATACACTGTGAGGGTCAGAAGCCTCAGAAAAGACTGCCTGAAAGGGGCTGTAACCAGAGATTTCTCTTCTCCAGGACATTTTCTCCCTGCTCCAGCCATACCTTACAATGGGCTTCTAGGGCTTCTTTAGAATCCATGAGGATGCACACCGATATATGCATAATATACATGTATCATGGGCTATAGGTGAATGTTGTTGTAGAATTGTTTTAGGCCAAAGTGTGTTTGTTTTGAAAATAGCTCCCTATGTCTAGTTATTTAGATATCATCCATCATCATTCATTCTAATTGCTTCCATTCTATATGAAAACTATTCTTTAGGATAGTACCTGTTTATCAAATCCAAAGTACCAATGACTTTTTTTGGCCTATTATCATCTTTCTCAAGCTCATGGTAACTTGATAATATCTGTCTTGAAATTTGTATCCCTCTTGCTTTTTATAACGCTGTGGTCTCCTGGATCTCTTCCTATAATTTTAAAGGCTTATTCTCTTTTGTTTTTTCTTATCTGACTTCTTCCTTCTACTCCCCAAAAGGTAGAGTGCCCAATGTTTTGCTTCAAGTTCCCTGTATGTCTAGGAATTTGACCCAAATAATAGAAGGGCTTATATTCATAATTTGGGCTGATACCGAGAATATAATTATGTTAGAGAAAAGTTGGAAAACGGAGATACAAAAGGATCATCACCCATAATCCTTTTCACAAAAGATAGTGTAATGATTTTAGGATGAATATGACAATATAAAAATTCTGGCATTTAATTAACAATATAATTATATTTTGAGTAAACATTAAACCTTCATTTAAATTATGTTCCTTTTGAGGAAATTAAATTGGAATCCTTGTAAGAGTTCTAGAATTTTGACTTTGATTCTGGTTGCAAATGCCCATTGGAAAAATTCTTTGTTGTTCAGAAGCCGTCTTAGTCATACTAATCTAATGTCTCAGCTAAAAGATGTAATAGTAGAAAAATATGTATATAATGTTTTTATAGAAATGTATAGGACCTTTAAAATAGCATTTTCTCTTATATGATCACATTTAATCTCCCAAACTCTGGGAGGTAGTATTTTTTCATCCCCATTTAATGAAAGAGAAAATATAATAAAAAATCTCTGCTTATTAGTAAATGTGTAAAGTGATTGTAATTTTTAATTACTAATAATACTGACAAATCTTTTATACTATCTCATTACAAAAGTAATACTTGTTCATTATAGAAAATGTGGAAAATAAAGGAAGTGTAAAGAATAAAATAAAAATATTTCTTAGAATCCCAGAGTATAGGTGTAATCTCTAATAATTTTGTGTATTTTCATTATCTTTCACATGTATTTTGATGCCTGCATTTTAACATCAGCACTACAAGCATTTTCTACATGTCATTAATTATTCTTTAAAACATAATTAAATTCAAATTATGAATATAAACCCGTCTATTATTTAGGTCAAATTACAATGTAATTTCTAAGAGCTACATAATATTATTTAATCACTTCCCTAATGATGGACATTTAGCCCATTTTCAATTTCTCATTATTTTTAATATAGATCAGACTTAAGTTTGTCTTCATTAAATCTGACTCTTTCCTTAAAGAAAAAATTGTAGAAGTTGAATTATGAGTTAACAGATATGATGATTTTTTTAAGTTTCTTGATACAGACTGCCCAATTGATTTCCAGAAAATATCTTAAAAATTTATTACCCCATCAGTAACACATGCAACTCCCAATTTCAACTCACCTTTACCAATATAAAATATTCGTGTTTTTAAAAACTACTTTACCAACTGATAAGCAGGAAATGGCATATTTTTTGTTAATTTACATTTCTCTGATTACTAATAAGGTAGATATTTTTTCAAATATTTAATGGCCATTCGTATTAATTCATTCCATGTCAATTCTGAATAGTAGTTTTAAAGAACCGTTTGCATTTTTAAGAATATTTAGTTGAATACATAAATTCTTATGAATGGTTGCTTTAAATTTTTCAAAAGAGAACAGTTTTATTTTGTATTTCATCTTAACTATCCTGTATATTTTGTTCCAGTTTTACTAGAACTGTGTGCTGTAATGCCAGTTATTTTTCTGTTTTTTTTTTTTTTTTTTTTTTTAACTCAAATCCCTTCTTAGGTATAACTCTTAAAATTGCTCCTTGCTATCCATCCCCACTGCCACTACCTTGGCTGAGGTGTTTATTATTTTCCCTGCCACCTGTCTCATTGCAGTCTGGTCTTTTCTCGCCATTACTATCTTTCCCTAAAGCAAGGGTAGCATGCTGTTTCCCACTTTAATGATCTCGGCGGGATCACGGTTGTCACACCATAAAGCCTATATTCCTTAAAAATAAATAACAGTCTGATTATTCACAGTCTGGTCCTACATTCTTCTCCTACCTCTCACTCTTATCTTTTCCTTTCTCTCTTTGATTCTTCCGATCCAGTTTTCAACTCTTCACCCCCATGCCAGTCATGATTCAACTCCACTGAAATTTTTACCATTTTCTCTACGTCATGGCTTCTGTAATTCCATGACTTATACATGCTGTTCCCTTTGGATATATTTTCTTCAAATGGATAACTGCTTTTCTTCCTTTGAACTTGTATTTTTTATACTGTGAGTTGCAGCTCATTAAAAGGTTATAAAGTCAATTTAGTGGGTCAAGACTGGCATTCTGGGAATGGAATGGAATATAGTAGAAAACGTAAGAGTGTAAGTATTATTTTATGAAACTTATGTTTTAGCTGTGTGTGTGTATTGGTTGACAAAGTGAAATGTGTTTTTTGCTGTTGGTTGTTTTTTGAGGATTTTGAAATCTACTGAGCCACTGTTTAAGCACCCAGCTCATATTATTTTATCTATAAAGCCTTTCCTCTATTCCCAAGGGACAATTAATAACTTCCTTTTCTTTATCTACATACATAGCTATGTTTTTTAGAGTACTTATCATTTTGAATGGGAGAAAAAAATCTGTATCTGTATAAAAGAACTTATCACTTTGAACTGGGGGAAATTTGTTTACAGATCTGTTTCACACGTGCCGTGTGAGCTTCTTAAGTATAAGAACCTGTCTTAATAGTATGAAATACAGCCCTTTGCAAAGAGATTCAGTGTAGATCTTCAATGCATGCTTGGCCAGATAAATGAATGAATGAAAAAAATGAACAAATTGATGAATAGACAACATTGTCAGAGTTAGTTTAGCTTCAGCTTTGTTTTCAAATGGGAATGTGACATGTAAAACCAATTTGAACTATTTTTAGATATCTGCTACTTGGAAAGGTTTTTAAAAGTAAATTAAATCTTTTTTGATATGAGGGTGCAGAATTGCTGTACAGATGACTGTAGAGGATTATTTGGTTGTAAGACAAATATGCATGCACAAAAGAAGATTAGTCTTCAAGCTTTTTACCCATTGGAATCCGGGGTTCTGCCAGGTATTCAGCAGCTCCTTTAGTATGTCACTTTATCACTATAGTAGCATCCATGAGCCACCATAACAACCAGTTTTTTAAAAAAAATTAAAATAATCAGTCAGATAGCTAGCTATTTGTGTATACGGAGCCAGACGTCTGGTTATTTGGAAAAGTGGATGATCAGATATTTTTTCACTTCTTATACGGAATTTTTGAGTGTACTTACAGATTGTTTTCTACTAACTCAAATGACAATCCATAGTTTAACTCATCAGTGGTATGTTATACTTTTGTCATAACTAATAAAACAGTAAATGTCAATTAATCTCTCAGACCACCATGGAAAGTCCATACTTATTTATGGAATGAACATTGTGGTTGGATGTGCCTGGAAATAAGTTGCTGCTGATTAAATGTTCACAGCCAGCCTTGGTTCTACCGTCTCCTGTAAAATGGGGCGTGGCATACCTGTTTTACTTCTAATTCACAGAAACATTGAAGTGATTAGTTTGATACACATGATACGCCTTTATCTCCTCATAGAATCATAGCATTTAGAAACATTAATTTTTCATCCAGTAATGAAGTTAAAGGAAGTGAAATTGTCAAGTTCCTGAGAATACGGTCTTTGGAATCAGACAGATCTTGGTTTGAACCCCAATTCATGCTGTTACCTGCTCAGTCACCTTGGATAAAACTTTTTTAACTTCATTGAGCTTCCACTATCTATAAAATGAGGAATCAAAATACATAATTTCTGATATGTTGTAGGCATTATAGCAGTAGAGATAATGTATAAACTAACTCCATGCCTGGCATATGGTACATTGTCAAAATGGCTGATAATTTTGTTGTTGTTGCTAGAAGTAAAGAGTTAGCTTGCCTCCAACATAAATGAACTATTTCTTTATCTTTGGGGTAAATCCTACCTTCCTGTCATTTTAGATATGAATAAAATTAGAACTCCTTAATCTTGGACTGGTCTCCTAACTGAGGAGATAATGACTTGCACTTCAGAGCTCCATTCAGCTCGCAAGTCCTTCCTTCCTTCTCAGTATCTTTCTGGCTGTGCCTCAGGGATTTAAATTACTAAATGAACTTGCCTTTAGTCTTGTTCATCTCGTATTGTTACGCAATTAAAAGAAAAAATCTTGATGATGCTGCTTCCCTCAGAAAGGCCACATCAAACGGTAGAGTTCACCAAAAATAATACACACTTCTTCCGAAGACACAAACAGTTCCTTGAAAAGGATGTCATTCTGTAATTTGTTTTGTGAATTCTATAAACCACAGAACATTTACTTACAGTAAAGTTTGACCTTTCTTTTTCTTTCTTATTATGCCTACAAAGCTCTATCTTCTCTGCTTTTGAGAAGAAATGTAAAGGCTAAAATTCTCTTCAAAGTGCTTGTGTGTGTGTATGTGTATTCTCAATTGGATTTTATTAGAATACTGAGTTTAATGTCTAGCCAGGGTGCCTTGGCTTTATGTAATAATATTTTATGGAATACAATCACTCGTGCAAAGACCAAAGAGAGGCTCATTTAAAACTTTACAAAAAAAGAATATTCTGTGCTCATAGGGTGATGGGAAATGCAATATGTATACTAAGCTCCACATTGTACCCCACTGAAAGCAGAGAAATCCCTATGACTGATTTGATGGTAGTAAAATCTCTTTAGGGATTTTTTTGGATAAAGAAAGTAATAACAAGAAGTGGGCACATAATTAAGTTTCCAAAGTGCACGTGTCACGAGCATCTCATTGTCCCTCTGGAGGGGAAATTTACTATTGACTTAGGTAGACATTTGTCCTGCTATGAGCCCATTTTTTTAAAAAATCAGCATTTCCGAATTCTCTAAACAATTCTCTGCTATTTGAGTTATAAGAACATTTTACTGTCATTTGTGTTCTATTTTCATTATGGCAATATTTTACAACCACCAGATTGCTATAGAAATGAAAATAAACAAAGGTTTGGAAAGATACATGTTGCAGGGGCCTGTTCTGCCTCTCTTGCCCGTGTATGCGGACGGTGTTCTCTCTGAATGGACTTCCTTCCTCAGTTATTCAGTTGGTCTTCACCTAAGGAGCAAAGGTGAAAAATTTGTGTTCCGATATGTTTTTCCAAATTCTTCTTAAATTATTTTCATGACTTTTAAGAATAAATCGGTCTAAAAAAGACAGACGAATTAGAAAAAGGAAAGAAAAGAAAGAAGGAAGAGAGGAAAGAAGGGAGGAGGGGAGGAAGAAAGGAGGGGAGAGAGTAAAGGAGTAATAAGGTAGGCAGATGTGAGAGAGAGCGTAAAGTCTGCTGTGGAATTAGCATCTTTGTAGGTGCCCACTTAACCATAAGGAAAAACCGCATTCTACTTGGATAGCCACAGACGGTTTTGAAGGGGTTCATGAAGGAATCAGTATTGCAGTGCATTACCCTAGGGAAGATCCTAGTCCTTTCTATTTGGGCTCAGCGTTGGTTACCTGTGACTGGGTACTTTGTTAACTGGATAGTGGCACAGCAACTGTATCTTTCCAACCCTAGCTTTTACAAATTAGGAAGAACTGATTTAGCAATACTTATAAAACTAAGGACATAAGACCATCTGTAAGTTACTGGACCCACATTTGGCATCATAATAAAATATTTCTTGAAAATCACTGTTGCAAAATTATAGTCACATTTTGGCATATTAAAATACATGGTATTTATATACTTTCATAAAATAATGACTAGAAAGGGACACATATAAACATATATACATTTCTTTCTATATTTCAAAGCAAAAGAATGTTCATTTTAATAAAATTTAAATATTAACTCTTAAATGATGTCTAAAAACTCCAAACTAATTATGTCTCCTAATTCTGGTTTGTTAATTTTTCTAAACCAAATTTCAATATAGAGTTCAACAAAAGCCAATCTCTTAATTCTATTATCACTGTGTTTTTATATGGTAATTAGATAAGAATCACTTTATTCATTTTGATAGACTAGCAATCTTATAATTTTTCCCAGCTTGCTATACTTGAGTATAGGATTTTGCCTGGGAAGCTAGCATCACTCCACATTCAGAGAAATACCAAATATAATGGTATAAATATAATAACATGACACTCACTGACAATGTCCCAAACCAGGAAGAGCTACCATTGAGAAGGATTTTTCTCTGAACTCTCAGCTCAGAGAAACATTGAGTAATATCTCAGAATTAGTCAGAACTATTACTGGTTCTATGACACATCTTAAGCAAGGAAAGTCCCTTAGTCCCTTAAAATACTCTTTTTTTTAACAGAATTCTAAAATTAACATTGACATTTTAATGTACTAAAGCAATGTAAACTTACTAGATGTCACATTTAAAACTGTAATTAAAAGAATTAACTTTATGGACTAGGAATATCTATATAATTAGATGTTATATACATATATGTGTATATATACACACATATATATATTTAGTTAGAATATATATACTTATATTTTCTTAGTTAGAATATATTGTGTGGTATTATGATATACACACACACATTTAAATGAAGAAATATAATAAGATTTAGACCTATTACGCTAACTTTTGAAATGTGCTGTTTTTAAATAGTTTCCTTATTCTCATCAAGGATTCAGCCTTTTAAAAACACAGCATACTGTAATTAACATCTTAATGTAGCAAAATAATAATATAAACTCATTAGATGTCATATTTAGAACTCTAGTCTCTTTAAAAGTACTACTTTTACAAAATTTAAAAAATTCCGCTCTAGGAATTTAGCTCATAAATACTTTGTTCTTGCTGTGAAGTAGTTTGCTCTCGACTGTAGAGTCCAGAGTCATCAAAGGAAAGACACACCTCAGAGGTGACCTAAAAAGGTAAGGGCAGATTGGTTGATATGTAGCAAAGATTTTGATCAGAAAGGATGTTGAGCTTGAGAAAATGGTTTTTCTTTTCTTTTTTTTTTTTTCAGTTTTATTGAGATACAATTGACATGCAGCATTGTATAAATTTAAGGTGTATAACATAATGTTTTGATATGTATAAATTGCAAAATGATAACCACAATAAGATTAGTTCACATCCATCACCTCACATAGTTACAATTTTCCCCCCTTGTGATGTGAACCTTTCAGATCTATTCTCTTAGCAGCTATCAAATATTCAATACAGTATAGTCACCATGCTGTACATTATATCCTCAGAACTTATTTATCTTATAAATAAGTGGTTTTTCTTATCAAATGCAAGAGAAATAGAATAAGAAGGGGAAAAAGCATCACTTCGATGTAGTACCTCTGAGACATAACAAATCATGTGAGAGCTGCATTTGACTTTAGAGACCATTTAAGTGAGTCTCCTCTCCCTGCCCACCCCTCCCCCAACCCCTGCCATTTTACAGTTGAGGAAAATAATAGTCGAAGAAAGTTTACTAAGATCATACAATTAAGAGCAGTGCCAAGGATACAAACTGGATGTCTTGAGTTAGAGTCTTTCTATGCACTACAGTTGAAGCCAAAGAATTCAGTTTCAAGATGGCAGGCAGTAGAAAACATTGCAGAGTTTGGTCCCCTTCTTTGAAGACTTTTGGAGAAACCTCATTTCAATATCTATTTGTGAAATGTACAGAAATTTCAGGAAGAATGAGAGACCAAGAAAACCTGAGCTGAAAGCACAAAAAAAAAATCACAGGAACTATCATTTGACATTTCATTCAATACCTATTTATTGAATATCTAACACATGCTAGGCACTCTTCTATGTCCCTGGGGTACATCTGTGAACAAAGAGGCAAACAGTTTCTTCCCTTGGGGAGCTTGCGTCTAGTAGAGAGAATTAGACAATAAAATAAACAATAAACACAATAAGTAACTCATGTATCACTTTAGAAGATAATAAGTGTTATGGGGGAAAAAAAATCAGAATAAAAGAGTTAGGAGTGACAGAGCTGGGGAATGTCTTAATGAGAAAATTATATATGAGCAAAGATTTGATTGAGGTGGGGGAGTTAGTCATCTGAGGAAAGAGCACTGCAGGCAGAGGGAAGAGCTGTTGTTAACCCCGATGGCTGGAATGCGCCTAGCATATTTGTGAATAGAGTTCTGGCAGAGAGTGGTAAGAGATGGGCTCAGAGAGATGCTAGTCAGCCTCCTTGTGCAGAGACGTAGGTCATTTAAAAATACTTTTACCCTGAGAAATATGAGGACCTAATTAAGTATGTCAACCTGGCTGCTGTGTTGAAAGAATAGAGAGTGGGTTGGGGGTGGGGGGGTGGTTAAAAGAGGTAATAGGGTACCACTTAGGAGGCTGTAGCTGTAATCCAGGTAAGAAATGTAGACCTAGGCCAGGGTAATGATAATGGAGGTGTTCAGATGTGGTAAGTTCCTGAATAGTTTGAAAATGTAGACAACAGTATGTCCTGATGGGTTGGACATGGGTCTGAAAGAGAGAAAGGGAGCTGCCAAAGATGGAAAACCGAATCAATAAAGAAAAAGGAAGATGGTGCAAGAGAGTAAGGAACAAAGTGTGTGTCTGTGTGTGTGTGTGTGTTGACTGTGTGAGGAGATGGAGGGTGAAGGTTAAGGGAGAAGAGCAGGGCTTACTCTGGTTGGTGCTGGTGGAGAACACCAGTTATACTTGGTGTGTTTAGAGCTCCCAGCACTGACCCTCTTCCACAAATGCCCGTGATAATCCCTTCCTTTGGTGCCTTCCCAGAAGGGCACTGGTCCAGTGGTGAGTGAGGTGCTGGGGGCCATCCTGAAGCCCAGCAACCACAACCGCTGCCCGGGATCTTTTTAGCAGCTTCTCTTTGATGTGCTGCCATCACCACTTCTCCAAGCGTGAACTGTCATGAGGCGTTTTCCTTGGGAGCATTCTTCTCCTGCACTTTGTACACAAACAAGTACAGAGGGATGAAAAAACATGCATGCTATAATGTGCATTTTAATTTTGTAAGAAAAATCTAAAAAGTCCTTGTAGCATTTGAAAATGTTTAATTTTATAATCTGATGCTTTTAAGCAATGACCTACAATTAAACTATAAAGAAAAATGTAGGCTTGGATTTTCACCTATAATTCATATTTGCATGATTATAATGTGCCATTATAAATTATACAGGGGATCAGAATCTGCCGTCTCAGAGGTCAAAAAGACCTCATCATTCTAAAGGACACTTTTAAATACTTTGCTTAATTGATGAGGACAGAAATAATGTAAATCGGATCATGTCACTGTCCTGCTCAAAACTTTCCAGTTTCCCTTCTCATTCAAAACGAAATCCAAAGTCCTTAAAATGGCCTATAAGGCCCTACACAAACTAGCTTTATGTCACTTTTCTGGCCTCACTTCCAACCATCTTCCCTTTTATTCACTTTGTGTCAGTCACAGTGACCTCCTTATGCTGACTTGAAGACACTGAAGACCGTCCCACTTCAGGTCCTGTGCGCTCACTATTCCCACAGGGCAGTACTCTTCCCCCAGGATTCGCTTACCCTTCTTCCTCACTTCATACCGTGCAGTTCTCTGTTCACTGTCCCCACCTGAGAGCATCCTTCTCTGTATACCCACATCTAAATGTGCACCACCTCCCATGACTTTGTCTATGTTATTTTCCCTCTTAGTCCTTACTACACACTTGCTTATCTATTATCTGTACCCTTTCTTCTCCATTAGTATGCAAACTCCTTGAAGGCAAGAGAGCAGACTTTGTTTGCTCTTAACCCTAGCCTTGCAACAGTGCCTGGCACATTGCAGGTGGTTGGTTAAGATTTGGTGAGTGAGGAAAGTGAATGGGATGACCTTTGTCATGCTTTTATACTGTGGTCTACTCCAGTTCTGGAAACACTGGACACCACCCTTCCTCAGCCCCTGGTTTCCTCAACATCAGGCTCTTCTGGTTCTGTTTCAGACATGTAGGGCCTGGGATCTGGGATACAGACTGCTATCTGTATCTATCCTCTGCTATCTCTACCTTATATACACCACATGCTCCAGAAATATCAGGCTATTTTCACAAGCCGCAATGTCCTTTCAGATGTCCGTGCCTTTGTCCTTGCTAATCCATCTGCCTGAACTGTCCTCCCTAATTTTTCTTCTTACACTGGTGTCCGAATTCACTTTTCATGTCCCTTCTTTGGGTGAACTTTCTTCCTACTGCGTTCCTCCCTATTGGCTACCCACTCCCTTATGTCTCTTGGTACATTGTTTGTGCCTGAATTCGTAGCATGCTATACTGCAAAGACATGTTTCCCCTCTGCATTTCCTCCTAAGTTATGAACTCCTTGAGAGCAGAGCTTCAACTTATTCATTTATTTGAATCTGGGCACAAACCCAGGGCCTCTCACATAATAGGGGCTCAACAAGTGACTTCTGAATGAATATAAAAGCATTGTTGAGTAACTCTATAAGGTAAAATGCTTTGAAATGCTTTAAATTTTGAGTTGAAGGCAGTGGAGCCGAGCTTTTTGTTTTCCTTAAAGCAGGAGCAAAGCATGCTCCCCTGCACAGAGCATGCCGAAGGAGTGGGTAGCGTAGCATACTGCTGACTCAGCACACGCCAAGGTGAGTCATGGGAAACCACTAGTGGAGTTCTGCTTAGGCACAGCACATGACTCAGCGTCAGTGCCACCAGTTCTTTGGCCATTGCCTAGAGATGAAATAAATCCAGAGATCTGATTCTATCTGAGGAGGTTTTGAATTAGAATCACATTTCATGGAAAGAAATCCAGAATGGGATTCTTTTCTCCTTACTGTGTTTAGTGTCTAATCACATGATCTGTGTCTCCCTTTATTATTATTAGTAGTAGTAGTAGTAGTATTCTTGTCTCCATTTATTTTTATAAGCTCAATGTACTCTCTCTAGCATGAGTCTTACCTGGGGAGAGGACATGCAGTAACAGAGAAGGAAGGTTGCTCTCCAAGGAGAGCATGACAATCTCCAGTGGTCAGGTGAAGATGAAACAGCACAGCTGCCATTATTATTGCTTCAGTCATTTGTTTTCTTTTTTTTTTTTAAACACCTTTATAAGAGTATAATTGCTTTACCATGGTGTGTTAGTTTCTGCTTTATTACAAAGTGAATCAGCTATACATATACATATATCCCCATATCTCCTCCCTCTTTTTTTTTTTTCACACACACACACTGTATTTTATTTTTACAAGAGATAAATAGACTGACACCAAGCATTGTAAATGGATGACCACAACAGAAGCAACAATGATTGCAATTACCAAACACGAAACACACTCATACTATGTCATAATATTGACATTCAGTCCAGTAATCCTCCACTGTAACAGCTCCTTTACTTTGCAGTGAAAATTGATTTGTATATTTTTTGCCTCTGAGTCCTTGTGGGTTTTTTTTTTTAATTATTCAAACAGAAAGTCACAAAAGTTATAATCATCCTCATCAGTTCACTCAGTCCCATGTAATTAATTTTTTTTCATCTTGATCTTTTGTTAGCACTTTTATGAGTTCATCAGTTTTCCATTAGAGTTCTGAAAATGCTTATTCATTCAGTTCAGCAGTATAGTCAGTTACCAGAAACCTGTACTTGTCAGAGTCTTTTCCATGAATTCCTTGAAGATGAAACCCTTTTATAGGAGCATATTTGCAAAAGCATCAGAGTACACCCAGAACTGTCTGTAAATGACAAAAGACTTTAAAATGACCACGGTTAAAGATTTGATGAAAGTTCATAATAATGCAATTGACAAGGGAATTTAGTTATTTCTGAGATATACATTTTAAAGTAATAACTAGAATTATGACTTATAACATTGTACCAGAACATATAAGATTTTTAGAAATTTCATGTAATGTCTGAAACATTTATATTAACATATTTCCATACATATTTCCATACAAATACAAATATAAGATTTTTAGAAATTTCATGTAATGTCTGAAACATTTATATTAACATATTTCCATACAAATAACCCAAAGAAAGTTTAGTATTAGTTGGTTTTTTTGTTTGTTTGTTTGTTTGTTTTTTATACTGCAGGTTCTTATTAGTCATCAATTTTATACAAATCAGTGTATACATGTCAGTCCCAATAGCCCAATTTAGCACACCACCATCCCCACCCCACCGCGGTTTTCCCACCTTGGTGTCCATATGTTTGTTCTCTACATCTGTGTCTCAACTTCTGACCTGCAGACTGGTTCATCTGTACCATTTTTCTAGGTTCCACATACATGCGTTAATATACGATATTTGTTTTACTCTTTCTGACGTACTTCACTCTGTATGACAGTCTCTCGATCCATCCACATCTCAACAAATGACTCAATTTCGTTCCTTTTTATGGCTGAGTAATATTCCATTGTATATATGTACCACAACTTCTTTATCCATTTGTCTGTCGATGGGCACTTAGGTTGCTTCCATGACCTGGCTATTGTAAATAGTGCTGCAGTGAACATTGGGGTGCATGTGTCTTTTTGAATTATGGTTTTCTCTGGGTATATGCCCAGTAGTGGGATTGCTGGATCATATGGTAATTCTATTTTTAGTTTTTTAAGGACCCTCCATACTGTTCTCCATAGTGGCTGTATCAATTTACACCCCACCAACAGTGCAATCGGGTTCCCTTTTCTCCACACCCTCTCCAGCATTTGTTGTTTGTAGATTTTCTGATGATGCCCATTCTAACTGGTGTGAGGTGATACCTCATTGTAGTTTTGATTTGCATTTCTCTAATAATTAGTGATGTTGAGCATCTTTTCATGTGCTTCTTGGCCATCTGTATGTCTCCTATGGAGAAATGTCTATTTAGGTCTTCTGCCCATTTTTGGATTGGGTTGTTTGTTTCTTTAATATTGAGCTGAATGAGCTGTTTATATATTTTGGAGATTAATCCTTTGTCCGTTGATTCGTTTGCAAATATTTTCTCCCATTCTGAGGGTTGTCTTTTCATCCTGTTTATGGTTTCCTTTGCTGTGCAAAAGCTTTTAAGTTTCATTAGGTCCTATTTGTTTATTTTTGTTTTTATTTCCATTACTCTAGGAGGTGGATCACAAAAGATCTTGCTGTGATTTATGTCAAAGAGTGTTCTTCCTATGTTTTCCTCTAAGAGTTTTATAGTGTCCGGTCTTACGTTTAGGTCTCTAATCCATTTTGAGTTTATTTTTGTGTATGGTGTTAGGGAGTGTTCTAATTTCATTCTTTTACATGTAGCTGTCCAGTTTTCCCAACACCACTTATTGAAGAGACTGTCTTTTCTCCATTGTATATCTTTGCCTCCTTTGTCATAGATTAGTTGACCATAGGTACATGGGTTTATCTCTGGCCTTTCTCTCTTGTTCCATGATCTATGTTTCTGTTTTTGTGCCAGTACCATATTGTCTTGATTACTGTAGCTTTGTAGTATAGTCTGAAGTCAGGGAGTCTGATTCCTCCAGCTCCGTTTTTTTCCCCTCAAGACTGCTTTGGCTATTTGGGGTCTTTTCTGTCTCCATACACATTTAAAGATGATTTGTTCTAGTTCTGTAAAAAATGCCATTGGTAATTTGATAGGGATTGCAATGAATCTGTAGATTGCTTTGGGTAGTATACTCATTTTCACAATATTGATTCTTCCAATCCAAGAACATGGTATATCTTTTCATCTGTTGGTATCATCTTTAATTTCTTTCATCAGTGTCTTATAGTTTTCTGCATACAGGTCTTTTGTCTCCCTAGGTAGGTTTATTCCTAGGTATTTTATTCTTTTTGTTGCAATGGTAAATGGGAGTGTTTCCATAATTTCTCTTTCAGATTTTTCACCATTAGTGTATAGGAATGCAAGAGATTTCTGTGCATTAATTTTGTATCCTGAAACTTTACCAAATTCATTGATTAGCTCTAGTAGTTTTCTGGTGGCATTTTTAGGATTCTCTATGTATAGTATCATGTCATCTGCAAACAGTGACAGTTTTACTTCTTCTTTTGCAATTTGCATTCCTTTTATTTCCTTTTCTTCTCTGATTGCCGTGGCTAGGACTTCCAAAACTATGTTGAATAATAGTGGTGAGAGTGGACATCCTTGTCTCATTCCTGATCTTAGAGGAAATGCTTTCAGTTCTTCACCATTGAGAATGATTTTTGCTGTGGGTTTGTCATATATGGCCTTTATTATGTTGAGGTAGGGTCCCTCTCTGCCCACTTTCGGGAGAGTTTTTTATCATAAATGGGTGTTGAATTTTGTCAAAAGCTTTTTCTGCATCTATTGAGATGATCATATGGTTTTTCTCCTTCAATTTGTTAATATGGTGTAGCACATTGATTGATTTGCGTATATTGAAGATAAATATATCCCTTGCACCCTGGGATAAATCCCACTTGATCGTTGTGTATGATCCTTTTAATGTGTTGTTGGATTCCATTTGCTAGTATTTTGTTGAGGATGTTTGCATCTATATTCATCAGTGATATTGGTCTGTAATTTTCTTCTTTTGTAGTATCTTTGTCTGGTTTTGGTATCAGGGTGATGGTGGCCTCATAGAATGAGGTTGGGAGTGTTCCTTCCTCTGCAGTTTTTTGGAAGAGTTTGAGAAGCATGGGTGTTAGCTCTTCTCTAAATGTTTGATAGAATTCACCTGTGAAGCCATCTGGTCCTGGACTTTTGTTTGTTGGAAGATTTTTAATCACAGTTTCTATTTCATTACTTGTGATTGGTCAGTTCATATTTTCTGTTTCCTCCTGGTTCAGTCTTGGAAGGTTATACCTTTCTAAGAATTTGTCCATTTCTTCCAGGTTGTCCATTTTATTGGCATAGAGTTGCTTGTAGTAGTCTCTTAGGATGCTTTGTATTTCTGTGGTGTCTGTTGTAACTTCTCCTTTTTCATTTCTAAGTTTATTGATTTGAGTCCTCTCTTTTTCTTGATGAGTCTGGCTAATGGTTTATCAATTTTGTTTATTTTGTCAAAGAACAAACTTTTAGTTTTATTGATCTTTGCTATTGTTTCCTTTGTTTCTATTTCATTTATTTCTGCTCTGATCTTTATAATTTCTTTCCTTCTGCTAACTTTGGGTTTTGTTTGTTCTTCTTTCTCTAGTTCCTTTAAGTGTAAGGTTAGATTGTTTACTTGAGATTTTTCTTGTTTCTTTAGGTAGGCTTGTATAGCTATAAAGTTCCCTCTTAGAACTGCTTTTGCTGCATCCCATAGGTTTTGGATCGTTGTGTTTTCATTGTCATTTGTCTCTAGGTATTTTTTGATTTCCTCCTTGATTTCTTCAGTGACCTCTTGGTTATTTAGTAACGTATTGTTTAGCCTCCATGTGTTTGTGTTTCTTATGTTTTTTTGCCTGTAAATCATTTCTAATCTCATAGCGTTGTGGTCAGAAAAGATGCTTGATATGATTTCAATTTTCTTAAATTTACTGAGGCTTGATTTGAGACCCAAGATGTGATCTATCCTGGAGAATGTTCCGTGCGCACTTGAGAAGAAAGTGTAATCTGCTGTTTTTGGATGGAATGTCCTATAAATATCAATTAAATCTATCTGGTCTATTGTGTCATTTAAAGCTTGTGTTTCCTTATTTATTTTCATTTTGGATGATATGTCCATTGGTGTAAGTGAGGTGTTAAAGTCCCCCACTATTATTGTGTTACTGTTGATTTCCTCTTTTAGAGATGTTAGCAGTTGCCTTATGTATTGAGGTGCTCCTATGTTGGGTACATATATATTTATAATTGTTATACCTTCTTCTTGGATTAATCCCTTGATCATTATGTAGTGTCCTTCCTTGTCTCTTGTAACATTCTTTATTTTAAAGTCTATTTTATCTGATATGAGTATTGCTACTCCAGCTTTCTTTTGATTTCCATTTTCATGGAATATCTTTTTCCATCCCCTCACTTTCAGTCTGGATGTGTCCCTAGGTCTGAAGTGGGTCTCTTGTAGACAGCATATATATGGGTCTTGCTTTTGTATGCATTCAGCGAGCCTGTGTCTTTTGGTTGGAGCATTTAATCCATTCACGTTTAAGGTAATTATCGATATGTATGTTCCTATGACCATTTTCTTAATTGTTTTGGGTTTGTTTTTGTAGGTCCTTTTCTTCTCTTGTGTTTCCCACTTAGAAACGTTCCTTTAGCATTTGTTGTAGGGCTGGTTTGGTGGTGCTGAATTCTCTTAGCTTTTGCTTGTCTGTAAAGCTTTTGATTTCTCTATCGAATCTGAATGAGATCCTTGCTGGGTAGAGTAATCTTGGTTGTAGGTTCTTCCCTTTCATCACTTTAAGTCTATCATGCCACTCCCTTCTGGCTTGTAGAGTTTCTGCTGAGAAATCAGTTGTTAATCTTATGGGAGTTCCCTTGTATGTTATTTGTCGTTTTTCCCTTGCTGCTTTCTATAATTTTTCTTTGCCTGTAGTTTTTGTCAATTTGATTACTATGTGTCTTGGCGTGTTTCTCCTTGGGTTTATCCTGTATGGAACTCGCTGCGCTTCCTGGACTTGGGTGGCTATTTCCTTTCCCATGTTAGGGAAGTTTTCAACTATAATCTCTTCAGATATTTTCTCGGGTCCTTTCTCTCTCTCTTCTCCTTCTGGGACCCCTATAATGCGAATGTTGTTGCGTTTAATGTTGTCCCAGAGGTCTTTTAGGCTGTCTTTGTTTCTTTTCATTCTTTTTTCTTTAGTCTTTTCCGCAGCAGTGAATTCCACCATTCTGTCTTCCAGGTCACTTATCCATTCTTCTGCCTCAGTAATTCTGCTATTGATTCCTTCTAGTGTAGTTTTTATTTCAGTTAGTGTATTGTTCATCTGTTTGTTTGTTCTTTAATTCTTCTAGGTCTTTGTTAAACATTTCTTGAATCTTCTCGATCTTTGCCTCCATTCTTTTTCCAAGGTCCTGGATCATCTTCACTATCATTATTCTGAATTCTTTTTCTGGAAGGTTGCCTATCTCCACTTCATTTAGTTGTTTTTCTGCAGTTTTATCTTGTTCCTTCATCTGGTATATAGCCCTCTGCCTTTTCATCTTGTCTATCTTTCTGTGAATGTGGTTTTTGTTCCACAGGCTACAGGATTGTAGTTCTTCTTGCTTCTGCTGTCTGCCATCTGGTGGATGAGGCTATCTAAGAGGCTTGATGGGAGGGACTGGTGGTGGGTAGAGGTGACTCTTGCTCTGGTGGGCAGAGGTCAGTAAAACTTTAATCCACTTGACTGTTGATGGGTGGGACTGGGTTCCCTCCCTATTGGTTTTTGGCCTGAGGCAACCCAACACTGGAGCCTACCCTGGGCTCTTTGGTGGGCCTAATGACAGACTCTTGGAGTGCTCACACCAAGGAGTACTTCCCAGAACTTCTGCTGCCAGTGTCCTTGTCCCCATGGTGAGACAGAGCCACTCCCCGCCTCTGCATGAGATTCTCCAACACTAACAGGTAGGCCTGGTTCAATCTCCCCTGGGGTCACTGCTCCTTCCCCTGGGTCCCGATGCACACACTACTTTGTGTGTGCCCTCCAAGAGTGGAGTCTCTGTTTTCCCCAGTCCTGTCTAAGGCCTGCAATCAATTCCCACTAGGCTTGAAAGTCTGATTATCTAGGAATTCCTCCTCCAGTTGCCAGACCCCCAGGTTGGGAAGCCTGACGTGGGGCTCAGGACCTTCACTCCAGTGGGTGGACTTCTGTGGTATAAGTGTTCGCCAGTCTGTGAGTCACCCACCCACCATTTATGGGATTTGATTTTACTGTGATTGCGCCCCTCCTACCATCTCATTGTGGCTTCTCCTTTGTCTTTGGATGTGGGGTATCTTTTTTGGTGAGTTCCAGTGTCTTTCTGTCGATGATTGTCCAGCAGCTAGTTGTGATTCTCCAGTCATTTGCTTTCTAGCAAAGAAAGACGTGTACAGATCCTCAGTGGGCCCTCTTTATCATTCTCCTATGATATATATACTACTTTGGTCCTATGCCTCTCTATTTCTTTGATTTACTTCCTTGCTTTGTAGAAGTACATTCTCAAATGAATTATTCAGAAAGAGTACGGTGGAATTAAACTTCTGAGTCCTTACATGTCTTGAAGTATGTTTAAGTAACATACTTTAATCCTAGTATGTAATGGCTGGAAGTAGAATTAAAGATTAAAAATAATTTTCCCTCAAAATGTAAGGACATTCAGTGTTGCTGATTAGGAGTTTAATGCCAATCTCATTCTTCATCTCTTTTTGAGGACGACTTTTTTTTTAAGGATCTCTGGGGATTTGAAGTTTCATGAGAATATGTCTAAGTGTGTATATGTTGTTATATGTAGAGCTTGGCACTGGTTAGACTTATCACATCAGGAGACTTGAGTCATTCTTCAGTTCCTAAAATTATCTCCTGCTACTAGTTGAAAATTTTCCCCTCTCTCTTTCTCAGGATTCTCACGGACCCTATTATTCAAATACAAGACTATATTGATCATTTATGTCTGTTTTCCCACTTATCATTTTATATTTTATCTGCTTCCTTTTATAAGGAACTACTTCAATTTTTACTTTTTCAGATACCTTACTAATTTATGCAGTTGCAGTTTTATCTTTAAGTGCTTCCCTTGTTCTTTAATTGTTCTTTTTCATAACAGCATATCTGCGTTTTAGATAAAATGATTTCTTGAATCTCTTTGAGATGATTATTTCTGTTCCTGAACTATCTCTGTTTTGTCCAGAGTTGTTTTATGTTTATTTTAAACTTGTTTTTCTTCATAATACTGTGTCTCCTTATATATGCTGGGATATTCCTAACTTGCCATTGATATTTATGAAAGTAGTAACTGGTATCAGTTTTCCCTGTGGTTGTGTAAATGAGTCAACTGGGAGCTCTGTGTCAGCCACTGTGGGTTAGAGTGTATGGACCGCCAAATCCCACTTAGGGTTAGCATTCCAGAAGATGGCTCATGGTCTCTGTATCTCCCTAAATGACTGTACATGGGGGACAGTATCCACATTAGAGGGCTTGGCTTTCTCCAGACACATCCTTTTCTGAAGAAAGAATCATCTAAATGTTTTGTCTGGGTTGCTGGCATAGAGGAAAGGTAATTAAGGTGTTGAGCTATAGTCCTGGTCTTCTTAACCAGCTAACATTTTTAAATTTCTTGTTTTCAGTCCTGCCTCTTTTTCCTTCACCATACCTGTTTCTTCAGTGGGGTTCCATTGGGTAGAGTGCCTCCCATCTCTTCTGTGGTGGCCTTCTTTTTGTTTCATTCTTTTAATATGCACCCAATTTCCCTTTTCTGGAAGTTTACTTAAAATATCTGTTTGTTGACAACTCTCACATCCTCACTTTTTGTTATATCTCTATTCACTTTTTTGGATTCTGATACTTGGTAGCATTTTATTTTAAAATACTGTTGGACTTACAGAAAAGTTGTAAGAATAGCACAGAGTTCCTGTATGCCCTACACCCAGCTTCCCCTCATGTTAAAACTTACATAACCACAGCACAATTATCAAAATTAAGAAATTAATATTTGTATAATACTGTTAGCTAAGCTACAGATTTTATATGGAACCGAAGTTTTCCCATGAATGTCCTTTTTCTGTTCCAGTATCCAATCCAGAGCCTCACATTGTACTTAGATGTCATGTCTCCTTAGTCTCCTCCAACTGGTAGCAAGTCCTTAGTCTTTCCTGACCAGGACTTTTAAAGTGTCCTGGTCAGTTTATTTTGTAAATATCCCTCAATTTGGGTTTGTCTGATATTTTCTCATTATTAGATTTGAGGTTGTATGTTTTTACCAAGTATACTATAGAACTGATCTGCCTATCTCAGGGAGTAGTGATGTTAATGTCTTATCACTAGAGATGTAAACTTTGATCACTTTATTACAACAATATCTTGTTCAAGTGGTTATTTTCCGTTTCCCTCATTTCTTCTATACTTAATAGTTGAAAGTTTTCCTTAAGCAGAGCTATTTCTTCTTTTCTGTATTTATTCTATTATTTTTTAATCTCTGTAAGGATTCTTGGATACTTACTTGACTCTATGGCTTATAATCCAGTACTATCATTGTTTATTTTGTTCCTCAGATTGTCACAGCTTTGGCCATTGGGAGCTCTTTCACCTTACCTTGTATACCCTACTGACATGCCCCTATCTCTTTGAGCCTTTCATTGTTTTCTGTCACCAGAAGATGTTCCAGAAATACCTTGTATTTTCCCTGACACAGTCCTGGGATGAACCACTTCTCCAGGAATCCCTGGATCCTTTTTTTGTTGTTGTTTATAACATTTTTATTGGAGTATAATTGCTTTACAATGGTGTGTTAGTTTCTGCTTTATAACGAAGTGATTCAGTTATACCTATACATATATCCCCATATCTCTTCCCTCTTGTGTCTCCCTCCCTCCCACCCTCCGTATCCCACCCTTCTAGCTGGTCACAAAACACCGAGCTGATCTCCCTGTGCTATGCAGCTGCTTCCCACTAGCTATCTATGTTACATTTGGTAGTGTATGTATGTTCATATATACACTACCACTCTCTCACTTTGTCCCAGCTTACCCTTCCCCCTCCCTGTGTCCTCAAGTCCATTCTCTAGTAGGTCTGCGTCTTTATTCCCGTCTTGCCCCTAGGTTCTTCATGACCTTTTTTTTTCTTTTTAGATTCCATATATATGTGTTAGCATACGGTATTTGTTTTTCTCTTTCTGACATACTTCACTCTGTATGACAGACTCTAGGTCCATCCACCTCACTACAAATAACCCCATTTCGTTTCTTTTTATGGCTGAGTAATATTCCATTGTGTATATGTGCCACATCTTCTTTAATCATTCATCCATCGATGGACACTTAGGTTGCTTCCATGTCCTGGCTATTGTAAATAGAGCTGCAATGAACATTGTGGTACATGACTCTTTTTGAATTATGGTTTTCTCAGGGTATATGCCCAGTAGTGGGATTGCTGGGTCGTATGGTAGTTCTATTTTTAGTTTGTTAAGGAACCTCCATACTGTTCTCCATAGTGGCTGTATCAATTTACATTCCCACCAACAGTGCAAGAGTGTTCCCTTTCCTCCACACCCTCTCCAGCATTTATTGTTTGTAGATTTTTTGATGATGGCCACTCTGACAGATGTGAGATGATATCGCATTGTAGTTTTGATTTGCATTTCTCTAATGATTAATGATGTTGAGCATTTTTTCATGTGTTTGTTGGCAATCTGTATATCTTCTTTGGAGAAACGTCTATTTATGTCTTCTGCCCATTTTTGGATTGGGTTGTTTGTTTTTTTTGGTATTGAGCTGCATGAGCTGCTTGTAAATTTTGGAGATTAATCCTTTGTCAGTTGGTTCATTTGCAAATATTTTCTCCCATTATCAGTGTTGTCTTTTCATCTTGTTTATGGTTTCCTTTGCTGTGCAAAAGCTTTGAAGTTTCATCAGGTCTCATTTGTTTATTTTTGTTTTAATTTCCATTTCTCTAGGAGGTGGGTCAAAAAGGATCTTGCTGTGATTTATGTCATAGAGTGTTCTTCCTATGTTTTCCTCTAAGAGTTTGACAGTGTCCAGTCTTACATTTAGGTCTTTAATCCATTTTGAGTTTATTTTTGTGTATGTTGTTAGGGAGTGTTCTAATTTCATTCTTTTACATGTAGCTGTCCAGTTTTCCCAGCACCACTTATTGAAGAGGCTGTCTTTTCTCCATTGTATATTCTTGCCTCCTTTATCAAAGATAAGGTGACCATATGTGTGTGGGTTTATCTCTGGGCTTTCTATTGATCTATATGTCTGTTTGATCTATATTTCTGCTTCTGTGCCAGTACCATACTGTCTTGATTACTGTAGCTTTGTAGTATAGTCTGAAGTCCAGGAGCCTGATTCCTCCAGCTCCGTTTTTCTTTCTCAAGATTGCTTTGGCTATTCGGGATCTTTTGTGTTTCCATACAAATTGTGAATATTTTTGTTCTAGTTCTGTGAAGAATGCCCGTGGTAGTTTTATAGGGATTGCATTGAATGTGTAGATTGCTTTGGGTAGTAGAGTCATTTTCATAATGTTGATTCTTCCAGTCCAAGAACATGGTATCTCTCTCCATCTGTTTGTATCATCTTTAATTTCTTTCATCAGTGTCTTATAGTTTTCTGTATACAGGTCTTTTGTCTCCTTAGGTAGGCTGAGTCCTAGGTATTTTATTCTTTTTGTTGCAATGGTAAATGGGAGTGTTTTCTTAATTTCACTTTCAGAGTTTTCATCATTAGTGTATAGGATTGCAAGAGATTTCTGTGCATTAATTTTGTATCATCTACTTTACCAGATTCATTGATTAGCTCTAGTAGTTTTCTGGTAGCATCTTTAGGATTCTCTATGTATAGTATCATATCATCTGCAAACAGTGACAGCTTTACTTCTTCTTTTCGGATTTGGATTCCTTTTATTTCTTTTTCTTCTCTGATTGCTGTGGCTAAACCTTCCAAAACTATGTTGAATAATGCTGGTCAGAGTGGGCAACCTTGTCTTGTTCCTGATGTTGATGGAAATGGTTTCGGTTTTTCAACATTGAGGACCATGTTGGCTGTGGGTTTCTCATATATGGCCTTTATTATGTTGAGGGAAGTTCCCTCTATGCCTACTTTCTGGAGGGTTTTTATCATAAATCGGTGTTGAATTTTGTCAAAAGCTTTCTCTGCATCTATTGAGATGATCATATGGTTTTTCTCCTTCAATTTGTTAATATGGTGTATCACATTGATTTGCATATATTGAAGAATCCTTGCATACCTTGGATAAACCCCACTTGATCATGGTGTATGATCCTTTTAATGTGCTGTTGGATTCTGCTTGCTAGTATTTTGTTGAGGATTTTTGCATCTAAGTTCATCAGTGATATTGGCCTGTTGTTTTCTTTCTCTGTGACATCTTTGTCTGGTTTTGGTATCAGGGTGATGGTGGCCTCGTAGAATGAGTTTGGGAGTGTTCCCCCCTCTCCTATATTTTGGAATCTCCTTTTTCATTTCTAATCCTATTGATTTGCGTCTTTTCGCTTTTTTTCTTGATGAGTCTGGCTAATGGTTTATCAATTTTGTTTATCTTCTCAAAGAACCAACTTTTAGTTTTATTGATCTTTGCTTTCGTTTCCTTCACTTCTTTTTCATTTATTTCTGATCTGATCTTTATGATTTCTTTCCTTCTCCTAACTTTGGGGTTTTGTTGTTCTTCTTTCTCTAATTGCTTTAGGTGTAAGGTTAGGTTGTTTATTTGAGATTTTTCTTGTTTCTTTAGGTAGGCTTGTATAGCTATAAAGTTCCCTCTTAGAACTGCTTTTGCTGCATCCCATAGGTTTTGGGTCATCGTGTTTTCATTGTCATTTGTTTCTAGGTATTTTTTGATTTCCTCTTTGATTTCTTCAGTGATCTCTTGGTTATTACATAGTGTATTGTTTAGCCTCCAGGTGTTTGTATTTTTTACACGTTTTTTCCTGTAATTGATATCTAGTCTCATAGCGTTGTGGTCAGAAAAGATACTTGATACAATTTCAGTTTTCTTAAATTGACCAAGGCTTGATTTGTGACCCAAGATATGACCTATCCTGGAGAATGTTCCGTGAGCTCTTGAGAAGAATGTGTATTCTGTTGTTTTTCGATGGAATGTCCTATAAATATCAATTAAGTCCATCTTGTTTAATATATCATTTAAAGCTTGTGTTTCCTTATTTATTTTCATTTGGATGGTCTGTTCATCGGTGAAAGTGGGGTGTTAAAGTCCCCTACTATGATTGTGTTACTGTCAATTTCCCCTTTAATGGCTGTTAGTATTTGCCTTATGTATTGAGGTGCTCCTATGTTGGGTGCATAAATATTTACAATTGTTGTATCTTCTTCTTGGATCGATCCCTTGATCATTATGTAGTGTCCTTCTTTGTCTCTTGTAATAGTCTTTGTTTTACAGTCTATTTTTTCTGATATGAGAATTGCTACTCCAGCTTTCTTTTGATTTCCATTTGCATGAAATATCTTTTTCCATCCCTTCACTTTCAGTCTGTATGTGTACCTAGGTCTGAAGTGGGTCTCTTATAGACAGCATATATACGGGTCTTGTTTTTGTATCCATTCATCCCGTCTATGTCTTTTGGTTGGAGCATTTAATCCATTTACATTTAAGGTAATTATCAGTATGTATGTTCGTATGACCATTTTCTTAATTGTTTTGGGTTTGTTATTGTAGATCTTTTCCTTCTCTTGTGTTTCCTGCCTAGAGAAGTTCCTTTAGCATTTGTTGTCAAGCTGGTTTGGTGGTGGTGAATTCTCTTAGCTTTTGGTTGTCTGTAAAGGTTTTAATTTCTCCATCAAATCTGAATGAGATCCTTGCTGGGTAGAGTAATCTTGGTTGTAGGTTTTTCCCTTTCATCACTGTGAATATGCCCTGCCACTCCCTTCTTGTTTGCAGAGTTTCTGCTGAAAGATCAGGTGTTAACCTTATGGGGATTCCCTTGTATGTTATTTGTTGCTTTTCCCTTGCTGCTTTTAATATTTTTTCTTTGTATTTACTTTTTGATAGTTTGATTAATATGTGTCTTGGCGTGTTTCTCCTTGGATTTATCCTGTATGGGACTCTCTGTGCTTCCTGGACTTGATTAACTATTTCCTTTCCCATATTAGGGAAGTTTTCAACTATAATCTCTTCAAATATTTTCTCAGACCCTTTCTTTTTCTTTTCTTCTTCTGGGACCCCTATATTCAAATGTTGTTGCATTTAGTGTTGTCCCAGAGGTCTCTGAGACTGTCCTCAATTCTTTTCATTCTTTTTTCTTTATTCTGCTCTGCAGTAGTTATTTCCACTTTTATTTTCCAGGTTACTTATCCATTCTTCTGCCTCAGTTATTCTGCTATTGATCCCTTCTAGAGAATTTTTAATTCCATTTACTGTGTTGTTCATCATTGTTTGTTTGCTCTTTAGTTCTTCTAGGTCCTTGTTAAATGTTTCTTGTATTTTCTCCATTCTATTTCCAAGATTTTGGATCATCTTTACTATCATTACTCTGAATTCTTTTTCAGGTAGACTGCCTATTTCCTGTTCATTTGTTAGGTCTGGTGTGTTTTTACCTTGCTCCTTCATCTGCTGTGTGTTTCTTTGTCTTATTATTTTGCTTAACTTACTGTGTTTGGTGTCTCCTTTTCGCAGGCTACAGGTTCGTAGTTCCCGGTTTTTCGTGTCTGCCCCCAGTGGCTAAGGTTGGTTCAGTGGGTTGTGTAGGCTTCCTGGTGGAGGGGACTAGTGTCTGTGTTCTGGTGGATGAGGCTGGATCTTCTCTTTCTTGTGGGCAGGCCCACGTCTGGTGGTGTGTTTTGGGATGTCTGTGACCTTATTATGATTTTAGGCAGCCTCTCTGCTAATGGATGGGGTTGTGTTCCTGTCTTGCTAGTTGTTTGGCATATGGTGTTCCGCACTGTAGCTTGCTGGTCATTGTGTGGAGCTGGGTGGTGGCGTTGAGATGGAGATCTCTGGGAGATTTTAGCCGTTTGATATTACGTGGAGCTGGGAGGTCTCTGGTGGACCAATGTCCTGAACTTGGCTCTCCCACCTCAGAGGCACAGCCCTGACGCCTGGCTGGAGCACCAAGAGCCTGTCATCCACACGGCTCAGACTTTTAGGAGGTCTGAGGTCTTCTGCCAGCGTTCAGTAGGTTTTCTGTAGGAGTTGTTCCACATGTAGATGTATTTCTGATGTAATTGTTTGGAGGAAGGTGATCTCCCTGTCTTATTCTTCCGCCATCTTGAAGCTCCTCCCCTGGATCCTTTTGTTGAAGATTGATGCTAACTGTGCTGTTTGCTACTGTGCTGTCATTGCTTTTAGGAAATACATAATAACCCATACATACACACATATCTAAAGGTTTTTCTGAGTCTGTTTACCTGATATATATTTAAAACCATGAGTTCATATGTATGTTTTTATAATTTTCTTTCAGTGGGATATTGGGAAAAGATGAGGGACTAACACATATGCTTTGTTTGCTGTCTTTTACCAGAAAATCCAATAATTCAGATAAAATTTTAAATGAATGCCTTTGAGGATTTGTTCTGTTTAAGAAAAGTTATATTATTTTCCCCACTCAGTACTCCCAATATGTTTTCAGTCTTTCAAACATGATAGATCTTTTGAATAAAAATCAGTCTAGACTAACATAAAAAGAAGAGTGCAAACACTTGCATGTACATTGCTAAAATATTTGCCACAGTAAGGAGATCTGTGGAGTCTTAGTCTCATCAGTTTATCAGAGAACTGAGCATTAAAGAGTTTAATACTAACAATGGGAAAATAAATAAGATTCAGTTCAAAATTTAGCACATCTTTAAGCCAAACAGTATTCGCTACATGGTAGACACTCAGTCCATACTTGTTAAAATGCCTGAATGGACCTTATCGATATCACCACCAATAAGCACCTGTTGTCATAGAGTTCTTCAGTACCCAGAATATCTTGTAGCATAGCATTACACAACTCTTATAACCGTTCATCACTAACTCATTCAACAAACAGCTACTACTCGGACACAATTCTAAGCATGTATATTTTTAAATGGAAGGAGTTTATCAAGTGATGTATTTTTTTCAAATTTTCCATTTTTCCTTACTTTTTGGAGTGAATTCCAAGTGTATAGGATTAGTCTTGTGAAATAGAGCATTTTGAAAGCCTGTGTGAAATTGTAAAATCCATGTTTGTATATTCAGGAATAACATACATAACACATGTGATATTTGCTTCGGACAGAAACTAGTGGATTCTGTATATTTGGAGATATGTGGCATATCTCCAAATAAACATATTTCCTCTGTAAGTGGGTAAGGTCTTTGTTAACAAAATAGTTGCATTGGAATAAAAACCTACTCCAGTCCATACCAACTTTCCAGTTGCAGACCAAATTTCTATTTTGTTCTAAGGTTAGATCTTTTTTTTTTTAATTTTGGCAAAAATGGACATTTATAAAAATGTTTTGTTGGAGGGAATGGTTTGTGTCTCATTCTCTTTTTAAGTTTATGCCTTCTGTTTGATGGAGGCATCCAATACCTTCCTTTGATGTTTGTGGGAGATAATATCTTTTTGTTTGATATTTTAAATATCTGAAACTCTATCATCTATTCAGTTTTGCAGCTTAGATGTATATGAAATTATAATTTTTTTAATATTTTCCTTAGACTTTCCTTCATAAGATAATTTCCTAAATGGGTCCTTCAAGTTTCTTGCCTATTTTTCACATCTCCGTTTTGTGTTGTACTTTCTGAGAGAATTTGTCAACTTTATCTTCTAAACAGTCTATTACACATTTTTTTTGCTGTTTCTTCTTTTTCTTAATAGCACCCTCTTTTCATTTCATAGATGTACTATCTTATGTCTTTGAGGATAATCCAAATTTCTGTAATTATACTCTCTTCCCTGCACTTTCTCTTGTTTGCAGAGTTCCCTTTCGTTTATTCATTTGTTTGCATGTTACTTTTCTTGTCTTTCATGCTAGAAACTTTCTTCACACAGTCCATCATATTGGAGAAAGGGGCATTGAAAAGATAAGTGAGAGCTCTGTATAACTGAGGGGGCGTTTTTGACTGGTGAATTCACCATAGGAAAATAGAGGAAAAAACCTGACTGTTGGTCTGAGTGACTCAGAAATGTCAGTCTCTGTAGGTATTTTCTCTTTGGCCAGTTTGTTCTTCCAGGAAGACAGAGAAAAGTCAGCTTGCTTTTTGTGGGTCCCTCTCTGTAGATTTACACGTATGCTTCAGCTTTCCCCTCCGTAGATCATCTGTAAGTTTCCCATATTCTAAAATTATGTTGGCAGACCTTGTCTACTGTTCTTTGTCTTTCACAAATATATACATAAATATTTTATATCCATATGTAGAGAGAAGCCTTTATGGAGAAGGTAGTAAGTGAGCTGTGCGTTGAAGGATGTTTATCCTTCAGTTAATCTTACAAGTATAGATTGACTGGGGAGAAAGAAGAGTAGGGGAAGAAATCTTCCAAAGAGATGGAAAGGAGATGGAAAAGTATAATGCATGGTTACTGTAATGCATATGACTGAAGGGACAGCATTGCTTAATCATCTACCTCCATATTTTCCTAAGAGTAGTGTTTGTTCTCTAAGATTGTACATAAGATTAATCAAGCTAAATAGATGGAGTACCTTGGTAAAACACTCTTGATTCTTTGAGACAATTTATTCCAACATCTAATGTTCCAACAACTACATAACATAGCTATTTCACACATATGAAAAGTGGTGACTTCATAACATGTGACACTTTTGTAAAAATTATTGGTATTATTAGGAAGGAAATGTATTGAATATCTCTCCTGATAATGTAGCTGTATTAGAGATTCTTAATTTTACTGAAGAGTAAAATAATGAAGTTGTACATGCTAAACAAAATTAAATTTTCACTTAGTTTCACAGATGGGCCAATTCAGGTATAAGTTGCTTTCCAAATGTTGGCAAGGCTACCGTGGAAGTCACTTACATGTACATTTATGATTTTGAAGGATTGAACTTTTATACTTTTATGACAGTAGTACAGCTATGAAAGATATTTAATTCATTTTAATCTCTATGTAGTTAAGTTTCAAATAAGTATTTTTTTTTATTTTATAACGTGAACAACTTCTTGTTTACATGCAAAAAGATTTAAGTATAAAACTAATATGTGGTCATTGTAAAATATCTGGGAAATTTGCAAATATAAAAAAGTTAAAAGAACTTAATTATGTCATCATTCAAGGATAGCTATTTTAATATTTGGTCTAGTTGTTTCTCCCAAACACACAAAAGAGAACTTACTACTTTTTAAATTCCCAGTAGTGTGAACTACTCCCATTTCATTAAATAGTCTTTGAAATTTTGAATTTAAATGATGGCACACTGGTCTTGAAACCTGCACCAAAAAACCATTTGGTTTTATAAAGCCCAGTAGCATCCACTAGTCATTCTCTCTCAAATCCAGCTCTGAGGAGGAAGGGGTTAGGGAAGGCTGAGAAGGCTGAGGAGGTAAGTGCTGAAGTGTCTGAGTGGGACCAGCAGGGGCTGCTGTCAGGGATGAGACTGCCACATTCCTGGTGTCTCTGACCTTGGACTCACTTAACATTATAATCTGGATTCTATTAAAGGAATTTCGTGTTTTTCCTTTGCAAGAGTTACCCCCTACCACGACAAACATTTTTAAATGTTTCTTTAAAAAAGTTGGAAAAGCAAGTTTTTCCCAAAAGAAATTTATAGTTCAAATTTACACCAAGTTCTCACTAACTGGAGCAAGCCGGGTTTTCACTAAAGCTTCGACTTTCCTCTGTAAAACATTAGTCACTCCCTTGGAAGAAGCAGTTTTTTATAGGCAGTGGGATAAAACAGCCACAGATGTTCATGTAATATGACGGGCTTTAGAATGTACCTGCAAAGCATTTTTTTTTTTAATTCGGAGAAAAAAAGATGAAAGAAAAAAGACTGAATTGGGATGCTAAAATAACAGTGATTCAGTATTAAGAAAATGATAAGTTTTTGGTCCATTCAAATAGTGTTTTCTTTCCCCTTTTCTTTATTCTTGGGATGTTCTTGAGGTTGTACCAAGTCATTTTCACTGCACAATTTTTAAAGGTATTTGCCATTCCCATGGGTAACTGGTTGCCTTTTTACCGTGCAGGACTATAGTGAAGCCTGTGGCCAAAGAGTTTGATCCAGACATGGTCCTGGTTTCTGCTGGATTTGATGCATTAGAAGGCCACGCCCCTCCTCTGGGGGGCTACAAAGTGACAGCAAAATGTAAGTAATAGACATCATTTTTTACATGTGAATGGTAACTTAGGTGAGACTTTCAAAAATGATTTTAGATGGTGTTTACTGCTTTGTCAGATTCATTTCTCTGTAGAAATTGGCCTTTAAGAAAAACAAAGTTAAATCATTGCCTTTGGTGGGCTTGAAGGGACATTTCAGAACCTTTGGTTTTTCAGGAGTTGTGTTTTGCTATTTAAAGGCAGAAGTGATAGGGCTTCTGTTTAAAATATGTTAAATGACTTGAGAGGTCTAGAAAAGCTAACCGGCTTTTGCAAGTAGAATGGAAGTCACTGCATTTATTTCATTGTATATGGGGTAGAAATAGCTGTTTCCCAATAATGCTATGCTCTTCTAGGTTTTAATACAAAAGTGTAGTTCCCCTTGCTCAGAGGTTCTGTACATGCCTATGGGCAACGATCGGCATCTCTACTGGTATTCTGTTGTTCTGCAAAGGTTAACTTTTTGGCTGTATCCCTTAGCAGCTAGACACCAAATGAACAAATGAATTTTGTGTCACATTGTATTTGAATAACATGACCTAATGGAATCTGGCTATAAAGAGTCTTTCTTTAAGAAGAATTTCCGTGCTCTCCAAGTATGAAAACAAGGCATATGTATAGTCCACACATGCAGATGTATGCTGGCACTCTGGATATATATTTTTAAAAAAAGATGAAGGAAAAAAGCAAAATTACACCAAGAATAGTATCCACTATTGTGTATTTTAGTGGGGGTTGAAAAGAAACAAACTGAAAACAACCCAAATAGTTTTAAGTGAGAGAGATGTGTTTGGAGCAAATGTGTTTTATTAATTTGAAAAGAACCAAAGAACCAGTATTATGCCAGCCTTTGTTTTAAATTGGCTTTACATGTGACAGAGTTTTCTGCACTTTAATTCTTCCAGTAACATTGATAGGTAGTAGCTATTTTTAACATCTGTTATTTACTCAGCGTTCTTGGTGCCTTGTTGTCTATTGAAAATATATTGAAAGAGGCAGCTCTACAAACACAAACAAAGCATAATTCACAATTTTGGTAAAATTGAATAGAGAGGTATTTGTTCATATCACATATCTTTATTATCCTTTTTCTTTGTGGAATCCCCCTCACATGGAAGTCAGTCTTTTCACTGCAGATAAACCTCATTTGGGTCAAGACTGGTGAATAGTTTAGTCTAAATAAAGGGGAAAAAAATGCTTGTACCCTAAATTGAGAAAAACCAAAACAATAGAAAACACATGGAGCAAAGATGGAAATCTAGAAAAGGTGTCCTTTGCCATTAAATCCAAGAATCTCCCTCAAAGGGAGGAATGTCTATATTTGGGTCTATCTCCCTGCCAAGGGGAAAAGTTGTAACAAGTCTGAACTAGCTGGAAGGAACTAATCTTTTTGTTTGCTTGTTTATTTGTTCATTTTTTGCCAAGTCAAATTCAAACTCAGATCTCAAATGTCATCTTGGAAGTTTCTACCTCTTGTTAGCTTTAATACAATGCACCAAGACCTTCTTTATGTTGTGTTTCCTTTATCATTTGGGGGGATGCTCTTCATTGTTTTCTATCCCAGGATAAGTTTATCTATAATTTCTCCAGTCTCCCCCCCACCCCTCATCTATTTCTTCTCTTCTTTGTCTTTTCTATTCAACAGAACATTGCTTCCTTACTAGCTGACTTGTTTCCTAAGAAAAACACAGATACAAATTTTAAAAATTGACCCTTTGTTGAGTATATGCAGTTTAATAAGGAAAAGATATACAGTGAGGAGAGGCAATCTTAGAACCCAAAGAGGCTGTGGTAAAGGCTATCTAAAACAGTTCACGTATTTCATAGATGAGAAAATGAATTTATTTCACCATCTGAAATACTTGGGGTTAAAACCCAAGTGCTTATCCTGAATTTGTAGTTAGATGAAATTGCATAAGCTTTTACTGGATGTTTTCCACAAAGAAAAACGTTTCATAAAATGCATGAGAATAGAGAACTTGTGTGCACACTACAGAGGCCATTTTGGTGCCCAAGACCCTTAACCACAAGCAGTCTGTGACAGACACCCACTAGTCCCATGCTACTTAAATGAAAAACAGCAGGACATCATATATGAGCAACTTTTTGTATAGCTCATCTCATGCAGGTCTCAGTTTGCCAGCTATATTTTCTAGAGATGCTGCCATACTAACTGGGTAGAGGTTAGGATTACTGGACCATTGTATAGTTATTCCCCAAATAGCGCACGCCTGGGTCTCTTTTTTTCCTTTCTAACCACCTGTCAAATGCATTTATATTGCTTTGATCTGAACAGACAATTAATATTGGTCCTTCACTGTCCCATGCCAGAAGTCATTCTCCATTTGAGGAGAGTCCCAAAATGAGGCTAGAAATGGGCTAAAACCTAAGGTAAAAAGTAGGTAGAAATGAAAGAAACACACTTCTTTCCCATTCCTGCAAAACCCACCCTTGCCCAAAGTAGAATGTTTAAGGATTTTAGAGAGTAGTTTGGAGGATACTGTCTTGTCAGAGATGCCAAAATTTTGTCTTAGCACATTGAATAAATCCTCTAAAAAACTTTTGTTTTATAATTCTGAAAGGAAAAGATAAGTCAAAATAACAAATGTTTTTGTTTTTAAACATCTAATTAATCCCCTGATTTTTTTTTTTAAGTATTGGTTGATACTTTGACAAAAGTCTCAGCTCACATACAGAGGTAATTTAAAATTAAAGTTGATTCTTGGCTAGTAGTATTTTTCTTCCTCTTTTCTCCTCTCATCTCTTCACATATTGAACGTTCTTTGCTGTGAGAGGAGAATACAAATATTCAGATTTGTTTGTGCTGAAGTTTTAAATAAATTAGCTGAATTAGTTATTTGAAATCTATGCTGTTCTTTCAATTAACCACCAGGATTAAGGCCCAAGCTGAATGGAATGAGTATCTTTAGTGTCCTACCCTAATTAATCAAACTTTACCTTAAAGTTATCAGTTTATCTTTTTAAATACTCTTGTTTGGATCTTATTGTCTTCAGGTTACAGTTTAAGAAGTTTGGCATAGCAAGTAAGTGCCATGTTCAAACAGTAAAATTGAGTAAAATTGATTCACCATATTGCAGCATCCCCTGGCTTAACCGTGTTGTCACCATTAAAAAAAAAGTTTCTTTAGTTCAAATTCATTTTACAACAAAACATATTTTTTCTTTCTTTTCAATACACCTGTATATTTTCCGTTTTCCATGGCTTCAGGTAGTGAACTCATATGTGCAAATTGCTTTTATCGTGTGAGTAAGAACTTTCCTTTCTTTGGAATAATGCAAAAATCATTGTGAGATGATAGCCATGTGTGATTAAAAAAAACAAACACATGCTCTTTTTATAAACAGAGAGTAGTTTTATAGTCTTTGAGATAGAAACCACTTCCCTCAGCCAATACACAAGTGTTATTTTGACAAACGAAGAATAGATAATAGTTGGGGAAAAAATCAAATAACATGTCTTAGAGTTTTGAATTACCATCTTCTCCTTGATAGAATGTGTTATCCTTTTTAGTGATCCTCTCATTGCTTTTTCCCTTGTGGAATGTCTGTCAGGGAGATACACTATTGTGGGGCAGATACCTGTCTAAATGAATTGGTACTTAGCTGTGAGTTAATCTTAGGGAAGGACAAAAACTCCTTCATTGGTTAATTCTCCAGAAATAAGTCTCTAAGAAGTTGAGTGCTAAGCCAGTCAACAAATAAGTGCCAGGAAACAAGTTCGTTAAACATATGAGGCTATGCTGATCTACTTCATCTGCTAATGATGGATGTTTGTGCTTCTCTCGTGCGTATTCAGGAGTGTCCGGTTCACAGTGTCCTCTGCCTACACATTTTATTTGTCCATAGAGTTGAAGGCGGACTGAGCCAGAACTATAAGTAGATTTTCATTTTTACTTGTTCTTCCCTCACTAATGATTCTGCTTTTACCTTACAATGTCCATGGCTGTCCGAGGTCTCTGATTTTCTCCCCATTATCAAAACCTGTAAAGGACTTGATCATATTCTCTGTGTGTTTTATTACCTGGCTATACTTTTTTAAATGAGTACATTCCAGCTAGTGTGTTAGTTCTGTTTGGCAGTTGAATCTTTTATTATTTTTCTGCAATTGTGGCAACAATGCTTTGTCTTCTCATAATAGAATTTCAGGCCACAGCAAACAGGTGTGGAGAAAAGAAGTGTCTGGAAGACACCTACCAAATGTCACTTCATGAAAGATCAACATTAAACTTAAACTGCTTCGGTTCTTTTATATTAGGGTGGAAACTGGGGGAATATCATGCTGGTTGATTATTCAAAGTATCCTCCCATCCATCTACCGTCAGATTAACCTCTCTTATATACTTCCGTGCTGTGTCCTCAGAAGCTGGACCAGCACCTGGCACATAGTCTAAGTAACTTTATTATTTTTTTTAATGAGTAAAGGTAAAATGAACCCATGATTTCTTAGCTAAGTCAGACCCTTTCTTCCAGTATATTTGATGCTTCTTGAATTGGGAGTTCATGATTATTTTTGGTTTTGGTATTGCTATCCCTCTATCACTGCTACTTATTTTCAGGTCTTAGACCACATATTCATAACTCCTATAATATTTTAATGAACACAAACCTGTGTTTCTGACAATGGTCACTTATTCAATATTTCCTTTAATAGAAATATTATTGAAAATAATGTAAATATTAAATGGGGAAGTAATGATTTCCTTAATAATGGGCCTTGGGCAGAAGCACTGAGTATTAACAACTGCTAGAATCTAGATGGTGAGAAAACTCATTTCATCTCTCCTCAGAAAAACAGGACAGGGGGAGAGTGACTCCTTTAAATAATATACCTGAAATAAGTGTGAAAAAATATGGGAGAGTGCGGAAGAGCTCGTTTGGGGAGGGTCAGAAGATCTATGTGTAAATCTCAACTTTGTTCCTCATTAATTTTGTAATCAAGTTAGTTTCTTAATCAGCCAAAAAAAACAGTAGGAGAGTAGGGGAATAATAATTATACCTACAACATAAGGAATAAATGATTAAGCATTGTGAGGTAATAGTTTTGAATTTTATTGTGGATATCATTTAACAATTCTAAACATTCAACAGAAGTCTGAGATTTTAGATGATGTATTTGAACATAAAATACACAACACAAATGTAAGAATTTTATACTCTTATTTGAAAAAAATGGTCAGAATGGTCCTAGGAAGCTATTCAGGATTCTAGGTGAATAAAAAGCATATGTCCATTCAGTTAAAAGTCAGGTTAGGAAGAGAAGTACCTTTGTCTCACATTTTCATATCCACATGCATTCTCACATTGTAATTAGTCTGGGGGCAATTGGAGTAAATTACAATGCTTTTTAAAAAAATGAGACATCATTATTTTGTAGTGAGGATAACTCAGGCACTGCCTGCCTAAAAACTCTGCAGTTTGTCTTGGTATATTGAGGTGCGCTTGGATCTTGACATTATTAATATGCTGATGCAGAAGAAATTATCCAGTGGTGCATTTTTAGCAACTGAACTATCTGAAACACAATTAAGAATCAGAAAACAAACAGAAGAACTTCTGAAATGCAAAAACTGATGCAGAAGGTCCACTTATAAATGTATAGACATGCATTCTTGCCCTTACTGAGATTCTGCTTAATTCTTTACATATGTAACTAGCATACTTGATTATCTAATTTTCCAACTGCCGCAAATTTAAGCAATTGTTTGGAAGTAGAGGTAGATGAATGGATGGTGGGCATATTTCTGTCTCACACGTTCTTAAATTTGAGTCTGCAGGCCTCCTGGGAATCCATGGATAGAATTCATGGGGCTCATGAACTTGGATGGGAAAAAATTACATTATTTTGACTAATCCTGCCCCTTATTAGCTGTATGAATTTAGGAATGTATTTTCTCCCATTATAAATATAGGCAACAAACCATAGCAATATCAGTAAAATAGGTAGCCTTGTCACCAATAGAAATGGCAGCTATTTTCATATCACTTTACTGTTGTGTAAATATTTCCAATGATCAGTTATTCTCACCATTACTTTGAAGTGATGATGTATGTCAGACCAGCTGCTCATTTAGTTCTTTGATGCAGTAATATAGAATTAGACGTATTACACCATGGCTTTCCTCCATATTTTGGTTGCTCCTTTCTATAGTAGTTTATTTTGTTTTCTGTGTACTTTATTGTGTACATTTTAAAACATTCTGAGAAGGGGTCCATAGGCTTCACTTCAAATACACACACACACTCAACGCACACACACACCCACGATCTTTACCTTGAAGCAGAGAATAGTTTGTCTCTTTCTACTTGCTGATTTGCTTCTCCCATTATGCCTGGCATAATTATTTTGTTATATATTACTGAACTTTGAAGCAAACAATAAAAAAAAAATGAGTGTTCAGTTTTTCCAAAGATTTCTTATCTGTAAAACAGACTTCAGATATGTGTTGCAGGGCAAGCTAATCTTCATGTCTCATAACTGGAAGTCACACCGACATTATAAACATCATATCAAGGATTTGCACATTGATATGTCATCATTTTAGAGAGAATAAACTAGTGTAATTCGGGAAATCAGAAATTTTGTCTAAAATCATGCATCCATTCTAAATGTTTTTTATTTTGGGTGATTTAAAAGATGTATAATACAGAGAATTATATAACAACTTTATTACTTCCACTATTCAGAATTGGCAGCAGCTGAATATTTTTATTATGTTTACTCCAAATCTTTTGTTTATAAAAGAAATAAAAATTGCAGATGAGTGAGGACTTCCCTTTAATCACTGAATCACTATCTCTAAGTCTTATTCCCATTCCCCTCATTACTTTCCGGTACTTACACACACACACACGCGCGCGCACGCACACATGCAAACACACACTATACAATATTATTTTAGTGAGTATGGTTTTTAATTTACCATATATAGCAGAAGGTAAGTATTTACGTTATTCTGTACATATAGTTTAAGGAAGTTGCTTTTTTTCACTTTTAATGTCTTTGTTTTGACATATGCTCATGAATGTTTATATGTCCTTTTAATTTCTCTATACTGGGCCATTATGGACAGACACCATAGTGTACGTTATCTATCCTCCTATCAATGGACCTTTTACGTTGTTTCCAGGTTCTCACTATTGTGAATAGTGTGGAAGTGAACATCCCTTCCCAAGTCTCCTGTTGCCTGGGTGTTACCTTACCTGACTTTTTTAGTCAGTTTGGGCTTCTGTCTCTTTTTCAGTATGAAGCACTTAAAAACATGGAGGGAGGCAGCTGAAGAAGGAAAGAATGCCTTCTACCTTCCATAACTATTACTCAAACTGCAGTCCATGTCCCTTGTCTCACAACCACATACACCCACAAATCTACTCTTTCCTCTTCTCTTCACCATTTTACACTTTGTATATACACCCCTTCCTTTCAAGTTAAAATTGGCAGAGAGGCTATTGGGTACTAAAATTCTTCAAGTCTCATCCAAACTTTAAGGAAAAAAGAACGGGCTAGAAATCATGTGATAGATAGATAAAATATTATAATTTTAAGGTGTTTTCAAGCAGTACTGTGGGAATTAAATTTAAATCGAAAAGATGGGCTACTCAAAGCCCATCTGACTGGCTGTGCTGTGAATGACTGTGGAGGGCACCATGGCTCTGAGGTTGAAAGCACAGGCTGGTCATCCAGTACACAAGTCAAAATCCTGGCCTGGGCCCTTAGGAAGACCACAGGAATATCATTTCAACGTCTTGAAGATTGTTTTCTTACCTGGAAAGGGAACATTAATTTCTTTCTGGCAGTGTTGTTTTTATTGATGGTACAGTAATAATACCTACTGAAAATCGTTGAGTGTTTACTCTGTGCTAGGCACTGTACACAATACTTCCCTGCATTTTCTCATTTCATTTTTATGATTAAATGAGATAATACATATGAAGCACTCTTTTTTTTTGTACCCTGCAATCATGGATTTAGCAGTCACGTAACTTCCAAATTTAAAAAAAAAGTGACAGAAAAATTAAGTGACTTGCTCACAGAGCTGAGGAATAACAAAACCACAACTTGATCTCATGGCTTTTAACTTCCAGCTCAACATATTTTCCACTTGGCTCAATGGGTTATTAAAAATATCCCAGATAAATAAGTAGAGTTTTTAATTACTGTAGAAGCTTATTCCAAATTGAGAAAATACAGAAAAAATAAAAGCAAATTTTCACAACAAAAATGTTCTTATTTAAATAAAATTCTCCAAGTCAAAAAAGTAACCAGAGCTCTTTTAACATATGGGAACTTACCATTTTGCAGACCGTGTGCACTGTTTTTCATGAAGCTTTCTGTGCAAGAACTAGTTAGGGACTCATTTTGTCTTTGGCTCAAAATTTCTGCATACCAGTACATCTCTTTGTTGTGCTCTTAAGCAAGTACATTGCCCCCTGCAAAGACAGGGGGAAGTGGATTTACAGGACATTTATATTCAGAAATGTCTTATGCAACATGGCTTCCTTATATGTAACTAACAGTCAGTATAAAGAAGCAGCATAGTTAATTAAGAAGGGAAAATGTCAGCATATAAAAAATTACAAATCTTAGATTTGGGAATGATTTTATTTTTAAATGACAAGCAAAAGATTTATTCAGTGAGTGCTCCATGTTTTACTGTTACCCTGCCTTCATTTTCTCACTCAATTGCCTGTTTCCTTATACCACATGACAGCTCAGATACCAAATTGTAGAAGAATATTTTCCATCTGCAGTGCTTAGTTACTGATGTCATGAAACAATCCTTAGGCTACGATGACTACTGCTTAACTTTGAAGAGCAAAATTACTGTAACTGTACCATAACTGGGGCCAGGTCAACATTGCTTTTGAAAATAAAATACGTACATCCTGAAGGAGGATGCCAGCTGCAACTGTACAGTAAAATACATGCTATATTTCATTGATACTTTTTCATACTTTAACATGTCTGAATTGGAATACCTCTTACATTTGATGGCATTTAATTGTTGGGTGGGCAGTGTTTTGTTTTTTTTTTTAATTTACATAGTGGTTTGTAAAAACATGGTCACAATTATTTTGTGCTGTAATTGATGACACCTTAGATTAAATGAAATATGTAGTATTTTACTTTTTGACATGTTGTTTTAAAAATCCCAGCCAAAAGCCATACTAAAATTATAGCTTAGATTTCCATTTTATATTTCCTTTACAGACTTCCAGTGATTGAAGAGAGTCTTGAGAAAGTAAAAATTAAAATAATAATATAAGATAAAACAACCAAAAGTATTATCAAGGAGAAATTTCAGGTAGTGGATTCTCTTAATGGGTTTGCTTTTAATTCAGACAAAAAATTGTTTTTCCTTGGCCTGAAATCTATATGACCGTAGGCTCTGACCCTTTATCGTGATGATCACGCTAAGTAAAATTGGTTTCCAACTCATTTTACAAATCAAATCAATACAATGAAGAGTCAGGTAGTCAAACGATTTATTAAGTAATAGGTTGGAGCCAGTAGTGTAAGGGTATGGGCCACAGCTACATGACTGATAATTATCTACTAGCACATGTGAGGCTGATGAAGTTATCATGGAAATTATGGGGAATGAATGTGTACTTTCCTCTTACAGGAAGTTTTCCTCACACTGCTCTCATGGGCTAGAGAATCACTACCATCTAGTACCATGGTTTCCTAACTAGCAGGCATCAGCGTCACCTGGGGGATTTGTTAGGTGTGCTGGGCCCCACTGTTAGAATTTCTGATTCATTATGTCTGGAGTAGGACCTGCAATTTGCATTTCCTACAAGTTCCCAGGTGAGTGCTGATACTCCTGGTCTAGGGATCACACTTTGAGAACCACGGGGCTAGTTATATAAAGAAAGGACACAGGACTTGGAATTAGTTGATCTGTATTTTGGGTCTAATTGGCAACCAACTCACTTTTCTGTGACTTAATATTCTTGTCTCTCAAACAGAAATAGTACAAATTATATTTGTTTTGGCTAAGCATGGGGCTATTATGAGAATCAGATGAGGTAATGAACTTGAAAAGATGCTTTGTAATATATGATCCTGTAAATATGACAAGATATCAGTGATATTGTACCCATTAAATTTGGGGATATTGTTGTTTTCATACAAGTAAGCTGGGTTCAGAATTCTAAGGTCAGAACAACTTTGCATTCTTAGATGAAAATATATTCTAAATATTTAGTTATTTTTAAATGTTTAACATATTTAAATATTTAAAGATATTTAAAAACATCTGAAATAGGTAGCTATTGTTGCTTTTTATAGGGAGATGGCTAGAGTCCCACATATCTCTTTTCTCCCTGAATCTTTTTCAACAGAACCTCCAGACTTGTCCCGGGTGACACTGGGGCTCATGGCCACAGATAAGTCACCAAGAATTGTGGCAACTGTCTTAACACAAATTCTTATGATTCCGGAGCATTACAGTTAATGAGCCTCCTCTGCCCAGTATTTCCCTCAGTCACTTCCATGGACTTCCCCTTATCTCTTCACCTAAATAACATAATTGTTACTCAGTAGAGTACAATGAACTCTACCAGGTCCCTTGGTAGAAAGAGTACTTTAGAAATCAGCTTTCTCCTAAACAAATAACAAGTGTTGGTGAGGATGTGGAGAAAAGGGAACTTACAAACATTGTTGGGATTGTCAACTGGTGCAGCCACTATGGAAAACAGTGTGGAGGTTCCTCAAAAAATTAACAATACAACTGCCATGTGACCTAGCGATTTCACTTCTATGTACTGTATTTACCTGAAAAAAACAAAAACATTAATTCAAAAAGATATATACACTCAGTGTTCATTGTAATGCACTCAATGTTCATTGCAGCATTATTTACAATAGCAAAGATATGGAAGCAACCCAAGCGTTCAATGATAGACGAGTGGATAAAGAAGATGTGGGGTATATGTATAATGAAATATTTTAGTCATAAAAAAAGTATCAATAATTTTTCTATTTGCGACAATATAGACGGACCTAGAGGGTGTTATGCTAAGTGAAAGAAGTCAGATAGAGAAAGACAAATACTATATGATCTCACTTATATATGAAATCTAAAAAACAAAACAAACAAAACAAAACAAAATGAAAACAGAGTCATAGATACAGAAAACAAAGAGGTGGTTGCCAGAAGGGAGGGGATGGGAATGTGGGTGAAATAGTGAAGGGGATTAAGAGGTACAAGCCTCCAGTTCTATAATAAATAAGTCATGGGGAGGTAATACACAGAATGTAAGAATCTTATGATTCTTACGTAATCATAAGAAATATGATTAATTATATTGTAATAACTTTGGGGATGGATGGTTACTAGATTTATCATGGTGGTAATTTTGTAATGTATGCAAATGTCAAATCATTATGTAGTACACCTGAAATTAACATAACGTTGTATGTCAACTATATTTCAATAAAAAAGAATTGGTTGAAGAAAAAAAAAAGAAAGAAGCTTTCTCCTGATCTCAGAATTTGATATATTTTCTTCTCTTTTTTAAAAAAATAAATTTATTTATTTTATTTATTTATTTTTGGCTGTATTCGGTCTTTGTTGCTGTGCACAGGCTTTCTCCACTTGTGGCAAGTGGGGGCTGCTCTTCCTTGCAGTGCACAGGCTTCTCATTGCGGTGTCTTCTCTTGTTGCGGAGCACGGGCTCTAGGTGTGTGGGCTTCAGTAGTTGTGGCGTGCAGGCTTCAATAGTTGTGGCACGCGGGCTCCATAGTTGTGGCTCGTGGGCTCTAGAGCACAGGCTCAGTAGTTGTGGCGCATGGGCTTAGTTGCTCCACGGCATGTGGGATCTTCCCAGACCAGGGCTCAAACCCGTGTGTCCTGCATTGGCGGGTGGATTCTTAACCACTTTGCCACCAGGGAAGCCCCCAGAATTTGATGTATTTTCAATCAAACAATATGAAATGTGATGAGATAGAGATGTATACTTTTCTTCCATGTTGTTTTTAAAACGCCATACTTATTTTAAAGAAGTTTCTTCATCCCCTCCCCAACCTACCTCTAAATCTTAGTACCAGCTTGTTCCATAAGAAATTGTCTGGATCTAACCAGATTGTAAGCTCTTATTTATCTCTTCCTATCATTTCTTCAGATTTTTAATGTGTAGAATTTTTCAATCTAAATGAGTCACCTGCATAAAATAATTTGATGTTTATTTTCACGTTGGAAGCGAAAGACAAATGCCTAGGGTTAGGAACATCAGTTTGTAAATCTCTGCTTCAACTACTGCATATTTCTCTAATGTTGAGCCTTTATTCAGGAATGACTTAGGTGGAGTCATATATAACGATATAAATGTATAGGTAAGGTCTTCATTCCCTACTGTTTTCCTCTTTTCTCTGCCTTGATAGAATGTGTCTGTAACTGGAGGAGCTGTCTGCTTCAGAAATTATTTTACCAAATCATTGACCATCTATTGCAGGTCATCCCTATGCTTAATATTCTTTTCCTGCAACTACAATATAATTTGCACTTCCTACCATACATGCCCTCTTTCCTCTCTCTACGTGACCCTATTCTCCTTGGTCCTCCCCTTTGTTCATTATGCTCCAGACTTGCAAATCTTTCCATCTCTCAAACTGGCCAGACTCCTGTCAGGTCTGTGCATAGGATATTCCTTTTGTCTGCTACCCTCTCTCCTTCAGTGTTCCCTGGCTGTTTCCTCAGCTCAGATATTATCCTCTCAGAGAGTTCTTCCCTAACCACGTGTCCACCCCCACCTCCCCACATCATCCTCTACTGCTTGCCCTAATTGCTATTTGCCAAAACTATGCAATTTGAGGCTATTTTGTATTGTTAACTATTTATCCCCAGGCTGAAAACATCTCCTCACTCACTGTCCAGACTCAAAAGATATTTATTGACTTTCATTTATTGGATGATTTTTCTCTTAAAAAAATCAAATGACCTCATTTAAAAATGTATTTAAATTCTGCAAAGTCAATCTATTTTTTTTCTTTTACTTGAAAAGTTTGGTAAATGGGTGTATATTCAAGATATTTTCATAAGCATCCAACTTGAACTATGTTTGTTGCTATTAAAAAAAAGAAAGAAAAGAAACAATAACCAGACTAGCAGGCAGTATGAGATAGTGGTTCAAAAAAGCAGTCTCTGAAGTGTACCTCTCTAGGATCGACACTTGGTTCTGACACTTTTGTAATTGTGTGACATTGGGTAACTTATTTTACCTTAGTGACACTCAATTTTCTCTTCTGCAAATGGGACTATTTCATAGGTTTGTGAAGATTAAATAAAATAGCCCATTTTCACCCTAAAAACTAACATTTAGTAGGCCCTCAACAAATCTTAGCCAGAATTATATACTCTTAAAATTTTCATGTGCCTTGAAGGTGCTCTGGATTACAAGTTTAATACATGCATAGAACACTACACTTGTTGGAATTGAACAATTCTGGATCTGTGTCTTGATAACAAAATATAACTATATGACTTTTAAATACTTCAAACTAATTTACAGATGAAAACAGCAATAATTAGCAATTGTTAACAAAATGCATGAGTCTGTAGATTTTGGGGATCACATCTGTTGGTGGAACAAATCTCCCAGACACCTACATAACAAGGAGTCAGTCTAGCTAGACAAGCTCATATAGGTAGTACAGGCTAATGATATCTGGGACAAAGAGCAAACTTCTTCATTTAGTAAGAATTTCCATAAACACCTAAAAGATTTTTATGTGCAAAAAAAAAAAAGACTCTTCATGTTGCTTAAGATAAAAACAAGGAATAAAACTGAGGGAAGGGACTTCCCTGGTGGCACAGGGGTTAAGAATCTGCCTGCCAGTGCAGGGGACACGGGTTCGAGCCCTGGTCCAGGAAGATACCACATGCCGCGGAGTAACTAAGCCAGTGCACCACAACTACTGAGCCTGCACTCTAAAGCCTGCATGCCGCAACTACTGAAGCCTGCGTGCCTACAGCCCGTGCTCCGCAACAAGAGAAGCCACCACGATGAGAAGCCTGCACACAGCAAGGAAGAGTAGCCCCCACTGGCCCCAACTAGAGAAAGCCCACACACAGCAATGAAGACCCAGTGCAGCCAAAAATAAAAAACTGGAGATTGGTTCAAGGTGGTGGAGTAGAAGGACGTGCTCTCACTCCCTCTTGCGAGAGCACCGAAATCACAGCTAACTGCTGAACAATCATCGACAGGAAGACGGTGGAACTCAACAAAAAGATACCCCACATCGAAAGACAAAGGAGAAGCCACAATGAGATGGTAGGAGGGGCACAATCACAATAAAATCAAATCCCATAACTGCTGGGTGGGTGACTCACAAACTGGAGAACACTTATACCACAGAAGTCCACCCACTGGAGTGAAGGTTCTGAGCCCCACATCAGGCTTCCAAACCTGGGGGTCTGGCAACGGGAGGAGGAATTCCTAGAGAATCAGACTTTGAAGCCTAGTGGGATTTGAATGCAGGACTTCTACAGGACTGGAGGAAACAGAGACTCCACTCTTGGAGGGCACACAAAGTAGTGTGTGCATTGGGACCCAGGGGAAGGAGCAGTGACCCCGTAGGAGACTGAACCAGACCTACCTGCTAGTGTTGGAGGGTCTCCTGCAGAGGTGGGGGGTGGCTGTGGCTCACCGTGGGGACAAAGACACAGGCGGCAGAAGTTCTGGGAAGTACTCCTTGGCATGAGCCCTCCCAGAGTCTGCCATTAGCCGCACTAAAGAGCCTGGGTAGCCTCCAGTGTTGGGATGCCTCAGGCCAAAAACCAACAAGGAGGGAACACACAGCCCCACCCATCAGCAGACAAGCAGATTAAAGTTTTACTGAGCTCTGCCCACCAGAGTAACAGCCAGCTCTACCCACCACCATTCCCTCCCATCAGGAAACTTGCACAAGCCTCTTAGATAGCCTCATCCACCAGAGGGCAGACAGCAGAAGCAAGAAGAACTACAGTCCTGCAGCCTGTGGAACAAACACCACATTCACAGAAAGACAGACAAGATGAAAAGGCAGAGGGCTATGTACCAGATGAAGGAACAAGATAAAAACCCCAGAAAAACAATTAAATGAAGTGGAGATAGGCAACCTTCCAGAAAAAGAATTCAGAGTAATGATAGTGAAGATGATCCAGGACCTCGGAAAAAGAATCGAGGCGAAGATCGAGAAGATGCAAGAACTGTTTAACAAAGAACTAGAAGAATTAAAGAACAAGCAAACAGAGATGAACAATACAATAACTGAAATAAAAAATGCACTAGAATGCAGAAAATTATAGGACACTGATGAAAGAAATTAAAGATGATACAAATAGATGGAGAGATATACCATGTTCTTGGATTGGAAGAATCAACATTGTGAAAATGACTCTACTACCCAAAGCAATCTAGAGATTCAATGCAATCCCTATCAAACTACCACTGGCATTTTTCACAGAACTAGAACAAAAAAATTCACAATTTGTATGGAGACACAAAAGACCCCGAATAGCCAAAGCAATCTTGAGAACGAAAAATGGAGCTCGAGGAATCAGGCTCCCTGACTTCAGACTATATTACAAAGCTACAGTAATCAAGACAGTTTGGTACTGGCACAAAAACAGAAATATAGATCAATGGAACAGGATAGAAAGCCCAGAGATAAACCCACACACCTATAGTCAACTAATCTATGGCAAAGGAGGCAAGGATATACAGTGGAGAAAAGACAGCCTCTTCAATAAGTGGTGCTGGGAAAATTGGACAGGTACATGTAAAAGTATGAAATTAGAACACTCCCTAACACCATACACAAAAATAAACTCAAAATGGATTAAAGACCTAAATGTAAGGCCAGACACTATCAAACTCTTAGAGGAAAACATAGGAAGAACACTCTATGACATAAATCACAGCAAGATCCTTTTTCACGCAGCCCCTAGAGAAATGGAAATAAGAACACAAATAAACAAATGGGACCTAATGAAACTTAAAATCTTTTGCACAGCAAAGGAAACCATAAACAAGACCAAAAGACAACCCTCAGAATGGGAGAAAATATTTGCAAATGAAGCAACTGACAAAGGATTAATCTCCAAGATTTACAAGCAGCTCATGCAGCTCAATAACAAAAACACAAACAACCCAATCCAAAAATGGGCAGAAGACCTAAATAGACATTTCTCCAAAGAAGATATACAGATGGCCAACAGACACATGAAAGAATGCTCAACATCCTTAATCATGAGAGAAATGCCAAATCAAAACTACAATGAGGTATCATCTCACACCGGTCAGAATGGCCATCATCAAAAAATCTAGAAGCAATAAATGCTGGAGAGGGTGTGGAGAAAAGGGAACACTCTTGCACTGTTGGTGGGAATGTAAATTGATACAGCCACTATGGAGAACAGTATGGAGGTTCCTTAAAAAACTACAAATAGAACTACCATACGACCCAGCAATCCCACTACTGGGCATATACCCTGAGAAAACCATAATTCAAAAAGAGTCATGTACCAAAATGTTCATTGCAGCTCTATTTACAATAGCCAGGACATGGAAGCAACCTAAGTGTCCATCATCGGATGAATGGATAAAGAAGATGTGGCACATATATACAATGGAATATTACTCAGCCAAAAAAAGAAATGAAATGGAGGCATTTGTAGTGAGGTGGATGGAGTTAGAGTCTGTCATACAGAGTGAAGTAAGTCAGAAAGAGAAAAACAAATACAGTATACTAACACATATATATGGAATCTAAGGAAAAAAAAAAAAAAAAGGTCATGAAGAACCTAGTGGCAAGACGGGAATAAAGACACAGACCTACTAGAGAATGGACTTGAGGATATGAGGAGGGGGAGGGGTGAGATGTGACAGGGTGAGTGTCATGGACATATATACACTACCAAATGTAAAATAGATAGCTAGTGGGAAGCAGCCACATAGCACAGGGAGATCAGCTCAGTGCTTTGTGACCACCTAGAGGGGTGGGATAGGGAGGGTGGGAGGGAGGGAGATGCAGGAGGGAAGAGATATGGGAATGCATGTGTATGTATGGCTGATTCACTTTGTTATGATGCAGAAACTAACACACCATTGTAAAGCAATTATACTCCAATAAAAAAAAAATGCACTAGAAGCAATCAGTAGCAAAATAACTGAGGCAGAAGAACGGATAAGTGACCTGGAAGACAGAATGGTGGAATTCACTGCTGTGGAACAGAATAAAGAAAAAAGAATGAAAAGAAAGGAAGACAGCCTAAGAGACCTCTGGGACAACATTAAACACAACAACATTTGCATTATAAGGGTCCCAGAAAGAGAAGAGAGAGAGAAAGGACCTGAGAAAATATCTGAAGAGATTATAGTCAAAAACTTCCCTAACATGGGAAAGGAAATAGCCACCCAAGTCCAGGAAGCGCAGCGAGTCCCATACAGGATAAACCCAAGGAGAAACACGCCAAGACACATAGTAATCAAACTGGCAAAAATTAAAGACAAAGAAAAATTATTGAAAGCAGCAAGGGAAAAACAACAAATAACATACAAGGGAACTCCCATAAGGTTAACAGCTGATTTCTCAGCAGAAAGTCTACAAGCCAGAAGGGAGTGGCATGACATATTTAAAGTGATGAAAGGGAAGAACCTACAACCAAGATTACTTTACCCGCAAGGATCTCATTCAGATTTGATGGAGAAATCAAAAGCTTTACAGACAAGCAAAAGCTAAGAGAATTCAGCACCACCAAAACGCTCTACAACAAATGCTAAAGGAACTTTTATAAGTGGGAAACACAAGAGAAGAAAAGGACCTACAAAAACAAACCCAAAACAATTAAGAAAATGGTCATAGGAACATACATATCGATAATTACCTTAAACGTGAATGGATTAAATGCTCCGACCAGAAGACACAGGCTCGCTGAATGGATACAAAAACAAGACCCATATATATGCTGTCTACAAGAGACCCACTTCAGACCTAGGGACACATCCAGACTGAAAGTGAGGGGATGGAAAAAGATATGCCATGCAAATGGAAATCAAAAGAAAGCTGGAGTAGCAATACTCATATCAGATAAAATAGACTTTAAAATAAAGAATGTTACAAGAGACAAGGAAGGACACTACATAATGATCAAGGGATTAATCCAAGAAGAAGGTATAACAATTATAAATATATATGCACCCAACATAGGAGCACCTCAGTACATAGGGCAACTGCTAACAACTATAAAAGAGGAAATCAACAGTAATACAATAATAGTGGGGGACTTTAACACCTCACTTACACCAATGGACAGATCATCCAAACAGAATATTAATAAGGAAACACAAGCTTTAAATGGTGCAATAGACCAGATTGATTCAATTGATATTTATAGGACATTCCAGCCAAAAACAGCAGATTAAACTTTCTTTTCAAGTGCGCACAGAACATTCTCCAGGATAGATCACATCTTGGGTCACAAATCAAGCCGCAGTAAATTTAAGAAAATTGAAACCATATTAAGCATCTTTTCTGACTACAACGCTATGAGATTAGAAATCAATTACAGGGAAAAAAAATGTAAAAAACACAAACACATGGAGGCTAAACAATACATTACTAAATAACCAAGAGATCACTGAAGAAGTGAAACAGGAAATCAAAAAATACCTAGAGACAAATGACAATGAAAACAGTACGATCCAAAACCTATGGGATGCAGCAAAAGTAGTTCTAAGAGGGAAGTTTATAGCAATACAAGCCTACCTCAAGAAACAAGAAGAATCTTAAATAAACAATCTAATCTTACAGCTAAAGGAACTAGAGAAAGAAGAACAAACAAAACCCAACGTTAGTAGAAGGAAAGAAATCATAAAGATCAGAGCCAAAATAAATCAAATAGAAACAAAGAAAACAGTAGCAAAGATCAATAAAACCAAAAGCTGGTTCTTTGAGAAGATAAACAAAATTGATAAACCATTAGCCAGACTCATCAAGAAAAAGAGGGAGAGGACTCAAATCAATAAAATTAGAAATGAAAAAGGAGAAGTTACAACAGACACTGCAGAAATACAAAGCATCCTAAGAGACTACTACAAGCAACTCTATGCCAATAAAATGGACAACCTGGAAGAAATGGACAAATTCTTAGAAAGGTATAACCTTACAGGACTGAACCAGGAAGAAACAGAAAATATGAACAGACCAATCACAAGTAATGAAATTGAAACTGTGATTAAAAATCTTCCAACAAACAAAAGTCCAGGACCAGATGGCTTCACAGGTGAATTCTATCAAACATTTAGAGAAGAGCTAACACCCGTCCTTCTCAAACTCTTCCAAAAAACTGCAGAGGAAGGAACACTCCCAAACTTATTCTATGAGGCCACCATCACCCTGATACCAAAACCAGACAAAGATACTACAAAAAAACAAAATTACAGACCAATGTCACTGATGAATATAGATGCAAAAATCCTCAACAAAATACTAGCAAACAGAATCCAACAACACATTAAAAGGATCATATGCCACGATCAAGTGGGATTTATCCCAGGGATGCAAGGATTCTTCAATATAAGGATTCTTCGATATACGCAAATCAGTCAGTATGATACACCATATTAACAAATTGAAGAACAAAAACCATATGATCATCTCAATAGATGCAGAAAAAGCTTTTGACAAAATTCAACACCCATTTATGTTAAAAACTCTCCAGAAAGTGGGCATGGAGGGAACCTACCTCAACATAATAAAGGCCATATATGACAAACCGACAGCAAACATCATTCTCAATGGTGAAAAACTGAAAACATTTCCTCTAAGATCAGGAACAAGACAAGGATGTCCACTCTCACTACTCTTATTCATCATAGTTTTGGAAGTCCTAGCCATGGCACTCAGAGAAGAAAAAGAAATACAAATAGGAAAAGAAGAAGTAAAACTGTCACTGTTTGCAGATGACATGATACTATACGTAGAAAATCCTAAAGATGCCACCAGAAAACTACTAGAGCTAATCAATGAATTTGGTAAAGTTGCAGGATAAAAAATTAATGCACAGAAATCTCTTGCATTCCTATACACTAATAACAAAAGTTCAGAAAGAGAAATTATGGAAAAAACCCCATTCACCATTGCAGGAAAAGAATAAAATATCTAGGAATAAACCTACCAAAGGAGGTAAAAGACCTGTACTCAGAAAACTGTAAGACACTGTTGAAAGAAATCAAAGATGACACAAACAGATGGAGAGATATACCATGTTCTTGGATTGGAAGAATCAATATTGTGAAAATGACTATACTACCCAAAGCAAACTACAGTTTCAGTGCAATCCCCATCAAATTACTAATGGCATTTTTTTACAGAACTAGAACAAAAAGTCTTAAAATTTGTATGTAGACACAAAAGACCCCGAATAGCCAAAGCAATCTTGAGGGGAAAAAAACATAGCTGGAGGAATAAGGCTCCCTGACTTCAGACTATACTACAAAGCTACAGTAATCAAGACAATATGGTACTGGCACAAAAACAGAAATATAGATCAATGGAACAGGATAGAAAGCCCAGAGATAAACCCACACACCTATAGTCAACTAATCTATGGCAAAGGAGGCAAGGATATACAATGGAGAAAAGACAGTGTCTTCAATAAGTGGTGCTGGGAAAACTGGACAGCTACATGTAAAAGAATGAAATTAGAACACTCCCTAGCACCATACACAAAAATAAACTCAAAATGGATTCGAGACCTAAACGTAAGACCGGACACTATAAAACTCTTAGAGGAAAACATAGGAAGAACACTCTTTGACATAAATCACAGCAAGATCTTTTGTGATCCACCTCCTAGAGTAATGGAAATAAACACAAAAATAAACAAATGGGACCTAATAAAACTTCAAAGCTTTTGCACAGCAAAGGAAACCATAAACAAGACGAAAAGACAACCCTCAGAATGGGAGAAAATATTTGTAAACGAATCAATGGAAAAGGATTAATCTCCAAAATATATAAACAGCTCATTCAGCTCAATATTAAAGAAACAAACAACCCAATCCAAAAATGGGCAGAAGACCTAAATAGACATTTCTCCACAGGAGACATACAGATGGCCAAGAAGCACATGAAAAGCTGCTCAACATCACTAATTATTAGAGAACTACAAATCAAAACTACAATGAGGTATCACCTCACACCAGTTAGAATGGGCATCATCAGAAAATCTACAAACAACAAATGCTGGAGAGGGTGTGGAGAAAAGGGAACCCTCTTGCACTGTTGGTGGGAATGTAAATTGATACAGCCACTATGGAGAACAGTATGGAGGTTCCTTAAAAATCTAAAAATAGAATTACCATATGATCCAGCAATCCCACTGCTGGGCATATACCCAGAGAAACCATAATTCAAAAAGGCACATGCACTCCGATTTTCATTACAGCACTATTTACAATAGCCAGGTCATGGAAGCAGCCTAAATGCCCATCGACAGATGAATGGATAAAGAAGATGTGGTACATATATACAGTGGACTATTACTCAGCCATAAAAAGAAATGAAATTGCGTCATTTGTAGAGAAGTGGATGAATCTAGAGACTGTCATACAGAGTGAAGTAAGTCAGAAAGAGAAAAACAAATATCGTATATTAACACATATATGTGGAACGTAGAAAAATGGTACAGATGAACCAGTTTGCAGGGCAGAAATTGAGGCACAGATGTAGAGAACAAACGTATGGACACCAAGGGGGTAAAGCGGCGGGGGAGTGGGGGTGGTGGTGTGATGAATTGGGAGATTGGGATTGACATGTGTACACTGATGTGTATAAAATAGATGACTAAGAAGAACCTGCTGTATAAAAAAATAAATTAAATTTAAAAAAAAATTTTTTTAATTAAAAAAAAAAACTGAGGGAACATTTCTAGTGATGATTGCGATTATACCCCATCCATTGTGACTGACTATCTTTTCAGAAGCAGATTTTCTTTATAAAGTAAGGAAATTTACCACAGTATAAGAGAAAATATTTATTTTTGAACAATACTATGGAAATTTATCTTTGATAGTACTATGATATATATTTTAAAGTAAGACAGAAAATTGAAAGATAAAAGCATAGATAGAGGTCGAGATGAAAAGACAAAGGTAAGCCTAGAGAGACCAGACTTAATTTAGCAGTGCCCTCAAGATTTAATTTATTTGGCCAACCATTACTTAACTGTAACAGTGTAGGTATTTCGGCAAGTCTGTCTGATCTGGGTTTCATAGCACATATTTGAGCACTGTATAAAATCCAGTAATCTCATTTAGAATCACTTATCTCAAATTCAAAATGTGTTGCCAGCTCTGTTCATTTATTTGCAGTTTTCTGGATATAAACAGTTTCCTCAGATGTTTTTATTTCTTTCAAAGACTTCTCCCCACAGCACTGTCCTTATGCACAATATTTCCTTCCTGTTTTAGGGTAATCATCTAAATAAGGCACACGAGTTCCTAAAATCACTTTATTTTCCAAGTAGCCAGCAGAGGGAAACGTTTATTAAATGTAGCTAATTTCAGTAACTGAGAGGCTCCTGAAGGGCCTAAAGAACACAGAGGAGTGTCAGGCTACTTGGGTCGGTTCCTGGAAGGTCATCTACTTTAAGAGCTGCATTTTATTAAGCACTGTGCTGGTTATTGGGACTGTTCCTGTTGTTTTACTCAGTAGTCTCAGGGGGACTGTTTGGCACTAGGGTGCAAAATGGGATCTTAGCAATTAGGAAAAGACTCCACTGCAGGTTCTGTAAATCGTTGAGTACCAGCCTTAATAACTGATAAGTGCCTGGCCAAAGAAATAGCCCAAGGTTGTTCACGAGTGCATCTTCTCACTCTTTCCAGTGGGCCTGCCTCATCTATCCATCCAGAGGCAGCCCTAGAGCCACCTTGCACCTCCGTAGAACAGAGGCATTGGTGCTATAGCAGCCTGGCAGATCTCTGTGTGAATGGATCTGTTCCCCCTGGGGTTAGGAGGCAGAGAACTTCCCACTGGTCTGCTTTGATTTTGATGACTCCCACATCAGAGAAGGAAAAATGTGAAGAGCACAATGTGAAGTAACTTTTTGCTTTCAACCAAAGCCACCATTTCCACCTCCAGTTTTCCTAGGTCTGATGACTCCTTTTACTTCCATGTAGCAATCAAGAAAAAGAGGGAAAGGAATAAGGGGACACAGTGAATATTAGAGTGGTATATTGGAAACTACACTAACTAGGAAGTTAGGCGACCTGTGTTCTCATCCTTATTCAGACACTAAATATCTGTTTAAAGAATTGATGTTTCCAGTCGTCACCTGTAAAATGAAGTATTTGGACCAACCAATAGAATGCTTTAAAGTTCTCTATCTAGCATAACAAGAGCTGCAAGCATTTAATAAGCACTTTCAGTCTATAGTAAGCACATTACATTTACTTTTTTAATCTTTATAACAACACTGCAAGATAAGCAATATTGCTATGATCCCCATTTTATAGATGAGGACCCTAAAGCATAAAAAAGATAAGAAATGCCAGATTTGTAAAACAGCTACAGTCGGGATTCCCAGGTGGTCTAGCTTCAGAGCTGGTCAAATGTATTTTTCTGTATGTGTTTATATCAGAAATTGACCTTGAAAACAAGGAGAGGCAGGGCCAGGACATGCTTAGGACTTGCATCACCGTAGGGATCAAAGTTTATTAAGTTCACCCCTTTGCTTACATCTGTCCCCTCCCCCTCCCTCCCCCTCTCCCCTCTCCCTCTCTCCCTCCCCCCACTCGCCCTCTCGTTTTCCTATTCTTTTCTTTTCTCTGCTGGAAAGTGATTTTGGGTGTTGAAAGCATAAAACTCTCCAACATGAAGGACTTGGGCCCTTCCCTGCTAGGACAGAAAGAGGTAAACCTGGGTCCCTGTGTATCTATTCTCTCATGATGCTTTAGTAAAAGATAAGTAAAGGAGCAATACAAAGTGGGAAAAGGAGATTTATTGCACAGAAACAAATTCAGAGGGCTAGGGAAAGTGTATTTGATTTTGTCCCAGACATATAATGATGTTAAATTTTCCACACGTAAGATTGATGGAGCTTCCTTCTTGGTAGAGAGATGAAATTTACATTCTAAGGATAATTACTGTTGAGTTGAAGAAGATTAAATTTATGTCTGATCTTTTATTTTTTTTCTCCCAGCCTGTTACTTAATTCTGCTCATAGTTGGCCATTTTCCAACTCAGAGTTGAGACTCTCTCTCACCTGAGTGTTTAGAACCTACACAGGGTTTCAAGTAGGTAAAAACACTGAAGGAAAAAAAGGAACCCTAAGTATCTTTTTCATCAAGGCAGTGACAGTAGACAGAGACAGGCATATTTAGGGCTCTCTCACTGTGTCCTTGCCCTGGTGATAGCTGTGTCTGAAAGGAGAGGGAAAGCTACAGACTCTAAACAACTGGTGTTTATCTGTAAAGCCACGTCATTCAGGATGACCACCTGTTGTTGCACAGTTTAGGATTTGCACAAAGGGCTGCGGGGTGAGTGGGAGCTAAACCATGTAACCTGTGCTCCCTTCATCAACCAAATACCATGGCCTGCATCATTGTTTAGTCAGGAAAATGAAACCAGAATGGAAAAAATTGCTTAGTTCATTCAACAGATATATGTTGGGCATTGACTATGTCCTGGGGTTACATCAGTCTAAAAAAATCAGAACTCCCTGAGCTCATGCAGCTTATATATCCAAGCTGTGCTGGTTAAAAGGGTACCCAGTGGCCACATGTGATCATTTTAATTTAAATTAATTAAACTATGTATTTTAAGTGCTCAGTAGCCACACGTAGCTGGCTGCTGCCACACTGGACAGCACTGATATAGAGCATTTGCATCATCGTGGAAAGTTCTTTCATAGAGCATTTACTAAAGACTAAACCAAATAAATAAGTAAACATATAGTACATTAGGAGTTGATATGCTATTAATAGAATTAAAGTAGGGGAAGGATCAGGTTATTCTGGGAGAAGTGAGACTTGCAATTTTAAAAAGGATGGTCAGAGATGGCCTCACTCATAAATGACGTTTGCATGAAAACCCAAAGGTAATGAGGAAGCAAGCTGTGAGAGCATTCTAGTCCTTCAAATAGACAGGGCAAAGGCCCCGAGGCAGAGGTTCATTGGAGTGCTCAAAGAGCAAAGAAGCAAGGGGGACTGAGGTAGAGTGATGTAGCGAGAGGAAGGTAGAAGTGATGAGGAGTGGTTATGCTCTGATTTATTTTAAAGGTAAGTGAACTGGACTTGCTGACAGACTGGCTCTGGACTAACGGAGGGGTTGAGGGTAGGGGAGAAGCATAGCTCCAAGGTCTTGGGTGTGGACACCAGATAGAAAGGAATTGATGGTAACTGAAATGGGAAAGGTCATGGAAGCAGGTTTGAGCTGATGATCAGGTGTTCAGCTCTGCACACAGATTTGTAAAGGTTTCCTAGACATCTGAGTGGAGCTGTCTACAAGGCAGTTGGATGTATGTGCTTTGAGTTCAGGGTAGAAGTCAGAGCTAAAGATATAAATGTAGTTGTTATCAGCATGTAGATGGTATTTAAAGCCATGAGCCCAGATGAGATCACCTAGGGGGCAAGTACAGGTAGGTAGAGAAGATACCTAAAGACTGAGACCTAGAATGCTCCAGCATTACAACATCAGAGTCGTTAGGAGGAACCAGGTGAGGATTGGTTGATTTTCACTAGCTAGTGTCCTGGAACCCAACTGAAGCAAGCGGTTCCAAGAGGAAAGCATTATCAGCCCTGTGAAATGTTGTTGATGGGGCAAGTAAGATGAGAACTGGTCACTAAACTCAGTAACAGGGAGGACACTGCTGACCTTGTCACTAAGGGCTTTGATGAGTTAAATCCTGATTAGAGGAAAGAATTGGAGGAGAGGGATTGAAGACTGCATGTATGGATTCCTCATCTTTTGAGGAATTTTGCTCTAAAGGGGATCAGAATAATGGAGCAGTAGGTGGAGAGAGGAAATAAATGAGCATTTAAAAACATAATATTAGTAAAATAACAGTATATTTATGTGGTGCTGGGGATGATCTAGTACAAGGTGAAAAATTGATACTGTTATAGAGAGAGGAAAGAATTAATTTCTGGGGAAATTTCCTTGAATTTAAGAAGGGAATGAGATCTTAGATACATGGACAGCTTGTTCATGGTAACAGTAGGAAAAGCAGAGCACACGGGTCCAGATGTTGGCAGGTGCTGGAATGTAGTGGTAGGAGATTGATGAAGTGTGCTTCTGATTGACTTCTTCCTCAGTGAAATAGGAACCAAGGCCATCAGTGAGAATGAGAGCAGGGAGGAAATTTTGGAGGTTTGAAAACTGAAGAGAAGATAATGACATAAGTAGCTAGGAGAGTAAAAAGGCATCTACAGTAGCAGAAGGTGACATGGAGCAACTTTGAGGGCCCACATAATTTTCATGGGCATTGCTTCAAAGTGAGACAGCTCAGCATAGTTGTGTCATTTTCACCAGCCCTGTTGAGCAATAGAGTTTAACCAAGGCTGAATTAGAGTGAAAGAGGCAAGGCAGTGACTATCTTATGTACTATGAATTCTAAACCAGTTAAAGGAGGGAAATGAGTATAAGAGGAATGAAAAACGGATAAGATCAATGAATTGCCGATCTCAAAATTATTGCAGTTGCTGTAGTAGTAGGAGTAAACTGAAAAGATAGGCAGTGATGATAAGAGATGAGAGTGCTTAGAACTGATATTATGGAAGGGTTCTAATTATTGCTGAATAAGAGGATCCAGGCATGATCATGAGTGATTTCACTAAATCCTGTTCTAAAAGATCAGTTCACATAGGGAGTTACTTTAAATTTTTATTAGTTCAATGCACACTTTGTCTAAATTAGAGTTTTAATCTCTTTATGAAAGAAGAAAATTTTGATAAGATATAGTCAGTTGATGCTTACATTTAAAAATCAAAAATAATAGGGTGGCATGTTCCCCTCAGGTAGCATCAGATGGATCTCTGGCCTGTTCTGTTTTGAAGCAAGACAGTGCAATGTTGGGGTTTGCATTTGATCAGAATAAGCTTCTTGTTCCACTCAATTTCCAAGAGTTTTCAGAACAGAAACTTCAAATACAAGCCAAGTAATAATAAGCATAATTTAATTATTCTTAGCTACTTTCTTCATGAGTAAATTTCTAAAAGAGAGGAATGGCAGTGTCCTAGTGTGGATTCTGTACTCCTTGACTGTACAACTATAAAGAAACTATGGATCTATTTGTCAGGGAAACCTCAAAAAAGAACAGGTACCTGTTTCATTAATGCAAAAGGGAAAAATCAAGAAGACACTTTTCCTAATATGTAGGAAGTTCTAAGTGTTATTTATAAAAGAAGGAAAATATAATGAGATACAATCATTTGATGCTTACATTTAAATTTTATTTTCCATTAGAGTCTTATTTATTTTAAAATAAATGAACAGGGACTTCCCTGGTGGTCCAGTGGTTAAAGACTTCACCTTCCAATGCAGCGGGTGTGGGTTCAATCCTTGTTTGGGGAGCTAAGATCACACATGCCTCGTGGCCAAAAAACCAAAACATAAAACAGAAGAAATATTGTAACAAATTCAATAAAGACTTTTAAAAAAATGGTCCACATTAAAAAAAATCTTTAAATAAATAAAATAAAATAAATGAGATGTAAACGTGGACACATTTCTGCCTATTGATTTGAAGATTTGTTGGCAGTCAGTGAAAAAAAATAGAAAGTGGACAATTGCTTTAAGACCTAAGAAAAATGTGTACATTTTCTCCAACTTCACAAAGACTTTGATAAAACACTCAGTTTGGTCAGGCAGGATTCATCCACCATTACCTTGAAAAGTACGAGGTAGAAACTTATCTTCATTAAGTGCCACTGAATGTCTGGCACCACATAACTAACCAGAGAATTCAGTAGCTTAGGGTCCATGGGATGCCTCAAGTTCAAAGGGAATAGAGACATCCTGTTTGGTGTTGTATTTCACTCATGCTGTTAAAACTGCCCAGACCTCCTTAAGTGTTTTCTTTTTCAATCTTGAGCATGATCTTCTTTGTTCCTCACGAATAACACAAAGCATAATAAAACCCAATGTCAGACCAAATAATTTTCACAATGCGTCACAAGATTTTATTTTTAGTTATAAAGGTTTTTCCTTTTGTGTAAAATGACTTTTTGTTAGTGATGGTGAAAACGGGTCTCATACCACTCCTGAGGACCTGTGGCTTGTTAGAGAAGAAAGAACATTGCTTCAGTTACCAATTCTGACCCAGTACATTCAAAGTGCAAATTCTATTATTGAAATTTTCAGTACACAGGATGTCTATTGAGAAACAATGAAGGTAGGTAAATTAAGCTCTAACGTGTCCAATGAAGAAATTCATTCTCAGTTCCTGAGACCATAAACATGAACAAAGAAAAAATGATTTAAACTACCTCTACATTCAGTGACATTCTAAAAGATTTAGCAACATATGTTCATTCAATGCACAAAATTCAGATGCTAGTTTTTTTCTAGTATAAAATTATGACCTGTGACTTCGTTGAGTGTCTCAAAGCTTGTTTTCATTAACATTTCCTATTTTTAAAATTTAAATAATGGAAAAAAATGCTGGCTGAACAAAATCTGGTCTGACTGAATTTTTCAGAAATGGCTTTAGTGATATTTTTCTGCATATTCATAACAGAGGGTGATAAATAAATATGAAAATATAAGTCCTTTATATGTTAGACATCTATGGAAGCTTGGCTGCCATTTGGAGAGAAATTAATAATATTTCTTAACTGATCACTTATTGAGTAATTTCTGAAACCTAAACAGTGCTCAGACTTGGGAGAATTCATGGTTTATCAAAACTCTGGGACTTTACACATTTTCTCTTTGTTTTCTTAGGATATATCTATAAGAGAATAGATAATATCACATGACTCCTAAAATCCAGTGTTACAGTTTACCACAAATTGTTTAAAGGATGCTGTGTGAGGGCTTCTGCTACCTTCTGCTACCTTCACCTGCAGAATATCAAATGATCAAAGTTGTAGGTCACATACAATTTGACGATGTTCTACTGGAGAAGGTCTGGTTAAGCTGCTTGATTGAGCAACCAAAAAGGATGAATAATGGGTTATAATTCTCCGTATAATATTTTTTGAATTATTTTCCATTTAAAATTGTATTTGCAATTTGTTACATATGTTAAATGGATATAATTAAATTTTAGAAACGATAAGACAAATGTTATTTTTCCCCACTCAAATATCCTTTAAAAAAAATTTTTTTTTAAGAAAACATTGTCCCCCCCATTCCAGCTAAGTCTTTGCCACCAGTGAACAGTGGCGTGGATCTAAAGCTAAATATTAAAAGACCATGTCCACGTATGGTCTTCCTAGATTGCTGATTTTTACTGTCATTCTTAAAATGTCTCCTCTGAATTAATCTCTTTAGGAATAAAGAAGGATGATAATACCATGTAAATTTTTGTATGTATAGAAATTAGCAAAGCATATTTTATGCATTTAGAGAAATCACCTCTTCTGGAGCATGAACTTAGACATGACTACTGTCCTTACGAAGCACTATTTCAGACATTTCTTGGTGGAGCCTACTACCTTTTTTTAAAAAATATTTTATTTATTTATTTATTTATTTATTTGGTTGCACCGGGTCTTAGTTGTGGCAGGCAGGCTCCTTAGTTGTGGCTCCCCGGCTCCTTAGTTGCGGCAGGTGGGCTTCTTAGTTGCGGCAGGCGGGCTCCTTAGTTGCAGCTCACCAGCTCCTTAGTTGTGGCGTGTGAACTCTTACTTGCGGCATGCATGTGGGATCTAGTTCCCTGACCAGGGATCAAACCTGGGCCCCCTGCATTGGGAGCACAGAGTCTTATCCACTGTGCCACCAGGGAACTATTTCTTAATTATTGAATCATTTGTTGATTCTTTTGTTTCATTTAAAACCATTTAGTAAGTCTTTAAATACAATAAGTAACCATATTAAGAGAGATATGTATACAACTATGGTAATATAGATGTAAAATAAATACTTACAGTAACCTATGGGAAAACAGATGAAGTAGATCAATTTACCTGTTTGAGGAAAGAAAGATCTTGCTGACAAGGTAACTTAAGTATGTCATGAAATGTTGAGTGGTACTTGGCCAGATGGCAGACAGCTAAGGAAATTTTACATAAATGAAAAAAAATTCTAATATTTTCATGAAAATAATGAGTGGCCTCATGTAGATAATGTTCAGAGTATGTGAACAAGAATGATTAAGAAAATGCATTATCTCTGAGGGATTTTTTTTTGTGATCACAAAACAAAGTGAGTTTTGGTAAGCAATATTGAGGGAAACAGTATCTTATTTTATTTAGGTTACAAACTCACAAAAAGACTCTGTGCCTCTATATATATGTGTATGTATGTACATATGTATGTACGTACCTACCTATCTTATCTATTTATCCATCTGTCCATCCATCTGTTATCATTCTACCTGTGTTGGAATTCACTTATACAATATTTGAATTGAAAAAGGGAATAATACTTTTTCCTTGAAAAAAAAAAGTGACTCTGATTTAGTTCATTGGTGTGACAAATAGGACTGGTATTGCCAATTCTATTGTATGGTGGACATTTTCCATAAATTGAATAAGCTGGGTCAAGAGGTCTAATATTTTGAAGAAATATTTTTAAACTACTCATACAATATGTTGAAAACACATCCTTTAAAAATTACTAGCTCTTAAAAATATTAGACATGCTCTTAAAATACGCAAGAGAGTATAGAGTTTTTAAAATTCTGTTAAGATTATGCTACCAAAAAGTATAAAGATTGCTGAGTTAGAAAGTTATTGCATGGGGAAAGTTTCCAAAGTATGGACTTAGGTTTTGGAATCTCCACCAAGCAAACTGTTATTAATGAGAAATCATGTTTTAATCTTAGGATGTATTTGCTATGGTTTTGCTGATTGAAAACATAACTTTTGGATGAGCTATCTAGACTGTTCTTTCTCAGAATCAAAATGCGAATTCATTGTCCTATCAATAGAGGGCACTTTCTTTGTTGTGTTTAGATTTGAACTGAACTCTGGTAAACAGCAATCAGTATGATTGAGTTCACTCAATGTCCTGGTGTTACCACTGGCATCACTTATCCTGAAAGTAACTCACTCTTCTATACCTGAATATGAACTTGATTTCTTCTTTTTCGTTATCTTTCCTGAGATTCATGAAGAATCTGACAGCATAGGCTAGTTGTGTTAAAGATATTAATAAAGGGAGACTGTCATCCACTAGTAGCAAATTTCAACTGATCTTGCATTGATTAAATAAATCATAGTTTTAAATTTTTAGAGGCCCTGGAAGATACAAATGTTAATTGTTTTGGTCCAAAATTAAAATTGGTAGCATTTTAATATATCCTTTAGAAGATGCGGTGGCTAACTTACAAAATAATGAATATGAATACAATGGGTTAAAAATATTTAAAATCATTGTATAAGCCTTGAATTATTCAGCGTAGTTTGTCACCTACCAAGTTGTGTGGATAAAGACAGATATCCACATTAATCACATTTAATATTTAATAAGCTACACACTCATGTAATAAACAATTTTATATTGAGTTTGAAATATTAACAAAAAATTCAGGTTTCTGTTTCTTATTTCCAGATCTCTAAAATTGAGACTGTTTCGTGTGTTTTCTGAAATGAAGCATTCTTTGAAATGTTCATAGCATACATAACTACTTGAAAGATGACAGAGGAGGGATTTCTTTGCATATAGACCTCAAACAGGGAGTTTCTCTAATTAAAAAAAAAAAAAAAAAAAGTCACACAATACACTCAAAAGAAAGCAAAGAATTCCAGCAGCACAGCGTTCCAGGGTGTTTCCCTTGCCAAAAGGCTGTATGAGTTTTATGAATACATACTTGAATTTTGTTTTAATTGTGATAGTCTTACTTTTAAATCTACAAAGAACAACTCAAATCCCCCAGCGCGCACACACACACACACACACACACACACACACACACACACACACACTCACTCTCTTACGTCTATACATACTATCATTATTTAGAGCATTAAGGTAAATAAACTATGTAAAATATGTATCATTAGGATTGGGAAAGCTCTTATTGGTGACAGCTGTAGCATGAAATGTACTTGATCCTGGGATGGTGTGAAAACGATGAGTTAGCTGATTCAAGAACAGATGGCCCCTATTCACCCCATGTGGCTAAACACACAAATGCCAACCTCAGAGACGCCTTACCTTTGCCCTGTCTGTCCCTTCTAGGCTGGTTCTGTTATATTAGGGGTTATTGCCTTCTTGGCCCTCCCTGCAATCAGCTTTTGAAGTCCATGGCCAAGAAGGCAGCGTGAGACACCATTATGAGAGAGGTGTTTGCTTAAAGATATAGTCTGAACAAGATCCCGTGGACCCCTTGATAATCTAGCAGGGAACCACAAACTCCAGCCAATATCTTCTAATCCCCTGAGGATTCAGAACTGCCCACCATAAAAACATAATGGGCTGTTTATCTGAGCAGCCAGGAGATAACATCTTAAAGTTACAGTCTGGGTTACAGACTGGTGACATAAAGCAATAAGAAATTCAAATACCTCCCTTGCCCTGGGAAAAACAAAATGCGAACAGCCCAGTATAGATACCAGTGGATGCTCCTTTCTCATGCTAATGAGAGTCACAGTTTTCCCAACATTTTTCTGTTAAATAAATTAAATATACTTGGGAAGGAATGGATGGACCCTGCCCCTTTCTCCATTTGCATGCTTTATACTATTTTTGAAGTTTGGGACTATGTTAGGAAATATTCCCACTGGCACAATCAAGTGAATTTTTGTGGCACATTTTGACTTCTTTTCAAAGATTGCTTAAATTCTGTGACATTAATCATGATTGTCTAATAAAATACTACAGTGATTCTCAACAAGATGTTTTATTCCCAGGGCTCCCATACTGCAACAGATCAGACGCTCATTATTACATATGTGTATGTGTGTGTGCGTGTGTGTGCATGTGAATAATATATTTTTTTCTGTGGTTCTTTGTTTCTCTGCTGGGGCAGAATTAAAATATCTCAAAGTTTAAAAATTCTTCTCTAAAGGCCTGTTATTTGTCTGCATTGCTGACATTAGGAAAAAGAAAAGCTAGACTTGATATTTAAACTATGTCTATTGAACACATAACACAGTGGAGATTTTAGAACCATTTGTTTCTAGTGAGCCCGTTTGTTATTATCAGTCAGCTGGGAGAATCCTATGCCTATACAGGATTTTCCTTTCCCCTTAAGTAAATGAATCTCTGTGATTACGGATAGGGACCAAATTAACCACTTAGTTGCTAGACTTCTCCCCACTGGATAATATAGGTATTTTAGTCTATATAAATATGACCATTACCTATGTTTCAACCAACCTGGTTCATTTTAACCATTTCCTGAACATTCAATAGGATTGTTTTCATAACTAAGCTTATTTAATTATAAAAATAGGCTCCATGTATCAGTCTAATATGCTTAATCTAATCTTTTTCATCCTCAGACCCGCATGTATACATTTCTGATCTATTGTATTTAACAAGTAGCTTTCTTTTCCATTTCTCCCAGGGGTAAGTCACATGATTTTACGTCAGACTCAGCTTAATCAGAAGCTTTGTCTGCTCTTACCTATTTATTTTCTTCTACTTTTTCAATAAAAACATAAAATTGCTCTGAAAAGTATAGAAATAGCTTAAGTCACAAGTGTGTTGCGCTGTTCAGTAAAGCTACCTTCATGAGAGACTGCCCCTTGAGGCTGAGGCCTCTGGAACTGATCTCAAAGAGAATATACTCCATCCCAAACCATATTCCTTAAGGATGACTGAAAAGTGAGAGACCTGCTCTCCTTGGGCACGTGCACTATGCTGCTTTCTCTTACAACTTGAAAACGTTTTATTAGCTTTAAGAATTTGTTTAATCAAATCCTCGTGGAGGTCCTTCTCACTCCTGGGGCTATTTAGTAAAATATGGATTAGGGCAAAGCGCTCTAATGTGTCTTGCAGAGAGTCATCATGGGGAGAGCCACCAAGGGATGGGGGAGAGGAACAGTCTCCAGAAAACAGCTTTTAGCCAAAAAGAAGGAGAAAAATGAGGCTTTGGCAGGAAAAGCTCCTCATGTTTGAAACAAAACTATGAAAGAAAGTATGTCAGTAAAAAAGATTTCCCCAAAGATTCGTTTGGAATAGAATTTTCAATATAATGAAGATAAAGCACTTTTTGAGAACCCCCTCTAATAATATTTCATTCCTAATAGAATTGCCTGTGAGCAGCTGAAACAAGGGCAGGGGAAGATATTTATTGAATAAATTACATCGCTGAAATAAATAAAAATATACTTACCTCAGTTAGACATCTTGTTGGATTTCCTAGAATGTACTAATTTTGCTGAGTAATCAAATTAGCACATAACAAAAGAAGAACACTTGATTTTAGTACCTGAGGAATAGGAAAGGTTGGGAGAAAGAAATTTCACACTGCAAGTGAAACACTTCTCTACCCTAAATGTGTTAGCATTTTAAATTCAGGAGTCTCACTGATCTCGTTCCTCGGAGTGTTTTCTAGCGAGAATAATCATCTACAGGGAGGGCACTTATTTACCTACGGTATTGTGCGAGGGATGAGCAAAACAAGTTGTGCACAGATAACCCCTGCTTGTAGGAAAGGTCAGTCTGATATAATAAAGCATGATACAGAGTTATTCAGGGGGAAAGGAACAAAATATATTCGGCAGTTTGCTTGCATGAGCTATTTGCAAACAATGTACATGTTTAGGCCAGAGAATAAGTTTATTGATCACAGTAGGAGAAAGGGAACACTGTGAGAATTGATGGACTTTCAGCCTGGGGGTTAATTACAGCAAGGGCTGTGAAACTAGGCAAACCTGGATTTGTGTCCTGACTCAGCCTTGTGTAAGCTACATGACTTTAGGCTAGTTGTTAACCTCTCTAAACTTCAGTTTCCTCATTTATTAAACAGAAATAACACTATACTCATAGTTCATGTAAAACACTTGCATAGGGCCTAAGCAGTGGTAAGTTAGACCAGAATTACTAAATCGATCATGCTCCTCTCGAGCTTTAATCCATTTTCATCTTTCTTAACTTCTTTACTCCATGGTCTTCCTCTTGCCAGTCTTACAAACAGACCTCCAGTAGAATTTCCTCTCTTCCACTTTCTGAAGATAGGCATAGAGCTTCTGTTTTTAACTTTCTTAATTTCCTTTTATATCCTTATCTCACTGAGTGCCAGTATTTGACCATGAAAAGGGTGAGTTTTCATATCCTTGCAGGAAACGTTGTTTCCTTGTCCTTCTTGCCAGCCGTTCACCCTCATGTCTTCAGTCATCTTTCTACGAAATACTCTCGTACGTCTTACCTACATCTTAAACTAAAATGCAGCTTTTATTCATTCCTAAGGTCTCTTCTCCCTTTCATTGTCAGTCACCATTAGTCAAGAATGTACCATTTGACTCACTCTGGTTTGCGATCTTTGTAGTTCAGCACACTGTTCCTCTCTCTATTTTATCAATCTGGAGTCACTTTAATGTTTCAAGTGGAATTGGAGCCAGATACCTCATATTCTGCTCACCTCCACATGACCTTTACACAACTGGCAAAGGATCTAGAATCAGTATAATGCTGGCTACGACTGGGAACAGAGATTCTGCTGAATGTCCGAGACTGAAATACTCATAATTACAATAAGCATGATTCCTGTCTTTCCAAAAACACCCAACCATTGGAACACGTACAAGCTTTAAAATACCTTGAATAATTTGTAAATCAACTATACTTCAGTAAAAAGGAAAATGAAGAAAAGAATCCTACCAATTAAAACAAAAAAAAATTCCTTGAATAAAAAATATAATTTTCCCTATTTTTTTAAAATAGATAAAAGTTATTTTCTAATTTAGTAAGAAGTAGAACTTGACTGAAATGGTCAGGTTTGTTTTCTACTTCATATGTGCCTACCATGTAAGTAGAAGATAATTATGAAAGACACACTGTTCTTCACACTCCCAGTATATTACAAAAGGAGAAGGAGCCTCTCTCCTTGGCTTGCAGATGTTTCTCTTTCTTATAAGGACACCATTCATATTAGATTAAGGCCCCACCTAATGGCATCATTTCAACTTAATCACCTTTTAAGGATATTATCTCCAAAAATGGTTACATTTTGAGGTACTGGGATTGGGACTTCAACATACGAATTTGATGGGGGACACAGTTCAGCCCATAATATCCTCATGGAGATTAATGTCTATTTGGAAGAATAAGCAGTATATAGCAGGGATGAATTTGCTGTACACCCTTGGATTCATAAAATATTGTGCTGATTTATTGTTCTAAATCAAATTTGATCTGGCTTTGAGTTTCCCACTTGCTCGATCCTCAACAAAGGTCAATGGGGATCCCTCTAACCATCCCCAAAGTCATGCTGAGACCTGAGTGAGAGGGTAAAGGGGGCTTCCGTAGTTAAAGAGTTTCACGGGGGGCTGTAGCCTTCAGTCCATCACGGTTGCTGTTGTCCACTGTCCAGGCTCATGTGATCCATTTGAAGGCATGTATTTTCACTCACTCTGTGCCAAGCTAGGGCACAGGGATGTTTTTTGTTTTCCTTCGGCTCCTAATTTCACAAGCTCTTGGAGTGTTCTGTTGCTGTCAAGATGCGTATGCTGCCCCATCAGCACTCCTGCCACTTCCAGAAAAACTGTCAAGGGAAGGTAAAGTTCCCTATCATTTCAAGAACCTAGTCTTTCATTTAGGGAATTTTATTTTATTTTATTTTTTTAATTAATTAATTTGTTTATTTTTGGCTGTGTTGGGTCTTTGTTGCTGCACGCGGGCTTTCTCTAGTTGTGGCGAGCAGGGGCTATTCTTTGTTGTGGTGCGCGGGCTTCTCATTGCGTTGCCTTCTCTTGTTGTGGAGCACGGGCTCTAGGCCCACAGGCTTCAGTAGTTGTGGTGCGCGGGCTCAGTAGTTGTGGCTCACAGGCTCTATAAAGCACAGGCTCAGTTGTTGTGGCGCACGGGCTTAGTTACTCCGCAGCATGTGTGATCTTCCCGGACCAGGTATCGAACCCGTGTCCCCTGCATTGGCAGGTGGATTCTTACCACTGCACCACCAGGGAAGTCCCTCATTTAGGGAATTTTAAATGCGTGCATTATTCTCTGTTTGCTCCCTACTTCACCTCTTCAACCTGCTCTGTGCCCACGGAGATCAACCTTTACAGTCTGCAGCATCAGGGTCCCTTGATTCCAGATGCATGGAGCCCATGACGATATTGGCAGGAGCTCAGACGGCAAGAGGAGAGAGAGACTGGAGTGTTTATTCCCTGACAGCTCCTCCTACTCCCACCCGGCCTTGGGCAAGGGCAACGTTCTTCTGCCTCAGATCACAACTTCTCTCAGGTGGCCTTTTCCCCACAGCTCCAGATTGTCTCACTCCGTCTCCTTGCCCCCCAGGCCTAAACGTTGCAATGGCTTCCCACTCGTGCAAGTATCACTCTAGCCTCAGTAAAACGTCCCTTTGTTAAACTCTGTTCTCACACCCTTTGAGGTGCCATCTGCTTCCTGAGGATGCAGTGGTGAGAATGAGAAAGATAAATTCACTGTCCTCATGGAACTTACTTCCTGGGAGTGGTGAGGGTGTGGGAGTCAATGAGCAAACAAAAAGTTAAACAAACGTGGGTAGTATTAGTAGCATTAAGTGCTAAATGAAAAATAAAATCAGGCGACATGACAGAGTGACACGATGGCTACCTTAGGTTTAGGATTCTCCCTTTCATCTCTAAGAAACCACACCTGGAATTGGGCCAGTTTCTCTCCTTTCAACTCAGGCTCCAATCCCTAATTCCCTCCCTCTCATGATGATCTATATTAAATCATCTTGTAAGGCTGGACTTCTAAACAAAGATATGGCCGACATTGTCTTCTGGTATCTGGCAGCTTCTCATTTCCTCTGAACCATAAAAGCCATCAATAGCCTCTGAAAACCAAAGAACCTAGCACTCAGAACCCAAAGGCCTGGGATTTCTCTGTGAAAAGAAGTGGGCAGCGTGTATGTGTGTGTGTATGGGGCAGGGGTGGGAGATGAGGGGGAGGTCCTGGAAAGAAAATACTGTCATTTTCCCAAAAGGAAGAAAAGGCACTAATTAACATCTTAATAGATTGTTTTTCCATATACATCTGCAAGAAAATTTAAACTAATAGTAGACAGGATAACTAAACCTTACTAACTCTTGTTTTATCATATATATTTGGATTTATTCCAGTGCTAAAATTCTATGAATTTATGGTTTTTGTGTGATAAGTGAGCGATAAAAATAAGTGCTCTAGGCTTTCAGAAGATCATTTCAAGTCAAGATGGTCAGGAATAGGACAGGTTTTATGAAGAAATGACATTCCAGAGACTCCATGGGCTGTCATAGACTCCCCTTACTGTGATGTTTGCCCTCTTCTACATAAAGTTCTCCTTTCTGTTTAGCAGAAGGACCTCAAATCCTCAGCCTTTCCTTTCTCTGTAACGTACTCAGTGGATTCTCTGCCCTTCCTCCCACTTTGGCCAAATCGTCTGATCCTTGAGCTTCAGCAGATATGTCCTCACCTCCTTGAAGAGCCTCCTTATTTCCCAGCTGGAAGAACTTGCTCTTGTTAACTGCTCATTATACTGTTGGCATCTCTTCTCTTGCTCATCCCCTTATCTCTGTCTTGTTGTAGTCTATGACCTTGCCTTATGTCTCTTATTGGCCTGCAAGCACTTGGGAATGTAATACAGCATCTTAGAGTAGGTAAATGTACACCAAGAATACCTTAGCTCTTATAAGATAGATAAGATGTATTCAAAGCTCCTTTCCATAGAATTTGGAAAGCCCATTTCTCTCCCCAAGATTATGAAGTATCTAGGTTTGTGCTGGTGAGGATAGTGGGATATTTATAGTTTCACGGATGTCTTAAAGGTTTTAAGCTCTGGAAAGCTCTCATTTGGATCAGTGAATACCAGAACTCTTGCCCTAGAGATGGGAGAGTTTAGGTATAAACCTGGGGAATGAGAGAATGTGGGATGAAAGAAAGATCTCTCTTTCATCTTCACATCAGGATCATCCTCACATGAAAGAAGAAACCAACTCCATGTGCATCCAAAGGCTTGGAAACTGCAGGCAGATGCTATGAAAACAAGCTCCAATAAAAAAAACCAAATGATCCCAAGGGTGTAGAATCCATCCTGCAGGATGTAGTTCTATTCAGCAGATGGAAAAGGTAGAGAAGGAAGGAGGTTCTCACACAAATCACTAAACACTCTGATTTGTTAAATGTTTCCCAGGTAAAATAGACAATGCACAGATTAACTGTCTATTAAAAACGTTTGTCACTAGGTGAGGAATAATAGGAATTTTAAATTAGTTAATTTGCAAGTGATGAAGTTTTGTCTAAAAAGATTTTTAAAGAGGGACACATCATAAGATTCTATGATGCATATCAAGAGTACATCACTCATGTTATTCCCAGTTAAGTCATGCTGCTAGTGTAAGAATTCCCCACAGATGTTGTGGTGTCATATTATTTGACAGCCAAATTTGATTACAGGTGGGTCATACCGCGACCTCGAAGAGCAAAGTAGAATCCAGCAATGATATCATTGTGGTCCATCCTTATGAGAAAGGCCATAGATCTTTGGAGCCATAGCTAGTTTATTCCTTGGAGAAGAGTAGACCAGTGATCCTCTGTCATGCAATCCAGTGATGTGAAACCAGGTAATCCTGGAAAGAAAACAAAATGCACCAAAGGGCAACATGCATGGTATATGAGGCGTTTAGAGTTTACTTTACTCTTGGTAGTGTAGTGACTATTGGTAGAATAGTGATATCCTGAGAATAGGTATAAGTATTTAAGGTCATTTTCTGCATCATCCAGATACAGAATAACCTTGAAAATGAAGGTTAAAGGTGACTTCCATAGAATTGGTTCTGATCAAATTTGTACCTATAATGTATGCCATAGTCATAGTATATTTTACTTTTTATATGTAGTATACATATCTAATATATTTTAGATACTTTTACAATATTTTCCATGATAGTTTATTTTATTCTAAAGGAAAAAGACATACTTTCTTACACTGCCTCTTAACATATGGAAGAAAAATATCCTTATATGGAGCCCATTTTTAAATGTTGCATGGAATTGTTGGTACTTCACAAATGTATGTATATTTTTTAAAAAGATTAATATTCTAGAAGTAAGCATAATATAGAAGCTAAGAGCCACACCAGTTACACTGTTTTCATATAGTCAGTGCTTGGTAATTTTTCGTTGACTATATAGATATGAACTTTAGAATATATTTGGATCTAGCACAATAGCTGAGTGATCTTTGGGAAGGTATTTCTTTTTCTGTTTTCAGTTTTCTCATCTATGAAAACCGTTGTAAAAACCCACATGTTTAGGTTATGATAATTAAATGAGATAATGTTTTAAAGCTTTTTAAAAGCTACGAAAGTATATTAAAAGTGGGAGAAAGTATTATTATTACGTGGTTTTCTTCTTCATCAGTAGGTAAGAAACCTCTAAAAGTGTGTTATGTGTCAAGTTAACATTTTCACTGGAAATCAGCCTAATTCAATGATTCTCAGCCAGAGGTGATTTTGTACTCCAGAGGGTGTTTGGCAATGTCTGGAAACATTGCAGCTGATACAACTAGATGGTGCTACTAGCATCTAGTGGGTAGAGCCCAGGGATGTTGCTAAACATCCTGTAAGGCACAGGACAGTTCCCTATAACAAAGCGTTATCTGATCCAAAATATCAGTAGTGTGGAGGCTGAGAAATATTGGTCTAATTTTTAATTTTAAAAAACTTGTATGTGTCATTAATTGTAATGATTCTAATAAAAATTAGAATAATCTCCTTGCTAGAATTTGGGATAAGACAGATTTGTGCTGAACCGAGGTAGGCCTGAGATTTAGGTATTTCAGTTTCACTAAGGACGTGCTCATGCTCTCTAAAAATGATGTTACACAAGAGCTTAGGTGGTATGTTTATACTGATGTTCTCATCCCTGTACTACAGATAATACTAGTCTTAAATATTAGGAAACTACCTAAAGAGGAATTTTCAGTGAAAAAGTTTTATTTAGTTGTAGCACATACAAATGAAATTTTCTCTGCTTAGAAATTTTCTATTTCTCTTTTGGGCATTGAGGGGAATATAGCATTCTTGAGAACTAGACCAAAGGCTATGTAAGTGTATATAAATAATGCAGTCTTTTCAACACATGGCTAATTTCCATGGTCAGACTTTCTCCAGTTCTTATCCAAATCTCTTCCACATCCCTTCTGGAGAAAGAGATCTTAATTTTCTGTCTAAAATCTGTTTGTATTCAAGACAGTCATTCATATCAGAATAATAGAATTTAAACTACTTGACAGAGAAATGTTTTTCATTTGTAGATGGAGGCTGCTGTCAAAGTAGAATGAGAGGAAGTTTGGCAGCCCATCTGATGATTATTTAATACTTAAGGGATTAGGCTACTTGACATACTTGGTACCCCCCTTCCAGACACTTAACAGTCCAGGATTCTAAGGTAATGACATAGCAATAGACACTTTACTCCCCTCTCCTTTAAAAAAAAAAATTATGTACAATTTTCTTTCTGTTTCATTTGGACCACGTGTGCCTGATCCTGTGCCAGAAAATAAGAGGAATCTTATACCAACCTTCCTAATTACTATTGACATCACAGAGTATGTAAATTTTCATTAAAGCCTTGAGAGGTGGTTCAGTAGATGTGAAAATGCAGTTTTATTCTAGGCAGAAGAGAAGTTAAAACCCTGGAAGCTGGGAACGTAAAAAGAAAGTCAGTATGTTGAATAATAGTGAAGGGATTGAAAAATAGCATGCAGTTAAGGAGATTTGAGGAGTTTCAGGCTGTAGGCAAGTGGAAATAGTAGAAATAATTACACGTATTCTCATTCTCCCCTTCAGTGCTACCCGCAAAAGGAAGACTGACAAAAATAAATTCCAGCTTCCAATTCTTACTTGAATTTACCCACGATAAAATATAAAGTGATCATTGTAAGTTGTAAATTAGGTATTTTGAATAATTTAGGTACAGAGGTCAATTAGTGGTGCAGGTAAATGTTTGAAAGGTAGCTCTCCAAAACAAACAAACAGGCCTGTGGTGTAATACTCCCACGTGGCCAATTTCAGCTACCAAAGTGAAGTCACTAACACAAGTTGAGAAGACATATGCAGTAGCATAGTATTTCCACCAGAAGAATACAATAGATATAAATAACCCCAGGAGCATATACAGTAGCAACTGTGCTGAAATAATTAGGAAATGATGAGTTTTGAGTATTTAATACCTTTGTTTTTAATATAAGTTTTAAATTGTAAGTTTATATAATATTTAATAATGGCTGTGCTTGCAGAGTCTCTGAAAATTTAGCTACCAGTTCTCAGAAGTGAGTATGAGCTGACCAGTGATGGGGATAGTTCTTTCAACTTCCCACATTACTTTGCTCTATGGAGTTGGAACTTGACATAAAAGATGATGAGTAGTCACTGAAGGTCAGTACTTTGGATGAAATCATCATTTTTGAAATTTTGACCATTAAGAATATAGCAGAGAAGAAACCCTGCAGGAGAAATTTCACTCTAACAATGGAAAGAGGTAGAATAAAGTATAGCAGTATTAAGAAAGAGTATAAATATTAGAATACTTTATATGATAAAACCAATACAAGATTTACAGAAAAAATATAGAAGGAGGAAAATGATTGGGGGGACTAAGAATCTTTTAGCCTATTCATATTTGCATGTAGATTTTAAAGGGGCTGTTGGATTACACAATTCATGTGCACCTTGTTCAGGTAAATATGTATGACCTCTGAATGACAACATTAAATCAGTTTGTGTGTGGTGTGTGTGTATGTGAGTGTGTGTGTGTGTGTGTGTGTGTGTGTGTGTGTGTGTTCAAATTTGGCATCTACCAGACAAAATTTGAAATGCAGTTTTTATTAAGAATCCTTGAAACCTTTAGTAATGATCTTTTGCAATTAGAGCATGAAAACGAAGTAGACATTTTCTCTAGACTGCCTGAAAATTTAAGGTACATTTTTGTCTTTCTGCCAAGAGAATTGGGTACTTTAAGAGCTAAACCCTATATTGCTATGGCTTTTATCAAAAAGTTTCCGTTTAATGTATTACTCTGGATTTTCCAGTTCCTTTCTTGTCTTCAGAAAACCACAATAAACTATTTTTTAGTTGATTAAAATAAAAGTAGAATGCTTCATCTTGGAGGAGAAAAGAATAACTGAAGATCGAGCTTAAAGGGAAAAAAAATTACAAAAAACTATGTGCCACAAGGAAGCTTTGAAAACAAAGCCCTAAAAAAATGAAAGAATGACAATTTGTAAATCAGGAGTCCCAAAGTTCTGTTTCGTGATTATGTTGCAGTTTAATTTCTTTATATCTTTCTGCCATTGTTAAAAAAAAAAAAAAAAGCAGCCAGAACTTCAAAGGGACTCTGCATGTGTTCCGAATCAGGGCTTCGAGCTGATGTCTGACAGCCCAGAAATTAAAAGGAAATAAATGTGCTGTTTAAACTCCCATTTTTTCCAACAACAACAACAACAAAATCACCTTTTCTGTATTAAGAGGTTTTTTTTTTTCTTCTTTGCTAACTTTAAAATTCTGTCCCCTCAGCTATTTCCTCATTTGCCAATTACGGGCCTGGGTCCATGGAGTGCAGCATTCTCATGGACTTCAGAGGGAATTTTCAGACAACCAGAGGGGATGTCAAGACATTGGGATCAGCCTTTGTGACTTTTTCTATACGTTAAAACAGATTCCCTCCTCAAAAAAAAAAAGAAAAAAGAAGACAAAGAACCGTAGTTGTTAGGCCATGCCCAAACACCTGTGTTTGACTGTTCTTACATTTTCTTGGGATGACGGAAACAGACATCCCAAAGAACAAAGACAGGCTCAGGATGGTTTGTGTTTGAAAGTGCACTAGCGTGGATATGAAACGTCAGTCAGCAGCCAGAAATTTGGCAGCCATTTCTTGGAGTTCCGAAGAGAGTAATTAGAGTTTGACCTGGAGAGCTCTGCTGCATGGGGGTAAAGATGAATCTTTCACTCGGGAAGCATCATGGATGTAAAGGAACTAGGTTTTAGTTCCTTTACAAATGAGAAAGTGAGGACGCTGCATCTCAGAGTGGCAACATGATTTGCTCAAGATAACACAGTAAACTGGTGTCGAATTTTGGTGAATTCTATCCTATGGCTAATGAGGGCTTTAGAGAGAAAGGGGCACATAAACATTTTGGGTTTAGGTGGTGCTTTCTACCTCCCCATCAGAACCATTATTCTCAAACCTACCTCTGCCTTCCTCTTTTAATAGATATTAGCAAACAGCCAGGAAATGTGGGCAAACAGCAGCCAGGAGCAAAGGGTTTCCCCGCCACATCTTTGCAAAGAAAAGCAAGCCACCTTGGGAATATGCTAGATTTAATGCGCTTGGGTTCTTTCTCTCATCTCTCACATGCCATCTCATAGTCTGCACATCTGGCCTGCAGAGTATCCCAGAATGTTTATTTCCGGACCTGAGAGGCTTTCCTGAGCACTGCTCGGGTAGAGTCCACATTTTGTTCAAGTTAAGTTACATCTCCAGAGGAAGGAGACGATCCACTTCAGTATTCACATTACATTTCAAGTTCTGCAAGCACACGTGGTGGAGAGAAAAGAGTCAGTAAAGGTGAGCTGAAATGCTTTCAAAGTTCACAAATATGAAATCTTCCTACATTCCTTGGGAAAAAGCACAGAGAATGCCAAAGCACCGATCTCCCTGGCTCGACTGTCACAATGTTTGCAGTCAGTCAGGACTAAGAACTCAGATCCAAGCATAGGCACTGCTCAATCTGAATGTCCCTTTGGACATGAGAATGAGGAACACTGGCTTTTTATTTATTCAGTAAATACTACTGTTTTGGTTTGGATGACATGTCAAAAATTGGGATGTTGAACAACTCTTTCAGAAATTCACAATTAAATTGAAAATAAAAAAGACATGCAAGAAAAGACAGTACCTGGTTAAGTGAATTCTGCAGGGAAAATGTATAGTGATCAGGGAACTTTCTCTAAGAGTAGTGACAGGGGGCAGCAGAGCTGGCTCTTGGATGATGAATTAAACATAAATAAGAGGAGAAGGGAAAGCAGATGGAAAGAAAGACATAAGTAAACACATCACATTTGCTCTCTCCAGCAACCATTTGTTGCACTTTACTGTGTCCTCACATCGTGCTTAAGCAGAAATGTGCAATCTTCCATGTATTCACCATAATCTCAAGTGTTATTTACTCCCAATTCACCGAAGAAGAAATGGAGACCCTGGAAAACTAAAGAACATGCCTGAGATGTCACTGGTGGCTCTTACCCAAAGCAATCTCCAGAAAGAAAGCATCTTTAGGATCGTCAGTTTGACAATATGGCATATTGGGGCCTGGATTACCAAACCAGGTAGTTTGAGCATTGTCATTGGCAGATGTTAAGGGGATTTTAGGAGGAGAAGCTGTGGAAGATGGATCATGGAAAATATTTAGACATCTTCAGTTAGAGTCAAGTGTGGATGTGTAAAGAAATGCCCTACTGGGCAATTTGTGAATGAGAGTTAAATCTAGAAAAGGAGGGTAAGGAGAGATGGAGATTTCAGTCTTTGACTTAGTGATTATGGATGTAAATGATGTAGCAGTGAAAGGATTCACTGATAGACAGTGTTTGCAGAGGAGGAGTGGAGTACTGAGGGCAGAACTCTGGGAGTACCCACACTTCTCAGGTGGAAGGAGGTAGAGGAGCCAGCAGCTAGACTCGGAACAGGAAAGGAAGGAGGGAAACCTGAGAGTATGGTGGCGTAAGGCCAGTTGAAAAGAGTGTTTCATAAAGCAGGGGAGAAAAAATGTTGATACAGAAAGTCAGTATCGTTCAAGAGACAATCTGTGGACTAATGTAATTAAATGAGATATTTATATAAATGATTTACAATTTTCCCCACTTAATTTATGCTAAGAATAGATATAAGAATTCCAGGCCTTCTTCAGGTGATCATTAAAAATTGCCCCTAAATTAAGCCACCAAAATAACCATGCTTTTATTACCTTTCCTTGTTTATTGTCTGTCTCTCCTCACTAAAAACTTAGTATATCCTTGGGTGATATATTCACACACAGCCAGTTTGACCATATAGTCCTACAACTGCTGCAACCTCAGTTGTTTCAGCCAGAAACAAAACTTCAGTAGATCCAATTATTTGACTGAATCAACCAATTGAAATGATGAAGTATCCTAAGAACCTGCTTTTCCTTTTATGCTCAATGATGGCAGTTGGGATTCGCCAGAGTTCTCCTGTTAATAAACTTAGTTTTAATTTAATTTAATTTATGGGCCTGAAAAGTTGTTTTCCATTAAGAATCATGGCTCCTCAAATGTAGTTGTCTGGTTGGTTGAACGTAGGCCAAGTCTTTTTGTTTCATAGTATTGCATGTCTCAGATCCTCTATTCAAATCAAGCCTTGCACTTTGAAGTAGTAGGTAATAAAGAGACAAGTACAACATAGAAAACTTTCCTCAATAAATACTTGAGGTAATAAATAGTCATGATGAACTTAAAGGCCTAATCAACAGAAAATTCAGTGTGCTTAAGGAAAATTTTATTATCTTTAGAAACATGAAATCAAAAGGGCACTATTGTGTTGTTTTGCAAATTATTGTTTCCAAAGAGCTGCCTATTATCATTATAACATAAACTATTTATTTATCATTAGTGGAATGGCTTCTTCATGTTGGCATTTCACTCTTTATAATTTATCATAAGAGTAACCAAAATGATGGTAATAAGGTTTGGTCTTAAATGTGAGTTAATAATTTCCTTTAAGACTATATTTTGGGGGAGAGCCAGGACACAGTTTCACTTGAGAAGGCTTCCTAATAGAGGAAAAAGGCTTTTATCATTCCAGAATTAACAAGTTATATAACTCTTATTATAATGGGTCACTTTTTTATGAATTTTGTAAAAGTTAACATTTAATTATTGAGATGAGGCCCCCATGCCTAAAACTTTCCTGATAAAGACAACCCACTGACATAAATTCACCATGTAAGAACCCTTCTTAAAAGTATATTTCATGGAGACCAGAAGGAAGAGGAGAATTGCACTTAAAAGGGAGACTGGGATACAACACAGGGCAGGGAAAGGGTGAAATACCAGGTTGAAATTCTACTTTGTATACAATTTCATGACAGCCCAAACCTGGAGTAACAATGAAGTCTATTATCTTTATTTCTATATCTGTTTGTCTTGTTGATAAGCAAAATAAAACTGGATCTGTTTTGCTTGTTTCTTGGTATGCTTAAATTGTTGACTACTACAAATATCAGAGGATCAACCCAAATGGCAGAGCTGGAAGGACCCTTCACGATCTTGTAGTCACATGGCTCTGAAACGTAATTCGAGGGCCTTATTTTAAATGCAGAGTCTGGGGGACTTCCCTGGTGGTGCAGTGGTTAAGAATCCGCCTGCCAGTGCAGGGGACGTGGGTTCAATCCCTGATCTGGGAGGATCCCACATGCCGCGGAGCAACTAAGCCCGTGTGCCACAACTACTGAGCCTGCACTCTAGAGCCCACGAGCCACAACTACTGAGCCCGAGTGCCACAACTACTGAAGCCCACATGCCTAGAGCCCCTGCTCCACAAGAGAAGACACTGCAATGAAAAGCCAGCTCACCGCAATGAAGAATAGCCCCCGCTCGCTGCAACTAGAGAAAGCCTGCACACAGCAATGAAGACCCAACGCAGTCAAAAATAAATAAATAAATAAATTTAGATGCAGAGTCTGGGTCTCACCCCAGAGATTTGGATTTTAACTTGTTTGGGAATGAGTCTCAGGAATCTGCATTTTAACAAACACCTACATGATTCAGATTAGCCAGAGGTTAACCTCACTTTAAGAAATACATAATCCAACCCCTTTAATTGACCTATAGAGAAATTAAAACCTAGAGATGGGAATTAGCTTTATCCAGCAGAACTCGAATTTAGTTGGTAACATTCTTTTTTTTTTTTATGGCTGTGTTGGGTCTTTGTTGCTGCACGCGGACTTTTCTCTAGTTGCGGCAAGCGGGGGCTACTCTTTGTTGCAGTGTGTGGGCTTCTTATTGAGGTGGCTTTTCTTGTTGCAGAGCACGGGCTCTAGGCACGTGGGCTTCAGTAGTTGTGGCTCGCAGGCTTTAGAGTGCAGGCTCAGTAATTGTGGCACACGGGCTTAGTTGCTCCGCGGCATGTGGGATCTTCCCGGACCAGGGATCAAATCTGTATCCCCTGCATTGGCAGGCAGATTTTTATCCACTGCACCACCAGGGAAGCCCCGATAACATTCATTTTTATTGTTGATTAATGTTACCCAAACTCAGAATCAGTAGTGCCACACTGGCTCTGTCACTGATGTTTCACAAGATAGACTAGATAATCTTTTCTAGAAACTAACATTCCTTAGGCAGTAAGACTCAACAGATGTCTTGGGTGGATTTAAGGAGCTGGCAGAAAACATCTGGCTATCTCTCAAGAGAAGTCATTTTTCCTTAATGAATTTGAGGTTGAAAGTTTTTATGATGAGTTACACAACTCTTTTGAGACATAATAGTTATGATAAAAGGCACATTCCTTTAACAGTCATTTTAAATTTCTTTTGTCATCTGTTATTAGTTAGGTAATTTTGGTCACTCAGTTCTTTTTTTTCTTGAAGCTATGACGCTTTTGATTGGGATAAGAAGAATGCCAGTGGTCATACCTTAATAAAATTCCCACATTTTTCAGTTATGGGTCAATCTGTTAATATCCAGATTCTGCAATTTTAACTATTTTTGGTAAATCTGTACTGACGCTTTAAGGGAGGAGCAATAGACTAGACAGGTGCATATCTGAAGTGTATTCCAGCTTGACTCCCAGCCTAGTGTATCTGTAATGGTCTTTAGTTTGAAAATCGGTTGTCTAATTTCATTACAGACTCTTTTTTTAAAATTTGCTATTTATTTATTTTATTTACTTTTGGCTGCATCGGGTCTTGGTTGCAGCATGCGGGGTCTTTGATGAGGTGCACAGGCTCTTCATTGTGACGCACTCAGGTTTCTCTCTAGTTGTGGCTTGTGGGTTTTCTCTCTCTAGTTGTGGCGTGCAAGCTCCAGGACCTGTGGGCTCTGTAGTTCGCGGCACACAGGCTCTCTAGTTGAGGCGGATGAGCTCAGTAGTTATGGCGTGCGGGCTTAGTCGCCCCGCGGCACGTGGGATCTTAGTTCCCCGACCAGAGATCGAATCCGCATCCCCTGCATTGTGAGACAGATTCTTTACCACTGGACTACCAGAGAAGTCCCTCATTACAGACTCCTATTGAAAGACATCCATGACCTCCCAGTTCTGATGATTCTGGAATTACCAGCAGATTATGCTCCTTCATTTATTCTGATACGTAGTCCAGACTCCCAGCTAGTCCCCAAAGTCCTGAAAGCTCCTCTTTATCTTTGATTTACCCATTCTGACACTGGCCCCTGCTTAGTTCACTGTGTCCACATTCAATGCTACAGTCTTGTCATCTTTCAGATCTCTTAAGTGCCTTGAAGTATTTGACCTAAAAAGCCACCATGCTCCCTGAAATACTCTGTTTTTGCCACGTTTTAGAGTATCTTATGTAAGTTGGATATTGGGCCTCATTGTGCCTTAAGATGCAAGACCTCTAGCATGATCTAGGGAAGACTCCTTTTTCATGTTCCACATCTCCAGCTCAGGAAAGCAGGAAAAAAGTACAGGATAAAAATCACGATGCAGTGTACTCTGGAATATTTCATTCCTCCCCCCCCCGCCCCAAAATGGTAGTTATACTCATATACTGATGGATATGTGAGGAAGTTCCTATTTTCATCTACCTATAATTCAGTCAATGATTTTTTTTTTTTTAATGGCAGGTGGGAAGAGCCTATAACAGACCAAAACTACTTTGATAACAAATATTTAAAATAAACACTTTTTGGTTTCATGTTGGCACGTTGGCAAGTTGAATCATGGCATTTGTAAAGATTGTATAGGATTCTGGCCACAATTGCACTATAGATTTTCTACCACAATGTTGGAGAATAGGCTACTTTTTTTTTAAAGAGCTACCTTACTGGTCTTACTAGATTCTCATGGGTTTTGCTAAATACTATACTTTCCTTTGTAAATGTTCTTTAAATATTTCAATTAAATAGTGATTTATTTTAAAAATCAGCAATAACAAATGTGTAATAGAAGCCAAGTATTACAGAATGCTTAATCTTTGACAAATACATTCAGAGCCATTTCATATTTATTTAATATACAATTGCTGTCTAATTTAATCTAAATTAAATGGTTGCTTGAAACCTATAATGCAGAGGCTTCCTGAACCTCCTTTTATGGCAAGAAAAATACGAAATCATCAGTTTTGCCCCGAGGGTACAAACTTATCTTTTAAAATCAGGTATTTTTGTCTTGAAATTAAAAACCTGGGTCATTTGGGAAATGGGATTCCAAGGAAATGTTTTTGGCAATGAGACTTTTGTCCATTGAGACATGGGTTTGAGCCCTGGTCTGGGAAGATCCCCCATGCCATGGAGCAACTAAGCCAGTGCACCACAACTACTGAGGCTGCGTGCTGCAACTACTGAAGCCTGTGTGCCTAGAGTCCGTGCTCTGCAACAAAAGAAGCCACCTCAATGAGAAGCCCACGCACTGCAATGAAGCGTAGCCCCCGCTCGCCACAACTAGAGAAAAGCCCACACGCAGCAACTAGAGAAAAGCCCGCGCGCAGCAAGGAAGACCCAACACAGCCAATAAACAAATAAAGTTATTTTTTAAAAAAAAGAAAAAAAGCAATTAGTCATGAAGTAACCACAAGGACAAGTACAGGAGATAAACTTTTTGGCATTGGTCACTACAAGAGTTGCCATGACCATCATTATCTGAGCTGGATTTGGGGAGTGCCATCATGAATTAATGCTATACCAACGTTGAAAAGCAAGCTTAGTTCCAAGGGTTAATTCGAAAAGGAATTAGGGGTTTTAGCAGGGGGGCAAGTAATATATTTCTTTTCGAAGTGATAATACCAGAAAATCAAAGTAGATTTTTTTTTCCTGAAAATCAGTTTTTATGAATGTAAGTTAAAGCTTGATTAAGAAGAATGGGTAACAGTTATTAACATTTGAGGAGTGTTATTCAGGCACAGTTGGTGCCGTGACTGTAGCATTAATACATTGAACTAGTACTTCAGTATGTGGATTCAAACACAGCTGAGAGGTTTGAAGGACACGTGCTGGAATCAACAAACCACTTCCTTATTACAGCTTTGGCATTGTCTGTGTTGCTTGGGCAAGTTAATTTCTTTTTAACTCATTCTCCCACTTGGGCAGTTGTGATGATTAAATGAGATAATGGGTTTCAAACACATAGCATGGTACCTGGTAATGGTAGCTCTCACTAACATTAGTTTCTAAGTGATGTAAGGAAAGGGACTGTCTTTGTTATGCTCAAAACTATATCCTCATTGGCCAGCACAGTTCCTGTATTCTACTTTCACTCTGTAAAACTAAATTAATGAAATTCCTTACAAGTTTCATAGAACTGTGTAAGAAACAGTCTGTGACAGGGACTTGAGTTTTCTTTGTGGCCTGTTATATTTCTTTGGACCTAAACTTTTTCCCTAGCTGCTCCGCCAGCCAATCTTTGAGAAAGATTTTTTATGTGTACCGGCCACAGTATTATTTTTTCAAACATTAAGAAAGGAAAATAGTTATTCTGTAGTAGGTATATTATAAGAGCATGACATTTTTCAGGGCTTTGCTTTTCTTTACTTTTCTTCAAAAATTGCTCTCCAGTATCACCATGGGCCCTGCATCCAGAACGTTGGGTATTGTAATTTAAGAGTGTGGACTCCAGAGCCAGAAGGTTTAAATCCTACCTTTGCTGTTTTATCTTGGACAATGTGCTTTAACCTCTCTGTGTTTACTTCCCATCTCTAAATTGAGAATAATGGTAATACCTCTTTCATATCTGTGTGTGTGTGTGTGTGCGCGTGTGTGTGTGTTGGCTGCGTTGAACATTAAATAAGTTGTAAAGAGCCTACCCTGCAATAAGTTCCACATACACTTTAGCTATTAACACACATTCATCCAGGTCTATAAAGTCAGCTTCAGGTCTCTCTACTATTTATACATCAGTCATTTAATTAACATACTGAGAATGCCAAGCACTGTACTAGGCATTGGATATACAAAGCCCGGCAAGATGTGGTCCCTGTTGTCTAGCAGTTTATAACCTCGTAGGGTGAACTCACAAATTAAGGACTATAGAGAGAAATCAGTATGAAGAGGGCACATAGGAACAATTCTGCATTGCCCAGGGGGCTCAGGATGTTGCTTACACTAAATTTAAAAGGTGAGTAGGAGTTAGCTGGATGTGGACAGGACATTTCATCAGTGGAAGCTCAGAACTGTGGGCATTGCTTGGTTGCTGTGTTCATCAAATTGTATAAATTGTTACGTTTAAGTCAAGGGAAGAGTAAATGTGGGGACATGACAGAAGATGGAGCTGGAGAGAGAGACCATGTCTTGAAGGCTTTGAATTTAATCCTGAAAAATGTGAGAAGCCAACGACAAGTGGTTGGGTGGCTGATGTATGGAGGTCACTGTTCTCTGAAAGTGAGCCTAGAGTTTTCTGCTGGGATGCTTGCCCATCTCCAGGCCCAGGGTCTTCTCCTGACTTGTACGCTCTTTCAGCTGTATAAGCCTTGAGCACAAGATGCGTTAGTTAGAAAAGCCTTGCAATGTCCAATTTGACGTTGCCAGGGATCATACAGAGCCCTTGGTTCTTTAGAAGAGTTCACAGTTCTAGAAATCTCTCTGCCTGGAAAAGGTCACCTAATTTACATAAACCCGGGTTCATCCAGGACTGGGATTCTCCTGTTCTTTTAAACAAAGTGACCCAGAGATTTTGGCTTTGGTTCAGGGTAACAGAGAAGCTAGCAGCACTGACTCTATTTGAAGTATCTCATCATGACTGAAAATTCATCATAACCTTATTTTCTTCTAACAACGCACTCTTTCCAGATCCAGCAGACACTTTGCTCAGGCATCGTCAAGGTATGTGTCTTATTCCTCAGCATACTGGCAATTGGCACTTAGTGGGGGAAATGGGTGGAGAATAACGAGGACAGATGAACCCTTTGGGCACATGGTGACGTGCATTGGTTACTTCATCTTATTCTAAGTGAAAAGTAAACATGCTTTATGTGTGTGGGTTTTTCAAAAATCATTTGGGGCTCTTCTCACTTATTTTAAGTAGGGCAGTAGGGTCAGTGGTTAAGGCCTCAGAGTCTAAAGCCTGAGTCCTGACATTACTATATTCTAGTTGTGTGACCTTGGGAAAGTTACTCAACTTCTCTTTGTTTGCCCCTCTAGAAAGTTGGATACTGTCTGTAGCTACCTCATAATGTTGCTGTGAGGACTGAATGAAACATCTGTATGAACCCCAGGACCTGGCACAGGATAAATATTTTAGAATTGTTCATTGTTGTAGTTACCATTACTATTCCAACTTTCCTTACACTTTCAATTTTACCTCATAAGCTGTTATTCTGTTACTGATTTATCTTACGCCTATAGTATATTCAGGGATATGTGAAAATTTATTAACTCAAAACACCATCCTTTTTTTAAAAATTTAGTTATTTATTTATTAATTTATTTATTTTTGGCTGTGTTGGGTCTTCATTGCTGCCCGCGGGCTTTCTCTAGTTGCAGTGAGAGGGGGCTACTCTTTGTTGTGGTGCACGAGCTTCTCATTGCGGTAGCTTGTCTTGTTGCGGAGCATGGGCTCTGGGTACACAGGCTTCAGTAGTTGTGGCTTGCAGGCTCTAGAGCGCAGGCTCAATAGTTGTGGCTCACGGACTTAGTTGCTCCACGGCACGCGGGATCTTCCTGGACCAGGGCTTGAACCCGTGTCCCCTGCATTGGCAGGTGGATTCTTAACCACTGCGCCACCAGGGAAGCCCCACCATCCATTTATTACCTCACGGTTCTGTTAGGTCACAAGTCTGTGTAGACTCAACTGGGTTCTCTGCTTCTGGTCTTACAAGGTTGATATCAAAATATCAGCCAGGCGGGCTCCTTATGCTGGAGGTTGTAAGGAACAATCCTCTTCTGAGTTTATTTAGTCCCTTGCAGTTGTAGAACTGAGGTCCCCATTTCCTTGTTGGCTAGAAGCTACCAACATTCCTCCTCACATGGTCCCTTACATTTTCAAACCATCAATGGTGCATCAAGTCCTTCTCATGCTTCAAATCTCCCTAACTTCTTATAATACCAACTAGAGAAAACTCTGCTTTTAAAGGGCTCATGTGGGAATTCCCTGGCAATCCAGTGGTTGAGACTCTGCGCTTCCACTGGAGGGGACGTGGGTTTGATCCCTGATCTGGGAACTAGGATCCCGCATGCTGCGTGGCATGGTCAAAAACATTTTTTTTAATTAAAAAAAAAAAATTGAAGGGCTCATGCGATTAGATTATCTTAGCCAACCCCCTCCAGTTCCCCCTGACAGTGCCTGAAATCTTCCCTTTGATTTACTCAAAGTCAACTGAAACATCTTTTTGCCATGCCACAGGAGTATACATTATATGCACAGATTTCATCCACACTCAGAGGAGACTGTATTATACAAGAGCAAAAGTTATTGGGGGTCATTCTGAGATTTCTGCCTACCATACTATCTAATTGAAATGGAATTAAGTAAACTTAAATAGAATACATTCATTCCATATTCATTCATTCTTTCAATAGCATGTACTGAGCATCTACTATGTACCAAGCTAGGTGCTAGATTTGAAAGTATTAATTCTGGCAATTTATTTTTTCGAAAAAATTTTAAAGAGTAGGATTATCTGGAAATATGGGTTCCTGTTCTCCAAACTTACTTTTCCATTCCCCATTTTGCTGTCTGGGACTGTAATATATATGGTCCTATGTGAGCATAATTGAGTAATTCTACAACTAAGTTTACTAGTAGAAAAACCAAATGAATGAAAAGAATGATACCATTTAGAATACTTTGCCTGCTTACCTAAGAGAGCTTTTGAATCACGAAGAGGGCTGATGGGCTGGTGAGGAAGTAATAGTTATCGATATTGCCTATGTTTCAAGTGCTGGGTGGGTACATTTTACGTATATTATTTCACTGAAACTAACCAACATGACTGTTCCTGTATCAGAAGTGGGAAGCTGAGGCAAAGATATACAAATGCATAACACTGCAAATGTTTGAATATGTCCTCTATTATCTTCTGAGTTTCTTCTAAACAGATGTATGTCTTCCATCTATTAAGCTTTATAAAAATGTGTTTATTTTATAACAGTTATCTTTCTCTATGTCAAATTTTATTTATCCGTGTATGTGCCCCTTATATGTAATTTCTCTGGAAGCAGGAACTATATCTTATTCATCCACGTATTTCCCTAGTTATTGTTAGAGTGTGTGCCCAGTAAATACTGGTTGAATTTGAGTAGTGCAGAGTACTGTAATGGGATCATCATTGCTTAGCATGAGTCTGTCCTGCTCTTGTTCCATCCCACTTGGCCAATTTTGCGTGAGCATCGATGAGAGAATAGATCCCATGTGTTTAATGCATTATTGAAAACAGCAGTAAAAGCTAGTGATTGGTAAATCAAATTGCAGTTGGGGTTTGGCAAAAACAATTTTGTTGAGGGGTGGGAAGGAATGGTCCTATGATATCCAAAAGCATTTTCTAGGGATTTTTATCTCCTCACTGGTTTTATATTTGTGTATTTTAAGGGAAATTTAATTCACATGTTTCTGGATCATTTACACTTAACACACCAAAGCAATGATTTGTAAAAGCCATTTGGTGTCTGGGAACTCTTTTTAAATTTCCTTTTGAACTGGAAATCATGTCTGAAAAAATGGGCAGTCTTAATATCTATTGGGTTGGCTGAATAGTGGGAAATGCTTTGGGTTCTCACGCCAACTCTGTAGTTAACTATTTGCCTTGATAATTGACCTTTCTGAGTCTTAGTTTCCTCAACCTTAAAATGAAAGGATTGGAGTATTTAATCTTAAAATTCATTTCTAAATCTTAAGTTCTATGATTAAACTCTTGTATTCAAAAATATAAAAACTGAATACCTGCTATGTGCCAGGTTCTGTTCAATGTACTGTGTTTATATTTTATTGAGGTGGCTTTTTATGATTAGATACTTATTTCAAACCTGTGAGGTAGAATAAATAATCTGTAGTTGTATTTACAGGTGAGAAAACTGAGGTTCATGTATTTGAAGTATAAGATTTATATATAAAACTGTGGCACATAGTAGGCATTTAGTAAATAAACTGTTGATTTGTAGATAGATGGATCATGGATGGACGGATGGATGGATGGAGGAATGGTCAAAATGCCAGTCAACCTTTCTTGCCATTTTATTCTCAGGAATTTCTGAAGATAAATATTTTTTAATTTCATTTTTCCAAAATACTGGCACTGAAGTATTCTCTTGTCTCAGATTTTGTTTAGGATACAAACCAACTGTTCATTTGTTTTCAAAAGGTGCTGAGAATATAAAGTTACTTCCTGGAGCATCACTGAGTGGGAACAGTAAAAGGATTTTTACTGTACTTGAAAGTGCCTTCTTTAAAACATATGCAGTATTTATAGGGCTGCTTGGCATAAGCCAACTGAAAGATTTAATGATAATAATCTCCTTAGTTCTTCTAAAATTGATTTCCAGTTTCAATGAACTTGAAAAGAGTCCTAGGACATCAAATAAATAAAGATCTTAACGTGAAATGAATCTTCAAAATATGTTCATAAATTTACATTTTAAACATGACCAGAAAATATATACCTTCCCCATTATTAAGGTGATGCTTTAATGAAAAATTTTCATTTGCATGAAATAAACCTTTTTTGGCTACAGATGAAAGGATTTTATGGTAGCGACAATGGTTTTGTGAGTTAAATGATCCCAACATCATCAGGAACGAATCACAAGTGCCTACCATATGAATTACAGCATCATAATTCTTAAAAAGGTATTTCTGTGGAGACCGTTCTTCCCATCTGCAACAATCAGCTTCTGCTTTGAAGTCCTGGTAGGGAGCCTCACAATACATGAGCCAGCCACATGCTACCCAAACTTCTCTCTCAACTTGAGTTTGACTGCATTTTCCTAAAGAACAACATGGTAACTTAATGACTAAGGGGTTTAGAGAGGAAAATGACTACAATTTTTGTAATTACACTTTACCGTGTGTTCATTCTTCAGTTGATCTTTCCTGGACATAACTACGGAAATTTTGCCAGTGGATGTGCAAAACTAAATTGCAAATTAAAACGGGACAAAAGTGTCTGACTCCATTGATCCCTACTATATTGAATTTGCAATGAAGTCTTCACAGATATTTTAGGACCAAATGAAACTAACCTGTTAAAAAATGAGTAAAACTGTTATCGAGGCTTTTTAACCATATCAGAGTTACAAAAATTACATAAATCAGTAACGTATTAGGTGTCAATATTTCTAAAGAGACTGTCACTGCTGCTGACTCTCACTCCACAACCTCTGCTAAATGGCACCATGGGGTGGGGGATTGCCTCTATCATTCTTGCTTTGTTTACTTGAAGCTTTCCTAGGCAGACATAGGAAATAATAGTGAAGAAGCACTTGTAGTGAATGGGAGACTGATATCAGAAAAGTTAGGAGATTTACAAGTAGAAGTGAAATGATTTCTAATCAGTCATTTTGTGTCACTATTTCTTTATTAATCAAGTGAATCATGACCCAGGTACCTACCTTTCTTGGGAGTTGGCTGCTGTTTCTGGACTGTGATTTTTATAGGATGGCAAAATAGCAGTGGTTAACTACACTCTAAGTTGGAGAGAAGTCCCTCTTCAACCTACAGCAGAAGTCCCTCAGTGTTGGCCTCCCTAGAGAGTTCTGATACACTACATGTTTTCAATTTCATAATAAAAACAGACTTTCTAAGAGTATCTCATATCTCTGAGCTTCTATAAGAATGTTTCAGTTATCCACAACAGGCATTGCTGAATGCACATGAATGAAGTTTATAAAGTTTAGGAACTTCATTCCCATCTTGCCATCATGTGCTTTACTATTTATGTTCTATCTCATACTCTGGTAAAAAAGAAAAGTTAGCAGTAAAAAAAAGCAAGCCTCTTTTCATCCTATAATAATACGTAATAACACTAGAATCAGATAAGTGCTTCAACCATACAGGAGGATATTATTTGCAACATTATATATAAAGCTGAAAACTAGTAATAATTTAAAATCTAAAAACAGAAAATTAGTTGGTATATTAATACATTTAAAATGATATTGCAGAGTATATGCAACATGTTTTCCACTATATTTGTATTCGTAAATATAAATTTAAAAATTAAAATATGATCCTGTTTTATTTTAAAAATACACAAAAACTACAAGCATGAAATACCACAAAAGTGGGATTTCTGGTTCGTAGGGCTAGATTTATAATTATATAAGTTATAATTATTTTATTAATATTATTTATTTAAAATATATATAATGTATAACAACATATATTATATTTGTTATATATTACATAATTTTATTTGCCTTTTTTTTCTATTTCCTATTTCCACATTTTCCACAGTGAACATGTATTAATTTTTGTTTTGAAAATAGTTGTTTTCAAATGGAAATTTAAAGTTAGGGTTGTTTCCTTGCACTACCAATATTCTGGGAACTTTGTGGGAAACATTAGGGAGAAGCATATGAGACATGCCATTTTGAAGGGTGAATCCTTTTGTGTTCTATGGCTTCGTTATTAAATATATATCTAAAGTTTAATCTTTGAGGCTTCCTAGAGCAACTTTTCATTTCAAACAATTTCTCCAAACTTAATAAAAATGCTGACACGATATGACTTCTTTAGCAGAAATAAACCCTCATAGAATTTCGGGAAATCACAGTGAAATTGGTCATTTGAAGCACTACCATATTTACTGCTTATTTAATATTCTTTTCAGAAGCAACAAAATTAAGTTTGCTTCCAGTGAATCAGAGGATTTCTAGCTGAAGATGCCCTTGCAGTTCTCTTCCTCAGTGGTGTCTCAGTCTTGGTAGTTTACCAGTTCAGTGTGTTTGGCCATCAAAAAAAAAAAAAAAAAAAGATTTGTTACAGTGTCCCTTCCTTCTTATGCTTATAATAATGCCAATTTAATTAAATTAACTTAATGCTTTTTGAAACAACCAGGTTATATATAGTATTCTTTAGTGTAGTGGCAGTAGCAGTAGTACAGTAAGTAGTAGTGATAGTATTTTGTTAATGCCTAATTCTAGAAGATTTTCTCAGAAGAGCTTAAGGTGCCAACTTTCACTTTGAAAAATATTTCTTAAGAGTATTCTGTCATAGTCAATGCACATGGTAGGGACAACTTCTGAGGCTGATTTTCACTGAATATGTATCATTTCCAGTCACTAACCTGATCCTGCCCATCTTGCTGCCCCAGGAAACCAGGCTCCTCCCTAAGTACCCCACCCTCTAAAAAAAATTCAGCAACAAAAGGTATATGTGGACCTTAAGAACCCAGTTCCACCCCATTTCATATCTGTAATTGCTTGAGCTCAACATGCACCGTGTTATGCAGACTTACTTTCTCACTTGATCGCTTCCTTACCATCAACCCTCCCACTGCAGACTCTCGAACCTCCTTGAGGAAAACCTTGCTGGCGCTATGCTCTCTGCTATAATTTTTCAGCTGTACAGATTCAGTTTGTTGTGACAAGTAGGATGAGCTTTTGTGCTTTTGTGAAGCTGGAAGTAAAAACTATTAAATGAAACTTGTAATTATGCCCATTAAAATTATGTTACAAAACCTCTCAAATAAACACACATACACGCACGCACGCACCACTGAATCTTCTTTTGCTCATGTCCAGAAAAATAATACCTTGACATTGGTAGCCACACTTAGCTTTTCTAATCCCTCTTATATATGTACAGCAGTAATGGACACAGTAGAACTCAGGTTAATAGAAGTAAAACGTTGTTCTTAAATTCCTTACTTTGATGGGAAGAGAGAGCTTAGGCCTCGTAGAAATTTTATTTCTTTACTTCACTTGAATGTTTTGTGCAAGGATAACTCAGAGTTCAGCTGCCTCAATCTGTGGCTCCAGAGATCACATGGGTAACATGTGAATGGAAATAAACCCTGTAGGTAAAAGAAAGAGGAATTTGGATAGAGATCAAAGATTAGCTTCATTCCATTCTTTCCTTCCACTTTTTACTATCCCATCTAAATTTGGTATTTTACGGGACTTTTTTTTTTTTTATTCCCAAAGGAAAGAGTGAACTTAAATCAGATTTGAGACTTTATCCCTCCCCCCACCTCCTTTTTTTAATCCATGTGATTTGATCCGCTCAGTAGTAACTTTAGATAATTGAATTCTCAATTGCTAGGAACCTTCAGTATGAAAGATGTGGCATACAGGCTTGATTTATTATTATCTCTTTTTAAGTTATCACTGTAGCCATGGTTTAGGTTACAGGAAAAGCTGTTCAGAATATTTAACAATATGATTAGCAGAAATATCTGTCTATGAGTATTATGAGTATTTCTTGCTCATTTATCTTCTAGAATAGAATTACTTACTATGTGCTATTAACCCTGACTTAGGCCAAGAACGTTTCTAACTCTGCATTACACATTTTCTGTAAGCTTACCGTTCTTTTTATAGCAGTCAGGTAAGAAGGTGGAGCTTAATGTGTTCAGCCTCATTCCTAAATGGCCTGTGGAAAAGATTCTTATTGGTATCATCAGGAGGTCCATAGAAGTGAAAAACACAATAACGCTTAAAAACAGTTTTCACCTAATTTTTAAATCTCTTTTAGAATAGTTTTTGCCAAGTATTTAGAAACATAGGGTAATTATAAAGTGAATATTTTGACTTCCATCAAAATAGTAGCTAAGTGGATAGAGTCAACATTGAAGTGCTGCAAGGTAATGGGGAAATGAACTCACCTTGTTCATAGTTAACCTCAAGTGCTAGACCAGAGCTGAAATTCTAGACAGCTCTGGTTTATTGAGTGGATATATCTCAATGCATTCCAAGGATTAAGATGATACTATTTCATTGTTCTAAAATGGAAGCAACTTAGTTTGGTTTTAGGGTCTCATTGCTTGACAATTTTATAGACTTGCATTACTTCTACCAACCTTATCCTGAAAATTTACTTTCTTTTCAAACAGAAACCCACAATACCTAAGAGAAGAACAAGGTCAGGCTTGAAAGCAGCCTAGGTAGGCTTGCAGACCATGCATTTCCACATTCACGATAATTCTTTCAAGTTTTCATGGATATAGAAATATTGTAAATATTATAAGTATTATATAAATGAGGGAGAATGAAATAGTCTTGTACTTTAGAATGGTTAATACAAGAAGCTAAAAATTTGAATTAATGTAAACACTGAAAAAAAGAATAACAAAACTATAGAGACAAAGAAGATCATTGGTTTGCAGGGATTGGGGGGCGGAGAGGAGGGATGAATAGGTGCAGCACAGGGAATTTTAGGACCTTGAAACTAATCTGTATGATGCTATAATGGTGGATACATGACTTTATGTGTTTGGCAAAGCCCATAGAACTATACAACACAAAAAGTAAATCCTGGTCATAGACTTTTGTTAACAATAATGTATCAATACTGGTTCATCAACTGTAACAAATGTACCACACTAATGCAAGATATTATTAATAGGGGAAACCACAGCAAGGGGGTAGGGTAGCATATTGGAACTCTCTGTGCTTTCTGCTTAAATTTTCGATAAACCCAAAACTGCTCTTAAAAAGTCTGTTAATTTTGTTAATATTTTGGTTTTTTTCCTTCCAGTTTTTTTGAGATATAATTCATATACAAGTATTGTATAAGTTTAAGTATATAGCATAATAAATTGACTTATATAAATCATGAAATGATTATCACAGGAAGTTTAGTGAACATCCATCATCCCATATATGTAGATATAAAATTAAAGAGATAGAAAAAAATATTTTCCTTGCAATGAGAACTTTTAGGATTTACTCTCTTAGCAATTTTCATATATGACACACAGCAGTGTTAATTAGATTTATCATGCTGTACATTACATCCGTAGTACTTATTTATCTTATAACTGGAAGTATGTACCTTTTGACTGCCTTCATGCAATTCCCCCTCCCCCCAAACCCCACCTCTGATAACCACAAGCCTGATATCTTTTTCTTTATATATCTGTTGAGTGCATTGGGTCTCATGTGTCTTTTAAAGCCAAAAGACTATCTTTAGAATTATGTTTGAATTCCTTTCTCTTTTTTGTGTGCGTGTCTATTGTAGATTTTTGGTTTGTGGTTACCATGAGGTTTATATATAGCAATCTAAATATAAATATGATTATTTTAAGTTGCTGACCTCTTAAGTTCAAACACATTTTAACAACCCTGAATTTTAACTCCCCTTCCCACATTTACTGTTTTTGACATAATATTTTACATCTTTTTGTTTTGTGCATCCCTTAAGTACTTATTGTGGATATAGATGATTTTACTTCTTTGGTCTTTAAACTTTCCTACTAGCGTTATACGTGGCTAATTTACTACCTTTTCTATATATTTGCCTTTACCAATGAAACTTTTCTTTTCATAATTTTCATATTTCTAGTTATGGCCCTTTCTTTTTCACATAGAGAAGTCCTTTTAACATTTCTTGTAAAGCTGGTTTGGTGGTGCTGAATTCTTTTAGCTTCTCCTTGTCTGTAAAACTTTTGATCTCTCCATCAAATCTGAATGAAAGCCTTGCTGGGTAAAGTATTCTTGTTTGTAGGTTTCTCCCTTTTGTTACTCCAGGATCAGCAGGTGTGTCTGACTCAGGCTCCTTTCAAATTACTGTTTCTGCCCTGGGTCCTGGAGAGTGTAAGATTTTGTGTGTGCCTTTAAGAGTGGAGTCTAGGGACTTCCCTGGTGGCGCAGTGGATAAGAATCCGCCTGCCAATGCAGGGGACATGGGTTCGAGCCCTGGTTCGGGAAGATCCCACGTGCCGAGGAGCAACTAAGCCCGTGAGCCACAGTTACTGAGCACGCGAGCCATAACTACTGAAGCCTGCGCGCCTAGAGCCCGTGCTCCGCAACAAGAGAAGCCACCGCAATGAGAAGCCCGCGCACCACAAAGAAGAATAGCCCCCGCTCGCCGCAACTAGAGAAAGCCCACGCGCAGCAACGAAGACCCAATGCAGCCTAAAATTAATTAATTAATTAATTAATAAAAAAAGAGTGGAGTCTATTTCCCACAGCCTTCTGGCTCTCCCCAAAGTAAGCCCCACTGCCCTTCAGAGCCAAACTTTCTGGGATCTTGGCTTCCCAGTGCAGGACCCCCAGGCTGGAGAGCTCGATGTGGGGCTTGGACCCCTCGCTCCTTGGGGAGAACCTCTGTAATTGTAATTATCCTCCTGTCTGTGGGTGTCCACCTAGGAATATGGGTCTTGACTATACTACATCTTTGCCCTTCCTACCCATCTCATTGTGGTTCCTTCTTTATATCTTTAGTTGTAGATCTTTTCTGATATCCTTCTACTCTTTCTCCTCAATACATGCTCTGTAAATAGTTGTAATTTCTGTGTGCCCATGGGAGAAGGTGAGCTCAGGGTCTTCCTACTCCACAATCTTGGCCACTTGTTTTCAACAAGTCGATTCAGGAACTTTTGGGCCGCTGAGCATCTGAGGATCTGGGAGCCCAGTCCAGATGTGTTATGCTGTAGCAACACATCTGTTAACTGCTTTAAAAATATAATTGTTTTAAAAATTAAATGTTTATGTCCTGCATGTTCTTAAAGCCTATTAAAAAAATGAAATGCCATATTGAACACATAGTTTTTTTTTAAAAAATTAATTAACTAATTTATTTATTTTTGGCTGTGTTGGGTCTTCGTTTCTGTGCGAGGGCTTTCTCTAGTTGGGGCGAGCGGGGGCCACTCTTCATCGCGGTGCACGGGCCTCTCACTGTCGCGGGCTCTCTTGTTGCGGAGCACAAGCTCCAGACGCGCAGGCTCAGTAGTTGTGGCTCACGGGCCTAGTTGCTCTGTGGCATGTGGGATCTTCCCAGACCAGGGCTCGAACCTTTGTCCCCTGCATTGGCAGGCAGATTCTCAACCACTGCACCACCAGGGAAGCCCGAACACATGGTTTTATATATTTTCATTTATCCTTTTTTTTTAGTAGTACCTGAAATTGAGCAGGTTGATGAAATGTTAAAATTTTTTAAATATTAATTGAGAGACATTTACATTTGGCAATATGAGTGACTGCATATCCTGAAATACTCCTATATGAAAATATCAAGACTACTCTTTTTTTTTTTTTTAATAAATTTATTTATTTATTTGTTTTTGTTTTTGGCTGTGTTCAGTCTTCATTGCTGTGTGTGGGCTATCTCTAGTTGCAGCAAGTGGGGGCCGCTCTACGTTGCAGTGTGCGGGCTTCTCATTGTCGTGGCTTCTCTTGTTGAAGAGCACGGGCTCTAGGCACGCAGGTTTCAGTAGTTGTGGCACGTGGGCTCAGTAGTTGTGGCTCGCGGGCTCTAGAGCACAGGCTCAGTAGTTGTGGCGCATGGGCTTAGTTGCTCCGCGGCACATATGTGGGATTTTCCGGGACCAGGGCTCGAACCCATGTCCCCTGCATTGGCAGGCAGATTCTCAACCACTGCGCCACCAGGGAAGCCCGAACGCATGGTTTTATATATTTTCATTTATCCTTTTTTTTGAGTAGTGCCTGAAACTGAGCAGGTTGATGAAATGTTAAAATTTTTAAAATATTAATTGAGAGACATTTACATTTGGCAATATGAGTGACTGCACATCCTGAAATACTCCTATATGAAAATATCAAGACTACTCTTTTAAATTTATGGATGACTTCCAAAAAGATGAAGAAAAGTGAGCAAATACTATAGCTGTTGGCCACCCTGGGCTATCCCAAAGTGTTCAGTTGGCGAAAGCTTGAACATTAATAGACTACTGCATACTAGAAAGGGGAGTCGAAGCTTTGGGTCTATGAAGGGAAGGGTTTTGACTGGAGACCAGAATAAAAAGGGGAATGTCAAAGGGCCAACACTAAAGAAAAGGATAAATAGGAGAAAAGGAAATACTGCTGAATAAAACAACAAATTGATCTTAGCTATGGCTATCAGTAGAGAGAATTTCACAGGGAATGGAAAGGGGAAAAAAAAAAAACTATATTTTTTTTCTATGTCAATTTGTAATCAAGTTTTGGGGTCCATATTTATATTATCTGTGCATTAAAAAAAAAAAAAAAAACAGCCTTGAGTCTAAGAATTTAAAATTGATCTTGGTTGGTAATGTTTCAGCCATCCAGCAGAAGCAAACAAAATCACACTCAACTCAAGTTTCAAAGATAAGTATCACATTCAACTCAGGCTTCCAAGCTTTCTCACATATAAAGTTCTGATTAATATGAGCTCAAAAAAATTCAAAAAACAAAGGAGAATTAAGACATCATGAGGCTGAATCATCAGAAACAAAAAATAGTAAAACTAAGCCATAAAGACTTCAAATAGCAGATACAGAAAATAAAATAATGTCTAAAGAAATAAAAGAAAGAAATAAAAACATGAAACAAAAGTAAGAAAATATAAAAATGACTAGGAAGTTATGAAGTATAACCAAATAGAACATCTAGAATTGAACAATGTAATCACTGAAATGAAAATATCTGTAGAAGTATAAATAGCGGAATAGATACATCTGGAGAGAGAAAGTCTGGAAGATAGATCTGAAACAAAAGTACACATAATGCAGGACAGAAAGAAAATATGAAAGAAAACTTCAGAGATGTTGAGGATACAGTAACAATGACTACATCTAATTGGAGTTCCAACATATGATAATAAAGGTAATAAATAACTTTACTGAATAAATTTGAACACAAAAGATAGAAATTTCTAGAAAAATATAACTTAGGAAGATATTGAAAACACAAATAGTCCTCTAATCCCTAAAGAAATTCTCAATAGATAAAAATCTTCCTCAAAGAAAACACAAGTGTCAAATGGTTTTACAGAAGATTTCTACCCAACATTCTAGGGTCAAATAATAGAAAAAAGAGGGTCTGACCATAATAAAATTCAACATGGTCAATAAAAGAATGGAAATTTATAGATTAACCCCTTTCATAAACATAGGTGAAAAAAAATTCTAAACAAAGCATTAGTCAAACAAATCCAGCTTTGTATAAAAAAGATAATATATCACAACCAAACTTATTTTATTTCATAAATTCAATGATGGCTAAATATTTGAAATATTAATGTAACTCACAACAGTATGAAATTATAGGAGAAAAACCATCTCATTTGGTATAGTAAAATAATTAAATTCAACATCTGTTTATAATAAAAACTCTAATTTGGAGTAGAAATAGAAAGGTTCCTCCTTATACTGAATGAAACCACAGTAAGATGCTATCATTCATCCACCCAGTTGGCAAATCATACCAAATAGTGGCAAGGATGTGACTAAACTGGAATTCCAATATATACTGCTTCTCAGAGTGGGGATTGATAATAGTCCTTTGGAAATGATCTGGTATTATTTAGCAGGTTTTAAGTCATGACAATTTCACTCTGCTCTTGCACATGTACACCAGAAGACTGGTATAAGAATGTTCATGGGGCATTTTTTTTTTTTGGCCGCACTACACGGCTTGTGGGATCTTAGTTCCCCTGACCAGGGATGGAACCCCGGGCTCACGGCAGTGAAAGCACAGAGTCCTAACCACTGGACCTCGAGGGAAGTCCCATAGGGGCATTTTTTGTAATAACACAAAACCTAAATATTTGTCAACAGGAGAATGGGTAAATAAATTCTTCTATACTCGTTAAATGGCCTACTAGACAGCATAGAACTGTAGCTACATGTATCAACAGAGATGAGCTAACAAAATGTGTGAAAAGAGCAAGGTGCAGAAGTATAAAACTATTTTTGTAAAGTTCCAAAATAAGCAAATTAACAATGGAAAGCAAAGGAGTTATAAACATAAACTCAGGATCCTGATTTCCCATAGTGAGGAGGAATTATGTTATTAGAGAGAAGCATACAGGGGGCTTCAAAAGTATTTTCCTTAAATTGGAAGGTGAGTGATCAGGTGTTTGTCGTATTATACTTTATAACATAAATAGATATTATTTTTTGCATTTATCAACTATTTCATAGTAAAAGAATGTCTGTAAAATCTAATGTGATAGTTAAGTACTTTGAGGTGATATATAGAAAACTTCCTTTTATAATGAAGGCAGATGATGGAAACAGGAAAGAAATATTAAGCAAATGGAATTGTTTACCTTATTAACAGCCAAACACTATTCAAGTTTTTCATCCAGGTACACACAGAATGTGTTGTGAAAGGCAGTAATGTGCACTGGTGAAGAACCAAAACGACTGTTGCAAATCTTAGTTGTGATACTTCTTAGCTGTGGGATCTTGGGTTTTGGTGCCCTCATTTGTTAAATAGAGATACTAATAGGACCTAATTTATCAAGTTATTGTGAGTATTAAACAAGTTAGCACATGGGAAGTGCTGAGAAAGGACATATGCAGAATAAATGCTCAATCAATATTAGATTCTAGTGGTCAGTTAACTTTTAATTTATACTTTGAAATGTTCTGTTTGCATTATGTTAGGCTTTGGTCATTTGACGAAGCAACTGATGACACTGGCTGATGGACATGTGGTGTTGGCTCTAGAAGGAGGACATGATCTTACAGCCATCTGCGATGCGTCAGAAGCCTGTGTAAATGCCCTTCTAGGAAATGAGGTAAAAAAATAAAAGTACAAAAGAGTAGGGGTAAAGGACCAGGAATGTATGCATGCATATTTTTTGTCTTTTTTAAAATCACATGAACTCAGAAAACACAATGTAGCTCTTACAATTTTAAGGAAGAAGGCAAGCCTTAGGTAAGAAAAGTTTACATGTTCTCATGTTATACGCTATAACTTTTGCCCAGTTATGGAATCCATATAGTACTCCCCTCGATCAGGTTATTGGCAGACCTCAATAAAGAAGTAAAGATAACCCTTGGGTGGAAATGGTTTGTATATTGATCTGGCTTATGAGCATTGAAACACTGAAAAAGAAATAACTCAAAGAAAAGTTCTCTTAATATTTTCTGTAGGATTATGTCAGTTCAGGGGGAAAAAAGCTTTTGAAAAATATTTTTTCAGCTTCATTAAGGTATAATTGGCAAATAAAATTATAATGCATATATCTAACATATACAGTTATGATTTGATATGCATATACATTGTGAAATGATTCCCTCCATTGAGTTCATTTAACACATTCATCACCTCACATAGTTACTTTGTTTTTTGATGAAAATACTTAAGTTCCACTCTCTTAGAAAATTTAATTATACAAGACAGTATTATCAGTTATATTCACCGTGTTATACATTACATCCTCAAGCCTTATTCATCGTATAAGTGAAAGTTTAAAAACTTTTACCAACCTGTCCTTATTCCCCCCACCACCCAGCTCCTGGCAACCACCATTCTACCCTCTGTTTCTATGAGTTCAACTATTTTGTTTGTTTGTTTTTGGTTCTACATAAGTGATACCATGTAGTTTTTTTTTTTTTTTCTCTGTCTGGCTTATTTCACTTGGCATAATACCTTCCATGTTCATCCATGTTGTCACAAAAGACAGAATTTCATTTTTTTTTTAAGATTGCAAAATATTCCATTGTGTCTGTGTATGTGGGTGTGTGTGTATTACATTCTCTTTATCCATTCATCTGTGGATGGACACCTACATTGTTTCCAAACCTTGACTGTTGTGAATAGTGCTGCAATAAATTTGGCAGTTCAGATATCTCTTTGAGATAATGAAATAGTGATTTCATTTCCTTTGGCTATTTACCCAGAAGTGAGATTCCTGGGTCATATGGTAGTTCTATTTTTAATTTCTTGAGGGACCTCCTACTCTTTTCCACAGTGACTATACTACCAAGAATGCACAAGGGTTCCCTCTTCCCAACATCCTTACCAGCATTTATCTCTTCCCTTTTTGATAATACACGTCCTAACAATATGTGAGGAAGTATCTCATTATGGTTTGATTTGCATTTTCCTGATCATTAATGATGTTGAATACCTTTTCGTGTACATGTTGGCCATTTGTATGTCTTCTTTGGAAAAACACATATTCAGGTCCTTTGCCCATTTTGAATTGTGGTATTTGGTTTTGCTTGTTTGTTTGTTTTGCTATTGAGTTGTATGAATTCCTTGTATATTTTGGGTACTAACCGCTTATTGGATATGTGGTAAATATTTTTTCCCATTCCATGGGTTGCCTTTTCATTTTATTGATGATTACCATTGCTGTGCAGAAGCTTTTTACTTTGAGGTAGTCCCACTTGTTTATTTTTGCTTTTGTTGTCTTTTCTTTTGTTCTCAAATCCAAATAACCATTGCCAACAGTGATGTCAAGGAACTTACCCCCTATGTTTTCTTCTAAGAGTTTTATGATTTCAAGTCTTACATTTACGTCTTTAATCAATTTTGAATTGATTTTTGTGTATAAGATAGGGATCCAGTTTCATTTTTTGCATATGGCTATCCAGTTTTACCAACACCATTTATTGAAGAGACTATTTTTTCCCCATTGTATATTCCTGGTTCCTTTCCTGAAGATTAATTAATGGGTTTATTTCTGGGATCTCTCTTCTGCTCTATTAATGTATATGTCTGTTTTTAATGACAAGATCATACTGTGTTGATTACTTGTAATATAGTTTGAAATCAGGAAATGTGATAACTCCAGCATTATTCTTCCTTCTCAAGATTGCATTGGCTATTTGGGGTTCTTTTGTGGTTTCATATGAGTTTTAGGATTTTTTTTCTATTGCTGTGAAAAATGCCTTTTGGTAAGTATTGCATTGAATTTATAGCTCACCTTGGGTATTATGGACATTTTAATTATATTAACCTTCCTGTTCCATGAACCTAGGATATCTTTCCATTTATTTGTGTCTTCAATTTCCTTTATCAGTGTTTTAAAGATTTTTGTGTATAGATCTCTCACTTCCTTGGATAAATTTATTCCTGAGTAGTTTGTTTTTGATGCCATTGTAAATGAGATTTTGTTTTCTTTATTTCTTTTTCAGATAGTTCATTGTTAGTGTACAGAATCACGACTGATTTTTCTGTGTTGATTTTTTTATCCTGCAACTTTGCTGAATTCATTTAGTTTTAACAGCTTTTTGGTGGCATCTTTAGGGTTTTCTATATGTATCATGTCATCTGTAATAGTAACAGTTTTACTTCTTGTTTTCTGATTTGGATGCCTTTTATTTCTTTTTCTTGCCTGATTGCTTTAGATAGTATTTACTTACACTACTATCTTGAATAACAGTGACAGGAGTGGGTATCCTTATCTTGTTTCTAATCTTAGAGGAAAAGTTTTCAGCTTTTCAACATTGAGTATGATGTTAGCTGTGAGTTTCTCATATACGGGACTTATTATGTTGAGGTACCTTCCTTCTATACCAAATTTATTGAGAGTTTTTTTCATGAAAGGATGTTGAATTTTGTCAAATGCTTTGTCTGCATCTATTAAGATGGTTATATAATCTTTATCCTTCATTTTGTTGATGTAGCTTATTGCATTTATTTATTTACAGATGATGAACTACCCTTGCATCCCAGGAATAAACCCCACTTAATCATGGCATATGATCCTTTTAATGTACTGTTGAATTCAGTTTGCTAGTATTTTGTTGAGGATATTTGATCTCTGTTCATCAGGGATATTGGCCTGTAATTTCTTTCCTTGTAGTGTTCTTTACCGGCTTTGTTATCAAGGAAATGCTGACCTCCAAAAATGAGTTTGGACATCTTACCTCCTCTTCATTTTTTGGATGAGTCTGAGAAAGATTGGTATTACTTCTTCTTTAATATTTGATGGAATTCACCAGTGAAGCCATCTGATTCTGGACTTTTCTTGGTTGGGAGGTTTTTGATTACTAATTCAATCTCCTTACTAGTAATTTGTTTGTTCAGATTTTCTATTTCTTCGTTATTCAATCTTGATGCGTTTTTTGTTTCTAGAAGTTTATCCATTTCTTCTAAGTTATTTAATTTGTTGGCATAGTAGTTTCTTACGTTCCCTTTTATTTCTGTTATGAATTGTAATGTCTCCTCATTCATTATTAATTGAGGCTTTTCTCATTTTTTCTTAGTCTAGGTAAAAGTTTATCAATTTTGTTTATCTTTTCATAAAACAAGCTTAGTTTTATTGATTTTTTCTATTGTCTTTTTAATCTCTATTTTATTTATTTCCACTCCGATCTTTGTTGTTTCCTTCTTTCTACTAATTTGGCCTTAGTTTATTCTTCACTTTTTAGTCTCTCGAGGTGTAAAGTTAGGTTGTTTAGTTGAGATCTTTCTTTTTTCTTAATGTAAGCATTTATCACTATAAACTTCTCTCTTAGAATGGCTTTTGCTGCATGCCATACGTTTTGGTATTTTGTGTTTCCATTCTCATGTGTCTCAAGATTTATTTCTTTTGATTTCTTCTTTGACATATTGATTGTTCAGTAGCATGTTGTTAAATTACTATCTATTTGTGAATTTTCCAGTGTTTTCTTGTAATTGATTTCTAGTTTCATGCTATTGTGGTCAGAAAAAATAATTGTAATGATTTCAGTCTTTTAATATTTGCTAAGACTGGTTTTGTGGCCTAATGTGTTATCTCTCCAGGAGAATGTTCCATGTGTGCTTAAGAAGAATGTATATTCTGCTGCTGTTGGATGGAATGATCTGTATACATCTGTTAGGTCTATGCCATCTAATGTAGTTTAAGTCCAGTGTTTCCTTATTGATTTTCTATCTAAGCTATCCGTTGTGTTATATCCTCTTGGTGAATTGACCCCTTTATCATTTTATAATGATCTTCTTTGTCTTGTATTACAGTTTGGGGGTTAAAGATTATTTTTTCTGATATAAGTATACCTGCCCTGCTTTTTGTTTCCATTGGCATGGCATATATTTTCCATCCCTTCACTTTTCAGCCTGTGTGTCCTTAAACCTGAAGTGATTCTGTTGTAGACAGCATGTAGTTCAGCCTTGTTTTTTTAATCATTCAGCAACTCTATATCTTTTGACTGGAGAATTTAGTCCATTAAATTTAAAGAAGTTATTGATATATATGGGCTTACTGTTGCCATCTTGTTGTTTCCTGGCTGTTTCATAGTTCTGTTTTTCCTCTCTTGCTGTCTTCCATTTGTGAATTGATGATTTTGTGTAGTGGTATGTTTTGATTCCCTTCTCTTTATCTTTTGCATATCTACTATAGGTTTTTGCTTTGTGGTTACCATTAGGCTTACATAAAACTTCTTATAGTTTTAATAGTGTATAATATTTTAAGCCAATAACATCTTAATTTTTAATGCTTAGAAAAGCTCTACATTTTTATACTTTCCTCCCACAATTTATGTTTTTGATGTCAAAATATACATTTTTTTATATTGTGTAATCATTAAAAATTATTATAGTTATGGATTATTTTTAATACTTCAGTCTTTTAACCTTTACACTAGAGTTATAAGTGATTTACCCACCACCATTACAATATGAGTATTCTGAATTTAATTATAAAAATATATATACATGTATGTATATATATACATGTATGTATATACATACGTGTGTGTGTGTGTGTGTGTATATATGTATATATAATATATATATACTTTACCAGTGAGTTTTATATACTTTCATGTTTTCATGTTACTAGTTAGCATCCTTTAGTTCAGCTTGAAGAACTCCCTTTAACATATTTTGTAAAGCAAATCTACTGGTGATGAACCCTTTAGCTTTTGTTTGTCTTCAAAACTTTATCTCTCCTTGAATTCTTAAGGACAGCTTTGCTGGGTGAAGTATTCTTGGTTGGCAGTTTTTTCTAACTACACTTTGAATATATTATCCCATTCGCTTATGGTCTGCAAGTTTTCTGTTGAAAAATCCACTCATAATCTTAATGAGATTCCCCTATATGTAACAAGTTGCTTTTTTCTCTTGCTGCTTTTGAGATTCTCTTTGTCTTTAACTTTGACAATTTAATTATAATATACCTTGGTGTGTGTCTCTTTAGATCCATCTTATTTGGTATTCTTTGGGCTTCCTGGATCTGGATGTCTGTTTCTTTCCCCAGGTTAGGATAGTTTTTAGCCGCTATTAATTCAAATACACTTTCTGCCCCTTTCTCTCTCTTTTCCTTCTGGGACACCTAAAATGTGTATGGTGGTCTGCTTAATGGTGTTCATTAAGTCCTTTAAGCTATCTTCATTGTTTTTCATTCTTTTTTCTTTTGCTGCTTTGATTTGATGAGTTTCACTGCCTTGTCTGAGCCCCCTGATATTTTCTTTTATTTGATCTAGTCTGCTGTTAAACTCCTTTATTGAATTTTTCAGTTCACTTATTGTATTCTAAAGTTCTGTGATTTCTGCTTGGTATTTTTTAATATTTTCTTTCTCTTTGTTGAAATTCTCACTTTGTTCATGCATTCCTCCCTGACCTTGGTGACCATATTTAGGACTGTTATTTTGAATACTCTGTGGGGTAAATCACTTACCTCCATTTCACTAAGGTTAGTTTCTGGAGATTTATCTTCTTTTGTTTGGAATATATTCCCCTGTTTCTTCACTTTCCTTGACTTTCTTTATTGGTTTCTGCACATTATAAAAACATCCACCTCTCCCAGCCTTGATAGACTGGTCTCATTAGGAGATGAACTTTGTCTATCAGCGCAGCCCAAGCTCCTGGTTACCTCTCAAACCTCTGTGATTGTCCAAGCCACAGTCTTTGTTGTTAGTGGCTCCCAGTAGTTGAGGGTGTGCCCAGACCTATTAGTGTCCATAAGGCAAGAATCACAGTCAGCACCTAGAAGTAGGCTTATTAGAAGCTGGGTGGAAAGTATGCAGTCAAACCCCTTCCAAAGAGAAACTGTGAGATGGGAATTTTTGCCTTTCCTTCTACACTGAGCTCGGGTGTGTTGACATGAGGGGTACTCCTGTGCCCATTTAAAACTTACTTCTTTGTTTGCTACAGTCCTATGGGACTAATAAACACATGCTCTATTAGCTCTCAGAGCTAGGTGATTTGGGGTCGCATCCTTCAGGTCGCAACCATAAAACTTGTGGTGCTAGATATGTGAACAAGCTCCTTCCATGGAGACACTTGGTGACTTGGTTTTATTGTTGAAGGGAACCAGAAGAAGAAGGCAGGAGAAGTGCCCACCAGCTATTGAATGCTCTGGGGAGAATCACAGTCAGCATCTTGATGTGAACTAATTAGAAGCCAGACCCCTCAGGCAGCAGCTTATAAAGTATGTAGTCAAATCCCTTGCAGAGAAAGACTGGGAGATGAGCATTTTTGCCTGCTCCCTCTGCACTGATCCTTGGGAGGATAGCTATAGTATTGATAGTAAGTGCTCACATACTTAAGAACTTCTTCTTTGTTTGCTATGGTCCTATGGGACTCAAGAAACCAAGCCCTGTTGGCTTTCAGAGCTAAGTGTTTTGGGAGCCCATTCTTCTGGTGGGAGCCTTAAAAGTTGGGGTGCTAGATGTATAGTCCAAACCCTTCACTCCTCAGGGAGAAGCTGGGAAATGAGTGTTCATGGCAAACGTGTATCTAAGAATTTCCCACCCATTTTGATATGGGTATTTTCTCATTTGCTCAATGTGTAGTAGTCACTCAGCTAGTTTCTTTCAAGGGAATTGCTCTGTTTGTAGCTATACCAATTCAGTGCATCCATGGGAGGAAGAAAATTCAAGAGCCTCCTGTGTCACCATCTTGGTCTGGAGTCTTAAAAATATTTATAAACTCTTCTTTTCAGTCACCATTTGTAAATTCTTTAGGCTGAGAGATACATACTATTTCCATCTTACAGATGGTGATAGTGAGTCTCAAAGAGGTTTGAGAAATCCATTCAAAGTCATGCAGCCAGAATGCAGTAGATCCAAGACCTGAACTTGAATTTACATTGCCAAAGGTCATTGTTTTTTCTTTCACATCACATAACTAAATTGCAACATATTTTTCTGACTACTCTGGAGAAGACTTCAGGTCAAATTACCATTAGGTTCACTTCCAGACCATGGAAAGCTTTTGGACAAATTAATTGCAATTCAACAAATATTTCAAAGTTTATATGCATTCATTAATATTATCATATCAGTTCATTTATTTTTATAGTGAATGTACAGAATGTTACAGCTACTTTATATATTTTGCCTTTTTTCACAAACTCAAAATATTACTTTGCTTATAAAATAAACATATACAAAATCATTTTAAAAATCTATAATTCATACTGTTCTTTAAAAGTAACTCATGTTTTCACCTGTAGTATTTATGAAGGGGAAAAAGTATATTTTCTTCTGCACACTGAACACATAAGTTTTATTGTCATCATTATCTTACAAACCTATGATGCTTCAATATGATTATTGTGCTATATTTATTTAAGTAAATATGTACATTTTTAATTTGAAGGAAAATATGAGACAGAAAACTTGAGCACTGCTCAAGTCTTTACTCTGTTGTGTAATATTAGACAGCACAGTAACTCAAAGGATGTAACTATCTGGTGATTAATGTTGTTATTAGTGGACTGCTAATTCATATCACACATAGGTCATGGTGTCTAAGATTTTCTAAATATTAGAATATTTCTGAGATTCCTATGAACAAATAACATCAAACAGAATGTTGAGGTTTTATTTTTTGTTTTTTTTGTTTTTCATTGAAATAAGGGAGTGCAAAAAATGAATACTACTTCTACCTTATCAGTTAATGTTGGGCTGTTCTATTTGCCTACCAGATAACATATTTTGCATATTCACCTATATTCTCAAATTACTTATTTCATTTTAAATATAGAAACATTTTAAGGAAGTAGACTGGTTTTAATATTTGCATGCAGAGGCTTACACCAGATGTGCAGAAAATCACAGTATGTTGTGGATTGTGGCTCCATGGATGATTGACCTGCCCAGAAAGAAATGTTACCCAGTTGCAAAAGCCAACTACTTTTCCAACTATGTGAAAAGAGATTATGGATTTCACTGGCTCTATTTGAACACATTCATTCAAATGAGATTCTATCTCTGTGCTCTTGTAATCTCTGCACTTGGCCCACTCCCTTCTTCCAAGGGAGGATTTCCAATGAAGATGGAATAATTTTTCCTGTGGTCTCTTTCTTTAAAAGATGATTGTATTTCAGGACAGATGTAAGTCAGTTGTATGGAGTTACATGTTTTTCTTAATTTATCTGAATTTACTAAAAAAGCAAAATGGATGTGTTTTGTACCTTCCTTCCCTTGTATGCTCATTTGACTAGGATGTCTTTGATCATTTTATTATATGAGCTATACCTAGAGATCAAAGACACTGTTTTCATAGAACAGTTACTGACATTAGAGGGATGTCACCTAATTTAAAGTTTGAGACCTATGCCTTTTCTCTATGTTTTTAGAAAGACCAGGCTTGAAATAGAGGAAGGGATAAAAGTACCATTGGCCAATCTTAAACATGCCCACATGTGTGTATAAATGCTAAAAATTCCAGTAAGTGATAAACTAAATGATTTTTTTTGGCTACATTGACTATTGAATCAACTTCAATTATCTGGATGTCTTATAGTAAATTTGATTTAGTTATTATAATACCCTAAATACTACCTGTTCCTTTTCATTGGCTGTCTTCAATTACATAAGCATGATCTAAAATTTGTTCATTATGAACTAAACAAGAGAGATTTAAGTAATCTATGTCTTTCTTTTTTAATTGAGATATCTTAGGGATATTAGCAAAAATATAGATTTTTCACAAAATACTTTAAGGGTAACAGATGGATTTGGTATATTGAACTTTGAAAGGTAAATTTTGGTGTGTCAGGACTATCAATACACAGAGAAACAAAGCTAAGAGAAAGAATGATTTTTTAAATGAAAAATGGAAGAAAAATACATATGTGTTGTACATTATAATTCATTTGTAAAAAGGAAATGAAAATGTAATACTTGAAACAACTTATGAAACAAAAAGTTCTTCTCTCTTTCATTGACAATATAATTTATAATCCATGGCCTGGTTTTCTGTATTTTTTTCCAGTTCAAAGGTCATCATGACTAACAGCATCACTACACTGAAGTTTTAAGTTTCATTCCCTTAGAAAAACTAATATATAAGGCATAGTGCTTGTACCTCACCATTGAAAAAAAGTGCATACATGTCGTTTTCATAGTAGTTAGTACGTGGTAGGCTCTAGGTAAGAAAATAAAAAAGGATGTCTTTCAGGATACCAATTATTGCAATTTCAAATCCCATTTTCCCTCCAAACTCCCTTTTCAAGTGATTAATAGGGCAATTATAACTTATTATCTGGGATTTCACTTTTACAAATAACAAAATGTAGTAAAGCTTGAGCTTAAAACATTGGCAGAACATACACTGGCTTCTCAACACTGAACATGCAATTGAACTCAAATTAGGAAGGTCAAGAAGGGCTTTTTTGAGAGACTCTGCACTTTGTCAGATGTATTTATTCATGTGCAGAGGATTTAGAGTTCATAAACATTTTGCCAGTTTTTTGAATGCTATTTCTTTTCCTTGTTGTTCTTGGCCAGGCCATGTCAATACAGCAAAATGCTGCTTCATATGGCTTATTATCAGCAGAATAATATGTATTACATAACCCAAAGGGATTGTAAAATCAGCAGGAACTCTTGGCTCTGCATCTCAGTGTAGATACATAGATGGGTACCACAAACTTGATTTTTTTTAAAAAATTAAGTTATCTGAGTGTTACACCCAAAATAGGCATTTCTTCTTTTTAAATTTTTTTTTTTATCATGAAAGTGATCTAGTTAGCAAAACATCTCTTAACTATTCTTTTAAGAAATATGCACAAGGTCAGTCAAAATAATATACTATTGGATTAAAACTAATTTGAGCATGATACAGGAAATGCCTTGAGGCAACTGATTTTGAAGATATACCAGAAGTCCATTTTTTTCCTTTTTGTTGACAAAGTTCAGGACGTAGATTTATCAGTCCAATCACTGTATGATGAATATTTTTGAACTTCTTTAATGAAGCACTTAGAAACTCCAGCTTGAGGATTGTAAGAAATTAAAGTGACTATCTAAATGTGAAGAATCAGGTTGCTTGGACTAGCATCAGAGATACCTATGTGAATAGTCACATCGTTTGTTAGTTATAGTAATAGAAACATCTGTGAGGTTCTCAGAGACACTGATTTTGGTAATCTGCATTTGTGCTGGCTGGCAAACAATGTCACAGTTGCTTTAAGGCCACATTTGCCTACTGTTATGCAAAGCCAATTAGCAGCACCCTGGGTTGCTTCCTCTGAAAGAAATTTTCTTAGGAGGTGAGAAAAGCTTAAGCAGTTGGCATTCCTATGGAATTTAAAATAAAAACATTGAAAAACCTAAGATAGGTAAAAGAAAGGAGAGTACATATAGCACAAAGAGCCTTGAGTAGTGAGTTGAGAACATGGCCATTAAAAGACCACCTGTCAAAACAGAACAAATGATTGTTTTAAGCTTGTTAGAGAAAAAAAAAAATTGCCATAGACATGGAAGCTGTTGAGATGATACTACAGCCTCTGGTACTGAAGGTTCTGCACTTAACATTTGAGTCTATAGCATGTCTTTTCTTGATCTCCCTCACTCTTACTAAGGTTTGGCTTCTAGGCCTTTCTTCCTTCCCTCCTTTCTCTCTCTCTCTCTCTCTTTCTTTCACTACTTGCCTTCCTCTCTCTCATTTCTCCTCTTTTTGTAATAACTGCTATCTCCTGTTGACTAGGCTCAGCTGCTTTTATTTGACTTGATTTCAGCAACAGTGGCTACACTTAGTGATTGTGTATGTTTATAATCTTTCCAAGATGACTTTTGCTCTAAAGGTGCTGAAAAATCTCTTGAATTGACTTAAGTGTTGACAACCACCACTGAGGTGAACTGTTGAGATGTTGTTGTATGAGTTGCTCATCAGGGGTTTGTTTGTATTAGATTTTGAATGGATGAGCCATTTTACCATCTTTTTCATCCTTTAGATGATGTATGCCTGACTCCATCGGGGAATTGGTGTGAATCTGGGAAAGCTTACAAGCTCCTAAATAGTTGCAAGTCATAAGTCGAGAAAGGGAGAAGTGACTACAGGGAAAATGTGTGATAATCCAGAATAATGTTTTTCACGGTCTTTTCTTAGACTTTGAAACCTATCCGCACTCTGAAAAAGTGTATGGATGATCTAAAGAGTTAAAATGTTTTGGAAAATATTATTTGAAGATATTCTCTGTTGTATTGATAGATATAGCCTATGAATTTGCATTTCTTAAAAGCTTATGAGAAGTAGAGCCAAAGTGATTGTGGAGTTTTCTGTTTATCTGTTTTAGCAAATGCCAAATAAACTAGAAGTTATCTGGATAACTCAAAACTCCATCATGCAGATCTTCTGTACTGATTGTCTTTAGGCTTTTTAGAAGGTGTTAAAAGGAATTTGGGCTGGGAACCTGGACACTTCATAGGGTTCTGGTTACCAGTAAAAGAGAGAAAGCATTTCTTTTCAGTGGTGAAGTAAACATGTTATGATATTCATTTGTCTGTCTATTCATTCAGTAGTCTTTTATTGGACATCAATTTTATACCCGTAAGTTCTGATACAAGTGAAAGTAAAAGAAATATAAACAAAGTACTTTGGGAGTGTAATGTAGGACCCATTATTTTTAACTGTAAGGATGGAGGAATATTTTAATAGAGGAAGTAACTTTTAACTTTGATCTTGAATAAAAATGATAATTTGACAAGCTGAAATCAAAGCAAAGAATTTCTCTCTTGTAGTGGAGATACATAGATAAAGACATTAAGACTTCTTGGAATTGTGGATGACTCTTTTTTGGGCTTGTTTGTTTGTGGCAGAGGAGAGGATACTTTGAGTGGAATAAAAGTGAATAATGAGGTTGGATCAGTGGAATGGAATACTGTAAGGAATTAGAATTCCTGTGGACAATACAGAAGACTTGAACAAATGAGTCCCATCCTTTGTGGTAAAATAACAACAAAACAGTGTATGCGTTTTGAATAAGGCAATCTCATGCAAGAAAACAAAAGTTTATTAAGGAAATAATTGTTAGGAACAATTTCCCCCAGATTATCAACAAACAAAATAATAGCCTATTAGTGATATGTTAGAGCTGTCTCTTAATGGCTTGTGAGTGCTAAGTGTGTGTATCTCTGCTCAAATCTGAGTTCAGTGATATCACATTGTTAGCTTGAAGTAGGCTATGGTGGGAGTATTTACACCATGGAAATCAGCAAGTGCTACAAATTACAGCTATTTTTTTTGACAGTCAGCTGTTAAACATTTACCACTGTACCACTGCTGCATGATATGAAACAGGTCTTCTTAGCAGAAAAGTCAATATTTCAAACACAGTATAGTAAAAATCTCTTTACATAACAAAAAAATTAAGGAAAAACAGTTTAAAACATGCATATCAGCAGACTGAAATAGAGAAAATAAAAAAGCAAATGGGGGTAAGACAAACAAGAATAAAAGACAGTAAAACATGAGGAGTTACAAAATATAATTATCAGATTTAAACTTATTTGCAAAACAGGGACAAGGAAACAAGATTTTTTGCATATAGGATGAATTAAGCCTTTTTTATAACAATTGATGTCTAGACTATGGACATTACATTAGGAAACTACACATAAAGCACTGACCGCACATCTCTTAAATGTTATTGAAAATTCAGTTTAACATGCACCTTTTAATATATATAGTATTTTCCTAACTCAACTGTGTGATTTGGAATATTTTCTCATTATATTGCATATTTACACTCTTACCTCAATGTTTAAACAAAATATTGATAGTGTGAATTATCCAACTAATTGTATTCATTATTCTCTTTCTAATAGACCACTGTGCCTCCTTCTTTTTACCTTTAAGTTCATTTTTAATTATTTAGCTAGTTATTGCCATAGATGCTTAAATATGCCATTATGTCCAAACTTCCCATAGTTAAGTATCATGGAAACTGTGGTATACTATTTGGATATGATAGTGGATAGAGGCACTTCCTCATAGTCTTCCTCCTTCCATTCATTGGCCAATATATTGTATAACCTACATTTATCTAAGCTGGCGTAGTTTTGGATACAACTCAACTAATAGAATAATAACCATGTAATAATCTCAGAGTCTAGCCCCGCTGTCCCTCATATTTTATTAAAGGAATTCCTTCAGTATCTCCTGTGAGCTGAATGGCCATGACTGTACCCTTTGCCTCTTGGTCCTCCTGATAGTCTCATAAGACTTGTTAGGTTTATATCACTTCTCTTGGCCAGAGATGTATCTTTATTGCTGTGTGATATCACCATTGTCTATATGAAGGTAGGTTGCAGGCAGACTCAGTCTGAACAATCGCAATAGTCTGTCAGTATAGTAACTTAATTATCAGTAGAATCTATTCTGATTTCCTTTTTTTTCCCATCTATTTGGTCAAGAATTTTAATGACTCCAAATGAGTAAAAGGGGTTATTTTGAGAATGACTCATGAATCACAATATGGATAAAATTATATCCAGGTTTACTTAAGCAATCAAATTAAACATATACAACTAATTGCAGGCATCTCTAAGATAATTATTTCAATGAGAGCTGAGTTTTAACCACCAATCCCTCCTCACTAGGGAATCCAGAATAGTTCATCAGCACGGAGAGTCAGGTCTTCACGGCACTCTGCTTCTCTTATCCTCTTGGTCTTGATCATCTTATTCTTCCAACGTTCCACAAGATCTTTGATCCTGACAACTGAACCTTTTCTGCATTTTTTTTCTGAGTTGCTTTGCATGTTATAGGGGACTTTCAGTTACCTTTATAAGTGAATTTGAGGCCTGTATCTAAGAATGTAACTTGTTCTTGCTGCAAAACCTATAATCTCACTTTTTTTCTTAGATGCACCATAATATAGTAGAAAAAGCATGGACTCAAGAACCAGACTTAGTTTCCCTATTCCCTTATGTCATAAAACATATTCTCTTTTTAAACTGCTTTTAATGATAAGATATAATATTCATACAGAAAACTGCATTAGACATGAATGTACAATACAACGAAATATCACAAATAGAACACATATATAACTATCAACCAGGTCAATAAACAGAATAATGTCAGCACCTCAGTAGATAACATACACACTTTCCCAATCAGTACTTCCTTTCTCTTTTCTGAAAGTAACCAATTTTCTGGTTTCTAACATAAGATTTTAATTTACCTGTTTTTGAGCTTTGTATACATGAAATCATATATATATATATATATATATATATATATATACACATATATATATGATTATATATATATAACTTCTTTTGCTCAACATTGTGAGATTCATCCATACTTGTGCAATAAGCTATAGTTTATTCATTTTCATCATTATATAGTATTAGATTCCATAAAAAGACTTTCCAGGACAATGTCATGGTTTATTTATCTATTCTACTTTTAATGAGTAGAGGGAATTTTTCTAGTTTGGGGGCTGTTGTGAACAGTACTGTGATAGACATTTTATAAATGTTTTCTGGTACATTTGTACACACATTTCTGTTGAGTATATATCTAAAAGTAGTATTGCTGGGTCATGGGGTATGCATGCATTTAATCTTTGTAGATAATACCAAACTGCTTTCCATAGGGGTTGTCACAATCCATACTCTATCAGCAGCATATGACTATTTCCATTGTTCTGTGTCCTTCCAAAACTTGGTGTTAGCAGTCTTTTAAAATTTTAGACATTTTTGTTGTGTGTGTAGTAGTATATCATCATGCCTTTGCTCTTCCAGAATACTAATTAACCAAAACAGCTCTTCATCTATTTATTATTTGTACATACCATTTTTGAAGCACCTATTCAAGTTTTTGTTTACTTTCAGATGGACATTTTCTTACTTATTTGAGCAGTTCTTCTTTTTTTTTTTTAATAAATTTATTTATTTTATTTATTTATTTTTGGCTGTGCTGGGTCTTCGTAGCTGCCCAGTCTTTCTTTAGTTGTGGCGTGCAGGGGCTACTCTTCATTGTGGTGCACGGTCTTCTTATTGCAGTGGCTTCTCTTGTTGTAGAGCATATGCTCTAGGCACACGAGCTTCAGTAGTTGTGGCACGTGGACTCAGTAGTTGTGGCTCATGGGCTCCAGAGCGCAGGCTCAGTAGTTGTGGCGCACAGGCTTAGTTGCTCCGCGGCATGTGGGATCTTCCCAGACCAGGGCTTGAACCCTTGTCCCCTGCATTGGCAAACGGATTCTTAACCACTGTGCCACCAAGGAAGCCCTGAGCAGTTCTTTATAGATTCTGTTGTTGGTTTCATATGTTGAAATATCTTGTCTGTCTTTTTACTGTCTTAATCATGTCCTTTGATAAATAAAAATAATTTTCAATGTAGTACAATTTATCAATCATTTCCTTTGGGATTAGTTCTTTTTGTGTTCTGTTTACATATTCTTTCTGTATACCCAAAATCATGAAAGTATTCTCTCTATTCTCTTCTTAAAGATTTTTGACTTGAACATTCAGATGTGCAGTTCTTCAGGAATTGCATATGTATATGGCATAATGTAGAAGTCAAGTTTTTTTTAATGTGGATATATAGTTGATCAAGTACCATTTATTGAAAAGGCCATTCATTCCTTATGGCTCAGCAGTTGTATCTTTATCCATATATACATGGAGACTCTAGTCTTTTCTGCAGGTCTCATTATCTATCCTTGAGACATTATCAGACTGTCTTCACTTACATAGTGTTATAAGCAATCTTGATATCTCGTAAAACAAATCTCCCAGTTTGTTTTTCTTCAAGACAGTCTTGGTTACATTTGTCCCCTTTGTGTTTTCATATACAATTTTAGAATCACCTTGTGCAATTTCACAAGACACATATAAATGGATTTAGTTCACCAATAAAAGCAAAGATTATCACATAGTAATAAAAAGTGCTGTTTAAAGGGACACTTTCTGTGATATAGTGATAAAGTTTGAATATAAATAATGAAGAAAAGGGACTTCCCTGGTGGCACAGTGCTTAAGAATCCGCCTGCCAATGCAGGGGACACAAGTTCGATCCCTGGTCCGGGAGGATCCCACATGCCCTGGGAGGATACCACATGCCGTGGAGCAGCTAAGCCCATGCGCCACAACTACTGAAGCCCACGTGCCTAGAGCCAATGCTCCACAACAAGAGAAGCCCCTGCAGTGAGAAGCCTGCGCACCACAATGAAGAGTAGCCCCCACTTGCCGCAACTAGAGAAAGCCCATGCACAGCAACGATGACCCAATGCAGCCAAAGGTTAAATAAATAAATAAATAAATAATTTTTAAAAATTTTTAATGAAGAAAAAAATTAAACTACATTAACTTACTGAATGAAAGCTTACATGGCTGTATAAGTATCACTTAAGTGGATGTTAAGACAAAAAAAGAACTAGAGTTAAAGATGCTTCATAGTGGTAAAATATTCTATTAACTGGTAGGATAAAACAACTTAAAATTGTGTTTTAATAACACAGCTTCAAAACATATCAAGCAAAAGTTGAATGAAACAAATGGAAAAAATAGTTAATACCACAATCATAGTGACAGACTTTAAGACACCTCTTTCAGCAGCTGATAGAGAAAGAAGACAGTAAAAAAGGGGGGTTTGTATAAGACTTAAACACCTTAATAAACCTGCCCTAATTGAAATAAATAATAGGCTTTACCCAGTAACTGCAGAATATCATTCTTTTCAAGGACACATGTAAAGTTTTCAAAAATAGACCATATTTGGGGGTATAAAGCAAGTTTCAGTAAATTTCAACTAATGGATTTCAAACAGAGTATAATCTCTCATCATAGTGAAACTAAACTAGAATCTATATTCTATAACAAATGGAAAGATATCCCACGTTCATGGATTGGAAGACTTAATATTGTAAAAATGCCCTTACTACCCAAAGTAATCAAGAGATTCAATTACAATTCCTATCAAAATCGCAATACTGTAGCATTTTTTACAGAAATAGAAAAAAAATTCTAAAATTCATATGGAATCACAAAGGACCACAAATAAAAAAGCAATATTGAGAAAGAAGAACAAAGTTGGAAGCATCATATGTCTTGATTTCAAAATATATTACAAAGCTACAGTAATCAAAACAGTAGGGTACTGCCATAAAAACAGACATACAGACCAAGGGAACAGAATAGAAAGTACAGAAATAAATCCACACATATATGGTCAACTGATCTTCAAAAGAGTGCTAAGAATACAAAATAGAGAAGGGATAATCTCTTGAACAAATAGTATCAGGAAAACTAGATATCCACTTGTAAAAGAATGAAACTGGACCCTTATCTTATACCATGCACAAAAATAAATGGGTAAGGAGTTAAATACTTTAACATAAGACCTCAAACTATAAAAATCCTTTAAAAAAAAATAAGGGTAAACTTTTATGACTTTGGTCTCAGCATTGATTTCATGGATATGACACCAAAAGCACTGGCAACAAAACAGAATAAACTAGTGGGACGCCATCAAACTGAAAAGCTTCTGAACAACAAAGAAGACATTCAACAGAGTAAAAAGGCAATCTATGGAATGGGAGATAATATGTCCAAACCATATATCTGATAAGGTGTTCATCTCCAAAATATATAAGGAACTCTTAACAGCTCAGTAGTAAAATATACTAAACCTGATTTTAAAATGGGCTAAGGACTTAAATAGACATTTCTCCAAAGAAGACATAAAAATGGCCAACAGGTATATGAGAAATGCTTAGCATCACTAATCATCAGGGAAATGTAAATCAAAACCACAATGAGATATCACTTCACATCTGTCAGAATATCAGGATGACGATTATTTAAAAAAAAACAAAACCCAAAGACAACAAGTGTTGGCAAGGACGTGGAGAAATTAGAATGCTTGCATTCTGTTGGTGGGGATACAAAATGGTGCAACTGCTATGGAAAACAGTATAGAGGGCTCTTAAAAAATTAAATATAGAACTACCATGTGATCCAGCAGTCCCACTTTTGGGTATTTATCCGAAAGAATCAAAATCAGGATCTCAGAGAGATATTAGCACTATGAATACTGCAGCCGTATTCACCATAGCCAAGATGTGGACACCAGCTAAATGTTCATTGACAGATGAATGGATAAGAAAATGGTATATACATACAATGGAATAGTATTCAGTCTTTAAAAGGAAGGAAATTCTGCAATATGCAACAACTTGGATAAACCTTGAAGACATTATGCTAAGTGAAATAATCCAGTTGCAGAAAGACAAATACTGTATGATTCCACTTATATAAGGTATATAAAATAATCAAAGAGTGGAATGGTGGTTCTCAGCAGATGAGGAGAGGGAGAATTGGGGAGTTACTAATCAATGGACATAGTGTTTCAGTCAAGCAAGATGAGTAAGCTCTAGAGAACTGCTCTATAACATTGTACCTATAGTCTTTAATAGTGTACTATACACTTAAAAAATCTGTTTAAGTAGTTAGATCTCATGTTCAGTGTTCTTACTACAATAAAATTAAATTAAAAAATAAAACAAATTACCAATGATGTAAAATAAAAAGATGAAGTATAAAACAAAACTTTAAAAAAGTGGTTGTATAATTTGAAATAAAAAGATAATTGGAAAATCTCATATATTTGTAGGTTTCAAAATACAATCTCTTATGTGTCAAAGAAATCACAGTAAATTTAGTATTTTGAGCTGAATAATTATGAAAATATGAAATATCAAAAGTGTAATATGTATAAGCTGAATTTAGAAACACATGTAAAGCTTTAAATGTATATACTAGAATAGAAGAAAGTTTAAAATTACAGATAGAAACACACAACTCAAGAAATTAGGAAATCAAAGCAACAAATTAAACATGAAGTGAGTGACTTAAATATAAACAATGAAATAAAAATAAGCGTACAATATATACGAATTAAAATGTCAAATTTTAGTTCTTTGAAACAATTAACAAAATTGATAGCACTCTAGAAAGACTGATTGAAAGAAAAGTCATACATTAACAGCACTCTGAATGAAAAAAAGGACTTTACCACAGATTTTAATGTATTAAAATGATTACAAGAGAATATTAAAAAAAAAAACTTCGTGTAAAAGAAAATTGAAATTTTATTTGAAATGGAAAAATTCTTGTAAAAATAAACTGAATCAAAAAGACAGAAAATTTGAATGCTACCATAATTAACAAAATTGAATCTTCAATACCAGATATACCAACAGAAAACACCAGGCCCATATAGCTTCACCAGTGAATTCTGCTCATAATTTATACTGTTTTAGAGTAAAGGGGCAGATGGAAAGAGAACACTTCATAACTGATTTTTGAGGCTAGTATACTATTGACACCCAAGCTCAAAAGAACATTATAAGAAAAGAATATTACAGGAAAATCCTGCTCATAAGCATAGCAGTTAAAACCTGAAACAAAATATTAGCAGTTCATCATTATCTTAAAAACCCATAATATAATTGTGTTTAGGCCAAGAATGTAGGATATTAACATTCCAAAATAAGTTGTTATAATTCACCACATTAAGAGAATGAAGAAGAAATATAACCATTTCAATAGATGTTTAAAAATTTGTTGATAAATTAGACACTCAATTATGAACTACTTTTGATAAACTGGGAATAACTTATTAGCTTGATAAAGGATATCTACAAACATCCTATAGTATGCATCAGATTTAAAGGTGAAACATGAGAATTTTTCTTTGAAATAAAAAACATGACAAAGATATTCACTCTTAGTGCTTCATTTTAACATTACACTGGTGGTCCTAGACAGTGCAATAGGGTAAGAAAAAGAAATTTAAAAATATAAAGATTGGAGTGGAATAAATAAATCTCTTGTTATTCACAGAAGATATGATTGTATAAAGTCTATACAAAATTATTTGTTTATACATCATTGGAATTAATAAATTAGTTTAACAAAATGGATGGTTAATTTAAAAATCAATTAAAACATCAATTAAAAATCAATTATTTTGATTTAAAAATGAATTATCTCTGTTGTTTTCCCTATTCTTTTCGTCTAAAAACATGCCCTGATTATGGCAGACAACCAAGTGGAAGAACGTATTCCATGTAGGTCTGTTAGCTATGGAGAGCCAAATAAAGCCTATCTCCCCATGTTTTCTTTTAATTAATCATTCCTCCATTCATTCAACATTTTTTTAAAATGCCTATTATATACCAGGCTCTATCTTTGCCTTTAAATTGCTCACAACAAAATAGAGAATGACACACATGGCTGACTACAATATAATGTGTAGAGTAAACAAGAGAATTTGTGTGGAAAGGAGACAAAGAGTGGAAGCAATTGGCTCTATCAGAGGATTTTAGAAAAGATTTCAGAGCAGGCAGTGTTTGTGTTAGTCCTTGAATGATTGAGTAAGGTTTCACCAATTCAAAGAAGGATAGGGAAAATAAAATTCAGAGGGAACAGAATAAATAAAGGTATAAGAGTATGAAAATACTTGGCATATTTGGGAAACATAATATAAAAGCTAAGAGTACTTAGTAGATCCTTTGCTTGGTTGATGTGTGCATCTGTCCTCTTGTATCTGTTATATTTTGCAAAATCTGTTTAGCTTTTTTTTCCTGTTCTTTTCTGAATCATGAAAATAATAGAGATGATTTTCATGTCTAATAAGTACAAAGTGAGTTTTAAACTTCTACTCGAGCTTCTCCAAGGATGATACCCTTGCCTATTTCCATAAATGCATGTTAGCCAACTAAAGTGATTTTTGATGATTTAAATGATCTGATTCTACAGAATCTGAAAATTATTTATTCACAACATGATAATGGCCCCAATTTTTATGGTGTTTTAAAATAGCTGTAGTACTTAGAAATTACATGGTATGTGCAATTTAACAAACATCTGAATCGTTTCAATAGGGTATTGCAACTTTCTGTAAAAGATGTAGAAAAATAAATATGCCTATACTGAGTCTGAAAATTTATATAAAGAATTGCTGTAAGTAATGATTGAATTTAAGCTTTAGATATAGGAAACCTAGATGAGAGCTTCAAATGCCAAGAAGTTGTGTTAAAATCATCTAGTGTATCTTATAACTCTATTATTACTTGATGGAATTGTGCAACAAAGACAGCGTGATGGGTGTGTGATATTTCCTACATCTGCATCTGTTTGATCTTAGTATAACTTGTGCATGCAGAAGTTCTCTGGTTTGCATAAATTACTTCCTTGTTTATCTTTTAATAACTCTTACTAACATTGATTAGCCTCATTGCCAGTGTTTTTGCTACATCTTATCGGCCAAACTAGATATGTAACACAGCTTTACTGTATATTCTTATTTTTTGCTCCAAAGTTATAAAATATGACTATTTGTTTAATATTATTTTATTACAGTTAGTTATTAGATTTTATTAATAATGACCAATACTCATAAATATTTATTAAATAGATGCTTCAGTCAGATGTTTTTAGTGCTTATAACTGTGAATTATTAAATCAACAAACTCGTTTAGAAAAGACAACTCAATTCTGTGGTCCCTCTATACAAGGTTTTAATATTATGAAAACAGACTCTAAATGCTGCTTGCCTTCTTGCCAACTGAGAGTATTACCCATTACCTTCTCAGCAGAGCTACTAGAGAAAAAATAAAGAACCTACATTGAGAACTTTCTGAATTCAGCTCTGTGTGTATACACTCAAAATGAAACAAATTGGGGCAATTTACTGAAGGTTAAATCCTCTAAATGACATTCACCTAAAATATGCAGGGAAATGGTTTGGGAGGCTTAAATTATCAATGTAATTGCCTTAATTCTCTAGGTTGCTTTCATAAGTAGACACAACTTTATCGTATCTAACTGACAATTCCAAATTGGAGGTTTAGGGTTGTTTGTATTTTTATTCTCAACACCCTGCATCAAGTTTACTTTCTACATAACCTAGGTCCTAAAAATAGCGCACAGACCTAATGTGAGAGCGTTCCAGAAGTGAGGTTTTTACATTAATGATCTGCCTGTAGCTTTCTTTCCAGTAGCCAGCACCTTTCCGTTTGTCAGCATTTTACCCTGAAGTCGCAGGAAAGCTTGTTTAAGAACTAAATACGCTCATACTACGTTGTGCTTTTATTCTTAAATATTCGAACATAAAGTGATATTTCAGAACATTTTATTAATAAAGTCTACCTGATTTCTATTAAAATTTTTCTCTAAGCCCTGAGAGAGAAGTGAAAGGAAAGATTATTTATGATCAAGGTAGCTCAACCCTGTCTAATTCTTGAGTAAGAGTTTTCCAAGTAACCTTCCGTTTATGATTCAGCAATTCCTCTGAGTTAAGAGGGTGTTACTAGGATAACATATTTTTGAAGATACTATCTGAAATACCAGATTTTTAAAAAATGATTTTTAACAAATTTTAAGAGTTTAAGATTGCAGAACCTTTCACTGACACTGTGGGGTTTTTTTTTCCCTCTCGCCAAACTGTACTGCAAGTAAACCTTTTGATGTTTTAAATGTTTTTCTTTGGCAGCTAAGAAAAACACTCTGGAAAGTTATATTTAGTGAATTTACCCATGTATAAATATCCCTGAGCTAGTCTGTTATCCTATGGCATCTGGAAGAAAGGTGCTATTGTTTTAGATTCCATGATTAAAGTATAGAATAATCAATTCAGAGAGACCCTGGGGGGAAGATTCACTCACACATGCTGTGGAAACTTGGAATCCCTGAGTTTTTTAGTTTTTTTCTACAGATGAAGAGACATAGATGGGTTCATGTTTTAGCACAGTGTCTAGTGACATCGTTTCCCATTCTTGCCATGTAATAGTTTGGCCTATTTGAGACTACTAACTTTAAATTTTCTAAGAAAACTTTTTTGTTGTTGTTAATCCCTTTTTACTATTACTTTCCTCGCTTTCTGGGTCACAATAGCTGGACAGCTATTTTGTTTGCAAGTGCTCTGCTATGCAGTTTGTCCTGCTCCACACCAAGCCACATCACCAAGGTATTCCCAGGGAGGCATCATCAGATTTAGTTCTGCCAGAACACTCCATAAATTATTTAAAGCTCTTCTTCAGTTCTTGCAAAACAATGTTTGCTGAGCTTCCCCATGAAAAATCAGTGTAATTCCAGAAGATCAGGATAGATTTGCAAGACAGGAATTTGTCCTGTGCTTCCACATGGCTATCTGCATAGATGTGAATACAGTGGAAGTTAAATGAAAATGTACAGTTATTTTACTTCTGGTTTTATTTGAGCATTTTCTCTACTACTTATTCAATAGCAGTTGAATAAGAGCAGCTATGTCTCGTGGCGTTCTGCTATGAAGTGTCCAAAAGTGTAAGGTAGTTAGGTGTAAAAACACCACAAAAGTATGGATAATAGACTGCCCACCTTCTGTCTACTTCAACTTCCCTGAGGTTTCGTTTGCAGGGCCCAGCTGCATATACAGACATGATGGAATTTGGTTTGTCAGGAACCTACAAAAATTACACAAATAACTCGGATTTTTAATGAATAATACACAGACATGCACCTGCTTCAGGGACTTCATAGATTAGTTTTGTGACCAGTAGAAAATCCCCTTGGAATTCAATTACATTGCTGCAAAACAGAAAATAAAACTGGCTACACTTTTGGAACTGGTATCAGCAAAATGTTAAGTAGTTCTTGGAGCAGGCCTTTTTTTTTAGGTTGTTTCAATTTGGTTTGCTTCTGTCAAACTTACTATAAAGTCATAATGTTCTGCTCATATCATTATTTACCATTCTTGCAGCTGGAGCCACTTGCGGAAGATATTCTCCAACAAACTCCGAATATGAATGCCGTTATTTCTTTACAGAAGATCATTGAAATTCAAAGTATGTCTTTAAATTTTTTTAATATTTCTCATAAGGTGTACTAATTAAGCTTATATTGAGAATTAGAGCACATGAAAAATATATTTGAACTTCTCAAATATAAGGAATATATTTAAAGTAATTATAATTTCCACATATTATGTATTCATACCTAAATGTGTTGTTGCCTTGCTGTTAATGTGGCAATCTTATCTCACACTGATAACGAAATTCAGAGACTCTGGATTTAGAACCTTGTTTTTCTCATATTTTCCGAAAGTGTTTGGATATTTTTCCATTACTGCCACTAAGTATCTACTCAGAGCTATGAAATTAACATAGAAATTGTGATTATATTGTCCAATCTTAACTGAGGTAAGTTATCTCCTAGTGATGTTGGAATTCACCAGTCATTTACTGGTTTTAAGTTTGTCAACAGAGGAAAAAGTTCACGAGAAAGCCTACTAGAAAATCCAACTGAACAAAAAGGAAAAGTCAGAGACTTTTTTACCATCCCAGTTCCTTTCACATCACTGTTACTTTCTCAGGAATTATTCTTTTTTAGATGATAACATGCATGGGTGTGTGCGTGCACGCGTGCACACACACACACACACACACACACACACACACACTGAAAGCAAGCACAAATTGACATGAAAGTCAGCATGAATGGGAAAACCGAATGGCAAAATTAAGTGTGAAGGAGGATCAGAAAACCCTTAGCTTTGCTACTCTTTTGTAGAAGCATTTTTTAACACCGCTGGCGAAGCCACCTTCCATCTATCTCTGAGTCCTTGTCTGCTTGCTCGGTAGTAATTTGGAGATATGGTTGTGACTGGGGTTCTATGTTATCCGTTCATCTGGTGCTTATGCAATCTGATCTAATACTTCATTAAGGTCACCAGCAGCATAAAAAATATCTACTTTTTACACATACGATTCTTTTTTTTTCTGAGTATTGTTTTTCCGTTATACACACAGACTATTAAAAATTATTGTTCCTATGTATATTATGATCACATCACTTTCAATAAGCATTCTTAAATACTTATTACATGTTGATACATGATAACTTGAGCACTTATCAAGGCAAGGCGCAGAAGAGGAATAAGGCAGTTTCTAGCATTAGGGAGTTTACAGTCCAGTGAGTGAGAAGCACTAAAATAGATCATTTCAGTAGAAGTCACAACATGCACTGAGATCATGGACAAGAAACAGTCATTTTCTTAAGTCCCTTGCAGCCAGAAGAAGTACTGCAAAGTGAGGAAGGTTCAAGGAAGGTTTGAGGAAGGCTCCTTGGCGGTGATAGGGCCTGACCTTGGTCTTAAGGTCTTGTTACCGACCAGGGTTCTTGGCCTCCTTAATCAATAGAAATTGATCAGAGGCCAGACAAGAAATTCAGGCTAGGCTTTATTGGGGCCCCTGCTGCAGCAGTTATTTTTAGTCCCATATAGTTTCTTTGTATTTTGTTGCTTGAAGAGAGGTGTGTCCAGGTGCAAGCATTACAGCAGTGCAGCAAAGGGCCCAGGGCCCAGCTTGTCTCAGTCTGAACAGGATTTTGGCCAGATGAAGAAAGAGTGAATGTTTTGAAGGAAATAACAGAAGCAAAAGACTCAATTTTCACATAGGTGTAAAAATTCATGGTTTATATATGTCTTTAGAAACCATGCTGTTGTCTGTTGCATTGGATCTAACTTGCCAGTAATGACCTTCCACTGCATGATGGTTTTCCTTTCACCACTGACATTTTTGAGTGACTTGTACAGTCTACTTTAGCCAAACAAACCTGTTTGACTCTTGAAAAGGATTCACTGAACTATCAAAATTTGCTATATAAGAATTCTGCCCCAGTGGGTTGTGAATCTCTGTCTTTTGCTCCAAAATGCGTTTCAAACACCCAACACTGACCATTGCCCCCATTTAAAAATCTATTCCTGGGGCTTCCCTTGTGGTGCAGTGGTTAAGAATCCGCTTGCCAAGGCAGGGAACATGGGTTCGAGCCCTGGTCTGGGAAGATCCCACATGCCACGGAACAACTAAGCCCGTGTGCCACAACTGCTGAGCCTGCACTCTAGAGCCTGCGCACCACAACTGTTGAAGCCTGTGTGCCACAACTACTGAAGCCCTCGCACCTAGAGCCCGTGCTCGCAACAAGAGAAGCCACCGCAATGAGAAGCCCATGCACCACAACGAAGAGTAGCCCCTGCTCGCCGCAACTAAAGAAAGCCCGCGTGCAGCAGCGAAGACCCAATGCAGCCAAAGATAAAATAAATAAATTTTTTTAAAAATCTATTTCCTCCTAAACTCATATTGACAGTTCCACCCAGAGCTTGTTAATCCAGTACTTCTATAAAGTCTCCGCACTAACGTGTAGATTTTAAGTGGTATTTTTATTTAAGATTTTTCTATTATTTGAGTTTTTGTGTGTTTTATGGTCTTTCGGTCATGGTTCCTTAATTATATGATAATCATCAAGAGGATGGAACCGTGTCTTCTCACCCCCACTTGTACCTGCAGGCAGGGTTGGCACCAGGGATGAGGTTTGAAGTGCATGGAAACCTGGGAATTGAGAGTTGGAAGATTTGAGCAGGATTGATTCGAATAACTCTTCAAGTCCCTAGGGAACCAAAACTTGCATCAAAGAGAGCTTCTGAAGAAGAATCCCTCCTTCTCAGTCATGGATACAGTATATGGTATAGTGGGTACTGTTGTTGGCTACTCAGTAACTATGTGTTACTCATGTCTCCTCAAAAGAAGCCTGGTTTCACACATGAATCCTTGCCACCAGATACACTACAACTCAGGGGAAGATGAACTTATGCCCAGCTCCAAAGGAGCTGTTCTTAGTCCAAGGCTAAACTGGTCAACCCACTTAACCAGTAATTAGTTAAGGAGTGGGTACTTGACCCAATTCTGGCCGGGGAGAATCCGGGCTGGCTTCATGGGCTTTCAACCAGTGTAGTCACCCAGGCCCCACACTTAGAAGGGCCCTACGCATGGTTTAATGCTGTTACTCTTGCTGCCTTAAAATTCTCACTAATTTGTATTTTGTGACAGGGAGCCCACATTTCATTTTGCACTGAGCCTTGCTAATTATGTAGCCAGTCCTGATGAAAATCAAGGCGCTGGTGATGCAAAGAAATTATTTACCAAAAAAGACTGAGAGTAGCATCACCACAAGGAGAACTCAAGCTGTGGTTGAGAAGGAACTGAATGGTGGGTTGAGGTTGTAAAAGGGAAGATAAACACAAGATAACAGTGATCTCTCACCAGTTGGGACATAGGGTGAAAATTTGTACAGAGAAAGTGCTTCAGTACTGTGGCTTTGACCACTGTGTGGTACATTTTTATGTGTTTCTCTTAATTGTGTGTCTTTGGGGCTACTCTTTTTTTTTTTTTTTACACATCTTTATTGGAGTATAATTGCTCTACAATGATGTGTTAGTTTCTGCTTTATAACAAAGTGAATCAGCCATACACATACACATATCCCTATATCTCCTCCCTCCCAACCTCCTTATCCCACCCCTCTAGGTGGTCACAAAACACCGAGCTGATCTCCCTGTTTGCTAAGTGGCTTCTTCCCACTCACTATCGATTTTACATTTGGTAGTGTATATATGTCAGTGCCACTCTCTCACTTTGTCCCAGCTTACCCTTCCCCCTCCCCGTGTACTCAAGTCCATTCTCTACGTCTGCGTCTTTATTCCTGTCCTGCCCCTAGCGTCTTCAGAACCATTTTTTTTTGTATATACTCCATATATATGTGTTAGCATAAGGTATTTGTTTTTCTCTTTCTTACTTACTTCACTCTGTATGACAGACTCTAGGTCCATCCACCTCACTACAAATAACTCAATTTTGTTTCTTTTTATGGCTGAGTAATATTCCATTTTATATATGTGCCACATCTTCTTTATCCATGCATCTGTCAGTGGATACTTAGGTTGGTTCCATGTCCTGGCTATTGTAAATAGAGCTGCAATGAACACTGTGGTACATGACTCTTTTTGAATTATAGTTTTCTCAGGGTATATGCCAAGTAGTGGGATTGCTGGGTCATATGGTGGTTCTGTTTTTAGTTGGGGCTACTCTTCCAGGTTAAAGAAACAGAAAGGGGTTGTATAAAGTCTATAAAGCAATAAAATAAAGTGGTATTTCAGAGTAACAAACTTCATAATGGCTTGGAAAATCAAAATTGTGGGTACCTGACTTAACAAACAATGCTGTATTTCCTTAAAAACTATAAAATTGTACTCTCAATTTTATTTTTCTCTGTTTTATAACACATTTCCATTTCACATGCTCATGTAGAACTCCAGGCCCTTGATTAGGCTCCCCATTTTGCCTTTGGCGGGGAAGGTAGTCAGGACTCACTAAAACTTTGTGGATCCCAGTGCAAAATGAAAATGTGTAAATGCTTCCTTGTTAAAAATGTTTAATAATTTCAAGAAGATGCCAGCCGAGCATTGAAACAAGCCTGAGAGCCCTTCTGAACATGGGGTCCTTTGCAACTGCACAGGTTGCCTGTTTATGAAGCCTGCCTTGAAGGTAGCCTTTGTTTAACAGAGGAACCTTCTCTTCACATGTCTCTGAGTGTCAACCAGGTGCCTCCTTTCAACTTAAGGAGGTGTTTGAATTTCAGCTCACCCCCTAGCCCAGGTTCTGAAGGATTCTTTTGTGCCAGGGTTTGGGACTACTGTATCAGAAAAGTATGTAAATGTTGAAAAACAGGCCTTGTAGCATGTGGGAAACATTCAGGCAGGTTCCTAGATATCCTTGTCCCAAGGCAGACGGCAAGGTGCTGACAGGCCTTATGTGAATTTCTTTGAGAACTGAGCCCCACAGCTGAGGGTATGCAGGTGCTGGAGGCTGTGATTAGCATTGGCCCTTTGCCTGGCCACATGTATGTGAGTATTTTGCAGCAGGACCATCCCTGTTGTCCTGTTCTTGTTTATATTATTTAGCTGAGAAGAAAAGGCCTTACAAGGCAACAGCAGGGCACCTATTTCTCCTGACAGGTAAAGACCCCCCCCCCCCGCCCCCGACAGGTCAGGGTCTGGTTTCATCTTCAGATGGTGGGTGTATACAAAGATCAACCATCTCTGAAATAACAAAAGGGAGGTACGGACAAGAAGCTTCATGTTTGCACATGCTATTCACTCTGCTAACAAAGTCTTCTGTCTCATCCCTGTTAAGTTTTCAAGACTTAACTCAGATGTTATCTCTTTTGGGAAGCCATCTATGAATCCCCATTCATCCCCATTCTAGATTAGGTACATTTCCTGGGTGCTTTCATGGCAGAGATTGTTTCTGCTGATGTTCTTTGTTTTTAATCGCTCTGTCCTCTGCACAGTTCTGGAACGTTGTAGGTGCTCTGCAAATGTTTGTTGAATGAATGAATCAGCCAGTATGTCAGTATTTGCCACACTCTTTTTTCCCTAGCCCAGATTGACTTTTTAATTAAGGTTATACTCCTTGGTTAGCTCATACAGAACAAGAGATTAAGAAGTGCAGGCAAAATCTATATGAGAGCCCATTTCTTCACTCTCTTTCACAACCCACAATGATGAATCATTTCTAAGTTAGAAAGAACATGAACTTGCTTGTGAGCTACCATTTCCATCGCTAAGCTTGGAGATGGCAGTTCTAAGAGTTGACTGGCCAGCTGTAATCACCAACAAGCAATGCCAGGTAAAAGTCAGCCCAGAGTAGGATAAAGGACCCTCATATGTATATATGCTTTCCTGAAACCCATCCTAACAACTCACAGTCCGTTGAACTCTTACCTTTTTCTACATAGTACGGTGAGAAGCGAGATTCCCAAATGTCATGTTTTACACTAGTCCTGGCCCGTGATAACATTTTCACTGATTTTGAAGGGAAGAACCATGAAGTGAGTTTTCCACAAAACTAAATTTATTTAGTTTGAAAGACTGTAATTTTAAGTTTGAAAAACATATAATGAATGATGTTGATATTGATCTATGAAACCTCAAAATATGAAAACCACAAGTATATAGTCATGGTTTCCTTTTATTTATTTAAATTTTTTAGTAAGAAGAGTACTCCTTTTAAGTGTCAACCAATTTTGTAGACCTCCTGCATGATAATAACGATAATCATAGTACCTTTTGATTTGTGGATCAAGAAAATATATATGTACACAAGGATTTGAGGATTCTTTTAAAATTTTGCTGCAACCCTCCAGTGGTTTGCAGCTGATAAGTTGAAAAACACTAGTGTGGAGGGTTTTAAAATGATATGAATTTCAGTATAATCCTCACCAGCCATGTGACGATGAGCTAGCCACTTAACTTTCCTAAGGAATTTCCAGAGGAATGACATAACATATCACCACACTGATTTTCTAAGGTGGTGCCACTGTGGCAACAAGATGGCAGATCAGAAGCGGAGTCGTAAAAGAACAGTAGGCAGTTTTTCCCTTTACTCCCACTTTCATCTTTTTCCCACTCTAGGAATTCTTCCCTTGTTTAGTAGATTGAGGTCTTCTTAGAATTCCTTATTATGCCAACCACAGAAAACTGGTGACATAGGCCAGAATGAGGAAGAGACAGTAATTGCAATGTCACCATATGTTTTTGTCAAACTTGTTGTATATCAATGGAGGAACAACATCCATGCCTCCTGCATATAAAATTTGTCACTATGGCTAAATTTATCTGTATTTTTAAAAACTCGCCCACACACAGGACACACATTATTATTTAGGACAATGAGAATTGCATTTATGGTCTTCTGAATTTATCCAACTTTTGAGACCAATATGAAAAGGGATATGATTATCTCATTGCAGGAGAATACACCATGTAACTATGTAATTGACTACGAGGTAGTCAGTTATCCACATGGTTCAGGCAGCTACAATGGGCAGAGCACACCTTTTACCCATTCTAGAGAAAAAAAAAATGAAATCAAATTTTCTCTGGGAGATCCAAGGCAAGTATAGTTGACACCAACTCCTTGTCAGAATTCTGCTTAATTTATGTTTTTATATGTGTTATTGAGTGAATGACTTCTTCTTCCTCTTCCTTTTTGTTGTTATTCTTTTCCTTCTCCCCCTCTTCCTTAATCTGCTTCTCTTATTACTACTATATATCCTCAGTTCCAGAAACTACCCTTAGAAGTAACAACTGATGTTGGAAACAAACAAAGGAATGTTAATTTTGTTGATTTCATTTCCACTCTATTTCCAATGGAGATAACTGCTGGTAAAAATAAAATACAGACACTGTTGATGTTGTATTAGAGTGGATAATCAGAGAAGGTGCTATCCAGTTCTCTTGGTGATTAAGAGATCTGGATAGTAATTAATGAAAAAAAGCTATTAAAGTAAGATAAAACTTGCTCTAAAGATGGCAGTCATTTTCTTCTTTTATGTGAAATATCATTCTCAGCCATCGCCTTCCACTACTTTAATACCCTCTACATACCCCCTTCCCAAGGAGAAAGGGCATTTACATCAGACGATGCAGGAGAAAATCAGATTGTTTCTAATCTGAAAGGAATTTGTGTACATCTCTTGTTGTGAGGAAACTGTCCAAGATTTTGATCTCATGGGGCTATGCACACAGATTAAAGGATTGTTTCCCCAGATGGCAACAAGCACTGCATAAATCATTTCACTAACTCTCTAGCTTCTTGACTCCACACCCAAATGCTAACCCACACTCAGTTTTTCTTCTTTTTGTCCCTTCTTGTTTTGATTTTCTACCTTTTTTCCTTATCTCTCTGTCTTTCCCTCTCTCCTCCATCTCCATCCTCTTGAGACCCAGGGGAGAAGAACAAGAGATATGCACGATGTTGAAAATGGGCTTTTAACTCATAAGGATTTAATGATTTATTTCAAGCAGGGAAGGAACACGATCAAACCTGCATTTCAGAAGATCACTATGCCTGCAGTAAGGACAGGAGATTTAGCAGAACTTACTGTCAAATGTGAGCAGTTTAATTCAGAAGTAGAGTTGGCTTGGTATGTAATTAATAGGCATGGAGAGGATTAATGATTTCTAAGTTTCAGGCTTGGACAACAGAGTAGGTAGTGATGTCACCTCCTGTGATGGGGAACAGTAGAGGAAGAAAAGGTTTGCAAGGAAAGATGAATATTAGACTTAAGAAAAAGAAACTGCTGATTGAAAGGCTTAAAATTTGGGGAACCCATCTTAAATATCAGTTTTCTCCACAGTAAAGTTATGGAGGCATATTGGATGAAATTATTTACACAATGCAAACCCTGTAAGCTGTTAGCAAATAATAAAATAACAATTACTGAGTGTTTTCAGTGTGTCAGGCACTGTTCTAAGCACTCATTAATATAAGTTAAATCATTTAATCTACTTAACAACCCTATGAGGTAGGTACTATTTTCATTCCCCTTTTACAATCAAGTAAACTGAGGCACATCTAGGTTAAATACTTTGCAAGGACACATAGTTACTAAATGGACAAAAGCAAGATCATAAACCAGGCATTCTAGCTCCGGAGTCTGTGGTGTTTGCCATTATGTTATTCTAGCTCACAAAGAAATTCATTCCTTTTGCAATTTTTTGTTTGCACTTTTTTCTATTTCATCCAAAAGTGACAGGTTTAGGGGGGAAATCAGTTAAATTGAAGATTTAGAGTTTTGGACATTCTGGTTAATTGAGGTTTAGCCTCAGTCAGTTCTGGAAGGGCAGTGCCAAATTGCAGGGAGCCATGGAGCTATGAATCCACTCTGGAGTCCCTTGTAAACTTGCAAAATACATCTAATCACAAAAAAATGCAAGGATTGGCAGAATTTCAAATCCCTGCCCTGCTGAGTTTAAAACCCTGACTGTTGTCAGGTGTGAGCTGCTATTTGTCATAGATTTTTTGGCTTTAGACAGAGTCCTTGACGTTGCAGCCCTGGGCCAGGCCGACCTTCATTGAAGAAAAGCAGCGTTAGACATTTTCCCACTATTAACCCCGCCAACGCTTGCTTGTATCAGAGCCAGGTCAACCTTGTACACATGGCTTTTTGAAAGTTGATTTTGAACTTCTAATTAACCATTCTCTTGAAATGTTGAGACTCTGATTATTGTTTGCTGGAGCACTAATACTAGAATATACCAGAATTAAAAGGAAAACCTGCCATCTGCTTAGAGACTTAACTTGTCTGGATTTTTTTTTTAATTCCAACTACATCTGTAATTATGAGTTTTCCTTCACTCATGTTTCTACTAAGGCAAAACTAATCAAACCAAGAGTCTAAATAAAACTGTGCATCTTTCTAGGACTGAAAACTCTTTAAGGACAGAAATGCTTTCTGATTATACTCAGCTGTTAGCACCCAGATGCACTTCACACACATGCAATGCCATTACGGTGTGCTCGAAGGTCAAGTTTGGGGAAGATCATTTGTTAGGTATTTATATATACATTAAACACACACACGCACAAACATAGATTATATATATGTATATGTATATATAAAGTATATATGTATACATTATCTCTAGTCCTCACACAATTCTGCAATGCATAATTAGTTTCCTCATCTTGTTCATGAATAAATTGAGGCTTAACAAGTTTAGATCACTTGTTGGAAGTCTGTCAACTAATAGCACTAAAACCAACATTTGAACCCTGGTCTGGCTATGCTTTCAAAGCCCACTTTCCTTCTGTTAAAGCATATGACCTTCCTGTTCCCACTTCATTTTACAGATAAGAACAGAGTTCCACCAGACTTCCTGTTCCCAAGTATCCCAGGATAGACACTAGAATAGACCTCTCCTAAATAGCTTCTGCATACGTTAAAACAGACTATTTTAATCCATTAGTGGGCTTCCTAGAACATAAGGGAATATGAGGGAAGAAGAAAACATAAGCTGAAATTTAATAGGGAGCGAGCAGTAATCAATAAGTAACACAAAATGGGAGAGTATCCCTGGGGCAAATGATGACATCAGTGCTATAACTGCACAAAAAAGCCTAAGGTCTGCATCAAAGTTAGGGATATGAATTTGATAGATACTAAAGAGGTTTTGTCTTCCTCCTCAATTCTGGAGGAAGCAAATACAATTCCTTTCTGGAGGAAGTATCCCTAATTCAGACCCTCAGTATATGCAGAGATAAAATTCAACAAAATATGAGCTCAAGTAAATAAATACATACATATTTAAATAAATGAATAAAATAAAATGCAGGAGGACACAAGCCACTAGGGAAAGTCAGCAGAAAAGAGAAACAGAGAATAATAAACCTTATTTGTGGGGTTAAAATGGTGGAGGGTCATAATTTCAAGTAATGATAATAGATTTAAAATATTCATTTACTTTCACTCCTCCATAAAACTCCACTAAAAATTAAGAGGATCTTTTTCTGTTGTTTTGTTTTGCTTTGTTTTGTTTTGTTTTTAAGACAAAACTCATAGGGATGAAGAATGCAAAAGGAAATAATAGGAACCTGGAGAGCAGATGACTATCTGTTACTGTCTTAGCAGACCCGAAAAAAAACGAATTATAAACCAGTACTAGCAGGCATATCTCTGCCAGAGAAGGATACATCAGACGCATATAGAATTGTTGACCCACACACCTAAGACTTCGTATTTTATTTCATTTATTTTAATTTGTCATTTTTTTCTAATTCATTATCCCTTTCCTTTGTTCACTTCTATGTCCAGCTTAAAAACAATAACACTTAAATACGTTTGCCCTTCTACCTTTAATCTGCCTTAAAAATCTTGCCCTTTTACTTTACCAATCTAATGAAATCTCAACCCTGAATATAGTCTACAGGGAACTTTCTCTAACACTGGATGTTAATAAACAGGTCCACTTGAGATTGTCATGAATCATAGCAATTTGATTTCCTGTAAATTTATGAACACCAAACTCAAGTGGGCCCGTTATAATCCTGCTGTGTTTCTCAGGTCAATTTGCACTGCCTCTCTCAAACTACGTTTTCAAATTTCACTCTCCTCAAACCTCCATCTGTCTCACCTTTGCTGGAAATCTCAGCAATAAACTTTTCTTAGAGTAAATTGCAGCTACCAAACTGCTTCCTTTGAATTGTTTATTCTCATCAACAATTAAACAACCTAAAATCTCTCATCTTAAAAAACAGACTCCAAGAACCTCACTCCTTCCCCAGTTTACCATCCTATTTCTCTCAAACCCTCCAGGAACAAATTCTTGAAAAAGGTTTCTATCTAGTTATCTCCATTTTCACAGCTAGAAATCCCTATTGGAACCACTCTGTTCTGGTTGCAGTCTCACTGTGGTCACCAGTGGCATTTCTACTGCCAGATTTAAAAAGTGATTTTATTAAACTTTATTTTGAAATAATTTTAAGTTTAGAGAAAACTTGCAAATATAATACACTATAGAATTCTCATATAACCTTCCCCTGGCTTCCCTTAAGTTGACATCTTGCAAAACCATAGCACAATTAGAGAAACTAAGAAATTAATAGTCATACAGTACTGTTAACTATAGACTTTCATTGGATTCTACCAGTTTTTTCACTAATTTCCTTATTCTGTTCCAGAATTCAGTCTATAATCAACACATTGCATTTAGTTGTCATGTCTCAGTCTCCTCTCAACTACAACAGTTCTTCAGTCTTTCTGTGCCTTTTATGACCTTGACACTTTTGAAGAGTACTGGTCAGTTATTTTGAAAAATGTCTCTCAGCTTGGGTTTCTCTAATGTTTCCTCATAATTAGATTGAGGATATGCATTTTTGGCAGGATTACCACAGCAGTGATTCAGTATCGTTCTTAGTGCATCAGATCTGCAGCACATAATGTCAATATGTTTTATTATTGGTAAGGTTAACCTGGATCACTTGATTAAGGCGATCTTCAGTATAAAGTTAGAATATTTCCCTTTGGAATTAATAAATATGTTGAGAAGATACTTTGAGATTATGCAAATATACTGTTTCTCCTCAAACTTTTGCCCATTAATTTTAGCAGCCTTCAGTAGATCTTGCCTGCAAAAATTATTACTCTGGTGTTCCAATGCCGATTTTCTATTTTCTTTACTCTGTCTACATCTCTTACTTGGAAGTTATCTGTAATGAGGAACTGTCCTTTCTCTTCCATTTACTAACTTATTCGTTATAATATTTATATCAGTATGGACTCATGTATATTTATTCTATGGGTTATAATCCAGTACTATCATTATTTATTTTGTTGTTGAAATTGTTCAAGCTCTGATTATTCAGAGCTCTTTCAGGCTGGCTCCTATGTCCTTTTGACTTGGCTTCAGACAAATACAGTCTAACATTCCAATCTCCCAAAGTCTTTGAATCTCTTCCTCTTCATTAAACCAAGGTAGGTCTGACGTTTCTAAATCACTTCCTGTGGGCCACCTTTTGGTCCATGTTTTACCCAACCAAACAACTGAAGTTAGAACCCTTCTTAACTCTTCTAGCTGCAGCATTAAATGCAGAATCTCTGCTTAGTGGGCCCATCATCCTCTACCTAAATGCTTTTCACCCTACATATTCTTTTCTTAAGTATATAATATGGATGTTATTTCAACCCTCTTTACTTCAGTTTTCTCAACTGTAAAATAAGGAAAATGAGATTATCTTACAAGGTGGTTTTGAAATTATATGAAATTACATATAGAGCACATTTTCATAGGCATATCATAGGCAATTAATAAATTTCTTATCATTTTACTTATCATTGTTTTTGTCACAGACCATAGCTTCATAATCACCTCTACGTGAATAACTCCAAAATTTCTATCTTCAGCTCAGACTGCAGACCTGAGTTCCAGATGTTTCCTAAATTTCTAGCTCAGCATCTTCCCCTAGATGTCGCAAAGGCACATCTAGTCAACATGCCCAAAGCCAGTCATTATTTTTGCCCCAAACCTCAACCTCTTCCAGGTTTATTGGTCCAAGTAAATGGCACCACTATCCTTCCAGTTTTGCTAGAGAGGAATCTAGGAGTTACCCTTCTTGTTGTTCTTTCCATTTCTGTCCACATCCAATCCATTACCCCATCCTGTTTGTTGTACTCCTTAAACATTTCATTTATCCAACCAATTATTTCTGTTCCCATGGCCACTGTCCCAAATCAGGCTTCCATCATCTTTCTACTGTACCATTTCTATATGCTACAAAGTGGTCTCCCACATCCAATTTTGGTTTCTCTATTTTTGTTTCTCTAACATGCTGCCAGAGTGATCTTTTACAAAATAAGGCATATTCGTCTCTCTACCTCCTTGCTTTGAACCAGAGGTCAGCAAATTTTTTTCCGTACAATGCTAGACAGTAATTATATGAGGCTTTGTGTTTCAACTGCCTAACTCTTCCATTGTAGCAAGGAAGCGGCCATAGCCAGTGTGTAATGAACATGGCTGTTTTCAATGAAACTTTATTTACCAAAAAAAGGGTGTGGGACCAATTTGGTTTCTGAAAAAGGAAAAATCTGAAACAAGTGGTTTCTGGATGGGATTTTAAAATACCAGACATCAACCAAAACACCAATTGTAAAGGACACCTAAATTTCTGGCCTGGGAGATGGAGGGAGAGATATTCAACGTTTCTGCCACCTGATGCACCAAATAGGTATGCTGTAGCCACAGGTTGTGACATGCATGAAGCCACCAAGCTGTCAGAAGGTGGGGTTGGGAGGAACATGGGGAATCAGAGGTTAGGAATGGATAAAATGTGTTCAAGAAATAGAGAGGGAGCAGAATTTAGTGCTCAATTGTTGTTTCCCAAGAAAGCTGATAATGAACATGTAACTTTGCACAAAATGTTTATCAGTATTGATCTTTTGTCATGGGGATATAATGATATCATGAGTGACATGAACACTGAAGACACAATGATGTTGAATCAGTAGTAGTATCTACTTTAAAATGTAGTCATTATTAAAAACAAAACAAAAATAAAAACTAAGGCCACAGGGGACAATTTAACAAGTGCAGTTGCAGAAGGTGCATTTAGGTATTACTTATGAAGCATGGATTTTTATTTAGATAAAATGACTATGCATTTAGTTTTTATTTTAATTTTTTAATGAGTTTTCAATTTCAAGCGTTATTTTTTCTTCCAGCTCCAAAGTGAGGTAATAGTTGTTATTTGTTGACTCCGCTAGAAGAATATCTTGGTTAAAAATGCAGTGTCCTTAGGATGCTACAAACAGAAAAGTCAGTTAATTCAAATAATGGTTTGATATTTTTCATTCAATTCATGGAATTAAAGTTTTTGGAAATAAATCTGCCAAAAATAAAACTTAGGGCATTACTATGAATGCTGTTATAAATTACAGTGAAAATCTAACACTGACAATACAATCTTGATTTCATATTAATATGAAAATTTAAATTTTGCTGGAGCATAGCTTAATCTTAAAGAACACAAATGCATTTGGCATTGATTACATAGTACCAAATTCCTTAACTTTTTATAAATAATAAAATATAAATTTAATAAAAATGTATTTTGAAATCCCTAAAAACAAAACCCAATAAGCTTGATATTCTATCAATGAAAGTTTATGGTGTTGTTCTCAAAATTTAAAATAATTTTTTATAAACACAGGGTAAAATACAATTAAATACAAAGTTCTTAAAATACAACCGATATTGATGACAAAGAAACACGTTCGGCATGGCAGTACAAAATTTCTCTCTTTGCTGCCCATTATCAACCATACTTTAGAAATGTTTGAAATGACTATTCTGCAATAATATTGAACTATTTTGTAAGTGAGTTTTCTGAACTTTGATTACATTTTTCTAATCAGTTAGAATTCGCTAATCAAAATATTCAATAAATGGACCTCTGAACCCACATATGAAGGAATAACTACTATAGGAATTGCCTGATGATCAGAAATAAAAGTAAACTAGGAAAAACACACATATGAAACTTTTTAAAATTTATTGTATTGATATATAGTTGATTTACAATGTTGTGTTAATTTCTGCTCTACAGCAAAGTGATTCAGTTATACACATATAGACATTATTTTTCATATTCCTTTCTATTGTGGTTTATCACAGGCTATTGAATATAGTTCCCTCTGCTATACAGTAGGACCTTGTAGTTTATCCATTCTATATATAATAGTTTGCATCTGCTAATCCCAAACTCCCAATCCATTCCTCCCCCCACCACCCTTGGCAACCATAAGTCTCTTCTCTATATCTGTGAGTCTGTTTCCGTTTCATAGATAAGTTCATTTGTGTCACATTTTAGATTCCACATATAAGTGATATCATATGGGATTTGTCTTTCTCTTTCTGACTTAACTTCAGTTAGTATAATAATCTCTTGGTCCATCCATGTTGCTGAAAATGGCATTATTTCATTCTTTTTTATGGTTGATTAGTATTCCATTATATATATGTATCACATCTGCTTTATCCATTCATCTGTTGATGGACATCTAGGTTGTTTTCATGTCTTGGCTATTGTGAATAGTGCTGCTATGAACATAGGGGTGCATGTTTCTTTTTTAATTATAGCTTTGTTGGAATGTATGACCAGGAGTGGGATTGCTGGATCACATGGCAACTCTAGTTTTTCGAGGAACCTTCATACTGTTTTCCATAGTGGCTGCACCAGTTTATGTTCCCACCAACAATGTAGGAGTGTGGAACTCTGTTTTTGGACACCGGACAGCAGGCATTGAAGGCCTAGCAGGAAACAAACAAGGAAAGAGAAACAAAATGATTCCTACAATTGCTGGAGCTTACTCATAAGAGGCAAGTTCCAGGCTGCAGCATAGTGAGAGAGAATTCAAAGAGTGTAGTGGTTTTTCTGAGTAGAAAATGAAGTGATCAGAGTTTGGGGGGATTGAAGTGACTAGAATTTGTGAGGCAGAATACTTGCGATAAAGTTGCTGCACAAAGAAAGAGCTCTGGGTATCTGTACAAGAGTTTCCTTAAACCACTGTCTTACTTACATTTCCACACGTGAGGTGAAACTCCACTAGGCTGGGGAACTAACCAGTGGAAAACAGCAGGTTAAACAATTCAAGGAGTTCAAACAGAACTGGGAATAGTTTGCATTCCCACTAGCCAGAGTGGAAAGGCCTTGTAATATACAAGGCATCGTGTAGAGATATCAAAATGGTTTCATCTTAGTTATAGGGCTAAATTAACTTTATACTAAAGCCTGCGCTGGAGTTAGTTTAACAAAGAATACAAGCATCCTCAAAAAGTTCATACTGATTGCAAGCAATTTAACTGCATGCCCAAAGTCCAATGCTTTAAAAGAACACAGCAAAATTCAACAACCAAAAATGTTCAAATTAACAATGTCAAGCATCCAAATGAAAATTACCAGGCATACAATGAAGTAGGAAACTATGACCTAGAACCAGAAGACAAGTCAGTTAACAGAAACTGACTCAGTAATGCAAGGTATGATGAAATTAACAGATGAGAATGTTACTTCCAATGTAAACAGGAAAGTGCAAACATAATGCAGAGAAAAATGAAAAACAGAACATGTAAATGGAAGTTTTAGAGATAGAAATAAAATATTTGATATTAAAAAATTCTGTAACCTAAAAGGATTAATGGCAGATTATAAACTACAGAAGACAAAAGAAAAAAAACAAAAACAGTGAAGTTGAAGAACAGAAACTATCCAAAGTGAAGAATAGAGAGGAGAATACTTCAAAAAAGTATATCAGTTATATATTGGACAACATCAGTCAGTTCAACATACCTATAAGTGGAGTCTCACTAAAGGGGGGAATATTTGAAGAAATAATGGGAAAATGTTTCATAAATTTGCTGAAAACTACAGATCCACAGATCCAAGAAATTCAGTCCATCACCAGCAGAATAAATATGAATAAAATCACACTGAGGAACATCAAAGAAACCAGACAAAAGGAAAAGCATATTACATTCAAAGAAACAAAGATAGAGATGATAGGATAAAAAAATGATAAGATAAAGAAATTTTTTGTTTTGGCTGCACAGCGCAGGATCTTAGTTCCGTGACCAGGGATCAAACCTGTGCCCCCTGCAGTGGAAGTGTGGAGTCCTAACCACGGGACCACCAGGGAATGCCAATAAAGAAATCTTTTGAATCTCAAAAGTATTATGTTGGGCTTCCCTGGCGGCACAGTGGTTGAGAATCTGCCTGCCAATGCAGGGGACATGGGTTTGAGCCCTGGGCTGGGAAGATCCCACATGCCGTGGAGCAACTAGGCCCGTGAGCCACAATTACCGAGCCTGCGCGTCTGGAGCCTGTGCTCCGCAACAAGAGAGGCCGTGAACCACAGTTACTGAGCCCGCGCGTCTGGAGCCTGTGCTCCGCAACAAGAGAGGCCGCGATAGTGAGAGGCCCGCGCACCGTGATGAAGAGTGGCCCCCACTTGCTGCAACTGGAGAAAGCCCTCACACAGAAACGAAGACCCAACACAGCCATAAAAAAAAAAAAAAGTATTATGTTAAGTGAAAGATATTAAAGACTACATAGTATATGGTTCCATTTCTATGAAATTCTAGAAAAGGCAAAAGTTGTGCTGTGGCAGAATTTTAGTGGTTGTCAGGGGCTAAGAAGGAGGGTAAGAAATTAACTCCAAAGGGCCAAAAGTAACTTTTTGGGTTGAAGAAAGTATTACATATTTTGATTGTTTTAGTGGTTATCATAACCTGCCCTTAAAGTTGGTAAATTTTATTGACTGTATACACTATACCTCAATGAAGCTGATAAAAAAATAGTCATGAAATGAAGCAAAAATATAACCTTTGGAACTTTTAAAGGATTGCAATTACAGGAAATAGTATTTGCAAATTGGAAAACATTTAAATTGATCCCTATAAAAGCAAAGGAATAAATGAACAAACTGAAGGATAAGAACTCAAACCATGTACAAGATTTGATTTTGAAAATCTGTAACTAGGCTTTCAAAGATATATATTTGTTGATAGAATCATTGATAAAACTATTCTTAGCTGGATAGATTTATATTCTGTTCTGGAATATAATGAAATTTAAGAAGTCGTATGATTTTGCAGCATCTAAATTTGGTAAATAAAATTTGAAGTTATAAACGGAGAAAACTTTTTTGATAAGTTCAGCTCACATAAAATATTTGCCAAAGGTACTCTGAAAGGAGGAACAAGACAGTAGTCATGAAAATATTTGGTATGAAATACTCATTTCAATATTTTGAAAATTGGAAGTGAAAATATTTCACATTTAGCGGATATTGCTCTGAGCTTACCAGATAGCACTGCACTTGTAGAGACAGTATTTGTCAACCAAAAATATTATAGTATCTCAAGAAGAGTAAATTAAAGACACCACAATTTAAAATTTATTAACTCTAAAATTCTGCTTTGAAGAAGATTTCAGGCAATTTTATGAAAGAGTCTAAAATATTCAGACCACGTTGAAACAAAAAATACCGGTGATAACTCTGTCAGTGAGATATATGACCACAAAACTGATTAACACGTGAACGTTTACCAAAAATCATAATAGTTTGTCATTTTCTAATGTCTAGATAATATTTTGAAAGTTGGTTACTATTCTTTGGCATACATGAATTGTGCTATTTCTATATTTTAGAATGAATAATAATTAGTTGTGACATTTTTTTGAATAGTACTATTTTATAGGCCCACTGATATAATTTGTCGACTAATAAGTAAATAGTTCTATAACATATAATTCTTAGCCCCATTTTAGCCTCAAAATTGCCCCAACATGAATGAAAAATTACCTAATCACTCTATTCATATACCAGTTTCCAATATATCTTTATTTTTGCATATATACAGTGCTTAGGATCCCAAGAAAGTTCTCCATTTAGCTAAGAAATACATCCTTTTTTAAAATTTATTTATTTATTTATTTATTTATTTATTTATTTATTTATTTTTGGTTGTGTTGGGTCTTCGTTGCTGCACGCGGGTTTCTCTAGTTGCAGTGAGCGGGGGCTACTCTTTGTTGCGGTGTGTGGGCTTCTCATTGCGGTGGCTTCTCTTGTTGCAGAGCACGGGCTCTAGGCGTGCAGGCTTCAGCAGTTGTGGCTCGCGGGCTCAGTAGTTGTGGCGCACGGGCTTAGTTGCTCTGCGGCATGTGGGATCTTCCGGGACCAGGGCTCGAACCCGTGTCCCCTGCATTGGCAGGCGGATTCTTAATCACTGCGCCACCAGGGAAGCTCCAGAAATATATCTTAATGAACCTGAAAGACAGAGACCACATTGTGGAACTCCTGGGCTGCCAGTGGGAGCATTTACTCTTCTCTGAGGATTTAGTATTCTGAAATGGTAGCAAAATTACCAGACTTTTGTTTTAGAAGGACTCTCATAGCAATGCGGGTGATAGATTGCATGAGAATAGACAGGAAGAATGCAGAAAAGAATTTCTCTTTAAAAAGAGCTAACAAGCTCTGAGCTCTGGAGAATCCATGAACCTAGGCCCCTTAGAAGTCCCACAGGTGTTAATAATCTCTAAGGTTGAAGGGATAGGAAGAGGTTTCGGTCATCGCCAGCTTCTTTTCCTATGGGAACATGGTACATAATGACAAAAGAGGACATCATTCAAGCGGCAAGAACAAATTTGAGAAGTGACTCCAAGGCTCCCAAAGATGATGGAAGGGGGAGGTTGTGGCGTCGGGAGCTTTTCAGAGTCTCAAAGGGCTTTGGGTGGGAAAACGTTTGGTGGATAGGTTATTTCTGACACAGACCTTCATGTGTCAACAAGTACCTCTCTTTCCAAATTGATCGTTATCGAGAAAAACCTGGTTTATGCTGAAGTCTGATTACACAGTACCTGCAAGACGTCCTTTCATGGCTCCTATCTGACCCAGCGACACTCCATCTGTGTCCCCCACCTCTAACTCTTGACTTGCTGCATTCCGTTATCTAGTTTTTACCTTTATTTTAGATTCATTCTTTGCTTTACCTCTACAAGGCAAAACACAAACGCAGAACAATGAAAGCCAAATAATTCCCCCCCAAAAGTGCTGAGAAGTGGGAAGATTTACGCAATGGGAAAAATGAAGAACGATAGAGGATATGATCAAAGAGGGAGTGTGTGTGTCCAGTTTTAATGGAAAACCCCTCTCTTCTGCCAGTTTTGTTGCCTTAGGAGAGCAACACAGTGGTGACTGGTTACTAGTATTCTGCTTTATGAACAGCAGCTCCTGAAAACTCTGGCAGTAAACCTTACTGCATTTGTCTAACTTGCTGATGGGGCTATTACTCTTATGCCAACAGATAGGATTTTTCTTGCACATATGTTTCTGTAGGGAAAAAAAAAAATACCCATCACATGAAAATATAACCCATAAATCGTACGGTTTGAATTGGCTGCATACTGCACAGTCTTGCTATACCTACTTGCATTTTAATTATTCTTCTTTAAAAATAGAGATAGTGGCCTATAAATGCATTATTAATGTAGAATATTTCCCTTGTTTTTATAGGCTTTGCTAAAAGCCATGTTGAATTTAAAGTTTTGGGTTATTTCTGAGTGAAGCACCTCATACATTTGGATAAAAGCCAACTTCTAACATTTAATCTTAACTTAGCAGGATATTTTATACACATTAAATTTTATTGAAAAGGTCTCAGCTATTTAAAATCTGTCTCACTACTCACATGCATAAAGGCTAAACTTTGAAGAATCATTGTCAGTCATTTTGCTGAATGATTCTTATTAATGATTGTCCTTCTGTCCTGATTGTGTTTGAGGAGTAAAGATGTTTCTTGAGGAAGAAGTACAATTCTTGAAAATTGAAGCTCTTGGCTATTCTAGATGTGCCATATTATCTAAAAGTAAGTTGTCCGCTCACCTCTTCAAGGGTTCATAGGCTCACAGAAAACTAAAATTTTCTGCCATAACAAACTTATTCTAATATCCAAGAGTGATATATGAGATCAGAAGAATCACAATCATTGAGAATTAGAGCAGGAAGAGACCTTTCCTTATCATCAGTCCCACCACTGTCATTTTATAAATGTGGACACTGTGCTCCAGAGTGATCCAAATGATTTCTCTGGGACTAGTATGGGGTCCCAATTTATAAATCTCGACTCTCAGGGCTCCCTTTAGAGCCCGAAATACTCAGAAAAAAATTTTGCACGGGTAGCTTGGTCAAAAGATATAATGGTGACTCTGGGCAACTCTTGGCTGTAATTGCATGAAACGGGCCTCTGATTCTCTTCTCAGTTAGGTACCTGGTTTAAAGAAAACAATCCATGTGGACTGTAGGACCTCTAGCTATACAAGTCTGTGATGGACAACCCTACAGGCTTCAGAAACTTGGGGTAGGCTCCACAGGTTCAAAGAGCACTGTGCCTAATGGTGCCTTCAGCTAGGTGGTGAGAAACCCATCACTTTAAAAAGGGATACTCTTCATTGAGCACTTGTCTCCAGTTTCATGATAGCTTCATCAGTGAAGCAACGAGGTACTTGCAATAGACTATGAGAAATAAAGTAATGAGAAGTGAAGAGTAGAAAGAACTAGTCTCAACATGGTTGTCTCACTAAGTGCAATAAACCCATGCCATAAAGTCAGTAAAAGGTAGATCAACTGAGTCACATATCTAAGGAGCAAGGGTAATTTGTTGTTACCAAAGACGATTTCTTTGGTGAAGGGAAGAATATATATATAATTGTTTTGCCACATGCATAATTCTTTTAAGTTGAGATTTTCCTATATTGAGTCTGTTTTTGTATTTTTAGGGGTAGTGGGAGGGTGGTAGAGAAGGACTAAATAAAGGAGGACAGCTGATTACAGAGGAAGAAACATTTTGGGAGTCAAGCAGTCTTGGGTGAGGATTTCAGCTCCTCTGCTTTTTAGCCATGTGACCTTAGAGAAAAATTACCTAACAATGCCTACATAGTTGTCATGAGGAGTAAATAAAATTATAAATGTGAAAATACCTAGCACAGTCCTTGGCACATATTGGGAGCTCAGTAACACGAGTTTCTCTTTCCTGTAATTTGTAACATAATTTTACCCAAAAAACCACCTGTTGTTTATTTGTCAGAGGCCTGATATTAGTCACTCTAGAGAAAAATGATGACTTCCAGAATCACCTGCTTTGTGAATATCACATGCTAAAATAACGATTAATAATAATACTTTGTGAAACTCATTACATCTGAATGCACTTATAGATAGAATATGACATTTCCAACTTGGGTAAGATGATAATGACATTGTGATATAGAGAAATTAGGGTCTTGGAATGGAACTGTCAATTCAGAGTTATCTTTCAAAGTTGAGAGAGGTAGGAGGCTATTAAAGAATAAGACAAGACGCATTTCCATTGCTCACCTCCTAAACCTCTCTTTAGTCCATCTCTTCATTTCTATTCTGTCGCTTTTAGTTTAGACATCATCATTTCCTGCCTGAATTTTTGCCAGGAGGTGAAATTGGTTTTCTTGCCACCACTCTCACCACCTGCTAAACCATCATCCATAATCTCTCCAGAAGGATCTTTGAAAAATTTAAACCTGATTCTCTGCCTCTTCTGTTTAAAATGGCCCCTCATCACCCACAAGTTGAAGGCCAAGATCACTGGCATGTTATTCAAGATTGTGTGTTAGTTAGCCCATGCCTACACTATAGCAGTCTCTTGCATTACATTCCATACTGCCTGCATTCCACTTGTGCCTAGCAGTGGACTTCGTACCCCAGTGAACAACAGAGACTTGAGTATCTGCACATTTGTGTGCATTATTTCCTCTTCTGGGGATACCTCATCACCACCATCTTCCTCTGTTTCAGCCTGACTAACTTCTGATGGTCTTTCAAATACTTGGTCAGGTGTTATTTTTTCTGGCAAGTGTTCTCTTGCCTTCTTGGCATCAAAAGTATATGTTCTTCTTATTTCCTCTTAGGATCACATGGGCCTTTTCCATACAGAATTGTCATTGTTTGTTAACTAAAAGGGCTTTCTCAACTAGACCATGAATTTCTTGGTGTCAGGGAAGCATCTTTGTGTCCTCAACATCTGGCACAGCCTTAGCTTTCAAAAAATGTTACTTTGTGGGTTCATTCAGTTAGAACGGGTATCATTTGGTCCAAATTAAAAGCTTTATGATTCTGACTTTGGTCAGACTAGGTGATCACAGCAAGTAAAGTAGTAGTAGTAGACAACTATGCCAGAAGGTTCTGTCGACATGGGGAGTGGCTGGGAGACTGGGTCTCCTCCCCTAACATGGCATGACATCCATTCCTTTGTGAAGCAGTAGGATAAGGAGAAGCCAATCACAAAATGTTAGTTATAGCTGGAAGGAATTTGAGGCCATCCCACTGTTTTTGAGAAGCAGAAATAAAGTGCCAAAGAGCCCTGCCAGCATAGGATGGTTAGTGGCAGAGCTGGGTCTAGAACTGAGTTATCTTACTCCCCAGTCCAGTATTCACCCATTTGTCTTTTCTACTCTAGCATAACTTTATTTTATTTTAATTTGGGGGGGGGTGGGGTGGAAGTAAGCTACTTTGCATGCCAGCTTCCCTCTTAACTGGTCAGGCTGCCGAGATACTGCTTACCTGGTGAGTCATGTCAGCACCTAGGGAGACTCTCCTGCTTTGATATGGGGCTATTCAACGCTTCACAAAAAAAAAAATAGCTTAGGGGCTGCAAAAAGGCTGTTGACTCTGCTCTTTCTTATTTATCCCACTGGCATGTTCTCATGAAATTACCTCCTATTTTCCTCTCATTCTCCTTCCCTGCCTCAAAAAAAGAAACATCCGTATAACTTATGGAAGGGCTCCAACATCAGCCAATGCATATATTAAAGTTTTAAATCAATTATTGTTCTAGTACACACCCTGGGGTTGAGAAAGAAAGAACATCCAGGACTAACAAACCTGATTGTTCTGGCAAAGCTGCCATTCGATTCATGCTGGCATTTCTGGGCTTTTCTTTTCCTTTAATATTCCAACCTCATTTAAAAAAAAAAAAAAAGTTAATGGCTCAAGTAGCAATTTTTAACATTACTGTTTCATTCAGTTTCTTCATAAGACTTTTACCTCCCAGTCTCTTGAGGATTACCCAGAGGGCATGATGCCCAGAGTTTGCTTACTTAGTTGCAGAGACAGCTGTCAGTCTGATAGTGAGTTCATTAGACTGTGGATTATTCCTCACTTTATTAACTTCTGAGCAAGGGAGAGACTCAGGCTTGGGAATATGAGCACTTCACAACTTGGCATTCCAGATTGAGAAAAACACTTAATCATAACAGTTAAGAAATTAAATTACAACTGTGTATAACATTGTGAATTTTAACCTAACAACTACTCTGAGTTGGACCTATACAAGTTTCTGATTAACACCGTTGAACTAAAATTCCTATAACATATGATGCATGGGTCTTTGTGTTTTTTAGGCAAGTACTGGAAGTCGGTAAGGACGGTGAGTGTGCCGAGGGGCTGCGCTCTGGCTGGGGCGCAGTTGCAAGAGGAGACAGAGACCGTTTCTGCCCTGGCCTCCCTGACGGTGGATGTGGAACAGCCCTTTGCTCGAGAAGACAACAGGTATGAATCCTACATGGGGGGAATCATCAGGGTCAGGAACATCCAGGCTCATCATTAGCGACTGTGAGCCTCTCTCTAGGCTCTCCTTCTCCTGTCTCCTCCACTTCCACTTCTCCGAAGCCACAGATGCCACAGCACATGCTGTCGGCTGTCAAGAATTCATGTGTTTCATTCTTGATGAGAAACACAGAGGTGGAGCATGTGTTTACAGTTCGCAGAGAAATAGAGTGATGAGATAGATGGTCCTCGTTGGATAATTTAGTGCAGATCATTATGGAAAAAGCTTCTTGTGGGCTTAACTTCTTTCCTTAGTTATCTCTATTTTTCAAGATGTTCTTTCTCTTTCTCTCATCATTTCGAAGTTACTGATATAACAAAGGGGAAAAAGGAGAGCAGAAGCTGGAGGTATGGCTTGTCAGTTGGGTAACCTTATATGACTGTCCGTGAGGTACAGCTACTGGATAAAGATGAAAGTTACCTTCCAAGGAGATAGGAGTGTGTATAAAGGAATGTGTGGACCAGGGTCTGATTTTATTTTACTTTAGGATAAGAAGGAGTTGATTTTAATTAGTCTTCATATGAATAGCTTTCAGGAAAAAAAAAACATAAAGATAACCGAGGATTGAGCTTGCTGCTTCTCCTTTTAAGAAATGTTTGTCAGTTTGTACATTTTGGTGTTCAACAGACAGTGCTACATTCAGGATTTCTTTTAAGTTTACTATGACCGAAACCACCCCAAATGTACAGACAGTAACATTGGTGCTCTCTGTGGATGACTTCAAAGTCAGTCACATTTCTTCAATTTAAAAATGAATAGGTGAGCTTTCACTAAAGCTCTGCCAGCTTGCACTTTTCAATTGCTTCTGAGAATGAAATCGAACTCCCTCCGTTAATAACATCACCATTAATTACACAGATCCTGCTACTAGTACATAGGTTGGCAATTTTCCCAAGAATGCACAGATTTGAACAGTTTTAGCTTTTCTTGCTTTTACTGGGTATTCAGAGTTTAATGGATTTAACATCCTGCTTTGGTCAAAAGCAGGAGATACGTTGAATAAGAGATTTCATTTTTATGCAATTGTTTTTTCTTACTATAACCACTTAAAAAGAAGATTACCAGTAGGACAAAAAAAAAGTTGTACAATATTATATTAAAAGACATCTTCATATGGGCATCTGGAGCATAAGGGTAAACTTATTTTACATCTTCGATAATATGAACTAACCCCCTGCTGTTCCCAGCTAAGAACCAAACCGAGTTCATAATCCAAAGGTGTTGCAGTTATTCCCAAGGCCAAATACAGTTAGTTGTCTGTCATTTGAGGGCTGTAAAACTAAGGAAACTAACATCTGTTAGTGCTGGATATATAAAGGAGCGTAGCTATTCTTTAGAATTCATTTAGTATAGAGAAACGAAGCTAAATTCCAGCCCGAGTGAAATGAATTGTAAGTAATTTTTCCCATTAAATTGCAGGGCTTAGAATAATAAAGAATAATAAGTCCTGTTGTGAGCCCCACATAACATAAAAATCTCAGCACTTTGGCAGGAATTGGCTCTATAAGCATGCTTGTTTATCCTCAGGTACATAGTGTGCTTGACTCCTGATAATCTATAGGGACTTGACCCTGGCTTCAGTTCACAGTGATTTTTAAGCTTCATCTGATGGCAGAGAAAGAATGGGAATGGGAATGTTTTGATGTACAGGGAAACAGAGTTGAAGCTTGTGGCCTGGATTCATGTTTCTTTATCAGTTTTAGACAGATTGTATCTATTTTGATTGATTTTTCTTATGGGAAGGAAAATGGTTTTGCTTGAAATATTTTCTGTGGCTTTGAACTCACTTTTTCAGCAGAGGAAAAGAAAAATTCTTCTAGAACTGGCTTTTGCATTTCTATTGAACCATGCATGAATTTCATCACAGAGAGTCAGACAGGGAGAACCCTTAAAAGCCACAGAGCATTTATTCTTTTCAGGGGAATGCTATCAGAATTGTCCCCCTACTCAGTATAGGAAAGATGGCTTTCACAATGAGGTAAAGAGGTAGAAATGTTCTTAGGCCTTTGTTATGAATGCAATGTTATAAGTACACAGGAAATTGAAAAATTAGAAAAATCAGAGAACTAAATGGATGGAAAAGGGTGAAGGCAAGATTCTTTTTATAGGAAATTCTTGCCAGTTATTTTGGAGAATATATTGGTGTTTGGAGTGAGATGACTCATTTTGTACTAAGATTTTGGGTAAAGCAGCTCTTTTCCTGGCCAACTCATATCTGACTCATTTACCACTAGTGAATAAGGGATAAAATGCTCCTGGCTAAGAACCATTGTAAGTATTTTTTGTTCATTTTGGGGGGGCGGGGTGTGAGGGAGATGACAACACAGTGCAAATAGTCATTTCATTTTTATAACTCATTGATGGACCATGAAGAATAAATTATTAGAAAAAGGCTAGGGATTCATTTTGGGGATGATTGACTGAAGTACAGTTTTCAAAACATAATTTTCAGGTGGCAGAGGACTTAAGCAGGAACAAAATGACTGGTGGGTCAGTAAAAAAAACAACAAAACAAAAATAAAGGACAAAAAACTAAGTGGGGTCAAGTTATATGTTCAAAAAAAATTAGATAGGACTAGTCACATATAGCATATTGTTTAGAAGACAGAACTGTGATCTTAGTTTCTTTCTTGATTGTCAGGAGACTGTACCTTTAAAAGATTATAGTTTGCATTGTTCAGATATCTATTTCAAATGCTTCTACTTTGAAAAGGTCAGTTCAATATTGAGGTTTATTCTTGGATACCAGTTCGGGCTCTGCTGAAAATCAAGAAAAAGTTTTCTCTGGCAATCAAGACTTCAGAGTGATCAACTCTTAAGTTACTGGGAGCATATTTACACTCTAGAATTTCTGACTCTCTCATTTTTTAATCAAAACAAAAACTGAAAGTTAGTTAGGTTTTCAAATGTCAGTTTATTGATGATAGTGTGAGTCACATTAGATTTTCTTTAATACAAGAGGATCTGGTCGTTTCTGAATCATTTCATCTTCAACTTTTGTCAACTTTTCTCATGAATGAGATGGTTTCAGTCATTATATGACACAGAAGCATGAGAAAAATATATGATTCTGAATCTGGCTATTTTTTTTAATTAATTTTTATTGGAGTATGGTTGCTTTACAATGTTGTGTTAGCCTCCACTGCACAACAAAATGAATCAGCCATACACACATAGATATCCTCTCCCTTTTGAACTGCCCTCGCATTTAGGTTACCACGGTGCATTAGGTAGAGTTCCCTGTGCTGTACAGTATATTCCCATTGGCTATTTTGTTTTTTGAATAACTGTCTTATTCATGAATATTTTTTAAAAGTATAATAAGCTAGAAAATCCCAAGTATCATCTGCCTTAGCTTTGAATGGTCTATCAGTAGTGCCAAGGACATTGATAACCCCATTTTCCTGTGTCTGGAGATTTATATAGAAATATAGACCACTCTTAAATACACATTCGTGTCTAACAGAAATACAGCTTTGTTTTCCATGCTTTAGGATTGTCTCTCCAAGGCTTCTGGAAGCTAAATGTTGCACTGATTATTCAGGTCTCTGATTTTTCTCTCTGATACTGTTATTGTGAGCACCTGTTTATCTAAACAGGCAAACATTCCAATATAAATTTTATTCTTAATTTTCATCCAGTGTCAACAATACCTTAGTTGAAAAGTGGACTGAGATTTGGAAGCTCCTGGTAAAAGAAAGGAGCTCCTATATCTTCTTTTCCTCTTCCTCCTGGGACCATCATTTTATCCCTGTGTTCAGTGCCTAACATGTGGTCTTGGGGCCTGTGTGAACTCTTAGTATGTTTGTTAGGGATTAAATCCAGTGCCTGATGTATTTCAGGGTTCCCTTCTGAATTGTTTACAAACAAGTGTTTAATTGGAAAAAAGAAAAACACAATGCACTAGAAGCATAAGTAAAATGAGATGCACGGTGACTTTAGCTTCCCATCATCCTCATCGTCATCTCAACTCCTTCAGTCCTGTCTTCTTACCACTACAGAGGAAGAGGAGGTTGTGACTCTAGAATCAGCTTCCCTAGGTTCAGATTCCATCTCCATCTTAATAATTGTTGATCAGTGGCAAGTTACTTATCTCTCTGGGCTTTACTTTCTTTGTCTTTAAAATGAAGGGGAAATTTCAGAGGGTTTTGAGGCTGAAATAATACATGTTAAGAACTTAACACAACACTTGACACAGGGTAAGTACTCAATATTAAGGTTGACTTTTGTTATTTTTTTCTTTTTTCCTGCTTCCTCAGTTTGCTCTATTCTTTCCCTCCCTTAATACATTGTTCATCATCCAGGGATCTATAATATTAGAAATAGAGAGGCTGTACCTGGGCATCTATATGTTTAACTGTTCATAGGTTAAATCAATAGTATAGTCATTAAAAATAAGAGATTGATAAATAATCGCTAAGCAGTAAATTGATTCAGTTAACTAAGCTGTGGTTAGCTGACTTAAGAACTTTCACAATGCCCAATACATTGTAGGTAATAAACGAATGCTTATTGAATGAATGAGTCCAAGACAGACAACAAGATGTTGTTAAAATAGTAACAGAACAATTTGTAATGATATCTGAGGTTTCTTTGTCTCCTTGTCTCTATGTACTATGTTTTCTGAGGGAATCAGTGTTTTTATCGTTTACAAGAGTTTTCAAAATGTGTATTTTACATTTTTTCTTCCATAGTACTAATTGACAGTGTCCATTTTCAGCTATGTTGGCTAACCAGAGTCCATAGTACTCATATCATAAAGATCGATTGACTGAGGAGACATGATAAAGGTGGGAAGGGAAAGCGAAGTGTCTGAATGGAGAAAGGAATTGTCTTTCGTGAGGTGGAGGGGCTATGGGAGTGATGCTGACAGATTACAGGATTATTCTGCGACTTGCAGAATGAGGAGGGAGAAAATCCGGTTCATTTATTCTTTAAACATTTTCTGATTATTTTTTATGTGCCAGACAAAGTGTTGGGAGTCAAGGTCACAAAGCTTCCGTGGCGTCTTCAAAATATCCACATACTTCGAGGTTGTATTAGTTTTCTATTGCTATCATCTTAACCAAAAAAGTACTACAAACTTCGTGGCTCAAAATGACAAAAAGGTCAGAAGGGTGACAAGTCTCTGGGCTAAAATATAGAGGTTGGCAAGATCTTTTCCTTTCTGGAGGCTCTAGGGAAGAAACTGTTTCCTTGCCTTTCCCACTTTTTAGAGGCTGCCTGCATTCCTTGGTTCATGACCCCCTTCCTCTGTCTTCAAAGCCAGCAACTTTACATCTGTCTGACCTTTCTTCAGTCATCACATCTCTCTCTGACTGAAAGAAAAAAGCTGGGAAAACTGGCTTAAAACCAGGAAAGTTTCTCTGCTTGTAAGGACTCATATGATTAGATTGGACTCACCAGGATCATTTCTCTATCTCAAGGTCCTTAACCTTAATCATATCTACAAAGTCAGTTTGGCTACACAAGGTAACATATTCACAACTTCCAGGGATTAGTACATGGACATCTTTGGGGGCTATCATTCTTCCTACCACAGGATCAGACATGAACGACCAACTATTGTAAATGATAGGTCATTTGACAGACCGAGCTCCAGAATAAAAGAAGACCTAACATAGGCCAAGAACTGGGGAACAAATCACTGAGCCAGGGTAGAAAAACAGAGGATTTCAACTAGTGAATAAGAACAAAGGCATCCAAAATACAAAAAATAGCTTGAGCAAACCATCTATTTTTTTTTAATTTTTATTTTATATTGGAGTATAGTTGATTAACAATATTGTGTTAGTTTCAGATGCACAGCAAAGTGATTCAGTTATACATGTATCTATTGCTTTTCAAGCTCTTTTCCCATTTAGGTGATTACCGAATATTGACTAGAGTTCCCTGTGCTATACAGTAGGTCCTTGTTGGTTATTTATTTAAAATATAGCAGTGTGTACATGTCAATCCCAAACTCCCAGTCTATCCCTCCCTCCGCCCCTGCTTCCCCCCAGTAACCATAAGTTTGTTCCTGAAGTATGTGAGTCTGTTTCTGTATTGTAAATTAGTTCATTTGTATCATTTTTTAGATTCCGCATGTAAGTGATATCATATGTTGTTTGTCTTTCTGTCTGACTTACTTCACTTACTATGATAATCTCCAGGTCCATCCACGTTGCTGCAAATGGCACTATTTCATTCTTTTTTATGGCTGAGTAACATTCCATTGTATATATGTACCACATCTGCCTTATACATTCTTCTGTTGATGGACATTAGGTTGCTTCCATGTCTTGGCTATTGTAAATAGTGCTGCAGTGAACATTGGGGTGCATGTATCTTTTCGAAGTATGGTTTTCTCCAGATATATCCCCAGGAGTGGGATTGCTGGATCACATGGTAGCTCTGTTTTTAGTTTTTTAAGGAACCTCCATACTGTTCTCCATAGTGGCTGCACCAATTTACATTTCCACCAACAGTGTAGGAAGGTTCCCTTTTCTCCACACCCTTTCCAGCATTTATTCCTTGTAGACTTTTTGATAATGGCCATTCTGACTGGTGTGAGGTGATATCTTATCGTAGTTTTGATTTGTATTTCTCTAATAATTAGTGATGTTGAGCATCTATTCATGGGCCTCTTGGCCATCTGTAAGTATTCTTTGGAGAAATGTCTATTTAGGTCTTCTGCCCATTTTTTGATTGGGTTGTTTGGGCTTTTTTTTTGGATATTGAGCCTCAAGAGCTGTTTGTAAATTTTGGAGACTAATCCCTTGTCAGTCACATTGTTTGCAAATATTGTCTCCCATTCTTTGGGTTGTCTTTTCATTTTGTTTATGGTTTCCTTTGCTGTGCAAAAGCTTTTGAGTTTAATTAGGTCCCATTTGTTTATTTTTGTTTTCATTCATTTCCATTACTCTAGTAGGTGGATCAAAAAAGATCTTGCTGCGATTTATGTCAGAGTGTTCTGCGTGTGTTTTCCTGTAAGATTTTTATAGTGTCCAGTCTTACATTTAGGTCTTTAATCCATTTTGAGTTTATTTTTGTGTATGGTGTTAAAGAATGTTCTAATTTCATTTTTTTTACACTTTTCCTAGCACCATTTATTGAAGAGACTGTCTTTCCTCAATTAATTATATAGTCTTGCCTCCTTTGTTGTAGATTAATTGACCATAGGTACATAGTTCTGACTTGCATTTCCCTGATGATTAGTGATGTTGAGCATCTTTTCATGTACCTGTTGGTCATCTATATGTCTTCTTTGGAAAAATGTCTATTCAGATCTTCTGCCATTAAGGGCTATTGCGAATAAAGCTGCTATGAAGATTTGTTATTGTGGAAAAAACACATAACTTTTACCGTCTGAACCATTTTTAAGTGTACAGTACAGTAGTGTTAGCTACATGCCCATTGTCGTGCAACATATCTCTAGGACTTCTTTTTTGTCTTGCAAAACTGAAACTCTATTAAACAACTTCCATTTTCCCCTCCCCCCAGCTCCTGGCAACCACCATTCTACTTTCTATTTCTAAGAATTTGACTACTTTAGATACATCAAATAAGTGGAATCATGCAGTATTTGCCTTTTTGTGACTGGCTTACTTCACTTAGCATAACGTTTTTTTGTCAAGGTTTATCCTTGTTGTAGCATATGACAAAATTTCTACCTTTTTTATGGCTGAGTAATATTTCATTGTATGTGTATACCACATTTTCTTTATCCATTCATCTGACAATGGACATTTAGGTTGCCTCCACCTCTTGGCTATTGATGCTTCAATGACTATAAATGTGCAATTATCTCTTCAAGATCCTATTTTGAATTATTTTGCATAGATACCCAGAAGTGGGATTTCTGGATCATATGGTAATTCTATTTTTAATTTTTTGAGGAACGTTTTATACAAGTTTTTACTTTGTGAACACAAGCACTCAGTTTTCTTTAATGTACACCGAGGAGTGGAGTTGCCAAGTTATAGGAAAGTCATATGTCTTACTTTATAAACAAAACTTCCAAACTGCTTTCCAAAATGGCTGTACCATTTTTCATTCCCGCCATCAATGAATGCCAGTTCCAGTTGTTTTATATCCTCACCTGCACTTTGTATAATTGTTCCTTATAGTTTTAGCCTTTCTAGTGGGTATGTGGTGATAGTCCATAGTGCTTTCAAAATTTCTCTGAAGAGCCATATTTATGTCCATATCAGGTCTTCTTGGAACATACCCTCCCCTCCTTCTGTTTGGAATACTTAGCTTGTCTTCCTTCTCTTCTCACTGACCCTTCACTGGCCTTCCCATTGTCTTCCAACTTACCTTTTAGATCTCATATCAAATATCACTTCCTCTTCTTGGACAATTTTCACTGACCTTCAATCCCAAAATTAGATCAGGTCCATCTGTTATACTGTATTATGTCTCCCTATAATTCCAGTACCTAGAACACAACCAGGGTGCATTACAGACACTCAGTAATTATTTCTCCAGTCAATGAAAACTTCAGTAATCCGGGGAATGCCAGCATTGGTGGAGATGTGGGGCTCTGGAGCTCTCATAGCTGTGGGAAGGTAAACTATGGCAGCATTCTGAGAAGCAGTTTACTACCATTTTTAGTATACACAAAACATATAACCTGGTAATCTTGCTCCTGGGAATGTATATTGAAGACATTCTCATCTAGGGTAATTAGAAGACATGTACTAAGAAGTTCACTACAGCTTCTTTGTGGGGGGTAGAGAGGAGGAGTCAAACCCAGTGTCCATTATTGGAAGAACAAATGGTTAAAATGTGGTGAAGGTACACCACAGAGGAGACGCCATGTAGCACTTGGCCGCTACAGACTAGATAAACATAATTGCTTACAGTGATGTTTATGTAATAACTACACTACTGGGTGAGAAAAGTAAGCAACAGAAATCATACATGTGTGTATAAAGATAAAATAAAAATATACGCTCATAAAACAATAATATATAGCTTTAAAGAACACCCTATGAACAGATAACGCACATAACAGGAATTAGCTCTCTGTCGCCTGCCTCTTGCGAGAGCACCGGAATCACAACTAACTGTGGAACAATCATCGACAGGAAGACACTGGCACTCACCAAAAAAGATACGCCACATCTAAAGACAAAGGAGAAGCCACAGTGAGACAGTAGGAGGGGCACAATCACAATAAAATCTAATCCTATAACTGCTGGGTGGGTGACTCACAAACTGGAGAACACTTATACCACAGAAGTCCACCCACTGGAGTGAAGGTTCTGAGCCCCACGTTAGGCTTTCGAACCTAGGGGTCTGGCAATAGGAGGAGGAATTCCTAGAGAATCAGACCTTGAAGGCTAGCGGGATTTGACTGCAAGACTTCGACAGGACGGGGGGAAACAGAGACTCCACTCTTGGAGGGCACACACAAAGTAGTGTGTGCACCAGGACCCAGGGAAAGGAGCAGTGACCCCATAGGAGACTGAACCAGACCTACCTGATAGTGTTGGAGGGTCTCCTGCAGAGGCCGGGGGTGGCTGTCTCTCACTGTGAGGACAAGGACACCGGCAGCAGAAGTTCTGGAAAGTACTCCTTGGCATGAGCCCTCCCAGAGTCCGCCATTAGCCCCACCAAAGAGCCCGGGTACACTCCAGTGTTGGGTCGCCTCAGGCCAAAAACCAACAGGGAGGGAACACACAGCCCCACCCATCAGCAGACAAGCAGATTAAAGTTTTACTGAGCTCTGCCCACCAGAGTAACAGCCAGCTCTACCCACCACCATTCCCTCCCATCAGGAAACTTGCACAAGCCTCTTAGACAGCCTCATCCACCAGAGGGCAGACAGGAGAAGCAAGAAGAACTCCAGTCCTGCAGCCTGTGGAACAAAAACCACATTCACAGAAAGATAGACAAGATGAAAAGGCAGACAGCTATGTACCAGATGAAGTAACAAGATAAAACCCCAGAAAGATAACTAAAGGAAATGGAGATAGGTAACCTTCCAAAGATTTCAGAATAATGATCGTGAAGATGATCCAGGACCTCGGAAAAAGAATGGAGGCAAAGATCTAGAAGATGCAAGAAATGTTTAACAAAGACATAGAAGAATTAAAGAACAAACAAACAGAAATGAACAATAACTGAAATGAAAAATACACTAGATGGAATCAATAGCAGAATAACTGAGGCAGAAGAATGGGTAAGTGACCTGGAAGACAGAATGGTGGAATTCACTGCTGCAGAACAGAATAAACAAAAAAGAATGAAAAGAAATGAAGAAAGCCTAAGAGACCTCTGGGACAACATTAAATGCAACAACATTCACATTATAGGAATCACAGAAGGAGAGAGAGAGAAAGGACCCGAGAAAATATTTGAAGAGATTATATTGGAAAACTTCCCTAACATGGGAAAGGAAATAGCCACCCAAGTCCAGGAAGTGCAGAGAGTCCCATACAGGATAAACCCAAGGAGAAACACACCGAGACACATAGTAATCAAATTGACAAAAATCAAAGACAAAGAAAAATTACTGAAAGCAGCAAGGGAAAAACAACAAATAACATACAAGGGAACTCCCATAAGGTTAACAGCTGATTTCTCAAAAGAAACTCTACAAGCCAGAAGGGAGTGGCATGCATGACATATTTAAAGTGATGAAAGGGAAGAACCTACAACCAAGATTACTCTACCCTCAAGGAGCTCATTCAGATTCAATGGAGAAATCAAAAGCTTTACAGACAAGCAAAAGCTAAGAGAATTCAGCACCACCAAACCAGCTCTACAACAAATGCTAAAGGAACTTCTCTACGTGGGAAACACAAGAGAAGAAAAGGACCTACACAAACAAACCCAAAACAATTAAGAAAATGGTCATAGGAACATACATATCGATAATTACCTTAAACGTGAATGGATTAAATGCTCCGACCAAAAGACACAGGCTCGCTGAATGTATACAAAAGCAAGACCCATATATATGCTGTCTATAAAGAGACCCACTTCAGACCTAGGGACACATACAGACTGAAAGTGAGGGGATGGAAAAAGATATTCCATGAAAATGGAAACCAAAAGAAAGCTGGAGTAGCAATACTCATATCAGATAAAATAGACTTTAAAGTAAAGAATGTTACAAGAGACAAGGAAGGACACTACATAATGATCAAGGGATCAATCCAAGAAGAAAATATAACAATTATAAATATATATGCACCCAACATAGGAGCACCTCAATACATAAGGCAACTGCTAACAGCTGTAAAAGAGGAAATTGACAGTAACACAATAACAGTGGGGGACTTTAACGCCTCACTTACACCAATGGACAGATCATCCAAACAGAAAATTTATAAGGAAACACAAGCTTTAAATGACACAATAGGCCAGATAGGTTTAATTGATATTTATAGGACATTCCATCCAAAAACAGCAGATTACACTTTCTTCTCAAGTGCACAAAGAACATTCTCCAGGATAGATCACATCTTGGGTCACAAATGAAGCCTCAGTAAATTTAAGAAAATTGAAATCATATCAAGCATCTTTTCTGACCACAACGCTATGAGATTAGAAATCAGTTACAGGAAAAAAACCGTAAAAAACACAAACATATGGAGGCTAAACAATACGTTACTAAATAACCAAGAGATCACTGAAGAATTCAAAGACGACATCAAAAAATACCTAGAGACAAATAACAATGAAAACACGATGATCCAAAACCTATCTGATGCAGCAAAAGCAGTTCTAAGAGGGAAGTTTATAGCAATACAAGCCTACCTCAAGAAACAAGAAAAATGTCAATAAACAATCTAACCTTAAACCTAAAGGAACTAAAGAAAGAACAAACAAAACCCAAACTTAGCAGAAGGAAAGAAATCATAAAGATCAGAGCAGAAATAAATGAAATAGAAACAAAGAAAACAAAGGCAAACACCAATAAAACTAAAAGCTGGTTCTTTGAGAAGATAAACAAAATTGATAAACCATTAGCCAGACTTATCAAGAAAAAGAGGGAGAGGACTCAAATCAATATAATTAGAAATGAAAAAGGAGAAGTTACAACAGACACTGCAGAAATACAAAGCATCCTAAGAGACTACTACAAGCAACTCTATGCCAATAAAATGGACAACCTGGAAGAAATGGACAAATTCTTAGAAAGGTATAAACTTCCAAGACTGAACCAGGAAGAAACAGAAAATATGAACAGACCAATCAGAAGTAATGAAATTGAAACTGATAAAAAATCTTCCAACAAACAAAAGTCCAGGACCAGATGGCCTCACAGGTGAATTCTATCAAACATTTAGAGAAGAGCTAACACCCATGCTTCTCAAACTCTTCCAAAAAACTGTGGAGGAAGGAACACTCCCAAACTCATTCTATGAGGCCACCATCACCCTGATACCAAAACCAGACAAAGATACTACAAAAAAAGAAAAATACAGACCAGTATCACTGATGAATATAGATGCAAAAACCCTCCACAAAATACAAGCAAACAGAATCCAACAACACATTAAAAGGATCATACACCACGATCAAGTGGGATTTATCCCATGGATGCAAGGATTCTTCAATATACACAAATCAATCAGTGTGATACACCATATTAACAAACTGAAGAATAAAAACCATACTATCATCTCAATAGATGCAGAAAAAGCTGTTGACAAAATTCAACACCCACTTATATTAAAAACTCTCCAGAAAGTGGGCATAGAGGGAACCTACCTCAACATAATAAAGGCCATATACAACAAACCCACAGCAAACATCATTCCCAATGGTGAAAAACTGAAAGCATTTCCTCTAAGATCAGGAACAAGACAAGGATGTCCACTGTCACCACTATTATTCAACATAGTTTTGGAAGTCCTAGCCATGGCAGTCAGAGAAGAAAAAGAAATAAAAGGAATACAAACTGGAAAAGAAAAAGTAACACTGTCACTGTTTGCAGATGACATGATACTATACATAGAGAATCCTAAAGATGCCACCAGAAAACTACTAGAGCTAATCAATGAATTTGGTAAAGTTGCAGGCTACAAAATTAACACACAGAAATCTCTTGCATTCCTATACACTAATGATGAAAAATCTGAAAGAGAAATTAAGGAAACACTCCCATTTGCCTTTGCAACAAAAAGCATAAAATACCTAGGAATAAACCTACCTAGGGAGACAAAAGACCTGTAGGGGGAAAACTATAAGACACTGATGAAAGACATTAAAGATGATACAAACAGATGGAGAGCGATACCATGTTCTTGGATTGGAAGAATCAATATTGTGAAAATGACTATATTACCCAAAGCAATCTACAGATTCAATGCAATCCCTATCAAATTACCAATGGCATTTTTTACAGAACTAGAACAAAAAAATCTTAAAATTTGTATGGAGACACAAAAGACCCAGAATAGCCAAAGCAGTATTGAGGGAAAAAAACGGAGCTGGAGGAGTCAGACTCTCTGACTTCAGACTATACTACAAAGCTACAGTAATCAAGACAATATGGTACTGGCACAAAAACAGAAATATACATCAATGGAACAGGATAGAAAGCCCAGAGATAAACCCATGCACCTATGGTCAAGTAATCTATGACAAAGGAGGCAAGGATATACAGTGGAGAAAAGACAGCCTCTTCAATAAGTGGTGCTGGGAAAACTGGACAGCTACATGTAAAAGAATGCAATTAGAACACTCCCTAACACCATACACAAAAAAAAGCTCAAAGTAGATTAGAGACCTAAATGTAAGACCAGACACTATAAAACTCTTAGAGGAAAACATAGGAAGAACACTCTTTGACATAAATCCCAGCAAGATGTTTTTTGATCCACCTCCTAGAGAAATGGAAATAAAAACAAAAATAAACAAATGGGACCTAATGAAACTTCAAAGCTTTTGCAAAGCAAACTACAAACAAGACAAAAAGACAACCCTCACAATGGGAGAAGGTATTTGCAAACAAAGCAATGGACAAAGGATTAATCTCCAAAATATATAAACAGCTCATGCAGCTCAATATTAAAAAAACAAACAACCCAATCCAAAAATGGGCAGAAGACCTAAATAGACATTTCTCCAAAGAAGACATACAGATGGCCAAGAAGCACATGAAAAGCTGCTCAACATCACTAATTATTAGAGAAATGCAAATCAAAACTACAATGAGGTATCACCTCACACCAATTAGAATGGGCACCATCAGAAAATCTACAAACAACAAATGCTGGAGAGGGTGTGGAGAAAAGGGAACCCTCTTGCACTGTTGGTGGGAATGTAAATTGATACAGCCACTATGGAGAACAGTATGGAGGTTCCTTAAAAAACTAAAAATAGAATTACCATATGATCCAGCAATCCCACTACTGGGCATATACCCAGAGAAACCATAATTGAAAAAGACACATGCACTCCGATTTTCATTGCAGCACTATTTACAATAGCCAGGTCATGGAAGCAGCCTAAATGCCCATCGACAGATGAATGGATAAAGAAGATGTGGTACACATATACAGTGGAATATTACTAAGCCATAAAAAGAAACGAAATTGGGTCATTTGTAGAGGCGTGGATGAATCTAGAGACTGTCATACAAAGTGAAGTAAGTAAGAAAGTGAAAAACAAATATCGTATATTAATGCATATATGTGTAACCTAGAAAAATGGTACAAATGAACCGGTTTGCAGGGCAGAAATTGAGACACAGATGTAGAGAACAAACGTATGGACACCAAGGGGGGAAAGTGGCAGCGGGGTGGGGTGGTGGTGGGATGAATTGGGAGATTGGGATTGACATATGTACACTAATATGTATAAAATGGATAACTAATAAGAACCTGTTGTATAAAAAAAAAAATTTCAAAAAAAATTCCCCTCTATCTATGAACCTCTGAAACTAGAAAATAAATTATCAATACTAAATAAAATGTTTTAGCTGAAAAAAAAAAACCCAGGAATTAGATTGCTTGCCTTGGAGAAGGAAGAGGAAGGTATAGGGATTAAATTAAATCAATAAACCAAGAGGAAATGTGTCTTTAAAAATAACATTATTAATATAAATTAACAAATACTGCTTTAAAAATCATAGGAAATACCCCTTTAAGGGAAAATACAAGAATTTAATTTTATGCTATATTTTGTCTCAAATTCTTTCTTTCTGCTTTTTATTTTTGCAAATTATCTAAACTACTATGATTGCTGGACCTAACTGATCCTTCCCTTAATGTATGAAATCTTTGCCCTTCATCAATAAAGGACCATCTATGTTCACTTCTACTTGCTATAGTAGAAGTTTGTGTCTTTCAATCAGCTGAACTATTGTACTAAAATTTATCTTTGAATGTTTTATTTTATACTTATTCCTGACCTTCTTATGTCTCTACCTCACCTAATTGCAAAAGGAATTAAATCCAAATATTGAAGATTATCTCTCCCCTTCACCCAGCCCTTTCCACAATTGTGTTTTTGTTAATCAAGATAACCTTGGTACCTGTCTATAAATGATTGAAGTGGGGAGCCCCCCACATTTTCAGAGTACTGCTTCTCACTCTTTCACCAAAAACAGCCATTAAAGGGTCATCCCTGAACAGTTCACTTTCTAAATGTTTCATGAAGATGACTTTTTAAATTAACTTAAAAAAATATGTAGACATATAACAGTTACCTAGGGACAGGGATTAAGTAAAGATAATACTACATCCACTGAGAGCTATGGATATGAGAACACCCAGAGAGCAGGTTGGGGATTATTATTTCAGTTTTAAAGAGAAAACTGAGAATCTAGGGACGATGACTTGCTCAAAGTTAAATTTTAGAAAATGGCAGAGCTGGGACCTAAGTACCTCTACCTTGTGAAATCTACCTTGAAATCCAGGATATTTTCCAACTTGCTATACTAGTAATAAAACTTCTGTGTTGCAAGACACTGAGAGATTTGGCTGGTTATGTGTATTTGTTTCATTAGAATGTGGCAGCAGTTAATTAACTATCTTCCAAAAAAGTGGTTAATGTGAAATGACTTTGAGGGGAGGAAAGCGAAGAGAAGCATATGATGGAAAGCTTTATATTGTACCTGAAAGTCCCCATGTTTCAACAGAAGAAGGTCCATTTTTGCAGTGAATGGTTTGTGCTGAAGACACTTTGCTTACCTCCTCAAAGCCTAGGCTGGATGTCTGGAGAATGCACAGACACTTACCACTGTCTGTGAAATTCCAGCCACAATTGAGTCCTGGATGTGGGGGAAAGATCATCTTGCTGTGGCTTTGGGTTAGAAGTAGGAAAATTCAGATGGAGGGAGTATCATAACCAAGACGGTAGAACAGGAGAACTGAGCCTCTGTCCCCACACAAAAATCAATAATTACACAGCTATCCATGAAGAGAAACAGCCCTGGGAGAGCTCAGATGTCCACTTAGAAACACCAGCAACACAGTGGAACAAAAAACCTGAGACTAACTGGACAAAAAAGGAAGAACAGCTTCATTTTGCCTGTGTCATCCCATCCTCCAAGTTGGCATTGCTCAGCACCAAGAGGGAACTCCCCAGGTAGAAGGAGTTCCCCTCACTGGGAAAGGGAAAACAGGGGTAAACAACCAGCTTCCCCAGCCTTTTGGGACACTGCAGGAAAAGACCCACTTCAGATTCACCTCACCCAGAGAGCAGCAAAGCTGAGATGTATAGATGGCTAGGAACAGGGAAGAAGGGCATGGGGGCTACCAGTATCAGTCATGCATGGGGGCAACCATAGTTCCTAGTGACCTGTTCTTCAAGGACCCCAGCAGCTTTTACCACTGAAGAAACCAATGGCCAGTACAGCCACCTTTGACCCCCCTGCAGTTTTCACCGTTGAGGTTTGTACCTTACTGGTTTTCATATTCATGGTCACCAACTGCCTGAGTCCCTCCTCATCCCCTCCCTGCCACACACACACAGCTTGGGACCCATACTGGTGATCAGCCCCAGCCTCTGTGGCTGCACAAGTGCAAGATGCCCACCGAAACCCTGCTGTGCACCTCCATGCTGCCAGCCTGACTCCCATCACCAGCCTCCACTGCTCTGTGCCCGCCTGTGGCAAGAGCTGCGATCATGGAAGTCCATGCTGACAGCCAAGGCCCCCACAAATGCCTGTGGGCCAGGATTCAGTCCTGTCTCCCGTTACCGGCCTGAACCACAACTTCAGCTAGCTCCTCCAGCTGTGTACCTGCACCCCCCCCTTGGCCCAACTCACATCACAAACCTCTACTACCATGCTCACACCTGTGGTGAGACCCTTCCTCCATGGCAGTGCACCCCTACAGCCAAGGCCTCCAAAACTGCTATGGGCCCACATCTGGCCCTGACTCCTGTCACTGGCCTGCACTGCTGGGCTCAGTGTCACTTAGCTCCCCCAGCTATGTGCTTGCACCCTGCCAGCCTGAGTTCCAACACCAGACTCCATTACCATGACCCCATGGAAAGACCCTGCAATCACAGGAGTGCATGCCCAGAGCCAGTGCCCCCACAGCTGATACTGTACCTGCGGTTGGCCCTGGCCCTTGCCACTACATGTGTGTCTGAAACTGGCCCTTGACACTACACAGGCACCTGAAGCTGGCCCTGCAGTCAAGTGTGTGAACCACTGGTTCCAGCCACTACAGCACCTGCCCTGGTCCCTAGCTGCTGTATCTGAAGAAGATGCTGAAGACCCCCAAAACCCTTAGTCCAGGACCCCCCACACACACCATAGTACTCACCAAGGGCCACATAACTGTCATTGTTGTGGACCTGAAAGGCCTGAGCCAACAAGATATCATGCCCCCCCTGCCCCAGAGCCACAGGGATCACGAAGAGGCAGGGAAACACAACACCACCAAAGGATCACAGTAAACTTCTACTAACTGACCCCAAAGAAATGGAGATACATGAATTGCCTGAAAAAGGATTAGAAATAATTTCTCTAAAGATGCTCAGAGAGTTGAATTACAAGAGAACACCGATAAACAATTTAACAAAAATCAGGAAAATAATACCAGAACAAAATGAGAAGTTCAAGAAAGAGGTAGAAAACGTAAACAAGTACCAAAACAGAAAGTTTGGATCTGTAGAATACCATAACTAAATTAAAGAATTCAATAGAGTTAAACATCAGACTGAACCAAGCAGAAGAGTCAATGAACTTGAAAAGAGATGATTTGAAATTACCCAGTCAGAGGAGCAAAATGAAAAAAAAAAAAAAAAAAAAAACAACAAGAAAGGGGATATAGAAAGCCTGTGGGACTTATGAGACACCATTAAGACAAACAACCTATGAATTATTAGAGTCCCAGGAGGGGAAGAGAGGAAAAAAGGAAAAGAAAGCTTATTTAAAGTAATAATGGCTGAGAACTTCCCAAACCTGAGGAGAGATTTGAACACACAAGTTCATAAAGCTAATAGGTCAGCCCCAAATTTCAATCCAAAATGATCTTCTCCAAGACTCATAATAAAACTCAAAAATCAGAGACAAAGAGAATTTTAAAAGCAACAAGAGAAAATTTTTCTCTCTTACAAGTGAACCTTCATAAGCCTATTAGTGGATTTCTCAGCAGAAACCTTGCAGGCCAGGAGAGAGTAGGATGATATATTCAAAGTGCTGAAAGAAAAAAACTGCCAACCGGACTACTTTACCTGACAAAGTTTTCCTTTAGAAATTAAGGTGAGATAAAAAGACTTTACCAAACAAAAAAAAAAGTTGAAGTAGTTCATCACCACAAGACTTTCCTTACAAGAAGTGCTGAAAGGAGTCCTTCAAGCTACAAAGAAAGTACGATAACTACTAACATGAAAACAAATGAACATGCACAACACACTGGTAAAGGTAAGTATATAGTCAGATTCAGAATACTCTAATACTATAATATGGTGATGTGTTAAACACCTAACTCTAGGATAAAGGTCAAAGGACAAAAGTATTTTACTTTTGTTTTGTTTTGTTTTGTTTTGTTTTTTGTTTTGTTTTTTTAAACATCTTTATTGAAGTATAATTGCCTTACAATGGTGTGTTAGCTTCTGCTTTATAACAAAGTGAATCAGTTATACATATACAATATGTTCCCATATCTCTTCCCTCTTGCATCTCCCTCCCTCCCACCCTCCCCATCCCACCCCTCTAGGTGGTCACAAAGCACCGAGCTGATCTCCCTGTGCTATGCAGCTGCTTCCCACTAGCTATCTATTTTACATTTGGTAGTGTATATATGTCCATGACACTCTCTTACCCTGTCACATCTCACCCCACCCCCTCCCCATATCCTCAAGTCCATTCTCTAGTAGGTCTGTGTCTTCATTCCCATCTTGCCACTAGGTTCTTCATGGCCTTTTTTTTTTTTCCCTTAGATTCCATATATATGTGTTACCATACTGTATTTGTTTTTCTCTTTCTGACTTACTTCACTCTGTATGACAGACTCTAACTCCATCCACCTCATTACAAATACCTCCATTTCATTTCTTTTTATGGCTGAGTAATATTCCATTGTATATATGTGCCACATCTTCTTTATCCACTCATCTGTCGATGAACATTTAGGTTGCTTCCATGTCCTGGCTATTGTAAATAGAGCTGCAATGAACATTTTGGTACATGACTCTTTTTGAACTATGGTTTTCTCAGGGTATATGCCCAGTAGTGGGATTGCTGGGTCATATGGTAGTTCTATTTGTAGTTTTTTAAGGAACCTCCATACTGTTCTCCATAGTGGCTGTATCAATTTACATTCCCACCAACAGTGCAAGAGGGTTCCCTTTCCTCCACACCCTCTCCAGCATTTATTGTTTCTAGATTTTTTGATGATGGCCATTCTGATCGGTGTGAGATGATACCTCATTGTAGTTTTGATTTGGCATTTCTCTAATGATTAATGATGTTGAGCATTCTTTCATGTGTCTGTTGGCAATCTGTATATCTTCTTTGGAGAAATGTCTATTTAGGTCTTCTGCCCATTTTTGGATTGGGTTGTTCGTTTTTTTGTTATTGAGCTGCATGAGCTGCTTGTAAATCTTGGAGATTAATCCTTTGTCAGTTGCTTCATTTGCAAATATTTTCTCCCATTCTGAGGGTTGTCTTTTGGTCTTGTTTATGGTTTCCTTTGCTGTGCAAAAGCTTTTAAGTTTCATTAGGTCCCATTTGTTTATTTGTGTTCTTATTTCCATTTCTCTGGGAGCTGGGTCAAAAAGAATCTTGCTGTGATGTATGTCATAGAGTGTTCTGCCTATGTTTTCCTCTAAGAGTTTGATAGTGTCTGGCCTTACATTTAGGTCTTTAATCCATTTTGAGTTTATTTTTGTGCATGGTGTCAGGGAGTGTTCTAATTTCATACTTCTACATGTATCTGTCCAATTTTCCCAGCACCACTTATTGAAGAGGCCGTCTTTTCTCCACTGTATATGCTTGCCTCCTTTATCAAAGATAAGGTGACCATATGTGTGTGGGTTTATCTCTGGGCTTTCTATCCTGTTCCATTGATCTATATTTCTGTTTTTGTGCCAGTACCAAACTGTCTTGATTACTGTAGCTTTGTAATATAGTCTGAAGTCAGGGAGCCTGATTCCCGCAGCTCCATTTTTCGTTCTCAAGATTGCTTTGGCTATTCGGGGTCTTTTGTGTTTCCATACAAATTGTGAAATTTTTTGTTCTAGTTCTGTGAAAAATGCCAGTGGTAGTTTGATAGGGATTGCATTGAATCTGTAGATTGCTTTGGGTAGTAGAGTCATTTTCACAATGTTGATTCTTCCAATCCAGGAACATGGTATCTCTCTCCATCTATTTGTATCATCTTTAATTTCTTTCATCAGTGTCTTATAATTTTCTGCATACAGGTCTTTTGTCTCCATAGGTAGGCTTATTCCTAGACATTTTATTCTTTTTGTTGCAATGGCAAATGGGAGTGTTTTCTTAATTTCAGATTTTTCATCATTAGTGTATAGAAATGCAAGAGATTTCTGTGCATTAATATTGTATCCTGCTACTTTACCAAATTCATTGGTTAGCTCTAGGAGTTTTCTGGTAGCATCTTTAGGATTCTCTGTGTATAGTATCATGTCATCTGCAAACAGTGACAGCTTTACTTCTTCTTTTCCGATTTGGATTCCTTTTATTTCTTTGTCTTCTCTGATTGCTGTGGCTAACACTTCCAAAACTATGTTGAATAATAGTGGTGAGAGTGGGCAACCTTGTCTTGTTCCTGATCTCAGTGGAAATGGTTTCAGTTTTTCACCATTGAGGACAATGTTGGCTGTGGGTTTGTCATATATGGCCTTTATTATGTTGAGGAAAGTTCCCTCTATGCCTACTTTCTGCAGGGCTTTTATCATAAATGGGTGTTGAATTTTGTCGAAAGCTTTTTCTGCATCTATTGAGATGATCATATGGTTTTTCTCCTTCAGTTTGTTAATATGCTGTATCACATTGATTGATTTGCGTATATTGAAGAATCCTTGCATTCCTGGGATAAACCCCACTTGATCATGGTGTATGATCCTTTTAATGTGCTGTTGGATTCTGTTTGCTAGTATTTTGTTGAGGATTTTTGCATCTATGTTCATCAGTGATATTGGCCTGTAGTTTTCTTTCTTTGTGACATCTTTGTCTGGTTTTGGTATCAGGGTGATGGTGGCCTCGTAGAATGAGTTTGGGAGTGTTCCTCCCTCTGCAATATTTTGGAAGAGTTTGAGAAGGATAGGTGTTAGCTCTTCTCTAAATGTTTGATAGAATTCGCCTGTGAAGCCATCTGGTCCTGGGCTTTTGTTTGTTGGAACGTTTTTAATCACAGTTTCAATTTCAGTGCTTGTGATTGGTCTGTTCATATTTTCTATTTCTTCCTGGTTCAGTCTCGGCAGTTTGTGCATTTCTAAGAATCTGTCCATTTCTTCCAGGTTGTCCATTTTATTGGCATAGAGTTGCTTGTAGTAATCTCTCATGATCGTTTGTATTTCTGCAGTGTCAGTGGTTACTTCTCCTTTTTCATTTCTAATTCTATTGATTTGAGTCTTCTCCCTTTTTCTCTTGATGAGTCTGGCTAATGGTTTATCAATTTTGTTTATCTTCTCAAAGAACCAGCTTTTAGTTTCATTGATTTTTGCTATTGTTTCCTTCATTTCTTTTTCATTTATTTCTGACCTGATCTTTATGATTTCTTTCCTTCTGCTGGCTTTGGGGTTTTTTTGCTCTTCTTTCTCTAATTGCTTTAGGTGCAAGGTTAGGTTGTTTATTCGAGATGTTTCCTGTTTCTTGAGGTAGGCTTGTATTGCTATAAACTTCCCTCTTAGCACTGCTTTTGCTGCGTCCCATAGGTTTTGGGTCGTGACAAAAGTATTTTAAATAGCTATAGCTACAGTAATTTGTTCATGGATACACAATATAAAAAAAAAAAATCATGACATCAAAAACAAACTATAACACACCATTGTAAAGCAATTATACTCCAATAAAGATGTTAAAAAGGAAAAAAACTATAGACAGGAGGAGTAAAAGGGTAGAGTTTTGTATGCAATTAAAGTTAAGTTGTTGTCAGCTTAAAATTAGACTGTTATGTCTATAAGATGTTTCAAGTAAGCCTTGGGGTAACCACAAAGCAAAAACCTATGGTAGGGCTTCCCTGGTGGTGCAGTGGTTAAGAATCCACCTGCCAGTGCAAGGGACATGGGTTCAAGCCCTGGTCCGGGAAGATCCCACATGCTGCAGAGCAACTAAGCCCGTGCACCACAACTACTGAGCCTGCACTCTAGAGCCCACGAGCCACAACTACTGAGCCCGTGTGCTACAACTACTGAAGCCTGTGAGCCTAGAGCCTGTGCCCTGCAACAAGAGAAGCCACTGCGATGAGAAGCCCATGCACCGCAACAAAGAGTAGCCCCCACTTGCTGCAACTGGAGAAAGCCCACGTGCAGCAACGAAGACCCAATGCAGCCAAAAATAAATAAATAAATTTATTAAAAAAAAAAAAAAGAACCTATAGTAGATAGCTAAAGATAAAGAGAAGGGAAATAAAGCATACCACTATGGAAAGTCATCAATTTAAAAGGAAGACATTAAGAGAGGAGGAAATGAACAAAGTACAAAACAGCAAGAAAACAATTAACAAATTGGCAATAGTAAGTTGTTAACTATTAATAATTATTTTAAATGTAAATGGCCCAAAGTGAAGGTATGGAAAAGGATATTCCACGCAAATAGAAACCAAAATAGAGCAGGAGAAGCTATACTTATATCTGGAAAGAAAATAGATTTTAAGTCTAAACTGTAACAAGAAACAAAGAAGGTCATTATATGGTGATAAAGAGATCAATTCATTAAGAGGATACAACAATTTTAAATACATATACACCCAACATCTGAGTATCTAAATACATTAAGCAAATACTAACAGATCTGAAGGGAATAATATAGACAACAGTACAATAATAGTAGGGAACTTCAATACCACACTTTCTACAATGGATAGATTATCCAGGCAGAAAATCAATAAGGAAACATTGGACTGGATCTATACTTTATATCAAATGGACCTAACAGACATATCCAGAGCATTCCATGCAACAGCAGGAAAATACCTGTTCCTCTCAAGTGCACATAGAACATTCTCTAGGATAGGTCATATGTTAGGTCACAGAACAAGTCTTAGCAAATTTTAAAAGACTGAAATCATACTAAGTATCTTTTATGACCACAGTGGTGTGAAACTAGAAATCAGTAACAGAAGGAAAACTAGAAAATTCACAAATGTGTGGAAATTAAACAACACATTCCTGTTTAACTAATGGATCAAAGATGAAATCAAAGAAAATCAAAACTTACCATGAAACAAACAAAAATGGACACACAGCATAACAAAACTTATGGGATGCAGCAAAAGCAGTGCTGAGGCAAATTTACAGCAATAAATGCATACATTAAAAAAAAAAAAAACCTCAAATAAACAACCTAACTTTACAGCTTAAGGAACTAGAAAATGAACAACAAAAGTAACCGCAAAGTTAGGATAACAAAAATCAGAGCAGAAATAAATGAAATAGATAATAGAAAAGCAATAGAAAAGATCAACAAAACTAACAGTTGGTTTTTTAAAAAGATTTTAAAAATTGACAAACCTTTAAATAGACTTATCAAGAAAAAAAGAGAGAGGACTCAAATAAATAAAATTATAAATGAAAGAGGAGACATTATAGCTGATACCACACAAATACAAACCATCACAAGAGACTACTATGAACAATTGTATGCCAACAAATTGGACAACCTATAAGAAATGAGTAAGTTCCTAGAAGCATACAATCTACCAAGACTAAATGATGAAAAAAATAGAAAATTTGAACATACCAATATTGAGTAAGGAGATTCGATCAGTAAACCAAAACCTCTCCAAAAAGAAAAGCCCAGTCCCAGATGGTTTCACTGGTGAATTCTTCCAAACATTTAAAGAGGAATTAACACCAGTTCTCAAACTCATCCAAAAAATTGAAAGCCTGCTCTCCCTCCCCACCCAAAACCTGGGAAGGGAGCAGGGCCAGCCCAGAAACTGGTGTCTAACAGACATTACCTGTCACAGCTGCCTTTCACAAGGTCCCACCTCCCAGACTCACCATGGGACCCAGAACTCTAGTTACCTGCCTGTGGCCTTGGGGTAGGTGACAATCCCCCTTTCTGGTCATCTGTATCTGGTTTTTTTTTTTTTTTTTGGCTGCGTCAGGTCTTAGTTGTGGCGTGCAGGCTCTTCATTGAGATGCACGGGCTTTTCTCTAGTTGTAGCACATGGGCTTCTCTCTAGTTGCAGCGCGTGGGTTCCAGAGCACTTGGGCTCTGCAGTTTGCAGCACGCAGGCTCTCTAGTTGTGGCGTGCAGGCTCAGTAGTTGCGGCGCGTGGGCTTAGTTGTCCCGCAGTATGTGGGATCTTAGTTCCCTGACCAGGGATTCGTCATTTGTACCTGAATATCTGATTTACTGATTTAGGGAATCTATCACTCCTAAACTCATTTTATGCAGCCACTACCCTGATACCAAAGCTAGATAAGGATACTGCAAGAAAAGAAAACTATAGGCCAATATCCCTGATAAACATAGATACAATAATCCTCAGCAAAATACTAGCAAACCAATTTCAACAGCATATTAAAAGGATGATACACCATGAGCAAGTGGGATTTATCCCTGGGAGCAAGGATGGTTCAACATATGCAAATCAATGAATGTGATACACCACATTAATGAAATAAAAGATAAAAATCATTGTCTTTTCAATAGATGCATAAAAAGCAGCAACAAAATTCAACATTCTTTCATAATAAAAACTCTCAACCAAATTGGATATAGAAGGAACATACTTCAACATAATAGAAGCCATATATGACAAACCCACAGCTAACATCATTCATACTCAACAGTAAAAAACTGAAAGATTTCCCTCTAAGATCAGAAACAAGACAAGGGTTTCTTAACATGATCCTGTACTTCTATGTAAAAAATCCTAAAGACTCCACCAAAAAAAAAAAAAAAACTGTTAGTAATAATAAATGAATTCAGTAAACTTTCAGGATAAAAACTAAGATCTGTATACCAAAAACAGTAAGATCTGATGAAAGAAATTGAAGAAGACACAAATAAATGGAAAGATATTCCACATTCATGTATCAGAAGAGTTAATATTATTAAAACATCCACACTAGTCAAAGTCACTAATAGATTCAATGCAATCCCTCTCAGAATTCCAATGGCATTTTTCATAGAAATAGAAAAAATGTCCTAAAATTCAGTGGGATTACCAAAGACCCTGAATAGCCATAGCAATCTTGAGCAAGAACAAAGCTGGAGGCTTCACACATCCTAAGTTCAAATATTACAAAGCTGTAGTAATCAAGAGTATGGCATTGGCATAAAAACAGACACATAGACCAATGGAACAGAATTGAGAGCCCAGAAATAAACCCTCACATATACTGTCAACTAATATTTGACAAGGGAGTCAAGAATACTCAATGGGCTAACAATAATCTCTTTGATAAATGGTGTTGGGAGAACTGGACATTTATTCATACACAAAAGAAAGCAACTGGACCCCTACCTTATACCACTCACAAAAATTAACTGGAAGTGTATTAAGAACTTAAATGTAAGACGAAACTATAAAACTCTTAGAAGAAAACAAAGAAAAAAAGCTCCTTGACTTTGGTCTTTACAATTAATTTTTTGGATATGACAACAAAAGAAAAAGCAACAAAAGAAAAAAGTAGCCCCTGCTTACCGCAACTGGAGAAGGCCCACATGCAGCAACGAAGACCCAATGTGGCCAAAAATTAAAAATAATAATAATAATAAATAAATAAATTTATTAAAAAATATGAGCAAGTGCAATGACATCAAACTAAAAACTTTTGCACAGCCAAAGAATCAACAAAGTGAAAGGGCAACCTATGAAATACAAGAAAATATTTGCAAACCATATATCTGATAAGGGGTTAATATCCAAAGTATATATGGAGCTCATACAATTCGATAGCAATAAATAAGTAAATTAACTCAATTTTAAAATACGAAAAGGACCAGAATAGATATTTTTCTAAAGAAGACATACAAATAGCCAACAGGTACATGGGAAGGTTCTCAACATCACTAATTATCAGGGAAATGCAAAGCAAAACCACACTGAGATATCACTTTACATGTGCTACAACAGCTTGCATCAAAAAGACAAGAGATAACAAATTAGTGAGGATATGGAGAAAGTGATCTATTTGCACTGTTGATGGGAATGTAAATTGATGCAGCTGCTATGGAAAACAGTATGGAGGTTCCTCAAGAAAGTAAAAGTAGAACTACCATGTGATCCAGTAATCCCACTTCTGGGTATATATCCAAAGGAAACAAAATCACTATCTTGAAGAGGTATCTGCACTCTCATGTTCATTGCAGCACTATTTACAATAGCCAAGACAAGGAAACAACCTAAGTGTCCAGTGATAGATGAATCGACAAAGAAAATGTGGTACATACATACAACAGAATATTATTCAGCCATAAAAAAGAAGGTTCAACGTGGGTGAAACTTGAGAGCATTATGCTAAGATAGAGAAAGATACATACTATATGATCTCACTTATATGTGAAATCTAAAAACATTGAACTCTCTCTATGAGATGATGGATGTTAACTAGACCTATTGTGGTCATCCTTTCACAATATGTGTAAGTCAGACTATCATGCTGTACACCTTAAACTGATACAGTGAGGTTTGTCAATTATTTATCAATAAAACTGGAAAAAAAAATGTTGAACTCATAGAAACAGTAGATTGATGGTTAACAGGGGCTGGGAGATAGAGGAGATGGAACGAAGTTGGTCAAAAGGTACAAGCTTCCGGTTATAGGATGAATAAGTTCTGGGGATCTGATATACAGCATGATTACTACAGCTAACAATACTGTATTGTATACTCAAAATTTGCTATGAGAGTAAATCTTAAATGTTCTCATCATAACAACAAAAATGGTAATTATGGGAGGTGAAGTATATATTATTGTAGTAAACATTTCACAATATATACGTGTATCAAATCGTCACATTGCCTTAAACTTATACAATGTTATATGCCGATTGTATCTCAATAAAGTTTGGAAAAAGTAAATAGGAGAATTCAGTCTCCATTGGAGTATCTAGTTTGAGGATTCTATACCTGTATAATCCACGTATTCTCAAATGTAAATAAGTTTGCATGTTTACCTATAAATCAGTTTAGTTACTTAAATGTTTTCCTTAATTTAAAATTTTTCTTGTGGGAATGCTGATAATTTTAGTTTGGAAAGATTTCAATAGAGTATGACTCATTTAAATAGCTTTTATCTTATATAGCAGCTCTAAACACTTTCTCACAACCTCCTTATCCAGTATACTGTTGGACAGGCTATAACTTCCTAAGAATTTTTTTTTTTTAAGTATTCCACATGGACTCATTTGGAACTCTCTCCTTTTAGTAATGTTAAATAATGAATACCTAATATTTCTCATTCTTTAGAGGATGCATTAAAATCTTTTTTATTACTATTCCATGGATAAAATCTCTCAGTGTTTTAAATTTATTATAAAAATGCTAAATTAAAATGGCAACTACCTTATTTGTAGATACATAGAAATCTTGGTTTTTTCTTTATATATCTATAAAATAACATGGCTAAATTGTTCACTTGTCTTCATTAACAACAGTGTTCTAAATATAGCAATTTGTTCTAATAGAAAAGTAATTCATTATAGAATACTGGCAAGTAGAAAAAGAGTATGAAAAAGAAAATTTAAACCACATACCTATTATTCCACCACCCAGAGAGAACTATCTTCCCAATATTGCGTTTCCTTATGGTAGCATAGGCATAACTCTGTATCTGTGTACCATTCAACACAGTTTTATACATATGTTAGATGATGAGGGGACAAATCCAGAGTTAAATAACTACTGCCTCATAGTGTGTATGGTTTGGAAGTCCGTTTTATCTCCTTTATTTTTTTTTAACCTTCACTAATTCTGTAAGGAACATCTTTTTACCTCACGGGTTTTAAACATGAAACCACAGCTTCACATAAGTATAGTTACAACATGCGCAGTTGCAACATTAGCAAATCGCAGAGCCCAGACTCATACTCAATTCTCCCGGTATCTCAAACCCCAGCGTTCTTCCCTCAGCAATCCAGCTACCTCATGCATTTGGATTCCTGCTACAATTTGTCCTTTTGACTAAATTAAAAATCATTCTAAAAGTTTGCCTTAAAACACCCTCAGAGTGTTACTAAATTAAGGCTAAATCTCAAGTATAAATTTTCAAGCAATTAGTTCTGGTTTTGCCAGAGCAGAACACCCCTCAGATGACGCCGAATAAAAACTATTTACACACTACCATAGTGCGTTTCTTGTAAAAAAACGTTGGGTCTGTAGCAGTGATTTGCTAATCAGATTCAGAATTTGATTTGAAATGCCTCCGGCAGGCAGCCAATCCAGTTATGAAAGAACAGAAGCAAAAAAACCAGAGCCCTGGTGAGTCTCCTCCAGAAGCTAGCTGGGTCCTTTGCTCTCGTTAGCAAACTGGTTCCATAGGAAATCACTGTAATTGCTCCTAAAATAAAATATCATAGTTAATTTTTTCAATAAATTATTGGACTGTACTAGACACAAAACATGTACATTTTGGAATCTAGAGTTATAAAATATTCTGACATGTTTTAATATAAACAGGAACATTTCCAATGATTGCTTGGATCGAAAATGTTTTTCCACTTGACATTTGTTTATACTTCCTAGGAAAGAAACTCTATTTATGGATAACTGAATAACACAAATAAACATCAGAGAGAGCTGAAAAATCAGCTTTGATTATGCATGAAAATCTACAATGTCATTGTGTACTCGTATGCTGTATTCTGATTGCCTGTTTATTTTTACAGAACTGCTGGTGAGCCTATGGAAGAGGAGCCAGCCTTGTGAAGCGCCAAGTCCTCCCCAGCCTTCCCCACCCCCGATATTTCCTGTGTGTGACATCATTGCATATCCCCCCGCCACCCCAGCACCCTCAGACATGTCTTGTCTGCTGCCTGGGTGGCACAGATTCCATGGAACATAAACACTGGGCACAAAATTCTGAACAGCAGCTTCACTTGTTCTTTGGATGGACTTGAAAGGGCATTAAAGATTCCTTAAAAGTAACCGCTATGATTCTAAAGTTACAGTAAACCACCATTGGAAGAAACTGCTTCCAGAGTGCTTTTAATATGCTGGGTGACCCACTCCCAGGCCCAGAGTATGAACTAGAAACATCCAGTACAGCGTTAGGTACTGTTAATTTCAGATGGTATGACAGCCAGCGAAATTTTGGGCAAAACCTGAGAAATCTCATTCCTGACATTCTGATCAGTTTTTTATTGGGAACTTTTTCGTCAAACAGTCTTAAATTGTTTACAGGATTTGCTTTCAGCTATGAAGGGATAGCAATTCCCGACAGATCACGGGGTTTTTTTTGTTTTGTTTTGTTTGTTTTTGGCCTTTGTTTTAACATATGGTTCAACTCTTGCTAGGAAGAGTCCAAGATGGAGGAACGAGGATGAGGCTTTTTTCAGTGGAATAAACCACACTGTATCTCAAAGTCCAATGCCAAAGCAACCTCACACATTTTATGTAATGGTGCAATATTTTATATCACATTTTTTGAGAAAAATTACCCTGTTTCCCTAACATCCCTCTCTGTGTTCTCACACACAGGAGATTCGCAGTTGATTTAGGATGAAGTCTCCTTCCTCCCTCATACACCCCTTGCCCTGGTGACAGTAGCTCTGAGCATATGTTCCACGGAGGATTTTCAGTGTCTTTGAAAAGTGCATAACTTTTCAAAGGCCATCTTAATTTGTTCCAAATCTATCAAGAATTTATTCTCTCACTTTTATTTTTCTGCTTTCCATCACCTCCTTTCTTCTTGCCTTTCATCCTTCCTTCCTATAAAAAAAAACGAGGATTACCCATAATCTCCACAATTACTCAGGAGCTTTGAGGACTCAGTTTATTTTCTTCCTTCCCAGGTTAACACAGCTGCTTGGTCTGATGCGTTCTTTTAGCTGTAAAACCATTGAGGGCTTAAGCAGTGTTACTGAATTTTCTAGATCTTTGAAATGTGTTAATGAAGGCATTGCTTATTTGAAGTCACCTTGAATTGAGTTAACCTTGAAGTTGTGCCTTCATGTGAAAAAAACAACATGAACTTAACCTTTACACATGTTGCCTTAGTGTCAAAGGCTAAAAATATAGGACATTTATTTCTGAGATTAAAAGCAACTTACTAAATATAAGTAGGTTATCCCCCTACCTCCCAAAATTCTATTTCAATGTATAACTCAGACACCTAAAGACATTGATGTAGAATACCTCGCAGTATTTAATATCTGACAATGCTTTCAAGAGTTGATGTTTCTTTTTATATATTTTCCTAACTCAAAGGATATATTAAAGCCATAAGTGAAGATTGTCATGCTTTTATTCAAAAATCTGAAAGAAACCTTAATTAAAACAAGGTTTTAGGGAAGGCCATGATATGAAAGATATGGGACAATATGGTTTTAGTTAAAGAGGACTCCAACCTGTAAATCAAAGATGAAAGATTTCACTCAAGTAGAATTATATAACTCCCTTTTGTTATACAGTCAGACCATATTTTTCATGCATTTGGTTTTTTTAGGATTACCATTTTAATTTTAAAGACTTTTATTACATATACAAAAATGGCTCAATACTTGGTTTAACATCTTAGAAATTTGAGACACCCTTTGAAATAGGAAATCTGAAATGGAATGTAACTCAGTATTAGTTAAAAATTACTTTCACTGCATAAGGGTAAGGTCAATCTAGATTCACAATAGTAATGAATTTTTTCCATGACATTTTTAGAGAAATTCATGCCAATCATATTTGCTAGCTCTTGCTGTTTTTGCTGTAATTACTTGAGATTTTACTTAAAGAAACCAAAAGCTTAAAAAAAGAAGACAACCCCCACCCTTTAAAAAGGAAAGCTATAACATACGGTAAGTGGAAACATAATTGTGACTTTTTAAAATCAACTTCGTAATTACAAATCTCTATTATTCCTCTCAGTCCTCCCAGATAGTTTTTAGATTTTGAATAAGAAAATGAAACAGTATAATGCAAACATACTAATTTACTGAAGTTTCCTGCAGTTATTTTACCACATATTTAGGCATAGCCATCAATCTGATAAAGCTAAATCAGTAGGCCATCTCCAAGGTTATTTAGATTTAAAATATGACACATTAATGAGTTAATCACACATCCTTCCAAGTGATATGGTACCCAATTGGTTGCAGTTAGAGTCTTTAGGATACATAGAGAGGCAGATAAACTATGGAGAGGATTAATCACAGCTGAATGTAGTTGTAAGAACAGAATGCCAGCGCTTTTTGATTATATCGTTACAAGATGTAATGTAGCCCTCAGGGACAGAATGGAGGCTTTTGGAGAATATCAACACTTCTTTTGAAATAGAACAGCACTTTTTAAAAGGGTAGTTTCACTTGGTATAGTTTTCTTCACTTATACATTTAATTTTTATTGCTCACAATAGTTCCCAGTAAGAGTCTGTTAGAAAAACTCCTCTCTAAGCATTACCAATAATATATCTCTTTCTGATCCATGCTTTGAAGGATAATCACATAGGCTTTCTCACAATCTCACAATAACTCATATATGAGGAATAAAAATAAAGGTTTTTGAGAAATCTATTACTAAACAATGCCAGGACTTTAATAAGATTTGATAATAAGTCCAAAAAGAAAACGTAAGAAATTTTTCTCAATTATATAGTACAATCTGGGGTTGTATATTGAATTGAAAACCAGACAGTTTTATTAAATAATAAGTAAAATGGACCTCAAATGGTAATAGAGGCTATTTAATCATTGCTTAGTAAATGAGAACATTTTGAGATGAAATATTTTTAAATATTTTAGCAAATTTACAACATCAATAGTGGAGATAGAAGTCAGCTTTTGGAGAAAAGAGATACTTACGAAAAACTACTGTAAATCGCATTTCCATTATCAATTGTAGGAACTGAAATCTTGCCTTCGGTTTTGACTATAACCCTTTGCAAAATTCTCCCACACCTCTCACTGGCAACATGGTAGATTTGAAAGCAGGACATCACCTCACAGGAACATTTCAGAAACTACGGGGCTGGTCTTGCCCAACAATTCAGTACTGTCCTATTTCCAAAGGTCATTCTCAAAGCTTTGTGGATTTACTAGGTTTCTTTACAGATTCCATATGGAAGTAAAATAAAATGATCAGTGGAAGTTCTCCTGGGAGAAAATTTCTCTCCAATCAGCACTTTTATACTTATTTTTTATCCTAGCATTTATGTTTAAGACAATTTATTTAAATATTTTTTACTGTTTATCTTTGGAAAGTTTACTCTGTTTGTCTCAGTGGAAGTATTAAATGCCTAATAACCACAAAAACAAACAAGCCAAAGGTTTCTGTCTTAAAAGTGATTCATTCTGAGCTTGAAATAATCACTCTGTCAAGAGTTTGACAGTGTCACTTCTAGCAGCATCTATCCTAACATTCTCTTCCTGCTTCAGGAATGAAATCACTTGACTTACTGAGAAAAGAGAAGGAAAAAAAAGAAAAGAAGATGTAGGAAACAACACACCTGTTCAACCATTCCATAAAGAGGGCATTTTCACCTCCAAAAGAAATGAAAACCAGATGATATATGCTAAGAAATGAAGGCATTTTATTGTTGTCTTCAAAACTGATCATCAGCATGGTCATGATCATCATCAAATATGTCTTGTGTTCACAAAGGACACAAGTATATTTTGGTCTCCAGCAGTATTTTGTACTATTCACTGCCTTTTGAATGAAGTATCGTAAGTATTACATCATCTTCATCAACACCCTCACTAAAATATGTAAGTGCCTATGTGTGGCTTCTTTCCTGGTCATATTTACATTGAAAATCATAGCCCTTGCCTCCTACCAACTTGCTTTTACTCCATCAGTGCTTCATGAAGCACAGCATGATTGTCATGTGACCAGAGTATAAATTTTTTAGATGAACATGGTATACTCACACAGGGCTGTAGAACTTGATTTCTCCAAATCAACTGCAGTTTGTTGTTTTTTCTATGATACACCTGGCAGGTTTTATGTAATAGTTTATGCAACACCTGAGTCAGTTATTAATATCCTGGAAATAGTTGGGTCAGACAGTTGAACCTTAGACTCTTGATCTGGGGCTGCTTCGACTTGACCTCAATGATAGGGTAATAGCGTTGTAACAGGGTTGAAACAATTTCTCAAAGCATCTTAATTCTCAAACTGGAACACTTAGTAAATATGTGGTGAATTCACCGTACAGTGCCAATCTTTCTAACCAATAATTTCCTTTCCACCCCTCTCTCCTTCCCTTATCCAACTGCCAATAAAAAATTGCCATATCTAAACTATCAGAATACTTTCTTAAATCTCTACTTTATGTTTCCTAAGTTGAAGCAACCTTGGCAACTTATTTTGAGACATCACTAGGTATGCTTTCCTTGTGCCATTTCATATAAACACTCTAGTAGATACTTTTTATCTTCTTTTTTATCTCTTTCTTTCAAGAACCACTTGACTTTTTGCTATTCTTATCTTAAAAGATAAATCAGGTTAATGTGTTTTGGTCTACAGTCTTGGACCTGGCATTTGTTTCATTAATACAGAAATTTTTTTTTTTGTCTCAAATATAGTTTTCCACCGTTCTTGGTACTACCTAATTGTCTTGTGCTAGTTATCACATAGAAGATTGTATACAGACTTTTCTTGCCCTCTGGATGATGTTTTATGAGTCAAACCCACAAGCATAAATTCCAACCATAAGAAAAAAATGACAAAAGAGAAATTTTTAAATCAATATAATTTGGAAGCAAGATATTTCCAGACTATTCAAAGAAAATTGAAGTGCTTTTATTTTTCTGTTTGGGCCTTAGGTACATTAGAGCCAAATGTTGCAACATCAAATAAAACAAGGAGGGTCAAATGTGTTGTGGGACATTGTGGCCATGCCCTTTAGGCTTCATTGTGGTGCCTTTTCTTGGAGTTGGCATTTTATGACATTTGATAGAGATCTTGCAACAATATCTGGCTATTGCTTTTACTAACTTAAAATTGAGTAGAAATGGAACAATTTTTTAAAACATAAGAATTAAGAATTCTAAAATCTGAGGAGGAATGGCACCTCCTTACGTATGCAAAGATTGCTTTTAGATAAAAAATCTGCATATGCTCTTTCTAAATTGTAAGATTCTTAAACTCTTTCTGGGTAAGCAGAGCTGGGTTCTATGAAACTGTCCTTTCAGTGGTGATTGGGTATCACAGGCATGTTGTTAAAAGTGAGTGATCATTTTGTAGATTATAGCCTCGGCAGTTTGTGTCATTTGAAAGCAAATATACTGATATTTTTAAGTAAGGTGGGCAGAGCAGGCAGAAAACCAGTATTTATCACTCTTGTGATTAAACACTCTAGACCAGGCTTGTTGATGTGTATGCCAATAATCTGGAGTTTCTGGCTTAGTGTAAAATTAAAATGTTTTTTATATTGTGGTCTAATATCTGTTTCTGTAATAAGATCAGTTTGTTGTCCTCTGTGCACCAGTGGTTTTGCCCTTAATTTTTTTGGCTAGCATTTACCAAAATCTTTCATCCAGAGCTGCTGAGAAAAATACGTGTTGCCAAACTTCTTTTCTTAAAATTGTGCTGCCAGTGATGTTTTCCCAGATGTGAAAAATAATTATCTAATAAAGGATTAATACCTAATAACAATACCATTGTTGAACATGCTCACTGACTGTTCATCTTCTATCTGATTCCTTTTTTTGTATTTGAAAATATTGAATGGAAAATTCAATGACGTGTTCCAAATTATTGTTGATGTTGTTAATGTCATGATTCTCCTTAAGAGTGTGAAAGATCTCCTTTTGTCTCGTGTTTTCTACTGAATTAGACTTTCCTCTAGTCCTAGTGTGAATAAAAGCTATTTGAAATAAAAGTGTTCTTATTTTTCTACCTCTTTGGTGCCTACCATTAGACTCTGAATACTAGTTATTTGACAAAATTTGTTGAATAAATGTTACTAATTATAAATTACTGTGACACTGTTCCACTTTCAAAAAATTAAAAGGTTACTTGCAAGTAAACTCCCTTTATGGTGATGTGAGAATTCACAAAAGAAGAAAAAATAAATTAAAACAGAGTTGCTTTTTTTGGACTTCCTGGTGGTCCAGTGGTTAAGACTCTGCACTTACACTGCAGGGGGTGCGGGTTCGATCCCTGGTCACGAAAGTTCTGCATGCCGCATGTTGTGGCCAAAAAAAAAAAAAAGCAAGTTGCGTTTTGAATGTAAGCTTCTGGTCAGGATAAATAATAATAAGACCTAACACTGATTAAGCACCAACTATGTGCCTGTTACTCTACTGAGCACTGTACCAAAATTATATTATCCATCACATGACTTCTACATCATGTATTATTATTCCCATTTACAGATGACAGCATGGAGCAAGGAAGAGGCTAACTCCTTTACTTGCCCATTGTTACAGATAGTAAGAGGATTAAATCCCTATCTGTGTCTATTTAGCTCTACAGTCTGTCCTCTCTGCAAATGGCAAACAAGGCATGTCAAAGATGGCATACTAAAAGCATTCTTTTTAAAACTATGACTAACCTTCAGAATAGACTGTGTGCTCATTCTCTGCTAACCTTATGATTTTATTAAATTATCATTTTAAATGGATCTGGTAATTGCGGCTAGGTTTGTACACTAAGTACAAGTTACAAAACAGTTTTTTTTTCCTCCCTATTTCAACATCTTTCTTTAATCTAGCCAAGAACTCTAAGATGTCTTTGGAATACATATTCCAAACACTTTTGAAATCTATTCCAACGACCAATAGTTATTTTTGTATTTTATAACCCCCTGCAATGTTTAACAGTCTAAAACATAACTGTTTCCAATGGACAATGGTTTGGGTTCCTTCTGGGAAAAGACAGTAATATTTTGTCTAACAGAAAGTAAACTTGAGATGGAGTGGGTGGGCAGAGTCGGTTTCAATGGTAAACACCTTTGGTTTAATCAGATATGTCAAACGGCAAATGTTACTTCATGGTTCTTTGTTTCTTTTAAGTTTTAGTGGTGAAATGATAGCAATTGCAAAAGTGGAGTATAAGCAAAAATAAGAATGAATGTTGTAGGTTTTTTTAAGTGATTTGTAAATAAAAATAGAAGTCTAAAGAATTTCTTCCTCTACCTGACACTTTTAGAGTTAGGTCAAAATACTTCCAAATATTATAATTACTTCTCAGCTTTGTAATATTAACATCAATATCAATTGCTGTGATTCTCCCAGGTGACCACAAATGGATAATTCCCCACATATCCTAATAAGTACTTTGGAAAAAGCTGATTGCTCTTCTTTCAAATGTCATAAGAATAGAAAACAAGATTCAGGGAAAGAGATGAATGAATTCCCTTTTTAAAATCTTTTAAAACCTGGAGATAAATAGAAGAAAGATTGCATTTACCTTAGATCAAGTAAAATTTAAAGTTCTTAGTGTATCTAGAAAAGCCACTATTTGGGACTTCCCTGGTGGTGTAGTGGTTAAGAATCCGCCTGCCATTGCAGGGGACACAGGTTCAATCCCTGGGGGTTCAATCCCTGGTCCGGGAAGATCCCATATGCCGCGGAGCAACTAAGCCCATGCGCCACAACTACTGAGCCTGCGCTCTAGAGCCCACATGCCACAACTACTGAAGCCCACGCACCCTAGAGCCCATGCACCGCAATTACTGAAGCCTGTGCGCTCTAGGGCCCGCATGCCCCAACTACTGAGCCCGCATGCTGCAATTACTGAAGCCTGCGTGCCTACAGCCCATGCTCCACAACAAGAGATGCCACCGCAATGAGAAGCCCACACACCGCAACGAAGAGTAGCACCCGCTGGCTGCAACTAGAGAAAGCCTGTGCGCAGCAATGAAGACCCAACACAGCCAAAAATAAAAATAAAATTAGAAAAAAGGAAAAGCCACTATTAATTCTGTATTGAAAGCTTATACAGTACATTTAAAGTTTTACATAGTCCCACATATATATTTTGCTTTTTCCTCAAAAGAATTTTTCCCAAAAATGATTTTAAGACTTAAAATGTGATAAAGTAAATCAATTTAATGATGTAGTAAAAATAATTTTTTAATAAATTTATTTAGTTATTTATTTTTGGCTGCATTGGGTCGTTGTTGCACGTGGGCTTTCTCTAGTTGTGGCGAGTGGGGGCTACTCTTTGTTGCGGTGCACGGGCTTCTCATTGCGGTGGCTTCTCTTGTTGCAGAGCACAGGTTCTAGGCACATGGGCTTCAGTAGTTGTGGCACGTGGGCTCGGTAGTTATAGCTCACGGGCTCTAGAGCGCAGGCTCAGTAGTTGTGACGCTCGGGCTTAGTTGCTCCACAGCATGTGGGATCTTCCTGGACCAGGGCTCGAACCCACGTTCCCTGCATTGGCAGGCGGATTTTTAACCACTGCGCCACAAGGGAAGTCCGTAAAAATAATTTTAATAATAAATTATATATTTATGATTATGTATTCTTAATTGGATGTGAAGACTTTAATGTCCATGTTAAATGCGGTTGTTTCTTTTAAAAATGTACATTTTTAGTACATTATTTTTAATTTTTCTCTTTGCTTAACGTTAGTTTTAGTTGTTTTATTTATTCTAAAAAAATTAATATTTATTAAACACCCTGTGTTCCCATTTAAATCTCAAAATACTCTTGTGAGGTGAGTAAATTAATAGATGAGGAAATTGAGGCTTAAATACCAGAAAAAAAAAAGCCCATCTACTTTACTGCTACCCAAAATATTTTATCCAACGTAGTCAACATTCACTGAATGCCTACTATGGCACATATATTCAGTATTATTCTTGTAATAGCATGGAGAATAGCAAGAAAATAAGTAATATAACTATATAAAAGAAATGAAAAATTCATTAAAGCTCCCCCTTCTATAACTGCAAAAGAAATTGAATCAGAGATTTGAGTTTAGAATAGTACAATACTAAGGCTTTTAAAAAAGTTGTGACCTGTTTTTTTTCTCCATAGAATTATAACATAGAGGCAGACATAGAATACATTCAAGAAATATTTGTTGTCTAAATTACGTATCATTATATTCACAGGAAGATTTGGGCAAAGATCTGTTAAGAGAGTAGATACGATTTAGGGTGTTTGTTAATGTCCCTTTCATCCCTAATGTCTACCATCCTTAATGTCAACATTCAATTAAAAGTATCTAATGTTGAGAATTAGAAAGATAGAAGATTAGATTTGTAGACATCCTAAAAATCCCTTTAGAAATTGCTTTCTAAATTGCAGTCATTTGCATTTCTCTCAGTATTTCTTTTTCTTAAAAAATCAGTTAATTATAATTTTTGGTACATCAAGCCCCAGATAATCAAGTTCTTCAATAACCACTTCTGGTTTATTTCATTTGCCCTTTAATGAAACGTAATTTTCAACCTCTTTTACTTTTCAAAGCACTAATCTTAATAAGCAGTACTTTCAGTTCTTTCATCAGAACCCAAACCCTGATAGACTATAAGACCCTCATCAGACAGAATGTATTTATAAGGGGTCTCTGTGCCATTAAAACTATTCTGCCATTTTGAAGTTATAATTTCCCCAGTTTAAAATTTGGCCCATACTTAACTAAATGCATTCTAACTTCTTTCTATGGTTACATATATGTCCATCTCTTGCAAGAGACTATTAGGTTCAACCCAGCAATCCCACACAGCCATAAACACAGATTTGCAGTTGGTGGATATTTATGAAAGGATTGTTAGATGCTATGAAATAGTTCCTTCTTGTCACTACTCCTTTTAAGCTCAGTGAATGGAAAAGTATATGGAGCCCTATTCTATAATCTGTGTTACAAAATCATTGTCCTCTCTGTTGAGAGCAAGTTGAGTCAAGTGTTTAGAGCTTTAGGAAACAAACCTTTAAAAGCAGGCAAATACATAAATCTTATTTACTCTACAAAAATTCAAATTTGATTGATGTATTTCCAGAGGATTCCCAGAGAAGATAATGCAGAACTGCATTTTTGGTTTTGGTTTCCAGACCCATTTCTACAAAGAACTAGCTTGTGACAATGGGTAAATTTCTCATGGTCTTAATTCTCATTTTTTCATCCTTTAATGCTTTCAAAGTTAAACATTCTACTTCTGTTCTTTTAGGAAAGTTGTACATGATGTTTCTATTATTTTAGTGATTACTCATATTATTGACTTGACTTAAAGTCAATTATCTTAGTCATACATCTCTACTTTCCTTTTTCAGAATACAAGAGCCTTAAATTACATTGATTCCTATATACCCTGTTTTATCTTATGTCTCATTATTGTCTAGTATTTACTTTCACCTTGTTTGAAACCTTAAATTTATTTAAAACAATTGTTATATATCACTGATTAATATTTTTCCATTTACAACAACAATAGTAGTAAGTCAATAATTATTGTTTCATCATGTTTGCCAACTTCTTTGCACAACAATTTTGCTTGCACCCATTTTCTTTCTTCTTTCAGGCTTGGAGTGATTAGCTTCCATTTTCCCTGTCTAAAATGTATTTTTTGGGGCCTCACTCTTAAATGATATGTTGGCTGGGTATAGAATTCTAGGTTGCACTGTGATAGCATCATCTTATTGTATTCCTAACTCTACTTTCACTATCAAGATGTCTGCAATTGCCTAGTTATCATTCCTTTGAAAGTAATCTATTTTTTCTCTCTAGATCTTTTAAGATCTTCTCTATGAGTAGGTATGATCTTTGTGTTTATCCTGCAAGGGACTTAATGAGTTTTCTAAATCTGAAAATCAAATTCTTTCCTCTATTCTGGGTATTCTAGGTTATTTATGATTGGTAATAGCTCCCCCTATCTTCTATTCCCTTCTTCTCTAGTATTTAATACAACTCTTGTTAGACATATATTGATAGGCCTCACTCTGTACTTTTTCTCCATAAACTTGCCTTTTACATTTTCCATTGCATTGTCTTTTTATACTTCCCTCTGCATAATTTCCTCAAATCTTTTCGGGCCTAATTTTTTGCATTTCTATACTATGAATTTTAACTTTCAAAGACTACATTATTCATTTTAAAAAGATGTATGCACTTCTTTTTCAATATTCCACTATTCTGGGGTCTTATTTTCTTATTACTTATACTTCCTGTTTTACATTTCAATCATCTTCTACACATTTAGTTTATAGTATCTATCAGAGTTCTCTATGGCCTCAAGTACTTAGGCATTGCTCATATTAGTTTATTTACTCTTCTGAAAAAATTTTGTTGTGAATTCATCTTCAGTAGGCTTTTACCTGTGGGAATTCCATGTTATCTGAATTGAGGACATATCCCTCTTTAGCATTATTATATTTTCTTCTGGCAGGGATCCCAGGGGTTTTACTACTGACAATTTTTCTGCTTATTTTGCTACTTATGGGTTCTTTGACCATATGACTAACAAGAATATAAATAATAAATCTATGTGCAGGCTTACCACTTCTCAGGAGAAACTTTCTTTCCTCCCGAGTATCCACAAAAAACTACCAGCTTCCTTCTTGTCATTCTGTTGTCAGTGGGCTTTTTGGTTTTTTTTTTTTTTTTTTTTTTTAGTCTACCCTACCACTTAGGGGGCAGCCTTTCAAGGATCCTAGGTTAATTGTGAACATGTGTGTACAGGATAGGTTTCACAGTTCCAATTCTCTACCTCAAGAAGTTCCAAATACTCAACTCCTATCTCTGTATAGGTATTAAAACATAAGCCTTTGAGTTACTTGTACTGGCAACTCCCCAGAACCCCATCCCAAGCCAATGGCAGAATTAGCTCTCCCACCTGCCACTCTTATTTTCTGTGCCTTCTTCATTCCTGGTACTTGGAGGTTTTCTTAGTTTTGGTGAACTTATCCATACATTTAAAAGAAAATTTCATTTAGCATTTCTTGATCTTTATGACAGAAGTGTTGCAGCTTAACTGGTCCTTCACACTGACAGCATTAGAAGTGGTCTCAGGCTCTTTCTATGAAATGAGAGCATCGGATATCTAATCTGTGTGGTTCCCATTAGCTCTGATACTGTGTGAATTATTTATATGCATGAAATTTATACTTTAGTTTCCGAAACTTCTGGTCATTCCATTGCTTAAGGGAACTCCTCACTCTGGGAAATGAGTAGCTACTACCATAAGAGTTTTTCACAAACTAAAATGATGAAAGGGTTTGCCAGCTGCTTCAAGAGAGAAAAGAAAGTTAGAAGCACATAGGCCATCAGCAGAGGTGACTACTCTTAATTATTAAACTGCCTCTGACAATGCAGTGCTGGTAGTCCTTTCTTTGGTGTGTATGCTTAATCTCACTGTTGGCTGCAAGTGAAAAGAGGAAGAAATAGTAGTGAGTACCACTTGCCTGAACCTTAGAAATGAGGATAGGGTTACATGGGCAATATTTTCTTTTCTCTCAAAACATGACAAGGAAACAGACACCCATCACATGTCAGAGAGTGAAAGATTTGGGCTAATGCTTGGCAGGAGCATACATAGCTGAGGTTTCATTTCTTTGCTCTCTAGTACATACTGTGGCCATGTTAAAGTTCAGGCTTCACATTCCTTTCTGGTGAAAAAGGGATTTAATGAATATGCTACATGTTCTTCTAGATGCTAAATGACATGCATCTTCCTCTCATTTTGGCTACCATTCTTTGAATACCTTGGATATACTGTCCGTGGGTATCTGTCCAACTAAAAAGTACTTACTGAGAAGGAAGAGGAATCATTGCTGTGGGACAAAAACATTTTCCCTCAAAAAAGAATGTACAAGCACACAAAAAAGATGTGGGATTTTTATGAATCATATCCTGTAATTTTTCACTTTTTTCCAGCTACCTCCTTCTTAGAACAGAATCCAAGAAAACCAAAGAAAACTATTTGTGCTGTGAGCAAAAATTTTGCCAAATTGAATTACATAATTCATCTAGCAGATTTGATGAGTTCCTGGATACAATTTGCAAATTTGCATTTCGCACACAAGGAAATAAGGCATTTGTTATATATGAAAAAACACTGTGCTTGTTACAAAACCATATTTTGTAACTGCTGAGGATTGTCTCTGTATATATGTATAGTATATATACTTAGGCATGAAACTTGGCTGTTTATCATGTACACTTCAGGATATTTGACAGTGAACATAGTGAACTATGGAATCAAATACGTGAATTACTACAAATTTAGCATTTTTATAAAATTATGATACCAAAATATTCATTAAATATATTCATTAAATATGACTGATCAACTTTCAAAACACCCAGGTAAACCAATATACTCACTTCAATGTATCATACTTGGATTCACTATATGTTATCCCTTACTTTCCAAAATAAACATTCTGAATTATGAGAAGGACGGTTGATGTCAGCAAGATGGTAAACTAGGAAGCTCCAGGCACTCATTTCCCTACAGAATTATCAAATAAACAACCATACACTGATTAAGATAACTTCATAGGAGATTTGGAAACTAGCTAAAAATCTACAGCAGCCAAGAAAATGCCCAATCAAGAAAAAGCCACATTCAAGCAAGATGATAGGAAATTTCCCGGGGCTTTTTACTCACCTTTGACCCATCCCCTCCACGTCCTTGCAGCAAGGACAGAAGGAAGTGGACTGTCTTAGTTTGCTCAAGCATCCATAAAAAAAATACCATGGGGACTTCCCTGGTGGCGCAGTGGTTAAGAATCCACCTGTCAATGCAGGGGACATGGGTTCGATCCCTACTCCGGGAAGATCCCACATGCCACGGAGCAACTAAGCCCTTGCGCCACAACTACTGAGCCTGCAGTCTAGAACCCACGAGCCACAACTACTGAGCCCTCGTGCCACAACTATTGAAGCCTGCATGCCTAGAGCCCATGCTCCACAACAAGAGAAGCCACCGCAGTAAGAAGCATGCACACCACAACAAAGAGTAGCCCCCACTTGCCACAAACTAGAGAAAGCCCGTGTGTAGCAATGAAGACCCAACACAGCCAAAAATAAATAAATAAAATAAATAATAATTTTAAAAAAAATACCATGGACTGGTTGACTCAAAAAACAGACATTTATTTCTCATAGTTTTGGAGGCTGGGAACTCTGATATCAGATTGTCAGCATGGTTGGGCTTTGGTGAGGGCCCTCTTCCTGACTTGAAGATGGCTGCTGTATCCTCATATGGTGGATAGAGGAAGCTCTCGTGTCTCTTCCTCTTCTTATAACGGCACTTTTCCTGTTGTGGGCACTCACCATGTGACATCATCTAAACCTAATTACCTTCCAAGGGCCCTACCTCCTAATACCATCACAGTAGGGGGTTAGGGTGCCAACATTTGAACTGGGTGGGAGGGAACAAACATTCAGCCCATGGCATGGCCCAATTCCCAGTTCCCTCTCTCGGGCTGGAAAGAACAGAGTGAAATTTGCTTGCAAAGTTCAGGCCTGTCTGTGGGATTCCCAAGGAACTGGAATCTATCTTGCCTGACTTGAACCTTAGTCAGGAAATGGTGGCATAGCTTGGACATCAGACTGGAAGCCACAGAAGTCAGCGGTGGGCACTATGGTGTGTAAAAACTGCAGATGGACTGCAGACTTGTGGAAACCTACAGACAAGAGATTGATCATGGGTAGAGAAATACAATAGAATATCTAAGGACCCAAGAAGAAATTGATGTGTGACTGGGAAACTAAGCCATTTAAAAACAACCAGGGGTGACTGGCCGTCAAGATGGAGTAGAAGGACGTGAGCTCACACTTTCCTACAAAAACACAACTAACTGCTGGAAAGGAGTAAAGAAAAAAGAAGGAAAAGAAATGAAGACAGCCTAAGAAACCTCTAGGACAACCATTGACAAAATAACTCTGGAATCTATCAAAAAAGATACCCTACATCCAAAGACAGAGAAGAAGCCACAACAAGATGGTAAAAGGGGCGCAATCATGATAAAATCTAATCCCATACCCTTCGGGTGGGTGACCCACAAACTTGAAAATAATTATACCACAGAAGTTCACCCACAGGAGTGAAAGTCATGAGCCCCACGTTAGGCTTCCCAGCCTGGGGGTCTGGCACTGGGAGGAGGAGCCTGCAGAGCATATGGCTTTGAAGGCCAGTGGGGTTTGATTGCAAGAATTCCACAGGACAGGGGGAAACAGAAACTCAACTCTTGGAAGGTGCACACAAGGTCCTGTGCACACCAGGATCCAGGGGGAAAAAGCAGTGACCTCATAAGAGACTGGGCCAGACCTACCTGCTAGAATTGGAGGGTCTCCTGTGGAGGCAGGGGGCGGCTGTGGCTCACTGCGGGGACAAAGACACTGGCAGCGGCAGTTCTGGTGAGTACTCGTTGGCGTGAGCCCTCCTGGAGGCTGGGATTTCCTCCCCAAGACCTAGCCCCACCCAACAGCCTGTAGGCTCCAGTGATGGGTGCCTCAGGCTAAATAACCAACAGGGTGGAACCACAGCCCCACCTATCAACACACAGGCTGCTTAATGTCTTCCTGAGCACAGCCCTGCCCACCAGAGGGACAAGACCCAGCTCCACCCACCAGGGGGCAGGAACCAGACCATCCCACCAGAAAGCCTGCACAGCCTCTTAGACAGCCTCATCCACCAGGGAGCAGACAGCAGAAGCAAGAAAAATTAAAATCCTGCAGCCTGCAGAACAGAAACTGCAATCACAGAAAGTTAAACAAAATGAGACAGCAGGGGGATACATCCCAGATGAAGGAACAAGATAAAACCCCAGAAGAACAACTAAGTGAAGTGGAGATAGGCAATCTACCAGAAAAAGAATTCAGAGTAATGATAGTAAAGATGATCAAAGATCTCAGAAAAAGAATGGAGGCACAGATTGAGAAGATACAAAAGGTGTTTAACAAAGACCGAGAAGAACTAAAGAACAAACAGAGATGAACAATACAATAACTGAAATGAAAAACACACTAGAAGGAATCAATAGCAGAGTAACTGAGGCAGAAGAATGGATAAGTGAGTTAAAAGACAGAATGGTGGAAATTACTGCCCTGGAACAGAATAAAGAAAGAAAGAATGAAAGGAAATGAAGACAGTCTAAGAGACCTCTCAGACAACATTAAACACACCAATATTCACATTACAAAGGTCCTAGAGGGCGAAAAGAGAGAGAAAGGGCCTGAGAAAATATTTGAAGAGATAATAGCTGAAAACTTCCCTAACATGGGAAAGGAAACAGTCACCCAAGTCCAGGAAGCGCAGACACTCCCAGGCAGGATAAACCCAAGGAGGAACACACCAAAACACACAGTAATCAAATTGACAAAAATTAAAGACAAAGAAAAAATATTGAAAACAATAAGAGAAAAGTAACAAATAACATACAAGGGAACTCCCATAAGGTTATCAGCTGATTTCTCAGCAGAAACTCTGTAGGCCAGAAGGGAGTGGCATGACATATTTAAAATGATGAAAGGGAAAAACTACAACCAAGAATACTCTACCCATCAAAGCTCCCATTCAGATTTTACAGAGAAATCAAAAGCTTTATAGACAAGCAGATGCTAAAAGAATTAAGTTCCACCAGACCAGCTTTGCAACAAATGCTAAAGGAACATGTCTAAGCAGAAAAGAAAAGGCCACTACTAGAAATAAGAAAATTATGAATGGAAAAGCTCTCCAGTAAAGGCAAACATAAAATAAAGGTGGGAAATCATCTGCACACAAATATGATATCAAAACCAGCAATTGTGAGAAGAGGACAGCACAAATGCAGGATATTGGAAGTGCATTTGAAATTAAAAGACCAGCAACTTAAACAATCTTGTTTATATATAGACTGTTATACCAAAACCTCATGGTAACCACAAACTGAAAATCTACAATAGATACACATACAAAAAAGAAAAAGGAATCCAACACAACACTAAACAAAATTTTCTTTCATACATGTTCCTTTAGTCATCAAATCACAAGAGAACGAAAGAGGAAGGGAAGAAAAAGAGACCTACAAAAACAAATCCAAAACAATTAAGAAAATGACAATAGGGGGACTTCCCTGGTGGTCCAGTGGTTAAGACTTTGCCTTCCAATGCAGGGGGTACAGGTTTGATCCCTGGTCGGGGAGCTGGGATCCCACATGTCTCGCAGCCAAAAAACCAAAACATAAACAGAAGCAATATTGTAACAAATTCAATAAAGACGTTAAAAATTATCCACATCAAAAAAATCTTAAAAAAAATAAAATGGCAATAAGAACATACATATTGATAATTACCTTAAATGTAAACAGATTAAATGTTCTAACCAAAAGATACAGATTACCTGAATGGATACGAAAAAAAATAACCCATGTATATGCTGTCTAAAAGAGACTCACTTCAGACCAAGGAACACATACAGACTGAAAGTGAGGAGATGGGAAAAGGTATTCCATGCAAATGAAAATCAAAAGTAAGCTGGAGTAGCAATATTCAAAAATCAGATGATATAGACTTTAAAATAAAGACTGTTACAAGAGACAAAGAAAGACACTACATAATGATCAAGGGATCAATCCAAGAAGAACATATAAGAATTATAAATATATATGCACCCAACATAGAAGCATCCCAATATATAACACAAATACTAATAGCCATAAAAGGAGAAATAGACAGTACCACAATAGTAGCTGGGGACCACAATAGTAGCTGGGGACTTTAACACATTATTGACCAGAGACGTATTAATACGTCTTTTGTTACCCGAATGTTATTGGCCAGAGATGTATCAATACATTTTTAGAGTGCGATACAATTAACATCACCGTGAAGTTATTAGAGCTTAAAATTGACGAAGGGTTCATTTTACAACTTATGATAGTCATTATCATTCACATTTTGCTCCATTACGTTTTTGTTCCAAGCTTGTGTATATTATAAATGTAAATTTTCAAAAACGATGCATTGCAAAATTTTGAGTGAAGAAGAATTTTTCGGTGAATTTTATGCAGATACGTGCTCTGATTGTCCAAGCAACGTATATACTAGTGTCTCAGAAGATAACAGTCTTCAGAATATAGTTCTGATTCAGATGATGTGAATATTAGACCAATAAAAAGACAAAAAACTTTAGTGATTGATTCTGATATGGAAAGTGAAAACGAAACTCACAGTGCTGGAGAATGCTCCTTTGCTTCTACAGAAGAGTGGATTGAAGACAACATTTCACAAAAATTAGACTTTACAGTTGTGTCAGGTGTGAATATTGAATGTAATAACCCACAGAGTGTTAGTGAAATAACAGAATTAATTTTTTGGCCAGCCAAAATAAAAATCGCAGGCCACAGGCATTAGTTTCTGCAAAAATCCCCTGGTCAATAATGAGTTGACACCCCAATTTCATCAGTGGACAGATCATCCAGACAGAAGATCAATAAGGAAATATAGGCCTTAAATGACACATTAGACCAGATAGACTTAATTGATATTTATAGAGCATTCCATCTAAAAGGAACAGAATACACATTCTTCTCAAGTGCACAGGTAACATTTTCCATGCTAGGCCACAAAGCAAGCCTCAGTAAATTTAAGAAAATTGAAATCATATCAAGCAACTTTCCCGATCACAATGCTATAACATTAGAAATAAATTACAAGAAAAAAAAATGTAAAAAACACAAATACATGCAGGCTAGACAATATCCTACTAAACAACCAATGGATCACTAAAGAAATTAGAGCAAATCAGAAAATACCTAAAGACAAATGAAAACAAAAGCACAACGAACCGAAACCTATGGGACGTAGCAAAAGCAGTGCTAAGAGGGAAGTTTATAGCAATACAATCTTACCTCAGGAAACAAGAAAAATCTCAAACAACCCAATCTACTACCTAAAGCAACTAGAGAAAGAACAAACAAAACCCAAAGTTAGCAGAAGAAAATAAATCATAAAGATCAGGGCAGAAATAAATGAAATAGAAACAAAGACAACAATAAAAAAGATCAATGAAACTAAAAACTGGTTCTTTGAAAAAGTAAACAAAATTGATAAAATTTTAGCCAGACTCATCAAGAAAAAAGGGGAGAAGGTTCAAATCAATAAAATTAGAAATGAAAAAGGAGAAGTTACAACGTGCACCACAGAATTACAAAGGATCATAACAGACTACTACAAGAAACTATATGCCAATAAAATGGAAAACCTAGAAGAAATGGACAAATTCTTGGAAAGGTACAATCTTCCAAGACTGACCCAAAAAGAAATAGAAAACATGAACAGACCAATCACAAGTACTGAAATTGAAACTGTGATTTTAAAACTCCCAACAGGGATATTCCTGGCAGTCCAGTGGTTAAGACTCTGCACTTTCACTACAGGGGGCAATGGGTTCAATCCCTGGTTGGGGAATCAAGATCCTGCATGCTGTGCCACATGGCCAAAAACAAAAACAACAACGAAAAAACACCCAACAAACAAAAGTCCAGGACCTGATGGCTTCACAAGTGAATTCTATCAAACATTTACAGAAGAGTTAACACCTATTCTTCTGAAACTACTCCAAAAAATTGCAGAGGAAGGAATACTTCCAAAGGCATTTTACGAGGCCACCATTACCCTAATACCAAATTCAGACAATATCACTGATGAACATAGACACAAAAATCCTCAACATAATACTATCAATATGAATCCAACAGTACATTAAAAAGATCATACACCATGATCAAGTGGGATTTATCCCAAGGATGCAAGGATTCTTCAATATTTGCAAATCAATCAGTGTGATAGACCACATTAATGAAATAAAAGACAAAAATCATATTATCCTCTTAATCGATGCAGAAAAGGTTTTTGACAAAATTCAACATCCATTTATGATAAAAACTCTCCAGAAAGTGGGCATGGAGGGAACCTACCGCAACATAATAAAGGTCATATATGACAAACCCACAGCAAACATCATTCTCAATGGTGAAAAACTGAAAGCATTTCCTCTAAGATCAGGAACAACACAAGGATGTCCACTCTTACCACTATTATTCAACATAGTTTTGGAAGTCCTAGCCACAGCAATCAGAGAAGAAAAAAAGAAATAAAAGGAATCCAAATTGAAAAAGAAGTAAAACTGTCACTGTTTGTAGATGACATGATACTATACATAGAAAATCCTGAAAATGCTACTAGAAAACTACTAGAGCTCATCAATGAATTTGGTAAAAACTACTAGAGCTCATCAATGAATTTGGTAAACTTTTTGCAGAATGCAAAATTAATGTACAGAAATCTCTTGCATTCCTATACACTAAGAAGAAAAGATCAGAAAAAGAAATCAAGGAAACAATCCCATTTACCATCGCATCAAAAAAATAATACCTAGGAATAAACCTACTTAAGGAGGCAAAAGACCTGTACTCAGGAAACTATAAGATACTGATGAAAGAAAAGAAAGATGACATAAATAGATAGAAAGATATACCATGTTCTTGGATTGGAAGAATCAATATTGTGAAAATGACTATACTACCCAAAGCAATCTACAGATTCAGTGCAATCCCTATCAAATTACCAATGGCATTTTTCACAGAATTAGTGCAAAAAATTTTACAATTTGTATGGAACACAAAAGACCCTGAATAGCCAAAGCAATCTTGAGAAAGAAAAGTGGAGCTGGAGGAATCAGGTTCCCTGACTTCAAACTATAATATAAAGCTACAGACATCAAAACAGTGTGGTACTGGCACAAAAACAGAAATATAGATCAATGGTACAGGATAGAAAGCCCAGAAATAAATCCATGCACCTATGGTCACCTAATCCATGACAAAGGAGGCAAGAATATATAATGGAGAAAAGACAGTCTCTTCAATAAGTGGTGCTGGGAAAACTGGAGAGCTACATGTAAAAGAATGAAATTACAACACTCCCTAACACCATACACAAAAATAAACTCAAAATGGATTAAAGATCTAAATGTAAGACAGGATACTATAAAACTCTTAGAGGAAAACATAGGCAGAACACTCTTTGATATAAATTCCAGCAAGATCTTTTTAAACCCACCTCCTAGAGTAATGAAAATAAAAACAAAAATAAACCAGTGGGACATAATTAAACTTAAAGGCTTTTCACAGCAAAGGAAACCATAAACAAGATGAAAAGACAACCCTCAGAATGGGAGAAAATATTTGCAAACGAAGCAAATGACAAGGGATTAGTCTCCAAAATATAAAAACAGCTCATGCAGCTCAATATCAAAAAAAAAACCGAATCAAAAATGGGTGGAAGATATAAATAGACATTTCTCCAAAGGAGACATACATATGGCTAAAAAGCACATGAAAAGATACTGAATATCACTAATTATTAGAGAAATGCAAATCAAAACTACAATGAGGTATCACCTCACAGTCAGAATGGCCATCATCCAAAAAATCTACAAACCAAATACTGGAGATGGTGTGGAGAAAGGAAACCCTCCTACACTGTTGGTAGGAATGTAAGTTGGTACAGTCACTCTGGAGAACAGTATGGAGGTTCCTTTAAAAACTAAAAATAGAGCTACCATATGATCCAGCAATCCCACTCCTGGGCATACATCTGAAGAAAACCATAATTCGAAAAGATACATGCACCCCAGTGTTTATTGCAGCACTATTTACAATAGCCAGGACATGGAGGCAAACTAAATGTCCATCAACAGAGAAATGGATAAAGCAGATGTGGTACATATATACAATGGAATATTACTCAGCCATAAAAAAGAATGAAATAATGCCATTTGCAGCAACATGGATGGACCTAGAGATTGTCATACTGAGTGAAGTAAGTCAGAGAAAGACAAATATCATATGATATCACTTATATGTGGAATCTAAATAAGGGAAAGAATGAACTTGTCTACAAAACAGAAATAGAGTTACAAATGTAGAAAACAAACTTATGGTTACCAGGGTTTAAGGGGGGCGGGGGGTGGGGCAGGAAGCGATAAACTGGGACATTGGGATTGACATATACACACTACTATATATAAAATAGATAACTAATAAGGATATATTGTATAGCACAGGGAACTCTATACTCTAATGGCCTATATGGGAAAAGAATCTAAAAACGAGTGGATATATGTATATGTATAACTGATTCACTTTGCTGTACATCTGAAACTAACACAACATTGTAAATCAACTATACTCCAAGAAAAATTTTTTTAAAAAATGAAGGGAAAATAAACACTCATTTAGACATGGAATAAAAACAAAAAAAATAAACAAATAAAAACACTATGGTTCTGGCACAAAAACAGAAATATAGATGAATGGAACAGGACAGAAAGCTCAGAAATAAACCCACACACCTATGGTCAATTAATCTACAACAAAGGAGGCAAGAATATACAATGGAGGAAAGACAGTCTCTTCAATAAGCGGTGCTGGGAAAACTGGACAGCTACATGTAAAAAAATGAAATTAGAACATTCTTTAACACCATACACAAAAATAAACTCAAAATGGATTAAAGATCTCAATGTAAGACAGGATACTATAAAACTCTTAGAGGAAAACATAGGCAGAACACTCTTTGACATAAATGGCATCAATTATCTTTTCTGAGCTGTCTCCTAGATGAAGGGAAATAAAAAGAAAAAAATCAACAAATGGGACCTAATTAATCTTAACAGGTTTTGCACAGCAAAGGTAACCATAAACAAAACGAAAAGATACCTCTCAGAATGGGAGAAAATATTTGCAAACAATGTGACCAACAAGGGATTAGTCTCCAAAATTTACAAACAGCCCATGCACTCAATATCAAAAATAAAAACAAAAACCCAATCAGAAAATGAGTAGAAGACCTAAACAGACATTTCTCCAAAGAACACATACAGATGGCCAAGAGGCCTATGAAAAAATGCTCAGTCACTGATTATTATAAAAATGCAAATCAAAACTACAATGAGATATCACCTCACACAGGTCAGAATGGCCATCATCAAAAAAATGTACAAACAATACATTTGTACAGTGGATTTCTCCAGCAATCCCACTCTTTGTCATATATCCACAGAAAAACATGGTTCAAAAGGATACATCATCCCAATGTTGATTGCAGTGCTGTTTACAGTAGCCAAGACATGGAAGGAACCTAAATGTCCATTGGCAGATGAATGGATAAAGAAGATGTGGTACATATATTCAATGGAATATTATTCAGCCATTAAAAAGAATGAAATAATGCCATTTGCAGCAACAGGGATGGACCTGGAGATTATCATATTAAGTGAAGTAAGGCAGACAGAGAAAGACAAATATCATATGATATCACTTATATGCACAATCTGAAAAAAGATGAACACATGAACTTATTTACAAAACAGACTCACAGACTTAGACTACAAACTTATGGTCACCAGCGGGAAAGGTGGGGGTGGGGGGGAATAGATTGGGAGTTTGAGATTGACATGTACACCCTGCTATATTTAAAATAGATAAAATAGATAACAAACAAGGACCTACTGTATACCACAGCAAACTCTGCTTAATATTCTGTAATAACCTAAATGGGAAAAGAATTTGAAAAAGAACAAATATATGTATATGTATAACAATCATTTTGCTATACACCTGAAACTAACAAGATTGTTAATCAACTATGCTCCAATATAAAATTAAAAAATTTTAAATAAATAAGTAAAATTCAATAAAAACTAGATTGTAACTTGTAAAAAATAAAATAAAATAAATAAATCAACCAGGAAATAAAGGGTAGGGGGGAGAAAAGCATATACCCAGGCCCAGACAGAACACATGTCCAGAAAAGATTTGAGAATACCTTAAGCCTTCACCACAGGCTAATCTCAAGAGTCAGGAGTTCACTAATTAGTAAAGGTCTTCCACATCAGTCTATAAAGACTGAGAGAGATGGCAATTTTTTCAAATGCCCAAGTTTTTAAATGGTCACAAGGCACATAGAGGAAAACATGGCTAATGTAAAGGAACAAAATAAATCTCCAGAAACAGTCTCTGAAGAAACACATGCATCAGGGTTACTAGACAAAGACTTTAAAACAATGTCTTAAATATGCCCAAAGAGTTAAACAAAAACATGAACAAAGAACTAAAAGAAATTAGGAAAATGATATTTGAACAAAATGAGAATATCAATAAAGAGACAGAAATTATAAAAGATTCAAAAAGAAATTCTGGAGCTGAAAAATACAAAAAAATGAATTGAAAAATTCACTAGAGGGATTCAACAGCAGACTCAGAGAGGGAGAAAGGGAAACAGCAAACTTGAAAACAGGTCATTTGAAATGATCAGTTCTGAGGAACAAAAAGAAAAAAGAATGAAAAAAAGTGAACAGAGCCTAAAGGACTTACAGAACATTATCAAGTGGACCCATATATGCATTATGGGAGTACTAGAAGGAAAAGAGAGAGAAAAAAGGACAGAGAGATTATTTGAAGAAATAATGACTATCATATGACATCACTTTATGTGGAATCTAAAATCTGACACAAATGAACTTATTTACAAAAGAGTAACAGACTTACAGACATTGAAAACAAATGTATGGTTACCAAAGGGGAAAGGGGGTGGGGGAGGGATAAATAAGGAGTTTGGGATTAGCAGATACAAACTTCTATATATAAAATAAACAATGAGGTCCTACCGTATAGCATAGAGAACTATATTCACTATCCTGTAATAAACCATAATGGAAAAAAATATAAAAAAGAATATGTATATATATGTATAACTGAATCACTTTGCTGTACACCAGAAACTAACACAGCATTGTAAATTATACTTCAATTTTGAAAGAAAGAAAGAAAGAAGGAAAGAAAGGCTGAAAACATCCCAAAATTGAGGAAAGATATAAATACACTAATCCAAGAAGCAGAATGAACTCCAAGCAGAATAAACTCAAATAGACCCAGAGGGCAGTTGAATGATATATGTTAATTGCTAAAAGAAAGGAAAAAAAAACCTTTCAACCAAGAGTCTGGCAAAACTATCCTTCAAAAATGAGCGAGAAACGAAGACATTCCCAGATGAAGGAAATTTGAAGGAGCTCACTACCACTAAACCTACAAGAAATGCTAAGGAGTTGTTCAAGTCGAAATGAAAAGAAATTAGTAACTTGAAGTCATATGAAAAAAAAAAGTTCTCCAGTAAAGGTAAATAAATGTACAAATATTAAAAAACAGTATTTGTAATTTGATTTGTAACTCTACTTTTTGTTTCCTACAGGATTTAAAAGACAAATGCATTAAAAAAATGATAAATCTATATTAATGGGTACACAAAATATATAGATGTAATTTGTGACATCAATAACATAACTGGGGGTTGCTGTAAACAAGTAGAGTTTTGTATGCATTTGAAGTTAAGTTGCCAACAATTTATGATAGATGGTCATTATTTCAGGATATTATATGAAAACCCCATCGTAATCACAAGGAAAATATCTATAGAATATACATAAAAGGAGGTAAGCAAGGAATCAAAAGGTGTCACTAAAAAAAAATTAACCATATAAAGGCAATAATAGATTAAGTGACAAAAACCTTTAAGACATACAGAAAACAAATGAAATGGCAAAAGAAAGTGCTGCCCTATTAGTAACTACTTTAAATGTAAATGGATTAAACTCCCCAACCAAAACATGTAGATTGATAAAATGGGTTAAAAACAAAAAACAGGATCCAACTACGAGCTATCTATATGAGACACATTTTAGATCTGAAGACATTCGTAGGTTGAAAGTGCAATGACAGAAAAAGATATCTCATGCAAACCGCAACCTAAAGAGAGCAGAGATGGCTATACCTACATCACACAAAATACATTTTAAGTCAAAAGCTGTCACAAGACAAAGAAGGACATTATATAATGATAAAATGATCAATTCACCTGGAAGTTATAGCAGTTACAAATATACATGCATGGAACGTCAGAGCACCTAAATATATAAAGCAACACAACATATGAAAACTACAGGATACAGTGAAAGCAGTGCCAAGAGGGAAATGTATAGCTTAAATACTTTCATTAAAATCAATAATCTAACTACATCTTGAGAAACAAAAAATAAAAGAACATATTAAATCCAAAGCTACCAGAAGGAAGGAAATAATGAAGATAAGAGGAGAGATAAATAAAACAGGGAGTAGAAAAGAAATAAAGAAAATCAACATAACCAAGAGTTGGTTCTCTGAAAAGGTCAACGAAATTAATGAACCTTTAGAGAGATTGACTAAGGAAAAAAAGAGAGAAGACCAAAATAACTAAAATCAGAAATGAAAGAGGGGTTATTACTACAAATTTTATAGAAATAAAAAGGATTTTAATAGAGTACTGTGAACAACTGTACTCCAACAAATTGGATAACCTGGATGTAATGGATGAGCTTGTAAAAACACATAACAGTACCAAGACTGAATCATGAAGAAACAGAAAATCTGAATAGGCCTATAATTAGTAAGGAGAGTAAATAATCAAAGACCTTTTAACAAAAAGGTTTTCTACCCAAGAACAAATGGCTACACTGATGAATTCAACCAAATATTTAAAGAACCCTTATCCTTCTCCATGTCTTCTGAAAAACTGAAGGGGAGGGAGCACTTCCAACTCATTCTATGAGGCCAGCATTAACCTACTATGAAAACCAAAGACACTAAAAGGAAAGAAAATTACAGACAAAAATCCTCTCTGAACAGTGGTGTAAAAAATTTCAACAAAATATTAGCAAACAAAATTGAACAGAACATTAAAAGGGTTATACACCATGACCAAACAGGATTTATTCCTAGAAAATAAGGATGGATCAACGTACAAAAATGAATCAATGTAATATATGACATTAACACAATAACAGAAAAAACCTACATGATCATCTCCATTAATACAGAAAAAGCAGTTTACAATACCCAACACCCTTATGACAAAAATTTAACAAACTAGGAATAGAAGGAAAATACCTCAACATAATAAGGTCATATATAAAAATCCACAGCCAACATCATACTTGCATTATTCAGGGTTCTCCAGAGAAAACAGACCCAATTGGAGATATATGTACGTACGTTTGTGTATTATTATTATTGTTATTATTATTATTATTATTATCGATTGACATGATTATGGAAGGTGACAAGCCTCAAGATCTATAGTTGGTAAGCTGGAGTTCTAGGAGAGATGATGGTGTAGTTCCAGCCTGAAGGGTGGTAGGCTCAAGACCCAGAAAAGGCCAATGTTTCAGCTCAAGTCTGACGGCAGGAAAAAAACTTATATCCACACTTGAAGGCACTCAGGCAGAAGAAATGCCCCTTGCTCATGGGTGGGTCAGCCTTTTTGTTCTCCTCACACCTTCAGCTGATTTGATGATATCCACCAACATTAGAGAGGGCAATCTGCTTTCCTCAGTCTACTGACTTGTGTGTAACCTCATCCAGAAACACACCCAGATGACTGACCAAATGTTTGGGCACCCCATGGCCCAGTCAAGTTGACACATAAAAGTAATAATCACAATACTCAATGGTTAAAGTCAGAAAGCTTTTACTCTAAAATCAGGAAAAAAGTTGTCTGCTTTCATCACTTCTATTCAACATAGTACTGAAAGTCCTAGCCAGAGTGATTAGGTAAAAGAAAGAAACAAAAGAGATCCAAATTGGAAAGGAAGACATAAAATTATCTCTGGCCACTGATGACATGATCTTATACGTAGAAAACTAAAGATTCCACAAAATCTGTTAGACCTAATTGAATGAATTCAGCACAGTTGCAGGATACAAATTAATACACAAAAATTAGTTGTGTTCTGTATAGTAACAATGAATAATGCAAGAGGAAATTAAAACAATTTCACTTACAGGAGCATCAAAAAGAATAAAATAAATAGAAATAAACTTAACCAAGGAAATGAAAGCCTTGTACACTGAAAACTGCACTTTCTGAAAGAAAACAATGAACACACACAGAAAAGGAAAAACACCCAGTGGATTGGAAAACTTAATATTGTTAAGAAGTCAATAATACCCAAAGCAATTTACAGATTCAATGCAATTTCTATCTAAAATTCTTATGCAATTGCAAGGGATCCTGACTAGCCAAAAACAACCTTAAAAAGGAAAAAAGTTAGTGGTCTCACACTTCCTGATTTCAAAACTTGCTGCAAAGCTAAGGTAACCAAAACAGTGTGGTACAGGCATAGTACAGACATAGAGACCAATGGAAAAGAATAGACAGCCCAGAAATAAATCCTCACATATTTGGATGAGTGATTTTCTACAAGGGTATGAAACCATTCAATGGGGAAAGGACAATCTTTCCAAAAAATGGTGTTAGGAAAATTGGATATCCACATGCAGAAAATAAAAATTAAAAAATTGAAGTTGTACCTTTAATTTACACCATATGTGAAAATGAACTCAAAATGGATAAAGACCTAAACTTAAGAGCTAAAACTATCAAAGTCTTACAAGAAAACACATGGGAAAAAACTACATGACATTGAATTTGTCAATGATGTCTTGGACATGGTACTTAAAGCACAGTCAACTAAAGAAAAAATAGGTAAGTTAGGTTTCATCAAAGTTAAAAACTTTTGTGCATTGAAGGGCACTATCAACAGAGTGAAAACACAAATAATGGAATGAGAGAAAATATTTGCAAATTATATATCTGATATGGAATTGATACTCAGAATATATAAAGAATCCTACAACTCAACAACAAAAGAACCTCTTTTTGTTTCTTTTTTTTTGGCGATGCTGCGCAGCATGTAGGATCTAAGTTCCCCAACCAGGGATCAAACCCGTGCCCCCTGCATTGGAAGTATGGAGTTTTAACCACTGGACTGCCAGGGAAGTCCCCAAAAGAAACTGATTTAGTAATGGGCAAAAGACCTGAATAGATATTTCTCCAAAGCTATACAAATGGCCAATAAGCGCATGGAAAGATGTTCAACATCATTAGTCATCAGAGAAATGCAAATCAAAACTACAATGAGATACCACTTCATACCCATTAGTATGGCTATTATTAAAAACAAAACCAAAAAAACAGAAAATAACAAGTGCTGACAAGGATGAGGAAAAACTGGAACTCTTGTGCATTGCTGGCGGGAATATAAAACAGTGCAGCCACTGTGGAAAAGAGTATGATGATTCCTCAAAGAATTAAAAATAGAATTACCATATGAGCCAATAACTCCACTTCTGGATATATACCCAAAAGGACTGAAAGCAGGGTCTTTTTCTTTTTTTTTTTTTTAACATCTTTATTGGAGTATAATTGCTTTACAATAGTGTGTTTCTGCTTTATAACAAAGTGAATCAGTTATACATATACATATATCCTCATATCTCTTCCCTCTTGCATCTCCCTCTCTCCCACCCTCCCTATCCCACCCCTTTAGGTGGTCACAAAGCCCCGAGCTGATCTCCCTGTGCTATGCGGCTGCTTCCCACTAGCTGTATATTTTACATTTGGTAGTGTATATATGTCCATGCCACTCTCTCACTTTTTCCCAGCTTACCCTTCCCCCTCCCCGTGTCCTCAAGTCCATTCTCTAGTAGGTCGGCGTCTTTATTCCCGTCTTGCCCCTAGGTCCTTCATGATGAAAGCAGGTTCTTGAAGAGATATTGGTGCAACCATGTTCATAGCAGCATTATTCATAATAGCCAAAAGGTGGAAGAAACCCACTGACAGATGAATGGATAAGCAAAATGTTGTGTAGACATACAATAGACTATAATTCAGCCTTTAAAATAAATGAAATTTGGGGACTTCCCTGGTGGCACAGTCGTTAAGAATCCACCTGCCAATGCAGGGGACACGGGTTTAAGCCCTGGTCACTAGCCCTGAGCCCCAGCCCTTAGTTGCTGTGAAGCAAGTAAGCCTGTGTGCCACAACTACTGAGCCTGCGCTCTAGAGCCCACGAGCCACAACTACTGAGCCCACGTGCCATAACTACTGAGCCCACATGCCACAACTACTGAAGCTCACACACCTAGAGCCCATGCTCCACAACAAGAGAAGCCGCCACAATGAGAAGCCTGCGTACTGCAACAAAGAGTAGCCCCTGCCCACTGCAACCAGAGAAAGCCCGCGCACAGCAACAAAGACCCAACGCAGCCAAAAATATAAATAAATAAATTTATTAAAAGAATAAATGAAATTTTGACACATGCTACAATATGGATGAAATTTGTAGACATTATCCTAAGTGAAATAAGCCAGTCACAAAAAGACAAATGCATGATCCCATGTATATGAGGTTCCTAGAGTAGTCAAATTCTTAGAGACAGAAAGTAGAATGGTAATTGCCAGGGGATGGAGGGAGGGGGAAGTTATCGTTTAATGCATACAGTTTCACTTGGAGATGGACAGTAGTGATGGTTGCATAACAATCTGAATATACTTAACGCCACAGAACTGTACACTTAATTGTTAAAGTGGTAAATTTTATATTGTATATATTTTACCACAATTTTAAAAAATTCTCAGTTTTTCCTAAAACTTTTGGAAAATGTTCAGAGTTAGAGTACTCAGGTGAATGAGAAACTGTAGGTGGGCAGATTGGAAAGAATGTTGGCAGCAGCTCATTGATATAATACTCATTTAACTTTTGACTTCACTCTCCCAAGTGAATTTAATGTCCAAATAAATTTAAGATGCTGGACTAAGAGCTCAGAAGGTGATAGTGCAAATATTTTATTTCCAATATTCACAAGATACTTTTAATATTATTGTTTATTGCACTGTTATTTTGCAAACAATATATATAAACATTACAAAGGCCTTTATAAATAATGCATGAGAATTAATACAACAAATATCCTTGTAGCGTAAATAACCTGACATTAAACCTTTTGGTTGTAATAAGTGCCTGACATCGAGCTTTTGATTGCTGAGGCATCCATTTCAAAAGATATCCGTCTTGAATAAACTTATTGCCAGCTGTATGACACAGCTACAAACAAAACAACCAGATAAAGAATTAGGCCACCCCACCCATAAAGTTCCGTCTTTCAGAAAACCCTGCGTCACCTAGACTACTTGAGTGACCCCGCTTCTCCCTTCCTGCACTCTAATTCCTGCTCTTATGCTTTAAATTAGCCAATAAAGAATGAACTCGTAAAACCCTAGACACCCCAACCTCAGACCCTAATAAAGGCAGAGCCCCAGGTCTGTGTACTCTACTCACAACTTTGCTGTGTGCCCTCTGGCATGCTGTGTACCCTCCAGGACCTGTGAGTAATAAATCTTGTTCCTCAAACCTCCCTGATGGTTTCTGCTGAAGTACATCCCACAATCATACTAAGAACAACAAGGGCCACTTCAGCCACACATTAGGAGAAAAGTCTGTGGGGGCCTGCTACAAGTAACAGTGGCCAGAGGTAGTGCCCCAGGCATTCCTAGCTGAAAGCATCTCTATCCATAGTCTAGGACCCACACAAAAATCCTTATCAAAGTCATTTGCATATCTGGTAGGAAGGAGTAAAAGATTTGTTTTCTATTCTCAAATATATCACCAGATTTAAAATTTTTTTGCTTTGCTTCAGTATTTCTCTGGACCCAATTTCTACATTAGAGGCTATTGTGAGAATCTACTCGGCAAGTCTGATAGACTATTACATAGGACTCTGTGCCAAAGCAATTCCTAAACTATATCAGAGCCATTCAGCCCTCTGCCCCAAATTATCACCTTCCCAATCATATAGTAGACATGTATTTAACCTGAGGAAAGTTATTAACTTCATAAGGAACAGTACAAATACCCTTACAGAAAGCCATGTATTAAATTTAAACTCATTTATCTATAGGGTAGTGTGTGCAAGTAGAACTTAGAAGGTAGAAATATCTAAAACTGTTTGAAGAAAAAGCAACAGGAGAGCAGCAATTTTAGAAAACTGAAAGAACTAAGAATAAACTTCTGCTTTATACCATCACTGTAGAAAAATCTTTGAAATGAGGAGCTACATAGTACCCTTTGCTATGATTAATAATTTTTCTTCTAGTAAAAAATGGAATCTCTTTCCTTCCTGTTCATCTGCACTGAATCAAGAATTTTTAGTAGAAAAAAATTTCCTTATATCCATCTAATCACAGAGAAAAAAAAAAAGAAAAAAAGTCTATGGTCTATTGAATGATTTCATTTGAAGCCAACTACACTGAAAACAAGCAGTCTTACTTTCCAAGGCTCTAAGAAGTTGTGAAGCCTGTGCAGATTAATATATGATAGATACAACACCACTGCATATTAGCTGGGGATTTCTCTACAAAGACCTTCTCTCCTTGGCAGTTGATACAGTGGGGTTTTCCTGCATTTAGAAGGAAGCACTGTCCGGAATGTTAATTCAATAACTATGATTGTTGTGAGCCAAATCATATCAAGGGGTAGTCTGACTGGGCAGCTGCCTTGAAAGCCAACTATAAAATGTACTAAAATATCACTGGAAAAAAGTAGTAATATGATGCCAGCTAATGCAGATTTCCACATGGGACTTCTTACATAACTGGCAAGAGGTCAATTGGCCCTGATTTCCCTGAAACAGATAGCATCCCAGAGTGGAAATAACATACACTCATCACCCTCACTAGCCTGTCTCTATTGAGCATTTTTGCCACAGATATGTGTAGGTTATGCGGTGATACTATAGGGCTTAATTCCCAGGACCAACAAAGCCACAATTTCCAGCAGTTGGCAGCCTCAGGGCAGCTTACCAGGGACAGGTGATTTATATTTTCATTTAAAAATGGAAACCATTTAATTTGTCTCCAAAGAATAGATTTAGCTCAGAAAATCATAAAAGAAAAGCAAAGAAGAAAAAAATCAGAAATACCTTGCCTGTGTGGAAGCTGGAAGTAGAGCAGATAGTGGGAAAGAAAATTTAAACATTCTCTCTATCTTTAGTGACTATGATGAGTGACTGATGCTATATGATAATGAGTAATGGAAAATTCGTGGAACAAAAATAATCCCAAATAATTTGAAATGATATGTCATATTCTGTCCAAGTAATAAATTCCTAATTATGATGATAAAATGTATTAATAGAAAATTTGTTTACCTCTAACTCTAATAAAGAAATGTTTTTAAATATTTAAATTAAAATATTAAACATAAGATACAAAATTAAGCAAATCATAAAATATTAAATTGAATAAAATATTGAAATATTTTAAATCATTTTGAAGTAGCCCTCAACAATTAGTCTAGGGCTTCCCTGGTGGCTCAGTGGTTAAGAATCCGCCTGCCAATGCAGGGGACACGGGTTCGAGTCCTGGTCAGGGACGTTCCCACATGCCATGGAGCAACTAAGCCTGTGCACCACAACTAATGAGCCTGTGCTCTAGAGCCCGTGAGCCACAACTACTGAGCGCATTCACCACAACTACCGAAGCTCACGTGCCTAGAGCCCGTACTCCGCAACAAGAGAAGCCACCACAACGAGAAGCCCGCGCACCACATCGAAGAGTAGCCCCCGCTTGCTGCAACTAGAGAAAGCCCACATGCAGCAACGAAGACTCAACACAGCCAAAATTAAATACATAAATTAAAAAAAAAATTAGTCTAGGACACCCACAATGTCAGTCTAGCCCTAGTTGTGAGAATCGATGTTATAAAACACCTTTATTAAATGCATGTCAATGCAAAAACAGTATCTGAAAATAATTAGAATATGAGTAGGAAACAGCTAAATAATTCACATCCTTCTTGAATGTTGACTTTGCTGTTCTTTCAGAGGTTTTCGAGGTGGGATTATAACTTCTGGCCACAGGGTATCACTTATCCTACTGCCATTGCAAAACTGAATGTCTTCCTAAGCATTCAGAACATAGATAATTCATGTTTAAGCTATGGCCAATCAATAAAAGGAAAATGAAAACAAATTATATAAAACCACATATATGGAAAACAAAAAATAAGCTATAGTTTATGAGTATGTCAATAAGAACTCATCAAATTATGTACTACTTAATAGGATTTAAGTACTTCCTAATATGGAATTATTCCCCAGGTTAGATGACAAAGGCAGAGACAAGGTCTCTATACAACCACTGTAAATATCCTTTGTGTTACCTCAGAGAAAAAAGCCTATACTGCTATGGGAAGCCTTCTCCAATATGTCCCCGTTAGACCTTCAGGTTCTCAGAGCTCTTGGGTATTAGCATAAAAGACAGATTTTTTTTTTGAGGTCTTGGTTGTTAATACTGATCAGGAAAAAAAAAAATGATATTGTGGTACGATGGTAGAATGAGGAGGTAAGAAAGCAGGATGGTAGATAGGCATGGGTGGCCAGAATTAGTTGGTTACTCAGGGTGCTGTGTGGGGAAGGCAATAACCATTGGATATGGAAGGGTTTATAAGACCAACTTTTGACTAGAATAAGCCCAAATTGTTGGCACTCTTTACCCCAAAAAGATTCGCAAGCTGTGGGTTTAGAGAGGCCAAGCTGGAAGAAGGACAATATCACAGAAAGTAAAGTGGTAATAAATTTTCTTGACATAATAAACACTAGTAAAACTATACAAAGAACTGGATTCTGAACTGGAGAACTCTCATCCAGAATGATGGAGACAAGTTGAAAGATTTTCAGACTGGGGACACAGAAGTTATATGAACATTAGGGAAAACAATGAAATGAACAAATTTTATATGAAATTTTGTCTAAGTAATGGACATAGGGAGGCCTTGTCATATTCCTACATATCTTTACCCAATGTAGTAATCAGATTTTTCAAGTTCTAGAGAAAATCCCAGCAAGCTGTCTTCCGCCCTTTGGAATGTTCTGTGGCTTCAAATGTTTTCCTGTTTTAATCCCTTGGAAAATTTGTATAAAACAATAACAGATTTTACATTTTAGCATCAAAAATAGAAGGTAATTACTTAGAAGTTTACAGCACTAACTTTAAAAAAAAAAAAGACCAAAAATAAAAGTTACCCTCCACAACATTTGCATAGTGTCTTATATATAATAGATGTTGAAAAAAGTTTATTGGATGAATGGTCTCTTGGTTGTCCTAGGCTCTCCACTTAATGACCTTTCAGTGGTATGGAGTGAAATCCCTGTAGCGTGGCATGGCATGTTTAGTCGGGAGGGTTATTTTAACATAAAATCAGGCTAAGAGAAACTGACAGAGCCATGAGTATGCTTGTACCACCCCAGGTCACTCACTTTAAATCACTACAAGTCTCTCTGAATCTCTGTGCTTCATATGTCTTTTTGCTCTTTGAAGAATTTTATTTTTCTTTTTATCTTATACCTGTCAGTTTATGTGATTTGATTTTATGAAGGATGAACAGTCCTAATTTCTGCAGTGCTAAACTTAGAAATGAAGCTATCAGGTGACTTATTTTAATGGGCCAAGGGTGGGGTCTGCTCTATGTTTAATAGGACTGCCTTTAAAATATCATTAAAAATGGAATCTGTCTTGGTGCAGCCACTATGGAAAATAGTATGGAGGTTCCTTAAAAAACTAAAAATAGAGTTACCATATGGTCCAGCAATCCCACTCCTGGGCATATATCCAGAAAAGATTAAAACTCTAATTTGAAAAGATACATGCACCCCAATTTTCACAGAAGCATTATTTATAATAGCCAAGACATGAAGGTGACCTAAGTGTCCATCGACAGATTAATAAATAAAGATGTGGTATATATATACACAATGGAATACTACTTGGTCATAAAAAAGAATGAAATATTGCCATTTGTAGCAACATGGATGGACCTAGAGATTATCATATTGAGTCAAGTAAGCCAGACAGAGAAAGACAAATATCATATGATAGCACTTACATGTGGAATCTAAAAAATAATACAAATGAACTTATTTACAAAACAGAAACAGACTCACAGACATAGAAAACAAACTTACGGTTACCAAAGAAAAAAGAGATGGGGTAGGGATAAATTAGGAGTATGGGATTAACAGTTATACACCACTATATATAAAATAGATAAGTAACAAGGATTTACTGTATAGCACAGGGAACTATATTCAATATCTTATAATAACCTATAATGGAAAAGAATCAGAAAACAATATATATATGTATAACTGAACCACTCTGCCGTATACCTAAAACTAACACAATATTGCAAATCAACTATACTTCAATTAAAAAAAGATCTGCCTTTATAGACAATAGCTCAGAATTTGTTATTTATTTATTTATAGAAGTTTGGTTTTACATTAAATTTTATTAGTTTATTTTTGGCTGCATTGGGTCTTTGTTGCTGCGCGCCGGCTTTCTCTAGTTGCGGTTAACCGGGGGCTACTCTTCGTTGCACTGCGCGGGCTTCTCATTGCGGTGGCTTCTCTTGTTGCAGAGCATGAGCTCTAGGCACGTGGGCTTCAGTAGTTGCAGCACGTGTGCTCAGTAATTGTGGCTCAAAGGCTCGAGAGCGCAGGCTCAGCTGTTGTGGCACACGGGCCTAGATGCTCCACGGCATGTGGGATCTTCCCAAACCAGGGCCCGAACACATGTCCCCTGCATTGGTAGGCAGATTCTTAACCACTGCACCACCAGGGAAGCCCCTACATTAAATTTTAAAATGCAGTTACTTTGCAATTGCCTTTATGGAGTATCCAAGAAAATCCCACTTCTCTCTAGTCTTCCAAAAACTCCTCAAACAGCCCTGATTCCTATGAGGTCCCCAATTTGTTGGGAAGAAGTGTTTATTTAATCCTAAATTTTGTAGTTACATGATAGGTAAGCATAAATAAGTTTAGTTACTAACTAAAATGAGGTTAGAATTTCTGAACTGGACATATTATTGCTTCTTCCCCCTCCTCCCACCTTTTATACTACTTTGTGAATAGTAAGTTGAGGTCACTTTAATCATTCAATAAATCGTGGACATAGGAATAGCAATAACTGAGCAATCTCAATTGCAAACATCTATAGTGAGCTTACAAAATGCCATGCTCTGTGCTAAGCAAGTAAAGAATTTAACCCTTACAACCACACTATGGCATAGGTCCCCAAGACAAATGATAATATTCCTGTTTTACAAATGAGAACACTGAGGTTTAGTTAACATACCTCAAAGAGTCCCATAGCTAGTAAATACCAGAATCTAGAATCTAAACCAAAGTCTTCAGTATTATACTTCATTTATACTATGGAACTGAAGTATACTTACAAATCAAGTTATTAATAAGTCTGAATGTCATTTAGAACACTTCATACCTAAAACCTAGGTTGCAAATGAAGGTGGAGGCCAAAACATGCTCTCAACCAACTACTGCTCCACTTTATACTTTGACTTTATGTGCTATTTACTAATACTAATGATTTAATTTGAAGAGGAATGAGGCACACTGTAGATATGAAAGCATCTGTCCATTGTCTACACAAGAGTCAATAACCTTTCCCTACTGACAGAACTCTTAGATTGTTCAGATGGTGCCTGCGGTGCCTTGACCTCAGAGATTTTGATTCTTACCATAGCTCAGGGAGTAAATCTCCATTGCTCAAAACCATTGTATTTATCTGATTTTCTTTGGTCAGTTATTAGTCTGGAAGTAGTCATGTGACTTACTTCTAGCCAATAAGATATAAGAGGAAGTCTACTGCACTGAGCTTCTAGAAAGGCTTTTTCTTTCTCAGTAAAAAAGGAACAGACATGGCTGGCAGAGATCTTTGCTCCTTTTCCTTTCTTCTTGCCTGGACTGTGGACATGCTTGTTGGTATACAGGTTGCGTTGTGACCAAGAAATGACAAACACGAGAATGAAGACAACATGCTAAGCACAGCAATGCACAAAGGATGCAGAAAGACCTAGATTCCTGACACTTATCGTTGAGTGTCTGCAGCAGCCTTAAGCAGCTTACCATTGACATTCATGTTTTAAGAGGGGGAAAAAAACACCCTTATTTTTTTAAGCTGTCATAGGTAGATTTTCACTTATCTGGAGCAGAATATATTGCGAACTGATAAAAGGTCTCAAAACATGACCGTTACAACATGTAACTGGCAGGCAATCTTTGTTGATATATTTATCAAACTAAAAATCACAAGCCCCCAAACTTTTGCTGATCCTACCCCTGGGTACCAGCAAGCTCTTTCTCATCCTGAGCTAGACTCTGTGCCTTTGGATTCAGAGGAAAGAGGGGCTGCAGAAATGACTTGTAGCAACCCTGGGTTATTCGTTTAAGTCCTGAGGTATCATAGACTTTAGGCTAGCAGGTTGCTTTAAGATTTTATGATACAGTTTAGAACAATACATACATAGAATTTTGTAAAGAGTCCATATTAATGTTGTCAGAAATGACTGTGGGTAATCTGAAAAATAACTTAGAATGGTAGAATTCTGTAAGCATGAGACTTACTGAAGACAGGTCCCTTACTGATTATAAATTTTTTAATGTTAGACTTATGGGAGGGTTCACCACTTTAGTATCTTCATGACAAAACATTTTCAGTTTTATTTCTGATACACAATCTGATTTGCATGAATCCCTTCCCACGCCAGGGTTTACTTTATTAATCTGTAATATTTCCCCACAGACATTGTAATAAGCCAAATAAAGAAGAATTTGGGGAGCTTCTCTATATTTAGAAAAGTTAAGAAAGTAAAACAATTTCTGAGAAACATATTCAAAATTCTTGAAAGGCATGTTAGGTATTTAATTGAATTTCAAAGTGCCTGGAAACAGGGGTAAGGTACATTTACAGAGATTTGTCTTTTTAAAAGAATTTCTTCCCATTTGGTTTGACATATTTTTGTGTAAAACTTCTATTTTATATAAACTGTAATTTCCCAAAATAAAATATATAAATATAATGCTTAATATTGCCAAAATGTCATTTGTTTTTCTGACCTTGAAGAATACACCATAGTGTCAACACAAACAAAGAGCATGAACTTGATATGTTTATCATTTTACCATTTGTAGCTAGATAAATGTAATTATTTCAGTGAGTGTACATACACATGTGTGTGTGTGTGTGTATATATATATATATATATATATATATATATATATATATACATACATACATTAAACAGTAAGATCTTATGTGGCATGTACTATGGGGAAAAGAAAAAGTAGATTAGGACAAGGGGAATCAAGAGTTAACAAAGAAGAGTATGAAAACTGCAATTTTAAATAGGGTGATCAAGGTAGGCCTTATTTCCATGGTGTAAATACTCCCACTATGGTCAATTTCAAGCTACCAAAGGTTTGAAACTGGCTTGTAAAATTCCTGAATATTTAATAATTGACATTTACGAACTGGTAAAAGCTGGCTCTAGAAGAAAATTTGAGCAAAGACTTGAAGAAATTGAAGGTGCTCGCTTACATCTGGGGAAGGAGCCAAGCTTACATCAGGGAGAGCAGCTAGAGCAAGGCAGAATCTAGAGGACTTGAGGAACATCAAGTAGGTCTGTATGATGGAGCACAGGAAAGAAGTAACAAGGGGGAGAGATCAGATTCTGTAGGGCCTTGTAAGCTTTCCAAGGACTTTGATTTTCACCCTGTGCGAAAAGAGAATCCATTGCAGAGTGCTGAGTAGAAGAGGGACATGATCACATTTTCAAAGGATCAGTTTGGCTGCTTTATTGAGAATAGATTTTAGGAGAACAACTTGGAAGGAGGGAGACCAGTTTGGCAGCTAAGCCATTAATCCAGATGGTGATGTTATCTTCTGAAAGTAGAACTAATGGACTTTACTAATGGATTGCATGTATGGTGCTGGAGAAAGAGAAGAGTCAAGGATGACTCCAAAGTTTGGGAGCTGAGAACTAGAAAGATGGAGTTGCCCCTGAATTAGATGGAGAAGGCCGAGGGTGGAGGAAACTCCAGGGGAAAGTTCTGTTTTTACTGCTTGCCTTTGAGTTCTCTCAGGTTGGAGAGAACAGAAGGGATCATAAAGGGAAAATGAAAAGGAGTAACAAAGTGGACAAAAATTAAGGGAGGGTAGTGTCCTAGTCTATGTGAAGAAAATGCATCAAATACGGATTCAATATCTTTTCTTATTGAGGTGCATTTTTTTCAGAATGACTTTTTTGCTCACCCTAAGTACGTGGCATCTAGGATTTAAACGTATAGGATATTCTAATTAAATTATGTTTAGTTGGAGATAATACCCACTTACTATAACAATGATCAAGAAATAGCATCTATTTTAGCAATTTTAATTTGATTTGCATTTAGTTCCAAAAGGAATCTGAAATCTTTTATTAGGAATTCCACTATTAAATCAGAATTTTATTTTCATTTCTTTTATGTTTGGGGACACACAAAATTGAACTAATCATAATCCTTAGTTCATAACAAACTTTTAGCACTGTATGGTCTGCTTTTATTTATATAGCTATTTATATATTTGTATTTATCACCCATAAGCCCCCACCTAAAATTCAGCACCCAAAAGTTAGGACGTCAAAAATTACTTGATCTAACAATATTGCTTGCCTACCATTCCATTCTTTTGGCTTCTTCTCCCCAAAATAAACATCCTCTTGAATTTTAGGTTTATCATCCTTCCCATGCATTACTTTTTTATAGATTTAGTGCATATATAAGGATTCCTTTGAAAGTATATCTTATTTTATTTTAGTTCTTTTTAATTTATAAAAAGGATAAAATGTTTACTATTTTGAGGCTTTTTCATATATCATATTGCTGAGTTTCATATACATTGTTTTATGTTTGAGTAGTTTATTTATTTTGACTGCTGTATCCATTCATCCATTACTGAATTGATGGACCCTTGCATTGTTGCCAGATTTTGCTAGTGTGAAAAATACTGTTATGAACATTTTTGTACATTTCTCCTGTTGGCTATGTATCTGCTCCATTGGTCTCTTTCTAGCCCTGCACAAATATCACACTATCTTAATTACTATAACTTTATGATAACTTTCAGTATCTTATGAAGCAAGTTGTACCAATTTGTCCTTCAGCTTTATCTTAGCATTTCTTGGCCATTTGTTTTTTCATGTAAATTTTAGTATCTACTTGTCAAGTTCTACAAAAATTTTGTTGAAATTTGGATTATAATTTAGTGGAAACTAAATTAGTTGGGAATAAGAATTGGCTCACTCACTAATGGGGGCTGGCAAGTCTAAAATCTGCAGTCAATGCCCCACTTCAAGTCTGAGTCTGAAGGTTGACAGACTGCTGTAGAACCAGGAAAAGTCTATGTCTCAGTTTGAAGGTGATCAGGCAGAGAATTCTCTTTTATTCAGGGTAAGGCCAGCCTTTTGTTTTATTCAGGCCTTCAACAGATTAGATGAAGCCCACTGAAATTATGAACGGTAATCTGCTTTATTCAGTCTACCAATTTAAATGTTAATCTCATCCAAAAATACCCATACAGCAATACCCAGAATAATGTTTGACCAAATATCTGAACACCCCATGGCCCAGTTAACATATAAAATTAACCATCACATTCATCTACTGAAATGATCCCATGACTTTCTCTTGTCATGTGTTAGTATGATGACCTGCAATTGATTTTCTAATGATAAATCCTACTTCATGAATTATTTTTATACACATGACTCAACGGTTTTTTGACTAGTATTTTATCACATTTTTGCATTTATCTAAGTGAGATTTACCTATTATTTCCTTTCTTGTACCCTTATCTACATTTGAAAATATAGTTATTTAAGCCACTTAAGATGAATAGGGAGTGTTTTCTATTTCTCTCTTCTCTGGAGTAATTTGTATAATCTCAGCTTTTTTGTTTCTTGAGTGTTGTAAGAACTTGCCTGTGAACACCATTTAGACCTAATGTTTTCTATTTGGGAAAATGTTTAACTACTAATTTAGTTTCCTTTATGTGGTTATCAAGACCATTCATATATCTTATATTTTAGTATTACTTTTAGTTAGTTACACCTTCCTAGGAATTTGACCACTGCTGTTAAGTTTTCAAATTTAATGATATACATTTCTTCATAATTTTCTCTTACTATATGATATTTACATCCCTTTTATTATTTTAATAATGATTATTTATGCTTTCTTTCATTTTCTTAGTCTCTTCAAAAGTCTATCCATTTATGAGTCTTTTCTGAGATTAAACTTTTATGTTTTTTATTTCCCTGAATCAGAGTTGTTTTCTATTTCTGTAATGGCCATATAGTAAATATTTTCAACTGTGTGTTATGGAGACCATATGGCCTCTCTAACAGCTACTCAACCCTGACATTGTGGCGTGAAAGCAGCATGGTCAATACTAAATGAACTGATGTGGCTGTGTTCCAATAAAACTTTATTTACAAAAACAGTGAAGTGGCCTACAGGTTACAGTTTGCCGACCTCTGTAACCTCTTAATTATTTCATTAATTTCTGCTCTTATTTAATTATTTATACTTTCTTTGGGAGTTTTCTGTGATTTCCTTGGGTTATCTAGCCGAACGCTTAACTCATTAATTTTTGGCTCTCTTTGGTACATAAAAATTTACCCCTTAAAGTCCAGTCGAGTCCCTCTCTTTAAAAAGTGAGTTAAGTAACTTTGTGGATAACTTTTTTATCAGTGCAAATACATACAGATCCTACTGCATGCAGTTTTGATAATAACTCTGTAGAACCAAAGAATGTCTGGCCTTAGAACACAGGATTTGCTTCATGATTCAAAGGGAAGGGCAGATATCTTCAGGCAAAACAGTCCCTGAGAATGAAGGTATTATATAACAGAAGCTATTAGACACAAAACAAACAAACAAAGGAGCAAATAGAGATATGGAAACCCAGAAATGCAACAAATTTGTATTGTGCTTACTGCAGGTTAAGTTCTCTGAGAGCACAGGCTGAGACGAAGATTTTGGGAATTAATACCAGTGGAAGGGAGAGGAAGGAAGCAGCAAGGGCCAGAGGGGAAGTCAGACTGGGCATGCAGGTCCTACAAAGCCTCAGCCAACCCCATAAGGAGGTCTGGAATTAGAAGAGCCCCTCAGAGTTACCCAGCACTGAGCTGAAATGGTGAAGCTTTTATGTCACACTGTGACCAGTCACTAGATGTGGGTTGCCTCTGGAAAAGTGCGACTAGGGCCCAGACAATCCTCTGTAGCTGAGGAAAACCCCGAAGGAGCTGACAGTGGAAGTGTGCCTGCTGACAGACAGGTTATATGTCCTCCCATGAAATGATGTCTGGGCCCACATGTCCTTGTCCACCACAGCACTCCATCTTTATTCCTGACATCATGTTAGGCTCTATGAAAGGTGCCCTTGGGCATGCTTTTTAGATGTCAGTCTAAGAAGATGGGCACATAAGTTTTGGTTCAATTTTTAATATCCCTGAAGCTTCCACTACAATGATTCACCTTGATTGCCAAGATTCACCCTGATCTAGAGACTGAAGTCCCCAATTCCCTGGAAATTGGTCCTACCTTACTGACAAATTTTGCAGTGTTATTCATGATTTAGGTTCTCCTTATCAAGTGTACACATGTGTATATTCTGCCAAATAAAGTAAATGCCAATAAAGGATCACCATCACCTAGTCAATTAGAAAAGGTTAAATTGCCAAATGAAGAATCACCATCACCTAGTCAATTAGAAAAGGTTAAATTGCCAAATGAGGAAACAAAGATTTTCTCACATTCCTTAACTCTGAAAAATGACATCTGCTTTTTGAGAGAAGAAAATTACATAAAATACATGAAGTTTTATCACAAGCATTTTAAGGATGCATATAAACAAGGCCAAGGAGTAGACTGAGCTTGTGAGAGGTAAGTAAGGAGGATTGTTAAGAATGCCACTGTCACATGTAATTTGAGTACGTTCCTTTTAATAATGTAAAACCTAGTTTTATGAGTATCTAATAAATGAATGATTATTTTTTAAAATTTCTGCACTATTTTCCACTTCTTGCTGGGTGCTGATATTTCAAAGATGCAAATATCATATGATTTCTAGACTATGGCAAGATTACATTAATAAATGTTCCTGGGAAATGGTCTCCCCTTATATTTTATTGTTGTGTGTGTGTGCCCTGAAAAGCAAGACGTGTTTGCCTTCTGTGACTTCTTCCCCGACTATAAATAGCTTGAGGTAGGATAAGTGGAATGAAATACCAAGTCTTAGATTCATCGAAAATGTTTAGCTTACACATTTGTAATCTATAAATTTTGTAAACCAAATCCCAGGATTCCGGTGACTTAAGAGTCACCAGTATGTGCAGAAGTTAGTGGCGCAGTAGCAGTCAAGGAGTGTTCAGTATCTTCTATGCCATGGCCTAATTATATTTTCCAGTGTCTAGATGCCACAGGGCAAAATACTTTCTGCTGCACATAGTGTGATTTTTTGTGAGCTCACCATTCTTCTGTAAAGTGTTCTTTCTTGTCTCTAGAATTCATAGCCTCAGCATTTGTTCTCTGTGCTCTATCTTGTCTAATTTTTTAAAACCACAAATTATTTTTTAAATTGTACCAAACCTGAAAAATAATAATAATAATAATATGGTGAATATTCTAAAAACTGACAGATTTTGGCTCTTTTAAAGAGTATTGCTGATCTTTCTCTATGCATTATTTTACCTCAAAGTGTATACCATACTGTAACTCAGAATGTAGTTGTCTTGATTGATTTGCAGCCAGACTGACAAAAACCATGACAGTCATGGCAAATTCTCCCAGTTCCACTTTATGGAGTGTTAAGTAAGAAACGTAATTTTGACCTTTTAAAGACTGGGCCTTAGGTATTTTTCCCAAACCACCCTATCCGAGGGAAAGGAAGTAATTCCTATTAACCTATAGGACACTTAATTGGGAGGACTGTCTAATTGAGACATCTTCCAGATACTACATTTAAACATAATGATGTATAATGGCAGTAACTACCACTTAATTAGGAGAGTGATTCTGCTACATCTGAAAGTAACCAAACCATTGAAGGGTTTTGCTTTCCTATTAAAAAGATAAATTTCCTATCAGCTCAGGAATTTTATTTTTACTTTTCTAAACTCTCAATTCCTGTGATATTGAGGTACTAGTATTTTAGCCCCACTGCTATTCTGAACTTCCAGTGAATAGGGGACGATCAAGTTAATTAAGACATTTTTTACTTGGAATATTATCTTGGAAAATATGAGAAAAAGATGAAAATGACCAAATATCTATGCTGTGCCAGGGGCCATATTACGTATTTAAACATATAATATCTCCTTTGATATTCACAAGATATTATTACTCATGTTTTAAAAATGGAGAATCTGAAGCTCAAAGAACTTAACTGGCTTGAGATTACATAGCACACACACACTAAAAAAAGAAAAGTCCTAGTGAACTGCAAGCCTCAATCTATATGATTCTTCCTTGTAGATATGGGTTCTTAGGGTTTGAACAAGTGTTAATATGGTATTAGCTAGGATCCACAATTTTTGAACACCCATGATGAATAAAGAAGAATAACAAGTTGTATGCTATTCCTACACTCTTTCACTTGTCAGTTCAAAGTCTATTTAATGATTCATTTATTTGTAGACACAGTTCATGTTTTCTCACATTCAACTCAATTCTGGTCGGTGAAAGCGAAAATGGAAGAATATGACAATTAGGTTGAGAATTATACTGCTGCCGCCACTAAAAGTGTATTTTCTAAGAAAGATGGGGTAGAGTAAAAAATATTATTTACCTAAGATCTGAAGGCACAGTCCTAACCTGGAATGTATTTTTAGGTTTTACTGAGGCCAGCAATCTTTCTCCCAGCCTAGCTTTCTGAACACAAGAAATAATACACTAGGTTGTACCTACAAATCTTCCATGCTAATGGAGGTCTTTATGTTGGCTTCCAGAGAAATTACACATACATACATACATACATACACACACACACACACACACACCCCACTCTACACTCCGTTATCCCAAAGAAATAGCTGTTATTAGACATTCATGATTTGTCCATTTATCAGAATTAAGTAAAAAGAGTGGAGGCAATTTTCCAAATTGGACCTCCAAATCTTCTGTTTAGGAAAACAAAAATCAGTTTGCCTGTCTGCATTGATAAAATTCCCTTGTTAAGTGCTTAGTTCTACATTTTGCTTTACCTGTACAGACATATCTAGAATAAAGCCAATAATAGTAATTATACATCTACAAATTTTTTGAAACTCAGTGTAGTTTTCTGTAAATTAAATCAAAGAAAGGACAAAAATTGGCTCCAATTATTATACTTATCCATTATCCCAACTCATAAGTAATGGACTACTTTAGTTTCTCATTATCCAAGTGACCATTTCTTCTGATTTTTCTTTTCTGATTAAAAAAATATGAAATAAACCCTAAGATTTTGCTGGAGTTATGGGACTTAAATATTAGGAAGCAAACTTCTGTAACGCTGAACATAAATATTTATGTCAGGGTCATGCTTGAGGCTTATTTATTTATTTTTATAATGGTTAGTTTTTAATATAGTACAAATTATCATTAAAGTCATATTACAATGTTAAATCTCTTTATCCAAAATTAGAAAACATTTAAATAGAAGGCACTAGAATTTTTAATTAGTTTCCTCTTGGTCTTTCCTGGATTTATTCTTTTATTGACTATATTTGGCATATAACATTGTGTAAATTTAAGGTAGAAAATATGTTAATTTGATATATTTGTATATTGTAATATGATAGCTGTTGTCATGATATTTCACAGCTATACTGTATCACGTAATTACCTTTCTTTTTAGTGGTTGGGATAATTAAGCTTTCATCTCTTAGCAAACTTGAGATATATTTAGAACTTGAGCAAATACAGGGTCTTACAGGAAATACATTTTTCTGAGCAATTTAACTCCCTTAAATAAATGTTGCCTAAAAACAATAATACGTATACAAAACAGAAGCACCTATATCCATTTAGGTACATTAAAATAGAGGGTAGGTTACTTTCTGAATTGGATACTTTAGCATTAGGCAAAAGGACAACTGACTAACTTGATCTGGCATATCAATGCTATCACAACATTATGCAGTATTCATTAAAAACCATATAGTCAACATTTTTTGGGGCCAACCTCTGTGTGAGATAATGGGTGTAAGAACACTCTTTCTTGCTGATGAGTGTCCTGGGCAAAAGAGGAAATAGGAAGGGCGAGTTGGGGCCATTTTTTTACTTGAAAGAACGACTGCCAGACAAACTGGCTCTTCGGCCATGGATATTTAGAAGACATTTTCCCCAAAATTTACCAAAATGGGTTTGTCACTCCAAAACAATTGAAAATGTTTTTTGCCAATGGTAAAATTCAATCTTTCAAATAAAAATTCTGAATTCTAGAAAACTTGCATTAACCACTCTGAGTTTGACAGCTTTCCAATACTTAAGACTTTCTGGATGAGACTGGTGATATTAATGAATGTGAGTTTTTTATTTTGTATAATGGAATGTGTCAACATTTGGAAGTTCTGCATAAATTGAACCAATATTTTTCAAATGATCAATGCATAATGTTAAAAAATCATACATTGGTAAAAGATCTATTCAAAGTACAAGATAGACTAATAGATTTTAACGTACAGTAACAGAGAAGGAAAAGTACACTGATGTGGTTTCAAATTCCACACTGAAACTAATCTTTAAGATACGACTATTGTTGGGGCTTCCCTGGTGGCGCAGTGGTTGAGAATCTGCCTGCCAATGCAGGGAACACGGGTTCGAGCCCTGGTCTGGGAAGATCCCACATGCCGTGGAGCAACTAGGCCCGTGAGCCACAACTACTGAGCCTGCGCGTCTGGAGCCTGTGCTCCGCGACGAGAGGCCGCGATAGTGAGAGGCCCGCGCCCTGCGATGAAGAGTGGCCCCCGCTTGCCGCAACTGGAGAAAGCCCTCGCACAGAAACGAAGACCCAACACAGCCATAAATAAATAAACAAATAAATTAAAAAAAAAAAAGACCCGTAGGGCATAATCGCTAAAAAAAAAAAAAAAAAAAGATACGACTATTGTTCAGTTTTGGTATATTACCAAAGAAGAATGTTGCCAATTATCTAAAAAGGCTAGTAAAATACTCCCAACTACATTTCTTTGTGAAGCCAGATTTTTACCACATATGCCAATCAAAACAACACATTGCAACAGACTGAATGTAGAAGCAGACTTTAGCTGTCTTTTCTTAAATCAGACATCAAGAGATTTGCAAAACTTGTCATACCATGTCACTTTTTTCACTACGTTTCTTACTCTTAGAAAATACAGTTATTCTCTAGGAAACTATGTTCTAAGTTTTCCTATCTAATAAAGTAAACATTAATACATATAACCCAGATAAGTAAAAACTCTTTGGGGAGCTCAATAATTTCTAAGATTGTAAAGGGTTCCTGAGACTAAGAGTTTGAGAACTCTAGTTTTCAAGAGAGATTCTGACTATCCAAGAAAGACCATAAAAAAGAAGAAAGGATAGAAGTCAACGTGGACCATTCATGAGATAGTTGTCTCTCTGGTTGTTAAAACTCTGTCAGAGTTATTTTTGATCCCAATGTTCCAGAGGCAGAGGGGGCTGAAGGTGAACTTTCTACTTTCGTGTTGTTTCAGGGAGAAAAGCCAAGCAATTATATTATGCATTGCTGAGATAGAGTAGGAGTAAGCACTAATAGTGGGAGGTAGAAAAGAGGAGGGAGGCCTGAAGGAAAGGAAATAAGAGGTCTTCTATTGTTCCAGGTGAAGCCTCAATAAACCCTGATAATAAAACTGAAGCTAGGAGTGGCGTGAACTCAAAGGAGGAAATAAATTCCAGTTGAAGGAATATAAAGGATGGCTCTGAGATTTCTGGCTTAAAATCTGAGTGTATTGTATAAGAATTATTGATACCCAAAAACCCCTATAATACTACCATTAAGCTCTAGCTTTCTGCCTTCATGTGATTCTCAAGATTTCTACCTATAAATCACAAACCAAGAAGTCCTTGGTGTTCTGTGATTAAAACATAGGATAGCATGAATATCAAAAAGCATCTGCTTAACTTTTTTTTTTTTTAAACAGGTGAAGAAACCAAAATCTTGAGCAATGAAATAACTTTCCTACATCACAGCAGAGTTAGACTAAAATCCAGGTTTTCTCACTCTTGAATCTGCAGTTTGTGTGAATATAAAGAAAAACTACACCTTAAAATTTTATCCCAAAGAGACCAAGAGATTCACTTCATCCTAAATCATCCAAATAGCTTTGAGCAATGTAAATGTTCTGCAATCTAGATCTGAATTCACTGGGTATGTCAAAGCTATATTAACCAGAAGAGACCGGGTTTTCCATATGAGATATTTTAGAGAGGAATGTCAAACATCATCTACATGTGCAGCCTAAATCTTATTTCATTAATTCCATCTGCAGACACTTTTGCTTTTTCCTATATAGTGTAAGTCACTTTTTTTTCCCCCTTAAATGTACTGCATACACCCATGTTTATGATGTGGCAGTACTCTCTCAAGTATTATAATGCTAGTTCATTTCCATGCCCCAATTAATAAGTCACAATAATGGTAAAACATGCAATCCAGAAAACACTTGATTCTCCACATTAAAAGAAAGAAACAGGGTGTGGATAATTCAAAATGGTGACTAATCCAAAAGACATTTAAATTTGTAATGTGCCCTGTGCTAACATTAAATATGGACATAATTATTTTTTGAAAGTTCTCTTCAAACAAATGAAGTCACTCTCTCAATGTTTTCCTTTTCCTTGTTTTTGGTGTTTAATTATCCATACCCTATCCCATATCCTCCCTTTGGTATACTTTATGATAGTTATGTCTAAAATCTTCAAAAGGATCCTTATTTTAGAAATATGAAGAATCTGATAAATTACATAGCTGAGATAACAGCAAATATTTACTTCAAATATAGCTATTTTCTTATCCTTCACCCTTAGTACTTATCCAATGATCACAGTAGTCTTATTGATCACAGTACTCTTAACCAATGGGCCTAAATTCTGCTTCAGAATTCTTCTCAACACACAACTCCCAGACAGCTGTGTTGGACTAACACAAGAATTCAAATCGATTTTACACTCCTGATCTAGTCAATGATGCTTTTCCCAATGATGCTCACTCCTTATCTGATAACACACAGTTGGTTAGCTATACAACTAAGTCTAGAATGCAAAACTCCTCATTCCAAATCTGTAATGCTTTTTGTAGCATCTTTTGCATCAAAAGTCGTGCTTCTTTACATTTGAATTAGCTGAGTTATCTCAGTTAACAAAAGTTATATGAATGTGTGTAACATAACTGCTACATGTTAAAATTACAGTAAGATTTGTTTCTGAAGATTTACAGTAAGGACAAGTACAGTTAACTTATTATTTATCTTAAATCATTCTTAATTTGCCCATGCTTTCATATTTTCAAAGAACATTATAAAAACTAATCTTTTGCAAATAATTTTTCATTTAAGTAATATATTTTAATATTAAAAAACCTTAAAGATACTTAAAACCCAGACTCAGTTATCACTCCCACATGTGTATCTATCTGAACTATACTGTTGGATGTAGCAAAGACTGGCTAATTGGTCATCAAATCTGTTTCCTCTTTCTCCTGAGCACACAGCTAAGCCAGTGTTACTCAAAGTGCTGGTCCACTACTAAAAGCTTGTACCAGAATGTAAATCAACAAACTTCACCAAGAAAGTTGTAACTGTACTCAGCAGTGTCTTTAGTGACATAAATAGTTAATTCACATCCAGAACAAGTTTCTGATCTTATCAAAGATCAGTAACAAATAGTTTATAGGTGGGCAGCCAGTACATGGACCACAAATTGAACACCACTGACCTAGACTATAGTCTCCCTCGCAGTAAATTCTAACCACTGCAATGTGGCTGGAGAAAAAAGGTCCATCATTTCCAGGGCTGCAGACATAAATCTCCCATGTTCCCTCCATTATCCAGTGACTTTGGAAGCCATGTGGTTGAAGATGATGTAGTTAGGCAAAGAGCCTATATCCCTTAAATAACCCACATAAACACTTATACTGAACTTTATGTGTGCAAAATAAAAATTACTACTATGTTAAATCACTGAAATTGAGCAGATTATCTATTATAACAACTAGAAGAGCATCAACTACTGGAGTGCATAATACAGCAATGTTTAGATGTTAAGATTTTCAATCAGAAATAATCTACTTTACAAATCAATTGTCTATTTTTTAATGATTATTTCATTTTCAAAAAAGTCAGGGTTTAGTAAATTAAGTTTAAATTTTAAACATTTTCTTATTCATGAATATCACATTTTACTTTACTGTTTTTAAGACCTAAAGTAAGGTTTTCAATTTTCTCAAGCAGGACTCACCTGCCACTTTGCAATGGGAACAAGCCAACTACAAATGGCCTGATTGGGGTATATGCCCACATTACTTTTCTTCAGACACTCTGACGTGTAGGTCCTATGTGTAAAGAGACTGAATGTATCTCTACCACCTAGAATAGACTAGGCTCTGGATGACTATTTGTTGAATGAGTGATGAAATCAATGCTGTCATTTTTCACATACACATTATCAGCACACCCTTCCATACTGAGAAAATTGTCTTTTAATTGCATGATACATAGCTTCACATTTTATGCTTAGATTTGCATTTGCGCATCTTTGCCTCATATAATGCATAACATCTTTTCTTAATGTTAGAACTCCACACAGAACAAAGGCCCTCTTCATTCTGTAAATTATACCTATTACTCATAGTATACACAATAATACTAGCCAAAATTTATTGTGTCAGATGAGTGCTTTCAAACTAGTGTCACTATTCCTCATAATAACTCTTCCAACAGGCATTATGAGGCCATGTTATCGATACAATGAAAAACTAAGGATTGTTGAGAGTACCTTGTGAAACAATGTGAGTTTTAAAGAACAACTGTGATTTGTACTCCACAGGCCATTATCTTTCTACCATCTCATTCCACCAACCACCTTGACTGATACAACCTGTACACGTCCACATGTCCTTAATATGATTTTGCTGCACATGTTATTTGTGATAGATACCACTTAATTACACTATTCAACAGCCAGTGAGACAGGCTAATTTCAGGAGTTTTCTACATGATGAATACTTCCTCTTCTGCATGGGAACTGGGTGTGTTCTAAGACCTCACTATAGGCATTCTGTTTACCAGTTGGGATGTGATACTAGTATACTTATCAAATGAACAAGTGATTCTGTCTGTGATAAGTCCAACCTCTGACAAAAAGAAGATCAAAGCACTGGGTAGTTTCTAGGCTTTTAGCTTACTTCCCAATCTCTTAACATAAATCACATTTAGTTTAGTGATTAAGAGTTTGGGCTCTGAGGCCAAGCAGAGTCAGATTCCAGGCTCAGATATTCCATTTACTGGCCACATGACCTTGTACCAATTTCATAACCTCTGTGGGTCATCAGTTTCTTCAACTTTCTATTTCACAGAATTGAGATTAAATAAATGAATGCATATAAATCAGTTAACAGTGACAAGCAAGGGATAAATGCTAAATAAATACATTATTACTGGTCTAGATTTCTTGTTTACTAATTTTTAGTTTTGCATCTTTGACTCTTTCACTGGAAACTGCCCTGTTCCGTAGGAAGAGGATTATGGTAGTATTTTTCCTGTTTGGGTAAATACATGGAACATGGAACCAAAATCCAATTAAGCATAAAATGGGGGAAGAAACCTAGGTAGAGGAAAATATTGAGGAATGTAATAGGGATCCCACAGAGTGATTTAAGTACCCACCCTAGTGAATATGAAAAGGTATGCAAATTGATAATTAGCTTTTTAAATGTTGTATATATGGATGATAATATTTATGGGCCTTTGGCATGGGAGTGGCTCAAAGGAAAGAGGACCCACCATTATTTTTATTTTTAATTTGTGTTTCTTTTATAATAATACCTAAAGATGATGTTATGAGACTGATGTTTTAAGTCCTTCTTATCAGTTGTTCTAAATGTTTTCAGCAACTAGAAAATTTAATATTATTTAAAATCACTCATGCTAAGGGCATTTTAGGAAATGCTCCCAATATGCTGCAAATCCATGTTATGACAGGAAAAACTAAACAGAAAGTGCTATCCAAACTGACTGTACAATGATAAAACAAACAAATAAAAAAAGACAAGAAACAGTGTCAAAAACTGACAGTTGGCAAGGTGTTAGCATTTAAACAGTATCCACCCAATGAAATGTTTTATTAAAAAAAAAATTTTTTTTTTAAACAAATTCTGTCATCTTGAGAAGATAATTCCAGAGTTTCCTGTCTCCTCCACTTTGTAGGACTTTGTTTTCTTCAGTGTAGGAGAAAAAAGACAAACAGGAATTTGTTTTTTAATGTAAATACAAACCAAAATTTTTTAAAGTAGCATGAAAAATTATTGGAATTCTTCAACTAACCAGGTATTTAATATATTCATGAAATTCATCCTTTTATAAGCCTCAAACAGAAAAATTTATACAAATCATCTAAAATATTTTTATAAAATACTAACTCAAAATTTGATGGTCATAGAAAATAATTTTATATAGAGCATATTTTGCATTGCTATAAAAATAACTTTTGCTGCAATGCAAAGTAATATAGTTGGAAAAAACAAATTATGAAAAAAATACCCATAATCATACCCATATTTTTTAGCCTTTTTTGTATGAATATTGTAAAAATTCATAGTTAAGATTACATATAATAAAAATTTTGCATCCTGCTTTTTTTCACTTATTATAACCACTTTCAATATCATTAAAAATTCTTTCAAAAAATAATTTAATTGTTACATAACATTTCAACATATGACTGGGTGTTAACATTTTGTACTATAGAATATTAAAGACAATTCTATTCTTGATATTATAATTATATACCAAATACTGTTATGTGTAAATTCTTATTCACATTTTCTGAAAAAAAGTCTCGTAACTATCATTACTGGCCCAAAAGGGAAACAGTGAACATCGCTGACATGCCCTTCAGTACTGTTTAACAATCAGGATAGCTTTGCTAATCTAAGACATGAGAGTTGGAACTTTTTAAAATTTACATTCCCTTGATTACAAGTGGGGTTGAATTTTTTTCACTATCAGTTATATTTATTTTATCAACAATTCATTGCTTATGACCTTGATTCCCTTTTCCTTTCAACTGATCTCAATTTAAAAATACTTATATACACAGAGTAAGAAACTTAGAACAATCTATATGTGTGATTCTCTACTTAGAAGTTCTGCTATTCAAGTCAAGAATATGTTTAGATTTTCTTCACCTCTCCCAAATCACCTTGTTTCTAAGGCTAAATCTTGTTATTAATTGTTCATTAATTTATTTGTTCCTATAAAGTAACAAAATCTACAAATGTTTGGGACTTCCCTGGTGGTGCAGTGGTTAAGACCGCCTGCCAATGCAGGGGACACGTGATAGATCCCTGGTCTGGGAAGATCCCACGTGCCGCGGAGCAACTAAGCCCGTGCGCCACCACTACTGAGCCTGAGCTCTAGAGCCTGCGAGCCACAACTACTGAAGCCTACATGCCTAGAGCCCGTGCTCCGCAACTAAAGAAAGCCTGCACACGGCAACGAAGACCCAACGCAGCCAAAAATAAATAAATAAAATAAACAATTTTATTTTTTAAAAATCTACAAATGTTTAAGAAAGCATAAAGTGTTATAAAGACAGCTTGAAGAGTTATAAAAGAATCATTTTTAAGGCAACAATTTACACACAGTAAGACCCTCAAGCTTGTCATATTTGCTAAAGATATTTCCCAAATTTTGTTTCCTAATTTTACTTTTGATTTCTGTATATCAGACAAACACATATACTTTGTGTTTGTTGATATTTTCTTTTGTAATTACTTCCATTCATTTGAGTTAAGAAAGTCTGTAGAGATCAGATATTCATACTCCTTTTCCTTTTATTATTTAATTGTTTCCTTAATCCTTGAAAAAAAATTTCAGCTATGGTATGAGGTAAAGAACTATTTTTTTTCAAATATCTATTCATTTTTTTCTGAAATTATATGATTAGTAATAAATCCATCATTGGTTTTTAATTTTACCTTTTTATATTAAACTCTTATGTCCATATATATATATCAAGACCAATATGAGTAGATAAACGTATGTTTGTTATAATTTTCCATTCTACTTATCTATTTTTTCCCTGAAATCACACTGCTTTAATAATTGTAGCTTTATAGTATATTTTAATGCCATCCTTTTGCCCACCTCCTTTTTCTCAGAATTCTGTTTAAAGTGTGCTTTGTTGCATGTTGTTACATGTTGTCATGGAAATTTAAGGAAATAATATATGATTGTCCCATAATTTAGTCCCTTATAATTGGAAATTTGGGTATTTGTGTTATTCCATTTTTTCTTTCTGTATAAACAATGATGTGATTATATATTCTTGGAGAGAATTCATTGCACATACACCTAATTAATTTTGCATATGCATTCCCAGAGATGGAATTGTTGGCCAAATTTACACATACTTTAAAGGCATTTTATATGTAGTGGTCTCAAAAAGAATGTAATAATTCATATTTCTAGAAACTGTGCATGAAAGTAACTCCTTACAGTCTTGTAAAAAAAAGAAAAAAATAAAGCTAATATTTAACAATGGCTTATTTCTTCCCAGGAACTGTTCTAAGTATTGTAGTATATTCACATACTTAGTTCTCACAATAACTCTTGAGGTACTGATTGTTATTTGACCCATTTGCTGAAATAGAAAAAGAGGTACAGAGAGATAAATTAATTTGCCCAAATTAATCTAACTAGAAAGTGATTATCAGGATTTAAATCCAAGCACTTTGAGCCATACCATACTCTTTTTCTAAGTTTTATCTCTCTATATATATTATAGATATATCAAATGCTATTATAATTTGCAAGGCTAAACATTTTTCCTGTGTTTACATATCATTTTCAGGAAGCACCTGCCTCATGTGCCCCAAAAAGCCTCATTATGTGAATAATAAACCTTTTCTAACTTCTTTGTGTGTGTGGCATCCGCAGTCTCAACACCTGAACCCAATTTTGTATGAGAGATCCACCTTGTTGATGGGAATGCCCAAAATAAGTTGTTTCTTTTTTGGGGGGTAGTATTTTGAATACAGCTGCTATAAAAATTTACATTTAAAACTTTGGGTTTGTATATGCTTTTACATTCTCTCAGGGGAATAAAAAAAAGTAGGAATAAAACTGATGAGTCATATAGTAGGAGAACAATGAACTCTGAAAGAAACTACCAAACTATTTTCTAAAGTAATTATATCAGTTGTATTCTCAATTACAGTATCTGAGACTTCCAGTTGCTCCACATTTTTACCAGCACTTTGTACTGTCAGTCTTTTTAAATTTAGCCATTTTAGTGAGTAAATAGGGTGTCTTATTGGGGTTTTAATTTGCATTTCCCTGATAACTTGTGAAGTTCAGCATCTTTTCATGTACTTGTTTATCACTGGTAACTCTTTCTTGAAGTATTTAATATCTTTTGTCTATTTTTTCAGGTTGATTTTTCTTTTTATTATTGATTTGTGTAAGTTTTTAACATATGCTAAATTTAAGTGCTTTGTAAGATATACATAAAGTGAATGCTCTCTCTCAGTCTGTGACTTACTTTTTAATTTTCTTGGTGGTGTTTCTTTATTCTAATTGGTATGTCTTTTATTTCTTTTCCTTGCTTTGTGTAAATATTTAAGACATCCAGTATAATACTGAACAGACTTGGTGAGAACAGAAATCCTTCTCTAGTTCCTGATCTTAAGGGGGATAGTATTCAGTCACTGAACAGCAACTATGATATTAGCTATAACTTTGTAATAGATGCCCTTTATTAGAATGAAGAAGCTCCTGACCATTTCTAGTTTGCTGAAGTTTTTTTTTTTACCTTCAATGGTGTTGAATTTTTTCAAATGGATTTTTTTTTGCATATTTTGAGATGATCTTTTTTTCTTTTGTAGTTATATATGTAATACAGTGAGTTACATTGATTAATTTTTCAAATGGTAAACCAACTGTGCATCCCTCAGTCATGGTATATATTGTACTTTCTATATATTGCTGGAATCAATTTCCTAAATTGATTAGGATTTTTTTTAAAGTTTTCCCCATCTATGTTCAGAAGGAATATTTCCTAAAATATCTTTTCCTAAAATATCTTTTCCTAAAATACCTTTGTGTGTTCCTGGTATTAAGATATTACTGGCCTCATAAAAAACTTAACGACATTTGTTTTCAGGAATATGTAATAAATGCACTTTTCCTCACACCAAGTACAATTTAAAACTCTGGGTATTATATATAAAACAAACATAAGAAGGTGGAGAGAAGGCACACCAACTAGTGACATCAGGACCCAGGGAATGGCCAGAGTGGTGTAAGTGGAGGCCTACTGGGCATGCACCTACCCCTATCACTGGGGTCAGTGGAAGCCAAGTGAAGAATCTGGACTCCCACTGCCATCTGGCAGTAATGATGTGGCACCCTTCATCACTCAATGGAATGGTATCAGAGAAACCTTGCTAAAACGCCAGATTTAAACAAAATGGAAGAGTGTCTTGTAACACCGTACCCACACTGTCCAGATTTCAATCAAAACTCGTGTCATGCAAAGAATCAGGAATATCTCAAACTGAACGAGCAAAGACAATTCAACAGATGCCAACACCAGAGGACACAAACGTTGGAATTATCTGACAAGAATTTTCAAGCAGCCATCATTAAAATATTTCATGAGCAATTACAAATACACTTGAAATAAATGAAATACAGAAAGTCTCAAAAGAAGCAGAATATATAAAGAAGCAAATGGAAATTTTAGAAATAAAAATGACAATAACCAAAGTAAAAAACAAAAACTCAATGGATGGATTTCATCTCCAAAATGTAATGAGTTTGGAAGTCATCACTCCCATCATTAAACCAGGAAAAAATAAACTAATCAAATCAAAAATCAATGGGTTTTCTTGGACCCATTAGAGAAACGAGTTCTAAGAGCAAATCACCATCCTGAATCCGATGAGAATCAGGTGAATCCAGAACATTACAGCTAAGATCTACTTACCTGAAGCAGAAGCAGGTGGAGCCATAAACTGGTGGTAACACTGACAATTTTAATGAATTGTTGGAGGCTGAATGAGGACTAGTGTGAGAGTGAGAAACCCTTGGGGGCTATAGTCTTGGCGGGGAGGGTCTCTCACACTTTTATGGGCTTACCTCCAGGAACCCCACTAAGTCCTTATGGTGAAGAGCAGAGAAAGATCCCTTTGTGACTCTGGCAGGGAAGGTGAAGGATAATCATTGTAAAATATCCTCTCAGTGTTCTCCATAAGAAGGTTTGCTGTCCATACTCTCCAGGGGAAAAGACTTTACCAGAGCCAGATCTCACCTGAGGAAAGGGCATTTCTCCCACTCCAGCCCCCTCTAGACTTTTTATCAAACCTAAGGGAGAGGGGAACAGCTAAGAAACACTTGTGAAGATCAAAGCTTATGGTCACAGGCCCACTAACAGATGGATTTAATCAAACAATTATAGAACACTTTCCCCCCATCCACACCTTGCCACCATAAAATAGGGCTCCAGTATAATAGTAGATTACAGCTGAACAAGCTGCAAGACAGACTCTCTAAGGAGGAGTACTTCAGGATGCCCAAAGTCAACAGGGAAGAAAAGAAAACAAGGCCAACCCCTAGTTGGGATGTGTTTAATGTTAACATAAAACCTCACACTAAAGGCCTATTTACCTTAGTTCCTATTACTGGATATGTCGTACCCAGGTTTCAACAACAATAAAAAAGTCACAGGGCATGCTAAAAGGCTAAAAATCCATAATCTGAAGCGACAAAGCAAGCATCAGAACCCAACTCAGATATGACATGGATTTTGAATTATCAAACAGAACAGAGAATTTAAAAAAGAATAAAAGAAAATACTAGAAACCAAAAACATCATGCTTTTTGGTTCACTGATCTTCTCCATATTGTTGACACTTGTTCTTCCCTAGCTTCTTCTGCTTAATTTGGAGTTAATTTGCTCTCCTTTTTCTTGTCTTTTTAGGCGAATGCTTGGATCATGGATTTTAGACCGTTTTTCTTTAGCCCCTCTTTTTTTCTTTTAGCCCCTCTTTTTTCCTTTTAGCCCCTCTTTATCCCTGATAATATTACTTGTCATTAAATCTACTTTGTTAGATATATATAATCACTACAGTTCTTAGTGTTTGCATTGTCTTTTTCCATCCTTTTACTTTTAACATCCAATGTGGAGTACCTACAATAATACATGTATTTTATTTTCACATATTATAAGACATCTCTTATAGACTGCATTATAGTCGGGTTTATGTATCTAATTCATTCTTATAATCTCTGCCTTGTAATTGGAACGGTTAGGAGATTGCCCAAGATGGTGGAGTAAAAAGAACCTGAGCTCACTTCCTCTCATGAGCTCACCAAAATCACAACTTTCAGCAGAACAACCATCTATGAAAAAGACCGAAACCTACCAGAAAAGAGCTTCCACCACTAAAAACATAAAGGAGAAGCCACAACGAGACGGCCAGGAGAGGCAAACTCGTGATATATTTAACTCCCACACCCTCAGGTGGGCAAATCACAAACTGGAGAATAATTATAGTGCATTGGTTCTCCCACAGGAGTGAGAATTCTGAGCCCCATGTCAGGCTCCCCAGCCGGCGGTCCTGCACCGGGAAGACGAGCCCTCAGAGCATTTGGCTTTGAAGGCTGGCGGGGCTTAATTTCAGGAGCCCCACAGGTCTGTGGGCAAGAGAGACTTCCTCACACAAAATGTCACGCGCACCGGGACCCAAGGCAAAAAGCAGTAATTTGATAGGAATCTAGGACAGACCTACCTGCTGGTGTTGGAGAGTCTCCCAGAGAGGCTGGGGTGGGCGGCTGGGGACGCAGACGCTGGGAGCAGCCATATTTGGGAGCTTGTTCTACTCGCGCGTTTAAGTGGGAAGCCGTGCTGGCTGCACCAGGAGACCCTCCCTCTCGCTCATTGGACCGAGACCTGGCCCCGCCCAACAGCCTGCAGGCGCAGGTGCTGGGACACCTCAGGCCAAACAACTAATGGGGTGGGAACAGAGCCCCACCCATCAGAAGGCAGGCTGCCTAAGGTCTTCCTGAGCTCATAGCTGCCTCTACACAGGGCCCTGCCCACCACAGGGCCAACTAGCTCCATCCACCAGTGGGCCGACAACAGCCCTGCCCTCCAGGAAGGCTGCACTAGTCTCTAGACCAGCCTCCATCCACCAGAGGGCAGACACCAGACCCAAGAAAATCACAATCCTGCCCTCTGAGAACCCAGCCTGCACACCAGCCGGCCAGGCCCTACCCTGAGACCAGCTGGGCCCCAGCCCTGCCCACTAGCAGGCCAACACAAGCTTCAGGATACCCCGGACCCCATACCCAACTGTGTCAGGAACTGCCCCCCCATCCCCTCCAACTAGCAATCTGACACCAGCTCTGGGATCCCTGGGCCTGGCAGCCAGGACCCAGCTCTGCCTGCCAGTAGTCCAGCTCTAACCCCAAAACCTGGCTTCATTCACCAGTGTGGGGGCAAAAGGCCCAGAGTCTTCTGGACCCTGACTCCGCCCACCAGTGAGCCAGCACTAGCCCTGGGGCCCCCTGGGGTTCTGCATCAGCCACCTCATGACCAGGGCCTGCTAACCAGCACCAGCAGCATCTGTACAAGGCAAGGCCTGACAACCAACTGGGCTTGGGGCCAACCAAGCCTACCAGACCACCCACATACTCAGCCTGCCACAACAGAAGGACCCACGCAGCCCTCTTAGGGGGAACCCCTAAAGCATATTGCTTGGGTGAGCACACTACAGGTACTCATAGGACACCTCCTACAGAGGCCACGTCTCCAAGGTCGAGAAATGTAACTAACCTACCACATTCGTAAAAATATACACAGCAACTTAGACAGAATGAGGAGGCAAAGGAACATGTTTCAGATGAAGGAACAAAATAAAACCCCAGAAGAACTAAGTGAAGTGGAGATAGGCAATCTACCCGAGAAGGAGTTCAGAGTAATGATCATAAAGATGATGAAAGAACTCAGGAGAAGAATGCACAGAGCAAAAAGTTCGAAGTTTTTTAACAGAGTTAGAAAAGACAAAGAACAACCAAACAGAGATGCAGAATGCAATAACTGAAATGAAAAATATACTAGAAGGAATCAACAGTTCACTAAATGATACAGAGGAACGGATCAGTGAGCTGGAAGATAGAGTAGTGGAAATCACTGCTGCTGAATAGAAAAAAGAATGAAAAGAAATGAGGACTGTTTTAAGAGACTTCTGGGACAACATCAAGCACAGTAATATTCCCATTATAGGAGTCCCAGAAGGGACTGGGAGAGAAAAAGGGGCTGAGAACATATTTGAAAACATAATAGCTGAAAAATTCCCTAACCTGAGAAAGGAAACAGTCACCCAAGTCCAGGAAGCACAGAGTCCCATACAGGATGAACCCAAAGAGGAATGCACCAAGACACACTGTAATTAAAATGACAAAAATTAAAGATAAAGAGAGAAATTAAAAGCAGCAAAGAAAAAGCTGCAAGTAACATACAAGGTAACTCCCATAAGGCTATCAGCTGATTTTTCAGCAGAAACTCTGCAGGCCAGAAAGGAGTGGCAAGATATTTAAAGTGATGAAAGGGAAAAGCCTACAACCAAGAATCCTCTACCCAGCAAGGCTCTTGTTCAGATTTGATGGAGAGATCAAAAGCTTTACAGACAAGCAAAAGCTAATTGGAATGGTTAGACTGTTTCCAATTAATGTGCTTTCCAATATGATTTTGTTTGTCTACCATCTTTTCTATTTTTCCTATCTTTCATTTATTCATTTTTTTCTCTTTCCTTACCTAGTTTTAAATTAAGTGATATCTTATAGTTTTCAAAATAATCTGTACATTTGGCTCAATAGCTATACTTCTTTTATTTTTATTTTTTGTTTGGGGTTTTGTTTTTTTTTTTTCCTTAAATTTGGTGCCAAGGTTTTTGTTTTGTTTTGATTTTTTTAATGGTTGCTCAAGAGTTTACAACATGCATCTTTAACATGTTTCAATCTACCATCAAGTAATATTATACCACATCATGTAAAAAGTAAAAGCTTTACAGCCTTATGCTTCTACTATCCCCTCCCATTGTAAATATTATGTTGTTGATTGAACTTTGTTGTCTTCCTTTAAAGAGTATTGAACTTCGTTTCGTATGGGAGTTAAATTATTTGCAGATCAGCTTGATTATCTCAAAGCTTAGTTTTAAGTTATATTAGGGCAGGTCTAGAGTATCCTTTACTCTGCATCTAGCTTAGCTTTACTATTAAGTCAGTGTATTTTAATACCTAGTAATGTCCCAGGTGTTCAACAAGGTCTTTGGCTAGTTGGAACTCAAATATCCCCCATTCCCATGTGAGTTCTAGGAATTGCTCAGCTTAGAGCTCCGAGTAGTTTTGAGTCTGACCTCATGAAGTTTCATCATATACATGCATGGTTTAGTAATCAGTCACAGACCCCCGACACCCCAATGCAGACTCTTATGCTTCTTTTCTATTTAGCCACCTCCTCTCTGGTATTTTGTACTTTCAGTTGCCTCAGTGTCCTAGAACTCTGAACTTTTTCCTCTACCCAGTAAGACCTTCCCTGGGTTCCTCCTCCCTTCCAGAAAATTTCTTCAGGTAGAAACATGGTACAGTCTAAGGTTCATTTTGTTTCCCTACTCTTAAAGATCACAGTCCTGTACTGTCTGCTCTCCAACATCTGAAAATTACGGTTTCATATATTTTGTCCAGTTTTGTAGTTGTTTATATTATAGAAGTAAAGCACAACTGGGTCTGATTACTTTTTCATGGTAAAAGCTAAAGTCCCTGAATTTCCTACTTTCTGTCATCTACAGTGTAAGAGTGGTGTAAATCCCAATTTTACTACTGCCTAGCTAGGTGACTTTGACCACTTGATTTAACTTTGTTGAACTTCCTTTTCCTCACCTGTAAAATGGACATAAAAATACCTAAACTACTAGTCCCTTCTGCTTGTTGAGTTAAATATGTTAATAAACATATCTAGAAGAAGCATTTAAATGTCGATTTTCATTCTCCTTCCAACAAAACTGACTATGGAACAAGACCATTTCATTACACATCAGAAATATAAAAAGCAAAATTTTATGATATCTATAATGTAAAATGTTCCTTTATGCTCCTGTGTCTTCAAAACATATGCTACGTACTGATTACAACAAGTATCCTAAACTCATACCTGAGCAGACAGTTCCATATGCTTATGTAGACACCAAATATAAACAGAATCAATTTTGTGGAGGCACACTTGGCTTCTTTATGATTATAATCATCATATGAGTGAGATTACTAGAAGCTGTGAAATAAAAACATTGTATTTGCACTTTCTCAAATAAGACCATCCTTGGCATTAAATTAGGGAGTGCACAAAACTTGTTAAGGGGAAACAGATCCGCATCTTTAAGAATCAATATCTAAAATATTTATAATATTCAACACACAATTTCTGATCATCTACTATGTGCTAGTGATTATTAGGTTCTGGAGGAACCAAGATAAACAAGATATAACCCCTCAAGATTAGGAAAGATCAAAACAATAATATTTGGAAAGTGTCATAAATTGTATAGGTAATTAAGAGGGAAAAATGTAAAATCAGAAAACAGAACATGCAGTTACCTTCTTACACTACTTCATAAAGGCACAAGGTGGATTTCATACTTTGCATATTCCCTTCCATCCAAACTAAAAAATAAATAAAAATCCAAGGCTCCCTCTAACATTTCAATTTCTATTATATTTTTTTATCCACAAAAAATAACTGGTTGAGTGACTGAGTTAATCTTGATGATTAGGTTCACTAGGGATCTGAACCCATCATTATGAGGATGCTTTTAAATAGCTTAAGTCCTTCTTGGCACCTAAGTCTTTGCTATTGGAAGCCACACAATATGAGATATGAAGCAATTAAATGGTAACAACATTGAGGCAACCATAGTAGTGCTACTCAAAGGATAAAATGGCACCCTGAAAATCAGTTCATCATCAAAGTAAGACAGCGTCATCTCTAAAGAGGCTTTAAAACCCTTATTATCACAGCATCACACTCTTAGCCTTCTCGCATCTTCTTTAGAGTCATAAAATTATATGAAGTAGTACTTATAACAATATATTGTTGTTTGTAACATTTATACATGTAATATCTATAATGATAATATCACAAAAAGGGGAAAGAGAATAGAGCTCTATAGGAGTAATGTTTCAATATCTCACCAAAATTAAGTTAGTATAAGTCTGATTTTGAGGAGTTAAGATGTATAAAGTAAGCCTTAAGCAACCACTCAGAAAATAATTATTAAAAATATAATGGAAAGAAATTTAAAGTAATTAAAATGTTGCATTAGAAAATATTCAACGTAAAAGAAAGCAGTGAAGGAAGAATAGTACAACAAAAAAGAAAAGAGATATAATAGAAACAAAAAGTAAATCAGCAGATGTAAATCCAACTATAATAATAACATTACACGTGAATGGATTAAGCAACTCAACCAAAATGCAGAAATTGTCAGACTAGATTGTTAAAAATTCCCAACCCAAATACAGTGTCTACAGGATACACACATTAGTTTCGAAGATACAAATAAATTGAAAGTAAAAGAATGGAAAAGGATATATCATCCAACAGCAACCACAAGAGAACTGGAGTGGCTAGAATATCAAGCAAAATAAACTTTAAGACAAAAAATGTTACTAGAGATAATGAGAGAAAATTTTTAATCACAAGAGGGCAAAATCACCAGGAAGGTGAAATAATTATAAACATATATGTACCTAGTAGGATTGTAGCAAAATACATAAGACTTGACAGAAATGAAGGGAGAAATAGAAAACTCAACAATAATAGAGACTTCAATAGCCCATTTTCAATAACGGATAGAACAACTAGGCAGAACAAGGAAATAAAAGACTTGAGCAAAACTATAACCCAATCACCATTGGACCTACATATCCTTGGGTTTTGCATCATGGATTAGACCAACTGTGGATCGAAAATATGTTTTTTTAATTCCTTAAAGTTCCAAAATGTAAAACTTGGATTTGTCATGCACTGGCAACTAATTACATAGTATTTACATTGTAATTACAACTATTTAAATAATATTCACGTTGTATTAGGTATTATAAGTAATCTAGAGATGATTTAAAGTATACGGGAGGATATGCATAGGTTATATGCAAACATGATGCCATTTTATATAAGGGACTTGAGCATCCTCGGATTTCAGTATCCTCAGGGGGTTCTGGAACCAGTCCCCTGAGGATACAGAGGGACCACTGTAGACCTAACAGAAATCTATAAAACCTTCCACCCAACAACAGCAGAATATTCCTTCTTTTCAAGTTCATATGAAACATTCTTCAGGATAGACTATATGTTATATGTTAGGCCATACAACAAACCTCAATAAATTTGACAGGATAGAAATAATATGTATGTGTGTTCTGACCACAGTGGAATGAAAACAGAGGTCAATTATAGAGAGAAATTTAGAAAACTCAAAAATATGTGAAAATTAAATAGCACACTCTTAATTAACCAATGGGTCAAAGAAAAAATCAAAAGGGAAATTAAAAAATACTTTGAGATGAATGCAAATGAAGACACACATATCAAAACTTATGGGCTGCATCTAAAGCAGTACCTATAGGGAAATTTATACCTGTAAATTCTTGTATTAAAAAAGAAGGAAGATAAGAAATTAACAATCTAAACTCCCACTTTAAGATGCTGGATAAAGAAGAGTGAACTAAACCTAAAATAAGCAGAAGAAAGGAAATAATAAAGATTACAGTGGAAATTAATGAGCTAGAGAAGAAAATATCAATGAAATCAAAAGCAGGTTCTTTGAAAAGATCAACAGGATTGACAAACCTTTAGCTATATTGACCAAGAAAAATTTTGAGGGCTCAAATGTATAGAATCAGAAATGACAGAAGGGACATCACTACTAAAGTTACAGAAAGAAAAAATAATTATACAGGAATACTATGAACTGGTGTATGCAAATATATTAGATAACATAGATGAAATGGACAAATTCCTAAAAGAAACACAGACTACCAAAATTGACTCAAGAATACACAATCTGAATAGAACTAAAAGAAGAGATTTAATTAGTAATCAAAAACTTCCCAACAATGAAGAGTCCAGGCTCAGATGTCTGCACTGCTGAATTCTACCAAACATTTAAAGAAGAATTAGTATTAATTTTCACAAACTCTTCCAAAAAATAGAGAAAACACTTCCCAACTCAGTCTGTGAGACTATTTTTATCCTGATACCAAAACCAGACAATCAGGAGAAAACTGTACACCAATATCTCTTATGAATATGGACATAAACTCATCAACAAAATACTAGCCATCTAGCAACTTATAAAAGAATTATACACCATGGCAATATGGGATATATCCCAGAAATACAAGGTTGGTTTAGTATCTGAAAATCAATTAATGTAATATACCATGTCAACAGAATAAAAACAAAAACCACATTATCATCTCAATAGGCTCAGAAAAAGCATCTGACAAAATCCAACACCTTTTCATGATAAAAACACTCAACAAAGTAGGAATAGAAGGGAATATTGTGAACCTGATAAAGGGCATCTACAAAAAAATCCACGGCTAACAGAATGTTTAATGCTAAAAGACAGGATGCTTTCCCCCCTAAGATCAGGGACAAGACAAAGATGTCGACTCTCACCACTTCTATTCAAAACTATAGCAGAGGCTCCAGGAAAACTACATACTATAAGGAAATAAAAGGCAACCAGATCTTGTCTGTAGAAAATTCTAAGGAATTTAAAACAATAAACATAAAGACAAAAAACTAATACAACTAATACATGAGTTCAGCAAAACTGCAGGATCAATACACAAAAATCAGTAGTGTTTCCATACACTTGCAATGAACAATCTGAAAGTGGAATGAAGGAAAATTCAATTTACAGTAGCATCAAAAATAATAAAACGGTTAGGAATAAATTTAACAAAAGAAGTCCAAAACTTATTCTGAAAACTACAAAACACTGTTGAAAGAAATTTAAAATATCTACATAAATGGGGAGGGGGAGGTCCACATTCAGGTATTGGAAGACTTAATAGTTAACGTGGCAATACTCCCCAAAGTGATAATAGATTCCATGCCCTCCCTATCAGAATCCCAGGGACTTCCCTGGTGGCGCAGTGGTTAAGAATCCGCCTGCCAGTGCAGGGGACACGGGTTCGATCCCTGGTCCAGGAAGATCCCGCAGAACAGCTAAGCCCGTGTGCCACAACTACTGAGCCTGCACTCTAGAGCCCGTGCTCTGCGAGAGAGAAGCCACCTCAATGAGAAGCCCACGCACCACAACAAAGAGTAGCCCCCTCTCGCCACAACTAGAGAAAGCCCGCACAGCAATGAAGACCCAACACAGCCAAATAAATAAATAAATAAATAGAATCCCAGCTAACTTCTTTGCAGAAATTGACAAGCTGATTCTAAAATTTATATGGAAATTCAAGGGATTCTGAATAGATAAAACAATCTTGAAAAAAGATCAAAGTAGGAGGATTCACATTTCTCAATTCCAAAACTTAGTACAAAGTAACATTAATCAAGGCAGTATGGTGCTGTCATAGGATAGACATACAGATTAAATGAATAGAACTGAGAGTCCAGGAATAAACCTATGTGTCTACGGTCAACTGATTTTCAGCAAGGGTTCTAAGACCATTCAGAGGGGAAATAATAGTTGTTTTGACAGACAGTACTAGGACAATTTGATAGCCACAGGTAAAAGAATGAAGTTTGGCCCTTAACTCACAACATATATAAAAATTAACTCAAAATAGATCAAAGACCTACATGTAAAAGCTAAAAATATAAAACTCTTAGAAGAAAACACAGGAATAAATCTTCATGACCTGGGATTTGGCAATGACTTCTTATATATGACACTAAAAACTTGAGCAACAAAAGAAAAAAAAGAGATACATTGGATTTCATCAAAATTCAAAATTCTTGTGCCTCGAGGACACTATCAAGAAAGGAAAAGATATCCCACAGAATGGAAGAAAATATCTGCAAATCATATACGTGGTAAGGGACCTGTATCTACAACATACAAAGAACTCATACAACTCAATAACAGAAAGACAAATCACCTAATTTTAAAATGGTCAAAGGATCTGAATACACAGCTCTCCAAAGAAGATATACTACAATGGCCAGTAAGCACATGAAAAGATGCTTATCATTAGCCATCAGGGAAATGCAAATCAAGACCACATGAGACAGAAGTCCGGAAGATGGCGGAAGAGTAAGACGCAGAGATCACCTTCCTCCCCACAGATACATCAGAAATACATCTACAGGTGGAACTGCTCCTGTAGAACACCTACCGAACGCTGGCAGAAGACCTCAGACCTCCCAAAAGGCAAGAAACTCCCCACGTACCTGGGTAGGGCAAAAGAAAAAAGAAAAAACAGAGACAAAAGAATAGGGATGGGACCTGCAACTCTGGGAGGGAGCTGTGAAGGAGGAAAGGTTTCCACACACTAGGAAGCCCCTTCACTGGTGGAGACTATGGGTGGTGGAGGGGGGAAGCTTCGGAGCCACGGAGGAGAGTGCAGCCACAGGGGTGCGGAGGGCAAAGCAGAGAGATTCCCGCACAGAGGACCAGTGCCGACCTGCACTCACCAGCCCGAGAGGCTTGTCTGCTCACCTGCCGGGGCGGGTGGGGGCTGGGAGCTGAGGCTCGGGCTTCGGTCAGATCCCAGGGAGAGGACTGGGGTTGGCGGCGTGAACACAGCCTGAAGAGGGCTAGTGTGACACAGCTAGCCGGGAGGGAGTCTGGGAAAAGGTCTGGAGCTGCCGAAGAGGCAAGAGACTTTTTCTTGCCTCTTTGTTTCGCGGCGCGCAAGGAGAGGGGATTAAGAGCGCCACCTTAACGAGCTCCAGAGACCCAGAGACAGGTGTGAGCCGTGGCTATCAGCGCGGACCCCAGAGACGGGCATGAGATGCTAAGGCTGCTGCTGCCGCCACCAAGAAGCCTGTGTGCAAGCACAGGTCACTATCCACACCGCCCCCCCCGGGAGCCGGTGCAGCCCGCCACTGCCAGGGTCCCGCGATCCAGGGACAACTTCCCCGGGAGAATACACAGCGCGCCTCAGGCTGGTGCAACATCAAGCCGGCCTCTGCTGCCCCAGGCTCGCCCCACATTCCATACCCCTCCCTCTCCCCAGCCTCTGTGAGCCAGAGCCCCCGAATCAGCTGCTACTTTAACCCCGTCCTGTCTGAGCAAAGAACAGATGCCCTCAGGCGACCTACATGCAGAGGCGGGGCCAAATCCAAAGCAGAACCCTGGGAGCTGTGGGAACAAAGAGAAAGGGAAATCTCTCCCAGCAGCCTCAGGAGCAGAGGATTAAATCTCCGCAATCAACTTGATGTACTCTGCATATGTGGAATACCTGAATAGACAACGCAATCAACTTGATGTACTCTGCATATGTGGAATACCTGAATAGACAACGAATCATCCCAAATTGAGACAGTGGACTTTGGGAGCAATGATATATTTTTTTTTTTTCCTTTTTCTCTTTTTGTGAGTGTGTATGTGTATGCTTCTGTGTGTGATTTTGGCTGTATAGCTCTGCTTTTACCATTTGTCCTAGGGTTCTGTCTGTCTGTTTTTGGGGGGTTTTTTTTTAGTACAGTTTTTAGTGCTCGGTATCATTGGTGGATTTGTTTTTTGGCTTGGTTCCTCTCTTATTTTATTCTTTTTTTTATTATTTTTTAAAATTTTTCTAATTTTTAATAACAATTTTTTATTTTTTAATTTAATAGCTTTATTTTATTCTATTTATTTATTTTTTCTTTCTTTCTTTCTTTTTTTCTCCCTTTTATTCTGAGCCATGTGGATGACAGGGTCCTGGTGCTCTGGCCGGGCATCAGGCCTACGCCTCTGAGGTGGGAGAACCGAGTTAAGGACATTGGACCACCAGAGATGTCCCAGCTCCATGAAATATCAAATGGCAAAAATCTCCCAGAGATCTCCATCTCTAAGCTAAGACCCAGCTCCACTCAACGACCAGCAAGCTACAGTGCTGGACACACCATGCCAAACAACTAGCAAGCCAGGAACACAACCCCACCCACAAGCAAAAAGGCTGCCTAAAATCATAATAAGGTCACAGACACCCCAAAACACACCACTGGACGTGGACTTGCCCACCAGAAACACAAGATCCAGCCTCATCCACCAAAACACAGGCACCAGTCCCCTCCACCAGGAAGCCTACACAACCCACTGAACTAACCTTACCCACTGGGGGCAGACACCAAAAACAACAGGAACTACGAACCTGCAGCCTGCGAAAAGGAGACCCCAAACACAGTAAGTTAAGCAAAATGAGAAGACAGAGATACACACAACACATGAAGGAGCAAGGCAAAAACCCACCAGACCAAACAAATGAAGAGGAAATAGGCAGTCTACCTAAAAAGGAATTCAGAATAATGATAGTAAAGATGATCCAAAATCTTGGAAATAGAATGGAGAAAATAAAAGAAACGTTTAACAAGGACCTAGAAGAACTAAAGAGCAAACAAACAATGATGAACAACACAATAAATGAAATTAAAAATTCTCTAGAAGGAATCAATAGCAGAATAATTGAGGCAGAAGAATGGACAAGTGACCTGGAAGATAAAATAGTGGAAATAACTACCACAGAGCAGAATTAAGACAAAAGAATGAAAAGAACTGAGGACAGTCTCAGAGACCTCTGGGACAACATTAAACGCACCAACATTCGAATTATAGGGGTCCCAGAAGAAGAAGAGAAAAAGAAAGGGACTGAGGAAATATTTGAAGAGATTATAGTTGAAAATTTCCCTAATATGGGAAAAGAAATAGTTAATCAAGTCCAGGAAGCACAGAGAGTCCCATACAGGATAAATCCAAGGAGAAACACGCCAAGACACATATTAATCAAACTATCAAAAATTAAATACAAAGAAAACATATTAAAAGCAGCAAGGGAAAAACAAAAAATAACACACAAGGGAATCACCATAAGGTTAACAGCTGATCTTTCAGCAGAAACTCTGCAAGCCAGAAGGGAGTGGCAGGACATATTTAAAGTGATGAAGGAGAAAAACCTAAAACCAAGATTACTCTACCCAGCAAAGATCTCATTCAGATTTGATGGAGAAATTAAAACCTTTACAGACAAGCAAAAGCTGAGAGAGTTCAGCATCACCAAACCAGCTTTACAACACATGCTAAAGGAACTTCTCTAGGCAGGAAATACAAGAGAAGGAAAAGACCTGCAATAACAAACCCAAAACAATTAAGAAAATGGGAATAGGAACATACATATCGATAATTACCTTAAATGTAAATGGATTAAATGCTCCCACCAAAAGACACAGACTGGCTGAATGGACACAAAAACAAGACCCGTATATATGCTGTCTACAAGAGACCCACTTCAGACCTAGGGACACATACAGACTGAAAGTGAGGGGATGGAAAAAGATATTCCATGCAAATGGAAATCAAAAGAAAGCTGGAGTAGCAATTCTCATATCAGACAAAATAGACTTTAGAATAAAGACTATTACAAGAGACAAAGAAGGACACTACATAATGATCAAGGGATTGATCCAAGAAGAAGATATAACAATTGTAAATATTTATGCACCCAACATAGGAACACTTCAATACATAAGGCAAATACTAACAGCCATAAAAGGGGAAATCAACAGTAACACAGTCATAGTAGGGGACATTAACACCCCACTTTCACCAATGGACAGATCATCCAAAATGAAAATAAATAAGGAAACAAGCTTTAAATAATACATTAAACAAGATGGACTTAATTGATATTTATAGGACATTCCATCCAAAAAAAACAGAATGCACATTCTTCTCAAGTGCTCATGGAACATTCTCCAGGATAGATCATATCTTGGGTCACAAATCAAGCCTTGGTAAATTTAAGAAAATTGAAATCGCATCAAGTATCTTTTCTGACCACAATGCTATGAGACTAGATATCAATTACAGGAAAAGATCTGTAAAACATACAAACACATGGAGGCTAAACAATGTACTAATAACCAAGTGATCACTGAAGAAATCAAAGAGGAAATCAAAAAATACCTAGAAACAAATGACAATGGAGACACGACGACCCAAAACCTATGGGATGCAGCAAAAGCACTTCTAAGAGGGAAGTTTATAGCAATACAGTCCTACCTCAAGAAACAGGAAACATCTCAAATAAACAACCTAACCTTGCACCTAAAGCAATTAGAGAAAGAAGAACAAAAAAACCCCAAAGTTAGCAAAAGGAAATAAATTGTAAAGATCAGATCAGAAATAAATGAAAAAGAAATGAAGGAAACGATAGCAAAGAGCAATAAAACTAAAAGCCAGTTCTTTGAGAAGATAAACAAAATTGATAAACCATTAGCCAGACTCATCAAGAAAAAAAGGGAGGAGACTCAAATCAATAGGATTAGAAATGAAAAAGGAGAAGTAACAACTGACACTGCAGAAATACAAACGATCATGAGAGATTACTACAAGCAACTCTATGCCAATAAAATGGACAACCTGGAAGAAATGGACAAATTCTTAGGAATGCACAACCTGCTGAGACTGAACCAGGAAGAAATAGAAAATATGAACAGACCAATCACAAGCACTGAAATTGAAACTGTGATTAAAAATCTTCCAACAAACAAAAGCCCAGGACCAGATGGCTTCACGGGCAAATTCTATCAAACATTTAGAGAAGAGCTAACACCTATCCTTCTCAAACTCTTCCAAAATATTGCAGACGAGGAACACTCCCAAACTCATTCTACAAGGCCACCATCACCCTGATACCAAAACCAGTCAAAGATGTCACAAAGAAAGAAAACTACAGGCCAATATCACTGATGAACATAGATGCAAAAATCCTCAACAAAATACTAGCAAACAGAATCCAACGGCACACTAAAAGGATCATACACCATGATCAAGTGGGGTTTATTCCAGGAATGCAAGGATTCTTCAATATACGCAAATCAATCCATGTGATACACCGTATTAACAAACTGAAGGAGAAAAACCATATGATCATCTCAATTGATGCAGAGAAAGCTTTTGACAAAATTCAATACCCATTTATGATAAAAAACCTGCAGAAAGTAGGCATAGAGGGAACTTTCCTCAACATAATAAAGGCCATATATGACAAACCAATGTTTGTCATATATGGCCTTTGATATAAGCCAACATCGTCCTCAATGGTGAAAAACTGAAACCATTTCCACTAAGATCAGGAACAAGACAAGGTTGCCCACTCTCACCACTATTATTCAACATAGTTTTGGAAGTGGAAGTGTTAGCCACAGCAATCAGAGAAGAAAAAGAAATAAAAGGAATCCAAATCGGAAAAGAAGAAGTAAAGCTGTCACTGTTTGCAGATGACATGATACTATACATAGAGAATCCTAAAGATGCCACCAGAAAACTACTAGAGCTAATCAATGAATTTGGTAAAGTAGCAGGATACAAAATTAATGCACAGAAATCTCTGGCATTCCTATACACTAATGATGAAAAATCTGAAAGTGAAATTAAGAAAACACTCCCATTTGCCATTGCAACAAAAAGAATAAAATATCTAGGAATAAGCCTACCTATGGAGACAAAAGACCTGTATTCAGAAAATTATAAGACACTGATGAAAGAAATTAAAGATGATACAAACAGATGGAGAGATATACCATGTTCTTGGATTGGAAGAATCAACATTGTGAAAATGACTCTACTACCCAAAGCAATCTACAGATTTAATGCAATCCCTATCAAACTACCACTGGCATTTTTCACAGAACTAGAACAAAAAATTTCACAATTTGTATGGAAACACAAAAGACCCCGAATAGCCAAAGCAATCTTGAGAACGAAAAATGGAGCTGGAGGAATCAGGCTCCCTGACTTCAGACTATATTACAAAGCTACAGTAATCAAGACAGTATGGTACTGGCACAAAAACAGAAACATAGATCAATGGAACAGGATAGAAAGCTCAGAGATAAACCCAGGCACATATGGTCACCTTATCTTTGATAAAGGAAGCAAGCATATACAGTGGAGAAAAGACAGCCTCTTCAAAAAGTGGTGCTGGGAAAACTGGACAGGTACATGTAAAAGTATGAAATTAGAACACTCCCTAACACCATACACAAAAATAAACTCAAAATGGATTAAAGACCTAAATGTAAGGCCAGACACTATCAAACTCATAGAGGAAAACATAGGCAGAAAACTCTATGACATAAATCACAGCAAGATCCTTTTTGACCCACCTCCTAGAGAAATGGAAATAAAAACAAAAATAAACAAATGGGACCTAGTGAAACTTAAAAGCTTTTGCACAGCAAAGGAAACCATAAACAAGACCAAAAGACAACCCTCAGAATGGAAGAAAATATTTGCAAATGAAGCAACTGACAAATGATTAATCTCCAAAATTTACAAGCAGCTCATGCAGCTCAATATCAAAAAAACAAACAACCCAATCCAAAAATGGGCAGAAGACCTACATAGACATGTCTCCAAAGAAGATATACAGATTGCCAACAAACACATGAAAGAATGCTCAACATCATTAATCATTAGAGAAATGCAAATCAAAACTACAATGAGATATCATCTCACACCAGTCAGAATGGCCATCATCAAAAAATCTAGAAACAATAAATGCTGCAGAGGGTGTGGAGAAAACGGAACACTCTTGCACTGTTGGTGGGAATGTAAATTGATACAGCCACTATGGAGAACAGTATGGAGGTTCCTTAAAAAACTAAAAATAGAGCTACCATACGACCCAGCAATCCCACTACTGGGCATATACCCTGAGAAAACCATAATTCAAAAAGAATCATGTACCAAAATGTTCATTGCAGCTCTATTTACAATAGCCAGGACGTGGAAGCAACCTAAGTGTCCATCGACAGATGAATGGATAAAGAAGATGTGGCACATATATACAATGGAATATTACTCAGCCATAAAAAGAAACGAAATGGAGTTATTTGTAGTGAGGTGGATGGACCTAGAGTCTGTCATACAGAGTGAAGTAAGTCAGAAAGAGAAAAAGAAATACCGTATGCTAACATATATATGGAATCTAAGAAAAAAAAAAAAAGGTCATGAAGAACCTAGGGGCAAGACGGGAATAAAGACACAGACCTACTAGAGAATGGACTTGAGGATATGGGGAGGGGGAAGGGTAAGCTGTGACAAAGTGAGAGAGTGGCATGGACATATATACACTACCAAATGTAAAATCGATAGCTAGTGGGAAGCAGCCGCATAGCACAGGGGGATCAGCTCGGTTCTTTGTGACCACCTAGAGGGGTGGGATAGGGAGGGTGGGACGGAGGGAGATGCAAGAGGGAAGAGATATGGGAACATATGTATATGTATAACTGATTCACTTTGTTATAAAGCAGAAACTAACACATCATTGTAAAGCAATTATACTCCAATAAAGATGTTAAAAAAAAAAAGACCACATGAGATTCCACTTCATACCCACTAGAATGGCTAGAATCATAAAGTCATAATTATAAAAAGTATTGGCAAGAATGTGGAAAAAGTGGAACCCTCATGCACTGCGAATGGGAATGTAAAATGGTGAGGCCACTTTGGAAAACAAATGCAGTTCTTTAAATGATTAAACAGAGGGTTTTTTTTCTTTTCTTTTAAGTATTTGTTTATTTATTTATCTATGGCTGTGTTGGGTCTTCGTTTCTGTACGAGGGCTTTCTCTAGTTGTGGCAAGCGGGGGCCACTCTTCACTGCGGTGTGTGGGCCCCTCACCACCGCGGCCTCTCCCGTTGCGGAGCACAGGCTCCAGATGCGCAGGCTCAGCAATTGTGGCTCACGGGCCCAGCCGCTCCGCGGCACGCGGGATCCTCCCAGACCAGGGCTCGAACCCGTGCCCCCTGCATTGGCCGGGAGATTCTCAACCACTGCGCCACCAGGGAAGCCCTAAACAGAGTTTTTATATGACTCAGCAATCCCTCTCCTAGCAATATGCCCAAGAGAAGTGAACACACACACACACATATATATTTACAAACTAAGACTTGTACATGAATCTCTATAGCAGCATCACTTACAATAGCTAAAATGTGGAAAAAACCCACATTTCCATGAGTGATAAGTAGATAAACACAACCTGGCATATCCATACAATGGGATATCATTTGACCATAAAAATGAGTGAAATACTGTTATTTGCTCCATTGATGAACCATGATGACATTGATGAACCCCAAAAACATTATGTTAAATGAAAGAAGCCAGTCACAGAAAACTGCATATGACATTCTTCCATTTACATGAAATGTCCAGAATAGGCAAATCAATAAAGACAAAGCAGATTGGTAGTTGCTTAGGGCTGGGGAATATAGGGGCATAGGGAGATGTTAGTTAAATAATAGATGGTTTATTTTTGAAATGATGAAAAGATTCTAAAATTGACTGTTGTAGTCCTTGCATATATTTATGAATATACTAAAAAGCTTTGATGTATGCACTTTAAATGGTGAACTGTATGGTATGTGAACTATAGCTCAATAAAGCTGTAAAAAAAATCTACTTTTCAACATACCAGTTGTAGAACTGAACAATATTTAGAAAATTTGAAAGAATCTTTGGCCAAATATTTTTCCCCTTGAAGTCTTGAGTTAATAATACCTCTGTTCTGACTCATTTACATGTAATTCATCAACATGGTTTCTAAGGAGGCATTTGATGTCTAAGGGGACTGATGAGCTTTTAATCTGGTGAACCTTGGTTGGATGCTTTCCTTTTTTCCCTCTGAACCATGATGTTGTGCTTGACGACATTAGTTTTAACTTAGTTCTGGAAAGGTTCACTTCCAGTTCCAAACTCAGATCTCAGGAATTGCAAGGGAGTCCTACATTTGGTAAAAATGCGGAACATGTTATTTCCTTTGGTTTGAATGATGAAGCAAGATTACATGTGACACTGATGAGTAAGATAGCAAGTTCAAATGCCTGGAGTTTTTAGCCATATGTAAAGTAATACATAGCACCCAAAACATGCTTTGCACTAGTTCTTTTTCCTGTAGCTGGGGCAGTGGTGGGGGGTGAGAAGGGATGCCACATGGGTACTTCCTAGAAGAGGCAAGAGGGACAGTCATAGTGTGTGCTTCTGTTAGCTTAGTCTCACTCAGTGACTCTCTGCTGGCCCCTTATATGAGTTATGTCTGTGGGAGAGTAATAAAAAGAAAATGCACTATGGAGAAGAGACAGTGATTTTGGTGCTCAGTGGGGAAGAGAAAAAATGTGATGTTATAAATCTCATGTTTAATTGTAGAAACGAAGTGAAGCAGAGACACTGACTCAGGGGTATTTAGGAGCCATCAGTGGCCTCAGATCCCCCAGTGCTCCCTACTCCTCCAAACATTTCTTGGAGTAGCAAGCATGGTATTATCGTCAAGACATAAAATGATGTACTAGTTGCCCTCAACCCGAAAAGTTTACTAGGTTTCTCCTGTTGATTGTGTTTGAATGCATTTAAGAGGCCAGGAGAATTGTCAAAAGAAGTAGTACGGCTTGCAAAGAGCGGTATACAAGATATATTTCATATCCTCCTATTTTTCTATTCCCCTACGTATGTACCCAATGGCAACAATTTCAAAACTCTTTGCAAAAACTTGCCAAGGAGTTTCATTTCTAAACCAAACTAGAAACTAACCTGTTAGTGACTGTGTGGTCAGTAACCAAGAAAATAGGGGGCTTTATTTTGTTAGCCCTAAAATCTTAAGTAGTCAGTAAGGTGGTTTCTGTTTTTTGTTTTGTTTTAAATATTTGAAAATAAGGAATCACATGAAAGATTTGTAGGATAATGATTGGTCCTAGATGTCAGATAGGTGACCTGGCCTAGCTCCTCCTCCGACCCAACAGAAAGAAACCTTCCTATTATTATTATTAAGTCAGAAACAGTTTTACAATCCTTCTCATTGCTGAGGATTAGCCATCCTTACCTCACCTGCTCCTGAGTGACTCCAAGTGAATCAGATTTACCAAGGGAAGGGGAAGAGGTACAGGGGAGAAGCATTCATCCCAGTGACCTAGTATTATTAAGGAGTGGAGGTCCAACCTCCTACCCTCACTACACACGTATACACTTACACACATTTTGAATCTGCGAGTGTGGCTGGGAAAGGATTTAAAGTGTGGGAAAGGCTAATAATGAATTCAGACTTGGGGTAGCAAGTTTGTACTGTTGACTGTGCCGCAGCCATGTTGTCATTAGAAAGCCGAGAGAGTCTCAGCTTCAAACGTGTGTAGAACTGAGAGAAGAAAAGTTCAGAGATAGGGCTTTTCTTCCTTTCCTCAAAAGCTAACAGTATTTTTTTTCATGTCTTCTGTGATGATAATAATAACCACAATAATAACAAGATGGAATAGTGATTAGGCAGTATGATGGGATAGACACTGGTTTAAGTCCTTTACATGGATATTCCTATTTAATTTGAATACCTCCTGAGACACATACCATTATTGCCCACTTAACAGACTGAATGTAGAGACTGAGTGCCTTGTAAAACATCATCTTGCTGAGCAGCCACAAGGGAGATTTGAATCGAAGGAACAGACTTTGGAGGCTAAAATTAAATATGGAGAGCAAAAAAATTTATTTGATTTACTTTTAGATCTTATTATGCTTTTGGTTGGGAAGAACAGCTTCCAGTCATATACACAATATTTAGTTTATAAAGCATTTAAAAAAAAACAGATGAGACTGGAATTGCAGATTGATAGAAATTATATTAAAAGGATTAACAGGTCCTACATAAAATTAAAAGAAAACAAGTCTTCCTGCTGAAGAACCATCATAGCAGAGTCGCTGCCCAAAATGAGGTCAATCATATGATTTAAACAATTCCTCTAGAGAATGGGAAGGGAACATGAAGAAATAGGAACATTTAAAATATTTTTAAAAAACCTTCTAGAGACTTGAGAACAATGCAGTTTTCACAATGTGGGAACCAAACTGCCAAGTTGCCTTTGGGGGTAAAGACACTTAACTGCGATTTTGGATGGATAACAAAACAGCCTGTTTTCCTCTTCTCCTACCTCCCCCTGTAATAAATAGTCAAAGATGCACCCTGTGAAAATACTGCATTTGGGCTTTGAGGCCATATGCTAACACTGAGAATCTGAAATGGGCCGACTCATGCACCTTGTGAATTTTTTCTTCATTGTTCTGATTAATAACGTTAGCTGAAGTCAAGTTATGCGAAAATCAGTTGAGAAAAGATGGATGATTTCTCTTTCTTTTCAGAAAATACCACCCAGCTTTTAATGACAAATGCTGTATTTACAACAACAAGCCAATATTTTGTTTGACTTTACTGAGAAGGAAAGTAGAATTTTGACAAATTTTTTATCCTTTTCAAAAAAGCAAGATATTTTAAAATATGATTTGGTTGTAATTAGCCATGTGTCCCCAACCCCATTAGAACGCCATTTTGACTAGAGACAAAGTTGGGTGGAGGTGAGGTCATGGAGCTTTGAACCTGTCAAACTTAAATTGAAATCCTGGCTCGGTCAGTTAATGGCTGTGAAACCCTGTGTAAGTTTACTCAATCTCTCTGAACTACATTACCTTATTTGTAAAATGTGGATTATATACATCACACTGTGATTTACTTTAAGAATTAATGTATATATGCCTAGTATATGCTCTAACTTATATTAACAACTGATCATTTATCTGATGAATTGATCGGCTCACAGGTATGTCTGCTAGTCAAGATGATCCTTGATCTGACTGAGGCTGCTACCAGTTTTAAGTTTTTTATTATGAACTGCTTTAGCTAAACAATGGACCTATGAGAGACCCAGATATTTTTTGTTGCTCCTGCAATATATGGAATACATGATGAAATAGAGAGTAACTTAGAGCTCTAAATTTCTAGCCTCTAATGTCTAACAACAACCTTGCTACTTATTCATGAAATATTTACTTAGCTTTCATTCTATGGCTAACACTAGGATTACACAGGTGACCAAAACAGACAATGCTCTACCCGCATAAAATTTACATATGGGGAATGGATGGGGATGAGAGGGTCAGAGCTAGCAGGTTGGAGAGGCAAGAAACAAAGGCTATAGGGAAATATAAGGCAAAGTTATAGATGAGGTTATGGATTATTTGTGTGGCTTGATCTAAGAAAGAACAGATGTTTGAAGTAACTCTCCCCTTATACAATGAAAAAAAATGTTTTTTAGGTTATTTAAATTTTATCATCTTTGGTGTCCACTTCTGATTTTACTTCAGTTTTTGCTTAGTTTATTTAATCCAAAAGTCTTGTCAAGATATCCCCTAGGGATCCCATCTGTAATTGTCAGGATTGTAAATTGAATACATCTTAACTTTTCTACAATGCCAGCTGGAGTTAAGGGAAGAGATTTCTTCTTCAAGGTATTTGACGCAGAATTTTTCAATAGACTTTAGCAAAAAAAAAAGGGCTCTGTGACGGGCTGAGTTGTGTCCTCCCAAAATTCATATGCTGAAGTCCTAACCTCCAGTACCTCAGAATGTGACTCTATTTGAAGACAGGGTTTTTAAAGAGGTAAAATTAAATGAAGTCATTAGGGTGGAGCTTAATCCAATATAACTAGTGTCCTTATAAGAAGTGAAGAGTAGAAACGACCTAAGTGTCCATCGATGGATAAATGGATAAAGGAAATGTGGTATATATAGATACAGATATAGATTGATAGGAAGGTAGATAGATAGATATTAGAAAATTACTCAGCCATAAAAAAGAATGAAATCTTGCCATTTGCAACAACAGGGATGGACCCCAAAGCCATTATGCTAAGCGAAGTAAGTCAGACAGAGAAAGAAAATATGTATTCCACTTATATGTGGAATCTTAAAAAAAAACAAAACAAAAAAAAACAAGCTCATAGATACAGAGAACAGACTGGTGGTTGCCAGAGATGGGATGGAGGGTGGGAGAAACGGGTGAAGGGGGTCAAAAGGTATAAACGTCCACTTACAAAATAAATGTCAATGAGATATAGTGTACAGTATGGTGATTATTGTTAATAAAACTGTATGGCATATTTGAAAGTTGCTGCAAATAGATCTTAAAAGTTCTCATCACACACAAAAAAACATAACTATGTAAGGTGAAGGATGTTAACAAGAAATGGCGTGGTGATCATTTTGCAATGTATACAAACATCGAAGCATAATGTTGTGTACCTGAAACTAATATGTCAATTATACCTCAAATATAAGTGAAATACACAGAAATACACAGAAGAGAGACCATGTGAAGACACAGGGAGAGGATGGCCATCTATAAGGTGAGGAGAGAGTCCTCAAAAGAAACCAACTCTACCCCAAGTGAATCTTGTACTTTTAGCCTCCAGAATTGTGAGAAAATAAAGTTCTGTTGTTTAATCTCAGTCTGTGGTCCCTGTTATGGAAGCCCTAGCTAACTAATACAAGCTTCAAAGTAATATGAAAGCCATTTAGCCCATTTGCCTACTCAGTCATTTACTTTTCAGGTTATCTGACTTCAGCTCATAATAAAGACATAGAATTATAGGTGTTGTTTAAAATTTATGAAAAGCCTCAGTCTTCACTCTCTAGGACCAAAGATGTGCTTTCCTACTCCAACTCCCTTGGTTTTTTTTCCCCCCATTTGTCAGAAAGGTAAGGTATCAGACTAGGACTAGGCCTCTACATTTCTTCTTTATAAAAGAGGAAAAATCATTCAGAAAAAAAATGACATTTCTATTTTGATTTTTGAGGTCTTACTGGAATGCAATATAAAAATTACATTCTATTTTGCAGAGGAAGAGATAAATCTGCACTGCAAAACTATCCTAGTGGAGATTGAAAAAAAACTTTGTCCAGTAATTATTCCTTAATTTTCATTTCTCTCTCCTGTACTATCCACAAAAACAAACGAACCAAAACAGGCAACAAGGGTAACAGGTTACTAAACAATATCTGTCTGCAGGTGATGATTTGGGATGGTATCGGCTAGTTCCTTTTCATGGATACCTCAGAGTTTAACAGAAAGTTGAGAATGCTGGACCAGCAGAGCAGGAAATTCCTTACAAGCCCCCACTTCCACATCTGCTGCCTCTTTTTTTTTTTTTTTTTTTTTTTGCTGCCTCTTTTTAAATCCATTGACTGTAGAGAACAAACTTATAGTTACCAAGGGAGGAAGAGGGGGTGGGACGAATTCGGAGATTGGGATTGACATATATACACTACTATGTATAAAATAGATAACTAATGAGAACCTACTGTATAGCACAGGGAGCTCTACTCAATGCTCTGCAGTGACCTAAATGGGAAGGAAATCTAAAAAAGAGGGGATATATGTATACGTACAACTGATTCACTTTGCTGTACGGCAGAAACTAACACAACATTGTAAAGCAACAATACTCCAATAAAAACATATAAATAAATAAATCCACTGACTGAAGCTCAACAGTATCCCCAAGTTTCCTCCAATTCATCTGTCAGTTAGCAGCTCCCGGCCAGTGACCCCGTATTTTTGGTAGATGAAAGACCTGCAAATCCTTTTTGCCAAAAAGATGAATACTGTCAAAATGTTTGCAAAGAGGTAATGAGAATGGAACACTAAGCATATACAGTCTGTGCCACACGTATACACACAGTTATCAGAGTAGCACATTTGTAAAGTGCTTTAAATATCTAACTTCTTCTTAAGCATTCACTCATATCATCCTCAAGACAACTGTTTCAGTAAGTAGGCAGTTATTGTTCAGGTCCTGCTGACTTCTAAGAGGGTGTGAGAGAGGGGTAGACTAATGGCAGAGATGTCAACTGACTCAATAAACAAATAGGTGCACCTAGAACCCAGGTATACTGCTCCCCATCTAGTGCATTCAACCATGTAAAAGTACATAAGAGCTGTGCTGATGTGCATACATTTGACCTTTTTAGACAACATGAATATATCAGCAATATTTTTTAATCTGCTGGTTTGATTGAAATTACTGATCAATCAAGTGAAAAGAGTTACTGTGGTTGTAGATGTAACCATTGCCTTGGGGGTCTGTAGTATCTGGGACACAGGTGTGCTTTGTTATGTGAGGGGGATTCAGGGCAATTAATGTTTTCTTTCTCCTGTTGCCTATTTAGCACACAGCAAGGCTGGCCTGTTCCAGAATCCTCATGTGATCCTTGATTGCATTACAAAATATGATCAAAAGACTCCACCTCAATGGGCATGATTGTGCTGCTTGCTAAACTCAATGGCAATTTATTTAAATATGATACTCTGCAGGAGAACTCCTTCAAAGAAAAGGCACAACAGGCAGTTTATCATTTCCATGCGAGGCATTTCGAGTTATTGCCTCTTGAAAGCATTGGGGAAACAAGGATAATGCTGGTGGAAGAGTTAAAATGTGACATGATCATAAGACCCACTCTCTATGAACAATGCTAGTTATGTCCTAGAGTTAATAGCTTGGTGGTCCCTTCTTAACACAAATCAGCCTTCCAAGCAGAGGAAAGAGATGGGTGTGGGTGGTAAGGAAATTAGGAGCATGGATTCTAGACAATAATGCATCTGAGATAATCGAGTGATGCAAGCACATTACTATTCAGTGTGTGGCAGAGTGCCGCTAATTCACTAAAAAGCTAAGTCAGGCAAATATAAATTAAAGCATGTGCAGGACTGGATTGTAAAAAATAAGAGCAATTAGCATTGCAGTATGTGCACATCTGCAATAATCCTGTTTGATGCATCTTCTATTAATTAACTTTATTGGAAGAAAAAAAAAATCAGGTCAACAGAAGGAAATGCACAGCTTTTGGCCACTACAAAGCATTTCCAAACATTGACTAAGTTTGCCATGTAAATGTGTCAAATGTCCTCCTTTAAACTTAGAATAGAAAAGCAAAATGCCTCTTATTTGCAAAGCTGTGATTTTTTAAGCCTACAAAGTTTAATTTTTACAAGTGCATTATGACAACTTTTGTTCATGTACTCTTTTTTCTACCTGGTGATGTGCTTCCTGTGTTTATGAGGGAAATTATGTTAAAATTGAATAATTTTATTTATTTACATATGAACTGCAACCCAACCAAATCTATGATTTGGAATATGTAATATGAAAAATTATAATTATGCTCCTGAATCTGGAAATACTTTATTGTATAATCTTAATTCAATAATGTGTTTTAAATATTTCCATATTCAAATATAGAAAACAAGATTTTAGATCTAAACTAATATATATGTAATCAACCCAGAAAGTATTTTTAGGATGCAACAATTCTTTCCAAAGTATAAAAATAATTTAATTCCTAGTTTAATAGGCTGTTAAATATTTCTCACTAAATATTTGCTATTTTACCAGTATTTTCTGAAATCACTAGTATAGGGAGGCAAATTAACAGTTTTCAATGAATTGAATTGTTTACTAAGAAATCAGTATTTCTTAAATATATCATTGATTATGTCTCATTCTTACAGTCAGTTTGCTTTTAACACAGATCTCTAAAATAAAAATTGTATTTGGGGAGGTAATGTTTATATCAAAAAGCAAAAATTATTTTTCTTAAGTAAAATTGGAAGTAATCTGATTTCTAATTTATGTAAATTAATCTTTATTTTTCTGATTCCAAGTGGGCTTACTTTAAATAACTGATAACAGTTGCTTTCCACCACCTTTCTTTTTCATTTACAAAGAAGGTAAATAATATGCCTGTATATGAAGCAATATATTAATTAATTAATTATCATTGTTTAATTCTTTTGACAAAGCTCCAGCTCAACAGAAATACTTTTAAAAGTGCACTATTACCATTATATGACGATGCACTTAGATAATGCCATCAAGGGTATACCTAAAATTCAAGAACTGCCAGTCTTTCTATATTTGTAGTTTTTAAAAATTTAAAACATTGTACTTAATCCAATAAGATATTTTGCTGTAAATTAAGCTTAATCGTGATAACAAATTGTGTATTTAATAATTTATTTTAAAATAAAACCACTTTAAATACTGATATTCTTATTAAAAATTCAAAATATGTTTTCTGAACTAAATGATAATTAAATTTTAAAATGCAAACACGCATTTGAGGAAACATGTTATGCAATTTAATACAATAGAATAACAAACCAGATGAAATGTTTTCATCAATAAAAATTTGCTCTCTTCTGATTTATGAATTTCAGTTTTTAGATGATTATATGTAAGATAATGTTTGAAAAAAACTATAAAAATATGTCACTACAACCATTGAACTTTTGCCTTCTGTGTTATGTACATAAAGGAGACTTTTTTCCTGAGACCTAATCTGTGTGAATAGCCTGAATATCTGGCCTCTGAAGTGAGATCAGTAAGATAGATGGACTTGAAAGTATTGCTTCCCCCATACATTGTAAGCAAAGATTGTGCAAGTGAATATTACTTCCAAAATCTCATTGGAGAATATCATTTTTGTCAAGTTCATATGGTTGAATACATCTACACTACAGATCAGAATCTACATTGTCATTTTAGAATTTGTGACTTTTGTCTAGGTATTAAGGTTAGACAAGAATTGATGTTTACAAAGACTTATTTCATATTAAGGAAATGTGATTAGTGTCTGAGAATTGTACTAACCATGTGTACCCTCTACCATACCATCCTGCCAATACTTTCTTATTTTATTTTTGTAAAAAATATTTATTATCTTTTTTTTTTGTCTGTGCCAGGTCTTAGTTGCGGTACACATGTGGAATCTAGTTCCCTGACCAGGGATCGAACCCGGACCCCCTGCATTGGGAGTGCAGAGTCTTAACCACTGCACCACCAGGGAAGTCCTGTCAATACTTTCTTTTTAAAATTCTTACATGTATGTGGACTAGGCACTACCTGTCATTCTTCAGAGGTCCTGGAGTCCCTTGGACATAGAGCCAGATCAGAGCTTCCACATTAACTCTCAATTTCCTGGCTCTTTCAGGGCTTCGGCAGACTCATAATGTTTCTTTAACATTGGGTTTTTTTGTGGTTTAATATTTCTAAAAGCAGTAAATTATTTCCAGTGTACGTAAAAAAGACAAATTTCTCTGTGGTTAGTGACCACAAAACAAGAAACAGAAATACTTCAGAGCACGAATCCTAAGAAAAGTTTCAACTTTTAAACTCTTACTTTGATGTCATATGTGAAAAAGGAAATTTTGATAAAGAATTGTGAACTACTGTGTTAAAGAAGCCTTGAAGCTAATATACATTCCTATGTCTATCATTTTCATTACCAATAATAAGCATGCTAATTGTTAGGTAAACACACACACTCATTGTCTCTCATAGGCATATAGCATAGCTATGAGCTGCTGAACATGATTAATATTGACTAGTAAAGATATCTTATGATTTAAGATAGACTTAATCTTCAATTTAAGGGATTTATAACAAATAGTTTTTTTTAACAAGAAAGTAAAACTAGTAGCAAATGGATTTTTAAAGCAATGAGATGCTACTGATTTATCACTGCTTTTGTATTTGCTCCCAGATCTCATTATTATTTTTGTTTTTAATTATAATAATTTGAAGTTCAGAAAGAGTTTCTGGATTTTAAAATAATGCTTCCACTTCACAATTTTTAAGTGATACTTTTAGAAAATGTATTTTAATTGCTCTTGTAGATTTAAAGTTTGGCAACTGATGGAGAAAATTTCTTGACAAGCTAATTGACGATGGTAATTTAAAACTGTATTTATTGAAGCATCGTTAGAGATATTAGATCATAGAATGACAGAATGATAATGCTTGTGATATAATTTACCATGCTCCCCAATTTTAGAGAACCGTATGCTCAGATAAATTCAGTTAATTGGCAAACAGCACAGCTAATAAGTGGCGGAGCTTAGATTAGACTTGCTCTTTTTTTCATTTACATTCTAAACTAACTTCACAAGTGTAAGTTTTATTTGGGGCAAAATTAATAATGCAAGAGGATGTTATAACTTCAAAACAAAGATACATAAGTGAACGAAAAGAACAGCATTAGCGGTTTCATTACTCTATACAAGAAAGAGGAGAGAAAAAAGCATGCTTAGATTATATGATAAAGCAGCAAGATTTTCTGAGCATCTTTCCTTGTTTCATGTTGCTAAACCTTCACCTTATTTCTCAAATTTGGCCTCATTCATAGAGAGAGCACTAAGCAATAGAGATTTTGTGGGAGAGAGAGACCAATAATGACAAAATGCAGTTCAGATTCTAGACTCTCAAACTCAGGCAAAGTAAGATAATCAAGTTTTTTACTTTTTTCCATCATTGCTCCTGCTTTTTTCTGCATATTTTTTCTGGAGCAGATCAAAACTAAGCTGAGAACCTAGATGGTATGTACAGATAAAGAAAATGGGCATATCACTTAGAGATTTTTACCCCTGATATGGTAAAACCAATGTTATATACAGAACAGCTTTTTCCAAACTTTCTAAATTACATATTTTGGATCTGAGAATTCCTAAACCTAGAAAAATAGGAAGACACAGACCCAAGATTTATATATATATATATATATATATATATGGCTACCAGTAAGATGGACCAATGACAGCTTTAGGATATATATTAGAATTGTTCTAGAATCTTGCTCTGACTTTTTGTGATAATCCTGTATAAAAGATAGGTTTCACTTTAGAAACTCAAATTGAATAGTAAATAAAGAAAAGAAAAACAAAACAAATAATTTTTTGACTAATAAATTATTTTGCTTCAAATGTATAATTATTCTCAGGTGAAAACTACAGTCTCATTTATTATGAAGTCCTCTCTATTAAAAGACTTACATATTCCTTCCATTAGCTCTTCTTAATGGAATAAAATACAGAAGTTACTTTACTTGCAAAAGCAGAGTTGGGATCCCTGCCCCAAACATGACAATGAGTTTTTAAGCTAAAAGTAAATTATGATATGGTGTCCCAAGAGGATATTAAAACATTAATGTTAAGTAGAATATCACAGTCAGAACTGTCAAACACTGAGTTAACAGTAAATCATATAGTGATGCCAAAGAGGAATAATCCAGACTTCAGGGATCTTCAGACTAATAACTATGATGTTGAAGCAAATGACTATGTTTGGAGACAATGAGGCAAAACAAAATTCCAGGAAAGAATAAAGATAGTCATAAATAAGATATAAATGAAAAATGCTTTTAAGTTTTAAAATGTGCACATGGCTTAAAGAATATATATGTATATTCATTCATATATATTTATATATAATATGTAAAACATCATACCTATGCTTCCTGGCTGAGATCAACACATGCTCTCTTATTTAAAAGGAATGGAACTTAAAGATCACGCTTCCACTTTCTATGTGCAAGGGATATTCCTTTTTTTTTTTTTTTTTTTTGACTCACTAATTTGACTAGAAGTTGTGTGATTTTTCTGGAGAAGTAAGACCCATACACTTCTTTTTGTTCAACATTTCCAAAGTTGCTACTCTATTCTCCTCCCTTGCATTGGAATCTTGTCTAATATGCACAAGGGTGCCATTTCTTAGAGATGTTCATTCTGAAAGGAGAAGAAGCAGATAGGTGGGATGTCAAAGAAAGACAGCCATGCTAATGGTCTGGTAGATGTTATGACTGTTTCCAGCAGTAACAAAGACTCCACTGTGTGCCCTCAGGTAGGTCACTTAACCTGCAGTGTCACAACTGCTCCACCTGCAAATTAGATCATCACCTTTGCCACCCATCTTCCTCTCAGGGTTGTTTTGAGAATGTCATAACTGGTCATTTGTTTGATCTATTTAAGAAACACTCAATGCCCTTGGACCTCTGAATGTGCATACCCAAGTGCAAGCTCAGTTATGAAACTACATCCAACAGGAATGTTTCCTTACTGAAAGAGACAAAGGGCAGCCAATTGAAGAATGCCAGACCCAAATGACATCTTGAAGGCCTTTGAGATTCTCAGATGAAAGGCTTTATATAAAAATAAAGTATTGTTATTACCTAGGCAAAGAAAAATGCATGCGTTTTTCTGTCAGTGTTCAAAAGCCAAAATATAGCGGTGCCCTTTGCTCCCCTTTGATATTTCCTTCGCATTTAGTTTGATGACAATATAGATAAATCCTGTTTGGTGCCATTGGACCTGGGTTACATTTCAGTATGTGGAAAATGACGAAATGAAAGAGAGAAGCCTTTGAAAGAAAGTGAAAATAAATGTAATAGCCAAAAGCCAAATAATAGTCAAAGTATATTTAAAGTCTATTAAAGAGCAGCAGTCAGGGTATCAAATGCACACTCTCTCATCCTCTGTGGTCAGCCTACTATGTGGACCACCTGCCTTAAATTACACAAATTCACCGCATCCCTGGAGTGAAGGCGGGAAGGCAGGAGAAAAATGGGGGTGGAGAAGCAGCTTTCTCCATTCATACTAATCATACCAAATTTTAAATATTTTTCAAATGCCTCTTTTCAATTCACAATCAATTATACTTCAATCTCTAAACCGCCACTCTTGGGTTTGGAATATGTGTGCATACATGCAATAAGTAAGTAACTTGGAGTTTCAGTTTTTCAGTAGATACTGATTCACATGTATTGTTTAGTTATCAGTGATTATGCTGTTTTAGGAGGCGACAGGGCAATGTAGAGCTGTTTATGGCACAGGAATATAGGAAAATGGAACCCCAATTGGCTGGAGCAGGAGAAGATACCCTTCTGGGTAGACTGCCCCAGTTTGGTTAAGAAGCACATGTGGAGAGTCTGAGTTTGGATCTTTCATAGAAATCAAGTGGAATCAATTTCAGAGACATGAAAATGCACTGATAATAAGCTAGCCAGATTCCTTATTAAATTTGACAATGATTGCTTTTGGGGTGCCAAGACTGCTTCATATGGTTGTGAGGGATGTTCATTGAACAAAGGCACTTGTCCATGGGGAAATGAGGCCTGAAATCAGCCCTACCCTGACTGCTTTTACAGGCAAGCCATATGCCGCTGGGGAAAAAAATAAAAGCTTCCCTTTACGTATTCACACAAAGTAATCGCATAGGACAATGGCAGCTATGGGCTCCAAACAGAAAGACACTCTAAAACACTTGAGTTGAAATAAATGTCTGAATATCAGTGTTTTAATAAATGTCTTATTTTGTGCTTACTTGGGTTTTCATTCTAAACATAAACCTGAGAGACATGTATATGAATTCCTCCGCTGTAAGAGTGTGGGACTGTCATATTGTCGTTTTTTTTGTTCTTTTACATGTGGATTCTGCTTCTCTACCTCAGTTTCCCTATTAGTATAATGGTGATGTTAGTTCAAATCAACAAAAATGCCATATGACAGGTGCTAAGCAAGGTGCTGGAATTTTAACAGTGAGCTGGATAGGCATCTGTCTACAAAAGTATAAAGTCTAATAAGCAACTATTAATCTATAGGATTTTGCTACAGACTGATGAATGTACATTGAAAAGAAATAAAAATAGCAAAGGCAAAAAAAAGAAAGTGTTCTTGGACTCACTCTACTCTCTTTGTCAAGTTTCCAATTTTAGAATGCTAAATGGAGAGGGACCAGGTTTGCCTCTCCACTCCTATTCTTCCACACTTAGGAGAGTCCTAATTTTCTGCACTACTTCAGAATAGCAAACAAAACTGGGGACGAAGTAACTGCTGTAAGGGCCTCTGTGCACATGCAGCAAATAGCCACAGGTGAGACCAGCCTTCTGTGATTAGAGGCGCTTTTGTTTGTTTATGATGGGCATGACACAGTCACTTCCACATAGGCTTCAGACATTAGAGAGAACTTCAAGAAATGTTTGTTGACTGAATAATCATGCATCTGTTTAATTTAAGGCAGTATCATAGTGGCCACCCACGCAGCCTGTCACTTGGGGAAAAGTGCTTGGGAAAGAGTGAACATTTCGAAATTGCTTCTGCAGATATACCGATGTTTAACTCTAGCTGTAAAATCAGACAGCTGGGTAGATATATTCTAGGAGTAAGTGAGAGTCACTTGTGGCCATATATTCGAATAAGTTCACACACTCTTTACCTAGGTTGTTATTTTTCTGAATTGTGCTACCTATAATCTGATTTCAAGTTGTTCTTTGCATCAGTAACTCAGGAAAACAAAACCCACTAGGAAAGCACGTCAGACATGAGAATAGCATTGCAGATCACAAATTCAAAAGGCCTCTGGGAACATCTGTACAGAGTAGGAAAACCCACTTATGATCACTCTCCTTTGGTTTTGCCTCATTCCATAATCACTCCATGGGGCAAACTGTACTCCTGGTTTTTCTACCCAACAAACAGTTTCTGCACATGCTAGTTAAATTATCTTTCTTTCTCCAACAGTCTTGAATTCATAAGAGTATTCTTAGTGGTAATTATCCTTATAAAAGGCAAAAATAATGGTCTTGGGGCATTTTTCCACAAACAAGGCTTTGTATCAGTAATTGTAAAAATCAAAATAAAATAAAAAGTACTCTGAAAGGTACACATATTCATAATATTACTATTGGAATTTTTAGTATAAATAAAGACATACTCATTCTCATTCTTAGGAAATGAAAAGATAAAACAGCTAAATAGGATCCTGGCCTTTACAATTTACCAGGTGTTATGTCTATGCAGAGTAGTGTCCAGCCTCATTTATCAGTCGTGGTCTTGTCTACTTTGTTTATGCAAGACTTTGTAGTAAAAGAGAAAGATAGTGAGCCTTGGAGGATAGTTGCTTAGCTGGAAGAAATGGGTAGTTCTAGTATACAGGCCAATTCTGGAGTTTACTAACCTGCTTAAAATCTTAAAATCACGCCCCCAAGTAGAGGAAAAAAAGCACTGAACTAGGCCCAATTAGTCTTGGACAAATATCCTAAACACTCTGGACTTCAGAGTCCTTTGCCATAAATTAAATGGTTGAATTAAATGAATCTAAACCTTGAGAGAAATGGAGACTTCATAGCCATGGTAGAGAGCCCACTGGTAACCAATCAAGGAAGATACGCAAATCACCATCAGGCTAAAATTGACCCTGGGAACCTGTTGTCTAGGGAAACAGATAACCAGGTACCCAAAGCAACTCTTGAAGGCATCGTGAAATGAACCACAAGGAAAACTGGAAATAATGACAATGAAGTCAAAACGACTACCAATATCAGGATTTATCGAAGGATTGGTCCAAAAGCAGTAGCCAACCAGCAGATTAACCTGCAATTCAGCAGTTAAAGTTTGCTGTCATTTCTTAGAACTCAAAAGTCCTATGTAAGCTATAAGTGGAAAAGAAGCTGCAGCTCATAAGTGGAAAAAGAGATTATTCCAAGTCTCACGTGGGTCTTGCTCATCCCAGCCAACTACAGAACCAACCTATGTCACCATAGAGCCGACACCACCTATGTCACCTTCCAGTGTAAAGGGCCATCTCTCAACACGGCAGAATTATAGGTTGAAAGAATATTTGGATGAAACGTTTCAGAAGGCAATTTGTGTTAGCTATTAAAAATTTTAAATGGCCACACCAGTGTACACCTTCCCTCCTCCCCCCAATGAAATAACATTTGCTATGGTAGACATGACAGTCTTCTACAGAAAATGAATGCCAAACACATAGGAGTTCAACACTAATTTCTCCTTACACAGAATACACATGACCCCTTTGACCACCAACCTGTCTTTCATGCTAGTTTTAGAAACCTGGTCAGAAAAAATAAAAATTTCTGTGGCTTGTGAAACTTTTGGGGGGGGGTATAAGGTCTTGACCAGCAAATATGAAAATATATTGTTTGGTTTCCTCTCAATATCAATACTTAGTATCGCATTTTGGGTCTTGTAAGTGCTCCCATATGTTTCAGAAATAATTAAATTTTTATTGACATTTTGGCCTGCCCCCTAAAGATGAATATCCTTCAGCTGTTAAACATTTGATAGGATTGAAGTTGGGAAAGTTTTTTATTTAATATTTTTATGCTCTTGAATATATACATACAGAAAAGACAAGAGGTGACCTGAGTCTTTTGATATGGTGATGGGAACTCAAGGAAAAAGCAGTGACTTTCAAAAACTCTCAAGCTGCCCTTTGAGAGAGAGGAGGGGATAATCAGTACACCTTCTGTCATATGATTAAGCTTATCAAATCAGGATCGGTTCTACATAAGCCAATAAACTGATCTGGTTCCTTGTTTGGTAACGGTAATGAGGAACGAAGAAAACTTATGCATTGGGAAATAAGGTTTTTAAAAAGGCTCTCAAGTTAAACCATTCTCTTTCACCCAGGAAATCAGCCTTCTTTTCCATTGGGAAAACAAACCTCTGACCTTCAAGTTACTAACGTCGAAGGGACATGGGAGGAAGGGGGGTAAATGTTCATCAAAAAAATACTGTAATGGTCAGACACTGTTCCCCAAATATACAGATTCCCAGCCTTGTGGGATTCTAAGCAAATAACCAGACTATCACTCAGGCCCAAACCTTCCTCTGTAAGCAGACATTTGCTAGGGGTGCCCTGGCCTCGACCCTCCTCACCGCTGGTCTTCAAGCCTGCGCGGCTAATTCCTTCCGTAATTTGCCTTCACCTTGGGAAAGAAGAAAGAAAACAAAGTTTCTCCTCCCCAATCCCCAGTCTGTTACACTTCGAAAGGAGAAAAAATGGCTGGAAAACCTCCCTCGTTTCCTCTGGGAAAAGCGTCCGCTGGAGGCTACTGTGGGTCGGGCCCACCTTTAGCTTCAGGTTGACAAATGTCTTTAGCGCGTTCTCAGTTCTGCCGGCCTTAGGGGTCCCCTAAAATCGCGCTAGCGTCCGCCCTGTCTGACCTGCCCCCCTGCAGCGGCGCACATTTCAGCTTTTCAGCTTCCCGGTGGAGCTCACAGTAATTGAGTCGGGAGGGTTATTTTTCCTGGCCTCGCTTCGCCGTCCAGAGACGGCAGGGAGCTTTCGAGAAGACATCGCCTCCTACCCCCTGACGCCCCGGCAGCTTCTGAGCGCCGCCCGGGCCTCCGCCCCGCGGGAACCAGAACAGCGATTCTCGCGGCCGCGGCCAGAGGCTGAGGCCGGAGGGTGAAACCACCAGGGGTCCCAACGGAGGGCTTATTCCCGCCCCGCTTCACATTTGGGGTCAAATCATATTAACACCAAACCATCAACGGGGCGGGAGCAGGTGCTTAATTGCATAAAATAGTTAACTGCAAGAAACTAACTTTACAGGCGGGTGACTTGGTTTCCCTCCGTAGCTTTGTCATCATAAAAAGAAGGGCCCTCCCTCCTCCTTAGCTGGAAGGCGGGGAAAGGTTATCAGCTGCTCCAGAAGAAGGCTGGTGCACACTGTCAGTTTAGCGTGGCCGGCAGGCGGGCGCGGTAGGCGCGTGGGCTCCCGGTCCGCGCGGCTCTTGAAGGCAGGTTTCCCTCACCCCTGCCTGGAAGGTAAGAGCTTTGGCATCTGGAAGTGTCAGAAAGGAGCCTTTCGCCATAAATCATCCTGAAAAGCATTCAAATCAGACAAGCGTCTAGAGACCCCTTAGACACTCCACCCCCCAAATCCTAGATCAAAGTGCAATTCCTGGAACCATAAACACCTATTATAAGCAAAATCCTGCTTATCTAGAGGATGCTAAAACCGAGGAAACAAGAAGGGGTAAGGGGCATTGCCGCTGTAAATCCCCCGCACGAAATTCACAAACCTATCTTTTCTTAACATTGTCAACTGCTTTCTTGGAGACAGCCAACCACAGCGCTTCTAAACTCGCCCAATACGCGTTTCTGGAGTACTCCGAACAGCTGGCGGGAGCGTTCTGCACGCGGGACTGGACATTCACTTTCGCTTGTTTTTTCAACCAGCAGGAGCAGGTGCGGGAGAGTCCGGGGTTTGGGACGTGGGAGGCGGAGAAAAAAATCCACTTGGTGCTAGTTTGGAGGACAGCAACCACTCGCTACCTACAACTCTAGCGCTGCAAACCTAGTTGTTCGAAACGTAACACAACTCCGAACAGAAGACACCCGCCCAGGCAATTTCTGCTCTCGCTGAACTCCCTGGGTTGCGTTACATTTGCACCGTAACACTTTGCAAATTTCCGAGTTCTCGCAAGAGGGATCGTCAGAGGGACGAGAACACTGAGGGGACCTGGAAGGGAGATGTCTTCGATTCTGAGAGAGCAATTTTCTCGCCTCGGAAATGAAAAGACCCCAGCTTTTTCCCACGAATTCCTTGGTCAATCCAAAATCTACCGATTGTACTGAAATCTCAAGTCTGGATGGAGCACGGATGGCCGGGCCCGGCGTCTACGGCGGAAGCTAGGGGGTGGGGTGGGGATGGGGGTGGGGAGGACCGGGCAGGAGAGACCTCCCCCCACATACATCCCCTGGTGGGAGACGCGCTGGGCGCGCGGATTCCGCGAGAGGGGGCGTCATGATCCCCGCGGGCTGCGAGCGGACACCGGGGTTGAGATGACTCGACACGTGTCTTTTACTCCTCACAATCCATTTCCTACGCGTGATTTACGAACGAAACTCTTTGATCAGGGTCGGTTTTATCTGTCCACTACTTAGGACAGACGCGGCTGCTAAAATGCCTCGTCCCAGCTGCCTAAAAGTTTGCCCCCCCCCACCCCGCACTTCCCAAATGCTGTTTCTTTTTCCCTGGCGATTCCTCACCCCCTGCCTCTTCGCTCCCCTCCCCTCCCCCCAGCCCCATTTGCTCTATTAGCTGCAGTCCCTCCGGGTGTTTTAAATCAACAAAAAAAGCTCCGGGCAGGGTCAGCTGGGAGCCAAGGCAGGCAGATTTGGGGCACGCCATCCCCTTGGTGCCACAAGTGTTGGGGTCCTAACAAGGCTTCCAGCGAGGGACCAGGAGAACTTGTTCCCAAAGTGCGGGGGCCCGCTTTCGGAAGGGAGAAGACGAAGCCCTCGTAGTTAAGTCCCCGGGGGCCTGGCTTTGCTAATAGAAGGGACCAGAGTCGGGATGCAGAGGGCAGCAGTCCACGGTTATCTGCGGGGGCCGGGACTCACCGGAGCAACCACTTTGGCTTAATTGGGGAGGAAAGGAGGCAGCGGGAGAAGGGGGAGAGGGGATCACGTTACAGAGCCTCCTGCTCCCTAATAGGTAAAGGAAAAGCGGAGTCTCTGAAGCGGTTATTAATAGTAGATTTGTGTGTGTGTGTGTGTGCGCGCGTGGTAGTAGTATTTCATTAAAACCATATCCTGGAACAAAGAGTTGTTCTTTCATGTTTCTTTGTTATTACTCCGACAGGAGTTCTAAAAACAGGATTTTCCAAATCAAAGGATCCCTGGAGTCTTCTGCCCCCTCCCAGCCCCCCTTTCCTTCACCAAACTGCTCTTGGTATCATTATCCCGGTAAGGATCCTTATACTCTTGATTTAGCCGGAGGACATTTAATAGCTGACTGGATTAAATATTGCAGACTCCAGCCTGGGCCATTTGAAAATCCGGGTCGTGGACTTGCCTAACTTCAGAGAAGGAAAACTGATCTATGAGATGTGTTTTAAGTTTCACTCAGTCGGGGCCTGGAGAAAAGGAAGAGGAAGGATTCTCTGCTCCAAGTCTCTTTTATACGTTACAAAGTTAGAAGTTTTAAAAGGTGTGTGTTGATGGGGTGGGTAGCAAGAGGAGTCAGGGAGGAATGAGGCGAGAGGCAACCTTAGCAAGAGACGAACTGAAATTTCCTTCTTCCATGATGTGAAAAAGGGCTTTAAGAACATTGTAAAGAATGCTGCTCTGGAAGGTAGGGTTCTGCCTCAGGAACGCAACACTGATTTAGGGGTGCATCAGCAGACCTCTCTGAAGGATTCATTGTCATTGCTAAGCTTGCAGGACTGAGAAGGTCTGTGTTTGCTGCATGTTGGCTTTCAACAATAGTAACAATTCTTTGATTGGTGTAAAGTTTCAGGAACAAAAGAGGAAAAGAAATGTGGACTGTTTTGTCCAGTACTATGTTTAGAAATGGAGTTCTGGAAGCCTCAGAGGAAAGCTTTACATAGCAGAGTCAGCAAGTTGGGGTCCAACCCAACATTCATCTAGGCTGGGCAAATCCAGAGGGTCAGGATCTGAGATCTTTGTCCAGGGCACTTTGGGGGCTATCACCAGATATGTTATGCACCCACAGGTGGTAAGTCAAGGTTAAGTTCCTCCAGGGATGGCTAGATGGGTATTTAGATTAAATGCTATAGAGAGAAAAGATATGTCTGTTTATCTGGTCTTGTGCATTTTAAAAACCGTCAACCCTTAAAGCTAATGTGATCACTTTGGATCTATTTCAATTCTGACCACACCTTTGGAAATCCAAAAAGGAATAAGGTAAATTCCGACAGTAAATTTACATTTAATATTGTGGAAAAAATACTCCAACTTTGAATTTTTGTGTAAAGAAGAAAGCTGAATGGGTGGCTATATAATAACTGTAAGCCAGGTGCAATGTCAATTTAACAAAGACTTAGGAATAGTGTTGCATTTAAATGAAGAGCCACAGCACAGTTCATTTAATGTACAACCTTAAAGTTATTGTCGACAAATATTTAAAACCTTAACATGGGCAGAGACCCAAGCCTGTGCCACATGGTAATATTCACAATAACATCTATGAACATCTCTCTTAAATACAGAGAAAGGAATTAGACTGTTCCACAACTGGGCAACTGCTAATTCATTTTAATTTTGTTTATAAACTGAACTTCCTTCTTGCATGTAGGGTAAAAAAAAAAAAAAAAAAAAAAAGCCCTATCTGTACAAGTCATTAAAAAAAAAAATCCTTTCAACCAAACCAATAATTTAACTTGGTGAAATCCCTACCCTGTCGGCAGCAGGGATCCCCAGAGCTCTGGATCCCGCCCCAGGAGGGAGGGATCACCCGCTCATCTTTCAGCCCATCCAAGCATCTTGGAGGTTTAGGGTCTGTCAGGCCTGGCATTCCTTCGCTCTTCTTATCACTCTCTACCCCTTCAAAAAGGCAATTGATTAGTTTCAGCTTTTCCAAACCGAGATCCGATATGTTTCTCAGGATCAAACGTCTCTGAGAAGCCAAGAGTGTAACGTGGGGGATGGGGAATGTGAAGAAAGAAAACACGAGCAGGAAAGAAATTTGCCCTCCATCCAAACCATCCACACCCAAGACACCTAGAGGATGGGGGCCGGGGGTGGGGTGATGGGGGGAGTGCTGCCCAGAAGATTGGATCGTGACTTCTGGAAGACGCACTTAGGATGTGTCTTCCCTTTCCGGAAGCAAATATTTAAAGGAGAAAATAGATATCTAGAGAAGGAGGTTGATGATTTATGCCTGGATTTTCCCTCCAAGCATTTGCCTCCCTTGTATTTACAGGCGTGTCCCCATTTGCAAGTTGTACATCTGTTCTCTTCACGTGACATTTCATAAAAGCCCTAACATCTGGGCAAGATAAACTTCCTTCAGGTACCTGCTTAACTTTTCACTTGTCACACTCACGTCACCCCAGGCGCGTCCCTTTCCCCCTCCCCGCCTGCCTCACTGGTGGGGTCTGTGGCACGCTTTGTTCCAGCCCCTTTCGCTGGGACCCCCATCCCCAGATGGTCCCACATCGCCCGCTTCCCAGCGCCAACCTTTGCCAGGGCCAGTCTCTTCCGCAGACACCCCGATCCTTGCGTCTCCCGCCTCTGGTTCCACTGTGCAGGTGAGAGAGGGCACCATCTTGAACCCAAGGAGAAAACTCCTATTTCCTTCGATTCTGGCTTTAGACCAAAAACAAACAAAACAAAACAAACAAACAAAGAAACCTGCCTAATAAGCAGCAGGCAAACTCGCGGTTAGATTCGACCCTCTCATACACATCCATATATACCTCAGTGGAATGAGTAATAGGGAGCAGCTGATTTTGATGATTGTCTTTTCGCTCTCTCTGGTAGATGTTTAAACTGCATGCTTTACAGAAACTTAATTTCACTTGCTCGCAATCTCCCCTCCCCCAAGAAGGCTGCCTTCTAGGATGAATGTTTTTAGAATTGTTTTTTCTTTTCCTAATCTGGAATTTTGTTCCTCTGGCTTCAGCCTAAATCGCACGCATAAGTACGAAGACACATCCACAAACTTGAGAGGGGAAAAAAAAAAAATAGAAGGAAAAGAAAATAGTCCACGTAAACAAGAAAGACGGCAGGCTGTTGGAGGCCCTCGCTGCAGCAAACCCCAAACGATCTCATTGCAGGGCGCCCACGAAATCCCGGCTATAATTGAGTGTTTTCTTTGAGGTTTTCTGACCATGTGCTTTTTACCATGGTTACTGTGACTCTGATACGAGAAGCTGGATATTCATTATGATCCCGTCCCATCCTTTCCCCAAGGCTTATCTCCGTGGTCCTTATAAAAGAGAATATAAAAGGCGGAATTTTGTGCCAGTGATTTTAACCTGCCCCAGCTTCCAGTGACCTGCCACATGCTCCTTCTTACTTTATGGACATCTGGGAATTCCATACATGCCTTAAACTCCAATTACACACCTTCTTCAAAGGACACGTGCTTTGATTTGCTAAGAATATTAAGTGGGCTCACATCCTGGGGCCTTGGGACAAAAGCGAATGGAAAAATGTATCCCGTGCCCTGTTTACTAGGTCTATCTTTTGCTGTTCAGTAAGTAAGGATCATTCATAATCCTGTTTGCATTTTCGAGGTGCCTGGCAAATAGTGGGGTGATCCGCTTTCAGAAATTATGAGGAAACCTATTTCTCCTTCCACTTTGCCGATACACTTTCTTTCCACAGTCGCTGCTGCTGGGGGTGGGACACGCTTTACGACACACAAGTAGAAAATTCTGGAAAAGTGGCCCGCGTGGATCCCTCTCCCGACCCCAGTTTGTCGCTAATGCGGTCCTGTCTCCGGAAATATGAGGTTGGGCCTTTGCCTGACTCTCTTGCTGCTGCTGCCCTTGCTACCGCTGACAGTTGGAGCCGCCTCCTCCGCGCAGCGGCCTGACGCTGGGCCCGGAGCTGGGGCCGTCCGCGCTGTCCCAGGAGGCCACGAACACGGTCACTCTCCCCACCGTGCGGCCGCCCGCCACCCACGCAGGGGAGTCCGGGCCCGCGCCCCCTCCCGCGCTCGCCGCAGGTGAGACTCCCGCTCCCCACGGAGTTCTGTTTGGGTTTCCGTGGCGTTTGTTCCCCGCAGGTTGGTTTGTTTTTCTTCAAATTACAGATGCAGGGAAAACCGCCTGACATCATGAGAGCGGGACAAACGCTCACTTTGAAGGATTCCTGGGCAGGACTTCAAGTGAAATCATATGCCTGAGAAGAACTTGATACCGGTCTAGAGAAAATAACCAGCTCTGAGTCTGCCAAACCGTGGAATGTGCAAAATGCTCTACTTTTTTGCAAGAGGCCAAATGTCCCTTAAAAAGCTCCATTATGAATATGAGCCTGAGGACCGAAGGAGCAAGAAGCTTGTGTCGGTTGCTGAGTGTGGGGGAAAAGTACACACGTTGTGTGAGTTTCTGCTCTTTGACGTTATTTTATTAATATGTTCCACTTTGGGGAGGGTACCTGCAACTGTGCATGAATTATCATCTGTGCATGTGTTTGTTAGCAAGTGTGTGCACAAAGAGGGGAAATGTGTGTAATGGGAACAAAAATTTACTGCTTTATGACTGAAGGCTGTCAATCCAACGAAATTAAAAGCAAGATTAAAAAATTATGTGCACAGTAAAGGAAACATTCAATTGTTTAGAATTCACCCAAGACAATTTAATACAATACTTTCCCTTCAGTGAATACATTCTGGCTGAAGGGTAAAGACTCCCGGGTCCAGAAATCGTATTAAATTCTCACTTCTGAAACAGAGGTAATTCATCCTAAATGTCCTTTAAATAACAATAGGTAGGAAAAATAAAATGAAATAAAATGAAAATAGGAAATATTGATAGAAACACAGGTGCTTCATTTCTATTCTAAAAAAGAATTGGCACTGTGGTGTGTATGGGGTGGGGAAGGTTGGGAATACACGTATAGTCTGGCAAGCTGAAAATTGTATTCTAATAGTTAATATTTTCCACCATGAATCCTTCTCATTCAAAGTAAAACTATTCACCACCTTTCTTTCATTCATTTATTTATCTGAAAATCTCGGGGAAAATATTACCTTCAGTTTAGTATTTAGTATTACTCAACATAAATGTGGCATTTGATTTTCTTCCAAGTCTTTTCTCTTATGTGAAAAGTGGAGAGAACAACACACACACACACACATGCACACACACACAAAGAAAAAAAAAGGCAAATGGAAGGCTACCTTTTTTGAAACTTCTAGTTTCTACATCATCAGAGGTTAAGATAGAAATTACCTTCTCAGCAAGGATGGTCAGCTCCATTCTGACGTACATCAAGAAATCTGAAATATCAAATAGTCAGGCCAAGCTAGTAACAAGATTCCTCCATGAACAATTTAGAAAATGGAGGTGGTTCAATGACACACACAAAAGAGAGAATTACCATCTTGATGATCTCCCTCATCCTTCTAGGGCACCCTCTTTACATTTCTGCTCTACACACACACACACACACACACACACACACACACACACTCCACAAAAAATCAGTTTCCGTCTTGTTATTTTGTAAAGGACTATCAGAATCTAAAAAATTATTTCCCTAAGCTTTCACTAATCTTTTAATATAAGTAAATTCTACAGGCTCCTTATTGTAAAACATGGTCTAAAATACTCACAATAATAAATTTACAATATTGTTATGTCAGCATTCTATGATGTGTGGAGAGGGGGAAAAAACCTTCAGGCAATATAATAACCTCAACCTGAGCTGAGCAAACACTATCTGTTTGGATTCATACACTTATTTGCCACAGTCATTATTTGAATTAGGCAGCAAAATTATTTGCCAGTTTGAAAGCATCCCTAATTATACTTGAAGGCAAAAAACTGGATACAAAAGTTAAGAACTTAGGGATACAAAGTCACTATTTCTAATGTTTTTCATTATAAAAGCCAGTATTTTTCTGGCCCAGAAATAACCAGAATGAAATTAAAAATCAAGCAACATTTGTCCCTGTTACTCCTTTACTTAACTAAATCAGATTTTGTATACATGTAAGTAACCAGGGAAAAATTCTGTGTAATTTTGGATATTTGCTTATGAACTGACCAGAAAATGAATAGCTATAGCATTTAAAACTGTAACTGTTCCAATAGTTACCAAAGATACTGAAAGTTCAGGTTCTTTATTGTGTTCTACTCCACAGCTGTATGTACTTTACATATAAAGAAGGAGCATGCTTCCCAAATGGACAACATCAACATGGGAAAATATTCTTAACTTTGGCTTGTCTTCTTAGCAAACTTGACATTAAATGTCATTCTCATTCATGAAAGAAGAGTTAAGCGAATTACTTTATAAATGGAATTCTGTCATGCCAAATTAAACTTTATCTTCTATACATTTGTATTCATTTATATGTGTATAGATAGGTAATTTTGATAACACTTTATGCATCCCTTCACTGAAATAAACCTGTTATTTAAAAATCCTCATAGAGTAGAAATCATGACAAAAACAAAGAGAAAATAGTGCTGAGTTCGTAGTGCTTATTTGCATTTAACTGTTTTACAGCTGCCTTCTCAAAATATAAGCAAGAGAGGTGAATAACTATTAAGTTTTTGCTGTCTGGGGACCTGATAAGAGATGAAGGGGAGATGCTAAGTCCACTGAACACCCAACAGGAATAATGATAAAGCTGTCTTTCTAAATAACATGCCTGTACCTGTCAGTAACTAGTTTTGAGTTTTTCACTGCTTTGTTTATATTAGTGCTCCCTCAACCCTCCTGGGTATCTCCAGAGTTAAACAAGCAGGTTTTTACCTCCAACTTAATCCTTTAAAAATATAGACCAAACTTTAAGGTTCTGACAATTTTCAACCATATTTATTTATTGCAGAAAAATAATATACAAAGATATTTACAAAACAATCATAAAAATATGAATGCATTTAGACACCGGATCTATTTGCATTTTACCATGGGTCATCAATAAATAAATAGAATGTTGTTTTTGTATTTTAAGTTTTTTTTTTTCCCTCAGAGGAAGAATGAAAAAAGGAATTAACTGACTGTGATTTTGCAAGTCAGTTTGATCCCAGTATTTTTATTTCTAAAGGTGTTCTTAAAATTCCTCTGATTGTTACCATTTTAAAATGGAGAAAGTCCATAATGATGCCTTTCCTTTCAGTGGCTGATTGGCACGACCTCTTGAGAATGCATGCATGAAAAAATAAAAATAAAAACATTCTTCGTCAAAAAAAAAAAAAAAAGGAACACAAACAAACTGTTCAGACTTCTATCAGAATGTAGAGGTGTGAGGATGGTGCCGCTGCCCGTCCGGGAATCACTGTCCACGGGCCTGTCTCGCTTTCTCTTTTAAAAGTGCGCCCCACGCCCTGTTTCTTTGAATTTGGATTCTGCTCTTTTAATTTCCAAGAAAACCTTTGGCATATATATTTATTTTTAATTATCCAGCTCCAGAGTCTCTAGACTGTCCATTTTCTCCTTCTCTGGAAGCAATGACATCTGCAAAAACCCAGAGGGGGGAAAGTTGGTTATTGTTTAGGTCTCTGTGGCTGTTTTCTAAGACTAGTGAGCACTGTTCTTATCACCACCACGGAGAAATTACGCTGAACAACCTGGAAGGATTTCAGCCCAAGGGCAAGAGGAAGTGGGTGGGCGGAAAGGAGGAGGAGGTGGAATTTGGAAACATTTGTTTTAAGGAGAACGAAAACTTAAAGCCAAAAGAAAGGGAGGCGCTGGCAAGACTGGCCTTATCCATGACCCTCGACTCTTTCTCAGTCTTCCTCCTGTCTGTCACGCGCACTCACGCACACGCACACCCCTCACAAGGGCGCATCCCTCTCTCCCTAGCGGGGACTAAGCTGCCTTCCAGGGACGCTCGGGAGATGAGGTGGCGGTGCCAGGTGGGGTGGGAAGGCTGAGAGGGGAGTAGGAGACGGGGAGGAAGGCGAGGCGGACAGGGAGCCGCGGCCCGGCCGTCAGTCGGTCTGCCACCTGAGCGGCGAAGGGGCGCAGAGGCGCCGGGTCCTTACCTAGGTCTCCGGCCCTGCCGAGGGGGTGGGGAGCTCCGCCTGCTAGTGGGACGCGGACATGGACCAGGCCCCCTCCATCCTCCAGACCGAGAAGGCGTAACTGAGCCGCTCGTGGGCTACATAGCTGCAGCTTGCCATCTTGGAGTCCAGCTCGTCGCTCTGTAGGACCTGGTAGAGGAAGTCGATATACCTGGCCGCCAACTTGAGGGTCTGGATCTTGCTCAGCTTGTCCGAAGGCAGCGTGGGGATGATCTTCCGCAGCGCGGCGAAAGCCTCGTTCAGCGACTGCGTGCGCTGGCGCTCCCGCACGTTGGCCATGACCCGCTGCGTCTGCAGCTCCTCGTAGGACTGCGGACTCCCGCCGCCGCTGCTGCTGCCGCCGCCGCCCCCGCCGCCGGCGCCCCCGCCGCCGCCGCAGCCCGCAGACTTCTTGCCGCGCTTGCCTTGGGCTGGGCTGCCAGGCTCCTCGCCGCCTCCGACGCCCCCGCCCGCGGCCCCACCGGGCCCCGCGCCGCCCCCAGCGCTGCGCCGGCTGCTGCGCCGCTTGCGCCCCCCGCGCTTGCCGCTCGGCGGCTGCTGCCGGTCCGGCTCCTCCTCGCTGTTGCTCAGGCTGTCGTCGGCCGGCGAGACTGGCGAGCTGGACACGTCCTGCATCATCTCTCGGGCGGCAACGCGCGGCCTCGCAGGCCCGGGGCAGAAGGGCGGCCCGGGGAAGAGGAGGAGAGCCTGGCGCCTCAGCCCGCCAGCTTCCCTCGCGCGCGGCGCCGGCCCGGGCGGTGCGGACCGCGGAGGAGGGAGCGGGAGGAGGGACAGGGAGGATCTCCGCGGGGAGGGCGCGCGGGGGAGGCGGGGAGGGAGGCGGGAGGGGGAGGGGACGGTGTGGATGGCCCCGAGGTCCAAAAAGAAGGCGCCCAACGGCCGCACGCACACCCGGCTCGGCCTCCTGGAAACGCTGCTGGTGCCGGCGAGCCCGCGAGGTGTCTGGGAGTTGGGCGAAAGTTGCAGACTTGGAGGCTCTTATACCTCCGTGCAGGCGGAAAGTTTGGGGGCAGCAGTGTCATTGGCCTGACGTGGGGAGGAGGGACTTTTCGAAGTTTTATAGGAAAGTTTCCGCTTTCCAGCCCCCCTTCTCCGTCCCCACCCCCGTTCCTCGGGGTCTAACAATTCGTCCTCCCAAACCATTCAAAAACGACCTGGCCCAGGCGGCCGGCCCCTCTGCCCGCCTCCTTGCTGCCCTCCCCCTTCCCTCCCCGCCACCCTCTTCCCGCGGGCGCGGGGCGATTTCCTTCCGCGCCGGAGCAAACGGGCCGCGCCCCCGCACCCGAGCGCAGCCCGGGGAAGCGGCCGGAGGGTACCATTCCCGCCGCCTTGTCGGCCCCTCCCGGAGTGGCTGTGACAGCAGCGGCGGCAACAGCTTCTACGCAGTGGGTGAAGTCTCATCTCGCCTCAGTACCCTCTAGGTCCGTGGCGCGATTTGGGACGGCTGGGGCGGGGGGGACTGGCAAGAATACCGGCAACGGCGGAGCCCACCCGATGGTCAGGTAGACGGGCCCCTCGAGTCCCAAGGGCCAAACCACCGTGGCTGGTCCTGAGGTCGTGGGCGTTTCTGAAGACGTGGCCGCGCAGGGGACTGCAGAACTGCGCCCCGGCCTATTCTCTCACCCTTCCTGGAGAAGCATCTGGGCCTTTCTGTTCCCTCCACAGTGTCTCAATCTGACGTTTCCCAACACCCAAAGGACTACACCTCCGACGGTGCTAGAAAGAGGCAGACGTTCATTCTCCCGCGGAAGGCAGTCCTGTCCTTGGAGAAGGCAGCAGGGCCGGAGTGGGGCAACGCGGGGTCTTCGCCGCGGCCCTGATTGCCTGTGCTGCTAGCCCAAGGTGGAGTCCCTGTGGCCGTTTGATCCCCACCCCACTCCCAGATAAGGCCCTGCATTGTGACCTCTAAAGGTCGGCTCTGAGAGAGTGAGATGGGGGCTCAACATTGCCTGGACACGCGGGGCTGATGGTTGCGAGAGCCCCCTTCCCCAACCCACTCCCCTCTCCTAGGAGGTCCAGTGAGCCTGTTCCGCGCGCCCCAAACGCATTCCAATCGTTTGGACACTGACATTTTAAGCGTTTCTATCTAATAAGTCACAATGAAGAGCCCCGAAGAGGGTGTTAATGCAGATTCTGTCAAGTCGGAAGCAAGAAAAGTTGGTGAGCTGGAAAGGAAGGGACGCTGCCGTGGAAGAGAACCCCATCTTTGCAATGCTAGATTTTTTTTTTTTTTTCCTTTTTGGAACGAGCTGGCAGAGAATAACCGTTTCATGTTCATTCTTTAAGTTGCAAAGCAAACCAGAGGTGAAACGCAGTAGTTTTCGGGGCAGATTTGGGGGTGCGGAAGTTGCGTGCCCTGTGCTCGGGTACCCTGCTCAGGCCGAGGTCTGCTCACGCTCTCCACGGTTTGGACTCTAAGCCGGGAATTAACTCAGCTAAGCTTCCCTTTCTGGGCCCGACCGAGGGTCGAGGCCCACGGTGTCCGGAGGAGGAGGCGGGAGCTCAGGCGACGCGCGGGCAGGCCACGTGGCTGTGCCCCACTGAGGCTCGCAGCTTCGGTCCCGGCCCCGGAAACCCGGGGTCTGGAGCGCCTGGGGCCGGTTGAAGGGCTCAGCCTTCCAGGGGAAGTGAGAGCAAGCAGAATCCCTTCCGCGGGGGGCGAACAAGGCTAAGCTTTCATGGAAGGGGCGACCTGCAGGGTTTGTCTATCACTATTCTTAGAAATATTTATAGACAATGACCACAGCGTCCCAACTTGCCTGCTTTTTGAGTCGCTGCTATATTTTAAAATGAATGCCTGTCTGAAAATCAGATTCTACTTGACCTCCACTTAATCGTTTACAGTCAGGTCTTCTTAAAGCGCCCTCTGATAATTCACTCCTGTGATTGCATCTTCTGCCTATAGGATTTGATCTCTTGGAAGCAGTTAGAGAATAGGCAGAAATCATTTCTTATCTTTTGTAAATCTGAATCGCAGAGTATTCCACAATTCTTATTTGAACGTCGCTGCAGGATTCTTGAAAATTTTCAACCTTTACCTATGTCTGTGAGTTTTATTTTTTTTAAAGATCAATCTCAAATCTTAATTTTGTTTTGTTTTTTTCCCCTTCAGCTGAATACTCAGAAATAAAGAGATCAAATAATTGGACTCTTTCCGTTGTGGCTATGGGTAAGCAAGACAGGAAAGTGTGGGCAAAGTGTAAAGGAAACCTTACCTGCCCAAGGGGAATTGGAGTTGGGGGCGGGGGTACGAGGATGGAAATCGGGACGGAGACGCTGGAGGAGAAACCGAGTCCACGACAGCGCAGCAGCCATTAGTTAGCCCGACTTGCAAAGTCATCAATCTCTAAGACTAGTTCTGTTTAAAGTGAGCCCAGCCCTTCTCTGGGCACTCAACTTCTAGGGGATAAAGAGCTCCCGGCCACTGAATACAGGGATCCCCGGGAGTGAGGCGACGCTATGGATGCAAGAATGCTTAAAACAGGGTTTAAAATGAATGAACTAAGCAGAACTACCCCGGGCACGGACTCTTCTTGATGGAGTCACAATGAATGACTTTAGTTCTGAGGAAAAAAATTTGTCTTGTACTCTTCGAAAGACTGGAAAATGAGGATGAGGGGTTTTGAGTATTTAAAAGTTAGTATTGAAGCAGAAGGTTGAAGCTTGCCAAATGAATTACCTCTCAAAACATGAGGCTTGATGCTCCCTACTTTGCAAACGTCAACATTTCCTGGCCTGATTGTCCCATCTGTATTCTACCTAACATTTTATGTAACAAATTTCTTATCCACACTTGCTGGGCTAAGAATAAAGGCAAACTCTCTTTTTAATGTGCTGAAGAGCCAAGTATAATTCTTGATATTTTGTATATGCAATGATAATGGTACCTTCCACAATATTTGGTTTAACATGAAAGCTTACTTAGTTCTAAAATCCTAATTTCAGCCTCTTTAAAAGGGGTCTTAGGAATTTTCCTTTGGGGCTAAACTCAGCCTGACTTAAAGGACATCAGTGGAAGACTACCTTCTTTGGGAATACTGGATTCATTGGAATTAAATCATTTCATCTACTTCTGAAATAAATGCCCTAAAAAATTAACTGAAAACAAAACAGTTTTTCTTTTGCACTTGGATAATTCAAAATGAGCTTTGTTTTCAAACTGCAAACTTGGCATGTTCACAGTCCTTCCTGAGGAATGTGTGCTGTGTTAAAATATGAAAAAAAGAATACTGTTAGAAATAACAGAGTTAGGAATCTCATACTCAGCATATGCAAAAAGTATGTATATATCTGTATTCCTACAGTATGAATAGGCACTGGCATTCTCCTAGCAACATTTATAAATACTTTTAGAGAAGGAAAAGAAACACATACACTATAGAATGTTAGCAAGCTGGTACATTTTGGAGTTGGGATTTGCACAAAAGGCGAGCACTTGAATCTGTTCCTACTGTTTCTCCTCAGTTTTTGGATGACTTACCACCTGTTTGTTGGCTTAGAGTTCTGCGAAATAATTTCTCTGGATTGCATGAATGAAGCACAGGAACATTCACACAGAAGGGGGCGCAGATTGGAAAAGGCTGCGTTTGAGTGCATCTCAGTTGAGATTGTACATGTTAGATTTCATCTTGTTTTGAACACTTCACAGGGATTGCTTAGTTTGATATTTAAATGAGAGAATTTTATCAAAGTGGAATATAAAATTTTTATCAGCACGAGTGACTTGCATAACTCTATGTGAAAGCAGATTCTTTTTCAGTGACACAGGTAGCTTTAAGGATGTTTGTACACCTTGCCCTAAAGAGGTCATTCTCTTTCTCTTTTAATGACAGTTTAATTCATGAATTTAACTGATTCTACCTTTCTCTTTCTGAATTTCTTTAAGAATAGGGATCTAAAATTATGAAATTTGAAGCTTTCAATCCAGAAATAAAATGAAAAGTATAAAGCACAAGAAATTGAGTTGCCAAGAGCACCTCAAATGAGCAAATCGAATTTGCAAATAAATATTAATCTTTAAAGTATCTGGCATTCTGCAGTAAAAATTAGGATGGGATCAGGGGACATAATATGCCAAACTTGTAGGGAGAGAAGAATCAGAGTGTGGAAAAGTATAGAGTCTTCAAGAGTCTCCCCCCAACCCCTTTTATTACCTTATTGGGTATGCATGCTAGAAAGTTTGTGTCCCAGCTTTGCTGCCACTTAACCTTGTTGAAATATGCTCTCACTTATTTCAAAGTTACCGGAATGACTGAAGAAATAATGTAAGAAATACACAGTTATTCATAGAGGCTTTTTATCATGGCCACAATTTTCCTACATAGTAATCATTTTTTCTCTTCTTTTTAATCATCTGATGATCAAGCAATTTAAATATAAGTTGAATGATTTACATTCTGTGTTTTTCCAGCTAAAGTTCCCTTTCTGATTACTCACAGCTTTCATCTCTCTTCACTTCAAGGGATTTCCTTTTTTCACAAGTGGCTTTTCCTGAAGCCTTAAATCCTATTTCCATTGTTTGGATTGATTCTTCCTGCAAAAACATGTTGTTTTTGCCAGTGACCACAAGAGGACACAATTTCCCAGAGAACTTTGTTGAAAAAGACACAGAAGAGGAAAGCTAACAAAATAGCAAAAATACTACACAATCAATGAATGTCATTTGGGGAATGTCTATTTGATTTATGTTACTTTTATTAATTTTTAAAAACATAAAAATGAGTTAGCATTCAGGCTTTAGATTTTTTGGAAGACTTTATCTTTTTTCTTTATTGTAGAGCATACAAGAAAAGCATACATTTAAGAAAATACCATTTTAACAGAAAATATTTATTTTACATTAGCAAATTTTTTTACGAAACAGCATTTTGTTCAAAGGAAAAAAATTCTTTTTATATTAGCAAATTCTGTACAAAACTCTCAGTGACCTGGAATTCTACTTTTTAAATTTTAGAGCCATGTTTGACAATGAAAAACAATTTAAAAAATATACTGCTATTCCAAAATGACTTTGAAAGTTTGAGTTTTCTGCCTGGGCACTTGGGATGTCTTTACATGAAAAATTACATGGAAATCATTTTATGGTCTGTCAATTATATAAGAACTAAAATTATTTTTCCAAGATATGGCAAAATAGGATATTTTTAAGGTATTGACTCTTAACACTTCCCCAGAATTATGATATACAATGTTTGATTTAAGATCACCTTCCTCTTTCTTACTACTTTTTCTCAAAAAAAGTTTTCAGAGTATTTGATTACTTTATAAATTAAGGTAAATTAAAATAAATTATGTTTTGATATTTATCTGGAAGAATTTTATAGTTCTGGTGGAGTGTCATGACAACCAGGCTGGGAAATCCCTGCTTCAGTTAGAACTCAATGCTTTTGCTTTGCATTTGTGTCTCTTTGAAGATACATTTCTAATCACATTCTCTGAGACCCTGCTGGAGGGACTGAGGAATGGACCAAAAGACCTAGAAGAAGAAGAAAAATCAAGAGAGAAGGAACAGAGTAAAAATAAGGAGATCAAGAGAGAAAGAGCAGAGTGTGGAGAGAGGTGAAAGAGGTAGCTGGACCAAGTGAGGAAGACTAATAGGGAAAAAGAGAGAATGAGGCTTAGAAGGTAGGGGGAATAAAAGTCTTAAATGACAAGAGATAATGAACTTAGTGGGAAATAGAAAAGCACTGGGATTATTTGCCTCAGTTTCTGCTCAAAGAGACCATTGCAAGTCGTTGCCTGTCCCTTGGTATAGGCATTTAGTTTTATTTATTTTTTTATACAGCAGGTTCTTATTAGTTATCTATTTTATACATATTAGTGTATATATGTCAATCTCAATCTCCCAATTCATCCCACCACCACCCCCACCACCGGCCTTCCCCCGTTGGTGTCCATACGTTTGTTCTCTACAATTGTGTCTCTATTTCTGCCTTGCAAACCAGTTCATCTGTAACATTTTTCTAGATTCCACATATATGTTAATATACGATATTTGTTTTTCTCTTTTTGACTTACTTCACTCTGTATGACAGTCTCTATGTCCATCCACGTCTCTACAAATGACCAATTTCATTCCTTTTTATGGCTGAGTAATATTCCATTGTATAAATATACCACATCTTCTTTATCCATTTGTCTGTCGATGGGCATTTAGGTTGCTTCCATGACCTGGCTATCATAAATAGTGCTGCAATGAACATTGGAGTGCATGCGTCTTTTTGAATTATGCTTTACTCTGGGTATATGCCCAGTAGTGGGATTGCTGGGTCATATGGTAATTCTATTTTTAGTTTTTTAAGGAACTTCCATACTGTTCTCCATAGGGGCTGTATCAATTTACATTCCCACCAACAATTCAAGAGGGTTCCCTTTTCTCCACATCCTCCCCAGCATTTGTTGTTTGTAGATTTTCTGATGATGCCCATTCTAACTGGTGTGAGGTGATACCTCATTGTAGTTTTGATTTGCATTTCTCTAATAATTAGTGATGTTGAGCAGCTTTTCACGTGCTTCTTGCCCATCTGTATGTCTTCTTTGGAGAAATGTCTATTTAGGTCTTCTGCCCATTTTTGGATCGGGTTGTTTGTTTTTTTTAATATTAAGCTGCATGAGCTGTTTATATATTTTGGAGATTAATCCTTTGTCCGTTGATTCATTTGCAAATATTTTCTCCCATTCTGAGGGTTGTCTTTTCGTCTTGTTTGTAGTTTCCTTTGCTTTGCAGAAGATTTTAAGTTTCATTAGGTCCCATTTGTTTATTTTTGTTTTTATTTCCATTTCTCTAGCAGGTAGATCAAAAAAGATCTTGCTGGGATTTATGTCAAAGAGTGTTCTTCCTATGTTTTCCTCTAAGAGTTTTATAGTGTCCGGTCTTACATTTAGGTCTCTAATCCATTTTGAGTTTATTTTTGTGTATGGTGTTAGGAAGTGTTCTAATCTCATTCTTTTACATGTAGCTGTCCAGTTTTCCCAGCACCACTTATTGAAGAGACTGTCTTTTCTCTATTATATATCCTTGCCTCCTTTGTCATAGATTAGTTGACCATAGGTGCGTGGGTTTATCTCTGGGCTTTCTATCCTGTTCCATTGATCTGTATCTCTGTTTTTGTGCCAATACCATATTGTCTTGATTACTGTAGCTTTGTAGTATAGTCTGAAGTCAGGGAGCCTGATTCCTCCCGCTCCATTTTTTTCCCTCAAGATTGCTTTGGCTATTCGGGGTCTTTTGTGTCTACATACAAATTTTAAGATTTTTTGTTCTAGTTCTGTAAAAAATGCCATTGGTAATTTGATAGGGATTGCAATGAATCTGTAGTTTGCTTTGGGTAGTATAGTCATTTTCACAATATTGATTCCTCCAATCCAAGAACATGGTATATCTCTCCATCTGTTTGTGTCATCTTTGATTTCTTTCAACAGTGTCTTACAGTTTTCTGAGTACAGGTCTTTTACCTCCTTAGGTAGGTTTATTCCTAGGTATTTTATTCTTTTTGCGGCAACGGTGAATGGGATTTTTTCCTCAATTTCTCTTTCTGAACTTTTGTTATTAGTGTATAGGAATGCAAGAGATTTCTGTGCATTAATTTTTTATCCTGAAACTTTACCAAATTCATTGATTAGCTCTAGTAGTTTTCTTTAGGATTATCTATGTATAGTATCATGTCATCTGCAAACAGTGACAGTTTTACTTCTTCTTTTCCAATTTGTATTTCTTTTATTTCTTTTTCTTCTCTGAGTGCCATGGCTAGGACTTGCAGAACTATGTTGAATAATAGTGGCGAGAGTGGACATCCTTGTCTTGTTCCTGATCTTAGAGGAAATGCTTTCAGTTTTTCACCATTGAGAATGATGTTTGCTGTGGCTTTGTCATATATGGCCTTATTTATGTTGAGGTAGGTTCCATCTATGCCCACTTTCTGGGGAGTTTTTATCGTAAATGGGTGTTGAATTTTGTCAAAAGCTTTTTCTGCACCTACTGAGATGATCAGATGTTTTTTCTTATTCAGTTTGTTAATATGGTGTATCATATTGATTGATTTGCATATATTGAAGAATCCTTGCATCCTTGGGATAAATCCCCCTTGATCATTGTGTATGATCTTTTTAATGTGTTGTTGGATTCTGTTTGCTAGTATTCTGCTGACGATTTTTGCATCTATATTTATCAGTGACATTGTTCTGTACTTTTCTCTTTTGTAGTATCTTTGTCTGGTTTTGGTATCAGGGTGATGGTAGCCTCATAGAATGAGTTTGGGAGTGTTCCTTCCTCTGCAATTTTTCGGAAGAGTTTGACAAATATGGGTGTTAGCTCTTCTCTAAATGTTTGATAGAATTCACCTGTGAAGCCATCTGGTCCTGGACTTTTGTTTGTTGGAAGATTTTTAATCACAGTTTCAATTTCATTACTTGTGATTGGTCTGTTCATATTTTCTATTTCTTCCTGGTTCAGTCTTGGAAGGTTATACCTTTCTAAAAATTTGTCCATTTCTTCCAGGTTGTCCATTTTATTGGCACAGAGTTGCTTGTAATAGTCTCTTAGGATGCTTTGTATTTCTGCGGTGCTCATTGTAACTTTTCCTTTTTCATTTCTAATTTTATTGATTTGAGTCCTCTCCCTCTTTTTCTGCTTGAGTCTGGCTAAAGGTTTATCAATTTTGTTTATCTTCTCAAAGAACCAGCTTTTAGTTTTATTGATCTTTGCTATTGTTTTCTTTGTTTCTATTTCATTTATTTCTGCTCTGATCTTTATGATTTCTTTCCTTCTACTAACTTTGGTTTTTGTTTGTTCTTCTTTCTTTAGTTTCTTTAGGTGTAAGGTTAGATTGTTTATTTGAGATTTTTCTTGTTTCTTGAGGTAGGATTATATTGCTATACACTTCCCTCTTAGAACTGCTTTTGCTGCATCCCATAGGTTTTGGATCATCATGTTTTCATTGTCATTTGTCTCTAGGTATTTTTTGATTTCCTCTTTGTTTTCTTCAGTGATCTCTTGGTTATTTAGTAACGTATTGTTTAGCCTCCATGTGTTTGTGTTTTTTACGTTTTTTTCCCCCTGTAATATATTTCTAATCTCATAGCGTGGTGGTTGGAAAAGATGCTTGATATGATTTCAGTTTTCTTAAATTTACTGAGGCTTGATTTGTGACCCAAGATGTGATCTATCCTGGAGAATGTTCCATGTGTTCTTGAGAAGAAAGTGTAATCTGCTGTTTTCAGATGGAATGTTCTATAAATATCTATTAAATCTATTTGCTCTATTGTGTCATTTAAAGCTTTTGTTTCCTTATTAATTTTCTGTCTGGATGATCTGTCCATTGGTGTAAGTGAGGTGTTAAAGTCCCCCACTCTTATTGTATTACTGTCGATTTCCTCTTTTATAGCTGTTAGCATTTGCCCTAGGTATTGAGGTGCTCCTATGTTGGGTGCATATATATTTATAATTGTTACCTCTTCTTCTTGGACAGATCCCTTCATCAATATGTAGTGTCCTTCCTTGTCTCTTGTAACATTCTTTACTTTAAAGTCTATTTTATCTGATATGAGTATTGCTACTCCAGCTTTCTTTTGATTTCCAGTTGCATGGAATATCTTTTTCCATCCCCTCACTTTCAGTCTGGATGTGTCCCTAGGTCTGAAGTGGGTCTCTTGTGGACAGCATATATATAGGTCTTGTTTTTGTATCCATTCAGTGAGCCTGTGTCTTTTGGTTGGAGCATTTAATCCATACACATTTAAGGTAATTATCGATATGTATGTTCCTATGACCATTTTCTTAATTGTTTTGGGTTTGTTTGTGTAGGTCCTTTTCTTCTCTTGTGTTTCCCACTTAGAGAAGTTCCTTTAGCATTTGTTGTAGAGCTGTTTTGGTGGTGCTGAATTCTCTTAGATTTTGCTTGTCTGTAAAGCTTTTGGTTTCTCCATCGAATCTGAATGAGATCCTTGCCGGGTAGAGTAATCTTGGTTGTAGGTTCTTCCCTTTCATCACTTTAAATATGTTATGCCACTCCCTTCTGGCTTGTAGAGTTTCTGCTGAGAAATCAGCTGTTAACCTTTTGGGAGTTCCCTTGTATGTTATTTGTCATTTTTCCCTTGCTGCTTTCAATAATTTTTCTTTGTCTTTAATTTTTGTCAGTTTGATTACTATGTGTCTCAGTGTGTTTCTCCTTGGGTTTATCCTGTCTGGGACTCTCTGTGCTTCCTGGACTTGGGTGGCTATTTCCTTTCCCATGTTAGGGAAGTTTTCGACTATAATCTCTTCAAATATTTTCTTGGGTCCTTTCTCTCTCTCTTCTCCCTCTGGAACCCCTATAATGCAAATGTTGGTGCGTTTAATGTTGTCCCAGGGGTCTCTTAGGCTGTTTTCATTTCTTTTCATTCTTTTTTCTTTATTCTGTTCCACGGCAGTGATTTACACTATTCTGTCTTCCAGGTCACTTATCCGTTCTTCTGCCTCAGTTATTCTGCTATTGATTCCTTCTAGTGTATTTTTCATTTCAGTTATTGTATTGTTCATCTCTGTTTGTTTGTTCTTTAATTCTCCTAGGTCTTTGTTAAATATTTTGTGCATCTTCTCGATCTTTGCCTCCATTCTTTGTCTGAGGTCCTGAATCATCTTCATTATCATTATTCTGAGTTCTTTTTCTGGAAAGTTGCCTGTCTCCACTTCATTTAGTTGTTTTTCTGGGGTTTTATCTTCTTCCTTCATCTGGTACATAGTCTTCTGCCTCTTCATTTTGTCTATCTTTCTGTGAGTGTGGTTTTCGTTCCACAGGCTGCAGGATTGTAGTTCTTCTTGCTTCTCCTGTCTGCCCTCTGGTATATGAGGCTATCTAAGAGGCTTGTGCAAGCTTCCTATTGGGAGGGACTGGTGGTGGGTAGAGCTGGGTGTAGCTCTGTATAGGCATTTAGTTTTAAAAATCCCTGTCATTTTCACCCCAATCATAACAAAATGTAAGGAACAAGGTGGAGGGCCAGGAAACTTTTAATTAACATTGGTCTTAATCTAATAGTTATTTAGTATCACAGTAAAGATAGTAACATATTGTGATCACTGGATCTCAGGATGGCAGCAGGAAGATATTTGGGGGAATACTGAAGCTGTTATTCCATGAAAAATGCTATGAGCCATATTGGATTTCAGAAATCTTATGTGGTTGCTAAGGCTCCTAGCTCATTATTTATTTTCCATTTGACTTCCACGATGAATATCAAACTGGGTGTTTTTCCCTGTAATTATCCAGGATCAATGCCTTTGCCCTTCCCACCTCAGATACCTCAGGGAAAGATATAGCAGTAAGTGATGAGTCTTATTTTCACTCACCACTACTCAAGACCTTGAGAAATTGTAAGGTTCTGGTTCTGCCTAATGATCCATTTGGGAGACCTGAATTCTGGTTTCAACTGGCCCTAATTACTTGCAACACATTTATTCTTTTGTAATTTAACCAAAATGCATCAAAGTCTCTAATTATTTTAGGTGCTGTGAATTAGAAGATTTAGTCTCTAACATCAAGCATGTCACATTCTAATGAGAAATAAAACAGGACCATATTGGATGTCACCAAACGGAGCCTATTTAAGACCTCATAGATATGGGTGCCTCATGAATATGGGGTTCCCTGAGAGCTTCATACTTACATAGTCTTTCTGTCCCTTCCTACTTACTTTAGTGATGTCTAATAAGTCTCTCAGGTTATTTATTTTGATACTTAATATTATCAATTCTCCTTGTTGCTCTTATTGTGTTTAGCAGAATTGGGTATTCATAAGTAATGCAGCAAGCATAAATTGCAGTTTTCCTGAAATGCATTTTATCTCAGCTTTAGTCTTGAAGGATGACTACGGATGAACCAGGAGAGTAGAAAGGGTAGGAGGAAAGAGAGACACTGGGAGGGGCATGGGCAAAGCATGGAGGCATGAACATGCATGGCCTTTTCAGGGACCTGTAAAGAGTTTTGTATGGTTGGAGGTAGAATGGGTGTGGAAGCAGCCAGAAATGATACAAAGTTTAGCTCACAGTAACACTGTGTGCTCTGCTAACGAATTTGGATGTTATTCTAAATGCAACCAAAACTGAAGAATGTTCAGCAGGGTAAGGACATGATCAGATGTGTATTTTAGATGTGTATTTTGGTCTGTGGACAGGCAGTGCAGGGAATGTGATTAGATTTAGGAAGTGCTTGCATAAACCTACCATGTACACAATGTAAATAACATTATTTTACTTATGAGAACTTACACCATTGTAGTATCTATGGGGATATGGACAGGATAATATAAAGCTGAGAGAAAATGACTGGATTTAGGGAGACTTGGAGGCATCAGTTTCCTCATCTGTAAAATTAAGTAATTGGTTGATAATTTGAAAAAGTTGAAACATGTAGAAAGGATTTTAGAAATTATCTAGTCTGACTAGTCAGTTTTATAGATGAAGAAGTTTTCTCTATGACTGCTTATAACTCTAAATATCTGGAACCTGAAAGCATTTTCCAAAGTGTTGAGAATGAGTGTCCTTCTAGTTCTGGAAACCACTTGTGGCCAGTTGTGGTCCTAAACTGTTGTGCCAAAAATGAGTAAAAGAGGTGGTGAAGTGGTTCGGGGGTTATAAGGGGCTGCCTCCAAACACCACCTTCTACTTCCCATAGTCATGCTTTAAATCGATTGCTGGTTACTCATTAAGTTGGGGCCTGGCATTGTCCTCTCCAGGCTCCTCTTTTAGATGGCAAAGTCCCCAAAGTGAGGTAACACATTAGGTCACTAACACTTCCGAGTGAATGATATTGTATGATGTTTTTCTCAAGAAGGGAGTGGCTCAGGGTAGCAGAAGGACAGTGGGACATATTAAAGAGGACGGACTGAAAGGCAGGGGAAATTGTGAAAAAAGGCAAGTTGTGGTAATAGGGCCTTTGCGATTTTTCCAAGTGTAGGCCTTGGACTGACACCATGGGCTTGTCCGAGCATTCCATGCCTATTATTCAGTGTGGCTGAAGCTATCCAGTTCTGTCTTTTGGATTCAACTCTAGATAGATGGAGCACAATGAGATAATGAGGAAACCAGAGCCCAATGGCCTTGACTCATCATCTCAATTTCTGTTAAGGTCTTAGAACCTTGAAATGTGTCTATCAAAGGTCTTAGGGCCTTGAACTCTTCTATTTCACTATCAGATATGTGTTAAGAGCAAACAATAATCCATGATCTATTTGTTTTAACTACATATAATTGGCCTATTTAGATGTAGTTGTGTTCAAGAGTAGAAACATTTCCAGGGAATATGAAGTATATGTAGTGACTGAGAAAACAAAAATATCCAGTAATGGTCATAAGCACCCTTAATGGCAATTTTAATTTCACAGACTAGTGTTTGGACTGAGGAGAAACAACTGTTAAAAATACACTAAAGAGAAAAACAAAGATGTTAATACTGAAGATATCAGCAGGCTTGGACTATCTGAAGAGCAAATTAATTCTATTTATTTTCTAACTGGATCTTTCTCCAAAATAGGCTACAGTCTGATATAATTATTAGGAAAAATAAACTGTACTTCTAGGTTTATGTAACATTTATTCACTATATTTTCATTATATTGATTCTTATATGAAAATTATTTTCATTATAGTGATTCAGATATTTTACAGAAATTCATTAAAATATTTTACAGTACCTTGTTTAACACATTTTAAATGGGAGAGAGAGAATTTCATGGCAAATTTTGGTAAAACAGAATGACCACTGGATTTTATATGTGAATACATCAATGACAGAAGCTGAAATCACATGTATGCTTTAGCTTTTGTCATTTCTGTGAGTTAATAGGTATGGCAGAGGATCATATTATTAGAAATAATGGAGTAAGTTCATCGAATGAAAGCAGAATAAAAATAGGAATCTAGGTAATTTCCCTAGATTAAATTAAATTAGTTGATGATTTTACTTTAATTTAATATTATAAAATTCTTAAAACATAACAATTGCAGAACTGGAGAAATGGCTTCAATCACTTGAATAAAATCACAGACTACTAGGGCTAAAAGAAGTTTTATAAATCCAGAGCACTTCTTCCTTTTCTGGCAAGATAGAGTGGCCAAAGAGAACAGTGTAGTGAGTGATGGCCCAGATTCTGGAGCCAGTCAGCCTAGGCTCAAATATGGCTCAACTTCTCACCACCTGTATACTTTAGATATGTTACTTACCCCTCTTCATTTCCCGTGAAAGGGAGATGCACATCATTAGGTTGTTGTGATGATAAAATAAAGCCATCACTCCTAACAATTTTAAATGGTGCCTGGCACTTGATATGTGTTTTATATTATTATTTTAAATGAGGACTAAGTTATGCAGTACCTTGTAGACTGAGATGAAGCATTTGCACTCAATTCTAAGTACAAAAGGAATGGTTTAAAGGGTAAATGAAGAAATGAATTGATGATCCAGTTCTGTTTGAACAGCAACTGTTCCTTTATTCTGGTCTCACTCCTAAAGACTCAAAGTTCAGGGTAGGGACACTAATTGGAGGAGGTTCAATAATTTATCTATGCACCAGCTGCCAAGAAATGCTACGAGGAGGTGTATGACCCCTTCAGTTTCAGTATTGGGTGGCATCTTGCCTGAGCTAGAGACTCTCATATTCAATTCTCCACTTGATGCTACAATGTGGGTTTCTCACAGACATCTTAAACTGATTCGTCACTCTCAAATAACTTATTCCTTACACCCCTGCAAATTGGTACATTTCAGTAATTTATCTAATTGTTTAGCCTAAAAACCTAGGAACCATCATTAATCCCTCTGTTTTCCTCAGCCCACCCTCTCCTCCACCCAGGTGATCATGAGGAGTACAGTCTCCCACCAAGACTGACAGACTGGGTATTCAGGCAATAGTAGGAAGTTGGTTTGGGTGTGGTGCATTCAGAACTCCAACAGAGATGGCATTTCCAGAGTCCATAGCATTGAGACTATCTGTACCACAGTTTGGTGTTGAGTGGCTCGTATCGGAGTGTGTTTCATTTGTATTAGTATTTTCTTCCCAAGTAGCCTAATTTCCATAAGAAACTAAGCTCTCCTCATATTCCTGATGGGCTCCTTAATGTAAAAATGAGTACTCCATAAATAATTGTTTATTGATTGTTATTCTTTTAAAAAAGTATAAAAATTACAAGTACTATCATAGGTCAAATATTCCTCAATTTACCTCAGTGTTACCCTGAACGTATATTTTAGTCAATATACTCCAACGACAGTGAAATGGAGTAATATCTATTACTCAAAGATCAGAGATTAAAAACAGTTAGGTTGAAAATATTAATTTGGAGACTGTTTCCTCCCACAAATATTCAATCAAGTATTACTACTAACTTGATTCTGAAATTATTCAGTAAACCTATCTGGTCTTGCTCACCCAAATGCTGTAGCTAATAGTTAGGACAACGTTTTATTTTGTATAGGAGCACCAGAGGGACATGCACAAATATTGGTGAGGAGGGAAAAAAAACTATAATAAAGCAAAAATTATCTGTAAATTCTCATTTTATTTCCTTTAAGAAGCTGAAGCAGTTGACCCTGAGCTGGAAGAGAAGGAATGCCTTACAGCTACATAATTTCAAAGAGCCAGAGGTATGTGTAATAAAATAGTTGGGAGAAAGTACTAAGGACAGTGCCCAATCTGAGGCTGTGGCAATTAGAATAGGAAGGGTTGTGAGTTCTTTGCTGAAATGTCAACCCTGTCCTTTTCTTGATTCCATAGGATGGCACAACCATTTAAGGAGTGGTCCATTCTGGCTATCATATGAAGATATCACGCCACCACAAGTGTCAGAACTCAAAAGTATTCACTTGACAACATCTCTGTGTAGCAGGAATAGTGCTGACCCAGTAATGTGCCAAGGTCAGTGGCATATGGACTTTTCTTTGGGGAAAGAGAAACTAGTAAGGAGACTACTATAGTCATCTAGGTGAGCGCTGACTGTGACCTAACCTGGGGTGGTGGCAGTGGAGTTTAAAGTGGAAAATAAGCGGTTATATTCTAGATATATTTTGAAGGTAGAGCCAACAGGATTCACTAAAGATAAGATATAAGGTGTGTAGGAAAGAAATCAAGAATGACTCTAAGGCTTTTTATTTGAGCAAAATAAAGGGGGAGTTGGCAACCACTGAGATGGAGAAGGTCATGGTGGAGCACATTTCAGGGAGGATATAGAGTTCAATTTCAGACATGTTGAATTTGAGATGTCTGTTAGACATCCAAGTGGAACTGTTGGGTAGGCAGTTGGACATGCAGGTCAGGAGTTTGTGAGAGAGGTCTGTGATGGAGATAAAATTTGGAATATATCAGCATATAGACAGCCTTTTCAGGTATGTAACTGAAGGAGATCGCTATGGGAGTAACAGTGTGAGAGGAAGAGATGAGGACTAAAACCAAAGGGGGAAAAAAAAAGATGGTGATCACTGTGTTGGAGAAAAAATAAATCAGAGAAGGGGTTTAGGGATTGATGGGAAGGGTGTAATATTTGTGAAATTAGAGATAATTCATTCTCCTAAGAAGATACTAGGACAAATTGGGAAGACACAATAATCAATAATAAAAAACATAAAGAAAATAATTCTCCAGAGTAGGAAAACAAATTAACAGAGTTCATAGACTGGAATGGCAAATTGTATTCCAGGCAAAGTGAATAAAAACAGATTCATACCCATAAATATTCTTAGAAAATTTTTGAATATTGAAGATACAGAAACCATCCTATAGGTATCCAGATAGAGAACATGGATTACTTATAAAGGAGTGAAAATTGGACTACTTAGATCTTCTCCATAAGAACACATGCCAAAAGTATGTTGTAGTCCAAGAAGTTCATATACCCAGCCAAAGTCACATTTACACATAAGAACAAGGATGGAAGCACTCAGAAAATACCATTTTGTCTTCTTAACAACAACAAAAGGTCAAGTATATTCTTAGCTTACTGAGAATGACACAAGAACTGTGGTGAACAATGATATAAGGAAGCACAGCAATTTAAGCCTAATCAGTTGTTATAAAAAAGGCAACAAGAGTGAGTGCAAAACTAAACAAAAAAAATTTTAAAGGAAAACATCATATAAAAATATTATGTATTTATAAATATACACTTAATTCTAGAAAAATATTTGAGGTAGATGACATAAATCTTAAAAAGCCAGCAAGAAGACATATATTAAAAATAAGTAAGATAAATTAATCAAAAAGAATAAAAAAACAGGGTATATAAAGTAAAACTTAGTTAAGTTAGCAGAAGAATGTATATCTGTCCTATGTATTTTTTTTTTGAGTATTTATAGCTTATATTTAAGAGTCCTGGGACTCTAGAAAGCTAGTTATCTTTCTGTCCTATGTATTTTTTAATGGTGGATTAGACACTTGGCTCTAAGAAGACTAGTATACAATGTAAACAGGTGTCACAAACGATTGTGGATCCACAGGATCCATGAGGAAACACACACACACACACACACACACACACACACACACACACACACACAGTCCAGGAGAAGTCCAACTATTCCTGGTACTGTGACCTAAAAAAAGTTTCTTCCACTTAAATTCATTGGAGAAGGAAGCATTAGGTATCATAAAGGACAATATCCTTGACAACATCTGTACATTAAACCCAATAAATTTCATAGAGCTGTTCTTTTTTTTAAAATGTCATTTCATATAGGTTTTATGATATTATGGTGGCAAAAGTCATTTACTAAAAGTAATTTTTTGCAAAGGCTTATGTTTTTCTGATTGTGTGGTTTAATCGTACAGATTTTTGAGATCTTGAGTAATACATATACTTTAGTAAATACTGTCTGTCTTAGCTGAGATATTGAAAGTTATTGAGAAGTGATTTTGAGGTTGTGCTCCCTGAAATTTGGTAGTAAAATGTGGTAATATAGCTTACCAGTGAAGTGATATATTCTTGAGAAAACCATTGAACCCAACAAAATCTTAAGTGGAAGACTTTTACTTAACTTGAAAGCTTTGTTACCCCTAGTTGGAGGCAAGGGTATAGCAATTAATAATTAACCAACTTTTGTATGTTAGTACTATTAGCCCTATACTGTCAAAGAGAAAGTCACAGCAGCAGATGGACTAAAAATATGCCAAATTTCTTATAATTTAAAAATCTGATTTTAGACTAGGTATATTTGACCTATGTTTTTTGAAAACTTTTATTGCATTCAAATTTATGCTGTTTATACTGTCATAGAATGAAAATAACTTTGAGTTTTGTTTCATAATGTAGACAGCTGATTTTTATTCTATCACATTTCACTTTCTCTTTCATTTTGTATAGTTAGACTGTTTTTACCCTCTGAAACATTGGAATTGTACCTTGTGAGATGAGGCTAGAGTATGTGGAACTGAGGTATGTTTTAAACTGGAGTGCAGAGAAGGCATAGTGTGTAGCACTCATATCAGGCTAACACGCTCAGAACAATTTCAATTTGGCCCCTGCCTATCTACTCTGGACTTAGGCTTAAAAACCTTTTGTGTAATCTGAGGTCATTCTGTCCCTTCGTGGTCCACAATATTAATGAGACCTTATTATGTGTCAGGAACTGTCCCAAGGCACCTGGGAGGAAGAGACATATTAAATGGGATATGGCACTATAATAAAGATATAGTGGATTAAACAAGGCAGTTTGTTTTATGAAAATTTTGGTTAGATGTTACAGGTGTGGTTCAGTGGCTCAGCCAAATTGGAGATTTAACTTCTTACTTTACTATCCTCAAAATGTGACCTTCCATTTCATGGGCCAAATGGCTACTCCAGGTCTCACTTCCATTTTGCATTCCAGCCAGTGGAAAAGAAGAAAAGCAAGGGGAAGACATGTCCCTCTTTTAAGGGACCTATCTAGAAATTATGTGTGACTTCTGCTCATATTCCATTCCTAGATCTTAGTCACATAGCCACAACTAACTACAAGTGAAACTGAAATGTAGTCATTAGCTGGATAGCCATGTCTTCATGGGTTCTACTGTTAAAGGAAGAAGGGGAGAATGGATATTGTTAGATAACTAGGTCCTTTATGAAGCAGTGACCTAAACAGTCATGATCCTTGGCTTCAACCTGGCTCTGAGCTTAGAATTTCCTCCTTTAGACCTAGACGTAGTCATAGTCTGCACGCTAGGTATACAGCTATTTTACCCAGCCTGCCAGTGCTGTTTTTCCCAGCAGCCTCAACATAGGGCCATTTAAGTACAAAATAACACAGAACTTGCAATATATTAACTATATATTTTTTTCCATTCCATCCCAATAGCTGTTATTTCTAATACTCACATCCAATATCTGCACGAGTTGGTTGAGTGCATGTCCCTCATTCTACTATGAGCTCTTTATTAGGCAAGATATCTTAACCGAACTATAAAATTGTGTTGAGAACAGAGCCAAGTCCATAGTAAGCATCCAATAAATATTTGGTAGATTTTTGTTGAATTGGTAATGAAAGTTAGCACAAGAACTGGATGCTGATCAGAGAAAGAAAACTCAATTGGATCCAACCAATTTAAATGTAAACTGAGCCTACATTATCACTACTTTTCACCCTCTCCTCACTATGACATTTATGTGCTTGTTTAGTTTAGGGCTACACATAAGAATGACCATGAACATTTGACTTGGGAAAGGGAGTCAGGAAACTGTTCACCTTCTTGATCATTTTGTCAACCCCTTTCTCCCAAAGGAGATATTTATGTAGCCCAATAACTTCACTAAACTGTAATAAAATATATCTTCATGTTTTCTTTCTCTATAATTTCTGTAGAAAACATATAATTTGCATGCATTTTTACAGAAGAATCTTAAAAAGAAACTTTTAATTTTATATGCTAGCATATAAAATACAGTCAGTAAATCCAACAGACAGTGACAGCACGAAAGGAAAAAAAGACTGTGGGAGGAGAGAAAGAGAGGAGAAGGGAAGCAGGAGAGACCTGTAATGATTTTAGATTAGTATTATTATTTGGTTATATGAAGCCACTTATCCTTGCAACATGAATGATAAATGAGCAACTAGTACAACTGTAATACAGTACAATACATTGAAAGCCAATTACTAATGATACAGGAGCATTAAAGAGCAACTATAACTAAATCGTAGAAAATCAGAGTATGAAGGAAAAACATTAGATTTATGAAAGAGTGAAGTGTACTCTACAGAACATCCGCAAAATCAGAGACATAATAATGGCATTATACTTTAAGCTGATGAAGAAAATGTTATAAATCATATCTTCTGACTTGGAAATTCTCCCAATGGTTGGAATTTTATTTCAAGAGAACCTCTATTTCTGAATTAAATGCCATAAATCTGAGAACTGTATTCACTTTTGTCACTTGATCCGTTTGGTAATAAATTTATGGTAAGCCTCCATGAAAAGTTTCCAGCTACCCTCAGATTCATAGTTAAGGTTAGGGTGAGTAGTACTCTTTCCTCTTAAAAGGTATTTCCTTGGAGTTTGTCTACACTGTCCTTTTGAAGCTCAGACTCAGAATCTCTGACCTTGGTGCTGCTTTTGACGTTGTTTTGGGTTCTGTGGCTGTGACATTATAACTTTTGCAAATTATTTATTATACTAGTATTGCATGTAGACAAGAACCAGCCTTAGTTTTCAATCCAGAAGTTGTGTTTTTTCCTTTGTTGAGATGATGAAATAAACATCTTTAGAAACAAATTTTCTCTGCTTTAATGTTAAAGTTTCACATTTAGAAGTTCATCTCAATTTAATTTTAATTTTGTCAAAGAGCAGGAAAATAAAGTGAATAAAAGGAGAAAAATCCCTGAAAGTAACTCTAACCAGTAGCACAAGGATAGTTATATCCAATTTGACTAGTGGGATGGACCTGGCCAAAACACAGGATAGATTTATCTAGTAGTCATATATTTTTCTTGCCTCCCCACTTTTTTTTGCTACTCCAAGCACCATAAATATGATAAATATCATATCATATATAGGGTCTTTAGCTGACAGAATACATCATGATTAATTATGAAACAGAGACTCTAATGAAATGCAGCACCTGAAGGAAATACCAAAGATTATGCAGTCTTGAGGTGGTAGCCTTTTTATTATAGCATCAGGCAGTAGGAAGCTATATATGTATGTTACACACACACACACACACACACACACACACACACACACACACACGTGTATTTCTGAAGCATTTAGAAAAATAGCCCAATTCAGATGCAAGGAATTATTTCTTTCACACCCTATGAACATAAAGCAATAATACTACAGAAAATGACACTAGTGGAACATATACAGATGGCATGAAATAGAAATCATCCCAGTAGCAACAGCTATTTTATTTTAAAGATGGTATAAATTGAAACCATAGGAACTAACAGAAACTCTTAAAGGAGCCCTTCAGTTTATGCTTTAAAAAGTGCCTTATTGAGCTGAACACCCAAACAATGCTGGGCTGCCTTTGCAAGGAGAATATGCAAGCCTCCCGCTAATTGACATGGGCATGGAGCTACATTATAGCAACATTTGTCACTGTTACCTCTAGAGAAGGAGGCAACTGGGTCAATATTTGGCTCCATTGTTAAGTTTAAGCTTGGACAAGATATTTTAACTAATTTGTTTCCTTATTCGTAAAGTGGATATATAAATATTCATTGTAGTATTTTGTAAGGATTGGATGACATAGCTTATGTAAACAGCTAGTGCATAGTAGTTGTTCAATTAACTCACTCCTGTCTCAGCTGGCTTTGTGTGCGGTTCCTCACTTAGCCCTGGGAGTGGGTTTAATAACTCAGCTGAGCAGTCCACAGGAAAGAAGGTGCCTATGAAAGGTGAGGCCCAAAACCAGCCAAACAAATCAAATTGGACTTATTGCCCATTATTTTTCAATTTGCTCTTTGTGTTCCTTTTGACTAGTCGTGAAGATAATGGAGCTGGAAAAGAGTAAGTAAACACTGTTGTTTTGGGTGGTCTTTTCTCTTTAGAATTCACCCAGATTTTCAGTCTCGATGACTGATTAATTTTTGACAATTAAATGAGAACAAAGAAAAATTGTAAATACTATGTAACATGAATGAATCAACAGACAGCGTTTTGTTTTGTTCGAGTTAGCTCTTTAGGGGCTAATACGATCATATTCTAGGTATTAATTTAGCTTAAGTGGCTCCCACCAAAACTGTTTTGGTTTCTATGGAGACTCTTTCTCTGGTTTACTGGTATATAACTGTTTCCTCAACTTTTCATTTCCTGAAATAGCACCAAGTACAGTACCTAAATTTTGACTAATATAAATCAAAGCACATGCTTTCCTTTCAGTAAAGTCCTCTATTTCAACATGCGTGCAGGATTTTCCTTTTTAATGCATTAGACATCTGTTATTGCTAATGGGGATAAAATGTCACATGTTAAAAACAATAAAAGTTATTAAAAGCAGTGCAGGTTTTAAATATTTTGAAATTATTTATGTTAGAAGTATAATTTTTTTCTTTAGTTGTATGGTAGAGATTTCAAACAATGAGGATAAAAAGTATGTGAAAGTGAATATGTGTATGAACATGCAAATATGATCATATAAAGCTTTTATGGATCACATTTATCAGGTTATAATGTACACTTCTAAAAAATAAAGTAAATATTAAATATTACACAATCTCCATATACCTTTACTCACACGATCACATGCACATTCATGCATACAAACGTACACACATTGTGTTCCCATGGGCTTAATAGGAGCAGAGCTATGATACTAATTGTTTAAAAGCCAGCAATTTCATTAGATATTTGAAGTGTATTCCTGACTAATCAATAATGTCTTAGCATTAATATAGTTTACTGTAGCTATTTTAGTTGGATGTGTCTCTTTGTGTGTGTGTGTGTGTGTGTGTGTGTGTGTGTGTAATTACAGGTGAATTCAACTGTGTTTAAAAGAAGGAACACCTCAGCATTTTAACTGAATTTCCCATTTCAGTGTCAATGAAATTAAAGTCATATTTGCTAAGTACTTTTAACTTTTAACTTTGTATTCAATTAACTTCAACTTCCCTTTTGGGGGGACTGTGGGAATACTTGTTTTATTGAAGAAAGACTTATAAATGAAAATCAATCATTTCTCAAAACCCAATGATTTCATTTATATAAAAGAAAACAAAAATGGGGAAGCAAATTGAGGTTGTTTGAAATCAGGATCTGGGTTTTCCTGCAGGAAGAGAAGGGCAATAACCGGAAGGAATCATGAGAGGGGACCTCTAATATGCTAGTAATGTTTTGTTCTCTAGTATCTAAAGAAAAGTATTACAGAATATCACTCCTAAGCATGTAAAATACCTAGTCTAAACGTTTTAAGCTTAGAAAGGCAAGCGTTCTCACGTAAGTAACAGCATCCTGCCCTTCAACTAAGAGTAAAACTTACAATTGTATTGTTGTGTGGCTATTTTTAATTCAAAATAATTTTATGATTTTTCTCTTTTTTCATTCTTTGTGGTGATAACATTTAAGATTTACTCTTAGCAACTTTTCTAGTATATAATACAGTATTTTAAACTATAGTCACCACACTGTGTATTCGATCCTCAGAACTTACCCATCTTATAAATGGAAATTTGTACCCTTTGACCAACATTTCCCCATTTCCTCCACCCCACAACCCCTGGCAACCACCATTCCACCCTATTTCTATGAGTTTGGCTTCTTTTTAGATTCCACGTACAAGTGAGAACATACATTTGCCTTTCTCTGTCTGACTTATTTCACTTAGCATGATGCCCTCAAAGTCCATCCATCTTGTTACAAAAGGCAGGATTTCCTTCTTTTTTATGGCTGAATAACATTCCATTCACATCTTCTTCAACCATTCATCTGTTGATGGAAATTTGTTTCCATGTCTTGGCTATTGTGAATAACGCTGCAACGAACATGGGGGATGCAAATATCCGTTCCAGATAATGATTTCATTTCCTTCAGATATATACCCAGAAGTGGGATTACTGGATCATACTGTAGTTTGATTTTGATTTTTTGAAGGAAACTTCATACTGTCTTCCATAGTGACCACACCAATTTACATTTCTACCAACAGTGCATGAGGGTTCCCTTTTCTCCACATCCTTGCCAACACTTGCCATTTAACAGGTGGGAGGTGATAACTCATTATGGTTTTGATTTGCATTTCCCTGATGATTAGTGATGTTAAGTACCTTTTCATGTACCTGTTGGCCATCCGTGTGTCTTCTTGGAAAAATATCTATTCATGTCTTTGGCCCATTTTTAAATTGGATTATTTGTGTTTTTGCTAGTGAGTTGTATGAGTTCCTATATATTTTGGATATTAACCCTTTTCAGACAGATAGTTTGCAAATATTTTCTCCCATTCCATGGGTTGCCTTTTCATTTTGTTGATTGTTTCTTTTGCTGTAGAGAAGCTTTTTAGTTTTATGTATTCATACTTGTTTTAAAATAATTCCGTTGTTTTTCTGTTTTCTGTCTACAAAAGGATGATAGAAAACTGGAAAAATACAAACAAGTACAAAAATGACCAGTTCTTTTATAGCATATATAAAAAGAACATTTATATTTATAGGTAAAAGTATGCCTACATACAACTTATATCTTTACACACATTCCCATATGAAACAGAAATGAAATCATGCCTCGCATATTGCTTTCTTTATAAAATACTTTTTTACTTATTTATGTTAATAATCTTTCCATGGCACAAACTATTTTGTACATCATCCTTTCAATGACTGCAACAATTTAAAATAAGTACTCATTTTTAGACATCTAGGCTGTTTTCTATATTTTGACATTAAAAACAATACTGAGATGCATATTTTGTAGTCTAATCTTTGTACATAATTTTGATTATTTCCTTAGGCTAAATTCCTACCAATGAAATTTCTGTAAGCAAGCCATAAGAATCCACAAAATGTCCTAATGTTGTAAAATATGGCTTAGATCTTCCTAACCAGAGACAAAGTTCAGAGAGCATTCTTGAATCCTTTCTAACTCATTTCTTGATATGGTAAATTACCTGAACTTCAGATACTCTTGAATCACTCCAAGAGGAAGTAGCTCTGCTTCCAGGGAAAATTCTGTTTTTCTCATTGAGTCAATGACCCTCATCTAATCAATGAATGTTCAGTAGGTTTCCTGAATGGCAATTCCAGACACTTTGTTTTCTACAATTGGCTGGCAGCTGGTCTTGGTAATTATATTCAGGCCTGATATTCTTATGTGGGGCCAATGCTCAGTCAAAACCTGGAGTAATTCTTGGGCTTGTTTTCAGTATATGCAAAGACACTGATACTCACTTAAATACCTGTTTTAGTGACAAGTGATGGAAAGGTTAAACAATCATTAATATTATAACATATGGAGTATTCAAGAAAGAGATGACAGTTAGTAGAAAACGAGCAAAGCTACCAGCATATGGAGGAAAAGAAAGAAAAATAAAACCTTTTTAGAGGTTTGATCTGGGAGTAAAAATTTTTACATATGTACCATCCATTCTAATATACACGTGAAGGTATTCTGATGGAAGTAATTTTGTATGTATGCATGTTCGTATGTATGTGAATCATACAGTGGAGAGAGGGGTTATAGGTACAGAAGTAGAAACTTTGAGGCTGTCCAGGGTAAGGTCCCTGAGGTATGGTGTATATTTTCATGTGGATGTAATTTGGGAAGATTTTTGTTGCGTTTTGTTGTGTAATGCTTTGAGTTCTGGGCATATTTCAGCCTGCTTCATGTTAACTTTAGAAGTAGTTGATTGAATTTGATGAAATATAGTACACTAAAGTTTAATTTGTAGTTGTGTCATCTTGAAACAAAGTGGCACCCAATATATATATTTTAACTGAGCTCATCTGCTCTAATTTTAATGGGCTTCAGTGAGATTAGGCAAATGAATAGTGATGAAAGAAATGGTGTGGCATGTTCAATAAGATCTACAATTAACAAAACCACTACTTGTCAAATGCTTGTTAACTACAGTCACCACATTTTTTCTGGTCAAAAATATGAACCCATGGTGAAAATATTTGAAACTGGGTATGTTTCCCAAGTCGGAAAAGTTTTAGTAAAGTTCAGAGGGCCCTTCAAATAAGACTCTTGAAGTTGAATCAAAGCATTTAAAAGGAACAAGATATTTAATAATTATCCTTTTAACTTTCTATGCAAGGAGGCAAATTTTTCATATAAAATAGTAGATATGAAAAAAAGTTACCTATTCTTAAATGTTGAGAAATTATGTGCAAGTTAAGGCCAACTTTATCTTTTAAAAACTGATGTTTAAATTGCAAGTAAATCTAGGCCAAAGCTTTTCAGAGATTTTGTACAAATCCACTAGCATTAGAGTGAAAAGGAACCCGTGTGAATAAAGAAGATAAGTCCAAGTGCCAAATTTTCAAAGACTGTAAATGGCAGAAGTAACACAGGATGTCCAAGGATGCATTTTGGAACCCAACGTCCCCCTCTGCTGCTCTAAAGAGGGGTCTTTTCTCTTTTCTTCCTGATTCCTTTCTGTTGCAGGTGGCAGCCACTTAACCTTCCTGGGTGCACAAGGATTCCTATGTCCCTCAGAAAACCTAACACAAAGCATGGCCATGCTATCTCATTCCGGTTGACTAGGCTGAGTGAGTCCCAGGTTTTCGGATTTCACATCAGCTATCATCAGGCATGCATAAATGCTTAGTACATGAGGCAGTCCTACTCCTCAATTACTTTCACAAATACAGCAGCTTTCAAGATGAATTTGCTCAAAAAAAAAATTACTAGAGGATTTACCAATTGAGCTATCACTTTTTCATATGAAAGCTTTTTATGCAAAATACAGAGATTATTTTAGGAATGTAGGATTTACAGTGACCTTCCTGGCAGACCAAAGATTACAATTATGTATGTCATGGACCAGAAGCCTTACGCTTAAATTTTTATGTTTTTAAAACAAAACTAAACAAAAACACTTTATTAGGGCAACAACTTAAATTGGGCACAAAATGCCATGCTAAAAGACTAAGTCTAAAAGACTTTGATTCATTTAGGAGAGACGGACAACTATTTAATATTGCTTTTATATGTGTTCTCATGAGTCCTTCTTAAAAGGCTGAATTGTCATTTTGCTCTGCATACACATTCAACATTGAAAGGACATAAACAACAATTACAATATTGGCTAAATATTTATTTTGCATGAGGCACTGTACTAAGCACTTTACATGATCTTATGATACTTTTAATAACTCTGTGTTAATTATTTCCACTTTACAAATCAAAATACTAAAGCCCAGGAATTTTAAGTCAGTTATCTAATTTAGTAAGTAGCACAATTAGGATGTGAAGCGCCTCACTACTATAAACCCATACCTGAGAATGTAATCTGGCCAAGAATGTCAACATGGACCAAGGGACATAGAATCAGATACTCAGTTCTTGACTATGAATGACCTTTAGGGGTACAGTACTGATTTTTATTCCAGGACCCACACAGTACCATGCACAAACTTGGTTTCACTTTATGGAATACTTAAAGAAAAATTGTAGAACATGATGTGAATCAAGTGTATGTGAATGTCTCCCTGAAATTAATGATAATTTACATTTATAAGGTGCTTTATAGGTTCAAAGTAATGTCAAAATAATTATCTATTTTTTCACTTTTTAGTTTGAAATATGTACTTACAGACTCACAGGCCATTACAAAGATGGTGCACAGAGGTTCTGTGTACCCTTCACTCAGTTTCCTCCATTAGTTAGATTGTATATAACTACAGTACAGTATCAAAACCAGGAAATTGACATTGGTATGAAATGATATAGTTCTATGTCATTCTATCACATATGTGTATTAGTGTAACCACCATTGCAATTAAGATACAGAAATATTCCATCAGAAATCAGCTGATTTGAATAAATCCACACTGATTTGGAAAGCATATATTTAATATAATGTCTGGGTTGCTGACAAAATAGAACTCTTTTGAATGAATTTAGTTCATTCTTTTCAGATTTAAAGTCACTTCCTTTTTAATATATGTTCTATTACAGTAGCAGATTAAATTAGGAAGTTTTGGGGGTATATTGGGGGTTTACTGCTCCACTTAGAAGGATGCATAGACTAGGACTAAATGCTGACACTTAAATATTCCAGGAATAAGAAATTAGGGAGGATAAAAAAATTCATTTCATTTTTTTCAGCTTATTTTAAAGCATTATATAATGATCCCTGCTCTTTACATATTTTATGCTTTCACGTATTACCATTGGTGGTGAAGTTGATGTCTTATTCTTTGAGTTTTCATTGCCATAGAATTGGAAGGGATATAATAATAATTATAGTGACGATGACGTGTATTGTAATAGTAGTTACCATTTACTGCTGCTCACTCTGCACCATTTAGTCTGTATACATATTTCAGTCAACTCTCATAAAAGCTCTATGAGACGAATGTTATTATCTTTACTTTAAAGATGAAGAAACCGAGGGTCAACAAGGTTAAGAAAGTTGTACTAGCTTTCACAGCACTATGCTATGTACCTGTGATTCAAACCCACCTCTGTCACATTCCAAAGCTTGTGTTTATGTTCATCAAAAGAGTTTTTTCTCTTCTCTTCCGGCAGGATTGCACTGAAGCCACCTGAGGAAAGTCGTGGCTTTAAAATATCCATAGAAGATTAGTTCAGAGACTCTTCAAAAAATTCCACCAGTAGTCCACCTTCCCCATTCCATTGCAGCGACTAAATCCCTCCACGTGATATGCCCATGCCTACATTTCTGATCATCAGTAAAGATGAAGAACATTTACTAATTTTTACCACACTATTTCTACTTAAATACAACAATCATACAATCGTTCACAAATGAACTCAGACCCTGAGAGTTTGGTCTCTGAAATCCTTGACTGTGTGTAAATCTTGGCTTCATTATTTATTAGCTGATTAACTTTGGGAAAGTTATTTAACTTCTTTATTCTAAAGTGTTTTCATCACTAACAGAGTAATAATAATGTCTATAGCCTGAAATTATTGTGAGAACTTTAATAGTTATCAACATGTGCTGTCATGTAAGTAAGCAATACAGTAGATAATTATAGACATTACTAATTATTATAGATATTACTTCATCCAGACCTAATAATCCAATTATTCTCTTGTTCTCCTTTAGACCATTTCTAGTTTCTCCAACATTTCACTAAACTATGGGATTAAATGTAGCCAACATTTTACTAAACTCTAGGACTAAATACAGTCAATCAGTTTAAGATCTGACCAGTAACAAATACAGCCTGTGAAGTTTTGAAGAAGTTACAAAATTATCTGCAGTAAAATAATTGTGTAATCACATTCACCATTCATTCATTCAAATATATTTACATGATGTTGTCTTTATTGCTCACCAACTCTTTGTTCTATTTCCATATTCTCATAGATATTTTCCTCCTTTTTGAAGACTGGAGATCATAAAAAGCTGTCCATCACAGCTGCTTTGAGATCATCTACACTTGCTGGCTGCAGGTGGAAATCTCCTTCACAGAGCCTTAAATAGAAGGTTGTAAAATTTGGCCTTTGAGGCAGCCAGACTATACCAGCCTTTTGTATAATTTATCATCCACAGAGTGTGTTAAGGTGCTTTTGATCTTGAAGGCAATGTCTTTCAAAGAAATGTGTTGCTTACATGTGACCATTGGTCCTTTATAGGAATATCAGTATCATGCTGATTTCCATAGGTGAATGAATTTTTAAGATGGTAAACTGATGACTCAATTTACTTGAGAGACTCTAGATCTTGTTGAAATCCATTCAGAGGATCAAATGAAAGAAAGTATGCGAAGGGTGCTTTGAAAACAATAATGTGCTAAGTAAACATTTTATGATGATAATTATGACATTTTATTATGATAATTCCCAGCATATTTGTCAAACTCTTGACTTCACTGAATATTAAAAGTTCTTTGCCTTCTGCAAAACTGAGTGGAATTCTACCAAATATTAGCTATAAAGAATGTTTAAAAATACATTCATACTATTCTTTGCATTTCCTACACTTCCTTATGGAATGTGTTTTAGGCAAAGAACTAAAATTTGGTATCACAGAGAAAGCTGTGGAAATTTATAGGCTTTGGTTTATAGAGACTTGAAGAAGTTTTTCCATCTTTCTGGTATTTTATTCCTGTCAGTTTGCATTGCTTCTTTCCTTTCCTTCTCTTCCTTCGCCAGGTTTGGTTTTGAGCTTTGGATTCAAAGAAACCCCAAAGTCAAAACAAAATGGTCAGAACTGCTGACTCTTGTTTTGTAACCTTTTTTAGTCAGGCATTCACAGGAAGAGAGAGCGCTGACCAGAAACTGGGACTAACTTCACCCAAAATGTTGGGAAAGTTCAGGAACCTTTGACTGAACTTGGGCCAAGATATAGATATATACCAACACTTTTCTAACACATTTAAACTATAATTTAATCAAGTAATATCACCCAATAAGTAGAGTTAGTACTTAAAGTTCAATATTAATCTGCCAGCTATTTTTGATAAAAATAAATCTAAATTAAATATATCTAAATAAAAATAAAAATAATCTAATTTATATTTTGTATTAAATAGAATCTCTTGGTTTTAAAAGTTGCAGGTACATTTGGGAACTTCACACGTGAAGTATACCTAAGTGTCTTCATTAACTTTGAAATTTTCTTTGAAGATTTATAATTACAAAAAAAAGTTATGCTAAACTGTGCTTTATCAAGTTTCATTTCAAATTTTTGAAGCTGTTATAAACCTTCCACAATAGTGTTTTTATAATGGAAATGCTGACAAATGCAATAATAAACACGAATCCCAGGGTCTTAATTGTATGTTCATGCAGGAATTATGCATAATAGCATAAAATTTGGTTCAGTTTCCAGTGCTAATTTTGCCAAAATCTGTTTTCACATTGGGTAACTATAAAAGATGATCAGCCTGAATGGCTGCCTGTTGATGGCAAAGGTTTTTGATTATTTTTACTTTCCTTGGAAAGCCTGATTATCTTTCAAATATGATTTCATTTAGATCTTTTTTCTGGTTTACATATCTGAATACTAATAGTAACCTGATAGTTATGGGGAACTTAGTTTGAGACCAAAAGGCAGTTTTCAGTCAGTAAAGAGTGTATAAATAAATCGCCTCCAAGCAATGTCTAAAATGGTATTTACATTCCAAATGTCCAAATTACTTTAAGATTTCAAAAACCAATTATTACAATTTTCCAGCAGTAATTGATACCCTTAGGATTTTTTTAACTGTTGGAAGGTATTGAAAAAACTATGCTGATATTTCTATCAGCGTTGGTTTAGGAGGTAATAAAGAATAAGACAATTTTAACATAGGATGTGTTAAATACTAAAATCACTTGTATTAAAGAGTGCACTGAATTTATGGATCTAACATGGGAAAAATAAAATTATCACGTTGCTTAGAAAAGTTGAGTGTCAAGACATCGAGGTGTGTGGATTCATGTTCGAGATGCAGATAATTTTGCTTTATCTCTATGGATGATTTGGTATAAGGAATAAGTCAATCCATTTTTTTTTTTCTGTATTTGTTTGTTTGTTTTTTTGGCCACTCCGTGCAGCATGTGGGATCTTAGTTCCCCGACCAGGGATTGAACCCATGCCCCCTGCACTGGGAGTGTGGAGTTTTAACCACTGGACTGCCAGGGAAGTCCCCATTTCTCTGTATTTCTGATCCTTATTTGGCTTCAAATTACTCAGTTAGTACAATGATTAAGAAGAAATCTTAAAAGACTTTACATTTTAGAGCAGCTTCTAAGCATATAAAAAAACAAAGAATGAAGCATTTATGAGCTGTAACAGTTTTAAGAATCGTGGACATAATTCTAATAATAATGGGAAAAACCTTTTTATTTAGAGCTTCTTTGGGTATTATTACTATACTGAAGAAGTATTCACTGTAGGATATCATGAGCTTACTAAGAATATAACAGAATGGTTCAGAATATGAGGGAGAGCATTAAGGATGATGGATGGTTGTATTTACTCTTCAGGACCCAATGATTTTGGGGTCCTTTGTCTATGCAGTTTTTTAGAATTTCTTATTTTCAAAATTGGTTCTTTCAACAAAATATGAATGATTCCTAAAGTTGAGTCTTTTTAGAAAAACTTATTCATCACTTGCAGATTTAAAAAAATGATGTTTAATTCTCAGGAGAACTTTAAGTGGGAGAAGGAAGGGAGCTTCTATAAGCTCTTTCAATTTTGAACCCATTCACCCTATATGTAAAACGTCAACACACCTTTTTAATTGAATGAATAAATAACTGGATAAACATGAGGGATTGATGGAGCCACTTGCACTACAGAAGAAGTTGGGGAGCAGAATACTGTTTGATGATGAGTTGAGAAATAGTTATTTTTCTTTGACACATTGAAATGAGTAATTTTAAATGTGTCTTTAAAAATACAGATATGCTAGTCTGAGTCAAAAAGTTGTCTAGAAAAAGAGGAGAAAATGAGTAATTTTATTTTGTAAAACTGATACAGAGGTCATTGTCCAAACTTCAGTTTATTTTAGTAAAGGTGCTAGAGAATTAAAAAAAAAAAAATACACTCCCTGGTTTTGTTGTTGCTTGGTTTAGTTGGTTACCTTTTTTTCTTTTACCTGTTTATCCTGATGTTCTTACGGTAGAGGTGGAAACAATCCTGGTGAAAAGATACTCAAAATAAGAAATCATCTTTGGGAGGGTAGTCATTTCAGAGCTAATTCAGTTCCTATAGATAGGAGAACTAGGAAAAGTTTTAAATGAAGGTGTATGAGAGACAAGAAAATTGCTGTAATTCTGGTGGGAGGGAGTGTGAACTGGCAGATCTGCTTGGAAGGCAATCTGGCCATTTGTAGCCACAAACTTAAATGTTCACTTGATGCAGAAATTTCACTTCTAGTTACCTAATATCAGGAAATTATCACAGGCAGAGAAGACATTTATAAGAATGCTCTTGCATCATCATTTATTTTTTTAAAAAAGAAAATATCTTAGCTATCCACTTGTAAAGGATTGGAGTTAGGTTGTGATACACGGATGTAACAATAAAATACAATGATTAGAATTACGTTTGAATAATATTTAAAGTCAAGGGAAAAGTGCTCATTCTATAAGGCTGAGTGGAAAAAGATAAATTCCAAAACTATCCCAGATTTGTTAAACACATTGAATTTATTTCTGTATAAGAAAAGACTAGAAGGAAATAGATAAAAATGCTGTGAGGTAATGAGGAGTGATTTAAATTTTATTTCTTGTTTAAACTTTTACTTTCCAAACTTTTTAGGATGAGTATATATTACTTCTTAATAAAATGAATTATATTTCTAAAAGTATGATAGGGAGACTTGTGTGTGTCTGTGTGCCCCCGCGCAAGGATGTGAGAAGTGAGAGCAAAATAAAGTGTTGGAATAACAGGATTTATTTTTAGGATTACGGACTTTACAGTTAGGTGGGCATTATTCATTCCGCTTCCTCTCCTCACTTACCTACTCCTGTCTGAAGAACCCCAGTTCAGGTGTTAGCAGGTCGCCCAGAAGGAAGAACTGTGGAATGGCAGACCGTCCAAACTCGAGGGAGCCCCTCAGCATGGTCCTGCTTTAACCTCATCTCCATCTCACACATTTTGGCAAAGTGGAAGAATGCATCTCCTCCTCTAAGTTTTGTCTCTCCTGTCCCTAGATGCGAATAGAATATAAGCTATCTTTCCCTATCTTCAGCTAAAAATTCGAAAGTGCGCACTCAGGTGTAGCTGCCCCTGGGAGGACCCAGCCCTTTTCCCCCCTGTAGGCGACAGGGGAAAGCACCCGCGGGCGGTAAAGGCTCGGGGCGCCCAAGACACCCTGTAAACCCAGGTGCACCCCCAGCTCGTAGGCCGGAGCAGTCACCTCTGGGTTCAAGCGTCCGTAACAGGGTTGCTGTTCTGAGACTAAGGGGAGGGAAAGGGAGGGGGAGGGAAGGAAGGGGGCGGGGATAATGTTCCTTTTTAGACGTCGCCCGTCCCTTCGACTCCCCTTCCTTTCTCGTCCCCTTCATTCTGCCTGTCGACAAGCCTAAGAGGACCGGAGGAGAGATCCGGAGCCCCTTGGCCTCTCAGAAGACCCAGTACCGCACTCCTCGCGGGTTTCTGGTCCAAGGCCTCCCTAAGAGCACGGCCGGAGCGGAGTGCCTGCCTGGGATGGCTGAGCACCGATTCTTGAGGCTTTAAAAAAAAAAAAAAAAAAAAAAAAAAAGTAGGAATGCCTCTTTCATATTTACATTAAAACAAACAACACACACACACACACACACACACACACACACACACACACACACACACACACACGTAAGGAGGGAGATACGGGACTCCACAGAAGCCCCCGAAGTCTGCCTTTTCGGAGAGGATTAGCTTCCCCCCGCCTGACAAAAGCTGCTTTGGGGCGTGGGCCTCGACTACCCCAACTCCTCCTTAACCAGTCCTAGCTTGCCCCGCCCGCTCCTGCCCCATACTCCGTTGAGAGCGATCGCGTATATATTAACTCTACGGCTTCCACGCTTCTCGAGGGCTGTGGGAATTTTATAATCCAGAACCAAGCTCCCGAAGGCCAGACGTTCTGTCTTGGAGCGTCCCTCCTGGCCTTCCAGCCACACCCACTGCCGGGTCCCGAAACACCCCAAACCCGCGCGCGCCCAGGCGAGGAGGGGGCAGACACTTTCATCCCACACTGGCTCAGCCGGTTTCCTTCTCGAAGCTCTCCAAGAGCTCGGTCATGAAGGAAATGTAGACGATGGCCAGGCGTAGGGTCTCGATCCGAGACAGCCTCTTCTCGTAAGCAAAAGTGGGTACCTTCCTCCGCAGCTGGTCGAAGGCCTCGTTGAGGTTGAACATCCGCTTCCTCTCTCGGATGTTGGCGGCTTGGCGCTGGGCGTACGTGATCACTCTTTTCCTCTTGGGGCGGCCCAGCAGGGAGGCGCCTCTCCCGTGCTCCTCTTCCTCCTCGTTTCCCCCCTCTTCTACTTCACCCTCCTCTTCCTCTGGATCGTCCTCAAAACGCGCCAGACTCCTGGGTCCTTCCTCTCGGAGCACAAGGTCCTGGTGGTCTCCATAGGGGACCCCGGGTGCGAAGTCGCAGAGAAGAGGGTGCCCCGGGGAGGCTAGGGACAGGTCTGCGACGAATTCCAGCACGGTGGCGTCCACGCAGCTCTCGGGATAGGCTGCCATCGCATCGGCTTGGCCCTGCGTCTCATCGGTTTCTCGAAGGGAGGGGCGAGACTGTTGATGGGCTTCCTAATAGCCCTGAATCTGATGGGTCACCATCACCGAAGGACCAGGGGACATTAATATTTATAACCAAGCTGATAACAGGATTAGTCGCACCGACAGGGAAGGCTCTGACAACGTCGCTCCTCTCGAAACTGATGGAAGAAGACAAGCTTGAGCACGCATGGAAGACTCAAAGGGACAGGCCTCCAATTCTGCGATCCTTTTCGCTGTGCCACCTGGGACAGTTCCTTCTTGGCAACAACTCCCAGCCCTTACCTGCTGTGCTTTTTGTGTCTCTCCACACCCCCGCAGCCAACTAATATTCTTCAGGCTCCTTATCTCATGTAGTTTTTTAATTTAGCTTTGGATTTTCAAAGCAAGGATGTTTTCCACCGCTCTGGCTTCTCCTTGGCTTCAGAGTAGGAGTTCTGAATCTTGCCACCCTAGGCTGCCAGTGGGTGTGAAACAACTGCATGTGCTTTTAATGATGTCCTTAAGAGGGGCCCTGTCTGCCAGGGGTCGAGGGGAGCTGTTTGTCTGGTATCCCAGTGCAGCGGCTACTGAAAGGCAAGATCTTCCATTAGCTTAAGTAAGCACGGTAGGGGGGCCGAGAGTGCATTCCCCAGAGTCGCTGTTGGAACCGGCTTTCTCTTTCCACTGGGTCGTAAACGGCTCTCCTTTTGCTTTACCAACCCTGACTTCTAAAATCTGTTTTGCTGTAATCAGTCTAACAATTGAGGTACTTGACTTTCCTTTCCTAACCCTATCTCCCACCCACGTAAAGGATTTTACTTAGAGGGCAAAAGTTATGATGGCAATAAAACGAAAAAGGGAAGCTCAGAATATTTCCACCCAGTGTGCTTTACTGTATAATCCCAGCATGGGAGGCAAAGCAAACTCTCCCCCCCAAACAAAACAACTTCAGTCTCTTTTCAAAACTGCGATTCACCCTTTGATAAACCAGTTGGTCGATCAGCTCACCCTCTGTTGAGAAGTCTTTCAAATTTTAAATTGCTGATCAGTATTCGTGAACAAAGAATAATCCTGACACTTCTACCTGGTTTGTTTTCCTCATTACCAGCCTACAGGATTTAAGAGCAGAAACTATACTGTTCTGCATTTTATTTAAGAGAGATTTTGGTTATCTTTTTTTTTTATTGAGATGAAAAAAGACTTTAAATTTGGATAACGAAAATAAAATTTTACTGATTTCATATTATCTCATATATATATATATAACAAAGAAGGGTTCACTTTTCCTTCTTCCTTTTTTTTCTTTTTTTTTTTTTGCCAGTAGCTATATTTATTTAATTATTCTGTGTAGGGATTTTTAAGAAGACATGGTGGGGCAGAACAACATGGTAGAAAATCATTTTAAAGATGTGTTAGAAGAAATAGCCTAAAAAGATGAGTACAGAGATGCCTTGGTTCAAGGGAGAAATACCTAGGACATCAATTCCTATTAACAAGGTAAGTTGTGACTATGATGGTTAAGTTAGTACATTGGACAGCTCCCAGAAACCGCTTATTTCTAACAAACAGGTAAGCACAATTCCTTTTCTTTTTCCTAGCCTTCCGGTGAGTACTCCCAGGTACTATTAAAGCAATAGCATCTTGTAGTCTTCTTTTTGCTTTCTTCTTCTTCTTCTTTTTTTTTTTTAACCCATTTGTGTCTAGGTTCTCTCTTGCTCTTTTGTCCTTTAATTAGTTTTCTTTTCTCTTGCCTGTGTTTACTCTTCACTCTCCAATTTGCATTGTGATAACTCAGGCAGAAAAGAATCAAAATTAATGTTCCTGAAAGATGTAATGAGAATGAGATCTTTGATTATGATTACCTATTTGTTTTTTAGTAAACTTCTCTCAAAGAGAAGACTGAAAAATAAAAAAAGAATTGGAATTGCAACAGTGGCTAAGGAAAAAGTAAATGGGAGGATTAATTTTTGTTCTGACAAGCAGTAACATTCTTTCTAACTCTTGTTTAACTTAATACATTGTTAAGCATTTGGATAAATTTTATAGTTGATTTGCAGTTGTTGAATGTTTCTCATGACTTATTTTTTCCTTTTAAATGCATACATAAGCAGAATAAATACCTCACCTAGTGAGAATCTAGTTCTACATCAAACATACATGAGGACATTTAATGAAGGGAAATATGGTAGAAATTTAAATTTAAAATTTAATAAAATAAATGTCAGAAGCTATCATGAGACTCTAAGAGACACTTTTCTTGGACTAAAATTCTTTATGATTTTATCTAAGGGAATGAATATTTCAACAATCACATCACAAAAGAAACTGTAGAAAAATTAAAGGAACCAATACACAGGATTGGGTTGAAACTGGGTTGAAATTCTCTATAAAAATATTAGAGAATTTATTAAAATGTTTAATAGGCATGCATATAGCAACTATTTAAAAATACTTTCTCTTCAATTTTATCACAAAATCCCAAGATAAACATTTCTGTTTGTACCACAATAATTTGTTTATCTTATAAGGTTCTAATCATGGTGACATAATCAGAGAAAAATGTTAAAATCTAAGTTATCATGATTGAATCTACTTTTTGTTTATAAATATAATTAATTATAGAACAGAAATAAGTGAAATTGTTTTCTCTGCTTATTTTGAAACATCCACATTATTAAAAAAAAAAAGGTTTTTGTGGATATTTGGTTCCACAGCAAATATAAACAGTAAATGCAGTAAATTTGTAAAGTACTTTGTGGTTTAAAACAGTTCATTTCACTGGAAGGAACCATTATTTTCATTTCTAGATTTGAAAGAAGAAACATTTTTTAAAAACCCAACTGAGGATTAAAGGACATTAAATTCAAACTTGATTCTTTTGGGTTCCAGGCCTATAGATGTTTTATAATTATTCAGTGACCTACATGGAGGCTTTTGGAAAGAGTTTGATAAGCCCTCAACAAATTTTGATCAAGATGTTTCAGGAAATGATTACGAAATGACAGTTTTGCTTAGTTTATTACCTGCTTTATCTCTGTTGGCCATCCCAGTTAAACATTAAACATTTTGTGTATACAGATGGTCCCTGATTTACCGTGGTTCGACTTAAATGATTTTTTTGACTGCTATGGTGCAAAAGCAATACACATTCAGTAGGAACTGTACTTCAAATTTTGAATTTTGATCTTTTCTCTGGCTAGTGATACACAGTATATGGCTCTTGCAATGCTGGGCAGTGCATGCAAGTCACAGCTCCAAGCCAGCCATGCTATGGCGAGCGTATACAACCCATACACTTAAAACCACTCTGTACTCATACAGCCATTCTGTTTTTCACTTTCAGTACAGTATTCAATAAATTACATGAGATATTCAATACTTTATTATAAAGTGAGCTTCGTGTTACATGATTTTGCTCAACTGTAGGCTAATGTAAGTATTCTGAGCATGTTTAAGGTAGGCTAGGCTAAACTATGATGTTCAGTAGGTTAGGTGTATTGAACACACTTTGACTTTCAATATTTTCAATTTATGATGGGTTTATCTGGATGTAAGCCCATCATAAGTTGAAGAAGAGCTGTACTATTATCTTGTATTCAGAATCAAAGCAGAAAAAACAAGTGACCAGGAATAACTTGAGCAATAACTGCTAAGGGGGCTGGAGCATGGGATTAAGAGTGTTAAGGAGAGAAAAGTAGATAAAAAAGTATCCAGTGAGTAAAGCAAATACCTAACTCTCCCAAATTTATTAAAACTCCTCCCTTCCTTCCCTTCTTCATGCCCCTTCTCTTATTCTTACAGAATCATTAGGCAATTTTTGGGAAAATGATAAAATAAAACAAAGGTAAATGTTTGTCGTGATTGCAGGGAGAAAAGTCTAAGAAACACTCCCTTAGCTGACACAGAGAAGGGGCCTGCATTCTCTTCTTAATCCATTTCAATTTATGCATGGTTTATGGCCTTGGCTGATTTTAGAGTTAGGAGAATGTATATACATCTATTTTATTTTTCTATTTTAGGTAAACTATTCTTTTAAGTTTAATAATATACTTAAAAATTCACCAGTCATATATGTGCAGCTTAATGAATTTTCATAAAGTAAGCATACTCATGAAACCTCTGCCCAAATTGGGGAGTAGAATGCACCACTGAAGTTAGAGATTATGTAAAAACAGGTAAATATTAAGTATATGGCTTGAGACCATTTCAACCTCTCCCACAACATCGTACCTATATCATGTCACAGAACACTCTCCAAAGTATCACTCTCCAAAGTATTATTCTTGACTTCTAAGATTAATTTTGCCAATTTTTGAGCATTATATAAAAATAAACTGTGTACTCTTTCATGTCTTTCACTCAACATTTTAAAATGGGATTCATGTATATTATTCTCATTGCGGAATAGTGTTTCATTGTGTGAATGTATCTTCTACTGTCTATGGGCATTTGGGTAGTTTCCAGTTTTTATCTATTACAAATAGCAGTGCTATGGTTATTTTTGTACATAACTTAGGTGAGAACATTTATGCATTCCTGTTTTTGTATATACCTAAAGTAGAATAGGTTATGTATATGTTCAGCTTTAGTAGTTATTGATAAATTATTTTCCAAAATGGTTGTAACAATTTATACTGTCACCAGTGATGTACTAGAATTCCAGTTTCTTCACATCCTTGTCAATAGCTGGCATTTTCAAGCTATTCTGAAGATGTGCATGTGTATCACATTGTGGGTTTGACTTGCATTTCCCTCATGAAAAATGAAATTGAAAACCATTTCTTATTGGCTAATTGGGTACTGGCTCCTTAGTAAAGTGTCTGCTCAACTGTTTTGCTAATTTTTATAATTATTTATTTATTTATATATCTACTCAGCTATGAGTCCTATGTCATATATATGTATTAAAAATATATTCTCCCTACTCTGTGGCCTTTTTTTTTTCACTCTTAATGACTGTCTTTTGTTGAAAATAAATTTTAACTTATTTTTATTAAGACAAATTTTTTAGAGCAGTTTAAGGATTACAGCAAAACTGAAGGGAAGGTACAGAGATTTCCCATATACATCCTGCCCCTACACATGAATAGCTTTCCTCATTATCAACATCTCCCAACAGGGTGGTACATTTCTTACAACTGATGAACCTATACCGACATATCATAATTACCAAAGTCCATAGTTCTATCTTAGGATTCACTTTTGATGTTGTACATTTTATGGGTTTGGATAAATGTATAATAACATATATCAAACATTATAACAGAGTATTTTCATTGTCCTAGAAATTCTCTGTGTTCTGCCCATTTATCCCTCATTACCCCCCAGCAATCACTGATCTTTTTATTATCTCCATAGTTTTGTCTTTTCTAGAATGTTATATAGTTGGCATCACACAGTATATAGCTTTTTCATATTGGCTTCTTTCATTTAGTAATATACATTTGCTTTCTCCATGTCTTTCATAGTTTTATAGCTCATTTCTTCTTTGCACTGAGTAATATTCCCGTGTCTGGATATTTATTTATCCATTCACCTACTGAAGGACATCTTGGCTGCCTCCAAGTCTTGGCAATTATGAATATAGCTGCTACAAACATCCATGTGCAGGTTTTTGTGTGGAGCTAAGTTTTCAGCTTCTTTGGATAAATGCCAAGGAGCATGACTCTTGGACTGTATGCTAAAAGTATATTTAGTTTTATAAGAAACTACTGAACTGTCTTCCAAAGTGGCTGTACCATTTTGCATTCCCAAAAACAATGAATGAAAGTTCCTGTTGCTCCATATCCTCACCAGCATTTGGTGTTGTCAGTATTCTGGATTTTGGTTGGAAGTTTTTAGCTTGAATATAGTCCAAATTATCATTTTTTTCCTTCATAGTACTATTTATGTCATGTTTAAGAAATCTTAACCTATTCCAAAGTGATGAAGACATTCTTTTTTGTTTTCATCTAAAAGCTTTTTTTTTTTTTCCTCTCACATTTAGAACTTTAATCAACCTAGAAGTGATTTTTTCTGTGGTATGAGTAACAGAGGTGGTGGCCAAGATTTATTTGGTTTTCAATTGGATATCCAATTAACACAGCAACATTATTGGAAAGCCCATCCTTTCCACATTAAACTTATTCATTATATGAAAATATTTCCAAATAAAATGAGCATCTTTTCTGTCTTTAGAAGCTCTAGGAAAAAATTCAAGAAATATAAAAGAAAATCAATTCTATGATTTGAATACATTTAGAGTTAAGAAATTCTTACTTACATTCAAATTAACACCTTTAATTAACATTCTAATTAAAATCCTGAGTTCAAATGAAAGCAAGGGATCCCCAGAATGCCATAGTTCAGAAATTGGCAAACTTTCTTGTTAAAGGAAAAAATAATAAAAAATTTAGGCTTTTTATAGGTCATACAGTCTCTGCTGAACTAGTCAACTTTGCCTTTATAGTATAAAAGTAGTCATAGACAAATGATAAGAATGGTTGTGTTCTCTAAAACTTTGTTTACAATATTTGGCAGTGGGCTGGATTTAGCCCTTGGACTTTAGTTTGCCGATCCTCGCTCTGGTTAATGAGCCTATCTCCACATTCCCTGTGACTCCTAATATGGAGACTTGCTAAGATAAGGCACTCAGAAATATAAGTGAATATAAAATTGGTGAGCATGTATCTTGTTTATGTGTGTATACGTGTGTGTCAGGGAGTGTAAAACTGCTCCTGAAGCAATTGAATCTGTAACTAGTGTCTTTGAAATTATACTGAGGTGCTATAGAGTGACAAGAAGAGGCTGGATGGGAAGCATACATACCAGGTTAAAGTTACCACTGCAGAGATTAAAGACTTATCTCTAGTCACTGAAAACAAATGCTCTGCTGATGATCTGCTCTTTAAAATGTTAGTATTGCTAGGCCCTGGGTGAAATACATTTAACTAGGAATAAGTAAGGAAGAGATAAAGTTCCTGGACAGAGCAGGCTTCTACTTTGTGAATCGCTTCTCATTGTCAAAATTCATTCATTCAACGAAGAGGGCAGCTGTTTCAAGAGGCTTAACCTTTCCATCCTTATTTCCACCTACACACCCTCTTTTTGCCATAGATAACTTGTGGCAGAAACTGCTCATTGTTCTCCAGCATCTACTTAACCTTTTTCCTTTTAGTAATAGACCCACCCACACATATTTTAGCTGAGTCCCACTAAAATTATGACAATGGGTTAAATGAGAAGTGATATATGCAAGTTCAAGTTGGTCTCTTGAAACCTTTGCATTCTACTTTGTCCTTTGCCTTCTTCCCACAGCCTAGAACATGGGTGCTTTCGTGGTGAGCTAGCATTGACCATATAGACAAGGACATCACCCTATGGCAGGGGTTGGAAAACTTTTTCTGCAGAAGGCCAGATAGTACATATTTTACGTTTTGCTGATCTCTGTCACAACTACTCAACTCTACCGTTATAGTGTGAAAACAACCATAGATAATACACAAATGAATGGGTGTAGCTGAATTCCAGTAGAATTTTATTTACAAAAGTAGGTGCCAGGCAGAATTTGATTCTCAGGCTGTAGTTCGCTGACTCCTGCCCTAGAGGATGGCAAAGCAACAGGAAACTGAGACTTGAAATGATTCAATGAAGCAGACCTGAACCTCTCAAATACAGATTAACACGTGAGAAAAAAATATATTTTCAGTGTATCTCAGATCTCTTTATTATAGTGGTGTTTTCTGCTGGCACCTAAAAAACTAGACCATGATTTGAAAGATTAGACAGATATGTTACTTTATATCTAGTTTTAAAGTATCATATATAAAAACTGCTTAAAATTGGTTATTAGTTTTTTTTGCCTCAGGTTTTTCCTCTTCATAGGAAATAATTCCATTTGTTAGCCATTGGAGTAAATGTACTTTCCAGATTTTTGAATATATTAGTTCTTAAATTAGTTGTCGTTTGAACGCTCTCCAAATTCTTCACTTCTTTTTGAAAAACGTGTAAAATTAGAGAGGTGTGAAGACAAAAATATCCCTCAGGATGTTATAAAATACTACCCCTAAATAACTTCCTTTTTTTCCTCATTTCCTATACTATATTTTTGCATGTTATTTTTAATAGTAACTTTCCTTTGTAATAAATATTAGGAGTTTGACACTCATCCTTAAGTCCGTAAGTTCTCTGTATATTTGGAGATTAATACTATATGTGTAGTTCTGCAATTTAGTTAATTTTCAGTTTTTCCCATTATACTATTCATTTATGATATGGGGAAAATATTAGTATTAAGTTGAAACATATGCAACTGCCAAAAATCAAACAATTTTTAAACTAAAAAAATGAGCAATTTAAGTTGGTTCCATGTAATATATTTAGACTCCTACTTAATAAGAAAATGAAATTAAATATATTAATATAATGAATGTACTAATCACATCAACACATACAAATTATAATCTGTTATTCTATTGCATACTAAAGTTTATTGCACACTAAATTTTATTTATTTATTTATTTATTTGGCCATGCTGGGTCTTTGTTGCTTCACGCGGGCTTTCTTAGTTGCAGCGAATGAGGGCTACTCTTTGTTGCGGTGCGTGGGCTTGTCATTGTGGTGGCTTCTCTTGTTGTGGAGCAGGGGCTCTAGGCATGAGGGCTTCAGTAGTGGCAGCACGTAGGCTCAGTAGTTGTGGCACGTGGGCCCCAGAGTACGTGGGCTTCAGTAGTTGCGGACTAGGGGCTTAGTTGTCCTGCGGCATGTGGCATCTTACTGGGCCAGGGATCAAACCCCTGTCCCCTGCACTGGCAGGTGGATTCTTAACCACTGGACCACCAGGGAAGTCCCAACTGCACACTAAATTTATATACAATGTTTTTCAACAAATTCTTATTGAATGCCTATGATGTGCCTGATCCTTGCAGCACTGATCTAAGGGTTTGGAATACATCAGTGAACAAGATAGGAAACAAAAAATTCTTTATTGTGTTGAGGGTGGTAAGTGCTATGGAAACAAACTGCTTAGTGTAAGTGGGATCATGAGTGCTGAAAGTTGGGGACAGGTTGCTCTTTTAAACACGGTTATCGTGTAAAAGTCTGATTGGAAGGTGATATTTGAATAAATACTTGAAGGTACTAGGGAGCTAGTTAAGTGCATGTCAAGTGAGAGAACTGACATTTCAGAGAAGATAAGGTAGAAGGATGCCTGGGATATTGGAGGAACATCACAGAGGCCATTAGACAGAATTGAGGGAAGGAAGAAAATTAGGAGATGAGGTCAGTGTGGTAGTATGAGGCAGGGTTTCAGGACCCTTGGCTTCTACTATGTAAGGACCTTGGTTTCTACTTTGAGTAAGATGGGTATCCGTTGGAGCCTTTCGAAGATTTACTTACTGTTTAAAAAAATCCCTTTGGATAATGTGTTGAGGATAAATTCTACAGGGAACAAGAAGGAGATAGGGAGACCTGACCAGAGATTCTTACAGTAGCCCAGGTTAACAGTGGTCTCTGTAATGTGCAGTGGTTATATTCAGGATATATGTTGAAGAAAATTCAACAAGATTTGCTGATGAATTGTACATGGAGTATGAAGGAAAGAAGAGAGTCAAGGGTGATCCCAAGGTTTTAGCCTGAGCAACTGGAAAGTGTTGTGACAACTGAAATGAGAAAGACTCCAGGAAGAGCACATCTGGGGGAGGGTGAAGATCAGGAAATCAGCTTTGAACATCTTAAATTTAATGTATTTATTAGACGGTCAAGTGGAGACACTGAGTAAGTTTCTATGTCTCTCAGGGTAAAAGTCATCACTGTGTCTTAAAAGGCACTATTTTACATGATACACTATTGTCTCATCCCAACACCTGTGAGAACTTGTCTCTTGTTATTTTCCCTCCTCCCTCACACTGCGTTAGCTATGCTGGTCTCTTTGCTGCTCCTGAAACATGCAGGCACATTATGTGCCTCAGTGCCTTTGTATTTCTGTTGCCTCTGACTGCAGTGCTCTTCTCTCAGACATCCACATAGCTCACCCCATCTCTTCCTTCTGGTCCTTGGATAATGCCAGCTTACCAGAGAAGCACTCCCTGATCACCCTGTATAAACTAGTACTCCCCCTCCTCTGCCTTGCACTCCCTAACCTTCTCACCTTGCTTTATCTTTCTCCATTGCACACAAAGTATGTGACACAGTATATATCTACTTTTTCACTTGTTTTACTTTCAGTTTCCCTCATTAGAACATGAACGCCAAGTGGTAACCATGGCAATTAACTGCTTGGATTTCTCTTTTAACTGTTGGGATTGCAATTCACCAATATTATCCAAAAGCAATGCCTTAGGGATCCATGGCAGCATTCAAGGTGAGGCCATACTCTTTCTGGCCAGCCTCAGCACATAAGGCATACTAGGCCCTGGACATTTCTGCCCAGTGGGGGACTTCTTCAATAGAGAATATTTGCTCCAGAACTCTCTACTGTGTTTGCTGAGCTTTTGTCAGCTCCACATCACAGTTTGAGGTTCTTCTTGTGCACTCCTCATTCCTCTTATCTTTTTTCTTTTCATAGCTGTCAAATCAGTATTATGGTCTCAAGCTTTTCTCAGCATAATTCTGTTATTCCCGCTTTATCTTTCCCAGGAGTTACCACCCTCCTCCCCCAAAACGCAACCACCACCACCACCACCACCACCACCACCACCCTCCTGCACTTCAAACTCAATCTCAGTATCTCCTTTCTAGAGGATCTAAACTGACGGTTGCTACTAAGAGTGTTCTGAGCAAGTGGTAAGTGGGATTGGAATTTGGGGAGTGCATCACTTGCCATCCTGAGTGGTATGTGAGACACAGTTCCTGTACAAAGTGGTGGTCCATTTGCTAAAACTTTCACTGGTAGAGACTAGGAAGGATATTCTAGTGGAAGGGATTACCCTGGATAGTGTAATGATGCAGACTTTTGAAAAGCATGAAGGATGCAATGCATCAAAGGACAATGAAATTGACTGGCTGTTAATAAGCTGCAATGATATCGTAGTGAAAAAAGGATAATAAAAATTTCAATCAGTTTACAGATGACTTAAAATGAAGTGTGGGGCTTCCCTGGTGGCGCAGTGGTTGAGAGTCTGCCTGCCAATGCAGGGGACATGGGTTCGAGCCCTGGTCTGGGAAGATCCCACATGCCACGGAGCAGCTGGGCCCATGAGCCACAACTACTGAGCCTGCGCGTCTGGAGCCTGTGCTCTGCAACAAGAGAGGCTGCAACAGTGAGAGGCCCGCGCGCCGCGATGAAGAGTGGCCCCCGCTTGCCACGACTGGAGAAAGCCCTCACACAGAAACGAAGACCCAACACAGCCATATTTAAAAATAAATAAAAATAAAATAAATTAAAAAAAAAAAAAGAATTGTGAAGGCAAGAAGTTCTTATCTCCATCAGTGGGAGAGCAGAAAAATTTGGAAACCAAATTTAGGACTCAATTCTTAGAGTTGTTGAGCTTCAAAGACAGCAAAGGTCTTGCTGAATTACAAGCTTTGGTGCAATGTGGACCTTTGGAGTGCTCAGGGATCAGCAGATATGAAGCGCGGTCACCATCCTCTGATGAGCAGGAGGAAAATATATGGAACTCAGGTGATCCACTTCGGTACCTCTTAGCAATCTCTTATCTAATTTTGAGTGAGGAGGAGATTACCAGACTCAGACTCGTGGAAAGAGAGTCTGAGTTACATCATTAGATAAGCCTCTAAGACTAGCAGAGATGGTAGCTGAGGGTGGGAGGAATTTAGAATGGAGAGTGGAAAAGGAAGAAAAAGCGTACCAGTTGCAACCACAAGAAGAACTGCAGTGATGGGGTTATAGTTGGTTCTATTAATCTCTCTCTTCCAAATTTCTGCTCAAAAAGAGTTCAACTGGCACCCTGGAGGAGCCACCACTCAACACATGTATGGAGAGGTGAATCCATGCGGCACAGAGTGAACTGTGGTATCCATGGAGATGCAGTGCTCAGATTTCCCTTCTAGAAAGAACATATTCAACTCTGAGGAGTGCAGTTAGCTGACAGTCTCCCGTCGCACTGTAACTCCCCACTGTATGGACTGAGACACTCTCACATCTGCATCACAGTCTAATGTTCTCTCTGCTCAGTTCTGCTTCCTCACCTCTTTCATTTCATGAGTGTCTATCTCTACCACAGTCTGAAAGCTTTCTTGCCAGTTCTGCTTCCTCTCTCTTTATATTAATATTTCACAGGCATTACACCACACTCCCCCTGCCCTCACACACACACACACACACACAATTAGCCTTTTCATTCTTAATTGGGCCTCAGCATCTGCTCCTGAAGGATCCAAACTGACTTATTCCATGAGGACAGGATTTTATCTTTTTCATTCTTAGCTAAATCCCCAGTGCCTTGACTAGCATCTTCCAAGTTATAGGCATTAAATAAGCAGGATTTTGAAAGCTGTAATCTGAATTACACATGATAATTATCTCCCTTCTCATTAGACTGTGGGCTTCTTCAAGACCAGAATAATAATAATAATAATAATAATAATAATAATAATAATAATAAATGTTGTTGAATACTTACTATGTGTGAAGTGCTATGCATGCATTATTTCATTTAATACCACAACCTTATGCAGAAGATTCTCTCATTTTTCCATTTTCCAAATGAGTCTTAAAATAGTTGTGATCACAAATGTGTGAATGCTCACATCAAGATCAAACATAGGTCAGAGCCCAGGGGTTTGATTATCAAGTCACAGTATTTCCCACTAACTCATGTTGCAACCTTTCTGATATCAGCACCTAGCACAGAGTCTAAGTTAATATTTCCTCAACAATCTTCAGAGTCTTTCTATGAAATTTACACCTTCAATTTTATTTGCATTTTGTTTGGAAGCTTTTTGTCACCTGTTTCTTCAATGAAGAATAGTGTATTGAGCTCACAAGATATTTTCATTAAATAACTTTCTTAAAGTAAGGATACCAAGGGTGTCATTTAGATTTATTTCTGTCCTATATTATCTCTTCTAAATTTAAGTGATTTACTTAAGCTTAAAAATGCTGGCTGTATCAGAACTAAACAACTTTGAAGTGAAAGGCTCCCTAACCATTTTCCTGCTTATTGACTCACCAACCTTCCTTGGGCAGGGTTTTCTGGTTATCCTACCACTGTCTTTAGCCTTTTTGTGGCTGCTTATAGCTATCATTTGAGGATTATGGACTCTCCATATTGGTTAGTATCATGAATGGAGAAAACCATCATCTTGGTGGAAGCCATTACTGTCATTATCTCTGTGGGTCCTGAAAGATGATGATCCTCCAGAGCATTCTCACAAGTGTCGCTCTAGGCCATGAGAAAATTCTAATTTTCAAACAAATGTCCCCTCATCCTATCCAAGTGGCAATTATGTCATATCGGTCATCTTATTTGGCAAAGTGGTTTGTTATACACTTTTGTTACTCTCTTCTTAGACCTCTTTCACTATATTTCCTCAGGATAGCACATAGTTCTCAGATCCTAATTTGAGCCTGTCCTGCTTCCGTCCTTTAGAGCCACATTGGCTCACCCACACTCATTAACTTAAAGGATGTTTAAAACTAAGTTGCCACACCCACCAGTGGCCACATCAATAGAACAATTTTCAAGTCTCCTTACATCTTCTCCCACAAACATATGCAGTCTCATTTTATTTCTCTATCTCTCCAGGCTTCAAAATGTAGTCTCTGTTACTCCTACCTGGATTTATGATTGTGTTCTGTGGATATGATCTGTTATTCCTCTCCATGGTCCTTTGAAGTGGCTCTTGGGACCATTACCTCTAGATTGGTTATCTTCAGTCAGAATCCACTAGGAAGAACATGATAAATTTCTTTCAGTTCATTACAAGGTGGAGTTACAATATGGTAGACACATTGAAGATAGCAGAAATGATTAGATACTATACTTAGTTTTAAGATTCTAGAGAAGAAGAATGGTCAAATTGTTTTTTAGTTTCTGTCTTTATTATTCTGAATTTATCATTAAATTAAATTTATTGTGAATTTATTTGTACTTTACAGGTAAAACAAGACTGGCAAGATTTGTTTTGTCCTAACACTAGCTCACAGTCTGGTGACTCTGACCTTGTTTGGATATCAGGTTTGGACTTGGCACGCTATGGAAACGAAAAACTGTGTAGGGAAAGTGTGAGCTGGTTCAGTGCCGCCCTTGTTATTAATAAAGTAAACAACATTGAAAGCAATACCATAATGTTAGCCATTGTCAATTTGCTTTCTCTCATCTTAGAATAAACATCCCACATACAGTATTACAATAGAGTCGGCGTCTGGTTCCTTAGACTCTTCTGGAGTTCCACGCTGGGCCTTTTTTCTCACTCGTTTTGCTCTCCTCTTCTTGCATGTTTTATTCATTGACCCTCAGATCTCATAATGAGCTCCCTTTCATTAGGACATGGGCTGTATCCTAACTGGTACTATAATACGAAGCTTAAAAAGGGTCACCTGGAGGTTACAGCCCCGCTGCGGCTTGAGGGCCGGAAGCACGTTCCGCGCGCCCGCGCATGCCCTCTTCCTTGCGCTTGCCTTGGCCCGCGATGAGAGCAGTGCGTGCGCAGGCACGCACCCACGGGAAGAGCGCCTTGTCCACCAGGAGTGCGCTGCTCCGGCGGAACAGGTAGGCCAGGGTCGCTGCAGGTGCGGGCGGGAGCCGGGCAGGACGCCGACCCACCTGGCCCGCTACAGGCTGACCAGGAGGGCCTCGAGTGGCCGTCTCGGGATTGAGGAGTTTTAGAACGGGGGCGCCCGACGTCCCTCGTCACCGGGCTGGCTCAGGGCGCTGAGTGGCTGACTCACCTCCCCACCGGTTAGTCCCTTGGTTTTGGTCGCAGTCTTCGGAGTGGCTTTGGGGGGCGGCGTCGCCGGGGTTGAGGTGGGCCTGGGACTTACGGGTACGGCCGAGGCCTTCTGTTAGCCCGGCCTGCTGGCTGGGCGGTGGGACTGGCAACATATCGGTGTTAACCGTGCACATGGTGGGTGGGGTTGGCAGCGGGAGCGCGGGGTGGGATTTGAGGGGGTTGTCAGCGGGTCGCGGCGAGGGACCACGAAGCCCTCCACGTCTTCGGTTGGGTCCACGGTGCCGGGAGCGGCAGGCGGCCGGGGTCTGAGTCGGACAGGGTGGTAGGGACTCGCTGACGGACGTGGGCGTCGTCTTCTGGGTCCCCGGAGCACCGGCCGGCTCCTGGGACCTGGCACTGTTGTCTTCGGAGCTGCCGAGGGACGCAGGTGCTGGCGCCATGCGCGCCTTGGGGCGTTCCAGGCACAGGTCTACGTCGTGCGTCGTGCGCGTCGGCCGCGCGGAGGGAGGCGCAGCTCGGCCTCTGTGGGGCTGTGGGAGGTGGCGGCAGCACCTGCGGGAAGGAGGTGGAGAAGGACTGTCCACTTCCGCGGAGTGTGGGATCCCTCCTCCGTGGGCAGCGAGGGCGTGGTTACTGTGGGATACGGTACTGTTGAGTTCTTCGCTCTTTTCCTTATAAGCATCTGTTTCAGACCAGGTATCTCCTTTAGTATGTCTCGGCCCAGACCAAGGCATTTTCTTGCATTGAAATAATCAGTTTTGCTTTTCATCATGAATACCCAGAGGGAGCAATTCTTTTTTTCCGATAGGATGTGGCTATGGTTAATAGCTGAGTAAAGCAGTGGATTACTTTTATTACCTCAGTAAAATATTGGCCTGGAATGTTCTATCTCAAGGTTCTCTAAGCAGAGTGGGTTGATTTTGATGAATGTCGTAATCATTACGGGATGAAGTTTTACATTTTACAACCTAAAATATGCCACCTTTAGGATTTTAATTTATTTAAAGTTATGAAGAATTAAAGTTCATAATGTGCTACTACAGTCCTGAACAAATCAACTGAAATTTTTTGTAGTAACAATAATTACACTGGCCTTTGGGAAGAGCACAGGGCCTCTCTTTAGTCTTCCCCTTACTTCATTCCCTAGGAGAAGTAATTTCTGGGGCAGGTTCTAGGACATTTTATTGGACACAGTCCTAGTGGGTAAAACTTGCACAGGTGGAACTTCTGCTCACGTGAGTATTTTCTTCTCTTCTTATTTCTCTTCGTTAGGTTATGTGAAAGTTATGAGAGTGCTGGAGCCCTCACATGTCAACTGCCCTCTGATCTTGCTCTCCTTCCTGACTCTCTAGGTCTTTTTTCCCCTCTGGTACTGGGGGGTGGGGGGTGTACTCTAGACAGACCTTAATAAACAGAAATTGGAAAAATACAAAGCTTGGTTTTGAACTTAGGACAACAATTCTCATTTGACCTGTAGACCACCTATCTCAGAATGACCTGCTAGCTAAAAGGTAGATTCCTGGACTTATCCTAGAGTTATGGAATCAGAATATCTGAGGGTAGACTGAGGTTGACCTATCCGGGACATTGTTGTGTATGTTAAAGACTTTGATTCATGGCTTAAGTTTAACAGTAGTTCTCAATCCTGGCTGTGTATTAGAATCACCTGTGAATTGAATACTATTGATAGTGGGATAATATTACGGAAAAACTAAATCAGCATTTAAGTTGAATTCCCCAAGTGACTCTAGTATGCAATTACAGTTGAAATTTATTGATTAGGAGAGCGGTATTGCATAAATAGTGAACTCTTTGATTTTCCTTTCTTTCTGACCTTATGGTATATGGTTTAATCAAACTTAGATTCCAAAGAATCAGTTTAGTAAACACTTCCAGGAAGAAAGATGAACTGCATTTAGAATCAATAACATAACTAGAATATTTGTGTTGCTCTACTAGCCTGTGAAACTTTGTTTTATATAAATTGTAAAAATAAAAATACAATCATATTAAAGTCAAGTTAGATAAATTTTATGCTAAAAAACAGAATAGGTTTTTAGACATATTTCACCAAAGATTGCCCCCTGAGCTTTGAAAGAAAGTGATTAAAGTATCACTTAAGTTGAAAAGAAAAATCTTTTCCAGCCATCTTATCCATATTGTGGAAATCCATATTGTGGTTAGTGATGGAAATCTGATGCATAAAGTCCTGGTTACTGCAGCTGATGCTGAGTGTTTTCTTATCACTCTTATATTGCCAGGACAAAATCAATGCTCAGATCAATGTTCTGTTGAATAAGTTTGTGTATCAGGTGATCTCCTAAATGACTTCCTGGGGTTCTTAGGTATGCTGCATCATTTCTTAATGGATTCTAGCTTCAGTCATCTCACATGCATATATGCACACGCACACACATGCACACGCATCCACACACAGTGTGCCGAAGGATGTATATTTATCTATTATAGTTACTGAATTGTCATTTATGAATTTTAAGTCTATGGTGATGATAATTTCATTGAACCTGAGTATTCATTTCACCGATGTGTTGTAGCCTTTTTTTTTTTAAATTAATTAATTAATTTTGGCAGCGTTGGGTCTTCGTTGCTGCCCACCGGCTTTCTCTAGTTGCGGTGAGTAGGGGCTACTCTTCGCTGCAGCGCGTGGGCCTCTTATTGCGTGGCTTCTCTTGTTGCAGAGCACGGGCTCTAGATGTGCAGGCTTCATTAGTTTTGGCCCACGGGCTCTAGAGCGCAGGCTCAGTGGTTGTGGCGCACCGGCTTAGCTGCTCTGCGGCATGTGGGATCTTCTTCCCAGACCAGGGATCGAACCCATGTCCCCTGCATTGGCAGGCGGATTCTTAACCACTGCACCACCAGGGAAGTCCCTAGCCTTTTGGTTTTGAAAACAATAGAAATGATAATTTAGACAATTTAGATAATTTAGAGGGAAAAATCGGTAGTAATTTCTATAATACAATTTTTGGATCAAGTGGCCAAAACCAAATCTGAAATTATAGCACATAGAATATATTTTCTTCATCACAGAGCTCAATTTCCTAAGAATCTTTTCCATAAAGGGAAGGGGAAACGTACATGCATCAGTCTTATCATTCCGTCTTCGTTGATAAATAATGATAATCATGAAGATGTTAATTTGTTAAATTTGACTATTAATCTTTTTATTGCCATTAATCTATTAAATGCTTAAACAGACTGGTGTATAAATCAATGGCTGGATATGGTTTTTATAGTTAAAATGCTAAGCTTAATAAAAATTATATGGGCTGAAATAATGCTAAATGTAGTCAGAAATTATTTGCATAATACAGAAAATATTACAGAATGCTATACAAAGAGTACTTAAAATATATAAAACATACTGAGGGCTAAATAATATTTTAGACTCATAAGAGACTAAGAGCCCATCATCTATAAATAAGGCAGAATTGAGAAATTAGGTAGTTTAATGCGTGCCTATGAATAAATTTTGAGGCTTTAAAACCAGATAAGGAGATTTTTGTTGTGATTTCAATTCCCATTTTCACAAATCTACCCCAGTCTTGTATTGCTTTGATTCACTATCAGCAATTATCTCCAAATGTCCTTTAACTCATCTTCATCTCTTTTAATCCATGGACCATATTACTATCAAACTAAATAACTTCTCTGATATTTCTGCACACAAAACCTTAAACTTGCTCAATATTTAATTCTGTTATTCATATGATGTGAAATCCTTTGATTACCATTAAAGACCTTCCCAACTTTCTCTGTCTTCTAACTGACCATTAAATCTCACATGCTCTCTCTTAACCATGTCAAGAATATACTTTCTCATTCCTCATTATTTGCCTGTGGTCATGGTATAACTCGCATCCTCCACCCGTGACTTACATTATCTCATGCATCTGCCCAAAATGTTTCACATTTCCTAACTGGTCTCTGAATGTCTTAACCCACTGTAACACCTTGCATTTCATTCTGGTTCCATTCTTAGGTTGGAATTAGAAATCTGTGATATGATATATGAGGTCTTCAGTAATCTGATCTCTGTCAACCTCTCCAGTTTCATATCTCACCTTTTCCCTTGTTCTAGACATGCTTGGGCTTTTAAAATTCCTGGGATAGGCCACAGCTACTCTTCAGGCCTTCTGACATGGGACATTCTCTGCACCCCTAGTGGTATACCACATTTTTCTGGGTTTTTTCCCCAGTTCTCCAGGTAAGAAATAAAACTGATTGTGTAGCTAATGCTCCTAAAAAAAAAATAGGATTTTAAAACAATCCTCAAAGTCTTTCTGTATCATACAACCTGTGATTGTAACTTTGGCCACCTAACTAACCAGCATGCATTTCTTCAGTGATACCACTTAAGTAAGTTTAATTTTATGTATATTGAGACAAAATCAAATGCTACTCAAGATGGATCTTAGGCTTAAACATAAAACCTGAAACTGTAAGATTTCTGTATAAAAACATAAGAGAAAATCTTTGTGATCTTGAGTTATGCAAAGATTTCTTAGATATGACTCCACAAGTATGATCCATAAAATTACTAAATTGATAAGTTGGACTTTATCAAAATTAAAACGTTTGTTTCAAAAGATTCTGTTAAGAGAAAGAAAAGAGAAGCCGCAGTCTAGGAGAAACTATTTGCAAATTGCGTATCTGAATACATGGGAAATGTATTTAGAATATGTTAAAAATACTTTCAAAACTCAATTATAAGAAAACAATAATAAAAAGCTGGGCAAATTTTTGGATTCTAACAAAGAAAATGTATTCTTGACAGTAAGTACATGAAAAGAAACTCAACATTATTAGTCAGTACGGAGATACAAATTAAAACCAAAAGATAGTACTACCTACCTATCAGAATGGATAAATTAAAAAGACTGACAGTACTAAGTTTTGGTGAATATGTGGAGAAACTAGAACTCTTATGCTCTGCTAGTTGGAATGTAAAATGGTATGTCTACTTTGGAAAACAATTTAGCAGCTTCTTAGAAATTTAAACATAACACTTACCATATGATCTAGCCATTCATTCTTAGGTATTTACCCAAGAGAAATGAAAATATGTGTATTGTACATAAATGTTCATAGCACCTTTACTTTAATAGCCCCAAACTGAAACTATCCAAATGTGCATTGTCAGAAGAATAAACAGTGGTATATCCAAACAATGGACTACTACTCAGTAATAAAAAAGAATGGACTATTGATACATGCTACAACATAGATGGATCTTAAAATAATTATGCTGGGTTAAAGAAGACCGAGCAAAAGCAAGTACATATTTTATGATTCCATTTATATAAAGTTCTAGAAAATGCAAACTAATCTAAAATAACTGGTTGCCAGTGAATGAGAGTATGTAGTTGGGAGGGAGGAATTACAAAAGGACATTTGGAAACTTGATGGTGATGGGTATCCTCATTATTTTGATTGTCATGATGGTTTTTACAGATGTATACCTATGTCAAAAGTTACCAAATTGTATTTAAATAGGTACAGCTTATTAAATGTCAGTTACACATCAATAAAGCTGCTTTACCAAAAAGAAAAAAAAAAAGAGTATTCCTAATAGGCAGAACTTTCCTTGAGGTATTTTTCTAGCTTTCCTGAGTTGGTGAGAGGTGTGATTACTTAGAAGACTGTGATGCACAGCCAAAAGTGAGAATCACAAACCAGGGAATTGGAAGAGTTTGGCTTCTAGTGGCTTGAGATTAGATCTGAGTTCTTCAGGTACAAATGTGGGAATTCTCAAAACCTTAAAAGTTATCAGGTTAGAATTCTGGTCCGTGATCCAATTATGCATTTTTTGAATTCAGTCTCCCTGTTTTGTGCCACTGGCGATTTAGTGAGATGGCTTTGTACCCTGTTGTTTAGATTATATATATATATAGCACTTAATGCAGGTAGAGTGTTGTGGAATCCAATTAGTAATGACCTTAACTGGTTTTAGTAACTCTGGAAAAGGCCTTCATATCATAATTTTAAATCACTGTTTTAGTGGAACACACATACTGAGCACGCTTTTAGAAATGTCTTGGTTACATTTATATTCAGTATATAACCTAATGCAATTCTTATCCTAAACTTTGATGAAATTTAATGTTGATTCTATTATTTTTAAAGCTTGTAAAGCCTCTCTATGTGGAGAGCAATTAAATGTAGGAGCAATTAAATGTTTTAGTAAATAGACTAAAAAAATGAAAACCACATAACCGAAGTAGTTATATAATACTAAATAAACTTTCTGAAACATATTTTTCAGGCTATATTCAGTCCCCAAAGCATGGAATCAGCAGTTTTCTCATGGATTATTTTTTGATGGTTTAATATTCTGGTCCTTACATGACTGAAATTATAGTTGGAGATCGTTGAAATTTACATTGCTGTGAAAGTCCCTTCCTTTTCTGTTCAATGAGTATTGTTTATGATTAATATGACGGTCTTTAATGTGCTTCATGTTAGGAAGATTATTATTATTGATATTGAAAAATACAAATTATTGCATTTTTAGACACATAGAACAAAATCAATTAGTATTTTTGACAGAAATAGTATTAGATATGTTTCCCATCAAACATGAAATCAATATTATTATAACATTTCTCACATAGGCAGTATTAGGTGTTGTCTTCTTAACAATCAATAATGAGATTCTCTCTAACTTTTAATAATTTGGTGGGGCCATTCTTTTTTTTTAATTTTGTTAATTTAACATCTTTACTGGAGTATAATTGCTTTACAGTGTTGTGTTAGTTTCTCCTGTATAACAAAAGTGAATCAGCTATATGTATACATATATCCCCATATCCCCTCCCTCTTGCGTCTCCCTCCCACCCTCCCTATCCCATCCCTGGTGGGGCCATTCTTAATAGGCTATAATGATTAACCCTTTTTCTAAAGAGTATAATAGATTTCTAAGCAGGAGATTGTTTATATCTGAATATATAATATATATATATATAATATATACCTGAATTCACATTATAAAGTTAAAATACCATTTTATCTTATGGTTTCACTTGTGCTCATTTATGCTACTTGAATCCTGGGCTAGCAGTTTGTAAGGAGTAAACAAATAAACCATTTTTCCCTCCAGATATTCATATTTTGAGCATGACTGCTTAGTTGTACTAATTGGTATCATTTTCAGTATCACATTGGCCTTTAAAAACATATTTATTTTGTATGAAGACTAGCTTGCCAGTTTTACTCTCAATTTTTTGGGGGGTCATATCTACCTCTTTATGTCTATTCTTCTCTTTAGTTCAGGTGTGGGAGGTAAACCATCTTTCAGTGGAATAAAAACTCTAACCAATCAGGTAAGACTTTACAGAATTTTCCAAAAAAATATTTGAATCTTAGTAGGTAAATCATATTTCACTACCATTCTGAATTTCCAAGTTAAGCACTCTCTCTGTCTCGTGTAGCTTGAAATAATTTTTAATTCTTAATTTTGTTTAAATATTTAAAAATTTTAATTATTGTTTTCAAGACTTTTTACTACTTGCTCTCTCCTTGTTTTTGCTAGTTATATGCTCTAGAGCATATAAAATCAACATAACGCAAGCCACATATATACCTATACTCTATAGCAGTTTGAGTCCAATCGGGAGACAGAAATCACATAGTGATTTAAATAGGGGATGTTTAATGTAAAGAATTGTTAAGCTAAGAAAGGAGAGTAAATATGAAGGTATAAAGAGAACTCTACAAGGTACTCTAGAGCTGAGGGAGAGTACTCAAGGAAGGATAACCTTGGGGGGGGCGGTGCTACCTCAAGGCTGAGTTTCAGACTCCCTTGGAGAAAGTGTGGTTTCAGCCCACTGGATGGCCAAGAAGTTTCCTGGGTTTCCTGGGCCAGAGGTGGTCCATTGTCTTTGAGCAGCCAGAAACAATCCTTGGAAGTATTACGGAGACACGGTTGGTAGGCAGATGCTCAGAAAGAGTTGAGGCACTCTTATGGGTGTGAGAAATGGAACATGCAGTGTCTCTATCGGAAGGGAAGGTGATCACTAGGTCTGGGGTGGGGCTGTGAGGTTGCTGAGGGACTCTGCACTCTGAATATCTATCTAGAGCAGAGTGTCACCAGGTGTCCTCAAACATCCACACTGCTGATGGCTGTTCAGCGAGAGCAAGATAAAAGACAAAAGCTCAGCAGTCAGAATCAAGGGGAGTCTGCTTCATCCTGCAGTGTTCCTCTAACACCCTCAACTTAAAAGTATGTGGACAGTAAAGGCAAAATGCTTTAGGAATCCAGTCCGTTATCACAGAGCAAGTACTGAGAGTGTATTTGGAGCTCAGAGGCAATAAGTTGATAACTGACACATCGCCACATATAAAAAGAAGCAGGTGAAATTAATTTTAATGTATTGAATATGTTATATCAAAATATTACCATTTCAACAGTTAATCAATATAAAAATTATTAATGAGCTTTTTACATTATTTTTGTACTAAGTATTCAAAATCAAATGTATATTTTGCACTTACAGGACATCTCAATTTGGACACAATTTTCATTGGATGAACTTGAGCCATATTTAAATTTCATAAAATTTACAGTTGAAAAAGAAAATTCATGTAACCAAATTGTTCCAGATATACTTAAAAGTTTTCAGAAAAACTTAACTGAGAGCCCCAATCATTTTCCTTTAACATTCACATTTGTGAAACTCATCTGTTTTAGAGGAATTGATGTGAACACACATCATTTTCAAACCTGTGTCTAAGTTAAGTAAGTTCACTAATTGTTGTGTTAACTCAGTATCAATATTGAATTCAAAAGGGTATTACAGAATTGAAAATTAACTGAATTTATCACTCTCAACAAAGTTTTCTTCAAATTTTTAATAGGTTTGCAGCCAATTTACATAATGCTGTCAAAAACAATTAAAATCTGCGTATAGAAAAATGTATAAAAGCGTTACTAGTGATTGTATTATGCCGTTTCAATTTTAAAACATAAATTCTCATACCTGTCTAGTTATGTCATAAATAAGCTTTTCCTTTACTTGGTGATTCAGCTCTCATTCATTCATATGCAATGTGATATGGATTATAATTTGATAAGCAAGAAACCCACTAGGCTTTTAAAGAAACTATACTAACTTGAATTTAAGGAACAGAGTCATTTTATAATGAAAGGAGGTCTCTGGGTCTTCAACCTTCTACAGACATGAATCAGACAGAGAAAGTTCTTCAGCTCTAAACGCAAGCCAGAAAACAGGGCCAGTGGTCATGGTAAATCACTCTTAGGCAACTGGTCTGGATTTAATCAAGGAATTGGAAATATGCATTTAGCTGTATTTCAGAATTGTAATAGATCTGTGATTGACATGAGCCTTCCTTTACCCTTCCTCCCTTTTTTTCCTCAATTTTTTTTATTGTGGTAAAATACACATAACATAAAAATTACCATCTTATCCATTTTAAATGTACAGTTCAATGGTATTAAATATGTTCACATTGTTGTGCAACCATCATCAACATCTCCAGAACTCTTTCCATCTTGCAAAACTGAAACTCTATACCCATTAAACAATAATTCCCCATTGCCTTCCTCTCCCAAGCTGTGGTAACCACCATTTTACATTGTGTCTCTTTGATTTTGACTACTCTAAGTACTTCATATAAGTGGAATCGTACAGCATTTGTCTTTAGTGACTGGCTTATTTCATTTCACTTAATGTTCTCAAGGTTCATTCATGTTTTAGCATATGTCAGAATTTCCTTCCTGTTTAAGGCTGAATAATATTCCATTGTTTGTATATACCACATTTTATTTATCCATTCTTCCACCAATGAATACTTGTTTAAGCTGTTGCGAACAATGCTGCTATGAACGTGTGTGTATGGATATCTCCTCAAGACCTTGGTTTCAGTTCTTTTGGGTATATATGCAGAAGTGGAATTGCTGGATCAAATGGTAATTCAATTTTCAGTTTTTTGGAGGAACCACCATATGGTTTCCCACAGCAGCTATACTATTTTATATTCCCGCCGATGGTACAAAAGGTTCCAATTTCCCTACATCCTTGCCAATACTTGTTATCTTTTGTTTTTATGATGGTAGTCATCCTAACATATATGAGGTCGTATCTCATTGTAGTTTTGATTTGTATTTCCCTAATGATTAGTGATGTTGAGCATCTTTTCATGTGCTTATTCACCATTTACATATCTTCTTTAGCGAAATGTCTATTCAACTCCTTTGCCTATTTTCGAATTGGCCTGCCTGTTTTGAGTTTTAGGAGTTTTCTGTATATTCTGGATGTTAATAAATTATCAGATATGTGATTTGAAAATTTATCCTATTCTGTGAATTTCCCTTTTAGTCTGATGATAGTTTCTTTTGATGTACACCATTTTAAAATTTTCATGAAGTCCAGTTTGTCTGTTTTTTCTTCTGTTGTCTGTGCCTTTGGTGTCAAATCCAAGAAATCATTGCCAAATCCAGTGCCATGAAGCTTGCCCTATGTTTTCTTCTAAGACTTTTGTAGATCTGGGGCTTGCAATAATGAGCAGAGATACTATAAAAATGACTACCCACCTCTTTGCACCTTTTTGATTAGAAGTAGTAATCAGTGGTCAGAGCACAGATCCCCAATACTTGGAGGAAAAAGTCCTTTTAACCCACTGTGGGTCTTGCAAACTGTGCCCAAGCTGCTCCTGGAAAGTCTGCATGGCTGCCTGCTGTGGAGCTGGGAGTTGGATTGGGTAGCTGTTATTGTGCTAAGAGCTGAAACTGATCAAAATTAACTGACTTACTCTCCAACCCTTCTCCTAGGAGTTACAAACCTTCAATAGACTCTGGAGTGCCAGAGTAGTTATGTCAGGCAGAATCTACTAGCACAATTGTCTAGATAGGGAAACAGATTTCTTGGGCTTCCTACCTCATCATCTTCGCAGAATCCTCTCCAACTTAATATGACTTTTTGATAAGTCTCTTGAAGTGATTGTTTGGACATAGGCCAGCATTTAAAATAGGTTTTAAAGAATCCATTAACTTGAGCTGGAAAGGTGAATAAATCATGGAAGGCTAGCAGGCGCTTTTGATTCCCTCCTAAAAATTATTATTCTAATATAACTAATTTTTATGTACAATGATGTCCTAATAGTTTTATTTGTCCAATATGTCATTTAGCCAATAACTGGTTGTATTTATCAATCTCTAGATTTCGTGAAGAGGGCCAAGTCAAACATAACTACCCAGTTTACGACAAATTATTGCCATTGGTCTGTGAAAAGTTTCTCTGTTTATTTGTCTGTTAAAAATTATTCCATTTTATCTGCAGTTTCCCTCTTATATCCTCACCCTTATGGGCAACCTTAGAGCGTGTTTGAGGTGTATCCTTCTGTTTGTATATATTCTTATTAAAAACTATATTGTTGTGTGGATTGTTAGTTTACATAAATTGTACTGTTATATAGATCTAATTTTGTTTCTTGTTTTTCTCTATTCAGCACTTTAAAAAAGATCTGTTACTCCTTTTATATCTATTCAGTATTTTCCCTGTTGCCACACAGTAGTTTATAGTATGCATTTACACACTATCTGTCTTATTTCCTGGTGGCAGACTCAGAGATCTCCTATTTCTTATCATCACAAACAATCCTTATGTACTTCCCTTATGGACTGGGTCATAAATTTTATTCAGCATAAAACAGCACTGTTAATGCTACATTTGAGATAGCCTACATTCATATATGTAACTTTAAAGACTCATATCCTATGTTTCTCCCTGGGAATTTAAATTAAAGGCCATAGGAAGAAACCTTTTAATCCAAAATTAAGGGGCCACTGATTTTCCCACAGACTTACTAATGAAGTGAATCAAACTATTGTGGTGTGGTCTAAATTCTGTGTCAATATTGAGTATTGTTTAAATAGTCATTAAAAAATACTTATGGAAAGAAAAATTCTCCCATGGAAGTGTATGAAAATTGTTGTTATCATTATAAAGTCATTTGAAAGGAGCATATTTTTGCTATGCAGTCTATCATAGTTTCTTACTTTAAAAAATAATTTTAAGTACTGTGAAAGAATTGCCATTTCCCCCCCTATAATCTTGAATCTGGGCACCTTTGCCAATTCATCTGGGCTGAGTTGAATTTATGATCTATAAATAACCATCCATTAGATTTTCGTACTAGAGGCTAACATAAATAAGTACACTTGGAACACTGGTCAACATTATGTACTCTAGTTATTGGCTAATTAAAACTTAAATTTCTAATGGAAAATAATTTCTAACTATGGACATGATTAAGCATATTGAATTTCACTGCTTTTTTACTTCTTTTAGAAATTTGGGAAGTAAATTTTTGTTTTCAAAATAAAATTTGAGATTAAGGATTTATTTCCAGCCAGGAGCTTAGTATTATAGACTAAAGGTGGTCACAGATTATTTGATCTTTCTCCCATTGAGATGTAAGGTCTCTTCTGCACCTCTGTGATTTCTTTGATTAATAGAATGTGACAGTGTGACCTTGTGTCTGTTTCCAAGCCTAGCTTTTAAGCAACTGTCAGTTTCCAATTATAATTTCTTGAAATGCTCATTCTGAGGGCAGCCAGCTTCCATGTAAGAAGAAGACTAATTGTGCTTCATGAACCATGCTTAGAAGAAGCCCAGGTGACCACATGGAGAGCCCAGTGAATGTTTAGTTTGCCCCTAGTTGTTCCAGCTACATTAGCACAGGCATCACACACGTGGGTGAAGAAGCCTTCAGATGCTCTTTGACTGTAATCCAGTGGGAGACCCCAAACAAGAACGACTTCAGCTGAGCTCAGTCAACCCACAGAACAATGTAAAATAAATAACTGTTTTAGGCCATTAAAGTTTTGAGGCGATGGGTATGCAGAGTTAGACAACAGGAACACTTGATCTCCAAATTGTTGCTCAGGCTTATGGGATTTTGTGGCAATTGTGTGAAAGTGAAATGTGTCATTGGGGTCATGTGTGCTCTTTTAACTAAAATTATTTATTTATATCTATGATAACTAGGACAAGTAGCAGGAGATAATGAGTAGTTTCTCAATGTAAGGACTGGGCAAAGCTTGAAACTTATTATTGCAGTGATCTATTGATCAAAGAAAACTAGAAAGAAAAAGAGACAAATGTGTTTGCAATTGCAGATAAATTTGATAAGCCTGAAAATGGTTTAATTCTTGTCATGTTAAAGAGTATATTTCCCAGAAATTCTTTCATCACCCTACAGGGAACATTCAGCATTTCTCTGTGGGACTCTATAGATTTGTGAAGTTTTTATTTTGTGAGATAAATTTTTATTCCTTTCTCTATTTGGGACTGTGTGTATGTTATCAGAATATGTGAAATTTGAACACAGCCTATTCGTATATTTTCAAATGATTGAATTTATTTTTGCAGTAATAGTGGTGGTGATTTCCATTTCAAACATGGATGTTCCCTTAACACACATTAAGACCATGTCACACTCTATAGTATTCCAAAAAGGAAGGTGAACTGTATTCAAAGGTAATAAATAGCTATAACAACAAAGGATGTAAACACCTCATGAAACAAAAAGTCTCTAGTCATGTGAATGACTCGTGGCTAAATATTTCAACAGGATCAACCTTTGTTTCTTTGATCTTTAGGTTTTTACTTTTGAATATCCACACCTGGCATCTGCAGTAAAATACACAGCATCTGGATTACAGAATGCAAATAACATCCATTCAGGCAAACCTTTAAGAATATCTGCTTTGGTATCTGCCTCACGCATTAGAAATAAATTGATTTGGACTGCAGTAGGCACTTTATATGATTTGGGGGGTCAACTTCTAACATTTTTTTTGGATGGACCTATTATGTCTCCCTTCTTGGTATTGAATAGGATATTTTACTCTTCTCAATATCATTTTAGTACTAAACAATACTAATCTAGCATATTTAGTAAGAATGATGAGTTTTGCTTAAGTTTCTGTGTACCATTTCTGCTTTAAACAGATTTGTAAAACTCAAGAGAGAACCATTCATTAGCAAGATACTTAAACATTCCCCTTATGTATCGTCTGCAGGTTTTAGGTACCTTGGAAAAATGTAAAAATTTGAAACAAGCCAACAGATTTTTTTCCCAACTGTATACGATTATGACTTTTTTCCCCCAAAAGTTTAATGGAAGTAGGGGTAGAAAAGTGTAGGGACTGGCAAAAAACAGAAGAAGGCAAATATTAATTGTTGTGTATAATTGAGTAATGTGCCTTAGAGGCAAAATGTTTCTGGTTCACATTTTATGTTAAACAGACAACTTTGTGACAGTGCTTCAGGAAAACTTGTAGATCATGTTCTCTTTAAGTGGATTGTTAAACTTATATATAATAAAAGCGATTGTAGGTTACTCAAGCAATTTATAGTAATAACTTTAAGGTCTTTTTTACTGAAAGCTGTTTGGTTATTATGCATTTACATGTGACTGATGCAATTGGGTTATGAATTTTTATTTCTATTCTAACCTGGCCATTGTTTAAAGAAGGTATGTTAAGAAAATATTATATTCAAAGTGAATAATATTATATACAATTAAAATCTATTCATTCAGGTAATGCTTTAGGTCTTGTTAACTTTCCCCCATCCCTATTCATCTACATATCCAGATGTTTGATGTTACATGTGATTGTATGAAAGCTCTGATCTGAAATCCTATGGCTTACTGGATTACCCTTTGCCCACATGGTTTAAATTAATAATAAAAAAATGAACCAGGGCAATCTTGCAACAAAAGAACAAGACTTTATTGTATAACAAAATTGCAGATGTGGAAAGGTGTTTATAATAAAGACAATATTTCTGTTTCATAGAGCATCTGGAATGCTACAGGATCTCTAAGTTATCAGGAGCTAATGCTAGACAGCCTTGGTTTGTGATTAATTTAATATTCAGAGAAACTTTTTTTTAAAGCCTTGTGCCATTCATCATCATAATGTCATTTTTGCAATCCTAAAATGATTTACAAAGTCAACTCTCCCCCCTAATTTCTAAAACAATATTAAGACATCAAAAACTTTCAGATATAACTTCAAAGGGCAGCCAAATCAGAGATTTCTGGCTAAGACAGTTTAGATCATTTAATATCCTCTGGTTTTCCTAGGATTAAATTACAGCCTATAGAATTCTTGGAATCTGGCTAAGGAAGTATTATATAATATAGCATGGCAATTTTGGGGAGGCTGGCAAAGGACTACACAGAGAAGGAGATGCCATCTTTTCAGTTTATCAACCTTTCAGCGAGTGCTTGTGAAATGTTAAGGGTAAGAGAAGTTATCCCAGTGTGAATAACAAGCTCTGATAACTGGAGAAATGTTTGTATGTAAGCTCCGGATGACATTTATTTGGGGACACTTACTTTCTTCTTTGTAGTCATCACACTACAAGGAAGCTTATATTCAAGGAGTGAAGTTACGGCTCATGAATGAATATCTGAGGCAGGAACCAATAACAGGAACTCATTCTGGCACAGCCACGAAGGCAGTTCTTCCAAATACTGTGGTTTTCTAGGGACAACAGTGAGTGCTGGTTGCTTGTGTAGTGCTGTGACGTGGCATGCGAGAGAATCATACCACACATCGTTCTGGCTGCAGGAACAACCTCATATGTAACCACTGGGTCTCTCTGAGGAAATTTAGCATTTTCTAAAAGAAAAACATTCAGCTTGAAGTTGAGCTGGTAAAAGAAAAGGTCTGTAAAACAAATGTTAGTGCTCTTAACTAAACTAAAATATAAGTGATTGTTCGGGGAAATAACCTGTTAGGACTTTCCACCCCAAACACATGCCTCCAGGAAGGTTAGCATGTTACAGGTTGTGATGTGCACAAAAGCAAACTCAGTCACTCTTAGGATAATACATATTTATAAACAATATTTTGGTGACCTCAAGTCTACACTGTTGGTCTGATAATCAGGTTTGCTTCTATGCCTTAAGTTGGCAATGAATTGTACAAACAAAATGCACTGAAGTTTACATGATTTAGAGAGAGAGACTAACAACAACAGAAAAAGGTAGACAATTACAGGAAAAATTAACAGAAAAATTACTTCTCACAAGTTTAAACTGATTTAAAATTTAAATGTATATGTATTATTCCTAACTTCAATGTTTTGTGCATGTGCACAAGAGCATCAGTACCCTTAATCCACAAAAGCATGACTTAAAGTGATTAAAGTGTGAGATCTGCTTAAAATTCAGTGCATGTAAACCATAGTCTTAGGAAACCAGAGTTCACTTTGTAGATATATTTCAATTTGGCATAACTAAATAGATCCAAACCCTTATTAGTTCAAGCTGCATTTTATTCTGTTCCCAACATGTGTTGATCCTCCCAGTTTATTTTATTTGCACTTCACATTCAGATATGTATTCCATCAGAATCTGATTACTCTTTTATTTTTTTTAAAGGGTTGAGAACATAACTCTCTGTTTGCTTTCGCATAAAGTCTTGTGTAAATTGCTCTGTGTCATATTTTGGGGTTCATTTTTTCCCTTGCATCCTTCCATGTAGTTACTTAAAATTTCTTTGTGTGTGAAATGGCTAAAATAAAGGAAACCATAACAGCACATTCAAAATTGCAATAGGGATGAACATTACATCAGTATCACTTTTCACATTCTTTCTAGAGTAATTCTTTTTATTCACTTTAAAGATAAATGAAAGCTGGTAAAGAGGGAGCAGGTAGGGGTAGGGAATGAAAGCACAAATAGATTAGAAAGCAGGATAGAGATACAAAATGGGGTTAAAGACCCAATAAAAGAGAGGTGGCTACTGAGCTATGGTTGGAGCTATGCCATATGCTTTCCCTAAAGATATTAAAATTATGATAATAGAATAAGGGTGGGTAGAGAAGAAGCAGGCATATAAAATTGGATGTGGCTTCAGGGAGTTCATCAATGATAAAATGTTACCCTCTTGCCTTTAGGTCACAATCCTCCCACCAGTTTCTTGTGTATCTGCTAGAATCTAGATTATTTTATTTTATTAAAAAATTCATTTTCCTCTCTGTTGAGGTCACACACTAATGCAGACCAAGAGGAAAGGATAAACGTGTCCTATTTGTAATTACATATTTTTAAGCAAGATTTTTGAAATCTTGGTTTAAGGAGGCACTTGTTCTTTCTAAAAGGTGCAGCTTATGCCTCAACTCTGTTTGCTGCTATGCGGGACTGTGAGGTCTGTGTAACTGTAGCTAACTCCTCACGTGTGAATAAGAAAACAGAAATGTTAGTTTCTTGTTATTAAAAAATACAGTAGAAAATTCAAAAGCATATATATGTTTTTAGTATTATGCAGTTTATTCCAGATATCTTCAAATCAAGGGCAAACCTAATTAAATCACATGGTAACATCATAATTTTCTGCCTGGATATAGAGACAACATACAAATTCCTTTTTTTTTTTTTTTTTGGAAAATCCATCCTTTGGAGGATGTGGAACCAAATAAGATCCTAGATTCCAGAGTGAAAGAAATAAGACCTCATATTTTCTTGATTCTGTCAGTTCTTCTCATTTTGTCAACTCTCTTGAGGATTGGCTGTCAAACACAGCTGAGGGACATTAGAACACATCTTGTATATGAATTGTCTTCCACTGTCTGATTTTTAAAAAATCTCATATATGTTATTAAAGCAAAAGGATATTAATTCCAGTGATTACATTAAGGTGGTTTCTAAGGCATTGCTGTAAGTCTTCTGCATTTACACAGGTTTCCTCATAAGCATATGTCGTCAGGTGTGTGAATTCCATTTAGATTATGTTTCTTAGAACCAAACATTCATTGACAAGAACATGTGTGCCAAATGCAAATATTTGATTTAAAGGTAGGATTTAGCAAGATTTTCTGTGTCTGTTTTGCAGGAGATTACCTGTGAGATGGTTCGGGAACATACCTTTTAAAAATCAATTAGCCCCTTGATAAAGAGCCTAGGTAATGTTGTCTGTCAGATGTTCAGCTGGTATGTGTATTTGTTGGAAGTTACTTGGACCTAATGAATCACACAGCTTCTAATATAAGGAATCTCTACATTGTTTTAGGTTGGACTACTTTTTTTTTTTCAATGAGAATTGGACCATTTTTTTTCAAATCAATAAAAGAATTTTATGATAAGGAAAAATGATGGTGACATATGAAATGTGGAAAGTCCACAGCAAAGTTACCTTTCAGACTAAATATGTCTCTTTGTAAGTCTTCATCAAATGTTAATTTTGAAGAGAGCCCCATATAAAGTAAATTTATGGCCCTAACCAAATGGTTTTAGGTTTTTCAAGTGACAGGAATGAATTTTCTTTGTACCTATGTGCCTTTTTGGTTAAACATAAGTATATAGAGGTATATATGAATTAATACAAATGACTCAGAAGCCAATAAATCTCTCCTTAATTAAAATAAATAAATCTAAAGAGTCTAGACAACTTAAGATTTGCTTAGACTCCCCAGTCACTATTCACGAGAGAAGATACAGATATTGGTATATTCATTCTCTCCAAAGACGTGTTACCCAAGATGACCTAACATTGAAGACCCTTTCTTTGTAGGTAGTTGCTGATGTCTAGGTTTGACTCTTGTGTTGGGCAACTGCAGAGACTGGTCTGGACCCTGAGTTTGTTTGTGGGGAGGTGCCAAAGACCACTGCACTGTGCTCTGTTTTTCTGAACAACATTAAAATTCAATTTCAGAACTTTGTTTTAATAATATATAAGAGGCCAAAGAAGGGTGCCAACAATGTGACTCATTTGAATCAGATTATCTTAGGCAGGTCCACACTGATGGAGTTGCCTTCTAGACATAGCCTTGCTAATGTCAAGTCTTTTCCCCTCTTTTGGAGCTCTCAGTTGCCTTCCCTTTGCAACCAGGTGTTTTACTTTTTAAGAGTGATTGTCTTCCTCCTTTTTCAAGTGGCTTAGTGGTCAGTGATTACTTGAGGGGAGCACCAGGGGTATCTATACCTGTAAAGTCTAGTAAAAGCTTTGAGGATTTCTTGAATCGTAACAGTGGGATCTTTGACAAACTGAAGTTTCTGTGTAGACTTTCTACTTCTTTAAAGGAAATATGTTCCAGCCTTCAAAATCCCTGGTGTATACTGCTAGTGACTTTTGAAAACTAAATTTCTATTTTAATTAAATCCTTGCTTGGAAAAATTAGAATTTTTGTTTTATGTTAATATGTGTTTAAATATGTTAAGTGGTATTACGTGCAAAATAATATTATATTTATTCTCCATCTACTTTGCTTGGTCAGGTGTGTGTGTGTGTGTGTAAGTAAATGTTTTTCTACATTGTAGTAAGTATGATTTCAAGACATTTTTTCCATTGGACACCTTAACTGTCTTAGGGTCTACTAGACAGTGCTTCTAAGAGGTTCTTTTGGCTTTTGATAAAGTTGAAAAATAGAATGCAATTAGATAAGGATAATAGTGCTAAGCTGTATTCCGTGAGTATTTCTTCTAAGGAGGGGAAATGAAAACAGAATCTTCTGGAGCAGAGAACATCTATTAAACATGGTAGGCAGATAAATATTCAGTGGATGGCAAACTGTTGCTGAGGAGAAATTGTGAATTAGGATAGAAGGATAAAAGGAGGTTGACAAGGATCCACATTTATCCTTTATGGATACCTCTGTATCTCTCTATTAATTTATTTAAAATAGCTTCCTATATTTTAGGCATGGTGCTCTCTGGTCAGCAACAATCACTGTCTCACTTCTTCCTTCATGCACTTGATTCATTTGTTCGATTCTCCTCATTCTCATTTTGTTAACTATGACATGGTACTGCTTTTGTTGTTTTACTCAACCTGCTCCATAGTGGTCATTAAGAAATTATGCAGAAACTTTGTGCAGTGGTGGGAGAACAGGTACTTAAGTCTCTTTTCAGGCAATCTGGAGGTTAGGAAAGTTGTCTAGAAGGTAGATCTGAGGAATAGCAGTATGTCCATATAATAAATGTGCAGAGTTTCAGATAAAGTGACAATGAGATATAATGGCAAAAACATTGACTTGGAAAGAGGGATTCCTGAGACATATAGAATTGGATGTTACCACTGTGTGGTATTGAAAAAGTCTGTAATATTTTCTAGCCTCACTTCCATCCTCTATAAAATGTAAAGGTTGGGACTTCCCTGGTGGTCCAGTGGTGAAGAATTGGTCTTGCAATGCAGGGGATGACTGTTCGATCCCTGGTCTGGGAACTAAGATCCCACATGCTGCGGGGCAAATAAACCCGTGCGCCGCAACGAAAGAGCCCATGTGCCACAACGAAGACCGACACAGACAAAAAATAAATAAATAAATACATTAAAAAAAAATGTAAAGGTTTAGTTAAATGGTCAGTAGGGTCCCTTACGTTGTAAAATTTATTCTATTATTTTAGAATACAACCTTAGGGAGTTGAACATCTACCACTAACGTAATTATTTGGTGGATTAGGAACTTACTATTAATTCACATTTTGTAAATTAAGTTATCAGACAGGACTCCCTAAGGATATCTGTTTAATTAATTTTTAAGAATCTTGGAATTGCCATGCAATATGACTACTGAAAATTCTAGGACTCATTAATAGAATGTATGTGTTTTTAAACACCATTGAGAAAAGTATGAAATTATTCTCATTGTTATATCTCAGTATCTACAAGAAACAAACTTTCTTGGAGTCATTTAAACTCACTTGTTTTTTGAATTTCTCAAAAGATAAGAGTTATATGTCAATTTCTTTTATATAACAACCATTTATTATTATTGATAGCCTTCTTCACATTCTATGAATTCACACCTCTGGCTCTCTCTTCTCTACAATAAAAAATCTTTTAAAATTGTATTAGCCAGTTTAAGGGATTTTCAGTGAAGCTAAGTGATCTAAAATGAATGTTTTGAGTAATTGTTACTTAGTGAACTTCACTGTATCACAGGGCATAAAACAGAAATATGATCTCCTTAATTTTGATTCTGTTTTCTACATGTTCCATAACTTCCTCCATCAATACAACCAAAGCAGCTGAAAGTTAGAAAACTGTGGTACTTGTCTTCAAATCCCTTTGCACTTAGGTAGTGGGTGTGAAAACAGAAATGTAAGAAACAGAACATGTGTGATACATGAATCAAAGTGTAGAGGCTGTTTGGTGTGAAACAATGTGATCCTTGTAGCTCCTGCTAATGCATCATTCAGCAAATGCCTGAAGAAGACAGAGTTTTCAATGGCAAAAACAGTCTCCTGGAAATAGACCCTTCATTCAGTCCCTGGCATGAAACTTTATTGGATGAAAACAAAGGAATATCTTTTATCTCATGAACTTCATACAGGTGCCTGTAAGTGGATACATAACAAATACATGGAAATGAATTTGTTCACATCATTACTCGTTTTTCTGCAAAACTAGCTGCTCTCCATTTCAGTTAAAATTCTTAACAAGTCAAGGTGTCACATGTAGCACATGGAAACAAATAAATGTGGCTAAGGTATATTTTTAAAGGGTGTAAATTAACTGGTTTTGCTTACCTTGGGCTCCAAAATATGTTATAGTAATTAGGTAGAATTCATACAACCCCAGACATCTGAACATAAATACTTGGAAGTATTTTTTAATCCAGAACTGATGAAGGTGGTATGCTTAATTGGTGAGAATGACCATTTGTCATTATAGTATAAGTGATACAGATTTCTATTCAGTTAACCTAAATATTATTATATAACAAGTTACAGAGGAAATGCTGCAGATCTCATATCATTTTATTCAGTAACTGGTTAAAATGGGTATGACTAAGAGAAAGTATGGAAAAAGAATTAATTGTTCAGTTTGGGTCTTTCACAGGTATTTATGACCTTTTTCTGTGTGTTCCCACCTTGCTTATCTTCTGTTCTTGTATGCCTGGTTGTATTTTTTGTTTGTTTGTTTCATTGACCCTGTTTCTATCTGCAGAAAATTCTTTATACTACTGTAATTGCTCTAAGATCTCTAAATATTGATTAATACCATTTCTATGGAAGTTTTTTTTTTCTACCCTCAGTAAATCCTGCAGAATATCCCGAGTCATTTATTACTCCAGCATTTACTTTGCTCAGTTTGTTCAGCACCATAGGTCAACTTTCTAACCAGAGCATCAGTGTTCTCTGCTTAACACCTCTGGTCATTGGAAAGAGTCTGGAGTCAGAATGTTCTGTTTCTCCTGATTGGGGCCAGAGGTGAAACTACATCCTTCTTTGGATGGTCTCATGAAACAAATTATGTTATTCAGTTCAACAAAGCTCAAACTCGCCATCCTTCGATATCATCCTTATCTCCCACCTAAAGACTATCAGAAATGTCACTATATAACAGTTTCACCACTTCTGGTCCCCCACATTTTCCAACCTCCTTTCCCATTGCCAGGGCTGTGAACTACCAAGTCCAGACCTGTTGACCTCACTTTTGCATTTATTGGTTCACTTTCTTTTTCTGGGAATGTTTTGCTTGTATTTCCCCTAGACTGTATACCCTGTGTTCTTTCAGAGAGCCTTTTCAATTCCCCCTCCATTGCTCTTTGTATCCACTGGCTGGTTGCAAGAGTAGACAAGTGGTGGAAGCTCTGTTGGAATGTTTTTTTCTTTCTTCTACTTATGGATAATTTGACTTTGGAGTTTTGTCTGTCTAATGCTGAAGCCATAGGTCCTGTGTGGGTTTATTCTTATTCTTGTTGATTTTATTGTTTTGGAAGAGTGAGGAGGAGATTCAGAAATGGTCACCCTGTTCTCCAGGCCTCCAATGATTATATTTTTAATAAAGATATCATATGGACTTCTATATATTGTTGGGCAACTACATGATATCATGGATGTACAGGTTCAAGCATTCCATCTAGAATATAGGTGCTTACTAGATAAACAAATGTTAGTTTTCTTCTATCTTGTAGGGGACTTTTTGAGGACAATATGAGGTAATACACAGGACGTATTTTGTAAGCTGTATGGGCTTCCTAATTGGCATTTTTCATTATTACCCACTCATGTGTTTACTTTTTCTAGGCCCAGAATTCGGCTTCACACCTCTAGCCAAGTCTAAGCCCTGATTTTTTTTTTATAGAGTGAGATGCTGTTCCATTAGGGTTTTCAAAACTGATATTAAAAAAAAAAAGAATAACACTTTCAAAGATTGCATATGATTGAGACATGCTACATCTTTTTATAAGCATGAGAAGAGTCCTTGGCAGTTAGAATGCCTCCGACTTTTAATCTCAGCTTCACCTCTGAACAGCTGTTCATGATGGAGAATATGTGTTTTTGTAAGCTTTCCTGAATTATTTTTTGGAACAATATTGTGTATAACATGAGCAAAGCAACACAAAATAATTAACCAGCTTTTTGTCCTTTTTTGAGTGGGGATTTATACTAACTGGTGACTAAACTTACAAACTCTTCAAAAACTTTAGTTTAAAAAATCCTAGGTTAAGAAAGAAAGTAAGTTATCTCAGGATTTCTCAGGGCCCTTGGGTAGTTCATGTGTGTTGTGGATTCCCACAAAGGAGTTATAGTATGAGTGATTGCATTCATTCATTCATTCATTCAAGAAATATTTTTTAATGTCTTCAGTATGGCAGGCAGTGTTCCCATTTATTCAGACTTAAGCAGAGAAGAAGAAGGCAGAGTCTGTTCTCCATGGCATTCTCTTATACATGGTGTTCTCCATTGACGCTGTATTTTTTTTCTTAGGAATATCTCCTGGGAATAACTATTATTCTGCCCTCATTATTTAAGTTAATATTATATATTTTCCATTTCTTTGCTTCTGTTTTCACTCTTATTTATAGATACACAACCCCCCAACCATTATCATAAAGGCTAACAGCAAGTTATTTATTGAATACTTATATGCTAGTTATCATACCTAAATAAACGTTGAGTTCACGAACTAAAATGACACGGCAAAATGGTACAGCCCTACTTATCTCTGACATTACTTTTTTCCTAATTCACTTTTCCATTATTTATCATTGTATTTCTAAACTTTCATTAAGCTTAACATTTACACATTGGATTGTTTTCTTGGGTATGTATTTTCTTTTAAGTTTCTAGTCACTGGAGAATTACAGGAATGCTAGACAATTAAGGGTTTGATTATTTTGGTGCCTGATCATCTTAAGAAATGATTTTGTGTTCCAAAGCCAAGTTTGGCCAAGAGTGGAGACCAATAGCATGGCTTATTTGGAGCCTCGAAAAGTCCCACAAAGAAACTATTGCTTGAAAATAATGTAGAACTGAGAGTAGAGGTGCTGGACCAAGAAGATGTTTCATCACCAGAGAGAGAAACAGGTTCCAAACAGTGGCGGTCCGAGGAGAGTTGTTGATGGCCATTGTGTCAAAGTTCTCATTCTTACTTTTCATTGACAGGGAGCTGGCACGCATCTCAGCTGTGTCAGGAAATGTGTTTTTGACATTTGAGAGGTGAGAAGAGAGCCAGGAAGGAGACTTTGGGACCTCTTAAATGATTACACAACTTAAGCCAGATTCTTATTCTATAGAAATAGTCATACTGAGTTGTAAGTTTGAAAATCTGGTTCCACTGTTTTATATTCTCTAAAGAGCTTAACATTTCTTCTTATTTTATCCAGCAACAGTAATGTGCTTCACCTGCATTTAGCGTTATGAAGTAGATATTTAATAGGATTAAGTAACTGGGGCTTTTGTGCTCTGATATAGCCTTTAATAATTACAAAAGACTTATCATTACTATTTTGGAATTATTTTCCTCTCTTATCAGCAGTATTTAGCCAGTCAAAAGACAAACTGTGCCTCTATCCTTTTATTTCTAGATTCAACACAGTGTTGTGGAATAAAAAAGCATTGAGTAATAATTCTGTTAAGGTTGGGTGCTATTTCAAATTTAGTTTATAAGTACTTTAAAAATTAAAACTGCTTCAGAATTAGGTCAAGCTATTGTGCATTTGTTTTTGTGCAGTAATTTCTGCTTCTTACTCAGTAAAGGGTTGTGGGGTTAGTATAAGTAATCCTTCCTTCTCTCTCTTCATGCTCTGTGCTCAGGATATAAACAAGCAGGGTGTGTGCTGATTCAAGGAAAGCATTTTTTCAAAAGGGCTGCTGCCTGCTCTGCCCCATCCGTGTGGGCATCTCAAGATAGTGGCCACAATTTTGGTTGGTTACAGCAGGCTGAGGAATTCTTTTCCCTAACAAGACATGAAGGCAACACTCGATAGTAGATTTTATAAATTGAGCAAAAAGACTAGTTTAAGATGAATTGAATTCAAACAAAACAGCAAACAGTCTGGTGTTGACTACCTGCTCACTCACTGGAATATTTGTGGCGCACATGGTCCCACACCCTCCTCCAGTCACCAGCCCGGTTTTGGGTCTTCACTTCCACCATCTGTACTGGCCCACACAGCTCACAGACCTGTATCCTACTGGTCACTTCCTTGAACCCCAGCCCATATCCTCATTGCAGAGTGCTTTGTTTATGTCTGCAGTTGGCTCAAATGCCATCTGTGAAGCATTGAGCTGTTGTGCCTGTATTTCTGCTGGCTCCAGTTATTTCTCTTCCTATTTTCTATGTGTAACTTTTGGGAAACAGATGTTTTTTCAGTGTGAATGATTTTGCTCACACTTAGCAAAAATTTACTTGCTACAGAAGGCCTTCTGGGACTTCGCTGGTGGCGCAGTGGTTAAGAATCCGCCTGCCAGTGCAGGGGACATGGGTTCGATCCTTGGTCCAGGAAGATCCCATGTGCTGTGGAGCAACTAAGCCCATGTGCCACAGCTATTGAGCCTACGCTCTAGAGCTCACGAGCCACAACTACTGAACCCATGTGCCACAACTACTGAAGCCCGCGCACCTAGAGCCCGTGGTCTGCAACAAGAGAAGCCACCGCAATGAGAAGCCTGTGCACCGCAACGAAGAGTAGCCCCCGCTCGACGCAACTAGAGAAAGCCTGCACACATCAACGAAGACCTAGTGCAGCCATAAATGAATAAATAAATAAATAAATAAATAAATCCAGTTCTTCAAAAAAAAAAAGGCCTTCTGCACTTGGGGTAAGTGGGACTTTGTTGACCTCCCTCAATTTAGGCAGAGAAAATTTTGGTTCTAACTTGCATGTTACCTGGATGACAATTTGTTTCTTATATTCCTTGCAAATTTTTGTTTCTTGGAATGTTTCCTACCTCTTGTTACCAAATCCACCAAGCTGCAGCAGAGGGGATTAAAATTGTTTCACTTGCTTTCTAGGCAGCGGTTTTGCTAGGAGGGTGGGACTTGTGAGTATCTCTGTCAGGAAGCTGTTTATTACAGACTGCTTCAGAATTTCCTAAAGATTATTGTTGTTACCTAAAGGGTAACAGCGGGATAAATATTGGCTACATTTTTGTCCCCTGGAAATAGTTTTGGGAATGTGTAGGGACAACGAGTTAATATATAAAGTACATAGAACAGTCTGTGATAACACGGGAAGTGCTGTGTAATTGTCAGGTATTATCAATGTTGCTCTTTTTAATCTCTTTGAAGCTATAATGGAACTACTGATGTAGTAACCAGAGAAAATGTATTTTCCCGTAAAATAGGCTTGTCATAGAAGAACTCAAGGAAGCAATTAGTGTTTCCACTGCCAAAACTTCCACTTGCCATTTATAAGGCTATGTAATTATAAAAAAACCTTTCACCTAAATTTTTTCTTCTATATGATGATTAGAAGTACTTTGTCATTTTTCTTCACAAGAAGTTTTCTCATTGAGGCTTTTTAGATGTGGATTGTGTCTCTCAAAGTACAGAAATGGTAATGTAAGGAATATGTGCCTGCTTTATAAAGGAAGGTAGTATTTCAAGTAGATACAACAGATAAAGGAACAATGGTGTGAAGGTTTTATTTGAGTCAGTGGCAGCTTGAAAGGTTTATTAGCGACACAGCTAACACAGGCCTGGATTCAGAGTCCGAAGATCTGAGGATTGCTACTAGCTTGAGCTTTGTATCAGTCACTTAACCTTTGTTTCTTCTCCCTAAAAAAGAGGATAATATTACTAAACCAAGCCAAGAAGGGACAGAGGAATGTTGATATATAAGGATTTTGAGTGTCAAGATTCTCAGAAAATGTATTCTTTATTTTTTCCCCCATAGTATTTGAAAAAATGTTAATCTTTTCCTTGTTTTCCAAAGTTCTGGATTGTGTTCTAGTGGACCCCATCAATTATGACGCCACATCTTTTTTTTAATTTTTTTTACGACGCCACATCTTAAAAAAAAAAAAAAAAAACCTTCAAAATGAATATTATGAGGTGACAAGCAGATAAAGCCTTCTAGTCAAGAATTTTTTTTAACATTAACTCTGTTTTGGTTTTGGTTAGAGTTTAATAATGTCCTTTAAAATTATACCTAGAGTCATAAATAACTGATATTTATGTGGCATTTTATTATTTTGCAAATTCTAGCACATGTAATCGCACTTAAACATCACAAAAACTTTGTGTGAAATTTCTTGAGGAATTTGGATTTCAGAGTGATTAAGTGTCTTGCCCAAGGACACACAGCTGGTAAGAGGTAGATCAAAATATTCCAGCTTCAAATCCAGTGCCCTTTCCAAAATCCACCACAGCTTCATCAAAGACAAAAAGACATTATCCCTCAGACTTCTGTCTGATGAGCCTTATGATCAACATGTATTATACTAACACAAAACCTACATAGTGAAGTTAATGATAAAATAATGATTTGATCTCCAGATGGTCTTGCCAAACCACCTCTACCTCCACTTCCCCAACCCCAAACTTTCTATTTATCTTTAATAGGCAAACACACTTCTTAATTGACTTGAACATTTTTTTTTTTGCTCATGCATTATGAAATTATGAATTTGTGGCTTTTATTTTTAACTCAATCTAGAATTGGTACTTTTTTACATGATGTTCTCATATGTAACAAAAAAAATTCTCAAACACATTTTGACAAAGAAGTGGAGGAGTGATTTGAATGATAATACAGCTGGCAAAACTGTAAGCATCATTGGTAATTAAGTCTAATTTGAGTCAATGTTTATCATTCAGTGCCAGCAATGTTATCTGATCCAGTTTCCTTAGTTCTTGATATTTTACTGTGCTTCACCTCTTCATTCTATTTGCTGGCATTGACTATTAAACACTTGAGCTCTTTAAATTGGGGGAGATTCTGTTTAGCTCTCTCATACCTTTCAAACATTTGCCTGTGAATTAACACATATGTTGTTTCTAAGAGTTATGTTAATAGAAAGAAATAAAATGGCTGCCATGAAGTCATGTGTGCTCTGTGTTTGACCCTTATTCTCTTTTCTTTATCTGCCTTTAGCCTTTTAAATTATAAAAGTGCCATGATAACATTAACTGACTTTTAAGAAAACACATAAATTTCCGTCCTTCCGCCCTTCATACAATGGGTTTTCTTTTCTGGTTTAACTTTATGTCTTCCTTGTACTTCGTACACTTAACGAGTGGACAGGCAGTTCTGGCTTAGCCCTTATTAGAATACCAGTTGCACTGCGTTGTAATTGGCTGTTTGCTTATTGGTCTCTCCTTCTAGACTGCAAACTCTTGCAGGAAGAAGGCTTTATTTGGTTGGAATTTTTACCCCCAGCTCATAGAATGATGTCTGGTACATGTAAGTTAATCATTAAATGTGAGTAAACGAATGACTTTCGAATCAAGTGAACCGTGATAGTATTCCTATTTCTTCCCTTCCCTGACTGTTTTCCTTTGGTATGATACTGAGTATCCATCTATAAAATGGAGGCAGTGATATTATGCTTAGAGACTACCAAAAGAGTTCATTAGACCAGCTCTTGAAAGTTTTTACACTGTGAAGTATTCTTCAAAAGATGATTATGCTAATTATCATAACTTTGTATCTGTGTGTTTTACTTCTCATGAGTATACCATAAAGACTTTTTGCTTTAGTTCAGGTCTGTGTTATTGCAATAGCAAGGTAACTAGCCTCTGTGTGCCTCGATTCCTGCTCTTTATTCCACACTGCATCTAGACTAAGCCACTGAAAACATAAGATAGGATTGTCAGTTCTTCACTTCACACCCTTCAACAGAGGCTTGTCTGTCTTGTTCATCCTCACATCCCCAACCCCCAGGCCAGTGCCTGATATCTGTGCCTTTGGTAGTTGTATATCAAGCATCTGGAGGCCTCCAAAGAAGGGCATAAAAAACTATTATCACATGCCTCTTGCATATCTCTCCAGCCTCCAAACTCACCCTAGCAAGACTTGGACACATATCCAGGAGTGCAGTAGTAAAGAACAGTGGGGAATTTCCCAAATGGCCAATGCTTTTTCACACCTCAGTGCCTTTGAGTATGCTCTCCTTGTCTTCCTAGAAGGCAGTCTCCCTCCCCCACTGAGGTATTTGTCAAATGTTTATCCCTTACAGTGCAGCTTAACATCAGACTCCTCTTCAAAGCACTTCCCTTTCACCTGGCAGAGGTTTCCTGTTATTTGAGCTCTCAGAGCACATTGCTGTAAGCATTATCTATACAGTACGCAAGTAATCTGTAATAATTTTTTGCATGTGTTTTTGTCCTAACTAGATGATGAGTTCTTTGTGTGGAGCCTGAAATGTAATGCCTATATTTCTTGCACCTAATGGGGTCCTTGGTACTCCATAAGCACTCAATAAATGTTTCTGGAATGAATTATTATACAAGATTTTTAACTATAATTTCATGGGCAACATTATATTCTACCATATTCTTCTACTAGAATTTGCTTTACTATTCTCCCTATTGTGGAAATTTTGGAGATTACCAAACATTCTACATATAGATTCTCATTTCAGTTGAATTTTTCACTTAGGGTAACTTCTCAGGCAATATGAATATTTAAAAATAGAGTTTCTGATAAATAATGATTTACAATTGTTAGGTTCAATTAGAAAGAAAAAAATACTTTTATAAGCCTATTTTTCAGGCAGGTTCTTTGTATACACACATACATAGTCAAATACTTAAAATGCTTAGTTATCCATGTAAAACGTGAAATTTATGTGCATATGTGACTTTAATTTATATAATGAGTATATAAAACAGGAAGCAAAATAGCAAAACGGGTAACTAGCGTGACTGGGCAATTCACAGAAGGGGAACTATGAGTGGCTTTCAAGTGTGTGAAGAAATGCTCAAACTCACTAGTAATGTAAGAGATGCAAATTATTATATCAATAATCATCATTCACTTCAATCAGAATGGCAAAAATTAAGGAAGAGGGTATTTTTTTTAACTTTTTATTTTATATTGGAGTATAGTTGATTAACAGTGCTGTGATAGTTCCAGGTGTACAGCAGAGTGATTCAGGTATACATATACATGTATCTATTCTTTTTCAAATTCTTTTCCCATTTAGGTTGTTACATAATATTGAGCAGAGTTCCCTCTGCTATAGAAAGAGGGTATTATTAATTATTGGCAAACGTGGGAAGGCATAATTTTTGTGCACTGCTAGTCCAAGTGTAGACCAAAGCAGTCATTCTGGAAAGAAATCTTACAGTACTTAGCAAAATTAAGTCTACTTCTTACAGTATTATTTGTGGTACCAGGGAGACGAAGGAAGCCTAGATGTCTAATGCAAGCAAACTATATAAGAAATGGGATGGATGCAAATTATTACAATGCAGCAGTTAGAAGCAAAGGGACTGAATGACATACAACAACATAAATAAATCATAAAAACATATATTGCGTAAAAAAAGGTAAGAAATAGAATGCAATATATACTTACAGTTTCTTATACGCCCTTTTCTTTCTCATGCTTAATGGCAGTGAGGTAATATGATTACAGTTTTATATTATCCTGCTAGCAAAGTGGAAGCTTCTGTAGTAGTGTTTCATAGTTATGCAACATGTTCCAAAGCTATAATTGTTTCTTGAAGAGCTAGATATTAAAATAAGTTTATTAAAAGAAAGTAAGATGGATATCCCCCCTACAGTATATGACTGTGAAAAGCCGTTCTTAATAGTTAAGACTATATTTGTTGGATTGCTACATTTTTAAAGCATTTTTCTTCTCTCTGAGAAGATATGGAGGACAAAGGATTAAGGAAAAATAATTATAAAATATTTTAACTTCTTGATTTATTTAAGAAACCAAGAGATCGATTCTTTTCTTTTTCATGGTATTTTTACATGGATTACTTTGGTAAATGTTTTCCACTTTCTGTTAAAATGTCATTTAGAGAAGGTGTTAAACTGTTTTTAACTATTATAATGGTAAACTGGGTGGCAAAGATAGAGCATAGAGAGTAGAGGAGATCGCAAAGCAGAGAAGCTGACATTTAATTTTGTTGACAAATCTAGAAGTTTATATATGATTCACTGTTTCTGCCCTTCACGTTTCTCCAGTTGGAAGTTATCATGGGTGCACATGGTCAAAAGGTATAAATGTCCAGTTATAAATAAATAAGCCCTGGGGACGTGCTAAACAGCATGGCAACTATAATAATACTGTATTGTATATTTGAGAGTAGCTAAGAGAGTAAGTATATCTTAAAAGTTCTCACCAAAAAAAAAAAAAAAAAGCATTTATGTGTGGTGACAGATGTTAACTAGACTTACTGTGGAGATTATTTTGCAATATAGGCATACCGTGTTTTATTATGCTTCACTTTATTGCACTTCGCAGATAATGTGTTTTTTACAAATTGAAGGTTTAGGGCACCCTGTGTCAAGCAAGTCTATTGGCATCATTTTTCCAACATTTGCTCACTTTGTGTCTTTGTGTCACATTTGTTGTAATTCTCACAATATTTCAAATTTTTCCATTATTATTTTCTGTGTATTAAAATAATAAAAACAAATAATAAAAATTATTAACAACAAATAATTAGTATTAATTAATAATAAACAAATAAATAATTTGTCTAATTTTAATAAATATTAAACTTATTTTAATAAATTATTCATTTAATTTAATAATAAATTTATTAATAATTAATAAAAATAAAACAAAGTATTATTTTCTATTGTAATCATTTTGGGGCACCATGAACCACAGCCATGTAAGACTTAATCAAAGTTAATCAATAAATGTGTGTGTTCTGACTGCTTCACCTGGCTGTTCCCTTATGTCTTTGCCTGTCCTTGGGCCTCTCTACTCCCTGAGAAACAGTAGTATTGAAATTAGGACAATTAATAACCCTATAATGGCCTCTAAGCATTCAAGTGGAAGGGTTACGTGTGTCTCACTTTAAATCAAAAGCTAGAAATGATTAAGCTTAGTGAGGAAGGCCTGTTGAAAGCCAAGAGAAGCTAAAAGCTAGGCCCCTTGCACCAATTAGTCAGTTGTGAATGCAAAGGAAAAGTTCTTGAAGGAAATTAAAAGTGCTACTCCAGTGAACACAGAAATGATAAGAAAGTGAAACAGCCTTATTGCTGATACAGAGAAAATTTTAGTGGTCTGGATAGAAGATCAAACCAGCCACGACATCCTGTTAAGCCAAAGCCTAATCCAGAGCAAGGCCCTAACTCTTCAAATATGTGAAGGCTGAGAGAGTTGAGGAAGCTGCAGGAGAAAAGTTTGAAGTTAGCAGTTTGGTTCATGAGATTTAAGGAAAGAAGGCATCTCCATAATATAAAAATTGCAAGGGGAAGCAGCAAATACTGATGCAGAAGCTGCCGTAAGTTATCTAGAAGATCTAGCTCAAATTACTAATAAAGGTGGCTACACTAAACAACAGAATTTCAGTGTAGATTAAACAGCCTTGTAGTGGAAGAAAATGCTATCTGTGACTTTCATAGCTAGAGAGGAGAAGTCAATGCCTGGCTTCAAAGGACAGGCTGACTCTCTTGTTAGATGCTAATGCAGCTGGTGACTAAGTTGAAGCCACTTCTCATTTACCATTCTGAAAATCCTAGGGCCCTTAAGAATTATGCTAAATCTACTCTGCCTGTGCTCTATAAAAGGAACAATAAAACCTGGATGACAGCACATCTGTTTACAAAATGGTTTACTGAATATGTTGAGCCCACCTACAGCTCAGAGAAGAAAATTTCTTTCCAAATATTACTGTTCATTGACAATGCACATGGTTACCCAAGAGCTCTGATGGAGATGTACAGTGAGATTAATGGTGTTTTCATGCCTGCTAACACAACATACAGTCTGCAACCCATGGATCAAGGGGTAAGTTTTGACTTTTAAGTCTTGCTATTTAAGAAATACGTTTCGTAAGGCTATAGCTGCCATAGTGATTCCTCTGATGGATCTGGGCAAAGTAATTGAAAGTAAATCCTTCTGAAAAGGATTTACATTCTAGATGCCAATGAGAACATTCATGATTCATGGAAAGAGTTGAATGTCAACATTAATAGGAGTTTGGAAGAAGTTGATTCTAACCCTCACGGATGACTTTGAGAGGTTTAAATTTCAGTGGAAGAAGCAACTGCAGATGTAGTAGAAATAGCAAAAGCACTAGAATTAGAAATGGAGCCTGAAGATGTGACTGAATTGCTGCAATCTCATGATATAACTTTAACAGATGAGGAGTTGCTTCTGTGGCTGAGTAAAGAATGTGGTTTCCTGAGATGGAATCTACTCCTGATGAACATGCTATGAAGATTGTTGAAATGACAACAAAGGACTTAGAATATTGCATAAACTTAGTTGATAAAGCAGTGGCAGGGTTTGAGAGGATTGGCTCCAATTTTGAAAGAAGTTCTGTGGGTAAAATGCGATCAAACAGAAGTGCATGCTACGGAGAATCATTCGTGAAAGGAAGAGTCCATCGATGCAGCAAACTTCATTGTTGTTTTATTTTAAGAAATTGCCAAAACCACCCCAACCTTCAGCAACCACCATCCTGATCAGTCAGCAGCCATCAGTATTGAAACAAGACCCTCTACCAGCAAAAAAGTGTGACTCTGAAGGCTCGGATGATGGTTAGCATTTTTTTAGCAATAAAGTATTTTCAATTAAAGTATTTTGGGGGGATATAATGCTACTACACACGTAATAGACTATAGTATTTTGTAAACATAACTTTTATACGTACCAGGAAACCAAAAAATTTGTGTGACTTACTTTATTGTGATATTTGCTTTAGTGTAGTGGTTGGGAATTGAACCTGCAATATCTTTGAGGTATACTTGTATGTACAAATATCTAATCATTATGTTGTATACCTGAATTTAATAAAATGTTATACATCAGTTATTTCTCAATGAAAAAGAAGTTATGGTTATCTTCAACTAGTCTATTTTACTGACTCCTAGATTTATCCAAGGTTATTAAGTTATGTGGAGTCTCCCTTCTAAATCTCTTTCTAATCAGTCTCCTCTATTTCACCATAACGTCTCTATTTAACTTCTTCCTTAGTTTCCTGGCACAGCGTTCTTGTTTTCATCTCTCCTCACCGCAGTCCATCTCCCCAGTTATTATTTTTCCATTGTCATTGACTTTCTTAAAGCTAGTTTTCCTGTTCCCCACAAGATCGAGTCTAGACTCTTTGTGACGGCATCCAAGACCCTTTGCAAAATGGCCTGATGCTCATTTTCTGCTTCCATCCTCCAGCACACTTCCTCTACGGTGCTCCCTGTGCCTAAAATTGTGCCATCATCTGGTGAGTGTGCAGTGTGTTTAGCACCCAATAGAAAATGATCCTACCTCTGTGAAGCTGCTCTAAGAAAAGTAGGACACATCCTGTGAGTTTCCATTATGCTTTGTAAATGCATCTATTATCGCACTTAGCAAATTACACGTATTGGCATAGGAGTCCAGCTTCCCAGGAAGAGCTCTACATAATCTGGCAGGGCTAGTGCAAGTATTTAATATGTATTTCTTTAGAAAATTATTAAGATACATATCTTCCTTGTAAATGTAAAAGAGAAAAATTACTAAGTGTTAGGAACCTTTTTTTGTGAGAACTGGGAGGGCTATCTATCTGTCTAACATCAGTTTATCTCTATATCAGTTCTTTCTTCTGAAAAAAGAGGCCAGAATAGATGATGGAGGAAGATACTTCAAATCTTTTTCCTCCTACTTTTCCCCCAACAAATAAATATTTATCAGCCAGCCTTGAAGATGTGTCTGTGTATAAAACCTAAGTCACTGTATTTACAATGAAGAATGCTTTTATTTATGCCATAGATCTTTCACCTTAAAATTCATTCTATTACAGCAAAATTGGGCTGAGGACTTCTAAAGTCACCTAACCATAGATACACAGAATAGGAGTCAGATGTTTGAAAGTTCCGCTGAGTTCTTTTTAAAATACTGTGCTTGTGTTACTTTATAATGAACTTAGATTAAAAATACAACTGTAGGCATGAAGGAATGTCCTTACTATTACTATGATTTTGAAGTATAAACAACAAAACTGGGGATCAAACCATTAAATTGTTACATTTTGGTCCTTTTCTAGCTCCCTTTTGGGTATAAATAAGACATTGTTTTTATGTAGTTTGCAGAGTTCTCTATAACCTTAATGGGGGAGATTTTTTTTTCTGTCATTTGTTTAGACAAAAAGACAACTGGTAAATTTAGGATTTCTTTGTGGAAAGTCTCTGTAAATGAAACTAATGAATCTTGATTCAATAAACTTGAATGAATATGTATTTTGTCATAGTTGAATGATCTAAGTACTCTGAAGTCAGATGTGCTTTCAAAATACTCCCATAAATGTAAATTCTTAATTATGACCATTTTTAGGGTATTTATCTGTCTCCTGGTGGTTGTTACTACTTTGCCTCTTTTATATGTTTTGGACAGAGAAGGAAACACAATGCTTGCATTCCTGTGGTTGCTATAGTAATGGAAAAAAAACTGCAGCTGTGATTGTAGACTTGAAGAAAAAGACTGAGGTAATTTCGGCCAAATCTCCAGCGGCCCTGGAGACTTAGTAAATATTAATTGTGAAGAAGAAGGCTCTTGCTCTCATTCTCTGGTAGTTTTTAAAATTTTATATAAGAGCCAGAAGTCATTATACTGAGATAAATTGTGACTCATTGTTACAGCCTCTAATTGCATTCCTAAGGTAGGTTGAAACATTAGCTAAAATTCTAAGCAGTAGAATTTTGCATGTGACTTAATGAATTCTCTGGCTAGAGCTGATAGTCTGTGATGCAGAAGAAAAACTTGTGGCTTGATTAAAAAAAAAGTTGTTGATGTAGGTTTCCTCACAGAGCAAAGAACTACAGTTTTTCCTCAGATGTTTCTTGATTAGTTTTTTTTTTTTTTTTTTTTTTTTACTGAATTGGTATTCCATTTTAGAGTGCTCTTTGGACAATTGCATGGTCCATGCAGAGCAGTCTTAGTGCAAAATTCTTTCTGTATTGCATAGAGCCCAGCCACTATGACAGCCCAGGGTAACAAAGACTAAAATCTTAGCTGATGCTCAATAAATACTAACTCCTGTCTTTATTGTGGTTATTATTATCGTTGTTTTTGTAGTGGCAGATGTTATATTGTTATTGGTTTTGTTCCAGGGGTAGTGATCTGAAAGGAGTTCGGGGGTCAAGGTTCAAAAGTTGAAGGTGAAAGTCAGCTGTCATAAAGACAGTACAAATGCCAGTTGAGCAGGCAGGGGTATCCGAGAGTGGTGAGCAGCCATGGTATTTGGTGGGTTTTCATTAGCACATATTTATTGCGTTTACCATAGAATAATTTTCCTTCCTGCCCAAGCTAGGATCACAGAGGATTTTGTATTATATTACTATAAATGATATAGTAATAATAATATAATATTATATTCCTATGTATTAGTAATAATATAGTATTACTATGTATAGTAATATATAAATAAAACATTTCTCTTTATATAAAATATTATATAATAATAATTAATATATAAATAATAAAATACTGTTTTAGCGTAATTTGAGAAGCACCACGACAGAGGCATGTTTAGGGTGCTACACAAGCACAGAAGAGGGTAAAATGGAATCAGAACTTTATAGAAACAGTATGAAAGCTTGGTGGTTGAGAATGGACTCTAGAGCCAGGCTTCCTAGGATTAAATCTCAATTTTGCCATTTCCTCCTTGAGCAATGTTGGCTATGTTATTTAATGTCTCTGTTTCCTTTTCTGTAAAACATGGATGAGTACCTAGTTTACAGGATGTTATGAAGAGTGTGTTTGCTGTAAATGGAGATGAAGTGAATATATGTCTGTCTATTTCTCTCTGTCTCTTCATATATATATATATATATATATATATATATATATATATATATATATATATTAGAATAGTATCTGGCATACAGCAAGTGCTATATATGTTTGAGGAGGTATTATGATGAAAGTTGGGCCAGTAATATTTCTGCTGTCAAACAGTTTGTTTATTTTAATAATGTTTTTATTTATTTTTAAAAATATTTATTTATTTATTTATTTGGCTGTGTGGGGTCTTAGTTGAGGCATGCGGGATCTTTGTTGCGGTATGCAGCATTTTTCATTGTGGTGCGTGGGCTTCTCTCTAGTTGTGGCACGCGGGCTTAGTTGCCCCACGGCATGTGGAACCTTAGTTCCCCAACAAGGGATCGAACCCGCGTCCCCTGCATTGTAAGGTGGATTCTTAACCACTGGACCACCAGGGAAGTCCCCCAAACGGTTTATTTAATACCACAATCCTGGGCCTTCTGGTTTCTTGGCTTCAATGGGCACTGGAAGCCAGGAACAATGGATTGGAGGTTTGGATGTAGCTCTATAGATGGGGGGTGGGCACCATTCTCGCACTCTTGCAAGACACAAGTAATTTGATGTACACTGTTCAAAAGTACCCTTAGGCATTTCAGATTAAAAAAATAAAGAGGTTATGTATAGGGGACTGAAGAATATTTCGCCAATGATTTCAAGGCCTGATAAAGCTTAGTAGGGTTATTGCCGCTTAAGATTTAGTACTCTGTCATTCAAGTCTTATAAAATGTTTTAGTTTTAGTATATTCTAGAGGCATTTATGTCACACTTAATTGATTCCATAAATTCAATTTACATGAGTCTAACTTATGAGTTAGAATGTAAATTTACTTCCCTCTGCAAAGAACTTCAATGGCTCCTAATTTCTTATTGGGTATATTCCAAAGCTGTCAGAATTCTTTGCTCTGTGATCTGACTCAAGCTACTTCTCAACCTCATTATTATTTTCTATCTAAATTCATGACCTTCAACTGAAAGATAAGAAGATGCCATTTATGCCCTCAAGTGCTCCAGTTTTTTAAACAAGGACTTTAAAATCATTAGAAATGCGTCTCCCATTTCTTTTGTGCTAAGCCTTCCTATGTGGGTCAGGCATCAGCAGCAATTGATAGCAGTTGGTAGGTTTGATTAACTAAAGATCGGCTTTTATTCACATCTCGTGTACATGGTCTAGAAACATATCTGATTAGCCATAGCAGTTCTTCATTATGCTGACCTTGTGTTTTTCAGCAGGAAGCTGTCAATTGCTAATGTACATCTCTACTTTTTGAGACTGATAATGGTCCTCAGAGTTTTCAAGGGCTCAGCATTTTCTAATCATTTCGTGAAAAATGGGGTGTCATTTGTCCTATTGCAAAAAATCTAAGTGTAGCTTCTGTGGAAAGAGTCTCAGATGTGTTGTGCTGCTGCAACAGTACAGGATAGAAGTGTTTGTCTTTTTCCAGTCTGTGTCAAACTATTATTTTCTCTATTGACTAATGCTTGAGACTGGCTTTGAATTATCTCTTTCTAGAATCTGTTTCTTTAATGATTTTGTCTAAATAATTCTTCTGTGCTGTTTAGCAAGTCTTCAGTCTCCTTAATGAGATGAATTACATAGAAGCATTTTTCAAATTCACCTACTTTCCTCTGCAGTGAAGAGACCAGCCTACATGATTAGGCAAGATGTGGTTCTCTTGGCAGCTGTATTGCTGGGACTCATGCTTAACAAGCACTAATTTACTAATTCATTCATCACTTATTCACTCATGCATTCAGACATTCACTGAATATTTCAGTAAGGCAGTCACTGTGCTAGAAGGTGGCAGTCGTGACAGAAAGAAATTTTGACCACTGTGAAGAGGCCCTGATCTCAAGAGACAAATACATGAACTAATAATTATGACATTCTTTAAATACTAATAAATCATTTTGAGGGAGTCCTTTGCAGTCTTGGGTATCAAGACTTGGGTTATTTTATTGGTTGAATCGGTAAGATTTAGTGACTGACTGGATGTTGGACAAGAAGGAGAGGCAATAATGTGTGACATTAGGATAATGCCCAGATTATGGCTTGGGTATCTGAATGGAAGGGTATATATCCTGCAGGAGTGATTCTTTGTTCAAACATATTTCCTTCACATTTTAAAAAAAATTGATGTTTTAAAATATTAAAATTATTTTAGTATGGCAGTTGCAGAAACAAAACTTCTGAGTAAAGTTGTTCAGTTATTTAACCTCTCTGTGTCTCAGTTTGCTTGTCTTTTAAAAATGTTTAAAAAATCATGGGAAAATAAACATCACACAGAATTTACCATCATAACCATTTTAAGTGTACAGTTTAATAATGTTGAGTGCCTTCATGTTGGTGTGCAGCCAGTCTCCAGAACTCTTTTCATCTTGCCAAACTAAAACTCTATACCCCTGAACAACAACTCTGCCTCTCCCCCTTTCCCCAGCCCCTGACAACCATTCTACTTTCTATCTATTTGAACTTGACTATTCTAGGCACCTCATATAAGTGGACTCATACAGTATTTATCTTTTGTGACTGGCTTATTTCACTCCCCAGAGTATTCTAAAGACTCATATGCATTGTACCACGTGTCAGAATTTCTTTCCTTTTTAAGCTGAATAATACTCTGTTGTATGTGTATACCACATTTTTTTAAAGGACGGATGGTGAGCATGTCCCATATTTTTTTTTTTTTTTTAATTTTAGCAATTTCATGTATCTTTATTTTATTTATTTATGGCTGTGTTGGGTCTTCGTTTCTGTGCGAGGGCTTTCTCTAGTTGCGGCAAGCGGGGGCCACTCTTCATCGCGGTGCGCGGGCCTCTCACTATCGCGGCCTCTCTTGTTGCGGAGCACAGGCTCCAGACGCGCAGGCTCAGTAATTGTGGCTCACGGGCCCAGTTGCTCTGCGGCATGTGGGATCTTCCCAGACCAGGGCTCGAACCCGTGTCCCCTGCATTGGCAGGCAGATTCTCAACCACTGCGCCACCAGGGAAGCCCTACCACATTTTGTTTATCCATTGCATCTGTCATTGGACTCTGGTTGCTTCTACCTTTTGGCTATTGTGAGTAATGCTGTTGGAAACCTGGCTCTGTCAGTTTTCTGATCTTTAAAGTCCAGATATTGCACCTACCTCATGAGTTTTTTGTGAGAATCAAATTAGTTAATTAGTATTTAACATAACGATTTGCATGAAACAATCACTAAGTGATTTTTAGTTATTTTTACTGCATCTGGGTGAAAAAGATAGAAGTAAAGATCAGGAGTCGGGGAGGGAAGGATGCCTTCTGTGGTCTTGGTGCACGGGACTATAAGACTAATGAAGCTCAACTCGGGAAAACAAGATTGAAGCAGTCTAGTTAGGGCACCCCTCCATCCACTTCCCCCACTTCTGTTCTGACCTGTTTCCAAGCTTACCATACAGCAATTTCATTATTCATACTGCTTTTGATGTAGACCAAAGTTTAATTTTTAAACTAAGAAGAGGATCACATTGCAAAGTATTTTGAATGTTGAGGAAAGGTTATCTTACATGAAATTTTAAGCTTTTTCATTTTATGATTCAAGCACATTAGTGGTTACAAGACCTGAAATAGACACATTTCAATGAAAAAGCAGCCTAAATGGTAGTTGCTTTCTGGCAGATAGAGGAGTTTAGTTCATATCTAAATATGAGCTTTGTTTATTTTTATCAGATTACCAACTCTGCAAATTGGATTAATGTGTAATTTTAAACATGGCAGGCATAAAACTTCATAGAAGGGTTTTATATTTCTAGCATTTCCATTTTATTGAGTTATTTTTAATTTTTAAACTGATGTTGGGTAATGGCATATATTTATTCTCTTTCCAAAATTGACATATAAAATAATGTTATTTCTTTGATAGACTCCTTGAAAGATATTGTCTAACGATCACATCTGCCTGAAATTTGCAGCTGACAGGAAGAGAAACTGAAACTGTTAGGAGTTTGTGAAAAAAATAAGGCCTTGGTGAGGAGATTTCCTTGTTTTCCCATTCCCAAGCCCACATGATTTTAGATCTGTGTTCAAGGTCACTGATGGACCCTTTAACTAAGCTCAGCTCTGGGCTCAAGGCCAGTGGTTCCTGGGCCTCTTCCATCAGTCTGTCTTTTGGAGTAGGGAATAAAAATCTGAATTCAACATCTGTGTAATCCCTTCCTCTAACTTCACATGTCCCTCTATAACTTTCCAGCTTTTCTTGTCATTCACATCTCCAAGTGACAGCTTTTGGCACTTCTAGGTCCCTCCACTAGTGAGGTGTAAAGGTGTAAGGACCATCACACATCTCATCCCTGCTCTCCAGCTCTTTAGTTCACAGAAATAAAGAAGTCTCTGGGGGAGAGACATAGTAAGCATAAAAAAATGGTTGCAGTAGAGTTTGGAAAACACAATTGAATGTGGTAATAGTATGTCTTTCCATGAGCTAGAGTTCGTAATTTGTTTTGGTTTCTAATTTGAAGAAAACCAAGCAACATAGCACAGACATAACAAATAGAACCATGACATATATTTCATAGTGTACATAGCTGATTTTATCCAGCTCCAGGCTCTATCACATTTCTTTGGGATGTTATATTTGAATGCTAGAGTGGGTACACACTGTGATGGTGACTGGAGGGTGGAGTGGGGAATTCTCTGTATTCTCGACATGGTATTCCATTGGGGGAGTTGTATTTTCAGAGCCTGCCATTAACTTCAAGTGTCCCAGGAGAAATTTTATTGGATTTACTTTAGTCAAAACAGCTGAAGTGCTTTTCTAAGACGATCACAGTCCTTAGATGATCTCAAAACTGTTCCAACATTTGTATGATCCCTGCTGACTCCAAGACTTAATTGTGCAGTTCTTTACTCTGGGATGCAGGTTATACCTGGCAAAACGTAATCTATCCCTTTATAGTGGGAGCCTTATCAAACCTGCTTGGCACAAGTTCTGGATGCAGTCACTCTAGGAGCAACTCTAGTTGCTCTAGGAGCAACTTATTTTTAAAATTACATGGATGACCAAGAGGTAGAATCTCCATTTTATCAACAGGGAAGCCACAATAACTAGTATCAAGATGGCAAATTCACTGCGTGTAATTCGATTATGATTCTGTCTATCAAGAAATCAAATTTACATTTATATTTCTTGTTTCAGTGTGTTGGTATGGATATATGAAATAATGTTTTATATTTTTGAAATCAATAAAGATTATTAAAGTAATGTTAAACAGCTGAAATTATCTGGAGCTAAAGAACCTGACTAGTTTCCCATTCTGGGAATCAGACTTCTTATTTTAGCAGACTTCTGGCCTCAATTCTGTGTACTAATATTCAGTCACAGAACATTTAGTTCAAGCTTAAAGGAGATTCATTAAAAATGCACAAAACTAGCCAGAGTGCCATGCACAAATTTTTCAGATAATTGTCTATATTTTACTGTACGCTTACTGACTTTTAAGACCTTTTCAATGATTTTAAAGGCAATATTATGATTTGTTTAAAAAATGTTGATAAAAATAAGCCTAAAAATGATTATCCCATTAATTTTCTAGACATTATAATTATTATAATTCTAGAAAAATATTTAGCACTTATATCTGTAAAATGCTTTATTCACTAAGTTTCTTTTTCAGCATGATTTAGTAATTATTCTCAGTATTAAAACTCTGTCTTATCACCACAAGGTAGCAAAGTGAATGTTAACATTCTAGTTCTGCAATATGTATCAATCCTTTATATGTACCAAACTTATTATTTCACTGAATTTGCACTCACTTTGCAAAAATTCTCCTATATATTTTTTAATTTAGTTGTTATTTTATTTTGGAGTATAGTTGATACAATATTGTGTTAGTTTCAGGTGTACAGCAGAGTGATTCAGTCATACATATACACATATCCATTCTCCCTCAGATTTCCCTTCCCATATAGGTCATTACAGAATATTGAGTAGAGTTCCCTGTGCTGTACAGTAGATCCCCATTGATTATCTGTTTTATATTTAGTAGTGTGTATATGTTAATCCCAACCTCCTAATTTATCCCTCCCCACCACGTTTCCCCTTTGGTAACCATAGGTTTGTTTTCAAAGTCTGTGAGTCTGTTTCTGTTTTGTAAATAAGTTCATTTGTATAATTTTTTTTCGATTCCACGTATAAGTGACATCATATGATATTTGTCTTTCTCTGTCTAACTTACTTCACTTGGTATGATAATCTCTAGGTCCACCCATGTAAATAGCATTATTTCATTCTTTTTTTATGTTGCACTAATATTCCATTGTATATATGTACCACATCTTCTTTATCCATTCCTCTGTCGATGGACATTTGGGTTGCTTCTGTGTCTTGGCCATTGTAAATTGTGCTGCAGTGAACACTGGGATGCATGTATCCTTTCGAATTATGGATTTCTCTGGATATATGCCCAGGAGTGGGATTACTGGATCATATGTTAGTTCTATTTTTAGTTTTTTAAGGCAGGTCCATACTGTTCTCCAGAGTGGCTGTACCAATTTACATTCCCACCAACAGTGTAGGAGGGTTCCCTTCTCTCCACACCCTCTCCAGCATTTGTTGTTTGTAGACTTTTTGATGATGGCCATTCTGACTGGTGTGAGGTGATACCTCACTGTAGTTTTGAATTGCATTTCTCTAATAATTAGCAATGTTGAGCATCTTTTCATGTGCCTCTTGGCCATCTGTATGTCTTCTTTGGACAAATGTCTATTTAGATCTTCCACCCATTTTTTGATTGGGTTGTTTGTTTATTTGATGCAGAGCTACATGAGCTGTTTGTATATTTTGGAGATTAATCTCTTGTTGGCCACTTTGTTTGCAAATATTTTCTCCAAAAATTCTTCTATATTTTGAATTGGTTTAGTTTAAAATTTGCATGCACATCTTAAGATCTATTGATGAAACAATAAGTGAAGGTTAGCATTGTGAATATTCTATAATTTTTTATTATTCAATTTTATCTGACACATTTATTTTAATATATATGCCTTTATTAATAAAGTAGTTAATATTTATTGATAAAATGAAAAAATGTATAGAAGAATAAAGAATAAATAAAAATCATTTATCACATTAATTACCACATAATATTTGGTTAGAATTTAGATGTGTTTTACATATATTCATAAATAGGGTAATCTTATTAATATACATGGCTTTTTATATATCTTTTTGTCTATATGTATTACGGGTATGAAATTGCTAGACATCTAACTATACAAATATATACATATATTTTTCCTATTCACATGAATCTTGAGGTAAGACTACCTGCGTTTGTATTCATATAACATGACTTTTCTCTGTTCCTCTCCTTTCCACTACCAACAGCATCACACAGCTGATTGGACTAGGGTGGGTAAGTGGCCCAATCAGGGCCAACATAATCTTTCTCTAAGGGATCTGGAATTGGAATGAACAGATTCCATCCTCATACTTCTTAAGTCTATTGAATAGAGGAAAACCAAATGTTTTCTGACATATAGACCAGAAGGCAGAGGAAGTCAGGTGGCACCAGGATAAGAGAATAAGACAGGCCAACAGAAAGGAGCAGAATCCAGAAGCAGGGAGAGGATCCTAATTACTGTAAAGGCCATGGTTAGTGTATTTCCAAGGTTTCGCTAAATTCCTGTCTTTGGTCTTCATGGTACATTTTCTTTTTTGCATAATTGACCTGGGGTGTGTTCCATTTTTTTTAATATCATAAAACCTTAATTAGTATATTATTTCTACAAACTGCTGTTTCATTTAGCAATGTATTATTGACATTTTCCCATCTTATTAAATATTTTTTCTGAAAATTTATTTTTACATTGTGATTATTTGCTTATCAAAATTTTCAGAAGTGCAGGTGCTCAAAGTGTATGAATATTTGTACAGCTATTTGTTAATGTTTAATAATTATTTTCCAGAAGGATTTATGAAGCAGTGAATTTTCTTGCAGTTTAACAAGTGCTGGATATTATCAGTAAGGATATTTTAGGTTGACATTTCAAGTTAATAATAAGTATATTTGAAAACATAATAATAATGGAAATAGTGTACCATGCACAAATTTCTTAGATTTTTGGAGCACTTATAATTTAAAATTAAATTTTATCAAAATATTAAATTTGTAAGTTTTCATAAGAAAAATTGAAGCCTGTAATATAAGATGTAAAGAAAACCAATAATTTAAAAAAGTGCAACCTTGCAAAGAATAAAAAGTAAGTGTAAGTATTTTTAAAGCAATATCTAGTTAAAATGCTGAAATTCTGGTTGTTTTCCTCTGTGTGGAGAAAAATTACACATACAGTTACCAGTCTGTAGTTGGTCATCTCATAATTCTTTAGATAGTTATAAAGACCTCAAGTAGAAGAGGTAAATCCCCTTAAGTAATGTTCAGTGTTGAGTAACTAGCTTTTCAAAATATGGACAGTATCCATCAAAATAAAGTGTGTATATTGACTGAACAATCTAGGATGTAAAGGTACATATAAAAGGATATTTATTACAGCTTATTTTTGATACCAAAACCCACATGAAAATGGGAAAAACTTGAATTTCTATTACTGATTGATTAAAATATGATATAGCTCTATTATGAAGTGTTATATAACCTAATCTGTACATAAAAAGCTACATATACATACATATGTGTATCCGTGCTTGTATGAGCATAGAAAATTGTGTTGAAGGATATATGTAAAAGTGGTAATGACATCTGTTACTTCACAGACAGTGAGATGGGAGAGAGGGAGAAAGAGATTATAAACATTGTCTTTACACACTTCTTTATTGACTTATTATATGTGCATGATTGTGTAATTAGAAAAAAACTTGAAAAAATGTAAAGAAAAAATAAAGAAGTTAGTGTAGATCACTTATTTTAGGAAAAAAATGCTTATTATCTGATTGTTGCTGTTAACTACTCCTCCCCAAGAATTAGACTTTTTGAATTAAGTTTTTAATTGAGATAAATACAGATCCACATGCAGTTGTAAGAAATAATTCAGAAATTCTGTGAACTCTTTACCCAGTTTCTTCCATTGATAACATCTTATAAAAACTATAGTACAGTATTATACCAAGATATTAAGACCACAGATCTTATTCGGAGTTCCCAGCTTTACATGTACTCCTGTGTGAGTGGGTATATTTAGCTGTAAGCAGTTTTATCACTTCTGAAGGTTTATGTAGCCACCAATGCGGTCAAGATACAGAACAGTTCCAGCACCACAAGGATCCTTCTTTTATATCTACATCTACCTTCTTCCTCCACCTCTAATCCACACCAACTAGTATTCTGTCTTTTATTTCTATAGTTTTGTCATTTTAAGAATGTTGTTTAAATGGGCTAACACATTATGCAACCTTTTGGGACTGGCTTTTTTTACTCAGTATTAGTCCCTTGAGAGTCATCAAAGTTATCGATTGTGGCAATAGTTCCTTCCTTTGTATTGTTGAGTCCTATTCCATGGTATGGATATTGCCAGTTTTTTAACCATTCACCCACTGAAGGACTCCTGGGTTGTTTCCAGTTCATGCCTGTGTGATTGAAGCATCTGTGTGCATTCATGTGTAAGTTTCTGTGTGAACGCAAATTTTCATTTTTCTCTGATGAATGCCCAGGAGTCCAATTTTGGGTTGTATGTTAGTTGCCTGTTTTTTTTTGTTTGTTTGTTTTTTGTTTTAACTGCCATTTTCCAGATAGGTTGCACTATTTTACGTTCTTACCAGCAATATATGAGTAATCTTGTTTCTCTGCATCCTCACTAGCATTTAGTGTGGTCATTATATTTTTATTTCAGGCATTTTTATAGGTGTTCATTATGTTTTACAGGATTTTAGAGGTGGAAGGAACCTCAAAAGGCTTTAAGTAGCAGGGGTTATATAGATATCTAAAGCAGAATTTCAGTTCCTCATATTTTCTGAGTCTTTCCCTGAAAAACTGAAGCCATATATCACTGTTACTGCCTTAGGTAAAGCATGAAAATGATAAAATTCCAATTCTTTCAACAAATCCAGCAAATATTTATTGAGTGTCCAATATGCAATAAGCAATATTCTAGGTGTTGATGCTATAGGAATGAAAAAAAGTCCTTCATCAAATGGAAAGTATATTATTGTTGAGGTCTGAGGGCACTTAATAAATAACACCCCCTTCAACCCAGATTGATTTGAAAACAACTGAAAGGCACAGGAGTCAAGAAAACTCGAGGTTAAAATGTGTCCTAAGTTACCGACAAAACCTTTTGGAGAATATGGCTCAGTTTGGTGGAAATGATGGACTTTATATCACTGTACTTAATCTTAAGCCGAATTATTTGCATGGGCACAAGAAGTTCTTGAAAGGCACAGGCAACCACCCCAAAATGCTTCTTATCAGGGAACCACCAGTACATATGTTCTCTGAGGTAGGAATGTCCCAAAGAGAGGATTCAGAAGGCTGGGCCATGTATTCTCAGGTTCCCCCTCACAGTACCATCCTCTAGACAGAGGAAGGGATTTTACTCTAGTGGAAACTCCTTCACAGAGAAACAGAAGGACTGGGGAATGGGAATTCTCTCCTAACGATTATTACCAATAATACTACACTAAGATTAAAAAAAAAAATCTTATCATGTTGTTCATTTAACCTTCCAATTTGTTATATTCCTTTTATTCTGGAATACTTTGGGTACTATTTGCAGACCCCTCATTGCTTTTCTTAAATATAAACACAGAGTCTACTTTGAAGGTTGATAAAGAGGAGTATGAAGAAAATCCAAGGAGAGTGGCCATATGTTACGAATTAGACATATATTTACTTAACTTATATAATGGGTTTGGGGTTTGAAGGAGTACAATAAATGTTGCTCTTCTTTTCCTTCTGAGTTTGAAACCAGTTTAGAGAAAAAAAAAACACTCAAGTGGATAGATAGCAAAGTATAAGATTGATGCAGGTAAATGATGTATTACAGGATGTGGCAATGATCAGTTACCTAGTACTGAACCTCAGAATTATGCTTACCCACCAAGTTACAGACAACTTTAAATGGTCACAGATGTTCCCACATGGGAGTTCTTGTAAAATGTATGGCAAACCAAAGTGCATACTCACTGCAGGCAAGGAGATTCTCAAAAGGGGGAAAAGTTAGTAAGCTGAACTATGCAGGGCTAGTTTCTTGTTCCACATCTTGTCAATCAGAAGTGTTCAGGGGAAAATCTCACCTTAGGGAAATGTAAATAGTAAGGAATAAATATTTCTTCCTAAGAGTAAATAAATTACAACTAAATTCTGGGGAGACACGCTGATGGGTGACTTTTCAGGTCAAAAGTAAATAATTAAACTAGAGCTTAGTATACTGAAAAATGATGGTAGAGGAAGCATGAAGAATAAGGACAAAAAATGTGTGACGTTAGTTGTGAGTGCAGGCAGGTATGTCAAAAATTAAGGTAAAGTTGCTAAAGCCTTCTGTTACCTGCAAACATGCAAGTAGATACTTTTATTTGCCAGTCAGTATATGAAATTGATAAATTTTATGTTCATAAAGTCTTAAATTATCAATAACTTCAAGGAGAGTCTTCATAATTAGTGAAATATAATTACATAGGTGATGACTCATTAGTGATAACTGAGATTTGTTGCATGTCAAGGGACAATGAATCAGGGATTTTTAGACATAATTAGTTTTGCCTTTTAATGTTCTTTCAATTACTATTTAGAATCCAAAATATATATCTCTTTTCTCTAATCTCTGACAAGCAAGCTACCAAAAATTGGATCAGCATAGATTGGTAGAGTTCCAGCTTTTGCAAATTTTCCAGAAAAGGGAAAATGTCCATAGCCTTTTGTGAGAAACCAAATCTTAGGGTGTCCCAGTCGCAAATGTGTGTAAGAGTCATCCCTGGAACTTGTTAAAAATGGATAATCTAAATCTGAATATTCTAAAATCTGAATATTCATTATGAAGTCCAGTTTATTCAGTTTACCCTGATGTTATGCATCTACCAGGCATGAGGTGGGAAATTCACATGGATTAATCTTCAGAGGTCTCAGTTATTTGCAAAAAGTGCCAACTTTCAGCACCAGTGGAATGTTGGCATTTAAAGAATGCTACCACCACCGTACCACGAAAACAGTTGCCAGGAGTAAAGTAGCTTAATAAAACTACATGTTTTATCCATGGAGAGTTTCCATCAGCTTTCCACTATTTTTAATTTCAGCAGTTTTTAAAATAACATTTGAGATTGAGAGTAAAACTAAATTCAGTTACAGAAGTCTTGAAGACATAAAATAGAGCACTCAAACTGAAAGATGAAGTCCTAAATTCTTGGACTCTGTGCCAGTGGCTTTAGAGCCAAAGGTGAGATTTTGTGGCAGTAGTATCTCTTACTTATATTCATTTCTCTTGAATATTCATTTTCTCTTATTCAGTTAAAAAAGAATGGCATCTGACTTGTGGCCTAATTCCTTATCATCAATGTAATTTTCATTTCATTTTGGCTGAGGAGACGGTTTTTTAAAATTAAAATCTCTCACTGTTTTTCAGTCAGTTACAAAGAAATGGTGTCCACAAATCTAGCTATGCTATGAATTTACCAGAACCTATGGTGCAACTTTAAAGACTGTTGTTCCTGGAACTAATGACTCTTATTACCACATCTAGATGTGTGCCCAAGCAGACCACAGCACAGAGGGTAAGTCATTCCTCCTTTATTCATGGTGGCAGAAGTTGCCTTCAAACTAATCCTGTGGTGGTCTTGATTGCTCCGCCATTTCAGGCCATGGCCCCTTCATTTAGTACGTATGAGGGAAAACAAGGTTTTTGGAATTTTGTCCTTTTATTGTCTTTTCAGAGATCCATGTATTCTAGACCTTTGAATTACGTATGATAGATTTTTTTGAAATCTTATAAAGTAGCATGAGATTTTTTTTTACTATGTCTTACTCATGGACTGCATCTTTGTGGTAAAAGCTTTAAGTGCCGTGACATAGTGGTAAATATTTAGGTGTCAACATTTTTTAATAGTCATGTCATAAAATATCATGTTTTAACTCTCTCCCCTAAACAATCTACTGCGTCAGTCTGAGCATCATCATACTGATTGCACCTTATAATAATTGACCTCATATATTGCTAGTTGCTGAACAGAGAACTTTCTTTTATTTATCTCATAATTACATTGATCAAGTTGCAGAGTTTCTTTGTTTTCATCATTTCACCATTTAAACAGGTCAACACATGCTAATCCATTATACAAATGAAAAAATGCTCTTACATGATATTTGTTCTCAGTCTTTTCCTTTCTTGATTTTTCTTCTATCTTTCATATATAATTTTGGGGTTGATTTTTATCTTGTTTTGAGTTGTCTTGAATTTCACCCAGAATTGCATCAAACAATATATAGGTAAAGATGTCTGATATGGGTTGATAAAAGATTATGTAAGAATGATAAACTTTTGTTTTTCACCTATCTTGTTGACTGGCTTTAATAGGCCTTTTCTTCTGCAATGGTATGTTGTTAACTTCTGTAAAGAAGAGACTAGAATGTCTTCTAGATTTTATTTCAAGTCACAAACAGTATTTTAGAATCAAACACTTTATAGTAATAGTTTGGGTTAATGATCTTAAATGCACTAATGTGATCACATTGAAATACGTTTGTTACTCTTCGCTTTACTTGCAGCATCACTAAATCCTTCCTTGAGTTTATTCCTCGTCCTCCTGCTATTCTGTTTTACTATACAGTTTTATCTGCAGACTTGGAGATTTACTCTTGCTACTTACTATTTACTCTTGCTCTCTCTCAATAAAATTATAAATATGTGCAAGTAGTTTAATTCCTGTCACCTCCTTTTTATCCACAATAAAAGAGTTGGGTGGGCTAGTTAATGCCTAAGATGCCATCCAGCTCTGAAAGTGTATGGTTTCCTCAAAATTGGAATTGTAAGTTGTCTGAAAAATTATTTCTGTGTATTTATCTAGAGAAAACAATTCCATATCAGTGAGAACGAAGTTTCTTATAAGTGTCATTTGGATTGGCATCTTTTCTAAGAATTTTTATAAACTCATTAGTAGATTAATCAAGTATAATTTCCACTGACCAGAATTATGTTCCTTTCACATTATAGAGTGTATTTAATTTGCTTGAGTTGCAGTTCATCATAATAGATATTGTGTAGAGAATGGAAAATGCCTTCTATCCTATAACACAGCTGTGTCCTTCTTTTAACGTGCAAAGGTTACTGTTGTCACCCAAATGGGATGTAGGGTTAAACTACATCTACTTGTTGAGTTTCTTAAAGACAATGATCATGTTTTTTCCTTTGCTATTATCATACAGTATTACCAGTACATGGTAGGTGGCCAAGGTTGTTAGTGGAATTAAATTGGATTACTTACGTTATTATTTTTCTACTACCTCTTTTCTCTCTTCTTCTCTCTCTCCCCCACCCTCCTTGTATAAAATAGGTAATTTAGTACAGAAAGATGAAAAACACTTTTCATTGAGTGTCAAAATACTGAGTTAGATTAGTAGCTGTGCAGTCTTGGATAAGTTATTTCTCTCCTGTGGGACTAGATTCTTCATCTATCAAAAATTGAATTAAACTAAACCTCAAGTCTCTTTCCTATCTACATTTCCATGTTTCTAGACATCTACTTTTTTGTTTAAGTCAGCATTTCCAAGATTTATTTGACTATGAAACTTTTCCTTTTCTTTCTTTTTTTTTTTCCAATTTCTGATAACCTGATATTGACCCTGAGAAACAAGTGTTTGAGAAACACACTTTGGGGAATGTTGATGCCGTTGGATGACATTTTTGTATGTGAAATGGTGTGAGTTTCATTCCTGGTAGTTCTTTTTATTCCAGGGATTTGCCTCTATTTGAACTAGTTATTCATTGCCACCAGGGAGAGATGATAATGTCAAAAATGAAGACAAAGATTTTTCAATTTTAGAAGTTAAAGCTTTTAAGTTGGCAGTGCTTAGTCCTGAAAACATCAGTGTTTCTAATTTATACTATGACTAGGAGGCTGGAAAGGCTGGACATTGCTGTTAAGAGTCAATTTTTCCTCCTCTGAGTATATAAAGATTCCTTACCTGGAAGGCAAAATGATTTGATGCAGTGTATGTCTGTGAGAAGGGGACCTGCTTCCTGATTGAGTGCTATTGGGAGATACAAACTCCAGAAGCATTTTGGGATTTGAAAGTAGCAAGAACTGCTGGGGTGACACTAGGGAGTAACCAAGCCCTGTAGTAAGCCTCACATCCAGCAATGAGGTGGGACTGGAAGAGTAAATATGGTTATGGGTGGATTTCTAGGTATGTGGTCATGAAATGACCACCTAATTTTCTGTGTACAATATGGCAAAGTATTATGAGTTGAATTGTGCATCCTTCTCCCCAAATTCATATGTTAAAGTCCTAATAGCCAAGTACTTGAGTTTCTTACTCAAGCAGGGTAACTTGCTTTCTTTGGAAATAGAGTCATTACAGAGATATCAAGTTAAAATGAGGTCATTAGGGTGGGCCCGAATCCAGTAGGACTCGTGTCCTTATATGAAGAGGAAATTTGGCAACAAACATACACACAGGGAGAATGCCATATGAACAGTAAGACAGAGATCAGGGTGATGTGTCTACAAGCCAAAGAACACCAGAAATTGCCAAGAAACCACCAGAAGCTAGGGGAGATGCATGGAACAGATTCTTCCTCATAGCCTTCAGAAGGACCAACCCTGCTGACAACTTGATCTTGGACGTCTAGCCTCCAGAACTGTGAGACAATCAATTTCTATTGTTCAAGCCTCCCAGTTTGTGGTACTTTATTATGGCAACCCTAGCAAAATAATACACAATGGGAAGAGAAAAATATTTTTAATTTGCCCCAGAGGGATTCAGAAGTATCTGATGGAAATCAGGACCTGAAGAGAACTTGTGATAGATGCATAAGAGTAAAGACCAGATAAGGCACAGTACAACTTTGGACAGAGGTAGACAGTGGGCAACTCACTCATTGATCTAACGAGGTTGCTGTCACATCATTGTCTGTGTGCTACACTATAAAGCTTCTCCAGCTCCAGGTATTTAAAAATCTCCGATATTTATATAAAACCTTGTAGAAGGTGGCAAGGGAGATGGAAGAACTTGAAATAACTGAGATTACCTGGAATTGAGCAAAATTATATTTTAAGGTAGAATTGGGCTTAAAATAGATAATAAAATTATAGAGAACTAAAATAATTTCATTTTGTGCACACCAGAATTGTGGATTGAAATTTATGCTCTCGGTATTGATTTTAGTAAATATTACATTCGACCTAACAAATATATATGTCTGTCAAGAGCCACTTTTTGTAATATGCAATTTGAGTGATCAAAAACGAAGAGAGATGAAGACAATTTAAAAAGCAATCAGATGAATGTGGAGGGCATTATGCTAAGTGAAATAAGCCAGACAGAGAAAGACCAAATACTACATGGTGTCATTTATATGTGGAACCTAAAAAAGAAATTGAGGACCTAGAAACAGAGTAGAATGGTGGTGGCAGGGGTTGGGGGAAATAGGGAGAGGCTGGTAAAAGGATACAAACTTTCACTTATAAGGTGAATAGGTCTTAGGATCTAATGTATATAGCATGGTGACTATAGTTGATAACACTGTATTGTATAATTGAAATCTGCTAAGAGAGTAAAATTTAAATGTTCTCACCAAAAAGAAAAAAGAATAGGTAAATATGTGAGGTGATGGATTTATTAATTAACTTGATTGTAGGAATTCTTTCACAATGTATTTGTTTATCAAATCATCATGTTGTACACTTTATATCAGGGGTCCCCAGCCCCCGGTCCACAGACCAGTACTGGTCTGCGGCCTGTTAGGAACCGGGCTGCACAGCAGGAGGTGAGCGGCAGGCGAGCGAGCGAAGCTTCATCTACCGCTCCCCATCGCTAGCATCACAGCCTGACCCATCTCCCCCAGGCCCTGTCCGTGGAAAAATTGTCTTCCACGAAACTGGTCCCTGGTGCCAGAAAGGTTGGGGACCGTTGCTTTATATCACAACTTTGTTTGTCACATACACCTTAATAATACGGAATAAAATAAATACATCTTAGAATAGACCCCTCTCATCACCTCCACTGCTACTATCCTGGTCCTATCACTCTGTCCCAAGGCACCATTATTCTCATTAGGTGATTGTAATAGCCTTTTAACTATTTTCCCTACTACTGTATTTACCCCCCTTTCAAACTAGAATATTCACAACACAGTACCTAAGTCATAACACGTCACTTCTTTGCACATAACCTTCCAATAACTTACATTTCATTGTACATAACATTACCTACAAGAGACCCTAGGAAACAGCCTCAGGCTATATTCCTGACCTATTTTCTTCTGTCTTTCCTCACTTGTACTAGCTTGCCCACACTGTCTTTGCTGCTCCTTTAATGCATAGTCATGTTCTGTACCTTTGTTCTTTGTATTTGAAAATGTCTTCCCCTAGATTTCTACATGGATTTCTACTTCTTTCAGATCTTTGACCAAATGTCATATACTCACTCACATGTCTAAATTTGTGATTTCTTACCATAGCCTTACATCTCTAACTTCTTCCAATTGTACTTCTCAGCATCTTTTGACTGTATTAGTTTTCTAGGCTGCCATAACAAATTACCACAAACTTGATGCCTAGAAACAACAGAAAATTTGTTTTTCACAAATCTGGAAGCCGTAAGTCCAAGGTATTGCCAGAATTAGTTCCCTCTGGAGGCCCTGAGGGAGGATCTGTTTCATGCCTCTCTCCTAGCTTTTGGTGGCTAGCTTCTCCTAGCCTCCCTCCAAGCTGTCGGCATTCCTTTGTTTAGGGCTGTATAACTCTAATCTCTGCCTCCCTCTTTACATGGCCTTCTTTTTGTGTCTCTGTATCTTCCCCTTTTATAAAGACACCTGTCACTGGATTGAGAGCTTCCCCTACAATCTATGATGACCTCATCTCGAGATTCTTAAGTATATCTGCAAAGGCTTTTTGTTTTTTCAAATAAGGTCCCATTCATAGATATTGGGGATTAGGACTTGGACATATCTTTTTTCTTTTTTTTTTCTGCGGAGGGGGGGACACATATTGACCCACTGCATTAACTTAGTATGAATTTATGTATTGGTTAATTTTTAGTCTTCCCCCATTAGACTGTCAAGTCAATGACAACAGCAGTTAAATATGTTTTGTTCATGTTTGTGCCTTCACCAATTTCTGTCACATAATGGCAGCTTAATAAATGTGTTGAATGAATAAAAAGAGAAAATATGGACAAGACATAGGGGTTATCAGTATAATTGGAGCCGAAAGTAGAAGAACCAGGGAAGGAGAATTTGAAAAACAGGTCAGACTAGTGTGAAGAAATATAGAGAGTGGTGCCCCTAAAGTTGAAAGAGGCCCGAAAAGAGACCTCCTACTGATTTGAATTTTGGAATTCTGTTGGTGCCTGGGAATATCTTCATATTACTTGGAAATATGTCCAAATCGGAGGCAGGTTTTGCCTGGGTATTCTGGTATCTTTGTGGCTACATCACCACCTTGTTATATGACAAGATAAAACATCAAGAGGGAAATAATCTCTGCCATTGGATTAGAACTCATCAACCTTGTTTTTTAGTAATATTCTTGTGGGATCTTTTACCTTCTAGACCCATGGACTTGCCAATCTACCTATACAGAGCACAAAGGTTAGAGCTAAAGGAATAGATCCAATATGGAGTCAGGTTTGTTCTTGTCTGTTAAAGTCATGGATCTTTCAAGGCTTTATTCCACATACTTAAAATTCTCCTGGTCCGTCACCCTTGTTTTGTCTCCATGTGCTTTGTTGAGATGACGTGATCAGCCATTTTCACAAGGCTCTCACTAGTACTTGGGAATCCTTAGCTATTGGCAACACTCCCACTAACAGGAATCACTTATGGAACCCTGCTCAGAAGGTGGATGCTTTCTGGCATGACCTCTCTCAGCCATTATCTTCTCCCTCTCAAGATATTTAGGTATCTCTACCAACCACAAATACCTTTGACTCAAAAGGAGTTATATCTCTTTGTTTACTAAAGTTTACCCAGGTTCTAGATTCAATTTATCTCTACCAAGACATGCTCTTTCTTTTGCCTTCATCCTTAATCTCTTCTTTCCTTTTGTTTTCTTTTTGGTTTCATGTTATCCATGCCCTGAAAATAAATAACCTAAATAACTTAAATAAAACTCACTTAACCTTAACGCTGTTGAATAACAAAAGTTCAACTGAGAAAGTTTGAAGATGTAATTGGCTTTATTAAATGATTCATGAAGTGGGCAGCATCCCATCTAGCAAATAGAAAGGAACTCCAAGGAACTGTACAAAATGGAAGGCTTTTATAGGCAGAGAGAGGATTACCACATCTTCCTTTGGGGGATGGAAAGGGCTTACCTATGTGGCAGATCCCCTCATTGGTGCTGACCAAAAAATTCCAGACTGACTGGTTTAAACTACATTCCTGAGGGAGGTTGTAACGGTGATTAGGTTAGGTATTAAGCCTTGGGCTGATGGCATGGACTTAGCACAAGTGACTCCACTTGGGCCCTGTTGTCCCTTTTTTAACACCATCCATGAATATAACTATTTTTTCTTAATTCTTTGCTTTGTGCCCAGATATCAGGTAGGAACACACTAAATGGTTGCTCCAGAACCTCACTACTCATTCAATATTTTCGATTTATAATCTGGCTTTTCCCGCCAAACCTTCTACTGAAACTGAATCTTAAAGATGAATGATAACTCTATACAACAACCCTCACAGAATTTCTGTCTTATTACCTATCTTCTTCTATTCTGTTATAGCTACTGTCACATGCTTATATCAGGTTTTTTTCCCCTTCTTTACATTCACTGCTCCTTTTCCTCTAAGGGAGACAAGCAAGAAAGTGAGGAGGGACCTAATAGTTATAGATGGTTACCTATATACAAGGCGTGGTGTTATGTGATTTTATATATCTCATCCCTTTTACTCTTCAGAATAATTCTGTGAGGAAGATATTTTTCCACTAAAGAAGTTTTAGAAATTTTTTCAAAATCACACAGACTTTGGTGGAACCCAAATCTGAACCCGTGTCCTATCTTTATTCCATTGTATCGTGACCTCATATGCCTTTTCCTCTTCCCACTCACAAAATATAGGTGTCCCTGACGTTGTGTCCTCTGCCTTGTTTAGTTTGTGATGTTTGTTCTCAGTGTCTTGGGCTTATATGCAAATGGCTCCAAAATATATATCTTAAACCCAAACCTGTCAAAACCCCCAACTTCCCTCCCTCCCTCCCTCCCTCCCTTCCCATCTTTTTCCTTCCTTTCTTCTCTCACTCCCTCCCTCCTTTCCTTCTGCTCTTCCTCCTTCCCTCTCTTCTTTTCCCTTTTGTTTTAAACATTCACTGAACATTCACTATATATGCTAGTCACCATGATAGGTACTTCACATGCATGGTCATACTCTCATTGCACACTTGTTAGTAACTCAGTTTTAAACAGGAGGAAAGAGAGGCTTAGAGAAGTTGTGCAACTTGCCAAAGGTCAAACAGCTAGAAAGTATAGATCCAGGTTTGGAGCCTCTTATCCTCTGAAATCTTTTCACACTTTCTAATGCTGCTGAGAGATTACTGACTGTTTTCTGAACGTGCACACTGCTTTCCCACTTGCTGCCCTGTGTATGATGTTCCCTCCTATTCTGCCAGAATTCTACACATTCCTCAAGGTGATCTCTGGTGGACTGTTCCTGAAACTCCTTGACTGGATGTGATGTTTTCTCCTTTCCCAGCCTCATAGCACATTGCATCTCATGCATTCAGTTTTCTGCGTGCACATATATATTTTCTTCATACAACAGTATAAGCACCTTGAGGTAGATAGTCTTTCATACACAGTAGGTGCTCTCAATAAATCTTGTTGAATTGAGGTGAATTCCAAGTGAGCAGTGCGTTTTATTTTTAAAAACAAATGAACAAATATAGCAATCATATATTTCAAATGTGGTATTACTAAGATAACAATGAAACGCAGAACTAATTTTCATTATAACTTAGAGATTAATGAAATGTAGACTACATTAATATTTATGTATGTCATGGCTTTGTAGTTTGCTGAATTTCTTTTCTGATTACTCTCCCATCCAAAGGATAGGGACTGCTGGAAAACCTTCCATTGCTAACATTTACAGTGTGTTGATTGGAAACAAGTTCCAAATGGCAGTGAGCTCATTATATGTGATGGTATTTTAATGTCTCTTTAATTTTTTTTAGTAATTCCCTCCAAAAAAAAAAAAATCCAATGAATGAATTCCAAGTCTGTTGTCAAACTTCCCTAATATAACTAAGCAAGGCAACTAGAAGGGTCTGATTGAACAAGGTTGTTTTGTATTTCCTGTTTATTTCTGTATTCTTCAGTTTCCAGCTTTGTAGGTCAGACTTAAAACATTTACATGGATGCAATTCCCACAGTGAGTCATGGGAGATTGGTATGAGGGGGATTGCAGCGTGGGTATAAAAGAATTGTGTTTTGCCTTTCTTTCCTTTATTCTCCAGCTGCTGTTCCTTAAATAAAACTTTAAAAATAACTTTTATAGGGTGGTTAATACATTCCTACCCTGTGGGGACAGGCTACATTCTCAGCTGCCCCAGATTTTAAGCAGGCTCCAGTAATTTGGGTAAAGAAACCGGCTCTTGTCTTGAGTCTTGAAGAATTGCCAAAGGGTCAAGGCCAGAGCAAGGGAAGTGTGGGCACTGGTGAACTTGCATTCGGCACACTTTTCCCTGGGGGCTGCAGGAGAAGGGAGGGGGCAGAGTTCAGGTGGTGAGGAGTGGGACAGGGTTGTAGGGCTAGTCTGAATTTTATGAGAGAAGAGGGAAAGTCACAGTTCTTAAATTTAGAAGGTCCTATGCCTTTCTCAAGTCGTTTCCTGTATCATTCCTTGAGTCGCTCTTTTTTGAGTTAAACTTGGATATTGGGCAAACTGGGGGGGTGCAGCAGATACTTATACCCTCACTGTGACTCCATAGGAAATCCATGTATGTTTAAGTTTCCCAGTTTTCTTAGAGGAGGAAGCTGGGCAGAGGTATGTTGGAGGCTCTAAAATCACATTGGTCCTTTATGTAAAAATAACTATCCCTGAACACACAGGTGGAGCAGCCCTGTGTGCTCTCACACCTGCCCAGCAGGCCCCAGGTAGAGATGCTATTGAATCTGTGAGGCTACTGGTTTGGCTGTTTGTACTGCATAATTCAGTACCCTGCTCTGTGAAAGAGATTTGGCTTTCATTGAAAAATCCGGCTTAAAAGTGGGAAGGATTTTTGGACATCAGCTACCTGCTTCTCCCTAGCCCTGAGCATTTATACCATGCGCATTTTACAGATGAAGGAATAGGTAGGGTATAAGAAGAAAAGTGAGCAGATAATCTACCTTTGTTAAGTGTCTTCTATGTGCCAGGCACTCGTGGGTATTCAGTGTCACCTCCTATAAACAAGATTTACCTCACATAAGACCAAACAAATAGGTATTATCACCTCCATTTATAAACTTAAAAAATGAAGTCCAAAGGAAGATAAGAAACTGAGGCATTAGTGAGATATTATGTTACTCATGTTTGGGTCTTTAATATGCTAGTGGGGAAGGGTGCACAGGATTGCTTTGGCGTCTTTATTTCAAGATGCTATCAGCTTTTATAGCACTTTATCATTTAAATAGTCTTTTTACTTATGCTGTTTGATTTTCAGAATAATTATGTGTGGTGTGCAGAGCAGACATTATTATTCCCATTTTACTGATGTATATACTAAAGTTCAGAGATTTCAAGTGATGTTCAGGTTTATGGAGTAAGGGCATTGGCCAACATGGAGGTGTTTCCTGACTTCAGGCTGCCTGGGCACAGTAGGTGTTGAGCACTGTAATAATCATCTACCAGATTTCTGCTTCTTGTAACTTTTTAACAGAGTTTTTACCTGGTAAAAACTAATGCATATGCCTATAGAAAACTCCCCAAAGTCCACCACATTAGATTATCATTGTGGTCTGTTTTTTTTTTTTTTTCAGTTTATTTTTCTAGGCAAATACAAATATGTAGAAAAGTGGGATTATACTTTATATATTTCTCCTACTTTTTCACATACTATTGTGTTTCCCCCCATAGTCACATTTTATTTATATATATAAATATATATATAACAGTGTCTAGTGTTACGATAATAAATTTATAGTTTATTTAGTCATTTCCCTACTATTGTTTTCATTTTTGTACTCTAAGAAATACAGTTTTTAAATGTTTACCATAATCTTTTCTTTCCTTCTAATTGTTTTTTTAGACCAGATTCCTAGAAATTAAATTACTAGGTCTAGGAGTGTGATGGACATCTGTTATCTTTAAGTGCACAACATCCATTTCCCTTCTCCTGGAAGTAGCACCTGGGTTTTTTCTTGTTAACTACTTACCCTATACTCCACCCCTATGATTTAAGCTCTGATTCAGGCATGATGAACCCCACACCTTGTTTCTATCCCAGGAAGCTGAACCTATTCCCTGACCATAGTGATTGCTTCAGAGAGGAACAAGTGTGACCCAAGTCATGCCAATAAGATACAATGAGGTGTTATCCTGAGATTTTACAAAAAGCCATTGGGAAGTTGAGGTCCACTTTTTAAAATTTTTATTAGAGTATAGTTGATTTACAGTGTTGTGTTAGTTTCTGCTGTACAGCAAAGTGTATCAGTTATACATGTACATATATCCACTCTTTTTTAGATTCTTTTCCCATATAGGTCATTACAGAGTATTGAGGAGAGTTTCCTGTGCTATACAGTAGGTCCTTATTAGTCATTCTGCTGGCTCGTAAAGTTGGTAGAACAGAAACCTAAAGTGCACCTTGAGGGAGAGCTTGCCTGAGGGGGAAAAAAAGCCATCACAGTTGAAAGCAGACCTGATACGGGGAGAGAGAGAGATGCATAAGCACAAGTTAGAGCACTGGGATCCAACATGAACACTGCTGGAATTTTCACCTCTCTGAGCCAATCCATTCCTTTTCTCATTACAGCATTTTGAGTTGGGTTTCTGCACTTGCAAGCAGAAGTGCTGATTTAGTACAGTAGCTCAAAAAGGTATGACCACATATGAAGGTCTTTATATGTGTTGCAAAATTAGTTTCTGACAGTGCTACCAACCATATAGTACTTATTTCTATGTACCAATATTGGCACAAGTACTATGTATCAATATTTTAAATTAGAAAACATTCCTTTACATTTCTAGACTATTTTTTATACGTTTAATGACCTTACGTATTTCTTCTCAGATTTGTCTGTCCTTCTGTGATTTGCCTGCTTTTACTGTACTTTGGGATGTTAGCATATTTCTCCATTTTTTTAGAGCCCTTTTTGCATTAAAAATACAAATAACTTTCGTATATTTGTGTCATATTTGTTGTGGATATTTTCTGTTATTTTTTTGTGAAAGGTACTAATGCTACATATGTATGAAATGCTAAGTATGTAGTTTTCTTTTTTTGTCATAGAGTTTTTACTTTTAGGATATCTTTACCTTCCCAAGATCAATATTTTAATAGTTGCATTTTACCTCATTTTAAAATTTAGCATGTACTTTTTTTGGAATTTATTTTGGTAGATAAAGTAATTTTATTTAGGAATTTTCTGAATGCTAGTCACAAGAATTCTGGAGCTCTTAAAAGGTAGGCTGTTTCTTACCCTGAATGTGGGTAAGAAATGTGGGACATTCAGGATGCCGCCATGCTTCAGGGAGAGACAGGGAACTAGGGTGGGCATGCCATTGGGACTCTGTGTCTCTGTTTTTCTTCTCTCGCCTTTGCTCTCAGTGCATTTCCTCATCCTTTTCATTTGTTTTCCCTACTTCCTTGTCCCAGTGGGAACCGTCTAACCATCCAGAGAAAGACTAAATCTGGCTGTCACTCCCAACCCAAATTCCCAGGAAAGTGACCGTGTTTTTCTAATTTGGATACGGTGCTTCATGTTGCCCTGAAACAAGGTCACGTTGGATGAACTCTGGCTTCTAGGAGTCCATTCTCTGTGGATCAGATTCCATATTAGAGAATCAGGGGAAGGATAGTTACCAGGGAAGGGGAAATATTTTGAGCTGGGGAGACAAACAATAGGCAAGTGGTCATTATAGAGATAAAGGCCTAACTTGATTATTTCCCAAATAGCTTTTCTAACAACAAATATTGGTGCTCTATGCCTTCATTATTGATTTATACTTTTTGCTTTGTCACGTATTAAACTCATACATGTGCATGAATGTTCATGTTTCTGGACTAAGGTTTTCTGATATGTTGGTCTCTTTGTCAGTTCTTAACAGCAATTTTTGTTTCAATTCTTTATGGTAAGATAAATTTCCCTTTCTTCTTCTTCTTTTCAAATTTGTTATACATGCATTCTTCCGTTTATTTTTCCAGAAAAATTTTGTTGCATATGGGAAAGAAATATTTTTATAGTAACTATTCTAACTTCTTAAAGAAAGCTATTATTTTTATTCTTTTGTCTTATACCTGGCCACTTTTCTAATCTATGGTATTCTAAGAAATTTGCAGTTTTCTTAGAATTAGAGTTACATTAATTATATACTTGTTAATAATAATAGTCATTTAATCTTTTTCCTTCTAATTATACCTTTTGTTTCCACTTTATGTCTTATAGTATTAGTCAGAATGTCCAATAAAGCAATGATTATGTTAATGGGTGTTGTTATGAGCAAGAATAAAAATTGATATTGACTGACACCATGTGTCAAGTGCTATTAGAAATTTGTGTGAATTATCTTATCCACTATTGTTATTCTAATTTTGCTGATGAAGAAGAAACTGCAGCTTAGAGAGATCAGATTACTTGACCAAGGTTACATATCTCATGAATGGTGGAACTAACATGCAAAAACAGGTCAATCTGACTCCAGTAATCATTTTTGTAATGATTATTTAGACTACCTTCTTTAAAAAAGGAAAGCCAATTTATTATTTGAAGGTATGCTTATATACTGAGAAAACTCAAGAGAGTTTCATAACGAAACAAATGATTTTTGCTGTTCTAAAGTGGTCACTGGTAAAACTCTGTCTTTGGAGTCTTTTGTGAAAATAATTAATTATTTTTGTAACCTCCCCCATGGTTAATGGCCTATTCAAGTTTCCTGATGTTTTTGCGGTGGTTAATGTTGATAACTGCTTTTTTTCTCCTACAAAATTCTCAATATAATTGAGAATTATGTAATTACATTGAATTGTCCTTCTGAATGTTTATTTCAAGAAGGAGCCATGATATTGTATTCAATAGATAGCTCTGCCCTTAGAGTGAAGTGCATAGGTGACAGATGAATCTCAAAAGTTCTCTTTTTAGGTGAGAAGAAAGGAAATAGTGTGCAATTGTTAAATCATGTGCCAAAGGATTTCCCTTTTCATTCTTGGTTTAAGTAGGCTAATGTATGCAAAAATTGCCAACTGCGTGCAAACCTTGTTACCTTTTTGGCATTTGAGCACAATTTTACATTACAAGTTATTGCAACTTGATTTTTTAAAAAAAATAAACAAACAATGCCAATAATAATCGAGGTAGGTCCCTGTTGGCATATTATCCAAATATGTTAGCATAATAACTGTGCAGTTAGTATACTCTGTAACCATATGTACATTTATTTTCAGGGTGATGGGGAACAGATTAAATGTGCAGGGAGAACACCTACTGGAGTGTGCCAAATATACAATAGGGCGGACTGTGTCAGTCTAGTTTGGCATATCCTGTGTAAACCAGAGACAGGTGTAACTTTCTAGAGGGGCCCTCTGGCGTTCTTCAGACAGGAATCCTGGCAAACTCAGGTGAGCAGGATAGGCCTTGGATTGATTGTATCTTCTGTATGGTTGAAATGTAATAATCAGTGATTTTATCAATAAAGCAGATGGAAATTTGCATTCAGTTTTGTAGCCACTCTAATTGTATTCTAGATAAAATAATGCATTCGCCTGTTGGTATTTTGTTGTATTGACAAAGTAGTTTATGTGGTGGAGAGTAGTGAACTTGGAGCTGAGTTTTGTTCTTAACTTTGACACCGATTTTAGTTTTTGGATGTATAGTTTATCTCCTTGAGTTTTATTGTCTCATCCATAAAAGAGGTAATGCTACCTACCATGCAGTCAAAGGAAAAGAAAACAACGTTATAACATTATAAGATTAAAAAAAGACATTTTATGGAGGATCAAACCAAAAGGCCCAGAAGGTTTAAATATCTTTCTTAGGACACAGTGCTCACAATAGAACTCAGGTCATCATCTTCTTCCAGTAGATCCCCTTCTAGATTCTATACCCTCAGTGGCATTGACATGTCTTTAACTAAAGCTTCAGCAGCTGTATGAATCTTACTTGGTAGACAGGTTAATGATGCTATTAATTTTGTAAAACACATACATTTCTGTGTTTGATTTACAGATCTTTATACATTCCATTAGTGACTAAAAAACTGTATTCATAATAGTAGTAAAATGTGAAATTAATGCATTTATATCTATTACTTTCTGATGTTTATGTTAAGAAAAATTGGGTAAAAATATGATAAACATATGTGGCAGATTGTATTTTCCAAAGATGGCCACATCTCCCGTTCCATATTCTAGCTTTACACTATGATTTTGAGAAGTGAGTCTATATTCCTTCACCTTGAACCTACCTAGACTTGTGACTACACTGAAGCAACACTCTGTGACTTCTGAGGCTAGTCCTAAAAGGTACAGCCTCAAACACTCACAAAGAAACCCTGAGCTACTATGTAAGCAGCTCTATTTCCCAGAGGCTGCCGTGCTATGAGGAAGTCCAAATTAGCCTGTGTGGACAGACCCCATGGAGAAACTCTTGAGACTACATGAAGACACATAAATGTATGGCTAGTCCCCACCTGTTGCAATTCCATTTACTATGTGATTGAAATCACAGCCCACATCAGAATCACTCCGCTGAACGCTTTCCACATTTCTAAATTTCAAGATCTCCCGTGGTTTAGAAGCGAGGCTTTTGATGGGATGGTTTCTGAGAAATAGGCCATTTGAAAAATAATTGTGCCTAATTTTCTATTTGAAGTTATTTGCGTGGTTATAGTAGAAACTTTTACCTCCTCTGAGGCAGCTGCTTCACTGTCTTCAGGAAAATCTATAGTACATGAGTGGTTATTATTATTTTTTTTTTAAAACATCTTTATTGAAGTATAATTGCCTTACAATGGTGTGTTAGCTTCTGCTTTATAACAAAGTTAATCAGTTATACATATACAATATGTTCCCATATCTCTTCCCTCTTGCATCTCCCTCCCTCCCACCCTCCCCATCCCACCCCTCTAGGTGGTCACAAAGCACCGAGCTGATCTCCCTGTGCTATGCGGCTGCTTCCCACTAGCTATCTATTTTACATTTGGTAGTGTATATATGTCCATGACACTCTCTCACCCTGTCACATCTCACCCCACCCCCTCCCCATATCCTCAAGTCCATTCTCTAGTAGGTCTGTGTCTTTATTCCCGTCTTGCCACTAGGTTCTTCATGGCTTTTTTTTCCCCTTAGATTCCGTATATATGTGTTAGCATACTGTATTTGTTTTTCTCTTTCTGACTTACTTCACTCTGTATGACAGACTCTAACTCCATCCACCTCATTACAAATACCTCCATTTCATTTCTTTTTATGGCTGAGTAATATTCCATTGTATATATGTGCCACATCATCTTTATCCATTCATCTGTTGATGGACATTTAGGTTGCTTCCATGTCCTGGCTATTGTAAATAGAGCTGCAGTGAACATTGTGGTACATGACTCTTTTTGAACTATGGTTTTCTCAGGGTATATGCCCAGTAGTGGGATTGCTGGATCGTATGGTAGTTCTATTTGTAGTTTTTTAAGGACCCTCCATACTGTTCTCCATAGTGGCTGTATCAATTTACATTCCCACCAACAGTGCAAGAATGTTCTCTTTTCTCCACACCCTCTGCAGCATTTATTGTTTCTAGATTTTTTGATGATGGCCATTCTGACCGGTGTGAGATGATATCTCATTGTAGTTTTGATTTGCATTTCTCTAATGATTAATGATGTTGAGCATTCTTTCATGTGTCTGTAGGCCATCTGTATATCTTCTTTGGAGAAATGTCTATTTAGGTCTTCTGCCCATTTTTGGATTGGGTTGTTCGTTTTTTTGTTATTGAGCTGCATGAGCTGCTTGTAAATCTTGGAGATTAATCCTTTGTCAGTTGCTTCATTTGCAAATATTTTCTCCCATTCTGAGGGTTGTCTTTTGGTCTTGTTTATGGTTTCCTTTGCTGTGCAAAAGCTTTTAAGTTTCATTAGGTCCCATTTGTTTATTTGTGTTCTTATTTCCATTTCTCTGGGAGCTGGGTCAAAAAGAATCTTGCTGTGATGTATGTCATAGAGTGTTCTGCCTATGTTTTCCTCTAAGAGTTTGATAGTGTCTGCCCTTACACTTAGGTCTTTAATCCATTTTGAGTTTATTTTTGTGCATGGTGTCAGGGAGTGTTCTAATTTCATACTTTTACATGTACCTGTCCAATTTTCCCAGCACCACTTATTGAAGAGGCTGTCTTTTCTCCACTGTATATGCTTGCCTCCTTTATCAAAGCTAAGGTGACCATATGTGCGTGGGTTTATCTCTGGGCTTTCTATCCTGTTCCATTGATCAATATTTCTGTTTTTGTGCCAGTACCAAACTGTCTTGATTACTGTAGCTTTGTAATATAGTCTGAAGTCAGGGAGCCTGATTCCCCCAGCTCCATTTTTCATTCTCAAGATTGCTTTGGCTATTCGGGGTCTTTTGTGTTTCCATACAAATTGTGAAATTTTTTGTTCTAGTTCTGTGAAAAATGCCAGTGGTAGTTTGATAGGGATTGCATTGAATCTGTAGATTGCTTTGGGTAGTATAGTCATTTTCACAATGTTGATTCTTCCAATCCAGGAACATGGTATATCTTTCCATCTATTTGTATCATCTTTAATTTCTTTCATCAGTGTCTTATAATTTTCTGCATACAGGTCTTTTGTCTCCTTAGGTAGGTTTATTCCTAGATATTTTATTCTTTTTGTTGCAATGGTAAACGGGAGTGTTTTCTTAATTTCACTTTCAGATTTTTCATCATTAGTGTATAGAAATGCAAGAGATTTCTGTGCATTAATTTTGTATCCTGCTACTTTGCCAAATTCATTGATTAGCTCTAGGAGTTTTCTGGTAGCATCTTTAGGATTCTCTATGTATAGTATCATGTCATCTGCAAACAGTGACAGCTTTACTTCTTCTTTTCCGATTTGGATTCCTTTTATTTCTTTGTCTTCTCTGATTGCTGTGGCTAACACTTCCAAAACTATGTTGAATAATAGTGGTGAGAGTGGGCAACCTTGTCTTGTTCCTGATCTCAGTGGAAATGGTTTCAGTTTTTCACCATTGAGGACAGTGTTGGCTGTGGGTTTGTCATATATGGTCTTTATTATGTTGAGGAAAGTTCCCTCTATGCCTACTTTCTGCAGGGCTTTTATCATAAATGGGTGTTGAATTTTGTCGAAAGCTTTCTCTGCATCTATTGAGATGATCATATGGTTTTTCTCCTTCAATTTGTTAATATGGTGTATCACATTGATTGATTTGCGTATATTGAAGAATCCTTGCATTCCTGGGATAAACCCCACTTGATCATGGTGTATGAGGTTATTTTTAATGAGTGGTTTTTGTTTTGATTTGTTAGAAATTACAGAATGTTCTAATACCCCATCTGGATTGATACAGTGTAGACAGGGACAGAGAACTCAGAATGTTCAGATAATGCCAAACTGAGTTCATTTAGTGGAAGCAGCTACTCAGATAGGCCAGAGGTTTGGGAAGGTATTACTCATCTAGAGGACATGGAATGAGTGAGTGTGTTCAGATAATGTAGTTGAGATCTTAAGATGTAAGTGGATGCCAGTTGACATCTGGCCTACATGTGTTACACAACTGATGCTCATCAACAAGCTATTATTGAACATTACTGTGAATGGCTGTCTAGGTGTTAATGCATCCTGGGTATTGAGACTGAGGTAGCATTTTCCCCCCAACTTTCTGTAAAACTGATCATATTTGAATGGAATTGTCTTTATTTTGATTGTTACTATATTTCTTCAAAACTGTTTCTTTAATCATAAAAATGAAATCTTGATATACATTATTTTTTCTTACTCTCCATATAAAGTTTAGTACTTGAATACATAATGTATGTCATAGCTGTAAATATTCAAATCTTATTTGCCAGTTTTATTTAAAAATTACTTTTAAACTTTAAGAAAAGTGTGCCATAAGACAGCTATTTCTACAAAACTTATCCCATCATCTTTAGGAAATAAAAATCTGAAAGTATCACTCTAGTATATAACTGCCTCCATAAAAAGTAGCAAATATAAAGCTGAAAAATATAAGGATCCTCCTCAGATGCATAAAGATTCTATAAATAAAGTACTGAAGTCATTTATAAATGCTTTTATAATAAATGTCAGTAAAATAGACCCCACACTACATCATTTCTGATGAAACATTAACCATGAATGTACCTGAATGTACATAATTAGACAGTAACTCTGAATGGTGTTGATGGTTCATGGATGAAGCACTGGAGAGATTCATGTGGCAAAGACATTTTATTTCTACATCAGCTAATCTTGACTTTACTGAACAGGCTCCAATTCTTTATCTCTGAAATATAGAAGTGCCTGTGGCACCTGTTATTTTATAGGGTGCTTATATGGGCTTCTGGCTTTTTCCTCAATTACATTTACATTTAGAATTATGTGTGGCCTATGTGTAACTTCACACCATGAGTTTTAAAGTTTTATCTAATTTAATAATCACTTTTTGTACTAGAAGTAATTGCCTAAGTAGTTTCCTTAATTAAATTTTCTTATTTTTGTACATAATGTATGGTGAACTCATTTATACAACCATCACATTTGATTTATGTGCTCTAATTTATCTATAATTTTATTTTCTGGCTGAGGAACTGTTGCTTTTTAAAACTGTTCCATTTTCTTTTCTTCTATCAACAAGGCTAGCTCTTGGCATTATTTGGGATTTTCCACAGGGACAATGTTTTATTCACTTCCCAAGACTTTTTTAAAACATTGGGGGAAGGAGACAAACAAAACTTTGAAGTTAGCACATTGAAGTGAGCTATGGATACTTTGGGTGGACAGCAAGTCTCTACTACACCAGCCTCTAAATCCACACGATTCAAATTTGTAACTCAGAAGAATATACTTTAGTTTCATCGAATTTTAGGAATTGTTTTTAAGATTTCTTACTAATAGTTTAAATTGAAAATATCAATTACTCAAATGCCATGAGCGTGCTATAAAGTTAAGACCCATATCAAGGGATTTGATAATCACTGGGAGTAATAAATAACAGTTTTGGAGCCGTTGTCAATAGTCGATATTTAAGGTCTGTCCTAATTGAGAAGTTGTTCCCTTTTCTCTCATTTAAAGAGGAAGGAAAAAAATGCTTGTGCCCTCTAATTTCATCCAAAACCTTGGAAGAGACACTCTGTCCACTTCTAAAATCTGGTTCTGGGAGTAAAAATGAAAGTATTTTAAAATTCACGCTACACTAATTATAGGTGCAACTTTGAAATTTCTGCTTCTCTTAGATTTGACAAATGTTACTTAGTGTTTTCATAATGACATAACAGTTTTGTGTAGCACACAATCAAAATGTCATTATAGCATATTACCCAACCACTGAACATGCTATTCTTTGCCAGAGAATCTTTTCTTAGTACATGTGTTTCAAAAGCACTTACTCTGTAAATGAAAGATTAAGGCTTAGCTGACCTACATTGAGCTGTGGGGATTTAAAATCCAGGGATCAATCATCTTGGGTCTACCTCAGTTCAGTTATTTTTTGGATGACTCAGTGGATTCATTCCAGTTTTCTGGACAAAGAAAATCTTTCATGCTTGCTTAAAAAACAAAACAAAACAAAAAAACTCCAAATGAAAACAAAAAAAAATGGTGAAATAAGCAAGCATGATTAGATGATCCTCTTTTGAACAGGATACTGCAAGTAGCTTTTATTTTATATTCTGTTGAAAGAAATTGGAAATTCTGTTGCTGTCTCTTTAGTCTCACTGGTGATTGACAGAGAAGTCCCAAGCAGATGTATAGTTTTATTTGGAAATAAACCTGTTTTCACAAAAGCATCTTCTTTCAAGCTATGGCTTGCGTTTCATGGCATTCAACTTGTCTTTCTCCCAGGCCCTGAGATGAATGGAAAACTATTTTATCCCTAATTTATGAAGAACCAACAGCAGAGAGACACAACATAGAGCCATTGCATGTTTATTTAAGTCCTATAATTAATGAAATAACAAATATGAAACCTTTGAAGAGTCCCCAGTAGTTATGGAATATTTCAAATGTAATTCTACATGGAGGAGTCCTTTTGTAAAAGTCTGCATGATGTCCAATTCTGCTTGCTTTTTACGAAAAGAAAATTATTGAAAATATCTTTGGAATTTTAAATTTTCATTGGAAATGAAAAATGCGATTGAACTTAAGAACACTTTTGACTCCAAAAGAAAACTAATTTTATGTAGCAATTTGATTACATATTAAGACATGATGAAAATATACAATGACAACAACCTTCAAAATACACTTATTTTTCTAGCAAATTTTATTTGAAAATTCATTGTGTATTAAAGGAACTTAAAATAGAAATAAAGTAATTAAAATTTAAGGTTAAACTTTTGACAAACTTTCAGTAACCTTCATAGAAAAAGAAACAGTGTAGACTTCCTTTTTTCACTGTGATGGAATAATAGTGAAACCAGATTTACTGCCTCACATTAAACAACTAGAAAACCAGACAAGATATTTGTGAAACACCAGATTTCAGGCAATGGCCAAAAGGTAACACAGAACATTTATCCATGAGAGAAGGAAAACAAAGTATGTGATTCCTACAACTGCCCCAGCTCGTGGCCTGGAGTTTCCAAGAGGTGGTGTAGTTAAGAGAAACCTCAGCAATGCTCAGAGGCCTTGTGAAGTTGAGAAGACAGAGTTTGAGGAGACCAAGTCACCTAGATTTGAGAGCAATTCCGGATATGAGGGCACAGCACGGACCTGGAGCTCTAAATATCTGCAAGGGATCCACTTGAGGCTCTAGCTGAGTACTGCTCTGTACATAGATGTAAGGAAAGTATATGAAACTAAGAAATGAACCAACACAAAAGAGTAGGTAGAGCAATTTCTGGAGCTCACATGAGGCTGGGTATAATCCACGTTGGCACCAGCCAAAGTGGAAACATCTAATGTATAGGGCATTGAGTAGAATCCTCAAAAATATATTGCCTTAGTGCTGGAACAAAATTATACTCAATAAAAGGCTTTACTGTACTTGTTCTTAAAAAAAGATGAAAAGCAAGCCTCAAAAGATAGAATTCTATTGAAGTTAGCTGCATCCCCAAATAAAGCCACATAATATTTAAAGGAATACAACAAAATCCCAATAAATAAAATCCGTAATTCCTGGAACCCAATAAAAAAATTGGTATGCAAATAAACTGGGAAATATGGTCCATAAGAATTAGAAGAGTTGATCAATAGAAATAGACCCAGAAATGACCCACATGACAGAAATTGCAGAAAAGGATGTAAAAACAGCTATTATATATTCCATACGTTCAAGAAGATGAAGGAAAAATAAACATTAAGAAGCAAGGAACAGAGATATGAAAAAGACTGAAATGAATTTCTAGAGATGAAGACTATATTTGAAGTGAAAAATACCCTCAAATGCCTTAATGAATAACTGGTTCAACATTGCAGAAAAGTCCTTTCAAATTGAAGACATAGCAATGGAAAATGTACAAAATAAATCACAAGAAGAAAAAACCTGGAAAAAAATAGTACAAATTGACTTGTGGGGCAGTATTAAAATGTTATAACACATGTGTTATTAAAGGCCCAGAAGGAAGTAGTAGGGAACATAAATGATAATGGAATAAATAATGGCCAAAAATTTTCCAAACTTGTTGAAAACTATAAAACCACAGAGCTAAAAAGCTCAATGAACTCCAAGAAGAAAACATATGAAGAAAATCACACCAAATCATATTATAAACAAATATCTAAAAAGCAGTGATAAAGAGACAAATTTATGAATAGGCAGAAGAAAAAAAGGTATTATACACATGAAACAAATATAAATATGACATGGCAAAGAAGCTTTTGGAAAAAATACCGGACTCTGAGGCACTCCCATGTTGCCTTCGATATAACAGCCATGCAGCTGACAGGGTCTTGGTGCTCCAGCCGGTGTCAGGCCTGTGCCTCTGAGGTGGGAGAGCCGAGTTCAGGACATTGGTCTACCAGAGGCCTCCTGGCTCCATGTAATATCAAACGGCGAAAGCTCTCCCAGAGATTTCCAACTCAACGTGAAGACCCAGCTCCACTCAACAACCAGCAAGCTACAGTGCTGGACAAACAATGCCAAACAACTAGCGAGACAGGAACACAACCCCACACATTAGCAGAGAGGCTGCCTAAAATCATAATAAGGCCACAGACACCCCACAACACACCACCAGACGCGGTCCTGCCCACCGGACAGACAAGATCCAGCCTCATCCACCAGAACACAGACACTAGTCCGCTTCACCAGGAAGCCTACACAACCCACTGAACCAACCTTAGCCACTGGGGGCAGACACCAAAAACAACGGGACTACGAACCTGCAGGCTGCAAAAAGGAGACCCCAAACATAGTAAGTTAAGCAAAATGAGATGACAGAAAAACACAGCAGATGAAGGAGCAAGGTAAAAACCCACCACACCAAACAAATGAAGAGGATATAAGCAGTCTACCTAAAAAAGAATTCAGAGTAATGATAGTAAAGATGATCCAAAATCTTGGAAATAGAATGGAGAAAATATAAGAAACGTTTAACAAGGACCTAGAAGAACTAAAGAGCAAACAAACAATGATGAGCAACACAATAAATGAAATTAAAAATTCTCTAGGAGGAATCAATAGCAGAATAACTGTGGCAGAGGAATGGATATGTGACTGGAAGATAAAATAGTGGAAATAACTACTGCAGAGCAGAATAAAGAAAAAAGAATGAAAAGAATTGAGGACAGTCTTAGAGACCTCTGGGACAATATTAAATGCACCAATATTTGAATTATAGGAGTCCCAGAAGAAGAAGAGAAAAAGAAAGGGACTGAGAAAATATTTGAAGAGATTATAGTTGAAAACTTCCCTAATATGGGAAAGGAAATAGTTAATCAAGTCCAGGAAGCACAGAGAGTCCCATACAAGATAAATCCAAGGAGAAACACACCAAGACACATATTACTCAAACTATCAAAAATTAAATACAAAGAAAAAATATTAAAAGCAGCAAGGGAAAAAGAACAAATAACACATAAGGGAATCCCCATAAGGTTAACACCTGATCCTTCAGCAGAAACTCTGCAAGCAAGAAGGGAGAGGCAAGACATATTTAAAGTGATGAAAGGGAAAAACCTACAACCAAGACTACTCTACCCAGCAAGGATCTCATTCAGATTCGACAGAGAAATTAAAACCTTTACAGACAAGCAAAAGCTAAGAGAATTCAGCACCACCAAACCAGCTTTACAACACATGATAAAGGAACTTCTCTAGGCGGGAAACACAAGAGAAGGAAAAGACCTACAAAAACAAACCCAAAACAATTAAGAAAATGGTAACAGGAACATACATATCAATAATGACCTTAAATGTAAATGGTTTAAAAGCTCCCACCAAAAGACATAGACTGGCTGAATGGATACAAAAACAAGACCCGTATATATGCTGTCTACAAGAGACCCACTTCTGACCTAGGGACACATACAGACTGAAAATGAGGGGATGGAAAAAGATATTCCATGCAAATGGAAATCAAAAGAAAGCTGGAGTAGCAATTCTCATATTAGACAAAATAGACTTCAAAACAAAGACTATTACGAGAGTCAAAGAAGGATACTACATAATGATCAAGGGATCAATCCAAGAAGAAGATATAACAATTGTAAATATTTATGTACCCAACATAGGAGCACCTCAATACATAAGGCAAATGCTAACAGCCATAAAAGGGAAAATCGACAGTAACACAATCATAGTAGGGGACCTTAACACCCCACTTTCACCAATGGACAGATCATCCAAAATGAAAATAAATAAGGAAACACAAGCTTTAAATGATACATTAAACAAGATGGACTTAATTGATATTTATAGGACATTCCATCCAAAAACAACAGAATACACATTCTTCTCAAGTGCTCATGGAACATTCTCCCGGATAGATCATATCTTAGGTCACAAATCAAGCCTTGGCAAATTTAAGAAAATTGAAATCATATCAAGTATCTTTTCCGACCACAATCCTGTGAGACTAGATATCAATTACAGGAAAAAATCTGTAAAAAATACAAACACATGGAGGCTAAACAATACAGTACTTAATAACCAAGAGGTCACTGAAGAAATCAAAGAGGAAATCAAAAAATACCTAGAAACAAATGACAATGAAAACACGACGGCCCAAAACCTATGGGATGCAGCAAAAGCAGTTCTAAGAGGGAAGTTTATAGCAATACAAGCCTACCTCAAGAAACAAGAAACATCTCAAACAACCTAACCTAAGACCTAAAGCAATTAGAGAATGAAGAGCAGAAAAACCCCAAAGTTAGCAGAAGGATAGAAATCATGAAGATCAGATCAGAAATAAAAGAAAAAGAAATGAAGGAAACCATAGCAAAGATCAATAAAACTAAAAGCTGGTTCTTTGAGAAGATAAACAAAATTGATAAACCATTAGCCAGACTCATCAAGAAAAAAAGGGAGAAGACTCAAATCAATAGAATTAGAAATGAAAAAGGGGAAGTAACAACTGACACTGCAGGAATACAAATGATCATGAGAGATTACTGCAAGCAACTATATGCCAATGAAATGGACAACTTGGAAGAAATGGACAAATTCTTAGAAAAGCACAACCTTCCGAGACTGAACCAGGAATAAATAGAAGATATAAACAGACCAATCACAAGCACTGAAATTGAGACTGTGATTAAAAATCTACCAACAAAGAAAAGCCCAGGACCAGATGGCTTCAAAGGCAAATTCTATCAAACATTTAGAGAAGAGCTAACACCTATCCTTCTCACACTCTTCCAAAATATAGCAGAGGGGGGAACACTCCCCAACTCATTCTACAAGGCCACCGTCACCCAAATACCAAAACCAGACAAAGATGTCACAAAGAAAGAAAACTACAGGCCAATATCACTGATGAACATAGATGCAAAAATCCTCAACAAAATACTATCAAACAGAATCCAACAGCACATTAAAAGGATCATACATCATGATCAAGTGGGTTTTATCCCAGGAATGCAAAGATTCTTCAGTATATGCAAATCAATCAATGTGATAAACCATTTTAACAAATTGAAGGAGAAAAACCATATGATCATCAGAATAGATGCAGAAAAAGTTTTCGACAATATTCAACACCCATTTATGATAAAAACCCTCCAGAAAGTAGGCATAGAGGGGACTTCCCTCAACATAATAAAGGCCATATATGACAAACCCACAGCCAATGGTGAAAAACTGAAAGCATTCCCTCCAAGATCAGGAACAAGACAAGGTTGTCCACTCTCACCGATATTGTTCAACAAAGTTTTGGAAGTTTTAGCCACAGCAATCAGAGAAGAAAATGAAATAAATGGAATCCAAATCGGAAAAGAAGTAAAGCTGTCACTGTTTGCAGATGACATGATACTATATATAGAGAATCCTAAAGATACTACCAGCAAACTAGTAGAGCTAATCAATGAATTTGGTAAAGTAGCAGGATACAAAATTAATGCACAGAAATCTCTTGCATTCCTATACACTAAAGATGAAAAATCTGAAAGAGAAATTAAGGAAACACTCCCATTTGACATTGCAACAAAAACAATAAAATACCTAGGAATAAACCTACCTAAGGAGACAAAAACCTGTATGCCGAAAACTATAAGACACTGATGAAAGAAATTAAAGATGATACAAATAGAGGGAGAGATATACCGTGTTCTTGGATTGGAAGAATCTACATTGTGAAAATGACTAGCCTTCCCAAGCAATCTACAGATTCAGTGCAATCCCTATGAAATTACCACTGGCATTTTTCACAGAACTAGAACAAAAAATTTCACAGTTTGTATGGGAACACAAAAGACCCTGAATAGCCAAAGCAATCTTGAGAAAGAAAAACGGAGTTGGAGGAATCAGGCTACGTGACTTCAGACTATACTACAAAGCTACAGTAATCAAGACAGTATGGTACTGGCACAAAAATAGAAATATAGATCAATGGAACAGGCTAGAAAGCCCAAAGATAAACCCACGCATGTATGGTCACCTTATTTTTGATAAAGGAGGCAAGAATATACAATGGAGAAAAGACATCCTCCTCAATAAGTGGTGCTGGGAAAACTGGACAGCTACATGTAAAAGAATGAAATTAGAACACTGCCTAACACCATACACAAAAATAAACTCAAAATGGATTAAAGACCTAAATGTAAGGCCAGACACTCTAAAACTCTTAGAGGAAAACATAGGCAGAACAGTCTATGACATACATCACAGCAAGATCCTTTTTGACCCACCTGCTAGAGAAATGGAAATAAAAACAAAAATAAACAAATGGGACCTAATGAAACTTAAAAGCCTTTGCTCAGCAAAGGAAACCATAAATAAGATGAATAGACAACCCTCGGAATGGGAGAAAATTTTTGCAAACAAATCAACGGACAAAGGATTAATCGCCAACATTTACAAGCAGCTCATGCAGCTCAATATCAAAATAACAACCCAATCCAAAAATGGGCAGAAGACCTAAATAGACATTTCTCCAGAGAAGATATACAGATTGCCAACAAACACATGAAAGTATGCTCAACATCACTAATCATTAGAGAAATGCAAATCAAAACTACAGTGAGGTATCACCTCACACCAGTCAGGATGGCCATCATCAAAACATCTACAAACTGTAAATGCTGGAGAGGGTGTGGAGAAAAGGGAACCCTCTTGCACTGTTGGTGGGAATGTAAATTGATACAGCCACTATGGAGAGCAGTATGGAGGTTCCTTAATAAACTAAAAATAGAACTACCATGCAACCCAGCAATCCTACTACTGGGCATATACCCTGAGAAAACCATAATTCAAAAAGAGTCATGTACCACAATGTTCATTGCAGCTCTGTTTACAGTAGCCAGGAAATGGAAGCAACCTAAGTGTCCATCGACAGATGAATGGATAAAGATGATGTGGCACATATATACAATGGAATATTACTCAGCCATAAAAAGAAACAAAATTGAGTTATTTGTAGTGAGGTGGATGGACCTAGAGTCTGTCATACAGAGTGAATGAAGTAAGTCAGAAAGAGAAAAACAAATACCATACGCTAACACGTATATATGGAATATAAAAAAAAAAAAAGGTTCTGAAGAACCTAAGGGCAGGACAGGAATAAAGATGCAGACATAGAGGATGGACTTGAGGACATGGGGAGGGAGAAGGGTAAGCTGGGACGTAGTGAGAGAGTGGCATGGACATGTATACACTACCAAATGTAAAATAGATAGCTAGTGGGAAGCAGCCGCATAGCACAGGGAGATCAGCTTGGTGCTTTGTGACCACCTAGAGGGGTGGGATAGGGAGGGTGGGAGGGAGATGCAGAGGGAGGAGATATGGGGATATATGTTTATGTGTAACTGATTCACTTTGTTATAAAGCAGAAACTAACACAACATTTTAAAGCAGTTATACTCCAATAAAGATGTTAAATATATATATATATCAATATGACAGCGGACTTCTTGTCATGAACTATGCAAGTGAGAAGACAGTAGAGCAACATGTTAAGGCATTGATTGAACAAAAAACCTCTGTCATCTTAGAATTGTATATGCAGCAAAATATCTTCCAAAAATTAAGAAAAAATAAAAACTCAGTCAAATAAAAAAAGATGAACTCATTGTCAGCAGTCCTGCACTATAAGAGATGTTTAAGGCAGTTCTTCAGACAAAATATAATAACAGATTGAAATTTGGATCATCATATAGGACCAAGGATCACTGGAAATGATAAATGAGTCATTAAATATAAAAGATTTTGGCTACATATTTTAAAAAGTCTTTAAAATATAACTGACTACTTAAAGCAAAACTAGTAATAATATATTTTAAAAATTATAACATGTAAAAGTGAAATATATAGCAGTAATAGCACAAAGAATGGGAGGAAGTGAATGAAGTATATTGTTTTCAGGTTCTTTTAATGTTTTGAAGTGTTATATTATTTAATGAAAGACTTTGACAAGTTAAATGTGCATGATGTAATCATTAAAGCAACCAATAAAAAAACAAAATAATTTAGATAATAAGCAAATGGTGATGATAAAATGGAATCACACCTGAAAATTTCAGTTAATCCAAAAGAATACAGGAAAAGAAGGAAAAGAAGAACAAAGAGTAGGTGGGACAAATATAAAACAAATAGTAGTATTCCAAACAAAGCAGTAAACACACTAAATGTAAATATTCTAAGTACCACATTTAAGACAGAGATTGCCAAATTGGATAATATAGCAAGACACAACTATATGCTTTTCCCAGAGAACCTTTTTTAAATATAAAGTGATAGAAGATAGGCTGTGTCTTTATAACCTCCTATTTACTAATTTTTTATTACTCATTTCTTTGATATATTACTCTTTTCTTCTGTTTTCTGTGGATACATATTTCCTTCCATATTTCCCAACTTTATATTTGTCCTCCTTTTCTTATAATGAGGTTGGGAGATGTTCCATGAAAATTTTTCTTTTAATAAAAGTAACTCTTCCTGTTTCTATTTTCTGCCCATATCTGAAGGTACTGTGCCTTTGAATGAAATTCCATTGTTTGCTAAATGGAAAATATGAAGCATAGCATTGTGAATAGTGGTTAAATTATTTCAGTAAGTTCAAAAAACATATGCAGGTTTTGTTTTGTTGTTTGTATGTTTTGAAAATAAATGTTGTTACTTGTATACCACTCTGATCATGTGGAATTCCATGTACTACAACTTCACATTTTAAAGGCTAATGATTTTTAGCTCATTTTGATAAAAAGTTCTGTTTCTGATAACTTTCTTTCCTAGACTGACTGAATTTTAATACTTATATTATTCCTTTAGCCTAGTGTGCAGTTTGAGTTTACTTCTTGGTATTTATATTGAGCCATTCAGGCTTCTTCCAAATCACTTTTCAATCAGGGAAGTGTGTTTTCAAGACACAGGTCAAAGTTAAGGGTCCAGATCTGCAATTTTGTCTTTCATTTTTCTTATGCTTTTACTAATCTGATTTAGGTAACTGGCCTAGACCTTAATTACTTCTTTCTTCTCTTAGAAGCCTGTGACGCTAACATCTAAATTATGTCGGGACACATAATGTAAAAATAATTATCTTGTATTATTACAGAAGTGATAATACAAAATACTCTTCATGATTACAAAATAGTCATAGGACCCTAGAGGAATGGTTTCATAGTTGCAAATATAAAGAATTTTGTTTTTTAAAGTATGCTTATATTTACACATAGAAAAATACCTTTATTGCTCAGACAAAAGCAACAGTACTTTAATAAATTAAGGGTTTCTTAAATGGAAAAATCTCTGTCCTCCTAACACAGACTGTGTGTCTTACTTTACTTTGAAGACTTTGATTAATGTAGTGAATGTCAAATTTTAAAAGATACTGATTACAGATTAGAATCATTTCGTAAATTCTGGTGTGTTTTTTTTTTCCGTAAAACTCATTTGAAAGGCATATTAAAAATGCAGATTCCCCCAAGCTCTGTAGAGATTCTTATTCAATAGATTTGGTGTTATGCCGAAGAATCAGCATTTTTGACAAGCTCTCAAGATCTTTCTGGTGCTTGTGGTCCTAGGACACTTTGAGAAGCACTAAGCTAGACTTTCTGAGCTTTACAGACAATGGTTAGTGATTCTTAAAATAACCTGCACCATCCTGCTGCAGTGATTGGCAATATAGGTTGGAAGGGTCCTTTGATGAACAAGGCAGTATTTTCCAGTGGGATAAAACATGTCTGTGTTGTAGTTCCACTTCTCTTTTGCCTAAATGACTTGCTCCAGCTTGCAGTTGAACTGAATGCAAGCTTTCCTCCTCTCTTCCTTTTCCACTATTTAGAAGCCAAGAGGGACTTTTCCTAATATACATTGATAACAAGCATTTATTAACATGAACCTGGAGTAACTTAAAAAATAAATTACTTTAATGATATCTTAAGATCAGCTTTTCTAAAACATAAACCTAAACCATCATAGTATATATGCTTAAAAAATTAATTGCCTACTATCTAGTAGACTCACTAGATATTTTTTATATCTAAGAACATATTTTTACAGTTAATTTGTGTGAAGGAGTATCTGAGGACTTAAAATTGTTTAAAGGCAGATATTCTAGAATAAAATACTAATTCTGTTCCCATATTTAAAAAATATTTTAAAGTAATTATTACTTTCAGATTTCTTTCATGAAATTTTATTCAGACTGCTCATTTAAAAGAATGGCTACAATGATAGTTTGATAACATTGATTTCTATGGAATTATGGAATTATATATGCTAAAATTAATGTATCTATATTTTGTGGGATAAAACATTGGATACTTTATTCTCCATTGTTCCATGGCTTAAAATTAACTTCACATTATTTTCTGAGAGTGTTATCTTTGATGAGGATGGAAGGCTATGTACCTTTTAGTCTTTATTTTATGAGAGAATATCAACTTGTTCTCCTTTTAAGATTAGGAATCTCCCTTCTGGCAACATCTATACTTATTTGTCAGAAAGTAAAACTTTGGGATCCCTGATGTCTAATATTAATCAAAAGCTCCCTTTCAAGAAAAATAAAAATTATATTTATGGAGAATTACCTGAAGGACATGCCGTTTGTTCATTCTCCTTTACTAACTTCCTAGGTAGTTGATGTAGCAACCTAAATGGGAAAAGAATTTGAAAAATAATAGATACATGTATATATATAACTAAGTCACTTTGCTGTACACCTGAAACTAACACAACATTGTTTTTGTTTTTTTGCTCGAACCCGTGTCCCCTGCATTGACAGGCGGATTCCCAACCACAGGGCCACTAGGGAAGTCCCCACACAACATTGTTAATCAACTATACTCCAATATAAAAGAAAAAGTTAAAAACACCCCAGAAACAAAAAACTAAATTACGTATGAAATAATTTAGGCATATAGATTATTTCAGAGAAGGATAAAATCATTATTCCATCACTCACACATTGAAAATGGAATTTTAAAAGTGTCTGTTTCTTTACTTCTTCACAAATGCCTAGGTTTGCATACTTATAAATTTTTGCCAATCCAGTGGATGTAAATGGGTATATCATTATAGCTTTAATTCTCGTGTCTTTGTTTACTGTTGCTGTTATCTTACTACCTTTACAGGAGTATTTTTTTCGATTGATTTTTAGTGTTTTTCAAAAATAATCATACATGGGTTGGGTCTGACAGTATTTTCTCAGTTTCTGGCTTGTGTTTAGATTCAGTTTGTGGTACACACTGAAGATGTTCATTTTGTGGAGTCAAATGAGGAAAATAAAATGATTGTCAAGAACATGGGCTTTGGATCAAGTCCTGGTTACATGTAAGTTCTAAGACCTTGGGCGACTCAATTAGCCTCCCTGGGCCTCATTTGTACAGTGGGGATAACAATAACACCTACTTCAAAGGTTTTAGTATAGCAGTATGGAGAAGGTACCCACTATATATTAGACGTTATAATTTTCAAAATATTTCTTTATGAATTTTAGTTTTTGTGGCGTTAAAGAAATACTTCCCATACTGAGGTAATACATGTATTCTCTTACATTTTCTTAAAAATTCTTTAATGTTCTATGTTTCATATTTACATTTGTATTTAGATCCTCTGGAGTTTACTTTTATGGATGGTATGCAGTAGGGATCCAACTTTTTTCCCTATAGTTAGTTAACTTCCCCACTGTTATTTATTTTCTATCCTGTCATTTCCTGGCTGATTTATAATGCTACCTCTGTGACATAACAAGTTCTTATGAATGTATATGTATCTTTCTGCATTCCCTGTTCTGACCTATTTGTTTAAAACATGAATTATTACCATGCTTTTAAATTTTACTTTTGCTTCACGATGAGATTTGATATTTGGTAGGGCAAGTCACTCTTATTTTACTTCTTTAAACTTTTCTTGGCTATTTTTGCCTTTCTTGGTTAACTTTGCCCTTTTGTGTAGATAGCTATGCATTATTTATTCAGAAAATTATTTTCTATGCAAAGTAACAATTTAGTTTTCTCTTTTCCATTTTCTTATAGTTTCTATTTAATTTCCTTGCCCTAGTTTAATTATGAGTGTTTCCTATTCATTTTTGGAATACTCTATTCAACATGATATGTGTGGATTTTACTTTTTTTTTGAAATCCAGGCTGAAACTATGTATATTTCAATAGGTAAGATTGATTTTTTTAATACTTATTTTAATTACTGATGTATTTGGAATAGTTTCAACCATTTTATTTTGCAGTCTCTACTTTCCTGCCCCTCTTGTCATGTCTTCCTGACTTTAATTTCTCTCTAGTGGTATGGGAGTTAAGCATTTGTATTTGAATTAAGAAGCCTAAATTTAATTACCCTTTTGATCCTTCTCTGGAACCGTAAAATAACTCAAGAATGCCTTAACTCTGCTTTCCTCAATCTTATTTTTCCCATTATTTTTGTCAAGTATATTAGTTCCCCCTTATATTTACTTATTTTTAAATATTATAGCAAGTATTTATTTTTTCATTCAGCAAATATTTATGACTACATATAGGCAAATGATAGACATATCTGCTCTGAGTTTACAAGGGTGATCAAAACAAACCAACTCTGACTCAAATGCACGTACATAAATGTAAGTAAGTAAATATATATATGTGTATATATATATAAGGGGGTTTTTTTGCTTTTATTGTTAACAAAATCACGTGAGTGATTTATCATGCTGAAAAGTTTTGTCTGCTTTGTGTCATCTTAATAACCTTGTAGAAAATAACAAATTAACTTGACTTTAGTGTTCTTTTTGATTTATGTGGAACTGTTCTCCTGCATGTTCCAGAGCCTTTGCTCTTGAAGTGGCTTAGTATTTGTCCCTGTTATTTGCTATTCTTTTATAATTGTTTGACTACTTCCTGGAATTTTCATTTCTCTGTTTTTTATTTTATTTTAGTTTAGTTTTTAGAATCCCTCCCTAGCTGTGGGTCAATGATTGTGTTTCCTTTCCAAGGAGAAAGTACATTTTCAGACTCCATTAAAGATGCTCTGCTTGCCATGTTTCTCATCTCCTGTATCCATATGAGCAGTAGGATTCCAAGCATCACACCCTTGAACCTACACATGGGTTGAAACTCCCATGAGCTCTCTCTTCTGCTTACCACTCTAGGTTTGATTTATCTCTATAATTCTGGAAACCAGGATTTCCCTTTTTTTTTTTAAAGGCCCACCATGTGTTTGTTTTAATATGATTATATTTTATACAAAATTCTTATGTGTTAATAGCATGAGAAAAACTCATCTGTGTTCAGGCTTTCACCCGTGAGACAACTATCTCTGGTTTCTGTATAAGTGAGATGAATTTGATGGATGACTTTTTGTTTCAATTTTTTTAAAGGTACTTTTGCTTTCAGTGTGGTGACAAAAAGTGTTTTCCCTTGAACCACCATGCACTTACAAAAATACATAGTTTTAGTAGTAATTTTTCCACAAAAATAAAGCTTATAAATGCAACTTTCAGATGGCTTTATAGAAACCTGTGTACTTGGGTCTTTGGTCATAATAAATTGGTGTGTCTTCAGAATCTAAAGGCAACCTTAAAGAAGAACCTGTCAACAAAAGAAGCAGTTTGTCAAGAATGACAGCTGGAATTTCTCAGCCTCCAGTGGCAGTTGCTGAAATCAAGTCAACAGCCATGTCAGTGGTAGAATCCATGGTTGAAGTTTATTTGCACAAATCACAGAGATATAAATGTTTAAAAAGACACACTTCTTTATCATTTTGAGCAGAGATTCTCAAATTATTCTACAGAAGTATCTCTCTCATGCTTTACTTTAAAATGTAGTGACAACCCTCAGAATGGGAGAAAATATTTGCAAACAAAGCAACTGCCAAGGGATTAATCTCCAAAATATACAAACAGCTCATGCAGCTCAATATCAAAAGAACAAACAACCCAATCAAAAAATTGGAGGAGGACCTAAATAGACATTGCTTCAAAGAAGACATACAGATGGCCAAGCTCAACATCACTAATTATTAGAGAAACGCAAATCAAAACTACAATGAGGTGTCACCTCACACTGGTCCGAATGGCCATCATCAAAAAATCTACAAACGATAAATGCTGGAGAAGGTGTGGAGAAAAGGGAACCCCTTACATTGTTGGTGGGAATGTAAATTGATACAACCACTATGGAGAACAGTATGGGGGTTCCTTAAAAAACTAAAAATAGAACTACCATATGACCCAGCAATCCCACTCCTGGGCATATACCCTGAGAAAACCATAATTCAAAATGAGTCATGTACCAAAATGTTCATTGCAGCTCTATTTACAATAGCCAGGACATGGAAGCAACCTAAATGTCCATCTACAGATGCATGGATAAAGAAGGTGTGGTATATATACACAGTGGAATATTACTCAGCCATAAGAAGGAACAAAATTTTGCCATTTGCAGAGATGTGGATGGACCCTTGAGTCTATCATACAGAGTGAAGTTAAGCCAGAAAGAAAAAAACAAATATAGCATATTAACACATATATGTAGAATCTAGAAAAATGGTACAGATGAACCTATTTGCAAAGCAGAAATGGAGACACAGATGTAGAGAACAAATGTATGGACACCAAGTGGTGAAGTGTATGGGGGGGTGGGATGAATTGGGAGACTGGGATTGACATGTATACACTACTATGTATAAAATAGATAACTCATGAGAACCTACTGTATAGCACAGGGAACTCTACTAAATACTCTGTGGTGACCTAAATGAGAAGGAAATCCAAAAAGGAGGGGATGTATGTATACGTATAGCTGATTCACTTTGCTGTACAGCAGAAACTAACACAAACATTGTAAAGCAACTATACTCCAAAAAAAATTTTTTAAAAAGAGGTTGAAAAAATAAAATGTAGTGACTTCTGCTTTCTACTTCATAACTCTGTTCAAATTGTTTAATTATTCATTTGGTTTTTTATTTCTCCTCAAATTTTTCTATGATTATACTTTTAGATAGATGTGTGACAGCTATTTTGTGGCTTCATATATTCCCTTGGTATTTCCTTATAGATACATATCCTGTTTGAAAAATACAAGTTTAGATAAGAGTACTTTTTGATTGCTTGAGCAATGCAATATTAAGATAAAAGATTTGAAGATGACTGCCATGTTATTCATATTTTGTAGAAGTTTAGGAGAAAGTACACATTCTTAGAAGTCCAAGGACCCTAGAATTCATCAAATCTATTCAAGTGAGGATATAGGGGAAAGGGAAAACTTAGTCTAGAACTTGTTATAAAAGCACTTGTCTTAAAATCTTTGTAAAAAAACACTTGAAGTATTTATGGAATACTTTCTGTGCCAGACACTGTTTTAAATCTCTTTGAATGAATGAACATGCCTAATATTCAAAACAAAACTATTACAAGTTATGTCCATATAACTGATGAGCAGTCTGTGGGAGAGGGAAGGGTGAGTAACTTGCCCAAGTTCACCATGACCAGTAAGTGGCTGAATTAGGATATGAACATATTCAGATCCTGGGCTCTCACTGGTTAAGAATAAAACAAGAATCGTTAAATAGAGATGAGACTCCTATGATGTCTCCTAACTCCTGATTCAGTGCTCTTTACAGTGTATTAATTTATTGTGGATACCACATATAGGTTATTGATGTCCATTACTTTCATTTTGCTAAATGGAAAGAAAAAAAACTTGCACTTCACAGATTTGGGATTTGGAAGGCACTCCTACCTAGCAATTTAATCTTCAACATATTTGATATGGCTGTTACGATGGGAATGGTGAGAATTAAATTGTCATTCTTTTTTTTAACATCTTTATTGGAGTGTAATTGCATTTTTAAACTCTTAAACTGTGCTTTAGTTCCTGGGAAGGCAAAGAGACTTTTGGCCATGAAACACCGCAAAAATAACCCATCTAATAAGGAACTGAGAAGTCATACCAAAATGTAGAAAGAAAGGAATATGGACAATAAAGAATTGAAAAATACAATTACTTATCCTCTCAGAAACTACCCTCTTTTTGATAAACTTCTGTGATCAGCCAATCCAGTAGTTCAGTCAGTTTAACATTTTGTTCTTGGACTTGCCTGATAAGTAAATTTATGGATTATTTCTTAATGTTCAAGTGATTTGCCACGTTTAAAGCAAGAATAGTTGAAACTCCCTGTGATTGTCTGAGACAGTAAGTCCACAGTGATCCTCTTCCATAATTGTAGGGTAATCACACACTGGCCTGCACACTAGTAAGAAATGTCTTAGTTAATTGGGATCCTTGTACAATTGGTCAGGTTTGGATATTCCTTCTCTTGAATAAGAGGGTATTTAGCTTTATTTATGATCCTGAAAATGCATCTTTCAATTCTCAATTGTAAACTGGTTACCACAAATGCTATGTTCATCAGTTCCGTAACCTTATGGTAGTAACATTGATGTACCAAGAAAACTCATCATTGCCAAAACTGTACCACAGATCTAGAAGCTATTTAAATGAGAGCTCCAAACCGTTTTATTTACTTTTAGAAAACAGTAACTTAGAACTGAATGATGGCCTTGAATTGTGTTGTTACAAATGCATTTTGGTTTAGATGATATGGTTCAATTTTTGGCACTTAGAAAGCATTAAAATTCCCTCATTTTAACTTTCACTGTGTAAAAAATTGTGATGGGATTCAAAACAGTAGGATTTAATTAATTTATTTATTTTTGGCTGTGTTGGGTCTTCGTTTCTGTGCGAGGGCTTTCCCTAGTTGTGGCAAGCGGGGGCCACTCTTCGTCGCAGTGCGCGGGCCTCTCACTATCGCGGCCTCTCTTGTTACAGAGCACAGGCTCCAGACGCACAGGCTCAGTAGTTGTGGCTCACGGGCCTAGTTGCTCCGCGGCATGTGGGATCTTCTCAGACCAGGGCTCGAACCCGTGTCCCCTGCATGAAATGCAGGCATAATAATGCCTAGCAATAGATATAAAGTAAGGCTTCCCTGGATGTATAATCAAAACTTTTTGCCCTGTTATATACTCTGTTCAGCATTTTGAATGAAAGATTTACTTAAGGCAAAGGCAAAATTCCAGAGCAGCATTATGTTATTCTTTTGGCCCACAGAGTCCAAAGTTGTGATTGGACAGACCCCACAGAGTTGAGCCTGAGACAGTATTCCTAAAGGTATAAATTACAGGCCTTGCTAGAGTTCTTTTTAATTTGCTCATAAAGGGTGGGGAATGCTTTTAAAGTAGTGCATGGGAATCACCTGAAGATCTTGTTAAATGCAAATTCTGATACGGCAGGCCTGGAGTGGAGCCTGAGATTTTACATTTTTGATAAGCCTCTGGGTGATGTTGATGTTGCTGGACCCTAAAATAATTTACACCTTTGCTACTCAAAGTTGTAAATTATTTTACGGTCTCCATACATCTTTTTTTTACCTTCACACATCTTGATTACCTCTGATTTTAGGAGTGAGTACTCATTTTATCAAATTAATAAGCTATGTCACTAGTTTCAACAATAAAAACCCATTTTCAATATCCAGTAACCTAATTAGTGAAATGTTGGCTGTTGATCAGAGACAGAAATTTTAGGAAGGCTGTGTAGCCGCCTCTCAAGTTTAGCCCATTCTGATAGTATGCTGCATCTTTGAGGCATTTAGACTGGGTATTTTTTTTTTTTTAACATCTTTATTGGAGTATAATTGCTTTACAATGGTGTGTTAGTTTCTGCTTTGTAACAAAGTGAATCAACTGTACATATACATATGTCCCCATATCCCCTCCCTCTTGCGTCTCCCTCCCACCCTCCCTATCCCACCCCTCTAGGTGGTCACAGAGCACCGAGCTGATCTCCCTGTGCTATGTGGCTGCTTCCCACTAGCTATCTATTTTACATTTGGTAGTGTATATATGTCCATGCCACTCTCTCACTTCGTCCCAGCTTCCCCTTCCCCCTCCCCATGTCCTCAGGTCCATTCTCTATGTCTGCATCTTTATTCCTGTCCTGCCCCTAGGTTCTTCAGAACCGTTTTTTTTTTTTTTTTTTTTTTTAGATTCCATATATATGTGTTAGCATACGGTATTTGTTTTTCTCTTTCTGACTTACTTCACTCTGTATGACAGACTCTAGGTCCATCCACCTCACTACAAATAACTCAATTTCGTCTCTTTTTATGGCTGAGTAATATTCCATTGTATATATGTGCCACATCATCTTTATCCATTCATCTGTCGATGGACACTTAGGTTGCTTCCATGTCCTGGCTATTGTTAATAGAGCTGCAGTGAACATTGTGGTACATGACTCTTTTTGAATTATGGTTTTCTCAGGGTATATCCCCAGTAGTGGGATTGCTGGGTCGTATGGTAGCTATATTTTTACTTTTTTAAGGAACCTCCATGCTGTTCTCCATAGTGGCTGTATCAATTTACATTCCCACCAACAGTGCAAGAGGGTTCCCTTTTCTCCACAGCCTCTCCAGCATTTATTGTTTGTAGATTTTTTGATGATGGCCATTCTGACTGGTGTGAGGTGATACCTCATTGTAGTTTTGATTTGCATTTCTGTAATGATTAGTGATGGTGAGCATACTTTCATGTGTTTGTTGGTGATCTGTATATCTTCTTTGGAGAAATGTCTTTTTAGGTCTTCTGCCCATTTTTGGATTGGGTTTTTTGTTTTCTTGATATTGAGCTTCATGAGCTGCTTATATATTTTGGAGATTAATCCTTTGTCAGTTGCTTCGTTTGCAAATATTTTCTCCCATTCTGAGGGTTGTCTTTTTGTCTTGTTTATGGTTTCCCTTGCTGTGCAAAAGCTTTTAAGTTTCATTAGGTCCCATTTGTTTATTGTTTTTACTTCCATTTCTCTAGGAGGTGGGTCCAAAAGGATCTTGCTGTGATTGATGTCATAGTGTTCTGCCTATGTTTTCCTCTAAGAGTTTTATAGTTAGACTGGGTATTCTTGATTAGCATGTCGGTTGACCACTTTTCACAAATGCTCTCTTGGTGGGCACTTGGAAGTTGGCTTAACTTAAGTAATACTTGCACATTATAACACATTGCTTATGCTGAAGTTTTCAAGGTACAGTTGATTCTTGAACAACACAGGTCTGAACTGGCTAGTCCACTTAATACATGGATTTTTTTCATTAGATGCGTACCACAGTATTACAGGACTACAGGATCTAAGGTTGAGACTGATTGTAAAGTTATACTCGGTTTTTCAACAGTGTGGAGGGTCAGTGCCCCTAACCCCCATGTTGTTCAAAGGTCAGCTGTATATTCTAAGCATCATGATTGATCTATTTTGATTTTCACCTTTCCATAGTCAGTATGTACTGTCTGCATAATTTTCGTAGTTGTGTGATCATCTGATGCTAGCATGAGGGAGAACACAAATACTAAGAGGTTGACCTGGATGTGACATGACACGGAATCACAAGATGAAGATAGAGGTGACCTCCCAAGGCAAATCTCCTGTGTTAGTAATGAAAGTCTGAATGAATTCATCTGAATTCTCCCTGATGGTAATGGGAGACACTTTATTGCCTTTTCAAAATGTGGCAAGTTGGGGTGCCCAGATTCTGGCTTCCACATGGCCATACACTTTTGGGTCTACTGATTCCAAAAGCTTAAGCTTCCATAAACCAGCATAGTTAATTTCTTAAAAAAGATTTAAAATAACAGTTGGAAGACCTTCAGTAGCATTGAAGAGGCTCTGCCCCTGACATGTTTGGGTTCTTAGGTCAGTTATTTAATGTTTTTGTCATTGTGCTTTTATTTGTAATATAACAAAGCACATCACTGCATTGTCAAGATGATCAAATGAGTTGATACGCATAATATGCTTTGGCAAAATAAGGTGCAATAGCAATGCATAAAATGCCCAATTCACATTTAAAATAATATTCAATTCGTTTTTTAATTTTTATTGAAGTATAGTTGATTTACAGTGTTTCAACTGTGCAGCAAAATGGTTCAATTATACATGCATATATATGTATGTGTGTGTGTGTGTGTGTGTGTGTGTGTGTGTGTGTATATGTATATATATTCTTTTTTAGGTTCTTTTCCATTATAGGTTATTACAAGATATTGAGTATAGTTCCCTGTGCTATAGTAGGTCCTTGTTGTTTATCTATTTTATATATAGTAGTATGTATTTACTAATCCCAAATTCCTAATTTATTCCTCCCCACAAAGAGAAGTAAATAAGATAAAACATGTCTTGATAGACTCTAGTATTTTTTCTGTAATTCCAAGTTTACTATCATTTTCTTGCACAGTACTTAATCTTTTATTAATGCCATCCAATGTATTTTTCTTCTGAGGCATTGTATTTTTATCTCTAGAAGTTTGATTTGGGTATTTTTATATTGTCCATACCTTTCCTTATCAGGCTCTTGCTTTCCTCTACCATAATTTCTTAAATATATGGAATGTATTTGTAGTAGCTGTTTTAATATCCTTACCTGCTAATTCCATCATCTCTGTCATTTCTCGATCTACCACGATTGACTGGTTTTCTCCTTATTGTTGGTCATCTTTTTCTGCTTATCAGAATGCTTAGAAATTTTTGATTGGATGCTAGTCATTATATTTTTCATACTTTTATATTGGAGCCTAATTTTGTTTTTTTTTATACTTCTTTAAATATGTATGGGCTTGGTTCTGGGATTCATTTAAGTAACTTAGAAACAATTTGATATTCCAAAGGACTGAGTTTAAGCTTTGTTAGGCAGGACCAGAACAGCCTTTAATCTATAGCGAATTTGGCCCCTTTTTTTTTTCTAAATGTAAAAGTCAGGTTTATTGACATATAATTTACATACATTAACATTCACTGAAGTATACAGGTCTGTGTCTTGACAAACTCATACAGTCATGTAACCCCCACCACAATCAAGATATAGAACATTTCTGCCTCCCCAGAAAGTTCCCTCATACCCCATTGTAGGCAACCCTCTCCCCACCCTTAACCATTGGCAACTACTGCTCTGTTTTCTGTCCTATAGTTTTGCCTTTTCCGAAATATCTTATTAATGGTCCATATAATATGTAGCCTCTTGAATTTGGCTTTTTTCACTCAGGTCAATATGTGCATCCGTAGTTTGTTCCTTTTTATTGCTGAGTTGTATTCCATTGCATGAATATACCACAGTTTATACATTCACCAGTTGAAGGACATCTGGGTTGTTTCCAGTGTTTGATGATTATGAATAAAACTGCTGTAAATTTCTGTGTACAAGTTTAGAATGCACATATATTTTCACGTCTCGTGAGTAAAAATATCTAGTAGTGGGATGGCTGAGTCATATGATAAGTGAATGTTTAATTTTTTTTTTAACATCTTTATTGGAGTATAATTGCTTTACAATGTTGTGTTAGTTTCTGCTGTATAACAAAGCTATATGTATACATCAGCTATACAGCTATAATCAGCTATGTGTATACATATATCCCTATATCCCCTCCCTCTTGCATCTTCCTCCCACCCTCCCTACCCCACCCTCTAGGTGGTCACAAAGCACCAAGCTGATCTCCCTGTGCTATGCAGCTGCTTCCCACTAGCTATCTATTTTCCATTTGGTAGTGTATATATGTCCATGTCACTCTCTCATTTTGTCCCAGCTTACCCTTCCCCCTCCCCGTGTCCTCAAGTCCATCCTTACGTCTGCCTGTTTATTCCTTTCCTGCCCACTATGGAGAACAGTATGGAGTTTCCTTAAAAAACTAAAAATAGAACTACCATATGACCCAGCAATCCCACTATTGGGCATATACCCTGAGAAAACCATAATTCAAAAAGAGACGTGTAGCACAGTGTTCATTGCAGGACTATTTTACAATACCCAGGACATGGAAGCAACCTAAGTGTCCATCAACAGATGAATGGATAAAGACAGTGTGGCACATACATGCAATGGAATATTACTCAGCCATAAAAAGAAATGAAATTGAGTTATTTGTAGTGAGGTGGAAGGACCTAGAGTCTGTCATACAGAGTGAAGTAAGTCAGAAAGAGAAAAACAAATACCGTATGCTAACACATATATATGGCCCCATTTTTGAGGCTGTTCCTTTTAAAGCACTCTACTTGTTACTCCATATGTTGAGAAGGTATTTCCACTCTGGCTAACGAGAGCATAAATTATAGTTGGCCCTATGGTGTCCCTACTGATTTTACTGCTGCTCTCTGTTTTGTGCTTCTTTTCCTGACCTTGGATGGTTACCCTGTGTCCATCATTGATCACTATACAGGTGAAGCCTCAAGGGAAAAGCTCTGTGGATTTCCAGATCTCTGTCTTTATGTAGCTCACTCCTCTTCAGTGCTCTGCCCTATGAATTATAGATGCCTTGGCTACCTTAAATTTTAAATTGTATGTTACCAATTTAGGGAGGCTGCCAGGCTCTATTTGCGTTCCTGTGCTTATTTATTTTGTCTTCTTAGTAATCATTAATTTATGCTACATTTGGTCCAAGTCTTGAAATTATGCTTCTTATATTTTGCCTGAATTACTGAGTGTTTAAGGCAAATGGACCAACATGTTATTCCACCATATCTGAAAGTGAAGGTACAGATTTGATGATCTTCAAAAAATATTCACTATCTTGTAACCATCACCTCAGTCAAGATATAGACTAACGGTAAATAACAAGTAAAATTTTTAAAGTGAGTGTCTTTTAAAAAAATAGTATTCAACTCTTTATAAATCATCACAGGTCGCTTTTCATGGTCATAAACCCATCAAGATATTGAGGGAAAACACAGTTGTCCTTTCTTACTACCTCCCATTGTTTTAAGAAATAATGATACATTATGGTTGGGAATAGAAACAAAAGTATAAATGTAAGTCATAAGGATGTGTATAGATTTGGCTTGTTCAGTTCTCAAAACTGAGAATTCAGAGAATTTAGAATAGTGAAGCCCAGATATTCCATTTTTAACATTAGAAAATGTAACGATGAAATCTAGTTTTCCTTGCGTCCTGAAGAGGGAATTGTTACCCTCTTTCTTTTGTAAGGTTTGACCCTCCTGCCTGGATGAAGGGTACTTATGCCATATAAATGACCATTTGTTTTAGATTTAAGTGGATGGATATTTTCTGTTCTTTTTTCTTTATAAGTAGGATAACAGACATTATGGAAAGTTTCTTTGAAGTTTTATGTTGAGTAGTTTCTGCTAAAGCTCTCATTTCCCTCTCTTTACTTACTGCCTTTCCATTATGATAAATCACTGAAATTTCATAGGCTTATCCTTACAACAAAACTATCATTCCCTTCTTTCCTCTTTTTATTTTATTCTTTTCCTTCTATGAAGTTTTGATGACTTAGATGACTTAGACTACACTTGCTACTTCGAAGAGTAATGTTATATATAAGTAGATTTTGTTACGTTATATATAGAAGTTTTTCATCTATTAAGCATGGATTTCCCCCTCCAAACATGTCACCTGTGAATCATATGGTAATTGTGAAATACGTGTTGAATACTAGTAAAATGAAAGTAAAAAGACTCAGCATTTTAAATTTACCTTAGTCTCACCTTTCTACTTTGTCACCGTATCCTTCAATTACTTTACTCACCTTAAAACAATGCTGAGCTGAATCTTCAGTATACTAGACACAGCTTATAACATTTCCCACATGCATATTACCCAGTGGTAATATTGCTCTGTATAAAAGCTATAATGAGTTTTATTTATACTTTTTCACATTTCTGATTTTCAAAAGTACATGTATTTTATGCCACTGTCATCTGAATTGTTTTTGTTTCTTCTGTATGATCCATAAACAGTTAATTGATGTGTAAAGTGCATATCTCTAAAAGGTCTGTAAATATTTACTATAAAATCACAAAAACAAAGAGTAAGTACTTACAGTTTGAGTCACATGATATTAAACAGTATTTGCCAAATCACTATACAATGGACCAAAGTTATTATTCCATTTTAAATAAAATTATATAATACCCCATTTATAAATTACTGAATAATAAGGCTTTAGAAATCTAATTGCTACTATTGCAATTAGTATTCATTTTCCAAGAAATCAACCTATAGATTAAAAATGATCAAACTCTGTGTTAGAGAATAAAAAAAGAATTTCATCTCTTGGGAATTAAGGTGTCATAAACAATACACTTAAAAAATTGATATAAAGAAATATTTCTGAAATTTTCCACAATTCCCCTTGAACTGGATTCAGGAGTAAATTATTTCTGTGAATTGCACTCTATCAAGTTGCTGATAAGTCAGGTTTCCAAAGTGTAAATGTGACACAAGGAGGAAGCCTTGGCCTCTGTATGTTTTTTGTTGTCAGGAGCCTTGTTTTATTTATCTTTGTATCCCTCGTGTCTGGTGTACCCTGGAATAAAGTTGTTTCTCAATAAATGCTTGATGACTGAATGAGTGAATCTTATCAGTGTATCCAGGAGAATGAGTATTCTGTGATTATTTTCTCTACTGCAGTTATTTTTCCTCAGGGAAGTGATCCATTTTGTAATTAAAGCTCCACATACCAATTTGAATATTAGGGTAGATATATTTGCCTACTTGTTCACATTTGTAGTGGTCTGTATGTTCTGTCATATTTCTATATTTTTCCCCATGGCACTATAGATCAAAAATAATATAATGGAAAGATCTAGCTGCCTGTCTCTTTTTATAAAAGTATGATTATTAAGATCTAAATAATAACAATTGCAGGTTTTGTTGTTGTTGTTGTTAATTAGTAGCCAAATAAATATCAGGCCCAGTGTGGTTTCTGGACATTCCATTAAATTAGATTAATCACAATCCTTGGTTAATGACACTGTCATTCTTGATTTATGAATGGCCACATTTTAAAAAGCATAATTAATCAACATGAAATGAACACCGATAAACTTACTATGTAGCCAAAGAAGCAGGTTAACAGTATGTTATACCTACTTCTGTGTTGCTCCTCTATCCCATCTCTCCTGGTCCTCCCACCAGAATTGACAATTATCTTTACATTTGTGTTCAATGTATCCTTGTTTATTTTTTACTTTTAAATATGTAAGCCTACATAGTATATTATTTAGCTTTATTTGGTTTCGGATTTATAAAAGGGATATTGTAAATACCATGTGTTTTGATATAAATCAGAGCTAAATTATTGTATGCTTGTAATTAATTCAAGTATTTTTAATTCTACAATTATTATATTATTCCATGTATTTCATTAGACTCTATGAATATGAACCAAAATCTAACAGTATTTCAGTTTGGGGAGGGATTTCTCATTCTTTGGTGAAAATAGACAAACTCATAGTTACTATATAATTTGACAGAGAAAGGACACCAAATGCCTTATGATATGTACTAGGAGGAGGATTGAGTTGAACCTTGAAGAATGAACAGGCTTTACTTAAGCAAGTGGGAATGGCATTCAAAGCTTTTTCTATGTTTGTTTGATTTATGTATACTGGTGGCATAAAATGAATCTGGAAAGGAAGTTAGAGGCCAGACTTTGAAAGGCTTTGAAACCATAGAAAGAGTTTGGACACTCCTCTGTAGGTTAGGGAGTCTGGGAAGATTTAAAGAAGGAGAAGGAGAAGAAAATGATCAGTTTTGTCATTCAGAGAAATTACTCTGGTAGCAGTGTGGAGGACAGGTTACAAAGAAGTCAGACATAGTTTCCAGGCTATGGCAGTGGTCCAGGTAAGAAATGTGGAGGAGAGACAGAGGCAAGTTGATGGAAATAAGTGAGAGATTAATAAGGAATTTTGAAGAGAACATCAATAAGACATATTTACCAGTGTAAATGATTGGTGGGAATTATACTGAAAGGTGAGAAATTTAAGACTTGCAGCTTTTTGGATTAGATTACTGAGTCACTAGCTGGACCAGTAGCCCAGTGTAGGGAATTTTTTGTATAGAGAAAGTGTAGTGAGGGACTGGGTTGGGGTGGGGTATAGGGGGAGAGTTTAGTCTAAAACATGTTGAGTTTTCTAGAACCTGTAAGACAGCACCTAAATATATAGCTGAATACCTTAAAAAAAGGCACTATGGTAAGAGTTCTGAAAGAATCAAAATTAAACATTTCTGAGCCTCAAAATTTTTACTCTCAGGGAAGGAATGATACAAGGATTGAAGACTCTCTAAGGTAAGACAGAATATCGTAGGTGACATTGAACAAGAATACACAGTGAATAGAGAAATCCTATTCTATTTGATGAGGATGGACTGCATGAGTGAGATGTTCCTTGAGGTTCACCTTGCTAGATCATGAGTCTTTTAGTTAACAGAGATGTTGGTGAAGGAGGGAAGTATAGGAAACTAGAGATGAACGTAACAAAGTGTGGCATGGTATACAGGCAGGAAGCATGGAATATATTTAGAGAGCATCCCGGCCCTCATTTTGCCTACAATATAGGGTTCCAAAAAAGAGTAGTGAATGATGAACTTGAAATAAAGATTGGGACCAGATTCCAAGGGACTTTGAATGCTAGGCATTGTAGTTTATTTGGTTGGCAACTGCATTAGGGATTGGAGCTCTAAGCTTAAGAACGGTTTTAAGGGTGAACTGACCATATCAGAATTTCACTGGGGAGGATAGAAAATGACTGAGGATCCTGTTTTGGAGCCTATTGTAGCAATTCATGGAGAGAAAATGAAAGCCACAAAGGGGCAATAGAAAAAAGGGAGAAGACGTATGTAATTTCAGGTTGTTTTTAAAGTAACAATGAAAGGAAGGAGGGAGTCAAGGATAGTTCTAGGAGTTTGGGTTAAGCCTTTGATGGGAAGGCTGTGTGGATCTGGGATGTTCCTAGATGTCTGTGTGTTGGAGTGAGTTTATGGCTGTAGGTGATTGGGAGGAGATAACTTCTCTGAGAAGGAATAGTTACCCAAAATAGCAAAGCCAGAAAAGATAAAGACTAAGAAAAAATAATTGAGTCATTCATTACCTTTGAATGAATGGATATATTAAAATTGTGGGCATAGAGGAAAGACTGAAAAAGGACATGAGATTTTCCCATTACTTGTAACATGATTTAGTTAAGAACACATATTTTCAAGTTTCTTTCCAACTCTAATGTTCTTGAAGTCTAAGATTCTATGAATCTTAAAATCTCAAGAGATTAGGGAGTGGGTATATAGAGGTGTTGTGTACAAAGATGGCTTGATTACATTTGTGAACAAAGGGCATTGGTCAGCAGAAGGAGAGATAGTGATGAAGCAAAACAGAAGTGAAGATGGTTCAGGACTCCTCCAGACGGAGGAAGGGATGCAAGCTAAGCCAGAGATGGGGACATTTGCTATGGTAGGTTGGCATGGTAATTAGCAGTGAGGAAAGAGAAGATGGATAAAGATAAGGAGGGTTATAGAAGGTATTTGAGGTAGTATATTTGATTGGGCTCAGACACTGCAGTAAACTAACAAGTGAGGTTTCTTTTCTGGGAATGAAGGGACATGGAGAGGGAACTAGAGGGGTCTGAATAACATCTGCAAGTACTGCTAAGGAATGTGACGGCAAGAGGAGATGCAGTGAAAATTGCCAAGCAGCAGTGAGGGCATAGATTACTTTGTGTCTACATTTGTCTCTGCCTGCATGAGCTCTCTCTATTCTGTATTTACTTAGGCAGACAGTGATAATTCAGAATGTTTAAAAAATACTCTTTCTGGTGAGTGTAGGGATAGATGGACATCTCTTTCCATAGCTCTCTTCACTAAGACTGAAGAACACAGTGACATGCAGGCTTGTCATGGGGCAAAAGGTGTTTGATATTGCTTGGAAGGAAGATGATGTTTCTTTGATCCATTGCATTTCATTTAGAGGAACAGGTATAGATAAGTTATTAGGATTTTCCTCACCGCCATCAGCTTAGCCCAAATTACCACAGTCAGCAGCATCTTAACATGCAGGGTGAGACACCCCAAAGCCAAACCTCTTCTGTTATCCAGATTTATAGACTCTCAGGCATTTAAGAGATTAAATATCTTAAAATATTGGCCACACATAAAGGTATTTTTTTCTCAAAGATGAAGATTGTATAGGTAACTTTATATACTTTTTTAAATTAGAAATTCATGCACAGGTAGAATATATAACATTTAGCCTTTTTCGAAGTGAGTAAAGTCTTTAAGAGCTCTTTTTTTTTTTTTTAAACACATTTATTCATTCATTTATTTATTTATTTATTTTATTTTTGGCTGTGTTGGGTCTTCGTTTCTGTGCGAGGGCTTTCTCCAGTTGCGGCGAGCGGGGGCCACTCCTCATCGTGGTGCGCGGGCCTCTCACTATCGCGGCCTCTCTTGTTGCGGAACACAGGCTCCAGACGCGCAGGCTCAGTAGTTGTGGCTCACGGACCTAGTTGCTCCGCAGCATGTGGGATCCTCCCAGACCAGGGCCCGAATCCGTGTCCCCTGCATCGACAGGCAGACTCTCAACCACTGCGCCACCAGGGAAGCCCCTAAGAGCTCTTTTAGAAAAAGCCTGTCAGTGACTACCATAACTTCCTTTACTTGGAGTTACAGCTGGGAACCTGGAGCAGGGTCAAGGGCACATACCATTTCTTAGTGCGAGTGGATCCCCAGTAACTGGACTTCAAACGGTGATGAGTCCATGTTCCTTGAAGACCAAACCGGGACTTGTGTAGCATTTAACAAAATAATACTCCCTGGACAAAATCGAAGTCTCAAAATGTAGACAATGTGCAATCTGGACCCATTCCACCTGCTTTTGAAAGCTGACAAATGTTTACTCTCTTCTCATTTTGTCCAGTGTTGTGTTTTCACTCATAACACATATTTTGCACCAAAAATAATTTAGTGGCTTAGTGGGAATAGAGTCATAAATGAGGAGAACATGGAGAAACTGCTGGCTGGTGGAGCAGCTCATGATTAATAAATTGTGCAACATGTGACTTGGCAGCTCTTTGATTCACCAGCAGAGTCCCCTCCCTTGTAAATTCTAGTTGGCTTTCCCATACGTTATTATGTGGATTCCTTATAACCACTTCCCTTTCTGATTTTCCAGAGACAGGGTATAAAGTTTCCCTAAACGCCAATAAAATGTGAAATCTTATCCCCCTCTTTAGGCTGGCTTTGTGTAGTCATCTTCTAAAATAAGAACAGCAAATGTCTTAAACGTTGCTATTTTCTATTTTTATGTTCATTCAGTAGTTACAGTTCTTCATAACATCACAGTTTTCATTTCAACAACAGTTTGTTAAGTTTGGGGGGATGAATATTGAGAGAAATTGTGTTTTCTTTTCTCCTTTAAAAATAAAATTGATTTTACATACCACTGTGAAGATAAATCTACATCTTTAAATTAGTATAGATTATACACTAATTACTCTACCTAATCAATATCTATATGTGAATGGACTTGAATGAAATACATTAACTTCAAATCCTTCAACATATAATCTTGGTTTGCTAGTATATTCCTGAAACAGCATAAAAACACTGGGGTTCAAATGTTGATTTTGTTGCCATAATCAAAGAATATTTGTTTTTTATGGAGGCAATAAATTCAAGCATTGTTATTAACTGTGACACATTAAAAACAAGGATTCTTTACTATACCGTACTGAAAGATTTGTTGACAGGCTTTTAAGAGGAGGTTTTCATTGTGAGCGATGGAGGAGTGGAGGGATATAAATAGCTTTCATCATGTGCAGTGTCTTCTGAGAATAATTTCTTTTTCTTCTTCTTTTTTTTTAAAGTGGAACTTTGGCAAGGAAAAGCCTAAAATATATATATGGCATTACATCATTTGTATTAAATCATTTTGTGTTTTGAGGGCCGTCTAGATTCAGAGAGTAGAAATTAGTTAGAGTGAAAAGATAAATTGTTCAATATGTCTAAAAGCCTCAGAATCTATGTTCCTCGTATCAGAAAAAGTTCATGGCATATTTATATCAGACCTGCAATGTGTAAGCCTTGAGTGTTTAAAAGTTACCTTGGAATTAAAGTGGAGAAACAGGATTTGCAAAAGAGGTTTAGTAAATTTGGGATGAAGATAATGTAGCTTCACTTAATTTTGATTTCTGTTGTTCTCCACAAAAGTTAGGTAGCACAGGTCATATTTTAAAATTTCTGATATGGTTTTCCCTTTTGTATTTCTGGATACATGACTTTTATGCATATTACATTTGAGCATTTCTCTGTCTCTGGAGATTGGGCTTGAGGTGGAGGGTGGTATGTAGATTAGACACATTTCTAAAGAGAGAGAGAGAGAGAGAGACTTTAAGCAATATTTAGCTACACTTTTGCAAGAAGATAATAGGCTTGAGAGCCGAGTTTGGGGGAAAAGAAGATTGTCCAGATTTCTTTAGCTCACATTGTAACCAAAAGTGTGGGTCCGGCTGCTCGCTGCTCAAAAGCCATTAAAGAGGCAAGGTTGGTGGAAAGGAAAGTTTGCTTTGCTTCAGATGTCGGCAACCAGTTGGGGAGGGTGCGCAGGGAGGACAGACTCCTGTCCAAAGGTCGACTCCCCCCACTGACAACCAGTGAGCAAGAGTTTTTATAGACGGAGGGAGGGGGCTACATGTAGAAACAGCACAGTCGGCTCTGACCGTCATCTTGAAATTGGTCGTGTGGTGGTCTGACCAGCGTCATCTTGATTGTTTTAGGTACAGTTAGTCTTCACTTCCAGGGTCTCTTTGTTTGCATTTCTTTGAGGCTAATTTTCAGAATTGTGGCAGCTTATGTCATGGCTACAGTCTGGTGGTCATCATGTAGTTAACTTCTTACACCTGTGAGGGTTTCAGTATCTATAAGACAGCTCACAGGATATGGCTTAGAATATTAACTATAGCCCTTGAAGAGGAACTAAAGGTCCTTGACTTTAGTTTAAGGACTAAACTATTATTATTTAGTCTTGTTGAACTGTTTTCCTTTGTTTCTGCATTTTCTCACTTCTCTGATTCAACTTATTCTTTGACTAAAGTTTTTCCACAGACAAAAGTCAGGCTGAGGATGGGAGCAGGGAGGTGGCAAGGACCGTAGTGTTCTGCTCCATTTCAATGTTAAGATGTCAAAGGTCCAGCCTGGAGGACCCATACATAGAGTTGGGCCTTGGTGTCGATAGGATGTCCCTTCTGCTTGTCCAAGCAAGGCACTTTCCTGGTAGAAAACAGATATGACTTGTAGAGAGCAGAAAAAAATATCCTCTGGCCTTGGAGAAATGTGGAAAGGATTGGAGATGGAGGAAGATGAGAAGAGAAAAGTAGTCAGATATGTGTCCCTAATTCACCTGTCTGCTGACGGAAGAGGAGTTGTGTTATACAATTGGGCTGGGACACTGAGAACAGTAGGCTGTCACCCAGTTCCCCTTTTTGAAGAGATCACTGGGCAAGAGACACACCAGCATGGGGCAACTTGGCCTTAAGAGGGCAGTGCAACATAGACAGTTCTGCTGGTGCACCTGAGCCTCCCAGCCACCCATGGGTCTGGTTGCTGAGGTGAGATCCAGTGAGCCTGTTGGGTGGGGTGCGGTGAGCCACAGCAGAGGCTGAAGTGGACCATCAAGCCAGGGGCCAGCTGGAGACCCACAGAGACCTGAGTATGAAACCTTTTATAACTGACGGGAAGGTCAGCAAAGATCAGGTGGCCCGCGTGTTCCTGGGGAAATGCCCCTGGCCCAAAGAATGGGCAATGAGCTAGTCAGCTGTGGAGTTTAGAAACAGAAGCCAGCAGGGTGCCCAGAAACCAGGTGGATTGGGAGCATTATACTAGGAACAAGTAGATACAGCCACTGTGTGTATGGATGTCAGTTTAGGGAGAGGGTTGGCATAGGGGCTGGGAGGGGCGGTGCCCAGGAGTCATATAAGGTAGGATACTCTGCTACCTAGAGACTGTTTACATGTGTGCATCAGACTGAGTTTTAAACCAGATAAAGCCAGAGTTTAATCTCCCCCCTCCCTCCCAGCCACCTATTAGGAGTTTAAGAAGAGAATCAGCTTAATTATAGGCTGAATAAAGGAGCTACATTTTCTCAGCATATTCAAGGATTACTGACCCACCTATAGTTTGAGCAATGCTCTGTATAAATTGCTAAAATTGCTGGATGTTCACTGAGCCAGCATCACCACTTCTGAATTCCCAAGCGTGTCATGTGATGTCATATCATGTCTTTTACTATATAGGAAAGCAGCAGTAAAAATGTCACTTCTTGTACTTTTAAAAAACAAAATAATAAAATCTTCCATAACTCCTCTTTGCAAGTACTAGAAGTTACAAACTGATGGTTTGTGGGTCATGTCAAGCTTGTATATATGTTTTATTTGACCTATACAATGTTTTTTGTCAATAAAGGTTATAATTAAAATTAGGATATTTCAGAAAATAATAGATTTCTGGCTACTATTGAAAAGATTTGAAGGTCTGACAGCACGGTGCCTGGATTCCTAAATGTCACTCATTGCTAGAGCTGAGTATCGCGTGCCCATTTCATGGACCATGTGCTCCACTTTGCCTCTGCTCTATACTGTCTCCACCAGGTGAGCTTAACTCATGACCTTGTGCTCTCTGGAACTCTTTCACATTGGTTTTGTGACTGATGCATCCAAAGGATAAATGTGTGCTTTCATCCTATACCCAAGCTCCACCACAGTGGTCACTGAACCTGTATTCTGCCTCACCTTTCATTATCTCCTTATAAGTCTCCTCTTCTTCAAACACAGCTGCTAATCCTTCATTTGTGTTTGCCTTACCCCATTCCCTTCCTCATGATGTTTGAGCCCTACCCCTCCCCGCTGCCGACTCTCTCTCTCTATCTCTCTCTCTCTGTCTCTCTCCCTGTCTCTTTTTAGCCTAATTGAACCTTCTGAGTAAAAGAGTTAAGTCAAACCAAGACCACAGACATTTCCTTAAGATGCTACTGTATGTGAGGTATTGTGTTGAATGCTGCTGGGATACAGTCCCATAAGGACATTATAGTATCTTTGGGCATATAACACATAAACACATAAAAATTAAATATATGGAGCATTAGATAACAGATCACTAGAATGCTGTAAGAGATACGATGTAACAGTATAACCGGTGGTGCCGCTGAAATCTGTATGAGTTGCCCACATCATCTGCATCTCTTTAGGATATAGAATTAGAATCCTAGTTTTGTGTCATGGGAGAGTAACTCCATTAATTTCAAGAGTGTCACTAAAATCTCAATTTAAAAAATTATTCATTTAAATTGAAAACAAAATCTAAGAACTAAAGCAGTTAACATCAATTTCCACCTCAGTTTCATGAATGTGTACACACATAAAAATACATAATGAACATTTACTAGAAGTTAATAAAGATTAAAAGCATGCATGTAAATTTCATGGTTCTTTGAATTTCTTGGTCAACGGTTCTTCAAAATTTTTGCATTTTAAAACTTGATGTTAAAACAGGTATAGTTTTCTTATCACTTGTTAAAGTTAAAATCATGATTTTTTTCCCTCAGTATATCAAAATTCTCCTAAAAGAAATATGAGGAATATGTTCTTCTAGGAAACATGAGGAATTGTTTTCTTCCTGTCACACTGTCAGGACCTACTTCTCTATGCTTAGACCTAGTTAAAGAAATTACAAAGATATCCTGCTGGTAAGCAAGTTAACTGCTAAATAAGGCTCTAGGGTTAAAGGTTAACAGGCATGGCTTCAACAACAACTTTTTAAAATAGACATGCATTATACCCATTAGCCTAAACACCCTATTATATGTCATATTTGGTTGTATTTTATTCCATTTTCCACCATTCCCACCTAAGAAAATTGTTGTTCCCTTAAATTCCTGGAACTAAGTCACTACTGTATTCTGAAATTAGTTCTCTCTATTGGTCATAATCACATCAGGCATTTAAATTATTATTTAATTAAAATTACATGTAATAAGATATAAAGAGAGTTTTATTTAAGTGGAATTAACTCTGATATCTTTCTTTTTATTGGTCTTAACGAATTACTTTAATTGGTGAAAATGAAAGAGCATCTACCAGAAGATTATTGTACTAAAGTATACATGAAAATCCATTTATTTCAGCCAACCTAATGAATAATTAATGTAGGTTAATTAATTAATCTTACTGGAAGCTATCCTCTGGGGGTTAATTATGACCATCCATCTACGCGTCTGCCATTGCTGAGGCAAAGGAATAAAGGCATTACCAGTAACTGGAAGGTTTAGAGTCTTCCACAGTCATATTTACATACTGGGAAGCAAAGGCTATTCATGTTCCTATCTGAATAGACCATCTCTCTCAGTTTAAAAGAAGTGGGAAAAATAGGCAGAAGGAGTTCAAGAATGCTCCCTTTCTCTATCACTTTCCCAAGACACTACTGAAAGCTTATCAGACCTTAGTCGAAAAATCCCTGATCCTTACCAATCTGTTGCTTAGCAACTAAATCATTCACTCCTTTCCCCTTTGGTCTACTCACCTTGCAACCTGAAAGACTGAAAATAATTATCCCATATGTGCATATTAAGCATAGGGGCATCCAGATTCACAAGATTTTCATAGGTTTAGGGACATGTCAGGAGAGTAGCTAAATTTGAATGCTACCCAGGGTAACTGTGATGAAATGGGCGTTAAGTGAGTTTTAGTAGCAAAATTCTATCAACTGGAATGGTAATTTTTATAAAAATTATTTAATGGTCCTTGATTTCCAAACTCATTAGAAAGTATATTTCCCTGGGAAAAAAGACAAAGAGGATCTTGTGGTTACTTTTTAGTGAACAACTAAAAAGGATAATCCTGAAATTCTTAAAAGTTGGTACCTAGAATAGGAACATAGTGGGATTTTTTTACAAGAGCTAAACTTAACTCAAACAAGGAAAATGTGTATGATTTCCATTTTATTTATGAAAACTTTTATTGTTTACAAAACACAAAGAAATTAAGATTTTAAGAGAAACATTTTACATCTGCATGTATCATGTATACTCCTTACAATTTTCCTCTTTTTTTTAAACTTAATTCTTTCTAAACTTCCAAGTTTCTCTAAACATTTACTAGGGCAGAGGAGAATCTCTAGATATAAATGTAAAAAAATGCATAATTTGAAAAAAAACACTCAAATCCACAAACACATCAGTAGAGTAAAAAATGTATTGCTGATAAAATTTTCTTATCCAAATATTTGTAAACTGTTTTGCCGGAATAATAACAACCATCACAACAAAAACCAATGGAATAAGCTTTAATTTGGGACCACAAGACTGTGTAAAGCCGACTCACTGATAATTACGAATTAGGCAGAATTGTGGTTAGCTTAATGAAAAGACTCGAAAGTGTGCCAGGCCAATGGCAAAGGACCTAAATCTAAAGACAGACAAGCTTTTCTTGATTACAGTGATTACATCATGGTCATTAGAATTTAAAGTAACTAACCCAAACACAGACATCATATCTTCATTTGATAGCCGTAGTCTAGTAAATAGTGGGAAAGGATGTTATGTATGGATTAAGCTTGATGAAATGAAAACAGACATTCTTTTTGAACCTGTCTGGCAAGGAAAATGAAAACTTCAGAATCAGGCAGTAAAGTTAACTTTTAAAGCTCAGTCTCTTTGATTGGAAGGGGTCTGTGTAGTGTTTTTGGCTATTCTTTGTTTTATAGGGAAGCCACTGCAACAAATGGCTTTGCATGACTCGTTCTCTCATGCAAACCTATAGTCAAGTAAGATGTTTGATATCTACTTTTGGGAAATTAAGACAGTTAGTATTTTCAGATTTTCAAAGTATAATGAGGTGTGAGCTTTGGTTCAATATTTGTTTTCTCATCAACTGTATTACAATTAAACCTCAAGTGTGAGTTTTAACTCTCCAAAGGTCCATCCTCAAACAGTCTGCAGGGTCCTACCCTGCTCTGCGTGTAGACAATTCATGCTGAGAAGGCAAATGCTTTGCTCAGGGGAAAGGGATGCATTGGGTTACAGTTAGAGCTACATACATGAAAGCAAGCCTATTGACCTCTGATCCTAAACTCCCACTTCATAGCACTACCTGTGGGAACACTGTCTCAACTAGAAGAGCAACTATTTAGGAAAATGAGGGGAGTGAGGCAAAGAAAAACAAGGCATAGAACATAAAACGGCATGGTGAAGTTTCTCTGTATTACCTGTTTTACTTATAGAAGACCCCAGCTTGGTTTAAGAAAATATACAGTCTTTTTTTAGTAAAAAAAAAAAAAAAAAAAAAATACGTTAAGAAAATGAAGCCAAGAGTTAAAAGACTTACATACCAACCACATTACATAATTTGAAGGAAAAACATTTGATAAGACAACCTGTGGTCTGAACTTCAGTAAGACATTCAGTGTAAGTAAAGAGAAAGAACGCCCTTGTTAAAATCAGCTTCATCATTATCATCATCAAAAAGCATTTATTGAGTGTCTGGATGCACTGAGCATCACTGAACCTACTATGTTTAAAGTACTTAAGAAAGGAAACTAAATCTTAATGTAAACACAGCTCAAGTAACGTGAATTGATATCAGTTCCTTAAATTGCACCTTAAAGAAACCATTAGGTTGTTTAAAGAAAAACTATATAGAGACTACACGTGAAGCCTGCATGTTTTATCACTTTGGTAAATAAGTGGTGTCATTTTCTACTTTACTGAAGTTTCAAAATGGACAGAGGGACCCACAAAAGTTTCACAGCAATTCTCAGATAAAGTTTTATTATCACAGTGTACAAAAACATGGATTAATCTTCCAAAATGCATTTTCTTGAGTCACTTTGTCTTGAAATAAAAGTCAGTCAAACTTGCAGAGTTTTACATTATCTATTGTCCTAGCATCTGGCACAGCCATTGCCAAGTTTTCTTCATAGCACAGAAAACAGGCATATATAATGGCATTGCCCAGGAACTTTTAAGTCTGTTAAGATACCAAGGACCTGAAACCTTAGTCTGCTCAGATGGAAGTCAGGCAGGTGGCCGTGTCAGTAAGAGTGCATGAAAGCCTCAGTGAGCAAATGCACATGTTCGCGTGTTATTTAGAACACTGGGTCCCAACTCATTCTTATTTAACTGATTTGGGCTAGGATCAAGCAGAAAAATTTTATAAAATCTCCCTAGGTGAATCTAATGTTCACTGTGATATGGTTTAGATTCTTTTATCTATTCTAGTCGTTAAAGTGATATTTCTTATACTGAAGTGACTATGTACTTTTCAAGTAGAATAGAGATCAGAACGATTGTACCTCTAAGGCATAAATAACGTATTCAACCTCCTAGATACCTGTAGAATCTGGTCACTCTTATTTTGCCTGTTAATCCCTGCAGCTATGCCATGGTAGATAAGAGAGAAAAGGAGCTCTAAATTATATTGAACTGGTCACTTAAAAAGGGGTAAATTGCAGTGCAGATCATAAAACTTGGTATTTGTGTTGATAAAGTATTCTGTGGATAAAGGTCAAGTTGGGTTCTGGTTCTAAGGAATCCAAGTGGGGATACAGGGAGATGCCTTATCCTGTATCGACCCAACGACGAAGACCCAACGCAGCCAAAAAGAAAGAAAGAAAGAAAGAAAGAAGGAAAGAAAAAAAAAAAGGGCTTCCCTGGTGGTGCAGTGGTTAAGAATCCACCTGCCAATGCGGGGGACACGGGTTCGAGCCCTGGTCTGGGAGCATCCCACATGCCGCGGAGCAACTAAGCGGGTGCGCCACAACTGCTGAGCCTGCGCTCTACAGCCCGCGAGCCACAACTACTGAGAAAACAAATACAAACAAACAAATAGAGTTTGAGGAAACAGGAGAGTTAAGCACTGAAGAACCCAGGGGCGAGTAAGGAGGTAGTGGGCGAGGAAGCCATACTAATAAGCAAGAAGGTCGACTTAGACAGATGAAGGATAACCTGGAAACAGAGGCCGTGTTCTTACCACTAAGAAATAATATTCATGCTTCTTGTGGGGCCTAGGTAAGCATCAAGAGTGGAACAGTAAGGTCCGGGAAGTGTATAAAAATATATGAAAGGGAAGACTGAGGAGTTAAAAGTCAACCTCAGTTCTGGGTCACTGGTTATTCCAGAATCTCATTGATCAGGTAAAGGCAGTAAAAAGATTAATGATTCATGTGCATCAATTCACTATTCCAGTTTACATACATTGTTACATTTATTTCTCATCATAATTACAGATAAAAATTTTTACTCAATTTTTTCAGATGAAGAAGAAACTGTAAATTCAGTGATGTTAGTGAACTTGTCCAAGGTACATACCTATTAACAGTAAAATTAGATTTGAACTATCTGCTTGTATAAATGCTAGGTATTTATTTCATTGTTTTATATATTATTCCATTAAAATATTTGTACTCCAGAATAGAAAGTCAGGTAATAAGTTATAAAGTTTTGATGGTTTTGGTAACATTTGTGAAAAACTAGAGTTGTTCTTGCTCATTTTTCATGTTTTTATATTTTCACACACTCATTTCCTTTTCTTACAGTTTTGCAAACTTTGCAATGTATATATATCTATAGTATATATCTATAGTGTGCTAATATTTGGCAATAAATGCTTAAATTTTGTGATAGTAGTTTGTAATAACTTCAGTAGAATTAAATATATAAGAACAGCATTTGCCTTTATCATGCAGTGAATATCTTTAACGGTTACTTTAAATGGTAACAAAGTTTCTAAGAGTGTATGATTCTGGGAAAATTTAATGATAGGATTTCAGGTTTGGTTTAAGCACCATCCAAACACCAGCTGAATTACTGAGGTTTCGTTTTATTAAGAATGCAGAATTTAAAATATAAATATAATTCTTTTTAACCATAGAAGTTGTCTGGATAGGAAATGACTGTATATGTTCACCAATCCAAAACCTAACATATCAAGCTTGGGAACTCACTGTTTATTCATTCCTGAGTGTCTTTTAAATTTTCTAATATGCTAATATTTGAATTGAGACAAAATTCATAAAATCTTTGAAAAGTCACCTTTTTGTGTTTTAAAATAAATGTCTGCTGTAGAAGGTAGCATTAATCCCAATCAATAAGTCAACCAGAGTTTATTAATCCTTTTCTACTTACTGAATGTTACTGTATGCTCTTGAATGCTCAAGAGAAGGGTGATAAGACCCACTTCTTGGTCTCAAGAAAACAAGTACAAAAAAAAAAAAACCAAACCCTAAAAAACAAACAAAAAAGGTACTAATATAACATAGCATTAAGTAAACAAGTGTTTAAATATGTGGTAGATACTTTATTCCCAAGACACGGAGGAGGCAAAAAGTAAGGCTTGAGAAGGGTTTATAAAGGAACTAGCATGTTAACTAAATGCTCAGCAAAAGGTGTTATTTAAGGAAAGGTGGCAACTGCTTTTTAGGTATAAAGGATGGAAGTAGGAATGTGTGATGACTAGCAGGAGTGAAGTGCTCATTTTAGAGAAGTGATACTGGAAATAGAAAGTAAGCTAAGGTTATGGAGAGTCTTTAATTTCCCTCCAGTGTTTTAGACTTGGAACAAATTGCTGGAGTATTTTAGATAGGAGCTATTCTTAAAATGCTTTTTTTGAAGAAGATCAATTGCATAAAGTTTTGCAGAATGGCTTGGGTCGGGAACACAGTATGTGGCAAACTTGAATGACAAGTGCCTGAGGAGTTAGTGCCATAAGGGTAGTGGCAATAGAAGGAGAAAATACACCTTTTTGTGACACCATTTTTTCTATTCCATATTTTTGCGATGAAATCATATTAAAGGTTATTTTGAAAAAAGAACTATCACTTTTAACTGTTCTACTCAAATACAGTAATTATCATTTTAAAGTATGCCCTCCCAGTCTTGATGGTTATATGAATGTTGACATTAACGGTATTCAAAGAGGTATAAAATTAAAATTTCTTCTTGTAGTAGTGTGTATATATACTTAAAGTTTTCATTATTGCTAAGAACCAAAAGAAATTTTGAAGAAAAAAGGGAAAATTGAATACCTGAATACTGGGGATGTAAATGATAGAAAAATTAAGTGTGGTTCCAAAAAGAATTTGTAACAGTGGCACAAATAATAGAATGGGAGCTGGTTAGTGAGTGAATATTAAAATTCAATTTTGGACGTAGTGATAGAAGTTGAAAATATTTCAGAGACAGTTGGACACAAGACTAGAGTTCTGGTCTGGAGATGTAGGTTTGACAGTGGAGAAATAGTATGGCATAGATGTTTATGTTCATACAAACTCAGGGTTTATTACGATTATTTTCATTGATTATCTAGGTGACCTCAAGCAAGTTATCTAAGTCCTTTGGGATCTTCGCATTTTTAAAAAATATATTTATTTATGTGTTTATGTATGTATGTATGTATTTATTTAGCTGCGCCATGTCTTAGTTGCGGCACGCGGGATCTTCGTTGCCATGTGCAGGATTTTCGTTGCGGCATGCGGGATCTTTAGTCGCGGCATGGGGGCTCTTAATTGCGGCATGCGGGATCTAGTTCCCTGACCGGGATGGAACCCAGGCCCCCTGCATTGGGAGCATGGAGTCTTAACCACTGGACCACCAGGGAAGTCCCTCTTCACATTTTTAAAAATAAAAATCTGTCTTTCAGAATTTTTGGGCCAGCACTTTGTAGACACAATTAAAATGTTAATTATTCTGCAGAAATAACAATTATAAAAAATTGTGGCATCTCCTTGTTATTTCATTCTAATTGAACATTTTTCTTGGCATAATAAGGAACACCATCATGAGCCAATATGAATTTTCTTTTTTTTTTAATCAGGAATGCTCTAAGGTGGGCAGTTTGGCTCAATATGTATAAAACCATCTATTGGTTTGGCATAAATCTGTTCTAAACTAGATGACTGAAAGAACAAAGAAGATCGTCATATATATTATTTTGTTTTCCCTAAGTTAATTTTCCTTCAACAATATATAAACCTTCTGTCAAAAGACATTGCTAATGTGAAACGTCTATATTTACAAAGCTGTCTGAGAAATGAGTAATGAGAAATGGTGATTTCTCTGTATCTGGAATATGCCTATCAGAAATGATACTTGATGAAATGTGAAAATGCTGATTAATGAAGAAGAGATTGGACAGGTCTGGGAATGCAAGATAGCTTTGTACTCCAGGTTGCATCTGAAAGCAAAGTGCAGGGGGAAATGTTCTGCTTTAGCCTGTGAATAAAAGAACTTCAGTCTCTGTGACTGCCCATCTGGCATTTTTCACCAGCACCAAATTCATTAGGAATGATTAGTCCTTTTCTCCAAACCCCTCACTCAAAATAAGTAAATAAAAGGAGAGTTTGGGCAGTAAAAGATCAAGGAACAGTATCTCTATTCTGAGATGTCCCAAAGTTCTCCTGATTGGTCAAAAGCTAAACAAGCATTAAAGAAGGAGCTACATGATGAAAAGATGAATTCTCAGTAAACATATCCAATGTTATGTTCTACTTAAGGTAACAGAGAATTTAGTTGAAGTTACTCACATATATTGACAATTTGTCATGTGAATTTAGATTTAAAATGATGTGGAAAAATTATTTTTACTTCTTTATTTCTCTATCTCAGCCACAGAGAAAAATATTTACAGGTTGTTTTATTGATCAGCTTATCTATGATAGAAACTCTCAGTATATATATAACTTGCTTTTTTTAGCTTAGTTCTTTATATGTAAAGTATTATATTAAAATATATTTAATGCTAAGTCATCATGTGGTTATAATCATTATATTGTTTGATAGTATAAAGCCAGCAGGATTCCTAAAGGTTTTAGTAAACATCTTCAACATTTATGCATCAACAGGCAACTCTAGATTTTAGAGCACATTTTTAACTTGAAAACTAGAATGAGATAGATAGAGAGAGAGAATTTAAGAGTAGATTTTCCCCAAGGATATCCCTAAATCATTCACTTCTCAGAAGCTGCTGTTTTAGAAAGTGCTTTCTGAAGAAGATGACATAATATGGTATGCCTAGACTAAAACCAGGATTTACAAAAATGTTAGAATCCTTGCTTCGATTTTCTGATTGAATGCATATGAGTTAAATATTAGACATTAATTATAAGAAATGAAGATACACAGTCATCAAAATACTACAGTACTATACAGCCACTTTAGTATTAGATTTAAATATATATTAGTTAATAGTGCTGAGAAATACTATGAGTTGCTTTATCAAATTCAATAATATATATAATATCTTTTCTTTTACTAAATATTGTCTCATTCATCCCTGAGTAAATTCCTTTTACATTATTTGTTGCTATCCTTAGTTCTACAGTTTTTCATCAGGATTCAATGCATTATTAGAGTTATAGTAATCACTAGTGTTTAAATCACTTTTCCTAGCCTCAATATCTATTGTGTTTCTATTATGTAAACATTGAAACATTGTGGTTCATGTAATAATAACGTTACCTTTGTGTTGGCTGCTAGAAAACTCAGAGCCAAATATATAGCCCACTTCTAAAATGTTTACAAGACTTAAGGCTTTCTTTTCATATATTAATTTTTTCCCTAAACCTATTTCCTTACTCTTACTTTAGTTACATTATATATTTCTGGATACTGTTCTGTACAGATTTGTATATGTAACTGCATATTTAATACCGTAAACATATACTCTTTATAAGACTGCTTGTCTACCACATAAAGAACATGCATTCTGAATAGCGTGATTTAGAGAGCCACATAGCTTTTGTTTTCTTGGGTCTGATTTGTAAATGTGTTCCCAAATACAATATTTTCAATATTGTTAGAATTTTTTTTAAAAATAAAAGGGATCTAATGAAAATGCTATTTACTGAGTACTGTGTTAAACAGTAAATATATATAATCTCAATTTGCTCATATAATAACTTTATAAAGGTAGGAACTATTTTTATCCCCATTTTACTGATCAGAAAAATGAGGTACAAAACTTAAGTAACTAGCCTGAAGTTACATTGTAAGTGATATGACTGCAATTAAAAACCTTGAGCTCCACATTCTTGTAAAACAAACCACTCAGGAAGCAAGTAATTTTCATGTATCTGGCATGAACCTGTAGTATTGATGGCCTACAGCTTTCTTGGTTAATTCTGCCACGGAGAGATTAATTTTCTGCCGTTGGAGTTCACTGAATACCAGTTGTCCCTCATCTTTTCCAAATTTGCTAAAGACTAACCAACGTGTGTGTGTGTGTGCGTGTGCGCGTGTGTGCGTGTGTGTGTGTAGGATGGATAAGGGAGAAAGGATTTTAGAGGAAGTGAATTTTTCACAAGACTGGGGGATGCAGAATACTGCTGAATATGATCTCCTTGCCCTGGGAATTATTCCTTGAAAGCTCTAGGGAAGAAAGTATATGGTACCAGAAACGAGTCTTTGGGCTTAGGTCATCATTCAATGTGATGATTTAGGAGTTGGGATTTCTGATTGGAATTAACTTGTCGGGGGCACACTGAAGTCTTTTTTAGGAAAGGACTCGGTCTTTCTCTGATGACATTAGCAGATTGGGAATTTAAGTTGTTGCTTTAAAAAGAGAATCACTAACTGCCTAGAATGAGAACTAGCAGAGTAAAATGTTAGTGGTGATACATGTCAATATTTCCTTGATAAATTGATTATTAATAATTGTGGCAAAATTAAAATTTGTCAGATATTTGTGGTAAAGACTGTGCTGATTCTTGTTTCACCTTTACCTTTATCAGGAACCTCCCATGATGATAATTTTCTGTCTTCATTGAAGGAAGCATCTGTTGCCTGAAGTACTAATAACTCAAACAAGTCCATTTGAAGTCTGTTGAAGCTCTGAGTCTTTTAAATAGTTATTTTTATTTGTTTTAAGGATTACAAATAGGCAATTCATCTTTGAAATGGGAGCAAGTTTTATAACTTTATCTATTAATGAAAGCCAGAAGTCTCTGAACTATCCTACCTCTTGGCCATTTAAGTGGCTTGTGATAAACTATAAATCCTCTTTTCATCAAATGTTCTAGAGATACATTTTCCTGACTTCCACAGTGAGTTGATAGCTTATCTCTGCAGGGGCCCTGATTTAGTTTTGCAGAGGTAGAAGAAAGAATTGCCAATACTTAAAAAAATCTGATTTCCATCTGGGAAATGTGGATTCTCCATTCACATAGCTGTAAAACATCTATGAATAAAAATGTTCTAGCATGAGACCTCAACAGTATGGGATAAAGACTATTAGATTGGAAGTCAACAGCCTTAATTAAGTTGTTGTTCTAGGGTAATGGCAAGGTAGCCTAATGCCTTAATTAAGTCTTTTAATTTCTCTGGGGCAGTTATTTTCATTTGTTTTTTTAAGAAAGTGGTTTTATTTGAGAGGCTCCTTTTAAAAAACAATTGAAAGTAATAAAAAGCTCAAAATAGGTGTATGAGTATAACAAATTTAAAGATTTAAAACACTGACTTCTGTCTGTCTTAAACTTAGTCTTATTTATGAAGGAATTTGGTATCATAGTTTGCTTAAAGGTAATTATCTGGGGGAGCCGAAATTTTATTTTCCCAAATCTATTAGTTATTTCAAATTTAAGCTAAGATAGGCTTAAGTAAATAAGTCAAAAACCAAAAAAAAAGAGATGAGCTTAATAAGATTATTTTCAGGATTTGTTTGTATCATATTCAAAAGTTATAACTTAATTAACGAAAGCTACAGCTCTAAAAGCACATATAAATTCCATTCCTTTAATGTACCTCCGTCCCTACATCCCCATCCACCTCTGCTAAGTCAGCAGTTTCAAGACTGTAACATTTGCTGAGACTTGAATTTCCAAATCAAGTTATTATTGGTTTGCTAGTGTTCTTCATTTTATTGAAACTTTAAGTTGACATTCAAGAACAATTCACCCTAACACTGAAAAAAATATCTTTTCCAGTTTTCTTAAATCTTACTGCTATTTGGAATGCTGTCTAGGAAAGAAAACAGATTACAACTTCTGATAACATAGGAAGAAAATGTTATTACCACAGCTTGAAATCTGTTAACAGGGACTTTCTTTAAGGAACAAGCATTAAAGTATAACAGAAATTTAATTACAAGGAGATTTTCCACTTGTCAGAAATATCTGCATTAATGTCAGTAATAACTACGATGAAGAGACTATTGTCTGGTGCTGCAAAAAAGGGAAAAGATGAAAGAGATCCCCATAATCCCTGTTATAGACACACTAAAGGGTCATCGATTGTTTAGATTTTCTTTTGGATAATGCTAAACAAAATATTGAGTAAAAATATTAAAACAGTGCTCATTTATTAGTATCATGTTGATTGTCAGTGTTTCACCAGGAAACTGTTAGAGCTGCTGTTTGTCTTTGTGGTCTGATATGGATGAAGGCAACCAAGTATTTAATATTTGTGGAGAAATGTGACAACTGTAGAAGGTTATTAGGGTTTTATTTTTAATTGATTCTTTCTTTGCTTTCCACTCCTAACTTCAGTACATTGCTTATAAAATGAGCTTCATGAGCATCATATGAGAAATCCAGATACTAAATTTATTTAGAACCTGAATCTTAATGACACTGCAAAATTAGGGTCAATAGAAAATTCCCTGGCAGGTCAGATAATGTTTTCAAATGTTCTGGCTGTTGGTCCTCTTGCTGCAGGGAACAGAAAAAAATGTTAATGAAATGGATTTCTTATAAGGAACCAAAAGTGTTCTTTTTTTTTTTTTTTTTAAACATCTTTATTGAAGTATAATTGCCTTACAATGGTGTGATAGCTTCTGCTTTATAACAAAGTGAATCAGTTATACATATACAATATGTTCCCATTTCTCTTCCCTCTTGCATCTCCCTCCCTCCCACCCTCCCCATCCCACCCCTCTAGGTGGTCACAAAGCACTGAGAGCTGATCTCCCTGTGCTATGCGGCTGCTTCCCACTAGCTATCTATTTTACATTTGGTAGTGTATATATGTCCATGACACTCTCTTACCCTGTCACATCTCACCCCACCCCCTCCCCATATCCTCAAGTCCATTCTCTAGTAGATCTGTGTCTTTATTCCCGTCTTGCCACTAGGTTCTTCATGGCCTTTTTTTTTTTTCTTTAGATTCCGTATATATGTGTTAGCATACTGTATTTGTTTTTCTCTTTCTGACTTACTTCACTCTGTATGACAGACTCTAACTCCATCCACCTCATTACAAATACCTCCATTTCATTTCTTTTTATGGCTGAGTAATATTCCATTGTATATATGTGCCACATCTTCTTTATCCATTCATCTGTCGATGGACATTTAGGTTGCTTCCATGTCCTGGCTATTGTAAATAGAGCTGCAATAAACATTTTGGTACATGACTCTTTTTGACCTATGGTTTTCTCAGGGTATATGCCCAGTAGTGGGATTGCTGGGTCGTATGGTAGTTCTATTTGTAGTTTTTTAAGGAACCTCCATACTGTTCTCCATAGTGGCTGTATCAATTTACATTCCCACCAACAGTGCAAGAGTGTTCCCTTTCCTCCACACCCTCTCCAGCATTTATTGTTTCTAGATTTTTTGATGATGGCCGGTGTGAGATGATATCTCATTGTAGTTTTGATTTGCATTTCTCTAATGATTAATGATGTTGAGCATTCTTTCATGTGTCTGTAGCCCATCTGTATATCTTGTTTGGAGAAATGTCTATTTAGGTCTTCTGCCCATTTTTGGATTGGGTTGTTCGTTTTTTTGTTATTGAGCTGCATGAGCTGCTTGTAAATCTTGGAGATTAATCCTTTGTCAGTTGCTTCATTTGCAAATATTTTCTCCCATTCTGATGGTTGTCTTTTGGTCTTGTTTATGGTTTCCTTTGCTGTGCAAAAGCTTTTAAGTTTCATTAGGTCCCATTTGTTTATTTGTGTTCTTATTTCCATTTCTCTGGGAGCTGGGTCAAAAAGAATCTTGCTGTGATGTATGTCATAGAGTGTTCTGCCTATGTTTTCCTCTAAGAGTTTGATAGTGTCTGGCCTTACACTTAGGTCTTTAATCCATTTTGAGTTTATTTTTGTGCATGGTGTCAGGGAGTGTTCTAATTTCATACTTTTACATGTACCTGTCCAATTTTCCCAGCACCACTTATTGAAGAGGCTGTCTTTTCTCCACTGTATATGCTTGCCTCCTTTATCAAAGATAAGGTGACCATATGTGTGTGGGTTTATCTCTGGGCTTTCTATCCTGTTCCATTGATCTATATTTCTGTTTTTGTGCCAGTACCAAACTGTCTTGATTACTGAAGCTTTGTAATATAGTCTGAAGTCAGGGAGCCTGATTCCCCCAGCTCCATTTTTCGTTCTCAAGATTGCTTTGGCTATTCGGGGTCTTTTGTGTTTCCATACAAATTGTGAAATTTTTTGTTCTAGTTCTGTGAAAAATGCCAGTGGTAGTTTGATAGGGATTGCATTGAATCTGTAGATTGCTTTGGGTAGTAGAGTCATTTTCACAATGTTGATTCTTCCAATCCAGGAACATGGTATATCTCTCCATCTATTTGTATCATCTTTAATTTCTTTCATCAGTGTCTTATAATTTTCTGCATACAGGTCTTTTGTCTCCTTAGGTAGGTTTATTCCTAGGTATTTTATTCTTTTTGTTGCAATGGTAAACGGGAGTGTTTTCTTAATTTCACTTTCAGATTTTTCGTCATTAGTGTATAGAAATGCCAGAGATTTCTGTGCATTAATTTTGTATCCTGCTACTTTACCAAATTCATTGATTAGCTCTAGGAGTTTTCTGGTAGCATCTTTAGGATTCTCTATGTATAGTATCATGTCATCTGCCAACAGTAACAGCTTTACTTTTTCTTTTCCAATTTGGATTCCTTTTATTTCTTTTTCTTCTCTGATTGCTGTGGCTAAAACTTCCAAAACTATGTTGAGTAATAGTGGTGAGAGTGGGCAACCTTGTCTTGTTCCTGATCTTAGTGGAAATGGTTTCAGTGTTTCACCATTGAGGACAATGTTGGCTGTGGGTTTGTCATATATGGCCTTTATTATGTTGAGGAAAGTTCCCTCTATGCCTACTTTCTGCAGGGCTTTTATCATAAATGGGTGTTGAATTTTGTCAAAAGCTTTCTCTGCATCTATTGAGATGATCATATGGTTTTTCTCCTTCAGTTTGTTAATATGGTGTATCACGTTGATTGATTTGCATATATTGAAGAATCCTTGCATTCCTGGAATAAACCCCACTTGATCATGGTGTATGATCCTTTTAATGTGCTGTTGGATTCTGTTTGCTAGTATTTTGTTGAGGATTTTTGCATCTATGTTCATCAGTGATATTGGTCTGTAGTTTTCTTTCTTTGTGACATCTTTGTCTGGTTTTGGTATCAGGGTGATGGTGGCCTCGTAGAATGAGTTTGGGAGTGTTCCTCCCTCTGCTATATTTTGGAAGAGTTTGAGAAGGATAGGTGTTAGCTCTTCTCTAAATGTTTGATAGAATTTGCCTGTGAAGCCATCTGGTCCTGGGCTTTTGTTTGTTGGAAGATTTTTAATCACAGTTTCAATTTCAGTGCTTGTGATTGGTCTGTTCATATTTTCTATTTCTTCCTGGTTCAGTCTCGGCAGGTTGTGCATTTCTAAGAATTTGTCCATTTCTTCCAGGTTGTCCATTTTATTGGCATACAGTTGCTTGTAGTAATCTCTCATGATCCTTTGTATTTCTGCAGTGTCAGTTGCGACTTCTTCTTTTTCATTTCTAATTCTATTGATTTGAGTCTTCTCCCTTTTTTTCTTGATGAGTCTGGCTAATGGTTTATCAATTTTGTTTATCTTCTCAAAGAACCAGCTTTAGTTTTATTGATCTTTGCTATCGTTTCCTTCATTTCTTTTTCATTTATTTCTGATCTGATCTTTATGATTTCTTTCCTTCTGCTAACTTTGGGGTTTTTTTGTTCTTCTTTCTCTAATTGCTTTAGCTGCAAGGTTAGGTTGTTTATTCGAGATATTTCCTGTTTCTTGAGGTAGGCTTGTATTGCTATAAACTTCCCTCTTAGCACTGCTTTTCTGCATCCCATAGGTTTTGGGTCGTCGTGTCTCCATTGTCATTTGTTTCTAGGTATTTTTTGATTTCTCCTTTGATTTCTTCAGTGATCACTTCGTTATTAAGTAGTGTATTGTGTAGCCTCCATGTGTCTGTATATTTTACAGATCTTTTCCTGTAATTGATATCTAGTCTCATAGCATTGTGGTCGGAAAAGATACTTGATGTGACTTCAATTTTCTTAAATTTACCAGGGCTTGATTTGTGACCCAAGATATGATCTATCCTGGAGAATGTTCCATGAGCACTTGAGAAAAATGTGTATTCTGTTGTTTTTGGGTGGAATGTCCTATAAATATCAGTTAAGTCCATCTTGTTTAATGTATCATTTAAAGCTTGTGTTTCCTTATTTATTTTCATTTTGGATGATCTGTCCATTGGTGAAAGTGGGGTGTTAAAGTCCCCTACTATGATTGTGTTACTGTCGATTTCCCCTTTTATGGCTGTTAGTATTTGCCTTATGTATTGAGGTGCTCCTATGTTGGGTGCATAAATATGTACAATTGTTATATCTCCTTCTTGAATCGATCCCTTGATCATTATATAGTGTCCTTCTTTGTCTCTTGTAATAGTCTTTATTTTAAAGTCTATTTTGTCTGATATGAGAATTGCTACTCCAGCTTTCTTTTGATTTCCATTTGCATGGAATATCTTTTTTCATCCCCTCACTTTCAGTCTGTATGTGTCCCTAGGTCTGCAGTGGGTCTCTTGTAGACAGCATATATACGGGTCTTGTTTTTGTATCCGTTCAGCCAGTCTGTTTCTTTTGGTGGGAGCATTTAATCCATTTATATTTAAGGTAATTATCGATATGTATGTTCCTATTCCCATTTCCTTAAATGTTTTGGGTTTGTTATTGTAGGTGTTTTCCTTCTCTTGTGTTTCTTGCCTAGAGAAGTTCCTTTAACATTTGTTGTAAAGCTGGTTTGGTGGTGCTGAACTCTCTCAGCTTTTGCTTGCCTGTAAAGGTTTTAATTTCTCCATCAAATCTGAATGAGATCCTTGCTGGGTAGAGTAATCTTGGTTGTAGGTTTTTCTCCTTCATCACTTTAAAAATGTCCTGCCACTCCCTTCTGGCTTGCAGAGTTTCTGCTGAAAGATCAGCTGTTAACCTTATGGGGATTCCCTTGTGTGTTATTTGTTGTTTTTCCCTTGCTGCTTTTAATATGTTTTCTTTATATTTAATTTTGGATAGTTTGATTAATATGTGTCTTGGTGTGTTTCTCCTTGGATTTATCATGTATGGGACTCTCTGTGCTTCCTGGACTTGATTAACTATTTCCTTTCCCATATTAGGGAAGTTTTCAACTATAATCTCTTCAAATATTTTCTCAGTCCCTTTCTTTATCTCTTCTTCTTCTGGGACCCCTATAATTCGAATGTTGGTGCGTTTAATGTTGTCCCAGAGGTCTCTGAGACTGTCCTCAGTTCTTTTCATTCTTTTTTCTTTATTCTGCTCTGCAGTAGTTATTTCCACTATTTTGTCTTCCAGGTCACTTATCTGTTCTTCTGCCTCAGTTATTCTGCTATTGATCCCGTCTAGAGTATGTTTAATTTCATTTATTGTGTTTTTCATCGTTGCTTGGTTCCTCTTTAGTTCTTCTAGGTCCTTGTTAAATGTTTCTTGCATTTTGTCTATTCTATTTGCAAGATTTTGGATCATCTTTACTATCATTATTCTGAATTCTTTTTCAAGTAGACTGCCTATTTCCTCTTCATTTGTTAGGTCTGGTGTGTTTTTACCTTGCTCCTTCATCTGCTGTGTGTTTTTCTGTCTTCTCATTGTGCTTATCTTACTGTGTTTGGGGTCTCCTTTTCGCAGGCTGCAGGTTCGTAATTCCTGTTGTTTTTGGTATCTGTCCCCAGTGGCTAAGGTTGGTTCAGTGGGTTGTGTAGGCTTCCTGGTGGAGGGGACTAGTGCCTGTGTTCTGGTGGATGAGGCTGGATCTTGTCTTTCTGGTGGGCAGGTCCACATCTGGTGGTGTGTTTTGGGGTGTCTGTGGCCTTATTATGATTTTAAGCAACTCTCTGCTAATGGATGGGGCTGTGTTCCTGTCTTGCTAGTTGTTTGGCATAGGGTGTCCAGCACTATAGCTTGCTGGTCGTTGAGTGAAGCTGGGTCTTGGTGTTGAGATGGAGATCTCTGGGAGATTTTCGTCCTTTGGTATTACGTGGAGCTGGGAGGTCTCTTGTGGACCAGTGTCCTGAAGTTGGCTCTCCCACCTCAGAGGCACAGCCCTGATGCCTGGCTGGAGCACCAAGAGTCTTTCATCCACACGGCTCAGAATAAAAGGGAGAAAAAATAGAAAGAAAAAAAGAGGATAAAATAAAGTAAGATAAAATAAAATAAAGTTATTAAAATAAAAAATAATTATTAAGAAAAAAAATTTTTTTAAGTAAAAAAACAAAACAAAACAAAAAAAACGGGCAGACAGAACCCTAGGACAAATGGTGAAAGAAAAGCTATACAGACAAAATCTCACACAGAAGCATACACATACACACTCAGAAAAAGAGGAAAAGGGGAAAAAATAATATATCTTGCTCCCAAAGTCAACCTCCTCAATTTGGGATGATTCGTTGTCTATTCAGGTATTCCACAGATGCAGGGTACATCAAGTTGTTTGTGGAGCTTTAATCCGCTGCTCCTGAGGCTGCTGGGAGAAATTTCCCTTTCTCTTCTTTGTTCGCACAACTCCCCAGTTTCAGCTTTGGATTTGGACCCGCTTCTGCGTGTAGGTTGCCTGAGGGCGTCTGTTATTTGCTCACACAGGACGGGGTTAAAGGAGCAGCTGCTTCGGGGGCTCTGGCTCACTCAGGCCGGGGGGAGGGAGGGGTACGGATGTGGGGCAAGCCTGCGGCGGCACCGGCATGACGTTGCACCAGCCTGAGGCGCACCGTGCGTTTTACCGGGGAAGTTGTCCCTGGATCACGGGAGCCTGGCCGTGGCGGGCTGCACAGGCTCCCAGGAGGGGAGGTGTGGAGAGTGACCTGTGCTTGCACACAGGCTTTTTGGTGGCGGCAGCAGCAGCCTTAGTGTCCCATGCCCATCTCTGGGGTCCGCGCTGATAGCCGCGGCTCGCGCCCGTCTCTGGAGTTCGTTTAGGCTGCGCTCTGAATCCCCTCTCCTTGCGCACCAGGAAACAAAGAGGCACGAAAAAGTCTCTTGCCTGTTAGGCAGCTCCAGACCTTTTGCCAGACTCCCTCCCGGCTAGCCGTGGTGAGCTAACCCCCTTCAGGCTGTGTTCATGCAGCCAACCCCAGTCCTCTCCCTGGGATCTGACCTCCGAAGCCCGAGCCTCAGCTCACAGCCCCCGCCCGCCCTGGCGGGTGAGCAGACAAGCCTCTAGGGTTGGTGAGTGCTGGTCGACACCATCCTCTGTGCGGGAATCTCTCCGCTTTGCCCTCTGCACCCCTGTGGCTGTGCTCTCCTCCGTGGCTCCCAAGCTTCCCCCCTCTGCCACCCGCAGTCTCTGCCCGCGAAGGGGCTTCCTAGTGTGTGGAAACCTTTCCTCCTTCACAGCTCCCTTCCACTGGTGCAGGTCCCGTCCCTATTCTTTTGTCTCTGTTGTTTCTTTTTTCTTTTGCCCTACCCAGGTACGTGGGGAGTTTCTTGCCTTTTGGGAGGTCTAACGTCTTCTGCCAGCGTTCAGTAAGTGTTCTGTAGGAGCAGTTCCACGTGTAGATGTATTTCTGATGTATCTGTGGGGAGGAAGGTGATCTCCGAGTCTTGCTCTTCCGCCATCTTCTTCTCTCTCTAGGTAGTGTTCTAATTTCATTCTTTTACACGTAGCTGTCTAGTTTTCCCAGCACCACTTATTGAAGGGACTGTCTTTTCTGCATTATATATTCTTGCCTCCTTTGTCATAGATTAGGTGACCATAGGTGCGTGGGTTTATCTCTGGGCTTTCTATCCTGTACCGTTGATCTATATTTCTGTTTTGTGCCAGTACAAGACTATCTTGATTACTGTAGCTTTGTAGTATAGTTTGAAGTCAAGGAACCTGATTCCTCCAGGTCTGTTTTTCTTTCTCAAGATTGAGAAAGATTTGGCTATTCAGGGTCTTTTTGTGTTTCCATACAAATTGTAAAATTTTTTGTTCTAATTCTGTGAAAAATGCCATCGGTAATTTGATAGGGATTGCACTGAATCTGTAGATTGCTTTGGGTAGTATAGTAATTTTCACAGTATTGATTCTTCTAATCCAAGGACATGGTATATATCTGTTTGTGTCATCTTTGATTTCTTTAATCAGTGTCTTATAGTTTTCTGAGTACAGGTGTTTTACCTCCTTAGGTAGGTTTGTTCCTAGGTATTTTATTCTTTTTGTTGCAGTGGTGAATCGGATTGTTTCCTTAATTTCTCTTTTTGATCTTTTGGTGTTAGTGTATAGGAATGCAAGAGATTTCTGTGCATTAATTTTGTATCCTGCAACTTTACCAAATTCATTGATTAGCTCTAGTAGTTTTCTGGTGGCATATTTAGGATTGTCTGTGTATAGTATCATGTCATCTTAAACAGTGACAGTTTTACTTCTTTTCCAATTGGATTCCTTTTATTTCTTTCTCTTCTCTGATTGCTGTGGGTAGGACTTGCAAAACTATGTTGAATAATAGTGGTGAGTGTGGACATCCTTGTCTTGTTCCTGATCTTAGAGGAAATGCCTTCCGTTTTTCACCATTGAGAATGATGTTTGCTGTGGGTTTGTCGTATATGGCCTTTATTATGTTGAGGTAGATTCCCTCTATGCCCACTTTCTGGAGAGTTTTTTTTTTAAATCATAGACGGGTGTTGAGTTTTGGCAAAAGCTTTTTCTGCGTCTGTTGAGTTGACCATACAGTTTTTATTCTTTAATTTGTTAATATGGTGTATTACATTGATCGGTTTGTGTATATTGAAGAATCCTTGCATCCTTGGGAAAAGATCCTGCTTGATCATGGTGTATGATCCTTTTAATGTGTTGCTGGATTCTGCTTGCTAGTATTTTGTTAAGGATTTTTGCATCTATGTTCATCAGTGATATTGGTCTGTAATTTTTTTTGAACTTTTAATTTTATTTTAGGGTATAGACGATTAACAATGTTGTGATAGCTTCAGGTGCACAGCAAAGTGACTCAGCCATACATATACATGTATCCATCCTCCCCCAAACCCCCCTCCCGTCTAGGCTGCCACATAACATTAGGCACAGTTCCCTGTGCTATACAGTAGGTCTTTGTTGGTTATCCATCTGAAATATAACAGTGTGTACATGTTGATCCCAAACTCCCTAACTATCCCTTGCCCCCACCCTTCCCCTCTGGTAACCATAAGTTCATTCTCTAAGTCTATGAGTCTGTTTCTGTTTTGTAAATGAATTCATTTGTGTCATTTCTTTTTACATTCTGCATATAAGGGATATCACATGATATTTCTCTTCCTCTGTCTGACTTACTTAACTCAGTTTGACAGTCTCTAGGTCCTTCCATGTTGCTGCAAATGACATTATTTCATTCTTTTCAATGGCTAATGTTCCATTGGATATATGTACCACATCTTCTTTATCCATTCCTCTGTCGATGGACATTTACGTTGTTTCCATGTCCTGACTGTTGTAAATAGTGCTGCAGTGAACATAGGGGTACATATGTCGTTTTGAATTATGGTTTTCTCAGGGTGTATGCCCAGTAGTGGGATTGCAGGGTCATATGGTAGCTCTACTTTTAGTTTTTTAAGGAACCTCCATACTGTTCTCCATAGTGGTTGTACCAATTTACATTCCCACCAACAGTGTAGGAGGGTTCCCTTCTCTCCACACCCTCTCCAGCATTTATTGTTTGTGGATTTTTTGATGATAGCCATTTTGACTGGTGTGAGGTATGTAATTTTCTTTTTTTGTGATATCTTTTTCTGGTTTTGGTATCAGGCTGATGGTGGCCTCGTAGAATGAGCTTGGAAGTGTTCCTTCCTTGGCAATTTTTCAGAAGAGTTTGAGAAGGATGGATGTTAGCTCTTCTCTGAATGTTTGATAGAATTGGCCTGTGAAGCCATCTGGTCCTGGACTTTTGTTTGTTGGAAGATTTTTAATTACAGTTTCAATTTCATTACTTGTGATTGGTGTTATAAGTTCAGTTTTTATCACCACTGAATCTTAGGAGCTTTATTCGTTATCATTTTTCTAGCCAATTATTACCAAAAATATTTTTTTGTTAAATATCAACTATATGCCAGACACTATTTCTAGTCATTGGGCAGATAGCAGTAAAGAAAATGGACAAAAATCCCCACTTTTTTTTTTATTGGGGTATAGTTATTTTACAATGTTGTGTTAGTTTCTACTGTACAGCGAAGTGGAGTTCCCTGTGCTATACATCAGGTTCTCATTAGTTATCTATTTTATACATATTAGTGTATATATGTCAATCTCAATCTCCCAGTTCATCCTACCCCCCACCCCCCTTGGTGTCCATACGTTTGTTCTCCGCATCCGCGTCTCATTTCTGCCTTGCAAGCCGGTTCTTCTGTAACATTTTTCTAGATTCCACATATATGCGTTAATATACGATATTTGTTTTTCTCTTTCTGACTTACTTCACTCTGTCTGACAGTCTCTAGGTCCATCCATGTCTCTACAAACATCCCCACTTTTGAGGAGTTTAAATTCTAATGTTACGTGTACTGTGTTATGTAATGTATGTGTTTTTAGTATTGGGTTGGCCAAAAAGTTCGTTTGGGTTTTTCCCAGAACATGGCACCAAAAACGCGAACGAACTTTCTGGCCAACCCAATACAACCAAAATAGTTTTCTAAAATAATCTTGGCACTCTCCGAAGATATTGCCTTGGTACACTTTTTGGTGGAGTTGAAGTGGAAAACGATTCAGACTAGTCTCTTGTAGGTTTCCAATAGAAGCAATTTTGGAAATGGATTGGACAAACTGCCGACCAGGATTAGCCATATGCAATACAGGGTGTTACCAGGGATAACCTTGGTGACCCGACTCTTGTCAAACCTTGGTTTTTGAGAAATAACATTAAGAAATATTGCCTGAAGGATATGCATCCCAGTCCCTCCAGTTTGCTAAATAGCGTAGAAACTTATCCCTGGATAAAGTTATGCTATCAGAACGCTGTGCGCATAGATGGTGTGGTTTTGGCAGTCCTTTCAAACTGTGTTTATTAACCTGTGTTTTGGCATGAATTCCCTGTTGAACATTGTGGGGCAGCCACAGTAAGTAGCAGCTCTGAGGAGCTCTCTGTGTGTTGTGGGGATACGACTGAAGGTGAAATCCCCAAATCTCCTCAGTGTCCCCTCTCTGAAGAACTGTGGGAGAATTTGTGCAGACTTCAGTGTAGGAAAATGTGTGTTTCTCTGGACCAGCAGTTGTATTTTTATCTTATGCAGAATGATCATTTTATAACTAACTATACTTCTCACTTAAGTTTGTCTGGTAGAGGACTCAGAACTATATTTATGGCCACTTTTAATTCTTTTGCAGAAATGTACACATTTACTTCTGAATTCTTAGTCTCTGGGTTTTTCATAATGTATAAGCCTCATTTTCTGTATTACTTGATTTTTTAAATTTAGAGTTTTATTTTACCATACAGATTTTTATAAGCAACTGAAAATAATTTTGGGAACAAGGCAGGCTATATATTCATTAATGAAATAAAAATAATAATAAGAGCTAGAAGAGATTTAGAAAAGTAAAATAATCTAAACCCTATGCCTTAAGTCACACCAAATTTACACTAACCCTGTAAGGTGACTCACTATCTATCCTTTTCTTTAAAGCTCTTCAAGATAGGCTCCAGAAAAATCCCTTTTGAACCATGTTTGGATTCCTGCTCCCTGCCCCTATGGTTTGCTGTTCTTGAGGCTTCTCATTTCTCTATAGAGTGTTTCAAACAAAACAATTTACCTGAAACAAGAAGTTAAGCAACTAAAGGTAGAGTTGCATGGTATGTTTGTAGTATCTTATTTGATTTCCACCTTCTGCATCTTTAAGATCCTCATATTTTTGTAACTCAGTCTAAGAATCCTTATCCCAGGTAACAGATTGGATAGAATATTTTGACACCTGTGCTTTTTTTTGCATTATATATTTTTCCCATTAGGTTGCTTTGAAAGGTCATTTAATTTCAGTCTTCTATAGAATAGAATCATATGAATAGAAATGTTTGCTTATTTAACCTAATAGATATAAAACAATATCTATTTTCAAAGACCCTGCTACATTAAGAATACAGAGGTACCTTCATCCTCTAGTCATGCTTGTCTATCTTCATTTTTAAAATAAGAATGTCAGTCATAGTCAAGCGTCAGTTTTATAGGTTTATTAACTGTAGAACTTTTTAAAGGTACTGATGCTCACAGGAGGTTCCTGTTTGAGTTCATTGGACTGATGATAGGTCTCTTAAGAGGAATTTAGATTAGGAGATGTACAGCTCTCACATGTCATATTAAGCTACTTTCCCCACATATGACTGTAGTTCTTTTCATAGAGCACAGTTCATGTTCCTCCATGGTCCCAAGGAGACTGTACATGTAAACAGGAATTTTCTCTTGCCAGGTGAGAGAGGAGCCGAGCAGGATGTGAACCAGGCTAATAAAATGTGAATTTATAGGTGTTCTGCTTCTCAGCCCACTCTCTGTGTCTGGTAGGACCAGCCCTTTCTGGTCCTTCCCCGCTGCAGAGAAGAACCGTGCTTCATTTTTGTAGTTAATGAATATGAGAGTTTGCTCTGAGATTGTATAAGGATGGTGGCAACCCGATGCAGCCACATCGATGCGCACATGAATTAGGAAGAACCAAAGCCCAAGTTGAACGATCTCTCAGAGCTTGCTACCGTGACATTTAATTTGTACAAGGACTTGAAAAAGGAACACGTTATTTCCTTACATTTTTTTTCTGTGAATGTTTTAGTTTATTTTGAACCAATCCATTGTCTTGATAATCATCTACATATTTATTTTTAAACACTAATATTGATCTAAAATCTTCAGATGCAATTAAGCAGTATTATCCCAGACCTATATGGTAACCATGTTAGGAACCTTTTATTTAGCATTGAAACAAACACACAAACATTCCTCATGAAAAAAGTACTGAACACAGCATTTCTATTACAGTCAGAAATAATAAACCATGTGGTTTCGTAAGCTATCTAACACTTTTCTCAAAGTGGAAAGCTTTTCAAAGTTAATGTCAAATATTCCCGTTGAGTGATTCTTAAAATGCATAAGAATGTAAATGGCCAAAAATTGAAGTTAACCTCTTTTGACAATTCTATAATATCTACTATTACAGATTCAAAACGGGGCAGTAATTCCATATGAAAACTTGGCTAGTTTGGTCTGAAAAAAATTTAGAATAAAAAGCCATGCAGGATGCTCCCACATAGTATTTCATAAAAATATGATTTGATCTGATCGTCATAGTCTGGAACATATTTTTCTTGGTATTTGGCTTTTTCCCCCTCATGCCTGAAATAAATTTTCTGGAGTCTCTGTCTTTGCTACATGCTCTGTGTTCAGAACAAAAATATCTTTCTTCTCTAGGGAGTGACCTGAGGCAAATGCTTCTTTACATGGGATATTTTACTGCCTGCATTTTTTTTCAGGTGCTTTTGCTTATAAATGTCACTCATTACATTTTCACTCCTTACTATTTTTTAAAAATGCACCAAAATCTTCCTTCTTATCTTGCATGTTATTAACTCTCTTAAGTCAAATTCAACCTGCCACTTACAACAAGCCTTAAATATATCTGGAATAGTGCCATGTATCCCCTACGGTTTCTCTAGTTCGCTTTTTGTTTCCTTCCACTTGTTGCCTTTCTTAGTGCAGGCTCTTTGGAGATGCTCAACAAATATTTGTTGAATGAATGAACAAATAAACAAATATGTTTGTTGCATTTACCATATACTGCCTTGTGTTATAACTAACTTTTGTATATCTAAACTCTAAGTTCTTTGAGGGGTGTAATGTTGGGATACACCATCCCTCCCGACTGCATCATGTGCGCGCGTACACACACACACACACACACACACACACACACACACACACACACACACACACACACACACACACACACTCTGACTCTCTCTCTAATGCAGATGTGTTTAGGATTCCAGAGATTGACTTCAGTGACTGGCAGAATAGTTTAATATTGGGAGGGGGTTTTAATTTTTAATTCCCTTCATCGATTCCTCCTTCTGAGTGAAAGGTCTGTTGATGTGTTGGTGGAGTATTCATTCATTTCATAAATACTTTTTAAAGAACTACTCTGTGCATTAGACATTGTTCTAGGCACTGAGAGTGAGAGAACTAAACAAACATGTCATTTGTCTTCTTGGTATTTGTCCCCTCTGCTTTATTGATTCATTCTGATTTCATATTTAGACTGTGACATGCTGGTTGAAATATCAGATTTAAAATGTAGTCATTTTTATGGGATTAATTAAATTTCTATTCTTCTGAGCACATTAAGATGAACAAAGTTTCTTTGTTATATTTCAGAGGCTGCCAGAGAGCTTTTGGAGCATAGTTTAGTTTTATTGACAAAAATATTTTAAATTACTTACAACTTGTGAGATTATTAACTCCACTGGTAATAGGTAAAACCTTTAAGAGTTTCTTTTTAATTTGTAGGATTGTAAAATGTTCTTTCCATAATAGGGTCTAGGGAAAAAACACTTTCACTCCAGTGAATATCCAAGTCTAGGACACACACTCATACCTCTTATTATCTGGAATAAATGTCTGCCTCACAGTCACAACTAACCAGTGTATTCACTGTGTGACTCCTCAAGCAAAAATTATTAACTATATATGGTGTGTTTGGCATTCTTGTTGTCATTTCCACCTTAGCATTTAACAAAGGTTTTTGTTTTTTTTTTTTTTTAACTTGAAAACGGAACCACTTGCAATCCTTTGGGGAAAATTGAAAGAGGGAAGATTTTACGTGACTGTGTTCCACAATGATATACGCCCAGCATGGGGTGGGATATGAAGAAGAAAAAGGGTTGAAGAAACAGAACAACTTTATTGAGCCTCCTGTGTGGTGTTGTTACAGTAGGACGTTATTATTTGCCTTGGAGTAGATCCCCAGAAGAGCAGATTCCATCTTAGTCAGATGTCAGTATAAAAACACAATCACCTCATTCAAAGCACAAGCTTTCCTGGGAGGATCTGTCAGCTTGGATTGTTCACCCTTCTGTTTTCTTCTGTTAATACAAATGACCAACATTTATTTATAGTTATATTAAACATCATAATTTTTCTTCTTAATTAATTAGGTGGTTTTATTTGCTTGATTTCTGCAAACAAAATCGACAACAAAAAAATCCCAGTGTAATATTTCCCATGTGTTTTAAGTTTATATTTTCAGATCCATGAGTATTTTAGTTTATTAAAATTGTAGTTAACTTATAAATGATAGGCAGTTTCAGAAAAGTAAGACATCTTCCTGGACTGAAGGGATCAATAATATTTTTTGAGGACCTATCACATAGGGTATTGTTCCAGGTGTCACAGGGGAAACAAGGACACATCAGCCTTGGCATCATGGAATTACAATTAAATTGGGGAAAGAAAACATGCACATGCAGAATTTACAGAATGCAAGACAGAATGCTTCTTTGGAGGAAAGTGTTCAGGTTAATAGTCAATTAGTTACTTATTTTCCCCTACATTCTCTTTTAAAATTCTTAAATGCCTTTTTTTAGTTAAGATAGTCTAATAGCAATAAAACATTGCAGTAACTTTTCAAGGGAACTTACCTAAGAATAGGAAATATTATTACTGGAAGATGTGAGACATTTTGGTAATACAAAGTTCAACTTGAAAATAAAAATGTTAACTCTTGTAATTATTTTGTATTTTTTTCATACAATCTTAGTTCCAAAGGAGTCGACCCGCTATTTTATCCAAGTCGTTTTAAAGAGATGTGTAATGCCAGAGAAGAAAATTTCAGAAAAAACAGAGAATATTTTCTACAGTTATATGCCAATAAAAGAAAATTATGATAAAAAACATTTTGTGACTTTAATTATAGCATTTTTCTGCCATACACGACTTGCATAATTATAGCTGGGGAGACAGTTCAGTCCTAGGTCTTTAGTACCTAGACTCCACGGAACCAGAGTCCTGAATCCTGGCAGAATGAACTCTACTCTTAATCCCTCTGAGGCAGATAAAGTGAGTTCCACACAGTTTAGTTTTTGAGGTTCATCGATGCTACAGTGTGTGAGCGATTTCATGGATGTTGTAAAGACCACAGATCCACCCGGGTGTGGCCTGAACCTCTGTGAGGCAGCCTTAAGACAAGGGAATACTAAAACCTCAGGTTAGTTACAGGGTGATGGAAACAGATGCTCTCTCCACCTTGTCTCACTTGTGTTGAAGATATGTTAAAAGTCAGTGAAAAGGTAAGACCATAATGACTTCGGTATTAGTTGGGTTTCCTCATTTGATCATGGGAAAAATGTTGGTCAATTCGGTTAGACTGAAGGGTCAGGGGAGGAACTGGGGGTCTCAATGCCAGCAGCTTCAAGTCCTTTCCTAGCAGTTTCTTGAAAGTTGCAGATACTTCACCTTCAGAGGTGGAAGGGAGGGAGGAAGGAAGGAAGGAGGAAAGGAAGGAAGGAAAAAAGGAAGATAGGAAAGGATGGAGGGAGGGGAAACATAGGGAAGCACCTATTTCATTTTCTCTGCATAGTTTCGCTCCTCTGGAAAGTCCTCTTTCCACCTGTCAGCCAACTTGCAGACATACCATTCAACAAAGGCCACATTCCCTGAAGCCATTCCAGCATGCCAGCTCCTTCCCCCAACTCTCAAGCAGGTCTTGCAAGTACTATTCTCTTGGGATATATATTACATTACTTTTATGCTTGTCTGATAAGGTTGGACAACCAAAGTTTAGGGAACCCAACTCTGTTGCTGTTTCCAGAGGCATAAATAGGTAAAGATTAATGTTATGCAAGGTCCTGCTTAATCATAGGATTGTGTTTCCCTTATTCTAGTGTAATCTCCCAATCTGTAGTAGTATCTCATTTAAAATAACCGTTTGCTATATATATACACATATGTGTGTGTTTATATATATATATATATAGAGAGAGAGAGAGAGACATTTAATCACTACCCATCTTAGATAATTGTCTTCAAGCTGTCATCCATGTATTAAGGGGATCTGTTTTTTTTGGTTATTATTTTTTGATTACATGCTATTCAGTGCTGTGTAAGAAGCGTTACTTCAGCATCCTTTATATTTTCTTCTCCAGGGTAGAAATGAACCAAGCATGGTTTCCACTTTCCTCTTTGATTCCCAAACCCAACCATTCATTTGAAAACAAGATGATAATATAAATCACAGCAGTCACATACCACTTCCACATCTTTAATTGGTTGAATTATATACTTTACACTCTAATGTTTAGTGACTTTCTAAACTCCTTAGGACTACTTCTTTTTTTTTTTATATAAATTTATTTTTTATTTATATATTTTTGGCTGCGTTGGGTCTTTGTTGCTGTGCGCAGGCTTTCTCTAGTTGCGGCGAGCGGGGGCTGCTCTTCGTTGTGGTGCACGGGTTTCTCATTGCGGTGGCTTCTCTTGTTGCAGAGCATGGGCTCAGGCGTGTGGGCTTCAGTAGTTGTGGCACGTGGGCTCAGTAGTTGTGGCTCGCGGGCTCTAGAGTGCAGGCTCAGTAGTTGTGGCACACGGGCTTAGTTGCTCTGTGACGTGTGGGATCTTCCCGGACCAGGGATCGAACCCGTGTCCCCTGCATTGGCAGGTGGATACCCAACCACTATGCCACCAGGGAAGTCCCAGGACTACCTCTTATAACAACACATCCACCAAAATAAATGTTAGTCTTTCCCTGCCAATTCACCCTCTACGTCCTAGCCAAGCATATTTATAATTAGAAAATGATTGCTTCACACTCAGGTTTCATTTCAGCTTCTTTATTGGTGACTTGACCTAATTTTCACCTTACTGACTATCTGGCTTCTCTCCCTTCCACCTATGGGGTAGACCTTCAACCCTCCTGCTTTTATTCTGCACATTCCACTCCAGGAAACTTCTCCACGTTGAACAGTCTAATCCTTTTCTTTCAAATTCATCCGTAACAGATGTAATCCATAACAAACCTGAACAGTTTCCCACTAGACAATGCCCCTTAATGAATATTTCTTTTATTTTCTTAATGATGTTGTAAATTCTTTTGTCCAGGGATCTTTATCTTAGACTTTTAAATTTCTCCCTTAGTTACTAATACAAGGTATTATATACAAGTTTAAATATTTACGCAAATATATAATATATATCTTTTATGTTATGTTTATAAAATTCGTAGAAAAATTTAATTTTTTTCTTTTTCTGTTTTCAAACTTGAGCAAATGACATTTTTGAGTTTTGTTTCTGTGCATTTCTTAAATTTGAAAAATCATTTTTTTAGATAAGAGGATAGATGTTAATTAAAATCCTAGTTCAATAAATATTTTGTATTTCGTAGGGTTAACTTTAAAAAATATTTACTTTTCACACCAAGAATCCAAGACCTCTTTATAGTTTTCATGTGGTATCATTTTAAATAAAGCAGATCTTTTTTTTCTTTCTTTTAACTTACTTTTTTTTTTTAACATCTTTATCTCGTAATTATGAAGGAGGATTTGAACTGGTTTTAGAAGTTGGCTAAAGAGTTGAATGTCTGTGTATAAATATAAAATAAGAGGCTAGTTGTGGATAAAAATGAACATTTGAGAGAAAAGAAGAAAAAATGCAGAGACTAGAATACCATTAAAGACTGTTTTTGAGATGATAGCTTCTGAGTAGTCTTTGGAAACTTGTTCTTAACATAATCTAATTTCATTTTGTTTGTGAGATAAATGCTTTCCCCACAATTACAGGTGAAGCTTAATAGTGATTTTGATGTTAAAAATACTTTCTGATTCTGAATAGTTTTTAAAAAATGTATATGTATGCCTGAAACAGAATAAGTGACTAAATCTGAAGAGGGTCTTAATAATTTAGATTTATTTTTATGTGAGATTCGGTTCATACTGACTAAGCAGTCTCATTACCATACTTTGTATACACTGTAAAAAGAGGGTAATAAAGTAGAAAAATTTCCATCCAGTGGACACATTTACTATTTCATCTGACCTTTTTGCCATATACACTAATTCAGCTGTTTCCAACAAAAATGATGAGCGTTCTCGTTCCTTCTGAGTGAGACTTTCAGACTAAGTTTAATAGAGTAGCAAGAACACATTTTGTTTTCTGCAGGAAGACAAATTGCCACACTTATTTTAGTTTTTAATTTTTTTTTTGTAATTAATCACTCTGCTATCTGGATCAAACATTGTCTATGTCAGATGTTTGAATTATGTAGATTGAGTTCATAGTGTCTGTGAAAGGGACATTTGATGATTTTGATATATCAAAATCTGTTATATTTAAACAGAGGCTACTGTCCTATTATTTTGAATGGATTACCTGGGAAATTTATTTAAGAATAGGTCTATCTGCCCTTAGTGTGAGAGACCTTTCAGCTCATTACCAGGCAGCAGTTTAGTGCGACATCACTCAAGATGATAATGGTTTGAATTATTTTGAGCCCCCAAATAATAAGGAATCTTCTGCAAGTGACCAAAATTTATGGCTGTGGCTTGCATAGTAGCTTAGCAGTTCACATATGGTTTATGTCAATGGCAGAAACAACGTTATTTTCTAAATCACATTGATTTGTTATGTGGTATTGAAAGATCTTAAACAGAATCAAGGTCTATAAATTGCAGAATGTAGTCCTCAAAACTTCTTATCTGTGTTTCAGTTCTGTCAAAATGAGCCCAAGAGCCGAGCATTCTATGTACACAATGCTACTAGTCAAAGAATAAGAACTGAGACCATTCAATTTCCTCTTTTTTTGGCAAGAAGCCAGACTGACATTTTCCTTTCTGTTAGTTTTGGCAAGGAAGAAAGAGAGAGGAAACTTTACTGCTCAGTTACTGATGGTTTTTCTATTTTGTTTTTATTAAAAATGTTGAAACATGGGCCCTTTGTCAAAATTATTTTATTATTGAAGGGTGGGTGGGGTGAATGAACTGGCGACTGTTCAGAAAACCATTAACAGCACTGATAATGGACAATCTTATTTTGGTTCCCCAACACAGAAGTGCTTAATTGCAATAAATTATACTGCAGTCTGGTGACTGATGTCCATGTTTAATGAATTGGTACAGCCTTGGAGGTTAATCTGCTGGGAGGCAACAAATGTAGCCCATCTGATATTGCAATAAAAAGTATGATCTTTAAAAGTTACATGATGATATATTTTGGGCATGAAACTAAAAGAATGAGTTTTCATTGGCTGCAGATTTGTTGGGTCTCCAAGACTAAAACATTGAAAAACCAACATCCCTAATGGTGATATTTGAATTAAATACAAAACTTAAGTACATCAGCAGTGGAATGCAACCCACCCAAGACTGAGAGACTGGTGGCCATCAAAGAATTTATACAAGATGCAGTGTGTTCTCAGAAAACAATTGCTCTTAAACCATGCAGTGGATGATATTGATATTTTTACTTCTCAATTTATTTTTATAGCAAGAAAACAAATACTTTTTCTACAAGATTCCGTGTTAAGTATCACTTGGAGTTTGTAGAGAAATATGACTTTCTTTTCTTCATGATTTTATAAACCTAATTGTGAAACTGAGTATCAATTAGAAAAACACTAATAATGGATCCACTGATGGTTATGGGGTCACTGCCAAGGCGAATGGAGGAAAAAAACTCAATAAAACTAAGCAACAAAGCCCTTTAATGTGTTAAAAGGTTTACAAATGGGGAAGTATGGGAAACAGTTCTTTATTTTGTAACCAGTGTTTAATATTGTAAGTTCACAGAGAGTAATTTTTAGAGCAGGAAGATTGTGAGAGAAATTGTTTCATAGAAAAACATTTCTGCACCTTAAGGTGTTAAGTGTTTGTTTGTTTGGTTTTCCTCATCATGGCATATGTTGACATTGAGGACATTAAACTAAAATCTTTGGAAGCCACATCCCCTAGCTGTGTTGTCATTGAAAGGAAAAGTGAATAACTAATTAAAATGCTTAATCTGCCTAGAATTCCTATCTGTAGTTTTTTTTCTGATATCGTTTGCAGATGACTTAGTGAAAAATTGCTGACAATTAAGGTCCTAGAGAAAAGTTAAAATATGAAGTCCTGTGTTTCCAAAAGAGGTTAAGAACCACTCTTCTAGATAAATCAATCAAGAGGCCTGTTTTGATAACAATTATCTAAGTGACTGTATAACAGGTTGTAAAGAATAGAATTGTAATGAGAGGATTTGCCTAATTGGAGACATTGTGCAGGCTTTTACAAGATAGATGTCTTTATTTCTTTTTATTAAGGTTTTCATATTTACTGAACTTGCCTGTGGATTCTTCCATACATATCTTTTATAAAGTCTTACAAATGAAAATATACAGTGAAATGAAGGAAACTGTAATAGTGCAGTACTTCTTAAAGACCAGTGTTCTAAGTGGCTGGAATTTTCTTTTTTCTGAACTCTCACATTGATGACATGGCAGTCATTTTTTATATTATGCAAGGATCAAAGAACATCCTTATATGTTTCTGGCACTTTCACTGATATGCTTAGCTAAAACTCTTTAAAGAAGACAGAATATTAGTGTTGGTTTTTTTCAGATCTTATACTTGCAATCGATATAAATTTTTAATACAAATATACAAATGCTCTTTTTCTAATCTCACTGCAGAATAACATAAATTGTACTGTAAAATTTTGTCAAGCTGCTTCCAAAGACTCCTTCCTATTTTGCTTTATGTAATGAATTCTCTGACTTATCTACTTGTATTCACTTGGTTAGGAGAATTTGGTTATAGGAAGCCTAGGAAAAGGATTTGGTAGAGTAGTTGAAGCCATAGGTCCAACATTTCCTATTTTGAAGGAAGATTATTTCTGCCAATCTCATTCTTTTGTAGGAGGGAAGGTCACAAGAATAAGAATGCCATGGGCCCCTTTTTATGCAGTGGTGCAGTGGTGCATGGGCCAAATAACATATTGTTACAATAGCTCACTCCACAAATTAGTAATTTTTTCTGGACAGAAGGAATCACCAAAGTGTCTTCTCAGTTTGCACTGGGTCTACTCACAACATTTTAAATCTGCCCTCAAAATGAACTTTTGAATATGTGTAAATAGACGCATCAAATCTAAACTAACATGTTAGATTTGATGACAAATTATATACAACAGTTTTACGAGAATGGATATTTTAAGAACAGTTTTTTTGTTTATTTTATTTTTTAAGATCAAATCAAGATGTTTGACTTAAGTAACAGGTAATATTGGTCAAAAAGTTGAACCGAGGTTATATCCGTTTTAAAAAGAGCCTGAAGAAAGCTTTATACAGCATATAAAGAAAACTTGGAATCAGTCAAGAGATATATTAAGCACATTGATCTGAATCTGGTATTTGCAAATTCTAAAGATTTTATCCAAATTATATCTTCAGTCTAGCCATCATGACATTTTGACCAGCTCTCCGAGGAATGCATTGCTGACCTGTAAAGACCTGAGTGGACCATCCTTATATAGTTGAATGTTTCTTCACTGATTAGAGAATATCATGTTCACTGAAAACAGAAGATGAATGACACACTGTGTAGAATTGTATCCGGAAAGAGGTTGAAACCAAAGTTCCCACATTCAGCGAGTGAAATGGAACTTCATGGAAATGCAAGACGTTAAGGAGAGAACTTGAACAGGCTGTACTTTGTATATGTATAGGGATTTCTTAAATTATTTGTGATTGAGAGGAGAGAGTTGTTTTTGCTTCTTGAAGGAATGTACAAAATAAGGATGGTGATGAAAAGGAAAGGATGAAATATTGCTTGGAGACTGTCAAGATGATGATAGAATGATGGAGTGAGGAGGGTCACTGCAATGTGCAAGAGGACAAGAAAGAAAGTAAATAGTGTGGTAATGAATTCTTTCTCTTTCCTGGTGGTATTCCTAAAGATAGAAATAAATACAAATAAAATGTAAAACTTCTCTTAACAAACAATATGGTAAAAATGTTTTCTTACAAAATCTATTTAATTATTTGTATTTTGGAGAGCATTATTTGTTCAGCTATACATGCTTATGGCTTATAACCTTACACCTAAACGTTAGTTTTGGAAAATATTGAATACTAATTTAGATTAATCTATAATGTTTAAGGAACTCAAGATAAACAGTTACATTATCAATCCTCATGTTTTCCCATTGAAATAGAGTTAGGAACATGCACTCTGAAGGACACACAACTCTCATTGTGTGGTAAGAAAACTAGACTTAAAGAAGTGATATTTCCCAAGTCACATAGCGAAGTGACACCTGTTAAAATTAAAACCAAGTCTCATTCCGGAGCACTTTCCAATATACTACACTGTGAGTGAAAAGAGAAAGTTATCCAGTATTCCTAATGAAAAGTTTAAGACTCAGTGATGTCCAAAGCCACAATGTCAGCAACAGAAGCAGAAATATCAGTCGCTCAAGCCACTAGATTGCTGGTCCCAATACTGGATTAGCAATGCCTACGCTTCCAAATGTCCGCTTGTCAGTGTCAGGCATAATAGTGAGCAATATTCTTCTATGCTTATTAATAAATAAATACACAAAGCCTCTCATGAAAGATTTGGTATAATGTTTTGTTAAATAATTTCATGTATCATTTTATACTTGGGGAAAAAACAATTGCTTGAGTAAATCATATAATTTGCTTATGGGCTGGAGAGGCAAATAGACTTGAGTGCAAAATCATTTTCAACCACTGACATGTATGACTTTGAGTAGGCACCTCAGTGCTCTATGATTTAGTTTCCCTACCTATAAACTTGGGACACTAATAGTCCTCACTTCTTCTAGAGTGAGAACTAAAGGAGATGATGCATTTAAGTGCTGAACACAGAAGTCACTCAAAGAATGTTCACTATTATTAGCAACCTTAAAATATAGAATCATCTACCAATTATTTTATATCCCCATCAGCTCAGAGTGATGTATGGTATACCAAATAGTCCTAAATTAGGAAGTCTTTTACTTTTAGTTTACTTTTATTTATTTATTTATTTTTTTAATATTTTTTTAAAGGGTGTTGGATTTTTCTTTTTTAATTTTTATTTTATTTTATTTTATTTATTTATTTATGGCTGTGTTGGGTCTTCGTTTCTGTGCGAGGGCTTTCTCTAATTGCGGCAAGTGGGGGCCACTCTTCATCGCGTTGTGCGGGCCTCTCACTATCACGGCCTCTCTTGTTGCAGAGCACAGGCTCCAGACGCGCAGGCTCAGTAATTGTGGCTCACGGGCCCAGCCGCTCCGCGGCATGTGGGATCTTCCCAGACCAGGGCTCGAACCCGTGTCCCTTGCATTGGCAGGCAGATTCTCAACCACGGCGCCACCAGGGAAGCCCATACTTTTATTTTTGATTGTTAAAATACAATATAAAATTTACTGTCTTAACCATTTCTAAGTGTACAGTTCAGTAGTATTAAGTACATTTGCAGTGTTGTACAGCCATTGCCACCACACATCTCCGGAGCTCTTTTCATTTTGCATAACTAAAACTCTATACCTAGGAAACAACAACTGTCTATTCTCTTTCACCCCCCCAACTGCAGCCCCGACAGCCACCATTCTACTTTCTGTCTTTATGAATTTGACTACTCTAGGTATTTCATGTAAGTTGAATTATACATTATCTGTCTTTTTGTTACTGGACTGTTTCACTCAGCATAATGTCCTCAAGTTTCATTTATGTTGTAGCATGTGTCAAAATTTCCTTCCTTTTTAAGTCTGAATAATTTTCCTTTGCATGTATGAACCACATTTTGTTTATCCATTTATCCATTGATGGATACTTGGGTTGTTTCCACCTTTTGGCTATTGTAATGCTGCTGTGAACATGGGTGTACAGATGTCTCTTTGAGACCCTGCTTTAAGTTCTTTTGGATATGTACCCAGAAGTGGAATTGCTGGATTGAGATAATTCTTTGTTTAATTTTTTGAGGAATTACCATATTGTTTTTCATAGTGGCTGAACCATTTTACACTCCCACCAGCAATACAAAAGGGTTCCAATTTCTCAACATTCTCATCAACATTTGTTATTTCTGTTTGTTTTTGTTTTTCTTAATAGTAACCACCCTAATGGGTGTGAGGTGGTTGAAATCTTTTATTTTTAATGTAAGATATCTTGAGGAACTGTGGACATTTGTTGCAGAATGTGATTGCTCTACATCTTAGGAGTTGCTGTGATTGTGAGTTTGCAAAAGTCACAGCAAATCCTTGGGGAAGTAATTCTAAATTCTTAAGGACTCACTGGTGTATGAATGACAACCATGGCATGATCATCACAAACTAGCAACCGAAATTGTTAGGTTTATGCCAGTTACCCTGAATTCTAATTATTACCTAAACTATCTAACAATTGCAGTGATAGAGCCCAATTAGTGTTGAGGAGACAGTAAAGCTTGAGTTTGTGTGTTTTATAGATACTAATCTTAGGATGACTTCGTTCATTTTCTTTCCTAAATGAAGAGCCTGGAGTATTATACCCAGCACTGGAATACCAGAGTGGAAGATTTTTTTTCCTAGTTAATATAAATTTAAAAGTTTGTATTTATTTCTAAAAAATCAAAACCAAGCATTTCATTCTTTTGCTATTGATTCTTACACGTATCTGAATATAAAGCCTGAGTGCTACACAGTTAAGAAATATATATTTTATTATCAAATGAAGACTAAAGCAGAAATACATTCATGAGTATCTCTTTTACTTAATTTTAGAGAAAAACAATGATGAGTAAGTTAAACTCTGGGATTTCAACAGGCAGTATGTATTTCCCCAACAGAACTTACGGATAATTGAATGACTAAACCATTAATCCTATAAATGGACACAAAGCATAAATAATTTTAAAGAAAATTAAAAAATAAAAGTTAATGAAATGAAATCAAAAAGAACTAAATGAAGTCAAAAAGAACTAAACAAATGGAGATGTATTTGGTATTCATGGATAAGAAGATCCAATATTTTCAAGATGTTATTTCTTCTCAAAGATCTATAGATTCAACGCAAACCTAACCAAAATCTCACAAAGTTATTTCATGGATTTCAACAAAATGATTCTCAAGTTTATATGGAGAGGCGAAAGACCCAGAATAGCCAACATAATATTGAAAGAGAAGAATGAAGTTGGAGGACTGACACTACCTAACTTCAAGACTTACTATAAGCTTATTATAAAACTGTTATCAAGAAGGTGTGGTATTGGCAAAAGAATAGACAAATAGATCAACTTCCAGAAATAGCCCAGAAATGGACCCTGTAAAGATTGGCAACTAATTTTTGATAAGGGAGCAAAGACAATACAATGGAGCAAAGATAGGTGTCTTCAACAAATGGTGCTAGAACAACTGGACATGCATATGCAAAAAAATGAATCTGGACACAAACTTTATACCCTTCACAGTAAACTCAGAATGGACTACAGACCTAAAGGTCAAATGAAAAACTATAAAACTCCTAGAAGATAAGAGAAAACCTAGATAATCTTGGGTAAGACAATGACTGTTTAGATACAACGCCAAAGGCAAGATCCATGAAAGAAATAATCGATAGGCTGGACTACATTAAAACAAACAACTTCTTTGTGAAAGGCAGTTTCAAGAGACTGAGAAGACAAGCCACAGTTTGGAGAAAATATTTGCAAAAGACACATCAGATAAAGGACTGTTATCCAAAATATATAGAGAACTCAGAAAAAAAAAAAGTAAAATACCAAACTTTATTTTGTTTTCCCTCAAATTTATCTAGTTATCAGCTGGCACATGTCCTGTGGTATTTTTAAGCCAATTAAATAGATGCTTTAGTTAGGGTCGATTTTAATGCAGAGAACTTAAAAAAAAAAAAAAAGGAACGATTTGAATGCTTGTGATTCTATTTAATTTGAATGTGAAAGGAGATATATTTTACCCTAAATTCTAGGAGGTTTAGATCCATTTAGGGCAGTTTGAAAGCCTTTCCTCCTATACATTTTTAACTCCGAAAATGTATGATGAGTTCATACCTCGACTAAGTATAAATCTGAAGGTTAATATTGCCAAAATAATACTCTCTTCCATTCTACCCATTTGGAAATATCAAGAAAAAGGTTTTGGGGAATCTTTTCTTGTTCTACGTAGAAGAAGAAAAATGGTACAGCCTTTGGTTTTGGGCTCTCTTACATTTTGCTTGTAGGTTTTTGCGACATTTTAAGTCTAGTTCATCATTTGTGAAAAGAAGATAACTTTGAAGTAGCAAAGGATGAACTAAGTTTAACTAGAAATATAAAGCACCTACTATATAGAGAATGTGCTAAAAATATTAGTTCAGGATCCCCCTGTGTGTACCAGTATATTCAGAAGAGATTGTTTAATTATGGTCAGAGAGAAAATATGTGTATGCTAGATTTTATTTTAAATTGAGTTTCTAAACACTTTATTTATACATGAGTACAGTAGTCCCCCCTTATCTGCAAGGGGATATGTTCCAAAACCCCCAGTGGATGCCTGAACCTTGGATAATACAGAACTGTATATGTACTATGTTTTTCCTATACATACATACCTATGATAAAGTCTAACTTATAAATTAGGCACAGTTAAGAGAATATCTGAATTGCTAGCATCACTACTCTTGTGCTTTGGGGCCATTAGTAAGTAAAATAAGGGTTATTTGAACACAAGCACTGTGATACTGCTGTAGTCCATCTGAAAACTGAGACAGCTACTAAGTGACTAATGGGTGGGGTAGTGTATACAGTGTGGATATGCTAGACACAGTGATGATTCACATCCCAGATGGGACAGAGCAGGATAGCGTGAGATTTCATCACACTACTCAGAACAACATGCAACTTAAAACTTATGAATTGTTTATTTCTGGAATTTTCTATTTAATATCTTGAAACTGCAGTTGACCACAAGTAAACTGAGAAAGTGAAACTGTCAATAAGGGAGGACTACTGTATTGCCTAAGTTCACATTGTTTATAATAGTATTAAAATTTATCCATTGTATTTCAATTCAGAATTATCAAAGTAGATAATTTCTCTGTAGCCTGTCAGGAGCTTGGTAGAGCTGTCTTTGAGCAACAACTTAGATTTTTCTAGGGATTTTTTTTTTTCTTTGGTTACATTAAATCGAGTTGACAGCTGCCACAAAAGGAAGTATTGTTCAGAAAGCCACAGCTGGGATCATTGATGATATTGAGGGCTTCAGCAAACTGAGTTGAAAAGAAGAAAGGCTGATAGGGCTCCTACCCCAGATGGAATATAGAGGCTCCCAGTGAGGAGAAAATTGAGAGCTCACCAAAAACATGTATGTATGGAAAGTGATATCTTTAGATACAGATAAATGAAAATCTTGACTTTGTATATAATCACAAGGAATAATTTTAATGGAAATAAGTATTTTTCTCAAAGAAGTCTTATGCAGTATTTCCATTTGATCTCTTAATTGATTTTGCCAGAAATAGTACCATAGTCCAATGAACTATTATGTATTTATTAAAGGACTTACTAACAATTTTGATCCCTAATTGTGCTGAAGTTTGAGTGATTGTAAGGGACGTAGAACACGGACACCATTGCTACATTGGCACAAGCACAGTTGCTTTCAGATTTTAGAAGATAGGAGAAGGTGGAGGGAGAAATTTACCCAGAAATAAGTTAATCTTGGATTGCTCAGGCCATAGCTTCCTTAACTACAGCAGTGCATTTCTATTGTTCCATAGCTCTGGCCTCTGTTTTACACAGATATATATGGATTTATGAATTGTCATCTTTATAGTTATAGTAATTGTAAATAACATTTTCAAATATAATATTTGAAATAAGTTAAATCAGAGAAAATCTGGTATTTTTTCCTTAAAAATTTTCATATAAGATATTGTCAAATGGGAAATTTCCTATTTTTGCTTTCCCTTTTGTCTCACGATGTAATGAAAAGAACACTGGATTGGGACACAGAATAACTACAACCTTAAACTGTTTTCACTTGGGCAAGAAATTTAAGTCTTTCATGGCTTAGTTTATTCATCCTAAAAAGGAGTTTGTGAGACAATGTCCTATTTAAGGACTGGGGGCAATAATCCAGATTCTTATCTCCTCCCAAAAGTAAAGTGAGGTTGCCTCTGATGTTTGACTGTATTAACCTATTAATAACCTGTTTAGTACCCCTTCCCTGGTTATACTTCTGTTCTAATAATAAACTCCTTTGAGTTAGTAGGTTGTAAGATTTATTATAAAATTTGCATGTAATATGTGCTCAAAATTGTTTGAAGCAATAGATAAGAATCATAAATTAAACACTTACTCTTTATCATATATATGTATTTGGTACTTAGGATGTGCAAGCTGTAAAATAAATGCTACAAGGGTGCAAAGATGTTTATGACACAGTCTGTGATCTCAAAAGGAAAAATTAAATAATATGACTTAATCACTTAACATGTGTCATTTTATGTAGTATTTTTAAAATTTATGACGACTTCTAGTTTTCAGAACTTCAAGAAACATTTTTAATAGATCATCATACATTATTTATAGATGAGAAAACTAATGTAGTTGAATAACCTACTAAAGGCCACGTATTCATGAACTGCAGAACCGGAAGACAGACCCAAAGTCTTTCTGGACCCAGAGCGTGTGTGTTTTCCCACAGCATCATGCTAATAAGCAAAATGACATTTATATGAAAAACTCAGTGTCAGACAGTTCATGATGTACACCATAATGGCCTCAAAATCAATGTGGAATAGAAATGCAGAGGGGGAAGAAACTTCTGGTTTAGAAGATTAGGAAAACTTCATGGAGGAGGGATTTTTTTCCTGGGTCATGAAGTATGCTTAAACCCTGAGAGAAAGAGATGAAGGGAATTCTAGGTACTAGTAGCAATTCATCAAAATCATGGAGGCTGCCAAGGGCACAGAGTGTCTTAAGGAATGGTGAGAAGTTCAATTGCCAGAACTGAGAAAATATTTTGAAAAATCAGGCAGCATTTTAGCAAATGTGGTTGCAGTAATATCCTTGAGGTGCTCTGAGGCTAATGACCTACCTAATCCAGAAGAAAATCAAGCACTGTGAAATTTCCATTCTTCCAAAGATCAGATTGGCCCTTATATGCAGCATGGTGTAACATGGATAAAAGATAAGAGGCAGAGAGGCTGGAGAGGAAGCTAAGGAGTGAAGGCAGGGTCCTGAACTGGGTCGTGACAAAGGAGTACTTTTCTGCCCTGGATGACTCCCAGTTCACAAGTTTGTGTTGAAGCTTCATCTCTCTCACTCCCTCTTTATCAATTTTCAGTAGAGCATCTAAGTATTTTTAAAATGTAAATTCAGTCATGTCATTTCTCTTCATAAAGTTCTCCAATGCCTTTCCTTGGCACCTAGAATGCAGCTCTAAATTTTCACCATATGTTACAAAACTGGGTGATTGGGTCCTACCTAGCTCTCCTACACATCTCCTGCTGCTTTCACCCAGGCTCACTTCACTCCAATCAAATAGGTCTTTCTCAAACCTTCTGCCTTCAGGTCTTGTAAATGTTCCCAGTATCCTCCGTAAATGCCTTGCTGCTTCTTGGAATTTGCTCCCCCCCCTCCTTTCTTTGTTCCTCTTCCCCTCTCACCTCCTTTATGTTAAGGTCTCAGCCCAAGTATCAGTTTTTTAGAAGGATGTTTATTGTTAATTAAAAAAAAAATCTGTCTCTTGTTTATTTTCCTTATCACATCACATTTGTCATTATTTTACTTGTTTGTTTACTTATATTATGGATCTTCTTAGAATCTCCAGCGGGCCATATTGATAGCCCACAAAGAAAGAAAACTGACTTCATAGCAAAGCTGAAAAAAATTATAGAGCAAAGAAGTGACTTAGACACTTCTTTCATTTTGCTAAAACAGTAAAAACTGTTAGTTTAAAAAATTACATGCTTTCTGTGTGACTGTTAATATTCTGTCCATTCTGGTTTTCTGTGAGATGCTGTGACATGTCATTCATACGATTTAGCAGAAAGAGTATGCTGCCCTCAGAATCGTGTATAGAATAGCAACCATGAGTATGTCCCCAACATTTAACAACCACTTTGCAAATCTAAACTGGGGACTACTTCTCTAGTATAAGACACAGTTGCTACTCTTCATTTTATTTTATTTTTCTCTTTGTCTCACATAAATGATGCTAATACCTCTGCGCTAGAGGTTCTGAATCCTTTGGAGTAAAGCTCCTTCCGCCTGTTTCCTCAGATACTGGCAAGGCTTCAATTTATTTCCTTTCCTTTGCCAATGACAATATTCTTCATTTTTGAGTTCCTTTGGGGTATCTTTCTGACAAAGTTTCCCTTACAACAAATGCACACACACCACACAGAAGTGTTCATTTGACTCTAGTTGGCAAAAGAGTCACAAACAGATGCTGCAGAGATCTTTACTGTAGCTGACTGTTACAGCCCCATCATGTCAGAATTAAATGTCTTCTTACTTTTTCTCTAATATATGTTAGTAGATATAAAAGCCTCAAGTCTAATGTCTTAGGTGGTTGTTGGCATCTCTTTCATAGTGTCTGTAAGCTTATACACAAAGACCATTGCTCGTATCTGATTAATCTCTTTAGGTGCTAACATTTTCAGCACAGTGTGATATACTTTCTGTGTAATTGCTTAATATCCTTACTCTGTTTTGGGGTACTAGACTTCAGATTGTCCTACAAGTGATTTTTAAATTATACTTTCAATATTTTCCAAAAAGTTCTTTGAATATTATTTTCCAGCTAATATTTAAAAATCTTTCTATATTGACCAAGGGATAACTATACATATTTACCTTGGAAGTTAATATATTTGTTGGCCATTATTACATTACATTTATCTTCATTATTCTCTTAGACTCTAAAGTGACCTGATCAGAAACTAAATTCACTGAGCCTAACTAGCAAGATTCCCTCTTGTGTCTTATTTCCTTCATGGTTATTATGGGACCAAGAAAGCCACGTTGAATTATTTCAAGTTATTCAGGTCCGTCTAGAGGTAATCTGTTCTGTGCCTCTTCAAGAATTTAACTTTGCTCTCCAGAACAGATATTTCCTATGGGGAACACCATGCATGATGGTATTTTGTATTAGAAAACTTGACTCCTGTGAAACAGAAACGGTAATAATATGCCATAAAATATACGCTATCTTGTTACTTTTAAATTTAATGATACATATTAGTGAGCTTGATTGATTAGAAATTCATTCAAAATTGTCCATATAGAAAGGAAACATATCAAATTTCACCTTAGGTCCAAGAATTGCCTGACCAATATAATAAAGTTCTTACTGTCTTCAAAACATCAGAGAACTTGCTATCCGTGGTTTAGTCTTTGAAGTCACCATGACACCATCGCCTCTGATAAAAGAGTTTATTTATAACTTGCTCAGCTTATGTCTTTTCCCACTGAATCAGCAGGCTTTCTAAGGTTTGGGGATATAATTTCAAGGACTGTTAAACCTCTGTCAGAGTTTGGTTGGCCCCCTGAGGGGCCCTGAGTTTCAACATTCTCTTTGCTAAGACAAGACTTCTCAAGAAAGTTCTCAGAAAACTGACAGCTTCAAGTACCAGCGGTTTTGTAATTTGAAGTGGCATGTAATCTGAAAAATAACATTAGCAAATCAGCATATAATTGGCTTTCTATTTCCTTTTCCAACCCCTCATTATTTTTTCTTTTTGGTTAGGCTAGGACACAAGTCAAAATTATACTTGATACAGCAATTTCCTAATCTTTTCAGAAGGATGTTCCTAATCACACAGTTAAGTAGATGGAGTGTCATTATCTTTAGAAAGTAGCAACATGTACATTTTAATAAGGACCATTTATATTTCTAGTGTTTCTTTTGCATTGTCTCCTTTATTATTCATATATCCATTGAAGTTTAAGGGGTCTCTTTGCCAACAACTAAATTCTATGAACAAGTTTAGCAAAATACATAAAAAAGAAAATCCTCATACGACCTTTTCATTTTTATATTTAATTGCTCTTGGGTCCCCTCATCACTTTTCAAGTTTCTCTGCTTCTCAGCTCTTGCACTCCACATTATATTATCTTCACATTTTAGACTTGTCAACTAACAGGCAAATGGGAAATGCCCTATGGCATTCTATGAGATCAGGGTCCTCCTGGTACCCCCCCCTTAGATTTTCGTTCTCCATAATTTTACTTCTCACATCCTTTGTTAATAGCTTTTCTCTAATTTTTTTTCACAAAGCAAGGTTTTGTTAAATAGCATGCCTGTAAGTAATCTTTCCTTTAATTAGTTATGCTTTAACTTGCATTTGTTTCATAATGCTTTGGTTGACATTCACTATTGTTTGTATGAAATATATGCACACAATATCATTTTTATAGTATTCTCTGCATGATAGTATTTCATTCCAATATGACAGCACTGTTCTAATGCTCTTCTTACTGCTGAGATCAGGGAGGGCTGTTGGCCTTGCTTGTGGCCACTTATGTTGATGAGATAATAGGAACTGGACATCTGGACTCTGATTCTATTCTATTGCCTAGTTCTGAGAGCTTTGATTCTTTACCACCAATCATTTTTTTTTTTTCCTTCAACCGTAACAATCAGACTATGTTGATCCACCTCTTTTTTATCAGGTCCCTGAGGATTGATTGCTGTCTACTTGAATACATAACTAAGCTTAGGTTCTGCTCTTTGTGTTGTGCGGTTTTTTTTTGTTTTTTTGTTTTTTGTTTTTAAGAGCTTGGGTTTTGTGTGTTTTTTAAAAAACTTTTATTTATTTATTTATTTTGCTGCACCAGGTCTTCATTGCTGTGTGTGGGATCTTCGTTGTAGCATGCGGGATCTTTAGTTGTGGCATGTGGGATCTAGTTCCTTGATGAGGGATTGAACGCCGGCCCCCTGCATTGGGAATGCGGAGTCTTAAGCACTGGACCACCAGGGAAGTCCCTGTGTTGTGTTTTGTTGTTTGTTGCACAGGCTTTAGAGTTTAATCCAAGTTCTCTATTTAATAACTTGTGACCTCGAGCAAGTTTCTCAACCCCTACATGGCTCAGTTTTGTCATCTGTTAACTGGGATCATAATAACTGCATCATAGGACTGTTACTAATTTTAATGAGACATTTCATGTAAAGTGGTCAATACTCAATGAATAGTGGCTATTATTATTAATAATTAATAATAAGTAGCATATATAAATCTTGCTCTTAATCACATTGAGATTCAATTGAGGAAAAAAAACTCAATATGACTTAAGAATTAATCATAGTTCTCAATTATTAAATGTTTACTGTATATCCTAGATATTGGGATAAACATTGAACAAATATCTAATTTAATTATAATAATCTATAAGAAGACATATTTTATCCTCATTGTTTTGAATGATGAAGCTAAAGCTTTAAGAGGATAAGTTCTTTCCCCAAGATATCCTATTTGTGTTAAACAGAGCCAGGATTCAAATCCAAGCCTTTCTCCTCAAAGACCATCCTCTTCCTTAGTATCTCATACAAATTCTGAGTGACATAGTACAAAAAGTACACCAGATCTTGAAAGAATTTTGAGGAAATGATTGGCCACTGTTGGTTTGGAAAACTCCATGGAGGACTTGACCCTTCAACTAATCTTGAAGGAACCTTGGGAGAAGCAGATGTCCCAGAAGGAGGGAAAAGATTCTTCCATTTCAATGCATACTTTCATAACAATAAGATATTTGTTTTGTTTTTTTAAATTAATTAATTTATTTTTGGCTGCATTGGGTCTTCGTTGCTGCACACGGGCTTTCTCTAGTGGTGAGCGGGGGCTGCTCTTCGTTGTGATGCGTGGGCTTCTCACTGCAGTGGCTTCTCTTGTTGTGGAGCATCGGCTCTAGGTGCGTGGGCTTCAGTAGTTGGCTCGCGGGCTCTAGAGCGCCGGTTCAGTAGTTGTGGCGCATGGGCTTAGTTGCTCCGTGGCATATGGGGTCTTCCTGAACCAGGGCTTGAACCCATGTCCCCTGCATTGGCAGGTGGATTCTTAACCACTGCACCACCAGGGAAGCCCCTACAACAGTAAGATATTTGAACATAAATATATTAATTTAGAGATTCCATGAACAAAATCAATCACATATGCCTAGATCTGAAAATAAAGAAAAAAATCTTACTTAATCAGGCTGGTGACCACCAAAATATACAGCAGTTTCAGTGTTCTGCTTCATTATGTAAAAGTCTTAGGAATTCCTCAGTACAACTAGAAAGAAAAACTCATGAGGGCAATGGAGAGTATGGCCCTTTTATATTAATTGTTTAAGATGAAAATACTGGGAAGAGTTTTGATTTTCCTGTGCTGATCCTTCTTTCTCCCATTAGTTGTAAGTGTTCCCTAATGAGCAGTATTGGACTTCTCTATTAACTTTCTGTCTTCTCATTTCTTTGGGGAAGTCATCTCTATACATAGTTTATATTTTGCTGTATTTTTTTTGCCATATATTGTATTTGCTTGTATGTTAACCTTGTATCATACAGCCTTGCTATAATTGCTTATTAGTTCCAGGAGATTTTGTGTAGAGCCTTTCAGATTTCTACCTAAATGATCACGTCATCTGAACAAAGACAGTTTTATTTCTTCCTTCCCAATCTGTATACTTTTTATTTCCTTCTCTTGTTTTATTGTATTATCTAAGATTTCCAGTACAGTCTTGAAAAGCAGTGGTGATAGGGGACATCCTTGCCTTATTCCTGATCTTAGCAGGAAAGCTTTGAGAGTCTCATCATGTTAGCTATAGATTTTTTGTAGCTAGGTTTTATCAAGTTGAGGAAGTTCCCCCTTATTCCTTGTTTGCTGAGAGCTTTTATCAGGAATAGGTGTTGGATTTTGTCAAATGCTTTTTCTGCATCTATTGATATGATCATGTGATTTTTCTTTTTTAGCTTATTGATGTGATGGATTACATTATTTAATTTCTGAATGTTGAACCAACCTTACATATCTGAGATAAATCATACTTGACTGTGACATATAATTCTTTTTATACATTGTTAAATTGGATTTACTAATATTATGTTGAGAGTTTTTGCATCTATGTTAATGAGATATTGGTCTATAGTTTTCTTGTAGTGTCTTTGTTTTTTGTATTAGGGTAATACTGGCCTCATAGAATGAGTTAGGAAGCATTCCCTCTGATTCTATCTTCTAGAAGAAATTGTAGATAATTGGTATAATTTCTTCCTTAAATGTTTGGTAGAGTTCACCAGTGTACTCATTGGTGCCTAGTGCTTTCTGTTTTGGAAGGTTATTACTTATTGATTCAACTTCTTTAATAGATATGGGTGTATTTGAATTGTCTTTATCTTCTTATGTGAATTTTGGCATATTGTGTTTTTCAAGGAATTGGTCTATTTCTTGTAGGTTATCAAATTTGGAGGCATAAAGTTCATAATATTTTTTATTATCCTTTTATTGTGCGTGGGATCTGTAGTGAAGTGCCTTCTTTCATTTTTTTTTTTTTTATGTTATCACATGTTTTTATTGGTGTGCTGCCAATTTCTATCAGTGCAGAAGTTAAATTTTTCCCCTTATGGGTGTAAAGTGATGCTAGAAAAGAGAATTATTAGTATACAACAGTTTAATTTGTAGCCATATTTTAGTGTTGCTTGTTTTCTATTTATTTTTATTTATTTATTAATAGATCTTTATTGGAGTATAATTGCTTTACAATACTGTGTTAGTTTCTGTTACAAAACAAAGCAAATCAGCCATATGCATACACATGTCCCCATATACCCTCTCTCTTGAGCCTCTCTCCCATCCTCCCTTTCCGACCCCTTTAGGTCATTGCAAAGCACCGAGCCCATCTCCCTGTGCTATGCTGCTGCTTCCCACCAGCCAACTATTTTACATTCGGTAGTGTATGTACGTCGATGCTACTCTCACTTTGCCCCAGCTTCCCCCTCCCACCCCATGTCCTCAAGTCCATTCTCTATGTCTACCTCTTCATTCCTGCCCTACAGCTAGGTTCATCAGTACCATTTTTTGTTTGTTTGTTTTTAGAGTCCATATATATGCATTAGCATACGGTATTTGTTTTTCTCTTTCTGACTTACTTCACTCTGTATGACAGACTCTAGGTCCATCCACCTCACTACAAATAACTCAGTTTTGTTTCTTTTTCTGGCTGAGTAATATTCCATTGTATATATGTGCCACATCTTCTTTATCCATTCATTTGTGGGTGGGCATTTAGGTCGGTTCCATGTCCTGGCTATTGTACATAGTGCTGCAATGAACATTGTGATACATGTCTCTTTTTGAGTTATGGTTTTCTCAGGGTATATGCCTAGTAGTGGGATTGCTGGGTCATATGGTAGTTCTAATTTTAGTTTTTTAAGGAACCTCCATACTGTTCTCCATAGTGGCTGTATCAATTTACGTTCCCCCCAACAGTGCAGGAGGGTTCCTTTTTCACCACACCCTTTCCAACATTTATTGTTTCTAGATTTTTTGATAATGGCCGTTCTAACTGGCGTGAGGTGATACCTCATTGTAGTTTTGATTTGCATTTCTCTAATAATTAGTGATGTTGAGGATCTTTTCATGTGCCTCTTGGCCATCTGTGTGTCTTCCTTGGTGAAATGTCTATTTAGGTCTTCCACCTATTTTTAACTGGATTGTTGATTTTTTTGATATTGAGCTCCATGAGCTGTTTGTATATTTTGGAGATTATTCCTTTGTCTGTTGTTTCATTTGCAAATATTTTCTCCCATTGTGAGGGTTGTCTTTTTGTCTTGTTTATGGTTTCCTTTGCTGTGCAAAAGCTTTTAAGTTTAATTAAGTCCCATTTGTTTATTTTTGTTTTTATTTCTGTTAAAATTTCAGTTTCAATTTCATTTCTTGTGATAGGTCTGTTTATATTTTCTAATTCTTCCTGGTTCAGTCTTGGAAAATCACGCCTTTCCAAGAATTTGTCCATTTTTCATGGTTGTCCATTTTATTGGCATATAGTTGTTTATAGTAGTCTCTTATAATCCTTTGTATTTCTGCGGTGTCAGTTGTGATTTCTCCTTTTTCATTTCTAATTTTATTGATTTGCGTCCTCTCCCTTTTTTTCTTGATGAGCCTGGCTAAGGGTTTATCAATTTTGTTTATCTTCTCAAAGAACCAGCTTTTAGTTTTATTGATGTTTGCTATTGTTTTCTTCCTTTCTATTTTATTTATTTCTCCTCTGGTCTTTATGATTTCTTTCCTTCTACTGACTTTGGGTTTTCTTTGTTCTTCTTTCTCTAGTTGTTTTAAGTGTAGGGTTAGATTGTTTATTTGAGATTTTTCTTGTTTCTTGAGGTGAGGTCAAATTTCTATAAACTTCCCTCTTAGAACTGCTTTTGCTGTGTCCCATAGGTTTTGGGTCATTGTGTTTTCGTTGTCATTTGTTTCTATGTGTTTTTTAATTCCTTTTTTGATGTCTATGGTGATCTCTTGGTTATTTAGTAGCGCACTGTTTAGCCTCCATGTATTCGTGTTTTTTACAGTTTTTTCCTGTAATTGATTTCCAATCTCATAAAGTTGTGGTCAGAAAAAGATGCTTGATACGATTTCAATTTTCTTAAATTTTATGAAGCTTGATTTGTGACCCAAGATGTGATCTATCCTGGAGAATGTTCCATGTTCACTTGAGAAGAAAGTGTATTCTGCCACTTTTGGGTGGAATGTTCCATAAATATCAATTAAATCTATCTGGTCTACTGTGTCATTTAAAGCTTGTGTTTCCTTGTTTATTTTCTGTTTGGATGATCTGTCCATTGGTGTAAGTGGGGTGTTAAAGTCCCCTACTATTATTGTGTTACTGTTGATTTCCTCTTTCATGGTTGTTAGCAGTTGCCTTATGTATTGAGGTGCTCTTTTGTTGGGTGCATAAACATTTATAATTGTTATCTTCTTCTTGGATTGATCCTTTGATCATTATGTAGTGTCCCTCCTTATCTCTTGTAACAGTCTTTATTTTAAAGTCTATTTTATTTGATACAAGTATTGCTACTCCAGCTTTCTTTTGATTTCCATTTGCATGGAATATCTTTTTCCATCCCTTCACTTTCAGTCTGTATGTGTCCCTAGGTCTGAAGTGGGTCTCTTGTAGATAGCATATATTTGGGTCTTGTTTTTGTATCCATTCAGCCAGTCTGTGTGTTTTCCTTGGAGCATTTAATCCATTTACATTCAAGGTTATTATCGATATATATGTTCCTATTACCATTTTCTTAATTGTTTTTTGGTTTGTTTCAGTGGGTCTTTTTCTTCTCTTGTGTTTCCCACCTAGAGAAGTTTCTTTAGTGTTTGTTGTAAAGCTGGTTTGGTGGTGCTGAATTCTCTTAACTTTTGCTTGTCTGAAAAGCTTTTGATTTCTCTCTCAAATCTGAATGAGATCCTTGATGGGAGAGTAATCTTGGTTGTAGGTTTTTCTCTTTCATCACTTTAGGTGTATCCTGCCACTCCTTTCTGGCCTGCAGAGTTTCTGCTGAAAAATCAGCTGATAACCTTATGGGGATTTCTTTGTATGTTATTTTTTGTTTTCCCCTTGCTGCTTTTAATATTTTTTCTTTGAATTTAATTTTTGTTAGTTTGATTAGTGTGTGTTGGTGTGTTTTTCCTAGGGTTTATCCTGTATGGGACTCTCTGTGCTTCCTGGACTTGGGTGACTATTTCCTTTCCCATATTAGGGAAATTTTCGACTATTATCTCTTCAAATATTTTCTCAGACCCTTTCTTTTTCTCTTCCTCTTCTGGGACCCTTATAATTCGAATGTTGGTGCCTTCAGTGTTGTCCCAGAGGTGTCTGAGATTGTCTTCAATTATTTTCATTCTTTTTTTTTTATTCTGCTCCTCGGCAGTTATTTCCACCATTTTGTCTTCCAGCTCACTTATTCGTTCTTCTGCCTCAGTTATTCTGTTATTGATTCCTTCTAGTGTGTTTGTCATTTCATTTATTATGTTGTTCATCTTTGTTTGTTTGTTCTTTAGTTCTTCTAGATCTTTGTTAAACATTTCTTGTATTATCTCAATCCGTGCCTCCATTCTATTTCTGAGATTCTGGATCATCTGTACTATCATTACTCTGAATTCTTTTTCAGGTAGATTGCCTATTTCCTCTTCCTTTATTTGGTCTTGTAGGTTTTTACCTTGCTCCTTCATCTGTGACATATTTTTTGCCATCTCGTCTTTTTTTGTTTTGTTTTTTTATGAGTGGGATTGTGTTCCTGTCTTACTGGTTGTTTGGCCTGAGGCTTCCAACACTGGAGTTTGTAGTCTGTTGGGTAGAGGTGGGTCTTGGTCCTGATGTGAGGACCTTTGTGAGACCTCACTCTGATGAATATACCCTGGCTTCTGAGGTTCACTGTTAGTCCAGTGGTTCCGACATGGAGTTCCCACCACAGTAGCCTTGGCCTGACCCCTGGCTCATGAACCAAGGTCCTGCAAACCACGTGGGGTGGAAAAAAAGGAAAAGAGGGAACAATAATAAAGTAAAAAATAAAATTAGACTGGGAAACTAACAGGTATATTAGAAAGAATATAAAAATAAAAATATAGATGAATCAACCACCAGAATGTACAACAGTAGTAAAAAAGAGGAGGAGGGAAAAGAGAAGAAGTAAAAAAAAAAAAGGTGGAAAAGGCCTTGCCTGTGGAGGCAGGTCCTAAGCTAGGGCGAGGTTTGGGTGGTGGGTGGGGCCTATGCTTAGGACCCACAGGGCTGGAAAAAGCCCTGAGGGGTATGTGGGGTGGGGCTTAGGCTCAAGGAACAGAAGGGGCCCAGGCGTGCCCTCCACCCCTGGTCTCAGAGGGTGGGGGACCTCCCCTGGGAGCCCAGCAGGCTTCCTGGGCTCGAGTTGGTGGGGCAAATGCCCTCCTCTCCTCTCCTCGTCTGGTCTGTGGTGGCCCCTCCCACCTGCCTCTCCTGATCTCCCCTGCTACCCTCCTGTGCCCCCAGTGTCCTGTGTGGCCTGGAGGGGGCTTTGGAAGGCAGGGTATCGGCCTGGGAACTTAGCAGGCTCCCCTGCCCGAGTGGGCCAGGCAGTCGCCCTCCACTCCTCTCCCGCTCTTCCCAGAGTGTCCCTCCCGCCTGCCTCTCCTGATCTCCCGGGCCTCAGGGGTACAGATCCTTTCTGGTCTCCGCTTCTCCTCCCCCCTCAGTCCCCCTACGTCCTACCGGTTCATTTTGGGGTTCCTCCCGTCTCCTTGGGCGTCAGAGTCCCCCACCAGCCACTGGCACGTGCCCTAGTTGTGGGGAGACAGTAACTCCATGTCCTCCCACAACGCCATCTTGACTCCACCTCGAGTGTCGCTTCTCATTTCTGATATTAATAGTTTGTGTCTTTTTTTTTTTTTTCTTACTTAACCTGACTAAAGGCTTATTAATTTTGTTGATCTTTTCAAAGAACTAGCTTTTGGGTTTATTGATTTTCTCTTATAATTTCGTATCTCAATTTCATTGATTTCTGCTCTAATTTTTATTATTTATTTTCTTCTGCTTACTTTGGATTTAATTTGCATTTCTTTTTCTAGGTTCCTACAGTAGAAACACAGATGGTTGATTTTAGTTAGTTATTTTCTAATGTATGCATTCAATGCTATAAATCTCTCTCTAACCACTGCCTTTGCTATATTACACAAACTTTTATAAGTTATATATTTTTCTCACTTTGTTTAAAATATTTAAAATTTTTCTCTTGAGATTTCTTTTTTGACTCATGTGTTCTTCAGAGAGGTGTTGTTTAAGCTTAAAGTATTTTAGGATTTTCTAGCTGTTTTTCTCCTATTGATTTCTAGTTTAACTCCATTGTGATCTGAGAGAAGGCATTGTATGAGTCCTATTTTAAAATTTTAAGGTTGTTTTATGGCTCAGAATGTGGTCTGTCTTGTGATCTTGAGATGAAGTGTGTATTCTGCTGTTGTTGGATGAAGTATACTGTAGGTGTCAATCATATACAGTAGATTGATGGTGCTATTGAGGCCAACTGTGTCCTTATTGATTTTATGCCTGCTGTATCTGTCCATTTTTGAAAGAGGGGTGTTAAAGTCTTAGCAGTTCTATCAGGTTTTGCCTCATGTAGTTTGTTGCTCTGTTCTTAGGTGCTTACACATTAAGAATTGTTATGTGTTCTTGGAGTATTGATCCCTTTATCATTATGCAATGCCCCTCTTTACCCCTGATAACTTTCCTTGCTGTGTAATTAATATATAAAAGACAATCTGTCTTTTAAATGCATATTTAGATCATTGATGTTTAAGGTAGTAATAGTTGCTTAATAGCCACCATATGTTACTGTTTTCTATTTTTTCCCTTGCTATTTGTTCCTATTTTTGTCTTCCATACTTTTTCTTCTTTTTTGGATTCTTACTGAGCATTTTGTATGACTCTATTTTATCTCCTTTCTTAGTACATCAATTATAGTTCCCTTTTTGCTTTTTTCAGTCATTACTCTAGAGATGCAATATACATTTTTAACTAATCCAAGTCCACTTTCAAATAACTTTATACTAATTAACAGTAGTGCAAGTACCTCATAATAACAAAATATTCCTAATTCCCCTCTTCCATCCCTTGTAGCATTACTGTCAGTTATTTCACTTACACTCCTTCCTCAGTATGGAACTTTGACAAAACCTTTTCTGACCTCTCTCTCTTCATGCTGTTTATGCAGTTATTCTAGTAATTCTTAGAAAATGAGCCATGAATGTGTTGTATGTCCAGTTCTTTTTTTGTATGTATTTTGAATAAGTTTATTCTTCCCCTTCATTTGATTTCTAGACTTCATTTTTACCATAATGTCCCAAAATGTGTGGAATAATTCTCACCTTATGGTTGCTCAATAAATGCTATTAACCTGTGGCTACTCTCAAGTAGTGTGTGACCACCATCTACTTACGAGGTGCCGTTAGATCACATGCCCATGTTTTTTTTCTTGTATAGGCATAGGAATGTATGCAATTTTTGTTTTGGAGAGATAATGCAGTCTTGCTTGATTTTTATAGTAAAAAACTACTCTTGATATGTGCTTGCATCAGTAGCAGGTTTAGGTAATGGAAGTTTTGTAAGTTAATTTGTATTTTAACCAGAGGAAAGGACTGAGTAGTTTTGAAGTTTATCTTCAAAGCTTATTCCTTTAGTCTTTGCTAAAAATTATATCATGTCTTCAGAATGTTAAATGGAACAGTTTTTTTGAGGCCTGGGCTAGTTTCTGATTGCTCCCAGGGCCTATGAATTTTGAAGCTAATATTTTGGTCATCCAATTGACATTTCCCATGATGACATTTGAAGAATGCCTGAAAGCAATGTAGAGATAGATCTGCCAGATTTCCATTTCTGAAACACCTTTTGTAATAAGGCATGTCATAGTACTTTTTGTTATAGTATGTAATTCGCCTGATATGTTTCAAAATTACAGACCTTAAATTTTATGAATCTCTTGATACTCTGTTTTTATTATTATGTCGGCTGAAACAGAAAGCCTTTCGAGGTAGGAATAAAAAGACCCTGTTCAGTCATAATCATTTCTACCAATGGCCAAATGACAATTACTGGAAAATAAAATAGTTTAACAAAGAAAAGTGGTATAGATGAGAACCAAATTAATTCTTGCGGTAGAGTATCCATAAATCTTTTAATTGTTATTGCGTGCACTCGTTCCCCCTATACAGCAGTTCCAACTTTGCTCTAAAAAACTTCCAGAAAAGAATTAATTTGTTCATGAATTATTGTTATTAATATGGATCAGGCACTGTCCAAGGAACCACAGTTGTAGAAGTGAATAAGTCAGACACTGTAACCTTCAATATGGGCCATGTTAGAGTAAATGGAAGAGAGAAAAAAATCTATATAAAGAGTTTAAATTTTGATTACACAGGAAAGCAACACATGTGTGATCTCTTAACACCTTATTTTAAGATTAAAAATTATATTGAATATTACAATATATCCATGGAATAAGTAGTATGTTTCATATTTATCTTGGTTCCCCCATTTTCTCATTCTCTTTCAGCTCTAGTTCTAGCCATATTTCTAGCTCTTATCTGTCTATTCATTTATCCATAGACTGTATATTTTTAATTAAATTATAAGAAGATGCTCCTGGCATTAATTTTTACGAGTACAGACCCTAATAGAAAAGAACAGTAACATATGCCAAAATATACCCTCAGTTAAGAGGCTACACCTATTATATACAACGTTTTTAGGCATTTAACAGTTGGGGCTCATGACTGTTTCAAGTTAGGGCCCCAAATTTCTAATTGCTGTACTGTGCACACTATTAATTGTTTAGTGTTTCACAGCTTTGTTGCATTGTGGTACTTTGTAAAGTGTCAACTTGGCTATGCTGAACTACTTTCCCAGAATACTCTTTTCTGTATGTTCCAGTTAGCATGGGTCGTATGAATCCTAGTTGTCTCCTTCACTCTGGCTGACAAGATACCACTCTCCAGGTCTCTATTTGTGGCCTTCCTGGTCCATCTAGTCTCTAGCCAACAACTGGCTGGTCAGATACTTGAGTGGGCCCCTGGAGAACAACATAGGCATCTCAGACCAACTCACGGCATTATGAGCTAAATAAATATTTTTGATTTAAGGCACTAAGTAGTTTTTCATCCAGGCATAGCTAACTGATACAAAAGGAATGAACATAGTTAGAAACAGGAAAAAGCTACAGATTGGGATAATACTATTTGTAATTATTTTTGGCAGAAATAGAGGTTAAATCCCTTAGGTCCAGTGAAAAAAATGTATATTTCCCAGAGTACTAATTGAAATTCCAAGTATGGTGCAAGTACTTACTTGAAAGGAATCTGGTGGAAAAAAAGTGGAATAGTAGAGTACTTCTAAATAATCTTACATATGATGTAGTTTAATTTCTTCAGAGTTGAGTCATACCATCACACTTTTAAAGATGGTATATAATTCAATATTGAAGGTCTTTATATATTTGAGTATCATAATATTTTTTAATTCTTCATTTTATTGAATAGTAGCATATTGAGTAACAAAATTGGACATAATATGTAATCAAAATATTCTTGAAATTCTTTTCACACTTTATATCACATGGCATTATCCCATAGTGTCTCATGTGTTGACCATTTACCTGACTTGTATTTCTTTTTATTTTTTACATTTTGCATCTAAAATCCTTGTATACATGTAGACTGTGCTTTCTGCAGTGTGTGCCATTGACCATCTGCGCCAGAAACAACTGGAGTGTTTGTTTGAAATGCAGATGTTTGGACTCACCCCAGAGCTTCGTGACAGAGTCCTCAAGGATGTGGCTGGAAATTTCCTTCCTTAGCAAGTTTCCATTCAAACACTAAAGTTTGAGAATCTTTACTATGAACCTGGCATAGCACTAGGTGCTAAAAAAAAGTTTTAAAATGAATGGCAAACAGGAATATGTGTGCTTAGTTGAAACTCCTATTTTAATATATACAATTTATCTATAGAATTTACATAGCAATAGCTCATACCAATACCCTCAAATAAACTATTTTCTTAATATTTGTTATATTGAATGAATATTGTTCATGTCAAAAGTTAAATACAAATGAATAATTATGTTTGTGTTTGTACAGCTAATTTTAGTAAGTATTGGCCAATTTTCCTTTAAGATTTTAACATAACTCCGCACAGACAGATAAAGTATAGTTTAAACCCAGTTGTCATTGGAATAACACAAGTTACTAATCAGGCTGGGTCTGGTGTAACTAGTAAAGAAAAAACACTTTTTATCCTTAAATTGGCAGATGCCTCTTTTGTGACTCTCAGAATCAAAATAAAAATGATGAAAGCAGAAGATCCTGGCTGAATGAGAGGAATTTTGGAGATAGGTAGTAAAATCCCTAAACTGTTATCTGTGTGGCTGATGTATGTACAGTTTCTCTATAAAAGTGAAATTCAAAAAAGAGTTAAAATCTAAGTTCCTAGCAGTTTTGCCTAAGTCCACCTTTACTTTTGAAAAAAATTATGATGAAGCATGGTTTTAAAGCAGATGTCATCATTATGTTAATACTGTGAGGGAGTAATTGGAAACAGCAATAAATAAACTCTGCATCGGTGTTAGCTTTAAAAATATGCTGGTGGAGATGATCTAAAGCAGCGGTCCCCAACCTTTTTGGCACCAGGGACCGGTTTCATGGAAGACAATTTTTCCACGGACCGGTGGGGGGAGGGGGGACGGTTTCTGGATGATTCAAGCGTATTACGTTTATTGTGCACTTTACTTCTATTTTTATTACATTCTAATATATAATGAAATAATTATACAACTCACCATAATGCAGAATCAGTGGAAGCCCCGAGCTTGTTTTCACTTGCCACTCACTGATAGGGTTTTGATATGAGTCTGCAAGCATTTGATTTATTATGGTCTCTGTGCAGTCAGACCTCTCTGCTAATGATAATCTGTATTTGCAGCCACTCCCCAGCGCTAGCATCAGCGCCTCAGCTCCACCTCAGATCATCAGGCATTAGATTCTCATAAGAAGCGCACAACCTAGATCCCTCGCATGTGCAGTTCACAGTAGGGTTCACGCTCCTATGAGAATCTAATGCTGCCGCTGATCTGACAGGAGGCAGAGTTCAGGCGGTAATGTGAGCAATGGGGAGTGGCTGTAAATACAGATGAAGCTTGGCTCGCTTGCCTGGTATTTACCTCCTGCTGTGCAGCCCAGTTCCTAACAGGCCACGGTCCGTGGCATGGGGGTTGGGGACCCCTGATATAAAGAAAATATGAAGGGACTTCCCTGGCAGTCCAGTGGTTAGGACTTTGCCTTCCAATGCAGGGGGTGCGGGTTCGACCCCTGGTCAGGGAGCTAAGATCCCACATGCCTCATGGCCAAAAAACCAAAACATAAAACAGAAGCAATATTGTAACAAATTCAATAAAGACTTTAAAAATAGTCCACATCAAAAAAAATTCTTTAAAGAACATATGAAGAGCATGATTAAAATGTGGTCTTGTGTGGTCTGGAAGAAATAAAATGCTCAAAAGAGTTTGGTCATTTCTCAAGGATGAGTTCTTGACTTTACAAATATTTCATTAATTCCCTCTCAACATGGTAGCAAACTACAGTGTGAATTAAACACTGTGAATCAAGAATGCAAGAGGATGCACTGTTGGTGGGAATGTAAATTGATACAGCCACTATGGAGAACAGTATGGAGGTTCCTTAAAAAACTACAAATAGAACTACCATACGACCCAGCAATCCCACTACTGGGCATATACCCTGAGAAAACCATAGTTCAAAAAGAGTCATGTACCAAAATGTTCATTGCAGCTCTATTTACAATAGCCAGGACATGGAAGCAACGTAAGTGTCCATCATCGGATGAATGGATAAAGAAGATGTGGCACATATATACAATGGAATATTACTCAGCCATAAAAAGAAATGAAATGGAGGTATTTGTAATGAGGTGGATGGAGTTAGAGTCTGTCATACAGAGTGAAGTAAGTCAGAAAGAGAAAAACAAATACAGTATGCTAACACATATATATGGAATCTAAGGAAAAAAAAAAAAAAGGCCATGAAGAACCTAGTGGCAAGATGGAAATAAAGACACAGACCTACTAGAGAATGGACTTGAGGATATGGGGAGGGGGAGGGGTGAGATGTGACAGGGTGAGAGAGTGTCATGGACATATATACACTACCAAATGTAAAATAGATAGCTAGTGGGAAGCAGCCGCATAGCACAGGGAGATCAACTCAGTGCTTTGTGACCACCTAGAGGGGTGGGATGGGGAGGGTGGGAGGGAGGGAGATGCAAGAGGGAAGAGATATGGGAACATATGTATATGTATAACTGATTCACTTTGTTATAAAGCAGAAACTAACACACCATTGTAAAGCAATTATACTTCAATAAAGATGTTTAAAAAAAAAAAAAAAGACGGCAAGAGGAATAGCAATACCCCTTCTCACCGCTCTGTACCCTGCTTTGCTTGTTCATAATTTCTTCTATTATCTATCATGAGAATAAAATTATTCTGTTCTTCCCTTTTACGCATTTGATTCAGAATCAAAGAATTAAAAGTGGAGAAACTATTTCCTCACACTTCTCCAAATCAACTAAATAAAGATTTTCTAATAACTGAGTCATGACAACCAAAATTTTGGGAACAGAGGCATAATTGGAAGAAGGAGGGGACGCTGAGGTTACCTTTCTATTGCTTTGAATATATGTAGCTGCACCAAGGAGAATAAGCCTATATGACATACAAACTAAGCAGATTTTTGGGGTTTTTTTGTCCAGAATATGTCTCTTAGTCATGAAACTTCCATTGAGTGTATGTGTCATCCAGAGTGAGAAGCATGTTTTCCAAGTCTGTTTTTGTAGATTTCTCAGAACCCCTTTTGATCCTTTTAATTTTATTAACTGAGATGGAAACCACTTGACATCAGAATTTTTGCAATGTTTATTCCATATCCCAACCCCTGAAAGCTTTTAAATACCTAGGGGTTGGTCTAGATTGTCACCTAATGAATAAGAAAATCTTCCAAAGTCCCTAGTATTTGAGACCATTAGTTGCCATAAAATCAGGAATGATTATATTGTCCCTGTAAAAACAAATTAAAACCTTAGGTTTATTCTCCTATTTTTCCATTATAAGTGGGGACTTTCCAGCATCACTAAGGAAGTATGTTTGTTTAGTCTGTCATTTCTTTGGACCAATTTACAGCAAATACAAGGTATGGAAGAACAAGTCAGACAACAGAATGAGCAACCAATCAAAAGAACCCTGAAAATAAGACCATATATAGGAATACTCTTCCATTCTTTTCAAGAAGCTGATGACTTTAAAAAGGGCAGAGTTAGAGGAAAGGAAACTATAGCACATTAAAAGAGATTAGAAAACAACCCTGTGAAATATACAGTCCTTGACTGATCCTAGTTTGAATAAACTAGCTATAAAACATAGCTCTGCTACACTTAGGGAAAGTTAAATATGCACTGGGTATTAGATGATACTAGAGAATTATTATTAATCTTACTACATTTGATAATATATCATGGTTATATAGGAAAAAGTCTTCTAAAGATTATATGCTTTAAAGATAAACTGTCATTATGAATGTAATTTACTTTAAAACATCTAAGCAAAAGAAAAAATATGAATAGATTAGATTGATTAATGTAAATATGGCATAATGTTTACTAATTATTAAATTTCAGTTTTAATTACATGGTTTTATTATATATTTATTCTTATTTTTTGATAATTTTCATAATAAATTTAAAAGGATATAGTTGTCTTTTGTAGAATTCAATTATTTAGAATTTTTCAAATGAGAATGGGTCTTACATATAATCTAGAGAGTACTAGTTCTAGTAGCAAAGAACACTCAACTTAGTCTTAAGAGATCTGCATTCAAGTAAAACCATGGGTGAGAGTCTAGTCCAGTTTCTTTCTCACCCTCAAACCAAATTCATTCAAGCGCTTTTCAATCTGATTTAAAATAAGAACAATAACTCCATCCACCTCATTACAAATACCTCCATTTCATTTCTTTTTATGGCTGAGTAATATTCCATTGTATATATGTGCCACATCTTCTTTATCCATTCATCTGTCGATGGACATTTAGGTTGCTTCCAGGTCCTGGCTATTGTAAATAGAGCTGCAATGAACATTGTGGTACATGACTCTTTTTGACCTATGGTTTTCTCAGGGTATATGCCCAGTAGTGGGATTGCTGGGTCGTATGGTAGTTCTATTTGTAGTTTTTTAAGGAACCTCCATACTGTTCTCCATAGTGGCTGTATCAATTTACATTCCCACCAACAGTGCAAGAGTGTTCCCTTTCCTCCACATCCTCTCCAGCATTTATTGTTTCTAGATTTTTTGATGATGGCCATTCTGACCGGTGTGAGAGTCTGTCATACAGAGTGAAGTAAGTCAGAAAGAGAAAAACAAATACAGTATGCTAACACATATATACGGAATCTAAGGAAAAAAAAAAAAGGCCATGAAGAACCTAGTGGCAAGACGGGAATAAAGACACAGACCTACTAGAGAATGGACTTGAGGATATGGGGAGGGGGAGGGGTGAGATGTGACAGGGTAAGAGAGTGTCATGGACATATATACACTACCAAATGTAAAATAGATAGCTAGTGGGAAGCAGCCGCATAGCACAGGGAGATCAGCTCGGTGCTTTGTGATCACCTAGAGGGGTGGGATGGGGAGGGTGGGAGGGAGGGAGATGCAAGAGGGAAGAGAAATGGGAACATATTGTATATGTATAACTGATTCACTTTGTTATAAAGCAGAAGCTAACACACTATTGTAAGGCAATTATACTTCAATAAAGATGTTTAAAAAAAATAAAATAAAATAAAATAAAATAAAATAAAATAAGAACAATAATCCTTGTCACCCTCGCATGTCAAGGGGGTGTTATAATGATGAATGAGCTCCAGGAATAGATTTAGCCTGCTGATGTATTTGTAACCCATATGGCTGCATCACCCTTTGACTTTTCTAAGAGGGACAGAAAATAGGTATATTTAGTATGCCACAAATTAAATTTCTGTCACCTTTGGCTTTAAAAACCACTCTCCTAGAAATTCAGATTTTCATAGGCTGGGAAAGAATTTATAAGATCCCATGTAGGGAACTGAAGTTACTATACTAGTAGCAGGTGGTTTTGTGTAAGTTGACATAAAACTTTTTTGGCATTAAAAAAACTATTCATTTCTTTTTGCTTAAACATTATTGAGATATACTCGATATACAAAAACTGCAAATATTTATTATATATATAATTTGATTAATTTGGATATGTATACAGCTGTGAAACTGTTACTACAATCAAGGTAATACGTATATCCATCTCCTCCAAAAGTTTCCTCATACCCCTTTAAAAAAATAGATTTTACTTCAACAGCTTTAAGAATTGTTTGGCATTGCTATGCATTCTATGTAAGTACTGAAACAAACAAATATTTAATAGAGGTTCAATATTTTTAGTATTGATCACATTAAAGCTAGTATATACATTAACAAGTAAAATTTTATAGGATATTATTACTTGGTGGTTAACTTTTTAAAAATTCCTAGACCAAAAAGTGTTTATTAAGCACTTCTTTTGTGTGATAGTAGCACAGATTAATCCAGTACATTTGCATTGGAAACATATCACACTCTAATCTAGAAGAGTTTTTTTTTGAGTTCAATTCAGCAAACATTTATTATAGATCTTTTTTTTTTTTTTTTTTTTTTTTTCTCCACCGTGTCAGGTAGCATTTTCACAAGAGTCTGGTCAGGAAAATTAATCTCTTTGCCTTTGGAATTTACATTTTCATCTAATCTTAGAAAATCCTTATGCTTCTTTCCATTTGATGAAAAATATCCTGGGCATTTATTTCAACTTGTTTCCATGAGCTCAGATTCCATGGGGCTGTACCATAGCTACAGAGTTTAGAGTAAATCAAAGTAGAGATAGACTCCTAAATAGAAATGAACTTAGAAAATGAAGGAAATAGCCTAAGTGTCCAAATAAAATTAAAGAGTAACAAAGAAGGGAAATTTTGTTCTACTAAAAAATGAGGAGTTTGCAACTGAGATCAGGTTAAGACCAAGATTAAGAGACCACACCAGAAGAGAAGAGGGCCTCCTAGACACCTTTGGCTTTACCCACAGTTTTCTAGGAAGGTGATCAGGAGGATGCTCTTTAGGGACTAAATCTGCTCGGATGTCAGTGGAGTTTGTGCTCTACCTTAGGTAAGCTGAGATACAGCCTAACGGATGCATTTCTTGTGGTTAGACGTTTCTGAGAGCAGCCTACCTGTGAAAAGAGGGCCTCAAATAAGGAGACTTCACTGGGATCTCAGGGTTTATGTGTCCATCAGAAGGACCGTGGCTTCTGCACAGGGCACATTGGGGATTAAGCAAGCCTTAAGACAGGAAAAGAAGCTTTCTTGAATAGTGGACCTCTCAATTGCTACAGTCTCAGTGCTTATGTTCTTATTTGAAAACCCCCAAATTTTAAAGGCCAAATCGAATATTTAGCACTCAAAATTAAAAATGTCAGTGATCTCTTGGTAGTATGGCCAGTTCTTCCACAATTTCAGGAGAAGAATAGTTTTTATGGCAAAGACAAAAATCTATAAACTCAAACACAAGAATAATAATTCTGTTTGGGTTATCTGTATGATATAGGAGAAGTAGAAATGCAGTTATTTTATAGTGGTTAGAGACAGTTTATCAGTTGTGACACTTTCTGTAAATTGGAGTAAGTTATTAAAAAAATCCATTGAACAAATATTTATTGAACATCTGTTAGTGGATGGGAATATTATAACAGTAAACCTTCCTAAATGATGGAAGTATTTTCATTTTATGTACAACAAAGTTTACACCTGCATGTACAACAATTAGGAATGCATCCAGATAAAAGTAACAGAAATCCTGACTTATAGTTACTAAAACAAAGGAGAGTTTATGCTCATATTTTTTCAGGTAACAATTAAATCTGGAAATAGAAGCTCTGATGTTTGTTCGTAGCTGAGACTGGTAATTGAATGCCTCATCCCAGAAGTCATTCCATTCACAGCTCATTGGCTTTCCATTTGCCTAGAAGGATAGGAGATCCAGACGTTGTTGAAAACACTAGAAGTCTCTATCATGGGATTCTGAACAGAACCTAACACTGTGCTTTTCCCCATAATAGTCACTGCATAGTGAATTAACTCCAATTTCAACTAGCTAAATAATTTAGTCTTAATCTGAGTTTTGCATGTGTAGCTGAGGACATGATTGTGCCACTACTGGAATTTGGATATGACACTGTTGGTCATAGATGCAATAACATCAGGATAGATATCTCTGCAACTCTCTTCGTCTTTCCCTTATGATAGCAAAATGTTATCCCAGATCTAGGAATCATGCCATATTTAAAGTATAGCAAAGGAAGGACTTCCCTGGTAGTGCAGTGGTTAAGAATCTGCCTGCCAATGCAGGGGACACGGGTTTGAGCCCTGGTCTAGGAAGATCCCACGTGCCATGGAGCAACTAAGCCCGTGTGCCACAACTACGGAGCCTGTGCTCTAGAGCCCATGAGCCACAACTACTGAGCCTGTGCTCTAGAGCCCACAAGCCACAGCTACTGAGCCCATGCCACAACTATTGAAGCCCACGCACCTAGAGCCCATGCTCTGCGACAAGAGAAGTCACTGCAATGATAAATGAGAAGCCCATGCACCACAACGAAGAGTAGTCCCCACTCGCCACAACTAGAGAAAGCCCACGCGCGGCAACAAAGACCCAACACAGCCAATAAGTAGATGGATAGATAGATAGATAGATAGGAGAGATAGATGTCTCCAGCCATATCTGTCTCTTTTATTAGGAAAGTTAGAGGCTTCTAAGAAACATCCATATCAGACTTTCCCTTATGTCTTGTTGGCTAGAACTGAGTTATATTACCACTTATAGCTATAATGAAAGTGGGGAAATCAAGTATCTGGCAATAAGGAGCAGGAATATGAATGATTGGTTTGGATTAATCACAAGTCATTGCCAGGGGCTGGATATATTACTATCCTGAATATAATCAAGTTCCCAGTATTAAAGAAGCCTGATAGAGGAGAGATGTCATTAAGTAGTCAAGTAAGAGTGTGCCACAGTTTGCTTCAAATCTTCTGTCTATATGGGTTGCCACTGTATGCTTATTCAACACAAAAATTTAGTCACATATGTGAAACACTGTACTACATAATATGTGAGATAGTTAAAGTATATGCAAAGTGATAAGTGAGTAATGCAATACATTAAGAAAGGACTGGTTTGGTTAGTCTAGAGAATTAAAACCTAATTTATTTGGACTTTTTCTGTGTTAATATAACTTCTGTACTGTGTAAAGAAAAATATGGAAAAACTACAAAATGACCATCAGATTATTATGATAAAAAACCAGTATGGGACTTCCCTGGTGGCTTAGTGGTTAAGAATCCACCTGCCAATGTAGTGGACACGGATTCGAACCCTGGTCCGGGAAGATCCCGCATGCTGCGGAGCAGCTAGGCCCATGCGCCACAATTACTGAGCCTGCGCTCTGGAGCCCCCAAGCCACAACTACTGAGTCAGCGTGCCACAACTACTGAAGGCCACACAGTTAGAGCCCGTGCTCTGCAACAAGAGAGACCACCGCAGTGAGAAGCCGGTGCACCGCAATGAAGAGTAGCCCCCGCTCACCGCAACCAGAGAAAGCCCGCACACAGCAACGGAGACCCAGTGCAGCCAAAAATAAATAATTTATTTTAAAAAAACCCAATATGTTACAATAAGAACAATGGCAAAGTAGTCACAGTATATGGAATCTTATCTAACATCCACAACTAATGAGTGGTATGACTTTGGACAACATCTGTTACCTGTCTAGTTCGTTTCTTATCAATAAACTTGGTCTCTAGAGTCCAAATTAACTGACTCTAAAACTCAAAATGATGGTAAAAATCAAATACAGAGATTGGCTTGGAAGATATCATGATCATATATGACTATGTAGTTCAAAGTAAAAAGATGAACATTTTATTTTCTGGTGAAAAACTATATGTCTGATGGTTACATTGAACTTAATTTTGATTTAAAAATATTTTGAACATAGCTTATTATGAACACAACTGAAGAGGGAGAAATAACACTATATATATATCAAACTGAACCTCACCAGATACATTCTCATGTCATTCTTAAAAAGTGCTGAATGTGAAGATGGTAAACAAGAATGAGATAGATATTATATACTAAATTTAACTAATATAGTATGATACATATAATTTAAAATGATTATAATTATCCAAAGCTAGAAATCCAAAGTATTGTAACTTAAATTTTAATGATTTTCTTGTAGTTGTGTTTTATTATTTTCAGAAAAAAGCAAATGTAGCTGATTTTGTGAAATTATTTATTATTAGATTGTCAGACTTTCTTTACACTCAGAATTCCAAAATGTAGTTCTATCAGTTATTCTACATTTGTCCAGTTAATTTATTACGGATATGAAATACTTTTGTTGCATTTCTAGAAAATTCTTCCTCCTGTAATCTCTACCTATCTTCACTGTGTATATATGATAGTTACATTTGAAAAGCCATTTATAGTATAGGTTAGTTGAGAATTTTTCTGTAAGTTAGCACCATTAACATTGTATTATGAAACCAAAAGTGAAAAATAAAAAGGAACAAAGTATAGGGAGTCTAATGAGAAGGAAACTTTAAGATTCAAGGGTAAAAAATGATGTTCAATTTTGCAAGTACACTGTTTGTGGTTGGTTCAATCAGTGCATTCACATATATTGCCTGAAATTTTTAAGTTGAGTTTAATCAAATTGGCTGTGGAAATAGCCCATGAGCAAAATTACATACAGCTTTTAAAATTAGGGCCTTAAACTATAGGGTATAACAACTAACCTGTAGAATCTTTAAAACACAATAGCAAGGTTGGGAAATATTTGGCACCTGGGAATTTTCTTTTGGCATTATTAGGGTTACAGATATAGTCAAGGTATTCATGTCAGAAAAGTTTTCAATGAAAATTCCAGATGTTTGACAAATGTGTTGCCTTCTAATTCTTTTTAGACATAAGCTGTATGTTCATTCTTCCCAACAATTTTTCTTTTTAAAAAATATGTAGGCATCAGTAAATACCTTGACCTAATGAAAGATGGATATGGTAGGTAGTTTAGATTTTGCATAAAGAAAAAAGTGTTGAACAATATATGTGGACAGTTTTGGAAGTAATATTTCCATCTTTCTCAGTGACATATTGTTGTAGAAATTTGTCATTCTTTTGGCTGCCCAGCAAGTATGTTTCAAATATTTCTACCTTTGAGTATTGGTCAGAAGTAACACTCCCTGCCTAGTTAGAAGTAGGAAATGTCTGATACTTGCTTTCCCAGATTCCTTGGTAGATAGGAAACAGACCAATGACTAGATTTCGCCAATCAGATTCACCAGCCCCAGGCTTTGAATCAAGTGTTAGTGATGCAAGTACTACCAGAAACTCCTCTGTTGGAGGTCTCAGGAAGATTGAATTCTCAGAAGCAGCAATGGCTGTCTTGCTAATGGTGACATCCTGAATTTGGTAGTTTCAGTATTAGCAGTGTAAGTTGCTTTATCCAGTACTCAGAGGTGACACAGTTGTATCTTCACTGGTCAGTTCTGCAGTATGATTTCCAGAGTTGTCCTTGGTTGCATAGCCCTGAGACTTGTTCACTAGTTCTTTTGTTACTTGTGGTGGCCAAAAGAATGTGTCTCATATACCTCCACCAACTATAGAAACCCTAATCAAGTAAGTGTCCAGCTGCTATAGTCTGAAATCTGTCACTGAGTTTGCACCCATGCTATGCTTTGCACAAGCTGCACCAGTAACTGAACTCAGCAAGAACTCTAAGACAGGTGCTCTGTTGGGTGACTGATGGCCTTGGTGATCTTTAATTAGGCTGTACCCAGAAGCTTCCATCCAGTCTTTCCCCACTTCTTTCCTTCACCAGGCATCAGATTGCTGCAAAGTCTGATGGCTCTCCAAACTGACCCAGATCCTTTCCAGTTTTCTTTCAAGGTGTGTTTCCCCAAATGAAACTTCTGTACTTTTAATTGTGTCATGATGTCTGCTTCTTGGAAGACTGGAACTAACATAGTTATTCTGTGGGCTAACATGTTATTTATTCAGTACATTCTTTCTCTGCTTAAATAAACCTGAGTTGGTTTTTGTTACTTTCAGAACATTGAATGATAAATATATGTTGTAGAACCATTAAATATTAGTGTTAATTATATCTAAATAAATCTAGAGTTACCCCTCCCTGCCCCAAAGTTTTATTTGAATCAGATATATAGTAACATATCTAACATTTCAGTGAAACAGTATTCACTAAAAATTATCCACATTAAAGACTAAAAATGTTATAAATGTTTTGGTCTGTATTAAATGTGAATACTGTATACAAACATTTATCAAGACCCTTTCTGAAAAGAGTTTCTGGGAGTAAGAGAGTGCATTACTTACGAGGAGGTATCAAATGATTAAAGATCTTCTTTAAGGATGATTCATGATGAAACAATTATAGATAGTATGTAAATAACATGAAATGTTCAAATAGAAAAAGTAAAATAAAACAATGAGGTACAATATTTTTGTTGCTATTTTGTTGAGTATTATTTGTACAAAATAAATGAGCAGACTTTAAATGAAAAGTTTGAAGAATTTTTATAAATGAATACATCTCTGTGACCAGTTAAGATGTAAGACCTTACCATCACACCAGTAAATTCCCTTGAGTTCCCTTTCCAATCTACCTCCATTTCCCTGGAGGCAACCTGCAATCTGATTTCCATCACTATAGTTTATATAGTCTACTGACCCCAAAATTCATATAAATGGAATCATACAACATGTCTTCTTTTGTGTCTGGCTGCTTTGGATCAACAAGAGTCATTGATAGTCATCCCTATTGTTGCATATATCAGCAGTTTGACTTTTTTATTGCTTAATAGTACACAATTTTAAGAATACATCAATTTGTTTATCCAGTTTCCTATTAATAGACATTTGGGTCATTTCCAGTTTCTCTATATTATGATTAAAACTGCTGTGAACATTCTTGTAAAAGCCTTTTTGTGGACATGTTTTCATTTTTCTTGGGAAATATCTAAGCATGTGTCTTATGATAGATGAATTGCTGTGTTTTATGGTAAATGTACATTCAACTTCATGTTAGAAACTACCAAATTATTTTCCAAAGTCATTGCATGATTTTCCATCTCTACCAGTAGTGTATGAGAATTGTAGTTGCTCCACATCCATTTTTTTTTCCTTTTTGCTTCCATTTCTGTCTTCTTTTGGGTTTATTATGTAACTTTTATTTTCTATTTTATCTCTTCTATTGCCTTTTTAGCAGTCCTTCTTTATGTTTTTTTTTTTTTTTAACAAGGTCCCAGGGCTTTGCTGCTCCCCCTGATGGCTTTTTTAAAATTAATTAATGAATTAATTAATTAATTCATTAATTAATTTTGGCTGTGTTGGGTCTTCGTTTCTGTGCGAGGGCTTTCTCCAGTTGCGGAGGGAGGGGACCACTCTTCATCGTGGTGCGCGGGCCTCTCACTGTCACGGCCTCTCCCATTGCGGAGCACAGGCTCCAGACGCGCAGGCTCAGTAGTTGTGGCTCACGGGCTTAGTTGCTCCGCAGCATGTGGGATCTTCCCAGACCAGGGCTCGAACCCGTGTCCCCTGCCTTGGCAGGCAGATTCTTAACCACTGCGCCACCAGGGAAGCCCCCTTTATGTTGTTTTTTAATGGTTCTTCCAATAGTTACAAAATACATTCTTAACTTACTACAGTCTACCTTATACTAATACATGTATAAGATAAGAGTCTTATGGAAGTATAATTACGTTTACGCTTTTTCCAGCAAAGTGCTCTTGTTTTCATTTATTTTACTTCTTCATATGTTATAAACCTCATAATATGTGGCCACTATGTTTATTTTAACAAATGAATTTACATTTAAAGAATCCAAGAAAAAAAATGAAAAATAGTATTTTGTATCAACAAACATAGTTACCATTTTCAGAGCTCTACCCATATTCTGATTTATATTTGGATGATCTCTATTGGCTGTTCAAGTTCACTGCTCCTGGGCTTCCTTGGTGGCGCAGTGGTTAAGAATCCCCCTGCCAATGCAGGGGATACGGGTTTGAGCCCTGGTCCGGGAAGATCCCACATGCCACAGAGCAACTAATCCCATGCGCCACAACTAAAGAGCCTGTGCTCTAGAGCCCGCGAACCACAACTACTGAGCCCGTGTACCAGAATTACTGAAGCCTGTGCTTCTAGAACCCATACTCTGCAACAAGAGAAGCCACCACAATGAGAAGCCCTCACACTGCAATGAAGAGTAGTCCCCCACTTGCCGCAACCAGAGAAAAGCCCGCACACAGCAAGGAAGACCCAACACAGCCAAAAAAAAAAAAAAGTTCACTGCTCCTTATTCCTCTAGATTTTAATTTTTATCTGTGATCATATTGCCTTAATCTTTCAGCAAAAATACTCTTGCCTTTTGTATAATGGGAAATATCATTATATTTTGCTTATTTTAAAAATTTAAGGTAAGTTTACATTTATGGAAATGTGCATATCTAAAGTGTCCAGTTTGATAAGTTGGACAAATATATACATTCATGTGATCCAATCAAAATATAGAACATTTCCAAATCTCCAGAAATTTGCTTTTTACCTCCATTTAGTCAATTCCTATATCTCATCAGCAACTACTGTATTTAGCTTTCCTTTTTTTGACATATACTTTTTTCTGAATACAGAATTCCAGGATAGCAGGGTTCCCCACTCCCCTTCCCCTAGCACTTTAGAAGCTCCATTTTCTTCTGACTCCCATTGTTTTTTATGAAAAGTCAGCCATCTTTCTTGCTGTCTCTCTGCAGTATGCACAGTATATACTGTCTTTTTTCTCTGTATTTAAATATTTTGTCTTTGCCATTGGTTCTCAACAACTTGATTATGATGTGCCTGAGCAATGATCCTGTCCCACATTTCATCTGCTGATTGTTTGTTTATTTATCCTCTCTACCTTATGTTTGGATGATCTCCATTGGCCCTTCTTCAAGTTCACTGCTCCTCTTGTGACCAATCTGCTGTTAGTTAATTCCATTGTTGAATTTGACTTCAAAGTTTGTTCTTTTAATTGTACTATTTCTATTTTTAGAGTTTAATATCTCTCCTGAAATTGACTACCTGTTCACACTTCACCCCATCTTTGACTTGTAGAATCTTTAACATGTTTGTAATTGTTACTTGATAGCTCTTTTCTCCTAATTCTAAAATCTAAATAATTTGTTGGTCTCTTTCAGCTGACTTTTTTTTCTTGTCATGAGTCACATTTTCTTGTTTCTCCACTCATATGTTTTGATTGCATACCAGACATTTTGGCATATGCATTATAGAGACTCTTGATTCTGTTGTCTTCCTCTGAAGAGTGTTGAAGTTTGTTCTAGTAGGAGTTAAATTACTGATGGATCACTTTTAATTTCCATAGGCTTGGTTGTGTGTTTTATTAGTGCATGTCTGTTTTAATTTTGCCTTTAATACTGGGATGTACTCTTTACTCCTATGGCATGGCTCTTCTGGAGTTTCAGTAGAAAGCCTGAGATGTTTACCAAGCCTTTTTAACTCATAAGATTTGAACTCAAACTCTGTCTCCCTTGCAATGAACAGAAGCTAAAATTTCTGCTTTTCCCCCACCCCAGTTTTCAAGCGGCTGTTGTTACCCTGGCTCCATGGGGTCTTGCCTCCAAGTTTTGCACAACTCAAAAGTCTACCAAGGATTTGAGGAAAGTTTAGGTGCATATTTTTGTATTGCTTCCTATGTGGCTTTTTCCTTTCAAAGAGGTTCTCTCTCTAAATTCTTGTAGTCCCAAACTTCTTTTCAGGTTCCTCAGACCCAAGAGACTAGCTTTCTGCTTGAGTTCATGACCTTTCATCAATTTATATAAACAAAAATTCTCAATTCTTTAAATTGAAGACAATTTAAAATGACATAGCACAGGAATGGTTATGGCAGTATGCTCTTCTCCTCCTGTCTACCCCACTCCATTTGTTCTAGAGTATTTGGAGGTAAGGCAAGAAAATAATTTCGGGTAGACTTAGAAATAGAGTCAACACAAATGGTTACGTTAAAGCAGAGATATGCCAAAAGAAGTGTCTCCCTCCTAGCCAGGTTTTCCCCCTGATTAAAGATATTAATATGTTAATGTACATTTTTAAAGTATTCTGTCTCCACTGTCTTCTGGAATATAATAATACAAAGGAGAAGTTGGAGTCATTGTGGCATTTTTCCTTTCTCATCTTATTTCATCTTGTCCCAGAATACTTGTAGAATGCCCTATTATCCTTGATATTAAAAAATTGCTAGGACATGTCTATGCATGGATTTCTTTATATATTTGTTTGGAAGGCAGCAAAATTTTTCCATCTATGTACCCAAGTTTTGTTTATTTTCAATACAAAAATATTTTCTTAAATTGTCTAAAGTCTTATGAAGGTCAAATCTTTTACATTAATGAGGATTAATAAAATCCACAATCAGGAACCCTTATTACTTGCTAGGCACTGTATTTTCCGCTGTGGATACAATAGTGAGGCTACAGTCTACTAGGGGACAGAGAGATATCAATAAAACAAAAATAAAATTATTTTAACACTAGGGCAGGCTTACTGACAGAAGTAAATTAGGGATGCTGTGATGTGAGAGAGCAGTTTTTAATGTCTGCCAAATAAGATTTATCTCAAAAATTTAAAGATGGCTCAATAGCAGAAAATGTTTCGAAGTTTATCATGCTGTTAACAGAGCAAAGGCCTAGAATGTTCAAGAAATAGCCAGGTGCGTGGAGTGGTTGAGTGAGAGGGAAAAGAAGCAGGAGAAAAGATAGAGAAGTAAAGGGAGCAGATCATGAAGGGTCTTATAGGCCACTGTAAAAATTTTGGCTTTTATTCGAAGTGACATGGCATGCCTTTGGAGTATTTTGAGGAGGAAAAGTGATATTATATTTTAAAAGGCTTACTCTGCTGTGTTACAAATAAACTTTAGGAATGGAGGAGTAGGAGTAGAAAGATGATCACTGAGATATATTTTTAATACTGCTGAAATCTTTTGCTAATAATTTATATAGTATTTTTACCATCCACTCTTATAAATAAGATTAGCTTAATATTGTTTTCTAGTGTTGTCCTTTACTAGTTTTAGTCTTATGGTTAAACAAATTATCCCAGATTTGATGAGTAGGAGCCCCTTTAAGCTGAATTCTATGTCCTTTTGACTCGTCCTCACCATCTCTGAGCACTTTACTCTCTGGTACCTTTTACTCTCTGGTACCTTTTTTTTTTTTTTTTTTAATATTTATTTATTTATTTTTGGCTGTGTCGGGTCTTTGTTGCAGCGTGCGGGCTCTTTCCTTGCAGCACGCGGGCTTTCGTTGCAGCGTGCGGGCTTCTCTCTAGTTGTGACGCGCGGGCTCCAGAGTGTGTGGGCTCAGTAGTTGGGGTGCGCGGGCTTCTCTAGTTGTGGCACGTGGGCTCCAAAGTGTGCGGGCTCAGTGGTTGTGGTGCGCGGGCTCTAGAGCGCATGGGATCTGTAGTTGTGGCACGTGGCCTCTCTAGTTGTGACACGTGGGCTCAGTAGTTGTGGCACAAGGGCTTAGTTGCCCCACAGCATGTGGGATCTTAGTTCCCCGACCAGGGATCAAACCTGTGTCCCCTGCATTGGCAGACGGATTCTTAACCACTGGACCATAGGGAAGTCCCTACTCTCTGGTTCTTTAACATCTTATAGACTTATTTTATTTCTTCCTAACCACAGTCCTGGAAACAGCAATTTCTCTAAGAAACCCTAATTCTTATTCATCAAAAATGGTACTTAGAAACCAAGATTTTGAGGACTGAGTAGCAGCACTAGCCTCACTGCGAAATGAGTCTAATTGCTGGGTCTACAGTGAGATGCCGTTGTCATCCTCCTCTGGACTTCCATGAAAAATTGGCCCAGCTACTGTGACTATGTGGGGACTACTGACCATGGGGGAGAAGGACTCTCACCATCTTCCTGTCCCACGTGCCAATACGTAGATCAGAGGGACCCCCCACTGGTAAACATTACTGTACAACTGACTGCTCATGAGCCCCCCTGGACTGTGATGTGTGGAATGGAATAGGCTGGCTTCTGGACACACATGCCCAGCTAGTGGGATTAACAGTTATTTGTTTGGAAAGACCTAATGGGTCCAGCCCTAATGGCACTCAACATAACATGGGCTGACAGATCTGTACTGTGACTGCTGACTCCTGGCTAGGCCAACAGAATGTTTCCTTTAAAGCTGGGCCTTCACCTCCCCATGGGGGTGGGTCTGGGTTTGTGAAAACCAGGGGTGGCTTTACCTTCCTTATAAATGGACAGGGCACGGCTGCTGTTGACTCCCTTTCTGTTGACTCAGTAAGCTCCAAAATTTTGGCCCCCAAATTTGCCCATATCCTGGAAAATGACTATTCTGAGCATACCAGGTATCTTATTCTTGATACTCTTTGGCTGCTGCTGTCTGTACTCTATTTGTGGTATCTGGTTGCAGTGTCCCCCTAGGGGACCTGACTCTAGGAATATTGCGAAGATGGGCGGACCAAGATTATAAGGGTCATGTAGGGTATGTAGGAGTGGAATGTATGATCAGGCCACTCAAGATGGCTGTTCTCTTGCTCTTTATAAGTCCCCGGCCCAACCAGTGCCTGCTTCACCTATACCCTACTCACATGACTGAGCTGCCTACTACTTGACCCAGGCCCCAGCTGTTGATTGTTCTTAACAAAGGGGCGGTGAGGGGCGTGCCCCTCTACTGGTTTCCCTGGTAGCTAATGAGCCCACTTGAAGTCAGTTCCCCTATAACTGGTAATCTCTCCTTCCCCCACCTGGAGCCAAGACTGCCATATCCTGCCCGCTCTCTGCTGCATACAGTGGGGTGTTGCTCCAGAACCTTGCTTCAGATGTCTAAGCTCCCCCATCCATTAAACCATTGATGTCTTTGTTGCTGAAAAGAAAAGAAAAAAGAAAACAAGATTTCGGCATTGAGGTATTTTATATTTTTGAGTCTGTTTTTGTAATTTAAGTTCTTCCCAGGAAACTTACTTTTATAGCTAAATTTTCAACTTTATTGGCAAAGTTGTGTTTATTTTGCAGGACTCTTTTATGTTTTTTGAAAAAATCTTTATTGTACCTCTTTCTTGGACAGCCTTGGTTTGGCCTTTAAGGTAATATTCTCAAACAGATTTGGGTTTTGATCAAGTATTTTTGGGGGAAGTGGTTGTTTGTTTTCTATTTCACTGATTTCTGTTTTCAACTTTATTTTTTTAGTTTATTTTGTGTTGATTATATTGAACATCAGTATTCTTCATTAAATCAGAATATATACAGGTGAAACCAGGCTCAGTAGTTTGTAAAGATCCCCAGGTAATTCCTGTGTGCAGCAAAATTTGGGAACCACTGGGAAATGACAGTCGTTTGTTAGGTTACTCCCCATCCTGTTCCTTGCTAAATACACTAATTACCATTTTTGTTTTGTCTTTCTTAAATATTATTTCTTGTAATGTATGCTAAAATGTACTGTTCCTAAAAAATATTACTTGATGATGATCTTTGAGAAACTCAGAACTTGTGCATTTCATCCGTACTTGTGAAATGAAAGCAATAAGTACTGTAGAAGCAGGTTATATATTTATGAGACTAAGGAACCTTAGTTTAAACTAAGAAGTGACCAGAGCAAGGGAGAAAAATTAGAAATCCAAATTTATAATTAATAAACCAATAATTATTGCTTTTAGAGAATTTATTTAAATGGCAGTTGAGTTCTGCTTCTGAAGGAAGGGTTGTTTTGGCAGGGGGAAGAGGAATTTCATTCATTGTAAATGGAGCCCAGATAAATGAGAATTCACCAGCAAAATAAGAATTCACCAGCACAGTAAATTTATTATAATCCTATGCCAAGTTCTTTTTTTTCCTGATCTTTCCAAGGTCTTGTCTCTCCCAGTCTACTTAATTAGACTCCTTCCCTCTCTACTTAATTATATTTGCAAATTCTTGCCATTTGGAACAGTTTTGAAGCAATGGCAAAGCGATGCTTGAGAGGTGAAAGGCAATCACAATCTGGCCTGGAATCAATTGATACGGAGAGTTCTTGACGGCCCGCACCAGTTGATTCCCAGCTGCACTTGGGATGCGGCTGCTCCGCAGCAGACTTAGCAATTTGGATCCACTCATGGTAATTGGTTTCAGATGAAACCAGAAAATTCATTTTACACTGTCCTCATCCCACTGCCCAAGGAATTGGAGGACGTAATATAACGTATTCAAGGCAAAATCCCAGCTTCGTGGAAATCCCATCACCTAAATTCTAGCCTGAATTGGATCTGATTGTGTCTTGGTAGTCCCCGTGTGGTGAGAATAATTATTATAATGTTATTTCAGTGGTTAGTTGTGCTCACCCTGCCGCTCTGGCTATGACTCTTCTATTTCCTTTAGAACAACTTGCTTTACAAACACTAAATGTGTCCCTAATCATACAGTTAAGGAAAATATTGGTGATCATATTCCTAACTTGGAAGTGAAATAGGGGGTACAGTTTTATCTCATTCTCACTAAATGCTACTCCTTTAAATTTAAAGCTTCGAATAAAATGAAAATGCTGTCAATATTCTTCTTTCCTTTGGTAAAATGAAATATTTTATTCATTTTATATATGTATAAAACTATATATATAATTTCAGAATTTCTCTAGTAGAGAAGTGAGTCTATCCTATTTCTAATTTAACAGACTGTAAATGTTATTTTCAGCTTCAAGTAAAGTAACAAGATAGTAGTAGTGATTTAAACGATGAGGACCTATTAGGTAACATAAGAAGAAGTCTGGAAACAAAGTGCTTCCAGGGTTGGTTCAGTAGCTGAAGAATGTTAGGAAGGACCCAGGTGTTTTGCATCACAATCACACTCCCACCTCCACTATCCTCACTGTCTCAGTATGTCAGGGGTCTACGCTTATGGTGACAAGATGGTGTCACTAGAGCCAAACAAACATCATATCTTTAGAGGATACTATTGGTGGTGTTCTGGTCAATGTTTAATGACCCACTCTCTGGACAAACAAGAAACATACTAATCTGCAGCATTTGATGATTTCCATATTTTAAATTTGCCAATCCTGGCTGATTCCAAGCTCCAATGTGATGTCATTGAATGCAGTGTTGGGAAGAGATAATCACAATCATGAAACACTATTTGTGCCTCCAGCATACCACCAGATACCATCCAAAGTCAGGAAGAATTAATTTTTTTTAAAAAAAGGGAAAGTTTTCTCAGAAACCCTTAAATTCCCTTATGTCTCATTGGTCTGGCTTGCATCTAATGCCTATCCCTAAACTTATTACCACAACCATGATTGACCATGATTGCTAGAGAAGACTAATCCTCATTCACTCCTGGAAGCAGTTTTATCTCGTTCTCACTAAATTCTACCCCTTTAAATTTAAAGTTTCAAATAAAATGAAAGTGCTGTCAATAAATATTCTTTAAACCTTCTTTAAACTTACAGCATAGTAAATACCTGCAAAATATTGGAGCAGTCCAGCAACTAGGAAGGGGATGAGAATGCCTGGTGGGTGGGCAAATAATGGTGTCTGCCAAAGAGACAAAACCAGACATAACTATATTCTTAAGCACAAATACACATGAAAAGGAGTATAGAAATGTAAGCATATGTATTTTTTATTCTACTTCCAGCGTCTTTTTATGAGTCTACCATAAAAACACACACACATCATTTGGATGTGTCATCTTTTTGTTTGGGCAACTCCTGGAGTCTAGTCATAGTGAAACATCAAAGTGGCAGCAGATTACGAGCTGAGTTGGCTTGACGGCTCTCAGAGAGCACATCAAACAGTGTGAATGGTTGAGAACAGCTAAAATTCCCCAAGAAAAACATCATCTCTTACATGAAACATGATCCTGAACAATGTTAATATATTTTTGAATTTGAACACTTTATTATCTGCTGTTCCACAGCACCTTTCTAAAGTATGCTCATCATTTCTAGCAGTTGAGCTGTTTCCTTTTCATTTGAAGGAATGAAGCCTTCCCCACAGAGATGTGCATAGCTGAGTTCAGGACAGTAGCTAGGGATAGTTTAGGAAGGACCTGGGCAGACAAAAATAAATACTGTGTTTGCTTGAGGTCAAAGAAACGAAGCATGCTTGTTCCTCTTGATTAAAGGATAGTAATTCATGTCTTTCTTTCCGTTATGCCATTTTCTAGCTTTTTTAATTGTATTTTTCTAAGAAAGTGTCAGCTCCTTTTTAAAAATGTTCATTTCTTGGGGGACTTCCCTGGCGGTCCAGTGGTTGAGACTCCACACTTCCACTGCAGGGGCCATGGGTTCAATCCCTGGTCCAGGGACTAAGATCCTGCATGCCACACAGTGCCGCCAAAAAAAAAAAAAAAAAAAAGACATTAAAAAGGTTCATTTCTCTCATTCAGACTTCATGCTCCTCCTTTCTCAGTACTTTACCCACAAACACACACATACCACCTTATCTATGAATCTACATTTTTTTCCTTCTTTAAACAGAAGCTGGATTTTAGGTATCTTTTTTGCTTCATCTGCCATTGCTAGCTATAATTTTACTTATTGACAATGTAGAGGTGATACAAGCAGTTCAAAATCTTGTGCCCATTGTGATGAGGGGTTAATATCCCTGCTGCTTCTAGGCTCTGGAATATCAGGCCAAGATTTAGGATACCTTTACAAATTGTTAATTCCCGAAGATGAGGCAATGCATGATCTAACACAGGAAGAACTGTTAATAATGTTGCTGTAATGGTAATGAGCTATCTGTTGCCATATGAGTTAGTTATGTTGTTCTGTGACTAGAACGTTGGTGTTGGTCTGTCGTATCTATGCTAATAGTACTATGTTATTAGTAATGCAACATTAATATTTGCTATATATGTGCTGAGGCTTAAAAAGTAGGTTTTTTTCTTTCTTATTTTGGAGGAAGAATGATAATCGCTTTGCTCTCTATTGATAGAAAACTACTCAAGCAGACTTAGATTCAAAAAGAAGAGATATTGGGAAGATATAAGGAAGCAACACTTTGAGGTTGATAACCCCTCCAAAAAGGGGTGAATTGTCAATGTTGGAAAAATTTAGAAAAGAATAGAGATTTTTTTTGCCCTCAACATTTTAGCAATGCTTTCTCCAAAGTCCAGAGGGTGACACAAGAGATCTGGTGTATCCTTCCAGGTTTGAGTTTGTTCAATGATATAAATTGTTTCTGCTCCAAAGCAAATTTACAAAGTGATTTCCTTTTGGATACTGTATAGATTATTTATCCCTGGGGTCCAAGAAAATAAGTGGCTCCTTCATCAGGAGCACTTTATGAATATTAAGATGTTACCCACCCCTCCCCCTGCATCTGATGCCAGATAGTCATTTTGAAAGATGTCATTTTCTTGGACCATTTGCTTGAACATTCCATGGACACGTGATAAGAAAATAATCTAGTCTTTATAATTCAAATAAAAATGTCATCATTTTCTGATTCCACCTTCAGAAGGCGTAGATTTTTGAAATATTTCATGTATATGTAATAGCTGTTTCTTTGTACCTCTAAAACCTAGGGCTATTATATTTAGGTTCTTGTTTCACTACTTTTCTATACAGAAATATCAATTTTGAGAAAGTTTTCTAAGTCGGTGCTCCTCAATACCAAAATATGTTTTAATAAAGTGTAGATAATTTACTCACCGCATTATTAGGATAATTAAAAAATTAAAACATTTAAATTCGCAATCTTGTTTGCTCATATGGTAACATAGGTAAGATGAAGAATCAGCAAATTACTCTGAAACAAAATGTAATTTACAATTGATTTCTTTTATGCATCTACATTTTTCCTTCTCTTTTATAAGAACTTCATGTGGTTACCACAGATTCTTTTTTTTTTTTTGGCTGTGTCAGGTCCTAGTTGTGGCACACGGGATCTTTCGTTGTGCTGCGCGGGCTGTTCATTGCGGCTCGCAGGCTTCTGTCTAGTTGTGGCGTGAGGGCTCCAGAGTGCATGGGCTCTGTAGTTGTGGCATATGGGCTCAGTAGTTGAGGCACGCAGGCTTAGTTGCCCTGCAGCATGTGGGATCGAGCCCATGTCCCTTGCATTGGAAGGCGGATTCTTAACCACTGGACCACCAGCAAAGTCCCAATGACAGATTCTTGATTAGTCACAGTTTTATTTAAAAATGTGTCTTTTTACTAAATGCATGTTTTACATTTTAAAAATTAAATTTTTATTCTAAAAAAGTTTTAAAGAAAAGTTAAAAAGATAGTACAGAGAATTCCCATATATCTCCCCATAATTTCCCGTATTATTAATAGGTTACATTAGTACAGTACAGTTAACACAATTACTGAATCAGTATTGATGTATTATTATTAACTGAAATCTATACTCTACTGAGATTTCCTCAGTTTGACCCAGTGTACTTTTTCTGTTCCAGGGTCCCATCCAGGATATCACATTACATTTAGTAGTCATGATTCCTTAGGCTTCTCTTGGCTATGACAGTTTCTCAGACTTTCCTTGTTTTTGATGACCTCATCATCTTTGAGGCTTTCTGGTCAGATATTTGGTAGTCCTCAATTTCGGTTTATCGGATGGTTTTCTCATGATTACACAGGTGTTACAGGTTTTGGGGAAAAAGCCAAATGCATTTTTGCATGCAAGTGTTTTATTCTGTCTTCCCATTTTCACATTATGGATACTGTTTATGTTAGTGAAAGTACAGGTTAAAGGTCTCCTGGAAACATGGTTATTAACTGCATTATTTACCATAAAGTTGTAAGTAGATCATATAACAAAGTTAAATTTTCGAAAGCAAGGAAATTCATAATTTCAGCAAAATTTTGCTTCCCTCTGGAAAGAGTAGGGTGGATACTATGAATTTCCTGTGGTGATTTCCTGATTTTTCAATCATAAATACACAGGATTAGAAAAGACCAATCCCATATGCTCAGGAGGCTCTGTAGTATAAAATAGTAGTTTTCCAACTCATTAGCCATGAAAATCTCTGTTCAAATGAAATCTTGCATGGCCACATAAACAAATAAATAAAAGCAGAATTGGTCTGATTGAAGCAGGACCCCAGAGGGATGTGCTTAGAGTATAACAACCCACCAGTTTGGTTCATTGGTAGAATGAACAGGGAACAAATATACCTACTTTGCATGATTTGTATGAGGCTTCAATGATATGTGAAGTGTCTACTGCTGCAAATTCATGGCACTTAGTTATTCAAGAAATACCAGATCCCTTCTTCTCAAACTATTATTTAGTAAGTGAATCTTTACTCTGCCATTTGAATATATATATGCCATTTGAATATATACACACAAATATATGTGTGTGTGTGTGTGTGTGTGTGTGTGTATAGCCCAAAGAAAATACATGTAATGGTGAGAAGATGAGATAGTTGCATTTAATAATTAATTTTATGTTGTGAAATTGAGAGAATTATTGTAAGTTAATATCTAAACTGGGAGTAATCCAACAAAATTATATAAAATATTTCCTAACATCTAAAATATACTGCATTTTAAATAGCTTTTAAAAAAATTTATTGAAGTATAGTTGATTCACAATGTTGTGTTTAATTTCTGCTGTATAGCAAACTGACTCAGTTATACATATATATGTATTCTTTTTTATATTCTTTCCATTATGGTTTATCACAGGATATTGAATATAGTTCCCTGTGCTATACAGTAGGACCTTGTTGTTTATCCATCCTATATATAATAGTTTGCAAATCCCAAACTCTCAGTCCTTCTCTCCCCCACTCCCCCATCTCCTTGGCAACCACAAGTCTATTCTCTGTATTTGTGAGTCTGTTTTTGTTTCATAGATAATGTTCATTTGTGTCCTATTTTAGATTCCACATATAAGTGATATCATATGGTATTTGTCTTTCTCTTTCTGATTTACTTCACTTAGTATGATAATCTCTAGTTGCATTTATGTTGCTGCAGATGGCATTATTTCATTCTTTTTGATGGCTGATTAATATTCCATTGTATGTATTATATATACCATATCTTCTTTATCCATCTGTCAGTGGACACTTAGGTTGTTTCCATGTCTTGGCTATTGTAAGTAGTGCTGCTGTGAACATAAGGGTGCATGTATTTTTTCTTTTTCTCTTTCTTTTCTTTTTTGATTTTTTTTTGGTTTTTATTTTATTTTTAATAGATCTTTATTGGAGTATAATTACTTCACAATACTGTGTTAGTTTCTGTTGTACAGTAAAGTGAATCAGCCGTATGCATACATATATACCCATATCCCCTCCCTCTTGAGTCTCCCTCCCACCCTCCCTATCCCTCCCCTCTAGGTCATTGCAAAGCACTGAGCTGACCTCCTTGTGCTATGCTGCTGCTTCCCACTAGCTAACTGTTTTACATTTGGTAGTGTATATATGTCGATGCTACTCTCACTTCGTCCCAGCGCCCCCCTCACCACCCGTGTCTTCAAGTCCATTCTCTATGTCTACATCTTTATTCCTGCCCTGCCACTAGGTTCATCAGTGGTTTCTCCTTCTGACTTACTTCACTCTGTATGACAGACTCTAGGTCCATCCACCTCACTACAAATAACTCAATTTCGTTTCTTTTTATGGCTGAGTATTATTCCATTGAATATATGTGCCACATCATCTTTATCCATTCATGTGTCGATGGATACTTAGGTTGCTTCCATGTCCTGGCTATTGTACATAGTGCTGCAATAAACATTGTGGTACATGTCTCTTTTTTGAATTATGGTTTCCTCAGGGTATATGCCCAGTAGTGGGATTGCTGGGGCATATGGTAGTTCTATTTTTAGATTTTTAAGGAACCTCCATAATGTTTTCCATAGTGGTTGTATCAATTTACATTCCTACCAACAGTGCAGGAGGGTTCCCTTTTCACCACACCTTTTCTAACATTTATTGTTTCTAGATTTTTTGATAATGGCCTTTCTGCCTGGTGTGAGGTGATACCTCATTGTAGTTTTGATTTGCATTTCTCTAATAATTAGTGATGTTGAGCATCTTTTCATATGCCTCTTGGCCATCTTTATGTCTTCTTTGGTGAAGTGTCTATTTAGGTCTTCTGCCTATGTTTTTAACTGGATTGTTTGGGTTTTTTTGATATTGAGCTCCATGAGCTGTTTGTATATTTTGGAAATTAATCCTTTGTCTGTTGTTTGGTTTGCAAACATTTTCTCCCATTCTGAGGGTTGTATTTTTGTCTTGTTTATGGTTTCCTTTGGGGTGCAAAAGCTTTTAAGTTTCATTAGGTTCCATTTGTTTATTTTTGTTTTTATTTTCATTACTCTAGGAGGTGGGTCAAAAAAGATCTTGCCATGATTTACGTCAGAGTGTTTTTTCTATGTTTTCCTCTAAGAGTTTTATAGTGTCTAGTCTTACATTTAGATCTTTAATCCATTTTGAGTTTATTTTTGTGTATGGTGTTAGGTAGTGTTGTAATTTCATTCTTTTACGTGTAGCTGTCAAGTTTTCCCAGCACCACTTATTGAAGAAGCTCTCTTTTCTCCATTGTATGTTCTTGCCTCCGTTGTTGTAAATTAGGTGACTGTATATGCGTGGGTTTATCTCTGGGCTTTCTATCCTGTACCATTGATCAATATTTCTGTCCTTGTGCCAGTACCATACTGTCCTGATTACTGTAGCTTTGTAGTATAGGTTGAAGTTGGGGCGCCTGATTCCTCCAGCTCTGTTTTTCTTTCTCAAGATTGCTTTGGCTATGCGGGGCCTTTTGTGTTTCCATACGAATTGTAAAACTTTTTATTCTAATTCTGGGAAGACTGCCATTGGTAGTTTCATAGGGATTGCACTGAATCTGTAGATTTCTTAGGGTAGTATGGTCTTTTTCACAATATTGATTCTTCCAATCCAAGAACATGGTATATTTCTCCATCTGTTTATGGCATCTTTGAAATCTTTCATCAGTGTTTTATAGTTTTCTGAGTACAAGTCTTTCGCCTCCTTAGGTAGGTTTATTCCTAGGAATTTTATTCTGTTAGTTGCGATAGTAAAGTGGATAGTTTCCTTAATTTCTCTTTCTCATATTTCGTTGTTAGTGTATAGGAATGCCAGAGATTTCTGTGCATTAATTTTGTATCCTGCAACCTTACCAAATTCACTGATTAGTTCTAGTAGTTTTCTGGTGACATCTTTAGGATTTTCTATGTATAGTATCATGTCATGTGCAAACAGTGACAGTTTTACTTTTCTTTTTCAATTTGTATTCCTTTTATTTCTTTTTCTTCTCTGATTGCCATGGCTATGACTTCCAAAACTATGTTGAATAAGAGTGGTGAGAGTGGACATCCTTATCTTGTTCCTGATCTTAGTGGAAATGGTTTCAGTTTTTCACTATTGAGTATGATGTTTGCTGTGGGTTTGTCATATATTGCCTTTATTATGTTGAGGTAGGTTCCCTCTATGCCCATTTTTTGGAGAGTTTTTATCATAAATAGGTGTAGAATTTTGTCAGAAGCTTTTTCTGCATCTATTGCGATGATCATATGGTTTTTATTCCTTAATTTGTTAATGTGGTGTATCACATTGATTGATTTGTGTATATTGAAGAATCCTTGCATCCCTGGGATAAATCCCACTTGATCATGCTGTATGATGCTTTTAATATGTTGTTGGAGTCTGTTTGCTAGTATTTTTTTCAGGATTTTTGCATCTATGTTCATCAGTGATATTGGTCTATAATTTTCTTTTTTTCTGATGTCTTTTTCTGGATTTGGTATCAGGGTGATTATGGCTTCGTAGAATGAATTTGGGAGTGTTCCTCCCTCTGCAGTTTTTTGGAAGAGTTTGAGAAGGATTGGTGTTAGCTCTTCTCTAAATGTTTGATAGAATTCGCCTGTGAAGCCATGTGGCCCTGGACTTTTGTTTGGTGGAAGATTTTAAATTACAGTTTCAATTTCATTTCTTATGGTAAGTCTGTTTATATTTTCTAATTCTTCCTGGTTCAGTCTTGGAAAATTGTACCCTCCCAAGAATTTATCCATTTCTTCTTGGTTGTCCATTTTATTGGCATATAGTTGTTTGTAGTAGTCTCTTATAGTCCTTTGTATTTCTGCAGTGTCAGTTGTGATTTCTCATTTTTCATTTCTAATTTTATTGATTTGCATCCTTTCCCTTTTTTTCTTGATGAGTCTGGCTAAGGGTTTATCAATTTTGTCTTCTCAAAGAACCAGCTTTTAGTTTTATTGATGTTTGCTATTGTTTTCTTCATTTCTATTTCATTTATTTCTGCTCTGATCTTTATGATTTCTTTCCTCCTACTGACATTGGGTTTCGTTTGTTCTTCTTTCTTTAGTTCCTTTAGGTGTAAGTTTAGATTGTTTATTTGAGATTTTTCTTGTTTTTTGAGGTAGGATTGTATTGCTGTAAACTTCCCTCTTAAAACTGCTTTTGCTGCGTCCAGTAGGCTTTGACTTGTTGTGTTTCTGTTGTCATTTTTCTCTAGGTATTTTTTGATTTCCTCTTTGATTTCTTCAGTGATCTCTTGGTTATTTAGTAGTGTATTGTTTAGCCTCCATGTGTTTGTGTTTTTTACAGTTTTTTTTTTTTTTTTACTGTAATTGATTTCCAGCCTCATTGCGTTGTGGTCAGAAAAGATGCTTGATATGATTTCAATTTTCTTAAATTTTCTGAGGCTTGATTTGTCACCCAAGTTGCAATCTATCCTGGAGAATGTTCCATGTGCATTTGAGAAGAAAGTGTATTCTGCCACTTTTGGGTGGAATGTTCTATAAATATCAATTAGTTCTATCTGGTCTATTGTGTCATTTAAAACTGGTGTTCCCTTATTTATTTTCATTTTGGATGATCTTTCCATTGGTGTAAATGGGGTGTTAAAGTCCCCTACTATTATTGTGTTACTGTCGATTTCTCCTTTCATGGTTGTTAGCATTTGCCTTATGTATTGAGGTGCTCCTCTGTTGGGTGCATATATATTTATAATTGTTATATCTTCTTCTTGGATTGATCCATTGATCATTATGTAGTGTCCTTCCTTATTTCTTGTAACAGTCTCTATTTTAAAGTCTATTTTATTTGATAGGAGTATTGCTACTCCAGCTTTCTTTTGATTTCCATTTGCAGGGAATATCTTTTTCCATCCCTTCACTTTCAGTCTGTATGTGTCCCTAGGTCTGAAGTGGGTCTCTTGTAGATAGCATATATATGGGTCTTGTTTTTGTATCCATTCAGCCAGTCTGTGTGTTTTCCTTGGGGCATTTAATCCATTTACATTCAAGATTATTATCAATATATATGTTCCTATTACCATTTTCTTAATTGTTTTTGGTTTTTTGGGGTTTTTTTTTGGTTTTTCTGCTCTTGTGTTTCCTGCCTGGAGAAGTTTCTTTAACATTTATTGTAAAGCTGGTTTGGTGGTGCTGAATTCTCTTAGCTTTTGCTTGTCTGAAAAGCTTTTGATTTCTCCATCAAATCTGAATGAGCTCCTTGCTGGGTAGAGTAATTCTGGTTGTAGGTTTTTCTCTTTCATCACTTTAAGTATATCCTGCCACTCCCTTTTGGCCTGCAGAGTTTCTGCTGAAAAATCAGCTGGTAACCTTATGGGGATTCCTTCGTATGTTTTTTTTTTGTTTTTCCCTTGCTGCTTTTAATATTTTTTTTTTGAATTTAATTTTTGTTAGTTTGATTAATATATGTCTTGGTGTGGTTTTCCTAGGGTTTATCCTGTATGGGACTCTCTGTGCTTCCTGGACTTGGGTGACTATTTCCTTTCCCATGTTAGGGAAGTTTTCGACTATAATCTCTTCAAATATTTTCTCAGACCTTTTCTTTTTCTCTTCTTCATCTGGGACCCTTATAATTCGAATGTTGATGTGTTAAATGTCCCTGAGGTCTCTTAGGCTGTCTTCATTCCTTTTCATTCTTTTTTCTTTATTCTACTCCTTGGCAGTTATTTCCACCATTTTGTCTTCCAACTCACTTATTTGTTCTTCTGCCACAGTGATTCTGTTATTGATTCTTTCTAGTGTGTTTTTCATTTCAGTTAGTATGTTGTTCATCTGTTTGTTTGTTCTTTAGTTCTTCTAGATCTTTGTTAAACATTTTTTGTATTTTCTCAATCTGTGTCTCCATTCTGTTTCCAAGATTCTGGATCATCTGTACTATCATTACTCTGAATTCTTTTTCAGGTAGATTGCCTATTTCTTCTTCATTTATTTGATCTTTTAGGTTTTTACTTTGTTCCTTTATCTGTAACATATTTTTTTGTTGTCTCATTTTTTTTTTTTTTTTTTTTTTTGGGTGAGTGAGATTGTGTTCCTGTCTTACTGGTTGTTTGACCTGAGGCTTCCAGAACTGGAGTTTGTAGGCTGTTGGGTAGAGCTGGGTCTTGGTGCTGAGATGAGGACCTCCAGGAGACCTCACTCTGATGAGTATTCCCTGGGGTCTGAGGTTCTCTGTTAGTCCAGTGGTTCAGACTCAGAGCTCCCAGTATAGGATCTTTGGCCCGACCCCTGGCTCGTGAACCAAGATCCTGGAAGCCATGCGGGGTGGCAAAAAAAAAAAAAACAAATTAAAAAAAAAAGGTAGACTAGGAGACTAACAGATATGTTAGAAAGAATATAAAAATAAAAATATAGATGAAACAACAACTGGAAGGTAGAACAGAACCACAATAGTAAAAAAGAGGAGGAGAAAAAAAAAAGTGGGAAAGGCCTTGGCTGTGGAGGGCAGGGCCTAAGCAGGGGTGGGGTTTTCGTGGTGGATGGGGCCTATGCTTAGGACCCACAGGGCTGGAAAAGGCCTTGGGGATTTTGGGGGGTGGGGCTTAGGCTCAACAGAACAGAAGGGGCCCAGGTGTGCCTCCCGCCTCTGGTCTCAGAGCGTGGCGGACTCCACCTGGGAGCCCCGCAGGCTTACTGGACTTGAGTGGGTGGGGCAAATGCCCTCTGCTCCTCTCCAGCTCCTCTGGTCCTGGGGGGCCCCTCCTTCCTGCCTCTCCTGTTCTGCCCCAGCCTCACTCCTACGCCCCCAGGAGCAACATGGCCTGGAGGGGGCCTCTGAGGGCATAGAACCTGGCCCAAGATCCAGGCAGACTTCCCCGGCCTATTGGGCAGGGGAAACACTGGGCTCACTCCCCCTGATCCCAGCCCCCGAGGGCCCCTCCAGGCGTGGGAACCCCTCTCCCCGTTAGCCACTCCTCAGGGGCGTCAGTCCTGTCCGGCCTCCACTTCTTCTCCCTTCTCAGTCCCCCCATGTCCTACCAGGTTACTTGGGTGTTCCTCCCGTCTCCTTGGGTGTCAAGGTCCCCCAGCAGCATCCAGCAGGTGCCCTAGTTGTCGGGATACGCCTATTTTTTCAACTTATAGTTTTGTCTGGGTATATGCCCAGGAGTGGGATTGCTGTATCATATGGCAACTCTGTTTCTATTTTTTTTTGAGGAAGCTCCATACTGTTTTCCATAGTGACTGCACCAACTTACATTGCCACCAATAGTGTAGGAGCGTTCTCTATTCTCCACATTCTTTCCAGCCTTTGTCATTCAACAACCAGTTCTTTATAAGAGAAAGGAGAGGGAGTTTTGGATACAGAGACTAATATCCACATATACTTATTTCACATATAAGTGATATCATATGATATTTGTCCTTCTCTGTCTGACTTACTTCACTTAGTATGATAATGTTTCTGCACATGGCATTATTTCATTCTTTTTATGGCTGAGTAGTATTCCACTGTGTGTGTGTGTGTGTGTGTGTGTGTGTGGGTGGGTGGGTATAGCACATCTTCTTTATCCATTCATCTTTCGATGGACCCTTATGTTGCTTCCATGTCTTGGCTGTTGTAAACAGTGCTGCAATGAACATTGGGGTGCATGTATCTTTTCGGATTACGGTTTTCTCTGGATATATGCCCAGGAGTGGGATTGCTGGGTTATATGGTAGTTCTATTTTTAGTTTTTTGAGCAACCTCCTTACTTTTTTCCATAGTGGCTGCTCCAATTTCCCTTCCCACCAGCAGTGTAAGAGGGTTCCCTTTTCTCCACACTCTCTCTGGTATTTATTATTTGTATACTTAAAATGTTTATTTTATTTTATATTGGCGTATAATTGATTAACAATGATGTGTTAGTTACAGGTGTACAGCACATTAGATTCAGTTATACCCATACAAGTATCCATTCTTTTTCAAATTCTTTTCCCATTTAGGTTATTTGTAGACTTTTCAGTGATGGCCATTCTGACTGGTGTGAGGTGGTACCTCACTGTTGTTTTGATCTGCATTTCTCTAATAATTAGTGATCGTAAGCATCTTTTCATGGGCCTAGTGGCCATCTGTATATCTTCTTTGGAGAAATGTCTGTTTAGGTCTTCTGCCCATTTTTCAATTAGGTTGTTTTTATTTTTGTTATTGAATTGTAGGAGCTGTTTGTATATTTTGGAAATTAAGCCCTTCTTGGTCTTATCATTTGCAAATATTTTCTCCCAGTCCATACGTTGTCTTTTTGTTTTGTTTATGGTTTCCTTTGCTGTGCAAAAGCTTATAAGTTTCATTAGGTCCCATGTGTTTATTTTTGCTTTTATTTTTATTGCTTTGAGAAACTGACCTAAGAAAACATTGCTGCAATTTATGTCAGAGAATGTTTTGCCTATGTTCTCTTCTTGGAGTTTTATGGTGCCTTTCTTATTTTTAAGTCTTTAAGCCATTTTGAGTTAATTTTTGAGTATGGTGTGAGGGTGTGTTGTAGCTTCATTGATTTACTGATTTACATGCGGCTGTCCAACTTTCCCAACGCCACTCGCTGAAGAGACTGTCTTTTCCCCATTGTATATTCTAGCCTTCTTTGTTGAAGATTAATTGTCCCTAGGTGTGTGGGCTTATTTCTGGGCTCTCTATTCTGTTACATTGAGCCCTGTATCTGTTTTTGCACCAGTACCATGCTGTTTTGATTCCTGTAGCTTTGTAGTATTGTCTGAAGTCTGGGAGGGTTATGCCTCCTGCTTTGTTCATTTACCTCAGGATTACTTTGGTAGTTCTGGATCTTTTATGGTTTCATATAAATTTTAGGATTACTTTTTCTAGTTCTGTGAAAAATGTCATGGGTATTTTGATAGGTATTGCATTAAGTCTGTAGATTGCTTTGGGTAGTATGGCTATTTTAACACTATTAATTCTTCCAATCCAAGAGCATGGGATATCTTTCCATTTCTTTGAATCATCTTCAGTTTACATTATTAATGTTTTGTAGTTCTCATCATATGTCTTTCACCTCTTTGGTGAGGTTTACTCCTAAGGTTTTTTGTTTTGTTTGGTTTTGTTTTTTTCATGAGATTTTAAAAGAGATTGTTTGTTTACATTCACTTTCTGATATTTCATTGTTAGGGTAAAAAAGGACAACCAATTTCTGTATGTTAATCTTGTATCATGCTGCCTTGCTGAATTCGTTTATCAGTTCTAGTAGTTTTTGTGTGGAGTGCTTAGGGTTTTCTGTATACAGTATCATGTCATCTGCATATAATGACAATTTTACCTCTTCCTTACCAATTTGAATACCTTTTCTTTTTCTTCTCTGATTGCTGTGGCTAAGAATTTCGATACTATGTTGAAGAGAAGTGGTGAGAGTGGGCATCCTTGTTTTGTTCCAGATTTTAGTGGGAGGGCTTTCAGCTTTTCATTGTTGAGTGTTGTACTGGCTGTGGTTTTGCCAGAAATAGCTTTTGTTATGTTGAGATATGTTCCCTCTGTTACCACTTTTGTAAGGAGTTTTTTAATCATGAATGGATGTTGAGTTTTATCAGATGCTTTTTCTGCATCTGTTGAGATGGTCATGTGTTTTTTGTCTTTTGTTGATGTGGTGTATCACATTGATTGAGTTGTGTAAGTTGGAGCATCCTTGCTGTGGATAAATCCAACTTGGTTGTGGTGTATGATCTTTTTATGTGTTGTTGGATTCGGTTTGCTAATATTTTGTTGAGAATTTTTGCATCTATATTTGTCAAAGCTATTGGCCTGTAATTTTCTTTTTTGGTTGTGTCTTTGTCTGGTTTTGGTATCAGCGTGATGATGGCTTCATAGAATGACTTCGGGAGTGTTCCCCCTCTTCAGTCTTTTGGAAGAGTTTGAGAATAAAATGCTTTCTTAAGATGAATATTCTGTTGGTCAGAGGTTTTAAAAACTACTGTTTCTGTATATCATGTTGCATTGGAAATATTGGTATTATGGGGCATTATGGAGTATCTTGTCAGTTATTCTAATCAAATATTAATCTGTATTTTCTAATATTAAAAAAAATCAAGATGATATCACTTACCAAGTTTGTATTCCAGGAAGATGGTAGGAGTAATAGAGCTTAGAACTCAATGGAAAATTTTTACTAGTCTTAGTTGAGAAAAATGAACAAAGTAAAAAAGTTGAAGCCACTAAATCAGAATTCTAATATACTCTGCTGTGTCGGTGTCTGACAAAAATTTTGTAATAAAAAGAAGAGGAAGAAGAAGGAGGAGGAGAACAACAAGTACAACAACAATAACATCATCAATTTTGAAATAATAAAACGTAATAATAATAATTTGTCTTTGGTATTTGGCATCTTTAGTGAATCTAAATGATAAATTTTGTGAAATTTAAAAGGTCTTAATCACATTTGCTTGTGAGTAGATCACTAATAACTTTTTAATGTTCTGCATTATTTTATATTATTTTTTAGTAATTGGTTGCAGTTTTACAAGGCATTATGTTAATAATAATATTGCAATTTATTTTAAAATATTTTCACATCCATATGAGGTAGGGAGTGAAATCAATTGTTTTTCTGGTTTTACAGATGAACAAAGAAAAGCAAAGATCAGTTGGGGAACTTCTGGGTATCACAGAAGCATTCACTGGAGCAACTGAGTATCTTAAGTCTCAGGTCAGTAATTGTTCCACTGAAGATTATGGTTAGTTTTGGTATATCTGTTCTATTTATAATTTTAAATTTGATTCTTCCTTTTTTGTGTTTAGCTAAGAGTGTTCTCTTTATTTGAATCTTCAAAGTGGTTTAAATCAGATAAAATTCTATATCTGATACCTGTGGTATTGAAGCAGCGAATTTTTAAGTGTAGAAAAGAAGCAAAAGAATGACAGAGTGTGGTGATGTCCTACCATGTGTTTAGTTGAAGTTCAGCGTCACTGTCATATTGATCAGAGCTTTATCCTTAGTGACTTTGTGCTCTCATTTTTCTGCTGAATTTACCCTGTGTCCTGGACAGTATATTGTCTATGTCATTCTTATTTCACAGAGACAAGACAAGAGACAATAGGTAAGCTATAGTTAAGCCACAACCACCACAAATAATGATCACTAACATCATCTTCATTTATGAATGTTGGAATTGCTATGCACTTTATTACTGAAGTCTGAATATATTGGGAATTTATTTGCTGTTTCTCAGACTACTGGTGGTATATAGAGATCACAGATAATTGACCTGTGGAACTAACTAGAAAGAAATGATGGCAAGATAAATTGTATTATTTTTGTATCAATTTAATTAGAGAAAACTTATGGATAACGTTGACAATACTAGACTTTTCTCGCTTCCTAGAGGTCATGTAAAACTGAATCTGGGGACTTCCCTGGTGGTCCAGTGGTTAAGAATTTGCCTTCCAATGCAGGGGGTGTGGGTTCGATCCCTGGTTGGGGAGCTAGGATCCCACATGCCTCACGGCCAAAAAAAACAAAACAAAACATAAAACAGAAGCAATGTTGTAGGAAATTCAGTGGGGACTTTGAAAATGGTCCACATCAAAAAAAAAAAAAACCTTTAAAAAAGAAACAAACTGAATCTGTATCAGATAAGCAGATCCTGCCGGGAAGCAGGATTCTGCCTCTTCTTAGGTTGCCTTTGGTGAGCTACAACCCTTTTAAATAGGAAGTTACTTACTCCATCTAGTCTTTATCTCTCTTGCCACAAGTCATCCCTATTCCTTTACGTTATTATCCTTTTTAGGGGGGGTTAATTAATTTTTATTGGAGTATAGTTGATTTATAGTGTTGTTAGTTTCAGATGTACAGCAAATTGAATCAGTTATAAATATACATATATCCTCTCTTTTTTAGATTTTTTTTCCCATATAGGTCATTACAGAGTATTGAGTAGAGTTCCCTGTACTATACAGTAGGTTCTTATTAGTTGTCTGTTTTATTTTAATGTGATGTTAATTATTCACGGTCCTTCATATGACGTTTTCAAGAAGATGACAATGTTCAAGGCATAATTTATATTGACCTCCCCTGTCTGTAAGTACTTTCTGCCACCTCTGAATTTCCATTGTTAGGCATTTTTACCATCCTGATGTATTTCTCTTTTTTTGGTCCTGTGTGTTACTTGTGTGAGTGTGCTTGTTTTGTCATCTTTACCTGAGTGCGTATTCTGGTAAGATAGCAAGAGCCATCGTTTACGTCTTGCTATCCACGCCATTAGTCTCTTGCTTAGTGTAATGAAAGGAGTCAGTGAAGAAAATCTTTAGACTATCACAGAGTGACATTTCAGAAAAATGTGACTTTTGCTTAGTATCTTTGAATATTTACTATTGTTCGAGTGCTATCAAAATTATTAAACTCAGAGCAGCATATACATAGAGTAAACACCTCTATGTTGGTGTGTGTTTTTTGTTTTTACTATGGATGGTATTTTTCTGTCTCTCTAGGATTTTGGAAAGCCCAAAGTGGCTTCCAGGTATTTTCAACAGAGGCTTCTCTAGCTTTATGAATATTTATAAAAGCCATTTTCTGCTTAAATTTAGCCTCCTTCACTTGTCATTGCTTTATGTCATTTTCTACCATTTTTTAATAGTCTAGATAGCTTACTAAGTGCATAGTGTTCAAGGTGTTTAGATGCCATTTGGAAGCTTCATAAAAGGAGGTCACTTAGAGTTCAGAAATGTTTAGAAGAGAGGAAAAAAATCTCAGGAAGGTTCTCCTTGGGGTTAGTAATTTAGAACCTCCGCATTGTTTACACTCAAGATATAATATGCCATGCTAAGATTATCTGTTGTGAATGAGGCTAAAAGCAAAATGAAAAACTGGGTAGTGTAAGTGGTGTCATATTTAAGGGAATATCTCAAATGCCTCCAGCCTGTGTCAATTAAAATATATATGTAGATTGATGGTAATTTTAAAGTGATGCACTTACTGAGTTTGAAAAAAGAAATTTAAAGAGAAGAACAATAACAGAAATTGCCATTGCTCTGCCTAAATTGATTGCTCATAATTTTGGAACATATGCCTCAAGCTGTAAAGTCAGGAACACAGAGCTTCTGAGTTATTATTCCCTTTCTTGTTTGGCCTAGAGGAAAGTAGAATTTAAGATGTGGTCATTTATGTATCTAAACATACTACTTTAAATGTAGCCAGAGTATCCATTGAGAGAAGGAAAGAGAGAGACAGGAGACGGAAATGACCAATAGCTAGCTTCTGGCTGGATAAAACATTTACACATAACTTCTGGCTTCCCCTCAAGTGGAGCTTTTGCAAGGGATTTATAGGTCAGATAGCTCAGCAGTTTCAGCCTGCTGCCCACTGTACCTTAACAAAGCTTGTGCATGTTTGTACAGCTGGCCTGGTAGCTGTGGGAGTCCCAAGAATCCCATAAGGCCCCTGTCCTTTTACCTCCCCTTCGCCATCTACCAGCACACAAATACATGCAGAATGAAACTGTCTGACTAGCAGGCTAAAGGCCCACAATTCAAACCCTGTTTATTTTCTTTCCTTGATTTCCTGCTGCTGCAGAGAGTAAATGGTATTTTTCCCCCTTGCTTTTTTTTTTTTTTTAAACCTGTTTGTCTGTCAGTGTCTGGTAGAGAATGAAAGACACACTCACATTTTAACATAGTTTATGGGACTCTTGCTTTGGTGTACTATTTTGAGTCTCTCTCTTTCTCCTACTCTCCCCCTCACCGACACACACACCCACAGCCCCCATCCCCATCCCTGCCACACACCTCTGTCTCCTTCTCTCAGGGTCTTTCCATTCTCATCTTTTTCTCATATTTTTTGGCAGAAGGACCTATTTACCCAAAGGAAGGAAAAAAAAACATCCCCAAACTCTTCAAGTGTAATTTCACCCAGAGGAAGGGTGTTATTTTAATTACTGTTGAACCCATTCTGAGGGGAGGCCTGTAAATACTTGATGCAGCTAAGGAGAGTGGCAGTTAATATGCCTTTTGAATCAGTGCCACAAACTACAAAGACTGCCATCTGGGGAGGTATTACATTTGTAAGAAAAAATAGTTGAGACTTTTCTTTAAATGAGCTTGTAAATTCCAGTCAATCTTAGGTTCACTTCATTTTTTTTCCCAAAAAAATCCTCCCATATGAAATATTTAAAATCTTAGTAATTAACCAGGAAAGAAACAGCTATTCTAAACTGCAGTGGCTACCACCATACTCATAGGTTTGATATGAATATCATCCCCAACAGCCATTTCATTAAAATCCTTGAATTGGAAAAGAATCACAGTAATGAAGAAATGTTTTTTATATGTTCAGTATTCTTAAATTATCTTGTTTCTTTGTACCAAAAGTTTTAATTAGAAAGCAAAAACAGTCCATTAATTTCTGGTATTTTTAATAATTGGTCAGCCTTCATCTCCTACGTAGCTGTTTTGGCAGATGATGTAGGAATGAAGGATTATTGGAGTTAGATGAAACTGGGTGGTATTTAAGTCTCACAGTTTAATTAACATATTGTTCTAAGACAAGACATGAAATCCTTTGGAGCCTCAGCTTCTTCATCTGGGAAATGGAAAAAATTATACTTCCTTGTCAACCTCACAGAGTTGTTGGGAGAATCAAATAATATGATGGCTGTCAAAGTGTTTTATACATGGAGAAATTTTATGTAAATCTAAAATAGTATTCTTTTTCAAAAGTTTTAAATTATTCTTGATATTTGAACTTTTCCTTTCCTTCTTGAGAGGATACTTCCATGGCAAATCCATAGTTGATGGAAGCCACACATTCTAAATTTTAAGGACAATTTAAATCAGACACAAGAAGTTTCTTTTTGTAAAATTAGTGTTTGCACTTTGTCTTTTAACAAATCATAGGGGTACCTGAATTATAAGTTTTAAAAAATCAGATTATTTTAGTGGTTGATCCGATTGACCTAATTATAAATATTCAGAAAAAGTGCCCGTAATCTTATTTCAGAACACTCCAGGATGCTTAAACTTCACACTCTGTTGACATTTTAAATTACTTAGCAGGAAACCTTCTGATATTTATCCTTCCGTTTGCTATAGTTCCTTAGTTCAAAGCCCTCTATGGAATTGCAAACTTATCGGCACTGATTTAGTAAAGAAAATACACACACAGCATCACAAGAAACAGGCTCTGAGTTACATTGGACTTCATGTAACACCTTTACGATTAGAAATATTTTTTTAACATATATGTATTGCACTGAAAAGTAGTACATAATATTATGAGGGAATAATGGTTAAACAGTTTTTCATTTGGGAATTTTTCTTCATTAAATATTTGAAATATCATGTAGAAAATATTTTTCAGTTTTCCCCTCTCATCTCCTTTCCCCTTTCATCTTCATATATAATCCCTGTCTATGATAGTCTACATTTAAGAAGGAGATATCTCTAGATCACTGCTTATGTCCATGTCCATATCCGTAATCATCCTTTGATAAGAATAGGAGATCTTTTCAGGATGTTTACTCCCATCATGTGGGTTCTATTATAATAGTGATCTTTTCTTCACCCAAAAGTTTTTGCACAAAAGTAAATATTTTATTTGAACATAATTTATATTGTTCCTCAATTTGAAACATCTAAGGAAAAAATTAAGTCTATTTTAATCTGCTTTAAAAAATTTATCTGTATTTTTATTTATTCCTTTTCTTTCCATTCTTTTCTCTTCTATCTTTCGACCTTTGCAGTAAGTCTTCGTTTAAAAAGATAAAGCATTTAGATTCCTATGTGATGGATCAACTTAGGGCTTTGTATTCCTTGTGTTCTAATCATTCTTTGAGGCAGACTTTTTTTGACAATAAGCTTTCCCACCCTGTACAACTGTACTGCTTTTCTTGGTGGAACAGGTAGTGAGGTCTAGAAGCATCGGTTGTTCCCATAACATTTCCACATAGCCAACTTTGCCAACTGCACGTGATAAATGTATGTGGTTTGGCTAGTTCTCATAAGTGCCCAGCATATACTTGTCCTTCAGCTGTTCTCTTACTTTAATAGTTTCTTACTCTAAAAATTCCAAACATCTGGAACAATCTACTTAATAAATATGAAGAGGAGGTTGAAACTTACAGGCAACGTCTACGTTCAGACCAGCAGCTGAGTACAGTTTTTGAGTGTCTTGGTTTAGGAAGCTTTTATATTCAAAATTCTCAATGAGTTTCTTAACTTAGGCAGGAGAAAAAGATGCAGTCAAGATGTGTTTCCTCTGTGAAAAGTAGGAGACTGTTGAAGAGTAGTATTAAAAGTTGAACAGCTGGCCACTGTTTATGAAAACAGCCGGGCTCTTATCCATAAGACAGGAAAAAGAGTCAAAAAACAAAGTTTCCTTCTTTCAAGACAGCTGGAAGATTTTCAGGCTTCAGGGAATTTTTTTAACTAGGGTAGATATACCTTTTCTCCCTTCAGATATAAGAAAAAGAAGAGTAGGGAAGTATCTTGGGAGTAAAAATATCTTTATCAATTCTACTATTTATATTCTACCAAACACATGTATCACTTTTAGGAAAAAGTATTTTGTTATCTTTTACCAGAGCTAAAAACAGGTGAATAATGTGGCCATGATATAAAAATAAGAGGGAAGTAAATTAATTAATGTAAAATGGAGAAAAATGTAAAATCAGCTGTATGACTAAGGATTACTTTTAATTCCTCTTATTGTCTTATTAACTGAAACAAGTTAATGACTTTAGCAAGGAGTAATTTTTCCAAATATAACAAGCAACCTTCTAAATCAGTTATTTGGGATCCTTGTAACCTATCTGTTGTATAGTAGATTCAGTGAATTTTATGGCCAGAGGGATTTACTCAGAAAAGGAGCTCTGGATGAGAAAATTAAGGAGAAAGTAAACTGAATGCTTCATTTGTACATTGTTCCATTGATCAGTTTAATTTTCTACTGGCAGAGAAAATTTTCATCTGTCTCAAACATTAGTAGGAATCATAGAGGTTATGTGAGTAACCAAGAAAAAAAAATTGAGGTTAAAATACAACTTCATCCCACAAATAAACTTCCCTCTTTTAAGCAGTTGTGTTTTGGAAGTATCAACATGACCCTATTTTAACAGATGACAGGACTTGTAAAAAAAAAACCACCTGGTTCCCCAACAGATAAATATGAATTCGTTCAGAGTCCTCCCCGTACGTAATATCCGTAAATTTTCCCTTTGATGCTTTTCTTTCTCTTTATAATGCCACTAAGTTCTAATAAAATAGTTGATCATTATTTTGGGCAAGAGAATTTGAATCTTATGCATGGAAAAATGAATATACATTTATAAGTTTTACAATGAAAACAAAACCACAAATTTAATTCATTTGTTTGAGTAGATTAAATTTGAACTCAAAAGAAAAACTATCAGAATGAAATGCAGGGACTTCCAGATGCAGCGGTTAAGAATTTGCCTGCCAATGCAGGGGACACGGGTTCAAGCCCTGGTCCGGGAAGATCCCACATGCCGTGGAGCAACTAAGCCCGTGCGCCACAATTACTGAGCCTGTGCTCTAGAGCTCGTGAGCCACAACTACTGAGCCCGTGGGCTGCAACTACTGAAGCCCGCACTCCTAGAGCCCGTGCTCTGCAACAAGACACCACAATGAGAAGCCCGCGCACCGCAACAAAGAGTAGCCCCCACTTGCCGCAACTAGAGAAAGCCTGCACGCAGCAGTGAAGACGCAACACAGCCAAAAATAAATAAATAAATTAATTAATTAATTTAAAAAAAAATGAAATGCCACATGAGGTAACCAATGGTTTTTAAAATTTGCATGCATATCATACATCTATCTAGGTTTTCAAGAAAATCAGATTAAGTTAGTTATTTCATTTTATTCTCACCCTAAGCTGTTTGTGAAATATGCAGTAGGATTTGTCATTTGATTTTAAAAATATGAGTATAGGTGTTTAACTTCTTTTTTTGGGAAACCAATTTCCAAGCCTTATTATTAGAAATCTCCTAAGAGGGTAGGGTGACTGATCAAGCTAAAGACTTTGAATTTCCTTTGAGTAAAAACAAAACAAATTAAAAACTTCTCAGATACTTGTTAAGTCTCATATGATATGAAGCATTTATTACTTTTCCTCTATTATCATTCTTTCTCACCATAAAAAGCATTCTTTAGTGAAAATCAACATATAATGATTCTTGGTTTCCTAACACCTATTACACTTTCAGATACAAAATAAATGCTTTCAGTTGAGCCAGTTCAGCAGAAGCCTGGACTTACTGCTGGAACAGGTGGGATTCTAGTGAGAGTGAGGGTAGGGGAACCCTAATGTGAGAGAAAGCAGCTCTGCAGCTTCAGGAAAGCCAGGAGAAGACAGGTGGTTGGGGACTGTTCCGGGAGCTGGGTGGCGTCAGAAGCTATGATAGAAGTGGCCCTGCCAAGAAACCAGATGCATCTCACAGCAGATAAGAGGAGCAATGGGTTGTAAAGTGCACATGCTTGGCTCTAGCCTTTTGGTCAGTAGAATGAATGTGGTACCACCATGGCACACAACAGGGAAATCTTTTCTTCTTGACTTGGATCAGCCCTCACTGGGCCATCCTAAAGGTAAATGGGCTTTCTGATACCCTAATAGTCTGTGTTCTAGCCCCTAACATCGTCAAAGCCATTGAAAGAATAGCACCAACATTCAACAGAATCCAATTTTACCACGTAGACATAATGTAGGCTGTTTCCACCATGTGACACTGAATTTTGGGGAAATATTTGCTAATGAGCGGTAAGTGACTTTCAAGACTACAAATGTTTCTTTAAACCTCACATATTCTGTGTAGGTGAGGTAAGCTTATTGAGCAATATTTTGAAGAGGAAATATATGATATAGATGTTGACTTACTGGCAGTGATAGAGAACAACAGTAAATGAAGTGATTCCCAAACAAAAGACAATTAGCAAAAGACATATTTCATCTCACTGCTATATAAGGACAGGCAGGAAACAAATTGATCAATCTACATTAGCATAATATTAACAAAATCAGTTTTGAAGCCTGTTGATCTTTATAAAAACTATTAAAGGATTAAAAATGTAACATAACATGTATATCTTTTCTTAAATGTGATTCTTTCCCTTGTTACCTGAAATGCATTTTATAAATATATATGTGCTTTAGTTAGCTCTTTGAATTAAAAGTGTTACTTCTAAATATATTTTATTGACAAATCAGTTTTTAAAGAATCCCACATTGGAATAAATGATGTCTTTGATTTATTAGAATAGGCATAAGACACCAACAACGTTTATTTTTTAATTTGGGTATAGTTGTTTTACAATGTTGTGTTAGTTTCTATTGTGCAGTGAAGTAGAGGTCCCTGTGCTATACAGCAGGTTCTCATTAATTATCTGTTTTATATATATTAGTGTGGATATGTCAACCCCAATCTCCCAGTTCTTCCAAACCCCCCCTTGCCCCCCTTGGTTCTATATGTTTGTTCTCTACATCTGTGTCTCTACTTCTGCCTTGCAAACCGGTTCATCTGTACCATTTTTCTAGATTCCACATATATGCGTTAATATATGATATTTGTTTTTCTCTTTCTGACTTCCTTCACTCTGTATGACAGACTCTATGTCCATCCACGTCTCTACAAATGACCCAATTTCATTCCTTTTTATGACTGAGCATATTCCATTATATATATGTACCACATCTTCTTTATCCATTCGTCTGTCGATGGATATTTAGGTTGCTTCCATGACCTGGCTATTGTAGATAGTGCTGCAATGAACATTGGGGGGTGCATGTGTCTTTTTGAATCATGGTTTTCTTTTTTTTTAATCTATTATTTTTTGTGGATCTGACTCCCAATCTCTACCATTTTTTCCTTCCCCCCATCTCAGACCTGTGTTGCTGACATTACATACTGGTATATGAATTTGGGTTTTATACTCTTAGATAAGAACAATACTTCTGTTTAACTCTAGCTGAATAACTTGGGGCGGCACTCAGTAACCAGTTGAGCAAGATTAGTTTCAGTATGGCACTACAGAGAGTTCTACCCTGTAGCAGAAAATGTTGTTTTTGGAACAATGTTAAACGGTCTTTACTATTTTACTGTCTCCTGACAAAAATTAATAGTGAAGGTCTTATACGGTTATTTATCAACAACCTTTTGAATTCACACCTTTACAAACCATGTATCCTCAGTTGAGGGAATATGTTGCCTGAGATTTTGCATCAGAATGTCAGTGGAAGGCAGATTCCAACCAGGGTAAGTTTTTTGGAGTAACTGATCTGGGTGACTTGGACTTTGGTTAGACTCCTTGAGGCCTAGTCTTGAAAGAAGCTGAAAGGACCTGCAACAGGGCTCTGAGTGATCCCACAAGATATGTGGATACAGATGCAGCAGGCAGAGACAAGCAGCACAGCAAAGAGCCTGGGCCAAAGTCAGAGAAGTTAGTACATTGTGAAGCAAAGTGCCCATGTGGGCCTCAGAAAATAAACAAATAGTTGTGTGCATGTGTTTTTAAAAGAAAGCTTCAAAGCAGACTTAAAATTTTATAAAAGATCATGAAAATGGGAAGGATTATGTATGTTCTATTTATATCTTTTGCAGAAAAATATAGTCATAACTGTATATAGATCTTTTTTGTGTACCTTTAATATAAAGGTAAAAAGTTCATTTAAAAATAACGCACTAAGCACCGAGCTGATCTCCCTGTGCTATGTGGCTGCTTCCCACTAGCTATCTATTTTACGTTTGGTAGTGTATATATGTGACCACCTAGAGGGGTGGGATAAGGAGGGTGGGAGGGAGGGAGACGCAAGAAGGAAGAGATATGGGGACATATGTGTATGTATAACTGATTCACTTTGTTATAAAGCAGAAACTAACACACCATTGTAAAGCAATTATACTCCAATAAAGATGTTTAAAAAAATAAAAAGTTAAAGAAAAAAATAATAATGCAGTTTCAGTATCTATTAAGCAAAGCCTGGTCCTTAATATTCACTTTACCAAAAACATATTTTAAAAGTATATTGGAAATGTGCCACACCGATGCAAGATGTTAATAATTGCATCTGGGGAGGGGAATAAAATATGGGAACTCCGTTTTTCTGTAAACTTAAAACTGTTCTAAAAAGTCAAAGTATATTGATTTTTAAAATAATTTAAAAAGGATATTAAAACCAGTACCATAATTCATGATGGGATAAAATTATTTTCCCCCATCACTGTCTACTGTTATAAAGTCAAGAAAATTAGAAGTGCTTTGAATGCGTTTAGGATAGGAGCAAATGAGTATTATGTAATTATAGAAATACTTCTTAAGAAAATGGATGAGACTAAGGTGTCTATAAAATACATATATTTTAAAGTTGAGAATCTGCCCTCCCTGGGTTTTTATGTAGAAAAAGACAAACAGAATTAATAATAGTTTGTAATTGTATGTATATATCTCTTCTCTGTGTGGTGAGGAAATAGTCCTATAGCAGTATTTTTCAGTGGTGAATAAGATCCTTTTTCTTAAAAAGCTTTGAAAATGATAAAAGTGTATCTACAGAAGTTGATTTTAGGACCCTCCTATTTAGTAATCTTAATAAATATTAGTATTTTCACATAAGCCCTTATTGGGTGTTCATGTGGTTGTAGATAATATTATTTATATTCCAAAATCTAGTCTTATAAAAAAGAAGAGAGAGAAAAGGAAAGAAAACAAACAAACCACAGTGTGATATTCTAATGGAAACTATTAAAGGGCATTTTCCAGTAGTGAGCTTAATTTCCAGCCATTTATCTTGTGTCACTTCCTCTTTTTACATATGACTTCTGATTTTGCTTTGTCTGAGAAGTATCAGCAAGTTGAGTAGGAGGGCCTGAAGTATAAGAAAAAAAGTCTATAAAGTCTTGACAAGGAAAAATATTCTTTCTAATTCTGTCATGTGATTTCCAGGATCAAAATTTATGGAGACCTGAAGTTCCTGGCACTACCTGACATAAGTGGCATTATTTGATCTTTCTAACCACAGCACCCCAAAGCTGAAAAGAATCAGTCAGGTAGAATTCACATTCATTTTTTCCTTCAATGACATTCATTGTATAGTAGCTTATGTTTAAGGGAACTTGTGAGTTTTATTGCAGGTCAGAAAGGCTGCAGTTCTAATCTGTGATTCGCAAAGAAAACAGAGCACACAAAGGCCAGTGCAAGGCTGCTGGGTTGGAGGTTGGAAGGTTCCAGTATGTAAATCATATTGCAGTGTGATATGTGGCAACAATAGGGTAATAAAAGTGAAAACACTCCATGTGGATAGGAGACAGTCTTCATTTTAGGGCACTTAATGCTTTAGTATTTTAAAGTTGTTGTCAGATTCTTGCAAGGCTAGAATGATTCCGAGTATGGTCCTTTGTGAAGGACCATAACCATTTGTAAACTCAAGGCGAATATTAAATATATTTCACTTGACGAGAAGTTGATCAGTCAACCACAGATCTTTATTCAATGTAATTTATTGAACACCTGCCATATTAGAAGAACCATAACAAGCCAGGTGGTGAACTAAAATGGCAACACTGCCCTCAAGGTGCTTATAGTAGAAGAAAATAAAGAGGATGGCAGCTAAGATTTACAAAGGCCTTCTAGTTTACAATATTTCATATACATTTACAAAGGATGATTGAAGCGTAACTATATGCAACACCACCTTCAATAAAAATCCCCACGATATACATACATGATCAGTTGTAGGTATTTATGTATGCATATGAGTGAGTATATAAACATGCATGAGGGGACATTTGTCTTTAGTCTGGAATAGCTTTAGGGAAGATTTGAACTTGAAACAGATTTCTGAAGGAATGGTAGGAAACAATAAGGAGGCTTCATAGTTAGGGGACAGAATTCTGAGTGATGTGACTTTGAAAAATAAATACTGTGTCAAATCGTAGTAATCAAGTAATCAAATAATTAGCTGTTAGCTTTCCAATTCAAAGTATTAACTTGACTTTAAAATGGATTGGGAACAGTTACTTAGAAGGTCTTTAGCAGGGGAGTGATGTAAACAAAAAGTCACTTAAAGAGGTCTCTTTTGTCTACTATTTGTAGGACAAATGATTAAGAAACTAGAGGCAGGCTAGTCTCCCAGCTTGAAGGTATGAAGAAGAAGGCTGATCTTTCTAATCCGATTGGAAAGTTCTGGACAGGTCAGAAGAAGTAGATTCAGCTTTAGTTAGTCTCACTCTCTGCCTGTTCACTCACCAAGAAAATTAGAATTATGGCAAAAGATTGTTATGAAGATTGATGAAATAATATAAGAACATATGACACATAGTAGGCACTCAAATTACATAGTTTAATCTGAGTCTAAAACATAAATCCAATTATAAGAATTATAGTAGATTAATATATAGGCTCAAAAATAAAGTTAGTTTTTTAATGAATAGATATTTTCATTTTACAGTAACATTATCCAGAGAAAATTTACATTCAGCAAAAGCTATACATCTATACTACCATCTCACACTCAGATAAAAAAATATACCTTTCTTATATTATCCCATTTTTGTCAAATTAGAATAAATCTATAGTAAATCGGAGGGATTTTTGAAAAGTAGTTTTTAAAGTAATCTTATTGCTGAGAAAATCCTCAAGGCTGTGAGCAGAATCATTTTGAACAAAGTGTTCAATGTTTCTGTCTAGCCAGTCCAATGGAAGGTTTATTGCAATCTCAGGATACCAGTTTGACTTATCTTTCCTTATCAAATCCAACCAAGGAAGTACCAGTCTTTTTTTGTTGTTTTTACAGTCGAGTATGTAAAACAAAAAGAACAACAGGATTTAAAAAACATGAATTGGATGGTTCTGATGTGGAACATTGTTTTAACTAGCTTTAATCTTATAGTACTTTGGGTTTAAGGATTTGGGTACTTTTGAATATATATTTGTTTATAACATATAAATAAGCAAGTGAAGATTTTTGTGTGGTCATTCCCTTGGAGTACCAACTTTAAAGTCAGACAGTTCTATTTTTGTGATTCATCTTCTCTCCTGACCAGTTCTGGGACTCTGGCAGACTTAACCTACCCTCCAGGGCTGCTGCCTTAAATGAGGTTACATATGGAAAGCAGCCTACACAGAGCATATCCTCATCAAGTAACTGCAGACCCTTTTCTTTCCTTTCTCTTTATTTTTATTTACAACCTAAGTTCAAGTACAAATAGAGTCAAACGTAAAATAACAATAATAAAAACAATAATTTGCGTTTACTTAGCATTCGACAGTTTACAAAAGCGTCCAGGTTTATTATGTCACTTGGTATGGACAGAGCAACTATTACTAATGCCATTACACAGAAGATTATCCTGAAACTCAGAACAGTTTCAAGAAATATTGGTGATCACAAAAATCAATAAATGTTATGGTTAAATTGAAACCCAGATGTCCCCACACTAAGGACGGGGCTGTCTACCATTCTCTACTGCCATTGGCAGAGGGGTGGACTTAGGGAGAGCAAGACAAGTCGAAAGTTGAAGGGCAAATTCATGCTAGGAGGTAAGGGTAGAGGATAAGACAATGCTAATTTTATGTGTCAAGATAGATGACAGATTTTCAACACAAGTAGTTTTAGAAATGCAGGCACTTGAGATAGAATTGGGAATGAAACCATGTGTATACAAACAATTATCAAGGTCTTGAGAAAAACCTAGAATTAATTTTGGTAGAAAATAGCAAAATAGTACACTTGTCTTTTTTAAAAGGCTGGAACACTTATTTTCTATTATTAATGCAGAGGTCCTAATACTTTGTTTTTAGGGCACATTTTCTAAATTGACTTGGTTATTTGTTGGAATATATTAATAATATATTAACATTTTTCCAATTTTAAAGATCAAGAGAGGATACAGCAAAAAGTTTCCCTCCCAGGTCAGTCATCCTAAACATGCAGTCACCCTCCTGTATCAGCCAGGGTTCAACTGAAGTGGCAGAACCACTAGGGGTAGAAAGAAAGATAGATAGATAGATAATCTATCTCAAATCTCTCTCTCTCTCTAGATATATATTATATATATGTTTGTGTGTGTGTGTATATATATATTATATATGTAATATAAAGAGATTTATCACAAGGCATTCTCTTATGTGATTATGGGGTCTGGCTAAGCAAGCACTGAACTTGTATGGCAGCCAGTCAGGAAGGGAAGATCATGGGCAGACTCAGACCCACTGGCGTGGCCTGGGGCTACCGCCTGTAAGCAGTCAAGAAAGGAGTATCGTGAGCAGACCGGAACTCTGCAGGCACAGTCAGAAGCTGTTTTCCACAGGTGGAATTTCTTTTTCCTCTCAGAGAAATCTCAGCCCTGCTTGTTTTTGGCCTTCCAATAGATTCAGTCAAGTCATGAAGATTATCCAGGATAATCTCTTTTACTTAAAGTCAACTGATTAGGAGATTTCCTGATATAAACATCTTTGATATCGTGTAACATTCTTTTAATATTGTATTGCATTTTTTGCTATAATATATTATTAAATTTTTGTAGCCGTATTCATAAGCGAGATTGTGATTTTGTTTTATCTTTCTACTCTGTCAGATTTTGGTATCAGTGTAATTCCAGCTTAATTTAAAATAACTGGAAGCTTTTTTGTCTGCCATGCTTTGTGAAAATATATATGTCATTGGAATTTTCTTTGCCGTAATTGTTCGGTTGAGTTTGACTGTGAATAGTCTTGGCTTGGGTGGCGTCTTTGGAGGTAGCTGCTTGGCAAATTTTCCTATTTCTTTTAATAATAAAATTAACCCACTCATAGTTTCTTTCCCTTTTGGAGCAAATTTAAATAAATTATATATCCCTAAAAATGTGACTACTAAATTCAAATTCTCCAAAGTTTTTGCATAAATTTGGGTAAGCAAAGCACTCTTAGAATTCTTTAATTTCTCCTGTAACTATTGTTATTTGTTCCTCGGAATTTCTTAGTTTATAAAATTGTGCTTTCTCTCCCTCCACTCTCATGGCCCCTTTAAAAAAGCATTAAACAATAAAGCATTATTGTTTGTGAGGTAGTATAAATAGTGGTTAATGTACTGCATGTACAATGTAATGTACAGCATGGTGACTGTAGTTAGTAATAGTGTATTGCATATTTGAAAGTTCTAAGAGGGTAGATCTTCAAAGTTCTCATCACAAGAAAAAAATTCTGTAACTGTGTATGGTGATGAATGTTAACTAGACTTATTTTGGTGATCATCTCAGAATATATACAAATATTGAAACATTATGTTGTACACCTGAAACTAATATAATGTTGTATGTCAATTATACGTCAAAAAAATAGTGGTTAAAAGCATGGTTCAAGATGTACTTACTATCTCTGAGACCTTGGAGAAATTTCCTTAGCTTCGATATTCCTCAGTTTCCTCATTGATAAAATGGAATAATATACTACTTACTTTATAGGATTTCTTGAGTTGACAAACAATGTGTTCTTAGTACAGTGTTAGCTATTATTATTGTTATTGTTGTCATTATTATCATTTTTCCCAGGGAGACAGCAATTGGATTTATTAGTTTTACTCCTTTTTGTTTTCAAATATAATTCTTTCTTTTTGATACTCTTAGGGTTATTTTATTACTCTTTCATTGATACTAAGATTTTTGCTCTATTTTATTAATTCAATCTTTTATTGGTTAAACCAGCTTCCAGTAGGTTTTACAAAAAGGGCTGTTGGGCATAACAGTCTGAGTTCCTTCATGTTTAGAAATATTTGATAGGTGGCTTTATAGTTGGGCAGTTTGGGATTGGTAAACATTTCTTGGATCATAGCTTCTTTCTTGAAGGATTTTTTTCAGGCATTGCTTCAATTTCTTACGGGGTTAAATATTCCTTTGGAAATTCATGAGGCCATCTTGATGATTTTTCTCCTTTTAAGTGACTTCATATTCTTTGCTAGAGTGCCATTGAATTTCTCCAATTCTCATTGGATTTCTTTATTTACCTTTGAGATCCAGAAATTTTATTTCTTGGTGTGATCTGTTTTGCATCAGTTTTTCTGGGACACAGTTTGCTGGTATAATCTGCAAATTCAAGTCAATTTTTATATTTGAAATTTTTAACAATTATTTAAACATCTATTTCCATACCATAATTTAATGCAGGAATGCCAATTATGTGTATCTTGGGCATCTTTTGCTTACACTCAGTATCTGTCAGTTCATTTCAAATTTTTTTAACTCTTTATTTTCATTTTCAGTTGCTATGTTTTTTTCTGATTCTGGGACTCTGCATTCTTTACTGTGTTTTCAGCATTGTCAATACTAATTTGTACACTATCATGTTCATTTCTTTGATTTTTAAAATCTTCCAATTCTTTCCTAAACTCTTCCAGCTCGTGTTTCATCCTCTTTTGTCTGATCATCTTCCTCCTGAACTCTTATCTCTATCCTTTGATTTTTTGCTCTGTAAAGCCAATAATCTCTTTGACAGTTTGTAAATGTATAGTGCAATGTTTGTTCAACATTTTCCTCTGATTTCTGATGACATAGTCTGGTGAATTTTGTTTCACTGCTATTTGTTTTTACTTTTCCTTTTCTCTCTCTTTTTTTTTTTTTTCAGTAAATGTATATAGACCCAGTACTTGTTTCTTTTAATTTTTCAGTTCTGAATGAGATGAGGGTCCGCCCCCCCCACCTCCTGAATTAGACATTTGCAGGTGTTTAATGTGATGAGTGGGCCATGCCCATGCTGCAGACTTGCAGAAGTTTTAATATAACTCAGTTTTTTGGAGAGTTCTTTTCGTCTTTTCTTCACCCCAGTTAATAGAGCCTGGCAGCTGCTGGGCTGCTCACAATGGTGAGATTCACTTCTTCTAGCTGTTCACTGACAGACTGACCCATGCCTATACATCAGTGTGATTGCTAAATCAGGTCTTGCCTCCTCTGTTTCTTAAAACCAAACAACGGTCCAGGGACTCTGCAGCCACTAGCCCACGTGTTCTATTCCTGTTTTTCCAAACAAGGGATATGGCCATGCAACTCAGGATGCCTCTCCTCTCCACACAGAAGTACATTCTGCCAGCCTTTTCTGAGCTCTACAGCCATTAGTAATATTTCTGCACTTACTTTTATGCACTGTTTTAATTTCATTGCTTTTGCACTTTTTTTTGATTCATAATTTCATCTGTCTCCTAATTTTATTAAAGAGTTTGTGTTTCATTTTGTCCTTGTTGATTTGGGGTTATTTTCTGTGAAGGAGAAGGGAATGTTGACTTTTCTTCTCCATTTTCAAACCAGAAGTTTTCATGGGGTCAAATTTTCTATTAATAGGATTTTGGTAGTACATTTGAAGATAATAAGCAATAAATATCAAGATAAAATTGTGATCTTGTATTAGAATGTGCTTCTCACTTCTTACTTGCAGCGGGCTTTTAACTCTACAATAGGTCATGTGACTTAATTAGCTCAGTAGTCACTTTAACATACCTCACAACAACTGATTGTTTGCTCAGCTTTAGCCAAAATATATTTAACTTATTTTTCAAAATTCCAAAGGCTACTACCAAGCGGATCACAATCCTAGGTAGTTATAGCATACTAACTGGGAAAGAGTGACATTTTAAAGGATATTTTCCATCAGTAATTGATGCCAGTAATTATTTTATTGATTCAGTTGTTCAGAAGCATGAGATGTTTATTTAGGCAAAGAATATTATGAACAACTCATTTCTTTTCCAGAACATACTCCTGGATACGCCTTTGAATTTTAAAATGAAAAATTATATTAGATCTAAACACACTGACTTTGATATTGTCCTTAATATAGCCAACGAGACCCAACATGGACTGCATCCCTATTAACTTTGTGGTCCTGTCTCCTATTTCTCTTGCCCTCACTCATTCTGCTCCAGCCACACTGGCTTCCTTGCTGTTCTTTAAGTGTGACAAGCAGATTTTAGACTCAGAACTTCTTTTGCATTTGCTGTTTCCTATAGCTAGAATTCCTTTCATCATGTCCACATGGCTCACTTCTTCACCTTCAATTCTCTGCCCAAATGTCACCCTTCAGTGAGATTTTCTCTGATTATTCAAAAAGCAACATTAATCTCCTCAACCTCTACTACCACCTATTGGTCTCCCTAGTTCCCTTCATTATTTTTCTCTACAGCTCTATTTAACTTTCTAACATAGTTTATCACTTACTTATTTTGTCTATCACCTGTTTTCCCCCATTAAAATAAAATATAAGCCGCATGGGAGAAGGACTTTTTTTCTCTTTTATTCACTGCCATATCCTGGGTTCCTATCGCAGTTCCTGGAATATAGGAAATGCTCAGTAAAATGTTTGTTGCTTGAATAAAATTATTGTGTGTCCCACTTAGTCAGTAGCTGGTTAATCACCTCTACAGTCAGCAGTGCAAATCAACTTTTAAATTATTACAATAATTTTGATTCAATGCAGTAAGCTTTTTGAGAGCAGGAACTAAATATTTCCAGTATATCGAACTCTTTAATTTGTGACTAAAAGACTTAGCCAAAAATGGACCATGTCACTAACCTGTCTGAAATAGCTTAAGGTAGAATTCAAGCAATTTGAATCAGTAATCTGGCTCTGCTTCCATTGTGTTGCTGTCGGGTTGAATGAACAGCAGCTCTTAGACCTATATTCTCCCAGTTTTTAAATCTTGAGAGAAGGATCAGGTCCAGTTCTCCAGAAGCTTCAGCCTCACCCAATCCATAACATCCTGGTACTAGGACTTATTAGGCTCTGATTATTCCATCCATCAGCCAATCAGTATCGCCATGTCCAGGAGTCCTCTGTTTGTCTGAGGACTAAGCTCACGCCCAGCCATTGAAGTCAGGAAGGAGTTGCCAGGACCACATAGTCTGAGAGTGGAGAGGGAAGTGATTAAACAGTTAAGACATAAGAAAAAATATTAAATACTATATAAAGTACCTAGGTGTTCCATAAATACTGGTTGTACATTTTATGGCCATTTCCCCTCACAATCATATTTATTTTATTTCTGTGCTTAATAATTACAACTTACAAATGCTTATTTCACTTTCATTCAAATGCTGGAGACATGTTTAAAAATGTTTTAAATTTAGTTTGTTTTTTATTTAGGATCTTCAGATAATTGTCCTTCCTCTTCTCCTTTTGCAGGAGAAAGTCAGTTGCAGTCAAGGGATACTTGTTGTGGCAACTCCACCGAGTTCTCTGGGTCAGTGAGGAAAAGAAAGATCCAATCTAAGTGGGGATCTTGCATGTTCTTGTCCTACCTTGGAGAAATTTGCTACCTGTCCTCTAAGCATTGTCAAAATTAAGGTTAGGTTGTCCACAGTGGTGCTCAAGACATCATTCTACTAGAAGTACTAAAACATTGCTAAACTCTTTAAACAATATTAGAAATCTAAGATGATTTTTAAAATCGTATTTTATGAAGTATTGTGTGTTATTGAAAGAACCATTTTAAAAAGCACCTCAGGCTTGAAAATGAAACCTCAACCCATGGGAAGGCTTGAGTATACTTATCATTTATTGCAAATGGTGTATAATAAACCACCCACGCCTTAGTGGCTAGCAGCAATAAGCATTTATTCCTACATTCAGGGGTCTTCTGGTTGAGGTTCAGCCTGTATAAGAGGGGTTCCAGCTGTGCCTGGCTCTATGCTGAGGATTCAGTTCTGCACATCATGTGTGCCTTCTGGACCCAGGCTAAAGGGGCATCAGCTACCAGGACTGTGATCACTGCTTCACAGAGAGCAAGTGGAAACATGTGAAGCCCTTTTGGGTCTTGGCCTAGAAATTTCACATTGTCGCTTTCTTCCACATCTCACTGACTGAAGCAAGTCACATAACCAACCCAATGTCTGTGGTGTAAGGAAACATCCTGTACGTCTAAAGGCAGGGATTGTAGAGTCTCAGGGCTAAAGGTGTGAATATATAATTCTAACATAGAAGGGTGTGAAGAATTGGAAACAAAGATTCAGTTATCCCCATTAACAACAGATGTATACAAAATCATTTCTAAATCAAGATTAGGAGCTACAGGATGATTGTTTTGCTGAGCAAAGTTTATAGATTAGGTCTGGTGTTAGGGTTCTCCAGAAAAGCCGAACCAGTGGGATGTGTGTACGTGTGTGTGAGATATATATAGGTATAGATAGGTGATAAGATATAGATATGATTTATGATTATGGAGGCTGGCAAGTTCTGAGATTGGCAAAGTGAATTAGGCAAGCTGGAAACCCAGAAGAGCTGACGGTGTAGTTTCATTTTGAAGGCTGGCAGGGTCCAGACCCAGGAAGATCCAATGTTTCAGTTCAAGTTTGAAGGCAGGAAAAAAAGCCAGTGTCCTAGTTTTAAGGGCATCAGGCAGGAAGAATTCTTTCTTACTCAGGGAGTGTCAGCCTTTTTTTTTTTTCTATTCAGGCCTTCAACGAATTGGATGAAGCTCACTCACATTAGGGAGAGCAGTCTGCTTTACTCAGTCTACAATTTAAATGTTAATCTCATTCAAAAACACCCTCAGAGAAACATCCAGAATAATGTTTGACCAAATATCTGTTGCCCAGTCAAATTGATACGTAAAATTAGTTGTCACAAGCCTGGTTTTTTGGGTTTGTTTCTGTGTTGATTTTTCATGACAAGAAGAGAAGCTGAGTACTCCTTTTTTGTCGTTTTCTTACTGCATTCTCAACCTCTTTTCCAAATAGCGAGCCAGCCAAACTTTGAAGAATATAGGTTTCAAGAGATGCCAAATTATTAGTCTTGAGTACCCACGGATCTTGGTCTGGCCCTGTTCCTAAGGTTTGTGCCTGTGGCCCTCAGTAACTCAAGAGAATGAAAGTTCCTTTTCCTTCAAGAGAGAACCACACTCTGTGGGAATCTGAAGTCTTCGTTCACATGACCTCATTGTGGAACTCAGCATTAAAACAGTGGGTAGGGATCTCTGAGGCTACTTAATAGTATGGTGGTGCATGAAGTTTCTCCTTTTGGGTGTGGTACATAGAAGCTGTGGTGACATTTTTGCTGATTTGTTATGGTGAACCGACATGTGAGTCAATAAGTGGATTTTTATATTTCACTTATTCATTTGCATAATAATAGGAATGTCCAAAGTGCAGGTTGAAGAAGCCACATCCTGCCTTTAGAAAAACAAAGTATCTGAGTTAAAATGTCATCTTTGGAGTATATTAAAGGTGGGATTGTTTGGAACCTGAATGTATGAAATGTCAAAGGAGAATACGCAAAAGAGGTTTCAGTATTGGTCCAAAGAAAAATGATCTAAATTTAATGAACACTAAAGACTATATAGTCATTTTTTTTATGATTGCCTTTAAGGAGAAGAGTTACATGTGAGACCCTACTGGAAGTTTCAAGAGAATTTAAAAAATCCCTTTATCCCTTTGCTTAAAGAACTTGTAGTTTGGCGTGGTTAGAGGACAAAGGGTGAATGTATGAGACTGAAAAGACAGCTCTGGCTATATCATTGAGGACCTTGCTTGTGAAGCCAGGGAATGTGAACCTACTCTTTTTTTTTTTTTTTTTAACATCTTTATTAGAGTATAATTGCTTTACAATGGTGTGTTAGTTTCTGCTTTATAACAAAGTGAATCAGTTATACATATACATATGTTCCCATATCTCTTCCCTCTTGCGTCTCCCTCCCTCCCACCCTCCCTATCCCACCCCTCTAGGTGGTCACAAAGCACAGAGCTGATCTCCCTGTGCTATGCGTCTGCTTCCCACTAGCTATCTATTTTACGTTTGGTTGTGTATATATGTCCATGCCACTCTCTCACTTTGTCACAGCTTACCCTTCCCCCTCCCCATATCCTCAAGTCCATTCTCTAGTAGGTCTGTGTCTTTATTCCCGTCTTACCCCTAGGCTCTTCATGACCTTTTTTTTTTTTTCTTAGATTCCATATATATGTGTTAGCATACGGTATTTGTTTTTCTCTTTCTGACTTACTTCACTCTGTATGACAGACTCGAGGTCCATCCACCTCACTACAAATATCTCAATTTCATTTCTTTTTATGGCTGAGTAATATTCCATTGTATATATGTGACACATCTTCTTTATCCATTCATCCGATGATGGACACTTAGGTTGCTTTCATGTTCTGGCTACTGTAAATAGAGCTGCAATGAACATTTTGGTACATGACTCTTTTTGAATTATGGTTTTCTCAGGGTATATGCCCAGTAGTGGGATTGCTGGGTCGTATGGTAGTTCTATTTGTAGTTTTTTAAGGAACCTCTATACTGTTCTCCATAGTGGCTGTATCAATTTACATTCCCACCAACAGTGCAAGAGTGTTCCGTTTTCTCCACACCCTCTCCAGCATTTATTGTTTCTAGATTTTTTGATGATGGCCATTCTGACTGGTGTGAGATGATATCTCATTGTAGTTTTGATTTGCATTTCTCTAATGATTAATGATGTTGAGCATTCTTTCATGTGTTTGTTGGCAATCTGTTGAACCTACTCTTATGGGTGTTAAGGACTGATCAAGATCATTAAGCAGCAGAGTGACAGAATTGGTGAGTTTCTGGAAAAGTTGCCCTGGTGGTAGTAAGAAGTACAGATGAAGACTTGATCAGAACCTTAAAAAGATCTGAATGTTGAAAAGATTCCGAGGGCATCCTTTATGCAATTCAAACTGATATACAAAGCATACACAAATGTTGAAATTAAAAGAACATTTAAAAATGTAAATGTCACAATTATAACTTCTTTCCAGAGATTCTAATTTTAAAATCTGGATAAATTTGTTGATCCTAAGGTTTGCTCATATTTTATATTGTTTTTTGTTTTACTGGCACCCTAAGAACATGATTTTATTGCAACTGGGTAATCTAATGTTCCATGAAGATTTGAACTAAAGCAGTAGCAGTGGGGATGTGTGGACAGCGGAAAATTTTAAAAGGTAGAATTGAAAGAAGTTTGTGATGAACTGGCAAAAGAAAGGGTCAGGGATTTGGATGTTTCTAGCTTAGAGCCATGGGTAGATTAAAATAAAAGCATATAGGAGAAAGCAAACATTTGGAAGCATATGGTAAATCTGAGATGTAGATTAATTCTTATTGCATCACATAGAAGTGGTTTGGAAATAAGTTTGCTGGTGATAGGAGAGGTTTTTTTTTTTTTTCTACATTTGTATGGACCAAGTTTATGTTATTATAGTGGCAATTCAAATAACTTCCAGAACCTAACACAGTGTTAGGTTCTTGAGATCAGAATCCAAATTTTACCTTATATTATCTAGAAGGCTCTTTGATGGCAGATGTTGTCTAATTATTTGGAGAAAAGCTAGCGTTCATTACCAAATTGCAAACATTACAGTTTTAGTCAATTGTGTAATGTTAGTCATGCCTATGAATAATTTGAATTTCCCTAGCCAGTGCCAGTGATAAATGTGGAACCAAATAGTTACAGAATTCTAAAGAACTCAGTCCTGCTACAGAATTCTGAAATCCCCTTCATTCATTCAATAAATGTTTCTTTGGCACAGTAAACATACACAATGTGTAAGTAGCCCTGTTCTATGC